>NC_081415.1:633131040-638111040 GCF_030272615.1 Cryptomeria japonica | reverse complement strand
TCATAGAGATATCATTGACAAAGTTAATACTTGTACCTCTCCTAGGGTATCTAATGTGAATGAGGAAAAATTCAATACTCCTATAAATGATTTCTCTAATGGAGAGAAAGCATTGAAAAGCAACACGACACCATCCTCTTCTCATATGCATACTCTAATGCAAGGGGGGAAAGATCAAAATGTTGGTTTATCAATCTCTTTAGATCCTCCTTATTCTCCTAGAGCTTATCTTAGTCATCAAAGCATTTGTAGGGAAGATGATGTTATGCATTTTTTTCATAACCTATCTCCTCATATAACATTAAGAAACTATGAAGCCTTATATGATAATGATCTTCTCTCCCAACCTATCAAAGAGGATATGAATAATGATGATAAAAAGGAGAAATTTCCTAAAAAAGATATTCCTTCATCTAATTATTCCTTTGATCCTTCCATGCACCCTTATACTACAAAATTTAAAGAGATTCATGATAATGGTCCTTCTTCACAATTGAATCACTCTTATAGGAGTGGTTATAACCTAATCTAATAACAAGGTTATAGTGGATAAAGACTTGGGAAATATGAAGAAGGAATAAAAGTCCCTATAAAACCTCCTTCACAAGCTAGTATCAAAGGTCTAGGACATCCTCACAATTCACCTATGGATTATCTTCTTAAAATTCAAAGGCTTAAGGAGTATCTTGCAAGAAATAGAAACTATCATCCATCTAAAGGTGCTTCTTTGTCAAATATTCCTTTTTTCTCATATCATCAAACTCATGATCATCATGCCAATGATTGTCCTGATTTTCAAAAGGGAATACAAGATCTTATTGATAACATGATACTATCATAATCATAGAAGACAATCATCCTTCTAGTGACCCTTGTCCTACATCTTAAGAGACAAGACCTACTCTATTGATGATCAAGGAAAATTAGCTACTAGAATCTTTTGGAGATTGAAGTATGATAAGAGTGTTTTTTTTCCTTTCATTAGACTTAGTCACAATTATAAGCATAAGTAAGGTGATGAACATTATCTTTTTCATCATAGTTATTCTCATTCTCTTGGAAATTGTAAAGACTTGAAAGAACTTTTTCAAGACCAATATGATCAAGCTCAAATAGGTCTTACAATTGATCTTGCACTTTTTCTTGGTGAAGAGGTAGTGCCTTAGCACTCCATTCACCCTATCATGTTGCTCTTCACCCAATGACACTCAAATTTAACTTCAATTGAGGCTCTTTGTCATGAGTGGTGATTCTTTTTCAATAACAAACATCTTGGGGTAGCAACATATATTTCTTACTTGTTTCCTCTTTTGGGGGGCAAGGACAATATATATTTAATCTTCCCTTTCTCTTTGAAGAAAACTGCATCTTTAGAGTTGTATTTTTCATAATGTGGTGTCCTTTCTTGCATTTCATGTGAGTACATGTGTGTTTCCTAGGTAAGATCTATTCTTTGGTTGAAACAATGTCTCTTATAAGTAAATATCCCCTTGGAGGTTGTGTAATCCTTCTCATTGTCTCCATGCTTGGGGGACATTGATTTTTCCTATACTTTCTAAGGACCTATGTTTTCTTTGATGAGTGTTGTTTTCTTATGATATGATTTCATTCCTTGTGTGATGTTGTTTGTTTACTCAAGGATTATCTCTTATGTAAGAGGTGTGAATCCTTGTCTACAACCTCTTTTTCACTTGGTAATTTATATCTATTATGAACAAACCCCTCACTTTGGGTCAAAAATGATGATGTTATTTTTGTTCATGAGAATCCTCTTGGAGGTAGATGTCTTTTGAGAAAAGATATCTTCTTCTCGAAGGATTCCTTTACACTTGTTGCAAGATATCTCTTTTTCAGCTGTCTTGTCTTTTCTTGTAAGAGTAATGCCACTTTAGTTTGGATGGATGAACATTGTTTCCCTAGAGGATATCTTTTTGGTTTTGAAGGTGTGTATCCTTGTTTCTAGTTTCCTTAAGACATCAACATAGGGCTATGTTCACATCTTAAGGGGGGTATAATTGCATATTGTACTATATTTTTGCATGTCTTACATAGGGTTTTCATTCTCGAAACTAGACAAAACAAGGTCTTACATGAGATGCTTCATACCTGAATCTAGACATGACATTATATATATGTGACATATGAGGTACACACTCTCAAATTCAGACAAAACAAAGTCTTACATGAGATCTTGTCAAAACCAAGCATACATTTATCTTACATGGAGTGTTCAAACTTGAAACTAGATGAAACAAAGTCTTATACGAGATGCTTCATGCCTAAAACCAAACATTTTTGTATTTTCATTTCATGTCTTATATAGGTTGTTGCATTCTAAAAACCGTACAAAAAAAGTCTTCTACGAGATGCTTAACTCTTGAAACCATACAACAACATATGTAGTAGGATGAGTGGAACTAGAAAAACATAGATCTACACTATTTGGCATCTCCTCCCCAACATGGATCACCTATCAAAACACAACTAGTCTATGGCATCCATGTCCTCTCTCTTTTCTCTTCCCCATGAGCTCATAGCTTTTCTATTTGTGGATCATGGTTCATCATTTGATGCATGATCTTGCTCCTTTTATGTGATCGCTTGTCTCCTGTGATAGCATTTTGAGAATGATATTAGTGTTTGGGACATTTTTATTATTGAGGTGTCTTCAACTAGTTGACTTGGAGCCTTTTTATGTTGTTTGCCTTTTGTCTTTGTTTTCTTTTTTTTGTGTGTCCTTCATAAGATTGTGTGAGTTAAGATCCTAAGATTGGGGGTTTGGTTCCTTGAAATTAGTGATGTCTTATCTCCTTATGATCTTGCTCCCAATTTCTCCTCTCTCTCATCTTTCTACTTTACTGCAAGTATTTGCATAGACTCATACTCTCATTAAAGTGGGGGATAAATGTAGCATCATAAATTGAAACCAGTCCAATTTAAACCTCATGTTTATGCTCCTACTTTAGTGTGTCCTATCCTCATTCTCTCTCTAGGTCTGTTTAGGCCCCATTATCCAATTTTTATGTCATGTACACTCTTTGGTGGGTCCTACTATGGGGTACTTTCTACTCAGACTTCTTATTTTGGTCCTATTAGTAGAAGGACCAAGGCGTGAAATTCCTTGGTTTGGAATAGGGAATGAAATGCCATGGTCTGGACCAAGGCACCCCAAAACATCCTGGTCCCTCTCAAAGGGGCCCCCATTTGAAATGGAGTAGATATTATATCTCCTCGACAATATTTTATTGTCGGGGCTACACATGATCATTGGAGGTCGGCCTAATCAGTAATTTACCTAGGGAACCCTATATAAAGACATCCTATTAATTTATTTTAGACCTAGAACATCAATTATATCATTAATGCATTCCTGAAGCATTCATCATCAAACATATTCAGAGATTCAAGGTTGCATATTCAACATTCAAGCATTGTGGAGAAAATTTAGACCAATCTTCATGCAAGCATGTGTGTGTGATTAGGGTTTTTCATGTTCATGTATTTCTCATGCCATTACATTCAACATTTGTGATTATATTCAAATAGCATTGCATCATCATCAAAAAATGTAGATATGAGGTATATCTCCTTAATTTATATATTATAATATTTACATTATTTCATTCATGGTTAATTCCAAAATTATGGTTTGACCTAAGGAAGGCCTCTATCCCCAACATCTTTCCCTTTGTTTCTGTGTGTAGGAAACAAGTGCAGAGTTGTACTTGAAAAATCTAGCAGAGTCAACAATGATGAATAGGCCAGCTTTCAAAGATGGAAAATTCAGATGACTAGGGTGGATTTGTGCTACCTAGTCCTGAAAAATTAGACCAGAAAATTGAGAACAGATTCTAGACATCTCCTTTTTCTCAGATCCAAGTTTTTAGCTCTATGGGACATTTGTATCTTATTGTTTGTGTTAGATCACTTTAATAATCTCTCATTTTAACCTAATTTTATAATTACATTACAATTCAACTTAGAAATAAGATAATTAACACTAACTAGTTGAATCCAATCATAATATTAGTCTCGTTCCCATTGGGATTGAGCCTAGATCTATTGGGTTCAACCCTCCTTCAATGTAATTTGGATAATTGGGCTATTTAGTGGATTCACTTAGTGAAACCCTAATTCCTAATTTTTCAACCATTACACCAAGATATCATATTTTGTCTCTATTGACATTAATATAATTTTTTTTATTGAACACATAGAGATACTCTCTTTCGATGAATTATTTTCCTCCATGAAGTAGAGGCTTTTCTTATGCTTGTGAAAATTATTCCTCTTCTCATTTTTACCATACCGATGGCTCTTTTGTATTGATAATATTTTCCATCTTATTTCTTGCTACGATCTTCTTCATATTCACTACTTGCATATGGGAAATTGGCAGCAAGATGTCGTAGCTTTCCATATTTAAAGAATTTAAAATAAAATCACCTTTATACTTGATAGATCATTTCTTAAGTTTTCTCATAAAATGATCTTCCTTTGCATCCAACTCATTGCTAGATTTATCACTTGATAGATAGCTCTAGATTCTTCATCATTATTTAGGTTTTGAAGGATGCCTCTTGGTTATAAAATCTATCATTTTTTGTCCTCATCTCATAAGTTGTGAGAATCACATGTAAATAATCCACTGTTAAGGAATCTAAAATTCTTATTTCTTCAACAGTGAAGAGTTTGGCATTAGATCTTAATAAAAAATATCTTAGATTTGTTTGCATAATTTTTTAGTCTCCAACCATTTCACCAAGGCCTCTTATAGTGTTAACAATTTCATCCGCATAAAGGAAATAGGTTGCAATATTTTGAATTGTCTTCTATGTATTTGGAGATTGGTTTTCTTTACCTAATCATCTCCTTCATAACATTTATGAAGTTTGTCCCATATTTCTTTCACCAACACACAATGCATGACTTTTACAAATTTTGATTTTGATAATTTGCATAAAATTTTATTCATAGCTTTGGAATTATTTTCACTTTCATTCTTGATCATTAGATCCATTGGAGGAGATAATAAAGAAACATATCCACTTACCACCAATTGCCAAATATCAAATCTAAGAGCTATTAAATAGGGGTACATTCTTATGCTCCAAAAATAATTGTTTATTCCATTAAACAATGGATTCCTATTGGAGGATAATCCTTCTTGGTATACAATGTGCATGCTCAAGTAAGATATTCCTTCTATTAGTTAAGATATAATTTTAAGGAACCAACTTTGATACCAATTGATGAGCACATAGTTATATTGAGGGGGGTGAATCATATAAGTCAATCTTTTACATTTTAAAAACTTAACAACCATAACAATGTCAACACCAAAAGATCTAAAAATTATGCAACACAAGAAAGAGACAATATTTACGTGGAAATCCTTTCAAATATTGCTTATATAAAACTCCCTTTACAATATTTATAGGAACCAACCATAGGGGACACCAATCCCATCTCAAATAATTTGTAGGCACCAACCCACTAGAGATAACAACCCCCAAAATTTCACACCAACTCAACAAGAGGTACAAATCCCTTCCTTTTGGGAAACATGAACTTTCAAATAAGTAAGTATTCTTCTTTGCAAAATATTTCTTATTCAATGTATGATAGATCCTTCATAAAATTTGATTATCCTTAAAAAATTTGTTCCAAATCTACTTTTGAATGACACACCATATATGCTTTCTTTCACAATTTAACTTACAACATTTTCATTAATGCCTTCCTTCATATGCTCTAAATATGATCTTAGTTTTATCAAATTCTTCTTATATATTTGATCTTAAATCTTCTATAATATTTCTCTTAAATCTACTATAAGCGTTCACAAAATATTCCTTAGATTAACCTCTCTCTTCTCACACAAATTTGTTGGTGTGAGAATAATATATCTTTTTTCCTAGACAAACATTTGTTCTCCATATTTAACAAACATTATTTGTATCTTAATAAAGGAAGGCGACTTCATCAAGTGACATAGTCAATCACAAAGGATGCAACTCTTTATATATATATATATATATATATATATATATATATATATATATATATATATATATATATATATATATATATATATATATATATATATTACAAAACACGGCTGCTCCACAAGGGGTCAACCCCTCTAACTAAATGCAAATTTATTTATTTTAAATTGTCAAAGAGGGGCAACTCTATAATGAGGGTCAGCCATATTAAACAAACATAGATTTAAATATTTTAATTCAAATCAAACTTCCAATAAGGGCACTAAGGTAGGTCGACCATCAATATGATAAGTGCTTCATGAAAACTCCTAGTTGGCCTCCATATAACTATTTTAATTAATTTCTCCCATTCTTCTAGAAATTTATATTTATTTATGCCTTAGACAATAATGAATTAATAAATTTCCATAACATCCATCTTACAATCTCAAAAGGGCGAACCAATTAATGGCCTTTGACCATTGCAATTTTTTCTTCTTGGACTGATAAATTTTATTGTGGCATCCATAACACCTTTCTTGTCATCAATGAGAATAAACTTACTAACAATCTCTTGCACACCTTTGACATCGATGTCAACAATCATGAAAATTCCTTCTTGACATCAATGAAAACATTTGTAATGAGGAATGCTAAAGGAATAGTACCAAGGGATGAAAACTTTGAAAATATGAATAAAAAACACATGGATAAAATTGAATAATTTTTTAAATGGGCTCTACGAGCGATGGGAGAGAATTTTTTGGGGATGGTGCAAGGGATGAAGGTGTTTAGATGCAAGAGAAGGAAAGGGGTCTTGTGGCTCAAGGAACCTTCTTGTTGCCAGACGAGGATATGTTTTGTGTGAATAGTTTTCTTCTCTTCCTTGAGATCTTTGGAGGTTTGGGTGTTGGGAGTGGGGCCTCCATGGATGCTCCCCCTATGCAAAATTCCAGTGTGAATATAGGTGATTATGGGTCCTATCTTCCCTCGTTGGAGAGTGCAGAAAAATCTCCCTAGAGTAGTTGGAAGGACTTGATTAACAATTGTCGTTGCATTCCTATGGATGGGGTCTTCGTGAAGCGCTTTGACAAGGGCACTTTCTTGAATATAAAAGATCCCTCTCTTAACCCGTTCATTGGCTAAAATGGTACCTCTTTGGTTGGCAAGTTTTTGGGAAGAAGGTCGAAGATTTCTATGGTGAGGAAGTGGATGTCCGCAAAGTAGCTGTTGAAGGGAAATCTCTCAGTTTTTGTGCTTCCCAAAGGTATGTTCTACTTATCCTTCTATCTTTAGGAATATTTCTTCTGTATATTCACTTTTGGGCCATACTTATTTGGTAAGCAAAAACTCCTTTTGTGCAAATGACATCCGAGTTTTGACAAAGCATCTTGAATGGGCCATTCCCACCTGGGTCTATCTCCTAGGCCCTCATCTTTAATTATGGGATGAAGAGATCATTGTGGGTATTTCCAACTCCTTTATTTATTTTATTTATGTGGACTTTGTTACAAAGAACAACACTGTTGACAATTTTCAATCATTCGGTAAGGGTTAACGACAGTTTGGGTTGTCACTGATGGCAACTCACCTCCAGGTGTAGATATTGTCTATTCGGATTTATTGATTTATCATTTTGGGTCAGTCGGTATTCACCACACTCAATCGGTATTCACTTTGCTTCACAACCGATTAAGTCCTAATCCCGATAATATGTATTTGGCACCCAGTTAAGGATAGGACCCGACTAAGAGATCTTGTGGCCTCGTTAATATCTTTCAAGGAATTTTTGGTAACGTGTGAAGGCCGACATGATCATCAGAATTATGTATGAAATACCTTGTGATCCGGCAGCCGACAGGATTATAATCTTCATTGAAGAGGACATGGTAAAAAGTTAGAAGGGTATTTAAGGTGATCCTTTCAGCGATGGATATAACAGGGATTTGGAATGCAATTTTGATAGCGAATTAATCAGTGATCGATGGTATGCTTTTTGGTCAGCGAAAGGAAGCTTTTGTGTGCAATTTCACGTGCACAATCTAAACCGGTAGAAGAATAGGGCATAACAGAGCATCAACAAATCGGTACACAGTGAGGGTTAACAGAGATTAAACCGGAACTTATCCAACATGGTTAGATGCATCTTATGAGTTCATTTTTACATGTAATCACTTTGTAATACTGTGTAAGTTAGTGATACTTCTATTTGAGTAGTGAGCTCTAGGTTGTTGGCCTAATTTCATGTCCAATCCCCTCAATGTAATATTTGTATACCTTGATCAAGTATATAGATATTGTGGGTGTCAGCCCCAATGTGGTTTTTCCCTTTGCAGGGTTTTCTACATATAAATATTGGTATTATGGTGTTGCTTCTTTATGTGTTATTTGGTTTATGCAGTTTAACTTTATTTACTGTTAATCGGTTCAGAAGAAATCAATTCAAAATTAATAGCACTGGTAGAACACTAATACACCCCCCCTTCTCTCAGTGTTTTTGGATTCCAACAATTGGTATCAGAGCTAGCTCCTCGGAATAAGTTTTAACCACTTGAGGAAGATCCAAAATTTGGAATCAATGGAAACCAGTCTGCAACAACAACTTGAACTTTCTCTCGAGGATCTTGATAATGAGCAGATGGAAAATAGTAAACTAAAGAATGAACGAATGCAAGCCAAGGAACACATCATTTCGTTGCAAGGAAAGATTTCAGTTGTTCAAGCTAAGAGGAAGGAACTCTGTGATCAATTGCAAAATCAGAATAGTGATGAGGAAGATGCTATAAAGGATCAATGCCAGAAACTCACTCAAGAGAACACTATCTTGAAGAATGAGATGCAAGCCCTAACCATGAGAATGTTCAAGGAGATTGAAGAAAGAAAGAAGAATGAAGAAAGCCTAGCTCAAGCATTAAAGGAAATATTTGATGAATGCAACAAACTAACACATGAGAATGAAATGTTGAAACTTGAGTTGATCCAGGACCCTGAAACAATGAACAGGAACTTGAGAGATAGATTATAATCATGAGAGATGACTTAGTCACTGCAAATGAGTACAAGGACAAATTCAAAGCCAGCTCTGCAAAAATAATCATGCCAACAACCGAAACCAAAAATCACCGGTAAGACAACCTAATGCTCACAAATTCAATGGTACATGCTTTATTTGTAATAAATATGGTCATATAGAAAGTCAATGCAAAAATAGGAATAATCAGAACAATGCATCATTCATCGGTCTTGGAAATGTAAGATATCATACATGTAGCAAATTTGGTCATATGGCTAACCAATGGAGATCAAAAGGAAATCAAGGAAATCAAGGAAATCAAGGATTTAACAAAGCAATTCAGAAGAACAATATTGTCTGTTATGCATGCAACAAGATTCGACATATTGCTAAATATTGCAAAAGTAAGAACCCACTGGTAACTAATGGAAATGCACATGAGAAAGGAAAGGAAAAGGTGGAATACATCAGAAAACAACATGAGAAAATATGGGTAAGAAGATCGGATACACAACTGATAGAACACCCGATAGAGCCATTAGATCCTGCACCAGAAGTAGGAACAACCGGTAATTAAGGCGCTCTGCCTTAGGGGTAGGCAAATCATTGAAGATCATGCAAATACCCTAAATTAGATCTATAGTTCGAGAATTCTGATTGTGGATGGGTACTCAGACAATTTCAAGTGTTTACTAGAACCTACTGACAGACTATGTCACTTGGTCAAACTTACCGACAACATTTATGACAATAGAAAATTAGGGTTAACGGCGATAAAAGGGGAAAAGTTAAGTTGTTTTCTTCACACAATGATCGAGCATTCAAAAGACCGATTTCTAGAGTATTCAATTGTCCAAGGTGATTTGTGCAAGAATTTTATCTCAAAAGCATTTTCATCTTCCAACAGTATCTTGAGGTATTTACCATTTGCAAAAAGCCTAGTCGCGACACTTCTTTGAGGTGGATGATTTCTCTGAGAGGTTTCTAAAGGTTATCCCCAACTTAATCACCCAAGAAGACAAGATGTCCTTGGAATGCAAAGTTTCTGATGAGGAAGTTACAGTAGAAACTTTCTTCATAGGTTTGTTCAAATTTCTAGGTCCTAATGGATTTCCCCCTTTCTTTTTATAGGAGTTTTAGGAAATTGTGGAAAAGGATGTCACTTTGGATACTCATAAGTTCTTTTCCTCTTCAAGCATCCTTAAAGAAATTAACCATACTCATATAGTGACAATATTGAAAAAAATTGGAGCTAATGCTATGTGTTATTTTAGACCTATTAGCCTTTGTAATACCCTCTATAAGATCATTTCCAAAATTATTGTGAATAGAATCAAGCCTATGTTGAACAAACTGATCCATGAACATAAAAAAGGCTTTTCTCTAGGCCGTCAAATCTCTAATGTTGTTCTTATGGTTCATGAATCCCTTCACTCTATGGATAATAGTAAGAAAGAATACATGCTCTTGAAACCAAACATTTCCAAAGCATAAGATAAGGTCTCTTGGCCCTTACTCTTGAAGGTCTTAAATAGATTTGGATTTGATGGTAAAGCTCTAAAACTATTAAAGATATATTTCAGCACACCTATGTTCTTGGTTTTAGTCAACGAATCCCCTCAAGGCTATTTTGCTTCTTCAAGTGGTCTCAGAAATGAGGAGCCTTTGTCTTCCTACCTCTTCGTCCTCATGGTTAATGTTCTGGGTATATACATTGATAATGGTATCCTTCATGGATCATTAAAACTCATCAAGCCATCCACTACCTTTTGGTTATTTCCCATCAACAATTTTTTAATGACACCCTTTTGCTTGGTAATGCTTTTGTGGCTGAGGCCAAAGGCTAGTTCTTTATCTTGTTTGGCTATGCATCTACTTCGGAACAAGTTATCAACCTTAGTAAGAGAAATATTTTCTTTATGAATGTTCCTCTTCCTATTCAGAATTGTATTGCCGAGGTATTGAATTATCAGATTTCCTCCCTTCCTGCTTCATATTTGGGATTACTTCTCACTGAGCAAGCAAAGTTGATAACTCAATTTTTTCAAGCTTGCTCGAGAGAATCTAAAAAATGCTGGTAGGTTAGAAAGGGTTCCTTCTCAATAATGTAGGAAATCTTCAACTCCTTAGAGCCTCCCTCCATAGTACCTCGATGTATCTCATCCTTTTGTTCCATATCTTGGTTTCTTGGGTGAATAAATTGGATCAAATTCAAAGGAAATTCCTTTGGTTTGATGTGGAACTTAAAAAAAGTATCTCTTTGGTGGATTAGGACACAATTTTTTCTAGTCAAAAAAATGGTGGTCTTGGCATCAGAGATTCTAAATCCATTAATCTCAGTTTAATTGCTAAAATTGGGCAGAAACTCTCTAAAAGAAAAGAAGTCTAGAAGAATGTGATGTTGAGAAAATATATCAATGGTGGCAATAGTTTGTCCTTCCTTTTTCACGATGAACTCTCAAGAGGTTCATACATTTGGAACAACATGATCAAATCAAAAAATATGCTTCAAAAAGGTTTTCTTTGGCAGGTTGGTAATGTGAGGCACATAATATTTTGGAAAGACCCTTGGGTTTTAGCTTCCCCCTTGGAGTTCCACCTTATTTGCTTGGTTGTGGATAATGCTTTGGTTGATAAATTTGCGGCCTTTTTGGTTGACTACTAGGTTCTTGGTACCTTTTCACCTATCTGGAGCTTCTTCATGAAGGATTTCATTCCCCACCTTAGAAAAATTGTTGTTGAACTTCTTAGGATTATCAACCCTTTGAGATGTTTTAGAGAGGAGGTTATCTTTAACTTATTCTAGGCCCCCTCTAAGGATGGGCATTACATTATCAAATCTGACTTTGAGGTCATTTCTCCTTCTCCTCAACCCTCTTTTAATTGACCTTGTCGTTGTGGAACTCTAAAGCTACCCCTAAGATGATCTACTTTTTTTGGTGGAAGGTCTTCCACAGGATGCTCCTAACTATTGTTAATTTCTCTAGAAGAGGGGGTTCTATTTGGTGAATAGATGTGTTCGGTGTGAAGAGGTTGAGGAAAGCATTGACCATCTATTTTTTCATTGTACATATGTATTCCTTGTATGTTAGACATAAGATCACTAGTATTTTTTTGATCCTTTAGGTGTGGCACCAGTGCCCTAACTCGGCCTCTAGATAGCTTGGACTCTGCCTTCCTTTAATCCCCTCATCTGAGAGCTCTGCTGGCAAGCCTTCCTCCATACTAGGTGGTGTTTATCGAAATAACGTAATAACAAACTCTTCAGAGATCACAAGTCTCCATGGTTGACCCTAACCAAAGTGATTATTAATAAGGTGAAGCAGAACATGAAAGCCTTCAACAAATTTAGGCATTCACATCCCCCTCTCACTTCGATTGGTATGTGGCTAAAAACTGGGAACTGATGGACATTTTATCCATTATTACTTACCCTCCAATGGAGTTTAAAAATAACATTAAATGGTTTCCTCCCCCGACCTTGGTTAGTTGAAGTTAAATTTTGATGTGTCCTTGAAAGGGAACCCGGGTTGGGTGGGAAGGGGTGATGTCATTAGGGACTTGGGCAGCAAAGTGGTGCAGCTTATGTGGAAAATCTCAATACTCAAACCTCTAGCATGGCAAAGCTGATGGCAGATTTTAATGGCATCTCCATTTCCAATAATAAAGGTAGGAGGTTAATCACAAAAGGGGACTCCAGGAACATAATCATGATGTTACAAGACTTAGCCAAACTTGGGTGACAAGTGGTGGATACCATTTCAAAATGTCACGGTGTCACTGCCACATTGGATTAGGTGGTGTTTCAACACATCCTCAAAGAGGGAAGTAGGATAGCTGACAAGTTAGCCAACCAGGGCCCCTTCTCTAAGGGGATTAAATTTTGGAGGGATCCTTACAATTTACATACTAAAATACATACAATTATTAATGAGGATAATAAAATCTATGAGTCCTAAAGTTTTGAAAATCACCTTTTTGCTTTGGATTCTATCCATGGTGTACTTTTGTCATATCTTGAGGTGTACTTCTATCCACAGTGTCCAAAACGGTGTCAAAAGGGATGACCTACCTGGTATCTGGAAGACTACTATTGATGAAGTTCATTACCTTGGACTGACATTTTGAGTGGTTTCACTCCCAACTATTTTCAATGCTCAATCGCTTAAGTTATGGAGTTAAGATGAACTTTCTCTTATGAATTTTCTCCTCCATATCCCAGTTTGTGGTAGTGGCTAAGTCTAAGGGTACCCTCCCCTTGCACCAAGGTCTCATTCTACGACTTTATAACTTCAATTTGGGTTTAACCCCAACTAGTGGTTTGACCACAAATCATTGTCTCTGTGTTGAGTTACTGGTTAATCTAGCTGAGGACAATGCCTCCCCTAAAACCCTTAAGTTTCCCACCTAAGTTAACTCTTCTCGATCTTCTAAATCAAAAATTCCTCTGGATCCCCCTATTGGTGAATGCTCTATTTAGAAGCCAATTATTGTTGAAGAGGGTTCAAAGGAGACAAATTCTTCATGGTCTATTGGGTTTGATTGGACCTTGGATAATTTGGTGAGTAAAGCAACTACCCATCCCCCCCCCCCCCCCATTCGCCATATGACTCCCCTAATTCTTCTCCCTGGAGTGCTCTGATCAAGGAGGAATTTCCCCTCTTTGCAACCAAAGTGAACGAACTTTGTGAAGGATTTAATAAGCATGAGCCTACTATCCCCCAACTTCTATGATAATTTGAAGTGGTAAAAAAGAAAATTAATAGACTTGAAGCTATTGCTGATGTAGATGCTAGAGCCTTGAGTTGAGTTGCCGATGATAGGGAACATGGAGCTTAGATGGTGGTGGGAAAATTTGCTACTATGATTAAAAAGTGGGAAGCATTAGACAATTCTATGAAGGAGCTCAATGAGAAAGTTAGCCATAAAAAGAACATGAAGGATTTAGCACAGGTGGTGGAGGTGCTGCATGAAAGATAGGACTCTATGAAGAGGAAATGGGAGAGTATGTTTTCTCAAAACATGGAGATAACTAAGAGGAATTTTGTTTCTCTTCAAGCAATTCAAGATGAAATTGTGAGGAGGTGTGCCCAAAAAAGGAGACATTTGGAGTCTTCCACTACTACGAGGCTTGAAGCGTCTGTGTCTAAGGTGAAAGCCACACCGAACTCCCTAACTATCTCCTCAGGGAAAGGTTCAAATAGAAAGCTCTCCCTTTAGAGAAGGGAAAATATATTTGTGAGAATAGGAAGTTGGTGTTCTCTCCCACCAAGTAAGCCATTTTTTTGTGCTTTTGGTGGGAGAGTGTTGTGTTTTTTTTTTTATTAGTCTGTGTCTGGTTGTTCTATTTTTTGGGTTTTGTTGAAGCTTGCTTGGTTAAGCTCTTTTGTTGAAGTATACTTTCTGTCTTATGTTCTCACCCCTCATGAGCCCTTGGTTTTTATTGCTTGCTTGGTGTGGTTATGTAAAGGTTTGAGCCTCTCCTAGTTTAATATATGAAGAGCACATGGATAAATTTTAACAAGAACTCAAGTGGGTTCTCAATATTATGGGAAAAGTACATAGGCATGAACATCTTCAAAAGTTTGAAAGGCCAACAAACACATAAAATACCAAAAATAACCTAGACTTCATACTTTTTTATGGATTTTTTAGTCTTCTGATAACCTTAGGGACCCATTTAGGATGTCTCATATTAATTATAGACAATGGATCAAACATGACTAAAACACACAAAATGGAAGGACACAAGAAAAAATGATTTAAGTTAGAAATTTGAGTTTAAACACTTCCCAAGGATTGAACATGATAAATGAATAAAACTGGAAGTCTTTAAATATGAGGTTATACCAATAAAGCACCCAAACATGTACCAATTTAACTTAGGATGAGAAAAGAATAGGTAGGAGTCAGTGAAAATTTTAATTTTAATTTTAGGAGGTTAGATCTATGGGCATAGGATTGATATTACATGTACAAGATCGATATATTTTATGAAATTCTAATAATAGATGAGTACAAACTTCATTGATTTTTCCAACATTACGAATTGTGATTCTAAGAAATCATTCAAAACTTAAGATCAAACAACATACACCTATTTTTTAGCCATTATAGTCAAATAACTATATTTGTTTCTATTATTTTTAAGATTATAAAACATTGTTATATAAAAGATACAATAAATATAAAGTGTTTCAGAAAATATGTGAAAATGAATGAAATAAGTTTTATGTGTGAAAATATGTTTGAATGAAAATAGATAAAAAATTAAAAAATGAATCCAACTTCATAAAATATTATATTATTTATTATTATATTAAACAATTCTTTCAAAATGAGGTTCTTTCCATAGTGTGTTGGTTAAATGGTGGTGTTGTTGTTGTAATCACCAAGGTTCAAATCCCTGTTGATCAAATGTGCTCACATTAAAAAGTTTACTCGATATTAAAAAGAAAAAAAATCTTGTAAAATAAATTTAAAACTAAACAAAAATTTACATAAACATACAAATTAACCATTCAAATAATCAATATATCTATGATTAAACAATGTAGTTCATATCTCTAGATAAAAAATGTTTCACAAGGAAAAAAAAAGTCTCTCAAAATAAATTTAAAATTAATTCAAAAATTCAAATTCACTATTCAAATAATCAATATATCCATGATTAAACAATGTGAATGATTTTTTAAAAACTCTCTCCATAACATGACTCACAAAAGTGGAGTACACATATTAAAGAAGCAAAATACATTTCATTATTTCATTATTCCGTTCCCACTTATGTCGACACAATTTCTTTGACCCAACGAACTCATGTCCCCCACTACACGACCACTGACACTCATACCAAAATTTGATTGTTAGCGTACAAAAATATTTCAATAAAATAATAAGACCAATCGAATATTGTACTAGAAAAGAAAGTGTATTTCATATTAGTCTAAAATTTTCATAGCTCAAGATATGCATATAAATTAGGTTTGAAATTTGATTAAACTATTAATTAAAATATGATTTTTATAGTGATGGTTGAAGAGTTGTGGGCGTTCACCTTATTTTCTGGTGACTTTTAAGTGGATGCTAGATCATTAAATTAGAATTTTCCTTGTATATAAAAAAATAATAATATTGATGTAGAGGTATATAATGAGTGAATTAAATATATATTGGGAATAATTAATTTTGTTTGGTAAATATTAGTGGCATTTATAAGTGTTACAAAATGACATTAGTAATTATAATCTAATTAATCAATCACTAAATTTTTATATTCTTTAAGTCATTTCATCTAGTTAAAACTATAGAATTTATGCTATAATTTTTAAGATATATTTACAATAATCAAAATTTATAATTTCTTAAAACTTAAAACATAAAACAATGTTTTACTTAAAAATAACTCAACATGATATTGAAAAGGGAAGTTGAGAAAAACTTTACAACTTTAGATAGATTGTTTTGAGAAGAGGTAAAGGTAGAGGAAACAAGAGAATAAAAATGATAAAATAGAAACAAAAAATTAGGAAGAAAGAGATTTTTGATATATAGATAAATGTAAAAAAGAAAAAGATGTGAGAAAAAAGAAGAGAAAGATAAACAAAAAAAGGAAAATAGACAATCTAAAGACATTTTTGACATATACATAAATGAAAAAAAGAAAAAGATGTGAGAAAAAGGAAGAGAAAGAAAAAAAATAGAAAGCTTTAGTCAAATATAAAATATTACAATTTAATTTAAATTATATTTATTGTTGTATTTTATTTAAACTTTTTCTTGTTCAAATTATTCAAAATGTAATTTTATTTAAGTCAATAAATATGTCCGAGTCTTTGATTCTAAGACTGCTCTCCATTTTTCTAAAAACATAATTTTATTTCATGTATTTTAAAGCTATTGTCAAATTTGTATATGAATTTACAAATAGCTTATAAGAACAATATAAACAGCAATGTAAACCACACCTACTTAGCCTAGCCCCTATGTCCCTCCCTCTAAACATAATGATTTAACATAATATTAAGTTAGGCATATTGATATAAAATATTATATCAATGTGAGGTATCATTTTAAATTAATTTTTAATAAATTTTATTCTTTTAAAAATTATATCTATTTTTATTGTTTATTTTTTTTATGGGATCAAGAAATTTATTAAATTTTAATTGTGAGTAAAAATTAAATGTAATTAATATAAGTGAAATTTTTAGATATAGATTGTTATTAATTTATTTAAGTTTTATAAGTAGAAATAATTTGAAAAATAATTGATATCAATTTGAATAACATTTTATTAATCTATTGTACATTTTAATTTAATTATATTACCAAGAAACTATCATAAAAAAATGATAAAGAATATGGTGAATGCAATTTGTAATTTATTATTATTACTTTTTTTAATTTGTAATTTGTAATTTATAATAATATGAATCATTTGTGTAAACATCAATATATTTTAGTTATATTTTAATAATATTTTTTAATATTTATTATATTTTATTTAATAAATTTTTTAATTTAATTTTTCTTAAATTTTTAATATATTTTATGGTCTAGGATTTAGGGTTAGGGTTACCCTATTATTTTTTATATAAATAATAATATTTCATCTCTTTGACCTCAAAAATTGTTTACATGAATACGATTAAGTCATAAATTAAGGTTCTTGTTAAATTTGGCATACTATTAATTGTAGGGTTACTTCCATTTAGGGATTGGTTTATTGGTGTGGTTTAATTTCATGGTTACATTTTTGTGTTATAACATTTAATTGAAACAAAGGATAACATTGGTGAATTCATTAGTTTTCACTTTTAATCTTAAATACATTGTTTAAATACATTTAAATACTTTCATATATTAATACTTTTTTATAAGTTATTATATAAGTTTATTCACTGTTATAGAATTAAATATAAAAGTATGTATCCCCATTATATATTTAATAATTATTCACTTCTATATTTCATTTTATATATTAAATTTTAAGTTATATTATATAATTCATAAATAACTACATATTCTACATTTAATCATATATTATAAATTAAATTAATTTTTCTATGTACTTTATAGTATAATTTACTTTATGTACTTTTAATTTATACACTTTTAATTCAAAAGTGCATAAAGTTTATTATAATGTGTTGGTAAATAGATTTGTCATTGCGGTCGTTTACTTGAAACTGACCCTGTTTGCCCGATAAGCAGTGACAAACATTCCAATAGTTGGAGAGATCGTTCTGTGAAACACAATCTTCCTTTGCGTTTGAGAGGGGCAGCTCCCTCGTATGATAGGGGTGTTTAGGATTTTCGTGTAGTTTTAACCTGAAAGTACATAAAGGAGAAAACATAGAACTAAAAGGAAATAAAGATAGAAACCCCAACAATAGACATACGACCATCAACTGAGATTTCTCAACATTCGCAACAAATTACGAGGGGAGTTGTAACACAATATGCTTAGCCATGAGATGACGGCAAAGAAGAATGACAAATCTCAACATACGCAGAGATAAGATACTTTGACACATTCAAATTGAGATACCAAAGGTTGCTTGTGCATCATCACATCAATTGTACAAATCACATATGCATAAAAAAGACTACCAATTTGACATACGAGAAATCGACAATAATAACACATGAATACATTTAGAACATACGAACTAAGACGTATTCTTCATTATCCTTTTGGAAATATACAAGTCCAAAATCCTTTCTATACATAGTGCAAATCAAAATGTCATTACAAGTTTCTCCTGGAATTCCAACAGAGTTTTCCCCTCTGTAAAAGTCTCCCCCCCTTAGATTACCAATAGCCTTGTATTTATAGGCTTCCCAGAATAACCACCTTAGTAACTAACTCTATCCTGGGTTAATAACTAACTCTTTTCTGCGTGAATTTCAAAGAGTTAGTAACTTACACACTTATGCGTAGAAAAAGTCAACTTCCTAGCCTTTAGTTACAATGAGTGACAAAAAGTCACCTTTACCAAAATGGTAACCTAAAACCAATATTTCCAAAGAAAGTGCAAGTTACTTGATTTTTCAAGATGACCATTATGTCTTTTTCCAATACATGCCCGAATCATACATTCTAACTGCATTTGCTAAGCACCTTTCCTTTCTATGAACATAATGCATTCTTGAATAATAATGGGAAAGCTTGCATTAGGTATGACTAATTCTCTTTCCTTCATTTTCATTGTCACCTTTCATATCTCAACAAGCATCTTGGGAAAAATACTTGTCATCGCAAATCACCCCACACATTAGCCACTCCTCAATCATCTTTGTCACAAAACCAAAGGATGACACAACATTCACACATATTCCTTCCTTTGCCAACTCCACTGCACCACTCTTCATCAAACCCCAAAGAGTATTCTTGGAAACCATGTAACGATGAGAGGCATTATCAGTCTTCATCAGTCCCAAAACATTGCAATTGAAGAGTATGGAACCAGAGTTGCATGGAATCATGACCCTTGTAGCATGCTTCATTCCTAACATAGCTCCTGTAACATTCACAGCTATCACTCTTTCCCAAGTCTCAACAGAGACCTGTGCGATGGAATTACCATGAGCGTGCAATATACCTGCATTGTTCATCATGATATCTAGACACCCCTTCTCCTCCATCGCTCGATCTACGACCCCTTTCACATGGGTCTCTATTGCCACTTCACACTTCACAAATGAAGCATTCCCATCAAGCTCTTGACAAACTTTAACCCCTCCCTCTTCATCGATGTCAACAACGTACACATAAGCACCTTCTACCACAAATTTCCTAGCTGTGGTTGCACCTATACCATTTGATCCACCTGTCAAACTGTTCACATGCGTTGTTCGCACTCTCCCTATGCCCACAGTCTGCATTTGGTAGACATCCAACAATCATCGCACTTCATGAGACCACATTTCTTTGAGGAATTCTGTCAAACTATTCACATGCGTTGTCTGTGCATTTCACATTTCCCACGATTTGCAGCAGCATAAAAAAAAAATGATATCAAAGACCAACTCTGCTAGAAACAACGTTTAGTTCACACACCTTGTCACATTATCATGCCTTGAGACCACACAACTGTGAGGGATGACGCCAAATAGTGTATGTGCACTGCTGATAATCTCGGTATTCTTTGAGGAACTTATGCCAAACAGTAACAAGCATTGTCAAATGCATTTCCTATGCTTCCCCGGTGCATTCTTATCTGCCACGATATTCTATCAAATAGTTCACATGCCACGTCAAGGCTCCCATGATTTGCATTTGACGTGTTCCATATCTCCTTGAGGCGGTCTTCCAAATAGTTAAACTCCTGTGAGCGGCATTAATCCAAACACTTTGAGAGCTTCCTCGCAAACTCCATTCCATGCATATCCTGTATTCATCGCATTCCATGAGACCACATTTCTTTGAGGAATTATATCAAATGGTTCACATGCATTGTCTGGGCTACCATGGTTTGCATTCGTTGGTGACATTCTCTTCCTTTGTGATGGCTTGTCAAAGAGTAAATTCCTTGGTCTATGGTTGCATTATCACATGGACTGTGGTGGTCTCCCAAAACAATTTATGTACATTTTCTCAAAACAATAGCTACGCCCCTATATTCTGCATATCAATCATACCAAGCACCTGCAACTCCACGCATGACAAAGTTCTTTGATCCTCTATGCTATGATGAACATCACGGTAGATTAACTCAACCTCAGCTAAAGGCATTCATTCATTCTGACAATCTATGCCTTTCAGACTTCGCATCTATATTCCATTTTCGGTATGTCTGTGCTTCTTTCAGTACATTGATGAATGTTCATAACCTGCCAGTTGAAGCTCTCTTTTTTTGTTTTTAAAACTCTTATTCAAAAAGGTTAAGAATGCTCACTTTTTGAGCATTTCTAACCTTCTTTGACAATGTGGGACCCGCAAGGTTAAGATATGAGGTTAGAAATATGGGTTAGAAATGCTCAAAAAGTGAGCATTTCTAACCTTTTTGGCAAAAGGTTAAGAAATGAGGTTAAGAATGCTCAAAAAGTGAGCATTTCTAACCTTTTGCTTCAACGAGCTATCCTTTACACTTTGGAAACCATTTTTCATTGAGAATGAATCAAGGAGGAATGCCACTGATGTCTAAAGATGATTTTCTTATCGCAAATGACCAAACATATTGAAATAATTTAAAATATTAAATTATCATTTGAGAAATAATTTAAATATTTTAAATATATCGCTTTGGCTGAAGAAAAATGGCATAACTTTCAAACGGTAGGGAGTTAGGTCCTGAAATTCGAAACACACATTAATGAAAGGGAAAAAGGTCCACACAATTATTTACACCTCATGACGAAGCCTTAAATGAGATATTTTAATCATTTGGGAGCAACATACACCAAAAATTGAAAGTTTAAAATATGACAAAGTATGAACTGGGTTCAGGTGAAAGTTGGCCACATGATATAAAATGACGTTTAGATTCTGGCTATCAAGCGATTTCCCTCAATTTGTGGTAATTCTCAAAATTCTTCCATTTTTCAGATTTTAACTAGTAATGACCTTGGACATTGCATTCATTACTTACGCGTAAACACTCATTGGACCTTTACTCGACATTGATCAATTTGAAGTTAAAATTTTATGTAGGACAAATATGGGGGCAACATAATGTAACTTTATATACTTTATATTATATTTCAAAAGTGAATAAGCTTTCACAAAAGTGAATACAATTTATATTAAAAAATACTTAGGGGTTTTTGGATTAGGAATCTGGAAGGATGGTGATGTCGATCTGCACTTTTCAGTGCCTACATCCGCGACTTGAAGCAGGAAGCAGAACCAAGGCTTGCAGGCGCCGTTAGAGTACCTTGGCGTCTACATGGAGGAGTTAATCTCCTCCACTTGGTTTTCTTTTCTCCCACTTACTCCGTTTTTACTCTGTCTTTCATTTATTCTGCTCTACAAAATTTATGACATCTAACTCCACCCTTCCGCCCACCTCATGTGATCTTAACCCTGGGTCACCATGGAGCCGGAGTCAGACAGACTTAGTGTTAATAACCCTAAAACCATCCTCCAGACATTACCAGCCTTAGCAAAGTCGTTCGCTGAGACCGTTGCCCCGCTTGCAAATGGAGTCCAGTCATCGGCGCACTTCCTTACGACTCCTGCAGACAAAGGACCCAGTAAGGATGGTAAGTCCCCTTGTAATACCTCAGATCCTTTCTACATTTCGCCAAACATTGAAATGTTGAATGAAATTGCTTTAGAAAAGCGTAGGTTATGCGACACTACCATCTTTTTTGCATGTGTGGATGCTAAAAAATGCCCACCTAGGAAATTCGTAGGTGGCTGGTTTCACAACCTATGGAATCTCAAACTAGGGCTTAAAATCACGTTTTGTAGACAAATACAGAGAGGTCTCTTTCTCATTTTCTTTAATTCACATAATGCCTAATTGGAAGCACTTAAATGTCAATATTGGACGGTTGGGAATACCTCCTTTCGAACCCTAGCCTAGTCTCCAGAAGTGGTTAATGAGGAAGTCCTCGCATTATCCTCGCCCAGATGGGTCATCCTCAAGGATGTCCCCCCTTTTTTGTGGCTCTTCCTTCCCCAATATTGGAACCATTTGGCAAAGTTATTCGGATAGATGAAACTGCTCGGTTGGTGCCCAATCTAGATGCAAGAATGCTTGTCACAATCAAGCTCGAAATCGACATTCCACCATCCTTAAATTTAGATATCAATGGAGACACATTCGTTTGCCCGATTGAAATGCTTAGAGGGTTGAATGCATGTTTTCTCTGCAAAAAAGAAGGGCATATTCGTAAAAATTGCCCAATTATTAATCGTAGGAAGCAAAAACATAACTCAAGGGAAACTACTGAAAACCCTAAAACTGTTAATGATCTACAATCTCCCCCTCCCCGCTCTGCTAACGAGAGGTCCATAGATCCTGATCCCACTCCTAATAAGGTTAACCCTCTCAAGACCGATTTTGCACCTGCAACACCTGAACTCCTCATCCCTGTTTCTGACCCCTCTCAAAATCTTGTAGAAACCCCCTCGGATGGTTTTCAACTTGTTTCTTCAAGGAAAAGAAGACGTAAAGTTACCCCTCCTAATGCCCTGAGTCTTAGCCACTCCTCCAATAACCATTCAGCCTCTGCTCTTAAACCCCAGGACCCTGATCCATCACCTGTTAATTTTGTGGTTAGAAATATGGTTAAAAACCTGGGAAACCCCAATTGTGGGGAGGATGGTGCTAGCATTAGTAATAACCCTGCGATGATGCTCAGTTCTAATACCCCCATTCAATCGGTCTCCTCTTCACTTGCAGGGCTTATTCCTGACACTAACACCATCATTCCCTCAACTACGTCTACGCTCAAAGAACTAGAGGACAATCATATTATAGAAGTTATCTATGCTAATAAGGGTCTAGAGGAAATTAGAACTAGCACTATGCTCCCTGGCTTTCCAGGCTCCCAGTTGTCTGGGTCCGACATAGTAGGAAATACAGATAGTAGAGCTGAACTTCCCGAAAGCAGTGCAGATGATGAGGACCTTATGAAAGGGCTCTCCCTAAATAAATAAAAAGGTAGCCCGTGGGCTCCAAAAACAAGAAGAAATCTAGGGACCAGCAACGGTCTCCCTACCAGCCCCCCCCAAATCCCCCACTTTGATGAAATACATATCTTGGAACATTCGAGGCCTTGAGTCACTTGACAGGAAATTTGTGATTAAAAGATTTTTGGATCATCATAAAAACTTAGATTTTCTGATGTTACAAGAACTTAAATTTGTTGGATTCTCCCTCGACACCACACTTAACTTCATCTGGAGAGATGCAATCAAAGTCTATACCAACCACCCGAGAGGAAAAGGAGGAGTTGGTCTTCTTATCACCCCTAAATGGACAATGTACCTCAAGGATAAAGGGACCCCCCCTTGTAATAGAGTAGCTTGGGTTACCCTAGATATTAAGGGTTCTTGCTTTGGCATATGTTCCATTTATGCATCCAATGATTATAAGGAAAGAACTTCCCTTTGGAATTGGCTAACCTCCCTCCCAAACATCCCCTGGATCATGGCGGGGGATTTTAATATGATTGAATCTCAGAATGACAAGGCTGGGGGTCTTCTGTTTGAATGGAAAAACTCAGAAAGACCTCATTGGGATAGATTGAAGCAACATTTTCAATTGTTTGACCCCCTGGAAGGCACTAAAACTAACACCCCTAACCTATGGCACACCTGGTGCAACTTTCAGCAAAACACTAATAGGATCTACTCCAGGCTAGATAGATTCTATGCTAATAAGGACTTTTTTTCCTTTTCCCCCAATTAGTTTGGGAATGTGGTTGCAGTCTTACCAACTACCCTATTTGACCACTTCCCTATTCTAGCCATCATTAACATCAAGAACTCCATCACCCCTAGCCATCCTCGTTATAAGAAATTATTGCTTAACACCACTTGCTGCAAGATGAGGATGTCCTAAATGCCATCAAACTAATTAGACTCTTCAACTTGTAGCCACATTTCCCCCAATCCCACATGCTCAGATGGCAGAGGAACATTTCCTCCTGGCAGAGTCTTCTCCAAACCATTGGGCAAAAAAAAGCAAAGGATTTTAGATTCATAGAAAAAACTCTTACCCATCGGCTTCACTCCCTAGAACATAAAATTCAACTCCAACCTTCTTCCCCTATCTTGGCCAAGAAGGTCTCTGAGGCTAGAGATATTCTCAGGAAGCACCAACAGGTTAAAATCAGAGGTGCCTTCATCCGAGCCCGCAACCACTGGCTCCAGTTTGGTGATAAGGGCTCCAAAATATTCTTTAAAATGCTTAGACAAAAATAGACCAGGGAGAAAATAGATAGAATAACTATTGATGATAAGGAACTCCTGGATATAAATGACATCAAAGAAGCCTTTGAACTATTTTACAAAACCTTGTTTACCTCTGAGGATAATGAGTCCTCAATAGAGGCCCGTACCAAATGTAGAACACTTATTCCTAATAGAATCTCCGAGGACGAAGACAACCTCCTCAAAGCTAAGATAACCATGCAAGAAATCAAGGATGCCATTAAGTCTCAAGGATAGCAAGGCCCCAGGCCTTGATGGACTTCCTACTGAATTCTACAAAACTAACATTGACTGGATCTCGCATGACCTATTGGACATCTATGATGAAGCCCTTGCCACTAGCACCCTGGAGGAGTTCATAAATAGGGGTATTATTAAGCTTGTACCAAAGGAAGGGGACAAAGCCCTAATTAAAAATTGGAGACCAATTACCCTCCTCAACATCTCCTACAAAATCCTGGCCAAAGCCTTAGCCTCTCGCCTTGAGAAGATCCTCCCCAAATTCATCTGCTCCACCCAAACAGGCTTCATTAGAGGTAGATACATCTTGGAGAATCTTGTAACAAGTTGGGAGTCCATGGAGTGAGCCAGAACCTCAAACCAAGACGCCGCCATGTTCCTTGTCGACTTTGAGAAAGCGTATGACAGGATGGAGTGGGACTTCATCCTCATGATGCTCTCAGCCTTTAGCTTTCCTAGAGAATTTTGTAACTATGTTCGAATCCTCCTCAAGGATTCTTCTACCCTGATTGAAGTCAATGGGACCCTTTCCTAGCCTATTCCCCTATCCAGATCAATTAGGCAGGGCTTCCCCCTTGCCCCTGCTCTATTTGTCATTGCTTTCAATGCCCTGTATTATCTCCTTAGATATGACACCCTATCCCCCCATGTCCAAGGAATTACTATGCTTGACAACTCTGAACCGATCAACATCCAGTTTGCTGATGACACCTCGCTCTTCCTGAAACTCTCAAAGCACAATATTGATTCCCTTAATAAAAAACTTGACATTTTCGGTAAAGCTTTAGGAGCCCGGATATCTAACACCAAATCCATTCTACTTGGACGGAAAGATAATCCTTCGGACTGGCTTCACCAGTTTGGCTATGCGTGGGGAGGACCTAATAAATTAGTTCATTACCTTGGCATTCCCTTCTCTATATCTGGGTAAGATAGATAGTAAACTCAACAAGTGGGACAATAGGGTCCTCTCCCTTGCTGGTAGGATTCAAGTCTGCCAAAAGATCCTATCCTCATACAACATTTACTACTCCTCGGTATGGATGTTCAGTAATTACCAAGTCTTTGAAATCCAAAAGGCCATCAGACGATTCCTATGGTCTGACGGGAAGGGTAAAAGGAAAGCTCACACGGTCAAGTGGTCATGGTGCCACTTGGATAAAAAGTTGGGTGGGCTGAGCCTCAAGGATATTAGGTTGCAAGGTATCTCCCTTGCTGCCAAATGGATTTTTCACTCATTGGAAGGTCAAGAACCTTGGAAAATCCTCATTAGAAACAACATACAAAACGGTGTTCCTAAAAAAGCCAAAACTTGGAAAGCCCTCCCCTTCAGTGACTTAATTGCAGGTGGTTTCCCTGTGTCTGTCCAAGGCACCTGGGTGTTTAAATCCATCTGGAAAGCTTGGGAGCATGTGCGTGGTCTCATTAACAACTCGAGCTTCAATTGTGACAATACCCTCCACGGTGAAAGGTCAATATGGTGGAACTTGCATCATAACTCCAAACCCCTTGCCTTAACCCAAGGCTGCTCTGCTAAGCTCTGGCATAATAAAGGAATCAAGTACATTATGGATATTCTAGAACATGATAATCTTATCAGCTAGGAGGCTCTTAGTACTAAATATGATCTCCCTGCTTCGCATAAGAAGACATACAATATGATTAAAACTGCTTGCGCTCCCCTTGATCTCCCAAAGAGCACCCAAGTAGATGCCCATAGGTACCTAACATTCCTTTGGAAGGATGGCTCCACCCTCCCTCAGATCAAAGCCAAATCTATCTATACCCTGCTCAATAGTGACACCACAATAATTGAACATATCAACACTCTGTGGTATGTAAATCATACCTCGCATACTTGGCAGAAAACGTTTGAGAAGCTTTGGCAGTCCCCCATCCCCCCTAAGATCAAATGTTTTAGATGGCAATTTATGCTAGATAGATTACCGATTAGGAATAAATCAGCTGCATATGACTGGTGTTTTGTCTACAAAAAACCTAAGACTGCGCGTCACATCTTCTTTGACTGTCCCTTTGCTAAAGAAGTGTGGCTTCTGTTTGGAATTGCTATCACAGAATCTGTTTTCACTTATGATATAGTTACTGGTTTTATTCATGGATTGAGGAAGGATACTAATCTAGTGTGGAAAATTTTATCTTCTTACATTCTCTGGTTTATTTGGAAACTTAGAAATGAGGAGATGTTCCAAGGTATTACAAGGGAACATACTGAGTTTTTTAAAAAACTCACAGATTACAAAATTGTTGTGCAGGTCTATTTTCTGATGAACCTCGAGAGAAACAAGCTACTGTGATTTTTGAAGGATGGCAGAGCAACCATGTTTGTCTACAAGATGCAAGACGGCTACGAATGGGCTAGGCTCGCCGAGAACCAAGTCTCCTTTGACAAGGTAGTGAAGAAACTGATAAAGGATCTACAGGACAATAGGCCCCCTCCCTTCAACATGATTGAGATGTGCTCCCAGATCCTAGCAACAAAGAAGGTGGGCTGGATGGAAGGAGAACAAGGCTGGACCACATGGATGGAGGACCTGGATGAGGTTCTCCAATAGGGATTTACTCTAATATGTCTCCTTTTTTGGTTATAAGATATAATTGTATATAACCCTCTCTTTGGCTCCTCATTTTGGCGGTTGAGGCCTTGGCCCCCATCCCCTAGTCTTGTATAAACGTTTGGTCTAACTTTTTTTGGACTCTCGATATCTAATATAAAAAAAAAATTACTTAGGTATTTACTAATATATAAATAATCAAGATATAAAAAAATATATACAATATAATTAAAATTTATTAAAAAAATAAAAGAAACATTATATAAATAAAATATATTAAATTTAAAATATATTAAAAAATAAAAAAAATAATATAAATAAAATATTTTGAAGAATAAAAATGTAATATAAATAAAATACATTAAAAACTAATAAAAAAATAATATAAATAAAATATATTATTAATTTAAGAAAATTTAAATTAAAAATTTATTAAATATGATATAATAAATATTAAAAAATATTATTAAAATATAACTAAAATATATTGATGTTTACAAAAATGATTCATATTATTATAAATTACAAATTACTAATAATAATAATAATAATAATAATAATAATAATAATAATAAATTACAAATTACATTCACCATATTCTTTATCAATTTTTTATGATAGTTTCTTGTTTTTTACATAATAGAAAATAAACTTTTTTTTCTATATTTTTGAATGCATATATGATGTTTATATTAAGAAAAATTATTTTAATATAATTAAATTAAAATGTACAATCATATAAATTTGATTTAAAGATTAATTAAATATTATTCAGATTGATATCAATTATTTTTTAAATTATTTCTACCTATAAAACTTAAATAAATTAATAACAATCTATATCTAAAAATTTCACCTATATTAATTACATTAATTTTTTACTCAAAATTAAAATTTAATAAATTCCTTATTCCAAAAAAAAATAAAAATAATAGAAATAGATATAATTTTAAAAAGAATAAAATTTATTAAAAATTAATTTAAAATGATATGTTACATTGATATAATATTTTATATCAATATGCCTAACTTTATATTATGTTAAATCATTATGTTTTTAACGGCACCATTTTTGTTTGGCATTGTTTACCTGAGCCTGCTGACGATGGTGGCATGGCACAGTTCAAATTGTACCTGTTTGCAGAGGGAGGGACTAGGCTAAACAGATGCGGTTTACATTGCTGCTTAGCCAGTGCCATAGAAAAGTAGGCACCTAACTATATTACAAATTACAAATGAAACAATATACCTTACCATTTTGAACCAATAACATCTCAACCACTAAACTAGAAAGCCGTATGGATCGGAGAAACTTTTATTTCTAGGGAAAAATAAGTCCGAGAGACTTAGACTTTTGAGAGAAAATAATTCGAAAAGAGAGACTTTTACTTTCTGAGAGCGGCCTTTTATTGCCTGAGAAAATATTTTTAGAATTGTGAAGTAGATTTGAGCTTCAGAATCACATGGCTTGCCTCGTCATGTTCCTGTTTGTGCACTGTGTTTTACTTGTGTTAGCACCGCTAGATGTCTCAGCTCATGAAAATACAGTGGCTTCTCTTATGGCACTCAGACTTGCAGTAACACACGATCCTTTTTCGGCTTTACACAGCTGGAACGAGAGCTCCCGCCATTTCTGCAACTGGACGGGTGTAAAGTGCCGTGCTTTCAATCAGCGGATGGATGTTGTTGCAATCGACCTCAAAAATCTCAGTTTGGGAGGGTTTATACCTTCTCAGATTGCCAATCTCTCCTCTCTTCAACTCCTCGACCTCTCCCACAACAGTTTTAGCGGCCACATGCCCCCGGCACTCGGCCGCCTGCAGAAACTGAAGCAGCTTTACCTTTCCAAAAACAATCTTACGGGAAACATTCCATCGGAGCTTGGAAATTTAGGCAGCCTGCAAATTCTTTCTTCTTATGGCAACAATCACAGCGGCAGCATTCCTGAGGCGCTGGGAAACTGTACCATGCTGCAAAAGATGGATCTTTCGTATAACCAGTTGACCGGAACCCTTCCTCCGGCAATGGGAATGCTCTCTCGCCTTGTGCACATCTCTCTGGACTTCAATTATCTGACCGGACCCGTCCCACCTCGTCTCTTCAATTGTACAGCCCTGCGGAATTTGTCGTTGAGCATCAACGGATTTTCCGGTCTAATACCTTCAGATATTGGAGCTCGGCTGCCTCACTTGGAGTGGCTATTTCTGGCCGGAAATAAAATCAGTGGCGGCACCAGAAGAAGAGGAAGACAATACTAATCGGTGTATCTGTAGGTATAGTTGGAGCATTAATCACCACAGGGTTTGTCCTCTGGATAATATGGAACTGCATTCGGAAAAGATCATCTCAAACCACTTCTGTAAAAACAGCAGGCAGTCTGAGGATTTCGATGGAAGAACTGAAGAGAGCAACCGGAGACTACAGCTGCGATAACTTAATCGGTGCTGGCAGCTACGGATCTGTTTACAGAGGGGTTCTATCGAGCGGGGAGAGCGTGGCCATAAAGGTGTTCAGGGTTTCGAATTCGGAAAGGGCAGAAAGAAGCTTCATCAGAGAATGCAAGAGTCTGGGGAAAGTCAGGCACCGGAATCTGCTAAAGATAATAAGTGCGTGCTCTTCAACAGACTTCAAGGCTCTGGTGCTGCCATTGATGGCCAACGGAAGCCTGGATCGGCATTTGCAAGGGGACCAACCGCTGAGTTTGCAGAGACGGTTCAGTATTTTGTGTGACGTGGCGCAGGGACTGCGTTACTTGCATCACGACTGTTCACCTCAAATCGTGCACTGTGATTTGAAACCGCAGAATGTGCTGCTGGACGAGGACATGACGGCTTACGTGGCAGATTTCGGAATTGCGCGGCTCTTCGGTCCAACCGATGACTCCGCCAACACAAGCTCAGCACTGAAAGGAACCGTGGGCTACATCCCGCCAGGTCAGTCAAATTGAAAAAATTAAGTTTGTTAATTTGAAAATAAAAATAAAAATTCACCTAGATAGCGCTTATGTTTAACTTTTCACATTTTAACCTTTCAATTATTATCTTTATAAATAACCAATTCATGATAATCAGAATGTTTCATATGTATCAATATTTATTCATTTATACATTCAATAATTAAAATTAAAATAATTTGTAACATGTATTTATTATGCAACTTAAAATAACAATTTTAAAAACAGAAATGGAAATTAAACTTGCAACAACTATTTTATATATATTTTTTGAATACAACAGTGAAATTGAAATCATAAACTTTTGATTAAAACAATAATCTAATCTAGGAAGATATATTTTAGTGCATAAGAAGATTTAACACAATTTAAGTAAGAAGAGAGGTTTAGAGATTATAGTTTTTCCTCAAGTACATTTTGATCTTTAAAATAACTTTACCAATGATTTGGAGGAGGGAAAGTATCATCAGGGCTAGTCCCCTGTGCGTTTCCAACTAGAAAGGCTCAACCTTTCATAGGGAGGTAACGAGGAGTTGAACTCATGTCATCTAACACTAGTGTTTAACCCTACACAATTGTTAGTTGGTCATACACTATAGGCTACTCCTAACTAGTATGACCTCTGACCCGGTTGTGTAAGTAGATTAACGAACTGATTGACACTCTTAGAAAGTAGCATCACCATGGACAAAGGTTTTAATTGAATTGCAATCATGCTAATGCATGAAGTCAATGTTCATCACCCTAATCGATTGCAACTTGAACTCTTAGGTCTTGCTCTTTGCAAGAAATATTTAACTCAAAGATGACCACTTGTTTTACGACTTGGTAAACAATTACAACACGTACAAAGTATAGCATTAATTCTCTATTGAGTATTATAGCTTGTTCATATTGGTAGAGATTTCTGCCTCTTCTTGAAGTTTGGAAGCCTTCTTAAATTAGTTTAATATATACAACTTGTTATTTTTTAAAGGAATTGATGTAACCCTCTTGGTTCACTACTTCATTTTCCTAATCATGCATTAAATACCTATGCATGAATGAAACTAGATAGGAAACCTTTTCGTTAACTTTCATGGGCAAGATAAGCTGTGCTATACACTGTGTATAGTCGTGCTAACTCTGCTCTGAATGAAGGTATATATATACAATTCTTCTTTTACAGAGCTTAGAGTACATACTATTTCCTAAGAAGTCTTCTTCATGCTAAGGTTAAATTCATTCACATAGACTTTGTTTTAAGAGCTAAGAACTTTTCAAAAATTAGACTCTGTGTATATATATATATATATATTGAGTTTTTTTAATAATTAATAAATAATAATAAATAATTATCATCAAGAAGTTCCATAACTATAAGAACATAAAAAGTAAATATAAGGATCTCAAATGGTTTAATTGCAAGAAAAAAATACCAACTCCAAGACTACGACGGTAAAACCCTAATCATCTATATTGACCAAAATAGGGTTACATAACACATGTTGGTTAATGGTTACATGGTTAATGCAAATCAACACGATTCAACTTACAGATAGGGTTATAGATGGCATTGAGTTCTTCTTTCATTATCTTGTGACCTGATGATACTTCCCCTCCCTCCTCGGAGGATAACGATCTCTTACACACACTAGGTCAAATTCAAGTAGTTAGTTTGAAATCCTGACATATAACAAAAGAAAACATCTCATATTCCATCATGATTTAAACTTAATCATCTACATATGTTCTACAAAACATCATTCCATTGTACTAAACAACAAGTATTGATGCGTAAAATAACATCTAATATATAGGGCACAAGTGGGATGCAACATAATTAATTAGAATAGTTGTGCAATTTTTTTATTATTACTGAGACATTTGTGCACAACTATTGATCAAAACATTTATTACAGGAATATGCATAAGATTAGTAATGTAATTATTTTTGTGGTTATAATGTATGATTATTGGAACATATATGAGCATCACTTTGAAATGAACACCTTTTGACCTTTGTGCACATAACATGAATCCTCTTGTATTCATCGCAACTACCCAAAAGCTAAACAATAGATTTAAGCTCTTAAGTCATATACAACGAAACTAAAATTAATTGTTGAAATGTAACATATCATTTAAGAGATTAGGCGCATAAAGTTAGGTTGGCTTCCTATTAGATAATTGTCCCCAATATTTAAGATAAATGTAAGCATTAATCCTAGTATATCAATTTTGTTTTTAACTAAACCAGTGTAATATATTTATTATGATCAATAAATTTATTTTTTAATAGTTGATATGATTTAAATATTTTATAAATTAATATCTTTATATTTGAATTTAATTAATTTATTTAATAAGTATCTATTAAAAATTTAAATATTATGTTTAATTATTTTTTCTTACTAAACCTCATCATAAATTTATGTTGTTGATAATATATTAACACTATGATTAATAAGTATTTAGTGAAAAGGTTGCACATTTGAAAAAGTTCAATTAAAATTATAAAAATAAATAAGTTATTTTTTATGATGTTTGAATATCCATTCATTTGTACACATAATAGTTTAAATTAAAATACTTAATTAGACTTGGGCATTTTTTTGGTTACTGAGGCATTTGTGAGTAGGTAGGGGAAGAGACTAGTTACCACCCATGTTCCAATTAATGTTCACTTCTTTCTCACCCAACCCCCCAATGATCAACTTTAAATAAACAAAAAAAAATCATAACTAAAAGCCCATTAATAAATTTCATATGTACCAATAGCCTCCCACTTTATCCCAGTAGTTAGAATTTTTGGAATTTAATTAGAGGAGCTGCATAACTTTATTGGTACCCATAGCACACAACTACTAGGGAATTTGTGCATAAGTATCGACCATTTTTGAGGTGGTTGTAGTGCACAATTATTGGGGCATCTTTAAGTAAGTATTGGGCGACACTTTGATATGACTACTTTTTGACCATTTTTCATGCATAACAAATCCCACAATGTGTGTCATTACTACCTCGAAGCTAGAATAATAATAAGTAGTTAAGTTGAATGCATAGACAACAAATTATTTTTTTGTCAAAATATGATGTATGATTTAGGATTTGTGGGTGAGCAAAGTTAGCTATAATGAATACCGGTACGCTTCCCCTATTGGTCAAAAACATTTATTAGAGGAATATACATCAAATTAGTCGTGCGGATTTTTTTTATGGTTGTAGTGCACGATTATTGGAGCATATATGAGTATCACTTCTAAATGATCACCTTTTAACCTTTGTGCACATAATGAATCCTATTATGTTCATTGTAACTACCCAAAATCTAAAACAATATCTTTAAGCTCTTAAGTCACATACAAAGAAACTCAAAAAATATTGTTCAAATTTGATGTACCATTTAGGAGCTTAGGGTGTGTGGCCATCGGACCATTTCCCTAATATTTAAGATGAGTGTCATCATTAATCATAGTATATCAATATTTTTAACTAAATCAGTATAATATAATTATTATGATCAATAAATTTATTTTTTGATAGTTGATATGATTTAAATATTTGTAAATTAATATGTTTATATTTGAATTTGATTATTTATTTAATAAGTATCTATTAAAAATTAAAATTAGTCTTTAGGGTGGTCTGATCTGTTATCTTGCTTGGACTATCTTTGACTTTTGGGCTTGGAGTAGAATCATAGGGATTGTTCTCTAGATTGGTATGGTTTTGTCGTATTTTGATTTTTGATAGATCTTATATATATATATATATCATGGCTTCTGCCTTTTATTGAGCGAAAGAAAAATTTAAATTATGTTTGGTTATTTTTTCATAATAACGTAAATAATATATTAACATTATAAATTTTAATAAATATATCTTGAGGAAGTCATACATTTGAAAAAAATTCATTAAAATCATTAAAATAAATAGGTTATTTTTTATAATGCTTGAATTTAAATTGTAATGCATTTTAAATATTCTTAGTCATATTTGTTGTGATTAATATTTTCTTACTTATTGATTATAAGGGTTTTGTTTGTGCAGAATATGGATTTGGGGGATTAATTTCAACAAAAGGAGATGTATATAGTTATGGAATTCTAATGTTGGAGGTGATTACACAAAAACAACCAACAGATGACATGTTCACTGGGGAATTGACTTTGTCTCAATGGGTTTCAATGATAATTCCAAGAGTATTAGAAAATTGCAGTCAAACCATTCCTTTAGATGATATATATGATACAAATGAAGAATTCCAACGAGCATTAAAACATTCAACACTAGAAGATCTCATACAACTTGGTTTGTGGTGTATTGATAAAGTTCCTAATAATCGACCAAGCATGCAACAAGTAGAAAACACACTAGCAGAGATGTCACACACAATTCATCATAATCATCACAACTTAACAAACATTTAAATTTGATTAACTATTGTTAACAGTGTGAATTTTGTTGATATTACAAGTTCCTCCAAATAGAAATTTACTTTTGTTCCAAAATTTAAATTTGAAAAATGTAATTTTTATTTTCCTTTAAACATCAATTAGATTTAAGTGAATAAAATCAAAATATTTTGTTTACTAATGAAGATATGCAAGTGGAGTTTACAAGCATTGAGATTTTAATTTTAGTTATAAACACTTGGTTTTAGATTAGAATTTTTGTGTAGAAGTGCCTAGTGACAATTTTACCCTTAAAGTTTTTTCTTAAAATTAAAAATAATAATATTTTTTTCAATAGATATTTGGAATGCCTTTAACATGGATATATTCCAAGCAAACTCCAAGCAAACTTCACTTATATTGGGATTGAATTGTAATCATGAATTAAGTTAAAAATTTCCATGGATTACATATTCTCTATTTTTAATACTACTTACTAGTATTTAAAATCTTAGAAATTTTAAGGTATACATCTTTAAGTTCTCAAATCATGAAATTAACATAAATGTGATAAAATAAGAATATAATCAAAAGAGATAAGTTTTTATATCGTAAGGAAGAAATTCATTAAAGATTTTTATTTGAAGTATTAGATGAAGTACTAAGATAAGATTTGTAAAATAATATATAATAAAAAGTATTTATGATTGATGATAAATTAAGACAAATTAATTATAATATCTAATAAAAATTAAAATCTTAATAATAATGGTAAGATAAAATTGAGTGTAAAATATATAAATTAAAATTTGAAGATCTATTTGTTGGCATTCTACACTCAATGAGAATGGTTGATGTTGTGATTGATGGCAACCAATCGATAACAGGTTGTATAGGTTCACCGACAACACAGACATCATACACCGGCAAGCATATTCACCAACATACAGATTACACCGACAATGAAGTATACCGACACTCAGACCGACATGAGAGAAAATTTTACTTATATGAATTATATTGTAAATGTAATTAATTATTTGTAAGCCAACATGATGTATTGTAAAGACTCATATACGTATGAGATCTTATAGGTCAATTTTGATATAGCATAGGATAGAACAATATTATGTAGAAGATAGCGAAAGGATTTTGTAATAAGGTAGATAGGTTATGTGAGTGAATTTGATTCACCAGCAAGGTTTTTGGTTAAGGTTTCTGACAAAGCTTAAACCGGTACTGAATCAAGAATTGCAGATGCTAATTTGAGCAATACATTATCTTGGATTTAATTATCCATTTGTAGTCAGTGAGACTCTTTCATTGAGCAGTGAGCTCTAGGAATTTAATAAATATATCAAAGGTTAAAATGTAGGGAAAAATTATTGCTAGCCTTGATGGGGGAGTCTATATTTACAAAAACAAGTAATGGTCAATGAAACAACAAATCAATTTTTATTTTTTGGAAGCTCTACATGCTTCAATTTATTAGGAGAATTTATGTTGGCAGCAAAGCGACAAGAAAATTATGAGAGGGGGTTTGGGGGGGTGAATCGGTTTTCACCAGACTCATCCAAAATAACCTTAACTTCGGATCTAATTATGTATAACAATAATAGAAATAATCACCACATCAACAACACACATAACACACAAATTTTTGACATGAAAAACCTAGTTAAGGGAAAAACCATGGTGGGAACCTACCCACAATAAGATGATACTCCGCAGTAGTATGTATAAATATTACAATGGGGAATGCACATGCATTCAGGCACACTACCTAGAGCTCACTACTTAGAACAAGAAAGGGTAACAACCGTAGGAAGGCTCACTGCCTTACAAAGACCGGACAACAATCTGGATTACATGAACTAAAAGAATAGCATCTCCAAATGCCTGATTACAGTTTCAGTTAAACACACTATCTACACAACAACACTTCTCTGCTCTTTGATGGTATGATGAAAGAATAAGTATCTAGTAGAATACTGAGAGGGGGGGGGGGGGGGTGAATCAGTATACTGAAAAACTGATGCAAACTCCCAAACTCAAATTCAAACTCACAAAGTAAACTTTCACTTATCAACAAGTAACTCAGTCAAGATAATATCTCAAATATTATCAACATCAACCAACATCAACTAATATCAACTGATTTAACTGTTATGACAACTTAACAGTAAACAACTTCAATCTTGTAAACTTAAAAAATGCTTAATCATATGTCAACATATTCATCTCTCAATGCTTCCAAATATCATGCCTTATCAGAATAGTTAAGTAGTTGATCAAATCTACAAATAAGATCATAACCACAAAAGCATTCACCAGTTGACATAAATATTTATACTTGGAAAACCCAAATAGGTAAAAACCATGATGAGATGAGACTCATAAGGATAGCTATCTGAACTCTTCTGAAGTTCGCCTTGTTAGGAGCCAAGCCTATTAAAGCGTTTACAAAAAGTCTTGTTAAGAACTAATTCTAGTTAGGAAATCACCTGGTTAAGAGATTTACAAATATGCCTTGATGAAAAGCACAATACCCTATTAGGAGTAACCTCGATGGAGGATTTGAGAACCCAAACTAATGGACAACCTTGTTATAGGATTTAGAAAGTAACCAATCTTGTTAAAGCTTACCCGGTTAGGGGATTTCAATTTCTGCTGTAATTGTTAGAAAATAATAGGTTTTCTTGATCTATTTGAATAGCACTACATCTACTTGATCAAATCCTTCTTAAGCTTCAATCTGCCTTTACTCAAACTGCAGATCCATCCACCGGTTAGGCAACCACACACTCAACTGGTTTCTCCCAATCTTGTCAATTTGTCAACACTTAACAAAACAATATCATCGAACTTAAATATAAACCAACTAGGTCGGTAACACAACAAAAACCTGATTCTCATCGTCGAGATTACAAACAAGTCATCGGTACAATCTTGACCGTTAGAAATCAAAACAATCTCTTCACGTTAATCAAGAAAATTCTAACCGCTCCATGATCACGTGCTATGCATTAGATGCAATCCACTTTGCTCTTTTCCAAGATAACAAACACGCAAAATCAATCTGAACTAATCCTCATTCAATAATCACACGTGTCTCCATCATTACTGCTCAACGTTAGATCTTAAATCAACAAGCTTGATCAATTAGGGTTTAATAGAAAACAAATGGTAGGGTTTCGGTTACATAACATAGAAAGGTTTGACCCTTTAGACCGATTCATCTTACAAACTACCATATACCGGTTTACAACATCTTCCTTAAAGTTTATCATATCGGTTTCAAGACAATACCAATAACAACAATAACATCAACAATATCATGAATATCATTCACTAGTTCAATTGACATCAATGACAACATATCAAAAATGCAATCTATATGCAAAATGCCAACAATCTCCCCCTTTGGCATTGATGACAATATAAATATCAACGCCTCTGATTGTTGTTGTGATTAGTGAATAGGAATCCTAGTTTACATTACCAAGTATTCACCATGCTCTGTCTGTATTCAGTCTATCACTGGTTCACCTAACCAGACACATAATTCTTCTCCTCAATCACATAATTCTTCTCCCGCTTTGACAACTATGCCAAACTAAAAGTAAAACATGTGATTCCAAATTCTCATTGTGCATCAACATACTACAACTTGATGCCCCCCCTATGGAATACATCCACTTCCAAAAACAATCAATCCATGTAAGATTTTGCAAGTAATTAACGACCTGATGCAATTAGCATCATGGTCAACTAACTTCATGAAGAGGGACAACCCCCAATTGACTTCTAAGATACTCAAAAGTTGTCTTAGGCAGAGGTTTGGTAAAGATATCTGCAAGATGCTCGTGGGTAGAAACATGCTCTAAGATAACATCTTTACTTTGAACTTTTTCCCTAAAAAAGTGATACTTCAATTCAATGTGCTTATTCCTTGCGTGCAAAACATGATTCTTAGAAATATTTATTTCACTTGTGTTATCACACAAAATCTTTATAGGTTTTGAGATCTTCATCTTAAAACCTTCCAAAATGTGCCTCATCCAAATAGCTTGTGCTCAATTCATGTAAGCTGCTACATACTTAGCTTCCGTAGTAGATTGTGAAGTACAACTCTAGTTTTTACTACTCCATGAAACTAGCCTTCCTCCTAGAAATAATGCTCCACCAGTAGTACTCTTCTGGTCATCGATATTTCATGTCCAATCAGCGTTAGTGTATGCCTTCAAGTCAAAATTGCCTCCATATGGATAGCATAACCCATAGTCAACAGTACCTTTCAGATATCTAAAAATTCTCTTGGTTGCTATCAGATTTGCTTCCTTTGGCTTTTTATGAAATCTAGCAACTATACCAATTGCATGGGCAATATTCGATCGACTGTGAACAACGTAGTGTAATTTGCCAATCATTGACCTATATTCCTTTTCATCTAGAAACTTAGATGCATCTTCCTTGGACAATTTACAACCTATAATCATTGGAGTTCCAACTGGTTTACAATCACTCATGCCAAAAGTCTTCAAAACCTCTTTCACATATTTAGATTGAGTAATGAAAATACCATTCTTCATCTCCTATATCTGCAAGCCTATGAATTTTTTATTTCCCCTACTAATGACATCTCAAACTCATTCTTCATTTCATCTGCAAAACTATTGATCATGATATCATTACCTCCAAATATAATGTCATCAACAAATACTTCACTAACTAGTATTTCATCTCCTTCAGACTTGAGATAAATGTTGATGTCATCATTGGTTCTTGCAAAGCCTATCTTCATCATATGTGTATGAATCCATTCATACCATGCTCTGGGTCCCTGCTTTAATCCATACAAAGTTTTATGTAATATGCATACCATGTTTTCCTTATCTATCAATGCATAACCATCAGACTGTTCTATATAAACCTCTTCTTCCAATATCCCATTCAAAAATGCAGACTTAACATCCATCTGGTATACCTTGAACTTCTTATGGGCTGCAAATGCAAGTAATGTTCTAACTCCTTCTAGTCTTTCTATTGGTGCAAAAGTTTCTCCATAATCTTCTCCTTCTTCTTGCGCATAACCTTTGCAAACTAATCTTGCCTTATTGCGAACTACAACACCATCTTCATTTAACTTGTTTCTGAATACCCATTTAGTACCTATAACATTCTTGTTTACCAGTCGGGGTATAAGGGTCCAAGTGTTGTTCTTCTTAATTTGATCTCGATGCTCTGCAAAAAAGGACAAGGTTAGGATAAACAAACACCGAACAAGAAACAAAAGAAGTCGATTGTTAGATGTTAGAAAATCATAAATTAAAAACTATCCTAAGCAAGCATATCAAGAAAGACACTACTAAGCAAAAATAAAGCTTAAGGAATCTACAAAAAATAACTACGCTCCTCCAAATGCTCTCTACCATGCTGGTAGCTTCTCCTTCCTTGTTCCTCTCCTCTCCAAGTTCCAAACTAGTGTAGCTCTCAACAGCTTTTTGCACTATGGATACTTATGGAGGTTTGAGATTAAAGTATTTGCTCTAAATGTGAATGAAAAACTAATACTGGATGCTATAGATACTAAGATGATTTGTTTTAAACCAAAATGACAATTATATGAGTTTATTATGCTAAAATGCTCTCTAGAATTCACTATAGATTAAATGCATGCAAGTTTTCAGGATTATGACTATGAATGCTAAATACTTGAGGATTTGAAAATGAGGAATGTGAGCTCTATTTATAGGTAAAATGGAGCAATGGATGGTTGAGATTGAGTAATCTCAACAAGGGTTAGGATTGAATGATTTGAGATCCATGTGAGGGATTTCAACCTAATCCCTGGTTGACAAGTGTCAATGTGAGATAGGTTGAGAGGAGAGGGAATAAGCATTAAATGCTTGACATGACCTGAGAGTTAACTTGGGAGTTAAGGTCAAGGTTGGGTTGAGTGAATAAATTCTTTTTTCAAAGAATAAAGCTTTTATCCAGTGGATAAACTCTTGTGCAAAAGGCAAAAGGGATAACTATGGTCAAAACAATAAATGCTTGAGGAGACACATGAGTGCAAGTTGAAATAACCATAAATGGTTATGTAAGAGCCATTAATGGTCATGTAAGAGCCATTAGTGGTTTGGAAGACTTTGAAGGTTAAATTGTTGAACACACAAAGCAATAAATGTTTTTCAAAGACTTTGAGGTCTTTGAGAAGTGACTCCAAGTTGCTTAGGATTGTGACAATAATTAGGGGATGGATTAGGCTAATTAGGAAGGGTTTTTAGAAGAATCTAGAAGGGGTTAGGATTGCAAGTGGATTTGGTGGGTGAGAGAAAATAAGATTTTTATTTAAAATAAATTAATTTATTTCAATAAATGTGTGCAAGTTGCATTTGTAGAAAAATGCAAGTGGGGGGTGATAAATGATTTAAATAAATGTTTGATTTATTTTATTTAAAAGAGGAAAAGGGGATTAAATGAAATAAATATGATTTAGTCATTTAATTGATTGTGAATTTGGTTTAATGAATTAATTAAAATAAATTGAATAATTTATTTAATTAATAGGAGAATGTTTGAAGATGAATTAATTAGATATTAATTTAATTAACTGATGGCTAGTGGATTTTTAATCAAATAAATAGCAAATATTCATTTAATTAAAATGGACAGATTTATGTGACTACATTTGCCCCTCTTTGAGACGGTGTGGTTTATTGCATCGTTTCAAAGAAAGAAAAATAGGTGCGTGAGAAATGCCCCATAAAGTGTTAATTTAATGGGTGGTATGCCCCCTCGAGAGATGGGCTGAAAAATTTAGAAAAATCGGGCGATCTCTCGAAAAAGAATGAAAATTGGCAGGGTGATAGAAGAGAAGAAGTGAGCAATATGAGTGAAAAATAGAAGAAATCGGAGATAAAATGGAGAAATGGAAGGCGCGGGAAGTTCATGGGGACCACGGTGTTGAGTGGGGGAAAACTACGGTGACGGCGAAGGGTTTATATGGAGAGAAAGGGGTGAAAATAGGATCATTTGCAACCGCGACCAGTGTGAATTCAAAGCTTTGATAGTGAAATTTTAGAGGAGCGAGCAATAGTCAGGATGCTAGTACCCATTGCAGAGCACCGTTTCGAGCGAGTCCGACGATTCCAGCAGCCAGACGACTATGGACCAGCGGTACGCAAATTTGAAATTTTGAATTTTATGCATTTTTGTCATATTTTTTGCTGAGTCTAAGTTGAGTCAGGACAATAGTGCTGAAACTATGTTTAGCACTTTTGTCCAATTAACTAGCACTTTTGTGCCGCAATGGTGCTATTGAGCTGTTGTTTGAGCGCTTTTGAGAAGTTGAGCACTATTGTATGCATGTTTAAGTGCTATTGTTTGTTTAGCGCTATTGAGGGGTCAATTGAGCGCTTTTGTCTTTAAGTAGCGCTATTGTATAGGTCTTGTAGCGCTTTTGCAATTTGAGCATTTTTGTAGGGTTGATTAAGCGCTTTTGTTAGGGGTTTAGCACTATTGTGAGGGGTTTAGCGCTATTGTTTGCAAGATAGCGCTTTTGTTTAGAAAAATAGATGCCCTAGTTTGTGTGAACAAAATCTTCGGATGCCAATGATGGATGAAAAAGGGATGTGAAGTGAGAGTTTTTTTGAACCATAGTAGCTCTGATGAGACTTAGGTCATTAGGATAAATGCTTGTTCAAGTCTAGGTGTGCCATGATTGCTTACCTGTTGAGACTTGAAGAAACTTGATCAAAGTATCTGTTGATGGTCTAGGTTTAAACTTAAGAAAGTTTGAAAATAAAACAACTGATAATGATTGATTGATGCTCGTGTGCAGGAGGATCTACGCATGTTACAGTTACACGAGAGACATCTAGCGACACAGGGGTTACGGGATCGACTGACAATGGTCAAGATTGACTGCATTGTAGCGACTGGGCTATATGATATGATGCATATGCCCTTGATTCGGATGAATCATGGGTTGATTACAACCTTGGCAGAGCACTGGCACAGTGAGATGTGCACGTTTCACCTAGCATAGGGGGAGATGACGGTGACATTGGAGGATGTGTGGCACATCCTGCATATTCCCATTCGAGGTGAGCTAGTCACTTATGATAGATCATGGGGGACTCTAGCGGTGCAATGATTCTTTGAGGAGGATGTGTACATTGATGATGGCTCCATAGCCTGGGAGGATATTACGACGTTGTGCAATCCATTGCTCGCAATTTTGTTTGAGATTGTGGGAGGGCTACTGTGTTCGGATAGGCGCTCGCATGGTCTGGTCATTGGATGGGGACAGGTTATAGAGAAGATGATGATAGAGGGGATCCGATTTGCCTAGGGACCATGCGTGTTAGCACACATGTATCAGGAGCTACATGAGATAGCATACTGTGGGAGAGGCTCTTTGGCAGTGGGAGTGACGCTGCTGCACATTTGGGCATGGGAGCACTTATCGGTGACTCAACCAGTGAGTTTGAGATTTTGGGCTGTTGATCAGTGCTATATGTTCATGTACAATGACATGATGAGTCAGCCCCACTTGGGGAAGTTATAGTGGTGGTGGCGGGCACTAGATGATCTTGATGCAATGATCTGGAGACCCTATCTGGAGTGTGAGCCTTGGGAGGATGATGCAGAGGCCTTGTCGTATGTATTCATGACCCGATTCCTCATTGGACAGACATCCTACGATGTAGAGAGACAGGTGTCGGGTAGGGTTATGAGGCAGTTTGGATAGCAGCAGGGATTGTCGAGGGGATCAGGAGAGTACGCCAGAGTGGTCCAAGAGAGATATGCATGGGGGCCAATACTTCCATATGATCATGCATTGGCAGAGTTCCGGATGCTTTAGGCGAGGTCATGGGATATACGACCGAGGGTGGTGGATGCTGGGGTGTCAGATGAGTATACACAGTATAGGGTAGCTCATTCGATTTTGCGAATATCAGATCCAACAGAGCCTATTCCTGATTTTGAGGAGGAGAGGGCACAGAGATGGAGGAGGGGAGGAGGTCGAGGACCGATGATAGGTGGATGAGGAAGGGGGGATGGTGGTCATGGAGGAGGAGGAGATGGTGGAGGTGGTGGAGGAGGTGGCTTAGGTGGTCGAGTCCAGTGGAGAGGGAGAGACAGATTGCCACTGCGGATATCACAGGGGCTGTTGGTGCTGGGCGGAGTCAGATTAGGTGGTCGAGGTATGGAGAGGGAGATACCGATGGACAAAGGGGAGGGAGCCATTGGAGAGGCACCTATGGAGATAGGAGAGGGAGCGACAGGGGGTGGTGATCCTCAGGAGCATATGCTATCACATTTGCATACTTAATTGACAACAGCCGCGACACGAGCGGAGGATCTGGAGGCAGAGGTTGTAGCGAGAGATGTGCAACTATTTGCACGAGAGTCAGAGCTGATTGTAGTGCTGCAGGAGAGAGATCAGGCCGTCGACAGGGTGGCCCAGTTGCAGGAGAGAGTGAGGGTTTTGGAGGGAGTACAGGGACAGGGGCCATCTATGGAGGCATTGGCTAGGAAGGTATGGAGGGCAGGTGGAGAGGTTGATTATTGGCGAGGTCTATATGAGCAGGTGGTGTCAACTAGTCAGCGAGCACTTAGCTATTCACATATGCGACAAGCTAGATCAGAGCGATCTCAGAGGATGTAGAGCAGTGGGGGTGTGGTGGGTCCTCTACGGAGAGATAGGTCAGGGGGTGCAGGAGCTAGTGGGGGTTTGATGGGGCCGCCACAGAGAGATAGATAGGATGGTGTGGGGACTAGTGGTGGAGTAGGTGGTGATGGTGGTGCAACATCTGGTCAGAGTGGCATCTGAGAGAGCATTTTACCTGCATGAATGTTATCATTATTATTTTGGACTATGGCTTGGATGGCTCTCGGTAGCCGATTTTGTAGACTTCATTGTACTCTGATACATGAGATGATATATATGAGGAGATCCCATATTTTGATGATATGCATTTTGTTATGTATGGATGTTATGCAGGATGGTGATTTTATGAGTTTATGCTTAGATGGATACATGTATATGTATGCATTTATGAGATTATTCCTATATGCATGTTTTTATGATGATTTATGATGTTGGATACTGACATATGAATGCAGGTTTATATATCTGTACATGTTTTGTTTGATGTATTGCTTTATGTATGTAATGCCATGATGATGATGTATGTTTATGATGATATGGACAAGATCTTGTGCTTCATGTTTGATATAATGATGAGATAATGATATGCAATGATGTTAATGCAAAGTTTTGAATGAATGATTCTATGTATGTAAATGCATCTAGATGTTTTTAGATGAATGAAATATGGATAAACAAATGTATAGTACAAATGTTTATATGATGATGTCTAAATGAATGCATACGTATAATGGATATATAAAATGGTATGAACCAATGTTTGGAGACAAATGGTTTTATGATTCTAAATGCCTAAATATGACTAAGTAAGAATGATAATGTGATGATAATGCAACTTTATGGTTTAATAAATGCACCTTAATGCAATTAAAAAAAAAGAAAAAAAAGATAATGAATGCAATGTAAATGAATCCTAAAATGAGCATAATAAGACACTTAATGATGGATGAATGAATGCACTTTTTAACTAATGAATAGATAAAGGAATGTATGCAACAATAAATGATAAAGGATAATAAAGGATGATAAAATGATAATTGATAACTGACACTAAATGAATGCATAGTAAATGGCTAATACAATCAGGGACAATTGGTTTATATGAATGAATCTAAACATCTTGATTATGCAATGATGGGATGATATAAATGTTTAATAAATGATAATGAACTATATGCATTTTAACCAACTAAAATGATATGAAATGTACTTGATGCAAAATGCAACTAAATGTAATGATGATAATATGACCATGATGAATGCAAGGTATTTTAGACTTTGCATGATGCATTGATGATGTATCAGAGTACTTGGTCGCGATTGTATCCAAGACCAACTCAATTGTCGCAGAACTTGCTCATTTTAACTTTGTTCACATTGGCATACAAAAATCGTACATATGAATGAGTGAATGGATGGGCGATATGCAATGGAATGCAACATATAAACAGATGAGATGAAATGACGATCCATAGTGCTTTATTTTTCATCATCGAGCTTTAACATGTTGTAAGAAAATACAAGCATCTTGACATAATGATTCAAGATGACCAGAGTATTTCTTACATGGATTTGATATAGCAAGTTAATACAAAGCAACTTGATATAATGGGTCAAGTTGACCAGAGTATTTCTTACAGAACAGACAAGGATCATCTCCATTCATGCATGACTTGGATCGTCCTCCTTGATCTTGGGCTGATCATATCCTGAGACAAGTGCACACCTTAATAAGAGACAAAAACCTTTATCCAAATTGGATGAGGAGGAACCAAAGAAGGAGCATTGTTCATGCAAACAAAACAGTATATACATAAAGAATAAAGAATATGGATCCTTGGTAATGGTTCATGCTCATATGGTTGAGGTATACGCTGTAGTCAGCAAGCCGTAGTGATCTATGACTGCATTTTGCATAAGATCATGTAGCTTAGTGAACTTCCCACGTAGACACCACTAGTACATGCCATAGAACTTCATTAGAATAATGCGCCGAATATACACAAACAATGCTGTAAGATCCTGATATAGATAATCCACAAATCAACCAAGTATTTGATAGCTTAACACATAATTTTCTTGTCAAAGAAAATGTCATTTTGTCTTTGTTTTGGTAAGGAAGGATGCATCCTTGTTTGAAGATAGTTTTGAGTGTTGATGTTGATTGTTTGGTCAATTTTGAGAAGTGATCATTGTGCGAGTATTTTTCAATGCTTGTTTGGTATCTGCGTGGATGAGTATGCACAAGGTGTTGCCATTTTTTTTTGTTTGATTTTCGATGTTTTCCGATGTTTTTTTTGGATTTTGATGATTGTTTTGAATGTTTTTGGATTTTGTTAGATAGTTTTGAATGTTGAACCCAACGAATCATAAGAATAATTTATAATCCACTTCCATCAATAGGTTAAGGGCATTGCCCCCAGTTTAGATATGACTATGAAAAAGTGGGATGCAAGACGCATGAAGTACTTTCTTGATTGTAGATTAATAACAAGCCATAGTTTGGATGGATGGATGTGTGTATGGAGTGGATGTGATCGCAACAAGTCTGAAAGAAAATGGAGCCATAGCTTTTATGAGTGGTGCCTGTTTGCCAAGTTTTCACCATCGCACTTACCCAAAGTGCCACCGGAGTGGTTGTTCACCGTTTGGATGCATGCTTTTTCTTTACTCTTTTGATGTTTTTGTATTTTCTTCAGGACCATTATTTGGATGTTTTTGGTATTTTTTCTAGTATATATGGGAGCATGATTCTCTATGCATCTTATGTACAAAACCTTTTGAGGTGCATGCTGTTGATCAGATCTGCTAGTGGTTCTCCTTCTGAAGTAGCCAACTAATATGCCCCGGACCCAAATACAACAACGATAACATATGGACCTAGCCAATTTAATTCAAACTTTCCTTGATGTTCTTGGTTGGGTTGGTTACGAGGATTTTCTCAAAGAACAAGATCATCTACCTTGAATGTACGAGGTCTAACTCGATGATTATAGCTTCTACGCATGCGCTGCTGATAGGCCTTGAGGTGATTGTATGGAGCTTGTCGTTTCTCATCAAGTAGCTCTAAGTCTTGGAGATGGGATACTCTGTATGCTTAATCATCGATGATATTGTGCAAGGAAACCCGTAGTGATGGTATCTCAACCTCAATAGGTAAAATAGCTTTGGCACCATAGACCAATGAGTAGGGAGTTGCACCTGTAGGGGTTTGAATGCTAGTTTGATATGCCCATAGTGCTGGATTCAATTGAACATGCCAATCATGACTGGCATCATTGACTGTCTTCTTTAGGATCCTTAATATGTTTTTGTTTGACACTTCGGCCTGACCATTGCCTTGTGGGTAATAGGGAGTGGAAAAGCAGTGTTGGATGTGAAACTTCTCACAGAGTTCACGGACATCCTAATTTTTGAAAGGAAGACCGTTATCTGTGATGATGGACATGGGTACACCATACCGACAGATGATGTAATTAAGGATGAATGAGGTGATTTGCTTGCCAGTAACTTGGGTAAGTGGAACAACTTCGATCCACTTTGTGAAATACTCGGTGGCGGTAATAATGAATTTGTGGCTGTTAGATGAAGATGGATGGATTTTACCCACAAGGTCAAGCCCCCATTGACAAAAGGGCCATGGTGTTGTGATTGGTTGTAGTTCCTGTGTTGGTGCATGTATCAGGTCTCCATGAACTTGGCATTTCTTGCACTTTTTTACAAAGTAGTAGGAGTCTTTTTCCATGGATGGCCGATAGTATCCAGTGCACAGGAGTTTCTTGGCTAGTGACTGACTTCTTGCATGAGTGCCACAATGTACCTCTTCCAAGGCCTTTGTTATCTCATCCTATTCCAGACATCGAAGGAGAGTACCATCAAGACTGCGTCGGTATAGGGTTTCGGCAATAATGGTATATCGACCAGTTTGGTGAATGAAGGTTTTACGTTGGTTATTTGACTGGTTAGGAGGAAGGGTGTGATTGCGGAGATAAGTGTAGAACTCATCGTACCATGAGATTCAGAACCGACAAGGTGACATATCATCTCAGATTCAGGGATATCATAAGCGGGAATCCAAAGCTATTCTACCAAGAACTCGTAGCGTGTTGAATTCTATGGAAGATCTAGAAGAGATGCAATGGTAGCCTTAGCATCAGCAACTCGATTCTGATCTCTTGGTATCTTCTCAAAGGTGATAGTAGTAAATGATGCCTTTAATTTGTCCACCATTTGCTTGTATGGCATGATTTTATCATCCTTGGTCTGATATTCATCTGTTGCTTGTCGAATGACTAGTTGGGAGTCGCCATATACTTGTAGTTCTTTTAATTTCCATTATATGGCTAGCTTGAGTCCTGTGATCAAGGCCTCATACTTTGCTATGTTGTTTGTGCATGGAAATGCAAGCCTATAAGACTTTGGGATACTGTCACCTTGAGGTGTGATAAACAAAATGCGTGCCCCCGAGCCATGCCTAGTGTACGAACCATCAAAGTATAGTTTCCATGGTTGTGTTGTTGTGATCATGAATATCTCTTCATTTGGAAAATTGGAAATGAGAGGATGATCGCCTATGAGTGGTGCCTCGGTCAACTGATCTACAATAACTTGTCCTTTGATAGCCTTATGGTCCACATACTCAATGTCAAATTCACTGAGAATCATCACCCATTTGGCCAAGTGGCCTACCAATGCTGCTTTGCTGAGTAAGTATTTGAGTGGATCAATCTTTGCAATGAGTTGTACCTTGTGTGTTAATAGATAATGCCTTAGTTTAGTTGCTGCCAAGATTACTGCTAGGCAAGCTCGCTCAATAGGGGTGTAATTGAGTTCATAGCCAACCAGTGTGCGAGAGATGTAGTAAACAACACACTCATTCCCTTCTGCATTATGTTGTGCCAATAGTACACCCAATGATGTACTTGTTGCTGAGATATAGAGTAATAGAGGTCTGCTTGGATCTGGTGGGATCAACAATGTTGTATTCATGAGATAGTCTTTAAGCATTTGGAATGCTTGCTGGCATCTTGCATCCCATTGAAAGCGAATGTTTTTGTGTAGCAGATGTGTAAAGGGGTGACACTTATATGCCAGTTGTGCAATGAATCTTCGGATGGATTGTAGCCATCCTTGTAATGTCCTTAGCTGATTGATGTTCTTTGGAGGTGGCATGTCCATGATTGCTTTGACCTTTACTGGGTCGACCTCAATACCTTTGCTTGAGACAATGTATCCTAGAAGCTTCCTTGAGGTTACTCCAAAGAAACATTTCTTTGGGTTGAGTTGAACATGATATTATTCCAGTCTATCAAAGATTTTATCTAATATGTCGAGATGCCCTTTTCTGGTGAGTGATTTTGCTAGTAAGTCATCAACATAATCTTCCATCATAGTATGCATCATGTCATGAAAGATGGTGGTCATTGCTCGTTGATAGGTCACTCCTTCATTCTTTAGACCGAAAGGCATTACATTCCAGCAGTATGTGCCCCATGGACATGTGAAGGCTATCTTATGTTGATCCTCTGGTGCGATCTTTATCTGATTGTATCCTAAAAAGCCATCCATGAGTGAAAGCATGGCATGTCCTGCTGTTAGGTCCACTATGATTTCGATGTTTGGTAGGGGGAAGTCATCCTTAAGACATGCCTTATTCAGATATTTGAAGTTAGTGCAAATATGAATGCCCCCATTTGGCTTGCCAATAGGCACAATATTGGATATACAATCTACATAATCAATTGGTCTAATAAAACCAACATCTAGGAGTTTCTTGAGTTTTGCTTTGACTAGTACTGTAATCCGAGGATGCATCTTACGAAGCTTCTGCTTGACAGGTTTGGCTCCTTCTGCTATGGTGAGGTGATGCATGACTAAATTAGGATCAAGCCCAGGCATGTCTGCATATGACCATGCAAAGTTGATCTGATGCTTTTGAAATAACTCTACAAATTTAGGTTGTTCCTCTGGAGTTAGAAGAGATTCCAGGTGTATGTGGTGAGGAGTTTCAGGAGTCCCCACGTTGTATTCTTTTATTTCCTCGATGAGAATTGTTGATCATTCTTGTTGTGTACTAGAGGGGAGAATGTCAAACCTTTCATCCTCAGGCACCTTAGAGAGGTTTTCACCATTGGATACACTCTTTCTTTTTACTTTTGTGGGATCAAATAGTGCCACGGTGTGGTTTTCATTAGAAGATCCATGTTTTATTGTTATATTTTTGCAGCTGAAAGGTTTGGCATCCGCCCCAAAGTATGTTGCACTATTAAGTTCAATGACGAATCCAACTTTGTGATCCCCACTTGGTATGTTATCCCGTAGTTCCAAAAAGTCAATGATCACCTCATCATTTTGGAAAAGGTCAATACATGGGGATTAGGTTGGTTCCATTCGATGAGTTTAGGATGGATAATGGGTATTACCTCATCAATTAGGTTAATTTTGTTAGATGTGTCAGTGAGGGTTAAGACGTTGTAGTGAAGGTCATTGATAGTACTCTCCCTATCAGAATCAGGCGTAGGATGTGATGTAGGGTCTGTGGAAGAAGTTTCCAACTTAGGAACCCAAGAGGTCTTTATCTGTGCTTCTCCATAAATAGGGATGCCTTTGTGAGGTGGAGGTGGTGATGTGTCTTCCTCATCTGAAGTGTTAAGCTGTATGGAATCAAATTCCCATTCATGTGGGTCAGTCTCTAAGTCACTTTCTAGTAGCCGGTTACTATACCATACTGGGATATCTTTTGAGTTAAACACTGCAGGTGTGATTGGTTGATGTACCATTGTAGATGAAATGATTGGTGCTATAGGAAGGATTATGGGGATCAACGAATCCGATACAGGGAGTATTGGTAGTGTTGACTTTGTTGCTACTGTTGGAACTACTGGTGTTGTAGATACCATTGTGGGTTCTAATACAGTTGCTGCTACTAATGGTGTTATTGATGTTATTGTTGTTGCTGATGAGATTGCTAGTTTGATTGGTGGGATGAAGGGTGTTGTAGATGGTTTTGTTGGGATGGTGTTTGATGTTTCTTTTATAATCAAATGTGACCTCTTTGTAATAGGCTGATATAGAGGTTGGTTGGGTTTTCCTTTGAATTCTGGCTGCAGCAGTTCATGTTGTCCTTGCTTGCAAGGTCCTAGAGCACTCTGACCATCATAACCCATTATTTGCATAATGAGAAGGCCTTTGCCATACTGATATGTGGGAAGCTTAGCTTGTGGAATATCAGTGGTGATGGGATCTTTATAGATCCATTCTACTAAGTCCTCATCTCTGGTCTCTTCTTCTTGACTCTTTCCAAGGATGAATGGCATCAAAGTACATGTCAGATTGTCCAGTGGTGTTTGAAGTAACCATTGAGGTTTGCCATGTATTCTAGGAGAAGTGGGCATTTGTCCAACACAAAATAGTTGGCACAGATTGTACTCCCAAGGACCTTCCTCTGCTATTTTCATTTTGAGCTTTTCTTGCTTGGGTATAGTGGTGTTTGAACTGGAAAGAGAAGCTGGACTTATGTATGATGTGGAGGAGATGGCTTCTCTGTTGTTGGGAATGGTAATCTTTGGTTGATGACTGATATTATGACAATATGCAAAGGGGTTTGCATCGCCTAGGATTGTGATTTATACACCATTATGTGGGAACTTGATACACTGATGGTAGGTGGATGGAACAGATTGCATGGCGTGTATCCAAGGTCTTCCTAACAATAAATTGTATGGCAGAGGAAGGTCCAGAACTTGACAGATGATGTGTTTCACCATAAGGCCTACTTGAATTGGTAGCATCACAACTCCTTTTGATGAACGCTTTGCATCATCATAGGCTTTGATTGTGATCCTCTTGCGGGGATCCACTAATTCAATCGCATATCCCAATGTTGTGACCAATTGCAGTGTACAGATATTCAGGCCTGCTCCATTGTCGATCAAGACTCGCTTGATCCTATGTTGGTTGATAAATCCTTCAATGTGGAGTGAGGTGTTATGAGGTTGTTGGAAGGATAAGTTGTCACTTTCAGAGAAAGTGAGACAAGGTGATGACCTTAGATTTCTAATCATGGCTTGGAACTGATCTGTATTTAGGTTTGTAGGGAGTGATGCCTCTTGGAGAGCTTGATCCAAGATTGTTTTATGGGATGGAGATAAGCGCAATAGCTCTAAGATAGATATTAGTGCGGGCATTTTGTCTAATTGGTCCACAAGGTTATACTACTTTGGGATAGATGGGGTGCCTTGTGGAGCTTCTTTTATGGTAATCTTGCCGCGACATGTAACAACATTGCAAGTGGAGCTGGGTTTTTTTATGGTAATAGTTACAATCTGTTCACTAGCGTCATATAGGTGATTCATAGTGTAATTATACGCAGCTTGCGTATAATCAGTGGTATCTATGTTTCTCCCTGAAGTGGAAGGACCCCTTTGATCCTGTGATGGAAGTGGATTTTTAAACATGAGATGATCATTGTTTGTTGTTTTTGGGTCATGTCCTTCGATTTTGATTTCACCTCAGTCAATAAGATCCTAAATAAGATCTTTCAATCTGTGACAATTGCTTGTCTTATGTCCCTTCCCTTGATGGAAATCACAATGTTCAGTATCCCTCCACCATGAAGGTTTGACTTGAGGTTCATAATTTGATGTTTTGGGTAAGGTAACCAGATTTTGAGAAACCAATTGACATAACACTATCTCGATGGGTTCCCCTAAGGGAGTGTATGTTCGTTTTGGTTTAAAATTTTGTTGACATTGTCTGGGTTCCTCTTGAGATGTGTTGTGTCCTTGATTTGGAGGAGCAACTGTGTTATTCTTGGGTGGGGGATTTTGTCTTGCAAATCAAACCACAGGTTGTGCACTTTTGATTTTTGTTTTTGTTCCAGAAGTTAGGCTTGTCACTATTGAAGCATGGACGAGGGTCATCCTTTGGTTCATTGTAGATTTTGATAATTCCTTTCTTGATGAGAGCCCGCTCACATTTCAATCCTTTTGTGATCATGTCATTGAAAGAATCTATTTCTTTCATGTCTAAGTGAAATTCCATTTCTTCGTTTAAGTTAGAAATAAATATTTCCACTAGTTCTTGTTCAGGTAACTGAAGAGAACGTCTGCTAGACATTTGACACCATTGTTGCAGAAAGACTGAAAATAGTTCACCTAGTTTTTGTTTAGTGTTACATAGATCAGCCATTGTGATATCGCGTTCAATGTTGTGTGAGTAATGTGCCAAGAACTTTTGGACTAGCTCTTCGAAGGTCCTAATGCCACCGTGTAATCGGGAAAACCATGATGTGGTTGTTCCCCCCAAGCTTTGGGGAAAAAGTCACATTAGGTATGTGTCTTCGTATGCCACTTCGAGGCAAGCTGAATGGAATTCTCTAACATGATCACGAGGATCTCCCTTTCCTCTATACTTTTCAAACTTGGGTGTTTCAAACCCTCACAAAAAAGGTGGCATATGAAGATTCCTATCAAAGGGATAGGGACAAATGTCATTGAGTGAAAATTGATTGGTTTTTACACCACTATGAAGTTGTTGAGCGAGATTCTCAACTTGTTGTTGCAACATTTCTATGTCATTCAGAGGAGGAGGAGGTGGGGGATTACCTTGATGAAAGTTGTATCTAATGTGTTCTCGACCTCTTTCATCCTCATTACGACTTTGGCGTTCTGATGCTTGTCTTAGTTGTGCAACATCAAAGTCAGAGGGTAGTTTAGCTCCTTCTTGAGCAAGTCTTAAAAAGTGAGCATCAACATTATTCTTGAGTATCTCATCCAAAAGTCTATTGAAGAGAGGGTTGTGTTGTGCCCTTTCTATTGTCGCAGGAGTAGGAGTGCCTGGATTTTCATCATTTACATTTCCTCCAAGGGCTTCTTGGAACTCATTGATATTTTCTTCCTCTTCCTCTTCAATTTCTTGTTGTCTAGATCTAGACCTGGTATGAGCCATTTTGTTTATAAGTTTTTGTTGAAGTTTGATGAAAATGATGATGAGTTGGTGATGAAATGAAAGATTGATGTTTGGTGAAGTGTTTTACATACAGATCTCTAGTACTAAAGGTAGATGGTACCAAAGTTCTTTCTTGAATTGCTTGTTGTGTTTGATTGACAAAGTTTGATGTGATAAGGTTTAGAGAAATTTGAGATGTGTTACAGACTCAACTACCTAGTAATGAGAGGATTCACTCATAGACTAGTTTTAACCTATGTAGAAATGTCTCTTAGGATGAGTTTATCCTAGATGTAGAGACACTCTAAAAAGTGATTTATTGTGTTTGATTCAAGCAATGTTTTGAAATAGAACTTAGGACAAAAACCTTTCAATGTTTTGAGAGTTGGAATGGAGTTGATGAGATATGGATATGATAATGGATGAAATGTTTAACTTCAATAAAAGCTTTGTGTCACATATGAGACAAATTCTTTCTCTTCTCTTTCAGGAATTGGTGGTTCTTCCCGAGCTACGTTATATGTGATGCAAATGTCGGGAAAGAAATTGGGATTGATTTTACCTCCTTTCTTCTTGGGATAACTCAAAGCTCGATATTGCATTAAAGCTTTGAGGTTCAATGACTCTTGATCAAATTTATTTGATTTCCCTTGAAGGTAAAGACGCATGTGATGTAAGAAGGTTCTATGAGAGACAAAGACTTGTCTATTAAGATAGAAGAATTTCCTCCTTTTGATTAAATCTTTTGAGCTTAATGGTATTCTCTTCAAGTTGATGTGTTGATGAAGATTCTTCTTTCTCAAGATGTGAAGAATGGTCATGTAGTTTAATACTTTTTTTGTTTCTCTTGGTTTTGGATCTTTTGTGTTTTGAAAATGTGTGTGTTGGATGAATACTTGTGTTGGATTTTGGATTCTTGTGATATTTCTTTGACAAGAAAACAAAGCAAGCACACAAACACAAGAATGTTGCCTCAAATGGCACAAGTAAGTATGGGTCTAAATCAATCGAATCTTTTGAACTTTTAATGATCCTTTCCTTCAAATGTATTTTAGGTATTTTCCAAAGCCTCAAGTTGACTCAATTTGCACTGGGCTTGACTAAAAAATGAAAACACTTCAAACACTTTTTATCCCTAAGGTCAAATGGCCAGTTGCGATAATTTCAGCCCACATCTTGATATTTCTTCGACTTTGGTACTACATACCTTATGAATCCCGCCGTGGCAGGTAAGGATGTGATATAATAAGTCTTGCGCGAGTATAACAAATAGATGATCCCTATGATGGGGGAGTCACCACTTTCATCAAGCCACAAGTGACTTTTCAAAAAGATATGTTTCTACTCAAGGAAATATATATGGTGAGTATCTTGGGAGCAAAACCATCTATGCTCTTGCACTGAATTTTTCACAAATATCCTCAATCAATAGAACGGGTGGGCTACTACTTAAAGGTGTTTAGTAATTTTAGATGTCTTTGGACATAAGTTCATTCTGTAGTGACTCACTTAAGAGCCTTGTAACTTGTGGTGGGGCCCATTTGTCCTTTCGGCAAGTTACACTTTAGGAAAAACTATACCCAAGGCTACAGCTTTCGCTCTCACCTGATTTCTATAGCGGCTCTAAGGATTTACCGTGCGAGGTCATTCCCAAGAGTGATGTGTCTCTTGGCAGGCCTCTCTTAAAAAGATAAAACTTGAGTGTTACTAACACTTTTCTCTTGCACCTAGGACCACGAAAGCCAAGGGAGAGGATAGTGTGTGTTAGAAATAGGACCACTCGACCAAACTCTTTTGCACAAGTGTGCCAAACACAAAATACACTTGTTCTTTTTAATTTGTCATTTGCAAATGGTTTTCTATCTAATTGGAGATGTTGCTCCAACAACCATGATGTTCTTTTTAACTTCAAAGGCAATATGTTTGAGTAAACTAGAACTTGAAATCTTGGTCAACTTAATGAAAAACAAGTTTGCGTGAAGTAAAATCATTTTGCAACAAAGAGTGACACAAATTGATTGTTCTTTTTACTTGCCCAAAAATTGAAGTGTGGATTGTGATTTTTAAGTTTGATGCAAGAAAGAAAAATTTGTTTTGTTTTGTTTTTTAAAGCACCAAAATAAAGTGTATCCCTAACTTGCAATGAAAACAAATTTGTGTTGTTTAGTTTTAGAGCACCAAAACAAAATGGGTCCTAACTTGCAAGAAATGAAATTTGTGTTGTTGAGTTTTAGAGCACCAAATGAAAGTTTTTGATTTTAAGTAACAAATGGAGTTAGTTTAAAACCTACACATGAACCAAAAGGTTAGTAAAATCCGACCATATGGTGGGCTTCCACAAGCCTAAGAAATTTTATTTTATCGGTTACATGGCCTTTTTTACAATGTTCTGTTACAATAGTGCTACTCTATGCGAAAACAGAAGCTCTACTTAACACAAACGCGCTAAAATGATGACAAAAGCGCTAAACTAAAAATTTTAACAGCAAAAACAAGTGCGCTAAAACATGGACAAACGCACTACTTAAGACTCAAAAGCACTAATATATGAACAATAGCACTAAATTTGAGACAATAGTGCTATTGTAAATACAATAGTGCTAAAGCGTGAGCAAAAGCGCCAAAGCACGACCTGTGTGTCAAGCTAAACAGTCAAAAGTTAGTTTTAAAAATAAAACAAAAAAAGTTGTTGGGTGTTGGATTCATGTCGGGTTCACCAAATGATGCTTTGCAAAATGGACAAGTGTTAGGTTGAAGCCTATGGTGGAATAACTCACAAAAACAACAAGAAACAAGGATCAAAGTTAGTGTTATTCAACCAAAAACTAATCTAAGCAGACATATCAAAAGAGACACTAAAAACATGCTAAAGTATTTAACTAGGGAAGCAAATATCACAAGGCATCTTCAAATGCCTTCTAACATGCTCTTAGCTCTTTCTCCTTTGTTCCTCTTCTCTCCAGGTTCCAAATTAGTGTAGCTCTCAGTAGTTTTTTGCACTATGGATGCTTATGGAGGTTCGAGATTGTAGATGATTAACTATGCTATGCAAGTGTAAAATAAACTAATTATATATATTATGAAATGAACTAAGATTTATTTTAGTCCAAAATGACAATATATGTGATTTATGCTAAATACTCTCTCTAAAATTCACTATAGATTAAATGCATACAAGTTTTTAGGATCTGGATTATGAAGAAATGAGCTCTATTTATAGGAAAAATGGAGCAATGGATGGTTGAGATTGAGTAATCTCAACAAGGGCCGGGATTGAATGATATCAAATCCATGTGATGGCTTTCAACCCAATCCCAGGATGACAAGTGTCATTATGAGACAGGTTGAGAGGAGAGGGAATAAGCATTAAATGCTTGACATGACTTGAAGGTTAACTTGGGAGTTAAGGTCAAGGTTGGGTTGAGTGAATAAATTATTTATTCAAAGAATAAAGCCTTTATCCAATGGATAAACTCTTGTGCAAGGGTAAAAGGGACAACCATGGTCAAAGCAATAAATGCTTGAGGAGACACATGAGGGTTGAGTTAGGGGTTAACCATAAATGGTCATGTAAGAGCCATAAGTGGTTTGGAAGACTTTAGAGGTTAAATTGTTGAACACACCAAGCATTTAATGCTTTTCAAAGACTTTGAAGTCTTTGAGAAGTGACTCCAAGTTGCTTAGGAATGTGACAATAATTAGGGGATGGATTAGGCTAATTGATTAGGATTAGATAGGTTCTAGAAGAATTTAGGAAGGGCAAGTGGGAGATGTAGGAAAATGCAAGTGGGGGGGGATAAATGATTTAAATAAATGTTTTATTTAATTTATTTAAAAGAGGAAAGAGGATTAAATTGAATAAATAGAATTTATTCATTTAATTGAGTGTGAATTTGGTTGAATGAATGAATTAAAATAAATTGAATAATTTATTTAATTAATAGGCAAATGATTGAAGATGAATTAATTAAATATTAATTTAATTAACTGATGGCTAGTAGATTTTTAATCAAATAAATACGAAATATTCATTTAATTAAAATGGACAGATTTATGTGACAACATAAATCATTATTATCATTTTAATGAAATAAATCTCGATCAATTAATTAATAGATCATATTTACTTAGTTATATCAATCATTTATTCAATACATTCTACAAATCAAATAAAAATATAATATTTATTTGATTTATCTAAAATCTCATACATCATTAGTTGAATAAACTATGGCATCGTAAATTATATCCGCATGTAATTTTTTCCTTTCCTAGACCTCACCTTGGTGCTTCATCTTTTGATGCCCAATGCATGTTTTGATTATTTCTCACACCATTTACAAACTTGCAAATTCATCACCTTCCCTACCTTCTCCCCAAACTTGATTCCTAATTCTCGGGACGAGAGCACCTAGAACCCTGGTCCTCACAATTGTCACCTGAAGTGAGATAGAAATTTGAACCATTGTTGGCCTAGTCTAGAAATTCAATTAATTTTTGGGTAGTCAAGTATAAAAGGAGGTCTACCCCTCTTATTTGAAGACCTAATCTAAGACCTTATAAGAGCCTCATTCAATAATTCAAGTTCAAGTGAGCAAGAAATTAGACATTCATCAAGCATTGGAGAAAAAGTGAATTCAAGTCAAGTTCAAGCATTCAAGATGGCATCTATGATCACCTTCCATGAAGACATTCCACATGAAACCCTAAAACCCTTGTGTGAGGATTCAAGAAATCTACATCAAGGTATACATTTCAATTACATGCATTTAATTTCAATTTTTCCCTTTCCCTTATAAGGAAAGCATCTTGTTGCAATTTCCATTTCAATTTCAAGGTTAATTCCTAAACCGGAGTTTGACTCAAGGAAAATCCCTATCCATAAAACTTTCCTCTCTCTTTATATGTGTATGGAATAAACTTAAGAGTTTTACTTATATATTTCGATAGAGTTGATGATGACAAACATTTTCATCTTTTGACGGAGCAAAATTCAAAGGACCAAGATGAATCTCTACTACCTAGCCTTAGAAAATCAGGTTGAACTTTTAGGTACAAATTCTAAATTTCCTCTTTTTACTAGATCCTTGTGTTTGGCTCTATTGGAGAAGGATCCAAAAGGAACCCTTTTCAATCCTCATCATCCATAAAATACTAGGAAACTATACATCCTAGACATCTCCCAATATTTTCCCTAATCATGTGCACCAATCACAAGATACCACTTATCAACTTCCCATTCACCCATTGCACAAAATCAAAATCACATCCTTCCATAATCCTCATCCAGAATGTATATATCAACCATTCCTTAATCCATTTACAAAAGAAGGAATCAAATGTAATGCAAGTTCATGTTGTCAAAATAAGCAACCATATCACCTTTCAACCATAATCAACCATCTCGACCACATCACATGGTCATTAAGTTTATTTGCAAGAATTATTTTCATTATCATCAATTTTATTAACTTATCTCAATTGAATATTTAACTAGGAATTGGATCTAGGAAACTTTTTTAATGTATTACTTTATTATTTTATTACAAATTTTGGAACGACACTTGTAAACCTTGGATGTACTAGTTCTAGCTTTAGTTATTTAATAATTTTTATTATTAAGCTGGTGAACTAATATAAACAAGTTCTATTAATACATTGGGACTATTGCTATCCCTCTTTGAAAGGATCTTGATATAACTCTATCAATACACTTTACCATGTAACATCAATTTTAATGATTATTATAATAATTTATTAAATGGGAGATTACTAGGTGGGCTATCATTGGAATCTTCAACTAGCTAATTTAGCTATGTGTAAGAGGATGTAAGATATAGTTTGTGGTTTAAATTGGAGAACTTAAGAATTACATGGACTCTCCTTGGTTAGAAAATTTAAATTATCAAATAAAGAGTTACTTTCAAGTTGTTGAGGAGTTAAACTTTGAACTTAGATGCATGAGTCTAACTTGGACTAGTTGGACCAAGGTTTAGCTCATAATTTTGATTCCATGGATTGAGAATTGACTGTTTGTTTCTTGGGTTTATTTGCACTATATATTTAGTGATTAGTATGGTGATTGGGTGTATTTTTATTTATGTTATATTATTAGAATTCCTCTAGATATATAGTAATAATGTTCATTGAAGAACTATAACTCAAAGAGTATATTGTAACCTTATTTCAATATTGATACATTAGGTGTTGTAAACAATGATATATTTTTCCCTTTAGAAGTTTTTCCTAGGGTATATCTTATGTTTCTTCCCATTACTCTAATCGGTTTATTTTAGGCTTAAATCTTATCTATATTTACTTTCATTTGGTATTATAGCCTAGCATTATCTTATTAAATTTATGTGAGGTTATATTGTATTAATACTTTATTGAGTTTGATCTGTGTATTATAATCAAGTATTCTTCCAGAATATAAATGTTAAACACATCTATAATGGAGGTTGAGAAGTTTAACAACATTTATAATAAGTTTTGGAAGCTCAAACTGGAAGATATTCTTGTTTATCTACAGACTTGTGGTTGTATTTTTTAGTTAAAAGACCTTTAACATGACTGCAAATTATTGGTGAGTGTATGACATAAATGTTAAAATATTGTGTACCTATATATTTTTCAATCAATGCTCCTAAATGTTTCATAGAAAACATGACTCAAAAGATGTAGGTGAAGTTGGGGAATTCATATAAAGCAAGGTTCATTGTCAAAAACAATTTTATGAAAGAACATATATTGATTACGGATGAATAATGAATACATTATGATTGAGAATGTGAGTTTATTGAACATTATGGTGAACCAATTGATACCTATCAATGTTATTTAATGGAAAATGAAGTTAAGTGTATTGCCCTCCTGTTTTATTTGTTAAATTAATGGGATAACCTTGTTATGGAAATAAATGTACATTTTCAATCCAAAGCTTGATGAGGTGATTGATCGCTTATATTAAAAGATGATGAGAAAAAAATATCAAAATTGGTTAGGGATGCTTTGTTTATTAGAGGCCATTTTATGGACAAAGTAAATAAAAAAAATATAGAGAAGAAACATAAATCTAAAGGTAGATGAAGTCTTATGAGAGACATGAGATCAAGCATTAGAACTATGTCAAAACTAGTACACTAGTGTTGGAAGGGGAATAAATCTTAAAATTATTTTGATGATGGTTTAGACTTAATATGCTCTAAAGATTATAGTGAACTCATGTGTTCATTGTAACCCTTTCTATGCATATATTTGAACATGCATAAATGCTTAAATTTGGAGCCTTTTTTGCATGTCCTACTACAAAGAATGGTTTTATGAGTACACATAATTGATGGTGAAAAGATATACTTGGGAGATTAATTTCATCTCAAGATCATTAGTCATTATAGAGACATGCTCATTTTAAAGATGGGATGACTTAGAAAACTCTTTATAGTGTTCTACACAATCTATATTTGGCAAGTAACTTCATGGCAAGAAAGATGATAAGGAAAGTGTATAGGTGACCCCTCTAGTAAAGAAGGATATAATAGTGTGTGGAGCCTTGGTATTGGATTAGATTTTATTCTCAAACTCTATTTCACATTGATATGAGCATGATAGGAATAAGAGTGTTAAGGTTCTTGATTTAGGAAGTAACAAGTTTTCCAAATGGGAAGCCATGGAAATCCCTTTATTCTTTTGATGAAATTGTTGGATATTAGAGTTGTTGGAATGTGTTGTTGTCATTGATGTCAACATATTCTTATGTTGTAGATAATTAGTTTGTTGTAGAGTGTCAGTTTGGGTGATCTTTTGTAGATGTGTTGATGTAGTTTATTGGGTTTTGAGATGTTTATCTCTAGTTGATTTAGTATGAGTTTCAATATTCCAGAAGATGATTTGGTCGAGTTGTGTAATCTAGTGTAGTGGTTGGTTTTTCTGTTGGTTCAGTATTGTAGAGTTATGATTTATGGATTGGTTTTCTCTGGAATTGATTCCTTGTGTGGTGCGGATTTCAAAGAGTATTTGGGATGTTCATGTGTGTCCTTAGATCAAATGGTTCATGATTTGGAAATTCACAAGCATATATTTCGGTTTGTCAATTGGTGTTCTTGATCTTCAATGATGAAATAATGATGAGTCTTATTATCTGAGTTATTGCAATGATTGTGGTGGAATTTGCATTACTTGTTGATGTCCTCTAATCATGTCCTATGCATTTTGCTGATTGATGTTGATCGTGGTGTGCATTATTGAAGATTTTATTGGTCTGATGGTATTCTTCATGTTATGTGACATATTTAGTGGTGTCGCATGTTGCACATGATCTTGGTGAATTATTTGATGGTGTTGCATATTCGAGGATTTTATTTGGGTCCATGATATGTCCTTGTTGACATTGCATTGGTCCAATTATTGATTTATGTATAATTTGGTATAATTTTGTAATTAGGTCTTTTGTGTTGAGCTGACCTTAAGGTTAAGGTTGATGATTTGTATAAATAGGTGATGTATTCATGTAAGTTGTGTGTCTGCAATTGTGTTTATGATCTGAGAGTGTATTGTAAGTGTGAATAAGCGAATTTATCTTTCGGTAGTGGAGAAGAGCAAAGAAGTGTTGTTGTGCTCATAGTGTGCTTAATCAAAACTATAATCAGGGATTTTGAGATGCTATTCTCTTACTTCATGTAATCGAGATTTTTTTTTGGCCTTTGTAAGGTAGTGAGCCTTCCCAAGGTTGTAGCCCTTTCTTGTTTTGAGGAGTGAGCTCTAGGCAGTGTGCCTAAATGCATGTACATTCCCCTTTGTAATATTTACACATACTACTGCAGAGTATCATCTTATTATGGGTAGGTTCCTGTCGTGGTTTTTCCCTTAATCAAGTTTTCCATGTCACAAATTTGTGTGTTATGTGTATTGTTGATGTGCTGATTATTTATGTTATTGTTTTACATAATCAAATCTGAAGTTAAGGTTATTTTGGATGACTTTGGTGAAAAATGATTCACCCCCCCTCCCCTCTCAGTTTTCCTATTGCTTTGCTGCCAACAATTAGTATCAGAGCTAGATCCTCTAGAAGGATCTTGGATGCTTGAGGAGATCCGAGATGGTAATTGTTGTTTTAAAAAATGAGAGTCTGAGATTCGATGGAACTAATTACTCTATATGGAAGAACTGGATGGAAGTTCACTTGAATTGACCTGGAGAAGATTATTGGAAGATTACAAAGAATGCATAGAGTTTTCCTCTGAATGGTCGTGTTACTACACCTAAGATCAAGGATGCTAAAAATAATATAAGAGCTAAGGAAGCATTGCTAAGTGCCCTAACTGAAGCTGAGATGACTAATTTGATGGGATTGTAGACTACACATGAGATTTGGAAGAAGCTGGAAACCCTATATGAAGGAGATAAACATGTGAAAGTTGCTAAATTGTAGAGCTTGAAAGGGAAGTATGAGTTGTTGAGAATGGGAAAAGATGAGAATATTACATCCTTTATGGCTAAAGTGAATGATTTTGTGCTGGACAACAGATGTGTTGGTGGATTCCTTCAAGAAGATGAGATTGTGGCTTGAGTGTTGAGATCTGTGCCTCCTACTTATAAACATAAAGTTGTTGCTATTGATGAGATTCTGACTATGACAACTGTGACAAGAGATATGCTATTTGGTAAGTTTTTTGCTTTTGAATTGAGCAAACTTGGTGAATCACATGGTAAATCTGAGACTGCATTTAAAGCTACTGTATCCAGAAAGAAGAAGTATGATCCCAGAGAAATTTCAACTAGGGTGTCCAGATATGAAAGAGAAATGAGAGAGATGGAAGAACAAGAAAGAGAATTGGAAGAGCTTGAAGTGCTTATTGCCACAAGATTGCCTAAGGGAGTCGATAAGTATGAAAGGAAGTTGCCTTTGAAATGTTTTTCTTGCAATAAGATTGGTCATTTTTCTTCTAGGTGTCTTGAAAGACCAAAAAAAGTGTTAAAGTATGATAAGCCTTACAAGCCTAATTGGAAATATAGATATCAGAAGAAATGTTATTATGTTGTTGATGAAGGTGTAATAGATGAGGAGTCTAAGAATGGAAATTCATAAGATGAATTTGTGTTTATTGCTATCAAGGAAGATGATCTGATACCTATCGATTCTACAAGATATATTGTTGAAGATAAAGCTTTGGCTACTAAAATTGATGAGAAAGATGAATGGGTGATTGATAGTGGTTGTTCACATCATATGATAGGTGATAAAGGTAAATTTGTGAATATGGAGAAGTTTGATGGCATTGTAGTGAGATTTGGAGACAAGAAAGCTTGTGTAATCTGTGGTAGAGGTTCTATTTCTCTTGATGGTAAGCATAATACCAATGATGTTTTATATGTTAAAGGTTTGAAGCATAATATTTTGAGTGTTGGACATATGGTTGATAAGGGAATGATTTACAATTCAAGAATGGTAAATGTAAGATCTTGAATAGCTCTAGTATAGAGATTGCATCAGGTACTAAAACTAAAGGTAATATTTTTCACCTGAATGCTGGTGAGAAAAGTTGCTTGATTTCTCAAATTGATGAGAGTTGGTTTCAGCATGGGAGAATGTGCCATGTTATCTTTGACTGCATGATTAAAATTAGTTCTACTCAAGCTATTAGAGATCTACCAAAGATAGTGAAGCCTACTAATCCGTTATGTAAAGAATGTCAATTGGGAAAGCAAACAAGAATTTCATTGAAAAGAAAATTGTATACATCTAATGGATTATTAGATCTCGTGCATACTAATTTATGTGGACCTTCTAGAGTGAGAAGCTTGTAGGGACACATATAATTTATGTTGTTGATTGATGACTATTCTAGGATGATGTGGGTCACTTTTCTAAGGGAGAAATCTGAAGTGCTGGAGAAATTCAAAATATTCAAAGCTAAAGTGGAGACAGAGACTGGATTGAAGCTGTAGTCACATAAATCTGTCCACTTAATTAAATGAATACTTAGTATTTATTTGATTATTTAACCATCAATTAATAATTAATTAAATTAATATTTAATTAATTCACCTTAACCCTCTTCTCCTATTAATTAAATAAATTATTTGATTTATTTGATTTAATTCACTTAACCAAATTCATACCATTAATTAAATAAATAAATCATATTTGTTTAATTAAATCTTCTCTCACATTTAAATAAATTAATATTTATTTAAATCCCCCAAAATCCCACCTCTCACATTTAAATAAATTAATATTTATTTAAATCCCCCAAAATCCCAGCTCTCACATTTAAATAAATAAATCATTTATTTAAATCACCTTTATCCTCCACCCACTTGTATTTTCCTACAAAAGCAAGTTGCACAATTATTTTAAATAAATAATTTATTTAAATCACCTTTATCCTCCACCCACTTGTATTTTCCTACAAAAGCAAGTTGCACAATTATTTTAAATAAATAATTTATTTAAATCACCTTTATCCTCCACCCACTTGTATTTTCCTACAAAAGCAAGTTGCACAACTATTTTAAATAAATTATTTATTTAAAATCCTATTTATCCTCACCCACTTGAAACCTTTAATGGTTTCCCTTAAAGTATTCAAACTTGATGGCTTTAAAGTCTTCAAACTTGATGGCTTCCTTCTATAGTCTTCTTAAGACTTTAATGGTTTTTCTTAAAGTCTTCAAGCCTTTAATGGTTCCCCTCAAAGTCTTCAAGCATTTTAATGCTTTATCTTCCTTTTTCTCATTTAAATAAATTAATATTTATTTGAATATTTATCCAAATACAACTTGCACACATTTATTGAAATAAATGAATTTTTATTTTAATAAAATCCTATTTTCCCTCACCCACCAAATCCACTTGCAAAATCTAATCCCCTTCTAGATTCTTCTAACCCCTTCCTAATTAACTTAATCCATCCCCTAATTATTGTCACATTCCTAAGCAAAATGGAGTCACTTCTCAAAGCCTAAAAGTCTTTGATAACCATTAAAGGCTTTCAACCTTCAACCACTAAATGTCTCAAAGTCTTGGATAACCTTTGAAAGCTTCCAACCTTCAACCACTAAATGGCTCAAAGTCTTTGATAACCATTGAAGGCTTTCAACCTTCAACCACTTAATCCCCAAAGTCTCCAATAACCATTAATGGTTACCTCAAACCCTCCCACATGGTTAAAACATTTGTTTTGACTCAACCTCTACCCAACCCAAGGGTCTCATCAAGCCTTTAATGGTTTGACCATGATTATCTCTTAATCATTTGCACAAAGGTTTATCCTTGCATTAACTCCTAATCCAGTGGGTAATCCTAATTTAGGCTTGACCTTTACCTTCTAGATAACCATGAGGTCTCCTCAGGCATTTAATGCCTCCAACCTCTTCTCTCAACCCAATCTTATGTTGACACTTGTCACCATTTCATTGGTGCAAATTATGTACATGGATCCCCAACTTTCAAGCTTGACCCTTGATTAAACCTTTCAATCCTGGCCATCTATTGCTTCATTTTTCCTATAAATAGAGCCCATTCCTTCATAATCCAGATCCTGAAAACTTGTATGCATTTAGGCTATAGACATTTTTAGAGAGTATTTAGCATAGCATAACTAAAATCTTGTCTTTTTTGGTAAAATCAATCATTTTAGCATCAATAGCATAGTATTTAGCTTTTCATTTCATATTTGAAGCTTAATATTAAATCTCAATCCTCCATAAGCATCCATAGTGCAAAAAGCTGCTGAGAGCTACACTCATTTGGGACTTGGAGAGGAGAGGAACAAGGGAGGAGCAACTATGAGCATCTTGATTAGCTATTTTATTCTATGTTTATATGCTTTCTATTTCATGCTTAATATCTCTCTTGATATGCCTGTTTAGGATAATCTTTTGTTGCTAACACTAACGTTTGTTTCTTGTGCTCTTGTGTGTGTTGCCATCAAACAGATTTTCTAATCCTTTTTGCAGAGCATCATTTGGTGAACCCGACGTGAATCCAAACACCAAAAAGATCAACTTTTTTTTTTTTAACCAATATCATGTTTGAATGTTGAAAATGTCACACAAGTTGCGTTTTTGACACTGTTTTGGCGTGTTTGACATTATTTTGGCACTATTCACCCCATTTCAGTGCTTTTGCCTTCTCTTGTCTTTCCCTTTCTTTTAGTGCGTTTGTGTTAAATAGTGCCTCTATTCAAACGCAGACTAGCGCTATTGTAACAAAACGTAGTACAAATCACCTTGTAACCAAAAAAAAAAAAAAAAAAAACCAAAAAAAAAAAAGAAAAAAATTAGGCTTGTAGAAGCCCACCAAATAGGCGGATTTTACTAACTATTTTTCTCTTTTGTGCAGATTTAAATTAGATTAAAAAGTAGATTTATATTTTTTACTAACTTGTTTTTGAAGTTGGTTTTAAAAATGAATTCACTTTTTATTTTGGTTTAAAATTAACTTCACATTTCAAATTTGGGCTTTTAAAAAAGAATCACACATTTGTTTGGGGCTCTTAAAAAGAATTTCATTGTTTCAAGGTAAAAAGAACCACAAACTTATACAAAAACAACTTTATTTTTTTGCAAGTTAGGAAACAAACTTCGTTTTGGTGCTTAAAATCAACAAGGCAAATTTTATTTCTTGCATCAAGATAAAACTCACAATCCACACTTCCATTTTTGGTGCAAATAAAATTCACAATCAACTTGTCTCATTTTTAAAGCAATTTTACTTCAGGCAAACGTGTTTTTCATTAAGTTGACCAGGATTTTCAAATTCTAGTTTACTCAAACAATTGCCTTTGAAAATTAAAAAGAACACCATGATTGTTGGAGCAACATCTCCAAATAGTTAGATCACATTGCAATGGTAGATTAAAAAGAACAAGTGTTTTTCGTGCTTGGCACACTTGTGCAAAGAGTTGGTCGAGTGGTCCTACTTCTAACACACACTATCCTCTCCCTTGGCTTTCGTGGTCCTAGGTGCAAGAGAAAAGTGTTAGTAACACTCAAAATTTTATCTTTTTAAGAGAGGCCTCCCAAGAGACACATCACTCTTGGGAACGACCTTGAGCGGTAAATCCTTCGAGCCGCTATAGAAATTAGGTGTGAGCGAAAGCTGTAGCCTTGGGTATAGCTGTTCCTACAGTGTAACTGGCCGAAAGGACAAATGGGCCCCACCACCAGTTACAAGGCTCTTAAGTGAGTCGCTGCAGAATGAACTTATGTCCAAAAACATCGAACATGACTAAACACCTTTAAGTAGTAGCCCACCTATTCTATTGATTGAGGATATTTGAGATATAATTTAGTGCAAGAGCATAGATGGTTTTGCTCCCAAGATACTCACCATACATATTTCCTTGAGTAGAAACATAGCTTTTTGAAAAGTCACTTGTGGCTTGATAAAAGTGGTGACTCCCCCATCATAGGGATCATCTATTTGTTATGCTCGTGCAAGACTTAGTATATCACATCCTTACCTGCCACGATGGGATTCATAAGGTATGTAGTACCAAAGTCGAAGAAATATCAAGATGTGGGCTAAATTTATCACAACTGGCCATTTGACCTTAGGGATAAAAAGTGTTTGAAGTGTGTTCGTTTTACAGACCTAGTGCAAATTGAGCCGACTTCAGGCTTTGGAAATACACCTTAAAATAAATCTAAAGGAAGGGTCAAAAACAAGTCCAAGGATTGGGTTGATCTAGACCCATACTCATTTGTGCCTTTGAGGCTACAATTTTGTGTTTGGGTGCTTGCTTTGTTTTCTTGTCAAAGAAAAATCAGAAAATCAATCCCAAAAACAAAGTATTCATCCAACATCTGTCAACACAACCAAAAATACCAAAAACAAAGTGCAAACAACACAGAGTCACAACTTTTATGACCATTCTTCACATCTTGCGAAAGAAGAAGTGTCATCAGAATATCAACTTGAAAAGGAGACCATTGAGCTCAAAGGCTTTGATCAAAAGGAGGAAATTCTTCTATATCAATCGACAAATCTTTGTCTCCCATAGAGTCTTTTTACATCGCATGCGTCTATACCTTCAAAGTAAAATAAACGAGTTTGATTCAAAATCATTGAACCGCAGAGCTTTTATGCAATATAGAGCTCTGAGTTATCACAAAAATCAAGGAGGAAAGATTAATCCCCACTTTTTCCCCAACATCTGCATCACCTACAACACAGCTCGAGAAATACCTACAACACCTGAAAGGGAAGAGGTAGAGTTTGTCCCATTTATAACCCAAAGTTTTTATTGAAGTTGAAAAACAAAAACATCCATCATCTCACTCATACATCATCACTTCATCATCAATCCATCCCAACTCTCAAAACATTAAGAGGTTCTTGTCCCAAGTTCTCTTTTAGATATTGCTTGAAATCAAACACATCACATCACTTTTTAGATTGTTTCTACATCTAGGATAAGCTCATCCTAAGAGACACATCTACGCAGGTTAAAACTAGTTCATGAGTGAATCTTCTCATTGCTAGGTAGTCAAAATCTGTAACACATCTCAGATTTCTCTACACCTTATCACATCCAAACTTATCAAACAAACAAGCAATTCAAAGAAGGAATTTCGGTTACATCTACCTTAAAGTGCTAGAGATCCCCATACAACACAAATCACCAACCATCAATCTTTCATTTCATCACCAACTCATCATCATCTTCAATCAACTTCAAACACAAACTTGCAAACAAAATGGCTCAAACCCGATCACAGTCGAGACAATGAGAAATAGAAAGAGAAGAAGAAGAAGAGGAAAATCTCAATGAATTTCAAGAAGCACTTGGAGGAAATGCAGATGACGAAAACCCAAGTACTCCCACTCCTGCAACAATAGAAAGGGCTCAGCATAACCCTCTCTTTAACAGACTTTTTGACGAAATACTCAGGAGCAATGCGGATGCTCACTTCTTAAGACTTGCTCAAGAAGGAGCCAAACTCCCCTCAGACTTTGATCTTGCCCAATTAAGACAAGCATTAGAAAGACAAAGTCGCCATGAGGAGGAAGGGTGTAGAGATCCCATCAGATATAACATCCCTCAAGGTAACCCACCACCTCCTCCTCCAAATGAAATGGAGATGTTGCGGCAACAAGTCGAGAATCTCGCCCAACAACTTCATAGTGGTGTCAAGATTAACCAATTCTCACTCAATGACATCTGTCCCTATCCTTTTGATAGGAATCTTTATATGCCACCCTTTCCACGCAGGTTCGAAACACCCAAATTTGAAAAATATAGAGGAAAGGGGGATCCCCATGATCATGTCCGAGAATTTCATTCCGCTTGTCTTGAAGTGGCATATGAAGACACCTACCTAATGCACCTTTTTCCCCAAAGCTTGGGAGGAACAACCACATCATGGTTTTCCCGACTACCAGGTGGCATTAGAACATTTGAGGAACTCATCCAGAAGTTCCTATCTCATTACTCTTATAACATTGAACGCGACATCACCATGGCTGATCTATGCAATACCAAACAAAAACCAGGTGAACTATTCTCAGTATTCCTGCAACGATGGCGCCAAATGTCTAGCAGACGTTCTCTTCAGTTACCTGAACGAGAACTAGTGGAAATTTTCATTTCCAACTTAAACGAAGAAATGGAATTTCACTTGGATGTCAAAGACACAGACTCTTTTAACGATATGATCACCAAGGGTTTAAAATGTGAAAGGGCACTCATCAAGAAAGGACTCATCAAAATCTTTAATGAACCAAAAGATGGTCCTCGCCGGTGCTTCAATAGTGATAAACCAAACTTCTGGAACAAGAATAAGAATATCGTCAACGATGGGGTTGTGGATGCTCGAACTATCCAAAATGCACAACCTGTGGTTCGGTTTACAGGACAAAATCCTCCACCTCACAATAACACAAATGTTCCTTCCAATCAAGGTCGCATCACGTCTCATGATGAACCAAGACCTCGTCAACAAAAACAAAAATGAACATACACTCCCTTAGGGGAACCCATTGAAACAGTGTTGCGACAACTCCTCTCTCAAAATTTGGTCACTCTACCTAAGCTATCAAACTATGAGCCTCAAGTCAAACCAGCATGGTGGAGAGATACTGAACACTGTGAATTCCATCAAGGAAGAGGACACAAGACAAGTAATTGTCACCGATTGAAAGATCTCATTCAGGATCTTATTGATCGAGGAGAAATTGAAATTGAAGGACATGACCCAAAAACAACCAATAATGATCATCTGATGTTCAAAAAATCCACTTCCATCACAAGATCAAAGGGATCCTTCCACTTCCAGACGAGGCACTGATACCACTGATTATACGCAGGCTGCGTATAACTACACTGTAAATCACTTGTATGATGCCAGTGAACAAATTGCAACTATCACCTTCAAAAATCCCACCTCAAATTGCAATGTTGTTACACGTCGTGGCAAGGTCACCATAAAGGCAGCTCCACAAGGCACCACCTCCATCCCAAAGCAATACAATCTTGTGGAACAATTAGACAAAACCCCTGCGCTTATATCCATTTTAGAGCTTTTACGTCTATCACCATCTCATAAAACTATCTTGGATCAAACACTCCAAGAGGCGTCAGTCCCTGCAAACCTAAATACGGACCAATTTCAAGCCATGGTTGGAAATCTAAAGTCATCACCTTGTCTCACTTTTTCTGAAAGTGACAACTCTTCTTTCCAACAACCTCATAATGCTTCGCTACACATTGAAGGCTTTATCAACCAAAACAGGATCAAGCGAGTCTTGATAGATAATGGAGCAGGCCTAAACATTTGTACACTACAGTTGGTCACAGCATTGGGATATGCAATAGAATCAGTGGATCCTCGCAAGAAGATCACCATCAAGGCCTATGATGATGCAGAGCGTTCATCCAAAGGAGCTGTGGTACTACCAATCCGAGTGGGCCCTGTGGTAAAGCACATCATCTGTCAGGTTCTGGACCTTCCTCTGCCATATAATCTATTATTAGGGAGACCTTGGATACATGCCATGCAAGCCGTTCCATCTACCTACCATCAATGTATCAAGTTTCCACATAACGGTGTAGAGATCACAATCCTGGGTGATGCAAATCCCTTTGCATTTTGCCATAATATCAGCCATCAACCAGAGATTACTGTTCCTAATAATAGGGAAGCCATTTCCTCCACATCATATGTAAGTCCCACCTCTCTTGCCAGTTCGAACACCACTATACCGAAGCAAGAAAAGCTTAAGATGAAGATCGCAGAGGGAGGTCCTGGAGAATACAACTTGAGTCAGCTCTTTTGTGTGGGACAAATGCCCACTTCTCCTAGAACACATGGTAAACCACAGCAGTTGCTCCAGCAACCACTAAACATACCAGCATGTGCTTTGACACCTTTCGTTCTTGGAAAGAGTCAAGAGGAAGAAACACAAGATGAGGACCTGGCGGAATGGATCTATAAAGATCCCATCACCATTGACATACCGCGAGTTACACTTCCTACGGATCAGTATGTTAAAGGTCTCCTCATTTTGCAACGAATGGGGTATGATGGTCAGAGTGCTTTGGGATATTGCAAACAAGGGCGACATGAACCTCTACTACCAGAATTCAAACCCAAAGGTAATACAGGTCTTGGCTTTGAAAAAGAGATCTTCCCTAAATTAAAATTCAAAGGGAAACCCAGCAAACCCTTTTGTCAGCCTACGACCAAAAGGCCACCTTTCATAATCAAAGCAGCATCAAGCACCATCCCCACTGCCCCATCGAGGCTCACAACTCCATCATCACCAATGTCACTCATCCCATCAAACGAACTCGTAATCCCATCAATAACACCCATAGCAGCCGCAACTATCTCAGAACCCACAGCAACATCTATGGCACCAGTAGTTCCAGCATAAGTCACTGAGTCAACACTGCCGATACTTCCAGTAACAAATCCTTTAATCCCCATCATAGTTCCTGCAGCACTGATCACTACAAAGATACATAAACCAATCACACCTGTCGTGTTTAACTCCAAAGACATCCCAGTATGGTATAGCTATCGGATGCTGGAGAGTGATTCAGAGACCGACTCACATGAGTGGGAATTTGATTCTGTACAACTTAACACTTCAGATGAGGAAGACACATCACCACCTCCACCACGCAAAGACATCCCTGTTTACGAAGAAGCACAGATAAAGACCACTTGGGTACCTGAGCTGGAAACATCTTCCACAGACCCTATGTCTCATCCTACGCCTGATTCTGACAAGGAGAGTACCATTAACAACCTTCACCATAACGTCTTAACCCTCACTGATACATCTCCCACACTTAACCTAATAGATGAAGTAATGCCCATTATCCACCCTGAACTCATCGAATGGAACCAATCAAATCCTCCATGTCTTGACCTCTTCCAAAATGATGAGGCTATCATTGACTTTTTGGAATTACGGGATAATCTACCAAGCGGGGATCACAAAGCTGGATTCGCCATTGAACTTAATAGCGCAGCATACTTCGGGGCGGATGCCAAACCTTTCAGCTGCAAAAATATAACAATGAAACATGGATCTTCCAGTGAAAACCACACTGTGGCACTGTTTGATCCCACAAAAGTAAAAAGAAAGAGCGTATCCAACGGTGAAAACCTCTTTGAGGCACCTGAGGATGAAGGGTTTGACATTCTCCCTGCTAATGCACAACAGGAATGATCAACGATTCTCATCGAGGAAACCAAAGAATACAATGTGGGGACTCCTGAAAATCCTCATATCATACATCTGGCATCTCTTCTCACTCCAGAGGAACAACCTAAATTTATAGAGTTCTTCCAAAAGCATCAGATCAACTTTGCATGGTCATATGCAGACATGCCTGGGCTTGATCCTGATTTAGTCATGCATCACCTCACCGTAGCAGAAGGAGCCAAACCTGTCAAGCAAAAGCTTCGTAAGATGCATCCCTAGATTGCAGTGCTAGTCAAAATAGAACTCAAGAAACTCCTAGATGTTGGTTTCATTAGGCCAATTGATTATGCAGAATGGATCTCCAACATTGTGCCTGTTGTTGAAAAAATGGTGTCTCAACCTTGCATTTATGCGAGGTTACTATTTATAGTAAGTTTTCATTTGAGCATGAAATGGTGCAAAACTCTCCCTGAAGCTTCTAGTTGGCTATATAAGCATTCCGGTAAAGTTGTGTCGCAAGGTCACAACTAGTTTTGAAGATATTAAAGTTTTCATCTTGGAGGGGTGCGATAAAATGTTTAAACTTAATTTTGGGGGCTTTAGAGGCTTCGAAACATCTTGAAAAGTGGCCGTAACCAGCGCAGCGGGTTACGAGGTGATAGAGCACTTCGCGAGCTTTCCGACGCTTCAAACGGTTCGTCAATCGGACACCCGGTTCTCAAGTTATGGCCTCCGAAAGTTTGTACTCCTGAAATAGGAAAAATAATTTGTATCGGATACATAAATGAGCTGTAAAAGGGAGTGACACATGTTGATGTGTGCTTTAACATGTCATAGGGCATCTAGAAGGGAGATAAGGTTGGCTACACCTTATTGGGTGGTTTTAGCCCATGGTTTTGTAATACCGTTTGACAGTTTCTTGTATTGTATCTCCTATTTATGAGGTGTGTGAGATAGAGGTTGGGTGTAAGAGTCTCATGGCTATTGAGTTGCCTCTGAATCTCTGATTAGTGGTACTCCTGTGAAGAGCTTGCTCTGCAAGTATGTTGTAATCTGTTTTTGATTGCTGAATAAAATATTGAGCTGCTTTTGGAGTGTGGGGTTTTTCTCCCGAAAGGGTTTTCCCCACGTAAATCACTGTGTTGTGGTATGAATGCTATTATATCTATTTCTATTTTCTGTAACTGTTGTAACGATCTAAAAAAGTTTTACATTACCCTCCTCTCAAGGTTAGCGTAGGAAGTTGTTTCCGCTACTTAACTTCCTTACAAGTGGTATCAGAGCCTGATCCCCTTTGGTTTCAATTGTGGGCAGTTGGGTTTTTTGAACTAATCCAGATTTGAGTGGGAGCTTGTGCAGAAGACATTTTTTGATCTTGTTGTAGGAATATTTAGATGGCGAGTTCGTCAGGGAGAATAGAGGTGGAGAAATTTAATGGAAGTAATTTTGAGATGTGGAAGCTGAAGATGGAAGATCTGCTAATAGATCGAGATCTTTGGGATGCTATTGATGCGAATGTCCAAAGGCCCTCAGATCCTACTGCGGTAGCTCAGTATGATGTTATGGATCGAAAAGCCAAGGGTCTAATCAGACTGTGCCTAGCAGACTCTATTCTAATCAATGTCCATGAAGAAAACTCTGCAAAGAAGCTATGGACTAAGCTTGGTGAGATGTATCAAGTGAAATATTTATTAAATCAAATTTTCTTAAGAAAGAAATTGTATTCCTTGAATATGGAAGAGGGTGGACGAATTGCAGACCACCTAGAAGCATTCAATATGTTGGTGGCTCAATTAGTATCCGTCGGTGTTAAGATGGACGAGGAGGAGAAATGTCAGATCTTGCTTTGTTCTTTGCCTGATTCGTGGGATTCTCTTGTTATGGCTATTGGTAGTACTTCTGTTGTTTTGAAATTTGAAGACGTGGTGGGTGCCCTACTCGGTGAAGAGATGTGAAGGAAGGTATCCATCAGTTCAAAGGAAGCCCTAACCGTTCGTGGAAGACCTAAGGAGAAAGGCAAGAAGAATGAGAAGTGTGACAAGTCCAAATCCAAAGGGAGATCGAAATCTCCTGGAAAGTCCAAAGTCATTTGTTGGAACTGCGGTAAACCGGGTCACATCCGTAAGGACTGCAAAGAAGAAAAGAAGAAGAAGAAAAAGAAAAGGTTCGATTCTGATTCTGAGTCCGACAAGGAAGATGGCAATGCATTTATTGTGGCTTTGGCGACTCATGCAGGTAATGATGCCTGGCTAATTGACTCAGGTGCATCTTTTCATATGACTTCCAATAGAGATTGGTTTTCTGAATATGAAGGATTTAATGGAGGTAAGGTGTACTTGGGTGATGATTCACATCTAGACATTGTTGGTCGAGGTAAAGTTAGAATCAGGTTTTCTGATGGTAGAATAAAAAGGATTAATGGTGTGCTGCATATCCCTGGATTAAAACGAAACCTGTTATCTGTGAGCAAACTGATAGATGCGGGTGTGCAGGTAGTCTTTTCTGAAACAGGATGTAAGATGATTAAGGGTGCTATGGTAGTTGCTAGAGGTGTCAGGTTTGGCACTTTGTATAAGCTTGATGCATACACTGTTGAGTGTAATAGCACTTCTGTAAAAAGTAAATCTGTGGATACTTCGTTGGAAGATTTGAAGGTTTCACCTTCAGCAGATGGAAATGGTTTTTGGGTACCTAAGGGTGCTCTTTCGTCTGAAGCAAAGTTACCTGCAGAGAAGACTATGTTATGGCACCAGAGACTTGGCCATATTGGAGAAAAAGGTCTAAGGACCTTGAAAAATAAAATCCTTGTTGAAGGTTTGAATGACTGTAACCTTGACTTTGATTTCTGTGAGCATTGCATTTATGGAAAACAAAACCGCGTTCAGTTTTACTCGAGTTCTCATAAAACTTGTGGTGTTTTGGATCTTATCCATTCTGATGTGTTCGGTCCAGTAGATGTCTCTTCAATTGGAAAATCCACATATTATGTTTCATTTATTGATGATTTTAGTAGAAGGACATGGATATATTTTCTAAAGAGTAAATCTGAAGTTTTTACTCATTTTAAAGAATTTAAAGCAATGGTTGAGTTGCAGACTGGAAAGAAAATAAAATGTTTGAGAACTGATAATGGCGGTGAGTTTTGCTCTAATGATTTTGATAGATTCTGTAAAGACTGTGGAATTAACAGGCAGAAGACAACTCCGTATTCTCCACAGTAGAATGGAGTTGCAGAAAGAATGAACAGGACACTGATGGAGAAGGCTAGGAGTATGTTGAGTGGTGCTGGTCTCGAACAAAAGTTTTGGGCTGAAGCTGTTGCCACTGCTTGCTACCTGATTAACAGGTCTCCTACATCAACTCTTGTTGATAAAACGCCTATGGAAGCATGGTCAGGTCACAAGCCTTCATTGAGACATCTTAGAGTTTTTGGTTGCGAGGCATATGCACATGTGCCAAAGGAGAAGCGAACAAAGTTGGAGAACAAGGCTGTGAAATGTATCTTCATCGGGTATAGTTATGGTGTGAAAGGATACAAGTTTTGGGACCCTGTTGCACAAAAGGTAATTCACAGTAGAAGTGTTATTTTTAGAGAAATTAAGTCTCCTTCTATTACATTGCAGCCAGAATAGACTAAAAAAGAAGATGTGATTCAACTTCCTTCTACACCTGAAAGAGTTGAATCGAGACCCCTAGATAGGCAAGAAGTTGAGGAGAGCTCGTCTAGCTCTGAATCTTCAGAAGAGGAGGAAGAACCTCCAACTCAGCTTGTTCGAAGGTCTACAAGACATAGACAACCACCTGAGAGGTATTCTCCTGATGATTGGAGATGTATTTTTGCTCTGAATACTAGTGTGGATGAACCGAAATCTATAGAAGAGGCATTAGGTATGAATGATGCAGAATCCTGGAAGATTGCTATGGAGGAAGAAATGGCAGCTTTGAAAAAGAATGATACATGGGATCTTGTACCATTGCCTGAAGGACGAAAACCTGTTGGTTGTAAATGGGTGTTCAAGAAAAAGATTGGTTCAAATGGAAGCATTGAAAAGTATAAAGCAAGGTTAGTTGCAAAAGGCTACTCTCAGGTTGAGGGTGTTGATTACGGTGAGATATTTTCTCTTGTTGCAAAAATGACGTCCATTAGATTTTTACTTTCTATTGCTACTGCTTATGATTTAGAGGTTGAGCAAATGGATGTGAAAACTGCTTTCCTTCATGGTGATTTGGAGGAAGATATTTATATGACACAGCCAGAGCACTATGTGGTGAAAGGCAAAAGTAATTTGGTCTATAAATTGAAGAAATCTTTGTATGGCCTCAAACAAAGTCCTAGGATGTGGTACCAGAAATTTGATACATATGTGTTGAGTTTGGGATTTGAACGTTCTAAATCAGATCACTGTGTTTATTATAAATCTTATGGTGATCATTTCTTATTCATTACATTGTATGTTGATGATATGTTATTCATTGGTAAAGGGAAAGGTATGATTTCAGAACTGAAGTCTCAGCTCGCTGCTAAATTTGAAATGAAAGATCTTGGTGCAGCAAAGCACATTCTTGGGATGGAAATTAGAAGAGATAAGGTGAACAGAAAGCTATGGCTAGGCCAGAGTAAGTATGTGAATTCAGTGTTACAGAGGTTCAACATGCAGAATTGTAGACCATTGAGTGTTCCTTTTACAGTTGGAACGAAACTATCTGTTTCAGATTGTCCTACATCCCCATTGGAGATGGAAGACATGAGAAGAGTGCCTTACCAGAGTGCGGTTGGAAGCTTGATGTATGCTATGGTCTGTACTAGACCAGACATTGCCCAAGCAGTGGGAGTACTTTCTAGATATATGTCTAATCCTGGTAGAGTTCATTGGGATGCAGTCAAAAGAGTCTTCAGATATTTGAAGGGTACTTCAGAGTATTCTTTGTGTTATCATGGTAATTCAGTTGGAGACATGACTTCCCTTGATATCCATGGTTATGTGGATTCAGACTGGGCAGGTGATATTGATAGCAGAAGATCCACCAGTGCTTATGTGTTTACTTTGTTTGGTGGTGCAATTAGTTGGATGAGTAAGCGACAGGCTGTGGTTGCTTTATCCACTACTGAAGCAGAGTATATGGCAGCTACTCATGCTTGTAAAGAGGCCATTTGGCTTAAGAGACTGTGTTTGGATATTGGAATAAAACAAGGTACAGTGACAGTTTACTGTGACTGTCAGAGTGCAATTAGCCTAGCTAAGAACCCGACATTTCATGCCCGGACCAAACATATTGATGTTCAGTATCATTTTGTTAGAGATATGGTCGAAGATGGTAGGGTGAAGCTGGTTAAGGTGGACACTTTGATGAATGTTGCAGATGCTTTAACTAAGGCTGTGAGCACAGAGAAGTTTAGATGGTGTTCAGAGTCTATGGGCCTTATGGCCCCTAGCAATTGATTCATTGTGTTGACATTCCCTTCCGCTCCTGCAAGGTGTTCGACAAGTGGGAGATTTGTTGGAAAAATGGTGTCTCAACCTTGCATTTATGCGAGGTTACTATTTATAGTAAGTTTTCATTTGAGCACGAAATGGTGCGAAACTCTCCTTGAAGCTTCTAGTTGGCTAGATAAGCATTCCGGTAAAGTTGCGTCGCAAGGTCACAACTAGTTTTGAAGATATTAAAGTTTTTGTCTTGGAGGGGTGCGATAAAATGTTTAAACTTAATTTTGGGGGCTTTAGAGGCTCCGAAATGTCCTGAAAAGTGGCCGTAATCGGCGTAGCGGGTTATGAGGTGATAGAGCACTTCGCGAGCTTTCCGGTGCTTCAAACGGTTCGTCAATCGGACACCCAGTTCTCAAGTTATGGCCTCCAGAAGTTTGTACTCTTGAAATAGGAAAAATAACTTGTATCGGATACATAAATGAGCTGTAAAAGGGAGTGACACGTGTTGATGCATGCTTTAACATGTCATAGGGCATCTAGAAGGGAGATAAGGTCGGCTACACCTTATTGGGTGGTTTTAGCCCATGGTTTTGTAATACCGTTTGACGGTTTCTTGTATTGTATCTCCTATTTATGAGGTGTGTGAGATAGAGGTTGGGTGTAAGAGTCTCATGGCTATTGAGTTGCCTCTGAATCTCTGATTAGTGGTACTCCTGTGAAGAGCTTGCTCTGCAAGTATGTTGTAACCTGTTTTTGATTGCTGAATAAAATATTGAGCTGCTTTTGGAGTGTGGGGTTTTTCTCCCGAAAGGGTTTTCCCCACGTAAATCACTGTGTTGTGGTATGAATGCTATTATATCTATTTCTATTTTCTGTAACTGTTGTAACGATCTGAAAAAGTTTTGCATTACCCTCCTCTCAAGGTTAGCGTAGGAAGTTGTTTCCGCTACTTAACTTCCTTACACCTGTCGGCAAACCAAAAGGGGGCATCCGCATTTGTACTGACTTCAGAGATCTGAATAAGGCATGTCCTAAGGATGACTTTCCCCTACCAAATATCGACATCATAGTGGATCTAACAGCAGGACATGCGATGCTTTCACTCATGGATGGCTTTTCCAGCTACAATCAGATAAAGATCGCACCCGAAGATCAACATAAGACAACCTTCACATGTCCATGGGGCACATACTGCTGGAATGTAATGCCTTTTGGTCTAAAGAATGCAGGAGCGACCTATCAAAGAGCAATGACCACCATCTTCCATGACATGATGCATACTATGATGGAAGATTATGTGGATGACTTACTAGCAAAATCACTTACTAGAGAAGGACATCTCCACATCTTAGATCAAATCTTTGATAGACTGGAACAATATCATGTTCGACTCAACCCAAAGAAATGTGTCTTTGGAGTGACCTCCGGGAAGCTTCTAGGATACATTGTCTCAAGCAAAAGGCATTGAGGTTGATCCAGCAAAGGTTAAGGCAATAATGGACATGCCACCTCCAAAGAATATCAGTCAGCTAAGGACATTACAAGGGCAACTTCAATCCATCTGAAGATTCATTGCACAATTGGCTGATAAGTGTCACCCATTCACACAATTGCTACACAAGAACATCCGCTTTCAGTGGGATGCCAGATGCCAACAAGCATTTCAGACGTTTAAAGACTATCTCATGAATCCACCATTGTTGATGCCACCAGATCCAAGTAGACCGTTGTTACTTTTTATCTCAGTGACAAGTATAGCATTAGGTGTATTATTGGCACAACATAATGCAGAAGGCAAAGAGTGTGCTATTTACTACATCTCTCACACACTGGTTGGCTATGAACTCAATTACACACCTATTGAGCGAGCTTGCCTAGCAGTAATCTTAGCAGCCACTAAATTGCGACACTATCTGTTGACACACAAGGTACAACTCATCGCAAAGATTGATCCACTCAAGTATTTACTCAGCAAAGCAGCATTGACAGGTCGCTTGGCCAAATGGGTAATGATTCTAAGTGAATTTGACATCGAGTACGTGGACCGTAAAGCTATCAAAGGGCAGGTCATTGCAAATCAGTTGGCCGATGCACCACTCATAGGCAATCATCCCCTCATTTCCAATTTTCCAGATGAAGAGATATTCATGATCATAGAAGTACAACCATGGAAACTATATTTTGATGGTTCATACACTAGGCACGGCTCAGGGGCAGGCATTTTGTTTATCACACCTCAAGGTGACAGCATCCCGAAGTCTTACAGGCTCACATTTCCATGCACAAACAACATAGCAGAGTATGAGGCCTTGATCACAGGACTCAGGTTAGCCGTACAATGGAAATTACAAGAACTACAAGTATATGGCGATTCCCAACTAGTCATTCGACAAGCAACAGATGAATATCAGACCAAAGATGATAAACTCATACCATATAAGAAAATGGTGGACACTCTAAAGACATCATTTACTACTATCACTTTTGAGCAGATACCAAGAGATCAGAATCGAGCTGCTGACGCCATGGCTACCATCGCATCTCTACTAGATCTTCCACAGAATTCAACACGCTACGAGTTCTTGGTAGAACAGCTTTGGATCCCCGCTTATGATATCCCCAAATCTAAAATGATATGTCACCTTGTTGGTTCCGAATCCCCATGGTATGGTGAGTTCTACACCTATCTCCACGATCATACCCTTCCTCCCAACCAATCAAATAACCAACGAAAAACCTTCATTCTCCAAACTGCTCGATATACCATTATTGCCGAAACCCTATACCGACGCGGTCTTGATGGTACTCTCCTTCGATGTCTAGAACAGGATGAGATAACAAAGGTTTTGGAAGAGGTACATGAAGGAATTTGCGGGACTCACTCAAGTGGTCCATCACTAGCCAAGAAGATCATGCGAGTTGGATACTATTGGCCATTTATGGAAAAGGATTCCTACTACTTTGTCAGAAAATGCAAGAAATGTCAAGTTCACGGTGACCTGATACATGCACCAGCACAGGAACTACAACCAATCACAACACCATGGCCTTTTTGTCAATGGGGCCTTGACCTTGTGGGTAAGATTCATCCATCTTCATCCAATGGCCATAAATTCATTATTACCGCTACCGAATATTTCACAAAGTGGATCGAAGCTGTTCCACTTACCCAAGTCACTGGCAAGCATATCGCCTCATTCATCCTCAACTACATCATCTGCCGGTATGGTGTACCCATGTCCATCATCACAGATAACGGTCTTCCTTTCAAAAATCAGGATGTCCGTGAGCTTTGTGAGAAATTTCATATCCAACATCGCTTTTCCACCCCCTATTACCCACAAGGCAATGGTCAGGCTGAAGCATCCAATAAAAACATATTGAGAATCCTAAAGAAGACAGTCAATGATGCCGGTCGCGATTGGCATGTTCAATTGAATCCAGCATTATGGGCATATCGAACTAGCATTCGAACCCCTACAGGTGCAACTCCTTATTCATTGGTCTATGGTGCAGAATCTGTCTTACCTATTGAGGTTGAGATACCATCATTATGGGTTTCCTTGCACAATCTCATCGATGATGAAGCCTACAGAGTATCCCGTCTTCAGGACTTAGAGTTGCTTGATGAGAAATGACAAGCTGCATACAATCACCTCAAAGCCTATCAGCAGCGCATGAGCAGAAGCTACAATCACCGAGTTAGACCTCGTACATTTGAGGTAGGTGATCTTGTTCTTCGAGAGAATCCTCACAACCAACCAAACAGGGAACATCAGGGCAAGTTTGAATCAAATTGGCTAGGCCCATATGTTGTCACTGTTGTATTCGGGTCCGGGGCATATCAGTTGGCTACATCAGAAGGAGAACCACTTGCAGATCCAATTAACAGTATGCACCTCAAACGGTTTTATACCTAAGCTGTACAGAGCATCAGGCTCCCATGCATACCAGAAAATACCAAAAACATTCAAAAAAATGTCCTGAAGAAAATACAAAAACATTCAAAGGAAAATCATGCATCCAAACGGTGAACAACCACTCCGGTGGCACCTTGGGTAAGTACGGTGGTGAAAACCTGGCAAACAGGCGCCACTCGTAAAGGCTATGGCTCCATTGTCTTTCAAACTTGTTACGATCACATCTACTTCATACATACATCCATCCATCCGAAAAACCATGGCTTGTTATTTCTCTGCAATTATGATAAATACTTCATGCATCTTGTGTCCCGCTTCTTCATAAGTCATGTCTAAAACTGGGGGCAATGCCTTTAAACTATTGATGGAAGTGGATTCTACATTGTCTTATGTGTCATTACGCTCTTCATTCAGGCAATCATCAAAAATATCAAAAACATTCAAAAACATTCAAAAATGTTTCACAAAATCCAAAAACATCGGAAAAACCATCGAAAATCACCCAAAAACATGACAACACCTTGTACATATTCACCCGATCAGATACAAAACAAACATTGACAAAATACTCACACAAATGACCACTTATCACTCGACCAACACAATCAACATCAACAATCCAAACTGTCTTAAACAAGGATGCATCCTTCCTTATCAAAACAAAGACAAGATGACGTTTTCTTTGACAAGAAAATTATGTTAAGCTATCAAATACTTGGTTGATTTATGAGTACAATCATTTGTTTATCTGTATCGGGATCTTTCAGCATTGTTTTGTATCGTTTGCGCATTACTTCCGATGAAGTTCTGGGGCATGTACTAATGGTGTCTACGTGGGAAGTTTACTAGGCTATGTGATCTTATGCCAAATGCAATCATAGATCACTACGGCTTGCTGACTACAGCGTATACCTCGACCATATGAGCATGAACCATTACCAAGGATCCTTATTCTTTATTCTTTATGTATATATTGTTTGTTTGCAGGTGCAATGCTCTTCCTTTGGTTCCTCCTACCTCATCCAAACTGGATAAAGGTTTTATCTCTTAGTACGGTATGCACTTGTCTCAGGATATGATCAGCCTAAGATCAAGGAGGACGATCCAAGTCATGCATGAAAGGAGATAATCCTTATCTGTTCCGCAAGCAATACTCAGGTCAACTTGATCCATTATATCAAGTTGCTTGTATTAACTTGCTATATCAAATCCATGTAAGAAATACTCTGGTCATCTTGAATCATTATGTCAAGTTGCTTGTATTTTCTTACAACATTTTAAAGCTCAATGATGAAAAATAAAGCACCATGGATCGTCATCTCATCTCATCTATATATATTGCATTTCGTTGCATTCCACCCATCCATACATTCATAATAGCTGCATATCATGCATACATAGTCATAATAATGCATACTCTATTTTACTCCCCTTCTTCCATAGGACTCGGTCCTAGTCCTCCATATCTTCTATCTAACATCAAATCCCCCCTCACCCTCCCTATCTTGATCATCAACATCATCCTAATCCCTTCATCGCTTTCCTATCCTAAGTCATCCAATAAGCCAAGCAAGTTACTCTATCTGCATAGGTACATCGACTCCCACACACCTAGACTATCAATAGATACTCTGATCAAGTATCTTCGGGTCTCAACAGGTAATCGATTATGGCAAACCTAGACTACAACAGGCATTTATCATAATGACCTAGTCTCAACGGGGTTGCCATGATTCCCCACAACCATCCATCACACGCACACACTATCAATTGATCAACCAATCAAACACAATCACATCGGACAATTACATCAATTGTCTAAGTCTCAACGAGTATTTTGCTTCATATACCTTGACTTCATCGGACAATTACATCAATTGTCTAAGTCACATCAGGTCACTTTGATTCACTTACTCAGACTTTATCATGTCCAAGCGACCAACTGACATCAACTGTCACGCTTTGACTTGACCGGGGCAATTAAACCGATTGCACCAGATTGTCCAAACAATTTTGATCAATTGGATAGCATCAATCCAAACCCCACACTACATCTGCTATGTATCTCTTGCATGACCTCAGGGTACTCGTTGGCTTGTTGTTTCTTCATATTCACTCCATTTTCTTCCATTCTTTCATCATTAGTTCTAATTTCTTCTATTCTACCTCCCCTCCGCTTTTCATTCTTTTTCGAGAGATCGCCCGATTTTTCAAAAAAATTCGACCCATCTCTCGAGGAGGCATACCACCCATTAAATTTATATTTTATGGGGCATTTCTTCACACCTATTTTTCTTTCTTTGAAACGACGCGATAAACCGCACTGTCTCAAAGAGGGGCAAATGTAGTCACATAAATCTGTCCACTTAATTAAATGAATACTTAGTATTTATTTGATTATTTAACCATCAATTAATAATTAATTAAATTAATATTTAATTAATTCATCTTAACCCTCTTCTCCTATTAATTAAATAAATTATTCAATTTATTTGATTTAATTCACTTAACCAAATTCATATCATTAATTAAATAAATAAATCATATTTGTTTAATTAAATCTTCTCTCACATTTAAATAAATTAATATTTATTTAAATCCCCCAAAATCCCACCTCTCACATTTAAATAAATAAATCATTTATTTAAATCACCTTTATCCTCCACCCACTTGTATTTTCCTACAAAAGCAAGTTGCACAATTATTTTAAATAAATAATTTATTTAAATCACCTTTATCCTCCACCCACTTGTATTTTCCTACAAAAGCAAGTTGCACAACTATTTTAAATAAATTATTTATTTAAAATCCTATTTATCCTCACCCACTTGAAACCTTTAATGGTTTCCCTTAAAGTATTCAAACTTGATGGCTTTAAAGTCTTCAAACTTGATGGCTTCCTTCTATAGTCTTCTTAAGACTTTAATGGTTTTCCTTAAAGTCTTCAAGCCTTTAATGGTTCCCCTCAAAGTCTTCAAGCATTTTAATGCTTTATCTTCCTTTTTCTCATTTAAATAAATTAATATTTATTTGAATATTTATCCAAATACAACTTGCACACATTTATTGAAATAAATGAATTTTTATTTTAATAAAATCCTATTTTCCCTCACCCACCAAATCCACTTGCAAAATCCAATCCCCTTCTAGATTCTTCTAACCCCTTCCTAATTAACTTAATCCATCCCCTAATTATTGTCACATTCCTAAGCAAAATGGAGTCACTTCTCAAAGCCTAAAAGTCTTTGATAACCATTAAAGGCTTTCAACCTTCAACCACTAAATGTCTCAAAGTCTTGGATAACCTTTGAAAGCTTCCAACCTTCAACCACTAAATGGCTCAAAGTCTTTGATAACCATTGAAGGCTTTCAACCTTCAACCACTTAATCCCCAAAGTCTCCAATAACCATTAATGGTTACCTCAAACCCTCAAACATGGTTAAAACATTTGTTTTGACTCAACCTCTACCCAACCCAAGGGTCTCATCAAGCCTTTAATGGTTTGACCATGATTATCTCTTAATCATTTGCACAAAGGTTTATCCTTGCATTAACTCCTAATCCAGTGGGTAATCCTAATTTAGGCTTGACCTTTACCTTCTAGATAACCATGAGGTCTCCTCAGGCATTTAATGCCTCCAACCTCTTCTCTCAACCCAATCTTATGTTGACACTTGTCACCATTTCATTGGTGCAAATTGTGTACATGGATCCCCAACTTTCAAGCTTGACCCTTGATTAAACTTTTCAATCCTGGCCATCCATTGCTCCATTTTTCCTATAAATAGAACCCATTCCTTCATAATCCAGATCCTGAAAACTTGTATGCATTTAGGCTATAGACATTTTTAGAGAGCATTTAGCATAGCATAACTAAAATCTTGTCTTTTTTGGTAAAATCAATCATTTTAGCATCAATAGCATAGTATTTAGCTTTTCATTTCATATTTGAAGCTTAATATTAAATCTCAATCCTCCATAAGCATCCATAGTGCAAAAAGCTGCTGAGAGCTACACTCATTTGGGACTTGGAGAGGAGAGGAACAAGGGAGGAGCAACTATGAGCATCTTGATTAGCTATTTTATTCTATGTTTATATGCTTTCTATTTCATGCTTAATATCTCTCTTGATATGCCTGTTTAGCATAATCTTTTGTTGCTAACACTAACATTTGTTTCTTGTGCTCTTGTGTGTGTTGTCATCAAACAGATTTTCTAATCCTTTTTGCAGAGCATCAGAAGCTTAAGTGCCTAAGGTTTGATAGGGGAGGTGAATTCATTTCCGGTGAGTTTAGTTCCTTTTCTGAACAACATGGAATCAGGAGATAATTATCTACTCTGATAACCCCTCAGCAAAATGGAGTTGCTGAAAGGAAGAACAAAACTATTTTGGATGTTGCTATAACTATGATGATTGAAGGAAATATTCTGCATATCTATTGGATAGAACACGTTAGCACTATTGTATGCACATTCAACTAGGTCCATATAAAAGGTCATTACGATAAGACCCCTTATGAGCTATGGTTTGGTCATGTTCCTATTCTTAGATATTTCAGAATCTTTGGAAGCAAATGTTATATCAAAAGAGATGAGGATATAGGAAAATTTGATGCAAGATGTGATGAAGGAATATTTTTGAGATATTCTACTAAGAGAAAATCCTACCAATGCTAGAACAATAGACTAAGAAAGATAGTGGAAAGTTGAAATGTGAAGATTGATGAGAATCATGAGAAGCAAATCAAAGCACGTAGATATGAGTCTGATGATCGGGATGTTACTGCAAAGCAAGTCAAGAGACCAAGCATGAATCAAAGTGATCTGGTAGAGATAATGAATGCAGATGCTACTGTCGATGAAGAAGTTTAGGAGACTAAATATCAGAACAATCAGAATACCCCGAGGTATGTAAGACTGAATCATCCAGAGAATCATATTATTGGTGATAAAAATAAAGGTGTGATGACTATGAGAAGAATTGTTGCTGAAGAGACATGTTTGATTTCTAAAATTGAGCCTAAAGATGTTGTTGAATCTTGTAAAGATGAAAATTGGGTAAAATCTATGGAGGAAGAGTTAGATTCGATTGAAAAGAACAAAACATGGGAACTTGTTTCAAGACCTAAGGATAAGAATGTAATTGGTACTAAATGGGTGTTCCAGAATAAGCTAAATATGGATGGAGAAGTTGTTAGAAACAAAGAAAGACTGGTATGTAAGGGATATTAACAAATGATTTTTTTTTATTTTAAGGAGACTTTTTCTTTGCTAGCTAGAATTGAAGTTGTTAGATTATTTCTTGCATATGCTGCTCATAAGAAATTCAAGGTATATCAGATGGATGTGAAGTCAACCTTTCTGAATGGTGAATTGGAAGAGGAAGTCTACGTTAAGCAACCAGATGGATTTTCATTGACAAATGAAGAAGACATGGTATCTAGATTGAAGAAAGCACTATATGGACTTAAACAAGCCCCTAGAGCTTGTTATACCAGAATGGATAGGTATTTGATAAAGTTGGGATTCTATAAAGGTAATGTTGATAGTAATTTGTACTTCAAGATTGATAATGATAATATTTTGATTGTTGAAGTCTTTGTTGATGATATTATTTTTGGAGGAGATGATGATTTGAGTAAGAAGTTTTCTGCTGATATGCAAAAAGAATTTGAGATGACTATGATAGGTGAGATGAAATTATTTCTGGGATTATAAATTTCACAGACTGATAAAGGCATTTTCATATCTCAATCTAAGTATGTGAAGGAATTGCTAAATAAGTTTGGGTTATATGATTCCAAACCTATTGGAACTCCTATGAAGACTGGATGTAAGATGACAAATGATGATGAATCTTTGAAGGCTAACCAGACCCTATATAGATGTATAATTGGTTGACTGCTTTATTTGACTCAGACTAGGCCTAACATTATGAATGTTGTATGCCTTGTTGCAAGATTTTAGGCCGATCCTAAGGAAAGTCATGTTATTGTGATGAAGAGGATATTCAGATACTTGAAGGGAATAGTTGATTATGGTTTGTGGTATCTGAAGGATGTTGATTTCACTTTAAATGCTTATACTAGTCATGTTGATTAGGTAGGTGACATTGATGATCGGAAAAGAACTACCAATGGAGTATTCTTTTTGGGAAAGAATTTGGTTGCTTGGACAAGTAAGACGCAAGATTCTATTTCTTTATCTACTGCAGAAGTTGAATACATTGGTGTTGCTAGCAACTGTACTCGGGTACTTTTGATGAAGCAAGTGTTGAAGGATATTAGAGTTGTTTATAATGAACCTACTATTATATATTGTGACAATTATAATGCTATCTATATTTCTAAGAATCTGGTGTTTCATTCTAAGACAAAGCATATATCAATCAAGTTTCATTTCTTGAGGGAGAAGGTGAAGGAGAAGGAAGTCAAATTGGAGTATGTATCTAAAAAGGAATAGATTATAGATTTATTTACAAAGCCTTTGCCTGCAGATACATTTGTATATCAGAGAGAGAAGTCAGGGGTGATTTCCCCTCCTAGTATGAACTAGATGCATTGGGTTGCATCAATCCAAGGGACTTCATTGTCTTATCCTGTTATTCAGATTGATGAGTTGGTGTTGCTGCTATGGGGGAGTAGTTAGTGTGTTGCTCATTTGATCAGATTTTGAGTATGTAAGGGGGAGAGAGATTATCAAAGGGAGAGAGTTGTGATCATGTATATGTCTTTAGCATTGCTATCAAAGAGGGAGAGATGCATGTGAAAAACCCTGAAGTATTTTTTGAGTTGTTTGTCAAAGGGGGACCTGAACCTTGTGATTTTGAGGGAGATTGTTGGAGTTATTTTATTTTTTTGCATTGATTGTTTTTCACATTCATATGTTTCCATGAATGCCAAAGGGGGAGATTGTTGGATATTAGAGTTGTTGTCATTGATGTCAACATATTACTCTGTTGCAAAGAATAGGTTTGTTGCAGAGTGTTGGTTTGGGTGATCTATTTCACATGTGTTGATGCAAATTATTGGGTCTTAAGATGTTTATCTCTAGTTGATTCAGTATGAGTTTCAGTGTTCTCAAAGATGATTTGGCCGAGTTGTGTGATCCTGTGTAGTGGTTGGTTTTTCTGTTGGTTCCTTATTATAGAGTTGTGATTTCTGGATTGGTTTGCTTCGAAATAGATTCCTTCTATGGTGTGGATTTCAAAGAGTATTTGGGATGTTCATGTGTGTCCTCAGATCGGATGGTTCATGATTTGGAACTTCGCAAGTGAATCTTTCAGTTTCTTAGTTGATTTTCTTGAGCTTCAGTGATGAAATAATGATGATTCTTATAATCCGAGTTGTTGCAGTGATTGTAGTGGAATTCACATTTCTTTTTGATGTTCTTTGATTGTGTCCTATGTGTTTTGGTGGTCTGCATTGGTCATGGCGCGCATTATTGAAGATTTTATTGGTCTGGTGGTATTCTTCGCGTTATGCAACATATTCGGTGGTGTAGCATGTTGCAGATGATCTTGCTGAATTATTTGATGGTGTTGCATGTTTGAGGATTTGATTTGGGTCCATTCTATGTCCTTGTCGACATTGTATTGGTCCGATTATTGATTTATGTATTGTGTGGTCTAATTTTGTAATTAGGTCTTATGTGGTGAGCCGACCTTATGGTTAATGTTGATGATTTGTATAAATAGGTGATGTATTCATGTAAGTTGTGTGTCTGGGGTTGTTTTTATGATCTGAGAGTATATTGTATGTGTGAACAAGCAAATTTATCTTTCAGTAGTGGAGAAGAGTGTTGGCATTTTGCATATAGATTGCATTAATGATATGTTGTCATTGATGTCAATTGAACCGGTGAATGATATTCATGATATTGTTGATGTTATTGTTGTTATTGCTATTGTCTTGAAACCGGTATGATAAACTTTAAGGAAGATGTTGTAAACCACTATATGGTAGTTTGTAAGATGAACCGGTGTAAAGGGTTAAACCTTTCTATGTTATGTAATCTGTAAACCCTACCGTTTGTTTTCTGTTAAACCCTAACCGATCAAGTTTGTTAATTTAAGATCTAATATTGAGCGATAATGATGGAGACACGTGTGATCATTGAATGAGGATTAGTTCATATTGATTTAGTACATTTTTTATCTTGGAAAAGAGCAAAGTGAATTGCATCTAATGCATAGCGTGTGATGAGTTACAAAGTCCGATGAAGTGGTGATCATGGAGCGGCTGGAATTTTCTTGATTAATGTGAAGAGATTGTTTTGATTTCTAACGGTCAAGATTGTACCAACTTGTTTGTAATATCGATGATGAGAATTAGGTTTTTGTTGCGTTATCGACCTAGTTGATTTGTATTTAAGGTCGATGATATTGTTTTGTTAAGTGTTGGAAAATTGACAAGATTGGGAGAAACCAGTTGAGTGTGTGGTTGCCTAACCGATGGATGGATTTGCAGCTTGAGCAAAGGCATAATGAAGCTTAAGAAGGATCTGATCAAGCAAATGTAGTGCTATTCAAACAGATCAAGAAAACTTGTTGTTTTCTAACAATTATAGCAGAAATTGAAATCCCCTAACCGGGTAAGCTCTAACAAGCTTGGTCACTTTATAAATCCTCTAACAAGGCGGTCTATTAGTTTGGATTCTAAAATCCTCCAGCGAGGTTACTCCTAATAGGGTATTGTGCTTTTCATCAAGGCATATTTGTAAATCCCTTAACCGGGTGATTCCTAACTAGAATTAGTTCTTAACAGAAGTTATTGTAAATGCTTTAACATGCTTATCTCCTAACAGGGCAAACTTCAGAAGAGTTCAAATAGCTATCCTTGTGAGTCTCATCTCACTGTGGTTTTTACCTACTTGGGTTTTCCACATATAAATATTTGTGTCAAGTGGTGAATGCTTTTATGGTTATGATCTTATTTTTAGACTTGAAGATTTACATTAAGAGTTTGGGAAGTCAGTATTGGGATCATATAGAAACTAAGTATATTGCACCTACTGGAACTCTGATTGATGATTAGAAGAAAGAACATCAAGAGAATCATCAAGCATTAGAGGCTATTATCAGTTCCCTGTTTGATGTTGAATATGTAGATGTTCATGGTCTTGAACTGCATATGAAGTTTGGAAAAAACTTGAAGAGATATATAGCAGTGATGAACATGTTAAGATTGCCAAAGAGGAGAGTTTAAGAGGAAAAATTGATGACATGAGAATGTTTGAAGGTGAGAATATCCAACAATATGGTCAAAGGATAAAAGAGATAGTTAGTGAAATAAAGAGTGGAGGAGGGAAAGTGGAAGATGCCACAGTGATCAATAAGGTAATGAGAGCCCTGCTATCATTCTATGCTATCCGAGTTGCAGCTATTCAAGAGCTAAAATCCATTAACAAAAAAAAGGTAACTCTTGACTCTATCATTAACAAACTTACTGCTTTTGAACTAAATGGCTATGATGGTAATGTACAAAAATCAAAATCCACATTCAGAGCTTTTGTTTCTAACTCATCTATGAGAAGAAGTAGAGATACCATCCATAGCTATGAATCTAGATCCAGCAGAGATGCCGATGATGAAGACAGTTTAGTGGAGCTTGAAGCATTGTTGGCAAAACAATTGCCTAGAGGCACTGGGAAATACAGAGGTAAGATACCATTGAAATGTTTTGCTTGCAATAAGATTGGTCATATAGAAACTAATTGCCCTAATGGTGAAAATGAATACAAGAGAGACAAATTTAAGAAGTAATAAGGGTAAAGGAAAGAGAGATTGTCTTGTACCTATTGACAGTGGTATTATTGATGAAAAATCTGATGATGATGCTAGTGAAGATATTGTGTTTGTAGCTATTAAGGAAGAAATATCATATCAGAAAGTACTAGTGTCTAGGATGGATAACTCTCATGATTGGATCCTTGATAGTGGTTGTTCACATCACATGACCGGTAATCAGAGAAAATTTCTTTCCTTGAAGGAATTTGATGGCGGTGTTGTCAGATTTGGCAATGAATCACCCTGTATGGTTAAAGGTAAGGGAGTTATTTCTCTTAATGGGAAGAGCAATGTTGATGAAATCTATTTGGTTGAAGGCCTAAAAAACAATCTTCTGAGCATGGCACAACTTAATGATAGAGGATACCCACTGGAGTTTAGAAATGGTATGTACAAAATCTTTGACAACAAAGGTGATTTGATTGCAACCGGGAAACAGACTAGAGGTAATCTATTTCATCTTAATCCTAAAGTTAGCAATTGTTTGATTGCAAAAATAGATGATACCTGGCTTTGGCATGGGATATTTTGTCATATAAACTTTGTTAACATTGTTAAAGTGAGCAAGTCTAAGACTATAAGAGGTCTACCTTCACTAGACAAACCAGTTAATGCTCTTTGTAAAGAATGTCAGTTAGGAAAGATGACTTCTTCAACTTTCAAGAGAAACTCCTTCTCAGCAGAGTACTTGTTAGATTTGGTTCATACAAATCTATGTGGACCAATAAGAACTAGAATCATTTTAGGTGATAGATATTTCATGATCTTCACTGATGATTATTCAAGGATGATGTGGGTCACATTCTTGAAGGATAAGAATGAAACTTTTGGTAAATTCAAGGCATTCAGAGCCTTAGCTGAGAAAGAGAGTGGCAAAAAGATAAAATGTCTGAGAACAGATCAAGGAAGTGAATTTACTTCTGAGGAATTCACTAAGTATTGTGATGAGAATGGTATCAAGTGACAATTGTCTGCACCAAGGACACCACACCATAATGGTATAGCAAAAAGGAACATCCGGTCAGTAGTTGAAATAGCTAGAACTATGTTGATACAAGGAAATGTAGCAAAAACATTTTGGAGAGAAGTTGTAAGTACAATGACTACAAAATGAACTAAGTTCTAGTGAAAAGAGGTAAGGACAAGACACCTTATGAGTACTGGTATGGAAGAACACTTCATGTTAGCTATTTTAAGATATTTGGTAGTAAATGTTTTATCAAAAGAGGTGATTACATAAGCAAGTTTGAAGCTAGGAGTGATGAAGGCACATTTCTTAGCTATTCCACCAAGAGTAAAGCCTACAAATGCTTCAACAACTGGACATGGAGAATTGTTGAGAGTGTTGGTGTTCATGTAGATGAATGTCCTGAAATTTTAGAAGGAACCTGTTTAGAGAGAAAGGATGAAGATCCTTCCATTTTGCTTTTGGAACCTGAAACTGTTAAATTAGAAACCGGTAAAGAAAATCCTCATGTACTTGTTCAATCGGAACAAATAAATTTGGAGGAAGAAGACAATGAAGAAGCTAAACCTGATGAGAATGATCATGTTATTCCTAGGTATGTGAGACTGAATCATAGTCCTGAGCAGATTATTGGGGATAAGGATGTTGGAGTACTAACTAGAAGGAAAATTAGAGAGAAGTCTTGCATGATCTCCACCATTGAACCTAGAAGTGTTAAGGAGGCATTTGGTGATGATCATTGGTTGAAAGCAATGGAGGAGGAATTGGGTCTGTAGTCACATAAATTTGTCCATTTTAATTAAAAGAATATTTGCTATTTATTTGATTAAAAATCCACTAGCCATCAGTTAATTAAATTAATATTTAATTAATTCATCTTCAAACATTCTCCTATTAATTAAATAAATTATTCAATTTATTTTAATTAATTCATTAAACCAAATTCACAATCAATTAAATAAATAAATCATATTTATTTCATTTAATCCCCTTTTCCTCTTTTAAATAAATTAAATCAAACATTTATTTAAATCATTTATCACCCCCCAATTGCATTTTCCTACAAATGCAACTTGCACACATTTATTGAAATAAATTAATTTATTTTAAATAAAAATCCTATTTTTCCTCACCCACCAAATCCACTTTCAATCCTAACCCCTTCTAGATTCTTCTAAAAACCCTTCCTAATTAGCCTAATCCATCCCCTAATTATTGTCACATTCCTAAGCAACTTGGAGTCACTTCTCAAAGACCTCAAAGTCTTTGAAAAACATTTATTGCTTTGTGTGTTCAACAATTTAACCTTCAAAGTCTTCCAAACCACTAATGGCTCTTACATGACCATTAATGGCTCTTACATAACCATTTATGGTTATTTCAACTTGCACTCATGTGTCTCCTCAAGCATTTATTGCTTTGACCATGGTTATTCCTTTTACCTTTTGCATAAGAGTTTATCCATAGGATAAAAGCTTTATTGAATAAAGAATTTATTCACTCACCCAACCTTGACCTTAACTCCCAAGTTAACTCTCAGGTCATGTCAAGCATTTAATGCTTATTCCCTCTCCTCTCAACCTATCTCACATTGACACTTGTCAACCAGGGATTGGGTTGAAAGCCCTCACATGGATCTCAAATCATTCAATCCTAACCCTTGTTGAAATTACTCGATATCAACCATCCATTGCTCCATTTTACCTATAAATAGAGCTCACATTCCTCATTTTCAAATCCTCAAGCATTTAGCATTCATAGTCATAATCCTGAAAACTTGCCTGCATTTAATCTATAGTGAATTCTAGAGAACATTTTAGCATAATATACTCATATAATTGTCATTTTGGTTTAAAACAAATCATCTTAGTATCTATAGCATCTAGTATTAGCTTTTCATTCATATTTAGAGCAAATACTTTAATCTCAAACCTCCATAAGCATCCATAGTGCAAAAAGCTGTTGAGAGCTACACTAGTTTGGAACTTGGAGAGAGGAACAAGGAAGGAGAAGCTACCAGCATGGTAGAGAGCATTTGGAGGAGCTTAGTTGCTTTTTGTAGATTCCTTAAGCTTTCTTTTTGCTTAGTAGTGTCTTTCTTGATATGCTTGCTTAGGATAGTTTTTAATTTATGATTTTCTAGCATCTAACAATCGACTTCTTTTGTTTCTTGTTCGGTGTTTGTTTATCTTAACCTTGTCCTTTTTTGAAGAGCATCATTTGGTGAACCCGACGTGAATCCAAACACCTAAAAACAACCTTTTTTTTGACACAACTAACTTGTTTGAATGTTGAGCTTGACACACAGGTCACACTTTAGCGCTTTTGATCGTTTTGTAGTGCTATTGCAACTTGACATTCTAGCGCTATTGTACCAAGTTTGGTGCTATTGACTTTTATTCAGTGCTTTTGTTATTGTTTCGGCATCTTTGTGCTTGTTTTAGCGCTGTTGCATTTGCTGTCAAAATTTTACTTTTAGCATTGTTGTGTCTGTATTAGCGCATTTGTGTTAAATAGCGCTTTTGTTCAAACACAGAGTGGCGCTATTGTAACAGAATGTTGTAAGAAAGACCCTGTAACCAAAAAATTGAAATTTGTTAGGCTTGTAGAAGCCCACCATAAATTCGGTTTTTCCTAATTGTTCATTTCTTGTGCAGGTGTTCAAAACTAGCCCTTTTTGTTGCTAAAAGTTAAAAATTCTTCCATTTTGGTGCAAATAAAATTCACAATGAACTTGTTTCAATTTTGCAAGTGATTTACTTCAAGAAAACATGTTTTTATTAAGTTGACCAGGATTTCATTTTCCTAGTTACTTAAACATATTGCCTTTGAAGTTAAAAAGAACATCATGGTTGTTGGAGAAACATATCCAAAATTAGATAGAAAATCATTGCAATGACAAGTTAAAAAGAACAAGTGCTTTTCATGTTTGGCACGCTTGTGCAAAAAGATGGTTGAGTGGTCCTACTTCTAACACACACTATCCTCTCCCTTGGCTTTCGTGGTCCTAGGTGCAAGAGAAAAGTGTTAGTAACACTCAATATTTTTCTTTTTAAGAGAGGCCTGCCAAGAGACACCTCACTCTTGGGAATGACCTCGCACGGTAAATCCTTCAAGCCGCTATAGAAATCAGGTGAGAGTGAAAGTTGTAGCCTTGGGTATAGTTGTTCCTACAGTGTAACTTGCCGAAAGGACAAATGGGCCCCACCACAAGTTACAAGGCTCTTAAGTGAGTCACTGCAAAATGAACTTATGTCCAAAGACATCGAAAATGACTAAACACCTTAAAGTAGTAGCCCACCCGTTCTATTGATTGAGGATATTTGTGATATAATTCAGTGCAAGAGCATAGATGGTTTTGCTCCCAAGATACTCACCATACATATTTCCTTGAGTAGAAACATAGCTTTTTGAAAAGTCACTCGTGACTTCATAAAAGTGATGACTCCCTCATCATAGGGATCATCTATTTGTTATGCTCGTGCAAGACTTAGTATATCACATCCTTACCTGCCACGATGGGATTCATAAGGTATGTAGTACCAAAGTCGAAGAAATATCAAGATGCGGGTTGAATTTATCGCAACTGGCCATTTGACCTTAGGGATACAAAATGTTTGAAGTGTTTTCATTTTAGTCAAAGACCAAGTACAAATTGAGCCGACTTCAGGCTTTGGAAAGAAAAACACCTAAAATACACTTAAAGGAAAGGGTCATAAAAAGTCCAAGGATTGGGTTGATCTAGACCCATACTCATTTGTGCCTCTAAGGCAAAACTCTTGTGTTTGTGTGCTTGCTTTGTTTTCTTGTCAAAGAAAAATCATAAAATCCAAAAATCAAAACAAGTATTCATCCAACCAAACATTTTTCAAAACAACCAAAAAGATCAAAAACAAAGAAAAGTATCAAACTTTATGACCATTCTTCACATCTTGAGAAAGAAGAATCTTCATCAAAATATCAAATTGAAAAGAAGACCATTGGGATCAAAGGCTTTGATCAAAAGGAGGAAATTATTCTATCTAAATAGACAAACCTTTGTCTCTCATAGAGCTTTTCTACGTCACATGCGTCTCTACCTTCAAGGCAAATCAAACGAATTTGACCAAGAGTCATTAAACTGCAGAGCTTTTATGCAATATAGAGCTTTGAGTTATCACAAAAATCGAGGCAAGATCAATCCCAACTTCTTCCCAGACATTTGTATCACATACAACGTAGCTCGAGAAATGCCACCAACGCCCGAAAGAGAAGAGATAGAATTTCTTCCATTTGTGACACAAAGCTTTTATTGAAGTTAAACATTTTATCCATTTCTCATTCACACATCATCTCATTCATTTTCAACTCTCAAAACATTAAAGAGGTTCTTGTACTAAGTTCTCTTTTGGATATTGCTTGAATCAAACACAAAACATCACTTTTAGATTGTTTCTACATCTAGGATAAGCTCATCCTAAGAGACATATCTACACAGGTTAAAACTAGTTTATGAGTGAATCCTCTCATTACTAGGTAGTTAAGTCTGTAACACATCTCAGATTTCTCTAAACCTTATCAAATCAAACCTTATCAAACACAACAAGCAATTAAAAGAAGAAAACTTTGGTAACATCTACCTTTAAGTGCTAGAGATCCACATGCAAAACAATTCACCAACCATCAATCTTTCATTTCATCAACAACTCATCATCATTTTCACCCAACTTCAACAAAAACTCATAAACAAAATGGCTCATACCCGATCACAGTCAAGGCAATGAGAAATAGAAATTGAAGAAGAAGAGGAAAACATCAATGAATTTCAAGAAGCACTTGGAGGAAATGCTAATGATGAAAACCCAAGTACTCCTACTCTTGCAACAATAGAAAGGGCTTAGCACAACCCTCTCTTTAACAGACCTTTTGACGAAATACTCAGGAGCAATGTGGATGCTCACTTTTTAAAGCTTGCTCAAAAAGGAGCCAAACTCCCCTCTGACTTTGATCTTGCACAACTAAGACAAGCATTAGAATGACAAAGTTTCCATGAAGAAGAAAGAGGTAGAGATCCCATCAGATATAACATTCCTCGAGGTAACCCAACACCTCCTCCTCCAAATGAAATAGAGATGTTGCGATAACAAGTTGAAAATCTCACCCAACAACTTCAAAGTGGTGTGAAGACTAATCAATTTTCACTCAATGACATTTGTCCCTATCCCTTTGATAGAAATCTTTATATGCCACCTTTTCCACGATGGTTCGAAACACCCAAGTTCAAAAAATATCGAGGAAAAGGAAATCCTCGCGATCATGTCAGAGAATTCCATTCAGCTTGCCTCGAAGTGGCATATGAGGACACATACCTAATGCACCTTTTTCCCCAAAGCTTGGGAGGAACAACCACATCATGGTTTTCCCGACTACCAGGTGGCATTAGGACATTTGAAGAGCTAGTTCAGAAGTTCTTGGCACATTACTCTCATAACATTGAACGTGATATCACCATGGCTGATCTATGTAATACTAAACAAAAACTAGGTGAACTATTCTCAGTATTCCTGCAACAATGGCATCAAATGTCTAGCAGACGTTCTCTTCAGTTACCTGAACAAGAACTAGTGGAAATATTTATTTCCAACTTAAACGAAGAAATGGAGTTTCACCTAGATGTCAAAGACACAGACTCTTTCAATGGCATGATCACCAAAGGTTTAAAATGTGAGCGGGCTCTCATCAAGAAAGGACTTATCAAAATCTATAATGAGCCAAAAGATGGTCCTCGCCCATGCTTCAATAGTGACAAACCAAGCTTTTGGAACAAAAACAAAAATATTGTCAACGATGGGGTTGTGGATGCAAGAACTATCAAAAGTGTGCAACCTGTAGTTCAATTTGCAGGACAGAATCCCCCACCTCAGACTAACATAGTTGCTTCTCCAAATCAAGGTCGCATCACATCTCACGATGAACCCAGACCTCATCAACAAAAACAAAAGTGCACGTACACTCCCTTAGGGGAACCCATCGAAATAATATTATGACAATTGGTTTCTTAAAATCTGGTAACTCTACCCAAAACATCAAATTATGAACCTCAAGTCAAGCCTGCATGGTGGAGGGATATTGAACATTATGATTTCCATCAAGGGAGAGGACACAAGACAAGCAATTGTCACCGACTGAAAGATCTTATTTAGGATCTTATTGACCGAGGTGAAATCGAAATTGAAGGACATGACCCAAAAACAACAAATAATAATCATCTGATGTTCAAAAATCCACTTCCATCACAAGATCAAAGGGGTCCTTCCACTTCTAGGAGAGGCACTAATACCACTGATTATACGCAAGCTACGTATAATTACACTGTAAATCACCTGTACGATGCCAATGAACACATTGCAACTATAACCATCAAAAATCCCAGCTCCACTTGCAATGTTGTTACACATCGCAGCAAGATTACCATAAAAGTAGCTCCACAAGGCACCCCATCTATCCCAAAGCAGTATAACCTTGTGGAACAGTTAGACAAAATGCCCGCACTGATATCTATCTTAGAGCTACTGCACCTATCTCCGTCTCATAAAACAATCTTGGATCAAGCTCTCCAAAAGGCATTAGTCCTTGCAAACCTAAATACATATCAATTCCAAGCCATGGTTGGAAGTCTAAATACATATCAATTCCAAGCCATGGTTGGAAGTCTAAAGTCATCACCTTGTCTCACTTTTTCTGAAAGTGACAACTCTTCCTTCCAGCAACCTCATAACGCTTCCCTACACATTGAAGGCTTTATCAACCAGCATAGGATCAAGCGAGTCTTGATCGATAATGGGGCCGACCTGAATATTTGTACACTATAGTTGGTCACAGCTTTAGGATATGCAATAGAATCAGTGGATCTCCATAAAAAGATCACAATCAAAGCTTATGATGATGCAGAGCGTTCATCCAAAGGAGTTGTGGTACTACCTATCTGAGTGGGCCCTGTGGTAAAGCACATCATATGTCAAGTTCTGGACCTTCCTCTACCATACAATTTATTGTTAGGAAGACCTTGGATACATGTCATGCAAGTCATTCCATCCACCTACCATCAGTGTATCAAGTTCCCACATAACAGTGTAGAGATCACAATCCTAGGCTATGCAAACTCCTTTGCATATTGTCATAATATCAGTCATCAACCAGAGATTACCGTTCCTAACAATAGACAAGCAATCTCCTCCACCTCATACATAAGTCAAACCTCTCTTGCTAGTTCAAACACCACTATACCCAAGCAAGAAAAGCTCAAGATGAAAGTAGCAGAAGAAGGCTCGGGAGTGTAAAGCAGAAAATCGTGATCGAACCCTAGTTGCTCTCCCCTCTTCCAACTCCAAGGAGAGAGAAGGGAGAGTCACTCTAGGGTTGATGGTTTTCACTTAGGGGAGAGACTTTACATTCAAAAGAGGGGTTGAAACCCACAAGATCCAATCCCACACAATGCAAGATTGCATGCTAAATGTGTTTCAAGGGTTAAGAAAGCAAGGCTACCCTCTTTTGTAAAGAATGTTGATAGAAGAATTAAGCTAGGAATGCATAGAAAGTGACAAAGATTCACTTATAAACTGAGATAGGGATATAGGATGAAGTTGCGGACCTGGAATTAGCAGTAAAATGTTGATACGGCGCTGTCCTGCAAATTTGAGCAAAAGCTGACGGGACGATGGCGCCCGATGTGCACACGGTCCTCCGAAAAATCCGTGAAACGAAGGGGGATCTGTTCGTTTTTGCACAAGGATTCCAGATCTTCAATTTCAGCCACGTACCTGCAACCTACACACAGAAAAGTGAAGACGATTGGGGGGTTAGGGATTAGGGGTTTGCCTTTAGGTCAAACCCTGGTTTTGGAATTAACCAAGAAATGAGAAATTGTTGTAAATGTCAATGTATGTAATGTAAAACAAGTACTAATACCTTGTTGTAAGGATGTTTGTATCCTTATGTGCGAAGGTATAGATGTTGTTGTTTGTTGTATTGTTGTATGTTGTATGTAGCATGTAGTATGTGATCTCCTCTTCAATGGTTGAATCCTTGTCTTGAATGCAACACTTAGCCTTGAATGGAGACTTAGAATGATCAATTGCTTGAAAGAATGCTTGAATGCTTGAATGCTTGAGTATCGTTTCCACGCTTTGTCCATCATATCGAATGAAAGAGGAAAATGTAGTTTATATACTTGCCAATTAGGGTTAATAGACTAATTTTCCCGACCTTAGGCCGACCAGGAAAGATAATTTTCCAATTTGCAAACATAAAGACCCGAAGTCCAAAAGAGACCGGGCCCAAAATAGGACCCAGGGACCAGGGCGCTGGGCGCCATGGTCCTGGGGGACCAGGGCGTTGGGTGCCCTAGTCCTAAAGGACTAGGGCACTGGGCACTCTGGTCCCACCTCCCGGGACAGCAGGGTGCAAAGGAGGTTCAGGCCAGGGTGCAAGAAAATGCAGTTTTTGGTGTCATAATCAGGTTTCGGGGTCTCCATTCAAGTTCAGTGTTGCGTCGCCATCGTGAAGACCCAAATGCGGTCGAAATTGCAAGTGTCACAATTTTAGGACGCTACATTTAGCCCCCACTTTAGCGGGAGTATAAGCGTACGCCAATACTTCCGGTAAAGTACAAGGAAACAATATTGAAAGACTTTCACCACGTCAAGGAGGCAAGATACACCAAGCCCCCAATGGACTAAGGATCTTACGACTTCGATTGACAAAGTAAAAGGGAAGATCACGAGGGAGAACCATGACTATCAGTAGTAAGGTTCCCTCACTATGAGTCATGCAAGAAAGATATCAAAAATTTTCAAGGCAAGGTTAAATTTGCCAAGAAATTTTCAAGTATCTTGAAAAGATATGAACGGGATGTATGCCCCCCTACGTTAAAGCGATCGCACACGCCTCACCGGGGGTGATTGCTTTAAGGTAGTGATACATATAAGAATGAGAAAGGAAAGGAAGACGTTATCACAAGGATTTAGCCCCCAAGTGTGAGATAAGCCCAAGGATAATAGACACAAAACACAAAGCACAAGGTGACTTCGCTTTCCTCGGGGTCAGTATGCTGTATGATAATTCATGTATATCATATGTATGTATGCATAATTGTTCTTCATTCCCCAATCAGGGAAGGTCACCTAGAAGAAGGGAACACATGTGTCTTTTGAGTCAACATGAGAGAGATCGAGAGATCTCAATGCTTTGCATCGTCCTCAAGTAGACAACACTAAGGACAACAAATAGAAGAATGAGAGTAACATATAGAGGAAGTAACAAAAGAGAGGGGGAGAGAATCTGCTATGCTAATGAAACTAGTCTAGCACGTCATCTACCCCCCGATCTTGCTGGTCAATGTTTCGGGAAGGTAGGAAACACACTAGAGGAGGAACATCCAACACAGCAGATGGAGCTATCACAAGATCCAAACAAGGGCTATGTTCATATCCCAAGCCGCGGTGTTCTTGTCTAGGAGCTAGGATAATTGCTTTAGAAAATTCATTAGATAAATGGTTATCAATATCAACAAGTTCATATTCACTATCAGAATGAACAGGAGTAACATTTGCATCATGAATAACAGTTTCATCTATATCATCATCAAGATTTATAAAAATAGGATCTTTAACTCACACATGATCAAGACCATCATGCATCTTATGTTTAGGAGATTTCGGCTCAATCGTCGGCTGAGGAGAAAATGGAATAATGCTTGTTGAAGGTGTTTTTGGAGATTGCAAAGTTTGAAAAGCAGCTGCCTGAGCTCTAAGATGACGCTTTTGTCAGCGTTCACGTGCTGAATGATTTCGTCTAGTCTTAGTAGGAAGTTGAGAAGATTGAGGACAAGGAATGTTCTCATCCTTATCACTTGGGTGTTTAGGTTGTGGTCTCTTAGGCTGAACAATAGGAGAAGAGGAAGGTCTCTTCTCTCCATAAGAGGAAGGAGGAGGAACTGCTCCATATAAGGGAGGAATATTTGGTTTAGGAAGGAGACCAAGTCCATCATGATGAGGAGGGATAGGTCTACTTTTAGGAAGTTTATTAGATATAGACATAGTCACATCCATAGGGATGGGTTGGGTATCTTCTTGAGGAAAGACATTAGTTTTATCTTTCAAAGGAAGAACTTCCTTCTCAAGAATGATAGGAATGTCAAGTTTGGGTGTTCTAGGTTCACTTAGAGATAGGATCATATCTGTTTTCCACTTTTGATAAGATTTAAAAAGATGATCACTTCGCGGAGGAAGAGATTGGAATTATTTAGGCCAAAAATAATCAATAGGAACACTAGAGGTTCTTTCAGCTGGTTTAAAGAGACTATGATTGACAGTAACAACTTCACCATTATGGGGAAATTTCAAACACTTGTGGATAGGAGAAGCAATAGCTTTCATGGAAGATAGCCAAGGATAGCCAAGCTTCACACGAAATTGTTCGGAAGATGGAATAATAGCAAAGTCCACATCAAGGGATTTGTTACGGACCTCAATAGGTAATGTAATAGAACCAATTGCAGGAGAAGAAAATGCATCAAATAGTTTCACAACCACATTTGTTTCATCATAGATAACTTGATTCAATTGCAAAGTAAAAAGGAATTCTTCAGTAATGACATTAACCATGCAAGAAGGATCAATAAGCACTCCACGGAAAGGTGTATTTTTGACTTTTGCAACTATATATAAAGGACCATCAGGTGCCCTAATAGTTTCACTGGAATCAAATGTGATGGAAGGTTCTTTAGGGATTTTCTGCTGCTCTACAAAGTTAATCACATTCGGAGTCATGGACACAAGATCATCAGGTGAGACAGAGGAATCAGTAGTATCAATCACATTAGAGGTATGAGAAGGTAATGGATCAGTGAAAATCTGAAGATTTTGGTTAGGAGGAGCTACAGATGTATTGCCTTTATCATTCACTCCAGAAACAAAGATAGTATTATTATCAATCAAATCTTGAATTTTCCCCTTTAAAGCAAAACATTTTTCAGTATCATGCCCAGGTTGACGATGAAATTGACAAAAGGATTGTTATCAAAATAAGGTGAATTAATCTTTGCAGGATCAATTTGCCTTATAGGAGGAAGAGTAAGCACATTTTGTTCCAATAACTTATTCATAATACTATGCAATGATTCATTCAAAGGAGTAAACTTTCTTTCTCTCTTGAAAAACTTAGAAATAGGAGACACACCTGATGCTGCATTCACATTGTTGTTGATGATGTGTTCATTGAATTTAATTGACTCTCTGTTCGGTTTAAACTTCCCAAATGGTTGTTGACTACTATCACCCTTATCACTCAGAGCCATAGGATGTGATTGTTCCATTTGACTCACAGTCAGTTGATAATTGTGAAGAGTTGCGCACAACTGTTGGAAAGAAGTAAACTCAGAAAACAGGAGTTTGTCTCGGATATCTTTTTGTAAATTAGAAATAAAGATTCTTTGAATATCATTGTCAGGCACTGGAAAAGAAATTTGAGCATACAAATGCTTATATCTACCAATGAAATCAGTCACTTTTTCTTTAACACCTTGTTTACAATGCATTAAATCAATCAAAGTAACTTTAGGACTTATATTGTTTTGAAATTGTTGAATGAAAGCATTTGCAAGTTGTTCGAAAGAAGTAATAGAATAGGAAGGCAACGAGCAATACCATTGTAGGGCTTTGTCTCTTAATGTTCTAGTAAACAGTTTTGCAAGCAACCTTTGGTCATAAGCAAAATCAGTACATATTGTTTGAAAGGTCTTAACATGTGTTAGAGGATCACCCTTACCATTATAAAGCTCCAAATGCGGAATTTCAACATGTTTAGGGGGGATAGCTCGAACAATGTCAAGAGAAAGTGGACTCGCAACATCAAAGGTGGGCACACTAAACTTGGATTGATTCATAGAGGCAATTTGTTGCTGTAAAGAAGAGACAGTTTGTGCAAGATTGTTAATGGTCTCTTCAGTCGAAGAGTTCATATTAGACGTGTTAGATTGTGATGGAGGTGTTATGTTATTGAAAGAAGGTAGAGAGTAAGGTGGTGGGACACTATGATAGTTAGTCATAGGAGATGATTGGAAAGGAGGAACACTACAAGGAGGAATGGAATGGTTAAACAAATTGCCCCCTTGCGTCATGTTCATTTGTGGTGATATAATAGGAACACTTACTGAAGGAATGAATGAAGAAGTTGGATTGAATGAAGGAAGAGGGTTGATTGACGAAGAGGGATTGCCCCCATGACTGGTGATCATAGGAGGAATGTCTTGTGTTGAAGTAGTCATTATATTTGATGTAAAAGTAGGTATACTAGCAATAGGAGTCGTCAAAGGAATAGAATGATTGTCTTGAGTAGGAGGTTGTGTATAACCTAAGGTTTCGGTGCAACTTTTCATAGGCATCACATTTGAATCCACAATGTGTGCAATACCACGCAAAATATCAATTCCATTCTTATCACTTTGAAGCATACGTTTTAGACCCTCAATTAAAGGAAGAGCTTGACTATCAGGGTATTCTTGAGACATCCATTGTCGAAAATCGTCAAATTGGTTATTCAATTTTGAAAGTTGTTCTACAGAAACCTCATGGAGAGCTTCTTCATCATTAAGAGGATTAGAGGAATTACCCATGTCCTCGTTAAAAAGGCCATTCAAATTAGTTTCCATCTCCTCAGTAATTAAACCTTGGAAGGACTTAATTCTAAGGCTTCGTCTAACGGGAATAGTGTAAGTAGGGCTTATTGTTGTAAAACTCATGCACTAGAGAGAGAGAAGATTTTGAATTTTAGAGGTAGCAAATTTCAGTAAAACCAGCCAATCTTCTAGATTTAAGCTGTTAAATGCAATCATGACAGTCTCCCGAAATTTCAGAAAAAATGTCTGGGACCGTGGCGCTCGGGGTGCACACGGTCCTCGCAACTTTTTTTGAAATTTGCAGGGATGAAAGTTATGATGATTTTATAGCTAACCTGAAAAAATTGAGTGATTTTATGATCTGTAGATAGGCCAAATTAAAGTTGCAATCTCAAAATTGAACCCTACCAAGATTGTCGAAAAATGCAAAATTTGAATTTTGAAAAAGAGAGGGAAACTGAAATTTTGAATTTTATGATTTTAGAGGGAATGTTAAGAGCAATGCAAGTTTTGAAATTTGAAAGTTGACTCAATTTCACGCAAAATTCAATTTTAAAAGCGGAAATCAATGTTGTTGTAATTAAGCACTTAATTTCAAAAGTCACAAATTGCAAAAATTTGAATAAATCACTGAAATTTTGAATGAATGCTAACACACTTTTCAGATTTAGGACTGTAAAAAACACAATTTTGACACAAATTTCAATTTCAACAATTTTTGAATGATTAGAAGCCTCAATCCAAGCAATCACTAGACCAACTTTGACTGTAATTTTGAAGGTGTTAAAATTGATAAAATCAGCCAAAATTCTGGATTTTAGCAGGAAAATACAGTAAGATCTCGCTCCCGAAATTTCAGAAAAAATGTCGGGGACGATGGCGCTCAGAGTGCACACGATCCTCGCAACTTTTTTCCAAATTTTCAGGGATGAAAGATATTGTGATTTTATTGCGGAATCCAAAGTTACAGCTGATTTGGAGATGTTTTGATCAGTGAAATTATCAGTCAAAGGTTGAATCAAGAGGGTTTCAAAAATTAGGGTTTTGACACTTAACCACTTAATTTTCAAAATCAAAGCACAAATATGAATTGATAATTTGTAATAGAAGGGCAGATCTGAAACAAGCATTAACAATTAAATATTTCACAAGTTTAATTACTTAAAAAGAAAATTTAGGGTTTTTATGCAATTAACCTCTAAAATTTTGCCAAAGATCAAACATGGAAATGTAATCAAGGAATCCAATTTTCAGATCTAACCATGAATAATCAGAAAGGATGTTCACGTCGGGTTCACTAAAATGTAAAGCGGAAAATCGTGATCGAACCCTAGTTGCTCTCCCCTCTTCCAACTCCAAGGAGAGAGAAGGGAGAGTCACTCTAGGGTTGATGGTTTTCACTTAGGGGAGAGGCTTTACATTCAAAAGAGGGGTTGAAACCCACAAGATCCAATCCCACACAATGCAAGATTGGATGCTAAATGTGTTTCAAGGGTTAAGAAAGCAAGGCTACCCTCTTTTGTAAAGAATGTTGATAGAAGAATTAAGCTAGGAATGCATAGAAAGTGACAAAGATTCTCTTATAAACTGAGATAGGGATATAGGATGAAGCTGCGGACCTGGAATTAGCAGTAAAATGTCGATACGACGCTGTCCTACAAATTTGAGCAAAAGTTGATGGGACGATGGCGCCCGGCGTGCACACGGTCCTCCGAAAAATCTGCAAAACGAAGGGGGATCTGTTCGTCTCTGCACAAGGATTCCAGATCTTCAATTTCAGCCGCATACCTACAACCTACACACAGAAAAGCGAAGACGATTGGGGGGTTAGGGATTAGGGGTTTGCCTTTAGGTCAAACCCTGGTTTTGGAATTAACCAAGAAATGAGAAATTGCTGTAAATGTCAATGTATGTAATATAAAACAAGTACTAATACCTTGTTGTAAGGATATTTGTATCCTTATGTGCGAAGGTATAGATGTTGTTGTTTGTTGTATTGTTGTATGTTGTATGTAGCATTTAGTATGTGATCTCCTCTTCAATGGTTGAATCCTTGTCTTGAATGCAACACTTAGCCTTGAATGGAGACTTAGAATGATCAATTGCTTGAAAGAATGCTTGAATGCTTGAATGCTTGAGTATCATTTCCATGCTTTGTCCATCATATCGAATGAAAGAGGAAAATGTAGTTTATATACTTGCCAATTAGGGTTAATAGACTAATTTTCCCGACCTTAGGCCGACAAGGAAAGATAATTTTCCAATTTGCAAACATAAAGACCCGAAGTCCAAAAGAGACCGGGCCCAAAATAGGACCCAGGGACTAGGGCGTTGGGCGCCATGGTCCTGGGGGACCAGGGCGCTGGGTGCCCTAGTCCTGAAGGACCAGGGCACTGGGCGCTCTGGTCCCACCTCCCGGGATAGCAGGGTGCAAAGGAGGTTCAGGCCAGGGTGCAAGAAAATGCAGTTTTTGGTGTCATAATCAGGTTTCGGGGTCTCCATTCAGGTTCAGTGTTGCATCACCATCGTGAAGACCCAAATGCGGTTGAAATTGCAAGTGTCGCAATTTTAGGACGCTACAAGGAGAATACAATTTGAGTCAACTCTTTTGTGTGGGACAAATGCCCACTTCTTCTAAAACACATGGAAAACCTCAGTGGTTACTTCAAACACCACTAATCATGCCAGCATGTGCTTTGACGCCTTTCATCCTTGGGAAGAGTCAAGAAGAAGAAACCAGAGATGAGGACTTAGCGGAATGGATCTATAGAGATCCCATCACCACCAATATGCCGCAAGCTACATTTCCCATGGATCAATATGGCAAAGGCCTCCTCATTATGCAAAGAATGGGTTATGATGGTTAGAGTGCTTTGAGACCTTGCAAACAAGGACGACATGAACCGTTGTTGCCGGAATTAAAGCCCAAGGATAGTACAAGCCTAGGCTTTCAAAAGGAGATCTTTCCTAAGCTTAGATTCAAAGGAAAATTCAGCAAACCACTATATCAGGCTATTGCAAAGAGGACACCTTTTATTATAAAAGCAACATCAAACACCATCGCAACTCCCCCACCGAGGCTCAAAATCCCAACACAACCATCTACAACATGCATCATCCCACTCATCAAACCAGTGATCCCATCAGTAGTAGCAATAACATCAATAGCACCATTAGCAGCAGCAACTGTATCAAAACCCACAGCAGTATCTACAACATCAGCAATTCTAGCAGAAGCAGTAGAATCAACATTACCGATACTCCCCGTATTAGATTCATTGATCCCCATAATCCTTCCTGCAGCACCGATCATTTCATCTACAATGGTACATCAACTAGTCACACCCACAATGTTTAACTCAAAGGACATCCAGTATGGTATAGCAATCGGATATTGGAAAGTGACTCAAAGACCGACTCACATGAATGGAAATTTGATTCCATCCAGCTTAATACTTCATATGAGGAAGACACATCACTACCTCCACCTCGCAAAGACATCCCTATTTACAGAGAAGCACAGATAAATACCTCTTGGGTTCCTAAGCTGGAAACTTCTTCCACAGACCCTACGACACATCCAACGCCTGATTCTGACAGGGAGAGTACCATCAGCAACCTTCACCACACCATCTTAACCCTCACTGACACATCTAACGAACTTAACCTAATCGATGAAGTAATGCCCATTATCCATCCTGAACTCATTGAATGGAACCAGCCTAATCCCCCATGTCTTGACCTTTTCGAAAACGATGAGGCAATCGTTGACTTTTTGGAACTACAGGATAACATACCAAGTGGGGATCACAAAGCTAGATTCGCCATTGAGCTTAATAGCGCAACATACTTTGGGGCGGATACCAAACCTTTCAGCTACAAAAATATAACAATAAAACATGGATCTTCCAGTGAAAACCACACCGTGGCACTATTTAATCCCACAAAAGTAAAAAGAAAGAGCGTATCCAATGGTGAAAACCTCTCTGAGGTGCCTGAGGATGAAAGGTTTGACATTCTCCCCTCTAGTACACAACAGGAATGATCAACAATTCTCATCGAGGAAACAAAAGAATACAACGTGGGGACTCCTGAAACTCCTCACCACATACATCTGGCATCTCTTTTAACTCTAGAGGAACAACCTAAGTTTGTAGATTTCTTCCAGAAGTGCCAGATCAACTTCACATGGTCATATGGAGACATGCCTGGGCTTGATCCTAATTTAGTCATGCATCACCTCACTATAGCAGAAGGAGCCAAACCTGGCAAGCAGAAGCTTTGCAAGATGCATCCTTAGATTGCGGTACTAGTCAAAGCAGAACTTAAGAAACTCCTAGATGTTGGTTTTATCAGACCAATTGACTATGTAGATTGGATATCCAATATTGTGCCTATTGGCAAACCAAATGGGGGCATCCGTATCTGTACTGAATTTAGAGATCTTAACAAAGTATGTCCTAAAGATGACTTCCCCCTACCAAACATCGACATAATAGTGGACCTAACAGCAGGACATGCCATGCTTTCACTCATGGATGGCTTTTCAGGGTACAATCAGATAAAGATCGCACTAGAGGATCAACATAAGATGACATTCACATGTCCATGGGGAACATATTGCTGGAATGTAATGCCTTTTGGTCTGAAGAATGCAAGAGCGACCTATCAACGAGCAATGACAACCATCTTCCATGACATGATGTATACCATAATGGAAGATTATGTTGATGACTTACTGGCAAAATCACTCACAAGAGAAGGTCATCTGGAAATATTAGAGAAAATCTTTGACAGACTGGAACAATATCATGTGTGACTCAACCCAAAGAAATGTGTCTTTGGAGTAACCTCAGGGAAACTTCTAAGATACATTGTCTCAAGCAAAGGTATTGAGGTCAACCCAGCAAAAGTCAAGGCAATCATGGACATGCCACCACCAAAGAACATCAGCCAGCTAAGGACACTACAAGGGTAGCTTCAATCCATTTGAAGATTCATTGCATAACTGGCAAATAAGTGTCACCCATTTACACACCTGTTACACAAAAACATCCTCTTTCAATGGGATACCAAATGCCAGCAAGGATTCCAGATGCTTAAAGAGTATCTCATGAATACACCATTGCTGAATCCACTAGATCCAAGTAGGCCTTTATTGCTCTATATTTCAGCAACAAGTACAACATTGGGTGTACTATTGGCACAACACAATACCAAAGGGAAAGAGTGTGCTATTTACTACATCTCTCACACACTGGTGGGCTATGAACTAAATTACACACCTATTGAGCAAGCTTGCCTAGAAGTAATCCTAGTAGCCATTAAACTGAGGCACTATCTGTTGACACGTAAAGTATAGCTAATTGCAAAGATCGATCCACTCAAATATTTACTTAGCAAAGCAACATTGACAGGTTGCTTGGCCAAATGGGTGATGATTCTAAGTGAATTTGACATCGAGTATGTGGACCGTAAAGCTATCAAAGGACAAGTCATTGCAGATTAGTTAGCTGATGCTCCCCTCATAGGTGATCATCCTCTCATTTCCAATTTTCCAGATGAAGATATATTCATGATCACAACAACACACCATGGAAACTATACTTTGATGGTTCATACACTAGGCATGGCTCGGGGGTAGGCATTCTGTTTATCACACCTCAAGGTGAGAGCATCCTGAAGTCTTACAGGCTCACATTCCCATGCACAAACAACATATTAGAGTATGAGGCCTTGATCATAGGACTCAGGCTAGCCATACAATGGAAGTTACAAGAACTGCAAGTATATGAAGACTCCCAATTGGTCATTCGACAAGCAACTGATGAATATCAGACTAAAGATGAAAAACTCATGCCGTACAAACAAATGGTGGATAGTCTAAAGGCATCATTTACTACTATCACCTTTGAGCAGATACCAAGAGATCAAAATCAAGCTCCTGATGCTATGGCTACCATTGCATCTCTCCTAGATCTTCCATAGAATTCAACACGCTACGATTTCTTAGTCGAACAACTTTGGATTCCCGTTTATGATATCCTTGAATCTGAGATGATATGTTGCCTTGTCGGTTCCAAATCCCCATGGTATAGTGAGTTCTATACCTACCTACATGATCACACACTTCCTCCTAACCAATCAAATAACCAACGTAAAACCTTCATTCGCCAAACCGCTCGATATACCATTATTGCTGAAACCCTATACCGACATAGTCTTGATGGTACTCTCCTTCGATGTCTGGAACAAGATGAGATAACAAAGGCCTTGGAAGAGGTACATGAAGGAATTTGTGGTACTCATGCAAGCGGTCCGTCACTAGCCAAGAAACTCCTGCGCACTGGATACTATTGGCCGTCTATGGAAAAAGACTCCTATTACTTTGTCAGAAAATGCAAAAAATGCCAAGTTCATGGAGACCTGATACATGCACCAACACAAGAATTACAAATGATCACAACACCATGTTCTTTTTGTCAATGGGGACTTGACCTTGTGGGTAAAATCCATCCATCTTCATCCAACAGCCACAAATTCATTATTACCGCCACCGAGTACTTCACAAAGTGGATCAAAGCTGTTCCACTTACCCAAGTCACCGGTAAGTAGATCGCCTCATTCATTCTTAATTACATCATCTGCCGGTATGGTGTACCCATGTCCATCATCATAGATAATGGTCTTCCTTTCAAAAATCAGGATGTTCATGAGCTCTGTGAGAAATTCCACATCCAACACCGCTTTTGCACTCCCTATTACCCACAAGGCAATGGTCAAGCTGAAGCATCAAACAAAAACATATTAAGAATTCTCAAGAAGACAGTTAATGATGCCAGTCATGATTGGCACATTCAATTGAATCCAGCATTATGGGCGTATCGAAGTAGCATTCGAACCCCTACAGGTGCAACTCCCTACTCACTAGTCTATGGTGCAAAAGCTATCTTACCTATTGAGGTTGAGATACCATCTCTATGGGTTTCCTTGCACAATCTCATCGATGATGAAGCATACAGAGTATCATGTCTCCGAGATTTATAGTTACTTGATGAAAAACGACAAGCTGCATACAATCACCTCAAGGCCTATCAGAAGCGCATGAGCAGAAGCTATAATCATCAGGTTAGACCTCGTACATTCGAGGTAGGTGATCTTGTTCTTCAAGAAAATCCTTGTAACCAACCCAACCGAGAACATCAGGGAAAGTTTGAATCAAATTGGCTGGGTCCATATGTTATCACTGCTGTATTTGGGTATGGAGCATATCAGTTGGCTACTTCAGAAGGAGAACCGCTAGCAGATCTGATCAATAGCATGCACCTCAAACGGTTATATACATAAGCTGCACGGAGCATCAGGCTCCCATACATACCGGAAAAACACCAAAAACATTCAGACAAATGACCAGAAGAAAATACAAAAACATCAAAATAGTAAAGAAAAATCATGCATCCAAATGGTGAACAACCACTCCGGTGGCACCTTGGGTAAGTACGATGGTGAAAACCTGGCAAATAGGCACCACTCATAAAGGCTATGGCTTCATTGTCTTTCATACTTATTACGATCACATTCACTGCATTCACTCATCCATCAGTCCAAAACCATGGCTTGTTATTGATCTGCAATCAAGGATAGTACTTCATGCATCTTGCATCCTGCTTTTTCATAGTCATATCTAAACTGGGGGCAATGCCCTAAATCTAGTTGATGGAAGTAGATACTACATTGTTTTGTGATTCACTGAGTTCTACATTCAAAACTGTCTCTCAAAATACCAAAAACATTCAAAACAATCATCACAAATACCAAAAACATTGAAAAAATTGTTTCAGAAAATCCAAAAACACTAAAAACTATCTCACAAAATCCAAAAACATCAGAAAATATCCAACAAACAAAAACATGGCAACGCACTGTACATACGTTTTTCAAAGCAGATACCAAACAAATTTTTTTGAAATACTCCAACGATGACCACTTATCCGATCAACCAAACAATCAATATCAACACGCAAATTGTCTTAACAAGGATGCATCCTTCCTTACCAAAACAAAGACAAGATGACATTTTCTTTGACAAGAATATTCTATTTAAGCTATCAAATACTTGGTTGATTTGTAGGCTATTTATTCATATCAGGTTCCTGCAACATTATTTGTGTATCTTCTACGAATTGTTTCGATGAAGTACTGGGGCATGTACTAATGGTGTCTACGTGGGAAGTTCATTTCATCCAGGATCTCATCATTTGAATCTCCATCTGAAGCTTTTGTAGCTTTAAATGTTGTCTCAGTTCTTGCTTTGTCTTTACCAAACTTCCTCATCTCAATTGCAATAAATGGTGGTATGTGGCGACTGATCATGCAAGTACTACATACACTCATAATGTATCCTTGTCGAGGTTTACGATTTTTTTGGCTTTTTTTTTTTGAAAAACCGAGATTTCAAAAAAGCCCTAAAAAAACTGACTTTGTAGGTTGTCCTAAAAATTGCATTTTATAAGCAACTGGAATGAAAAGGGCATTTAAATGGTGTTGTAATGTCTTACTAGATAATAACAAAAGATTGGACGACTATGTTCTATGGATGTAGCCCATCTGGGGCGAACCACGTTAAATCTCTATGTTATTTGTTTTGCGTATGATTCTTCATCTTTTATATATTTGAATTTGCATATAATTGTTAATTCGTATTTTCTCCAGATCTACCTAAACCCTAACAATCAAGATGCCATACAATTATTCTCTGGTGAATTTGGATGGATCATAAGTTTCTTCAATAGATGAAATCTTGTCACTATAACATTCTGATAAAGTCCCCATTATCTTTTCTATCACATCCTTATCATCCAAGGTGCCACCAAGATCTCTAATCTCATTCCCTACATTGCCAAACTTCTGAAAATAATTTATTATATCGTCACCTTCTTCCATCCTCAAGTTCTCATACCTACCTTTAGCAGTCTGCATCTTAGCTAGCTTTACTCTATCATTTCCTTCATAGATGTTTTTCAATATTTCTTAGACTTCATAAGTAGCATCTAATGCAACAACCTTTGCCAATTCAGTTTTAGATAAGTCTCTAAAGATAGCATGCCTTTCTCATTCATTCTCTTCATAGGCTTCAATCTCATCTGGGTAGTAGGACCATTTGCTGACATCACATACTTCATCTCCACAACTTTCCAAGTCTTGTAACTTAGAGAAATCAAATATCAACTCATCTTAACTCTCCAAAAACTATAGTCAGATCCTTCAAAGTTAAAAATAGATAATTTATGTGCCATTGGATCTTCCTTGAGTGGTTATAATCACTTTCTAGGAACCAAAGATTTGATACAAATTATTGAGTATCCCAGACAACTAAGAAGGGTGTGAATCAGTTGCCAATTAAAATATTTAATTATTAAAAAAAAACAGATCCGATAAACTAATTCCTGATTACTTAAAACCATAAATAGATATAAGTATGAGAGAGCACACACATGAAACATTCACATGAAACACTAGATTTTATGTAGAAAACCCAAGAAGGAAAAAACCATGAAGAATACTAATTCTCAAGTATAAAATACCTGTTAGGGTGACACTAGTTAAGGTGATTTTTACAAATGGTGGCTCACTCCTAGAATGAGCTAATTACAGGTGGGCTCACTGCCCAACTAAAACCACCAAAAATTTGCTCATTGCCCAGAAGAAGAAATAAAAAGGAGGAATCTACCACTGAAGCACAACTGTCACAATGTTTCAATGCCAACAGGAACCTTTAGCTCACTACCTTCAATACCAAACAGGAATAACACACTACCACACTGCTCAACCACACCTTCACATAACCTTGCACATATTTGTAGAAAAAATATCTTTTTTATTCCACTTTCTTCTATATCTTTCACATTGTACAATCATCCTTTATTTATACTAATCTCTTGAATTACGAATCTCCCAAGTAAGCCAAAAAATGATTCACTAGAATACAATTCGAAATAGGTCTACACTGAACATTTTCATAGTGGAAAGGAATGAGAAGTGGACCACACCAAAATGCACTACATTGATCAAAACAACACATTATCCATACACCACAATCATTAGAGGAAAAAAAAAAAACATTCAAGGTCAACTTGACGCAAAATGAACATATCTGCAACCACAACTCCAAAGTGCATCAACACAACCCAAATCAGAATAATAATGATAAAGACATGAATAGCATAAATCTAGGATATTATCATCAAAACCATAAATGCAAAGAAATGCAGAGTACTGCAAATACTATCAAACACCATCATCACTAAGAACACTTCCAGAGCATGTAACTTCTGGAGAACGAAATCAATCACTGAAACATAGAATCAACATGTTGAGATCAATGACAACCATACTGACAAATCATCAACTTCACAGTTGCAACATCATGTTCCTCTATGTTGTTCATGAATCTGATGCCCAATGGAGTAGGCATTGATCTTACATCCTATTTCGTACAACTCTCTCTAGATTATGTAATTTTGTTATGCATCTCAATTATGTACTTGAAAAAATAAACTATGATTGATTAAGGTATGTTGATTTAATCATATTATGCATTTCATGTTCATAGCAATGAAAATTGACTCTCTCTATATCTATATATATATATACATATATACACACACACATATGTGTGTGTATGTATACATACATACATACATACATACATACATACAGACATATATATACATGCATACATATATACATATATATACATATATATATATCTATATATATACACACATACACATACACATACACATACACATACACATACACATACACACACACATATTTATATACATATACATATACATATACATATACATATACATATACATGTACATATACATACACATAAAAATATACACACACATACACATGCACATACACATACACATACACATACACATACACATACACATACATACATACATACATACATACATACATACATCGATGCATACATGCATGTACACTTGCATGCATATATACACATATATATATACATATACATACACACACACATATACATATGTATATATACATATGCATATGTGTTTTTGTGTGTATATGCATATATATACATACATATATGCATATATATGTATATATATATATATATATATAGATGTATACATATAAATATATATATATATCATATATACATATATATATATACACACACATATATATATATGTGCATATATATATTTATATGTATACATATATATGCATATACGTATGTATATATATGCACACACACACACACACACACACATATACGTGTGTGTTAGGGTTTTGCCATGTTACATGCCATTTCATGCAATACTTGTGATTACATTTAAGAACCAAAGCAACCGTCATCAACAAATTGTAGATCTACAAGGTATATATTTTCATTATTTACATTTAAGCATTTGCAATTACTTTCTTTCAAGGTTGATTCCTCAACTGAGGTTGTGTGCAGGTTGCAGGTGCGTAGTTGTTATTGCAGATTTAGGCTCCATTTGTAGAGACAGAAAAACCCTTTTCAGCACGCAGATTTTTTGGAGGACCAAGTACCCTTTCAACCTGGTCCCAACGATTTTTCTCCAAATTTGCAAGGCAGGTCTGTATCAGTCCAAATATCTTAGATCCGAAGTTACAACGGGATCCCAAATCGGTAGCTCCTTATTTCACCCATTTTTGTCTTCATTTTCTGCATAGTCAACTTTTCTACTTACATATGCACCCTTGCAATTCACTTTGTATTCATATCCTTATTGACTCTAGGGTTTGGATCTAGGGAATTCAACCCCTTGTTTGAATGTAAAGTATCTCCAAGTGAAAATCGTCCTAGTGATTTCCTTTCTCTCTCCTAGGAGGGGAATCACTTGGGTTCAATTTTTCACTTTACATTTTGGTGAACTCGACATCTTACACCATTAATTCTAGTATTTGTTTTCAGATCTAAGTGTATGCAATTTAAAATTCAAATGTTCATTTACAAGTTTGATTTCCTTGCAAATTTTAAAGATTTAGAGGTTGATTTCATTAAACCCTAATTTTTAATTTCAAAATTGATCTTGTAAATTGTTTAATTTGGATCAATTATTTTAGATCTGAGCACTTTTTCAATTTCATAATTCAAAATTTTATCTACCAGACAAATTTCACAACTAATTTCTAAAATTAAGTGGTTAACTTCAAAACCCCTAATTTTTAAAATTTAAAAAAATTGCGCTTGTGGGTTGTTTAAAATTTTGAATTTCCCTCTTCAAATTTAGTTTTTAATTTCAATTTAAATTCAAAATTTAAATTTTAGATCAAATTTCAATCTCAAATTTAAATTTTAAAATTAAGTGGTTAATTAAACAAACCCTAATTTTTAAATTAAAATTAATTTTGTACATTTCCCAAATTTTCAATTTCCAATCTTAGATCTATTTTCAAATGTAAATTTTAAAATTAAGTGGTTCTTTATACAAGACCCTAATTTTGAATTGAATTTTCCTATGGACAATTTTAAAATTAAGAGGTTGATTAATAAAACCCTAATTTACCATTACAATTTCCAATTTAAATTTTAAAATTAAGTGGTTAATTAAACAAACCCTAATTTTTAAATTTAAATTTAATTCTTTCACTTTAAAATTTCAACACTTCGAATTTTAAAATTAAGAGTTTTTCTTCACCAAACCTTAATTTTAAAATTCAATCTCTTTTGGATAATTTAAATTTTTAATTAAGAGGTTATTTTTACATAATCCTAATTTTAAATTTCAATTTCCTAGGAGGTGGCATTATTGCTCTTTATTCTTTCAATCAATTTGTTCATTGAGTAATCATTTTTTCTAGAATCTTGAATTATTCAATTATTTTGCAAGTTTCAAATTTTAAATTCAAATCTCAAAATTCAAATTTCAAATTTGCAATTCAAATTCCATTTTCCCTCCTTTATTCAATTTTCTATGCATGTATGGGGCGAACATTATTATGGTTAAATATTTGATCATAAGTGCATATGGAGTTCTTATCTTATTTTTCTAATTCAATTTTAAGTTACATTAAAGATGTTCATGATGTTCCCTTTCATGCATATGATGATAATTTAGTTCTCCCTTTCATTCATAGTTATGATTTACCCTCTCCCAAAATTGATCTCATTAATGAGGGCACATTGGTGCAAAAAGGGAATATGGACACTTCTTTCTAAGATCTCCCTCCTAAAGATGAATCTTTGGAGAATTTTGTTCCTTCTTCTCCTAAAAGGTACCTCCCTCATAAGGATTATTGGGTGCAAGAGGATGATATTATGGCTATTTATCCTAGTGATACCATACCTTCTTTTCATGACTTCACCCCAAAGATGAAGCATTAATTACATATGATAGTCCTTTTCCTACTGAGTGTCTTGAACATAAAGATACCTTAGAACAAGAGGATGATATTATTTCTCATCATAATGCTCTCTCTCCCAAAAAGCAAGAGCCTAACAAAAATTAAATCAATTCTATTCATGTTCCCATGAAACCAAAAAATCTTCCTGATTATCATGATGTGCCTTACACATATAATAATGAGGTAGTTGATGAGAACATAAGTGAAGCATCATATGCTTTCTTAGTTCCCACAATCCCCTCTTCAATTTACTCAAATACACCATCTCCTACCAAAGAATTTCCTAAAGAAGAAATCTTAGAGGATGGTTGGGGGTCCTTAGATTTCACTCCTACCTTTTCTAGAAAGTCTAAGATGCCTGAATTTCATACTCCAAAATTTTCTCTTAACACAAATCTTGAAAGTGATTGGGCCTCTTTAAACTTCAATCCAATTCCCCCTAAGAGTGAACCCTCTTTTTAAAATACACATGGATGCAATGAACAAATTCTTGAATGTGAGCGACAAAGTCATGAGAAATCACACTTTCCTAAATCAACATCTTATTCTCCATTGTCTTGTAAATCCACACCTTCTCATTCTATTTTTGAGTTACAACAAGAAAATATGTTGACCAATCTTCTAAATTCCAACTTAATATCTCCTCTTTACCCTAAACGAAGAAGAAAACATAAACAACATTCTCAAAATTCTTATTTTTGTAAATATCATCAAACCCATGGCCATTCTGCTAATGAGTGTCAAGATTTGAAAACACAAATACAACATTACTTTGATTTAGGCATGTTAAAAATAACATGTGACAATGAATGGAATACTCATCATGATCATTTAAAATAACATTCAAGTTCCTATTATGTTTCTCCTCACATTGTGACATAGTTAACCTACCTATTGGGGGCTCCTTGGCATTCATGGTGGTACAATTTTAGGTGCAATCATACTTAGTGAGCAATGTAATAGTGTATTTATTTTTGCCTCTATGCTTGGGGGGAAAGAATATTCCTTTTCCTCTTTCTAAGGTTTCACTAATTTCTTTATGGAGTATATTATTCATAACTTAATGTCCTTTCTTGCATGGAATTCTCCTTCATGCGAGTGCATGTCTGTTCTATGAGTGGGATATTTTCCTTGCTTGAAATAGTACATCTATTATGAACAATCTCTTCTTAGAGAACTTTTGTGAACTTTCCTCTTCTTTCTCTCTCTTTGCAAATTACCTCTTTTATTGTGTTATTCATAATTTGATGTCCTTTCTTGAATGGAGTTATCCTTCATGCGAGCACATGTCTGTTCCTTGGTTAGGATGTATTCCTTTCTTGAAAAGGTATGTCTCTTATGAGTAATCTCTCTCTAGAAGTTGTGTAATTCTTCTCATTTTCCTACACTTGGGGGGCCATTATCTCTCCCTCTCTCTTTCTCTAAGGATCCACTTTTTCCTATTTTGCAGATGGTGTGAGTTTTATTACTTGATGTCATTCCTTATGTGAACTTGTCGTTGTTTGCCCAAGGGTTCTCTCTTATACAAGAGGTGTAAGTCCTTGACTACAATCTCTTTCACACTTGGTAGTGTACATTCACCCATCCCCATTGGGATAAAAGTGAGCCATCCTTCATCAAGAATCCCCTTCACTTAGCAATAGGAGGAAGGATTGAATTCTTGCTCTCTTCTTTGCTTTATTCTACAAGATGTTATATTTGTCGAAGATAATTCCTCTTGGAGGGTAGATGCCTTTTGAACAAAGATCTCTTCTCCTCTAAGGATCCCCTTTACACTTATATAAAGATATCTCTTTTCAACTATCTTATCCTTGCTTGAAGATTATTCTCTCTCTTGCTTGGATCTATGAAATTGTTGCATAATGGATATCTTATTTGTTTGGAAGGTAGGTATCCTTATTCTACTTTCCTTAAGATATCAACATCAAACTATGTTGACATCTTAAGGGGGAGGGGGGCACCCACACTGCTCCTTTTATTTCTCTTGTGCATTGTACAGTGGGTCATTCTCGGAACCAGAGGGTGGCTTGTTAGAGCGAGATGTCACCACTTTTCTCTTATACAGTGGGTCATTCCAAAACCAGAGGGCAGCCTCTTAGCGTGAGATGTCACCACTTTTCTCATATATAGTGGGTCATTCTCGAAACTAGATGACAACCTCTTAGAGTGAGATGTCACCACTTTCTTGACATTTATACTATGCATATTATACCGGTTGTAGCATACTCAAGCAAAGACTCCTGTGAGGTGCTTTGAACCTCACTTGCACACATGCACTCAAGGTTGAGTGGAACTAACAGTGTTATCACTCTCCTCCCTTACATGGATCACCTAGACAGAGTCGAGGGGCTAGATTTCCATGTCCATTTTCTACATGGATCACCTAGATAGACTCTAGGGGCTAGATTTCCATGTCCTTTTTCTACATGGATCACCTAGAAAGACTCTAGGGGATAGATTTCCATGTCCTTTTTCTACATGGATCACCTAGGGGTAAGTCCACCAAGATGGTGAACAAAAAGGGGGTATAAGTGGCCACTTTTTTTTTCTTCTGAAAATAGGTAAACTTGAACTTCAAAGAGATATTCGAAGGTCACGCACTCAAAACTAGGAGTTGAAAAAAGAATAAGAATTGTAGTACTCTGAATATAGTTTCTAAACTACTAAAGTTTTTTAAAATTGGATAAGATTAAGAGGGTCAAACCTCTCTCGCATGAAAAAATGTTCCTGATTTTTTCTGAAAAACATAACATAGCTATTTTCGTGCGTTGCACAAAATATATAATTAGATTTAGTATTTTACAAAACCCTTTGGTAGGATGATAGGTAAGATTGAGATCTAGAAGTTTTTTATTTTTTTTGTAATTTTTCGTTGAGTATTTTTTTTTAATGATTTTTTGAAGTGACCGCATCCTGAAAATTTGGTACCTGTTCGTGTGCTGGGCATAACTTACATCAAAATAATCGAAAATGAAAACTTTTTTTTAAAAAAATGTATAGAATCTAGTGTATAACAATAACATGTAATTTATTTTGAATTTTGTCAAGTATACCAAAAGTTATAAAAAAATGATAGATGTATGTCTATGAAGACTGTCAAGGCACTGGTAAAGAAAATTAAAGTTTACTATGCTAATGTTGTCTAAAAATAAAAAAACTTTATATGGTCAGAAAGATGAGAAGATGTGTGAGATTATGGTGGTAATTTTAGAGATACCCGCTTGATCATTTGTAAACTTGATGATGATGAAGTCAAGAAATCATGTTGGAAGATGAAAAAATGTGTAAAGGGACAGAAATGGAGGGAAAATGGGCTTGCAAGTCTTAGGGTCATTTTCCAACCCTCTTACCAAGCCAAAACCTGCACGGGTTCTAATGTGCAAGATAAATCGCTCGGGTTTTTTAAAAAAATTAACATTCATAGTTCTACATAACCCGTACGGGTTATGTAGAACGAAAACCATCATTTTGAATTTCCCAAAACTCATACGGGTAACTATGGTTTTTCATAACTCGTACTGGTTATGAAAAACCAAAATTATGGTCTTTTATAGCCCGTACTAGTTATGAAAGACATTATTTTGAGTTTCACAAAACCCGTACGGGTTATGAAAAACAATTATTTTGATTTTCACAAAACCAGTACGGGTTAGGAAAAACATCATTTTGAGTTTCACAAAACCCATACGCGTTATGAAGACATCAAAATGTATGCTTGTAAACTTAGCATATAATACACATATGTATAGACATACATATATAATATGTGTTTATGTATGTATATATGCATATCTATAGTTATAAATACCTATATTTATATAAATATATGTATATATGTTTGTATACATGCATGTCTCTCTTCTTTTCCTCTCTCTCGTCTTCCTTCCCCCATCACCATCTCTATCTATTCTGAGCCCTAATTATCCTTCTTTAGTTCTATCTCATCTCTCTCCCCCTCACACTTCTCTCTCTGCCAAGTCTCTCACCCTCTTCTCCTTCTTGTTCTCTCTCTACCTCATCTATCTATCTCTCTCTCTCTCTCATTATCCTATCCTATTATCACCCTCTCCCCCTTCTCTCTCTTTCTCTCCCCCTACCTCTCCCTCTCTCCTACCTCTCCCTCCCCCTCTCGTTATCTTATCCTATTCTATCTCCTCCCCCCCCCCCCTCTCTCTCTCTCTCTCTCTCTCTCTCGTTCTCTCTCTCTCTCTCTCTCTCTCTCTCTCTCTCTCTCTCTCTCCTTATCATATTCTCTCCCTCTCCTTCTTATTCCTTATTCTCTATCTTACCCCCTCTCCCCTACTCTCTCTCTAACTGCCTTTCTCACCCCCTATCCTTATCCTATTCCATCCCTCTCTTCCTATCCCCTTCTCTCTCTCTCTCTCTCAATCCTATTCTCACCCTCTCTCCCTTCTCTTTCTTTCCCTATCTCTCTCACTCTCTTCCTATCCCCTTCTCTCTCTATCTCTAACACTCTCTCCCTCCCCCTCTCCTTATCCTATTATATCCCTCTCTTCCTACCCCCTACTTTCTATGTCTCCCTCCCCATTTCTCTCTCTCTCTCTCTCTCTCTCTCTCTCACACACACACACACACACACACACACACACACACACACCCTCTCTCCCTTCTCTTTCTTTCCTTATCTCTCTCCCTCTCTTCCTATCCCCTTCTCTCTTTGTCCCTAACTCTCTCCCCCCCCTCTCCTTATCCTATTCTCTCTCTCTCTCTTAATCCTATTCTCATCCTCTCTCCCTTCTCTTTCTTTCCCTATCTCTCTCCCTCTCTTCCTATCCCCTTCTCTCTTTGTCTCTAACTCTCTCTCCCTCCCCCTCTCCTTATCCTATTCTATCCCTATCTTCCTACCCTCTACTCTCTCTCTCTCTCTCTAACTCTCTCTCCCTCCCCCTCTCCCTATCCTCTTCCCTCCCCCTCTCCCTATCCTCTTCTCTCCCTCTCTTCCTATCCCATTCTCTCTCTCTCTCTCTCTCTCTCTCTCTCTCTCTCTCTCTCTCTCTCTCCCTATCCCCTTCTCTCTATCTCTAACTCTCTCCCTACCCCTCTTCTTATACTATTCTCTCTCTCTCTCTCTCTCTCTCTCTCTCTCTCTCTCCCTATCCCCTTCTCTCTATCTCTAACTCTCTCCCTACCCCTCTTCTTATACTATTCTCTCTCTCTCTCTCTCTCTCTCTCTCTCTCTCTCTCTCTCTCTCTCTCTCTTTCCCTATCTCTCTCCCTCTCCTCCTATCCCCTTCTCTCTTTCTCTAACTCTCTGTCTCTCTGTTTCTCTCTGTCTCTGTCTTTGTCTCTCTATCTCTATCTCTCTGTCTCTCTATCTCTCTCTCTCTGTCTCTCTCTCTCCCTATCCCCCTCTCCATTCCCCAATCTCCCTCTCTTTATCCTATTCTTCCCATCTCCACCCTCCCTCTCCCTCTCCCTCTCCCTCTTTCCCAATTTCTCCTCTCTCTCTCTCTCTCTCTCTCCCCTCTCTCTCTCTCTCTCTCTCTCTCTCTCTCTCTCTCTCCTCTCTCTCCCCCTCTCCTTTCCCCAATCTCTCTCTCTTTATCCTATTCTCCCCATCTCCACCCTCCCTCTCCCTCTCCCTCTCCCTCTCTCCCAATTTCTCCTCTATCTCTCCCCCTCTCTCTCCTTGCCCCTCTTCTTATCCTATTCTCTCCCTCTTCCCATCTCCTACTCTCTCTCTCTCTCTCTCTCTCTCTCTCTCTCCCCCTCTCTCCTTTTCCTAATCTCCCTCTCTCCCTCTCCCTCTACCTCCACCCTCTCTCTCTCTCTCTATCCCCCCCTCTCTCTCTCTCTCTCTCTCTCTCTTCCTATCCCCCTCTCTCTGTCTCTAACTCTCTCTCCATCCCACTCTCCTTATCCTATTTTATCCCTCTCTTCCTACTCCCTACTCTCTCTCTCTTCCTCTCCCTCTCTTAATCTTGTCATCACCCTCTCTCTCTCTCTCCCTCTCCTTTTCCTAATATCCCTCTCTCCCTCTCCCCCTCTCCTTTTCCCAATCTCCCTCTCTCTCCCTCTCCTTTCCCCAATCTCCCTCTCCCTCTCCCTCTCTCCCAATTTCTCCTCTATCTCTCCCCCTCTCCTTATCCTACTCTCTCTCTCTCTCTCTCTCTCTCTCTCTCTCCCTCTCTTTCTATCCCCTTCTCTCTTTGTCTCTAACTCTCTCCATCCCCCTCTCCTTATCCTATTCTCTCTCTCTCTCTCTCTCTCTCTCTCTCTCTCTCTCTCTCTCTCTCTCTCTCTACTTCCTATTTGGTTCCTAGTTTTATATAACCCGTATGGGTTATGCAAAACTAAGACAAAAGCTTATAGTTTTTCATAACCCACGGGTTTCTAAAAAGTATAATGTTCCTCAAAACCTATACGGGTTTTGAGGAACTTTTCATTTTTTATTATAAAATATAATGTTCCTCAAAACCAGTATGGATTTTGAGGAACTTTTTATTTTTTATTATAAAAAAATAATGTTCCTCAAAACCAGTACGGGTTTTGAGGAACTTTTGATTTTTTACTATAAAATATAATGTACGGGTTTTGAGGAACTTTTGATTTTTTATTATAAAATGTAATTTTCCTCAAAACCCATACGGGTTTTGAGGATCTTTTTGTTTTTTAATTGTTTTTGGCTAGGCTTGGTGTTACCAAGCCTAGCGCATTTTTGAATTTCCAGAACACGCATGAGTTATGAGAAATTTCATTTTTTTTTGCATGTGGCCACTTTTCTGTTCACCATCTTGGTGCACTTACCCCTAGACAGACTCTAGGGGTTATATTTCCATGTCCTTTTCTCTACATGGATCACCTAGATAGACTCTAGGGGCTAGTTTTTCCTATGCTTTTCTCCATCAATCACCTAGTTTTAGGAGCGACATGTACATGGTTTCTCTCTTGTTTGCCTTTCTTCTCATGGATCACCAAAGTGTGTATTCATTTCCTCTCTCTTCTTCCTCTCATGAACTCATAGTTTCATGGATTATGTCAGATTTTGTCTTTTATGTGATCACTCATGTTTATGTGATAGCATTTGTCTTTGTGTTTCAATTAGTTGTTGATACATTTCAATATCGAGGTCTCTTCGGCTAGTTGGCTTGTGGTCTTGTGTGTTATTTTTGTTGTGTATCTTTTGTGCTTGGTCTTGTTCTTATTTGTCTTGTTCTTTTTGTTTTGTGTGCTCTTGCATATGTTTGAGCAAATTAAGATCCTGAGATTGGGGTCTTCGTTCCTAAAGATTTGTGACATCTTATGCTCCTTGTGGTATTGCTCTGCATTGCTCATCTTCATCTCTCTCTTTCTTCTACTTTACTGATAGTATTGGTGTAAGCCATACTCCTACTAAAGTGGGGGTTAAATGTATTGTTATTAAATTGTGACCCTTGCAATTTTGATAGCATTTGAGGCCCTTACCTTTGCGATTGCATCTCCCCACTCAATTGGAACCCCTCTGCATCATCCTTTTGAATCTCCTCCCATTTCAGCCCACATATCGCCTTGTGACCCTATCCAAACCCTAGAATAGGGTAGGATAGGAGCGTGGCACCCCTAGCCTCCCCCTTAAGGTGGCCCTAAGATGGGTCCATCCGGCCCTTGAACATAATTTTCTCTTCGGTGACTTAAATTCTCCTATGTTGGCCTTCGGTGAGATGGAAATTAATCCTCTTAGGCATGTATAAAAGGAGACATAATTCCCTCATTTGGGCATATGGGAAGATGCATAACAGATAGCAGGCCATTGGCAAAGATTAGCATTCAAGTGTTCAAGAATTCATCAAGTCTTCTCCTTCATGTGTTTTCTTCATTCATCCATTGGAGCAACATTACGACATTCATTTGCAAGCATGTGTGTGTGTTAGGGTTTTGTCATGTTACATGCCCTTTCATGCAATACTTGTGATTACATTCAAGAAGCAAAGAAACCATCATCAACAAATTGCAGATCTACAAGGTATACATTTCCATTATTTACATTTAAGCATTTGCAATTACTTTCTTTCAAGGTTGATTCCTTAACCGGGGTTTCGCTCTACAGATCTGCAAGGTATACATTCCCATTATTTACATTTAAACATTTGCAATTACTTTCTTTCAAGGTTGATTCCTCAACTGGGGTTTGACTGAGGCAAACCCCTATCCACAACCCTTCTTCTCTTCTTTTCTATGTGTAGGTTTAAGGTGCGCAACTGTAATTACATATTTAGGCTCCATTTGCAGAGACGAAAAAACCCTTTTCAGCACGCAGATTTTTTGGAGGACCAAGTACACTTTCAACCTAGTGAATTTTCTCCAAATTTGCAGGGCAGATATGTATCAGTCTAAATATCTCAGATTCAAAGTTACAACGCGATCCCAAATCGGTAGCTCCTTATTTCACCCATTTTTGTCTTCATTTTCTCCATAGTCAACAAGTCAACTTTTCTACTTACAAAAGGGTAAATTGCATCGCACCCTTGAAATTAACTTAGTATTTAGATCCTTATTCACTCTAGGGTTTGGATCTAGTCAATTCAACCCCTCTTTTGAATGTAAAGTATCTCCCAAATGAAAATCATCCTAGTGATTTCCTTTCTCTCTCCTAGGTGGGGAATAACTAGGGTTCAATTTTCCACTTTACACATATGCATATGCATATGCATATTCATATACATATATATATATATATATATATATATATATATATATATATATATATACATATGTATATGTGTGTGTGTATATATATTGTTGGCAATTGACACTCATTTGGTTGGTTTCAATATGTTGTCATTGATGGCAACATGACAACATGTTCCGGCTTCATATTTTGGTTTAGCTGTGTACTGACAGACACTTCACTGGCATTGGAAGGTTTGAAGGAATTCTTTGGGTACCAGCATTGTAGGGTGACATGGTTCACATTCAAGTTATCAGTATTGGAGACCAACATCATTTGGGAGATCCAACATCGGTAATTGTTTTTTATATTCATGTGTTTATGTTATTGAGCAAACATGTATATTCATATTGTAATTATCTTTGCAAGCCTATATATAGCATGATGTATTGTAAAGGGTATATAGGTGAATTCATTAGATCAATTTGTAATATGAAATATGGAGGAATAGGAGAATGTGATAATATTTTGTAATGCGAAGTTTATGTAAGGGGTATTCTGGTAAGGGTTTAGGGTTTCAGACCGGAACAGACAGAGCTTAACCGAATCTATATTCAGGCATAGAAGATGGTATCATTACAGTTCAATCATTTCTTTGGATTGTATTCTGTATTTCTATGTAGTTCGTGAGGCTCCTTTTGTGATTGAGCAGTGTGCTCTAGACTGTAAGCCTTCCTGCAAGTGCAGGCCCCTATATTTTGTAATATCTCTTCATATGGCCAGTGGATTGATATTGTGGGTCACAAATCCCACCATGGTTTTTCCTCTTTGATTTTTTCCACGTATAATTATGTGTGTTATGGTATTAATTTGTGTGATTGGCTTATTGGTTGCTTTACTTCTTCAATTATATATGTACCGGTATACATGTTGGTGAATGCATGTTTTAATAAGGTTAAAATTGATCATTCCAGTAGAACATTGATTCACACACCCCCCCCCTCTCAGTGTTCTTGGATTCCAACAATTAGCATAAGAGCCTTATGCCTCAGAGGAAGATCTTGAATCTAGAATCCATGAACATGAGTTTGGAGAAGCAACTTGAGGTGGCACTTGAAGATTATGATGCTGAAAGGTTGAAGAACTTGAAGTTACAAGATGATTTGAATTCTACTTAGGAACTCATTCTTGTCCTACAGGAGAGACTATCATTTGTTCAGGGTAGGAGGAAGGAACTTTTGCAGAATAAGGATAACGAAGAGAAAGATACCCTTAATGAGAGATGTCTGAAGCTGAGTTAGGAGGAATGAAATGCAAGTTATAACTATGAGGATGTGTAAAGATATTGAGGACCGGAAGAAAAAGGAAGAAAATATTGTTGTATCTCTTAAGAACAAATTTGAAGAATGTAGAAGGTTGGTTCATGAAAATGATATGTTGAGAACTGATTTAGTACAATTCCAGAGTAATGAACAAGAGCTTGAGAGACAAATAAGAATTATGAGAGATGATCTAACTATTGCAAGTGAGTATAAAGAAAAATTCAAGATTAGTTCAGAACAACTTGATGAGTTATTAAAAAGACAAAGGCAAAATGTAGATTCTAGTGGACTTGGATTTGAACAAGGTCAGAGTTCCGGTATTGCAAATGAAGATCAAAACCATAAAGCACTGATAAGGCAGTTTAATGCTTATAAATTTAATGGTAGATTCTTTTTTTGTAATTAATTTGGTCACATGGCTAGGCAATTTAGAAATAGAGCAAATTAGAACCTTGATTTTGCTCTCGATCAATGTTCTAAATGCAATAAGTATGGTCATAAGACAAAAGCTTGCAGAATGAATGTTAAATGTTATGCATGTGGAAAATTTGGACATATGGCTAATCAGTGCAAGTCAAGCAATTATATCAGTTTTAGAAAAGAAATTTAAAAGAAAAATGTTACATGTTATGCATGTAATGAGGTTTGACATATTGCTAAGTTCTGTAGAAGTAGAAATCCATTGGTTGGTAATGAAGGATCAAATGAGAAAGGGAAAGAGAAGGTTAATAAAATCCAACAAGATCATACCCAAAGATGGGTTGGGAAGTTAGAAGAACAATCAATAGATGGAAATGCATTGATTACTCAACTGGCAGAAGAGGTTGCTCCTACACCGGCAAGAGCTCATCCGGTAACTAAGGCAGATGCCTTAGGGGTAGGAAAAATTCATGGAGATAGTGCATATGCCCCGGGAAGAGGTTCTGAAAGATGTTCCATACATTGGAGATGCTTATCCGGCATGGACATGTTTAATCGAGATACAATATCTTCCATCGGAAGTCATTCATATCAATGATGGATTAGGGTTTATTGGAGGTTAAAAGAATGAATTCACTTCATTTCTGATCACTTCATATTTAGAGTGATTAAGTGTGATCGATATCTTCTTGAGTGATTTCACCAACGATCGGAAGAGGTCTTTAGGGTTTTTCACCAGCAGCTATTCACAAGTATATATCTTTCATCATGGAAGCAGGATCATCATTTGAACCTATGTTTATTGCAAATCCTACTTTTGTTGAGGTCAAGGACCGTCCCAGACCTATTTTCAAGTGATATCTGCATATTGCTACCCTAGACGATTTGGTTGGCGCATTTTCTCGTGTCCCAAAAGGAGTCGTGTATGTCGAAGATGTTAGAGCTTACATTCACTGTCATATTGAGGATTTAGGAATGAGTGATATTAAGAGCATATACATGAATGAGTTAATGGGAGATTCTGGAAAGATTAAGCTTGAATTCCAGCATATTGAGGATCTAGGGTTTACCGCCATTTTGGATATTTTGAAATTTGAAGATGAGATTGTTAGATATGTTTTGAGTAGAGTGCATGGAGAATTTATCTGGTTGGATAGGTCATATAAGATTTCGAAGGAGGCCATCAGGGCAATCACCAGTTTACCGCAGGTTGGACAACATCCCGAGAAGAAGGTTTGTAATGATCAGGTCAACAAGATCATCGGTGCAACATCAGACAAGCGATCAATAAGGATTAGTACTATCACCGAAACATATATTAGATTCAGAAGCATGGTCATTGGTTAGAAGGTAACACAATCAAACCAACTAAATTCTGTTTCTAGCTCCTACATTTATGCATCTCATAAAATGATTAGGGAGAATGAGGAGTTAGATCTATGTGGTTGGATGTTGGATGAATTGTTGATTAACCTAGGAAAGATCAAAGGAGAGAAGAAAGGAACATTCTGATATGGAAAACTAATTGTCTATTTAATGTTCTTTTTCATCAATGAGACTCCCGGTTTTGGAAAAAGACAATGGGCATTTGATATCCCGGTAGGGAGGTACCTCAAACAATAAATTGCTACATTGGGTAGTTAGAGAGATGACAAAGTGTGGGGTTACTTTAAAGCATTTCAGAAGGCTATGAATTTTAGGGAGAGGGTTCCAAAGCACATTGCTGAGAAGTACTCAACCAAGATATGCTTCATGGTCAAGAAAGATGAAACTTTGATGGAGGCAGTCAGGTCTAGAAAGATTTGGATTGAGGAAATGGGTTATAAAGTTGATACACAGATCCTAGATGCTTATGCACAAATTCTAATTGATGCACCTATACATGAATTTGTAAAAACCTTTGGAACTGCTAAGCAGAAGAAGCAAGAGGTTGAAACTGAGTTCAACCGAAAGAAGAGAGAGAAGCAAGAGGGCAATGCAAGTAAATTTGTTGAAAAGGTTTCACAAGACAAGGCATTAATTGATTCTATTCTAGAGAAAGGGAGAAAAAGGAAAGAGCCAAAAATATTCATTAAGCCAATTACAGCAGAATTTGGATCTGATGATGACACACCCTTAGCATTCAAGAGGGTATTAAGGAAGAAAACACAAGAGACTAAGGTAGAAGCTAAGAAGAATTTGGTTAGGAAAGTTACTATCAGGGTACCGACACAAAAAAGAGCACCAAAAGAAACACCTTCAGCTCCATCCAGTACTGGAAGAAGGAAGAAGAAGGATGACACCGATCTTGTACTCGTATCTGGTAATGTAACTATCATTTCACCCAAGACTTATGCTGAATTAGTTAATGAAATAACCAAAGATGTTATGTTAAAGAATGTGCAATTTAATTATGAAAATTTGGATGATGTTGAAGAAAGAGAAGTAGATGAATCAGTTTTGTTGTATTTGGATATTTATAAGAAAGCCTTGTTAGAAATTGAAGACCAAATACTGGCACAGTTATATGACATTTTGGATGCTATAAGACTATCAACAATGGAAGAGGACAGGTCTATAAATATTCAATAATTGTTATCTATTTGTGTTTCTATTACTCTAGAGGAGATGAACAAGACACTTGAATTTGCCGATAGGAAAATCTTTAATAGCAAGCATAGAATAATTAGTCTTATGTTAGGTAGGGTCAATGAGATAATCAAGGAGACCCACAAGGCATGGGTTAAGTTATTTGAAGAAAAACGTGGTTTTTATACTTCACCGAAACCCAAAATAGATACTACAGATATCCTGGTTGAAGGAAAAGGTAAAGGTATTGTGGGTACTTCACCCTCAATTTTGAAAAATATTAAGATAGTGGATATTGAGCCCTAGGTAGAGACTAACATACAGGCAAATACAGAGAGTGTAAAGGTTGCAAATTTACTTATTACTAATGTTGAGGACAATAGTCCTCCAGATCCGAATGTACAGGATGAGGACATAGCTCCTAGGGAGGAACTGTCAGTAACTAAGACTGTTCCAAGTGGTGAAGCCACTGGTGCAAGTGAGGAAGCTATAAAGGTTAAACCATTAGAGGAAAAGAAAGGGGAATCCGATAGGGAACCGGTAGTGAGTCTATTATTGTCAATTGACACCTCGCAAGTTGAAAAGAAAAGCATAATGGAGATGAGTTCTACTGAACTCATGATGATGGATGCATAGAAAATAATGAAAGAAGGATTTATGGATAAAGGAGTTATTGATCAGTCTATCACTATTTTGCATAGACTTGTTCCAGAGTGCAAGTTTGACAAAGAAGAGAGCCCATCCGACAAGCTTAAGATAATCACAGAGCACATTTCAAAGGTTTTTCAGTCTTTATAACAAATATCAAATCAACAAGCACTGGAGAGGTTTACACAGGAAAAAAGAGCTACATTTGATCAAATGATTGAGTTTGAGAGGAAGGAGATTAATGATAAGTTGAAGTTCATAGCTAATGCATTAAGGCAATGTACTAATATCTATAGAGTATCTTGTAATATAGGTTTACTCACAGCTGAGACATATAAAAGGATTAAGGATATTCGAGAGGAGACTGTAGGTATAGTTAATTCTTTTGATGGATAAAATTCTTTAACTACATCTATAGATGGTTAGATTTTGGTTTTTGAAGCCCAAGTTTTAGCTCTTGAGAGGGAAAAAGATAAAATCATAAGGAGAAGCAGAGGTCTTAGAGGTTTGGTGAGTCCTTGGTTGGATTCATTAAGTATACATAAGAAGGAGTGTATAGATATGGTTGGTAAGCCCACACCGACAGAACTTAATGAGAAAGATTCATATGCCCATATGATAAATGGACTTGTATCGATTTCTAGAACTTTCAAATCTGGTTGGGATACCTATCTAGAGATTTTGGAGAAGGCCTATCCAGATATTTTCAAATATATTCAGCTCTGGTAAGGTATTTTGGGATATTCACTGTACAGTCTTTCATTCTTCATCTTGGTTTTTGGTATTTTTTGGTATTTTTGGCATTGATGTCAAAGGGGGAGTATAGGTGAAAAATATTTGAGAGATATGGAGGTGAGTATTTTGTTCAAATAGATATTCAGCTCAGGGGGAGTAGGCTTAGGATGAAACCGACAAATCGAAACCATGATCATTTTTCACATGAGTGTTGCCATCAATGCCAAAGGGGGAGATTGTTGGCAATTGACACTCATTTGGTTGGTCTCAATATGTTGTCATTGATGGCAACATGGCAACATGTTCCGGCTTCATATTTTGGTTTAGTTGTGTACTAGCAAACACTTCATCGGCATTGGAAGGTTGGAAGGAATTTTTTTGGGTACCAACATTGCAAGAAGACATGGTTCACATTCAAGTTATCGGTATTGGAGGCTGACATAATTTGGGAGATCCGACATTGACAATTGTTTTTGATATTCATGTGTTTATGTTATTGAGTTGACATGTATATTCATATTGTAATTATCTGTGTAAGCCGACATAAGGCATGATATATTGTAAAGGGTATATAGGTTAGTTGATTAGATCATTTTATAATATGGAATATGGAGGAATAGGAGAATGCGATAATGTTTTGTAATGTGAAGTTTATGTGAGGGGTATTCTAGTAAGAGTTTAGGGTTTTAGACCGGAATAGATAGAGCTTAACCGAAACTGTATTCACGCATAGAAGATGTTATCATTACAGCTCAATCATTTCTTCGGATTGTACTCTAGATTTGTATGTAGTCAGTGAGGTTCCTTTTGTGATTGAGCAGTGTGCTCTAGGCTGTAAGCTTTCTTGCAAGTGCAGGCCCCTATATTTTGTAATATCTCTTCATATGGCCAGTGGATTGATATTGTGCATCACAAATCCCTCCGTGGTTTTTTCTCTTTGAGGTTTTCCACATATAATTTTGTGTGTTATGGTATTCATTTGTGTGATTGTCTTATTGGTTGCTTTAATTCTTTCAATTTTATATGTACTGGTATACCGGTTGGTGAATGCATGTTTTAATAAGGTTAAAATTGATCATTCTGGTAGAACACTGATTCACAAACCCTCCCCCCTCTCAGTGTTCTTGGATTCCAACACACACACACACACAGATATATATATATATATTTGTGTTATCTTCATGATCAATTAGTTAGTGGGTGCTTTTGATAGTTGGTGGCAGTCTTAGTTACTTCTCCACTAGTCGAAGGGTTTAATCCATGTAGACAAATAAATTTGACTAATTGAATTTAGTCTTCTTGAGCACTGGTTATTAAATAATTACACATGATTTAATTAATTGGTAATTTGTCCTCTAGCTAATTAATTCAATTCCCCCACATGTCTTCTAACCTTTCCTCTAACCCTTTCTCCAACCTAACTGACCTATTTAACCAAATTTTTTAGTTAATCTTATCTCGTGCCCTCACCATATGTGTGCATATTCCCAAAATATCTCAAATTTCATAAAATTTGGGAAATACCTTTTAATTTGGGGAAAATTTCCTAAAATGTGGGAAAATATCCAAAATATCATACAACATAGGAATATCATTAACTTGTAATCTCTTTTGGAATAGAACCTTCCAATTTGGGTGTCTCATTCCCAAATGGATATGTGTCATTGCTTCCAGTGACACATGTCATTCTCATCTATGACACTTTCCCTTCTCAAGGACGTGTCTCATTCTCATGCCTCTCCATCTCTTATTGAAACCTATTTAAATCCTGAGCATTGTCCTTCACAAAACAATCCACTTTCATTTTCATACCCTCATAATACAGAAATGGTCACTCACCTTTTGCATATTCACATCCATTTAGCAAGCACCTTTGCATCTCATTTTGGTTTAATCCATCTTGAATTCACTATCATGGAGAATAATCAAGTATCTACCATACATAAAGCACACATCAAATTAGGGGACAATCAAATCGAAGGAAGAAGATAGAGTTTGCACTTTAATTAACATTACTTTATTTTTCTAGTTTTCTTTCTTCTTAGCATCTTGATCTTGAGTGTGGCTAAAATATGTGTTTGCTGATTGTTTGGTTCTTCTTTTTAGTCTCTCTAATTTACATTCACAATTTTCTACATACAATCGCCAACTTGAGGTCGAGCAGAGTGTCCAGGAGTGGATTAGAGGATACCTCTTAGGCATTTGACATTTTGTAAGGCAAAAATATACGACTACCTACATTCTCTTGGTTTAATGAAGTGTATGATGGATAGTGTTTTCCCTTTGCACATTAGAGGGAGAGAATCATTAGAGAGAGGGTAGGTACTACCAACTAGAAATGCCATGGTCATCTAGGATTTGAGAACACACACACTCATGCACTAATAACTTTTTTCTACATATGATTCTAATGTAGTCAAGTTAAATATTGTAATTTTCTTGTTGTGTCATGTTTTAATTATTGAAATTGAATTATCATTTAGTTCATGGATTTTCATTTCATGATTGGACAATCGATTTATTTTTTACTACAAGAATATGTTTGTTTAGAGAAAAAATTATTGTATTACTACTATAGCTTCATTACATAAATTATGGTGTTCAAAATTATGTATTGATCGGATAATAATAGTTTTGTACTAAGAATGGGTGCTTATATGAGAGACAATGACAAAAATTGAAAAAAGATTTAGTGAAGGAAAGATGACAAGAAAAGGTTATAACATGTGGAGGAAAGTAGTGAAGAGATTCTATGCTTACAAAGTCTGCCAATTGAATTGATACGTAACTGTTACTACTACCATTCTATTATGATAAAGAGGAATAATGGTTAGGTACTTTAATTCATTTCTCATTGATGATGAATACTTTTCATTATATATTATTTTATAAGTATTAGATAATAACTGTAGACACCTAGAATTGTTCTGTCTAATTAAATAAATATCTTTATTTATTTAATTACTTTATCCTAATTCTTCTATTAATTAAATAAATCTTTATTTATTTAATTAATTCATTTACCCTTTTCTAGCCTTTTTCTTCATTTAAATAAATACTTTTATTTATTTAAATTGTCTTTTTTCCTAAATTAAATAAATACTTTATTTATTTAATTGATCTCACTTCCTCTATTAATTAAATGAATCTTTATTTATTTAATTAATTCATTAACCTTTTCTACCCATGACACATGTCATTCATCTCTTAATTCCTACACTACCTACCCTCTCATTATTTTCTTATTTCCTCTACCTACCCTCTAATCCTAGCCAACCATTTATCTTTTACACCTCTTAATCTTATCCCTCCATTTCTTATAGTGTCTTCTATATAAGGAGATACTTCCTTCATTAGCTATACTAATCAACCATCCCCCAACTATGCTTTTGAACTTTCATATGCGATCAAGTCTACTTGCAACCACATTTCCGTTCTTTGTTGAGCTCTTGTGCACACATAAAATTTGAGAGAAAATATATCAAGCAAGATCATTAGAGATAGGAAGAATGAAGATCCAAACCCTATTGGACATGTGATGGTATAATCTTTGTGATTTCATTTGATTTGCACTGTCTTAGGTAATCTTCATATGTTATGGTAGATCTTTGTTGTTGTTAGGCTAGGGTTTTGTGGTTGAATTCATTTAGTCTTTCAATATTGTTGTTTCTATTTTTACCATAAACAATCACTTTATCTACTACTTAAATAAAATGCATTAGTGAGTTTTTTACTTATGGGTTCCAAAATTTAAGAATTTCATTCTAAAATTTTAAGTATTAGTAAGCTTTTATTAAAAATATAGAATATATAATACATTTAATGATATCAAATTTCTACAATCCATAATTTTATGTGATTCTAATTTTCGGATTTCCACATACAATTTTACAAAGCCAACATGATAGTCTACATTGTCAAATATTCAAAACCAAAACAAACCCAATTTTTTTCTTTCTCAAAACTGAAAATAAAACTTATTTCTCAACAATGTATATATGTACTTTATTAATTTAAATTTATAAATCCAACATGATTAAAAAAAAATTACACAATCGAATCCATAAATTAGAATCACATCATATAGTACATTAACATTTTAACCTAATTAAGAGATGCAATATGAATTTAACATAAGTCAAGTTAGTTAGGTTAAGCATATATGCATGTTATAGGCATTCCAAATATATATTGAAAAAAATACTTTTCATTTTTAGTGAAATTTTAATGCTAAATCCATCATGAGACACCTTCACCTACTTGTACATAAAAAGGTTTGCAAGAGATGGAGATTATGGCTAGATAAAAAATATAATCCAAAGCTGAAGTGCTTATAACTAACATGCATACATCTATATTTCTTAGATTAAAGATTGGACAATTCTTGTAAACTCCATTTGCATATCTTTAGTAGTAAAAAAAATGTATTTTGATATTATCCACATAAAATCTAATTGATAGTTTAAGGAAAATACAAATTACATTTTATGAACTTATATTTTGAAACAACATTATTTTCATTTGGAGGAGCTTGTAGTATCTGTAGAATTTGAGTTATCGACAATAGTTAATAATGCTTGAATGTTTGGTAAGTTGTAATGATTATGATGAATTGTGTGTGACATCTCTACTAGTATGCTTTCCACTTGTTGCATGCTTGGTCGACTGTTGGAAATTTGATTAGCACACCACAAACCAAGTTGTAGAAGACCTTCTAGTGTTGATAGTTTGAGTGCTTCTTGACCTTCTTCATCTCTATCATGCATATCATCTAAGAAAATGCCTTGAATGCAACTTTCTAATATACTTGGAAATGTTGTTGAAACCCATTGAGACAAAGTTAATCCATTAGTAAACATATCATCTGTTGGTTGTTTTTGTGTAAGCACCTCCAACATTAGAATTCCATAACTAAACACATCTCCTTTTGTCGAAATCTCTCCCCCAAATCCATATTCTGCACAAGCAAACTCTTATAATAAACAATTTAAAAAGATTAATCCCTACAAATATGAAAAACAAATTATAGTATAAATTATTTAAACATTATATAACAAAACAGAAAAACTTCTTATTTATTTTCATAATTTTAAATACTTTTAAATATTGAACTTTTTAATATGTATTAGAATTATAAAGATATTCAATTTAAAATCATTAAATCATATCATCTATAAAAAAAAATTAAATTTATTGGCCACAATAACTATATTACACTTATTGTCTTGAATATATGATTTTTTTTTTAAATGATAGAAACTTATTGACTGACCTGGCGGGATGTAGCCCACGGTTCCTTTCAGTGCGGACGTTGTGCTGGCCGAGTCGTCAGTTGGACTGAAGAGCCGAGCGATTCCGAAATCTGCCACGTGAGCAGTCATGTCCTCGTCCAACAGCACATTCTGCGGTTTCAAATCACAGTGCACGATTTGAGGTGAACAGTCGTGATGCAAGTAACGCAGAGCGTGCGCCACGTCACACAAAATACTCAACCGTCTCTGCAAACTCAGCCGTTGGTCACCTTGCAAATGCCGATCCAGGCTTCCGTTGGCCATCAATGGCAGCACCAGAGCCTTGAAGTCCATTGAAGAGCACGCCGTTATTATCTTTAGCAGATTCCGGTGCCGGACTTTCCCCAGGGTCTTGCATTCTCTGATGAAGCTTCTCTCTGCCCTTTCAGAATTGGAAACCTTGAACACCTTTATGGCCACGCTCTCCCCGCTCGATAGAACGCCTCTGTAAACAGAGCCGTATCTGCCTGCACCGATTAAGTTATTGGGGCTGTAGTCTCCGGTTACTCTCTTCAGTTCTTCCATCGAAATCCTCAAATTGCCTGCTGTTTTTACGGAAGTGGTTTGAAATCGCCTTTTCGGATAGCAGTACCATATTATCCAGAGCGTAACCCCTGTGAAAATTAGTGCTCCAACAACACCTACTGGTGCACCGATCAGTATTGCCTTGTTTATATTCTGGTGTTTGTATGTAGTGGATGAACAGGCTGGTAATCCCGAACAATTACCGCACAGTCCTGGATTTCCAAGAAAGGATGTCCTGTTCATCTTCTTGACTGGGCCTGTACAGGGGACTTCACCTCTGAAATTATTATACGACAAGTCCAAGATTTCAAGCATTCCAAGCCTGGAGATGGAGGAAGGAACCGGGCCTGTAATATTGTTGTGAGACAAATCCAGTTCTTCAATGATTGATAGTTTCTGGCCAATCGCTGATGGAAGGACGCCCTCTAGGTGATTGTGAGAGAGATTCAGGTACTGCAAACCTACTAAGCCTGTAATTTGGGCAGGGATACCCCCGGACAGCTTATTCATTGACAGATCTACAACCTGTATCATTTGCATTCCTCCCATACCAGGAGGAATGGGCCCTGTCAATGCGTTGCTTGATAAATCTAAAAAGGCGTTCAAATTCCGGAGATTTGCAATTTCTGAAGGGATAGTGCCAGAGAAATTGTTGCAACAGAGCTGGAGATCCTCGAGAAGCATACACTGTGCAATTTCTGGAGGTATCCTCCCGTCAAGTCCGTTGATGCTCAAGTTCAGGGTTCTGAGGTTGTTGAGATTGCCTATGCTCTCCGGGATCGTCCCGGACAACATATTGTCATTGAGATAAAGGTATTCAAGGCTTTGATTTAAAAACTGGATTTCTGCAGGAATGCTTCCCTGCAATTTATTTCGACTGAGATCTAAGAAAACTAGATTAAGAAGATTTGAGATCTCGGAAGGGATGGTTCCTTCAAGGGAATTAGTGCCCATGCATAGCTGTATCATGGAGGAAAGATTACCGATTCCTTTGGGTATGCTACCGCTAATATTGTTCATTTCTATGTTAAGGAAATAAAGAGTAGCGGAAAGCTTACTGAATATTGCTGCAGGCAAAGTACCCGTGAGATGACACTGGGAGACATCAAGCTTTTGCAATTTTGAACAGTTGGAAAGCGCTTTCAGTATCGGCATCGGTCCAGAAGTTGTACCGCTCACAAATTCGTTCGAGCCTATGTCGAGGACCGTGAGCCTTGAAAGCTGCCCCAATGCATCCGGAATAATTCCACCTAATTTGTTAAACGCGAGCTCCACATGTGAAACACGGGAGCAATTTCCCAGTGATTTTGGGACGCCGCCGGAGAGACTATTCCCGTTCAGAAATAGCCAGTCCAAGTGAGGTAGCCGGGCTCCAATATCTTCAGGTATCTGACCAGAAAATCCGTTGAAGTTCAATGACAGGTTCCGTAACGCTGTCCAGTTGACGAGACAAAGCGGCAATGAGCCCGTCAGATAATTATTTTCAAGATTGATGAACACCAGACGAGAGAGCATTCCCATTTTTCGAGCAAGCGTTCCAGTCAGCTGGTTTTCGGAAAGATCTATCTTTCGCAGCATAGAACAATTTCCCAGCTCCTCAGGAATGCTGCCGCTGTGATTGTTGCCGTAGGAGGACAGAATTGCCAGTCTGCCCAAATGGCCAAACTCGGACGGAATGCTTCCCGTCAGATTGTTTTTGGATAAGTGCAGTTCCTTTAGTTTCCGCAGGCGACTGAGTGCCGGGGGAATATGGCCGCTAAAACTGTTGTGGGAGAGGTCGAGCAATCGAAGGGATGATAGATTAGCGATCTCAGGGGGTATAAAACCTCCTAAGCTGAGATTTCTGAGATCGATTGCAATAACAACCATCCGCTGAGTGAAAGAGCGGCATTCTACACCCGTCCAGTTGCAGAAATGACGGGAGGTCCCGTTCCAGCTCTGTAAAACCGAAGAAGGATCGTGTGTTACTGCAAGTCTGAGTGCCATGAGAGAAGCCACTGTATTATCATCAGCTTGTCCTGCTGAGACATCTTGCGGTGCTAACATAAGTAAAACATATTGCAGAAACAGGAACATGACAAAGCAAGCCATGCTTAGTCTGAAGCCCACATTTACTTCACAACTCCACAAATCTTACCTCTGGGAATAAAAGCCCTCTCGCAGCAAGTGAATGTCTCTTTCCTCTATCTTGATTACATTAAATGTTTCTTTCCTCGGACTTACGAACAGAAACTCATTAAATTAGTTGTTTTGAGTTTCAAGTAAAGGGCCCTTTTGTTTAATAACCCTTTTTTTTTCCATAACTCTTCAATCATCACTATGAAAATCATACTCCAATGTAATGATTTTATCGGATTTAAAATATGCAAATTCTATCCATATTGACTCGACAATCAATTTAGGTATGAAAACTTTCGGACTAATAGTACAATAATGATTCCAGTGGTCTTATATTTCATTGCGACCTTCCATTTAGAAATCATTGTCGAAAAGAATTTTGTGGTAAGGGACGAAGTGCGAATGGAATTATGAAATATGGACAATCGCAGGCCCCATTACGACGAGAGCTTAAAATGCGTTTTCTTCATTTAACGCGTACTCCACTTTCGTGAATCATTTTACGGAAACAGTTACAAAATAATTATGGACATTGTTTAATCACGGAGTCATTTATTTTTCATACAAAATAATATTATATTTGATTAAAAAAATAAAATCTGTAAATCATAACAGATTTTATATGATTTTTACTACTTCAATTTTCTTAATCTGTTATCTTAATACTGTTTTACTACAGAAACTCTATTGAAAAACAATTGTATTATATAAATTTATGTTTTTACTATTGTACTGTTTTGTATGGAGAATAGCCATTGGATATATTTTGATGCAATATATTTATTAGGCTGAAGGTGTTGCATTATTTGAGTTAGATGGACTGACTTTGTAGATGAACAGTTTGTAGTTTCAGAGAAGCATGCAAGACAATCTAAAGTCTAGTCACTAATGGATTTTTGCTACTTTTTAGTGTTCAATTTTTGTCATTTTATGTTTCTCAACTTTTATTTTTTGTTTTGTGCTTTCTCGTCGCGGGTTTCTATGATTGACAAGTAGCCGTCAGAATCATTTTCCTCCCATTTTTTATTTCATTTCGCTTTCTTGATTTTTAATTTGTGTAGGGTTTGTAATAGTTACATCTAAATTTTGACCATTTCATCATGTACACTCTTTGACTTGTTTCATTATAGGTTAAAGAAAGGAAAGACAAATTAAGAAACACAATGTGTAAATAAATGAACAAATTATTAACCAATTCATACATATAAATTTTATAAGTGTTTATGGTGAAAATGGATACAATAATAACAAAATTGAAAGGCTAAATGAATTCAACCACCAAACCCTAGCCTAACAATCAACAAAGATCCACCATAACATATGAAGATTACCTAAGACAATGCAAATCACATGAAATCACAAAGATTATACCATCACATGTCCAATAGGGTTTGGATCTCCATTCTTCCTATCTCCATTGATCTTGCTTGATATATTTGCTCTCAGATTTTTATATGCACAAGAGCTCAACAAAGAACGGAATGTGGTTGAAAGTAGGATCGTAGTGTAGCCAAGTCTTCAAGATTGTCGATTAGCATGAGTGATTAGGGTTTGATAATGAAGAAGGCATCTCCTTAAATAGAAGACACTATATGAAATGGAGGGATAAGATTGAGAGGTGTAAAAGGAGGTCGGCTAGGATTAAAGGGTAGGTAAAAGAAATACCAAAATAATGAAAGGGGTAGGTAGTGTATGAATTAAGAGATGAATGACATGTTTCATGTGTAGAAAAAGATAATGAACTAATTAAATAAATAAAGATTTATTTAATTAACAGAAGAAGTAGGATCATTAAATAAATAAGATATTTATTTAATTTAGGAAAAGGATAATTTAAATAAATAAATGTATTTATTTAAATGAGAAATAAGGCTAGAAGAGGATAAATTAATTAATTAAATAAATAAGGATTTATTTAATTAATAGAAGAATTAGGCTTAGATAATTAAATAAATAAAATATTTATTTAATTAGTCATGACAATTTTAGGTGTCTACATTTTGCCCCTCTTTGAGACAATGTGGCTTGTCGCGTTGTTTCAAAGAAGATAAGATGAACTGATACAGAGTTGCCCCAGGATGGGAATAATATGCCCCCTCGAGAGATTGGATGAAAATGTCTGAAAAGATTGCAGACAATCTCTCGATAAGAAAGAAAGGCTAGAATGGATAGACTGGATAAAGTGATAGAGTCACAGGATGAAGAAGACTGACTCGGAAAATGAAGGCGAGGGCTAGGGTAGGCTATAAGATAGACCACGGGCAAAAGACATCCTCATTGTCATCTACACCTTCATGAGATCACAGTGCAGAGCGAGAAAAAGAGCAGCAGCAGTCAGCAGCAATGGCTTTCGTACATAGATTCGACCGCGTTCGCCGATTTCAGAGACCAGCCGAGGCAGGAGAGCCGGTAAGTACCACCAAACCTCCTCGTACTTTGACGCATTCAATTTTGTCATTAATGCATGCTAGTTAGCAATAAATGCGCTTAGGAATAGGGCACAAAAAAGTGCAAAAATGTGCAACCACGTCTGCGTCGGTGCCAGGCGCGTCTGTGTCCAACAAGCGCGTCTGTGTCGGTGCCAGGCACGTCTGTGTCTGGAACCGCGTTTGTGTCACATGCGGGCGCGTCTACGTCCTGAAGGTGCGTTTGTGTTGCAAAGTCGCGTTTGTGAATAGTTTAGGCATGTTTATGTCATACAGGCACGTCTGTGTTGTACAGGTGCGTCTATGCAGTCTTTAGGCGCGTTTGTGAGGTAGAAACGCGTATATGTCAAAAATGCAAGGTTTTGTCTTCTAGGTCAAATCGACAGTTCTGTGATGAACATATGCTGTCGATTGGATAAGCTGCTGAGAGGATACACTCAAGCAGGTCCTCTAGGAAGACTAGGATAGATCCAGGCACTTTGTGATGAACAGGGAGCACCAAGATAGAGTACTTTGTGATGAACAGGGAGTACCCAAAGTAGGAGTAGCACTTTGTGATGAACAGGGAGTGTAAAATGTGAGTAACACTTTGTGATGAACAGGGAATGTCACACACGTAGTACTTTGTGATGAACAGGGAGTACTACTAAGATAGAGAGCAACACTTTGTGATGAACAGTGAGTGTCACTAGGATAGATAACCATATGCATTTAGATAGCAAGTAGCATTTTGTAATAAACAGTGAATTCCACGATGACTGACATGATTTTGATTGTCTGACTGCAAGAGTATCTGCCTATGTTAGAGTCACGAGAGAGATTCCCATCTACACAAAGATTGCGACCAGAGTTGTCTTTTCAGGATAGAGCTGCCATCAAGGAGATGGGCCTTAGACATGCATTATATGTACCTGAGTTTCAGGCAAACATGGGTTTGCTGATTGCACTGGTGGAGAGATGGCACTCCGAGACATGTACGTTTCATTTGCCGATGGGGGAGATGACAGTGACCCTCGAGGATGTTTACAGGATATTGCACATACCGATCGATGGAGAGTTGATTCCATACGATCGTGACGGAGACAGAGAGGCGCTGAGACGGGTGTTCCAGGATCCCGGGCTAGAGATGAGAGCACGACACGTGGCATGGGATACCATGACTGCGATAGGGTTAGCTTTGCCAGCTGTGATTGGAGGAGCCATCAGTGGTTTCCTGTGTCCGGACAGGGCGACACGGGGGTTGGCAGTGGGCTGGGGAGGAGCACTGGAGACATTGGTTACACATCACACTAGATATGCATGGGGTCCATGTGTGTTGGGACACCTATATTATGAGCTGCACTAGTTTGTCTACCATGGATCAGTGGGACTGGGTTGTGGAGTGATGCTTTTATAGGTTTGGGCATACGAGCATCTGCCTATCACACGATCGATACACTTCAGGGGCAGAGGTCATGGGCGGAGCTTTGTTCACTTGTATGATATGATCACTTCGCGGCCTCGGATTGGCAGGTTAGAGCATTGGAAGCGAGTGATAGATGACATTGACGTAGTCATCTGGAGGCCATATCTGGGATGTGAGGAGTGGGAGGATGATGCAGTGGAGCTACCTTACACCTTTAGGAGCCGATATCTGATTGGGCAGACGCCCTATATATTGGAGAGGCAGTTGGTAGACAGAGTATGCCGACAGTATGGCAGGATCCAGAGGATGCCACGAGGCTCGGGTATGTATGCCCATACAGTGAGGGATCAGGCGCAGTTCGGGCCGTTGTTGTCATACGATCAGGTAGTTACACAGTTGGCGGAGATGGTGCCCCTACCTTGGGATATGTGGCCAGAGATTGAGGATGCAGGTATGGATGCAGAGTACTCCGCATATTGGGCAGAGCATCCGTTCCCCCGATTGACAGATCCAGGGGAGCTACTGGAGGGAGAGGTAGGAGGAGATGATGATGATGATGATGGTGGAGGCGATGGGGGCAGAGGTCGACGGAGGCAGAGGGGAGTAGTTGGGGAGAGGAGGGTGGCACCTCAGAGGGAGGGTGGACAGGAGGGACAGGCCCAGGTGGTGAGGGGTTGCGGTGGAGTGCCTCTGTAGGTACCAGCAGCATAGGGTCCTAGGGCACAGGGACAGAGACAGGGACAGGTGCAGGGACAGGTGCCAGTACAGGCATAGGGACAGAGACAGGTATAGGGACCTAGACATGTACCGAGACAGGTACAGGGACAGGTACAGGAGCAGGCACCCACAGAGGGAGAGCCACAGGCAGAGGCAGAGGGTGGGGATCCAGAGGAGGATGAGCTGATTGAGCTCAGGGAGATCTGCCAGGGCCAGGCAGACGAGATCCAAGAGTTGGAGAGGGAGAGGGACCGACTCAGGACCCGGCTCAGGGATACTGAGCGGGAGAGGGATCAGGTGATTCAGCGCTACACTGAGGCTGAGACAGCGCTGAGGGCAGGGAGACAGGCGGCGGAGGACACAGGAGTAGGCTACGCATATGTCCTACGAGTCGAAGAGGAGATTGCCTACTAGAGGGACCTGTATTATGGTGTCATGCCAGTAGATCAGCCGGCGAGGAGCTTCCATAGACCATCGCAGACAGCGAAGGCTACGGGAGGGAGCCGAAGGAGACAGGCATCGAGTGGTGGGGTCATGGGTCCTCCACCACCACCAGACAGGGGGGACAGGCAGGGTGATCCTGGAGCGGGTCCTTCTATAGCTCAGATTCTGTCGAGGCCAGGCAGCTCCGAGGGAGGGAGTTCATCATAGCCATAGAGGGCTCCCTTGTATCAGTATTTGTACCATTTTTTTGTATTGTTTATGGTGAAAATGGATAACAAATAGTAACAATATTGAAAGGCTAAATGAATTCAACCACCAAACTCTAGCCTAACAATCAACAAAGATCCACCATAACATATGAAGATTACCTAAGACAATGCAAATCACATGAAATCACAAAGATTATACCATCACATGTCCAATAGGGTTTTGATCTCCATTCTTCCTATCTCCATTGATCTTGCTTGATATATATTTGCTCTCAGATTTTATATGCACAAGAGCTCAAGAAAGAACGGAATGTGGTTGCAAGTAGGATCGTAATGTAGTCAAGTCCTCCAAATTGTCGATTAGCATGAGTGATTAGGGTTTGATAATGAAGAAGGCATCTCCTTAAATAGAAGACACTATATGAAATGGAGGGATAAGATTGAGAGGTGTAAAAGGAGGTCGGTTAGGATTAGAGGGTAGGTAAAAGAAATACCAAAATAATGAAAGGGGTAGGTAGTGTATGAATTAAGAGATGAATGACATGTGTCATGTGTAGAAAAATATAATGAACTAATTAAATAAATAAAGATTTATTTAATTAATAGAAGAAGTAGGATCATTAAATAAATAAGATATTTATTTAATTTAGGAAAAGGATAATTTAAATAAATAAATGTATTTATTTAAATGAGAAATAAGGCTAGAAGAGGATAAATGAATTAATTAAATAAATAAGGATTTATTTAATTAATAGAAGAATTAGGCTTAGATAATTAAATAAATAAAATATTTATTTAATTAGACATGACAATTTTAGGTGTCTACATTTTGCCCCTCTTTGAGACAATGTGGCTTGTCGCGTTGTTTCAAAGAAGATAAGATGAACTGATACAGAGTTGCCCCAGGATGGGAATAATATGTCCCCTCGAGAGATTGGATGAAAATGTCTGAAAAGATTGCAGACAATCTCTCAATAAGAAAGAAAGGCTAGAATGGATTGACCGGATAAAGTGACAAAGTCACGGGATAACGAAGACTGACTCGGAAAATGAAGGCGAGGGCTAGGGTAGGCTATAAGATAGACCATGGGGGAAAATACATCCTCATTGTCATCTACACATTCACAAGATTAGAGTGCAGAGAGAGAAAAGGGCAGCAGCAGTCAGCAGCGTTGGCTTTTGTTCACAGATTCGACCGTGTTCACCGATTCTAGAGGCCAGTAGAGGCAGGAGAGCCGGTAAGTACCACAAAACCTCCTTGTACTTTGATGCATTTATTGTTGTCATTAATGCATACTAGGTAATGTAATAAATGTGCATTTATGTCAGGAAAGCGCATTTGCGTTTGAAAAGTATGAATTTGCATCTTCTAGGTCAAATCGGCAGTTCTGTGATGAACATACGCTGTCGATTGGATAAGCTGCTGAGAGGATACACTCAAGCAGGTCCTCTAGGAAGACTAGGATAGATCAAGGCACTTTGTGATGAATAGTGAGTACCAAGATAGAGTACTTTGTGATGAACAGGGAGTACTAAAATATGAGCAGCACTTTGTGATGAACAGGGAGTGCAAATGTGAGTAACACTTTGTGATGAACAGGGAGTGTCACACACGTAGTACTTTGTGATGAACAGTGAGTACCACTAGGATAAATAGCAACACTTTGTGATGAACAGTGAGTGTCACTAGGGTAGAAGCAACACTTTGTGATGAACAGTGAGTGTCACTAGGACTGACATGATTGATTTGCTTGACTGCAGGAGTATTTGCTGATGCTAGAGTCAGGGGAGAGATTCTCGTCGACACAGAGATTGCGACCTGAGTTGACACTTGAGGACCGAGACACGATTGAGGCTATGGGATTGAGATACATTCTGTATGTGCCTGAGTTTTGGGCAAACATGGGATTGCTGACTGCACTGGCTAAGAGATGGCACTCAGAGACTTGTACGTTTCATCTGCCGATGGGTGAGATGACAGTCACCCTGGAGGATGTATATAGGATTATGTGGATACCGATTGATGGGGAGCTGATTAGCACTACCAATAGTGTTGGCAGGAGTGATCAGTGAGTTCCTCTGTATCAGTTTTGTACCATTTTGTATAATGATGTAGACACCTGTGGGTGATTGTAGCCATATGATTTTGACATCATTGTATCGTGACACTTTATATATATATATGAGATGATTCATCTTTGCGGAAGCTATATGCATGCATACCTATGTGATGTATGTTTCTATGTGATGCTTATGATATGGATGCAAATATGTATATGATGCAATGCAATATTTTTGTTCTTTTATGTTTTATATGTGTATGCATGATGCAAATGTGAATGTATGTAATGCAGATGAATATGATAATGCAAATGTAAATTGTGCTAACAGGTGTTGTGTGCAGGATGTGATGCAGTTGTGATATCTATATGTATGTATGAAATGATTATATGTGGTAATGTAGGTGCAACTACATGAAATGCAAATGTTTTTGGTGTGTCATTATACTCAGTCATGTGATAGCAGGCTACGCAGACTCGAGAAGGATGATGGAAGTCAATCGAGACAGAAGATATGAAAGTGAAAGAGCTTCTTGTGCGTTATCATCATTGAGCTTATTATGGCAAAATAGGTTATGACAATCGAGGCATATGTTCGACCTAGAAAGTCATTGTACCTGTTTGCATGGAGATCAGACAGTCACAAACAAGGAATGCCTCAGTTCATACTAGACTCACAGTGTCCTCATATCTTTGGACAAGCCATAGCATTACTAAAAGACAATCCACAGACAGCAAACAAAATAGGTGACGATACCCCATCCTCGCCTTTCTAGTCAAAGATATCCTGGAGATAGAATCTCTAGTCAAAGACATCTTGGAAAAGCTAAAAGACATGTCACCAGAAAGATAAAATCAAAAGAAAACCAAGACTCGACACTAACACCCACTGTAGTCCTCAAGTTTAGTGTCTCTTGTCACTTGTATAAGTATTATTTGATTGTGGTCACAATGTTTACTTTCACAAAAAGGATAGATAGCACTGAACCATAATGTTGTCTGAGTCTGCTAAAAGATTTGATTTGTTGAAGCCCATTGTTGCTATTGTGTCTCATCTGAAATTGACTGAATCCATGAAACTGATACTTTATTGCGGAGAAGATGAAACTTTATTGCGGATCTGTGATGCAAATGTTGCTTTATTGTGGATTGTGCGCGGATAGACTTGAAGGAAGCTGGAAGAAACTGTACTCCTCAAAACATGTGATGTTCTCAGTTCCACACCCATTACTAGACGTAGGATTTGCCTTAGCCACAGATAGGATTTGATTTATTATGGATGGAAAGGGAGGTTTATTATGAATGGCTAACCAACCTTAGGTAGATCAATAACAAGCCATGATGGGAATGGGTAAGTTTATTGTGAATGAATAGGTTGTGAGTGTGTGCAAAGTGAAGGATGAAAGAGAATCTTGAAGGAGAGAGGAGCAATGTCTCTACGCATGGTGCTGGTGACCCAGTTTTCACCATGGTACTTGCCCAGGGCACCACCGAAGTGGTTTTCACCGTTGGACGAAATTATTTCTCTTTACTTTTTTCAATTTTTTCAATTTTTTTGTGTCACAAGGCGCCTGTTTGCCAGGTTTTCACCAAGTAACGATTTTTTTGTTTTATAATTTTTTTTTGTATTTTTTGAATTTTTTGATTTTTTGTATTTTTGAATTAAGATATTCCAAAGAGCTATGTGTAGAACCTACGAAGATGCATGCTGTTGATAGGATCCTCCAAAGGTTCACCTTCTGTAGTTGAGAGCTGATATGCACCGGATCCATAGGCTGCTATAACGATGTAAGGACCAAGCCAATTTGGTTCGAACTTGCCCTTCTTCTCTCTGTCTTGCTGATTCTTGGGGTTTTCTCTGAGAACCAAGTCACCTATCTCAAATGTGTGAGGCTTGACTTTGTGATTGTAGCTACGACTCATTCATTGTTGGTAAGCCTTGAGATGATTAAAAGCAGTTTGTCTCCGTTCATCCAACAGTTCTAGTTCTTGTAAGCGAGAGACCCTGTAATCTTCATCGTTGATGATGTTTTGCAAAGAGACCCATAAAGAAGGTAACTCGACCTCAATAGGCAAGATGGCTTCAGCGCCGTAGACAAGTGAGTAGGGTGTAGCTCCTGTAGGTGTGTGGACACTTGTGCGATAAGCCCAAAGTGCAGGATTGAGTTGGATATGCCAGTTACGGCCAGCGTCGTCGACTGTCGTTTTGAGGATTTTAAGAATTGTTTTATTAGACGCCTCAGCTTGGCCATTATCTTGGGGGTAATATGGTGTGGAGAAACAATGGGAAATATGGAAGCGGTCACAGAGTTCATGAACATCCTGATTTTTGAAGGGACGCCCGTTATCAGTAATAATAGACTTAGGAATACCATATCGGCAAATGATATAGTTAAGGATGAAGGTAGCAATTTGTTTCCTAGTGACTTGTGTAAGAGGCACAACCTCAATCCACTTTGTGAAATACTCTGTGGCTGTGATAATGAATTTATGACCATTGGAAGAAGGAGGGTGAATCTTGCCTATGAGATCGAGTCCCCACTGACAAAAGGGCCAAGGAGACGCAAGTGGTTGTAGTTTTTGTGCTGGTGCATGTATGAGGTCTCCATGAATTTGACATTGCTTACATTTCTTGACAAACTGATATGAGTCTTTTTCCATATTGGGCCAATAATATCTAGTCCTGATGAGTTTCTTGGCCAAGGTAGGACCACTAGCATGCGGACCACATATCCCTTCATGCACTTCACGTAACGCAATCTGAGCTTTGTCGCTTTCTAAACATCTAAGAAGAGTGCCATCTAGACCTCGTCGGTATAGGATATCAGCTAGAATGACATATTGAGAGGATTGACGAATGAAAGTGCGGCGTTGGTTGTTTGATAGATCAGGAGGCAAGATATTGTCACGAAGGTATGTGAATATGGACCCATATAACTAGGATTCGGGACCAACAACGCATATCATTTCAGTAGGAGTGATCTCATATGAAGGAACCAACGGGTTGTCTACCAGGAACTCATAGCAAGTTTCATTTTGAGGCAGGTCAATTAGTGAAGCAATTGTAGCCATGGCATCTGCAGCACGATTCTACTGTCTTGGTATCTGCTCAAAATCTATCTTTGTGAAGTGCTGTTTCAAATCATCCACCATTTGTTTGTAAGGCATCAATTTTTTATCTTTTGTTTGGTAATCATCAGTTGCTTGACGGATGACAAGTTGAGAATCCCCAAAAACACGAAGTTCTTGGATCTTCCATTGAACTGCAATTCGTAATCCAGTTGTTAATGCCTCATATTCCGCTATATTGTTAGTGCAAGGAAATGATAAGCGGTATGATTTTGGTATAGAATCGCCTTGAGGAGTTATAAAGAGAATACCAGCTCCTGCCCCATGCTGTGTGTATGAGCTGTCAAAGTATAGTTGCCATGGTCTTGCTTGTGATATTGTTAAAATGGATTCATCTGGAAATTCTGAATTTAGAGGAACATCATCTATCATGGGAGCATCCGCTAATTGATCCGCGATTGCTTGTCCTTTTATTGCTTTTCTGTCCACATACTCGATGTCGAATTCACTCAGGATCATTACCCATTTGGCCAGTCGCCCAGTAAGTGTAGCTTTGTTGATGTCTCTGAAATCTGTACATATTCTGATGCTACGATCTGGTTTACTGACAGGTACTAAATTGGAGATCCATTCAGGATAATCAATTGGGCGTATGAATCCAACATCCAATAATTTCTCCAGCTCTGCTTTGACTAGTAATGCCACTTGTGGATGCATTTTCCTTAATTTCTGTTTTACTGGCTTTGCCCCCAGTTTGACTGTCAAATGATGCATTATCAATTCCGGATCTAGTCCAGGCATATCAGTGTATGACCATGCAAAGTTGATTTGTCGTTCTTTGAAGAAGCTTATGAATTTTGATCTTTCGGACTCTGTTAATGATTGAGCCAGAAATATGTTGTGTGGAACTTCTTCTGTACCAATATTCATTTTGATAGTATCTTCTACCAACATGGATGACTTTTCCTCATATGATGCTGGGAGAATGTCGAGCCTTCCATCTTCGGGTGCCTTAGAGAGGTTTTCGCCCTCAGATACGTCCTTTCTTTTTACTTTTTTGGAATCAGATAGCGCCACAGTGTGGTTTTCGCCATAAGACCCTTGATTTGTTCTTATTTTCACATTTTTGCGACTGGAAGGTCCGACATCCTCACCAAAATATGCCATGTTGTTGAGTTCTATGGTGTGTCCTGCTTTGTGGTCCCCAGGGGGAAGATCATCTCGTATGCCAAGATAGTCAATAATAGCTTCATCAATTTGAAATGTGTCAAATTGTGCTGGTCCTTCATAATCCCAGTCAATGAGTTGGGGGTGAACAAGGGGAAGGCCTATAATGTTTTCGGAGTTTGCGGGGCTAAGAGTGAAGATGTGGTTATATTCGGGTATATCGAGGCAATTGTCGAGGTCATCGATGGCACTCTCCTCATCAGTTTCGATCGCAAGCGAATTCAAATTGTCGTCACTAGTAGCGCCTTCTGGGACAGGTGTCCTCATCCTATGTGACTTCGACCTAGAACCTTGAAATGAAGACTGTGGGCAATCCTTATGGGTTGTTTCTTGACCAACTCTGAACTTTTTATAAAATTCCTCTTCTTCTGTGGGTTCATCTGGCTCTCTGAATGTCTCGGTGAGCTCATAGTCACTGGAAGATTTGTCTGAACCCCATTCCCATTCGTTGGAATCTGTGGAATAGTAATCTTCTTGTTGAACTTTGGCAACTTTGATTTGTGATGCCTCTTCTGTTCTTTTAGTGTGGATCTTGGAAGTCAGAAAACCAAGTCCCTTTGAGCGTTCTCTTTTTATAGTCAATTCAGGTTGTAAGGGTTCTATGACGCCTTCTTTGCGTAACCCAAGAGGGCTTTTTCCATCATACCCAAATTTTTGTAGAATCTTGAAGCCTTTTCCATATTTCTCACAGGGTATATTGATCTGATCTTGTGTGTCCTCTTCAATGTCTTTGTAGAGCATTTTGTATAAATCTTCCTCTCCTAGTTCGCCCCATTTTTGAAAGGTAGTAGGATCCCATTTGAGTATCATGATGGATATTTGCTTGTTAGGATGTGGCCTTCCATATTCTTTTGGAGAGCTCATGACTTGTCATAAATACATGGTCTGATTTAAAGTGTATTCTCCCATGCCTTTGTCTTGAAATTTGCCTTTAAGTTCACCTTGTTTTGATGTCGAAGGTTTCAATGACTCAGGGTCAATGTATGCCGAAGAAGGAACAGCTTCACGATTACTGGGAATGATGGTCTCCGTATGTGATCTCAAGTTATTGCAATATATGAACGGATTAGGATCACCGTTAACTGTTACCTCGACTCCATTATGAGGAAACTTAATGCATTGATGGTATGTCAACGGGACTGCCCTCATTTCATGAATCCAAGGACGTCCTAGCAATATGTTGTATGTGAGATCCAAATCTAGGACTTGACAAACCACATCCTTTGTGACTGGCCCAATTCTTAGAGGTAAGGTGACTGTGCCCTTGGATGAGCGCTCTTCATCATCATATGCCTTGATGGTGATTTGATTTGTTGAATTCATAGCTTTATCAGAATATCCCAATTGTTTAATGGTGCTCAATGTACAAATGTTTAGACCAGCTCCTCCATCTATCAGGACTCGCTTTATTCGATGTTTGTGTATGAAGGCTTCAATGTGTAAAGGTGCATTATGTGGCTGACATACGGAGGCGTCATCGGCTTCCGTGAATGTAAGGGAATGTGAAATGGAAAGGTATCCCACCATGACTTGAAACTGGTCCACATTCAGATCAGTAGGAACGATAGTTTCTCTCAAGATTTTGTCAAGAATAGCTTTATGAGCGGGGGATATACGTAGGAGCTCAAGGATGGAGATGAGCGAGGGTGTCTTCCCTAACTGTTCTACAAGGTCATACTCAGGTTTGGTTGATGAAGAAGCGGCATTTTTAGTGGAAGCACCTGGCAAAGTAATCTTACCTCGACGGGTTGTAACATGACATTCAGGGGTATGTTCGGAAGAAGATCCAACACCTCTTAGGAAAATCTTGGGTCGCTGAGGAGGATTCTCAGGATTTTTGTTCTTAATAGTAATAGTAGAGATATGATTGTCCGTCAAGATGTGATTGATAGTTGAGTCATAGTTGTAAGGTGCTCTAGTATAGTTGGCTTGATCATCTGTGACTTTGGCTTTTCCTTTGTCATGCTTTGGGAATGGTTCCTTAAACATCTCATGTTCTTGATTGGATGAGTGTCCCTCAATCTCAATGTCACCTCTATCAATGAGATCTTGCACAATATTCTTCAGTCGATGACAATTACCTGTCTTGTGACCCTTACTCTTATGAAACTCACAATACTCATCATCATTCCACCAATTTGGTTTGACCTTTGGTTCATATGGAGGAAAATCTGGAACTGTGATCACTTTATTTGCCACAAGCTTTTTGAATACTGATTCAAGTGGTTCTCCCAACGGGGTGTACTTCCTTCGTGGTCTAGAAGTTGTTTGAGTATTCACTTGATTGTTTGTAGAACTTGATCCCGAAAAGATGAACTTGGGTCTCACTATATTGGCATCAACAACACCATCATTGACTGTGTTCTTGTTTTTATTCCAAAATCTTGGCTTGTCTTTTCCTTTAAAGTCATCTTTGTTTTCCTTGAATATCTTAATAACTCCTTGTTCAATTAAGACCTTTTCTGTTGCTAAGCCCTTTTCAATAACATCCTTGAAGGTGGCCAAACAAGCTTTCCTTAGATCATAGCCAATGTCCTTGTTAATGTTTTGAGTGAACATTTCTACCATTTGTTTCTGTGGGATTTCTCAAGAGCATCTGCTAGCTAGATTTCTCCATCTTTGTAAAAATGACACAAAAGATTCTCCCTCCTTTTGCTTAGTATTGCACAAAGTAGTGACTGAGATATCTATTTCTATATTGTAAGAGAAATGCTGAATAAATGCCTCTGCTAAGTCACCCCATGACTTAATACCAGGTGGTAATTGAGAGAACCATTCCATAGCTTGATCGCCTAAGCTTTGCGGGAACAACCTCATCAAATATGTTTCTTCTGCCGCTACCTCAATGCAAGCTGTGAAAAAATGTCGTATGTGTGCCTTGGGGTCTCCTTTTCCTCTATACTTGTCAAATTTTGGCGTCACAAAGTGTGCAGGAAATGGAGGCATTGGAATGCTCTTATCAAATGGATAAGGACATATGTCTCTCATAGTGTATGTTGGTTTTGGTGTATTCATGTCCTCCATTTTCTTTCGTAAATCTCTGATTTGTTGCTCCAAATTATTCTTAGGTGGCGATCGATTTCTTGTAGCATACCCCATGTTTGAGACACCAATTTGAGGAGGAGCTTGTTGCATGTATGGATGATATTGATCATAGACATGTTCATATGGAGGAGGTCTATATTGATGCTGCATATAGGGAGCACTTGGTATAGCTTCATGTTGAGGAACCCCAAATCTATTCTGTGCGTGTATACCATATTCTATAGGCATGTCATTTTCTAATGTGTTGCCCCCAAATTTGACATGAGGTTTCTTTGTGTCCAAATTTTGAGCATGCCTTTGAGTGTCCAATTGTTTTGGTTGATCCATAGCTTGAGCATATCTATCTGCATAAGACTTCCATAATGGTCTTCGAAGGTAAGTATCATATGTTTGACCGTGTGTATGTGGGATTTCTGGTTTTTGAAGCAAAGCTGATGGTGATTCAGGTACCATATGTGGTCCTCTATTTCCTCCACTATTAGGTCTCCTTTGATCCATGTTGGAGTGAGTTTGTTGCGAGGGTCGGTTTTCCATAAGTTGAGACATGTCAAAGTCATGAGGTATTTTAGCTCCACTTTGTGCCATCATGTGTAAGAAGTATTGTCTATCCCTCTTCATTATCTCTTCAACCAATCTATTGAAATGGGGATTCATAATGGATTCTTCTACATCTGTTGATAATATTGAAAAGTTGTCCACATTGTCATTGTGTGTAGCATTTTTGTTTGTAGTGTCTGCATTTTCCACATTTGGAATGTGTCTATAAACATCCATGTCAGGCAATGTAGTGTGCTCAGGATTGAAAAATAAATCATTGTCATACTCATAAGAACTCATGTTTGCGGACTCTTGAGCTTCTTTAGCTTGTCTCCTAGATTTTTGAAGGCGGGTTTCAACCATGAACTAGGTGTTTGACCAAGATGTGAGAGACTAGATGAAAAATGGAAAGAGTATGGAAGACCAAGAGTTGTATGGAGTGTAAATAAATCTGAGGTGTACTTGCAAATGTCCAAAGTGTAAGACCAAGTATGTAAGTAGTAGAGTAGGTGTGACTTCCAAAGAGAGGATAGTTTCTCTTGATGAGGTAAGCTGACCTTGACTCTAAGTAAGACCAAATGAGACCCAAAGGTAAGAAACCTTGATGAGGGACCACTTAGCAAAGTATAGTTGTATGTAGTATGTTGACAAAGTATGATGAGGACAAGCAAGTGACCTTTTGACTCAAGTTTGGACAAGTATGAATGTAAAATGAGATGTAAAGCAATGATGGACTGTATGATACCCAAGGACAGATTGAATGCTAGATGAAACCTGAAGAAACAACCTAGGAAGCTCAAGTATGCTGAAACTAATTTCCTTTGTTTGCAGGACTGTAAAAATTTTCCATTCTGGACACAGATGCTTCTGTATGCTTCACAGACATGATTCCCAGACATAGACGTGTCTTTGTTCGACACAGATGCTTCTAGAAACACAGACGCTATTCTGCCCTTCACAGACGCGCTTATATGACCCAGACGCGGTTAAAACAGACATAGACGTGTTTCTGTAAACTTCGTGCAATTTTTCCAATCTGTGAAGTTGTTTTGTTGTGACCAAATCCGACTGTTTGATTGTTTTTCGTGACAAGAGGACACAATGTTGATGAGGACTCAATGTTTGCAAATGTTTAGACTCCAAAAGTATGTTGTTTGATGTAAAGTTGTTTTGCATACACTTGAAGACACAAAAGACACAATGTTTTGTTGTTTGGTCTTGAATGTTTTGAATGTTTAAAATAAGTCAAGCACAATTCTTATGGCTGGCCAAGACAATAGTTGTTGATCCCACATGGGGTTTTACCCCCCAGGCTACGCTATTCAGAGCGGATACTTAGATGCTTGACCTCACTGGCTCCACCCTCGGCACTCACTTCTCGGGTCAGCCAAGCATCAGTCCCCACGAAAACTCCCCGTGGCGAGCTTTGTATCTCTACTAAGAACCGTATGTGTGTGGGCCGCTACCAGAGGTCCGATCTCCTGCCCCAACAACTAGAAGGATTTGGGCTTCTAAAACAAAAAGGTGCTAGTAAGAGCATCCGCTCGTGTGGCCATACATGCGGCACTTTCAGCTCTGTAAATACAGAAGGCTCCCAGCCGGTAGGGGTTACGCCCTACAAATGATCAAATAAATTTGATCAAACGGGTTTATGGGGAGACATAGTGTCGGTATGAACAAATCAGCACACGTTATTCATAGTTTTCACCATGAATATATTTGATTATAGTGGTTCGGATGAGGTGGGTTTTCCTCGCTACCACTTGGGTCGTTCTCTTCTCACTAGTAGTCCTAATGACCACACGAGAAGACAGGCCCTCTAAAGATTAAACAAAAAGAGCCTATTGCTCAAGACACAAAAGACAATGATTCAATTTTAGTGCACCAATGGAAGTGTTTGCTAATCTATGAAAACAATGCACACAACAAAATTACAAAACCCTAGCCAAGGCCCTGCAACAAAATTTGTTAGTAGTTTGGGTTGTTTCAAATGATCACCCCTTCCTGCAAGCACACAAGATAGGTAAATTTTAGAAAACCCAAAAGACTTTGTGAAAAAGGGGCCTTCAACAAAAACATTTTTTTTGCCTCCAAAACAAGCTGCACAAACTTAGTTAGCTAGATCTGAAAGGGTTAGTCCAAAAATAAACCATATTTGAAACCCTAAGCACGAAATCCGAAAAATTGGATCATAGAAAAATTGAAAATTTCAAAACAGTAAAACACAGACGCTGCTATACCAGACTCAGACGCGTCTGTATGACACAGACGTGGTTCTGTGATGCACAGACGCGCTCAGAACACACAGACGCACTTCCAGGACACAGACGCGATCAGATGTAACACAGACGCGTTTCTGAAACACAGACGCCCCTTCCAGAAACCTACAAAATAAAATTTGGCAAAAACACGGGTGCAATTCCCGATCTCGCAGACGCTTCTGAAACTCAGAGACGCGATCCGAACGCTCGCAGATGCAGAAATACCTAAAACGCTGTCGAAAAATGTCCAATCTGCCACTTCAAAAATGCAAAATCTGCAACAAAAATGTTAAATGCAAAGGGACAAGAGTCCCACTGGGCGTGCCAAAATGTTTATGCTGAAAATGGATACAATAATAACAAAATTGCAAGGCTAAATGAATTCAACCACCAAACCCTAGCCTAACAATCAACAAAGATCCACCATAACATATGAAGATTACCTAAGACAATGGAAATCACATGAAATCACAAAGATTATACCATCACATGTCCAATAGGGTTTGGATCTCCATTCTTCCTATCTCCATTGATCTTGCTTGATATATTTGCTCTCAGATTTTTATATGCACAAGAGCTCAACAAAGAACGGAATGTGGTTGCAAGTAGGATCGTAGTGTAGCCAAGTCTTCAAGATTGTCGATTAGCATGAGTGATTAGGGTTTGATAATGAAGAAGGCATCTCCTTAAATAGAAGACACTATATGAAATGGAGGGATAAGATTGAGAGGTGTAAAAGGAGGTCGGCTAGGATTAGAGGGTAGGTAAAAGAAATACCAAAATAATGAAAGGGGTAGGTAGTGTATGAATTAAGAGATGAATGACATGTGTCATGTGTAGAAAAAGATAATGAACTAATTAAATAAATAAGATATTTATTTAATTTAGGAAAAAGATAATTTAAATAAATAAATGTATTTATTTAAATGAGAAATAAGGCTAGAAGAGGATAAATGAATTAATTAAATAAATAAGGATTTATTTAATTAATAGAAGAATTAGGCTTAGATAATTAAATAAATAAAATATTTATTTAATTAGTCATGACAATTTTAGGTGTCTACAATAAGCATCACACATGATTTCACAACTTTAAACAAGTGTAAATTAAGGTGATTTTATAGTATGTTGTTCTTACAAAATACCAAAGAAGATTGAAACAGTGTCTTCAACATCTTAAAAAATATATTGTGTTGTTTTTGGTTCTTAATTAGCGCATAAAAAGACAACTATGTATCTGATGCTCTGCAAAAAGGATTAGAAAATTTGTTTGATGGCAACACACGCAAGAGCACAAGAAACAAACGTTAGTGTTAGCAACAAAAGATTATCCTAAACAGGCATATCAAGAGAGATATTAAGCATGAAATAGAAAGCATATAAACATAGAATAAAACAGCTAATCAAGATGCTCATAGTTGCTCCTCCCTTGTTCCTCTCCTCTCCAAGTCCCAAATAAGTGTAGCTCTCAGCTTTTAGCACTAGCCATGGATGCCATATGGAGATTCAAGATGGTTGAATATGATAAGCAAATACTATGCAAGAGTAGATAGTGATGCTATGAAAAAGCTCTATGCTAATGCCAGTATAACAACAATACTCTAATTTTTTTTTTGCTTGAGGAGAAGGGTTCTATTTATAGAAGAAATGGGGAAATGAAGGGTTAAGATTGAATGGTTTAATCAAGGGCCAAGTTTGAAAGTTGGAGATCCATGTGCACAATTGGCACCAATAAAATGGTGACAAGTGTCAACACAGGATTGGGTTGAGAGAAGAGGTTGGAGGCATTAAAGGCCTGAGAAGACCTTATGGTTATCTAGAGGCTAAGGGTCAAGTCCAAATTAAGATTACCCACTGGATTAAGAGTTAATCCAAGGATAAACCTTTGTGCAAATGTTTAAGAGATAATCATGGTCAAAGCATTAATGGCCTGATGAGACCTTTGGGTTGGGTAGAGGTTGAGTCAAAACAAATGTTTTAACCATGTGGGAGGGTTTGAGGTAACCATTAATGGTTATTGGAGACTTTGGGGATTAAGTGGTTGAAGGTTGAAAGCCTTCAATGATTATCAAAGACTTTGAGCCATGTAGTGGTTGAAGGTTGAAAGCCTTTAATGGTTATCAAAGACTTTGAGGGTTTGAGAAGTGACTTCCCTTTTGCTTAGGAATGTGACAAAGTTTAGAGAAGGGGTTAGGTTATTTAGAAGTGATTAGAAAATTCTAGAAGGGGTTTAGGCATGCAAGTGGGAGAAATTTTGGTATTTTCAATTAAAATAAAATCATTTATTTCAATTAAATGGTGTAATTTGCATTTGGATAAATATTCAAATAAATATTAATTTATTTAAATGAGAAAAATGAAGATAAAGCATTAAAATGCTTGAAGACTTTGAGGGAAACCATTAAAGGCTTGAAGACTTTAAGGAAAACCATTAAAGTCTTAAGAAGACTATAGAAGGAAGCCATCAAGTTTGAAGACTTTAAAGCCATCAAGTTTGAATACTTTAAGGGAAACCATTAAAGGTTTCAAGTGGGTGAGGATAAATAGGATTTTAAATAAATAATTTATTTAAAATAGTTGGTGCAACTTGCTTTTGTAGGAAAATGCAAGTGGGTGGAGGATAAAGGTGATTTAAATAAATGATTTATTTAAAATAGTCGTGCAACTTGCATTTGTAGGAAAATGCAAGTGGGTAGAGGATAAAGGTGATTTAAATAAATGTTAATTTATTTAAATGTGAGAGGTGGGTTTTTGGGGGATTTAAATAAATATTAATTTATTTAAATGTGAGAGAATATTTAATTAAATAAATATGATTTATTTATTTAATTAATGGTCTGAATTTGGTTAAGTGAATTAAATCAAATAAATTGAATAATTTATTTAATTAATAGGAGAAGAGGGTTAAGATGAATTAATTAAATATTAATTTAATTAATTATTAATTTAATTAATTATTAATTGATGGTTAAATAATCAAATAAATACTAAGTATTCATTTAATTAAGTGGACAGATTTATGTGACTACATTTGCCCCTCTTTGAGACGGTGCAGTTTATCGCGTTGTTTCAAAGAAAGAAAAATAGGTGTGAAGAAATGCCCCATAAAATGTAAATTTAATGGGTGGTATGCCCCCTCGAGAGATGGGCCGAATTTTTTTGAAAAATCGGGCGATCTCTTGAAAAAGAATGAAAAGTGGAGGGAAGGTAGAATAGAAGAAATTAGAACTAATGATGAAAGAATGGGAGAAAATGGAGTGAATATGAAGAAACAACAAGCCAGTGAGTACCCTGAGGTCATGCAAGAGATACATAGCAGATGTAGTGTGGGGTTTGGATTGATGCTATACAATTGATCAAAATTGGTTGGACAATCTGGTGCTATCGGTTTAATTGCCCCAGTCAAGTCAAAGCGTGACAGTTGATGTCAGTTGGTCGCTTAGACATGATAAAGTCTGAGTAAGTGAATCAAAGTGACCTGATGTGACTTAGACAATTGATGTAATTGCTCGATGAAGTCAAGGTATATGAAGCAAAATACTCGTTGAGACGTAGACAATTGATGTAATTGTCCGATGTGATTGTGTTTGATTGGTTTGATCAATTGATAATGTGTGTGTGTGATGGATGGTTGTGGGGAATCATGGCAGCCCTGTTGAGACTAGGTCATTATGATAAATGCCTGATGTAGTCTAGGATTACCATGATCGATTACCTGCTGAGACCCGAAGATACTTGATCAGAGTATCTGTTGATAGTCTAGGTGTGTGGGAGTCGATGTATCTGTGTAGACAGAGTAACTGGCTTAATTTTTGTGGATGAGTGAGGATGGGAAGCGATGAAGGGATTAGGATGATGTTGATGATCAAGATAGGGAGGGTGAGGGGGGGTTCGATGTTAGATAGAAGATATGGAGGACTGGGGCCGAGTCCTATGGAAGAAGAGGAGTAAAATAGAGTATGCATTATTATGACTATGTATGCATGATATGCAGCTATTATGAATGTATGGATGGGTGGAATGCAACGAAATGCAATATATACAGATGAGATGGAGTGACGATCCATAGTGCTTTATTTTTCATCATTGAGCTTTAAAATGTTGTAAGAAAATACAAGCAACTTGACATAAAGATTCAAGATGACCAGAGTATTTCTTACATGGATTTTATATAGCAAGTTAATACAAGCAACTTGATATAATGGATCAAGTTGACCTGAGTATTGCTTGCGGAACAGACAAGGATTATCTTCTTTCATGCATGACTTGGATCGTCCTCCTTGATCTTAGGTTGATCATATCCTAAGACAAGTGCATACCATAATAAGAGATAAAACCTTCATCCAGTTTGGTTGAGGTAGGAGGAACCAAAGAAAGAGCATTGTACCTACAAACAAACAGTATATACATAAAGAATAAAGAATATGGATCCTTGGTAATGGTTCATGCTCATATGGTCGAGGTATACGCTGTAGTCAGCAAGCCATAGTGATCTATGACTGCATTTTGCATAAGATCACGTAGCTTAGTGAACTTCCCACGTAGACACCATCCCCAGAACTTCATCGGAAGTAATGCGCAAATGATACAAAACAATGCTGAAAGATCCTAATATAAATTACTAGACCATAAATCAACCAAGTATTTGATAGTGTAAACAGAATTTTCTTGTCAAAGAAAATGTCATCTTGTCTTTGTTTTGGTAAGGAATGATGCATCCTTGTTGAAGACAGTTTGATTGTTTGATGTTGATTGGTTTGATTGATAAATGGTCATTTTGTTAAGTATGTCGCAATGTTTGTTTGGGATCTGCTCAAATGGGTATGTACAATGTATTGCCATGTTTTTTTTGTTTGATTTTTTTGATGTTTTCTAATGTTTTTGGATTTTGTGAGACGTTTTTTGAATATTTTTGGATTTTGAAGTGTTTTGAATGTTTTTGGTTTTTTGAAGTGTTTTGGATGTTTTTGGATTTTGAATTTGTTTTGAATGGTTTTGGATTTGGTGAGATAGTTTTAAACGAAGAACTTTAATGAATCACAAGACAATGTAGAATCCACTTCCATCAATAGGTTAAAGGCATTGCCCCCAGTTTAGACATGACTATAAAAAAGCGGGATGCAGGATGCATGTAGTACTTTCTTGGATTTGTAGATTTATAACAAGCCATGGTTGATGGATGGATGATGTATGTATGAAGTAGATGTGATCGCAACAAGTCTGAAAGACAATGGAGCCATAGCCTTTACGAGTGGCCCCTGTTTGCCAGGTTTTCACCATCGTACTTACCTAAGGTGCCATCGGAGTGGTTGTTCACCGGTTGGATGCATGATTTTTCTTTAATTTTTTGAATGTTTTTGTATTTTCTTCCGGACATTTTTTTTTTTTGAAATGTTTTTGGTATTTTCTGGTATGTAGGGGAGCCTGATGCTCTATACACCTTAGGTATAAAACCATTTTAGGTGCATGCTGTTGATTGGATCTGCAAGCGGTTCTCCTTCTGATGTAGCCAATTGATATGCCTAGGACCCGAACACAACAGTGACAACATATGGGCCCAGCCAGTTCGATTCAAACTTGCCCTGATGTTCTCTATTTGGTTGGTTGCGAGGATTCTCTCATAGAACAAGATCACCTACCTCAAATGTATGAGGTCTAACTCGGTGATTGTAGCTTCTGCTCATGCGCTGCTGATAGGCTTTGAGGTGATTGTATGCAGCTTGTCGTTTCTCATCAAGTAACTCTAAGTCCTAAAGATGGGATACTCTGTAGGCTTCATCATCGATGAGATTGTGCAAGGAAACCCGTAATGATGGTATCTCAACCTCAATAGGCAAGATAGCTTCTGCACCATAGACCAATGAATAAGGAGTTGCACCTGTAGGGGTTCGAATGCTAGTTCGATATGCCCATAGCGCTGGATTTAGTTGAACATGCCAATCACGGTCGACATCATTGACTGTCTTCTTTAGGATCCTCAATATGTTTTTATTGGATGCTTTAGCCTGACCATTGCCCTGTGGGTAATAGGGAGTGGAAAAGCGGTGTTGGATATGAAATTTCTCACAAAGTTCACGGACAAACTGATTTTTGAAAGGAAGACCATTATCTGTGACGATGGACATGGGCACACCATACCGGCAAATGATGTAGTTGAGGATGAATGAGGCGATCTGCTTGCCGGTGACTTGGGTAAGTGGAACAGCTTCAATCCACTTGGTGAAATATTCGGTGGCGGTAATAATGAGTTTATGGCCATTGGATGAGGATGGATGAATCTTACCCACAAGATCAAGACCCCATTGACAAAAAGGCCATGGTGTTGTGATTGGTTGCAGTTCCTGGGCTGGTGCATGTATCAGGTCGCCATGAACTTGACATTTCTTGCATTTTTTGACAAAGTAGTAGGAATCCTTTTCCATAGATGGCCAATAATATCCAGCTCACAGGAGTTTCTTGGCTAGTGACGGACCACTTGAGTGAGTCCCGCAAATTCCTTCATGTACCTCTTCCAAAGCCTTTGTTATCTCATCTTGTTCCAGACATCGAAGGAGAGTACCATCAAGACCGCGTCGGTATAGGGTTCCGACAATAATGGTATATCGAGCAGTTTGGCGAATGAAGGTTTTACGTTGGTTATTTGATTGGTTGGGAGGAAGGGTGTGATCGCGGAGATAGGTGTAGAACTCACCGTACCATGGGGATTCAGAACCGACAAGGTGACATATCATCTCGGATTCGGGGATATCATAAGCGGGGATCCAAAGCTGTTCTACCAAGAACTCGTAGCGTGTTGAATTTTGTGGAAGATCTAGGAGAGATGCGATGGTAGCCATAGCGTCAGCAGCTCAATTTTGATCTCTTGGTATCTGCTCAAAGGTGATAGTAATAAATGATGTCTTTAGAGTGTCCACCATTTCCTTATATGGCATGAGTTTATCATCTTTGGTCTGATACTCATCTATTGCTTGTCGAATGACCAGTTGCGAGTCGCCATATACTTGTAGTTCTTGTAATTTCCATTGTACGGCGAGCCTGAGTCCTGTGATCAAGGCCTCATATTCTGCTATGTTGTTTGTGCATGGAAATGTGAGCCTATAAGACTTCGGGATGCTATCACCCTGAGGTGTGATAAATAGAATGCCTGCCCCCGAGCCGTGCCTAGTGTATGAACCATCAAAATATAGTTTCCATGGTTGTGTTGGTGTGATCATGAATATCTGTTCATCTAGAAAATTGGAAATGAGAGGATGATCGCCTATGAGTGGTGCATCGGCCAACTGATCTACAATGACCTTCCCTTTGATAGCTTTACGGTCTACATAATCGATGTCAAATTCACTTAGAATCATCACCCATTTGGCCAAGCGGCCTGTCAATGCTGCTTTGCTGAGTAAATACTTGAGTGGATCAATCTTTGCAATGAGTTGTACCTTGTGTGTTAACAGATAGTGCCTCAGTTTAGTGGCTGCTAAGATTACTGCTAGGCAAGCTCGCTCAATAGGGGTGTAATTGAGTTCATAGCCCACCAATGTGCGAGAAATGTCGTAAACAGCACACTCTTTTCCTTTTGCATTATGTTGTGCTAGTATTACACCCAATGTTGTACTTGTCGCTGAGATATATAATAACAACGGTCTACTTGGATCTAGTGGCATCAGCAATGGTGGATTCATGAGATAGTCTTTAAGCGTCTGAAATGCTTGCTGGCATCGGGCATCCCACTGAAAGCGGATGTTCTTATGTAACAGATGTGTAAATGGGTGACACTTATCAGCCAGTTGTGCAATGAATCTTCAGATGGATTGAAGTCGTCCTTGTAATGTCCTTAGCTGACTGATATTCTTTGGTGGTGGCATGTCCATGATTGCTTTTACCTTTGCTTGAGACAATGTATCCTAGAAGCTTCCCGGAGGTCACTCCAAAGACACATTTCTTTGGGTTGAGTCGAACATGGTATTGTTCCAGTCTATCAAAGATTTTATCTTAGATGTGGAGATGCCCATCTCTAGTGAGTGATTTTTCTAGTAAGTCATCCACATAATCTTCCATCATAGTATGCATCATGTCATGGAAGATGGTGGTCATTTCTCTTTGATAGGTCGCTCCTGCATTCTTTAGACCAAAAGGCATTACATTCCAGCAATATGTGCCCCATGGACATGTGAAGGCTGTCTTATGTTGGTCCTCTGGTGCGATCTTTATTTGATTGTATCCTGAAAAGCCATCCATGAGTGAAAGCATGGTATGTCCTGCTGTCAGATCCACTATGATGTCGATATTTGGAAGGGGGAAGTCATCCTTAGGACATGCCTTATTCAGATCTCTAAAGTCAGTACAAATGCGGATGCCCCCTTTTGGTTTGCCGACAAGTACAATGTTGGAGATCCAATCTGCATAATCAATTGGTCTATTGAAACCTACATCTAGGAGTTTCTTGAGTTCTGTTTTGACTAGCACTGCAATCTGAGGATTCATCTTATGAAGCTTCTGCTTGATAGGTTTGGCTCCTTCTGCGATGGTGAGGTGATGCATGACTAAATCAGGATCAAGCCCAGGCATGTCTGCATATGACCATGCAAAGTTGATCTGACACTTCTAGAAGAACTCTATAAACTTAGGTTGTTCCTCTAGAGTGAGAAGAGATGCTAGATGTATGAGATGAGGATTTTCAGGAGTCCCCACATTGTATTCTTTGGTTTCCTCGATGAGAATCATTGATTGTTCCTGTTGTGCATTAGCAGGGAGAATGTCAAACCCTTCATCCTCAGGTGCCTCAGAGAGGTTTTCACCATTGGATACGCTCTTTCTTTTTACTTTTGTTGGATCAAACAGTGCCACAGTGTGGTTTTCACTGGAGGATCCATGTTTTATTGTTATATTTTTGCAGCTAAAAGGTTTGGCATCCGCCCCGAAGTATGCTGCGCTATTAAGTTCAATGGCGAATCCAGCTTTGTGATCCCCGCTTGGTAGGTTATCCCTTAATTCCAAAAATTCAATGATGGCCTCATCATTTTGGAAGAAGTCAAGGCATTGGGAATTTGGTTGGTTCCATTTGATGAGTTCAGGGTGGATAATGGGCATTACTTCATCGATTAGGTTAAGTGTGTTAGATGTATCAGTGAGGGTTAAGACATTATGGTGAAGGTCGTTAATGGTACTCTCCCTGTCAAAATCAGGCGCAGGATGAGACGTAGGGTCTGTGGAAGATGTTTCCAGTTCAGGAACCCAAGTGGTCTTTATCTGTGCTTCTCCGTAAACAGGGATGTCTTTGTATGGTGGAGGTAGTGATGTGTCTTCCTCATCTGAAGTGTTAAGCTGTACAGAATCAAATTCCCACTCATGTGAGTCGGTCTCTGAGTCACTTTCCAGCATCCGATTACTATACCATACTGGGATGTCCTTTGAGTTAAATACTGCAGGTGTGATTGGTTGATGTACCTTTGTAGATGAAATGATCGGTGCTGCAGGAAGGTCAATGGGGATTAAGGAATCCAATACGGGGAGTATCGGTAGTGTTGACTCAGTTGCTTCTGCTAGAACTGCTGGTGCCATAGATGCTGCTGCGGGCTTTGATACAGTTGTTGCTGGTAATGGTACTATAGATGTAATGGCTGTTGCGGATGGGATTACTGGTTTGATTGGTGGGATGATTGGTATTATAGGCGGTTGTGTTGGGATTCTGAGCCTCGGTGGGGCAGTTGGGATGGTACTTGATGTTGCTTTGATAATGAAAGGTGTCCTTTTTGCAGTAGGCTGACATAATAGTTTGCTGGGTTTTCCTTTGAATTTGAGCTTAGGAAAGATCTCTTTTTCAAAGCCTAGGCCTGTATTACCTTTGGGCTTTAATTCTGGCAGCAGAGGTTCATGTCGTCCTTGTTTGCAATATCCCAAAGCACTCTGACCATCATACCCCATTCTTTGCATGATGAGGAGGCCTTTGCCATACTGATCCGTAGGAAGTGAAGCTTGTGGTATATCAATGGTGATGGGATCTTTATAGATCCATTCTGCTAAATCCTCATCTTGGGTTTCTTCTTCTTGACTCTTTCCAGGAATGAAAGGTGTTAAAGCACATGCTGGCGTGACTAGTGGTTGCTGGAGTACCTGCTATGGTTTACCATGTGTTCTAGGAGAAGTGGGCATTTGTCCCACACAAAAGAGTTGACTCAAGTTGTATTCCCTAGGACCTTCCTCTACTACTTTCATCTTAAGCTTTTCTTGCTTCGGTATAGTGGTGTTTGAACTGGCAAGAGGCGCTGGACTTATATAGGATGTGGAGGAAATGGCTTCTCTATTATTGGGAACGGTAATCTCTGGTTGATGGTTGATATTATGACAGTATGCAAAGGGATTTGCATCACCCAGAATTGTGATCTCTATACCGTTATGTGGGAACTTGATAAATTGATGGTAGGTAGATGGAACAGCTTGCATGGCATGTATCCAAGGTCTTCCTAATAATAGATTATATGGCAGAGGAAGGTCCAGAACCTGACAAATGATGTGCTTTACCACAAGGCCTACTCAGATTGGTAGTACCACAGCTCCTTTGGATGACTGCTCTGCATCGTCATAGGCCTTGATTGTGATCTTCTTACGAGGATCCACTGATTCTACTGCATATCCCAATGTTGTGACCAACTGTAGTGTACAAATATTTAGGCCTGCTCCATTATCGATCAAGACTCACTTGATCCTATGCTGGTTAATAAATCCTTCGATGTGGAGTGAGGCGTTATGAGGTTGCTGGAAGGAAGAGTTGTCACTTTCGGAAAAAGTGAGACAAGGTGATGACTTTAGACTTCCAACCATTGCTTGAAATTGGTCTGTATTCAGGTTTGCAGGAACTGATGCCTCTTGGAGTGCTTGATCCAAGATAGTTTTATGGGATGGCGATAGACGCAAAAGCTCTAAAATGGATATAAGCACAGGGGTTTTGTCTAATTGTTCCACAAGATTGTACTGCTTTGGGATGGAGGTGGTGCCTTGTGGAGCTGCCTTTATGGTAACCTTACCGCGACGCGTAACAACATTGCAATTTGAGGTGGGATTTTTGAAGGTTATTGTTGCAATTTGTTCATTGGCATCATACAGATGATTGATGGTGTAATTATACGCAGCCTGTGTATAATCAGTGGTATCAGTGCCTCGCCTAGAAGTGGAAGGACCCCTTTGATCTTGGGATGGAAGTGGATTTTTGAACATCAGATGATCATTATTTGTTGTTTTTGGGTCATGTCCTTCAATTTCAATTTCTCCTTGATCAATAAGATCCTGAATGAGATCTTTCAATCGGTGACAATTACTTGTCTTGTGCCCTCTTCCTTGATGGAATTCATAGTGTTCAGTATCTCTCCACCATGCCAGTTTGACCTGAGGCTCATAGTTTGATAGTTTAGGTAGAGTGACCAAATTTTGAGAAAGGAGTTGTCGCAATACTATTTCAATGGGTTCCCCTAAGGGAGTGTATGTGTGTTTCTGTTTTTGCTGACGAGGTCTAGGTTCATCGTGAGATGTGATGCGACCTTGATTAGAAGGAACATTTGTGTTGTTTTGAGGTGGAGGATTTTGTCCTGCAAACCAAACCACAGGTTGTGCATTTTGGATAGTCCGGGCATCCACAACCCCATCGTTGACGATATTCTTGTTTTTATTCCAGAAGCTTGGTTTATCACTATTGAAGCGCGGGCGAGGACCATCTTTTGGTTCATTAAAGATTTTGATGAGTCCTTTCTTGATGAGTGTCCGTTCACATTTTAAACCCTTGATGATCATATCATTAAAAGAGTCTGTGTCTTTGACATCCAGGTGAAATTCCATTTCTTCGTTTAAGTTGGAAATGAATATTTCCACTAGTTCTCCTTTAGGTAACTGAAGAGAACATCTGCTAGACATTTGGCACCATCATTGCAGGAATACTGAGAGTAGTTCACCTGGTTTTTGTTTGGTGTTGCACAGATCAGCCATGGTGATGTCGCGTTCAATGTTATGAGAGTAATGAGTGAGGAATTTTTGGATAAGTTCCTCAAATGTTCTAATGCCACCTGGTAGTCGGGAAAACCATGATGTGGTTGTTCCTCCCAAGCTTTGGGGAAAAAGGCACATTAGGTATGTGTCTTCATATGCTACTTCGAGACAAGCGGAATGAAATTCTCGGACATGATCGCGGGGATCCCCCTTTCCTCTATATTTTTCAAATTTTGGTGTTTCGAATCCTCGTGAAAATGGTGGCATGTAAAGATTCCTATCAAAAGGATAGGGACAAATGTCATTGAGTGAGAATTGGTTAGTCTTGACACCACTATGAAGCTGTTGGGCGAGATTCTTGACTTGTTGCCGCAACATCTCCATTTCATTTGGAGGAGGAGGTGGTGGGTTACCTCGAGGAATGTTATATCTGATGGGATCTCTACCTCTTTCCTCTTCATGGCGACTTTGTCTTTCTGATGGTTGTCTTAATTGGGCAAGATCAAAGTCAGAGGGGAGTTTTGCTCCTTCTTGAGCGAGTCTTAAGAAGTGAGCATCTGCATTGCTCCTGAGTATTTCGTCAAAAATTCTGTTAAAGAGAGGGTTATGCTGAGCCCTTTCTATTGTTGTAGGAGTGGGAGTACTTGGGTTTTCGTCATCTGCATTTCCTCCAAGTGCTTCTTGAAATTCATTGAGATTTTCCTCTTCTTCTTCTTCCCTTTCTATTTCTCGTTGCCTGGACTGTGATCGGGTTTGAGCCATTTTGCTTTATGAGTCTTTGTTGAAGTTGTGTGAAAATGATGATGAGTTTTTGATGAAATGAGAGATTGATGGTTGGTGAATTGTGTTGCACGTGGATCTCTAGCACCTTTAAGGTGGATGTAACCAAAATTCCTTCTTTGAATTGCTTGTTTGTTTGATAAGTTTTGATGTGATAAGGTGTAGAGAAATCTGAGATGTGTTACAGATTTAACTACCTAGTAATGAGAGGATTCACTCATGAACTAGTTTTAACCTGCGTAGATGTGTCTCTTAGGATGAGCTTATCCTAGATGTAGAAACAATCTAAAAAGTGATGTGATGTGTTTGATTTCGAGTAATATCTAAAAGAGAACTTGGGACAAGAACCTCTTAATGTTTTGAGAGTTGGAATGGATTGATGATGAAGTGATGATGTATGAGTGAGATGATGGATGAAAATGTTTTCAACTTCAATAAAAACTTTGTGTTACAAATGAGACAAACTCTATCTCTTCCCTTTCGGGTGTTGGTGGTATTTCTCGAGCTGTGTTGTATGTGATACAGACATTTGGGAAGAAGTTGGGATTAATCTTTCCTCCTTGGTTTTTGTGATAACTCAGAGCTCTATATTGCATAAAAAGCTCTGCGGTTCAATGATTCGGAATCAAATTCGTTTGTTTTTCCTTGAAGGTAGAGACACATGTGACGCAAAAAGACTCTATGTGAGACAAAGATTTGTCTATTTATATAGAAGAATTTCCTCCTTTTGATCAAAGCCTTTGAACTCAATGGTCTTCTTTTCAAGTTGATATTCTGATGACGCTTCTTCTTTCGTAAGATGTGAAGAATGGTCATAAAATTTGACTCTTTGTTGTTTGTACCTTGTTTTTGATGTTTTTGGTTGTTTTGACAGATGTTTGGTTGGATGAATACTTTGTTTTTGGGAAGTGATTTTCTGATTTTTTCTTTGACAAGAAAACAAAGCAAGCACACAAACACAAGAATGTTGCCTCCAAAGGCACAAATGAGTAAGGGTCTAGATCAACCCAATCCTTGGACTTGTATATGACCCTTCCTTTAGGTATATTGTAAGGTGTATTTCCAAAGCCTGAAGTTGGCTCAATTTGCACTTGGTCTTTAAAACGAACACACTTCAAACACTTTTTATCCCTAAGGTCAAATGGCCAATTGTGATAAATTTAGCCCACATCTTGATATTTCTTCGACTTTGGTACTACATACCTTATGAATCCCGCCTTGGCAGGTAAGGATGTGATATACTAAGATTTGCACGAGTATAACAAATAGATGATCCCTATGATGGGGGAGTCACCACTTTTATCAAGCCACAAGTGACTTTTCAAAAAGCTATGTTTCTACTCAAGGAAATATGTATGGTGAGTATCTTGAGAGCAAAACCATCTATGCTCTTGCACTAAATTATATCGCAAATATCCTCAATCAATAGAACGGGTGGGCTACTACTTAAAGGTGTTTAGTCATGTTCGATGTTTTTGGACATAAGTTCATTCTGCAGTGACTCACTTAAGAACCTTGTAACCAGTGGTGGGGCCCATTTGTCCTTTCGGCCAGTTACATTGTAGGAACAACTATTCCCAAGGCTACAGCTTTCGCTCACACCTGATTTCTATAGCGGCTCGAAGGATTTACCGCTCGAGGTCATTCCCAAGAGTGATGTGTCTCTTGGCAGACCTCTCTTAAAAAGATAAAATTTTGAGTGTTACCAACACTTTTCTCTTGCACCTAGGACCACGAAAGCCAAGGGAGAGGATAGTGTGTGTTAGAAGTAGGACCACTCAACCAACTCTTTGCACAAGTGTGCCAAGCATGAAAAACACTTGTTCTTTTTAATCTATCATTGCAATGTGATCTAACTATTTGGAAATGTTGCTCCAACAATCATGGTGTTCTTTTTAATTTTCAAAGGCAATTTGTTTGAGTAAACTAGAATTTGAAAATCCTGGTCAACTTAATGAAAAACACGTTTGCATGAAGTAAAATTGCTTTAAAAATGAGACAAGTTGATTGTGAATTTTATTTGCACCAAAAATGGAAGTGTGGATTGTGAGTTTTATCTTGATGCAAGAAATAAAATTTGCCTTGTTGATTTTAAGCACCAAAACGAAGTTTATTTCCTAACTTGCAAAAAAAATAAAGTTGTTTTTGTATAAGTTTGTGGTTCTTTTTACCTTGGAACAATGAAATTCTTTTTAAGAGCCCCAAACAAATGTGTGATTCTTTTTTTAAAAGCCCAAATTTGAAATGTGAAGTTAATTTTAAACCAAAATAAAAAGTGAATTCATTTTTAAAACCAACTTCAAAAACAAGTTAGTAAAAAATATAAATCTACTTTTTAATCTAATTTAAATTTGCACAAAAGAGAAAAATAGTTAGTAAAATCTGCCTATTTGGTGGGCTTCTACAAGCCTAATTATTTTTTTTTTTTTGTTTTTTTTTTTTTTGGTTACAAGGTGATTTGTACAACGTTTTGTTACAATAGCGCTAGTCTGCGTTTGAACAGAGGCACTATTTAACACAAACGCACTAAAAGAAAGGGAAAGACAGAAAAGGTAAAAGCACTGAAACAGGGTGAATAGAGCCAAAATAATGTCAAACGCACCAAAACAGTGTCAAAAGTGCAACCTGTGTGACATTTTCAACATTCAAACATGTTATTGGTTAAAAATTTAAAAAAAAAAAGTTGATCTTTTTGGTGTTTGGATTCACGTCAGGTTCACCAAATGATGCTCTGCAAAAAGGATTAGAAAATCTATTTGATGGCAACACACACAAGAGCACAAGAAACAAATGTTAGTGTTAGCAACAAAAGATTATCCTAAACAGGCATATCAAGAGAGATATTAAGCATGAAATAGAAAGCATATAAACATAGAATAAAATAGCTAATCAAGATGCTCATAGTTGCTCCTCCCTTGTTCCTCTCCTCTCCAAGTCCCAAATGAGTGTAGCTCTCAGCTTTTAGCACTAGCCATGGATGCCATATGGAGATTCAAGATGGTTGAATATGATAAGCAAATACTATGCAAGAGTAGATAGTGATGCTATGAAAAAGCTCTACGCTAATGCCAGTATAACAACAATACTCTAATGTTTTTTTTGCTTGAGAAGAAGGGTTCTATTTATAGAAGAAATGGGGAAATGAAGGGTTAAGATTGAATGGTTTAATCAAGGGCCAAGTTTGAAAGTTGGGGATCCATGTGCACAATTGGCACCAATAAAATGGTGACAAGTGTCAACATAGGATTGGGTTGAGAGAAGAGGTTGGAGGCATTAAAGGCCTGAGAAGACCTCATGGTTATCTAGAGGCTAAGGGTCAAGTCCAAATTAAGATTACCCACTGGATTAAGAGTTAATCCAAGGATAAACCTTTGTGCAAATGTTTAAGAGATAATCATGGTCAAAGCATTAATGGCCTGATGAGACCTTTGGGTTAGGTAGAGGTTGAGTCAAAACAAATGTTTTAACCATGTGGGAGGGTTTGAGGTAACCATTAATGGTTATTGGAGACTTTGGGGATTAAGTGGTTGAAGGTTGAAAGCCTTTATTGGTTATCAAAGACTTTGAGCCATTTAGTGGTTGAAGGTTGAAAGCCTTTAATGGTTATCAAAGACTTTGAGGGTTTGAGAAGTGACTTCCCTTTTGCTTAGGAATGTGACAAAGTTTAGAGAAGGGGTTAGGTTATTTAGAAGCGATTAGAAAATTCTAGAAGGGGTTTAGGCATGCAAGTGGATTTTGTAGGAAAATGCAAGTGGGAGAAATTTTGGTATTTTCAATTAAAATAAAATCATTTATTTCAATTAAATGGTGTAATTTGCATTTGGATAAATATTCAAATAAATATTAATTTATTTAAATGAGAAAAATGAAGATAAAGCATTAAAATGCTTGAAGACTTTGAGGGAAACCATTAAAGGCTTGAAGACTTTAAGGAAAACCATTAAAGTCTTAAGAAGACTATAGAAGGAAGCCATCAAGTTTGAAGACTTTAAAGCCATCAAGTTTGAATACTTTAAGGGAAACCATTAAAGGTTTCAAGTGGGTGAGGATAAATAGGATTTTAAATAAATAATTTATTTAAAATAGTTGGTGCAACTTGCTTTTGTAGGAAAATGCAAGTGGGTGGAGGATAAAGGTGATTTAAATAAATGATTTATTTAAAATAGTTGTGCAACTTGCATTTGTAGGAAAATGCAAGTGGGTAGAGGATAAAGGTGATTTAAATAAATGTTAATTTATTTAAATGTGAGAGGTGGGTTTTTGGGGGATTTAAATAAATATTAATTTATTTAAATGTGAGAGAATATTTAATTAAATAAATATGATTTATTTATTTAATTAATGGTTTGAATTTGGTTAAGTGAATTAAATCAAATAAATTGAATAATTTATTTAATTAATAGGAGAAGAGGGTTAAGATGAATTAATTAAATATTAATTTAATTAATTATTAATTGATAGTTAAATAATCAAATAAATACTAAGTATTCATTTAATTAAGTGGATAGATTTATGTGACTACAGTATCTTTTTAACCTATAATATATTTTTAATTGTAAGATAACTAGTTGAGTGCCCTTGTGTTGAAAAGATCAAATATATCTTTTGGGACTGCATATTTGTTAAAAAATAATGGACAACTATGTTTAATTATTTTCCCACTATTTTTTGTTGTGAGCTTAAGTAGAAAGAAGCTATTTTAGGTTTTGGTATGCAAAATGATGTTATTGCAAGTAATTTTGAGGCACATATAGAAAACTAGATGTGCTGCAGTGTTTTCTAGAAACTATCATCAAACAACTTTGTTACCTTAAAACTTTACTCTGACATCTTTCTACAACTGTCTTTTTTGTTCTCCTAGCTTCAAGTTTTAACCAGGAAGAATATGAAGCCCATAGTTCTGTTGGAATCAAGGAGCACTGAGAGGGGGGGTGAATCAATGTTTTGCAATCTTTAACATTATTAATCTAATTCTTCAATCATCTAATTCAAATCAACAAAAGAAAGATGCAGACACATAAATAAAATATCCACAACACCATAACACCAGATTTATACGTGGAAAACCCAGTTTAGGGAAAAACCATGGCGGTATTGAGACCCACAATATTAATATACTCAGTTAGAAGTATATAAATATTACATAACGAGAATGCACATGCATTCAGGCACACTACCTAGAGCTCACTGCTCAAATTACAAAAAGGGATACAACCTCGGAAGGGTCACTGCCTTCCAAAGTGATTACAAAAGATAATTGGGATGTCTAAAATGATAAACAACATCTTCAATTGCCAAAATACAATTCCAGTTAAGCACAAAATACATAATCTTACACTGCTTTGTTCTATTGTTTTGCTATATTCCTGGAGCAACAATATTTCACTTACGCACGTGAAACTGCGCACAACCGATCACAATCACTTTCCACACCACTACCGATATCAAAATTGACAATATCAATCACTCTTATATATCTGCAACATGAAATTAGGTCTTCTACATGTCGTCCCAAAAATACATAACACACAAATAAAACATGTTCTCCAAGTCAGTTGAATCTGAACCAAAACAGTCATGCAGACCAAAAAGAATTGTCCACACGCTACCAAAATTGTCTGGCAACATGCCATGATCACACAACTGAGCACCAAAATTGTGTGATTTTAACATCTCCTATCTTCCTTAGCTTGTGCCAGTGATGCTAGCTTTAGCTTTTGGATGGGAGACAAAGTATCTAAGTCAATCGGCCCCTAGGACAATGCTAGATCATAAAAAATTGGCTTGTACTTTTCAAGAAAATCTTTCACAACATCTAAAGTGTCTCTTGTTGCATCCTTTTTATCATCTACATCTAACTTTGTCTTAACCTTCTTAAGACCTACATCATCTACAACTGGAGAAGAAGTCACCATAGGGGGCCTGGTATCCAATGGTTGATCTAGAGGATTCTGTGTATCCTCATCCACATTATCAACACCTTTTCCAAACTCATCTCCCTACTTATCTTTCACATCATCTTCCTTTACTGGAGCACTTTCATCAGCATGATCATCTTTGGGTTGTTCTACTTGAGATGCGGGGGCAGATGATACAACATCATATTGATTTCTTTCTGAAATTGGCTTAAGGATTTTCTCTATATCCTTTACTACTTCATCAATTAGACCAATCATAAGCTTATTGACTCTAGTTTTTCTTCTAAAGTGTGGCTTAGCTTCTTGAAGTATTCTCTTCATTTTTGTAACTGCTATTACCGGACATAAATTCACAATTACATACTCTCTTAACATTTCATCTTCCTTATTTACAGTTTGTCTCCTCATTTCCAAAATATCATACAAACCTTTTGGTATCTTAGACATTATTTCTATTAGAGCTTTACTATATGTTGGTGGTACATATACAAATTTTTATTCTATATGTCGCTTTATTGAGTCATGTCTTTAACTAGTCCTTTGGTCGTGTTGTGTGCTTTGAATTCTCCATGTAATCCAATCTTCGTTGTTTTCTTTAAGTTTCACTATGTTGAACTTGAACCTTGAACTTGAACCTTTTGGTTCAAGGTTCAAAGTTCAATGGGCGTCGTGTTAAAGTTTATTTTCCCACTTGGCTTCATAAGTCTTCTTTAGTCTTTGTCGGTGTTTAGCATTGCTTGAACCTTTTGGTTCAAGGTTCAAAGTTCATTATTTGTCATGTTTGTGTTTTTGAATTGCTGATTGTCCCTCATGGTTCAAAGTTTGATATTTAATTTCTTGGAAATCATGTGACTTTTCATGAGGTAACGGCACGGATTTTGAGATATGGTTGACGGCGGCAGAAAAAGGGAATATTCTTTCTTAATAATTTGAAAGTTGTCATTTATAGCAAGTATGGTGTGGAAATCCATGTTTTCAAATATGAAGTGACTTGTTATTAAATGCATGCTCGATCGCAATCATTTTAGAGTGATGTCGCACAAGTGAAGAGTAATGATGATAATTTGTGGTAATCATGGGTAATATTTTCTCGGCTATTTTAAATTGAGCAGTTGTCTTGTCAAGATTATCATTTGTGAATAAGTTTTAAGAAGATTTTTTGGAGCGGGAGGAAAATAGACTGCGAAAGGGGTTTTGCAAATGACAGAGGAAGAGAGACAATAATGGCTGCCATGGGTATCCCACATTGGGAACCCTATGAGGATTGGGCTATTGGAAAGTCTTATGGGGTTTATTTTGAGAAGAAGCAGTACTACAAAACCATTATTCCACGGAATTGTCTTTTGAGATTTCAAAAGGGTGGTTCAAGGTTGCCAAGGCCATTAACTCGAGAGCATTTGATTCTTGGAATTAGGGATTTGGTAATAATGTTAAGAAAAATTAGGGGAAATTCACACTCCTTCTATTGGGAAGACTGGATGTATTTCTTCATTTAGGTCACTCTCGACAAAAACCGGTTCATTGACTGGGGCACCGTAATTGCAAAGAGGTTGCATGAGGGTTTGAGCAATTACCCTAGGATGTCAAATTTCTACATGTCTTCATATCTATTATATATGCTAGCTTGTGTGAGGGAGTGGCCTAGACTGTTCCATGCAAAATGGGTTCAGGGTATTAAAATTTATGAATATCACCCCCATTTGACCCAAAAAGGACATGTAGACAATTACCTTTGCTGGAATGATATTTTCACTAGGAGGTTGACTTTTAAGTTACAAGATAATTTGCATAGAAGAATGTCAGTAGAAGCAGTTGAACTAATTAACATCTATGGTAGCTTCTTTACACAATTCAATCACTTTCACTTACATAAGGGTTGGAGGTTTTAAAGGTGAACCCTTTAGGCTACCTAGATATGTTTCAGACTACTGTGTTTTGATTGAAGTTTCCAGGCCCAGTTAGCCTATGTTGTAAAGAATTATGGTGAAGATTCTGGCACGAGTGGAATTTTTCCTATTGATTTAGGCCATTATAGTTGCAAATTAGTTTTTGATGCATTGAATCTTGAGCTGGAATTTAAGAGGTTTCATTTGAGAACTTTTATGAAGAGAGACAATTTTGACAGCAAAGGTTTTATTGCCCAGTATGTGAAAAAGATAATGCCTGATCAACATGTGCCACAATTGGAGGATTATTGGGGAGATTGTCCAGATGAGTTTGAAGTGAGAAAAAAGAGTTGGTCCAGGTTAAATCTGAAATAGATTCTTGACATGAAATTGCAGATGGATACCTTTGGTGTCACTATTGATAATGAAGATGTAGTAGATCGAGAATTCATGAGATGGGTACACAATGAACCTCTTCCACAGGTAGATTGGAGCAGAAAGATGGAGGATAGTGTACAAGCATGCACCTTCAGTATAATTTGCAGAACTGAGAATTGGCTAAGAAACTACAGATTTCATCTAGGAAAGGCAACAAGTTCAAGAAATAAAGGTGGAAAAAGGAAGAATGTAAGAAAAACTACTGTTTTAACTGACATTCCTGTTTCTATTGTAGGAAAGAAGCACACTAAGATTAAAGAAGAAAAACTTTACTCTAAAGCTACACATTCCATTAGTGGCCAAGTGACCAGGTCAAGATACAAGAAGAATTTTCAACCACCTGCCGCTCATCTCATTCTTGATTTGGTTGCCGAGGAAGTACAGGGAAATATGACAACCCCTGTTTCTGATGCTAACAAGGTCTTAGCCAATTTTGATGCTACTATCCAGGATTCACACGTGCTTCGTATTTTGTGTAACGTAGATAATGCTACATTGTCTCCTTCAGGAGGGCCTTCGCCATGCAATCCAAGGATCTGACTGTGGCTCCTAAATGGTTAAGTGATTCAATTAGTAAGAAAAGAAATGTGGTGCCTATTTCGGTGTCAATGGAAGATGTTGTGAGTAAATGTTTGGGAAGAGCCACAAAGCCTAAGCGGCTAAAAATGGAGACCATGATTGGTTTTGATGAAGGCACAAAACATTGGACCACAGACATTTCCAAACCTACATCTGATAAGGATGCTGTCATTGCCTCAGAGGCTGATTATACTATTGAGCGGGTTGATTTAGGGGTAGGAACCAGAGCAGTTGATGTGAAACATTTAGAGACTTCAACCAAAAGGATTATATCCTGGACTTGGAAGGACAAAAAGTATAAAGCAGAGTTGAAGCAGAGTTTAATGCAAATGGCTCAATCCATTCATGCTCTCCAGAATAGTCCACTGCCATTGTCCCAAAGCTTTGTTCCCTTTTGTTCAAAATCCCTTGGTAATCAGAAGTTCTTTGATGAGGTTCAACGAAACAAGATGATTGCAGAGATTTTCTTTGAGTGACTCACATCGATTGTGCATCAAGGAACTAATTATATATCCGATTTAGTTCAAATTTTCAAAGATGCTAATGAAGTTACCAAGGAATTGGATGCCGACTTAATCTCATGGAAAAAAGAAAAGACTAAATGGGCGGTGATTTCAAATCAAATGCATGATATTCAGTGCTATGGCTTGATGAATTTTCTTGTTGAAAGACAAGTGTCAGGGTTAAATGAAGATATAATGTTCATATGCAAAGAAAGCATAGAGTGGCATAACCAAATCATTGAGCAAGGTCATAGCGAATTTTCCACTCTATGAGGTGAACTAACAACCTTGAGAACAACCATGCAAAAGGATTTGCGCTATGTAGATGTCCAATTGCTTAAGGAGGATAGCCAGACTTTGGAAGATACAGTAGAAATGATCAATCAATTCAGCAGCCACATTAAGCAAATTAAAGTGGAGAAATCCTTAGCTGTGGAAGATTTTATGAAGATTTCCAATGTGGATTCAATGCTCACAGTTTGCCTAGATCACTTGAATACACACAGGGATAAAGTACAAACGGTGAAAAGGAAGAAAGAACTTTGGAAGCAAAGGGTAATACACATCAGCTTGCCACATGTAGCAGTAATTCAAGAGTTCTTGAAGGTTCATCAGGAGTGGAGTGCAGCGAAAGTGGTTATGGTGTCCATCCAGAATAACAACCCGAGCAATCCGGCTGAAACAGAATCGACGACATGACTAGCACTGTTGGCAGTTGTTTGCCAGCGAGTCTAGTTGTCTCTTATTTTCAGTTATGCAGCTAGGGTAGTTATTCATTAATTCTTTCAAGTTAATTTTACCTTTGGTTAAAACTTTTGGTCTAGCGACCTATTTATAAGCTTTGTAATGACTTTGATGGGGTTCACTAAGTTTTTTTGAAAAAACTATCTTTTTAATTTTAGCTGAAAACTTTGTGTATGTGGAAAGTTGAGGACCATTTATGAATGAAAATCAAATGACAATTATCTTTGACTTCAAATCTGTGTGTTTGGTGTTTGAAATTTGATTTCTGTGACAATCTATTTCAAGAAAGGATCTGTCATAACTTTCTACATATGCAAAAAATATAAGTGGAATTCATCTTTTAAGCTTTTTCATTTTGTTTTAGTGTACATGTGAAATCTGTCGGCTTTATAAAAAGAATTATATATGAATCAATTCTTGCATTGATTTGGTGTTGACTGGTGAATGCAATTACCTTTTTGTGCTTTTTGGTGAAAAGTATAATATTGGTTTTGCGTAATTTGGAGCTGATTGAATATTTATTAAAGGAGTTGTACCTTAATTCAGAGGTTGACTTTCATTTCTTGGGCTAAAGAGTATAAAATTAAATAAATTGTGAGAGACAAATCTGTTTACCAACAGATTTTTGGTGACTCTGCTGGGAAAAACGAGAAAATTGGTTTTGAAAAAAAAAAGAAGTCATCATTATGGTGATGCTTTGTTCTTTATAAATGGTTTGCCTCACGAAGGGTTTTTACCTATTTTACAACCAAATTTAAATTGGGTGCAAGAAGAGCAAAGTAACATTATCTTTGAGTTAGATACTCTAGCCTAGAGACATAGAAGAAGTCGAGCTGAATATGATAGAATAAGTTCTTTCCTCGACGAAATAGAAAGACAAGCAGATCATCCTGTGTTAGTTTTTGAGTGGGTGATTGTTCTAGAATTTTCTTTATTTGAGTCCCTGATAATCAATTACAGAATCCCAGATGCTTGTTATCCTGATCGTTCCACACTAGACTCTAAGCCTTATACTGGATCCCAAAGAAGGGAGGGGGTTTTTGATCCTGTCTTTGAAGAGTTGCAGAACTTAAATTTTCAACCTACCTTCTTACCTCAAAGAAGGGAAAGAAGTAGACCTCCTTTCCGATTACCATCATCACTTGTGTCCTCGGTTTGTCAAGCTTTGACCCTGCACGATGTTGCCTTGCCGAATATATAAACCCGACCCCTCTCAATATCATACTCCCAATGGAAATGAATAATCCTTGGGGGGATGCTGTGGGCCCGTTGAACTTAGGTTTGAATCTTAACCCCTTGCCAAAAGGTGCTAGGGATCATTTGCCAAAATTTTGTGGGGATGGAATGATCACCGTTGATGAGCACCTGAATGCCTTCAGTGTAGCTTGTGGGGTAATAGTGGTTCAACATGAGGACATTGCTGTCAGGTTGTTTGTCCAGACATTGACAGGGGTAGAAGTCGATTGGTTTTATCACTTACAGAATAGTGCGATAACAACTTGGCAAGATCTAAAGACAAGATTTGAAGCAAGATTTAAAGTAGCCGAGGATGAACATTCCCTCTTAGCCCAATTTTCCCAGTTAAAAAAAAAATTCCTGAATCTATGAGGGACTTTGTGGCAAGATTTGATAAGTTCTTGCACAAGATTCCAATGAATCAAAAGCCCTCTGATGACAATCTTAAGTGTTTCTTCATTAATTCTATGCCTTCTGAAATAGGTTCCTAATTCGTAGGCAAAGGGTTGCCGATTTAAATGCTGTTAAAACTCTTGCAATTGAATTAGAAGATGATTTAATCACGGCGGGTAAATGGAAAAGAGAAGTACAGACACCTAGTGCTCAACCTTCAACTTCTTCTGATCCTGTCATCCAATGGTTAATGAATGATGTGATTGCCCTAAAGAGACAGGCTCCTAAAGCAAGTACTTCATATTCTCAACCGTACCAAGACATTCCTAGAAAATACCCTAATCAATAGGGAGGAAATGGAGGAAGACAATTACAATTACCTCCCATGCAACAAAGACTTGCTATTGAAGTGCCACCTCCTAAGACAAATACATGTGTGTTTCATTTAATTGATGAACACGATAGTTCTTCATGTTCAGAGATGGTTCATTTTTCTCAAATGATCAGTAAAGGAGAAACAATCTTAGAAGCTGATGAAGGAGGTTCCCAAAGTATGCCTGGGGGCTCTAAAATTCATTATATGGAATATGTCTCTGACTCGGAAAGGTGAAGAAACATGTTGGTCTCTTTGGAATATTCCTCATACGCAATTCTTACTAGAACTCAACAAAATTTGAAGTCTCAAGATGTTGTAACATCTGTCCATAGCATTGTAAAAGGTAAGGAAATTTTGACTCGTCATGGAGGTGTTTCAAAAGTTGTTCAAGAAGTTGCTTCTTCAAGTTCTGATTCATTTAATAATTGTTTTGATATCATTGAATTTTGCAAGTCATCCTATGTTCAGATCACTCTGACTGAGTATCTGAAATTGAACCCTAAGGAGCTAGATAGACTAGTTGAATTCGTCAAGGGAAATGATGCTCATGCTTTAGCAAGTGAAACCCAAATGTCGGTGATTTGTAATTCCTCAGCGCACGAAAATTTCAGTCTTGCTTTAGTAATTCCTAAAGTCTCATAAAAAACTGCTCGTCAACAAGCTGAATTGATTGAACCTAACTTTGAAAATAAACCAAAACCTTTATATGTATCCTTTTATATCAATGGGCATAAATTGAGTAATTGTATAATAGATTCTGGAGCATCAGAAAATGTCATGCCCCCAACAGTAGAAAAAGCTTTAGGCTTAACCTTGACAAAGACCTTTGGCAAATGTTATTCCATGGATTCCAAGCAAGTTCCTTTTTTAGGGAAAATTAAAGATGCACAGGTCGCCTTAGTAGCACATCCTGACAAGAGAATCAAGTTGACGATTCTGGTGGCTGACATCTCTGCTAGTTATGGTATGTGGTTGAGTTGTACCTTCTGTAAAGATATTGGAGGGGAAATTAGAATGGATTGGTCTCAGGCAATGATCACAGTTGGAAAATAGAGAGTCATTCTACATCCTGAAACAAAAGCTAAATACACAGTCTTTCCTTCAGATGATCTGAAAGCTCAGATTTTGTATCAAGATTGTGGTTTTGGAAATTATATGATATCAAATGATCCTCAAGGTGTGGATAAGGCCATAGATTCAGGTATGTCTGATGAACTTTGGTCTATGGAATGTGATGAGAGTTGTTCATCTTCTGGTTCAGGGTCTAGGGTTGTATTAATACCTCCTCAAGGTAAAGTTATTCCTTATGCTTTCAAATTGAAATTCTAAAACACTAATAATACGGCCGAATATGAAGCTCTATTATTAGGTCTTGCTGAAGCGAGGAGATTGCAGATCAAAATGTTGAAAGTTAGAGGTGATGCTGAACTTATTGTAAAGCAAGTGAGAGGTTTATTTGTTGTTAAAAATGAGAGACTAAGACACTATAGAAATCATATCTGGGACGAGATTGAAGCATTTGATGCTTTCTCAATTGAAGTGGTACTAAGGGAGTTTAACTCAAAGGCTGATTCTTTAGCGGTATCTGCAGCTTTATTAGTGCCTCATCTTGATTTCACAACTGATACCTATAGGGTAGAATTAGTTTATAGACCCAGCGTTCCTGACAATTCCGAATCCCGGTAGGTATTTTAAAATGATAAACAAATTCAGAACTTTTTACAATGTGCTGAGATTTTCACCTCCTTGTTTTATGAAGGATCAAAGGTGAGTTGTAAAGAGTTTTCTCCCGATTCACCAAAGGGGCTGCATGATGGGGTGTTCTAGTTGAAAGGAAATAAAATCCTGAAGGGTTTAGTTTCTCTTGAATGTCTTTTTGATAGAAAGGATGGATATGTTAAGCAAGGGGAGAAAGAGGCTCCTGTAATTCAAAATTCTGGTGAGTATGAACGAATCAACATTGGTACTAAGGAAGACCTTAAATTTGTTAATTTGGGAAAATTTTGTTCCAAAGAGGAGAAAAGAAGACCTTCATCAGCCTGTTGGTTGAGTTCAAAGATGTTTTTGCATGGAGCTACGATGATTTAAAGAATTTCAGGGATGGTTATTTCCAACATCACATTCCTTTGAAACCAGGTGTCAATCCTTTCTAGCAGAAGTAAAGGAATTTTAATCCAAAAGTAGTAGAAGTGATCTTTCATGAGGTCGACAAGATGTTGAAAGCCCGAATTATTTATCCTTTACATCATTCCACCTGGATGGATAATATCATCCCTATTCAGAAGAAAAACGGTGAAATATGAATCTGTGTTGATTTCAGAAACTTAAACCAAGCAAGCTTGAAGGATAATTATCCTCTACTAGCAATGGATCATATTTTACAAACTGTTTCAGAATCAGAGATGATGTCCATGTTGGATGGCTTCTCTGGATATAACCAAATCAGTGTCTCAAAGCAAGATCAACACAAGGCAGCCTTTATAACTCTCTAGGGTACCTTTGCATATAATAGAATGCCTTTTGGATTGATTAATGTAGGGGCAACATTTTAGAGGGCGATGGATCTTTCCTTTGGGCATTTGAGGGATAAGATCATTGTGGTATATTTAGATGATTTGACTATTTTCTCTAGGAAGAGGAAACATCATGTACGGGATTTGAGGAAAGTTCTGGTGAGATTCAGAGAGCATGGAGTATCATTAAATCCTAAAAAGTCTATTTTTGGTGTCACAGAAGGAAAACTTCTTGGACATATTGTTTCACAGGAGGGGGTAAAGGTAGATCCACATAGAGTAAAAGCAATACAACAACTCAGTCTTCCTTCCAACAGAAATGGAGTGAGGTCCTTCTTTGGATAGGTGAACTTTCTAAGGCATTTTATTCTCGATTTTACTAAGACTACTAAATATATTGTAAATATGATGAGTGAGAAAGTAGTTTTTAAGTGGAATGAGGCAGGTAAAAAGGATTTTGAAGAAATAAAAAGGGCAATTGTACATGCACCTACTCTAGTTAATCTGGATTTTAGTAAAGACTTTATTATTTATTGTTATGCATCAGAGCATACTATGTCTAGAATTTTAGTGTAGAAAAGTGAAGATAATGAGGAAGTTCCAATTTCCTTCATGAGTTTACCTCTGAAGAAGCACGAGTTAAAATACTCACAGACAGAAAAGCAAGCTTATGCAGTACTGAATGAAACAATTCAGAGCATCTTGGGTTTCCAAGATTCAAGAGTTCAATTTGGATATCAATCCCACTAAGATGGTCAGAGGACAAGGCCTTTGTAAACTAATGGTGGAGAATAAGTTTGAAGAGGAGGAGAGCCTGCCCTTAACTCTATTTGTAAGTCATTGGGATTCTTGGTTCACCGATATTTCCTATTATCTCACTTATGGAGACTGTCGAGATCACCTTTCTCGTAGGGAGAAATGGAATTTGAAGCTGAAAGCTGCAAAGTATGTTATCTTTGATGATATATTATATAAGAAGGGTTTAGATGGCACCTTTCTCAAGTGTGTAGATAAACTGCATCAAGAGGCTTTATTGAAAACTTTTCATGATGAGGCGTGTGGTGGTCATTTCTCTTCTATGGTTACTGCATATAAAATCTTAAGAAATTGTTACTATTGGCCAGGAATGTTCAGAGATGTGTATGCTTGGGTGGAAAAGTGTGAGAAGTGCAAATTATTCACAGGTAAACCCCAATTGGTTGGCTTACCTTTGAGACCTGTAGTGATTGAGGAACCCTTTAAACAATGGGGATTGGATTTCATTGGTCCTCTGAACCCAACTTCTAGTGTAGAGCATACTCACATATTAACAGCAACAGATTATTTCACTAAGTGGGTGGAAGCTATCCCTGTGAAAAAGACCACTACAGAGGTTGTGTGTGCATTCCTTAAAGACAATATTCTTGTCAAGTTCGGGGTTCCTCAGAAAATAGTCACAGATAATGCATCAAATTTCCCTTCATTTGAATTAGTTTTATTTTGGTATGATCATGGAATTTCTTTGGCACACACTTCTGATTATTACCCACAGGGTAACGGTTAAGCAGAATCAAGTAACAAAAACTTAATCAACATCATGAGGAAGTTGGTTAGTGAGAGTTTCAGGGACTGGCATAAGAAGTTACATGAAGCACTGTGGGCAAATTGAACTTCAACTAAGCAAGCCATAAGGATGTCTCCTTTTGAGTTGGTATATGGCATTGGTGCCCAAATCTCTCTTCCTCTAGAATTAGCAGCTTCAAAATTGCACACTATAGTAGAAGATGCATTCTTTTAGAGCTCTTTTGAAAAGAGAATTATGTACTTAGCCAAGATTGAGGAAGAGAGGGAAAAGCTGGTTGATAGGATTACAGAACATCAGATGAGAGTAAAAAAGATTTTTGATTAGAAGGCAAGACCCAAGAAGTTCATGAAAGGTGATCTGGTGTTATTATGGGATAAAATGAGGGAGCCGAAAGGCACTCACGACAAATTTGAGTCACTGTGGAAAGGACCTTATGTAATTCATGAAGTAAGAGGTCCCAATTATTTTAAAATTGCTTATTAGGATGGCTTTGAATTACCCCTATCCTATAATGGGCAGGTCTTAAAGAAGTATCAATTGTAAGCACGAGTCCCTTGCCAGTTTGTACATACAGTTTTTGTTGTGTTTAGTTTAGGTTTTCCAGTTTTATTGTGAGTCGGGCCTTTGTTTTAAGTCATTTTGTGAAACTAGGGATTCTGAGGTTCATTTCTTGGGACTATATAGTTCCAGTCCCCATGCAGAGTCACTGTTGGCGGTACATATAATAAATTTCATTCTATATGTTGCCTTATTGAGTCATGTCCCTAAGTGGTCCTTTGGTCGCGTTGTGTGCTTTGAATTCTCTGTGTAATCCAGTCTTCATTGTTTTCTTTAAGTTTTACTATGTTTGTACTTGAACCTTGAGCTTCAACCTTTTGGTTCAAGGTTCAAAGTTCAACGGGTGTCATGTTAAAGTTTATTTTCCCGCTTGGCTTCATAAGTCTTCTTTAGTCTTTGTCAGTGTTTACCATTGCTTGAACCTTGAACTTGAACCTTTTGGTTCAAGGTTCAAAGTTCAATATTTTATATGTTTGTGTTTTTGTGTGCTGATTGTCCCTCACAGTTCAAAGTTCGATATTTGATTTCTTAGAAATCATGTGACTTTTCATGAGGTAGTGGCGTGGATTTTGAGATATGGTTGACGGTGGCAGAAAAAGGGAATATTCTTTCTTAATAATTTAAAAGTTGTCATTTATAGCAAGTATGGTGTGGAAATCCATGTTTTCATATATGAAGTGACTTGTTATTAAATGCATGCTCGATCGTGATCATTTTAGAGTGATGTCGCACGAGTGAAGAGTAATGATGATAATTTGTGGTAATCATGGGTAATATTTTCTCAGCTATTTTAAATTGAGCAATTGTCTTGTCGAGATTATCATTTACGAATAAGTTTTAAGAAGAGTTTTTGGAGTGGGAGGAAAGTAGACTGCGACAAGGGTTTTGAAGATGACAGAGGAAGAGAGATAGTAATGGCTGCCATGGGTATCCCACATCGGGAACCCCATGAGGATTGGACTATTGGAAAGTCTTATGGGGTTTATTCTAAGAAGAAGCAGTACTACATAACCATTATTGCACAGAATTGGCTTTTGAGATTTCAAAAGGGCAGTTCAAGGTTGCCAAGGCCATTAACCCGAGAGCATTTGATTCCAGGAAGTAGGGATTTGGTAATAATTTTAAGTAGAATTAGGGGAAATTCACACTCCTATTGGGAAGACTGGATGTATTTCTTCATTCAAGTCACTCTCGACAAAAACCGGTTCATTGACTGGGGCACTGTTATTGCAGAGAGGTTGCATGAGGGTTTGAGCAATTACCCTGGGATGTCAAATTTCTACATGTCTTCATATCTGTTATATATGTTAGCTTGTGTGAGGGAGTGGCCTGGACTGTTCCATGTAAAATGGGTTTAGGGTATTAAAATTTATGAATATCACCCCCATTTGACCCAAAAAGGACATGTCAATAATTACCTTCGCTGGAATGATATTTTTGCTGGGAGGTTGACTTTTGAGTTACAAGATAATTTGCATAGACGAATGTCAGTAGAAGCGATTGAACTAATTAACATCTATTGTAGCTTCTTTACTCAATTCAATCACTTCACTTACATAAGGGTTGGAGGTTTTAAAGGTGAACCCTTTAGGCTACCTAGATATGTTTCAGACTATTGTGTTTTGATTGAAGTTTCCAGGCACTTACCCTATGTTGTAAAGGATTATGGCAAAGATTCTGGCATGAGTGGAATTTTTCCTATTGATTTAGGCCATTACAGTTGCAAGTCAGTTTCTGATGGATTGAATCTTGAGCTGGAATTTAAGAGGTTTCATTTCAAAACTTTTGTGAAGAGAGATAATTTTGACAACAAAGGTTTTATTGCCCAGTATGTGAAAAAGATAATGCCTGATCAACATGTGCCATAGTTGGAGGATTATTGGGAACATTGCCCAGATGAGTTTGAAGTGAGAAAAAGGAGTTGGTCCAGGTTAACTCTGAAACAAATTCTTGACATGAAATTGCAGATGGATACCTCTGGTGTCACTATTGATAATGAAGATGTAGTGGATCAAGAATTCATGAGATGGGTACACAATGAACCCCTTCCAGAGGTAGATTGGAGCAGAAAGATGGAGGATAGTGTACAAGCATGCACCTTTAGTATAATTCGTAGAACTGAGAATTGGCTAAGAAACTGGAGATTTCATTCGGGAAAGGCAACTAGTTCAAGAAATAAAGGTGGAAAAAGGAAGAATGTAAGGAAAACTATTGTTTTAACTGACATCGGTGTTTCTGTTGTAGGAAAGAAGCAAGATAAGATTAAAGAAGAAAAACTTGACTCTGAAGCTACACATTCCATTGGTGGCTGAGTGACCAGGTCAAGATACAAGAAGAATTTTCAGCCACTTGCCGCTCATCTCATTCTTGATTTGGACACCGAGGAAGTACAGGGAAATATGACAACCCCTGTTTCTATTGCTAACAAGGTCTTAGCCAGTTCTAATGCCGCTATCTAGGATTCACAGGTGATTTTTGTTTTGTCTAACGTAGATAATGCTACATTGTTGTCTTCAGGAGGTCCTTCGCTCACACAATCCAATGATCTGATTGTGGCTCCTAAATGGTTAAGTGATTCAATTACTAAGAAAAGAAATGTGGTGCCTATTTTGGTGTCAATGGAAGATGTCGTGAGTAAATGTTTGGGAAGAGCCACAAAGCCTAAGCGGCTAAAAATGGAGACCATGATTGGTTTTGATGAAGGCATAAAACATTGGACCACAGACATTGCCAAACCTACATCTGATAAGGATGTTGCCACCGCCCCAGAGGCTGATTATACTATTGAGTGAGTTGATTTGGGGGTAGGAACCAGAGCAGTTGATGCGAAACATTTAGAGAATTCAACCAAAAGGATTATATCCCGCACTTGGAAGGACGAAAAGGATAAAGCAGAGTTGAAGCAAAGTTTAATGGAAATGGCTCAATACATTCATGCTCTACAGAATAGTCCACTGCCATTGTCCCAAAGCTCTATTCCCTTTAGTTCAAAATACCCTGGTAATCATAAGTTCTTTGATGAGGTTCAACGAAACAAGATGATTGCAGAGATTTTCTCTGAGTGGCTCACATCAATTGTGCATCAAGGAACTAATTATATATCTGATTTAGTTCAAATTTTCAAAGATGTTAATGAAGTTACTAAGGAATTGGATGCCGACTTAATCTCATGGCAAAAAGAAAAGACTAAATGGGTGGTGATTTCAAAGCAAATGCGCGATATTCAGTGCTATGGCTTGATGAATTTTCTTGTCAAAAGACAAGTGCCAGGGTTAAATGAAGATATAATGTTCATATGCAAAGAAAGAATAGAGTGGTGTAACCAAATCACCTAGCAAGGTTATAGTGAATCTTCCAGTCTACGAGGCAAACTAACAACCCTGAGAACGACCATGCAAAAGGATTTGCGTTGCGTAGATGTCCAGTTGCTTAAGGAGGATAGCCAGACTTTGGAAGATACAATAGAAATGATGAATCAATTTAGCAACCACATTAAGCAATTTAAAGTGGAGAAATCCTTAGCTGTGGAAGATTTTATGAAGATTTCCAAAGTGGAGTCAATGCTCACAGTTTGCCTAGATCACTTGGATTCACACAGGGATAAAGTACAGATGGTGAAAAGGAAGAAAGAACTCTGGAAGAAAAGGGTAATACACATCAGCCTACCACATGTAGCAGTAATTCAAAAGTTCTCAAAGGTTCATCGAGAGTGGAGTGTAGTGAAAGCAGTTATGGTGTCCGTCTAGAATAACAACCTGAGCAATCCGACTGAAACATAATCGATGACATGACTAGCACTGCTAGCAGTTGTTTGTGAGCGAGTCTAGTTGTCTTTTATTTTCAGTTATGCAGTTAGGGTAGTTTCTCATTAACTCTTTCGAGTTAATTTTACCTTTGGTAAAAATATTGGTCTGACGACCTATTTATAAGTTTTGTAATGACTTTGATGGGGTTCACTAAGTTTTTGAAAAAAACTAGATTTTTAATTTTAGCTGAAAACTTTGTGTATGTGGAAAGTTGAGGACCATTTACGAATGAAAATCAAATGACAGTTATATTTGACTTCAAATCTGTGTGTTTGGTGTTTGAAATTTGATTTCTATGGGAATCTATTTCAAGAAACGATCTGTCATAACTTTCTACGTATGCAGAAAATATCAGTGGAATTCATCTTTTAAGCTTTTTCATTTTGTTTTAGTGTACATGTGAAGTCTGTCAGCTTTATACAAAGAATTATATATGAATCAATGCTTGCGTTCTTTTGGTGTTGACTGGTGAATGCAATTACCTTTCTGTGCTTTCTGGTGAAAAGTATAATATTGGTTGTGTGTAATTTGGAGCTGATTGAATATTTATTAAAGGGAGATGTACCTTAATTCAGAGGTTAATCAATATAATGATTTTCCAACTGTTTTGGTGAAATTTGTCTTTCATTTCTTGGGCTAAAGAGTATACAAATTAAATAAATGGTGAGAGACAAATCTGTTTACCAACACTATACACATTTAAGTATTTAACAGTAGCTTCCTCTAATGCTCTTTTTCCATTATCATCAAAATGGTCATACAGTTCAAACATTGGCTTCAAATTTCCATTCTTCACAACCTCATTCACAATTTCATCTAATGACATAGGAGGTTTGACTGTAAGTTTTTCTTTCTTGATTATCTCATCAATTTTGAAGGTTTTTGGTTTCTTGCTTGGCTTCTCACCACCAGATGGCATCTCCTTAGAAACTTTAGCAACTTTAGCCCCCTTTTGCTTTACTGCCTTCACAGCTTCATCCGACTTTGTTTCCTCATCATCCTTTACAGTCACAAATCTTTTTTTTTTTTTTTTTCTTCACCATCAGATGATTTGACTAGAGATTTAGCTTTGTAGGCTTCTGAGTACTGGAGGAGGGTGCAGAGCTCCTTGTCTGCTTGGGCTTGGGGGCAAAGACTTCCGGTTTGGCCTTCTTCTCCTTAACAAGCTCCTTTGCAGATATAATGTTTCTCTTTCTTTCTTCACGGACTGCCTCCTTGGCTATCCCAATGCTTTTAACATATGCCTCAACTTCCTTTCTCACTTTTCTTTGAATCTCTGGCCTCTTGAAATGCTTGTGTAGCTTCAAGCTCTTCTCAGCATAGGTTCCAAACCTCTCCTCAATGGATTCCACCAGCTTTCTTAACAAGTGTTGTGCATATAGCTCAATAATGTTCTCAATGTCATACCCCATGGACATGATCCATATTGTCCTGGGTTCAATGTCTTCCATCAAGCATTGGTAAGTGTCTACCATGAAATAGATTGTATCCTGATACTTCTCTACCACTGACTTAGGGATTCTTTCTTTGTCATTCCTTTCACTCTAAAAGTTCTTCAAATAACCCCCATAAGATAGCTTTCCAATCCTTGGTGTCACCAACTTTGTATGATAGTTCTCTAATTTGTACTCCCACAGGTTTGTCATAAGCCATTGGACTTGACTGACTCTCGGAACTTCACTCATGAAATAGAAATACAAACACAGGATCAAGGTGTCATACTTAAATGGATGCTTCTTGTCCTCCTTGATCTATTCCAAATTATTCATTAGCTCACTCCAGAGCAACTCACAAAGGTCATACTTCTTATCCTCCTAGATCATTTCATAAGCAACATATATTGTCATCCCAGATATAGAGTTCTCTCTGCTAGACTACTAAATCTTTTATCCAATCACCATTGATAAAAATTTGACATCATGCTCCAATATATCATTGATTGTCATGGCTCTTTTCTTGAGCTTTGATCCAGTTGCATCTATGAAAATCTAGTTCTTCACCGACTTCAATGATGGCAGCTCTCTGGATGAACACAAGCTAGTAACATCACTAATCACATTCTTAGTGACCTTGAAAGGCTTTCTTAGCCACATGAACTCATCGTGCATTCTGCTAAGCACAAATCGAACCCATTATGGTTCATCGAACAACAAAAATCTGACAAACTGAACAAAACCCTTATCCTCCAATACTTGAAATTTTGGCTTCAACCTGAAATTCCCATCAACCAATGGTTGTTGTAGAGATTCAATAGGTGTGAGCTTCCCAATTCCTCAATGCTATAGTGTGTGTAAACCCTAATATATTCAATGTGAAAACACCATGTGGAATGGATGAGAATTCACTCTTTAGATCATCTTACATATAAATAAACAGATGTTTCTTGATATCTGGTTAGTCTCTCTTAGTGATATCCACAACTAATGGGGTTGCAATTCCAGAGTCAACCATTATATAAATTTCAAACTTTGAAAAGTTCACTGGTAAATACCTTAACCGTTGGATTAGATTTTTTCTTGGTAAATCACCTTTATGCCTTGATCTCTGGATATTTGATGAAGGAGCAAAAAAGTAGTTCATCTGGTTGACGCAAGAGCACAAGAGTAGTTCATCCAATTGGAGAAGTTAACAGTGGAGTTTCTTGGAGGTCGTTGCATTTCTTCATGTTTTTGGATTTTTAATCGTGGATTTGGATTTATAACCTTGAGATCATTGTCTTAGAAATATTTGAGGTTCATAGCATTTGGATTTGATTTTGGTCAGATATCAATTCCGGTAATGTTCCAGTATTGGTGTGTTCTTACCGGTTGGTCCTGCAGTGAGTAAAATGAAGTTGAATTGGGTTGTTGATGGTTTCCACTTGCGGATCATTGGGAGATGTTGTTTTGGGCTTGAGTGATGTTCTTGGAGGTCCGCATGAAGTTCTAAGCATTATTGGAGGTGTTCTTGGTGATTTGAGCCAACATATTATTGTTTGCACATTTAATCATGAATCGGTTGATCTTTGGCTGACTTGATTTAGTTGCTTTTGCTTGCGGATGGTATAAAGAGGATGTTTGGAGATTCATTTTGGAGGACAGAGGTCCGAGTAAGAAGATATCTAGAGTAGATGTAGTTTTCAGAGAGATTCTGGTCTCGGGGGGACTGAAGTCCAGAGGGACTGAGGTCCGGATTAGTGCAGAACAGTGTAGACTATTACCAGAAGCTGAATTGCTGAGCAGATGATATGCGGATCATAGATTTGAGTTGTAAGAATTTTTTTGTAATCCTGGGCTGTAGTCCAGCATTTGTAAAGCTTGAGGGCATATATAATTCATTAAACTATTATAAGGATTGCTCTTTCTATTTTATCGATTATATCTTATGTTGTGTGAATCAGTTACTGGTATCTTTCATGTTGATTGTGTTATAGGATACAAGGTGGGGCTGTCCTTCATTGGATCTCCCTATCTTGTCTGCATCAAGTGGTATCAGAGTAAGTTATGAACTTGTTGATGGAGGAAGAGCTGGTTGTGAACCAGTTGGTTGAAAAGAACTTGTGGTAGCTTCATTGAGGCAGCATAAGGCTTGCAAGAAGATCGTTGAACCTAGGAGCTTGAACTTGAGGTAGTTGGTAGGTGCAGACTTGAACAGATCATTGAACCAAGGTGGGCTATAGGGAGGTCCGGTAGATTCATTGAGGAGAGGCAACCAGATTCTGTAGTTAGACTGCCGAACCCTTGAGGCAGTTACAAGTACCTACTAACAAATCACCGAACCAGATCAAATTATGGGACTCACTTTTCAATTAACCCCAAGAGTTTGATGCAAGAGCACCAAAGTAGCTCATTTGGTTGATGCAGAAGCACTAGAGTAGTTCATCTAGTTGGAGCAGTTAACAATGGAGTTGCTTGGAGATCATTGCATTTCTTCATATTTTTGGATTCTGAGTCCTGGATTTGGATTTATCACCTTGAGATCATTGTCTTAAACATTTTTGAGATTCATGGCATTTGGATTTGATTCATGTGAGATATCAATTCTAGTAATGTTCTAGTATTGGTGTGTTCTTACTGGTTGGTCTTGTAGTGAGTAAAGCGAAGCTAAATTGTGTTGTGGATGATTTCCATAACTTGCGGATCGTTGGGAGATGTTGTTTTGGGCTTTACCGATTTTCTTGGAGGTCCACACGAAGTTCTAAGAATTATTGGAGGTATTCTTGGTGATTTGGGCTGACATATTATTGTTTGCACGTTTCATCATGAACTGGTTGATCTTTGGCAGACTTGATTTAGTTGTTGTTTCTTGTGAATGGTATAAAGAGAAAGTTTGGAGATTCATTTTGGAGGACAGAGGCCCGAGGAAGAAGATATCTAGAGCAGATGTAGTTTTTGGAGAGATTCTAGTCCGAGGGGACTGAAGTCCGGAGGGACTGAGGTACGGATCAGTGCAAAATAGTGTAGACTGTTACCGGAGGCCGAATTGATGAGCAAATGATCTGCGGATCATAGATTTGACTTGTAAGAATAGTTTTTAAATCTTGGGCTATATCCTAGTGTGTGTAAATCTTGAGGGCATATATAATTCATTAAACTATTATAAGGATTGATCTTTCTATTTTATTGGTTATATCTTGTGTAAAATGATTACCAGTATCTTTCATGTTGATTGTTTTATAGGCTAAAAGATGGGGTTGTCCTTCATTGGATCTCTCTACCTTGTCTGCATCAAGTGGTATCAGAGTTGGTTATGAACCTGTTGATGGAGGAAGAGCGGGTTGTGAACCAGTTGGGTTAAAAGAACTTGAGGCAACTTGAAGACTTGTCCAGATCACCAAGCATTGAGGCAGTACAAGGCTTGCAAGAAGATCATTGAAACTAGGAGCTTGAGCTTCAGGTAGTTGGTAGGTGGAGACTTGAACAGATCGTCGAACCAAGGTAGGCTGCAGGGAGGCTCGATAGATTCGTTGAGGAGAGGCAACCAGAATCTGTAGTTAGAATACCGAACCCTTGAGGCAGTTGCAAGTACCTACTGACAAATCACTGAACTAGATCAAGTGATGGGACTCACTTTTCAATTAACCCCAATAGTTTGATGTAGGAGCACCGGAGTAGTTCATTTGGTTGATGCAAGAGTATCGGAGTAGTTCATCTAGTTGGAGCAGTTAACAGTGGAGTTTCTTGGAGATCGTTGCATTTCTTCATATTTTTGGATTTTGAGTCGTGGAAATGAATTTATCACCTTGAGATTGTTGTCTTAAACATATTCGAGATTCATGGAATTTGGATTTGATTCATGTTAGATATCGATTTCGATAATGTTCTGGTATTGGTGTGTTCTTACCGGTTGGTCTTGCAGTGAGTAAATCGAAGATGAATTGGGTTGTGGATGGTTTCCATAACTTATGGATCATTGGGAGATGTTGTTTTGGGCTTTACCGATTTTCTTGGAGGTTCGCACAGAATTATAAGCATTATTGGAGGTGTTCTTGGTGATTTGGGCCGACATATTATTGTTTGCACGTTTCATCATAAACCGGTTGATCTTTGGTTGACTTGATTTAGTTGTTGTTGCTTGTGGATGGTATAAAGAGGAAGTTTGGATATTCATTTTGGAGGATAGAGGTCCAAGGAAGAAGATATCCAGAGAAGATGTAGTTTTCAGAGAGATTCTAGTCTGGGGGGACTGAAGTCCGGAGGGACTGAGGTCCAAATTAGTGTAAAACAGTGCAGACTATTACTGGAGGCCAAATTGTTGAGAAGATGATCTGCAGATCATAAATTTGAGTTGTAAGAATTGTTTTGTAATCTTGGGCTATAGTCCAACATGTGTAAAGCTTGAGGGAATATATAATTCATTAAACTATTATAAGGATTTCTCTTTCTATTTTAGCAGTTATATCTTGTGTTGTGTGAACTAGTTACCGATATCTTTCATGTTGATTGTGTTATAGGTTGCAATGCGGGGTTGTCCTTCATTAGATCTCCCTACCTTATCTACATCAATATTCTTCTTGTAGAGCATTCTTCACTTCTTCTCTTCGAATGACAAGTGAGAAATGAAGTGATTAAGTTGCTTTTTATCTTCCACATACCTAAATTTTAGGTATAATAAATACACTTTGCCCTAATACTTTTGGATACCCTGCACACTCAGACAGTTCTTCAAGAGATCTTTTGTGGATCTTCAAATCTTCTCATACTCTTCCAAAAATCATTTCAATAGATCAGTAATCATCAAACACAACTTCTGCAACCTATTGGAATTAGTTACAGATCTCAAATAGGGGGTTTATAAGATTTTCATGAAAACTTCCTCCAAGGGCGGATGCCTTAGCTTAGTTACCGGATGAAGTTCCATCACTAGAGTTAGGTGTGGATCCACTCCCTACATCATTATCACTCTTCTTAACCCATGTATTCTTCATCTAATCTTTGATCTCTTCAACTTTCTCTTTTCCCTTAGGGTGAACCCACAATAGTTGGTTACACTTAAGATTCAGACACCTATTACTGTTAAACCGTAAGGAATTTGTAGATGATGTAAACTAGTGATTTGTGTCATTTTGTATGTAGATTCTAAAAATATTTTTTTGATAACTTTTGGAATCAATTTTCTTCCATTTTCTATCTCCCTTGAAAACTAGTTTTTTTCAAAAAACAACATTTTTAAAGAGTGATACTCACTCTATATAGCATTACTTTTTTTCTATAAGAGATATGAATGTGTTTCTTTTGAATTTGGTTTTGAAACATCCATATCTAGTGCTTGTAATTGGTTTTGTAATATTATCTTCAATATTTCACATTTTATTAAGATTTGAAGTCGAGTTAACTGTAATTTTGACATATGTCCATTTGATATTACATAACTTGTTGTATATGTAACGAAAATCAATTTATTTATTTTTTTGGAAAGAGGACTTCAATAACTAGTGTGTAAATATTTTTCATAATTTTTTTGGGTGACATTTACTATTTTTCCATAAGCATTGAACTCAGAGGTTGGTGTTCGGTGTGAAACCTATGTTTGGTTAATCTAAAATATATATATTAATAAACTCAATACATAATAAAATAATAATCATCAAAAAAATCACTTCGAGTACTACTTGCATGCATTTGGGTTTGTCAAAATTCATCCATTTGAGCACCCAAATTGAGCTTCGAAGGCCAAACTTTTGCAGAAACCAGGAGGGTTTTTGTTAGAGGCAAAGGGGTTTGATTGAACCCCCTAATGCAAATTTTTTAATCTACGCTTTTTTGGTTTCGATCGGAAGTGTGTTTCGATTGAATCTATTTTTTACGTTCGATCGAAAGGGGGTTTTGATAGAACATTGCTAAAATTGAGTTTTTGACAAAAGAGTAAATTTCTTTCATTCAAAAAAGTGTAACCTACTATTGTGGGTTCACCCCTTATCATCTGCCTTCACATTCTTATTCTTGTTTACAAAACCATTCCTATTCACACTTTTGCTTCTACAGAACCTTGCAATGTGACTAGATTTATTACAATTATAGCAAACAACATTCCTCTGACTAGGCCTGAAGTTTCCTTGGTTTCTTCTTGATCTACATTGGTTAGCAACATGTCCAAATCTACCACATGCATAACATCTGACATTTATTCTATTTGGAAATTTATTCATCATACTTCTCCATTCATTTGACTTGTGACCATACTTATTGCATTTGAAACATTGACCGGAGAAAGATGGACCATTCTGATTCATTCTATTTTTGCATTCACTAGCCATATGTCCAAATTTATTGCAAAACAAATAGTTACCATTGAACTTATGAGCATTATGTTACCTTATCAGAGACCTTTTAGCTTTGTTCTTATGATGTTGAGACTTAGGATTGCTTTGACAAGATCCGGAGCTTTCACCTTTCTCAAATCCAAGGCCTCTTCTGTCATCAGCATCCTTCTATCTTTCAAGCATCTCATTAATCTTGGCTGAGTTGATTTTGAAATTATCCTTGTACTCATTTGCAGCTTCAAGATCATACCTAAGAAGAAGGATCTATTTTCCAAGATCTTCCTCATGTTGTCTGGATTCTTGCAAGTTAAGCTTCAATTGACAGTTCTCACAATCAAGTCTGCATCATTCATCAGATTTGTCTTTCAATAACTGAGAAAGACTCTCCCCATTCTTCTTCCTCTCCTTAGTCTCCTTGGTCAATTTCATCACTATAGATTCCATCTCATTCTTCTAGACTTCATTGTCGCTTGAAAGCTTCATAAATTCCCTTGTCTTCTCTTTCAAGGCTTGATCATCAATTCTTTTGCTTTCTTTCTCCTTTAGCTTATCAACAAGTTCCTTTCTCTTTTCTCTTGACTTGTTCAACTGATCTTTCAATGACTGAATGAAGTTTTTAGCATCTCTAAAATTCGCTTTCATTTGTCGGACCTCATCTTGGGATTGATCAATATCCTTAAGTTCCATAATAAGATGATGTTGAAGACTACCAAAATTCATTGATTCACCTTCCTAGATCCTCCTCAAGTTGTTAAGCTTCTTCTAAGGGACTAGGCTTTGATACTAATTGTTGGAATCAAGGAAAATTGAGAGGGGGGGGGGGGGTGAATCAATTTTCTGCAATCTTTAACATTATTAATCTAATTCTTCAACTATCTAATGTCAATCAACAAAAGAAAGATGCAAACACATAAAGCAATATCTACAATGCCATAACACCATATTTATATGTGGAAAACCTGGTTAAGGGAAAAACCACAGTGGGATCGAGAGCCACAATATTAATATACTTAGTTAGAAGTATAGAAATATTACATAAGAGAAATGCACATTAACTCAGGCACACTACCTAGAGCTCACTACTCAAATTACATTAAGGGTTGCGACCCCAGAAGGCTCACTATCTTACAAAGTGATTACAAAAGATAATTGGGATGCCTAAACTGATAAACAACATTTGCAAATGCCAAAATATAGTTCTGGTTAAGCACAAAATACACAATATTATACTGCTCTGCTACACTACTTTGTTATGTTGTTCTCCTATATTCTTGAGCATAAATCTTTCACTTGTGCACGTGAAACTGTGCACAACCAATCACAACCACTTTCCACACTACTACCGATATAAAAAATGACAATATCAATCACTCTTATATATCTACAACATGAAATTGGGACTTCTACATGTCGGCCCAAAAATGCATAACACACAAATGAAACGTGTTCTCCAAGTCGATTGAATATGAACCAAAACAATCATGCAAACAAAAAAGATTTGTCCACACACTACCAAAATTGTCTAGCAACACACCACAATCACACAACTGAGCACCAAAATCAATCCACATAATCCGTACAATGATTATTTACACAAGACTGTTGACGAACACTATTCTACCTAAAAACCTATACACCGGATCTATCCAAAACTCAATCTAACTTTCAATACAAGCAAATTATGAACTGTGGATGGAATTACTGACATGAGTTGTCATCAATGACAACATCTAGCTACCTGTGTCGTGTCAACTTCAACAAATCAAAGAGCAAGTGTTATGATTTGAATCATATACTTATTTTTATAAAAGTCAAATTTTACAATTTATGTATTGATTATCCTTTTCATCCTTCTAGTAGTTTTTCTTTTGTAGTGAATGCTTCTTTCAATGTTCATGTAATGGTGAACTTATGGATGAGTTGTTTTTTCATTCAAGCTAGTTATGGGTAGCTCATATTCATTATAATCTTCTTTGTTTTAATATATATAAAAAAACTGATTTTATTTTGGTCAAATTTATACTTTTTGTTGAATAATCTTGAGATTATGACTAAAAAGTAGTTATGAAGATTGACATATAAGAAATATAATTATTTATAATTATATCTATATTATATTATGTAGAAGTATATTATTTACTATATTTATATTTTAGTTAAATAATATATAATAATATAATATATAAAAATTATTTATATTTAAATTAGATATTATAAAGTATCAATGCAAATTTTAACTAGAAAGCATTTCTACAACACTGAAATAAAATATTATATTATATTCATATTTAAATTATTGTTATATAATGTATAAATAATATATTATGTATGTAATATTATAATCTACAAACATATTAAGGAGTTCGTGGATTTAGTTCGGATAATTATAATACATTATATATTAGTTTATATTTAAATTATTGTTATATAAATATATTATATATATTATATTAAATTATTTATATATTATTTATTTTATTTAGATTATATATTATATTATATTATATGAATGTATGAATAGTTTGTGGATTCAATTTGAGGTAATTATCTTAGGTAGTAGATCAATTATGGATTTTTTAATATTCATTAATATCTTGTAATGAGCATATGTTCAAAGTAAACATTTGAGGCAATGTCAATCATCCACTTACTTTGGCTTTTTCTTGGATTTACTTTCTTCTTTTAATTTTGAATTCTTAATGGAGCTTCAGTTTTGTTGGGATCCAAGAACACTGAGAGGGGGAGGTGAACCAGTGTTCTACCAGAATGGAGAAATTTAACCTTATTAATACAACAACTCAACAATCGGTAAACATAAAAGCATATAATAATAAGAAACAATGCAACCACAAAGATGAATGCCATAACACCGGATATTTATATGTGGAAAATCTCAAAGAGGAAAAACCATGGTGGGATTGGAGACCCACAATATCTATCCACTGAACAGATGAATAAATATTACAATAAGGGGCCTACACATGCAGAAAGGCCAATAGCCTAGAGCACACTACTTATCACAAAAGGAGTCTCACTGACTACAGAAAACATCAGAAAAAAATCCAAGATCAAGATTGAATTGCAAGTATAGCATCTCCCATGCCTGAGTACAGTTTTGGTTAAGCTCAATACCAGATGCCTTAAACCTCTTCCACAAACCCAATTCGATCACCTATGATTGACCAAAACCTCTGCATATGATTATAACATTGTTCACATACAGATAATCCCATAACCCATACCATACATGATCTCATCGATCTACAAAGAGATCTTACATCATATTTATACCAACTCAAGACCTAAACAATTAGGTCGGCCACCTAAAAGATAATACAATAAATTCATAACTCAAACCCACAATCTAATGATCAACCAAGTCGGCCTAAGACCAAAATAACATAATCCAATCAATGAATCCAACCGGTAATGCATCAGGAGCATCAACCCACATGCTACATAAACTAGTCCATAACCTAGCAGAATAACCACCAAACCTATAATAGGTTTCCATAAGCCAAATGAAACACCACAAACAACTAGAACACGAACATGATAACCATCGACATCTAGATAACCTTCTAGAAGCCTCACCAGCACCACTTATGCATAATATCAAAATATCTTCAACAAAGTTGTGTCAGTAAAACCCTTACCATTAACCAAAAGGCTTACTAGAACAAGTGATAGCTTTCAGATCATCAAATCCTGAACCAATTGAATGTGATACACATCAAGAACACATGAATAAACAATCCAAACCAATTCAACATACCAAAGCATACCAGAGCATACTAGATCAACATGATCTTACCAACTAGAAACCAATCATCCTACCATGACCAATCAAATACCAGTAAATAGCCAAAGCAGCTAGAGCGGTCAGTGTTGCCATCAATGAAAAAACATCAAAGTGCCAAGAAATGCCAAACAAGTCTCCCCCAATGGAAGCTGATAGCCAACAATCTCCCACAAAATGATATGACAATGAGTTTCTGAACGAAATATCTCTGTACCAATTAACCATCCATAGGCCTGAACCAAAATCCTCCAATGGGATAAAAACCAATCTGAAATTCAGTTCCTCCTCCTTGTACCAATAATCTCCCCCTAATGTATATAACTCCTTAAGTTTTTCACATTAATATATCTCCCCCTTTGACATCAATGCCAAAGATCTGACATAAATATCAAATCAAAATCATGAGACTAACTACTCCCCCTGAGTAGTAGCATCACCACATCAATCCAGTATGAATAACAGCTCTGATAATATATATCAGACTGATGCCAAATAGCATCAATCTGTTTTCTACCGGAGGGGCAGAAACCCCTAATTTGTCTCTAAGGTACTCAAATGATTCTTTAGGAAAAGGTTTAGTGAAGATGTCTACAATCTTCTCTTTAGTGTTCACATAAACCAATCTAAATCCATTTTCTTCCACCTACTCCTTCAGAAAATTATACCTGATAGAAATGTCGAATTCTTTGATATGTCAATAGCAGCAGAGTTATTACAATGAATAACTACCGGTACATTACAATCCAACTTTATATCCTTCAACATTTGCTTCATCCATAGAACTTGTGTATAGTTAGTAGCAGCAGCAACATACTCAGCTTCAGTAGTAGATAAAGAAGTACATGAGTGCTTCTTGCTGATCCATGAAATAAGTTTCTTTCCAAGAAAGAAATCTTCACCAGATGAGCCTATCTGGTTACCTATATCTCTATCCCAATCTGCATCTGAACATTCTCAAGGTGTAAATTCATCATCAAACAAAAAACATACCATAAAATCCTTGAAAATATCTGAAAATCCTAGCTACCGGAGCAAGGATTCAACATAATCAATTCCTTCCTTTTGAGAATTTATCCATTACAAACCAATCAAGCCTAGTTCCAATAACATCTAGGTCTACATGTTGTCCTTTTCTAACTGATACAATTCCTCTTCAACAACTTTCATCCAACATTCATCCTTACAAGCTTCAATAACTGATGCTGATATAATTAAAGAAATTAAGTATACCTCATCAGCTGCCAACCTTCTTCTTGACCAATTATCTGATCTTCTGAATGATTCAACCTTACATACCTAGGAGTCTTGTGACTTTTTGTTCCTCTTCCTTGATCTTCAGTTACTGTTGAATTTTTCGATACTATCAGGGTAATTGGTTTAGCATTTTGTTCTAGTAAAGGTGTTATTGGTTCAGTTATGAGCATTTCTACTACCGGTTCTTGCTCTGATTTGACCTCTATACTGCTCATCCACCTTAACATTAGAGCTCTCCACAATTCTCATCAATCTTTTATTATAACATCTATATGCTTTGCATTCATTATAATAACAAAGAAATATCCCTTCATCACATCTAGGATCAAACTTCCAATTCACTATCAAAGATTCTAAAATACTTAACTATAGGCTTATTCTCAAACCATAACTCATAAAGTGACTTACTGGTAAACCAAACTAGATCTAAGATCAAATATCCAAGATCCAACAAATCTTTACTGGTTAACCTTCAAACTGACTTCTCCAAAGATCTGAAACAAGATTTCAAATCACTACAAGGGGGAATGCAAGATCTGACATTCATTTGCCTCTTTCTAAGGCAAATGCCTTAGTTACCGGATGAGTTTCCTGTCGGTGCAGGAACATTCTGCTCTGCTGGTTGAGTAGTTGGGGTATATCCTTCAGCCAAATGAACATTTGGGGCAATTGATTATGTCAATTGAGCCTCAAACTTCATAACCCACTTCTTCTCATGCTCCTTCTGAATGTCATCATTAGATTTATCACTTCCGGTAGGTAGGTTCTTGCTTCTACAAAAATTAGCAATATGTCCTACTTTGTTACATGCATAACAAGTGACATTATTATTCTAAATTGCCTTACTGTAACCTTGACCATTCCTTGACCTGCATTGATTAGCCATATGTCCAAACTTTCCACATGCATGACATTTTACATTCATTCTACAATCTTTTGTCCTATGACCATACTTCTTATAATTTGAACAATGACTGGGAACTGCATTATTATACTTATTTTCTCTATTTCTACAATGTCTTGCCATATGACCAAATTTATTGCAAACAAAGCATCTACCATTGAATTTATGTGCATTGGGTTGCCTTATCAGTGAGCTCTGATTTCGGTTGACCTTCTGACTGGATGTGTTATCTTGATTTGCAGTACCAGAGCTTTCTCCATGCACAAATCCAAGAACTCTAGTGTCTCTGGTGTCCCTTTTATCCTTCAATAATCCATCAAGCTTAGCAGAACTAACCTTGAACTTATCTTTGTATTCATTTGCAGCATCCAGATCTCCTCTTAGGACTAATACCATTCTTTCCAATTCTTGCTCATTGTTCTATGATTGGACCAATTCAGTTCTCAACATATCATTCTAATGCACCAACCTAATGCATTCCTCACATCTGTCTTTCAGAGATATAGCAAGATTTTATTCATTCTTCTTCTGGTCTTCAATCTCCTTGGACATCCTCATAGTTAGGGCTTGCATTTCATTCTTCATGACAATATTCTCCTGACTTAGCTTCTAACATTGTTCCTTAAGGGCATCCTTCTCTTCATCATCTTGATTTTGTAAAATTTCCTCCCTTTTAGCATGGGCAGATGACAACCTATCCTGCAGAGTAAAAATGAATTCATCCGAAGATCTCAACTCATCTTACAACTTCATGTTCCTCAATCTTTCAGCATCATAGTCTTCAAGTGCTACTTGAAGTTCCTTCCTTAAACTTATCTCCATAGATTCTGGATACAGGATGTTCCTCAAGCAGTTAGACTGACTTCGAGGCACCACACTCTAATACCAATTGTTGGGATCCAAGAACACTGAGAGGGGGGTGTGACTCAATGTGACTCAGTGTTTGATTAGATGAATAAATATTACAATAAGGGGCCTGCACATGCAGGAAGGCCAATAGCCTAGAGCACACTGTGCATCACAAAAGGAGTCTCACTGACTACTGAAAACATCAGACAACAATCTGGAATGAAGATTGAACTACAAGTATAGCATCTCCCATGCCCGAGTACAGTTTCGGTTAAGCTCAATACCAAAGGCCTTAAACCTCTTCCACAATCCCAATTCGATCACCTATGATCGACCAAAACCTCTGCATATGATTATAATATTGTTTGCATATAGATAATCCCATAACCCATACCATACATGATCTCATCGATCTACAAAGAGATCTTACATCATATTTATACCAACCTGGGACCTAAACAATTAGGTTAGCCACCTAAAAGATAATACAATAAATTCATAACTTAAACCCACAATCTAGTGATCAAACAAGTTGGTCTAAGACCGAAACAACATAATCCAATCAATGAATCCAACCAGTAACACATCAAGAGCATCAACCCACATGTTACATGAACCGGTCCATAACCTAGCAGAACAACCACCTGACCTATAATAGGTCATCATAAGCCAAATGAAACACCACGAACAACTAGAACATGAACATGATAACCATCAGTATCTAGATAACCTTCTAGAAGCTGCACCAGCACTACTTATGCATAATATCAAAAGATCTTCAATAAAGCTCTGCTGGTAAAACCCTTACCGGTAACCAAAAGGCTTACTAGAACAAGTGATAGCTACCGGATCATCAAATCCCAAACCAATTGAATGTGATACACATCAGGAACACGTGAATAACCAATCCAAACTAATTCCATAGACCAAAGAATACCGGAGCATACTGGATCAACATGATCTTAGCAACCAGAAACTAATCATCCTACAAGGACCAATCGGATATCGATAAATAGACAAAGTAGCTAGAGTAGTTGGTGTTAACATCAATGACAAAACATCAATGCAACACATAATCAATTCATCCAAATTGCCAACAAGTTTAAGGTAGAAAGAGAAGGCCTTAGTTGTCTTATATTTTTATCATGATTTTTATTCTTACATATTTCATGAGAAGAATGTTTTTGATAAAGATAAATGGGTTTTACATGGACCCAAAACCAAATGTTTTATAAAAGTTGGCCATCAGCCAAACAGACATAAACCAATAGCAAAATAGGGGAGCACCCCATAACAGTCACGAAAGCAAAAGAGACAGAGATAGGAAAACAAAACAAAAGAAAAGCACTCAATTAAGAGAGTGCACTAGATCCTTGTTCTTCTGGTTGGTAATCTTATTGACTTCCTCCAGCTCCTCCATAATGAATCTGGAGGTACCCTTATTGTTGCTCCTACTTCTGATCCTGGAACTAGGGCCATGTCTTCACCTCCAAGATCTTTCTTAGGCTCACTATGAATGGATCTGAATTCCACAACCATGACATTGATCTTTTCAAGCCCCTCTATACTATTATTCATGGCCTCCTTGCTTATGTCAACCAAGTTCTTGAGGTTTTTCTTTATCTCTGCCATAGACTATTCCACCTTTTCAATTCTTTGTTCATGGTTGCATTTCATAACCTTGACATCTTGGGAGAGCTTCTAGGTCATAATCATGAGCTTCTTAGATTTGCTAGGCTTTGGTGAAGCTGTGAAGATATCAATTATCTCCTTTACCCCCACTTTGAGGGTATCAATGTTTCTCTCCACCCACTTTTAGCAGCTCTCCTAGCTTCTGGTCACTTCCATCACCAGGTTCATCAAAGTACTATTCCTTTGTAACCCACTGTCCTCTTCTTTAGGCATGGTCCCCTGCTTTTCCTTCAGTACATTAATTGGAATGTCCAGTTTAATTTCCTAGTCCAAAGTCTTCGGACCATAGTCCTTAGTCGCAAGCTTCTTCTTTTTAGAAAGGGGCTCGGCCTTATAAATCAATTTGCTGGTAGATTTATATTTTTTGGCAGCCCATCTGGGGGGATTCTTACTACTAAACGTCCCAGGGGTGACCATCATCTCACCTTCTTCCACTAGATTATAATCAGGGTCATCAAAAGGAATGGCACCCCCACTATCCTCCAAATCCATTTCCAAGTCAGATACATCCGAAATATTAGTATGTTGGCCTTTCTCAGATAGAGAGGGCACACCTTCAAGGGTCTTAGCATACTCCATGATGAGCACAATAAGCCCTTCATGAAGAACATGATTATTTGGATTCTCCATATGTTTTTCAAGACTATTCTCTAAAGTGGAGGTGAGATAGAAAGGAATAGAAATGATTTGACCATGTCTAAAATTGTTCAAAATGGTAAAATGGTAGGAAAAGATACTGGCATATTTGCCATCGAGCATAATATACGTCATGATTAACTCGGCCATGTCTGTCCAAGGAACCATAAGATCTTTCATGTGGTAGCCACCATCAACCATTTTGTTAACTCTTGAGCACTCCTTGTCTTTGTCAAAAAAATTCGCCAAGTCCTCCTCCCCTATTTTCCTGTCTATATAGAACCTTCTTCCATTCATCGCTAGACCAGTAACCGTCACCACTAGGGTTTCATCCAGCTGGTAATCAACACCATAAGCCCTCAGAACCCCTTTCTTCCACCCATTGACAAAGGTTTCCGTGAGCAGAGGAGAAGGGTCATGAAGTCTTTCCAATAAGGGGACAATTCGCCCATCAATGATTTCCTACCACATCTCCTTGTTCTTCTTCCATTTCTCACAAGTAGATGGTTCTTGCCTATTCTTATCCCCACTCATAATTATTCGGATTGCCAAACAACAGGAAATGGACCACACCAAAGAAGTCTTCGAACAGTAGCAAGAAATGGGACACACTAGAAAAGTCTCCGAATAGTAGCAGAAAATGGGCCACACAATTTGATAGAAAATCTAGGCACAAGGGAAGTTTCTAGATCTTCGGTTAGGGAAAACAAAAAGGAGTCATTTCCCCAACAAGTCAATCAAATCATGATTAAATTTCATTGATTATTGCAAGTGGGTGGAATCATCCCAAGCCAGATCACACAGGTTTTTTGGGAATGAATCCCTATTGCTCTACCATTTAGCTGCCACATAGCCCACCGCCATATTGGCCAGTAGATCCACCGCTTTGTTGCCTTCCCAAAATACATGCAAAATTTTGAATTCTTCAAACTCATTTATTATATCTCGACAATCCTTGATCAGATTAGCAATCATTCAGCTAGCATCTGTGTGCCCATTCAAACAATTGATAGTATTTAGTGAGTCAGACTCCAGCCAAACCTTTCTAAAGCCTTCCATTTTAGCCATGTGTAACCCAATGTGGGTAGCACTGGCCTCCGCAAAGTGGCTAGACTGGGTGCCCAAAGGGAGCACCACCACAGAAACTAGCAGACCCATTATGATTCCTAGCCATTCCCCTGCAGCTAGACGGCCTAGGATTCCCTTTAGCTACCCCATCCACATTGATTTTGATCTATCCCATAGGGGGATGCCAAAGAATATTTTGTCTACAATGCTTTGTCTTGTGCACTAGAATGGAAATATTCCAATCAATTTGTCATTGTTTGATATTATCCCATTCCTCTAGGAGAGTAGGGAGGGGATGGTCATTCTTTCTGCCAGGGCAAAAGTGCAGAAAATTCTCCTTGGTAGAATTACGAATTCTAGTAGCCACAACAAGCGCAGAAGATTCCAAATCTCTAAAGACTATTGTTTCTTTCTTCCCAAATACCCCAAGCAATATGAGGAAGAGACAAATTCTAGAGAACTTCTAAAGCCTAATTGTCAAAGGGGCACTTCCATTCAAACCATATCCTTTGAACTGGATTAGGGAAGACCCAATTAGTGTTCTAGATATCAAGGAAGAAATTCTAGATATCCCTGACAAAAGAGTAGTGAAGCAGCAGATGGCCAACATTTTCCTCCACTTCTTTGCAAATGAAACATCTATTAGTAAGAGGAAGACTTCTTTTGCAAAGATGATCAATGGTAACCCACCCAGAAGGGGGGGGGGAGTTTCTGGAGATGAACTTATAAGCATCAGCAACCTTGAACTTCCTGTAGCATCATAAATTGTACGCACTTGCTAAAGCAGTACAATTTTACACCTAGTTTAGCACCCACCTTGGCGCACTTTGCATTTGCATTGCATTTCCCCTTTAGCACTTAATTAATCAAATTAATTAGGTCTAAGGTTCTATTTCATCATCTTCCACATCATAAAGTTGGGCCCTTTTCATTAAAGTGTGCCCCTTTCATTTTATTCTTCCAATACATCATTCAATCAAAAACCCTAATTAAGTCCTATTTTGAACTTGGGGGCTTGGTTTCGGGGGTCAAATCATCTCGAAATCACCTGTAACTTCGGGATTCTCTCTAAAATCATCATATCCGATGGCCCTGAAAATTTGGTGAAAAGTTGTTAGGATCGTGGCGCCCGAAGTGCACACGGTCTCGGACATTTTTCCCAAAATTTTAGGAGCGCGATCCAATCATAAAATAAAGCGTAACCCCAAGAAATTGGCGGGATATTCAATCTCTAGGTCGGCCAAAAGACGAAATTATGACCTAGTGTTTCATACATAAGAGCTCTCTTTCTTCATTTGAGGGGATCCGGATCCGAATTTTGTTTTTAGGAACCTCATATGCAGCGAAAGAGCAGATCTTTGAAGACTTCAACAACATTCAACATCCTTCTATCAAGCACTTATCAAATTCATTTCATTCATTTAGGGCTTGGAAGACATTGAAGAACAATAGGAGATTACCAATTGAAGATTGGCTTGTATCCCTCCCTTGGGGGTTGGGTATGATTTCATGTTGTTTTCATGTCTTTGCATAAGCTTCAATATATTATTTATTCATGCTTTAGATCACTTTGCATCTTGATTTAGAGCATTTACCTTATCATTTACAAGCAATTAGGGTTTACTTTCTCAGTTGCTCTAGTTTGCTTTCTTGCATTTTAGGACCTTGCACACACACTAGGTCTGCACACACAATACATTTTACAATACAACTTGGCTATTCGTGGAGGTGGAAATCACTGAAGTGGGGGTTTGACTAAGGCAAAACCCTATATAGCTGCCCATCCCCTTTTCAGATATAATTGCAGGTTTCGGGACTCGGACGACACGACAGGTGACAGATCCGGGAAGAGCAGGTCAAGACAACACTCCACATCAAATTGCAGAACAAAAGACCTGGATAGGGCCATGGGGCACCCTGGTCCTACCAGGACAGGGGCGCTGGGCACCCTGGTCCCTGGGACAGAGGTGCTGGGCGCCCTGGTCCTCCTGACAAATAGCATTTCCGACAGTTTTCCAGAGTTGCAGACAGCAGTTTCAAGTGCAATTTCAGGTGCAGAATCAGGACAGTGGCGCCTGCGCCCCCGTCTCGAACATTTTCAATCAGATTTTGACTCCGGGTATGCATCTGCATTCTTATTTTGTCCTTGTGTTTTCAGCTTTCCATTGTTTAAGTTCAATTCTGCAATCTTATTATTAGTCCATACTTGCATTTTGGGGTTAAGAATTGAACTTGCATAATTTTACCTTTCAATTATAGCAAAGGAATAGAAATCCTAATAGGTAGCCCATGGCTCTCTCTTTTACCAAAAAGAAGTAGCCAATTGTGTGATACCTCTAGGCTCTTTCGTATTCCGCAAGTGTGTGGTTGAAAGTGAGATTAGGGCATGTTTTCTTAGTGTCACTTTTTCTCCTACACATTTTGGTGAACCCGACATGAACCTATCATTGCTTCCTATTGCATTGCATTTGTTAGATCTAGATCTAGATTTAGTGTGTTTTCATTTCATGTTTCATTAAAAAAAGAAAAAAAAAAAAAAGAAAAAAAAAGGAGGGTGTGTTTCTTTGCATTGTGTGTTTAAATTTTATGCAACCTTTATTTCAAAATGTCAGATTTTTATTTGCAAAATGTTTATGCTTTTGATGATTATTATGAGTATAGCCAAGACGAATTAGATGAAGCTTTAGATGAGTTTTTGAACCCTAAAGATGCCAAACCTTCATTTTACCAAAAACTCATAAACCTTGTTACTATGCCATTTCGTTGTGATGAGAAAGATAAGTCGAATGGTTCCTCTCAAGGGTACATTCCTATCAACTCTTCCACTAAATCTAGTAACATGGTTGTGTTCAATAATCCCCTCTATGAGGAGATGTCTCCTTTTGAATCAAAAGATAAACCTTTTAATCGATATGATCATGCTTTGTTGGATGATGCTCTTGATGACTTTGTGGCTTTATCGAAATCTTTAAACAAGAACAAGACTTCTAAATTGGTTAACATGATAAACTTGAATGAGCATAATAAGCCTCTCTTTGAAGTCCAAGGTGCTTATCCTTCTCCCACCTTTCAAGTTCCTAAATCACCTCTCCTTACTGTCCAAGGAGGGTATGATCATGATTCCTTTCGTACCCCGAATAAACCAATCATCACCGTGAAAGGAAGAAAACCTGTGAGTCCTTATAGTTATGCCAAGCAAATAACTAGAGAGAGTTATCATGCAGTTGCCCATACTTATCACACCAGAAATAATAGGCAGCCTAATCCTCCTCCTGTTATTCCAGTTTCTCTTCCTAATCCTCAACCAATTCTTCCGCAAGCTCCGCGTATTTCACAAATGCTTAGTAAGGAATATGATCTCATAGAACAACTTAAAGCTACCCCTGCTAAGATATCCTTTTGGGATTTGATTCAAACTTCTTCCGCTCATCATGGAATGTTACAAGATGCCTTGAAAGATTTGAATGTTCCTCCACTGAATACATCTAGTAATATAGCATCTTTAGTTCACTCTGTGATGAATCCTAAAGCTCAAATTGTGTTTACCCAAGATGAGTTGCCTACTAGTGAAATCCAACAACAATATGATCCCTTGATGATTGTGGTTATCATGAAAGACACTGCTATAAGATGAACACTAGTAGATAATGGCTTTGGCTTTAATGTGTGTAGCATCAATCTATTGCATAAGATGAATGTGGATACATCCCTTATTGAGCCTGATTCTCGTCCCATTCGAGGCTTTGACAATGTGGCTAAGACTTCATTAGGTATTATCACCTTACCTCTCACAGTAGGACCTATTACTTTGCCTACTCCTATCCATGTTATGTCAGGAAATCTAACGTACAACTTGTTATTAGGGAGACCTTGGATTCACAGTATGCAAGCTATCCCCTCTACATTGCATAGACAAGTTAAATTCATTTATAACAATAAGAAATATACCTTGATAGGCAATACTAATTTCCAAGCTTGTTTGCAAACATCTACTTCCAAAGGGAGTTCTTCTAAGCCTTCCTCTTCTAGTGATGACTCTTTAAACAAGATACCTACGGATGAATCCCCACTTTCTGATGATCAAAATTCTTTGGAGAAGTCTAAAGCTCCTGAAGAAGATCCTTCTCGACTTGAATCTACACATGAGAAGGCCCTTGATCCTGAGAAGATTCTCGCAGAAGACGATTGGGGATCTCTGGATTTCAATCCCACCTTTGTAGGTGAATATAAGGTTCCTTCTAGAGAGCTTAAAGTTGAAAAGAAGGAAGAAGCTAAAAATCAATCAATCTTACCTGAACCTATGAGTAATAATTTTGTGGCCACTTCTCAAACTTCTTCTCCACACACCTCTAGTTATGAAGAGTTTGATTCTTTGTCTTATGAAAAACCACCTCCTCTTTCTGAAATGGTTGATTGTTATGGTCGTGGTTTTCGCATTTTTGCTAAGCATGGGTATCATGGAAAAGGTTGTGGTGCTCATGAACAAGGGATAAAAGTTCCTCTAGAGACTAATTTTCAAAATTATACCTTTGGACTTGGCTATAATCCCTGCAAACGCACTAAAGCTTCTAAAAGACCATGCATTAGTGTTAATGCTATTTCTACATCTCTATCAATACAACACCCCGAGTATATTGATGGGGATCCTTCGTGTGCCTGTGCTTTAGATGTCTTCCCTACCGATGATGCTTTAGCTGAATTTTTGGGAGCCTATGACACTCTTCCTCGTTATCATCACAATAGGGGACTCCCTTATTGTTTGAACACTGAAGCCTATTTTGGAAAAGAGATTGATAATGATGAGATTGTGAAAGAATTCCCTCAGTTAAAGGATACTCCTCAACAAAGTAATCTTCTCATAAGTGACACCACTGATGTTAAGATGGATCCTTGCAATAAAGAGAAAGTTATTAAAATTGGAAAATGTCTGGACGAAGAAGAACAAAAACAATATGAAGATTTATTGCGTGAATTCCCTGAGATCTTTGCTTGGACATATTCTGACATGCCTGGTATAGATCCTAAGATTGTTACTCATAACATTGTCTTAGTTCCTAATGCTAAGCCCGTGAAACAAAAGATTCGAAAAATGAATCCTAAGGTGGCTTTGCTTGTTAAGGCTGAGATTGAAAAGTTATTGGAGGCTGGATTTGTCCGCCCTATTGACTATTCTCCATGGATTTCAAATATTGTCACTGTGGCTAAACCAGATAATAAAATAAGAACATGTACCAATTTTCGAGATTTAAATAGAGCTTCTTTAAAAGATGATTTCCCTCTTCCAAACATTGACATGATAGTTGATTCTACGGCAGGACATGCCTTGTTATCCTTCATGGATGGTTTTTCAGGATACAATCAAATTTTCATTAACCCTCAAGATCAATTCAAAACCGCTTTCACCACTCCTTGGGGTACGTTTTGTTGGATAATGATGCCTTTTGGACTTAAAAATGCCGGTGCAACTTATCAACGAGCGATGACCCTTATCTTTCATGATTATATGCATAAGATTTTAGAAGATTATGTTGATGATATTTTGGCCAAATCCATTCTTCGCATAGATCATATTAAAATCCTTCATCAAATCTTTGAAAGAATTCGTAAATATCACATGCGCTTGAATCCCCAAAAATGTGTTTTTGCTATGGATAGTGGAAAACTATTAGGATTCATAGTTTCGCATCGTGGGATTGAGGTGGACACTAAGAAAATAGATGCTATTGTCAACATGCCACCTCCTAGAAACGTGTCTCAACTTAAAAGCTTACAAGGAAAGATTCAAGCTATTCGTAGGTTCGTATCTCAGCTTGCGGATCGTACCTTTCCTTTTACTCAACTTCTTAAAAAGGATATCACTTTTCAATGGAACGAAGATTGTCAGCAAGCATTTGAGGATTTAAAAGTGTATTTGGCTAGTCCTCCTATTCTTCAACCGGCCAAACCTTCTAAACCCTTCCTTCTATATACAGCTGCTTCTTCTCATGCTCTCGCAGCATTATTGGCACAACATGATAAAGATGGTAAGGAATGTCCGGTTTATTATATAAGTCGTACCTTACTCGATTATGAGACCCGATATTTTGCGATAGAAAGACAATGCTTGGCCTTGGTGTTTGCGACTCAGAAATTGAGACATTATCTTTTAAATTCAGAAGTCCACGTCATGGTAAAGTTTGATCCTTTGAAGCATCTTTTCTCTAAAACTGATTTATCAGGACGCCTAGCTAAGTGGGTTATGATGTTAACTGAATTTGACCTTAAATTTGTTTCACAAAAAGCAATTAAAGGGCAAGCATTGACCAATCACTTAGTTGAGGCCCCTTCACCTTTCTCCTTCCCTAATCCTGAGTCTTTTCCCGATGATTTCATTCTTTGTACAGAAAAAGATGAAACTTGGGAATTGTACTTTGATGGCTCTAAGTGTCATACGGGATCGGGGGCAGGTGTTGTTCTGATTTCTCCTACAAAGAAATCCATTCCTTTATCCTATCGTCTAAATTTCCTGTGTACCAATAACATTGCTGAATATGAGGCTCTTATAGCGGGAATAAAAGCAGCCTTAGCTCTGAATATAAAGCACATACATATTTATGGAGATTCTCAATTAATTATAAGATAAGTAACAGGATTGTATCAAGCAAAACAAGACAAATTATCACAATATAAAGATCTTGCTATCTCTTTATTACAAAAATTCGATTCTTATACCATGGAACCCATTCCTCGAAAAGATAATCGACATGCGGACGCAATGGCATGCGTGGCCTCTCTTGTATCTTTAGAGGACCCTGTGGTTGATCTTAAATTTGTTATTCACAACCTTATTTCTCCAGCTATTGTAGACGATTCTAGCTTGGTAACATGTTGTGACTTTGTAGATTCAGACGAATGGTATTCACATATCATAAGATATTTGACCGATGGTACTTTTCCTGATTCCGCCAATAGGAACACTAGGGCTAGAATCTGCAAGCTGTCTGCTAGGTATATCATTCTTTCTAATGTCCTTTACCAAAGGGGTTATGATGGTATTCTCCTTCGCTGTCTTAACAAATTACAAATCCCCGTTGCTCTTGAAGAGGCACATTCAGGCACTTGTGGGGGGCATTTCGGAGGCAAATCCTTGGTTCAAAGATTGCTTCATATGGGATACTATTGGCAAACTATGCAGAAGGATTCTTTTTCATTTGTTAAGAAATGTCATCAATGTCAACAACACAATAATCTGATTCATGCTCCTGCCCAAGAACTTCATTCTCAAGTAGCTTCTTGGCCTTTCTCCGCATGGGGTTTGGATCTCATTGGTAAAATCTCTCCTCCTTCATCTCAAGGACACACCTTCATTATAACCGCAACAGATTACTTTACGAAGTGGGTAGAAGCTATTCCCCTTCGCTCTACTACTGCTGAAGTGATTTGTCAATTTCTTCTAGAAAACATCATTTCTCAATTCGGGATACCTTCCACTATAATCTCAGATAATGGGACATCATTTAAAAACAAGGACGTGAAGAAATTCCTCGAGAAGTATCATATCAAACATCGATTTTCTACACCATACTATCCTCAATCAAATGGTCAAGCCGAATCATCCAATAAGATAATTGAACAAATTCTTCGCAAAACCGTGAATAAGCATGGTAAGGATTGGAGTAACCAACTAATCTATGCTCTTTGGGCCTACCGAATGAGTGTACGAATTGCTACAGGAACTACTCCTTATAATCTTGTTTATGGTGCTGACGCTATTATGCCTTTAGAGTTAGAGATTTCATCACTTAGGGTTTCTCTCAAAGGTATAGTAGATGATGACTCTTATAGAGAACAACGACTTCAACAGCTTGAGATGCTTGATGAACAGCGTATAAACGCTCTTAAGCATATTCAAGCGTATCATAAAACTCTACAATGAAGCTATAATGATAAGGTTATTCAACGTTCCTTCTCAGTAGGTGACTTAGTCCTCTATGAGAATCAGCGCAATGTGAATGCCTTACCTACAGAAAAGGGAAAATTTAGTCCTAATTGGCTTGGACCATATATCGTTATTGAAGATTATGGATCAGGTGCTTACAAAATAGCGGATGTAGACGGTACGCCTCTTAAAGAACCTATAAATGCTATGCACTTGCGTAGATATTATGCTTAATTCTTCATTCCTTATCTTTCATTTCATCTATCTTCTTTTCAGTTCTTCAACATTGGGTAATATGTTAGTATTTCCTTATTAGAGCAAAATAGAATTAAATGTTATGGTGTTTAATCTATATTGCTTCATTCTTGACAAGCGTGTTTCTTTACTTTATTGTTTGTCTTGAATTCATTTATGTAAATTGTAAAAGATTTATGTTTCCATTATGCTAGCATATTATACAATGTCCTATGTGTTAAGTAGAATCGTATCATGTTAACACTAGTTATATGATTCTTAGACTTAATGCATATTTCTTCCCTATCATCAATGTAGTACTTGATTAAATATTTTAATTAAGTCACACATGTATCAATTTAATCATGGAGCATTGAGAAATCAATCACATGGAAATTAAATCTTGAACATACATGTACATCTACCAAATGTATTAGATTTAATCAAAGCAGAATATACATTGTTTTAAGCATTAAAGATAACACATTTGAGACAAAAGAGAAGCATGTATATATATATATGTGGATCGTATACAAATATAGGTCACTGTACATCCAAAATGTGACCTATCCTACATCATAAAATCATCTCCTATCCCTAGGGCTAGTGGCTGAAGAGTGTCGACTGGATGCTCCCTCCTGATCCGGCCGTGCAGGTGGACCCATAGGTGTGTAGCGCGATATAGACCGCAAGTGACTCCAAGAGGAACTCCTACGATCCCTATCCATAAGGATCGCGTGATAGGACGAAGCCTCGGCCTAAGCAGCTGCTAGATCTCACCGCGCCCGCTGAAGGTCCTCTGATAGGACTCTCTCTCTCTCCCTCCATATGTCTACCTGTACTCAGAATGGGGAAAACAAGTCCTCATGCCAACCCGCGTTCCCCTGAGGCCTATAAGCAATCTGGGAGGAACTAGGGATCTGTGCCATCGTGGAAATGTCTGTCACTGCTTGCTGAATTAGGGAACACCACTCCTGCACATTAGCTGTAGCAGTAGAACAGATTTTTGTATTAGTACCATTCTATATCATCAAAACATTAATCAATCAATATAAATCTACTATACCTGGATCTCCCTCACGCCAGTAGGGATCATGGTATGGTAGCATCTGTGACTGGGATCTACTAGGCTCCCCTCCCTCAAATAATCTATGCACGATGGGTGTAGGCTGGCCCGTACTAGAAACAGATCTCCGTATCGCTTCATGTTCCCCCTTTTGGGGAATAAGAGGAGAATCCAGGGCTATGGTATCATCTCCTGAATGGTGGGGAGCTGCATCTGACCCCTCCTCATCATCTCTATCCTCCTCCTCCTCGTCATCCTCATCCTCGTCCTCATCTCTATCCGTGTCCTCCTCCTCCTCCTTCTCCTCAGCACTAGGCTGATCTCCTGTGGGTGGATCAGGATCTCCTACCTCCTCATGACCCTCTCCCTCCTCTGGCTCCTCCGACCTGGATCCCTGGTCCTCATCTCGGTCTCCATGTCTCCATGGGCCAAGATGGCCTGTCGGGTGATCTGGTGGAAAGATAGGCCTTGGGTATGATCTCACAAACCATGAGACATACCTGCGCTATGCTCCAGGCTCTGTAGAGTAATTAGTGACTACATCCTGATCAGATCCCTCTATATCTGTAGTCTCGATGTCATCTATCGTCGGTCTCGCTACTGCTCTAGGTCTGGGAAGGACTCGTGAGTGTCGAGTATAGATGGGCACATCGGCTGGAACACACTGCTCTAGCCCAAACTGCCTCCGTACTCGGTCAAAGTAGAATGGGACTATGATATGTGAATATCGTCCCCGTAGTAGGCAGTTCCTCTGTAAGCATGCTAACTGTCTCTCCATCCCATCCCATCTGTGCATCCGTAGATAGGGTCTCCACACAGTCACCTCGGCTGTCGGTCTATCAAAAATCACTCTCCAATATAACAGATCTCCAAATCTCCACTCGCTGGTAAGTGGATAAGAAAACACCCTAGGTCGCTCGCTAGCCGTACTCATCGGAAAGCCGACAGGCCTGGTGCATGTGAAATGCTCAAATACCCACACCTGCAGAAGTGTGCATGTCATCAAGCTGCAACCCTATCCAAAAACATACTCCTCAAGGTCATGATAGAGATGTGCAAGCATACTCCGACCCCAAGCATACACTCTCCTGTGTCTCTCCATAGCTCTGATGCACCATGTGAGACCCCCATGCATATGTGTGCCTCGCCCATTAGGGCAGATGACTAGTGCTATGATGGCGATCATAAGGCGTCTCACAAGGGGAACCTCTCCTGTAGGATGTAAGAGCCAGCTGACCATGATGCGACCTCTCATCTCACTCGGCATGACTCTCCCTATGCAATATACCTGCTCTCTCTGATGATCCTCCGCTGACCGATCGGTCGCGTATGTAACAGTAGCTCCTCTGATAGGAAGATGAAGTATGCGGTACACATCCTCAAGTGTGACCGTCAGCTCCCCTACTGGAAGGTGGAATGTGCATGTGTCAGGATCCCATCGCTCCATCAGTGCCATCAGCATCACAGGATGGAACCGAATGGCTGGCATGAGGATCACATACCATAATCCCACGATCGACAATGTGTCTCTCTCTGCCTGAGTCAGCCACAGAATCTGATCTCGCAAACTGCAAAGAATATGTCCCGCCGTATGCTCTCTCATGTATGGGAGACCTTGCAACACAAAAACATAACTGTAATCAGTATTCAATCATCAAAATCACTCATGCAAACTATCGAACATCATATGCTAACCCTGAAATCCCTCGCCAAGCCCTGATTGGGAACATGGCGCCCTGTCGGGGACCATGGCGCCTTGAAGGGACCATGGCACCCTGAGGGGACCAGGGCACCCCACAGGGACCATGGCACCATGGGTGGGGCCCAGGTCAGACTTCAGGGCTCGCAAATGATCACAAAAAGTCAAAATGCGGAAAATCAAAAGTCAACGTTCAGTCAACTCACCTCGTCTAGTGGCTCATCGTCGATCATGGCCTGGCGCAGGATCTCAATCCTCATGGGACACTCTAGTCATCGTGAAGGCATGATGATGGCTATGTGGGCTCCGCTGCAATGAACAGTATTCTAAAATCAACAAAGTGACAAATGCAAATGTCACTTTCAAGGTATATACTTTCATTCCATTACCTTTACTTTCGAAACCCTAATTTTCCTCTATCATTCATTTCATCATAACTTGAGTTTGGGAGATGTGATTTTCGAACCGTTTGTTGTGTAGGAATCGTATTTTCATTCCCCTACTCTCGGGATGTTCCAAAAAGTGCTCTGATGAAGCCTCTTTAGTGAACATCCCTCATCAATAATCTCTTACATAATTTGTCGTAAGTAAAACATGCTACCCTGTTTCACCTCCCTAATAAGCAAGTCGAAACAGGGGGGGGCATATAGCTACTCACAAATTTCATCACTTTCCTTAGTAAGAATTAGGTGATTTTGTGATCTAACGTGTGTTTTGTAGGGTGCGGTTCCTAACTGTGTACTGCAGATACCGCTGGGGGCTTCGTCCGACAACTTATGGATATATCCTTTTTCAAATGATGTTTACTTTTCTATACTTCAGCTTGCATATGCACATAGTACTCATATGACCACTAAAGTGGGGGCTAAATGTAGCATCATAAATTGTACGCACTTGCTAAAGCAGTACAATTTTACACCTAGTTTAGCACCCGCCTTGGCGCACTTTGCATTTGCATTGCATTTCCCCTTTAGCACTTAATTAATCAAATTAATTAGGTCTAAGGTTCTATTTCATCATCTTCCACATCATAAAGTTGGGCCCTTTTCATTAAAGTGTGCCCCTTTCATTTTATTCTTCCAATACATCATTCAATCAAAAACCCTAATTAAGTCCTATTTTGAACTTGGGGGCTTGGTTTCGGGGGTCAAATCATCTCGAAATCACCTGTAACTTCGGGATTCTCTCTAAAATCATCATATCCGATGGCCCTGAAAATTTGGTGAAAAGTTGTCAGGATCATGGCGCTCGGAGTGCACACGGTCCCAGACATTTTTCTTGAAATTTTAGGAGCACGGTCCAATCATAAAATAAAGCTTAACCCCAAGAAATTGGTGGGATATTCAATCTCTAGGTTGGCCAAAAGATGAAATTATGACCTAGGGTTTCATACATAAGAGCTCTCTTTCTTCATTTGAGGGGATTCGAATCCGAATTTTGTTTTCAGGAACCTCATATGCAGTGAAAGAGAAGATCTTTGAAGACTTCAACAACATTCAACATCCTTCTATCAAGCACTTATCAAATTCATTTCATTCATTTAGGGCTTGGAAGACATTGAAGAACAATAGGAGATTACCGACTAAAGATTGGCTTGTATCCCTCCCTTGGGGGTTGGGTATGATTTCATGTTGTTTTCATGTCTTTGCATAAGCTTCAATATATTTTTTATTCATGCTTTAGATCACTTTGCATCTTGATTTAGAGCATTTACCTTATCACTTACAAGCAATTAGGGTTTACTTTCTCGGTTGCTCTAGTTTGCTTTCTTGCATTTTAGGACCTTGCACACACACTAGGTCTGCACACACAATACATTTTACAATACAACTTGGCTATTCGTGGAGGTGGAAATCATCGAAGGGGGGGTTTGACTAAGGCAAAACCCTATATAGCCGCCCATCCCCTTTTCAGATATAATTGCAGGTTTTGGGACTCGGACGACGCCGCAGGTGACAGATCCGGGAAGAGCAGGTCGAGATAGCACTCCACATCAAATTGCAGAACAAAAGACCTGGATAGGGGCGTGGGGCACCCTGGTCCTGCTAGGACAGGGGTGCTAGGCGCCTTGGTCCCTGGGACAGAGGCGCTGGGCGCCCTGGTCCTCCTGACAGATAGCATTTCCGACAGTTTTGCAGAGTTGCAGACAGCAGTTTCAGGTGCAGTTTCAAGTGCAAAATTAGGACAATGGCGCCCGCGCCCCCGTCCCGAACATTTTCAATCAGATTTTGACTCCGGGTACGCATCTGCATTCTTATTTTGTCCTTGTGTTTTCACCTTTCCATTGTTTAAGTTCAATTCTGCAATCTTATTATTAGTCCATACTTGCATTTTGGGGTTAAGAATTGAACTTGCATAATTTTACCTTTCAATTACAACAAAGGAATAGAAATCCTAATAGGTAGCCTGTGGCTCTCTCTTTTACCAAAAAGAAGTAGCCAATTGTGTGATACCTCTAGGCTCTTCGTATTCCGCAAGTGTGTGGTTGAAAGTGAGATTAGGGCATGTTTGCTTAGTGTCACTTTTTCTCCTACACACTTCCCAGAAGAGGAAAAATTATAGAACACTTCATCCTCCACTTGAGAGCGGGGGACGTGTATATAATTCAACCAAGGTTGCATAGGTATCAGAGCATTATCCATAGAATTGAGATCTAACTAGGCTTCATCTCTAATATAATCAACCACCCAAGAGCCATTTTTTCTGAGACATAATTCTTTGAAAGGATAAGCCCAAATAGAATCCGATAGGGGGCCATCACCAGTCCACCAGTCATCCCAAAACCTAATTTTGGCACCATTCCCCAGCACCCATCTACAACCATGTAAAATAACTTTGGAGGAGCCAAAGAAGTTTCTCCATAAATCAGAAACAACATTGGGAAGGTCATAAGATTCCAGAGTGTTTTGGATATCCAGAATATGGTATTTATGTTTGAAAATGTCAATCCATTCATTATTCTCTTGAAGACATCTCCATAGTTGCTTGGCCATCAAGGCTTTATTGAAATCTCTTAGATTTCTAATGTCTAGTCCCTCCATGGAGTTGTGAAGGTAAACCTGATTCCAAGCCACAAGATGTAATCTATTCTTAGATTCAGTCCATGTCCACAATATTTTTTTTGTATTCTTTCTAGTTTATCAGCAATTTTGGCGGGGATTTTGAATAAACTCATAGCATAAACTGGGAGGCTCTAAAGTGAAGCTTTGAGCAGTTGGAGATTACCAGCTTGGCTTAACAAAGCACCTTTCTACCCAGCCAACTTATTCTAGAATCTATCAATAAGGTTTGCCGAGAAGGAGTCCGGGGCCGGACCATGGCAGAGGGGAAGACCTAAATAAGAGTTGGGCAAAATTCAAACTTTACACCCTAGAATCGAGGAAATCTTGTTTTTCCTATGCTCAGAGGTGTTAAAGAAAAAAAAAGAGCTTTTAGCTAGGCTAATTTTTTGCCCAGTGCCTTGTTCATAAGTATCCAGAGTCTTTTTTAAATTCTTAGCTTCTTTAACCGAGCCTTCCCCCATCAACAAAGTATCATCTACAAATTGTTGGTGAGAGCATGAGGAGGCATGAGAGGAGGGTTGTAATTCTATAATATTTCCTTTTCTGACTTCCCTCTAGATAATTTTACTAAGAACTTCACTCATTAGAATGAAAAGGGAAAGAGATAGAGGATCCCCCTATCTAATGCCCCTTGACGTGGAGAAGAAACTAGAGGCAAATCCATTAATCAACACTAAAAATTTGGGGGTGGATAGACATTTTTCAATAATCTGGATGAATTTATCTCTGAATCCAAATGCCCTAAGGATTCAGAGAAGAAAACTCTAGTTGACTCTATCAAAAGCTTTCAACAGGTCCAATTTCAGAAAAGCCAAGGCTTTTATTGATAGATAGGGAGTGGATGCTCTCATGCACCACAATAACGGAATCCAAGATCTGCCTCCTAGGAACAAACCCATTTTGATGCTTATAAATTAAAGAAGGGATGAAATTTTTAAGTCTGAGCACCAGGATTTTGGTGAAAATTTTATATAAAGAAATGCAAAGACTAATAGGTCTAAAATCCTAAAAAGAGCAGGCATCGGATTTCTTGGGGATGAGGACAAGGAAGGTGGCATTCAGCTCCTTTAAGAGAGAGCAGGATCCAAAACATTCTTGAGCCCTAGTGACCACATCAGAGCAAATAATCTGCCAAAAATTCTGAAAGAAAAACAGAGGGAAGCCATCAGGGCCGGGGACATTGTTACCTTCAAAATAGAAGACTACATTGTGAACTTCATCAGGAGAAGGGATTCTGGTAAGATCCAAGTTCATATCTTGAGAGAGAATGATGGGGACCTCTTGCAAGATTTCATTTTGAGCTAGAGGGTCAAGACGATCATCCATCGAAAGGAGATTAGTGAAAAATTTGATGGCTTCTTGGCAAATCTCTTCATGCTTATCAACCCATCTCTAGCCAATCTGAATTTTATTTATTCTATTAGCAGCCCTATGCTTAAGGGTCGTCATATGAAAGAATAATGTTTTTTTCACCACTTTTAAGACGTAAAGCTCTAGATCTCTGTTTCTAGAATTTCTCCTATTTGGAAATAATATCATGCAATTTAGTCAAAATCTCAATTTCTTTGTTTGAGACATCTTTATCAAAACTGGAAACTTGGGTATGCTTTTGAACCTCCTCAAGATCTAGTTTGAGCTTATCTTTAATTTTCAAGATATTTCCAAAAGAGGACTTGTTCCAATGTTGAATATTGGACTTGACATTGGATAGCTTCTTGGCTATACAAAACATGGTCATACCCTAGATATCAATATTCCACCACACCATAATTTTATCTTGGATGTCAGGGGCCATCAGCCACATTTCTCAAATCTGAAGGGGTACATCTTTCTTCCAGATAATGGAGTCACCGAAAGGCAAATAGGGAAGTGATTTGATCCAACACGGGGCAAGGCATTGAGTCTACAGGAAGCATTTTGAATCCAATCAGGGGAGACAAGGCCCCTATCCAGCTTAACCTGAATGAGATGATCCCCACTGCATCTGTTGGACCAGGTGAACTTAGCACCAATAAGATCTAGATCCAAAAGGCTCAAAGAGTTGATCATGTTAGCCAAGTCTTGTCTACTACCAATAGAGATAGGCATACCCACAGATTTCTCCAAATTTGAGAGTGGGGTGTTGAAATCGCCCAGAAGAACCCATTTCTCATTAGGAAAGAGCGATCTAGAATGGCAAATGGAAGACCAGAGAGCTTTCCTAGCAGATCTCCCATTAGGAGCATAGATGGTGGAAATAATCCAGGAGGATCCATCTTTAAGATTAAAGAATCTAGTAGCAATGTGATTAGGAGAAGAGAGAACCACCTTACCACATAGTAGTCTCAGATTCCAAAGAGTGGTGATACCACCTGAAGAACCATCTACATCCACACAGTGAACACCACAATCTCCAAAGATAGCCAATTGAATTTTTTCCACTTTGCTACCAGGCATTTTAGTTTCTTGGACAAGGCAAATATCCATCGTCTCTAAGAGCGACATATCATTCCTCTTTCTCCATTCCTTCTTTCGCTTAGACGGACACTATTTGGCCCAATGACCCACTTTTTTACAATGGAAACACGTGAAAGGGATGAATTCATACTCCACTTTTTGCTCCCATCTGCCTAGCTTAGAGAAAAGATCAATCTCAGAAGGTAGATTTGTAGATTGTTTAACATTGACACACAATTTGGCATAAACCAAACATCTTTTAGTTGCAGTCATTGGGTTGATTGAGATTATCTCACCAAAACAAGCTGCAATATCCACAAATATTTCTTCTCCCTAGAATTCCATGGGTAAACCTGACAGTTTGACCCAAACAGGGGCTTCATTGCATTCCCAATCTTTGGGATTAAAACCTGGTTCCCAATTTTTAAAGGCCACCAAGGATTTGCCTAGCATCTAGGGACCTCCCGCCAAAATAGATTGAATATCTTCTTCACAGGTGAATGAAAAGGAGAAGAAGCCACCGACCATAGCCACAACATCAATTTGACCCTTACCTTTCCATTTTCTAGACACCCAGGATCTAACAGCCTCAATATTAGGATAAGGTCCAACAAATTTACCCACCAGAACTAAGTTCATGTGAGCCATATTTTGATTGACAATACAGTCTGGGATAGAGATGGAGCAAGCGCCAGAATCCCAATCAACTTTATGTAGAACCAGAAAATTGGCCTTACCCTTAAGCTTAGTTGCAAATAAAGAAGCCCATTTCTTGTTGCATTCCGTAGAGGGAAACTTATTATTGGGGCCCTCAACATCACCAGGTTTGTTAGAGATGATAGATTTACAATTGGCAATATTATGCATGGTACCACCATCCCCTGTATCATTTGAGGCCCCATCCAAGGGATTAGAGACCAATTTTGAGGGGCGAATCATGGGGGAATCCCTTGGACTCCCAACACCAGAGCCATTCAAATTCAAACCTTAACCTGCTCTCACGTCAACTCCTGCTCCTGCTTCTGCTCGTGGAAAGTGCACCATTTGGTAATGATATTAATTGTTTCATGAGAAGAATGTTGGTCTTTTATATTTTTTACATTTATTTGGTTCTTTTAAATATTATTTAGAAAAATATTATGTAAGGTAAAATAATGTTTAAACAAAAGCTATGATTTTTGTTTTTTATATGTAAGAGATAAAAACATATATATTGTGTATTTTTTTATTATTATTTATATATCATTGGTAAATATAAAATTATGTTTTACTTGATTTATTTGATAATTTAAATTATTTTTTATTTAGAATTCACTTGCCATTTTTTATTATAGAGTATTTTAATTTAAAATGATTCACATATCTTGATCATTTGATATCTTAGATTAGGCCACTTAATATCCTCTTCATTACAAATTTAAATCCTATGTTTCAAACTTTAAATCCACTGACTACAAACACACATTTATAAATATTTTATTGGACATTAGCACAATCAATAAAGAATCAAATATTCACTTCAGAGAAAAATTACATTATAAACACTCTAAAGCTACACTTATCCCTCTCTTGGCTCTATCTATGCCTCTATCATTTCTCTCTTTATCTCTCCCCCTCTTCTACATATTCATCTCCTCTCTCTTCATCTCTATCTATATCCCCTATATTTGTCTTATTACCTCTATCTCTTTCTCATTCTTCCCCTCTATATATCTCCCTCTTTCTATCTCTATCTCTCCCTCTCTCTCCTTCATTCCCTATTGCAAAAATAACATGAGAATGTTTGTAATGGAGTGTGATTATCTCCCTCTGCCTCTCCTCTCACTCTCCACATATTGAGCTCTCTCTCTCTCTCTCTCTCTCTCTCTCTCTCTCTCTCTATATATATATATATATATATATATATAGATATATATATATAGATATATCATCATCATCATCTAGATCTCTCTATCCCTCTCTCTCTCCTTCTCCCTCTTTATGTTTGTACTTCTTTCTCTCTTTTACTCTCTATCTATATATCTCCCTCTACCCTCTCTGTCTCTATCTATTTATCTCCCTCTTTCTCTCTTCCTCTATCTTCATCTTTCCTCCTCTATCTCTATACATTATTTACACTCTTACATGTCTATATTTCTTATTCTATCTCTTCTACTATCTCTATCTCATTATCTCTCCATTTCTCTCTACCCCTATATCTTTACCTCTCACTACTCTATATATATGTCTCACTTCCTAAATTTATCTTTATATTTATATATCTCCCTATCTCTAGTTATGTTTCAATCATTTGTCGATTGAGCCCCTTTTTGCAAAATAAAAATAAAAAAAATCATTTGCTAAATGGCCTACCACTTGCCCTGATGTACTACAAAAAAGTATGCAATTTATATAGAACACGTTTTTACTATTTCACCATCCACAACCCTTTGGCATACTCATTTCACCCCAAGTAGTGATTGCTAATTTATTTATTGGTAATGGTGAATTTGTGTTAGCCAATTATATAGATATTGATGAATTCAAAAATTGGATAATATTCAACTTTATGGTTACCATAAGGTAATTGTTTTTGGAAGAATTGTTCTAAATAAGTAATTTAGTATCATAAGATAATTTATAAAAATTATCTTATTATTACTACTAATTAGTAATTTATGAAGAACAAAAAAATTGATTGAGTAATGAACATAAAATTGCTAAAAAAGTTATTATTATTTTTTGAATAATAGTAATATTCACCATTGTAATTAACATACTTAATCAATATTCACTAGCATTTTATTAAAAAATTTAGAGGCCTTTTTAAAAAAAATTCCATAAAGTATAACAAATACAATTGAATACATAAAAGGATATTGGTTCACAATTTAGAAGTTCTATAATTGTGCAATTCTCAAATTAAAACAGAAACATAATGAGGATATCTCTTTACAATACAAAAAAGTCAAATCATTTATATATGAAAATTTAAATCCAAGTATTCATAAGGAAGCCTCCACATACAAACATATCTCACAATGCATATTAACCATTCTCATAAAATTATAACATTTTAATCACAGATACAATCATAATAATAGAATATACTATAAATATTAAAATCCGTTTCTTTTTCAATAGGGATATGAGTCTTGACACATTCAAGCTCCTTGATAGAAAATAATCCAATAATGTAGAGAGATAAGTTGACCAATGAGCTCATTTCAAGAGTGTTCATTTCAAAAGTGTAGTAACTTCTTAAAATGTATCTTCTTTGATAAATGAGTTGTTGGCAATTTGGAGGAATTGATTATGTGTTGCATTGAAAAGACTCTTTTCTTGAATAAATCAAAGAATTACCTATTTTTATCACAAGTGCATTGAATTAATTAATTCCTATCACCAATGCAACTCAAACTTCTTTTCTGAATGCATTTCAATTAAACTATAATTGGAATCTATCTCAAGGTTAACTGAATCTGATTTCTCTATTATTTTAATTAATCCTAAATTGTGCTTTTTTGGATCTCTCTTGTGATTCTCTATAAATTCAGCCTTCATCTCTCATTCAAAACACCCTGGAGATTTGTTATTATACACTTTTTGCTCTAGAGTCATTGAAGATATTGTGCTTGCTTTTTGAGATTATTTGCATCTTAGTTTATCTTTTTACATATTTAGTTTACTCCATATTTCTTGAATCGTGCATCCATTTAGCTTAATATCATGCTCATATAGATTAAATCCTTCGTCTTGGTGTAGTCTAGTCACTGGTATTGCTTATACAAATCTGAGAGCAATTTTATACTCGAATATTTTAGAAGGAAATTAGTTGATTTGTAACGGTTTTATTATTCATGCTTATATCTTTCTAACCATACATGTAATGACTTAATTGAAGCGTTGTGTCTTGCAACTTACAGAATTATTTCACTTTTTCACACACGCTTTTTTTAAGTCTCCGAGGTCGAAAAAAATGTAGTCTTTTGCCCCACGATGGGTGCCAAAAATGTGTGTGTGAAAAAGTGGAATAAGTTTGTAAGCTGCAAGACACAACACTTCAATTAAGTTATTACATGTATGGCTAGACAGATATAAGCATGAATAATAAAACCATTACAAATCGACTAATTACCTTCTTAAAGATGCGAGTATAAGATTGCTCTCATATTTGTATAAGCAATACTAGTGACTAGACTACACCAAGATGAAGGATTTAACCTATATGAGCATGATATTAAGCTAAATGGATGCAAGATGGATGAATAGATTCAAGCAATATGAGTTCGAGCAATCATGGATTCAAGGAATATGGAGTAAACTAAACATGCAAAAAACTAAACTAAGATACAATAATCTCAAAACGCGAGCACAATATCTTCAATGACTCCAGACCAAAAAGTGTATAATAACAAATCTCCAGGGTGTTTTGAATGAGAGATGAAGGCTGAATTTATAGAGAATCACAAGAGAGATCTAGAAAAAGCACAATTTAGGATTAATTGAAATAATTAAGAAATCAGATTCAGTTAACCTTGAGATAGATTCCAATTATTGTTTAATTGAATTGCATTCAGATTATAAGTTTGAGTTGGATTGGTGATAGGAATGAATTAATTCCATGCACTTGTGATAAAAATAGGTAATTCTTTGATTTATTCAAGAAAGGAGTCTTTTCAATGCAATTGAACTTTGAGTTTGAATATTAGAGAATGATTAACAATTCATTTAATTGCTTTTCTGATTTCAAGTTCTCAATTTAGAAGAAGAAATGATATCTCAAGTTTGATTTCTCTTTCAATTCAATTCTTTTATTTTATTTTCAATTTAACTCTTGTTTTGTGATTAATTCCTCTTTTGTGATAAATTAATTCCTTTTTTATGATTAAATGGAAAATTTATTAATTAATTAAATATGCTAGGATATTTAACAAATTAAATAGGATAATTGATCAAAATGATTTTCTTGGAATGATTCAATTAATTAAATAAATATTTAATTAATATAGATTAATTGATTTACCATATAACATTTGATGATTAAAAAATTAATTATGTACTCAAGATTGATTTAATTGCCTTTGGTTAGGACCTTGGTAATGTTGTTGAGATTAGGGGACCATGGCTTAGAGGACCATTTTTAGGGTATTACATTTGCCCCTCTTTGAATTAATGTACGAGCAGCGCGTTGGTTCAAAGAATAGTTGATGTATAGGAGATACCAGTTCTGAACTTGATTGATCACGAACCAGATGAAGAGCGAGGTGTTTACCTTGATTTGAAGTGATGAAGCTGAATAGAGCTGATTAAAGCGATATCGATCTTGAACTTGATGGAACTAGGAAAGATAGAGAGCAAAGATACCAAACTTGAACTTGATTGATCAAGAAGCAGATCTTACTGATCTAGAACTTGATTGAACTAAACACAGTGAGCGAAGATAAAATCGATCTTGAACTTGATGGATCAAGACATGATGAGCAAAGATAAACTGTCCAGCTTGATTCGATGCGATGAAACTAAACACCTTCTTAGATTGAGCCTGTGGTCAAAGATACTCTTTAAACTTTTGATTGAGTTTAAATGAATAATCAGCTTGATGAAAAGTGATTAAACTGATTAACGTTAAGAGATTGATTCAGATGAAGGCAAATATCAGCTTGATTTGAAGTGATGAAACTAATATGCCCCTAGTGATTGATTCGATTCAAATGATCAAGAGATATCAACTTGATATGAAGCGATGAAGTTGAGATGCCCCTTAGCAATAAGAATTTGATTTTCTTTAGTTGAAAATATTTTTGCTCGACTTTTGATGAAGATTTGAAAATTTTCTCGACTTTAAAGATGTGAGGTCATAAGTTCACAAGTATGCCCCCTCGGGAGAGAAATCGAAAGATAGCGAGGGTTCATGATTTTAAGAAATTTTTGACGATGATTTTGATTTGAGCACAAATGATTCAAAGGAATTTTTGAAAATTTAGTGTTGATTGATGAGAGATTGAGCACAAAGTTGATTAAAGAATGAGATTTTGATAAAAGCGCTAAGTGGTCCAAATTTTGTGAAATTGACTAGAAAAATGATCTTGAATTTCGATTTTGATCCCGAAAATGGAATCAGGACAGGCAAGTTGAAAAATTAGGGTTTTGGCTATATAAGGGGTAAAAGTGTCATTTTCAATTCATTTTACCACCCAAGTTTGAAAATTCAAAAATCCTTCTGCGAATAAAAATGGTGGTTCCCACACAGGAGCATCGATTCGAGCACCAAATACGACATAATCAACCTCAGAACTATGAGCCAACGATAAGTGATCGATCTTAAGCCTCTTAATCATTTCAATTTTGAATTTTTTGGTTGAATTTTTTAATTTTTCATCATGCAAAAGTCGGGTTTTGTCGATTTGTTGTGCGAGGCAGGATCCTGTCTCGTACGACAAACTGCTTTAATTTCTTTTATCGTTTAAAGTCATTGGTTTTTTTGGCCTGCATACACCCTTGTGTCGTACGAGGTCTTTCATAAGAGACCATTTTGTTGTCCTACAACTAGTCTTGTGTCATATTAGACTATTTTGTCATCCTAAGCCAATTCCTAACTCGTACGAGTTGCTGCCTCTGTTGTGTTTTGTCATTTGAGAAACAGTGAACCTTTTTGAAGGTGCAAACTTGAAAATTTGATTTTGCAGTTGATGTGTTGGATTTGCGTGATGTTTTTCTTCTCTTATAGACTTATTTGAAATGTTTTTTGATGCTCCGTTGTTTGATTTTTGTAGGTTCAATTGGTTCATGTTCTCTTTTGATGTGTATATCCACCGACCATGACATTTGTTTGTTAGTTATTTGATGTAGATCAGACACATATTGATTTGTAAGGATTGACTCACCTTCTTGAGTTTCCCGATATCCGTGTGAATCATGATATGCTCACTGCACTTGTAGAGAGGTTTCACTCAGAGCATAACACGTTTCACTTGCCAGTTGGAGAGATGACTATCACTCCTGAGGATGTATACAGGATTCTCTAGATTCCATTTGCTGGAGATAAGGTGGATTATGATTCAGCATAGCATCTTGGCCTGTTAGCTCTGAGGTAGGTATTCCACAATGCAAACATTCTTACGTGAGCTATCAGTTGGGATGACATAATGCCCAGGTACAGTGAGCAGTTTCCACTAGTATGCATCCTAGCAAGGTTCATCGGTTGTTTCCTTATGCCAGATAGGTGACAACAGGGTTTCTTATGTGCCTGGGGTAGGATGCTAGAGAGGCTTATGGAGCACCCCCAGAGATTAGGATGGGGTTCTTGTATTCTAGCACACATGTATCATGAGATGCATGAGATTTTCTACTGAGAGGGGAAGAGTATGGCTACAGGTGTTTTGATATTATAGATATGGGCCTGGGAGCACTTCCCAGTTTGTAGACCGATTGTGGATGATGCCAAAGATCCACAACAACCGATTGTTTATAGATACTCTGGATACATTACTCAGCCCCATCTAGGCAAGACAGATTATTGGAGACAGTAGCTGGACGACTTGATAGTCATGATATGGAGACCGTATAGGGGTCTAGAGCCTTGGGATGATTGGAAAGCTGTGCGCAAGGACTTATTCATGACCTGACCTCTTATTGGTAGATCTATAACTATGGTAGAGCGGTTCGTTGTTAGTCGAGTGATGAGGAAATATGGTAGACCTTAGGGGATCTCGTAGGAGTTTACTGCATACGCGCATTATGTAGACGAGGAGAGGCAGGGATGGGTGTCAAGGCTATCATACTCCCTAGGTATGCAGGAGCTAACTGGGTTAGAGCAGCTGAGATGACATTTTTTTTTGTAGCCCTTACGATTCTTGCTCCGATGGGAGTTTGTATATGTCACTTAACATTATTTTGTACCCTGAGACTTTATCATTATATATACAAGATCTTGATTTGACTTCATTATACTTGTGTTGATCGATTTATGAGATATCTTTCTATATGCTTTATTCTATATGTATGCATATCTTTTCAGTATGGATGTAATGCAAATGAATATGGATGTTTATTTTTTGTTTCTTTTCATATGCAAATAAATGATGAAAATGGGTATCTAGGAATGCAAAAAAAAAAATTCTATGCAATAAGATGAATGAAAATGAGTGATAATGAAATGTATGAATCTATATAAGATGCTTATGTATGCAGCTAACATCTCAATACACAAGTACTCGATCAAAGAAATGATGAAAAAGAGACCACTTATCTAAGAACTGATGATGCTTCCAACTCTCATTCAGAAGATAAAGAGATCATTGTTATCATACCAAAATCACTCTAAATTCACAAAATGCAGAATGAAATGCAACCTAAACCTAGTCACTGGATTTTAAATGCTTAAGTTTCATCACTAAGCGTTAACAAACATAGCAAGCAGATTAGAGTTCCTTTCTTTTCATGTGCAATATTAATTATCTTGTCCGCAATGACCCTTTTTTCGTTCATATGCTTGGACAGATTTCGCTGGGACCCGGATTGCATGATAAAGAAATTCCCTCAAAACAAACAAACAAATGATGTGAACCTCCTTGTAGCATACAAATAAGCGGAGTCAAGGTATGTGTGGTGATTTCACCTTGATGTGAAGGCTCTTATCACAGACACCCAACTGATTAGATGTTTCCAGATCATCAGAATCATTCCTACAAACAGAAAACAAAGAAAATATTATGCCCCCAATCCTTGCTCCTCTTAGTCAAGATAGACTTATGTTGTTTTGCTTGTGTACTTAGTGATAAAAACTCTTCAGTAGTCAGGAGACAGGTGACTGACTCGGAGTGGACGACTAGGTTTCACTGACATAAAGTTGACTTGGTTGATACTGCTTAGGACATGTAATGTGCTCTGTCGATTAACCTAAGACTAGGACATTAATCAGTTTCAAGCCATGAGGGTTCCAACGAACCAGGATGTCACAAAAGTGACTAAAATATATGTACAAGCAATAGCAAAGATGCATGAAAGCGGGAATGTCAACATTGCGTTGATAGATGGAGCACTTGAGTACAAGAGGCGCCTGTTTGCTAGGTTTTCACCTGCATGGCAAAGATCTTCTTTTTTTTTTTAACCAAGGTGCATGTTTACCAAGTTTTCACCAGGGCATTTTCTCTCTTTTTCCTTTTTTTTTTTGTCTTTTTGTCTTTTTTTTTCAAGGAGTTTTTATGATTTTTTTTTTTAAGGACATTTTTCAGTTGTACAAGTTGTTGGAGCAGAGAATGCTAAGTAAAGAATTTATTCAAATAGATGGTGTTAATTGGTTCACGGAGTTGTTCTCCTTCCGATGTTGAGAGCTGATAGGCACCAGAGCCAAAGACTGTAGTAACGATGTAGGGACCCAGCCAGTTGGGTTCAATCTTCCCTTTGTTGTCTTGAAACTATTGATTTTTAGGATTCTCTCTCAGAACTAGGTCATCAACCTGAAATTTTCATTGTCGAACCTTCTTGTTATATCCTCTGGACATTCTCTTCTAATACACTCTTAGATGATCAAATGCCACTTGCCGACGTTCATCCAGTAATTTGAGTTCTTGCAATTTAGATATTCTATAGTCTTCATCAGTAACAAGACCTTGCAAAGAAACTCTTAGAGATGGTATTTCCACTTCAATAGGTAATACGGCTTCAAACCCATACACCAAAGAAAACGGTGTAGCCCCAGTAGGTGTTCTAATACTTGTTCTATAAGCCCATAATGCAGGATTGAGTTGGAGAGGCCAATCCTTCCCAGATTTGTTCACTGTTCTATGTAAGATACTCAACAGGTTTTTGTTAGATGCCTCATCTTGTCCATTACCTTGAGGGTAATATACAGATGATCAGTGTTGTTTAATTTTGAATTTCTCACAGAGCTCATCTAGATCTTTATTCTTGAATTGTCCTCCATTGCCAGTCATGATGGATGAAGGTATCTCATACCTGCAGATGATATAGTTAAGGATGAACATAGCTACTTGTTTATTGATTTCCTTGATGAGCGGAACCGCTTCTACCCACTTAGTGAAGTACTCAGTGGCAGTTATGATAAACTTATGTATGTTGGATGATGCAAGATATATTTGACCAATGAGATCAAATGCCCATTGCTAAAAAGGCCAATGTGTAATGAAGGGTATGAGATGCCTTGCTGGAGCATGTATGAGATTTCCATGTAGCTGACACAAGTCACAAGTTTTAGAAAATTTTATAGTGTTCTTCTCCATGTCTGCCTAGTAGTAGCCAGCCCATAGTAGTTTCCGAGCTAAAGTAAGACCATTCGAATGAGATCCACAATACCTTCATGGACTTCTGATAATGCACATTTAGACTCTTCAATTTCTAGACACCTAAGTAATGTACCATCCAAACCTCACCTAAACAAATTGTTAGCAATGATGATGTACCATGAAGCATTTTGGGTTAGGTTCCTTTTCTCATTATGGGTAAGGTTTTCAGGGATAATTTGGTCTCGTAGATAAGAGTAAATATGGTTGTAGCAAGATGAGTCATGTCCAATAATAGAACAGATCATCTGGGACTCAAGAGAAACATAGGCAAGTGTAAAGCGGAAAAATCGAACCCTAGTCGTTCTCCCCTCCCCAACTCCGAGGAGGGAGAAGGGAGAGTCACTAGGGTTGATGGTTCACTTAGGAGGGACTTTACATTCAAAAGAGGGGTTGAAACCCACAAGATCCAATCCCACGCAATGCAAGATTGGGTTCTATATGAGTTTCAAGGGTTTGTGATAGCAAGGATACCCTCTTTTGTAAAGAAAGTAGATGGAAAGATTGAACTAGGAATGCATAGAAAGTGATAAAGATTCGCTTATAAACTGAGATAGGGATATGATATGAAGCTGCGGACCTGGAATTAGTAGTAAAATGTCGAGACGACGCTATCCTGCAAATTTGAGCAAAAGTTGATGGGACGATGGCGCCCGGCATGCACACGGTCCTCCGAAAAATCTGCGAAACGAAGGGGGATCTGTTCGTCTCTGCACAAGGATTCCAGATCTTCAATTTCAGCCGCGTACGTGCAACCTACACATAGAAAAGTGAAGACGATTGGGGGGTTAGGGATTAGGGGTTTGCCCTTAGGTCAAACCCCAGTTTTGGAATTAACCAAGAAATGAGAAATGCTGTAAATGTAATGTAAAACAAGTACTAGTACCTTGTTGTAAGGATGTTTGTATCCTTATGTGCGAAGGTATAGATGTTGTTGTTTGTTGTATGTTGTATGTTGTAGCATGTAATGTGTTGTAAGTGATCTCCTCTTCAATGGTTGAATCCTTGTCTTGAATGCAACACTTAGCCTTGAATGGAGACTTAGAATGATCAATTGCTTGAAGGAATGCTTGAATGCTTGAATGCTTGAGTATAGTTTCCATGCCTTTTCCATCATATCGAATGAAAGAGGAAAATATAGTTTATATACTTGTCAATTAGGGTTAAAAGACTGATTTTCCTGACCTTAGGCCGACCAGGAAACGTTATTTTCCAATTTGCAAACAAAAAGGCCCGAAGTCCCATAGGAGACCGGGCCCAAAATAGGGCCAGGGACCAGGGCGCTGGGCACCCTAGTCCTGAAGGACCAGGGCGCTGGGCACTCTGGTCCCACCTCCCGGGACAGCAGGGTGCAAGGAGGATCAGGCCAGGGTGCTGGAAAAATGCAGTTTTTGGTGTCATGAGCAAGTTTCGGGGTCTCCATTCAGGTTTAGTGTTGCGTCGCCATCGTGAAGACCCAAATGTGGTCAAAATTGCAAGTGTTGCAATTTTAGGACGCTACATTTAGCCCCCACTTTAGCGGGAGTATAAGCGTACGCTCATACTTCCGGTAAAGTACAAGGAAACAACATTGAAAAACTTTCACCACGTCAAGGAGGCAAGATACACCAAGCCCCCAGTGGACTAAGGATCTTACGACTTCGATTAACAAGGTAAAAGGGAAGATCACGAGGGAGAACCATGACTGTCAGTAGCAAGGTTCCCTCACTATGAGTCATGCAAGAAAGATATCAAAAATTTTCAAGGCAAAGCTAAATTTGTCTAGAAATTTTCAAGTATCTTGAAAAGATATGAATGGGATGTATGCCCCCCTACATTAAAGCGATCGCACACGCCTCACCGGGGGTGATTGCTTTAAGGTAGTGATACATATAAGAAAATGAAAAAGGGAAAGGAGCACGTTATCACAAGGATTTAGCCCCCAAGTGTGAGATAAGCCCAAGGATAATAGACACAAAACACAAAGCACAAGGTGACTTCGCTTTCCTCAGGGTCAGTATGCTGTATGATAATTCATGTATATCATATGTATGTATGCATAATTGTTCTTCATTCCCCAATCAAGGAAGGTCACCTAGAAGAAGGGAACACATGTGTCTTTTGAGTCAACATGAGAGAGATCGAGAGATCTCAATGCTTTGCATCATCCTCAAGTAGACAACACTAAGGACAACAAATAGAAGAATGAGAGTAACATATAGAAGAAGTAACGAAAGAGAGGAGGAGAGAATCTGCTATGCTAATGAAACTAGTCTAGCACGTCATCTACCCCTCGATCTTGCTGATCAATGTTTTGGGAAGGCAAGGAACACGCTAGAGGAGGAACATCCAACATAGCAGATGGAGCTATCACAAGATCCAAACAAGGGCTATGTTCATATCCCAAGCCGCGGTGTTCTTGTCTAGGAGCTAGGATAAGTGCTTTAGAAAATTCGTTAGATAAATGGTTATCAATATCAACAAGTTCATATTCACTATCAGAATGAACAGGAGAAGTAGCATTTTCATCATGAATAACATTTTCATCTATATCATCATCAAGATTTATAAAAATAGGATCTTTAACTCGCACAGGATCAAGACCATCATGCATCTTATGTTTAGGAGATTTCGGCTCAATCGTCGGCTGAGGAGAAAATGGAATAATGCTTGTTGAAGGTGTTTTTGGGATTTGTAAAGTTTGAGCTCTAAGACGACGCTTTAGCCGGCGTTCACGTGCAGAACGATTTCATCTAGTCTTAGTAGGAAGTTGAGAAGATTGAGGAGGAGGAATGTTCTCATCCTTATCACTTGGGTGTTTAGGTTGTGGTCTCTTAGGCTGAACAATAGGAGAAGAGGAAGGTCTCTTCTCTCCATAAGAGGAAGGAGGAGGAACTAATCCATATAAGGGAGGAATATTTGGTTTTGGAAGGAGACCAAGTCCATCATGACGAGGAGGGATAGGTCTACTTTTAGGAAGTTTATTAATCATAGGCATAGTCACATCCATAGGGATGGGTTGGGAATCTTCTTGAGGAAAGACATTAGTTTTATCTTTCAAAGGAAGAACTTCCTTCTCAAGAATGATAGGAATGTCAAGTTTGGGTGTTCTAGGTTCACTTAGAGATAGGATCATATTTGTTTTCCACTTTTGATAAGATTTGAAAAGATGATCACTTCGCGGAGGAAGAGATTGGAATTGTTTAGGCCAAAAGTAATCAAGAGGAACGCTAGAAGTTCTTTCAGCTGGTTTAAAGAGACTATGATTGACAGTAACAACTTCACCATTATGGGGAAATTTCAAACACTTGTGAATAGGAGAAGCAATAGCTTTCATGGAAGATAGCCAAGGATAGCCAAGCTTCACACGAAATTGTTCGGAAGATGGAATAATAGCAAAGTTCACATCAAGGGATTTGTTACGGACCTCAATAGGTAATGTAATAGAACCAATTGCAGGAGAAGAAAATGCATCAAATAGTTTCACAACCACATCTGTTTCATCATAGATTACTTGATTCAATTGCAAAGTAAAAAGAAATTCTTCAGTAATGACATTAACCATACAAGAAGGATCAATAAGCACTCCATGGCAAGGTGTGTTCTTGAAATTTGCAACTATATATAAAGGACCATCAGGTGCCCTGATAGTTTCACTGGAATCAAATGTGATGGAAGGTTCTTTAGGGATTTTCTGTTGCTCTACAAAGTTAATCATGTTTGGAGTCATGGACACAAGATCATCAGGTGAGATAGAGGAATCAGTAATATCAATCGCATTAGAGGTATGAGAAGGTAATGGATCAGTGAAAATCTGAAGATTTTGGTTAGGAGGAGCTACAGATGTATTGCCTTTATCATTCACACCAGAAACAGAGATAGTATTATTATCAATCAAATCTTGAATTTTCTCCTTTAAAGCAAAACATTTTTCAGTATCATGCCCAGGTTGACGATGAAATTGACAAAAAGATTTGTTATCAAAATAGGGTGAATTAATCTTTGCAGGATCAATTTGCCTTATAGGAGGAAGAGTAAGCACATTTTGTTCCAATAACTTATTCATAATACTATGCAATGATTCATTCAAAGGAGTAAACATTCTTTCTCTCTTGAAAAACTTAGAAATAGGAGACACACCTGATGCTACATTCACATTGTTGTTGATGATGTTTTCATTGAATTTAATGGACTCTCTGTTCGGTTTAAACTTCCCAAATGGTTGTTGACTACTATCACCCTTATCACTTGGAGTCATAGGATGTGATTGTTCCATTTGACTCACAGTCAATTGATAATTGTGAAGAGTTGCGCACAACTGTTGGAAAGAAGTAAACTCAGAAAACAGGAGTTTGTCTCGAATATCTTTTTGTAAATTAGAAATAAAGATTCTTTGAATATCATTGTCAGGCACTGGAAAAGAAATTTGAGCATACAAATGCTTATATCTACCAATGAAATCAGTCACTTTTTCTTTAACACCTTGTTTACAATGCATTAAATCAATCAAAGTAACTTTAGGACTTATATTGTTTTGAAATTGTTGAATGAAAGCATTTGCAAGTTGTTCGAAAGAAGTAATAGAATAGGAAGGCAACGAGCAATACCATTGTAGGGCTTTGTCTCTTAATGTTCTAGTAAACAATTTTGCAAGCAACCTTTGGTCATAAGCAAAATCAGTACATATTGTTTGAAAGGTCTTAACATGTGTTAGAGGATCACCCTTACCATTATAAAGCTCCAAATGTGGAATTTCAACATGTTTAGGGGGAATAGCTCGAACAATGTCAAGAGAAAGTGGACTCGCAACATCAAATGTGGGCACACTAAACTTAGATTGATTCATAGAGGCAATTTTTTGCTGTAAAGAAGAGACAGTTTGTGCAAGATTGTTAATGGTCGCTTCAGTCGAAGAGTTCATATTAGATGTGTTAGATTGTGATGGAGGTGTTATGTTATTGAAAGAAGGTAGAGAGTAAGGTGGTGGGACACTATGATAGTTAGTCATAGGAGATGATTGGACAAGAGGAACACTACAAGGAGGAATGGAATGATTAAACGAGTTGCCCCCTTGCGTCATGTTCATTTGTGGTGATATAATAGGAACACTCATTGAAGGAATGAATGAAGAAGTTGGATTGAATGAAGGAAGAGGGTTAATTGAAGAAGAGGGATTGCCCCTATGACTGGTGATCATAGGAGGAATGTCTTGTGTTGAAGTAGTCATTATGTTTGATGTAAAAGTAGGTATACTAGCAATAGGAGTCATCAAAGGAATAGAATGATTGTCTTGAGTAGGAGGTTGTGTATAACCTAAAGTTTCAACACAACTTTTCATAGGCATCACATTTGAATCCACAATGTGTGCAATACCACACAAAATATCAATTCCATTCTTATCACTTTGAAGCATACATTTTAGACCCTCAATTAAAGGAAGAGCTTGACTATCAGGGTATTCTTGAGACATCCATTGTCGAAAATCATCAAATTGGTTATCCAATTTTGAAAGTTGTTCTACAGAAACCTCGTGGAGAGCTTCTTCATCATTAAGAGGATTAGAGGAATTACCCATGTCCTCGTTAAAAAGACCATTCAAATTAGGTTCCATCTCCTCAGTAATTAAACCTTGGAAAGACTTAATTCTCAGGCTTCATCTAATAGGAATAGTGTAAGTAGGACTTATTGTTGTAAAACTCATGCACTAAACAGAGAGAGAAGATTTTGAATTTTAGAGGTAGCAAATTTCAGTAAAACTAGCCAATCTTCTAGATTTAAGCTGTTAAATGCAATCATGACAGTCTCCTGAAATTTTGGAAAAAATGTCCGGGACCGTGGCGCTCGAAGTGCACACGGTCCTCGCAACTTTTTTCCAAATTTTCAGGGATGAAAGATATTGTGATTTTATTGCGGAATTCAAAGTTACAGCCAATTTGGAGGTGTTTTGATTAGTGAAATTATCAGTCAAAGGTTGAATCAAGAGGGTTTCAAAAATTAGGGTTTTGAAACTTAACCACTTAATTTTCAAAATCAAAGCACAAATATGAATTGATAATTTGTAATAGAAGGGCAGATCTGAAACAAGCATTAACAATTAAACATTTCACAAGTTTAATTACTTAAAAAGAAAATTTAGGGTTTTTATGCAATTAACCTCTAAAATTTTGCAAAGGATCAAACATGGAAATGTAATCAAGGAATCCAATTTTCAGATCTAATTATGAATAATCAGAAAGGATGTTCACGTCAGGTTCACCAAAATGTAAAGCGGAAAAATCGAACCCTAGTCGTCCTCCCCTCCCCAACTCCGAGGAGAGAGAAGGGAGAGTCACTAGGGTTGATGGTTTTCACTTAGGGGAGACTTTACATTCAAAAGAGGGGTTGAAACCCACAAGATCCAATCCCACGCAATGCAAGATTGGATTCTATATGAGTTTCAAGGGTTTGTGATAGCAAGGATACCCTCTTTTGTAAAGAATGTAGATGGAAAGATTGAACTAGGAATGCATAGAAAGTGATAAAGATTCGCTTATAAACCGAGATAGGGATATGATATGAAGCTGCAGACCTGGAATTAGCAGTAAAATGTCGAGACAACGCTGTCCTGCAAATTTGAGCAAAAGTTGACGGGACGATGGCGCCCGGCATGCACACGGTCCTCCGAAAAATCTGCGAAACGAAGGGGGATCTGTTCGTCTCTGCACAAGGATTCCAGATCTTCAATTTCAGCCGCGTACGTGCAACCTACACATAGAAAAGCAAAGATGATTGGGGGGTTAGGGATTAGGGGTTTGCCCTTAGGTCAAACCCCGGTTTTGGAATTAACCAAGAAATGAGAAATGCTGTAAATGTAATGTAAAACAAGTACTAGTACCTTGTTGTAAGGATGTTTGTATCCTTATGTGCGAAGGTATAGATGTTGTTGTTTGTTGTATGTTGTATGTTGTAGCATGTAATGTGTTGTAAGTGATCTCCTCTTCAATGGTTGAATCCTTGTCTTGAATGCAACACTTAGCCTTGAATGGAGACTTAGAATGTCAATTGCTTGAAGGAATGCTTGAGTATAGTTTCCACGCCTTTTCCATCATATCGAATGAAAGAGGAAAATGTAGTTTATATACTTGTCAATTAGGGTTAAAAGACTGATTTTCCCAACCTTAGGCCGACCAGGAAATGTTATTTTCCAATTTGCAAACAAAAAGGCCCGAAGTCCCATAGGAGACCAGGCCCAAAATAGGGCCAGGGACCAGGGCGCTGGGCACCATGGTCCTAGGGGACCAGGGCGCTGGGCACCCTAGTCCTGAAGGACCAGGGCACTGGGCACCCTGGTCCTAAAGGACCAGGGCGCTGGGCGCTCTGGTCCCACCTCCCGGGACAGTAGGGTGCAAGGAGGATCAGGCCAGGGTGCTGGAAAAATGCAGTTTTTGGTGTCATGAGCAAGTTTCAGGGTCTCCATTCAGGTTTAGTGTTGCATCGCCATCGTGAAGACCCAAATGCGATCAAAATTGCAAGTGTCACAATTTTAGGATGCTACAGCAAGGTAATGTAACTCTTCCACCAAGAATTCAAAGTGAAAATTAGACTCTTGTAACTCTGGTATGGATGCCAAGGTGGCCATAGCATCTACTGATGTGTTTGTGGATCTGGGAATCTGCTGAAATGATACAAAAGTAAAATATTTCTTGAGATCATCCACCATTCTCTTATAAGGCATCGGTTTATCATCTTGAGTCTGATATGTATCATTGATTTGATTGATGATTAGCTGAGAATCTCCATAGATGTGTAATTCCAGAACCTTCCATTCGATAGCCAGCTTGATCCCATTTACCAAAGCTTCATACTCTGCAATGTTGTTTGTACATAGGAAAAGGATCTTATAAGCCTTCAGGATTGAATACTTTTGAGGAGTAATAAAAATTATTCTAGCACCGGAACCATATTGAGTGAAAGACCCATCAAAGAACATCTTCTAGGATTGTTGAGTAAGGTGCATTATTGATTCATCTGGAAACTCTATATGTAGTGGTTGAGTGTCTTCAAGTGGAGCTTTAGCAATTTGATCTACAATTACCTGTCCTTTGATGGCTTTGCATTCCACATATCAATATCAAACTCTGTAAGGACCATGACCCATTTTGCCAATCTTCCGATAAGTGTTGCTTTGTTGAGAAGATATTTGAGCGGGTCAATCTTAGCTACTAGCTTGATGGAATGTGTTAACATGTAGTGTCTCAATTTTTTTGATGCAAAGACCAATGCCAAGCATACTTTTTCTAATATAGTATAGTTCATTTCATAAGGCACCAATGTTTTGTTGATGTAATATATAGCTCTCTCTTTTTTATTTTCATCATGTTGTGCCAGAAGTGCACCCAATGATGAATCAATAGCTAATATGTATAAGATAAATGGTTTACCCTGAATTGGTGGCATCAATACTGGTGGATTGGAAATGTACTCTTTGATTTGCTGAAGGCATTGTTCACATTCTCGATCCCAGTTGTATATTACTCCTTTCCTCAATACTTTTGTGAAAGGTTGAGCTTTGTCTGCTAGCTGAGAAATAAAGCGTCTGGTTGATTGGAGACATCCTTGTAAACTTCTCATTTGACTAATGTTCTTCAGAGGCAACATTTCCATTATAGCTTGGACCTTCTTAGGATCAACCTTGATTCCCTTCTTTGAAATGATGTAGCCAAGTAGTTTACCAAATGTCACTCCGAATGCACACTTTTTTGGATTTAGCCGGAGTTTGAATTTTTCCATTCTATCTAGTATAGGGCCTAACTCTTGAATATGTGTAGATCTCTTCATAGTCTTTACTAAAGTGTCATCAACACAATCTTCCATATTCTTATGCATCATATCATGAAACATAGTAGTTACCACTCTTTGGTAAGTTGCTCCTGCGTTCTTTAGCCCAAATGGCGTGACATTCTAGCAAAAAGTTCCCCATGCACAGGTAAAAGTTGTCTTTTCTTGATCCCTGGGAGCTATTTTGATTTGATTATAACTGGAGAATCCATCCATTAGTGAGTACATCTCATACCCAGTAGTCATATCGACTATCATATCAATGTTTGGCAATGGAAAGTTGTCTTTCAGACAACCTTTGTTGAGATCTTTGAAGTCCATGCAAACCCTAATAGATTTGTCTGCCTTTGACATAGGTACTATGTTTGAAATCCATTCCGCATAGTCTATAGCTCTGATAAATCCATCTTTTAGCAGTTTTTCTAGCTTAGCCTTGACTAACAGTGCCACGTGAGGGTGCATCTTACGAATTTTTTGCTTGATTGGTTTAACTCCTGATGTGATAGAAAGATGGTGCATGATAAGATCAGGATACAGGCCTGGCATATCAGAGTACGTCCATACAAAATTGTTCTATTTTTCAAAAAGAGATGAGTGAAATCTTTCAATTCTTTTGTTGATAATGATTGAGCTACATGAATGATGTGTGGTGTCTCTTGACTCCCAATGTTCACTGGCTGAGTTGGCTCAATCAATATAGAAGATCTTTCTTGAAAATGACTTGGCAGTATATCAAGTATCTCACCTTTAGGGGCCTCAGAGAGGTTTTCACCCTTAGGTACGTCCTTTATTTATTTTTTTCTAGATTCTGACACCGCCACAATGTGATTTTCGCCATCAGATCTTTTTTTTTTTGCGACTAAGATACTTGATATATGTTTTAGTCATGTTTGCACTTTGATGGTGGAAGAGTACATGGGTTCAACTGCGTTGAGGTAATAGGCTAGCGTGTAGTCATTGGCAAAAGTAGGTACATTCATGGGTTGGTCTTGTAGACTATAGTCATTTAATTCAGGATGTACCAAGGATAGAGTGTGGACAAGTTCGAGGGAGTTCATGGTATTGTCATCACAACTACGAATCAAAAAGTCAAGTTCTAGAAGACTACCTTGCATAAATGTCTTGAGACCTGAAAGAGTCAGAACATGATTATTAAAGTACACATTAATATTTAGTTGACCTAATCCAATAGACCTACTTGTAGCATCATTCTCTACACCAGAATAGACTTCATATCGTGGTTCAACAATAACAAGATCATAGACAAATTTTCATCATCTACATCAGAGGATTCAGAGTTTGATGTTGAGTAAACATTGTCATAAATAGGACTATTGTCAGAGTCATTAGAGTCATCGGATGGATTTTTCCAGTCTTATTCAAGTGATTGAGTGAATGTATGTATGGTATCAACACCAACATCTTTAATTTTGCAAGTTCCTTCAAGATTTGGCTCATTTATCATTTGTATCTAACATACGTGTTGACATAACCTTGATGCTTTGGTGAGTCCCTGTCGTCTACTCCATTCATCTTCCTCTGGACTAATGACTGGTTCTGCTTCTGTAGCTTCCAATTCTTCTTGTGTAGTCCCATACCTGATTTGTTTTATCTTATTATAGGCTTATAAATAGATGAAAAATTTTCTGGTATTCTTCCTTCTTTCAACCCTTGTTCATAGTCTTCTTGTCTTTTTAGTCTGATTTCCTGTATCTCCTTTTCTAGCTTTAAGCGCATCAGCTCTTGAGTGTCATCTGTGATATCACTGGACTCTTTTGGATTTTTTGAAATGGATGTATTTGAGAGGTGGTCTGGACCCCATTCATACTTGTTTGAGTCAGTTTTTGAATCGTCTACTTGTTGCCTACCAGTGTATGTGACTGGAACTTTCAGGGGTGCAAACAATTCTCTGATTCTTTCTCCCTCGTCTCTCATATCTTATGGAACTTCAACTCCTTGTATTATTTTAGCTGACACCATCGGAACTTGAGTACTGATTGTTTCTTCTCTCTTGATTGGTAGTTCCTCTTGTTCTTTTCCACACACTTCTTAATTTTGTTGATTGTTGACTTCTTGTGATGTTGAAGGCGATATCCTTTTCTTCCACTTGGACTTAGAAGCATGTTTTTAGGCTAATGTCTTTTTTGGATTGTATCCCACTCTAGCCTTATCATATGTAGATTTTATTTGCAACTGAATTGGTTAAATAATACCCTCTTGATGTTTGCCCAGGGGACTAGTACCTAAATATCCCATGCATTGGATCATTTTGTAGTCGGGACCATATTGGGTTGGGGAAATTTCACAATGTCGTACTTTCTCATTTTGACTATCTTCCTTGAAAAGCCACTTAAGAACATCCTCTTCTATTTCATTTGCTAGGGAAGTAGAAGACTGTACAAAAAGACCATCATATATGATATTTGAAGTTAAAGTCTGTGTTCTCATAGCCTCTAATTGTTTGCCCAACTCTTTCAGTGATGGAGGGAGAGAGACTAATGAAAGTACTGGTTCTATCTTATATCCATCCATGCCGGTATTTGTAATCTTCAATTTCTTTTCTAAGTCCTTCACCAGAGCTTCTAGACTTTCATTTGTAGAGGCTTCTCTATTATGAGGCACAAAGGTATCAACACCTTTTATCAATGCATTACAAGGGAGATTTGTATCAGCAGGGATACTGACTTCAACTACATTATAAGGAAATTTTAAGCATTGATGGTATGTAGATGGAACTACCTTCATTTCATGAATCCCCGGCCTACCTAGTAAGATATTGTATGATAGAGGAAGATCAAGTACCTGAAAAATGACATGTCTTTCTATAGGTCCCACCCTGATTGGTAATAATACCAGACCTTTAGAGGTCCTTTCTTCTTCATCATAGGCTTTAATTGTTATTTTCTTGGCCAGATCAATGACATTTTCAGAAAGTCCTAGCTGTGTAAGCAGACTATAAGTACAGATATTCAACCTCGCGCCTCCATCTATCAATAAACGTTTAACTTTGTGTTTATGGATCATGGCTTCAATATGCAATGGCTGGTTATGTGGATGATTTAGCAAGTTGTCATCTTCTTCAAGGAAGGTCAGATAGTGAGGGGAAGTCAGATGACCACCATAGATTGAAACTGATCAATACCTAAATCTTTTGGAACATTAGTGGTGAGCAACGCTTTGTCCTGGATCTCTTTATGAGCAGAAGAGATTTTGAGAAATTCAAAGATGGAAATTTGAGCATTTGTCCTTTTCAGTTGTTCAACAATGCTATATCTAGAGGATGATGATGAAGTTAGTTGTTTATATTTATCAAATGTTGATTCCTTTTGTTTGTTTGATGAGGTTGCTAGGTTTGATGTTGTTTGAGCAAGAGTTGAAGAACTAGCTCCTTGGAGAGTGACTTTCTTTTGAGAACGGGTCATAGCATTTGCATGTCGTGATTCATGTTGTTTGTCTTTGATTATAATCACATTGCAATATTTAGGTTGGGAAGACTCAATCATGTTGATGACGTTGTCATTGCTAGTATAAGTGTAATTTACTTTGGCACCTCCTTTTGTTTTTGAGGAATCACCTTGTTCATAAATAGGTAAAGGATCTTTAAAAGCTTTGTGATCAGCATTTGTCGGGTGATTCTCGACAACAATTTTACCAGCATCTATGAGATCTTGAATCTCATGCTTGAGCTTCATGCAGTTGTTTGTGTTATGACCTTTATTTCGATGGTAGTCGCAGTATTCATTTTATTTCCACCATTTTGGTTTGACTTCTCGATCATATGGCCTAGAATTATCTGGTAATGTTATTAGATCATTTTCCAATAAAGTTTTGAAAGAGGATTCATATGATTCTTCCAGAGGAGTGAATTCACGTCTAGGTTTCGAAAGCCAAGGTTTCTCTTTGAACCACTCTTTTACTTTCTTTGGAGGATTTTCTATTGCGGTTTCAGCTGCTTTGAGTGCTTGCATGCCACTAGCCACATTAAATATCATGGGCTTCGCGTTGGTTTTAACAATGTCTACCACTCTGTCATTAACAACATTCTTGTTGTTGTCTTTGCCATATTTCCAACACTTGTTCTTTTCTTTAGAGCTAGATCCTAGTTGTGTTTCCTTCCAAGGTGAGATATCTCCTTTCTTTATAAGCACATCTTCCATTCGGATAGTATTATCTACCATTTTGTTAAATGATGGGTGTAATTACATTTGGATACTATATTTCAATTCAAGGATCAGATTGTTGATGAATATATCCATTTTCTCAAAATCTGGAATAGGTCGTGAATATCTAGAGAACATCTTTCTCCAATGTTGGAGGAAAGTGAGAAAAGGCTCCCCTATTTTTTGTTTGGTATTGCAAAGCTCGATCATAGTAATAGGGTGTCAAATGTTATAGGAGTATTGTTGTAGAAACAGTTGGATTAATTCTTCAAAAGTTTTTATTCCCTTAGGTAGACTTGAGAACCATTCCATAGCTTGCCCTCCCAAACTTCTCAGGAACAGGCACATGAGATACGTTTGGTCGTGCATGAACTCCATACATAAAGCACATAATTCTTTGATATGGTCTTGGGGATCTGAGGTACCATCATATTTTTCAAATTTTGGGATCTCAACTTGTGAAGGAAATAGAGGCATGTATAGGTTTTTGTCAAATGGAAATGGGCATATTGTCTCCAGAGAATATTTTTTTTGGGATTTATCCTTGTTTTTCAGTTCTGTGATATCAGTCTGTAAGACTTGTAATTGTCTATGTACCATTATTATAGGTTATTGTTCCTTTTTAGTGATGAGAGTTTGAACGCCATAACCAATAGGAAGTTTAGCGCCTTGTTTTGCTAGTTCTAGTAAATAGTCTTCTTTTTCTCTAGTCATGATAACCTTCATCATTTTTCAGAAATCTTTATCCTTTTGACATCTATGAATATCAGTTTCTGGAGGTTCAAAGTCTTTAGATTCACTTGATAAGGAATCATTGTTGTTATCATGAATACTGAGGTTGTCTTCTGTATTTTGTTATGTTCTTGGTATAGTGGGAGATAAAGGTCAATCAAAAATAGGCATATCTGATGATGAAGGTTTATTGGTAAGAGGATCCTCTTCGTAAAATGGATTATCTTTATATGAAAAGGATTTCCCTTTGCCTTTGGCATCTTTCTTATGAGAACTTCTGGTTTGAATAGGCATTTTTATTGACTCATGTGACCTAAAGTTGTTTGTGATGCAGAAGTCAAGATCAAATTGGAGCTAGTTGTTCATTTAACGTATTGATTGAGAGAAGAAACTATGATTTAGTCTGGTTTCAGGAAAGATCTATCCTGTGTAAGAAATTTATCTAAGTTGATTTGAGAGAAGTGACTAAGACTCAGTCTAGTTTCAGGAATGATCTATCCTGTATAAGACATTATCTAAGTGACTTAAGTTTGATAAGTAGTTGATTGAACTAGCTGAAAGATGATCGACAAAATTGTGCAACACAAATGGCAAAGGTTCACTATTTTGATCTATTTATGCTCAAGATGATGATAACTAGTTTTATGCTCGTTGTGGACTATTTTAGGCAAGTTTGACTATTTTGGATTGACAAAATCGAAGATTCGTACGATAGGTTTTACAGGACTAGACAACAATTTAATAGCTTCAGGACGATGTAAATAATGTTTCGTATGAGTTGCTTCCTAAGACCGTAGGACAGATGGGTATGTCTAAAATGACAAACTGATCAATGCAATGTTTTATCATAAGACACAGGATGCAGGCTCAAATGACAGTTCCCTAAATAGGATGACAGATAATTAGGTCTTGTATGACATAGAATGTAGGCTCAAATGACAGACTGTTAGGATTGATGGAATTTCGTATGACAGTGATATGAAGCAGGATGATAAATCAGAAGACTCGTATGATTGTTTACTAGACAAAGGCAAAATACTGAGTTTTCAATGACTGAGTATGACTAGTTTTGAGATGGACTGAGTTTTCAACTAGAATAGACTAGTTTTTGACACGAACAAAGTTTTGACTAGGATAGACTAGTTTTGACATAGATAGAGTTTCGACTAGGATAGACTAGTTTTGACATGGACAGAGTTTTGACTAGGATAGACTAGTTTTGACACAGACAAAGTTTTGATCACTGAGTTGTTTCTTGTTTTCTCCAGTTTTGGTATTCCAGTTTTAGTTTGAGGGATGAAAACATAGAAAACACGTAATATGAATAATAACTCCAATCACAACATACAAACCCTATGAAAATTGGTGAGAGAAGAAAACCTTTTCTTGTAGACTCAGGTACACACCCAATAGCTAATCAGAATATGGTCACTGAGTCTCACGCAATGGCTTCTCAATGCCATATTAGCTAAATCCAAATGCTAAAGGGGGCACGAAATGACAAGTATCCTGGGAGAGTTACTATCTCTCTTGCACAAAGATTATCCCCCCTTTCGGAGGTGAACCGGGTAGCTTCTAATTTTAATTGGAACTAGTAAGGAATTCATTCAACGCATCGAGGTATAAACTCAATTAAGAGGTCTTCCATCCTTGAAAACTAAGGTTTAATATACCCAAAGGTACAGAGGAGAGCTATTCCTGAGCACTGTCGTTGACTTGATTTTCATCAAATCACGTTTGCTTTATAGTGGGTTGGAGTACTTGGCATTTAATCATTCCCACTTGGGTCATTCCCCTCTCACTGGTTGTAATGGCTATAGAGTTATTAGCTCCTCAGGAGGGTAGACCTGCTAAAGATATACAAATCTCAAACTTAAAGAAAATGCCTCAAGGGTCTGGATTTCTGATTTTCTATATAGACAAGAGCATACTCTCCTATCTCTCAGAATTTTCTTAAAACATGGAATACAATTTTTTTCTTTAACCAGATAGAAAGTTTAGGTGCCTAATGAATTTAATGAATACACAATATTTACTCAAATCTCCTCAAGCAACCTACAAAGAAAATGAATCAGTAGTCATATTGTCTTTGTGCTACAAGCATAGTCTTCGACAAGTGTTGTGCAAAAAACTAATTAGGCTGCGAAAATTCCTCAGACAGACAAAGAACAAGCTAGGGTCAGCGTCAGTATGATAAAAATTGAATGAGAAAATTTGACAAAAGAAATTTGCTTTTTAACCCAGAAATACAGATCCATACAACAATTCTCACCGACTCGTACTATAATTCATACAGGATCGTACGATAATTGCAGTTTGTCATTTGACAGTGTGGGAAAACTCATACGACAATTCGCAGAAACTGTACGGATGAAAATCCGAAAAAAAAATCTGAAAAAAAAAAAAAAAAAAAGTTAGTCTCTAAGGCCAAAATAAATGTAGTCTTCTGCCCCATGGTGGGCACTAGGAATGTGTGTGTGAAAAAGTGGAATATGTCTATAAGCTACAAGACACAACACTTCAATTAAGTCATTACATGTATGGTTAGACATATATAAGCATGAATAATAAAACCATTACAAATCGACTAATTGCCTTGTAAAAGATGCAAGTAGAAGATTGCTCTCATAATTGTATAAGCAATACCACTGACTATACTACACCAAGAAGAAGGATTTAATCTATATGAGCATGATATTAAGCTAAATGGATACAATATGGATGAATAGATTCAAGCAATATGAGTTCAAGCAATCATGGATTCAAGCAATATGGAGTAAACTAAATATGCAAAAAGCTAAACTAAGATGCAATAATCTCAAAAAGAAAGCACAATATCTTCAATGACTCCAGACCAAAAAGTGTATATTAACAAATCTCCAGGGTGTTTTGAATGAGAGATGAAGGCTGAATTTATAGAGAATCACAAGAGAGATCCAAAGAAAGCACAATTTAGGATTAATTTAAATAATTGAGAAATTAGATTCAGATAACCTTGAGATAGATTCCAATTATAGTTTAATTGAAATGCATTCATATTATAAGTTTGAGTTGCATTGGTGATAGGAATTAATTAATTTCGTGCACTTGTGATAAAAATAGGTAATTCTTTGATTTATTCAAGAAAAGAGTCTTTTCAATGCAACTGAACTTCTTTTCTCAAAAGCTTTGAGGTCGAATTTTAGAGTGATCAATAATTAATTTAATTGCTTTTCTAATTTCAAGTTCTCAATTTAGAAGAAGAAATAATATCTCAAGTTTGATTTCTCTTTCAATTCAATCCTTTTATTTTATTTTCAATTTAACTCTTGCTTTGTGATTAATTCCTCTTTTGTGATAAATTAATTCCCTTTTCATGATTAAATGGTAAATTTATTAATTAATTAAATATGCTAGGATACTTAATAAATTAAATAGGATAATTGATCAAAATGATTTTCTTGGAATGATTCAATTAATTAAATAATATTTAATTAATATAGAATAATTGATTTGCCATATAACATTTGATGATTAAATAATTAATTATGTGCTCAAGATTGATTTAATTGTCTTTGGTTAGGACCTTGGTGATGTTGTCGAGATTAGGGGCCCATGGCTTAGATGACCATTTTAGGGTATTACAATTAGCACTGTTGTTTACACATTTCCAGAGTGTAATGTCTTCTTAAAATGTATCTTCTTCTATAAATGAGTTGTTGGCAATTTGGAGGAATTGATTATGTATTGCATTGATGTTTGTCATTCATGGCAACATCAGCAACACTAGCTTCTTTGGCTATTTATCGGTATCAGATTGGTTTCGATAGGATGATTGGTTTCTGGTTGGTTAGATCATGTTGATCCGATATGCTTTGGTCTATGGAATTGGTTTGGATTGGCTATTCATGTGTTCCTGATGTGTATCACATTTAGTTGGTTTGGTAATTAATGATTTGGAAGCTATCACTTGTTCTAGTAATCCTTTTGGTAACCGGCCAGGGTTTTACCGGCAGAGCTTGATTGAAGATCTTTTTATATTATGCATAAGTGGTGTTGGTGCGGCTTTAGAAGGTTATCCATATGCTGATGGTTATCATGTTCGTGTTCCAGTTGTTCGTGGTGTTTCATTTGGCTTATAGTGACCTATTATAGGTCCGGGGCTATCCCACATTAATGTTTCCCACTTTTGCCAATGAAGGAAAAATGAGATGAAAGGAAAAAAAATTCAGAGGGGGTTCGAGCGAAGTGGGGGTGTTCGAATGAACTACCCTTTGGGGTTCGAGTTAACCCCCCACTTCGCTCGAGCCCCCTTTTTCGAGTAAAGAACCTTTAATGCTTGTTTATTTCATTTTTTAATTATATTGGGGGGGTTCTCTCTAACCCCCTTCATTCGAACCCCCCTAAAAAGGGGGGGTTTTCTCGAACCCCCTTCATTCGAACTCATTTGTTTACACTTCTCTGAAGCTTTCTACATTTTTTTGCTGACTTTTGACCTTCAAACCTTTGGTTGAAGGCTCAAATGGAATGATCTTGACAACCCAAAATGTACTATGGTATTCCATGAAGCAAGCTTTCCAATGACTGTAATTTAATTACATCTTGAGTTTATTATGAACTTGTTTTTTTAATTTTACCAAACATAGGTTTTTCACCGAACATGAACTTCTCTGTTCAACGCATTGAGAAAAATAGGAAACTAACTCAAAAAAAATCTGAAAAATATCTATGCCCTAGGTATTGATGTCTTCTTTCTAACAAAAATAAATAAATTCAATTTCGATATATATAAAACAAGTTATGTTTTCAAACTCAAACCTATGTCTGAATTATGACTACTCAGACTTCAAAACTTAATAAAATGAAAAATATTCTGTATGTGGGAAAATCGGGTGGATAGAACAAAAAATGTGAAAAATGGAATTCTAGGGAGACTTGTCCACACACCCATAGAACTTCTTGGTGCAAGCTATGGAGTCATGAAGTATGGCTCAGCTTCCCAAGGTTGGTTCCATGGTTCTCTATCTCACAAGGTCCCTCAAACCAATGTTTTTGCTCTCAAATCACTGAGCAAAATGGTTTAGGGATGACAAATGCAAGAACGAGGGATGCTTTTGTTGATTTTAAGATGAGATGCATCCTAAGCTATGCATGATCCTATAAATGCAATAAACTAGTTATAAGATGACAAGGTTAGCAAAAAGACTATCCTAGCATACTATATCAGTCCCTTATTTAAGCTAAATGATAAAGAAAGTACTTTAAACATGCATATTTAGAATAATTTCTATCTAAAAGAGAGGCTAAAATGATGAGCATAAAATGGTAAGAAAGATTGAATGTATTTGAGCATAAGTATGATGCTAAAGACTTGGTTCTTAAAATAGAGGAATGAGAGCTCTATTTATAGCAAAAACAGGGCAATGGATGGTCAGGATTGAAAGAGTTAATCAAGGGCTAAGTTTGAAAGTTGGGGATCCATGTTTGTAATTGGCACCAATGAAATGGTGACAAATGTCAACATAGGGTGGGTTGAGAAAAGGGGTTGGAGGCATTAAATGCCTGAGAAGACCTCATGGTTATCCTAGGGGGTAAGGGTTAAGCTTAAGTTAGGGTTACCCATTGGATTAAGTTTTAATCAAAGGATAAACTCTTGTGCAAATGATTAAGGGATAACCATGGTCAAATCAATGAATGCTTGATGAGATTCTTGGGTTACATGGAGGTTGATTTAACCATTAATGGTTTGGGAGACTTGGAAAGTTAAGTGGTTGAAGCCTTTAAAGGTTTTCAAAGACTTTGAGGATTTGAGAAGTGACCTCCCCTTGCTTAGGGATGTGACAAAGTTTAGTAGATGGGTTAGGCTAATTAGAAGTGTTTAGAAGAGTCTAGAAGGGGGTTAGGAATAGGATTTAGGAGGCAAGTGGGAGATGTAGGATTTTGCAAGTGGATGGAGGGATAATAGGATTTAATAAAATGAATTTACTTCAATTTGGTTGCAATTTGGGGAAATTAAATAAATTTGATTTATTTAATTTAGGATAACTTTTGAATTTAATTAAAAGTGGATAGAAGGGATTTAATTGAATAAAATGATTTATTCATTAAATGGTAAAAGAAGTCTAGTGAATTTAATTTAAATAAATTGAGTAATTTACTTAATTTAAATAGAAGAATGTGGGTGATTCAATTAAATTAGATTTAATTAAATAGAGAAATGAACATAAAATATTCATTTAGGAATATGGTCATTTTTATACGTCTACATTTTGCCCCTCTTTGAAGTGACATGTGTGCACATGTTAATTCAAATAAAATGATGTGTCGTTGTGATTTATGATCAAATAAAAAATTTATGTCCTTTTTAGATATGCCATGCCCCAGTTTTGGTAATTGATGTAGATAATGCCCCCTCGGGAGATGAATCAAAAAAAAAAAAATAGAAAATTTGTTTTAGATTTGATAATTGTTTTACATTGTAAAATTTCGACTAGGTGGAATGTGTAAATTGATTCATCTCCTGATAATTGACGCGCTTGAGGGTATGAGGGAGACCGCGAGCAAATTACATGCCCATTTCCCTAACCCTAATTTCATTTTTCTCCTATAAAAGGGGAAAAGTGCTTTGATTTGATTCATTTGTGCATTGTTGACTTTTGAGAAAGAGATTTTGGAGAGAAGTCAAAATGCCCATTCCTTATTCCAGGCATTGTTTTGAGCGTGTTCAGAGGTATCGGAGGCCTGCCGCATACGGACCACCAGTAAGTCAACCTTTTTGACCCCTTCTTGACTTTTTATTTTGTCGTTTTTGGTCAGTTTTTGATTTTGGAAATTCAGTTTCAACGTTTTAGCGCATAGGGGTCTTAGGTTAGTGCATACAAAAAATGTTGTAGCGCATGGACGTTTTAAATTTTGGGTGCATCTGAAATTTTAGGGTAGCACATCTATTTTCTAGGTTAGCGCCTTGGGTTCCTAGGTTAGCGCATGGTCTTGGATAAGTGCTTTAGGGACACAGTGTAGCGCAGAAAGTGAAAAGGTTAGCGTGTCGGGTTAACCTAGCGCATAGGCTGCACAAAGGCTCGCATGGGTAGGGGGAAGTAGAGCGTAGGTTAGACCTAGCGCATAAGATAGGTTAGATGGTGCATGGAGAAAAAAGGGTAGCGTGTAGAGTTAGTCTACCGCATAGGGTGGATAGGATAGCGCGTGAAGAAAATAGTTTAGCGCGTGGATGTGTTTTAGCGCTTAGACAATCTATTTTAGCGCATCGGGAAAAATTTTGTGAGATAGGGTGATTTTGTGAATGAGAAAAATTGATAGGATAAGGCCAGTTTTGTCAGGATAGGTGTAATTTGTTCGTTGATGTGTCTGTTGTTATGGTGTTTGTGAGTTTGTCCAATATGAGTGTTGATATAACTTGTTTTGATTTGCGATATTTCAAGTTATGCATAGATATTAATGTGAAATTGATATGAATTTGTGGAGCTTGAGTTGTGTTACAAGCTGATATGGATTGGAAACTTGAGTTGTTTTACAAGCTGATGTGATGTGGAAACTTGAATTGTGTTACAAGTTCGATATGATTTTTGAAAACTTTAGTTGTGTTACAAGTTGATATGGATTGGAAATGATGTAGAACTTGATTAGATTTTCAAAGTGTTCAAGTTTTTGTGATTTCAATTTTTGATATCTATGTTTTGATGAGGAAACTGATATTGGACTTGTTTTGTTGTTTGACAGGAGCGATTGGGAATGGTTCAGTCGTGCAAGTAGTTTCCTAGACCTTGGACATTGATACCACAGTTGGCATAGGCTGACCTTGACATTATTGAGAGATGCGGCCTAACTTCCCTATTGGATATGCCCCGGTTCATTGTGAACCGGGGTCTACTTACAATGCTCATAGAGAGGTGGCATAGCGATATGAACACCTTTCACTTTGCCACCGGGGAGATGATAGTTACTCTAGATGATTATTACAGGATCCTACACATACGAGTAGTAGGTTCACTACTACCTTACAAGTAGTCAGAGGAGGGTGGGATAGAGGCACTTCGCCGTATATTCTAGGATGAGATAGTTTGTGGATATGAGATCCCTTGGCAGGAGTTCTTGGACTTGGATTATGCACCTCTTCCATCAGTACTGGTAGGGTTTATAGGTGGTTTCCTATGTCCTGACCACAGGTCGAAGGGACTATCTGTGGGATGGGGGCTGGTACTAGAGGATATGGTGACACAGGGCCATAGGTTTGTGTGGGGATCAGCTATGCTAGCCCATCTGTACAGGGATTTTCACGAGGTGGTATACCTGGGTTATGGCAGTTTGTCAGCTGGCATGACGCTCCTATAGGTATGGTGCTGGGAGCACATTCCCGCAGCTAGGCCATTAGCGGATAGAGATAGGCTCGTTGGACGTGCCTATGCATATGGTTACAAGGGTCTAGTTGTCTAGCGGAAGCTGGGCAAACTGGAGCATTGGAGGAGGGTTTTGGATGACATTGATATGGTCATTTGGCGACTATATACAGGTTGCGAGGTATGGGCGGAGGATAGGCTAGAGACGCCCTATATTTTTATGACTCGATACCTAATACTGAGGAACCTGTTTGTGATTGAGAGATTCATGGTCATTAGAGTTTTATGGCAGTATGGTCAACAACAGCATATACCATAGGGGACCTGCTTGTATGCGCACCGGAGGTAGGACATACCAGATTGGGGTCTGACTATTGACAGTGTGGCAGCTGTAGAGGAGTTTGTTAGGTTAGCGGGCCAGATATGGGATTATGCCCTAGAGATTTTGGATGTTGGGATGATAGATGAGTTCGCCAGATTGTTCGCAACACAGGACGTGGCGAGGATATCAGATCCAGAGGAGATGCGGCCTGCATTTGATGATGATGAGGATGAGGGAGGTGGAGATGATGAGGATGATGGAGATGGTGGAGGAGGACAACAAGGGAGAGGAAATCAGGGGATGAGAGGAGACAGAGGGAGGAGAGGAGACAAAGGATTAGAGAGAGCAGTTAGACGAGTTGTGATGGATAGAGGGAGAGGAGGGTTGACCATCGGAGTAGGCGGTGAGGGGATGGTGGGGGAGGTGATAGCTATAGTGGGAGGGACTGACGAGGTGACACAGCCAGTTTAGAGGAGGAGGACTGATGTGCTACCACCTCCAGCATTGAGGACAGGCAGAGGGAGAGGGGATACCTCTTCATAGGTACCCCTATGGGTCTAGATCCCTACTCATGTGGAGGACGCACAGATTAGGACCCTACAGATGATGGTACAGCAGCTGCAGGAACAGCTACTAACACATCAGTGGTAGATTGCTCAGCTGACCACTGAGCGAGACACGGAGATAGAGCAGCGGGGTCGAGCGGAGGAGCTTGCAGCGAGTGTGCAAAGAGCAGCAGCAGGTGGTCTGATGAGAGACACCCTGAGAGAGATTTCTTTGAGAGCTCAGGAGGTGGAGTACTACCGTCATCATTATGAGGCTACGGTACCTAGGGATCACCGAGTATAGAGCTTTACATAGTCGAGATCTAGTCAATCTCGAGAGACCAGGTCACGGTCAGAGAGCCGAGGTGTGACAGGGCCATCGAGACATGATCCTCCTGGAGATCTAGGGGTGGGGACTTCTATAGCGAGACCGTCTCTGTTAGGAGATAGTCATACTTGAGAGATGTTGTCTCCATTGTATTTTGATCATTGTATTTGTTTTTGACAGAGACATGACATATGTTGTATTGTGATCATTTTTGGAGATATATATATATATATATATATATATATATATATATATATATATATATATATATATATACGACACCATTTTCCTTGATCTTCATGTGATGTGTTATGGATTCATGCTTTCTATATGCTGTTTGTTTATTCTATGATGATGTAATTCTTTGATAGATGTAAATGCATGATGAATATGTGCTATGATGCTTGATTTATGAGATGTATCTTGAAAATGAGATGTATGATAATGATGTGCAACTAATTGTAAAATGATATGAAACTATTTGTAAAATGATATGCAATTATTTGTAAAATGATATGCAACTATTTGTAAAATGATATGCAACTATGTTTTTGGAGCATCCTCATTCTGCATTTGTCATCCTGATATAACCATATGTTTATTTGCTTTTGAGATAAGTATCATCATTGAGCATTGATTTGTTTGGGATATGTTGAAAATTTATACAAGCATAATGGTATAATTGAACCATAATGACCTGAGAAAACTTTACATGATTTTTTATTTTGCAAGATAGCACAAGCGTCAAGGTATAATTGAACCAGGATGACCAGAGTGCGGATTGTTTATAAACAGACAAGATTAAACCATTTGTATGCATAAAGTGGAATCATGTCTTTAGTGATATTCGATGTATCATGTCTCGAGACAAGTATTTACACAATACAAATGATCGCCTCCTAGACAGAACACTAAGAAAAATATTGGAGTTTCCCCATGATCTCTAGCTTTGAAGCAATTAGTGAGAAAATGTAGAGAATCCAATAATTTGAAAAAGTTCAAATGCAAAAATAGTCAAGACTTTATGCAATAATGCAACATTTAGTACTTCAGAAAATCATCCATCTTAGCATGTTTGTGATTCTTGTTTTAGTGATCCAATGTTTTGCTCTGCGATGGAGTGAAGTTTTGGTCGCTGGATGTGATGTTTTGGAGTTTTGCAAATAGTTTTGATGTCTTGAACGTGTTGCAAGTGTTGATGATTTATTGCCCCTAGCTGAGTGTGCCTCTTGATGTGGATATGTTCAGTGATAGGATAGACCAAGCCATGTTGCAATGTGGTAAAAGGATATATGGATAGACCAGGATGATGACTACGCTAAGTATGTCCTGAATGGATATTTGCTAAGTGTCAGGTGATGGCTGATAGTGCTTTACTATGAAGATAAGGATGTGGATATAGATAGAGGAGCTATCCTTTCACAATAGCGCAAGTTACTAGGTTTTCACCAATTGCTTTTTTTTTTTTTGGCTTTTTCCGTACATTTGGACCACTCAAGTGTAATATTTCTTTAGATGAATGCTATTAGTTGGTTATTCGATCACATCTCCTTCTGAGGTTGTGAGCTGATAGGAACCTGATCCATAGACTGAGATGATGACATAGGGACCCAACTGGTTAGGTTCAAACTTCCCTTTCTTTTCTTGATCTTGCTGATTTCTTGGATTTTCCTTGAGGACTAGATCACCAACTTTGAAGTTGCGAGGGATGACCTTGTGATTGTAGTTCCTGCACATGCATTGCTGATATGCTTTGAGATGAGTGTAAGCATGTTGACGTCTTTCATCTAATAGTTCTAGTTCTTGCAGTCGGTTGACCCGATGCTCTTCATCTGGGATTAAGACTTTTAGAGAGACTCTAAGAGACGGAATTTCTACCTCCGGTGGTAAAATAGCTTCGGATCCATAGACCAATGAGAAAAGTGTTGCTCCTGTAGGTGTATGGATGTTGGTTCTGTATGCCCAAAGCGCTGGGTTGAGTTGGATATGCCAATCTTTGCCTGCATCATTTACTATTTTCTTGAGAATCTTCAGTATGGTTTTGTTGGATGCTTCTGCTAGACCATTCCCCTATGGGTAGTATGGTGTAGAAAACCGATGTTGTATTTTGAATTGTTCACATAGTTCTCAAACATCTTAATTTTTGAATGGGCATCCATTATTAGTGATGATGGAACTTGGAATACCATATCTACAGATCAGATAGTTTAGGATAAAAGACGCAATTTGCTTTCCAGTTACTGTGGTCATTGGGACTGCTTCTATCCATTTGGTAAAGTATTCTATTGTAGTTATAATGAACTTGTGTCCATTTGAAGATGAAGGATGAATTTTGCCAACCAAGTCTAACCCCCATTGATAGAAGGGCCAGGATGTTGTAAATGGTTTCAGTTCCTATGTTGGTGCATGTATCAAATTGCCATGGATCTGGCATTTAGGACACTTCTTGGTGAAGTGGTAAGAATCTTTCTCCATTGTAGGCCAATAGTATCCCATCCTTAGAAGCTTTTTAGCAAGAGTAGTCCCACTTGAATGTGTTCCACAAATACCTTCATGAAGCTCGTGTAAAGCGGAATCAAAATCATTATGATCAAGGCAATGAAGAAGAGTACCATCTAGACCTCAATGGTACAAAGTATCAGCAGTAAGGGTATACCGGGCAGCTTGTCGGATAAAATTACATTTTTGGTTACGGGATAGGTCAATGGGTAAGATATTGTTCTTTAGATAATCATATATCGGTCCATATAAAGGAGAATCCGAACCAGTTAAAGCGTAGATGACATGGGATTCAGAGTGGTCATAGGCTAGGGAGAACAATTGCTCTACCAGGAACTTGTAACGACTTTGTTGCTTTGGAATTTGTAGTAATGAAGCGATAGTAGCCATGGCATCGGTTGCTTTGTTGTTCAACCTTGGTATCTGCTCAAAGGTGATGTGTAAAAAATATTGTTTGAAGTCATCCACCATTTGTTTGTAGGGTAGTAGCTTGTCATCCTTTGTTTGATAGTCATTGTTGATCTGATTGACGACTAGTTGTGAATCTCCATAGACCATTAACTCTGTGATTTTCCATTCTACAGCCATTTTGATGCCTATAACCAATGCCTCATATTCAGCCACATTATTCGTGCATGGGAACATAAGCCTATATGAACTTGGTATAGTGTGTCCTTCATGAGTGATGAAAAGAATGCCAGCACCTGAACTATGTTGGGTGTAGGATCCATCAAAGTATAGAGTCCATTGCATGGTAGAAATAGCAAGAACATCCCTGTCCGGAAATTCAATCTTCATAGTTTGTTTTCCTGGTAGTGGTGCTTCAGCTAGTTGATCTACATTTGCTTGTCCTTTGATGGCTCTTCTTTCTGTGTATTGGATGTCGAATTCACTGAGATTCATGACCCATTTAGCTAATCGTCCAGTAAGAGTTGCTTTGCTGAGTAGGTATTTGAGAGGATCAATTTTTGCTAGTAGCTTAATTGTGTGTGCTAGCATATAATGTCGGAACTTCTAAGATGCGAAGACCACTGTTAGACAAGAATTCTGATAGGGAGATAGTGCAAGTGGAGCGCTCAAGTGACTTGTATGTTCACTAAGTATAGGTCCTTACTAATTTCAAGGTATTGTTGTTATAATCAGAGTGCAAAGGTTCATAGACAACCTGAAACTTCCTCTTGATCCACCTCCCTAAGACAAGACTTCTTTGTTGCTCAAGGGCTTCAACCCCATAATCACTCTGGCTTGGTAGACTAACTCCTTATTCATCCTCTTGGATTTCATTCCTCTATCCCTAACCTGCTCCCTAACTGCACAAGGTCTCCTTTTATTGGTTTACACATTGATATCAAGTTTTGCTCCCAATGGTGTCTTTTGTCTTCTGCGTTTTGAGATGTAGAAGTCCTCCTCAAGTGCTAAAACTAATTTTTTGGAGTCTACCACACAAAAAGTGTAAAATTCATGTGAGGACAACTTTTTTCAACTAGCTTTGATGTCTTTTTTGTTTTACATCCACCATTTGTGTACCCGATTTGATAAAAACTCAATTTTGAGGCCTAAAAAAGGCTACAAGCAATTAGCCCTCCTTTTGGGGTTTTGTGCTCACCATGCTCAAGCGATGGACTTCAAGACTGAGAGAATCACATATTTGGATACCCTTTTGGGAGTTCTTGAAGATTTACCAAGTTTAGGGGTCCCTAAAGCCTTCTCCATGACTGTCCCAAAAATGGGCATAAAAGGAGGGTTTTGGTAGGGCTTGTTGGCAAAAACCAAATTTCAGACTTGAGATCCTCCAAATGACTCAAGGAAACTTAACTCTACCCTTTTGTTGACTAACCAGGCCATAAACAAGAAATTTTAAACCTCACAAGGTGAAGGACAAGATTTTCACAAAATGCACAAAAGGGAAATGCAACATTTGACAACTTTTCACTTTTTGCCTTTTACAAACACAACTTTGCAAGAATTCCAATTAAAAACTAAAGCATATGAACATGGACAACATTAGAGACAAGAAGGAATCCAATTTTCCTTGCATAAAATGCATTAGGCAATTACAATTAACAAATAGTTCACTATCAAGTTAACTATGACTGCACTTTTCTCTTTTCACTATTTTTCCCAGTTTGGACCTGCACTTTACAATGTTAAAACTCTTATTTGAAGGTCTGTTTGTGCTTTCTTAGCAATGGTCTACCTTCTTTATGCTTTATGTCCTTCATACCTGCAACTTGGAGAGGAGAAATTCATGTACAACTTCAACAAACATGCAAAAATCAGTCATACTTGATTGTGACAGCCTGCTAGGCATTTTTCATTTTGCCTAAAGAGATCATTGTTTGATCTTGGCATTTACACTACCCATTGGTAGGGCTTACACCTCTCTTTGTTCTTGTTTTCAAACAAAAAAAGTATTGACAGAGGTTTTCACACACGAATGAATGGTGGAGAGCAAACAAGGAAGGAAAACTACTACCAAACAGTGACTCACTGTTTTGGTTTACAATTCACCAAATTGAAACATATAACCCTCCTTTTCTAGGCTTAGGAAGCCTCTTTTCTTGCATATAACACTTGGACATTCAAATAGGTCTGTTCACCAAAAGATTGTGATTGCTATGGGAGAGCAAAGCATCAAACTTATGCAAGACCCTAGCCAAATGGCATACTTGCCTAAGGCTCCATGGCCACAAAACTCCTTGTACCTGCACTCTTGAAACCAAAACACATATTTACATAATTTACAAATTGGCCAACTAGTTCTTGAGAAGCCATGAACATTTTAGGACTTTAAGAAACCAAGTTGGTCAAGTATCCTTGCCCAAATTCCTAGACAGGGCAGTGAAACTGTCAAATCAAACCAATTTTGCTACAACCTCAAAACTTGATCAAATTTAATGCCACCAAAGGGAGAAGTCTAAGAAAAAATAGTAGAAACTGAAAATACAAGAATGGTACAGAAAAGTATAGCAGGTGTACAGACTGCTGCTCACATCAAGTTAGAAACTAGGGAAAACCAAGGTAAAATGAGTGCAAACTTTCATAATGATTGATAAATCTGATTGAAAAACCCTTACAATAGTTCCAACAAGAGAATAAATACCATTCTAGGTTGGTTAACCTCCTGTACAGACAGGTACATGTCCAAGCACACTAAATTTGACATTTTTGATGCCTAAAATGACAACTTTTATGCCTAGAAGGTGTAGGGTTGAACTCAAAACCCACAAAACACCTAAGAACACTTCTCACACCTACAAACCAAACAAAAAACATGCCTAGACCTTTTCAAAACAAAATCACATTAAAAACTCACTTTTTACAACATTTTGCCAAGCAACTCCAAAACTGGCAATTTTGAGCAAAAGATGAAAATAGGAAAACAAAACCTCACAATGAGTTCAAAACTCATCCAAACAACTTAAAGCAACACAAAAACAACTTAAACAACCATTCCCACTCAAAGCTAATGAAAATCAAACTTACTCTCAAACCTGTGTTGAAAATGAGGCCTAGGTGCTCCTGCACCATACTCCCCCAGTGACAAAGAAGTCATGTGACTCCTTTGGGTAGAAAAGAGAGAGGAATACCAGCCTTGGGGAAGTCACTATCAGGTATCCAAGTGGCTTCAGAGGCTAGTTGATCTTTCCACTTGATCAAATGTTCAAAGTAGTCATGCCTTCTAGTCTTCTTGATGATTCTGGAATCAAGTACCTGTTCAGGAATGGGAGAAGAAGAAGAGGGGAGAGGTAGATCAGAAAGGGAATTTGAAATGTCTGAAACTCTTTGATTCTCTGCTGGAGGCTACCCCTTGAAAGGTACCAAATCTGCAACATTAAAGATAGGAGATAAAGAAACATCAGCAGGTAAACCAATTTTATAAGCATTTGGACCATACTTAACCAAAATCCTGCAAGGTCCAATTCTTCTCATTTGTAACTTGATAGGAAATCCCTTTTGCAATCTAGACTTGTTGAGATGTACCATCACAAAATCACCAACTATGAATTGGACATCCCTCTTTGAAGCATCCACCCTTGCCTTGACTCTTGTTGTGGTATCCTGCAAAGTCTGCTTAACCTATTCATGTATCTCTTTGAGAGATTGTGCCATGTCTTCTGTTGTCCCACTAACATGTTGCAAGTTAGTCACATCATGTAACTCAAAAACACCTCTTGGATGCATACCATAAACAACCTGAAATGGACTCTTACCAGTGGATCTGTTTACACTGTCATTGTAGGCAAACTCTGCCTATGGGATGAGTTGATCCCAACTTTGTCCATACTCCTTGGTGAGACATCTGAGTAGATTACCCAATGTTCTATTCACCAGCTCTGTTTGGCCATCTATTTGTGGATGGTAAGCTGAGCCAAAAGATAAGTTAGTACCCAATTTCTTCCACAAAGTCTTCCAAAAATGACCCAAAAACTTAACATCTCTATCTGATACAATGCTAGATGGCAAACCATGTATTCTGACAACTTCTTTAATGAAAAGGAAAGCAATATGACTAGCATCATTAGTAGTTTTGTAAGGTATAAAGTGAGCCATTTTACTAAATCTGTCAACAACCACAAAGATATTGTCATGCCCTATTTTTGTCCTTGGTAAACCTACAACAAAATCCATACTGATGCACTCCCATGGCCTAGAAGGAATGGGAAGTGGCTGATATAAACTAGCATTAGTGCTATGACCTTTGGCTTTCTGACATACCATGCACTGTTCAACATACCTCCGGATATCTCTCTGCATCTTAGGCCAGTAATAAAAATGTTGAACCAACTCTAAGGTCTTGTTGAGACCAAAATGGCCACTCAAGCACCCATTGTGTTTCTCTTGAATGAGATTGTCTCCCATGGAACCTTTAGGAACACATAGCTGTCCTCCCCTGAATAGCAAACCATTTTGCAATGTATAGTCAGCATACTCACTATGAAAATGACTCTCAAAAGCAAGACAAACTTTATAAGCAGCAGCAAAATCATCATCATTAGGATATAAATCTTGAAAGCAATCAATCCCGATACTCTTTACTTGGATCTCCTTAATAGTTAACAATCTCCTACTCAAAGCATCAGCTACTTTGTTACATTGGCCTTTCTTGTTCTTAAGAGTAAAAGTATATTCTTGTAGGTACTCTACCCATTTCACATGTCTATGGTTGAGTTTATCCTGAGAATTCAACAAACTGACTACCTGGTTGTCTGTATACACAACAAATTCCTTAGGAAATAAGTAATGCCTCCATTTCCTGAGTGCCTGCACCAATGCATATAACTCTAAATCATAAGATGAATACTTTTTCTTTGCACCATTCATTTTTTCACTAAAGAAAGCAATTGGTCTGTTATCCTGACTCAAGACTGCACCTACTGCAAGATGACTGGCATCACATTCTATTGTAAAGAGCTTATCAAAGCTAGGAAGGATTAACACTGGCTGTGTAGCAACTCTAGTTTTGAGTAACTCAAACCCCTTATTGGCTGCTTCAGTCCATTTAAACTAAACCTTATGACCACCCTTTATTGTATCTAACATGGGTGCACAAATCTCACTAAATCCTATGATAAACTTTCTGTAAAACTGGGCTAGACCATGAAAACTCCTAGCCTCACTGGCTGATTGTGGGGTTGGCCAACTTGTTATGGCTGCAACTTTAGATTGATCCATCTTAAGATCTCCACTGGACACAACAAAACCAAGATAGACTAGCTCTTGCTACATAAAATCACATTTCTCAAGATTTATTGTTAATTGCTCATCCGATAATCTTTGCAAAACAATAGCTAAGTGTTTCAAATGCTCCTCTTTAGTCTTACTAAAAATGAGAATACCATCTAAGTAGACTACCACAAACTTACTGAGAAAATATTGTAGTACTTCATTCATTAACCTCATAAAGGTACTAGGAGCATTAGAGAGTCCAAAAGGCATAACTAACCATTCATAAAGATCCTCATTTGTTTTAAAAGCAGTTTTCCACTCATCACCCTCTTTTATTCTTATCTAATGGTAACCACTTTTTAAGTCTATTTTGGAGAAATACCTCGCACCCCCTAAACAATCCATTAGATCTTCTATCCTGGGAATGGAGAATCTGTATCTTATTGTGATCTTGTTGATAGCTCTGGAATCTATACACAATCTCCATGTGCCCCCTTTCTTAGGTGCTAACATAGTGGGCACTGCACAAGGACTTATACTCTTTCTTATTAATCCTTGATCCAATAACTCTTGAATCTGTCTAACTACCTCTTTGTTTTGTTCAAGAGTCATCTTGTATGCTGCTTTGTTTGGCAAAGAAGCTCTTGGTATAAAGTCAATTTTATGACTAATGGCTCTAGGAGGAGGTAATGTTGCTAGTTGTCCATCACTGATGATGCTCTTAAAGTTATCAAGAAGTTGCTGCACTTCTTGTGGGATCTCAACTTGTTTTGCTTTCTTATCCTCCTTAGGTTTCACTACAAGTGCATAGCCAATCCCATCTCCCTCTTTCATGGTTTGGATGAACTCTTTTTCATTGACTAATAGTACTTTAGGTGCCTGTGGTTTACTGTTCTCTGTCTCTTCACTAAGGGACTGAATTTTGTACACAATGCCATTCTTTTGAAAGGAATATGTGTTTTTTTCACCATCATGGTGTGCCCTTCTGTCAAATTGCCAATAGTAGATGGCAAGCATCCATGGGAAGGATGTCACAGAGTATCCTATCCTTGTATTCACCTATATTGAAGTCTGCCCATGCTTGTTCATTCACTAGGACATGTTGCCCCTCGTTTAACTAGGTTACCTTGTAGGGTTCACTGTGCTTCATTCTAGGTAGGCTCAATTTGCCAACTGCCTCCTCTGAGATAATATTATCTGTGGAGCCTAAATCAATAATCACCTTACATACCTTGCCCAAGAACCTCATAAGTATGAAGTGCCTACACCAATGCATATAACTCTAAATCATAAGATCTAACCATTCATAAAGACCCTCATTTGTTTTAAAACCAGTTTTCCACTCAGAACCCTCTTTTATTCTTATCTGATGGTAACCACTTTTTAAGTCTATTTTGGAGAAATACCTTGCACCCCCTAAACAATCCATCAGATCTTCTATCCTGGGAATGGGGAATATGTATCTTATTGTGATCTTGTTGATAGCTCTAGAATCTGTACACAATCTCCATGTGCCCCCTTTCTTAGGTGCTAACACAGTGGGCACTGCACAAGGACTTATACTCTTTCTTATTAATCCTTGATCCAATAACTCTTGAATCTATCTAGCTACCTCTTTGTTTTGTTTAGGAGTCATCTTGTATGCTTCTTTGTTTGGCAAAGAAGCTCCTGGTATAAAGTCAATTTGATGACTAATGGCTCTAGGAGGAGGTAATGTTGTTGGTTTTCTATCACTGATGATGCTCTTAAAGTTATAAAGAAGTTGTTGCACTTCTTGTGGGATCTCAACTTGTTTTGCTTTCTTATCCTCCTTAGGTTTCACTACAAGTGCATAGCCAATCCCATCTCCCTCTTTCATGGTTTGGATGAAATCTTTTTCATTGATTAATAGTACTTTAGGTGCCTGTGGTTTATTGTTCTCTGTCTCTTCACTAAGGGACTGAATTTTATAGACAATGCCATTCTTTTGAAAGGAATATGTGTTTTTTTCACCATCATGGTGTGCCCTTCTATCAAATTGCCAATAGTAGATGGCAAGCATCCATGGGAAGGATGTCACAGAGTATCCTATCCTTGTATTCACCTATATTGAAGTCTACCCATGCTTGTTCATTCACTAGGACATGTTGCCCCTTGTTTAACCAGGTTACCTTGTAGGGTTCACTATGCTTCATTCTAGGTAGGTTCAATTTGCCAACTGCCTCCTCTAAGATAATATTATCTGTGGAGCCTGAATCAATAATCACCTTACATACCTTGTCCAAGATTTTGCACTTGATCCTGAACAATGCTCTTCTCTAAGACACTTCACACTTATGAGGTTCTTGCATCAATACTCTCCTCATCATTAGACTTTCACCATCTTCGGGTGCTAGGTGCATTGCTGGAGTTCTTGTATTACTCCCTTCCTCCTGAACATAGTTCACTTTTCTTTCACCTCCATGGGAAGAACCAGGCTTTTTAGGACACCTATAAGAAGGATGACCCAAGTTTTGATAGTTGTAGCATTTCATTGTGGAGAAATAAGACCCTCTACCTACGCCACTAGACCTACCCCTTCCTGGGTTGCTTGATCCCCTTCCCCTAAAATTAGGTTTTCTCTAAGAATCCCCACTTTTCTCTATAAGCTTAGATTCCCCCTAGGATCTTTGGTCTATGTGTCTTCCCCCAAAGCTGCCTCGATGGCCTTGACCATCTCTGCCTCTTCCTCTACCTCGATTATGCTGCTCTTGCTTCTTCCTACTCCTTTCCTCTACCTTGAGTGCAAGTTGATAGCACTTCTGGACTGTTGTAGGGCACAAAAAACTTAACTCTTCCTGTATGTTCCATCTCAAACCATTGAGATACCTAGCAACCTTGACATTCTCATCCTCTTGGATCTTTGACCTAAGGCATAGCTTCTGAAACTCCTCGGTGTAGGTGCTAACATCTAATTCTTTTTGCCTAAGGTTTTTCCTTCTCCTATGGAGTTGTATTTCATAGTCCTCTAGAATGTAAGCCTCTTTGATCTTGGACAACATTCCCTTCCAAGTTGCTATGGGCCTTTTTCCCTCTTTCTCACATTCATCCTGAATGAACTTCCACCATGTTAAGGCAGCTCCTCTCAACCTGGACTTAGCCACCTTCACTTTTTGGGCCTCTGTCACACCATCACACTCAAAATGGTTCTCAAGCCCCTCAATCCACTCCATGACCACTTCTGGGTCCATTTTACCACTGAATAGTGGGACTCCTTCTAGTGTTCTCCCACTCATAGCCTTCAAGGCTTTCAATGGGTTCATTCTCTATCACAGGGTCTAGTATAGGGGTCTCATCCTCTATAGCTAATAGCTTACCCTTACCTTATGTTCCCTCTATCTTATTGCGGGCTTCATCTGTCTTCACATCTACTTCACCCAACTTTTGTTCTAAGAGGTCTAGCTTCACTCTGAGTAACCTATTTTCTTCTTCCTGGTCTTCCACTTTCTTTGCTAGTTCTGCATTTGTCACCATGGTTGTCAAACTGCTACTTCTTCCCAAGTGTAGCTGAGCTCTGATACCACTATGATAGGGAGATAGTGCAAGTGGAATTCTCAAGTGACTTGTATGTTCACTAAGTATAGGTCCTTACTAATTTCAAGGTATTGTTGTTGTAATCAAAGTGCAAAGGTTCATAGACAACCTGAAACTTCCTCTTGATCCACCTCCCTAAGACAAGACTTCTTTGTTGCTCAAGGGCTTCAACCCCATAATCACTCTAGCTTGGTAGACTAACTCCTCATTCATCCTCTTGGATTTAATTCCTTTGTCCCTAACCTACTCCCTGACTGCACAAGGTCTCCTTTTATTGGTTTACACATTGATATCAAGTTTTGCTCCCAATGGTGTCTTTTGTCTTCTACGCTTTGAGATGTAGAAGTCCTCCTCAAGTGCTAAAACTAAGTTTTTGGAGTCTACCACACAAAAAGTGTTAAATTTATGTGAGGACAACTTGTTTCAACAAGCTTTGATGTCTTTTGTGTTTTACATCCACCATTTGTGTACCCGATTTGATAAAAACTCAATTTTGAGGCCTAAAAAAGGCTACAAGCAATTAGCCCTCCTTTTGGGGTTTTGTGCTCACCCTACTCAAGTGATGGACTTCCAGACTGAAAGCATCACATATTTGGATACCCTTTTGGGGGTTCTTGAATATTTACCAAGTTTAGGGATCCCTAAAGCCTTCTCCGTGACTATCCCAAAAATGGGCATAAAAGGACGGTTTTGGTAGGGCTTGTTGGCAAAAACCAAATTTCAAACTTGAGATCCTCCAAATGACTCAAGGACACTTAATTTTACCCTACTGTTGACTAACCAGACCATAAACAAGAAAGTTTAAACCTCACAAGGTGAAGGACAAGATTTTCACAAAATGCACAAAAGGGAAATGCAACATTTGACAACTTTTCACTTTTTGCCTTTTACAAACACAACTTTGCAAGAATTCCAATTACAAATTGAAGCATATGAACATGGACAACATTAGAGACAAGAAGTAATCCAATTTGCCCTGCATAAAAGGTATTAGGCAATTACAATTAACAAATAGTTCACTGTCAAGTTAACTATGACTGCACTTTTCTCTTTTCACTATTTTTCCCACTTTGGACCTGCACTTTACAATGTTAAAACTCTTATTTGAAGGTTTGTTTGTTCTTTCTTAGCAATTCTCTACTTTCTTCATGCTTGATGTCCGTCATACCTACAACTTTGAGAGGAGAAATTCATGTACAACTTCAACAAACATGCAAAAATCAGTCATACTTGACTGTGACAGCCTGCTGGGCGTTTTTCATTTTGCCTAAAGAGATCATTGTTTGATCTTGGCATTTACACTACCCATGGGTAGGGCTTACACCTCTCTTTGTTCTTGTTTTCAAACAAACAAAGTATTGACAGAGGTTTTCACACACGAATGAATGGTGGAGAGCAAACAAGGAAGGAAAACTACTACCAAACAGTGACTCACTATTTTGGTTTACAATTCACCAAACTGAAACATATAACCCTCCTTTTCTAGGTTTAGGAAGCCTCTTTTCTTGCATATAACACTTGGACATTCAAATAGGTCTGTTCGCCAAAAGAATGCAATTGCTATGGGAGAGAAAAGCATCAAACTTATGGAAGACCCTAGCCAGATGGCATACTTGCCTAGGGCTCCATGGCCACAAAGCTCCTTGTACCTGCACTCTTGAAACCAGAACACATATTTACATAATTTACAAATTGACCAACTGGTTCTTGAGAAGCCATGAACATTTTAGGACTTCAAGAAACCAAGTTGGTCAAGCATCCTTGCCCAAATTCCTAGACAGGGCGGTGAAACTGTCAAATCAAACCAATTTTGCTACAACCTCAAAACTTATTCAAATTTAATGCCACCAAAGGGAGAAGTCTAAGAAAACATAGTAGAAACTAAAAATGCAAGAACAGTATGGAAAAGTATAGCAGGTGTACGGACTGCTGCTCACATCAAGTTATAAACTAGGGAAAAACAAGGTAAAATGAGTGCAAACTTTCATAATGATTGATAACTCCGATTGAACAACCCTTACAATAGTTCCAACAAGAGAATAAATACCATTCTAGGTTGGTTAACTTCTTGTACGGACAGATACATGTCCAAGCACACTAAATTTGACATTTTTGATGCCTAAAATGACAACTTTTATGCCTAGAAGGTGTAGGGTTGAACTCAAAACCCACAAAACACCTAAGAACACTTCTCACACCTAAAAACCAAACACAAAACATGCCTAGACCTTTTCAAAACAAAATCACATTAAAAACTCACTTTTTACAACATTTTACTAGGCAACTCCAAAACTAGCAATTTTGAGCAAAAGATGAAAACGGGAAAACAAAACCTCACAATGAGTTCAAAACTCATCCAAACAACTTAAAGCAACACAAAAACAACTTAAACAACCATTCCCACTCAAAGCTAATGAAAATCAAACTTACTCTCAAACCTGTGTTGAAAATGAGGCCTAGGTGCTCCTGCACCACCTTCTCAATGAATGTGTAGTTGAGTTCATAGCCATTCAATGTCCTGCTGATGTAATAAATAGCCTATTCCTTTCCTTGTTGATTTTCTTGTGCTAAAAATGCCCCCAGTGATACATCTGTTGTTGAAATATAGAGAATAAGTGGCTTCCCTACTACTGGTGGTACTAGATTTGGTGGATTCATCAGATACTGTTTGATTTGATAAAAATATTTTGCACACTTGGTCTCCCATCAGAAAGGTACATTCTTATGGAGCAAATGATTGAATGCTAGACTTTTATCAACTAATTGAGTGATGAATCGCCTGATTGATTGAAGTTGTCCTTGTAGAGATATGAGTTGACTGATATTCTTTGGTGGTGGCATCTCCATAATGGCTTGTACCTTTGTTGGATCCACTTCAATACCTTTAGCTGAGACAATGTAGCCTAGTAACTTTCCTGATGTAACCCCGAAGACACACTTCTTAGGGTTGAGCCGAACTTGGAATTTTTCCTATTGATCAAAGATCTTTGTTAGGATGCCGAGATGTTCTACTCTAGTGAATGACTTAGCTAGTAGATCATCCACGTAGTCTTCCATGAATGTGTGCATCATGTCATGAAAGATTGTTGTCATTGCTCTCTGATAGGTAGCCCCTACATTCTTTAAACCAAAAGGCATAACATTCCAACAGTACGTTCCCTAAGGATAGGTGAATGTTGTTTTGTCTTGATCTTCCAGGGCTATTTTGATCTGATTATAGTGTGAGAAACTGTCCATTAGTGAGAGCATTGCATGGCCCGCTATGAGGTCTACGATGATGTTGATACTGGGCAAAGGAAAGTCGTCTTTTGGATAAGCTTTGTTGACATCTCTAAAATCAGTGTAGATTCTGATACTGTCGTCTGGTTTTGATACTGGTACTATATTGGAAATCCATTCTGCATAGTCAATGGGTCGGATGAATCCAACATCTAATAACTTCTTGAGTTCAGCTTTGACCATGAGTGCTACCTATGGATTCATCTTTCGTAGCTTTTGTTTGACTGGCTTAACTCCTGGAGAGATGGATAAGTGATGCATGATTAAGTGTCGATCAACTCCGGGCATATCAGCATATGAACAGGCAAAATTAATTTGCTTTTCTTTAAAAAAAAAGGATAAATGCAGATCTTTCCTTTTCTGTCAGGGATTCTACCAGGTGTATGTTTTTTGCTGCTTTTGTGGTACCAATGTTGATTGATTGAGTGGGCTCAATCAATATGGGTGATCACTCATGAAAGTGCTCTGGAAGAGTGTCAAGTCTCCCATCTTTAGGTGCCTTGAAAAGGTTTTCACCCTCAGATGCATCCTTTATTTTTACTTTTTTGTGATCTAGAGCTGCCATTGATTGGTTTTCAGCATCAAATCTTTTACTTGGTTCATTTTTGCGAATGAGAGACTTGGCACTCTCTGGTTTGCAGACATCGTTACTTTGTTCGCTGGTAGAACCTGTTTCTGGTTTAACGGTACATAGGTAATGGATAATAGATTTATCGTTTGGGAAAATTGGTATATCATGTATTTTGGGTTCGTCCCAGTCAATGAGGTCAGGAGAGACAAGTGGTAAGGAATCATTTGGTGGATCAAGTTCTACTATTGTAAGTGTCAAGACAAAGGTTTCATCGTAATTGGTCTTGCTTTTAAAGATGTCAAGGATTTTGTTGAGGTCTTTGATGGTATTATCTTCCTTATAGACTTGTTCATAATGCTTTTGTTCACTTTCCTTGGCGTCATAGATATGCGGCGGTCCAAATTAAAGAGGTTTATCTTTCGCGTTATGCCCTTCTTGAGAAAGGGGTATGGCGCCAGTATTATTAGGGATATCTGTAGTAGCATTTGAGCAGGTACCCCATTCATATTCATTGGAATCAGTCTTTGAGGCATCATCCCAAATTCTATCAGTGTTATGAATAGGTATGTTGTATGGTGAAAATAGATTTTTGATGATGGATACCATTTTGGTAGTTTTTGTTGATTCGATGTCAGATCCTGCTTCTACTTTCTGTATTTGTTCATAAATTGTGCCCCCTTGGGGAGGAACAATGGTATCAGGAGATGATATTATCAGTTCTTGAGATATTGGTGTTTGAAGATGACCTAGTGCTGCAGATATGGCCTTCTTGTGGCTTAGAAGCTTTTCCTGATGTAACTTTTGTTCTTGCCGTTCACGTGCCTTGCAGATTGTTTATGCTGACTCAAATAGTGCTTTCTGCCAGGATTCTTCTTTGTACTTCTTCTTTTCTTTCCATTGAGGTTTTGCAGTTATGTGTGGCATCTTTCTTAATAGGAAAGTGACTTTACAACATAATCTGGTTTTGTCTCTACTGGGTTGTGAAGGAAGATCTATGGGTTCCATGACTCCTTTGCATTTTCCAATAGGTCCTTTACCGTCATATCCCATTTGCTGCATGATTAAGAATCCCTTTCCATATAGGTGTGTCAGTAGAACTATATCTAGAGCAGCTACTCTGTTATCTTCTTCCTCATCTTTGTATAACTAGCTAAGAATGTCCTTATCTTCTGATTCATGTGCTAGAGTGCCCAGTTGGATGAAGGTACCATCAAATTTGGTGATGGGCTGAGTTACCAGATGCGTTGATGTAGTAGGCAATCCATGAGATCTGGATGATTTTGGTAATTTGGCCAAACACAGGGGTTCCAAAGAGTATTCTCCCATACCTTGGTCTTTGATTTGCATTTGCTGTTTGAAATTTCCAGATAATGATTCAGGCTTTGCTGTCTGTAGATCTAATGTTGATGATCTCTGCTTTTCCCTATTTTGGGGAACCAAACTGTCCTGGGCTGCCCCCATTGCATTACAATGTTGAAATGGATTGTGATCAGCAGATATGGAGATCTCTTGTCCATTATAAGGAAATTTGACACACTGGTGATATGTAGAAGGCACTACTTGCATTTCATGTATCTAGGGTCGACCTAACAAAATATTGTACGTAAGATCTATATCTAAGACCTGACATATAGTATCTTTTTGCACTGGTCCAACTTGAATGGGCAACATCACGGTTCCTTTAGATGACCTTTTGTCATCATCATATGGCTTTATGGTAATCTTTGTACGGGGATCAATAGACTCTTCAAAGAAGCCCAATGCACAAAAAAGTTTTAAGGTACAAATATTGAGTCTAGCTCCTCCATCTATTAATACTCTCTTGATTCTATGTTTATAGACAATGACTTCAATATGGAGAGGAGCATTATGTGGATGGCTTAATGAGATATTGTCGTGCTCAGAAAAAGTGAGATTATGAGGCCCTGTCATATGAGGGACCATGGCTTGGAATTTGTCAGTATCTAGATCTTGAGGTACATTTGTTTCTAATAATGCTTGTTCCAATATGTCTTTGTGTTTTGGCGAAAGTTTTAGCAACTCTAGTATGGATATTTGAGCAGGAGTTTTGCATAGTTGGCTGACTAGATCATATTGAAGTTTGGGTACAGTGTTTGTTGTTGACATATGTCCTTTCAAGACATATTTTTTAGCTCTAGTGGTTATGTTGACTGATTCATGATTATGTTGGTCTCGGATTGTGATGACGTTTACATGATTGTCAACAGCTGATATATGATTGATGGTGTTATTGTAAATGTGATTGATACGTGCCCCATTGGTATCATTTGAAGTGGAAGCTCCATCTTTGTTATAGTTTGGAAGAGGATTCTTGAAAGCTCCATGGTCACCATTTGTCTTGAGACCATCTACTGTTAAATCACCTCTATCAATCATGTCTTGAACAATGTTTTTCAATCTCATGCAATCATTTGTTTGATGACCTTTGTTGCGATGAAAATCACAAAAGTGTGAGTCATTCCACCAAGGTGGTTTGATTTGTGGTTCGTAGTTGCTAATTGCGGGCAAATAGATAATCTTGTTTGCTAGGAGTTCTCTGAATGCTGACTCCAATGATTGACCCAGTGGTGTGTAGATGCATTTTTTATAAGTGTTGGTAGTACCCCATGAATTATTGTTAGGTCCTCAATTTGTGTTATTGTTGGTATTGTTTGTGTTATTGGTATTCGGTTGATTGATATTAGGTGTGCAAGCGTTCGTGTCAGGGTTAGCACCTTTGGGTTTTTTTGTAGCTTGAGGATTTCCTGATAATGTGAGCACTGGCTGCTTGGATTTTGGATCATTTGGTTCATTGTCACCTTCATTTCCATTGTTTTTATTTCTGGTCCAAAACCTAGATTTGTCTAAGTTGTTGTTGTTTTGATTGTTGTAGTTTGATGAACTTGTTCCTTCTTTGAAGAATTTGAGTGTTCCTTTCTTGACACATACTTCTTCCACTTGAATATCATTTTCAATCAGTTTAGCAAAAGACAGTATGCATTGGAGCTTGAGCCTATAACTCATCTCACTATTCAAGTTGTCGATGAAAATTTCCATTTTCTCCTTTTCAGGAATATCACGAGGATATATTGAAACCATACGGTGCCAACGTTGAAGGAATGCCATGAATTTTTCATTGTTTTTCTGTTTGGTATTACAAACGTCTAGCATGGTGATAGCATGTTGAATGTTATAGGAATACTATGTTATAAATTTGTTGACTAGTTCATCAAATGATCTGACAGGAGGTGTGATCGTAGATAACCACTCCATTGTTTGTCCCCCCAAGCTTCTTGGGAATAACCTCATTAGATAGGTGTCATCATGAGCGAATTCAAGACTCATTGTGCAAAATTCTCGAACATGATCTCGGGGATCACTTTTCCCAATGTATTTATCAAATTTGGGAACGTATGAGTTTGGAGGAAAAGGCACCATGTTCAATCTTCTGTCAAATGGATAAGGACAAATTTCATTTAATGAGTACCGCACTGTTGTCCCTTGTTGCATGTCTTGCATTTTTCTTTGTAACATTTGCATTTGTTGAGTAAGAGCAACCAAAGGCACATTATTTTGCCAAGGAAGAAACTCTTCCCTTGTATTAGTTCTCAACTGAAAAGGTGTGTTAAATGGTATATTTTTCTCTGGAGTTTCTAGCTCGGGTATACGCATTTCTGGTATACGTTGTTCTGGAATGTGTTGCTTAGGTATGTGTTGTTCAAGATTACAAGTTTCCTCTTCTCTTTGTTGTTCTTGATATGCATATTGTCGAGATCCGGTTCTAAAGATGTTTGCGTCTAAATCTTTGGGAAGTTTAACACCTTTACTTGTGAGCATAAGTAGATACTTCTCTTTGTCATTTTCCATGAGTCTTTCTACAAGTTTTTGAAAGGAAGTTCTTTCCTGACATTCTCGAAGGAGTTCTTCCATGATCTCAGGTTCTTCTAGCTGTGGTCCTTCAAATGGATTAGATCACCTTCGAGTCATGCTTGATTCTGGTGTTGCTTCGCTTTGTTTGTTTAGTTGAGAGTGAGTTACATGCATCTTAGTAGAAGCTTTCTGTGACAAAAGCGACAAAATCCTCTTCAATATGTTGTTCTGGGTTGGTGGTTCAAATCGGGGTGTGTTGTAAGTGATGCACTTGTCGGGTAAGAATGTCAGATTGATCTTTCCTCCACGATTGATTCATTGATTGAATGCGAATTTTTGGCAATATGCTCTAGTCTTCAAAGGCTCCCTATCAAATTTAGTGGATTTGTTCTTGATATAGCGTTAAACGTGATGAAGAAATGTTTGATGAGACTTGAAAAGTTGACGATTGATGTATAAAAACTTATTTCTTTTGAGGAATTTGGAAAAACTTGGTTGTTGTTTCTTCAATGTGATGTTACGATAAAGATTCTTTCTTCTTAGAATATGGGGATTAGTCATGCATAAGTGATTCAATGGTTTCCTTTGATTTGTTTGGATTTAGTTGATCTTGTTTTGAAAATTCAAGTCTTACTCTATCAAAGTGAAGGTTTAGATGCCCCTTCACGACAAAGCATGTCAAATGATATGGATAAAAGTCTCCCGATATGGAAACTTGATTTGACAACCTGAAATTTTTATACAAGTGTTTTTGAGATGAAATCCGTGAGATGGTAAAGGATTCTTTTGATACTTGTGATGAGGTTTCCAAATTATGATACGATAGATATGTTTTACCGTGTGATCAGTTTCGGATTTTTACAACGTTTGTTTTGACACAAACTTTGCTCAAGAAATAGCTTTTAAATTTTTGTTTTTGCTACTCTGCTTTGATGAAAAATGATGTTTGATGGAAAAAGGCTTCTGAAGATGTTTTCAAAATTTTAAAAATTCCTCACTGTTTTGCCCCCCGTCTTTTTGCTTTTGGTCACGCACTAAAACAGAGACAAGATGTGCTACCAAATTTACTTTACGCACTAAAAGAATGACCACACACGCTAGGCTGCCCCCAACCACGCGCTAAAGTTTTGACTGTTTAAAAAAAAAAAATTGTCTGTTTTGAAAGGCTATGCGCTAGTATGGATCTGTGACGCGCTAACTATTCAACCTTACACGCTAAAGTTTGATTTTCACGCGCTAAGCTGATGCTTCAACACGCTAGACTATTTTCCCGATGCGCTAATTGTTTAACACTGTTTTGGAATTTGGATAAAATGCTACTATTTTGAACAGACACGCTAACTTGATGCTTGGATGCACTAATAGAAATACCCTATGTGCTAAGGAGTTGTTCCCACACGCTAATCTGCCCTGATTTTTTCTTTGGTTGGTTTTTCTGCAATTTTCTAATTTGATTGTGAGTTTTTCAGCCTTGATGGATGATTTTCTGAAGTAGTAAATGCAAGCACAGCACAAAGAAGACAACCATTTTTGCTTAATCTAACAAAAAGTGTATGTTCTGCGAGGATGTGTTCAAATCCTCAATGTTTTAACAGGTTTGGATACGAAAAATACACTTCAGAAAGACTCTTTATTCAAGGGTCATAAATAACATCATAGCCCACTAGTCTCGATACTCCATCAGCTCAAACAGCCGTGTCACCCCCTAGAGGGCACCCATTTTTTTGTCTTTTGCTAGAAATTAACTCAAAGTGAATTGCTTCACAATTGAGTAGTTGTCTTGGGAGATATATGGTGAGTAATCTTGGGGGCAGATTCTTCCCCACCCTTGCACTATGATGTTATAAATGTTTGGTTACTGACTTGGTTCAAAGTTTCTATTTTTATGGCTCTTAATCAGGCTTCCTGTTTGGTCGTCAGTGATAAACTCCCTCAGGAGGCTTCCCAACCTTTAGAACAAAGGTTTTACATATCTCAAGGATACTGGGGAAAAGCTAATCACTGCGTGCAACCATTGAAAAGGACTTTCGTCACTTTCTACTTTTGATTATAGTGAGTTGGAACACTTGGCGTCAAAGTCGTTTCCCACTTAGGTCGTTCCCTTCACACCAGCCATAAAAGGCTTAAGAGTTGATTCCAACTCCTCGGGAAGGCAGGCCTGCTAAAGGATGTAAATTCTTGAAGTACAGAAAGCTTAAGAGTGGTTTGGCTTTTTGATCACCCAGTTAAGGGGAGAGCATATACCTTCCACTTTCGAGACAAGGCAAACAAGGTTCTTTTTAAGCCTTCAATTCAGTGATTTGCTAACCTCTACTTGGAGATGTTGCTCCAAAAAAATGTGGTGTTAATTTTACTTCCCCAAATCAGTGATTATTTAATCTAAGGAAATAACCGAGTCAACAAAGCAAAAGGTTTGATTTGGTCAACAAAAGAAAAATCGGTAAACAAAAGGGGAATAACTTCCCTCTTTGATTGCAACAAAACTTTTTAGGTGAGGTTCTTTCCTTTGCACAAAAATTGAAGATGAATCCCTTTATACACCAAAGGATGGTGAAGTTCCTTTTATAGCTCTATTTTTGCAAAAAATAAATGTTTGTCTTGTTCTTTTTAGAGCCCAAAAATAGGTTTTCTCCTATGAAAGCAAGAAATGTTTGGTTTAGTGATTCTTTTTATAGCCCAAAGGAAATAAGTGAGTTCAATTTTTAAGAACAGAAGAAGTTTAAAAATTTAAACTAACTTAACTAAGTTAGTAAAAATCCTAACTGTCTTAATATTTTTAAAATTTTAAGCTCCCATCTGCAACAGATTTGTTAGAATCCTGCAAGAAAACAAGTTGAAAATGTTAGATGGTTGGTGGACTTCAACAAGTCTATTTTTTTATTCCCGATTACAGATTTTGAAACTTTGATTTCTGTCTGTTTTTGATGCACTACAGAACAAACTGTACGCGCTACAAAATAGTCATGATGCGCTAAAAGAAGGTGGTGAAGTGCTACACTATTGTCGAGATGCGCTACTCTGTGTGCCAAAAGCGCTTCTCTATTTTTCTCCCGTGCCGGGACCTACAGGAAAATTTTAATATTCTTATGCGCTAATAAACGGACTTGATGTGCTAGATGATAGACCTCACATGCTGAACAGTGAACTAGATGCGCTAGGCTGTTGACCAGATGTGCTAGGGAATGATTCCCATGCGCTGAACAGTGAACTGGATGTGCTAGGCTGTTGACCAGATGCGCTAGGGAATGATTCCCACGCGCTGAACAGTGAACTGGATGTGCTAGGCTGTTGACCAGATGTGCTAGGGAATGATTCTCATTTTTCGTAGACTTGTAAAAGTGGTTATATTTCAAAACTGATTAGATATATGGGGTAGAGCCTCACGGTGGGTGCGAGAAATGTATGCTGGAAAATTGGGTGGATAGAACTAAAAATGTGAAAAATGGAGTTCTAGGGAGACTTGTCCACACACCCACAGAACTTCTTGGTGCAAGCTATGGAGTCATGAAGTATGGCTCAACTTCCCAAGGTTGGTTCCATGGTTCTCTATCTCACAAGGTCCCTCAAACCAATGTTTTTGCTCTCAGATCACTGAGCAAAATGGTTTAGGGATGACAAATGCAAGAACAAGGGATGCTTTTTTTGATTTTAAGATGAGATGCATCCTAAGCTATGCTTGATCCTATAAATGCAATAAACTAGTTATAAGATGACAAGGTTAGCAAACAAGACTATCCTAGCATACTATATTAGTCCCTGATTTAAGCTAAATGATAAAGAAGGTACTATAAACATGCATATTTAGAATAATTTCTATCTAAAAGAGAGGCTAAAATGATGAGCATAAAATGGTATGAAAGCTTGAATGTATTTGAGCATAAGTATGATGCTAAAGACTTGGTTCTTAAAATGGAGGAATGAGAGCTCTATTTATAGCAAAAACAGGGCAATGGATGGTCAGGATTGAAAGAGTTAATCAAGGGCTAAGTTTGAAAGTTGGGGATCCATGTTTGTAATTGGCACCAATGAAATGGTGACAAATGTCAACATAGGGTGGGTTGAGAAAAGGGGTTGGAGGAATTAAATGCCTAAGAAGACCTCATGGTTATCCTAGGGGGTAAGGGTTAAGCTTAAGTTAGGGTTACCCATTGGATTAAGTTTTAATCAAAGGATAAACTCTTGTGAAAATGATTAAGGGATAACCATGGTCAAATCAATGAATTCTTGATGAGACCCTTGGGTTACATGGAGGTTGAGTTAGAAGAAATTCTTTAATCATGCTAGAGGGTTGAGTTAACCATTAATGGTTTGGGAGATTGGGAAAGTTAAGTGGTTGAAGCCTTTAAAGGTTTTCAAAGACTTTGAGGATTTGAGAAGTGACCTCCCCTTGCTTAGGGATGTGACAAAGTTTAGTAGATGGGTTAGGCTAATTAGAAGTGTTTAGAAGAGTAATTTAATTTAAATAAATTGAGTAATTTACTTAAGTTAAATAGAAGAATGTGGGTGATTCAATTAAATTAGATTTAATTAAATAGAGAAATGAACATAAAATATTCATTTAGGAATATGGTCATTTTTATACATCTACATATTCAACATATCACTATCAAACCAACTGCAAGCCCTCGATATTGATGTTACAAACCAAAATTTGAAAGAATTGAGTTTTTATTATTTTAAAAAAAAAGGGTTATGCGTTTCGAGAGGCACATCACTTTAAAAAAATGTAGTTTGCTATAAAAACTACTTTGTGAGGGCGATGGAAAATTTAAAAAAAAAATCCTCTAAAAAAGTTTGAAAAAAAAATATATAGAATCTACAGACAAAATGCTACAAATCACTAATTTACATCATCTTCAAATTCTTAAAAGTTTAAAAGTTATAGTTCTCAAAAATTGAAGATTATTTTAAAAATGTTCATCTTAGTGTCAAAAGTGGCAAAAAAGTGGGAACCATTATTGTGAGTTCACCCTCCGGTGGTTACTCTGGTAGGTTATGGACCGGTTTATGTAACGTGTTGATTGGTCTTCTCGATATGTTTCTAGGATGACTTATGGGTTGGATATTATTTGTTTGGTCTTAGGCCAACATGTTTTATAATTATGTAATATGTTTTATTGTCTAGTGGCCGACCTAATTGTTTAAGGTCTAAGGGTTTTGTATATATATGTGTATGATCTCATTGTAGATCAACATGGGAGATAATGGTATGCAAGAGAATAATGTAATAATCATTCATGCAGAGGATTTGGTCGATCATTGGTGATAAAGTTGGGTTTATGCAAGAGGTTTAAGGCCTCTGGTATTGATTTTAACTAGAACTGTACTTAGGCATGGGAGATGATATACTTGCAGTTCAATCTTCATTCCAAATTGTTGTCTGATGCTTTATGTAGTCAGTGAGACTCCTTTTGTGATGAGAAATGTGCGCTAGGCTGTTGGCCTTCCTGCATGTGCAGGCCCCTTATTGTAATATGTATTCATCTAATCAATGGATAGATATTGTGGGTCTCCAATCCCACCATGGTTTTTCCTCTTTGAGGTTTTCCAAGTATAAATTTGTGGTATTATTGTATTCATCTTTGTGGTTGCATTGTCGCTTATTGTTATATACTTTTATGTTTATCGGTTGCTGAGTTGTTGTATTAATAAGGTTAAATTTCTCCATTCTAGTAGAACATTCATTCACCCCCCCTCTCAGTGTTCTTATATCCCAACAATTGGTATCAGAGCCTACTGTCTCGAAGTAAATCTAATAGCTTGAGGAAGATCATGTATCTGGAATCTACAGAGATAAGTTTAAGGAAGGAACTTCAAGTAGCACTTGAAGACTATGATGTTGAAAGATTGAAGAACATGAATTTGCAAGATGAGTTGAGATCTACAAAGGAATTCATTTTTACTCTACAAGATAGGTTGTCATCTATTCAATCTAAAAGGAAGGAACTTTTACAAAGTCGGGATGATGAAGAGAGGATGCCCTTAAGGAACAATGTCAGAAGCTGAGTCAAGAGAATATTGTCATGAAGAATGAAATGCAAGCCCTAACTATGAGGATGTCCAAGGAGATTGAAGACTGAAAGAAGAATGAAGAAAATATTGCTATATCTCTGAAAGATAGATATGAGGAATGCATTAGGTTGGCACATGAGAATGATGTGTTGAGAACTGAATTGGTGCAATCACAGAACAATGAGCAAAAATTGGAAAGAATGGTAAAAGCCCTAAGAGTAGATCTGGATGCTGCAAATGAATACAAAGATAAGTTCAAGGTCAGTTGTGCGAAGCTTGATGAATTATTGAAGGATCAAAAGGGACACCAGAGACACTAGAGGTCTTGGATTTGAGCATGGAGAAAGCTCTGGTACTGCAAATGAAGATCAGATATCCGGTATGCATGATGATCAGAAGGTCAACTAGAATTAGAGGTCACTGGTAAGGCAACCCAATGCACATAAATTTAATGGTAGATGCTTTATTTGTAATAAATTTGGTCATATGGCAAGGCATTGTAGAAATAGAGTAGATCAGAATAATAATGCAGTTCCCGACCAGTGTTCAAATTGTAAGAAGTATGGTCATAGGACAGAAGATTATAGAATGAATGTGAAATGTCACGCATGTGGAAAGTTTGGACATATGGCTAATCAATGTAGGTCAAGGAATGGTCAAGGTTACCATAAGGCAATTCAGAAGAATAATGTCACTTGTTATGCATGCAACAAAGTAGGACATATTGCTAAATTTTGTAGAAGAAAGAACCTACCGACAGGAAGTGATAAATCTAATGAGAAGGGAAAGCAAAAGGTTGATGAAATTCAGAAGGAGCATGAGAAGAAGTGGGTTATGAAGTCTGGGGCTCAACCAACAGAATCAATCACCCCAGATGTTCATCTAGCTAAAGGATATACCCTAGTTACTCAACCGACAGAGAAGAATGTTCCTGCACTGACAGGAAACTCATCTGGTAACTAAGGCATTTGCCTTAAGGGGAGGCAAATTGATGACAGATCTTGCATTGCCCCTGGTAGTGGTTTGAAATCCTATTTGAGATCTTTGGAGAATTCATTTTGAGGGTTAACCGACAAATATTTGTTGGATCTTGGATCTAGTTTGGTTTATCGGTAAGTCACTTTATGAGTTATGGTTTGGTCATACATCTACAGTTAAGTTCTTCAGAATCTTTGGTAGTAAATGTTATATCAAGAGAGATGATTTCATTGGCAAGTTTGATCCTAGACGTGATATTTCTTGGTTATTCTAATGAAAGAAAAGCATATAGATGTTATAACAAGAGATTGTAGATAATTATGGAAAGCGCTAATGTCAAGGTGGATGAGTGGTATAGAGGTCAAATCAGAGTTTATGAGCGAGAACCGACAGTGGAAATGGTCATAACTGAACTGGTAACACCATTACTAGAATAGAATGCTGAACCAGCTACCCTGGCAGTATCAAAAAATTCAATAGTAACTGAAGATCAGAGAAGAGGAACAGAAAGTTAGAAGACTCCTAGGTATGCAAGGTTGAATCATTCAGAAGATCAGATAATTGGACAAGAAGAAGGTTGGTAGCTGATGAGGTATGCTTAATTTCTCTAATTGTACCGGCATCAGTTATTAAAGCTTATAAAGATGAAAATTGGATGAAAGCTATGGAAGAGGAATTGGATCAGTTAGGAAAGGAAAACACATGGACTTGGATGTTATTGGAACTAGACTTGATTGGTTTGCAATGGATATTTTCAGAAGGAAGGAATTGATTATGTTGAATCCTTGCTCCACTAGCTAGGATTTTCTGTTATGGTTTTTGTTTTATGATGACTTTACACTTTGAGCATGTTCAGATGCGGATTGGGCTAGAGATATAGATAACCGAATAGGCTCATCCGGTGAAGCTTTCTTTCTTGGAAAGAAACTTGTTTCATGGATCATCAGAAGCAGTCATGTACCTCCTATCTATTGCTGAAGCTGAGTATGTTGTTGTTGTTACTAATTGTACACAAGTTCTATGGTTGAATCAAATATTGAAGGATATATAGATGGATTGCAATGTACCGGTAGTTATTCACTGGGATAACTCTACTGCTATTGACATATCAAATAATCTAGTATTTCTATCAAGTATAATTTTTTGAAGGAGTAGGTGGAAGCAAATGAAGTCAAATTGGTTTGAGGAATAATTTGAGCATTTGAGAGACAAGTTGAGGTTTTCTACCCCTCTGGTAGAGAGTTGATTGATGTTGATTGGCATTAGTCTGGTAAGCATTATCAGAGCTATTATTCATTCCAGACTACTTTGGGGGAGTAGTTAGTCTTGCGATTCAGTGGTTTGTGATTTTGCTTTGATATTTATGTCAGATTTCTGGTATTGATGTCAAAGGGGGAGAGATATTGATGTGAAAAAATTGAGTTATATACATTAGGGGGAGAGATATTTATGTGTAAAATAGAGCTTAATAGAGATATCAGTCTATGGGACAGATTATTGGCACAAGGAGGAGAAACAAAATTTCAAATTGGTTGTATCCCATTGGGGGAGTTTGGTTTTGTACCAAATATCTCTTTTAGAACCTCATTGTCATATCATTTTGTGGGAGATTGTCGGTTGTCTTCCATTAGGGGAGACTTGTTTGGCATTTCTTGGCATTTGGATTTTTTTCACATCTAGTGTTGCCATTAATGCCAAAGGGGGAGATTGTTGGAAATTTGGAGGAATTGATTATGTGTTGCATTGATGTTTGTCATTGATGGCAACACCGACAAAACTAGCTGCTTTGGTCATTTACTAGTATCAAATTGGTCCTGGTAGGATGATTGGTTTATGGTTGGTTATATCATGTTGATCTGGTATGCTTTGGTATTCTTTGGTCTATGGAATTGGTTTGGATTAGCTATTCATGTGTTCCTGATGTGTATCAAATTCAGTTGGTTCAGGAATTGATGATCCGGAAGCTATCACTTGTTCTAGTAAGCCTTTTGGTAACTGGAAAGGGTTTTACCGGTAGAGCTTGATTGAAGATCTTTTGATATTATGCATAAGTGGTGTTGGTGCAGCTTCTAGAAGGTTATCCAGATGTTGATGGTTATCATGTTTGCGTTCCAGTTGTTCATGGTGTTTCATTTGGCTTATGGAGACCTATTATAGGTCCAGTGGTTACTCTGCTAGGTTATGGACCGGTTAATGTAACGTGTTGATTGGTCTTCTCGATATGTTTCTGGGATGACTTATGGGTTGGATATCATTTGTTTGGTCTCAAGCTGACATGTTTTATAATTATGTAATATGTTTTATTGTCTGGTGGCCAACCTAATTGTTTAAGGTCTAAGGGTTTTGTATATATATGTATGATCTCATTGTAGATCAACATAGGAGATAATGGTATGCAAGTGAATAATGTAATAATCATTCATGCAGAGCATTTGGTCGATCATTGGTGATCGAGTTGGGTTTGTGCAAGAGGTTTAAGGCCTCTGATATTGAGCTTAACTAGAACTGTACTCAAGCATGGGAGATGCTATACTTGCAGTTCAATCTTCATTCTAGATTGTTGTCTGATGCTTTATGTAGTCAATGAGACTCCTTTTGTGATGAGAAGTGTCCTCTAGGTTGTTGGCCTTCCTACATGTGCATGCCCCTTATTGTAATATTTATTCATCTGATCAATGGATAGATATTTTGGGTCTCCAATCCCATCATGGTTTTTCCTCTTTGAGTTTTTCCACGTATAAATATGTGGTGTTATGGTGTTCATCTATGTGGTTGCATTGTTGCTTATTGTTATATTCCTTTATGTTTACTAGTTGTTGAGTTGTTGTATTAATAAGGTTAAATTCCTCCATTCCGATAGAACACTGAATCACCTCCCCCCCCCTCTTAGTTTTCTTGGATCCCAGCATGAGAAAGGTACTTTGGAGCCCAACTATGTTAGAGTACATCCAAGATCTCATGGTTTCAGTTACATATCCCAAGGCACTTCACTCAAAAATGTTGGTACAACTAATGTAAAATCCAAGTATGCTCCCAAACACACCATTGCATCTCCCCATTGTTCATCTAGATCATTTATTGCCATTCCCCCTCCCCCATCATATAAAGCTAAAATAATCATCCTTCTTCCTCCTTCATCCTCTAAATCCATTTTGGGTCCCTATGTCCTAAAATCTACCTTCATATATCGCCTACATGCTAAATCCATTTTGGGCCCTTATATCCCCATCACCCATCATAAACATACTACTCCTTTTGTTCCCATTCAGGATCAACAAAGGCACATCTCCCCACATTCCATCTAACATCCTACATCCATCACTTCATCCATAATTTTCCTCCATCTACTACACCTTCACACACTCCTTCCAAGGCTACTATCGTAAATTTGGATGCCAAATCAAAAATTCATAAAGATAAACATCCACATCAATATAAATATGATCATGTCCACTCAAAAATACATGTTCCAATAGTGCAAGCACTATTGTTTACACATTCAATCGAGTTCATATTAAAGGTGATATCGGTAAGACTCCTTATGAGCTATGGTTTGGTCATGTTCCTACTGTGAGATATTTCAGAATATTTGGTGGCAAATGTTATATTAAGAGAGATGAAGATATAGGAAAGTTTGATACAAGAAGTGATGAAGGAATTTTCTTGGGATACTCAACAAAGAGTAAAGCCTATCGGTGCTACAATAAGAGACTGAGGAAGATAGTAGAGAGTGAAAATGTGAAGGTTGATGAGAACTTTGGAAAAGAGATCAGAGTATGTGGATATGATGATGGTCAGCATGTTGTTATAATGCCTATTCAGATTGAAAAGTTGAAGCAAACTGATTCAGTAGAGATTGTTAATCCAGATGTTGCTGCTATTAGTGGAGAGGTGTAGGAAATTGAAAATCAGAAGACTCTGAGGTATGTAAGACTGGATCATTCAAAAAATTAGATTATTGGAGATAAAAATAAAGGTGTGATGACTAGAAGAAGGCTAGCTACTGAAGAGGTATGTTTGATTTCTAAAATTGAACCTAAAGATGTTGTTGAAGCTTGCAAAGATGAAAATTGGATGAGAGCTATGGAAGAAGAATTAGATCAGATTAAAAAGAATAACACATGGGAGCTTGTGCCTAGACCTAGAGATAACAATGTTATTGGTACTAAATGGGTATTTAGGAATAAATTGAATGAAGCATGTGAAGTTGTTAGAAATAAAGCAAGACTGGTATGCAAAGGATATTCACAGAAAGAAGGGATTGCTTATGAGGAGACTTTTGCTCCAGTATCTAGGCTTGAAGCTGTTAGACTGTTGCTTGCATATGTTGCCTATAAAGATTTCAAGGTATATCAGATAGATGTCAAGTCAACCTTTTTGAATGGTGATCTTGAGGAAGAAGTCTAAATTGAGCAACCTCATGAATTTTCATTATCAGATGATGGAGACATGGTGTGCAAACTGAAGAAAGCTCTTTTTGAATTGAAACAAGTCCCTAGAGCCTGGTATGCTAGATTGGATGAGTACTTGCTGAAATTGAGATTTAATAAAGGTATTGTTGATAGTAATCTATATTTTAAGATTGAGAATAATAGCATCTTGATTGCTGAAGTCTTTGTTGATGATATTATCTTTGGATGAAATGATAACTTGAGCATGAAGTTTTCCAGTTATATGTAGAAATAATTTGAGATGTCTAAGATAGGAGAAATGAAATTTTTCTTAGGTTTGCAGATTTCATAGACTAGAAAAGGTATTTTTATATCTCAAACTAAATATGTGAAGGAATTGCTGAAGAAGTTTGGGTTAGATGACTCCAAACCGGTTGGAACTCCTATGGTGACTGGCTACAAATTGTCTAAAAATGATGAATCTCTGAAAGCTAATCAGAGTTTGTACAGATCTATGGTTGGTGGACTTCTATATCTTACTCGGGCTAGGCCTGACATTATGCATGTTGTGTGCATGGCTACTAGATATCAAGTTGATCCGAAAGAGAGTCATGTCACTGTTGTGAAGAGGATATTCAGATACTTAAAGGGGACTGTGGATTATGGTTTGTGGTATCCGAGGACTGATGATTTCATGTTGCATGCTTATAGTGATGCTGATTGGGCTGGTGATGTTGATGATCAAAAGAGTACCTCCAGTGGTGCATTCTTTTTAGGTAATAAATTTGTTTCATGGGCTAGCAAGAAACAAGATCCAATGTCCTTATCTACTGCTGAAGTTGAGTACATTGTTGTTGTTGGTAGCTGCACTCAGTTAGTTTGGATGAAGCAAATGTTGAAGGATATTAGAGTTATTTATGATGAGCCTACTGTCATATATTGTGATAATTCTAGTGCTATTAACATGTCAAAGAATCTGGTGTAACATTCAAAGACTAAACATGTATCAATTAAATATCATTTCCTGAGAGAAAAAGTCAGTGAAGAAGAAGTTAAGTTGGAATATGTTTCTACAAAGGAACAAATTTCTGATATTTTAACTAAGCCTTTGCATGCAGATACCTTTGTTTATTTGAGAGATAAGTTAGGGGTATCCATCCCCTCCTGAAGAGAACTAGATGCATTAATCCGGTGGACTTCACAGTCTTATTTCTTTGTCTGAATTAATGAGTTGATGTTTCTCCTCTAGTGGAGTAGTCTGTTGGATTGGTTATATGTTTTAAGGGGAGAGAATCATGACTTGCTTATCTATGGGGGAAAGTTTTGGTTTTCTGTTTTGAGATCTTTCGCATTGCTATCAAAGGGGGGAAAAAGCATGTGAAAAATTGTTTTATCTGCTTGATCATAGGGGGAGTTTGTTGGAGATGTTTTCTTTCTTTGCATTGATTGTTTTTCACATTCACATGTTGCCATCAATGCCAAAGGGGGAGGTTGTTGGATATTGTTGCTGCTAGGATATGTAGTTGTCATTGATGTCAACATATTCCTGCTCCGATGATTGTTGATTGGTTTATTGGGATCATGGTTTGGTGTATGGAGTATTTCTAGTATCATTATATTCTTCTGTATTGATTTTGGTGATCCATAAATCTTAATTGATCATATCAGATGATCCGGTTTTGTAGTTTGTTTATTTGATCAATGTTTTGCAGAGTTCAGTATTTCCTCTGGTATATTTTGGTGTGATCAGATCTTGAGCTGATATTTTGGGAGATTGTTTGGGATGATCTTGTGTATCTTATTTTAGATGGTTCATGTTTTGGCACTCTGCAAGTTATCTTTTCTTCGTGACAGTTGCTTTTGTTTGAGTTTTCTTGAGTTTCAGATGTTGATAGATGAAGATTTGATAAGTGGTGTTGGTACAACTATTACTGATGATTCTATCATTCTTGTTGGTGTTTCCGAAGTGTTCCCTATTTGTCCTAATGATCCGCATTGATCATTGTGCAAGTTCTTGATGATTTTTCTAAACCAGTGATGTTCTTCATGTTATATGGTTTTCCTAGTGGTGTAGCATGTTGCAGTTGATCTTGGCATGATTTCCGATGGAGTTGAGCATTTGAATATTTGGTTTAGGTCCATGTTTTGTCATGTATATCATTATATTAGTCTAGTGGTTTATCTTTGTATCGTGTGATGTAATTTAATAATTGTGAGTTGAGGGTTTAGCCAACCTTGTTGTCAAGGTTGATGATTTGTATAAATAGGTGATATTGTCATGTAATTTAGTGGTCAAGGTTGTGTCTGCATTAGCAAAAAGTGGTGTATGTGCAAACAAGTGATTCATCCTTGGGAATTATGATTGAGCAGAGGTTGGTGTTGCAAAGAAGAAATTGTACTTAACTGGAACTATCATCAGGCATTTGCAAATGCTATTATTGCAGTTCATTCCTTCCGGATTGTAGTCTGAATCTTGTTGTAAGTCAGTGAGACTTCCCTAAGGGTTGTAGTCTTTTGGGTCATTATCTTTTGAATAGTGAGCTCTAGGAAGTGTACCTGAATGCTGGTGCATTCCCCATTGTAATATTTTCACCTATTGCTGCAGAGTGTCATCTTATTGTGGGTAGGTTCCCACCATGGTTTTTCCCTTAATCGGATTTTCAATGTCAAAATCTTGGTGTTGTGTGTTGTTCTTTCAATTTGCTTATCTTTAGTGATGCTGCAATTTATCAAATTTGTATTTGTGGTTAAGTTTGTGTATCTAGTGAAAACTGATTCACCCCCCCCCCTCCCCTCTCAGTTTTCCTTCATTGTTATTGCCAACAAGGACTTTCTTTTACAACTGCTTCTAGAATTTTAAAATATTGAGTTACAATTGTTTTTCTTAAGCCTAGAAGAGATTCAAGAGCTACAATACAAGATAAAGAAAGAAAAGAACTAACTGAAAATTAGAAGAAGAATGAAGTCTTATAGGAAATAAGGATTCCTTCTTGACTGAAAGATAGAACTAGGCTTGAACCATTGGTCTAACTTGGTCTTCAACCTTGATCTTATCTTTGATTTGCATGATGAAGCCTTTGGGGTTGAATTTGAAGAAAGAACATGCAAAAAGACACCTAGAATTGATGATAACTCGTGGGCCCAAAACTTTCCTTAAGTGGTCACTAACCCATTTGGAGTCTTTAACTAGCCATGAACTATTGGATCTACCTTGAAATTGCCCCAAAACAGACGTTGAATTGAAGTATGAATTAAAATTCCACCTTAGTGATCTTTTAGCTGAAGTGCATGATCTTTCAACTAACAACTCAGTCCTTGATAGGTTCTTTGACTTTTGGAGGATTTTATGATAAGTTGCATTAAAACTCAAACTGAACCTCCATCCTTTAGGCATGGGTTTTTTTTAAAGAATTGAGACTATCACATGTCTTATTACTTGTCATCTTCATCTCATTCTTCAAGAACTTATATTTCACCAAAATGTCTCTACAAATCAAATATGATTTAAATTAGACATCTTTATCCTTATTTTGATCATAATCACCAGGGCACAAGCTCTGCTCATGAATAATTATGTCTTCCTCTACAAAAATTGTCTACCCTTCAATTCTTGTTCACAAAAATGTCTCCATGCTACTGCTACAATGCCTTTGAAAGAGGCTTGTTCTCTATCACATAAATCTTTTTTAAATCTTTGATCTTTGAATCATGTTAATCATTCCTCTTCACTACTCTATGATTATTGTTATATCAAATCTAATCTCTTGCAGGTTTGTTCATTGCTAAAACATTATTCCATTGTCATGATCTTTTAGCATTTTATCTTTGAAGAGTTATGAATGTCACAGTTCTGCCTATTATGCTTTCAAGTTGTTTTTGTTCTTCTATCTCTTCTCTTTTCTTTGTTGTGACTTCTTCTTAGGATTGTTAATATATCCTCATTGCACCTTTTGAACTCTTGTAATCATGACTGTTTTGGAGATCTTCTTTTTATTGTCCCTGGGTCTTTTGAGGGATTCATACAAGGTCCTTGTTACTATTGTTTTGTCTTGGCAAAGTTACTAGGGAAATGATAGTCAAAGTGCATTCAGAACACTTTGATGAGGCTCCTCTATCTTTGTTTCATGATTTCTATTAAGATTTTGGTACTCTTCAAACCCTCTATGTGGCCTAACTACTATCAATGTCTATCATATCTAACCCTACATCTGAAGAAGAACTATATTTTAATATCTTTGGTGATTGTTGCATATGTTTGCATTTGATCATTGAAGGTATTCACATACTATACTACCACGGACCGTTATTGTCTTTTCATGGGTTTGGAGCTACTTGATAACTTAATCATTTGTATTTGATCTTCATGACAACAAATGATCTTTCAATTTTTGCTAGGGTTTGGCCTTTAGGTCTAATCTCAGAGCTTGTCATCATCCCTCCATGGTTTTTTTTCCATTCGATAATTTAGCCATAATATACTCCTTTTTTGATCTTGCATTTCCTTTCAATTAGGAAGTTGCTCTCATTGTTTAATGGCAGTGACTGATTGCTCTTTATCCTTATTTGATCTCAGTCCTTAAACTTATTTCATATTGTCCTCTATTTTCTTGACTGTCATCATTAGCTACAAATGATTTCACTATCATTGATGAATGGAATAATGCCTTTGTTTTCCCTTTCAAAATTCAAAACTACCCCTTATTGACTGTCTTATGAAAAATAAGGACCATCTTTTGCCTTCTGCTTACTATCTTGACTTGAATCTCTGCTAAATTTGCTCATATCACTGTATATTGTGAGTGTTCTCCACTGTCAATATCATCAAGATGCTTCTCTTGTTGCTCTTTGATACTTTTGTCCTCGATGACAAGAAAATAAAAAGGGAGAAGTTGTGTTGCTTAAATTTCATATTTTGAGGCGAGTGTATTAAGCATGTGGTTATATTCTTAAAAAGCCTTTCTCTCGGGCTAGGCTGGTGACACGGATACATTGAATTAAGCTGACTTGTTATATTTTTTAAAAAGCCTTTCTCTCGGGCCAGGCTGGTGACACGGATACAGTGAATAACACTGACTTGGCATTTATTGAACGGCAGCTTTGGTTAATATTGTGTTTAATATGTCTACGGACTAGTAGCATATACTTTGGAATACTCTATGTGACCGACATATTAAAAGTTTTTGGAAGCATTGCTTTGTTTCATTTGTTTTTGAACAAGTTTATTGTTGGTTGAAGTCCGTCTCAAACCCTAGACGCCATGAGAGATGCAGCCGCCACTGTAGCAAAGGAGCTCGAGTTAGTTTGTTTGGTTGGGAAGAATGATGCAAGAGTGGACTTAACAGTGAGCTAAATGGATTTCTGGTTAGTTTCTTTTCAGTTATCAATGAGGTTGCGTATTACAGGTAATATTCTTGTTCATCTGTTTAAAAAGATTTAGGTATTTCGAATCTGGTTTTTCAGTCATGAAAAATGGAAATAATGAAACAGACGTAGCTTTATTTTTGGTTTTCAAATTTGGGAAATTCAAGCATCTTTAGTTTATCTCTCAGCTTCTCTTTCCGTTGCACAGTTAATCGGTTATTTATTTTCAGTTTGCAAATTCCCGTAAGGGTTTGGTAACCCTATACGAGGGTTATTCTTGAAGACGTTTTTTTTTGTTTGGGGAAGAGAACAGTTTAAATACAGAACAGAACATGTTGAAATCGGTGTGTGAGGAGTGTGAATAAGGGAAAGACAAAGAATTTGTTGAAAAAGAAAAACAAAGTGCTGTGTATAACAAAAGACTATCAGAGATTTTTTGATAGTCGAGGGTTCGAGAGTATTACTCTGTTTTGTTGCAGAGTACATGAGGCTATAATGGTTGAAATTATTTTGTTGTTCAGAGATTGAGTTTTCTCTTTGATATTGTTTAATTTCTTTAAAAGAATGTTATTATTCTCTATCTATGATTCAAAGCCTTGAAGAATATTGTTGCAAAAAATCATTTAGAGAGAATCATTTGTACAGATTGGTAAAATATACTCGCTCCAATCACTGATGGTTTTGTGACTGCAGAACTAAGTGCAATCATAAAATTACCAGTGACTGTAGCTTGAGTTGGAATGTTTCTATTGGATAAGAAAGAGGGGTTGGTGCTCCTTGAGGCCTTGTGGTTTCTAAATCTTGTGTACTGAGTTGGTGCTCTTTGAAATAATATAAGGGATCTTACCGAGTGGTTTTTCTACCCTAGGAGGGTTTTCCACTCATGAAAACTATGGTGTTATGTGCCCTGTCTTGTCTCAGTTTGTCTTACTGGTTTATGCTCTGATACTACATGTCTTTTACTTCCTTTATTTCATACTCTGTTTTGTTTGAACTTATGTGATGCAATCTTTGCAATACTCGTTTAACTGTTCTATGTTTTTGTAAAAGAATCAAAAACTTTTTGCTTTCTGAAAAACATGATTCAAGTTTTTCATTTGGTCTTATTATGTATTTCTTGTGTTGTTAACAATGTTAGTTTAAGGTGTTAAGTCTCATTTGTTTAGCTTTTCATCTTACATTCATCTGTGCTTATTGTTAAACAAGATTGTCAAGTTGTAAAGAAATTCTTGTGAAAATCGTTACACTCTGATTCACCCCCCCCCCTCTCAGAGTGTCTCCACTTCCAACATCTCTTTCTTATGATCTTGTGTTGCTTGTGACTATCTTCAGAATAGGGACTATCATCTATTTGGTGACTTCAATTTGACCTTGAACTACCCCTTGTTCAATCATTAAAATGTTCTTTCTCTTGAATCGGTCTTCATACCCTACTGGGGCTGCAAATAGCCTTTTTGTAGACTTCTTTGTTTTTATTTACATAGAAGCCTCTTCGATAGCTTTACTTGTTTGCTTAAACAAGATTATCTTCCTCTTCTTTAAGATTGTGACTAGCCTGTGTTCAAACAATCTCTAATGCACACCCTTTGCTTATATGATCATCATTTGCTGCTCTGTATACCATGATTTACCAACTATTATCTCTATCTTATCATGCTTCTCAGTCAACCTTTAATACCATTGTTTCTTTGAGTTCTTTTGTTGCTTTCTAAAGCCTAACAGATTTAGGGGCTATGGCTGCATTTAAATGGAAAACGATGTTGCTGCTGATAATAATGAAACAAAACCACAATAGAGATCCATTGCACTACTTTTCCTACTAATGGACTGTATTCACTTTGTCCTGACATGACATTCTTAGGCTATTGATAGAGAAAAAACAATGAATAGAGATGGAAGATCTTTAATAGCAAAGCTATACAAATAAAGAAAAAAGATACTTCCAAAGTAGATAATGATCTCATCATCAGTTTGAATATGCCTCCATAATGTTATGAGCATCATCGATTCTGTTTTCTTGGGCAATAAAAGCTTTTGTCTTTTCATCTATGAATGACTGCAATATGACTGCAATATTGACTCTTTGCAAAGTTTAAAACCTAGGAAACCCAATCTCTTGTTAATGTGCAAGAATGATCTCCTCTTTAAAATGTAATAAAAGGTTTCATGCTAAGCGAGACAGACTTGTCTCCTTGGAAGACATTATACATGGGCTTTCTTGTGTGTTCTCTACCATCATTATGCAGACCTTACGTTCAAAACCCCTAAAACAAATCCTTGACTACTCTTCGCAAAGTTTAAAACCTAGGAAACCCAATCTCTTTTCAATGTGCAAGAATGACTTTCTCTTTAAAATGTAACAAAAGGTTTCATGCTAAGAGAGACAAACGTGTCTCCTTGAAAGATGTTATACATGGGCTTTCTTGCGTGTTCTCCACCATCATTATGCAGACCTTACCTTGACTGCTCTGAACTGTTGTGTGAATACTTGGAACTGCTCATCACACCTTTGCATGCCATAGATCACTGCAACCTGATGAGTCTTCGGTGATGAAGCGCAGATATGGGTAAGTTTATATGCAGTTCTTTTATAGAAAAAACTCCTTATTCATGGTGAAGGATCAAGAATTGAAAGAAGACTTCCACATGCACACAAAGGAAACCCTAAGAACAAAGCATGACTATGCTTTTCAGATTTTACTTTTCCCTCCAATGTTAAGAAAAGTGAAGCTTCTTTGACTTGATGCAACGTAGGTAAAGAAGATTTTGGAAAGATTAAAAGTTTCTAGAAATAAAGAGGAACTTAATGTGTAAAAATATTATCTTTATAGATCAAAGGCATTTGAAATCTATTTTGACCCTCTTTTAACATTTGAAGACCCTTTTAAAACTCAATATTAGGCCCAAGGCTGATGGTAAGGCAATTTTTTGGCCTGAAGAGCAAAAATGGGTAACAGATAGTGCTTGATAATGAAACTTGTGATGATAGATTCTAGATGTATGATAAAATAAATTAGAAGAATGCTCTTGTATAGGGTTCTCGAGGTATTTCCATGATTAAGCTATCCTCCAATAGTCAAATTGAGACATTGTGATCTGAAACCAATGGGTGGGAAACATTGACCGACCCATTCAAGATTGGGCCCAATTTGGGAGGACAAGGGCACTTTGGGTGCCACTATGCTAGGAAAATGGTGCCATTGTCCACCTAAAACTAGGTGAACAAGTCAAAGATGTTGTGTACATAGCCCAAGACAGAGATTTGAACCACCATGTGAATATATGACATCAATTTGAAGAGGAAAGGTCATAAATATTGTTCAACATTTAAACAGACTTAACATTCCTATCAATAACATTCCTATTAATATTATCAATGGCCCTATTTTATCACAGATTGTTTATGTCTATCTGGCAAGGTCATTTCAAAGAGTAGTACTTATTGTTTTGAGATAAAGAAGGGCACAAACTATAGATTTGTATCATTATTAACATACATATTGATTCAATATAAAATCTTGCGCATATCGTGCTAGATCATGTTATCTCATTTTCTCATAGAACAATGCATGATGAATTTTAAGTATGCTCCCTTAGATTTGCAGATTGCAAATATTTTGGCAAATTTATTGTAAAAAGAGAAGTTTGAGATATTAAGGAAGAGACTGAGTTTGATGGGAAACACCTACCTTGCAAAGAGGTAGTGTTATTTTTCCTATATCTCTTTCTTGCAAGCTATTCTTTTTTAGTAGGGTGCACATAGTTTTACTTTTTTCATTTTCCTCTATTTGAATTTAGCTCAAATATTCTCTCTTTATTGTTTAAGAGCACATTGTCTTCTTTTCGTATGTTTAGATTGGGTTCTAAATCATGAGAGGAACTATAAATTGTGACAAGGGTTAGAAATATTTATTATGCGATAATTTATCAATGCCATTTTATGACAAGGTGTCAACAATAGGAGTGAAGGAACAAATGAGTGCAATAATGACTAATAGAAGTACTCTTATTAGTTATATTAATTTTTTGTGTACCTCAAGATTCACTTAAAGATTGAATCCACAATGGTACTCGTGATTCATAGAATTTGGTTTGTTTTTTAATTAAGACTAAAATTATTCATAACATCTGGTTTGTTTTATTGACAAGATGAAATCACTGTTTTTACTATACATGTTGCTTTATTCTATTGTTGTTGCATCTGAAGCTAAATCTCTCTAAGGAATGCATTATTTTCAAAGGAAGAAACTACTCAGTATCATTTTAAAATTTGACTCTTATTTATAATCATGCTTCAAATGTAACTTGTGTTGTACTAAAAGGAGGAAACATCAAATTTAATGGATTTATTTTAGTGTATATTGATTTATTTTATTAGAAAAAATTCACAGTTGAACGTTGGGCTTTACTTTTGCTAGATGCTTATTGTTTAAGAATAAATGGAAAGTATTAATAGGAATACTCTCTTGGCTATGTCACCATGTGTGTCATCTTCTTTGTCCCATGGCAGTCACATAGGAGGAAGTCCTCAATCAATTTTGTATGTTATATAGCCACTTTCTACAATGGCATTTCATAGATGATTAATGACAAACCAAATAGTTTTGTAGCACAAAATTATAAGAGTCAAGATAAATTCTATATTAAAAATTACCACTTATTTGAGATTCAAGACAATGCCTCATAAATTAGAAATAGTTCATGTTTCATCGAGCATAAGGGTGCAGATAAAGTGGTGAGGAAGTATTGATTTTAAGTTTATATTCCTTTAAAACATAAATCATACATCCCTTAATGGACAATAGAAACTTTGATGAACATGTTCTCTATTGAAGTGACAACGATTTGTTCTTTAAAATAGAACTCCAGAGTTAAGGAACCTAGTTTACGATTAGCAAGCACCACTTTTATGATACAATGTATTTTTCATTATTCTAAAACATCACCAATGTAGTACAACAAAGATGCTAGAGAGCATTATAAGTAAAATTAATAGCCATGGGCCTACATCTAAATACTTGCAACTTTTATTGTAACCTGAATTCCTTCATGTGCTCATGAAATATATTGGGTTGATATTTGAAGAAATATATGAAATGTCTAAACGATTACATATGAGAAAATACAAAATACATATATAAATAAATAACATGATTTAGCACACCAAAACACCAAACTGGGTGTACAACATGACAGTTACTTTTCTTTTCTATTTTAATAAAAGACATGAAGCCTGAAATATATTAATGAATAAAAGGCATGATGGTGAACTCTCTAAAGCAAAGGCTTTTGCATACAGATTCCTTAAAAAACTCATTGTAACCATGGTAAGTGTAACTAGGAAAATGGAAAACATATCAAAGCCTAGAGTTATGAAACCACAAAACACAACAAGCTACGAAATTGATCCTAATTCATTCAATGAAGATATGATGATGACATCTTAAAACAAAATGCAAACCACTATGTAGAACCTCCTTCATATGACTCCATCATTTCTCTTTTTCCTCCAAACGTATTGTGGGTCGCACCTATGAGATGCAAGCGTGATAGAAGCAAGTTGATAGAAAAAACCACCAACGTGAGGATACTTGAGATGTGGTTGAAAAAGATTGATGAAAGAGACCAATTTATAGGCAAATTGGTAAGAGAAAGAAATTAGCATGAAAGAGATGAAAGAGGGAAGTTGATTCGAAAATGGGAAAATTGAATTGAAAAGAGAAGGCTTATGACACCTTCTATGTCATGACTATGATGAATTTCCCATGCAAGGTGTGAGGACAAGTTTCTATGTCAAGAGCTATGACATGTTGCTATGTCAACACTTATGACGAATGAGAGAATCATGCTTCCATCTTATGACAAAGGAAGCACAAAAATAGGAGCAACTAGAAGAGGATAATTAGTGGGAAATTAAATTTGAAAATTAGCAAATTAAGTGGGAAAGAGGAATTAGGGAATTAAGAAATTAGAAATGAGGAAATTAGGTGATATTAATTAAAAATTCTCATTTATTAATTAATTCACAAAAGGGACATAATTAGCCAATTAAATGAAATATTTAATTGTTACAAGAGAGACCTAGGATAAATAAATTGATTTATTTAACCTATAGGGGAATGTTAATTAGGATTAAATGATTAAATCACAAAACCCTAGGAGATAGATTAAAAATGAAAGGATATCAATTAGGTCATGACAAGACTAAAGCAATTGATATAGGGTCGATCATGATTAAATGATGAAGACTTGATGATTGATAGAGAGTCGATATTGATTGATAAAGATCAATGGCAAATTGGTCACAAATTGACAAGGGGAATCAAATTGATAGAGGACAATTGATAAGGATCAATGACTAATCGATCCAAAATTGACGAGAAATGATGATTGATCGAGACTGATGACAAATCAATCGAAGATTGATAAAATGTTGACTTGATGAAGGTCGAATGACAAAAGACCAATGACAAACCGATTACAAATTGATAAGGGATCGACAATTGACAATTGACAAGGGATCCAAAAGGATCGAAAATGATGATAATTGATCCAACAAGATCGAAAATGATGATAATTGATCCAACAAGATCGAAAATGATGATAATTGATCCAACAAGATCGAAAATGATGATAATTGATCAAAGATGATTGAAAATGATAAAGATCGAGGACAAAATCCTAATTCGACATCAATTAGGATTGATGATATCCAATTGACATGATAAGATGGTTACGACCAAAGATTACAAGTCGAAGATGATGTTGATAAGACCTAATTGAAAATGCCGGAAACACAATCGAAGGGGAAAGAAAATGCAGAAGAATACCAAGATGTCGATAAGTGATAAAGATCAAGTGCACGACATAGAAGAAATGTTAATAAGATGTGAAAACCCTAAAAAAAGGTAATGTGGACATGAGAAAGTACGACGCCGCAAGACTTAACCATTTTTAGATGCCTACAATAAGTAACTTACCTAAAATATCCTACAAATGAAAAAAGCTATATAACAAATCAAAACTCATATTCACGAATGGAAAAAAAAACAAAAAAAACACTACAATCCAATGAATAAATATACAAAAACAGATCTGTAGTGTACTGATCACCCAAATCTAGGATCTACAAGAGCTGGCACCATTTTCAGTAAGATGGGTACCCTATCAACCGGATTAAAAAATAGATATCCATTTTCAAACTGTAAAGGAAAGGTACAAAGTGCAAAGTGAAATTTAATCACAATATAAGAATATTGCTCTACTGAGAGTGCAATGATTCCAAATATACGGTCGGTAGATAAATTCGCAAAGAAGTTTCTATAAAATTAGCTATCCCTGACTTCAGTTAACTACAATGTAACCAAACCCATGCTAAGGAACCAGAACTTTAACTATAACCAACCAATCTGAGCCATAGATTCCCTGAAAAATAATTTATTTACTATTCGCATGCCAGGACAGTTTAAATGAAGAAAAAATGAAATTCTGAGCATTTGTAATGGGTTACAAGCATTACGATATTTCAGACTCAGATAAAACAAGCTCAGTTCTGAAAGTAGAGGAGCGGGAAAATTCCTTCAGTGGTACTTGACATATTTGTTTCTTGCATAAATCGCTTCAACATGACCTTTTAAAGGAAATAAGCCTCAGAAATTGCAAGAGGATAGTATTGTTTAGTTGACATCAGCAACCGTGCTTGGACTTAAATCCTGACTTGTTTTAAGTGTGATTAGAGTGAGATTCCATTTACTTGGCTAAACTATAATTTTATTTGCACAACCCCAACACCATAACCAAACTGTGAGTATAATCATATTTTTTTAATTATTATAGTAAAAAGTAAATACTATGCTGACATTATAGAAAGCAGATAAATTGTGTGATGCATAACTTAAAAATATTCTGAATCTTTTGAATATTTCGAGTCATAACTTGTCATGGGCATGCATTCTATAAAATGTATGTCTGATTCATATAGACCAGGAGAAAAAAACAGTCTATGGCACCAATAGATACATCTTGCCCTAATTTGAATACATAAGCATCTTTGATATGACTCTATCTAATGTACAATCCTACCCACAATTGTATACTTATTTACTTTTCTGGTAGTTCATCGATACATATATAATTTTCATTTTACGATACAAAAATGCCCTGTACCTTGCACAATCATATTTACAGGGTCACCACTTTATCTGTACCCTTCTGCTCGATAACACATGAACTATATCTAATTGGTCAGTGAATAACTTGGACTTTGGTCAGTGAATAACTTGGACAAAGTTCAAGCACCAAAACCACGGTACATGACTTACATTGAGATTTTGTTCAAATTGCTTCCTCCTATCAACCATGCTGATGAGAAAAATGAACAGAATTTATAGGAAAAATACTATAAAACCCTAGAAAAGCAGTAATAAAAATGAAATGAACCAAAACTAATACCCTTTCATCCGTTGCTTCTACCCACTCACAATAAATGAAAAACATATCTAAAAATTCAGATTTCAGTCTGAAAACTCACAATATATAGCCTGGATATTAAGTTTACCGAGACAGGTTTCAGTCTGAAAACTCACAATATATAGCCTATGTGCTAAATATCTATAATCATAATACCCTACCTTATATTACGCAAACTATTATTCTCATAACCTTTATCACCATCATTTCAAAAAACTAAGTTTATTCCTTTTTGAATTATATGAAATGTTTATTAAAAAGTAGTAGCCAACAAGCTCCATATATAATCCAAAAGGAATCTTATGTTATCTTTATAACATAAATAAAACACATGATAAATAGAAAGGAAATATCATCTAAATTATCTTTTCTTAAACCAGAAAGTGTAGAGAAGCATATAGGTTAGAATCTATAAGGAGGCTGATCTGCTCATAAATTGGGGACAGACCCAACATATGCAACAAAACTAACTGTACCAATAATGGCTACTCAATGGTTTGGTGCATTTGTCAGATATCTTTGATATAACGGGTAAAGGGAGGATGAAGCAGAGGCTATGACTAGTGCAACTGCCCAGAACAAAGCTATATTTTTCAGGAGCTTTGGATGCTGTTGCAAATACAGGTTAAGTTTTACCAAAGGCAGGCTGCTATACCATTTGTTGAGTGTCATTTTGATTTGAATATAGGGGTCTTCTTTCAAATCCTGCAAATTGAGGCCCTTGCACAGGCCATTTAAGAGAGTGGCCACTTGGCTGTCAGTGCCCATGGAACTCTGAATAACGCCCGCCCTCCTCAGCACTGCCACGTCCTTCTCTTCCTCAATCAGTTCATTCATCAGCAATACATAATATGATATTTCTTTATGACCATCAGCCTGGAAGACCTCAAAAGCCATTAAATTTCTGAAAATCATCTCGGAAGTATCAGTGATGAACAGTGTGGGGAGTGTAAGAGTTGCCCCCTGTTTACGTAAAGTTATTTTTTCATTTGAGGGAATTCCGTAGTAAGACTTGAACCTTAGACCTGAACTGAACAACTCCGAAGCAGAAGCCGTTATAAATGACTCGAGAAACTGCTGCTGTTCTTCGTTTTCCTCTTGGCCTTTCTGAGACCAGGTCATCCATTTTTTCCATTTTTTAGCTGCCCTTGAGGTGTGCGGCTGTTTTGGAGGCTTTGATTCTCCTGAAACAAAGCTGTGGAATACTCCTAATATGTGCTTATATTCATGCAGATTTCCATCTTTTGCTTCATTCCATTCTGGTTTTTCCTGCTCAGGAAATCGCTTGGGCAGGAAAGGATGAATTATGGTAGTTGTATCAAGTAGCATTGTATACAACTTTTTGGGTGCATCTGCATGTTCCATTTTCAAGAGTTGCACCAGAATGTCTATAGGAATTTGATTTTCGAGAATGAAAAAATCACAGAGGATATCAAATTGGCAGGACTTAATCCTATTCGGATTATAAACAGGATCTAATATATTCTCTGCAGCCGGATCAAGAACTCCCAAAATCTCGAGCATAAACCACCCATCCAGAAGACAAGTCCAAGAAATGAAGCTGTTCTCGGTTTCTATATCTTCTTCATAGCAGCTTTTGATGAAAGAGTTGAAGCTGTCGTTGAACAGATGCAAAAACTGTTGTTGCTTTTCCAGAGGCAGCCTCTTCTTCATCCGTAGGACGGCGCCCATCTTCCGGCGGTCCATTTCAGAAGGAGATTCTGTGGGTCGATGATGAAAGAGGCCCAGTGGCACAACACGAGGAATGTAGGCCGCCTCGTTTAAATCCTTGAGAAACTTGGGTGCTCTGTGTATGGAAACAGATTTTGAAGAATCTTCTTTATCGTATGTTCCCTTATCATACATGCTTGTAATTTCGTCCACCCAAAGGCTTGTATATTCTGACATTTTCAAAGCCTCCTACCCCTTTTTCTCGATGTCTTAAAATAGTTAAAAAGCTCCCAAATGCGTCTCTTTCCTACGATTGATGAAACCATTTCAGAAATTAGGGAGACACAAATAGGCAAACAATGTTCCATTTAATTTTTTAACAAATGTCTCATCCTTGATCATGCTATTGATATAACTAAAGTACAACTTTCAAAAGTATAGACTGACTGACTACTAGGAGTAAAAATGACAATAATTTTCATTTCGATGTCTATCTTTTCTCTTCATTCTATCAACATACATATATTGTTCAATCATTTTTCCCCTTTGGTGAGATAAGAAAGCTTGAGAATTTGATGATTCTCTATTGGGGAGAAGATGTTTAGGTGAGACTCCAGAAAGAATAAAATCTAGTGGGGATATTTTACTATTCTAGAAATAAATATATAAGATTGAACAAATAAATTTTATATCTTTAACATCAATGGCAGGTACAATCAGGAGTTTACTACAATGGAAGGAAATTTAAAGGTTCTTAAAAGAAGGAAAGGTAAAAATAGAGTGGAGTTCAACATGGAGTTGAGTTTAATGGCATATAAAGCAATACAAACAGATTCACACTATTGCATATTATTAAAAATCAACAATTAACACATATCAAAGAATGGGAATGCTGTAAGGGTTGAGAAAACTTTCAAAAAGAGAAACATATAATAAAGTGGAGCTTGTTCTAATTGTAATGTTTCAAAAGAAATTATGTACAATTTATGACCTATGGGAATTTTTTTGGCCATGTAATCTAAAGGACACTAAAGGTTACAAAACTAATTGGATAGAAGAGGTGGGACCAATGCAAGTAGAAGGCTCATGAACATAAAAACTTCAAGAGTGGTAGAACCCAACACTAAAATTTGTTTGGAAAAAAGCTAATGAATTAACCAAATCTATTGTAAAGACACCAAAACATTGAGACCGAGACCCCAAGATTAGCTTTGTTGAAACCACAACACCTCCAACTCAAATATTAACTAACTCATATTACTCGAATTATCCAATACTTAGAAGAAAGACACACTTAAAAGAAAGATAGCACCCAAATGTCTCTCTGAAATTTAGAAAATACATCACTTATATGAAACTGAAGAAATCCCAAGTGTCTCTGAAATTCAAAAAATACATCACTTATATGAAACTAAAAAAATCCCCTATAAAAATAAGAATTACTCAAAAAAATAAAAATAAATAAATAAAAATAAAAAAATAAAAAACAAATTTGTATAGAAAGAAACAACTACATATCCATAACTTTGTACAGACCTCATAGTTAATAGAAACTTAAAATATGAATCATGAAAATTACAACTATAATAAAAATTCCACCTTCACAAAACCTAAAAGGCTAGTCAATTGTTTGAAATTTGCATATCAGTAAAATGTGCAATAGAATAATGATTGTATAACTTAAATTATGCTAATAAAGAAAATTACGGCTGCATTTGACTGGACAAAGCATAGGAAACGTAGATACAGATTAAAGCATACTGGAATTGTAAACTACCAGAGGTTTAGGAAAAAAATTATGAAGAGCATTCACTAAAAAATGTACAAAAAAATCTAACCATTCTGCCAGAAAATATATGCTACCATCTTCTGACCAGACGTTATTTGACAAGTTGAATTGCCGGGTTTGAAGCATGATAAAATTCTTACCATTTTCCAAATGCTCAGCTTTTCTAAACATAACAAAGAAAATGCTAATAAAAATAAGAGAAAAGGACAGCCCGTACCCTATGTGATAATCGTAGGCAGCTCTCCTGATTGAGTTTTGTAGAAACCGTTTCCCTTAATATATAAAATTTAGCAGAATCGCAACTTTCACTTCATCGGAATTCTTCTTCATCAATCCATAATAATGCAATTTGTACAGCATAATTAAAAGTTGTTTCTTTTACTTTAACTCTTTATTCTCGCATTCCACTTCAATAGACTGCGCAATCATTATTAGGGTTTCATAAAATTCATTTTTTTTTATGAATAGGCTTCTCTATTAATAAGAAATATTAAAGTATATATTCACAAAAAAGGTTGAGAGATACAAAATCACTCCGCCATGGGCTAAAAAAAACAAGACAAGAAGTTATTCATCAAAAACTTCTTCAAACAGCCAAAGCAGTGGCAGCTGAACGAGATACAAAATCACCCGACGAACTTAAAATATCTAGTTATTAGAACTTCATCAAGCTATTCATCAAAAACTTTTGCTGAATGTTATAAGTTGTGGAACTTAAATATCTAGTATCGCTTTCATCGCGTAAGCTACATTGAATTTTCTTATAAATTTACTAAATGAGGAATACCTAAAAAATCTTTAAAATTAAATTTTCCAGTGCTTTTAGACTACCTTCAATTAAATTAATGGTTTTCATATTTAACAAATACTATTACAGTAAAGTGCACGCAAAAACCAATCGTATACATCAGTGAAAAAGACATCCAGTTTCTTTATTCCAATCCTCTCTCGATTGCTTAAATTTTTTTGACCATTTTGGAATTCTTAAGTTACTTTTGTCAATTTGCAGAACGGAAATAGATAGGGGAATCATAGGACCAGGATTTCTTTTTTAAGTTATTCTCTTTGTCAATCGTTGCAACAATTAAAAAAGAATGCAACAGATAATTATTCATTACATTTTAGTATGGGAAAAACGAAAACTATTATTTGTTTCACACGAATTGTCCATTAATTTATCAATTTTCCTCCATCTACTCTCTTGATCTTGTCAAAATTAGACGAGTTGGATATATTGTGTTTTGTATACTTCTAGTTCTGTATGAAGTATTGCTTGAGGTGGAGTTGGAGGAATCTAAGAAAACTTGGCAGTATATTCTAGCAATTTGTATAAAGCAAATCAGCATCAAATAGTTAAAGGAAAACTACTTATTCTTGATCATGACCATACTTCTCAATTGGGCCACAAGCCAAGAGGTAGTTCACAGTTTCAAGTCATGGATATGCTACGGTATGAGTATCATGTGCAATAGGATGGAACATCTTGTATTGCTTGATTAACTGATGAATCATATAGCAGAAAAATCACGTGCTAACGTATTAACTGATGAATCATATAGTTCACAGGCTTGGCAATCACTCTGTAGTTGTTGCAATAGAATTTTTGTTTTGCTATGTTATTGTAATTGAGCTCTAATATGAGAATTAATCAGCCATATTGTATTGCTCAATAGTAAGACATCTTGACATAGTATGTAAATCTTTCTTCTCTGCTTTTATTTTAATATATTATAGAGTTAATCCTCTTTACCAAAAAAAAGAAAATTAGGGTTAGTCCTCTTTGTATTGCTCATTTTTGTTGTGTTGTTACATTTTATTTCATATAAGAATTAGCGTTCAATTAGGTTTTTTAAAGTGAAATCTCTCTCTTTCTTCAATATCATTGTAAAAGAAGAAGTGAACATGTTAAAGATATAGACAATTTTTTGTTTTGAAATAAATAATTTGATTGCAGGTTCTATAAGACCAATCCCAAGTTAATATTATTTCATATATATGACTATGTCATTACTAAATATATGTGAAAACTATGTTATATTAAGAAACACATTTTTTAAACAAAATACAAAAGCTAATAATTGATTTATGAGAAATATTATACCTATAAATTAACATTAATCTTAATTGTGCAAAACATTTTTATTCTACTCAAAGTGCACCTATCTATAAAAATAGAGACATCATGATTGAACTATATATTTTCATATTTCTATCTCTTAGTATCAATCTTAGTATCCACCATTATAGTTCTAAAATGGGGTTCTCATATTTAGAATTATTTTGTTTTTCATAGATAGGCAGAGAGGTTAGTAGTTGTACAAAGGTTCAATTGTTTTTTATTTTTTTTTCAATAAAAGTGGAGAACCACTAATTTTATTAATATTTATAATTTTTATACAACCTGGTTCAAAGAGCAGCAGTAGGAAAGAACCAAGCAAAGAAAACTTCCGGTCTAGCTCATAAAATCCCAATGGGAAAATAGTACAACTAGTTACAATCGAATATGCGAAGAGAATAACCAACTAGCCCAAAAATATCCCCAACGAAACCATAAGGGCCAACAGAGCCATTTACAATAGAAAATCCCAACCCCACAGAATATGTGAAGTCAATACAAAGACTATAAGAAGGTGAGTCTGAAACATCATGAGTGCAAAAACCAAGTACTGGAACTCTCCTTAGGAGAGGACAAAGGCTGTGAAGTCCCCTCATTCTAATCCTCTGGAACCACAACCTGAAGAGGCACAACTGCACTTGGGAAAGACATTACTGCCTTCAATGAGTCAAGCAAGAAGTTGATACCTGAAAACACATTAACAGCTGCGACCAAGATATTTGGAGACACATGATCTAAAAAAGCTACAAGAGCAAACATAGTGTTATCATAAAGATTAGAAATCAAACCACCTCTTATAACTAAAAGTAGCTCACAGTGTCTGCCACTAGATAATAAATCAGAATGAGGTATAAAACCCCCATAAGGAAAAGCACCAAGCTCAAAATGATAAAGAGACAAAGAATTATCCATATCAGAAGCAGAATAAAGAGAGGGATGAACGTATGCTTCCAATAACACCCGAACCAAAGAAGTATCCAAGAGCATGTCCATGCACACAGTAATAAAATGAGAAGCAACTTCAACAAGAAAATATTGGCATTCTCCACCAACCGTCGTCTACCCACCACTTTGTGAAAAGCAAAAGAGAGTTCCAAATAATTAACTTTAAACAGTCAACCAAGTTTCTCATCATCAAAAACGTGAGGATCCTAAAAATCAAACTGCTTAACAGGCAATGAAACTCTATAGCCAGCAGCCTCCATCACCAGAAAACCACAAAAGAAAATAAAGCATTCAACAGAGGAGCAAGCTTATAAAGAAGAAATAAGCCATCATTAATTAAGATGCCCATCCTCCGAACAAAAAAAAAATCTAATCAAAGATCAACACGAGCTAATTCATAGAAACCGTACCAACAACCTTTCACAGGCCGCCACCTTTTAGAAAAACAATCAAAACTTCCTCATTAAACTACAAGCATAACTTGCACATAATGTCTCATAATAAAAGTACGATATTCACATGAACCAAATCCCCAGGGCCATAATAATAAGCATACCCAGATCGCCACCTTAAATTGCAAGCAATAAACAACAAAATTAATCATACATGTAAGCCGCCACTACAAGTACAGAGGATAATCTTTTAAAGATTACATAAAATAGAAACCGTGTAAACAACCAATATCAATTGATCAGTAGAGCACAGAGTAAAATGCAATTAAGAGCAGTACGACGACCAAAAACAACCCGACCCACCACAAAGTTTTAAATTAATAAGCAAAAAAACAGAAACCAAATGGTAATATAATGTGGCAAAGAAGGCCCCACACCCTCACACAATGTTGCATAAACAATCAAGATCAACACGATAACCCAAAAGCTAGGCAACAACCAGCACCATGGTTAAGATTACAAGCAAGCATGCAGAAATAATGTGGTGATATAAACAAGACCAAGAAGGCCCCGTACACCATCACACTAAGCTACATACATGCTGGTAATCCCAAACAAGATGTGAGGTCGAGGCGAAGCAAAAGAGTTTGCAATAAGAACAGAAAAAATTAAAGCTTTAAAGGATGAGGAGGCAGGCAACTTTCTTCAATATCAGCCAAAGATTGAATATTTTCATTTAAGGCCTTATTTTCCAAGAAATCTGCAACATTATTAGCTTCTCTATAACAATGAGAAATAGAGAAAGAATTTAAAAACTCGAGTTGCAATAGAATCTTGTCCAACCAATATTTTAAATGCCAAGAGTTAGAAGAGAGATTTGTGATCGCATAAAAGACAACTAATGAGTCATCTTCTATCACCACATCTAAAATGTGTAATGAAAGAAGCAAATCAAGCCCAACCGATAGAGCGTGCAATTTTGCCACATTATTTGTCCCATCAGGAATACACTGACACTGACCTTTGATGATTCTAGAGTTATCTTCAGAAACCACCACCCCAATTGCAGACTTCCCTAGATTGCCTCGAGAATCCCCATCAAAGTTTAATTTATATTTGGAAGGAGGGGGAGGCAACCAGATTACTTCTTTTTTGTTAATTGGGGAAGACATTTTCTTAGAAATGGCCCCTTGCATAGGGAGGAAATGCAACACCAACCAATGCCTAATGACCCAACTATCCCATGAAGTAAAAATACATTTAGGACTAAGCCCCTTATAAATAAAGGCCAAAGAAGATTCTGAAATGGATTTATCGATACAGATGAGCACATCTGATAATGAGGAAGAGTGTTTCCTAAAAATTATGTTATCCTTTCCAGCCAAATTTTCCAAATCAGAATAGAAGGGGCGATTACCCATACACAAGCATAAAAAGAAGATGAACATAATAGTGGCTAGCCCAAAAATTGAGACTGAAGCTCCCCACATAAAGCTGTAGACCAGTTTAATTTCTTGAGTAGCCAATACCAACATTGAGAAGCAAAAGGCCAAAGAAGAAAAATATGATCAACTGACTCTAGAGACCCCCCACACATGAAACATAGGAAAAAAATAGTGATACCAAGCCTATCCAGCCTCATGCCCGTGAGAATTATATCCTGAACAGCTAGCCAAGCAAAAGCTCATGCCTTTGGAAGACAGGCAACATGCCAAAACAACCAATAGGGAAAAACTTCCCCCCTGCAATTATCAGATAAATAATTATATCCATCCTTAACCAAATACTCCCCAGATTTAGAATGAACCCAAATAAGCTCATCGTCAGCCTCAGAGTAAAGCAATTGATGCTTACTCAATTCCTCAACAAAAGCGAATTTGAGCTCTTTATCAACTGGAAGAGATTCGACTGATTTCCATCTGGAAATAGGAACAAGCCCTTAGGAATCCACAAAAAAATAATTAGCCACAAATAAACCCCAAGAAGATTTGAGAAGAGACATAAGAGGCGACCAATCTCTCAGACTAGTCAGGGCCAAGAAACCATTCCAAACTTCCTCCCAAAATCTAGCTTTTCGACCATTATGAACAAGCGAAGATAAATCGGGAAGAATAATAGACCTACATTCAACCATAAAGTTCCAGATTACAAACCCCTTTGGGAGCGAGGAGGCAGTAAAAATCGCTTCCCTAGAACAATTTCTTAAGTATTTTGCAAATAAAATAGATGCCCACTTAGAGGAGGGCTGCTTGTATAACTTCCAAACTAACTTAGCACCTAAAGCCAAATTTAGTTTACTCAGGTCCATAATCCCTGCACCAACCCTGTCTTTCGGAAAACAGACCTTATCCCAAGCTAACAAAAGGATTTGAGCCCTGTTATTAACATTATCATTCCACAAAAAAGACCTCAAGGTTGACTACAAGTCAGCCACTGAGTTGTTATGAGCCTTTAAAATAGACAATAAGTAAATAGGAACCACATTTAAAACAACCTTGATAAGCACAATCTTTTCTGAAAAAGAGAGGCATTTATGAGACCAAGAGAGAACCCTTGAAGAGATAGAAGCAGAAATTTGTTCCCAAAAATTATGTTTCTTAGACCCAGTGAAAAATAGAATCCTCAAATACTTACAAGGGAATTGACCAATAGAAAAACCTCAAAAATGTGTCAATCTAGATTGCACCAAAGGGGAAACATTAAGAAAGAAGATCTTAGATTTAGCAGTATTTACCTTCTGACTAGAGAAAGTAGAGTAATCCCTAATGATCCTATTAATAACCTTTGCTTCCCCCATTGTGGCTTGACCAAACAACAACATATCATCAGCAAATAAACAATGAGAATGATTAATAGCCATATGTGGAATACTAATACCCTTCCAAAGACCTCTCTCCCTAGCACCCAAAATAGCTTTGCTAAGAGCTTCTAACAAAATAATAAACAAGAAAGGAGACAAAGGGTCTCCTTGCCTAAGACCTCTGGAAGAAGCAAAAAAGCTACACGGGGAACCATTCAAAATCACTAAAAACCTAGCAGTAGAAATACATGCATAGATTCATTTCACCCACTTCACCCCAAACCCAATTATTTTAAGAACAGAAGAGAGCCTACAAACTAACCCTATCATAAGCCTTCTGAAGAGGGGAAAATGGATTTGAAAGGTAAACTGATCAAAACATAACGAAATAAACATGCAGAATGCTAAAATATCACAAAAGGCCATTTCACCTTGTTATTTTACCTTCTCCTTTGGATTGAGCTTGATGAAGTGAAGGCACCCCTTGATAATGCTCCACTTGATGTGCTCCTTTGATTGCTGGATGTGGATGGCTCTCCAATATTGTGCACAAATGATAAGGATGAATGATAAGGATGAGATGATCAAGTTGCCAAGATGATTTCCTGGGCTCAAAAGGGTAGCATAAGCTTACTGGATTTCAAGATGTTTTGAATGAAGGGATGGAACCTTATTTTACAGGAAGAGGAGAGGAAAACGGATGGCTAGGATGAATTCGAGATGAAGGGCTAAGATTTACTTGTGAGCTCACACAAGCTCCAAGAGAGGGAGTGGAGACCAAGAAATATGCCTTAAAGGCATTTCGTATCTCCACACTCTACAAGATGCATTGGAGGAATTAAAAATTCTCCAAAAATGGATATTATGGGGATTAGAAGAATAAAAATGAATTAAAAATTCCTTGGGAGAGGGAAATGCCTAGAGGAATGTGAGATTTCGAAAATCTTACATTCATCTAGAAAAAGAGCATTTAAAGCTAGTGGCTGGATGAAAAGACAAAGAGTTGACTTTGTGGCTAATCATGATGATTAGCCATTAATGACTCATTAGGAGGGGAATTAGAGGAAATGTTAGGTGGGATTTATATTTGTAGGAGAATTTGACTAGGAGAGAGAATGAGTGGAGGGAATAAAAAATTAGAAGAATAATGTTAAGTGAGTTTAGGGAGTTTCTAGAAGAATTTATTAGGTTAATGATGAATTAAGAAGATGATTTGTAGGAATCATGTAGGTTAACTAATTAATTGAAATTAATTAGCTAAGAGGAAGATTTGTGAGGATTTGATTTTTTAGAAGAATAAAGAAAGGGATTGATTTATTAAATAAATCAATCATATGCTATAGTAACAATATTAATTATATTTAATTAATATTGAGAAGAATTTTAATTAACATAATTAATTAATTAATTATGTGAGGAATTAAAAATAATTAAAATAATTATTTTTAAGTGTCTACATTTTGCCCCTCTTTGAAGCGAGGTGTGATGATGCATTGATTCAAAGAATAATCTTGTTTTGATGTTGATATTGGTTTGATAGGATGCCCCGGCTCTTGATTTATAGATTACGGTATGGTGATGCCCCCTCAGGAGATCAATTGAGGTATTTGATCTTTGGAGTTTTGCGAAATTGATATCCCGATAGATTTGATTTGATTTGATTGATAAGATCTAGATTCAGTCTGGTTTCAAGAAGAATTCATCCTGTATAAGACAAAGATGATCAAAGTGTCTGGTTTCAGGAAGGATTCATCCTGTATAAGACATGATTGATCACAATGTCTGGTTTCAAAAAGGATTCATCTTGTATAAGACATGATAAGAGCATCTGGTTTCAGGAAGGATTCATCTTGTATAAGACATGATTGATCACAACATTTGGTTTCAGGAAGGATTCATCCTATATAAGACATGATCGATCACAATGAACGTCTGGTTTCAGGAAGGATTCATCCTATATAAGACATGATCAGAGCATCTGGTTTCAGGAAGGATTCATCCTGTATAAGACATGATCAGTTCGTCTGGTTTCAGGAAGGATTCATCCTGTATAAGACATGATCAGATCACAACGTCTGGTTTCAGGAAGGATTCATCCTGTATAAGACATGATCAGATCACAACGAACATCTGGTTTCAGGAAGGATTCATCCTATATAAGACATGATCAGAGCATCTGGTTTCAGGAAGGATTCATCCTATATAAGAAATGATCAGCTCGTCTGGTTTCAGGAAGGATTCATCCTATATAAGACATGATCAGATCACAACGTCTGGTTTTAGGAAGGATTCATCCTGTATAAGACATGATCAGATCACAACATCTGGTTCAGGAAGGATTCATCCTATATAAGACATGATTAGAATCAGAATTGATTATGTGAGGAAAAAAAAGAAAAATAGAGGAAGAAAAATTAGGGTGTAAGGGATAAATGAGGAAGATATATGAAGTAGTCGTGAGGTATTTGGAAAGAAGAATAAGAGATGCGAGACCGCAGAGGAAAATAGGGACAATTGAGAACTCCATGGGATTATTGAGTTTAGGATTTGATGGAATGATGGTGAGAATTTGTGCACAACAAATATGGAGAGCCAACCTAGTTTGATGTTGCCCTGAGTGACTTGCACCACTTCTTATAGAAATCAGGATGCCATGAGAAACCCAGGGTGTGGACTGACTCTGTAGACAAACGGGAATTTCTTGCACACAACAATGCAAGTGTTAAGAAACACTAATACAAAGTTGTGGGTTCGTGCAAGGAAACCCTCAAACACACTGATACCTCTTGTACACGAGAAGGTAAGTGTTGATAAACACTAGTACCAGGTCGCCGGTTTATACAAGGATCTAAAACATGCCATACTATGAAATATGCCCCAATATGCACCTATCATAACATACCTGGATATGGAAGAACCCAGGCAATCATAAATAGTGGCAGTTGTAGGGCAAAAGATGCAAGCCTATATGAAAAGATCTAACAAAATCTAACAAGTCTCTTTCTTGCGACCAAATGATACCTCTTGCCAAAAGTAGAACTAGGATGGACTTGGGATTGTTTCTCAAGACTTCTTGAAGCTTATACAGAGGCATAAAAGCTCAGTTTCATTGGGACATTTCTCATTCATGACTTAGGTGAAGACTCATCATCATACGCATGTTTTATTGGGAGGCGGAAAAGAAGGAATGTTGTGCATGGGTGGGCTGGATGGCAGATGATTTGTAGTATCGACATGATAGACAGTGGATCCTGTTATTTACCTTGGCTCCTGCATAGAGGTTTTCACGAAGATACTTGCCCATAGTGCCACGAATTGTTTTTCTTTCTTTTTCTGATTTTATTTTTTCTTAATTTTTTTGTATCATAAGGTGCTTGTTTTGCCAGGTTTGCACCAAAGTGACGATTTTTTCAGGATCTTTTTTTTTTTTCATTTTTTTTTTTTTGACAATTTAAGATTTTCTGAGAACTAAGCATAAAACCTTTTGAGGTGCATGATATTCATTGGATTATCTAAAGGATCACCTTCAGGATTAGTCAACTGATAAGCTCCTAATCCATATTTCATTGTGATTACATATGGTCCAAGCCAATTAGGCTCGAACTTGCCTTTCTTTTCTCTTTCTTGTAGATTTTTCTAATTCTCCATGAGGACAAGATCACCAACTTTGAATTCTTGGGTTCTGACTTTTTTATGATAACTCATGCACAGACGGTTTTGATATACCCGGAGATGATTCAAGGCCTTGAGGCGCCTTTCATCTAACAATTCTAGCTCTTGTAAGCGGGCAATTTTGTATTCTTCCTCTGGTAGGATGTTTTGCAGTGATACCCTTAGAGAGGGGATCTCGATCTCAAGGGGAAGGATAGCTTCGGAACCAAATACTAGGAAATAAGGAGTGGCACCTGTGGGGGTGCGGATGGAGGTGCGGTAGGCCCACAATGCAGGATGGATTTGGAGGTGCCAATCACGGCCCGCTTCATTGACTATCTTTTTGAGGATTTTTATTAGGGTTTTATTAGAAGCCTCAGCTTGGCCATTGCCTTGGGGATAATATGGAGTGGAGAAGCGGTGTTGGATGTTGAATTTTTGGCAAAGTTCTTTGACATCCTGGTTTTTAAATTGTTTACCATTATCTGTGATGATAACTTTTGGGATGCCATATCGGCAGATTAGGTAGTTTAGGATGAATTTGGATATTTTCTTGTCGATGGTGAAAGTAAGAGGGATAGCCTCTACCCACTTAGTGAAGTATTCAGTGGCGGTGATAATGAATTTATGTCCGTTGGAAGATGAAGGGTGGATTTTCCCAATGAGATCGAGCCCCCACTGTGAGAAGGGCCATGGTGTAATGAATGGCTGCAATTCTTGTGACGGTGCATGAATCTTGTCACCATGCTGCTGGCAAGGGATGCATTTCTTCACATAGTTGTATGCATCTTCTTCCATTTTAGGCCAATAGTATCCTGTTCTCAAAAGTTTTTTAGCCAATGTGAGTCCACTTGAGTGTGCCCCACAGATGCCCTCATGTACTTCGCGTAATGCCCATTCGGCTTCTTGTTTATCTAAACACCTTAGGAGGGAACCATCAAAATGCCTTCTGAACAAGGTGTCTGCAAGGATGGTGTAACGGGCACATCGGCGGATGAAAGTTTGTTGTTGGGTTTTGGTGAGATGTGGGGGAATGGTGTTGTCTTTGAGGAAAGCGAAGGTTTCTTGGTACCAGGGGGACTCTAGACCAACAAGAACACACACCATTTCAGATTCTGGTAGGTCGTATGTCGGTATAAACAATTGCTCGACCAAGAACTCGCACTTCTGACTGTGTGCTGGCATTTGAAGGAGGGAGCCAATGGTGGCCATTGCATCTGTAGCCCTATTGTTTGTTCGTGGGATTTGATCAAACTTGATTGCCATGAAATGTTGCTTAAGATCTTCAACCATGGTATGGTAGGGAAGGAGTTTATCATCTTTTGTCTGGTATTCATCATTGACTTGTTTTATGACGAGCTGGGAATCGCCATAGACTTGTAATTCCTTTATTTTCTAGTGGATAGCCAAGCGTAAACCTATGATGAGGGCCTCGTATTCTGCTATGTTATTAGTACATGCAAAGGCTATCTTGTATGATTTGGGGATGCCATCTCCTTGAGGTGTGACCAATAATATTCCTGCCCCCGATCCATTTTGAGTGTAGGAGCCATCAAAATACAATTTCCATGTGGAGGATGTGGCAACAGTCATAATGAACTCATCTGGTAATTCTGTGAGAAGAGGATGGTTGCTTAGAAGTGGAGCTTCAGCCAACTGATCTGCAATAACTTGTCCCTTGATTGCCTTTCTGTCCACATATTCGATGTCAAACTCACTTAGAAGCATGACCCATTTAGCCATTCTGCCAGTGAGAGCAGCTTTTGACAGGAGATATTTAAGTGGATCAATTTTAGCAATTAATTTTGTCTTGTTGTTTAGCATATAGTGTCATAGTTTCTGTGTGCTGAATACTAATGCCAAACATGCTCTTTCAATGGGGGTGTAGTTGAGTTCATATCCTACCAACATCCGACTGATATAGTAAATGGCGTGTTCCTTCCCTTGATCATCTGTTTGTGCTAGTAATGCCCCCAATGCCATTGTAGTAGCACATATGTACAAAATGAGGGGTTTTCTAGGGGTAGGTGGCATCAAAACTGGAGGTGATGCTAGATATTCTTTTAATTTTTTGAAGGCCTTTTGACAGAAGCAATCCCATTTGAACTTTGTGTCTTTACATAACAAATGTGCAAATGGATGGCACTTGTCAGCTAGCTGTGAAATGAAACGCCTGACAGACTGGAGTTTTCCCTGGAGACTGCGTAGTTGTCTGAGAGTTTTTGGCAGAGGCATTTCCATAATAGCTTTTACTTTTGTGGGATCAACCTCAATGCCTCTGCGGGAAACAATGAATCCTAGTAGTTTTCCCAATGTGACACCAAACACACACTTTTTGGGATTTAGGCGCAGCTTGTATTTTTCCATTCTTTCAAAGATCTGTTTTAGAATAGGGATGTGCTCTTGCCTTGTCTTGGATTTGCCTAGCAGATCATCCACATAGTCCTCCATAATTTTGTGCAAGAGGTCATGAAAAATTGTTGTCATTTCCCGTTGATATGTAGCTCCAGCATTTTTAAGGCCAAAAGGCATGACCCGGTAACAGAAAGTACCCCATGGTGTTATGAATGCGGTTTTATGCTGATCCTCATCTACTATCTTGATTTGGTTGTATCCAAAAAACCCATCCATTAGCAATAGCATTTCATGTCCTACTGTAAGATCCACAATCATATCTATGTTTGGGAGCGGGAAATCGTCTTTAGGACAAGCTATATTTAGATCTCGGAAATCTGTGCAAATGCGGATGCCCCCAGTAGGTTTGCCGACAGGCACAATGTTGGAGACCCATTCAGTGTAGTCTATGGGTTTGATAAATTCTGCATCTAACAACTTTTGAAGTTCTGCCTTGACCAAGAGAGCAATATGCGGGTGCATTTTGTGGAGTTTTTGTTTTATAGGTTTTGCATCTGGGCGGATGGCGAGATTGTGAACCACCAAGGTAGGATCCAACCCTGGCATGTCGGAATAGGACCATGCAAAATTGATTTTAACCTCTGTAAGGAAGTTGATGAAGTCTTGTTTCTCGATTTCGGTGAGGGATTTGGCAATGAGCACATTTTTTGGAATGACTTCGGTGCCCATGTTGATGTTGTCTGTTTCTTCTATTAACAAATTTGATTTGTCTTGTGGAAGGTAACCAATGGTAGGGAGGTCAAATCCCTCATCGTTAAGTGCCTTTTCCAGGTTTTCACTTTCAAATACGCCCTTTGTTTTTATTTCTTGTTCATCCAAAGGCGCCTCAGGGAGGTTTTCACCTAGGAAATCACATCTTTTTCTTTTATTATCTTTTTTGTGGATAAGGGCATTGACTTGACTACCAAAGTATCCCTTTTCGTGTAGTTGAATACCCTTAATTCTATTACAGTCTTCCATATTTTGTGTTGTTAGGAGAGAAATGAGAGCATTATCGTCAACGTAGATATCTAAATTGGGTTTGTCTCATTGGCCCCAGTCAATGAGTTCAGGATGGACAAGATGTAGCTCATGTGAAGTGGGAGGGGTTACGGGGGTGATGGTATTGATGTAAGCATCGAAGAAGGTATCTTTCTTGTATTCATAAGGCATTTAATGGAATTCCTCTTCGTCAACGCTTTCGATATCCAAAGAAGGACTAGAAGGGGCACCGACAATAGTAATCCTAGGCACCAGGGTGTACCCCAAGCCTCTATTGTATCTGTAGGAGATAGAATTTATGGGTGCTTTTCTTCCTTTCTCCTCTGGTCACAGACCGTGTCCTTTGTAACCCATTTTTTCAACTATGGCAAATGCTTTTGGATACATTTCTTTGGATATTCTTGTTGGATCATCGTCCTCTTCCCGGTACAGCCATGAAGAGATATCTACTTCGAGGTTCTCGTTATCAAGTGGGCCCCATTGCTGGAAGGTGGTGTTTTGGTATTGCATGTCTGGTTTCGGGTCCTTTTTTAGCTCTTTTGGTTTACCAAATGACTTAGGAGAGAGAGGGAGGTTGCCTATTAATAAGACGTCCTCCAATTTGTATTCTCCACAGCCATTGTCCAAGATCTTGATTTGATTATTTGGTTGGGATGATGTAGAGGCAACATTTGATGTGTCAAATGGAGGCATTGGCAAAGGTCTATTTAGTGGGCAATGATACGGATGCTTCCCCTCTAATAGTTTGCAATATTGAAAAGGTTGGGGATCACCTTTGACAGTGATCACTTTTCCATTATAGGGGAATTTGATGCATTGGTGATAGGTGGAGGGTACGGCTTGTAAGGAATGAATCCATGGCCTCTCGAGGAGAATGTTGTAGGGGAGATCAAGATTGAGTACTTGGCAAGGGGTTTCAATTATAATGGGGCCCACTTGAAGAGGTAAGGTGATCACACCCTTTGAAATTCTTTTCGCATCATCATATGCCTTTATTGTGATCGTTCCTAATGTGTCTAGCAGATCCTCAGAAAGTCCCAATTGTTTTATTAATTTTTATGTACACAAATTAAGCCCGGATCCACCATCTATCAGGATACATTTGACCTTATGCTTGTGGATGAGAGCTTCGATGTGCAAAGGTTTATTATGGTCCTCATCTGTGGGAGCATCTTGGGAGTTAAATACAATGTGCTGCTGGGCAGCAAGGTTTCCAATGAGGGTTTGAAATTGGGTGGCGTTGATGTTATTAGGAACACGTGATTGGAGAAGGGCTTGTTCCAAAATTTCCTTATAGACCGGAGAAGTCTTGAGAAGTTCCAAAATGGAGATCTGCGCAGGTGTCTTCCCAAGTTGATCAAGGAGGTCATATCGACAGGTGGAAGACATGGGTGGGGGGTTTGGTGGGGGAGGAACTCCTTGGATGGTGACTCTTCCTCGGCATGTAGTTACATTACAGTCATTCTAGAAATGGGAGGTGGAAGGCGTGGCACCTTGAATGACTATTCTAGCCGGATTTGGTCTGCTTTGGGAAGAAGGAGGATTAACTCCTTGGATGGTTATGACATTGACATGATTGTCTGCAAGTTCAATGCGACTTACTAAAAAATCAAAACCAGTTACGTGATTAGCGTAGTCATAATCCATTGCGTTAGATGATGAGCCTTTTCCTTTATCATGCTTTGGGAAGGGTTCCTGGTACATTTTGAGTTTGTCATTGTTATTACCAGGTTTTGCATTTGCTACCTCAATCTCACCTCTATCAATGAGATCTTGTATGTAGATCTTCAGTTTCATACACTTTTGTGTATCATGTCCCTTGATACGATGGTATTCACAATACTCATTTTCATTATACCATATTGGTTTAGGTTGATTGGGATCAAACGGGCGAGTGATTGGGAAAACCACTATACCTGCTTGGACAAGTTTTTGAAACACCACTTCAATAGGCTCAGCAAGAGGAGTGAAATCTCTTGGAGTCATGTTATTCGATTGGGGTGGTCGTCCTTGGATTGAGACATTGTTGTGAGGATTTTGAGATTGATTTGAATTGTTTTGATTGTTGAATTGATGAATAGTGGTGGTGGATTTTGGGGGAGCGGCCACGGTTTGGACCCGCTTTGCATCAGTTACACCATCATTGACCACATTTTTATTTTTAGCCCAGAATTTTGGCTTGTCGTTATGATAAGAGGAAGAACTTTGTGATGACTACTAGTAATGTTTCAAGGTTCCTTCCTCCAACAAGACATGTTCGAGGGCGAGGCCCTTATCGGTCAATTTTTGGAAGGATTTGATACATTGAGATATTAAAGGTCTTGAAAGTTCAGGCACCAAGTTCTTTTGAAATAGTTCAATTTGATGTTGTTCTGGCATGTCCCACTAGAATTTTTTGATAAGATGTCGCCATCTTTGTAAGAAATTGGTGAAGTTTTCTCCAGGCCTTTGTTTTGTATTACATAGGTCCATCATAGAAACATCATTACCCATGTTGTATGCATAGTGGGCCACAAATTTTTCTGCCAAGTCTGGAAAAGAGACAATGGAGCCTCGTGGTAAAGATGAGAACCATGTCAGGGTGTCTCCCGTGAGACTCTTGGGAAAGAGTCTGCGAAGATAAAGGTCACTATAGGAGACTTCTTGGCATAAGATGTGGAATTCTCGAACATGGTCACGGGGGTCTCCTTTGCCTTCATACTTGGTGAATTTAGGGATCTCAAATCCCGGGGGATATGGTGCAACTGATATAGATGGGTCGTAAGGAAAAGGGAAAAACTCTTCGAATGAGTAAGCTTTCCTTTTATTAGTCTTTTCTTTCATGTTTTTGATGATATTCTTCATTTCTTGAATCTCCTTGATGAGGTCTTGTTGTGGACTTTGATATTGATGAATTGTATCTGCCTCAAGAATTGGATGAAACAAAGAAGGTGCACCACCACCAATATATTGATATGATGAGGAGGTGAGAACGTGGGATGTGATGACCGATGTCGCTGGGGTTTCTTGTGATAGTTGGTTGCGGTCCGCCAACTGTTGTGACGGGATTGAATGCGGTCTGGATAAAATTTGCGACATTGTTGGGAGAAAGGGAAGTTTGTGGAATAGAAATATGTGGTTGAATAGAAGGAGGTGGTATAGAAGTTTGTTAGAGAATGGATGAGATTGGATTTGATAGTGGTATGGATGGTAAGGAGGAAGAAGGCGGGATGGAGACCGTGGTGGGAGGTGTCGCGGGTGGCATTGATTGGGCTTGGATGATTGATGGGGCTGCAATTGATTGAGTTTGAATAGTAGGTGCAACACTTTGTGTGGGAGCGAGGTCTCCTTGTGGTTGTTGGACGAGAGCGGATCTATTAAATTCAAGTGGAAGTTGAGCTCCATGTTCAAGAAGAGTTTTCAGAAGTGCAGTTGGATTGTGTTTAATAAACTTTTCTATCATCTCTTGGTTATAAGAATCCGCTAGGAAAGTTTGCACTTCCGGACAAAGTTCATCTTGGTTAACCATGTCAAGATTTTGGTTTTGATCTCGATCGCTTGGTTGCCCACTTTGTGTATGATCTTGCGTGGGATCTTCATATAGGACACCAATGTCTGGCATGCCATATTGTTGATTAGCCATCTTTTTCTTTTGGGATCGAGTTGCGACCATACACGATATTTGTGATGAAAAGACTTAGGAAAAATGTGATGAAATGATTTAGAAAATTTGTGATGGAAGGATTTTAGAAACTTGTGATGAAAGGACTTAAGAAATTTGAGGATGAAAGGACTTAAGAAATTTGTGATGAAAGGACTTAAGAAATTTGAGGATGAAAGGACTTAAGAAATTTGTGATGAAAGGACTTAAGAAATTTGAATATGAAAGGACTTAAGAAATTTGTGATGAAAGGACTTAAGAAATTTGAGGACGAAAAGACTTAAGAAATTTGCGATGAAAGGACTTAAGAAATTTGAGGATGAAAGGACTTAAGAAATTTGTGGATGAAAGAACTTAAGAAATTTGTGATGAAAGGACTTAAGAAATTTGAGAATGAAAGGACTTAAGAAATTTGAGGATGAAAGAACTTAAGAAATTTGTGATGAAAGGACTTAAGAAATTTGAGGATGAAAGGACTTAAGAAATTTGAGGATGATTGATGAGGAAGGTATGGTAGTGATGGTTTAGAAGAAAACTTGATGACTAGGTTGTCTTTGGCATGAACATGAAGGATCTATTTAAATGGCAAGTTGTATGAAGGGATATGACCACCCTGATTTGGACGATAGTAGGTGTTTCAAAGGACAAACTTGAATTTTGACGTAGAGGATAAACTCTTAGCTTCTCTCTTAGGATTATGAAAAATGGGACGAATGGAGTTTTGACGCAATTTTGGACTTGGTGTGGGTAATGACTTGGACAATTTGTTTGCATCTTGACAAATATTTTTGCAAAGTTTTTGGGGACAGTGATGTGTTTTTAGTCTACTCTTGGCAAGTATGTATCAAACAAAGCAAACACAATGATTAAATGCATATTATCTCAAAGACACTCATGCTCATATACAACATTCTTAAGGCTAGCAAGGACAATAGTCATTGAATCCCAATTGGTTTCCCATCTACGCTTTCCTAGAGCGGACACTTAGATGCTTGACCCCACTGGCTCCCCTCCACGGCACTCACTTCTCAGGGCAGCCAAGCATCAATTCCCATGAAAACTCCTCATGGCGAACTTTGTGTCTCTACTAAGGGCCGTAAGAATATGGGCCACTTCAGAGGTCCGACTTCCTGCACCAATGACTAGAGGGTTTTTGGCCACTATGAACAAGGTGTTTAGTAAGTCTTCCCGTTAGGAGCTACCCTTCGAAGTTGCGCAAGCACAATTGAGGCCTATAGCCCAACGAAGCACCAAGAACATAGTAGTCATGCAAGCATGATTGAGATCTCTAGGATCCTACTAAGCACCCAATGTGAGAGTGAACTCTCATATAGCCCCAACCATTAACCCTTTCATAGTCAATGGCCTATTTATTATAGTGAGTTGGGAACCCCAGGTCCGGGTGTACTCACTTGGGTCATTCCCCTCTTACCTTCTCAAAGAGCAAGTTGGGAGGGCAGGCCTGCTAGAGGTAAACACACAATCAAACAAAAAAAGGTTGGAGGGTCTGGATTTCTGATCGTCTAGTAAGACGAGAGCATACTTTCCTACCTTTACGCTTTTCTTAAAGACACATAAGACAATGGTTCATTCCATTTTAATTAATATCTAGGTGCCTAATTTAAATAAATGCACAATATTTGGTTGAATCAGCTAGGCAACCTGCAAAACCACTTGATTAGTAGTTTGAAAAATGGAGTCTTCAAAAAGCATCCTGCAAAACAACTTGATTAGTAGTTTGGAAAAATAGTCTTCAACAAGCGTCCTGCAAAAATCAACAAAATGACAAAAATATTAATTTTTTTTATTTTTTGGGAATGAATAGAAAAACATGAATAAAAAGTTTTTTACTAACGACAAATGTGGATTTGAAGAAAGTTTTGATGGGTAAATGGGGTTTGACTAGGTTTTTACCACTTTCTAAGGGATAGGCAAGCGAAATATGGGGATTTTGGAGGAGAGATGAAGGAATGGGAAAATTTGTCCAAGAGGGACAAAGAAGCAAAAGTTGAAGATGGATAATATGGGAAAAATTTGGAGGTGATTGGATGAAAAGGGAAGAAGTTATGGAAAACCCTAAAAATAGAGAAATATGGGATTTTGGGCTTCAAAAAGTGGATTTTTGAGATAAGGCCTCTAAGGAAGAAAATGTGGAAAATGGCAATGTGGAGAATCTAGTGAAGTTTGAAGGGAAATGGAGTCAAGATAAAGAAGATATGGTGAAACCGTAGATTTAACAGAATAGGCCCTAAATTTAACAGAAAAGAAACCCTAAATTTAACAAAACAGAAACCCTAGATTTAACAGAGCAAACAAAAACCCTAGATTTAACAGAGCAAATTTTCGCACTAAACAGAAAAATAAAAATGTCAAAGGTTTGGATTTCTGATTGTCTAGATAGACGAGCATACTCTCCTACTTTCACACTTTCCTGCGGGCGAAAAGATTATATTTAAATAGAGCAGATAACAGGAAATAAATAAATTAAATGCAGACTACAGTTAGCGCCTAAAATTTTCAGATAGATTAACAGAGCAAACAGTAGCACTACACAGATAGAAAAGTGTCAAAGGTCCAGATTTCTGATTGTCTAGATAGACAAGAGCATACTCTCCTATTTTCACACTTTCCTATGGTCAGAGCATACAGTCGTGTTAAACAAAATAGAAAAGTGAAAGGTCTAGATTTTTTATTGTCTATATAGACAAGAGCATACTCTCCTACTTTCACACAGATTATACTAAAACAGAACAGACAACAAATCAAATAACAAATCAAATAACGGAGCTGTCGTGCTACAACAGAAATAGAAACATAAAAAATAAAAAAACAGAAACAGAACAGAATAAGGAGGAGCTGTCATGCAGAAATGCAGAGCCACGATTTTGGAACCTACGAAAAAGATATATATATATTTTTTTTCTGCAATCGCGCTATTCTAGAACCTGCATCTCACAACTCACAAAAACCTAAAAAAAAAAACAACATTAGTTCTCAGGGACGTGAGTCCCACCAGGCGTGCCAAAATGAAGAGGGGAAAACAAATTTGAAAGGTAAACTGATCAAAACATAACGAAATAAACATGCAGAATGCTAAAATATCACAAAAGACCATTTCACCTTGCTATTTTACCTTCTCCTTCGGATTGAGCTTGATGAAGTGAAGGTGCCCCTTGATAATGCTCCACTTGATGTGCTCTTTTGATTGCTGGATGTGGATGGCTCTCCAATATTGTGCACAAATGATAAGGATGAAAGATAAGGATGAGATGATCAAGTTGCCAAGATGATTTCCTGGGCTCAAAAGGGCAGCATAAGCTTACTAGATTTCAAGATGTTTTGAATGAAGGGATGGAACCCTATTTTATAGGAAGAGGAGAGGAAAACGGATGGCTAGGATGAATTCGAGATGAAGGGCTAAGATTTACTTGTGAGCTCACACAAGCTCCAAGAGAGGGTGTGGAGACCAAGAAATATGCCTTAAAGGGATTTCGTATCTCCACACTCTACAAGATGCATTGGAGGAATTAAAAATTCTCCAAAAACGGATATTATGGGGATTAGAAGAATAAAAATGAATTAAAAATTTCTTGGGAGAGGGAAATGCCTAGAGGAATGTGAGATTTCGAAAATCTTACATTCATCTAGAAAAAGAGCATTTAAAGCTAGTGGCTGGATGAAAGGACAAAGAGTTGACTCTGTGGCTAATCATGATGATTAGCCATTAACGACTCATTAGGAGGGGAATTAGAGGAAATGTTAGGTGGGATTTATATTTGTAGGAGAATTTGACTAGGAGAGAGAATGAGTGGAGGGAATAAAAAATTAGAAGAATAATGTTAAGTGAGTTTAGGGAGTTTCTAGAAAAATTTATTAGGTTAATGATGAATTAAGAAGATGATTTGTAGGAATCATGTAGGTTAACTAATTAATTGAAATTAATTAGCTAAGAGGAAGATTTGTGAGGATTTGATTTTTTAGAAGAATAAAGAAAGGGATTGATTTATTAAATAAATCAATCATATGCTATAGTGACAATATTAATTATATTTAATTAATATTGAGAAGAATTTTAATTAACATAATTAATTAATTAATTATGTGAGGAATTAAAAATAATTAAAATAATTATTTTTAAGTGTCTACACCTTCATCATATCCAATTTTAGAATCATAGCAGGAATAAAAAGATGGGAGATAGAATGCAAAATCTCATGAGCCACAATAGCACCTTCCACCATTTCCCTACCTGGGACAGAACAACCCTGCTCACCTGAAACAATCTTAGGAATAAGCTTGGCAAGCCGTACAAAAAATTCTTTAGTGATAATCTTATATAAAGTATTACATAACGCAATTGGGCGGAAATCCACAAAAGACTTAGGATTCTCTGACTTAGGAATGATGGCAATAAGAGTTGTATTTAACTCCTTCAAAATGGACCTATTACACCTTGCCTCCTCGAAAACAAGATGAAGTTCTTCCCCAAGAAGAGACCAACACTTTTGAAAAAAGAGAGCAGTAAAACCATCATACCTAGGGGCATTATCGGGTGCCATGGAAAAGACAACCTCTTTAACTTCCTAAACAGAAAAAGGGGCATTAGCATGTTATTATCCTCACCAGATATAAGTTGAGGGATAGCAGAAGCAAAGCTATCATAAAAAATAGAAGACTCCTTAGTTAGCAAAGATTTGAAGAAACGAACAGCCTTAGAGGCAATATCCTTCTCCTTCGAAGGGAAAACATCAACAGAATCTTGAATACAAGAGATCCTATTTCTTTGCCTATTTAATTTAATAGATGAATGAGAAAACTTAGTGTTCCTATCTCCATCAATCAACGATAGATCCCTAGATTTCTGCCGCCAATAAATTTCCTCTCGAGAGAGAACTTCCTCAAGCTGAGAATTCAATAATTTATGTTTATCAAAGGAAGCAGAATCCATCCCAATTTTCATAACCACGGAGTTTAAAACTTCAAGATCTTCTTGAATTATGGCCTTCTCAAAGAAAATGTTTTTAAAATGCAGTACATTCCAGGTCTTAATCTTTTCTTTATCAAAAGATAGTTTTTTGACAAATCAAAACATTCTCGTTCAAGAGATAAAAGGGGCCAAGGTCCACCAAGATTCTAAGAGCATTAAGAAAGATGGATCTCTAAACCACATAGGCTCAAATTTAAATGAAGATTTTCGAGGAGCTGTATCATCCAAAATAGACAACATAATTGGAAAATGATCAGAATAAGAATTGGGCAAAACCATAGCAACAACATCCACATCTGAAGAAATCCAATTAGCAGAAATCAAAAAACAATCAAGACTTTTAGCAATTTGCGAAAAACATCTCCTATTTGTCCAAGTAAAAGGACTATTCAAGGTTTTACAATCCATCAAACCATTTTTCTGAATGAACGCAGTAAAATTAACCATAATACGCTTATTCAGTAGAATACCCGCAATCTTATCATCATCACAAGAAATGGCATTAAAATCTCCACTAAAAACCACAAACTGACTTTGTAGAGGAGAGGAGGCAATAGATAGAGAGTCCAAGAGAACTCTCTTCCCCACTATAGACATTGGACCATAAACATTAAAAAGCTAGAACTTGACATTCCAAACCCAACTCTTTAGCAAGGTCGGCATCCATAAAGGAGCAAAAACAACCAAAGATAACTCCGTAGAAACATCAATCTAAAGAAAAGCCAAACCTCTAGAAGCCCCCGTAGAAGGGGAAACACAAAATTTTCACAACTTCCTTTTTGAAAACAAACACCCTGCATACTTAACTTAGTCTCTTGCAATATTAACACATCACACTTCATTAAGTCTAATTGTGACTTAATGAAGCGTGTTTTGTTAGGAGCATTTAATCCCCTAACATTCCAAGAAACGACCTTCATTTCTCTCGAGGGGAGACAATCTCTCCTAGTCCACATGTAAATTAAAAAAAAAAAAACTAAGTTTTGGTCAAGATGGACTCATACTTGAACACATGAGAACCTATAATGCTATATAAAATAAATACATTTATTAAAAAGTGAAATAAATTTTTTTTTGTTTCAAACAAAATATCATAACTATCAAATAAGAGTGTCACTCATAAAATAAGATGATCATTTAAACTAGTATTGGTGTCATAGTGAAAAAATATTGTTGCTATGTGTACAACTATTGGGGTAGAAATGTATATGCATTAGAGTATTTCATATTAATAATTTTTCCTATCACAAATAAAAAGATGTACACAATAAATGCCTTGTATTTTTTCATGAAATGTTAAGGATTGTCAAATTGTTTTAGTGTTCAACTATTGGTCCACTTGTGTTGGATACAAGTTGTATTTTATATAATAATGTGTTGTTTTTATAACAATAAATAATTTTTTTTGTGTTCAACTATTGGTCCATTTGTATTGGATATAAACATTAATTACAAAAAAAAATTATTGTTACTAATAGGTATTTGGTCCATTAGGTTGCATATAAGCTATATTTTAAATTAAAATATGATATTCTACTAAGAAAAAATGATATTTCTTTGTCTGAAACTACTAGAGATTTTTTAGATTTATTTTTTTACAAATATTAAAAAAGTTGTTTTCAAGATACTGAACACACTAGACGTGTTATTTTCACAAGTTGCATGAAGAGTCAGACCTCCAATTCTTAGTTGTAGATATACAAGTGTCCATTTCATAATTAAAAAAAAAAGAGGTCTTACGATATTCCAATTAATTGTTACATGTTGATGAAGTTGGTTGCATGATTATTGGTCCCTCTCTCCTATAACATCTTCCAAACACATGTTGTTTAACATAAAAAGTTTGCATACCATTCCTACAAAAAAATTGTAGTTCACTTGATTTCTTACATTTCCTCATTATATCTTTGTTAATTCATATCTTCTTAATAGGTCATATAGAATGCAAAATTCACTACTTAAACAATTAATTCAATCAAGTTGCACCACTTAAATTTTATGATTGAATGTCCCAAGAGAAGAAATCAATAAGGAACTATGTGTTCTAAGTTTGGGGCATTGTATCAAAAAGTGTCTTTGACTCCATACTAAAGGTTCTTTTTTAACCAAAACAAATATATATTATCTCAAGATGAATGATGGAAACTCCAAGTTAGATTCAAAATATTTTTAATGTTTTTGCAAGTCAAATAACCTTGGTTGATGTGAAAATATGTGATAAAAGTGATTATTATTTTTTTTATTTTCTTTCATAGATTCATGATATAATCTTCTTATGACTATTAATTGTACAACACCTACATTAAATCTTTAGTATGTAGTTTCAAACATTTCTTAAAAATAAATGTCATTAATAATTATATATGCTCTAACAAAGGATGTTTTATTTTTTAGAACTTATTCAAAAGATGTAAATAAGAAATAAGTCAAGGGACAAAGTCAAAGTCTAGTCATATAATGTCAATATTAATAATGTCAAAGTCTAGTCTTAAAAATTTCTTGAACTCCTAAAAATATTAGAATATATACTAATAATAAATTAAATATAAATCTATAATGTCACATATTATTATGATAAAAAAGAGGAAATTATAAAATGTGAAGGTTGCAATAGAGGTGGTGTTTTCTTTAGAGATTGGCATATAAGATCATAGTGAGTAGAAGAGTTTGAAGACAACAAGGTGAAAATCTTCTATCATTTTATTCCAACATGGAAAACCATTTATACAAAGAGGGAGGGTAATAGTTTACTAACAACATCATTAACCATTAAATATTAAATATAACTAATAATGGAATAGTTACACTAACATTCCCTCTTATTACATTGTTCCTACAAAAGTAGCATTGAAACCTCAAGTTTCATCTAGCCAAGAGAACCCCCCTTAAGACTTACACAAAAAAACTTGTTAATTACATAAATACACATTTTTTAGATGATCTTTCTTTGAAGAAGAAAATCCTAAATCAAGCAAAGCTCCTTCAAGCTACCTCATGACCCTTAGAAGGGTGCAGATTTGAGATAAATTCTTAAGTTCCTAGTCTCGAACTCTTTAATCACAGAGTTTTGAATTATTCGTCAAGAATCTCTATTGAGCTATGAGAGAGCTCCATCATTATTTTTCATTGTGAAAGGGTATAATTCTTAATCATAATGTCACAATCTCGTTGGAAAATAATACATATTGATCTCAACACCAAATCCTAAACCTATCTCCAAAATCAATCTCCACAATATATACATTCTTCAAATTTGTCAGCATGAATGTAAAGAAAGCTAAATTAAAGGAAAACAAGACCAAAACACAAAAAAAGCTTCTCAAGCAAGACACTATCTCAAAGTGAGAAGCTAAGTTGAAATGATGGAAATGCCTCCATCCTCCAATGACACCAACCTCCAAAGTGACCTTGTTATACTGTATCCATTTGATGTCTTAGATGAATCTTTGGAGGAATCATCAAGTGCTACAAATATTTACCCTAGTTCCTGCCACCAAATGCACATATTCTTAAACAAATTGTAGAAACATCTCGCCTGTAGAATTGAATTGTATCAAAGATGGGCATAATAGCACTATATGATCCACCTTTGTATTCAATGAAAATGAGCTCTTTATTTGAGAATTTTTCATTGAATAGAAGTAACTGACTAACAATAGCATTTGCCATGGAATCATCTATCTTTCCCAATAACACAATTCCATCTTGCAACAACAAGCCTATCACACCTTCTCTTGACCTTTGTGCTAGTACAATGCTCTTCTTTACTATGATATCACTCTCTTATAGATAAAGGAGGAAAAAGAGCAGCCCACCATAAGTATCCGTCTTTGTGACATTGTGTTCACATCCATACTTCAAAATTCATCTACCTTCACACACAATAATGAAGTATTATCAATGCCTTGATTATACCTAAGTATCCGATGATTCTCCTTAAAATATATGACTAACAAATCTTTTACATTGGTCTCTTGTTTAATACAACTAAGCTCTCTTACTTCACATGCAGCATGGAAACAATGAAGGGTTCTCAATCACACTATAGTAAAGCATATCAAATATTGTAAAACTTACAAACCTACCATGCAAAAAAATCTAATGTTCAATCACAACTCACAATTGCAGTGAGAATAATAAATACTAATTACCGACAGATCGAACTGTCAAATCTTTTTTTCTTAAAATGAAACTCATTTACCAATCGATGGATCTTTACATATAAATCACTACCTGCAACCGTTGCTTGACTTCCCACACTAGTTTCAGAGATTTGTAGCCAGAATAGAATTCCTCGATTCGGTAGGTCCTACAATCACTACAACATTGATGCCTCGATTCGAAGCCTCCTTTTTGAAGTTCACTGCTACTTGATCGATTTCCATAGGATATTTACCCTCATATAGTAGTTCATTGTTTTTTCAAACACTCTCAATACTCACCTATCTCCATCCTGAATGCCACAATAGAAGTACTCTCAAGGACTTTACCGTTGGCAGCAATTCAATTGTTCACTTCTTTAGTGGTAACCGCAATTGTTCACTTCTTTAGTGGTAACCCCGTTGTCTCTATGATCCCAAAAGGCTTCGATATATGCACCCTCGGCAACATTTTGAAGGTATGAAGAGTTAATTTCATGTAAGATGGTGATGATCTTACTAGAGTAAGATTCATGTATATGGACTTTTTACACTAAGAAGAATTATGAGACACAGAAACAACCAAGGGAAACGTCTAGCCAAGGGCACGGACTACATTAGCCACAATCTCATTGCAGCACTCAGTTTTCTTCGCAACACACAGGCACGCAAATAGTTTACCACATCATTCATCTTGGACCTAATTTCCTTTCAAAATGCCTAGACATGTTTTTGTTGCTCTCATACCATATGAAGAAAAATGGTGACAAGCTTCGATCATTGTATTCTAGCATGGCAAAGCATATATACAAAGAGGAAAGGTTACAGTTTACTAATGGCATCACTCATCGTTGAATAATAGATGTAAAAAACATATAAGATGTTTAAAATGCTTCATGTAATTTTTTATATCCAAATATTTTATATAAATATGATATCTAAAGGTAAATCAAGTGATAAAAGTGATTGGGTAAGAAAATTTACCATAAATATGGTTGAGGAATAATGGTCATCGGAAGAAGAGCATAATGGAACAAACCCAAATATAGGAAGAAGAGCATATTGGTCATGGGAAGAAGAGCATAATGGTTATGGGAAGAAAGAATAGTGGAACACTCAAGGTTTTATCATTCCTAGTGGGCCACCTATAAAAAATAATCATCCAAGGTAAAAATATATTCGATTAGGGGAGCCCATTGAATCTACTTTACAAAAGTTGGTTCAATGTAAGTTTATTATATTATCAAAAATCAAATAATATAAGATTCAATTAAAACTATCAAAAAAACAAAATAGAGTTTGATATTCAATAGATTCAATTGGAATTCAACTAGATTGATATACATTGATTTTTAAATGGTTTTATAAAGCCTTATTTTCCCATGCCAAACATATTACGGGAATGCAACTACCACATAACTAACATCAAACTAGTTTATTATTTATTAGCCTTAAAACTAACCTACATTAATATAAAAATCCAACATTTCCTCCCTTATTACATTGATTTGAACGAGAGCGGAACATTGCAAGGGTTGAACACAACCCTTCTAGAGACTTTGATGAAGCACCTTCATCAATCCTCCTCACTCACCTAGGAAACACTAAATTGAGAGCATCAATGGATCTCCTGAATGTAGAATATGCAACCATCTGTACAGCATGAGAGAACATAAAAGTGTTCCACCCTTTATGCACAATGAGACATTTCCTCTAAAATTCCACATCTCCAATGAGCATGTCTAATACCTCCTCTAGTGTTTCACATGAGACACCTATCCTTTGAAAGTTCACATCTCTAAGTGTGTCTAATGCCTCCTAAATTGTTGTGGAAACAATTTCTCATTTGCTATACAAATCTCCAACCAAACGTCTTCATAGGAGACACCTAACCTCTGAAAGTCCACATCTCCTCTAAGTGTGTCTAATGCCTCCTCAGTTGTTGTAAAAATTACCAACCAAGTCTTTAATACACCAAATGCACCCATAATAAATCTTGCCCCCCTTTCTCCTTGAAGGGACACATAATTGCTAGCCCCCTCTTTTCTTCAGGGTCACAAATAGGGTGCTTCTCATGTAATGGATCATTCCTAAGAGAGAAGCTAGCTTGGGATAATAGATATCCTCCTGTCTTCATTGCCTCCAACCTCCAATAAGACCCTATTACAATTTTTTCACTTGATTCCACATGTGAATCTTTGAAGACTTTGTCAAATGTATCATGCATGGACACAAGAATAAAAGTAAAATGTGTGGCCATGATAAAAAAAAATGAAACTAACAAGGTGTCAAATTCAACCAAAAATACATCTTTTACAATATCAAGAAAATATCTTCACACGTTTCAACCAAAAATACATCTTTTACAATATCAAGAAAATATCTTCACACGTGTCTTAGGGAAAAAATTAATCGCATGCCTCTTTGACTATCTTATAGAATTGCACTCACAGGGTGATAGTTGAGTTTGAAATTGATACCTATAAGGTTAAATCATGGTTGAAGACCTAAATTTTTCACAAAAAAAATTCATTACCTGTGGCAGAATTGTATCTTTGCAAGTACAATCAAAGAGAATAGAGAAACTTAACATGCCTCAAGCGATATCAAAAAGTAAAAATCTTTGAACCTAAAATTTGAACTATAGTAAGAGCATCCAAATAACTACTTTCTTCTTGCTAATAGCATCTGAAAAACTACTTTCTGAATGATTTTTATCACTATATTATTATTTTTTAAACTATAAATCTCAATTCTATTGTTTATTTGAAAAACTCACCTCTATTCATGTGTATCAATGATCTTATGAAAACTCATTAATGTGTTAGAAGACTCATTCTACTTAGTACCACTACCTACTTTCTCCAATATCACTAGATGTATGCAGTTATACCCTTTCTTTCCAATTCCATTTGTCCTTTATGATAATGTTGTAGTAATTAATATCAAGCTTTTCACCACTGTCAACAAACCTCTTGGAGGTCCATTCATAAATAATAATTCTAATTTCCCATACTAACAGTTACGATCATGAAAAATGATTCCTTGTTTAGTTAAAATGGTTGGCTTTTACTCAACAAACAATTTAACTGTAAAAATAACCTTCTCCTATTTCAAACAATATTATCCCATACGACCTGTTATTTCATTTTTTTTTTGTTTATATGTAACGTCACATTCAGCCTGTCAGTGTTACACCATTTCTCAATGTCAGAGTTTTCTATGCCATAGATTTAGACTGACAAATCTATTATCCAGTGCACTCTCAAACTTCAATGCCTACAAACAGCAAGTTTTTCCCTCTCATGAAATATTTCTTTCAATCCTTGCACGCCTTTTGCTATACCATCTCTCTGTCTTCCCTCTCGGCATGGTTCTTCAAGACACCTTCAGACTCCTAGGCACATAAATAATACCTGCTCTAATACCATATGTGAGCGCACGATAGAAAAAACATAATAGAATTTGATATTCAATGGATTCAATTGGGATTCAACTCGATGAATATACATTGATTTCTAAATGGCTTTATAAAGCATTGTTTTCTTGTGCTAAACTTCTTATGGGAATGCAACTACCATATAACTAACATCAAACCAATTTATTATTTATTAATTTAAATTATAAAACTAATTTACATTAATGTAAAACTAACAAAACCATTGTGAATATCATAGGTTTAAAGTCTGATATAAAACTCTTAATTTTATAAATTGAAAATTTTGAAATGTAGGAGAAATGAGTCTAGCCTAAGAATGCAAACTAAGAACCATTTCCAAAATATTTCATTGGGGAACAACTAATTAGGCTCAACTTCAGTCCTATAGAAGAGTTGAGCATTGTGACTGATTGTAACCTTTTGAATATTGATTGGATATGATTAAATTGAAGATGCAAGAATTAAATTAAATGATATAAATTTGATAATATTCAACATATTATACATATAGACATCCTAGATCTAGTGGTGTTTTTGTCAGTTAAAACTTTGAATTCTAGATTAGGATGCCCTACGTATCACTCCCTCCAAAATTTAGCCTAAAAGTGTTGGTCACATGTGCAAGTAGGCATAGACCTAATGTTTTTCCCTATTCAAGATCTAGAATTGTATATCTTAGTCTTCTCTCTACAATGATACAAATTTTGGCTATCAGATCTATAGCAGGTCATAAAAAGAAGGAATTTTGTGTGTAGTATAGGACTTTTCATACGTCACACCTTGGGTAGGAATAAACCTCCACTAAAACTATGATTGATTAGAAAAGAGATATTGCCCCTAATAGGAAAGAGGCTAAATCTAAAGTGAAAATCTATTGAGAAGGTTATACCTCTGGATTGATATTGGTAGTGATACAATACTCTTTAGATAAGTCCTCAAAGTTTTGATTCAATAACATGATAAATCATAACAAAATCCATCATGAAAACAAACTTGAAGACAACTTGCTATATCTTGATGCTCCTTGTACTCAGATCCACTCTTAAAGAAATTAGGAATGCTTTGGCTGAAACTACTAGATGTGTAAATGAAAATAATGCCTTTATATAGGACTCAATGTATTTTCACATTTAGGTCAACTACCAATAGACATATCAAAATATAGAGATCATATCACAAATAATGGTAACTAGCACTCTGATATATTTAAATTTGGGCCCCTTTTCGAAGGACTATGGCACTAGGCACCCTAGTTTACTAGGACAATGACCTGGGTCACCTCATGAGTATATATTTGGATGAGAGAAGGATAAAATAGGCTGAAAATGACCCAAAAGGAGGCACACTAAAGAAAGGGACCAATAAAGGATTATGAAATTGTAAGAGGTTATATATTTGGATGAGAGAAGGATAAAATAGGCTGAAAATGACCCAAAAAGGAAAATCTAAGGGTGGTTGTAGATTGCATAGGCTCAAGACATTGGATCAGGTCACCTCATGAGTATATATTTGGATGAGAGAAGGATAAAATAGGCTGAAAATGACCCAAAAGGAGGCACACTAAAGAAAGGGACCAATAAAGGATTATGAAATTGTAAGAGGTTATGATTTATGACACTATATTTAGCTCCCACTTTAGCAAGAGTATGAACTTATTCTCATACTTGTGGTAAATAATATATAGGATCATGTAAGATCACTCTAAAAGCATACGAGAAAAATCCAACATCATGAATGTGAACCAACATATAGGATGTCCAACAAAATAAGAGAATCTATGAAGGTAAAAAAAAAAAACTCAAGAATTGGTAGTTAACCAAGTTAGCAATATAACATTTTTATTCTTTAAGAAAATTATATTATAAAATAAATATGAACAAAATGATATTTTATAGGGTTCTAAAATAACACTTGATTATACCTTGCATGAAACATGTCAAATTCCAAGGAATAGTTAGGAAAAGACATTAAGTGTGAATGCACTACTAATAATATTCTAGGCTAGTTATATGCATTTAAACAATATGAAAATAGCTCGCAAATATGAAGAATGGATCATTTCAGGTGAGGATAAATAATATATGGTAGGGAGGTAAATGTTTAAGATCCTATTCAATTATGAACCAGCCATGTTAGACAAAGCAAATGAAATGGTAGAAATAGTGTGGATGATTTAAAGAATATAGGCTAGGATGATGAATAGGATGACGAACAACAACCTTGGATAACAAATATGTTAAGGCATCATGGAGTCACCATAATTACACTATTACATGAAAAGGTTTCAAATCCATTACAAAGATAGTTGAATTGAACAAGAGAAGCCAAAAGAAACACTGAATACCATACACCCATAAAATTACCATTTATTCAAGAAAAGGCATCACAAATAAGGATTGCAATAATAAGGATGAAAACCATTGCAAAGTAAACTGAGACAGCAACAAAGTTAAATAGTTCTCAAGAAATGTTGCATTCCCCATAAAATCATAGAATGCACATATAAAACACCAATGGAACCTACCTTAAACAAGAAAACTCTATTGGATAGAAGACCCACCTGAAGAGAAAATACATGTTTTAACTTAAATATCATCTCATTCGTTAATGATAATAAACATAAGATACATGAATTTCAACTTATATAGAATCACATGAATTTTAACTTAAATAGCATCCCCTTTGGTAATGCTAATCAGCATAAAAGGATCATATGATAACAACCAATAGGTTGGACAAACAACAAGAAGTCACAAGGTAGGGGAAAGTAGTGTAACATAAAAATACTCGTCATAAATTATAGGGGAGGGGAAAAGAATCATAGAACGTCACAAGACCACCATATTTGAAAGATAACACAAAATAAATATCGTTCCAATAAAATAAGCACAACAAGACCTCCAACAATATTTGGTCCAACATAAAGATAGCACAATGTGCAAAAATACTATAACTAATTAATAAATCAAATGTGGGCCAACACATTCTATGGAGTTAAAAGACTCCACTTTTACTTATATTTTTATGATATGAAGGATTTTGGTGAACCATTTTGTATATTATATATTGTTAAAGTTTTTCATCTAATTTAAGACTTTCTTTTACTATTAGAAGTACTAAATCCATCTATTAAGACATCTAGACAATTGAATTTAAATGGAGAAGATGCTAAGAAATTTTATAGCTCAACTAAAATGAGTTTATATACAAAATTCAAATACATTTATTTATATATAATATTATAAACACACAAATCATATTTAATAAATGACATTCAATAAAAAAAAAAAAAATTAATTATATAAATCAAATATTTTTATCAATTGACAAATGAAAAATTTGACATTAATTATATATTGAGCTATTTATTTGTTGAACACACCATGGGATTGAGAGGGCGGGTGAATCGGTTAAAACCTTAAAACAACTTACTCATATTAATCCTTTGAACATCAAATCACAATTGGGATTTTGGTTCTCAATGAAATGGTGGATAGTAGACCTATTGAGGTGGACATGTATGTTGTGTTTGTAGGGATTGTAGACACCTAAAACTGGCACAACTAATTAAATGGATATTATTCATTTAATCATCATTAATTCTTCCTATTAATTAAATTAAGATTTAATTAATATCCCTATTCTTCTAATCGCCTATTAATTAAATTCACATTTAATTAATATTCCCTTCTTCTATCTAAGCCATTTAATTAAATTCACATTTAAATTAAATACACCCCCCCCTCTAGCCATTTTAATTAAATTTACATTTAATTAAAAATGGCAATTTATTCCCTTTCCCATTTTAATTAAATCTACGTTTAATTAAAATCTCTTGTGCATCTAAATAAATCAAAATTTATTTGTAAATTCCCCCCCCCACTTGCAAAATCCTACAAATGCAAGTTGCATCATCTTTTGGCTAAATTAAATATTTTTAATTTACTAAAATTCCTATTTTCCCTCACCCACTTGTCAAACCCTACATTTCCCACTTGCCCTCCTAATTTCTTCTAGAATCCCTCTAATCCTCCATTAATTAGCCTAATTCTCCTCATCATGTCCAATCCCTAAATTTGGGGAGTCACTTCCCCAAATTAGGAGAAAGTCTTCAAAATGTATTTAAGACCTTCTCCTTTCAACAAGGTAACTTGTTGAATACCCCCAAATTTGTAAGGCTCTTACAAAGTTGTCACTTAGACCACTAGTGGTTTTCCTCTTGGAGCAAGTTAGCCTCCAAAGTCTTCAAAGGGCATTTAAAGCCCCTTACAAGCCCACACCCCTAACCCATTATGGTTGTCCACTTGACTATCGTTTATCCTTGCACAAGAGTTTACGTCTTGGACAATAGCCTGCTTCTTTGGATAAAAGCATTATCCAATGATGTCACCCCTTGAAGCCTTCCCTAATGCTCAATTAGCATCAAATGCTTTCTTAGGATCTCTCAAGCCCTCTCAAGATGACATTTGTCAACTTGGGGTTGGATTGAATCCCTCACATGGATTGATAACCTTCAATCCTAGCCCTTGTTGAGATTCCTCAATCTCAACCATCCATTTCTCTATTTTATCTATAAATAGAGCCCATTTCCTCATTCTCAGGATCCAAGTTTTCTATCCATTCACTTCTATTGCATCCAATCTATAGTCTAATTGTGTTGTGCAGGTTTTCAAGGAACTCAATCCTCATTACTAACCATTTAGGCCATTTTTTAATTGCATTATAGCTTATTTTTTACATGTTTAGAATATCTTGATAGCTTAATTCATCTCATTTTCATAGCATTCTCATATATCATCCTCATATTAGCCTAATTAGTTCACTTAATCTCAATTTGGAACTCGTTTTATATATTCATCTTGCATCTTGTATCTCCATCCATCATCTTATCTTAGCTAGGATCTTAGTTGTATGCATTTTGATCCTAGAATCATCATTCGTAACTCATTCTCTAGGTTGTTATCTTGAGGATCAAGTGCTTTTCCAAGTGAGGGCCACCTTGAATCCTATAGATCTTTAGAGATAGAGGAGCATGGGATGGGCTTAGCAATCTTGAGATTTCTTGGACTAACAATTATATTAGTTTGTATTTTCAATCTCTTGATTTCACTAACATAATGTATCACGTGTGTGTGTGATTTGTGTTTTCTTGCAGGTGCAGGCATCCCCCACATTTTAACCACATAGGGATTACAATGGTTTTTGGTACTGCTAATGACTGGCCTATTGAGGTGGTCCATGGAGCTTTGTCTGAAGGGATCCGTACAAGTTTAAGGTTTAGGGAAGCCTTTCAAAACCCTTTCTGTTTTAATTTGGAGATTTGTAGTGGCTCCATTTGTAAGAGGGTTTAGGATGCCTTTCAAAACCTATTAGTTTCACATTGTTTTTGGTCTCCTTCCTTATCAGAGATAGGCTCTATTCAAGGTGGTTCTTTAGGTAAAAGGTTGTGGCCTGAAGCCTTTCAAAACCCATTGTTGGTTTTCTATTTCCTTGCCTACTTTGTTTCTAGTGAAAAGGTTTTGGTTTGGTTAATGGTTTGAAGGTCCTTCCTAAACCCCATTATTTTGAGAATGTAAAGTTGTGTGTTTGGTACCTTTCTTCCTATCGATTTGTTTTTTCGACCAAAAACTTCACTTTCAAAATGAGTCTTCTCCTTTTGGGGTCTTGGTGATCTCACTCCTTGTGAGTTTCTCCCACTCTTCTTCCTGGTTGGCTACTACATAAAGGTTTAGGCATATCCCACTTTAATAAATTAGAACATCAAATCATAATTAACTTATCTCTGCAAATATGAAACATGAAACCATAAAGCATAACACACACAAGAACACTATATTAATGTGGAAAACCCAAGAAGGGAAAAACCACAGTGAGAATAACAGTCACAATATGAATAACTATTTTCAATGTGTTAGGCTCAAGGCAAAGGATCTCCCTGTACTTTATTGGACTTGTAAGACCAAGGCACACAACCTTAGGGAAAGGTACAAGGGACTTGCATTATTGAGACACACAATCTTACTACAAGATATAAAGACTACACAAGCTACCGAAGGACTCATTATCTTCCAAAATTTACAGGAAAATGATGAATTAAAATGAACAAGATCTCACGATTATGAAGTTGTCCTTGAACCATTGTGTCAAGCGAAAAATATCATGGAAAACATATCACACATTACTCACTATCTCAAAACACTATCATACTAAAGATATGATCATCAAAGCTCATCACAAATGGAAACTCACACTACTGCTTCCTCACATGTGCTTGCATATAATTTGTATCCAATTCACAATATTCCACTCCATGATTTACACATCCAGTCTTCCATTTATACAAGGTTATATAGTGAAATTCTCAACTAGGTCGACTGCAAATATAGTTAAAAAGAATTACACAAAGTCGGCCACCTGGACCAAAACTGCACAATGTGGTCCACTCTAGGAGATAAATATGACCCAAATATATCATAATACATTTTCCTAAGTTGGCTCCAATGAACAGCACACACAATCACTTCCTCCAAAGTTGGCATCAAATGTAAAGTGTGGAAAAATAATGAAACACTTTTACTAGTTGACACAAAAACATCACCTAATGCAAAATACTCAATATGGACATGTACACACACCATGGTAAGAACCAAATAAACATTCTAAATAAACCTCTAATGCATATCTAGACCAAGAGAGAATGATCAAAATAAGAAAAAATGACTAAGTCAATCAGAGACCAATACAACAGGCAAACCCTAACACATAACAACATAACTTCACTTGTCAATCAAACCAACATTAGAAATATAAATTGGGACATTGAACAAACCATATGACCATATCCACCAAGAAGAAACACTTGAACTAACACAATAGAGTAATGTAGAGCATTCTTTAGACTAGTCTTGATAGACAACTTCACTATCAGCAAACTGCCACAACCAACTTCATCATCTGAGCAACTAAGGACTTGAAAACATGATAGTACAACATCCATAAGATGAAGGTATTATATCCAAAATTGTATCCCATGAACACCAAGAACCAAAGGAATGCAAATAATTATTTCATAAAGACATTAAATACTATTTCCTACATATTGTAACTTCCATTACAATAGCCTTTTGAAAATACCTCATCCTTACTCAATATCACCACTAGAAATAACATCACAACACATGGGAATTCATTTTCAAGCCATATGCAACATCCACACAACTGAACAACCACAACTTCTTCTTCACTTACACACCTAGTGACATCAATGGTAACACCTGGCAGGTTGATATCAATGACAACATAACTCAAGTTTCCAACAATTTGCCCCCTTTTCATTGATGGCAACACTTGTACCACCAACTAGCAATAGACTCATTTTAATTTAACTCCCTCCCCTAACGATAAAACTCTAATAAATACAACACTCCCTCTGGTATGGATATCTCTCTTCTAAAACCATTTTTTGTATAGCCACAAAACCTCAACCTTCACTACTTCCCCTGAGAGAATCCACTGCATAAATCTAGGAGACAAGGGATAAACTGTGAAGATCCCCTTGGAAAGATGCACCACTTTTCTACATCTAGTTTGAAGGAGGAACAATAACCCCTAACTTCTATTGGAGATACTTAAAGGTATCCTTTTTCCAATACCTTGGTAAAGATGTCTACAATATAGTCCTTTGTAATCACATATTCTAATTTGACTTCCTTATCTGAAACCTTCTCTCTCAAGAAATGATACCGGATAGAAATTTGTTTATTCCTTGAATGCATTACCAGATTCTTTGAAATATTAATTGCACTTGCATTATCACACATAATAGGAATTGCCTCATTATACATCACTTTGATATCTTTGAGAGTTTTCTTCATTCACACGACCTAACTATAGTAAGTTGTTGCTACAATATATTTTGCCACTATTGTAGATAATGACACTGAATCCTACTTTTTTCTCAACCAAGAGACTAATCTATCTCCTAAGAAAAATGCACCACCACTTGTACTTCTTATGTCATTAACACATCTGGCCCAATCAACATCTATATATTTCGTCAAAGTGAAATCATCATTCTTCGTGTACCACGAAACAAAATCTAGAGTCTATGTCAAATTATTTGAATATCCTTTTTATTGCTTGATCATGAGATTGTTTTGGATTATCTTGATATCTAGAAACCAAGCAAATAGCATACATAATATTTGGTCTTTAAGAAGTCAAATGCAACAATCCCTATTGAAAAAATGAGTTTAGGTTGTCATTGATATGAAACTTGATTGTTTGAATGAGGTATTTAGTTGTACTCTAGGTCCAAAAGTAGTCCTACAATATGCATTTGGTATAAGTTTGTGTAGCAGATGTGTGATTGTATAATGTATGTTTATAGCTGGTTGTAATAATATGTTATGGTATTTTCGGAGCTCTATTGGTATTCTATGTGAACCAATATAATGATTCAATTAAGTCTAATTGTTTGGGTGAATAGTTTGCCATGCTTTTTGGGTTGGTCTACGATGAATATGTATCAAATGGTTATGTGGTTTCAGAGCAATATTTTTGGATGAATATTCTCTTCATATCTTAGCTTTTGGGTGATATACAATTGAATTTAATTAAATATGATTCTTGATTGGAGCAATTACGGTGCAATGGTGTGTAGGAATGTGTTGCATTCCTCTGCTTTCGGATTGATAAAGTCATGTGGATTGTTGATTTGGTTTCATTGATATCATATATTTTTGTGTTGATTATTTATAAGTATATTTGGTGGTCCATATTCAAGTTTGGGAAATTTATGATTGGCATACATTAATTGTAATATCATTTGAGGTTGACCTAAGGTGTTTTAGTTCATGCGCTAGTGTGTAGTTGTTTTTTGAGCTATCTTGGAGATGTTTGGAAGGTGTCCCAACATGGTGTGATCCTTCACATGATTTATGTGCCTTCCACATTTGCATTGGAGAATGTTTTTGAGGCCAACCATGGTGCTTATACATGTCACATCTAATTAGGTCAACCTAATTAATGTTATAAAAGTTGTGGATGATATATAAAGGTGTTAGTGAACAGATTTGTCCTTTGAAGATAACTATACAAATAAACTCAAAATGCCCAGAATGAAGGACAAAAAGTACTAACAGTTGGATAGATTATCATTGAAGCGATAATCTTCCTTTGAATTAAGAGGTATAGCTCCCTCTTAGAAGATTTACAAGGAATTAAATTGCTGGTATGCTTTTAACCAGAAAGCAATAAAGGAAAATAACATTCATCCATAGCCATGAAAATGAATGCCAAAGACTTACAAAACAGATATAAATGAAGACCATTAAATCAAAGTTTAATTTTCTGCACTTATGGATAGCATTTGGACTAAAAACTAACAGAGAAAGTTGTTGCTCCAATATGGCTTACTTTCAAGCACACAGACTTGTAATAAATCTACATACACAATTGATTATAATAGAAAAGACATTAATAAACAACTGCAAAGGCTCAAATTCCAGCTACAACCATGAGAAGAATATCATCAACACAAAGATTGAAGATATCATCTGCATTCTATTCATGTATGGAAATCAACTCAAAGATTGATATTTTCTGTACAAAGCATTGCTTAGAAAAGCTTCAAATCCTCCCTTACAAATAAAAATCTACTCTCCCTCCCCCACAGGCTACTCGAAGAAAAGAAAAAGAAGAAGAACCCCACCCCTTTCAATCCTTTCACGATAAATAGTTACATGAAATCTTTATTCAATTTTTATAACCGAATCTTGAAAAACTTTTTTAACTTCTACTTTTCACTTTCCCCATTACTCTTATTTATAACATCAAATATTTGTAAACATTAGAAATATAATTCTCTAAAGTTTATAAAATATTTGGACATGTGGCACTTGAATATTTTAAACCAAAATGAAAATATTCATTATGTTGGGTGGACTGAAAATATTTATGATAGTCAAATTCTGTCTCGGTACGGGGACCATAACTTTTGTTTCCACCGTTGGATCTTTCTCAATTTTGGATATGTTGGCCAAAACCTAGCTTTCTCCATTTTGACCAAAGAGGTTTTAAAAATAATGCCTGAGTAAAAATATATGTGCTACTATGTGCGGGTCTATATGACTGTCATAAAATCAGACCTGCAAAGCTTGAACCTTGAACTTCATCGAACAGTTTGAACATCATTGAATTGTTTGAACTAGGTTCAAATGGTTCATGGTTTGGAGAAAGATCATATGAAATATCACTTGTGATCGTGAAATAGAGCTGCTGCAAAACACTTGATATGAATGTTAGCCCGAAAATGTCTTAGACACAACTTAGCACCCGCGGTACCTAAATGAACACTATGAACTCTGTTCAAGATGGTTCAAGGGGTTCAAGGGATTCATGAGGTTTAAACAACTATTGAAACGTAATGCTAAGGATTTAGAAATGATTTACAAGGGGATTAGGGATTGAACCAATGAATTTTTAACAAGACAAAGACTCAACTAAAAATTTTGCAAGGTGATTCACTCTTGTTATGAGGGACGAATGACAAGAAAACATTGGCTCTGACTGGGGAACGGGACTGTAAAGGACTAGGAGAATCCAAAATTTCTTTGGAAAAGATCAGTGCCTAGCCATTGGGGCAACAAAGTCAAGAAAAAAAAAAAGAACATGGAGCTTCTTGCAGAGGGCGGAGGCAACAAGGAAAAACTAACAAGCCAAAAACCCACACTAAACCAAGGCTGAAAATTAAGACAAGCTACACCTAGATCACACCAAAAATATTATTTACAAAAATATACAGGTAGGAAAATCTCACCATGAGAACTAGAGCCAAGAACTTCTTACACAAAACCATCCACCGGTTGGGAGAAGAAGGAGCCTTTTCTAAAAAATGGCTTGTGTTCAAATGAAGCAACCCAAAACAATGCTCTTTTGGTAACTTCTTCAATGTTGAACACCAAACTAACAATATGTAGGAACTTTGTGAATACACATTCATGCCCAAAAAGCCATGTTTCATCATGAACTTCTGAATTTTCTGGAAACATCTGCACAGTACTTCTCAAATAATGTTCTACTTCTGGCTGAAAAAAGTAATGCTAAGAAATTCCTAGGGAAAAGGCTGCATCATTCTCACAATCACCACTATTAAGACCATCATTCTTAAAATAATTTTCAACATTTGAACTAATCTCATAATAGAGAGACAGTTCATCATGCATGGGATCCAACTTAGCTGAAACAACTTCAACATCTTTTACTGAAATTAAATCTGCAAATTCCCTATCCAAACTTAATGCATGAAATGAATTAATACCTGAATCCTTCTCCTTGAAATCCCCTTCTTCAATGGATGACAAGAACTACTCTATGATCTCTTCTTCACAAAAAGAAGTACTATCCAAACCGGCCAATAGTTCTTGGGACTGCAACTCTTCATTAGGAAGACATAATATTGCTTTACTGTCAAAATGAAATGATTCTACGAAGGACTCATCACAAACTTTTAAACATAAAGAATCATTTTCATCAACTTCATGTATAATATTGAAAGCTTCATACTCTAGTTGCATGTAAATCTGAAAATTTTCATCCTTTATACTTTTTGGAACAAGATAACTTTCCATACTATCAAAACTGAAAGTTTCTATTTCCAGGTAAGAGAAAGATCTCAAAAAAACTTTTTCATTCAAGTTCGTAGGTTCTCCAATGTTGTCTTGATTATTCTCACTTACCATTGTTTGACTTTCATGAGACTGAACTATTTCTTGTTGAACTTCTCGCTCATTCAAGACAAGGTAATTGTAGGAGTTAGATGAAACTGAGATGACTGAAGCCTCATCATCATCAAATTTTAATTCTTCTTTCAGCTGCAATATTTTCTTTGAATAAACTTGCAAAGATTCTTGTCTTTTCTTTCAATTCTTTCAATTTGTGAAATCTGACGCAAAGACTTCTCCATAGAAGAGTGGATGCATGATTATCTTCCACACTTAGATTATTTCTAACAGCATGAGAAATACTTTCTTTGTAATGCTCCAAGAAGTCATGTAGTACTTTATCATCTATTGCAACAATTTCCAAGATCGAAGGATCTGGTCTTTTCCCTTTTCTCATTGCTCTTGCCTTGAGCATGATGTTTATCTACAGATTCGCCAATCTCCTGCACACAGATAAATCTACAAATCTGAGGAAACAAAATGCACTAGTCTTCGATTCTGAATCCCCAGCAAAGTCGCCAAAAATCTATTAGTGAATAGATTTGTCCTTTGAAGATAACTATACAAATAAACTCAAAATGCCCAGAATGAAGGACAAAAAGTACTAACAGTTGGATAGATTATCATTGAAGTGATAATCTTCCTCTGAATTGAGAGGTACAGCTCCCTCTTAGAAGATTTACAAGGAATTAAATTGCTGATATGCTTTTAACCAAAAAGCAATAAAGGAAAATAACATTCATCCATAGCCATGAAAATGAATGCCAAAGACTTACAAAACAGATATAAATGAAGACCATTAAATCAAAGTTTAATTTTCTGCACTTATGGATAGTATTTGGACTAAAAACTAACAGAGAAAGTCGTTGCTCCAATATGGCTTACTTTCAAGCACACAAACTTGTAATAAATCTACATACATAGCTGATTATAACAGAAAAGACATTAATAAACAACTGCAAAGGCTCAAAGTCTAGCTATAGCCATGAGAAGAATATCAGCAACTCAAATATTGAAGATATCATCTGCATTCTATTCATGTCTGGAAATCAACTCAAAGATTGATATTTTCTGTACAAAGTATTGCTTAGGAAAGCTTCAACTCTTCCCTTACAAATAAAAATCTACTCTCCCTCCCCCATAGGCTGCTCAAAGAAAAGAAAAAGAAGAAGAACCCCACCCCTTTCAATCCTTTCACAATAAATAGTTACATGAAATCTTTATTCGGTTTTTATAACTGAATCTTGAAAAACTTTTTAACTTCTACTTTTCACTTCCCCATTACTCTTATTTATAACATCAAATATTTGTAAACATTAGAAATATAATTCTCTAAAGTTTATAAAATATTGGGACAGGTGGCACTTGAATATTTTAAACCAAAATGAAAATATTCATTATGCTGGGCGGACTGAAAATATTTGTGATAGTCAAATTCTATCTCGGTACGGGGACCATAACTTTTGTTTCCACCGTTGGATCTTTCTCAATTTTGGATATGTTTGTCGAAACCTATTTTTCTCCATTTTTCCTAGAGCTATTTCAAAATTAATGCTTGAGTAAAAAGATATGTGCTACTATGTGCGGGTCTATATGACTGTCATAAAATCAGACCTGCAGAGCTTGAACCTTGAACTTCATCGAACAGTTTGAACATCATTGAACTGTTTGAACTAGGTTCAAACAGTTCACAGTTTGGAGAAAGAGTATATGAAATATCACTTGCAATCATGAAATAGAGCTGCTGCAAAACACTTGATATGAATGTTAGCTCGAAAATGTCTTAGACACAACTTAGCACTTGCAGTACCTAAATGAACACTATGAACTCTGTTCAAGATGGTTCAAGGGGTTCAAGGGATTCATGAGGTTCAAACAACTATTGAAACGTAATGCTAAGGATTTAGAAATGATTTACAGGAGGATTAGGGATTGAACAAACGAATTTTTAACAAGACAAAGACTCAACTAAAAATTTTGCAAGGCGACTCACTCTTGTTATGAGGGACGAATGACAAGATAACAAAAGGTTAGAATCATTGTATAGAAGTTTAAAGTGTTTTGCAAAGCATATGTGAAGTATTATAGTGGTCTGGAAGTGTTATAAAATATAATTGAAGATAATCTCAGATATATTTTAAGTTGTGAACTGTGATCCACACTACAATGGATGTGGTTCTCTACAGTTCAATTTTATTGATAACTTTGTATCTAGAGTATTGTACCTTGCCCTAAAGAAGTGATCTCAATGGTTGAAAATATATTTTGTATCTTTCCCTAAGGTTATTAACCTTATCCATGCAAATAATCTTAAGGGAAATGAGCTCCTTGGCATCTAACCTAAACATTGTAACTCAATTATTCATATACTAAGATAGTGCTCACCGTCATTTTTCCCTATTTGGTTTTTCCATATAAAATCTTGGTGTTATTGTGTGGTTGAGATTTTGTGGTTTCTCTTTATACTTTCATGCATAAAGTATATGAATGAATGATAAGTAAAAAGGTTGATTCATTTTGAGTTTTTGTATATTCTGATTCATCCCCCCCCCCCTCTCATTGTTCGGTAGTGTTCAAGAATTTGTTTCAGAGAAAGGTTCCTGAAGTTACAACCTAACAGTCAATATAGATCTGAATTTATAAACACTATGTTTGATTCTTATATGGATTCTATGGAACAAAATGAATTTATTTTGATGATATTAAAATAAGTGCAATAAAGCTAAAGAGAATATCACATATCTGAGAAAGCTAAATAATGAAAGAAGAAAGGCTATTGATGATCTTGAAACAAACTACATGACAAATCCAGGGAATGTGTCAAAATTGAGGAAGAAGTGAATATTCTTAGTAAAGAAATAAAAGAGGAAAAATAATAAATTAAAAAAGAGTTGAAGCTTAAAGGTGGAAGTGAAGTACTTGATGTGATGCTCAAAAGCAAAAGCAAAACCAAGATAAAGGTGGACTTGGATTTCAAAATAGTGAAAGTTCTAAGTGCTTCAATAAAGGATACAAAGTAAAGAAAAAGGTGAAGAATGAATTGAAAGACTCTAACAAAGATTAGCAAGGTTTCACTCTAGTCCAAAATAAGAGAATTCATTGAAGGACTGCCCCTACTCAAGCCAAGCATTCACTAAACTTTAATAGTAACTATTTTTCATGCAATAAATTTGGACATAGAGCTAGTGAATGTAGAAGTCAAATCAAATCTCACTCATTCAATGGTAAATTCTATACTTGCAATACATTTGGACATAAGGCAAATGAGTACAGAATTAGGATAGTATGGAATGGATATCTGAATATAGGATATGGTAGTAATATTTTGTCATTCAATGGATATTGCTATGCATGCAACACGTTTTAGCACAAGGCTATTAAGTGTAGATCTAATATAAGAAGGAAAAAAAGAAGACAAAATGAATGGGAATGGTGTGAAACATGGTCTGACTTTCTATAATTGCAATAAAATTAGACATATTGCTAGATTTTACAGATTAAGGAATGAATAGTCTACCGATTCGATAAATAAAATTTATGTTAATGAAGAAAAGGAGAACATGAAGATGACATGGGTGAAGAAAATAGAAGAAAAGGTGGAAGAAATAAGTGAGGATGGATCCACACCCTCTATTGGTGCAAAAGTATGCACTACCTGAGGAGAGAGTGAAACGAAGATTTTACGACCCCCTTGTGGTTTGGATGTTGAGTTATTTTCAATATGATAGATTTTCTAAATGTGTTTCTAGAGGTTTACAAATGGTTTAGTTTTTCTATAGTATTTCTTGTGAAAAATGATAAACATAGAGTATCAGCTTTATGAACTGTAATGGTAAAATACATTAATGTCAGTGCAACCCTAGTTGGTGGATACAATGGATAAAATGTGATTTTGAGTTCAATCTAATCACTTGCAAACTTTCTACTTTGAGAGCTCTTGAAGACTTTTTGTGTGACCAATTTATTTCAAGTGTGTTTCTTGCAAACCCTAGTTTCATAGTAGACTATGAAGTGAGTGAGGTAGCCACTCTAGTTATAGTCAACACTGAGCTAAAGCCACAATCTATTTTCAAGCGATATCCTTATGTGGAAATGGTGCGAGATAGAGATGGAGCATTTTTTAGGGTTTTGATTGATCTTGTGTACAAGAATATGTGAGGGCATATATTCATGTCGAGCTATCACTCAAAATTTTATGACATCTGGGATAAGATGACTATAGGAGATTCAGTTACTTTCAAAGAAGAATACATGAATAATCTAGCTTTAGGTTTGAATATTTGGAAGAAATTTATTGATTTTACCTATAAGAAAGAGTGGGTTAGAATTATTTTAAGTTGTATCCATGAGGATTTGATGTATTTTGATGAACCATATAAGATTACAAAGATTCTATTAGGGAATTAATTGGTTTATGTATGAATGGAATGGTTTTGGTGAAGAAATTGGTGAAGAATGATACTATAGCAATGCTAATTGGTTTGACGTTAGATGGAAGAGCTACATGATTGTTGAAGATATAAGAGATCTAGGAGTCAAATATATAACCAAGTGTTTAGCATACAAAGTTTACTTCCAAAATTGAAAGGGTTCTGCCACTACAACAACAATCTATACATCACATCAAATGGTGGTTTTCGGTGAGAGATTTGATATCTTTGAGCTATTGAGACAACAACTTTCAAAAAACCTACAAAAGAAAGAAGATTAAGTACACTTTTAAGTTTGGATCCTTGATCATTTGTTTTGCATTTATTTTCTTGAATGATCTTTTAGGTACCAAGGATGTAGTTTGGGATAAGTCTATACTAGTTGTAGTATAGATTAAACAACATGTTTAAAGTTTTGGGATAGATAATAAGAGATATAACACTTTACTCTTGATGGTTTAAGAACTTACAAGACACAATGCAAGAAAGAGATATTCTCTTTGGATGTGGTCCAAAAATAGAAAGATACATTTACATTTCTAGTAAGAAAAGATAATTACTATATTGAGGTGATAGAACATAGAACTACATGGATTTCATATCTTCTATGGGGGGGAAAAGCGAGACCAGGTGACTAGGACCTAATCCCACTCTAGCCAACACATTGGGAATACAAAAGAGAGTAGGGGATAGCTCACTTTGGCTACTTCTTGTGAGAAAGAGAGAGTCAAGGATTATCTCTTAGGGTTTATATTCCTCTTGTATATGAAGATAAGATGTGAGAGATTGATCAACTAGACTAGGAGATGAACAATGAAGCATATATGAACTGAAATTGCGGAAACTTGTAGAACTGGAACTAAGATACATAAAACCAGAGAAGGGGGCAGAATTTGAATGTGTACCTGGTGTTGAAAAATGAATCAAAGAAAGCTAAAACTGAAGACCTACAAATCTGATGTTCCAAGCTTCCACCCTACCAAATTTCACCTGAAACTGGGTGGACCAAGGCACAGGACCAGGGCACCCAAAGAGGACCAGGTCGTAGGACCAGCGCACCCAAAGAGGACCAGGACACTCAGGGAGGACCAGGTCGCAGGACCAGGGTGCCACACCAATGTCTAGGTGATTTCTACTCAAATTTAATCTTTGGGACTGTGTCTGTGTGCTTGGTCAGATTTGGAATTGTGTGGGGGAAAAAGTGAGACTAGGCTAACATGTCCTAATCCTACCTTTTGACACACATTGTGGAATATGAAAGAGCCTAGAGGTATCACACAATTGGCTACTTATTTTTGTGGAAGAGAGAGCCATGGGCTACCTATTAGGATTTCTATTCCTTTGTTGTAATTGAAAGATAAAATGATACAAGTTCAATTCCTAATCCCAAAGTGCAAGTATGAACTAATAACAAGATTGTAGAATTAAGGTTAAACAATGGAAAGCTGTAAACACAAGGACAAGACAAGAATGCAAATGCATACCTGGAGTTAAAATCTAAGTGGAAATGTTCAGGACGGGGGTGCAAGCGCCACTGTCCTGATACTGCCCCTGAAACTGCTCCTGAAACTGTTGTTCTGCCACCTGAAAAAAGTTGTCTGAAACTTGTTGTCTGACAGAAGGACCAGGGCGCCCAGCACCCTTGTCCCAGGGACCAGGGTGCCCAACGCCCCTGTCCTGGCAGGACCAAGGTGCCCCACGCCCCTATCCTGGTCTTTTGCTCTAAAATTTGGTGTGTTGTTCTATCTCGGTCCGCTTCCGTCGGATCTACAACTTGTGGCGTCGTCTGAATCCCGAAACCTGCACTTATATCTGAAAAGGTATGGTGGATGGCTATATAGGGTTTTGCCTTATTCAAACCCCCGCTTTGGTGATTTCCACCTCCACGAATAGCCAATTTGTATTGTAAAAGTAGTGTGTGCAGACCTTGTGTGTGTGCAAGATCCTAAAATGCAAGTAAGCAAACTAGAGCAACCTAGAAAGTAAACCCTAATTGCTTGTAAATGATAATGTAAATGCTCCAAATCAAGATGCACAGTGATCTAAAGCATGCATACAAATGATATAATGAGGCTTATGCAAAGACATGAAAACAACATGAAATCATACCCAACCCCAAGGGAGGGGTACAAGCCAATCTTCAGTCGGTGATCCCTTATTGCTCTTCAATGTCTTCAAAGCCCTAAATGGATGAATGAAATTGATGAATTATTGATGGATGGATGTTGAATGTTGTTGAAGTCTTCAAAGATCTTCTCTTTCGCTGCGTAGAAGGTCCTTGAAACCCAAAATTCTAGATCCTTTCAAATGAAGAAAGAGAGCTCTTATATATGAAACCCTAGGTCTTAATTTCAACTTTTGGCCGACCTAGAGATTGAATCTCCCGCCAATTTCTTGGGGTTAAGCTTTATTTTATGATTGGATTGTGCTCCTAAAATTTCGGGAAAAATGTCCGGGACCGTGTGCACGCCGGGCGCCATGGTCCTGACAACTTTTCACCAAATTTTTAGGGCCATCGGATATGATGATTTTAGAGAGAATCCCAAAGTTACAGCTGATTTCGAGATGTTTTGACCCCTGAAATCAAGCCCCCAAGTTCAAAATAGGACCTAATTAGGGTTTTTGATTAAATGATGTATTGGAGGAATAAAATGAAAGGGGCACACTTTAATGAAAAGGGCCCAACTTTATGATATGGGAGATGATAAAATAGAACCTTAGACCTAATTAATTTAATTAATTAAGTGCTAAAGGGGAAATGCAATGCAAAATGCAAAATGTGCCAAGGTGGGTACTAAACTAGGTGTGAAATTGTACCACCCTAGCAAGTGTGTACAATTTACGACGCTACATTTAGCCCCCACTTTAGCGGTCATATGAACACTACGTGCATATGCAAGCTAAAGTACAGAAAAGTAAACATTATTTGAAAAAGGATATATCCATAAGTCTGTCGAACGAAGCCCCCAGCGGTATCTGCAGTACACAATTAGGAACCGCACCCTACAAAACACACGTTAGATCACAAAATCACCTAATGCTTACTAAGGAAGGTGATGAAAATTCGAGGGTAGCTATATGTCCCCCCCTGTTTCGGCTTGCTAATTTTAGTGAGTTGAAACAGGGTATCATGTTTACCACTTCGAATTGTTAAAGAATATTGATAACAAATGCTCACAAGAAGATTTGATATGAGATCAAAAACCAATGGAGAATCATTTGGTAAGAAAGAGGACTAAATCTCAATTCCAACACAATAAAGAGTGTGAGGATTTGACAGTTCTCTAACACAAGATGAAGGATGTAAATGGAAACAAAATGCAAAGAGAAGAAAAGAAAGGAAAAAAGCATGAATACACACATTGGTGATCCATGAAAAGAATAGTGAGAGAGAAAACATGGACTTCTCACCCCTAGATCTTGTCTAGGTGATCCATGGGAAAAAGGACATGTAAAACTAGCCCCTAGAGTCTGTCTAGGTGATCCATGTAAGGGAGGAGAGTGAGAAAGTCTAGCCTTATGCCGCTAGTTCCACTCAACCTCGTGCATGTGTGTGTAAGTGAGGTTAGAAGCACCTCATAGGAGTCTATGCCCGAGTATGCTACAACCTGTATATGTATAGTAAAAAAGTGTGACATCTCGCTCTAAGAGTCTGTGCTCTGGTTCCGAGAATAATCACCTTGCATAAAAGAAAAATGGAGACATCTCGCTCTAAGAGTCTGTGCTCTGGTTCCGAGAATGACCCACTGCTCAAAAAGTGTAATGTTTATGTCATAAGCAAAGTAGAACAAGGATACCTACCTTCATCACAAAAGAAGATACCCCAAAAATGCAACAATGTCATAGATCCAAGCAAGAGAGTTTGGCACTCTTTAAGCAAGGATAAGATAGTTGAAAAGGGATATCTTGTAGTATGTGTAAAGGAGATCCTTAGAGGAGAAGAGATCTTTGTACAAAAGACACCTATCCCCAAGAGGAATTGTCTAAGAAGAGAATAAGAATGCAATACTTCCTTCTTTTGCGAGGTGAGAGTGATTCTTAATGAAGGATGATGCTCTTTTTAACCCAATTGGGAGAGTGAATTCATTATGGATGTATTTTACCAAGTGCAAAAAGAGGTTGTAGTCAAGGACTTACACCTCTTGTAAGAGAGAATCCTTGAACAAACAACAACAAATGCATACAAGGAATAACATCAAGTAATAAAGTTCACACCATCCACGAAATAGGAAAAAGTGGATCCTTAGATAAAAATAAGGAAAGATCATTGCCTCCCAAGGATAAGGACAATGAGAAGGACTTACACAATCTTCTAGGGAGAGATTTAGACATAAGCAAAATGTACTACATACCCACATGAGTTCATGCAAGCAAGACATTAGTGTATGTAAAATGCTCCTCACAAGAAGTGGGTAGGATAAGAAAGAGAATACACATCTTCTCCCATATCTAGGAAAAGAGGATTCTAAAGAAAAGATGATCAATATTTCCACATTATTACCCCATAGGAACAAGAGATAACATAGAAAAATTAGGCTATTATGTTGCTTCAAAAATATGATTGCACTTGAAATTGTACCATCATGAATGACAATGAGCCCCCAGTAAATGAGCTACCAATGTCACATAATGATGAGCAACATAATAGCCATTAATGTTATTTAAAGACATGATAGATTGGATGAGGTATTTGAATATGACATGCTAAATGCTCAACTATAAGTGAGATCAAAAACATGTATAAAGTGATAAAAATTGAAGAAGAAAAGTCACAAGAGATCTTAGAAGAGGGATGAGTGTAATTTATTAGAGCCTTATCCCTGGAGGAAAGGACTTTATGATGAATAGGAGATAAAGATTCATAATTGGATTTAGAAATTTGAGGGGAGTCATAAAGAGATTTGTTCATCACCAAGATTTCCTTATGAGGGGAATGAGAGTTGATAGAAGTAGAAGATGATTTAGTTGAAGTGAGATCATCATCATTACTAAATATAGCATTCACACTGAGAGATGGTCTTTTAGATGCTTTGGTGGGCTTAGAAAGATTATATCCAAGTCCAAATGAATATTCATGCATGTTATGTTCTAAAGGAATTTTAATTCCTTGTTCATTTGCACCACAACCATTTCCACTATAGCCACTCTTAGCCAAAATATGAAAACCACGACCATAACGATTAGCCATTTCAGAAAGAAAAGGTGGTTTTTCATAAGACAAAGAATCAAATTCTTCAGAATTAGAGGTGTGAGGAGAAGAAGTTTGAGAAACAGCCACAAAATTATTGCTCATAGGTTCAGGTAAGACTGATTGATCTCTAGTTTCTTCCTTCTTTTTAACTTTAAGCTCTCTAGGAGGAACCCTATACTCACCTACAAAGGTGGGATTAAAATCAAGAGATCCCCAATCGTCTTCTGCGAGAACCTTCTTAGGATCAAAAGCCTTTTCATGTGTAGATTCAAGTCGAGAAGAATCTTCTTCAGGAACTTCAGACTTATCTAAAGAATTTTGATTATCAGAGGGTGATGATTCATCCATAGGTATCTTGTTTAACGAGTCATCACTAGAAGAGGAAGGCTTAGAAGAACTCCCTTTGGAAGTAGATGTTTGCAAACAAGCTTGAAAATTAGTATCACCTATCAAGGTATATGTCTTATTATTATAAATGAATTTAACTTGTCTACGCAATGTAGAGGGGACAGCTTGCATACTGTGAATCCAAGGTCTCCCTAATAACAAGTTGTATGTTAGATTTCCCGACATAACATGGATAGGAGTAGGCAAAGTAACAGGTCCCACTGTGATGGGTAAGGTGATAATACCTAATGAAGACTTAGCCACATTATCAAAGCCTCGAATGGGATGAGAGTCAGGCTCAATAAGGGATGTATCCACATTCATCTTATGCAATAGATTAATGCTACACACATTAAGGCCAGAACCATTATCTACCAGTGTTCGTCTTATAGCAGTGTCATTTATGATAACCACAATCATCAAGGGATCATATTGATGTTGAATTTCACTAGTAGGCAACTCATCTTGAGTAAACACAATTTGAGCTTTAGGATTCATCACAGAGTTAACCAAAGACACTATATTACTAGATGTATTAGGTGGAGGAACATTCAAATCTTTCAAGGCATCTTGTAACATTCCATGATGAGCGGAAGAAGTTTGGATCAAATCCCAAAGGGATATCTTAGCAGGGGTAACTTTAAGTTGTTCTATGAGATCATATTCCTTACTAAGCATTTCTGAAATATGAGGAGCTTGAGGAAGAATAGGTTGGGAAGGAGGAAGAGACACTGGAGTAACAGGAGGAAGATTAGGCTGCCTATTATTTCTAGTATTATAAGTATGGGCAACCGCATGATAACTCTCTCTAGTCAGTTGCTTAGCATACTCATAAGGGCTCTTAGTAGAATAACCTCCTTGCATAGTAATAATAGGTTTCTTAGGAGTGAAAAAAGAATCATTAGAATAACCACCTTGAACCACTAAGATAGGCTTATTTAAAGGTTGAGAATTTTGAGAAGGACAAGCACCTTGGACAGTGAAGAGAGGTTTGTTAGGTGTTTCATTCACATGTATCAAATTGATTGAGGATGGTTTAGAGGAATGAACAAAAGTGTTGGAAGAATTATTGATAGTCTTCTCTTGCACTAAAATCTCATCACGGATTAAATCAATTTTAGGAGAGAGACAAGGGGTAGGCATTGATGTTCTAGTAGGCAGAGTAATACTAGGAAAGGTCATATCATCCTCTATCATCAAAGGATCCACATGGGGAATAAACTCTCTAGGAGAAGGATCAACATTACTCTCTAAAGTCTCACTTTTGAGAGGGAGATCTTTGAAAGAGATGTTAACCATCTTGCCTTGAACTAGGGTTTCCTTATGAGTAGAACCAAGTTGAGGAGAGGGAGATGCTTTATTTTTAGAAGGAGAATAATTGAGATTCAAGGAAGGTGAGACACTATCAAGGGAGTTTTCAATCTTTATTTCATCCCCTTTGGCTAGGGTTCTCTCATGGGGTAGAGAATAATCTACACCTTCTTCTAATGGTTCATCCCAAATAGTGAAGTTGTTGAAAGGAATGTTTGAAGTATTGTCAATTTCGGGAGAGGAGATAACATTGTTTATTAATTCCTCATCCTTAGGAGGGAGAGCATCAATAGATGTGTTAAACTCATCCTCTTTCCTCAAAATATGTTCAATATGATCTTTAGGGGAGAGAGAATTAAGGAAATTGCTTATTATTTCATCTTCTTTCTCTAAGGGATGCTTATGGGTAAGACAAACTTTAGGAGAAGGGTAAGCATTTATCATTAATTCATCATCTCTAGTGGGAATTTTGTTGGAAAAAGAAATGCCATCACTAGGAAATGTAGGGATAATGTCATCTTCTTGCACAAAAGGATCCTCATGAAGGGAGTGTTTTTTAGGAGGAACATGAACATATTTCTCCAAAGATTCATGCTTAGGAAGGAGATCTTTGAAAGAAGTGTTCATAACCTCTTGTTGCAATAACATGCCCCCATTGGAAGGACCAACTTTAGGAGAAAATAAGTCAATGTCCATCAATACCTTTTCACTTAGAGAGGCATCATGTAGGGAAGGTGAAGTAACATTAACAAAGGTGTTTATGATATCATTCTCTTCCTCTAGGATAGCTAAATAGGAAGGGCACATTTTAGGAGAATTGTCAAGATCACTCTTAAAGTCTTCATCCTTAGAGCACGGGAGAGTCTCAAAGGGATTGGAAGCAACTCTTTTAGGCACTAAAATGTTGTTATAGATGGGGGGAGGTTCTTTAGGAGAAGGAAAAATTGAAACAAGGGAAGCTAACCCATTATCACATCTATGAAATGAATGCATCATGACAACAATTTTCCTCTTTCAAATGATAACACATGCAAAATAGAAGGAAATGTTTAATTTTAACCAATGAAATCCCTTAGAATGTAGATTTAGAAAATGAAATTTATGATTCAAATGAGTTCCTAAATCAGATTTGAAATTATTGATCCCAGTTAAGCTATCCACAAGTTCAACTTTGAATTGAAAAAATTAGGGTTTTAGCAAAAATTCCTCTAAATTTTTTAATCTTGCAAGAAATTAAAACTTGTAAATGCAAATTTGAATTTGAAATAGCATAAACACTCAAATTTGAAAACATAAATCAGAATTAGAGAAGATTGGAATTCACGTCGAGTTCACCAAAATGTGTGGGGGAAAAAATGAGACTAGGCTAACATGTCCTAATCCTACCTTTTGACACACATTGTGGAATACGAAAGAGCCTAGAGGTATCACACAATTGGCTACTTATTTTTGTGGAAGAGAGAGCCACGGGCTACCTATTAGGATTTATATTCCTTTGTTGTAATTGAAAGATAAAATGATACAAGTTCAATTCCTAATCCCAAAGTGCAAGTATGAACTAATAACAAGATTGCAGAATTAAGGTTAAACAATGGAAAGTTGTAAACACAAGGACAAGACAAGAATGCAAATGCGTACCCGGAGTTAAAATCTGAGTGGAAATGTTCAGGATGGGGGTGCAAGCACCACTGTCCTGATACTGCCCCTGAAACTGCTCCTGAAACTGCTGTTCTGCCACCAGAAAAGCTGTGTGAAACTTGTTGTCTGACAGAAGGACTAGGGCGCCCAGCACCCCTGTCCCAGGGACCAGGGCGCCCAACGCCCCTATCCTGGCAAGACCAAGGTTCCCCACACCCCTATCCTGGTCTTTTGCTCTAAAATTTGGTGTGTTGTTCTATCTCGGTCTGCTTCCGTTAGATCTGCAACTTGCGGCGTCGTTCGAATCCCGAAACCTGCACTTATATCTGAAAAGGTATGGTGGGCGGCTATATAGGGTTTTGCCTTAGTCAAACCACGCTTTGGTGATTTCCACCTCCATGAATAGCCAAGTTGTATTGTAAAAGTAGTGTGTGCAGACCTTGTGTGTGTGCAAGATCCTAAAATGCAAGTAAGAAAACTAGAGCAACCTAGAAAGTAAACCCTAATTGCTTGTAAATGATAATGTAAATGCTCCAAATCAAGATGCAAAGTGATCTAAAGCATGAATACAAATGATATAATGAGGCTTATGCAAGGACATGAAAACAACATGAAATCATACCCAACCCCAAGGGAGGGGTACAAGCCAATCTTCAGTCGGTGATCCCTTATTGCTCTTCAATGTCTTCAAAGCCCTAAATGGATGAATGAAATTGATGAATGCTTGATGGATGGATGTTAAATGTTGTTGAAGTCTTCAAAGATCTGCTCTTTCGCTGCGTAGAAGGTCCTTGAAACCCAAAATTCTGGATCCTTTCAAATGAAGAAAGAGAGCTCTTATATATGAAACCCTAGGTCTTAATTTCAACTTTTGGTCGACCTAGAGATTGAATCTCTCGCCAATTTCTTGGGGTTAAGCTTTATTTTATGATTGGATTGCGCTCCTAAAATTTTGAGAAAAATGTCCAAGACCATGTGCACGCCGAGCGCCATGGTCCCGACAACTTTTCACCAAATTTTCAAGACCGTCGGATATGATGATTTTAGAGAGAATCCCGAAGTTACAGCTGATTTCGAGATGTTTTGACCCCTGAAATCAAGCCCCCAAGTTCAAAATAGGACCTAATTAGGGTTTTTGATTAAATGATGTATTGGAGGAATAAAATGAAAGGGGCACACTTTAATGAAAAGGGCCCAACTTTATGATATGGGAGATGATAAAATAGAACCTTAGACCTAATTAATTTAATTAATTAAGTGCTAAAGGGGAAATGCAATGCAAAATGCAAAATGCGCCAAGGTGGGTGCTAAACTAGGTGTAAAATTGTACCACCCTAGCAAGTGTGTACAATTTACGACGCTACAGGAATTTACAATGACGATTGGATCTTGTACCTACAACTAAAAATAGGGTTTTGGGTGGCTATATAGGGTTTTTCCTTAGTAAAACCCCTGTGTTGGTGATTCCACCTCCGCAAATAGTTGATAATATATTGAAAATGTGTGTGTGCAAGATCCTAAGATGAATGCAAACAATCTAGAGCAACCCTAAATAGTAAACCCTAAATGCTTGTAATTGACAAAGTAAATGCTCTAAATCAATGATGCAAAGTGATCTAAAGCATAAATGTAAATGTGAAAATGAATGTAAATAAGCTCATACAAAGACATGAAAACAACATGAAATCATACCCAACCCCAAGGGAGGGGTACAAGCCAATCATTAGTCGGTGATCTCCTATTATTATTCAATATCTTAAAGGCTCCTAATTGACGATGAATTCTTGATGAATTTTTTTGAAGACTCCACATAAGCTTCTCTTTCACTACATAGAAGGCTCCTTGTGATCTCTTGTTCTTAGATCTTGGTCTGATTAGATTCCATCCCTTCAAATGAAGAAAGAGAGATCTTATGTATGAAACCCTAGATCTTAATTTCATCTTTAGGCCAACCTAGGATTTTAATTTCCTACCAATCTCTTGGGGTTAAGCATTATAATATCATAAGATTGTGCTCCCAAAATTTTGGGAAAAATGTTGGGGATCATGTGCAAAGTGCCCATGGTCCGACCAACATTCACCAAATTTTAAGGGCCATTAGATATGATGATATTAGAGAGAATCCCAAAGTTACAGCTTATTTCGAGATGTTTTGATATGTGAAATTGAACATTAAAGGTCAAAATAAGACATAATTAGGTTTTATGATTTAATGATTCATTGGAGGAATAAAATAAAAAGGGGCACACTTAGGGTAAAGGGCCCAATTTTATGATGTATGAAGTGATGAAATATGACTTTAGATTTAAATAAATTAATTAATTAAATGCTTAAAGGGAAATTACAATGCAAGATGCAAACACACTAAGGCAAGTGCTAAACCAAGCGTAGAATTGTACCACCCTAGCAAGGGTGTACAATTTACTACGCTACATTTATCTCCCACTTTAGTAGTCATATGACACTACATGCATATGAAAGCTAAAGTAAATAAAAGTAAACATCCATAGAAAAGGATATATCCACAAGTTGTCGGACGAAGCCCCCAGTGGTATCTGCAGTACACAATTAGGAACCGCACCCTACAAAACCACCTGTTAGATAAAATCACAAAATAACCTAAATGCTTACTAAGGAAGGAGATGAAAATTAGAGGGTAGCTATATGCCCCCCTATTTCGGCTTGCTAATTTAGTGAGTTGAAATAGGGTATCATGTTTACCACATCGAATTGTGAAAGAAGATTAATGATAAATGTTCACAAGAAGATTTGATACAAGATCAAAAACTAATGCAGAATCATTTGGTAAGAAAGAGGGCTAAACCTCAATTCCAACACAATGAAGAGTGTGAGGATTTGAGAGCTCTCTAACACAAGATGAAAGATTTAAATGGAAACAAATGCATGAAATATAATCAAAAAATGCAACTCCATAAAGGAAATTGGAAAAGAATTGAGGATTGAAATGACATCAAAGAGAGATTATTTATAGAACACTCTTCTAAAATAAGGCAACAGATCCTCATTAGGGATATGCACGTTCACAAAATAGAAGGGTTTATTATAAAATATACTACTCAATGAAGACAAGAAATTGATGAATGATCAAAGACTTCCAACACCAAGGAGGAGGTACCAGTTAAGAATATGTACTTAAGATCCCCATTAGGGATACTTGCTCCAATATGAGAGAAGGAATTCAAATATGAATACACCTATACAATCAATAAGAAATCCTTATAGAAGACACTACTTCACAAACGGGAAATTTTAATCTTAAGAAGGAGAGATGTTTGAAATCATTCTTGCCCCCCATATATATAGGGAGAAGAGATGAGATAGAAATAGGATATTATGTTGCTTCCAGAAGTATGATTGCACGTGAAATTGTACCATCATGAATGACAATGAGACCCTATTAAGTGAGATACCAATGTCACATAATGATAAGCAACATAATAGCCATTAATGTTATTTAAAGACATGATAGATTGAATCACGTATTTGAATATGACATGTTAAATTATCTACTATAAGTGAGATTAAAAACATGTATAAGATGATGAATGTTAAAGTATTTAGAAAGAGAGAAGTTTATAGGAGAAGAATAGGCCACTAAATCATACTTTTCTTGCACACAAGAAATATTAGGAGCGGGATAAGTGTAATTCATTAGAGCCTTATTCCTAGAAGAAAGGATTTTAGAATGAGTAGAAGATGAAGTCTCATAAGTGGGATTATAAATCTCTTGAGGAGATTCATAAAGAGATTTGTTCATCACCAAGATTTCCTTATGAGGGGGATGAATGTTGAAATAGGTAGAAGATGATTTAACTGAGGTGAGGTCATCATCACTACTAAATATAGAATTCACATTGAGAGATGGTATTTTGGATGATTTGGTGGGCTTAGAAGGATTATATCCAAGTCTAAATTAAGCTTCATGTGTGTTACGTTCTAAAGGAACTTTAATTCTTTGTTCATTTGTACCACAACCATTGCTAACATAGCCACTCTTAGCTAAAATGTGAAAACCAGGACCATAAAGGGATGCCAAATCAGAAAGAGATGGTTGTGCCTCATGGGTCTCAGTGCTATATGAATTAGAGGAAGGATTTGAAAAATTATCTAAATTAGAAGCAGCCACAAAGTGGTTACTTAGTTTTTTAGACAAAGTGGGTTTCTCTTTAGGTTCCTCCTTCTCAGTCTTAGATCCTTTCCAAGATACTCTATACTCTCCTATAAAAGTAGGGGTAAAGTCTAGAGATCCCCAATCATCATCTAATAGCACTCCCTCAGGAGAAAAGATATCCTTGGGAGGAGATTCCGATTGAGTAGAAGAATCATGAGTACTAGAAGGAACAAGATCATTAAAGGAAATAGACATATTTGAAGAAGTGGGAAGATTGGGAGAACAATGGGAAGTAGTTGAACAAGAAGATCCAACTTGTAATGGAGCTTGAAAATTGGCATCAGCTAACAAGGTGTATGTATTATTGTTATAAATGAACCTGACTTGCCTATGCAAAGTTGAGGGGATGACTTGCATGCTATGATTCCACGGTATCAGCTAAAAATCAATGTGGATCACCCAAACAAATAGGAAATGACTAGGAAACACCAACAATCACGTTAGAATCATCCAGAACAGTTGCACCAATGCCACTTTTCAAATCTTCATATGTCAATGTCTAGAAGCTCAAGAACACAACCAATCAGCAACTATCATGAAGAAAGATAATTTGTGAGGCACAAAATCATGAACCATCTGAAATGAAGATACACAAGATCATCCAGATGAATATCCCAAAGTCTTAGCACTAGATCTAATCACGCTGGAATATATCAGAGGAAATACCGGATTCTACAAAATAGTGATCAGCATAACCAAACTACAAAACTGGGTCAAAAAATCTTCCCAATCTCACCGGAATAAATCACAGGAATGTGTTGACACCAATGACAAAAACATTTCCTAGCAGTCGCAATGAACAACCATATCCAACAAAAAAAAATTTCATAGTCCAAATTAAAAAGCCCCCTATTTTCCCTAGATAGGCAATACATTGTTTTTTTATTTTTGGGATATTAAACCCCCCAATATGAACGCATATGATATATTATTGCTTAGCCAGTGAATCCCTTATGTGTGGAGGAAATTGAAGCAAAGTTGAGGTAGAAGAAGGTTGATAAGGGACATGAAAAAAGAATGGAGATACTTTATAAGGGCATTGGTGTGCACTTTATTTCAGACAATTTTGGTGTAGCTCCTATTGAGGGGTCATCAAGATAGGGACAAAGGAGGACAAGGTTTGTGTGTGCCTCCCCTATTGTGAAGATAAGTTCCTCCAAAACCCCAACTGAATCTGTGACAAGTGTAAATAAGGCACCATGGAAGAAACCAAAGGTTACAAGGAAGGTAGATGATCTAGAGCCAGCAGTAGAAGAAGTAGAGAGCAGAAGTTCTAATGAAGAGGTCCAAAATGAACAATTCTATATCTAGACAAGGCCTAAAAGGAGTAAGGTTAATGAAGAAGAAGAGGAAGAGGAGCACACAACACCTCTATTGAAAAAGAAAAAGACTCAAGTTGTTTTCATTTGGCATAACTGATACAGATGCAGGTGATGTAGTTGAAGTTGGATGACTGCACCGGTAAAGGATAGAAGTCTATTTGTGATGAAGAGATTGAGATTATATGAATAGATGACATGATCAATTATTTATGTTGTCATTGTTGGCAACTGATATCAAATGGTGTTCCTGATGTCTTGTTTTGTCATCTAAGTGATTTGGTTTAGTGGAAGACAGGGTTTACCGACAGAGAGCTAAAGTCTATGAAATAAGACTTTAACCGGTAAACCAGAGTTATTTTAATTGGATTCGATGATCGGCGATGATTGGTGATTTGCAGTTTTGATGGTGAACTTGTATCATGGAAAGGTGTATGTGACCGGAACTGGAACTTGTGGAGATTACTGAAAGGAGTGTTTCAAATTTCTAATGAAGTTCTAGTAGGGTTTAAGACCGGTGAAGAAATCATCAAATCAGAAATGATTTTTGTTATGACAGTGATCGACGGAGAGTCTACATGAAATTGGTAAGACGGTACAACCCACGTGAAATATTTGATAGCTGATTTGGTGCGATTCAAGGAATATTTTCCTGGGAATCAACAAAATGCTTAGTAGAGTGTTTTGAGGATTTGGCTTTGGTACATATCGGATTTTCGTGATGAGTTATGATTAACCAATTATTGATATTGCATTGTAATTTGTTGTAATAATCTGTATAATGATCTATGATGATCTCTTATGATTTGAATTATAAATTCAAGATGTAATTAGGTTTTGTGGCCAAACTAGTTGAGATGGCTATTTAGGATGACATAGTTGATGTTTAGTGTGTTGGTGGTCTTAGAGAATGTGTTAAGTCATCCAAGAGAAGTGTGAGATCTGCCTAAGAGTTGTAGAGTGTTGTGTATAACTGGATCTGATCAAGCAAGCAGAGAAGTGCAAGTAACAGATCATTCTTTCACTGTTGTTCCCTAACAACTGCAACAGGTTAAACCCCTTAACTAGGTAGTTCCTAGCAAGCCTTAAAGCCTTAAACATTTAAGTCCCCTAATAGGGAAGCTCTCAAAAGAGTGTTAAATCCTCTCACAAGGTTGATCCTAACAGAACATCAAGCTCCTAACTGGGCTGCAAGGCAAATCCCCTAACCGGGTGACTCCTAATAGGGTCTGCTCCTAATCGGGAGTATTGTAAGCTCCTAACAAGGCATACTTTGAAAGAGTACAATTATTTGTGGGTGCCAACTCCCACACTGGTTTTTCCCTATTTGGGTTTCCACGTAAAAAAATTATCGTGTTCATGTGTGGAATGTTTTTCATGTGATGTTCTTGTTTATGTTTCATTTCATGCATTATTTATGAGACACCGGTTATGATGTTTTATCAAAATTTTATTAGAGGTTATCAGTATTGATAAGTAGTTGTTTGATAATTTTTTTGATCTTATTGTTAAGGTTAATAAGTTGGTGAATGATCAAATTGATATGATTGCTTAAGTGGTGAAAGTATTGATATATATGGTTAATGATTTGATTAATATGTTAAGCAAATTTGATAAAGAGGTTATTAGATCTGATTAAAGAAGTTGAGACATTTGTTAAATGGTTTCAGATCTGATATAAGTTTGTTTTTGGAGTTGAAGTTTCAATTAGTCTTAATGTTGATTCACCCCCCTCTCAGTATTAACTGGATCCTCATAGGATTAACACAAGTCTCTCTGGTAGAGACCCCTATAGAGAAGAATGAAGTGAAGATGAAGGAGACAAAACCTAAGGTATAAAAAAAGAAAAAAGTTAAGGACGATCCAAATTATGAACCTTTGGAGATGAACCATTTAATAATTGCTATTTGTCAACATAATTCTTTGGAATATATTGCAAGAATGTACAATGATGTCCCTCTAGTGGACAAAGAAACAATTGAAAAAGCAATTATCAAGTACTTAATTACTTTTGACAAAACACTTAATATATTGACAACAAATCACCTACTTTTACAAGATTTAACTATGAAAAGGAAGGATGCAGTAGAAATAGAAAATAAAATGAGATATAGTGCATTGGATAAAGTGTATAGTCTGTTATCTAAATAGGCTAGGGCTAAGATTATGGAGGCATTTAATACAAGATTAAAATTAAGGAGATAGTGCATTTGATCATGGGTGATGATCCTGAAGATTATAAAAGGATGATCAAATAGATGAGTGAGATGGCTACTGAGATTGTGGAAGAGGTGGTGAAAAAACATTCTTCTCCTTGGGAGAAGACAAACATAGGAACTAGTATTGGAGAGACAAGTGGTAGCTTGTCTATTCTAGATGAGAACGAAGAGTAGAAGGTAGAAAGTGCTACTTTGGAGACTAGTCTAGATAATCAAATTGAAGGAGAACAAGAGGTTGATAATGCAACAATGGAGATTCTAAATGGTACAAAAGTAGAAATGGAGAAGGAGAAGGAGATGACAGAGGAGAAGAATGATGAATAAAATATAGAGGAAAGAACAAAAAAATGAGAAAATAGAACAAATAGAAGAAAGTATGGTGAAGGAGCAAATTAGTCTGGTAGAGGAAAAAGAGAAGGTTATCAAAAGGATATGAGTAGGACAATCTTCCAATCTATTTAGAGATTTTAGATTAGAACTTTTATAGCTACAGATGAAATTTGAATCAGTGGTGACATGACAGGTATTACAAGTTCTAGTGACTCAAGGAAAGTTATAATTGGACTAACTAATACCCCTTCACATGCTACACTTGGGTGATGTCCAACATCATAAGAGGAAGAAATATATGATCTCTAAGGTATAATGCATGTAGATTTGTTTGATGAGACTATGATGTTTCTGAAAGAGAAAAGTTTTCAGAAGTAAAGGTGGATAAGTCATTGAGTGATAAGGAGTATTTGTGAGCTCTATTAGAAGTTTTGAAGGGATATGCTTCTAATCTTGAAGTAATAATTTTGGTTGATACAAAGAATGAATTGGCAAAGAAGAGATTGGGTGAGCTTGTGAATAAGTGTGTGAAGGCACGCAGGTGGCTAAAAGATGGAAGAACTGCATTTGAACATAGTGTGGACAGTGTAATAAATGTACATAAGTTTTGTCATCAATGGCCTAATTTCACAGGATAAATATAGAAACAAATAAAAAATTTTAAGGAAAATATTTTATAATGACTAAAGATGTGGATTTGAAAGAAGAAAAATATGGGAAAGGAAGAATCAAAATAGAAAAGGGGTACACTAATTTGAACTGGCTAGTAAACCAAAAGGAGCAAATAAAGAAATATTTTTGTAGATTGAGAGATATAGTTGATATGCACCTCACTAGTATGGTGAAGATACTGAAATACTCTTAGACATTATGCAAATAAATATTAGTTTTGGTCAAGTCTGAAGAGGCAAAAGATCTCATTTTGCAGATGGGGAGCTAGGTGAACATTTTGATCTCTACAAGAGTTGGTTGGGGTATTGATTGGGCTCAACTAAAATCAATTCATAATGATATCATATTTCCTACCCAGTAAGCTGCTTAGATGGATTTTGGTAAGGCAATTTTGACCATGGATATATGTGATTGAGTTACTTTTGGTTCCAAAATTTGAGAAGATGCTATAGATGGGGGGAGTTGTGTAGATTATTCACTTTGTATTGTATAGGCACACTTTATCCTTGATGTCAAAGGGGGAGAAGTTTTGGTTACATGAGATGATAAGTTTTGAATCAGCACAAGTTTACCATCAATGACAGAGTAGGAGATTATTGTAAAAATAAGTTTAGGTTGTCATTGATGTCAAACTTGATTGTTGGGATGAGATTCAAATCAGATATTTAGTTGTACTTTGGGTCTGGAAGTAATTATGTAATGTGTAGTTGGTATAAGTTTCTGCAATAGATGTCCGATTATATGGAGTATGTTTATGGATATTTGTAATGATAGATTATAATATGTTATGGTGTTTCTGCAGCTATGTTGGTATTCAATGTGAACCAATATAATGTTTTAGCTAAGTCTAACTATTCCCGTTAATAGTGTACCATATTTTTGGTCTGATTTAGGACAAATATCAATGAGTCCTCGGTTTTGCTATCATATTGATTATATTTTGTGCTTAAAAACTTATAATATTCTACTAAATGAATACTCATATATTACCTCTTGTGTGTTATGTATGGAAAATTAGGGGTTAAATTAGAAATGATATTTTCATATAAATGTTTGCTTTATATGATTTGAATTATTGATTAATGCAATTGAATCATAATCTTGATGTGATATTTGTATATCTATTCTAAGTGATTATGTTTTAGATAAAATATGATAATCGGTGCATGATGTGGCAGGTTTTTGAATTCTATTATGTCCATGCGGAGCTCCTGATTGCTCAAAAACTTTCCAAGTTGTCAATCACATTTATGATGGATCCATTTTGAAGACAACTTTGTTCTCTGCAAGTGGAACTTCCAGTTCTACTAATGATCAATGAAAATTTTTGAAAAGAACATTTAGTTTTAAGTCTTTTATTTTTTAATTGTTACTCAGTTATCTAAATTGGTGTTTTCTATATTTGAATTTTAGATAAGGGTACATTTACCCCATTATGGTAGCAAGTTAGGAGTTAGTCGATATTAGTCAAGATAGTCTATTATTCTTATTGTTTTTGTTTTTTTCTCTACAAGTTTGTAGTTAGAAACTCTATTTTACTCTCCTTCACAGGCACATTTGAATGCAATTTTGAATAATTTGATCTAATTTTTGTGTTTCCAAGTCCATCTGAAGGCAAAGCAGATTTCGCTCTTCTAAAGGAAGGTGATCTTGTCTTATTATTTATTTAATTTTTATGTTTATTCAATTAAAGTTTTTAATATTTTGATTTTGCACTTTTAGGGATTCATCAATTAATAATTATTCTATTTTCACATCTTATTTTAGCAGAGTTATTTTTTGTTGCATGTTTAAAATAGTTATTATTTGAGTAGATTAAGTTCATAATTAATCACATTTCTTTATAGCAATGTTTTTAGTAAGAATTAAAGTAGATTGCATTAGCAAATATTAGACAAAATATTTGTTGTGCTCACTCATGAAATCGATTTACTTTTTAGTGTGTGTTCTTAGATTAAGTGTTCTATTTTCCTTAATGCAAGCATAGATTAGATTGATTTATAAAAAGGTAGAATTAAAATTTTATTTTCAACAAAGTGAGAATTAAATTAGATTACATTTGTGTAATTTGGTACAATAGATGATTCCATGAATTGTTTATATGAAGTCATGTTTAGTCTAAGCTAAGAAATTAGGAAGTTTTAGCGATAAACTCGATAATTTAGTAGAATTCACAACATAGAAGTCGTAGAGGTTGTTCAAAATTTCATAGTAGGAATTCATAACTAATAGCTCCTCACAAATCCTGATCAATAAAACATAACAACGCTTCAAGTATAACTCCCCTAAACTGAAAACAACCTTATCACATATAGCTCCAAACACACATGATTTGATATATATGAGTGAAATGATGCAAGTATTGGGACAAGAATGACCTCACCCATAATTTTTCATGTTGTTGTCAGGGAACAAAGATTTGGCAACTATATGTTTTGAATCCTTAGTATTCATAAGGAACTAGAGACCTTTCTGGTAGATTTTCATCAGGGAACCAGCCCTCTCTGGAGATTGATCAAGTTGAGAAGCTCTGGGAGTCTCTAGAAATATTTCTTCAATATATTACTCTTCTTGTTCCTCATTATATATAACTTCTTCCTCTAATTGTTCTTCATCAACAAGTTCATCTTCAAATTATCCTTCTTCTAGCTCTTTTTTTTTATTGAGCAACCTAAGCTGAAGACTCGCCCTTATCCTTGCCTCTACACTTTCCTATAGTAAATTTGTACTTAGGAGTCTTTAGTAGAGTAGTAAGATCTTGCCTACTCTTTGTTCTAACCTTTGATTCATTTCCAATAGGTCTAGCAGTATCATCCTCTGACCCAGTGTTTAATGGTTTTAATTGCATCCCCTTCTATGTCAGCCAAGCATTGGCGTTTGTGAGGATAATGTGGAATCTGGATTTTATTGAAGTCTCTTCCATCTAGGACCATTGAATGAGTGGAAATGGTGTATTTGCAATCTTTTTGTTTACATATATCATATCCAAAACATTTCCATCATCCTTCAGACCTTCAAGAATATCCGCCAGGTTGAGATTTTTATATCTGCTCCAAGGGTAGGCAACAGTAGTCAAATCATTCTTGCAATCAATCCAGACATCCTCTATGTGATGCACATGAGTATAATTTGTTTTCAATTTATTCTTCATTCCCCTATAATCAAAATATCTTCTACCCTTAGAAAAATCCATTGTGACTAGATTCTCATTTCTTCATCCATTGCCTTAGCTTTATAGATGGAATTGATAGGGTAGCTTCTAATGGTCAAAAATAATTTGAAGCCAAATTTATGGGAACCTAATTGTTGTTCATGAACTGGAACCATCTGTTGATCTAACTCCATGAGAACAAATTTATTAAATGGATATCTAGGAAAAATGAAGGGTTGATCATCAAAATATCCTACCTTGAGGTAGGTGAAATTAGGAAAGTGCAAGAACACTCACCCATATTAGTTGACCACATCCCAAGCCTCATCAGATACTCTTTTCTTTTGTAGATCTTTGTTGAGCATGCATATGTAATGAAAGAAGAAAGCATCATTGACTCTCCTGAAATGATGTAGGTTATTCTTTAGAACTAGCTGGGACTAGTACTCATGAACTGGAACCTATCTTATATCTCCCTCTATGGACAAACCAGGAATTTTCCTCATTGATACTGCAACATACACCAAGTAAGAAGGCATATAAAACTTCAAAATAGTTGGTATTGTTAGGACTACAATTTTTTGCATCCTTATCTCAAGAAAATTTTTAATTTTGTTATATCCTTTTGGTCGTTGGATCGGGTTTAAATTTTGTGATTTTAATTTGAAAGGGGTTTTTTGATTCGCTAAAGTTTTATTTGTCATTTGGACCTTTTTGTGTTGTCCCCTTGGCCCTAGGGCCTTAACAACCCCTTATACCCTTGTTTTAAGTTACACGTGCATTTTCTATGCATGCTCGACACAGTTCTCATGTACCTACAGGTTGTTTTCTCATCTTTCTATCAAAACAGCAGGCATGTGGGTGTTGTCCATTAGTCACATGAAGAATCTCGTACTCTCGTTGTTTACTTTTGATTTTTCTTTTCAACGAAGTGGGCAATTGGAATTAAAGGTTGTAGCCTCCTGTGCTCCCATGTCTTTCTTTGGTAAGAAGACATAAGTTAAGCGGGTGAGCAGGGTGATTTTAATTTTTAAGGTTTGACAAGAATGGTGCATTTCGCGTCCCCGCTTGTTTTTTTAATGAAAGTTGGATCATTTGGTAGACTTGCGGGAACCATAAAATGTAAACCCCACACTCCCGTGTGTGAAATAGAAAGAGGACTTGTAAGTGTGCAGGTATACGGTGAACCTAAAATAGCTTTTCAAAAGGATTGCATGGCTTTTAAGTTCGTTAGTGGAATTACACATGGGTTTTCAATGGTGGCCTATCCATCTGATTTGGTTGTGTGGTTGATATCAATGGTGGGAATTCAAACTTAAGCACAGCTATTCACTCATTCAATTTTCATGTTGCATTTATTTCTCAAGGCACTAGTTTTTATGATCATATCCACCAAATTGATTCACAATTGAAGGTTGATTGTTGAGTTGTGACCGTGCGATAGTGGGGTGCTTTGACGAACATAATTTCCAGACTAGTATAGTAAGAGCAAAAATTGTTTGTGTCTTAGTTGACTAAAAACAGTAAGTATTCTTGAACTTGTCAAGCATGTCAGGTTGGATTGTAGTCTTTGATTGAAAATTATTTATGCATGGTTCAGACCTAGAGTGTCTTTGATCAAATTGTGGTAGTGTGCCCTAGTTTGTTTTGGTATTCTTGTGAATTGTTATGATGTCGAATAAAGGCAATAGTTCATCTAAGGGAAAGAAACATCAGATCGATGAGGATGTGTGAAACCCTCCTGTCATCAAGATTCAAGAGGATAAACCTAATCAATTGGAGTGCCCTCAAGAATTTTAAGAGGTTTCCCAGTTGATAGTAGCCCCAGTTCAAAAAAGAAAAAGAATTAGCAAGAAAAGGGAAGCTTTAGTATCGAAGGAAGAGAAGGAGTCAAAAGAGAAAAAACATAGGGCTCTAAGAAAGAAGTGGGAGCCTCAAGTGCCCAAGGTGAATTTGTTAGAAAAACATGAGGTCCATGAAGAGAGGCTTGAGGAACATACACAAGTTCTCCAGGCTACTATTGAGGAACATAGTGTGGCTACAACAAAGCAGATTGATAGAGAAGAGCCTCCATTGTATCAGCACATGTTGGATATGCTCCCCATGTCTACCACAAGCATAAAGGATGATGATGATTTAATGGATAGTTGTTTATAGTGTGGTAATGCTCGCATCCCAGAAAGAGGTTGGAGTTTATTCCAATATTTCTACAGTAACAGAGATGAACCAATCCCTAGGTCTAATACTTGGAGATTGGATATGGCTAAGCTGATAGTACCAAATGTTTTTGTGGAAGTGGATTTGATTAGGGCTCTGGTGGCGATGTATCACCCTGCTTCTACAATAGTGAAGACTACTAAAGGCATAGTTTTGGTTGATGTAATCCCTATGGAGATTGTTAATTGTTTTGGTTTAACTGGACGTGCAATTGCGAACATTGATATCGAAAGATTTGAAAATGAGTATCAGAAAAGAAGGCAGCATTATAGGGAAAAGGAAGTTCAGTTGTTTAGGAAAAGAGATTGACGTGGAGATGTAGCCCCAATTATCCCAATTGACAAAGAGCCTTTTGATGTTGATTCATTTGAAAAGTACTTTATTAAAACATATTTTGCTCTATGTCAGATTTTGGGGGTAGATGCAGAGATAAGAATGCTAGTAGGAATGATGCTAATGGGAATGAAGATTCAGCACAAGTATGTGAATTTGGAATTCAACTATGCATAATACATTTCCAAGAAGATCCATGAGGGGTTGATTGCAGCAGTGAATAAGCTCATGGAGATAGAGATGAAGTATTCTTCTTTGCTATCTCATCTTATTCTTTTTCAGCATAAGTATGAGTGGAGCTCAATTCTTCAACTCAAATTATTTGATAAAAATTTTGTTTCCTTCCTAGTACAGAGATGGTGTCACATTTGGGATAAGACATTTGAAAGTGTTGATTATGTGACATACCATCAGCATTTTGTTATGAAGATTATGTCATGGCTAGGGGTGATAATGGACAAAATTCTGGCCAAGGTGATGGACTTCTTGAGACCAAAGAAAAATTGAATGGATGAGCAGGGGAGGTTTAACTTTGCAGATGTTTTTCTCTTTTTATATCATACAATAATAAGGGTTTATGGATTCCTTCAGCCTCTTCATCAATTGTCCATTTATGTCTCCTGTAGATGAGCTTTCTTTGAATTTATGTGGCAAATATTATTGGCTCAGAAGCTACATTTGGCAGAATAGAGGAAGGGCTCATTAATTCCCCAGTCCACAAGGTTTGGTGAACTTGCCATAGGAAGCAAAGTTGTTGATAGGTTGCAAAATTATTTGGAAACAAGATATGGATTGAGGTATGGTAAGACAAGGAACTTTGACCCTGAAGGATTAATAGAGTGGATTAGGGCTAAAATCAAAAGAGGGTCATTCAGTCATGATTTAGATTTGAATAAAGATGTAATAAGGAATTGCCTCACCATAGAATAAGTCCTCCAAAGGAGAAAGAAGTGGGAAATTCTTATGAAGTTGGAAAATGAGACAAGGGCTAAGTTCCCTAATTTCCAAGGATTCTTTTCCAAAGAGATTAGCCAGTGCCAATGATTGAGAAGATGTTTGATATTTTTGAATTTATTTTTTCTGGAACTTACAACCTTGAGGACGACATGGCACATGAGCAGACAAGGGAATATGTTCTATAATATGTTTCAGGGCAGTAGAGGATACCACTAGAGAAGTAAGAGGAAGTTGTAGAAGGCCAGGTTGAGGGTGAATCCCATGATGAAGAGGTTGAGAAGGTCTTCGCTTCACCTCCAAGGGATGTACCAATGGTGGAGGAACCTTACAGTAGGAGTAAATTTGGACATACCATTCCACTTGAAGAGTGTGAAGATGAGTGAGCAATTTTTGCTCATGTGTTTATTTTAGATGGTGATTTTGTTAAAATATCTAAGTTTAAGGCTTTGTGGTTACAAGTGGTAGGACCACTGGAGGGAGTTCTTGAGATCCATTCTTATGAGGATCTTAATTTAGATCATGTCACCCCAGAGGAGGCTAGATAGGTGGTTAAAGATAGTGGGATGTTACTTATACCAGGTTGGAATTTAGAAACTAGTTTTTTTTTGGATCAAATAAGACAACAACTAGATCCCACATTTGTTGCAGAGTTTGAGAAGGAAGAAGGTTATACTGGATCTGGCTATCATCCTACCATCCAGACATTAGCACAATGGGCAAAGGTCCCAAGTACAAACAAGCCCCGAGTCCTGATTGGTTTAGAGGAGAGAATAAGGGATGGTGCCATTATACGGACATTCAGGGACACCTTGGTAGTAGAAGTGACAACCTTATCAATGCACTCTGCTATGTTTTCCTTGGATGTAATCAAATTGCAGGCGAAGGAGAATTTAACTTATTTGCAGGAAAGGATAGAAATGCATCAGAATTATACTAAGATGAGCATAGAGAATATTTGGCTCAAGAAGAAATTGGAGGAGAAGATAGTGATATTACCTCCTAAGCTTACACAAGGAGAGCCATCAAAGAGTGTCAAATAGGTGCAAGCTTTAGAACAAAAGATAATTGAGCTTCAACAACAAATGTAGGCGAGCGATCAACAAATGGTGGCAATGGAGTTAATGGTGAAAGATATGGTGTTAATGATGATTAACGGGACCTTGTCACATTTGTTGAGAGAAATTTTAAATAAAATTGAGGATGTTTACAAGTCTTTTTGTATTCTTTCGGAAGGAGTTGTGTAGTGTTATAAGTTCTTGGCTAATTTAAAGGAGATCTTTGAGGGGTGGAAAGCTTTATGCCCGAAGATTAAGGATTTGTGTTGTAGTTCAATATATGTCCAGTCCACCACAACAACTATCATATTTATGCAAAGTGTATGGATTATTGGTTAGTGAAATTCACTTTTTAGAAGACAAAGACGGTGCAGTTAGGGAGAGAATACAGAGCTTTAATGACTTAAAGCATTGGACTATTCCTTCCCTCCATAATCAGAATTCTGAACTAAAATCCTTTAATGAATGGAGGAAGGAATATGAGGAAATAATAAATATTTCTATTTAGAAAGTAATGGAAAATGATTATATAAATGAACCTGTATTTTATTTTGCTATAGACAAATTAATTGCAATCGAAACAACCTACTCCAAGTTTGTCACAAGTGTCAGGGTTGTTATTGATGATAACTGTAAAGAAGCCCCTAATCGTGTGTAGTTGATCAGAAACGTTGAGAGGCCAACCGGTTTTGCAGTGCACAGCTGGCATGAGAAGAATTTATTAGTTAAGAATGTTTGAGGAGCTAGCTTTTGGTTAGGATCCAAAATTACTTAGGGTAGGCAGTTGCAATTTCTGTTGAAAGCCAAATTTTGCTCTATTGAGGCATGGCCTTTTTGTTCTTAAGTCAAAAAAGATGTGGTATATTCTCATAAGAGGTAATGTAATTTTGACACATGTCATTATCCTGAGGCTTGTTTTTCTCCTTGTCCTATAAAAGGAAATTAGGGCTAATGGACAAAGGGTTATGGGGATTTTTCATAATGAAAAGACATTCGTAGTTTTTATTCTAAGCATAGAGTTTTAATGTTTTCTAGATCATGTTTTCACAATTTTGAATAAATGGAAATTATATCATGTTTCATCTCTTTGTATGTTTTATTGCTTATTATGATTCTTGTTTGTTAAGGATAAATGGGAATTGTCTTCACAGTCATATGTGAATGTTTATTTACTTGGTTAGGGTTCTTTTCAAGGAAAATATTGAATTCATGTTGGGTATTGCAAAAGGTGATAAAATGGTAGAGATCCTTCAAGTATGATTCATGTTATGAATTGTTGGGTATGGGTGTAAGGCATTTGTATTTGTGAGTGATTGTGGAGTTGTAGGAATTCAGGGAAATTGACTCTGTAGCCTAGGATAGGCACTGATATGCTCTTTGTTATGATTTCTCAGACATTTGAACTTCAAAGTTATTAAATCGTTCTTTTGTTTTTCTTTTTTATGTTTTTGTTATTTTTTCTTAGAGGCCAATATAGCATGGAAATGGAATGATGTCCTTGGACAATCATATATAAATATATATTGGTGTAGAATTCTAGGAGTTATTTGTTTATTAAGGGGAGATTATATGAGAATTGTGTTCCTTTCATGAATACCCTATAGGTTTGCCCGCCTGGGTTTTGCAAAGCCAAAAGTGTAGGATAATTCTACATCCCTAGAATTCTTGTCAACTAGATATCTAGCTCAGAATGGTAAATGCAACAAAGCCTTAAATCATCTCTATTCTGACTACTAGGTGGAACAAACCAATAGGTATATTGATGAGCCAATCATGTAATGCATCACTTATTTGCTTGCCCAGTATATATTTTCCTTGTTTTTCCTGATGATATGGATGTATTGATACATCCACTCATGAAATGTGTCAGAGACAAGAAGATCATTTACTCTACTGAGAAGAGTAACTAAATATTTCACCTCCTCAATGAAGTCACCACAATGAAAGGTTTAAGGCCATCTAGCAATGGGGGGCCTCGAAGTTTTCAACCAGTTATCATTCATATTTCTTTGACACTTATCTGAGTGTTTCTAATAATAGGCTTGAGCTCTCTACATATCTATGTCAACATACTTGCCTATGCTTGAACATTTGAAGATAGTATTGAAGAAGTCTTTATCCAACCTAATGATCTTCTTACCATCTACATCTTTAACACTTCTTCTCATAGGATCAAAATGGTTGGCCACTCCAAGTATAAATTTTTGATGTTGTGCAGACATAGGAAAGCCTCAAACCAAGTGAATATTGCTCTTGATGGTTAACTCCATTTTGTAATACTAAGGAAGCTTTGGGTGATGCCATAAATTGGGTTACACTTTTTGGCCAAACCTGATACTGAAATCAAAATTTTGCACCAAATCTTTACTTTCTAACACTTATAGAAACTAAAGCATTAATAATTTGAAGATGAAGTAAACTATTGACTAGTGAGTTATTTCATATAGTTTCTAAATATATATTTTTTTAAAAATAAGTAGAAATGAATTGTTAGTATTGTGTAAGGGAAAAAGCGAGACTAGGTTATCATGCCCTAATCCTACCTTTTGACACACATTACGGAATATGAAAGAGCCTAGAGGTATCACACAATTGGCTACTTCTTTTTGTGAAAGAGAGAGCCACGGGCTACCTATTAGGGTTTCTATTCCTTTTTTGTAATTGAAAGGTAAGATTATGCAAGTTCAATTCCTAACCCTAAAATGCAAGTATGAGCTAACAACAAGATTGCAAAATTGAACTTAAACAATGGAAAGCTGTAGACACAAGGATAAAACAAGAATGCAGATGCGTACCCGAAGTCAAAGTTTGACTGAAAATGTTCGGGACGAGGGCATGGGCGCCACTGTCCTGATTCTATCCCGGAACTGCACCTGAAATTGCTGTTTTGCACTCTGGAAAACTATCTGAAATGCTATCTGTCAAGAGGACCAGGGCGCCCAGCGCCTCTATCCCAGAGACCAGGGCACCCAGCGCCCCTGTCTTGGCAGGACTAGGGCACCCCACGCCCCTGTCCTGGTATTCTGCTCTGCAATTTGATGTGGGGTGCTGTCTCGACCTGCTTTTTCTGGATCTGCAACCTGCGGCATCGTCCGAGTCTCGAAACCTACACTTATATCTGAAAAAGGTGTTTGGGCGGCTATATAGGGTTTTGCCTTAGTCAAACCCCCGCTTCGGTGATTTCCACCTCCATGAATAGCCAAGTTGTATTGTAAAAGCAATGTGTGTGCAGACCTTGTGTGTGTGCAAGATCTAAAATGTAAGTAAGCAAACTAGAGCAACCTAGAAAGTAAACCCTAATTGCTTGTTAATGGTAATGTAAATTCTCTAAATCAAGATGCAAAGTGATCTAAAGCATGAATAAATGAGATATTGAAGCTTATGCAAAGACATGAAAACAACATGAAATCATACCCAACCCTCAAGGGAGGAGTACAAGCCAATCTTCAGTCGGTAATCTCCTATTGTTCTTCAATGTCTTCCAAGCCCTAAATGGATGAATGGAATTGTTAAATGCTTGATAGAGGGATGTTGAAAGTTGTTGAAGTCTTCAAAGATCTGCTCTTTCGCTGCATATGAGGTTCCTGAAAACAAAATTCTGATCCCTTCAAATGAAGAAAGAGAGCTCTTATGTAACCCTAGGTCTTAATTCCAATTTTTGGCCGACCTAGAGATTGAATATCCCGCCAATTTCTTGGGGTTAAGCTTTATTTTATGATTGGATCGCACTCCTAAAATTTTGAGAAAAATGTCCGGGACCGTGTGCACTCCGGGCGCCATGGTCCCGACAACTTTTCACCAAATTTTCAGGGTCGTCAGATATGATGATTTTAGAGAGAATCCCGAAGTTACAGGTGATTTTGAGATGTTTTGACCCCCAAAATCAAGCCCCCGAGCTCAGAATAGGGCCTAATTAGGGTTTTTGATTAAGTAGTGTATTGGAAGAATAAAATGAAAGGGGCACGCTTTAATGAAAGGGCCCGACTTTATGATGTGGAATATGATGAAATAGAACCTTTAGACCTAATTAATTTGATTAATTAAGTGCTAAAGGGGAAATGTAATGTAAAATGCAACTGCGCCAAGGTGGGTGCTAAACTAGGTGTTAAATTGTACTGCTTTAGCAAGTGCGTACAATTTATGATGTTACATTTAGCCCCCACTTTAGCGGTCATATGAGTACTACGTGCATATGCAAGCTAAAGTACAGAAAGTAAACATCATTTGAAAAAGGATATATCCATAAGTTGTCGAACGAAGCCCCCAACGGTATCTACAGTACACAGTTAGGAACCGCACCCTACAAAACACACGTTAGATCACAAAATCACCTAATGCTTACTAAGGAAGGTGATGAAATTTGCGAGTAGCTATATGCCCCCCCCTATTTCAACTTGCTTATTAGGGAGGTGAAACAGGGTAGCATAATTACTTACGACAAATTGTGTAAGAGAGTATTGATGAGGGATGTTCACTGAAAAGGCTTCATCAGAGCACTTTTTGGAACATCTTGAGAGTAGGGGAGCGAAAATATGATTCCTACGCAACAAACGGTTCGAAAATCGCATCTCCCAAACTCAAGTTATGATGAAATGAGTGATAGAGGAAAATTAGGGTTTTGAAAGTAAATGTAAAAGAATGAAAGTATATACCTTTGAAAGTGACATTTGCATTTGTCACTTTGTTGATTCTGAGTATTGTTCATTGCAGCGGAGCCCACATAGCCATCATCATGCCTTCATGACGACCGAAGCGTCCCACGAGGATTGAGATCATGCGACAGGCCGTGATCGACGACGAGCCACTGGACGAGGTGAGTTGACCGAATGTTGACTTTTTATTTTCTGCATTTGACTTTCTGTGATCGTTTGCGGGCCCTAGAACCCAACCGTGGATCCCACATAGGGCACCATGGTCCCTTCAGGGGCGCCATGGTCCCCTTAGGGCGCCATGGTCCCTTCAGGGTGCCATGGTCCCTTCAGGGCGCCATGGTCCCTTCAGGGTGCCATGGTCCCTTCAGGGCGCCATGGTCCCTGACAAGGCACCATGGCCCCAATCAGGACTTGGCGATAGATACCAGGGTTAGTATACGATGTTCGACAGTTTGCATGAATGATTTTGATGATTGAGTACTGATTATAGTTATGTTTTTGTGATGCAGGGTCTCCCGTATATGAGAGAGCACACTGCTGGGCAGATTCTTCGCAGTTTGCATGATCAGATTCCCCGACTTACTCAGGCAGAGAGAGACACACTATTGATAGTAGGTTTATGGTCTATGATTCTTATGCCAGCCATCCGATTTCATCCTACGATGCTGATGGCACTCATGGAGCGATGGGATCCTGACACATGCACGTTCCAGCTTCCAGTAGGGGAGATGACGGTGACACTTGAGGATGTGTACCACATTCTTTGCCTACCAATCAGAGGAGCTACTGTGACATATGCGACCGATCGATCAGTAGAGGATCATCAGAGGGAGCAGGTATATTACATAGGGAGAGTCATGCCGAGCGAGACGAGAGGTCGTATCATGGTCAGCTAGCTCGTACATCGTACAGGAGAGGTGCCCCTCATGAGACGTCTTATGATAGCCATCATTGCACTAGCTGTCTGCCCTAATGGGTGAGGTACACACATGCATGGGGGTCTCACGTGGTGCATCAGGGCTATGGAGAGACACAGGAGAGTATATGCCTGGGGTCAGAGCATGCTTGCACATCTCTATCACGACCTCGAGGAGTATGTTTTCGGATAGGGTTGCAGCTTGATGACATGCACACTTCTGCAGGTGTGGATATTTGAGCACTTTACATGCACCAGGTCTGTCGACTATCCGATGAGTACGGCTAGCGAGCGACCTAGGGTATTTGCTTATCCACTTACCAGCGAGTGGAGATTTGGAGATCTATTGTATTGGAGAGTGATAGTTGACAGATTGACAGCCGAGGTGACCATGTGGAGACCATATCTGTGGATGCACAGATGGGATGGGATGGAGAGACAGTTAGCATGCCTACAGAGGAACCGCCTATTGAGAGGATGATATCCACACATCATAGTCCCATTCTACTTTGACCGAGTACGGAGGCAGTTCGGGCTAGAGCAGTGTGTCCCAGCCGATGTGCCCATCTATACTCGACACTCACGAGTCCTTCCCAGACCCAGAGCAGTAGCGAGACCGACGATAGACGATATCGAGATCACAGATATAGAGGGGTCCAATCAGGATGTGGTCACTGATTATGCTGCAGACCCCGGGGCACAGCGCAGGTATCATTCCTGGTTTATGAGATCATACCCAGGGCCTATCTTTCCACCAGATCACCCGACAGGCCATCCAGGTCCATGGAGGCATGGAGATCGAGATGAGGATCAGGGATCCAGATCGGAGGAGCTAGAGGAGGGAGAGGGTCATGAGGAGGCAGGAGGTCCTGATCCGCCTATAGGAGATCAGCCTAGTGCCGAGGAGGAGAGAGATGATGATGAGGAGAACGAGGATGCAGATGAGGATAGAGATGATGATGAGGAGAACGAGGATGCAGCTCCTCACCATTCAAGGGATGATACCGTAGCCTTAGATCCTCCCGTTATTCCCCAAAAGGGGGAACACGAGGCGCTACGGAGACCTACACCTATCGCACACAGATCACTCGAACATGGGGAGCCTAGTAGTTCCCTGTCACAGATGCTACCATATCATGATCCCTACTGGCGTGAGGGAGATCCAGGTATAGTAGGTTTATATTGATTGATTGATGTTTTGATGATATAAAATGGTACTAACACAAAATCTATTCTACTGCTATAGCTAATGTGCAGGAGTGGCGCTCCTTGATCCAGCAAGCAGTGACAGATATCTCTATGACAGCGCAGATCCCTAGTTCCTCACAGGTTGCTTATAGACCTCAAGGGAACACGGGTCGGCATGATGATTTGTTTTCCCCATTTCGAGTACAGGTAGAGATATGGAGGGAGAGAGAGCGGGCCCTATCAGAGGACCTTCAACGAGCATAGCGTGATCTAGCAGCAGCTCAGGCCAAGGCTACCTCGTATCACGCTATCCTTATGGATAGGGATCATAGGAGTTCCTCTCGGAGCCATTCATGATCTATATCACGATATACCCCCATGGGTCCACCTACACGACTGGATCACGAGGGAGCATCTAGTCGTCACTCTTCAGCCACCAGCCCTAGGGATAGGAGATGATCTTATGATGTAGGGTAGGTCACATTTTGGATGTGTAGGGACCTACCTTTGTATATTGATCCACATATATATATATATATATATATATATATATACATGCTTCTTTATTTCAAACGTGTTATCTTTAATGCCTAAACAATGCGTATTGTGATTAAAGTTAATACATTTGGTAGATGTACATGTATGTTCTGAATTTTAATTTCCATGTGATTGATTTCTCAATGCTCCATGATTAAATTGATACATGTGTGACTTAATTAAAATATTTGATCAAGTACTATATTGATGATAAGGAAGAAAGTATGTATTAAGCCTACGAATCATATAACCAATGTGATTTAATTTGAATTTAAACACAACATGACATGATTCAACTTAACACATAAAAACATTGTATAATATGTCAACATAATGAAAATGTAAATCTTTTGTAATTTACATAAATGAATTCAAGACAAACCATAAAGTAAAGACACATGCTTGTCAGGAACGAAGCAATATAGATTAAACAAAACATCATTTAATTCTATTTGCTCTAATCAAAGATATGTTAACATGTTATCCAATTTTGAAGAAGTGAGAAAGGAAATAGATAAATGATAAGGAATGAGGCATTAAGCATAGTATCTTTGCAAGTGCATAGCGTTTATAGGGTCTTTAAGAGGCGTACCATCTACATCAGCTATTTTGTAAGCACCTGATCCATAATCTTCAATAACGATATACGGTCCAAGCCAATTAGGACTAAATTTTTCCTTTTCTTCAGGTAAGGCATTCACATTGCGCTGATTCTCATAGAGCACTAAGTCACCCACTAAGAAGGAACATTGAATAACCTTATCATTATAGTTTCGTTGTAGAGTTTTGTGATACGCTTGAATATGCTCAAGACCATTTATACGTTGTTCATCAAGCATCTCAAGCTGTTGAAGTCTTTGTTCTCTATAGGAGTCATCATCTATTATACCTTTGAGAGAAACTCTAAGTGATGGAATCTCTAATTCTAAAGGCATAATAGCATCAACACCATAAACAAGATTATAAGGAGTAGTTCCCGTGGCAATTCGTACACTCGTTCGGTAGGCCCAAAGAGCATAGATTAGCTGAGTACTCCAATCCTTACCATGCTTATTCACGGTTTTGCGAAGAATTTGTTCGATTATTTTATTGGATGATTCGGCTTGACCATTTGATTGAGGATAGTATGGTGTAGAAAATCGATGTTTGATATGATATTTCTCAAGGAATTGCTTCACATCTTTATTCTTAAAGGATGTCCCATTATCAGAGATTATAGTGGAAGGTATCCCAAATCGAGAATTAATGTTTTCTAGAAGAAATCGACAAATCACTTCAGCTGTAGTGGAGCGAAGAGGAACAGCTTCTACCCACTTTGTAAAGTAATTTGTTGTGGTTATAATGAAAACATGTCCTTGAGATGAAGGAGGAGAGATTTTACCGATGAGATCCAACCCCCATGCAGAGAAAGGCCAAGAAGCTACCTGAGAACGGAGTTCTTGGGCAGGAGCATGAATCAAATTATTGTGTTGTTGGCATTGGTGACATTTCTTAACAAATGAAAAAGAATCCTGCTGCATAGTTTGCCAATAATATCCCATATGAAGTAATCTTTGAACCAAGGATTTACCTCCAAAATGCCCCCCACAGGCACCTGAATGCGCCTCTTCAAGAGCAATAGGGATTTCTGATTTGTTAAGACAGCGAAGGAGAAGACCGTTATAACCCCTTCGGTAAAGAACATTAGAAAGAATGATATACCTAGCAGACAACTTGCGAACTCTAGCCCTGGTGTTCCTATTGGCGGAATTAGGAAAGGTACCATCAGTCAAGTATCTTACGATATGCGAGTACCATTCATCTGAGTCTATGAAGTCGCAACATGTCACCAGGCTGGAATCATCTACAATAGCTGGAGAAGTAAGGTTGTGAATAACAAATTTAAGATCAACCACGGGGTCCTCTAAAGATAGAAGAGAAGCTACACATGCCATTGCATCCACATGTCGATTATCTTTTCGAGGAACAGGGTCTATGGTGTAAGAATCAAATTTTTGTAACAAAGAGATAGCAAGGTCTTTATATTGTGATAACTTGTCTTGTTTTGCTTGATACAGTCCTGTTACTTGTCTTATAATCAGTTGAGAATCGCCAAAAATATGTATGTGTTTTATATTCAGAGCCAAGGCTACCTTTATTCCTGCTATAAGAGTCTCATACTCAGCAATGTTATTGGTACATAGGAAATTGAGACGGTAAGATAAGGGAATAGACTTCTTTGTAGGAGACATCAGAACAACACCTGCCCCCGATCCCGTACGACACTTAGAGCCATCAAAATATAACTCCCAAGTTTCATCTTTCTCTGTACAAAGAATGAAGTCATCAGGAAAAGACTCAGGGTTAGGGAAGGAGAAAGGTGAAGGGGCCTCAGCTAGGTGATCGGTCAACGCTTGCCCTTTAATTGCCCTTTGTGAAACAAATTTAAGGTCAAATTCAGTTAACATCATAACCCACTTAGCTAGGCATCCTGATAAATCAGTTTTAGAGAAAAGATGCTTCAACGGATCAAATTTTACCATGACGTGGACTTCTGAATTTAAGAGATAATGTCTCAATTTCTAAGTCGCAAACACCAAGACCAAGCATTGTCTTTCTATCGCAGAATATCGAGTCTCATAATCGAGTAAGGTACGACTTATATAATAAACCGGACACTCCTTACCACCTTTATCATGTTGTGCCAATAATGCTGCAAGAGCATGAGAGGACACAGCCGTATAAAGAAGGAAGGGTTTAGAAGGTTCAGCCGGTCGAAGGATAGGAGGATTAGCCAAATACATTTTTAAATCTTCAAATGCTTGCTGACAATCCTCATTCCATTGAAAAGTGATATTCTTTTTGAGAAGTTGAGTGAAAGGAAAAGTACGATCCGCAAGTTGAGATACAAACCTACGAATAGCTTGAATTTTTCCTTGTAAGCTTTTGAGTTGAGACACATTTCTAGGAGGTGGCATGTTGACAATAGCATCTATTTTCTTAGTATCCACCTCAATCCCATGATGCGAAACTATGAATCCTAATAGTTTTCCACTATCCACACCAAAAACACATTTTCAGGGATTCAAGCGCATGTGATATTTACGAATCCTTTCAAAGATTTGACGAAGGATCTTAATATTATCTATGCGAAGAATGGATTTGGCTAAAACATCATCAACATAGTCTTCTAGAATCTTATGCATGTAATCGTGAAAGATAAGGGTCATCGCTCGTTGATAAGTTGCACCGGCGTTTTTAAGTCCAAAAGGCATCATTATCCAACAAAACGTACCCCAAGGAGTGGTGAAAGCAGTTTTGAATTGATCTTGAGGGTTAATGAAAATTTGATTGTATCCTGAAAAACCATCCATGAAGGATAATAAGGCATGTCCTGCCGTAGAATCAACTATCATGTCAATGTTCGGAAGAGGGAAATCATCTTTTAAAGAAGCCTTATTTAAATCTCAGAAATCGGTACACATTCTTATTTTATTATCTGGTTTAGCCACAGCGACAATATTTGAAATCCATGGGGAATAATCAATAGGGCGGATAAATCCAGCCTCCAATAATTTTTCAATCTCAGCCTTAACAAGCAGAGCCACCTTAGGATTCATTTTTCGAATCTTTTGTTTCACGGGCTTAGCATCAAGAACTAAGACAATATTATGGGTAACAATCTTAGGATCTATACCAGGCATGTCAGAGTATGTCCAAGCAAAGATCTCGAGGAATTCATGCAATAAATCTTCATATTGTTTTTGTTCCTCTTCATCCAAACATTTTCCAATTTTAATAACTTTTTCTTCATTGCAAGGATCCATCTTAACATTAGTGGTGTCACTTATGAGAAGATTACTTTGTTGAGGAGTATCCTTTAGCTGAGGGAATTCTTTCACAATCTCATCGTTATCCGTCTCTTTTCCAAAATAGGCTTCAGTGTTCAAACAATAAGGGAGTCCCCTATTGTGATGATAATGAGGAAGAGTATCATATGCTCCTAAAAATTCAGCTAAAGCATCATCGGTAGGGAAAACATCAAAAGCACAAGCACACGAAGGATCCTCATCAATGTACTCGGGGTGTTGCATTGATAGAGAGGTAGAAATAGTATTAACACTAATACATGGTCTTCTAGAAGCTTTAGTGCGCTTACAGGGATTATAGCCAAGTCCAAAGGCATAATTGTGAAGATTATTCTCTAGAGGAACCTTTATTCCTTGTTCGTGAGCGCCACAACCATTTCCATGATACCCATGCTTAGCAAAAATGCGAAAACCATGACCATAACGATCAGCCATTTCAGACAGAGAAGGCGGTTTTTCATAAGACAAAGAATCAAACTCTTCAGAATTAGAGGTGCGGGGAGAAGAAGTTTGAGAAGCGGCCACAAAGTTATTACTCATAGGTTCATGTAATGTTGATTGATTTTTAGCTTCTTCCTTCTTTTTAGCTTTAAGCTCTCTAGAAGGAACCTTATATTCACCTACAAAGGTAGGATTAAAATCAAGGGATCCCCAATCGTCGTCTGCGAGAACCTTCTCAGGATCAAAATCCTTCTTATGTGTAGTTTCAAATCGAGAAGAGTCTTCTTCAGGAGCTCCAGACTCATCCAAAGAATTTTGATCATCAGAGAGTGAGGATTCACCGATAGGTATCTTGTTTAAAGAGTCACCACTAGACGAGGGCGGCTTAGAGGCACCCCCTTTGGAAGTAGATGTTTGCAAACAAGCTTGAAAATTGGTATCACCTATCAAGGTATATGTCATATTATTGTAGATAAACTTAACTTGTCTGTGCAATGTAGAGGGGACAGCTTGCATACTGTGAATCCAAGGTCTCCATAATAACAAGTTGTATGTTAGATTTCCCGACATAACATGGATAGGAGTAGGCAAAGTAACAGGCCCCACTGTGATGGGTAAGGTGATAGTACCTAATGAAGTTTTAGCCACATTATCAAAGCCTCGAATAGGACGAGAGTCCGGCTCAATTAGAGATGTATCCACATTCATCTTATGCAAAAGATTAATGCTACACACATTAAGACCAAAGCCATTATCTACTAGTGTTCGTCTTATAGCAGTGTCTTTCATGATAACCACAATCATCAAGGGATCATATTGATGTTGGATTTCACTAGTAGGCAACTCATCTTGGGTAAACACAATTTGAGCTTTAGGATTCATCACAGAGTTAACCAAAGATGCTATATTACTAGATGTATTCGGTGGAGGAACATTCAAATCCTTCAAGGCATCTTGTAACATTCCATGATGAGAGGAAGAAGTTTGAATCAAATCCCAAAGGGATATCTTAGCAGGGGTAACTTTAAGTTGTTCTATGAGATCATATTCCTTACTAAGAACTTGTGAAATACGTGCAGCTTGCGGAAGAATTGGTTGAGGATTCGGAAGAGAAAATGGAATAACAGGAGGAGGACTAGGCTGCCTATTATTTCTGGTATGATAAGTATGAGCAACCGCATGATAACTCTCTCTAGTTATTTGCTTGGCATAACTATAAGGACTTATAGGTTTTCTTCCTTGCACAGTGATGATTGGTTTATTTGGAGTACGAAAGGAATCATGATCATACCCTCCTTGGACAATAAGGAGAGGTGATTTAGGACATTGAAAGGTGGGAGAAGGATAAGCACCTTGGACTTCAAAGAGAGGCTTTTTATGCTCATTCAAGTTTATCATGTTAACCAATTTAGAGGTTTTGTTTTTGTTTAGAGATTTCAATAAAGCCACAAAGTCATCAAGAGCATCATCCAACAAAGCATGATCATATCTATTAAAAGGTTTATCTTTTGATTCAAAAGGAGACATCTCCTCATAGAGGGGATTGTTGAAAACAACCATGTTACTAGATTTAGTGGAAGAGTTGATAGGAATGTACCCTTGAGAGGACTCATTCAACTTATCTTTCTCATCACAACGAAATGGCATAGTAACAAGGTTTATGAGTTTTTGGTAAAATGAAGGTTTGGCATCTTTAGGGTTCAAAAACTCATCTAAAGCTTCATCTAATTCATCTTGGCTATACTCATAATAATCATCATAAGCATGAACATTTTGCAAATAAAAATCGGACATTTTGAAATAAAAATTGCATGAAATTTAAACACACAATGCAAAGAAACACACTCTTTTTTTTTTTCGTTTTAATAAAAATGAAATGAAAACACACTAGATCTAGATCTAGATCTAACAAATGCAATGCAAGAAGAAACAATGATAGATTCACGTCGGGTTCACCAAAATGTGTGAGGGAAAAAGCGAGACTAGGTTATCATGCCCTAATCCTACCTTTTGACACACATTATGGAATACGAAAGAGCCTAGAGGTATCACACAATTGGCTACTTCTTTTTGTGAAAGAGAGAGCCATGGGCTACCTATTAGGGTTTCTATTCCTTTGTTGTAATTGAAAGGTAAGATTATGCAAGTTCAATTCCTAACCCTAAAATGCAAGTATGAGCTAACAACAAGATTGTAGAATTGAACTTAAACAATGGAAAGCTGTAGACACAAGGATAAAACAAGAATACAGATGCATACCCGGAGTCAAAGTTTGACTGAAAATGTTCGGGACAGGGGCGCGGGCGCCACTGTCCTGATTCTGTCCCGGAACTACACCTGAAACTGCTGTTTTGCACTCTAGAAAACTGTCTGAAATGCTGCCTGTCAAGAGGACCAGGGCACCCAGCGCCTCTGTCCCAGGGACCAGGGTGCCTAGCACCCCTGTCCTGGCAGGACCAAGGCACCCCATGCCCCTGTCCTGGTATTCTGCTCTGCAATTTGATGTGGGGTGCTGTCTCGACCTGCTTTTTCCGGATCTACAACCTGCGGCGTCGTCCGAGTCTCAAAACCTGCACTTATATCTGAAAAAGGTGTTTGGGTGGCTATATAGGGTTTTGCCTTAGTCAAACCCCCACTTCGGTGATTTTCACCTCCACGAATAGCCAAGTTGTATTGTAAAAGCAATGTGTGTGCAGACCTTGTGTGTGTGCAAGATTTAAAATGCAAGTAAGCAAACTAGAGCAACCTAGAAAGTAAACCCTAATTGCTTGTTAATGGTAATGTAAATTCTCTAAATCAAGATGCAAAGTGATCTAAAGCATGAATAAATGAGATATTGAAGCTTATGCAAAGACATGAAAACAACATGAAATCATACCCAACCCTCAAGGGAGGAGTACAAGCCAATCTTCAGTCGGTAATCTCCTATTGTTCTTCAATGTCTTCCAAGCCCTAAATGGATGAATGGAATTGTTAAATGCTTGATAGAGGGATGTTGAAAGTTGTTGAAGTCTTCAAAGATCTGCTCTTTCGCTGCATATGAGGTTCCTGAAAACAAAATTCTGATCCCTTCAAATGAAGAAAGAGAGCTCTTATGTATGAAACCCTAGGTCTTAATTCCAATTTTTGGCCGACCTAGAGATTGAATATCCCACCAATTTCTTGGGGTTAATCTTTATTTTATGATTGGATGATTGGATCGCGCTCCTAAAATTTTGGGAAAAATGTCTGGGACCGTGTGCACTCCGGGCGCCACGGTCCTGACAACTTTTCACCAAATTTTCAGGGCCGTCAGATATGATGATTTTAGAGAGAATCCCGAAGTTACAGGTGATTTCGAGATGTTTTGACCCCCGAAATCAAGCCCCCGAGCTCAGAATAGGGCCTAATTAGGGTTTTTGATTAAGTAGTGTATTGGAAGAATAAAATGAAAGGGGCACGCTTTAATGAAAGGGCCCGACTTTATGATGTGGAAGATGATGAAATAGAACCTTTAGACCTAATTAATTTGATTAATTAAGTGCTAAAGGGGAAATGTAATGTAAAATGCAACTGCGCCAAGGCGGGTGCTAAACTAGGTGTTAAATTGTACTGCTTTAGCAAGTGCGTACAATTTATGATGTTACAAGTATCATTATGTAACTTTTAATATTCAAATATTTACAGTGATCAACATTTTTTAGAAATGGTAATTATTCTGTAATAGATAACATGTTTTATAGAAAGAAGTAAATTATAATTTTCAAAATATAGATTTGTCACACGAATATCTACTGGATGGAAATTTTTCCATAAATTTTTATTTCATATATATTTTTTAGTTAATTTTTGAAGTCAGAGCAATTGTAATTTGCACAGAGGTGTACTTCATAATGAATAACTTTTTTTATATGCATTTGAATTACTTCTTTTTGTGTTGAAATGAGGATATCAATACCTAGGGAAAAAATATTTTTAACAATTTTTTTCTCTATTTTTTAATTTTTCTACATGTGTGAAATACAATCCTTAATGTTTGATAAAAAATCTACATTCATAAGAAATAAAGCATTGGTATATTCATTAAATTAAATATATTAAAAAATATTCTATTTGAAAAGCTTATAATGAGGACTACATACTAAAAAAGATAAAACTTTTAAATGAATTCATTTGATCCCCCAAAAGCTAATGTAAAAGTAGTTTTTTATCAGCATTCTGATAGGTGCAAAGGAGACTCCATTGGAGGTATGATTCAAGAGTAGAGAGGTTCTATCCAAGTGATTTTGGTCTAAGAGGCTTTGATCTAACTCTCTTCAATTAATTACTTCAAATGCGACCTCTCAAGGCTTAAATCATTATATTTTCTAAAGAATGTATGATTTTAGCAAAAATCAGGATGTACCAAAAAGTGTAATCCACTATTGTGGGATCACCCCTAGTTAGCCCTTTTAAGAAACTCCTTGATGTTTGCATGGCCTATTTCAGTGTCTCTAATATTGTCTATGTTTGAAGACACTACGAAAGGCAAAAACATCGGGTGGGGATCTTGCTTTTTTAATTTCATGGTCTTTTTTCTAGGAGATGGCTCTATCATCTATTAGGAAGCTAAAACTACAAGATTTTGTGGAACAAGTCTTGCAAAGTTAAACAAAAATTACCATTATGTACTAGAAGGAAGCTCATGAGAAACATTCTTCACTCTGAACAACTAATTTGAGGAAGATCATTCATGACAAAAATTGGGTTCAAAACCCCATATTTTACTTAGGAAGTACAATGGTGTAAATTAAGTTTACAACCCCAATTTAGAGTTAAGGCAAATTGGGATTACAAAAGTGTAATGGTGTAGTTCTGGTTTATAACCTCGAACTATAGTTGAAATTGTGATTTAAAATATATGTGTAGTTCGGAGTTGTAAACCCAAACTACACTTAATTCGCAAGTGAAAAACCCTTGGTGTAGTTCGGGGTTATAAACTTGAACTACACTTAGTGAAGTGCTTATGGTGTGGTTCGAGGTTGTAACCCCAAACCACACTTTTGTATTGTTTTTGGGAATTCGATTTAGTTCAGGGTTACAGCCCCAAACTACACTAATAAAGAACTTGATGCAATGAAAGTTTGGTGTAATTCTGGGTTACAAGCTCAAACGACACTAGAAGGGAAAGATCCTAGTGTAATTCAAGGTTGTAATGCCAAAGTACACCATGTCATGAGAATTTGGCAAATCATGAAGCTTGGTGTAGTTCAGAGTCACAACCTCAGACTATATCAAAAAGTGATGATCAAAATCCAAAAAAAAATATGTAGTTCAATGTTTGCAAGTCCAAACTACATGTTAATCATGGTGTAGTTAAGGCTTGCAAACATGGAACTAAACCTGATATGGGAAGTGCAAAAAATGAATGTTATTTAGGCTTGTAAGTTTGAACAACACTGAAACCAATATCAAACACAAACACAAATGATGCTCTTTGGACTTACAAGCCTGAACAACATCATAACTATGAATTATTAGATCAAAAGTAATCATGATACAATTTAATGCAAGAAAAATACAAATGAAAAACAGGGCATGATTTGCATTTAAAAAATTGTGAATGAAAAACAGATCAAGAAGGACAATGAATTACCTAATAAATAAGGAGTTGAGAAAATCAATTTGAAAGAGTCCTCAATCCTTCACCAAATCACAAGGGGGCTAGGGAACGTTTCATTAAGAAGTCACGAAGAGAAGCCACAAAATAATAATGAAAAACAAATAGATGAAAATTAAAAAGGAAAAAGAAACCAATGTAAACACAAACACTTGAGAAATTTAATGCAATGTGTGCCAAAACATTAATGTGCATTTTGGGGTTGCAAAACCTAAAAAGCACTAAGATGTGTATTTTGGGTTTAAAGCCCTGAAATACATTTTAGATACATGACAGGTGAAAAATTGGAGTTTAACTCCAAAAATACACCTAAAATTTTTAAAACACTCTCTTTAAGAGCCATTTGTCAATTTTTCAAATTGACAATGGACTCAAATCGAGGTGATTTCCTAAGGATTTGCCTTTATTTATGTTCTTAGAGCACATGGGCTACAAATTTGGAAAAAAATTGTAGGGCTTATCCCATGTTTGCCCCACAACTAAAAATAGGGATAATAGTTGGCTCTAACCAGGGAACTGCTTTTGATCATTATTTGAAATGATCAAGGTAGTAGAATCCCAGAGCTCTAAGTGCCTTAATTCATTGATTGGGCATAGAATCAAGTGACCAAAGGACACAAATGAAATAAAGAATAAAAATGCTAAAAACATGAAAAATTGTACATGTATTTACAAAGTCATCTAGAGCTTCATTGATCGAAAAGCTCCAAATGTTGTATGTTGTGAGGTAGTGAGAAAGGAGTGCCATTTTCATATGCCAATAGGATTTTTTTTTCACCATTGACTTCATGATTTATGAAGGGGCCTTGTCATAGTGAATCAAACTTTTCATGCATTCCCTTTGGATCCCTTCTATTGTCCCACAATAGAATAAGGTCTCCTACTTTGAAATTTCTATGCTTCACCTTCTTGTCAAAGAGATATTTGACTTTCTTATAGTGATTTGCAATGCAATCCACCACTTCAGCATGTTGCTCTTTTGATTGGGAAAGGTACGTGATACGCTTATCCATGACATTCTCAAAGGTTTCATCTTCAATAGGCTTTGCCAACTTTAGAGTGGGCAACTCTAAAGTAATTGGCATCTCAACATCCAAACCATATAACAACCAAAATGGTGACATGCCAATATCCCTCTTGAGGATATTTTCTTCTACCCACAATGCAGCATAGAATGCTTTATTCCATAACCATTGATTCTCATCTACCATCTTGTGGATGATAGTTACCAGATTCTTATTGCTTGATTATGCTCGCCCACTACCTTGTGGGTAATAGTCGGAAGAGTGAGCAAGGGTAATGTCATACTCAAAATAAAACTAAGTTACCTCGTATGAGAATAACACAATTGCATTATCAGCTACAACCTTGTGAGGAACTCCAAACTTGGAAATGATGTTCTCCTTAAGGAACCGGCATGCTACTTCTAAAGTAGCATGTTTTACTAGAACAACCTCCACCCATTTGGTAAAATAATCCATTGTTGTGAGGACATAGGTGTGCCCCACACTTGAGGATAAATTAATGAAACCAATAAAATCAAGACCCTATTATTGAAAAGGCTCCTCAATCACTACTTGCTTCAAAGGTAGATATGTTATCTTCTACTTACTGATAAACTGTTGACAAAGATCACATTTGCGTACCCACTTTTATGCATCTTAAGTAAGTGTATGCCAATAATATGTTGCCCTAATGAGTTGTTTGTTGGAGTTGAGAAAATACAACACCACAGGAGCCCAAATGATCTCTGCAAGCTGAAAAACCTGTTACAAGGAGAAGCAAGGAAGCAAATCATAGAAGAAAGAAATACACAGAAAATATGCTCAAAAAGAGAGAGCTCGATATTCACAAAATGTAATGTAATAATCCTCCTTCTTGTTACAAAGAAAAGAAAGAACTTAAACTTTAATAGGTCAAGAAGCCCTAAAAGGGAAAACCTAGGTTTGCACATAATAATTAATAAAAGAATTAATTATTATGCACCTAAAGTTAGCTTAAGTGTAAAAGAGATAAAGGGAACTTAAATAATTAAACAAATATTGTTTAATTAATCAAGTAAATACCCGAATACTCTAACACCCCCCCTTAAGCTATACTTAGGGAGAAGCTAAAACCTAGAACAGCTACTGAAAGCAAGAAAGATGGGTCCCAGCAACAAGGCCTGATCAGGTACCCAAAATACAATGAAATCTCTATGAACTAGAGAAATAGAGAAAACCACATGGGAACAAAACTCTACGCCAAAAAGAGATGGAAAATAACATAACTGAAGCATAAAGAACCTGCAAACTCTGTCAAAGAATAACTGCTGAGTTGAAGAACCTCTACTAAAATAGAACATGACCAGGTAGAGAAGACTATGATCTGTATGAGTGCCCTCAAATGACACTACTTGAATCAGAAGGCAAACAAGGCAAACAATTGAAATCGAAGATACGGATGGTATGAAAAACCAAAGCCTCAAGAGCTGATCAATTGAACCACAGAAGCATTAGAACCAATGGGACAAACCTCCCCATAATGCTGAAGAGGGATAGGAACACTGAAAAAAGAAGCCAAGAAGAACTGCATGACGAAGAACCAGGAACATCAAAGGTGTAGACACAATACATGGTGTCATGGAAGGAACACTCACTTGACACACAACATGAGGCTAATGTCATGGAAGGAACACTCACTTGACAAAGGTGGATGGCAAACAAGGCAAACATCAACCCCCTCATGGCACTTTATAAGTGGTGCATGTACAACAAGGCACAAAATGTGCAAGATCCCAAGTAAACAATGCATGATGGCACTTTATCTCAATGTGTTTGCATAAATATAATGCTACAATGATAAGAAGACTGGAAATAGAAAGGAGAACCAAAATAGAGACATCTTACCCAGATAAGAGATCCTAGGACCTAAAACAACCAAGATATCCACCAGTGTGTTGAAAAGAAAAAAACTAAATAAAATATGCATGGAGTAGAATCGGGAAAAAAAACTTAGATGGATGGAAAGTACACAGCACACACTTTCCAAAATATAATTTTTTTGAAAAACGGAGGTCGGATGCTCATTCTACATCTCCAGAAGTGCAAAAAAGAGACCTCACTTTGAATGGAAAACAAAAATAGTCAAACAGAAAAATTGGAAAAAATTACCAATGTGACGAGGTCGGGCTCAAAACCAGCTTTCCGACGCCTATTTATTTTCAAAAAAATGACTCCATATGCCCAAGATATGACCAAAAAACAAAACCCCCCTTCAAAACAAGAGGAAGGGGTAGTCTGGTGGCTCTGGCAAGCGAAGGTGGCTAGTGAGCGGTGCTCTGGTGGCTCCCCAGTGGTTGGGCCGCTGTGTCCGGGCAGCAGCTGAGCTAGGCGGCAGTTTTCAGCGGGCGGCAGGGCAGTCGTCGGTGGCACGGTAGCGGGGGCTGGTGGTTGTTGGGTCAGGTAGAGCAGAGGAGGCCACAGGGAGGCTGCGGGAAGCATGACAGCCAAGGAGCTTGCAGTGGCCGGGGAAGCGTGGCGGTGGGCCAGAGGCCGGCTGGAGAAGCCAGGGAGCTGGGCGCAGCAGCGGCGGTGGCGGCCGGGAAAATAGCAGCGGTCAGGGGAGCGCAACGGCCGAGGGAAGTGGTGACAGGGGTCGGGAGAGGCAGGGCCGATGAGCCAAGGTCGGCAGGGGGGCGAACTGTCAACCTGGTACTCTGCGCAATGCAAAACCCAAAAAAAAAAAATTTTTTAAATTGTTGTTTTTTCACCTTTTTGTTTTTTTTTCAAAAAATCAAAATCCATCCTACATGTTGTAAAAAGGCAAAAAAAAAATATCTGAATTTTTTTCTCGATTTGTGTGTCAGAGTCGTACGACTTGGTGTTGGAGAAAAAAAATCACCCAGATGCTCAGGAGTCAAAAATAGACAAATTTTATATGACTATAGGGGTTTTTGGGCCTTCTAAGCATGATGGTGAGGTCCGTTTAGGCCCAAAGTGCTCAAAAAAATTCTATCCCTAAGCACACAAAAAAAAATTGCCTGAAACCCCAGATCTGCTTCCAATGCAAAAAATTCTCAAAAACAGGAATAGATAGCTGCAAATCTAAGCTCCGATACCATGTTGGAGTTGAGAAAATACAACACCACAGGAGTCCAAATGATCTTTGCAAGCTGAAAAATCTGTTACAAGGAGAAGCAAGGAAGCAAATCACAGAAGAAAGAAATACACAGAAAATATGCTCAAAAAGAGAGAGCTCAATATTCACAAAATGTAATGTAATAATCCTCCTTCTTGTTACAAAGAAAAGAAAGAACTTAACCTTTAATAGGCTACGAAGCCCTAAAAGGGAAAACCTAGGTTTGTACATAATAATTAATAAAAGAATTAATTATTATGCACCTAAAGTTAGCTTAAGTGTAAAAGAGATAAAGGGAACTTAAATAATTAAACAAATATTGTTTAATTAATCAAGTAAATACCCGAATACTCTAACATTGTTACTAGAGCAAAAAAATGGCCACCATAGGCTAAGTTATGAAAATATTCCAATAACCACACTTCTTGTGCCTTGTAGACACAATGCAAGAATGTCCCATCTAAGCTCCTCTTGTATAGACCATTGTTCCAAAGAATGAAGTTTGTCATTTTGAGCTTTACTTTCTTTTTTTCTTTATATGCCAAATGTGTTGGACATTCACCATAGGTAATAAAATAGGCAATATTAGAGTACCATTCATCTATTGTACTAACATAAAATACTTTAGGAAAGGATTCAAAACTTTCCTCTTTCTCTTCATTTGGTTTATCCTTAGCCATAAGCTAACATAAACCTTTTCTGCAAATCAATTTTATAGTTTTGATCTCCATATCGTATTCCTAGAGTTTAGCAATCCATTTGTCCCTCTTGGTGCCAAAATTCTGTTGAGTTAAGATGGACTAAATCGTTGTGTCAGGAATGAGGACAATGCTATGCGAGTTTAAAATGTAAAACCTGACATGTTTTACCACTTTAACCATAGAAAAATAATTCTTCTTCACTTGGGATTACTTCAATTCATGCGTTTTCAGTGAAAATATCATGAAAGCTATCCGGGATTTAATCCCTTTTGCATTCTTCTGCACCAAAATTGCAAACATATTATGCTCTAAAGCATAGCTATATATATTATGAAATCTGTGGTATAATCTATGTAAACTAGAATAGGTGCATGTGTTATTGTCTCTTTAATTTTATTGAATGCAACCTTACCTTCAGTATTCCAATGGAAAACCACTCTCCATTTCATTATATCAATGATATGATGAGTCTTCTTTGTGAAATCAAGAACAAATCTCTATAGTAAATTCACATTTCCAAAGAAAGAGTGTATGATTGCCTTGCTTGAGGGAAGTGACAGACTTTGTATTAACTTTACCCACTCCAAATCAATATTAATTCCTTCTTTGGACATGATATGTCCAGGAAGCTTACCTTCACTAACCCCAAAATTTTACTTTTTGGTATTGAGGGAAATTCCATATTGCCGAGACCTTTCCAGAACTTGTTGTAAATAATAAAAATGATCCCGATTCTCCTTGGAGAAAATGGTCAAATCATTCAAATACACAGCAATGAACTTATCAAGAATATCTCAAAAAGCTAAGTACATGGCCCTAATGGTAGTGCCTATGTTGATCAACTTCAAAGGCATCTTGTGATAAGAAAAAGTGTCTCATGGAATAGTGAAAGAATTCTTATATTGATCTTCTTCACTAACCTCCACTCAGTTGTATCTTGAGAAACCATCCAACATGGATAGCATTTGAGAACAATTCACTATTTGCAATACTTGATCCATTTCCAACAATGGGTAATTATATTTGAGAGATGCTTGGTTTAAGTTTCAATAATCTACACAAATGTGAATCTTGCCATTTTTCTTGTGCACGAGAACAACGTTCACTATCCACATTGATTGGTGAATAGGAAAAATAATCTATGCATTAAGCATCTTCTAAATTTTAGATAAAATAGTGTCTGAAATTTTTGGATTATATTGTTGCTACTTTTGTCTAAAAGGCATAGCATCAAGGACTTAAGAGGTATATCATGTTGTACTTCTTTTGGATGGAAGACTTAAACTCATCATAAGAATAAGCCAACACATCAATATATTGATGCAAAAGTTGAACAAACGTATCCTTTTCTTCTGGAGTACAACATATACCAATATTCACAAACTTTGAGTCAAATTTCGTTCCAAGATTGTATTTTTCAACCTCCATGGTTGAATCAAGTTCTCACTATTGTTATCGCTTGATAAAATGATCATGTTTATCAAACAACTTCTCCAATGAAACTAAGCCCTTGGGAATCTTATTCCCTTTCAATTAAATAAACTCCTCACCAAGTTTAGAATCTCTATTAGACATTGATTCTTGGGAAGAAGAATTATTGCCTTCAAACTACAAATTATTGAAGTCATCTTTAGTTTCAAGAAAATTCATAATTTTTTTATTATCATTGAATATCTGCCAATAATCCTAATTGACGAGAACACTTGGGCTACAAATCAACTCAATGGTGTACTTATCTTGGTTGAAATCCTTGTGAGGAATCAAGAGAGTGGCAAATGTTGCAAGGGAATCGGCCTTATCATTGAATTCTCTGAGAAATACCAAGATATTGAATGCATCAAATACCTCGATGCAATCCCACACCAGGTTTTGATAATGCTTGAGTCTATCATTTCTTGTCTAATATATTTTCTCACTTGACATACCACTAACTCAACATCAACTTGCACATGAAGATTCTTTATGCCTCTCCTATTTGCAAATTCAATACCTAACAAAAAAGATTCATATTCATCTATGTTGTTAGTGTTGGCAAATTGTAATTTGGAGGAAGAAGGAAAAATCTCTCCTTAAGAAGAAATAAGAACAATACCCACCCCAGATCCAATAGAAGCACAATTGTCATCGAACTCTAGAGTCCAAACATCATTAGAACTATTATCATTATCATCTGAAGAACTTTTAACTTGACCATCTATAAAGATTTAAACTTGATCAACTATTACAAAGGATTCATCAAATTCTAAACTCGAACCTCTTCTATCATCAATACTTGAAGATGTAGCTTCTTCATCAGCATCTACAAAGATTTCACTATCTAAGACACTTGAATACTCAGAGCTTTCAAATACCTCAAAAAAAAATTGATCAATCTTGAGAAAATTATGAAACCTCATTGATATGTAGATAGTAATTTCTCATTACAGTGGACTCAAACAGGATTTGTGCATGACAGTCATTAGAATTTACCACTATATATGTGGTTTCCCTCCTGATAAGAAGCTTCCATAAAATTTCTTTGATAGGAATCTTAACTTGATACATGCCTATATTAAGTTCCCCTCCTACATCTTTACAGAAGTTGCATCCCAATAATATTCCATAGGAGGTGCGAACATCTATGACCAAGATTATCATCATGATCTTTTTTATCCAAAAAAGATGCAAATGCAAATTGTGAGTCCTTAATTTACCCCACAAGAGGAAATTGTTCATTTTCCATTGAATAAAAATTACCAAAATTTTTGGTCAAAATTAATCCCAAGGCATTAGCCACCTTAGATAGAATAACATTATCTGAGGCTCAGTAATTTATAACACAATTACTCAACATGAAACCATTTATCAACAACAAAATATAGAAAGGCTCTATATTTCTTTGGATGGATGATATACTCTAGGAAGGTCTTGGAACAAGCTAAGTATCCTTATCTTTGACAAATTTAACCAACCTAACAAACTAATCCAGGTTGTCTTGTAGATATTCTACATCAGACATCTAAATTTTAGTCTTCTTAGCGTATACACTCAAATTTGGCTATGAATAATTAAATAAATATTTATTATTTATTTAATGTTAATTCCTCTATTAAATACTTAAATTGAAAATTTTAATTAATTTAATTCATTTAGTCATTCTTCAATATCAATCTTATTAAATATTTAATATTTAATTATGCACTATGCATTCTTCTAGAGTTTCCATTAATTAAATAATTCTACAATTATTTAATCTTCTTTTCCACCTCAACTCATCTCCACATCACTCAATCTTGCCAACTCCCAATTTTATGGCTAAACAAACTGTAGTCACATAAATCTATCCACTTAATTAGGAATAGTTAGTATTTATTTGATTATTTAACCATCAATTAATAATTAATTAAATTAATATTTAATTAATTCATCTTAACCCTCTTCTCCTATTAATTAAATAAATTATTCAATTTATTTGATTTAATTCACTTAACCAAATTCAGACCATTAATTAAATAAATAAATCATATTTGTTTAATTAAATCTTCTATCACATTTAAATAAATTAATATTTATTTAAATCCCCCAAAATCCCACCTCTCACATTTAAATAAATTAACATTTATTTAAATCACCTTTATCCTCTACCCACTTGTATTTTCCTACAAATGCAAGTTGCACAATTATTTTAAATAAATAATTTATTTAAATCACCATCCTCCACCCACTTGTATTTTCCTACAAAAGCAAGTTGCACAACTATTTTAAATAAATTATTTATTTAAAATCCTATTTATCCTCACCCACTTGTATTTTCCTACAAAAGCAAGTTGCACAACTATTTTAAATAAATTATTTATTTAAAATCCTATTTATCCTCACCCACTTGAAACCTGTAATGGTTTCCCTTAAAGTATTCAAACTTGATGGCTTTAAAGTCTTCAAACTTGATGGCTTCCTTCTATAGTCTTCTTAAGACTTTAATGGTTTTCCTTAAAGTCTTCAAGCCTTTAATGGTTTCCCTCAAAGTCTTCAAGCATTTTAATGCTTTATCTTCTCTCATTTAAATAAATTAATATTTATTTGAATATTTATCCAAATGCAAATTACACCATTTCATTGAAATAAATGATTTTATTTTAATTGAAAATACCAAAATTTCTCCCACTTGCATTTTCCTACAAAATCCACTTGCATGCCTAAACCCCTTCTAGAATTTTCTAATCACTTCTAAATAACCTAACCCCTTCTCTAAATTTTGTCACATTCCTAAGCAAAAGGGAAGTCACTTCTCAAACCCTCAAAGTCTTTGATAACCATTAAAGGCTTTCAACCTTCAACCACTAAATGGCTCAAAGTCTTTGATAACCATTGAAGGCTTTCAACCTTCAACCACTAAATGGCTCAAAGTCTTTGATAACCATTGAAGGCTTTCAACCTTCAACCACTTAATCCCCAAAGTCTCCAATAACCATTAATGGTTACCTCAAACCCTCCCACATGGTTAAAACATTTGTTTTGACTCAACCTCTACCCAACCCAAAGGTCTCATCAGGCCATTAATGCTTTGACCATGATTATCTCTTAAACATTTGCACAAAGGTTTATCCTTGGATTAACTCTTAATCCAGTGGGTAATCTTAATTTGGACTTGACCCTTAGCCTCTAGATAACCATGAGGTCTTCTCAGGCCTTTAATGCCTCCAACCTCTTCTCTCAACCCAATCCTATGTTGACACTTGTCACCATTTTATTGGTGCCAATTGTGCACATGGATCCCCAACTTTCAAACTTGGCCCTTGATTAAACCATTCAATCTTAACCCTTCATTTCCCCATTTCTTCTATAAATAGAACCCTTCTCCTCAAGCAAAGAAAGAGAAGCATTAGAGTATTGTTGTTATACTGGCATTAGCATAGAGCTTTCTCATAGCATCACTATCTACACTTGCATAGGATTTGCTTATCATATTCAACCATCTTAAATCTCCATATGGCATCCATGGCTAGTGCTAAAAGCTGAGAGCTACACTCATTTGGGACTTGGAGAGGAGAGGAACAAGGGAGGAGCAACTATGAGCATCTTGATTAGCATTTGGAGGAGTATAGTTTATCTATTCTATGTTTGTATGCTTTCTATTTCATGTTTAATATCTCTCTTGATATGCCTATTTAGGATAATCTTTTGTTGCTAACACTAACGTTTGTTTCTTGTGCTCTTGTGTGTGTTGCCATCAAATAGATTTTCTAATCCTTTTTGCAGAGCATCACAAACTATTAATCTTCAATTATTAAATAGCCATATTTATCTTCAACTTCTATCTCCTAAATGAAATAATGTGTACGCACACACATTTTCAATTCTTCTATATTTTCCCTACATTCTTGGAGGAAGTTGAGTCCACTTGTCTCAACATCCCTAAATCTTCTCCAACCATCCTATATTCTCTCAAGTCTTCAACTCCAATCAAGGTGACCCTTCTGACACTTGGCCTCTCCTTCCACCTTTTTCTCTCACATTCCAACTATTCTCTTCATAGCCATCAATATTTCAAGATTTAATCTCAACCGTTGATCTCTACCACATGGGATTTTTGCTCATAAAAATCTATAAAAAGGGCATTTCCCAAGAATTTTTTAATCTAATAGTAGTCATGTAGGAGTTATCTTGCATTCACGTGAGTTTTAGCAATCAAGCATTTTAGCAATTTACAGTGTTCCTTTGGCATTTTAGTTTAAAATATTTTCGTATAGTTTTGCACAATCATTTAGCTTTTATCAAATATCCAATTATCAGTCCATTCATCAAATTGTCATCTTGGAAGCAACTATAGTGCAGAGGATTCTCTTGTTATTTGTGAAATTAATCAATCTTGCAAGTTCACTTTTGAAGTATATTTTCCAATACTAGAGTTGAAGACTTGAGAGAATATAGGATGGTTGGAGAAGATTTAGGGTTGTTGAGACAAGTGGACACATTATTTAATTTAGGATATGGAAGTTGAAGATAAATATGGCTATTTAATAACTGAAGATTAATAATTTGTTTAGCCACAAAATTGTGAGTTGGCAACATTGAGTGATGTGGAGATGAGTTGAGGTGGAAAAGAAGATTAAATAATTGTAAAATTATTTAATTAGTTAAAACTCTAGAAGAATTCAAAGTGCATGATTAAATATTAAATATTTAATAAGGTTGATATTGAAGAATGACTAAATGAATAAAATTAATTAAACTTATCAAATTAATTATTTAATACAGGAATTAACATTAAATAAATAATAAATATTTATTTAATTATTCATAGCCAAATTTGAGTGTATACACTTAGCATGGTCAATTATATCAAAATCTTGAAAATAAATATCTGAAGAAGGTACAAAATTATCAATCTCAGGCTTGGAGTTTGAGGCACTTGATATTGGTACATTCGAAAAAGCCACAAGAGGATCATGGGTACTTATATATTCACCATTGTGTACTTTGGGAGGACTAGCAATGGTGTTCCTTATTTTGCAATGAATATAGGTAATTGAAAACCATCATTTTCTTTAACTTCATCATCTTTAAGATGATCTAGCTAACTTTGAGAATAAGTATTGCAAAAGCTTTACCATGGATTTCTTTGGATTCTACATGGCCATCATAGTGTATGCATATAATAGTAGATTTGCCAGCTACATCTTCTTCTTCTTGCTAAAGTACAACAATATCTTCCGTGTGAAATTCAAAAGATGGAGTTTCATTTTTGTCGATCTCAAAGTACCCCACTGTAGAGTTCTATGGAGGATCTTCAAGGGCAAGTCTCTATAGTGGAGGAGGGTACTTGGCTTGATTGTTTTCAGCGTAGTTTGTAGCAGGATTAGGATATGTTCTCCTTGGAATATCCTTGTATGGAACAAACAACATACCTTGACAAATTTTATTTTCCAAGAAAGAAACTCATTAGCTAACTTTTGTACCATAGGATCTATGGTACCTGATGAAGATGGTTTTGAAAATGAAGTAGAATCTTTGTAAGTGTTAGGATCATTCCTTTTTTTTTTGGCAAGAATTAGTTCATCCTCCACTTCAACTACTAGAGTTTGTGCATGTTCAAGATCTCTTACAATTTCTCTTCTTAATAAGAAACTCACCTTTGGTAGTTGCAAGTTAACAAAGAAACATTTAAGGCTCTCTAGACTAGGCTAAGAATTGGTTGGGATGTGGATCTTCAACTTGTTAAACTTCACAATGAAATCCTACATGGGATAATGCGACTCCTTTCTCATTTGGGTGAGCTGAGCCAAAAGAATGTGTGAATCTTATGTTGGCTTGAAACTTTCTTCAAGTTGGGTCTTAAGTGTATCCCAATTGGTGATAGTTTGTGGTACCAAATGATAAAGCTGGTTTGTTGTAGCACCTTGTAATGTTTCAACAAAGAGTCTCGCTGAAACATCTTCATGTTCCATGACAAGAATACCACATGCAATATAAAATGCAGTGATATGATCATTTGAATGTTATTTTTTTCCCTTGTAAAAATTCAAAATGTTCTTACATGATCCTTGCGGAAGTGGATGCAGGGGTGGATTCAAATTGAGATGGTCAAAAATTTGCCCCCAAGGACCTTGAGCAACTTGAGAAACTTTTCTTACTAGTTGGAAAGGCAAAAAAACAAACCTTTGAACTTGCGGTAAAACCAAAGGCCTAATAATACTAAAGGCTTCACTAGGTATAAGAGACCTCAAAGCAGCAGGTGGAAAACATCTTGCCTGTTGCAAAGGAGACCATGCTCTAGTAGGAAGAAAATCAAAGTTATGTTTCTATAATAAATCAAATGTACGATCAATAATACCTTGATTTCTCCTTACATGTGTATAGCTCCTTTATAACAAATTAATATTCTCAAAAAATGTAAATCGGAAATAGAAGAGACCAAAGATAAGGAACAAGATATACTTCAACCAAAGCGTTAAGTGCTTGGTGTTGATATGTGGTGACTAATCAGAAAAGTACTATTTTTGCTGGATAATAAGAAAGATTGGATGACTGTGTATGGTGGACGTAACCCATTTTGGGTGAACCACATTAAATCTCTGTGTTATCTATGTCCTATTTTATTCCTTTATCTTTTGTATTTAAATTTGCATATAATTGTTAGTTCATATTTGCTTCAGATCTACTTGAAACCCTAACAATTGGTATCAGAGCGAGATTTTCTGTAAATTGGTAGGACTTTCAAATTTGAGTGGGAGCAATGGAGGATTCCAAATTCAAGGTCAAAAAGTTTAACGACCAAAATTATTAGTTATGGAAAATGCAGATGGAGGATTACTTGTATCAAAAGGATTTGTGGCGGCCATTAGAAGGAAAAGCAAAGAAAGCGACCACAATGTTAGATGAAGAATGAGACATTTTAGATAGAAAGGCACTGGGATCCATTCGATTGTGCCTTGCACCGTCTGTAGCTTTCAATATAACAGAAGCAAAAATGGTTGTAGATTTGATGGCGACATTGGCTAAGCTGTATGAGAAACCCTCGGGTTCAAATAAGGTATTTCTTATGAAGCGTTTGTTTAATTTGAAAATGAGTGAGGGAGGATCTATAGCGGAGCACTTAAATGAATTTAATACAATTACCAGTCAATTGTCTTCGGTAAAAATTACTTTTGCAGAAGAGGTTAGGGCTCTCTTGATTTTATGTTCTTTGTCAGAAAGCTGGAATAGCTTGGTTATTGTTGTAAGTAACTCTATCTCTGGAAAAAATACTTTGGTATTTGATGATATTGTTGGTGTTATCCTAAGCGAGGAAATGCGAAGGAAAAGCACAGGTGAGACTCCAACATCATCAAGTGGTGTTTTGAATGTGGAGAATAGAGGAAGATCAAAGGAAAGAGGAAAAGGCCCTTGGAATGAGAAGTCATGAGGGAAGTCAAAGAAAGGACACTCTCAATCTAGAGGAAAGAAAGATTGTTGGTACTGCAAAAAGCCTGGTCATCTAAAGAAAGACTATTGGTCTCAGAAAAACAAAGGAGGAGAAAAAATGAAAACAACAGTAAGGAAGCTAATATTGCAAGTAATATTTTACAAGATGCTTTAATCTTATGTTTGGATAATGTTAATGATTCCTAGGTGATAGATTTTGGGGCTTCATTTCATGCTACACCCCATAGAAAATATTTTCTAGATTATGTTCAAGGTGATTTTGGACAGGTATATTTGGGTGATGATGAGCCCTGTCAAATTATTGGAAAAGGAAAGATAAAGATCAAGTTGCAGAATGGTAATGAATGGTTTCTGCAGGAGGTAAGACATGTTCCTAACTTAAGAAGAAATTTAATTTCTGCAGGGCAACTATGTAGTGAAGGTTGCATAGTTACCTTCTCAGACAGTATCTGGAAGGTCACTAAAGGATCATTAGTAGTAGCTAAAGGTGTGAAGGTAGGCACATTATATCTGTGTACTGGTAACACTTACTCTACCTTGGCTACTATAGATAAAGTTACTACAGGGACAGCAACAATAGATGTTGTAAGAACAGATTTGATAATGTGGCACCATAGGCTTGGGCACATGAGTGAGAAAGGGATGAAAATCCTTCACTCCAAAAATCTATTGCCAGGACTAAAGAAGATTGATTTAGAGTTTTGTGAAAACTGTGTTTATGGCAAACAGAAAAGAGTTAAATTTCTCAAGGTTGGGAAAGAGAAGAAGAGTGAGAAGTTAGAGCTTGTGCATTCAGATGTATGGGGACCGGCTCAGATATCATCTCTTGGTGGCTCTTGTTATTATGTTATTTTTATTGATGACTCAACCAGAAAAAGATGGGTATATTTCCTAAAACAAAAATTGGATGTTTCTGAAACTTTTAAGAAATGGAAAGCTTTGGTTGAGAATGAGATAGGAAAAAGGTTGAAGTGTCCCAGATCGGATAATGGAGGTGAGTATTGCAGGAAGGCATTTGAAGATTAGTGCTCCTTAAATGGGATTAGAAAGCAGAAGACAGTTCCAGGAACTCCACAATAAAATGGTGTGTTAGAGAGAATGAATAGGACTATCATGGAACGCATAAGGAGCATGAGATTGCATACTGGATTGCCCTTACATTTTTGGGCAGATGTTGTACATACTACTGTCTATTTGATAAATAGAGGACCTTCAACCCCTTTGGATGGTGGTATTCCAGAGGAGGCATGGACTAGTAAAAAGGTAAATTATTTTTTTCTGAAAACCTTTGGTTGTGAAGCTTTTGTCCATGTTGATAAAGAAAACAGAACCAAGCTTGATGCTAAATCTCATAAATGTACCTTCATTGGATATGGGATAGATGAATATGGCTATCAGTTATGGGATTTTAAAAATAAGAAAATAACTAGAAGTAGAGATGTTATATTCAATGAGAAGGTTATGTATAAAGAACAGATGTAGGAAAAGAAGCATGAACAGGACAAGCAAGAATATGTGGTGTTGGATGAGATTCCTGAAAATGAAATGCTATAGGTACCTAATGCTCAGCAACAATAGAATGTCCCACAAACTCCTACAAGTGTTAGACGTTCTACGAGGTCAAGTAGACCCCCTGAAATATTTTCTCCTTCTTTGTATTCTATATTATTAACTGATTCTGGTGAACTAGAAGAATATGAAGAAGCAATGCAGGTGGATGCCAAACAACAGTGGGAGCTAGGCATGAAAGAGGAGATGGACTCCTTGATGAAAAATAAGACTTGGGACTTAGTCCCTTTACCTATAGAAAAAAGAGTCTTGCCTGACAAATGAGTTTATCAGTTGAAGGAGGAGGAAGGAGGTCAGAAAAGATATAAGGCCAGACTTGTGGTAAAAGGTTTTGCACAGAAAAAGGGTATAGATTATGATGAAATATTTTCTCCAGTTGTAAAAATGACTTCAATTAGAACTATACTTAGTCTTGTGTTGCAGATGATTTACATCTTGAACAATTAGATGTGAAAATAGCTTTTCTCCATGGAGATTTGGAGGAGGAAATTTACATGTTGCAACCACAGGGATATGAGGTCAAAGGTAAGGAGAACTTGGTGTGCAGGTTGAAGAAGAGTTTGTATGGCCTAAAGCAAGCACCCCGACAATGGTATTTAAATTTTGATAGCTTCATGGCTAAACACAGTTATCATATATGTCATTCTAATCATTGTGTATATTTTAAGAGATTGGATAATGGCAATTATATTATAATATTGCTTTATATTGATGGCATGCTTATTGTTGGGTCTAACATGGAACACATAAATGATCTTAAACATAAATTAGCCAAGTCATTTTCTATGAAGGATTTGGGTGCAGCTAAGCAAATTCTGGGTATGAGGATTACATGGGACAAAAAAAATAGAACCTTAAATTTGTCCCAAAGTGAGTATATAAAAAAGGTGTTGAAAAGATTTAACATGCAGGATGCAAAAGCAGTTAGTACACCTTTGGATAGTCATTTCAAATTGACTAAGGAGACGTGCCCAAAGACATAGGAAGAGGTAAATAAAATGTCTAACATCCCGTATTTATCAGATGTTGGCAATCTGATGTATGCAATGGTATGCACAAGGCCAGATATTGCACATGCAGTGGGAGTTGTGAGCAAGTTTATGAGTAATCCGGGTATGGAACATTGGAATGCTGTGAAATGGATCCTTTAGTATTTGAAAGGAACCACTACGAAGGCATTATGTTTCAAAGGATCTAATGCTACTCTGAGTGGATTTGTTGACTCTGATCTGGCAGGTGATATTGATTCACAGAGGAGCACTACAGGGTATGTTTTTACTATAGGGGGAACTGCAGTCGATTGGATTTCTAGGCTGCAAAAGGTTGTTGCACTTTCAACCACTGAAGCCGAGTATGTTGCTGCTACAGAAGCCACCAAGGAGAAGATTTGGTTACAATGTTTTCTAGAGGAATTGGGTCAGACACAGGAGGATCGCCCATTGTATACAGATAGCTAGAGTGTCATTCATCTTACGAAGAACTTTGCTTTTCATTTAAGGACAAAGCACATTCAGCTCAGGTACCACTTCATCCGGACTGTTTTGGAGGAGGGTCAGTTACGGCTTGAGAAGATTCACACAAGTGAGAATCCTGTCGATATGTTCACGAAGGTAGTTCCACAAGAGAAGCTGATTTCTTCATGAGTTTATGTTGGTCTTCTTGATTGATAATTGTGGAATGTATACCAATCGAGTCCTAGTGTTTTTTTTTTTCCAGTGGATGTTGCATGTATAGTGGTGTCATGTAGTTTCAATCTCCAAGTGGGAGATAGTTGGGTGTAGAGCCTGATCAGTCTCCAAGTGGGAGATTGTTGATATGTGGCAACTGATTAGCAAAGTACTATACACTCAGCATGTATCCTTGTCGGGGCGGAGGTTTGGGGGTGGCAGCCCCCAAAGTGGGCGAAGCCCGCTACGGGGGTTCGGGGGTGGTAGCCCCCGAGAAAATTATTTTTGCCATTTTTTTTGTTGATGAAAACCGACTTTGTTTGTTGCCCTAAAAACGCATGTTATAAGCGGCTGGGATGCTTAAGGTAGTGTAATGTTGATGTACTATTTTGGCTGGATAATAAGAAAGATTGGACGGCTGTGTATGGTGGATGTAACCCATTCTGGGTGAACCACATTAAATCTCTGTGTTATTTATGTACTATTTTATTCCTTTATCTTTTGTATTTAAATCTGCATATAATTGTTAGTTCATATTTGCTTCGGATCTGCTTGAAACCCTAACACTAGGTTGTGTGCTCGTGTCCCCAGCAGAGTCACCAAAAACTATTGGTTGAAAATTTTGTAAACTGGAAAGGTTTACAAAATGTGGGTTTCAGTCATAGTGTGTGAGATCAAATCTCTCCTCACAAAGGGGATCCTACCTTCTTATTGCCTTTTCACTAAGGAACTAGTATCTATTATAAAATCAACTACTCTATTCCATCCAAGGGTGTTACAATCATTCGATTCTCTCTTTTACAATGAATGTTTCCTTACTCTCTTTCTTCAGAACAAGGAGTTTTACTTCTTTCAATACTTGGAAATTTCAAGACACTAGTACAAGCAATATTAACTAATAAAGAGATATGAATGAAAAAACAACAATGTATTGATTCAATTAATACAATTAAGAAACTTGTGTAGCACAAAGACTTCCACAATTTCTTATCAAGATTTTAACTAAAAAGATAACAATATAATGAAGCACATTACTTTCAAATATAATAGTACACAAAATATACAAGAGAGAGAAAATTCAAAGCTCAAACACTTATCAGAATCCCTTATCTCCTACCTCTGATCTCTTACTTCTAAAATTGATATTGTTGCTTAAAGACTCTTAAGTATCAAATTCAAATTCCTTTTAAAACTCACAGCAATAACACTATACTTCAAATAAATCCAAGTTCATATAATTGCATTAACATAAGAACACTACACTCATATGATAAATTTCTTCAACACAAAGTTTGAAGGCACAACTTCTCCTTTATTTACTTGAAAAATGGTTCACAAAATAAGATCAAGGTCTCAAAATGCTACACAATTTGGTAGAGTTTTGTTGTGATGCTAAAATATAATTATTCACAATGAGCACCCTAATATACATTGGGGAGTTGCTATGAGCAAAAATAGGAAAAAGTTTAACTAACTATGAATAAGTCACAAGTAGAGTTCTATTTGACTTAGGTATTGTGCGATTGTACATGCAAAAATGTATATGAAAAAAGATACCTGAAGTGTTGATTGCCAACTACAAAAATGCACCTACAAGTAAAAAGCATAAAATTGACTAAGTGTCATTGTACACTTCATTTTGATCTTGTTTTAGAAACTCTTCAAATTTCCATAGAGAAACTTCATATGGGACACATTAGGACCTTGGGTATGACTGGTGATGACCTTGACCCAAGAAATAGAATCTTTCAAACCAATGTAACATTTTTTGTGTATCTTTAGGAGAGACCCTAAATTATCCATTTATTCACCAACTACCCTATCCCATGAGGTGACCCACACGGCTTGCTTTATGGCTTTCCCATCAACTGATGAGGTCACTAGCTCAATTATATCCAAAGATTTGGTTATGTTAATTAGAACAGTGTTTATTTGTTCTACTTGTGCCTTAAGCTTATCTTTTTACAGCCTTAAGCTTATCTTTTTACATCTTATCTTCATTATATCTCACCACAAGGGCATCAAAAGCTTCCTAGGCATCTTCCTTAGTACCATCATAAGTCTATTTTCCCAATTCAATTTTATTGATGGTATAACTTGTGGGTTGAACCTTATTTATGCTTGTATCTAGAGGATGCACATAAATCTCAACTTTTTTGTTCTTGAACTCATCCACCTTAACTCTAGAAAGGGTCTTGGCCTTCTTTGTAGTCTTAGGCTTAATAGGAACTAGTTGGCTGAAGTCAAAGTCATCTAGGGAGGTGGCTTGTTTTTTCATCTTAGGAGTATTTTAGAGAAACCAATGTGCTAAGGAATAATCATCTTCTACCCCTACAACCAATTTTTGAGGATGACTTTCATGTCCCTATACAGCAGTGGTCACAATAGGTGGAGTGAAAGCCACAATAGTAGATGGAATCTTTGTGGTTGGCACATTTGAAATGTGTCTAGTCTCCTAGATACTCTAGATATGTTTGGGAAGGAAGAAAATATTTTTTCAATATTGTCCTAAGGAGTATCTGAGGCTGGCTCATTGGTGGTAGAAGAATGAATAGTATAGACAACTACACTTGAAGCTATTTGAGTATATGAAATGGTGCATCCAAAAGGAAAAGGCTCAGAAGTAGAAACTTGTGGAGGTGTAGTATCTAGAACAAGATTTGTTACCTAAGGAATAGATCCTTATGTATTTTTCAAGTTTTCTTCATCATATTCCTCTTCTTGTTCCTCATTAAGTAGATCTTCTTCCTCTGATTGTTCTTTATCAACAAGTTCATCTTTAAATTCTCCTTCGTCTGGCTCTTTTTCCTGTTGAATAGACTTAGTGGAAGACTCACCTTGATCCTTGCCTCTACCCTTTCGCATAGTAAATTTTTACTTAGCAGTCTTTTGTGGAGCAGTAGGATCTTGCATGTTCTTTTTTCTAAACTCTAATTTCCTTCCAATATGTCCAATAGTATCATCCTATGACCTAGTGTTGAATGGTTTCAATTGGATCCCCTTTTTTGTCAACCAAACATTGGTGTTTGCAAGGATTATATTCTAGAATCTATCTCTTAATGAAGTCACTTCCTTTTAGGACCATTGAATGAGTGGAAGTGGTGTATCTGTGATATTTTTGTTCACATACATTTGATCCAAAACATTTTCTTTATCCTTCAGACCTTTAGGAAAAATCTCCAAGTTGATATTTTTTATGTGCTCCAAGGTTAGCCAACAATAGTCAATTCAGTTCTGCAATCAATCCAAATATCTTCTATATGAGGCATATGAGTATAGATTTTTCTCAATTTATTTTTCATTCCCCTATAATCAAAATCTCTTCTAGCTTTGAAAAACTTCATTATGACTCTTCTCATTTCTTCATTTATTACCTTAGCTTTATAGATGGAATTGATAGAGTACTTTGTAATGGTCAAAGAGAATTTGAAGCTAGATTTATGTGAATCTAATTGTCATTCATGAACCGTAACCATCTATCGAGCTAACTCCATGAGAACAATTTTATCAAATAGATATATGAGAGGCATGAAGGATTGATCAAAAAAATATCCTACCCTGAGGTAGGTGAAAGTAGGAAATTGCAAGAACATACACCCATATTGGTTGACCACTTCCCAAGCCTCATTGAATAATCTCTTATTTTGTAGATCTTTTTTGAGAATGCATATGTAATGATAGAATAAAGCATCGTTGACTCTCTTGAAATGATGTAGTCTATTCTTTAGAACTAGTTGGGAGTAGTACTCATGAACTAGAACTTGTCTTCTATCTCCCTCTCTGGAAAAACTGGGAAAGTGCCTCATTGACACCGCAATATACACCAAGCAATAAATCATATAAAATTTCAAAGTGGTTAGTACCTTGATGAGATGATCGCATAATGAATGGCTTATTTGCTTTCCCTGATATATATTTTTCTTTTTTTCCTAATGACATGGATGTATTGATATATCCACTCATGATATGCTTTGAAGATAGGAAGACATTTTACTCTACTGATAAGAGTAACTAAATCATTCACCTCCTCAATGAAGTCACTCCAGTGAAAGTTTTTAGGCCATCTAGAAATCATGGGCCTTGGATTTTTCAACCAATTATCATTCATATTTCTTTAGAACTTATTCAAATATTTCTTATAATGGGCTTGAGCTATCTGCATATCTATGTCAACATACATGCCTATGATCAAACATTTGAATATAGTGTCGAAGAAATCTTCATCCAACCTAATGGTCTTCTTACCATCTGCATCTTTAACACTTTTTTCTCTTAGGATCATAATGGTTGGCTACTATAAGCAAAAAAAAAATATTTTCTGCAAACATAGGAAAGGTTTAAACCAAGTGGATACTTCTCTTGATGGTTGACTCTATTTTGTAGTACTGAGGATACTATTTGACTCTTTTGAAAAATTCTTCGAGGTCCACATGACCTTTTTCAATGTCTTTGATATTGTCTATGTTTGAAAATATTGAAGAAGGCAAAAAGATCAGGTCATGATATTTCTTTTTGAATTTCATGGTCCTTTTTCTAGAGATGGCTCCATCATCGATTAGGAAGGTGAAACAACATTTTGTGGAACACATCTTGCAGTGTTAGATGAAAATTACCGTTTTGTACTAGAAAGAATTTCATGAGAAACATTCTTTATTTGAACAAATGACTTGAGGAAGATCATTCATAGAAAAAATTTGGTTCAAAACCCCAAATTTTACTATGAGAAACATTCTTCATTTTAAACAAATGACTTGAGGAAGATCATTCATAACAAAAATATGGATCAAAACCCCAATTTTCACTTAGGAAGTGCAATTGTGTAAATCAGGTTTGCAACCCCAATTTACACTTAAGGCAAATTGGGATTATAAAGTCTAATGGTGTAGTTTGGGTTTATAACTCTGAACTACACTTGGACTTATGAGTAAAAAGATAGGTGTAGTTTGGGGTTATAAACCCAAACTACACTTAATTCACAAGTGAAAAACCCTTGGTGTAGTTCAGGGTTTTAAACCTAAACTACACCTAGTGAAGTGCTTATGGTGTGGTTCGAGGTTATAACCCTGAACTATACTTTTGTGTTGTTTTTGGGGATTCAGTGTAGTTTGGGGTTACAACCCCGGACTACACCAATAAAGAACTTGGTGCAATGAAATTTTGGTGTAATTTGGGTTACAACCCCAAATTATGTACCAAAAGGGAAAGACCTCGGTGTAATTTGAAGTTGTAAACCCGAAGTACACCATGTGATGAGACTTTGGCAAATCATTAAGCTCAGTGTAGTTCGAGATCATAACCCCATACTACACCAAGAGGTGATGATCAAAAACAAAAATAAAAACATGTAGTTCAATATTCACAAGTCTACACTACATGTTTATCATGTGTAGTTTTGTGAGAGTTGAGAAATACAACACCACAAGAGCCCAAATGATCTCTGCAAGCTGAATAAACCTATTACAAGGAGAAGTAAGGAAGCAACAAAGAAAAACCAAAATACACAGGAAATGCTCAAGAAGATGAGAGCTCTGTATTCATAAAAAATGTGTAATAGAATTATGATACAAAGAAAAGAATCAACCTCTAATAGGTCAAGAAACCCTAAAAGGTAAAACCCTAGGCTTACACATAATAATTAATAAAAGAATTAATTATTATGCACCTAATGTTAGCTTAAGTGTAAAAGAGATAAAGGGAACTTAATTAATTAAACAAATGTTGTTTAATTAATCAAGTAAAGACCTGATTACTCTAACACCCCCCTTAAGCTAGACTTAGGGAGAAGCTAAAACCTAGAACAACTACTGAAAGTAGGAAAGATGGGTCCCGACAACAAGGCCTGATTAGGTACCCATATACAACCAAATCTCTATGAACCAGAGAAATAGAGAAAACCACGTGGTAAAAAACTCTACTCCAAACAAAGATGGAAAAGCAAGAAGAACACCACTAAAGCAGGAAAAATAGTTGCAAACACTGTCGAAGAGTAACTGTTGATCTGAAGAACCTCCACTGAAATAGAACATGACCAGGTAGAGAAGATTGTAATCTGCATGAGTGCCCTCAAATGACACTACTCGAATCAGATGGAAAACAAAGGCAAACAACTTAACTTGAAGATATAGATGGCATGAGAAACCAAATCCTGAAGAGTTGATCAATTGAACCACAGAAGCATTAGAACCAACAAGACAAACTCCCCATAATGCTAAAAAGGGAGAGGGATAGGTACACTGAAAAGAACAGCCAACAAGAACTGCATGATGAAGAACCAGGAACATCGAAGGTGCTGAGAAAGTACATAGTGTCGTGGAAGGAACACTCACTTGACACACATCATGAGGCGAATATCATGGAAGGAACACTCACTAGACAAAGGTAGATGGCAAATAAAAAGCAAACATCAAACCCACCCATGGCACTTTATGAGTAGTGCATGTACAATAAGGCATAAGATGTGCAAGATCCCAAGTAAACAATCCATGATGGTACTTTATCACAGTGTGTTTGCAAAAATAAAATGCTACAATGATAAGAAGACTGGAAACAAAAAGAATAGCCAAAATCGAGACATCCTATGCAAAGAAAGAGATCCCAGGACCTGAAACATCCACGATATTTACCAGAGTGCTGAAAAGCAAAAAATAGAATAAAATATTCCTAGAGCAGAATCTGGAAAGAAAACTCATATGACTAGAAATTACACAAAACAAGCTTTCCAACAATATAAAGTTTTTGAAAAATAGAGTTCGGATGCTCATTCTACGGCCTCGGAAGTGCAGAAAAGTGACCCCACTTTGACTGGAAAAAAGTACAGTCAAACAGCAAAATTGGAAAAACATTCCAACACCATGAGGTCTGGCTTGGAACCATCTTTTCGATGCTTATTCGTTTTCGAAAAAAATGACTCCGTATACTCAAGATATGGCAAAAAACCAACCCACCCTAAAAGAGGCAAGAGGGAGGCTGTTTGGTGGCAAGGTCGAGTGGAGGTGGCCCATGGGTGGCGCTCCGGTGGCAGAGTAGTGGCCAGGTGGTGCAGAGGCGATTGGGCGGTGGTGGAGGCGGTCGGGTGGGCAGAAGCAGATGCAAGCAGTGCAGAGGCAATCAGGCCGTGCAGATGAGGTCAGGCCGTGCAATGGTGGTCGGGCGAGCAGGTGCGGTCGCGGGTGGTGCAGAGGCTGTCGGGGGGTGGAGGTTAGCGGTGGCAGGCGGCCGACGGGGAGAAGGTTGGTGGGGCCGGTGGCAGACAGGGCCCGCCTTGTCAGAGCTGGTGGGGTCCGACCTGACAGGGTCAGTGATAGAGCCAAGGGGCCCCACAGTACCCTGCGTACCTTGGGGAACCCCAGAAAAAAATTGATTTGTTTTTTGAAAAAATCTTTGCCAAATTTTTTTTAAAAATAGATGGTTTTGTTCGCTTTTTTTCAAAAAATCAAATTTCGGCTTGCATGCTATAAAAAGGCAAAAAAAAAAATTAAAAATTTCTCGAACTGCTTGTTAGGGTCGTACGGCCTGGTACAGAATAAAAATTACCCCCAGAGGCTTAAGAGTCAAAAGTGGTCAAGTTTATATGACCATAAGGGTTTTGGGGCCTTCTGAGCATGATGGTGAGGTCCGTTTAGGCCCAAAGTGCTCAGAAAAAAGGCCTATCCCTAGGTGCACAAAAAAAACTTTTGAAAAACCCTAGATCTGCTTCCAATGCAAAACACTCAAAACAAGAACAAGTAGTTGTAGATCTGAAGCTCTAATACCATGTGAGAGTTGAGAAATACAACACCATAGGAGCCCAAATGATCTCTGCAAGCTGAATAAACCTGTTACAAAGAGAAGCAAGGAAGCAACAGAGAAAAACCAAAATACACAAGAAATGCTCAAGAAGATGAGAGATTTGTATTCACAAAAATGTGTAATAGAATTATGATACAAAGAAATGAATCAACCTTTAATAGGTCAAGAAACCCTAAAAGGTAAAACCCTAGGCTTGCACATAATAATTAATAAAAGAATTAATTATTATATACCTAATGTTAGCTTAAGTGTAAAAGAGATAAAGGGAAGTTAATTAATTAAACAAATGTCATTTAATTAATCAAGTAAAGACCCGATTACTCTAACAAGTTTGGGCTTGCAAACACTGAACTACACTTCATATGGAAAGAAAAAAAAATGAATCTTGTTTAGGCTTGTAAATCTGAACAACACTGAAACTAATATCAAACACAAACACAAATGATATCATTCAGAATTACAAGCCCAAGCAACATCAAAACTATAAATGATTACATCAAAAACAACTAGGATACGATTTAACGCAAGAACATTACAAATGAAAATTAGGGCATGATTTGTATTTCAAAAATCCTAAATGAAAAACAAGGAAAGAAGGAAAATAACTTACTCGATAAATAGGGAGTTGAGAAAATTGATTTGAAAAAGTGCTTAATCCTTCACCAAATCGCAAGGGGGATAGGGCACATTTTGTTGGGAAGTCATGAAGAGAAGCCATGAAATAATAATGAAAAACAAAGGGATGAAAAGAAAAAAGGAAGAAGAAACCAAAATAAACACAAACACTCGAGACATTTATTGAAATTCGTGCCAAAATATTAATGTGCGCTTCAAGGTTACAAAACCTTAAATGCACTAAGATGTGTATTTTGGATTTATAACTCTGAAATACACCTTAGACACATAACAGGTGCAAAATTGCATTTTAACTCCAAAAATACACCTGAAAATTAAAAAACTAACTCTTTAAACGAGCAATTTGTCAATTTTCAAATTGACGCCTTGTACTCAAATCAAGGTGATTTCATAGGAATTTGCCTTAATTTACATGCTTAGAGCACATGGGCTACATGTTAGATAGTTCAAATAACCAGAAGACAACTGAGAGGGGGGGCGGGTGAATCAATTGTCACATATTACCGGAACCTTAAGCAATTAAAACTTTAATACTGGAACCCAAAACATTAATACCAAATGCTTAAACCAAATACTGAAATAGCAGTTAAACCAATTAAGCATAAACAATAATCATAGAATAAATACTATCCACATGACACCAAGATTTATACGTGGAAAACCCGGTAAAGGGAAAAACCATGGTGGGAAGCCTACCCATAGTCAGATAATACTTTTGCAGTAAGTATGTGAATTACAATTGAGGGGCCTACACTTGTAGGAAGGCCAAGAGCATAGAGCACACTGCTCATCACAAAAGAAGTCTCACTGACTACATAGAAATCCAGACAACAATCTAGAAGAAGTGTTTGAACTGTAAAGATAGCATCTCCTATGCCTGATTATAGTTTTGGTTAAGCTCAATATCGGAGGACTAAATCCTCTTACATAAACCCAATTCGATCTCCAACAATCGACCAAATCCTCTGCCTGAATGATATTACATTATTCGCACATTGCATATCCTCATACATTCCTATATCTGATCTACAATGAGATCTTACATCATATATACAAACCCTCAACCATAAACAATCAGGTCGGCCACCAAACAATAAACCAAATACATAATTACAAAACATGTCGGCCTTAGACCAAACAAATAATATCCAACACATAAGACATCTCGGAAACACGTCGAGAGGTCCAATCCACGTGTTACATTAAACCGATCCATAAACTAGATCAACCGGGACACAATATAGGTCCACATGCTAAAGCAATGATCTCAGTCTGCCAAGTCTCGAACATGATCAACAACAACGTCTTCAATCTTCACTAGAAGCTGCACCAACACCACTTATGCATATCATCAAAGATCTTCATCAAAAGCTCTGTCGGTGAAACCCTCGCCGAAACCACAAGACAAGCTTCCAAGAAAACAGGATAGTATCTGATCACCAGACCAAAACCAACTGACTGAATATGAACATGAGTATCATGAATAAGACAGTTCCATAACCAAACCATACCAGAGCCTACCGGATCATGCCGAATCCAAACCTACCAAAAACTACTCAACCTACCGGGACCAAAAGGGTTCTAGTAAAGCATCCAAACAGTGAGTCTTGACATCAAAGGCAAAACATTAATGCAACACATAATCAATTCCTCCAAATGGCCAACACTACAAATTTGGACAAATTTTGTACGGTTTATCCCATGTTTATGCTACAACTAAAAATGGGGATAACATGATGACCCTCAACAAGGTTTTTGATGATTTAATGTATATTTAAGGAGTACAGATGTATGAGTTATGTGATAGAATTTATATAATTGATGTGAAATAAATGTGGTTGTTGAGTAAGAATATTTGATATTGCACATCTACAAAAGTTTGTTTGTGAAGAGCCTTGATGATGATATATTCAATGTGATAGTTTTTTAAGATAGTGGTTGATGTTAGATGTGTTCGCAATAATATTAGTTTCTTGACACAGTGATTCATGGATAATTTAATGATTATGATACTTTTCCAATTCATCTCTCCTATTCTTTTTGTTGTTAGAAGATAGTGAGTCTCTTTGCAGCTTTTTGTATATTGCCTTGAAGTAGTGAGTTTCAATTGTCCAAGTCATTGTATCTTGCCCTTGTTGGAAAAATGGTGTCTCAACCTTGCATTTACATAAGGTTACTATTTATAGTAAGTTTTTGTTTGAGCACTAAATTGTGCAAAATTCTCCCCAAATCTTCTAGTTAGCTAGATGAGCAAGCCGATAAGTTTTCGTCGAAAGGTCATAGCTAATTTTGAAGATATCAAAGTTTCCATTTTTGGAGGGTGCAATGAAAGGTTTAAATTTAATTTTGAGGAATTTAGAGGCTCCAAAATTCCATAAAAAGTGGGCATAAATGGTATATAAATTTATGAGGTGATAGAACACTTCGTGATCTTTCTGACGCTTCAAACAGTTCGTCAATTGGACACACGATTCTGAAGTTATGACCTTTGGAAGTTTGGAATCCTAAATAGGAAACATAAATTGAATTGGACACATAAATGAGTTGTAGGAGGGAGGGACACATGTTGATGTGTGTTTTGACATGTCATAGGGCATCTAGAATGGAGATAAGGTCTGCTCTACTTTATTGGGTGGTTTTAGCCCATGGTTTTGTAATATCGTTTGATGGTTTCTTGTATTGTATCTCCTATATATGAGGTGTGTGATATAGAGGTTGTGTGTAAGAGTCTTAGAGATATTGAGTTACCTTTGAATATTTGATTAGTGGTACTCTTGTGAAGAGCTTGCTCTACAAGTATATTGTAATCTATTGTTGATTGTTGAATAATATATTGGGCGGCTTTTAGAGTGTGGGGTTTTTCTCCTGAAAGGGTTTTCCCCAAGTAAATCATTGTGTTGTGGTATGCATGATATTTTGTTTATGTTTGTTAAGTTTTTGTAACAATCTATAAAAAAATTTACATTACCCTCCTCTCAAGGTTAGTGTAGGAAGTTGTTTCGCTACTTAACTTCCTTACAGCCCTAAGGTTGTGCACCTTACCCTTACAATTCCATCAGGTGCATATTGGTCCTTGGTAGTGAGCCTAAAATGTTGGAATCAATTTTATTTACATTGCGAGCATGATTTTTACTATGGTTTTTGTTGGATATTGTTGAGAAGTTTGTTGAAATGATGTGTTGTCATTGATGTCAATATATTCTTCTGTGTATTCTAGTGTTGCAATCAGATTAAATGAGTTTGTTTGGCCAGTGTGTTGCAGATGAACTGTTGCGGTTTAATGGGTTTTGAGATAAGTATCTCTAGTTGATTTAGCTAAAGTTTCAGTTGTCCCCATGATTATTTGATCGATTTATGAGGTCCGGTATTGTGGTTAGTTGTTCAGCTATTCATGTTGTTCAGTGTTTTGTATTATGCTCTGCATTACTTCAAAATTGCAATATCTTGGTTTGTGGATTTGGAAGAGTGTTTGGGACATTCATATGTGTCCTCAATTCAGATGGTTTCATGATATGGAGGTCCCCAAGGGAATCTTTCAATTTGATAGTTAGTTCGGTGTGTGTTTTTGAGGTTTGGTATAATGATGATGGATATTCTAGTAAGTGGTGATGTTGTGGTTGTTGTTATGTTGATTCATGTTGCTTGTGGATGTTTCTAGATCATGTTATATCTATGTTGATGGTTCGCATTGATCATTGTACATGTTATTGATCATTTTCCTAATTCGGTGGTATTCTTCGCTTTATGCAATATTCATGGTGATTGTAGTGGGTTGTGGATGTTTGAGGCGTAATTCTTGGAAGTGTTTCTTGGTTGGGGTGTTGATTAAGGTCCAGAATATGTCTTAGACAACATTGTTTTGGTCTCCATGTATTGTTGTAGGGTGTGAGGTGAATGCTTTGTAATTTGTCTTTAGGATTGAGCTGACCTTGAAATATAGGTTGATGATTTGTATAAATATGTGTAATATTAATGTGTGAGATGTATTTGTATTGCATCTTCTAGTGTGTGATCGAGTAAGTGTGCAAGCAAGTGTTTTGATCTTTTGGAAGTGTGTGCAAGAGAAGATCAGACTATGCTTAACCAGAACTATAACCAGGCATGAGGAGAGGCTATTTAATTAGTTTGTGATCCTCCAAATGTAATCAGAATCTTTTTCTAAGACAGTGAGTCTTCCTCGAGGTTGTAGCCCTTCTTGTTTTATGATTTGAGTAGTGAGCTCTAGGCAGTGTGCCTAAATGCATGTGAATTCTCCATTGTAATATTTCATTTACTCCTAACAGGGTATTATCTCATTGTAGGTAGGTTTCCACCATGGTTTTTCCCTTAATCGGGTTTTCCACGTCAAAAATCTTAGTGTTATGTGTGTTATTGATGTGGTGTTGATTTGTTCTTTCATTGCTAATTATCAGATCTGAATTTAAGTTTGAGTTATTTTGAGTTTGTGAACAAAATTATTCACCCCCCCTCTCACTTTACTGCCTTGTTTCTAACAATTGGTATCAGAGCTAGATCCTCCAGAAGAAGCTTGAGCACTTGAGAAGATTCAGGATGGCAACCTTTGCCTTTAAGAAGGATAGTCTGAGATTCGATGGAATGAATTACACTCTCTAGAAGAACCGGATGGAATGTCATTTGTGATGCATCAGTGAATACTATTGGAAGATAACTAAGAATGTCTATAATGTTCCTGCTAATGGTCCTAGTACTCCGGATGAGATAAAGGAAGCTAAATTCAATATTAGAGATAAGGAAGCATTGTTGAGTGCCTTGTCTAATTTTGAGATGACTAATGTGATGGATTTGCAGACTACTCATGAGATTTGGAAGAAGCTAGAGACTTTGTATGAAGGTTATAGCCATGTGAAAGTTGCTAAGTTGTAGAGCTTGAAGGGAAAGTATGAGATGTTGAAGATGGGAGAAGATGAGAACATTACCTCCTTTATGCAAAAAGTGAATGAGCTTGTGTTGAACATTGGATGTGTCAGTGGAATATTGGAAGATTATGATCTTGTGGCTAAAGTGTACTTACAAGCACAAGGTTGCTTCTATTGAGGAGATCTGTGTTGAACACTAGATGTCACTGAGATGGGGGGTGAATCAGTGATTTTCAAACTTAGCCATTTTCAAACCTATGTGTGTAAACCACTTAACAGGTCTAACATAAAGAAGACTTACTAGTTAGAAGGGAGAATGACACAAATGTAACCACACATAAAAGGGACACCACATAACACCATATGTATGAGGAAAACCCAAGATGGTAAAAATTACGGTGAGAAGTGTTGTTGGAGACTACTACTCCAATCTAGCCTCACAATGAAAACCTCGGTTACAACATTTAGGGAACCAACCCAAGGAGTACCACTCCTTCTTTAGGGCACCAACCCCTGATTTTAGGGCACCGAGCTCCAACTTAGTGATTACAAAATCATATTTTGAATACAAAAGTTATCTTCTTGTTACAAAAGAACTTTGTAACTCTCATGTATGTCTCTCCACCGATTCTCCTCTCTACAAATCTCTATCGGTTCTCTCTTCACCTTTTCTCTGCAGGAACCTTATCTCCTGCTACAACCCACTCTCTATTGCACCTTTCTCTCTGCTCCACCTTTGTTGGTTCAGCCTCTTCTTCTCTGTTGGTTCTTCTTTCTGTCAATTCTGCCCTTTGTCGGTTCTCCAACCTTTCCGTCACACAGCTTCTGGTCACCACCAGTCTTCTTCACTTGATCAGTTGTATGTTGTCTGATTCTTGCTAATTCTCATATTTCCTTCTCTGCAATCTTCTTTGTCTCTTCTCTATCGGTTCACCACCACCGGTGCAATCCTCTATCAGACTTATTTGCAAACTATCGGTTGCCTCACTGTTGTCGGTTAAACTCTTCAACCCTATTCTCTCTCACACACAATCTCTCCTCTGATTCTCGTTGATCACTTGATTGACTTACTCTCTCCTATAGAAGCAACACTTTCTCATTTAGTGGGAGCAACAATATCTTTGTCTCGTACTGTTATAGATAGATTTTCTTGCCTGAACATGAGTTTAAATATTTGCATTCTAGGTTTTTCTTCATGCACTGAATCTGCATCTGATTTGATCTCTGATCATTATGACATATTATATTCAATTTAATATCATGTCCTTGATTGATGTTTACCACTCAATCAATGAGCATCGCCCATTTGTTTACCTTTTGAACCACATCTTCTCTCTTTTGTTGTCTATAGAATGATTTTTCAGTCTTTTGTTTGATCAATCATGTGTGTGATAAGGTTTCCTTCATCCTCTTTGATCTACAAGATCAGTCTTTTATAGATCTTTGTTGTTTCCTTGATCTCGAGCTACAATCCTGTATTCATTCCTCAATCTTCATAATCATCATAAATGTTACACCAATCGCCAACAGCTTCAATGACTCACCACACCGACCTGTGCATGCATGTCACTTCACCTCCACATAGCCCCTTTGTCAGAATCCACCTTCGCTAGGTCGGTTATGTCATTCCAAACAAGATCACCGACCAACCACTCAACCGGGTTGATCTACCGGTTCACAGACCCTGTCAATTCTACCCTAACTGGTCTGCCTTCAACCTTGCACTTAGCTTCTCTTCTAGTGGAACACCTAAACCGGTCAGCACACATGCCAATCTACCTCATGCACATATTCATCAGATGGGATCCTTCTACATCTACACTTTGTCAACATTATTAGTGGACATACTTACCAGTAAATACCTTGATGACACCATATCATCAACCTTCAACTGCCTCCATATGTCTAAATCTGTGGTAACACCTTTCTTCACCAGTGAACCAGTTTTACTATTAACATGTTTTTCAAAGTGATAATCATATCCTTCAATCTCTATACCGACAACACAACATGTCTATCTGGTTGATCCGGTGCATATCTCTAATCTCATGCACCTAAGGCAACTTAGTGTTTCATAGATTCAGCTGGTGGGAGCCTTCAATCACCTGCCCTCTACTATTTTGTCTTATCTTGGAGGACTATGATGCATTCCATGTATAATACGAGATAAGCTCCACTTACCAGTGGGAGTGGATCCTTGTCATCTACATCTTGCAATGCACCAATGTGGCTTCCCTATTTGAGCATACATATCTTCAAACAAGCATATGTGAACTAGTTGGGCACATTCGTTGTCATCCATCTCTTCAAATGGTGATTGCATCTTTATCTGGTGGGAGTCCTATTGTTTGACATCCACACAGCATATTGGTGGCCTGCACATACTTCTCCTTCGGCATTGATGTGATTTAGGTAACATTCCCCCTCTTCATCACAATCAACCGCCCAACATCTTTCTCTCTTGTTGGTTGGCCATAATGCATTGCCAACATAACACTTATCGGTCTGTAGTCCTTATGTCTTCAACACAAGTCAACAATAACTTGTCTACCAGTGACTCCAATTTCCATTATGCTAGATGACCTTCTCTCCCTTACCGGTGACCTACTAAGCTAGGTGACATCAAAGACATCACATCCAGTATGCAACAATGACAGTGTTGTACATACATCCCTTATATTGGTTGCCATCCTATATTAGTTGACATCAATGACAACACAATGCCAACAATCTATATGGTGACAGATGTGACTAGAGACATGTTGATTGGAAACCTTGCTTCTTTTGAGTTGACCAAGTTTGGCGAATCTCTTCCTAAGTTTGAATCTGCATTTAAAGCTATTGTATCCGGGAAGTAGAAATATGATCTAGGTATCAGAAGGAGATGAGAGAGATTGAAGAAGAAGAAAGGGAGATTGAAGAGATTGAAGCCTTCATTGCTAGAAGATTGCCTAAATGTGTCGGTAAGTATGAAGGTATGTTTCCTCTTAAATATTTTTCATGCAATAAAATGGGAATTTTTGCCTCAAGGTGTCCGAAAAGAGTTTCTAAGAAGTCATTTAAGCCATATAAGCCTAAATATCAAAAGAAGTGTTGCTTTGTTCCTGATGAAGTTTTGATAGATGATGAATCTGAGAAGGGAAATTCAAGAGATGAGTGGGAGTTCATTGCTATCAAGGAATATGATCCAGTGACTGCTAGTTCTACTAGCTATATTATTGAGGAGAAAGCTTTGGCTGCTAAAGTTGAAGAGAAAGATTAATGGGTTATTGACAGTGGTTGCTCTCATCATATGATAGGTGATGAGAGTAAGTTTGTGAGCATGGAAAAGTATGATGAGAGCAAGTTTGTGAGCATGGAAAAGTATGATGGTGGTGTAGTAATATTTGGAGATGACAAATTTGGTATAATCTGTGGTATAGATTCTATTTGTCTTGATGGTAAGCATAACACTGACGATGTCTTCTATGTTGAAGGTATCAAGCATAATCTTTTGAGTGTCTGATAGATGGTTGATAAGGGATATTATTTTCAATTCAAGAATGGAAAATGTAAGATCTTGATTAGCTCTGGAATTGAGATTGCATCAGGTACAAAGACTAAAGGTAATATCTTTCACTTGAATGTTGGTGGTAAAAGTTGTTTGATTGCTCAGGTTGATGAAAGTTGGTAATGGCATAGAAGGATATGTCATGTAAATTTTGATTGCATGGTTAAGATAATTTCAACTCAAGCTATAAGAGATCTACCTAAGTTGGTGAAGCCTTCTAATCTAGTATGTAAGGAATGTCAATTAGGGAAGCAGACATGAGTTTCTTTCAAAAGAAACCAGTATACTTCTAATGGAATATTGGATCTTGTGCATATTGATTTGTGTGGTTCCTCTAGAGTGATAAGCTTATAGGGTGATAGGTATTTCATGATGTTGATTGATGACTATTTAAGAATGATGTGGGTTACTTTCTTAAGAGAGAAGTCTAAAGCATTGGTGAAGTTTAAGATTTTCAAAGATATGGTTGAGACTGAGATTGGATAGAAGTTGTAGTGTCTGACATATGACAGAGGTACTGAATTTACTTCTGGTGAGTTCAATTCATTTTGTGAAGAGCATGGGATAAAGAGAGAGTTATCTACTCCATAGACCCCTCAGCAAAATGGGGTTGTGGAAAGGAAGAATAGCACAATTCAAGAAGCTGCTAGGACAATGATAATTGAAGGAATTTTTTAGCATATCTACTGGAGAAAAGTTTTGAGTACTATTGCATACACATTCAACTGAGTGCATATCAAAGTTGATATCGGTAAGACTCCTTATGAGTTATGGTTTGGTCATGTTCCTACAGTTAGATATTTCAGAATTTTTGGAATTAAATGCTATATCAGAAGAGATGAAGATCTAGGGAATTTTGATGCTAGATGTGATGAAGGAATCTTTCTTGGTTATTCTACTAAGATCAAGGCCTACCGGTGTTATAATAAGAGATTGAGAAATATATTTGAGAGTGGTAATGTGAAAGTTGATGAAGGAAATGAGTATCATCCTAGATGCTTCAGATGATCAAGATGTTAGTACAGATAAAGGAAAGCAAGTGCAGACCCAGAATCAAATTTAGAGTGCTCCGGAAAAGCCTAAGAATGAAGGAGAAGCAAGTGCAAAAGAAAGAGTTCAAGAGTCTGAGAATCATAAAAATCCTACAACTCTCAAGTATGTAAGGTTAAATCATTTAGAGAATCAGATAATAGGTGATAAGAATAGAGGTATGATGACTAGGAGAAGGATTGTTGAAGAGTATTGCTTGATTTCTAAGATTGAACCTAAGGATGTTGATGAAGTATGTAAAGATGGAAATTGGGTTAAAGAAATGGAAGAATAATTCAATCAGATTGAAAAGAATAATACATGGACTCTAGTTCCCAGATCTAAGGATAAGAAAGTAATTGGAACTAAATGGATGTTCCAGAATAAATTGGATGAAAAAGGTGAATATGTTAGGAATAAAGCAAGACTTGTTTGTAAATTTTATTCTCAGATGGAAGGTATTGATTTTGAGGAGAATTTTGCTCTGGTAGCTAGAATTGAAGTTGCTAGATTATTTCTTTCTTATGCTGCTTAAAAATATTTTAAGGTGTATTAGATGGATGTTAAGTTAGCCTTTCTTAATGGTGAGCTAAAAGAAGAAGTTTATATTGAGGAACCAAATGATTTTCAGTTGACAGATCAGAAAGATATGGTTTGCAGGTTAAAGAAAGCATTGTATGGATTGAAGCAAGCTCCAAGATCTTGGTATGCCAAATTGGATAAGAATTTGATGAAGCTTGAATTCGATAAATGTATTATTGACAAAAATCTGTACTTCAAGATTGATAATGATAACATCTTAATTGTTGAAATTTTTTTTGATGATATTATTTTTGGTAAAAATGATGGTTAGTGCAAGAAGTTTGTTGATGATATGTAGAATGAGTTTGAGATGTCTATGATTGGTGAGATGAAATTCTTTTTGGGATTGCAAATAACTCAATTAGATAAAGGTGTTTGTATATCTTAATCTAAGTGTGTAAAGGAATTGTTGAAGAAGTTTGGTTTAGATGATTCGAAGCCTGTTGGTACTGCTATGGTGACTGAATGTAAGTTGAAAAAATATGATGATTCTCCAAAAGCAAATCAAACTAGATATTGATCTATGATTGATGGATTGTTGTATTTGACTCAGACTAGACTAGATATTATGAATGTTGTTTGTCTTGTTGCTAGATTTCAAGTTGATCCTAAGGAATCTCATGTTGTTGCTGTGAAAAGTTTTTTCAAATATTTGAAAGGGACAGTTCATTTTGGTTTGTAGTATCCTAGAGGTGATGATTTTACTTTGAGTTCTTTTATTGATGTTCATCGGGCAGGTGATGTTGATGACAGAAACAGTACTAGTGGTGGTGCATTTTTGTGGGTAAGAGATTGGTTTCATGGATAAGCAAGAAGAAGAATGTTATCTCTTTGTCTACTGCAAAATTTGAATACATTGTTGCTACTAGCAACTATACTCAGGTGATTTGGATGAAGCAGATGTTGAAGGATATCAGAGTTGTTTTTTATGAGCCTACTACTATATACTATGATAATTCAAGAGCTATTAACATTTCTAAGAATTCAGTGTTGCATTCTAAGACCGAGCATATATCTATTAAGTTTCATTTCTTGAGAGAGAAGGTGAATGAAAAGGAAGTCAGATTGGAGTATGTATCTACAAAGGAACAAATTGCAGATATCTTCATGAAGCCTTTGCCTAAAGATACATTTGAGTATCTCAAAGAGAAGCTAGGGATGATTGCCCCTCCTGATGATAACTAAGATGCATGGATTTGCATCAGTTTGGTGAACTTCACACAGATATCTTGTGATCCAGATTGATGAGTGAGGCTGCTACTCAGGGGGAGTAGTCAGTGGTGTGTTTCAAATGTTCAGAATTGAGAGTTTGTTCTAAGGGAGAGAGAATCAATATTTGTGTTATATGTGCCTTTTGCATTGATGTCAAAGGGGGAGAGAAGCATGTGAAAAACTTCTATATCATGTGCTAATCTTAGGGGGAGATTATTGTGAGTTATGGGGAGATTGTTGGTTGTTGATTTCTTTATTTGCATTGATTGTTTTTCACATTCATATATTTCCATCAATGCCAAAGGGGGGATTGTTGGATATTGTTGAGAAGTTTGCTAGAATGATGTGTTGTCATTGATGTCAACATATTCTTCTATGTATTCCAATGTTGTAGTTAGATTAAATGAGTTGGTTTGGCCAATGTGTTGCAGATGAGCTATTGAGGTTTAATGAGTTTTGAGATAAGTATCTATAGGTGATTTAACTAAAGTTTCAATGGTCCACATGATGATTTGATCGAGTTATGAGGTCTAGTATTGTGGTTGGTTGTTCAGTTGTTCATGTTGTTCAGTGTTTTGGATTTTGTTCTGCATTGCTCTGGAATTACAATATCTTGGTTTGAAGATTTGCCAGAGTGTTTGGGACGCTCATATGTGTCCTCAATTCAAATGGTTTGTGATTTGGAGGTCTGCAAATGAATCTTTTAGTTTGACAGTTAGTTCAGCGTGTGTTCTTAAGGTTCAGTATAATGATGGTGGAGATTCTAGTAAGTGGTGATGTTGTGGTTGTTGTTATGGTGATTCACATTGCTTGTGGAAGTTTCTAGATCATGTTCTATATGTTTTGATGGTTTGCATTGATCGTTGTGCATGTTATTGATCATTTTCTTAATCCGGTGGTGTTCTTCATGTTACGCAACATTCATGGTGATTGTAGTGGGTTGTGGATATTCAAGGCATAATTCTTGGAAGTGTTTCTTGGTTGCAGTGTTGATTTAGGTCCAGAATATGTCTTAGCCAACATTGTTTTGGTCTCCATGTATTGTTGTAGTGTGTGAGGTGAATGCTTTGTAATTTGTGTTTAGGGTTGAGCTAACCTTGAAATAAAGGTTTATGATTTATATAAATATATGTAATATTCATGTGTGAGATATATCTATGTTGTATCTGCGAGTGTGTGAGCAAGTGTTTCAATATTTTAGAAGTGTGAAGAAGTGTGAGGAAGTGTGTTGTAGAGCAAATCAAACTGTGCTTAACCAAAATTGTAACTAGGCATGAGAAGATGCTATTTCATCAATTCATGATCCTCTAGATGTAATCCGAATGTTTGTGTAAGATAGTGAGTCTTCCTCAAGATTGTAGCCCTTCTTATTTTGTGATTTTAGAAGTGAGCTCTAGGAAGTGTGCCTGAATGCATGTGCATTCCCCATTGTAATATTTCATTTATTTCTAACAAGGTATTATCTCATTGTGGGTAGGTTCCCACCATGGTTTTTCCCTTAACCGGGTTTTCCACGTCAAAAATATTGGTGTTATGTGTGTTATTGATGTGGTGTCGATTTGTACTTCCATTTCTAATTATCAGTCTGAATTTAGGTTTGAGTTGTGTTGAGTTTGTGAGCAAACTAATTCACCCCCTCCCCCTTCTTAGTTTATTTCCTTGTTGCCAACAGTTTTTCCATGATTGGGTTTTCCACAGAATCAGATGTTCATGTGTTTTCTATGTTTCATACTTTCATGATTTGCTATTACTGGGATTATATGTTTTTGATTTAAAGTTTTAAGATTGGAATTTAATTAATTGAAGATCTGGACTGATTCACCTCCCCTCTTAATCCTATTGTGGGTTCAATAAGTGGTATTAGAGAAACGTTTCTCTTAGAAAAGCATAACCGCTTGAGGTAGATTTGAAATGGCGTAGGAACTCCATTTCAAAGTACCAAAATTTGATGGCACAAATTTCACTTATTGGAAGGAGAGGATGGAATCTTACTTGGAAAATTTGCCAAGTAGAATCTATGAAATTTTCAAAATCGAGCTATAAGTCTCTAAAGAATGGACCTCGAACTCCTAATGAAGTTAACACTCATGAGAATAATACAAATGCTAGAGTTGTGATTATCAATTGTTTAAGTGATATAGTATTATCCCGAGTTACATGGATAAAATAAGATAAAGAGATCTGGGATAAGTTAAGTTCTACATATGAAGGAGATCATAATACGAAGTAGGCTAGGTTAAAGAACTGAAACAGAAAAATGAATTTCTAGATATGGTTGATGATGAGGGTTTTGAAAGCTACATACATAGGGCAAGCCTAAGAGGTGCATTATTGAAGAAATTTATGATTTATAGATAAGTATAGTATTGCCCAACTTCTTGGATCACTATCTACCTATGAAATATCTAACATGGAAGATATCAAAAGGGAAAGAAAAGAGGTTGCATTCAATGTCTCGAGGATGGTTGAAGATGAACTTAAAGAAAGTGAAAGTATGGATGAGATCGAAGTTGTTGGCTATTAGAGTTGTTAGAATGTGTTGTTGTCATTGATGTCAACATATTTCTATGTGCGGAGAATTATTTTGGGTGATCTATTGCAGATGTGCTGATGCGGTTTATCGGGTTTTGAGATACTTATCTATAGTTGATTCAATGTGAGTTTCATGATGCTATAAGTTGATTTGGTCGAGTTATGAGGTTTGGTATGTGGACTGGTTTTTTAGTGTTTACTGTTGTTGAAATACCACAACTCTAGCTAGTATTTGATTCATATTGCTTCAGAATGATCATATATTGAATTGTGGATTTTGTAGATTGTTTCGAGCATTCTTGTGTGTCCTCTGATCAGATGGTTCATGATTTGGAACTTCATAAGCGTATCTTTCAGTTTGTTAGTTGGTGTTCTTGAGCTTCCATGATGTAGTAATAATGAATCTTGTTATCCGAGTTATTGCAGTGATTGTGGTGGAATTAATGTTGCTTGTTGATGTTCTCTAATCATGTCCTATTCATTTTGATGGTCTGTGTGATCATGGTGTGCATTATTGAAGATTTTATTGGTCTGGTGTTATGCGACATATTCGGTGGTCTAGCATGTTGTGGATGATCTTGGCAAATTATTTAATGGTGTAACATATTCAAGGATTTGATTTGGGTCCATACTATGTCCTTGCCAACATTGTATTGGTCCGGTTATGGATTTATGTATCGTGTGATGTAATTTTGTAATTATGTATGTGTTGAGTCGACCTTAAGGTTAAGGTTGATGATCTGTATAAATAAGCATTGCAATCTTGTTAGTTGTGTATCTATGGTTGGATCTATGATCTGTAAGAGCATTGTATGTGTGAACAAGCGAATAAATCATTCAAAAGTGTGGAGAAGAGAAATGAAGACTTCTTGTGTAGACAGTGTGCTTAACCGGAACTGTAATCAAGCATTTGGAGATGTTATTATTTCAGTTCATGTAATCTAGATTGTTGTCCAATCTTTGTAAGGCAGTGAGTCTTCCTCGAGGTTGTAGCCCTTCTTGTTTTTGAGCAATGAGCTCTAGGTAGTGTGCCTATTCCCCATTCTAATATTTACACATATTTACTGCATGGTATCATCATATTGTGGGTAGGTTCCCATCGTCCTTTTTCTCTTAACCGGATTTTCCACATCAAAATCCAATTGTTATGTGTGTTGTTGATGTGGTGTTTATATTTTCTATTACTATTCCTAATTAGATCTAAAGTTGTGGTTATTTTGGTTGAGTTTGATGAAAACTGATTCACCACCCCCCGCCTCTCAGTTTTCATGTTGCCTTTCTACTAACAATTGGTATCAGAGCTAGATCCTTTGGAAGGATCTTGACTGCTAGGGGAGATCCAGGATGGCAGATGTTGTTTTCAAGAAGGAAAGCTCTAGATTTGATGTAACTAATTACTCTATATGGAAGAGTCAGATGGAAGTTCACTTGAACTGTCTTGGAAAATCTTATTGGAAGATTACAAAGAATTCATACATTGTTCCTATGAATGGTACTATTATTGCAACTGAGATCAAGGATGTTGAACATAACATAAGAGCTAAGGAAGCATTGTTGATTTCCCTGACTAATGCAGAGATGAGTAATGTGATGGGATTGTAGACTGTACATGAGATTTGGGAGAAGTTAGAGACCCTATATGAAGGAGATAAACATGTGAAAGTTGCTAAATTGCAAATCTTGAAAGGAAAATATGAGATGATGATGATGGGAGAAGATGAGAATATTTCATATTTTATGGCTAAAGTGAATGATCTTGTGCTGAACATTAGATGTGTTGGTGGTGTCCTTGAAGAAGATGAGATTGTGGCTAAAGTCTTGAGATCCTTGCCTCCTACTTATAAACATAAAGTTGCTGCTATTAATGAGATCTGGACTGTGACAACTATGACAAGAGATATGCTGGTTCATAATCTTGTTGCTTCTGAATTGAGCAAACTTGGTGAATCACATGGTAAAAATGAGACTTAATTTAAAGCTATTGTATCTAGGAAGCAGAAGTATGATCTAGGAGAAAGTTCAACTTGGGTTTCCATATATGAAAGAGAAATGAGAGAGATGGAAGAATAGGAAAGAGAGTTGGAAGAACTTGAAGCACTTATTGCTAGAAGATTGCCTAAGGGAGCCAGTAAGTATTAAGGGAAATTTCCTTTGAATTTTTTTTCATGTAATAAGATTGGTCATGTTGCTTCTAGATGTCCTGAAAGAGCTGAAAGAGTGTCAAAGTATGATAAGCCTTAAAAGCCTAACCAGAAGTATAGATATCAGAAGAAATGTTATTATGTTGTTGATGAAGGTGTGATGGATGATGAGTCTGAGAAAGGGAATTTGGAAGATGAATTTGTGTTCATTTCTATCAAGGAAAATGATCTGGTATCTGCTGATTCTACAAGTTGTATTGTTGAAGAGAAAGATTTGGTTGCTAAGATTGATGAGAAAGATGAATAGGTAATTGACAGTGGTTGTTCACATCACATGACAAGTGATAAAGGTAAATTTGTGAATATGGAGAAGTATGATGGTGGTGTATTAAGATTTGGAGACAACAAAGCTTGTGTAATCCATGGTAGAGGTTCTATTTCTATTGATGGTAAGCATAATACCGATGATGTTTTATATGTTGAAGGTTTGAAGCATAATATTTTGAGTGTTGGTCATATGGTTGATAAGGAATATGATTTGCAATTTAAGAATGGGAAATGTAAGATCTTGAATAGCTCTGGTATAGAGATTACAACAGGGACTAAGACTAAAGGTAATATCTTTCATCTGAATGTTGGTGAGAAAAGTTGTTTGATTGCTCAGGTTTAGAAGAGTTGGTTGTGGCATAGAAGGATGTGTCATGTTAATTTTGGCTGCATGATTAAGATAAGTTTTACTCAAGTTGTTAGAGATCTGCCTAAGATTGTGAGGCCTACTAATCTGGTATGTAAAGAATGTCAATTGGGAAAGAAAACCAGAATTTCATTCAAGAGAAAACTATATTCATCTAATGGATTATTAGATCTTGTGCATATTGATTTGTGTGGAACTTCTAGAGTGATAAGCTTGCAGGGAGACGGATTTTTTTATGTTGTTGATTGATTACTATTCTAGAATGATGTGGGTTATTTTTTTAAGGGAGAAATCTGAAGCACTAGAGAAGTTCAAAATATTCAAAGCTAGAGTGGAGAAAGAGATAGGATTTAAGTTAAAGTGTCTAAGGTTTGACAAAGGTGGATAATTCACCTCCGGTGAGTTTAATTCCTTTTATGAAGAGAATGGACTCAGAAGATAGTTATCTGCTCCAAGAACCCCTCAGCTAAATGGAGTTGTTGAAAGGAAGAATGAAATAGTTTTGGATGTTGCTAGAACTATGTTGATTGAAGGAAATGTTTCACATATCTATTGGAGAGAAGTTGTTAGCACTGTTGTATACACATTCAATTGAGTACATATAAAAGGTGATCCTGGTAAGACTCCTTATGAATTATGGTTTGGTCATATTCCTATAGTTAGATATTTTGGAATCTTTGGAAGAAAATATTATATCAAAAGAGATGAGGATATAGGAAAATTTGATGCAAGATGTGATGAAGGAATCTTTTTAGGATATTCTACTAAGAGAAAAGCCTACCGTTGTTATAACAAAAGACTGAGAAAGATAGTAGAAAGTGCAATTGTGAAAGTTGATGAGAATCAAATCAAAGCATGTGGATATGAGTCTGATGATTGGGATGATACTTCAAAGCAAGTGCAGACTAAGAGCATGAAGCAGAGTGATCTGGAAGAGATAGTAATTCAAGATGATGTTGTCAATGAAGAAGTTCAAGATATTGAAAATCAGAATAATCAGAAGACTCCCAGATATGTAAGATTAATCATTCATAAAATCAGATTATTGGTGATAAAAATAAAGGTGTGATGACTAGGAGAAGGATTGTTGTTGAAGAGACATTTTTTATTTCTAAAATTGAGCCTAAAGATGTTGCTAAAGCTTGTAAAGACATGAAAATTGGGTTAAAGCTATGGAAGAAGAGTTAGATCAGATTGAGAAAAACAAAACATGGGAACTTGTTCCAAGAACTAAGGACAAGAATGTAATTGGCACTAAATGGGTATTCCAGAATAAGTTGAATGAAGATGGACAAGTTGTTAGAAACAAATCAAAATTGGTATGTAAGGGATATTCACAATTGAAGGTATTGATTTTGAGGAAACATTTGCTCTGGTAGCTAGAATTGAAGTTGTTAGACTATTTCTTGCATATGTTGCACACAAGAAATTCAAAGTATATCAAATGGATGTGAAGTCGGCCTTTTTGAATGGTGAATTAGAAGAGGAAGTCTACATTGAGCAACTGGATGGATTTTCATTGTTAGATGAAGAAGACATGGTATACAGATTGATGAAAGAATTGTATGGACTTAAACAAGCCCCTAGAGCCTGGTATGCTAGATTGGACAAGTATTTGATGAAATTAGGATTCTATAAAGGTACTGCTGATGGTAATTTGTACTTCAAGATTGATAATGATAACATTTTGATTGTTAAAGTTTTTGTTGATGACATTATTTTTGGAGGTGATGATGATTTGAGTAATAAATTTGTTGATGATATGCAAAAACAATTTGACATGTCTATGATAGGAGATGAAATTCTTTATGGGATTACAAATTACACAGATTGACAAAGGCATTTTCATATCTCAATCTAAGTATGTGAAGGAATTGTTGAAGAAGTTTGGGTTAGATGATTCCAAACCTGTTGGAACTCCTATGGTGACTAGATGCAAGATGACAAAAGATGATGAATCTTCGAAGGCTAACCAGACCTTGTATAGATCTATGATTGGTGGACTGCTTTATTTGACTCAGACTAGACCTGACATTATGAATGTTGTATGTCTTGTTGCAAGATTTCAGGATGATCCTAAGGAAAGTCATGTTACTACTGTGAAGAGGATATTTAGATATTTGAAAGGGACAGTTGATTATGGTCTGTGGTATCCGAATAATCATGATTTCACTTTAAATGCTTATACTAATGGTGATTGGGTAGGTGATGTTGATGACCAGAAGAGAACTATCGGTGGAACATTTTTTTTGGGAAAGAAGTTGGTTGCTTGGTCAAGTAAGAAACAAGATGTTATTTCTTTATCTACTGTAGAAGTTGAATACATTGTTGTTGCTAGCAACTGTACTCAAGTTACTTGGATGAGGCAGGTGTTGAAGGAAATTAGAGTTGTTTATAATGAGCCTATTGTTATATATTATGATAATTCTAGTGTTATCATTATTTCTAAGAATTCGGTGTTGCATTATAAGACAAAACATATATCAATCAAGTTTCATTATCTTAGAGAGAAAGTCAGGGATAAGGAAGTCAGATTGGAGTATGTATCTACAAAGGAACAAATTGTAGATATCTTCACTAAGCCTTTGTCTGCAGAGACATTTGTATATCTGAGAGTGAAGTTAGGGGTGATTGCCCCTCCTGTTGGGAACTAGATGCATTGCATTGCATTGATTCAGTGGACTTCATAGTCTTATTTTGTTATCTGGATTGATGAGTGGGTGTTGCTACTCTGGGGGAGTAGTCAGTGTATGGTTCAATTGTTCAGGTTTGTGAGTTTGTTCTTAGGTGGGTATATTTTTCTTCTAAGGGGGAGATAATAATGATTTGTATGTGTCTTTGGCATTGTTGTCAAAGAGGGAGAAGTGCATGTGAAAAACCCTAAAGTATTTTGATTTGATTGTCTAAGGGGGAGTTGATCCTTGTGAGTTATGGGGAGATTGTTGGTTGTTGATTTATTTCTTTGCATTGATTGTTTTTCACATCCATATGTTGACATCAATCCCAAAGGGGGAGATTGTTGGATATTAGAGTTGTTGGAATGTATTGTTGTCATTGATGGCAGCATATTCCTGTGTTGCAAAGAATTGTTTTGGGTTATTTGTTGTAGATGTGCTAATGCGGTTTATTGGGTTTTGAGTTACCTATCTCTAGTTGATTCAGTATGAGTTTCATGATGATATGAGTTTATTTGGTTGAGTTATGAGGTTTGGTATGTGGATTGGTTTTTCAGTGTTCAGTGTTGTTGAACTACCACAACTCTAGCCAGTATTTGATCCATATTTCTCCAGAATGAACATATCTTGAGTTGTGGATTTTAGAGATTGTTTGGGATGTTCATGTGTGTCCTCTAATCGGATGGTTCATGATTTGGAACTTTGCAAGCATATCTTTCAGTTTATCAGTTGGTTTTCTTGAGCTCTAGTGATGTAGTAATGATGAATCTTGTTATCTGAGTTGTTGTGGTGATTGCAATGGAATTTATGTTGCTGGTTAATGTTCTTTTATCATGTTCTATGCATTTTGATGGTCCGCGTTGATCGTGGTGTGCGTTATTGAAGATTTTATTGGTCTGGTGGTATTCGTCATGTTATGCGACATATTTGGTGTTGTAACATGTTGTTGATGATCTTGGTGAATTATTTGATGGTGTAGCATGTTTGAGGATTTGATTTGGGTCCATGCTATGTCCTTTCTGACATTGTATTGGTTTGTTTATGGATTTATATATTGTGTGATGCAATTTTGTAATTAGTTCTTATTTGTTGATCAGTCAACCTTAAGGTTAAGGTTGATGATCTATATAAATAAGCATTGTAATCGTGCTAGTTGTGTGTCTGCAGTTGGATATATGATTTGTAAGAGTATTTTATGTGCAAACAAGAAAATAAATCATTCAGAAGTGTGGAGAAGAGAAGTGAAGAGTTGTTATGTAGACAGTGTGCTTAACCAGAACTGTAATTAGGTATTTGGAGATGTTATTTTTTCAATTCATGTAATCCGGATTATTGTCCAATCTTTGTAAGGCAATGAGCCTTCCTCAGGGTTGTAGCCCTTCTTGTTTTTGAGAAGTTAACTCTAGGTAGTGTGCCTGAATGCATGTACATTCCCCATTGTAATATTTACACATACTACTGTAGAGTATCATCATATTGTGGGTAGGTTCCCACTGTGGTTTTTCCCTTAACCAAGTTTTACACATCAAAATCCAGTTGTTATGTGTGTTGTTGATGTGGTGTTTATATTTTCTATTACTATTCCTAATCAGATCTAAAGTTGTGGTTAATTTGGTTGAGTTTGGTGAGAACTAATTCAACCCCCCCTCCCCCCCCTCTCTCAGTTTTCCTATTGCCTTGCTGCTAACAAAAGCAAATTTTGTGAGAAGACTAAAAATAGGAACCGCAAGATACAAAGGTATGTTACCTCTGAAACTCTTTAATTATGAAATAATTGGTCATTATGTTTCTAAATGTATGTATAAGGAAGACTACAAGAGATGTGATGATGATAAGAAGAAGGATACATACAAAAGATATGACACAAAGAAAAGGATAGATGATAGAGATAAAGAAAAAAAGAGTTGATGTTCTATGGAGAAACATTCATCAAAGGATGAAGATGGTGATGACTCAAATGAAGAATCTCCATTTTTGGCCATAGAGGAAAAGAATAAGGAAATATACAAAAGATTAGATAGAATGAAGAATAAAATAAATTCAGGAAGTGAAAAGACCACATTGCATGCCAAAGTGAAACCAAAAACTTGGATCATTGACTTCAGATGCTCAAATCATATGACCAATGACAAAGAGAAGTTCATTAATGTTGAGAAGTATAAAGGAGGATCGGCGAAGCTTGTAGGAGAGAAAGTTACACCTATTCGTTGGAAAGGAAGCATTATAATTGTTTGTAAGCATTAAACTAATGATGTTTATTATGTTGAAAGTCTGAGACGTAATTTTTTGAGTGTTAGTCAGATGTTCAATAAACCTTATTAAGTCACATTAATTAAGTCCAAATGTGTGATTAGAAATGGAAAATTTTGGGAGATTGGTTGCAAAAGGTACAAGAACTGGGGGAAATGTCTATTATGTGAAGGATAATAGTGAAAGCAATTGTTTGCTAGCTCAAGCATGTGAAGAATGGAATCAGACTAACTTTGTACTAGAACCTAAGACTAAGGTTACTCCTATTGCTCTAGAAGATAAAAGGATAAAGATAATGGAAGAGGAACAAAACCAAATAGGGAAAAATCAAACATGGAAACTAGTACCTAAAACGGCGTACAAGAACAAGATAGAAACAAAGTATGGAAGAGAAAAGGTCCAGGAGGAATTGAATGGCCCTAATAAAAGTTAGAAAGGTTTCAATAAAGTCTAAAATTTGAACCTTCAAAAAAACTCCTCCTATTCAATCCAGGTACTCCTCATTTTTTAATGCAATAAATATGGACATAGAGCTAGTGAATACAGAAGTCAGAACATAAATCAATCATTTTATGGCCAATGTTACTGATGTAATAAGTTTGGACACAAAGAAAGTGAATGTAGAAGTGGGATGAATTGGAATAGATATGGGAATTTGAGTTTTGGTAGGTATGATCAATCTTTCAATGGATGTTCTTCTACTTGCAGCAACTTTGGGCATAAGGTTGTTGAGTGAAAACCTAATTTTAGAAGAAATGGAAGTGAAAATATCAAGATGAATAGAAATGATTCACAGAGAGGTCCAGTATGTTACAACTATACCAAACTTGGGCACATTACCAAATTTTATAGAGAAATGAATGGGAGGAATTGTATGGTAAAGAAGATTAATATTATTATAGAAAAGAAGAAGATGCAAAAGATGTGGGTAAAGGAATCAGAAGAAAAGGTGGAAGAAAGATGTGAGGATGGGTTTCCACCCTCTATTGGTGTTGATTCTTCAAGAAACTAAGCAGATATGCATGGTCCAAGAGGGAGAACTAAATGCAAAATTTTTGCACTCCCTTATGGTTCAGATATTGAATTTGTTTCAGCATGGTAGAGGTTAGGAAGTTAGGCCTGATGGTTTTTGAATGGTTTTAATGGTTTGGAACATTGTTCGAGGTTTCTAATGAGATAAAATATTAGTTTTTTTTAGTTGCGATAAATATGGTTGGTAGAGGTATGTTTCTTAGAAAGGAAAGAGGTGGCTTGTATAAGTATGGATCTAGAACATTAAATAGGATTGATCAAGTAGATAAATAAGTAATTAAGATTGCAGAAGCTGTGATGATTGTGTCCAAAATGGGGAGCTTCTATATATAGCAGAGCTAAATTAGTGTCAAAAATAAATGTTGTTGCTATAGATGAGTCAGCAAAGAAAACAATGGTCCAAAAACCGTTTTCAATATGATATTTGGTAAATATAATATGTTAAAGAGATCACAAGAAAACTTAAAGAACAAAATATGAATCTCAAAAAGGATCCAGAGAAACAGAAGTCATAGTAGTTGTGCAAGTTTAAGGCTTATTTTTTGTCTCTTGGACTAATGTTGTTGCTTCTCTCAAGGGGAGCAGTGATGGATGTGGTTTTCTAGTTATGGAATTTGTCCCTATCAAGGGGAGTGTTTTAGTGATCTAAGTTATTTTAGGAGTAATGAAGAGAAATTCATGTTGAAAGGGCAAAGATTTGTAAAAATAAAATTTATCTTTGATGAAGTTACAGTTGTTGCACCCTTTCTCCTTTCTTGATGTCAAAGAAGGACAGATTTTAGTAGGAGATTAGTGTAGTATGTTCTTTTCTATTGGTGGCACAATTTTTTCCATCAATGACAATAGAGGATAATGTTGGAAACTTGGATAATGTTTGGTAATGTTGTCAGAGATTTGTTGTGTTGTCATTGATGTCAAACTTGTATGGTTGTTTGTCACAGTTAGGTGTATGTGGGAATGAATAAGTTGTTGTATATGTTCAGTAGTGTACATAGATTGGAAAATTGAAGTTGTTGGAAATATATGTTGTCACTGATGTGAACCTGATGTCTGACAATGTGTGTTGTCTCTGATTAATGTTGTTGGTGAGCTTATATTGATATTGTAATATCTTTATCAGTAGTATGCAGCATTACAAAAATCGTAATCAATTGTCATGGATATTCAAATGATGTATTTCTAGAAGGGTGGTATAGTAGAAGTTTTAATATGCAGGTTTCTCTCTCTGGTGTTGTTGAGTTTGTTGTAGGTTTCTCTATCTAGTGTTGCTGATTGAGTTTGACTAGTATCTTAGTTGAGGTTGTGTTGTCATTGATATTATAGTAAGTTATATAAAGTTCTAGAAAATGTTCAGTGGTATATTTAGTCAAGTATTGAGTGTTTATATATTGTCATATTTCTTGGTGAATATGTTGTGCTTACATGAAGATGTTTTAGAATACCAATGTAGCAAAAGGTTCAATATATAGGAAACAATATTTAATCTCCAAATAGAAGAATGTTTTGTATTCCTTCAGATTGTGAAGAGTGTGGTGTGTAGATTTGCAAATAATGTTAATGTTCTATGAGTAGTGTGTTATCAAGTTTACATGCCCTCTAATTGCTCAGATTATGAGATTGGTTGTTGTTGCTTTCTAATAGTAAGTGTGTTTATCGAAATGGTCCGAAATATTGCTTGGTGACTTTTAGATATGTGAGTTCAAGTGTTGTGATTTTGAGGACATGATTATTTGGTTTGTTCAGTATTCCAATTCAATTCTCTGGTAGTATCTGTGTTTTGTAAGTGAGTTGTGTTGTTTTGTGCTTGGTATGTTTAGTTGTGTTTTGTTTTCAATATGCTCAATTGGAATATCTTGTTTATATTATACTTGTTGGTCTGGATATGCATTAAAGGTTGAGTTAGAATATTATTATAGGTCTCACCATGGTGTGTGGAGATCCGCATTAAGTAATTTGCATTGGAAGATGTTTGGGCAAAGTGGTTGTTGAGTTTTATGGCATATATAGATGTTACATTTGATGTCAACATTGGAGGATGTGTTAACATGTGAGATTCATTGGATTCAACTTAGAAGATTGTGTTGTGATGGATTTTCCTCCCCTCTATCTCTTGGATTGGACCGCATTGGGTTTTTATGGTGTAGGTGGCCTATTTTGTGTAATATTGTATAATTTGTCTGTTGTCATCCCTCGACTAGGTTTTTGACATGATCTAACTTTTATTTAACAAGTGCATATGTCAGATTTGTTAGATAGAATGTGTGTAATTGATATAAAATAAATGTGAATGTTGAGTAAGAATATGTGATACTACATATCTGTGAAAGTTAGCTTGTGAAGAGCCTTGATGATGATATATTCAATGTGACAATGTTTTAAGATAGTGGTTGATGTCAAATGTGTTTTCCATGATATTGGTTGCTTGACACAATGATTCAAGGAAAATTTCATGATCAAGAGAATATTTTCAATTTAGCTCTCCTATTCTTTTTGTTGTTGGAAAACTATGAGTCTTTTGGTAGCTCTTTGTATCTTGCCCTAAAGCAGTGAGATTAAGTTGTGTGAGTCAATGTATCTTACCCTAAGGTTGTGCACATTAGACTTGCAAGTCCATTAGGTCCATGTTGCTCCTTGTGAGTGAACCTAAAACATTGTAATCAATTTTATTTATATTGAGCATGATTCTCAGTTTGGTTTTTTCCTAATTAGGTTTTCCACATAAATTTGGTGTTCATGTGTTTCCTATGTTTCATACCTTCATGATATTTTACTTCTAGGATTATATTTTTGTGAGTTGAAGTTTGAAGCTAAAAAATTAAGTATTTGAAGATCTGGACTTATGCACCCCACCTCTCAGTCTTATAATGGGTTAAACAGATATTGGTACATGAGGAATTTCCAATAACATACTCTGCTCCTTCATTGTTGTTGAATAGTCAGATGATTTCTGTGAGAATATGTTTATCTATAATTCTCTCTATTTATATTTTCTTTCCATAAACATTGCATATGATGGCACAAAAATGATCAACCACGCACTTTAACTTGTTAAAAAATATTGTCGATTATAAAGAACCCAATAATTAGGATACACAATAGACGTGGAATCTAATAGTTCATCTTGAGAGAATCGAGTTGCAATCTCATCTGAAACGTCTTTCGCGATTCTCATTAAAATATCTTTTACATAACTGACAATGTTGTTAAAAGATTCTTTGTAATGTTGGATTTGTTGGATATGGTTGTTCATTACTACTGCTAGGATATGTTGTTGTCATTGATGTCAACATATTCTTATGATTTATTCTGGTGAGTTTGGGGAGGTCTTCTGATCCGGTTGTAGTTTGGTTATGTTGATCGCTACTTTGCAAAATCTGGTATTTCCTCTGGTATATTCTAGTGTGATCAGATCTTGTGCTGAGACTTTGGGATATTGTTTGGGATGTTCTTGTGTATCTTCATTTCAAATGGTTCATGATTTGGAGCTTCACAAGTTATCTTTCTTTGTGACAATTGTTGATTGGTTGTGTTATTGAGTTTCTAGACGTTGACCGATGAAGATTTGATAAATGGTGTTGGTGCAGATGTTGGTGATGATTCTAATATTCTTGCTGGTGTTTCCTAGTCGTTTCCTATTTGTTTTGGCGATCCTCATTGATTGTTGTGCGATTTTTTTGTGGTTTTCATCAACTGGTGCTGATTTTCATGTTATGCGGTATTTCCGATGGTGTAGCGTGTTGCGGTTGATCTTGGCGTGATTTTTGGTGGATGTGATCATTTGGGAATTTGAATTAGGTCCATGATATGTAATGTAAATTATTATATTGTTCCGGTGGTTGGTCTTTGTATCGTGCAATGTAATTTTGTGAGTTGAGGGTTGAGGGTTTAGCCGACCTTGTTATCAAGGTTGATGAATTGTATATATAGGTGAATTATTCACTTAGTTTTGGTGTTGGTATAGTGTTTGCATTATCAGAGAGAGGTGAATGTGTGAACACAATATTTATCATTTAGTGAAGTGTTGAGGTAAGATTGGTGTTGCAGAGCAGACAAATGTACTTAACTGAAACTGTCATCAAGCATTTGTAGATTCTATCATTGTAGTTCATTTCTTTCGAATTGTAGTCTGAATCATATTGTAAGTCAGTGAAACTTTCTTGAGGGTTGTAACCTTCCAAGAAAATATCTTTTGAGCAGTGAGCTCTAGGAAGTGTACTTTAATGCATGTGCATTCCCCATTGTAATATTTTCACATACTATTGTAGAGTATTATCTTACTATGGGTAGGTTCCCACCGTGGTTTTTCCCTTAACCAGGTTTTCCACGTCAAAAATCTTGGTGTTGTGTGTTGTGTTGTTAATTTTCTTATCTGTGCATTGCTGCAGTTTATCAGTTTTGTTTTGGAGTTTAATTTTTTGTATCTAGTGAAGACTGATTCACCCCCCCCCCCCCCTCTCAGTGTTCCTTCTTGATTTTTGCTAACAATTGGTATCAGAGCTGGATCCTCTGGTAGAAGCTTAATCACTTGAGGAGATTTGGGATGGCAGCTCAAGCTATTTTTTTCAAGAAGGATAGTATGAGGTTTGATGAAAGTAACTATACTGTATGGAAGAGCATGATGAAGGTACACATGAAATGTCTTAGAGAGGATTACTAGAACATTACTAAGAATGTCTATGTTATTCCTCAGAATGGACCGTCTACTCTTGATGAGGTTAAGGAAGTAGAATATAACATTAGAGCGAAGGAAGCACTGCTTAGTGCCCTAACTGTAAAATAACAAATGTTATGGGACTTCATATCGTACATGAGATCAAGGAGAAGCTTGAGATCCTGTATGAAGGTGATAGTCAAGTGAATGTTGCTAAGTTGTAGAGTTTGAAAGGAAAGTATGAGACATTGAAGATGGGAGATTATTAGAACATACATTCATACATGGATAAGGTGAATGAAATTGTCCTTGGTATCAGATGTGCTGGTGGAAAGATTGAGGAAGAAGTGATTGTTGCTAAGGTGTTGAGATCTTTGCCTCCTGCTTATAAACATAAGGTTTCCGCTATTGATGAGATCCAGAGTGTGACTACAGTAACAAGAGATATGTTGGTTGGAAAAATTGTTGCATTTGAGCTAAGTGAATTTGGAGAGTCGATGAAAAAGTCTGAGACTGCATTTAGAGCATCAGCATCTATATTCGGTAAGCAAAAATATGATCCTGATGAGTGCAGGATATCTAGATATGAAAGAGAAAGAAAGAGAAAGAAAGAGAAAGAAAGAGAGCTTGATGAGCTTGAAGCATTGATTGCCCAAATATTTCCTAAAGGTGTCGGTAAGTATGATGGAAAGTTTCCCTTGAAATATTTTTCTTGTAATAAGATAAGACATTTTGCTTCTAGATGCCTGGAGAGAATGGCTAAGTATGATAGACATGATAAGTTTGACAAGCATGATAGGAATGATAGATATGATAAGCATGAGAAGTATGATAACACTTATAAGTCTAACCAGAAGTTTAGGAACCAGAACTATTATTATGCTACAGATGAAGGTGTTACAGATGATGAATCAGAAGGAAATGAAGTTGTGCTTATTGCCATTAAAGAAGATAGACCTATACCTATTTATTCCACTAGTTGTTATGTTGAGGAGAAAGCTTTGGCTACAAAGGTAGGATAAAAGGGTGAATGTGTGATTGACAGTAAATGTTCACATCATATGACTGGTGATAAAAGCAAATTTGTAAGCATGGAAATGTATGATGGTGGAATAGCTAGACTTGGAGATGACAAAGCCTATGTAGTCCATGGGAGAAGTTTTGTTTCCTTTGATGGTAAATATAACACTGATGATGTCTTATATGTTGAAAGTTTGAAGCATAATCTTTTGAGTGTTGGACAGATGGTTGATAAGGGTTATGATCTACAATTCAAGGATGGTATAGAGATTGCATCTGGGCCTAAGATTGAAGGTAACATTTTTAATTTGAATGCTTGTGAGAAAAGTTGTTTGATTGCTAAAATAGATGAGAGTTGGTTGTGGCATAGAAGAATGTGTCATGTAAACTTTGACTCATTGATTAAGATCAGTTCTACACAAGATGTTAGAGATTTGCATAAGATTGTTAAACTTGTTAATCTGGTATGTAAGGAATGCCAGTTGGGTAAGAAAATGAGGATTTATTTCAAGAATAAACAGTATACATCTGGTGGATTACTAGATCTTGTGCATACTGACTTGTGTGGACCTATAAATGTTAGAAGTGTGCAGAGTGATAGATACTTTATGCTACTAATTGATAATTATTCTAAAATGATATGGGTTGTCTTTTTGAAGGAAAAATCAAAAGCATTTCAGAAATTCAAGATATTCAAAGCTAAAGTTGAAACTGAGTCCAAATTGAAGCTGAAGTGTCTGAGATCTGATAGAGGTGGAGAATTCTATTCCGATGAGTTCAATTCATTTTGTGAGATGCATGGAATCAAAAGACAACTATCTAGTCCTAGAACCCCACGACAGAATAGAGTTGTTGAGAGAAAGATTTGTACTATTTTGGATTCTGCAAGAACTATATTGATTGAAGGAAATGTTCCAAAAGTCTACAGGAGAGAATCTATTAGCATTACAGTCTATACAGTTAACAGTTCGTATCAAAGGTGATACCGGTAAGACCCCTCATGAGGTTTGGTTTGGTCATGTTCCTACTGTGTAATACTTCAAAGTTTTTGGTAGCAAATGTTATATCAAGAGAGATGAGGATATTGGAAAGTTTGATGTTAAAAGTGATGAAGGTATTTTTTGAGATATTCTACAAAGAGCAAATCCTATCAGTGCTATAAAAAGAGACTGAGAAAGATAGTTGAGAGTGCAAATGTGAAGGTGGATGAGAACCTTGGGAAAGAGATCAGAGCTTATGATGATGGTCAACATGTTGTCTTAGCTCCTTTTCAGCCTGAAGAGCCTAAGCAAAATAATCTAGTAGAGATTGTTATTGGATGTTTCTACTGTTGATGAAGATTTATCAGGAACCTAAGGATCAGAACAAATAGAAGACTCTGAGGTATGTTAAATTGAATCATTCTGAGAATCAAATTATTGATGATAAGAATAAAGGTGTGATGACTAGAAGAAGGTTAGCTGCAGAAGAAGTATATTTTATTTCTAAAGTTGAACCTAAAGATGTTGTTGAAGCATGTAAAGATGATAACTAGATAAGTGCCATGCAAGAAGAGTTAGATTGGATTCAAAATAATAACACCTAGGAACTTGTGCCTAGACCTAAGGACAAGAATGTTATTGGTACTAAATGGCTTTTTTAGGAACAAATTGAATTAAGTTGATGAAGTAGTCAGAAATAAAACTAGACTAGTCTACAAAGGATATTCACAGCAAGAAGGAATTAATAATGAAGAAACTTTTTCTCTGGTTGCCAGAATTGAAGTTGTTAGACTATTACTTGCTTATGCTACTTATAAAGATTTCAAGGTATATCAGATGGATGTCAAATCTACATTTTTTAATGGTGAACTAGAGGAAGAGGTTTACATTGAGCATCCTGATGGATTTTCACTATCGGATGAAGGAGACATGGTATGTCAGTTGAAGAAAGCACTTTATGGATTGAAACAAGCTCCTACAGCTTGGTATGCTAGATTAGACAAATACTTGTTGAAATTGGGATTTTCTAAAGGTGTTGCTAACAATATTCTGTATTTTAAGATTGAAAATGATAACATTTTGATTGTTGAAGTCTTTGTTGATGATATTATCTTTGGTGGTGATGATGATATGAGTATGAAGTTTTTCAGTGATATGCAAAAAGAATTTGAGATGTCTATGATTGGTGAGATGAATTTTTTATTAGGTTTGCAGATTGCACAGATTGGAAAAGGCATCTTTATATCTCAAACTAAGTATGTGAAGGAACTGTTGAAGAAGTTTGGACTAGATGATTCCAAACTAGCTGGAACTCCTATGGTGACTGGCTATAAATTGTCCAAAAATGATGAATCTCTGAAACCTAATTAGAGTTTGTACAGATCTATGGTTGGTGGACTGCTATATCTTACTCAAACTAGGCTTGACATTATGCATGTTGTGTGTATGGCTGCTAGATATCAATTTTATCTGAAGGAGAGTCATGTCACTATTGTTAAGAGGATATTCAGATATCTAAAGGGGACTGTGGATTATGGTTTATGGTATTCGAAGAATGATGATTTCATGTTGTGTGCCTACAATGATGTAGATTGGGCTGGTGATGTTGATGGTCAGAAGAGTACTACTAGTGGAGCATTCCTTTTAGGTAACAAGTTGCTTTCATGGGCTAGAAAGAAACAAGATTCGGTATCCTTATCTACTGTTGAAGTTGAGTACATTGTTGCTGCTAGTAATTGCACTCAGATAGTTTGGATGAAGCAAATGTTAAAAGATATCAGAGTTATTTATGATGAGCCTACTGTTATATACTATGATAATTCCAATTCTATAAACATGTCAAAGAATCTTGTGCAACATTCAAATACTAAGCATATATCAATCAAATATAATTACTTAAGAGAGAAAGTCGGTGAAGAGAAGGTGAAGCTGGAGTATGTATCTACAAAGGAACAAACTGCTAATATTTTCACTAAGCCTTTGCCTGCAGATGCATTTATTTACTTGAGAGACAAGTTAGGGGTATCCACCCATCCTGATGAGAACTAGATGCATTAAGTTGCATCAATCTAGTGGATTTCGGAGCTTTATTCTTTTATCTGGATTGGTGTGTTGGTGTTTCTGCTAGAGTAGTCTATTGATTTGGTTGTGTGTCCTAGGGGGAGTGAGATTCATGTTTATGTTTTGGGAGAGAGTTTGGTTTTTTGTTTTCGAGATCTTTGGCATAGCTTTCAAAGGGGGAGAGAGATCATGTGAAAAAATACATTATCTATCTTGATTTTAGGGGGAGTTTGCTGGTGATATCTTCTTTCTTTGCATTGATTATTTTTCACATTCATATGTTTCCATCAATGCCAAAGGGGGAGATTGTTGGAGTTGTTGGATATGTTTATTCATTGCTACTGCTAGGATATGTTGTTGTCATTGATGTCAACATATTCCTATGATTTATTCCGCAGAGTTTGGGGAGATCTTCTGATTTAGTTTCATAGTTTGGTTATGTTGATCACTGCCTTGCAGAATCCGATATTTCCTCTGGTATATTTTGGTGTGATCAGATCTTGTGCTGTGACTTTGGGATATTATTTGGTATGATCTTGTGTATCTTCATTTCAGATGGTTCATGATTTGGTGCTTCGCAAGTTATCTTTCTTTGTGACAGTTGTTGATTGGTTGTGTTCTTGAGTTTCTAGACGTTGACCAATGAATATTTGATAAGTGGTGTTGGTGCAGTTGTTGGTGATGATTCTAACATGCTTTTTAGTGTTTCCTAGTTGTGTCCTATTTATTTTGGCAATATGTATTGATTTTTGTGTGATATTTTGGTGGTTTTCATCAATCGTAATGATTTCCATGTTATGTGGTATTTCTGATGGTGTAACATGTTGCGGTTGATCTTGGCGTGATTTTTGGTGGATTTGATCATTTGGGAATTTGAATTAGGTTCATTCTATGTAATGTAAATCATTATATTGGTTCATTGGTTGGTCTTTATATCATGCAATGTAATTTTGTGAGTTGAGGATTGAGGGTTTAGCCGACCTTGTTATCAAGGTTGATGAATTGTATATATAGGTGAATTATTCACTTAGTTTTGGTGTCGGTATAGTGTATGCATTATCAAAGAGAGGTGAATGTGCGAACAAGTGATTTATCATTCAGTGAAGTGTTGAGGTGAGATTGGTCTTGCAGAGAAGATGATTGTGCTTAACCCAAACTGTCATCAAGCATTTGTAGATGCTATCATTGTAGTTCATTTATTTTAGATTATAGTTTGAATAATATTGTAAGTCAGTGAGACTTCCCTGAGGGTTGTAGCCTTCCGGGCAAATATCTTTTGACCAGTGAGCTCTAGGCAGTGTGCCTGAATGTATGTGCATTCCCCATTGTAATATTTTCACATACCACTGCAGAGTATCATCTTACTATGCATAGGTTCCCACCATGGTTTTTCCCTTAACCGGGCTTTCCACGTCAAAAATCTTGGTGTTGTGTGTTGTGTTGTTGGTTTGCTTATCTGTTCATTACTGCAGTTTATCAGTTTTGTTTTGGAGTTTAATTTTTTGTACCCAATGAAGATTGATTCACCCCCCCCCCCCCTCTCTTAGTCTTTCTTCTTGATTTATGCTAACATGTAATAGGTACATCTCTCAATATAGTTGAGTGCCTACCAACAAATATGGTATATTAGTGCATTGGTATCTCATATCCACATACATGGACAATTAACTCCTCGCTATTGTTAATCTGTAAAAAATTATCAGAATTGTCTAGATTTGTCATTAGATGCTAGTTAGCAAATTCTTCCTTTTATAAATGGTTTTTTTGATAGATATAGATTATCTAGGGTCATGGTTAACCTTCTACGTTGAGCTATATATTCTTGAATATACATAATTCTTTCTTGGTGTAATTTCACAAGCTTGCTCATTTCAATCAATAGCGGGAGAATACCAGCCAAAGCTAAGAGTACCTCTACATCACTTAGCCTATGTAAATTCTTAGAAGCATTGTCTTTAACTCTTGTTGTTCGTACATTAGTCCAATTAGGGTTTTATATTAAAAAAAACTCTTTCCATTGGTCCCCATAAGGAGATCCATCTAGTATCAACATCTTTAAGAAGCTTGTTTCCATTAATTATTCCCTCGACAATTTTTTGATATTATGCAAACCATTTGGGACTTCGACAAAAGAACAAGTAGAGCTCATGAACTAGATTTTCAACTCTATCTACTGAATCAAAATTGCTCACAATTCCAAAAGCTAAATTTAGTTTGTGGGTCATGTAGTGAATTCCAATCACATATGGTGAAATAGAAGTTTGTATCTTTATGCAAATACCATTCCTATGACCTTAAAACATTGTAGCTCCATCAACTCCTACACATATCAACTTTTGGGCAATTGATAAGTGATACATACCAATGAATTGATTTAAATATTTCTTAACTACTTCAAATATATTTTGCACTACGAAATTCTCCTTCATTTTAACAACATAGAGTAAATGAGGTTGGAGGACATCTTTCCATATAGTATACACATGCATACATATCCAAGAAGTATTATCTACTATTGTAACTTCATTTAAAGATAATACGATAAAGTTTGACTATTTTGTTTTTTTCTTTACATCTTCTTTTTCCACCTCAGCAAGACAACTTGCCCATTCCCATCCACTAGTTATTGACCAATGCATTCGAGGAAATATAGGAACATTAATTTTTTTTAATAAAAAAGAAAAATCAAGGTAGTCTCACATAGGATGACCTTTAATCAAAATTTGGAAAAAAATAATCAACTAAATAGTTTTGGACTTGAATATTTCTGTCATGAGATGTTTAAATTGGGTGTCAATCGAACCTCGATGTTTATCACTCTTCACCTCTCTTTGAATATTCTCTTTATAGTTTTCTTCATAGATAACATTTACATTCTTCCTTTATTTTTTAGCTAATCATTGATTGTTCTTTTCCATCTATGATTTGTTTTTCATACACTTTACCGATATGCTTTTCTATGGTGTCTAGTTTTAGTTGCAACTTATTGTCCCTTTTTAGTTTTCAAATATAGATCATACTCTTACATTCTATTGAAGGTTTGTATTTTTTTGGATTTGACACCCAATCCAACTGAAAATTCCTTGTCATTTCCCACTCACACCCTGATTTTGATTTTCCTTTTCTTTTCCCTTTTTGTGTACTTCCAAAAATATCATCTGCACCTTTATCAACAATATCATCCATGTCATTCCCATCAATAAATGTTGTAGTATTGTCATCAACCTCATTTGACTTATTTAGACTACTCAGGGTATCCAATTCCATTTGAACATTATTTGCAGCATTGGCATTTGACTCAATTATCTCATTTTGATATTTCCTGGAGGTTTTTCTTTCTTCAATAATTTTTGGTGCAACTTCTTGTAGTGTGTCAAAATGGAGTCGAGTAGTATTAGGACCTAAATCCACTTTCACATATAAACATTGGAATATGAAAGCACTTAGAGAAGTGATCGTGTACTTGACTAACTCTTGTGAAAGAAAGTCAAGTGTCACTTTTAGGTTTTATATTCCTTCATTGCTATGGAATTGAATGTGTAATGTTTGAGAGAGTGAAATACTAAGGTTAAGTTATGAAAGAAATTGGATATAAAGATGTTGTACTAGATTGATAAACAACAAAACTGAAATAGTAAACACAAAAATGGAAGGAGGATCTAACTATGCACCTATGGGTGAAATCATAAGTTGAGTCTACTAGAGCAGGGTACTAGAACACCCTAGTCTTTTGAGACTAAGTTGTGGTTAGGAGGTCCAAATCCTGAAGCAAATTGAATTGCAACCCTGAAATCTAGAGCAGAACTAGGAGGACAAGGGCACCCTAGTGCCTTGGTCCTAGGACAAGGGCACCCTAGTGCCTTAATCCTAGGATAGAGGTGCCCTAGCACCCAGGTCTCTGAAAACCAAGATCAATATCTAATAGCTTCCTAAAGCTTCCTGAATTCTTTCAGCTCCGTCGGCTACCCGTAGCTACATGTGTAAGATATAAAATAGTAGGGTTGTGGCTATACAGGGGTTTGCCTTAGTCAAACCCCCTATTTTGGTGATTTCCACCTCCATAAATTGTTGGTATTGTAATTGGAAAAGTGTGTGCTCTTGAATATTAAGTGTGTCTAATATTTCTATGGTCTGCAATGTCTAAAATGAAAACTAGAGTCCTACTCAAGTGTGTTAGAGTAAACCCTAAATGATTGTTTTGAAAATGTTTTGAATCGAAATTAGGATGCAAATCTAAAGAAATGTTGTTACAAATCTATAAATTGATATAAATTAGATCTAAAGCTCAATAGAGAAACACAAGAATAACATGAAATCATACCCAATCCCTTAGGAAGAGGTACAAGCCAATCATCAATTGGTGATTCCCTTATCATCCTCCAATGTCTCTTGAAGCTTCCATGGTTGAAAAGATATTGATGAAGACTTGATAATTGATGAATTTGCAAGTCTCGGACTTCACATAAAAGTAGCACTTTTAGTTCATAAGGATCTCCACTTGAATGCTAGATTAGATTTCCAAATGAGGAAAATATTTGCCTTATATATGAAACCCTAGACTTGAATTTGATCAAAAGTCGACCTAGAATTGATATATTTTTGCATAGAGGGATTTGAATTAGATAAGATCGCCAAATTATCCTCCCAAAATTCAAGGAAAAAAGAGCATGACTATGGTGGTAGGTCACCCTAGTCCCAACAATATTTTTGACTTTTGGCCCATGAAATATAACGGAGTTCTAATTTTGAATCCATCTCGATGGCTCAAACCATAATGCATAGAAATGCAAGATATGCTTTGGGGTTTAAATTAGGGTAGGATTGGGACTTAATCAGGGTAAAATAATAAAAAGAAGCGCACCTAAGATCAAGGCCCCAATTTTATGAAATGTGAATTGATGAGAAAGGAACTAGGTTTAATTAAATAATTAATTAAATGTTTGAGGAATTTCTATAATGTATAATGCAATGAGACACACTAAGGTGGGTGCTAACTAAGTGTGGAATTGGATAGCTTAATTAAGGGTGTACAATTTATGATGCTACACTGCTAATGTTGTACCTCCATTTGACGGACCACTAACAATAACATTACCAAGGTATGATTATGTATTTCTGTTTTTGTATTTTAATAGTCCCCATTACAAACTTTAAGGACTCTTGTCGCTCGACATCTCTCAAGATTCAAGAAATACAAACTATAAGAAAAAGAATCTAATAATATAGACCCCTGGATCCTAATTCCTTAGGCATTGAATATCTCCATAATAAATAATTTTTGAAACCGAAATAAAATTTGCAAAGTCTAAGGATAAATATTCTTATAAAATTTTAAAAGAAATTGTTACTTACCAATAGGTTTTGAAAGTCTATTATACAACAATGCCTGTAGTAGCAAATATTCGATGATTTGAATCGACTATCAAGAGCTCAAAATAGAACAAAATGTATCAAAAAAGTATTGACTTTTGATTATATGTATACCAATCCATAGTTTAAAAATTTAGCATGGTGACTTTTGCTTGTATTTATACCAATCCATATTTGGCAAATTTTGCATGGTACATTTTAAAATTTATCTTAAATTTGTCTTTTTTGCATCGTAGAGTAGAAATGGGAAAATCTCTCCTGGTTATTAAAATGAAATGTTTTGATTTCCAAGATGATCATGGACCTATGATTACCATTAACTTACAACACAACTAGTAAAATGGGTCCTCCTACACGATTGTGGTATAGAACCATTTAGTTGGTATTGATGAATAAATGGGTGGATGTACATTGGAACCTTTTGAATCTATTGGTAAAATTAATATGTATGACCAATCCCAAAAGTTGATATTTAATTGACTTACATATGGACCAAAATATGTAACAATTGGGCAAATGGGAGATAGACCCTCGTCCATAATATAGGCCAATTTTAAATCCATGATCAGGGTTATTTGCCAATTGGCCAAAAATCGTCACTAAAAAAAGCGTTGGTACTCAATGCTAATGGGTTTTGCATACTTCAAGTTATAATATACTATTCTAGGTGCAACATATTATAAATCTTGATTTTCAAATGATATATGGGATAGTTATCCAAATTTTAAGGTTTTTTTCTTTTCTACTAGATTAAGAAAATTGTGTTTGTCTTCAAGAAAGAAAAAAATTTAGATAATTTTATTAATAATATATTTAATAAATCAGTCGGCTCCAAATGCATGATTTTGCACTCTAGAGAAAAGAGGCACTAAAATATATCTCAAAATCATGATACCCAACTGGATTTGTCTTTAGCTAATAATGAATACATTTATACCTGTAATAAGGTGAGAAGTAGGATTTCACAAGTTAGACTATGAATCCACTTGTTATCACCAAGTACATTAAAAGGGAAAGAGAACCCAATAGATACAACCCCAATTCTATTAGGAAAATGAATTATGCTCTCCTTTTTGTTTTAGTTGAAGGTGGTTAAGAGATTTTAAATTGAATGCTAGATCATTATTGGAATATGACATAAAATAACATAAATAGCAAGCTACATGTACAATATCCAGACACGAAGCTAGAATTGGCCAGAAGGAATAGAGAGGAACCTGTTCTTGAAAATTTGACTCAAAAGTGCAGGACCAAGATGCAAAAATTGACTTGGTCCCTAGCTATCAAACATGGACAAACAAGAAACCTCCATAATTAGAATGACACTCAAAAAAAATCCCATGAAGCTTGTTAGAAATTCATGAGACCGGGATGCAAAAATCATCTTGTTCCTCCATTTTGTTCTCCTGCAAAGGTTATATCTGATCATCGTCAAATTCTCTATTAGAATCTCCATCCATGGCTCCTGAATCTATCGCTTGCACAAAAAAAGAAGGAAAATAGTGTTATTGATAGAGATTTTCCTAGGTCAAACCCTGGGTTTGGAATTAACCCTTGAATTGAATTGAAATTAAAATTAAAATATTGAAGCAAATGTTAAATGATACCTCAGATTTGGTGTAATTGATAATGGATGATAATGCAATGCTCTTTGAATGTAATCATAAGTGTTGATGCAATAGCATGACATGACATGAACATGAATGATTGAATCAAACACATATGCTTGCATGAGATTGATGTAGATTTCCTAAGTTCCATGATGCTTGAAGAAAATGGTGGGATGAAATGTTGCCTTGAATGCTTGAATATGCTTGATGTAGATGGTTATGAAGATCAATTATATTCTTATTGTGTTAGATGAAAATGATTAGGGAGAATGCTCTTATATAGGGTTCTAAAGGTAATTTACTGTTTAGGCCAAACTCCAATGGTCAAATTGAGACACTGAGAACCAACATCATCGGGGAGGGGAAGTCCACTGACCCATTTAAATTAGGTCTTGTTTAAGGAGGACCAAGAAGTGTCATGCTCCTAGACCAAGACACCCTAGGCGTCGTGGTCCACCAAAAATAGGGCAGACAGGTGGGAAATCAGTGTGCACAACACAAAAATAGGTTCAATTCTCTGTGAAAATAGATGACATAAGATTTGAGGTGAAAAGGTCAAAAATGAAATTGGGAGAGAGCTAAGACGGGACACGTTAAAGCATGGAGCATTAAAAGTGGTGTAAATTGTACAAGGTTCCAATTTACGATGCTACAATATCAAACTAGGAGGGCCTTTTCTAGAAAACTAAATCCAATTAATGGGATAGTTTTCAAAACTAATACCATGTGTGCCCTAGCCATGGTAGAGTTTTGAATAAAATTCATGTGCCACTATAGTTATAAAATCTAAAGCTGTAATTTTGTTAGTACGTTACTAGGGTATTGAAAAAAATATACGACTCGATATTTTTGTTTGTGAATAGGACTCAATAATTTGTAGCAAAAGTGGAAAATCAATCAACCACACAAAAATCATACCAAGATTATCCTTTAAGCTTTGGAAATTCTCATCAAGAATGTCGTGGATGATTTCTATCATCTTCTTTTGTTGTGTTGCAAATATTATCAATGATTTCTACCATTTTCTTATATTGTAGATAAATTTACTTTTGAGGCAATTAGGATTTAAGGTTTGTAAACGTGGGTGATTGGTGGGTAGACCACTATCTACCAAGTGCTCAACCCTTGAGGGGGGATAGGGCCAACATACAAGGTGAAAGAAGAAAAGATAAAGGCATAGAAGGTGGCATCTAGATAACCCGCCATAAAAATAATTTCATCAATGGTTTCTATCATCTCCTTTTGTTGAACATAAATTTATTTTTGAGGTGGTTAGGGTTAAAGGTTTGTAAATGTGGATGGCTAGTGGGCAGACCACTGTCTACTAGGTGCTTGATCGTTAAGGGAGGATAGAGCTAACATCTGAATCTAGAGAAGCAAAGAAAATCCATAGAAGGTGACATTTGGATCTTTGGCAAAAAAATAAGCACCCAAGGAGGCCGACAACTCCCTAGCATAAAAACATTTTTAGGGGAGAAAAGCTCCCACATAAAAGTTTATCATCTAATTAAATATTTGGCAAATAGTAAATTTCCTCAAAGATCGATAATTAAATTAATCACAATAATAGACTTAGCCCTTTGTTATATACATTTAATAGTAATTAAGATTCAAGGAGCCGAATAAATTGTGATAAATTATTGACTATGATAGATACTTTTGTTACAATATTGTGATTTTAAAAATAATAATAAATGTTAGGGATATTAATTTTTGTGAAACAATTAATTTTTAATTAAATGATATTGTGGTTGGGTAGGTGATTTAATTAAAAAATTAATAAAATATCATCTAATTATACTTAAAAGAGCAAGGATTACATTGGTCATTAAAAAAAAATTATATTTATAATAATTAGGCATGTTTGCCTCCTTTCATCATGCACATCAATGAAAAGTGTAAACACGTAACTTATCCAATTTTAAAAGTTTACATACAAAATTTGATGGTTAACTATCATATAAATATGTTTTGGCATAATTCATATATACTACATTACTTAGTGCATTTTCATGTTTTAGAACAATCTCCTTGGAATAATTAGTTATAATTATGTACTAAATAAATAAGGAGTATAGTAGGCGTTGCAATATATTGTGAGTAAGAAGTTAGAGCCTAATTATGAATACATATAAGTATTTTATATAAGTAATATTTATATGTACATGACAATTGTTAATTGATGTATAGAACAAGAACTTTAATCCAAAAACTTTAATCAAGCCATGTTTATATGCATATATGAAATTGATTAAGTAAATCATGGTTTAATAAGGGTTTGGAATCTAAGGGAATGCTAAAAGATAAAATCGTCGCATCTTATATCTATCAAGACTATTGAGAGTATTTTTATTAAGGTTATAATTTAAAATCTAAGAAAGAAAATGGGAGCTTTTTGGGGGATCTTACACTACACAAACAATAGGAGCTTGGTCATAATTTGGGTACATTTTTTATTTAACATTAATATTATGTTCAAATTTTTATTAATATTCTTGAAGTTGATAATAATAGTTAATCTATTAACAAAAGTGTTACTAATAATATTATTAATATTAGAATTAATAAGTAATGTCAATGTTAGTGATAAGAATGATTATATGGTTGCAGCTTGGAATTTTAACATTGCAATTCATCTTATCAAACTAAAGATATTTTAATGTATATAAGTGAGGGGTGAGTTAAGGAAATTCTAGGTGTCATGTATTATTTGAAGTTTGGAGCAAACATCAACTTGCAACCATGACCCGACGTGAGAAAACTAGCATACCTTTAAGAGGTGAATGGAAACATAGGCAAACTATCTTAAGGATGGTTAACACCTGGAGGAGAAAATACTCATCATTTAATAGTCCTATTAAATCTAGGGCTATTGGGTTGCAAGCCTTCTAATTACCTAATGTTGTTGGTGGATTTGTTAACCACCAAAACAATCAAAACCAACTTTGAACATAACTCGACACCTTAAGATTATTTCCTCCCTCCAAATCTGAGTTCATGTGAGCTTTGAAAGCTAACTAGGGACTCATGCTTAATGCCCCCATCTATGTATGGCCTCTTAGTCATGCACCAATATACTTGCATGGTTGACAAAAATAATAATAATTAAAATAAATATTGTTCAAACGAGATCTTAACCACACACAAAGTGGCATGACAAGGTTCTTAATTAATGTTTTAAAAAAATAATTGTGTTTTTGTCTAGTAATGATCTTGGTATGACATGAAACTTCAAAATAATTAAAGAATTGACATACAAAACTAATTAAAATACAAAACAAATAAATATAAGCCCCACATAACTCTATAAAATTACTTAATTGCATGCTTATTTTTATTTAATTTTAATGAATAAAATAATTTTAATCATTATATATTTTATTTGTTTATGTTGTATCTTAAATAAATAAAATTAATATAAATGTTTTAAATATTTCTACTAGTTTCACTATGACATGCAACTCTTTAAAACTAAGCTGACCGTTTATTTAATTTCCAGCTCACAGAATATAATGGAAGCTTACTCCGTACCTTTATTAAAGGTATTCATTCAAAAAAACAAAACCGTCGATTTGTCACCGGGTTTTAAAAATCCGGTAAATTTGTTTCTACGTTAAAAAAAACACCCCACTTATTCGTTTGCTAGGAAATAAAATTTCTTGACCGGAAGCAAAGTGAAAATTTCCACCTATCAAAAGTTTGGCGAGAAAGTGATGTTGTGGAACAGGTAAAGTATTTAGTCTGTATTCAGTTATTTAGTAGTTAAAATTCTCAATTTGTTTGCCACCATGAATTTAATATTGTTAGGAATCGAGCATGCGGTGGACATGTGATTGTGAATGAAAGAATGATGCGGCGAAATCGTGGGTGACGAAGCATGAGTGATATAGCTGTAATTTGGACACTACCCAGTTACCATCTGTTGTCTCTGCTCATTCCTTTACAAGCACTGTAACTTTCCATTGAAGATTTACTCACACTTCATCATAATTAAATTTGGTTGGAATGGAAATATCAAAACAAACAATCATTTCATTTCTTTTGACTGATCTTCCATTTTAGTTGGTTGATGGAGAATTCAAAGCTGCCATCTCTCTGTTGGTGTGGGTTTTTTCTAATTTAAGCTTTGTTTATTCATGTTATAAGAGGCAATAACAAGTTGGGTGTGAGTAGATTTCTGTTTAGAATGGTGACCATGGACTCGGAGAAGAAATCAAGTGTTTCCAATGTGGGGGCATGGGCTATGAATATCATAAGTTCTGTGGGGATTATAATGGCCAATAAGGAGGTCATGTCTCGGGCAGGATACGACTTCAGATTTGGTAAGGCACTCATTTATAATTTCAGTTTTGTTTTAATCCAGATTTGTGAATAAAAGTACTTTGTGCAGGCCTGGATTTTTTTGGGTTTAAAATTAATCACTAGGTCTTTGGTGGGATTTGTTTGGATTTTGAATTCAAGTGAAAAAAAATCAAGTCCAGTCAAATAGCTGGTGTTTTTAGCCTATAAGATCAGATAAAAAAGTTTCAGCATTTATTATGAAGTATTTGGTAGTTTTACGGAAGGTTTGTCTTTTTTATGTTTGCATCTCTATGAGGACAGATAAAATCGTTTAAGATGAAACAATGAGCGGTTTTCCACAAAGGTTATAGGTTTTCACTTTTGTCCTTGGCTGTTGCAGCAACCACCTTGACTGCATTCCATTTCTCTGTGACTGCCATTGTGGGGTTTATATCCAATGCAACTGGATATTCAACATCAAAGCATGTGCCATTGTGGGATCTTCTTTGGTTCTCTATTGTAGCCAATATGTCCATCGTGGGAATGAACTTGAGCCTCATGTTGAATTCAGTTGGATTTTATCAGGTATGCTTTTTAACCTTGTTTTTTCAATTCTCCTCTTATAGCCTGTTATGTTTTCCCTGTCAGATTCAGATGACTTTCTATCTTTTCTAACTTTGGTTGTTATTTTATGTGGCTCCTTTTATTTTCTTTGTGCAGATTTCAAAATTGAGCATGATTCCTGTGGTTTGTGTGATGGAGTGGATTATTCACAGCAAGCATTACACCAAGGAAGTTAAGGCTGCAGTGGCTGTAGTTGTGCTAGGAGTGGGTGTCTGTACTGTTACTGATGTAAATGTGAATCTTAAAGGGTTTGTGTGTGCCGCAGTTGCTGTCTTGTGCACTTCATTGCAGCAAATTGTAAGATTTATTTTGCGTTTCACTATTTCTCTTGCCTGTTTTGAATGAATAATATGTCCATAGAAGGAATATCAGTTAGAATGACACATTTAGAATGAAGTGTTTCAAATAAGATCATATTCCTACTGTCAGAGGAATCTGCAATTACTTTGCCCTAGATCTGACCCTAGGCACAACTCATTACAGAACAGCTACACAAAGTTTTTCCCAAAAATCAGTTTCTTCCCTTGAAGCCTGGAGATGCCTGTCATTTGGAAGGGTACTTGGACATTGGTATGCATCTCAGAATCTCAGATACAGGGAGATCTGCAGGAGATATCTTCAACAGGAAAGGGGCATCCTCTGATGTGTCCTGGGTGTCTCGGTGAAGATATCCTGGTACAGAAAAAGGTGAAAAAGTCAGACAACAAAACGTAAAAGCAATAGCCTAATCCCTAAAAGGTCAAAATGCCCCAAACAAGCCATTTCTCATTAAGCAAAAAAAATTGCGGGAAACTATGTACAAAGAAGAGTAAATATTTTATGATTATGCTTTCTCCTAATTGATTGAATGCCAATGAAACTTGTATGGTGCACAGATAGCTAGAACTCATATTCAATGATGTAACAGTTTTAGTTTGATTTTGGATGTTCTTGCCTGCTAACTGATTGGTAGCCAATATATGAGGTTGGATTTCAGGTAAGAAGAATGTTTTCAAACTGTCTTGTACTATTAACTTGTTGTGGAGCTGCAATTAATCTTAGAGAAATGGTTTGATCTTGGAAAAACTGCATTCTAAGCTTTGAACACAACCCTATATCATATAACAGGACCAATCCATTACTTAAACTTTCGTGGGTGGGATATGCATATGAAGTATTATTTATTCTGAGTTTTGTTGCTGATATTGATGTTTCATCTCATGGCCAGTTATTCTTCATTTGTTGCCTGTTTTCTTTGTAGGCCTACTTTTCCTTCCAATCAATCTGGCTTTATAAATAGCTATAAGGTTAACTGAAAGAAGTTGATGGAACTGACATCAAATTAGTTTTCCTTATTCTTCTTCAATAGTAAGATTTGGATATCTGACAGTTGGTTAGTCCCATCTATATGGATCATATGTATTATGGATTAATATGAATGGGATCGCTCAACTTTTTTTTGTTGTCTGATTGGTGACACATTTGCTAATTGAATTTTCTTAAATTTGGAGAAGTGAGTGGAGATATTATTTTATCTGGCATTCATATACTCTGACTGTGCTATCCATGTCGTGTGCACAGAGCTTTTCTTCAAATTTTAATCATATCTCTTTGATGGTTCTAAGTAGCAGATATATAAGTAAACATGTAGAACCTGATTTTTACCACATCAAACATGAGAATCGCATGCCAACAATTCATGCCCTTGAAATAATCTCATTTTGTATGCCAGCATGTGCCAAAAATCTTAATTATTTTACCCATAAGCTCTGGATAAAAATATATCCGGCACCCTGCTCCTTTTGCTTTGAGCAGCAAGTATATGCTTATTTGTTTTCCTAATATAGTTACAAGTCCTACTTGGCTTATGATATTTCAAAATTCGTTTGATGTGTGTATTTGATTCTGTGGGTTATTTGTTTTCCTAATATAGTTACAAGTCCTACTCGGCTTATGATATTTCAAATTTCGTTTGATGAGTGTATTTGATTCTGTGGGTATCCACTCAGTAAAATCGTTTCTTACGGGTTTTCTCTATGATGCACATTTTTATATGATTGATTTAACTACCACCCAGTGAGAATCTGTATATTTGACATGTCTACTTTTCTTGGATGTTCTCTTACCCTGTTTTAAATTTTCCCTGCTTCTGTGTATTACTAAATCATTGTATTGTTCCTGCAGACTATTGGCTCTCTTCAAAAAAAGCACAATGTTGGTTCTTTTGAGCTTCTAAGCAAGACTGCTCCCATCCAGGCTGCATCTCTTCTAGTTTTGGGCCCTTTTGTTGACTATTTTCTAAATGGTCGTAACTTGTTCAGATATCAATTTTCAGCTGGTGCTATCGTGAGTATTACATACTGGTTATCAACCAATGCAAATTATTCGTAATGGTAATATAATTCGGCAAGTTTCTCCTAGAATATTTGAATTAATTACATCAAGTTGAAATTTGTGCAGTTCTTTATATCCCTTTCCTGCACTCTAGCTGTTTTCTGCAATCTCAGTCAATACCTCTGCATTGGACGCTTCTCAGCAGTTTCATTTCAGGTTTTGGGCCACATGAAAACAGTTTGTGTTCTTATACTGGGTTGGATCCTTTTTGATTCAGTATTGACAGCCAAGAATATAATGGGAATGTTAATGGCTGTCCTTGGGATGATTCTGTACAGCTTGGCAGTTGAGAAACAAGCTACTGCAAAGAATTCATCCTTGATGTATGTGAAAGAAACGGTCCTTCAAGAGGAGGATGTAAGTCTCCTCAAAAATGGATTTGAGAAGCAGAGTACAAAAGACATTGAATTTGGTAGGGAAACAAATTAAAAGTTTTTACGGATAGCAAGATGTATTTATTGATATCAATAGTCAAGTCAGCCCAGCTTCTTCACAAAGAGGAACCGATGGCTGGCTTAGGTTCCTTATTTTTCTACCTTTAGAAAGGTATTTTTATTTGGCTTTTAGTGAAAGAATAATCTCCATGCCTAAAGCATTTGAATGCTCTTCTTATTTTAGGAAGAAGGGTAACTCGTCCATTTTTTATGAATAGCCTATGTGAAATGTATGAAATAGAAGCATCCCACAGATTGTCTTGATCAATGTCTCCGGCCCTATTTACCCTCTTGGATTCATTGGCAAAGATTCAAATCCATATGACTGTTGGATTTTTTTTCCATCAGAGAAAATACAGAACAAGTTTTCTTCTCAATTTGTTTTGTTTGCGTTGCCAATTATCGTGATTAAGATTAATTTTTTCCACCGGAGAAAATACAGAGCTATTTATCATGATTAAGATCTATTTATGGGCCCCGCACTTCGCCTTCCAGTCATTGGAGATTTCCATGGAACATCATCTTGATTTAAGTAGGATACAATTACAAATTATTTTAATTCATATAAACCAACCTAACTTGAGCTGTAGGATCTAAAGGGTACTGGTTAAAGTTCCCACCAGTGAAGTTCAAAATAACATAATTTATGTTCATTTTTTATTCTAAAGTCATGACTTACATAAATCTTCAGTTGAAATCAAAAAATATTAAATTATAAGCAATCATGAGTGATCCGAGATTTCCACAGAACATCATCTTGATTTCAAGAGGATACAGTTACAAACTATTATCATTCATATAAGCCAACTTACCTTGAGCTATGAGATGTAAAACATATTGATTATCCACCAATAAAGTTCAAAATTACATAATTCATGTTTATTTTTAATCAACCAAAAGTATAAAATTATAAGCTATCTTCATTGGCAAAAAGTATCTTTCGTGAGCTGAGATTCCCGCAGAAAATCCTTCACCTTGGAGCCCACAGACCCTGTTGGGTATTGGTTGGACCTTGTGCTTCTAACATTGGATCACAATTAACATGAATGCGATTTTATACAGCTTGGAGTATAGATAGATAGATAGATAGATAATTTTAAAGTCCGCGAGGCTAAACATAGCCTATGGGACAGCCTGCCAATTTAAACCAACTTCAGTAACTCATTTCTTTTCTTGTGCAAGTTGACGATGAGCACTCCCAACTTCTCAATGTACTCCTTGCTGAATAGGCTATGCCAAGAGAAATCAGATAAAATATTAACAAATTTGTCCCTGTTGTCCTTGTAAGCATCACATTCTAGAATAAAATGTTGTTCAGTTTCCACATTCCCAGAATTGCAAAAGGTGCAAACTCTCTCTCTTCCCAAGCCTCCTTTGGCCTCTTCCAATGCCCGGTTTCACAACGGAGTTGATGAGAGTTGGTTCTCAGTTGAGAAATAAGAATTTTAGCTCTCCATGAAATGTTGGCCCCGATGTACGTTTTTTGAAGTTGATCACATGTGGGATTAAACTGATTGATATAATAAATTTTCTTCCTTCCAAGCCCATTTTCCCAATTCCTCTTGTAGAATTTATTCATAACGAAGGTCTTTATGTCTTTGTTATTTGTGGGACACATATTGAAATGGATATTCCATTTACTCATCCACTATATGTTTAAGGTTTTAGATTCACGCTACTAGACATAATGTATGATTAAATTGTGTATAGTTTGTGAGAAATATAAAGGCACAACAAATCTTAAAAGAGGACAAACTATTTGTGTGATCTTTTATGTATGTGATATGACATAATTTGTAAGGTTTAATATTAGTACAAATATCAATGGTTGTGTGATCTTTTATGTATGTGATATGACATAATTTGTAAGGTTTAATATTAGTACAAATATCAATGGTTGAATCTTGTAACAAAATTATGAAATAGAATCTTCATAAAACATTTTACTTTATTGTTTAAGGTTACAACAATGAATCATACTCTTAGGTTCGATAAGATGATGGTGGTGGAGGAAGTGAGCAGCATAAAGGAGGAAGAGGACAACAATCTGGCGGAATTGGGTAAGAAAGTGGAGGGTATGCTTGAAAACTGCAGGACGTCTCTAGGTTTGCTCTGAATGTTATGCACTGCTCGGCAACCACTCTGTGTCTTCCGTAGGAAAGCACAATCAATGGCAAAGGAAAGGAGGACAAAGACTACAGGGACCTCTTCAAATTCCTCACCAAGGAATGGGCTAGGAAGCTCCTCCCCAAGAGGAGCCATGGGAAAAAATAATAATTGTCTTCTATGGTTTGGATCTCTGGTTTTTTGCTCAGCCTTAGTGGCCTATCAGCTTTTAGTTTTAGTTTCTGGTTATGCTTGAACTTAACTATCTATTGCCCTGTGTGGCATGCTTTTATTAAGACTTTTATTTACTTGGTTAATATGCGTAGAATGATTAAAGTTTTTGATAGAGGAAAAGTTTAGGGGGCTGTGATTTTGTTGTTGCTCTCCACTGTTTTTCTTGTTCTGTACCTGGGTCAGCGCCCCTTGTTTTGGTTGCTTTTAATATCAAAAACAATGAATCATGTTGGGATCTCTCTCACCAAATTTGAAATGGACATAAAAGAGATTAAAAAAAAAAAAAAATTCAATCCCTTCCACTAGAGAATATGCTTGTCTCATAAATTAATATTCGAAGAAAAATAAATAAATAATAAAAAAAAATTAGAAACACAACTAAATTTAAATAAGACTATTTGTTTGTGATCCCTTTATATGTGATATATCATAATTTGCAATAAATAAGTTTATGACAAAGTTGTGAAATATTTTTCACTTGATCATGTGCAAGTTCTAACCCTTTAAATATGAAATTTAAGCTAAGAAAATGGTATTTTTTGTGTTTCGAGTTACTAACAAATGAAGACAAAATGCTTGTCTCATTAAGATGAATTTAAATCCATTTATTTAATAGGAATCAACCTCTTCAACTAGAAGGAAATTCAATATGGGCTATTTTGTACGAGATGGATAATAACTTTGTGAAAACCAAGCACAGAGAATAGTCAAAGGCCCTTTGACCTTGATCTCTCATACAACAATTTATGTATATAAAAAATGTTCGTTGTGAACAAGAAGTTGAATGGCATATAATTCAATGAATGAAGATTGTTTGTAGACTGATTAAGAGGGGCAATGTGAAATCCATTTGAGTTTTACCTTCAAGTTTCTTAAGGATATATTGCTTTTCATTGTACAAATAATTACATAATGCCACTTGATGTGTGTAGTTGTCGTCATGTCTACAGCTTAGAGGCTAGAGAGATTGGTAAAGAAAATGTGAAGTTAAGGTCACTGAAGGAAATATATAACTGATTGATAAACATCAAGTAGTAGGGCGTTCGAGATATTGATAAAGAAGTAAAATGGGGAAGTTGAGGTTATTCAGAAAGATACATAATTGGTGGGAGAGGTTATCAAAGAAAATTTATAATTGGAAAGAGAAAGTTTTTGAAAAATAAAAAAGTATAGAAAAGTGTACCAAGTGGAAATCACTGGGTGATAGAAGTTGAAGAACTAGAGAGACATAAATAGATCTTGTGGGTTACACTAGAAGAAAATGAGAAGAAGGAACCATGTTTTAGATGAAAATCCTAGAGAGTTTTGAGACCAAGTAGAAATTTGAGAGAGCATGCTATAAGAATTTTTTTATATCGGTGGAGTAAGTGGAAGAGGAGTTGTGATGTTGAAGAAAGGAATTTAGCATTGGCACAACCTACCTTGTGAAACCTTGGAAGGATTATTGAGCATGGGGAATGAAATGGAAATGAATCACTAAATAAATAGGTGGAGAGGGATTTCTAGTATAATGCCAATTAACATTAGATATGTTTGATTCCATTTGGAAACCAAAAATTTATTGAAGTCCATAAGTAATGAGAACTAAGACCTAATGTGTCATTATAATACATGTGAAATCGTATGATATATGGTGTAGAGCACCTTCTACTTTTCAAGAAAGGTTGTTTACATTTTCATTTCTGTTGTAATAATGGGTTGGATCAATGATCACCCTTGATGTAATAGAGTTCCTATTTGTATGGTCAATAATCTCTTAGGTGAGCATATAAACCTAGAGGTCTATTAGGCCATGAAGGCTTGGAATTTGGATTTTCAGTGTTGTTAGGACTAGGATGTTTTCTTAGGTGTTTGAAGTCAAATAATGACCTTGGATATGTTTCCATAAGGTCTAAGTACTTAATTCCCAATATTGTCCAAGTTGCTAAAATGTTGCACTTTATTGTCAAGCAACTTTTCAAAGTTGCCGGTAGGATGACAACTACCTCTCCAATGTTCATAACTTTTCAAAAGTTGGTTATGGACATTGAGGAGGGTTTATATATGCTTGAACAACCATGGGGAAGGGGGTTGAAGAGTTTTTGTAAAGTTTGGTGGAGAAAGTGAATAGAACAAGTCTGATTTTGCCATAACAGTGATAGTTTTCCGTACTGTCCGTACAGGGTGTGAAATCTTGTGATGAAACTCTAAGTTGATTGGAAAGTGCCCTGAATCACCTCTCTAATGCACTCAGTCTGACCTCTTGGAGTGAAGTTTGGAGGAAGTTATAAGCGGTTTACTCTCTGCAGGTCTGAAACCCTCCATTTTCAAGGGTTACAATGAAAATGGAGCCCTAACTTGCAATCTACCCATTGGAATCCAATGGCCATTGGTAGAATGCTAGTTAGAGGCATGTATTCTGAGATTCCAAAGGGGTGAGGTTAGAGGAGTTGGTTTGGTAATCTTACCACCAAGCCCTAGTCTAAATTGTTTGAGGGTTTAGATTAGCCTAGAATGGGATTCATTGTACACATAATGAAGAATGATGAATTGATGAGTTAATTGTTGGATTGGGAACATTGGGAAGTAGAAGAAGCCTCCTGAAGAGTTAGAACCTTCCTGTGGCCCCATTCTCATATACTTCCTTTGTAAAACAGACCTAGCTTGATCAATTAGGCCTGTGAACCAAGTAGGTGTTGGAGAGTGCAGGAATAGGTTGGAAGCCTAAACTTTTGGAGTTTGATAGTAGTCCCAAAAGGGTATCTAAAATCCAAATTTTCTTAGTATGTTGTTTGGCACAATTTGGAGAAAAACCCAAAAAATCAATAAAATAGGGCTACTAGCCGATAGGCCTAATTAAGCCAAGGATCAATACTCAAACTTGTATCCCAAAACACTATTGTGGAAGGTCTTAGTGATTCTTAAGAAGAGAATGGAAGTGTTGTACCATCCCTAGACAAGGGTAAGAATCCAATTCCACATTGGAGTGGTTGAGACCTTGAGAAGAGGCATAAGTATTATAAGACCTAGGAGTGTGCGTGTGTGGGTTTGTCACCTTACTGCTGCAAACCTCTGCATCGGGTGGTATTAGAGCATCAGAAGAGCCTTGGGAAAGACAAATAAATGGAAGATGCAACAGAGAATAGTGAGGAGATTCCTACTAGACCTATGACAAACATGGAGTTGGCCAAGATAGTAAGGGAGGAGGTGGCCAAGAATAAAAAGATGGAGGAAGAGATAGAGAAGTTGAAGAAAGACCAAGTAGGCAAAGAAGTTGAATCAGCCTCTGATGGAGAATGAGAAGAGGAAGAAGAGAGACAAGAGATGCTGGCAGACCAAAGGCAATTTTTTGAAGCCCTTAATAGGGTGGGAAGAAGAGACAATAGAGCAGAACTACCTACATTATTTGGGAAAATGAATCCAAAAGAATGTATGCATTGGATAGAAGCAATGGTCAATTATTTTGAATGTGAAGAGGTACCTGATAACCAAAGGGTGAAGGTGGCTAAATCCAAAATGAAGGGTCCAACTCTTAGTTGGTGGAACTTTCTACAAAATGAAAGAGATGAAGAAGGAAATAGGCCTATAACTTCATGGACGAAGATGGTGATAGAGATCAAAAGGCAGTTTGTACCTGAGGACTATGAGATCATCTTACACAAGAGATTACAAAACCCAAGGTAAAGGGATTTGGATGTCAGTACCTACACTGAGGAGTTCCATAGGATGTCACTCAAGGCAAAGATGATAGAGAGTGAGACACAAAAACTAGCAAGGTACATGAATGGTCTTAAGTTCAGTATTCAAGTTGAACTGAGTTTGTTCAATCTTGAATCAATGCACCAGTGTTTCTAGATGGCACTTAGGATTGAGGAGAGGCAAAAAAGGAAAGGAGAGCACAATAGTAGAGGAAAAGGTGCAAGTTTCAGGGGCAGGGGTAGATTCAATGGCAAGGGATAATCTCCTAAACCCCAAGGAGAGTCCAACCAACAAGAACATGAGGGAGAATCTGGGAGCAGAGGTGGATTTAGAGGAAGAAGGGGGAATGTTAGAGGAAGATTTGGTGGAAGAGGACCTAGTGTCTTCACCGCTAGGTCTTTTTCATGCAACCATGTTGGGCATCAGTCCTTCAGGTGTCCAGAGAAGCTAAGCAATAGTATCCAAGGAGGTGATAGAAGAGCACATCTAATACAAGAAGAAGATAGTCAAAGTATGACCTCCTACCACACATCAACTTCAAAGTCTACAGATCTAGAGCAAGGAGAACTCTTGATGATTAATAGGACCCTCTTGAAAGTACCAACCATCAAATAACCCCCTCAAAGGAAATCCCTTTTCAGAACCTCCTGCAAGGTACAAGGCAAGGTATGTAAAGTCATTGTGGGTTCAGGGTCCACAGATAACATAGCTTCTATTGAAATGGTTACTAAACTTAACTTGCAAAGATTACCTCATCCCCATCCCTATAAGGTGTCTTGGTTGAACAAAGGCCAACAAGCCTTGATTAGTGAGCAAGTTTGGATAGAATTTTCAATAGGTGAATACAAGGATAGGGTGTTGTGTGATGTGGTAGAAATGGATGCTTGTCATCTGCTACTAGGCAGGCCTTGGCAATATGATGTATATTCTAGGCATGAAGGAAGGAATAATGTTTACACCATCACCAAGAATGGGGTGAACTTCACTATGACTCCTATTCTGGATGACAGTAAGGATAAGCACATTGTGACTAGTGTTATGCTAGTAGATGAGAAGGAGTTCATGAAGGGTTTGAAGGAGAAAGATACCCCTTGGTTTGCAATAGTTGTCAAGCCTAAGACCGAACCTAAGAAGCATCCTAAGGGCCCACAGATAGAAAATAAAGTAGGTCCTAAAGAGGTTCAAGGTCTGCTAGGGAAGTGTAAAGGAATAGTTGCAAACAGTACCACAGACTCCCTACCCTGTCAAGGGGAAATTAGTCATTGTATTGACCTCATACCAGGAGCTACACTACCCAATAAGGCATCATACAAGCTTACTCGTGAACAAAATGCAGAAGTTGCAAGACAGATCCAAGAATTGCTAAAGAAAGGGTTCATTAGGAAGAGCATAAGTCCATGTGCGATCCCAGCAGTACTAGCTCCCAAGAAAGAAGGGACATGGAGGTTGTGTACTGACTTTAGGGCCATCAATAAGATAACAATCAAATATAGATTCCCAATGCCAAGAATGGAGGACTTGATGGATTGTCTAGGAGGGGCCAAGTACTACTCCAAAATGGAATTGAAAAATGGTTACCACCAAATCAGGATCAGAGATGGAGACCAATGGAAGACAACTTTTAAGACCAATGAAGGCCTATTTGAGTGGATGGTAATGCCATTTAGGCTTTCCAATGCCCCTAGTACATTCATAAGACTCATGAATGAGGTTCTTAAGCCTTTCATCAATCATTTTGTAGTACTGTATTTAGATGATATATTGATTTTTAGTAAAGACAGGGATGAACATCTAATGCACTTGGATTTGGTGTTGAAAAGGTTACATGAGGAGCAGTTGAAGATCAATTTGGATAAATGTGCTTTCTCATAGGAAGAACTAGTGTTCCTTGGGTTTGTGATCTCTCAAGGTAATCTGAAAATGGATCCACCTAAGGTGGAGGCAATTCTAAATTGGTCAACCCCTCAGTCAACAAGTGAGGTAAAAGGTTTCCATGGGTTAGCAAGTTTTTATAGAAAATTTATTAAGAATTTCAATGGGGTTAGTGCACCAATGATAGAACCATAAAAGGTGGAAGGAAATGTCAATTTGTTTGAAAACTAAGATTTCAGAACAACCTATTCTAGTACAACCTGACTTTCACAAGGTTTTCACTATTGAGTGTGATGCATCAAAGAAGGCCATGGGAGGAGTCTTGAGTCAGGAGGGTAGGCTTGTGGCATTTTTCAATGAGAAACTATATGACTTAGAGATGTATGCTATGGTGCAATCTCTTAGGAAGTGGAGACATTATCTCTTACCTAAGGAGTTTATTGTGTATACTGATAACCATGCTCTAAGTTTTTTGAACATGCACGAGAAACTAAATCACAGGCATATGAAGTGGATGGAATATCTTCAAGCTTACACTTTCACTATCCTACATAAGAAGGGTGTGGCTAATAAAGTTGTTGATGCACTTCGTAGGAGGAACTTAGCGATCTAGGAGATTCAATTGGAAAGCATGGGAATCGCTGCCTTGAAAGACATGTATCAAGAGGATGAAGATTTCAAGGACGCCTATAAGGGTTGTAAGGACATGAATAATAGGTATCATACTGAGTTTTCTGATTATATTCTACAATAAGGCTTACTTTTTAAGGGCAGTCAGCTTTGTATTCCTAATTGCTCCATGAGGGAAAATATTGTAAAGGAAAAACATTGTGGGAGTTTGTCAGGTCACTTTGTACTTGATAAGACACTTGAATTGGTTAGGAGATTTTACTTTTGGCCTAGGATGTAATCAAATGGAAGAAAGTATGTGATAGAGTGTGGGATATGCCAAAGGGCAAAGGGGACAGGTTCCAATGCAGGTCTATATACTCCATTACCCATCCCTACCAAACCTTGGGATTCAGTTAGCATGGATTTTGTCTTACGTCTCCCTAGGACTAAATAAGGATATGATAGTAGATATGTTGTTGTGGACACATTTTCAAAAATGGAACACTTTTTTCCATGCAAAGTTACACATGATGCTTCTAGTATTGCAGGTTTGTTCTTCAAGGAGGTTGTTAGACTTCATGGGTTACCCTTGAGCATCACATCAGACCGAGATCCTCAGTTTGTGGGACATTTTTGGATGACATTGTGGCGTAGGTTGGGGGGAATTTGTCTTTCTCTTCTGCTTATCACCTTCAATCTGATGGATAGATAGAGGTGATTAATAGATCCCTTGGGAATTTGTTGAGGTCCTTGACTAAGGACCATGGGGCCACTTGGGCTGCCATTCTTCCACAGGTAGAATTTTCATACAATGACTCTGTGAATAGAAGTACGAGGCTGAGTCCTTTCCAAATTGTATATGTAACCCATCTTAGAGGTGTTTTTGAAATCTGAGAGGTGCAGAATATTGAAAGGAGGAGTTCTCAAGCGGATGATTTTGCTGAAGTCGTGAAGGACATACACCAACAATTTAGGGAAAGATTAGTTCAAACCTTTGAAAAGTACAAGCAAGCAGCAGATGCCACAAGGAGAAATGTTCAGTTCAAGGTGGGAGATATGGTGATGATCCATCTCAAAAAAGAGAGGCTCTCTAAGGAGAAGTATACCAAGCTACTCATGAAAAAGACAAGTCCTTTCAAGATCCTAAAAAGATGTGGGACAAATGCCTACAAGATAGATCTACCCCCTGATGTTGGTCTATCTCCTATATTTAATAATTCTAACATATATGCATATAAGGGTTATATGGATGATGTTTGTGTTGCAGGTCCATCTGATTCTTCTGGCCCAGTTATGTTGGAAGGACTTCCACCCCCTCTCAAACTTGAGATTGAGTGCATTTTGGATCAAAGGGTTAGCAAGAAGACAAGGAGGAAGACTTACTTGGAGTACCTAATCAAATGGAAGAATCAAACTTTAGAGGATGCTACTTGGATGACTTTGGAGGCCATTGAGAACACAGGAACTAGATTGACAGATATCCCAACTCAAGGAACTTGAGTTTTTCTGGAGCCCAAGAGTATGGTGAAGAGCACCTTCTACTTTTAAAAAAAGGTTGTTTACATGTTCATTTGTGTTGTAATAATGGGTTGGATCAATGCTCACCCTTTATGTAATAGAGTGCCTAAATGTATGGTCAATAATCTCTCAGGTGAGCATATAAACCTAGAGGTCTATTCGGCCATGAAGGCTTGGAATTTGGCTTTTCAGTGTTGTTAGGTCTAGGATTTTTTCTTAGGTGTTTGGAGTCAAATAATGACCTTGGATATGTTTCCATAAGGTCTAAGTACTTAATTCCCAATATTGCCCAAGTTGCTACAATGTTGCACTTTGTTGTCAAGCAACTTTTCAAAGTTGTTGGTAGGATGACAAATACCTCTCCAACGTTCATAACTATTTAAAAGTTGGTTATGGACATTGAGTAGGGTTTATATATGCTTGAACAACCATGGGGAAGGGGGTTGAAGAGTTATTATAAAGTTTGGTGGAGAAAGTGAATAGAACAAGTCTGATTTTGCCATAACAGTGATAGTTTTTTGTACTGTCCGTACAGGGTGTGAAATCTTGTGATGAAACTCTAAGTTTATTGTAAATTTCCCTAAATAGCATCTCTTTTGCACTCATTTTTACCTCTTGGAGTGAATTTTGGAGGAATTTGTAAGCAGTTTACTCTCTGCAGGTCCGAAACCCTCCATTTTCAAGGGTTACAATGAAAATGGAGCCCTAACTTGCAATCTACCCATTGGAATCCAATGGCCATTGGTAGAATGCAAGTTAGAGGCATGTATTTTGATATTCCAAAGGGGAAAGGCCAAAGGAGTTGGTTTGGTAATCTTACCACCAAGCCCTAGTCTAAATTGTTTGAGGGTTTAGATTAGCCTAGAATGGGATTCATTGTACACATAATGAAGAATGATGAATTGATGAGTTAATTGTTGGATTGGGAACATTGGGAAGTAGAAGAAGCCTCCTGAAGAGTTAGAACCTTCATGTGATCCCATTCTCATATACTTCCTTTGTAAAATAGACCTAACTTGATCAATTAGGCATGTGAACCAAGTAGGTGTTGGAGAGTGTAGGAATAGGTTGGAAGCCTAAACTTTTTGGAGTTTGATAGTAGTCCCAAAAGGGTATCTGAAACCCAAATTTTCTTAGTATGTTGTTTGGCACAATTTGGAGAAAAAACCAAAAAATCAGTAAAATAGGGCTACTAGCCAGTAGGCCTAATTAAGCCAAGGATCAATACTCAAAATTTTATCCCAAAACATTATTGTGGAAGGTCTTAGTGAGTCTTAATAAGAGAATGGAAGTGTTGTACCATCCCTAGATAGGGGTAAGAATCCAAATTCCATATTGGAGTGGTTGAGACCTTGAGAAGAGGCATAGGTATTCTAAGACCTAGGAGTGTGTGTGTGTCTGGGTTTGTCACCTTATTGTTGCCAACCTCTGCATCAATATGATCCATCAACATTTATTCAGAATTTGAAAGAACTTATTTTAAAAGTTATGGAACTACAGAAAGCATTTAGAAATGAATATAAAGTATAAAGTGAAGAGAATGATCGGTATTGGGAAAGCATTTATAATTCTAAGATAAATAAACAAGCCATTACCTATAAAAGCACAATGTGTCCAATACCTTCAATGGCATGTAACATCTAAATGAACTATTATTTCCTCAACATGCACTAGGAGAGAATGACTTGATAACCTAGTTATCTTATGGAGGAGATGGATATTAGAGTGGTTTACACAAACTTAGTTCCATGTATTTTTTGTTTTGCTTCTATTTATTTTGGGCATGGATAACAATTGGGAAAATGGGAAGGCTTTATTGTTTTACCTAGTGGTTTTGTGGAGAGGTATTTTAGAGTGCTTTACACAAAATTAGTTCCATGTATTTCTTGTTTTGAGTGTGTTTGTTTTGGATAGAGAACTATAGGGCAATGAGAATGCTCTATTATTTTACCTACACAAAAACCATTTCCAAAATTATTATTGATATATTTTATTTTATTCAAGATATCATAAGTTAAAAATATAATGCAATCAATGTCCATGAATGACCAAAACTAGCCCGTGGAGTTTTTAAAGTATAATATAAATTTTAATGAATAGGAAGTGGAAAAGACACTCCAAAAAAATTAAAAGAAAACAAAAATAAAAGGTGTGTACTAAAGCAAAAAAAAATATTTATAAACATGTTATGAGGCCCCTTCCTACTCAATCCTAAAGAAGAAACAAAATGAATGAAAAAAGTTATGTTGTAAGACTAGGTGAAACTACTCTAATAAAAACTTCTTCAAGTGTATACAAATCTGAAATTATTATTATTTATCAAAGATAATCAAATAGATAGTTACATGAAAACAATATATCATAAGATAAAATTAGAAAACGACAAGTGACACAAAACTTACATGGAGAAACTCTTTTAGGGAAAAAATCTCCATGCCCAAAAAGATCCAAAGTTTGTATCAATCCAATAGAGTGATGCATCAATATAACTTCTCTTTGAATTTTAACAACACTTTTTTACTTACAACAACCTACAAAATAACCTATGCATCTACTAACCAAAGTTGTCAATTTATAGGAGAGTTGGAATGAGAATACCATTATGGTATTTCGAAAGAAAGAGGGAAAAAGCCACCTACAAAAATGATACATCCTCTATCCATGGACAACCTATAACTTAATAAATAGTAATAAATATTCACATGGGTCTCATATCTCATACCTGATAAGAAAATTGTAACTCTCAAGGCATCTTCAACCTCATTACTCTTGATAGTTGACATGCACAACCTAGTGCTCTAACATGCAACAACATGCAATAGGATGACTTTTCATCTCCCATTTGGAAACCCAATATGAGAAATATTCATTTAAACTTTGTAACCGCCACCAATTATTGGATCCTTCCTTTATGAGTGTAATCACAAAATTTTGTAGATAATTTAATTAAATACTTTTGTTCAACATGCCCTTAGGCATCCAAGTAAACCTTCTAAGATTCATGGAGAAACATGAATAGTAGTTAGTTATTGTAAGGTTAATGTCCCATTATCTTGACACTCTCTCGCTTGATATTATACATTATAATTAAATCCATAAGAAAACATAATAATAATCAAGTGTAGTGATCAAGGCCCCCAACTTATATGTGGTTATTGGCTTTGTGAGAGAATCTACAACATTATCCAAAGTGTCAACCTTCTCTAACAAGACCTTACCATTCTCAACCATTTCTCACACCAAGTGATACTGTGCATCAACATGCTTGATACAAGCATGATACATAGGATATTTAGCCAAACATATACCACACTAACTATCACATCCGAACCTAATAATATTACAATTAAAACCAATAGTTGTATCAAGTCTTTGTAACTACACCACCTCCATAGAGGCATGTGTAGCAGCCATATATTATACGTTAGTGTTTGTCAAAGCAATCATAGCTTGTCTTTGACTCACCCAACTTACTACACCTCCAAATAGAGAGGAAACATAACCACTAGTGTACCTTTGACTATTCGAGTCACTTGCCTAATTTGCATCAGTAAAAAATTATATGTCTAATGACTTCACCACATCTTCAATACCATGATAACACAAATAGTAATTAAAAAGGTTCCTCACAAAAATATAACTACCCTTTTAGTAAAATTCTAATGCTATTTACTAGGGTTAGACATAATCCTACTCAAAAAACTATTTTTGAATTCTGCATGTTAAATATTTTCAACACCTTCTTTACATACTCACTTTGGGACAAAGTTAATGTTCCATTTTTCCTATCCCATGAAATCCTCATACCAAGGATTTTCTTAGCTACACCCAAATCCTTCATAGAAAATGACCTTGCCAATTTATTTTTAAGTTCATTTATATGTTGCATGTTAGTCCCAGGAACAAGCATGTCATCAACATAAAGTAATAGGACAATATAACTACCATTATCCAATCTCTTAAAATAAACACAATGATCATGATCTATGGTAATCTTGTTTAGCCATGCAAACTCTTCTTCAACTTGTACACTAACTCCTCCTTACCTTTGACCTCGTATCCCTGTGGTTGCTGCACGTAGATTTCCTTCTCAAAATCCCCATGGAGAAAAGTTGTTTTAACATCTAGCTATTCAAGATGCAAGTCTTTTGCAACCACAAGACTTATCCCACAAGCCCAGTTATCTTCTGCAAGAATACCTATCACACATAAAGATAGAATTGAACAGCAAAATAATTGAAGACAATAACAATGAAATTAATTGAATTGATTGAGTTACAATGAAGGATATGACATCCTTATAAAGAAATCTAACTCTAAAGATAGAAACCCTAAATGGTGGAGTTTACAAGATAGACTAAGAGTTGAAACAAAATGCATGAATCGGTCATGTATGCACAAATAGCATAATAGACTAATTAAATGCATGAAACTCTCAAAATCTAAACATAGTTTGATTTTCCTAGTTTGCATTATGCATGGAGATAAATTTTAACTAATTATCCCTAATTAATTAATTAACTAAATAACAAATACCAATAATTAATTAGTAATTAAGGCATCGATTTTTTAGTGAATTATGCAATTAAGTGAATAATTAATGTATTAATTATTTACTCCAATATTTCTCACTCATTTGCCAAGTTTATGGTGCCACAGTTTCAAATTTGTCCTTGCAACATCTATTGTAGTTGTCTCTGCAACAAATTTTTATGTAGCAGTTAAGGTAGAATAAGTATTACTAGTACACAAATACAATGTGCCTACCTTTGTACCTTTAGCTACTACTAATGCACCTTTAGGGACCTTCCAGACATTATCTGTAAATGTAACTATGCAGCCTTCACTACCCAATTGTCTTGCAGAAATTAAATTTCTTCTTAAATTAGGGACATGCCTTACCTCCTTTACCAACCAGTCATTTCCATTCTGCAACTAAATTTTGTATCTTGCCTTTTCTAACAATCTGACAGGGCTCATCATCACCCAAGTATACTTGTCCAAAATCACCTTGAACATAATCTAGAAAATATTTTATATGGGGTGTGGCATGAAATGAAGCCCCTGAATCTATTAACCAAGAATCATTAACATTATCTAAACATAGAATCAAGGCATCTTGTAAATTATTACTTGCAACATTGGCTTCCTTACTGTCATCTTCATTTTTGTCTTCTTGTTTGTTTTTCCAAGACCAACAATCTTTCTTTAAATGTCCTGACTTTTCGTAGTACCAACAATCCTTTCTTTCTTTAGATTGAGAGTATCCTTAATTTTCCTCTTGCCTTTGATCTTCCCCTATTTTCTATATTCAAAATAGTACCCGATAATGTTGAAGTCTCACTTGTTCTTTTCCGCCGCATTTTCTCACTTAGGATAACACCAACAACATCATAAATTTTTTGAAGTATTTTTACTAGAGATATAGCTACTTATAGCCATAACTAAGCCATTCCATCTTTCTAGCAAAGAACATAAAATTAAGATATCCCTAACCTCTTCATCAAAGTTAACTTTTACAAAAGTCAATTGGCTGGTAACTATATTAAATTCATTCAAATTATCTGCTACAGATCCTCCTTCACTCATTTTCATATTAAATAAATGCTTCATAAGAAATACCTTATTGGAAGTTGAGGGTTTCTCACACAATTTAGCCAATGCTTGCATCAAGTCTGTAGTCGTTATTGCTCTTGATATATTGAATGCTACAGACGGTACAAGGCACAACTGAATGGTTCCTAGTGTCTTTATGTCCAAAATATCCCAATCTTCATCTAACATCAAGGTTGATTTCTTTGTCTTTCCTTCCAGTGGCCGCCACAGATCCTTTTGATATAGGTAATCCTCCATCTGCATTTTTCATAACTGATATTTCTAGCCATTGAACTTCTTGACCTTGAATTTGGTTTCTTCCATTGCTCCCACTCAAATCTGAAGGTCCCTACCAATTTACAGAAATTACATGGCTCTGATACCAATTGTTAGGGTTTAGGCAGATCTAGAGCAAATATGAATTAACAATTATATGAAGATACAAACACGAAAGATGAAGAGAAATACATAACATAGAGATTTAACGTGGTTCACCCAAGATGGGCTACATCCATAGAACACAGTTGTCCAATCTTTTCTTATTATCTAGTAAATCAGTACAACACAATTGCAATGTCTTTTACATTCCAGACGCTTCTAACATGCAATTTTTAGGGCAACATACAAAGTTGGTATTTTTAGGGCTTTTTCAATGTTTGTTTTTTTTCTCAAAAAAATAGCAAAAATAAAATTCTTAGGGGTTGCGCCCCCAAACCCCCCACTCGAAGCCCGACCCGGCCCCGAACCCCAATGAGGATACATAAAAAGTGTATAGTACTTGCATGATTAATCACCACATATTAACACTAATTTCAATGTAAAAGCATCAAATTTATGGTACCACATCCTAGGCATGTTTTAGACCATACAATGATCATTTTAACCTGCAAACCAATTGTTCATTTTTTTCATAACAAAACCATCAAACTATCGCATATAAATGTCTTCCTTAATATACCCATGGAAGCAAGAGATTTTAACATACATTGACTCAATTTTAAAACCACAAGATATAGCAATACATAAAAGGAATCTAATAGAAGTTAAATTAGCAACATGCAAGAGAATTTTACCAATATCAACTCCCTCTTTTTAGGAGTGTCCCTTGGTTACCAGTCTAGCCTTGTACCCTTCTAATTGATCATCTACACCAAATTTAATGTTATACACCCACTTGCAACCAATGGGATAACTTCCATTAGAAAAACTAACAAGATCTTAGGCATTACAACTATCTAAGGCCATCATATCCCCTTGCATGACCTACATCCAAGATTAAGTATCCTTCAAGGAGAGGGCCTCCCTATAAGATCTAGGTTGATCATCAACACTTTAACAAAATAAATATAGAACAAAAATTTGATGGAATGCACAAGACTGTTGTAGTGTTGTAAATTATATTTGTATACAATTTCATACTCACTCAGGTTTCACTTTGGTGACTCTGCCTTCTATCCCCCGATTCTTCTCACAGTGGTTCTAAATCTAAAATCCTCATCTTTTTCTGTCATTTCTAACCTTCTATTCAACCCAGTTGGACTGGTCAAGGGAACCTAGTGCCCTTGACGTCCTGGTCAAGGACACCTAGCTCCCTTGTCTAGACCAAAATGGCCCAATTTCAAACCCTCTAATAGTTGAGAAATTTTGGGTGGGAACCTATTTCCTGTGTCAGACTTCTTTTTAATTTCCAATATGTTTCATGAGGATGGGTATAAAATCAAGTCTTATCCCCTCATTTGAAACATCTCTCCACAAGTTTTCGATTACATTTTTTCAAATTCAAGTGAGCAAGTAGTTAAGCATCATTAGAGAAATGAAGGAGAGGTCAAGTATTTAGATTTCAAGGATTCAAGATGGCATCCATGATCAAGTTCTTATGAAGACATCCATGAATTCCTACATTGCAACGTCAACCTTTCCATGAATACTTCAAGACACAAAATATTCATATAGGTATAACATTTCAATTTCAGATCTAGCCTCTACCATATCAAGGCAAGCTTTCCATTTTTTTTCAATTCATCATAGGGTTCCAAACCCAAGGTTTGACCTATAAACTCCTATCAACCCGAAAACATTTTTCCTCTTGTGTGTGCAGGTGACAGATTCTAGAGACAAAAAATATGGATCTAAACAGAGAAGACTAAGATGTACAAGAACAAATTTTAAAGAGATAAAAACATTGGGTCAAGACTACCTAACATCAGTGACCATTTTTTTATGACAAAATTTGAGAGAGATACTCAATGCAACATCTTGATTTTGAAACTATTTTTGTTGTCCACATCTGACACTTCTGGGTCAAGGCCATGTAGCATCTCTATCTAGGATTTCATACGCAAATTTTAGCCACAAGTTCCTCTCTACTTCCCATTTCCAGATCTATGCTTCGTGTGTGTATATATGTTTTGAAACTCACTATACACATTGATCATTGTCAATTTTACATCATCAACTCTAATTCTTGCATTCAATTCACATTATTTCAAAATTATTTTCAACTCAAACAAGGTAAGTGAATTCCAATCTATGTTTAACCCCTTTCCTAATAGGTTTTGAGGTTGAACCTATTGAATCTCATTTACCATAATATGATTGTTGGGAAATGAGTTTAATTCCTAGATTGCATGCCTAAACTAGTGAAGCCCATTCTCCAACCTAATCAATTTGGTGAACACAATGACAACGTGTATTATGCTTACATTAAATTCTGATTTTTAATTATAGATCTGATTTGTATGTATTTCATTGACTTATATTTGTAATCATTTCTTAAATATATCAGTTAAGCACTTACATTACATACATTTAGAGTACTAATTCACAAAAACTTTGTTATTTAGAGGATGTGGTTAATACTGAGAGGGGGGTGAATCAGTATTAACAAGAAACTGAAATCTTAAACCAAACTGATCAATACTTCACCAAAACGGATCATAACCAGTACCGGTAGCCACTGAAATCAATCTACTAACCAGATTTACCAAACTGCTCATTTAAGTGTTCCATATCATGCATGTAATAGAAAGATATCAACTTAACACAAACACAAATCAATCACCATATGAACACTAGGATTTTCATGTGGAAACCCAAATGGGAAAAACCACAGTGGGAATCGGTACCCACAAGATAATGCACTCTTTCAGAATGCACCTTGTTAGGAGCCTAGCTCGGTTAGGAGCTTACAATGATGCCCAGTTAGGAGAAGACCCTATTAGGAGTCACCCGGTCAAGGGATTTACAATATGAGCTCTATTAGGAGCTATGCACTATTAGAAGCAACCTCACAGGAGGATTTAAACTCAAGTTGTTGAGCTACCCGATTAAGGGATTTACATGAAAAAGGCCTGTTAGGACCTACCCGCTTAAGGGATTTTGAACCTACTGCAACTATTAGGGAACAATAGATGAATGATATGGAAATAACACTTCCTGCTTGCTTGTTCAAATCCACTTCAACTCCAATATGCTTCACTCTTACAGACACACGCCTCTGGTTCGGCTACACACTCTTTTCTTAGATTATCGACATAATAAACTTCATCAAAACTGACCTAAATACACTTTACATCTTTGTCGATTACAAAACCCTAGATACATCAAGATTCAAATGAATTTACATCATAGATAAACATAGATCATTACAAATAATCATACAGATTATTACAACAAATATCAAGACAATTTCAACTGTTGAATAATCATAACACGACACCACGCATCAATCTGATAAGCAGTCAAACCCTTAAAACATTCTTCTATTCTCTTTGTTGTTTCCCAAGAAATTCCATCCTTAATCGTGCCAAAATAGTATTTTAATTTCTCACATGGGTTGTGACACATCACCATCAAGTTATGAACATAATGAAATTCACTGCCAAACCATAAAGCATCATCGGTTAAGAGATCTTGTTACCGGTTCTAAAACCCTACTGAAAATACAACAGTAAATCACAAACCTTACTTCTGATTATCAAAACATGATGTGGTTGTGTTCATAGACTCATTACAATGATATAAACACATTTTCCAAACCACAACACCTAATTCCTCATCAATCTTCAAAACCGATTGCTTAAGTATAACAATGTTTCACATTTACCGGTTAAATTCCTATTTGTCAGGTTTTATGTCAGCTACACAGTTCATCTCACCAACTTAATCCATTACCGGTTAGGTCACACCAGTAAACCTAGATGACAAAGTAATCAAGAATAAACAATTGCCATAGTTGCCATCAATGACAACACAAATAATTGATCACCAAGTCACCAACCAATATCTCAATCTATACCGGTCATACATCACCATGCCATCATTTTCCTTATCATATCAACTATATCATCACCAATAGTCCTTCAATATATCATCAGCAATAGTCCTTATATCGGTATGTCAACATCATCATTAGTTATGCCAATCATGCCAACAAACTTAAAATATTTTGATGAGTTTAACTTGTGCATTGCATAATTTTTTATTTATATGCTAAGATCTAATTATTATTGCATATTATTCTCATATTTAGAAGCATTCATTGTTCAAATCTATCATTTCTATAGTGTATTTTTCTTAATTAAATGATTAATTGATCATTCTATTGGGAAATTGCATTGTTTAAATTCTTCTTTTGCATGCATTATCAATTACCAAGTACAAGAGGCATTGTGAGTACAAATCTATTTCATTAGCTTTTCCCTCTTTATATATGAGTTTCACAACCCTTTACCCCAAAAACAATATCTTGGTAAGAAGAAGTTATAGACTTATGTCTTCCCAATGTTTAAATACTAGGGGTATTGAACCTGAGTTGACTAACCTATTTCATGGTAACCTGGATGAAAATTCAATTCCTACACATGGCATACCCAACATTGTGGAGAACCATTCCCCTCATGATTCTCATGATGAGGATGACTCTTCAACTCAATTGACCATTGAACAATTGGGGGAACTTGGCAAGAAATTGGAAAGGTTTTAACAATGTATGAGTCAATAACAATTGGGTGGAGAGGTAGTCTCCTTGATTGATGGTTTGAGGAGATTGATTCAAAGTGATGAACATGGTGTGAATGTGTTGTGTGACATTTCTCTTATTGTAGACATTGATATTATGCCACTAAAAATTTATGCCGAAGTGCTTCATTTCTCAAATCCTATAAATCCAGTTGAGCATTTCACCCTACATGTTTGCCTAATGCACCTACATATACACATTCCATCATGGTTGCCTCTACACAAAATGTTAATGGTATACATGTTAGTCATGGGGGACATCCTATCAATCAATACTCTTGCATAACTCCTTTTATTAATTCCAACCCAAGGTTTGACCTAGGCAAACTTCTATCAATAACACCATTTCCCCTCTTTTTGTGTGCAAGTGACAGATCTAGAAGCTAAAAATAAAGATTCTGGTAGAGAAGATGACAACAATCAGATTTGTCTTTTTTAGGAGTGAAAAATGGATGACCAGGTCGCCTCAAGCATACTTCTCTAACATATTTTCACCAAAAATTTTGGGAAAATATTTTGAGCAACATTCCGATTCTAAAAGTTTCTTGTTTACCTACATCTACTAGTTGGAGGACTGGGTCACCCCAAGCATCTTGGTCCCGTTCTTTTGGATAGATTTTTAGGCTTAGGTTCCTCTAAATGTTCCATTAATTCAAATCTAGCTATGTGTCTACATATCGATTTGTAACTCACTGTTCATATTATTTTATGCCAATTTTTCATCACTCATCATAGATATAGCATTCAATTTCAATTCCCTCAAGAACCCTTAACTCAAATAAAAGGAAAGTGGACTTTATTTGCTTTCAATCCATTTCACAAACAAATTATGGTTGAATCAATTGAATTCATCCCCCTTTTTAATTTTTTGTGTGGAAATAAGTGGATATCCTAGTTTGCATGCCTAAACTTGTGAAACCCCTATTTTCATATGAAACATTTTGGTGAACTTAATGATTTTTTTATTTTGCATACTTTTAATTTTTAATTTCAGATACAATTTTTAATTAGTTATGTATTTTCATTTCTTATTTAATCACATCATTGCTTCATTTCTTGCATTAGGAAACAAATCATCATCATCTCATATTGCATTTTAATCCAGAAAAAGCCAAAAAGCCTCTCTTTATATTTGTTATTTCTTGCATTGTGTGTTTAGAGTGCATTTTCATGTTATATTAGATTACATCATTTGATTGCAATAGTTAGTATTTCTTTTCTTAGATTAGAAAGCAAAAATAAATCTCTCTCTTGGAAATTCAATCATGTTGGATCTCTTTCATAAGCCATTTAGTAGTGATGACTTTAATATGTTAGATGAAGCCCTCGATGACTTCATATCAACTCATCCTCTAAATCTCCAAAAACTCATCCCACTCATAAGAACATTGTGATGCACGAAAAATTGCTTTATGAAGTTTTACCTTCTACTCAATCCAAAATCAATCATATTCATGAAGTTTTTTTGATACAAGAAGTTAATATGGTTAATAATTTTGTTTATGAAGCTTATATCTTCTCTTCTAGAGATGAGGCCCTACTGAACCATGATTTTTCTCTTATTCATGAGGAAGCTTTGATGCACAAAGAAGATAGAATTATCACTTCCTTTAATGATCTCTCGTTTGGAGATGAAACATTAAAGAATGACAACTCTTCTCCCAAAAAAAACCTCCCACATGTGAATACCTTGTGCAAGATGAACATGACTTAAATATTATAGCCAAAGTCTTTATACTTTGATGGACATAAAGGCCTATTCCGCTCCTAGAGAGTATTTTGTTGTTCTAGACATTTCAATGATGTTGGCATTTTTTATGATTATGTTGTGATTGTCATTGATGGACACACACTTGCATTGAAACTACTTTTATGTATGAGTTATGCTTAACCGGCAATTGTTCCAACCAATATGATGCATTATAGTCCTTAGACTATTGGTGTTTTGCAGAAAGTAATTACCGATCTGAAGCGTTATGTTGACCCCAAGCGGTTCGAGGATCTCAAGCGGCATGAAGGATCAAAGCAGCAGGACACATATTTCCCAGTCTTCATTTTGTCAAACTGGCAACCAGCATTTTGCTTGAACCGGTATTTTGTATGAACCGGTAATACTTTGTGATGAGTTACCAACCGGCATTTTGTGATGAGTTACCATCCATCAATTGTTTGACGGTACCGACACTTTAACGGTGCTTTTTGTGTCATGTTACCATATACGTCTAGATGCATTGAACCTAGGAAATTGTATTGTAATCCTATTGGACCAACATGAAATCAGATTCCTTTATAAGGACATCATGTCTAGGGTTTTAGGTTGTTGTTGTTGTTGCTATTGTTGTTGTTGTTGTTGATGATGATGATGTTGTTGCTAGGGTTTAAGGTGGATGAGGAATCAGAGAGAGTATGAATGTATAGAAGACTGAAGTAATGCTGGAATGCATTAGGAACGAGCTATCAAGGATCTAACCAAGCAATCTGTGCTATTTGCTAGATCACTCACTTGTTGATTACTCACATCTTCGACAAGTCTGTAGCCCTTAACCAGGTAGGCCCAAAAGCCTTTTGTAAATCCTCTAACAAGGTGGTTCACATCTGTGGATCTAAAATCCTCTAGCAAGGTAGTCTTTAATCGAACTTATCTCCTAATAGAGATTGAGATTCCTAACATGATCTGTTATGGTAAAGAACATTGTATGACCTTAACCGGTCTGGTTCCTATTCTGCAGATATTTACTTGTGAGTTCCATCTCACTGTGGTTTTTCCCATTTGGGTTTCCACGTCAAAATCTCTTATTTTATGGTGTTTGTGCTTCTGTGGGTGAATGCATTATTTTCTATTTGGTTTGCATGTGTGCTAACCAGTTTGTCTACTAAACTGTTTTACCGGTTTACTGTTAGTCTTGCAAAGTGTTTAATTGCAAAGATTTTTGGCATACTAATTCACCCCCCCCTCCTAGTATTCATCAATTGGTATCAGAGCCTACCTTTCTATAAGTTTAACCACTTGGAAATAGATATGGGGGAATACACATTGAGAGAACTTACTCATCGACTCACTCAGTCTAAGCAAGCCTATGATGATCTTATGGTCAAATACAAGGCCTCTCAAGCAAAGAGGAGAGAACATGCAGAAAAGCTGATGGAGCTATCTGAAAATAGTTCCTCTGATAAAGCAGACATGGAAGCCCTGATTCAAGAAGTAGAAAAGCTGAATGAATCCAATTCCAATCTGAGAAAAGAATTGGAAGGACTAACTATTCGAATGTGTCAAGAGCTTGAGAACCGGAGGAAAGCTGAAGATCTAGTCAAAGACAAAGATCATGAAAACTCCAAGCTGAAGCAAGAGATCAGTGCCCTAACTACTCAACTCCATGCGAGCAAAGTGGAAAAGGAAGACATGCAAGGAGAACTGAACATTGCCATCTCTGAGAATGAAAACCTGATGGAAACAAATGCTGCTATTTCCAAAGAACTCTCTGAGTCAAAGGAAATACTTGCTAAGTTCAACAAGAGTACTGTCAAGCTAGAGCAAAAGCTTGAATCTACCAAACATGTCAAGAATACTGATGGACTTGGTTATTCCGGTCATGAGGAAGATGAGACCTCTGGTACAAATGTTGGAACATCAAAGAATCAACCGACATTAAAGGATAAAGGTAAGCAAAAGTTTAAACTTGTTTTCTTTAACTGTCTTAAAGAAGGACATACTGCCAATGTGTGTAGGAGTAAGGCTTACAATAATTTTCCTTATTTTCTAAATGATAAGCTTAGATCCTATTAATTCAATGGTAACTGTTATGCATGCAACAAGTTTGGGTATAGAGCATCTAAATGCAGGTTCGTTATGAGTAACACTGGAAGATATCCTCAAAGGACCCAAGGAGTTGGTCCTGAACCTTTTGTGAACCGGAATCACAACCGGTTTAATGCCTTCAATCATCAGCCAAGAAGCGGTGGCTATCAAGGGCAACCGGATGGAGAGAAAACTGTATGGTTTGTCATGGTCATGGTCACACTGCTGCAACATGTAGGAGGAAGAACGACAACATGAATAATGAACCTTGGAGAGCACCTGGATTGGTCTGCTATCACTGCAACAAATCGGGTCACATTGCCAGATTCTGTAGATCAAGAAAGAACATATCGGATGACATACCGGTCACTCCAGAAGGAAAGATTGATGTTGACACTATTCAAGTGGATATGAACAAAACATGGAAGAAGAAACCAGCAGTGTTACAAGAAGAACCGGTTTCTGCACCTAGTGTGGAAATATCAGAACCGGCAAACTAAGCATCAGAAAAGCTTAGGGGGAGCAAATGGCGAAATGTTTCGAACCCCCAGATTAACCGGTAAAAGACCTTAACTGGTATGCAATACCTATCATTTGGCAAAAGACTAGAAACGGTAAAAGGAAAACTAAGGTTTACACCCTAATGATGGAGCATTAATTACGGTAGGTGAGGAATATGTTTAAAATGAATTTTCAAATCATTTCTCACTATCATTTTTCAAAGCGAAGAAGGTTTTCAAGTGCAGAGCGACGAAAAAGTGATTTGTGTTATGATTTAGAGAAATTTTAGAAACCTTGAAGGAGATTCAAAAGCAAATTGCAAACGGTCAAGAGAAGAACGCAAAGCGATGATTCTGCAACAGACAAAGTGTGAGGTGGAGAAGAATCTGAAAGCCCTAAATTCATGATTTTTGAAAGGTATTTTTTGAGTTTTCAGTTTCTATCATGGCTTCTGCATCCCATACTAGCTCTAGTGCATCTGTCGATTTAGCAAGCTTTATTCAACGCAAGTCTAAATATAATGCCCTATCACAAGTTCCAGTTGGTGTGATAGTAGAAGAGGGAATCTCAGATTACATAGATTGTAAAATCGAAGACCTAGGGTCTCTAGCAATTCACTCACAGCAAGGTTTATTTTGTGGAAAAGATAAAAAGATCAAACCGGAGCATAGTATTTTGGAGAAGAAGAAGCTCCACAATGTTGTTTATTTCCTGGAGGATTTCACAAATGATCACATTAGGATCATTCTGAGCAGAGTTCATGGTGACAAGATGTACCTGGAAAGAACGCATGATATTACATAGCAAGCAATTCATTCCGTCACTGGTTTCTACAATACAGGGGAAGTGCCAGCCCTAAGGATGGTAAGCAAGACTGAAATGTCCAAACTCACCGGTTCAGTGAGCGACTCATGAGGTATGACCGTCAATTCAATCAAGGATGATCTGGTCAAGTATGCCTGCATGGTGATAGGCTACCAGGCGTTCTCTACTAGCAGCCTTAACTCTGTATCTGTTGTAGTGGTAAATGTTGCTTACTGGATGATCAAGGAGGATGCATCATTTGACCTATGCACCGGTATGTAAAGGCAACTCCTATTGAATCTTAAATCGATCAAACAGGATAATGCATTGAGGTTCAAGTTTGGACAACTACTGGTTGGGTTGTTCTTTTACTTCCAAGGCTACTTTCCAGGAGTAGGTGATGTCCAATGGTCTGTTGACCAATCGGTAACCAAGCAAATCAAGGAAAGCCTTCAAGCAGTTGGAATCGGTTACCCTGAAGTTCTGAACAAGTACTTTGATGAGTTCATATGCAAAATGAGTCTAAGGATGAGAATATCAAGTGATATTGTCAAGAAATATGAAGATGATATTTGTTTCACCATTAAAGTGGATCAATGCATAATGGAGGCTGTTGAGCCCAGATAGGAGGAAGTGGAGCCTATGGGCTATGAGGTAATGAATGATATGCTGGAAGGATATGCCTCTACCCTTATTACCTCACCACTTGATCCAAAGGCAAGGAGAACCGACACCTACCTAGAAAGGATAACACCGGTTGAGGAACCCTCAACAAATAAAGGAAAAGAACCTTCAGTGAAGAAGGCAAAAGTAGTGCCTTCAGCATCGGCACCAGCTATTACAGCCAGTCCTAAAGTGACCAAGTGGTCATCGGCTAAAACGAAACCGGAAGCGGTACCTGCTCAAGTGTTCGAGAGAAAGAGGAAGACAAGGAATGCCTCACCAGACTCAGAAGAAACTGTGTCTGAGGAAAAACCTAAGAAGACATGACAAGGAAAGAAAAAGACAAAGAATGAACTGGCATCATTGGCACCGGTAAATATTGACATCTCCTCCTACAATCCTTTGACACATTGTCAAAGAACTATCAAAAACATTAGGAGAAAAGTGTTGAATGATTTGATTGATTGTTTTGATGACTTTAATGATCATGAAAAGGAAGCAGTTGAAAAAGAAATCATTCAGTATTTATGTGTTAATGATCGGTCACCTTCAGAAATTAGATCTAAGACACCGAATTCTTTATATAATTCCTTAGACAATAAATAGTGCATTGCCATAGAGAAGGAACAGGAAATGAGAGAGAAAGTTTTTGCTGAACATTTTCCTGATGCATCAAATTCAAAACTGTTTGAAGTAATGAATAAATACAAAGGCCTCTTCTTCATGAGAAGAATGAGAAGAAGAAGACTCCTGTTACTTGAAGGAAAGGGTCAAGAAGTGCTCAAGAATACATAAATTCTTGCTCTAGAAGCTCTTAAGATGCATAGTGTGGCTGAAGCCAACAAGAAGGTTGAACAAGAACCGGCAATAACTAAACCGGATGAAGTGTTTGATGATGAAGGAAATCCGATTGTTGAACCTATCGACACTATTGATGTCGATGCTCTATATGGAGAGGATGTTGCTTAGGGTGCACCATCGGAAGCAACAGGATAGAAGAATCAGGCAAAATAAGCAAAAGAAAACTGAGGACAAAAAGGAGGAAGCAAAGAAGCAAGCAGAGAAGAAGAAAGCAGAAGAGGAAAAGAAGAAGGATGAAGAGGAGAAAAAGAAGAAAGAAGAGGAGAAGAAGAAGAAGGATGAAGAGGAGAAGAAGAAGAAAGATGAAGAGGAGAAGAAGAAAAAGGAAGAGGACAAGAAGAAGAAAGAAAAAGATGAGGAGAAACGGAAACAGGAAGAAAAGAGAAAAGAAGAGGAGAAGAAAAGAAAAGAAGAGGAAGAAGAGAAAAAGAAACAAGAAGATGCAAGGAAGAAGAAAGAGGAAGAGGATGAGAAGAAGAGAAAGGAAGAGGAGAAGCGAAAGGAAGCAGAAAAGAAGAAGGAAGAGAAAGATAAGGCAGAGGAGAAGAGGAAGGAAGCAAAAAAGAAGAAGGCAGAGGAGGATAAGGAAGAAGAAAAGAGAAAAGAAGCAGAGAAGAAGAAGGCAGATGAGAACAAGGAAGCTAAAGTGGCAAAGAGCACGCAAGCCAAACTGACTAACCTCACCAGTCTTATTGACCTCCAATCCACAAGAGAAATGGAGCTGCTATAGAGCATTAAGGTTGCTCAAGAACGCCTTGAGGTGTTAAGGAGGAAGATGTGATCCAAGCTGCGGTGGACACTCTTACCGGTTTGTTACCTGGTACAAACCTCCCCAGTACCAACTCATCATTGGCCCAATTGAAGCTCCTATGCACAGTAGTGGATGATCAAGTGCAGAGCTTAGAGGAGGTAGCAGAGGCAAATGCCAAGAAAGAGCATCAAAAGGCTCTCAACATTGCCCTGGTGAAGAAGCTTAATGAGCTCCAGTCTGAACTGCAAAAAGCACAGAAGGATATAAGGAATGCTCTAGATGAGGGAAATCTACTACTAAGTAAGATTTTCCAACCCCATCTCTTCTATGATGATGTGCTTGTACAGAAGCAGAAGCTTCAAACTGACTTGTAGTTGTATATGAGTACCTTCAAGCTGCCATATGACTCTTTTACAACTTATGGGCAAACCGTTCACCAGTTTCACATCCAGTCTACCAAATTAGAGTTGGAAATAAGCAACTGGACTCGAGATTTGTAGGAACTCCAACTGGTTCTACTCCCATGCCTGCAGATTCTTCAAAAATGCTATCTCAATCTGGATGGTTTAACAGTGACTCAGGAGATGAGCACACTAGATGTCATGGAAGAACAGGTCTCCCAGATGTAGACAGAGAAAGAAGTGGCAACCTCCCTACTTGAGTCCTGGTCCTTATCTATGAAACAATTTTTGTAGGACTTCAAATCTATTTTTGACAAGTTTTATTCCTTATTGTCATAAACTCTTATTCTTTTAATCCTAATGACACAGGTGTTAATCTATAATATTTTGTTGTCATTGTTGGCAAAGGGGGAGAAGTATAAATTTTGAATGTTTTGATGTATACTTTCATGTTATTTCTATTCAGAAGTAGTATACATTGTATTTTCTGCAAAAGGGATAGTGTGTATGCTTAGGGGGAGTAATTTTGATTCTGGCATCTTTTTGTTGTAAAACACTTAGATGTCAAAATTTCCTAAGTGTTGCCATCAATGCCAAAGGGGGATATTGTTGGCATTTTTTATGATTATGTTGTGATTGTCATTGATGGACACACACTTGCATTGAAACTACTTTTATGTATGAGTTATGCTCAACTGACAATTGTTCCAACCGGTATGATGCATTATAGTCCTTAGACTATTGGTGTTTTGCAGAAAGTAATTACCGATCTGAAGCGGTATGTTGACCCCAAGCAGTTTGAGGATCTCAAGTGGTATGAAGGATCAAAGCGGCAGAACACATATTTCCTAGTCTTTATTTTGTCAAACGGGCAACTGGAATTTTTCTTGAACCGGTATTTTGTATGAACCAGTAATACTCTGTGATGAGTTACCAACCGGCATTTTGTGATGAGTTACCATCCACTGATTGTTTGATGGTGCCGACACTTTAACGATGCTTTTTGTGTCATGTTACCAGATACGTCTAGACGCATTGAACCTAGGAAATTGTATTGTAATCCTATTGGACCGACATGAAATCAGATTCCTTTATAAGGACATCATGTCTAGGGTTTTAGGTTGTTGTTGTTGTTGATGTTGTTGCTAGGGTTTAAGGTGGTTGAGGAGTCAGAGAGAGTATGAATGTATAGAAGACTGAAGTAATGCTAGAATGCATTAGGAATGAGCTATCAAGGATCTAACCAAGCAATCTATGCTATTTGCTAGATCACTCACTTGTTGATTACTCACATCTTCGACAAGTCTGTAGCCCTTAACCGGGTAGGCCCAAAAGCATTTTGTAAATCCTCTAACAAGGTGGTTCACATCTGTGAATCTAAAATCCTCTAGCAAGGTAGTCTTTAATCGGACTTATCTCCTAACAAAGATTGGGATTCCTAAAAGGATCTATTCTAGTAAAGAACATTGTATGACCTTAACCGGTCTGGTTCCTATTCTGCAGATAGTTACTTGTGAGTTCTGTCTCACCGTGGTTTTTCCCATTTGGGTTTCCACGTCAAAATCTCTTGTGTTATGGTGTTTGTGTTTCTGTGGGTGAATGCATTATTTTCTATTTGGTTTGCATGTGTGCTAACCGATTTGTCTACTAAATTGTTTTACCAGTTTACTGTTAGTCTTGCAAAGTGTTTAAGTGCAAGATTTTTGGCATACTAATTGACCCCCCCCTCTTAGTATTCATCAAATGCAACATCATGATACATATTTTTCTTAAAGAAATGTCTTGCAAAATTCAAGATCACTCATTTACCTCCCAAATGGACATGAATGTTGTTAATAAAGATGTGTATCCCCTGTAATGGTGAAAATTAGGGTTTCACCAATTAACATAATAAAACCACTAATTTTACTTAAGATACCACCACATTGAAAGAGGGATGGACCTAATAGATTTGGGCTTAATCCCAATGGGGAAAAGACTAAAATTTTGAATACGTTCACCTGATTTATTTGCCCCTCTTTCTATATTGAAGGGTGTATTTGTGAAATGCTAAAATTAGGGTAAAACAAGGAATTTTTAATGTAAATTGACAAAAATAGTAAGCTATATATGTCCCATGAAGCCACCAACTTGGATTTGAGAAAAATAAGATGTGTTAGATATGTTCCCAAAAGTTCGGCCTAACTTTTTGGGACTAGGTAGTATCAATTCGCCATGGTCCTCCAAATTTTTTGTTGTCGAAAGTTGAACCTATTTGTCTCTGTGAACTCTGTTGATCCTCTCGAGTACAACTTTGCACCTATTTTCTGCACATAGAAAGAAAGAGAAAGATGTTGGGGATAGGGGTTTGCCTAAGTCAAACCCCAATTTAGGAATTAACCTTAAATGAAATAATGCAAATACTAAAATAAATGTTGAATAGATATACCTCAAATCTACAATTGTTGATGATGATGCAAGTGTGTGTGTCTATGTATGTCACACTTTTATAAAGAAAATGGTCAATGCTGATTCAAAATTTTAAAGTAAATCAATAGAAATTGAAATATATGTTTTGAATTTTGGAATGATGTAAACTAATTAAATTTATATTCTTTTGTCTATTTTATGTTTGTAATTTTAACAAAATTTTAAAAAATTATTTGAATGTAGTTTTTTATAAAGTAAACACCATAATTTAGTTGCTGATAAAATACTAAAATTGAAGTTACACAAGCCACTAGACTTTAATTAGTAAATTTTACTTTTTTTTAATCAATTTTTTTGTGTATATTGATAACTTGAAACTTTAGTGCATGGATATATTTTTTACTATTTTTTATAAATATATATTTTTCAATAAATTTGAAAAGTTTTGTGTGCTGAAATATAACTCTTTCCAATTCCCACTAGTTTTTTTCTTAATTATTTATCCAAATTAGAAAATAATTATATCATCTTGACATAGATTTCTTTCTCTACTGCATCATATTTATTTCAAAAAATTTAAATAAATTTTAGTATTTTTCCTTGACAAGATAATCAACCTTATATTTTAGTGTTGATGACCAACTTTCAATAAAAATAAAATATAAAATATAAAAAAGTAATTAAAATATTTAAAGATATATATTTTTGAAAATTCACTTATAGATCTATAAAAGGGTATTTTTACATTTCAAAAAAAAAGAAAATTATAAGAGTAGGAGTTGTTAAAACATCGAGTTTTTTTTTTCTTTTTTTTTTTTGCAATTAGACTCAAAGTGGTATAAAATATAAATTTAGTACCCACTTCCAATTGGAAAAGTTTTGGTCCACATATAACTTATCTATAATGAATCTATATAGACCATATGTTTGACTAAAATTATTTTTTAGTTAGAATTACTTAAATTCACTTGTGCTGATAAGTTAGCCTGAAATGTGACACATTTTTGTGCTTTTACCCTCTGAAATGATCTTTGAATGTAATACAAAATGTTGAATGCAATGCAATGTCAAACACATGGACATGAAAAACCCTAATCCACACACGCATTCTTGCATAAGATTGATGTAGTTTTGTTCCACAATGCTTGAATGATGAATATGCAACCTTGATGATCTCTAGAAAATGCTTGATGATGAATGCTTCATGGACACACGAATACTTTAGGTATATAATTGATGGATACTTAGATCTTAAATGAATTGATATGATGTCTTTATTTAGTGGTTTCTAGGTAAATTACCAATTAGGACGACTTCCAACGGTCATGTATAACCATGGGGACCAAAAATTCAAATTTTGGCCCCATTGAGAGGGACCATGTCCTTTTAGGGCACTATGTTCCAGACCAGGGTGTTTCATGCCCTAGTCCCTCTATAAAAAATACCAAGATAAAGTGTTAGGGGGAGGGATGCCTCACCTTGGAACCCACCAATGGGTGTTCACGATGTCAAAGTTGGAAAATGAGGCCAAACAAACCTTAGAAATGGAGGAGAGATAGAACACGCTAAAGTAGGGGCACAAACATGAGGTGTAAATTGTATCGGTGACAATTTATGATGCTACATTTAGCCCCCACTTTAACAGGAATATGAGCTTATGCAAATACTAGCGTTAAAGTAGAAATATGAGAGAGGGGAGTAACTAGGAGCAAGGCTACAAGGAGATAAGATGTCACTAATTTTGAGGGACCAAGCCCCCAATCTTAGGATATTAACTCACACAATCACACGCAAGGACACACAACATAAGGAGTTAGTAATAAAAATAAAAGGCTCCAAATCAACTAGTTGAAGAGACCTCAATAACCAAATGTCTCAGCTACTAATATCCTTCTTGGAATGCTATAATAAGAACAAAAGTGATCACATAAAAAAGAGAAAGAGCATGCATCTAACCGTGAACCACAAATAGAAAAGCTATGAGCTCATGGGGAGAAGAGAGGAGGAACATGGGTGACATAGGCTAGCTGTGTTTTGATAGGTGATCCATGAGAGGAAGAGTAAGAGAGGACATGGATACAACGAGCTAGCTTTGTTTTCCTAGTTGATTCATGTTGGGGAGGAGAGTAGAAATAGTCTAGCTATGTTTTGCTAGTTCCACTCATCTTGTTGTGTATGCAACTATTTGGTTTTAGGTGTTAAGAAACTCGTATAAGAGTTTTTTTTCTATGGTTTCAAGCATGCAACAACCTATATAAGACATGAAATCAAAATGTGTATGGTTTCAGGAATGAATCATTTCGTATAAGAGTTTGGTTTCTCTGGTTTCAAGTCTAAACACCTAGTGTAAGACAAATATATGCTTGGTTTTGATAATATCTCGTGTAAGACTTTGTTTTGATTGGTTTTGAGAATGTGTAACCTCGTATAAGACATATATAAATGTCACTTTGGTTTTGGGCATGAAGCATCTTGCGTAAGACTTTTTTTTGTCTGGTTTTGAGAATGAACACTCCATTTAAGACATGCTAAAATATAGTACAGTATAGTACAAAGGGTGATATGTATGCCCCCACCCCTTAACATATAAACATATCCCTATGTTGATGTCTTAAAGAAGCTAGATATGAGGATACACACCTTCAACACAAAGGAGATATCTTTATAAGTAACAATGTTCATAAATCCAAGCTAAAGAGGCAATGCTCTTACAAGCAAGGATAAGCTACTCGAAAAAGAGATATATTGCAACAAGTTTAAAGGGAATCCTTGGAGGAGAAGAGATCTTTTCTCAAAAGACATCTACCTCCAAGAGGAGATTTTGAACAAACAGAACATCTTCTACCAAAATAAATGAAGGATAAAAAGAATGCCTACCTTCCTCCTAATTCTAGGTAAAGGGATTCTTGATGAAGGATGACACACTTTTGACCCAAAGTGAGGGTTTTTTTTGCAATAGATATACATTTCTATGTGAAGAAGAGGTTGTAGACAAGGATACACACCTCTTGTATAAGAGAATAATTGATCAAAAAAACAACTTCACACAAGGAATGACATCATATCATAAGAAAACACCACTCAACAAAGGAAAAGTGGATCCTTAGAAAGGATAGGAACAATCAATGCCCCCAATAATAGGGACTAAGAGAAGGATTACACAACCTCCAAGGAGATATTTATTTGTAAGAGATGTACCATTTCAAGAAAGGAATAGGTCCTAACCAAGGAACACACATGTACTCGCATGGAGGATAGTTCTATGCAATAAAGGACATAATCTTATGAAAAATGAAACACAAAAGAATATGTATTGTTCAAAAGGAGACATAGGAATAAAGGATGCATTATCCTTACCCCACAAGAAAGTAGTCAAGGATAAGCATGATGAAGGATCACACACCTCTTAAGGAGATATTATTCATAAGAGACGTACCATTTTAAACAAGGAATAGGTCCTAACCAAGGAATACACATGTATTCGCATGGCAGATAATTCTATGCAAGAGGGGACATCATGTTATGAAAAATACAACTCATAAATGAAAAAGTGAATCCTTAGAAAAAAGAAAGAGATAGAAAATTATTCTTGCCCCCCAAGCATAGAGACAAGAATAAATAGACTATTGTGTTGCTCACTCAGTATGATTGCACTTGAAATTGTACCACCATGAATGACAATGAACCCCCAATAGGTAAGCTAACAATGTCACATAGTGAGGAACAATATAATACGAACTTGAATATTATTTGAAATGATTATGAGAAATATACCATTCATTTTCATCTATTACTTTTATGATCCCTAAATCAATATATTGTTGTATTTAAATTTGCAAGGCTTAACACTCATTAGTAGAATGGCCATGAATTTGATGATACTTGCAAAAAGAATATTTTTTTAAGATATTATCTACATTTTCTTCTTCTTTTAGGCCAAAGAAGAGAAATTAAATTGGTGTGAAGGAAGGTGGACAAAACATTATCTTGTTGTAATTCCATATTGGAATGAGAAGATGTGGATTCACTAGACAATGGAGGAGGGGATGTTGACAAAGGAAGAGGTTGGAAATCTATCTTTTCATTAGAAAAGTGTGATTTCTCATGACTTTCAAGAATTTTTTGCACACATCCTAAAACTTGTCCATTGTATACATGTGTTAGGATAAAAATTTTGAGTATCGAATTCAGTCATCTTAGATTTTCTATAAAAAGAAGGTGTGAAATCTAATGACCCCCAATCATCCTCCAAGAGTTCTTCTTTAGGAACATCTTTAATAGGAGATGGTGTATTTTTCTAAATTGTAGAGAGGATTTTAGGAACTAAGTAAGTATATTGTGCTTGAATTTGTATGTTCTTGTCATCTTCCAAAGCAAACACTTCATTATTATATATGTAAGGAACTACTTGATAACCAAGTTGACAATTCACCCCATCCTTAACAACAATTTTGGATTTTTGGTGAGGTTGAGAGACGTCTTGATGAAGGTGGACAACAACCTTAGGTTCCTCAACAACATGAATAAAATCGATTTGATCTTGGTTAGGTTCTTCATCTTTAAGAGAGATAACATTCAAAACATGATGGGAAATGGTATTATTCTCTTGTTCTAAAGTATCTTCATGACAAACCTTAGGAAGTGATAATCATATCTCATTGTTGTTTCATCTATAGGGGAAAGGTTATTGAAATGAATAGAAGATGAGGTGTTATTAAATGAATTGTGGCTCAAATCACCTACTTTTACCATAATATCATCCTCTTTCACCAAGGTACTCTCATGAGGGAGGAACATATTAAGAGAATAATCCACATCATTCTCCAATAGTTCATCCTGAAGAGGGAAATAATTAGGAGAGTTGTCCTCTTTAAAGAGAGAAGCTTTGGGAGAGGAATCATTAAAAGGCTCATAAAGGGGATTTTCATAAATCTTAAATCCTTGCAACTTAAGAGCATCATCTTGCACTAAAGTGTCTTTGTAAGGAGATTAGTGATAGTATTCTCTTGTATTACCATGTCAAGTTCATAAGTATTGAATGGCCCATCAAAAGTAGTAAAGTCTTGCAAAAAGAAATTTGACATTTTTCTAATTTAAGAAAAAGGAAACTTGCAATGAAAGAAGCGAATGTAATGAAATAAAAAAGGGACTAATCTAAATAGAAATAATAATTCATGAAAGAAATCCCTTTTTTGTATTTTTACTACTTTGAAACATGCAAATTAGAAGATGCAATGGAATAATGAACTAGATCTAAAAACACAATTGAATAATTATGCAAACCACAAGTCAATTTTACGAAAATAAATTACATTTTTTATGAATTTAACCTCTAAATTTTTGTTTTTGATTGAAAATATGATTTATGAGTTCAAATTTGAAATCCAAAATGCATACAAGTCATATCTGAGAACACAAATCAGAAATTAGAATGAAAGAAGTCGGGTTCACCAAAATGTAATGGTGAAAATTAGGGTTTCACCATATTGAAAGAGGGATGGACCTAATAGATCTAGGCTTCATCCCAATGGGAAAAAAACTAGAATTTTGATTAGGTTCACCTAGTTTCTTTGCCTCGCATTCTATATTGAAGGGTGTATTTGTGAAATGTTGAAATGAGGGCAAAATAAAAAAATTTATGATGTAAATTGATAAAAACATTAAGCTACACATGTCCCATGGAGCCACCAACCTGGATCTGAGCAAAATAAGATTTGTCAAATATGTTCCCAAAAGTTCACCCTGATTTTTCAAGACCAGGTAGTATCAATTTTCCATGGTCCTCTGAATTTTTTGTCATCGAAAGCTGAAGTTGTTCATCTATGTGAACTTTGTTGATCCTCCCAAGTACACTCCATAGCTATTTACTACACACAAAAAGAAGATGAAATATGTTGGGGATAGGGGTTTTCCTAAGTCAAACCTCGATTTAGGAATTAACCTTGAATGAAATAATGTAAATACTAAAATAAATATTGAATAGATATACCTCAAATCTGTGATTGTTGATGATGATGCAATGCTCTTTGAATGTAATCACAAATGTTGAATGTAATGGCATGACAAACACATGGACATGAAAAAACCTAATCACAGACACATTCTTGCAGAAGATTGATGTAGTTTTTCTACGCAATGCTTGAATGATGAATATGCAGCCTTGAAGATCTCTAAAAATGCTTGATAATGAATGCTTCATGGATGCATAAATACTCTATGTATATAATTGATGGAGACTTGGATCTAAAATGAATTCATATGATGTCTTTATACAGGGGTTTCTATGTAAATTACCGATTAGGCTGACCTTTGATGGTCATGTATAGCGACGAGGACCAATTTCTAGCGGGGAGATACAATACCTACTCCAATTCAAATTTAAGACCCATTGAGAGGGACCATGGCATTTTAGGGTGCCATGGTCCAGACTAGGGTGTTCCACTCTTTGGTCCCTTTGCATAAAGGACCAAGATAAAGTGTTAGGGGGAGGGGTACCTCACCATGGGACCCACAATGGGTGTTCACAAAATCAAAGTTGGAAGATGAGGCCAAACATACCTTAGAAAGGGGGGAGAAATAGGACACACTAAAGTAGGGGCACAAACATGAGGTGTAAATTGTATCGAGGTGACAATTTGTGATGCTACATCCCCCAATAAGGATGACTCTTTATTCTTCCATTCATCCTTTTGGTGCTTCACAATATGCTTCCCCATGAAAATCCATATGCATTACAATGTTGACTTTAACATCTGTTCTAAACAAGAATACTATGGACATGATATGGAAAATGAAATCAATATCCTTATATCTTATGGCATAAGTTTCCCTACTTCTTCATCTTTTACTTTTGCATGCTCTCTATTTTTATCTTGATAATGGATCATAGAGTGTGATCCGAAACATTGATGCAAAATAATCGCACACAATCTAATCCAGAAACATTCAAGATCAATATCTTATGGATTGTGGAAACCTGATGTCTCTTATGAGAATAATGCCTAACCAATTTCCTTTTTATAGAGAAGAACAAATATTGTTAACATTCCTAAGAGATCATTTGATTTCTCTTTCACCTTTACAACTTATGGAACTCAACAAAGTGACCACACAACTTTATTTTTTGGTGATTATCATCTCATATATGGTCTTATTTTCATTTATTGTAGAGAATTTAAGAGATAAGTTAGAAAATGATACCATTCTTACACCATGTGATACTTAAATTCTTCATCTAATTTCCCATGTAATCAAATAAAATTGGTGGCTATTATGTTGCTCCAAATTATATGACATTAGTAGTTTGCACACTAGGGGCTCATTATCATTCATTATGGTACAATTTCATGTGCAACCATACTTTGGTAGCAACATAATAGCTTATTTTTGTATCTTCCCTTGTCTCCATGTTGGGGGCAAAGAATACTTTTCAAACCTTTCTCCTTATTATGGATAAAATTTCTCTTTATTGAGATATATCTTTTTATAAAGAACCCCTTTTTATTGTGGGTGTGCATATCCTTGTTGCAGATCTCATCCCTCTTGTAGGAAAATGTATCCTAGGTGAGGATGTTTTCCTTATTTTAGAAGAGTGTATCTTTTATAAATGATCTCTCTTTGGTGTTAAAAGTGTATCCTTGTCTCTATGCTTAGGGGATGAGAATAGTATTTCAATATTCTCTGTTTTTCAAAGATTTTATATTCCTTTGATGAGTTGCACCTTTCATAATTTGAGGTCCTTTGTGGTATGGACTGGTCCTCCATGCAATTACATATATGTCCCTTGGTTAGGACTCATTCTTTTCTTGAAACAATATATCTTTTTTGAATCATCTCACCTTAGTGAATGTGTGCAATCCTTCACTAAGAATATACCTTTTCCTAGCAATGTGGAAGGTGTGTATTCTTGGTCTCCTTCCCCTTCCAAAGATGTCATCCTTATTAAAGATCTCCTCTACTTTTAGAGGTAGATATCTTTGGGTAAAAATATCTTCCTCTGTTCATTTCTTGAAAGGATCCCTTTACACTTAGATATCTCTTTTACAACTATCTATTCCTTGCTCATAAGAGTTATGCCTATTGTGATATTATGCCAAGATCAAGGGCAAAATGAAAAGCATAGATAGAGACAATAGAATGACAAGAACAAACTATATTAACCAATACAATGAACATGAGCTTGCTTATATAGGCAAGGCCATATGGATATATGAGCACACAATCATGACATGTGGCTCAATGAGAAACAAGGGTAGGTAAGAAATACTAGGGGTAGGTAGGAGAAATAATATAATATTCCACAAGAGGTGGATGGCTCACCGAATGTGGAGTGTAACAGCAAAATAAGACCACAAAAGATGGAATTTATCCTACAAGCTATATCCCTATGTGCACACTTCCATAAGTGTCTCATATCCAAACTACGAAGAGATGCATTATCCTAAGTTAACTTAAGTAAAGTGTAATAATATCCATGATGAATTTTTATTTACACCAACACCCCCCCTTAAGTGCAACTTAGGGGAGTTAAGACTCAAGTCAACAATGCAACATGGGTCTCGGCTACTAGGCCGTGATAGGTACCCTTGTACATTATGAAAATGCAAGCGAACCTATGCAATGCAATCTCTCACAAACAAAGAAAGGGACAAAACCCAGTGGGAAAAAACTCCCCCCCCCCAAAAGAGAGATGAATGTACAAAAGAACTCTCAAAGAAGAAGGATAAAACCTCAAAGAGGAAAAAGTCCCCCCCATAAGAGAGGAAGGAGATGTCAGCTGACCCCCCCTAATGAGACATCTCGCACCCCCAAGAGAGCTCGCAACTGCTGGAACTTACTCTCAGTGAAAGGTTTGGTGAATATGTTTGCAACCTATTTCATTTTAGGATAATACTGCAAATCAATGACATGCTCCTGAATTATCTCTCAGATGTAGTGCATATGGTTCTTGATGTGTTTGGTCTGTTGATACTGGACCGGGTTCTTTGAGATAGAAATAGCACTCTGATTGTCACAATATAGAACTGTTAGTCATGGAGTGGTGAACCCAAACTCTATGAGAATCTGCTAAAGCCAAATGGTCATAGTCGTTGTGTTAACAGCTCCTCGATACTCAACCTCAGTCGAAGAGAGAGTAATAGCATGTTGCTTCTTGCTTTGCCAACAAATGGAACCCAAACCAAGGTGAAAATTGTAACCTAAAGTAGACTTACGATCATTAAGATTGCCATCCCAATCGAAGTCTGTGTAACCAACCAAGCAAAGCATTGTACTTGCTGCATAGTGAATCCCATAGTGATGTGTACCCTGGATGTAATGAAGGATGTGTTTGGTGGCTTTCCAATGAAGCTCATGTGGTTCCTGCATGAAGCGGGAAACCATGGCAACCGCAAATGAAATATCAGGGCATGTGTGAGTCAAGTAAATGAGACTACCCACAAGCTGATGATACAATGTGGTATCAACTGGTGGAGAAGAACATCGAGCCTCAAGCTTGACTCCTGAAAGAAAGGGAGTTGGTGTAGGCTTACAATCAGCCATATGAAAGTGTGCAAGTAGATCAAGATCATACTTGGGTTGCGATAGTGTAATCTCGAAAGGTGACTGTGAAATCTCCATCCCGAGAAAGTAGTGCAAAAGACCCAAGTCAGTCATAGAAAATTTGTCATGCAAAGCAGATTTGACCCTACTAATGATGGATGTGGTGCTCCCTGTAATGATCAAATCATCAACATAGAGCATAAGTATCAAGTGAGAGTCATCTTGTCACAAAATGTAGACATTCAGATTAGAATGACACCTGGTGAACCCTGTTGAGAGAATAAAGGAATCCATCTTGGCGTACCAAGCCCTGGGGCCTTCTTAAGGCCATAGAGAGATTTCCTTAGTCTGCAAACGAAGGAAGAATCCTAGATGAAACCCCGTGGCTGCTCCTTATAAATCTCCTCATCAAAATCCTCATGAAGAAAATCACTCTTCACATCCATCTGATGTATAGCCCAACCATGAGCTGCAGCAATAGCAAGTGTCAAGTAAATGGAGTTCATCTTGGCTACGGGCCCAAAGGTCTCAGTATAGTCAACACCTGGAACCTGAGAGAAACCTTTCACAACAAGTCGAGCCTTATACTTATCCACACTACCATCTAATGCAAACTTGGTATGATAGATCCACTTACATCGAACCATATTTCTACCCTTAGGGAGAGGGACTAACTCCCATGTGTTGTTCCTCATCAAGGAACTATACTCTTCCTCCATAGCTTGGTCGCACTCAGGAACCCCTGATGCTTCCTGAAATGTCTGCAGATTAGAAGTGGTAGCAATGAATGCATGTGGAAATTCTTGATGATGTGATCGAGTCCTACGTGTATCTAAAGGATCCCCAACAAGAGAACTCACTGACTCAAGTGTCTGTCGAGCCCAATGAGGTCTAGGTGGAGGTGGAAAATGAGGCTCCTCGACTACAAGTGGACCCTGCGGAGGTGTAGCCCTGCAAGTCAAAGTTGAAGAAGTCTCATTATTTGAACCACTAGCATCACTATCCACAATGGAGGAAGGTGGAGGAGGTAGCAAGGCTAAGCTAGTGATAGGGTTAACCTAGCTTGCTCACACTTCACCTAGTTGGTGTTGCTCAATTCCACAAACCTCACCAGGTCTAGCTATGCTCCAAGACCCCCACATCCTTCCTAGTATCTCTTAGGACTTTCTCTTTTCCAATCTCAAGGTTTTTTCAACAAGTTTTTGACTAAGAACCCTACCATTTCAATGTGTTTCCCACATGCTCAATCTTGCAATATTGACAACAACTTATCAATTTCTCACTTTTAACGCCCATAATATTGTGAGTCATTTAAAAGGTGTGGAGGTGTAATTTACCATGTAATTAATTCAATTTGGTCCATTTGAGGTTTTTCAATCTCTATCTTCCTTACCGATTTCATAAATTTGCCTAGAAATAAGGCTACAAGGATGAGCCCCAATTAGGCCTCCTAAATCCGCTTTTCAATGGTTTTAAGGGTATCGGTCCAAAAGAACCTAAAATAAGGTTTATTTTTCTTCAATCAATCACCCATCCCCAAGAGATTTTGTAGGTTTTAGCTTTCCAACTTGCCATACAGTTACCTAACCCAAAAATGAGGGTTTGCTAGGGTTTCTAGGCTTTTAACCGGCAGTGACTGTCCAACATTGTAAAATGGGCATCTAAAGGACTTTTCAAGGCTTCTCCTTGTAGTTGCAACACTGTATGGACCTCATGAACCATACAAAATTATTTGGTTAAGGTTTTGTAGTCACCCCTGCAGTTTGCATTCAATTTACACCTTGTTTTCTCTAGTCGAGTTACTCCTGGACTCGCCTAGAACAAGGTGGAAACTATGATGAAATCCACTTCCAAAACTCCTCCCTGCATATTTACATTATTCATAGGGTTTAATTCCATTTCCCAATAGTCCGTGATGGTAGCACGGAGGGATTTTATGTGGCAACCATTTTACATGAATTTTCTATTTACAAGCCAAAACTGGTTGATTGAAAATTAAAAAAATAGATGCACTAACACACACTATCTACAAAGCATGAAATGAACAAAATAGTACTAGAACACACCAAATAACTACAATCCAAAACTATATCAATGGATTCAATCCATTTGTGTTCACATTTAATGCAAAATAAGACAAAAACAGTGATAACAATCTGAGAATGAGTAGTTTCAGTTTGTCATTCATAGAAAATCAAACTTCCAACCTTGATAACCATACAAAAGGAGGTTTAAATATTCTTCCCCATGTGTGGAGGCATCCTAGGTCAAAGTGCTAACCCTAACTCCACCGCTAAGCTCTTTGAGGACCAAATTTGCCATGACAACTTTCAAAAGTTGTCATGACAACTTTACAACTTTCCACTTTTTATCTTTTCAACTTAGGTAACCTATTACAAGTCATTTTTCATGTCTTTTTAAACATTCCCATGAATCTTCTAAACCTCTCTAATAATCTTACCAAGTTATGCCTCTTTTGACCATCAAGAAGGCCATTTACCTACTCAAACTACCACCTACTCACAAACATGCAAACCTAGAAAGAAAACTAACTCAACTAGGCCTACACTTGACTCAAAAAAAACTTTACACACACACCTTGGCCCCTCCTAGAGTCCTCATTAGAGACCTAACATAGCTAAGGTCAGTACAAGACAAAATTGTAGAAGGACTATGAGCCTAAGTCCTAGGTGCTCTTGCACCATTCTCCCAAACAAAAGAAAATCAAGTCACCTCTTTGGGGATCAGATTCTGATCAATGCCTAACTTATTGAACTCTATCTCAAGCACCCATGTAGCCTCAGCATCATCCATACCCTGCCACTTGATTAGGTGCTCCCAATAAATTTGGTGTCATGTCTTCTTAGTGATCCTTGAACTCAATACCTTTTCAGCCTTTGGAATTGGTTTTGCTGGTATTTGAAGGTTATTTACATCATCTGATACCTCTGAGTGACTGCAATCTATACTTGGGATTGGTCATTTGTAATAAACTAAGTCTATTATGTTGAAAACTTGTGACAGTCCTATTTCACTTGGTAGGTCCACCTTGTATGTATTTTCTCCATACTTGGCTAGGATGGCACAAGGACCCAAGCTTCTCATCTGCAACTTATTAGGTACTCCTTGTTGTAGCCTTGCTTTGTTAAGGTGCACCATGACAAGATCACCTACTTGGAATTGTAGGCTCTTCCTTCTCTCATCAATCTTTTGCTTGATTTTACTTGTGCTCTCCATCAATGCTTGCTTGCTTGATTCATATACCTCTTTCATTAACTGAGCAAAATCTTCAGCATATCCACTCCTTATTGCTACATTACCTAAGTCCCTTAGCTCCAATATACCCCTTGGGTGAAGACCATAGACCACCTCAAAAAGACCCTTTCTTATGGTTCTATTTATTGTGTCATTGTAAGCATATTCGGCTTGTGATAACACTTGATCCCATGTCTGACCATACTCCTTGGTAAGGAACCTCAATAAGTTTCCTAAGCTCCTATTAACCACTTTGGTCTACCCATCTATTTGGGGATGGTAGGTTGATCCAAAAGATAGGTTGGTGCCAAGCTTTTGACAAAGTGTCTTACAAAAATGACTCATGAACTTTGAGTCCCTATCTGAAACAATGCTCATGAGTAAACCATGTATCCTTATCACTTCCTTGAAGAACAAATGAGCTATATGACATGCATCATGAGTAGTCTTGCAAGGTAAAAAGTGGGCCATCTTACTAAACCTGTCCGCTATAACATAAATGTTGTCAAATCCTTGCTTTGTCCTTGGTAAACCTACTACAAAATCCATACTAATGCACTCCCAAGGTCTATTTGGTATGGGAAGAGGTTGGTATAAAACAACATTTGAAGAAGTGCCCTTGGCCTTTTGGCAAACAATACAAGTTTCCACATACTTCCTAACATCTTGATTCATCCTAGGCCAATAGTTATACCTTTGAACTAACTCTTGAGTCTTGTTGACTCCAAAATGACCACTAAGACTACCATTATGCTTTTCTTGTATAAGATTTTCTCTTATTAACCCTCTAGGCACACAAAGTTTCCCTCCTCTAAACAATAACCCATCTTGCAAGCTAAAATCAGAACGCTCACTATGAAAATGATTTTGATACTTTTTTGCATACCGTGTAGGCATTTGAGAAGTCTTCATCATCCAGGTATAGGTCTCTGAAACTATCAACACCTATGCTCCTTAACTAAATTTATTGGACTGTCAAGAGTCTTCTACTCAATGCATCAGCAACATGGTTTAATTGACCTTTTTGGTGCTTGATTTTGAATGTGTAGGCTTGCATATACTCTACCCACTTCATGTGTTTGTGACTGAGTTTGTCTTGTGATTTTAAAAAGCTTAAAGCTTGATTGTCTATGTAGACTACAAATTTCTTAGGAAGGAGATAGTGTATCCACTTCCTCAAAGCCTGCACTAAAGCATATAATTCCAAGTCATATGAGGATTATTTCCTCTTTGTATCACTTAGCTTCTCACTATGGAAAGCTACTGGTCTTTCTTCTTGACTTAGGACAACACCTACTACAACATTGCTTGCATCACAATCCACTGTGAAGAGTTTCTCAAAACTAGGCAACACCAACACCGGTTGAGTGGTTATCTTTTCTTTCAAGGTTTCAAAACCTCTATTTTCTTGTTCATTCCACTGAAACTTTGCCTTCATTCCACCTCTAATAGTGTCCAACATTGGTGCACATATAGCACTAGATTGCCTAATGAACTTCCTATAATACTGAGCTAGTCCATGGAAGCTTCTCACCTCTGTTGTTGACTTAGGAGTAGGCCAATTTACTATGGCTTCAACCTTGCTAGGATCCATCTTGAGATTCCCATGTGACAACACAAACCCAAGGTAAACCAACTCCTGCTTAACAAATTCACACTTGTCCAAGTTCATGGTTAGCTTCTCTTCATACAATCTTTGTAGCACAATTTGCAAATGATTAACATGATCTGCCCTATCCTTACTGAAAATGAGAATATCATCTAAATATACCACCACAAATTTACTTATGAAGTCCTTCATCACCTCATTCATGAGTCTCATGAAGGTGCTTGGAGCATTAGATAAGCAAAATGTCATTACAAGCCATTCATAAAGACCCTCTGTTGTCTTGAGTGTTGTTTTCCATTCATCACCCTCCTTAATCCTAATTTGGTGGTATCCACTTTTAAGGTCAATCTTGGTAAAGTATTTGGCTTCCCCTAAACAATCCATTAGGTCTTCTATTCTAGGAATTGGAAACCTATATCTAATGGTGATTCTATTTATATCCCTAGAGTCAGTGCACAATCTCAAAGTACCACCTTTCTTTGAGGCTAAAACGGTAGGTACAACACAAGGGCTAATGCTTTTCCTAATTAGGCCTTGGTCTAAAAGCTCTTGGAATTTTTTAGCAATTTCAACATTTTGTTGGGGAGTCATTTTGTAAGCCGCCTTGTTAGGTAAGGATGCTCTGGGTATGAAGTCTATTTGATGGCTTATGGCTCTTTTAGGAGGTAAGGTGGCTGGTTGTCCATCACTCACTATCCCTTTGAACTGTTTCAATAGATCTTGAACCTCTATTGGCAAATTTGGTTTCTCCTTTTTGTCTTCCTCTTTAGGTTTCATTACTAATGCAAACCCTATACCTTCACCTTCCTCAAGTGTATTCAAGAACTATTTTTCACTCACCAAAAGGACATTAGGACCTGTTGCTCTCTTTTCACCTTCCTCAATGATAGATTGGATCTTGAATGTGACTCCATCTTTCTTGAATGAATATGCATTCTTGGCTCCATCATGAATAGCTTGTCTATCAAATTGCCGTTGTCTTCCTAATAGAAGATGGCATGAATCCATGGGTAAGACATCACATAACAATTTGTCCTTATACTTCCCAATGGTGAAATCCACCCATGCTTGCTCATTGACTAGGACATGTTGGCCTTTATTCAACCAAGTGACCCTATATGGGTTGTTTTGAGGTATCCTTTGTAATTTAAGCTTACTCACTACCTCTTCTGACACAATGTTGTTTGTTGACCCTGAATCAATGATGGCTTTGCAAACTTTGTCCATAATCTTGCATTTGATCCTAAATAATGATCTCCTTTGGCTAGGCTCTTCTCTGACGGGTTCTTTTATCAAAGTTCTTCTTATCATTAGGTTGTCACCTACCTCTGATTCTAAGGTAACCTCTGAAGTCTTGCTGCTTGAAGTCTCTTCTTGAAGATAGTTCACTCTCATTTCACTACTCTGTGATGATAATCCCTTCTCTAGACACCTATATGTTGGATGACCAAGCTAATTGAAATGGTAACACTTCATTGAGGCAAAATATGAGGAACCTCTACCTTGTCCACTAGACCTTCCTCTAAAACCACTGTTTGACCCCCTTCCTCTATTGAATCCTCCTTTTCCAGTGCCACTTTCTTGCTACTCAGTGAGTTTAGACTCACCTTGTGTTCTTTGCTCTAAATTTATTCCTCTAAAGACACCCCTATGGCCTCTATTTTCTTTTCCTCTACCTCTACCCCTATTACTACTTGAATCATGTTTTCTTTTCAATTTTTCGTCCACTTCAAGGGAAAGTTGATAGCTTTGATGAACTGTCTTTGGGCTCATTAGACTGATTTCCTCTTGGATGTTCCATCTTAGTCCATTTAGGTACCTAGCAGCCTTAAGGCTTTCTTCTTCCACCGCATGAGATATAAGACTAAGTTTGTGAAACTCCTCCATATAACCACTTACATCAAGGTCTTTTTGTCTTAGGTTTTATCTTTTCCTATGAATCTGCACTTCATAGTCATCAAGGAGATAGACTTCTTTGATTTTGACTAACATCCCTTTCCAAGAAGAGATGGGTGTTTTACCCACTTTCTTCCTCTCATCCTGCACAAAATTCCATCATGTAAGAGCAGCTCCCCTCGTCCTGGACTTGGCCACCTTGACTCTTTGAGCTTCAGTTATGCCTTCACATTCAAAATGGTTCTCCATGCCCTCTATCCAATCTAGAACCACTTCCGCTTCCATCTTACCAGTAAACAATGGCAATCCTTCTAGTGATTTACCACTTAAGGCTTTCAATGCCTTTAGGAAAGGTTCTTGTTCTAAAATAGGACCAGGTTCAGGTACTTTGTCTACTTCTGACACCTCTTTACCCTTCCCTTCTACTCTATCAACCTTTACCAACATTTCATCTACCTTGGTTTCAATTTCACCAAGCTTACCTTCTAATTCTATCAACTTTTCCTTCAGGAGTCTATTCTCTTCCTCCTGATCATCCACTTTCTTTGCCAACTCTTTATTGGTCACCATGGTATTGTCTCCTATAGATTCCACTGAGGACATCTACTCTCCTAGCCTAAATCTTATAGGCTTCGATACCAATTTGATAGGGTCAACCTAGCTTGCTCACACTTCAATTAGTTGGTGTTTCTCAATTCCACCAACCTCACTGGGTCTAGCTATGCTCCAAGACCCCCATGTACTTCCCAATCTCTTCTAGGATTTTCTCTTTGCCAATCTCAAGGTGTTTGAAACAAGTGTTTGACTAAGAACCCTACCATTTCAATGTGTTTTCCACATGCTCAATCTTGCAATATTGACAACAACTTATCAATTTCTTACTTTTCACCCCCATACTGTTGTGAGTCATTGCAGAGGTGTGGAAGTGGCATTTACCATGGAATGAATTCAATTTGGTCCATTTGAGGTTTTTCAATCTCTATCTTCCTTACCGATTTCATAAATTTTCCTAGAAATAGGGCTACAAGGATGAGCCCCAATTAGGCCTCCTAAATCTGGTTTTCAAGGTTTTTGAGGGAATCGGTCCAAAAGACCCTACCAAAAGTTTTATGTTTCTTCAATCACTCACCCATCCCCAAGAGATTTTGTAGGTTTTAGCTTTCCAACTTTCCGTAAAGCGCCCTAACCCAAAAATGAGGGTTTGTTAGGGTTTATAGGCCTTTAACCGGTAGTGACTGTCCAACTTTGTGAAATGGGCATCTAAAGGACTTGTCGGGGCTTCTCCTTGTAGTTTGCATTGAATTTACACCCTGTTTTCTCTAGCTGGGTTGCTCTTGGACTCACCTAGAACAAGGTGGCAACTATGATGAAATCTACTTCTAGAACTCCTCCCTACATATTTACACTTTAAATAGGGTTTCCTTCCATGTCCCAATAGGTCGTGATGGTAGCACAAAGGGATTTTATGGGGCAACCATTTTACATGAATTTTTTATTTACAAGACAAACTGGCTGATTGAAAATTAAAAAATAGATGTACTAACACACACTATCTACAAAGCATGAAATGAACCAAATAGTACTAGAACACACCAAAGAACTACAATCCAAGATTGGATCAATTGATTCAATCCATTTGTGTTCACATTTAATGCAAAATAAGACAAAAATAGTGATAACAATCCGAGAATGAGTTTCAGTTTGTCATTCATACAAAATCAAACTTCCAACCTTGGTAACCATGCAAAAGGAGGTTTAAATAGTCTTCCCCACATGTGGAGGCATCCTAGGTCAAATTTCTAACCCTAACTCCACCGCTAAGCACTTTTAGGACCAAAGTTGCCATGACAACTTTTACAACTTTCCACTTTTTGTCTTTTCAACTTAGGTAACATATTACAATTCATTGTTCATGTCTTTTTACACATTCCCATGACTCTTCTAAACCTCTCTAATACTCTTACTAAGTTATGCCTCTTTTAACCATCAAGAAGGCCATTTACCTACTCAAACTACCACCTACTCACAAAGATGCAAACCTAGAAAGAAAACTAACTCAACTAGGCCTACACTTAACTCAAAACAAACTTTACACACACACCTTGGACCCTCCTGGAGTCCTTATTAGAGACCTGACTTGGCTAAGGTCAGTACATGCCAAAATTATAGAAGGAATATGAGCCTAAGTCCTAGGTACTCCTGCACCAGTGAGGAGAGCTTTCCTCAAAGTGAACACTCCTCTCAATGAACACCTCATGTGTCTCAAGATCCATCAATCTATATGCCTTAACACCCTCAGGATATCCAACAACTATGAAAGGCCTACTTTGAGGTTCCAATGCCTTGCGTTTCTGTAGAGGTATGTGAGCCCATGCTAGACACCCAAAGATTCTGAAATGTCTCACAATTGGTTTCCTACCAGCCCAAGCCTCAAAAAGAGTAATACCTTGCAAAGCTTTGTGAGGAACCCAGTTCTGGATGTGTGTGGCATAACTGATAGCCTCTGCCCAAAAGGTAGGATGAAGAGAACGTGCATGTATCATACAACTAGCCATTTCTTTGAGAGTTCTATTCTTGTGTTCTGCAACTCTGTTCTATTGTGGAGTGTATGCAACATAATGTTGAAGATCAATTCCCTCAAATGTACAAAATTCCTCAAGTTTTTTGTTCACATAGTCCCTTCCATTATCTGTGCAAAGAATCTTGACCACTTTCTAGGATTGCTTCTCCACACGATTCTTGAAGTCCTAAAATCTGTCAAATACTTCACTCTTATGAATAAGAAAGTAGACCCAAGTGAAGCGGGAGTAGTCATCAATGAAGGTGAGGACATAGCAGGCCTTACTAAATCAAGGTGTTGGAAATGGACCTGCTACATCGTTGTGAACAAGTTGAAGAACTTCCAAAGCTCTCCAAGCTTTCCTCTTATCAAACTTCTCTTCGGGATGCTTGCCCATGGAACATCCTAAACATACACCCTCTAAAAAACTGATTTGAGGTAGACATGTGACCATGTCTTTAGTGTTGAGCTGCTAAAGATAGCGGTAGTTGAGGTGACCAAACCGCTCATGACATAACTTACTTTCTGAATTTAAATGAGTAAGCAAGGCCCTAAAAGGAGAACTTGGCACAAAGTGGGAGAATTAATAAAGCCTTCAATTGTCATTGACTTGTCCCACTGCTACCAAGGCATCATCATCAATTTCCTTTACCATAATTGAATCAGGCGTAAACTCAACCTTTTTCCCATTCCCATAGTGAGTGATTTGGTAGATAGAGAGAAGGTCGGTAGACAAGTTAGGAACATAGAGAACATTCTCAAATGTTCCATCATCCATGTCAACTAAACCTTTCCCTTCAACCTCAACTTGTGTATCATCACCTATATAAATGTGAGGTACCTTTGATGTCTCCAATGAAGAAAGTTGTTCTTTTGTAGAACCCATGTGATAAGAGGCACCCGAGTCAAGTATCCAATGTTGTGAAGAACCTGTTGTAGCCACAAATGGTTGCCCTTTTCCCTTAGACTGTGAGGAAGAGGAAGGAGATGAATCCTTCTTTGTGTAGGCGGATGGCAAGTTGATGTTGTTTTTCTTAAGAAGATTTGTCAACTCATCAACTTGCTTGGTGTGGCATTGATGTTCATCATGACCATACTTCTTGCAATAAGCACAAGTTGGTTTATCCTTCTTAGGTGGAGTCCCCTTCTTGGAAGAGGATTAAAAATCGCCTTGTGATGGAGAGGATGATTGCCCTTTTTCCTATTGTGGCTTTGACTTAGATTGCTTCTTCTTGTTGTTGGAATCTTTGCCTTGACTCCCTTGACTCCCTTGATTAGCCACCAAAGCCTTGGACTTTGAAGACTTGAGAAGCCCCATGTTCAACAACATAGATTATTCCAATATCAACATTTTTGTGAAAGCATCAAATGAACGCATAATGTAAGAACTCCCCACTATCAAATGATGAGTTTGGAAGCTTGAAACAAATCCTGCATATTCTAGTGCAAGCTTGTCCAACAAGTTGAATATCAATTGAGCATCCTTTTTGTCAATTCCACAATCCTTAAGCTTTTCTCTTAGCTCATTTGCTTTGGTGACATAATCTTGGATTGTATCAAAACCCCTGGGATCCAAGTTGGTGAGCTCATTGTCAATCCTGTAACCTCTAATTTCATCAACTTGACCATATAGTTTCTGAAACATATCCCAAGCCTCTTTGATTGTAGTACACTTCTCAATGTGAAAAATGAGGTCATCTGATACATTCTTATGCAAAATCCAAGAGTCATGCAATTCTTAGTGAGCCATTCTAACTGAGCATTAGGATCAACCTTAGGATTAGGAGGTGCTGCTATTGTTCCATCTATGTAATGCGTGGGACCTTTTTCCATTAATTTGCCCCATACTTTAATTTTCTAAGATGCATAATTATGTGGAGTTAAAGGTGGAAATTTATGAGGAATCATTGCAACAAAAATGAAAGAGGACAAGGAAAGAGAGGCACAATCACACAAGACACCCCCCCCCCCCCAAAAAAAAAAAAAAAAGATGATTTGGCACTTTATACTTAGTGCGTGTACAATGGGCCACTTGAAAAAATGGCAAAGTGGACTTTTGATTTCAATTTTACAACTGCCTTAATAAGGCCAAAGGAGACTCAAACTAATAATTCAAGAAATCTAAACTAAGATCCAAGTAAATTACAAGTACCAAGTAGGCCAAAAAAGATCAATATCTAAAAGTACAATATCCACTCAAAATCTCTGAAAAATGATCATAGATTATGAAATTAGACAAAAAAATATGCACTTTAAAAAAAATGGCACTTGAAAAGGAGGTCATGTGAGCTCAAACGAAGCCTTTGAAGTTGCAAAATTGAGGATTGGACAGGTACAACTGAGAGAATTCAAAAATTATGAAAAACTTGTGCACCAAAATTAGAAAATAACCACACCATTGTGAAGAGCATGAAAAATTATCCCAAATAAAAAAAAATTGCACCCAAAAAGGAGCAAAATTGAGCAAGTTATGAGCCTCCAAAATTGACCCAAAATCCAAATTGCTCAACGCAAAGGGGTCTAAAATTTTCAAAAAATGTTGACGTCAGAAAACACTGTGCTAAATTTGACAGTCGTCTGACCATCAAAATGGTCGTCGCACTCTGGACCAAGCTGACTAGGCACTGACTTTGCGTTGCTGACATGGCAGAAGGTACGGACCCCAAAAAAAAAGATTTTCAATTAGAAAATTATTTTTCAAAAAAAAAATATTTTTTAGTTTTTTGAAAAAATCCGAAAATTCTGTACCGTACTGTCCGAATTGGGCAAAACATTTCTCCAACACCCAAAATTCAATTTTCGCCAAAATAGGTCAGGTTTATACTCGATTTTTATGGAAATGGCCTCCCAGATGCAATGGTGAGGTCGAGAATGCTCTGGGATGCCTCCAAAATGCACAATACCTCAAATCCTAAAATAGAAGCCTTCCAAGATGTCTCCCAAAACCAATCAATGAAGCCCCAATAGCTCTGATACCATGTGAGATTTTGCCAAGATCAAGGGAACAATGAAAAGCATAAAGAGAGACAATAGAATGACAAGAACAAACTGTATTCTCATCAATATACAAATGATCAACTAGATTAACCAATACAATGGATATGAGCCTACTTATATAGGCAAGGCCACATGGATATATGAGCACACAATCATGACATGTGGCTCAATGAGAAACAAGGGTAGGTAAGAAATACTAGGGGTAGGTAGGAAAAATAATAGAATATTCCACAAGAGGTGGATGACCCACCGAATGTGGAGTGTAACAGCAAAATAAGACCACAAAAGGTGGAATTTCTCCTACAAGCTATATCCCTATGTGCACACTTCCCTAAGTATCTCATATCCAAACTACAAAGAGATGCATTATCCTAAGTTAACTTAAGTAAAGTGTAATAATATCCATGATGAATATTTATTTACACCAACACCTATTTATCTTCGATAAATGTACATTGTTGTTTAAAGGACATCTCCTTGATAATGAAGGAGTTTATCTATATCTCTCTTTATACCTTAAGACATCAACATAGGGTTCTGTTGACATCTTAAGGGGGGGCATCCATCATGGCCTCCTTCTAGCTTATGTTCAATTCAAGTTGTGCATTTCCTTGCATAGTATACTTTTCTTGGTTATCCATTTCAAGTTCAAATTATGGATCTCCTTGCATACAATGATTTTCTTGGTTATCCTTATTCATATTGTGTATTTCCTTATAGGCAACGAGCTTTCCCTAGTTATCCATTTCTTTTAACTTTCACCACTTTTTTTTAGATGAGTTGACAAGCATAATACAACTTGATAAGCCTTTCAACTCTTCCTTAAAAGATGGTTTGACTAGAATAACATAACTTTCTATATCTTTCAACCCCTCCATTTCAATTCATCAGGGTGAGTTGACTAGCATAACACAACTTTCTAGACCTTTCAACTCCTCTTTTTCAATTTTTAAGATGAGCAGAACTAGCATAACACAACTTTCTAAACTATTTTGACACTTCCTGTCCACACAGATCACACGACATAGCACAACTTGCTATCCCATGAGAAACTATGCTTCCATGGATCGCCTAGCATAACATTACTTTCTAGCCTATAAAATCCATGTTCCGTCTTGCTCTCTCCCATGGATCACCCAGCATAACATAGCGCGTTGTCCCATGGAATCCTTGTTTCCTTTTATTCTTCCACAGGAACATATAAGCATAACATAACTTACTAGTTGTTGGATCATGGTTCATCACTTGATGCATGCTCTTTCTCTTTCCATGTGACCACTTGTGCTCTTGTAATAACATTATGAGAATGATATTAGTGGTTGAGACATTTCAACTATCAAGGTCTCTTCAACTAGTTGACCTGGAGCTTTTGTTTTTAGTGCTAATCCCATTTTGTTTTTTATTGTTGGCAAGAGACATTGTTCTAGTAAAGATTGATGCATCAGAAATGCTTAGGAGTTGTCATTGATGGCAACTCAGTTCAGAAATCATATCCGATACACATAGATTTGATTTACCAAAAGTTGTATTATCATTTGGCATAAGTCTAGAAGATGGAATACAATATTTGGCAGGTTATGAGTATAGTGTGTAGATCTTGATTTTGGCTGCATTACTTTAGTTGCGACAATAGAGGTATATGATTCAAAGTTTGAGGCAACTTATCTTGTAATCCTAGTAACCGGTGTTGATTCATGAGTGAGATTGTAGGTTCAGTATCCGGTGATCCAAGAAGAACAAATCTATTTTGATTTAATGAGTGATTTGAAATCCTTGGGATGATTTCGGTGATTGGTTTTGAGTTTGAGGAGATTGGGTCGACATATGTGAAGCTTGTTATCATCTTGTTTAGGTCTGCATATGGATTTGTGGATGTATTGCGCTGACTTTTTGATACATGTTTCATGTTGCGTGTTATGTGGTTTTTGGAAGCCGACATGTGAATTGGTTTGTTTTGTTGATGTGGATATATAAGAATGATTCATTTGAGCATTTTAAGAGATACGATGAGTGTGAGAAGTCTGTATGAGCTAATGTGCAAAGTTTGGTGAATTTAATTCAATCTTTTAGTGCTCGGGTATATGACAAAGCAATAGAATAGAGTAAAGAGACAAAACAGTGGTAGAAGAACTCTTGAGCCTAATTTGAACTGCTATTTGGCATTAATATATGTTATTCTTTAGTTCAGATACTATTGTAATCATTTGTAATCATTTGTAGGATAGAGAGTCCTCCGGGTTGTAGCCCTCTTTTGTATTTGAGAAGTGAGCTCTAGGCAGTGTGCCTGAATGCAAGTGCATTCCCCTTTTTGTAATATTATCATACTCCTGATCAAAGTATAATAATATTGTGGGTTCAAATCCCACTGTGATTTTTCCCTTTCCAGGTTTCAACGTAAAAATCTTGGTGTTATGGTTTTGTGGTTAATTGGTTTATGTTTTTGCACTTTACTTATATTCATATGCATCTAATGGTTTTGACTTTTATTTGTCTTTTTCTTTGTATTGTCTTGTGCGTCCTTGTATATGATTATATTAGTTAAGATCCTAATCCTGGGGGTTGTTCTCTTGAACTTCATGATATGTTACTCCTTTCTGACCTTGCTCTCTAATGGATCATATTTCTCTCTCTTTATCTCCTTCTGCTACTTTACCATGAATATGTGCATAGCTACTTTAGTGTGTCCCATCTTTGCTCTCACCCAAGTCCATTTTTACCCTTTTTACCTCAAAACTGATGTCATCTTTTTGCATGGTGATCTGAACCTGACATCAAACTATATATGCTCCATTTCCCACTAGTTTGTCATATTTTTGGTGGAGAAGGGTGCTTGGGGTGCCCTTGTCCAGACAGGGGTGCCTAAGGAATCCTGGTCCTCCTTAAACATGACCTATTTTGAATATGAAAATGTACTTTCCCTTCTCGATGATTTCAGATCTCAATGTCTCAATTTGACCATTGGAGGTTAGCCTAATCGATAAATTACCTTTAGAACCCTATATAAGAGAATCCTTTTGATCCATTTTGACATCAATCACTCTCATCTATCAGTTCTATCCATCATAAAGCATCTTCAAGCATTTAAGGTAACATTTCATCCCATGATATCCTTCAAGCATTTCAACATCATGGAGCATCAAATTACATCAATCTTCATGCAAGAATGTGTTTGTGATTGATTCATTCATGTCTTGTCATGTTATTGCATCAAAACTTGTGATTACATTCAAAGAGAATTGCATCATCAAACCACCTTCAATTACAGTAGATCAGAGGTATATTATTCAACATTTACTTTAGTATTTCCATTGCAATTTCAATTCAATTCAAGGGTCAATTCTAAACTCGGGGTTTGACCTAGGCAAACACCTATCAACAACATCATTTCCCCTCTTTTTGTGTGTAGATGATAAATCCAGATGCTATAAACAAAGATTTCAGCAAAGAAGATGATGATGATCAGATCTATATTTTCTATGAGCAAGAAGTGAAGGATCAAGTCACCCAAGCATCCTGGTCTAACAAATTTCCAATGAAATTCTAGGAGAAGATTATGAGAGATTTTTATTTTGAAATTTTCTTGTTTGTCAACATCTGATAGATGGAGGATTGGGTCAACCCAAGCATCCTATTCTTGTACTTTCAAGCCAAATTTCAAGCACCTATTCCTCTTTGTTCCCTTACTTTAGATCTAGCTTTGTGTCTGTATACAATATATGTAGCTCATTGTTCATGTTATTTTATGCCAATTTTCCATCATTCACCCTAGATCTAGCATTTAATTTTAATTCCCTCAAGCACCTTCAACTCAGCAAAAGGAAAGTGAACTTGATCTGCATTCAATCTATTTTACAATAAAATTATGGTTGAATCAATTGAATTCACCCACCTTTTAATGTCTTTTTGTGGAAATAAGTGAATTTCCTAGTTTGCATCCCTAAGCTTGTGAAACCCTATTTCCATATAAAATAAATTCATATAAAAAAGTCATCACACGAAGGGTGAAGTCTAAAAAAGAGGATGAAACCTCTTCACATTGTTGGCATGTTGGCATAACTGATGAAGATGATGGTGTACTGGTAAAGGATGATGTTGTTAGGAATGTTGGTGATGATATATTGATGAACTATTTGTTAGGACCCGAAGGCAACTGAGAGGGGGGGGTGAATCAGTTGTCTAGTAATTTCAACCCAAATACAATTTAACCAAACTTGATACTTAATCCCGGTAAACCAAAATTAATGTCGGTAAACAGATTAATAGTTAATAACAATACCGGTGAAACTTAATGCATGAATTAGAAAGAGAAACAATATCCACAACACATAACACATCGATTTGTATGTGGAAACCCTGTAAGGGGGGAAACCACCATGGGAAACCTTACCCACAATCAAATGATACTACTGCAGATAGTATGTGTATACAAATGGGGTCTGTAAATGCAGAAAGGCTAGTTGCCTAAAGCTCACTGCTCGATCACAAGATGGGAGTCACACTAACTACAATTGGATGATTAAATCCAATGATAATGTACTGCACAAAGTAGCATCTCCAATGTTGGATTCAGTACCGGTTAAGCTCTGATTGTCTTCTTCAAACCTTTCTTGAATCTTCAAATGATGTCTGTGTGAGTAGCTCTTCTTATATTTGCATATACCGAATATCACAACCTTATAATACCTTGTTACATATCACCACTTCAATCTCACAATTGAGATCTTACATATATACCAAAACCTAAGACCAAATGTGTAGGTCGGCTTATTAAGAATAATACAATAAAATCTATTACAAGTAATTCAAGATGTGATGCATCATGTCGGCTCAACAACAATACCAATTGACTAAACCATCTCCATAATGTGTCGTGCTGATCTGGAATAGATAATGCATGTCGGTCCATAACCTAGACCAATTTGTCGGTAACAACAAATATGTCAACCCGATTAGACCAATAACCAAATCTCCAAAACTTAGTGTCCAAACCATTTCTTCGACATAACCAAGTGATCTCCAGATGATAACAAGTCATCCTCAGTACCAATGAACAATATAACCTGCCGGTGAACCAAATACCGGTGACTATGCATAAGTCACTGAACTTGCCAGTGAACATAACCAAAGATCTCAATAAGGATAAGTATTGACATCAATGACAAAACCAATGCAACATATCCATAATACCAACACTATTGGTGATGATATAATTGTGATATGATCAGTTATTTGTGTTGTCATTGATGGCAACCATGTTTCTCCATGTTTGTTTATGTTTGATATGTCATCTAAGTCTCCTGGTATAGCCTAACCAGTAATAGATTGAATGGATTGAGTTGGAAAGATAAAATGCTAAGTTGGCAGTGAACCGGTAAGCATGAATAGAGGAGATGATTAGGGTTGTGATATTTGTTGAGTTATGTGTTGTGGTTTGGAATGTGTGCTTATAATATCATAATGAGTCTATGACATGAACTGCATCATTATTGGAGAACCGAAAGTCATGTTTGTAATTAATTGTTGTTATTCAACTAGGGTTTGAGAACCGATAACAAGATCTCTTTGACCGACGATGTTTTGTGGTTTAGTGGTGATTCTTTTCATGTTCATAAGTTGGTGATGATGTGGAAGAATCTATGTGAAGAGATGAAATGTTGTTTTAGCGCGTACAAGTGGCGAATTTCTTGGAAAGCAGTGAAGTGCTTAGTAGAATGAGCTAAGGGTTTGAAAGTGTATCAGATCGAGTTGCGGTGATGTGTTAAGATCATCTAACAATTGTAATTGTCTTGTAAATTGTTGTAATGATCTGTAATATGTTTTCGCAGATTATTTTCCCATACTTGATGTAATTTCAAATTTGCGAGGGTTATATAATTGACCTAATTGTAAAGGTTATTTAGGTCATGTTTTTTAAGGTTTAGAGTGTCAGTGATCAGAAGGAAGTGTGTGTGTCAAACCAGATTGAGATGTCTGCATGAGAGAAGCAGATTGGAGTTGATAAGGATATAAACAAGCAAGCAGAGAAGTGCTAAGACCAGATCATTTACCTATTGCTTCCTAATAGTTGTATCAGCACTAAAATCCCTTAACCGGGCAAGTCCTAACAGGCCTAGCATTGTAAATCCCTTTATCGAGTGGTTCATTAACTTGAGTTTAAATCCTTTTGCAAGGTTACTCCTAACAGGGTAGAGCTCCTAACAGGGCTGAGGTTGAAATCCCTTAACCCGGTGACTCCTAACAGGGTCTGCTCCTGTAGACACCTAAAATTGTCATGTCTAATTAAATAAATATTTTATTTATTCAATTATCCAAGCCTAATTATTCTATTAATGAAATAAATCTTTATTTATTTAATTAATCCATTTATCCTCTTCTAGCCTTATTTCTCATTTAAATAAATACATTTATTTATTTAAATTATCCTTTTCCTAAATTAAATAAATATTTTATTTATTTAATTGATCCCACTTCTTCTATTAATTAAATAAATCTTTATTTATTTAATTAATTCATTAGCCTTTTCTACCTATGACACATGTCATTCATCTCTTAATTCATACACTACCTACCCCTCTCATTATTTTCTTATTTTCTCTCCCTACCCTCTAATCATAGCCGACCTCTTTTTACACCTCTCAATCTTATCCCTCCATTTCATATAGTGTCTTCTATATAAGGAGATGTTTCCTTCATTATCAAATCCTAACTAACTATTTGATCAATTGATGACACTACGTTTTGCACTTTCATATGCGATCCTACTTACAACCATATTCCGTTCTTTGTTGAGCTCTTGTGCACATAAAATCTAAGAGAAAATATATCAAGCAAGATCAATGGAGATAGGAAGAATGGAGATTCAAACCCTATTGGACATGTGATGGTATAATCTTTGTGATTTCATTTGATTTGCATTGTCTCAGGTAATCTTCATATGTTATGGTGGATCTTTGTTGTTGTTAGGCTAGGGTTTTGTGGCTGAATTCATTTAGTCTTTCAATATTGTTTATCCATTTTCACCATAAACATTTTGGCACACTCGGTGGGACTCTTGTCCCTTTGCATTTAACATCCTTGTTGCAGATTTGGTGTTTTGAAGTTGCAGATCTGACATTTTTGACAACGTTTCGATATTTTCGCATCTGCGTACTTTCGGATCGTGTTTTTTGGTTTTCTGCCGCGTCTACGACATCTGACAGTTTTGTTTTTTTTGTAGATTCTAGAAATCATGCCTGTGTTCCCTAATCGCGTCTGTGGGATTTTCAGGCCCGTCTGCATCCAAAAGCCGCATCTGCATTTCGGAGCCGCGTCTGTGTGATTTTCAGGCGCGTCTGCGTCCAAAAGTCACGTTTGTGTTTATGGTAACCACATCTGTGTACACTTATTTTGCATTTTGGATTTTTTACAAATTTTTAGTCATTCGATTTTTCAGATCTGATTTATTTTGAGCTAACATCTTTAGATCTAGCTAACGAAATTGGTGCAGCTTGTCTTGAAAGCAAAATCATTTTGTCAAAGGCCCCCATTTCACAAAGTCTTTTGGATCTAAAATTTACCTAACTTGTGTGCTTGCAGGAAGGGGTGATCATTTGAAACAATCCAAATTACTAACAACTCTTTGTTGTAGGACCTTAGCAAGGGTTTTGGATTTTTATTGTGTGCCTTGTTTTCATAGACTAGCAAACACTTCAATTGGTACACTAAAATTGAACCATTGTCTTTTATGTCTTGAGCAATAGGCTCTTTTTGTTTAATCTTTAGAGGGTCTGTCTTCCCGTGTGGTCATTAGGACTACTAGTGAGAAGAGAACGACCCAAGTGGTAGCAAAAGAAAAGCCATCTTCTTCCAAACCACTATAAATAACTGTATTCATAGTGAAAACTATGAATAACGTGTGCATGTGTCCCCATAAACCCGTTTGATCAAATTTATTTGATCAGTTGTAGGGAGTAACCCCTACCGGCTGGGAGCCTTTTGTATTTACAGAGCTGAAAGTGCTGCATGTATGGCCACACGAGCGGATGCCCTTACTAGCACCTTTTTGTTTTAGAAGCCAAAATCCTTCTAGTTGTTGGGGCAGGAGGTTGGACCTCTGGTAGCGGCCCACACACATACGGTTCTTAGTACAGATACAAAGTTTGCCAGGGGGGGTTTTCGTGGGGACTGATGCTTGGCTAACCCGAGAAGTGAGTGTCGAGGGTGGAGCCAATGAGGTCAAGCACCTAAGTATCCACTCTGAATAGCGTAGCCTCGAGGGTAAAACCTCATGTGGGATCAACAACTATTGTCTTGGCCAGCCATAAGAATTGTGCTTGACTTATTTTAAACATTCAAGACCAAACAGCAAAACATTGTGTCTTTTGTGTCTTCAAATGTATGCAAAATAATTTTACATCGAACAACACACTTTCTTTGAGTCATATTTTCGAGTCTAGACACTTGTAAACATTGAGTCCTCATCAACACTACGTCCTCTTGTCACGAAAAAACAGTCAAACAATCAGATTTGGTCACAACAAAACAATTTCACATATTGGAAAAAATTGCACAAATTTTGCAGGAACGCGTCTGTGTCTGACATAATAGCGTATGTGTCGTATAACCGCATCTGTGAAGGGCAGAAACGCGTCTATGTTCTCAGAATCAACATTGCATTGACAAAATCTTAGAAACGCGTCTGTGTTAAACAGAACCACGTTTGTGTCAGGAAATTGCATCTATGTAGTATACAGGCACGTCTGTGTTCAGAATTGAAAAACTTTTACAGTCCAGCAAACAAACACAGTCAATTTCAGAATTCTTGAGCTTTCTAGGTTATTTCTCTAGGGTTTCATCTAGCATTCAACCTATCTTTGGGTCTCACACAATCCATCATTGCTTTACACCTTACATTACATTCACATTTGTCTAAACTTGAGTCAAAAGGTCACTTGCTTGTCCTTATCATACTTTGTCAACACACTACATACAACAACATTTTGCTAAGTGGTCCCTCATTAAGGTCTATCACCTTTGGGTCTCATTTGGTCTTACTTAGAGTTAAGGTCAACTTACCTCATCAAGAGAAACTATCCTCTCTTTGGAAGCCACACCTACTCTACTACATACATACTTGGTCTTACACTTTGGTCATTGCAAGTAAACCTTAGATTCATTTACATTCCATCCAACTCTTGGTCTTCCATACTCTTTCCATTTTCATCTAGTCTCACAAATCTTGGTCAATACCTAGTTCATGGTTGAAACCCATCTTCAAAAATCTAGGAGAAAAGTTAAAGAGGCTCAAGAGTCTGCAAACATGAGTTCCTATGAGTATGACAATGATATCTTTTTCAATTCTGATCATACTACATTACCTGACATGGATGCCTATAGAAACATTCCAAATATTGAGAACATGGACACTACAAACAACAATGATACACACAATGACAATATGGACAACATTTTAGTACATTCAGCAGAAGTGGAAGAAACCATTATGAATCCCCATTTCAATCGATTGGTTGAGGAAATAATGAGGATAGATAGACAATATTTTCTACAAGTGATGGCACAAAGTGGAGCCAAGATACCTCATGATTTTGACATGTCTCAAATAATGGAAAATCGACCTTTGCAACAACCTCACCTCAACATGGATCAAAGGAGGCCTAATAGTGGAGGCAATAGAGGACCACATCTTGTGCCTGAATCACCATCATCTTTGTTTCAAAAACCAGAGGTCCCATACACACATGGTCAAGCATATGATACTCATCTCCGCAGACCATTATGGAAGTCTTATGCAGAAAAATATGCTCAATCACATACCAATGCTAAGGAACCACCAAAGCAATTGGATATTCAAAGCCATGCTCAAAATTTGGACACAAGGAAACCCCATGTCAAATTTGGGGGCAACACATTAGAACATGACATGCCTGTAAAGTATGGTATACATGGACAAAGCAGATATTTCGTTCCTCAACATGAATCTATACCAAGTGGTCCATATACGCAACATCATTATAGACCTCCTCCATATGAACATGTGTATGATCAATATCATCCATATATGCAACATACTCCTCCTCCAATTGGTGCCTCAAGCATGGGGTTTGGTCCAAGAAGTCAGTCTCCACCTAAGAACAATTTGGAGCAACAAATCAGGGACTTGCAAAAGAAAATGGAGGACATAAATACACCGAAGCCAATATACACAATGAGAGACATATGTCCTTATCCATTTGACAAGAGCATTCCAATGCCTCCTTTTCCTACACACTTTGTGACACCTAAATTTGATAAGTATAGAGGTAAAGGGGATCCTAAGGCACACATAAGACAATTTTTCACAGCCTGCATTGAGGTAGCAGCAGAAGAGACATATTTGATGAAATTATTCCCACAAAGCTTAGGTGATCAAGCTATGGAATGGTTCTCCCAACTTCCACCTGGTATTAAGTCATGGGGTGACTTAGTAGAGGCATTTATTCAACATTTCTCCTACAACATAGAGACAGACATATTAGTCACTACTTTGTGCAACACCAAGCAAAAAGATGGAGAGTCCTTTTTCATCATTTTTTCAAAGATGGAGAAATCTAGCCAGTAGATGCTCTTGTGAAATTCCACAAAAACAAATGGTAGAGATGTTCACCCAAAATGTTAACAAAGACATTGGCTATGATCTAAGGAAAGCTTGTTTGTCCACTTTCAAGGATATCATTGAAAAAGGCTTAGTGACAGAAAAGGTCCTAATTGAACAAGGAGTCATTAAGATATTCAAGGAAAACAAAGATGACTTTAAAGGAAAAGATAAGCCAAGATTTTGGAATAAAAACAAGAACACAGTCAATGATGGTGTTGTTGATGCCAATACAATGCGACCCAAAATTGTTTTTTCGGGATCAGGCTCTACAAACAATCAAGTGAATACTCAAACAACTTCTAGATCATGAAGGAAGTACACCCCATTAGGAGAACCACTTGAGTCAGTTTTCAAGAAGCTAGTGGCAAACAAAGTAATCACAATTGCAGATTTTCCTCCATATGAGCCAAAGGTCAAACCAAATTGGTGGAATGATGATGAATATTGTGAATTTCATAAGAGTAAAGGTCATAAAATAGGAAATTGTCATCGACCGAAGAACATCATACAAGATCTCATTGATAGATGTGACATTGAAATTGAAGGACACTCATCTAACCAAGAACATGAGATGTTTAAGGAACCATTTCCAAAACATGACAAGGGAAAAGCTGCAGCCACATATGATCAAACCAACTATACCAGAGCATCTATAACTATGATGCAACTATTAATCACATCTTGATGGACAATTATGTCTCTACCATTATCATCAAGGACAAAACCCCTGATAATTCTACCCAGAGACCCAAGATCGTTCTAAAAGGCATTGGATCTTCTTCTGAACCTACCTCTGAATGTCATGTTACAATTTGTCAAGGTAAATTCACTTTGCAAGGTGCTCCAGCCAAAAACACCACTTCTTCATCAACCAAGCCTGAATACGACCTTGTAGAATAGTTAGGGAAGACACCTGCGCTTATCTCAATCCTTGAGCTCTTACGCATATCCCCCGCACATAAAGCCATTCTTGAAAAAATCTTGAGAGACACTTTTGTCCCTACTAATATGAACGTGGACCAGTTTCAAGCCATGGTTGGATACCTTTCTATTCCACACTCTCTTACATTCACAGAAGCTGACGATGCCTCCATAAGCCAGCCACATAATGCACCTTTACACATTGAAGCCTTCGTACACAAACATCAAATAAAATGAGTCCTGGTAGATGGAGGAGCAGGTCTAAACATTTGTACATTGAGCACTGTTAAACAATTGGGATATTCAGATAAAGTTGTGAATGCTATAAACAAAATTACTATCAAGGCATATGATGATGAAGAGAGTTCATCCAAAGGCACAGTCACCTTGCCTCTCAGAGTTGGGCCAGTTACAAAGGATGTGGTTTGTCAAGTCCTAGACCTTGAGCTCACATACAACATATTGCTAGGACGTCCATGGATTCATGAGATGAACGCAAGTCCCATCTACATATCACCAATGCATTAAGTTTCCTCACAATGGAGTTGAAATAACAGTTAATGCTGACCCAAATCCATTCATATATTGCAACAATCTATGACCTAGATCAGAAATAACAATACCAGTCAATCGAGAAGCTATTCCTTCATTAGCATATGTGGATCCAGAATCCTTGAAACCTTCTACATCCAAACAAACAGAGCTAGAAGAAAAGTTCAAGATTAAAGACATGGGATGTGGTGAGTATATCTTTCATGTTGAGCAACTCCCACTATCTCCTAACACATTTTGTCGACAGGAACAATCTATCAACAATTGGCAGTGCCAAGGAATTGGGTGTGAACCACCTAGTGTTGTATCTACTAAGTCTGAATGCAAATCTCCTCTAGTGGTGCAAGCATCCCTTGATATCAACAGTCCTAAGAGTGGTTCCAGTGAAGAATCTTATTGAGTGTAGCACCAGCCCTCTTGATAACTCACATAACTTTACCATATCATCCACTCATTTCATTTCCACTCCACTTCCAGACTTGGATCAACAAGAATCACAAAAGCCCTTACTAATTGGGGATCAAAAATCAGGCTTTGAAAAGAAAAATCTAAAGGTCAAAAATAAAGAAAAGTCTTTAGTTCAAATCAAAATCAAAAGCTATTGGACTCTGCAAAAATCAAATTCAAGGATAAAAATCCTATGAAGCAAAAAGAACAAGAGTTGATCTCCCCTAATATCAAAATAACTGGGAGAAAAAGTTCTAAAATTTCAAGTCATAAAGCATACTTGTTGATCCTAAGTCTCCATCATGTTATCCTACTTTCACTTCTTTTCGCAATCATAAGCCTTTATCACTCATCCACTTGTTCAATACATCTATTCCCTACTGGTGATACATCATGTACCTTTAATGGAGCTTCCTTGAAGGACTTTGTTATCAGGGATGCCCAAACTTCTTTAGGTGACACACATACAGGCCTGCGTAGTCCACACACTAATAATTCTATCTCAATGCCTTCATCAAGGAAGACAGTCACTCGAGATACACATCATTCAGTCAAGGAACAATGCAACTACAATCATAATGTTAAGCCTCGTACATTTGAGGTGGGTGACTTAGTTCTCAAAGAAAATCCTAAAAATCAGCAAGACAGAGAGAAGAAAGGCAAGTTCGAACCAAATTGGCTTGGCCCTTACATCATTACAGCAGCCTATGGATCTAGTGCATATCAGCTCTCAACCACAGAGGGTGAACCTTTGGAGGATCCCATCAATAGCATGCACCTTTGCAGGTTTTACACATAGCTCTTCAGAGTATCCTAATTCAAAAATACAAAAAAAAAAAAAAAAAAAAAGCAAAAATGATCAAAATTACAAAAAAAATCATAAAACAAAAAATCGTTACTTGGAGAAAACCTAGCAAACAAGTGCCTTGTGACACAAAAAACATTAAAAAAAAATTGAAAAAAGTAAAGAGAAATAATTCCATCCAACGGTGAAAACCATTTCGGTGGCACCCTGGGCAAGTACCTTGGTGAAAACTGGGTCACCGGTGCCATGTGTAGCGACATTGCTCCTCCCTCCGTCAGGATTCACTTTCATCCTTTCACTTTGCACACACTCACAACCTATTCATTCATAATAAACTTACCCATTCCCATCATGGCTTGTTATTGATCTACCTAAGATTGGTTAGCCATTCATAGTAATCATTCCTTTTCACCTCTTTCCATCTATAATAAACCAGATCCTATCTGTGGCTAAGGAAAATCCTACATCTAGTGATGGGTGTGGAACTGAGAACATCACATGTTTCGAGGAGTATAGTTTCTTCCACTTTTCTTCAGTCTATTTGCGCATAATCCGCAATAAAATAGCACTTGCATCGCCAATCCGCAATAAAGTTTCGTCTTCTCCGCAATAACATATCGGTTTCATGGATTCAGTCAATTTTAGATGATACACAGCAACAACAATGTGCTTCAACAAATCAAATCTTTCAACAGACTCAGACAACATATGGTTCAGTGCTATCTATCCTTTTTTGTGAAAGTAAACATTGTGACCACAATCAAATAAGACTTATACAAGTGACAAGAGACACTAAACTTGAGGACTACAGTGGATGTTGGTGTCGAGTCTTGGTTTTCTTTTGATTTTATCTTTTTGGTGGCATGTCTTTTAGCTTTTCCAGGATGTCTCTGACTAGAGATTCTATCTCCAGGATGTCTTTGACTAGAAAGGCGAGGATGGGGTATCGTCACCTATTTTTCTTTGTTGTATGCGGATTGTCTCTTAGTAATGCCATGACTTGTCCAAGGATATGAGGACACTATGTGTCTGGTATGAACTGGGGCATTCTTTGTTTGTGACTGTCTTATCTCCATGCAAACAGATACAATGACTTTCTGGGTCAAACATATGCCTCGATTGTCATAACCTACTTGCCATAATAAAGCTCAATGATGATAACGCACAAGAAGCTCTTTCACTTTCATATCTTCTATCTTTCATCCCCCTTTCTTGATTGACTTCCATCATCCTTCTCAAGTCTGCATAGCCTACTATCACATGACTGAGTATAATAAAACACCAAAAAGATTTGCATCTCATGTAGTTTCACCTGCATTACCACATATAAGCATTCCATACATACATATAGATTTCACAATTGCATCACATCCTACATACCACACATCTTAGCACATTTTACATTTTAATCATATAAATAATCATTTGCATTATCATATTCATTTGCATTTCATACATTCACATTCACATTTGCATAATATTTAAAACATAAAAGAACAAAAATATTGCATTTCATCATGTACATATTTGCATCCATATCATAACCATCACATAAAACATACATCATTAAACATCTCATCACATAGGTACACATGCATATAGCTGCCGTAAAGATGAATCATCTCATATATATATAAAGTATCATGATACAATGATGTCAAAATCATATGGCTACAATCACCCAAAGGTGTCTACATCATAATACAAAAATGGTACAATACTGATACATAGGGAGCCCTCTATGGCTATGATGAACTCCCTCCCTCGGAGCCGCCTGGCCTCGATGAAATCTGAGCCCTGAAAGGACCCGCCTCAGGAACATCTCTCCTGTCCCCTTTATCTGGTGGTGGTGGAGGACCCATAACCCCACTGCTGGATGCCTGTCTCCTCTGGCTCTCTCCCATAGCTATTGTTGTCCGTGATGGTCTGCGGAAGCTCCTAGCCTACTGATCGGCTAGCACTACACCATAATAGAGATCCCACCAGTAAGCGATCTCCTCCCCTACCCGCAAAACATAGGCATATCCAGCCCCTATGTCCTCTGTAGCCTGCCTCCTAGCCCTCAATACTGTCTCAGCCTCAGTGTAGCGCTATATAGCTTGATCTTGCTCCTGCTCAGTATCTCTGAGCCACCTCCTGAGTCTATCCCTCTCCCTCTCCAGGTCCTGAATGTCATCTGCCTGTCCCTAGCAGATCTCCCTCAGCTCAACCAACTCATCCTCCTCCGCCTCGGCCCCCTATACCTCTGCCTGTGGCTCCCCCTGTACAGGTGCCTGTGCCTGTACCTATCCCTGTGCCGATACTTGTACCTGCCTCTGTCCCTACCCCTGACCCTGCACCTGTCTAGGACCCTGTGCTGCTGGCACCTGTACTGGCAACCCACCATGACCCCTCACCACCCGAACCGATCTCTCCTCTCCACCCTCCCTCTGCGGAACCACTCTCCTCTCTCCTACCACACCTTGCCTCCTCTGTCAGCCTCTGCCCCCACCATCTCCGTCATCATCGTCATCTCCTCCGCCATCCCCATCTATCAGCTCTCTGGGGTCTGTCAGTCGTGGGAAGGGATGCTCAGCCCAGTATGCAGTATACTCTGCATCCATCCCTGCATCCTCAATCTCTGGCCACATATCCCATGGCAAGGGAACCATCTCCACTAGCCGCATCACAGCCTGATCATATGACAGCAATGGCCCAAAGTGTGCCTAGTCGCGCACTATCCGCGCATACATACCTGAGCCCCGTGGCATCCATTGAATCCTGCCAAACTATCTACCCACTCTGTCCACTAGCTGCCTCTCTAATACATAGGGCATCCACCCAATCAAATATCTACTCTGGAAGGTGTATGGTAACTCTACTACATCATCCTCCCACTGCTTGCACCCAAGGTATGGCCTCCATATCACAGCGTTGATCTCATCCAAGACTCGACGCCAGTACTCCAACCTGCCAATCCGTGGCTGCGATGTAATTATGCCATACAAATGCACAAAGCTATGTCCATGCCCCCTACCCCTGAAGTGTATAGGTCATGTCACTGGCAGATGCTCGTATGCCCACACCTGTAGCAATGTCACTCCGCAGCCCAATCCTACGGATCCATGATATACAAACTGATGGAGCTCGTAATACAAGTGTGCCAGCACACATGGTCCCTAGGCATATCTAGTGTGCTATGTAACCAGAGTCTCCATGGTGCTCCCCCAGCCCACAGCCAACCCTCATGTCGCCCTATCTGGACACAAGAATCCACTGATCACTCCTCCTAGCACTGTTGGTAGTGCTAGTCCTGTCATTGTCATCGTGTCCCATGCGACATGTCCTGCCCTCATATCTAGTCATGGGTCTCAGAATACTCATCTCAGGGCATCCCTGTCTCTGTTTCGATCATAGGGTACTAACTCCCCATCGATCAGTATCCTCAGAATCCGGTATACATCCTCCAAGGTGACTGTCATCTCACCCATCGACAAATAAAAAGTGCACGTCTCTGAGTGCCATCTCTCAGCTAGCGCAATCAGCAAACCCATGTTCGCCTGAAACTCAAGCACATACAAGATGTGGCGTAAACCCATACCCTCAATGGTAGCTCTGTCCTCGAATGTCAACTCTAGTCGCAATCTCCGAGTCGATGGGAATCTCTCCCGTGACTCCAGCATAGGCAAATACTCATGTAGTCAAGCAAATCAATCATGTCAGTCCTCGTAACACTCACTGTTCATCACAAAGTGTTGCTTCTATCCTAATGATACTCACTGTTCATCACAAAGTGTTGATATTTTTTCCTAGTGGTACTCCCTGTTCATCACAAAGTACTACGTGTTTTGCACTCCCTGTTCATCACAAAGTGCTGCTCACACTTGCACTCCCTGTTCATCACAAAGTGCTACTCACATTTGCACTCCCTGTTCATCACAAAGTGCTACTCCTATTGGTACTCCATGTTCATCATAAAGTACTATGTCTTGGTACTCACTGTTCATCACAAAGTGCCTTGACCTATCCTATCCTAGGGCCTCTGCTTGAGTGAATCCTCTTGAGTAGTTTCCTAATTGGCAACATATGTTCTATCACAGAATTGTCAATCCTAGCCCTATTTTCTATCCTAGTCTTCCCTAGAGGACCTGCTTGAGTGTATCCTCTCAGCAACTTATCCAATCAACAGCGTATGTTCATCACAGAACTACCAATTTGACCTAGAAGACACCAAATTCACATTTTTGACACAAATGCGCTTTCATGACATAAATGCGCTTAGAGACTGCATAAACGCACCTGCCTAGCACAGACGCGCCTGAAACACATAGATGTGCCTATGCTTTGCATAGACGCGCCTAAAAGACACAAACATGCCTGCCTAGCACAAATGCGTCTGCACAGCGCAGACGCGATCGCATCCTACATAGACACCTTTTCTGGCACAGACGCGCCTGGCACAAACACAGACGCGCCTGGCACCAACACAGACACGCCTGCACATTTTTGACACTTTTTGACATTTTCCTAAAGCACATTTATTGCACTACATAGCATGCATTAATAACAACAATTAATACAACAAAGTGCAAGAAGGTTTTGTGGTACTTACCGGCTCTCCTGCCTCTGCTAGCCTTTGAAAGCGGCGAACGCGATCGAAACTATGAACCATTTCCATCACTGCTGACTGTTGTTGCTCTCTCTCACTCTGCACTCTGATCTCTTGGATGTGTGGATGACAATGAGGATGTATTTCCCTCGTGGTCTTTCTTATAGACTACCCTAGCCTTAGCCCTAGCCCTCATTTTCCGAGTCATTCTTCATTATCCCATGACTCTGTCACTTTATCTGGTCAGTCCATTCTATCCCGTCTTTCTTATCGAGAGATTGTCTGTGATCTTTTCAGACATTTTCATCTAATCTCTCGAGGGGGCATATCATTCCCATCTTGGGGCAACTTTGTATCAATTCATATTATCTTCTTTGAAACAACGCGACAAGCCGCATTGTCTCAAAGAGGGGCAAAATGTAGACACCTAAAATTGTCATGTCTAATTAAATAAATATTTTATTTATTTAATTATCTAAGCCTAATTCTTCTATTAATTAAATAAATCTTTATTTATTTAATTAATTCATTTATCCTCTTCTAGCCTTATTTCTCATTTAAATAAATACATTTATTTATTTAAATTATCCTTTTCCTAAATTAAATAAATATTTTATTTATTTAATTGATCCCACTTCTTCTATTAATTAAATAAATCTTTATTTATTTAATTAATTCATTAGCCTTTTCTATCTATGACACATGTCATTCATCTCTTAATTCATACACTACCTACCCCTCTCATTATTTTCTTTTTTCTCTACCTACCCTCTAATCATAGCCGACCTCTTTTTACACCTCTCAATCTTATCCCTCCATTTCATATAGTGTCTTCTCTATAAGGAGATGCTTCCTTCATTATCAAATCCTAACTAACTATTTGATCAATTGACGACACTACACTTTGCACTTTCATATGCGATCCTACTTACAACCACATTCCGTTCTTTGTTGAGCTCTTGTGCACATAAAATCTGAGAGCAAATATATCAAGCAAGATCAATGGAGATAGGAAGAATGGAGATTCAAACCCTATTGGACATGTGATGGTATAATCTTTATGATTTCGTTTGATTTGCATTGTCTTAGGTAATCTTCATATGTTATGGTGGATCTTTGTTGTTGTTAGGCTAGGGTTTTGTGGTTGAATTCATTTAGTCTTTCAATATTGTTTATCCATTTTCACCATAAACAACTCCTAACCAAGAATTGTTGTAAATCTCCTAACCAGGCTAGGCTCCTAATAGGGCACATTCTGAAAGAGTGCAAATCTTGTGGGTACTAATTCCCACTGTGGTTTTTCCCATTTGGATTTCAATGTGAAAAATCCTTGTGTTCATTTTGTGGATGGATTTTTGTGTAGCTTATTTGATATCTTTACTATTCTTGATGCTACCAGTAATGTTTTGATAAATCTGATTTGGTGAATGTTTGATCAGCTATTGGTACTGGTAATGAACTCTTTATGATTAGTATTGATCATTTTGGTTGAAGATTTTAGTTTACTATAATTACTAATTCACCCCCCCTCTCAATAATTACCGGATCCTCACATTAACACACACACATTGGAGCAATTGACCTTTTAGGTTTGATTCTCTTAAGCCTAATTCCAAATTTTTCCTAACACAAAAATTTGTCAAAGAAATATATATGATATATTAATTTTTAATGGATAAACATTAAAAACAAATATCCATTTTTTAGAGCTTAAAATTTGATATTTGTTCCCTAGAGTTATTTTAATTAATTTTACATTTCCAAAAACAAATATCAATTTTGTTTTCTAGAAATGGATATCCATTTTGAAAAGCTTAAAAAAGTATAATTTAGTAAAATGAGCATAAATTTTGTGTTTCATATAAATTTTTTTATTTTTTATTGGCATTATAAAAGTGATTCAGAGATCTACATAATGAACTAGGTAGTATTTCTAAATTATACACCAAAAATTTACTATAATCATTTAAAATGCAAAACATAAAACATAAAACGCTCGCAACTTTTGCATATGAAGTCCATTTTTGATGATTATTTTGTAACAATCCTCTCAAAATAATTGAAACATTAAAGGAGTATAAAAAACAAAACAAAAAGTCTTTGCAATATGAACATTAATGAATTTACATAAATCATCTTATCTCTTTGTTTCTCTCCTAAGCTATAGATCTGTCTATCCACCTCTCCCTCCATCCCTGCCTCTCTCTTTGTTCCTCTTTAGACATATCTCTATAGGCCTATCTCTCTATGTCACCCTCCACCCCTCCTTCGTTATCTCTCCTAGTCTATAGACTTATATTTCTACTTCTCTATAGCACCGTAAATTGTATCCTATATAGTTTTATCTTCACCTAGCCCTCACCTTGGCATTCCGGTCTACAATGCTTAATCTTCCTTGAATCTACTCATACCATATTGAAATCTACATTTTCAACTTATAATTTAGCCTCTGTCCTATTTTGAGTCCTGATTGATAGGACCAGGATGCCATGGTTACCCTGGTCCTGCCAATCAAGACCCAAAATGGGACCTCACAATGGTCACTTGATGTGGGTGAGAAATTTGGCTCCGTGTCGGCCTACTCTAAAATTCAAACATTTAATGCCTAGTTAGGTATAAAAGGAAGCCTACTCCCTAATTTAAAAAAAAACCTCAATCAAGATCTCAATTGCACTTTAGCAAAGTCTATTCAAGTCTATATGAGCAAGCATTCAAGTATTCATCAAGCATTGAAGGAGAAGATCAAGTCAAGTTCAAGCATTCATGTTCAAGCATCCATGATCAACCTTCCATGAAGACATTCTACATTGCATCATAAACCTTTGCATGAGGATTCAAGCAAACTCCATCAAGGTATCATATTCAAGAATTTTCACATCAAATCTAACCTTTCCCTCAAAAGGAAAGCATTCTATTTCAGTTCAATTCCATTTCAATTTCAATGTTAACTCCTAAACTGGGGTTTGACCTAAGGAATACCCCCATAAACCAAACCTATTTCCTTTCTTCTCTGTGTAGGGAATTATCTCAAGAGTTGTGAATGAAAAATTCGGCAATGTAGATGATGGCAATCAGACTTATCTTTTGAAGGCACGACGAGTGGAGGACCACAATGACAAGCTTCTCTCAGTACCGAGAAGTTTTGATGATCTTTTGATAGTGGATTTTGTGTGGCATCTTGATCTGAAAAACATCTTGTTTGTCTGCCCTCGATATTCAGAGGACCAGGGTGACTTGCTCCCCTCATTCTCAATAATTCAACATGAACTTCCCATCATAGGTTTTGATATAGTTTCCCTCCCAAAATCTAGTTTTATATCTCTACACAACATTTGGAACATTTTGTTATTGTTATTTTATGTCAATTTCTCATTTGTTTCCCTAGATCTAGAATTGTAAGTCAACCCTAATTATAATTTAATTTCAACTCTAACAAGGGAAGAATTAACTTGATCTAAATCCAATCCTTTTTTGGATTGGGTCAACCAAGTTCAATTCCCTTCTCTTAATGATTTTGTGATCCCATGAAAATTAGTGGCCTTATCAGCCTAAATGGTGAAATCCTAATTTTTAATCTCTCTCTCTCTCTCTCTCTCTCTCTCTCTCTCTCTCTCTCTCTCTCTCTCTCTCTCTCTCTCTCTCTCTCTCACACACACACACACACACACACACACTCTCTCTCTCTCTCTCTCACTCACTTTGACCTAAGCTCTAGACCTATTTCTCTCACTCACTCACTCTCTCTATACCTCTCCCTCTCACCCTAGTCCCTACCTCCCTCTCTCTCTCTCTCTCTCTCTCTCTCTCTCTCTCTCTCTCTCTCTCTCTCTCTCTCTCTCTCTCTCTCTCACTTTGACCTATGCTCTAGACCTCTTTCTCTCACTCAATCACTCTCTCTATACCTCTCCCTCTCACCCTAGTCCCTACCTTCCTCTCTCTCTCTCTTTCCATCTTTAGACCTCTTTGTATTTTACTAAACCCAATCAATCCTATACAACCTAGTCTTTTTCTAGGCTTTATTATTCATAGTAGTGTTTTTTAGATCTATACTTTTATGATATTTACATCTCAATTTTATATTTAAAACTCTTAACATGACCAATTACTTATTGATTTTATATTATTACATCTTTCTCTATTGTCTTGATTGTGAAACACCTTTTACTTACCCTATCCATCTTTGACAACCACATTAGGGTTTTATTTTTACATTTATACGTCATTTGATATTTCTAATTTTCAATATGAAAGCACATATAGTTTGGATTTATTTTTCTTCTCTCTCTCTCTCTCTCTCTCTCTCTCTCTCTCACACACACACTTCCAACTCTACCTTTTCCAAGTCATATTTATCTCATATTTATCTACAAATATCTTTCCTTCTCTCTCCACATCACTCTCTCTTTCTATAGATCTCTCCACTTTCCCTCTCTCTATTTCTATACCTCCCTATCACCATATTTATATATATCTTTACCCCTCTCTATCTCTATCTTCATATCTCTCTCTCATACATACATAAACAATACATATTTCCCCCTCCCTGTCTCTTCCTATCACTCCCACATCACTCTCTCTCTCAATGTTTCTCTACTTCTCATCTCTCTATTTCTCTCCCTCTCTTTCTCTTTCCTCTATGTAGATATCTCTTACCCTTTATCTCTCTCTCTCTCTCTCTCTTCTCTCTCTCTCTCTCTCTCTCTCTCTCTCTCTCTCTCTCTCTCTCTCTCTCTCTCTCTCTCTCTCTCTCTCTCTCTCTCTCTCTCTCTCTCTCTCTCTCTCACACACACACACACACATTGATACACATAGACCCTATTTCTTCCTCCCTCCCTAGAAACAAGAGTGGGAGGGGCAAGCCTCCCAATACATCTAATCAATTCTACTAAGATCCAAATATAGTTGAAACAATAATCCCTAAATTAGTCCAAGATAATTAAGCTCCATTACTAATATGAAGAGAGATAGAGAGGAAAAAAGAGAGAGATATATAAAGAAAAATATGGAGAGGAAAATATAGATATAGATATAAATGTCTAGGAAGAGAGAGGGATAAATATGGGAAAAGAAAGACAAATAGAAGGAGGGAGATAAATCTAGAGATAGAAAGGAAGAGGTGAAGAGAGGTGGAGAGGGAGAGAAATATATATAGAGAGGTAAATAGAGGTAAAGGGAGAGATAAATATATAAAGAGATAGAGAGAGAGAGAGAGAGAGAGAGAGAGAGAGAGAGAGAGAGAGAGAGAGAGAGAGAGAGAGAGAGAGAGAGAGAGAGAGAGAGAGAGAGAGAGAGAGAGAGAGAGGGATGTAGATGGTGAAATAGAGCGATAAAGAGAGAAATTAAGATAGAGAGGAAAATATAGAAGTATAGAGAGGGGGATATACAAGAGGGAGGGAGAGAGGGGTTTAGATTTAAATATATAGGTAGAGAAAGGGAGAGAGATATGTAGAGATCGGGATAGAGAGAAGAAGATGGGGAGAGAGGGAAAGAGGTAGATATATTGATAGAGGGATAGAGAGGGGTGGAGAGAGAGAGAGAGAGAGAGAGAGAGAGAGAGAGAGAGAGAGAGAGAGAGAGAGAGAGAGAGAAGGAGATTAGGGTAGAGAGAGAGAGAGGATGGAAGGGGGAGAGAGAGAGAGAGAGAGAGAGAGAGAGAGAGAGAGAGATTAGGGTAGAGAGAGAGAGATTAGGGTAGAGAGAGAGAGAGGATGGGAGAGATAGAGAGATAAAGATATCAAGGGAGAAACAAGGAGTGAACTTATGTATATGATTGAGAGAGAGAGAGATATGGAGATAACTTGATATAGAGGGATATATATAGATAGAGGGAGGGGGAGAAATAGAGAGAGGAAAGATAAGTAGAGATATATAAATAGAGAGTGAAAGGATTAGAGGGAGAGAGGGAGATATAGAGATGAAAAGAGGTAAACATATGTAGAGATAGATATAAGTTGGGGAGAGAGAGAGAGAGAGAGAGAGAGAGAGAGAGAGAGAGAGAGAGAGAGAGAGAGAGAGAGAGAGATGTTCTCCTAGGTCAGCTTGGGGAAAAGTGTGTATAAGATCAAAGATAACAAGGAAGCCTTGTATGATGATTTACACAAAAAATTGACTCTCCTTAGTACATAAAATTTAAGTGTTTCATTATTTATTAACATTTTAATGTTTCAAGTCTTTTGGCATGATTATTGTAAAAAAATCACAAAAAAACTTAATTTAAGTTATGAACATTTAATGTATAAAAAATGGAGGATGAACTTCAAATGATTAATATAATTATTTTTTGGTGCATAATCTATAAAAATTACCTTATCCCCTGTGTAAAGCCTGAATCATCTTTCTAATGTCTATTAAAAATAAATATTTTGATAAAATGCACAAATGTTATGCCCATTTTATTGATCGGTGCTTTTTTAGGATTTTCAAAACATATATCCATTTTTTAGAAACAAAATGGATATCCAGTTTGAAAAATATAATATTAATGGAAATGCCTTTGGGAAATGGATATTCTTTAGTAACAAAATTTGTTACTAATAAATATCCATTTTGGTTTGGTATTACCAAACCAAATCAACTTTTATTCAACCCATACAAAATGTCAAACATCCATTTCGTGATTTTGGCTAAGTAAAAACATGTCTTTTTTCCTATGGCCACTATTTGGCCCATCATGATCCTGCAACCACTCATGTTAGAATATTTACTTTATATGCATGTTTGTGAGTGCTAAAAACTTTGGGATGGATAATAATTATAGGATTCTCATCCACATCAAATTGGGCTAAAAGGTAATGCTAAAATTTGCATACTAAATGTTATTTCCGATTTAGTTTTGCACGTATTTTGAGTGAATACGTTAATGCATTTACATATAGATAGATGACATGATATTGTGAAAAATTGGACCCATTCCTTTGGCCTTTACTTTTCTTCATGCACACATATTCCAATACATTTATCCATGCCCTATCCATACATGCACGCAATCCAATATATACACCCTAGCTATGCAATAATTACACACTATTCAAACACCTATCCTTGTACATCCACTATCCACTTTGATCTAACCACTTTCATGTCCTATGCCATTTTTGTTAACATGGGATCACCCCATGGCCATGGTCTTGACTCTCAATATTTCAAAATTCATATTCAAATTTTGTTTGACTCTCATTCATTCATTCATTACATAAGATTGACTTAAAACAAGTTGATATTATTTCTTGAACATATGTCCTACTATTTAAAGACATTCAATTGCGTTCATTTATTTTTTTGACATCCACACTAATTCATGCATCTCATGTGCATTACAAAGAAGCTTCAATTTGGTACACAAACAATTCTAGATTTGCACATTCATTCTAAAGCATTTACAAGACTAGGACCTACGGTGTTTGATCATTTGCATAAATTTTCAAGGGGTTGATCTAGGAGAACATGTTACCTTGTGACATACAAACAATCCTTTAAAGGCATTTTAAAATATTGTGAATTTTAGATAGTAGAAAAGACAAAAGTAGGGGTAGATTAGATGTGTTGGCATGATTGGCATAACTGATGTTGATGGAGAATGTTGATGAACAAGTAAAGGACTGATGGCAATGATATAGTGATGAAGAGATAGAGATTATAGGCTTAATGACTTTAATCAATTATTTGTGTTGTCATTGATTGCAAACTATGTGGCAACTATGTTTTTCATGTTTATTTTGTCATCTAAGTCTTTTTGGTCTACCGGTGTAATACCCTAAAAATGGTCACCTAAACCATGGGTCCCTAATCTCGACAACATCACCAAGGTCCTAACCAAAAGCAATTAAATCAACTTTGAGAACACAATTAATTAATTAATTCTTCAATCATTAAATATCACATGGCAAGTGAATTATTCTATATTAATTAAATATTTATTTAATTAATTAAATCATTCCAATAAAATCATTTTGATCAATTATCCTATTTAATTTATTAAATATCCTAGCATATTTGATTAAATAATAAATTTACCATTAATCATAAAAAAAGAATTAATTTATTACAAAAGAGGAATCAATATGCAAAGCAAGAGTTAAATTGAAAATAAAATAAAAGAATTGAATTGAGAGAGAAATCAAACTTGAGATATTATTTCTTATTCTAAATTGGGAACTTGAAATCAGAAAAGCAATTAAATGAATTATTAATCATTCTCTAAAATTGGAACTCAAAGCTTTTGAGAAAAAAAGTTTAGTTGCATTGAAAAGACTCTTTTCTTCAATAAATCAAAGAAATCGCATGGAATCGCCTATTTTTATCTCAAGTGCATGGAATTAATTGAATTTTATCTCCAATGCAAACTCAAACTTATAATTTGAATGCATTTCAATCAAACTATAATTAGAATCTATCTCAAGGTTAACTGAATCTAATCTCTCAATTATTTCAATTATCCTAAATTGTGTTTTTTCTTGAATAATCTCAACTGCTTGTTGCTAATTGATCTTGACCGTTGGTCTCTCTTGTGATTCTCTATAAATTCAGCCTTCATCTCTCATTCAAAATACCCTGGAGATTTATTATTATTATACAGCTTTTGCTCTGGAGTCATTGAAGATATTGTGCTTTCATTTTGAGATTATTGCATCTTAGTTTAGCTTTTTGCATATTTAGTTCAATTATGATTGCTTGAATTCATATAGCTTACTATACATCCATCTAGCATAATCTTGCATCCATTTAGCTTAATATCATGCTCATATAGATTAAATCCTTCGTCTTGTTGTAGTCTAGTCATTGGTATTGCTTATACAAATCTGAGAGCAAGTCTATACTCGCATCTTTTAGAAGGCAATTGGTCGATTTGTGATGGTTTTATTATTCATTCTTATATCTATCTAACCATGCATGCAATGACTTAATTGAAGTGTTGTGTCTTACAACTTGCAGATACTTATTCCACTTTTCACACACACATTTCTGGTGCCCACCGTGGGGCAGAAGACTACATATTTTCGGCCTCAAAGACTAACTTTTTCTTATTTTTTAGATTTTTTGTCCGTACAGTTACTGCAAAGTATTGTATGAGATTTCCCATATGACTAAATGACAAACTGTAGATATCGTGCGGTCTCGTATGAATTATCGTACGACTCAGTGAGAATCGTCGTACTGTATTCTATGTTTTTGGGTTAAAAGCAGATTTCATTCTTTAGGTTTTCTTATTCAATTTTGATCATACTAACGCTGAACCTGGCTTGTTGTTCATTTGTCTGAGGAATTTTCATAGCCTAATCAGTTTTTTCTAGAACGCTTGTCGAAGAATATGCTTGTCAAACAAAGACAATATGACTATTGATTTGTTGTCTTTGTAGGTTGCCTGAGGAGATTTGAGTAAACATTGTGTATTTTTTAAATTTATTTTTAGGCACCGAAATTGCTATCTGGTTAATGAACAAATATATCTTTCGCATTTTAAGAAAATTCTGAGAGGTAGGAGAGTATGCTCTTGTCTGCATAGACAAACAGAAATCCAAACCCTTGAGACTTTTTCTAAGTTTGAGATTTGTGTACCTTTAGCGGGCCTGTCACAGTGGGAAAAAGTAATCACCCTGTGAGAACGACCCAAGTGAGTACAATCAGACCTAGCCATTCTAACTCACTATAATAAATAGGCCTCTGGTTGATTAAAGTCTCAGAGGATGGGATTATTTGAGTTTTCTCTTTGAGATCTCTCATATCAAGCATTTTGTAGGGCCTCGTGGTCTCAATCATGTTTATGTGACTACAACTTGTTTCACTACCTTGTTGGGCTATAGGCCTCAATCATGCTTGTGTGACTTCAAGGGGTAATTTTGAATGGAATTCCTGACTAAGAACTATAAGATAGAGGCTACCTAGCTCACCTTCGAAAGGGGGGATAATCTTTGTGCAAGAGAGATAGTAACTCTCCCAAGATACTTGCCATTGTGTACCCCCATTAGCGTTTGGAGTCGGCTAATACGACATTGAGAATCCATTGCATGAGACTCAGTGGTCGTATTCTGATTAGCTATTGTGTGTGTACCTGAGTTTGCAAGCAAAGGTTTTCTTCTCTCACCAATTTCTATAGGGTTAGCATGTTGTGATTGAAGTCATTATACATATTGCATGTTTACTATGTTTTCATCCCTAAAACTGAAACTGGAATACTAAAACTGGAGAAAACAATAAACAACTCAGTGGTCAAAACTCTGTTCGTATCAAAAACTAGTCTATCTTAGTGGTCAAAAATTTGTCTGTATCAAAAAATAGTCTACCTTAGTCGTTAAAACTTTGTCTATGTCACAAACTAATCTACATCAACTATCAAAAACTCAGTCCATCTCAAAACTGGTCATCGTCAGTCATTGAAAACTCTGTTTGTCAAAATTTTATCTCTGTCCAGTAAACTGTCATACGGGTCTTCTGATTTATCGTCCTGCTAAATGCTTGTTTTTGTACAAAATTTCATCAGCTTACAGTTTGTCATCTGAGCCTCTATTCTGTGTTGTACGAAATCTGATAAATTGTCGTCCTGCTTAGGGAAGTATCATCTGACCCTTGGTCCTGTGTCATCCGATAAAATATCACATTCATTAGTTTGTTGTCTGAGATATACCCACCTATCGTACGAACCTAGGCAACAACTCGTACGAAATATTGTTTTCATCATCTTGAAGCTATCAAACTTTTGTCTGGTCATGTAAACCCTATTGCACGAATATCAGATTTTGTCAGTCTAGAATAGTTAAAATTGCCTAAAAATAGTCTACAACGAGCATAAAACTGGTTATCATCATCCTGAGCATAAAAAAATCTAAACAGTGTACTTCTACCATTGTGTTGCACGATTTTGTCGATCATCTTTTAGTTAGTTCAATCAACCATTTATCAAACTTAAGTTACTTAGATAACTTCTTACACAAGATAGATCATTCCTGAAACTAGACTGAGTCTTAGTCACTTCTCTCAAATCAAACTAGGTAACTTAGATCACGTCTTACATGGGATAGATCTTTCCTAAAACTAGACTAAATCTTAGTTACTTCTCTCAATCAATATGTTAAACGAACAAATTGCTCCAAATTTGATCTTCACTTCTGCATCACAAACAACTTTAGGTCACATTAGTCAATAAAATTGCCTACTCAAACTAGAAGTTATCATAAGAAAGCTGACAAAGGCAAAGGACCATCCTTTTCATATCAGGATAATCCATTTTATGTAGAGGACCTTGTCACTAATAAACCTCCATCATCAGATATAGCAGTTTATGATCAACCCTTGTCTCTCACCATATCTGGAACAAAACAAGAAAGACGAGTTGCTAAACACAATTCTTATGACAATCTCAGTATCCAGGCTACTGAAAGTGATTCCTCATCAAACAAATCTGAAGCCTCTGAACCTACCAAAACTGATATTCATAAATTTCAAAAGGATAAAGATTTCCGAAAACTGATGAAGGTTATCATGGCTAGAGAAAAAGAAGACTATTTTCTAGAACTAGCAAAGCAAGGTGCTAAACTTCCTACTAGTTATAACATTGAGGCCCTCATCACTAAAGAGGAAGAGGCACCCTTAGCAATGGTAAACAAACAATTACAAGTGTTACAGACTGAGATCATAAAACTGAAAAACAAGGATAAATTATCAAAATAATATTCTTTGGACACGATATGCCCATTTCCATTTGATAAAAACCTTTACATGCCTTCATTTCCTTCATGAGTGGAGATTTTGAAATTTGACAAATAAGATGGCAACTCAGATCCTCAAGACCATGTCAGAGAATTTTGTGCTTTATGTATGGAGATCATGCATGAACAAACATATCTCATGCACCTTTTTCCGAGAAGTTTAGGAGGGCAAGCTATGGAATGGTTCTCAAGCCTACCTATGGGAATAAAAACTTTTGAAGAATTAATCCAATTGTTTCTACAACAATACTCCTATAACATTCGTCACCCAGTCACTATGATAGAGCTTTGCAATACCAAACAGAAAAAAAGAGAGCCCTTTCAAACTTTCCTCCAACGATAAAGAAAGATGTTCTCTAGATATTCACGGCCTATTCCAGATTCTGAGAAGATGGATATCTTTGTCAACAACTTGATCCCTGAATTGAAATATAGTATCCAAATGCAAGTATACCCTTCATTCAATAAAATGGTAGACAGTGCCCTTAGAATGGAAGATGTGCTTATAAAGAAAGGAGATATCTCACTTTGGAAAGAAACATAGCAAGGTTCTAGTTCCAAAGAAAAGAACAAATATTGGAAATATAGCAAAGACAACAACATAAACATTGTTAATGATGGAGTGGTAGACACTGCTAAAGCAAATCAAAATCCATGATATTTAATCTGGCTAGTGACACACAAGCACTCAAAGCAGTTGAAACTGCAACAGAAAATCCTCCGAAGAAAGTAAAAGAGTGGTTTAAAGAGAAACCTTGGCTTTCAAAACCTAAATGTGACTTCACTCCTCTGGAAGAATCATATGAATCCACTTTCAAAACTTTATTGGAAAATGATCTGATAACCTTACCAAACAATTCTAGGACATATGATCCCGAAGTCAAACCAAAATGGTGGAGAGAGAACGAATACTGTGAATACCATCGAAATAAAGGTCATAACACAAACAACTGCATGAAGCTTAAGCATGAGATTCAAGATCTCATTGACGCTGGCAAAATTGTTATTGGAAATCACACAACTAATGTTGATCACAAAGCTTTTAAAGATCCCTTGCCTGTTTATGAACAAGGTGATTCTTCAAAGTCAAAAGGAGGCGCCGAAGTCAATTACACCTATACCAACAATGACAATGTGAACAACATGATTGAGTCTACCCAACCTGAATATTGCAATGTGATCATAATCAAAGATAAACAAAACGAATCACAAAATGCAAATGGTGTGACCCGCGCTCAAAAGAAAGTCACTCTCCAAGGAGCTAGTTCTTCAACTCCTGCTCAAACAACATCAAACCTACCAACTTCTTCGAATAGACAAATAGATACAACGATGGCTAAATCCAAACAGTTGGCTTCATCATTCTCTCCTGGTTATAGCATTGTCGAATGATTGAAAAGAACGAATGCTCAAATATCCATCTTTGACTTGCTCAAAATATCTTCTGCTCATAAAGAGATCCTGGACAAAGTGTTGCTCACTACTAATCTCCCAAAAGATTTAGATATCGATCAGTTTCAATATATGGTGGGTCTCCCGACTTCACCTCATTATCTCACTTTCTTTGAAGAAGATGACAACTCACTGAATCACCGACATAACCAGCCATTACACATTGAAGCTATGATCCATAAACACCGAGTTAAACATGTTTTGATAGATGGAGGTGCTGGGTTGAATATTTGTACCTATAATTTGCTTGCACAGCTGGGCTTCTTTGAAAATGTCATTGATCCGACCAAGAAAATAATAATCAAAGCTTTTGATGAAGAAGAAAGAACCTCTAAAGGTCTGGTACTATTACCAATCAAGGTAGGACCTGTAGAAAGAGATGTCATTTTTCAGGTGCTTGATCTCCCTCTTTCATACAACATCTTACTGGGCAGGCCATGGATTCATGAAATGAAGGCAGTTCCATCTACATATCATCAGTGCTTAAAATTTCCTTATAATGGAGTTGAAGTCAATATTCTTGCTGATACAAACTCCCCATGCAATGCATTGACAAAGAGTGTTGATACCTTTGTGCCTCATAATAGAGCAGCCTCTACAGCTGAAAGTTCAGAAACCTTGATGAAGGACTTAGAAAATAAATTGAAAATCACAAATACTGGCATGGGTGGATACAAGATAGAACCAGTACTTTCATTTATCTCTCTTCCTCCATCACCAAGACAGTCAAGAAAACCATCAGAGGTTATGAAGCCACAAACTTCCACTCCAAATGTCATATATGACGGTCTCTTTGTACAATCCTCTACTTCCCTTGCAGATGAAATAGAAGAGGATGTTGTTCTCAAATGGCTTTTCAAAGAAGATAGTGAAAACAAAGAAGTAAGACATTGTGAGATTTCCCTGACACAATATGGTTCAGGATATAAGATGATTCAACGCATGGGATATTCAGGTGGTGGTCCTCTAGGCAAAAATCAAGAAGGTATTGTTGAACCTATTCATCTACAAACTAAGTCTACAAATGATAAAGTTGGACTGGGATGCGATCCAGGAAAGACATCAGACCAGAAACATACTTCCCATCATCAGCCTAAGTGGAAGAAAAAGATACTACCTTCAACATCACAGGAAGTAAACACTCAACAGACTCAAGAAGAGTATGAAAAAAACAAGAAGAACTAGCAATCAAGAGAGAAGAAAAAATCGATAATCAAGTTCCAATGGTATCAGCTACAACACTACAAGGAGTAGAAGTCCTAGAGGATATGAGAGAAGAGGTAGAAAGAATCAGAGAACTATTTGCACCACTGAAAATTCTAGTTACATACACAGGTAGACAACAAGTAGATGATATAGAAACTGACTCGAACGAGTATGAATGGGGTCCAGATCATCTCTTAGATACATCTAGTACAGAAACTCCAGAAGAGTCCAATGATATCACAGATGACACACAAGAGCTGATACGCTTCAAACTACAAATAGAGATAGAAGAAATCAGACTAAAAAGACAAGAAGACTATGAACAAAAGTTGAAAGAAGGAAGAACACGAGAAAATTCTTCACCTACTATATCTCCCTCTAATAGGACAGAACAAATCAGGTATGGAACTACACAAGAAGAATTGGAAGCTATAGAAATAGAACTAGACATTAGTCCAGAAGAAGCTGAATGGAGTAGAAGACAAAGATTCATAGAGCCATCAAGGTTATGTCAACAAGTATGTCAGATACAAGTGATAAATGAACCAAATCACGAAGGAACTTGCAACATCAACGATGTAGGTATTGACACTATACATAATTTTACTCAATCGCATGAAGAAGAGTCACAAACTTCCTCTTATGAATCTGATGACTCTGACAACAGTCCTATTGATGACAATACCTATTCAACATCAAACTCTGACTCCTTTGTCATGGATGTCGGGAATCTATCTACTGATCTTGTTACTGTCAAACCATGATATGTAGTCCAGTCTGGTGTAGAAAATGGTGTTACGAGTAGGTCTATTGGATTTGGTCAACTAAATATTAATGTACACTTCAATGATCATGTTGTAACTCTTCCTAGTCTTGATACATTTGTGCAAGGTAGTCTTCTAGAACTCGACTTGTTGGTTTGAAGTTATGATGATAATACCGTGAACTCCCTCGAACTTGTTCAAACTTTATCCTTGGTACATCCTGAACTAATTGACTATAGTCTCCAAAACCAACCTATGAATGTATCTATCTTTGCCAATGACTACATGCTAGCCTACTACCTTAATGCAGTTGAACAAATAGACTCTTCCACCAACGAACACAGTGAGAACATGACTGAAATAGATAACAAGTATCTTAGTCGCAAAAATCAAAAAAAGAAAAATAAAAGATTTGATGGAGAAAACCACATTGTGGCGGTGTCAGAATCAAAAATAGAAAAAATAAAGGACATACCTAAGGGTGAAAACCTCTCTGAGGCACCTGAAGGTGAGATACTTGATATACTGCCAAGTCACTTCTAGGAAAGGTCTTCTATATTGATTGAACCAACTCAACCAGTAAATATTGGGAGTCAAGAGACACCACATATCATCCACTTAGCTCAATCATTATCAGCAGAAGAGTTAAAAGATTTCAGCAATCTCTTTTTAGAAAAGAAGATCAACTTTGCATGGACATACTCTGATATGCCAGGCCTAGATCTTGATCTTACCATGCACCATCTTTCTATTACACCAGGAGTTAAACCAGTCAAGAAAAAACTTCGTAAGATGCACCCTCATGTAGCACTGCTAGTTAAGGCTGAGCTAGAAAATTTGCTAAAAGCTAGATTTATCAGAGCTATAGACTATGCAGAATGGATTTCAAACATAGTACCTATATCAAAGGAAGACAAATCTATTAGGGTTTGTACAGACTCCAGGGATCTCAACAAAGCATGTCTGAAAGACGATTTTCCATTGCCTAACATTGATATGATAGTGGATATGACTGTTGGATATGAGATGTACTCATTAATGGATGGATTCTCCGGTTATAATCGGATCAAAATAGCTCCTGGGGATCAAGAAAGGACAACTTTCACCTGTGCATGAGGAACCTTTTGTTGGAACGTCATGCCATTTGGGCTAAAGAATGCAGGAGCAACTTACCAAAGAGCAGTAACTACTATCTTTCATGATATGATGCATAAAAAACATGGAAGATTATGTTGAGGAAACTTTAGTAAAGACCATGAAGAGATCCACACATATTCAAGAGCTAGGACTCATACTAGTTAGAATGGAAAAATTTAAGCTTCGACTAAATCCTAAAAAAGTGTGCATTCGGAGTGACATCAAGGAAATTACTTGGTTACATTATTTCAAAGAAAGGAATTGAGGTTGATCTTGAGAAGGTCCAAGCTATAATGAAAATGCCACCTCTAAAGAATATTGTCAAATGAGAAGTTTACAAGGACGTCTCCAATTAATTAGACACTTTATTTCTCAGCTAGCAGATAAAGCTCAACCCTTCACAAAATTATTAAGGAAAGGAGTAACATACAACTGGGATCAAGAATGTGAACAACACCTTCAACAAATCAAAGAATACCTGTCTAATCCACCAATACTAATGCCACCAATTCAAGGTAAACCATTGATTCTATACATATCAGCTACTGATTCATCACTGGGGGCACTTTTGGCACAACAAGATGAAAATAAAAAGGAAAGAGCTATATATTATATCAGTGGAACATTGGTGTCTTATGAAATGAACTATACTATAATAGAAAAAGAATGTTTGGAATTAGTCTTTGCATCACAAAAATTGACACTACATGTTAGCACATTCCATCAATCTAGTGGCTAAGATTGATACACTCAAATATCTTCTCGGCAAAGCAACACTTACCAAAAGATTGGCTAAATGGGTCATGGTTCTTACAAAGTTTGATATTGAATATGTATAACACAAAGGCATCAAAGGATAGGTAATTGTAGATCAACTTCTTGATTCTCCACTTGAAGACACTCGATCTTTGCATATAGAATTTCCAGATGAATCTATCATGCACCTTACTCAACAATCATGGAAGATGTTCTTTGATGGGTCTTTCACTCAACATGGTTCCGATGTTGGAATAATTTTTATTACTCCTCAAAAATATTCAATCCTGAAGGCTTACAAGATTCTCTTTCCTTGCACAAACAACATTGCAGAGTATGAAGCTTTGGTAAACAGGATCAAGCTGGCTATTGAATGGAAGGTTCTAGAATTACACATCTATGAAGATTCTCAGCTAATTATCAACCAAATAAATGATACATATCAGACTCAAGATGAGAAATTGATGCCTTATAAGAGAATGGTGGATGATCTCAAGAAATATTTTACTTTTGTGTCATTCCAGCAGATCCCCAGATCAGCAAACAGAGCAGCAGATGCTATGGCCACCTTGGCATCTATACCAGAGTTACAAGAATCTAATTTTCACTTTGAATTCCTGGTGGAAGAGTTACATTACCTTGCCTATGATTATACTGAGTCCCAGATGGTTTGTTCTATTATTGGACATGACTCATCTCGCTACAACCACATTTATTCTTATCTACGAGATCAAATTGTCCTAGAAAATATTACCCGTAATGAGAAAAGGAACCTTATCCGAAATGCTTCACGGTACGTCATCATCGCTAACGATCTATTTAGGCGAGGTTTGGATAGTACTTTGCTTAGGTGTCTAGAAACTGAAGAGTCCCAATGCGCATTATCTGAAGTCCATGAAGGTATTTGTGGATCTCATTCAAATGGTCTAACTTTAGCTCAGAAACTACTAAGGGTTGGCTACTATTGGCCAAACATGGAGAAAGACACTATAAAGTTTTCTAAAACTTTTGAGAAGTGTTAGCTGCATGGGAATCTCATACATGCTCCAGCAAGGGATCTCATACCCTTCATTACACATTGGCCTTTTCAGTAATTGGCGTTTGATCTCATTGGCCAAATATATCCTACATCATCTAATGGACACAAGTTTATTATAACTGCCACTGAGTACTTCACTAAGTGGGTAGAAGTGGTTCCACTCATCAAAGCAACCGGTAAACAAGTAGCTATGTTCATCCTTAACTATATCATCTGCAGGTATGGGATACCTTCATCCATTATGACTGACAATGGAGGATAATTCAAGAATAAAGATCTAGATGAGCTCTGTGAAAAATTCAAAATCAAATAGCATTGGTCATCCATATATTACCCTCAAGGTAATGGACAAGCTGAAGCATCTAACAAAAATTTGCTGACTATTTTACACAAAACAATAAATAAATCTAGGCGGGATTGGCATCTGTAGCTCAATCATGCATTATGAGCTTATAGAACAAGTATTAGAACACCTAATGGGGCTACACCTTTTTCTTTGGCGTATGGATCCGAAGCAGTCTTACCTATTGAGGTGGAAATACCACCTTTGAGAGTTTCTTTGCAAGGTCTTGTTACTGATGAAGACTACAAAATATATAGATTGCAAGAACTCGAGTTATTGGATGAACGTCGACAAGTGGCGTTTGATCATCTGAGAGTGTATCAAAAGAGAATCTCTAAAGGATATAACAAGAAAGTTCGACAACGATAATTTCAGGTTGGTGATCTTGTTCTGAGAGAAAATCCTAGAAATCAACAGTTTTGAGACAACAAAGGGAAGTTTGAACCCAATTGGCTGGGTCCCTACATCGTTACTGCAGTCTTTGGCTCTGGTGCCTATCAGCTCTCAATATCGGAAGGAGAACAACTCCATGAACCAATCAAAACCATCCACTTGAAAAAGTTCTTCACTTATTACTTTGCTCCAGCAACCTGTACAGCTGAAAATGTCTTGAAAAAAAAAAAAAAAAAAGAGAGCGAAAAAGAATATTTTCCAAGCAGGTGAAAACCTGGCAAACAGGCACCTCTTGTACTCAAGTGCTCCATCTATCAACACAACGTGGGCATTTCCTGCTTTCTTGCATCTTTGATTTCGCTTGTATATATCTTTTAGTCACTTTTGTGACATCCTGGTTCTTTTAGAACCCTTATTGCTTGAAACTGATCAATGTCCTAGTCTTAGGGTAATTGATTGAGCATTCTGCATGTCCTAAGTAATATCAACCAAGTCATCATTCTATTAGTGATACCCAGTCATCCAATCCGAGTTAGTCACCTATCTCCTAACTACTAAAGAGTTTTATCACTGAGTACACAAGAAAAACAACATTACTGAAAACAATCACTAAACAGTTTGAGATATGCAAGAAATTTTCTTTGTGCGTTGTCTTTTATATTGGGTTTCGATTATTATTCCCTCTGGGTAACTCGAGGAAGTCTATATTGACTAAGAGAAGCAAGGATTGGGGGCATAATATTTTCTTTGTTTTCTGCTTGTAGGAATGATTCCAATGATCTGGAAACATCTAATCAACTGGGTGTCTGTGATAAGTGCCTTCACAATAAGGTGAAATCGCAACACATACCTCGACTCCGCTTATTTGTATGCTACAGGGAGGTTGGCATCATTTCTTTGTTTGTTTTGAGGGAATTTCTTTAAATATGCAATCCAGATGCATGCGTAAACTGTCCAAGGATATGAACGAAAAAAAGGGTCATTGTAGACAAGATAATTAATATTACACATGGAAAGAAGGAACTCTATTATATCTGCTATGTTTGTAAATGCTCAGTGATGAAAATTAAGCATTTCAAATCCAGTGACTAGTTTTAAGTTGCACTCATTTTGCATTTTGTGTATTTCGAGTAATTTTTGCATGATAACAATGATCTCTTTATCTTTTGATTGAGAGTTCGAAGGATCATAATTTCTTAGCTAAGTGGTCTCTTTTTCATTGTTTCTCTGATCGAGTACTTGCGTATTGAGATGTTAGCTACATACATAAGCATCTTATATAGATCCATACATTTCATTATACATATTCATTTGCATTCACATTATTGCATGGGAACTTTTTTTTTTTGCATTACTAGTTACTCATTTTCATCATTTATTTGCATATGAAAAGAAACAAAAACAAACATCCATATTCATCTGCATTACATACATCCATACTGAACAAATATGCATACATATATAATAAAGCATATAGAAAAACATCTCATAATCAATCAACAAAAGTACGCTGAAATCAAATCAAGATCTCGTATATATCATCATAAATATCTCAGAGTACAAATAAAAGTCTCAAGGTACAAATGATATCAACTGTCATCTACAGAATCATATATGCTACAAAAAAATGGGTATATAATAAAATCTAAGAGATATAAAAATTTAGCTCTCTGCCTCTCCCTCATCGCTAGGTGGTGGAGGAGGTGGAGCCTGCTAACCAACATCCTGCCTAGGTGCCCGAGCTCCTTTAGATCGAGCCATATACTAGGAATATGGGATAACCTACTGCGCTACAAGAACTGCTATGCTATAAGCTGCAACATAATAAGTCGCCTGACTCATCTAGTGCAAAACCTCCCACTGAAGAGCATCTTGCTCTACCCTGACATCAGCCATTTGTTGATCTCTCTTTGCCCTCATCTCAGCGAGTTAACGATCATGCTCAGCTCTGACCTCTATCAGCTATCAGTTCCGCTCTACAAGCTATGTCTGAGCCACTATCAACTATGAGTGCAAACCTGCTAATCTCGATCTCATAGACTGTGTTGCATCAACTGTCCCCTGCTCCCTCATAGGCTCTTCATCTTCATCTCTACCACCATCTCCACCCTACTCATCCCTCCATTGTTGCACCTGTCTAGGAGCTACTAGCTCCTCCTCTCCTCCACCCTCCATTGTCCTAGCACCACTAGCCCCCACACCAATAGCTCCAAGGGATCCACCCTCCCCTCTCTATTGTTGTCTCCCCCCAACTGGTACTCTACTACTGCTAGCACCAGGATCACCACCTGCTCATCTAGAAACTGCCGCTCTTTGACCCTGTTCCTATCCCCGTACTTGTGCCTATGCAGATTCCTCATCCTTAGCCTCCTCTATGAGAGGTGCATGCTCAGCTGGATCCGTAAATCTAGGAAAGGGATGACTCTGAAACCAATCCCTGTACTGGGGCAATACCCCCACATCTACAATATCCTCCAGATAGTCTCATCGAAGTCGTTGCAATTCGGCAAGCGTCTACATGCTCAATGCGTATGACAACCTAGGGGCTCATCCTCGTCTCTCCTCATCCCCATAACGGGCGTAGGTGGTGAACTCCTGTGAAATCCTCTGAGGCCTACCATACTGCCTCATAACCTGAGATACAACAAATCACTCAATAACCATCACAGATCTGCCGATAAGAGGACGGGTCATGAACATATCTCTCCGCTGAGCTCTCCAATCATCCCACAACTCTAGACCCCTATACGGTCTCCATACAACAATAATCAGATCATCAAGTTATTGTCGCCAATACTCTGTCTTGCCCAGATGGGGCTGAGTAACGTATCTAGAATATCTATAAACAATTGGCTGGTGTGGATCTCTAGCATCATCCACAATAGGTCTACAAATTGGGATATGCTCCTAGGCCCAAATTTGTAGAACCAACACTCCTGCTGCCATGCTCTTCTCGTCCCTGTATGCAATTTCATGCATCTCGCAATACATGTGGGCTAACAAACATAATCCCCATCCTAATCTCTCAAGATGAATCGGTAGTCTCTCCAGCATCCTGGCCCAACCACATAAGAATCCTTGTTGTCCCCTGTCCGACATAACGAAACAACCAATGAATCCCGCCAATACACATGCCAGTGGAACTGCTCACTGTATCTAGCCATCATATCATCCCAACTGATAGCCTGCACAAGGATGTCCTCATCATGAAAAATACGTCTCAAGGCTAAGATACTAGGATGCTGAGCAGAATCATAGTCAACCTTATCCCTAGCAAATGGAATCCTCAAAATCCTGTAAACATCCTCTGGTGTAATAGTCACCTCTCCCACTAGTAGATAAAAGGTGTTATGCTCTGAATGGAACTGCTCAACAAGTGTAGTAAGCATCCCATGATTCACATAGATATCTGACATTTGTAAAAGGTGAGTAAAGCTATACAAATCAATATGTGCTCTATCTATATCAGATAACTCGTAGACTAGCCTCATTGTAGGAGGATAGACACACCAAAACAAGATATGTGGTAGTCAAACTTGCAAGAATCAAACAACAAAGCATCAACAAGTCATTTAAATTATGCTATACAACATGTTAAACATCACGTAAATCCAAATACATAAAATGCCAAATCAAAATTTCATGTTTTGACCCTTAAAAATGCTCACTGTTTTTCATACGACATTTCACAAAGTAAGCAGAAACTTGTACGAGTCAGGAACTCATGTAGCATGATAAAAGACTACCATACGATAAAACACATGCATTTGCATGATAAAATGGTCTTTCAAGAAAACTCTCCTACGATACGTGGGACGACCCCAGACGATAAAACATATAGCATAATACGATAAAACCACACAAAGACAGTTTGTCGTACGAGAGACAGTATCGTCTCGCACGACAAAACGACAACGACCAGTTTTGAACGACTTGAAAAAGAAAAAAAATTCAATCAAAAATAAAAATTGATGAAATGCAAAGGCTTAAAATTAGTCACTTATTGTTGGTTTGTAGTTCTGCGATCTGTTGTGACGTCTTTGGCACTCGAATCGATGCTCCTGGATCAGAATGACCATTTTTTCTTCACAAAGGGCTTTTCAAATTTCAAACTTGGAGAGGTTAAAATGAATTGAAAATGACACTTGGACCCCTTATATAGCCACAACCCTAATTTTTCAACTTGCTCTGATGGACATGAAAATTGTACCCTTAGCTAATTTGCTCGTCGTGATTCTATTTTTGGGATCGAAATCAAAATCCAAGATCATTCTTCTAGTCAATTTCGTACAACTACGACCACTTAGCACTTTCATCACATTCTCATTCTTTTCTTCAATTTGTACTCAATTTCACATCAATCATCATTAAATATTCAAATATTCCTCTGGCTCAATCTTTGTGCTCAAGTCATTATCATCGCCAACAATTGCCTAAAATCATGTACCCTCACTATCTTTCAATTTCGCTCCCGAGGGGGCATACTCATGACCTCATGACCTCAATGTTGAGAAAATTTTCAAATCTTCATCAAAAGTCGAGAAAAAATCTTTTCAACTAAAGAAAATCAAACAAATCAATCGCTAGGGGCATCTCAGCTTCATCGCTTCATATCAAGTTGAGATTTCTTGATTATCTGAATCAAAATCAACCTCTAGGGGCATATCAGTTTCATCGCTTCAATTCAAGCTGATATTGCCTTCATTTGAATCAGTCTCTTAACATTAATCAGTTTCATCACTTTTCATCAAGCTGATTATTCATTTAAACTCAATCAAAAGTTTAAAGAGTATCTTTGATCACACGCTCCATCTAAGCAGGTGTTCATTTTTATTACATCAAATCAAGCTGGACAATTTATCTTCACTCATCGTGTCTTGATCCATCAAGTTCAAGATTGATTTTATCTTCGTTCACTGCGTCTAGATCAATCAAGTTCTAGATCAGTAAGATCTGCTTCTTGATCAATCAAGTTCAAGTTCGGTATCTTTTCTCTTCATCGGTCCTAGTTCAATCAAGTTTGGGATTGGTATCGCTTTAATCAACTTTGTTCAGTTTCATCACTTCAGAATAAGCTAAACACCTCGCTCTTCATCTGGTTCATGATCAATCAAGTTCAGAACTGGTATTTCCTAGACATCAACTATTCTTTAAACCAACGCGTTGCTCGCACATTAATTCAAAGAGGGGAAAATGTAATACCTTAAAAATGGTCACCTAAACCATGGGCTCCTAATCTCGACAACATCATCAAGGTCCTAACCAAAGACAATTAAATCAACTTTGAGCACACAATTAATTAATTAATTCTTCAATCATTAAATGTCACATGGCAAGTGAATTATTCTATATTAATTAAATCATTCCAAGAAAATCATTTTGATCAATTATCCTATTTAATTTATTAAATATCCTAGCATATTTAATTAATTAATAAATTTGCCATTAATCATAAAAAAGGAATTAATTTATTACAAAAGAGGAATCAATATGCAAAGCAAGAGTTAAATTGAAAATAAAATAAAAGAATTGAATTGAGAGAGAAACCAAACTTGAGATTTTATTTCTTCTTCTAAATTGGGAACTTGAAATTAGAAAAGAAATTAAATGAATTATTAATCATTCTCTAAAATTGGAACTCAAAGCTTTTGAGAAAAGAAGTTCAGTTGCATTGAAAAGACTCTTTTCTTGAATAAATCAAAGAAATCACATGGAATCACCTATATTTTTATCTCAAGTGCATGGAATTAATTGAATTTTATCTCCAATGCAAACTCAAACTTATAATCTGAATGCATTTCAATCAAACTATAATTGGAGTCTATCTCAAGGTTAACTGAATCTGATCTCTCAATTATTTCAATTATCCTAATTATGCTTTTTCTTGAATAATCTCAACAGCTCGTTGCTAATTGATCTCGACTGTTGGTCTCTCTTGTGATTCTCTATAAATTCAGCCTTCATCTCTCATTCAAAATACCCTAGAGATTTATTGTTATTATACAGTTTTTACTCTGGAGTCATTGAAGATATTGTGCTTGCTTTTTGAGATTATTGCATCTTAGTTTAGCTTTTTGCATATTTAGTTCAATTATGATTGCTTGAATTCATATAGCTTACTATGCATCCATCTAGCATAATCTTGCATCCATTTAGCTTAATATCATGCTCATATAGATTAAATCCTTCATCTTGTTGTAGTCTAGTCACTGGTATTGCTTATACAAATATGAGAGCAAGTCTATACTCACATCTTTTAGAAGGCAATTGGTCGATTTGTGATGGTTTTATTATTCATTCTTGTATCTATATAACCATACATGCAATGAATTAATTGAAGTGTTGTGTCTTACAACTTGCAAATACTTATTCTACTTTTCACACACACAACCGGTAATGAAGACAGTGAACTAGGAATTAGGACCTTAACCGGTAAATATGGAAATGTTTTGATTGGTTCTGGAGATTGGTGATGAGTCAAGTGTTGCGGTTTGGAACATGTATTTGTATCTTTGATCAGAACTGCATCATGTTTTGATTACCGGAAGTCATGTTTATGATTATTGTATTTTCAGTAGGGTTTAAGAAGGGTTTTAGAACCGGTAACAAATTCTTTTAACTGATGATGTTTTATGGTTTGGCGGTGATTATATATCAAGTTCAAATGTTGATAGTGACATGGCACAACCTGTGTGAAAAGATAAGTTTCCGTTTTGGTGCGATTAAGGATGGAATTTCTTGGGAAACAATCAAGAGCATAGAAGAGTGTTTTATGGGCTTGACTACCTATCAGATTGAGTTGCAGTGATGGATCATTCAACGATTGATATTGTCTTGTAAATTGTTGTAATGATCTGAATGATGACCTATGATGATTTGTATTGTAAATTCATTTGAATTTTTATGTATCTAGGGTTTTGTCACCAACTAAGATGTAAATGTTATTTCTAGGTTGGTATAGTTGATGTTTGTTGTGTTAGTGATTTGAGAAAAGAGTGTGAAGCCGAACTAGTGTGGTGTATCTGCCAGAGTGTAGAAGAGTGGAGTTGAATTGGATCTGAACAAGCAAGCAGTTAGTGCAATTCCCAGATCGTTCATTTGTTGTTCCCTAATAGTTTCAACAGACAAAATCCCTTAACCGGGTAGGTCCTAACAGGCCTTAAATTGTAAATCCCTTAATCGGGTAGCTCAACATTTGAGTCTTAAATCCTCTTGCGAGGTTGCTTCTAATAGGGCAAAGCTCCTAACATGGCCCATCATAGTAAATCCCTTTATTGGGTGACTCCTAATTAGGTCTGCTCATAACAGAGCATCATTGTAAGCTCTTAACCGGGCTAGGCTCCTAACAGGGTGCATTCCAAAAGAGTGCAAATTTTTGTGGGTACCAATTCCCACCGTGGTTTTTCCCTATTTGGGTTTCCACGTGAAAATACTGGTGTTCATATGGTGAATTTTTCTGATGTGTTGATTTGATTTACTTTCAGTTTATGCATGTTGATGAACACTTAATGAGTAGTTCTCATAAATCAGTTTAATAGTTGGATATCAGTGGTTACCGGCACTGGTAAACAGTTTATTACTGGTTTGTGATTGATTTGGTGAAGTTTTATCAGTTTAAGTTTAAGTTATGTTAATACTGATTCACCCCACGTGCCCCCTCTCAGTATTAACCGGATCCTCTCAGATTAACAAGATGAATCAACTAGCATAAATTTGTAGATTGCCAAATCATTTTCCCATGTATAGGTCTTATTGTCATAGTGACCCCCTAATAGCCATCATAGTGAAAACACCATTAATAAATTTGTTTTATACCAATAGCGATCATTTTTTGTAATTGGCGATTTTGAGTGGACGGTTACTAGAACATCTTTAGTTAGGTATTAGACGACACTTTGAAATGTGTACTTTTTGACCTTTGTGCTCATAACTGATTCCATAGCGTGCATCACAACTAGCTAGAAGCCAGATCAATAGCTTTAAGCAGTTAAGTCGCATACGAAGACAATAAAAAAAAAAATCAAAATCCGATGTACCATTTAGGATTTGTGGGTGCGCGAAGTTAGCTATGATGGCTACTGGTGCTATATTCTTGTAAGGGATCCAATTAATATTTCTTTTTGAAATATATGCAAATTCGAACTTTTTCCTAACTAATAGTTTGAAAACTGAAAAACTTTATAGCATTCTTCATCTACATTTGAATTTAAGAGCCAACATTAAATTCATTAAATACACATATGACCGAATCAATATTTCAATTGTTATTATATATATTTATATTAAGTATTTAGTTTTTTATATATTTTGTTTATTATGAGATTTATTTTAGATTTAAGTATTAATATAGATAATTTTTTAATATAAATATATTTTATGAATTTATTTTTTAATAAAGAAATTAAACAATACTTACAATCTAAATAGCTAATGTTGAGGAATCTCTTTCTTCAAAGCCGCAACATTACTAAATTTATCAATGTAAAATTTGTGTGTAATTTTACACAACAAAACAAAAATCTCACATGATCTTTGGGGCTTACATGTAAGCCACTCTTGCTTTTTCAAAAAAACATTAATAGAATAAAGTGTAAAGGTGAAATTAGAATTTTTTTTGTAATTTTGTGTATATTTCTTTCATGTGATAATATATTGATAAATTCTAAATTTTTATATTAAGTTTAATACACATTTTGATTTTGATTTATACTTATAAATTCTAAAGACTATTAAAAGAATGAAAAATGTAAAATCATCACATAGGACATTTATATGGTTGCAAATGTTGTCTTTAATATTTCCCATTGTCATCAATTTAATCTGCCAAAGGGTTTGGCCTAGGAGAAATTGTAGACACCACCTTAACATATGCATATATCTATAAATGGTGAGACACTTTTCATGATTACATTCTATTAGTACATTCCCACAAAACATAGATCAATTTTGTGCATTACATGAAGTTCATAATAATCGAGATCAAACTCATGGAACTCAAGATCCATCTACATCATTCTCTTTATCAATTTAGCCTTTGAAACATTCATCAAACTAAGATAACTAATCTTTCAACAATGACAAAATATTCCAATCAACGCCTACATCATCTATCCATCATAGATTCTAAGACTACATACACCTATCTATTTATTTAACTATAATACATACTTCAATTTCAATTATCTATTCTACCTCAATTATTAAATAATTATTTTTTTCCATTTATTTAATCTATTTCTCTCTCTTTTTATCTCCCTCTCTATCTTCATCTCTACTTTTATCTTCAATCTAATTAACATTAAAACACAAATTAAATCATCATTAGAATTAGGTTTAATAATATTTTCCTATCTTTCTCGTGCATCTCTTGTGCGGCACAAGCTCAGATGGTTATGACAGTTATTCAAAGTACAAGAACCAATTCCGATCTGGCTCTGCATTCACCTCATATCCATCATGACAAGTAAAAAATTGCAAATCAGATCTCACCATTGCTAAGGATTATGACAGAAGGCATAAAATACGCGAAACCCATTCCAAGGCTTCCAAAACCCTCGTTAGAAATATTATGAAGCGGTTCAGTAAAAAATATAGCAGGTATGTTGTGACTATCCTTTTTTCACTTAATGGATTTGCTGGTAGGTTCCATCACTTAAAGAATATGATGAGAGGAAGAGAAGCTATTAAGGTGGATTTGTAGGGCATAACAAGCAAAGGTGAAAATCACAACCTGGAGAGACTGGATGGAAACAGAGCTTTGAGAAATTTGAATATTTATTCCCTTGTTATTGTATTGTCCAGGCAGCTTCAAGATAAGGCTGCTCTTAACCTTGTTACAATGGTCCCTAGAAACCCCAAGTCTTCTGCATGGATTTTTGATGGGACAACCTAATCCAAATTTTCAGAATAACTGGTCAATACAAAATTTCTGTCGCATCCCCACGTCTAGCCCATCTGACGGGCTCTTAAATAAATAAAAATAAAGCAAATTGTAACGAATGTCAAAAGATGGAAGGAGGCAAAAGAAGACGACCGAAGCTAATAGAAATGGCATGGGTATGGTAGGAATGGTCGTACAGGTAAGATGGTATGCCGTAGGCGTGCAGAACTAGAGGCATAGCTGTATGAAGGGACATTGCTGCCATAAAGAGGGCATCACAACCCCCTCTGGAGCAGAAAATGGCAGGTGGACGGTATAACTAGAATGGAAACCCCAAACCATGACGGAGGACATCATTAAATGTGGTTTTGATCAGTTTTGAAGGGGAACAATTCGATGGCATGAAAACCCATGAAACTTGAACAGGAAATAAAATGGGCAAGAAGGAGAAAAAATAAGAAAAACGTGGTAGTTGCAGCTGCTCTAGTAGACTTGTATGCAGAACGTGGAGCATAGTCAAAGCATGTGAATTGTTTGACAGAATGTCTAAAAGAAATGTGGTCTCATTGAATGCAATGATCGCAGGATATGCACAAAATTGTATTTGTTGAAAATGCTTTAGAAACTTTCAGGCAAAGCAAAGTTTCTTGATGTTTATGTTAAAAACATATACTGCATGCTTGTTGATTCTACACAGATCTATGAATGGCTTAATAAGTGCTGGAATCTGTGTTGGCCGGACACCAAATGGCTGAAGTGTCTTAATCTTATGTGGCATAGTCCTGCTGAGCCTAAAAAGATTTGCTTTCGCTGGCTACTCTTGCTAAAAAAGCTTGCTGTTGGTAAGGTGCTTTATACATATGGTCTTCCTACTCGTATTTGTGATGCCTGTCAAGTCCCTGAAACTATTGAGCATTTGTTTTTTGAGTGTCAATTTGCTGGGCCTCTATGGTCCCTATTTATTTTTTGGCTTACCTATCTCTTGGACTCCTAATGATGGCTTCTCTTGGATTGAAATTCTTGATGGTTTTGTGGAATCTTTTGACCTTTCTCTTAATAAATTTTGGTTTGTCTTTACAAACGAAGTGCTTTGGTTTTTTATGGAAAAGGAGGAAAGATGAGATCTTTCAGGCTAAACAAAGGCTCTTTATTGAGTTTAAATGTGAACTCGCCTATTTTATGATTATGATATAGGTATTGGCAACTATGGAGATTCCAAAAAACAGGTTCATGACACTGTTAAAAGATGGTGTTATGTTAGTGTACAAAAAGGATATTCAATCTGCCCACTTCTTTCCTTCTGATAAGAACAATCTGAACCAGGAAGACCTAAAGCTGTTAAACAAGTACTTGGAGGAGAAAAAGATCACCAAAAGCGATATTGAAGAAGAGAATAGCAAGAAGGAGAGGGTTCAATTGACCCATTGGGATGCAAATGTGGAACCGGGGATAGATCCTTCACTCGGTGCCTTTACCAGTGATGATGCAGAATGCAGGAACAATATTATAGGGTCATGGAACTAATGATGATCCCTTCTTCATATGTATTTTCTGATATGTATTTTTTGAACCCTTAGACATGTATATCTTGTACTCTCTGTTATGTAATTTTGATACAATCAGTTAATAGGCCAGTATAGTATAACTCTTGGTAATCATGGTTGATCCTGGACTGAGGTTATAGCTCCTTTTTGTTCACTATCTTTCTTTTATATATATATATATATATAAATTTCAGGCAAACACAATGTGCAAGGGCGATGGAGGCAAAAAGAATGGCTTAAGAGAGGGAAGGAGGGTGTGGTAAAGAGAGAAAGAGAGAGCAAATGGGAGAGGGAAATAAAATGGAGGAAGTTTCGAAACAGTTCAAAGGCAAGGCAAACAAAGGAGAATGTAGAGAACCATAAGGAAGACCTGGTCAAAGAAAACACTATCTAAAAGAAGAACTGAGCGCTACCATTGGAGTTAATTGCATCGAAGTTATGTCAATATAAAGGAGGGCAAGGAGGGCAAGGAGCTGCGATAATTAGTATCAGTAGTGGATCACATTCTAATAGCTGATCACTCCTTGTGCACCCAATCCTCCAATTACTAATTTTAAAGGAGCCAAAAAAACTGATAATGAAAAGTTCATTAATAAGTTTCACATGTATCAATAGTCGATCACTTTTTAGTTTTTTTGGTCCATAAAAGGCCCGTTTGTGCACCACTAATAGGACATTTGTGCAAAACTACTAGGACATTTGTCCACAAGTATTGACAATTTTGAGTGGATAGTTATTGGAACATCTTTAAGTAGGTTTCAGACAACACTTTGAAATGTGTACTTTTTGATCCCTGTGCACATAATTGATTTCACAACATGCATCGTTACTACCTAGAAGCTAGAATAATAGCTATAAGCAGTTAAGTTGCATATGGAGACAACAAAAATAATCGTTGAAATCTGATGTACCATCTAGGATTTGTGGGTGCACGAAGTTAGCTATAACCACTACCAGTACGCTTTCCCTATTATCATCACCAATTTGAAGACAGGTTTGGCTTTAAGGAATTAGATGCTGGGAATAGAAGTGAATACAAGAGTAGTTGGGCAATTCTAAAGGTCTTTGGCAGGTGTAAGAGGTGGTTAGTTTCATATTGTAGATCTCTTTGGACTCTCACAGACAACCACTAATTATTAGAGTCCTATTTTGAACATTAAGGGCATTGTAATTTTTGCTGGTTATCTGCACTCTATTATTTCAGTCCTCTTAGTAGAAGCATCTTCGAATATGGTGGATTTTTTTTTTATGGTTAAAAGAAAAAGGTTTTATACCCCCGAAAGGGCCGACATTGTACTTCATTAATGGTACCCTATTGGTATCGTTGTTGGTGCATACCATAGGGTACACCTAACAAGCATACAAGCTTGCGTGAGTGGGTCTGTGGACCCTCACTAAAGCCTTTCTTATTTTTTATTTATTTTTCAAATGATTAAATAAACTAAGAAAAAAAATTGTGCAAGGATGAAAGTATTATTTTTTTTGTATGCCTTTTTTACATATGGTACAACCATACGGTCGTATGATGGGATAGGGGAGACAAATGTTTTTTTGCCTTTTTTTTTCTTTACTCAAATAGGTCAAATTTTATCTCAATATTTACCTCTTACAATATTTACCTCTCACACCTTCTAGATCCAATGGTGAGGTTTGTTTTGATCCAAGAGGTGATTTGTGAAATTTCCTTTCTAAAACTCTCATCATGAACACCCACGAAAACCCTTTTCCAACTCAAATTCGTGAACCCATTTCTACAAAACCCTAAAACCCTAAATATGCAAAGAACAACCTACACAAAACTCTCATACCTTGCCATATCTTCATTCTTTTTTGGAAGGCCTAGATTTAACTTAACACAACATTTACTCCAACAAGGGTTATACAACCACAACCATGGCTATAATACCAAATGCTAGGAAATTTATGGTCATACATGACAAATTTCCACATAACCGAAATAGAGAAATATATGCAAATAAGTATATAGAATATATATGCAAAAGAATAGACAACATACCATCAAAGATGACAGAAGATATACCTTGGGAAAAACCCTTAAAAGGAAAAAAAACCCAGCTTCCAAAAGCATCCATCATCCATCTATTATTTAACAATGAAATCATTACAATACATCTTAAGAGTTCTCCATGAACACTTCTAAAACACAAGCTCTCTACAAGCACTTCATGTGAATAATCATGTAATCACACATCTAATCAAGCTCACATACAATCACCAATTAAAATTACATAAAGTCATGTGACTAATGCCATGAGATTAAAAACTATTAATCTCTCATTTAATATTGGGCACTAAGTTACCATTTTATTAAATTTATTTCCCTAATATCGAATTAAATACTTTTTCCATGTGAAGTCCCAACTTTAAATATTTAGCAATGTCACATACAATGCTTAAAGTGGCCCCAAGAATGTTAACCTCATGTGATGCGTGTATTCCTAGGTCCCTCGAGAGAACCACAAATAATAAAAATTAAACATTATAACATCATGCAAGGTGTACAACACTCCTTATTTTAACAAATAATTCCAAGGACCTAAGCAAAGTGCTTCGATTTTGATGATTTGACAATCAATCTTAGGGTTCTTGGGCCTTCTAGATGTGATGGAATGGTTTGTTTTTATCCAAAATACTACAAAAATGTAGCTACTTTTCGGATTTGCAACCACCTCCCAACTTCGAACATTTATAGATTTGACCTCACATGTTCAATTAGAATTAAAAAAAAAAAGAAAAAGAAAAAACAAAACAACTTTTTTGGACACTCTAAACTCAATGGTGAGCTCAAGGTTCATACTAACAAGTTTCAAAATAGATTTGTAATACAAAGTAACAAAGAAGAACAACCCCCAAATATGGTATCTATATCAAACTTTTTCAATTCTATAGGTTGTCATATGATCCAAGATAAGATCATACTAAACTTTTTAAAATCTAACAAGATTTTCAAGCTACCAAAACCTTCCACAAATCACTCTCAAATTTGAGAAAGGGGTTTGTAGATCTAAAATTTTGATATCATGATAGAGTCACTCAAGTATTGAAGCTCTCGAGATCACCTACAAAACCAAAATAACCCTCCACAAGAGAGAAAAGCAAGAGCATAAATTTGCCATAATGGATGTGAAGAAAATAAAAAATTAAAGTTAAATAACATAGAAAATAATGCATTAGGCACACAATACCTTCACCTAAAAACCCATATCCATGTGATTTTGTCTTTTGATGTATGGAAAGGGTTGCTTATGAAACCAACAACATGATAGTAAGATTGATATGATGAGAAGTCAAATGGATAACACAATAATATGATGAGGACATGATAATGGAAGATTAGATAGAAAATGCAACAACATTTCCTCTCATAATAGAAGATTAGATAGAAAATGTGACAACATTTCATGTGCCTCAAGTTTTGAAGTCTATTTAACATTTCCAGTTGATAATCCATGAGTATGAATTAATTCTTTAGTTTCACCACCATCCTATCTCATTTTGTGATTCTCTCCTTTCATCTTCGGCTTCTCCTTAATCGAACTTCTTTCCACCAAATAGCAACACACCCCTTCAATTTGGTTTTCGCAAACCCGACTCTTTGATCTTTAAATTCTTCATATTCAAAGTATTCTTCCACCTCATTTATCTAGTCAATCATCTCCTTTGGGTTCAAACAATCGACATAACTAGAGATCTCTATCATCAGTCACTTACCAATCTTGGTGATAGCTTTCATCATCTTAATCTGATTTGACTCCTCTTCTTGGCTTTCTTCATTTTTCTCTAGGATCCTCGGCTCCTCACCATGACTCTCCTTCGTTGGTCTAGGGTTTAGGCCCTTTTGTCTATCCTCCTTAACAACATCTAGCTAATTCTTCATTGCCCTCATCATGTCCATCATTTCCTTTACTCTCTTAGTGACATTGGTCGTTACATGCATCCTCCTTAATGAAATATTTTCTTTAGATCTGGAGAAAATGTCTCTAGTCAATGGTCTAGCTATAGGGTTGCAATTGCCTCACAATTTGGTGCTTTGTTGACAACACTCTCGATTTGCCTCAAGTCAATGATTTGTCCACACAAGGGTCTTTTGAAAAACTCCCACTCTCCCCAAGGATTTGAATTTTGTTCTAATACCACTTGATGTAGTCAGGGATGGAGGGTTCAAAATGGATTGTCAAGCCTTGCAGCAAAATTGAACACAACACAAATGTTTGAATGAAATATGCAACTTAATTGATTGAAAACATAAATCATACATGCTCGCAAGCCTTCTCATATGCAAACTACATCAAGCCCCATTGGCCACACATGCAAGCTCATAGGCCACCACATGCTTATTATTTACTACATGTAGAATTAGTTCCAAAATCTAATTTGCTAGCTTTATTTCTATAACTACTTGTCTACCTTCTATTGAATTCAAATGATGATTATATACTAGCTCCAGGTCCTATAAATGATCTGTTTCGACCTTAGCTAGGCCCCAAGTTCAATGTCTAGCGAACCATGCATGCCCGCCCAAAGTAGATGATGACGCACCAAGGATTGATGCAGAGGGTTGCAAATCCATTTGGGGGTTGCCCTAACCCATATCTGTTGTGTGATGAGCTGTGAAAACTTTGCTTGAGGTACAATATATTTTTACACGCTACCTTTTATAGGTTCGGTTTTTGGTTGCAGGTGACTAGATGAACTTTCAGTCTTCTAGAAAACAAGCCCATAATTTTTCTCACTAGGATATGTTGTACTAACATCACTAACTTGTCCATGTTCCAATCCACAGGGTGAGATCAAGTGTTGTAGTAGAATGTGGTAAGGTTTACTAGGATGCTCCTACATCAAATCTTATGGAAATTACTTCTCCAATCATCAATGGATCTGTTTCTTTCTAAAGAGAGAAATGCTATTTGTAAGCAATGGATTGTGTTCTGTCTTCAAACTTTCATCATTGACACAAGAGCTACTTCTTTATGGGGGGCATTCATATCCTAATTTTCTCTCTCATATCAGGGGGACATCTATTGTACTTGTGTGATGAAAGCAATCCTTAGGGGGTAACATCGATTCCTCCTATTCTTATTTCATTAGTGCATTTATTTATTTTTCTCTTTTGGAGAGGATTTCTTCCATGTGGGTTTTGTCATTTTCTTTGGTTATAAAAGATTTTATTTATTTGTACATGGGTACCTCATCAAACCTTGTAGTTGGGACCCATCCATGCATCCATCATTGCATTTGTCATTAGGTTTTTAGCTTCTCCCTAAGTTGATCTTAAGGCAGGGAGGGGGGGTGTTGAAGTAAATACATTAATCACCTAGTAATTAATTAATCATCAATTAATTTCTTAGCTTTGCTATAATTTTATTTACTTAATCTAAACTTATAAGTGATTTTCTATATTTTGATTGAGCTAATTATAGGTATTGTCCGAATTCGTAAAATAAGGACACTTGTCATGATCTAACTTAATCCTCACCCAAGGTTTCATCATTTGTTTTTATAAGCATTCATTTATTATAAAATGTAATCATCCATATTTCAATCCATTCAATTCAATTCATACAGGTTAATCTCAATATGAGATGCTTGTGTGGATCAAGTCCTCTCTCAAGGTTGCATGAGCACAATCATAGCTTTTTCCCTTTACATGTGATAGTCATTTTGGTTGTAGGTGATTTCTAGGAGTTGTGGGGTTCACTATCAACTCCAACAACTATTTGAGGTATAACCATTAATGCCACCTCATAGTGGAATACCTTCTTTTCTAATTGAGGAATAAAATAATAAACAAATATAAATAAATAACAAATATGAGCATTAGGATGCAAGATTGAGAAACCTTTTCCAACACATCATATTTGGATATCACATGGTTCTAGTTAGTCTAGGTATAGAGTATGCTTGGAGAGCTAATAGATTATGTTGCATATGCCAATTTGTTTAATTTTCAAGAAAGGCATCAAAATAAATATGACCATGAGTTTGAATCTTAGGAGCCTATGTCTCTTGATGTTATATATTAGGTAGGTGAAGAAGAAAAAATAGGCCTATTGTGGGACAAACAAATACGATAGAGGGTTTATGATCGAACCTTATTGCTATACTTGTTTACAACATGGAAATGTTACTTATCTATTGACAATTTTTTCTCCTTCAATGAGAGTATATATACCCTTGTGTAAGAGCAACTATTGCAATAACTATCCCCACACCCCCAATGAAATTGGATAAAAAACTATCCTAAAATGACCAAGTTAAGAAAAATGCTAGAACTAGCTAAACCCATAAAACATTCCGAAGTCCCATTAACCATTATAGCTATGGTTCTCTCACCTACCATAATTAGAATTCACTTTAGATCGCCAAGGACATTGCAAAAGTAAGGCTTATGAGGAAAATAACCTAGTGATAGTAAACTACAATTTCGCAATATTTCTCAACATACATATAATTTCCATATTGCTTCTAGTAAAACTAGATTAGAGCATGTGGAAAATATTGCAATAATATAACCATTGTTTGAGTCTTTTAATTTTTGGAAGTAAATTCCAATTTCATACAATCAAACAATATGCATGCAATTATACAATTTTTTTTAATTACAATTGTATTAAAAAATTAATAAAAGAGTCAAGTTCCTGCCATTAGTATGATTAGTTTATAGTAAATAAAAATAGAGATAAAGATAGAAGGAGAGAAATACATAGAGAGATAGAGAAAGGTAGAGGAACAAATAAAAATAACAAAACCACTTTGCCAAAGTATAATTTTAAATAAACAGTTAAAATGATATAATTTTATTAGTTATAGTATTTTAAAATAAAAAGTTAAAATGAGTTTCTTCTTCTAACTATTTAATTGTTGAACATGAAAATGAAATATAAAATTGTATATAAAATCAAATTTGGAAATAACTATTATTATTAACTTATTAGTACTTGTTGTTGTTAGTACTTGTTGTTAGCTACTATTGTAATGGGTTACACTCAATTTTGTTAACTAGTTATTATTCAATTTTTTTTTCGACCAATTAGAATTATTATTCTTTTCTTTTAATATTTTCTTTCTATATTTTCATTCTACCACAATTTGAGGTTAATAGTATTAACATTTTCACTATTCAACAAACAAAATCTATCCTCTATTTAACCCTAAATACCTTAGAGATACCAACCCTATTACTCACATTTTAATAGTTTTTTTTATATTATTGGAAATATAAAAGTTTGATATAAGAGTCAAAATTGTGCAAAAAATAAAAAAATTATCTTGTCATCTTTCATCAATACATAAAAGTATATTTCTTATATAAAAATAATTAAAGGAAATGAATATAATAATTTAATTAATTCATACTGTAAAATTACAAGCATTCAAATAGTATCTATAACCAAAAATGTTTAAATATAAATGACTAGAAAATCTAATTAATAAATAATAAAAAATTAAGTGATACAATAATATGCTATTATTTATAAATAAATAAATAATTTATTTTTTATAATATGAATTAAACCAAACAATTTAGGAAATTAAAATTTTCATTAATATGATAAAATGTATATAAATTCATTTCATTCATTTCTAATTAAATATATTTTTACTTTTTTTTTGTTTTTAATGTCATTCTGATATTTTATTTAATGAATTAATTTTTTTGTTGATAAAAAATAAATTTTATGTAATCTTTGTTAAAAATTGTGCATGTTAACTTTTGAAAAATCAAAAAATTATTTTAGTTTGAAAAATTTTAAACAATGACTGGTTATCAAGGACAATAGCTATTTAAGAACATGGTGGATGCATAAATATTCCTGCCATGGACAGAACTAATAATATACTATGACAATTTATTAAAAAATTCAAATAAAAAATCACCTAAGTTAACCACAAATGTAACATTTTGAATCAATAATCTATTAAAAAAAAAAGAAAAAGTGAAAAACTAACAAGAATAATAACTAAAAGTTTACAGTGACTATCAAATTATTTTAATAGTTTTATATCAAATGATAATATTTGTTAAGTGTTTTTTTTTTTTTCCCATACAAAGCAGAATGACATTTTTTCATGTTCAAAGCTTTAACAGTTCAAAAATATTTTGCCCTAGAAAACCAAGGACTACATTTCTGTATTAGAGTAAATTTCCTTCCCACCTCATACTGAGAAATTTGCCAAGCATCGTCCCTGAAACTACAACTACCTAATATACCGGTCTCCATGTAAAAGGTGTGAGGTTTAACACCAAGCCTTTAAAAAAACAAACCGGCCTCTAGAGCTTCACCCAACAGAGAGGGCTAGCTAGTGTCCTACTAGAAAACAAAACATTTCGTGGAAATCTGGTGATAAATTGGATTCAAAACTGGTAAACAACTGATGAAACAAATTTAAATTGAAAGCGACTTCGAATCAATACACGTCACGTGGTAATCTGCAGTCTGATAAATACAACACAACGTTAAAATGTTTAAAAGCTCATACACCTTTACGGATAAAACGAGGACATTTTGGAATCTAGATTATTTTGCAATCCCACTTCTGTGAGAGCATAGTTGTTTTGAAATTCTCCATACAGCAGCAGCAATGGCATTGAATGGAGCTCTGTATATTTCGTCCCCAAAAATAAACAATCGATATTCTTTTGTGGGCACTACTTTCCGCAATGTAAATCGAAGGCATCTAAGTGTGAGATCATCTGCAGAGAAGAAAAGCCGCATACAGAAGGCGATTGAGGAAGAAGGCATAGTTGAAATGCCAGGGTGTTATGACGCGCTGTCTGCTATCATTGTTGAGAGGACGGGCTTCAGTGCGGGATTCATTTCTGGATATGCCGTCGCAGCTTCTCTCCTTGGAAAACCAGACATTGGAATACTGACGTAAGAATTTAAACTGTTTTGATTTCTCTTTTGTTTGTGTTATTTGTCCAGCAAAAAGAGTGATGAAAAATTCAATTGAGTCGGAACTGTTTATTTTTGGGTGCATCCGTGCATTGTCCTCACTGGAATCTTTTATTTTCCTTTTGGGTGTTGCGAGAAGCCCTCCCGAGATGGCTGCTGCTGCTAGATCCATTTGTGCTGCAGCCCCCTTGATTCCTATTATCGCGGATGCAGGTATGCATGCAGTTTTTGGAACTGTCAATTTTTTGAATTCTTAAACAATTTTCCTTGAAGCTTTGCTGTTTTAACAACTAATTAATGTTTTGGTACTAGAGATTCTAATATCAGCTATCGCGGTTTTGTTACTTTTGATTCTTTTGCATATGAAAAGCCGATGATGACTTTTAGTCAAGGAAACATCTGGTTTGTAGTCTATGAAGTTCTTTTCTATAAGTTATAATTTCCAAAAAAGAGCAAATATCAATCAGGCTGTGGCCGATTCGTGAAGTTAATTGGCCGCTTTACAAACATTTATAATTTCCAAGGAAGAACAAATGTCAATCAGGCTGTGGCTAACTGGTGAAGTTGATTGGCCGCTTTACAACATTTACTGGTGAATTTGATTGGCCACTTTACAAACATGCACTGGTGAAGTTGATTGGCTACGACACAACTCTCTAGGAATTCATATGGTGGAAGGCTAGACCCCAAGATGTATAAAATACTAAAAAGCATGAGAGTGGGTGTGAGTCCCCAGTGTATTTGGGCAGAGCAATTACCTCTGAGAACATGCACATATGTCGAAAGGAAATACAAATGTTCTTGTGCAACCCTTAAGGGTGCTTATTTCTCTAGCAATTTCTTACCAGAAAAAATCGGAATAAAAAGATTAAAAAGGCAGTGGTTCATAATGGGGACAAATATCATCAAGTTATTTGACCAATTAAAGTGATGAGAACTTGAAACAAGATGTGGCATGCTGAGTTTGATAGATCTTTCACATTGCACTGTGTTTTTGCAGGACACGATATACTTTTAGCAGCTCTACTGCTTTTCAAAGAAGAGAAAGGGTGAAGAAGGGAGGAAGTGAGGGAGGTTATTTTAGCAATTTAATGCGTACAAAATCCAATAAAATGCTGTTGGACTTTGGTCCTTGACAAGCACCAAATAACATAATTTAAAACTTCGAGACGTTAGAAACTTCAAATCATGTCAGATTGCTAGAATGGAAGCACAATCAGAAGCACAATCAAAAGCACCAAGGGAAGCATCAAACTTTGACAATTTTCTGTCACAAGCTGATAATGAACTTTGTAAAGAGCCATTGATAAGTGTGCTTCAAGAAAATTTAGAAGATGAAAGCAATCTGTTAGCGGTAGTTACAACCAACATCGATAATTTTCATATGTAGACAGATTAAAGAGCTTTTGCCTAAATTAGGTTGGAAGATAGTACAACTTTGTAAAGTTTGGAGTACAGTATAGATTGCCTATTAATGCATTCTGCAAATTGATGGTAACATAGACAACTGCTATAAATTCAGAATGCTTAGGATTGAATAATAAGAACAGTCTGCTAAAACAACTATGATAATACTAGGCTAAAATTATAGCTGTAGAAATCTTTAAAATATCAAAATTTATTCTGATTAATTTCCGCTTGGCCTTATGCTATTTTTTTACTTTGAAATCATGTTTTTTGACCAAAAAATTGCGATTTAATTGCAGACTTCTGGGTCATTTCCCCCATTTCTGCAGCTTTTTTCTCCGAAATCCCCCTGAACTCTAACTTGATTCCTTTTTTTGATTGATTGATATTAATCTTTATCCTTCTGTTTGTGCTACACCCTTTGACCGTAGTATTTATTGGGATATGTCAGTCATGGCAGAGAATAATTATTTTTTAATTTTTAATTTTGATGAAGGTGTAATATCCCTTGGTCAAATAGGAGTAGAAAATGATGTATTCTAACCCAAGGAATATTGTTGAACACTTCATATGCAGCCTTCCAGCTTGCTGGTCTATTATATCAGTCTGATATGTCCTTATTAAAATGACTATAAATGGCTTCCAATGCTTGAAAATCAACACTACAATGCATAAATTGTCATCTAAATGCTTAAATGACACTCTAGACCCTTAAATCAATGCATAGAGATGAATTTACAATGTTACACATGCACTTACAGCCAAGTGACAATCTGACAAACATTTAGCATATGACTGGTTAAGAATACTTCAGACTTCAATAGGCACCGAAATCCTACAATAATAGGGCTTTAAAACATAATATAAATGATATAGGATGATCATGCAACATTACCTTTCTAAAATATGACCAATGGCATAGAAGAAGTGTTCATGAAATAATGGTAACAGCAGACTGACATTTATACAAACAGTTGGCAAAGATCATAAGACAATGACAACATGAAGGGTAGCCTTCTAATCTATATTCATGAGTCAAAATAGGCTTAACTTCATTAGCCGGTTTACACCAATGCATCCACTACTGAGACATAGACACCTTCAGATTTATCTGAAGACATAAGACTGTCATAGACTTATTGCAATCACTGAAAATGCAATGAAAATTGGACAACAAGGAACCTGGTATGACTGCAGTGATGTAGAAAACAATATCGGCTGTCAACTAGTCATTCCAATGTCAAATCATGCCATATGAGGTGCCGCCATGACTGCTGTAAGTGGATGACTCAGAAATGTCGCTGTAATTGCATTCAAATGTCTCCCAAACTGCCTCCATTCTGATCGGTTTCCTTCACCAAAGACAGTGCCTTTCTCTTAGGGAGATTTCTAAGCATTCACAAGCTTCACAAGGTGAAATCGATGGAGTTTGGGGGTGGCGGACCTGCCAAGGTTCGGCCCCTCCAAATAAATAATATGGACTCTTAAACCTCCTACAAATAGTCCAAAAATATTGCCTTGATCTCCTATCGAGTTTGCAATCAACAATAACCAAAATCGATGTACCAATGATGAAAAATGAATCAAAACATGTGAACCCTCAAAGTCTGCAACCTCTGATAACAGCAAGGTATAAACTCTTCGATCTGCCAAAGGAATATCGCTGTCTCCCCTTACTCAAGAATATGCTTCCACAAGGCAATCCTCTTCAAATCGGAAAATCTGAAAAATCTGATAATCTGAAGCATAACAAAATCTAATATGAAAAACTCCAATTAGCTCATATGAGATGACTGAAGTATCATCTCCTCAATGCAACCCCTCGAGAGATCTTTCACCCTCTCAGTTATGCGATCAATGGGAGTTTCCATTCCCAAAGACCCTTAGTCTGCAAACACCCACTTGGTTCTACAAAACCAATTCAATCAACAATTCACAATTCAAGTCTGCCTTCTCTTCCATCACCCTCTTCTATTTATCTTTTTTCATAACCTGTCATGATGTAATGACCCTTACTATAAAGGCCACTAATAAACCCCAAATCTGAACTGAGACAATTTGTCAAACACTTGGCATGCACTGAATTGTATTGTTTGTGATGTAGTGTTTCAATATGATAGTTGTTTTGAGCATCAAGTACAATTGAGATAACAATACCAATATTGAAATGTAACACAATAAACAATAATGAAACTCTAAATATTCATGCAAGGACTTCAATGCTAATATATCATGAATTTCCCAAATTCTGATTGCATTGTTCAGTAGACTAATTTTCTAAAAATGTATGACTGTTACAAACTCTTACACATGAGCACTGAATTTATGACAAGAGAATGTATAAACTATCACACATGAACAATGACCTTGCAATGCACCTTCTCTACTATATCAATCCAACTACAAGATAGCAATGTCTGATTACAATGGACTGTTTTCTGAATACATGTATGACTGTTACACTGTGCACTTCTATCATAAAAATTGACAACAAAACCATGCAATGGAACCTGGAAATCGCTCCTTGAACTCCGATTATGAAATGCTGATGAAAGGAGGACTGGACTGTCCCAAGAATGCCCTGCTGTCACTACCGTACTGTCCCTGCTGCAGGCCGTACCTGGGTCGTACTGTGCGGCTGCAGTACCAAATTTTGAGCTGGGATGAATTCAAAACCCTTATTCACCAAATACAAGCCCTCAAATCAACCTTCAATTGAAATCCAACATGAAATGGCTGAGTACCATCTCCAATAACGCAACCCTTCAGAAGATATTTCACTTCCTCAGTTATGCTAATCTAAGGGAGTTATCGTTCCCAAAGATCAATGATATTTGCAGACCTTCAAGCTCCACAAATGCTCAAGTAGATGCACTAGAGAAAATAGACTTCGATGCCAAATGAGAGACCCATGGGGTCTATTTATACATTTTTTAGAATCTTCCTCTAGAAGATCCATAACTTTCTAGAAGTATCCATAATAGAATCTTCTAGAAGCCTCTTAGTCTTTCTAGAAGTATCCATGACTTTCTAGAAGTATCCATAATAGAATCTTTTAGAAGCCTCTTAGCTTTCTAGAAGTATCCATAATAGTCTTTTAAAACCTCATTGCACTTTTTAGATAAAAAGTAACTTCATAAAATAAAAAGTGCACCTCAATAACATTTTGGCCCCAAATAAAAAGTAATAATAAAATATAATAAATATAATGTCTCCAAGAGCATAATGAGCCATCCAATCACCAAATAAACGCCAAAATGACTCTCTCATCACAACCATCTGCCTACGAGAGTCTGGAATAGGCAAATCCACATAAAGTGTCATGTCATACTAAAGAGGGGACATGACGGTCCGCCCTTCCTGAAATTGCTTGGCCTCAAGCAATCTCAATGCAGGATGCTGCAGAATGGCTTCAGTCTCCCAAGTGGCATCCTCAACAGGAAGATCTCTCCACTTCACCAAATACTCCCTGATAACTCTCCTGCGGAGCTGTTTCTCCCTACTATCCAAAATAGACTCTGGTAGCAATATCAACTTCCCCTCATCATCCAAGGGTGGTAGCACTGTGGAAGGCACAACATGCTGTCCTAATGCCTTCTTGAGGCACGACACATGGAACACATTGTGCACCCTGCTATCTGCTGGAAGCTCAAGCTCATAAGCCAACTCCCCTACCCGCCTGATAATCCTGAAAGGCCCATAATAGCGCGGCTTAAGCTTTTCTGACCCACTCTTCTTAAGAGTAGACTATCTGTAGGGCTGAAGCATGAGGTAAACCATATCACCAACCTCAAAACTCCTCTCAATCCGCTTCTGATCTACGTACTGCTTGTACTGATTCTGTGCCCTGGCCATATTATCCTTGAGAGCATCAACAATGTCCTTGCTCTCCTGAAGCAAATCCCCGGCACGTGGAACTCTAACATCAGACATCAGCAAATCAATGAAGTTAGGTGCATCATACCCATATAGAGCTCTGAAAGGTGTCATCTGAATCGACATGTGGAATGTAGTATTGTAACAATACTCACACAAATGAATCCATCTCACCCATGCCTTCTGCTGACCAACCACGTAATTCCTCAAATAACCTTCCACCCACTTGTTCACTATGTCCGTCTGTCCATCCGTCTGTGGGTGATAACTAGTGCTAGGTGTAAGCTCAGTGCCACAAAGTCTGAATACCTCCTGCCAAAAGTGACTCAAAAATCTACTGTCCCTGTCACTCACTATGCTGTGGGGTATCCCATGCAATCTGAAGACCTTAGCTACCTGTACTGTTGTGTAAGTAGTAGTGATGGGAAAGAAGTGTGCATACTTCGTCAGTCTATCCACTACTACGTAGATGCAATCATGCCCTTGAGCCTTGGGCAAGCCCGTAATGAAGTCCATAGATATGCATTCCCACTTCTGATCTGGAATGGGAAGTGGCTATAGGAGCCCAGCTGGAAAGGTGTGCTCTTGTTTGTTCTGCTGACAAACAGGGCACTCACGAACATACTGCAAAACATCTGACTTAAGCCCTTTCCAAGTGAACCGCTCCCGAACCTGTCTATATGTCTTGAAGTACCCGGGGTGACCAACTGTAGGTGAATCATGAAGAGCCCTCAATATAGATTGCTTCACCTTCGATCCTGGGACTAGAAATATCCTGCTCTTGTAGATAATCAAATCATCTACAAGTGTATACCGGGTATCAATAACTGACCCATCAACTATCCCTGACGCCCATGGGTCTCTAGCATACTCTGCCACTATCATATGTCTCCAATCCTCTGATATTTCAATCAATGCACTGAGATGTGGTCTACGTGACAATGCATCCGCTACCACATTCTGAGTCCCTCTCACATATGATATGTCAAAATCGTAAGCTTGTAGCTTACTCACCCACTTCTGCTGTCTATCGTTGAGATCTCTCTAACTAAGGAAATGCCTCAAACTGTTGTGGTCAGTTTTAATACAAAACTTACTACCCACTAGATACTGTCTAAACTTAGCCAATGCGTGCATGATGGCTAACATCTCCTTGTCATAGATGCTGAAAGATCTCTCTAGACCACGGAGTTTCCTGCTCTCATATGCAATAGGGTGCTTGTCCTGCATCAACACAACACCTATACCATCGCCGGATGCATCACATTGAAGCTCAAATGGCTTCGAGAAATCAGGCAAGGCTAACACCGGGCATGAGGTCATGATCTCCTTGAACCTGTCAAAGCAAGCCTGTGCCTCCGATGTCCAAACAAAGGCCCCCTTCTTCAGCAAATCTGTCATAGGGGCTGCATGTCGTGAGTATCCACTAACGAATCTGCGGTAGAAGCCACATAGGCCTAGGAACCCTCTCAACTGTGTCAAGTTCTCAGGAATAGGCCACTCTACTATAGCACGGATCTTATCAGGATCCATCCTTACTCCCTCTGCACTGATAATATGTCCCAAATACAAGAGCTCAGTCATACCCAAATCACACTTGGACTCCGTGGCATACAAGGACTCCTTCTGCAATATGCTCAATACTGTCTCTAGATGCTCAAGATGTTCCTGCCATGATCTGCTGTATACCAAAATGTCATCGAAGAAAACCAATACAAATCTCCTCAACTGATGATGGAAGACCTTATTCATCGTAGACTGAAAAGTAGTTGGTGCATTGGTCAACCCAAATTGCATGACCACAAACTCAAAGTGTCCACAATGACATCTAAATGCCGTCTTCTCCACATCCTGCTCTCTAACTTTGATCTGATGATATCCTGATCTCAAATCTATCTTGCTGAAGTAGCATGCCCCATGAAGCTCATCTATCAGCTCATCAATCCGTGGGATAGGGTATCTATTCTTAATAGTCCTCTTGTTCAACACCCCATAGTCAATGCACATATGTAACGAGCCATCCTTCTTCTTCACCAACACTACTGAAGAAGCAAAAGGAGACTTGCTTGGTCTAATATGCCCCATCTCAAGCAGCTCCTTGATGGTTTTCTCAATCTCATCCTTGAGTCTCTTAGGATGCCTGTATGGTGTGATCATCACGGGTTTAGCACCCTCCTCTAACTCAATGATGTGCTCTATTCCCCTATCAGGGGGTGCACCAGGTGGAATATCACTGAACACCCTATCATACCGTTCTCTCAATCTCTGAATGTCAGGGTGATACTCTGCCTTCTGATGCTCCTCCTGTGTAGGCATGAGAGTACACATGGCTGCCCATCCAATCCCATCGTGTCTAACCAACCTCTCCATGCGCCTGAAAGAAATAGTTCTAACATCACTATTTCTGATAGCCCTCAATACATGCTGTCTCCCATCAACCTCAAACTTAATCTCCATGTCTCTGAGTCTGAGAGTGACCTCACCCAATGAATGTAACCAAGTCATCCCCAATACAATGTCTAGGTCACCCATGTTAACTACATGGTAATCCGCTTTGAACTCATAATTGTTCAAGTGTAGAAGCATGTTTCTAATCATCCTGTTACACTTAAGAGTGTAACCATCAGCAACCTATACTCAGAGACTCTCAAACTCCTCTGTCTCAATGCCATGGCGCTCAACCAATCGTGCATCAATGAAATTGTGCGTAGCACCTGTGTCAACTAGGGTAATCACCTTCTGTCCTGCTAGAACTCCATGCAATCTAAAGGACCCCTCCTGCTGAATACTGGACAAGCGTGCCTGCTGCAAATGTAACTCCGGCTTATCCTTAGGCTCTGTAGCTTCTGCCTCTGCCTCCGGCTCTGTGTCACTGTGTTCATCCTCATGTACTGCGCTATCTGAATCTGAGTCCTCATAGTATGCCCACATAACTCTATTGGCCTTCCCCTTAGGCTTTAACGGACAGTCATGATCCCTGTCATAAGGACCTTTGCAATAGAAGCATAGCTTCTTCCTGCGTAGGTCATTAAGTGCCTCAGTATCCAAGGGTGTGGTGGATTTCCCCTTGGTATCAACCTTCCTCCCCTTCTCCTTATCAAACTTCTTATTATCTCTGAAAGAAGTAGAACTCCTAGGGGTGAATTTGCTAGAAGGTGCTATAAGCTCCATACTGCGAGCTTTCCTCATGGCCTCCTGTAATGTCGATGGTTCAAATGCCTTGATCCAACCCTTGAGGGGTTCAGACAATCCCTCAGTGAATAGTATGACCAACCGTCTTTCTGATACATCCTGTACCATAACTGACAACCGTTGAAACTCATTGATATACATCTCCAAGCTGCCTATCTGTCTCAACTGTGCAAGATCACGAAAGAATATCTCAGGATCCTTCCTATCAAAACGCTCCACCAATCTGTCTACAAAATCCTGGTATGAAGTCGCCTGGTTGTGCTGTAAAGTAACCATACCATGTGACCACCAGTCATGAGCTGCGCCCTCCAAATGCAAGGTGGCGTATCTGATGGCATCTATCTCCGACATGGGCCTCAATGCTAAGAAGGTATCCAACTTATGTATCCATGCCTATGCTGTCATCCGTCCACTACCATCAAAGGAAGGTAAAGTAAGCTTGCTAGCAGCTCGCTGCAACTCACTGTCATGGCCTCTAGGTCTCCTGTTCTGCTGAGTACTCCTCATGTGCTCTCCTCTGATTCAGGTAACGATCAAAATTAAGTAACTCACGCACATGTGGTGGTAATGCCTGCCACTCTGCAGTAGCAGCTCTAAGATCATCCTGAAACTCATCTTGTACATCGCCCTCTCCTGCCTCCTGAGCCTCCTCTCTAAGGAAAGTAGGACGAGTAGGTCTATCCGCTGTCCAAGACCTGTGCCTAGGAGCACCCTGTGAACCTGCTACACTCCTATTGTCATGATCAGGTGTAACTCTACCCTGCTCCTGAACTCTGGGCTGAACCACTCTCTCCATCATAGTGGTCAAAGCACGCAATGACTGGACTATCTCCTGCTGTCCAGTAGCCATGGTTCTGAAAAAGTCCCTAGCCTCATCATCCTCATTCCTGGGAACTCTAGGTGGACTCTGTGACTGTCTCTCACCCATGGTAAGAATGTTTCTATACTCCTGTTCACCCTCTAGTGCTGCTCTTCTGCGTGTGTAGTACCTGTGATGCCCCAATGCTAATGGATGCATCAATGTTTCTTACCCAACAGGATGGCAAGAACACCGCTCTGATACCACTGTAATGACCCTTACTATAAAGGCCACTAATAAACCCCAAATCTGAACTGAGACAATTTGTCAAACACTTGGCATACACTGAATTGTTTTGTTTGTGATGTAGTGTTTCAATATGATAGTTGTTTTGAGCATCAAGTACAATTGAGATAACAATACCAATATTGAAATGTAACACAATAAACAATAATGAAACTCTAAATATTCATGCAAGGACTTCAATGCTAATATATCATGAATTTCCCAAATTCTGATTGCATTGTTCAGTAGACTAATTTTCTAAAACTGTATGACTGTTACAAACTCTTACACATGAGCACTGAATTTATGACAAGAGAATGTATAAACTATCACACATGAACAATGACCTTGCAATGCACCTTCTCTACTATATCAATCCAACTACAAGATAGCAATGTCTGATTACAATGAACTGTTTTCTGAATACATATATGACTGTTACACTGTGCACTTCTATCATAAAAATTGACAACAAAACCATGCAATGGAACCTGGAAATCGCTCCTTGAACTCCGATTATGAAATGCTGATGAAAGGAGGACTGGACTGTCCCAAGAATGCCCTGCTGTCACTACCGTACTGCCCCTGCTCCAGGTCGTACCTGGGTCGTACTGTGCGGCTGCAGTACCAAATTTTGAGTTGGGATGAATTCAAAACCCTTATTCACCAAATACAAGCCCTCAAATCAACCTTCAATTGAAATCCAACATGAAATGGCTGAGTACCATCTCCAATAACGCAACCCTTCAGAAGATATTTCACTTCCTCAGTTATGCTAATCTAAGGGAGTTATCGTTCCCAAAGATCAATGATATTTGCAGACCTTCAAGCTCCACAAATGCTCAAGTAGATGCACTAGAGAAAACAGACTTCGATGCCAAATGAGAGACCCATGGGGTCTATTTATACATTTTTTAGAATCTTCCTCTAGAAGATCCATAACTTTCTAGAAGTATCCATAATAGAATCTTCTAGAAGCCTCTTAGTCTTTCTAGAAGTATCCATGACTTTCTAGAAGTATCCATAATAGAATCTTCTAGAAGCCTCTTAGCTTTCTAGAAGTATCCATAATAGTCTTTTAAAACCTCATTGCACTTTTTAGATAAAATGTAACTTCATAAAATAAAAGGTGCACCTCAATAACATTTTGGCCCCAAATAAAAAGTAATAATAAAATATAATAAATATAATGTCTCCAAGAGCATAATGAGCCATCCAATCACCAAATAAACGCCAAAATGACTCTCTCATCACAACCATCTGCCTACGAGAGTCTGGAATAGGCAAATCCACATAAAGTGTCATGTCATACTAAAGAGGGGACATGACACATGAGAGGCTTCTAGAAGAGGGTAGGTACACTTTATTTATTTTAAGTGACTAATTTAATTATTATTTTATTTTTATACTTTAGTCACTTTTAATTAAATTAGTTAAATATAAAGTCACTTTTTAATAATTAATTTATTTTAATGACTTTATAAAAAAATAATTTAATTAATTTCTCCTTATTACTCCTGTTAGCCAAAAGGCTAAAATTGGAGACATTATAGAAGGGGTGCGCCCCTAGCTGACTATGCCTATAAATAATGAGAAATGAGAACTCTCCCATATCATCATATTGCAGATTCTATACTTTTAATAAGAATTGAAGGTTTTCCCCTTGAATTGGCTTGGTTTTTTAACAATATTTTCTATCATATTGAGCTCTATTTCTATGGCTCTATAGGTAATTCATTACAAATGGGTGTCAGAGCAATGATTTGGGCCAAATATTTTTTTTTTGCCATATCTTTCACCTTGCAATTTTTCAGTAATTTTTTTCAGGGAATCTGGGAATATATACAAGGAAGTTACAATCCAAATTTTAGATTTCTATGATCAATTTTGAGCGAATTATTGTGATGTTGGTGTTTTTTATATATTTGCTCTATAGGCCACAAGACAAAGAAATTTTCTGATATCTTTGTAACTTCTGAAAGCTTTAAAAAACATAGTTGGGGCTAGTTCTTTGAATGTTATATTCAGGCACCAGAAGAGTCCTCAACTCAGGATTCATGAGTGTTGGAGCGTGATGTTTCCTTTTGGGATATACCTGATTTTTGCCAAAAATAACAATTTTAACAATACAATTTATTTACAAGAGTATTCTGTAAATAAATTCCATTAAGGGCGTCTTTGGACATGTAGTGTCGCGGTTAAAACACTTTGTTGGTGAAGCGGCCACCAAGGTTCAAACCCCTGCTAGGCCATTGTGCTCGTAGGCCTTGTGTCTTCGCTGGGTCGTTGTGCTCGCGGGTTTGAACAAGTGAAGTGTGGGGATGAGGTCCCCCGATTGTGGCCTCACCGGTTCATAGCTCCGGATCCAAAGCGTTTCACGTGGAGCCGGAGGGCGTGTCATGCCAGTGTCGCCGGTCACGGTAAAAAGTTTACCAGGCATTATTTAAAAAAAAAAAAAATTCCATTAAGGGCAAGTAAACTTAGAGAAAATTAATTAACATCAAGCATTATGATCATGAATAATCCCTACTGAAAACAAGTATCCTAAATGCATTTGATCCATTTCATAGCATATATCAAACAACCAACCATATTAGGAATTTGATGGGAAAGCATGGTAGGATGCTTAGAGACTGTCCCCCACAACTAAGCCCAAGAGTGCAGAACGACCATCCGAGTCAATTCAACCCCTTGGCCCACAAGCAAACCAACTTGGGGTGGCCTACTTAATTGGGTGAACCAGTACTGCTGCATCTTCCTACCACGTTTCCTCACTAAGTCCAGATATGATTGCTTGTAGAAAATCAAATGAATAATTTAATAATTACTAATGTTTCTTGATGAATTGGCAGTTTGATTCAATAAATGAATTAAAGCTTCCTAATAGATTTAATAACAAATAATAGATTCAACCATATTGCATACCAATCACTTATAAAATATTAAAGATGGCTGCCTTTTTTATGAATTAAACTCAGACTCAGAATTCTTGTACGATTTCACTTGATTGATGGATCATTGGATTGTTGTTGAATGATTGATTGATTGAATGAATTCCTTTGATTGTATGATTTGAGGATTTGGTGAGTGACGATTAAGTGATTGTTGATTAGATGATTGATAAGTGATGATGTAATGAATGCTGGTTTGATATGTTGGTGAATGATGATTGAATAAATGCTGATTTGATAGAATAATTTGTTGATTGATTGTTTGCTTGATTTGTTAATTGATGATTGTTTTTGTGGCTTCATGAGTGAGGATTGATAAGTCATCCTTGAATGCTTGGACTGATTTCTCATTTATACTTATTTGGTGAAAGGGTCACCACCTTTCATAAGAATTGAGTCACCACCCTCTATTCCTGCCTTTGAGAATAATAAATTGTTTTCCAAATGGATCTCCCTTCGATTTCCTCCTCAAATGAAACACCAGCTACATCCTTATCTTCGTTTCAAAACCATCCCTAAGAATACAAATTTATCCTTTGATTAACATCATCTTTGTTAGTGCATCTGCTACCAACATGAAAGGTCTCACAAAAAAATAGGCCACCAACTCCAGTGCAATCATGGCTCTCCCATTGAAAGTGATATCAACGTCTTTGTATGCTTCAGATATCTTTAGAAATTCAATTCATTACAGTTTAGTGCTACATTTACAAAATTCGTAGAGATAACTTCCTTTCCCCACAACATGTGCAATTTTTGTCCTGGTACAAACCACCTCATCCCTAAGTTTACCAACAACATTCTAATAAGTAACATTTGATATTTCTGTGATGTATCAGCTGAGAAATACATATTATTTTAGCTTATACAAAGCCATTTACTGTTGGTATTTTGGTTATGTTGATATGGTTTTGTCATTGATGTCAACACCTATTAACACTTATCAACTTTGGCACTTTGGAGAATTGGCAATGTTCACCGGCAAGCAAGTGACTTATGCACAGTTACCGGTATCTGGTACACCGGCAGGATATGTTGTTCACCGGCACTTGGAATGACATGGAAAACACTTGGTTATGTTGAAGACATCCTTTGGACACTTTGTCTTGGAGATTTGTTCATTGGTATATTCGTGTTTGCATATTTGCTGTTACCGGCAAATAGGTCTAGAATAAGCACCGACAGGCTTATCTATTCCAGATCAGCACAACACGCTTTGGAGATGATTTTGTTGTTATTGTAAATGCATTAAGCCGACATGTTGAATCGGATATTGCATCGGTTATTGATTTACTTGTAATTGTTTTATTGTAATATCTTTTAGAGCCGACCTACTAAAATTGGTCTTAGGTTATGGTATATATGTAAGATCTTATTTGTAAGATCGATATGCGATTGGGAAAAGGAATTGTGAGAAGGTATATGCGAGAATAAGCAGAGCTATACCCGCAGACATCATTTGAAGGTGAAGCAAGGTTTTTGTAAAGGCATATCAGAACTGAACCAGTACTGAATCCAGCATATGAAGATGCTATTTTGAGCAGTACATCATTATTGGATTTAACCATCCAATTGTAGTCAGTGTGACTCCTATTTGTGTTTGAGTAGTGAGCTCTAGGCGCTTGGCCTTTCTACATGTGCAGACCCCATTTGTATACACATACTATCTGCAGTAGTATCATCTGATTGTGGGTAAGGTTTCCCACTGTGGTTTTTCCCCTTACAGGGTTTCCACGTACAAATATTGGTGTTATGTGTTGTGGATGTTATTGTCTTTCTGTTTCATGCATTAATCTTTACCGGTACTGCAATTAACTGATAAATTGTCTACCGGCATAAAGTTTGGTTTACCGGTATTAAGCATTAAGGTTGGTTAAGTTGTTTTTGGTTTGAATTTATTTGACAACTGATTCACCCCCCCCTCTCAGTTCTCTCCGGGACCTAACATTTACAACCCACAATTTTTTTTCTGCTACTTGCTCATCTGGATATGTGCTTCTTGCTGTTGCATATAGACATCTTTCAGCTTGCTATTGAAAAATGTTTTTTGCATTTGGTTTGTAAACATTTAAGTCCAAAATTGCTGCTATTCTCTGCAGATAAGATTGATTATTGCACCAGGAGAACCAGATGCCCTTGGAGTTCTCCTTGTTTCTTTCTAAAGGGTCAGAAAGATTCAAACAATTGTTGCATTTGGACCAAAAGAACTGTTCATTTCCTTTCCACTCCGGTCTGAGCCCCTGCTTCTTATCTTCTCTGTATTCAACCATATTAAAATCATTGACAACAATCCAATGTGCCTTGGGGAGTGAAGAGGCCAGCCACCACCATAGTTTGGGCCTATCTCTGTAATCATTGAAAATAAAAATTTAAAAAATCAGAAAATGTAAAATTAAATTACTATTTCAATCATAGTTGAACTACTCGCCAAAACCAAAAACTCGCCAAGGCTTGAAAAAAACTTGGCAAAATCTTGGTGAAAACTCAACAAAAAACTCGGGAACTTAAAAAATTGCTTAAATTTAATTAGAAATGCATTTTTTTGCAAAATTCAATAAGGAGATGCATCCAATGAGTCAATAAATGAGAACACAAAAGAAACAAGACAAATCTAGATAAATTTAATTGATTTTCATTTAAATGCAAATTGGGTACAATATCCCATCCTCATGAGGAATGCTGATGGTTGGAAGCAAAATAGTAAATTTTTCACATCAATAGAATTACATATTCCTCTTCCCAGCTCTAGTAAAAACTAGTGGAGAGGTAGAACTAAAGGGTCTTGTCCTAGAAGTCTGCTGTGGTTGTGCCTCCTCGCTCGGTATGACTGGCTCAGGTTGTGGCTCGACCTCCATCTTGGTTGTAGCTCTTAGCACTGACAATGCCTCCTCATCATCCTCATCCTCCTCAATGTCATCCAGTGTGAATCCAAATCCACCCCCTCCTCCTCCATAGCTCGCCTCTCCAAATCATAGATGTCATCCTCAGTAAACAATGGAGGCTGCTCTTGCGATGTCCGATCATTGTAAGGATCTATATCATCCAAATCAATTGGACCAACTGGTGCTTCCTCTACCTTATGCGCAACCAAAGATTGGAAATGCTTGGGAGGGTGTTTTTCCCCTTATCAACAAATTAGAAAACTCATAATGATGAAATGAACTTATTTTTGACATTTTTAACATATGAAGGAGTGCGGCTGAGTTTTTAATACTGACTCGCTGAGTTTTTGTCAAAAACTCGAGTTTTTGGCGAGTCAATGGCGTAAAAACTCGCTAGAGAAAAAAACTCATTGAGTTTTTTGCAAGTAGTCCATCTATGATTTCACTTACCTTCAATAGCTCCAAATTCGAAAAGGATCTAAAAATCCCTTGAGACATGTGGTGGTTTGTGATGAACATCTGGATGTCCTTAGCCTCTGCATACACTTGTTTGATCCATTCAATTTTATTCCTAATCTTTTATAGCATAAGATTGAGTGAATAGACTACACAAGGTGTCCAAAAGATGTGATGATAGCGTTCCTCAACCAACAAACCAACAACTCTACAATTTTTTGCATTGTCCATTATGACTTGAACAACATTGTGGGGTCCCACTTTCTCAATGGCGGAGATGAAAAATATCTGTAATAAATTGGCCATCTTTTACTTGGCCCTCACAATCCACAACTTTAAAAAACATTGCCCCTTTAGGGGACACCGCTATGACATTGATCAAGGGACGATTTTTAGAATCTTTTGACCCATTTGAAACAATTGATACACCTGTCTCAGCCCATGAATCCCTTATGGGCTTCAATGCATCTTCAACCCCTTTCACTTCTCTTTGCAATAAGGTTCCATGTACCTTCTCATAACCTGGGCCCTTATAGCCTCTTGGAGCTTCATTAACAATTTTCAGCATTTTCTCCCAATATGGGGAGCGAACAACATTGAAAGCCAACCAATTTGCATATATTCAGCTTGCTACATCTTGGTCGGCAATGTCTCGACTTTCATTTTGAAATGCGGTTTCTAAAGGCTCCTTCGATCTTTTGCGTGTATTGGGTGCTTCACTTTGAGACTTAGCTGTGGAAAAGAAGGGGTGGTTTTCTATTAAAACATTGGGATTAGATGGGGGTTGCATTACCTTTGTTTTTTTTCGAGTGATTTGATTCAATCTACGGGCTTCTCTCTCTTCCACAGCCTCATGCTCCCTAATATATTTCAACACCGTCTCATCTATTATAGGCACAACATCTTTTCGAAGCCTTTTTTTGATGCCTCTTCCCGGTATTCCACACAAATGGCCTACCACCTAAAAATATGAACTATTACGTTCTTTACCACATCCTTGGCATCTCCAACGAAATGCCCCACCTCCTGGAAGTGGTCTTATAATGTCAACATACTTCCATAGGGGAGAATTTGGATCATTTCTTTGTTTTGATTGTTCATTTGTGCCTATGGAGGAAGAGGTAGATGCCATGGGCCCGAACCGGATTAGGACCCGAACCAGGACCAGATCGGATCAGTGCCATGGGCCTGGGGGGCGAACCCTGCAACTTATTTATTTAGAAATAAACAATTAATATTTATCACTTCTCTCAATGAAATCACTTCAGAAATTTTTGGTAATATGTTTGATCCTTTATTAGATATTATATTTAGAATTTTGCTTAGAGAATTTAGACTTATTTTAGCAGCAGCTAATAGGTTAACTTTAAATCTGCTGCAAATTACAATTAATTGGAATGTGTTTGAAAGGTCTTGAAAACTGTATACTAGTTATTGATGACGATTCTAATTCTTTAACACAGCAAACTTCTGTGCAATCTATGGGTAAGATGGACCCAGATCTGAATCAGGGGTTTTCATCCTCTTATTCACTAATGGAATTTAAAGGGATTTTATCCTCTAATTCCAGATCTTAAGGGTTTCATCCTTAGGTCAGATTGAATCATAGTTCCATGTTCCAAAGGAGATGCATTCCCTTCCTTTTTTCTTCCTTCTCCTTGCTTGGTCTTCCTTATATACCTTTTCTTTTAGTGGACGTAACTTTTCACATGTCCTTTGACCATTATTAAAACTTGAACTTTAATTTTAATTTTAGTTTATTATTAATTTACCCCTCTTAAAAGAAATTGCTGGGACTTTTAGGAGGGGGCATTACATACATGGCTGTAATTGGTGCAACAACTTAGCTTTCTTGAATGGTATCTGCAACAAAAGGGACAGGAAAACATGCGATAAAGCTATAGAGCTGAAAAACTAAGTGTTGCAGCTAGAGGGTCGAGTGATCAATCATAGAAAAGAAAATGACATAGCTTTGAATGAGTACTGTTTTAAGGCTAGAAGCCTAGAGATGGACATGGCCAAGTTGAAGGGCAAAGAGCAATGATGGCAGCAATCTTGAACATGAATTGAGAGTTTGAGAAATAGGAATCAGAATTAGTGACAAAGCTTTTGCAGGTTTAGGTTCAAGTCATGGCAGATACAAAAGCGACTAGAGAGATGATTCATACCACTGACAATGTTAAGAGAGCTTACAAGAAACTGGAGACAGAACACCATCGTGGAAAGCTAGCATTTAACAATTGCTTCACCTTTTTAACAACCATGCAGCCCAAACCAAGACCTGTGCTCTCCAGCTCTGTGCAGCTATTTCTCATTTGTACCCGACATTTATGCTGTCTAGTTGTCAGCATGAATTTAGACTGAGCAAAAGTAAGGAAATTTGTAATCAAGCTTGTTATTATCCAGTACATAGTAAACACGAAGGATGCAAGGGATTAATAAAGGAGTATTATGCATCCATGTAATGTTAGGTTCATATGCATTGTTGTTGTAAACTGTCATGCCTGGTATTCCCACTTCTGTATGTACATGTTGAATGGTTGTTTTCAGAGTTTTTCACTCATGATCTATAGAGTAATCTGTGGGAATCAGGTCTATAAGTTATGAGGAATATTATTGAATCGATTTTTTCTTTTCTAATACTGTGCTGTTCATTTATGATGGTTGTATATATCTCCTTCTAATTATTTTTCCCTTTTCCTATGAAGGAATGTATGGTTCAATATTGAAGCTCTTTGTTGTAAGGTTAACTACCTTAAGTAATTAGACATTGCAGTCATCTCTTTGGCCAGATTTTAACGTATATATGTTTCTTTTCTAAAGGATAGGAAAAATATAAAATAATAGTTTGAGCTGCATGTTTGCTATCCTTGTCCTGTAATGGAATGAGAATTGCATACTGTTGATGGGTGTTTTATGACCACACCAACGTTGAATAAAGTTTCCAACAGTCATTCTATCCTCTCTTGAGCAAAAACCCCTCGTATGCTAAGATTGCGAAGATCATAGAGGCGACTCCAAGGTTCCTATTGCGAACTTGCGACTTTATGCTGGATATGAGCTCGTTTGGCTTGATGTTTTGCTGGTAATCCAAGGGGACTTATGTGCAGTGAAGAGGATTTGAACGAATTTGTATTTCAAGGAAATTTTGTGAATGGTTTGGCGATAAGTGCTTTTTTTGGAACTTTTCTCAGTAAAGTGCAGAACTGAAAAGACAACAAAGGCTCAGGTGAAATGGACCACACTTTGTTTTGCCAACATTAGACAACTACGCAAAGGGAGGTGCAATCTTCAAAGGTTGTGCAAAAGATTTTCATATTACCAATGAACACCATCAAAGAACAATGCTCACTCGATAATAGAAGTTAAACATACACATTCAAGAGGCCCTGTCCAACCTTACACTGCAAATAGAAATCATCTACCTACAAAAGGTATGCATGAACGATTTCACCATGAAACAATGCTCTCTATCTCATTCATCTACTTGCTTGAAAATAAATCTAATCTATTTGATGAAGAGAAACCATGCAACTCCAAAATAACTCAAGTAATCACCAAAATCAATGAATCACTCTTATCATCTTGACAGCTTATAACAACAATTTCTTACAAATTCTCCCTCTACAAATGAAGGGGTGAACACCTTTTATAGGCCCCAAAATGAAAATGGACTACCAAGATTACAATGAGATGAACGGTTAAGATATGCTCATGCAAAACCCTGATTAGGGTTTGACCAAGAATGACTATATGTGGCACCAAGTGGTGGGTATGACAATAAATGAGGAATCATGCCCATTTGCATTTAATAACCCATCACTCCCAAATAAGGTGTCTGCTTTGCATTAAATGACCCACTAATCCATCAAAACACCCACTATGCATTAAATGATCCATCACTCCATCATACATTTAATAGATTCTCGTCCAAAATAGGACGACCATTATCTCACTCCTTGATGGCAAATGCGATGAATCTAGTCATGACAATCTCAAGATCGGAGACACTTGGCGCAATCTCCAATTTATTTTCCAACATGGCAGTATCCTTTTCACACTCGGAGAAAAACTTCTTCCATCTTAGCACAACCTCCTGGGCCTTGTGTGTTATGCTTGAGAACAAGGAAACATTCTCCAGATATTCCTTCGAGAAGGATTCCACAAAGAAGAATCCATGCAGTCTGTCCTTTAGGTTGTCCACTGTCAGCTCCTCGTTAGTAAGTCTTTTTGCAAACAATGTGTTGACAGTATTGAGAATTTCTTCTTGAACTTTCTTGACTGTCATCCTCAATAGAGATGACTCCATATTAGAGCTTTTGAAGAATTCTTTCCCAGTACTTACTGCAAAGAACCATCGAGGGAAGTCATATGCCTCATTTTCCCTGATGACTTCTCCATCTATTAGCGCCTGCTTGGGAATCTCCATTAGTGCCTCAAGACGTGGAATGGTCAACTCTTGATAGATGTGCGTATCCTCCCATGAATGCTCCATGCTTTCCAATCTGCCAAGGATAGCTAGGATCCTCTAGTAGAACCGAGCCAAATCTTCAATGAATTTGCAAGCTATGGTGAAGATGTTCTCTACCCATTCCTTGGAACATTGAGCGATTTTCCTTATTTCTTCAAGTCCATCCACTGATTCCTTTGGAAGAGAAGAGGAACAAAAGTTTGATCTTCCTCTTTGGACGGACACATTAAGCGTTGTACATACTCACATAAAGCTTTGTTCTCACTCTTCAAATTCTTATTTTTCTTTTCCACTTTCTTCATCTACTCCTTCAATGGTAGGGAAGATTCATCAAATTCTTCTATCACTTGTGCCTTTGTAGCACGCGCTAGGTCAATTGCTATAACATCATACTCATTTGGAGTGATCTTGTTTCTCTTCTTGTCAAACTTGGGCACAACCACATGCAAAATACTGGATCCTAATTCATCTCTCGTGACCTTAGAGAATTTCTTCGCCACCTTCTTCTTTGTTGGCTTGTTTATTTGGGTCAAAAATTCCTTAGTTTCAAGTGTAGGATCCATTTCTTCCTCTAGCTCCTTCCTCATTCTTTCTTTCAGCCAATTTGGAGCGCTTGCCTGTTGATCCTGTATCTCAAGTTGTTCCTGTTCTTTTGTTACTTGGTCAAAGGGTCCTAAGTCTCCCATTGTTGTTTCTCTAAAACAATCTTGAACATGCTGTTTTGTATCTATAGGAAGTTCTTGTTCTTGATTTCTTTGCGAAACAAGCCTTCGGAAAGCATTGGCATTGAGTATATCTTTTGCCTGCGGAATATCTTGGACTTCTTCTTGGAGTTGACTTCCTGCTAGTTCTCCTGTGAAGATATCAACTTCATGCATGCTTGAGGAGCAATCAGGTGACTGCACTTCTTCCAACCTTTGTCTCTTTTGCTGTGGTTCCTCCCTTGGAACCTCTTGCCTTTTCCTTGTTTGCAAATTCTTGGGGACACTTTTCTCCTTTCTATGTTGTCCTTTCCTGAGGAATTGCTTCTTCTTTGGCTTGAGCTCCTGATGATCCTTCAATGGCCTCATCTTGGGATTCCAAGTCTCCCATCAAATTGTAAGTCAAGCAAGCATTCTTTATTTTCAACTTAGTGATGTGACTTTCAACCCAGTGCCTTGTGAATTTGATAATTGGCTGGCTTAAGATATCCAGATCATCAATTTCTGGTTCTGACTAGTTAGGTGCCTGAATTGGCATATATTTTTCCTTTTGATAATCTAGGTGAATAGTATTCACTATTCACATCTTCTTCTATCTGGTCCGACACTTGGATGATTTCACATATTTTTGTCAATTTAAGAGGCAATTTGGCAAACATCCTTTTACTAATCTCTTAGTCATCCTTGGCGTTAGCCTAATTATCCTCCAGTTGCATCCTATGCCTATGCCTTATGCCAGCTACCATTCTTATCTTATCATACAAATTGAAATCAGATCTTGTGGTGTAAGGTGCGAGGTGGTAGAATAATAGTTCATTCGTTGTCTTCTCCGCTGCTGCCAATGATGGGCACATTTCATCATAATCTCCCATGATTATCAGAAATTCAAGCCCAATTTTCTTCTTCTGAATCTTGTCATAAGGAGTCAGCTGTCTTGTTATTTCCAACAACACCATTTTATCTGTTGGATATCTTGGAGGTCTATAGGGTTGGCCAGAGAATCCTTGGACCCTAATATGAGTAAATCTTGGAGATTGAATGTATCGGGCCCCATACTTCTTCACCAACTTCCTTGCTTCTTGTAACAACCTTGTGTGAATACCTCCTTGTAAAGGTTTGGCAATGTGCATTGTGAAGGTGTCGCTTTCTTGAAGGAAGTAGTGCAACTGTGGATAGCACTCATAGACCTTCAACTATCTTGGACCACATCCCATGGGTCCTTTGCCTAATAATCTGTTGAACTTGCCCATTCTAGCCAACATGTTATCATTATATGAGCTCATGTAGAAGGACTGGGACTGCTTCAAATTCCTCAGCTATTCGTCCAGGTTGTTGCTAATTATTCTCGCTCAATCCTCCATCTTTATGGCATCCATTACTTCTTCAATGAAGTAAAACATCCAAGACTTGAAGATGTATGCCTGTGGACATCCCAGAACCCAACTCATCATCATCACAAGATCAACATTTTCTTGTTTGAAGTCCATGCTAGTGAGCTGCTTGGGCATCTTTGAAATGTGAGGCTTTGGCATTTGCATCCATTTTCTGTTAACGATTCCAACACATCTCTCAATGCCAGAATCATATATCAAAGTCTCTCTTTCCTTGGCCTTCAACATCATGGATTGGAATGCGGGGATTCCAAAAGCTTCACCAATTGCTTCAGCGGTAAGATTTGCCAAGAGTCTACCATTAGGTGCCATAATTGCTCTTCTCTCAACGTCATAATGTTTTGCACATTCCATGATTAGCTCCGGGCATTGGATGGTAGGAACTGCTACAATTCTGCTTCTAACTATTTTCTTGGTGGTAGCTGATGGAGGATGTCCGTCTTGACCAAATATTCTCCTTCTGAATTCTTCCAACTTGAATGTTCCCAAGTTGGTATCACTAACTTCTCTCCATTTTGAAATAATCTTTGTTTTGGGGAGAAATCCTCTCTGTTCATTCTTGATCTGTGTCTGCCTGGAAGTGTTTGCCACCTTGCTGGACTCTGCCATTCTTGCAAAACAAAATAATTAACATTAAATTCATGCAAATGATATCTTAGAAAATTTCCATTAACGGAGGAATTCCATATGGCATATTCTTGACTTGGAACAAATAAAAACCTCCAAAGGGAAAAAGAACTTTTGAATTAATATCACGCCCTAGTTGTTCTTCACTTTTGCTCTTGCTTTAATTTCTCCAAAATGCATTGTGAAGAATGAAATCCCAAGCCGTGTTTAAATAGAAATTCGTCCACCAAGTTGCTAAGTTGGCATCAGGATAAATTTAGCAACTGCATTAATTCATTCCAATCACATTTCATGTTTCCATAACGAGGGGAAGACGACTTGTCATTCTAGCAGACCTCGCTTGTTATACTTGACTTCAAAATAGGAACTTCCATAATGTCTCGAGTTATGCTTCATTAATGCAGAACATTCCATTTTGCATGTTACCAAATTGTCATTCACAAGATTCTTTCTATCCTTGGTGCATACGGGATGTCCTGGAGGATTTCTTTGTCTTGGAAGAAATTTCATGATCTTTTCCATTTCTGAGGAATCCAATAGCGTATACCAATTTGAGATGATTTTCTTGACTTAGCCAATTTTATCATTTCTTCCCTTCCTGGAGGTGGGCGCATTTTTAACCTAGGGAAGGAATTTTCTTTTCTTCATGAAATTTTGTCATTTCACGTCTTGTGAGTGCTTGGGTGCATCCTGTATTGAAGGAAGAATTCTCTAACACTTAACCATTTTTCCCATTTTCCAAGAATTTTGTCTTGCTTGGGGTCCAGAGGAAAAAAATTGCCAACGCTTAGTCATTTTTCCAAAATTGTTTGCATACATGGGTGCATTTTGGCTCTGAGGAAGGAATTTTGCTCAAAAGGAAAAATTCTCTTGCACTATGGATTTGCGCCCCAGGAGCTTGTCTGGGTGCATTTTGGGGGTCAGGGAGGAATTTCCTCCTCAAGGGAAAATCCTCCCTGCCTTAGGATTTGTGCCCAAGGCAGGGATCTAGGCACAAATGAGGCCTAGTGGAGGATTTTCCAAAAAATGGAAAAATCCTCCATTCCTTCTGGTCTGCACCCAAGGCATGAGTTAGAGCACTTCTAGAGGCAGGAGAAGGATTGTGGAAATTTGGAAGAAATCCTCCTGTTCTTGGGAAATGCACCCAACGTGGATTTTTCAAGCTTCGTTCATTTCAAGAAGGATTTCCAGATTTAGACAAATTTTGATCCCCTGCCTTTTCTTCAACTTTCCTTGATTTAGAACTGGATATTCAGGAACATTCTGCCATCAATGCTTTGCCAGTTGCTAGAGATAGACTTTCCAAAAATAGACTTACTAAAAATAGTAAGTTCTTCCAAACACCAAATTAGGGCAAACCGAGACATAGTGACACTAAAAATAGATGCTTCTAAAAACAGTACATCTGTTTAAACGCAAAATTAGGCTAATCTAGGCTGTAGTGAAACTTACTAAAAATAGGAATTCCTCATAATTTGCTCAAATTTCACTGGTAGCTTCCTTGAAGGGTTCTCTTTTCAATGCTTCGCTCAAATTTCACAATGTCCTAAGCTACTTATTTCATTTCTAAGTCTGAAAGATAAAAACCCTAAAATACACAATCAATGCTTCTAGACAGCCAAATTTCTCCAAAACACTTGCAGACTTGGCCAAAATTTACCAAAACACTTGGGGACTTGAGGAGATCTAAGAAATTGCTGCCAAACTGCCCAAAATACCACAACCAAAAGACCAAGTGGACAAAAATGTAGGGTGTCCCCATTTGGAATGGGGTGATGTGTGATTAGGTCACAACACATACATGTATTGGTTCATAACATGATCATAATTCCCATAATGCTAAATAATTCTGACTCTTTTCCTTCTGTTTAGAAACATCCTCATTATAATCATGCACACATGAAACTCTGCAGGAACAATTTAGCTTAGTAGGAACTCAGTCCTCGTGCATCTTTTCCCCATTAACACTTTCAATTTGATGGCACCCAAATCCAATTTGGCAGTCTTCTCATCTGCCTTTCGCATCTTGTCTTTCTTCCTAATTCAATGAGTTAGGTGCTCAGTGCAGATTGGGTTCTCTTCGAGCATGGTTTGACTAGCATTATGAACTCTATTCTGGTCATCAAACTGCATTGTATCCTTCAATAGAACTAGAAGCATATCCTGTTGCATATGTAGCTACTTCTCTATTATCCTCTCAATGTCTTTGTAATTAGATGGCATATCATTGCCATGCACATTTATATTAGAGGCTACTACAGTTTATTTTCAAAGCTGCTAGTAGTAAATATTGATGGTTATTTGAATGTGATTAGTTATTAAAAAAATGAAAACAATATGCACTTGCTGCAATCTTAGTAGTCCACAATAAAGCCAGCAATCTTAGTAGTCCACAATAAAGCCAAGTATGCGTTTGGCTGTCTTTCAGAATGTGGGAAATTTACAATGGCTGTCTATTTTTTAGTGAATGGATTGATTTGTATACTATCATGTTCATGTTGAGGATGCTCTGTGGATCAACCTGATATGATTTATGTTTCATCTGTTCTCTGTCTTTCTGTGATGATGTTTCCTATTGCACACCAGGATATCAGCAGTTGCAAATATTACATGTTGCTATTTTAAGTATTACCTGAAATTAACTTAATTTCTTTTTAATCTGAGGGCCTACGGCTGCACATCTTTTTTAGGAGTTGTATATTTGTTTTTTTTGGATAAACGCTTTGGATCTCGAGTTATGAACCGGTGAGGTCACAGACGGGGGACCTCATCCCCATTTAAACATTCAACAATACCACTCCAGTGGGGTTTGAACCTTGATGGCAAGAACAAGAATTTAGGAGCTGTATAATAATCAAATTGAAACTTTATATAAAGGGTCAACTATTGGAAGTTGTTCTTAAAAGTAGGTGTTTTTTCCTGACCTGCTTGTCTGAATGAAAATCATGTGACTTATTCTTCTTCTTTCTTTGTCTAATGTTTCTTAGCATTGTTATCTGATAATATGCAGATACTGGTGGAGGTAATGCTCTTAATGTTCAAAGGACCATACGGGATTTGATTGCTGCAGGGGCTGCAGGTTGTTTTCTTGAGGTATGTTAAAAGACAACTTCATCACATGGGATGAAGAGCATTTAAGTTACAGTAAGTGTATTTTAATATTTCTCTGAAATTTATATTACTAATGAAGAATAAATAATATGTTCTGTGGTATGCTTTAAAACCAGGATCAAGCATGGCCTAAGAAATGTGGTATGTGGACTTTTCACAATTCCAGAAGTCTTCTCTCTTTGGAAATTTAGTATTGTAGTTGTAATGATATTTGTTGGATAAATATGGTTCTTATGAGTGCTCTGTTTTTCTCCATGTACCCATCTGGAAATAGGGCATATGCGGGGAAAACAGGTAATGTTTATGGATTCCGAGTATATGTGCTTTACCTTTGGAGACATGTTCTTAATGCATTGTTAATTTATTTAGCAAATTAACTTCAGAGACTTGAAGTTTTTAATATAAAACTGCATTTGTATTCTTCTTAAAGGTTTTATGTTGGCATCCGTTTACCTTTCACATTGGTGAATGCCACCAAAATTGTTCTAGATACTACATTCAAGGGGAGGGCAGAAAATTGTAAGCCTAGACTATCAAAATGCATCTCAAAATCTAGCATGAAAATCCCACAGCAAGTGGACAACTATCAAAGTAGATAATAATTATACTAATCAAATCTAAGGCATCTAGCTTCTCCAATCAACTGTTAAGTCAATGATTTCAGACTTGCTTTTTGGAATCCTGACTATTCCTATGTCATCAGAGGACATGTCTTCTTTATCTTTCTGGGCAGGTATATCTTCACATCTTCTTTTAACAGTCAATTTTTTCTCCTTACAAATGCTTTCAAGTAGAGCCATTGAATGCCCTTATGTAGATCTAATTGGTCCTAGTAATTTCCTTTGTCCAGCTGCTTACTGAGTAGACAAGCCTGCACACCAATTTTATTGGCCAATCTTAACTCATTCAGTATAAATACCCGTGCCTGAAATTATATATCAAAATTTTCACTTTTTCCTCAAAAGCCAAGAGTGAGGCATTTTGACAAACAATTTATGTACTACTGTTTTGATTTGATATTTGGTTCTATGTTTGATAGTGTGGAATATATGCTCTTCACATAACACTTTGAAACAAGTTGCATCACATATCTACCATTAATACATCAAGAAATTTACTCAACAATCGCTCTCATTATGCAAGAACAGCAAATAAAATAAGCAGTTACAAACAGCAAGCATAGGGATGCTTTACAATAAATTTTCTGACCTTAATAGAGGCCAATCAAGAGGTGTCAAAGTTGCAAGTCTCCAAGTATGCCCATGTCCAACCTCACATTCTGCCTTTAGCTGCAAACAAGGGTCACACCTGCCCATGTCCAACCCCACATTTTGACCTTCTGTGATTTCTCCTTGTTGTTCTTTGTCTCCCCTTTTCCCATGTGTCTCCTTGGCCCTTCTTAAACCTGTCAAGTGCTGTGTCTCTTTGTTGTGAAGAGATGTGTCCACAAGAAAGGGCATCTCTTGTCAACCGCACATCAACAAGTCATATCCTTTGGCCATATACCGCTAGCTGTTTGTTAAGTTAGAAAATTAAGATTAATCGTTTCACCAGTGATTGACATAATGGATTATTATTACTTTATCCACTGTGTAAAGATTAACCATTTTATCAATAATAAACATAAAATATTATTATTTTATTTGTTGCACAAGAATAAACGGTGGGCTGATTCATAACACATAACTGATTTGAATACAATGTAGAGTTATTAGGGACGGGACATGACAAATTCCCATCATCTTCAACTTGATCAGGGATAAGGAACAACTGGTAAATTCTAATCATCCTCACTCAGTTTTTCTAATTTCAAAGTCATCCATAGCATTGGCCCAATAATCCTCAAGGTGTACCTTGTGCCTGCATTTCCTTCCAAATGCTCTTTGAATCTTGCGATAAGGATCAAAGTTTGCTCTTGATGCATAGGTCACAAGAGAGTAAAACTGCAACTCATCTTGAGATCCCTCGGCTGCTTGATGTGAAGGACACCTTACAATTGAATTTTTAAGGGTGATTGGAATCTTGCACTTGTTCTTTTGGATCTTGTCATACGTGGACAATTGTCTTGTAACCAGAGTAGCTGGAAATTCGTTTGCCCTTCCCTAGGAACGCGTATCCTCGTATCCGTTCCTGTATCCGAAACAAATAGGTATCCGATACAGCCCGGATACACATTGAATAATGTACCCACATGTGCCCAAAAAACCTTTATTTCCAATCATGCTAGATACTATGTGTTTGATTTTTTAAAAAATTGACGGAAATCTTCCTAAATTCAGTTTTTTAAAACTTCATTCATGCATTTAATAAAAAAAAAAATTGGTATAAACAAAGCCTACACCCAATTAGAAAGATAAATGAAATGTTTTTCTATTTGAGTGACCCATTTTTTTGGTTATCTTCCAATGCAACTCTACTTTTTTTGCATATTGTAAATTGTTAAATCAACTTATCATTATTTATGTAGCAATTATGTGTCTATATTGCTTTTTTATGAATGACGTATCCAGCCGTATCCATATTGGGGGTCTTAAAAAATGTCTGTATCTGTATCCAACTAAGTCACCAGGTTCGGCCGAATTTGAACCTTGAAGTTCGAAATTCAGCGAACTTGAAAAAATATGCAAAAATTCGATTAAATTCGAATTAAAGTTTAGGGTTTGCGATAAAGTTTTTTTTGGCTTGCGTTTTAGGGTTTCGTCGCGGATTTTATAAATACAGCGGCCGCAGGAGTTGCAGTCACGCCCACGCGAGTTGCCAATGCCCACGAGAATCGCACCAGTCACGCCCACGGGAGTCTCCCAGTCCGCCCGGCCGCCACCAATAGGCGATGCCACAACCAGTCCGCGACGCCATTTTTTTTAAGTTTATTATTTCTTTATTTATTTATAATTTTATAATGTTTATAATGTTTATATAGTTTAAAAATTTATAATTTTATATTAATAGTTTGTAATTTTATATTATATATTTTTATATTTTTTAAATTTTTTTTAGGTTTAATATTTTTATAAACAATTTAATAATGTTTATTATAAATTTATTATTATTTATTTAATATTGTTGTTTATTTAATATTTTTTTAGGTTTATTATTTATTTATAATGTTTATAATGTTGTTTATTTAATATTTTTTTAGGTTTATTATTTAATAATGTTGTTTATTTAATATTTTTTTAGGTTAATTGATAGTTCATACTTTATAATGTTTATTTATAAATTTATAATGTTAAACTATTTACGCAATTTTATAGATATATTACATATATTTATTAAAAAAATTTAAAAATTACATATGGCGAATTTAATTCGAATTTTATACATTTCGAATTTTTTCCGCATCAAACTTCATTCGAATTTCAAAGCTGTCGAACTTCGAATTCGAATTCGAACCTGGTGACTTAGGTATCCAATACCGTATCCGTGTCCATGCAACTTTGCTTGTAACCTCTAGCAATATCATCTTGTTGGTTGGGAACCTTGGAAGTCTGTAGGGGGAAGATGAAAATCCTTGCACTCTAATGTATGTGAAGTTTGGAAACTGAATAAACCATGAATTATACCTCTTCACCAACTCCTTAGATTCTTGTGATAACCTCTTATGAGTGCCTCCTTGTAGGATTCAGACAATGTACATTGAGAAGGCATTTGAGCTTGCCTTGACACTCCTCCAGTCTTGGTACCCGACATCTACCCCTGAAAATAGAAAGGAACTTTTCTTACAACTATGAATAGATCCCTAGGTTTAACTTGGAATTTAGAAACGAAATGCAAGAGAAATATGATAAGGAAGTGACAATTCTAAAACTATAAACTTGCGTGCCTAACTCTCTTGAATGATCTTAAAAGAATTCACATGAAAAATCAATCTCCAATGAAGTATTGCAATGCATATTCAGATTTTCATAACATCATTAATAATATTTCATCTCGAAGGAGATAAAATCCTTCACATCCTTGTCGAAAAATCATGTTTCTTACCTCTTGCACAAAATTTCAGAAAATTTGAACCTTAAGAAGTTCCGATTACACTTCCAGCCACCTAGAAATTAACTTGAAAATGTCTTTGGTACCGGTTGCAGGTCTGGAAATGATGGAATTTGCTAAATCAGGGTATAAATCAGTTTCTTTGCTGGAAAATTCGCCTTCCTTAGGTCTGGTTCCAGAAATTCGCCTTGCAATTCTGATTTATCTTGACAAGAATCACTTCAAATCTTTCAGGAAATTGCCTTGAAACCTGATAAAAATTGCTCCTTAGGTCTGCTAAAAAATTAACTCTACTAGGTCTGCTCGATTCGCTTGCATGTGCATTGAGTTGTTGAATGATGAAGAAATGGAGCTCTTGTTTCATCATATATATACACTCCACGTTTAGGAGTTTCATTTTATCAATAAGGCCGACCTAGGCAAGAAGTTTATTCTTTTTCAAATTTGAATTAATTCATATAAAGTGGGCCAGCTTATATCTTTTGTTTTTTGCTTTTTAAAACTTAAATTTTCCTCATCCTTGATCAAGTCGGCCAGCCTACAAGCCTTGACCCTACCCTGACAGGTTTAGCATGTAGTCATGGACACAATGAGTGCATTTTTCATCCATCCATGGACACTTGAGTTTTGAGGGTGATCCAAGACTAGTGAGTGCTAGAGAAAGGCAGTCCTAGATTTAAGGGTGTGTAATATTCCCCTTAATTTTTTTTTGATTTTTAAAACACATCAAACACTACAATGCACCCGTTAAGGTTAGGAAAGATAATCACAATACTGCTGAAAGTAACTGTTGTCATTTTATGACACCCTTGGCTCATCAGTAAGAACCGATCAGAAATATGATCCATGGACCAGCGCTGCCCCAATTGATCAAGGAGAAAAGCAGAAGATTATGAGGTGAGAAGTGTTGTCTTGCCTGGAAGAAGTTCCTTCTCTTTGCCTTCCCTTCTTTTCCTCTTTCCAGCTGGCAATACTTACAGATGGCGTGATCAACACTCAAAGCTTTAAATGCTCCGATGACTTTTGTGACTTGTGCACCTTCTTTTGTGGAGCCACAAGGGTGCATTTAATGTTTTTGGCAAGATTTCCATCAAGAGAGGTACAGGCCCATGCTTGTTGTGGTAACTTATGTCATGTCTGCATGCTCTGACTTTGGAAGGTCAGTCAATCCACCCTTCTTAGGGTTGCTTTTTTCATGGTATGGCCAGGTTGCTTGCATGTACACAATGTCAGGTACATGCACTTCCTTGCACTCCCAGACTGACATTTCCCTCCACACACAGGGATCATGATCACTCTTGTAACCAATTTTCTATATAAAGGCTGTTAAGCCTCATTGTAAAGGGTTCTCTCCCTGCTGGCTTGAGCTATTCTATGCTCTTTCACTTCTCTTGTATTTATCTTGCATTTATGCAACTGCAAGTTTGACCATTGGCCTTATAATGAATTGAAATCTCCATTCTTGCCTTCCTTCAAACTTATGTATGCTGTGTATGTTTCCTTACCTTCATCATAGGTGTATATTTTGTGGCTCTTCTTTCATATATGTTGTGTTAACTTATTTCTGAGTGTGACTTGTGGGAAACCTTCTCCCCTCTTCGCATTCAACAAATTCTAACCTCCATACATGCATTGGAGTCACTCATACATTTGAAGTTTGTGCATCTCTTGGGTATTTCAATTGATTCTTTGTGTCGTTTCGGGTAGGGAGAGGAACAATCTCTTCTTGGTGCATCACCTCCTTTTATTTTAAGCAATTTCTCTCTTCCCTTTACCTCTGCAAGTTGTTAGGATAGGCTTAGGAACAAGTTTTGAAGTGTTGAGTTGGTTCAATACCTTCACTTGGATTGAGAAGGAAGCCGACCTTCTTCGGAGATTCAACCCCCTTGCGCAAGGTCCCACACTTCGGGGTTGTTTCCATGTTTCACGAGGTTACCGAGTTGATAGCTCAGCAAGAACACAAGCTTTTGTGATAACAGTTACCCTCCACTTTCTGATCACCTAGAGGGTGAGAGCATACGATGCTGAGGGGATCGTTAGGAGCTTGAAAACTGAAATTGATTACAATATGGGTGGCAAGCCAACCCCTTCCACTTTTCAGCGGGATAGAAAACCAGAAGACTTGGCGATAAACCAGCCAAGGAGAAATACCAACACACAAAACAAATCAACTCTACCGCAGTATTTCAGCGGGAGGACTTATTACAAACAAAATCAACTCAACTGTAGTATTTCAGCGGGAGGACTTAACACAACAAAATCAACTCTACCACAGTATTTCAGCGGGAGGACTTAACACAACAAAATCAACTCAACTGTAGTATTTCAATGGGAGGACTTATTACAACAAATCAACTCTACTGCAGTATTTCAGCGGGAGGACTTACATCATTTCCTGATTACAAACATAGAAGGCGGCCAAGCCATCCTCTTCCACTTGCATAGTGGGAATTACTAATAAGATGCAACAAGAATGATTGATCAGTACTACTGAAACAATCTTACAAAATAGAGATATGAGATTAGATAAGAAGCTTAATGTTGATCTCAAGCAAACCACTGTCAAAAATCACACAACATAAAATCACTACTGCTGTTCTGAATCTGAAAATCAATAACACGCAGAACCAGCTACACCTAACAACACCAAAAAGCTCACAACTCACTCAAATCAACACGAAATCACACCAAATCAAAATCAAATGACATTTATAACATAGGCGACCAATCCCAAACCTCAAACTTGCAACTTGTAAGCTTCAAATGTGATGCATGCAGACCAAGGCACCTCCCAAATGGTACAACCCAACAGTAAATTTCGATTTGCAACTAAAAATCAGAATCTCCAAATCCCAATCTGCAAATTGGTGAACCTTATCGTCCAGGGAGTATGGATGGATAGAGCCGATACCTAGAATGATGCGGGGATGGGGGGACGGGGGGACCAAGGGCCTAAGTTTGGGGATGGTGGAGGGACGGCGGCGGGGTGGTGGTGCTGATATAGTTATACATATACATATAGCACTTGAAAAACTAGCTTTGAAAAGATGTATGATAGTATAACAGTATAAGAGTTATGTAATGTCCCCTTCTTTGTGATGATGCATTAAGTGGTCCATTGGCCTTTTCCGGAGACCCATAGGCTATGTGGAAAGGAGAATTAGGGTTTCCATCTTTTGTGGAGTTCTGCTCGAGCTTGTCAGGGCTAGTCAAGAGGGAATTCTTCAGTCCTGCTTGTGTTTTCCTTCTAGGTTTTCCATGGACTCGAGTGTGGCATAACATGTAGTTGACTCTTTGGTGAAATGTGAACTTACTATTTTTAGTAAGTTAGGGTTTGGTTGTTGGGATGGTGCAGTCTTACTGAGCTTTCCAAGCTCTTTCTCTGGATGAGAAGATCATGATTTTTGGAGCAGTATTTCATGACTTACTATTTTTATCAAGTGGCAATTTGGGCATTTCTATTTTTCACAGTCTTGGATATGGTCCTGATCCAACGTAGTTCTGTGGTTTTCATTGCTTAGTTTTATCCTGGATTTTGTTGATAATCAGTATTGGAGTTATAAATTATTCAATTAAATATTATTTCCTTCCTAAGGTTTAATATTTAATTATTTTATTACTGATTAATGAAATTGGGAATTGTGCATAATATGATTTTCTTCCTAAGTCTGCCTAGGCGAATTATTTTGTGTTGAAGAGGGACGGCTAAGTGAATGAGGGGACTTTATTTTATTTGACAAAGTATATTTCCATGCCCAAAAATCGTGGTCTTCTTCCTAGGCGTTTTTTTGACTTGGATGTGGCGCCATTCTTGGGTCCACCATGGGGGAAATGAAATGCAAATTTGAGGGGGAATTTAGAGGAGTTGAATTTCATTACAGGTGTTTGGCTCCTCATTTGGTTATCCAGAGAAAATATAATGTTATGCTATCGGATTGATTCCAGACTTCTTTGAGGGTGAAAACCTCCTAGACTTTTCCATTGTAGTTTCGAGTGTGAGACATCACTCCTAGCTGAGGCTATTTTGTGTGGATTTCGTGGTGTTCTTGTGGTTTGCGTGTGTGGGTTTGAGATAGTTGGTTTGCTGCTGTAATTTTCAGTGTTGCTGGTTCCTGTGTTCTCAAGTGAAGTTTTGATCCTACCTCCTTGCTTGTGCGACCTATCATTTTGGGTATTGGCTCGAACAACTTCTATGCTGTAGGCGATGTGTTTGGTAAGTTTGCAGCCTTTAATTTGGAGTCTTTGAATTTATATTGCAAATCGTATTTTCCACCTTAGGCGTGGGTTTGTGGGAGTGCATTGGGATGCGTTCTTAGTATTTTGGGATGTTTAGAAGCTCTATTTCAGTTTGTTCTTAGTCGCTTGGTTCTTAGTGTCAGTTTGGGTGAGTTTTGGGGTGTGTTGAGTGAGTTTGGAGAGAGTTGGAAGCATTTTAGTGTGATTATGTGCTGTTGGTAATGCATTTCCAGCTTCTTGTTATTTATGTCAGATTTTAGGAAGTTGGGGTTGAGTTGGTTTGGTGGTAATATCTTTTGTGGTCAGCATTCCTCTTCTATTCTTTCTTTCCTATATCTTGTAAGGTTGAATAGTAGTACTATCAACCAATTCTGGACTGTAAGCTTACCCGCTGAGCAAGTGGACGAGGCAGGCTTGCCGTCTTTTCTAGTATTTGTAACTCAGTCCTCCCACTGAATAAGTGGTAGAGTGATAGTTTTATGTATTGTCCTCTTGCTGAAATATGCGGTAGAGTGATAGCTTTATGTAATGTCCTCCCGTTGAAATACGCGGTAGAGTGATTGAGTTTTAGTTTCTTGTTATTTTCCTTGGCTGGTTTATCGCCAAGAACTTTAGTTTCTATCCTGCTGAATAAGAAGAAGGGGCTGGCTTGCCGCCCGTGCATTGTAATTTCAGTTTGGTTTATGGTGCTAACGATCCCCTCAGTACTGTATGCTCTCACCTTCCCAGGTTGGGCTCTTGGTGATCAGAAAGTGGAGGGTTACTTTCAGTTGTTTGGATTATTTCTCTAACCTTAACGGGTTGTGGTGTTTCTTTGTAATTCTTATTGAAAAAACAAAAAAAAAATTAAGGGGATTATTACAGTGGTATCAGAGCTGGTTTTCCTGCCAGCCTGTGAATTCAGAGTGATCAGAGTTCTCCATGAGTGACAGAGACGTCCATTACTACAACAGAGAATAAAGAAGACAACAGTTTCAAATTCCAACAGTGCCAGAGGAAGATACATTTTTGGAGGTATTGAGAAACAGAGGGAAGGAATTGGATTCTGCAGATTCAGTAGATTCAATGGCAGAGAAAATTGCAGAACAGAATGAGGCACTTGACAAAAAGGATGAGAGGCAATTCAATGCCATGATGGATATGATGTCTCAGTTGCTGGCCAAACTTAATCAGAATGTTGTTGGGACCCCTAATCAACCCAACAATGGACCGAAAGCTAGCACTTCTAATGCTCTTGGAGGAAACGAAAATGGGAGTAATAATGGGAGCAATAATGGAGGTTCAGTTCCAAGACCTGTGCAACCTGTCTTCCTACCTAAAGAAGCACCACAAGCTGAAATTGAGATACCTACAGCTGATGAGATAAGGAACAACTATATGGAGTATGCTTCTCTCCCTACAGAGATCCGAGATATCCTCACCTTGGATCAGTTCATGAATCAGAAAATGAAGCGAGGAAGGAGGAATGACAATCGATATTCCACTCCAAGAGACTATCATCAAGCTCTTGGGAAGGTTACTCTAGCACACTTCGATGTCAGCAGTAAGAGCACGACTAGAGCTTGGGTGTAGAAGTTGGACAATTACTTGTCCTTGAGACCTATACCCGAAGAAGAGGCCATCAAGTTCACCACCTTGCACTTAGATGGAGCTGCTCATGAATGATGGTACCATGGGTTGGTCACCCTTGGTCATAACTTGATCCATACCTATGCTGAATTCACCAACAAGTTGAGAGAAAGATTTGATACCAAGGATCCAAAGGTGAAGTTTAGAGAGCTTGCACAACTCAAACAACAGGGTTCTTTGGACACTTTCATAACTAAGTTTCAAAGTCTTTCAGTTATGGTTAGTAGTATCTCAGAGAAGAGGTTAGTGGTCCTATTTACTAAGGGACTTGAAGAACAATTGAAAGGTTGGGTAAAAGCCCTCATCTTTTCAAGCATAGAGTCAATGCACTCATACACCTCTCAAAGGTTAGGTGCATCCCCATCCCCATATCTGATCACCTGGAATACTGGAGAAATGACGAAGACAATGTATTTTGCATCAGTCCAAAACACATCACTCTTCACTATCTCCTTCACCCTTCTCCCTTGCTCTGTCTTGGCCTCAGCCCACCTATTCCACTCATTAGTCATAACCATGAGTTGCAATGCCTCTTGCAACTCAATCATTCTCTCCAAGAGAATGAAATAGGATGCGTATCTGGTGTCAACTGGTTTCAAGAACTCCTTCGCGGAGGTCCTGAAGAGTGCATGTGAAGTGTGGTGGTTGCAGATAAACATTTGCACATCTCCTGCATTGGTGACCAGCCCTCTAATCCAATCAATCTTCCCCATGTCCTTGAGTGCATTGTTCATGGCATGCACACAACATGGGTTGCACCAAATGTGTCTATAGGCGGCCTCAATGAGTCTCCTTGCTGCTTTACACACATGGGTTGCATCCGTCACTACTTGAACCACATTTTGTGGCCCAACCTCCTCAATAGCCTCCTTGTGGACCTAAAAATGGAAATCAACATCTTTACGATGCCCTGTACAATCAATTGCTCTAAGGAAGTATGGGCCCTCTGCACATGTGACCATGATGTTGATGAGTGGGCGATGGCTAATGTTTGTCTACCCATCCATAACTATGCTGCACCGTGATGCCACCCAACATGCCTTCATCTTCTCCATCAAAATATTGATCTTGGAATAGCATTTATCCAAGATCGAGGTCCTCATTTTTGTCTCCCCTGGTGGCACATAAGATGGTCCTCCCTTCGCCACCATAGCCATCATCTCCCTATAATAAGGAGACCGTGTAACATGAAATGGAATGCCATTGGCAAAGAAGAATTTGCCAATGGATTCATCTATCTCATATCTTAGATGCACATTAAACATATTAGCAATGGGGTTACTTTGTGGTGTCTGCAACCTACGTTTCCTTGCCTTGGTGGCACTAGAAGTGGAAATGGATGGAGATCCAAACATCATTCCTCCCGTCTACAAAGCATGAGAAGTATGCGGCAGATTCTGGTTGTGCTGAAGGGCTGCCCTAGCAAACAAAGTTGTAGGCATTGAAATATTTGTGTCATCTGGAATCCCCCAAAGCCTGTTAAACTCAATTCTGTGCTTTATATTTTTAGCTTCCTCCAAAAACTTACAATGTCTCACAACTTTTCCTGTCCAAAAAAGAAAGTGTGCATTCACCCTACTAATGCTACCAAACCATTCAGTGTCACAAATGTTGCACTTCCACTTCCTTGTTCCCCCACCTGAATGTGATGTGCCTTGTGCCTTGAGAGGAGACTTAGGATCAAAAGGACCCCTAGCATATGGTGCCAACAACTCTGAAGGGCAACCTGTACTAGTTGGTGCACTTGCCATAGAACTAGATTGGGCTCTAGGATCAGCCCCATGGTCACCCCCCTCATTTTTCAGGTTCAATTTTTGAATCATTCTCACTATGAGAATGGATTTCCATCTCATCTTCACTCATGCCTTGGGAGCTCATTGTAAAATTGACATTGCATTTCACAAAATAAAAATAAAAATAAAATCAGCCTAGTTTAACAAATAAATATATTTTCCAATTCATCTCAAAATGAGATTTGATGTTGAATCTTGAGGGAAAAATGACGAATGATTCATCATTTTTCCCTCAAGATTCAACATCAAATTTTCTTATTTTTTATTTTTATTTTTAAATTAAAAAAATCATAAATTGTAAATTGTAAATTTTGAAAATAAAATCTACAATTTATGATTTTTTTAATTCAAAAATAAAAATAAAAATAATTAAATTTGATGTTGAATCTTGAGGGCAAATGAATCATTTTGCCCTCAAGATTCAACATCAAATCTCATTTTGAGATGATCAGGAAAAAAAAACAAATTTAAAGCTAAACAAACAAAGAACCAAAACCGACATTGAAAATCACAAAATACAACAAAAAAACAAGAAAAACTCTACCTTGTGCTTGAAAAATCTCTCCAAAATGTAGTAGAATCTTCTTCCTCCTCTTCTTCTTGCTTCTTCTCACTCCTATCACACTTGCAATCACTTTTCTCACCCCTTCAATAAGTCTTCTACAAGTTTTTCCTCCTTTTCAGCTTGCTGGAAAAAAAATCAGTCTTTCAAAATGAGTGAATCAACAAAAAACATGGTTTTGTGTTGTTTTGGGGGAAAGGGTGGGGCCCACGTCTAATTAGGGTTACCCCCAGCCCCCCAAAATGTCACCTTTTAATTTTTTTTTAATTTTAAAACTTTCCATTCATGTGGGGTGACGGGAGACATCTGGGCATCTCCTCGTCCCTTGAGAGACGTGCAAACATCTCCCAAGGAGACTTGAGGACGTCTCCACGTCTCCGACGATGCTTTGGTGGCGGTGGCGGGATGGTGGGGGACGTTGCACCCCCGTCCCCTCGTCCTGGAGACATCCTCGTCTCCAAGACGCGACCAACAAGGGGAGGGGGGGGGGCGCATCCCCGTTGAACACTACTCTCCACACACAGGCAGCTACGAATAAAACTCACTTCTAGCCAAAATGCACCAGCAACACCATAAATCACAACAGCAACAAGAAAACTCCAAAACTCACACCGAAAACTGAATCAAACACTCCAAAAACAGCTATCCAGCTAGGTACTGTGTCTCAAGTACGAAACTGAAGCAACTAGGAAGCTCTTCCAACTTCGAAGTTTAGTCACTAACCATTCCGACAGCATAACGGTGTAAATTCTTAGGATGCCCAAAATGAGAGTCCAAGGCTCTTATTTATAACATTTGCTCCACCAAATTCAAATTCAACTGCTCCCAAATGAGCCCAAATCAAATTACATTTCATCTCATTTCAAAATGGCGTTGCATTTCCATTTCATTTCACCACATGGGCACCCAAGGAGAAGTTCGTACCATCTAGACAAGTTCGCCCATTTTGCAAGTTCCACACTTGATGACTTAAGCATTATTTCATTAAGGCGCCCAACTTAGGAGAGCAATAAAAATCATTTAAATAAAATATGCTTTATATCTCTAAGGTCGTCCAAATAACCATTAAATATTAACTTTCCAAAGTCATCCAAATAATTAAATATTAACTTTAGAATGCAATGTTAATATTTAATAAATTATTCAGCAAGCTAAAAATTGATCAATACCAACTAGACTAAGGATTGAAGTGCTGGACCAATAGCTGGATTGAACTGAGTTCTGAACTGCCCTGCTAAAAATAGAACTGCTTGAAATGGCACTTACTAAAAACAGTAAGTCCCGAAAACAACTCCAAATAGCCTGATTTTCGAACTGTGAGAGGAAGCTCAGAGAATTCAAAATAATCTCAAAACCCTAATAGCTGCCACCAACTTACTAAAAATAGTAAGTTCTGCAAACTCCCCTAAATGGATTGCATGTCATACCACTGCGAAGTTCTCGAAAAACCCAAAAAGAATCCATGAATAGAAATGTAGAATTCCCACCGGACAATCCTCAAATGGCTCGTGCAGAACTCCACAAAAATAGGAAATCCTAATTCTCCATTCCAATCAGCCTATGGGTCTCATAAATAGGCTAATGGACCATTGCTTACTTCTCACTGAGAAGGGGACATTACAGGGTGCTATCAACATGGAATCAAGGAATTTCCAAGTGCAAATTCATCCTTAGCATGGATAAGTGAGTGCAAAATCAAGAGTGTGAAGAACTATGTTTAGAGCATTTTAGACCTTGTGAAGGATTTTGGGGTGGATTTCTAAGTAAATGTGAAGGATAAACATGGATTTTCACTTTTTCCAAGTGGAAATGAGGCACAAACATGGATTTTTGCATTTTTCTTTTGTCTTCATGACTTGGAGCTTGAAACTCAATGGGAAATTTGATCTTGATAGGGATTAATCCATTCTCCAACCTTAGATTTTGATTTTAATTTTGGAATTCTTTGTTTGAACTTGGGATTTTGCAATTCAACTTTGAATTTCCACACTTGAACTAAGGATTTTAACATTATAAATTTGGAATTCCACACTTGAACTAAGGATTGAGCATTTTAATTTTGAATTCCATATTTCACCTTAGGATTTTGAATAAATTTTGTGAATTTCCACAATTCAACCATGAAATTTAAACCTCAATTATGGAATTCCCTATCTCAATTATGGATTTAATCTTTGAATTTTGGAATTCCCCATTCAACCAAGGACTTTGAATCTCAGTTTTGGAATTCCCCATCTCAAACAAGGATTTCCCCTAAAAATTGCACACTGTCAAAGGATGTTTCACAAAATTTTCTTCATTTTCCTCTCCTATCAAGGTTGGAAAATCTGACCTCGACAAGGAATTTTCCTTGTCTTGGTATCACATCCTTGGATTTTCTTTCATTTTCCACACTTTGCATTTTCCAAATTTTCACACTTTGACAATTTGCCTTGAAAACATTTTGCATCATTTTTTTTGCATGTTCACAACTTTGACAACTTTTGACAACTTTTGCATTTTGTGAAATTTCTCACAATATTGCCCTTAATTTACAATCTTGAAGCTTGCTCATGGTTTCTAGACTCGGACTGGTGACTTGATCGCATTCTCCAAGGTAAACTTTGCACTGAGGGATCAAACACTACTACCAGACAAACTAAACCTAAGCAAACAAGTAGACTACTAAGCAAAAAGAGGGAGTTCCCATTTTCAATGGGGTGATGTGTGTAAAGGTCACAACACAATGTTTCTATATGTTACTATGTAGTTGTATTTTCCTAATATACTGTATTACAAATATATAAAGATGATTTCATTGTACCTTTTAGAAGTTGAAAAATCATATGGCATCTTTCATCAAATTCAATAATAGATGATTATCTTTTGTGTGATCAATTGCTACTACATAACACATAATAGTTCTGCGAAGTGCTATATATTGATTTTTTCCTTCAAAATTAGAGAGTTTTAGACAACTTTAGGGCTGCATTTGGGTTGAGGGTGGGAGCGGACAAGGGTCTTGTTGACGTGTCTAAAGTAGCATCGCTGCAACTCTATCTGGCCAACACAGAATAGAATGATCTCGCTGAATATCCTATCCTCTCTTGAGATAAGGAAATCCCTAATGCTGTTTTAATTGATCAATGGGGACGACCTCAAGGTTTCGATTGTCAGGTCTTGACTGCGGGATAACTCAATGATCGATGTGTTTTGCTGGGAGCACAAGGGGACTTACGTTTTGCAACAAGCTGGTTTGCTGCGATTCTCGAACTGGGAAATAAAATCAAAAGGGAAAGGTTTAGGAGACCTAAGGACAAAGATGATAACAGTTGATGCAACGGGTAGACAGATTTCGATAAACCAGTTTTTGTTTTGCCAAAGACACCCTCACAACTAGACAAGAACGGTGCAAGCTCCAAGGGATGAAGGATTTTCAGACCGAAGACACTCGTTTTAGGCATCCAATTCTGGCGCAGCCTAAGACGAACACTTGCAGTTGAACTAAGCACAATTTGGGTTCAAAATAACCATGCACGATGACCTACAATCAACAGACCCCCAATGGTATGAACCAAAAATGCATCAAATACCCCTCCACACTTCACCATTAAAATCCCTACACTCTAAAATTAACCAGCTGAAAGAAACCATGCAAACAGACTAAAACAAAGACAACAAACACCATATTTCTGTAAAGCGGAAAAAAATCGAACCCTAGTTGTTCTCCCCTCCCCAACTCCAAGGAGAGAGAAGGGAGAGTCACTAGGGTTGATGGTTTTCACTTAGGAGAGACTTTACATTCAAAAGAGGGGTTGAAACCCACAAGATCCAATCCCACACAATGCGGGATTGGATTCTAAATGAGTTTCAAGGGTTAAGACATCAAGGATACCCTCTTTTGTAAAGAATATAGATAGAATGATTGAACTAGGAATGTATGTAGAAGCAAGAAAGATTCGCTTGTAAACAGAGATAGGGATATGGGATGAAGCTGCGGACCTGGAATTAGTAGTAAAATCTCGAGACGGTGCTGTTCTGCAAATTTGAGCGAAAGTTGATGGGACGATGGCGCCCGGCGTGCACACGGTCCTCCGAAAAATCCGCGAAACGAAGGGGGATCTGTTCGTCTCTGCACAAGGATTCCAGATCTTCAATTACAGCCGCGTACTTGCAACCTACACACAGAAAAGAGAGGACGATTGGGGGGTTAGGGATTAGGGGTTTGCCTTTAGGTCAAACCCCGGTTTTGGAATTAACCAAGAAATGAGAATGCTGTAAACATAAATGTTTGTAATGTAAACAAGTACTGATACCTTGTTGGAAGAATGTTTGTATTCTTACATGCGAAGGTGTAATGTATGTAGTATGTTGTATGTTGTATGTGATCTCCTCTTCAATGGTTGAATCCTTGTCTTGAATGCAACACTTAGCCTTGAATGGAGACTTAGAATGCTCAATTGCTTGAAGGAATGCTTGAATGCTTGAATGTTTGAATGTTTGAATATTTGAATATCGGTTTCGCCTCTTGCTCTTGCTTATTTTCTTTCTTTCTAGGAGAGGAAAAGTAGTTTATATACTTGTCAATTAGGGTTGAGAGACTGATTTTTCCGACCTTAGGCCGACCAGGAAACATTATTTCCCGAATTGCAAACTTAAAGACCTGATGCCCAAAAGAGACCGGGCCCAAAATAGGGCCAGGGACCAGGGCGCTGGGCGCCATGGTCCCACCTCCCGGGACAGCAGGGTGCAAGGAGGGATCAGGCCAGGGTGCAGAAAAATGTAGTTTTTGGTGTTGTAAACAGGTTTCGGGGTCTCCATTCAGGTTCAACATTGCGCCGCCATCGTGAAGACCCAAATGCAGTCGAAATTGCAAGTGTCGCAATTTTAGGACGCTACATTTAGCCCCCACTTTAGCGGGAGTATAAGCGTACGCTCATACTTCCGGTAAAGTACAAGGAAACAACATTGAAAAACTTTCACCATGTCAAGGAGGCAAGATACACCAAGCCCCCAGTGGACTAAGGATCTTACGACTTCGATTGACAAAGTAAAAGGGAAGATCACGAGGGAGAACCATGACTATCAATAGTAAGGTTCCCTCACTATGAGTCATGCAAGATATCAAAAATTTTCAAGGCAAAGCTAAATTTGTCAAGAAATTTTCAAGTATCTTGAAAAGATATGAACGGGATGTATGCCCCCCTACGTTAAAGCGATCGCACACGCCTCACCGGGGGTGATTGCTTTAAGGTAGTGATACATATAAGAAATGAAAAAGGAGCACGTTATCACAAGGATTTAGCCCCCAAGTGTGAGATAAGCCCAAGGATAATAAACACAACACACAAAGCACAAGGTGACTTCGCTTTCCTCGGGGTCAGTATGCTGTATGATAATTCATGTATATCATATGTATGTATGCATAATTGTTCTTCATTCCCCAATCAAGGAAGGTCACCTAGAAGAAGGGAACACATGTGTCTTTTGAGTCAACATGAGAGAGACCAAAAGAGATCTCAATGCTTTGCATCATCCTCAAGTAGACAAAACTAAGGACAAAAAAATAGAGGAATGAGAGTAACACATACAAGAAGTAACAAAAGAGATCAAGAGAGGAGGAGAGAGTTTGCTATGCTAATGAACTAGTCTAGCACGTCATCTACCCCCTGATCTTGCTGATCAATATTTCGGGAAGGTAGGAAACACGCTTAAAAAGATGATCACTTCGTGGAGGAAGAGATTGGAATTGTTTAGGCCAAAAGTAATCAATAGGAACGCTAGAAGTTCTTTCAGTTGGTTTAAAGAGGCTATGATTGACAGTAACAACTTCACCATTATGGGGAAATTTCAAACACTTGTGAATAGGAGAAGCAATAGCTTTCATGGAAGATAGCCAAGGATAGCCTAGCTTCACACGAAATTGTTCAGATGATGGAATAATAGCAAAGTTCATATCAAGGGATTTGTTATGGACCTCAATTGGTAATGTAATAGAACCAATTGCAGGAGAAAAAAATGCATCAAATAATTTCACAACCACATTTGTTTCGTCATAGATCACTTGATTCAATTGCAAAGTAAAAAGAAATTCTTCAGTAATGACATTAACCATACAAGAAGGATCAATAAGCACTCCACGGCAAGGTGTATTCTTGACTTTTGCAACTATATATAAAGGACCATCAGGTGCCCTGATAGTTTCACTAGAATCAAATGTGATAGAAGGTTCTTTAGGGATTTTCTGCTGCTCTACAAAGTTAATCACATTCGGAGTCATAGACACAAGATCATCAGGTGAGACAGAGGATGCATTAGTATCAATCACATTAGAGGTATGAGAAGGTAATGGATCAGTAAAAATCTTAAGATTTTGGTTAGGAGGAGCTACAGATGTGTTGCCTTTATCATTCACACCAGAAACAGAGATAGTATTATTATCAATCAAATCTTGAATTTTACCCTTTAAAGCAAAACATTTTTCAGTATCATGCCCAGGTTGACGATGAAATTGACAAAAAGATTTGTTATCAAAATAGGGTGAATTAATCTTTGCAGGATCTATTTGCTTTATAGGAGGGAGAGTGAGCACATTTTGTTCCAATAACTTATTCATAATACTATGCAATGATTCATTCAAAGGAGTAAACTTTCTTTCTTTCTTAAAAAACTTAGAAATAGGAGGCACACCTGATGCTGCATTCACATTGTTGTTGATGATGCTTTCATTGAATTTAATGGACTGTCTGTTCGGTTTAAACTTCCCAAATGGTTGTTGACTACTATCACCCTTATCACTCGGAGCCATAGGATTTGCTTGTTCCATTTGACTCACAGTCAGTTGATAATTGTGAAGAGTTGCGCACAACTGGTGGAAAGAAGTAAACTCAGAAAACAGAAGTTTTTCTCTAATATCTTTTTGTAAATTAGAAATAAAGATTCTTTGAATGTCATTGTCAGGTACTGGAAAAGAAATTTGAGCATACAAATGCTTATATCTACCAATGAAATCAGTCACTTTTTCTTTAACACCTTGTTTACAATGCATTAAATCAATCAAAGTAACTTTAGGACTTATACTGTTTTGAAATTGTTGAATAAAAGCATTGGCAAGTTGTTCGAAAGAAGTAATAGAATAGGAAGGCAACGAGCAATACCATTGTAGGGCTTTATCTCTTAATGTTCTAGTAAACAGTTTTGCAAGCAACCTTTGGTCATAAGCAAAATCGGTACATATTGTTTGAAAGGTCTTAACATGTGTTAGAGGATCACCCTTACCATTATAAAGCTCCAAATGCGGGATTTCAACATGTTTAGGGGGGATAGCTCGAACAATGTCAAGAGAAAGTGGGCTCGCAACATCAAATGTGGGCACACTAAACTTAGATTGATTCATAGAGGCAATTTGTTGCTGTAAAGAAGAGACAGTTTGTGCAAGATTGTTAATGGTCGCTTCAGTTGAAGAGTTCATATTAGACGTGTTAGATTGTGATGGAGGTATTATGTTATTGAAAGAAGGTATTGATTGAGAGTAAGGTGGTGGGACACTATGATAGTTAGTCATAGGAGATGATTGGAAAGGAGGAACACTACAAGGAGGAATGGAATGGTTAAATGAATTGCCCCCTTGCGTCATGTTCATTTGTGGAGATGTAATAGGGACACTCATTGAAGGGATGGATGAAGAAGTTGGATTGAATGAAGGAAGAGGGTTGATTGAAGAAGAAGGATTGCCCCCATGACTAGTGATCATAGGCGGAATGTCTTGTATTGAAGTAGTCATTATGTTTGATGTAAAAGTAGGTATACTAGCAATAGGAGTTGTCAAAGGAATAGAATGATTGACTTGAGTAGGAGGTTGTGTGTAACCTAAAGTTTCGGCACAACTCTTCATAGGCATCACATTCGAATCCACAATGTGTGCAATACCACGCAAAATATCAATTCCATTCTTATCATTTTGAACCATACGTTTTAGACCCTCAATTAATGAAAGAGCTTCGCTATCGAGGTATTCTTGAGACATCCATTGTCGAAAATCATCAAATTGGTTATCCAATTTTGAAAGTTGTTCCACAGAAACCTCATGGAGAGCTTCTTCATCATTAAGAGGATTAGAGGAAGTACCCATGTCCTCGTTAAAAAGGCCATTCAAATTAGGTTCCATCTCCTCAGTAATTTGACCTTGGAAGGACTTAATTCTAAGGCTTCGTCTAACGGGAATAGTGTAAGTAGGGCTTATTGTTGTAAAACTCATGCACTAAAGAGAGAGAGAAGATTTTGAATTTTAGAGGTAGCAAATTTCAATAAAATCAGCCAATCTCCTAGATTTAAGCTGTTAAATACAATCAGGACAAACTCCCGAAATTTCGGAAAAAATGTTAGGGACCGTGGCGAACGGAGTGCACACGGTCCTCGCAACTTTTTTCGAAATTTTCAGGGATGAAAGTTATGATGATTTTAAAGACAATCTGAAAAAATTGAGTGATTTTACGATCTGTAGATAGGCCAAATTAAAGTTGCAATCTCAAAATTGAACCCTACCAAGATTGTTGAAAAATGTAAAATTTGAATTTTGAAAAAGAGGGGGAAACTGAAATTTTGAATTTTATGATTTTAGAGAGAATATTGAAAGTAATGCAGGCTTTGAAATTTAAAAGTTGACTCGATTTCATGCAAAATTCAAATTTGAAAGCGGAAATCAGAGTTACCGCAATTAAACACTTAATTTCAAAAGTCACAAATTGTAAAAATTTGAATAAAGCACTGAAATTTCGAATGAATGCCAACACACTTTTCAGATTTAGGACAGTAAGAAACACAATTTTAACAAAAAATTCAATTTCAACAATTTTTGAATGATTAGAAGCCTTAATCCAAGCAATCACTAGATTAACTTTGACTTTAATTTTGAAAGTGTTAAAATTGATAAAATCAGCCAAAATTCTGGATTTTAGCAGAAAAATATAGTAAGATCTAGCTCCCGAAATTTCGGAAAAAATGTCGGGGACGATGGCGCTCGGGGTGCACACGGTCCTCGCAACTTTTTTCCAAATTTTCAGGGATGAGAGATATTATGATTTTATTGCGGAATCCAAAGTTACAGCCGTTTTGGAAGTGTTTTGATTAGTGAAATTATCAGTCAAAGGTTGAATCAAGAAGGTCTTAAAAATTAGGGTTTTGACATTTAACCACTTAATTTTCAGAATTAAAGCACAAATATGAATTGACAATTTGCAATAGAAGGGTAAATCTGAAACAAGCATTAACAATTAAACATTCCACAAGTTCAATTACTAAAAAGAAAATTTTAGGGTTTTTATGCAATTAGCCTCTAAAATTTGCAAAAGATCAAACATGGAAATGTAATTAAGGAAACAAAATTTTCAGATCTAACCATGAATAATCAGAATTAGGATGTTCACGTCGGGTTCACCAAAATGTAAAGCGGAAAAAAATCGAACCCTAGTTGTTCTCCCCTCCCCAACTCCAAGGAGAGAGAAGGGAGAGTCACTAGGGTTGATGGTTTTCACTTAGGAGAGACTTTACATTCAAAAGAGGGGTTGAAACCCACAAGATCCAATCCCACACAATGCAGGATTGGATTCTAAATGAGTTTCAAGGGTTAAGACATCAAGGATACCCTCTTTTGTAAAGAATATAGATAGAATGATTGAACTAGGAATGTATGTAGAAGCAAGAAAGATTCGCTTGTAAACAGAGATAGGGATATGGGATGAAGCTGCGGACCTGGAATTAGCAGTAAAATCTCGAGACGGTGCTGTTCTGCAAATTTGAGCGAAAGTTGACGGGACGATGGCGCCCGGCGTGCACACGGTCCTCCGAAAAATCCGCGAAACGAAGGGGGATTTGTTCGTCTCTGCACAAGGATTCCAGATCTTCAATTACAGCCGCGTACCTGCAACCTACACACAGAAAAGAGAGGACGATTGGGGGGTTAGGGATTAGGGGTTTGCCTTTAGGTCAAACCCCGGTTTTGGAATTAACCAAGAAATGAGAATGCTGTAAACGTAAATGTTTGTAATGTAAACAAGTACTGATACCTTGTTGTAAGAATGTTTGTATTCTTACATGCGAAGGTGTAATGTATGTAGTATGTTGTATGTTGTATGTGATCTCCTCTTCAATGGTTGAATCCTTGTCTTGAATGCAACACTTAGCCTTGAATGGAGACTTAGAATGCTCAATTGCTTGAAGGAATGCTTGAATGCTTGAATGTTTGAATGTTTGAATATTTGAATATCGGTTTTGCCTCTTGCTCTTGCTTATTTTCTTTCTTTCTAGGAGAGGAAAAGTAGTTTATATACTTGTCAATTAGGGTTGAGAGACTGATTTTTCCGACCTTAGGCTGACCAGGAAACATTATTTCCCGAATTGCAAACTTAAAGACCCGATGCCCAAAAGAGACCGGGCCCAAAATAGGGCTAGGGACCAGGGCGCTGGGCGCCATGGTCCCACCTCCCGGGACAGCAGGGTGCAAGGAGGGATCAGGCCAGGGTGCAGAAAAATGCAGTTTTTGGTGTTGTAAACAGGTTTCGGGGTTTCCATTCAGGTTCAACGTTGCGCCGCCATCGTGAAGACCCAAATGCAGTCGAAATTGCAAGTGTCGCAATTTTAGGACGCTACAATTTCAATGTTCATATATTTTCTTCAGCTGCCGTTACAACAATTTCTGCAGCATCTCTATGCTATGCCTAAAATCTAGGTTGCCGGTATGGGTACGAGTACGCTGGTATGGTACGCTGGTACAACAATTTTTTTTTGGGGGGGTTGGGTACTTTTGGGTATGTCCGTACAAAAATGTAAAAATTATAAATATATACATATATGCAGTCTAATAAGTAGAAACAAAAATTAAATTTAGAATCCCACATATCATCCATATGCTAAACAAAACTTGGAACTATTATATATGATTCATATAACTATAACAAAATTACAAATTTAGTGCAAGTCTAATCTAATATGAAATATCCATTTGTGAAACTTTGAATGTTATGATAGATATCGAATTCATTGTTCATTGGTTCAACAATAAAATAACACAACTAATAATCAGCAATAGCATCATATGGGTCACTAGGAAGATCAAGATCAACATCATCTTTGACATTAGATGATGTAGGTAGAGTACTAGAACCACATGCAGCCTCACTGCCAATTGCACTAGCAGCAAATTGGCAATTTGACTCCCCAGAAAGTAAAGATTGTGTGGCAGCTGAAAAATCCAAATCAGTTCGCTCTGGATCTACATCCCAAAACTTTGTGCTCCCATCCTTGTACTCATTTTGTTTATGAGTAAGAAGGTGCAAGTTTGAATGCACATAAATGAGCTCTTCCGCCTTACTTGCTGCCAGTCGGTTGCGTTTCACTGAGTGGATAAAGGAGTATGTGCTCCAATTTCGCTCAGATGAAGAGGAACTAGCAACCTATTGAATAATTGACACAAAGTGAGAGGGCGACAATTATAAAATAGTAAAAAATATAAATTTAGAGAGCAATAAAAATTAAGAAACTTGCGATAAAACTTTGATTGCAAGAGTTTGAAGGTTTGGTGATGTATGGCCATTGAGGTACCACCAAGCATGAGCATCCTTTTTATACTTGTCATGGAGAGCGGAAACACTTTGACCATTGGAGGCTACAAAATCAGCAAACTCACTTGTCATTAAATTCTCCATTTCAGAATCAGGGAAGAGTTTAGTAAGTGCTGTCCTACACGCTTCACTGACTTCTGAATCTCTATATGGTGGTACCCTTGATGGCTTAGCAAACATTTCATCACTATAAAATTTGGGAGTCAATGCAAATGCAAGAAGATGTAGTGGGGTGGTCATTTTGTTCCACCGCTCAGCACAAATTGACTGAACCTCTCTGAAGAAAGTTTCTTCAGGATCTTGCTCTTTTGCATTGATGATGGCTTTCATTTTCTCAATCATCGAGTCAATGCCATCATATACCTCTCCCAAACATGGGTGATCCATGTTAGTATAACGGATCATACTCATGATGGGCTCAGTGAAACTCAAAAGATATTCCACTCGATCCCACCAAGTGTCATCTAGGATCATGTGCTTTCCATTTGTTGCCCTTTCAGTATTGGATTGCCTCCATAGGGACCAACTTTGACTAATTACCATGCTAGCAAGTGGCTGTCGCACCTTCACAAGTCGCCTCAAGACGATTGTGTTGGATGCAAATTGAGTCTCGACAACCTATTCAAAAATTAAAAATAAAAATTAGAATACAAAGAAGACATGATAAAAAAATAAAATTAATGATTGCCAAAGTGAAATGTAGATTTTAAAAATTGAAGTGTTTCAATTACCTTTAGCAACTGCAACTGTGAAAATGATCTGAAAATGGCCTATGACATGTTATGGTTTGTGATGAACATTTGGATCTCTTTAGCCTCAGCATAAATTTGTTTGATCCAATGTATTTTCTGTTAGGTCCCGGAGACAACTGAGAGGGGGGGGGGCGGGGGTGAATCAGTTGTCTAATAAATTTAAACCAAAAACAACTTGACCAACTTAATGCTTAATACCGGTAAACCAATTCAATATGCTGGTAGACAGTTTTAATAGTTAATTGCTATACCGGTAAGGATTAGTGCATGAAACATAAACACAAAGTTATCTACAACACATAACACCAATATTTGTACGTGGAAACCCTGTAAGGGGAAAAACCACGGTGGGAAACCTTACCCACAATCAGATGATACTACTGCAGATAGTAAGTGTACATAAATGGGGTCTGGACATGTAGAAAGGCCAACCACCTAGAGCTCATTGCTCAATCACAAAATGGGAGTCACACTGACTACAGTTGGATGGTTAAATCCAATAAGAATGTACTGCACAAAATAGCATCTTCATATGCTGGATTCAGTACCGGTGTAGTTCTGATTGTCTTCACAAAAACCCTCCTTCAATCTTCAAATGATGTCTGCGTGTATAGCTCTGCTTATTCTCGCATATACCTTCACACAATCCTTTTTCACATTCCACATTTGATCTTACAAATAAGATCTTACATTTATACCATAACCTAAGACCAATTTTAGTAGGTCGGCTCTACAAGATATTACAATAAAAACATTTTACAAACAATACAATATCCGATGCAATAACCGATTGAACATGTCGGCTTAATGCATTTACAACAATAATTAATCATCTCCATAGCATGCCATGCTGATCTGGAAAAGATAAACCTGCCGGTGTAACCCTGGACCTATTTGCCGGTAACAGCAAATATGCAAATATGAATATACCAATAAACAAAACTCCAGGACAAGATGTCCAAACGATGTCTTCAACATTACCAAGTGTTTTCCATATCATTCCAAGTGCTGGTGATCAATATATCTTGCCGGTGTACCAGATACCGGTGACTGTGCATGAGTCACTTGCTTGCCGGTGAATGTTGCTGATTCTCCAAAGTGCCAGAGTTGATAAGAGTTTAGTAGGTGTTGACATCAATGACAAAACCATACCAAAATAGCAACATTTTCTTGCCTATCTTTTGAAGCATGAGGTTGAGAGAGTGGATAGCACAAGGTGTCCAAAATATGTGTTCAAACCGTGTCTCTATCAACATACCTGCAACTCTACAATTCTTTGCATTGTCTGTTATTACTTTGACAACATTTTGAGGTCCCACATCCTGAATGCATTGTATAAGGATGTTAGCAATGAATTGTGCATCCTTCACTTGTCCCTCACAATCCATAGCTTTCAGAAACATTGCCCCTTTAGGGCACACTACAATTACATTAATTAATGGCCAATTTTTGGTATCCTTCCATCCATTTGAAATGATGGACACCCCTGTTTGTTTCCATGAATTTCTAATGGGAGCCAATGCATTGTCTATGTTTTTTACCTCCTTTGCTAGTAAGGTGCTACGCACCTTCTCATAACCGGGCCTTGTGTACCCTTGTGGAGCCTCATTTACCTTTCTCAACATATCCTGCCAATATGTTGATCGTACCACATTAAATGACAAACCGTTTGCATATAGACATCTTCCAACGGATTGATTTGCAATCTCTCTAGCATCATTCTTAAATGCTCTCTCTAATGGTCCCTTGCTTCTCTTCACAATAATAGGTTCTTCACTAATTGGGTCCAAGAATGGGTGGCTCTCTACCACTATATCAGGAAAATCACTATAAGATGGAGAAGTAGGGGGCCTCTTTGATCTACTTCCTCTTCCTGTCAACAAAGGATGGTTTGAGGCACGACTAACTCTTGCATCTGCTTCCTCTTGCTCTCTAATATATCCTGCTATTTCTTGAGGTGACATCCCATTACCATCCTTTCCTAGACATGGTTTGATTCCTTGTTGGGGAATGGCACAAAAATGGGCTTTGACACGACTGTAGGAGCTATATCCAATTAAATGTTCCACCACCTTTTACTTGGTCTATTATTTTGACATATTTCCATAAAGGTGAATTTGGGTCAGTTTTGAAAGTCCGTTGAGGAGTAGAGCTAGTAGTCGTTGCCATTATGATTTCTACAACAAATTAAAAAATAATTATTAATATTTAATATTAAACAATAGATTATAAATGGTAAATATTTAAAATTAAATTTAATAATTTATTTAAAATGAAAGTGATTATTATAATTATGAAAGTAATAACAACATTTAAATTTTTACAAACTTCTGAATTACACAAAAGTAATTAAAATATACCTATTTAAAATAAATTAAATAATAAAACTATTTTGCTAGTTAATAATTTATCAATTATTATTATTTTAAATATGAATATTTTAAGTTAAAATATTCATATATAAAATAATAATAATTGATAAATTATTAACTAGCAAAATAGTTTTATTATTTAAAATTAAAAATGGAAAATTATATTTTTTAATTTTTAATAGTTTGTTTGTTTTCATTTAACAAACTATAATAAAAATTTAAAATTTAACAAACTATAATAATTTTTTTAACAAACTATAATAAAATTTTTAATAGAAAATTAAAATATTCAACTTTTCCTACCTGCAGCGGAAACCCGAAGGAATGGGGGATGGCAGAAGCGGGAAAGAATGGGGGATGGCGGAAGCGGGAAAGAATGGGGGATGGTGGAAGGTTGTCGCCCTCCTGCCATGACACCTCTGTGCCTTCGCGCTTGCCGTGGCATCTCTGTGCCTTCGCGCTTCCCGTCGCCTCCTCTGCTGTGCCTTCGCGCCTCCCGTCGCCTCCTATCGTCTCCTCTCGTGTCGTCGCAAGATCAATCCGTTGCAAGATCAATCGGTTTTCCTTCTTCCTTTTCACTGTGCGTGGCGTGGTGTTGACGTGGATGAAATCGCATTGCTGCAAACTCCATACGGCCAACGCAGAATAGAATAGCCAACTGATTATCCTACTCTCTCTTGAGATAAGGAAGTCTCTAATGCTGTTTTCTAAGTTTGATCAAAGGAGACTACCTCAAGGTTTCTTTTGTCAGGTCTTGACTGCGGGATCTCTCAGTGGCTTGATGTGTTTATGCTGGAAACACAAGGGGGACTTACGTTTAACTGGCAACAAGCTAGTCTGCTGTGATTCTCGAATTATGCAATAAAGAGAAAAAGGAAAGGTTTAGGAGATCTAAAACTAACAACACGGGTATGCGGGTAGACAGATTCAACATAACCAATTCCTGCTTGGCCAGAATGGCTCACAACCTTGCAGGAACGGTGCAATCTTCAAAGGAACTTGGAAGATTTTCAGATTGGAGACGCACGGCTAAGCACCCAATTCTGGCGCAGCTTGGACGGACACCTGCAATTGAACTAAGCACAATCGAAGGCTCAAGTTAACCACACAAAAGGATATACAATCAGCATATCCTCAGTGGTATGAGCCCGAATCTATCAAATACCTGCACACCCAAAATAGAAAGATCTATCTAAAATGCTGAAAGAAACCATGCAAACAGGATGAAAACAAGACAATAAACACCAAATCAATGTTGATATATTGATCTCATCTGCCTATTACAACAATTTCTGCAGCATCTCTATGCTACTGCTAAGATCTAACCTATTCTAACTCTAAAATCTAACTATCTAGCAATTTCTAACCCTTTCTAACAATCTCTCAATCTCTAACAATCTCTAACAATCTAACTATCTAACCTTTACAAAAGAAAGGCCTCTGCCTTTTATAGATATTACAATTTTGAACCGAAGGCCAGGATGCACTGCATCCAAGGGTCCTGATCTGTCTTCCAGAAGCTGACAGCTTTGATCCATGCCGAATTAATTCTCAGTTATCCAACCAACAAATATCTCAACTACCAACCACTTTTGGCTTTAATTCAGGTTTATCCGGTCTTTTTGGTGGTTGGGAATAGTTATCCACAAAAATATCTTGCACGGGACCCATAGGCAGTTTACAATAAAGCAATTTCAGCTTTAAAACTGAATTTCTGGACTTAAATCCAGCTGTGTGCTTCTTTGAGAATGCATAAACTTGCAGCATTCAGAGTGTTCTTTTGCCTTTTGCCTCCAATTTCGCCGGTGGACTTCATCTATGTTCAACGGCACGGTTCCCAATGCTCGGTTGCTCTTGCGCTCCTGCATCTTTTCTTTTCCAATCTTTAGTGCCTAGCCTTGAATTGCGATCCTTCCTCGATTTGCGTTTCAGGTCTTTCTCCTGGTTCTTCGATGACGTCCTGCGATCAACTAATTTCACTTCATTAAATCAATTTGAAAAATTAAATAATTTAATTTAAACAAACATTAAATTTAATTACGACGTCTGGCTTGAGAAGCTCTTTGCGGGATGTATCTTGAAAATGCTTCTCTTTTCTCTTTGATTGTGAAATTTGATCCTTGGTCTGTTACTTCTGCATGATTTTACCTTTGGAGTTTTGGACGTTTTAAATGAGTTTATGGCGCGATTCTGGAGGTTTGAAGAGCTTCTGCAGATTCTAAAACTCTAACTCTCATGCTTTCTAGTAAATTTTGGAGAACGGAGGGCACCTTTTGAAAAATAAAAAAATTCGGACCCTTGCCATCCTTTTGCAAAATAAGGAGCTTACATATATTTCGCAAAAATTGCGATTTTAAAACATTTCGTCCCTAGGGTCCGAAAATGAGACTTCACGTTTTACCTTTCCCAGGGGTCCGAAAATGGACTTAACGTTTTACCTTTCGGAGCTGGAGGCGCTTTTAAAAGATTTCGCACTTTAAACTTTTCTTCGGGGGTCCGAAAATAGACCTAAGTGCCTTTTCGGGCTTTCGGACCTAGTGCGTCCTTCTTTTTTTTTTAAAAAAAACATTTCGCCCTTTTTGAAAAACCTCGGACCTGGCGTCCGAAAATAAGGTTTTAAGCCATTTCGGGGGGGCGGAGGCGTTTTGCGTTTTAAACTTCGGACCTGGGGCGTGTTTTAAACATTTCGCGATTTCCTTTTACCTTTCATTTTGGAGCTAGGGTCCGAAAATGGGTCTAAGGCGAATTTTGGAACTTGGAACACTTTTGCAAAATCGCGTTTTTAACATTTCGCCCCTAGGGTCCGAAAATGGACACTTAAAGTGTTTTTCGGACCTTGAAACACTTTTTTCAATTTCGTCATATTTAGAAATTTCGGCCCCAGGGTCCGAAAATGATGTTTTAAAGGTGAATTTCGGACCTTGAAACACTTTTAACCTTTTCAACATTTGGCTTCTGGGTCCGAAATTGAGCATATGGAATATAACATTTAAGTATAAGAACTTATACTTTAAGTTATATTCCATATATACTTTCAGGATGTTTGAGAGTGGTTTCAGACCTCCAGGAGTTATATTGCAAATTCTAGTTTTTGGAGGTTTCCTTAGTTTTCAGAGTTAGCCAAATTTCAGGATCAGGGAATTCCAGACTTAGCCAAATTTCAGGATCAGGACAGAAAGGCACAAACTGGGGGTCCCTGTCCAAGACGGGGATGGGTGTGCGATTCGCACAACACGTGGAAGGAATGGTTTTTTTTTTTTTTAACTTTTGGCTTTGCTTTAGGGTTTAAAACGTTAAACGACACGATTCCACCTGTGAAAAAAACCCTTGAAATTTGTGCACGATGCAAATTCGTCAAAAAACCCTATGGAATCGCCACGTCTACACTGGATGTGTCAGGATTCATGACTCAAAAAGCGGATACGTTTCAGGTGCAAAAAAATAGTACCCTTTTCGAATCCACAGGGATTCCAGGTCGAATCCGAATCCGATACGTATCGTATCCAGTTTGGGGGAAAAATGTGAAGTACCGGTAACTTAGCCTAAAATCTAACCTATTCTAACTCTAAAATCTAACTACAAAAATCTCTAAAACTTTACAAAAGAAAGGCCTCTGCCTTTTATAGATTTTACATGTTGAACCGGTGGCCAGGATTGACTGCATCCAAGGGCTACAACCTGCCATCTAGAAGTTGGCAGCTTTAACCCATGCCCACTCAATTCCTAGTTATCTATCCAATCACTATCTCAACTACCTATCACTGTTTGGCTTCAATTTGGGTCTATCCGGTAGTTGGTCATAACTGACTTGTGTCCCCTCTGTTTTAAAACATCTTGAGTGGGGCCCATAGGCAGTTTTACATTAAAACAATTTCAGTTTTTAGAACTGAATTTCTGGAATTAAATCCAGCTGTGTATTTCTCGAGAATGCATAATTCGGGTAGCATTCTGAATGTTCTTTGTCTTCAATCTCGTTGATGGTCTTCAACTTCGTGGTCTGATGGCATGCTTCCCAATGCTTTGTTCCAATCTCACGCTCTGCATCTTTACTAGTTAGCGTTGATCGCAATCAAGTCCTTTGCGTTTTAGGCCTTCTCCTAGTTCTTCCCGACAATGTCTTCGACCTACGAACAATTAATTTCACTTTTAATAAATCAATTTGAAAAACTAATTAAATTAATTTGACAAATATTAAGTTTTCTAACATCCGGCTTGAGAAGCTCTTTGTGAGATGTATCTTTTGAATGTCTCTCACTTCTTACATGAAATTCGATTTGTCTTCTTGACTCGTTCTATTTAGACAAAATTCGGGCCTAAGAGGTGAACTGCGAGATGCCAAGACTTAAGTTTATCTGTTCTCTTGATTTTTTGGACCGTTTGAACAAACTGTGAGAAGTTTGGGAACTTAAAATGTCTCTTTAGTCAAATTTTGGGCAACTCAAGCGAAAGGTAAGAAGTTTGTGAACATCTTAAAATACCTTCCTAGTCCAATTTCGGGATTCTAGCCTAAACGTGAGATTTTAGCTTAAGTCGAAGTGCCTTTGCTCCTGATTTTTGGCCGATAGTGTTTATTACGCGATTTTGAAGATTTGAAGACTTTATCTAAATGATTTTCACAGCGTGATTTTTAGAAACTGGGAGATTTAGGCATATGAATGTTCATGTGACTCTTTTATAAACTTCTCCCCTTTCGTTTTTGGGCAAAATAGAAGAATTCGTGAGCTTTTACATTTTTTTGGGCTCTTTGGCAAGATTGTGAAGTTAAGTCTCCTTCACCATTTTCGGCTAATGGAGACCTTTTGTGCAATTTTCTTTTTTTTGGCTTACAACCTCATTTTGTGAGATTTTCTCCCTTTTGGTGTATGAAATTGATTTGAGGGTCTTAGGGATTTTTGGCTTGTTCAATCGCTTGGTGAACTTTAAGTCTTTTCAAGTAAACAGAGGATTTTGCACGATTTTGACACTCATTTTTCGGGTAAAATGGCCTCTGTGTTTTTTGGCCCTAGAGGCCTCTTGACTCGATTTTGGGACTCGTCGGCTTCTATGGCGGATTTGTGCAACTTGGATCTTCCTTTACATTTCGGCCTTAATGATTATCTTTGCATACTTTGATGATTATCGGCCTAAAGGGTCATTTTGCGTGATTCTCCTTTAGTCATTTTCGGCTTTGTTGATGAGCCATTTTCGGCTTATAGGCCTTCTTTGCGAACTGTAATGATTTTCAGGCGACAAAACCTATATGACGCAATTTTGGTTTTTTACCTGCTTTTTGACCTTTTGAAAGAGAATTCGCGATTTTACTTTGAGCCATTTTCGGGTTGTATGCCTAAAATTCGCGATTTGTTTCCTTTACTAGCCATTTTCGGGCTTTAGAGTAAAAATGTGCGAATTTATCATGTGTTTCTTTTCGGGCCAAAGGGTATTTTCGCGATTTTCAAACTTCTCTAAGTTTTTGGCTTGAATGATGTCTTCTCACGATTTTCTCTTCTAACATGATTTTCGAGCTGGAAGCATTATTTGCGCGAACTTTCTTCTGCGATTTTCGGCTTATTGAAGAGTTATGCAACTTTACTTGGCTATAGGTTTTCGGCCTATGAAGACTATTTGAGAGTTTGACTTTTTACTTTTTTTTTCTCTCCATCATCTCGTTATCGATCTTTAAATGATTTCAATGTTATGGTAATTGTCGGCTTACTGGTAGAAATGTGCGACTTGAGATTGCTTGGTCTGATTTCAGCCAAAATGGAGATTTTGTGAGATTGAATGATATTCACAAGAATGGACACTTGGAGTCTTTGCAAATTCAGGTCTTTTCTCCCTCTTCACGCGAATGCCTTCCTTCTTTATTTTCGGCATTATGGGCCAATTTGAGGGCTTTCAATTTTGTCATTCTGGCCGAAATATGTGACTTGCTAAAACGCCCCTTTGAGGTTTTCGGACTTTGTAGTTTTAAATGTTTATAATGTCTTCCAAATTTCGGGGCATTTGGGTCAAGATGCAGACTAGGGCTGAATGAGAGGGGGTCCCTAGTCAAAGACGGGGATGGGTGTGCAATACGCACAACAGGTCTATAGGCTTTCCATGTTGATTTTTTATGATGTTATAGAAAGTCATTTTTTGGGCTGTTAAACAAGACAGGCTATGGGACATGTTATGACATCCTTAGGATTGATAAGAAACCTGAGAATTCCAAAGTGTCCTATTCAAGTTTCTGCTTTTTGGGGACATCCCTTTTTTTTTGGTTGGGGGGATGGATAGGGTAGGTTTCATTCTCATTGCTATCCCCAAGTAACTAGGACATCCTGAATATTTCGGATGGCCCAAAAAGGGGATGGATAGGGGAGTTTTCATTCCCATTCCAATCCCCAGGTAACTAGGACATCCTGGATGTTTGGGATGGTCCAAAAAGCGCAGGTATGTGTCCCTGGGGTATGCTTTAAAAAATGTTGAAAGAAGATGACCTTTCTATTTACATGACTTCTTGTCAATGTTAATCACCTCTCGAATCCACTGCCCCAGTTCTCTAAGGGAAGATTTTGAGCTGAATAGAATATACCTAAATACCTTATTATATCTCTTGAAAGATGCTAAACCCAACTGTTATGAACAACTGATGAAGGAGTATCAGAACAAACCATTACGTGGGATACACTTATCCCAACCTTTCACACTGAAAGTTTGAGATGTGTGTGAAATGTTTTCCAAAGGTTCTTGAGATCATCCTCCACTAAGACAAAAGAGAGCTGTATCATTTAGAAAATTTATTTGGTGAAGTATGTCTTGATTTAGGAGATTGAACCACTGACATTCAGTACCATACTACTTGTAAAAGCATAAAATGAAATATTGCTTCTGCAGCCATTACAAACAGTAAGGAGCTGGAAGGAAGGGAATGTGATGCTTGCCTAACGTACTTTTGTAGCATGAAAAGGTCTTTTAATCTCTCCATTCACATTAATGCCTCTAACAAGGAAGAAGCATTTTGAAACAATGTCAGCACCAATCTTACAATCCACTTCCAGATCCCAAAGGCCGATGTATAACTGCAATAAAAATTGATTTTATCTTGTCATATGCTTTTTAAATTTTAGCACAGCTATACACACGATTTTTGCTGTAACCTTTAATGCAATCTTCCCTTTCCAACTAGGTACCTGGTTGTCCAGTATATACTTGCTGTCTACAAGTCCTGCCCGTGTTAGTAGGTTATAGTGGGAAGAAATTTTCTTTTTGTAAGTTGTCTTATTATGCATTTTGACTATGTTATTTTTTAAAGTTAATTGTTCCTTCAACTATTTTGTCAGCCATTTCATTACAAATAATGTTGATTAACTCTTCGCTTACTTTATATTTTGTATTAAATATGTGCATGTGTCTTTCATGCTCGGCAGGTAATACCTATAGAGGAACATGCAGCTAAAATTGCTGCTGCAAGAGATGCTATTGGGGATTCAGACTTTTTTCTTGTTGCTAGGACTGATGCTCGAGCAATATCAGCCAAAAATGGGCTTGCAGATGCAATAGCACGTGTTAACCTCTATATGGAGGTATCTATTCATTTCATTGGATGGCTTTCAAGAACAACCTTGTTCTGTTTAAAAAAAGATTAAAATTGCTAATATATTACATATGCTTATGCTTGCACTCATTTGGTATTTTCAATGCAGTCAAGAAACTCCTGGAACCCTCCACATCTTTTGTGGATTCCAATGAACTTTGAAAATATTATTAATAAATAGATAGATTGAAGCAGTGAAAATGTGATAATTATTTAAGGCTTTAAGTTTTAGAACTGTGACAAAGATAAATTGAACCAATATTTCTGTACCTGTTAGCTAAAGGATCACATGGAATAGAAATGATCCTTCACCAAAGTACCATAGTGTTGTGACCATTTCACACATCGCCCCATTAGGATGGAGACCCCCCTCTTTTTTCTTTGGTTTTGCTTTCTCTTAGCTAGGTTTTTCTCTGCTCACTAGGTGTATTGAGTGAGTTAGTGGTCGCCTGGGCTGGGTAGGTTAGGGTTTCCTTCGGAGAGCTCACCTAGGGTTTCTTTCAGAGCTAAATTTGACTTGGGCTTGGGGAATTCATATGTTGTCTGCCTTGAACCCTAGTGTTATCTTAGAAGGATCTTGCCTTTTAGGAGATGGAAAATGGATGAATTGTGCGAAAAAGGTTAAAGGTTGTCAGTTAGGATAGGTTAGGGTTGTTGGTTTTTGGGTCAGAGTCTTGTCTTCTGTCGAGTCGGAGTCGATTGAATAGAGCCAGTGACAAAGAGAAGATTCAAGAGGCGATTTAAGACATGATGGATGGAAAATGATGGAAATCAACCTAGAAGATGGATTTTGCTCTTGACCCTTCCAAAGGGTCCAGAGCAAAATCCTCGATTTGACCTTCTTTTTTTGCCTTAAGCCCTAGGATGACCATGTTTTGAGCTAATTTGATGGTGGATTGCCTTGATTATGGTGAAAGGAAGGAGAATTTGATCAAGTTTGAAGCTGGATTGGATGAAGGAAGTGTGAAAGAACCAAGAAGATGGATTTCGCTCTTGACCCTTCCAAAGGGTCCAGAGCAAAAATCCCCATAGACCTCAATTTCTTCCTTGTTTAGACCAAGTTCTTAGTTTCTAAGGCATGTTGGGAAGTGGATTGACATGTTTTTGCCTTAGGGAGTGACTAAAAGTGAAGGAGTGAAGGATTTTAGCCTAAAATAGAAATTTCGCTCCTGACCCTTCCAAAGGGTCCAGAGTGAAATTCTTGAAAACTCCTATTTTCTTCTTAGATGAGGTCAAGACCTTGATTCTTATGGCATGGATGCAAGTGGAGTGGTGTATTTTCGCCTTGCAAGGAAGATTGGAGTTGAAGAGATGAGTAGTCAAGGCTAAAATGTGGATTTCGCTCTTGACCCTTCCAAAGGGTCTAGAGCGAAATTCCCCAAAACCTCCCTTTTTTCTCAATTTTGTGCCAAGCCAAGTGTGGGTCAGGGTGAATTAGGATTGGAGATGTCCTTAAGCATGGCTTTGAGTTGCTAGTGATCACCAAATGTGAAGGATTTTGGCCTAGAAGGAGAATTTCGCTCCTGACCCTTCCAAAGGGTCTAGAGCGAAATTCTTAAGAACACCTATTTCCCCTTCAAAGAAAGTCAAATTCTTGGTTTTTATGGCCTAGGTAGGAATGGAGTAATATGTCCTTGCCCTTTGGAGGTGAATTAAAGTAGAAAAATGAAGAAATGAGCTCAAGAACATGGATTTCGCTCCTGACCCTTCCAAAGGGTCCAGAGCGAAAATCCCAAAACCTATTCTTTCTTCCAACTTTTGTGTCAAGACAAACCTTGATCAAGGTGAAATAAGTTTGAAGATACCCCTAGGCATGCCCTTGAATGGATTATGGCCACCAAAAATGAAGATTTTGAGCTAGGACAAGAATTTCACTGCTGACCCTTCCAAAGGGTCCAGGGCGAAATCCTAAATAGGTCCTGTCCCTAGCCATGATTTTGAGCCAATTTCCCCTTTCAGGCCTTTTTTGGGGTCAAGCAAGTGTTATCATGTTGAGAGATGGATCCAAAGCTGAGAGTCAAGGAAGAACAAAGTGAGAAGAATGGAGCTAAGTAAGAGAAAACAAGCAAAGGAAGAATTTCGCTCCTGACCCTTCCAAAGGGTCCAGAGCGAAATTCTTCCTCAAACCACCTATTTTCTCCTTGTGTGAAGCCAAAGCATTGATTCCTATGGCATGATTGAAGGTGGAGTGATGTACTTTCGCCTTACAAGATGAATTGAAGTGAAGGAAATGAAAGATCAAGTCTAAAACTTGAATTTCGCTCTTGACCCTTCCAAAGGGTCTAGAACGAAATTCACAAAATATCATTTTTCTTCAAATTTGTGCTAAGCCAAAACGTTGATGAAGGTGAATTGGACTTAAAGACTGCCATAGGCATGCATTTGAATAGGTTATGAGTTCAAGAAGTAAGGATTTTGAACTAATGATGAATTTCGCTCCTGACCCTTCCAAAGGGTCCAGAGCAAAATTCTCAAGATTACCTAATTCACTCATAATGGAGGCTAAAAAATGAATCCCTAGGCTTTGGGAGAGATAAGACTAGCATATGCTCCTTGAGGAGCGACTCGGAGTGAAGAAGTGATGCAATTTGGGCCTAACCATAGAAATCTCTCCTGACCCTTCCAAAGGGTCTAGGGCGATGTCCTTAGAAATCCCCATTTTCACCTTGATTGAAGGCAAAGCTCATAATGGCAAGAACATTAGAGGTTAAGGATCAAGATGGTGGAATTCAAGACACATTTTCCCTCTTATAAATTGCTAATTAAACCTCATTTGGATAAACGATGCAAATCTGCCTTAATTAAACACTTGTCAAATGTGTTAAATTGATCTTTGGGCCTTAAAATTCAAAAAATTCACTCTTTGTCACCCAATTGTATTTCTTAAAGCCTTATTGCTAGGTTGGCCACCTTAAGGATGATTTTTTAAATTTTATTTGTTTATCTAAGAGGTCGGCCTCTTAGGAAAATGATGAAATCATCATATAAAGGTAAGTAAGTTTGGCAAACATTAATCATTCATTTATATTTCTTCTTAAGCAAATTTGAGGAGCAGAAGTGGAAGAGCAGATTTCAGTAAGAAGGCGAATTTCTGATCCATAAAGGCTGGTTAAGGACTGAATCTACATAAGCGAACCTGAAGTGCAGATCAAAGACTTTTTGAAACCCTTTGAATACCACTTGGAAGGAAGGCGAATCCAGCAGCAATCTCCATTTTTTATCCATCTTTTCAAGTTGATAATTAGAAATCGAAGGTAAGGTGTACAATCTGATTTTTTGACAAGGTATTGAAGATCTGATTCAAGTTTCTGCATCAATTTTCTTAAGGTTAGGTCTTCAATATCTAGTTAAATTTCTAGGTGATGCCAAGTTTAAAAATTCTTAATTTTTAAGGTTTTATCATTTCAATTTTTAAGGAATCTCAAGTCACCTAGCTAAGGTTCTACACTTAAACCTAACTTAAGCCTCTTTTTTTGTAGGTAGCAAATGGCAACCCCCAAGGCAAGTGGATCCGCTACCCGGCAGGCTCTCATCAAAGAAGATAAAAAAGAATGACGATTTGGAGACAAGGATCGTGTCCAAATGGAGCAATATTGGAGACACCAACTTCGGGAACTTCAATGTGAAGAAGTTTCGAGAAGCACCCTACATCGGCAAGCCATCACCCATAGCCAAGAAGATAATTGAGAGTGGCATCATCAAGGCCGCAGGCTTCCCTCCCGCAATCAAATGTCATGAGCTGATGATCGAATGTGCTAGGCACTATGATTCACATTCAAGGACAATCGTAGTCGAGGATGGAACTATCTTAGCCTATCTTTCAGAAGAAGCTATAAGTGAAGCTTTTCATCTCCCAGAGCCGAGAAATATGATCTACAAGAGCTTAGAAGGAGCTAGGAAGATGATCCTGATACTTGTCTGAACTTCATCAATAAGAATTGGTTACTCAAGAGTAGGCCTCGCTTGAACAAGATACCTAGTACGCCACACAATTGATTTCCAAGAGGAATTCAGAGACTTGATAACCATGCTCAATCGGGTTATAGGTTCTTCTCAGGCCTTCTTCTTCGACAAATGGATGTTCTTCTTTATTCAAGTGATCGTCCAAGGAAAAGGAATGTTCAATTGGGCCCGAATTATTAGCAACAACCTAGATGTGCAGTTGAGGAGGCTAGTCCCTACTAAGTCATTCCACATGAGTTCATATGTTATATATTCTTTAGTCAGAAGTTTTGAGTATGCAGGGCTACCACATAGAGGAGTTGTTGGGACAGGGACAGGAGAGATAAGAGCATGTGATTCTTATGCTCAACTGCATCATCCACCTAAGAATGACTAAAAGCTAGTCAATGACACCTTCACAATGTATATCACTAGGACATTGCAAGGAGGGATTCACCATCGACTGTCTCCGGAAGCACAGGAGCTCGTGAAGAAACATGGTGCATGGTTCATTCAATTTCCAAAATTCACCTACATCAGGGTCCATGGATGTCCTTCACCTCCTTATATGTTGCCAAGGTATCCTACAGATAGAATAATACTACTTGAAGTGACTAGACAATTGGCAGCTTGTGCTAAAGCATCAAGACATAAGCATGGAAATGGTATCCCCATACCTATTTTACTGGGAAATTCAATTGAAGTGTGTCCTAATTCTCAAGCAGCTGAAGATGCAGAAAAGGAACTATCTCTGTATTCATTCACATCCTTTGCCTAAAGAGAGAATTTTGATCCTCATGGTCATATGGAAGAGACAGTTGGCAAGAAGTATAGACACGTGTTTCAAGTAGAAGACTTCTGGATGAATGTTCAGGATGATGTGGAGGTGAAAAGAAAGATGCATTCTAGATTACCCTTGGATCTTATCAGGAAATGTAAAGTTTATAGAGTAGCCGATCAAGCACAAGACAGTGGTAGATATCTCCAATCATCCTATGAGAAGGAAGATAAAGAAGTGAAGATAGATTGGAATGAGCAAGAAGTTGCAGGCCTGAGAGCATTAATGGACCCAATTTTAAATTTTAAATTGCACTCGTAGATGGGTGGACGTACAACATCAAAAATTGAAGGAGCAGAATATAGCCATGACATTCACCCTAGAAGCAAGAATAGAAGAAGGAGAAGCAAGTGTGAGTGAGAATACTTCTCATTCCAAGGGTCGAAGAGAAAGGAAGGACTTGAGAAGAAAAAACCATCCAAGAAAAAACAAAAGGTGAATCCTGATCGTCCATCGAGTATTTCTTCTAGACTTGAAAAAGAGATAAGTCAAGGAGAGGATCAAAGAGAGAAGGTGTATGAAGTAGATGAGTCTATGGAATCCACAATGCAAAATGATAAACAAGGCAAAGGACAAACACCTCAACACTCATCAAGTCAATCTCTTCCTCTCCAAATTGGTGCTAATGAGCAACAAGAAGAAAAGAATGATGATGAAGCAACATCTCCTTTCAGAGCCGAGAGACCTTTGCCTGAGGAAATACAGGTAAGGGAAATAAAGTCTTCAATTCTAGATTGGCTGAAAGAAAGACTGACGAGGGTAGTTGTAGTTGAGGAGGAAGAACAAGTATTTGATTTGGAAAGTCTCATAGGAAACTCCCAAGAAGAAATCGAAAAGAAAAAGGCTACAAAGATGTCAAAGGTAATTAGAGATGATGCAGGATCCAGGAAAGATACAGGTAGCTACACCAGCAGTGGACAAGTATGAGGATGAGATTATGGCAGAAGAATATGATTTAGAAACATTTGATCTTGGTCTACTTACCTTCGAGCAAGCCATGGAAGAAGCGATTGATTCAGTGAGAGCAGTTAATGATAAACTCAAGGAAGAGATGGAAAAGAATAAGAGGTTGGAAAAGGAGGTTAGCGCCCGGAGGAATTATTTTAGCCACCTGTTGACGTGTATTTTGTACACAGCCTAACACAGAATAAAATACCTAAAGGCATCTTATCCTCTCTTGAGAAAATAGTCTCTAACTGCTGAAGATTCGCATAAAGGATCAGTTAGGTAGACTCCAAGGTTCTTTTGTGTAGGGTCTCTACGTGTGGATAAGCTCTTCGTGGTGTGATGTGATTTGCTGGAATCACAAGGGGACTTACATCTGATGATTGAACTTCCGATCTGCTTTGCTGGACACAGGCTCTTACTGACTTAGATTTGAAAAAAAATGGAAAAAGGATAAGGGCGAAGAGAGGATCTAATCCTAATACTAAGAATGTAGGAGCAATGACTTGATTTTTGATGAAACTCTAACTAGATCTTGTTTTGACATCAATGGAACATCTACACAAGGCTAGTGCGATCTTCTAGGGAAGCTTTATGATGTTCAAATCATCACCGCAGGCATAGATACCATCCAAGTTGATGCATATCAATGAAGAAGCGACAAATTGAAATTGAGCTTAGGCTGAATGATTCCAGTTGACTACACAAGGCAAGTCTGCAATCAACAAACTGCTAGTAGTATGGATATACGAATTCCACCATTAATCAATCACATTTCCTCCATTCATCTAATCATCTACCATCTAAGATTGAAGACTCAACAAGAAACCATGCAAATTGCAAGAAAACGACATATTTCACCATTACTTCAATGAAAATGGAGTTTGTTTACAATCAATGGCAACAATTTCTTGCCTTGTCCTCCTATTCTACTCTAATTGCTTCCAACTATTCTCTAACTATTCTAACTATTTACATACTATCTCTAACTTATTGCTAATTATCCTTTACAAATGAAATGCCTGGGCTTATATAGTGCCCACAATACAATTTGATGGCTTAGATCAATTCAAGATCAATGGCCAAGATTCAACAATGAAAACCCTAATTAGGGTTTGTTACAACCATTACATAACATTTAATGCTTGACCAATGATAAAATTGTATTGCTTGGACACATGTCCCTTCTAGAAAAATCGACCAATGGATAGCTAGGGTAGGTACATCGGAGTTTGTGCCACCTTCCATGAGTTAAGTACATTGAATCTGGACATGCTGAGATGGACCTCACTGATTGGAGACGTGATGACTAGGATGCCACCTCATCTGACACTTGTAACTTGGTAGATATTTAACTTGATGTTGTTGAGAAGCTTGCTTTAATTAATTCATCTGGAATTATTTGCTTCTTCAACGAGCCCTTGTTCTAACTCCTTGTGTCCTTGATGTGCAAGAAGATGATGTACCTCGCCTTGGAACGCTGGATTGAAAGAGGTTGCCCATGTCCTTACTTGATCGTCCTGGCGAAGACCGTCCTGGTGAAGACCGTCCTTGATCCGGCTTGATTTTCCTTGAAGAGATCTTCATTTGATGCCTACACAACATTTCAAAATTAGTACCATGATTTTGCAACAAATAGCATAGATTAAATTAATTTTAGGAAACTTCATGATAAGCCCTTGAATTATCATTTCCTAAAAAACGATTGAGCTTATTGAAATTCAAAATTTCAAAATTCAAGTTTAAGGCAATGACGATCAAAATTCGAAATTAAAACAAGAGATCTTGCCATACCTTAGTTGAGAGCTTAACTCTAAAATGCCAAAATAAAGGAATTCGCCTAGGCAAAAATCAAAATTTGATGGCTTCAACGTGATCTTGAAGGATAAGGAACGTTCTCTTTGTCAATTCGCCACCCTTGGGGATATCTCTGACGTGGTCTTCAATGTCCTTTGACAATTCGCACCAATAGAAACTTCAAGATTCGCACCACCTTGCTTGGAATGAAATTCGCTCCTTTGAATACAACTTCGCACTTCTCCTTTTAATCGCATTTGAATGATAAAATGGTGATGTGAAAATGAAGATTTCACCACCCTCCCTTTATAGCGCTCACACCACAATTACCATATAGGCCGACTTGGAGATAAAACCACTTTTTAAAATGATTTTTAAATTAAAATGACAAGGCCGACCTCCCTTTGTAGCGCTTCAAATTCGATTTTTATTAATTAATTAATTAATTATTAATGCCTTACGTTTTTTAATTTGCAAATTTCGATTTTAATAAAGGCAAAAATAATTAATAAAAGATCAACGCCATATTAAATGCTAATTAAATTAGATTTTCAATTTTATCGAACTTAGCATTTAAGGAAATTTGAATTGTTTATTTGGCGCCAAAACTATGAAAACAAAGGGGATGTACCTCATCGCTCTGGTCCCTTGGAGAGGGACAGGAGCGATTTTGCTCTTGTGGGCCTCATTTCACTTCATCACCTTCGAAAATTATATTCAACGGATTCGCAATGCCTCCTTTCATTCATTCATGCCTTGAGATAGGTTGAAATTTGGCGAGAAAATCATCTACAACAAAAATCGCTCTGGTCCCTTCCTGAGGGACAGGAGCGAACTTAAGCATTTTGGTCCTTTGTTGACATTTGATAATCTTCAATTTGTCTTCAACGGGTTCGATTGACCTCCTTTCTTGCCTTCGAACATAAAATTTGCTTGATCTTTGCCCAGATCGTACCTTATGAAGAATTTCGCTCTGGTCCCTTGGTGAGGGACAGGAGCGCATCGCCTTGGTCCTCCAATGAGGGACAGGAGCGAAATTCGCTCTGGATCCTTAGTGAAGGACGGGAGCGAAATTTGACTTTTCGCACTCTCTATCAGGATAACTTTTATGGAATATAACATTTCCTTCTATGTTTCTTCTTTCTTATACTTTAAGTTATATTCCATATATACTTTCAGGATGTTTGAGAGTGGTTTCAGACCTCCAGGAGTTATATTGCAAAATCTAGTTTTTGGAGGTTTTTTCAGTTTCCAGACTTAGTCAAATTTCAGGATCAGGGCATTCCAGACTTAGCCAAATTTCAGGATCAGGACTTCACTCAAGCCGGACCTGCTACCCTGTTGATCTCCCCGACAGCACTTCAAGTTATATTCATTTGATAAAATATACCTCTTTGGACCTTTTCACATCGTCAAGACGTTAAAATCCTGCAAGGACAAAGCAAAATTGGATTTGTAGCTCCGGTCCTTCACTGAGGGACAGGAGCGATTTTTCCCCTGGAGGCATTTCTGTGTTCATGAAAATCTTCAATTTATATTCAATGGAAAGATCTCGCCTTTCTCCATCACTTCCAATTCGTAATTCATCTTGACCCTGCAGGAATAGTAAAATATTTGAAAACGAGCTCCCGTCCTTCACTGAGGGACAGGAGCGATTTTGCTCCTACAGGCCAAAATAACATGATTTTACACATTTTAACACTTCACAAGGCGAAAACAAATCATTAGAGATGCCTAGGATCAAAAATTAAAAATGTCAAAATTTGGTCAAAAATATTCAATTGGACAAAAATTCACATTTCATCTTCAACACTTAGACAAATTTAAGCTCTGCATTCAAAATTCCAATTGAAAATAGACCATTCTGGCGAATTCATTTCATTCAAAATTTGCATTCTAGAAAAGGAAATTCAAAAAGCTCCCAAAACCGACTGGATTCAAACCAAAACCCTAAAAAGCAAAGCGAAAACGAGCAAAAAACATGGGTCCCCATTTGCAATGGGGCGATGTGTGAAAACGTCACAACACCACCTTAATCAACCATTAAGGCGATAGGATCCAACAATATCACCCTTGCATGCACTCCCTCCTGAGTCAATAAGTGAGCTAGAAAAGATGAAAAACTTAGCCCAACTCATGAGTTCATGGATTGATGAATTCTGTAGGGTAGCTGTGGAATTTGTAACAAGATTGATGAAGACAGTCCACAAGGATATCCAAGTCCTTGAGATCATTCATAATCTTTTGATAACTGTAGATGCATTCACTCACACTAGAGACATTGTCATCCCTGTATTACAAGTGGTAAGAAGGACGTCAAGGCAAGTTTTAGCACAAGAGAAGATAATTGATGGAGGAACCCATAATCTTCTACAATGCTCAACTTTGCTCCAAATGAAGGAAGTTCTATTCGAAGACATCAATAGTAGATGCAGCCAAGTTGAGGGCACTATCCATCCTATTCAAGATAAGGTGTTTGATGTATTATGTACAATCCTTGACAAAAGGATAGAGATCGAAACAGATGTGGATGTCCAAGAATTGGAAGACAAGATCAAGATTATTTTTTGCAAAGAGGAGAACATGATCACAGAAAAGTAGCGAGATCAGATGTATGCTACTATGTTCCTGATCGAGAAAACAAAAGAACTAGAGCATGGATGGGAGATGACCCTTCTCGCAACTTTTGATCAGGTCCTTCACTTGGAAGAGCAGATGAAGAACCTGCATGAGATTCCCATTGCTGATATCGAAGGGATTACGTCCAGATTCATTGACTATGCCAGAAAAGAACATAGAAGAGGGAACAAAATTCTAGACGAAAAGTTGTTATGAAATGATGTGGCAATTCAATTCCTATTGGGCTATGTTTCCTTGTTATTTGTGCCAATTTCTATTGGCTATGGGGATGATAATACTTATCTAAATAGGGTCTTTTTTGTAACAAACCCTAATTAGGGTTTAGGTGTCAAGATCTTAGCCTTTGATCTTCTTTAGATCCAGGCCGTTCATTGTATTTGAGAGTGCTATATAAGCCCTCACTCAATTCATTTTAAAGAGTTAGAGAAACAAGAGAAAAAAAAGGATTAGGATTGTTAGCAGCAGAGAAACAAGTAGTGAAGAGTTGAACAATTGTGGTTTTATTTTGCTACGAGATCAATGAAATATTGAAGTTATGGTGTTTTATTGCAATCCTTGTGGCTATTTTCATGGTTGTTTATCTTTTTGAATCACTCTTAGTAGAGATAGTACTTAAATTTTAGAATTAGATTGAAGGATGAATGTTGTGTTTGATCTTTGGTAAAACTCATAGTCCAAACCACTAGCTTCTTATTGATTGTAAGCACGCCTTCTGTGGTCAACTGGAGATATTAATATTGTTTGAGAGTTCAATCATCATTGGAGATATTGATATGTATCTATTCCATTGATGATTCGAAAATCATTGAATCCCCTTAGAAGATCGTACCAATTCCAGTAGAGTTGTAATCTTTTGGCAATACTGAAATTGGTAGAGTTTTACCAAGACCACTCCTCATTTAGTCATTCCTAGGCTTAGTTTAGCATCGCCTTCTTAAACCCCTTATCTTTTGCCCTTTTTTGAAACATCAGTTAATATTAGGAGAATTCAGTTTCCTCATCGAAAAGTAGTTGCAAGAACAACTTTCTTAGAAAGTACGTAAGGCCCCTTGTAAAACAGCAAACACAACGACCACTGGTGCTTATCCACAAGTAGAGAACCTACATATCAGAACCTTGGAGTTGCTCCGATTGAACCTTCTACGAAATCTTTAGCATTCGGGGGAGCTTTATTCAAGAGAGGATAAGGTACCTTTAGGTATTTTATTCTGTGTTTGGTCGTGTACAAAAGACACATCAATACATAGTAACCTGCTCAATATTACTGACCTCCAAAGTAAGATGCATAATTAATGATGAATAATCCTTCCCAATTCAATAAAAGGATGAATATATGTAATTCAATCATTTGCGGTTTCCAATTAACTTTGAAAATATTAATAATAAATAGATAGAGTGAAGCAGTTATAATCTGATAATTATTTATGGCTTTAAGTTATAGAACTGTGACAGAGATAAATTGAATCAACATTTCTGTACCTGTTAGAGAAAGGATCACATGGAATAGAAACAATCCTTCACCAAAGTACTAGTAACCTGCTCAATATTACTGACCTCCAAAGTAAGATGCACGATTAATGATGGATAGTTCTTCCCAATTCAATAAAAGAATGAATATATGTATTTCATCAAAGCAGATACAAGCATTCTTCTCCATTTAACTGTATCTTTCCACGATTACTGTGTGAAAACATTTTATTTTTAAGATTTCAAGTGCTGGTTGTAGACCCATTTTCTATGGAGAAATGACACGATGAAAGCTCAATGAGTTTATTTCTTCTTGTTTGTTTATACATTAATTTTCAGTGGGTCAATAGGAACCTTTTTGATGATTACTTATTGACAAGCAGAAGTTTTATTTATCAAAGGTAGCTATCGTAGTCACGACTCACAATGCTCTTCCCAAGTGGTCAAGGACCCCTGAATTTGACTGTTCCTATGAAAATAAAGAGCCAACTCTTGGTTGAGTTACTGCTGTTTTTTTTTGCCAAATTCTAAATCTACTTTTCTCAACATTTTAATTTTGTTTTAAATGTCCATTCTTAGTGATGGCTGGCCAAAGTTGTTTGCTTTTTAGTATCCTCTTTTTTCATTCCGATTTAGTGTAATCTCAGATCTATTTTAGTAATCAGTGTAGCACCTTGATGCTGCCCAAAAAATGATTAATATGGGAAGAAGATCCTTATATTTAATTGTCACTTTATTTAAGGTTTACTACTCTACATGTGTAGATATCACACCACTGAGAGCATGAATGCATGCTTTTCAGGGACAGATGACACTTTTCAACCAACTTCTTTTATATTTTTCAAACTCTTTCAATGTGCCTCGTTATAATGATGTGGAGGTTAAAAATGTTGGTTTGGGTTATATGTTTTACTTTTACCTCTCACATGCTTGTTAATTTAGAAAGATGCTGTTTTTACACTCTTTCTATCTTGTGTTTCGTTTACAAATATCTTACAACAAAGAGTTATTTGCTTCTTTGCCATCCCTTTGAACTAGATAAATAAGAAAAATATAATTCAATAGGAGTTCTCTCTAGATATCATTTTTTTTTACATGTTGAAATGCATAATATAGTCTCTTTGAAGAGTGTAAACTCCAATCTGCACCTCTGAAGAATAAACCCAAGTGGCTGATGTTATACATTTCCATGATTTTTTACAATGATACACGTGTAAAAAAATTATACATGAAACATGGGCAGTACTGAAATCACACACTGAGAAAAAAAGTTTTATTATTCTGAAATGACTTCTTGAGTCACTTTTTACAGCCTTGAGTTTCTTCTGAATTTCTCATTACTGAATTACTATCTGCTGCAAACTAAAATCAGGGCGACTAATATAGAGTTTGACACCTTTAAAAAAAAACTGGGTGATACATTGAACGATATATATCACCATTAAAACTGGTTTCCACACAAACAAAAATAAAAACTTATTATAATCAAACCAGCGGCTGGTTTCATCTAAAAACAACACCATACCAATAAATAAAAGCCTTCTAAACTCCTAAAAACAGCCTTGAAAATTTTGCTGCATATTTGTGATTAAGATCTTTTAAGTTTAGTTCCCTAAACATAGTCTTGGACTGCTAGAAAATGACGTCTAAAATTAAAATTGAATCTTAAATATTTTGATGTGCTTGAAATGTCTTTCGTAGCACAGAATTTCATTAGCAACTGTTTGTTATCTTTGTCAGCAATTATGATATTTCTGCTGCAGTAGTTCAACAATGTCAGCATCATTTGATGTTGTCATTATCTCTTCATCAACATCTCTTACCCAACAATGCTTTGTTGATTTGACGTAAGATTTTCCTACATTATCTCTCTTGATGTCAAATCCCTCTATCAGCAACTTTATTTTCAAACCTAAATATATTATTTTGCCCAGTCCTTTAGTCATGATATTTGCCAAATATTCTTCTGACTTGCAAAACTGAATTGCAACTTTCTTCTTTTGTACCAATTCTCTTGCATAATGGTACCTTAATTCTATGGTACATGGCAAACAGATGAAGGCTGGAAAGTCCATCAAATGGAAGTGAAGAGTGCCTTCCTCAATGGAGACTTGAAAGAAGTGAACATGACTCAGTCTTAGGGATTTCAAGCTCAAGAAAAGAGCATCAGGCATGCAAACATATGAAGTGTAATGTCCCCTTCTGACTAGTCCGCAAATATTCACGGGATTGGCCTATCACTTGACCCTCGTAGGCCAAGAGGATTGATTAGGTGGTCGATTTGCAGTGATTTACGGCCTCACATTTTATGTCTACTTGATTTTATGGCGAAATAAGGAGACTACACGCATTGTGAGATGTGTGCAGTTTAATTATTATATAATAATACTTTAACAGTGCAATTGAATTAATATTTGTAATAAAGTGTAACAACAAGATAAGAAGATAATATTCTAGAAGGAACCACATGATTGGATATGAAAAGAATAAGTAGAGGAGGTTGGTTCATTGTTCATCATCAGTTGTTGTGAATATTTCTTCTTGTGTAGACTTGTGGAGCTGACGGTTTCTGCAAACAATAATTTGGGAACGAAAACTCTTGATGATTAGCATAACTGGGAGGGTGAGATTTTCCAAGGGGTTGCAGTTGAGAGAGGGAGGCAAATCAGTCTTCCTAAGTGTGCTTATTGAGTTTTCTATATTTCCATGGTAGATGGGTTCATGATATTATCAGATTTTCAGATTGAAGGCCCATAGTGTATCGGTTTTGGTTGGAGTAGTAAGGCGATCCTATTGGAGAACATTTTGAGGAGAGCTCGTGGGTTTGCTGTTGCATATTGCAGGTCTGAAGCAAGTTCATGTTCTTCTCTGCTATCCCACGATTTGGATCAGAATTCACAAATAAGTCATCAAATCTACCTTCTAAGGCCATCGATATTGTTGAATGAGTTAGGCGATTCTATTTGAGACAATTGGGAGGTGTTTTTGTGGAAGGATTAGTGCCATAATAGTCTGAAATTAAAATTGTAGCAGTCAGCCTATACCTTCGATTTTACTCATATCTCACTTATTTGGCATGAAATCTCATCAACGAAAATAGCGCTACATTGGTGAAGGGGAGGCGATCATTTTGGGAAGAAGATTGGAGGACTTGCAGCTGTCATTCACTAATATATCAGACCTCCATTAGCAGCAGCAGGGGCGATTTGATAAGGAGGACGAATTGACTCATTGGAGGCTCCCTAGTCCGTGATATTGCTTGCTTCTTCAAGGCGCTATACTCCAGGTTCATTTTGGCTTTGTTAATTTATTGTTGCTGGCATTAAGTTGTCATTGATGTCAACCGGTATGATAGAGTGTGTCAACCGGTATGAAGAAGATTGAACCGGCATAAAGAAGAGAAGTATGTTATGAGCTGACAGATGATATTACCGGTATGAGGTGAGATGCCGGAGTGTGTTGGCATGCTTGAGTGATAACCGGTATGAAGGCTGACTGTTTGTTTGTGATGAAGAGGTGGAATGTTATATGAATCACAACAACACCCGGTGAGTAGAACAAAAAAAATGGCATGAAGACATACTGAAAGGTAAGATGAATTGTCAAGAGGATATGTTACCGATAAGAGTGATTGTTCAGTGTGTTAGACATATTGGTAAGGGTTTGTACCAATAGAAGGACTTGATGGATGTTCTAGTTTGAATCGACCCTTTGTCGGTGAGTTGAATGTTGATGTGTGCCCCGGGGAGCTGAGGTGGAAAACATGCAGAGGTCAGTGAACCGTTCATCGACATGGTTGTCTGTGTAGTAGGTGGTCATTAAATGATAAAATTGCAAATCACGGGTTGATGACACACTGATGTGGCTCGAGGAAGAATGGGCGATAGAGAATGATCAGATAGTTGAGGAATTGTGATCGAAGCATGAAATTTGATTGCAGATTGACCTCGAGAAAGAAACAGCTGAATCATAAATGAGTCAACAGATTTCAAGGCTGTAAAACAGGGTTAGGTTTGCTATTTTTGGCAAACATGTTTTGGACAGATGAAAAATGCGTGATGTTTTATCTTCCCAAAGCAAGTGAGCGAACCAAGGCAGATCGAATTAGATTGGAGCAGGGAAACCCTAACCATCCTAAGTTTGAATTAGTTTTTAGCGGGAAGCCTCAAGTTTAAAAGATGTCGACCTGAGACTGATAAATTATGATGCTAGTGAATGAAAGTGTGTGGGCAAAGACTGTTTGAGTGAAAAATAAGAAAAATCTTAAGTGACTGTGTGTTGAAGGAGAAACCGGTAAGGTGTGTGTGAACCGACAGAGAACAAACCGGCAGAGGCAAAACCTAGCAAAGTGTGGTCAAGTGTGAATTGAATCTAGCAGTCAGAAGGAGAGAAGTTTTAGCAGAGTAAGAATCTGCAGAAAGGTATTGTTGTAGGGTGTGTGAAGAAAACAAGAAGAGATCTGAAGAAGGTGAAAAAGGTTGTAGCTAAAGAACAAGAGATGTTGGAGCAATCTCTTGAAGAATCCAAGAAAACAATTGCAGGTCTAAAACTTTAATTGGAAGAGGCCAAGTGGATCTGTGAAGTTACTAGTACCGACTTGAGTGAAAAGGAGAAGGAGCATTAGAACCTGGAAGAAGAAATTGTTAAGCTCCAAAAGGAATTAGAGAAGAGAAAGAATGAACTGATGATGAGAAGCAAGTAGGAAAGCAGCATAGAGATCCTAGATAAAATATTGAGCAAGCAAAAGGCTTCAAAGGATGCCGATGGACTTGGATTTGAAAAGGGGCAGAGTTCCAGAAGCAAGAACTCAACCGAAAAAGAGATACAGTTCATGACATCCAGTGAGAGTAAGGTCAAGCAGGTATTCACTGTTTGCAAATCTGAGAAAAAGAAGTCATATGCTGCTGCTACAAGGGATCAACCACTAAGATAGAATGCTGCCGCAGTTCTCCATAAAGCAAGGTTAGTTTGCAAAGGGTATGTTCAAATGGAAGGTATTGACTTTGAAGAAACTTTTGCACCGATTGCTAGGTTAGAGGCAATAAGAATGTTTTTTAGCTTTCTCTGCCTATAAAGGATACAAGGTTTACCAAATGGATGTCAAATCTGCATTTTTGAATGGTAATCTTGAAGAAGAGGTGTATATGGAACAACCGGAAGGATATCTATTACATGATGATGAGAGTTTTGCATGCCAGTTGAAGAAAGCCTTGTATGGTTTGAAGCAAGCCCCCAAAGCATTGTATTCCCGGTTAGACAAATACTTGAAAGAGCAAGGATTCCAGAAAGGGAATGCAGACAACAACTTGTATATCAAGGTAAATGGAGAGCATATGATTATAGTTGTTGTATGTGTGGACGACATTATCTTTGGTGGAGACAAAGACATCATGTGCAAATAATACCAGCAAGCTATACATTCTGATTTCAAGTCCAATTTGGTGTTAGAACTTCATAATTTGATTGTATATGCTTTCTTGGCTATTGTACTTTCACTTACAGTCATTTGTAGTTGAATTTTCATGAGAAATATGTGAAAGGTTCACCTCCATACCAATCTGAAACTACTGAGACAACAGTCCGCATAACACGCAACATTAGCAAACAGCATAACACACAGATTTGACAACAATATTCCTTGTTCTCAGTCACCATTCGGACAGGGGATATTACAATGGTATCAAAGCGGTTTCCTACCATTCTGTTGGGGAAGTACAGAGGGAAAGATGGCTTTCGACAAATCCACTATTGATTTGATAAGGAACTTGCAAGCTTTGATGAGTGATCCGGAAACAAAACATGGATATCTAAGAAGGTTTGGGAAATCGAAAAGGGAGGAAATTTCTCAACCTACAAGTGATCATGGGAAAGCATTCAGATAGGAGCATAGTATAAGCAGGAATGAAATGAGAAGACAGTTCAATAGGCTATCATAAGATCAATACACGGACTGATTACAAAGGACCATGTCTCTGATTTTTTTCTGAAGACAAATGGCACACTCTAAACTGAATCATACAACTTAAAATTACAATGAAAGTAGGATGACCAAGAACCTGATTTTAATCACTCTAGGTAAGGCGATGAAGAATCAAGCATAATCCACTATCAAAGAGTCTCCAATGAGCAAGATTGAACCCTGTCTCATGCGCCCCTACTGCTGTGGCTGACAGGTGTGAGAAGACAAAGAAATCTGCACCCAAGTGCCCCCTACCACCTCCTATACTGGTCGGCCTCAATCCTTGAGGGAGGCGCTATACTCATTGATGGAACCCAAAGCCCAATCATGTAGTTACAACCCAAATTGAAGAGTTCAAGGTGCACAGGGCCGATCTGATCAAGCACTGAAAATATACCCAATCTATCACCCAAACTCTTCAAAAATACCACAAGAGGAATCACCTTATCTTCCCAATGAAATTGCTGGCCTTAGTGGAAAGGTTTATTGACTTAATGGTGAGTTCTGACCCAAATCATGGGTGATGATGTAAAGTATGAATTTTGTCTTCAGACCTGCAACTTACCACAGCAACTCACAAAAATCCTCTTCAAAATGTTCTCCAATAAAATCGCCACACTAAATCTGATAAACTGAAAATGCCATGAGTTCACTCCACCATGGCAGCAATCAATGACTTTAATGAGCTCAAATTGGAAGACTGAAAATGTCTCCCACTCTAATGCAAATTTGTATTCGAGAGAAGACTTCACAAATTAGGCACCAATGTAGATTCTGTCACGAACCTACTCCAATTGAAGAACTAGGGTTTCGTCTAGCCCTTCTATCCAATCCGCTGAAGGTTTGCGTCCTCAGAGATTTCACTAATGCAACACATCAGTCATTTCATCACATCCAAATCTCCCATTCTGCTTGATCATCAATCACCCTCTTCTATTTATCCTTTTCATAACCCATCACGAGATTCCTTCTAGAAGAGGGTAGGTACACTTTATTATTTATTATTATTTAAGTGACTTTAATGATTTTAATTTTATACTTCAGTCACTATTTAATTAAATTAATTAAATATAAAGTCACTTTTTAATTTTTAATTTATTTTAATGACTTTATAAGAAATTAATTTAATTAATTTCTCCTTATTCCCCCACTTAGCCAAAAGGCTAAGTCTTCATGAAAGGCTTGAAAAATGGGGACATTACACAAGGAGAGACTTTGATTATAGAGGAATGCGGAATAATTTGAAGAAAGCATATGCCCATGTACATTGCATTGAAGATATTTGGATTGCTTGTAGGATAGAGCACGATGTCAGGAAACTTGAATATTGCCGACTCATAGTGGAGCAGATTCGTGAGCTTTTAACCTTGCTAATATCCCAGATGATCTTGAAGATGATGGTAATGCTCTAGATCTTACCTATGTAGAAAAGAAAGTTTCTTCAACACCCTTGCCACTCATTCAATGGTCACAAAAAGAGGCAACATCCATCAAAGATAGATTCCAGAGTATTCTTGCAAATACTAATGTTCGTCTTTCTAGCAAGGGAATTTAGTTGAAGCCTTTTTATACTAGTTCTCATGATGACATTGTTGGATTTGTTGGTAAAAGGTTAGAGATTAGAACAAAGAATAAACAAGACCCTGCAACTCCCCAGATGGCTCCAAAGTTGAAATTCACAGTTGTGGCTAACAAAGGAAAAGTCCAAGGAGAACCATCCTTTTCAAGTGTTCAGGAGGTGAAAGAGTCTGAAGTACAAGGTGAGCATTTGGATGGTGAACCTTCTGATCTAGAGCCTATTGATGTAGATCATCTTGAAGGTGAGGAGGAGGGTAATGAATAACATGATGAGGAATATGATGAAGAGGGATTACAACAATTTTTCAAGACTTCTCAGTCAAATAAATCCCATGAATTCCTTCCATAGGTATCTCTTTGTTCCTCAACCATGGTTCATGCTCTTGTTTCTACTATTGAATTAGAACCTTTTGGATCTACTATCTTTTGTGTTACTCCTAGTACAATTGTTCATATTTCTTCCACTAGTGCTAGTGAGTCTGCTATAGATACCCCACATGATAATATTGAGAATGTTTTTTCTACCTTTCCAAATTTATCTGAAGTGTCAACCACCATGTTGGATGATTTTGATAAATTCATGATAGAGACTGGTCCTAGACCTAATGAGTCATCTCTTGAAAATTCTCCCATCATTGTTACTACAACTTTGTTGGCGGCATTATTGTACACGGGAATAACATTAGTTAATTATGTGTAATTGTTTTGGTTAGTTGACACCCGAGGGGTGGAAGTTGCGGCGCGATGGTTGGCGCTCGCAACCCCTCGGTACCCTTTTATACTCCGGAATGTAACTTGTAAAATACACTTATTATGAATAGAACATCGGATACACTTTGTCTGATATTTACGGCATTATTCTGCGTTATGTCCTTTATGTCTTAAGTTATTCACCCGAGAGGGCAAACATTTGGCGCCGTTGCCGGGGACGAACTCGGGAACGGAAGGCACGGATGGCGCACAGACACAATGGGCCTACCCGTTGGTGAAGTAAACCCGGAGGCCGACGATGCACAGACAGAACTTTACACAGGAGAAGACACGGCAACGCGAGAATTTTCGATTTTGCTCCAGGTAGCCATTTAGACATACGTTCGACGAGAAGCAGCGGAGGTAGAAATCCCACCAAGTGCCGTGTGGACAGCGCTGGAGGTTAGCCTGGCAGTAAACCGGTTGATGGACCACCTCCCCCGGTTGCTTGCACAGGCATCGCTGGCACAACAGGCCCGCCTGGAGGAGGTTGCCCAGGAAGAGCGACGACAACAAATCCTGCAGCGCTATGAAGAGAACAGCCGACAGGACACGGAAAGAGATGGCGCTAGGCCAGGAGGGAATTGAACTGTGAACTTCTTATTTTCAAATAAAAGTGTCATTGACATGAGTTGTACTTGAGCAGATGAATTAATAAAGACATGTTTTGATTAAAGAATTGAGAGTTATGGAAATGTGCGACAATTAATGCCAAACCTATTGAATAAAGATAGAAATAGAAAACCGGAAACGAACGAGTGGGAGGCCGCGCAGAGGACTTTGATTCTGGAGCAGCAAGTAGAACGTAGACGGAGGCTGAGGCAACTTGCCGAAGGACGACCTGCCGACGGGGGGCCCGAGGGGAACCAAGGAGGTGTCACGGAAGGTGCAGAGGCCGATGGAAATTTCTACGCGTCGCCAGATCATCGTAGGACGCGGAGCCACGAAGAATTTTTAGAAGAAACAAGGTTACGGCGAAATCTAGTCGAGGAGACTCGGGATCAGTTTAGGAACTTATCCCTCACGCCACGTAGTGAAGATCACCAACGGGAAGCAGGAGTAGGAGCGTGTCAGAACGAAGGGGAGGGCAACAGTACGGGTGTAGGTGCCACACGCGACAGGCAAAACACCGTACCTCCAGGACACACCACCAACACTACCGGAGGTAGCAGCGCAAGGCCACAGACACAGCCACAGACACAGACACAACCGCCTCCAGGAAGACGACCAGGGATGGCGAGCAAACAAAAGTTACCAAAGTTCACAGGAGACGGCAAGGAAGACCCCTTAAGGCACTGCCATACATGTGAGACCATTTGGTCCGCCAACGGAGTAACAGACCACAATGACTGGGTATAGCAGTTCCCAGCCACGTTACGAGGAGTCGCCATAGATTGGTACTCCGATATAGATAAGCAAAAAGTGGCCACATGGGCTACCTTACAGAAGGAATTCACAGAGGAGTTCCGGTTGCTTCGTGATGACAACGAAATTGTGACAGAGATATATAATACCAAGCAAGGTACTAAGGAGACAGTACGGGCATACAGTCGGAGGCTGAAAGAACTCTTGGGTAAAATGGAGAGCCAGCCGGCTGAGGGCTTAAAAAAACGATGGTTCGTGGAAGGATTGAAATCTTCCCTATGGAAAAAAATGAAGATTGTACCCCCGACGTCATATGACGACGCCTATAACAGGGCAATGGATCTGGAAAGCGAGTACAAAACATCAAGAAAGAAGAAAAGTAATAGATATTCATCTGACGATGATGAAGATTCTGACGGAGAGAGCAGTAGCAGTAGCGAATCGGGTAAAAAGGTACATGCGCTCCAGAAGGACATGGAACGAATGTTGAGAGAATTCAAGGCCATGAAAGGGAGTACAAGTAAGACGGAAGAAACTGAAGTATGGTGTACAGATTGCAGGAGTGATGGACACACAAAGGGTACTTGCCCGAAGAAGGCATTCTGTGAGATTTGCCAAATGATGGGACACTCCACCAAGGAGTGCCCGTACAATATGAAAACCCGAAGCCCGAACCAGGTGTTGTTCACAGAGCAGGCCACAACATCCGCACCAGCGGGTACGGGCCAGCAGACTAACACAACGGCATCATCTGGAGGATACCGGGATAATAGACGCGGCGGCGGAAGAAACAATAACAATAACAACAACAAAAACCGGATCCAGTACGATGCCAAGGGCCGGCCGATGATTCAATGTAGGGCCTGCAATCAGTGGGGACACTTCGCCCGTGATTGTACGAAGGAAGCCAACACTCAGCACCTCTGCCGATGGTGCGAGCCAGGCGACCACGAGGACGCAAATTGCCCGAAACCTGGTGTACACCTTCTAAACATAGAACCTACGAAGGCAGAAGTATTGGCAATCACAAGGGCGCAGGCTAAAAAGATTGCCTACCCAAATCCCCACACAGAGACCGAGAGAGTACGGGAGGCCGGAGACGAGATCACAAAAGAAATGGCCGCACACGGACAAAACAGTCAGCAGACAGCAAGTCCACCACGGACGAAGGGAGAAGAGGAAATCTTACGGCAAATCTTGCAGGTAGAGGTACCGGTGAAAATTAAAGACCTCCTGGAGAGTATGCCGCAGCTAAAAATGGCTATTTTAAACTCTGTACCCCCACAAGTAAAAACGAAGGAGGTCGTGCGCCCCACAACCAACCCCGCGTTTAGGGAGGTCGCGAACCCCGCGGTCGACCCCATGTTGTTGGTAGTCAACAGTAGACGCCACCCGGCGGTGGTAGAAATGGGTATACTAGGGACCACCCTAACAGACACGATTGTGGACGGAGGGTCAGGAGTAAATGTACTCCCAGAAGCGACATGGAGAAAGTTGGGAAAGCCTACATTGTGGCCCCCTATGTTCAACCTACTAGGGGCAGACCAACATGGGATTAAACCCATTGGTACCCTCATGGGCCAGCAGGTGATGGTCGGCACACAGCCATTCATGCTGGACTTTGTGGTAATCCCCTTAAAGCAGAAAGGATATGACGCCATCCTGGGGCGGGGGTGGCTCATTGCAGCAAAAGCCAACCATAACTGGAAGCGGAATACCCTTTCTTTGGAAAAAGTCGGGAGGAAGTACGTAATCGATCTCCGTACGCAGATGGTGAGCGAGGAGTTAGCCTCTTCCTCCGACTCGGAGTCCGAGGAACACCAGTTAGCGGAGGGTGGAAATAGATGCCGCATGGAGCCCAGTGATGAAGGGGTGTTAGAACTGGAGGCATGCTCAGGGGACGATGGGGACTCCTTGAATGGCCTCTTCCATTGGCAAATGGGAGATTATGAACTATTTACACCATCGTGCAACGTATTGAGCATTGAAGAAGAACCAGATATATTTCCCCCAGAATATGGCGAGTATAAGGAAGGGGAGGCAGCAGTGAATGAGGCGCCGACACACCAATTCCTGAAGGGGGAGCCTATTAAGTATCAGGAAGCCGCGTTAAAGGAAATGAATCTCGGGGAGACAAGTGACCCCAAGATCATCCTGGTCGGAGATGATTGGAATCCAGTGTTGAAGGCCGCAGCCTTCAAAATTTTCCTGGAATACAAGGATGTCTTTGCATGGACATACAAGGACTTGAAGGGCATGCCCCCAGAGCTATGTGTGCACCGAATAACGTTGGTACCAGGAGCCCAGCCAGTGAGGAAGCGGCCGTACCGAATGAACAAAAATTATGTTGTACGGGTGAATGACGAAATTGAGCGGATGTTGGAAGCAGGCATAATCTTCAGAGTACAGACAAGCAAATGGGTGTCCCCCATTGTGATTTCCCTCAAGAAAGAGGCCAATCAGATCCGGATCTGTGTAGACTTCCGGTGCCTAAACGCTGTCACTGTTAAAGACCCGTTTCCCATACCCTTCACAGACAGCATCTTGGAGGAAGTAGCTGGACATGAAATCTATTCCTTCATGGATGGATTCTCTGGTTACAACTAGATATCCATCGCGGAGGACGATAGGCTGAAAACAACTTTCGTGGTGGAGGACGGTGTGTACGCATACAACCGAATGCCCTTCGGTCTATGCAACGCGCCTGCCACCTTTCAGTGCATCATCTTGCACATCTTCGACAAGATGTCGGTGGGGAACTTCAAAGCATTCCTGGATGATTGGTCTATTTACAGCGAACAGGACATCCACTTAAAAACTCTTGGAGAATGCCTAGAGAGGTGTCGGAGGGCACGGTTGGCCCTCAACTCGAAGAAATGTAGATTCATGGTACCACAGGGAAGATTGCTAGGACACATTGTGTGTAGAGAAGGATTGAAAACGGACCCGGACAAGATTCGGGTAATAGTAGAAATGGAACCTCCGACGGATGTCACAGGGGTAAAGTCCTTCCTTGGTCATGTGGGGTACTACAAGAGGTTCATCAAGAACTTCGCTGAGATATCCCACCCGTTGGATAAGTTGACAAGGAAAGGGGAACCATACATTTGGGCAGAGCCACAGAGCAAGGCCTTCGAAGAGCTAAAGACAAGGTTGATGGGAGCGCCCATACTGGCATACTCGAATTGGGATAAGGAATTCCACGTTCACGTGGATGCCTCAAACTACGCCATCGGGGCTACATTAGCCCAAGTAGGAGGACACGGGCTAGACCACCCCGTTTATTTTGCCAGCAGATTGCTCTCGAAGGTGGAGAAAAACTATAGTACCACAGAACGGGAAGCACTCGGTATGGTCTATGCAGTACAAAAATTCCGTCATTACCTCCTGGCCACACCATTCACATTTTACGTAGATCACCAGGCACTCATGTATTTAGTAAACAAGCCCATTATCCAGGGGAGGATAAGTCGTTGGCTATTACTACTATAGGAGTTCACATTTTTAATTGTGGTAAGACCAGGGCGAAGCCATGTCATAGCCGACCAGCTATCCCGGATTAAGTCGGGGGAACCTCCAGAGGGAGTAAATGATGATTTCCCGGATGCACACTTGTTCCAAATAGCCGTGCTCCCTTCGTGGTACAAGAAGATTGGAGAGTACCTATCGACGTCCCGATTTCCGGAGGGTATGCCTCCAGGGGAACGAAGAAAGCTCGCATTAAGGAGCAGGACTTTTTCGCTCATCAACGGGTTACTTTACAAGATGGGGCCGGACCAGATATTAAGGCGTTGTGTCATGGAGGAAGAAGTCTCAAGTGTATTAAGGGAGGCACATGAAGGGCCCGCAGGTGGACACATGGGTCCAGACACCACAGCCCGAAAGGTGCTTCTCGCAGGACTATGGTGGCCAACAGTATATCACGACGCCAGGGAGTGGGTCATGAGGTGCGACACTTGCCAGCGGGCGGGCAAACCTCTGAAGCGGGACTTCATGCCCCTCAACCCGTCGCATGCACAAGAACTCTTTGAGCGATGGGGACTCGACTTTGTGGGTCCTCTTAAGGCCAGTCGCACACGACGGTGCCGATACATTATAGTTGCGACAGAATACTTGACCAAGTGGGTGGAGGCAAGGGCCCTCTAGGATAATTCGGCAGTAAGCACAGCGAAGTTTATTTATGAACAAATCATTACGCGATATGGTATACCTGTTTAGTTGACTAGTGACAGGGGAGGCCACTTCGTGAACCATGTCATATACCGGTTGACATCAGACTTCAAGATTTTTCACTCATTCTCAAGTCCGTACTACCCACGTGCCAATGGCTAGGCAGAGGCCACAAATAAAATAATAATGTCGGTGATATATAAGTCTTGCGGAGTGGAGAAGGATGACTGGGAGGAGCGCCTACCGTCAGTACTTTGGGCATACCGAACGACCTACAAAGTAACTACTGGACAGACTCCTTTCCAGCTAATGTATGGACAAGAAGCCGTGGTGCCAGTTGAATTCATGGTACCAAGTCTGCGGATTGCCATCGATAATCGCCTTGGCGACATGGAAACCCTGAGGGAGAGGCTGTACGCATTGAACAAATTGGACGAGCGAAGGATGATGGCTCAGTGGGCGACAGAAACAGCCCAGCAAAGACGGAAGGTGTGGCACGACAAGCATCTCCGGCGAATGAATTTTACTCCCGGACAGCTGGTGTTAAAATTCAACGGGAGGAACGAAATTAAACCGGGGAAATTCAAAGTCCGATGGTTAGGGCCTTTCCGGATACGGGAGGTCAATATGAACGGGGCGATAAAGTTGTGGACGCTGGACGGGAAGGAGATACCAGACGCAGTCAACGGGTCGAAACTGAAGATCTATCACGAACGGAGGGAACCGAGAACCCCCAGTCAGTCAGCCGCTGCAAAAAATTGAAAAACTTGAAAAAAATATATATATAAAAGAAAATTTGAAAAAAAATATATAAAAAAAAAAAAAAATTTTTTTGGAAAAAAAAAGAAAAAGAAAAAGAGGTCACTGTACGGTGGGGAAGAGAAAGTGGCCACCGTACGGTGGGCCCACCGAAGGTGGCATCACCGCACGATGGAACCACCGTGCGGTGAAACCACCGACGGTGGAACCATCGTGCAGTGGGACCACCGACGGTGGAGCCACCGTGCGGTGGAACCACCGACGGTGGCACCATCGTGCGGTGGAACCACCGACAGTGGCGCCACCGTGCGGTAGAACCACCGACGGTGGCACCATCGTGCGGTGGGACCACCGACGGTGGAGCCACCGTGCGGTGGGCGCCACCGAAGGCCGCATAAAAAGGGATAAAACGCCACGCCGAGGCAAGGAAGAGACAACGCCGAGGGAAGAAAGAGACACCACACCGCATGAAGGAGACACCACGCCGCACACCGCACGAAGGAGACCACGCCGCACACCGCACAGCCAGACCACTGCGCCACCACGCACAGCAAGGGAGTTTCTTGGATACAATGGCCGTGGTCCGTGAATAAAATAGAGACTTCTGTGAAAATTTTGAAGGCTGGGGCTCAGATTCTTCTGTTTTTCGTGGGGTTGTTCGATATTTGCAAATACTGGTGGGTTTATGCAAGCCGCTACCTCCATCACCAAATGTGAATGGCGCGGAAATGAATCAATTGTTTGCCACAGTTCTGGACTGATTGGTTAAGGTTAAAAACCTGCACTCTTGTGCCGTTTAATTGCAAACTGGAACCAAGCATAAATAGCAATAAGGTTGAAAAGAAACTACAGCAATCCCACGCAGCCACAGGTAGACCAAACAGCAAGGGTTACGCACAGCAGGCGCAAAGGGAGGAATAAGAGCCACAGGTAGACCAAGCAGCCGCACGGCGACAGCCAAAACAGAGGGCCGTTACGAAGGGTGGATTTTTCTAAACAAATCAGTTACCAGGAGATCGATGGATTCAGCCGGGAAGAGGAGTTGGAAGAAACAGCTGCATGCTTCTTCCAGTAGTAGCCAGAAGGATAGAGGTAGCAATATCAGGATCTTAGCTTCAGGAGTACGTGTCGCAGGCGGCACCATGGATGCCAGCGGTCGGCAAAAACAAAAACAGAAAACACTACAGGTTGCCGCAAGTGCAAAAAACACAGTGACGCCACAGAATATTACTTTCGAGGGCTTGAATGGGTTGGAATGCCGAAAATGGTGGCAGGACACCCCGGATGATGACTTGGTAAAGCAAAACCTCCGGAAGGCACAAGTAGAGTGGGCTATTCGGATGCCCGTGTTTCCTATTCGGGAGTACGAGGGTGCCCTACGTTTCATGGTGGACACCTTCGACAGGCATACATGCACCAGCACGTTTGAATACCTCCGGAGGGATGTCACTATATCCTTCAAAGCAAGGGATTTCACGAGGGTATTCGGCATTCCGGGCAGCCAGGGCAAGAAAATAGACTTGAAGGCCAAGAAGATGACACAGGAGGAGAAGGAGCGGTGGATTAAATTAGTCTCCCAGAATTTGACCACAGCGGAGTTGGACAACGTGGCTAGAGCCACGAAGAGTCGCGGAATCCGCAAGACTTTTGTTGCGGAGGGCCACTGGAGGTGCATCATGAATGTTATCAAGAGCAGATTGACAGGGTCGGGCAGGGTGTCGGACATTGCCCTCCCTCAGATTATGCTGATGAATGGGCTGATGAATGGCATCGTATATGACTGGGCAGTGTTACTGGTAGAGCGTATGTATGAGTTTCTGACGCTCCAGCATCGCACATTCTATATGCCTCATTATGCTATAGGGTTATTCCTGGAGGCCACGCGGGAAGTAGTGTCGGAGGATGAGTTGGAGGTATGGCCACAGGGACCGTTGGCAGCGGGAGAGCCTCCAATAATGTATTGGAGGCACTTGGACATTGGGCACTCTTCCGCGAAGCGGAAACGGGCGGTGGATAGGGCCTCGGCCTCAGGGGAGCCTGACAACGGGAGGGAATCCAGCAGCATGGAGGAGTCGGAGGATGATGATGAGGAGGACAATAGCAGTGAGGCCACGGAGGAGCCTGTATGAGTCTGGTTTGCTCCACCTCTGTTACGGATGGGCATGCCTGCGCCAGCATCTGGAGTAGGCGGCACCTGTATTCCGGCCTTCGGGCAGAGCCATACGCCTGTTACACTTGGTCCCCTCCAGCACGAGCAACAGGGAGCACCGTCGGGCCTAGCCACAGCGGCCCTTACCGAGGACATGGCAGAGTCAGGGACGGAGGAGTCACCGCACCGGGTAGTGGTCGAGCAGGGGCTGACGGAGGTGGAGGATACCGAGCCTCACGTGCGGTTGGAGGTCATGGGTAGTGACGCTATGGTGACTGTTTCTGCTTCGTTGTTGGAGGAGCTGACGACAGCGACCCATCCCCCGGTCACAGAGATGCGTGCTGACCTCGAGGCTATGCAGAGCTGGCTCACACAGTGGTTTCAGATGACACTGGCACAGCCGGAGGGAGCTGTTGTATTCTCACCGTGTCGAGAGACTGGAGCAGAGGTAGTCCACTTGGATGACTCGTCAGGGGAGGCACATGGACTCACAGTTGGGCATGAGGCAGGGGAGGTCGCCTCTGGGCAGGCACCAGGAGATGGTGCACCTTCGATGGCGGAGGCGGTACCTTCGCAGCAGGATACAGTAGTGACCGTTCCACCAAGGATATAACATTAGTTAATTATGTGTAATTGTTTTGGTTAGTTGACACCCGAGGGGTGGAAGTTGCAGCGCGACGGTTGGCGCTCGCACCCCCTCGGTACCCTTTTATACTCCGGAATGTAACTTGTAAAATACACTTATTATGAATAGAACATCGGATACACTTTGTCTGATATTTACGGCATTATTCTGCGTTATGTCCTTTATGTCTTAAGTTATTCACCCGAGAGGGCAAACAAACTTCACCTATTGTGGCTACTTCTCAAGAACAAACAAATCCTTTTCAATCTTTAGTCACAGTTGTTGATGATGATTCTTCCTTACCACCAAGGTTGTTCTCCAATGCTCCTAAGAGAAAGAAACAAGCTGTTTCTCCAGATGATTTTGATTTCAGTCAACTCATTTCCACCAAATCTAAGACTACCAAGAAGGCCAAGACCTTGTCAAAGGGTAAAGGTAGATAAAGCTAAGAACAAATATGCAGAGATTGGCATTCCTCTTGCTGATAAGGACATTGATCGAGTTCAGGATTCAGATTATACTATTAACAGGGTTGATTTGGGCAAGCAAACTCATCATTGTGCCAAAGGAGACGCTCAAACACCTCTAGATGCTCTTGTTACTAGATCTGATGAGGACACAATCAAGAAAGATAAGCTTAAAGCGTAGGTTGAACAACTCACTGCTATTCTAATCAATGCGACGAAGTCCTCTAAAGCAATTAAACCATTGACTTCATCATTGGATGAACAAGTCATGAAGAGAGCTGAGCAAGGAGCTTTGTAGAGAAGAGAAGTAGGTGAATGGATCGATAGAATGCTCAATCAAGGAACTCGGCTCTTGAGTTTAGTTGCCACCATAATCAAGAATCTTGATATTGTGAAGAACTCTTTTCTCAAGAGTTGGAAACACAGGAGGACTTTGATGCATGGTTGAAACTTATAAATTTCGATTCAGATGTTCTTGCGGAAAATGGTGTAATTCCTTCTTGAGATATGTATGTGGAACAACGGGAAGCATTAGAGCATCAAATGAATACTCTAGAGTGGCTAATCAAAGACCTAAGAAAGGCTCAGAATGAATGTATGGATAAAAAGAAAGAGATTGTTGACAAAGTATCAAAAATTCCTTTTACTTTCTTAGATGAAAACTAGAGAGTTCTTGATGTTGATGAAATCATCAAAGAATTTAGTTTGTTTCTAACCACTAAAATTGAGAGAGAGGACTTCTCTTTGTCCTGTATTGATAAGTTGGTTGATCTTCAGTTCATTCTAGATTTTATTAATTCTCTCTTGAAGAAACATAAGAAATGTTGTGTTGGTTTGGGAGATTCTCTTACACGGGTCAAGGTCATCACCAGTCATACTCCGGGACTTGGTAAAGCTCAGATGAAAATTGCTCTACAAAAGTTTGAAGAATTCCAAGAATGAGATCAACATGAAGATAGTGGTACTTAGATTATTTTATGCTTTTACAGTGACATTTTGTAATTCTAATCTACATCTTAAGTGTCATTTTATGTATGCACTAGTACACATGGAGGACTGCACGCGTCCTAAGTCAAATAGGTCTCTACTTTTGACTTAGTCACAATTAGTTGTAACTTTCCCTAATTTTGTGTCATCCCTCTTCTTATATGAGGGATCTTTTTGTAATAAACATCTTTTGGCTAATACGTCAAAACTTTGCCGAATTAAAAAGCTATTTAAGACTGAGCTTGTAGTGTATTCAAGAAGTTTAATCAAAGAAGAAAAAAAGTTGCATCCAATCTTTGTTCTGAGACTACTTTATTGTGTGAGGGAATGTTATGATGTCATTCTTTTCTACTTTCTTTGAGATTATATCTTGCTTTGTGAAAAATATTTGAGTTAAAAGAGATAAAGTAAAATATCATAGACTTTGTGTTATGATATCTTGCATATCTTGCCAAAAAATGTGTATTAAATGGATAATAAATTGAATTCTTTGTGCTTTGTTATCTTGTTAGAGTAGAAAACTTTGTGATATATTTGGGTTACAATGGTTGATAGGACTTGAGTGTTTGAAGGAGACTTTGAGCTCTTTTGCATACAAAAGGCTCGTCCCTTAAGTCATTTTCAGAAAAGGAAGCAACAAAAAACTTTGCACTTTCATGGACACTTTGCTTCCATTTAGGATAGATTTTTAAGATTACTGCAAATTAGAATTGTTTTGTTGATCCGTTCTAAATAGAGAATTGGAGAAATACTCGTTCTGAAAAAAGAGAACTAAGTTTTTGCTTCATCTTGAAAATAGTGTAAAGTTAGCAAGTAGATTAAGAGTAAATAGAGATTGTAGTAGAAAGTGGGAGCCTTCCCTTATAAATAGGAGAGATTATACCTTGCCTTCGGAGAGGTATTGTCTCACATGCTGTAGTGAAAATCCACATTTTGTAAGCTCCCTCAAGTTTACAAAATTTTCACCCAAGACATTCAAGCAACTAGTGGGCAGCCTTATCTATCTTATAACTAGTAGACATGATTTGAGCCATGTTATGATTTACATTTCCAGATTCATGACAACACCTAAGGCAGAACATTATTGGGTTGCAACGAAGAGGGTGCTGAGATATGTGAAAGGGACACTTGAGTTTGACATTTTGTATAGCAGAAGAAAATATCCTACAGTAGTTGGTCTCACAAATTTAGATTGAGTAGGCTCTGTCAATGACAAGAAATCTTGGATATGTTTCCATTCTTGGTACGGGTGAAGTCACATGGACCAATAAGAAGCAGCAACTAGTAGGTAGCTCTTTCTTCGATAGAATAGAGTATTGGGTGTTACCCAGAAAGACGTTTCCACATTAAAGGCATACGTTTTGGAAATGGAAACTGTTTTGGGTACGGGGGGATGGCCGGAAATGTTTCCAAACCATCCCCGATCAAGCAAAATTTTTGGAAACCATCTCGAAAACTCAAAAATGGTCAACAATTTAGTTGGAAACCGTTGATTGTCCCTTGGACGGACAAGAGGCATTAAAATCCAATTTTTTATATTAAAACAACTATATTTTTAATATTGAAATGCAGCAATAATCAATGGAATTAATAATTAAATTATTAAATTAAATTTTAATATCGATATTTACTATTAAATTTTAGTCAATGGAAGTGGTATTCATATGAAATATGAAATGGATATCATATCGATATGATATCATTTGATATAGTGAAGCCAAGTGATAAAAAATAAAATGAAGTAGCAAGATAAAAAATAAAATGATGCTGCAAGCGATATTTTTAATGTTGAACTTTGATGGGAAGCAGTGCTCAGAAGTCATTTTTTCCGATCGAAACAGGCAAGTGAAGATTGTGAAGTTTATTGCTCAGGCCTAGATGGCATTGACTTGCATTGATGAACATTTTAGTCCAGACTCTAGACTGGTTTCGTGTTTTATTTGAATGATCATTGATTCAATGATTTTAGATTTAGAATCTAGATTTTGATTTATAAATGTTATTATGTTGCTATGATGAATGTTTATTGTGTTACAACTTACAATGTTATATAAATATATAATTGATGAATATATTTAAAATTTCAGATTTCCCTATATATATATAGTCGTTCCTTGCCGTCCCCTGCTCTGGGAAAAAAAAACGTCTTGGAAACCCGTTTCCTCGTCCCACCATCCTAGAAATTTGGGGTAACATAGGGGAATAGTCAGAGAAGCATGTGAGGCACTATGTGTTGAAAATGTTGTCATCGCTGTCAAAGGTATATAGATTATTGGAAATTGTTGGCTAAAGAACATGGATGAAATTGTTGTCATCATTGTTTTTGATGTCAAGGTGCATAAGCAATATCATTGTCAAAAATGTGTATGTGATTTTAGTGGTAAGATTGATGCATACGGGTGAGATTATTATCATTTGTTCAAGGAGAAAATGATTAATTGTGTTAAGGCCAAAGGCCACTATAATCGCCCAAGAGTGAAAGGTAACAATGATAAAAAGGCAGCGATGGTGATTAATATTAATATACATTGATTAAGGAGAAAATAAAGTTAGACAAATGCATGCTTTCTCGGCTGACGAAGGCAAATTTATTCCCTCTATGCTGTCCGACTTCATGTTATTTATGGCTCTCATTTTTGGTATAATATAAAATTAAATAAAAGTATTTACAATATTCTTAAGAGGCCGACCTCTTTGGTAGAGATGGCTTGCTTGCGACAAGTTGTTCCCTTTGGAAGAATTCGCTTCCTTTGTGAAGAGGCATGAAAAAGATATAAATAGAAGTCAAGCTGGAATTTGAAAAAATAAGAAAAACATAGAATGTGATTTCTGATTTAATACAGCAGAGCATATATAATAATAAAAATGAAGGATATTGCCCTACATGGAAAGGTCATCTCTCTTGGGTAAAGAAGCGTTAGTGTGATATATATGCAAGGTGTGTGAAGGGTATTATTGTACATAAAAAGAAGATTTAAGACAAATTTTATGAAGAGGCTAAGAGTCGATCTAAGAAGAATATAAGAGCAGATTTTTGAAGGAATATAAGAGCAGATATGAAAGTGCAGAAGAGCAGATTTGAGAAATATATAGGTGCAGATTTGAGAGGATAAAAAGTGCAGATTTGAGAAAAAGATAAATGTAGATTTTAAAGTATGTATGTGCAGATTTGGAAGGATAATAAGGGCAGATTTGAGAAAAAGATAAATGCACATTTGAGAGTATACAAGTGTAGATTTGGAAGGATAAAAGAGGCAGATTTGAGAAGATAAATAAGTGCAAATTTGAGGAGATTTATATTTAGAGAAGACAGGGATACTAAAGTGAGTTGGTTCACAATTGTCTCTTACTGAGTTGGTGAAAGCTGAACCTATTCGTTGTCTACTTTGTTGGAATCTTCGATCGTAGCTCCTGGATCAATTTCCTGAACACAGAAAGAGAAAGAAAGGGGTTTGCTAGGAATTAACCTTGAGTTGAATTGAAATAGAAAATGTAAATACTGAAGTAAATGCTAGAAGACATATCTCAGATCTGCAATGGTTGATAGAAAAATTAATGAAGCAATGCTCTTTAGATGTGATCACAAATGTTGAATGCAATAACATGACAAACACGTGAACATGAATAACCTAATCAAACACACATGCTTGCATGAAGACTGATGTGACTTTGCTCCATGATGTTTGAAAGATATGTGGGATGAAATGCTGCCTTGAATGCTTGATGGATGCACGAATGATGGGGTATATTGTGGATGGAGTCTTAGATCTAAAATGGATGATAGGATGTCCTTATATAGGGTTCACTAGGTAAATTACCAATTAGGTTGACCTCCAATGGTCAAATGGAGCCACGGGACCAAAATCCATTGAGGAGGAGGAAGAGAGAGAGGGGCAACTAAGAGCAAGATCACAAAGAGATAAGACATCTATGCAAATACTCGTGGTAGAGTAGAAAGATGAGGAAGAGAGAGAGGGGAAACTGAGAGAAAGATCACAAAGAGATAAGACATCACTAATTTCGAGGAACCAAGCTCCCAATATTATGATCTTAACTCACAATCACATGCAAGGACACAAAACAAGACAAAGACAAAAAAGCCAAACAAAGACAAACAAAAGACAAAAGACACACAGCACAAGGGGTTGGTACTAAAAAACACAAGGCTTAGCGTAGAATTCCTGAACCCTATTCACTTTTGCCATTTTTTTTAGTAAGTCTTGAGTCCAGAACTACATTGCCATATCCTAAGTTATCAGCACACCCATTCCATATCCATGATAAGAGAAATTGATTTGAACATTTGTGTAAGTCCCCAAGTGAAAATAACAATTCACATCGACCGTTGAGTTGCCCACTCATCAAGACTTGACTGTAGAAACCTTGGAATCATTTTAGTTGATCTTACCCTTAGCATATGAGGTGATTTTGTTCAAGAGACGGTAAAGGACTTTGGTATTTTATTCTGAATGTTATGTGCATAAAACACACATCAACAGGTCCCCATTTGCAGTGGAGCGATGTGTGAAAATATCACAACAGTGTGCTAGTGGAAGGAGAAGGATTGTTTTCTTGAGGCAAAAGAATTGGTAAAGGAGGAGGATTACTTGATGTAGAAGCATGCTTTGATGGGTGATAGTTTCTATGTCTTGCAAAATACTCACTAAGCATTTGAACTTAACGAGCATCTTCCATAGATGTTTGAGAATTAGGATATCCCAAGCCTTCCTTTGTGAATTGTGTGGGAGGATCTACAAGGATCTTAATTCCTTGTTCATGTTTTCCAAGTCCTTGTCCTCTATAACCTTGTTTTGAAATAATATCATATCCAACTTCATAGGATATTCTCAATTGTGAAGGAGAAGGGCTTTCATTATGAATTTCTTCAAATTTTGTAGTGTAAGGACACATAGAAGGGTCGAAGGGATAATTAGATGAAGGATATCCTTTGTGGGGAAATTCTCCTTCCTATCATCGTTATTCATGTCCTCTTTGGTTGCTTGGGAAGAAGGGTCCTTATCATCTAAGGCTTCATTATGTTATGTGAGGAGAAAGATCATGAATAAAATGCATAACATCATCTTGATGATTAAGATAAGCCCTTTGGAGAATAAGGAGGATCTAGAGAGATTGATACACCAACATTTTGACCTTGTCCCCCTTGCACTAGAGTATGTGTATGAGAAGAAGATGGTGTCATGTTGCTCTTCAATGCTTGCTCTCCATTGGAGAGATCATTGATAGGACTATTGATTTTTTCCTCATTCTCATGAGATACTCTAGGAGAGGTACAAGTTTTAGCCTTTTCAATGTCATCTCTAGGATTGTCATTCTCTATGTAAGCTTTTATGTGATCTGCATATGCAATGCATTTTCTTAAAATTATCATCATAAAACAACATACAACACGGATAAAAGCTTTGAGATATGATTTGCAAGTAGGAAATATCTTTGAAATTCTAGCGAGGCCATATGCAGGAGTACTATGAATGAAAAGAAGTAACGTAAAGTGAAAGAAACCATTACACAACACATGATTTTGATAAATGCAAGTAAGAAGCAATGTAATCACATGTGAAACAACAAAACAATTGGATTTAGTGAATTCCATTATAAAGAACCCCAAATCAGATTTGAAAATTAGAAGGTGGAAGTATAAGACACGTCAGGGTCACCAAAATGTAGTGGTGGGGAAATCAGGGTTTCATCAATTAAGATAATAACACTACTAATCTCACAAATTCAACCATACATTAAAAAGGGGGAGTAAACTCAATAGACCCAGGGACATTTCAATTAGGGAAAAGGGCTGAGATATCAATTAAATTTACCTATAGGCTGTCTCCCGTTTTTTAGAATCGAAATTGGATTTTTATTGTAAAGTTTAGGGTAAAACAATAGAGGATTGGAGTAGAATAGTAATAACAGGATGCTACAGACCTCACATAGAGCCACAAATAGAGATCTGAGCAAGGAAAGTGAATTAGAACTTGTAGAAAATCTAAGTTGAATTGTTGGGAGTAAGTTGCGCCTTGGTCTTGTAACTTTTGAACAGGCAAGTGGGATCTTTTTCAGAGTAGGGAGATGTACTGGATCCACTGTCGGAAGATCGGCCAAAATTCTTGGGACCAAGGTGGTAGGTCGCCCTTGTCCTCCGCTTTTTGGTCCTGTAAAACCTAAACCTGTTCGTCATATACTGTATCAGAATCTTCATTCACAGCTCCTAAATCAATTTCTTGCACACATAAAGAGAGAGAAAGGGGTTCTGGATAGGGGTTTGCCTTGGGTCAAACCTTGGTTCAAGAATTGACCTTAAATTAAATTGAAATAGGAAATGTAAATATTGAAGTAAATGCTGGAAGACATACCTCAAATTTGCAATGGTTGATAAGACGTTTGATGATGCAATGCTCTTTAGATGTGATCATGAATGTTGAATGCAATTCCATGAAAAATACATGAACATGAATGACCTAATCAAACACACATGCTTGCATGAAGATTGATGTGACGTTTCTCCATGATGCTTGAAAGTTATGGTGGGATAAATGCCGCCTTGAATGCTTGATGGATGCACGAATGATGGGGTATATTGTGGATGGAGTCTTAGATCTAAAATGGATTGATAGGATGTCCTTATATAGGGTTCCCTAGGTAAATTACCGATTAGGCTGACCTTCAATAGTCAAATGGAGCCACGGGGACCAAAATCCATCGAGGAGGTGAAATGCCAACCCACATTTGAAATGGGCCCAAGGTGGTATGGCGACTTGGTCCAGACAGGGGCACCATAGCAGTCTTGTCCTCAAAAAATAGGACAAAGAAACCATCAAATAAAGGGGGGATAACCCCAGGATGGGGTCAACTCAACAGTGCTGACAGGTGACATCATATTTGGAGTAAAGGGGGCCAAAACGGGCCTAGGGGGAATGAAGATAGAAGTAGGAGCACAAACATGAGGTGTGAATTGTGTATGGTTACAATTTATGACGCTACAATATTTATAGTCCATAATTATAAATTAATTTAGAATATCAAATACATAGCATATATTATATATAAATTATAATAAACAAAATGACTGGAGAGATTAAATCCATAATTTATATTTGATAATAAATTAAATAATATCAAATTTTGAACACATGATATTATATTAGATTATTAAAATATTGAAATTTAAGTATGTTTTTTTTTAAATATTAAAATATTAAAGTTTCATTCTAATGAATTCTTCAGTCATGGGCAAGAAAGAAGAAATGACAAACCTGAGTTTGTTGTCTGGTTTAGATTCATGCTCGAATGATGGGAAGAAGCATCCGCTTGAATAATATGTTCGACAATGTCTCTTGGCTGTGAGGAAGGGCACAAGATTTATGTTTGTAGGACATTCATCAAGTATTTAAAAATTTTTTAAATGTGATTTGGAAAGGGTTTGAGAAGGTCTCACGATTTTTTTATTTGGTTCTTTATGGGGGTGTTCAAGTTTTTCCAAAATGAATCATAATAGAAACCCTTGGCGAATTGCAAACCCTTAAAAACTCAAAAAAACCCCTAAAAAATTGGTCTTTTTAAATTTATTTTATAGACAAAATTACCCCTTTTATCCAAATGAATAATAGGCGAATTTAAACGAATTTTTTATAGTGTTTTAAAGTTTGCCAAATTTCAAACCTCATGGTCGAAATTCGGCGAACCTTGTGACTAAGACAACATTGACTGTGGCAAGTAAGGGGTTCAAGGCCCAGAGTTGTCACGAGTTGAGTGAGCCGTTATTGCAGGATGAGGTCTAAAACACATGCCAACTACTGGGAGAATAAAGGAGAATTTGAAAAAAGAATGGCTGCACCATTTTATCTAATGGGTGGATGAATGGTAGGAACTAGACACTCATTAACTTTCTAGTAGCATCAGAGAGACAATTGGTATTTTTAAAATCAATTGATGCTTCCAATAAGTGAAAATTGTAGATACCTTGTGCAACATTTTAAATGAGGTGGCGATAGAATTGGGAGTGCAAAATGTCATTCAAATTGTGACTGATAATGCAGCTGCATATGCGACAGTTTACAAACTTCTACAGGCTAGGCATTCAAAAGCCCTTGTGTTGCCCATTGCCTTGACTTGCTCCTTGAGGACATAGGGAAACTAAGATGGGTGAAGAATTTGGTTGAAGATGGAATGGATATCACAAAGTACATCTACAACCACACATGGGTCCTGGATCTTATGAGACAACACATTGATGGTAAGGATCTCAAGTGATCAAGAGTCACACTTTTTGCCGCTAATTTCCTTACCTTGTAGAGCATATTAGCTACATTGCCTAGCTTGAAGTGGATGTTTGTGAGTGAAAGATAGTTGGAGAGTACTTATTCTCAGAAGCCTGAAGCAGAGAAGGTCATGAAGGTCATTTTTGATGATAGATTTGCCAAACTCATGGAGGAGGTTATCATTGTAAGTTTTCAAACTTTGATTGATGATTTATTTTTTAATTTTCTAATATTAAAATTTGTTGATTTTGTTAGATTTTTTATATCTAGGTGTCAAAGTCATTGTTAAAGGTTTTATGAATGTTGGATGGTGATTAAAATCCCATGGGTATCTATATGAGGCCAAAGAGGTGATTCAACATTTGTATGGGTCAAACAAGACCAAATATGAACCCATATGGCACATAATTGATTGGAGATGGAACAGACAACTCCATCAATATATTCATGTTGTTGCCTACTTTTTGAGTCCTAAGTTTTTTTCTCCCCTACTTTCAAAGCAGATGCAAAGGTTCTTGTTGACCTCGACACATGTATTTAGAGATAAGTTGATGAGAACTTTCAAGACCTCATACTTGATGAGTTACAGAGTTATAAGAAGGCTGACAGGCCATTGTTTTCTTCACCTGATTGCACTCGTACGAGAGCCACCTTGCTACCAAGTAAAAACGTGTTTAATTTTATTTTACCATTTATTTCACTCTGAGTTTATTAAAATCTTTATCAAGTTATAAATGGCAATTTTTATCCTTGCAAATTTGTGGTGGGAAGATTATGGTGGCACAATGTCTAATCTTCAAAAGATTGTCGTCCACATATTATCTCAGCCTTGTAGTGCTTTTGGTTGTGACCACAACTAGAGTGTTTTGAGGCCATTCACACAAAAAATTGCAATAGGCTGACTCAAAATCGGTTGAATGACCTTGTCTATGTGCAGTACAACCTTTGATTGCATGAAAAGATGGCACAAGGGCAGGGTTCACATGAAGCACTTGACCCGAATGACATTGATTGATATTCAACAGATTGGATTGCCGAGCCTAATGATGCTGATGTTTATGTGGATCCATTCTTTACTGATGATCACTTAGCTGAGTTGGAGAGGGGGGCAACCAAATGGGAGGCCAAAGTGACAACATGTGAGGAGGCAGAAGGCGAGGTTGGTCAACCAACATAGGTAGTTTCTTCACATACACAACTTGATCCACCTATTGAGGCACCTATTGAGACACTTATTGAGGATTTATATATGATGGAATCAGTTATATGTTTTGCAAATTTAGTATATTTGTGTTTTTCAAGAATATTTTAAGAAATTTTATATTTTCAAATGTTCGATAAATTTGCTGATTTATTGGTGATTTTTTTTAGAGTTTTTGCCAAGTTCTGAGTTATTAAAAATTTTGGGCCAAAAGAGCTATTGTTGAGTCTGAATTTTTCAACTATGAGTCAAATAATGGCATCCGAGTTCCTTGCCTATAGCTCTTCACAGAAGATACTAAAAAAAATGTCCATTTTGAAAGACTTCACAAATTTGTAAATCCAATTTGGCGAGTGAGAAAATTGTATGATTTCTCTTGTAACTAACTAGGGAGGAACCTTTCACGACTGAAACTAATCTTCTCCAAGAGGGTTTTCAGTCTCCGAAGGTTGAGATGAACCAAGTTCGATCTCCCAAACCATAAAGGTTTCAACTAGAGAAAATAGAATAAATTGCATAATGCCAAACGAGCTCACAAACTCCATTTTATAACCTTTTTCAAAAACTTTCTGAAAAACACAATATAAAATCACTATTAATTAAATAAGCTTGATATCCCTGAAAAGTGGTTTATTTCATTTAGTTATTCCCAACACCAAAAATCACTTTATCAACATTTCAACATTTAAAAAATTTCATCTTGGTTCCAACGAGCTATAACACTAAGGTGTTTTTTTAAATAATTGAAATAATATCAAGCAACCCTAGTAATATAATTAAAATAAAGCCATTAATGCACCCAAGTTGCAAAAACTCTTGGAAAGCATCAGAATTGAAAACTGACTTTATAGGATTGATACCAATGATGAATATTGAGAGTTGAGCCTGACTAGGTGACTTACTATAAATAGACACTATCTCCGAGAATCTTGGAAAACACACCTAAAGTAAAAAATTTAACTTTGAAAAGTCTCATATGAGTCCTCTAGACCATCTGAGCTCATTGATAACATCAAATACTCTCTAATAAGTTTGATACACACCTAGAAGGTCAATGTCAACTGCAATGCAAGAGAATCCAAAAATGGGGACATTAGATATGTCATGTCGCCTTTTCTAAAATAGAGCCAAGGAGAGGACTTTTAGCCTATCCTTATCTCCCATAGGCTAAATTAAAGTCCTAAAATATAAATTTTGCGCTATATTACAGAAATGGGAAATTGAGGTGAGGAGTAGAGATTCTCTAGTTGTGCACAAACAAAAGTGCCTCCAAGATAAAGCCTTTAAGAACTCTAATCCTTTGTGGTGGTTCCATGCCATCAACCACGTTGAAAGGAAGTAAGGTATGTGGAAATGCTTCCTAGACCAATCTAAAAATGCATAACTTAAGACAAACAAATCAGAAATAAACATCAACACAAATTTATAGCGGGAAAACCATTTTAGGAGAAAAATCCCACACTCCAAAGCACAACCCTATGTATTAATTTGTAAACAATATGGTTACAATTCACTTCCAGAGCTAAGCTCTTACAAAAGTCATCAACAACAGGATTTCTTGAGCAATTCTGACAGCATAATAGTACTTGTAAAATAACCTCATAGAAATCACTCCACGGGCCTCTAATTTATGGAGCTTTCTATGCAAATGAGAAGCTTCTAGATTGGATGTCGAAGAAGGCCACGCGGTAGAAATCCAATGCATGCATGCATGCAGTATCCTCCTTGTATGCAATGTACATGCATGCATGCAACAACCTTGCAAGCATAGGCGCCTGCAAGACTGGGTTCCACCTGTTATTGCTTTTTCTATTTCTTGACTCTTACAATTGCCATAATTTGTCATTGTCATAATCAGCCATAAATTTGTCATAGACTCTTAAAAAGATTCACAATGGGGTACACAAAGTGGACACCTAATTCCTCAAATTGAGGATGCATGTCATCCTAGTCACCTTTCATGTAGGATGAAACCTCACCATGTTGGGTCCCACATGATGACATTATTAGATGGACATAAATATTTTACATAGGCAAATAAATAATTAAATAATCAATAAATAAACGAATGTTAGAAATTGCAAAGGTTAAGTCATCTAATCCCAACGTTCTCCCACTTTTGAACACCTTTCAAGAGCCAACATGAAATCAACTGCTAGTGGCTGTGAGGCCCATGGACTTTGAACACATTCTGAACTTCTCTTTGCTAATGGGCTTTGTCTGGGAAACTGCAACATTTGTCAAAGTGTCAACTTTTTCCAATTTTACACTCCCATCCTTTACCTTATCACAAACAAAATGATATTGAACATCAGTGTGCTTTGTCCTCATGTGGAAAGGTCAGATTCTTGGCCAAACATATGGCTCTCTGACTATTACAACAAACAATAATCAATACTGCTTAGATGTCTGATTGCAACCACTTACCAGAAAGCACTGCAAAAAATTTAGTAAGATCACTTAAGATCTTCAAAAGAAACTATAGAAATATAACCAGATAGAGTAATGCAGATTATTGTACGAGATTATCAAATGCAGCTAGTATTTGGTCAACATGGCCTTAGCCAGTCAGGGGTCATAGAGAACATGGGCATAGTGCAAGCGAACACCACTTCATCCTGATAGGAACTTTTGTCCTGCCTATCACTTTAGGTTCCAAGACTCTAAATACCAAGTTCGGCATTATAGAGAAGCATCTTACCTACAATGTCTTGTTAGGGAGACCATAGATTAATTGTATGAAAGCTGCTCCCTACTCCCTATCAAGAAATCTGATATCTTCTTAAGGTATGATCTGTAAAGCAGAAGGTGATTATAATCCTTATCAATATCTTTGGCATCCTGAGCAGAAGAGTCCAAACCGAGCATCAATGCCTATCCATACTTTTGTTATTCAGTTTCTTAATCTAGTTCTATTGCTATTAATCCCATGTCCAGGTATACTCTGATGGAAGAAGTTCCAAGGATACACTTGTGGTTGAGGATAATATTTAGTCTCGAGAGCACAGACACCTTGCTATTTAAGCCTGATCATTAGTGCTTGACCATCTAGTGGACCTCATGGTTTCAATTTCTTTTGATAGACTCTGAACTTTAGTTGGTTGAGAGATCAATCATTCTATGAGTGGATGCCTAAGCATGGTCAGATGAAGAACTGGTGAAGAAGAGGAAGGAATGTCTGTAGGTGACAGTTTTTACTGCAGTTGAATTCATTTGACACTTTTGGTTGTATATGCACTCATCAAGATGGGAACATGACATAATTAATGGCTTCGGCTATGAATGAATTCATCCCATATGGGACAAACTAGTAGCACTGATGACTCATACTAGGAGTTGAATTGGTTGTCCTTCTGTCTCTTACCTCTCGTTGACTCAGGTATTCCTTCTAGCAAATATACACCTCTTGGGTTGATACTAAGGGAGATAGACATCTCGGCTGATATATGTCCTGTTATATTATAGGAGAGCTATAAGTTAACTTGAAAAGTGCTTGGAAAAATGAATGTAAGTAAAGAAGATATTTTTGTCTTACATGGAACATTGTTCTTTTCATGTATTTATCTGTCTGGAGCTTTTAAATGTGTTTGAAGTTTTGACCGCATTTAAATATTTCTTATCTAGAATAAGCCAATTTGGTATGGGTTATTTAACTAAGTTTCAATGCCTATTTTAAACGTGTCTAACTGCCAAAGTTTGTGCCTACTAAGCAGATGTCCCAATATGATATATTTCTTATCATTTCTTTTTTCCTTAAATATTTATTATTATTTTTAGACATTTTGTGGGTCTCCTAAATATGTAAAAGGTAGGGTAATAAGTGAGGTATATTCTGGTGGCCAACTGCAGTCATTGACTAATCAGCAATATAATCATTATTAACACATCGGTTTTGTTTTGAATGCAGGCTGGAGCTGATGCCAGTTTTGTGGAGGCTCCTAGAAGTGATTATGAACTCAAGGAAATAGGGAGCAAAACCAAAGGCTATAGAGTTTGTAACATGCTTGAAGGGGGAGTCACACCCTTACATACCCCAGAAGAACTGAAAGAGATGGGATTCCATTTGATTGTGCATCCTTTGACAACATTATATGCTTCAGCTCGTGCCTTAATTGATATTTTAAAGTTTCTGAAGGACAAGGGCACGACAAGAGATCATCTTGATAAATTGGCATCATTTAAAGAATTTAATCAGCTGGTTGATCTGGATTCCTGGTTTGAACTCGAATCTCGTTATTCTCAGGTGAAGAAAAATCTGCCTTAAATTCTCACTCTAGGTAAGTCAAAGCATTGCTCTCCAGAATTGTAGATGCAATTGCATTTGCAAAGTCCTGTCTTGAGGGTTCATACAAGCTCAACAGCAAGAAGCTAGCTCTCTACATTGGTATAATGAAAGGAACTCTTGTTAAATGTGTGGCCACTTGTAAGAAAATCTTTGTTGCAGTATTAGTGGAGGCTAGAACAAACCATTGTAAGTTGCTCAGTATTATTATAATAGAATCATTTTATTTATTCTAATGTGTTGCTTCTCATGAGTGTTCAAGATGGTATTGTGGCTTCCAATAGTTGTCATGGTTGGTATACTGATTTTTGTTATGTCATATGAGTTACATGCTAATTGCTTTACTCAAATTGTTTTTTTTTACACCATAAAAAAACATATTGATATTTGGTGCAGCTTCTTTCAGTCAAATTGTAGCAGGCTTTATAGTCTCGTCCTACTCTAAATAAAGGACATGAACTTTATTCGAAGTATCTAACTCTCCCATGTATCCTTTGTTTATCACAGAAAACTATACACTCTTAGTTTCACTGCAACTGCAGTTTAAGCAAAAGAAGAGCTTTTAATAACCTATTGAATAAAGTGCAAAACTGAAGTTTCTCTTAACAAGGACTAAATTTACAGCTTGTATTTGTCCTTGTCAAGTGCCCCAATTCTTACAAGTACTTTTCAGCTCAATCCTCAATTCCTCCATCTTTGATAACCTAGATTTATTATTCAAGTGGGTTTGTTGAATTTTTTCCTAAACCTCAGACATTGGTACCATAGTTGTTGAGAGAAGACTTGTGTTCCAGTTTATTAATCTGCAGATCTGGTTTTAATACTTTTTTGCTCATAAAATTCATCTCTACCATGACCCATTTTAGATGGGCTCTAATTTTATCTTCTTGTGCAATTATTATTGCAACAACTTATTTATAGCTATCTATAAGTTTTGATCTGCCAGCTTTGAAAAATAGATCATATTTATCATTATTTTGAGCCATTTCTTTGTACAATACTATTTTTGCCAATACAAATATAAAAGGTAAGGTTTGTTTTTCAGGTCACGACCAAGCCATACACCAATGGGGCATATGAGGCATGTCTCTTGTGGAAGCCCACAAGGATATGTTTTTCCTTGTATGTTTAAATTTTTGCCCGTAAACTAAATTTATTGTCATCTTAAACAGAAAAATTACTTACTTTGCAGTCACCTTAGTATTGCATTGATCCCAGGTATCATATGTTTCTGTACTGTCATTCAAGGATCTTCTAGTATGTGACTTCATGCCAACTACAACTTTTAAAAGATAAATGCAATTTCTGGATTTTCTTCAATACAAAGAAGTTAAAATAATATGATATTCAAATAAGTTGAACGAACATTGGTTTATATACTCAAATAAATTGATTGATTTTGTTCGAGAATACTCATTGTACACTAAACACAATTATGAAACCAATGTGTGCAGGGTAGAAACGAATCATCATTGATGAAGATTTGATTCGCTGCAGGATGTCATAAATTCCAATACAGCTATAGTCTTTTAAATCAGTAACTTATTGACCTTGACAATTTTGAGTTGGTTTATAGTTTGACCTTAAAAAATATAGATTTGAATTCCTAGCGGACAATTTTGAGTTGGGTAATAGCTTTTAACTCAAAAAGTATATAGAGGTTCCTTTATACTTCAAAGTCTCTAGCTCGTCTAGAACCTTATGGTTACAATGGGATGAGGCAAACATACTTAAAAATTGAGTTATTCTAAAGGATGGTATTTGTTGATGTGTGTTTTGTGACACTCTCCAACACAAAATAAAATACTAAATATTACTTGAATAAGGAAACCTTAAATGCTAAAAGATGTGATCAATTAAGGTCACTCCAAGGTTCCTACTATTAGATCTCGACAATGCAATGGATAGACGCAGTGAAATGATGTGATTTGCTGTTTACACAAAGGGACTTACGCTTTTCACTTATATAAAGCAACTGGAACTTGAACATTCAATGTGGCAATTTAGGTGATGCTTTCTTCCTAAACTAACTTAAACTCTTAAAACAAAAATCAAAAGGATCAAGGTTACAAAATCTAATTTAAGACCTATGAACAATGATGATAATGGATAGTGCTTTAGATAGGCAGATTCCCTATGGAACTACTTTCTACTTAACTAGAGATAGCTCACAATGCCATAGAAAGAGTGCAATCTTCTAAGGATAGTGAAATATTTTCATATTGTAAACATCCATCCAAATACCCAATTATGGTGCAATCCAAATGAACTAAGATCATAATAAGTTCAGACTAACCATACATTGCAATTTGCAATCAACAAACTACAAATGGTATGAACCGGAATTCCATCAAATATCTTCACACTTGACCATTGTTGAACACAATGTACCACCGAGAGGGGGGTGAATCAGTGGTTTCCGAAACTCTTAAACCTTTTCATACTGAGAGAGAGTACTGGTTAGTAAAACAAACACAAGTAAACCTACTGGTGAGATAATGAAAGACTTCACAATGCAATCACACAAAGGCACATCACATGACACTTGTATATACGAGGAAAACCCAAGATGGGAAAAACCTCAGTGAGAAGTGCTGTTAGAGTCTACAGCTCCAATCTAGCCTCACAATGAAAACCTTCAGTTACAACATTTAGGGCACCAACCCAAGGAGTACCACTCATGCTTTAGGGAACCAACCCCTGATTTAGGGCACCAATCCAAGGAGCACCAACCCTTGCACCGAGCTCAAACTCAGTGATCTATCATGTACATAATCAATTACAAAAGTAATAGTTTGATTACAAGTGAATCTTGTAACCATTGCATACACTTTACCCTGTCAGTTTGTCACCTCCTTTACCTCATCGGTTGACTTCTACTCTTCCTTCTATCTCTTTCTCAATCTCTCTGCTCACCTTCACTTGTTGCTGCTGACACACCGGTTCTACCTCTGCCCGTTGGATGATGAGTCAGAACATACAGTTGTTGTCGGTTACTCTGCTCACCGGTTTATCCTTTCTCTGCTCACTACCTGCCGGTTTATCCTTTCTCTGCTCACTACACTGTCAGTTTCCACCTCTGCAACTCACTTTGCAGTTTATTGGTTCGTCTGATCTTGTTGGTTAAGCCACTGTTAAACCCTCTAACCGGTTTAACCTTCCCTGCTAGCTCTTTTCTTCAGATGGTGAGTTCCTTGACTCTTCTTAGTCTTATCTCCTCTTTTCTCTGCTCAGGATCACTCTACTTCACCAACCAACATCATTGAATACGGTCTTCAACCTTCATTCTTATTACTGAGCTTTCTCGCCAAAAACACAACTTTAAACTCTTGGTGCACAAGGGTTTCTTCCACTGAACATGAGGTCAATCAGATCTCGTTCTGCACAAGGATGAACAACCTACAAGCAATTAGGCATCACCTACCATATCTTCTTCCTTCTAAGGCACATTTGCTAAATTTAGCAAACACGGATAGTCCGTTGGCTAGGCACAAGATTAATAACCATAAATGGTTCACTAGATTGCATCACCAACTTCATTCTGCACTCGAACACTTTGCATCAATCGATGCATCCCATCGATCACCTCTGTTTGACCTTCCTTGAGCCGCACACCTCTGCAACACCTCCCATGATTTACGGGGTCTGCAATTAATGTCAATTGACAATGTAACAACCTTGTCGGTGCACACTCCATCTACCATTGCATGCATGCCTGCCACCTTGACACCACGTGGCACCTTTGTTGGCATCCACCTTAGCTCACCAGGTCGGTCTGACTTGGTCACTGAGAAATTACACACAACTGGTGTGTGCATCATATCACCGGTCTCTCTTTGCCTACCGGTTCTCTAACCTTGTTGGTATGTCATCCCTTACCTATTAACCTTCTTGCCTTCTCCTTCCTTGTGCCCGTGGATCTTGTCATCTCGATCATCAACCATGCCGGTCCTCAGCATCGATCTAGGATGACTCATCATGTGCATCTTTATCAGATTGAGAGCACTTCACTTTTGTCTCTATGTTCACTTGTCTGTATGCCAGTATCCACCTTGTTTATCGATTGACAAGTTTCTGCCTTCATATCGGTAATGTGCATGATATCTTCATGCCATCCATCTCCAACTGTTATGCATATGTGGGAACACCACTTTCCATCTACATACCAGTAATACCATGTGTGCGACTACAGAGCCTTATCTTCATTTGACTAGTTCTCTTCTCAACTGGATTGCCAAGGAGGCAAACTCACCATATTAACTCTTCCTTCTCTGCCCTGGTGGCACATCATGTCTTCACATGTTGATCCGATGCACATCTCTGATCTCAACCTCAGGAGGCTTCCTCATCTTCTACATTAGTCATCCCGATCTATGCATCCAATCACTTGCCTTTGCTTACTCTGACTGTCGTATCTCGGAGAGTCATGATGTATGCCAAGTAAACTCTCAGATAATCAAGGTATTACCACTTACCGGGGGAGAGAAATAGACAACTGCACTTCAATCGCCAAACATCGGTGGAGGAATATCTATGTCACCTGCCAGTAATAATGTGACTTCTCTGAGGAGAGGATACCTTTTCAACTTGACATATGTCTTGGTAGCATTTCCATATGTCATCTTTGCTCACTGAAACATCACACACTCAATCAACATTCTCTTTCTCGGTGGGAGTCCTGCTAGTTGATAACATAATAGCATACCGGTTGCACTGCTGACCCTTCATTAGTTCATACTGCAACAAACTTTACCAATCACATCTCTATCATGCTTGCTTAGCATCAACATGCATACACACAAACCAGTTCCTTCTTCCCAGTACTGACATGTAAACCGGTTACTCCCACATGCTTACCTGGTGGCTTCACTATCCACACTACCACTTGATAGCACTAACAACATATCAACTATTCTCCCATACCGGTTTTCTTGCTTTATGCTATATTGGTTGATATCAATGACAACACAATGCCAACAATCTCCCCCTTTGGCATTGATGTCAACACATGTAGTATCCGGTATAGTACAAATCCTTTCTCCCCCTTTGACAACAATGGCAAAGGGTCTTGACAACTGGTATACTGCAAGCTCTCTCTTACCTTTTTGTACTGGTTGCTTGTTCCTTTTTTATCACTATGCTCTGCAACCTCTCAACTAGCAACACTTGAACAAGAGAGCTGACACCAATCTGTTTGACATATTCTCCCCCTGTGCAGGTAACTCACATCTTTGTTCACATCTCCCTATATACCAATCCACGGTGCAACAACAATGACACTTGATCTCCTCTTGTGTCAAGTGTATCAGATACCAATCATAAAATATGACTAAAGTCCCCCTGAATCACAATCCTCTGCTCTTCATTTTTCTGTCAGGTCCTAAACCGGTACCTCAAACTGCACATGTACCGGTGGAAGTGAGCATCTATGAGTGCTGATGGTCTTTCACTTCCATGATATCCATCCCATCTTTGTGACATAAACATACTTGACCACAATGCCAAGTCGCATTGACTCCATGTCAACTCTCACACCACTTGACATCATGATGTCTCATAAACATGGGATCGGCTACTTGTCCGACACACACAGGCATTTAGGACAACATCAGATATCATCAGAGACATAGATTCATCTGTCCAGGCCACTAGAGCCACTGCAATACAACCGAGACGCATTGACTCGCATGTACCACTATACCGGTTAATATCCATACCGGTAACACACTTCACACACCGGTTTACACTACCGGTTCACTATCTTCACCGGGTCACGTTGTCCATTAGCCTCTGTCTTCTTGTGTCACTTGTCTCTTATCCCGATTACACTTTGAACTATACATCGACACAAGTATGAGTGTGTAGTCAAGGCAACAACCACACATACACCTATCTCACCTTTTTCCTTCTTACCGGTAGCAACCTGGCTTTTCCTTTGTCCTTATCAACCATTTGGGGGTGAATGATCTGATCAACATATAGCTCCCCCTAAGGATCTGCATCTCCTTTAAACTTTAGGAGATATCACCTGTGCATCGAGTGCACAATGTCGGTTCATGGTCATGTTCTCTTCCTTCTTCCTCCAAACCTTCTTGGTCTCACTCTTCTTCCCATTTTCAGTCTTGGGAGCAGGTCTTACCTTCTTCTGCTGATTGGCCCTTGCCCTATCAGATTCTGTAGCATGACCAGAAGCATTGTTGTAGAAGAAAACTACATTCATACCAAGCAACTGTCTTGAGGACCTTTTGTCAAACCGATTTAAGTCTCTTCTTCTGTTCATGCCATTGCCGCTATCTACCGGTCTCCATAGATTTCTTGAACATGCAGGAGTATTTCTTCTTTTGTTCCATGCCGTCCTTTGTTGCTCATATGCCTTGCAACTTCCTCTGTGTTGATAAGGACTGTTCCACCAGTTACCATAGGATTGAGAGTTCTTCCTGCATTGATGACTTTTATGGCCAAATCCATTGCAATTGTAACATACATAATTTACATTTCGAGGAGCAGCAACTGGTTTCTTGTTGGCATAACCAGAAGTAAGCATATGCATGTTTTTACATTCTGATATCTTATGCCCATATGCATTACATCTCTTGCAAACTAACTTGCTATTCCTAGGAAGAACACCTTTTCTATTCCTAGACATCATTTTGCATTCCTCTGCCCTATGGCCATATCCTTTACAAGCAAAACAGTAACCAGAGAATGGAGACTTATTACTTACAAATTCATTTTGCCAAACATGAGGTGATCTGACCTATTTGGCTTCTCCACTTCTACTTCTCCGGGGTGCTGCATCTCTTTGTCTTCCACCGACGGGGAATCTCTTAGGCTGCCTTCTTGCATTCTTGTTTCTCGTGAACTTATCTTCCCTCAGCTTTCTTTTTCCTTTAGGATCTACATTATTTCTTCTTGCTATACCGGTCTTCATTTTTAGCCTTAAGTCCTCACCGGTTGTAGCTAGGTCAACCTTCTTTCTTGGCGCTCTTCAGACTGTGAAGGTCTGACCCTTGTTATCTCCATTAGAGGAGACAAATTTAATGTCCTTGTGAGGGACATCCTCGCTTGTGGAGCATTCACCGGCAACATATCCTAATCCTTCGGTACCCTTGGTGTGTTTTTGTTTACTCAACATCTTGTCCAAGGCCTCAGTGTTGCCATCATATCAGATCCTTACCTTGAGCTCATTTTGACATTTCTCAAGGTCATTCCCGATGCTCCATTTCTCCTTTTAGGTCTATACATTCTTTGTCCTTTGTCTCCACTTCTAGCTGGAATTCCTCACATCTTCTCTCCTTAGCATCAAAGACTGATTTCAATTCACCAGTCAATCCTTTTGCCTCTTCTAGTTGAGATGTCAATATGTAGATATTATTATTTATTTCTTCAAGGGATATTCTCAACCGGTTGCATTCTTCATGAACTGAATCTTTGTAGCGGTTGCTTTGGTGGCTAATCAAGGGAATCAACGAAAGAGTTCCAACAAGAAGCAAAAGCAGTTTAAGAAAAATAAACAACATGATAAAGCATAATCATCCTCTTCCAAGAAGGGAAATACACTTTAAGAAGGAGAGACCTACTTGTTCATATTTCAATAAATTTGGTCATGATGAGCATTGCCACTCAAAGAAAATTGATGATTTGACAAACATCATTAAGAAGAACAACATCAACTTGCCATCCACATATAAGAAGAAGGATTCACCTTCTTCCAATTCTCCACAATCAAAAGGAAAAGGGCAAGAATTTGTGGCTAAAAAAGGTTCTTCACAACAATGGATACTTGACTTGGGTGCCTCACGTCACATGGGTTCTACAAGGGAGCAGTTTTCCTCATTGGAGCCATCTAAGGAACCTCACATTTTCATTGGTGATGATACACAAGTGGAAGTTGAAGGAAAGGGTTCGAATGCCATGGATGATGGAACTCTTGAAAATGTTCTCTATGTTCCTAACTTGAGCACTGACCTTCTTTCAATCTACCAAACCACCTACTATGGAAATGGAAAGAAAGTTGAGTTTACACCTGATTCAGTTGTGGTAAAAGAACTTGCGAATGATGCTTTGGTAGCAGTGGGAAAAGCCAATCACAACTCATGACTTTAGTCATTCTCCCACTTTGTTCCTCAATATCTTTCTATTGCCTTGCTCACTCATTCAAATTCAAAAAGTAAGCTTTGGCATGAGCAGTTTGGACACCTCAATTACCACTATCTTCAACAACTAGGCTCTAAGGACATGGTCACAGGTCTACCTCAAATCAAATTTTCAAATAGTGTATGTTCAGGGTGCTCCATGGACAAGCATCTCGAAGAGAAGTTTGATAAGGGGAAGTCTTGGAGAGCTTTGGGAGTTCTTCACTTGGTTCACAATGATGTAGCAGGCCCATTTCCAGTGCCATCATTTAGCAAGGATCGTTATGTCCTCATGTTCATTGATGACTACTCCCACTTCACTTGGGTCTACTTTCTTGTTCACAAGAGTGTTGTGTTTGAAAAACTTATAGCCTTCAAGTCTCATGTTGAGAAGCAATCAGGTAAGTTAGTCAAAATTCTTCATACAGAAAATGGAAGGGAATATGTGAACAATTTTTCTGTATGAGAATATGTGAACAATAGATTGAGGAATTTTGTACTCTTGAGGGGATTGATCTTCAGCACTGAGTTGCCTACATTCCACAACAAAATGGTGTTGTAAAAAGGAAGAATAGAACCCTTAAGGAGATGGTTGGCTACATGATTCATGCTTGTTCTCTTGGTCCAACTTTTTGGGTAGAAGCTATTAGTCGTGCCACACATCCAAAATTGGGTTCCGCACAAGGCTTTGAAGGGTATTACTCCTTTTGAGGCTTGGTGTAATAGAAAACTGATTGTGAGACATTTCAAGGTCTTTGGGTGTCCAACATGGGCTCACATTCGACAAGCCAAAGGATTACTCTTTTAATTTATCTTACTTCTAAACTATTTTCATGAGTTGTATCTCAATGTCAAATTCTACACTTTTTGGGATTTAGTAATATGCCATGATTTTTGGACCTATAGAAGACATTCCTCAAGTCATGCATATGATCCCCTCTATTTTTGAAAAATGTGATAAATGTTGAACACAATGTACCACTGAGAGGGGGGTGAATCATGGGTTCCTAAAAACTCTTCGCTCTTAAACCAAGCTTTGAGTACCAGTTAACAACCTAAACACTAAGCAATCGAACCGGTAAGATATGAGAGGATATCAAAGGAGACAAATACACAAATGCATAACCCACAACACCGGATATACGAGTAAAACCCAATATGGGAAAAACCTCGGTGAAAAATGCTATTGGAGTCTACTGCTCCAATCTAGCCTCATAGTGAAACAATGAATTACAAGATTTAAGGCACCAATCCAAGGAGCACCAACCCAACTAATTTAGGGAACCAACTGAAGGAGCACCAACCCCTGCACCAACCCCTGCACCAAGCACCAACTCGGTGTAATACAGTAAATCAATACAATAGTTATTGCCTTGTTACAAAAGGATTTTGTAACTCTCACCCAACTTCTGTGTGCCAGTTACTCTTTGCTCTATTTCACCGGTTCCTACACTACCGGTTAGCAAGTTGGTCTCTCTCTCTGATCTCCTACCAATCACTTGCTGCCTTTGTTCTCTTTCTTTGAACCTCACCTTTCACAATTCCACACTTGGATGCCTTCTTATCGATCAAGTCTCTGTAGGTACACTTGACTATTAAAACTCTTAATAGACCACTGGTTGCTCTGTCACTAACGGTAAAACCTCTTACCGGTTCTGTCTACTAATTCCACACTTGATCACTCTGTATATTTGTAGGAAAGATTTCAATTGATAGTCTCTCTTCTTGCTCAAGCTCTATCTTCTCTCACAACACACATCCAACATCATCATCTTCAATCTCGAGTTCACATATTTATATCTGAATGTGCCCGCCAAAAGTGATATTCAAACAATGGCGTGCTAGGGTTTTCTTCGACCAACTCAATCTGTATCAAATCAAATCGGATCTGCTTTTCTGGAATCCTGAATTGCATCACCTCAATCAGCACTGCCATCACCTTACCTTGCAATGCAGGTTTTCTATTTTTGGATGTCTGCAATTGGTTTTTCGGCCTTTCTTTGTATAACGCCATTAATGGCTCAGTTGTTTCCTCTGACCAACAAACACAGGGATCGGATCATCTTGGAAGATTGGATCAATCACTTTGCCTCTATGTCTTCCTCGAGCTGCAACATCTTGCCATTGATCCGTGATTTGTGGGTTCTCCATTAATGTCGACCTACTTACAAACTACCACGTGGATGAGTACTTCACTGACCTCTGCGTGCTCACCACCTGGTGTCCTTGTCAACATCCACCTATGCTCAGACTGCAAAGTCGGTTTGACATCCTTCATCGACCAAGACACACTACCAGTTCAACTTACCTCGCCGATATAACCTAATTGAGCCGGTGGACCTTCAGACATGCTAGCTCTTCTCTATCGGTAGATAAAAATGATCTCCCATCAAACACAATCAAACACACCGGTCTATCAACTAAGACCTTGAAATGTCTCACAATCTTCCACAAGTGGTGTTTGGAAATATAGCTGGGGAGATTTGGACAAATCTGAAGGATCTCGATGATACATCAGACAAGTGCAGAGCATTCTTTCTGAAGAATATGTTGTTTGTTTAGTCCTTACAGTGAGGTTGGTATACTCATGGATAAATAGAGATGTTCCACACGTACCAACAACTCATATAACAAGAATATTTATGTATATTAAAGCATAGATAACAATTACAGAACAATTATGGCAGAATGATGATATCTTTATTGGATTCCAAAATATGCCAGTACAAATGCTAACTTGCCAAGGTTACATCCATACATTATATAGACCCGATAGTTGGCCAAGTTGCCAACCGTCACTAACTACCAACTACCCCACAAGAACCTCTTGGCAAATCATACATAACAAAGCATAAAACACTCGAACCAACTATAAACTAACATGTGTTATTGACCCCTAACATCAGCCCCTCGAAAAAAGTAGTCGTCTTCCAGATGACTAAGACAACAAGAGCTATAACAACAAATCAAAAGACTAAGACTGAGGAGGGGGAGGAGGCGTCGTTGTCATGGCCGAAGAAGAAGGTTGTCTTTCTATGTGAAGCTTGAGGTTCTTCTCCGTAATCAGCTTCCACTCACGTGCCTTCTTGACCATGTGTGCAACCTCCAATAGTTTTTCATCCTTCTGGTCCATCTGTAGAGTGAGGTCAGCTACCTGTGTTGCAAGTGCCTGTGCTTCCTTCTCCTACATGCTGCAACAAGCCTCATAAGTGGTCACCTTTGTCTCCAACTCAACCCTCAAGTTTTTATCTACTGCAACCAACTGCACACACTTTTCCCCTTCCTTCTCCAATTTTGCAACGTATAGTCACTGGGTCTGTTGCTCCATCTGACTCTGTCACATATGTAGGTAGACATCCCAGAACAATCCCTCCATACTATGCAAGGTGGCTCCCAGGGTGTCCACTCTCTCCACTAGTCGCATGTGCTTCCACTCTTGAACCATCTCCGACGTACTACTGTCAAGCCACCTCCGCTGCTCAAAGTGGCATGAAAAATCCTCCTCACATCCCGAAGCTATGAAGTGGAAAAGCTTCTCAGCGTAAGTTGAGTTTCCAACATCCATTTGTCTAGTCAATTGTGCCATACCTCGGGCTATATCTGAGATCCCCTGTAGCTCCACAAGGAACTGCTGAAGCGAGCCTGCTGGATCACTAGGGTCCGATGGTGTGAGGTGAAGACCCACCAGTGGTCCTTTGGACCCGCTCTCCTCAACATCAATGATCTTCGGGTCATGTCCACCACCTCTAGTCGATAAATCCTGCTCCTCTACTGACATCATCTCATCCTGGACCTGATTTATGATAATAGCGGTCCTATGCTGTGTTTGGTCCTGTCCAATTGCCATGGAGTGCGGTGAGGGCGAAGTGGGAAGGTGAGGTGTGAGTGAAAACTATCCTAGTCACCCATCCAAATGTGCATCTATATCCTTGTCAGCCAGTGTGTCCAATACCACCAAATCCTCTGAGCCATCTCCTCCTTCCTTGTCTGCCATAGGTACATCCACAGACTCATCCCCTCTTGTTGTTACCGTACTTCCCTCAACTGCTACGGTCCCCTCCATACTAGTACATGCCATACCAATACCTGTCTCCTGTACAACTATTTCTTGGATGACTACCTTTGGTGCAGCTTCCTCTAGTACGACTGCCTCCTACACTGATGCCTTTGAACTATGCTACACATCCCTATCGGCCACCGTACGGTCCATCATTCCTGTGCCGCCTAAGTCACTACTCGTACGGTCTGCTAGCCTACTAGTACGCTCTGCTATTGCTACGACTTGTGATTCGAGTACAACTAGGCCGATCTGCGGCAGGGACACTCGTCTTTGTGCTCGAGGATCCCCTTCATCAACTCTCCTGAACAACACTCCTACTAGTCTTACATCTCCTACTGGGCTAGCCACTGTGAGTGCTTCCTGTGGTATCAAGTACGTTGAAGGAGGTAATTTGGGGGGTGTAAATTTCATTCGAGTGCTTCTCCACTATGCTCGCAGTCCTCTATGTTGCTCTTCCTCCTCCTCCTCTTCGTATTGCTGTGATTCCGCTTCCTCTTCTTCTTCTTCTCCGATAGTGTATGATGCCATGCAGAATCCTTCATCTCCACTCTCCCGTTCCTCCATTTCCTTGAACTCCTCATCTGAATCTTCCATGCCGCTATCTTCTTCAACCTGGACTGCTACGTCCAACTTCCTCCTCTTTGCTAGCTATATGGCATCACCCAGAGTGTCCAGGTGAGCATAATAGTACATGGATGGTTTGTTGGGTTCTTCCCTACTGCGTGGTTCAAAAGTATTCCACATCTTTGGAGGTTCCTGTAAATGTATTGCATCTAGAAACAGACTAATGGCATGGTGGCACATATAGAATGTTTTATGCTCTAGTTTTAGGAAATCATGAATCCTCTCAGATAAAAGCTTCCCCCAGTTATAAACTTTACCACACTTGATGCCATTCATCAGTCCTATCATCCAGATGGCTAAATCAGATGCGCGACTGGCCTCTGTGAGTCAAATTTTCACCAAGTCATCAACATCCTCCACTCCCCGGGTGCAATAAAAGATACCAATTGTGGATGCTGACATTGAATATAAAGACATACCAATCAACCCACCATTAGTCAAGTATGTTTTTAACAATAAAACTTGCATGATCTCATCAACATATCCTCCTACTGAAGAAATATATCTTTGTCTCATGTATCCTCACCTAATAGACTAGGGGCAAGAAGGGAAACCACAATTATATTGGTTTCAAAATGATGAAGTGTTTGTTGATTTCTTGGGTGCAAGGGATGCACTTCTTTATGATGATCATAAAGCTGGCTTCACCATAGATGTAGATAGAACTGCATACTTTGGGGAAGCAAGATGCTCTTCCAATCCAGATGATGAAAATGAAGTAGAACGTATGGTTCACAATAGATTGACCACTCTTCCTATAGACAAAGAACAATCAACATTACTAGTTGAAGAAACTGAAGAGATCAACATCAGAGATGCTGAAATAGTGCATAAGATACACCTAGCAAAATCTCTGAATCCAATGGAAAAAGAAAAGTTCATTCAATTTTTTACACAAAGGCCAATCAAAATTGCATGATCTTATTTTGATATGCCAGGGTTAGATCCCAAGTTAGTCTTGTATCATTTACCATTACTTCTAGGAGTGAAACCATACAAGAAAAAACTCAGGAAGATGCATCCTCATATAACTCTATTGGTCAAAATTGAATTACAAAAAATGTTAGATGTGGGTTTCATCAGACCCTTGGAATATGCAGAATGGATCTCTAATCTAGTCCCAGTAACTGAGCATACTGGAGGTATCAAAATCTACACCAATTTTAGGGATCTTGTTCGTCACTCCAGAAGGGCACACCATCCCACGATCTTATAGACTGATGTTTCCATGCACCAACATCGTTGAATATGAAGCCCTGGTCACAGGAATCAAAATGGATGTGGAATGGAGAATCACATAATTGAGAGTCTATGGAGATTCTCAACTAGTCATCAATCAGATCAACGATGAATATCAGAGAAAGGATGATAAGGTAATGCCCTATAAGAGAATGGTGGATGATTTCAAATAGTACTTTCTACACATCACCTTCGAGCAAATACCAAGGTTGGAAAACATAGCGGTCAATGCAATGACCACTATCGCTTCACTGCTGCAAATTCTAGAGAAACAGGGTCGTTATGAGTAGCTGGTCGAGAAACTATTTTGCCCAGCCTATGACAATTCCACATTCCAATTCGTCTATGCCTTAATTGGTTCAAACTCCCCACTATACGAGACAATCTATGATTATCTTAAGAACAACACCCTTCCACCCGATCTATCTCATAACAAAAAATGCAGCTTCATCCGACAAGCCACCTGGTATACCTTAACTGCTGACACCTTTTACCATCGAGGTTTAGATGGTACGCTTCTTTGTTGCCTTGATCGTAATGAATCTGACTCCGTCTTACACAAGCTTCACAAGGGTATCTGTGGTACGCATTCAAGTGGTCCTACTCTCGCCAAGAAACTTCTGAGAATGGGATATTACTAGCCGACAAAGGAGAGATACTCGTATCAATTTGCAAAGAAATGTCCTAAGTGCCAAATTCATGGCAGTCTTATCCATGCACCAGCATAGGAGTTGTAGCCGTTTACCACATCTTGGCCTTTCTATCAATGGGGACTTGATTTTGTAGGGACAATCCATCCTTCCTCTTCAAATGGACACAATTTCATTATCACCGCAACAAAGTATTTCACAAAGTGGATTGAAGCGGTCCCGATGACCACAGTAACTGGAAAACAAATTGCCTCATTTATCTCATTTGTAGATATGGCATTCCCAGTTGCATCATTACCGACAGCATGCATCCTTTCAAAAATCAAGATGTCTGAGAGCTATGTGAAAGATTGAAAATCCAACATCGCTTCTCTACACCTTACTACCCACAGGGGAATGGTCAAGTAGAAGCATCAAATAAAACAATGTTGAAAATCCTCAAGAAAACAGTAAATGATGCAGACAAGGATTGGCATGTACAACTCAATCTGACACTCTGGGCATACATGACTAGCATTCATACACCTATAGGGGCTACGCCATATTCATTGGTGTATGGATCAAAAGTAATTCTACCTCTTGAGGTAGAAATTCCATCTCTCAGAGTATCTTTGAAGGGCCTCATACTAGATGAGGAGTATCGAGTCAATAGATTGCATGAACTAGAGCTTCCGGATGAAAAATGACAACATGCCTATGATCATCTCAAAGCATACCAACAACGAATATGCGGGAGCTACAATCATAAAGTCATCCATAGGGCTTTCAAAGTCGGTGATCTTGTACTAAAAGAAAATCCCAGAAATCAATAGGATCGAGAAAAGAAGGGGAAGTTTGAACCTAACTGGTTGGGTCCTTTTTTTCATCCTATTAGCCTACAGATCAAGTTCCTATCAGTTAACAACCTTAGAAGGGGACGTGATCGAAAAACCAACCAACAACATCCATCTGAAGAAATTCTACACTTGAGTCATCCAATGTACGGAAAAAGAAAAAATCAGAAAAATACAAAAAAAATAAAAAACAAAACAAACAAGTGCAATAAATCTAAGTAGTGAAAAATGGCAACAGGTGCTATTTGTGAGAAACCGACTCCTCTATCTATCAGTACTCATATCTTTTACATCTATCTAAGTCTTAGCTAATGGCCATCGCCCAACACTTATTCACATAGCATTATCTCGGACATACTTAGCATAGTCACTGTCCTTGATTATCCAAACACAGCTATTCATATCATATCCCACCATGGCTTGGTAATCAACATGTATATCCCCATCGATAGATATCTATGACTAAGGGCAATATTCCTCTCACTTTAATCATTCCGACAACAAATAACAAGGATTTCGACATGCTAAGGAAACAATATCAACAACTGCTCATCAGGCTAGAAAACAAGACCATTATCCAACTACAACTTTAACACACACATGATGGATGATTTTCTGAATTATAATTTGTTTACATCTGGCATGAAGTTTTGATTATTTTGTATTTTTGAATCATTGGATCTCTTGAGCTACTCGAGGATGCATCGAGCTAGAGAAGCAACAAAGGAATTTGATATTTTTAGTTTTCTGTCTGTGAGGTGATCATTCGTACAATACAATATTGTCTCGAGACATGATTGGAAACATATCATTGGAGACATTGTTCCACTTTGCGCATACAAATGGTTAACTCTTGTTTGTTTTATACAAGTAACACTCAAGTCGTCTTGGTTCAATTATACCTCGATGCTTGTGTCATCTTGCAATATCAAACATCCATGTAAGTTTCACTCAGGTCATTATGGCTCAATTATACCATTATGCTTGTATAAACTTCCAACATATCAAAAGCTCAATGATGACAAACAAAAACATAGCACAGACAAGTGACTAACAGGAATGACAATGACAAAATCAAAGTGATCATTTTAGTTGCATATCATTTTTAAGCTTGCATTAGCTGCACACCATTTTAAAAATCTTGCATTATCATTATCATACATCTCATTTTCAAGATATATCTCACATCATTATCATTATCAAACATCTCATTTTCAAGATACATCTCACATCATAATCATTATCATACATCTCATTTTCAAGCTACATCTCACATCATCATCATTATCATACATCTCATTTTCAAGATACATCTCATAAATCACAGTAATCAATACATCATCACATTCTCATTTCATCATAAATCATGCATAATTATCAAAATCAAGAGCATTATTATCTAAGCATCACATCATCATCATAGAATCATCATATCAATGCATCTCATCAATCATCATCAATAACACATGTGGATCAGAGAAAATCAATGCTATATATATATATATATCTCAAAAAGGTCGAAATGTACAAGGGATACCATGTCTGTTAAAATACAACAAAATAAGCAAAATACAATAGAGACAAGTCTCTCAGGTATGACTATCTCCTGAGGCCAACGACCTAACAGTAGATGTCCTAGCCCTTGGATCTCCACTGGGTGGATCACGTCGGGCAGGCCCCATAACACCTCTACTCTCCGTCCCCGTATGACTACGAGCAGATCGACTGCTGCATAGCTAGAAGCTCTGTGATGTCTAGGGACCACCTCCTCATATAGACGCCTATAGTACTCAGACTCCTTGGCCGTGTATCGTATCTCCCTCAGCATGTCCCGCATCGGGGCACCACCTATTGCTCTCTCCAATCTCTCAGCAAGATCCTCTGCCCGACTCTGATGCTCTCTCTCTGTATCTCGCTCTGCCATAATCTGTGTAATCTGGCATTGCTATGCTAGCACCTGTGCCTGCAACTCCTGTACTGTGACCTGTAGGGCTCTAATATGTGAATCCTGTCAATGGGTGGGTACCCTAATTTGAATGGGTACGTGTGTCATGGTCCTAGCCATACTTGTCCTTGTCTGAGGCATCGGTGGAGGTGAAACATCAGATCTCATCCTCTGGGTGGGTCGCCTAACATCCTCTATACCACCCACAACTGCTAGCACTGCACCTACCCTACCAACCCCACAATAACCAAGAATGAGCCCTCCTCCTCTCCTTCCATCTCCCCCTTATCCTTTATCTAATCCACCACCTCCTCCATCTCCTCCTCTCCCTCTATCTCCTCCTCTCCCTCTAACTCTATCACCGACTCCACCACCTCCTCCATCATCTCCACCTCCATCTCCTACCTCCTCTCCCTCCTCATCTCTCTGTCTAGCTCCCCCTCACCTCTTTGGCTGCTCATCCTCATCATCATCAAAGGCAGGTAGCATCTCTGTCGAATCAGATATACATGCCACTGCATGTGCCACGAAGTACGGTGCGAACTCCTCTGTCATCCCAACATCAATGACCCCTACTCTATAATACCAGATCTGGCCTGCCAGTGTCATATACTCCACCACCGCTACACTATCTACAGTGGGTCCCCACTCTAGCACATCCTATCTTCGACGAGCATACAAACACGCTCCATGTGGCATCCCCCGCTGTCTCCTATACTACCACTGAACACGACTGTACAAAAATCGCTCAATGATAAAGGACGTTCACCCGATCAGATATCGTGACATATAAACATAGGCCATCTCTAGCCCGTCCTCAACCCACACCTCACAATCTATATACGGTCTCCAAATGACTGTATCGATGTCATCCAGTACCCTTTGACAATGCTCTACTTTGCCCAGCTTACGCTGGACAACTATACATGTATAACTATAAGTATACGTTCGCCCAACTGGCCTATCCTTGTCTGGAAGTGGCCTCGCTGCAGGAATGTTCTCCTATGCCCACACCTATAGTAATGTCACCCTCGCTGATAAACTGTTGTATCCTAGATACACCACCCGGTGAAGATCTCTGTAAAGGTGGGCTAACATACATGACCCCCATGCGAACCTGCGTCCCTGCGTGACCATATCCTCTAGCACCAATCCCCAACCCACAACTAGTCCCTTCGACCTACTGTCGGGACACATAAATCCACCAATGAAACCTGCAAGTGTCGAGGGCAATAGAGCATAATCAAAATCCATGAACTCCTGCTAGGGGATCTCATATCCACTGATCTGATCATCTTGGAAGATGCGATGGAGAGCCTTTGTCCCACCCTCCTTAGTCTGCTCGTATGGAAACAAGGCCCAACGATAGTTTTCATAGAATGCGATAACAATCCTCTGGTGTGACTATTATCTTGCCCGTAGCCAAGTGGAAGGTGTTCGTGTCACTGTGCCACCTCTCTACCAAAATTGTCAACAAACCCCGGTTAATGATATACCAAGGCATGTCTAGTAAGGATGATAAACCGCATCTCTTAATCACATCTCTATCAGCCTGTGATAAACGCGGAATAAATGACCACGATCTCGAAAACTACTCTCGAGACTGAAGCACGCCAAGCTGTGCCTACAAAACAACAAATATCCATCATTAGTTCCCACATCTATCTGATATATCCAATCAAAACAAAATCAACTTGAAACAATGAAGCATCTCAAGCACACAACATCAATCAAAAACCCATATCGCAAGCAACATATCAAAGGCAACATCAAAGAACCATATCGCAAATCAAGAACCATATCAAAAATCAAAGATCCATAATGCAAGCAATCAAATCAGGACTCATAACGCAAGCATCAAATCAGGTGCCATATCATTGTTAGGAAACTCACAGATACTAAGAGGGGGGGGGGGGGGGTGAATCAGTATCTAACCGGTAATTAGAATTTCTCAACTTAAAACATGCAGAACATATTGTAACAGTGTACCGGTATGCAAGAAATAATGCAATAAACAGAAATGAAAGAAACCACATGAAAATCACATCATAACACAATGTTTTAACGAGGAAACCCAGTGTGGAAAAACCTCGGTGGGATTTGTGACCCACAACATTCACTGACTGGCCAATAAGAGAATATTACTTACAATAGGGGCCTGCACATGCAAGAAGGCCAAGTGCCTAGAGCTCACTGCTCAAATGGGAAGTCTCACTGACTTACAATGTGGATTATATAAATCCAATAACTTGTATTGCTTTACAATAGCATCTATAATGCTTGATCCAGTACCGGTTTCTACTCTGTTCTTTACATAAAACCTTTAACCTATATTTCGCATAGTAGGTCTGCCTAATGTTTTCCTTTTTCGCTTACATCCACTAATACATTTGGGGTCAAATTTTGATGGAGGTTTCCGACAGACAAGGAGCATTGTGTGAAAATTTGATTTTTTTTTTTAAAAATGCCCGTGTTCGTCGGAATTCCGAAGGACAAGGAGCATTGTGTGAAACTTTGATTTTTTTTTTTTAAATGCCCGTGTTCGTCGGAATTCCGATGACATCGGGCATTTTATTAAAAAAGAAAAAAGACAACTCATTTTCATTTTGAAAGCAAGCCACGCCTGCCCCCCCCGCCGAAGCGATCTCTGCACTACAAGCAAGGGTTTTTGGCTGAAGTTTCCACCTTTGGCCTCATCTTTGTTTCCTGGTATGTATGTATGGTGGATTCATTGTTATTCTCGTGCCAATAAAATCTATTAGCTAATCTAAAACAACGACAATCACCTTCTTAACTGACTCTAGAAATGTTTGCTGCCTCCCTCAAGCCACTCAAGAATGCACCATGCATTGTTGTAGGGTAATGCCTATTGGTGGCCTCTCCTACAAAAAAAACCCTACCATCTCCCACGCTCTCTGCTAATATATCATTTCTGATTAATTAAATCAAATGATGCGAATAGAAAGAATGAGTACTCGAAATTAATTTGTAACAAACAGTTTCAAATTTCATCATTGTTTATTTTTACAGAAAGGCTTTTATGTCTTTATATTGGCAGCCTCTAAATCTTCTTTTAGAGGATTCTTCACTAGGTCATCACAGCCAGATGCCCCAACTGCAACATGTGAATAGGAACCAAGACTGAAGGGATCACTACCCCATCTCGTGAACACTGTTTGGAGAGGATCAGGGACTTGCACACCTCTTGGCCCATAAATACCTGCATATGCCAACTAGTTGGTCAATTTGATAGAACATACATACACAAACATTTAATTTCCAACTTGCTCAATTCAAAACAACACATACCCAATCATTAGTTTACCAAATTCAAAAAACAACAGATACCATAATTTGTTTGACCTAATTGCTCATTTCAAACACCTCAGAAAATTGTGAAGTCCCATAAATTGTGAAGGTAAAAATCAAGAATGGGTATCCCCTATGAAGGATTAATGATCTCTTTGATCATATGAGACGATCTTTAATATTATCTAAGATAGGTCCCTTAGATATGGCTGCCATAAATTGAGGATTAAGGAAGAGGATATTTAAACGATAGATTTTAGGACTTATTATGGCTACCACGATTTCACATTAGTGTCATTTGAGTCAAATAATGCTACAACTTTCATGAATTTATTGAACATTGCACCAAGAGATTGAGGATAGTTTTATAATTCTTAAGGGAGAATAAGATCTTTGGTAAGCTAGTGTACTTTCTACAAGGACAAGGTGAATTATCTACACCTTATGATTTTAGTGGGAGGGATTGTAGTTGATCTAGAGAAAATAAAAGCAATAGTGGGGTTGCCTACACCACATAATGTAACTAAAATCTAGAGCTTCATGGGACTTGCAAGATACTACAATAAGTTTGTATAAGGATTTTCTAAAATTGTAGCACCAATCACTTCACTCCACAGAAAGGGAAAATATTTGAGTGGAATGAGAAGTGTGACCAAGCTTTCCAATTTTTGAAGAAGCTCATTTCAGATCCTATATTGATTGTAGCCAATCCAAATGGGTAATTCATGGTGATAACAAAATGAATTAAGATAAGGAGTAGGAGGAGTGCTAATGCAAAATGGGCAAGTGGTTGCTTATTAGTCTAGTCCAAGTTGAAATAATATAAGTTAAACTTTGCATCCCATGACCTAGAGTTATTAGCCATAGTTCATGTGCTTTAGATGTGGAGGCACTATCTTTTGGGTAAGCCTTTTGAATTGAAGATGGATGACCTAGGCCTTAAATATATATTTACTCAACCCAATCTCAATGCTCACAAAAATAGATGGATATAGTTTCTTATTGAATATAAATTTGGGATTGAATACATTAAGGAGATGAAACATAGATAAATAGATGCTCTTAGTAGAAGAAGGCATCTAGTAGCCATGATTACTACAAGGTCTAATTTGAAAAAGTGGCTCATAATCTTCAAAGAGATTATTCCATGATGGAGAAAGATGTAGAGAAAAACCCCTTGGACCATCGATTTAATAGATATTTATTTAAGTTGGATGGATTATTAAGATACCAAGGGAGAATGTACATTCTAAACTTAGGGATTCGAGGAAGTTGATCTTAGAGGAGATCCACAACACACCATGGTAGAAAAATTGAGATCTTTATATTTTTAGCCAAGACTCAAGAAGGATGAGATTGAATTTGTAGCTTGATGATTGGAGTGCAAACATGATTACTACAAGGAGATGAAACATAGAAAAATAGATGCCCTTATTAGAAGGCATCTAGCAGCCATTATTATTAAAAGGTCTAATTTGAGAAATTGGTTCATAATCTTCAAAGATATTATTCTATAATGGAGAAAGATGTAGAGAAAAACCCCTTGCACCATCGATTCAATAGATATTTGTTTTAGTTAGATGGATTATTAAGATTCCAAGGGAGAATGTACATTCTAAACTTAGGGATTTGAGGAGGTTGATGTTAGAGGAGATCCACAGCACACCTTATTCAAGGTGCCTAGGACTAGCCAAGATGGTAGGAAAATTGAGATCTTTATATTTTTAGCCAAGAATCGAGAAGGATGAGATTGAATTTGTAGCTTGATGATTGGAGTGCAAACAAGCCAAGACTAAGCATATACACCTAGTAGGGTTTGTATACTCACATGACATACTTAAATATACATGACAAGTTATTAGCATGGATTTTATTTAAGGGTTGCCGATATAAAAGAATAAACATGATGTCATTTTGGTAGTTGTGGATAAGTTGACCAAGGTAGCATACTTCACCCAAAGGATTTTTTCAGGATGGATTGTTTACGTTAGCTAAGAAGTTTATCAGAGAGATATTTCATTTGAATTGAGTACTTGAGATGATCATATCAAAATGAGATACTCATATAATTTCTAAATTTTGGAAAATATTGAATGAAATATTTGGGATAATATTGAATTTTAGTTTGACATACTACCCACAGACAAATTGACAAACAAAGATAGTGAAGCAAGTAGTCGAAGACCTCCTTAGGATGTATTCCATGGATTAATAGTCTACGTTGGAGGAGTATCTTCCATTGGAAGAGTTTGCATATAATAACTCCTATCATGCATCTTTGGGTATGACACCATTTAAATATCTTTATGGATGAAAGTATTGTACACATATCATTTGGGATATCTAGTTGAAGACAAGATTGGAATTGGTTTAAATATTCTTAGGAGATACATGATGAAATGAGATTAACTAAGGGGTGGTTAAAGGAGGTAGAAAACATATAGAAGAGCTATGCACGTAAGAATGGGACTTTCAAAACAAAGTCTTTTTGAGGGTTAAACCTCATAAGAGTTCTATATCATTGGGAAAATTAGCCAAACTAGTACCTAGAATTGTAGGTCTATTTGATGTGTTAGAAGTAATAACTGTGGTTACATATATACTTTATCTACTGTGGTCTATTTGATGTGTCAGAAGTAATAACTGTGGCTACATATATACATCTACACACATCCTATTCTAAACTGACCAAAAAAGTAGAAATCTCATGATGATAGAAATATGTTATAGTAACCATAGATATTCATGTAGACATGCTAGAAACGCATCATGTTAATGTTTGTAGCTTTAGTCGAATGATCATTTAGAATACTAGTGAGTCACTGTTTTGGAGTTGATTTCCATTCACTTGCTTACTCTCCACCATACATTGGAGTTTGTAAAGATTTAAACCTCCTTCTATTTGTTTGCAAACAAGATCAAGGAGTGGTTTTTTACCCTGCCCATGGGTTTTGAGGTTGCCAAGATCAATTAATGATCTTTTAGGCAAAGTAGTAACGCCCAGCTGGCTATCACAGTCAATTATGACTGATTTTTACACTTCTGTTGAAGTTGTTTATGCTATCTTCCTCTTCCAAATAGCAGGTATGAAGGACAACAAGCATCCAAAGATAGGGCATTAATAAAGAGCACAAATCAGACCTTTGGGAAAGAGTTTAGATAGTGTAAAGTGCAGGTCCAAAGTGAAAAACCAATGAAAGGGCAAAAATGCGGTCATAATTAACTTGACAGTGAACAACTTATTGTTTTGTAATTGCCAATGCCTTTTTGTGCAGGGCTAATGTGATTCTCTTGTGTCTCTAATGATAGACATGTTCTCATGTTCTAGAATGTAATTGGTTTTCATACTAAAGATGTGTTTGTAGAAAGCAAGAAAGGAAAAGTTGTCAATGTTGCATACTCCTTATGAGCAACTTTTGTAAACCTTGTTCTCTAACCTTTGGAAGGTGTAAAACCGTCTTTTCATGGCCTAATTAGCTTAGAATACTAAAAAATGTCTCTCAGAAAGTCTGCAACAGGCAAACTTTTAGTAAGAATTTGCAGACACAATGCTCAAAAATTCACACAATCAGCTACATTAAATACGTTCTCTATTAAGTTCAATGTTTTAAGATGAAAAAGAAGAGTTAAATGGTTTTGGTTCGATTTGCAATTTTTGTGAAGCTTTTGCACTGAAGTTTCCGTAGCCTGATTTTTTTGCCTGTGAAGAAAGACCATGTCAGATAATATCAGCGAAGAACAAAATAAGGAGACAATTGCGAGATTATGGTCTAACTTGAAAAGAAAAGGTGATGGGAAATGTTATTGTCCCTGCAAAATTTGTAAGGGCTTAAAGACTAGAAGACTTCTAATCAAAATAGCTAAGAAACATTGTAAGCATCATGGTCACATTGAAGGGGGACATGATTATCATCCACTGGTAAGTTGTTCATTATATCGTTTTAACAATTTATATACATAAGAAATCACTTGATAATGAGATCATGATCACGGTTTATTTATGTATATCAATTTTATATAGGTGGAGCACCCTAGAGCACATGGTATGGATCAACAAAACCCTAAGAATATGGTTTTGGAAGTGGAGGAACATGGAGGTGTGAATATCGAAGCTGAAGATAATGATCCCATGGAAGATGACGATCATGCACCAGAAAACACAATTGAAGATGATGGTACAAATACATTGATCCATGACACATTTAGTACTGGCACAACTGATCATGATGATCAGGATGACCTTGATGTTCATGATTTACCTCTTCTTCAGAAGGTATATGAGCCCCTTTACAAAGGCTCCCAAACAACTCTTCTCTCTGCTATATTGTTGTTGGTGAACTTGAAGGTTATGAATGGTTTATCCAACATAACAATCTCTCATATGTTAAGGTGTGTCATACATGTCATTACAGTTAATAAATGGTGAATCATGTACCATTAATATTCTTTATATTAACACCTCAAACTTTTTTTTTTGCTGTAGATTGATAGGTGAGTTTTTCTTACCACCATCAAATATTCTACCTCGCTCATACCGAGAATTATCTGCCATTATGAAAGATATTGGAATGGAGTATCAAACAATAGATGCTTGTACCAATGATCATATTATATATCATAAACAACATGAATTTGGAACAGAATGCCCTGAATGTCATATCAGTAGATATCGAACAGATCAAATAACAAAAAAGGTGCCTTGCAAGGTTCTTCGTTATATTCCCATTATTCCACGTATGCAACAATTATTCAGGTGCACTAGCTTGGCACAATTTATGGATTACCATGCACGCAATAGAAGTCGAGATGACATTATTCGAATGCCTGCGGATGGTTCAACATTTATGGACATAGAGGAAAAGTGGCCACACTTTAAAGAAGAACCTCGTAATCTCAGGCTTTCATTGGCAGCAGACAGTGTCAATCCATTTGGAGAGTTGAGATCTGTTTACTCAGTGTGGCCTATTTTTGTTATCAACAATAATATTCCTCCATGGATGTCAATAAAGAGGGAGCACATAATGTTGGCAATGATTGTTCCAGGTATTTTATCATTTAATAGTCATCTACATTTAATTATAAATATATCAGTAAAATGGTCATAATAATTATGTAATGTTTTTGTTCATTCCACTAGGCAAGTACCAAGTTAAAGATATGAATGTATATATTGAGCCTCTTATCGACGAGTTGCTGGCGTTATGGAATGGTGTGACCATGTATGACATCTCTAGACCAATAGGACAAAGACAATTTCAATTCCATGCAATGCTTGTATGGACAATACATGATGCCCCAGGGCTAACACATTTTTGTGGTACGTTATAGTGTTCAAGTTGCGCATGATAATTATAATTATAAAAATTAATAGATTTAATAGAATTATACATTATCTTGTAGGTCTTCAAACAAAGGGAAAATTTGCATGTCCAGTTTGTGGTCCAAAGATGAAATCCCGTCATTCAAAAAGTTTAGGAAAGCAGGTGTTTGATGAGTATAGGCACTTCCTTCACAAAAATCATAAGTACCAGAATACTAAAAAACATCTTTTCAATGGGAAAGAAGAGACTACATCAAAGCCATGAAGAATGACTCCTCACTTATGGAAGTTGGAATATAATAGAATTAATCGTCAAGGTAATGTCATTCCATCTAATGGTTTATGTTTGGAATTTGAATTTTTCTATCGTGTTTTGTTTACTGATGATGTAATTGATGATACTAAAGGTCGTCAAGGCATGGGTGGCCACCTTCCAAAGGGACTAAAAAGTTATCCCAGACAATTCAGTAGGCTGCCTTACTACGAGCAGCTACAAATTGTGCATTTGTTTGATACAATGCATATTGGAAAGAATATAATAAAGACATTATGGAAAATATTGGATGGAAGGCGTGACAAAGAAAAAATTGTCAAAATTTGTAGTGACATTGTGGAATCCAATCATGCAATGAAAAATGTCATTCAATCAAATATCAATGGAGATCATATTAATATAAGTGCCCTTCTTTGGTTATTAATGGAGCAGCAAAGCAATTCTATAAAAGAAGTCATACGAAAATTTCGATTTCCCATAGGATTTGCTGCGAACATAAACAATCTCATATCAAAGAAGAGTGAATTTGGGCCAAGGATGAAAACGCATGATTGGCATACCTTCATTAAGGTAATTCACGTTCTTGTGTATTTACTATATATTTGTATACTGCGCATGTACTTTTCATTGTATTATGTTAGAAAACAATGAAAAGATCATTTTATAATTGTTGCAGTACGTTCTACCTCTATCTCTCCTAGACCACTTCGACAATAATATCAAGCAAGTCATATATGATCTTGGAAAATACATGAGGTAAGTAGTGATGTTTGTTCAATTTGTTGTATAGATATTATATTTGCCATTTGTTTTACTTGTTATGCAATATATTTGTATATTATTTTGTAAAGTCTCGTTTATATATTTTTGCGTCTTCAATCTCTTTAATTAGGTGGTTGTCATCTAAAGAAATCCACAAGGAAGATATAAAATATTGGAAGAGAAAAATCCCTCATCTAATGTGTGAAATGCAAAAGTGTCTACCTTCAACTTTTTTCAATGCACAAGAACACTACCTCATACACCAAGTTGAGGAGATCGAATTGTGTGGACTTGTACACACTAGGTCAATGTGGATAGTTGAGAGGCACTTGAAATTTTTGAAGGCTTTGGTTCAAAAAAGAGCACATCCTGAGGGTTCGATGGTGGAGGGATATATGGTATACCAAACTATGGTGTACATTACTGAATATCTTCCTAAGTTTGCAGCAAAAATCCACGTAGATCGCATTTGGGATCCCAACCCCATTAATAAATTCGAAGGGGAGCACTTGATGGGGAAAGGTAGATTGAAGAAAGTGAGAGGTAATTATAAGATGTTATTGTAGTAAATTAATTCTTCATCTTCTAAATAAATCAATTGTAAGTGGTCTATTAATTATTTGTACAGTTGGTCGGGAGTGGGATTCGCTACATTTGTATATTGCAAACAATCTTGATTGGATGACGGTGTGGATTGAACAATGTCAACATTCTGGTCGCACATTAACATGGGATGGTGTCGCTTCATTGGTTAAAGAAGCTCATCGTAATGGAGATTCCAATGTTACACAAAGGGAAATTGATTTAGCATATGGTTTAAGAGATCAACAGGTACGTATAATTTTATTAATCACTCGTATGTTTATCAACTCATGATGCAATAATTTTAATATGTTAGACATATTGCAGGTCAAACACCACAAGGCTATGTGCTGCAATGGTCATAAATTTCGCATCAAACAATTGGATGACACGAAGAAAACTTGTGATTCTGGGATAACTGCAGTTTTTGAGGTGACCAATATTTCATCTAGAAACAACATACATCCTCAAGTGTCTCAAAATCTATACTATGGCATTTTGGATGATATACTTGAGTATGACTTTAATTCCTTCAAATTAGTTCTGTTCGTCGTCAAATGGTATAGGCTACGACTGAATATAAATGATCCTAATAGAACTGTTATCAAACATGATAATGGATTTACAATGGTTAATACAAGGTCATTTGAACGAGTTGGGGATGAGCCCTATGTTCTTCCAAGTCAATGTGAGCAGGTATTTTACTCGGAGGTTCCACATAAACTGGGTTGGTCATTTGTTGTTAGACATGATCCAAGAGGAAGGCCGATAATGTATAATGTGATGGAAGAAGAAGATACCGAAGAAGTAGAAGATGATATAGATGATCACGATCGACAGTTACTCGATGATGTTCCTAACGAAAATGTACACGAAGAAGAAGTTGATGATGATGATGGTGCTGCTGCTGATGATGATGGTGATGGTGATGGTGATGGTGTCGGTGATGGTGATGGCGATGACGATGACAACGGATGATGACGACGATGACGACGACGAGGATGATGATGATGATGATGATGATGATGATGGTCATGATGATGAGTTGGATGAAGAAGAATATCAATGACATGAATGAAATGTATGAGATGCGATTATTATATTATCTATTTAATATTGATATCTTGATAGAAATTGATTTGACTTATATGGTTACATAAATAATTCATATGTTTTGAATTCTAATGCCATTACTTAATTAATTCATGATGCACCTCTAGCTATGTGATAGATGGTGATTTAAAATACATATGTGATGGATTACATGCTTATGATGATACATGTGACATTTTTTGAACTTTGTGTTTATTTATGGAATGTGGACTACTTATTAGCTATGTGATGGATGGTGATTTATGATACGTATGTGATGGATTACATGTTTATGATGATACATATGTGATTCTTATGATGATACATATGTGATGCTTATGATGCTTATGATACTGCAATATTTATTGTTTATCAAATTACAAATGTAATGCTTATGATGCTCAATTGTTGGTGTAGGAACCTGAACCCCTTTGACGAGGATCCTGCACAGTCTCATGGATCGACAGGTATAAGTCAATACTCGTTATAGAAATAATATATTTTTAAAAAATTACAAGAAAAACAAACTTACTCAGTTTTTCAAACATCAACATTAGCAGCAAATCTAATACAGTTATCAACACTTGAGGCCCCAGTTGGACTTACTCAAATTTTAATCTCAACATCAACTTTATGGCCGACTTCTTCATCAATATTACCCTCATTTGCAAAATATCTCTCTCATTACCAACTAACTCTCTCATTTGATGGTGCACAGGTATCACCAAATAGGTATTTGTCAGATGTGTCTTCCTCAAGTGAGGGAAATGCAGGAATAGAAGAGGAAAGTGAGACATGTAGTAGATCTCAAATAGGGAGATCAACTAGAGGTCAAAAGATTAGAAGAAAATTCAATAAACGCATGGAATTTTTTCTTGCTCAAGGGGGGTCATGTTCTTATGATGATGAGACCAAAGGCGACATTGAGGTGCCCTTGAGGTACAAACATCTACTAAAACAATGTGTACCCAACGAACTTCCTCCAATAAACACTGATTTTTGTGTTAATAAGAGGATATATCGCATAGCACCTTCGTCGTTACATGGTTTGGGCCTATTTTCCATGGACAACATAAAGCTCTGTTACAACAAAGTTGCTGAATTGATGGAGTTTGTTGGACCTTGTTACAATTATAATGATTGGATGCAGATTGTTCGATATAAAAAAAGTATGCGTAGGTATGCACTGTCAGCCAATTATATACAACAAAAAGATAATGATCAAAGTAAACGAGTGGCTGTATACATTGATGGAAGGCCAAAAGCAACAAGGAATATTGCAGGTTTTATAAATAGTACACGACCTAGGTCAACTAATAAGCAACCCAATTGCATATTTGAGGCACATGAGGGAAATTGTGTGTTTGTATGTGCGATAAAATCAATAAGTGCAGGGGAAGAGCTGCTAATCAATTACAATTTGAATCGTATAGATACAAACAAAGTTACTATCATGGGGGTGGTACGTACTATATATATACCATTTAAGCCAACTTCCAATTAATGAATCCAATAAACCCTTGTATTATTAAGTTTTTTTGCTAAGTCTATTGGTTTCATTTCGCTAACGTTTTTATATTTTTTCTTTGTCATAGGGCCACATGGATCCACCACATAGCACATATAGGGGTGTAGGTCCTGACACTTCTACGGAGCAAGTAAACCTCATTGTAATTGTACAAATTAGATAGAATCAAACTATTACATTATGATCTTTTCTTGAGTGTTTTGAAGTAATTTTGATAGTGTTAATTATATTCTTGTCACAAACGGATGTTCGGGATAAGGGAAAGGAACCTGCAGTACCTTAGCACCTCCATAGGGATGTGGGGCACTCGACAGTGTTATGCGCTGATGACATCACACTTACCACAAACCCTATGCAATTTGTACATAAGAATATTAGAAAAATTAGGCAAGAGATTCTTGATTTGGCAACCATAAGTCCTCAGACTGATGAGATAACAAAGAGGGTGCAACTATTGTTGACAATAATGGAAAACTCACAAGTAAGCAGTAATGAAAGCTTTAATCATAACAAAAGTTCAATAATGGTTTATATTTTTATCTCTTTTATGTCATTAACTAAAATATGTATGTGTTGTTTTTACAGAAATTTATAGGGCCTCATCATCCTAGTGGCGATGATCAGGGTATTGCGAGTAGTTTAGGTGATGACCATGTTCTATATATTAAAACCACTTCTTTGGACTTTTGAACTTGCTTTTTTAATGTTTTACATATTTAATGTATTACTCTTCAGGTGCTGACATGGGTCCGAGGTCGAGCCCAACTGTATTGCCGACTGCAATGTCGGCAACATGTAGCATGCAAACATCATCTGTTGCACCGGCTCATGTTGACCCGCCCACTGGTGGTAGATCCCTCTTTTTCTCTCTCTTTCGTTATGTGTTTATTACCCTTGAAGTGTTCTTTCTTGGAGGCATTTCATAGTGGATTCATTTACTGTGCTAGGAGATGCACATGAGGATGCGCTAGAGGCGAGTACTGCTGATAACATACCATCATTTCTTGGATCTTCCCGTATTGCTAGTACGGGAACGTTGCAGGCCACATTGGTGGTGAGCGACAAAGAATTGATTCCCTTGAAGATATAGAAGGTTCCAAATACTTTAAAAATATTATTATATATAGTCTAATTGTAATTTACTTACTGATCACTCATTTTGGACTAATGATCCCATGTTTTTTTTGCAGGAAATGATATTTTTTATTAAAATCTTAATGACATTTCATTGCAGATATTTGGGCCATCATACGTAAAAGGTGGAACATCATACGTGAACTAACCCTTATCCACTATTTTGATTTCATATCATTGCTAGAATAGTTTTCCTTTTATCCATTTCTTGAACTATATCAAAGGTAGCTTCAGTTTCTTTCTAAATCTAACAGGTTTGTTTTTGCTTTAAAGGTGGAATGACCAAGAAAAAAAGTTAAAAGATGAACTCACAAACCGTATGGTAGGGTTGTTTGGAAATGACACATTCGAGAAGACTAAGCTCCTGGAAAAAGCTGGCACATATCTAAAGTATGTGAGGGACCAATACAGGACACATTTAGAGAAGAACGTAAAGTATGAGCATCCCCCCATGATTCTAGAGAGGGAGTGGAAGGACCTGATTTTGGATGCAAAGGAGAGAATTGAAAGGAAAAAAGGAAATACACCACTAGACGCTAGAAGAAGGTATGTGATACTATTAAGAATGTGAATATGTACTAATTATTCATTATATTTATATAATCTAACATATTTCAAACTTTTCATAGATTGAGTGACACGTCAAAGGCAACCAAGGCAAGATAAGAAAAGCATGGGCAACACAAACTTGGCTCTGGTGGCTATATGAAACTTGCCACATGAATTGCAAGAATCAGTAAATTTTTCAAAATATTTATAAATTGTAAACAATTTTTTTTTTATCAAACAATACAAGCAAAATTCACAATACTAAGCAAAAATGCAGGGCTCTGAATTCAATAGAGCGCCCATAGAAGATGACAAGAGAATTGGCTACCAGAAAGGCTATATAGCTGTGGCTGAACGGCTACGAGAATTGAGTGGGCAAACATGAGATTCTGATGCATCTGTCACAACGGTAATTAAGCTAAATGAAAATTATTTCAAATTGAATACTTAACCAATAATCTATTTGATGTTAAGTTTCAACATAAAGTGACTATATTTTTTTTAAATAAGCAAGCAATGATAACACTGTGCGTGACATTGCAATGCAGCATGATAATCGTGGAACAAAACCTATACATGAAGGTCTGGATGTGCATCCTAGTAGTGGAGGTATTCATTTGCTATTCAATTATTTTTATGTAATTATTAATACAATTAAACATCTTAAATTGAAAATTAGTGTAGTAATTAATGTAACCTTTATTGTTAATATTTTAGAGCATGTAGTCGATGGTGACCAAGTGGAGCATGATCCAGGTAGACAACATCAGGAACGTGATGTTCCCCAATCAGGTAAAGAGGACCACTGTTATTCCTTTAAACAAATTTAATTGCAATTGGTGTATTGATTAATGTAACGTTTCGTATTTCAACTCCAGAGGATCTAGAGGGTGCTCAGCTTGTCGAGGTTGAGGCTAGAAAAAATGATGTGGCCCCATTAGGTAAAGAGTGTAACGGTTGTGTTCTTTAAATTAATGAAATACTTGTAACAATAATTAAAAAATGTTTTGAATTTAACTCAATTCTTTGTTATTGCAGAGGACCCCCCTTTGGTTCAGTATCCTCGTCCTTTGTATAGGACTAGGCATACATCAAGAGCACAAGAAGAGGGCATAACATCTGTAGATGGGGGAAATGATGAAGAAACCGATGTTCCACTTAGTCTTTTCATAGCTTCAAAAAAAAAAACAAAGAAAGAAATGATTGTAATCTACCTTATTTGATAATGACTGATTTTTATGTGTAATGAATGTAATTATGTGCTAATGAATGTTCATGAATGATATGTGTTGATGATTATTGATGAATGTTGTGTTTTAATGAAAGTTAATGAATTTTATGTGTTAATGAATGTCATGTGATAATGAATGAATGTTATATTTTAATAATGGATGAAAGAATGAATGAATGTTAGATGTTAACGAGGAATTTAGAGTGATGTTAGGGGAGGGGGGGTGGGATGGGCCAAATGAGCTTCCACCTTCACGTGGTTGGCCCTATTAAGTAGAGAATATTAAACTATTCTCGAAACAAAGTGAAGCTCAATTATAAGATGTGAAATGTTTGAAAGGTGAGAGTCCACAAACAGATGTGAAATGTTTAAGTACGCCTCCCAATGACGTGGATCTCATAGACACGAAGAATCCTATATAGAGAATCATTGAGAGCCCTTGAAGAAGAAAATTTGAACTTCGATGAAGCAATACATGATGGAGGAATATCTTGCAAGAGGAAATCAAAGTCATTATGGTGTCATCTAGATCTAAAATGTGGTCTACTTTTCAAAAAAGTAAAGATGCTTGATATGAATGTGTCATTGATTTGACAATTTCTAATGTCTGGTAGATGACTTGGATGCTCTCAAATTGTTCTTGAAGCTTATATGGCTTGGTTTAGATCCTTATAAGCTTTTAGACTAATTTAGGCACTATGATCTCACTGCAAATTTATCATTTATTGGTTGTTCTTTTGTTGATAGTGACATTTATCACTACTTTCATTTGAGGCAATCACTTCTTGACAGTCAAAAGGTTGCCCGAGGTCAAGTTATATCATGGAAAAATGAACACAGAGAAGAACTTCTATTTTTAAGTAACAAGGTATAGATCTACATTCTACATGATGCTTTTGTAAATCCATGCATATACTGCTCTTATATGTAATTTACTTTGTTAAAGAAATACTTGTTATTATTATTCCAAAGAGGTTTACCTTGGCTGGGCATGATTTGAAGGAAAATCTCTCCCCGCATAGGTAAGGAAAGAAAGCATCTAGATCCTACATGTAAAACTTATATCCTTTCATAATCATGCAAGCATAACTTTCACAATCAAAGCCAAGTCTTGTCCAAAAAGCTGCAACTTCCCCATCAAATGGGGAGGTAACTCCCCCAAAAAAAGCTTGGCATCATGCCCTTTGAGGGAACTTCATTGCTGCAAACTAAATTGTATGCCTTCCATGACCATTCAAGAATCCCTTAATAGTGGCCCACACTAAGAGTGGCAATATATAACTATCTAGGTACTCTAATATTCCTTCCTCCCATCCCAGTGCAACATACCAATGCACAAATGACCATAGATTTGTGGATATAGACAGTCCACATTCAAGTCATCTCACTATAGCCAATTGATACAGGGGCATCTTCAAATTCAAATCATGGGATTCTTGAAGAATCAAACTCCTCTTGATTGGTTTTCAAGTTTTGAAACAATTAAGGATAGTTTTGGTTTATTTTCATGTTGATGTAATAAGTCACCCCACCTTGTAAGCCTATGCCCTAGGTAGGTGCGTTATAAACCACCTTGGGTATATGGAAATTTGGGTTATTCATGCCTTGAAGGAATTTTTAGTGCATTTGAAGAGTTTTAAGTGTCTTAGGGGTCAATTAGTGTCTAGGTGTGTTTAGGAGGACAAAATGTCAAAAGTTGTCAAAAGTTGTCAAGCAACTATGACAACTTTTAACCCAAAATTGCAACTTCCTCCAAACCACCATGTTGGTTTCCAAAGTCAGTTGATAACTATTGGAAGGGTCATTAAAGGTCAAATTACAACCTTTGGCAAGGTTGTTGAAGGAAAATGAAAGTTTTGTGAACAAAGAAACCAATAAAAATCTGTCTTTTTCCTGCATTTTGCTGCTATTTCCCATATTTCGTACAGTACAGCTTTCTCCAGGGCATAAAACCTCTTGAATATGAAATTCATGTGTCTTATCTTTCCAATGCAACAAGTTTGAGCCTCTAACTCTTCTGGAGCCGTGAGAAAAGTGGTTTTTTGTGAAGGTACCCCAGATTTGACAGTCTACCTAGGGTTTGACAACAAATATGAGTTTTTCTTGCTGATACCTCATGGGATTTGTATGGATTTTGGGGTGAAGCAAGTGGTGAAAATGTAATTTAATATTTCCAAGACCTTTTGCAGGGAAGTGACAGGTAAAGGCGAGGGTTTGAAGTTTTAGAGGTGGGCATCTCTATGTGACCACCTTGGCTGGGTATGCATCCGACCCCACAAATGATGATAGCGGTGGAACCAAGGGCTATAACTTGGTAATTTATGTTGTATCCATGTCCCCCACATGTCTCAAGTCTTACTTTACCCAGGCAACAGGTTTTGAGTATGCTGCCTTTGTTAAGGTGGCCTAATTAGCGCTATTAGGCCTAGGAGTGAAGTTGGGTTTATAACCCTTAGACATTGGATCTGCCCAAACCCTTTTGGAATCCTTTGGCACTCACTTGAATGAAACAAAATCCACTCTCAGTTGTAGAGGTCTTTTGAGAAATTAACAAGAAACCTTAAGTTTTTCAGACTGGCAAGGCTACTAGGCGTGACAGGCCTAATTGTAGCAGCAGTACTAATTTTTCTCAATACATCATGTTTGATGATTGGAATAGGTCTATTAACCCTATAGGATAGTAAATCAAGGTATTGGAGGTCCCCATTGCCTTAGGAAGTGTGTGTCCACCTTTGGTTGGGTGTAGTGGCCTTTGAGTCCTGAGAGACTTTTGTGAGACACTATGGGATTGTCATTGTCCAGATGGCTTAGTATGGGGAGAGGTATGAAAACAATCAAATTGAAACCAATCCAACCCTTGATGTATTTGTAGAAGTTGTAGGGTCCTTGTTTGGGGTTCTTGAGTTAAGGATCCTATCTTAGCAACAAGGGCTCTGCATCACCAATGGGTGGATTAAATCCATACAATTGCATACCTTGTAGATCTAAAACAATGACGCATGTAAAACTCATCATCACATCAATAAATTGCAAACTGAGATACAAAGAAATACCATATGGATCTCAAGACAAAGACACCAAATCAACTCCAAATCCGATTTGCCAAACAATTCCACTAGTCAAGGAATCCATCAAGAAAATATTGTAGAGATGATGAGGGACTAATGATTACATACCAACATCTCCTCAACGAGAAAGTTGCAAACAACCTCCTTGAATCATGCAATAAACATGCATGCAAACCCACAACTATCTTTCATCTAGAACCACCTATTGATGTTTTTTTATGCACCGCGAACACAATAAAATACCAAGGTATTCTATCATCTCTTGAAGAAAGAAACTTTGAATGCTAAACAAAGTGATCAATCAAAGCAACTCCAAGGTTTACAATACAAACTATGCAACTTAATTGCATGGGATAGACTTAGTGAATATGGTGTGATTTTGTTGGAATTGCAAGGGGGCTTACATTTTTCTTGAACTCTACCGGAACTTGGACTCTACACTAACTTGCTTGGAAAATAAAAAACAAAAGAGATAAAGGGTTTAGAGATCTAATTTAATCCTAAGAACAATGACAATAAAGGATGATGATTTGATAGACGAATTCCATAATCAAGCTTTGCTTTGCCATGCAGAAAGAAGTACACAAAACTAATGCAATCTTCTAAGGAATAATGAAGAGTTTTCATATCATGAACATTCATTTGAATACCCAAAACTAGCGCAATTTAAGTGAACATTCACAATTGAACTTATGCTTAATGAAGTTCAGACTAACCATACATTGCAACTTACAACTAGCAAATTACAAATAGTATGAACAGGAATTCCATCAAGAAATCATCACATTTCTCCATTGCAATATATGAAATTTATCTAAACTTGAGAAGTAACAAGAAGCCATGCAACATGTAGAAATTACACGTAGAAATCCACCATGCTTCAATGAAGATCATGTATTAAAATCAACAAGTCTTGGCAATAATTCCTTCTTTCCTCCTACTCTACTATACTTGCTATCTAACTGCTATCTATGAACTATTAATTGTTGACTAGCAACTATTAACCTTTACAAATGAAAAGGCTAGGCCTTTTATAGACCCCCATTATAATGAATGACCTAGATTGACTATCAAATCAACAGTCGAGATAATATAGTGAAACCCTAATTAGGGCTTGTTATAACAAACTCCATTCTAGCCAATTAAATAATTACATTGAATAGGACACATGTCAACCTTGAATTCTAACCAATGAGGAAATAGGTTAGGTATTCTTGAACAAACTTTGATGCATTGCAATGTGTCACTAGCTCATTCATTAGATGAATCAAGTATGATGAACTTGGACATGTCAATGTGGCTTCACTTGATTAGGTTGACGATGATTGGATGCCAACTCAACTTGCCAAGTCGATCATCACAAAGCTTATGTGATTGAGCAATATCTCTTGATACTCAATGTTATCTAGTTTTCTTAACATGATGAAGGTGGTGGGACATATTCCCAAATTGTATCATCTAGATGATCAAGTCCTTAGCTTTTGATTAATTCTTTTGAAACTATCTACTTGATCATGTTTGTGTCCTTCCATCTTCCTGATAGTTCTTGATCCTTTTATGTGACCATGTGCTTAATGAAGTATATGTTTGATGATTCTTGGTCCTCCTTTTGTTGCATCTCCATATTGATGATGCTTGCTTCAACTTCATGGTGCATATATTTGACTTGAATGGCTTGCTTTGATGAAATCCTCTTTGAGATTCAAAAACCTACCTCTTTGTGGGGTAATTCACCTTGGTGAATATGTTTGATATAGACTTTGTAATGCCTAGGCTTGATGTAGAACCCACTTATTCTTGATCTATCCAACCTTGATCACCTTTGTAACTTTGACTTGAATACCTTGATCATTGGTGATTGATGTCTTACATATGGCCTATTGTGTTGTAGATCCCTTCATTTTAAAGCAATCATTATTGATTTCTCCTTATTCTACTAATTGCTATTCTTGGATTTTTGAAAGGAATGCAAGATAGTCTTCTGTTTCTTCCTTGTTGAATCCTCATAATATCTTGATCATCATTTGACATTGTCCTTGCGCCTTGAGATGCTCCTTCCTTTGTATTGCATTGTTGAAAGCTTTTTAATAGGTTTAGCTCCTCATGTTGCCATCCTAAACTCGTGAATCTTGGTGTTGATATTGATGTTAAAACCCTCCATGATGCCAATATCCTCTTTCATGCCTTGAAGCCTCCTTTCATCAAGTGTCTTCATCCTTGCATTGAAGAATGATGTTGGCATGCTCTATGTGCTGGGTAAGGTGTTCTTTTCCTTGTAATGAAGTCCTCACATCCTGAAAGTAAGAAAGAACATATCGTGAATGAAATGAAAAACAAATAATGCATCACAAATAAATTTAATTTGATTTTATACCCTAATTCACAGACCTACTCCCTAATTCTTCTCCTCTTAATTGGTCGCAAATTGAATTTGATGAGCATTTGATCTTTGTTTTATATGCTTCCTTTTTACCTTTTCCTTCATTTCACCTCCATAGGTCGGCCAACCCAATAATTGTTTATTAAATTCATGAATTTACCTTCCTTCTAGCTGACTTAAGGTGCTCTTCTCTTCCTGAGTGGGTTTGGACTCCTCTCATGCATAGATTTAGGTGCAAATAACAAGAAGGTTTGCACAGATTGGGGTTGGCAATGTAGAAAATTACTGATTTTATCCTTTAAACATTTGCATTTTTCCTCAAAATAAGGCCAACTTAGGGCTATTTTACCCCCGAGTGGGTTTGAAAGGCTCATATGCACAGACTAGAGGTGAGAGAGAGAGAGAGGGTGAGAGGAAGAGATAATGACCTGCAGAGGGTAGAGAAAGAGAAGTAGAGAGGGAGAGAAGAAGGGAGGGATGGAGAAAGAGACCTAGAGAGGGGAGAGAGAAGAGAGATAGTAGAGAGGGATAGAGAAGAGAGATAGAATAGAGATACCAATGCCAATCTTTTTCTATAAATTTTTTTTTTCTGAAAAATCGGCCTACCGTCGGAATTCCGACATCAAAGCATAAAAATTCCGACAGAGGAGTGTCGTTGGATGCACAGCATCCTCGTCGGAGCTCTCCTGGAGGCCATCATAATGCTGACACCAAAGGGTTAAAATTACGACGGCCTCCATGAGAGTTCTGATGAGGATGCTATGCATCCGACGACACTCCTCTGTTGGAATGTTTACGCTTTGATGTCAGAATTCCGATGGTAGCCCCAGATCGAGACGGTATTCTTTCTAGGTATGAGTATCAATGGCGGCCGTTGGAAAGGATGGGGTTGATGTCAGAATTGCGACGACCACAAGGATAGTCGAAACTTCTGACATAAAGTTTTCGACAGCTAGTTTTGTCGATAGTGCGATGAAATTGCATCGGAATGATGACGATTTGCTCAAAATTTTGACCTGAATGTACTAGTGATCACTTACTTACAAAATGTCTACAATGATCTCTTTTATATATAAGAGTCATTCTACAACTTGCCAAGTCGGCTTACAAGGTTTTTACAATAATAAACAAAATGTAATATAAGAAAAATCCTGTCGGCCTCTGTGTCGGTGTAGAGTGTGATCTATTGATGCCAGTGAACTATCTTGCCAGTGTAATGCCTTGCCGGTGCCATAGGATTGTAAGGTTGCCATCAATGACAAAACCTTCAATCACATACAATGTCTCATTGGAGTGTGCATATGCCAACAATCGTAAGCAACATCAAAGCATCATATTGAAAGAAATTTGACCCATATCGAAAATCAAGATCCATATCGCAAATCAAAGGACCCATATCGAAAGCAACATCAAAGACCCATATCAAAAATCAAAAGATCCATATCGCAAGCATCAAATCAGGAATCATATCAGAAATCAAGAATCGAAACTCATATCGGACATCAAATTCATATCGCAAGGCAAAAATCACAGATCCACATCAAAAGAAAATCAAGATCCTCATCAAAACAATCAATCAGCTTGGCACTCCATATCGAAAGCAATTTCAATAGCAGACTCCAAAATCATCATATCAAAATCGGACATCATCACAATAGGAAAAACATTGGCTCAAGACCCATCTCAAAACACTCAGCAGGTGCATATCAACCCCTAAGCCATCTATCTCATCTATCTCAACTCACAATACATCCTTCCAAGACTTTTCCCCCCATTTTGGACCCTACGCGCTAAACCTGGGCTCCTACGCACTAAGATGTTACTTACGCGCTATCCTTTTCCTCCAATGCACTAGAAACTTTAACCTACGTGATAAATCCCCCGCCGCACTAATTGGTTTCACCAGTACGCTACCCTGCTAACCGTATGTGCTAATCTACCCGACGCGCTACTATATCTACCCCATACACTAACTTTTAAACCCTATTCACTAAAACACGGGACACGCTAACCTAACCTAGCTAGTCTAGGACCAAAACTGGGACTAGGGATTCTAGAATATATCTCAACTCACAATACATCCTTCCAAGACTTTTCCCCCCATTTTGGACCCTACGCGCTAAACCTGGGCTCCTACGCACTAAGATGTTACTTATGCGCTATCCTTTTCCTCCAATGCACTAGAAACTTTAACCTACGTGATAAATCCCCCGCCGCACTAATTGGTTTCACCAGTACGCTACCCTGCTAACCGTATGTGCTAATCTACCCGACGCGCTACTATATCTACCCCATACACTAACTTTTAAACCCTATTCACTAAAACACGGGACACGCTAACCTAACCTAGCTAGTCTAGGACCAAAACTGGGACTAGGGATTCTAGAATATATAAATGTTTTACTCTTGATGTATCTCAAGTAATGGAGGAAATAGAAAAATTGGATAAAGACATACTCCTTCATTTTAATACTTAGGCTAGTAGGAAGAACACTGAACCCTTAGCCATCTACTATTCAAAATGTATGGGGAAACATTCGTTGAGAGAATGTACATTGAATGAAGTTGATCTTTGTGGAATTTGTGATAAACATCATACAAAAATATCTTTTAGTCTCTTACCAGAGATTGAAAATCACTTGAAACCTCCCATTGTAGAGGAAGAGCTTAATTATATTAGATAGAGACCACAAAATTCTGGGTTTAATACTTATCAGGGATAATATGGCCCTATAAAGACCTAGAATCAACATGGCTAAATGTAAATCAATGGACTCCTCAATTTCCAATGCAACCTCCTCCTAAATCTTGGGGACCACTTGAATGTCTTAGTCCTAAATGGAATCAACCACCATGACAACCACAATGACAACTATACCAATAATAGTTGAAACAATATCAAGCACAATTTCAATCGTGGTAGAGTCAAGGAGAAAAGCGTCGTTGGAGAAAACCTCCACCATTAATCAATAGCCCTAATCCAAATAATGAGCAAGTGAATCAACCTCAAATACCAACACAACTAGTTCAAAATTCAAAGAATAATTGGCCTCAAAAAATATTCAATACCGATTCTAATCCTCCTAACCTGAACCTCCTACATGTTTATGATATTCAATTAAGGAATCATAATATTCCTTCCAAACTATATGTTTTAGATAAGGAGGGGGAGAATAAGATAGTCTCAGAGAAAGGATCAAAATCTTGATAATATTAAAGTTGTTGCTAATAAAGAACCTTTTACTGAGTTCTTTAGAGAAGACCAAGTAGCTCTGATGCCTCCTGGATTGATCATGTTAATATGGTAGATTCTCAACTCCTCAAGAACTAAAAAATATCAATATAGAGATACCTTTATTACAAGCTATTAAGGATATACCAAAGATTAATCAATTAATCAGGTCACTTTGTATAAAAATACCTGGGAGAAAGAAGAAATTTCCTTCCATAATCTAGTTAGAGATTAAACTCATTGATGTTTTTTCAAGGAGATTGCTTCCTTATAAATATAGCGGCCTTGGGAGTCCTATGATAATTTTAAATAAAGGTCCTTATAGATAGTTCACTATTGATATGTTGGGAATGTTGAGTTATCAAACCATAATAACTGTACTTCAGTTGGTAGATCAATCCATTGCCAAACGTGAAGGTGTTTTGGAGGATGCAATGGTTAAATAGATACATGGGACTATCCAGTTAAATTTTTAGTGCTCAAGAGAAGGAAGAAAGATTCGAGGTATCCAATCATACATAAACTAGAACAACATTAATAGATTGTAGATTTGAAAATATGATCATCTCTAATGGTCAGAAACAAAAAGAATTGTCACTTTATCCTCCAGCCAAACCAAAATTCCATTCTGATACTCAAATTTGGGTTGATGAGGATATGGATTTAAAAGGTGATGGATTTGTTGAGTTAGCCATGGTTACTGTGGCTGAACATGTTGAGGAATATGAAGAGTATGTAGAACAAGGGGAAGATCTCAATTCCATTCTTAGAAGAACTGATAAGATCAATGAGGATGTAGAAGAATGTCCTTTGATTAAGATTATTGAAAATGAGGAAGAGGATTGCAAAATAATTTTGCATTAGTCTATGCCATAGCCTTGTACTTTGAAAACACTTGTAGGAGATCCAATTGATGATAAGAATGAAACCAAGGAAATTATAGTAGCATGGGATAAGCCTCTTTTCATTAAATCATGTTCGCTTCCCACACAAGAAGAGGCATAGCAAGTTTTGGAAAAACATTCAAAATTTTCTTGGGAATACAAAGACATGAGAGGAATTCACCCATCTATATGTACTCATTATATTTATACTATGAATGTTAAATCTGTGAGACAAGGGAAAAAATAATTAATCTACCTCTTATAGATTTCGTCAAGTAGGAAATAGAAAAATCGCTGCAAGTTGGGTTCATTTATCCAATTTTGGATTGTCAATGGGTTTCCCCATTGGTCATTGTTCCCAAGAAAAATGGTAAGTGGTGTGTGTGTGTGTGGATTATAGAGGATTGAATAAGGCCACCAAGAAGGATTATTTTCCTTTACCATTTATTGATCAAATACTTGATAACCTAGCTAGCAATAGTCATTTCTCTTTTCTCAATGGCTTTAATGGTTACGATTAGATTCAAGTGGCTCCTAAAGATTAGGATAAGACAACATTCACATTTCCTTAGGGTACATATTCATATAGGGTTCTACCATTTGGATTTTGTAATGCACTCGCTACTTTCCAAAGGGCTATATAAGCCATTTTTTCAGATTTAACCACCTCATGAGTTGAAGTGTACAAGGATGATTTCACAGTACGTGGGAAATGTTTGAAGAAGAATTGGAGAGTTTGAATAAATTTTTATAGAGGTGTAAGGATCATAGATTATCATTGAATCATGAAAAATGTTCCCTAATGATGACAAAATGAATTGTCTTAGGAAATCACATTTAAAAGGAGGGAATAAGAGTTGATCCTAAAAGGGTGGAGATTATTCAATAGATTGACATTCCAAAAACTCAAATTGATGTTAGAAGTTTTCTTGGGAATGCAGGGTACTATAAAATATTCATTGAAGGATTCAATAAAATTGTTGAGCCTCTGCTCACACTGCTAAAAAAGAATGCAAAATTTTCATGGATAGACAACTATAAAAAATCCTTCAAAACTGTTAAACATGTCTTAACTACCTTTCCTATTATCAAAGTACCTATCTAGTGTGAGGCCCTACCCCATGACCATCATAGCACTTCATTGATTTTCATGTTAGAATTATTATTTGATACACTATTTTGATGCATTATGGATTTAGATACTATCTAATAGGTGATTTGATATCATTGGATATGATGTATTCCATCTAATGTTGATTTTAATACTTATGTGATGATGATATGATACATTTATGCATGTCTTATGGATAATTGATTTATATGATGCTTATGATGATGCAATTAATTGATTTCATATAGATTTGCTAGGAAAAATGTTAATTGGATACTATCTGTATTGCTCTTTGATTTGGATCAATTGATGAGATGTCATGAAATTGATGTTGTGTCTAATGTGTATTTCCTTTCATATACTTACATATGCATGTGGTTTTGGATTACCGATGTTGAAATAAGATGTGTGGGAAATTAATCCATGCGACCATGGAAATACACAAAGAACTAAGACCAAACCTATGTGAAACAGTAAAGAAAAGGTTTGTCTTTTTGGAGAGACAATACCTCATATTTGTAATTGTTAATTTTATTATCCCCAAGAAGGACATGCCAAATGCATTTTATGATGTGTATTTTATTGTGTCATTTGACACTTGTGATATGTGTGAGTTGGAAAATGACATGTCCTTAGGAGGGAAAGTGTGTAACCCAATGCATTTTCAAATACCTTGTTGTGGTCCCAAAAGATAACTTGGTTAGAGAGCCATTAGTTTGGTCAAATCAAGTTGACCCGTAGACAAACTTTAGGTTGGTTTTTTGGGGGCCAAACTAACTCTTAAGGTTGAGGTTAGGTCACTTTTGAAGGCCCATTTGATATACCTATGGGTAAGGGACATTTTTAGTCATGTGACCACTTAAATGTGACTGTCAAGTCACTTCAAAAGTGTGTTTTTTAAAATGGACGAAAATTGAACTTTTAGAACATTGACTCTTAGGTAGACAACCTTCATTTTGGTGTTTAGGTCCACTTCCCCATCTTACAACCACCTTTTTTAGTTTTCATTTCTATAAACCATGTAAGAGGTTGGGAAGACCAACCTATGGGAGCTCACATATTTTCTAAGGAAGTTGGAAAGTGTGAGGAGAGCCAACATAGGGGAGACTTTCAAACTTGGGACTTTGATCACCCACTCTCCAATCTTAGAGACAAGTTTGTATTGGATTTGGAATTTTAGAATAAAATTTTGGCTAAGTAAGGATATTGTAAGGGAATTGGACAACTCTTCTACAACATACATACCATATCATGAGTAAAGGTTGGTGTTACTCCTTCCAAGTAATTAGTTGCATTCATGTTGTGTGATGGTAAAATTTGAATTTGTTATGAGATGAATGTGGTTCTATGTCTTTGAAATTATGTTTTTTGAATTGTTTTTAGTTGGTTTTGTTTTGGATTTTCTTGTTTGTTTGTACATGGGAGTCAAGACTAAACTCACCCTTGGGAGGGAAGAGCAGTCTTGGGGTGGAGGGTTTTTAGGATAGTCTAAGGGTGTAGAGTGTCTCTTCTAGGAAGAGAGGGATACACAAGGTTTTTAAGAGCCTTGCTGCTATTTTTTTTATATATATCATATGGGGTTCATAAGGGGAGTTTGGCTTGAAGTCTTGGGGGTCATAACGATTGTTTTAGTCCTGTGAGATACCAAGTAGATGAATATTTTAGCCTTGTGAAGGCATTTGGTTATCAATGGTTTTAATGTAGTTCTCCCTTTAGATACTTGGTCCACCTTCACCTCATTGTTTGAGTCACTTGGTGACTATGTGCAAGCCTTGGGTTGGGAGTTCATTGTTGAAATGTTTCCTTGTATTTATGTATTTAGTATGTGTGTTACCTATTTGGTTCTTGGTTCTCTTAGCTCGGGGGTGGCCTTTGTTAGATAGTTCAGATAATCGAAAGACAATTGAGAGGGGGGGGTGTGAATCAGTTGTCACAAATTACCAGAAGCATTAGCAATTTAAACTTTAATACCAGAACCTAAAACAATAATACCGAAATAGCAGTTAATCCAATTAAGCATAAACAATAATCACATAATAAAAGCCATCCACACAATACCAATATTTGTACATGGAAAACCCGGTAAAGGGAAAAACCACGGTGGGAAGCCTACCCATAGTCAAATAATACTTCTACAGTAAGTATGTGAATTATAATGAAGGGGCTTGCACTTCCAGGAAGGCCATCAACCTAGAGCACACTGCTCATCACAAAAGGAGCCTCACTGACTACATATAAATCTAGACTACAATCCAGAGAAGTGTTGAATTAAAAAAGATAGCATCTCCTATGCCTGAGTACAGTTCCAGTTAATCTCATTACTGGAGGACTAAATCCTCTTACACAAACCCAATTTGATCTCCAATGATCAACCAACTCCTTTGCCTGGATGATATTACATTATTTGCACATTACATTCCTTGACCATGGCATCTTACATTAACCATGATGATCTACAATGAGATCTTACATCTATTTATACAAACCCTCGACTATAAACAATTAGGTCGGCCACCAGAGAATAAACCAATTACATAATTACAAACTATGTCGGCCTTAGACCAAAAGAAATAATATCCAACACATAAGACATCCTGGAAATACAACAATAGGTCATATCCACACGTTACATTAATGCCGGTCCATAACCTAGATCAACCGGGACCAAGTATAGGTCCACACACTTCAGCAATGATCTCCAAACGCCAAGCCTCAAACATGATCACCAATAGCATCCTAAAACTCCATCAAAAGCTGCACCAACACCACTTATGCAATTCATCAAATATCTCCACCAAAAGTTTTGTCGGTGAAACCCTCACCAAAACCAGAAACCAATATTCTAAGCAAGTAGGATAAAATCCAATCATCAGACCAAAACCAACTGATCAAGTATGAGTATAAGCATTATGAATAAGCCAATTATATCACCAGATTATACCAGAGCCTATTAGATCAAGCCGAATCCAAGTTAACCAAAAACCACTCAACCTACCAGAACCAGAAGGGTGCTGGTAAAGCATCCAAATAGATAGTATTGACATCAATGATAAAAATCAATGCAACACATAATCAATTCCACCAAATGGCCAACAATCTCTCCCTTTGGCATCAATGGCAACACTAGATGTGAAAAACATCTAAGTACCAAGAAGTGCCAAACAAGTCTCCCCCTGTGAAATACAACCAACAATCTCTTGCATATAACTCTGAATATAAATAACTCTCCCCCTTTGATATTTACTTTTTCACATCACTATCTCTCCCCCTTTGACATCAATGTCAGAAATCTGATAGAAATATCAAGGCAAAATAAAACATAAACCTCTGAATCTCAAAGCTAGCTATGTCCCCTGAGCAGTAGCATCCCACATCAGTGCCAGAATGAATAGTATCTCTGATAATGCATGTCGTACTGATGCCAAACCACATCAATCAAGTCTCTAACGAAGGGGCAAAAACCCCCAATCTGTCTCTCAGGTACTCAAATAATTCCTTGGATAAAGGTTTAGTGAAAATATCCGCAATCTATTCTTTAGTGTTCACATAAACTAGTCGAACTTCATTTGCTTCCACCTTCTCCTTCAAAAAGTTATACTTGATAGATATGTGTTTTTTCTTAAAATTAAATACGGGATTCTTTGATATATCAATAGCAACAGAGTTATCACAGTGAATAACTACCGGTGCATCACAATCCACCATTATATCCTTCAACATTTTCTTCATCCATAAAACTTCTGTATAGTTAGTAGCAGCAACAACATACTCAACTTCAACAATAGATAAATAAGTACATGACTGTTTCTTGCTGATCCATGAAACCAACTTCTTTTCAAGAAAGAAAGCTCCACCGGAATTACTTTTTTGATCATCAACATCTCCAGCCTAGTCAACATCTATATATGCACATAAAGTAAATTTATCATCCTTAGGGTACCATAAGCCATATTCTGATGTACCTTGCAAGTATCTAAAAATTCCTTTCACCGCCATCTCATGATTTTCTCTAGGATCACTCTGTAATATTGAAACAATAGAAACAACATTCATAATGTCAGGCCTAGTCTGAGTCAAATAAAGTAGACCTCCAATCATAGATTTGTATCTTGTAGGATTTAGTGGTGTAGAAACATCTTTTCTTATCAATTTCTCACTTGTAACCATAGGTGTACTTACTGGTTTGGATCTCCCATACCAAATTTCTTCAACAATTCCTTAGCATATTTAGTTTGACAGATAAAAATTCCTTTGTCAGTCTGAGTAATCTGCAAACCTAAGAAAAATTTCATCTCACCAATCATAGACATCTCAAATTCTTTCTTCATATTCTTAGAAAATTCTATGCATAATTTATCTTCACCTCCAAAAATAATATCATCAAAAAATACTTCAACAATCAGTATATCATCATCAGTGATTTTATAATATAAATTATTGTCAACACTGCCCTTAGTAAAACCAAGCTTCAAAAGATATTTATCCAACCTTGCATACCAAGCTCTAGGTGCTTGTTTCAATCCATATAAAGCTTTCCTTAACCTAAAAACCATATAGGTATCATCTGATAGTGAAAAAACATCAAGTTGCTCAATATAAACTTCCTCATCAAGATCCCCATTCAAAAATACACATTTAACATCCATCTGATAAACCTTGTAGTTTTTATAAGCAGCATAGGCAAGAAATAATCTTACAGCTTCAATCCTAGCTATCGGTGCAAAAGTTTCTCCGTAATCAATTCCTTCCTTCTAAGAATATCCTTTACAAACCAGTCTAGCCTTATTCCTTAGAACTTGACCATCCTCATTCAATTTATTCCTAAAAACCCATTTAGTTCCAATAACATTTTTATTTTTAGGTCGGGGAACCAAAGTCCATGTGTTATTTTTCTCAATCTGATCTAATTCTTCTTGCATAGATTTTAACCAAAATTCATCTTTACATGTCTCAATTACTGATATTGGTTCAACTTGTTAAATTAAACATACCTTATTAGTTGCCAGTCTTCTTCTTGTCATCACTCCATTGCTCTTATCCCCAATGATTGATCTTAAAAATGATTCAATCACATACCTGGGAGTCTTCTGACTCTCTGTTCCTCTTCCCCGATCTTCAGTTACTGTAGAATTCTCTGATATTTTCAGAGTAACTGGTTCAACTCTTTGTTCTGGTAAAGGTGCTACCGGTTTAGATATAATCATTTCCACTGCCGGTTCCTTCTCATAAACTCTGATTTGACTTCTATTTAGTTCATCTACTTTGACATTAACACTCTCCACTATTCTTTGCAATCTCTTGTTATAGCATCTATATGCTTTGATTTCATTAGAATAACCAAGAAATATGCCTTCATCACATCTAGGATAAAATTTTCCAATAGTATCATCTCTCCTGATATAACATTTACTACCAAAAATTCTGAAATACTTAACTGTAGGTGTATTGCCAAACCACAATTAATAAGGTGTCTTACCGGTTTCTCCTTTGATATGTACTCTGTTGAATGTATAAACCATTGTACTTAGTGCTTCTCTCTAGTAGATATGAGGTAGATTAGATTCCTTCATTATTTTTCTAGCACCATCCAAGATAGTTTTGGTTTTCCTTTCCACAACTCCATTCTGCTGAGGTGTTTGGGGAGTAGAAAATTGTCTTCTTATACCATGCTTGTCACAAAAAGTTGTTAAACTCATCGGATGTGAATTCTCCACCATGATCTAATATCAAACATTTGATCTTCAATACTGTCTCAGTTTCCACTTTAGGCTTAATGATTTTAAACTTTTCAAATGCTTCATATTTTTCTCTCAAAAAAGTAACCCACATCATTCTAGAACAATCATCAATGATTAGCATGAAATATCTATCACCATGAAAACTTTTAATTCTAGTAGGGCCATACAAATTAGTATGAATAAGATCAAGAACATCATTTAATTTATCTTGTATACTCCTAAAAGAGGTTTTGACTTGTTTACCCATTTGACATTCTTTACATACCGGATTATAGGGCTTCATAATCTTAGGTATATCTCTAACAACCTTAGTTAAACTGATCTTCAAAATGCAATCATAATTCACATGACACAACCTTTTATACCATAGCCAACTCTAATCAATCTGTGTAATCAAACATGTCTTCTCACCAGAGTTTAAATGAAATATATTACCTTTTGTCTGTGTATCAGTTGCAATCTCCAAGCCAGATCTATTAATGATTTTGTATTTTCCATCCTTGAATTGTAATTGAAATCCCTTATCTACCAATTGTCCTACACTCAAAATATTATGATTAAACATTGTCAGTATTGTTCCTACCATCCAATGATATAGTTCCTTTTCTTTTGATCATACATGCCTTGTCATCTCCAAATCTAACTAGTCCAGCATCAAATTCTTGCAAAGACAAAAACTTCCCTTTATCTCCAGTCATATGATGTGAAAAACCACTGTCAATTACCCATTCATTCTTATCCTCAATTTTAGCAGCACATGCTTTTTTCTCAGGTACATTCTCTTCTAGTGCCGGATCATCTTCCTTGATAGCCAAGAATACCCATTCTTTCCAATTGCCGGATTCACTAGTAGAGTCTTCTGCCGGTTCATCATTTGAATCAGTAATGCTTTCCTCATCCGCTATGTAGCATGATTTGTCTTTGTTTTTCTTGAATCTATACTTGTTTTGATATCGAGGGTTATGCTTAAATGATATTTTAACTCTTTCTTCAAAATCTTGAATTAATTCCAAGACATCTAGATGCAAAATGACCAATCTTATTGCATGCAAAACATTTAAAAGGTTCTTTTTCTTCATACTTACTTCCTGCTGGTCCTTTCAGTACTCTTATAGTAAATAGTGCTTCAGGTTGCTCAAACTCGTCATCTTATCTCTTCATATCTTCTAATTCTTTTGCATATAAATCTTTCTAGTTTTTCTTACCGGTTGTAGATGTAGATGCATGAAAAGCAAGTTCAGTCTTGACAGCTCCAGAAGGTCCAAATTCCTTAATCTCAAAAACAAATAGTTTCCCAACCAAAGTATCTTTGTTGATGGATGTATTAGCCATTGTTATTAACTCATTGATAGCAGTAGCCTTCATTTTGTAAGCTGGTGGTAGGGCTCTCAAGACTTTAGAAATAATTTCATCTTCACTCAGAGTTCCACCACAACATTGAATTCCCATAACAATCTCATTTACTCTTTCCATGAATGTAGTAATCCTTTCATCTTCTTCCATTTTCAGGTTTTCATATCTCACCTAGTAACCATCAAGTTTATCAATCTTCACTGTAGGGTCACCTTAATTAAGAGTCTGCAACTTATCTCGTATAGCCTTTCCAAATGATTTGTCTATAAGTCCCATTATTTACTGATCAGAAAGTGTACACAAGAGGGATTCTCTTGCTCTACAATCATTATCAAGCTCCTTTTCTATGATACATAGCCCTCCTTGTGTCTTGTCAAACACTCCAAGATTTATGACACCAACCCCTCAAAACACCAATAGGATCCTATAAGGCAAGACTCTACAATCTTAGTTCCAATTCCTCATCTCACTCCAAGATTCATACTACTCAAATTAGGTAACTTGCTCCATCATGCATCATGAAACCTCCTAAGGTTCTTGACCTTCACAAAACCTATTTTGGATCATAAAACACTCAAATGGACCAGACCAAACACCGATTTCAAGGATTCAACCCAATTCGCTATGACACCTTCACAATTATGCCTATTTGCTTGTAGCCCTCGGGGACGGGTAATGGGACCCTAAGTCCAAACTTTTCCAAACACCATAGCAAAAATATCATTGATTTAGATACCCTTTATGGTCTTACACAAACCCCCAAAAGGAGAAGTCAAGATCTGACAAGGAAAGGTCTAAACCCAGTGATGACCAACTGTCCTAAAGGGATACTTAAGCCTCCATTTGTGAAGCAACTATATCAAAATGGACACACCTTACAACCACAACCCCATGGGAATGTGGGGAACCATAAACTATTATAGATTCTAGGGTTACATGCTTGGAATCATCGCCAATTGTCTTCTAGGGTAATTATTGCAGTCTAAGGGCTAGGTAGCCACATAGAGATGTCTACCTAGGGAATGATCAAAGACACATCTCCCTTGCTCCTCCTACAAAATTATTTTGGAAACATAGAATACATAGGCCACACTTGCATCGCACCCACTTCCATGAGTTTTAGATGACCAGGTTGCAAGTTATGGCCATGGGAAGGCAAAACCCTAGGCAAAACCCTGGTTTTCTGGGTACCTACAACAAAACTTAGATATCTAGAGAAAAACAAACAATAAAGACATAAAATCAAGACAAAATAATTGGTAACTCATTTCACTAACAAAATTACAACATTAGGGATTGGTCCCAATCCATACAAGTCCGAACCCTGTGCCAAAACCTCACAGTTTGCAGGAAAAGCTCAGAATTTTCATAAAATATTTCTCTGTATAGTCTCTCCTTGGGAATTATGTCCTCAAGGTTTTTATACCAATATACAAATGATCCTAACTAAAAAAAAGAGGCTAGAGCCATTGGACGAGTTAAACCAACAAAAATTCAAAAAGTTGCACAAAAGTTGCTCATGACAACTTTTGACAAAGTTGTAAAAAATGTCATTTCTTGCACCCGAATGACTTGGTTCATGAATAACACCTCAAAACACCCTAGAAGCACATAAAACAACTAAAACCACTAGGACAAACATATCCTAAGCATACTTAGTCCCCTTTTGTCCAAAAGTCCTAATTGGCTTATCAAGATACCAAAATAGGAGTTTGGCTCACAAGATGGGGTCCTTTATTACAAACACAAAATGCATGATTGAAACATAAGAAAAACATCCTAAGACATGTTTAAGGTCTTTTCCTTCCTCCTCTAAGCCTGAATGATCATGTTGAATGGGTTCCCCTATACCATACTCCCCGAAAGAAGAAATATCAAGTCCACTTGAGATGAGAGTCTGCAGGTCTGTACCATGGTTTTTGATTTGCTCTTCTATCATCCAAATTGCTTCAGAATCTGGTTGTCCCTACTAGGCCACCAAATACTCCATATATACTTTGTTCCTTGTCCTCTTTGCAGCCTTTCTGTCCAAAAATTTATGCAATTTTGGTGGTTCATGTTTGGGAATGTCATCATCTACTACAACCTGAATGGTTTCTTCTCCTGCATCAAGACTACATTTGTAAAGAGTTAAGCCACATACATTAAAAATGGGTGACAAACCAAGATCAGTTGGGAGTTGAAGTTCATAAGCATTTTGTCCACATTTTTCAAGATTTGATAGGGTCCAATCTTCCTCTACATAAGCTTTGGATATTTGCCTTTTGGAAGTATTTCCTTCTTCAAGTGAACCCACATCAAACATGACATCCCTCTTCTTCTTATCAACATGAGCCTTATATCTTTCTGTAGATTGTTGAAGGTGGGATTTAACTTGGTCATGTATCTCCTTTATGGTGGTGGCAAAAGTTTCTCCATCTACACTAATGTCTTCTCCTTGAGGTAGTTCTATTAACTCCAACACACCCCTTGGGTGGATGCCATACACAACCTGGAAAGGTGACTTACCAGTTCTTCTATTTACTATATCATTATAAGAGAATTCTTCCTGAGACAATATGCTATCCCACTTCTCTCCATATTGCCTAGTCAAACATCTTAGCAGATTTCCCAATGATCTATTTACAACTTCAGTTTGGCCATCCGTTTGGGGATGGTAGGCTAAGGAGAAGGCTAGATTTGTGCCAAGATTTTTCCAAAGAGTCCTCCAAAAGTGTTCAATAAATTTCACCTCCCTATTAGAGACTATGGTCAAAGGCAAACCATGTATCCAGACAATTTCTTTGAAAAATAAGTCTGCAACATAAGAAGCATCACAAGTGGTTTTACATGGCGAGAAATATGTCATTTTACTAAACCTATCCACCACTACAAAAACACTATCATAACATTTTCTTGTCCTAGGAAATCCTAAAACAAAATCCATACTTATACTTTCCCATGGTCTTGAAGGAATGGGTAAAGGCTGGTATAAGCCTGCATTGGTGGACTTCTCCTTTGATTTTTGGCATATCACACATGTCTCCACAAATCTCCTCACATCTGTCTACAATTTTGGCCAAAAGTAGTGCCTCTTCGCCAAGTCTAGTGTCTTGTCAAGGCCAAAATGTCCTGCCATTGCTCCATAGTGCTTCTCCTTGATTATGTTTAGTCTCATAGAGCATTTGGGTATGCACAACTGTGCACCCTTAAACAACAATCCATCTTGTATCAGAAATTTAGAAAAATCAACATGGAACTGCTCATCAAAAGATGCACACACCTTTTAGATCTCTCCAAAGTCTTCATCATCCTCATACATGGCCTTCAAGGAGTCTATTCCAACACTCTCCAATTGGATCTGATTTGTGGTTAATACTCTTCTGATCAAAGCATATGCCACCTTATTCTTGACCCCTTTCTTATGCTTAAGAGCGAAAGTGAAGGCTTGTAGGGTCTCTACCCACTTCATATGCCTATGGTTCAACTTTTCTTGGCTATTTATGAAACTAAGGGCCTGATTGTCTCTGAAAACTATGAACTCCTTTGGTAGCAAGTTGTGTCTCCACTTTTTCAAGAATTGCACTAGAGCATACATCTCTAGGTCTTAGGATGAGTACCTCCTTTTTGCCTCATTTAATTTCTCATTGAAGAAGGAAATGGGCCTTCCTTCCTGACTAAGCACTTCCCCAATAGCCATGTGACTGGCATCACATTCCACATGGAAGATTTTGTTGAAATCAAGTAGGGTAAGGACCGGCTACTTTGCAACTTTCTTCTTCAATGTTTCAAAGGATTTATCTACCTCTTTAGTCCAACTGAACCTGCACTTTTGTCCTCCCTTTACGGTGTCAAGCATTGGAGCACAAATATGACTAAATCCCCTTATAAATTTCTTATAGAATGTGGCTAAACCATGGAGGCTTCTAACATCATTCATGGTTCTAGGTGTAGGCCAAGACAGTATAGCACTCACCTTTTCTTGATCCATTTTCAACTCACCATATGAGATTACAAATCCAAAGTAAATGATCTCTTCCTACATAAAAAAACACTTTTCCAAATTGATCATTAATTTCTCTTCATACAATCTCCTTAGGACTAGGTCTACATGTTTTAGGTGCTCTTCTTTGGTTTGACTAAAAATTAGAATGTCATCTAGGTAGACTATGACAAATTTTCCTATGAAATCCCTCAAAAATTCATTCATTAACCTCATAAAGGTGCTTGGTGTATTAGATAAGACAAAGGGAATGACCGTCCACTCATACAACCCCTCATTTGTTTTAAATGAAGTCTTCCACTCATCTCCCGACCTAATCCTAATCTGATGGTAGCCACTTTTCAAGTCAATTTTTGTAAAATATCTAGCACCCCCCAAACAATCTAAGAGATCCTCAATCCTAGGCATTGGAAATCTATACTTGATAGTAATTTTGTTGATATCCCTTGAGTCTGTACAAAGTCTCCAAGTGCCTTCCTTTTTGGGTGCCAAGACTGCAGGGACTGCACATGGGCTCAAACTTTTGCCAATCAGTCCGGACTCCAACAGTTCTTCAATATGTTTTTCCATGTCAACATTCTGATCTGGGGTGAGCTTATATGCTTCTTTGTTAGGCAGGGTGGATCCAGGTATAAGGTCTATGCAATGATTTATACCCCTCATAGGAGGTAGTGTCCTTGGCATGCCATTAGAGATTGTACCTTTGTACTTGTTTAGTAACTGCTGCACTGCAGGGTCAACCAACCCCAATCTGTCTCCTTTCTTTTCTTCATAATTCTCCACCTTTGTCACTTTGGGACTAGGAATAAGAGCATAACAATCAATGCCTTCATTTGCTATCTTCTTCAAGAATTTCTTTCCCCCCTACCACCAACACCTTGGCCTCTTTTGTTTTTGTTTCCTCCTCACTCTCCATCAAAGCTAACAACTCTATCACCTTACCATCTTTGGTGATTGAATATGTGATTCTAGCACCATCATGTTGTGCCTTCAAATCAAATTTCCATGGTCTCCCAAATAGGAGATGGAAAGCATCCATGTTTGCAATGTCAAACAAAAACCCATCCTTATAGGCTCCAATATGGAATTCTACCCAATCCTGCTCTTCCACAACAACTTGCTCACCTTGGGTGAGCCATGAGACCTTATAGGGGCAAGGGTGAGGTGGTCTTCTCAATTTTAGCTTCTCCACCATTTCTAGAGACACAAAGTTTTCAGTTGATCCAGAATCTATTAGAACCTTGCATACCTTTCCACCCGCTTTGCAAGTGGTCTTGAATAGAGACTTTCTCTGTGGGGGTTCTTTGTCAGCCATCTTCATGGTAGTTACTACTCTTCTAATCATCAAAGCTTCACCTCTTTCAGGGTAACCATAGCTATCAGGGGTATTGACACTCTGGTATGTATTTGCGCTTGCCAAACTTTGGCAATCAGATTCTTGGACCAAGTTACTTCTTCTTTCCCCCGTGGAACTAGTAGGCTTGTCAGGACACCTATTGGCCATGTGCCCTTCTTGATTGGAGTTATAGCATCTGATTGGACCTCTACCTTGAGATCTTCCCCTAAATGGTGGTCTTCTTCCTTTGAAATTACCCCTTTGATTGTATCCTCCATTGCCATTGTGACTACTTTCTCCTTTAGTGCCTTCTTGATTTATTTCACCTTGGTTTCCAAAACTATTTCCCTTACCTCTGAAAAAATTTCTTCTACCCCTATGCTGTCTTCCTCTTCCTTTGTTCTGATCTTGTCTCCTTTTGTTTTCTCTTCCACCTTGATGGCAAGTTGATGGCATCTACCAACTGTATTCGGGCTAAAGAGGTTTAGTTCTTCTTGGATGTTGTACCTTAATCCATTTAGGTACCTGACAAATTTTTCACTCTCCTCCTCCTCCTTTGTCTTAGTCTTCATACATAGCCTTTGGAACTCCTCAGTGTAAGAGTTCACATCCATCTCCTTTTTCTTGAGATTTTGCCTCCTCTTGTGGAGTTGAACTTCATAATCCTTGGGCACATAAGCCTCCTTTACTAAGGCAACCATCTTTTTCCAAGAAACAATCTTGGGTTTGTTGTCCTTTTCTCTCCCCTCCTAGACAAAGCTCCACCAAGTTAGGGCAGCTCCTAGTCCCTTCAACTTGGATTTAGCAATCTTCACCTTCTGGTGCCCTGGAATGTCTTCATATTCAAAGAAACTGGACAGGGAGTCTATCCAATCCACCACTACATCTGGTTCCATCTTCCCAGTGAAAGTTGGCAAGTCAATCTTCTGCTCCATGGTTATTCTCTCCATGGACTTGAGGGCATTAAGGGAGTGCCTCTGGTCAGGAGGAATCACCTCTTCCTCTAGCCTAGGGATCTCATATTCATCCCCTTCTTCACCGCTACCAGTGCCTCCATCTTCCTTCCCATCTACTCTGCCTCTCAACCTCTTTATCTCCTTCTGCATGGCCCTGTAAGCATTGGCTTGCTCTCTCATAATATTTGCCAATTCCATGTTGGTGATTGGTCCCCTAGGGACTTCTTCCTCTCCCTCTACAATTTTCTCAAAATCACTCTCTCTTTACCAAATCTATTACTAGCTCTGATACCACTTGATGCAGAGCTCTCCTTGTGTCTTGTCAAACACTCCAGGATGTATGACACTAACCCCTATAAACACCAATAGGATCTTACAAGGAAAGACTCTACAATCTTAGTTCCAATTCCTCATCTCACTTCAAGATTCATACTACTCAAATTGGGTAAATTGCTCCATCATGCATCATGAAACCTCCTAAGGTTCCTAACCTTCAAAACACCTATTTTGGATCATACAACACTCACATGGACCAAACCAAACACTGGTTTCAAGGATTCAACCTAATTCCCTATGACACCTTCACAATTAGGCCTATTTGCTTGTAGCCCTTAGGGACGAGTAATGGGACCCTAAGTCCAAACTTTTCCAAACACCCTAGCAAACAAATCATTGATTCAGATACCCTTTATGGTCTTACACAATCCCCCAAAAGGAGAAGTCAAGATCTGACAAGGAAAGGTGTGAACCCGGTGATGACCAATTGTCCTAAAGGGCTAATTAGGCCTCCATTTGTGAAGCAACTATATCAAACTAGACACACCTTACAACCACAACCCCATGGGCATGTGAGGAACCATAAACCATTATAGATTTTAGGGTTACACACCTGGAATCATCACCAATTGTCTTCTAGGGTAATTATTGCAGTCTAAGGGCTAGGTAGCCACATAGAGATGTCTACCTAGGGACTGATCAAAAACACATATCCCTTGCTCCTCCTACAAAATTCTTTTGGAAAAATAGAATACATAGGCCACAAGTTTGCATCACACCCACTTCCATGAGTTTTAGATGACCAGGTTGCAAGTTATGGCCATGGGAAGGCAAAACCTTGGTTTTCTAGGTACCTACAACAAAACTTAGATATTTGGAGCAAAACAAACGATCAAGACCTCAAATCAAGACCAAATCATTGGTAACTCATTGCACTAAAAAAATCAGAACATTGGGGATTGGTCCCAATCCGTACAACTTCATACCCCGTGAAAACCTCACAGTTTGCAGGAAAAGCTCAGAATTTCTTATTGCTTGCAATCATAAAATCTCTCCGTATAGTATCTCCTTGGGAATTATGTCCTCAAGGTGTTTATACCCCTCTACAACTGCTCCCAATCGAAAACAAGAGGTTAGAGCCATTGGAGGAGTTAAACTAACAAAAATTCAAAAAGTTACACAAAAGTTGCTCATGACAACTTTTGACAAAGTTGTCAAAAATGTCATTTCTCGCACCCAAATGACTTGGGTCAAGACTAACACCTTTAAACACCCTAGAAACAAATAAAACAACTAAAACCTCTAGGACAAACATATCCTAAGCATACTTAGTCCCCTTTTGTCTAAAAGTCCTAATTGGCTTATCAAGATGCCAAAATAGGAGTTTGGCTCACAAGATGGGGTCCTTTATTACAAACACAAAATGCATGATTGAAACAGAAGTAAAACATCCTAAGACATGTTTAAGGTCTTATTCTTCCTCCTCTGAGCTTGAATGATCATGTTGAAGGGGTGCCCGTGGACTAGTCTAGGTTAGCCGGAGGAGGATTGCCAGATCCCGGATTAAAGGGTGTGACACCATTCTATGTGATCTCCCAAATCTCCTTGCCAAGACATCTCAGAAGAGTCTCCATCCGAATCTTCCATACTGTGTAATTTTTTCCTTCAAGCCTCGATATATCGCTTCAAAAGATAGTTCTAGAAGAATTGGATGAACTTGAAGTGTTAGTTACCATTGGATCTTCCTCAAGAGGTTAAGCTTTTTGCAGAGGGGACCAAAGCTTTGATAGAAGTTGTTAGACAATTCAAATAACCAGAAGAGAACTGAGAGGGGGGGAGGGGGGGTTGAATCAATTGTCACAGATTACTAGAAGCATTAGCAATTTAAACTTTAATACCAAAACCCAAAATAATAATATTGGAATAGTAGTTTATCCAATTAATCATAAACAATAATCACAGAATAAAAGCTATCCACACAACACCAACATTTGTACATGGAAAACCCGATAAAGGGAAAAACCACAGTGGGAAGCCTACCCACACTCAGATAATACTTCTATAGTAAGTATGTGAATTACAATGAAGGGGCCTACACTTGTAGGAAGGCCAACAACCTAGAGCACACTTCTCATCATAAAAGGAGCCTCACTGACTACATATAAATCCAAACTACAATCGGGAGAAGTGTTGAACTTTAAAAGATAGCATCTCCTATGCCCGAGTACAGTTTCGGTTAATCTCAATACCGGAGGACTGAATCCTCTTACACAAACCCAATTTGATACCAATGATCGACCAAATCCTTTACTTGAATGCTATTACATTATTCACACATTACATTCCTTGACCATGACCTCTTACTTTAACCATGATGATCTACAATGAGATCTTACATCTATTTATACAAACCCTCGACCATAAACAATCAGGTCGGCCACTAGACAATAAACCAATTACATAATTACAAACTATGTCGGCCTTAGACCAAAACAAATAATATCCAACACATAAGACATCCTAGAAATACAATAATAGGTCCTATCCACACATTACATTAATGTCACCGGGACCAAGTATAGGTCCACATGCTTCAGCAATGATCTCCATATGCCAAGTCTCAAACATGATCACCAACAACATCCAAAAACTCCATCAGAAGCTGCACCAACACCACTTATGCAATTCATCAAAGATCTCCACCAAAAGCTCTACCAGTGAAACCCTTGCTGGAACCAGAAGCCAATCTTCTAAGCAAGTAGGATAGCATCCAATCACTAGACCAAAACCAACTGATCAAGTATGAGTATATGCATTATGAACAAGCCAATTCCATCACGAGATTATACCAGAGCATGCCATATCAAACCGAATCCAAGTTAACCAGAAACCACTCAACCTACCAGAACCACAAGGGTGCCGGTAAAGCATCCTAATAGATAGTGTTGACATCAATGACAAAACATCAATACAACACATAATCAATTCCACCAAAAGGCCAACAACCTCTAGTAGGCCTAGGTTGGGAGGTGAGCCTCCATGGTCACAACCAAAGCTTTACTTGCAGGTCTGCAACTTATCTAGGGGATGGAGGAAATCCAGTCTCCTAAAGTGGCTATTTAAGTGTGCTACAAGTGCAGTCCCTTGTTCATTTATAGATTTGGATCTTCCTATTGTATTTAGTGATTTTCAAAAGGATGTATAGAAGGAAATATCCATGTATTTCCTTGTGAGCAATGTATTTCTAGAAAAGACCGAAACTTTATTTATTTCCCTTTTCTGTGTATTCATTAGCTTGAAGAAAAAGAGAGTTAAGTTTGTAGTGATTAGTTTTCAGTTGTAGTTCTATGTTGAAGGAAAGAAATGAAATATTCAAATATTTCTTTTGTCACAAGTAAAAGAAGCATTCCAATAACATTCCTATTTGTTGTTGTAAAGAGTATTAAGGTTGCTGGTTGTTTATTTTGTTCAATGTTTGTAGAAAATTAAATAAACATGATGATGGAATTAGTTTCAGCTGTAAAAAAAGAGATTAATAACAACTCTATTAGTGCATTCTTGTTTCTATATAGTGTCGGAAAGAAAAGAAAAATTTGTTGGACTTTATAAATTTATTTGAAAACCTAGTTACTTTCAGATCTACATTAAAGTTATTAGCTATAAAGTTAAAGAAAGTTAGATTTCCACATTTGGGCTATATCAGTTTTAAAAAGAAAAGGGGAAAATATTTATACATTCATAGTCATCTCATTTTGTTTACTGTTTTCTGTTTAAGAAAGAAACACAGAATTAAAATTACATAGAAAATAAACTCCAATCTACAAAGCAGTTATATATATATACACACACACACACACACAAAGATAAGCTCACTGTGTTTTTCTAGAACAGGTTTGTTTCATTAATCAACAACATTATATGTGTGTGTGTATGTATATATGTGTGTATATATGTGTGTATATATGTATATATATATATGTATATGTATATATCTATATATGTATATATGTATATATATGTATGTATATATATATATATATATGTATATATATATATGTATATCTGTATATATATGTATATATATGTATGCATATATGTAGATATGTATGTGTATATATAACAGATTAAAAGTTGTTGATTTATAAAATATATTGGAAAACATACTATTCACAGTGGGTATATTTATACTATAGCATGCACGCATGCGCGCGCACACACACACACACACACACACACACACACACACACACACACACACACCTACATTTCATTGCAAAAATAGCATGAAATAAAACCTATAAACAAAAAAATATCTATCAAACAAGTTTTCGACTTGTAATTCTTTTTGTCGCACCATTGTTGTGAGCTGTGTAGCACTCAGGCATGACCCACAATGGGTGATCCACTGGGGGCCGTAACCACTACGACCGCACCCATAATGGGGCGTCCCACAGTGGGTGCATCCACAGTGGGCCACGACCCATAGTGGGGACCACTGCGGTGCCACCACAACATGACTTCCCCTCCATAACTTCCCTCATCGAACATGTTTAGACCTACGTTGCCATTGTTCTCAGCTCCACCACCGACGTTAACAATGTTGCCGCTGTGTAACCATTATCCACCACCATTAAAAAAAAAACCAATCCCTGCAACGAAAGTTAAATGGAAGGGATTATAGAGATAGGAATCTAATTTAAACTAGGATTTAGAGGGAGAGAAAAGAAAATAAAAGAGAAGGAAATGAGATGAACTCATCTCATATAATACTCTAGTTGAAACCCTAAGAAGAGTTAAATAAAATATAATTTTAAAATTAGGGTTAACTCAAATAGGGTTTTATATTTTAAAATAAAGTTATATGGGAAACCCCATTTCAAATAAAGAAATTTTATAATACCTCATTGTGTTTTATTTTAATATAAGAGGGTATTCTTTTAAGAGGATATTTGATGTTGAATGAAAACATTGAATTAGTTTTGTAAGGGAGTATTTCTAAATAAGGAGATTATTCATTAGGGATTTTGTGACTAATAAAGTGAGTTTTAAATTTAAAGAGAGAATAACTTAAATGGGGGTATTTTAATTGTCTATGTTGTAAATGATTATTTAATTTTTTAAGGGGGTTAGTTTTCAATAATGAAAGATATATTTAATAAGTTGTATTTTAAAGGGGTTATATTTTAGAGGGCGTTATAAATTTAAAGTGGAAATATAATAATATCTAATGATGTATTAGACTTCTGGACTAAATTTAATTTAACAATGTTATAATAATATTATTAGGGTAAAGAAAAATGGGTGAAGTATTAATCTAACTATAATTACCTTTAGAGATAAAATTAACGTCATTAGGTTTAAATTAATTTTCCCTAAGCAATATTGGGTAAATTAATTGGAATTTTTAGTAAATGATAAGAAATTGAAATATAATTTATTAGGATTTATATTTAAGATAAATTGAATGGTTTTCAACACTTGGTTAATATTTGATTAATTTAATTATTAAATTTCTTATGAACTTGGGATAAGTTATAAAGTCCCCCTTTTGTTAAGAGTTTAATGAATATTTTATCGCTCGCATTAGAGACCTAATTAAGTTGACACTTAAGATTTATAATTAGTGAAACTACTTGTGAGAAACCTCTCTAGACATTTCGTAAATCACAAGTAATTAAGTGTTATTAAATTTGTTTTTGATATGAAAAGCAACCAAAACAAGGGGGTTGACCCAGGTACAAAAAAGAAATATAGTGGCAAGCCAAATGTTGGTAGAGTAGCAGAAAAATCATAGCCCCCTAAACTTTTCCTCTATCAAAAACTTTAATCATTCTACGCATATTAACTAGGTAAATAAAAGTCTTAATAAACATATGCCACACAGGGAAATAGATAGTTAAGTTCAAGCATAAACAAAAACTAAAACTATAAGTTGATAGGCCATTAGGGCCAAACAAAAAACCAGAGATCCAAACCATAGAAGACAACTATTTCTTTTTTCCATGGCTCCTCTTGGGGTGGAGCTTCTTAGCTCATTCCTCGGTGAGGAATTTGAAGAGGTCCCTATAGTCTTCATCCTCATTTCCTTTTCCTTTGATTGTATTTTCCTGTAGAAGACACAAAGTGGTTGCCAAGCAATGTATAACATTCGGAGAAAACCTGGAGATGTCCTACAGCTTGTTCTCAATGGCCTCCATTTTGCTGGTGATTTCCTGCAAGTTTTCAAACATACCCTCCACTTTCTTACCCAATTCCACCAGATTTCTGTCCTCTTCCTCCTTTATGCTACTCACTTCCTCCACCACCATCATCTTATCGAGCTTGAGAGTAGGGGACAGAGAGTTGGTTTCGGATTTGGGGCCGGCCTCCGAACTCATGGAATTTTTTGGACTCTCAGAAGCATGGGTGGATCTGACAGAGTGGGGGGGCAAGGTGGACTGAAATGGTACCACATTGTCAAAAGGGATGGAATTCCCAGTTTCATGGGATGAGGAGGGGTCCCTTAAGGATTTCTCAGGGGGTTTGAAGACCAATCTCACAAAGCAGCGAGGAGTGTTAGCCTCATATGTAATCTTCACATCAGAGTCAATTTCTTGAATTCTAACTTTCTTAAGGGATTTAGCATCCTCCAAATGGTGCTTTTTATTATTCTTACTATAGGAGCCAATTTTAGGCAGTTGAGGAGGGCTTATGTCAGGTTTATCAGCAACAATGGCTATGGGTTGGTTTTCAGGCACATTCTGGATATAAATCGTGCAAGGGGGGCAAAGGGATAGGTGGAAATTGTAGAGGTGGAGGATAAGGCCTTGGTGTAGAATAGGAAAGTCCTTGCCTTTTTTCTTAGCCTCCATAATATCTTTTACATTAGAGTCCAAAGAGTGCAACAGAAAAAAAGGAATGGTGATAAGATCTTTATTCCTAAGATGGTTAGGGAAAGGAAGGTGATAATAGAAGAAGATCCCATACCATCCTTCAGGGGTGAATTATTTCATTATGATGTTGCAGACTTCATCCCAAGGTGGCAAAATCTCTTCCCGGTTGAATCCGCCCACCCTCTTCACAGGGTTCTCCCCCTCACGGAAAAATTGATTTAGGTTGGTGGTATCCAAAATGCGGCTTTGTTTCTTCCATTTCCTACCCTCCATGGATAGACCCATCGACTGAGCGATTACCTCTTCATTGATTTAGAATAAAATACCACCCATGGTGACCCTTTTATCCTCCCAGGAGGCGACGAACTTCTTAGATAGTCTCTCATTGTTTCCTTTCGTGCTTTCCATAAATTTATCAATCCTGCCTTCCGAGCAGACAAACCATACCAGTGGCATGGCTTTAAATTCATCTATTTTGTTGGGTTCCAGTCTTAGTCTATCACCTCCCATGGTCATTTCTTCTAGTTTAGCAGAGTAAATGAGAAACAGGGCAACAAAGAAACAGGGCAACAAAGAAACAGGGCTGAACCATAACAGAGGTAGAGTCGAGTAGAAAACTTAGCCAGCGCTGGGATAAAATCATGCAATAAATGCCATGATTATTGCAAGTAGTGTCTAAACAGATTTCACCATCATGAAATCCAGTACACTTGTGTGAACCATTAATCCAACCAATGTGATTAGGCTGAGCCCAGCTGTTGCCTTTATCACCACCAATGATATTCGTCTGGATGATAATTAGAAAATTGCCTTTCCTGATATCGATACTACATCAATAAATATAATCATTATCTAATCCCCCTTATAGCTGATGACAAGGCCATATGGAGCTACATGGCAAGCCCAACCCATGATGGGCGCGTTTCCCCTCCAAATTCAAAATTTGAAAATTGTTTCTCTTCATCCGATGATAATTATTCGGGTTCATCATTAGACCTAGTTTTTTCTTTCTCCAAGATCTCCTTGGTGATCATTGGCAATAGATCAGTGTTCCTCCAGCATTGTAAGCCATTTTGTAGCCTACCCACCACAACCATAGACTCAACAACCACATTCCCTTCTTTGAAGATGTGGAAGATAGTGAAACCGTCAAGGTTAGCTAGAAGCATTCTAGCATCCCTCAAAATAGAATCTACTTTCCAACCAACAACACATCTACCACTGACAGCTTCCACAATAACTTTAGAGTTGCCTTCAATTTTTCAGATGTTTATTACCAATAGTGGTAGCAAATCTTAGACCCCAAAGGAGAGCCATTCCCTCAGCTTGAGTGATAGTATGGTTCTTTAGGCTACCCGCATAGGTTGCAATAGTATTCCTCTGGTGGTCACAAATGACTCCACCTCCCACTTGGCAGGTATTTTGGGCATACCCATTAAAATTTAGTTTGTGCCAAGAGGGGTTTGGGGCTAACCATTTGGTCTTTTTTCTGTTGATCTTTGCACTGTTGTTGAAGGCTTTAAACTCTGGGGGGAGCTTCCATAGTTCAATAGTTTTTTATATCAGTTAGGCTAGGTGGATTGTGGGGGTGTTTCCACCTAGTCACTGATATATTATCCATAAGCATTTTGAAGCAATTGTAGAAAACTTTATACGGGGGGGTTTCTACATCTCTAAAGATTCTATTGTTTCTTTCTTTCTAGACACCGCAACAAACATGGGGAGGGATCTTCCTCCATAGCTGAAGAATCAAGGGGTGGTGAGAGGTAGGTTTCCATCTAGTAACAAACTGATGGATGTTATCCCAAAAAGCCCATTGCATACCACATTTTTTAAGGGTGATGGTCCACAAGTGTCCTCTGAAGGGGCAGTGGATAAAAAGATGGTCAATAGTTTCCTCCTTAGCTTTACATAAAATACATCTATTGGGAAGTTGAAATCCCCTCCTTTTCATATTGTCCTAAGTCAATATTTTTCCATGCATAAGGGACCACCAGAAGAAGTTAACTTTTGGAATCAGCTGTGAGTTCCATATCTTCCTCCAACATTCAACATCACCAGTGGGTCTTAGGAGCTGTTTGTAAGCAGAATTGACTGAGAACTCCCCCGACTGGGTCCCCTTCCAAATGAATTTGCCCTCCTAGGGAGATAAGGGAATTCTGCACTCAAGCATAAGATCCTACAGATCAAGGGCAATGGGTAACAGTTTAGGTGGATCCGAAAAGATCGGGGCTATGCTCTTCCATCTTCCTCCTCCCGACACCATGTAATCAACAATGTAATCACCAAAGTGCTACTTTAGGGAATACAATATTTGGTAGAATCGAGATTCAACTAGAGGTTTGTCATCCAACCAAGAATCTTCCCAGAACCTAATTTTCATATCATTCCCAATATGCCACTTCAGTCCTTCTCTGATAACTGGCCTGAGTTTCAAGATGTTGTTTCTTAATTTTAACCCATGAGGTAGGTCACCAACACTCAAATTAAAATAGAATTTTTCCCTTTCCAAATACTTAGCCCTGATAATGTGACACCAGTCCACCTCACCTTTAGCTAGGGTCCATCCCACTTTATCAATTAAAGCCTTGTTCAATAAATTTATCTTTCTGATACCAAGACCTCCCATAGATTTGGGTATGCAAAAAGTGTCCCAGTTGACCAGAGAGAGGCATTTCTTTTCCTCCATGCCCGTTCAGAGAAAATTTCTTTGGATCCTCTCAAGCTTTTCCCCCATAGAACTAAATATTTTGAATAAAGAAAGGAAGTACACCAGGATGCCCTAGAGGGAAGCAGCAAGGAGTTGGAGCTTACCCACACTACTAAGGAATTTTCCCTTCCAACCAACAATTTTCTTCTCTATTTGCTCAAGGATAGTATTCTAGAACGTAGGGGTAACCTGTTTAACCATGAGGAGGAGACCCAAGTAAGTCCTAGGAATAGAAACAAACTTACACCTTGGGATAGAGAGGATTTTTGTCTGAAGATCGACAAAGGTGTTGAAGAAGAAAAGATTTCTTTTATCATAGTTGATACATTGCCTTGAGGCAGAGGCATAATCCACTAGGAAATTCTTCCATAGTTTAGCCTCAATCACTGAGGATATACCAAACATAAAGGTATCATCAAAAAATTGTTGGATCACTGGGGGGGGATAGTAAAAGCCGCTTTGAATCCCTCAAGTCTACCATTGATCATCATATCAACCACATTCATACTGAGGACTTCAAAAATCATAATGAAAAGATAAGGGGATAGTGGGTCTCCCTATCGAATACCTTTTCTAGCTTTAAAGTGGTCCCTAGGGGTCCCATTGATCAAGACCAAGAACTAAACCATAGAAACACATTCCCGTATCATGTCAACAACCTTTTGGTTGAAGCCTAGTTTTGAGAGAATTTTAAATAGGAAGCACCAGTTGACTTTATCATAGGCTGTTGACATGTCGAACTTGAAAGCCATACCGAGGATTTTGCTCCAGACCATAGAGTAGATTATTTGATGGGTAGCAATGATCGCATCTAGGATTTGACGACCAAGGACAAAACCTTTATGGGAGGGATTGGTAAACTTATCTCACTAATACATTTGGCCTCAAATTCCAATGGACAAGGCTTTTTGTGATCAAATGTGATTTTTTTAGAAAAATATGCCTGATAACGTCGAAATACCAACCACGATGCCGACAATGTTTTCTGACGAAGCCTGTGTTAGTTGGAATTCTGACGACTAGAGGTATTATTAAAAAATAAAAATAAAAGTGTGGGTTCATTTGAAAACCACGTACGATAGATTGAATTAACTCTCGACTTCCTCTGCCTCTGCCAATTCCTTTGTTTCATTTGCCTCTTCCTCTACCTCTTCCTTTGCAAATTGGGTTTGACATGTCCTTTGCCTTTTTTGCCTCTGCCTCTGCCTCTACAAATTGGGTTGTCTAGCAGGTGATATTGAAGGATTGATTTTGTATTTTGTGGGGTATCGAACTATTGGAGATGGTGAAATTCCTGTAGATTTTTTGCATGCCTATAAATTCCTATGGACTTGCAGGTTGTGTGTTTGAATCATGTAAAGTTGGTTGCAGACAAGTTCATTTCAGAGTGTGCGTCTCATAAATTTGAGCCTGTCATTCTACCGGTATGTTCTCATTTATCTATTCTTTACTTTCCTAATACTTAAATTCCTAGTTATTGAAAATTCTTCCAATTATCGATTATGTTAGATAAAGGCTAAAAGTATTGTATAAAAATTTAAAAGTAAGTAAACCCTATTTACTATACCAGAATCAATCTGCTTGCTTGTAAATGAATGTTTTCCATCTGCTTGCTTGTAAATGAATTTTTATAAAGTAGTGATTGTATGAATTAGAAATATGATTCCTTAATGAAACTTGCTTTGGAAATACTTTATTCAAATATATAAAATCAATAAAAGATCACTGCCTTGATTCCTTACCGGTTTCATATCATTTCAAATGAAAAATCCTACGTTTAACCTTAGAGACATTTTTAATAACTTGTTAATGTAATAAGATCATCATCTCAAAGGCTTCCATATGAATTGAAATTAAAATGTGACATCCAGTTAGTCTTACTGAATTTAACTTTACTTTGAAAGACCAATACGACAATTTGAAGTTTGCCAACCAATCCTTCAAACTGATATTCAAACTGAAAATCAATCTTAATTACAACAACATAAGATTGCATAGTGAAACAACCTATGTAAATAGATTTATCCAAGGAACTGATCAATCCATGGAAAATATAGATACCATCATGAATGAGAAACACTTGAATCTTTATATTGAAAATAAAATACTTAAACCAGTTGATTTCAGTGCATATCCTCCATCAACTTGGTACTTCCAGACAACGAGTTCATAAGAAAATGCATAGAGATTGTCTTGATAAAAAAACTATAAACTTGTGATATCCATCTCTCCTAAAATATCCTCCACATATAGATGAGGATTTGGTTTGAAAAATGAAAGGGCATACCCTTTCATTAAACTAAAATTAACAAAAAACTAACTAGAAACTAACTACCTAAAATCTGCCCTAACAAACTAAAACTATAAAATACAAGTTCACATCTTTAAACATCTTTTGATATCTATGGCTGGTGTCCAAGCATCTGATCACACTTCTGAATGTGCTTCAAATATCCCTTTGATTTGTTGGTATCTACATTGTAGATAATATCTCTGACCACAATCTCCAAAGTGATGAAGTTTTCCATCTGCTCGATTGTGTCTGTCATGTCAAGTACATCAAACCGAGCAATGATAAGGGAAGCACTGAGAAGACTTTGGTACTCCACAATCCATTTATCCTTATCTTTAATCTATCCATTCTGATATTCAGTTTTTGGAAAACCATGTTGTACGATTTCCTTACATTCATTAAATTCATTTTAGAATTTTGTGTCAAAGTCTTCATGCTTTTTCAACAACTTTTGTATTCCTTTAATTACTTCAATATCTGTATTGGCCATTGTCTTATCATGCAAAAAAGTTCCTAGTCTGTTATAAATCCGGTTGTGAGATATTGCATTATTCATATTCTTTTGATAAACAACTCAGAAATATTCAAGGAAACCCTAAAATTTTTCAAATCTCTTAGTCAATAAAACAAAGGCTGTGTCAGCCCTCACACTCCGCATTTGCCTTTTCAAATTTTTATTTTCCACTTGCACTTCCTCACATTTCTTTTTCCACTGAGACCCATCATTGATTTGTAGCACAGGCTGTCCTCCTCTTTTTAGCAATTCTTCATATAATCCCTTGTACTGATCTCTTTCTTTGATCACTTTGACCAGTTGTGCTTTATTAAATTTTGAAATATCAATACCCATATCAGCAGTAATAATAGGATCTACTTCACCAACTTTCAATTTCAGCATGTGACCAAAGGCTTTATCCACATCAATGATTTTTGGCCTCTTATTTGGAGGGTAAAGAACCCATAAAAGAAAAGCCTCTTCATTATGGTCAAATCTAGAGCTGACATACACATCATTTACCCCTTGAATATCCAATTTAAAATCCTTATTCTGAGAATGTAACATGCTATCAAAAATAAATGATGCACTCATGTCCCATCCTAGAAAGATGATGATGTCTACTTCACTAAGAAGTTGTCTTCCCCTTTGAGGAGTTATAGTGGTCAATTATTCCTTTAGTTTCCCCAACAATTCAGATTCTTTTTCAGGGGTTAAATTTGGGATAAAGTCTCTCAATTTTTTCCCTTTGAAATTATATAAAAATGATTTAAATTATTTTGACTTAATAAAAACATCATCAGACACAAAGGCAGAATACTCATTGTATCTTTCATCACTATGGATGTTTAGCCTAACAAAAATTTACTCTTGCAAGTTTGGCTCTTCTGTTGTGTCTGGTGCTTGATGAGTAGATACCACCTCAACTTCTTCGGACTCACCTTCATTCTCTTCTTCTTCAGTTTCCATTTCTTGCAATCTCTTTTTGTTTTGTTCCAATTTCTTGTTTAATTCATAAATGGCCGTTTGAGCCTCTTCCTCCTCCCTGTTTCTAAACTTGTCCTCTGCTTCCAAGTAAACATGAATATAATATCCCAGATTTTGACTTTTCTTGCAATTGTGAATATATCCCTCTGGGTCATAATTGACCCTAGCAGCATATTTGAACAAATTATATTCTTGAATGATTTTCCTATCAATGGCTTCATAAGCCTTTGTTGATACAATGGAAAAATCTCCAAAACTAAGAGTCCCAGGCAGGACAGTTTGCTTATGCATACCTCCAAAATGTTTGGCATTCGAAACACTTAATTGTCTCACAATCTCTAGATAAGCAATTATGTCTGGTACAAGTTTTGACAACAGATATGGGGTTCCTTGGAAACCATAAATCCTGAAGCAAGTAAAATCCTTATGAACAAACCAATTACCCCAGTTGTGATTCAAAATACCTCTTTCATAAAAAATAGCAGGTCTAAGTGTTAGGTCTCGGAGACAACTAAGAGGGGAGGGGGGGTGAATCAGTTGTCCAATAAATTCAACCAAAATCAACTTAACCAAAACTTAATGCTTAATGTCGGTAAACCAAACTTTATGCCGGTAGACAGTTTATTAGTTAATTGCATACTGATAAAGATTAATGCATGAAACATAAAGAAAATAACATCCACACCACATAGCACAAATATTTGTACGTGGAAACCCTATGAGGGGAAAAACCATGATGGGAAGCCTTACCCACAATCAAATGATACTACTGCAGATAGTATGTGTGTACAATATGGATTCTGCACATGCAAAAAGGCCAGCTGCCTAGAGCTCACTGCTCAATCACAAAATGAGAGTCACACTGAATACGATTGGATGGTTAGATCCAATGATAATGTAATGCTTAAAATAGCATCTTCATATGCTAGATTCAGTATCGGTTAAGTTTTGATTTCCTTCACAAAAACCTTCCTTCAACCTTCAAATGATGTTTGCGTGTATAGCTCTGCTTATTTTCACATATACCCTATTACAATTCTTTTTCCAATCGCATATCAATCTCACAAATGAGATCTTACATTTATACCATAACCTAAGACCAATTGAATAGGTCGACTCACTAAAAGATATTATAATAAAATCAATTACAAATAAATCGATATCTGATGCATCATTTTGGATCAATGCATTTACAATAATAATAAATCATCTCCATAACATGTCATGCTGATCTGGAATAGATATGCTTGCCACTGCATAACCTAGACCTATTTGACGGTAACAACAAATATGCAAACCCGAATAAACCAATAACCAAATCACCAAAACCATGTGATCAAATAATGTCTTTGACATAACCATGTAGTCTCCAAGTCATTCCAAGTGTCAGTGAATAATATAATTTGTCAGTGAACAAAATACTGGTGACTATGCATAAGTCTCTGACTTGCCAGTGAACAAAACCAAAGATCTCCAAGTGTTGATAAGGTTGACAAATGATGATAGGTGTTGACATCAATGAAAAAACCATATCGACATAACCAAAATACCAACAATCTCCCCCTTTGGCATTGATGGCAACACAAGATGGAAAAACCATCAAAGTGCCAAAATAGAAATGCCAAAAACTAAAAAACCAACAATCTCCCAAAGAGATCATTTACTCGAAATCAAAATACAGATACAGAGAGTGGTCAATCTCTCCAACAATCAATCTCTCCCCCAAGGGATAATGTGTTTTTCCATACCAATCTCTCCCCCTTTGACATCAAATGCCAAAACAATATAAAACCAGATTCAAGTATAAAATACCAACTCATTACAACATACCAACTACTCCCCCTGATAAGTAGCTCTCCTCATCAAAGCCGGAAAAAAAGATTTTTCTATTAATTCTGCCGGTTGATGATAAACATCAATTGTCTAAGTCTCTACCGATGGGGGTATGACTCCAAGTTGCTCTCTAAGATATTCAAAAGTCTCCTTAGGCAAAGAATTTGTAAAAATATCTGCAATCTTCTCTTTAGTATTCACATAAACCAATTTCACTTCTTTTGCTTCAACATTCTCTTTCAGAAAATTGAATTTGATAGAAACATGTTTAGTCTTTGAGTGAAATACCGGGTTCTTTGATATATCAATTGCTGCCATATTATCACAGTAAATAGTTATAGGTTCCCTGCATTTTACCTTTATGTCCTTCAATATTTGTTTAATCCATAGTACCAGTGTACAATTAGTTGTTGCTGCAACATATTCTAATTTTGTTGTTGATAGACTTGTACAACTCTGTTTCTTGCTCAACTATGAAATTAGTTTGCTACAAAGAAAAATGCTCTGCCGGTGGTTCTTTTTCTGTCATCTACATCTCCTGCCCAATTAGCATCTGTGTATGCACATAAATCAAAGTTTTCATCTCTGGGATACCATAAACCAAGATTTGTAGTGCCTTGTAGGTATTGAAAAATCCTTTTCACTGCTGATTCATGATTTTCTTTAGGATTACTCTGAAATCTTGAAACAATACATACTGCATTCATAATATCAGGTCTTGTTTGTGTCAAATATAGTAAACCTCCTATCATAGACTTGTATCTAGTCGGATTAATAGGTGTTGATCCTGTTGGTCTCAAATTCTGATTTCCTTATTCTCTCTACAAGAATTCTCAAGCATCTGCTGCTTATGGAGAGAAACAACAGGATACTGAAACAAAAGACAACATATAACAAGGTTTATACAAAAACCTTCTACACTTCAAGCTTTCACTTAGCTTAGGCGGGTTTACCCTTTGTGATTACTTTTCACAACTATGATTGAAAACTTACAAAGAAGACCAGTGCCAACATTCTACAAACCTTATCACTTTGAACATAACTAAATATAAAAGAAAGACTTGTAATCATTTTTTGTTTGATCACCAAGAAGGTTATGGAACCTAGAAAAACTATACCAGTGCCTTATTCTGGGCTTCAGAGTCACCTAAGCTATACAAGAATTTCGAATTTGGATATTTCAATACATTCTATCACTTCAACTTCATTATCTTAATATATGTCTGACATATATGTAAGTTTTTCCTTTATGCTAAACCTGTTCATCAAATTCAAGTAGAAAACACTATTGATTCACTAACAGAGGGTTTCTACGTATATTTAATTCCTCCCCTTGAGAAAAAAACCTAAAATACCTCTGTAAGATTACCTTGCAATCCCCATCCAATCAAATAACTCTTGATTATTTAGAAGAACACAGTAAATCAATAAATGCATGCAAGAAGGCAACAGAAATGTGAGCTCAAAATGATCTGATCTATATATTGATATCCATCATCAAATTCTACATCTAACTAGGGTGATCTTCCAAAAATCAGAAAAGGCCCTAAATATATTTTGCTAGAGTTCTTTTACAAAATTCTTGAGATCCTTTTCAAATGAGAAGAATAGAGACTAAGAAGAAGAGGGAAAAGATTAGGTCTGCAACCAAATTTGTCAGATGCCTTCTTCCCTAACTGAAAAGTATTTTTTTCTCCTTTCTATGGAAAATTCTCTCAGAATGTCAAAGATATATTGAAACAAATTTCATGATTGGATTCCTCGTCTCGAGGGCTTTCCAACGGTATACAATACTTTCCATTTCAGGCAAAAATTAGCCTCTGAGCGAATTAATCATTCATGTGCCTCTGTCATCTACATTTTTTGAATTTTCTATATAGTCTCAACTATATATTTAATCTGATTTTAACTTTGATTTTTCTCTGATTTTGGCCTTGACGTCCTGCCATGTGGCACTCTCCGATTGGCTGATGGGTTCCACTAGGCACCACCTCGGATGACACCTCATCGATCTGCCACGTGTCTGGCTTATCCCTACCACATGTACACCACCTCATTGCCACCTTAGCACCATGTCATCACCACCTCAGTGCCACTGAATGGGATCCACGAGTTGGACTTCCACATGGACCTGCCACCTGTCTTTTGCCATTTCACAATGGCTAACGATCGTGCACCTTTGGGCTCCGAAATCACGTGCACTGTTGGATCATCTTGAATCTGCAGGGTCTTTAACCTTCATTTTCAGCACGTTCTTTTCACCATTTCATAGGGTTTAACCAACATGCACCTTTCCTTCACGAATCCACGTGCACCATAGATCTCTGACAACTTGCTCAATCTTTAACTCGCCTTTTCTTTGCAAAACTCATCGACCTTGAGATCCGTGCTTGTGTGGGGTCCACCTAGTCACCGCTTGTCAGCCTCCTTAGTCACCTCAGGAAGTGCACCCACGTGCGCGGGGTCCACTTGGGTGCCCCACCGGCACCATTCGTCAAAAGCCTCTTGAGGCTTTGAAATATTACTTGTGTGAAATTTTATTTATAAATACCAAAAAATTACGTCGCCCAACCAATGTGGGACTAAAATCTTATGCCTGGTATTGCATTTTGAATAGTTTTCTTGGGTCTTTCATGGCGTTTTTACCTTTGCTTGAATATTTTTTGACAAATACCTTCATCACCGTGTTCTGTGCAAGGGAATACATTGGAAGGGTCATGAGTTTTCAAATTATATTTGGTTTAAAGGTTTGAAACACCTTAACCCATAGGCACGCAGGAGGAGAGCACATGAGGGGAACATTGGATTGTTGTAGCTTCCATTGCATTCTACTTTTAAACCAAGCATCAAGGGAGGACTAGCATTACATCATCCATTTTCTTGGAATTTAAATGCCCTTCTCCAAACACTAGTTATGTGCTACATTGAGAGGATGTTTGGCATTTGCATTTGCCACAAATTCTTTTTTAAAATGCCTTCCTTCACCCACAGCTCTGCACAGGGGGATATTTATTAATCTACACCTCACGTGCTGCACAGGAGAACACCTGTAGATATTCTAAAACCTTTTCAAAAAAATTTCTCTCACATAACCCCTTATAGCTGCCTGGAAGTTTCTGAAGTTTTCAACGCCATGCTGTGCTGCGTTGAATTTGGCAATACACCCAACAACCATGCCATAGACAAGGAGGGAGCATTGGTTTTCTGCTAAATTGCATTTGCTTGGGAGTTTCATTGTCTTTTCCCACACCATACTCCATCTTCCAGCTTGCATGCAAGGAGGAGGCCAGCAAGTGTTTGCATTGGCTGAAAGTTTCTGCAACCCCTTCAACTACCACTCCACGCAAAGGGAGATTGCTACCAATGTGCACTTGCTATTTGCATTTACTTCAAAGTTTATGCAACTTCAAACATACCACATGAGATGGAGAGACACCTACCATTGTATTTGCTGAAATGATTTGGCATTTACTTTATTAAAATCTGATGACTGATTTTTTAATGTGGTCTATGTGGCATTTGAAATTACAAAATGCCTCTTCATTAGCAAGGCTGGCAAAGGAGGATGACTGGTAGAGGGTATTGGAATTTGATTTACACCACAAATTAAATTTGATTTGGAAATTCATCAAATTGCCTTCACTATTAGCAGGGAAGACATTGCAATGCAAGTGCAAATGCATGAAAGTTTATAAAACCTTTTCAATCGGCCATGTTCTTCACCTTCCAATTTGCCTTCTGGTAACATTGCGTCTTTAACAATGCCACTGAACACTTATCCCAAACTCCACAAATCTCTGTTTTTCAATGATATAAATGCCATTCCTTCATAGTTAAATCATATAAACATATGATTGCAAAATATAATTTAAACTTTGCCTGAAAGACACATGAAGTGGCAAGTCAAGTCAGGCCCCAAAGTGGGTCCAACTAAATTTTTTTTCATTTTCATTCAACTGACCTTTGAAATACCTCGGGAACTTTAAACATACCTCTGGAATCAATTGGCACCATTTTTGGATCATCAAACTGAATTTTGCAACTTTCAGGCGCATGTGCCACATTTTTGCATTTAATCGCGAAGACGTAATTTTCAAACCAGTCAAAACACCTTTCTGGACTTCGCCATCTGACAGGCGTGTACTCTAATATACACGAATGAACTCTACCAAACAGTTTCTCAAGATGAGTCCCGAGTGAAGAGATATTAATTGTCAAAAATGACCAACTGGCTTTGTCGGCACTGCGGACTTGATGAAGTCAATGCTCAGGCAACTCATGATGTCTTTCTTAAAAATATCAAATGACCTCTGTAGACCCTCAAATATGAGACATAGGTACCTTGAAGTATATATCAAATCTTAGAACACTCAGTTCAACCAAAAGACTGACTGGGTGCGAATGGTGCGCTCATGAAAATGACTACTTTAACTGATATGACAATGAAAGTATGGATCACTGAAACAAATGGCCTAAGAAACCTTTTTGAAAACTAATCAAACGGATTGGCAGGAGCTTGAAACTGGAACCATATCTTGTCATCTATATCAACAATAGCCCAGAACAAACATTCTGACATAACACTCACTGAGGCAACTTTTACACTTATGTAAAAATAGGGCTCTGACTAGGTGCTAAAACAGGGACTTGTCAAACTATGCAAACTGCAAACAGATTGAGCTTGGTAAACTGAGCAAATGGATTCATGAAGACTTGAAATTTTGCACGGAGACACACTTTTATGCATAGAATTCAATCCATTTTTAATTTCTTCATGACGATCAATAGGGAAATATATATAAACACCCAAAGTAGGCTACTTAGTAAAATCTGCATTTGTGCCTAAAATGCACTTTCACATCACCCCTGGAAATGGGTACCTGATAAATTGATGCAAACTGAAATCTGAAAGTTTCATATCACTGCATAGGCCAAATGAAAGGTGTAGGACACATTTCCCAAACCTTACCCTTTGAAAATCAACTAGCTCCATTTTACCCTCTCTCTACTAGGCTATTCAAACTGACTTATTTGGAAATGCAGAGCAAAATTTTGAAATGGGCCTCTCAAATTACTCAAATTTAATGAGTCCCAACAGATTCATCCTTCAAAGATAATTTATGAGTTGTAGTCATAGGTGTGCTTACTTGTTTGCAATTTTCCATGCCAAATTTCTTTAGCAATTCCTTCAAGTACTTAGATTGACATAGGAATATACCTTTATCAGTCTGTGAAATCTGCAATCTTAAAAAGAATTTTATCTCCCCAATCATAGACATTTCAAATTCTTGCTGCATTTTGTTAGAAAATTCTTTACACAATCCATCTTCTCCTCCAAAGATTATATCATCAACAAACACTTCAATAACCAAGATGTCATCATTAGTCACTTTGTAGTATAGATTGCTGTCAGCATTACCTTTAGTGTATCCAAGCTTCAAAAGACATTTGTCCAATCTAGCATACCAAGCTCTAGGAGCTTGTTTTAGACCATATAAAACTTTCCTTAATGTGCAAACCATATCCTTGTTATCTGTCAAAGAAAATCCATCGTGTTGTTCAATATAAACTTCTTCTTCAAGATCTCCATTTAGAAATGCACATTTAACATCCATTTGATATACTTTATAGTTCTTGTGTGCTGCAAAAGCCAATAAAAGTCTGTCTACCTCAATTCTAGCTACCGGTGCAAAGGTTTCATTGTAATCAATTCCTTCTTTCTATGAATATCCCTTACACACTAATATTTCTTTGTTTCTGATTACCTTACCATCTTCATTAAGTTTATTTCTGAAAAACCATTTAGTTCCAATTATATTTTTGTCTTTAGGCCGGGGAACTAATGACCAAGTGTTATTCCTTTCAATTTGTTCCAATTCATCTTCCATTTCTTTAATCCAATATATATCTTCACATGCCTCATTAATTGATGTAGGTTCAATTTGAGAAATAAGACATACCTCTTCATTTACCAATCTTCCTCTAGTCATAACTCCTTGAAATTTGTTTCCAATTATCTGATCTTCAGAATGATTCAATCTTACATACTGAGGTGTTTTTACTTGCTGTTGTTCTTCAGTAATTGTTGAATCTTCAGATGATGCCGGTGTAATTGGATCACCATTCTGTACCGGTGTACTCACAATAGGTTCATTTGTGATTATCTCTATTTTCGGTTCAGAGTCTGTGTACCTTGAATTTCCTCTAAACCGTTTAGCAATCTTCACATTTGCACTCTCAACAATTTTCTGCAATTTCTTGTTAAAACATCTATATGCCTTGCTCTTCGATGAATAACCAAGAAATATTCATTCATCACTTCTAAGATCAAATTTTCCAATATACTCATCTCTTTTAATATAGCATTTACTTCCAAATATTCTGAAATATTTAGGAGTAGGAGTATTACTGAACCATAGTTCATGAGGGGTCGTATCGGTTTCACCTCTGATGTGAACTCTATTGAATGCATAAACTATGTATTGATAGCTTCTCTCCAGTATATATAAGGTAGATTTGCTTTTGATATCATACTTATGGCTACATCCAAGATAGTTCTATTTTTCCTTTCAACAACTCCATTTTGCTGGGCTGTCTAGGGTGCTGATAACTATCTTCTGATCCCATTCACTTCACATAATGTATTAAATTCCTTAGATGTAAATTCACCTCCTTGATCTGATTTCAAACATTTGATTTTCTTGCCGGTTTCATTTTCTACCATCACTTTGAATAGTTTGAATTTCCCAAATGCTTTAGATTTCTCCCTAGAAAAGTAACCCAATACATTCTAGAATAGTCATCAATGATTAGCATAAAATATCTATCTCCTTGTATACTTCTAGTTCTTGCTGGACCACATAAATCATTATGAATTAAATCAAGAACATTGTTAGACTTCTTTGGAATACTCTTGAAAGTTTCTCTAACTTGCTTTCCAAATTGACATTCCTTACATACTGGATTGTGAGGTTTAACAATCTTAGGTAAATCTCTTACTGCCTTAGTTGTACTGATTTTCACAATGCAATCAAAATTTACATGACAAAGTCTCTTGTGTTATAACCAACTTTCATCAATATGTGCAATCAAACATGCTTTCTCATTGTTGTTCAAATGAAAGATATTACCTCTAGTCTAATTACCGGTTGCAATTTCCAAACTAGTTCTGTTTAAGATTTTGCATTTACCATTCTTGAATTGTAATTGAAATCCTTTCTCAATTAATTGACCAACACTCAAAAGATTATGCTTCAAACCTTCAACATAGTAAACATTATCAGTATTGTGCTTACCATCAAAAGATATAGTTCCTTTTCATTTGATCATACAAGCTTTATCATCTCCAAATCTCACTAGACCTCCATTGTAATCCTGAAAGGTTAAGAATTTACTCTTATCACCAGTCATGTGATGTGAACATCTTGAATCAATAATCCATTCATCCTTATCTTCAACTTTAGCTGCCAGGGCCTGCTCTACCTGTTGAACAATAGGTACCAGTTGATCTTCTATTATAGCAACAAAACCCCATCCATTGTCTGCTGGATCCTCATCAGAATCATCAGTGACTCCTTCATCAACATAATAACAAGATTTGTCTCTATTCTTCTTAAATTTGTATCTCTGATAATCAGGGTTAGGCTTATATTTTCTTTTAGCTTCTTCTCTTAATCTTGCATGTCTATCCAGACATCTAGAAGCCATATGACCAATCTTATTATAGTTAAAACATTTAAAGGGTGCTTTACCTTCATACTTACTTCAAACTAGGCCTTTAGGCATTTTCCTTGCAAATAGTGCTTCAAGCTCTTTCGGTTCTTTATTCTCTATCCTACTTTCTTCAAGTTTTCTTGCATAGAAGGCTTTCCAATCAGATTTCTTAGATGATGATGATGATGCTGTAGATGATGATGATGCCTTGAAAGCTAGATCAGTCTTAATAATAGCAACATGGGCAAATTCCTCAAGTTCAAAAGCTGAAAGTTTTCCAACCAAAGTGTCTCTAGATACTGATGCATTAGGCATTGTTCTTAATTCATTTATAGTATTAACTTTCATTTTGTATGCCAGTGGCAAAGTTCTTAAAACTTTAGAAACAATCTCATCTTCACTTAAGGTTCCTCTAGAACATTGTATACCCAAAACAATTTTATTTACTCTTTCCATAAAAGGAGAAATTCTTTCATCTTCTTCCATTTTCAGATTTTCATACCTGACCCAGAAGCATTCAAGTTTTGCAATTTTGACTGTGGAATCTCCTTCATTCAATGTTTCCAATTTGTCCCAAATAGCTTTAGCAGTAGACCTGTCTGATAATCCCATGACTTGCTGATCTGACAATGCGCTCAAAAGTGCTTCTCTTGCTTTGCAATAATTTTCCTCATCTTTAGTCAAGGTTGGTGAATTAGGTTGACCTTGAGTAGGAGCAGTATAGCCATTCTTTTTAACATCCCATATGTCCTTTCCAATGCAATTCAAATGTGTCTCCATCCCAATCTTCCATATGCCATAGTTGGTTCCATCAAGTTTCAGACTATCCTTCCTGATCGAATAAACCTGAATAAACCAATAACCAAATCGCCAAAATCAAATGATCGAATAATGTCTTCAACATAACCAAGTAGTCTCCAAGTCATTCTAAGTATCGGTGAACAATATAATCTACCCGTGAACCAAATACCGGTGACTGTGCATAAGTCTCTGACTTGCCAGTGAAGAAAACCAAAGATCTCCAAGTGCTGATAAGGTTGACAAGTGATGACAGATGTTGACATCAATGACAAAACCATATCAACATAACTAAAATACCAACACTAAGAAATCTTTTAACTTCAGTGGAAATAGATCCTTCACACGGGACACCATACATCTGGTATAATGGCTTTACTATTAGCTGTTCAAACTTGATGTAGTTTGATTTCACATATTGTGAATCCCAAACTGATGTCCACATCTATACTGGATGTTATTTACCTGCTCTGTCCACTATGTTAAATTTTAAATTCATTGTCCACATACCCCTAAATCGTCCATAAAATAAAATTAAATGCATTAATAACGAGTAAAAATTGAAAGTGGGATCCCTATTATCTCTGAGGTTCAAGAAACCTTCATGTAATTTTTCTACAACATAAGTAGCATAATCAAAGGGTCTTGGCTCATACATCTGTACATTTGCTGCTAACACCAACTACCCAATATTAGCTACATCGGGGACCTCTATACCTCCAACCTGTCCGCATGACATATAGGTGTACTGTAAGTAGTGTCTGAAAATGTCCATGTTGAATGGGGGACCATCCTCTTTGGTTAGAATACCCTTCTCAACCCTGTAGAAAGCTAAGTTCCACCCTTTATAAGTAGTATCCATTTTAACAAATTCCTCCTCTAGTTCTTCAAATGACAAGGGTATATCATGGTTAGGGTCTAAGCTAAAAACTTCATCTATGGTGCCACAACTAAATCTGATAAACACTTTGCCATTTGGAAACTGAATGCATCTCTTCATATAATTGTAATTTTTGACCAAGACTTCCATCAATCTGATATTTACGAAAACATTTGGAATAACTAGTTTACCTAAGTTGGTTATCCATGGGTTACAAATTGGCACTTCTCTGTCCTTTCTCAGAAAATGAAACAGGAAGAGTTCATAACCTATCACCTTTGTCCACACATCTCCAACCCCTTTAAAGTTGTCCTCAAGCCGGTCTTTTATGGGAAAATGTTTTTTTGACCTCCTTGATTTTGGGCCTAGGGATTGCAATTGATCAATGATATCTTGATTTAGTTTCCGTGCAGGAGGGACTTCCGCTATTTTGGATTTTTTAGACATGGATTCAGAGCCCTTAGCACTCCTCTTTCTTCCTGATGAACTTGTAGCCTCCATGATGTGTGATGAATTGTGAGCAATAATTCTCACCTTGTGTGTTTTTTACTAAGACACAACCTGCATTTGGTTCTTTATTTGTATCGTGTGAGCCATCAATCTACTTAATTGCATGCATTAAATACAGGCTGCTTTGGTTTCAATTTTGAATTGTATCTATAATGGCTCATCGGTATATGCTTTCCTGATGAATTACTCCCTTGGCGCCATCGAAAATATTTCATTCCTTAAGTCGCTTTGTTTTTTATCGGTATGTCTTCCCGAGCCCTCCACCGGGTATTGGCATAACCTTGAACAACCTTTGCCGATAGTTACTTTTTCCTCGATGAATCTCCTGTTCTATTATTTCTATCAGGCATCGAGATAGCTTGAAATGTTACACCCCAATCTCTTTAAGTTGTACCGATGACTAAGGCTTCTCTTACTATCGGTGTAAGTCTTACCAATAGCCTTATCGGCTATCGACAAGACAACAATTTGCATGTGCCGATAGAGAAAGTCACGTTGATGATACTTTAGTAATGATTCAATCAGTGTATATCCTCTTGATGTATCTATTGGGTATTGAGATAACTCCTATCCCCTTTTAGCGATAGTTAATCACTTCTGAATGACCTTTGGCTTTGCTAGGGTGCTTTCTTTAGGGTAGGCTACACCAATGGTTTGATTTGCATACTTGTGGAGTTCTAATGGACTTCTTCCATTTCTCTTCCATTTCTAGACATCCATACTTAAAGAAATCCATACTCTCTTATTTCTTAAAGAAAATGGAGAACTAGATGGTACTAAGATTAAGAAGTTGCATACTCATCACGAGTAATGAAAAATAAACAAGCTTGTCAAGCTTCAAATCAATGTGTAAGTCTAACTGAGCCATTTTGTCAAAAGTTGTCAAATAGTCCTATTCAAAAAATAATGTAAATGTACCCATGGAAGGGTAATAAAGGTTTAATATGTTGTTTTGAGTCCATTCTAAGGTGTTCAAAGTATCTAAATAATGTTTAGTGGTCATTCATGTCAAAAGGCAAAAGTTGTCAAGGTGTCACTAAAAAGTTGTAATGCAACAATGTATAAAATGTTGTCAAATTGTACATTTAAGTCTTAGGGGTAGTTGGAATAGTTATATAACCATGAGAGGATATAAAATCCATCATTTATTTGGATTAATTGTGTGTGATAGGGCTAGAGGAAAGTCTTGTAAGGCTAGATCAAATAAAGCCTCTGACTGTCACTTAATTCTACAAGGTTGTGACAGTTACAAGATTGTATATTAGTTTGAAAGTAAAACTTCAATGTAATTGTTTGTTGGATAAGTAGGAGGAAGTGTATTTCTATAAATTATGTATTGGAAAATGTTTTTGATGAAGATTCAATGAGAAAATTGATATTTTGTTCAATACTTTTAACTGTTGTTTCGACAATCATGATTATTTGCTGCTTTAGATGTTTTTCCTAATAAGATTTAGATTTAATCTGACTCCTAATAACCTATTTGAGGTTGTAGAATGAAGAGTTATATTTAATTCAAGACAGGTTTGAAGGTCATCCATGGATTATAAAGAAAGTTCTAATGGTTTTTGTCAAAACTGTCATAAAAGCCTTGTTGACAGGGTTGCAACAAAAGAATTGATTATAACTCTTAATGTAACTGCTCAAGTTTCTTCATATTTTGGATTCTAATAGTCAGTTCAATTCTCTTTCATATGAAGTTCATTTCATGTTGAATTCTTCATAAAGTCATCATTCCTAAGTGGATTCTATTAGATGAAACAATATAAAGGTTTCTCTTTTCTTAAAACTCAAATATTTTTCATCAACTTGCCAAAATCAGGCTTCTTTTTTAGCCAAGAAAACTATCTAAATAAAATAGTCTTCATAATTGAAGAGAGTCTAAGTTTAAGTAACATTTTAGCTTCTATATAACTAGTTCTAAGAAGAATTTCGTACTTGCGATATCCTTTTGCGTAGTTTGTGAAGGTTACACACCAAAGTTTCGATAGCCCGACTTTTTTGCGTGTGAAGAAAGACCATGTCAGAAAATATTAGTGAAGAAAAAAATAAGGAGACAATTGCTAGATTGTGGTCTAACTTGAAAAGAAAAAGTGATGGAAAATTTTATTGTCCTTGCAAAATTTGCAAGGGCTTAAAGACTAGAATACTTCTAATAAAAACATCTAAGAAACATTTTAGGCAACATGGTCACATTGAAGGGGGACATGATTATCATCCATTGGTAAGCTATTCATTATATTGTTTTAACAATTTATATACATACGGAATCACTTCATGATGAGATTATGATCATGGTTTATTTATGTTGACCATTTTTATATAGGTCGAGCTCCCCAGGGCACATGATATGGACTAACACAACCTAGAGAATACATTTTTCGAAGTGGAGGAACATGAAGATGTGAATATCGAAGCTGAAGATAATGATCCCATGGAAGATGATGATCATGCGCCAAAAAACACGATTGAAGATGATGGTATAAATACATTGATCCATGACACATTTAGTATTGACGTAGTCAATGATGATGATCAAGATGACTTTGATGTTGTTCATGATTTACATGTACTTGAGAAGGAATACAAGCCCCTTTATGAAGGCTCCCAAACAACTCTTCTCTCTGTTGTATTGTTGTTGGTGAACTTCAAGGTTATGAATGGTTTATCCAGCATAACAATCTCACGTATGTTAAGGTATGTTGTATATGTCATTATAGTTAATAAAGGGTGAATCATGTACCATTAATACTCTTTATATTAATGAATTAATATTCTATAGATTGATAGGTGAGTTTTTGTAACCACCATCGAATATTATACCTTTCTCATACCGAGGATTATCTTCCATTCTGAAAGATATTGGAATGGAGTATCAAGCAATAGATGCTTGTCCCAATGATCATATTATATATCATAAACAACATAAATTTACAAAAAAATGCCTTGAATGTCATATAAGTAGATATCGAATAGATCAAACAACAAAAAAGATGCCTCGCAAGGTTCTTCGTTAAATTCCCATTATTCCATGTATGCAACGATTATTCAGGTGCACTAGCTTGGCACAATTTATGGATTACCATGCACACAATCAAAGTTGATATGGAATTATTTGAATGCCTGTAGATGGTTCAAAATTTATGGACATAGAGGAAAAGTGGCCACACTTTAAAGAAGAACCTCGTAATCTTAGGCTTTCATTGGCAGCAGACGGTGTCAATCCATTTGGAGAGATGAGATTTGTTTACTCAGTGTGGCCAGTTTTTGTTATCATCAATAACATTCCTCCATGGATGTCAATAAAGAGGGAGAACATAATGTTGGTGATGATTGTTCCAAGTATTTTATCATTTAATAGTTATCTACATTTAGTTATAAATATTGCAGTAAAATGGTCATAATAATTTTGTAATGTTTTTGTTCATTCAACTAGGTAAGTACCAAGCTAAAGATATGAATGTGTATATTGAGCCTCTTATCAACAAGTTGCTGGAGTTATGGAATGGTGTCACTATATATGATGTCTCTAGACCAATAGGACAAAGAAAATTTCAATTCCATGCAATGCTTGTATGGACAATACATGATGCCCTAGGGCTAACACATTTTTGTGGTATGTTACAGTGTTCAAGTTGCGCATTATAATTATAATTATAAAAATTAACATATTTAATCCAATTATAGATTATCTTGTAGGTCTTCAAACAAAGGGAAAATTTACATGTCCAGTTTGTGGTCCAAAGATGAAATCCCGTCATTCAAAAAGTTTAGGAAAGCAGGTGTTTGATGAGTATAGGCACTTCCTCCACATAAATCATAAGTATCAAAATACTGAAAAAACATCTTTTCAATGGGAAAGAAGAGACTACATCAAAGCCACAAAGAATGACACCTTGCCTATGGAAGTTGGAATATAATAGAATTAATTGTCAAGGTAATGTCATTCCATCTAATGGTTTATGTTTGGAATTTGTATTTTTTTATTGTATTTTGTATACTGATGATGTAATTGATGATCATGAAGGTCGTCAAGGCATTAATGACCACCTTCCAAAGGGACTAAAAAGTTATCTAAGACAATTTAGTAGGTTGCCCTACTATGAGAAACTACAAATTGTGCATTTGTTTGATACTATGCATATTGGAAAGAATATAACAGAGACATTATGGAAAATATTGGAGGGAAGGCGTGACAAAGAAAAAAATGTCAAAATTTGTAGTGACATTCAAGAATCCAATCATGCAATGAAAAATGTCATCCAATCAAATAGCAATAGAGACCAGATTAATATAAGTGCCCTTCCTTGGTTATTAATAGACCAGCAAAAAAATGCTATAAAAGAAGTCATACAAAAAATTTGATTTCCTATAGGATTTGCTGCGAACATAAACAATCTCATATCAAAGAAAAGTGAATTTGGGCCAGCGATGAAAACACATGATTGGCATACCTTCATTAAGGTAATTCATGTTCTTGTGTATTTACTAAATATTTGTATACTATGGATGTACTTTTCATTGTATTATGTTAGAAAACAATGAAAATATCATTTCATAATTGTTGCAGTACGTTCTACCTCTATCTCTCCTAGATAACTTTGACAATAATGTCAAGTAAGTCATATATGATCTTGGAAAATATATGAGGTAAGTAGTGATCTTTGTTCAATTTTTTGTATAGATAATATATTTGCGATTTATTTTACTTGTTATTTAATATATTGTATATTATTTTGTAAAGTTTCGTTTATATATTTTTGCGTCTTGAATCTCTTCTAGGTGGTTGTCATCTAAAGAAATCCATAAAGAAGATATAAAATACTGGAAGAGAAAAATTCCTCATTTAATGTGTGAAATGCAAAAGTGTCTACCTTCAACTTTTTTCAATGCACAAGAACACTACCTCATACACCAAGTTGAGGAGATTGAATTGTGTGGACCTATACACACTAGGTCAATGTGGATGGTTGAGAGGCACTTGAAATTTTTGAAGGCTTTGGTTCGACAATGAGCACATTCTGAGAGTTCTATGGTGGAGGGATATATGGTATACCGGACTATGGTGTACATTGTTGAATATCTTCCTAAGTTTGCAGTAGAGATCCACGTAGATTGCATTTGGGATCCCAACCCCATTAACAAATTCAAAGGGGAGCACTTGATGGGAAAAGGTAGATTAAGGAAAGTGAGAGGTAATTATAAGATGTTATTGTAGTTAATTAATTATTAATCTTCTGAATAAATCGGTTGTAAGTCATCTATTAATTATTTGTATAGTTGGTCGGGAGTGGGATGTGCTACATTTGTATATTGAAAACAATCTTAATTGGATGAAGGTGTGGATTGAACGATGTTAACATTCTAGTCGCACATTAACATGGGAAGATGTGGCTTCATTGGTTAAAGAAGCTCATTGTAATGGAGATTCCAATGTTATGCAAAGGGAAATTGATTTAGCATATGGTGTAAGAGATAAACAGGTACATATAATTTTATTAATCACATGTATGTTTATCAACTCACGATGGAATAATTTTAACATGTTAGACATATTGTAGGTCAAACACCACAAGGCTATGTGCTGCAGTGGTCATAAATTTCGCATCAAAAAGTTGGATGACACGAAGAAAACTTGTGATTCTGGGATAACTATAGTCTTTGAGGTGACCAATATTTCATCCAGAAATGACATATATCCTTAATAGTCTCACAATCAATACTATGCCATTTTGGATGATATACTTGAGTGTGACTTTAATTCCTTCAAATTAGTTCTAATCGTCGTCAAATGGTATAGGCTACAAATTAATAAAAATGATCCTGATAGAACTATTATTGATCATGATAATGGATTTACAATGGTTAATACAAGGTCATTTGAGCCAGTTGGGGGTGAGCCCTATGTTCTTCCAAGCCAATGTGAGCAAGTATTTTACTCAGAGGTTCCACATAAACTGGGTTGGTCATTTGTTGTTAGACATGATCCAAGAGGAAGGTCGATGATGATGATGATGATGATGATGATGATGATGATGATGATGATGATGATGATGATGATGATGATGATGCTGCTGATGATGATGATGATGGTGATGGTGATGGTGATGGTGATGATGGTGATCACGATGATGATGATGATGATGACACGAAGAAAACTTGTGATTCTAGGATAACTGCAGTCTTTGAGGTGACCAATATTTCATCTAGAAATGACATACATCCTCAAGAGTCTCAAAATTGATACTATGGCATTTTGGATGATATACTTGAGTGTGACTTTAATTCCTTCAAATTAGTTTTGTTCATCATCAAATGGTATAGGCTACGACTGAATATAAATGATCCTAATAGAACTGTTATCGAACATGATAATGGAATTACAATGGTTAATACAAGGTTGTTTGAACGAGTTGGGGATGAGCCCTATGTTCTTCCAAGTCAATGTGAGCAGGTATTTTACTCGGAGGTTCCACATAAACCGGGTTGGTCATTTGTTGTTAGACATGATCCAAGAGGAAGGCCGATAATGTATAATGTGATGGAAGAAAAGATACCAAAGAAGTAGAAGATGATATAGATGATCATGATCGACAGTTACTCGATGATGTTCCTAACGGAAATGTACACGAAGAAGAAGTTGATGATGATGATGGTGTTGCTGTTGATGATGATGGTGATGGTGATGGTGATGGTGTCGGTGATGGTGATGATGATGATGATGACGAACACAATGATGATGACGAACAAAATGACGATGACGACAACGATGACGAGGACGACGATGACGACGACGACGACGACGATGATGATGATGATGATGATGATGATGAGTTGGACGAAGAAGAAGATCAATGACATGAATGAAATGTATGACATTTCTTGAACTTTGTGTTTATTTATGAAATTTGGACTGTTTATTAGCTATGTGATGGATGGTGATTTAAAATACATATGTGATGGATTACATGTTTATGATGATACATTTGACATTTTTGAACTTTGTGTTTATTTATGGAATGTGAACTATCTATTAGCTATGTGATGGATGGTGGTTTATGATACATATATGATAGATTTCATGTTTATGATGATACATATGTGATGCCTATGCTGCTCAATTATATATATGATGATACACATGTGATGCTTATGATGCTCATGATACATATGTATTTATTGTTTATCAAATTACAAATGTAATGATTATGATTCTCAATTGTTGGTGCTAATTTCATGTATATATTTTGTGTGATGCTGTCACCCTTGGTGTAAACAGGTAATTGACTATAGACATCATCGACCCTTTAGTTAAGGATCCTGCATAGTCTGCATAAAGTAAAGGTAAGGATTAAAAAAATATACAATAATTATGATGATTGCATATTTTTCATGTTGTGTACTATGCAATTTTTAGTATACATATCATGTAATTTTTAGCTAACATAAGATAATTAAATTACATATGTAGGAACTTGAACCCCTTTGATGAGGATCCTACACATTCTCATGGATCGACAGGTATAAGTCAATAAACCCTATAGAAATAGTTTATTTTAAAAAAGAAAACTAGGAAAACAAACTTCCTCAGTTCTTCAAACCTCAACATTAGCAAAAAATCTAATATAGTTATAAACACTTGAGGCCCCAATTGGAATTATTCAATTTTTAATCTCAATGTCAACTTCAGGGCCGACTTCTTCATCAACATTACCCTCATTTGAAAAACATCTCTCTCGTTACCAACTAACTCTCTCATATGATGGAGTGCAGGCACCACCAAATAGGTATTTGCCAGATGTGTCTTCCTCGAGTGAGGGAAATATAGGAATAATCGATGAAAGTGAGACATGTAGTAGGTCTAAAATAGGGAGATCAACTAGAGGTCAAAAGATTAGAAGAAGATTCAATAAATGCATAAAATTTTTCCTTGCTCAAAGGGGGTCGTGTTATTATGATGATGAGACCAAAGGTGACATCGAGGTACCCTTGAGGTACAAACATCTAGAGAAACAATGGGTACCCAAGGAACTTCCTCCAATAAACATCTATTTTTGTGTTAACGAGAGGATATATCGCATAGCACCTTCGTTATTACATGGTTTGGGCCTATTTTCCATGGACGACATAAAGGACTGTTACAACAAAGTTGCTGAATTGATGGAGTATGTCAGACCTTGTTATAATTATAAAAATTGGATGCAGATTGTTCAATATTAAAAAAGTATGCATAGGTATGCACTATCAACAAATTATATACAATAGAAAGATAATGATCAAAGTAAATGAGTGGCTATATACATTGATGGAAGGCCAAAAGAAACAGAGAATATTGTAGGTTTTATAAATAGTATGCGACCTGGATTAACTAATAAGCAACCCAATTGCATATTTGAGGCGCACAAGGGAAATTCTGTATTTGTATGTGTGATAAAATAAACAACTACAAGGAAAGAGCTACTAATTGATTACAATTTGAATTGTATAGATACAAACAAAGTTACTAACATGGGGGTGGTACATACTATATACCATTTAATCCAAGCTCCAATTAATGACTCCAATATACCATCTTATTATTAAGTTTTTGTACTAAGTCTATTGGTTTCATTTCACTAATGTGTTTATATTTTTTCTTTGTCACAAGGCGACCTGGATCCATCACATAACACAGATAGGGATGTAGGTCCCAACACTTCTACCAAGCAGGTAAACCTCATTGTAATTGTACAAATTAGATAGAAGCAAACTATCACATTATTATGTTATTTTCTTGAGTGTTTTGGAGTAATTTTGATAGTGTTAATAATATTCTTGTCATAGACAGATGTTCGGGGAAAGAGAAGGGAACCTCCCTTACATTAGCACCTCAACACAGTATTAAGTGATGAGGACTACACAATTTGCACAAACCCTGTAGAAGTGATAAAAATGTCTATCACAAAAATTAATAAAGAGATTGTTTCTTTGGTATGAATGATCCCTTAGACTGATGAGATAAAAAATAGGGTGAATCAATTGATGCAAGAAGCAGAAAATATGCAAGTAAGCAGTAATGAAAGGTTTAATTATAACAAAAGTTCAATAATGGTTTATATTTTATACTCTTTATGTCACTAACTAAAATATGTACATGTTGTTTTTATTGAATTTCATGTGTCATCGTCAACCTGGTGGACATAATCAGGGTATTGCAGGTAGTACAAGTGATGACCATGTTCTATACATTAAAACTGCTCCTTCTTTGGACTTGTGAACTTGCTTTTTTAATGCTAGTGTTATTTACATAGGCCTTTCCCTGTCTATACTACTGCTCTCTCTTTAGAATGAATAATAAGTTTTGTGTGTATATATGATTGTAATAATAGTTTATTAAACTGTTAATAAATTATTTAGTTGCACAATTAGAAGTTCTCATTTGATCTGATCTGATCACTTGTATTTTAATTTACTATTATTAAATTATATTTCAAAGTAGAGACATTACAAACACCAATAAGATAGTGTGAAGTTTGACAACATGAAATAGCACATTGAAGCAATCTAAATAAATAGATTCCATGGGCTATCTTTTGTAAGGACTATACTAGTTTATCACTTACACTGCCCTCTTGTCACAAATTTTGATACCTTGGTCTTGCATCAAAACCTACCTTCTTTATTCTCCTTCATACTGTTGTATCATTAAGATTAGCATCGAACACTTAATAAAGATGCATATTTCTTTACAACTCTTAATAAAGGTTCATCCTTGTTTACAATTCTTGCAGTTTTAATACATTTAATGTATTATTCTTTAGGTGCTGCCAATGTTCATGTGGAAAGGCTACCTCATTTGAGGTTATCCCCATCTGTATTGCCGACTACAATGTCGGCAATAGGCAACATGCAAACATCCTCTACTGCTTGTCATGTTGACCCGCCCACTGTTGGTAGATCCCTCTTTTTCTCTCTCTTTTGTTATGTGTTTATTTCCCTTGAAGTGTTCTTTCTTGGGGGCATTTCATAGTGGATTCATTTTCTGCAGCACGAGATGCACATGAGGATGCGCCAGTGGCAAATACTAGTGATAACATAGCATCATTTCCTAGATCTTCCCATATTGCTAGTATGGGAATGTTGTAGATCACATTGGTGGTGAGTGACGAAGAGTTGATTCCCTTGAAGATACAGAAGGTTCTAGGTACTTTAAAATTATCATTATATATAGTGTAATTGTAATTGACTTATTGATCACTCATTTGGGACTAATTATCCCATGATTTTTATTGCAGGAAATGATATTTTTTATAAAAATCTTAATGACATTGCATTGCAGATGTTTGGGCCCACCATATGTAAAAGGTGGAACATCATATGTGAACTAACCTTATCCACTATTTTTATTTCACATCATTTTTAGAATAGTTTTCCTTTGATCCATTTCTTGAACTATATTAAAGGTAGCTTCAGTTCATTTCTAAATCTAATAGGTTTTTTTTGCTTAAAAGGTGGAATGACCAAGAAAACAAGTTAAAAGATGAACTCACAAACTGTATAGTTGAGTTGTTCAGAAATGACACATTTGACAAAACCAAGCTCCTTGAAAAAGATGGCACATATCTAAAGTATTTGAGGGACTAGTATAAGACATATTTAGAGAAGAACGTAAAATATGAGTGACCCCCCATGATTCCAGAGAGGGAGTGGAAGGACCTGATTTATGATGCAAAGGAGAGAATTGAAAGGAAAAAGGAAATACACCACTAGATGCCAAAAGAAGGTATGTGATACTATTAAGAATGTAATTATGTACTAATTACTCTTTATATTTATATAATCTAACATATTTCAAACTTTTTATAGACTAAGTGACACGTCAAAGGCAACCAAGGCAAGACAAGAAAAGCACAGGCAACACAAACTCAGCTCTAGTGGTTATATGAAACTTGCCGCATGAATTGTAAGAATTGGTAAATGAAATATTGCATTAAAATATTTATAAATTGCAAACAATTTTTTTTTAATCAAACAATACAAGCAAAATTCAGTATATTAAGCAAAAATTTAGGGCTCTGATTTCAATAGAGCACCCACAAAAGATGACAAGAGAATTTCCTACCAGCAAGGCTATACACTCATGGCTGAATGATTATGAGAATTGAGTGAGAAAACACGAGATTCCAGTGCATCCGTCACACAGGTAAATAAGCTATATGAAAATAATTTCAAATTGAATACCTTACCAATAATCTATTTGATGTTAAGTTCCAACATAAAGTGAATCTATTTGTTTGAATTAAGGAATCAATTATAACAATGTGCATGACATTGGAATGCAACCTGAAAATTGTGGAACACAACCTCCACTTGAGGGTCCGGATGTGCATCCTAGTAGTGGAGGTATTCATTTGCTGTTCAATTTTTTTTTATGTAATTATTAATACAAATAAACATCTTAAATTGTAATTGGTGTAGAAATTAATGTAACCTTTATTGTTAATATTTTAGAGCATGTAGTCGGTGGTGACCAAGTGGAGATCCGGGTAGACAACATCAGGAACGTGATGTTCCCCAGTTAGGTAAAGAGGACCATTGCTATTTAAACATATTTAATTGCATTTGGTGTATTGATTAATGTAACCTTTCGTATTTCAACTCCAGAGGATCTAGAGGGTGTTCAACATGTTGAGGTTGAGGCTAGACAAAATGATTTTGAAGATGATGTGGCCCCATCAGGTAAAGAGCACCACGGTTATGTTCTTTAAATTAATGAAATACTTGTAACAAAAATAAAAAAAATGATTTGAATTTAACTCATTTCTTTGTTATTGCGGAGGAACCCCCTTTGCATTAGTGTCCTCATGCTCTGAAGAGGACTAGGCACACATCGAGATCACGAGCAGAGGGTAGAAAAATTGAAGAGGGGGGAAGTGATGAAGAAAATGATGCTCCACTTAGACTTTTCATAGCTTCAAAAAAATAAAAATACATAAATGATTGTAATCTACATTATTTGATAATGACTAATTTTTATGTGTTAATGAATGTAATTATGTGCTAATGAATGTTCATGAATGATATGTGTTAATTAATATTGATGAATGTTGTGTGTTAATGAGTGTTAATGAATGTTATGTGTTATTGAACATTATGTGATAATTAATGAGTGTTATATTTTATTAATGGATGAAACAATAAATGAATGTTAGATGTTACTGGGGAATTTAGAGTGATGTTACGGGGGGGGGGGGGGGGGGGGGGTTGGTGGGAGGGGCCAAATGAGCTTCTACCTTCACGTGGCTGGCCCTGTTAAGTAGAGAATACTAAACTATTCTCAAAACCAAGCGAAGCTCAATAAGATAGCACACTTTTTAATATTTCATTATGTTGCATAGTTAATCTTATTGAATAATATATATTGAATCTTAATTGCAGGGTCCAATAGAGCCAACATGAACAACAACACCACAAGTAAGTGGTTTATTTTTTAAGTTTTTTTTTCATGATAATCTAGGAAGGTTCATCTGCAGTGTTATGTGTAACTGTGAAGGTGAGAAATTTTTTTTTGTGTTCTGACATTTATTTTTTGTTCCAGGTGGATGACTTGGAAGAGGTTAGTGATTACTATCAAAACAAGGGTCTCTTTGATGAACTCATATCCATGTTTGTGATGAGCAACAACACTAGAAGGAACTTAAATATTAATATATTCAAGATGATGAATATGATAATGCTGCCACTACTATCATGAACCATTCTCTAGAGGCATGAGATCATATGCAATTCAAAGATGTAGTTAAAGTGGCCAATGTTGAATTGTACTACAAAGTTGTACACTTTTATTTGCAAGAACACCCGGATCTTATTAATGACCTCTTGAATGTCCTTTCCCTTAGGGTAGACCACACACAAGTGGTTGACATCATGCATAAGGTATGGCTCTAAAATCTTTTATTCTGTTACTATTTTTAGGATTATCGAGATGTCTTTCACTTGCGTATTAAGTTTTTCTAGATGTTCTCTTTACCAGCTATTTGGTTTGGAAATATTTCATGAGTATCTTTTGTTCTGTTGTATTTTTTATCCATGCTGGACATCTCTGTCTTGTGAAGTCGTACATGGTTGCAGTACAGAGCAACAATGTAGCTGTTGTTAATGAGACTTTGAATGAAATTTATGTAGAAGAGGAAGATTATGATAGGCTTCGAGAATCTATAGATATGCACGATAACTTTGATCAGATAGGGCTTTCTTAGAGGGTGAGAGAAACTTCTCTATTGGTTCTTTCATTTAAGTTAAAGTGGGATGTAATTTAGCATTTGAATAGGTTTCCAATGATCTTCAATTTCAATTAGGTTGATAAACATGAACTTCTTGAATTTTGGTTAAAGGCTTTTCTATAGCGATTTTTCAAGGAGGCAAATGATTCTTGAATTCTGTCTGGTTATATTTATTGCTTGCTGAAAATTATGAAATGCTTACTTATAAATGTTTATGAAGTTGTTCTTGCATAAATTAAAAGTATGATTCCTTGATGAAGATTGCTTCTAAAAAATACCTGATTTAATTATACCAAATCAACAACATGTTAGGTCCCGGGGACAACTGAGAGGTGGGGGGGGTGCGTGAATTAGTTGTCAAATAGATTCAAACCAAAACAACTTAACCAACAATAATACTTAATACTAGTAAACCAAAATTTTATGCTGATAGACAGTTATATCAGTTAATTACTTTACCCGTAAAGATTAATGCATGAAATAGAAAGATAATAACATCCACAATACATAACACCAATATTTGTATGTGGAAACCCTATAAGGGGAAAAACCACGGTGGGAAACCTTACCCACAATCAGATGATACTACTGCAGATAGTATGTGTATACAAATGGGGTCTGCACATGCAAAAAGGCCAAGCACTTAGAGCTCACTGCTCAAACACAAATGGGAGTCACACTGACTACAATCAGATGGTTAAATCCAATAAGGATGTACTGCTCAAAATAGCATCTTACTATGTTGGATTTAGTACTGGTGTAGTTCTGATTGTCTTCACAAAAACCTTGCTTCAACCTTCAAATGATGTCTACGTGTATAGCTCTGCTTATTCTCGCATATACCTTCACACAATTCTCTTTTTCATTTCACACTAGATCTTACAAATAAGATCTTACATTTATATCATAACCTAAGACCAATTTTAGTAGGTCAGCTCTAAAGGATATTACAATAAAATTATTTTACAAATAAAACAATGTCCAATGCTATAACTGATTCAGCATGTTGGCTCAATGCAATTACAACATTAATAAAACATCTCCATAGTGTGCCTTGCTGATCTGGAATAGATAAGCCTGCCGGTGAATGATCTGGACCTATTTGCCGGTAACAACAAATATGCAAATACGAATATGCCAATGAAAAAATCTCCAAGACAAAGTTTCCAAACATGTCTTTGACATAACCAGGGGCTTTCCATGCCATTTCAGGTGCCAATGAACATTATATCCTGCTGGTGTACCAGATACCGGTGACTATGCATAAGTCACTTGCTTGTCGGTGAATATTGCCAATTCTTCAAATTGCCAAAGTTGATAGGTGATAGTAGGTGTTGACATCAATGACAAAACCATACCAAAATACCAATAATCTCCCCCTTTGGCATTGATGGCAACACAAGATGCAAAAACCATCAAACTGCCAAGACAAAAATGCCAAATACCAAAAACCAACAATCTCCCAAAAAGAGATCATAACCAGAAATCAAAATACAGATATAAACAATCTCTCCCCAAAGTAACAATCTCCCCCCGTGGGAGTGACATGTGTTTTTCTTGTGTTTTTCCATACCAATCTCTCCCCCTTTGACATCAAATGCCAAAGTCAATACAAAACCAGATGTAAATACAAAATACCAACCAATTCAGTATACCAACCACTCCCCCTGAGAAGTAGCTTCCTCATCAAAGCCGGAATAAAAGGTTTCTTTGTTAATTCTATCGGTTGATGATAAACATCAACTGTCTAAGTCTCTACCAATGGGGGTATGATCCCAAGCTGGTCTCTGAGATATTGAAAGGTCTCCTTAGGCAGAGGTTTAGTGAAAATATCTGCAATATGCTCTTTAGTATTCACATAAACCAATTTTATTTCTTTTGCTTCAACATTCTCCCTTAAAAATTTCAGTTTGATAGAAACATGTTTAGTTTTAGAGTGTAATACCAGATTCTTAGATATATCAATTGTTGCAGTGTTGTCACAATAGATAGTTATGGGTTCCTTGCATTTTACCTTTATGTCCTTCAACATTTTCTTAAGCCATAATACCTATGTACAGTTAGTTGCTGCTGCAACATATTCTGATTCAACTGTTGATAAAGATGTACAACTTTGTTTCTTACTCAACCAAGAAATTAATCTACTACCAAGAAAAAATGCTCCTCCGGTGGTGCTTTTTCTATCATCCCCATCTCTTGCCCAATTTGCATGTGTATGCACATAATTCAAAGTTTTCATCTCTAGGATACCATAATCCAAGATTTGTAGTGCCTTGTAAGTACCGGAAAATCCTTTTTACTGCTGATTCATGATTTTCTCTAGGATTACTTTGAAATCTTGAAACAATACATACTGTATTCATAATGTCAGGTCTTGTTTGTGTTAAATATAGTAGGCCTCCTATCATAGATTTGTACCTAGTCGGATTAACAGGTGTAGATTCATCCCTTAGTGATAATTTGTTATTTGTAGTCATAGGCGTGCTTACTAGTTTAGAGTTCTCCATCCCAAATTTCTTTAGTAACTCCTTCAAGTACTTGGATTGAATCAAGAATATACGTTTATCAGTCTATGAAATCTGATATCCTAAAAAGAATTTTATCTCTTCAATCATAGACATTTCAAATTCTTGCTGCATTTCAATAGAAAAGTCTTTACATAATCCATCTCCTCCTCCAAAGATTATATCATCAACAAAAAATTCTATAACCAAGATGTCATCATTAGTCACTTTGTAGTATAAGTTGTTGTCAGAATTACCTTTAGAAAAACCAATCTTCAAAAGATACTTATCCAATCTTGCATACCAAGCTCTTCGAGCTTGTTTCAACCCATACAAAGCTTTCCTTAACCTGCAAACCATATCTTTGTTATCTGTCAAAGAAAATCCATCAAGTTGTTCAATGTAAACTTCTTCTTCAAGATCTCCATTTAGAAATGCACATTTAATATCCATTTGATATACTTTGTAGTTCTTGTGTGAAGCAAAAGCCAAGAATAATCCGATTGCCTCAATTCTAGCTACCGATGCAAAGGTTTCGATATAATCAATTCCTTCTTTCTGAGAATATCCCTTACACACTAGTCTTGCTTTATTCCTGATTACCTTACCATCTTCATTAAGTTTGTTTCTGAATACCCATTTTGTTCCAATCACATTTTTGTCTTTAGGCCGGGGAACTAATGTCCATGTGTTATTTTTCTCAATTTGTTCTAGTTCCTCTTCCATAGCTTTAATCCAGTGTTTATCTTCACATGCTTCATTAATTGATGATGGCTCAATTTGAGAAATAATACATACCTCTTCATTTTCCAATCTTCCTCTTGTCATAACTCCTTTATACTTGTTCCCAATTACCTGATCTTCAGAGTGATTCAATCTTACATACCGGGGTGTCTTCGTTTGCTGCTGTTCCTCAATTACTGTGGAATTTTCAGATGATCCTGGTGTAACTGGATCTTCATTCTGTACCGGTGGGTTCAATGTAGGTTCATTTGTTAGAATCTCTATTGCTGGTTCAGAGTCTATATACCTTGAAGTTCCTCTGAATTGTTCATCAATCTTCTCTCAACAATTTTCTATAATATTTTATTAAAACATCTATATGCCTTGCTCTTAGATGAATAACCAAGAAATATTCCTTCATCACTTCTAGGATCAAATTTTCCAATATAATCATCTCTTCTAATATAGCATTTACTTCCATATATTCTGAAATATTTAAGAGTAGGAGTAATACCAAACCATAGTTCATGAGGGGTCTTACTAGTTTCTCCTTTGATGTGAACTTTGTTGAATGTGTAGACAGTTGTGCTTACTACCTCTCTCCAATATACATGCGGTAGATTTTCTTTAGATAACATACTTCTTGTTGCATCCAAGATAGTTCTATTTTTCCTTTCAACAACTCCATTCTGCTGTGGTGTCCGGGGTGCTGATAATTGTCTTTTGATTCCATTCACTTCACAGAATGCATTAAATTCCTTAGTTGTAAATTCTCCTCCTTGATCTAATCTCAAACATTTGATTTTCTTACCGGTTTCATTCTCTACCATTTCTTTGAATAGTTTGAACTTCCCAAGTGCTTCTGATTTTTCTCTGAGAAGAGTAACCCAACACATTCTGGAGTAGCCATCAATGATTAGCATGAAATATCTATCACCTTGTACACTTTTAGTTCTAGCTGGACCACATAAATTAGTATGAATTAGGTCAAGAGCATTATTGGATTTTTCTAGAATACTTTTAAAAGTTTCTCTAACTTGTTTTCCAAATTGACATTCCTTACATATTGGATTGTGAGGTTTGATAATCTAGGTAAATCTCTAACTGCCTTAGTAGTACTGATTTTTACCATGCAATCAAAATTTACATGACAGAGTCTCTTATGCCATAGCCAACTTTCATCAATATGTGCAATCAAGCATGTCTTTTCACTATTATTCAAATGAAAGATGTTACCTCTAGTTTGATTATCGATTGCAATTTCCAAACCAGTTCAGTTTATAATTTTGCATTTACCATTCTTGAATTGTAACTGAAATCCTTTCTCAACTAATTGACCAACACTCAAAAGATTATGCTTTAAACCTTCCACATAGTAAACATTGTCTGTATTATGCTTACCATCAAGAGATATTGTACCTTTACCTTTGATCAAGCAAGCTTTATCATCTCCAAATCTTACTAGACCTACATTATATTCTTGAAAGTTCAAGAATTTACCTTTATCACCAGTTATGTGATGTGAACATCCTGAATTAATGATCCATTCATCCTTAACTTCAACTTTAGCTACTAGGGCTTGCTCTACTGGTTGAACAGTAGGTGCCGGTTGATCTTCTATTATAGCAACAAAAACCCATCCATTGTCTATTGGATCTTCATCAGAATCATCAGTGACTCCTTCATCAACAAGATAACAAGGTTTATCTTTATTCTTCTTAAATCTGTATCTCTGATATTCAGGGTTAGTCTTGTATGTTCTTCTAGCTTCTTCTCTTAGTCTAGCATGTCTATTAGGGCATCTAGAATCCATATGACCAATCTTATTACAGTTAAAGTATGTAAATTGTTCTTTACCTTCATACTTACTTCCAACTAGACCTATAGGCATTTTCCTTGCAAATAGTGCTTCAAGTTCTTCAAGTTCTTCATTTTCCCTCCTGCTTTCCTCAAGTTCTCTTGCATAAAAGGCTTTCCAATCAGACTTGTCAAATGATGGTATAGATGATGTTGATGCCTTAAAAGCTAAATATGTCTTTATAGTAGCAACATGACCAAATTCCTCAATTTCAAAAGCTTAAAGTTTTCCAATCAATGTATCCCTAGTTACTGATGTATTTGGCATTGTTCTTAACTCATTTATAGCAGTAAACTTCATTTTATATGTCTTTGGCAATCCTCTTAAAACTTTTGAAACAATTTCATCTTCACTTAAGGTTTCTCCACAACATTTAATACCCAAAACAATTTCATTTACTCTTTCCATAAAAGAAGAAATCCTTTCATCTTCTTCCATTTTCAGATTTTCATACCTAACCCAAAAGCTTTCAAGTTTTGCAATTTTGACTATGGAATCTCTTTCATTCAATGTTTCTAGATGATCCCAAATAGCTTTATCAGTTTATCTATCTGATAATCCCATGATTTGCTGATCTTTTAATGCGCTCAAAAGTGCTTCTCTTGCTTTGCAATCATTTTCCTCATCTTTAGCCAAGTTAGGTGGATTAGGATGACTAGTTATAGGAGTTCTATAGCCATTCTTTGTAACATCCCAGATGTCCTTTCCAATGCAATTTAGATGTGTTTCCATTCTGATCTTCCATATGCCATAGTTGGTTCCATCAAGCTTAGGACTGTCCTTCCTGAAATAGTTAGTAGACATTGGATCTCCTCAAGCTGTTAAACTTCTGCAAAAAGAGGACTAGGCTCTGATACCAATTGTTAGGTCCCCAAGACAACTGAGAGGAGGGGAGGGGTGTGAATCAGTTGTCAAATAAATTCAAACCAAAACAACTTAACCAACAATAATGCTTAATACTAGTAAACCAACAATAATGCTTAATAATGAGACTTTGAATGAAATTTATGTAGAAGAGGAAGATTATGATAGGCTTCGAGAATCTATAGATATGCATGATAACTTTGATTAGATAGGGCTTTCTTAGAGGGTGAGAGAAACTTCTCTATTGGTTCTTTCATTTAAGTTAAAGTGGGATGTAATTTAGCTTTTGAATAGGTTTCCAATGATCTTCAATTTCAATTAGGTTGATAAACATGAACTTCTTGAATTCTGGTTAAAGGCTTTTCTATAGCGAATTTTTGAGGAGGCAAATGATTCTTGAATTCTGTCTGGTTATATTTATTGCTTGCTGAAAATTATGAAATGCTTACTTATAAATGTTTATGAAGTTGTGCCTGCATAAATTAAAAGTATGATTCCTTGATGAAGATTGCTTTTGAAAAATACCTGATTTAATTATATTAGATTAACAACATGTTAGGTCCCGGGGACAACTGAGAGGGGGGGGGGGGCATGAATCAGTTGTCAAATAGATTCAAACCAAAACAACTTATCCAAGAATAATACTTAATACCGGTAAACCAAAATTTTATGCCGATAGACAGTTATATCCACAATACATAACACCAATATTTGTATGTGGAAACCCTATAAGGGGAAAAACCATGGTGGGAAACCTTACCCACAATCAGATGATACTACTGCAGATAGTATGTGTATACAAATGGGGTTTGCACATGTAGAAAGGTCAAGCGCCTGGATCTCACTGCTCAAACACAAATGGGAGTCACACTGACTACAATTGGATGGTTAAATCCAATAAGGATGTACTGCTCAAAATAACATCCTACTATGCTGGATTCAGTACCGGTGTAGTTCTGATTGTCTTCACAAAAACGTTGCTTCAACCTTCAAATGATGTCTGCGTGTATAGCTCTGCTTATTCTCATATATACCTTCACACAATTCCTTTTTGCATTTCACATTAGATCTTACAAGTAAGATCTTAGATTTATATCATAACCTAAGACCAATTTTAGTAGGTCGGCTCTAAAGGATATTATAATAAAATCATTTTACAAATAAAACATTGTCCGATGCTATAACCAATTCAACATGTTGGCTCAATGCAATTACAACATTAATAAAACATCTCCATAGTGTGTCATGCTGATCTGGAATAGATAAGCCTACCGGTGAATGATCTGGACCTATTTGCCGGTAACAACAAATATGCAATTATGAATATGCCAATGAACAAATCTCCAAGAAAAAGTATCCAAATGATGTCTTCCACATAACCAGGTGTTTTCCATGCCATTCCAAGTGCTGATGAATATTATATCCTACTGGTGTACCAGATACCGGTGACTGTGTATAAGTCAGTTGCTTGCCGGTGAACATTGCCAATTCTTCAAAGTTCCAAAGTTGATAGGTGATAGTAGGTGTTGACATCAATGACAAAACCATACCAAAATACCAACACAATAGACCAGTGCCTTCATCAATTACTGATTTCATACTATTTCAAATTGAAAGATCATACATATAACCATGGAGACAATTTTAATAACTTGTTTTCAAAACAAGACCATCACATAAAAAATATCTATATGGATTGTAACTAAAATATAAAATGCAGTTAGTCTTATTGAATTTTAACTTTTCTCTAAAAGATCAATAAGACAATTTGAAACTTGCCAACCAACCTTTCAAACTGATGCTCAAACTAGAAATTAGTCTCAATCACAATAGCATAAGATAGCACATTGACACAATCTAATAAAAATAGATTTATCACATGGAACTAATAAATCAATTGAAAAGAATATACCATTCAGAATGAAGAACAATTGAAATTTATATCAAAAATAGATAATCAAACCAGTTGATTTGAATATGTATCATCCATCAAATTTGATATTTCCAGAAAACAAACTGCATAAGTGTTGTATAAAATTATCTTGATAAGATCATAAAACTTGAGGTATCTCCCCCACTTATTTTAAAAGATCCCCCATTTATAGATGAGGATTCAGTTTGAAAGTGAAAGGGCATACCCTTTCATTAAAACTAAAACTAACAAAAACTAACTAAAAAGTAACTTCCTAAAAAATGTCTTTACAATATGAACATATTATAAAAACATAGAAAAACATGACTCTAGGCTCCAACTTAGACATCAGGTCTAGTCTCCCAGCATCTTGCCGCACTTCTGGATATGCTCCAAGTACTTCTCTAACTTGTATGTGTCTGCATCATGGATGATATCCCTGACAATGACTTCCAACATGACAAAGTTTCCCATATGTTTCATGGTCTCTTTCAATTCAATTCCATCAATTTGGGCAATATCAAGGGTGGCATTGAGAAGACTACAACATTCTGAGATCCATACATCTTTACCCTTTACCTCATCCTTTTGATCAATTAACTCTTGGAAACCATTCTAAATAATGTCTTTGCTTTCATCATATTATAATTGTAATTCTTCATCAAATTCATTGTGTTTAGCTAGCAACCTCTTTATTTTTTCAATATCTTCTATTTCCGCTTTGACCATTGTTTTATCATGCAACCTTGTTCCCAATCTATTTGAAATTCTATTGTGTGAAACTGCATTGTCCATGTTATTTTGAAACACTGTCCATAATTCTTTCAGAAAGCCTTGTAAAACCTCAAATCTTTTAGTTAGTAATACACCAGCAGTATTTGCCCTCACACTTTTCATCTATTTTAATATCCTTTTATTTTCTTGCTGCAACTCCTTGTATTTTTTCTTCCATTGAGAGATATCTGGAGTAAGAACCATTGACACATGTTGCCCACTTCTCCTTAGTGTTTCTTCATACAACACCTTGTACTGGTTCCTCTCCCTCACTAATCTAACCATCTGTACTTTATTGAATTTTGAAATATCCACTCCGATATCAACAGAAACAATTGGATCAATTTCACCAACTTTTAGCTTCATCATATGGCCAAAGGCCTTGTCAACATCGATGATATTTGGTCTCTTGTGGGGAGGGTACAAAGCTCATAACCTCAAAGATTCCTTATCCTGATCAAATATTGAACCAATAAATACATCATTTACACCTTGTATATCTAATTTGAATTCCTTGTTTTTTGAATGCCATAAATTGTCAACGATAAAAGAAGCACTGAGGTCCCATCCGGGAAACAAAATCACCCCAGCCTCTGTAAGAAATTGCCTCCCCTTTTGAGGGATCATTGTGGTTATCTTTGCAACAATTTCCTCTTTTAATTTTTTTAACAACTCACCCTCATTATTAGGCATTATATTGGGAATAGAGTCCCTCAATTTCTTCCCTTTAAAATTGTACAAGAATGTTTTAACTTTGGAATGAATAAAAACATCATCAACAACAAAAGAAGAAAAATCCTCTAACTAAGAGTCAACATGAACTTCTAATGCTGTCTCTATTTGGCCCTGCATGTCTGTCTCTTCTTCCTTCTCTGGCACTTACCATCTAGAGACAATTGCATTCTCATCAGATTCACTTTCTTCCTCCTCGTCCTTGGTTTTAATTTCCTCGAGTCTCCATCTCTTTTTTGCCAGTTCATTATTTAGTTGATCAATTACCTCTTTGGCCTCTACATCCTCTATGTTCCTGAAGATATCTTCAGCCTCAATACTGACATGTGGATAACCTCCCATGTTTTGGCTCTTCTTGCAAGACTGAATGTATCCTTCAGGATCATATTTTTTCCTGGCATAATGCTTATACAAATTGTATTCTTTTATCAACTTCTTATCAATTATTTCATAAGCTTTGGTTGACACTATGGTGAAATCACCAATACTCAATGTCCCAAGTAGGAAGGCTTGCTTATGCATATCTGCAAAATATTTAGCATTGGACACACTCAATTTCCTCACAATCTCTAGATAAGCTATTCTGTCTGGTACTAGTTTGGCAGCATGTAGGGGCTCCCCTCAAATCCATATACTCTAAAATATCTAAAATCCTTATTCACAAACCAGTCCCCCCAATTATGATCAACAATATGTCTTTCATTATAATTCTTGGGTCTTAGGAACCTCTTGATCTCATCAAAGATAGACCCTTCACATGAAATCCCATACATTCGGTATAATGGAATCATGATAAGTTCTTAAAACTTAATATAGTTGGACCTCATATATCTAGAATCCCAAAGATATATCCACAATTGGACAGGTTGCTCCTCACCTTCCCTGTTCTTGGTATTTAATTTTAGGCCCTCAGGCCAAAAACCCTTTACATATGCATAAAATAACACTATATGCATCAATAGTGAATAAAATTTGAAACTGGGATGAGTATCATCCCTAAGGTTTAAAAAACCTTCGTGCAACCTCTCCACCAAATATGCTGCATAGTCAAAAGGCCTAGGTTCATAAATTTGTATATCAGAGGATAACACCATCGACCCAGTGCTTGCCAGATCAGGCACCTCCACCCCTCCTACTTTCCCAGATGACATATATGTTTACTACAAGTAGTGCCTGAACAAATCAATGCTGAATGGTGGCCCGTCTACCTTTGTTAATTTTCCTGTCTGCCTCTTGTAAATGGCAAATTTCCAGCCAGTATATGTAGTGTCCATTCTAAGAAATTCTTCCTCAAACTCCCCAAAGGAAAAGGGCTTATCAGGACCGAGGTCTAAATTGAAAACCTCGTTTATGGTACCTGCGTAAAATACAATAAATGCTTCCTCATTTGGGAGCTGAATGCACCTCTTCACCAAATTATAATTCCTCACCAAAACCTCTAGCAATCTTATGTTTACAAAAATATTGGAGACTATTAGCTTACCTAAATTTGTCATCCAAGGATTGTAGAGTGACATCTCTTTGCTCCTTCTCAAATAGTTCAACATAAACCATTCATGTCCCCTTACCTTGGTCCATACATCTCTGACCTCTCTGTAGTTATCTTCTATTTGGTCTCTCCCCAGTAGGTGCTTCTTTGACCTTCTAGATTTTGGGCTGAGTGCCTGCATTTGGTCTATCATGTCTTGGTTGAACTTCCTGACTAGAGGCACCACTTTGATTTTTCCTTTCTCTTCCTTAGAGTTAGGGCTCTTGGCCACCCTCTTCTTTCCTATTGAAATCAAAGTTTCCATTTTTGCAATTACAATCCACTGCTCTATTTTTCAAAGGCGCAATGTGTTCTATCTGTGTATTCTTCTTTCACCAATGCAGTATTTAGACAAGGCAATTTCTAGTTCCGCCATATTCTTTTTCAATAATGAACTTCTCATAAAATTTTCCTCGTGAAAACCATAGATGCATCTACTGCAAGTATTAAATAGAAGACTTTTAAAAATTTTGGTTTTGAATTTTGATATGACAATGACTCATCGACATATGTCTCCCCAATGAATATTTCCCTTTTGGTGCTCTCTAAACATCCCTTTATCTACTTTGACATCTTACTTTCTCTTATTGAGATACCCTAAGCCGATGACTCCTTTTCCTCCTCATCGGTATATCTCAAACCAATATTTTGATCAGATGTTGGGTGAGCTCATTTAGTGTTATCGCAATAGGAATTGTTTCCCCGATGGGCTTCACCATCGACATAGATCTTCCCAATGCAACCGACTTCATTACCATGAGTCTTCCCGATAGTGTCTCCATTCTGCTCAATCAATCTGCTCCTTCATCGACTATCGGGGTAATCCTAAATGAAAAATACTAATAAGCAAAGTCTTCCCAATAGAGTATGTTCCATTGGTATATATTTCACCGATGATTTCTTTGGGCGTCGGGTGGCTCAAACTAACACATACTGATCACTTTGGTTATATCAATGCAACTAGCTTCATCACCATGACTCTTCCTAATAGTGTCTTTTCTCCGCTCAATCAGTCTGCTCCATCGAGTATCAGGGTAATCTGAAATGAAATATATCGATAAGCAAAGTCTTCCCAATAGAGTATGTTCCATCAATATATGTTTCATCGATGATTTCTTCGGGTGTTGGGGTGGCTCAAAGTAACACATACCAATCTCTTTGGCTATACCGATGGACTCTTCTTTTTTCCACTCTTATTGGTATAAGTCTTACCAATACCCTCATTGACTATTGGCAAGACAATTCTCCACTACTGCCGCTAGTGTTTACTATGCCGATGGGTCATATCGGTATAGTTTTTGCCAATGCATCAATTCTCCTCAACTTTGCTCCTTGATCGGTATAAATTCTTCCAATGAGTATAACTTCGGCTTGCTATGCTCTCTCATCGGTATATGGTATCTTGATGCCTTGTCACCTCAATTGGGTGATCATGAACTTACAGAGGAATTGTTGGTGTATTTTGTGGAACAGGTATACAATTGGTAAAACATATAGTTGGTTGTTCTCTCTCACAAGGTAAAGTATATTTTGAATTTTCATTTTCGATTGGGGCATTGAAATGGGGCTTACTTTTTCAATTTGGAACTATAGGGAAAGAAAGAATGCTTTTCTTATTGCTTGTTCATATGCTATGACTTGATCAGACCCGATGTGGCTTTGAAACTTTCTTGGATGAATAATATGATTGAATTTGTGTTTCCATACCTACTTCAGGTTCTTGATATACTCTGATGATTCTGTGAATATTTCAAGTTTCTCTTTAATAAACATTTTAAATCTTCTGCGCAATTAAATAGCTAATATTCAAAAAATCTTTTTCAAAGTTCATTCGAGAATACATGACAAAAGTTGATGAGATTGTTAACGACAAGTTAGAGGTTGTCCAAGAAGAGAAATCCAAGGAGAAAGAAGAGAAAGATATTGTTGCTCTATGCATTTTGCTTAATTGAGCCTCAAGGAGCACTTCTTATACTCTACTGACGGTTTTTAAAAATTCAAATAAATATATGCCTATTTTGTTTACTGAATATAGCATTTTAAGAGCATAATTAAGGAAATTATAGAAAATAGCATTTTTAAGAGCATAATTAAGGAAATTATAGAAAAAATAGCATTTTTCAGGAAATTATAGAAAAATTATGTGCTAACATATTGCATTGTCTAAAAAGGATAATCTTTACAAGGATGCAATGGAAACTAGTTCTTAATTGGGTGATCATGAACTTGCAGAGAAATTGCTAGCGTATTTTATGGAATAGGTATTTTGTGGAACAAGTTAGAGGCTATCCAAGAAGAGAAATCCAAGGAGAAAGAAGAGAAAGATCTTGTTGCTCAATAGGTATGCATTTTTCTTAATTGAGCCTCAAGGAGCACTTGTTCTACTCTACTAATGGTTTTTAAAAATTCAAATAAATATGTGCCTATTTTGTTTACAGAATATGTATGCTCAACTTCCCCTTGTTTTGCCAGCACCTCCAATAGCATTTTAAGAGCATAATTATGGAAATTATAGAAATTAGCAATTTTAAGAGCACAATTAAGGAAATTATAGAAAAATATCTTTTTTTCAGGAATTTATAGAAAAATTATGTGCTAACATATTGCACTATCCAAAAAGGACAATCTTTACAAGGATGCAATGGAAACTAGTTCTCAGTCGGGTGATCATGAACTTGCAGAGGAATTGTTGGTGTATTTTATGGAACATGTATACAATTGGTAAAACATATAGTTGATTGTTCTCTCTCATAGGGTAAAGTATATTTTAAATTTTCATTTTCGATTGGGGCATTGAAATGGGGCTTACTTTTGCAATTTGGAACCACAGGGCAAGAAAGAATGCTTTGCTTCATGCTTGTTCATACGCTATTACTTGATCAGACTAGATGTGGCTTTGGAACTTGCCTGGATGAATAATATGATTGAATTTGTGTTTCCATACCTATTCTAGGTTCTTGATATACTCTTATGATTCTATGAATATTTTAAGTTTCTCTTTAATAAACATTTTAAATCTTCTGTAGAAATAAATATGTGCCTATTTTGTTTACAAAATATGTATGCTCAAGTTCTTCCCCTTTGCTTTGCCAACACATCCAATGCCTGGCATGGAAGTGGGCATGGGAGGTTGCTTTCAGCCAGGTATGAGTGGAATAGGAATGCCTCCCATGCTAGCTTATGGTATGCCACCTAAGGGTGGCTATTGATGGGATTGAAGAACTTAACGTGGTACACAGTTCTTCAATCATACATGGTTTTTTGAGTTTGTTCTTCGAGTGGAAAGATTTGTCAAATTATTTTTATTGTTGTTTGGTTAGTTGATACAAAATAATGAGTCTTTAGTATTATCATATTGGTCAACCAGTTCAAATCTTTCTATCCACCAAGCATCCAACACCCGAACCGTCGCATGATTATATTGTCAAATTGTTTTTATTGTTGTTTGGTTAGCTGATACAAAATAATGAATCTTTAGTATTATCATATTGGTCAATAAGTGCAAAAATTTCCATCCACCAAGCATCTGACAAGGATGTTGTATGTCTGACAACATCCTCATCGGATAAGCAGTGAGGGGGCGTTGGAATTCTGATGCCCACCCAATTTATTCTGACAACTTATTGAGTCTTACCAATGGCTAAGTAGTGAGGGGGCATCAGAATTCCGATGCCCACCCAATTTATTCCGATGACTATCGAGTTTTTCTAACGGCTAAGTAGTGAGGGGGCATCTGAATTCTGATGCCCACCCAATTTATTCCAATGACTATCGTGTTTTGCTGATGGCTAAGTAGTGAGGGGGCGTCAAAATTCTGACGCCCACCCAATTTATTCTGACGCCCGAACCATCGCAAATACAACATCATTGTTGGTGTGAATGCCCTCGTAGATGTTGGAATTCAGATGGCTAAATTATGACGGGGTCATCTGAATTCAGAAGCCCGAACCATCACACATACAACATCCTCATCGATGTTGATGGCCTAGTTGCCTTTGGAATTCTGAAGACTTATCGATTTTTACTGATGGCTAGGCAGTGAGGGGGCCATCGGAATTCCAATTTATTTTGACGCCTGAACTGTCGGAACATTACCTGGAAACCATTGGAATTTTGACGACTTATCAAGTTTTAGTAATAGATAAGCACAATCATGGTCATCATCGAAAGAGTCTTTGATGTCGTCAGAAGTCCGACGAATTATAGTCAGAATCCCGAAGAACTACCATTGGAATTTAGGCCCAAATGTACTAGTGGCTAGAAGAGGTTTAATTGTATTCACCAAGACCTTAGAGATTATCTTGTAGATATAATTGAAAAGGCTTATGGGCTGAAATTAATTCATGCAATTGGTGTTCAAAGACTTGGGGACAAGAACATGTAGGCGTTGTTCATTTTTTTCAGAAATTTTCCAGTCCTGAAGAAGTCCTTCACTGCTTTAGTAACATCATAACTAACGATGTCCCAATACTCCTAGAAGAATCCTAGGGGGAAGCCATCCGGGCCCGGGGTCTTGAAAGCACTAATTGTAAAGGCTACTAAGCGGACCTCCTCTGAGGAAATAGGAGCAAGGAGCTGACAGTTATCTTCCTCCCCAATGACATTAGGGAGCTTACTCAAAATACTATCTTGGAGGTACTCATTATCTCTTCCATATTCAGTATACATATGGATGAAGAAGTTAGTATAAGTTTGACCAATTAGGGATTCTCTAGTGATCTCTTGACCAGAGTCATCCTTTAAACATTTGATAAAGTTTCTCCTTTTGTGAATGTTCACTGAATGATGGAAGAAAGCCGAGTTTTTGTCACCCTCTTTCAGCCACTGAATTTTGGATCTTTGCTTCTAATATTTTTCCTCCTTAGAAAGGATTTCCTTCCAACTCTTACAACATTCTTCTTCTTCAATAAGAAGAGAGTGAGGGGGTTCACCTATAGCCATACTGCTTTGGAAATGTTCAAGTCTAGAGCACAACTCCTTTTTCCTTTTTAAGATGTCACCAAAGGTTGCCTTGTTCCAACCTTTCACTTCTTTGTGGATGAGGTTCAACTTCTTAGCAATTTTGAACATTGTAGTCCCTTGGATCAGGGTGGCCCACTAACCCTTGACCAAATCTTTGAAATACAGGTGGGAGGCCCACATAATCTCATAGTGGAAAGGAGAGGGACCCAGGAGGGATCTATCATTCCAATTGAGGAGGAGGGGACTATGATCAGATGCAGTCCTTGGGAGGGTCTTTAAATAGGAGTTGTGATGAATATCCCAATTGGCAGAGATAAGAAATCTATCCAATCTGACTTGAATTAGATGATTGCCTTTCCTATTATTCAACCAAGTGTAGGGGACACCTGGAAGATCAAGATCAAAGAGGCAAGTAACATTAATAAGATTAGCAAGATCTCCCATGCTATCAAAAAAATCCATAAAACCTCCACATTTCTCAAAGGGGTAGAGAGGGGTGTTGAATTATCATGCCAACATGTAATGAGAATTCTGGTCTGCAAGAATGAGCTTAGAAATTTCCTCCCACACCAGATGCCTTCCCACTTTGGAATTGGGGGCATATATATTGAAAAAGTGCCAGAAGTGATCACCATATTGAAAAGTAACTGCAGGAAGTTCTGAGTGCTAAAATAGATCTTTCCATGGACTTTGAATGGGTCTCAGAGGGTAGCAAGTCCCCCAGATGCCCCCAACGCCTCCACATACAAAAAGGCAACCCCCAACCAAATTTTACCAACAATGCTTACAAAGGTTTGGTAGGACATTTTAACCTCTTGAAGAAGACAAATATCAAGTTTCATTTCCAAGATATATTGTTTGATAGAAAATTTCTTTTGGGGACTGTTAAGACCCCTTATGTTCGAGGAGAGGAACTTCATTTCTTATTGTTGTTGATTCCATCAAGGGTTAGCTATCTGCCGCTTGCAATATCCCTTTCCATAACTTTATGTCTTAGCACCCTATCTGTTGTTCTTCCAACTTTACTCTCAGTACCCACATCTACCTTCTTAGCTTTGGTTTTCTTCTTCTAGGTCAACCAATCCTTATTATCCATAGGGGGAGAATAGGGTGGTGATAAGTTCACACAAGAAGTCGACAGGGGGGATTTAGCCACTCCTTTCGATGTCTCCACCTTCCTTGGGGGACAAAGAGGGGTTGTGATTAACACCTTATTTTCACATGGAGGGGTCATAACACCACAAGGGTTGAAGGAGAGTTGTGGGGTCATGGGGGTAGATATAGCAAGAGGCTTGGGGGAGAGGTAGTCATCACCCATAGCCAAGGAGGGGGAGGCAGGGGGACCAAGGGATAGCCATAGACTTTTTGGTAATTGACACTCTACTGGTTAGGTTTCATTATGTTGTCATTGATGGCAACATGTTTTTGGGTTTAGGCTTCATATGGTGTACCGATGGGCACTTCATAGACTCAGCATCATTACCAGTAGGATAGAATATTTCTTTGGTCACCAGCTATATAGGCCGACATGGTATTGTAAAGGATATTGGTATTGGAGGCTGACACATCTTGGATCCAACATCGACAACTTGTTTTAATGCTTATTCATTTATGTTATAAGGCCGACATGTAATATGTAACTGTATATATCCTTGTAAGCCGACATAAGGAATAAATTTGTATAGGGTATATAGGGGAGATTGATTAGAACATTTTGAAAAATGGAAGATGGATGCAATGTAATGCAAAATATATTAGAGAGACTATGTATGTGAGGAATTTATTGTAAGGGTTATTTAGGTACTGAGGTTTAGGGTTTTAACCGGAATGGACAAAGCTTAAACCAGAACTATATTATGGCATAGGAGATGCTATACTAAGAAGTTCACACTTCTCCAGATTATTGCTTGGATTGTGATGTATTCAGTGAGGCTCATTTTGTGATGAGTAGTGTGATCTAGGCTGTAAGCCTTCCTGCAAGTGTAGGCCCATCATATATTGTAATACATCTTCATATGGCCAGTGAATTGATATTGTGGGTAAAAAATCACATCGTGGTTTTTCCTCATTGAGGTTTTCCACATATAAATCTATGTGTTATTGTTCTCATTTATGTGTTTGGCTTATTATTTGCATTACTTCTTTCAATTTTGTTTATACCAATATATCGGTTGGTGTATGTATGTTTTGTTAAGGCTAAAATCTTTTTCTCCAGTATAACACTGATTCACCCCCCCTCTCAGTTTTATTGGTTTCCAACAATTGGTATCAGAGCATTGTGCCTCAGAGGAATTTTAACAGCTTGAGGAAGATCCTAAAACCAAAATCATTGAATATGGCTTTGGAGAAGCAACTTGAGATGGCACTTGAAGATTATGATACTGAAAGATTGAAGAACTTAAAGCTACAAGATGAGTTGAATTCTTCTAAGAATTTATTCTTGTCCTACAAGAAAGACTATCATTGGTTCAAGCTAGGAGTAAGGAACTTTTGCAAAATTAGGATGATGAAGATGCACTTAAGGAACAATGTCAGAAATTGAGTCAGGAGAACATGGTTATAAAGAATGAAATACAAACTATGACTATGAAATTGTCTAAGGATATTGAGGACAAAGCAAAAGGAATAAAGTCTTGTTGTATACCTGAAGAACAAATTTGAAGAATGTGGTAGGTTGACTCATGAAATTGACATATTAAGGTCTAATTTGGTACAATCCTGGAACAATAAGCAAGAGCTCAAGAGACAAATGACAGTACTAAGAGATGTTTTAACTACTGCAAGTGAGTACAAAGAAAAATTCAAGATCATCTTAGCACAACTTGATGAGTTATTGAAGAGACAAAGGAAGATTGGAGATTCTAGTGGACTTGGATTTGAGCAAGGACAGAGTTCTGCTATTGGTAATGAAGATCAAAACCATAAGGCACTGGTAAGGCAGTTCATTGCTTATAAATTCAATGGTATATTTTTTGTTTGCAATAGATTTGGCCACATGGCTAGGCAGTGTAGAAACAGAGAAAATCAGAACCTTGACTTTGCTCTCGATAAATGTTATAAATGCAATAAAATTGGTCATCAGACAAAAGATTGTAGAATGAATGTAAAATGCTATGCTTTTGGAAAATTTGGACATATGGCTAATCATTGTAGGTCAAGTAATTTCACTAGTTTTAGAAAGGCAATTCAAAAGAACAATGTTACATGTTATGCATGAAATGAAGTTGGACATATTGCTAAATTCTGTAGAAGCAAAAATCCACCAGTTGGCAATGGAGGATCAAATGATAATGGCAAAGAGAAGGTAAATAAAATATGGAAAGATCATACTCAGAGATGGGTTAGAAAGACTGAAGAGCAATCATCAGATGGGAATGTCCGGGTTACCTATCTAACAAAAGAGGTTGCTCCTGCACTGGTAGTGAGCTCATCTGGTAACTAAGGCATATGCCTTAGGGGTAGGCAAATTTCATGAAAGATGATGCATATGCCCCTGGAGGATATTCTGGAAGATATTCTAGATATTGGAGAGGATTATCCGACATTGATATATTCAGAGTGAGATCTGGTATCATTCACCGACAGTCATTTATCTCAATAGAAAAGTAAGGTTTTCCCAATGGATAAAAGGTCGATTACACTTCATTATTATTCACACAATATTTTGAATGATTTCAGAGTGATTCAGAGTGACTTAGTGGAATCAAAAACTATTCAAAGGTGATCAATTTCATCTTGAACGATCAAACCAGCGTCTGGAAAGATTTGATAAGAGGTTTTCATCGGTAGCATTCTAAAGGTATTTTTCTTAAATCATGAAAACAAGATCATCTTCTACTCCTATTTTCATTGCAAATCCAGTTGTAGTAGAAGTTAAGGACAACCTCAAGCCAATTTTCAAATGGTATCCACATGTGGCTACCAAGGAAGATTCAGTTGGAGCATTTTCTCGTGTCCTGAAGGGAGTGGTATATGTAAAAGATGTTAGGGCCTATATTCATTGTCATAAAGAGGACTTAGGCACTTCAGAGATCAAAGGGATGCATATGAATGAAATTATGGGAGAATCTGGTAAAATCAAACCGATATATAAACACATCGAAGATCTAGGGTTCACTGATATTCTGGATATTCCAGAATTCAAGAATGAGATTGTCAGATATGTACTAAGCAGTGTACATGGGGAATTCATATGACTAGACCGACCCTACAAAATCACCAAGGAAGCTATTCGGGTAATTACTAGTTTGCCTTCAACAAGGCAACATCTAAATAAGAAAGTATCAAATGACTTTGTAAGGAAGATCACTGGTGCTACATTAGATAAGAGATCGATGAAGGTGAGCACTATCACCAACACTGACATCAAATTTGGCAACATGATCATAGGATACAAAGTAACTCAGTCTAACCAACTGAATTCAGTTTCTAGTTCATGGATTTTGGCCACATATAGGATGATGAGAGAAAATATCAAGTTAGATCTTTGTGACTGGATGCTTGAGGAGCTATTGATCAATTTAGGGAAGATTAAAGGTGAAAAGAAGGGAACCTTCTGATATGGAAATATGTTAGCATGCTTAATGTTATACTTTTTGAATGATACCCTTGGTTCTAGAAGGAAGCAATAAGCTTTTGACATCTCGATAGGAAGACAACTTAAGCAATAAATTGCTGCATTGGGAAGTCTTAGAGATGATAAGGTATGGGGTTACTTCAAGGCTTTTTAGAAATATATGAGGTCTAGAATAAGGATACCTGAGAATATAGTAGAGAAATACTCTATAGACATTTGTTTCATGGTTAAGAAGGATGTGACTCTCATGGAGGCAATCAATCCTAGAAAGATTTGGATAGAGGAAATGGGATATGAGGTGGATGCATTAATTATCGATGCATATGCAAAAAATTCTACTTGATGTAGACATAGATGAAACAAAAAAACCTTGTGGAACAACACAACAAAAGGCTTTTGAGGTTGAAAATGAGTTCAAGTAGAAGAAGAAGGAAAAACAAGAAGGTAAGGCAAGAAAGTTTGTACAGGAAGTTTCTAAGGACATTAAGACACTCATTGATGTTATCTCAGAGAAAGGGAGAAAGAGGAAGAATCTGGTAGTTCACATTGAACCTGTGGTTGTAGATTCTGAGACTGATGATGAGACACCATTATCCTTCAAAAGGGCTGTGAGCAATAAAATGGAAGGATCTAAAGTGGAACCAAAGGAACAACCAATTAGGAAGGTTACCATCAAATTACCGACACAAAAGAAGGCACCCAAGGCTACACCATCAATTGCATCTAGTACTACCAGAAGGAGGAAGAAGAGTGACATTGATTTGGCACTAGAGATTGGTAATGTGACTAAGACTTGTGCTGAAATTGTAGATGAAATAACTAAGAATGGGATGCTGAATAATGTTAAGTCTTATTATGATACATTTGAAGATGATGAACAAAGAGAGATAGAGGAAGAAATTCTTTTATATTTGTATTTCTATAAGAAAGCATTAATTGAAATAGAAAATCAAATACCGACAAAGATATGCAAATGTTAGATGCTAGAAGGTTATCGGTAATGTAAGAAGACAAACACATTAAGATGGAAGAAATTTTAGCTATATGTGTTGCTATAACTCTAGATGAAATGGAGAAGACAATTGAGGCTGTAGATAGGAAGGTTTTTAATAGAAAACATAGAATAACTAGCCTGATGTTAGGAAGGATGAATGAGATAGTAAAGGATGTTAGGAACTAGGAAGGACAACTGTGAAGGGGGGTGAATCAGTTGTCAATAAAATATAAATCAAAATAGATTATTCCAACTTAAACTTAGTGCTAGTAAACCAAACTTAAGTGCTGGTAAAATAGATTAACTGTTATAGCAATACCAGTTTAACTTAATGCATGAAACATAAAGAGAAACAACATCCACAACACATGACATGAAGATTTTGACGTGAAACCCGGTAAGGGGAAAAACCACGGTGGGAAACCTTACCCACAATCAGATGATACTAATGAAGATAGAAAGTATATACAAATGGGGTCTGCACATGTAGAAATGCCAACCACCTAGAGCTCAATGCTCAATCACAAAATAGGAGTCACATTGACTACAATTGGATGGTTAAATCCAATGATAATGTACTGCTCAAAATAGAATCTGTAATGCTGGATTCAGTACTAGTTTAAGCTCTGAACTTGAGTGCCAAACACCTTCATAACCTTCCTTCAACCTTCAAATAATGTCCATGTGATTCGCACAAGGATCTGTTTATTTTTTCTCTTCAATATTCAAACACACTCATACCATATATGATCTTCAATAAGATCTTACAATCATATATACAAAACCTAAGACCAAATGTATATGTCGACTCACTAAAGATATTACAATTAAAATCAATTAAAAATAAGTCTTGATGCGATACAACATGTCGACTCAATACACTTACCATATTATCCAATCAATAAACCATATCCATAACGTGTCGTGCTGATCTGGAGTACTGGTCCATAACCTAGACCTATCTATCGGTAAAGACAAATCTATCAACCTGATTAGACCAATAAAACACCAAATCCAAACTTCCCCATGTCTCTGACATAACCAAATGATCTCTAGGTTATCATCGCTGCCGATGAACCATATAACCTGCTGGTGAACATATACCGGTGACTGTACATAAGTCACTAACCATACCGGTGAACACAATGTAGACCTCCAAGAAGACACGTGTTGACATCAATGACAAAACCAATGCAACACATGACGAAGTCATCCATAATACCAACAATCTCCCCCTTTGGCATTAATGGAAACACTAGATGGAAAAACATCTAAGTGCCAAGAACAGAATACCAAAAACCAATAAACCAACAATCTCCCAAAGATAGATCAATAGAAAGTTGTGTAACAAAAATAGAAACCAAAACCAAAAATACATATATCCAAAGAGTATATCTCTCCCTCAAGGTATAATGTTTTTCCATAGATATCTCTCCCCCTTTGACATCAAATGATAAAGTAGTTAAGAATTCAAAACATAACTTTCAACCAACTACTTCCCCTGAGAAGTAGCTCTCCTCCATCAAAGCTGAAAAAAGTTTTTTTTGTTAGTCCCTGCCGGTTTGATGCCAATCTTCATCATTCAAGTCTCTGTTGGTGGGGAAATTACCCAAAGCTGCTCTCTAAGATATTCAAATATTTCCTTAGGCAAAGGCTTTGTAAATATATCTACAATTTTCTCTTTAGTATTCACATAAACCAATCTTACTTCATTTGCCTCAACATTCTCTTTCAGAAAATTGTACTTAATAGAAACATGCTTTGTCTTAAAGTGAAATACTGGATTTTTTGATATATCAATTTCTGTTGAATTATCACAATAGATAATTATTGGTTCTTTGCATTTTACCTTTATATCCTTCAACATTTGCTTGATCCATAATACTTGAGTACAATTAGTTGCTGCTGCAACATATCCCGATTCTGGTGTAGATAATGATGTACAAGTCTGCTTCTTGCTTATCCATGAAATCAATCTTCTGCCAAGAAAGAATGCACCACCAGTGGTACTCTTTTTTCCATCTACATGTCCTACCCAATTTTCATCGGTGTATGCACATAAATAAAAATTTTCATCTTTAGGATACCTTAAACCAAGATTTGTTGTGCCTTGTAGGTATCGGAAAATTCTTTTAACTACTAATTCATGATTTTTTTTAGGATTGCTTTGAAATATTGAAACAATACATACTACATTCATTATATCAGGTCTTGTTTGTGTCAAATATAATAAACCTCCAATCATAGATTTGTATTTTGTCAGATTAATAGGAGTTGAATCATCCTTCAATGTCAATTTATCAGTTGTATTCATAGGAGTACTTACCGGTTTGGAGTTTTCCATAAAAAATTTCTTCAAAAGTTCCTTCAAGTACTTTGTTTGACATATGAATATACCTTTATCTATTTGTGAAATGTGCAAACCTAGAAATTTGTTTATCTCTCCAATCACAGACATTTCAAATTCTTTTTGCATCTAGTTAGCAAAGTCCTTATATAATCCAGCTTTACCTCCAAAAATGATATCATCCACAAATACTTCAATAACCAAAATATCATCATTGGTAATTTTGTAATACAAATTGTTGTCAGCATTACCTTTGGTGTAACCAAGTTTCAAAAGATATTTATCCAATCTAGCATACCTCTGGGAGCTTGCTTCAATCCATATAAAGCTTTCCTTAACCTGCAAACCATATCCTTATTATCGGTCAATGAAAATCCATTAGGTTGTTCAATGTAAACTTCCTCCTCAAGATCTCCATTCAAAAATGCATATTTTACATCCATTTGATAAACTTTATAGTTCTTATGAGCTGCAAATGCAAGAAATAGTCTAACTACCTCAATTCTGACTACCGGTGTAAAGGTTTCATTATAATCAATTCCTCCTTTTTGTGAATAACCTTTACAAAATAAGCTTGCTTTGTTCATGATTACTTCACCATTCTCATTAATTTTATTTATATATACCCATTTGGTTCCAATTACATTTTTGTCTTTAGGCCAGGGAACTAATGTCCAAGTATTATTCTTTTCAATTTGTTCTAATTCATCTTCCATTGCTTTTATCCAATGTTCATCCTGACATGCTTCAATAACAGATGCTGGTTCAAGTCGAGAAATTAAACATACCTCTTCATTTTCTAATCTTACTCTAGTCATAACACCTTGATTCTTGTTTCCAATTATCTGATTCTCTGAATGATTCAATCTTACATACCTGGATTTGTTTTGATTTCCACTTACATGCTGCTATTCTTCAGTCACAGTTGAGTTTTCTGATGATGCCAGTGTGATTGGGTCTTCACTCTGTACCGGTGCAATATGTGTCGGTTCATTTATAATCATTTCAACTACTGATTCTATAGATCTTGAATCTCCTTTAAAATGATCATCTATCTTCACATTAGTACTCTCAATGATTTTTTGTAACCTTTTATTATAGAATCTATATACCTTGCTTTTAGATGAATAACCAAGAAATATTCCTTCATCACTTCTAGGATCAAACTTGGCAATATACTCATCCCTTCTACTATAACATTTGCTTCCAAATATTTTGAAATACTTAAGAGTAGAAATATGACCAAACCATAGCTCATAAGGGTCTTACTAGTTTCACTTTTGATGTAAATTCTCCTCCTTGATCTTATCTCAAACATTTGATTTTCTTTCTGGTTTCATTCTCTACCATTGCCTTGTATATCTTGAGTCTTTCAAAATCTTTTGATTTCTCCTTGAGAAAAGTAACCCAACACATTCTAGAATAATCATCAATTATTAGCTTAAAGTATCTATCTCCTTGTAGACTTCTTGTTCTTGCTGGACCACATAAATCAGTATGAATTAAATCAAGAATATTATTGGATTTCTTAGTAATGCTCTTAAATGTTGTTCTAACTTGCTTTCCTATTTGACATTCCTTACATACTAGATTATGAGGTTTCACAATCTTAGGTAAATCCCTTATTGCCTTAGTTGAACTGATCTTTACAATGCAATCAAAATTCACATGACAAAGTCTTTTATACCATATCCAACTTTCATCAATGTGTGTAATCAAACATGTCTTATCACTAGTATTCAAGTGAAAGATATTACCTTTAGTCTGATTACCGATTGCAATCTCCAATCCAGTTCTGTTTATGATTTTGCATTTTCCATTCTTGAATTGTAACTAAAACCCTTTCTCAACTAACTGACTAACACTCAAAAGATTACACTTTAAACCTTCTACATAATAAACATTGTCAGTATTGTGCTTACCATCCAAAGATATAGTGTCTCTTCCTTTGATTAAACAAGCTTTATCATCTCCAAACCTTACTAGACCTCCATGAATTTCCTGAAATGATAAGAATTTTCTTTTATCACTAGTCATATGATGTGAGCATCCACTATCTATGATCCATTCATCTTTATCTTCAATCTTTGCTGCCAGTGCCTACTCTACCGGTTTGACAATAGGTGCTGGTTGATATTCTTTTATTGCAACAAATGCCCATTCGTTATCTACTGGATCTTCATCTAAATCATCTGTAACACCTTCATCTGCATAGTAACATGACTTATCTCTATTTTTCTTAAATTTGTATCTCTGATATTCAGGGTTAGGTTTATATGATCTTTTTGCTTCCTCCCTTAACCTTGCATGTCTATTAGGACATCTAGAAGCTATATGACCAACTTTATTGTAATTAAAACATTTGAAAGGTGCTTTACCTTCATACTTACTTCTTGCTGGATCTTTAGGCATATCCCTTGCAAATAGTTCTTCAAGTTCTTCAAGGTCTTCATTTTCCCTTCTCATATCTTCAAGTTCTTTTGCATAAAGTTCTTTCCAATTAGCTTTGTCAGATGGTGATGATGTTGATGCTTTGAAAGCTAAATTAGTCTTGACTATAGCAACATGACCAAACTCTTCAAGCTCAAATGTAGAAATTTTTCCAACCAAAGTATCTCTAGAAATTGAAGTATTAGGCATTTTTCTCAGCTCATTAATAGAAGTCACTTTCATTTTGTAAGCTGGTCGCAAAGCTCTTAAAAATTTAGACACAATTTCATCTTCACTTAAGGATCCTCCACAACATTGTATTCCTAAAATAATTTCATTAACTCTTTCCATAAATGCAAAAAATCTTTTATCTTCTTTCATTTTTTAATTTTCATAACTGACCCGGTAACATTCCAGTTTTGGAATTTTGACAATGGTATGTCCTTCATTCAGTGTTTCTAGTTTATCCTAAATAGATTTAGTAGTAGATTGGTCTGATAATCCCATGATTTGCTGATCTGATAATGCGCTTAGAAGTGCTTCTCTTGCTTTGCAATCATTCTCCAAGTCCTTAGCCAATGTTGGTGGATGAGGTTGATTCAAAGTAGGACCAACATAGCCATTCTTAGTAACATCCCATATATCTCTTCCAATGTAGTTCAAATGTGTTTCTATTCTGATCTTCCATATACCATAGTTAGTTCCATCAAGTTTCAGACTATGCTTCCTGAAAATATTTGTGGCCATAGGATCTCCTCAAGCTGTTAGGCTTCTGCAAAAAGAGGAATTGGCTCTGATACCAATTTTTAGGAACTGAGAGGGGGGGTGAATCAATTGTCAATAAATTATAAATCAAAATAGATTATTCTGACTTAAACTTAGTGCTGGTAAACCAAACTTAAGTGTCGGTAAAATAGATTAACTGTTATAGTATTACTGGTTTAACTTAATGCATGAAACATAAAGAGAAACAACATCCACAACACATGACACAGATTTTGACGTGGAAACTAGGTAAGGGGAAAATCCATGATGGCAAACCTTGCCCACAATCAGATGATACTACTATAGATAGTAAGTGTATACAAATGGGGTCTGCACATGTAGAAAGGCCAACCGCCTAGATCTCACTGCTCAATCATAAAATAGGAGTCAGACTGACTACAATTGGATGGTTAAATCCAATGATAATGTATTGTTCAAAATAGCATCTGCAATGCTGGATTCAGTACCAGTTTAAGCTCTGAACATGAGAATCAAACACATTCATAACCTTCCTTCAACCTTCAAATAATGTTTGCATGATTCGCACAAGGATCTACTTATTTTCGCTCTTCAATATTCAAACACACTCATACCATATATGATTTTCAATAAGATCTTACAATCATATATACAAAACGTAAGACTAAAGGTATAGGTCAGCTCACAAAAGATATTACAATTAAAATCAATTACAAATAAGTCTTGATGCGATACAACATGTAGGCTCAATACATTTAATATTATCCAATCAATACACCATCTCCATAAAGTGTCATGTTGATCTGGAGTATCGGTCCATAACCTAGACCTATCTTATAGTAAAGGAAAATATGTCAACTTGATTAGACCAATAAAACACCAAATCCAAAATTCCAATCCATGTCTTCGACATAACCAAATGATCTCCAAGTTATCATCATTGCCGGTGAACCATATAACCTGCTAGTGAACATATACCGGTGACTGTGCATAAGTCACTAGCCATACCGGTGAACACAATGTAGACCTCCAAGAAGACAAGTGTTGACATCAATGATAAAACCAATGCAACACATGACAAAGTCATCCATAATACCAACAAAGGAAACATAGAAGGATTGGATGAATTTTTTGGGAGAGCATAGAGGATTCTTCACTTCGCTGGGGACAAAAATAGACACTGTACATACACCTGTTGAAGGAAAAGGTAAATGAATAATGGGTACTCCACCCTCAGTTTTGAAGAATATCAAAATAGTGGAAATTGAGCCACCGGTTAACACAAATGCACAGACAAAGATAAAGACACTGATTAATGCAAAAAACATTGTACAAGATACTGACATTGAGGACACTTGTCCTCCAGATACTAATGTATAGGTTGAGGATACTATTCATAGAGAGGAACTGATAGTTGTACAGACTGCACCAAGTGGTGAAGCCACCAATGCAAGTGAGGAGGTAATAAAGGATAAATCACTAGAGAAAATAGGGGAATCCGGTAGGGAACCAATTCTTAGCACATCATTATTGACAATTGACACTTTTCTAGTGGAAAAGAAAAACATCATAGAGATGAATCCCACATAACTGATGAATATGGCTACTTAGAAACTGATGAAGGAGGGAACCATAGACAAAGGGATTATAGATCAATCCATAATTGTTTTACGTAGATTGTTTCAAAATTGTAAGATTGAGAATGAAGCGAGCCCTTTCGAAAAGCTTAATGTAATAAAAAAACACATCTCTAAAGATTTTCAATCATTACAACAGATCTCTAATCGGCTAGCACTTGAAAAATTCACTTTGGCTAAGAGAGCTGATTTTGATCAGATCATTGACAGAGGGAAGAAAAATATTGAGGAGAAGTTAATTTTGATAGAAAATTATTTGAAACAAGGAACTAATATATACAGGGTATGTTGCAATACAAAGATTCTTACAACAAAACTGGATGAAAAGATAAAAGAGGTACATGACAAAATTGCTAGTATTGCTAACTCTTTTGATGGACAAACTTCATTGACCATATCTATTGATGGACAAACTTTGAATTTGGAGAAGAAAATTTCTGCTCTTGAATAAGAAAGAGATAAGATCATTCGGAGAGCCAAAAGTCTCAGAGGTTTGGTGAGTCCAATATTGGATTCACTTGGCGTACATAAGAGGGAATGCATGGATATGCTTGGTAAGCCCACACCAGTAGAGGTTAATGAGAAAGAATCACTTGCATATTCACTGAGTGGACTTGTATCTATCTCTCGCACATTCAAAACTAGTTGGGATACTTATGTGGAGTTATTAGAGAAAGCTTACCCGAAAATCTTGAAATTGGTCAAGCTCTAGTAAGGCATTTTTTTAGGTATTCAGTATACAGTTATCATTCTTTGACATTCTTTTTATAATTTTTGGGCATTGATGTCAAAGGGGGAGTAGTATACATGTGAAAAAGAATGAAGGGTTGCATACATTAGGGGGAGTTACAGAGTTTTTGGAATTTTGAAGTATTGGATCATTTTGCATACTCAGCTCAGGGGGAGCAGGGAAGGATGAAACCAACAGTTGAAACCATGACCATGTTTCACATGAGTGTTGCCATCAATGCCAAAGGGGGAGATTGTTGGCAATGACACTCTATTGGTTAGGTTTCATTATGTTGGCATTGATGGCAACATGTTTTTGGGTTCAAGCTTCATATGGTGTACCGATAGGCACTTCACAGACTCGACACCGACACCAGTAGGATAGAAGATTTCTTTGGTCACTGACAATGCAGGCCGAAATGGTATGGTAAAGGATATCAGTATTGGAGATTGACACATCTTGGATCTAGCATCAACAACTTGTTTTAATGCTTATTCATTTATGTTATAAGGTTGACATGTAATATGTAATTGTATATATCCTTGTAAGCCGACATAAGACATAAATTTGTATAATAGGGGAGATTGATTAGAACATTTTCAAAAAATGAAGATGGATGCAATGTAATGCAAAATATATCAAAGAGACTATATATGTGAGGAATTCATTGTAAGGCTTATTCCGGTACTGAGGTTTAGGGTTTTAACCAAAACTGTATTCTAGCATAAGAGATGCTGTACTAAGGAGTTCACACTTCTTCGGATTGTTGTCTAGATTGTCATGTAGTCAGTGAGGCTCCTTTTGTGATGAGTAGTGTGCTCTAGACTATAAGACTTCCTGCAAGTGCAAGCCCATTATATATTGCAATATCTCTTCATATGGCCAGTGAATTTATATTGTGGGTCACAAATCCCACCGTGGTTTTTCCTCATTGAGGTTTTCCATGTATAAATCTGTGTTATGGTTCTCATTTATGTGTTTGGCTTATTGGTTGCATTACTTCTTTCAATTCTGTTTATATCGGTATACCAGTTGGTGTATGTATGTTTTGTTAAGGCTAAAATCTTTTTCTTCAGTATAACACTGATTCATCCCCCCCTCTCAGTGTTAGTGGTTTCCAACAAGAGTAACCCCTGGGGGAATTTCACCATCTTCAAGAGGCACTTAAAAAAAAATTGTTGTTGCATTTTTGTCTAAAAGTTTGGGCATCACATCTAGGTAGAGACATTCCACATACATGCAGATTCTTCTAGCCTAGCTATTGGAGCTTTTAAGGACAAAAAGATGAAAATGGAGTAATGACTACTAGTTACTATGTTAGTAAAAAATTGAACCCTCCAGAGAGGAATTACACAACAAATGAGAAAGAATTTTTAGCTATAGTATATGCAATTAACAAATTTAGACATTATATTACTAGCTATGAAGTGTTTGTCCATATAGCTCATGCTACCATAAGATACTTAATGAACAAAGCTATGATAGGTGGACAGATTATAAGATGACTATTGTTGTTGCAATAATTTGACATAACTATTGTGAACAAGCCTGGTAAAGATAATGTTATTCTTTTGATTAAGTAAAAGCAGGTATTTGAAAGGTACTTGAACCTTGTACAAGCCAGGAGAACAAAACTGCTAGAAAAAAGTGTCTGATCACTTCAAAAAGACAAAATGATCCCACCGAAAGGGATCAACTAACATAACATATCATTAAAAACCCAAAATAGATAGCAAAAGGAAAGTACAGAGACAACAAAAAGACAAAACCTAGAACACCAACAGAGACCTAAATACTATTCATAATTTCCTTAGGATGAACAACCATTTGTTTCATGTTGTTCGCTGAGGTCTTCAGTTCCTCCAGCTCATGACCTTTGATGTTTCCCTTGATCTTTGTGTTATCTTTGGTCCTCCTTTCATGACCCTTCTTGTCCAGCTTCTCTTTATCACCATCCTTCTTAGCATTGTTCTCAAACCTGTTGATAGGGATGTTCATGTTGTCTGTCGACGATTTGAGGATTTGGAAATTTTGGTCTGCAATCTTCTTGACATTGAGTTCCAACCTGTCAATTCTGCTGCCAAAGTCATTCATTTTATTTTCTATTTCCTTTCTATCTCCCATCTCAATGACCTTTTTTCCCGTAGCTATGATTTTTCCAACCATACATTCAATAACTTCCACATTATGCAAAACGACAACCAATTCTTTAACATGTTCAGCCAGGGGCTTATCACCAACCGTAACTCTTGCGATAGCCTGCGTATTTGTTTTCAAACTTTTGATATCCTTCACCATGGTAGTGATGGTCTCACAGAAGGCTTTGACAGTATCATTGTCACCACTACCACTTTTACCCCCTTTATCCTCCTTTTCCAGACTTGTGGTATTCACGACCTCAATATTGCCCATCACCGAGTTAACCTCCCCTTCTTTATCCTAACCCTCAACCTTCTTGTTTTCTTCAGCCTCCTCCTCACAATCAACCAGAATGTGGTTGATGTCTGAATTGTTACCCTTTTTAGTATTCTTTCTCTGAGTCTTCTTTCTAGTAGCTTTCCCTTTCTTTTATTAACAAATTTTTTCTCAAAGGATTCGGTTTCAGAATCTGACATTTCTGATTCCACAATAATCCTTCTCTTCTCAGCCCTATTCCTCCATTTTTTGCTAGTTTCTTCTGATTCTCCCTCGGTCTCTAATTCAAAGTTAAATCCACTAGCTTCACTCTCTATTGTCTCATCTCTTCCATTTTTTCCTTTAATAGGCTTTTCAATGCACTTCCCTTTAAGCATTTTATAAACTAGGACCATAAGTCCTTGGTGGAGGGCATGGTCACCTTTAGGGTCCTTCTGAACCTCCTTTATAGTATGATCCATTGACCATGCTAGGTAATAGGGTAGGCTTACCTTTTCCCCATGATGGAAATGGTTGAGCAAAACAAAGTGATGCCCATAGGCTCTGGTAAACCTACCATCTAAGGTAATGTATGCAATAGAAGCGAATAAAACAAACCTCCATGGCCTACAAATTTTCTTCGGAGCATGGTAGGAGTTGTCGATTTTAATCATCTTTCTCCTCTCTTCATCTATGACAGGTGTTGGCATTATGTGAACCAGTATGAGGACATAATGACATTGTGTGTTGTCATTGATGTCAATATAATGAAAAGAAGAGAACCGGTATAACACAGTGATGCGACATTTGTGCCAAAGTGAAGCGGTGTGTTTGTTCAAGGTGAACTGACATATGGTTATGGGAATCAGCACATGGAAGCGTTGTATGACTACTGGTTGGTAGTCTCAACTTCAGGGTTTTTGGTTTAAGTGCTTCAAGCCTATGTGGCTCAACCAGTGACTTTGTGTGATGAGTTAGCATGGTAATGAAGAATAGATCATGTTGCCACGTAAGCCTTGTGCGCATGAAGGATCTTGCATGAAGGAGATTGCTCCTATCTACCTCAGGAATGTGCGAAGTCTGTAAACAGTGATAATGTGTGATGGGTTATCAACTGCTATGAAATCAGTGGAAAATGGATGATGGAGATTGGATCAAGATTGTTGCATTTAATGCAGTGTGCTCAACGGTCAAAATTGAACCATTTGAATTCCTTAACCTAACATGTTTTAGGGTTTAGGGTTTATGCTACTGACCTATCTATTTTCCTATAAGGTCAATGTTGTGACTCTTTCTAAGGTTGTTGGAAAAAGTTGTGTGTGTGTATCCAAAAGAAGGGATACGTGATTCTTGCCAGACCAAAAGGAGAGAAGTGATACTTGTAGAGTGTAAGTGTAGAAGGTGAAGAGGAGCTTAAGAAGATCTGCATTGGCATTGAGTGCTGCTACCAGATCATTGTAATACCTATTGATCTCTAACCACCTCAACAGTTGGAAAATCCCTTAATAGGGTAGCTTTAACCGACTTGCTGTAAATCCTTTAAGAGGGTGACTCAGAACAATTGAGTTCTTGAAATCCTCTAACAAGGTAACCTTTAACAAGGTTTAACCCTTAACCGGGTGATCCCTAACAAGATCGGTTCCTAAGAGAACCTATTGTATCAATCCTTAATTGGATAAGGCTCCTAACAGAGCAGACTTCCAAAGAGTTCAAAAACAAGCTTGTGGGTATTCATCCCCACCGTGGTTTTTCCTAGTTGGGTTTCCACATGAAAAATATGTGTGTCATCTATGATGTCTTTTTCATGTGATGCTATATTGTTTTCTATCAAGCATTGAATCATGTTGATCTAGTTGCTTATATGTATATCTTTGATGGTAGATTACCTGTTCATGCATTAGGGTGAAAAGGAAATGAAGTGTTAGATTGTATGAGAAGATAAGTGTCAACCAGTTTATGCTTGTCTTAGTTATTCTGGGTTTTGCCAGTTGTACTCTATTTAAGTACCGGTGTCACTATTTGTCTGTCAATGCACAGTGTCTACAGACAAATCGGTTCAAGAGTGTGTTTTAGTCTGTACTGATTCAACCCCCCCTCTCAGTACCGGTTGGGTACTACTCATTCATCATTGTGTTATCAACAAGAAACTTATCTATTGCTTTATCTAATATGCCTTGGCCCCTATAAAATTTCATTCCCTTAGTAGTCATCCCTATCGCCCCGACAATGACCTCTTCATCAACATTTATCATCTGGGATCTGATAAGGATTTTGCCATTTTTCCAGTTCTTGATGAAATAGCTAGTGATTGTGGGGTCTTTCCCACTTAGCTACTCCATGAAAACATTCAGACCCCCCTGTTGAAGGATATCCTAGACTTATTTGTTCTTTCTCTAGTCAGAGCAGGAAGTAGGTTCAAATCTTAAATCCATGAATTTCTGTGGGTACTCTATAAGAATGCCCAAAATCCATGCTAGATAATAATGATAAGACACCTATATAAATTCTCATTATCTTCGATAAAACCTTGCATCAAAAAAGGTGGAAGGGGCATTAGAAATAATGATTAAAAGTACCACGTTTCCTTGTCTGACTCTGGTCCTGATTAAGCAAGGATTCATATCACTTGCAATCTCCATTTCACCATAACTAGTAATGATGTCTCTTGATTAGCAAGCCAGGTTGGCTGCCCAATCAGCGTAGGAGTTGGCCTCCCTATACACATGTGTAAAAACACACATTTGAAATTCTTTCCTGATTTTCCTAGTTGCTTTAATAACATTACTAATTGACCAAGAAGGCAGGAATTTCATATTTAAACAATTGATTATGTTTAAAGAGTCTCCTTCACACCAAACTTTAGTGCATTTAGCTTCCTTGGCAAGGATCATCCCATGGTAAGCCACCATGGCTTCGATAACATGATTAGTCTGATTTCCTATGGGAATACATTTTATGATTTTGCATATTCCCCATTCATCCCTTAGGACCACTCCACGTCCTGCAACACCCGGGTTACCCTTTGAGGCCCCATCAAAATTGATTTTCATCCATCCCTTGGGTGGATTGATCCATATCACACCCTCTCTAGGGTTGATCTGAAAGCACTCTTGACCCTTTAATCTCCACTTGTTGTAGATAAATTGATCGTCCTTATCTTGAGGATTATCAATACCGCCTATGATATTCATATTTTCCACTATACTTCTTCTTATTTTTTCAAACACAATTTTAGCCTTAGTAGTCTTTTCTCTGAAAACTCTATCATTTATCTCTTTCCATATGCCCCAACACATGTGAGGTAAAGCAATTTTGCATAATAAGGTTGTGGATTTATTTCTTGAATGATGATGCCAAGAATTGAAAATCTCCTAAATCAACTTGGGGAAACCCCAATTGACTTTGAAGTGATCTAGACAACTTCCCCAGACATCAGCAGAGAAAGGGAAATGAAAGAGCATATGATTTATAGTCTTCTGATTCTACTTACAAAGAATACAAAAACTAGGCATACTAATACCTCTTTTTCTGATATTCCCAGTAGTAAGAATTTTATCTTGAAGGGTTGTCCAGAAGAAAATGTTTATCTTAGGGGTGAGGCCTTTCACCCATGCTTTAGCCCAGCATGGGATTTCCATGTTGTAGAACTATTGATGATACAAAGAAGCCACTATTAAAGTACCACTAGCTATGAATTTCCAAATTAAATGGTCTTCTTCTTCAACCCTCACATAGAGTTCATGAATTTATTCAAGCTACCCAAAGACTGGTCCACCTGAGATAAGTCCTTCCACTATCCATCTTTCCAGTAATCCTCCACCTTGGTTCCAAATCTTTCCTTGCATTGGTTCTGAAATCTATTCCACTCAGGGTTTTCATTCAAAGGGATCTCCAAAAGCCAAGGGTCATCCCATAACTAGATAAGATTCCCTTTCCCCAATTTCCATTTTGCACCTTTGACAATTAAGTCTCTTTTTCTAGAGAAATTTTTCTAAATATTGGATCCAATTGGGATAATCTTCACTTTGAGGAAGCTTTGAAGTATCGGACATTGAATTTTTATATTTGTTATCCCATATCATTTTCCACTCTCCTTGATTTCTATATCCTCTCCAAATCTGCTTGACCATAAGGAACTCATTTATGTCTCTTATTCTTCTAAGGCCCAGACCTCCTTTATTTATAGGCTTGCAGACCTTCTCCCATGCAATCAAGTTCATTATTTTCTTCTCCTCAACCCCTGTCCATAAAAAAGATCTCTGAATCTTTTCAATGGCCTCTGCATACTTACCAGGAATCCTAAACAGACTGATGGCATAGAGAGGAATACCTCGAAGAGTGGATTTCAGCAATTGAACCTTACCCACTTGACTAAGAAGAGCACCCTTCCAGCCAGACAGCTTCTTGTGGAATTTATCCACCAAGGCTCCCCAAAAAGTATCCAGAGGATCATGGCATAAGGGGAGCCCCAAGTAAGAAGTAGGTAGACTACCAATTTGACAATCCAGAATATTACTAATTTTAATCCTCCTTCTCTCTGGGGTATTGATAAAATAAACAAAGCTTTTAGACTAGTTTATAAGTTGACCAGTGGAATCTCCATAGTTATCCAAAGCCTTTTTTAATCTTCTAGAATCCTTCACTGTAGCTTTCCCCATTATTATAGAGTCATCAACAAACTGCCGATGGGAACATATTTGATCCGCCGAAGAAGGATTCAAACTACAAAACTCCCTTTTCTCAACCAACTTTCCAATACATATCCCTAGACATTCCACCATAATGATAAAGATAACTAGGGATAGAGGGTCCCCCTACCTAAGACCTCTAGAAGCTTTAAAGAAAGGAGAAGGAGATCCATTCATTAAAATAGAGAAAGAAGCCAAAGAGACAAGTTGCCTGATAAGGCTAACACTTCTGGAGCTGAAGCCAAAAGCAGAGAGAAAATCCATCATAAAATCCCAATCCACTCTATAATAGGCTTTAGAGAGGTCAAGCTTTAGAAAACAAACCTTCTTTTTTAGAGAAAGACAAAGAGTGGATATTTTCATGGATAGAGATGATTGAATCCAAAATTTGTCTACCTGAGACAAAACCGCTTTGCTGAGGTGAAATGATAGAGGGTAGCAACTTAAGAATTCTAGAGGTAAGAACCTTGGAGATTATCTTATAAAGAGAGTTGCATAGACTAATAGGTCTAAAGAGATCCATTGAGTCAGCCCCCATCTTTTTGGGGATAAGAGCAATAAAAGTACCATTAACTTCTTTCAAAAAATTTCTAGCACCAAAAAACTCTTTCACAGCTTTGGTAACATCATCTCTAATAATATGCTAGTACATTTGAAAGAAGAACATGGGAAAGCCATTCGGACCTGGGGCATTGTTGCCCTCAAAGGAGTTGACAGCTATCATAATTTCATCATGGGAAGGGATGGCAATTAGGTGAGCATTCTGATCATCCCCTAAAATGGTAGGTATACTGTCCAGGAGGTCCCTTTGGGCCCGTGTATCCAAATTCTGATCCTTAGCAAGTAAATTGGAGAAAAAGTCCATAGCAGCCCTGCTCATGGAATCATCTTCTACAACACATCTGCCATTCACTTTAATCTGAACAATTCTGTTAATGGCCTTATGTATTAAGGTGGACATATGGAAGTATTTAGTATTCCTATCCCCTTCCTTCAACCAAACATTTCTTGATCTTTGTTTCTAGTAGGTTTCCTCTTTAGCTATAATATTATGATATCTCATAAGAATAGCATCTTCAGTATCTCTAGATGTATTAGTGTAACCATTATTTTGTATCTCATCCTATATTTCCTTGAGCTCTAAGAGGGTTGCATCTTTTGAGGTAAAGATATTCCCAAAGCATTCCTTATTCCACTTCTTAACATTATCTTTAACAATCTTCAGCTTTTTGACCACTTTATACATGGCATTTCCTTCAATATTGACCTGCCACAAGTCCTTAATCTTACTTTCCAGATCTGGGTGTCTAGTCCACATCTTTTCAAATCTATAAGGGAAATGTCTCCTTCTATTCTTTGCTTCAGCTGTAAAGGTTATTGGGTAATGATCTGATCCTGCCCTTATGTGAGAAGATAAAGAGCAATCATGAAGGTTAAACCAATCTAAGGAAAGAGGAGCTCTATCAAGTCTAACCTGAATCAAATTCTCACCACTTCTTCTATTAGTCCAAGTGTATTTGACTCCTTGCAGCTCCAGGTCATGAATGACATTATTGTTTATTAAATCCATCAAGTCCAATCTATTGTCTAGATTAGCTTGACTCCCTCCCTTTTTATCATTTTCCTTCAAGGGGGTGTTGAAATCTCCCATAATTATCCAGCTATCCTCAGCAAACCTGCTTCTTAACCCAGTAAGATTTATCCACATCTCACTTCTACCAGTCTTAGTGTTAGGAGCATATAAGTTAGTTAGGACCCAAGTGGTGTGATTCTTAAGGTGCTTAAATCTAATGCAAGCCAAGTTGTTGTCTTGAATCAACACCTCATTTTCTACATTGTTTTTATTCCAAAAGGTAATGATTCCTCCCGATGCACCTTCTGAACTCCCTCCGCTGACTCCTCCATTTTTGAACATATTCAGGCTTTCAACTTTATCTTTTGCCATCTTAGTTTCTTGAATCAAAAAAATATCAAGTTTTTTTAATCTCTAATCATACTTTTAACTAAATCATGTTTGTGAGGGCTATTCAGTCCTCGAATATTCCAAGAGATGATTTTCATAGATTTTTAGAAATACCTACCTCAAAGATGGTTCTTTGGGTATCATCTGCTATATTCTTGCTTGTTTCCATTGATCTCTTTTTGGCATTTGATGTCTTCTTGGAGAAGTGTGTTGCACTCCCACATCCCCAAGCTTGCTTCTGGTGTTTCTAGTTAGTGTACTATTGATGAGGTTATTACTATTCTTTTTTTTTTTGCTTGTTCTTTCTTTTGTCCTCTGCTACTTCTTCTTCCTCCTACTTTGTTTCATTCTTCCCCAGTGCCTTTTTGATGTCTTCCTCATCTCCCCATTTTGGATCTTGTTCCTTCAAAAAGGCTAGCTTTGCTTTTGCTGGGGAAGCTAATGAGATTTCCAATAGCCATTGGCCCAGGATGTTATTAGGTTGGGCCTCCTGGAACCAACCTAATTCTTTATCTAGATCTTGAGAGTTTGAAACGAGGTGAAAATTATCTCCTTCCTCTTTGTTATCTGTGGGTTTTTTATCTCCTTTACTCTCACATTTATCTGAGACTAACTCTGTCTTATCCTCTTCCAGTTCCTCTTTCTGATTGTTGTCTTTTTTTCCATGCTCTGAATCCTTATCACTCAGCTCCAACTCCTGATGATCTATTTTTACGCTATCTACTTTCTTTAGTTCATTTCCCACTTCACTAGTGAGTTCTTCCTCCATCCATCCAATCTGAGACTGTTTCTCTTGATCTGGGTTATTGGACTCCAAGGCTTTTAGAGGCCTATCCACTTTTTTCAAAACCTTAGTTTGGAGGTAGGGTTTACCCTCGATACTTGGGCATTTTTTAGCCCAATGTCCAACTTTTTTACAATGAAAGCAGGCAAAAGGGATTGTTTCAAAAAACAATAATCTGCCTCCACTTCCCCAGTTTAGATTCTATCTCTATTTCCTCTGGCATGTTCATGTCAAGTCCAACTCCAACACAAATCCTATCATAAATCAACCTTCTTCTGGATGCCGTGACCTGGTCAATAGCGATAAGCTCCCTGAAGGTATTGGCTATTCCTGCAAAAACATCTTCCTCCCAGAATTTCATTGGAAGCCCAGGGAGTTTGACCCACACTGGGACTTGGACCAAAAAATTCTTTCCTTTTGCCACGTTAGGGTACCACTTCTGGATGTACATGATGTGTTTGCCTATTGCCCATGACCCACTACAGAGAATGTTTCTTCTATCCTCATCATAAGAAAAAGCAAAGGATAGACAACCTTTGTTCATTGCAACCACATCAACCTGACCTTTCAAATTCCACTTTCTTTTGACAAATCCATGAACGATCTCTATATTAGGTCTAGACCCAAAAAAATTACCGATCAATGTATTTTCCATTCTAGCAATGTTTTGGTCTATGATTTGGTCTAGAACAACGATAGCAAACTTGCCCTAAGGTACATTCGAGGTGTTTTTAACAGGAGGAGATGAGGACTTACCTTTGGGTTTAACCCTGAATAGAGAGGACCACTTACGTATATGTCCATTCAAACTGGGTCCCCCCTTAAGATCCTCAGGGCTTGACGAAAGAACCTTTTTCGGATGAACTTTTCCTTCCACCATGTTCTCTGAACCACTGGTCGCTTGCTGTCCTTGAGCTCCTTCTGAGTTGCCATCTTTTGTTTTTGAAGTTTGAACCTACCCTTTCCCGCTCTCATCTGTTAGCCGCTCTTCACGTGGTCTTGGTCCTCCCCTTGGGTCCCCCAAATCCAAGGGAGCATCGGGATCCTTACTATTTGAGCCCCCTCCATCTATAGGAATCTCTGAGTCATCTGCCTCATGCTGTCCCGATGCCAAACTAGAACTCCCGCTCAATTTTGAATTTTGGATCCGACTGCGCTCCATTGCAATCCAAGATAATGTTATTGTTGATTTACTCTCAAGAACGGTTTTATAGGGAAATCATGAACCAGTGGATGATACATTTTTGAATGAGCATTTATTTTCCATATCAATTTAGCCTCCATGGTTTCCTAATCTTGTGAACTGCCTTGTAATAGGGAAGTGTCCAAATCATTTTAATCTTAAGTAGAAAAAGGGTTAATTCAAGAAAGTTCAAGATTTTAATGGATAGATAGCTATAATGAATCTCTATAGATCATATGTTTGACTAAAATTATTTTTTAGTTACAAGTACTTAAATTCACTTGTGCTGATAAGTTGGCCTGAAATGTGACACAACTTTGTGCTTTTACCCATATGAACTAGTATATGGAAAAACTCCTTTCATGCCTATTGAGTTTGAATTGTAGACATTAAGGACAACATTAGAGGTTGGTATTGATTTTCCTGAGTAGAGAAAACCTGAATTCTACAGTTGAACTGACTAGATGAGAGGAGGATGGAAGCTTTGCACCATACAAAGGTGATTCAAAAGAAAAAAAAAGGTATGGCATGATAAACATATTGTTAGTAGACAGTTCAAGAAACAAGATTGAGCATTATTGTTTGACTCCAGATTCCAAGAATTGAAAGGGAAATTACATAGAAGATGGTTATGACCCTACAAAATTGATCAAGTTTTTGTAATGGAGATGTTTAATTGATACCAATAGATGGAGAGAGAAGGATTATATTGGTTGATGGCCATCATCTAAAGTTATATCACAAACCAACATCAAAATAAGACTTTATTTTAGATTTCAAATCAAGAATTAAACATTTCATCATGGAGGACACTACTTCCATGAAGAAAATTAATTCTATGTAGATCCATCAAGAAGGCACAAATAAGGAGATAAATAAACTAGAATTGGTGGTTTATCTCCCAAAAATAATAAAAAATTGGGGATGATTGAAAGCCAAAAATGGTGGTCTACCCCAAGGGTGAGTTGAAAACCAGAAATGGTGGTTCATACCTTGAAGAGTAAAGTTGAAAACTAGTAATGAAAAATTTTCTTAGATCAACTTTAGTTTTCTCTTGATCACTCATGATGACTTTGAATGTTCACAAGTAATAAGCCTTTTTGCAAATACAAAGATAAAAGAGTGGCTCTAGAATGCTCTTGATCTCTCTTTTTAAGGAAGGAAATTTTCTTTTGGCTAATAGTTTTGAATCATTTAATGCATTATTTTAGTCCATGCAAAAATGAGCTTTGAGTTCCTCTTGATTGACTCATTGGTTTATTACCAATTGAGTTAATTCATACACTCCTGGTAGCTCATGATCGATAAGCTGGTTTATTGGTCAATACTTCATGTTAGCTTTTGACAAAATATGCATTGAATGAAGAGGTATGCATTTATTGAAAATGCTATTTTCAATGTATTATTTTCTAATTTAGTTAGTATAGAGTAAAATTAGTAGACATTGTTCATATAGAAATATTCGCCAACTCATTGTTAATATTATAATTGCAAAGTATTAAGTGTCAAACTAATGATGGCAGAGAGATAAGGGAATAGTTTTGAATGACATTAGTGTCATTTAAAATTCGAAGTAATCATTACTTCAAAAGGCCTCCATGCATCATGACCACTACCAACTTTGCAAATCAAAAGAAGGAGTATAGAAAAGTGGCATGAGGATCTTTTGGTTTGTTGAAAGAAAATCAATGCAAAATGGGTGAGATAAATCATCATGTTTATTAAAACAAATTCCGGCCGATAGAAGAGAAAATATCCTTTCTACAGTGAAACTAGTAAGAAAACTGATAAAGGCATTTCTATTACATAACGAAAATGGGGAACAAGAGAAAATCGGAGTTGGAGGACTTAAATTCAGATCTTGAGATAGAAATATTTCTAAGAGAGGCGGGTTGGTTAGATTTCATACAAATATATGAGGGGTTTGAGGTGGAATTAGTTAAAGAATTTGTGAGAAATTTTCATGTTATGTCACAAGAGTCAGAGGGGAGATTATTGAGGTGAACCCACAAGTTATTAGTGAATTTTATGGGGTTCTTGTAGAAGGAGAGCCAATTAATATAAGGTTCATATTAATTTTGAGGAACTGGTGAATGCATTCCATCAAGAGCCAAAGCGGAGACTTGAACTACTATTACATAACAAAAGCATGAAGGATGTGATTTGTACAAGTTTGGATGAGCCCTGTAGAACTGCTATGATGTGGTTGATGAAATTATTTACTTGTCAAAGTTAGTATAAAACCATATTGGAGTTGAGAATGTGAATTTAACACATTTAAGGTATAGAAGTAGCTGACCTAAAGTCAAAATTAATCTCCCAACTTTCTTGTTTTCTCAAATTTCCTCTATGATATCTAGGGTAAAATCTAGGGGTAGCTCAATATAATATTATAGTTTAATTCATTTGATTATAAAGAATCATTTTCTAAAGAAGAAATCAGGGAAACAAGGGTGGTTTGAATTTCTTTCCACACCTATTGAGAAAAATAGGGAAAAGTTCAAAAAGAGACCCACACCAAAGCGGGTAAAATTTGAAAAAGGGGAACCTTGTCGGGAAAAGAAAAGAAAAATAGAAATTGAGAAAAGTAAATCTATTAGGGTAACCCGTGGTTCCTCAAGAAAACCAGTTCAAGAGAAGTCAAGGAAAACCTAGCACTAATTCTAGCCCTACACAATCTCTTGATAGTGCACCTAACCAACCTCCTAAAGCTTCCCAAGAAACTCTTGAGGGCCATATTGAAACTCAAAACCCTGTGCGGTCCCTTGCTTCTAGAAAAGAAGCTATTGTCTCATAGTCACCTATACAAGAAGCCATAAAACCTCCTGATGAGGAATGACCTATTTACATCATAGTTGATGAGAGCACCTTTGATTAACCAAAAATGCAACATTCTCCTTATTCTACCTCTCAATCAAGAAATGGAACAAAGGAGGTTGAATCTCTGATGGAGTTTGAAGCTGATATAGATAAATCTTCTCCTTCACCTTATCCTGATCAACCACAACCTCCTTCACCTCCTCTAAAATTTGTTAGAAGGGAAGGGAAAGAAATGATGGTTGAAGAAGAAGAAGAACCCTAAAAAAAATAAGATAGGGGAAGGACTGGAGAAGAAAAAGACAATGTCTAGATTGGAGAAAGAAATGGAAGAAACAAAAAGGAAAATGTGACAAAACAAAAATGTGACAAAATAGAGAGGATATTATTAGGAGACAATTGTTTGAAATAGAGGAGGCACTACGACATGTTGATGCTCAAGCATTAGAAAGTATTGAAGAAATAAATAAATTAAAAGCTAAGATGGAGAAAAAAGAAGGGAAATTAATAAACCAAGGTGTTAGGAGTCATGAACATGAAGTCTCTATCTCATCTACTCCTCCCAGATACCTCTCCTTAACTTCATTAATTAAAAACAAACATGAAAATTCTAAACTAAGAAAAGAGATTAAAAACTTGGAGAAGTAGAAAATTATGAAACCAATCAAAGAGTGGAAGGAATTAGAGAATTATCCTTTGCATTATTGGTGACGAGGAAGCCATGTGGACTATATGTATTTGTTTTAAAGAGAAAGGTTCCTGTAGTGAAAAATTAATCAATTGGTTTTGGGAAAAAAAACAAATTATTCAGATGATGAGGTTTTTGTTGAGGACTTCCTCAGAGACTATCCTACTATTCAAAATTAGATGTGTGAATATTGTTGGCTTGTTATCATTGATGTGATTTGGTCTGGCATGTATGCTTTTGATTTAGTTCAATAATTTGCTTTAGTATAGATTATTTATTTATTATGCAATGTATTTATATTTATTTCATGTAGTTTTGAGGTCTGGTATCTATCTTACCAAAAGTTATTTTGGGTTCGGTCCCATCCGGATGTGATGAAGGCATGATCTGCAAGGCATTTTTGGATCTGGTCCTATCAAGACATATTGGAGATGTGTTTTACAAATCACTTTTGGGATCAAGTTGGAAGTCAACATCTTTTGAAGATATTTGTTTTACTGTTGCGTGTGGATATTTTGATCTCACCCCTTTCTGGTTGAGCCGACCGATCATAATACTTTGTGAGGATATATATCCATCAATCTTGCTAGTTAGAGGCATGGTTGTTTAAAAAAAACAATTATTGTGTGCATTTTGTATTTGCAAAAATTCAGTGGATGTGAATATTGTTATGCAATATATGTATAATGGATGTATAAAATAGTTTGTGCACTTCAATGGAATTGTGATTCATGCCTATTTCAGATGCAACTCTAATGTTCAGTTCAATTTTGTACTCTATCATCTAGTAGTGAGTATTTTTGTATTTGGGCAGTGATCCCTTTGGGTAGTGATCCCTCACTAGAAGTGAGCCAACCCCTTGTACTATGTAACCAGTTACATATTGTATTATATCTGAGAGAACACTCTCTTCGTGGGTTTTCCCACATTGGTTTTTTCATGTACAAATCCAGTGTTATGTGTCTTTGTTGGTATTATGGATGTGTTGCATTGGTTTTGTCATTGACGTCAACACTCGTCAACACTTGTGAACACTTATCAACACTGAGGATCTTTGGCTATGTTCACTAGCATATTCAATGACTTATGCACAGTCATCGTTATCTGGTTCACCGACATGTTATATTGTTCACCGACACTGAGGATGATCTGCTATCATATGGAGATTACTTGATTATGTCGAAGACATTGTTTGGACACTTAGTTTTGGTGATTTGGTTATTGGTCTAATCAAGTTTGCATATTTTCTTTTACCGGCAAATAGGTCTAGGTTATGGACCAGCAAGCGTTATCTATTCCAGATCAGCACAACACATTATGGAGATGATTTGTTTACTTGGTTATTATTGTAAATGCATTGAGCCGACATGATGCATCACGTATTGATTCATTTGTAATTGATTTAATTGTAATATTCTTTGTGTGTCGACCTACACATTTGGTCTTAGGTTTTGGTATATATGTAAGATCTCATTTGTGAGATTGAGATAGGGCATGTAATAAGGTATTACAAGGTTGTGATATTTGGTATATGCGAATATAAGTAGAGCTATACATGTAGACAACATTTGAAGATTCAAGGAAGGTATGAAGAAGACAATCATAGCTTAACTGGTACTGAATCGAGCATATGAAGATGTTATTTTGAGAAGAACATTATCATTGGATTTAACCATCCAATTGTAGTCAGTGTGACTCCCATTTTGTGATTGAGCAATGAGCTCTAGGCAATTGGCCTTTCTGCATGTGTAGACTCCATTTGTAGACACATACTATCTATAGTAGTATCATCTGATTATGGGTAAGGTTTCCCACTGTAGGTTTTCCCCTTATAGGGTTTCAATGTACAAATATCTATGTTATGTGTTGTGGATGTTATTTGTCTTTCTGTTTCATGCATTAAACTTTACTGGTACTGTTATTAACTATTAAACTGTCAACTGACATTAAGTTTGGTTTACCGGTATTATGCATTAAGTTTGGTTAATTTATATTTGGGTTGAAATTAATAGACAATTGATTCACCCCCCCCCTCTTAGTTACCTCTGGGTCCTAACAATTGGTATCAGAGCCTAGTCCTCTTTTTGCAAAAGTTTAACAACTTGAGGAGATTCTATGGCAACTAACTATTTTAGGAAAGACAGTCCGAAGCTTGATGGAACTAACTATGGTATATGGAAGATCAGAATGGAGACTCTTCTGAATTGCCTTGGAAAAGCCATATGGGATATTACAAAGAATGGGTATGTTGGTCCTACACAGAGTCAACCTAATCCACCTACCTTGGCTAAAGGTTAGGAGAATAATTGCAAAGAAAGAGAAGCACTTTTGAGCGCATTATCAGATCAACAAATCATGGGATTATCAGACTGATCTATTGCTAAAGATATTTGGGATAAATTGGAGATATTTAATGAAGGTGATACTGCAGTCAAAATTGCAAAACTGGAATGCTTCCGGGTCAGGTATGAAAATTTGAAAATGGAAGAAGATGAAAGGATTTCTGCTTTTATGGAAAGAGTTAATGAAATTGTTTTTGGTATACAATATTGTGGAGGATCCTTAAGTGAAGATGAAATTTTTTCTAAAGTTTAACAAAAATTGCCACTGGCATACAAAATGAAAGTAATTGCTATTAATGAATTGAGAACAATGCCTAATACATCAATATCTAGAGATACTTTGGTTTGAAAACTTTCAGCTTTTGAACTTGAGGAATTTGGTCTTGTTGCTACAATTAAGACAAATTTGGCTTTCAAGGCATCATCATCATCTGTAGCATCATCATCATCATCTAAAAAATCTGATTGGAAAGAACTCTATGCTAGAGAACTTGAAGATATTAGAAGGGAGAATGAAGAACTTGAAGAGATTGAAGCACTATTTGCAAGGAAAATGCCTAAAGGTCCAGTTGGAAGTAAGTATGAAGGTAAAGAACTATTTAAATGTTTTAATTGCAATAAAATTGGCCATATGGCATCTAGGTGTCTTGATAGACATGCAAGATTGAAAGAAGAAGCTAAAAGAACATATAAGTCTAACCCTAAATATCAGAGATACAAATTTAATAAGAATAGAGACAAATCATGTTACTATGCTGATGAAGGAGTAACTAATGATTCTGATGAGGAACCGATAGACAATGGATGAGCTTTTGTTGCAATAATAAAATATCAACCGATACCTACTGTTCAACCGATAGAGCAGGCCTTGGCAGCTAAAATTGAAGAAAAGGATGAATGAATCATTGATTCCGGGTGTTCACATCATATGACTGGTGATAAAAGTAAATTCTTAACCTTTTAGGAATACAATGGAGGTCTAGTAAGATTTTCGGATGATAAAGCTTGTTTGATTAGAGGAAAAGGCACTATATCTTTTGATGGTAAGCACAATACTGATAACGTTTATTATGTTGAAGGTTTGAAGTATAATCTTTTGAGTGTTGATCAATTAGTTGAAAAGGGATTTCAGTTAAAATTCAAAAATGGTAAATGCAAAATCATGAATAGAACTAGTTTGGAAATTGTAACCGGTAATCAGACGAGGTAATATCTTTCATTTGAATAACAATGAGAAGGCATGCTTAATTGCACATATTGATGAAAGTTGGTTATGGCATAAAAGACTTTGTCATGTAAATTTTGATTGCATTGTGAAAATTAGTACAACTAAGGCAGTAAAGTTTTTACCTAAGATTGTTAAACCTCACAATCTGGTATGTAAGGAATGTCAATTTGGAAAGCAAGTTAGAGCAACTTTTAAGAGTATTCCAGAAAAATCCAATAATGTTCTTGACTTAATTCATATTGATTTATGTGGTCTAGCAAGAACTAGAAGTTTACAAGGTGATAGATATTTTATGCTAATCATTTATGATTATTCTAGAATGTGTTGGGTTACTTTTCTTAGGGAGAAATCATAAGCTTTTGGGAAATTCAAACTATTCAAAGTGATGGTAGAGAATGAAGCTGGTAAGAAAATCAAATGTTTAAGATCAGATCAAGGAGGTGAATTCACATTTAAGGAATTTAATACGTTCTATGAAGTGAATGGAATCAAAAGACAACTATCAGCAGCTTAGACACCCCAACAGAATGGAGTTGTTGAAAGGAAGAACAAAACTATTCTGGATGCAGCTAGAAGCATGATATCAGAAGCAAACCTACCTCATGTTTATTGGAGAGAAGTAGTGAATACAACAGTTTACACATTCAATAGAGTTCACATCAAAGGTGAAACCAGTAAGACCCCTCATGAACTATGGTTTGGTAATACTCCTACTCTTAAATATTTCAGAATATTTGGAAGAAAATGTTACATTAGGAGAGATGATTATATTGCAAAATTTGATCCAAGAAGTGATGAAGGAATATTTCTTGGTTATTCATCTAAGAGAAATTCATATAGATATTTTAATAAGAGATTACATAAAATCATTGAGAGTGCAAATGTGAAGATTGATGAACAATTTAGAAGTAATTCAAGGTCTATAGACTCCGAACCGATAGTTGAGATAATCACAAATGAACCTACAATAAGTACACTAGTACAGAATGTTGATCCAGTCACACCGGCATCATCTGAGAATTCCACAGTGACTGAAGAACAACAACAAGTGAACACACCCAGGTATGTAAGATTCAATCACTCTGAAAATCAGATAATTGGAAATAAGTATCAAGGTGTTATGACTAGAGGAAGACTAGCAAATGAAGAGGTATGTTTAATTTCTCAAATTGAACCAATAACTATTTTTATGGCATGTGAAGATAAACATTGGATTAAGGCTATAGAAGATGAATTGGAACAAATTGAAAAGAATAACACATGGACATTGGTTCCCTGGCCTAAAAATAAAAATGTAATTGGAACTAAATGGGTATTCAGAAATAAACTTAATGAAGATGGTAAGGTAATCATAAACAAAGCAAGATTAGTGTGTAATGGATATTCACAGAAAGAAGGAATTGATTACAATGAAACCTTTGCATCGGTAGCTAGAATTGAGGCAGTCAGACTATTCTTAGCTTTTGCAGCACACAAGAACTATAAAGTATATCAAATGGATGTTAAATGTGCATTTATGAATGGTGATCTTGAAGAGGAAGTTTACATTGAACAACCTGATGGATTTTCTTTGACAGATGACAAAGATATGGTTTGCAGGTTAAGGAAAGCTCTATATGGATTGAAGCAAGCTCCTAGAGCTTGGTATGCTAGATTGGACAAATATCTTTTGAAGCTTGGTTACACTAAAGGTAATGCTGACATCAACTTATATTACAAAGTGACTAATGATGATATCTTGGTTATTGAAGTTTTTGTTGATGATATCATTTTTGGAGGAGAAGAAGGATTGTGTAAAGACTTTTCTAATAAGATGTAGGAAGAATTTGAAATGTCTATGATTGGGGAGAAAATTATTTTTAGGATTGCAAATTTCATAGACTGATAAAGGTATATTCATAAATCAATCAAAGTACTTGAAAGAACTACTAAAGAAATTTAGTATGGAAAACTCTAAACCAGTAAGTACTCCTATGACTACAACTGATAAACTATCATTGAAGGATAAATCAACACCTGTTAATCCGACAAGATATAAATCTATGATTGGAGGTTTACTGTACTTGACATAAACAAGACCTAATATTATGAATGCAATATGTATTGTTTCAATATTTCAAAGTAATCCTAAGGAAAATCATGAATCAACAGTGGAAAGGATTTTTTGGTACCTACAAGGCACAACAAATCTTGGTTTATAGTATCCTAAAGATGAAAATTTTGATTTATGTGCATACACAGATGCAAATTGGGTAGGAGATGTAGATGATAGAAAGAGAACCACCGACGAAGCATTCTTTCTTGGTAGTAGATTAATTTCATGGTTGAGCAAGAAACAGAGTTGTACATCACTATCAACAACAGAATCCTAATATGTTGCAGCAACAACTAATTGTACTCAGGTATTATGGATTAAGAAAATGTTGAAGGACATAAAGGTAAAATGAAAATAACCTATAATCATTTACTGTGATAATATGGCAGCAATTGATATATCAAAGAATTCGGTATTTCACTCTAAAACTAAACATGTTTCTATCAAATTCAATTTTCTGAAAGAGAATGTTGAAGCAAAAGAAGTGAAATTGGTTTATGTGAATACTAAAGAGCAGATTGCAGATATTTTTACTAAGACTTTGCCTAAGGAAACTTTTCAATATCTCAGAGAGCAGCTTGGAGTTATACCCTCACCAGTAGAAACTTAGACAATTGGAGCATGGCATCAGACCAACAGAATTAATAGAAAAATCTTTTTCCGGCTTTGATGAAAGAGAGCTAATTCTCAAGGGGAGTAGATTGGATAAATTTGGTTATAACAATTGGTATTTGTAATAAGTTCTATGAACTAATTGTATTTGGTTTTGTATTTCTTTGGCATTTGATGTCAAAGGGGGAGATATATCTATGGAAAAACACATTATCTTTTGGGGAGAGATTATTCCTAGGGGGAGTAATATCATGTATTTTAATTTCTAGTAATTGATCTCTTTGAGAGATTGTTGGTTTTTGGTTTTTGGCATTTCTACTTTGGCACTTAGATGGTTTTTCCATCTTGTGTTGCCATCAATGTCAAAGGGGGAGATTGTTGGTATTATGGATGTGTTGCATTGGTTTTATCATTGATGTCAACACTTGTGAACACTTATCAGCACAACAGATCTCTGGTTATGTTGATCGGCATATTCAGTGACTTATGCACAGTCACTGGTATCTAGTTTACTAGCAGGTTATATTGTTCATCGACATTGAGGATGATCTGTTACCATCTAGAGATTACTTGGTTATGTTGAAGACATTGTTTGGACACTTGGTTTTGGTGATTTGGTTATTGGTCTAATCGAGTTTGCATATTTGCTGTTACCGGCAAATAGGTCTAGGTTATGGACCGACAAGCGTTATCTATTCTAGATCAACACAACACAGTATGGAGATGATTTGTTTACTTAGTTATTATTGTAAATGAATTGAGCCGACATGATTCATCGCATATTGATACATTTGTAATTGATTTAATTGTAATATTCTTTGTGAGCCGACCTACACATTTGGTCTTAGGTTTTGGTATATATGTAAGATCTCATTTGTGAGATTGAGATAGGGCATGTAATAAGGTATTACAAGGTTGTGATATTCGGTATATGTGAATATAAGTAAAGCTATACACACAGACATCATTTGAAGATTCAAGGAAGGTATGAAGAAGACAATCAGAGCTTAACTAGTACCGAATATATCATATGAAGATGCTATTTTGAGTAGTACATTATCATTGGATTTAACCATCCAATTGTAGTCAGTGTGACTCCCATTTTGTCATTGAGCAGTGAGCTCTAGGCAGTTGGCCTTTCTGCATGTACAGATTACATTTATACACATATACTATCTACAGTAGTATCATCTGATTGTGGGTAAGGTTTCCCACCTTGGTTTTTCCCCTTATAGGGTTTCCATGTACAAATATCTATGTTATGTGTTGTGGATGTTATTTGTCTTTCTGTTTCATGCATTAAAATTTACTGGTACTATTATTAATTGTTAAACTGTCAACTAGAATTAAGTTTGGTTTATCGGTATTATGCATTAAGTTTGGTTAAGTTATATTTGGGTTGAAATTAATAGACAACTAATTCACCCCCCCTCTCAGTTGTCTCTGGGTCCTAACAATCTTGTGTTAATTTTCTTTACTGCATTTAAATTATGTTATGTGATTGGTTAGTTACAAGTTTTAATTATTTCAAGGGAATACTGATTCAATCCTCCCTTCTCAATATTCTAAATATTCAACAATTGGTATCAGAGCCAAGTCCTTTGGAAAAGTTTAATCACTCGAATGAGATCCAAAAAGTTGAACTTATGGATTTAAGTTAAGATCTTAGAAATACTCTTAAGGATCTTGAAGTAGTAGAAAATAAAAATAAAGACCTAAAATATATATATATATATATATATATATATATATATATATATATATATATATATATATATAGCTAGCAAATGATGTTGGCAATTTGGCATTAAATTGTCATTGATGTCAACCGGTTTGGCAAGGTCATTGGTAAGTAAGAAGTGGTGACCGATATGATGGTAATACACATGAGAGTGAGTAGAAAGAAGGAAGGCTATTGGTACACATGACTTGGGTCATTTACTGGTAAGGCATAAAATAGGATGAAGGTTTCTTGTGTGCTATGAAGGCACAACAATCGGTAAACAAAATAGATGGGATGATTCATGGTCATACCGGTAACATAAACTAAAGTAGTAATCAACCTGGGTCAAAAAAGTATGTCAAATCGACATAGGTATCCAAGAAAAGGTGGATGTTGACAACCATGATAGTTGGATTCCAAGTGGAGGTATTGCATAGGTCGGTGGAGTGTGCATTGATGTAACAAATCTGTAGGCAGGTCGACTTTTATGAGGAACCCGGAAGTCACAAAGGATGCTAGAAGATTGCAGCTTGAGGAAGGAAAGATGGAAAAGAAATCACACTGATCTTGCAAGAACGTTTGATCTTCATACCTATTAGGTTAAAGAAACATAAAAGCCATAAATGGCGAGTGACGGAGAAAAGAGGAAAGGCATGGTGCAAACCTCAAGATTTAGAAAACGCACATTGGAATACGAAGTTTGGCTAGTGATTGATCGTTGTCATAAAGATCATATCCCTTAAAATAAGATCAAATGAAAGGGGATTCAAATTGAGCTGGAAAAGGAAAACCTAACACGACAGTGTTTGAATGCATTTTTTAGTGGGAATCCATGATTATAAATATACAAGCTCAAAATAGAAAAGATTGATGGTTGAAGAGGAGAAGAAGAGTGAAGAGAGCTTGAGTGCAGATGAGAATCATCTTCCTTAGAATTTATTCTAGGAAATTTGCAGAGTGAGTCAACAAGCAAACCAGTGAGAGGGTTTAGCTGATAGTGATCGACTACCAGTATAACTGTAGAAGGTTCAATAGTTGAGCAAACCGGTAAGGTGTTTTTGAGCAAGGTGGCATCCAAGTGTGACATAGTGAGTTGTGAGACTATGAGAGAGAGAGAGAAGAGAGATTAATCTCATAATCGACAGTGTGAGATCCCATAAAGAAAAGAAGAGTATTAACCGGTAGAGATCTATTTGACCAAAGTGTTGCAGAATTCATTTGTAACAAGAAGGTGTAACTACATCTAAATTGTATTTCAATATACATCACCAAGTTGGAGCTTGGTGGAGGAGTTGGTGCTCCTTGGGTTGGTGCCCTAAATATTTGTAATTCAGTGTTTCACTTGTGAGGTTGGATTGGAGCAATAGTCTCCAACAATAGTTCTCATCAAGGTTTTTCCCATATTGGGTTTTCCTTGTACATCTGGTGTTGTGGGCTACATTTGTGTGATTGTCTTCTCTAGTCTCATCATTTTCTTTATTGATTTAATTGTTTAGTACTTAAGATAACAATTAGTATTCTGAAGTTGGCTTATAATAGAAAAGAGTTTAAGAACCACTGATTCCCCCACCTCTCAGTGGTACTCTTTGTTCAACAATTGGTATCAGAGTGTAGGTTCCTTGTTATCTCTAAACCTTGGGTAGATTCTAGACTTAAAACACAATGACAAGAAATGAGTTTGCTTCCTTAAAAGCCCCCATGTTTGATGGATCCAACTATGTTTTTTGGAGAAGAAGAATGGAGACCTATATTTCCTCCCTTGGTTTTGATGTGTGGATGTCTATCAAGAGTGGGTATATTGTCCCTAGTGTTCCTCCCACTGATCCTAATGCCAAGAAGAAGTATGAGAACAATGCAAAGGCAAAACATGCTATCTTGAGTAGGTCATCTGATAATGAGTTTGTCAAGGTCATGCATTGTACATCTACAAAGGAGACGTGGGATAAAATGTAGAGGTTATTTGAAGGAGATGCAAAAGTAAAAGAGGCTAAGCTACAAGCACTAAGGGGCCAACTTGAAGGCATCAAGATGAAGGATGATGAAAAGATTGCAGACTACCTTCATAGATTTGATGAAACTGTGAATATCATCAAAGGACTTGGAGAAGATATTGCAGATGAGATCCTTGTCAAGAAGGTACTTAGGCCCCTTACACCTCCGTATGATACAAAGGTGTCTGCTATAGAAGAAGCCAAGGATCTAAATATCTTTTCAATGGATGAGCTATTTTGCTCACTAATTGCCTATGAAATGAGAATAGTTGGTGATGCTTCCTTAAGGAAAGAGGCAACATTCAACACCACTCAGAAGGGGAAAGAAGTAGCTGCTCATAAAGGATCCAATGAAGACTCTGATGTAGAGGTAGAAAAATTTGTCAGAAAACTCAAAAGAGGATCTGACAAGTATAAAGAAAAGATACCCCTCAAATGTTTCAACTATGGTAAAGTTGGACACTTTGCTGCAAAATGTCCTTATAATGAAACCGAAGGAGATGATTCAAGAGGGTTTAGTAGATCTGCTGGCAGAAATAAAGAAAGAAATGTCTACCGACAAGGAAGAAGAGGCTACCGAAAGCAGAACAATCTATATACTATTGAAGATGATGCCACAAATGAAGAAAGTGCATCAGGAGATGACTACCATGAGAATGATAGAAAAGTTAATCTCTTTATGGCACTTGATGAACCAGTTGGTGAAGATGAGGAAGAGGAGGATATTGAGGCTAAAGTGGACTTAGAAGGAGAGCTTATAAGTGCTCTTGGGGAGCTAAGTAAAACAAGAAGAGAAATCAAGAAGGTCAAGCATGCTGCAGTAGATGAACAAGGTCTCTTGAAGCAATCCTTGGATGAGTCTAGTCGAGTCATATCTGACTTGAAACTGCAACTGGAAGAAACCAAGAGAATATGTGAAGTTACATCCTCTTATTTGATGAAGAAGGAAAAGGAGCATCAAGATCTGTAAGCAGAAATAGTGAAGCTCAGAAAGGAGCTTGAAGAAAGTAAGGCAAAAATTAAAGTAAGGAACACATATGAAGGCATTACCGAAGCCTTAGACAAGATGTTGAACAATCAAAAGAAATCCAAAGATACTGATGGCTTAGGCTTCGAAGATGGTCAAACTTCAAACATCAAAGACACATCCAATAAAGAAATAAAGTTCACCTCTTCAAATGAAGGTGAAGAAAATAAGACATTCATTATAGGAAAGGATACCGATAAAAGGACATATGCAAATGTTGTTGGAAATTCCCACACAAACTGATATGCACATGAAATGAATCAGATGCCACACTCATCATATAAAAATGTAGATTCAAGGAGAAATGCAAGAGTTGACCATGAAGCATTCAACAGAGTCAATGACATGAAGGGAAGACCCCCGATGAGGAAGTCCTTTGCAGGACCAAGGCAACCTAACTGGTATGTTTCTAACTTTCATGGTTACTGTTACCGGTGTAACAAATTTGGACATAGAATAGCTGACTTTAGATTAACCAAGCTGACTTTAGATTAACCAATAAGCCCTCTATGTGTTATGAAACTAGAAATCCATTTAATACACTCTGGGATATGGATGTTGTCTGTTATCAGTGCAATGGATATGGTCATATGAGTTTTAAATGTAGGAAGAATAAACCGGTACCCTACAATAGTTTTAAGGATTTACCTTTAAATGAAAATGTGAAATACTATAATTGTCAAGAGTTTGGACACATAGCAAGGTTTTGTAAAAAAAGGAAGATCAAGAAAAAGAAGACAAGTCCTGATCAAGAACCTCTAGTTGAACCTGAGCACAAAATAGCAGTTGACAAGAAGAAGGAAACCAAATCGGTATAGGTTGAGAAAGAAAAAGAAAAGGCGGAATCAAGTTTGATAGTGCAGACTACCTTACATGTTGAAAGGAAAAATCTATGGGTTGTAGATAGTGGTTTCTCCAATCACATGATTGGTGAGAAAAAGAAATTCATCAAACTTGAAGACTGGAATGGTGGTTTAGTAAGATTTGGAAACAACTCATCCATCAAAATAAAGGGAAAAGGTACTCTAAGTATTGATGGAAAATTGAAGGCACATGATGTATATTATGTGGAAGGCCTAAAGCACAATATGCTGAGCGTGAGTCAGATATGTGAAAAAGGATATAAATTCACCTTTGACTCAACCGATTGCCAGACAAAGAAAGATAGTACCAGTCAAGTTGTGGTAGAAGGAAAGAGAACAAATGGTAATGTTTATAATATGAAGGAATTCTATGAGTCCCAATGCATGTTAGGATAAGTCGATGAAAGCTAGTTGTGGCACCAAAGATTAGGTCACATAAACTTTGATGACCTAGTTGCAGTAAACAGAAAGGGGTGTTTAAGGAATATTCCACCCATCATCAAACTGGTAAGCACATTTTGTGATGAATGTGTGTAAGGAAAGAAAACTAAGGTGAGATTAAGGAAAAAAGAGAACAACACCTCAAGACCACTTGAAATTATGCATACAGATCTGTGTGGTCCAACTAGGATAAGAGCACTTGTCGGTGAAAGATATTTTATGCTTTTTATTGATGATTAATCAAAAATGACATGGGTCATCTTCCTACAAGATAGGTCACAAGAATTTGACATTTTCAAGATCTTTAGGAAGATGGTGGAGAAAGAAAGTGGGTGCAATATAAAATGTCTAAGATCAGACCAGGATGGAGATTTTACATCATATGAATTTGAAGATTATTGTGAAAAACATGGAATTAGAAGGCAATACTCAGCCCCTAGGACACCACAACAAAATGGTGTGGTAGAAATGAAGAACATTATAGTTAAGGAGATGGCCATAACCATGTTAAATGAAGTCAGTCTACCAGACACATATTGGAAGGAAGTTGTTCACATTGCTGCATATACTTTGAACCGGGTTCAATTAAGAATAAACAACAGAATGACACCTTATGAGTTGTGGTATGAACGAAAGCCATCAGTCAAATACTTAAAAGTATTTGGAAGTAAGTGTTTTATCGAAAGAGATATGGATGGTCTAGGTAGTTTTGAATCCAGGAGTGGTGAAGGAATCTTCCTTGGTTACTCATATAATAGCAAGGCCTACAAATGCTACAACAAAAGACTAAGAAGAGTCATTGAGAGTGTGCATGTAAAATTTGATGAGGACATGTACAAAAGAAGTCAACCATAGGTTAACTAGTGTGATGATTTCGGTGATGAAGGTGAGGAAGCTCAGTCTAACAATGAACTAGAAGAAGCATCCAAGAAGGCTCCCAACTGGTATGTGTAGTTGAATCACCCAGAAGAGAAAATTCTAGGAAATAAGAGTGATGGTGTGTAGACTAGAAGAAGACTTGCCTAGAATGAAGAACAAGTCAACTTCTGCCTCATGACTGAAGTAGAACCTAAAACATTCAATGAAGCTAGCAAAAGACAAGATGGATGCCATGAAAGAAGAACTGCAATAGATTGCAAAGAACAAAACTTGGGAATTAGTCCCTAGACTAGAAGACAAGAACATCATTGGCACTAAATAGGTCTACTGAAATATAATGAATGAAGAAGGTAAAATTGTTAGGCATAAAGCTAGACTAGTGTGCAAAGGATACTCTTAGGTAGAGGGATTGACTTTAAAGAAACATTTGTACCAGTAGCTAGATTAGAAGAAAATTAGAATGTTTCTAGCCTTCTCTGCTTACAAGGGTTATAACGTATATCAAATGGATGTAAAATCTACCTTCCTAAATGGAAATTTAGAAGAAGAAGTATACATGGAGAAACCAGAAGGGTTTCTACTGCATGATGATGAAACATTTATGTGCCAGTTGAAGAAGACCCTGTATGGTCTAAAACAACTCCTAGAGCATGGTATTCAAGATTAGATCAATACCCAAAGGAGCAGGGATTCAAAAAGGGGACTGATGAAATCAATTTGTACATAAAGAAAGATGGAAACCACATGATCATTGTGGTTGTGTATGTAGATGACATTATCTTTGGAGGCAATAAGGACACCCTCTGCAAAGAATTTGCTGATTAGATGCAATCAGAATTTGAGATGTCAATGCTTGGTGAATTGACATACTTCCTTGGTTAGTAGATATTATAGAAAGATAAGGGAATCTTTATCTCATAAATCAAGTATGCAAAGGAAATATTGAAGAAATTTCAACTGGAGGATTGTAAACCGGTAAGTACCCCCATGGTGACAGGGAGTAAATTGAGCAAGAATGATGAATCACCGGTGGTGGATCAGACTTTGTATAGATCCATGATAGGAAGTCTATTGTATCTAATTGCTTCTAGATCAGATATAGTATAGGCAGTATGCATGGTGGCTAGATTCCAAGCTACACCTAAGCAGTCACATATGAATGTTGTAAGAAGAATCTTTAGGTACCTACAAGGGACACTCGATTATGGATTGTGGTACCCTAAACAAGGGGAATTCATCTTGGAAGCATATACTGATGCTAATTGGGAAAGTTACATTGATGATCAAAAGAACACAAGTGGTGGTGTATTGTTCCTAGGTGACCGGTTGGTCTCATGGCATAGCAAGAAGTAGGACTTGGTCTCTCTATCAACTGTTGAAGCATAATACATTGTTTCTCACAATGAAATGGTTAGAGCATGATTCATTTTCAATAAACACAAAAACCATTAAAATGATATATCAAGGAAGATTAAACAAGAACATCATGAAAACAAGCCCACATAAATGAAGTATACTCATGAAGCTCCCATTGCAAGTAGCTCTTCCTTGTCCTCCCTACCTCCACAAACTTTGCTATCTCCAAAGTTTGACAAATGGAGAGTTGGAGAGAGATGTGGCTTGCTCTCCTTGTGCTCAACAAGGTAAGTGGATGGATTATTGGATTGTTGGATTTGAGTGATGGATTATGAATTTGATAGATTTGAGAGAGGATTTAGAAGAGGATGAGAGGAGAATAGAGCAACATGAGGATGCATGAGAATTGGATCCTTTTGTGAGGATAATATGCTCTAATTTATAGATTGGAGGAGGCCAATGGAGGGCCAAGATTGATTTGATTATGAAGGGTCAAGATTGATTTTGGATAGAAGGCATGGATCAAGGGTGCCTTGGGAAAATAAATAGGAATATAAAATTCCTTTGGAAAAAGGGGGAAGAAATTTAAATTTCAAACTTGATGATTTAAAAATTCCAAAATAAAGATGCATTGAGGGATTCAAAGAAATTTGAATTTATTTGAGAGATTCAATGTTTGATGTGACATGAGTGGGAATAAAAAATTGGAGAATAATGATAAGCAAGATTATGAGAGATTCAAGGAGGATTAATTAGGTTGAGTGAGATTAGGCAAAGTGATTTGTAGGAATCACATGATTAGGTTAATTAATTAGAATTAATTAACTGAGTGGGTTTTAGAGGAAATAATTATTGAGAGGACTTTAGAAGAATAGGGGAAATTAATTTATTTGATAAATTAATCATTGGACTATAGTGACAAAATTAATTAAATTAGATTTAATTGATTCTGAGAGGAATAAGGATAACACAAATAAGTTAATTAATTATGTTGATAGGCTTAAATTAATTAAATATTAATTTTAGGTGTCTACACATTGCTACTGCTACATGCTACTCTTAGGTGCTTTGGATGAAGAAGACCCTCAAAGACATACAGGTGGACATCACTGATCATATTCTCATCTAGTGTGATAATTCAAGTGCAATCAACATAGCAAAGAATCTAGTGATGCATTCCAGAACAAAGCACATTGCTATCAAATATCATTTTCTTAGAGAGAAGGTTGAAGGATAGGAGGTAAGGATGGATTATGTCCCTATCGGAGAACAAGTAGTAGACATTTTCACCAAACCATTACCGGTAAGCACCTTTGAGTACCTAAGACACATGTTGGGAGTTATGTCATCTGACTTATGCACTTGAGAAAGGAATGATTTATGAGGTTCCGAGGGAACTCATAACAGTCTAAGGGGGAGCCCAGTATGGATCTAAGGGGGAGTGTATAGTACCCTTTATCATTGTGTCAAAGGGGGAGAAATATACCGGTATGAAGTCTCTTGTGGTAAGTTGATATCAATGCCAAAGGGGGAGATGGTTGGTAATTTGGCATTAAGTTGTGATGTCAACATGTTTGGCAAGGTCACTGGTAAGTAAGAAGTGGTGACTGATATGATGGAAATACACATGAGAGTGAGCAGACAGAAGGAAGGCTACTGGTACACATGACTTGGGTCATTTATCGGTAAAGAAGTCTTTTAGGTAAGGCATAAATTAGGATGAAGGTTTCTTGTGTGCTATGAAAGTACAACAACCAATAAACAAAACATAGGGGATGGTTGATGGTCATATCGATAACATAAACTAAAGTAGTAATCAACCTGGGTCGACAAAGTATGTCAAACTGACATAGGTATCCAAGCAAAGGTGGATGTCAACAACCATGACAGATGGATGCCAGGTGGAGGTATTGCACAGGTCGGTGGAGTGTGTATTGATGTAACAAATCTACAGGCAGGTTGGCTTTTATGAGGAACCCGCAAGTCACAGGGGATTCTAGAAGATTGTGCCTTGAGGAAGGAAAGATGGAAATGAAATTGCACTGATCTTGCAAGAAGATTTGATCTTCGTACCTATTAGGTGAAGGAAACAACAAAGCCATTAATGGTGAGTGATAGAGAAAAGAAGAAAGGCATTATGCAGACCTCAAGATTTAGAAAATGCACATTGGAATGCAAAGTTTGGCTAGTGATTGATCGTTGTCATAAGATCATATCCCTGAAAAGAAGATCGAATCAAAGGGGATTTAGATTGAGCTGGAAAAGGAAAAACTAACATGGTAGTGTTTGAATGCATTTTTTGGCGGGAATCCATGATTATAAATATACAAGCTCGAAATAAAAAAGATTTATGGTTGAAGAGGAGAAGAGTGAAGAGAGCTTGAGTGCAGATAAGAATAATATTCCTTAGAATTTATTCTAGGAAAGTTGCAGAGTGAGTCAAAAAGAAAATTGGTGATCGAGTACTGGTATGACTGTAGCAGGTTCAACAGTTGAGAAAATCGATAAGGTGTGTTTGAGCAAGGTGGCATCCAAGTGTGACATAGTGAGTTGCGAGACTGTGAGAGAGAGAGTAGAGAGAACAAGAATCAGAGAGAGTAATCTCATAATCGATAGTGTGAGATCCCATAAAGAAAAGAAGACTGTTAATCGGTAGAGATCTATTTGACCAAAGTGTTGTAGAATTCATTTGCAACAAGAAGCCATAACTGCATCTAAATTGTATTTCAATATAGATCACCAAGTTAGAGCTTGGTGCAGGGGTTGGTACCCTAAATCTTTGTAATTCAATTTCACTTGTGAGGCTGGATTGGAGTAGTAGTCTGTAGTAGCATTTCTCATCGAGGTTTTTCCCATATTGGGTTTTCCTCATACATCTGGTGTTGTGGGCTGCATTGGTGTGATTGTCTTCTCTAGTCTCTTCATTTGCTTTACTGATTTAATTGTTTAGTACTTAAGATAACAAATGGCATTCTGAAGTTGCCTTAGAATAGAAAAGAGTTTAAGAACCATTGATTCCCCCCCCCTCTCAGTGGTACTCTATGTTCAACAAATGAATGCATTGAGAAGCTAAGAGAGAAGATTTAGAAGCTTAAAATAAGGCATAAATAAGTCATTGAATAACTTAAGCAAGCAAACAACACTATTGCTATTCTGAAAGTAAAAAATGAAGACAATGAGAATACCAAAGAGTATTTGAATAAAATAATGAAATGCAAATTAAAAGAGTGCAAGAAGCTAAAGAAAGAAGTAAAATATCTCAAGAAAAATCTAGAGAAAGAAAAGAAATAAGAAAGTAAACCCAAATCCGGTAAGTCTAACAAGGTGACCTATGCAAAGAAAGTCTTGGAAACCAAAAAGGATGCAAGAAATGAATCTGGTGAATATTTGTAATTATCATTAAACCACAAAGAAGATTCATCTTTGGTGAAAGCAATTTATTTCAATAAGTCCACCAAGAAAGATAAAGGTAAGTTACTGGTTAAGCAACAAGTAAGTAAGAAAAACACCTTCTTTAATGGTTCTTGTTATAAATGCAATAAGTATGGTCATAAAGCAAATCAATGTAGAAATATGGTTATAAATCAAAATTGATATAATCAATTTAAAGGAAGATGTTATACATGCAATATTTTGGGACATAAAGCTAACTAGTGCAGGTAAAAAAAAATCCAATAAATATCAGGTGTTGTAACTACAACAAATCCGGACACATGGAAAAGCAATGCAGAAGAAATGAGGTTCAAAATCCAATCAAATCAACAAAGAAGATCAATGTGGATGATGTGAAACCTAAGATAAAGAAGATCTGGAGGAAGAAAGAGACTATAGATGTGTCAGCACCTAACTCCGGTGCAAACACTTCATCTGAAAACTAAAGCATTTATGGCTTTGGCCCAGGGTGAGAAATTAGAGAAATATCCTTGTCCCCTGCCAAAGAGAGTGAAGCTATAGTACCAACATAGCAGAGTGTGTGGAGGTCTGGCTAAAGCATATCATCACAAAGTTTGGCATGTTATTGCAAAATTATAGGAAGTAGATGACAACTCACACACATTTAATATGTACTGATAGTTGAAAATATAAGGACAACTCTTCGAAAAATCTCATTTCACCGCAAGTTGAAGAAGCATTGAGAGTATTGAAGGCAATTAAGGCAATCCAAGTGTTAGGGATTCTCTGGTAAATTGATCAGAGTTGATAATCCATTGAATTGGAAATCATGGCTACTCGTCTCATTATTGATGTTACAATCGAGCCTCATTTAGTATTCGAGAAGACTCTGTATAAAGAAATGGAAGTTGATCTAATTGGAGCATTTTCAAACATACCCATTGGGGTCATTTTGGCTAAAGATATTCATTCCTTCATTCATGTCAAGATGGAGGAATGTAACCATCATGGAAAGATGCAAGAACTATAGACAAACAAAATGATTAATAAACACAGTTAGGTAAGACCCGAGTTTGCAACCCTAGCTGAGATGAGACTAGATACATTTAATGATTTTCTCAACTTTTTCTATAATGAAAAGTGGATTAGGATAGCTATCAGAAAATTTCATGATGAATTTTTGTGGTTGGATGAAACTCATCATATTACTAAGGATGCAATGGGAATAATTATTGGTCTGAGGGATTCCAAAGAAATTCCTACTCTAAAATCAATAAAGAGTAAAGATATCATGGATTTAACGGGTGCAACCTTTGATAATATTTCTTTGGCTATTACTACCATCAAGAGTCTTATAGTGAAGTATCTTTGGAGGGGAAAAAATCATTTGGAGGGGAAAAAATCAGATTGGGTGATTAGGACTTAATCCCACTGTCACGACCCGACTTAGACCCTAGTTAGATTTACTTTACTATGCCAGATACTTATACTGTTTACATTTTTTTTAATTAGCTTTTTCATGATGTTAGATGGTATTTTGTGGTTTAATGACATTAATGATGGTCAGTTAATTTATAATATTGTTATTTAATGATGATGAATTATTATTTTCAATTATGATCATTAATGATATTAATGCTTTAATTAGATTTTAAACCTGATAATAGGAATAATGCATTTTATTATCGTGATTTGACAACCTTTTGTTGAGTTGGAGTAAGTTGCAGGTTAATCATCGAAGGCAGACATATGACCGAGGAGGGGTTTTTCTAGCTCACCAGTAGCAACCTAAGTATTGGAACCATGTGCAAAGTACCCAATTAGATAAGCAATTAGTAAATTAAATTAGGGAGTTTAATATAAAATGATAAAATAAATAAAAATAAAAATAAAATAAAAATAAGGACAAATTATTAAATATACAAGTATTTAATATTACAATCAAGCTAGAAATTAATTATAATATAATTATTTAAAAGTGAGTAATTAAAAAAAAATAAGTTATTTGATAATTAAATTATAATATAAATTATAGCTATTTAAAGAGATAACATCTTGTAAATAATTAGAGGACTGATTTAAAAAAAAAGGGATTAATTCAAAGAATTTATCAAAATATTAATTAATAAAATAATTTAAATATATATGTATAATCAAGATTATAAATTATATTTTCGACATGCAAGATACAATGCATGAGTAAATAGAAAGATACTAAATTTAGGGAAAATTATGTGCTAAAAATATAGATGACATGCAAGGCATGATGAAAACTAAATAATTAAATCAGTAGATTATTTTCTTTAAAACTAAATCTTTAAAATCATGCTAACAAATTTGTGATTTAATTTAAGAATCATTTTGTGAGTTCTAATCATACATTTTATAATTCAAAATTTGGTTTTATTTTTAGAACTTAATCACGCAATCAGTTAAATTTTATTTTTAGAGAATTTAATATTTATAAATATAGGGATAAATCTCTTATTTGATTCATTCCAATTTCTTTTGAGCTTCTTGATTCGTGTGATTTCTATGAAGTCGACAAGGTAGATTGAAGAGATTGTATGAAATTGGGAAAACGCTTGCGATTCTTCTTTCTCATAGCCAGGTTCATTTATTTTACATATTTTATTTGAGTCTTAATTTGATCTTTTCCTTTAAAATTTGTTCTTCTTGTCATAATTTCTGATTAAAAACTTAAGTATGGGAAATAAATTTGTTCAAGGAAGTCTTTTAATCTCTTCTTTACCACAAGACTTCTATCTATGAAATTGATTGACTGGTATTGTTTTGTTGCTGAGACTAATTGGATATTGTGGATTAAATGCTAGTTTGTTTGATGTGCTAGTTATGTTGTCAATGGATTCTAATCCATGTATCTTGAAAAATAGAAACTGGGTTTATAGAAAATTTACTAGATTTTTGCGTTTTAAAGATTTCGAAGTTTTGTGAAAATTTTAGGGAAATTGGAATCTGGGTTTTTAAGAAACAACTAAAACATTACGACTGTTTTTGGAAAGTCTTGATAGTGGTAAATTCTAACTTCAAGATTGATTTAAGAATTTTTAAGAAAAGAATAAAAGCAATAAAAATATTTAATAAATATATATTAGGAATTTATTTTAAAGATTATATTAACTTAAATAGAGATTCTTAATTTAGAATAATTGAAAATATTAAAATTAAATTTTGATTTGACAAAATTATATTATAAAGGGAAAATTTATAAAAATTTATAAAGAAAACATATAATAATATTATTTTGACATTAATCCGCGGAGGGTTAATTATTTTTCTGTCTATGAGGGATGATTATGGAATGAGAGTGCTTGTTTATGGGCTTTCAGGGAAGGGTGATTTTCTTCACCTCCCCAATTGGGTAATGATGACCATCATATTTATTTATTTATTTATCTCCCTACCATAACACATGTAGTTAGTTCTACATGATTGCACAGGATTCCTTTACTACCAGTTTGTACCGACTTGTTAGGATACTCCATCATGAGGGATGGGAGCTTATCAAGAGCACTGAGAAGCTTATGCTTCATTTGGTTGGGCGGATAAAATGCCTGGGTCATATGTCTGTCATCCGCTTTGCGAGAGGAGGTTATCCAGGTCAAACAAAGGCGACACATCCGGAGACAAAGAAAGTCAGAGATTCTAGATAAAATTTTATGTAATAATTAAAGACGTATATTTTATTTCATTGTAAGACCAGAATGGTCGCATGTAGAGGTTATGAAAAAGGACCTATAAGGTCACATGATGTAAAGCGACAAGAAGTCGCCATGTAATGTAACTAACAAAAGAAAAGAAGAAAAAGGCTACTAACATACTAACCCACTAACATGCATGATCAGCATGGTCATATTTAATTATCTGATAGATTATTTAATTATGAGTTTTTGCACGTTAATTTAATTTGTAATAATTTCATGCATACAATTTACGCTACACATGCGCACACATAACTCAACATCTTAACTAATTATGGTTTGCATTCTATTCGGTCCTCATGCATAATTTTAGTTTGTTATTTTTCGCATGCACATTTAATTTCTACATGTTATTTATGAGTTGCATGGTTGTTCAGTTACTTATCTATTACTTGCATGTTGATAATCATTGCTTTTGCATGTGCAATAATGGTTAATTTAATTTTTAATTAAAATAGTGAGTTTAAGTTTGGTTTAACTAGGGTTAGGACAAGCGGGTGCAACCTTTGATAATATTTCTTTGGCTATTACTACCATAAAGAGTCTTATAGTGAAGTATCTTTGGAGGGGAAAAAATGAGATTGGGTGATTAGGACTTAATCCCACTTTTACTGACATATTGGGAATACGAGAGAGCCTAGAGAGATAGCTCACTGTGGCTACCTTTTATGAGAAAGAGAGAGCCAAGGATTATCTCTTAGGTTTTATATTCCTCTTGTTGTGTATGAAGAGAAGATGTAAAAAATAGGGTGTGATTGATCAACTAGACTAGGAGATGAACAATGAACTAAAATGGCAGAAACTTGTAGAAGTACTAAAAATGAGATACTAAAAGAAGAGAAGGGGGAGGAATTTGAGTGTGTACTTGGTGTTGAAAAATGAGCTAAAATAACATGGAAAGTAGTGCTATGCTCTGGTCTTAGTCTATCTGACAGGATGCTGCAACTAAGAGACTACAAACTGAAGGTCCTGAACTTCCACCTTGTTGAAAATCACCTGAAAGTGGAGGGACCAAGGTGCCATGCCCCTATTCTGGGTAGGACTAGGGCACCACGCCCCTATCCTTGATGGTTTTGACATTGATCTAATGGTTTAAAACAATCCTTGTGCCTTTTAGCAGTCCTGAAAGTCTCTCAAGCACCTATATCTACACTTGCAACTAAAAAAAGAAGGTTTGGGTGTCTATATAAGGTTTTGTCTTTGTCAAACCCCTATTTTGGTGATTTCCACCTCAACAAATAGCTGATTTGTATAGTAAAATAGTGTGTGCAGGAATCTCATGTGTGTGCAAGACCCTAAAATGAGAAAGATAAGAAACTAGAGCTACCCTACTCTTTGGAGAATAAACCTTAAATGTATGTAAATGTAAATGAGAATGCTCTAAATAAAATGTGCTAAATGATTTAAAGCATGAATATAAATATGAAAATGAGTATAAATAAGCTCATACAAAGACATGAAAACAACATGAAACCATACCAATCCCCTAGGGAGAGATATAAGCCACTTGATCTCCTACTATTCTTCAATGTCTTCAAGGCTCCTAATTGATGATGAATGTTGTTGAAGACTCCACATAAGCTTCTCTTTCACTACATACAAGGCTCTTTGTGATCGCTAGCTCTTTTCGCCAAAAAATCCTTCCTTCTTAGATTATATTAGATCTTAGATACCTTCAAATGAATAAAGAGAGTTATTATGTATGAAACCCTAGATCTTAATTTCATCTTTAGGCCGACCTAGGATTTGAATTTCCTGTCAATTTCTTGGGGTTAAGCATTATAATATCATAGAATTATGCTCCCAAAATTTCAGGAAAAATGTCGAGGAGCGGGTGCGCTTTGCACCCGGTCTGACCAAATTTTCACCAAATTTTCAAGGCCATTAGATATGATGATATTAGAGTGAATCCCAAAGTTATAGCAGATTTTGAGATGTTTTGATATTCAAAATCTTGCCTTAAAGGTCGAAATAAGACATAATTAGGGTTTATGATTTAATAATTTATTGGAGGAATAAAATAAAAAGGGACACACTTAGGGTAAAGGGACCAATTTTATGATGTGGGGAGTGATGAAATATGACTTTAGATTTAATTAAATTAATGAACTAAATGCTTAAAGGGAAATTACAATGCAAGATGCAAACACACTAAGGGAGGTACTAAACTAAGCATAGAATTGTACCACCCTAGCAAGGGTGTAAAATTTACGATGCTATATTTAGACCCCACTTTAGTTGTCATATGATACTATGTCTATATGGAACCTAAAGTAAAGAAAAGTAAACATTCATGAAAAAAGATATATCCACAAGTTGTTAGATGAAGCCCCCAACAGTATCTGTAGTACATAGTTAGGAAATGCACCCTACAAAACCACATGTTTGATAAAATCACAAAATCACCTAAATTATTACTAAGGAAGGTGATGAAATTTGCAGGTAGCTATATGGCCCCCCTATTTCGGCTTGCTAATTTAGTGAGTTGAAATAGGGTATCATGTTTACCACATCGAATTGTGAAAGAAGATTGATGGAAAATGCTCACAAGAAGATTTGATACAAGATAGAAAACTAATGGAGAATCATTTGGTAAGAAAGAGGACTAAACCTCAATTCCAACATAATAAAGAGTATGAGGATTTGAGAGCTCTCTAACAAAAGATAAAATATTTAAATGGAAACAAATGCAAGAGAGAGTCATAAGTTGTAAGAGTGTTAAAGGAGTGGGAATGGGTGTGGAGCGACAAGGAGCAGGAATCCCAAATTTCAAACTTGGGAATGGCGGACTTCCTGGGGAAGGTGGATTTCCTGGGGAAGGTAGTTTTTTTGGGGTCAGAAATGGCAATCAGGCAAGAGGACAAGCATCTCAAGGTACAGTAGAGGGAAAGGAAATAGTCAAATCAGTGGAGGATAAAGATTCCGAAATTGGGGACCCACATGATAGAGGTAAAGGTAAAAAATGGTCTTCGCTTTTTGGAGTGAAACCACTGGCTAAATCAGGGCTCCTGTAAGTTACAAATATCTCTGATCCAGTTTCATTGTTGATTGCTATTTCTGTTCTAGATAAACTAGTAGATCTAACTATTGTTGGCTTAACCATGACTTTAGTTGGATGATTTACTGGCTTTAGGCCTAACATTGATGTTGTCAGGAATTTCATGAGGAAATGGGTTTTAAAAGGTCAAGTGGATGTGGCAGCGCTGGCTAGGGGGTTTTTTTCCTTTGCTTTTAACTCTGAAGAAGATGTGAATAAAGCTCTATGTGAAGGTCCATGGATGGTCGGCAAATCAACTTTGGCTCTTCAGAAATGGGTCCCGAACCTCGCCCTTGATGAATCCTTCTTTGTTTCGGTGCCAGTCTGGACTCGCCTCCTGGGTCTCCAGCTAGAATTCTGGAATGAGGAAGTCTTTAAGGGTATCGCGAATTCTTTTGGAGAACTTATTTCGATTGATCTTATGAAAATGGCTAGATCAAGGTTAGTCTTTTCTCGCATCTATGTAAATGTTAATCAAATGACGGATATGCCCCAATCCATAGAGATTATTTCTAAACTAGGGAAATGGACCCAAGCTATTGAATATGAATCACTCCTGTTTGCTTGTTTCCATTGAAAGAAATAGGGGTATTGGGAAAAATCATGTCCTCTTAAGAAGAGTAAGGAAAGTAAGTCTGATAGCAATGTGAAGTATAAAAAGATTTGGCAAATGATTGATAAAAAAGGAGACTCATCAGCAGAGTGTGATCAAAATAAGGACGTAATGGAGCCAGTAAATGAGGTTAATAAGGGTGAGAATAGTAATAATGAAAAATAGGATTATGTCTACTCTAATATCCAAACAGAGAGTACTAAAGAGGGGAAGCAAGGTAGAGAGTTGAACAACAAAAATAACCCAGAGGACCAGGAGGTTGGATTTGCCACTCAGGAGAAGGAAGAGGTAAGTCCCAATGAAGTTGTGCCTGTTTCCTCTTTCTCAAAATCAATTGAGGAAAATTCTAATGAAGCTCAAGAGTTTAACCCTTCTAATTTAGAGCCCTTATTTCTTTTAAATAATGGAAGCCGAAAGCCTCCTCAATGTAAAAACCCATCACATAGTGTAGTAATGGATATCCTGGAAGGAAATCTCAGGATTCTTGGTTCAAAAGAGGGAAAAGTGAATAAGGAGGAACTCAATGGAGGTATCTCAACTAGAAGTAGGAATAAGAAAAAGGTAGATGTTGGAAGCCAGAACAAAAAGCAGGGGAGGCCATCTCTAAAACATCAAGGGAACAGGAAAGTTGGAAGAACCGTGTTGATGGAACACAGTGTTCCATCAAGTCAGCCCTATCTCCGGTTAAAGTATGAAGATAATATCCTAGAACATCAGAGGGCTGAATTCCCCTCATAAGAAGGATGTGTTATGAAACATCATAAGAGATCATAAACCAGATGTGGTCCTTGTTCAAGAAACCAAGATGTCTAAGGATAAAGTGGAAAATATTAGAATTTTTAAAAATAATGGTGTCATAGGATCTAGCTCGGAGGGAGCTTCTGGAGGAACTGCGATTTTTTGGAATCAAAAAACCATTAAAGGTAAGGAAATCATCTCTTCTTTTAATAGGAACTCTGTGCAACTTGAGCATATCAAGGATAACTTTGTATGGGTGTTAACCAATGTCTATGCGCCTAATACCAAAACTGGGAGAGCTAAATATTGGAGAAGCCTTGCTGATGACATACTTAAGTTTGTTGATCAAAGCTGGATAATAATGGGAGATTTCCATACTCCACTAAAAGAGGAAGAGAAGATGGGAGGTCTCCCCTTGCAGCTTGATGGGAAACAAGACCTTATGGAGTTCATTAATGATCAAGCTCTTATGGATGTGGATCTTCAATGGATTAACTATACCTAGACTAATAGAAGAACTAGAGAAGACCTGATTCAAGTGAAGTTAGATAGAACTTTAATTTGTCCTGAGTGGTTAGCCAAGTATAGTGGCTCTCTTGCTTCTATTATCAAAATTGGGTCAGACCATTATCCTATCTCTTTTACTGCCAACTCTTTTTTGAAACTTCCCTTTTAGGCTTGAAAAAGTGTGGTTATCCCATCCATCATTGGAAGCTTGTGTTGCTGATTGGTGGAATTCTGAGGTTGAGGGTACTACTCTCTTTAGAATAGCTAAAAAGCTCAATATTATAAAGGTTAAAATTAAAATATGGAATCAAGAGATTTTTGGGGACATCTTAAAGAGTAAAATTCAAATTAAAACTGATATAAAAGAAATTCAAGATAGAATCCAAGAGAATGGGTTGTCTGATGATTTGAGGGAGGTGGAAAATGCTCTTTTGTCTAAATACCACACCATTATTTCTAATGAAGAGATTTTCTGGAGACATAGATCTAGAGCCTTGTTCTTGAAGGAAGGTGATAAAAATACCCAGTTTTTTCACCTAATTGCTCTTAAGTATAGGGCGGCTAATAGGATATCAAGATTATCCTGTAATAAAGGGATTTTAATGGAGGATAATGATATTAGAAAGGAAGCTCTTGAGTATTTTGGCACCCTGTTGGGAGAAGTGGATAACTTGGATATCAGTAATCAAAACATCCTGTTGCAAGCTATTCCTTCTACCCTGACTGTGGATGACAATAACTACTTATCCCGCATCCCCTCTAATCAGGAAATCAAAAAGGTGGTGTTTTCATTTCAGGGAGATAAATCTCCTGGACCGGACGGGTTTCCAATGTTTTTCTTCCAATGTTTTTGGCATATTATGGAGACTGACATTTGCAAAGGTGTTAAAGAATTCTCTGGCTCTAGAAGGCTTCTTAAAGATCTGAATGCTACCTTCATTGTCCTAATCCCAAAGATCCCAGGAGCTAATTCTCTTAATAAGTTTAGACCCATTAGTCTTTGTAACTCTATTTACAAGATTTTATCCAAGGTTCTGACTTCCAGGCTGCTGGAAATTCTTCCAAGAATTATCTCTGTCCAGCAGAATGGTTTTGTCCCTGGTAGACAGATTATGGACTCCTTAATAGCTGTTCATGAAAATATCTATTCCCTAAAAGTTGCTAATAATCAGGGGTTCTTTCTAAAGTTAGATATGGCTAAAGCTTATGATAGAGTGAATTGGCAGTTTATCCTGAGGATTATGAGAGCATTTGGTTTTGGTGAAAAATTTATTCAGCTTTACTCTCAACTTATGGAAACTTCCTCTTCTGCTATTATCGTCAATGGATCCCCGTCAAGTTTCTTCAAAATCTCTAGAGGTCTTAGATAGGGGGACCCCATATCCCCTATCTTGTTTACTATTTTAGCTAAAAGTCTAGGTAGATTTATATTTAAAAATGTGGAAGAAGGCAATCTTAGAGGTCTGAAACCATCTTCATCCAATTTCACTTGTACTCATGAACAATTTGTTGATGATTCTATCACTATGGGGGAAGCTACAATTACGGAAGCTAAAAATATGAAGAATGTGCTAAATATTTATGAATCTACCTCTGGTCAAAAAATTAATTGCGATAAGAGTTCTTTGTTCTTCATCAATACCCATGTTCAAAGGCAATTAAGGATTGAAAGAATTCTTAGCTGCAAAATATTTGAGCTTCCCTCTTCTTATCTGGGGCTTCATCTATGTATTAAGCCTGAGGATTTTTTCTAGAATAAGTTGGTTGATAGATTTAACTCAAAACTGGTTGGGTGGAAAGGGGTAGTCCTTAGTCAAGCGGGCAAAGTTACTCTCCTCAAAGCCACTCTCCAAAACTTGCCTATTTATGCTCTCAGTTTGTTCAAAATCCTGAGAAATTTTGCGGAAGCAATTGAAAGAATTCAAAAAAAGTTTCTTTGGTCGGGGGTGGAAGTCAAAAACAAAATTCCCCTTATTGCCTAGAATAAATTTGTTCCCCTAAGGCGTGAGGGGGGTTGGGTTTAAGGAATATCAGCTTTATGAATAAGGCTTTATTAGCTAAACAAATTTGGAGAATGAAAGGGGAGGAAAGAGAATGGAATTTAATCTAGAAAAACAAATATCTTTATATGCAACCTTCTGAGGAAGAAGTTTTAGATGATTCTTTTATTGTTGAAGGATCTTCTATATGGAATGCAGTCCAATCAACTAAAAGTTGGGCTGCTATTGGTCGAATTTGGAACCTTGGGGATGGTAGGAAAATAAGATTTTGGGAAGATAGGTGGATATTGGAAAAACCTCTGGAGGAAGTTCCAATCCTTAATGAATGGAAAGACTGGTTCAAAAGCAGGTTTGGGGAGTTGGTCAGAGACTAATGGATAAATGGGAAATGGATTGATTTTAGCTAGCATTGTCCGAGGCTTAAGTTCCTTCAGATTGCTCTCTCTGCTAAAGTTCCTAGAGATAATAAAGATGATAGATTGATATGGAGGGAAACCCCAGATGGGCAATATTTTGTATCCTCAGCTGTGGCTATCCATAATGAATCTGTGGAAGAAACTCCTATTTGGGCTAAAGTCTGGAATAAGAAGTTAGTTCCTAAGGTTAATATCTTTTTTTGGATTTTCATCCAAAACAAGGTTTTAACTCTGGACAACCTTCAAAAGAGAGGCTTTGTTTTTCCTAATAGGTGTTCTCTTTGTTGCAGGGAAGAAGAGATTGCTTTCCATATTCTTAATCAGTGTACATTTAGTCAGGAAATTTGGAAAGTTATCTTAAGCAGGTGGAACTTGAGCTAGGTTTTTCCGAATTCCCAAGGGGATTCTTGGCAGCAATGACAATGCCCTAGCTCTAATCCAAAGATTGTAAAGACTTGGAAACTTACTTTCCTGAATGTTATCTAGAATATATGGAAAGAGCGCAACAATAGGATTTTTAGGGATAAAAGTGCTACTCCTAAAATGGTGGGGGATAAAATTTACAGGAGCATATTTGAATGTATCTATGGCACTGATAATTGACCAACTGCTAAAGAAGATTTCAATGACAGGTGGAACCTCTCTACTACTACTACTAGTAAGGAGAAGGGCAGAGAAGGTCTTGTTTGGTGTTTTCCTCCTTAGGGGTGGATTAAGGCTAAATTTGATGGGGCCTCTAAGGGGAATCCGGGTAAAGCTGGATATGGGGGCATTGTCAGGAATTATGCTGGAAGTTACTTAGTGGCGGTGGTTGGTCCTTTGGGGAGTCAAACTAGTCATTTTGCCAAAGCCTTAGCTACCCTGAATACTCTAATTATAGCTAAGAATCTTAATCATGATAAATAATGGCTCGAGGGAGATTCACTTAATATTATTAAGTGTTTGAAGGGGGAGTCGGAGCCATCTTGGTCAATTGAAAACATTATCTTGAAAGCTAGGGAAATCATCACTAGTTTTAAAGAAATAATTATTCAACATGCCTTCAGAGAGAAAAATATGGTGGTGAACTATCTGGTAAACCTAGGAGTTAACTCTGATTCTCAAATGATTTGGCATGGGGAAGATATTAATATGAACATTAAAGAGCTCCTTAGAAATGACAGATTTATGGGGAGGGAAGGACCGCATAATCATGATAGGGTATATGAATAATTTACAATTTGATGGAAAGGTAATGATTACTTGGCAAAGCGGCAGAACCCCAACCATTTTTAATATTATGTCACACACTTTCTTGGTCACCCTTTTCAAAATCCTGAGTAACTATGGGAAATAAGTGTTGAGTTTTCAGAGGAACAGAGTTGAGAATCCAAATTCGAATATGGGAGGAGATTTAAGGAGGGAGGAACCAGATAATATGTCAAGATGGAAGGCGATGCCAAATGTGTGGGTGAAGCTGGAGAAAGGGTCCCTCATAAGCATTATGGAGAAGCTGGTGGATTATGACAAAGGTAGGGTGAATCTAGCTGTTTCCAAAATTTCTGAAAATTGGTGTAATGGGTCCTTTAAAATCTATGGGGTTAAGTTCAAATTGGATACGGGACTCATTGCTACTATGACTGGCATGCCCCATTCTTGGCTTAATTTTTTAAGAGACCTCAAAGTCTCCAATAATGCAGTTAATTTGTTCCCGCGTAAGAAAAAAGAGAGGGATAGAATTGGCAAAGCCACGGGGGGTTACTATGAAGCGTCTAATATCAAGAAAATCTGGGGATGGGTTTTGAACGCCATAATGGAATATATCACTATTGAGGGCCAATTTTCCAGGGCCCACACTTACCAGTTTGTTCTTTTAAACCATTTCAGACATGACAAAAGGGTCTCCCTGCCCTACTACCTTTTTAGGTCCCTCAATAAACATAGTAAGAACCCCTCTAATCCGGTTCTCCATTGCGGGCTTTTTCTACTGATTTATGAGCACTGTAAAACCCTCACCATTCTAGAAAATAAGAGGTTATCCACCTCTCCAGGGAACAGAAAGCTGGAGGGAGGTGATTCCAGTAAGGAGAAGGCGTCTTCTAGCAAGAAAAGTAAGAGTGCCTCTGGGACGGAAACCCATGAAGAAAAGATCGAAACAGATGAAATGAGAAAAGAAGGCAGGGAAATGGATACTGATGATTATGATGGTGAAGACAACTAGAAAGATGAGGAGGTGGGTATTGAGGAAGAAGGTGGTGATAATGAGTTTGACAATGAAAGCCCTATCCATTGTGATTTCCCTGGCAAGGACAATAGCCACCCTATGGAGAATGTGGAGTACAAGGATAATGAGGATAAAGATGTGAATTTTGAAAGGGAGGAGAACAAAGATCCTGAGAAAGATATGACTAAGGATAGTTTAAGCGAGGATAAGGAAAGTGCGGGTAAAGGGTTATTCTTGGATAAGCTTAGAAAACTCAGTGAGGTGAGACTGAATTATGACAAATGGACTTATGAACTCTTGAAGAACTTGGAAAAAAATGGGAAACAAGCGGACAAGAAGAGGAAGGATAACAACAGGGATCAGATAAAATGGAAGCAGGATATGGAGGAGAAGGTAAAATAGCTAGAAGAAGGGAGTGTGGTGATGAAAAATTTGCTGGGCATTATCCCGAATATCCTGTCAGCAGTCACTAAAAACTTGGAAGATATTGATAAGGTCTTTGATAATTCCAGTTCTCCTAAGCTAGTGGTGGACCTTGACATGGATGAAGATACTATCCAGATTGGCAGTGGTGAAGCTACTCCAGCTGGTGCTACTAAGAGGACTAGGGAAAGTGTCAAGAAAGTTGTGGCTACTTCTGCTAAGGATATCCCTAATCTTAGGGAAAACATCAAAGAACTGCATGGGATTAGCAACACCTTGGCTAATGCCTGAAAAAAAATCAATTAGTTTCTTCTCTTGGGTCTTGCTAGTTTTGCTGGCTTTGTGGGGCTTTAGCTAGTTCTCTATGGTTTTTTGCTGGCTTTTTGTTGGTTTGTCCCTTTTTGTGTCTTTTTGCTTTATCTGCTAAGTTCTGCTTGTAAAGGGTTTTGGGGCCTCTTCAAAACCTATTTTTACCTTAATCAAAAACAAATGCAAGAGATATAATCCAAAAATGTAACTCCATAAAGGAAATTGGAAAAGAATGGAGGATTGAAATGCCATCAAAGAGATTATTTATATCAACACTCTTCTAAAAGAAGGCAAGAGATCCTCATCAAGGACATGCACGTTCACAAAATAGAAGGGTTTATTATAAAAGATACTACTCAATGAAGAAAAGAAATTGATGAATGATTAGAGACTTCCAACACCAAGGAGGAGGTCCCAATTAAGGATATGTACTTAAGATCCACATTAGGGATGCTTGTTTCAATATGAGAGAAGGAATTCAAATATGAATACACCTCTACAATCAATAAGAAATCCTTATAGAAGAAAATACTTCACTCTAAAGGGGAAATTTTAATCTTAAGAAGGAAAGATGTTTGAAATCACTCTTGCCCCTATATATAGGGAGAAGAGATGAGATAGAAATAGGCTATTGTGTTGCTTCCAAACGTATGATTGCACGTGAAATTTTACCATCATGAATGACAATGAGCCCCCAATAAGTGAGCTACCAATGTCCCATAATGATGAGCAACATACTAGCCATTAATGTTATTCAAAGACATGATAGATTGAATGAGGTGTTTGAATATGACATGCTAAATGCTCCACTATAAGTGAGATTAAAAACATGTATAAGATGATAATGTTAAAAAGTATTTAGAAAGAGAGCAGTTTATAGGAGAAGAATAGGCCACTAAGTCATACTTTTCTTACACACAAGAAATCTTAGGAGAGGGATAAGTGTAATTCATTAGAGCCTTATTCCTAGAAGAAGGGATTTTAGAATGAGTAGAAGATAAAGTCTCATAAGTGGGATTATAAATCTCTTGATGAGATTCATAAAGAGATTTGTTCATCACCAAGATTTCCTTATGAGGGGGATGAGTGTTGAAAGAAGTAGAAGATGATTTAATTGAGGTGAGGTCATCATCACTACTAATTATAGCATTCACATTGAGAGATAGTATTTTAGGTTCTTTGGTGGGCTTAGAACGATTATATCCAAGTCCAAATGAAGCTTCATGTGTGTTATGTTCTAAAGGTACTTTAATTACTTGTTCATTTGTGCCACAACCATTTCCATTATAGCCACTCTTAGCTAAAATGTGAAAAACAAGACCATAAAGAGATTCCAAATCATAAAGAGATGGTTTCACCTCATAGGTCTCAATGCTATATGAATTTGAGGAAGGATTTGAAGAATTATTTGAATTAGAAGCAACCACAAAGTGGTTACTTAGTTGTTTACACAAAGTGGGTTGCTCTTTAGGTTTCTCCTTAGATTTCTCCTTCTTTGTCTTAGATTATTTCCAAGATACTCTATACTCTCCTATAAAAGTAGGGTTAAACTCTAGAGATCCCCAATCATCATCTGAGATAACTCCTTCGGGAGAAAAGATATCTTTCGAAAGAGATTCTGATTGAGTAGAAGAATTGGGAATACTAGAAGGAACAAGATCATTATAGGAAATAGATGTATTCGAATAAGTAAGAGGATTGCAAGAAGAATGGGAAGTATTTGAATAATAAGATCCATCTTTTAATGGAGCTTGAAGATTGGTATCAACTAACAAGGTATATATCTTATTGTTATAAATGAACTTGACTTGCCTATGTAAAGTTGAGGGGACAAGTTGCATGCTATTAATCCATGGTCTCCCTAATAGAAGGTTATATTTCAACTTACCAAGCATGACATGAATTGGTGTAGATAAAGTAACAAGACCTACCTTAACAGGAAAAGTTATGACACCTAAAGTTTTTTTATGAACATTATCAAAGCCTCGAATAGAAATAGAAGAAGGTTTGATGAGAGAACGATCCACATTAATCTTATCCAATAAGTCCACACTTCAAACATTTAGGCCAAATCCATTATCCACAAGGGTTCATCTTATAGTGCTATTTTTGATAATCACCAAAATCATAAGAGGATCATATTGATGTTTGGATTTCATGAGAATGTAACTCATCTTGTGTGAATACAATTTGAGCTTTTGGTTTGTTTGTAGGATCAATCAAAGAAGCCATGTTATTAGGTGTCACTGTAGGTGGGACATCTAAATTTTTCAAAGTATCTTGTAACATTCCATGATAAGAAGGTGAAGTTTGAACCAATCCCAAATAGAAATCTTGGCAAGAGTTGCTTTAATTTGTTCAATGAGATCATACTCCTTACTAAGAGTGTGATATAAGAGGTACTTGTGGAAGAGTAGGTTGAGAAGGAGGAAGTGAATTTGGGGTAACTGGAAGAGGATTAGGTTGCCTATTGTTTCTTGTGTTGTAGGTATGAGCAACCATATGATAACTCTCTTTAGTTATTTTCTTAGCATACTCATAAGGGCTCTTAGTAGGATAACCTCCTTTCATAATAATAATAGGTTTCTTAGGAGTGCAAAAAGAATCATTAGCATAACCACCTTGAACCACTAAGATAGGCTTATGTTGCGAACTTTGAGAAGGAAAAGAACTTTGAACTATGAAGAGGGGTTTATTAGGTGTTTCATTCACATGTATCAAATTTATTGAAGATGGTTTTAGGAATATCAAAGGTATCCTTATGAATTTTAGAAGAAAAATTAAAAAGATTGTTGGAATAATTCTTGATAGTCTCTTCTTGCACTAAAATTTTATCATGGATAAGATCAATTTTAGGAGGTAGAATAGGAGTAGGCGTTGATGTTTTAGAAGGAAGGGTATTAGTAGGAAACTTCATATCATCCTTTATCATCAAAAGATATAAATGGAGAATAGACTCTCTAGGATAAGGATCAAAATTACTCTCTAAAGTTTCACCTTTGAAAGAGATGTTAACAATCTCTTCTTGAACTAAGGTATCCTTATGAGTAAAACCTAGTTGGGGAGAAGGAGATGCCTTACCTTTAGAGAAAAAATGATTGAGATTCATGGAAGGTGAGATGCTATCAAGAGAGTTATCAATCATTATTTCATTATTTTAAGCTAGGGTTCTCTCATGGGGTCGAGAATAATAAACACCTTCTTCTAATTGTTCATCCCAAATAGTGAGGACATAGATGTCCTTATTGTTATTCCCAATTTTGGGAGAAGGGATAATATTATTCATTAATTATTCATCCTTAGGAGGGAGAGCATCACTACATGTGTTTAAATAATCCTCTTGCCTCATAGTGTGTCCAATAGGATGTTTAGGAGAGAGACAATTAATTAAAATGACTATGATTTCATCTTCTTTTTATAGGGCATCTTTATGGGTAAGAAAATCTCTAGGACAAGGAGAAGCATTTCTCATTAATGCATCATCTCTAGTGGGCATTTTATCGAACTCAAAAGAGGAAATGCCATAACTAGGAAAAGTAGGGACAATACCATCTTCTTGCACAAAATGATCCTCATGAGGGGAGCATTCTTTAGGAGGGAGATGGACATCTTTCTCCAAAGATTCATGCTTGGGAAGGAGATCTTCGAAAGAAGTGCTCATAACCTCTTGTTGCACTAACATGCTCCCATTGGTAAGACAAAATTCAAGAGATGATAAGTCAATTTCCATCAATACCTTTTCACTTAGAGAGGTATCATGTAAAGAAGGTAATGTAACACTAAGAAAAGTGTTTATGATATCATCCTCTTCCTCTAAGATAGCTAGATGGGAAGGGCACATTTTTGGAGAATTGTCAAGATCACTCTTCAAATATTCATCATTAGAGCATGGGAGAGTTTTGAAGGGGTTGGTAACAACTCTTTTAGGCACTAATATGTTGTCATATATAGGAGGAGGTTCTTTAAGAGATGGAAAAACTAAAGCAAGGGAAGCTAAACCAATTATCACATTTTTGAAATGAATGCATCATGACAATAATTTTCCTCTTTCAAATGATAACATATGTAAAGTAGAAGGAAATGTTCAACTTTACTAATGAAAGCACTCTAAATGTTGACTTAGAAAATGAAATTTATGAGTTCCTAAATCAGATCTGAAATTAATTATGCAAATTAATCTATCCACAAGTTCAATTTTGAATTGAAAAAAATTTGGGTTTTAACAAAATTGACCTCTAATTTTTTTAAAAATTGCAAGGAATTGAAACTTGTAAATGTAAATTTGAATTAAAAATAGAAAAAACACTCAGATCTAAGAACATAAATTAGAATTAAAGAAGATTGGATTCACGTCAGATTCACCAAAATGTGGACGGGAAAAAGGGAGACCGGGTGATTAGGACCTAATCCCACTTTTGCCAACACATTTGGAATACGAAAGAGCCTAGGGAAATAGATCACTTTGGATACTTCTTGTGAGAAAGAGAGATACAAGGATTATCTCTTAGGGTTTCTATTCCACTTGTTGTGTATGAAGAGAATATGTGAAAAATAGGGTGTGATTGATTAACTAGACTAGCAGATGAACAGTGAATTGAAATTGCGAAAACTTGTAGAATTGAAACTGAGATACTGAAAGAAGAGAAGGGGGAGGAATTTGAATGTGTACCTGGTGTTTAAAAATGAGACAAACTGACCTAGATAGGAGTGCTATGCTTTGGTCCTGTTCTATCTTATAGGAAACTGCAACTGAGAGACTACAAACTGAAGGTCTTGAGCTGCCACCTTGCTAAAAATGCCCTGAAAGTGGAGGGACCAGGGTGACATGACCCTATCCTGGGTAGGATCAGGTATCCATGCCCTTGTCCTAGGAAGGACTAGGGTGCCATGCCCCTGCCCCTAATGGTTTTGGGATAGATATGAGGGTTTAAAATAATCCTTGTGCCTTTTAGTGGTCCTAAAAGTCTCTCGAGTACCTGTACCTACACCCGCAACTGAAAAGAGAAGGTTTGGGTGGCTATATAGGGTTTTACCTTGGTCAAACCCTTATTTTGGTGATTTCTACATCAACAAATAGCCGATTTGTATAGTAAAATAGTGTGTGCAGGAATCTTGTGTGTGTGCAAGACCCTAAAATGAGAGAGATAAGAAACTAGAGCTACCCTATCTTTGGAGAGTAAACCCTAAATGTATGTAAATTTAAATGAGAATTATCTAAACCAAATATGATAAATGATCTAAATCATGAATGTAAATATGAAAATGAGTATAAATAAGCTCGGAAAAAGACATGAAAACACCATGAAACCATACCAATCCCCAAGGGAAAGATAGAAGCCACTTGATCTCCTATTATTCTTCAATGTCTTCAAGGCTCCTAATTGATGATGAATACTTGATGAATTATTGATGAATTTTTTTTACGACTCCACATAAGCTTGTCTTTCACTACATAGAAGGATCCTTGTGATCGCTAGCTCTTTTCACCAAAAACTCCTTCCTTCTTATATTAGATTAGATCTTAGATACCTTCAAATAAAGAAAGAGAGATGTTATGTATGAAACCCTAGATCTTCATTTCATCTTTAGGCCGACCTAGGATTTGAATTTCCCCCCAATTTCTTGGGGTTAAGCATTATAATATCATAGAATTATAATCCTCCAATGTTAGGAAAGATGTCGAGGACTGAGTGCACTTTGCACCTGGTCCTACAAACTTTTCACCAAATTTTCAGGGCCATTAGATATTATGATATTAGAGAGAATCCCAAAGTTACAGCTGATTTTGAGATGTTTTGATATGCGAAATTGGGCCTTAAAGGTCAAAATAAGACATAATTAGGGTTTATGATTTAATGATTTATTGGAGGAATAAAATAAAAAGGAGCACACTTAGGGTAAAGGGCCCAATTTTATGATGTGGGGAGTGATGAAATATGACTTTAGATTTAATTAAATTAATTAATTAAATGGTTAAAGGGAATTTACAATGCAAGATGCAAACACACTAAGGCGGGTGCTAAATTAAGCTTAGAATTCTACCACCCTAGCAAGGGTGTACATTTACGATGCTATAGTATCTATCAATGATGGTTGGAAACAAAATTTACTTCACCAACAAGGAATACTCCATTTCAGCCATCCAATGAATATGGCTTACAAAATGGTAGAGTTGAATAAGGACTTTGATCTTTGTGAGATCTTGTGGTAGCAGTTCTTGGAGAATCTTGCACAGTGCATGAAGAAAAAACACCCATTCAAGTTTAGAACCCTAGACCTATGTATTTTGTTCTACTTTTTACAAGAGTTTCCTAGTCAAGGAAGACTTCTTTGGGCTCCAACAAAGCCAATAGCTCATAAAATTGCATAAAGATTGAACAGGTTCAGTAGTGACACAACTAGAGAAGACATGTTTGTAACTTATTTCTCTATTTTTTAGTTGAACATGTAGAGAAGGAAGGGATACCAAATGATATAGTTTTCAATTACAAAAATAACATCACCTTTGTGCTTACAAAGTTGACAAGTGCTACATGGAAGCAGTTATACCAAGAAAAATATGGATCCCATCGTTTGGATATGAAGTCACAAAGGAAATGATTAAGAGTGCAACCCATGTTCTATTATAGAGTCTAGTAGATGAAACTCAAGAACAATTTGGCAGTACCAATGAAAAATCTTTGAAGGTTCACATGAAGAAAACCCGAGATAAGAATGTGAAGAAAGTTGTTCAAGAGTCTTTGGCTAAGGAAAATCTTATTGAGGAAGAGGTTACTGAGTTTAGACATCTTGAAAGACTAGCTAGCTCATCTAGAGCATCTAAAGAAACTCAAAAGGAGCTTCCCTCATCTGGTTCCTTGAAGAAGCCAACTGAAGCAAAGAGAAAGACAATAATTCTTGAGTCCGAAGAGGAAGAAGATTATGAGCAATACCGAATACATGTCTGAAAGCCTAAAGCTAAGAAAGCCAAGAAACCAATCATTGCAGAAATATTGTTTGAATCATTTTCTCAAATTGAAGATCCAAAATAGGTAGGCAAAGTTTATATTGCAGCCAATGATGTAGATAAAAGTGTTGTAGTTAGAGATTTTTTATTATATTATGTCAAATTAGAAGGTGCTGCAGAAAAGTTCAAAGGTGATATTCCAAATGAATCATATGAGGAATTGATTAGGATTAGTCAAGTTGCTAGAGAGGAAGAGAAGACTATTAAAAATCAGGCTTTTGAGTCTGTTGGTTCCGCTCTCTCAAAAGAACATTTAAGGCTAGTTTCATTGAATCCTACAAAACTGAACTAAGGACAAAGAGAAATCGAGGCAATCTCACGTTAGCAGAGGCCAATGCCAAGTAGAGATTACTTTAGTGGCGAATATTCGCCAATGGCGAATTTTTTATGTCAGCGACCTGGGAAATGGCAAATATTTTGTACTGACTGGGGGTGGCCATGTCGCCAAAACATTATCAATTTCCATCAAAATCACGGGCCGATCGCAATATGTTTTATGCAATTAAATGTTTCTATGTGATGATTTTGCCAATACAATATATGGTGGACACACGGTAAATTTAATTTTTTTGCCTACACTCTTCGAGGTTGCCTTATAGATGACCATAATTCACCTATAGGCACGTAAATATTTGTTAGCCAGGAGGACCCAATTCGCTCGAAATTTTGCCGATGCATGTCTCCATTCACCCCAACTTTTTCCAACCATATTGTATTTGCCAATTATTTGGATGACCTATAATCACCTTGAAAATTACATAATTCATATTTGGACGACCTATAATCGCCTCAAAAATTACATAAGTTGTGTTATAGTTATGCGGGATTCGTCAAATATTTGTATACCATATAAAATTCCCACAAAATTCACCATATAAGGATTGGTATAAATACATGCAAAGATCAGATCAATCTCAACACAATCTAGTGGGTTCTAGGCTCTAAATTCTAATCAATAGCGATGTTTTAGACCAAGGAAAATCATTGTTGTTGAGTCGTTGACTGCATTGGCGACTGCTAGTGACCTAAAGGTGAGCGATCATATTTTTGATGTGTCATAATATTATTCTAAATTTATTTATATTTGTTTGCATTGTTGAGTTCATTTTTATTTAGTGGTGACCCGTTAGTGCCAAGTAGTCAGGACTCATGGGGGAAATTCAAACCTCAGACATCTAGATTGTAGGTCGTAGGGCGAATGAAACATATATTATACATTATAATCTATTATTGCTTCTTCAACAAATTGATATTTTTTTGGCAGCCTTTATTTCATTGGAGATGTCGAATAGGAAGAGGGGTAGGAAACCTGAATGTGGGGAAGGCCATGAGAGGCCAAAAAAAAGAAGAATGTTGTCTTTGTACTTTGGCATTGGAAAATATTGTGGTGAAAACCAGGAAGGTACATCATCACAAGTACAAGTACAAAATATGCCACCTACACTGCATGTTGAAGATGACAACGAACCTGATATCTCAGATCAGGATGATCTTGAACAAGATTATCTGGTAGATGCCCAAGTTAGCATGCATGATATAGTCGACTTGGGTGATAATGCCATTGATGATAATGCACGAAAGGGGAAGAGAAAAGCCATATCAAAAAAGGGTGAACCACAATAAAAAAAGGATCAGGAGTAGGATATGTCAGTGAGGAATTTTCAAATTAATTGGGCATCAAAGTATCCATTCATTGAACCAATGGATAATCTGATTGAAGGCAAGCCTGCAATAGAATGCAGGTGTACGATTTCCACTTGGAATCATAACAAGGAAATTAGGTTGCAGCTAAAATTCGACACCATAGAAAAGCATATGGGTAAAGTTTATGAAAAACAAATGATAGACGGGGTTGAAAAATCAGTGATAAGATAGAAAACAAAGGAGGAATGTAAGCATGTGAGGAATGCCGAAGAGTATTATTTTCATGAGAAAATACAGACGAAGCCTGCTGAAGTTAAAGGTTCTATTGAAGCTAGTTTTGGAAAAGAAATGCAAATAGAACAGCTAGGAAAAGCTATTCAGTTAAGCGTTGTTTTTTATATTTTGAGCAGAGGGTGTGCTATGATAGATTTCTCATCAATTAGTGGTTTATTACACTTTATGAAAGTTCCTATCTATCCTAATAGATACTGGTTAGTAAACAATGGATGGTAATGGGCAAGTTGGCTTGCTGAGGTTGAAAAAGAAGATGTAAAGGAAAAAATAAGAGAGTCAAACTTTATTACATTTTCTTTAGATGAAGTTACGACAGTAGACAATACTTCATGGGTATGCATGCATGTTTATACTGTAGAGAATCATACCTACCAACCTCATCTACTATCTATTGCTAAAATGAAGGAGAGTGTGACAACGGAAAATTTATTTCAACTAGTAAAGAGAAGTTTAATTGAATATGGAGGTATGGATGACATGACGGTAGCCAAACAATTGGTTTGTGTTGGAGCAGATGGAGCTTCAGTAATACAAGGTCACAGGAATGGTCTTTGTACAAAGATTGAAACTTCATTTGCACCCTACATTACTGCAATTCATTGCATGGCTCACAAAATGAATCTATCTTTTGGAATTGTGAGCAAGTTTTCTTCGGTTAAAAAAATTGAAATTTTAATCAGAGAGCTCTACTCACACTTTTGTCGAAGTCCCAAGCGATTTATGGAATTTCAACACTTTGCTGATGGAATAACTAAGAAACAAACTAGACTTCAGTGCTTTGGGGTTTCCTAAAATCAAAGCTAAGAAACAAACTAGACACAAATTTGGAAAATTGCTTGAGGCTCTATACATCTATGTATGATGTCCACACTTTTCCTTACGATAGGGCACTACAAATCTGGAGGTCCAAATGTGAAAGAAGAGGTTTGGGAAACACTTGAAACCAATGTGCCAGTGGGAATATTGACTCATGTATTGGACCTACTGGTAGCATTGAGATGCAGTTCAACTAAGGTATGCAGACTCAGAGTGAAGAAACCACAAACAAGAATCAAGAAAGCTCTGAATTTGATGAGGATGAATGGCAACTATAAGAGATTGGTATTTATTAATCTTATTACTATATCTCATCATTCATATTACAAAAACATATTACTTTTTGCAATTAGAATTTAATATTGATGTGTAATTGTATTTTTCAACTTTCTATTTCCAGATTTAAAATAGCATAATAAAAGACCGTAATGTGTTTATTGATACAAAGATGTTTATTGTTTATTTAGACATGTTTGAGTCTCAAATTTGTGTGATAGATTTCAGAACCATATGATACAATTCATTCAATAGTAATACACATGTCGAGAACTTAGATTTTCATTACTTCTTTCAAAATATATCCACATGATACAATTCATTCAATAGTAATACACCAATCTGTGTGATTCTCCATGCAAATTGCAAAAGTGAATACAAAGTTTCAGAACCCTTTGCAAATGACCCTGAATTCCCTTTTATAGAAATAAGAGAGAAACAACAGCTCCTGTGTGATTCTCCAATGTCCATGCAAAAGTGAATACAAAGTTTTAGAACCCTTTGCAAATGACCCTAAATTCCCTTTTATAGAAACAAGGGAGCAACAATAGCTTCAGGTCGAATTGCAAGTTTGAAACATGTGAAGACTCAACATCAAAATCACAAACTCAACACAGATTTATATGGCCATCATAGGCCGTATTATCAATTTAACATTTGCTACATGTCTAATGTCTCCTGTTCAACAAACAGAGTTCAAAATTAAATATTAATTCACACCATGACAAATTAAATATCGATAATAGCAGTGCCTAAAACCTAGTAATTAGAAAGAAATGCATAAATGATAAAGCAAGGGAGAATTTGAGAATACAAATTTACTAGATGAAGTTTTACACTGTGCATCATAGATTCATAGGCTGGATTAGCAAAATAGCAATAGCGAGTGCTAGTTTTTTCCTATTCACAAAATAGAGTTATTTCAAGTGATGCCAAATTCCAAACAGAAAAAACATAAAACCTTGAAATTAAGAGTAAAAGAAGAAAATTGTGCAATACATACTATGATTCTTAAGATTTCTGTGCCAGTTTTTGTAGGGTGCTCCACTCTTCGTCTGATGGAAGGTCAATATTTTGTAAACTATGGAAAGTCAACTGCACTTCTTCAACATTCCATATTTAGAAGATTGACTTCACATCACTATTTCATCCAATACCGAATTTAGAGTTGTAAATGGCTGGATGAATTCCAGAAAGCTTTGGGTAGTTGTGTCCTTAGGAAGCAAGTCTAAATCAAACTTCATTTTTATCTCCATGCTTTTTTTGTAAGCTTCTTTTCCAATGAATTTATTTGATGGGTCAATGGTCTTAGGCAAACCAAGTTTAATCAAATTATTTTTCTTTTCTTGCAGCTTCAATATCTTTTTTCCACAATTTTCCATAACTTCTAATGTTTCCCTTAGTTTCTGGCATTTTTGAATGATAGATGATGTCTTAACTGTGGCATCAATGCGACTCTTAATTCCCTTTGATGCCAAGTAGCTGTCACCGGAACTATAGACTACTTGCAGAATCTTTTTTGCCATATCCTCTTTTGAATAAAAATGTATGCTCTTCTCAAAGTGCCCTTTGATTTTCATATAAATTACTCTCAGACTTTCATTCAATTCAAACCATTCACACAACTTGTCACTCCTTTGCATTATTTGCCACTAAATATTTTCTTGTATATACTTCGTTGTATTTTTCATATCATCTTTCAATCTATCCTCAAAAGTTTTTATTTTATCATTTGCAATGTGCAGGTCTTCTTTCATTTGTGCACATTTTTTTCTTTCTTCCTCTACTTCCTCTTGCAAATGTTTTTCTTTTTCCTTCCCACGATCCACTAGGTCCTATATTTTTCTTATTTTGGCAGCAACAGACTCATAACTTTTGTATAATTTTTGAAAACTGGCTCTTTCCTCATCAATATTTTTATTGCTTTTAGCTAGTTTTTCTGTCAGGTCCTTCAATTCCGCATCTATCTTCTCTTGCTCTGCAATTTCTATTGCAAAGCCTGAATTTTTTATCCTTTTCTGTAAATCATTGTACTTGTTATCTGCAACTTTCCTCCTTGATTTTTCGTTTGCCAGGGCTGCCTGTAACTTTTCTATTTGTTTCTCTAGTTTATTTTTTTCTCTCTCCACCTTTAGTAGTGAAGTGTAGACCACTTCGTTAGTCCTTTTTGACACACTAATTTTGTCCACATTATGTACTTTGGAAAAATCCATTTGGAGGGTGCTAACTTGAAATTCAGAGGGATCTATTTGACTGTGTGGTGGATTTTTATCTTTAGTTGGGGCTGGGGGCATAACAACCATGAACTCCATCATATCTTTCTGTGGGTCATATGTTGGAAATACCCCGTTCCTTGCAGGCTATTTGTCTAAAACTTCAGTTAGGGAAACCCTATGAAATGCTTTCTTTTTTTCTTTATTTTCTTTTGTTGTGTGTTCATATTTTTCATAGTAATCACGAAATTGAAAATATGGGCTTGTTGAAGCAATTGATTGTTTGAAAGGTGACATAGGAATACCAGAGGCTCCAGCTCCACTTATTCCTGTGGTTTTAACTAATGTTTGACTAGGATTACCAACAACAATTCTTGATCCTGTCCCACTCCCACTGACACTTTCATGTGTAGTTTTCATAATCTTTTTAGGTGTGTGATCTGAAGCTGCAAATGATTGTTTTGTAGTGTCAGTGGGACTTGATATAGGATTTTGAATAGTATGTGTATCTACCACTAGTGGCCTCTTGTGAGAGATATTTTGTTGTATCCCTTGTCCAACAACAAGACAACTAGTATCAGTAGTAGTACCCATGCCAACCCCACCAATCACAACATCACTTGATTGAACAATAATGGGAATACTATCCCCAGATTCCCCACCTGTGGCAGTGGCACTTGATTCACCATCAATGGGAATACCATGATGTGGTGGTGGTTGTGGATTTGAACCTAAAACAAATGTAGGTGGACCCTAAGGGTAATGAGTAGTACCTATCCATCATGAATCTGAAGAATCAACTCCAATGACTGGTTTAACAAGAGCTTTTGATTTTGAATTTGATGGAAGTTGTATCTGAAGTGGATACCAAATGCCAAGTTGTATCTGAAGTGGATACCAAATGCCCTCTCCTCTGGGACCTAGACCATCACCTTCAAAACCCATTTTTTCCACAATGCTTGCCCCTTTGCTATAGTTTTCTTTCATGGACTCATTGACTCCACCTAATATTTTAGGGACTGTAGTAGTTGTTGGAGTGGGATCAACCTCATACTCATCATCATCTTCACTCCTCTCATATGTTGTTGTGGGATGCTCCATATTCCATAATTTTCTAAACTCTATATCCTCGTTGATGGTCTCAAATTATGCACTGGTATTTGGTTCACCGAGATTCTTCCTCACAGTCCAAAAATCATTTATTTTGGTTTGAGTCAAAAAAAATTCTTTACATTCTTGCAAAATTGTTTTGGGAATAGATTTGTTAGATGGATTAGCAGATTTTTGATAGAAATTGTAGGACCTCTATTTTGGATGCCCTAGCTAGGTCCTCTATTGTCCTTTGTCTGTGTAATGTTATTGTTAGCTACAATTTTCTCCATCTCTTTTTTTACCTCATCCCAAGAGTCCATGTTTCTAAGCTTTTCTAGCAATGGTTTACTTTCATGTTGACATAAAGCTGAAGAGTTCCCATTTTTCTTAAGCCTTGCTTGAACTACACCGATTGTATCATACCGCTAGAGACCCTCTTCACCAAAGTTAAAAACTGTCAAAAAATCATGTGCCACATTGAATGCTTTTCTCTCAAATGTGAACCCTCCACATGAGAAAGGCAAGGAAGGAAATACTCTCTTCTTTTGCTGACCATGGAAGTGCCTATCTATGCTCTCCAATTTCTGTACATACTCCAATGCAAATACCCTCTCTGTCACATGTATTGGAAGTCTGTATGGTTTTACTGCCAATCCGTAAAACCTTAACACAGTGAATTCTTCCATGAAGAATCAGTCAGCCAATTCTATTTGACTTCCGAGTTGAATGCAATCTCTACAAGACACATGCAACCTAGGCATTGGAGTGCTTGTAATTTCATTATACATTGGTGCCAAAAAGGAGTCTACAAAATGGTTGTATCTCTTTTTGTTATCATGCATCCTTATCTTTGGTGTCCATTCATATATTGGACACTCTGTTCTGTTTCAAGTCTTCTCATCAATCTTATAGTTCACAATTTGAAGTTTGTTGGTCTCGAATATTGCACAATACTTGGATAGAAGGAGATAGCACAAGTAGGATGAGAACCTAAATGTCTTACAGGAACCCTTTTTGATCATTAGTAATTATTTTTGCATGGATTGAACAATGTGCTCAATAAAATTATATCTTACTGGCTGACCTACACAATGGATATTATAAATCATTTCAAGAAGGCTTGCACCCACTTCTCTATCATTTTCCAATCCCAAGAAAAATGACAGCAAGAAAATAGTATCCCCAACCCATGGAACAAAAATGTTAGAATCAGAAGGAGGCTTATGATTCCGATCCAACAAAATACCAGTACCACTCTTTATTAGAGATTTGATAAATGAATCTTTGTGACTTGGATCGAGACTCTCATAATTCCCTACCAGCTTTCCAAGGTCAATTTGGACATTTGAGTTTTGGGCTTCAAATCCTAGGTTCAACAAATGAGCAAATTCTCCCTCATTTATGGATAGAATTTCCTCTTTTGTATTTTTATTGACAATTGCTTTTTTATCTTCATCGTAATTTTTGGCGTAGACCATGACAACATCAGGGCAATGGAATACTTCAGGTAACACCATGCTTCCCAATCCAACATCCCACGATGCGATTTTATTTGTTCTTTATTTTAACATTGGGTTGAAAACAATAAATTTTGCCCTAGATGCATCTGCTACCTTACTAGACAATGCATATCTAATATCTATGATATTGTTTTCACCATGGATAGCAGGGTCATAAATATCATGGTATTCATTAGTGAAACCTGGTGTTTTAACCACTTCGGTTAGGTACATTTTTTTTTCACTTGGCTTCCTGTTGAACTACTGCTTCCCATTTCCCCATCGCTGTTATTTTTAATAATTCAAAATAATGCTAGATAAAAACCTGAAAATGCTAACCCTCAAATTGGACCATGAGATTAAAAAAAGAAAAAAAGGCGGGATGTAGGTGTTCTAGATTTTACCCGGAATTTCTATTTCACTAGATTGGTGCAGACATTCTCTGTTGCAACTTGCATTCCTCAATCTAGTAGCTACTTCTGAATCTCCCTCGATTTACTAGTTTGTCCATGAAATGAAATACGATTATGATTTATGAGTCTCTTATTTTGAAAACTCTAAAAAGTACAAAAGTAATACCTAATAGGCAAAATATCTAGAATGATGTTGTAATTTTATTAATTATTATTAATAATAATAAATATTCAATGCCGAAGGAAAAAACATTCATTACTTGAGTATAAATTATGAGGACATTAAGTGTAAAACGTTCAATTCCAGGCAAAATTCTCACAAATGTGTTCACTTCCCACATTTGGGCCGAAATCCAACCTAAGCCTTTAATCTTTGCTCATCCAACAGACGATGGTACCTGTTGTCAGATGTCGTGGGTCCCATGACTTCTGCCGGTTTTTGGGCATGCCACCATACTCGTGTGACTGTACAAGTCTATTTTTTAAGTCTGTTTAATCATTTTAAACTTCCGCCCAAAAGAGAGCTTTATAGACTTAATTATATTTAATTAAATTTAAAATGTTCAATTCTAGGCGAAGTTCTCACAAATGTGTTCACTTCCCACATTCGGGCTGAAATCCACCCTAAGTCATGTTGATATTTGCTCATCCAATAGACGATGGTACCTATTGTCAGTTGTCATGGGCCCATCACTTCTGCCAATTTTTGGGCACGTCACCATACTTGTGTCACTTTTTAGGTTTGTATTTTAAGCCTTTTTAATCATTTCAAACTTCTGCCCAAAAAAGAGCTTTATAGACTTAATTATATTTAATTAAATTTAAAATTTTCAATTCCGAGCGAAGTTCTCACAAATGTGTTCACTTCCCACATTCGAGCCAAAATCCACCCTAAGCCGTTGATCTTTTCTCATTCAATGGATGATGGTACCTGTTGTCAGATGTCATGGGTCCCATAACTTCTGCCATTTTTTGGGCACGTCACCATACTTGTGTCACTTTTCGGGTCTATTTTTTAAGTCTGTTTAATCATTTTAAACTTCCGCCCAAAAAAGAGCTTTATAAACTTAAATATATTTAATTAAATTTAAAATGTTCAATCCCAGGTGAAGTTCTCACAAATGTGTTCACTTCCCACATTTGAGCCAAAATCCACCCTAAGTTGTTGATCTTTGCTCATCCAACGAACGATGGTACCTGTTGTCAGATGTCGCCGGTCCCATAATAAGAGACATTTAAAGATGTGCAATAGTTTGATATAACTATTAAATATAATGTTAATATTATTTATAAAAATATGAAATTCAAAAATAGTATAAAACATGAAACTTAGTTTCTAGAATAAAACCAATAACTAAAAAAAAATATAAATTTTGATATACAATTTGAAGGGTAAAAGTTTGATATAAAAAAGAAAACATTCAATATTAAATCTAAAATATTAATTTAAAATTTAAAAAAATTCTTTAAAAATATGTTTACGATATATAATTTTAAAAAATTGTTTAAAAATATATATAAAAGTTTAACATAAATTTAATGTAATATAAATTTTAATTTAATAAATAAATAAAGACAAAATATATATAAAAGTTCAACATAAATTTATCAATAAAATTATATTAAAATTTAAAAACTGAAACAAACTGGAATTTGAAAAATAATCATTAGTATTTATGCTTTGGAAATTTATAATTTTTACGTCTGAAACTTGAGTCCCTCAAAAAATTAAAAGCCAAAATGAGTGAGCCACTGAGCCTGATAGGTTTTGAGGACATAGGAAAAAAAAAAGCTACTAAGGGCCTAGGGGGGCGGGGCTAGGGCATAGGTAGTGGATGGTTTACAACTTTGCCCTAAGAATATGGCCCTCCTTCCATGTAGAATTATTCAGACAACATAAGCTGAGAGAATTCTTCAAGCCACATGTAGTTTGGAAAGTCATCCAGGAGCAACCATTTTCGGAGGAAGTCCCTACCAATCCACGCCCATTTCTTGTGATGCATCAAGTACTCCACATTCAGGTTCAAGAGAAACGGTTGCCTGGCCACTGGCATTGTTTGGCCAGGGAGGAGAAGCTTGGATAATTCACTCACCCAAGGGATCCCAAACCCTCCTTCTGCAAGGACGACAATAGTAATATTGTCTCCAAGGAAGTCTTCGTTAAAAACCTTCCTCAACAAAATCAACATATCCACCTTGTCTCCTCCAGGTCTAGAAGAGACGCCAAAAACCCAGATGTAATGTCCATGTTAACACAGCATCTATTTTCTTTGCGTAGAAACTCTCTGCTCAGTACCATCTACACAACCTCATTGGTGAACGACCCAACCTCCTTGCAGACTGATTGGAGGGTTGGGTCTCTCACGGAGCCCAGAAAGGCCCTCTGGTCCTTTGCAGAAATGCTTCTCAAGTGGATGGGAGTGTCCATCTTGAGAAATAAGATTAACAAATTAAACAACCTGAGCCTATAATCCTAAACCAAAGGAAGAATTTAAATACCGTGAACTCTGATGATTTATCTAGAAAATGACAAAGGCTAAATGAAGATGAAACAAGCAGAGATCATATATAAATAATTGAAGCTCTTGATTGTAATAATTACTTCTCTAACCATATTAATTGCTTTAAATTTTTTTAAATCTTTCGTATCTTTGCAAATCTTTCCCATAAATGCACGAATGTGTGAAATTGAAAACAACTATAAACCAGTACCAAGTTGGCAAGTACCACATTGGAAGTCATGGGGACAGAGTGGATTGCAGTAACGGAATAGATATATATTAAATGACTGAAATTATCCATCGTGACTTGTGACATTTGATACATGTCTATTGAATCCAATTCCATTTCGAGCACTTTCTAGTGAGCTATGTTCTCTTCAAAAAATTGGGCTGAAATAAAACTTCAGCCATTGATCTACGATCATCGAACGATTTAAAATCATTGATGGATTTTAGGTATGTGTCACCCTTCATGTGTCAAAGAGGTCGCGCTTATTGATACATCATGCAGAGTCCAGACTCAATGTGATGTATTGATGTGATGTGATTTACCTTGTCTATTAATGGCAATGAATTCATGAAATCACCAATAAATTATATATTTTTCCATAAATAACAAAATATTCACCAAAACAAATTCAATAATTTTCAAGCGGTGGATAAAAATCGCCAATACATTTAAATAATTTTTCCTTCGGAGTAAAATTTTTCGCCCATACAATTATATATTTGTTCCTTTTAACAAAAATTATTCGCCTCTTACAATATATATTTTCCTCATAAAACAAGGTATAATTCGCTAGAAATTTATGGAATTTTTGTACACTAGAAAAAAAATCGGCAATACAAAATATTTTTTCGCCGTCCATATGAAAATTTCCCCCCGAAAATAATGTTTGATTCGCCAGGGTTTGACACAGTTGCCCGGGGGGTGGTTTCTTAAAGTTATCCCTGATGCCAAGGAGGATCTTAAAAATGAAATTATAGAAATAGTAATATCTATTTCAAAGAATCTTGGCATGTTACCCTTTGTTGACTTCGGTACTCCTACCAGTGAGTCTGAGAAATATAGACATCTTAGCTAAAGAAAAAGTTTAGATGCCTTAGATAATCAACACTAGATGTAGGAGTGTTACTTTTTGAATTATTAGTGGGAAGGTAAGAATCTAACAATGATTGGAATCACAATGTAGACATCAAAACATTGTGCTCCCATCATAAAAATAATAGATTTGGAAATCTTGAATTGTCACAAAAATTAAAAAAATATATAATTCAATTGATAAAATGTTGTAATTAATATATTTAATATCAGAGGGCTAAAGTTAAGCATGTTGTAGTGTGAAATTGCTAGAATGTGCAATTTTCAACATTATAGTGCTATTAGGATCACACATTATACAATTAATAAAATATCATGTGACGAAGGAGGAGTGGAAGATAAAATCATGGAGAAATATTTTTGAAAAGGTCTCATAACTATATGTATATATACACACGCGTGCACACACACACACACATATATACACACATATATATACATATATACATATATACATATACATACATACATATATACATACATATATATACACACACACATATATATATATATATATACATAGATATATACATGTGTATATATATATGTGTGTGTGTGTGTGTGTGTGAGAGAGAGAGAGAGAGAGAGAGAGAGAGAGAGAGAGAGAGAGAGAGAGAGAGAGAGAACATACCATTGTCTTGCCATTATAATATGTGATTTTCAATTTTTTATTTAAATGATACACAAATACATTATGAAATATTTCCCCAAGTATAATTAGAAATATGAAGAATACATAATTTCCCCATGGGAGCTTCACTAGCTAGGCAATATTATATCACATGCATTTTAATATTAGGGGCTTTAATATCAAAAAAATGAGGGTGTAATATATTGCCTATTGATGAAAATAGGGGGATTTTTTATTTCCGACTATGAAAAAATACAATATTTGGTGAAAATTGGGGGGCTTTTAATTCGGGCTATGTATTGGGAGGGGGTGACAAAAAAAAGAGTTTAGGCAATATTTATTGACAATAGGGGGATTCTTTAGTATTCCATAAACACATGTGCTATAACCTAGGCTCACTAAGTGAAGCCCTGTGATTTTCCCCAAGGTAAGAGGAGAGACACAAATATGAAGTATTACCTGACTAAGACAAAAATGTGTGAAATGGTTAATTTATTTTAATATTTAAAAATAGTCCTTTAAAAAATATTACCTAGGTCGATCTTAAGGTTGGGAGAAATACTTGAGCCATGTTTTAAAATTTGAACCTTTTACATGGTTTGATATTTTTCTAACCATGTACTCTTTGGGTTGCACTATAGAAAACCTTTTATTGGTTATTGTTGATTACAATAATAGTTGGTAGCGAATCTAGATATTATTCCTTACATATACAAATAATTTGGAAGGAAAATGGTACCTTCAATATATAGTTTTAAAAATTTGTTTGAAAAGGGAGATGACACATTAATGTCGCTTGTTGAGCCTAGGAATTTCCCAACAGAGGGTGGATAACCATATTGATTGGGATTCTCCTTTCAAAATTTAGTCTATATCTTTAACTACACAAAATTGTTTATGAATTTTTTTAGAATTTTGTTTTTTCAATAATGTAAATGATTTTTCTTTTTGAAGTTATATATATTAATTGTTTGCTTTCTTGATTAGATACCTACCTTTGGAGAGGTGTTAAATATCTTGCAACATTATTATTTTATTTTAAACTCAATGATCCAAAATATACTATTAACATAAATAAAGATAAGAAGAAAATAGTATATCAAGGGGAAACAAATATAAAAGATATAATAATCAAAATATCAATTATTGAAACATGCAATACAAACATTAGGTGATAAGTTTTTTGAATTGAATATTGATTACCAATATGTTGATCATACAAGTATCAACATTAGACCATTATAAGCTCTTTATGAGCAAACACATTAGAAATAACCTATAGAAGACCAAGAGTCACTACTTTGAAATCCACTTATGTTTAGAAACTATCTTTTATGAAAGATCTAGAGTCATAGCATAGAATTCCACAATAGATATCCCTATGAATAATTTAACTTGGGTCTCTACAATAAGTACCCAACATTTTTACTAATTAAAATCAACCCTTGAATATTAAGTGATAAATTAATTATTTTTATTTTAAAATAAAAAAATCCAAATATTATTCTTTACATGTTTATTTTCATTTAAATGGAAATAATGGAACATAGAGCGAATGAAAACTAAGACTGAGAAGAGTAAACTAAAAGATGGTAAACAATAGGTGTTGTTAGGGAAACGCAACAAAATGGTGTCGAGATTCATATTCATCGCCCATATATAATAGAAATTGCATTTTGCATGATTGAGCTTCTCAATGCCTCGAACGAACTTACAATTTCTTTTTACTTTGTAGTCATTTGGCAGCGTATTCAACAATAAATCCTGTGGTAAGCTAAGATTAAGTAGGAACCACAACATGGGAATCATCATGCACGCAAATCAATTTTATTGCCACCAAAAATAGAGGCAAAAACAGTTTAACCCAAAGGGGTTTTCTGAAGAAAAGCTCTATGAAATTCCATGCTCTGCACTTCACAACTTCTAAAGAGGTGGATGGATCAACATCTCCTGGTTTTATTATGTCTCGCCCATAATTTAACTCATTGTTTGAGACAACCTGCAACATATTGTCCAGTAAGTGCTCTAAATGCATGGTATCCATACTCCCAGGCTGAATAATATTTGAAGAGGCTGATGATCCCCAATCACTTCTCTCAACTGTGGATGACCACAGCGAAGAGTTGTCAAGGAAATCATTCTCTTCTCCTTCATTTTCTTCTTTCTCTTCCTCCTCTTCTTGTTGAGTAGCATTCTCAGGGCTGTTGAATAACACTCGGCCTTTGAGAACTGTCCAGGAAGATGCTTTTCTTACAGGTCGGTCATCATATATATCCGGCGAATCAGCACATGCAATGGGGTTATCTCTTATACTCCATTTTCCCTTCTCATATTTATCATGCCCACATGATTCTTCCATTTCTGAGTCATCACTAGAGGACTGCTGTTGCAGTGATCGAATAAGCGTCCTCGGAGACGTTTTGCATATGTTATAATCATCTTCTCTTATTGTACATTCAGATGCCTGAAAACATTCTATTAGTGTTAAAAGCAAAACATTTTCTATTTCATTATGGGGGGTGTGATTTGATGTAAAAAATCAAATTATCTTTCCTCAAATAATATTTTAAAGTTTTGATTTGTTTAAATGAATCAGAATAGCTTGAAAAACAAGATAAATGATCATACCTTGATAGCATTACACATATGGGTTTCTTTGCCCTGGCAAAATATTTTCTCTTGATTTGCTGGAGATGAGATGCCATAATACTTCTGGTGCGAATTTCCTTGGGAAGCCTGGTTATATTCCAGCAAACCAGGTGCTTTCCTGGCCTGCTTCTTCAAGCCCGTCTGCTCACACTCACTGAGTTTAAACATGTCAGTGGTTCTTTCAGTGCAGTGCATAAATTCTTCAATGTAGAACAGGAACATCACATGAACATGAGAGGAATTTACCCTAAATGCACGCACTCAGGTCAAACAAGTCATTGCATGCATTTTTCAAAAAACGTTCCATTAAACCAGTGAGTAAATGCTCATCTGAGTGTTGTGTTTAATGCGATGAATTGGCGGAGAATTCAAAAGTAAGAGAATTTGTTATCAAACACAACTCTCTGTTTAATTAATTCCTTCCGCTTATCGTGGATATGCAAACTGATTTTGAATCAATAAGCTACTTCCAAGGATACCAGCACGTTTGTTCACTTTTTAACTTTTTCTTTTACTAGCATCGAAAACTCTTGAATTACATATATTGTATTAATGTAAGAAGATTTCTCTAAATATGCTTTCTGTTTTTAAAAAGAAAATTTTATTACTTTTAAGACATATATATATATAAAGGTAAGTGCTATCAGCTGTGGGGATAGCGTCTTATATTAATAAAAGAAAATAGATACATAGTTATGCTATCACATATCTAATACAAAAATCTCTTCAACTAAGGAGAGAGCATAGCTATAATTAAAACCCGACTACAAAAAACTCTGGCAATTACACCCCAAACTGTCTGAACACCAGTATCCTATTCCCTAATGCTGTCTAATAAAGTGAAGTATTTCCACCACTGCATCCCCTATGCTGAGGAGATTGTCAGTTGACCCCTCCAAAAGCCACCAATCATCCGAATCCAGGAGCCTCCTGAAATTGTTAAGGTTGCCGCTCAACACACCTACCTTGAAAGTGCACCAAGCCTCTCTCGCGAACATGGCCTTTATTCTCTGCTCTGCTCCGCCTCTCCATCAACCTCCTCTTCCTCTTCGTTGTCCAAGTTTGTCTCCTCTTCCATGTCCTCTTCCATGTCCTCTCCCTCATATGCTTCCTCCTCTTTCTCTCCTTCTGCATCCGTTTCCTTGTCTTCATCACCATCGGACTCCTCCTGCCCATTTCCCGACGATTCCTCCGTATCAGATGCGGAAGAAATGTTATCCACAGGCTCAAAATACAACTTCAGGATGCTCTCCCTGACCCCTTCTCGCGGTTCAAAAATTGCATCCGCCACGGCATGGATGTTCACCGGGTTAACAAATCCTTGCATAAAACTGACACCTTCCACCTGTGACTCCAGGATATCCACTATGGGAGTGATTAGCGCTCCATAAACAAGCCCATCACACCAATGATGATCTAAGCTCAAGGAACAATCCACCAGGGAGATAATTGTCCCACATATTTCTTCCTCCAGCACGAACAGGTTGAGGCATTGTCGCTCCAGAGAGTTCCCACAGTTAACACAGCTCAGACCCACAAAAGGTGGCATTTTGGCTATCCAATCATAATACATTCATCTCTATCCTATACCTCCTTAAATAGAATGTAGACTACTGGAAACATCCAAACTCCCATTCCAAAGAAATCTTATGGGATCCATGCACTGCTCTCTTAACTACCATCACATACTTCGATCTGCTAGAGGTATGACTAACTCGTACCTGTCAGCGCCACTTTCTGTAGACTAGGAATCACGAGGAGCCGAAACACAGTTCTAATTTCCCTTTTATCACTCAACTATGCACCTATGGTTCGGTTTGCGAGAGGTGTTAACATCAATCAATGTCTAACCAACCTCCGTACGAGTCAAATATGGGATTTCATTTAGAATGGCTTCCAAAACTACTTTGTCTACATCCTCTTTGTCGAATATAATTGTACTAAGATCCTTATCAATCCCAACATTGGCCAAAAGATCTTCCACCTTATTTCCTTCCCTAAAAGTATGTTTGAGTTCAAAAGAGTTAATGGATCCGAGAAGCTTATTAATATAAGGTATCCACTTACCTAGTTTCCAATTTTGAAAGCTAGATTTTGAAATACCGTTAATGATAATCTGTGAGTCTCCTTCAATGATGACTTTGTCATACCCTTTCTGAACACATAAGTCCAATCCAGCTGCCAATGCCCTTATCTCTGCCTCATTATTTGTGGCAAAGCCTGAACTCCCAAACAAGCCTCCCATCAATTGTCCTGAGGAATGTGTAATGACCGCACCAATACCTGAAATCGAAGGATTCCCTCTACTCGCTCCATCAAAATTCAGCTTCACCCAATCACATTGTGGAGGAATCCATCTAACTAGCTTCCTATTGGTTTTGGGAACAGGAGGGCACCCCAAACCCCAGTCCTTGAGCGAACAATTGCGTTCCATATCCCTGTCCCAACTGCAATACCTGAATAATTTAACTTTGGGGGGCTTGCCATTAATCACTTCTTCAATTGCCACCTTGATTTTGAAAATCACCTCCTCCAACGAAAGACAAGATTCTCTGAATATCCTCCTATTCCTCTCCTTCCAGATGTGCCAAACTAGCAAAGCAAGGGTAATCAACCACAATCCACTCCACTTTGAATGACCTGCTTTAGGTCACACAAGAAGGAAATCTTTAAGGAGCTCATTTTTAACTGAAAAGAACTACAATTTATCCACAAACCAATCCCAACATGCATCCATGAAGGGACAATGAAAGAGTAAATGATTAGCTGTCTCTTCACTCCCTTTGCACATAACAGACCAACTCGATCCTAAAATCCCAATATGCTTCAATCTATCACCAGTCATAATTTTGCCATGTAGTGAAATCCACATAAAGGCTCCAGCTTTAGGAAGACCAATGTTGTTCCAACAAAGATAATAAGGCCACTTGCTTCCTCTCAATCTGTGACGTTGAATCTCGTACCCCAATTTCACACTATACTTACCCAATTTGGAGGCACACCAAAATATGGTGTCCTCCTATTCTGATTGCAAGACGCATCTGTTTTTCAAAAGATCTACCAACTTCAAACACAACATTCTCTCTCCAATATCAATAGTTTTCCACCCCAACACCCCACCATTACTCAAGCTATCATCAACATAATCTTTAACAAAAAGGCCGACCTTGCTTTCAACCTCTTTGACCCATTCTCATTCTACAAATAAGTCACCAAGCACCTGCTCACCTTCCCATGAGTCGCACCATAACATAGCCGTCAGGCCATTGCCAATGCACCAAGAAATATGATCGGTAATAATGTTCCTGTAGCCCCACAAGAAATTCCAAGTCGAAGAACCTCTAGCAGCATCGGCTATGGTAAGGATCCTATTCGTATTCTCGAAATCCAAATATTTCCTCCTAAAGAGTCTACACCATAACTTGTTCGGATGTTCATACATTTTCCAAGTCAATTTCACCCCCAACGCAAGGTTTTGAAGTTCCATTTTCCTCAGTCCTGCTCCACCTTCTTCCTTGAGAAGGCATATGGTATCCTAGTTGATTAGGGGAATCTTCCTCTAATCTTTGGTACCTTCCCACACAAATTTCTTGAGCAAACCATCCAACTTCCTCCCAGCCACATGCGACATCTTGAAACAAGACATACTGTAAATCGAAATAGTCGAGAGGACAACTCTGATCATAGTCAAACATCCTGCTTGTGAGAGCCATCTATTCTTCTAGCCATCTATTCTTCCACCTATCAGACTTTGATTGGTACGAATGAATCACATCTTCCTAGATATGACTCTGCCTGCAACTAGAGCTGATCCGAACCCCTAAGTATTTGATGGGGAACACCCCAATTTTAAACTCCAAGAAGTTCGCAATTTTGGTTTGAAGAGGTTTGTTGGTGTTGAAGAAGAAGACCTATGATTTGTCCATGTTCATCGCCTGTCCCAAAGCTTGAGTGTAAATGTCCAAGACATTCTTGATTTCCTTTGCTTCTTTCATGGAAGCTTCACCAAACAAAATTGTGTCATCCGCAAATTGTGAATGCATGATGGCCTCAAAATTTTCATGCACCTTGATGCCTTTCCAATAACCTTCACTATTTCTCCTTTTGATGAAATTGCCCAACACCTCTACCATTAGGACAAACAAAGAAGGGGAAAGAGGATCCCCTTGGCGCAGCCCATTTGTGGCCTCAAAGAATCCACAGACCTCTCCATTTACAATCATAGAAAAATTCACTGAAGAAATACAAAATTTAATGCAATCAATCCAATCTTTAGGAAAGCCAAATTTATCAAGAACACATACAAGAAAATCCCAAACACCCTGTCTTAAGCTTTTGTAACATCAATTTTAATGGTCATACCTTTTTGTTTGTCTTTCTGCATGGAATGCAACACCTCTACTACCAAAATGATGTTGTCTGCTAACTCTCTATCAGGTGTGAAGCCATTTTGGTTTTCAGAAATTAAATTAGGCATGATTTTCTTGAGTCTATTGGCCATAGATTTTGAAATGATTTTGTATATCGTGTTGCACAACGAGATAGACCTAAAATCTACCATGGTTACACAATCTTCTTTTTTGGGAATCAACACAATCATGGTGTGGTTCAATTCTCTAACAAATTTATGTTTTTTCCTGAAGTCTTCAACAATCATCCAAATGTCTCTTCCCATGAACTCCCAAGAGTTTTGAAACAAATCTGCAGTCATGCCATCCGGACCAGGGGCTTTTTTTGGGTGTAGTCCAAATGTCGCAACCTTAACTTGTTCCATGCTGTAGGTAGCTACCAACAATTCTGCATCCGAACTAGAAATCAGATTATTATTAATATTCACGTCGACAAGGTTCTCAAAATCAATTCCTTCCAAGTCAGCATTCCCCAGAACTCTTTGGAAATTATTAAGGGCAGTATGTTGTATCTCCTCGTGTAACATCTTCAAGTGACCATTCTCATCCTTGATGGAATTGATCTTATTATGGATTCTTCTGGCTTTTGAAGATGCATGAAAGAATTTTGTGTTACGGTCACCCTCTAAAATCCATAGCTCCCTATACTTATCCCTCCAAAAAACTTCTTCTCTTTTCAAAACTTCATTGTACTCCTCCTTCAAATTATTTTCAAGCAGAAATTCCTCCTTATTCATCCCGACCAACATCACTTTTTGGTTTAACACTTCAAGTTCTTGCTCTATTCTCAATTTTTCTGAAAAAATGTTTTTGAAGCTCGATTTATTCCAGGCCTTAATCTTATGTTTTAATGATTGAAGCCTTTTAACAAATCTGAAACTAGGGGTGCCCACGAAAGTTTCTCCTTCCAGCCACCACACGTTGAGTTTTTCTTTAAAACCCGAGTCACACCACCACATACTAAGGAATATGAAGTAGCTCTTCTGTTTGTGAGTCTCCTTCCCGATTGATAAAGAAATTGGTAAATGATCAGAGCCACACCGGGGAATAATGCAAGTGACCAATAACAAGTCTCCTGTCAACCACCAATCTCCAACAAAAAACCTATCCAGTCTTTCCGATATTTTAGAGAAGTTCAACCTTTTGTTAGTCCAGGTAAATTTACCATTTTTCGGAATAATATCGATAAGCTTATTGTGTTCAATGAAATCTCTAAAGTCCTCCATCACTTTTGAGTATTTTCTGAGACCTCCTTCTTTCTCATCCACATCCAACAGAGCATTGAAATCCCCTGCTATGATAGCTTTATCCTTCTCAACTAGAGACACTTGCACTGTAATTTCTCTCCAGACCTTCAATTTGTCTTTGGTCTTCGTTGAGCCATATACATTAAAAATTGGAAAAATAAAATTTTTACCAATGCCTTTGATCTCACACGCCATCCAATTCTCATGGGAGGCAATGGGTACCACCTCGACATTTACTGGATTCCATACCACACCTAGGCTACTAGCAATGCTGATTGCATTTTGAAATAAACCATCCCATTTAGAACAAGAATTAATGAACTGCCTAGTTTTATCTCCACCAAGCTTGGTCTCTTGTAAAAGTAACACATTAGGATTGTGAATACTCAAAAAACGCTTGACCAAGCATTTCTTGTCAGGGGCCGATAGACCCCTGACATTCTAGGATGTGATTTTCATCTCTTACCAAGGGAGAGCCCTTCTCCCTTGGCTTTCTTCATAAAATCCAATACATTGATGATGCCTTTTTCCTTTGCTCTCTCCTCTCTTTTTTGACGATTGCTCCTCCTACCTCTAAAACCTTTGGCCTTCCCCAACAATGTATTAGCCGACTAACTGATACACCTTGGATCAATGTTTTCCAATTCATCTTCTTGAAACAAATCATCATCCGAACCCTTTTCAAATTCAAATTTGGTGTCTGAAAGTCCTTTGCACGAAGGGGTGAATCTCGAGGTATTTGGGACTGCATCATTCTCCCTCCCTGCATTAATATTCAATCTCGAACATTCGCCATTATCACCTAGGACCATGATCGAATCTTCCTTTCTTGTTTCCTTCGAATTGCAAGAGACTGATTTCAAAGAAGTCGAAGGGTTCATCTCTTGGTTGTGTGTCTAACCAACATCACCGAATATCTTCCCTTCTTGATCCATAACCGTTTTTAATGTTCTCCAGCTTCCGCCTCCAAAACTGGGTTGGCTTCCTGAGGACATTCCTGGCCTTCCTTATAAACATCTTGCATTCATCCAATCCATGAAACTTGCTCCCGCATTTAGGGCATTATTTAATTTCTTTTTCAATTTCCACTTGTTGGCACCATTCACCGCTTGAAGTTAAAAATGTGGCTGACTCAGGAATCCTTTTAACTGCTGCAATCCTCAAACGGGCATAGTTGCAGAGATCGTCCTCATTATCAAAATCTACTTCCAATAGAGTCCCCAAGGTTCTGCCAATATTTTCCAGAAGATCCTAACTCCAATATTCAATGGGTAAATTGTACAATCGAATCCATACCGGTGCAGAGTATACAGCCGACGGTATTGGATCAAAGTTCGGGGACCATAGTTGCAGATATATTGCGTGATTATTTGCAAACCAATTCTCCTAATTGAGAATTCTATTTCTATCTTTGCCATCTTCGAACAAGACCATGAAGAAGCCTTTTGGAATGAATTTAATGACAGTCTGCAACCCCCAATTGCCTTCCACCCATTTTTTAATTTATTTTCTTGACCAGTTCAACCCTATAATCCTTGCAACGACCGCGTGCTTTTCCTAGAAGAACACATTCTCCTCCAATTCCTTTGTAAATTTGATGCATATCTCCTCCGAGTTTAGCCTTTTCCCTCCAAGGCCGCCATTAATGTCTAATGGCATTTGCAGAGCAGATATTAGATTTTCTATACGAATGTGAACTTCACAAAGTTGTAATATAGTTTATTGTCACAAAATAAGTGACTTAATAATATAACTCCTAATATGTTTAAATAAACATGGAAATATGTTAAAATAATTCTGAAAATATTCATTTTATCAATATATTATATTTTTAATTGAAGTGTATTTTTATTTTCTTAAGAATAATTTTTATTTATTTATTTGTTTGTAATTTGTTTTAAAAATTGTTTTATTCTTTTATTTAAATTTAAATTTTAAATATAAGTTTTTATATGTATTGTATTTGTATTTGAATTATAGTAAAAAATCATTTGAGATATTGATTATCTATTACTAAATATAAATATGTTATAGTGGTTGATCTTGCAATGTGATGGTTAAGTTCTAACATTGTTAATGGTGCCACCAAAGTTCAAATCCCCTCTAGCTTGATTAAAAAATTTATTATAACTTTTTATTTTGAAGAAAATATGATGAATTAAAAATGCGTCCACTTTTATTACCAATAAAATTTTATATAGTTATTATGTTATATAGTAATTTTATATTATATATTAATTTATTATTATTATTTTTTGGTTGATGAAAGGTTGAAACCGAAATATATTAGATTTAAAAGAAAATAAACATAATGAGTATCTAAAATATTTAAACAAAATATATTAATCTCAATTCTAATTAATCAAGATCAACTTGTTGGAACCATTTCTAACTATCTAAGATCAAGGGTCAGCAGCCAATACCAAAATGTACTAAGAGGCTACAAAAGTCTATTGAAAGTTTTTCAAAATCTACTCAAAAACCCTAGCCACCCATACTTCTATAACATTTTAAAATCAAATAAAAATTCTGAAATATGAAAAAGAGCCTATAATGCAGGTTAATGGGCTCGAGCACCTTGAGCCTCAATCCTCTAAAATGTGAGAAGTAGAAGGATCGACATATCTAGAACTCGAACCAAAAAGGCTTCTCACCAATTCAAGATGAGATGGGACCCCACAAATGCCTACAATTGTATCTTTAGATTGGACATAGGATGTGAGAGACTCCCCCGAGAAATAGTCCTCTTCATCTCGCAACTCTAGATCTTGCTCTGCAAATATTTCTCAAAGTTTAGCCACCCGCTCTTCAATCCTTTCCCCTGCTAATATTGAAGCAATCCCCTCTTCATCCAAGTAATACCTAATCCAATTATCTCTTTCGGTCTTCCAGAGATGAAATAATTTCAATAGAAAGTTCACATTCTTTTTAATTCTAAACTTCCTCGCTTTGAAGAGATTCATATATTCTATGAACAAAAAAGGGAAGCACAACGAGGGTTTGCAATTTATAATTTTCACCATGTAATCTCTAGGAAGTGGGATAGTAAGATTTGCATCAATTTTTAGTTGGAATCCAATAACATTGAGAGTGGGGGGCGAAATATTCAATTTTAACCTTATTATAACATGTATTTACCAACCGGTAAAATGGTACATATATAATTGAAAGAAGTAAAGAAATCAATGAACCAATTGTAGACACCTAAAAATGTCTCATTAATTCTACACTAATTATTCAGCTATTTTAATTAAGTAATTCTTTAATTATTTGATTAAACTAACTATTCCTTCTAATCATCGCCCTTCAACACTCCTAATTATTCCATTTCTATTCTCAAATCATTTTAATCAGTTAACCATATCTCAATTATTAATTAAATATCAATTATTTAATTAATTACAACCTTTTCCTCAGTTAAATAATCTTTATTATTTAATTAGTTCTATTTCCTAAGTTTAAATAATTTCATGTAAATTATTTAAATTAATTAATTAAATTCCTCCATTTCCCCAATTTATAATTCCAATTAATTCTATTTAATTTCATTTCTCTCGAATTCATATTTCCCCAAATTCGAATCTCACTTCATTTCATCTAATTTTATATTTCCAAATTCACATTTCCCCAAATCTAAATTTCACTTAATTTCATGTGCATTTCAGCATTCGAATGACCGAATTCAAATCCAAATTGAAAATGAAAATGAAATTCAATTTCAAATTCCTACAACACATGCTAAAATCATAACTGATTGATCAAATCCGTTGTCTAATTAGTTAACTCCATTAACTCATCAATCATCATTTTTAACCCAAAATCAATCCACTTATCTCTCCAATCAAATGAGTTCACTAATTCATCTATTCAGTTCATTTTCCAATCAATCTAGTTGTCTACTCAATTAAATGAGTTAACAAATCAATCATGACTAGTTCACTGATAAATGAATTTGAATTGTCTCCCAATCAACACTTGAGTTCAAATTCTCACCTCCTTTGTGTTGAAAATCTATAAACTCAACCTCTTTTCTCAGTTCAATCTAGAATCACAATCTTTAATATTGTTGTCTATTTTATGGAGGAAATCAAGTGCAATACCTAAGAGCCACCTACATCAACAACAATGGAGAAGAGTAATGGAAGCCTTGGTATTTCAATTGAGGGAGTTTTAAATGGACCATTCTTTCAATTCAATTGATATTGCATTATTCTATTGTCATTTAGGAGTAATATTGATTAGATTAGAGTTGTGATTCGCTCTTTAATATCTGATTATTCAATTTATGCTTATTTATTGCCTAAGTACATTTGGTGAACCCGACTTGAAGCATTATAACCTTCATTTTTTTGTTTTGATAAATTTTGCAGATCCGTACATGCACAGGAAGCTTGATCTCGCAATTACATTCGTAGAAATTTGTAATTGCTCATAAGATTTCACAATTGCTCAGATACCGTATCATAATTGCTTAAATATATCACAATTATTTTAAAGGGTTGAAAATTTAAAAAGTCTTGTGTCATTTCTCAATTATTTCATCTTGCGCATCTAACCCTGAAATTTCATTAAATTCTGGAAAAAATAATTTATGCATATAAGATGTATTTAATCCAATGGCAGGAAGGGTGACTTTCAGAATTTCAGGTGCAAGGAAGGAAAAACAGCATAGGAGACAACAAAAGACTTATCAAAGGCTCTTTAATGCAGAAAGGGAGCTCCATGAGATCGAAGAAAAAGAGGAGATTGCTCAATATCACAGGACCATCCACTATTTCTTAACCAAGTACAAGTTCTTAGATGAAATTGATGTGATGGCTCGCGTGGTGTGGGACAATATCACTGTAGAACAACCCTTCTGTCTTCTATCTTTTTCTTCTTTAAAAAAAAAAAAAAGATCATTTTTTTTTACTATGAGCAATTGATCTTATATCAATTCACAATTGAGCGGTCATCATATCACAATTGCTTAAATAGTAATTCACAATTGATCTGATCTCAATTCACATTTGCTTTGTAGGTAATTTACATTTGTTAGATTTAGTTTTTTACTTTATGTTCTGTTGCAATTATAGTTTTTACAAGAATATCTTTCTGTCTGTAAAAATATAGAACTCTATAATTGGAAAATTAGGCTAGACAACCCACCATGTGCTGGCTAACCTTATTTTCTACAGGGGCAACTTAGAAACATTTCAATTTGGTGCAAGTAAAATGAACCACAAACAAACTTGTATCTTATTCCACAATTGTGATGAAGGTTAAAATTGAACCCCATGCTTTTTTGAAGCAACATCTCCAAATAGAATAGAAAATCATTGCAATAAAAAGTTAAAAAGAACCCTTGTCTTTAATGTTTTCGAAGAGATAGGTATTATGCTCTCCCATTCAATGGGTGATCAGAAAAATAGACTGTCTTCTTTCATGTTTTCTTTTATTTATTTCAATTAAATCCTTTAGAAGGCCTACCCTCCCGAGTTGCCCTTAGGGTGCCATTAAAACTGGTGAGAGAGGAATGACCTAAGTGGCCAACGGCTAAAGCCATGTAATCCAAGCCACTATAGTCAAATGTATATATGATGAAAATCATGTACGATGAGTGTTACATGTTGTCACAATGGTGTTATGCCTCCCTCAGTGCCTATTAGATGCGTTTAAATCTGTAGAGAGTAACCTCTACAGACTGGGAGACCTCTCTCAATGGAGTATAAAACGTTGCTAATTGTGACCACTCGAATGGAACCTTGTCTAAAGACCATAGAAATTAGAAGCTGATCCGAGTCAATAATAAGACACTTGTTTTATCACAGTGCAAGGGTGGGTAAGAATCTAACCGCAAGAGACTCACCATATATCTCCCAGGATAACGGACCAATTGAGGAGCAATCTTCTTTGATCTAATTTCTGGAAAAAGGTGAAAAACCGAGCGCACCCTAGGGTGTGACATGGTTTTTTGAGCTGACAGAGTATCAAGATGTGGGTTGTGGTAATACTTGTGACCTTTTGACCTTAGGAGAGTATGTTTGATGTGATATCGAATTTCCCAAATACAACGAAAACTAAGTGGGGTCTTGAAAATAATTAAAACATTGATGAAAATTTGAATTTTTTTTCCTAAACAACTGTTCTTTTCATGGTTTTATTCTTTTAATGTGACTATTGTGTCCTTTGATACACTTCAACAAATTCAAAACATTGCAAGATACAAATCGCAATGAAGTCAAAGTTTTAGTGTTCAACAAGATCACACAAAACTTCAACAAAGACAAGTGCCAACAACAAAACCCACATCAAAACCAAACCTTTTGCACAAATTCAAAGATGATGAACATGTTACTTTCAAGTGATCATAGGTCCCAGGTATTCAATTCATGTAGAAGTACCATTATAATTATCATGCAAAGTCCTCACACAAGTCATTTCACCAAATTATCTTAAGGTTAATGTTGCATCAGATTATAGGAATCATATCTAAGTCCATGGGTATTAGAGGAGATGAAGAATTGCAATTCAGACAACCAAATCTTGGGCCAAACAATGACCAATTATAAATAATTGATGGTTTAGACAACCTCGCTTGGGAAGTAAGAGTCAATCGTTCCCAATATGATATAGTTGAGGCCGACATAGATGATGAAATCTGAAAGTCTGTTCGTCATGATGGGAAACTAAGGAAAAAGATAAAAAGAGCAGCTCGGAAAGAAGCCATTAGACAATTGGTAGAGAAGACCATAGAAACATTTCTCAAATCGTGTTAAAAAATAAAAGTGTTAATCATTTTAGGTATCATTCATTCATTTCTAGGGTCTGCATTGTTTGCATAGTAGTCTTTAATGTATGGGTCTAAAAGTAAATGATAAATTCCCATTTGAACAACCCAATCTTGGGGCAAACATTGTTCTATTGGTATTATGGATGAATTAATCATGTGTTGCATTGGTTTTGTCATTGATGTCAACACTTATCTTTCTGGAGGTCTACATTGTTGATTTAGCACTCTGGTTATATTGGTTTGTTGTTGAACCGACACATTGTGGTCGTGGTATGGATATTGGCTTATGCATAGTTACTGGTATATGTTTCACCGACAGCTTAGGAAGTTGATAGTGACTTGTTATCATCTGGAGATCATTTGGTTATGTCGAAGACATGGATTGGATGTTTTCATTTGGTGTTTTACATATTGGACTGATCGGGTTCACATATTTGCCTTGACCGACAGATAGGTCTAGGTTATGAACTGGCATATGATATCATGTTCCAAATCTGCACGAAACGATTTAGAAATGATTTATTGATTGGATAATGTGTAAATGTATTGAGGCTGACATATTATATTGCACCACGGCTTATTTTGTAATTGATTTAAATGTAATATCTTTTAGGAGCCGACCTAATGATGAGGTCTTAGGTTTTGTATAAATAATTGTAAGATCTTATTTGCAAGGTGTATGCGTACATGCTGAGATCATTGTGAAGAGCAAAAATAAGTAGATCCTTGTGTGAATCACACAGATATCATCTAAAGGTTGAAGGAAGGTTGTTAAAGGTTATGAAGGTGTTTGGTCATCATTCTCAGAGCTTAAACTGGTACCGAATCCAGCATTGAAGATGCTTTATTGAAGCAATACATTGATTATTAGATTTAACCATCCAACTATGTAGTCAGTGTGACTCCTATTTTGTGATTGAATAGTGAGCTCTAGGCGGTTGACCTTTATGCATGTGCAAACCCCATTAGTATATTCACTTACTATCTATAGTAGTATCATCTGATTGTGGGTAAGGTTTACCACTGTGGTTTTTCCCCTTATAGGGTTTCCACGTCAAAATCTCCGTGTCATGTGTTGTGGATGTTGTTTCTCTTTTTCTTTCATGCATTAAGTTGTACTGGTAATACAATAACTATTAATCTGTTTTACCGGCACTAAGTTTTAAGTTGGAATAATTTTTTTGGGTTGCAATTTATTGTCAACCTTTTCACTCCCCCCCTCTCAGTTGTCCTTCCCAGTTCCTAAAAATTGGTATCAAAGCCTAGTCCTCTTTTTGTGGAAGCCTAACAGCTTGAGGAGATCCTATGGCAGCTAATATCTTCAGGAAGGACAGTCCCAAACTTGATAGAACTATGGTATATGGAAGATCAGAATGGAAACACATCTAAATTGCATTGGGAGAGATATAAGGGATGTTACAGAGAATGCTATGTTGCTCCTAATCAGAATAACCCTAATCCACCAACCTTGGCTAAAGACTTGGAGAATGATTGCAAAGCAAGAGAAGCACTTATAAGCGCATTATCAGATCAGAAAATCATGGGATTATTAGACAGATCTACTGCAAAAGCTATTTGGGATAAATTGTAAAAATTGAATGAAGGAGATTCCACTGTCAAAATTGCAAAGCTGGAATGTTACCGGGTCAGGTATGCAAATTTAAAAATGGAAGAGGATGAAAGAATTTCTACATTTATGGAAAGAGTTAATGAAATAGTTTTAGGAATATAATGTTTTGGAGGATCTTTAAGTGAAGATGAAATTGTTTCTAAAGTTTTAAGAGCTTTGCCACTGGCTTACAAAATGAAAGTGACAACTATTAATAAGTTGAGAACAATGCCTAATACATTAGTATCTAGAGATACTCTTGTTGGAAAACTTTCAGCATTTGAGCTTGAAGAGTTTGGCCCTGTTGCTATAGTCAATACTGATATAGCCTTCAAAGAATCAACATCGTCATCGTCATCTGACAAATCTGATTGGAAAGCACTTTATGCAAAAGAACTTGAAGATATCAGAAGAGAAAATGAAGAACTTGAAGAGCTTGAAGCACTATTTGCAAGGAAGATGCCTAAAGGTCCAACAGGAAGTAAGTATGAAGGTAAAACACCTTTCAAATATTTTAATTGCAATAAAGTTGGTCATATGTCGTCTAGGTGTCCTAATAGACATTCAAGACTAAGAGAGGAGGCAAAGAGAACATATAAGCCTAACCCTGAATATTAGAGATATAGATTTAAGAAAAATAGAGATAAGTCATGTTACTATGTAGATGAAGGTGTTACAGATGATTCTAATGAAGATCCAACAGATAGTGGATGGGCATTTGTTGAAATAAAGGAAGATCAATCGACACCTATTGTCAAACCGGTAGAGTAGGCATTAGCAGAAAAAATTGAAGAAAAGGATGAATGGATCATTGATAGTGGATGCGCACATCATATGACTGGTGATAAAAGCAAATTCTTTTCATTACGGGAATATCATGGAGGTCTAGTAAGATTTGGAGATGACAAAGCTTGTTTAATCAAAGGAAGAGGCAATATATCTTTGGATGGTAAGCACAATACTGACAATGTTTATTATGTTGAAGGTTTAAAGAATAATCTTTTGAGTGTTGGTTAGTTAGTGGGAAAAGGATTTCAATTACAATTCAAGAATGGAAAATGCAAAATCATAAACCAAACTGGATTGGAGATTGCAATCGGTAATCAGACTAAAGGTAATATCTTTCATTTGAATACCAGCGATAAGACATGTTTGATTGCTCAGATTGATGAAAGTTGGTTATGGCGTAAAAGACTCTGTCATGTGAATTTTGATTGCATTATAAAGATCAGTTCAACCAAGGCAGTAAGGGATTTACCTAAGATTGTGAAACCTCATAATCCGGTATGTAAGGAATGTCAAATGGGAAAGAAAGTTAGAACAACATTTAAGAGCATTTCTGAGAAATCCAATAATATTGTTGATTTGATTCATACTGATTTATGTGGTCCAACAAGAACAAGAAGTCATCAGGGTGATAGATATTTTATGTTAATAATTGATTATTATTCTAGAATGTGTTGGCTTACTTTTCTCATGGAGAAATCAGAAGCTTTTGGAAGATTCAAGATATACAAGGCAATGGTAGAGAATGAAACCGGAAAGAAAATAAAGTGTTTGAGATCTGATCAAGTAGGAGAACTCACATCTAGGGAATTCAATGCATTCTGTGAAGAGAATGGAATCAAAAGACAACTATCAGCACCCCAGACACCCCAACAGAATGGAGTTGAGGAAAGAAAGAACATAACTATACTGGATGCAGCAAGAACCATGATGATGGAAGAAAATCTACCTCATATATCTTGGAGAGAAGCAGTAAATACAACAATCTATACTTTCAACAGAGTTCACATCAAAGGTGAAACTAGTAAGACCCCTTATGAAATATGGTTCGGTCATATTACTACTCTTAAATATTTCAGAATATTTGAAAGCAAATGCTATATTAGGAGAGATGGGTCTATTGGAAAATTTGATCCTAGAAGTGATGACAGAATATTTCTTGGTTATTCAACTAGAAGCAAGGCATATAGATGTTATAATAAAAGATTGCAGAAAATCATTGAAAGTAATAATGTGAAGATAGATGAACATTTTAGAGGAGAATCAATATCTATAGGTTCTAAACCAGTAGTAGAAATGATTATAAATGAACTGACATGGATTGCAGAAGAGAATAATGAAGAACCAATCACACCAGCATCATCAGAAAACTCAATTGTGACTGAAGAACAACAACCCGTGAATGGAAATCAGAATAAACCCAGGTATGTAAGATTGAATCATTCAAAAAATCAGATAATTGGAAATAAAAATCAAGGTGTTATGACTAGAGGAAGATTGGAAAATGAAGAGGTATGTTTAATTTCTCAAGTTGAGCCAGCATCAATTGTTGAAGCATGTCAAGGTAAACACTAGATAAAAGAAATGGAAGAAGAACTAGAACAGATTGAAAAGAATAATACTTGGACATTAGTTCCCCGGCCTAAAGACAAAAATGTAATTGGAACTAAATGGGTATTTACAAATAAACTTAATGAAGATGGTGAAGTAATCATCAACAAAGCAAGATTAGTTTGTAAAGGTTATTCTCAAAAAGAAGGAATTGATTATAATGAAACCTTTGGACCCATAGCCAGAATTGAAGCAGTAAGACTGTTTCTTGCATTTGTAGCTCACAAGAACTACAAGGTTTATCAGATGGATGTAAAATGTGCATTTTTGAATGGAGATCTTGAAGAAGAAGTTTACATTGAGAAACCTAATGGATTTTCATTAACAGATGATAAGGATATGGTTTGTAGATTAAGGAAAACTTTATATGGATTGAAACAAGCTCCTAGAGCTTGGTATGCTAGACTGGATAAATATCTTTTAAAGCTTGGATACACAAAAGGTAACGCTAACAGTAATTTGTATTACAAAATTACCAATGATGACATTTTGGTTATTGAAGTATTTGTGGATGATATCATTTTTTGAGGAGAAGAAGAGCTATGCAAAGACTTTGCTAATAAGGTGCAGGAAGAATTTGAAATGTCTATGATTGGAGAGATAAAAAAAATTTTAGGCTTGTATATTTCTCAAATAGATAAAGGTATATTCATTTGTCAAACAAAATACTTGAAGGAACTTTTGGAGAAATTTGAAATGCAAAACTCCAAACTGGTAAGCTCTCCTATGACTACAACTGATAAATTGACATCAAAGGATGATTCATCTCCTATAAATCCAACAAGGTACAAATCTATGATTGGAGGGTTACTGTATTTGATGCAAACCAAACCTGATATAATGAATGCAGTGTGTATTGTTTCAAGATTTCAAAGCAATCCTAAAGAAAATCATGAAACTACAGTAAAAAGGATTTTTCGGTACCTGCAAGGCACAACAAATCTTGGTTTATGGTATCCTAAAGATAATAATTTTGAATTATGTGCATATACAGATGCAAATTGGGCAGGAGATGTGGATGACAGAAAGAGTACCACTAGAGGCACATTCTTTCTTGGTAGAAGATTAATTTCATGGATCAGCAAGAAGCAAACTTGCATATTATTATCTACAGCACAAGCAGAATATGTTGCAACAACAACTAATTGGACTCAGGTATTATGGATCAAGAAAATATTGAAGGATATCAAGGTAAAATGCAAAGAACCGGTAGTTATTTACTGTGATAACTCAACAACAATAGATATATCAAAGAATTTGATATTTCACTCTAAAACAAAGAATGTTTCTATTAAGTATAATTTTCTAAAAGAAAATGTTGAAGAAAATGAAGTGAGATTGGTTTATGTGAACACTAAAGAGCAAATTGCAGATATTTTTATAAATCCTTTGCCTAAGAAAAAAATTGAATATCTTAGAGAGAAGCTTGGGGTAATTACCCCAGCAATAGAGACTTAAATGATGCAGATTGGCATCAACCCAACAGGGACTAACAGAAAAATATTTTTCTGGCTTGATGAAGGAGAGCTACTGCTCAGGGGGAGTAGTTAGCTGTATGTTATGTTCTAATTTTTTATTCTTAACTACTTTGGCATTTGATGTCAAAGAGGGAGAGATGTCTATGGAAAGAAATTGTACTTTGAAGATAGGAGAGATGTATTTTGGTTTTGGTTATACTATTTATGTATTTGATACAAAACTTTGTGTTGATCTATTTAAGAGAGATTGTTGGCATTCTGTTTTGGCACTTAGATATTTTTCCATCTAGTGTTGCGGTCAATGCCAAAGGGGGAGATTGTTGGTGTTATGGATGACTTAATCGTGTGTTGCATTGGTTTTGTCATTGATGTCAACACTTATCTTTCTGGAGTTCTACATTGTTGATTTGGCACTCTGGTTATATTGGTTTGTTATTGAACTGACACATTGTGGTCTTGGTATGGATGTTGGCTTATGCACAGTTACCGGTATATGTTTCACCGACAACTCAGGAAGTTGATGATGACTTGTTATCATTTTGTTATGTCAAAGACATGGATTGGATGTTTGCATTTGGTGTTTTTCATATTGGATTGATCGGGTTCACATATTTTCCTTGACCGACAAATAGGTCCAAGTTATGAACCGACATATGATATCATGTTCTAGATCTGCACGACATGATTTGGAAATGATTTATTGATTGGATAATGTGTAAATGTATTGAGGCTAACATATTGTATTGCACCAAGGCTTATTTTGTAATTAATTTAAATGTAATATCTTTTAGGAGCCGACCTAATGATGAGGTCTTAGGTTTTGTATAAACAATTGTAAGATCTTATTTGCAAGGTGTATGCGTACATGTTGAGATCATTGTGAAGAGCGAAAAATAAGCAGATCCTTGTGTGAATCACGCAGATATCATCTAAAGGTTGAAGGAAGGTTGTAAAAGGTTATGAAGGTGTTTGGTCCTCATGGTCAAAGCTTAAACCAGTACTGAATCCAACATTGAAGATACTATATTGAAGCAGTACATTGATTATTGGATTTAACCATCCAATTGTGTAGTCAGTGTGACTCCTATTTTGTGATGGAACAGTGAGCTCTATGCAGTTTGCCTTTCTGCATGTGCAAACCCCATTATTGTATTCACTTACTATATGCAATAGTATCATCTGATTGTGGGTAAGGTTTCCCACTATGGTTTTTCCCCTTATAGGGTTTCCACATCAAAATATTTATGTCATGTGTTGTGGATGTTGTTTCTCTTTCTGTTTCAAGCAATAAGTTGTATCGGTAATACTATATCTGTTAATCTTTTTTACTAGCACTGAGTTTTAAGTTGGAATAATTTGTTTTGGGTTGCAATTTATTGTCAACTGATTCACCCCCAACTCTCAGTTGTCCTTCCCGGTTCCTAACACGTTTAAATAAAAATAATTGATGGTTTGAATATCCTTGCTGAGGAATTAATAATTGATCAAGACCAATACAATATAGTCTAGGTTGTCATAGATGAAGAAGTTCGGATATTAGTACAGATAGACATAGACCTTGAAAATCAAATTAAAGAAGAGGCATAATTTGAAGCTTTTCGGTAATATGCTAAAAATCTTGTGTTTGAATTTTGGAATCCTCAATAGAAAGTCATCATAGATCACATTGTCTGCACTTTAGTTTTTAGAAGTCATAGAAGCATACTTAGTTGCATTTAATTGAGTCTTGCATACACATTTTAGAGAGTCAAGATCACTTCAAAATAATATTCATAGCATTAACGCATGCTCAAAAGGAAAAAAACCAAATGGATCCTAACAACGACCCCTGGTCAACCCAACATGGAATATGGATCTATCCATACAACAACAAAATGGAGGGTTACACACCCACAACAATGTCAACAAACATGAACAAGATGCCTTCCATTAATGAAATATGAGATAATTTGACAAAGGAAGAGATGGAAGAAGCCCAACAAGATTCCACAACATTAATGATTCTCAACACTCTCATTAATAGTGATAGAGATAGATATCTCACTCTCTTAGTCCAAAATGGGGCCAAGTTATCGCCAAGGGTAGATATTTCAACAATATTGCCACAAGGTGTGACATTAAATCAAAATATACCTCAAATGCCAATTACAACACAGACACAAGCAACAGTTGCTACATCAACACAAGGTATATCTCAAAATGCCAATATGGCTACAACCTTGACACAATCAATAGTGGCACCAAGAAGTGAAAATCTTACAACATTGAAAATGCCAAATATGACACTGCAAGCTCCAATAACTGACACCACTACATTGGTAAATATAACTCAACCAATAGTTTTGGTCGGTTACACCCACAATAGTCAGAATTTGAATCAAGGGAAAAATATCTTGGCTCAACCAAATACCACTCTATAATTTGCATACTTCACACCATCTACTAGGATTTATGACACATAGTTACTTGGTCTGTCTGCATTTCAACAAGCTCAAAGGTACTCAAACACTATGCCTTTTGTGGGAAAAATTCATCAAGTCAATACACCAATAACCCAAACAAAAATTCTGACTCAACAAATGCAGAACCTTCAAAAGCAAATGGCCAGTATGCAAGCAAGTAATGATAAAAAGAGCTACATCATGGAGGATCTCTGTCTGTATCCTTTCGATATAAAATCATGCATGCCACCATTTCCCCCACATTTCAAAACTCCAAAGTTTGACAAATATAGAAAGAAAGGAGATCCTCAAGATCATATAATAGAATTCTTCATGGAATGTATTGAATTAGCTCACAATGATACATACTTGATGAGATTATTTTCTAAGAGCCTGGGAGGGACAACATTAGAATGGTTTTTACAGCTTCCACCAAAAATTACTTCATGGGGAGAATTGGCTGAGTTATTTATATCCAACTTCGCCTTCAACATAGATAATTCGATTACCTAAAAGGATTTATGTGCAACAAAGGAAAAAGAAGGTGAGACTTTTTCCACATTCTTACAAAGATGGAGAGGCCTATATCGCATATTGTTAGGAATCCCACAGATACTGAGAGGGGGGGGGGGTGAATCAGTATCTAACCGGTGAGTAGAATTTCTTGAATTAAAACATGCAGAACATATTATAACAGTGTACCAGTATGCAAGAAATAATGCAATAAATAGAATCAAGAACATCCACATGAAAAGAACACCATAACACAAGGTTTTAACGAGGAAACCCAGTGTGGGAAAAACCTCGATGAGATTTGTGACTCACAATATTCACTCACTGGCCAATAAGAGAATATTACTTACAATAGGGGCCTGCACATGCAGGAAGGCCAACTGCCTAGAGCTCACTACTCAATGGGAAGTCTCACTGACTTACAATGAGGATTATACAAATCCAATATCTTGTACTGCTTTAGAATAGAATCTATAATGCCTAATCCAGTACCGGTTGCTGCTCTTCTTCTTACATAAACCCTTAGCCTATATTTCGCATAATAGGTCTGCCTAATATTTTTCCTTAACACTTCCTCACTCATTACCAAATGTCTACAATGATCTCTTTTATATATAAGAGTCATTTTACAATTTGTCAAGTTGGCTTACAAAGTTTTTACAATAATAAATAAAATATAATATAACAAAATCCTGTCGGCCTCTGTGCTGGTATACTTCTTTTCTTTGTGTCGGTGCCGGTGTCCTGAGTGCTGATGTAGAGTGTGATCTGCTGATGCCGGTATAATGCCTTTGTCGGTGCCATAGGATTGCAAGGTTGCCATCAATGACAAAACCTTCAATCACATACAATGTCTCATTGGAGTGTGCATATGCCAACAATCTCCCCCTTTGGCATTGATGGCAACACTCATGAGAAATTTCAAAAATGTATCCAAAAATGTGAAGTCCAAAAAAATGTTACCAAAAATGTGTGTGCTCCCCCTGAGCATATGATTCCTATGATATTGAATTTTCTCATCCCACTACTCCCCCTTTGGCATCAATGACAAAGGTTGTCAAGATGTCAGTAGAGTTTTTAGTTTCAACCTTGTAACTGGGTGGTTACAATTTGAAAAAGATCTCCCAAAATCAAGTTTATACTATCCATAAACTTCTTGCTACCCTTTATTGTTGTTTCTATTCTCTTCACTGTACTGGTGAGATGCTGCAAATGCTCTGCCGGTGTTTTTTGTCCTTGTATTAGTGCCTCAGATACTTCCTTTCATAGTGATGCTAGATAGTCCAATCTTGGACTTAGTTTTGATCTCAAATGTTTTGCCTTATTCACTATTCTTTCTCTCTCTCTTTCCAATTTAAGTAAATCTTCTTCAAAATTTGTTATCTTCTCCTCAAAAACTGATAGTGTATCAGGTGAGTTAACAAAATTATCTACAAGTTTATTGATCTCATCCTATACCTTGCTCATCTTTTTGTCTATATCTATAGTCAAAAAGTTTGTCTTACAAGTGTCTTTGTACAGAGTTTTGTACTCTTTCAATAAATTACACAATTTCGGTAGAAGTGTGCCAAAATTTCTGATACACTTCTTTATTTGCTCATTAAAGAATTTCTGCTTTTGAATTTCTACTTTATCCTTCAATGACTCTTCCTTTATTTTCTCAATGTTTTATGTGATATATTTACATAGTGTATCAAGTTGTCCTAAAGAATCTTTATTGTCTATATTACAGTTGGGAGCAATTACCTTCAAAATTGGTATGGTATCATCAATTGCCTTATAAGCTTGTGAGCTGCAGTCTGTTATCTTTTTGATTGAATTTAATAGTACCTCAGTCACATTAGTTGATTTGTAGCTTGATGATGAACCAACATTCTAAGTACCGTCAGTGGAAGTAACCAAGCTTGTATTGACCTTTGGTAGGTCTATTTGTGTCTGCATTTCTTTAAGCAATGGTTTTTCTATTTCTCTAGTTGTCGGTGGCACTGTTTCCTTATGTTCCTGTTCCTATTCCTGTTGTTGTTGTTCCTGTTCCGAAGCCTTTTTCTCTGTTTGTTGCATTGTCTCAGTCTGAGTCTCTACCTTTTTCTCTTTGTCTTCTACTGGTTTCTCCTATGTGTTTTTAGTTTGCTCAACTACTGGAGGCTCACTAGTCATGTCAGTCTTATCAGTTGTATCTTTGTCTACCACTATGTTGATCTTTTGAGTATCAACATCCATAGTATATAAGACTTTGGGATTATGATTACCATCCTCTACATCCATACTCACAACTGCCAGTTGATCTTCTATAGCTGTTGTTTTTACCGGTGGAGTAATCAAAGGAGGTGGGGGTAAGTTGTCTCTAACCTTGATACTAGGTGGTACACCAACTTTACCTTTACCCTTGTCTCTATCTTTCTGATAAACTTTTATGGGTTTAGGGTTCCTGTATTCTTCTTGTTTTTCTTTTTCAACTAGGAATATATCCCATCCATTTTCTGTTTCCTCAGTCACCTCATTAACTCTTCCAACCATTAAAGCAATGTGCCTATGTGCAGTAGAAAATACTGACCGGTTGGCTTGAGCAATTAGGTCATCAATTTCTTTGGGTGAGTTTACCGGATATACAACAAGTAGCTTTTCAATCTTTATTTTCTTGTCCAGTTCTATTACTGCTTGTCTTCTTGCTTCCAGTCTCTTAAATAGTTCATCTGAAATTTCATTGACTACTTCCATCAAAAACTTCTTATACATGTCCATATGCAATATAACACTATTTTCAACTTGTTCTTTTTCATTAGCTGTTAAAGTATCATATATTTTCTCTATATTTTTCAATTTACCTTCCTCTGTAATTTCATTCAGCAGTATATCAAGAGGGGCCAAGTCTTTGTTTGTCTTCTTCTTCTTTTCAGGTGTCATTTTCTTCTTCTTTGGTGTAGCCTTTCTTACTGGAGATCTCACTGCTTGTTGTTTTTGTCTTGTCCTCCTGGGTGAGGGTGTGGTTGCCGGTGAGGGATCTCTTTTCCTTACAACTCTTTTGAAAGTTGCAGGCATGTCACTCCCCGAAGAAGTACCTACCGGTGATAGGTGAGTTTTAGGTTGTGGTGTTGCTAACTCATCCTCTGTTATACCATTTTTCTTCAACACATCTTCTTTGATGACATTTGCTTGTCTGGAACCTTTCCTTACAACTGCCTCAACCTTTTTCACTCTTTTCTTTGATTGTATTTGGCTTTCAATAGTTTCTGCACTACCAAATATTTCTTCCTTAGGTTCTCTAGGAGCTTCTAGAAGTGCTTTAGCATATGTTTCAATTATATGATCATCTATTTCATAGCCCATCTCAGTTACCCAAACTATCCTAGGGATGACTGCTTCCATCCAGATTTCATCCTTCTTGATTACAAAGCATATTTCATCTTTGTATTTGTCGACAATCTTTTGTGATAACCTGATTCTTTTCTTCATTTTGGCTTTTAATGCTTGAAAGAAGTCATGAATATTGTTTTCCTTGTTTTGTCCCATGTTATTGAATAATTCTGTTAACTGTTTGCCTACCGGTATATCATATCCAAGTTCTTTGTAGCCTATACCAGGAACCTATTTGGTTATATGTAGCATCAGACATACTAACAGATTTCCAAACGTGAAAGTTCCTTTCTTGTCTTTCTTAATCTTTCCAAGGTTGTCAATTAATTCATCCTTTAACCACTCACATATATCAATCTTTGCATTATCTGTGACCATACTCTTAATGCGTAAACCTAAAATTGAATTGAGTCTATTTGCATGAGTAGTTTTATACCCTAATATCATGTTGATAAATCTCACATTAATGTTTGTTACATCATTAACTCTTAGGGACCTTTTATGGAATGTTGTACCAGTTAGATTTGTAACTAGGTCATTGGATACCTTTTGGTTTTATCTGGCCTTTTACCGGTGGTCAGTAACCCTGTGATAACTTTCACAGCTTCCTTAGTGATTTTGTGGACTGCATCTAACCAGAAAAATTCACCATGTACCTTGCTTAAGACTATCCTAATCACATCCTTGGGGAATCTAGAAATGCTAAGGATCTTTGTAAATCCTAGGGTTTCAATGATCTTGCGTTCATCTTTTACATTGTCGATTTTATCACATATCACAGTTTTAAACATGGTTTTAATCTCTTCATCTCCTAATTCTTCAATGTTGCAATGGATGTACATTCTGGGGTCTTCAGCATAGACAACTCCCTTGGGAATTTGAGAAAAAGCACCTAAGGTATCATCTTTCTTTGCTACCTCGGCAACTAACTGAAATATGGGCCTAGGTCTTTTTATCACTTCGACAATAGTAGGGTTTGCTATATATTCAATTGCAGAGGTGGATGCCATGATAAAATACCTTTTGCTGCCTTTAGAATGGATGAATGCTTGGAGTGTTCTTGCCTCTTGCTCAAAATGCCTTAGCTCGGAATAGGTTTGAAATCTTGGTGAAATGGAATGGAGCCAAAACCTCAATTTTATAGTGTCTTTTTGCCATCTACCACATTCAATGCATGTCGGTTAAGTATTCACTTAACATTGTCTGGCGGTAAAAAGTAATTTCCAACTTCTTATCTCTAACCGAGGGAATAATAGCACGTGTCATTAGATTGCCAAACCCTCAAGGAAACTTTCTTCAATTAGATGAAGAACTTCTTGTTGGTCGAGCACTACTTTGTCCTGCTGGTGAAGCATCACTCTATCCTACCAGTGAAGCATTGGTTTGTTATACCGGTGGAGGAGTATTCCCAATATTTAGATCAGATTTTCTAATCCATTGTTTTGAGAATTCTCGCTTAACCTCTTCAACCTTTTCTTTACCTTTCAAGCTAGAACTTTTATTATCTGCTAGTGATCCTTTACTTCTACAAAATTTTGCAATATGCCTAGTCTTGTTACATGCATAACAAGTTACATTATTCTTCTGAATAGCTTTCCCATAACCTATGCTGGTTTATGTTCTGCATTGATTAGATAAATGTCCAATTCTTCCACAAACATAACATCTCACATTCATTCTGCAATTTTCAGAGTTGTGACCAACTTTGTTGCATTTAGAACATTGACCGGTGGGTGTGTTGATATTCTGATAATTTCTAGATCTACATTCAATTGCTCTATGACCATACTTATTACAATTAAAGCATTTTCCATTGAATTTATAAGCATTAGGTTGTCTTACCAGTTTGTTGTGATCCTAAGTATTTGTAGTACCAGAGCTTTCACCAACTTCAAAGCCAATTCTAGAAGTGTCACCTTTAGGTTTTTGATTCTTTAGCAAGGTGCCAAGTTCCTCTGAGCTTTTCTTGAATTTTTCTTTATGTTGATTTGTAGTTTCTAGTTCTCTTTCTAAAACTTCTTTTTGTCTCATCAGTTCATTTGAGTCATTCTGAGTATGGATCAGATCTGTCTTCAACATGTCATTTTCATAGCTAAGTCTTGTGTTCTCATTTTTTGCATCACTTAATCTTCCGGTCAATTCTTCTTCATTCTTCTTCCTATCCTCAATCTCTTTGCAAAATCTCATAGTCATATCCCGCATCTCATTCTTTGTTGTCATGTTCTCTTCTTTCAACTTGCTTATCATATCATTAAGTGATTCCTTTTCATCATTCTCATTTTGCAATTTTTCACAAAGTTCTCTTCTCTTATTTCTTGCAACAGTAAAATTTTCTTGAAGTGCCTGAATGATATCCTGAGCTACCCTTAAATCATCTTCTAGTTTGATATTTTTCAATTTCTCTACATCATAGTCTGAAAGAGCTCCTTCAAGTTGCTTCATCAGATTTTCCATCTTTACCGCTGTCAAGATCTTCCTCAAGCTGTTAGGCTTCTGAAAATAGAGGACCAAGCTCTGATACCAATTGTTAGGAATCCCATAGATACTGAGAGGGGGGGGGTGAATCAGTATCTAACCAGTGAGTAGGATTTCTTGAATTAAAACATGCAGAACATATTATAACAGTGTATCGGTATGCAAGAAATAATGCAATAAATAGAATCAAGAACATACACATGAAAAGCACACCATAACACAAGGTTTTAACGAGGAAAACCGGTGTGGGAAAAACCTCAGTGGGATTTGTGACCCACAATATTCACTCACTGGCCAATAAGAGAATATTACTTACAATAGGGGCCTGCACATGCAGGAAGGCCAACGGCCTAGAGCTCACTACTCAATGGGAAGTCTCACTGACTTACAATGAGGATTATACAAATCCAATATCTTGTACTGCTTTACAATAGCATCTATAATGCCTGATCCAGTACCGGTTGTTGCTCTGCTTCTTTACATAAACCCTTAGCCTATATTTCGCATAATAGGTCTGCCTAATATTTTTCCTTAACACTTCCTCACTCATTACCAAATGTCTACAATGATCTCTTTTATATATAAGAGTCATTTTACAATTTGTCAAGTCGGCTTACAAAATTTTTACAATAATAAACAAAATATAATATAACAAAATCCTGTCGACCTCTGTGTCGGTATACTTCTTTTCTTTGTGCCGATGTCGGTGTCCTGAGTGCCGGTGTAGAGTGTGATCTATTGATGCCGATATAATGCCTTTGCTGGTGCCATAGGATTGCAAGGTTGCCATCAATGACAAAACCTTCAATCACATACAATGTCTCATTAGAGTGTGCATATGCCAACACATATGTCTTGGTCACATCCCTGAACCAAAGCAAGTAGACATCTTTAATGAAAATCTTGTGCCTCCAATTAAATATCCATTACAAATGCAGTGCATGAATAATTTTAAATACATAGCAGAAAAAGGCCTATTAGAACAAGGGCTATTGAAACACCACAAGGATAGTGGACCAACCACCAACACAAACAATGAAAGAAAAAAAAATTGGTCTAGAAATAAAAATGTCACAAATGATGGAGTTGTTGATGCACATGTTGTAAACAAAGCTCAACCAACACTATCTCTACAAGGACCAACTGATAAGAACTAGTCTCAGATAAACAACACCAATGCACTACAGTCAAATAATCCAAGGCCTCCAAGGATAGGCACACCCAAAAGGAACTTTACACCCCTCAGAGAACCTATTGAATGAACACTGAAGAAGGTGATATAGAGGAATGCCATAACTTTACCAAAATCTAGGCCATATGAACCAGGTCCATTTAAGCCCGCTTAGTGGAATGACAATGATTTATGTGAATATCACCGCAATAAGGGTCACAAGACAGTAAGTTGCTATAAATTGAAGAACCTCATCCAAGATCTCATTGATCAAGGCGACATTACTATGGATAATAATAAAGCACCATATACAAATCATACCATTTTGAAAGATCCTTTTGTCAAACATGACAAAGGAAAGTCTTCTAGTTCTATTGCACAAAACAATATTGCCAATTATATGAATGTAGCATTTGACTATGCCATTAAAACACTAAGTAAAGGATATGAAATGGTAGCTACAATCATAGTGAACCCTAAAAGAATAGATTGTACCATCATCACTAGAAGAACAAAAGTCACATTACAAGGAGTGCCTTCAAACCTTCCTTCAATAGCTAGCAACTACAATATGGTGGATCAGTTGAAGCAAACTCCAGCCCAAATTTCACTATTTGAGTTATTGCGCATATCATCGGCCCATAAAGAAGTCCTGGATAAGCCTTACAAGATTCAATTGTTGCCAGAGATATTTATGAGAACACATTTCAACCTATGGTTGGAAACTTGGCAGCGTCAAAGGTCGCATTCATTGAACAAGATATCCCTACAAACTAACCCATGCATAATGATCCCTTGCACTTGGAAGCTTTCGTTGATCAAAAAAAGGTTCGAAGAGTACTTATAGATGGTGGCATTGGCCTCAACATATGCACTCTACATTTGATCAAATCTTTAGGATATTCTGAACATTATATTGACCCTACCAAGAGAATCAATATCAAATCCTATGATGATGAGGAACACCCTTCTAAGGGTGTGGTGACTTTACCAGTACAAGTGGGACCAACTACAACAAATATCACCTTTCAAGTCCTAGATAGAGAATTGGGGTACAATATGCTGTTAGGTTGCCCATGGATACATACAATGCAAGCAATACTATCAACTTTTCATGAACGTGTAAAGTTCCCATTAAATGGTATAGAGATCATTGTTCATGATGACCCAAACCCTTTTCAACATTGTAATTATTTAAGGGCAAGCTCAGACAATAAAGTACCAAACAATCAGGAAGATCCTATTCACCTACAAATGGAAGCATTATCAATTCAAGAAATAGAGTAAAATACACCAACCACATCTTCTCTGCATATTAAAGAAGTTGGTTGTGGAGAGTATTCCATTTCGAGTACATCAGGCGGCAAACAATCATCAGTTTCTCCTAGGTCTTTTGGGAAGCCTCAAAACACACAAGTGAAACAAGATAAAGGAAGAGAAATAGTAAAGTATTCAGATTCTTTCTCTTTCATTAGATGGGGAGACCTATAAGAAGAATCTCTAAATGAAGATATCAATCGCTAGATATACAGAGAAGAAGATGACATGATAGTATCTAGGATACCTCTGCATCAATATGGAAATGGCTTCAAGATATTACAAAAACATGGGTATGATGGAACCATAGGATTAGGACTACAAAAACAAGGAATATTAGAACCTATTTTACCATAGAAAAACCCAAAGAATCAAGGCTTGGGATATAAATATGTGCCACAAATAACAAAAGCTAGACTACGTACAATGGATATATTGAACAAGCCAAGGTTACCCTTAGAATACATACCTCTAAACCAGTCATCACCAAAGATGAATTCTTCTCCACCTCAAAAAAGAAAGAGACTACCAATATCTCCTATCATAGAAACAGATGGTGAAGACATGAGGCAACTTCTGCAAGAACCTAACACAGAGACATCTAGCAGTACAGTACCTCAATCATCTGCACAAGCAAATATAGTAACATATAGGCTTAGCACCAGTAGATGATCCAAATCCTTGGTTACTATCAATAACTTTTCCAAGAGAAAAAACTTCAGCGCCTCCATTTGAATCAGATGAAGAAAGACTGCAAAGACTAATACCACACTTAAGAAGGGTATACACAATACAAAGAAGATCCACTCAAACTCAATTACCAAAACAAGAGCAGATAAGTGATACAAAATCAGAAAGTGAAACATATATAGAAAGAGTCACAAATTCTCATGGCTATGAACTTCCATCTGAAAATGAAGACAACCCACCATCAATTTATGATGAAGAAACAACAAATCATAATCAAGTATGCATAATATCAGGATCCTCTAAGATGATAAGAGACAAAGACTTGCTCCTCATGCATCCATGTTTGATTGACTGGTGGTAAGAAGGAAAGCCACAATTATATTGGTTTCAAAATGATGAAGCCATAACTGAATTCTTGCATGCAAGGGATGGATTCCCTTATGATGATCACAAAGTTGGCTATGTAGTAGATTTAGATAGAATTGCATATTTTGGAGAAGCAAGCTCCTATCTTAATCATGAAAGTGATAACAAAGTTGAACACATAATAGATGCCCTACCTATTGATAAAGAATGATCAACATTATTGGTAGAATAAATTGAGGAAATCAACATCGGCGATGCTGAGAAAGTTTGTAACATTTACCTAGCAAAATCCCTCGATCCAGTGGAAAAAGAGAAATTATTTAAGTAAAGACCCATCAAGTTTGCATGCTCTTATGTAGATATGTCTGGATTAGACCCGGAATTGGTCTTACATCACTTGCCTTTACTTCCAGGGGTAAAACCATACAAACAAAAGCTCAGGAAGATGCACCCTCACATAGCCTTGTTAGTCAAAATTGAGTTACAAAAATTATTAGATGTGGGTTTCATCAGGCCTATAGACTATACTGAATGGATTTCAAATCTAGTCCTGGTATCCAAGCATACTAGAGGTATTAGGATCTGCACGGGCTTCAAATATCTTAACAAGGCTTGCCCGAAGATGAATTTCCACTCCCTAACATAGACATAATAGTAGACTTGACATCTAGAAATGAAATGCTATCACTCATGGATAGTTTTTCTGGTTATAATCAAATCAAAATTAGACCAGAAGACCAACCTAAAACAACATTTAGTTGTCCATGGGGAACATATTGCTGGAATGTGATGTCATTCAGCCTTAAAAATGCAGGTGCCACTTATCAAAGGGCAATGACTACCTTGTTTCATGACATGATACACACAATCATGGAATATCATGTAGACGAATTGCTAGCAAAGTCCAAAAAAAGGGATAGTCACTTAAACATATTAGCTAAGATCTTTGATAGACTTGAGCAATACAATGTAAGACTAAATCAAAAAAAATGCATCTTCGGGGTAACATCTAGCAAACTCTTGGGCTTCATTGTATCCAATCATGGAATTGAGATAGATCTAGAGAAAGTGAAATCTATTTTAGACATGTCATCACCTGCTATGCTCAAACAACTCAGAAGTCTACTAGGGAGATTACAGTCCATAAGGCACCTCATTGCCTAATTGGTAGAAATGTGCCAACCATTTCAACATCTTTTAAAGAAAGGTGTTACATTTAAATGGACACAACAATGCCAAGAGGCATTTGAGACACTAAAATCATATCTATTGTCCACTCCAATATTGGTTCCACCCGTACATGGGAAACCATTAATCCTATATATAGCTGCAACAAATTCCTCTTTAGGCATTCTCGTAGCACAGCATGATGAATAAGGAAAAGACAGAGCCATCTACTACATTGGTAGAATACTCATTGGGTATGAGCTCAACTACACATAGATAGAAAGAGCATGTCTTGCAGTAGTCTTTGCATCACAAAAACTAAGACATTATATGTTGAGTCATAAAGTAAAACTTGTTGCACAATTTGATCCACTCAAATACCTGATGAATAGAGAAGCACTAACTGGAAGACTTGTAAAGTGGGTCATGATACTCAGTGAATTTCACATCGAATATGTTAGTAGAAAATATATAAAAAGATAAATTATAGCAAACCAACTTGCAGAAGCACCTTTACAAGATAATCATCCAATGTTGATAGATTTTCCAGATGAATCAGTATTTACATTATCGACACAAACACACTGAAAATTGTTCTTTGATGGTTCACATATAAATCATGGAGCAAGAGTAGGAATTCTATTCATAACTCCTCAAGGAGATTCATTTCCCAAATCATTTAGGATTATCTTCCCTTGCACCAATAACACTGCTGAATATGAAGCCCTAATGGTAGGACTACACACTGCACTACAATGGAAGACTTAAGACCTACAAGTCTTTGGAGACTCACAACTCATTTTTAATCAAGTCAATGATGATTACAGTAAAAAAGATGATAAGTTATAGCCATACAAACAATTGGTGGAAGAATACAAGAAACAATTCACCAAGGTCACATTTGAACAGATACCGAGAGTTCAAAACAAGGCAGCAGATGCAATGACAATAGTAGGATCTATCTTGGATATGTCAAACAATGGAGCTTATCTTGAATTTAAAGTGGAACAACTAATTGTCCTAGCTTATGAAATATCATCCACTGAATATGTATGTATGATAATAGGACCCGAGTCTCCATGGTACAAAGATATATATGCATACTTGCGTGATCAATATATACCTCTTGATCTTTCACGGAATCAAAGGAAGGAACTCATCCAACAATTGTCAAAACATGCAATTATTGCTGATACTTTATACAGAAAAAGTATAGATAGAACCTTACTCAGATGCCTTGATATTGAGGAGGCACAAATCTCCTTAAAATAAGTTCATGATGGAACATGTGGTGCACATTCTTCTGGACCCGCTCTAGCAAAAACACTATTGTGAACAGGTTGTTATTGGCCTATAATAAAAAAGGACGCTTACAAGTATGTCCAAAGATGCAAGTAATGCCAAATACATGGGAACCTCATTGATGCACCTTCTCAAGATATTCAACCAATAACATCACCATTGGCATTTTCACAATGGGGATTAGATCTTGTAGGGAAAATAAATCCTACCTCTTCCAACGGACATAAGTTTATTCTCACAGCTACAGAATATTTCACGAAGTGGGTTGAAACAATCCCGATGACTTTTACAATAGGAAAACAAATAGCTAAATTCATCTTGAATTATATTATTTGTAGGTATGGGGTACCCATGTGCACTATAACTGATAATGGCCAACCCTTGGAAAATCAAGAAGTAAGTGAGCTTTGTAAACAATTTAACATTCAACAACATTTTGCAGCACCCTACTATCCCCAAAGCAATTGTCAAGCTGAGGCAATAAACAAAACTATTTTGAAATTTTTTAAAGAAATTTGTCAATGAAAGTGGACGAGATTGGAATATCTAACTAAATCCAGGTCTATGGGCTTATCGAACTAGTATCTGCATGGCAACCGGTACAACACCATTCTCTCTAGTTTATGGTGCAGAAGCCATTTTACCTATCGAAGTAGAATTTCCATCCCTAAGAGTCTCTCTAAAAAATATTATCTCAGAAGAAAACTATAGAGTATGATGGTATGATGAAAGAATAAGGATCCAATCAACAACTAAGAGGGGGGTGAATCAATAGATAGAAAAACTGATAATACTTCACCAATCTCAAAATCAATCTCTCAAAGTAAACTTATAACTATCAATGCAATATCTTTGTCAAGATAAAAAATATCAAACTAAATCGGTTAACTGTTACAACAGATAAGAATAATCAACTTAGAAACTTATAATCATTCAAATACTTTTACTAGCATAAGTAAAACTTCATTTTATTTTGTTGCTGGTTATCATGACTTAAGAAAGTGGAATAAGTAGTTAAGAAAATTAACCATAAAATCATAACCACAAAAATATTCACCACTTGACTTGGCAGATTGGGATCATTGCTTAAGCCTGTGGACCTATATTGGGTCCCAATGTTATCTAGGTTATGGACTGACTTAATGTAACGCATGGATTGGACTTCTTGATACATTTCTAGGATGTCTTATGGGTTAAATATTATTTGTTTGGTCTAAGGCTGACATATTTTATAATTATGTAATTGGTTTATTTTCTAGTAGCCAACCTGATTGTTTATGGTCAAGGGTTTGTATATATATGATGTAAGATCTCATTGTAGATCAGATATATGTTTATGGGATTAGGAGATTATCTGTGCGAATAATGTAATATCATTTAGGCAGAGGATTTTGTCTATCATTGGATATTGAGTTGGGTTTATGTAAGAGGATTTATTCCTCTGGTATTGAGCTTAATAGGAAATATACTTGGGCATAGGAGATTCCATCATTGCAGTTCATTCATTCTTCTGGATTGTAGTCAGTATTTCTATGTAGTTAGTGAGACTCCTTTTTTGATGAGCAATGCACTCTAAGATGTTGGCCTTCCCGCTATAATACCCTGAAAATGGTCATCCAAAACCATGGGCCCCTAATCTCGACTAATGTGCTTAAATTCAATAAAATTCACCAAGGTCCTGAATCAAATAATCAATTCAAATCAATCATGAGACCCTGATTAATTAATTCCTAAGGTATAAAAATGCAACATGGCAATTACAATTAATTACGATTAATTAAATTCTCATTTAATTAATTGATCAAATTCAAAATTCAAAATAGAAAATCTTTTTAAAATCAAATATCTCATTTATTTAATTAAATATCTTTTGCATATTTAATAAATAAATAAAAAACTCCATAAATCTTCAAAAAAAGGAAACAAATCAAGAAAAAGGAATTAATTTTAAAAATAAATTGGAAATTATGAGCACAAAAATTCAAAAAAGAAAACAAATCGACCGAACTCAAGAAAAATGGAAATAATATGAGTTGCTAATTTGAACTCAATCTTATCTCTCCAAAATGGAATTAAATTGTCCAATCAAATCATTTCACCTAGACCATGCTTCCTTCGAATCGATCTTGACCGTTCATTAAAGATCAATCCTGACCTTTAGTCTCCCTCTTGATTTTCCTATAAATTCAAGCTCTCGTTCTTCAATCAACATCCAAGAATTTTACATCGTTATTATGCTAATATTGTGTTGCGGGTTATCAAGGAAATTTTGAAGAAGCTTTGCATATTTAATTCATCAATCAACTTATTTTTCATTAGCTTTTATTTAATCTTAGAATCATTTAGACTTCTAGTTCATTATCTTAGATTCTTTTATCTTATCTAGATTCAATTTCTTGCATATAATCTAGCTTAGCTTCATTTAGAGATTTGATCATTTATCTTGATAATCTCATCTCACTTAATCAATTAATCTTGTATTCAATCTTTCATTTAGCTATTAATCTTGCATTCGTCTAGTTGCATGCATTTAAAAATCCTCTGTTTGACTATAGTCTAGTCACTGGATAGCTTATAAATCTGAGAGCAATCTACACTCGCATTTTCTAGGACGCAATAAGCTGACTTGCAATGGATTTCATTTTGTTGTTTTTGATAAACTAACCCATGCAAATAATGGTTTATTGAAGTGTTTGTGCCCTTGCAGGTTCCCCAAATTTCACAAACATCGGCAAGTGGAGGCCTCTCAATTGTAATTCACATACTTACTGCGGAAGTATTATCTAACTATGGGCAGGCTTCCCACCGTGTTTTTTCCCTTTACCAGGTTTTCCATGTATAAATCTTGGTGTCATGTGGATGGTATTTATTCTCTGATTATTATTTATGCTTAATTTGTTTAACTTATGTTCTGACATTTGGTTTAAGCATGGTATTAAAGTTTTAATTGCTAAATGTTCTGGTAATCTAAGACAATTGATTCACCCCCTCCTCTCTATTGTCTTCCGGTTATTTGAACTATCTAACAATTGGTATCAAAGCTTTGGTCCTCTCTATAGAAAGTTTAACCACTTGAGGAAGATCCTATGGCAACTAACAGTTCAAGTTCATCTAGTTCATCTGGAGCTATCTTTTGGAGAGATATCCCTAGGCTTGATGGAACAAATTATAGAGTATGGAAGATTTAGATGGAGACTTATTTGAGATGTCTTAGTAAGGAGATTTGAGAGATCACATAGAATGGTGTTACACCTCATAATCTGGCATCTGGCAATCCTCCTCTGGAAAACTTGGATAAGGATCTTGAGAATGATTGTAGAGAAAGAGAAGCCCTCTTGTGTGCACTTTTTGATCAACAAATAATGAGATTAACTGACAAATAATCTAGAAAGGCTATATGCGATAATTTGGAGACTCTTAATGAAGGTGACCCTACTATTAAAATTGTAAAACTTGATGGTTACCGAGTGAGATATGATAACTTGAAGATGGAAGAAGATGAAAGGATTACTACATTCATGGAAAAGGTAAATGAGATTGTTATGGGAATTCAATGTTGTGGTGGAACTCTGAGTGAAGATGAAATTATTTCTAAAGTTTTGAGAGCCCTACCACCAGCTTACAAGATGAAGGCTACTGCTATTAATGACTTGAGGAAAATAGATAATACATCTGTCAACAGAGATACTTTGGTTGGGAAATTATCTTCTTTTGAGCTTGAATAATTTGGACCTTCTAGAGCTGTGAAGTCTGAACTTGCTTTTCATGTATCTAAATCATCATCTGAAAAGCAAGATTAGAAAAATTTGTATGCAAAAGAATTGGATGATATGAAGAGTTTGAATAACTTAAAGCATTATTTGCTAGAAGAGTACTTAAAGGACTGACATGAAGTAAGTATGAAGGAAAATAACCTTTTTTTGCATGTGATAAGATTGGTCATTTTGCATCTAGATGTCCTGAAAGGGATTCGAGATTTGAAGAAAGAGTTAGAATATCTTTTAAGCCTAACCCTGGATATCGGAACAAGTATAAGTATAGGAAAAACAAAGACAAATCATGCTACATAGCAGATGAGGAAGGCATTACTGATTCTGATGATGAACCTATAGAAGATTCTGCTAGTGGTTTTGGCAATGGAAAGGAATGGGTGTTCTTGGCTATCAAGGAAGAGAAGGCACTTGCTACTAAAATTAAAGACAATGATGCATCTATAATTGATAGTGGTTGTTCATATCATATGACTAGAGATAAAGGGAATTTTCTATCTTTGCAAGAGTTTGATGGTGGTCTGGTTAGATTTGGAGATGACAAAGCATGTATGATCAAAGGAAAAGGAACTGTATCATTGGATGGTAAGAACAATACTGATAATTTTTTTTATGTTGAAGGTTTAAGGCATAATCTTTTGAGTGTAGGACAATTGGTGGATAATGGATTTCAATTACAGTTCAAGGATGGAAAATGCAAAATCATTAATAGATCTGGTTTGGAGATTGCAACTGTTATGTAGACAAATGGTAATATATTTCATTTGAATTCTAGTGAGAAGACATGTTTGATTGCAAAAATTGATGAAAGTTGGCTATGGAATAAAAGGTTGTGTCATGTGAATTTTGATTGCATTGTAAAGATCAGTTCAACTAAGGAAGTTAGAGATATACCTAAGATTGTGAAGCCCTATAATCTGGTATGTAAAGAATGTCAAATTGGTAAACAGGTCAGAAACTCTTTTAGGAGTATACAAGATAAATCTAATGATGTTCTTAATCTTATTCATACTAATTTGTGTGGCCCTTTTAGAGTTAAAAGTTTTCAACGTGATGGATATTTCATGCTAATCATTGATGATTATTCTAGAATGATGTGGATTACTTTTCTAAGGGAGAAATCTAAGGCATTTGAAAAATAAAAATCTTTAAAGCTAAAGTGGAAACTAAGATAGGATTGAAGATTAAATGTTTGAGTTCAAATAATGGTGGAGAATTCACATCCAGTGAGTTTAATAACTTTTATGATAAGCATGGTATAAGGAGACAATTTTTGGCTCCCCGGATACCTCAGCAGAATGGAGTTGTGGAAAGGAAAAACAAAAATATCTTGGATGTAGCTAGAACTATGATGGTGGAAGCTAATCTTCCTCATGCCTACTGGAGAGAAGTTGTGAGAACAATGGTATACACATTCAACATAATTCATATCAAAGGAGAAATCGGTAAGATAACTTATGAATTATGGTGTGGAAATACACCTACAGTTAAGTATTTCAGAATATTTGGTAGTAAATGTTATATCAGGAGAGATGATATCATTGGAAAATTTGATCCTAGATGTGATGAAGGCATATTTGTTGGTTATTCTAATGAAAGAAAGGCATATAGATGTTATAACAAAAGATTGCAGAGAATTGTGGAGAGTACTAATGTGAAGGTGGATGAGCTAAATAGAGGTCAAATCAGATTTTATGAGAAGGAACTGATAGAATCTTTACTAAAACAGAGTGTTGAGCCTATTACTCTGACAGTATTAAAAAATTCTACAGTAACTGAAGAATCAAGAAGAGGAATAGAGAGTTAGAAGACTCCTAGGTATGTGAGATTGTATCATTCAGAAGATCAGATCATTGGGGAAAAGAACAATGGAGTAATGGCAAGAAGAGGACTAACAACTAATGAGGTATGTTTAATTTCTCAAGTTGAACCAGTATCAATAATTGAGGTATGTAAAGATGAATATTGGTTGAAAGCTACGAAAGAAGAATTAGATCAGATTGAGAAGAATAACTCATGGACTTTAGTTCCCCAACATGAAAATAATAAAGTTATTGGAACTAAATGGGTTTCTAAGAATAAATTTAATGAGGATGGTCAACTTGTAAGTAATAAGGCTAGATTGGTTTGTAAAGGATATTTTTAGAGGGAAGGAATTGATTATGGTGAGACTTTTGCACTGATAGCTAGGATTGAAGCTGTGAGGTTATTTCTTACTTATGCTGCACATACGAACTACAAGGTTTATCAAATGGATGTTAAATGCTCTTTTTTGAATGAAGATCTTGAAGAGGAAGTTTATATTGAGCAACTTGATGGTTTTTCACTACCAGATGATACAAATATGGTTTATAGATTAAAAAAGGCTTTATATGGATTGAAACAGGCACCTAGAGCTTGGTATGCAAGGCTGGATAAATATCTTTTGAAGCTTGGTTTTACTAAGGATAATATTGGCATTAACTTATATTATAAGGTCACTAATGATGATATATTTATTATTGAAGTATTTGTTGATGACATTATTTTTGGAGGTGAAGATAAGTTGTGTAAGGAATTTGCTAACAATATGAAGAATGAATTTGAGATGTCTATGATTGGGGAAATGAATTTTTTCTTAGGTTTGTAGATTACTCAGACTGACAAATGTATTTTCATCTATCAAACTAAGTATGCTAGGGAATTATTAAAGAAATTTGGTATGGGAGATTCTAAACCGATAAGTACTCCTATGGTTACAAGTGAGAAATTGACAAGGAAAGATGTTTTTGCATCGGTAAAACCTACAAAATACAAATCTATGATTGGAGGTTTCCTTTATTTGACTCAAACTAGGCCTAACATAATAAATGTTGTTTGTATTGTATCAAGATTTCAGAGTGATCCTAGAGAAAATCACGAGAGTGCGGTGAAAAGGATTTTTAGATACTTACAAGGTACATCAGAATATGGTTTGTGGTATCCTAAGGATGATGAATTTACTTTATGTGCATATACAGATGCAGATTGGGTAGGAGATGTTGATGACCAGAAAAGTTCTTTCGGTGGAGCTTTCTTTCTTGGAAAGAAGTTGGTTTCATAGATCAGAAAGAAACATACATGTACTTCTTTATCTACTATTGAAGCTAAGTATGCTATTGCTGCTACTAATTGTACACAAGTTCTATGGATGAAGCAAATGTTGAAGGATATAAATGTGGATTGTAATGAACAGGTGGTTTTTCACTGTGATAACTCTGCTGCTATTGATATATCAAAGAATATGGTATTTCATTCTAAGACAAAGCACATATCTATCAAGTACAATATTTTGAAGGAAAAGGTGGAAGAAAATAAAGTTAGACTAGTTTATATGAACACTAAAGAGAAGATTGTAGATATCTTCACTAAACCTTTGCCTAAGGAATCATTTGAGTACTTCAGAGATAGATTGGGAGTTTCTGCCCCTCCAATAGAGACTTGATTTATGCGGTTTGGAATTAGTCTGGTATGCATTATCAGAAACACTATTCATTTTGGCACTGATGTGGGGATGCTACTACTCAGGGGGCGTAGTTAGCTTTGTGATTCAGTGGTTTATGTTTTTGCTTTAATATTTATGTCATATTTATGACATTGATGTCAAAGGGGGAGAGATATTGATGTGAAAAAGAAAAATTTAAAGAGTTGTATACATTAGAGGGAGATATATATGTGTAATTCAGAGCTTTACAAAGATATCATTCATAGGGGGAGTTTGGTCTTTTCATTGCTATATCTTTGAGTGGGAGATTGTTGGCTATCTTCCATTGGGGGAGACTTGTTTGGCATTTCTTGGTACTTAGATATTTTTCACATCTAGTGTTGCCATCAATGCCAAAGCAGGAGATTATTGGCCATTTGGAGGAATTGATTATGTGTTGCATTAATGTCAATACTAGCTATTTTGGATTTTTTACCTACACCCTTCTGGTCCGGGTAGGTTGATTAATTTCTGGTTGGTTTGGATTTGACATGATCTAGTATGTTTCGATCTATTTTGGTCATGGAATTGGCTTATTCATGATACTCATGATCATATTTAGTCAGTTGGTTTTGGTTTGGTGATTGGATGCTATCATGTTTGCTTGGAAGCTTGGTTTGTTGTTCTGACAAGGGTTTCACTGGTAGAGCTTTTGATGAAGATTTTTTATTATATGCATAAGTGGTGTTGGTGCAGCTTCTGTTGCAGATTTAGGATGCTATTAGTGATCATGTTCGAGACTTGGTGGATTGGGATTATTGCTTAAGCGTGCAAACCTATATTAGGTCCTAGTGTAATCTAGGTTATGGACTGACTTAATGTAATGTGTGGATTGGACTTCTCAATACATTTATGAGATGTCTTATGGGTTGGATATTATTTATTTGGTCTAAGGCTGACATGTTTTGTAATTATGTAGTTGGTTTATTTTCTGGTAGCCGACCTAATTGTTTATGGTCGAGGGTTTGTATATATATATGATTTAAGATCTCATTGTAGATCAGATATATGGTTATGGGATTAGGAGATTATATATGAGAATAATGTAATATCATTCAGGCAGAGGATTTGGTCGATCATTGCAGATCGAGTTGGGTTTATGTAAGAGGATTTAGTCCTCTAGTATTGAGCTTAACTGTAATTGTACTCGGGCATAGGAGGTACTATCATTGTAGTTCATTCATTCTTCCAGATTGTAGTTTGGATTTCTATGTAGTTAGTGAGACTCCTTTTGTGATGAGTAGTGTGCTCTAGGCTGTTGGCCTTCCTGGAAGTGTGGGCCCCTCAATTGTAATTCACATACTTACTGTAGAAGTATTATTGGCTGTGGTTAAGCTTCCCACCATGTTTTTTTCCCTTTACCTAGTTTTCCACGTATAAATCTTGGTATCATGTGGATGGTATTTATTCTATGATTATTGTTTATGCTTAATTGGTTTAACTACTATTCCAATATTTGGTTTAATAATTCCAGTATTAATGTTTTGGGTTCTGGTATTAAAGTTTTGATTGCTAAATGTTCTGGTAATCTGAGACAATTGATTCACCCCCCCCCTCTCAGTTGTCTTCCAATTATTTGAACTATCTAACATATTCATTTTCAAAATTCACAACATTCAAGATGGAAAGGAAAGATGTAAGTGTAGACACCTAAATTTGTCCATACCCAACTACATTTGACCTTATCCCATTCTAGCCAATTAAATAAATATTTATTATTTATTTAATTAATCCTTTATCTTAACCCACTACCTTTAAATAACTAAATTTACATTTATTTAATTTATCCTTCACCCTTAATTAAATAAATTTTCATTTATTTAAGTTTGTTCTTCGCCCTTAATTAAATAAATTTACATTTATTTAATTAAATTTAACATTAACCATTAAGTACCAATTTACATTTAATTAATTGTGTCTAACCTTGTCTAGAAATCCTCTACCTAAATCAATTATTTAATACCTACTTAATTAATTGATTTAAGCTAGTTAACCCTCTTACCATTTTCCCTATTATTAAATTCTCAACTCATTCTCTCTCCTCATGTCACATCCTCCAATCTTGCCCACTTTCATCCTAATTCTCCCTTATCTAACCTAATCAATCTCACTAATCATTTACACATTCATAATCTCCAATATAAGGAATGAGTCAACAACATGCCATGAAGGGATCTCCCATATCACCTCCCAACCTTAAATGCTACCCACTTTTGTCTACCCAAGGAATTTGGAATTCCTTTATTTTCCCCTTTCTCCCCATTCCAAGGAATTGTGAATGCCTATTCTCCTTCATAGGGATTTTTTTTGGCATTCTATTGTCATTGATGTCAACCGATATGGGAGATGTAGGTGCCAACTGATATATTATGGCAACCGATATGGGAGATGTATGTGTAGTACTGTCATTGATGCATATCGAATGCGATATCTTGGATGTCACCTATCTTAGTAGGTCATCGATAAAGGAGAGAATGTCACCTAGCATAATGGCCATTGGAGTCACCAGTACACAAGTTAGTGTTTGACATGTGCAAAATATATGGATAGGAGACCAGTATGATATAACAACTGAGAAATGATAACATCTGTAAGTGGTAAAGATGTTGGGATGTTGATTGTGATGAAGAGGGGGAATGTTATCAAGAATCACATCAAAACTAGAGGAGAAGTATGTGCAGGTCACCGGTATGCTATTGGATGTCAATCTGTAGGACTCCCACTGGATGAAGAGAAGACAGATAGTGAGCATGCCCAAACTAGATCACATGTGCCTATTTGAAGATATGCTACTCAAATAGGGAAGCCACATTGGTGTAATGTAGGATGCAGATGACAAGAATCCACTCCCACTGGTAAGTGGATCTTATCTCCTATTATGCAAGGGTTGCATCATAGTTCTCCAAGATAAGACAAAAGAGTTAAAGGCAAGTGATTGAAGGCTCAAACCAGATCTATTGGTGAATCACAAAGATGTCTCAAGTACATCAAATCAAAGATATGCACTGGACCAACAAAGAAGGCATGTTGAGTTACCAAGACAAATAAAGAGTGAGGGGTTTGTCACTTAGACAAATGAGTTTGTGACAATGACAAACCAATTAAGAGGCAAACCAATCAAGTGATGAAGAAAGAAAAAGGTTGAGCAATTGCAGATGGAGAGTGCAACTAGATTGAAGAACGAGAAAAGTGTTGCCACAGATGCAGACATATGGAGATTTATTGAAGACTGATGACATGGTGTCATCATGGTGTTTACTAGTAGGTATGTCCACCAATAATATTGTCAAAGCACAGATGCAGAAGGCTCCCATTTGATGAAGGTGATCATAAGGTAAGTTATCAATTATGTTGACCAGTTTAGGTGCTACACCGGAAGAGAAGCCAAGTGCAAGGTTGATGGAAGACTGGTTAGGGGTATAAGTGGCAAGGTTAGTGAACCGATAGATGAATCAGGTTATGTGCTAGTGGGTGAAAAAGTCTAAACCAACATGGTGGCCTGGGATAAGATGGACAAAGATTCCACATGGATTTGAAGTAAAAAGCATACACAAGTTGATGTAGTGGGTGGTTGAGGTAGTTGGGGGTTGGTCGACATTAAATGTTGACTATGACTATTATAGGTCAAGTTGCAAAGGAGTTGCAACTTGAGGAAGGATGAATTAGATTGGATCCATGACATGCACTAATCGATGTAGGAGAAGGAAACCATGAAGCCATTTATAGTGATCGATCAAGAGATCAACTGACAAACTAAAAGCAGATTGCTAAATATAGAAGGCATATTCTGGAAGTCACGATAATAACAGAGTTTGATTGATTCATTGTAGGTGGTTGACATTTGGAAGGAGATCTAATTGGATTTGGTTTTCCTTAGGGTTGATGAATAAACTATTAGAATAATTAGTGGACAACAGAGAGGGGGGGGGGGTGAATCAATTGTAAACATATTATATTAATCAAACCACTTTATAACCTTTAACCGAAGAACATAAACATTGAATACCAGAATAGCAGAAATAGATACCGTTAAGAAATAAAACTTAAGAATAAAATAGATAATTAGCACAATGCAACCATACCACATAACACCATGATTTGTACCTGGTAAAGGGAAAAACCATGGTGGGAAGCCTACCCACAGTTAGATAATACTTTTGCACAAAGTATGTGATATAATATGGGGCCTACACATGCAGGAAGGCACACTGCCTAGAGCATACTTCTCATTACAAAGGAGTCTCACTGACTATAGAGAGGTTATAACCACCTCAATATAACTGGACAACAATCCAGAAGAATGAACTGCCATAGATAGCATCTACCATGCCTGATTACAGTCCCAATTAAGCTCAATACTGAAGGCCTTTGACCTCTTACATAAACCAAATTCGATCTTCAATGATCGACCAAATATCCTTCCTGAATGATATTACATTATTCACACATTCCATTTCACTACCATGATCTATAATGAGATCTTACATCAATTTATACAAACCCTAAGGCCTAAACCAATTAGGTCGGTCACCTAAAAGATATTATAATAAGATCATTACATATGTCCACATTACAATGATATACCATGTTAGCTTTAGACCAAAACAATATTAACCAATCCATAAATCATCCCTGTAACATATAGAGAACATGTTACATGATATCGGTCCATAACCTAGAGGTACTAGACCTAATCTGGGTCCACCACACCAAAGTGATGTCTCCAATCAGTCAAGGCATGAACAAAGATTGTCTTCAGCATCCTGAATTCTGTCTAGAAGTAGCACAATCACTACTTATGCATCCTATCAAAGATTCCCAGAAAAATCTTTATCGGTAAAACGTTAAACCCTTACCGGTATAGGCTGAGTAGAGTGTATGATAGCATCCGATCGCCAAGTCAATAACAACTGACCAAAACATGCTCTAGAAACATGTAACACATCAAACCAAACATAATCCATTGATCCAAACATGTTAGAAGTGTGCAACTGATAGTTGCTTCTACCAATAACACTAGATATTATGTCTGTAATGAAAACCTATCTACCAGAAACCAATCATAACATCTAGTGTTGACATTAATGATAAAATATCAATGCAACACATAATCAATTCTTTCATATTTCCAACAATCTCCCCCTTTGGTATTGATGGCAACACTAGATGTGAAAAATAAAGCATCTAAGTGCCAAGAAATGCCAAACATTTCTCATAGAAGATATAACAATGAAAAACTAAAAAATCCCAGCAACTCCCCCTGAGGAGTGTAGTCAAATCTGAATCTGATCTGAATCTCTCCCATAAACATTATAATTTTTCACATATAACTCTCCCCCTTTGACATCAATTCCAAAGATATAGATATCAAAATTCTGTGAATCTCAAAACTGACTACTCCCCCTAAGTAGTAGCACCACTACATCAATCTAGAGCAAAGGATAATGTTGATGATGCATACCAGACTGATGCACTGTTCCATCAGTTAAGTTTCTGCCCGAGGGGTAGATACCCCTAACCTATCTCTCAAATACTCAAATGATTCCTTAGGCATCGGTTTAGTGAATATATCTGCAATCTATTCTTTAGTGTTCACATAAACCAATTTGACTTCCTTTTCTTCCACCTTGTCCTTCAGAAAGCTATATTTTATTGATATATGCTTAGTCTTAGAGTGAAATACTAGATTCTTAGATATGTCAATAGCTGTAGAGTTATCATAATAGATAACTACCGGTTCACTAGAATTTAGCTTGATATACTTCAACATTTTCTTCATCCATAAGACTTGTGTACAATTAGTTACTACTACAACATATTCAACTTCTACAGTAGATAAAGAAATGCATGACTATTTTTTGTTGATCCATGAAATCAATTTCTTTCCAAGAAAGAAATCTCTAATAGAAGTGCTCTTCCTATCATCAGTATCTCCTACCCAATCTGAATCTGTATATGCACATAAAGTGAAGTTATCATCTCTAGAATACCATAAGCAATATTCTATTGTTCCTTGCAAATACTGAAATATCCTCTATACTGCACATTCATGATTTTCTTTAGGATTACTTCGCTATCTTGAAACAATACTTACTGCATTTATAATATCTCGTCTAGTCTGAGTTAGATATAACAAGCCACCAATCATAGACTTATACCTTGTTGAATTTACCGGTGTAGATGTGTCTTTGATAGATAATTTCTCACTTGTCACCATAGGAGTACTTACCAGTTTGGAATTATCCATACCAAACTTCTTCAACAATTCCCTTAGATACTTAGTTTGACAGATAAAAATGCCTTTGTTAGTTTGAGTAATCTACAAACCTAAGAAAAAACTCATTTCACCAATCATAGACATTTCAAATTCATCCTTCAAATTATCAGAGAATTCCATGCACAATTTGTCTTCACCTCCAAAAATGATATCATCATCATTGATCTTATAATATAAATTACTGTTAGCACTGCCTTTAGTAAAATCAAGCTTCAAAAGATATTTATCCAGCCTTGTATACCAAGCTCTAGGAGCTTATTTCAATCCATATAATGCTTTCCTTAACCTACAAACCATATATTTGTTATCTGTCAGTGAAAATCCATCAAGATGGTCAATGTATACTTCTTCCTCAAGATCACCATTCAAAAATGCACATTTAACATCCATTTGATAGACCTTATAGTTCTTGTATGTTACATAGGAAAGAAATAGTCTAACAGTTTCAATTCTAGCTACAGGTACAAATGTCTAACAGTTTCAATTCTAGCCTTGTTTCTTACAAATTCACCATCCCTTTTGATATAACATTTACTTCCAAAAATTCTGAAATATTTAACAGTAGGTGTATGTCCAAACCATAATTCATAAGGAGTCTTACCAGTTTTACCTTTGATATGAACTCTGTTGAATGTGTAGACTTTTGTCCTCACTGCTTCTCTCCAGTATATGTGAGGAAATTTGGCTTCCATCATGGTTCTTGTTGCATCCAAAATGGTTCTATTCTTCCTTTCCACTACCCCATTTTGCTGAGGAGTCCAGGGTGCAAATAATTGTCTCCTAATTCCATTTATCTCATAATAACTGTTAAATTCATGAGAAGTAAACTCACTACCTTGATCTGATCTTAGACATTGATTTTCAATCCCATTTCTATTTCCACCTTTGCTTTGAAGATCTTCAATTTCTCAAAAGCTTCCAACTTCTTCCTTAGAAAAATTCACCCACATCATTCTAGAATAATCATCAATTATTAGCATGAAGTATCTATCACCTTGAAAGCTTCTGGTCCTTGTTGGATCACATAAGTTAGTTTGAATCTAATCAAGCACATCATTAGATTTATCATGTATGCTCTTAAAATAAGTTCTAACTTGCTTTCCCAAATGACATTCCTTACATACCAGATTATGAAGCTTTATAATCTTAGGTATATCTCTAACTGCCTTTGTTGAACTGATCTTAACAATACAATCAAAATTAATATCACACAACCTCTTATTCCATAACCAAATCTCATCAATATGAGCAATCAAACATGTCTTATTACCAGTGTTCAAGTGAAAGATATTACCTCTAGTATGAGTACCAGTTACAATCTTCAAACCGGTTCTGTTAATGATTTTGCATTTTCTATCTTTGAACTGAAGTTGGAATCCCTTGTCCACCAATTGACCAACACTTAAAAGATTATGCTTTAAACCTTCTACATAATATACATTATCAGTATTATGCTTACCATCTAGAGAAATAATACCTCTACTTTTGATAATACATGCTTTCTCGTGTCTCCAAATCTAACTTGACCACCATTGAGTTATTGCAGGGACAAAAATTTTCTTTTATCTCTAGTCATATGATGTGAGCATCCACTATCAATTACCCATTCATCCTTGTCTTCAACTTTTGCTGCCAGGGCCTTTTCTTCATTTGTGATAGCCAGTTCCAGTTCATCTTCCTTTAAAGCATATAACACCCATTCCTTTCCATTGCCAGATCCACTAGCAAAGTCTCCTGCCGGTTCATCCTTTGAATCATCACTTACTCCTTCCTCATTTACTATGTAGCATTGTTTGTTTTTCTTGAATCTATATTTGTTCTGATTAGGCTTAAATAATTTCTTAAATTTTTCTTAAAATCTTGCATTCCTTTCAGGACATCTAGATGCAAAATGACCAATCTTATTACATGCAAAACATTTAAAAGGTGCTTTACCTTCATACTTACTTCCTGTCGGTCCTTTAGGTACTCTTCTAGCAAATAAGGCTTCAAGTTTCTCAAATTCTTCATCCTCTTTCCTAATATCTTCCAATTCTTTTTCATATAGGGCTCTACAATCACTTTTGTTGGTAGATGATGATTCATGAAAAGCAGGTTCAGATTTTGCAGCTCTAGAAGGTCCAAATTCTTCAAGCTCAAAAGAAGATAATTTCCTAATTAGAATGTCTCTGCTAACTAAAGTGTTTTCCATTGTTCTCAATTCATTAATTGTAGTAGCCTTCATCTTGCAAGCTGGTGGTAGGGCTCTCAAAACTTTAGAAACTATTTCATCTTCACTCAGAGATCCTCCACAACATTGAATTCCCATGACAATCTCATTTACTCTTTCGATAAATGTAGCAATTCTTTCATTGTCTTCCATCTTCAAGTTCTCATATCTTACCTGGTGACCATCAAGTTTAGCAATTTTCATAGTAGGTTCACCTTCATTCAGAGTTTTCAATTTATCCCACATAACCTTTGTAGATGATTTATCAGTCAATCCCATGATTTGTTGATCAGTGAGTGAACACAAGAGGGCTTCTATAGCTCTATAATCATTTTCAATATTTTTGTCGAAGTCTGCAGGAGTAGGATTGCCAGATGCAAGATCATAAGTTGTGTATCCTTTCTCAGTGATCTCTCAAATATCCTTGCCAAGACATTTAAGATGAGTCTCTATTCAGATTTTCCATATCCCATAATTTGTTCCATCAAGCTTAGGGATTTCTCTTCTGAAAATAGCTGCCGATGGATTTGAAGTATTAGTTGCCATAGGATCTACGTCAAGAGGTTAAGCTTCAGTAAAAGAGGACCAAAGATCTAATACCAATTGTTACAATAACCAGTGGAGAGGGGGGGGGGGGGGGTTAGTTGGCAACAGATTATATTAATCAACCACTTTATAACCTTTAACCAGAGCACATAAACTTTAAATACCGGAATAGTAGAAACAGATACTGGTAAGCAATAAAACTCAAGAATGAAACAAATAATTAACACAATGAAACCATACCACATAACACCATGATTTATACATGGAAAACCCGGTAAAGGGAAAAACCATGGTGGGAAGCCTACCCACAGTCAGATAATACTTCTCTAGAAAGTATGTGATACAATGAGGGTCCTGCACATGCAGGAAGGCACACTGCCTAGAGCATACTACTCATTACAAAGGAGTCTCATTGACTACACAGAGGTTATAACCACCTCAATATAATTGGACAAAAATCCGAAAGAATGAACTGTTAGAGATAGTATCTACCATTCCTGATTACAGTCCCGATTGAGGTCAATACCAGAGGCCTTTGACCTCTTACATAAACCCAATTTGATCTTCAATGATCGACCAAATCTCATGCCTGAATGATATTACATTATTCGCACATTCCATTTCACTACCACGATCTACAATGAGATCTTACATCAATTTATACAAACCCTAAGGCCTATGCCAATTAGGTCAGCCACCTAAAAAATATTACAATGAGATCATTACATATATCCACATTACAATGATATGCCATGTTGGCTTTATACCAAAACATTATTAACCAATCCATAAATCATCCCGGTAACGTATAGAGAACACGTTACATGATACTAGTCTATAACCTAGATAGGTACCAGACCTAATCTGGTTCCACCACACCAAAGTGATGTCTCCAATCAGTCAAAGAATGAACAAAGATCATCTTCAACATCCTGAATTCCATCTAGAAGCTGCAAAATCACTACTTATGCATCCTATCAAAGATTCTCAATAAACGCTTTGTCGGTAAAACCTTAAACCCTTACCAGTATAGGCTTACTAGAGTGTATGATAGCATCCGATCACCAATTTAATACCAACTAACCAAAACTTGCTCCAGAAACATGTAACACATCAAACCAAACATACTCCATTGATCCAAACATGCCGAAAGTGTCCAACTGATAGTCCCTTCTATCGATAACACTAGATCTTCTGTCGATAACCAAAACATGTCTGCCGGAAACCAATCATAACAGCTTGTGTTGACATCAATGACAAAACATCAATGCAACATGTAATCAATTCCTTCATATTGCCAACATAATTTCTAGCATGCCAAAAGTTTAAATGTCATTTTGGTGGGAAGGCGTAGTATAAACATGCAGATCGAAGACCAGATCATGGTTGTTGTTGCTACATGAGAGAGTGAAGAAGTGAAGAGAATGATTTTTAGTGAAGTCCTCAACATTGATTAGAGAAGATATTGAGTGTGTGAGAGAATCAGGGTGAAGAGTTCAATCAGTATGAGTGAGGTAACTGGTGGAAAGGTTTAGTAGAGGTTTAACCGATAAGGCTAGAGCAATTGGTAAACTACAAAAGTGCATCAGTGAAGACAACTAATAGTGGTAGAACTAGCATGAAGACAATTGAGAGTGAAGTGGTGGATAGTGAGTGTCAGAAGAGAGCTAGCAAGCCTAAAGCAGAGTAGAAGGATAAGAGATAGAGAATAGGGAACCAAAAACCAATTGTAGAGGTAGACAACCGATAGATTCTAAATCGATGTATTAACAACAACAAGTGAAGGTGAGCACAGAGAGGAGGTGATAAGAAGGAAGGAGAGGACAAAAAACCAGCAGAGAACAAAATGGAGGCAAAGTGACAAAATGAAGAGGAGGAATCAACTGGTAAGGCAGAGAAGAAGTGAAACGGACAAGGTGAAGTGTATGTAGTGGTTACAAGACTCACTTGTATCCAAATAATTACTTTTGTATTTGATGATATTCATGGTAAATCATTGAGTTATTTCTTGGTGTAGGGGTTGTAGCTCCTTTGGGTTGGTGCTCCTTGGGTTGGTGCCCTAAAATTGTAATCAGATCATTTTCATTGTGAGGCTGGATTGGAGCAGTAGACTCTAGTAGCATTTCTCACCGAGGTTTTTCCTATGTTGGGTTTTCCTCGTACATCCAATGTTATGTGATGTTTCTTTTGTGTATGGTTTCTTTTGTATCATCCTCTTATCTAACCAATATGTGTGCTTTATGTTAGATCTGCTAACCAATATCTACTCTTAGAATTGAAAAGAGTAAAGTTTGAAAACCATTGATTCACCCTTCCCTCTCTGTGGCATCTTGTGTCCAACAATTTTTTAATTCCTTATTCCTCTTCCCAATTTCCATTGTCCCTCTTACCCATGTCCTTTAGGATTCATGTGGAGTCAAGGAATGCCTTTATGGACAAATCTCTTAGATATCCCACTTGTCCTCTACTCTGACATTCAATCTTGGCCCTTCATCATCTTTTGATTTCCACCATCCATTCCAAATTTGAAAATCTATAAATTGAGGCCTCTTCTCTCATTTTAACCATCCCTTCATGTGCTATCATTATACTATGAAGTTTATTGAACTTAATCATATTCACGCTACTTTCATTCCGCTAGGTCAATGAGCAACTAGATCCAACCCATCATCAATATACTTATTGTTTTGAGGTTTGCATGTTCTTGTTTGAATAGGCTAAGTTTATATGCATATTCCACTTGTTACATTTGCATGCATTCATTTTGGCGAACCTGACATGAATCAATCTTATTAACATGTATACTTTTGAGTTTTGTGAGTATAATCTTGCAAGTTAAAAGGATTCTCTAAGGGTGTCTTAGAGTTTGACTTTTACTAACAACCCCAAATTACAAAAATAATTTCATGCTTGTATCCGAAATATTTGAGAGATGATTTTTAACATAGTGTTATATTTTGATAACTTAGACTATTCGCAGGTTGCAATAAATATATACAGTGAATATACATCTTAGATTTACTTTTGTAGTCATTTTAAAAAGTACATCATTTTGACATATACTTACTATATACTTTATTAAAAAAATTAATTCCCATTTGAAATCTATTATATTTAATCCATAGTATTCTACATATATCTTGTGAATTTATAACTAAGATTTTGAAATTTTCATACCTATTGTGTATATATTTATTTATAGACAGACTGCACATATCTACACTCTTTCCCTTTATTTTATTCTAATAGTTTTTTTTGTTGATCTTAACTTTGGTTTTATCTATTTTATATTGTTTAATAGACACAGTTCACGAAGGTTGTTGCTATTCTGGCTCCAAAAATAACATGATTCGTGCATAACACTAAGGTAAGTTGAAAATAATAGATCTCATTAGAACTCGACAAAAATAGTTGCATCCGCTATTTTTCATTATATGTATAACACAAAGGTTAGTCTACCATTTTGGAGTCAGATTAGGCACATCTATCCATGAATTATGGATATCCTGGACTATGTAATTCGCAATGCTTTTAAGAGCCCCTATGTATATGTTCAACAATAAAAGAAAAAAAACTAGAAAGAAAAAACATTTCCCATAAAAATTCATGTCTCTTTATACATCATGTTTCTGACTTGTATTTAAATCCACTTTTCTTTAAATTTATTATTATTATCTTTAAATTTTTTTATTTTTATTTTATTTTATTTTATTCAACTTTCATCTTGTGGCCACATGGAAGACCAAGGGTGTGGCTAAAATACCAACCTAGCCTATTCAAACATTATTAGACTTTCATCCTGTTGCCACATGGAAGACCATGGGTGTGGTTAAAATTTCATCCTAACAAGCATTTATGCCAACAAAAAATATAAGATAGTAATATTTGACTTGTAAACATCATAGTGATATCAGTGAATAATCATCTCTTATCATATTTCTATTGGAAATTGACACTCATTTGGTTGGTGTCACTATGTTGTCATTGATGGCAACATGTTTTTGTGTTTTGGCTTCATGTTTAGGTTCTATGGTGTACCTGAAAACACTTCACAGATACTTCACCGGCACCAACATTGGCACCGACACCGACAAGGCAGAAGGATTTCTTTGGTCATCGACAATGCAGGCCGACATGGTTTAGTAAAGGTTATTAGTATTGGAGGCCAACATATCTTGGATCCAACATCGGCAATTGATTTTAATGTTTATGCACTTATGTTATCTAACAGACATGTAATTTGATATTGTATATATTTGTGCAAGCCAACATAAGGCATGAAAAATTTGTATAGGGTATATAGGATAGTTTGATAGATCATTTTGATATACATATACAAGAGACATATGATAGGAGATTATGGATATGTGAATGTAATATGATGCAAAATATATCAGAGAGATCATGTATGTGAGGAAATTTATGTAAGGGTTATTCTAGTAAAGGGTTTAGGATTTCAAACCGAAATAGATAGAGCTTAAACTGGAACTGTATTCTGGCATAGAAGATGCTATCTTAATAGTTCACACTTTTCTAGATTGTAGTCTAGAATTTTATGTAGTTAGTGAGACTCATTTTGTGATTGAATAGTGTGCTCTAGGTTGTAAGCCTTCCTGTAAGTGCAGGCCCCTCATATTTTGTAATATCTCTTCATCTGACTAGTGAATTTATATTGTGGGTCACAAATCCCACCATGGTTTTTCCTCTTTGAGGTTTTCCATGTATTAATTTGTGTGTTATGGTTCTCATTTATGTGATTGGCTTATTTGTTGCTTTACTTCTTTCAATTTTGTATGTACCGATATACCGGTTGGTGTATACATGTTTTAATAAGGCTAAAATTAAACATTCGAGTATAAAATTGATTCATCCCCCCTCCTTAGTGTTATTGGTTTCCAATAATTGGTATCAGAGCCTTGTGCCTCAGAGGAAGTTTAATAGCTTGATGAAAATCCTGAAACTGGAATCCATGGATATGGCTTTGGAGAAGCAAATTCAGATGGTACTTGAATATTATGTTGCTAAAAGGTTGAAGAACTTAAAGCTACAAGATGAATTGAATTCTACTAAGGAATTCATTCTTGTCCTATAAGAGATGCTATCATCTGTTCAAGCTAGGAGGAAGGAAATTTTGTAAAGTCAAGATGATGAAGAGAAAGATGCACTTAAGGAACAATGTCATAAATTCAGTCAGGAGAACATGGTTATGAAAAGTGAAATGAAAATTATAACTATGAGAATGTCTAAGGAGATTGAGGATAGAAAGAAGAAGGAAGAAAATATTGTTGTATCCCTGAAGAACAAAATTGAAGAATGTGGTAGGTTGGTTCATGAGAATGATATGTTGAGAACTGATTTGGTACAATCCCAAAGTGGTGAACAAGAGCTTGAAAGACAAATGATAATTCTTAGAGAAGTTTTAACTATTGCTCAGCACAGCTAGATGAGTTATTAAAGAGACAAAGGTAGATTGGAGATTTTAGTGGACTTGGATTTGAGTAAGGACAAAGTTTCGGTACTACTAATGAAGATCAAAATCATAAGGCACCAGTAAGGCAATTTAATGCTTATAAATTCAATGGTAGATATTTTGTTTGCAATAGATCTGGTCACATGGATAAGCAATGTAGAAACAGAGAAAATCATAACCTTGATTGTGCTCTCGGTAAATGTTCTAAATGCAATAAGTTTGGTCATAAAATAGAAGATTGCAGAATGAATGCTGAATGCTATGCATGTGGAAAATTTGGAAATATGGCTAATCAATGTAGGTCAAGAAATTTCACCAGTTTTAGCAAAGCAATTCAAAGGAACAATGTTACATATTATGCATGTAATAAGGTTGGACATATTGCCAAGTTCTGTAGAAGCAAAAATCCACTGGTTGGTAATGGAGGATCAAATGAGAAAGGAAAAGAGAAGGTTAGTGAAATCCAACAAGAACATACTCAGAGATGGGTTAGGAAGACTGAAGAACAATCATCAGATGGGAATGTCCCAGTTACTTATCTGATAGAAGAGGTTGCTCCTGTACCAACAAGTAGCTCATCTGGTAACTGAAGTAGATGCCTTAGGGGCAGGCAAAATTCATGATGATATTGCATATGCCCCAGAAAGAGGTTCTGGAAGATGTTCCAGATATTGGAAATGATTATCCGGCATGGATATTTTCTGAGTAAGATCTGGTATCTTTCACCCAGAGTCATTTATGTTAATGGAAGATTAGGGTTTTTATCGAAGGTTAAAAGGTCGAATACACTTCATTATCGATCACCTTGCATTTAGAATGATTCAAAGTGACTAAGTGTGATCAAAGGAAATTTAGAGCAATCCAATTTCTTCTTGAGTGATTTCACCGACATCTAGAAGAATTTGTTAGAGGTTTTCACCGAGAGTGATCAAAAGGTATTTATCTTTAAACATGAAAGTGGGATCATCATCTATTCCTATTTTTGTTGCAAACTTGACTATAGTAGAGGTCAAGGATTGCCCCAGGCCAATTTTCAAGCGGTATCCACATGTGGCTACCCTGGAAGATTCGGTTGGAGCATTTTCTCACATTCTGGAGGGAGTTGTTTATGTAGAGGATGTTAGGGCATATATTCACTATCACATCGAGGACTTGAGAACTTAAAAAATTAAGGGCATGTAAATGAGTGAGATAATGGGAGAATCTGGAAAGATCAAATTGACATACAAACATATTGAAGACCTAGGGTTTATAAACATTCTGGACATTTCAGAATTTGAGGATGAGATAATCAGATATGTTCTGAGCATAGTACATGGGGAGTTTATATGGCTGGATAGACCTTACAAAATCACCAAGGAAGCCATTTGGGCAATCATTGGTTTGTCATTAGTTGGATAACATCTAAACAAGAAGGTCACAAATGATTTTGTGAGAAAGATCACTGGCGCAACATCTGACAAAAGATCCATGAAAGTGAGCACTATCACTGACATGGACATCAAATTTGGTAGCATGATCATCGAGTATAAGGTAACTCAGTCAAACCGATTGAATTCTGTTTCTAGTTCATGCATTTTGGCTGCGTACAAAATGATTAGAGAGAATGTAAAATTAGATATATGTGGTTGGATGCTAGATGAGTTGTTAATAAATCTAGGTAAAATTAAGGGTGAAAAGAAGGGTACATCCTAGTATGGCAACTTGATAGTTTGCCTGATGTTATATTTCATGAATGATACACCCGGTTTTGGCAAGACGCATGTAATGCCCCGCCAGGAAACCCCAAAGGGTTTAAGTTAAAAACACTCAAATAGAGTGTAAATTTTTTTTTTTTTTTACATCATAATAATTAAGAGCGTTAATGAAAAGTTACAACATTAAGATCGGTTGAAGTTATCTCAAGGTTATCTGTCAACTTAGATATCATAGCGGAAGGCTCAAACAATCCTAAGGAGTTTCCCAACGTGATTACATAACCTTACACCTAACTCAACTTGCATCGTTAGATCCATTAAACAGGATATCTTATTAATGAGATTCTGCATAGCTCTTGATTATATATGTGATCTATGGTTTGACAACTTATAATATTAGGAAGCGTTCAATTGCTTTGGTTAGTGAGGGGGCCGTCGAGAGGTTAATTACTCAAGCGCTTTGAATTCGCAATTTCATTAGGAGGTCTCCAAATAGGTTCAAGCGTTTTAAATTTAACAAAGTTCATTCATTAGAGTTTTAAAATAACCATCCACACTTGACATCATCCTTTAATGCTATAGATATGCTTAATGAGATTCATTCGTTTAGGGTTAAACTACGATTAGTAAAACGAGGGCCCCATCATTTGATTTTAAAGTATTCACTCACATTTGATATATATATATATATATATATATTTTAAATATTAAAAGGTATGGTTAGTAGGAAGGATTCGTTCCTTAAGGATTATCTACAATTAATAGAGTGAGGTCCTTTCATTTGGTTTCAAGCATAGCCAACTGATGGGTTGAAATTCTTTTATGAAAGGTATAATGCGAGTAGACATATAATTCATTAGAAGTTTTAAAATAATACTATTAGATGGCTAGAATTCATTACGTTTAAAATGTATTTAAGCCACAAGAGTTCATCCTTTAACTTTAAGATATAGTTAGCAAGATAATATTTAACATTTCATGATTAAAGTATAAGTTCCAAGAGATGTTCTTCCATTAGGTAGGAATTACAAATTATCTTGTGGAATATCACCCCTTTTTTTTTTGTTAAATGAAGATAATGTGAGGGAGATTCTTTTACTAGATTTAATGTGTCAACAACTAATTGAATCCCTTCTTTTTTTTAGTTCATCTTTAACAATCATAAAGAAATTCATTTGTTGGGGTTATAATTAGGGTGTACTAGTTGAGTTTCACCAATTATCAAGTTAGATTTCGGTAAAGTTAATTTGTTAAGATTAAACGTAATTGACCAAACAACTATATCCAATATAATGAAACATAATTAACATGACGCTTCCAATTCTAGTTCAATCTTAGCAAACATGAGGGATTCCTTTTCTAAAGATTAACATATGGGTTTCCTAGTTGGGTTCACCCGGTTATAGAAAAAATCTGGTGAGGAGTTGGGTTCACTCGGTTATAGAAGTAATCTGGCGAGAGTTATTGATTATAATTACAACATAAATTACTGAGTATATTCACCCAATATACAACATGAATACCTAATTGAGTCCACACGATTATCAAATTAATCTGGTGAGGGATAATGTTAAGATTAAAACGTGAAATAACTTAACAAATTCATCCTATGTAAAGAAACATAAATAACATGGCGTGATTCATTTGCTAAGGTAGAAAGATAGATATTTATATGATGTTCATCCTTTAGATTTCAGTCTAGGAATTGTGACATAAATTTTAACTTTGTTTCCTTTTTTACATTCATTCCATTTGTATTCTTAATAACAAGTTAATCGAATAAAGTATTCTAGCAAGATTCTTTCCACTATTACATTTTAAATTTACATTATCAAATTACTTTTTCCACAACTTTAATTTCAATATTTAAATTACCTTTCCATATTCATAATTCACAATGTTTTATAAACTTAAATAACTACATTTATCCATATGAATAATGTTATGCACTTAAATTTGAATTCATTAAATTTCCTCCATACACTTTGCAGGAATACAACCATTCAAGATAATTTAAAACATAAAACAAGGTACGCTATAAACATCGCATGACACAGAATATGATCTCGGAGTTCGCCCCGGATGGGCTACATCTCCGGGTCTGCTCAACTGCAAGACCCCTTTGGTATTATATATAGTTAAGGTTACATTTTTACATGTCTTTACAATCTTGCCTTTTAGGCGATCACAACCAACTACAATGACAATTTCAATCAGTAAATACAACTCTATAAGTTTTCCAACTAAGTTCACATAAATGTAAGCATTTCTCATGCGGGTATTTTACTTAATCCTTAGATACACATCACTGACATGTTGGTCTGGAACTATACACTAGCACCCCCCCAACAATTTTAAATTCCCTTGCATATATATAAAACAAGTATATGTAAATCTCAATTTATATCTATCCGATTAAAATTATCGTCTGAACACTAAGGGGTAATTCACGGGATATATATTCGTTACGAAGGGGCCAAGAAGCCACATATAGTTAATATTATTTGTTGATATAAGAAATTCCTAAGATATCATTTATTAAATATCCACAGCTATCCATAGTTTATGATTAGTAATTATCAATGCCAGTTATATAAATCAGAATGAGGCAGAAAACATATATCTCCTAATAAGTTTTTGAATTTTCCAATGTTCTAAATTCCATATATTAATTATTACTCGGCCTAAATAATATTAATTAAATAAGGGAGAAAAAACTAAATTTAAATAATAACCAAGACTCCATATAAAGTCAATATAATGCTTTCCCCCTTCTTTTTTTTTTTTTATTTCATTTATTATCATACCCTAAATTTATTGTTTTATTATTATTATTTTTTAAATACTAAACAATTTTTAAAAACTACATAAAATAATACATAAACAAAAAAAAAAAAAACTTAAAATGTCAAAAAGAAAGAGGCGTAGCCTCACGGGTCGCGCAGGGTTTCCCTTCGAGCCATCGGGGTCGTAGGGTTCCCTGCGGACACCGTGGTCGTAGGAACCTGCGGCCCACGGTGGACGCAGGGATTCCCTGTAGCCCATGGTGGACGTAGGGGAATACCCTGCGTGCCACTGTGCACCATAAGGAGAAATGGGGAGGGGGTGGCGGCGGCGGGAGCCGAGCTTCAGCTCCTCCGCCTGCCAAACCCTAACCCATCACGTTAAATTTTCTCCTTTTTTTGTTCTTTCTTTTTTTTAATATTCTTTTTCTTTTTTTTGTGTTTTCTTTTTAATAGATTTTTTTTTTGAAAACAAATCACAGCTGGAAACCAAAACGATTTTTTTTTTAATGAATACTGAAGGCAATACACACAGTCACAACCATTTTTGTTTTTTTCTATTTTTTTTTTTTCTATATATTTCCAAAATGTATAAGCAAGGATTGGGGAAGATTTTCTCCCTTCTAAATGTCCAAGTAGCCATGTCAAAACTTGAATCCAAGAACAACAAGCTCCTAAAACTGAATCTAAACTAAACTTCAAGAACCTTCATGGTTTTTAAAAAAAAAACCATTTCTTTCCTTTCTTTTCTCAACATTTCATGGAGATCAAAACAATAAACAAACGGGTAGATAGAATCCTACCTCCAAATGCATTCCGGGAAGAGATTTCTCTGACAAAGAGCTCCACCTGCAACTCCCATGCAAATCCCCCATTTTTTCCAAAAAAAACTCCCAAGCCAAAGAACCCCCAAAATGTCTCCAAAACTAGGTTAAAAAGAAAAAGCCCTAATTTTGCCCTAATTTTTAATTTCGAAATTAGGCATTTGTTTTTAAAATAAAAATGAATGAAAATCCCAAATGGAAGTCATTCATTACCATTATTTATTAATCTTATATGTTTTCCCTTATTAAAATTAAAATGCTTCTTTTTCTTATTGAGTTTTAAATTTTTAATTCCTCAGTATTAATTTTAGAGCTACTTTTATATTTCGGAACTATTGACCTGGGGTAAGGCATTTGATTAATTTAATTTTCTAAAAGTCAAACTTTTATACTTTATCGACTTTACATGTAAAAAGGAAATAATCTCGTTTAATAACAATAATTTACCCCTTTCTCTTCCAAAATGCGAAAATGAGTAATTTATTTCTATTTCTCAATTGACTTTTTAAAATTTTTCCTTTCTAAAACGCATAACTCAATAAAATCGTAGTTATTAAAATTAACTATTAAATTAACTCGCTACAACATAATAAAGCGTCATTTTTAAATAAATGACTAATCTAATGCAAGAGTCTTGTTTCTTCTAATTTCTCGACTATAAATGTATAAATGTTACAAATGCATAAATGAGCACACTAACCCTAGTTAAATACCTTAAGCTTGCTACAATAACAATTTAAAACAATCTCTTTAAATTAATGATTAATCATATAAAGAAACTATCTATTTAAATTTCCATATCTCTAATGTGTACGTTTAATCATAATTTTAAATTTAATACTTAGGATAACAAACCTCACTTACCTCGCGCAAGGCATGCAAATTGAGGAAGTCCTCCAAATCTCTCGACATGCATCCCAATGAAAGGCAAGTCCCATGAATCCACACACGATGCTCACCTAACCATGGCTAAGGCAAGACGAGAGTTATATGACCACTAAATCCGAATTCAAAAGATGAAGGAGCATACTCAACCTTGCAAATTCCAAAGGAGATGAACCTTGCCCTAAGCGGTGTTGTACCTGCAATCCCCTGCACCCATGAATTCATACAAGCATGCATATACATATACATATTCAATGAAGGCGTTAGCTCAAGATTTATCTCAAGGGTTAGGAATCAATTACATTTACATGAAAATCAATGCAAAAGCACAATAATAAGTATGCACAATTTATTTATATTATCTAAACTACACATTGCATATCGGTTAATCTACCATTCAAGAATGCCACCTAGGAAGTCAATCAAGGTTAAACGGGTTTTAAAAGTCTGACTAGGGTATGGGCATTACAAGGCAATGGGATTTTGACATCCCGGTAGGAAGACAATTGAAATAATCAATTGCTGCTTTAGGAAGCTAGAGAGATGATAAGGTATTGGGATATTTCAAAGAATTCCATAAATTTATGAGGTCTAGGGTAAGGGTACCTGGGCATATTATAGAAAAATATTCAACCTACATATGCTTAATGGTAAAGAAGGATGAGACACTCATGGAAGCAGTTAAGCCCCGATTTGGATTCAAGAAATGGGCTATGAGGTGGATGCACAAATTCTTGATGCCTATGCAAAAATACTGATTGATACACCAATAGATGAGGTAGAGAAGCCCTATGGTACTGCACAACAGAAAACTCAAGAGGTTGAAACAGAGTTCAACCGGAAGAAAAGAGAGAATCAGGAAGGGAAAGAAAGAAAATTTGTGGAGAATGTCTCAAAGGACATCAAAGCACTAATTGATGTTGTCCCAGAATTAGGAAGATAGAGGAAGAGTCCTAAATTTCATATTGAGCCTATTCTGCAAAATCAAAATCTGAGGATGACACACCATTGGCATTTAAGAGAGTTGTGAGGAAGAAACCAGAGAAAACAAAGGCAGAAGCTAAGAAGCAACTGGTTAGGAAGGTTACAATAAAAATACCTGCACAAACGTAAGAACCAAAGGCAACACCTTCAGTTGCATCTGGTACTGCTAAGAGGAAGAAGAAGAGTGACATCGACTTAGAAATTGAATCTGGTAATGTGACTATCATACCACCTAAATCTTGTGCAAAATTAGTAGATGAAATGACTAAAGATGGCATGTTGAAGAATGTTCAATTTTATTAAGAACACTTAGAGGATGATGAACAGAGAGAGGTAGAGGAAGTTGTTTTATTATGGATATTTATAAGAAAGACTTAATAGAAATAGAAAATCAAATATCGCTTGAATTGTATAATATGTTAGATGCTAGAAGACTGTCAGCTATGCAAGAAGATAAACATATCAAAATTCAAGAGCTATTATCTATCTATGTTACTATTGGTCCAGATGAAATGGAAAAGACACTTGAGGTGCCTGACATAAAAGTTTTCAATAGAAAATATAGGATGACCAGTTTGATGCTAGGAAGAGTAAATGAAATAATAAAGGAGACTCAAAAAGCATGGGTTAAATTTCTTGTAGAAAACAAAGGATTCTTTACTTCACCGGAAACCAAGACAGACACTGCAGATACCCCGGTTGAAGGAAAAGGAAAGAGGATTATGGGTAGTTCACCCTCAGTTTTGAAAAACATTAAGATAGTGGAAATTGAGCCCCTAGTAAATACGGATCTACAGACAAATATTGAGATACCGGTTAATACAGAGAGTGAACAAACTAATATTGTACAGGATGTTAATATTGAGGATAATTTTCCTCTGGATAAAAATGTACAGGTTACGATTACATTTCCTATAGAGGAACTGACAGTTACATAGACTGAACCAAGTGGTGAAGCCACAGGTGCAAGTTAGGAGGTTATAAAGGATAAATCTTTAGAAGGGAAGATAGGGGGATTCGGTAGGGAAATGATTGTTGGTCCATCATTGTTATCAATTGATACTTCACAGGTTGAAAAAAAAACATCACAGAGATGAGTCCCACAAAATTGATGATGATGGCAGCACAAAACCTCATGAAGGAGGGATCCATAGATAAAAGGATTATAGATCAATCAATCACTATTTTACACTGACTGGTCCCGAAGTGTAAGATTGAAAATGAAGCGAGCCCATCCGACAAGCTTAAGATAATCACTGAGCATATTTCAAAGGATTTTCAATCCTTACATCAAATCTCAAACTGGAAAGTACTAGAAAGGTTTACTCAAGCTAAGAGAGCTGCATTTGATCAAATAATTGGAACTGAGAAGAAAATGATTAATGAGAAGATAATCCTAATAAAAAATTCTTTGAAGCAATGTACAAATATATATAGGGTATGTTGCAACATTGAAATTCTTACAGCTAATGTGGATAAAAAGATAAAACAAATTCAGGAGAAATTTGCAAGTATAGCTAATTCTTTTGACAAATTGATTTCATTGACTACATCCATTGATGGTGAAATTTTGATTTTGGAAAACCAAATAAGAGAAAGAAGTTTGAGAGGCTTCATGAGTCCTCGGTTGGATTCACTCAGTGTACATAAGAAAGAATGCATGGATATGGTGGGAAAGACCACATCGATAGAGGTAAATGAGAAAGAGTCTTTTGCACATTTATTGAGTGGACTTGTATAGGGTATACAGGACAATTTGATAGATCATTTTAATATACATATACAAGAGACATATGATAGGAGATTATGGATATGTGAATGTAATATGATGTGAAATATATCTGAAAGATCATGTATTTGAGGAAATTTGTGTACGGGTTATTCTGGTAAAGGTTTAAGTGTTTCAGGCCGGAACAGATAGAGCTTAAATTGAAACTGTATTCTAGCATAGAAGATTCTATCTTAGCACTTCACACTTCTCTGGATTGTAGTCTGGAATTTTATGTAGTTAGTGAGACTCCTTTTGTGATTGAGCAGTGTGCTCTAGGCTGTAAGCCTTCCTGTGAGTGCAGGCTCCTTATATTTTGTAATATCTCTTAATATGGCCAGTGAATTGATATTGTGGGTCACAAATCCCACCGTGGTTTTTTCTCTTTGAGGTTTTCCATGTATAAATTTGTGTGTTATGGTTCTGATTTATGTTATTAGCTTATTGGTTTCTTTACTTCTTTCAATTATGTATGTAGCGGTATACTGATTGGTGTATAAATATTTTAATAAGGCTAAAATTAATCATTCTGGTATAACATGGATTCACCCCCCCCTCTTAGTTTTATTGGTTTCTATAGTGAAAGGTAGAGATCACATGCAAATAAATACAAATAAAATTACATGGTTTGAAAAAGGATTCAATACCATATGATATAGGTTGAAAAAGATGGTAGTTCAGTTTTATGTTGAGGCATATTCATAATCATTATCATGGTTTCTTTATTATAATTCTTTGATGGTCACTTATTTTGACATACAAGGTTATGAAGTTCATTACAATGCATATATCTTGCTTTGGTCTTGGTTGCATATGTGATAAGATAATAAAGATTGTGGCAACATTGTTCACTAGTATTTTAAAAAATTCTTCTATATGGCATATTGTGTGGTAATATATATGTTCATATGCAAAGTGCAATCTTAAGCCTTGAAAAGGTTTCATAGACTTGTCAATTTATATCCTCCAATGAATATTTGCATAAGTCATATGATCCATTCTAAAAGGCATTGGTGATACAAGGTTAATAAACCTTATCATTTGTATAAAAGGCTTTTAGCACTAATACTTTGAGTAAGATATATGGAAAAGGTTGATAATACCTAAGGCATTGATATTTGCTAAGACATTGGAAATAAAAAAGGGAAATATTTTCCTTCTCTAGCATGCAAGGTTTAATGACATATGTCATAAGACATAAAAGAAAGAATGTAATACCCACACTTATTTCATTTTATCTTCTACAATTTGGAAATCCTTTGAGCTAAGGCACATAGAATAGTTAGGGTTTGTTTCATTTCTATGGCAAGATAGGGGGTTTGGAGTTAGTAGTTGATTGTGTGAGGAAGACATGATGTGGCAATAGAAGGTTTCGGATTGGGATTTTTTTCAGGTGTCTTTTTTCTTAATCCTTGTTTTTGTTTGTCAAATCCAAAAGAGGATATCATGTTTGCTTTATGTTAATAGCATTATTGTTAAGTTTCATTACCTACTATTAACTTTCTCTAACTTTGGTATATATTTCATTCTTTCAATTTGTTGTAAAAAGGGTTTATTTTTGTAAAGCGGAAAAATCGAACCCTAGTCGTTCTCCCCTCCCCAACTCCGAGGAGAGAGAAGGGAGGTCACTAGGGTTGATGGTTTTCACTTAGGGGAGACTTTACATTCAAAAGAGGGGTTGCAATCCACAAGATCCAATCCCACGCAATGCAAGATTGGATTCTAAATGAGTTTCAAGGGTTGTGACATCAAGGATACCCTCTTTTGTAAAGAAATGTGGATAGAAAGATTGAACTAGGAATGCATGTAAAGTGGGAAATATTGGCTTATAAATAGAGACAGAGATATAGGATGAAGCTGCGGACCTAGAATTAGCAGTAAAATGTTGAGACGGTGCTGTTCTGCAAATTTGAGTGAAAGTTGACGGGACGATGGCACCCGGCGTGCACACGGTCCTCCAAAAAATCCACGAAACGAAGGTGGATCTATTCATCTCTGCACAAGGATTCCAGATCTTCAATTATAGCCGAGTACCTGCAACCTACACACAGAAAAGAGAGGATGATTGGGGGGTTAGGGATGAGGGGTTTGCCTTTAGGTCAAACCCCAGTTTTGGAATTAACCAAGAAATGAGAATGCTGTAAATGTAAATGTTTGTAATGTAAACAAGTACTGATACCTTGTTGTAAGAATGTTTGTATTCTTACATGCGAAGGTGTAATGTATGTAGTATGTAATGTGTTGTAAGTGATCTCCTCTTCAATGGTTGAATCCTTGTCTTGAATGCAACACTTAGCCTTGAATGGAGACTTAGAATGATCAATTGCTTGAAGGAATGCTTGAATGCTTGAATGCTTGAATGCTTGAATGCTTGAATGTTTGAATATTGCTTTCACCTTTTTTCACCATCTACCAGAATGGGAGAGGAAATGTAGTTTATATACTTGTCAATTAGGGCTGATAGACTGATTTTCCCAACCTTAGGCCGACCTAGGAAGATTATTTTCCAATTTGCAAACTTAAAGACCCGAAGCCCCATAAGAGACCGGGCCCAAAATAGGGCCAGGGACCAGGGCGCTGGGCGCCATGGTCTTGGGGGACCAGGGCGCTGGGAGCCCTAGTCCTAAAGGACCAGGGTGCTGGGTGCCATGGTCCCACCTCCAAGGGCAGCAGGGTGCAAGGAGGATCAGGCCAGGGTGCTGAGAAATGCAGTTTTTGGTGTCATGAACAAGTTTCGGGGTCTCCATTTAGGTTCTGTGTTGCATCGCCATCGTGAAGACCCAAATGCAGTTGAAATTGCAAGTGTCGCAATTTTAGGACGCTACAATTTTTTTGTTAAAGAAAATGTTATTTGTCTTTCTTATTTTGTAACTGCCTTAACAAAAATTATATGGTTAAGTCTTGGTGAAACCCTAGTTGAATTAATTCTGTTAAAATTGTTGAGCATTGTGTTTGGTAAACCCTAGTTGTTCCTAGGTGTCAAATTGTGTAAGGTTTAAAGTACACTTATAAAATGGGTCTGTGTAACTCAATTAGTTTGGGTATTATTGGCTATGGTTAATTTATATTTTCAAAAACCCTTGTAGGTGTGTAAACGAAGACATATTAGGTTAAGGTGTTTGTAAACCCTATTTCATTGTTGTGATTTATGTAAAGGTTTTTTATGAATAGGTTTTATACCCAACCCTAGTTCAGGTTATCATACTATTATGGACAATGTTATGATTTGTGTTAAAGTCTGTTATGAGTTAAAAACAACTATCTTCACTCTCAACTTTGCATACACTAGGGCACAATGCTTAGTTCGAGTTTAAAGATGTAACATTAATTACAGGAAAAAGCACATTTATTTCATTCTGTTATTAGTTAAAATATTAAAAGATAATTATGAAGCTTCAAATCTTTTCAAGTATAAATAATATTATATATACCTTGTTGAAGACATTCAATGGGTGGTTGTTTCAGAAAGAAAAATCCTTTGATTAGTATACTTTGTGTTGGCATTACAATAGAAAGGAGATTGTTGGCACTTCAATAAGGATATTGAGAAGGTTGTTGGAGATTGTTGGCACTTCAATAAGGATATTGAGAAGGTTGTTGGAGATTGTTGATATAATTGAAGAAGGATGATTACTGTCTTAATAATATTGTTTTGTGATTGATGTCAAGAAATTGATTTTCTGATTCAGTATGATGTTGCCATATCTTGAGAAGTATGTGTTGATGAGTATTAGGAGGTCGGTAAGTGACACAGAAAGAATGTGATAATAAAGGGGAGAAATAAGTTATTCAATGGGAAACTATTACCGAGTTAGACAATGATGAGATCATGTTTTTGATTATAAGTTTAATACTGTATTATGTCACCGAGCAAGGAACATAGTCGGTAAACCCTAAGGTTATCGATATCGGTTAAAGAAGGCAGAATGTCTACCGAGCGAAGTTCAGTATTAACCAAGTAACAACCAAGTTATAATAGATCGCATTGGATGGATAAAAACATTATTTAATGAAGGATGTTGATGAGCTGGAGTTGATCAGATGATTGGTTTGCCATGCAAGAAGTTTGTTGAGGATCGACGACATGGAAAATACAAGTGGAAGATCTACAACACAGATTGAATCGCAATAACCTAGCACAAGTTCCAAGGAAGGAATGCAAGTTCCAAGGCGAGGTAAAATGTTTTCAGATCGAAGAATACATTGAACCTAGTCAAGTTTGATGATCAAATGGCTAAGATTGATCATGGGAAATGTGATCAAGGAGATTAAGCAGTCAGAAATTGTTTATAAATAAGGAATTGTTGATAAACACTACATGCGGGCAAATGTATGCACAGTGATACTACAGGAATGTTTACCGAGCTCAGAAGCTTGAAGATCTGATTGAAGAACAGATTGAGAAGCCCAACAAGTCCAACAAGGGACTAGATAAGTCTTATGACAAGATTGTTTTGAGCAAATAGAATCTACTTTAGCATTTCAGATGTAAAGTTGCAGATATATTTATTACTGTTATTTATTTTGTAAGTGACATAAAATATCTTAACCGAGTGGACCTAACAGTCTTATTTGTAAACCCTCTAGCAAGGTAACATTCTAAATGAGTGTTTGAAATCCTTTGACAAGGTCACTTCTAACAAAGTGCAAGACTCTAACAAGTCTGAGGGAAATCCCTTAACTGGGTCACATCTAGCAATGTGTTTGTAATCTTTAACAGGATTTGCTTTTAACCGAGCATACTCTAGAAGGGTATATTTCTTAGTGGGTTCGAAATCCCATAGTGGTTTTTCCCTATTTGGTTTTCCATGTTAAATCTGGTGTTATATGTGTTGTGATTTTATCTGTTCATGAGTTTGAATGTTTTACAGTTTTGGTTATGTATTCTGAAGTATAAGTGACTGATGTTGAATCTGTTGAATATATTGAAGATTAAGTTTGTATGATTCTCCCCCCCCCTCTCATCTTATTTACTATTAGCATCAGAGCTTTACAATTGGTATTAGAGTTGTGGACTTTGGTAGAAAATTTTAAAGGTACTTGAGGCAAAGATTCGAAGATGTATAAAAGGGATGCACCAAAGCTGAACATGTCTAGTTTCTCCACATGGTAGAAAAGGATGAAGCTGCAGTTATCATGAATTGGAGAATACACAACATATTATTTGTAGAATGATTACATAGCACCTAGCACCAACCCAATGACCATGGAAGAGATAAAGGAAAAGAAAGAACATATTCAAGCTATGATTGAAATAACATCAGCATTGACCGACTCAGAGTTTAATGATCTAGAAGGCTGTAATGATGCAAAAGCAATGTGGACCAAGGTCATATCTGTGTATGGCAGTGATGAACATGTTCAAAGAGCAAAAGTAGATAGTCTAAGAGGACAAATTCAATCCATGAGAATGAATGAAGGTGAGAACATAACACAATACAGTACAAGGTTAAAGGAAATTGTCAATCAAATTAAAGGAGCAGGAGGAACGATTGAAGAAAAGGATGTAACAAGTAAGTTGTTGAGAACCCTTCTGCCTGCTTATGCCATTTGAGTCTCTGTAATCAATGAATTAAGGTTTGTACCAAACATGTCAGTCTCTTTGGATGCCACTATCGATAAGCTACATGCATTTGAGTTAAGTAATTTTGATAACAGTGTGTCTTTGGTAAATAAAGTAGAATCTTCATTCAGTTCTTTTCATATTGGTGAATCTAATGACTATAATGATAGAATGAATAAGTATTCTAAAGGAAATCACAATGGAGCAAGTGAGAGATTTCATTAAAAAATGGAAGAAGTGGACAAACTGTATGAGGAGATCAGAAAGCAAGAAGAGTTTGAAGCACTATTGGCCAGAAGGTTACCGAGAGGCAAAGGTAAGTATAAAGGAAAGCTACCTTTGAAATGTTTCAATTATGATAAAATAGGACATATGGCTTCTTATTGTCCTGACAAAGAATCTGGTGAAAAGAGAGAATACCGAGAAAATAGACATAAAGACAATCACTACAGAGGACACCGAGACTTCAAAAGGAGAGACAGAAAGACATGCCTAGTAGCTGATGAGGAATCCAACGATGATAAATCTGATGAAACTGATACAGAGGAAGTTGTTTATGTGGCTATTAAAGATGGATCAGATGAAGAAAGGTATAAAGAAAAATCCCTACTATCTCACATAAATAATAATGATTCTTGGATCATAGATAGTGGATGCTCACATCACATGACAGGTGATAAACACAAGTTTGTTAAATTAGAAGACTATGATGGAGGATATATAAGATTTGGTAATGATGCACCATGTCCGGTGAAAGGTAAAGGATCTATAACAATTCTTGACAATGTTAAATGTGATGATGTATACTAGGTTGAAGGTTTGAAATACAATTTGTTGAGTGTAGCACAACTAAACAATACAGGATACCGAATAGAATTCTAGAAGGAATGTGTCAAAGTTCATGACAAACATGGAAAGCTGGCTGCTACCGAGACACAAACAAAAGGTAATACATTTCATCTTAACTCAACTCAAAACAAGAGTCTATATGCAAAAATAGAAGATACCTGGTTATGGCATAAAAGGTTTTGTCATGTAAATTTTGATAATCTGATCAAAATAAGTAAGAAGTACCAAGTAAGAGGTCTACCGAGCCTGGAAAAACCTAAGAATGCTATGTGTCGAGGATGCTAGATGGTAAGATGACAAGATCAAGATTTACAAGTAAGCCCTACACTTCTAAAGGAATTTTAGATCTAGTACACACTGATCTTTGTGGTCCCATGAAAGTGCAAAGTTATTATGGTGACAAATACTTCATATTATTTGTGGATGATTAATCAAGGATGATGTCAGTTATGTTTTTAAAAGAAAAATCAGAAGCTTTTCAAATGTTTAAATGGTACAAGGAAAGAGTTGAAAATGAAACAAGAAGACAACTGAAATGTCTTAGATTTGATAGAGGAGGAGTGTTCACTTCTGATGAATTTAACTTATTATGCAATGATCATGGTATAAAAAGGCAAGTGTCTACACCGAGAACACCTCAGCAAAATGGGATAGCTGAGAGAAGAAACAGATCAATTGTAGATTGTGCCAGAACCCTGATGATAGAAAAGAGGGTACCTCAAACATTTTGAAGAGAAGCAATCAGCACTACAGTTTACACCCTGAACCGAGTACAACTGAAGAAAGGAACTATGAAGGCACCATATGAAATCTGGTATGACATGAAACCTAATGTAAGTTATTTTAAAATCTTTGGAAGTAGATGTTATGTTCACAAAGATGACAAAAATGGAATGTTTGATCAGAAAAGAGAGGAAGGAACATTTCTTGGTTATTATTCTAGAAGTAAAGCATTTAAATGTTTGATCAAATCATCTAACAAAATAGTAGAAAGCGCAAATGTGAAAATTGATGAATTTGTAGAAAGAAATGATGAAGGAAATTCCAAAGAACCAAAAAATTATGAAGAATTTATTTATGTTCAACCGAGAAGTCCTACCGAGAAAGTTGTTGAAGAAAATGGAGATAATATCCAGTTACCGAGTGATGAAGAAGACCATACAGAGCCTATTGAGCCTATATTAGCCAAATATGTCAGAAGAAATCATGCATCAAGTCAGATCATAGGAGATAAGGATGATCCAGTGATGACAAGGAACAAACTGAGACAGAACACATGTCCGATATCTGAATTTGAACCGAGAATAGTAAAAGAGGCATTTAACAATGAAGATTGGGTAAATGCTATGATAGAAGAGATTGATCAAATCAAGAAGAATGAAACATGGACATTGGTCCCAAGACCGAAGGACAAAAATGTAATCGGTACAAATTGGATTTTTCAGAAACAAGCTAAATGAAAAAGGTGAGGTCATTCGGATCAAAGCAAGACTAGTTTGCAAAGGTTATGCTCAAGAAGAAGGAATAGATTATGGTGAGACTTTTGCACCTGTGGCTAGACTTGAGGGAGTAAGAACATTGTTGGCATATATTGCTTTCAAAAATTTCAAGGTATATCAAATGGATGTTAAATCTGCATTTTTGAATGGTATACTAGAAGAAGAAGTTTATATTGAATAGCCCGAAGGATTTGTTGAAGACAAGAGTAAAGATCAGGTATGTAAATTAAACAAAGCTTTATATGGTTTGAAACAAGCACCTAGAGCATGGTACGAGCGACTGCACTCTTACTTAATCAAGATTGGTTCTATAAGGACAAGTGAAAACAACAATATGTACATGAAGAATGATGAGGACAATGGAATACTGATCTCAGCCATATTTGTTGATGATATTATTTTTTGTGGAAATGATTCTCTATGCAAGAACTTTGGAAATGAAATGTGCAAAGAATTTGAGATGTCATTAATTGGTGAGATAAAGTATTTTATAGGTTTACAAATACTGCAAATGAAAGATGAGATTTTCATTACTCAATCCAAGTACATAAAGGAAATCTTGAAGAAATTTGGAATGGAGGATTCTAAACCTATAAGTACTCCTATGACTACTATCTATAAACTATCAAAGAATGATGAATCTGCATCTGTTGATGAGACACTTTACCATTCTATGATTGGAAAGCTACAATATGTTGTTCACAGTAGGCCGGATATAGCACATGCAGTAGGAATAGTTGCAAGATTTTCTGCAAATCCCAAAGAAACCCATATGACAACAATCAAGAGAATTTTCAAATACCTAAGAGGCACTGAAGATTATGGCTTAGTATATGAAAAGAGGAATGATTTTGATTTAAAAGTTTATACTGATGCTGATTGGGCAGGAAACATTGATGATAGTAAAAGCACAAGTGGTGGAGCTTTCTTCTTGGGAGATAGACTAGTAAGTTGGCCTAGCAAGAAACAAGGATGCATTTCACAATCAACAGCTATAGCTGAATATGTCGTTGCAGCATTGAATTGTACAAATATAGCATGGATCAAGCAACTGTTGGAAGGTATAAATGAGAAAGTTACCGAGCTAGTAACTATATTCTATGATAATACTAGTGCCATTAACATTTCAAAGAATTTGGTAATGCACTCTAAGACAAAACATATCTCTATAAAGTATCATTATCTCAGAGAAGAAGTTCAAGAGAAGAAAGTTGTACTGGAATATATCAGTTCAAAGGAGAAAATAGTAGACATCTTCACAAAGCCACTACCAAGGGACACTTTTGAGTATCTCAGAAGCAAGTTAGGGGTCCTACCCCTATCTTCTACTCACTAACAGAGTTCGGTGAAAGCATCAATTCGATGACTCCATCAAATATTATTTGTGGATTGATGCTGATTTACACACTTTAGGAGGTTTTCTAAAGGTGTGCAGGAATTAATGATTGGAGACAAGTTGCTCTGATCGAGACTGAGATGATACATGTGTAACACAACAAGGAAATTACCTCACAAAGGAAGAAATCATGAATTAGTTTTTTTTTCTTTTTGGCATTGCTGTCAAAGGAGGAGAAGACTAAATGGAGAAGATAACAAAAAACCAATGACAAGGGGAGAAGACTTCAGGAGAAGGTTCGATCAATTCATGGATAGAAGTCTATACAGCAATTTGAATCCAAATTAGTTGGAACAAATTAAGCTGGTATTACCATTTAATTGTTGGTTTTGCCATCAATGCCAAAGGGGGAGATTGTTGGCATTACAATAGAAAGGAGATTGTTGGCATTTCAATAAGGATATTGAGAAGGTTGTTGAAGATTGTTGATATAACTGAAGAAGGATGATTACTATCTTAATAATATTGTTTTATTATTGATGTCAAGAAATTGATTTTCTAATTCAGTTTGATGTTGCCATATCTTGAGAAGTATGTGTTGATGAGTATTAGGAGGTCGGTAAGTGACACAGAAAGAATGTGATAATAAAAGGGAGAAATAAGTTATTCAATGGGCAACTATTACCAAGTTAGACAATGATGAGATCATGTTGTTTTGGTTGTTTTGATATCCTACACATGTTGTTGATTATAAGTTTAATACTGTATTATGTCACCGAGCAAGGAACCTAGTCGGTAAACCCTAAGGTACCTAGTCAGTAAACCCTAAGGTTATCGATATTAGTTAAAGAAGGCAGAATGTCTACCGAGAAAAGTTCAGTATTAACCAAGTAACAACCGAGTTATAATAGATCGCATTGGATGGATAAAAGCATTATTTAATGAAGGATGTTGATGAGCTAGAGTTGATCAAATGATTGGTTTGTTGTGCAAGAAGTTTGTTGAGGATCGACGACAAGGAAAATATAGGAGGGAGATCTATAGCACAGATTGAACCACAATAACCTAGTACAAGTTCCAAGGAAGGAATGCAAGTTCCAAGGCGAGGTAAAATGTTTTCAGTTCAAAGAATACATTGAACCTAGTCAAGTTTGATGATCTGATGGCTAAGATTGATCATGGGAAATGTGATCAAGGAGATTAAGTGGTTAGAAATTGTTTATAAATAAGGAATTGTTGATAAACACTACATGCAAGCAAATGTATGCACAGTGATGCTACAGGAATATTTACTGAGCTCAGAAGCTTGAAGATCTGATTGAAGAACAGATTGAGAAGCCCAGCAAGTCCAACAAGGGACTAGATAAGTCTTATGACAAGATTATTTTGAGCAAATAGAATCTGCTTTAGCATTTCAGATGTGAAGTTGCAGATATATTTATTACTGTTATTTATTTTGTAAGTGACAGAAAATCTCTTAACCTAGTGGACCTAACAGTCTTATTTGTAAACCCTCTAGAAAGGTAACATTCTAAATGAGTGTTTGAAATCCTTTGACAAGGTCACTTCTAACAAAGTGCAAGACTCTAACAAGTTTGAGGGAAATCCCTTAACCGAGTCACATCTAGCAATGTGTTTGTAATCTTTAACAGGATTTGCTTTTAACCGAGCATACTCTAGAAGGGTATATTTCTTAGTGGGTTTGAAATCCCACAGTGGTTTTTCCCTATTTGGGTTTCCACATTAAATCTAGTGTTATATGTGTTGTGATGTTATCTGTTCATGAGTTTGAATGTTTTACAGTTTTGGTTATGTATTCTGAAGTATAAGCTACCGAGGTTGAATCTGTTGAATATATTGAAGATTAAGTTTGTATGATTCACCCCCCCCTCTCATCTTATTTACTATTAGCATCAAAGCTTTACACTTTGTATATAGTTATTGTTTCCATGATATAAAGGCATCACCATTTAGTTTCTTATAGAGAAAGTTTGTAAAGAAAGTGTACTATATAGTGAAAGAGATTCACTATATTATACTAATGTGTATACTTTACATATGCACAATGATATATTATATATTAACAGTTGAGGCATATTGTACTTTTTCTTCTGAATCTCAAGGGATGTTAGATCAGAAGATGTTGTGAAGTGAAACAAAGATGATACTCTGTATTTTTATCAAAACTATGTTGGTATGCGACAAATTGTATTAGCTAGTGAGGTGCATTTAAATGTTAGTGAGACACATTGTAGCTTGTGAGGCATTTTTCTAATTAACATAGTAGGGCATTTTTTATTGGTTTTTATTCTCCTTGAGGGTTTTCCACTTAGGAAAATATTTGTGTTATGGGTTGTTATTATCACTGATGAGTTTGATTTGTTAGATAGCTCAGATAACTAGTGGACAATTGAGACGGGGGGTGGGGGTGAATCAATTGTCAACAAGTTAAATGAATTTAAACACTTAAAACCTTTTACCAGAATACATGAACCAAATATTGGAATAGAAGATATAGAAATTAAGTTTAGAAAGAAATCAAAGAACATTTATGAGCCATCCACAACACAACAACAATATTTGTACGTGGAAAACTAGATAAAGGGAAAAACCACGATGGGAAGCCTACCCACAGTTATATGATACTTTTGTAATAAGTATATGATAACAAAGAGAGGGGCCTGCACATGCAAGAAGGTAAACAACCTAGATCACACTTCTCATCACAAAAAGAGACTCATTGACTACAAAAGAAATCTAGACTACAATCTAGAAAGAAGAGTGAACTCCAAAGATAACATCTCCTATGCCTAAGTATAGTTTTGGTTAAGCTCAATACCAAAGGTCTTAGACATCTTACACAAACCTAATTCGATCACCTATGATTGACCAAAACCTCTACATATAATTATAACTTTATTCACACACAGATAATCCAATAACCATAATTTGATCCCATGATCTACAAAGAGATCTTACATCATATATATACCAACTCGAGACCTAAAAAATTAGGTCGGCCACATAAAAGATAATGCAATAAATTCATTACATAAACCTGCAAACCAATGATAATCCAAGTCGGCCTAAGGCCAAAACAACATATTCCAATTGATAAATCCAATCGGTAATGCATCGAGATCAACTACCAACATGTTACATAAATCAGACCATAACCTAGATAGCACTGGACCCAAAATACGTCGCTATAAGCCAAATGCAAACACCATAGATCAATAGAAACATGAACAAGATAATCAGCAACATTCCACGAACCATCTAGAAGCCGCACCAACACCACTTATCAAGTGCATCAAAATATCTTCAACAAAGCTCTATCGGTAGAACCCTTACTAGTAACCAAAAGGCTTACTAGAATAAATAATAGCTTCCAAATCATCAAGTCCCGAACCAACATATGGTGAAACACATCAGGAATGTATGAATGGCTAACCCAAACCTATTCTACAAATGGAGCATATCGGAGATGATCTCCAGATCAATATTGTAATCCAACCATTCTACCAGAACTTGGTAGACAAGAAAAGCAACTAGTATTGACATCAATGAGAAACATCAATGCAACACATAATCAATTCCTCCAAATTGCCAAGAAACTCCCCCTTTGGCATTGATGGCAACACTAGATGTGAAAAACATCCAATTACGAAGAAATGCCAAAAAAGTCTCCCTCAAAGGAAGACAACCAACAATCTCCCACAAAATGATACATTAATCATAGACTTGAAACAAACTCCCCCTGAAACTGTTATCCCTGTTAAGCTCTAATCTCTCCCCTTTGACTGATATTTTGTGAAGCTCTGTTTTCCACATGTATATCTCTCCCCCTTTGACATAAACATCAAAGAAAAATTATGAATCCTCTTAACCACACAGTTGACTACTCCCCCAGAGTAGGAGCACCACCACATCAATTTAGAATGAATAGTAACTTTGATAAGTGCATACCATATTGATGCCAATCCGCATCATTCAAGTCTTTATCGAAGGTGCATAAACTCCCAATCTATGTCTTAAGTACTCAAATGGTTCCTTGGGCAAAGGTTTAGTGAAAATGTCTGCAATTTTCTCTTTAGTGTTCACATAAACTAGTCTTATTTCATTTGCTTCCACCTTCTCCTTTAAAAAGTTATACTTGATAGAAATGTGATTTTTCTTAGAATGAAATACCAGATTCTTTGATATGTCAATAGAAATAGAGTTAACAAAGTGAATAACTACTAGTTCATTATAGTCTACCCTTATATCTTTCAATTGCTTCATCCATATGACTTGTGTATAGTTAGTAGTAGCAACAACATACTCAGCTTCAACAATAGATAAATAAGTACATGATTGTTTCTTGATGATCCATGAAACAAGTTTCTTTCCAAGAAAGAAAGATCCACTGGATGTGCTCTTTTGGTCATCAACATCTCCAGCTCAATGTACATTAGTATATGCACATAGTGTAAAGTCGTCATCTTTAGGATACTATAAACCATACTCAGTTGTTCCTTGCAAATACCTGAAAAATCATTTTCACCACACTCTCATGATTCTCTCTAGGATCACTCTGAAATCTTGATACAATACAAACTGCATTCATTATATCCAGTCTATTCTGAGTGAAATATAACATACCTCCAATCATAGATTTATACCTTGTAGGATTTACTAGAGCTGATATATCTTTCTTTGTCAATTTCTCACTTATAACCATAGGAGTACCAACTGGTTTAGAATTTTCCATACCAAATTTCTTTAACAGTTCTCTAGCATACTTAGTTTGACAGATGGAAATAACTTTATCAGTTTGAGTAATTTGCAAACCTAGGAAAAATCTCATCGCCCCAATCATAGACATTTAAAATTCATTCTTCATATTGTTAGATAATTCCATACGTAACTTATCTTCACCTCCAAAAATGATATCATCAATAAAGACCTCAATAATCAATATGTCATCATCAGTGATCTTATAGTATAAGTTACTGTCAACATTACCTTTAGTGAAACCAAGCTTCAAAAGATATTTATCCAATCTTGCATACCAACCTCTAGGAGATTGTTTCAATCCACATAAAGCTTTCCTTAACCTGTAAACTATGTTTTTATTATCTGAAAGTGAAAAAACATCATGTTTCTCAATATAGACTTCCTCTTCAAGATCTCCATTCAAAAATGCACACTTAACATCCATTTGATAAACCTTGTAGTTTTTATGTGCAACATAAGAAAGAAATAATCGCACAGCTTCAATCTTAGCTACCGGAGCAAAAGTTTCATTATAATCAATTCCTTCCTTTTGAGAATAACCTTTACAAACCAAACTATCCTTATTTCTCACAACTTGTCCATCTTCATTCAATTTATTCTTGAAAGCCCATTTAGTTCCAATAACAATCTTATTTTTAGGCCGGGAAACTAAAGTCCATGTATTATTCTTTTCTATCTGATCTAAGTCCTGTTACATAGATTTCATTCAACATTCATCTTTACATGCTTCAATTACTAATTTTGGTTCAACTTTAGAAATTAAACATACCTCATCAGTTGCTAACCTTCTTCTTGTCATCACTCCTTTGTTCTTGTCTCCAATTATCTGATCTTCTAAATGACTCAACCTTACATACTTAGGAGTCTTCGTATTTTATGTTCCTCTTCTCTAATCTTCAATTACTATTGAATTTTATGATGTTGTCAGAGTAATTGGTTCAACATTATGTTCCGATGTAGGTGCTACTAGACCAGTCATGATAATTTCCACTTCTATTTTTCTTTCATAAGTTCTGATTTGACCTTTGTTCTGTTCATCCACTTTGACATTACTACTCTTTATAATTCTTTGCAATTTTTTGTTATAACATCTATATGATATTCTTTCATTAAAATAGCCAAGAAATATTCCTTCATTGAACATCTAGGATCAAACTTCCCAATGGAATCATCTCTTTTGATATAGCATTTACTACCAAAGATTCTGAAATATTTAACTATAGGTGTATGACCAAACCATAACTAATAAGGTGTCTTACCCTTGTCTCCTTTGATATGAACTTTGTTAAATGTATACACCACCATGCTAACAACTTCTCTCCAGTAGAGATGAGGCAAATTAGCTTCCATCATAATAGTTCTAGCCACATCCAAGATGGTTTTTTTCTTCCTTTCAACAAATTCATTCTGCTGAGGTATCCGAGGTGCAGACAACTATCTCCTTATACCATTATTCTCACAATAACTGTTAAATTCACCAGATCTGAATTCACCACCCTGATATGTCCTTAAGCATTTAATCTTGAATCTTGTCTCTATCTCAACTTTAGCTTTAAAGATTTTAAAATTCAAATGCTTCAGATTTCTCCCTTACAAAAGTAACCCACATCATTCTAGAATAGTCATCAATGATTGGCATAAAATATCTATCACCCTAAAAACTTCTAGTTCTAGCAAGACCACAGAAATCAGTATGAATAAGATCAAGAATATCATTAGACTTTTCTTGTATACTCTTAAAATAAGTTTTGACTTTCTTACCCTTTTGACATTCCTGCATACCAGATTATAAGGCTTCATAATCTTAGGTATATATTTAACAACCTTAGTTGAACTGATCTTTACAATGCAATCAAAATTCACATAACACAACATCTTATGTCATAGCCAACTCTCATAAATATGTGTAATTAAACATGTCTTCTCACTGGAGTTCAAATGAAGGATGTTACTTTTAGTCTGAGTACCAGTTGTAATCTCCAATCCAGATCTATTAATGATTTTGCATTTTCCATCCTTGAACTATAATTGAAAACCCTTATCCACCAACTATCATGCACTCAAAAGATTGTGCCTTAAACCTTCAACATAATAAACATTATCAATGTTGTGCTTACCATCCAATGATATGGTTCCTCTTCCCTTGATCATGCATTCTTTGTCATCTCCAAATCTAACTAGACCACCATCAAATTCTTGAAAAGATAGAAACTTCCTTTAATCTCCAGTCATATGATGTGAGAATCCACTATCTATCACCCATTCATCCTTGTCTTCAACTTTAGTAGCAAGGGATTTCTCTTAAAGTACTAGAGAATCTTCCTTGATAGCTAAGAATGCCCATTCCTTTCCTTTGCCATAATCATTAGTTGATTCTTGTGTCGATTCATCATTAGAATCAGTCACACCTTCCTCATTCACATAATAGCATGATTTGTCTTTGTTTCTTCTGTACTTATGCTTTTCCTGATATTCATGGTTAGGTCTAAAAGATCTTCTATCTCTTTCTTCAAATCTTGAATTCCTCTCAAGACATCTAGATGCAAAATGACCTATCTTATTACATGGAAAACATTTGAAAGGTAGTTTTCCTTTATACTTACTTTCTATCAGACCTTTAGGTACTCTTTTAGCAAATAAGGCTTCAAGTTGCTCAAATTCTTCATCCTCCTTATTCATCTCATCTAGCTCCTTTGCATACAAAACTTTCCAATCACTCTTCCTGGTTGATGATGTAGATGCATGAAAAGAAAGTTCAGTCTTTGTAATTCCAAAAAGTCCAAATTCTTAAAGCTCAAAAGTAGATAACTTCCCAACCAGAATGTCCCTATTAATAGAAGCATTAGACATAGTTCTTAGCTCATTAATTGTTGTAGCCTTCATATTGTAAGCTGGTGGAAAATCTCTCAATACTTTATAAATAATCTCATCTTTTCTCAAAGATCTACCACAACATTGAATTCCCATGACAACTTCATTTACTCTTTCCATAAAGGCAGTAATCCTTTCATCTTCCTCCATTTTTAAGGTTCTCATATCTCACCCAGTAACCATCAAGTTTAGCAATTTTAACAATAGGGTCACCTTCATTTAGAGTCTCCAACTATCCCATAAAGCCTTTGCAGATAATTTGTTGGTTAATCCCATTATTTGTTGATCTGAAAGGGCACACGAAAGGGCTTCTCTAGCTCTACAATCATTTTCAATGTCCTTATCCAAGTTTTTCGGAGGAGGATTTTCAGATGCCGGACCCTGAGGAGTATAGCCTTTCTCAGTGACCTCCCAAATCTCTTTCCCAAGACATCTTAGATGAGTCTCCATCTGAATCTTCCATACTCTATAATTTATTCCATCAAGCCTTGGAATTTCTCTACAGAAAACAACTTTAGATGAATTTGAACTATTAGATGCCATAGGATCTTTCTCAAATAGTTAAGATTATATGGAGAGGACCAATCTTTGATACCAATTGTTAGATAGCTCAGATAACCATTGGACAACTAAGAGGGCAAGGGTGAATCAGTTGTCAACAAGTTAAATGACTTTAAACACTTAAAACCTTTTATTGTAATACATGAACCAAATACCAGAATAACACCTATAGCAATTATGCACAGGCAGAAATCAAAGAACATTTACCAACCAACCACAACACATAAAACCAATATTTGTACATGGAAAACTCGATAAAGGGAAAAACAATGGTGATAAGCCTACCCACAGTCAGATGATACTTCTATAGTAAGTATGTGATTACAAAGAAAGGGGCCTCAACATGTAGGAAGACCAACAACCTAGAGAACACTTCTCATCATAAAAGGATCCTCATTGACTACCAAAGAAATCCTGACTACAATCTAGAGAAAAGAGTAAAGTACAAAGATAAAATCTCCTATGCCTGAGTACAGTTCTGGTTAAGTTCAATACCAGAGGTATAAGACCTCTTACACAAACCCAATTTGATCACCTATGATCAACCAAAACCTTTGCATATGATTACAACTTTATTTGTACACAGATAATCCCAAAACCATATTTCATCACATGATCTACAAAGAGATCTCACATCATATATATACCAACTCGGGACCTAAAAAATTAGGTCGTCCACATAAAAGATAATACAATAAATTCATTACATAAACCCACAAACCAATGATAATCCAAGTCGGCCTGAGATCGAAACAACATAATCCAATCCATAAATCCAACTAGTAATGCATTGGGATCAACTACCAACATGTTACATAAACCAAACCATAACTTAGATAGCACCAGACTCAAAATAGGTCACCATAAGCCAAATGCAACACCATCGATCAACAAGAACATGAACAAGATAATCAAAAGCATCCTGCAAACCCTCTAGAAGATGCACCAACACCACTTATCAAGTGCATCGAAATATCTTCAACAAAGCTTTGTCGGTAACCAAAAGACTTACTAGAATAAATAATAGCTTCCAAATCATCGTCTCAAATCAACAAATGGTGAAATGCATTAGGAACATATGAATGACCAATCCAAACCAATTCCACAAATGGAGTATACCAGAGATGATCTACAGATCAATATCATAAACCAACAATTCTACCAGAACCTGATAGACAATCAAAATAGCTAGTGTTGACAAAAATGATAAACATCAATGCAACACATAATCAATTCCTCTAAATTTCCAACATGATCTTCATGTTTATTTTCTTACCATGTGTCATTTAGATGTCCTTATTTTATTTGTTCTACATATATCCATTATGGTTCATTGCTTGAAATGGTGTTCTATGCTCATCTTCATTATGGTGAACCGTGTTAAAGGTTTGAGTTGATTTCTTGAGGTCATAATATTTATCAAAGGTCTGAGTATACTTGTTCTCATAATTATCATATTTCAAAGCTTTTGAAAGATTATTTAAAGATCGTTTGAAATCTCTATACCACTAATTCACCCCCCCTCTTATTGGTATTGTACTCTAACAAGAACTTGGGATCAAGAATAGTAGAACATATATTGTAAAACGTGTGACTCTAAACCACTTGAGATGACTACAAATACCACCAAGATTCAAGAATATTACCATGGGTAGGTGTGGAAAGAGAAAGTGGTATCCCATCCAAGGTTTGTAACTACAAATAAGGTATTAGGGAACCAACACCAATAGTTTCACTAGGGTTTCACAAAATAAATACCCAGCTTGTGTAGCATATTTAGAGGCAAAGCAAACACGAAAATGTCAAATATTTTTCAATCTAGCTAGATAAAGTGGAATTGGGTTTATATATCTTCCCGAGAGTGAAGATTCATAATAACTCTAGAAAAAGAGTCTTGGGGTGTGCAAGTGTCACACTTGATAATTCACAAAGCACAAAGTCTAGGTACACAACCCAAAGGAATCCCTTGAGATTAAGTGAGTAGAAACCACAAAATATTGTATTGGTGGAAAGAAAAACCATCTATGAAACTAGACCCCATCCCACCAAAGTCAAGGCTTGACAACTTCCCAAGCACACCAAATTATTTTGGCAATAAAAGTTCCTTCAATATGAAAGACATCTTTCATAATAAGAAGGGCATGGAATCCAATCCTCTTCTAGGAACGTTGGTTAACAAAAAACCCTAAAAAAATACAATGTTAGAGAAAGATTTTCTAGGCATCATTTACAAAGATGGCATGGATGACCCATTTGGAATATAAAGAAATCCCTTACTTTTGAGTAGAAAGAAGCCCAAGTCCACTAGAGTCACATGGGAGGAAATATAACTTCCAAGCCACTTTGTGGAAACCATGATGATCAATTGAAGAGGCCCATAAAAGCTATCTAAGAAGCTTCACAAGATTATTGTATCAATATTTGTAAGGAGCCCAAAAAGATGGATAGTAAACATGGGTTCTTGTAAATTTTTTAGAGAAAATCCAAACTTTCTCAAATAAATAAAGTGGCTTGGTGATCCACTAAGCCATTTTTTTCTCCATTCTAGCTAGGACTGCTTTGTAGAGGTTCATAAGAGAAAAAGGGGATACCAAGAAATCAAAATATTTCACCATGACCTATCCACTTCTATCCATACTAGAGCATCTAGTGAGGTGCAAGGGGAAAGGATTGTAAATAACATTGGGCTTTGTGTCATTGAATCACCAACATAGAAGCAAAATAAAAAGTATCAAGACAATGGAGCACCTCCTAAACATTGTGCTCATATTCAATGAGGGTGAGAAAAGATTCATCTCCAAAATGGATATTGATAGGCTATAAAGGTGACTCAGGCATAGAAATTCCCTTGACCCATCTAGAAAAGATAGAATTTGCAAGTGAATACCCAAAACCCAAAGTGGCCAAAACATACAAGGAAAGAGCCAAAAAGAAGCCTTGACAAATAGATCTATATAGATCGAAGGAAAAATATGTTGGAAATTGACACTCATTAGATTCATTTTGTTGTCATTGATGGCAACAAGATCTTATGGAGGTCACAAACCGGCACCGGGAGGCATATACTGACAGATACCAGCATTGGAAGCATTCAGGGCTACACTGACATTGGCACCGACATCAATACTTGAAGGAAGCCGACATCTAAGAAGATTTATTTCAGAAAATCATTTTGTAATTATTATCGAGGCTGACATTGAACATCTTTTTATAATATATTGTAAGCCGACATATGGCATATTGTTTGTAATGGGTATATAGATCAGTCTGCTAGGTCATTTTGAATATGAGATAAGATGCGACATAGGAGAATATAGAAAAATTATATAATGCGAAGTATATGTATGAAGATCATTTTGTATGTGAATGTTATATCATGCAATGATCTGTAGATAGCTTGGAAAACATTCTTGGAGGAGAAGAGATATCGGTAGTATTGTTGAGTGTTTATGAACTGGTATAGAGCAGAGCTAGAATCAAAACTCTATTTGGCATAGCAGATGCATTTTTTATTTTAGTTTCAGTATTTTACTTTAGCATAAGCTTGTAGTCAGTGAGACTCTTTAGTGATGAGAAATATGCTCTAGGTAGTGTGCCTTCCTACATGTGAAAGCCCCCATTATATTTAATATCTTTTCATATGGCTAGTGAACTGGTATTGTGGGCCACAAATCCCACCGTGGTTTTTCCTCATTGAGGTTTTCCACATATAAATTTTATGCTATGGTGTTCATTTATGTGGATGGTTTATTTGTTTATTTCTATATGTTTATTTGTTAACAGGTATATATATATATATATATATATATATATATATATATATATATATATATATATATATATATATATATATATATATATATATATGGTCCAAAAAGTTAAAAACTGTTCATTTCAGTAGAACACTGATTCACCCCCCCTCTTAGTGTTCTTAAATCCCAACAATTGGTATTAGAGCTTGGTACCTCAGAAAAAAGTTTAACAGCTTGAGGAAGTTCCTGAAACTGGAATCTTTGAACATGGCTATGGAAAAGCAACTTGAGATAGCTCTTGAGGATTATGATGCTAAAAGGATGAAGAACCTGAAATTGCAAGAATAATTGAATTCTAAAAATGAATTCATTCTTATCCTCCAAGAAAGGTTATCATCTACTGAAGCCAAGAGTAAAGAACTTTTGCAACAACTGGATGATGAGGAGAAGAATGCTCTTAAGGAACAATGTCAGAAACTAAGTCAAGCAAATATGCTCATGAAAAATGAAATGCAAGATTTGACCATGAGGTTATCAAAAGATATTGAGGATAGGAAGAAGAAGGAAGATAATCTTTCTATATCTTTGAAGAACAAATTTGATGAATGTGGCAGATTGACTCATGAGAATAATCTGTTAAGAACTAATTTGGCACACTCCCGGAAGAATGAACAAGAACTTGAAAGGCAAATAAATACTTTGAGAGATGATCTGACTATTGCAAGTGAGTATAAAGAAAAATTTAGGATCAGTGCTGCATAGTTGCATGACTTATTGAAAAGACAAAGACAGATTGATGATTCTAGAGGACTTGGATTTGTACAAGGTGAAAGCTCTAGTAGTGCTAATGAAGATCAGACAACCGATATGTAGAACTCATCAGAACAGAGGAAACCGATAAGGAAATATAATGCTTATAAATTTAATGGTAGATGTTTTGTTTACAATAAATTTGGGCATATGGCTAAACAATGTAGAAATAGGCAAGTCAAAACTATAATTTTGTTCTTGGTCAATGCACAAACTACAAGAAATATGGTCATAGATCAGAAGATTATAGAATGAATATTAAATGTCATGCATGTGGAAAGTTTGGACATTTTTCTAATTATTGTAGGTCAAGAGATAATACCAGATATGTCAAAGCAATTCAGAAGAACAATGTTACGTGCTATGCATACAACAAAATAGGTCACATTGCTAAGTATTGCAGAAGCAAGACTCAATCGACTAATAATGATAAAGATAATGAGAAAGGAAAGAAAAAGGTAGATGAAATACAACAATACCACACCAAGAGATGGGTAAGAAAATCTGAAGAACCAAATGGAGATGGATCTATACTAGCAATTCCACCGGTAGAACAGGGTATTCCTCCACCAGCACGAAATTCCATCGGTAACTGAGGCATAAGCCTTATGGGTTGGCAACATCACTGCTAAATCTTTCATATTACCCCAGAAGAGATCTCAAGAGATCTAGAAAGAGATCTGGAGAATTATGTTCATCATCGATGAAGGTTACCCCAACACATAGCTGTGAAACCGACATCTGTAGGGTTGTTGGTAAAGCATTATTTACAGAAAATTAGGGTTTTTCGCTGATAAAAGAGGGTAAGTGAATTCATTTTCACTCACTGAGCATTCAAGCAATCAGAGCGAAGTAAAGGCAAATTAAGAATGAGCAAGGCATTTCGAGTAGTTATGTGAGGCACTCAATCTTCGATCGATATTCTGGTACTTTTCGAAATGGCATCTGGATCTTTAGCTCCTACTTTTATTGCAAATCCCACAATTGTCAAAGTCAAGGATTAGTTAAGGCCTGTCTTTAAGGAGGTTCCCAAAATTACTAAAAAGGAAGATTCTGTAGGAGCATTTTCTAGGGTTCGTAACGACGTAATGTATGTTGAAGATGTGAGGGCATACATTCACCGCACTCTTGAGGATCTAGGCACAAAAGACATCAAAAGCATGTATCAATCAGTAATACTAGGAGACTCCAGAAAAATAAAACCAAAATTCAAATAAATTGAGGATCTAGGGTTAACCAGTATTCTTTATTTGTTGGAATTTAAGGATGAAGTTATCAAATATGTTTTGAGCAGGGTTCACAATGAATTCATTTGGTTAGATAGATCCTACATGATCATGAAGGAAGCTATTCAAGCTATCACTGGCTTACCTAGGGTCGAACAAGAACCTAGTAAGAAAATCTCCAACATAGAGGTCCTGAAACTCACTGGTTCTACACCTGATAACATATCAATGAGGATAAGCATGATCACCAACACAAATATAAAGTTTGCAAGCATGATCATAGGATACAAGGTAACTCAATCCAACCGATTGAATTCTGTTGCAAGTTCATGCATTCATGATGTATATTAGATGCTAAGGAATAATGTGAAGTATTATTTATGTGAATAGATGAGGAGTGAGTTGATGCTAAACCTTAGTAAGATCAAAGGAACCAAGAAAGGCACTTTCAGATATGGAAACTTGATTGTTTGTTTAATTCTTTACTTCCTGAATGAGCTACCTGGTTTAGGAAAGAAGCATTGGGATTATGACATACTGGTAGGTATGCAAATCAAAGAAGCTATCATCAGTCTTGGTATCGGTAGAGGAGAAAATTTGGGGATATTTTAAGACATTTCAGGAAAAAGATGAGGCAAAGGGAGAGAATTTCAAAGAACATTGTGGAGAAGTATTCCACTGATATATGTTTCATGGTGAAAACTGATGAAACTCTCATGGAAGCAGTTGAACTAGGGAAAATATGAATTAGTGAGCTTGGATAGGAGGTAGATGACAATATTTTTGAACTCTATGCAAAGATGTTGTTAGATGCCCCATTAGATGATAAGATAGAGCATTTCGGTATAGCAGGAGACAAGGCTCTTGAAGTAAAAACAAGTTTTAATAGGAAAAGAAGAGAGAACAAAATAGAGAAGATATCTACATATGTGAAATATGTGATCCACAAGATAGACACTCAGCTGGGTTCTAAATCTAAATAGGCAACCGAACCGGTAGAAGTTGGCACTATAGAAGTGAAGAAGCCACAAGTTCACATTTCCCCAATCACTTCTAACTTTGACTTTGAGGGTCATGAACCTTTGGATTTTAGAAGGGTGCAAAGAAAGAATGTGGTAAAACCACCGATAGAGCAACATAAGACAGAACCTAGGAGGAGACTTGTCAAAAAGGCATCTCATCCTACTGCACCTCCGCCATCGGTAAGGAAGCCTATGCAAAAGAGGAAACCAGTTGCATTGACAACCACAAGAAAAAACAAAAGGGTGATGATACTGGAACTGGTAAGACAACAATGGCCTATGCTAAACTTATTGATGAAGTTACAAAAGATGGAATATTAAAGAATATATCAAAGTATTATGAGGATTTAGAAGAGAATGAGCAAAATGAATTAGAAGAGGCTATTTTATTGTATATAGACATCTATAAGAAAGTCTTAGTTGAAATTTTGAAGGAAATACCTTTATCCCTATATAATAAACTTGAAGCTAGAAGACTTTACATTGTCAAGAGGGATAGGGAAATCAAGGAAGTTTCACTTTTGGAATTGTGTGGTACTAAAAATAATGAAGAAATGAAAAGATGTATAGACACTACAAATAGGACAATTTTTAGCGGTAAAAACTGGAAGATAAACCTTATGATGTTGAGAGTAAATGAGGTGGTAAATGAGACAAGTAAGGGATGGACAAAATTCTTTCAGAAAAATCTTGACTTTCTCACATGTCAAGAATAATTTGCAAGGGAAACATCTTCCACCATTCCTGACAAATCAAAAGGGAAGGGTATTTTGGAAAGTTCAACTCCAATTTTGGCACAACCACAACCGACAGTTAAAGAGAGTGTATAGTATGTACTGACATAGACAAATTTAGACCAAGGGAATGTACAAGGCACTGGAAACACTATGGATAATAGTCCATCGACAGTAACCGATACTGCACCAAGTGGCGAAGCCACCGGTGCAAAAGAGGTTGAGATGGACAAGGTAAAATCAACTGAGTCCATACCGACAGGTGAAATTGATTCCCCAACAAGAGTTTTGGCAATTGACACTTCTCAAGTTGAAAAGAAATCAGTCTCTAAGTTGAGTAAAATAGAATTAATGATGATGTCCACTCAGAAATTGCTGAAGGAAGGGACTGTAGATAAAGGGTTAATTTATCAATCCGTCTCTATACTACATAGACTAATGCCCGACTGTCAGTTTGAGGATGAAGCAAGCCCTTTCGGTAAGCTCAAGACTTTAACAGAGCATATATCAAATAACTTTCAATATCTGAGATAGATAGCAGATCGACAAGCCTTGATAGTTTCTCTGAAGCAAAAAGAACAGCCTTTGATCAACTCATAGAAATAGGGAAGAAGAAAATAGAAGACAAACTTATTCCCACTAAGATTTGTTCAAAATAATGTACTAATATTTACAGAGTATTTTGTAATATAGGAGGTCTTACAACTAATGTGGATAGTAGATTAAAGGAGTTATATGACAAAATGGCTAATATTGCTAACACTTTTGATGGATTGACTACACTAACTACATTTGTTGATGGACAAATTTTGTCCTTGGAGAACCAAGTTTTTTTCTTTTGAGAAGGAGAAAGATAAAATCATAAGGAGGGAAAGAAATCTAAGAGGATTGGTAAGCCCTAGACTTGATTCATTGGGTGTTGACAAGAAAGAATGCATGGATATGTTAGAAAAACCCACACCAACAGATATCCAGGAGAAGGAAACACTTGCCCACTTACTAAGTGGAGTTGCATCTATATCTAATACTTTCAAATCAGGCTGGGATACATACCTTTAGTTTCTACAAAAAGCATACCCGAAAATCCTGAAGATGACTAAGCTCTAGTGACACTAATAATATTCTTTCATTCTTTCAATTCTTTCACCAGTCTTTGGCATTAATGTCAAAGGGGGAGTATGTATATATGTGAAAAATATCAGGGAATATGTTATCAGATGGAGTATATTGCTCACGGGGAGCACACCAACAGGGAATCCATTTTTCACATGAGTATTGCCATCAATGCCAAAGGGAGAGATTGTTGGCAATTGACACTCATTAGATTCATTTTTTGTCATTGATGGCAACAAGATCTGATGGAAGTCACAAACTGGCACTAGGAGGCATATACCAGCAGATACTAGCATTGGAAGCATTCAGGGCTACACTGGCACCGGTAGCGGCATCAATACTTCACGGAAGCTGATATTAAGGAAGATTTATTTAGAAAATCATTTTGTAATTATTACCGAGGCTGACATTGAACATCTTTTTGTAATGTATTGTAAGCCGACAGAAGGCATATTATTTGTAATGGGTATATAGGCCAGTTTGCTAGGTCATTTTGAATATGAGATAGGATGCGACATAGGAGAATATAGCAGAACTGTATAATGCGAAGTATATGTATGAAGATAGTTTTGTATGCAAATTTAATATCATGCAATGATCTGTACATAGCTTGGAAAGAATTCTTGGAGGAGAAGAGATACCGGTAGTAGTGTTCAGGGTTTATGAACCAATACAAAGCAGAGCTAGAACCATAACTCTATTTGGCATAGCAGATGCATTTTTGAGTTCATTTTCAGTATTTTACTTTGGTAGAAGCTTGTAGTCAGTGAAACTCTTTAGTGATGAGTAGTATGCTCTAGGAAGTGTTCCTTCCTGCATGTGCAGGCCCCTATTATATGTAATATCTTTTCATATGGCCAGTGAACTGATATTGTGGGTCACGAATCCCACCATGGTTTTTCCTCATTGAGGTTTTCCATGTATAAATTATCTATGTTATGGTGTTCATTATATATATATATTCATGGTCCAGAAAGCTAAAAATTGTTCATTCCGGTAGAACATTGATTCACCCCCCCCTTCATAGACTAGATAAACTGGGGGCCAAAATAGAGAGCATCCAATGTGGATAGAATGAAAGGCCACCACTCTATTTGATCATATTCTTTGGAAAAATTGATCTTGAAATGATGGCACTCTATTTAGATTGATGGGCCTATTCCATTACATCCCATACTGTAATGATATTATCTAGGATACATCTAAATTTAATAAAACCATTATATTCAAGGAAAAGAACTAGGGAATAAGATGATGATTCTTCAAAGCCAGGGCCTTGGCAATAAATGTATAGGAGACATTGAGTAAGGTAATAGGCCACCAGATGCAAATGTCTTCAAGGTCACCTAGCTTAGATATGAACTTGATATTCCCTTTATTAATTAACTAAACAAGATATTAAGAATGAAAGTATTTAAATTGTACCTTATGAAAATTAAGTCCCACAAAAGGTTATAAATATTTATAAAATACACAAGGAAAGCCATCACATCTAGGGGCCTTTGCAATGACCATGGAGAATGCAGCTTCCTTGAGGTCCTAAATGGTGATTAATTGGTCATAGAAAATCTTTTGGGATTTTGATAGATGAGAAGGAATAATTAAGACACTCACATAGAGCCCTATCTCACTCAGGTTAGGCCTCTTGAGCAATTCAGACTTTCTCATAATGGTGAACAAATGCATGGAGAATGTTTGGTAGCTCAGAGAGAATTGTATGACCTTTATTGATTCCTTTGATTTCTCATGAAGAATTAAAATCTCAAGGAGACAATAAACATTCCTTGGAAGTACGATCCCCAACCTTAAGCTAGTGAAGCCTAGCTTTAATCTAGGAACCACAAGCAACATGACTATCAACAATTTTATTCTAATGATGGAGTTGATAAACCCTAACTTGTAGAGTGGGAGATAAATTATTGGCAAAAAAGCCTCCATGGAATGACAGAGCTCCAAGGTGGTAACCTCATATGACCATCGATGTTACATGGCTAGTTGTCAACCATTTTTCTAGAGAAAGCAAGTCATATGTTGAATAACACCATTCGACCAAACAATATGCCCCAATTGCCGAATCGAAAGACTCTCGAAATTCCAAATCCATTAAATGTGGGACATTATGGGAGGATTACTCAACAAGTAGGAATTTAAAAAAATGTGCCTTGGATGGTTGTACATGATCTACTTTCCATTCAATACTAACCTTAATGGAGGTTTGATAGGGTAACCTTAGGTAGAGGTAAAATTGAGAGATATTGATAGTCCCCAAAAGAGATAAAGGATTGTTTTTTCATCATAGCATGATCAAGACATTTAAATACTCTATTAGTATTGGTTCAAAAATTACTTTATGTATATCAAATTCCATGAGGATGGTTATGATCAATGTTGGTATCAAAGAGCCCAAATTTATTACACATGTTAAACCATGCTTCCATTTCATGATATTTCTATCAAAAGGGAATTAAGTCTTCTTTTTTAGAGGCCATATTGACCCTATTAAAATCATGAAATAGTACCCAAGTAGCTAGTAGTAATTAATTTGTAATCCACTACCATAGAAAAGATCATTCAACAACATCATTGGATCATTGGGAGTATAAGCATTAATGATCCCAAAGGAATGATTGTTAGTTGATATAAGGATCCAAATTAGCTGTTGAAAAGGATTTGACCCATGAGACACAATATAGGATTACCAACATGGCACAAGGAGAGTGGCCATGCCTCCCCAACCCACTCTATGATTGAAGGAAAGTAGAAATCACATTGGAAAAATAACCTAACATGTAGCAACAAGCATGAACCAAGAACTTTTGATTTTTTGAAGGCAAAAAAATCTAAACTAGGATATTTCTATCAAGTATTCTACATGGAATACATCTTGGTGAGCTGAGTAAGACCTTATAAACTCCATGATATTTATCCTTATTCCCAAGAGAAGAGAAAATAAATTCTACAAGAAATTAGATGCCATTTGGAAGCTAGGATAAGAAATCTTGTGCTTTTCTAGAGCTCCATCATGAACCTCCACATTCCTAGAAGGATTGTGAGAGAAAAAGAGAGAGGTTGGTTGAGTGGTTAACAACGATGGTAGATGAGGATTTAAAACCCAACTAGTAAGAAAAACACTATCACCAACCAAGAGAGTAGTAGACTCCTTCCCTTGAGTTGAAGGGTTTGAAACAATGGGTTGCAAATATGACTATAGTTGGGTTTTCAATTGTGGTTGATGTTGGTATATGCTAGATTTGGTTAAGTGTTGTCATTGATGTCAACACTATATCCTGGTTGGACCTATCCCTATTAGACTTTGTGTTTATCTTGGTTTTGGCTATGATTTTGATCTGGTATGATTAGATCCTTGGATTCAGTTTTGAATGCTTATTCATGATGGTTATATGATTTTCATATTGTGTTGGTTCATGATTTGTTGCTCTGGTAGCTATTACTTATTTTTCTGATTGATATTTATTGGTACCAGTTAGCTTTACTACTTAGCAATAATTGATGATTTGGTTAGATGATTTTGGTCTAGTTTATGGAAACATATTCTATTGTGCTGAAGGTTCTTCTTGACCATGTCCTAATTGTTTTGTGGTTTACATTGGTTGGCGTGTTGTTATGATGGTCCTATTTGGATCCAGTTAGACTTTCTATGTTATCACACTAATTGTTTCTACCGGTAGGTGAAACATGTTGGATTTTGGTCTTAGCAGAATTTTTGGTGGATGTAATTGTTTTGAGAGTTTGAATTACGTCCATACTATGTAATGTAAATCACAATATTGGTCCAGTGGTATTATGAGATATAATTTTTGTAATTATGGTTTTAGGGTTTAGCTGACCTTATCAGTAAGGTTGATGATCTAAATTTATGTGTGAATAAATTCATATCTTTTAGCAAAGGGTTGAGAAGGTTTTGGTGTTGTAGGGCAAACATCTGTTCTTAACTAGAACTATATTAAGCATTAGTAGATGCTACTTTCATAGTTCATTTTCTATGGATTGTAGTCTGATGTTTTGTAGGTGAGCGAGGTTTGTCCTTTTGTGATGAGGAGTGAGCTCTAGGTTGTTGGCCTAATTGCAAGTGCAATCCCCATTGTAATTATTTCACAAGCTGTTGCAAAAGTATTATCTAATTGTGGGTAGGTTTTCCCACCATTGTTTTTCTGCTTACTAGGTTTCCCAAGTCAAAATATTGGTGTCATGTGTACTGTGCTTTCATGCTTTATCTTTCATTGTGTTGTGCTCTGGTATAAATCTTATGACTTGCATTAACTATTATACTTGTGATAAAACTGATTCACCCCCCGCCACTCAGTTTTCTCCCAGTATTAGATCATTCCAATAGTTGAACTTGCTACTTGTTAGAATATGTAGTAGATAAGGATTGATTCTCTTTGCAAGATACTGTAGTCCAACCCTTATCAACTATAGGAGACTCAAAAGAGTGTGAAGGTTTAGACTCCTTGGGATAAGTCTTAACCCACAAAGTGGCCAAAGGGAAATCCTTAATCTTATGCTTAGAAGATTTGAATAAAAAATAAGTATTGGGTAGATTCAGATAGAGCACCTGCTTTTGATAAATAACTCCTATATTAATATCAATAGTCTTTTTAAGGTCTCAAGATAAATCAACTTCAACACAAACCTCTTCTAAGGATGAGCATGATAAAATAGATTGAGCTCAGCATAAACAACCTTGTTGATAAATTGGGAAATGGTTTGCAAAAATTCCCAACAAAGGGAGAACGAGAAATTAAATCCAAAATGTAACCTTGAGCTTCTTTCAATCAGAGAGAAGTCTTGTAAACATGGTTGAAAAACAAGAGATTATTGGACATACCAATGTTGGCTTGATGATGATGATATAGTTGTAATAGGATATCTAATGAATTTATTTGTGTTTTCATTGATGGAAACCATGTTTTTGGATTCATCCAGGTCATCTAGACTAATCGGTAGTGGAATCAGTTAGACAACAAAACTGCTAAGTTGTTGCTAAGTTGTTGTAAACTAGTAAATAAGAATAGAGCCATGATCAATCAACTGATATAGGCGATTGGAGAAGAGATAAACATTACGGTTTTAGAGGAGTGTTGGAGATAAGAACATGCACCTATGTTCCAAACTGCATCAACAGATTCAGTGTATTGAGTGAGTTATGATTGATTTGCCAGTCACAATCAAGAAGAAAACAAAACTGGTATAAAAGAGTTAGTTTGATTAGTAACCGGTAGACTTATTGTTATGTTTTTAAGTTATGAATTATTTTTCTGACATAAGAAAAGTGTAATGAGTGGGAAAATGTAAAAGATGACTAGATTCAATGAACCTAGGGAATTGTTCCAAGGTGTCGACTTAACAAAGTTTTTTTTAGGGAGATGTAAATTGTATGATTTTATGTATCAAGAGTGAGAATTTGATCGTGCGGTGAAAGAATTTAGATTTTGATGTTTAGTTGGTGATAGAAGCTAAGAAGAAGTGGATCTAATCAAACACAGAGGTGATAACTTCAGATCAGTTGAACTTGTTATCTTCCTAATAGTTGTAGCAAGAAAATCCTCTAACAAGGTCATTCCTAATAGGGTGCGATAGGATCCTCGCATGTCCGAAGGTGAACTCCTCTAACAAGGTGACACATTAGCTTGTGTTTGTAAATCATAGTAACATGGGTAGCTCTTAATAGGGTTGGGTCCTAACAAGCCTTAATATATAGATCTTAATAGGGTGTACCCATAATAAGGTGGTTGTATAACCTTAACCGATCAGATCTCTATGCTACAATTAGAAGATCTTTTTGGGTACTAATTTCCACTATGTTTTATCCCATTTGGGTTTCCATGTGAAAAAGCATTGTGCTATGGTTTTCATGCTTTATTGGATGTTTTCTTATGTGATTATATTGTTAGATATAATGCACCACTAAGAGGGGGAGGGGGTGAATCACTGGTTCTCCAATATTTTTCTTTTTACTAATCTTATGTGAGCCTAGATCTACCTCAAAGAAAACGGACCAGTTAGTGGAGAGATCAACACAAATACAATCACAAAAGGGACATCACATAACACTAGTATATATGAGGAAAACCCAAGATGGGAAAAACCTCGGTGAGTAATGCTGCTGGAGGCTACTACTCCAATCCAACCTCACAATGAAAAAAATAGTTACATAGTTTAGGGCACCAACCCAAGGAGCTACAACCCCTACTTGATTTATGGGCTACAACCTAAAGGAGATACAACCCCTACCTGATTTATGGGCTACAACCCAAAGGAGCTACAACCCCTGCCTTTAGGGCATCTATCCAAGGAGAACCAACCCCTGCACCAAGCTACAACTTAGTGTTCACAATATAAACATCAAATACATAAGTAGTTATCTTGTTACAAGTGAATCTTGCAACCTTATCATATGTCTTATTCTATCGGTGAGATACCTTCTCTGCTACACCGACTCACTCTTCTGCTGCTCTCTCTTGCTGCTTAACTGTTGATGAACTCTATCGGTAATCTTATCCTCTTCTTCTACTCTATTGAATCTCCACCTTACTCTCTTCTCTTCACCGGTATAACACTTAGCCACTTCTTTGTCTTCCTTCTCCGCAACCTCCTTCACTTCAGCTCTGTCGATATGAACACTACAAGTTCTTCTCTCCTACCAGTTGAATGCTTCAACCAGGTTCTCCTTCACTCTCACTCACCTCTCAGATGCTCATCGAGAACAAGGCTGATTTCTTCTTACCTACATAAGTATCACACTTCGCAGTAGCACCAATATTCTTCTATTATAGCAGCACCTCATACTGTCTTTTGCCTTCATCTTTATAGACTGGTTTCCCACCAAAAGACCATTTCAAAAATTAGGCGATTAGGGTTTGTTCACCACCCTCTTTGTAAACTAAGTCTAATAAGATCTTGTCTGATCTGATCTTCCAGACTGCCATCCTACAAAACTCTATCATTAGTGCACCTTCTAGATCATGCCTTCCATCTTTGGTGATCTTCTTTTTACCCCATCAGTGGTCTCTTGGTCAAAAGGATTTGGTTGTCATGTTTCCTTCATCCTCCTTGATCTTCTTAATCGCTCTTAGTTGGCTTGTAGTTGTCCTTCAGACCTCTAGCCACAAACCCCTACAATAATCTGCAACATGTCCCATGATTTTTGGGACCTTTTATCATAGTCGATCAGTTCTACACCTACCCTGCCGATTGTACATTTCATATTTATCTGATATAGGTTTGCCACCTCATGCATGGTTGTCATTTCATCCTCTTGTGGCATCACTATCGGTACCCACCTCATCACACTGTTCTATCAGTTTATGCCTAGTCACCGAACATTCAAACAGTTGGTTCCATCTACCGATAAACAAACTCTACTAGCATATGAAACCTTTCCAGTCATCATTCTTTTCACGACCTTCCTTAGTCTACCAATGTAACCCTCAAACCGGTCTTCAGACAATACTGACCTATGCATGCACATTCCCATCAAGTATCTGCACCTTGTCCATATTAATGATGGAATTGCATACCGGTTACCACTCTTGATGACACCATGTCATCAACCTTCACAAGACTCCATCTTTAATTAGGTCAATCTATTTATGACTGCATCTACTTAGCCTTACCTTTTCCTTGATCAATTATGTTTATTCCTCTACCGATTTGTCAAGGTGACAAACACTTCTCACTTCCTCTGAATTGGTATCTCATCATTCCTTCTCTGCCAGTCCTGATTTCATGTACTTAAGGCATTCCCTCAATTCATCGATGGATCCGATGTAGGCCTTCAAGTACTTACCTTTACCTCTTCACACTTATGCACACAGTGCATAATAGGAGATAATCTCCACTTACCAGTGGAGTGACACCTTATCTTCTACATCCTGCAATGTACTCATGTGGTTTCCCTATTTGTGTAACATTTCTTCAAACAAGCACATGTGATCTAATGTGTGCACATTCACTATCAGTCATTTCTTCTCATGATGACTGCATCTTCATCAGGTGGGAGTTCTTTTGTTTTTCAACCTCATGACATACCTGTGATCTATTCATTCTTTTCCTCCAGCATTGATGTGACTTAGGTAATATGATGCCTCTTCATCATAAGTAACCACTCAAACACTCCTCTATCTCATCACACAAGTCAGGCACTAACTTGTGTACTAGTGACTCCACTAGCCACTTTTTCTTGTCTTACCAACGTTCTGCAACACAAGGTGATATCAAGGATATCACATCCTATAATCCTTCATAGCCATGTTGTTTGTCTACCCCAACTATAATGACAATAATACCTCTAATTGAAATCTCAATCCGAAGTTTGGACATTCATATGGTAGAGTTTACTATTCTTATGGCTAGTGTTCATTTAGTTGTCAATCCAGGAACATAAAACTTGAAATGGGTCTGCAATATATATGCACTAAGCTCCTTAAATGATTATTCTTAATTACTGTAAGAAAGGTAGGAATGGAAATCATAAGACTAAATGAAAGCTTTTCAAAACTCTGCTGAAATGAACTAATGGAAATAACAAAATTCACACCATTCTGCCTTGGCTGCAGGAACAGTCAAAGGATCTATTTCCAGTGGCTGCAGGAACAACCCAGTCATGAACTTCTACTGCAACTATGTAAAAACTAACTTCAATAATCATAAACATGGGATCACTCACCAAGTGGGCCCCCTTAGATGAGTGATATCAAACTCTCAACAAAGAACTCTTAATAGATCAGAATAAGATATTTTTATTCATTTCTTCTTGAAAGATGATTACATATTCAAAAAGAGAAAATTCAGAATACTTGACAAAAAATCTACTCAATCCCTTTCCATTCTATCTAACTCTCGAAAAAGAAGGAAGAGCTTATTATAAATAAAAGAAAAACTAGAATGGATAACTCTAGTTATGCCCAGAAGAAAAGGTGGATCACTGTCAGATGAAGGGGATAACAGAGAGCTTGGCTGCAAGAACTGTGCATCTGAAACTGAACCATAGTCTTTGCACGCCAAAGAGATATTTTATAGATTAAAAATGCACCAAAGTTAAACTCCCATGGTGAAGTACAACTACTCTAATTATTCCATAGATCACACTCGCTTGAATCTCCTTCAATTTGACCTCTAGCTATTTGACATGATTCTCCAGTCCTTAGGTGCGAAAGAGAATTCTCCACCGCAGCATCAATTATTATTTGCACTAAAACAAAAACAATATACAAGGACATGCAGATGTATCTTACTTAACTAATACATTCATTAATTCACATATGAAATCATCCTAAATAATCTGCATATCACAGGGACAAACCATTTGGCTGCAGAAATAAATTGGTATGGCTGCAGGAATTAACAGACAAGGCTCAAACATGATTTCTTAAGTTCAGTTTTAAAACATGGATTACATATAGTCAATTCACAATATTTTACTATCACAATGCAACCTAAAAGATACCAAAAACCTAAGAGTCCTGATAAAAAACATGTCAATACACCGACTTATCATGCCCCCCAACTTTAAGGGTTTGCTAGTCCTGCAACAAAAGGAAAATTTTTAATTTTTGCTGAAACTCTGAAATCACCAACAGTGTCCTATCCGGTTCCCTTGGAAGGAAAATTCCAATAAAATCCCTTCATTTTCTCCAACCTAGACCATCTAGCTGTTTCTTCAATATCTACATCATAATTCTATTCTGTTGGGGGGCATGCCAAAAGTGGCCACATTAGGATAGGAGGCTGAAAGATTAATGGTAACCAATTATTGGATTTCTCCCTTCCTAGCTATATGTACTTGGAGGCTCTCTGTATAGTTGCATGAAAATTCTGTAATGAGTAGGGTTCTCCCAGTTTTAAATGATCTGGTAGATGATTCCAGCATTGAGTTAGTCCCTCTAGTGTTGTTGTCCTGTGGGTTTGAACTAATTTCTCATATGCTTGATAGACTTCCTCTCTAATTGGAAGTATTATCTTACTAACATCATCCCTTATTAGCAACTTTTGCCAATCATAATACAGAACCCTGGGTGCTTCTGATTCCCTTCTCAATGGAAATGGACAGTCAAGTTCCAATTTTTCAAACTCCCTGGCTTGTGGTCCTATAATCATTTCATTTTGTATCCAAGACATTAGAGCTCTGAGATGGATATCCCCAATGTACAACAAAGGATTCCATTCTCTGTCCTGGGGTATAGCATAATTATGTAAATATAATTCACATAACAAGTTCCTTATAGAATGTGGGGAGGTTTGATAAGCATGATAGAATTCCTCAGGTGTTTCCAATGATGGATTAAGGTCCCTTACTATACGGTTTAATCTGAAATTCAGATACCGTTCTTTCAAGTGCAGTGCATAAATTCTTGGGGGAGCCCTACACTGCATTATCTCAGGAACCATACCATAGATCTCTTCTACCTTAGTCTCCCATTCTTTAATTCTATTATTTTTCTTCTCAATCTCTTTTTGTTGTTTATTAATTATTCCTTGCAACCTATCCTTCTCTATTTCCCACTACCTAAAGAATGTTAAAGCAATTGATAAGCTAGTTAGGGATGAAGGAGTTCTTATGGGTCCTACCTTAGACCGTGGAATTTCTTCAATAACTTCCTCATTCTGGATTGGCATATTTCCCACATTTTCTTCAGGTTGCTGTGGAACATCATTAATAATCTCCTCACATTGCAATGCCATTGAAGCCAGATTTGCAAGTTTATCCATTACAATTTCTTCCTAAATTGCTTCTTGGATTTCTTCTCCTGCAGGATTTTCTTGAATTTCCTCTTCTGCAGCATTTTCTTGAATTTCCTCTTCTGTAGGGTTTCCTTGAATTTCCTTTTCTACAACATCTTCTTCTTTTGAAGTTTCTATTGCTATCACCTCTGCTAGCTTACTCACTGGTTGAGTCTTATGTGTCCTCCTTCTTGTTCTCCTAACATAAACTTTTGAAATAGACGTAGGGGTTTTTGTTTTTGCTCGACGCCTCTTGGCTACAGGAGGGATATGCACTTCCTGCGGTCGGATAACAAATTCTTCCTCTGAATCCTCCTTTTCCAATTCTTTTCCTTGAAGAGAGGTAGAGGGTTGTCCTTCGATTCGCTCTGCTTCAACATTTTCTTCTAAAATCATTGCAACTCCTTCAACAACCAGCAAACCCTCATCTTCACTAGAAAGACCTTCTGCAACTATCTCTTCTTGAACCGGTGGATTATTTTCAATAGGGTCTTCATTTACCCTAAATTGTAGAATATCTTCAAACACACCCCATTCCATTTGTGGAACATCTCTCAGGGACCGTTGTACCAGCAACTTCACCAGTCCATGGTGGCTAACAGAGTGATTTCCATATCTTTTAGTCTCCTTAGCACTTATAGAAATGAGATGATACAAGAAATTTGGGACATTAACTCGCCGGTCATGATGCAGATGACTGATTAACTTCAAGTGAGGCAAATGGATATTTGAATACTGTCCTTCATAGGAAATATATTTCATAATATACAAAGCTACCTGAGGCCAATGTGCTAGCAAAGAAACCCTTCTAGTCCCTTGCTTATCCACCATTAAGGGTCTGTCTGTAGAAATTGTGAACTCTGCCCTGGCACTCCTTGCATCCTTGGATTCTGGAAAGAGTTCTCCTTCCTGTAGCAACCATGTGACCTTTGCAATTCGCTACTCTATAGCAATTACCCTCAACCCCTTAACTGTAGCTTTTCCTTCATCAAAAGAATGCATAAATTCCGCAACTATTTTGTCATTGAAATCCCTAATCTTCAAGAAATAATCCAGCCAGCCGTGGTTTTGGAAATAATGCACACAAACAACATCCTGCAGCAACCCTTCATGTACAGTTGGTTCATGGCGAATCAGATCACCTCCCATCTTTTACTCTGATACTTCCGCAGCTTCACCAAAATGTTTGACAGATTCACAAAGGCTAAAATCTACATAGCTTAAATTTGGCGGCATAACTTATTATTCACTCTCGTGAAATAATAATTATCATAAGTAATGTCAGTTAGGAAATCAGTTCGGGATAATAAATCTTACTAGGAAAAAGGACCATAAAGTACCCCCCCAACTTAACCTAGCACGTGTCCACATAGGCTGACGAGATGTAGGGTTTGAAGCAAATTAAAATCATAATGAACTAATAAATGCAAAATTAAAATAAAGTACAATATACACATACCTGCAATTGGGCAAAAATCATGGCAAAATGAAATGAAGTGACAAATAAGAAAGTGGGATGGAATTTAGTGGATGGAACTCTATGTATGAAGAACAATATTTCACATGGAAATATTTGATTATGATACAATAAATAAGTTCACTACAAAAGCTACAGGAACATCACCTTTATCAGCATGCCCAAGTGCAATAGGAAGCTCATGAATTATTACTGAATCATTGATAGTTGCTGTAGGAACATCACCAGTTGTTGCAGGAACTTGTATTTCATTTTGAGGAGCAAACTGCTACAGAAACTCTTCTCTAGTAGCTATCTTGTGATAATGTCATAGTCGGTGTCCATTCACTAAGAGTTTAAATCGAACAGGATCTATTGTGGACAACCGAACTGCTCCATTATGAAAAACTTCTTCTACCTCATAAGGACCCAACCACCTTGTTTGGAGTTTTCTCATAGCATCCTTATATCTAGAATCATACAAGAGTGCCTAGTCACCAACTTTGAATTTCTTTTCTCTGATATATTTATCATGCCATCTGGCTCTTTGGTTTTTAATCAATTCTGTTGTTGAACAACTATCTTTCTCCATTCATCAAGAGCATTTAACTATTGAATGCATTCCTTCTATGCTTTAGACAATGTCATATTCAGTTGTAGGGTTGTTCTCAAGGTTTTATGCTCAAATTCAATAGGCATAATTGTTGTTTTGCCATTAGACCATTTCAAAATGTGTGAATCCAATTGGTGTTTTCCATGTTGTTGTATATGCCCAAATTGCCTCTGAAAGCCGATTAGACCAATCTTTCTTGTGGATAGACACTATTTTTGTAAGAATAGCCTCAAGCTCTCTGTTGGTAACCACTACTTGGCCATTAGACTATGGATGGTATGGAGTAGATTTCCTGTGTCTTATATTATATTCATTGATCAAAGCTTTTATCAATGTTGATGTAAATTGAGGTCCCTGATCTGAGAGGATTTCTCTAGGTACTCCATACCTTGTAAATATTTCCTCATAGAGAAACTCAGCTACCTTATTATCTCTTGCATGTTGCATAGCTCTAGCTTCTACCCATTTTGTCACATAGTCTGTATATACCAAGATATAAGATTTGCCATTAGAAGGTGGATCAATGGGTCCAACAAAATCTAATCCCCATTTATCAAATGGTGTAACAGATATTTGAGGATATAGTGGCATCTCATCAGATTTTGTAGGTTTGCCTATTCGCTGACACCTATCACACTTCCTTGTGTACTGAGCTGCATCCTTGTGTAGTGTAGGCCAATAATAACTAGTATTGAGTATTTTCAGTGTTGTCCTTTTGGTAGCAAAATGACCTCCACATGGTTCATCATGACATGCATGCAAGATGTCATATGTTTCATCTTCTCTGACACATCTTCGCATAACTTGATCAGGTCCAGTATAAAATAGACAATCACCAATCCATGAAAAGTTAAAATTTTTTTTAACTAGCAACCTTCTTTCCTTAGGAGAAAAAGAAATTGGCATCTTAGCTACAGCTAAATAGTTGACAATATCAGCATACCAAAGAGTATGAGCCTGTATGAGAAACAAATGCTCATCTAGAAAAGTGTCATCTATCATTGTAGAGTCTTCCTGCAATTGAAGACGTGAAAGATAATCTGCAACAACATTAGACTTCTCTGGCTTATCAACAACTGTGATATCAAATTCCTGTATCAACAATAACCAGCGAGCAGTCTATCGGTGATGGATGGCTTATTCATAAGATATCTAATTGCAGTATGATCTGTATGCACAAATATTGGGTACCCTGTAATATAGTGTCTAAACTTGTTAAGGGCATATATGATAGCTAACATTTCCTTTTTAGTAACTATATAATTCAATTCAGGTCCTTGCAAATTCTTGCTAATATAATATATTGCATTTTCCAACTTGTCAACTTTTTATCCTAACACTGCTCCTATAGCATAATCAGATGCATCAGTATGGATTTGAAATGGTAGAGACCAATTAGGTCCTTTAAGAACTGGTGCCTGAGTCAAAACATGCTTAAGCTTTAAAAAAGCTTCATTGCATGCTGAGGTCCATTTAAATTCTGCATCTTTAGTAAGCAGTGTATATAAGGGACTTGCAATTTTGCTGAAATCTATAATGAACCTTCTGTAGTATCCAGCATGGCCAAGAAAACTTCTCACATCTTTCTGCTTCACAAGGTCATTAATTTGCTGAATAACCTCAATCTTTGCTAGATCCACTTGTATGCCTTGTACAGATATATGATGACCAAGGACTAATCCTTCTTCCATCATAATAAAACACTTTTCACTATTTAGAGACAAATTGTAGTCCTCACACCATTGCAAAACTTTCTTCAAATTATCCAATGCTTGATCAAATTTAGAACCATAGGTTGTAAAGTCATCCATGTAAATTTCCATTATGTCTTGAGAAATATCAGAAAAAATACTGATGACTGCCCTTTGAAAAGTGGCTAGAGCATTACACAACCCAAAAGGAAGAATAGAATATGCATAAGTGTCCCATGGACAAGTAAATATTGTTTTCTCTTGATCCTCAGAAGCTATTTGTATCTAATTATAGCCACTGAATCCATCAAAAAATGAAAAATATCTCTTACCAGCAAGAAAATCCAATACCTGATCTACAAATGGTAGTGGAAAATGATCCTTCCTTGTGGCTAATTTCAAGGCTCTATAATCAACACATACTCTCCATTTGCCTCCCTTCTTAGGAACTATCACCAAGGGTGATACCCATTGACTGTCAGAAATAGGATAGATAAATCCAACTTTCAACGTTTTCTACAATTCTTCTTTAACTATCTCCTTCAGGGCAGGATTGACTCTTCTTTGAGGTTGTCTAAGGGGACAACACTCATCCTTTATGTAAATGTGATGAGTACAAACTGCTGAATCAATTCCATTCATATCCTTGTAATCCCATGCAAAGGCATTTCTATGGAGTTTTAGCAAGTCTACCAAGCTATCCTTCTGAGTATCTGCTATATTCTTGTTGATATTCAAATATTTATTCAATGAAACCTCTATCTTGATAGTAAGATCAATCTAATTTATATCAGAAACATGAGAATATGACAATCCCTATGGCAACAAGGTATGCAAGATATCAGTGGCTGCAAGAAAATCCAATCCTGCAATACTCGGAACCAATTCCTACAATTCTCGGTCTTCTATTAGTTCATTTGTCAGAACCTTATAAAGGATTGATTCTTCATCATATAATTGCATGAGTGGCACCCGATTAATCATCATAATAGAGTCAATTTCTTCAGATTCCTCTCCTAAAATAGGCCAAATAGCCTGTTGCTGCTCAAGCTGAGGTTGTGCAAGGGAATACAAAGCCAATGTCAAGGGAATACAAGGCCAATGTTTTTCTGGAACTGTCATCTGAAATCGTCATGTCTCCTAATCTACACCCAATATATGCATCTGTTGTGGCAAGCCATGGTCTTCCCAAAATGACTGGATATCCCCCCAATGTTGCTTTTGGGGATAAAATCATAAAGTCTGCAGGGTATTCCCAAGAATCTAGTATGACCACTATATCTTCTATCATACCATCAGGTCTTACTGCAGAGCCATCAGCAAGTTGAAGAACTATGGGTGTAGACCTTAAACTATCTATCTCTAGATGTTTAATTACTTCCCTTGTCATTACATTAATGGCTGCCTCTAGATCAACTAAAACATTCTTTATTTGACTGTCATTAATGACTATACTCACAACGGGACTGCCTGGATCAAAACACTTTGTTATAGCAATTTTTCCAAACATAATATCAGCTAACTAACCCATAACATGAACTATTTGTGGATCCTTTTTCTTTCTACCAGGTTTCTTTAGGCATGCCTCCCTCAATACCTTACCATATATTGGAACATCCTTTATTGCTTGTAGCAATGGAATTCTAACACAAATGTGCTTCAGTTGATCAAGAATATCAAAGCTTTGTTGTTGATCAGTTGAAACTTCTTTGTCTTTCAATCTTTGGAGAAATGGTGGTAATATTTGATTCTGAGGTATTACATCATTAGAATCAGAGATTGGTTGCTCTTCTTGTACCTCAGTAATAACTGGCTGAGAGGGATTAGGTAGTGTTGTTCCAGATCAGAGGTGAATATCATCCAGTGATAAAGAATAGGTTGGGTATTGATTAACATCAGCTGAATAAGCTTGTTGTTGTTGCTGGGATTTGATATTTGGATTAGGCAACAGTTGAGTAGGTAGTTGTGTTGGCTTGGGAGGTGGTGTTGTGGCTTCAGGAGGTGGCATTAAAGCAAGAGGTTGTGGCTGTTGAGCAGGAGGTTGATATCCAGAAGATTGGGATGACCATGATGGGTTTCCCCTCTATTGAGAGGTAGGTTGCCAATTCCCTTGAAACTGGTTCCCTGCACCCTGAGGTGGATACTAGTTTCCCTGTGGCTGCTACCACTGGGGTATCTGATTAGAAAATTATTGTCCTTGGCCTTGTGATCCATACCAATGTGGATAATTACCAAATTTTTGAGAATATTGTGGTTGCCATTGGTTATTTGGTGCATAAGAATTACCACTAGAACCAGAAAAGGAAAGTGGATCAAGTGGCATACCTTGTCTCAGAAAATTTGGTCTTCTCTGAGCAACATAGAAGACTTGTTCATCCTCCCCTTGAATTGGTTTGAAATCAGGTACTTCAACATTTGCAACCATCTTACATCTACAATCTTTCTTCCGCTGCTTACAATGAGGATAGAATTCTACAAGAAATGCATCAGCTTCCTCATGCTTCTTCTTAGCTGCCAATGTATCCAACTGAGTAGCCATATTGTTTATAATGTCCTCCTTGAAATCTTTTAGCAAATGACTAAGTTCCAACCTAGAAAATCCATTTCTAGATGATGATGATGGTGCTCCTGGCTTAAATCTCCTATTCTTCTTAGAAGTAGATTTGGAATACTTTTTGCAAATTTATTCTATTTCAGCCAAAGTAGATTGTGTAATGTCACCCCCCCCCATTAGATCTAAGGAATTGGTGCATTCATCACTAATACCCCTCAAGAATATCAATTTGAGGGAATCTTCATTCAAAGTACTATGCTTGGACTTCTTGACACTAAACAAAAACCTTTCCAGATAATCCTCAAGGCTCTCATCTTCAGTTTGTGTCATTCTAAAGATATCCTCCCCATGTCGATCAATGCCTCTAAAATAATCTTTATATTTTGCAAGAAACAACCATTTCATTTCATCCCATGTATTGATTGTGCTACTACCCAAGCTCATGAACCATCTCAAAGATGACTCCTTCAAAGTGGCTGGAAAATTTTTGAGTCTATGGGCATCTGTAGTATAGTCAAAACTCCTACAGAGAACATCAAACTCAAACAGAAATATATCCAGATCCTCTGTGACCAACCCATAGAACTTAGGAAGTGAAGATGCTGGAATGTTCTTGAGGTTAGCATTATCATTCTGGTCAGAGATGGGAAACTCAAATGTTGGACCAGGTGGTGGTGGTGGATTATTTCCACTAGAAGGTGGGTTCCCTTGCATTGGACTTATGGGGGTTATTACAATAAGCAACTCTTCTTCTTGTGGACCAAAAAGGAGCTGAAGACTACCTTCTGGAAATTCAGACTTCGGTTGATTCAAATTTTGTGGGACTTGATACAGCTCAGAAAAAAGGTTTATATCTGAAGAACTATCTTCTACTTGAGTAGTATGAGTGGGTAAAAATCTACCTCTGGCATCTCTTCTTCTATTATGTATGCAGATTCATGAAATTCAAACAATTAACTAGAAACTAAAATAATCATAAAAGGCTCTTAGCTTGATACCATCCCCAGCAACAGCACCAAAAATGTCTACCCCAACTATAATGACAATAATACCTCTAATTGAAATCACAATCTGAAGTTTGGACATTCATATGGTAGAGTTTTCTATTCTCATGGCTGGTGTTCATTTAGTTGTCAATCCAGGAATGCAAAACTTGAAATGGGTCTGCAATATATATGCACTAATCTCCTTAAATGATTATTCTTAATTAATGTAAGAAAGGTAGGAATGGAAATCATAAAGACTAAATGAAAGCTTTTCAAAACTTTGCTGAAATGAACTAATGGAAATAACAAAAATCACACCGTTCTGCCTTGGCTGCAGGAACAGTCAAAGGATCTATTTCCAGTGGTTGCAGGAACAACCCAGTCATGAACTTCTACTGCAACTAAGTAAAAAATAACTTCAATAATCATAAACACGAGATCACTCACCAAGTGGGCCCCCTTGGATGAGTGATATCAAACTCTCAGCAAAAAACTCTTAATAGATCAGAATAAGATATTTTTATTCATTTCTTCCTGAAAGACGATTACATATTTGAAAAGAGAAAATTTAGAATACTTGACAAAAACTCTGCTCAATCCCTTTCCATTCTGTCTAACTCTCAGAATAGAAGGAAGAGCTTATTATAAAGAAAAGACAAACTATAATGGATAACTCCAATTACGCCTAGAAGAAAAGGCGGATCACTATCAGATGAAGGGGATAATAGAGAGCTTGGCTTCAAGAACTGTGGATCTGAAACCGAACAACAGTCTTTGCATGCCAAAGAGATATTTTGTAGATTAAACATGCATCAGAGTTAAACTCCCATGGTGAAGTACAACTACTCTGATTATGCCATAGATCGCGCTCGCTTGAATCTCCTTCAATTTGACCTCCAGCTATCTGACATGATTCTCCAGTCCTTAGGTGCGAAAGAGAATTCTCCACTACAGCATCAATTATTATCTGCACTAAAACAGAAACAATATACAAGGACATGCATATGTATCTTACTTAACTAATACATTCATTAATTCACATATGAAATCATCCTAAATAATCCGCATATCACAGGGACAAACCATTTGGCTGCAGGAATAAATTGGCATGGCTGCAGGAATTAATAGACAAGGCTCAAACATGATTTCTTAAGTTCAGTTTTAAAACATGAATTACATATAGTCAATTCACAATATTTTACTATCACAATGCAACCCAAAAGATACCAAAAACCTAAGAGTCCTAATAAAAAACATGTCAATACACCGACTTATCATTGTTCATTCATCTCTGCTACTGATAGTCATCCCATACCGGTTGACATCAATGAACATAATGCCAAAAATCTCCCCCTTTGGCATTGATGTCAACACATGTAGTATCTGGCATACTACATAGTCTTTCTTCCCCTTTGCTGTGATCCATGGATTCACTCTCATGTAGTATGCAGTATACTACAAAATCCTTCTCCCCCTTTGACAACAATGACAAAGGATACTGTCAGGATATCATTCCTCCCTGTGTTTACTAGTCACTGACAGAATTCTTTCTCCCCATTTGTCTTCATTGGATGTAACACTTCTATTGATACCACTTGTTATCTTTGTCACCGATTGTTACATCTTTTCAAGTCATAGCACTTGAGATGGGGAGCTTAACCATTAGCTGACACCAATTGAGAATGCAAGTCTGAAGCAATTTGAACTTGATTTGCAGAAAGATTGTTACTAATTGTTGATGTGTCAATGAATACTACTCATTTGCCGATCAACCTGCAACAAAATTGCAATTTCCATCTCCAGCAGTTTGGTAGTCATCATCCTTACCAGTTCAAGCAAGCTAGCTCTGCATCATGAGGACTTGAACTCCCCCTAAGTCATACACCTTAGGTTCTTATCTTCAGTCAAGTACACTACCAGAATTCTGATCTTCTCCATATACTAGTTTAGCTGTGCATATGTGATCATCTGTTGATCCTTTAATTCCATTATATCCACCAGAGCTTATAACTTGATCCTGGATCTACACAATGCTAGATAATATTATCATCATGCTAAGAGTCAAACCGGTTAGCCCAAAAGTATGCACACCTACATGAATAACCACGGGGCCAACAAATGTCATTCAAGTTTTCATCAACACCACCTGAGACATATTTTCACACCATACTATCGGGGCTAATGCAATGGTCTCCAACTTCATTTTCTTACAAAACCTACAAGTATTTATTAGTATATAAGTCGGTAACATCTTGCATAAACTAGTTAACACCTAAAACCAATTGTTAACCTTTACTCATTGAAGCGTGTAGTGGTGATCCAACACTGATCAATAGGTGTGTAGTTAATGCAGCCTCTACACACACTTATTAGTTCCTTACTTTTCATCGGTAATAATATGTTCTTCCATATTGCCTTCTTTACTGGGCGGGATGAATAGTAAATTCAATGTGCTACTCCCCCTAAGATCCTGCATCTCCTTTACCCCTTAGGAGATATCTTCTGTGTGCTGAGTGCACAGTGCCAATCCATGGTCTTCTTCCTCCATACCTGCTTGGTCTCACCTTCTTCCCATTTTTTCAAACTTGGGAGCAAGTCCATTTCCTGATTCTCCATCACAGCTTGAAGTAGTGCTATAGTAGCACACAATATCCATCCCAACTTCATGATTGGGAAATCTCATGATATATTGGTTTGACCAACTTCTCCTGGTCATGTTGTTGTGACTAGCAGCCAAAACTGGTGGACCTCTTGCTCCTACAGGGCGAATTCTCCTTTGGTTCCATGCAGGTCTCTACTTTCCATATGTGTTGTTTTCAATTTTCTATAGGGCATAGCCATTTTGTTGGCCTCCATGTGATTGCAAGTTCCTCTTCCTATATTCAAACTCTCTATGGCCAAAACCTTTGCAGTTATGATAAATAACATTTGCATAACTAGAAGAGGGGACATGCATGTATCTCTTCCTGGATACATTTTTCTCATATGCATGTTGTCTATGAGATCCTAGATTATTCCTTCTAGATTTCTTTCTACTTTCTTCTGCACTATGGCCATAAGCATTACATGCAAAATAGTACGTGGTAAAGGATGGCATATGACTTACAAATTTATTTTGCCATGCATGAGGAGATCTTACCGATTTTGCATCTCCATTTCTTCTTCTTTGAGAATAGATACTTGGTTGTCCATTATGTGTAGATCTTCCATCTGGTCTCTTCTTCTCCCATATTTTCTTTCCCCTGTGGGTGATAGCATTTCTTTGTCCTTTGCTGGTAGGAGGTCTTCTTTGCTTCTTCCTCATCTTCTTGCTTCCAGTGAAGCTTTCTACTCTCATCTTCCCCTTTCTTTTGGGATCTTCAGTGTTCCTTCTTCTTGCAGCACCAGTCTTCTTTCTTGACCACAAGTCCACACTGGTTGTATCTAAATCAATCTTCTTTTAGGGAGCATTTCTCACTGAGAAGGTTTGGCCTTTGTTTTTTCCATTGGAAGAGACAAACAGAATGTCATTGTGGGGGACATTCTTGCTGGTGGAGCATTCACCAGCACCACTTCCTGAACCTTCAGTATCCTTGGCATGATTTTGATTCTTTAGTATCTTGTCCAAGGCATCTTTGTTGTCATCAAATCAAACTCTTACCTTGAGCTCATTTTGACACTTCTCAAGGTTATTTCAAAGAATCTTCATTTCTCTAAGAAGCTGTTGATTTTCTTCATTCTTCATTTCTAGCCTAGATACTAGATCTTCACACCGGCACTCCTTGGTGTCTCCTTCTTGAGACATCAACTCTGAGAGGCATTTCTTAGATTCCTCAAGGCATTTTGATAGTTGGTTTTACTCTACTATGGTAGCATTCTTGAATAGCTTGTATTCCCTTCTAACTCTATTGAGTTCTTCAAGTGAATTTACAAACTCTCCTTCAAGGTCAACTTTTGCTTCTTCTTCATTATTAAAAGGATCTTGATGGCTAGATCTATCTGCCATGTCTTCCTCTTCATCATCATCACTTCCCAACATATCTTGTTGAGGGGAACTATTTGCCCAGCCACTTTTAGATTCTTGATCCATGAAGAGGTGATCTCCTTCTTCATCACTGCTATGGCTGCTAGCAGATCTATCTTCATCATCTAAATAAATATGAGAAGTATTTCTCATATTTTCTTCAATTTCTAGTTCTACAGTTGAGGGTTTATTTCCATAGAGCTTCTTCAGTCTTTCCCATAAGCTCTTTGTTGTTTTACACCTATGAGGAGACATCAACTGTGAGTCCACTGAATATAGCCTTCATGGCCTCTTCATTGCACTGGTTTCTTCTTTCTTCTACAAATCTGGTAGGAAGATTGATCTTTCTAGGGATACCATTAAATACTGACATCCATACATCAAACCCTCAAGAGGATTAAAAAACTTCCATTCTGCAACTCCAAATAGAAAAATTTGAACCATCAAATACATGAGCAAAGATTGACACTAAACAAACCATTGTGTCCTTAATCCTGAACCTACCCAAGTTGGAGAAAGCTCCTCTAACTGAGAACCTAGGCTCTGATACTAATTGTTAGACACAATGCACCACTAAGAGGGGGAGGAGTGAATAAGTGGTTCTCAAATCTTTTTCATTTTACTAATCCTATATGAGCCTAGATCTACCTCAATCCAGATGGACTGGTTAGTGGAGAGAACAACACAAATACAATCACACAAGGGACATCACATAACACTATTATATACGAGGAAAACCCAAGATAAGAAAAACCTTAGTGAGCAATGCCGCTGGAGGCTACTGCTCTAATCCAGCCTCACAATGAAAACACAGTTACCAACTTTAGGGCACCAACCCCTGACTTTAGGGCACCAACCCAAGGAGATACAACCCCTACCTGATTTATGGGCTACAACCCAAAGGAGCTACAACCCCTACCTGATTTATGCACTACAACCCAAAGGAGCTACAATCCCTAACTTTAGGGCATCTACCCAAGGAGCACCAACCCCTGTATCGAGCTACAACTTAGTGTTCACAATATAAACATTAAATACATAAGTAGTTATCTTGTTACAAGTGAATCTTGCAACCTTATCATATGTCTTACTCTGTCAGTGAGATACCTTCTCTGCTACACCGACTCACTCTTCTGCTGCTCTCTCATGTTGCTTAACTACTGATGAACTCTACCAGTACTCTTATCCTCTTCTTCTACTCTGCTAGATCTCCACCTTACTCTCTGCTACTCTTCGGTATAACACTTAGCTAGTTCTTTGTCTTCTTTCTCTACAACCTCCTTCACTTCATCTTTGTTTGTATGAACACTACAAGTTCTTCTCTCCTACCGGTTCAACACTTCAACCAAGTTCTCCCTCACTCTCACTCACTTCTTAGATTCTCTTCAAGCAAAAGACTATTTTTCTCTTACCTATAGAAGTATCACACTTTGCAGTAGCACCAATATTGTTCTATTATAGCAACACCTCATAATGTCTTTTGCCTTCATCTTTATAGACTGGTTTCCCGCGAAAAGACCATTTCAAAAATCAAGCGATTAGAGTTTCTTCACCACCCTCGAGGCAAACCAAATCTAATAAGATCTTGTCCGATCTAATCTTCTAGACTGCTAGGCTGCAAAAATATGTCATTAGTGCACTTTCTAGATCACACCTTCCATCTTTGGCGATCTGGTTTTTACCCCATCAACAGTCTCTTGGTCAAACACCAAGATTTGGTTGTGTTGTTTCCTTCATCTGCCTTGATCACTCTTAGTTGGCTTGTAGTTGTCCTTCAGGCCTCGAGCCACAAACCCATAGAACATGTCCCATGATTTTGTGGGACCTTTTATAACAGTCAATAGGTTCTACACCTACTCCATCGATTGTACTTTTCATCTTTATCTGCTGCAGTTTTGCCACCTGATGCATGTTTTCCATTTCATCCTATCGTGGCATCACTATTGGTATCCACCTCATCACATTGTTCTGTCGATTTATGCCTAGTCACTGAACATTCAAACAACCAGTTCCATATATCGATAAACAAACTCTACTAGCATATGACACCTTGCCAGTCATCCATCTTGTCATGACCTTCCTTAGTCTACCTTTGTAACCCTCAAACCGGTCTTTAGACATGACTGACCTATGCATGCACATTCCCATCAAGTATCTACACCTTGTCCATATTAACGATGGTCTTACATATCAGTTACCACTCTTGATGACACCATGTCATCAACCTTCAGAAGACTCCATCTTTAATTAGGTCAATCTATTTCTAACTGCATCTGCTTAGCCTTAACTTTTCCCTGATCACTTTTGTTTATTCCTCTATTGGTTTGTCAAGTTTACAAACACTTCTCACTTCCTCTAAACTCGCATCTCATCATGCCTTCTCTGTCAGTCCTAATCTCATATACTTAAGGAATTTCCCCAATTCACTGGTGGATCTGATGTGAGCCTTCAAGTAATTACCTTTACCTCTTCACACTTATGCACACAGTGCATAATAGGAGATAATCTCCACTTACCGGTGGAGTGACACCTTATCTTCTACATCCTGCAATGTACTCAAGTGGTTTTCCTGTTTGTGCAACATTTCTTCAAACGGGCACATGCAATCTAATGTGAGCACATTCATTGTCAGTCATTGCTTCTCATGATGACTGCATCTTCATCAAGTGGGAGTCTTGCTATTCTGCAACCTCACGACATACCTATGATCTATTCATTCTTCTCCTCCAATGTTGATGTGACTTAGGTAATATTTTTCCTCTTCATCACAAGCAACCACTCAAACACTCCTCTATCTCATCACACAGGTCAGGCACTAACTTGTGTACTCGTGACTTTATTGGCCACTTTTTCTTGTCTTACCAGCATTCTACAACACAAGGTGATATCAAGGATATCACATCATGTACTCCTTCATAGCCATGTTGTTCATTCATCTCTACTACCGATAGTCATCCCATAATGGTTGACATCAATGACAACATAATGCCAATATATATTTCTTGGATGCATATTGATTTTCAAGTTGGTGAAAGTTGTTATCATATTTATTAATTTTTTTCTTGCATTGATTCACCCTCCCTCTCAGTGCCTTATAAGTTTATCAATTGGTATCAGAGCTTAATTCCCTTAAGGCTTAACCACTTGGGAAGGATCTCTAAGGATAATATGGGGGAATGTTCAATGAGTTACAGAGAGCTTTCAAACAGGCTTGCAAAATATGAAGAAGCCTTGGTGAACTAAAGGTCAAGTACAAAGCTTCATTGGCTAAGAGAAGAGAGTTGGTTGAGTAGTTGATGGAAATTAGTAAAAATAATTCATTTGAGGAAGAAACCATTAATGTCTTGTCTAATGATGTGGAAAAGGTGAATGATGAAAAGTCAAATCTGATGAGAGAGTTGGAAGCCCTTACCATCAGGATGAGCCAAGAGTTGGAAGCCAAGAGGACAACTGAAGACAAAATAAGAGAAAAGGAGCATGTAGTGAACATGTATGAAGACTCCATTTGTTTTATGGTTGATACCGATACTTGTCAGATGGAGTTTACAAATCCAAGGACTTAATGGGTCATTCCTATGGGGTATGACGTAGAAACAAATATCTTGATTATCTATGCTGACAACCTCCTATCTAAACTAGTAGATCCAAATGAATCTAGGTTTGGTACATTTAAAGAGAAATCATTATAGGTACATGCTGAATTGACCAAACTGGTAGTGGCCAAAAAGGTTAGGAAAGAGGTTGAGGAATTTTTTTGTTGCACAAGGTTTCATAAAGGAGATGATTGATGAAACAAGAACTAGATTTGAAGCAAGGAAGGCAAGAACCTCTAGTGTCTCCACTGATAGAAAAACTAGGAGTGCAAATGTCAAGAAGGAGAAGCCCCCTCCTCCTCCAAATATACAAATTAGGAGAAGAGAAAAAGAAGATAACTCTAAACAACCTAAAGCTACAAGAAAATGAAAGAAAGAACATGCATAAAGAATGTTTAAGACTGTAGCAGAGGAAGAGGCAGATGAAACCAAATCTAAAGGCGGTATGAAAGAATTGAGGGAAAGTGGAAAGAAGTATATCTTGAACATAATGTACCACTGATAGGGGGTGAATCAGTGGTTTCCAAAACTCTTAAACATTTTCATACAAAGAGAGAGTACCAATTAGTAAAAGAATCAAGTAAACCTATCGATGAGATAATGTAAGACTTCACAATGTAATCACACAAATGCACATCACATGACACCAGTATATACGAGGAAAACCCAAGATAGAAAAAACCTTAGTGAGAAGTGTTGTTAGAGTCTTCTGCTCCAATCCAACCTCACAAGGAAAACCTTTGGTTAAAACATTTAGGGCACCAACCCAAGGAGTACCAACCCATACACCGAGATCCAACTCAATGATCTATCATGTACATAATCAATTACAAAAGTAATAGTCTGATTACAAGTGAATCTTGTAACCTCTACATTCACTTTACCCTGTCGATTTCCCAGCTCCCCTGCCTCACTGGCTGACTTCTACTTTTCCTTCTATCTCTCTTTTAATCCCTCTTCTCACCTTCACTTGCTGCTACTGACATACCTGTTCTACCTCTTCTTATTGGATGATCAGTCAGAACATGCACCAATTGTCATTTTCTCTACTCATCTATTTATCCTTTCTCATCTCATTGATTGTTGGATCTTCTCTCCCTCACATGTCCAGTTTCTTCACTCTCCACTACCTTCTAGTTGGCTTGAACACTTTCAGTTTCCACCTTTGCAACTCACTTTGCAACTTGTTGTTTTGTCTGATCTTCCCGATTAAGCCATTGTTAAACCCTCTCACCGGTTTAACCTTCCCTGCTAGCTATTTTCTTTAGATGCTTAGTTCCTTGACTCTTCTCAGTCTTATCTCCTCATTTCTCTTCTCAGGATCACATTCCTTCCCCAACCAGCATTAGCCCTTCAATCTTTGATCAGTATAAAATATATCAGAGCTTTCCCACCAACACATGAGTTTCAACTTTGGCATGCTAGGGTTTCCTCACCGACCAATTTGGCATACCAAATCCAATCAAATCTCTTCTCTAATGTTGTGGACCTACAAAAAGTCATCCATCACTACCAATCTTGCAACTTCCAATACATATTTACTATTTTTAGCAAATACATCAGACTGATCACCGACCTGCTTCTATCCATCACATTAAAAGATCTTGCGGTTATCTTTTCCAAGTCGATAAGTTGATCAAATCTCCTGCTTCGATCAACTCACAAGGGGGCATCCTTTGATTTTCCTCGAGCCGCACACTTCTACAATTTCCCATGATTGTTGCACTCAACATTTAATGTCAACCAATGCCAACAACTTCACTGACATGGCACTTCACTGACCTCTACAATATTGTCACTTCAACTCCACATGGCATCCCTGTCAGTATCCATCTCATCTTAGACCTCTATGTCAGTTCAGATAGGATTATTGACCAAACACATATCCAGTGCAAACCTACCGGATATCTAACCCTACTGGTTCTCTAACCATGTTGGTACATCTTCCCTTACTGGTTAACCTTCTTGTCTTCTCCTTCCTTGTGCTAGTGGATCTTGTCAGCCCGGTCATCAACCATGTCAATCCTCAACAACAATCTAGAATGACTCATCATGTGCATCTTTGTCAGACTGAGAGTACTACACTTATGTCTCTTTGTTCACTTGGCAGTTTGCGGGTATCCTCCTTGTTTACCAATTTGCATGTTTCATCCTTCATATCGGTAATGTGCATGATATCTTCAGTCCATCCATCTCCAACTGTTATGCATCGGTGGAAACACCACTTTCCATCTATATATCGGTAACTCCATGTGTAACTACAGATCCTTATCTTCATTTGACCAGTTCTCTTCTCAACCAATTTTCTAGAAAGGCAAACTCACCATCTTAACTCTTCCTTTTCTACCTTGGTATCACAACATGTCTTCTCATGCTGAATCGATGCACATCTCTAAACTTATCCTTATCTTCCAGTTTGGTCATCTAGTTTATGCATCCAATCGCCTGGCTTGGCTTACTCTACCTGTCTTATCCTGGGGAGTCATGATACATTCCATGAATGTTAGGAGATAAGCCAAGTAATTACCATTTACTGGTAGAAATGAATCCTTGTGTCCTATGGGCCAATGACAAGAGAGAATCAGTTATCAACCTATTGTGCACTTCTACTTCTGGTGTTGCACTAATATGACTTCCTTGTGTGAGAAGATACATCTTCTATACATAACCCGGTAGACATCCTCTTTGTCTACCTTACTAACTTGAAATAGTCCAAACTCTTTCAATCATATCACCATCCTGTGATGACCTAGTCTTCTAGTGGGAGTCCTATAATTTCACATCCACTTGCATACTAGTTCTTCACCTCCTCATTAGCTCACCCTACTAACTTGCCAAGCACATGCTTACCGATTGGCAATATCTCAATGCCAACACATTACTTTGTGGTTCATCATACTGTACCAATCTTCAATAATTGTCATTAACACAAGCCAACACTAGCTTGTGTATCGGTGATCTGCAATACTAGTTGACATCAAGGATAACAATACACTTCAATCTCCCATATCGATTACCATACAGTACCGGTTGACATCAATTACTACACAATGCCAACAATCTCCCCCTTTGGCATTGATGTCAACACATGTACTATTCAACATACTACAAATTCTTTCTCCCCTTTTGACAACAATGACAAAGGGTCTCTCAGGGTTTCTCTCCTCCTTGTGTCTATCGGGTACTGATAGAGTTTTTTCTCCCTATTTTCTTTGTCGGATGCTACTCCTCCTTCAACCATCATTTGTTACATCTTCTCAAGTCACAACACTTGAGATGGAGGGCTCAACTATCAACTGCCAGTCAGATTGCACCATCACCCCTTTGATATGCAGAAGCCATTCTGACACAAAAATGTTGATACCAAATGTTGAAGCTAACATTGATACCAATTATATCTCTTCCAATACCAAATGTATGTTATCTTGTGTAGGTAACTCTCCTTCTTTTTAGGTAACACTCCTAGTGGTCCAGTGCTAATTTTAATTGAATAGGCATTGAAATATCTCACAAAGCTAGACACTTCCAAAGGCATAATCATACTGGTAAATCCATAGACACTTGCACAACCTCTGTGTCCATCAAGTCTGGTACATAATCTAAAAACATGGTTGTTAACTCCCCTGAGTCATACATCTCAGGTCCAAAATCAGAGCTCCAATCTTCACCATATACCGATTGAGCTGTGCATATGTGATCATCTGATGATCTTTCAACTCTATTATATCCACCACAACCTATGACATGATCTTGGATGTACACAATGTCATACAATATAATCATCATGTTATGAATCAAACCGGTTAGCCCTTAAGGGATGTATGTATACATAATCAACAACCAAGCCATCATATGTCATTCAGGTCTTTTTCAATACCACTTGAGACATAACCTCCTCAGTCCATGCTATCGGGGATAATTCAATGATCTCAAACCTTAGTGTCTTACATAACCTGCAAGTACCTGTTAGTATTCATATGGTAACATCCTGTACATACCAGTTTCCTGTACCGGTCCATCATCACTATCAAAGAACCTACCTATAACTCCTGCCAATTTGTGTCACTTTGCATCTAATTCCAATTGTTAATCTCCATCTATTTGACACATGAAGTAGTGATCCAACATTGATCTGTAGGTGTGTAGCCAATGCCACCGCTACACACACTTATCATCTCATTTTCTTCCTTTATACCAGTAGCAACTTGTTCTTCCATGTGTTTTTCCTCATTGAGGGGGTGAATGTACTACTCCCCCTACGGTCCTACATCACCTTTAAGCCTTAGGAGATATCACCTATGCATTGAATTCACAGTGCTAGTTCATGGTTGCATCCTCCATTCCTACTTGGTCACATTCTTCTTCCCATTTTCAGTCTTGGAAGCAGGTCTTACCTTCTTCTACTGATGGGTTCATTCATTTCCAGATTTTGTAGCATAACCAAAAGTAGTGCTATAGTAGCACACAACATTCATCCCAACCTCATGATTGGGGAACCATCTATCATACCAGTTTGACCATCTTCTTCCGGTCATCTTGTTGTGACTGGCAACCAAATCCGATGGATCTTTTGATCCTACAGGGATATTTCTCCTTTGGTACCATGCTGGTCTCTGACCTCCATATGCTCTATATCCATTTGTCCTTTGAGAATCTTTTCCATATTGGCTTCCATGTGACTACAAGTCCTTCTTGCATTCATAACTTCTATGGCTAGATCTATTGCAGTTATAACAAACATTATTTCCATAACCGGGAGAGTAGTTATGCATATATCTACTCCTTGATACATTTTTCTCATATGCATGATATCTATGAGATCCTAGATTGTTCCTTCTAGATCCCTTTCTACATTTTTTTCCCCTATGGTCATGACTATTACATGCAAATAAATAACCCGAGAAGGAAGCTTTGTAACTTACAAACTTATTTTGCCATGCATGGGGAGATCTTATCAGTTTGGCTTCTCCATTTCTACTTCTTTAGGGATGGATCCTAGGATGCTCACTTTCTACAGCTCTTTCATCTGGTCCCTTCTTATTCTATACTTGCCTTGACTTTTGGGTAGTAGCATTTCCTTGTCGTCTACTGGTAGGAGGTCTTCTTTGTTGTCTTCTCATGTTCTTGCTTTTGGTGAAGTTGTCTTATCTCATCTTCCCTTTTCCTTTGGGATTTGTATTGTTCCTCCTTGCAACACCGATCTTCATCCTCATCATATCTTCACTAGTTGTAGTTAGGTCAACCTTCTTCCTTGGAGAATTCTTGACTGTGAAGGTCTGACCCTTTCCATTTCCATTTGAGGAGACAAACTGAATGTCTTTGTGGGAGGTCTCCTTGCTTGTAGAGAATTCACTAGTACAACATCCTATTCCACTGGTATCCTTGGAGTTTTTTTGTTGGCTTAACATATTATCCAAGGCCTCAGTGTTGCCATCATACTGGATTCTGCCCTTGAGCTCATCTTGGCATTTCTCAAAGTCTTTGTTGAGTCTTTCCACTTCATCAGTTAGATCTTGACATTTCTTGTCCTTGACCTCCAGCTCTGATGCTAAATATTTACACCTGCATATCTTGGTATCCAAGTCTATTTTGGATTCCAAATTCACCTTTTTAGCATCATTCACTTGTGCTTTTAGATAAGAAATAGCTACCTTTGACTCATGAAGACTATTTACTAGCCGGTTTTGTTCCACAATAGTAGCATTCTTAAACATTTTGTATTCTCTTTTTGCTTTGTTAGCTCCTCAAGTGCACTTACCAGTTTAGCTTCAGGATCTACCTTTTCTTCATCTTATTCATCACCTTCATCATCATTACCAAACACATCTTACTAGTGGGATTTATCTGCATTGTCACTTTCAGATGTGTGTCTCTCACCTTATATCTCTTGAGCCATAAGGAGATAGGATTGCTCTTCATCATTGCTTCTACAACAACTGACTGGTCTATCTTCATCATAAACACATGTGTTTGTTCTATTATCCTTCTTGTTTCCACAAACCAGTTTTGCAGTTGTAGGCTTGTTTCCATAGAGATTCTTTAATTTTTCCCACAAGCTCTTTTCCAATTTACATCTCTTAACCTATGAGGAAATATCACCAGAAAGCCCACTGAATATAGCCTTCATTGCTTCTTCATTGCACCTGCATTTTCTTTATGCTTCGAGGCCAGTGGGAGGATTGACATAACTAGGAGGACCATTGACAACTAACATCCATACATCAAACCCTAGGGAGGACAAGTAGACTTCCATTCTGTGACTCCATATGGAGTAATTTCACCAATGAAATACCAAACTTGGGATTGACACTAACCATTGTGTCCTAATACTAAAATCTACCCAAGCTAGATCAATTTTATCAATCAGGAACCTAGGCTCTGATACCAATTGTTGAACACAAAGTACCTTTGAAAGGTGGGTGAATCAATGGTTTCCAAAACTTGTAAACCTTTTCATACTAAGAGAGAGTACCAGTTAGTAAAACAAACACAAGTAAACCTATTAGTGAGATAATGCAAGACTTCACAATGCAATCACACAAATGCACATCACATGACACTAATATATACGAGGAAAACCCAAGATGGGAAAAACCTCGATGAGAATTGTTGTTGGAGTCTATTTCTCCAATCCAGCCTCACAAGGAAAACCTTTGGTTACAACATTTATGACACCAACCCAAGGAGTACCACTCCTTATTTAGGACACCAACCCAAGGAGCACCAACCCATGATTTTAGGGCACCAACCAAGGAGCACCAACCCCTACACCAAGCTCCAACTCAGTTATCTATCATGTACATAATCAATTACAAAAGTAATAGTCTGATTACAAGTGAATCTTGTAACATCTGCATACTTTTTACCCTGTCGATTTCTCACCTCCTCTGCCTTACTAGTTTACTTCTACTTTTCCTTCTATCTCTCTCTCAATCCCTTTGATCACCTTTACTTTCTACTACTAACACATTGGTTCTATCTCTGCCTATTATATGATTAGTCAAACACATGCACCAGCTATCAGTTTCTTTGCTCACCGGTTTATCCTTTCTCAGCTCACTGCCTATTAGATCTTCTCTCCCTTACATATGTAGCTACTTCTCTCTCCAATACCTTCGAGTTGGCTTGAACACTGTTGATTTCCACCTCTGCAACTCACTTTACAACTTACAGGTTTGTCTGATCTTCCTAATTAATCCATTGTTAAACCCTCTCATCGGTTTAACCTTCCCTGCTAGCTCTTTTCTTTAGATGCTTAGTTCCTTGACTCTTCTTAGTCTTAGCTCCTCTTTTCTTTGCTCAGGATCACTCTCCTTCTCCAACCAGCATCAGCCCTTCAATCTTTGATCAACATAAAATATATCAGAGCTTTCCCGCCAACATGTGAGTTTGAACTTTGGCGTGCTAGGGTTTCCTCACTGACCAATTTGGCATACCAGATCTAATCAAATCTCTTCTCTGATATTGTGGAGTTGTAAAAAAACATCCATCACTGCCAATCTTGCAACTTCCAATACATATTTATTATGTTTAGAAAATATGACAAACTAATCATTGACCCTCTTTTATCCATCACATTAAATGATCTTGTGGCTATCTCTTACAATTTGATAAGTTGATCAGATCTCCTGCTTCAATCAACTCACTAGTGGGTGTCCTTTTTATTTGTCTTGAGCTACACACTTCTGCAATTTCCCATGATTGTCATAGTCAACATTTAATGTTGACCAAAACCAACAACTTCACCGACATGACACTTTACCGACCTCTCCAAGCTTGCCACTTCAACTCCATGTGGCATTCCTGTCGGTATCCATGTCAGATTAGACCTCTATGTTGGTTCAGATAGGATTGTTGACCAAACACATAACTAGTGCACACCTACTAGATATCTAACCCTATCAGTTCTCTAACCCTGTTGGTACGTCTTCCCTTACCGGTTAACCTTCTTCTCTTCTCTTTCCTTGTACCGGTGGATCTTTTTAGCCTGATCATCAACCATGTCAGTCCTCAAAAACAATCTAGAATGAATCATCATGTACATCTTCATCAGAATGAGAGTACTTCACTTCTGTCTGTCTGTTCATTTGGCAGTATGTCAGTATCCTCCTTGTTTACCAATTTTTATGTTTCAGCTTTCATACCGGTAATATGCATGATATCTTCATGCCATCCATCTCCAACTATTATACATCAGTGGCAACACCACTTTCCATCTGTGTAGCGGTAATTCCATGTGTGCAATTGCAAAGCCTTATCTTCATTTGACTGGTTCTCTTTTCAACCAGTTTGCCAAGAAGGAAAACTCACCATCTTAACTCTTCCTTCTTTGCCTTGGTAGCACAACATGTCTTCTCATGCTGAACCGGTGCACATCTCTAAACTTATCCGCATCTTCCACTTTGGTCATCCGGTCTATGCATCCAATCACCTGCCTTGGGTTACTTTGGATTTGTTATCCCGGGGAGTCATGATAAATTCCATGCATGTTAGGAGATAAGCCAAGTAATTACCACTTACTGGTAGAAATGAATCCTTGTCTCCTATGGGCCAATGACAGGAGAGAATCAGTTATCAACATATTGTGCACTTGTGCTTCCGGTGTTGCACTAATATGACTTCCTTGTGTGAGCAGATACATATTCTACACATAACCTGGTAGACATCCTCTTTGTCTACCTTATTAATTTACAGCAGTCCAAACTCTATCGATCATATAACCATCCTATAATGACCTAGTCTTCTGGTGGGAGTCATATAATTTCATATCCACCTGCATACCGGTTATGCAATTTGTCATTAGCTCACCGTACTAACTTGTTGGGCACATTCTTACCAGTTGGCAATATCTCAATACACATTACTTTTTGGGTCATCATACCATACTGGTCTTCAATACTTGTCAACACAATCCAACACTAACTTGTGTACCGGTGATCTACAATACTAGTTGACATCAACGTTAACAATGCACTTCAACCTCCCATTCCTATTACCATACTATAGACACGTAAAATTAATATTTAATTAATTTAATCCTATCAACATAATTAATTAATTTAATTGTGTTATCCTTATTCCTCTCATAATCAATTAAATCTAATTTAATTAATCCTATCACTATTGTCCAATAATTAATTTATCAAATTAATTATTCCCCTATTCTTCTAAAGTCCCCTCCAATAATTATTTCCTCTAAACCCACTCAGTTAATTAATTTTAAATAATTAACCTAGTCATGTGATTCCTACAAATCACTTTTCCTAATCCCACTCAACCTAATTAATCCTTCTAGAATCTCTCATAATCATACTTATCATTATCCCTCAATTTTTAATTCCCACTCATGTCACATCAACATTGAGTCTCTCAAATAAATTCAAATTTGTTTGAATCCCTCAATGCATCCTTATTTTAGAATTTTTAATTCCTCATATTTGAAATTCAAATTTCTCCTCCCTTTTTCCAAAGGAATTTTATATTCCTGTTTATTTTCCCAAGGCACCCTTGATCCATGCCTTCTATCTCAAATCGATCTCAACCCTTCATGATCAAATCAATCTTGGCCCTCCATTGGCCTCCTCCAATCTATAAATTGGAGCATATTATCCTCACAAATGATCCACTTCTCATGTATTGTCATGCTGCCTATTTCTCTAAATAATACTCTATCAAATTCATCCTTGTTTAATCTTTCAATCCAAATCCAATCCAACAATCCACATACCTTGTTGAGAATTTGGAGAGCATTCCACATCCATCAAGAAGGAGCCCATCCAATCAAGTTGAAGAGAGGCGTTATTCAACTTCATTGAAAGCTCAATCCGAGGAAGAGGTAAAATAGCTAAGTTATAAATTATCTTTTGATGTTTTATGGTTTTCTTGCTTATTTCATTATCATTTTGATCATTTGACCTCTCATTCCATTTTCCCCTCTTTACATACAGTACTAGTTGACATCAATGACAACACAATGCCAACAATCTAAAGTGGTTGGTTCACCCACTATCAAATCAATTAAGCCAAAGGTAACTAAACTTACTTCAATTGAGAGCTTGTTGATGGATATAAGTATGGTATACTAGTTAGTGTACATAAGTACTATAACATTTTTGTGAAGAAGAGAAGAAACTAGTTGAGGATTCAGTTGATTGGTTTATGGACCATTATTACAAAGCATTGATTGAATTACAAGGATAGATACTTGATTCTTTGTATAAAAAATTATAAGATAGATGGTAGCCTGCAATTAAGAAGGATAGATAATAGTAGAGTATGTACTTATGCATTTACAACCGGAGACCCCCAAGGAGGATATACAGATTTTTAAAAAAAATTCAAAACCATTATTTAGAACCAAAAAGTGGTTATCAAGATTGCTTGTTGGAGAGTCCCAGTTTGTGCAAGCTGAGACTGAGGAAATTCGGAAAAATATTTTTAGGACTTGAAAAAGAAGAGGAACCGAAGATGATAGAATCTTTTGAGGAAGAAGATATCCCTAAAGCACTAGTAATTGAAGGTGTACTACCAGATGTGTTTGAAATTGATGAGATATTGACTTCTACTCAATTGGTGAAAGAATAAGAAGGTGGCACCACATCAGTTCCTACTATCATTGAAGAACAACCATTGATATCGGAAGATATTCAAACTGGTAAAGATAAAGAGATGTAGGAAGAGACACAAGAGAATGCACAAGTAGATGATGTGCAAACCACAAAGCCATTGGAGAAAAAACAGAGATGCAGAAAGATACACAAGATATTGTGCAACCTACAGAGCCACTGGTGAAGACATAAGAGAAGCAGAAGAAGGAAGCACAAGAGAAGAAGGTGACATTGGGTCACTTAGTTTAAAGAAAATCATTGATGATGATGAGGATGATGATATAATGAGCATTCAAGGGCCACTAATTATGGATATGTTGAGTCCAACATAACTGAAAGAGATTGCATCTGCAATGCAATCCAAGGCCAAGAAGAAGATGATGAGAGCTTAGAGGAAAGAAGCTTAAACCTTACAAATTGCAATTGACATATTTTCTAGTCTATTATGAAGACTAATACTGATAGTCTCACAACTCCCATTGAAAAACTGGACCACTTGGTCACATCAGCAGGGGAGAAAATGAAAAAGTCTTGGAGAGGCTTCTCTACATAATATAGAGAAAGAACATGAGAAGAAAATAATTGAGACATTGATCAAGGCAATTGACAAAGATAGAGAAGGTCTTACTATGAATTTGGACCAGATCAAAGAAGCCTTGAAGAATGGAGGTAAAATTATGTCTATAGTCTGCAACTTTTCATTATTTTTTTGATGATCTTGATAAGAGGAGAAAGAATCTCAACATGAGCTAAAGAGTTTGAGTGAATCATTTGATCCTTTAAATGATTAAACAAATTTTTTTGGTTGATCTGTCATATTGATATAGCATAAGCTTAAGGTATATGAGGCAGAACAGATCAAGAGGACTGCATCATTGCAAGAGCTACATACTCATCTAGTCCCTAAATTAGAAATTTTGCAAAGAGGATATAAAAATGAGTACACTTGATACTATGGAAGATCTTGCATACTAGGTTCGAACATACATTGAGATTACATCTACTCTTTTGGAGACATGGGAGAATGATTTGAAAGTCTTGAAGATGAATTTTGTTGATGTTTTTCTCAAAATTGAATTGTAAAACTTTTGAACTCTTATATATTTCATAATGCAAATTTTGGTGTGTTGTATTGATTTATTTGCTTACCTTTGCCATTGTTGGGGAGTAGTATAAGTTGATCAAAATTTTGTAATAACATGTAATTGCTAAGAGGGATTTTTTCCATAGAGTCATGACTCAACTCATCATGATTGTTGTAATGTGACACTTAGACAAAAAAATTCCTAAGTGTTGCCATCTATACCAAACGGGTATATTGTTGTCTTGATGATGATGATATAGTTGTAATAGGATGTGTGATGAATTTATTTGTGTTTTCATTGATGGAAACCATGTTTGTTGAGTCATATAGGTAGTGGAATCAGCTAGATAACAAAACTGCTAAGTTGTTGTCAACTAGTAAATAAGAACAAAGTGATGATCAAGTGACCGGTACAGACGATTGGAGAAGAGTTAGACATTTCATTTTTACATGAGTCTCAAAGATGCATACACCTATGTTCCAAACTGCATCAGCAAATTTAGTGTATTGAGCGATTTATGATTGATTTTTCAGTCGTAGTGAGGAAGAATAGAGAACATGTATGGCAGAGTTAGTTTGATCGGTGACCGGTAGAATTATTGCTATGTTCTTAAGATATGAATTGTTTTTATGACATAAGAAAAGTGTAATGAGCAGGAAAATGTAAAAGGTGACTAGATTAAATGAACCTAGGGAATTTTTCCAAGGTTCCTAGTCTACTTAATAGAGTTCTTTATAGGGAGATGAAAATTGTATGATTTTATGTATCAAGAGTGAGAATTTGTTCGTGTGGTGGAAGAAGAAGTTAGGTTTTGATGTTTAGTTAATGATAGAAGCTGAGAAGAAGTGGATCTAATCAGTCACATAGGTGCTAACTTCATATAAATGGAACTTTTTGTCTTCCTAACAGTTGCAGTAAGAAAATCCTCTAACAAGGTCACTCCTAATAGGGTGCGGTAGGATCCTAGCAAGTCCGAAGGTGAAATCCTCTAACACGGTGACACATCAGCTTTTGTTTGTAAATCCCAGTAATGTGGGTATCTCCTAACAGGGTTGGGTCCTAACAGGCCTTATTGTATAGCTCTTAACCAGGCTAAAATATTCTTAACCGGGTGTACCCATAGCAGGGTGGTTGTATGACCTTAATTGGTCAGATCTCTGTATTGCAGTTAGAAGATCTTTGTGGGTACTAATTCCCATTGCATTTTTTACAGTAGAAACCTAAAAATGTCTCATTAATTCTACCTAATTATTCGTCTATTTAATTAATTAATTCTCTAATTATTTGATTAAATTAACTATTTCTTCTAATCACCGCCCTTCAACACTTCTAATTATTCTATTTCTATTCTCAAATCATTTCAATCAGCTAACCTTATCTCAATTATTAATTAAATATCAATTATTTAATTAATTATGATTTATTCCTTAATTAAATAATTTTTATTATTTAATTAATTCAATCTCCTAAGTTTAAATAATTTTATTTTAATTATTTAAATCAATTAACTTATTCCTTTGATTCCCTAGACTATAATTCCAATTAACTCCATCTAATTTCATTTCATATTTCTCCAAATTCAAATTTCACTTAATTTCATCTAATTTCATATTTCCAAATTCACTTTTTCCCCAAATCTGAATTTCAATTAATTTCATGTGCATTTCAGCATTTGAATGACCAAATTCAAATTCAAATTGAAAATGAAAATCAAATTCAATTTCAAATTCCTATGACACATGCTAAAATCAGAACTGATTGATCAAATGAGTTGTCTAATCAGTTAACTCATTTAACTCATCAATCATCCTTTTTAGCTCAAAATCAATCCACTTATCTCTCCAATCAATTCAGTCAACTAATCTATCTATTTAGTCTAGTGATCAATCAATGGAGTTCATTCTTCAATCAATCTAGTTGACTACTCAATCAAATGAGTTAACAAATCAATCAATTGAGTTCATTGATCAATCTAAATCAGTTATCTATCAATCAACACTTGAGTTCTATTTCTCACCCCCTTTGTGTTGAAAATCTATAAATTCAACCTCTTTTCTCAATTCAGTCTACAATCATAGTCTTCAATATTGTTGTTTATCTTACGTAGGATCAAGTGCAATACCTGAGAGCCACCTACATCAACAACAATGGAGAAGAGCAATGGAAGCCTTGTTGTTTCAATTGAGGGAGCTTTTAATTAGTTTCATTTCAATTCAATTGCTATCGCATTATTTCATTGTTATTTAGGAGTAATACTAATTAGATTTAGAGTTGTTATTTACTCTCTGATAGTTTGATTATGCAATTTATGCCTATTTACTACCTGAAGATATTTGGTGAACCCGACGTGAAACACTATGACCTTCATTTTTTGTTTTGACAAATTTTGCAGATCTGTACATGCACAGGAAATTTGATGTTGCAACTGCATACGCAAAAATTCGTAATTGCTAATAACATGTCGCAATTGGTCAGACAAGATATCACAATTGCTTAAATAGATCGCAATTTCTTTGAAGGATTGCAAATTGAAAAATTCTTGTGTCATTTTTGCATTATTTTGTCTTGCGCATCTAACCCTGAAATTTTATTAGATTATGAAAAAATTGATTTCTGTAGATAAAATGTATGTAATCTAATGGTAGGAAAGGTGAGATTCTGAATTTCAGGTGCAAGGAAGGCAAAGAAAAATAGGAGACAACAAAAGGCTTATCAAAGGCTTTTAAAGGCTGAAAGGGAGCTCCGTGAGATCAAAGAAAAAGAGGAGATTGCTTAGTATCACAGAACCATCCACCATTTTTTAACCAAGTGCAAATTCTTTGACAAAATTGATCTGATGGATCACGTAGTGTGGGGAAATATCATTGCAGAATAACCCTTCTATCTTCTATCTTTTTCTTTTGTTAAAAAAAAAGAAAAAAAATAAAAAATTAAAAGAAAAAGAAAACAAAAGAAGAAGTCGCAATTGCTATCATATCATATTGTGATTGAGCAGTCATCATGTCACAATTTCTTACACAGTAATTCATAATTGATGATTTATCATTTTGCATTTGATTTGTAGGTAAGTTACATTTGATAGATTCAGTTTTTTAATTTTCTGTTCTATTGCTGTTCTGGTTTTTACCAGGATATCTTTTTGTCTGTGAAAAGACAAAACTCTATAACTAGAAAATTAGGCTAGATAGCCCACCATGTGTTGACTAATGTTATCTTTTCTATAGGGTTAGAGTAGAAATATTTCTTTTTGGTGCTTTTAATAAAAGAACAATACAACTTTCATCATTGCTATGCTGGTTAAAATGAACACCATGTCTATGTGGAGAAACATCTCCACTTAGAATAGAAAATCATTGCAATGAAAGGATAAAAAAGAACTTTGTTTTTTTGTGTCTTTGAAGGGATAGGTATTATGCTCTCCCCTTCAATGGGTGATCAAAAAACTAGACTCTCTTCTTTCATGATTTCATTTATTTCTTGTAATTAAATCCTTTGGAAGGCCTGCCCTCCCGAGTTGCCCTTAGGGCGCCATTAAGGCCGATGAGAAGGGAACGACCTAAGTGGCCAACGACTAAAGCCAAGTAATCCAAGCCACTATAATCAAATGTGTATGTGAGGAAAATTATGCGCAACGAGTGTTACATGCTATCACAATGACGTTATGCATCCCTTAGTGCCTATATGGTGCGTTAAAATCTGTAGAGCGTAACCTTCGTAGACTTGGAGACCTCCCTCAACGAAGTGTAAAATGCTACTGATTAAGACCACTTGAACGAAACCTTGTCTAAACACCATAGAAATTAGAAGCCAACCTGAGTCAGTAATTAAACACTTGTTTTGTCACAATGCAAGGGTGGGGAAGAATCTACCCCCAAGACACTCACCATATATCTCACATGATAATGGACCAATCGAGGAGCAATCTTCTTTGATCTAATTTATGGAAAAAGGCAAAAAAATGGGCGCACCCTAGGGTGTGACACTATTGTTTGAGCTGGCAGATTATCAAGATGTGGGGTATGGTAATACTTGTGTCCTCTTAAGATTAGGAGAGTCTGTCTGATGTGATATCAAATTGCCCAAATACAATGAAAACAAAATCAGGTCTTGAAAAAGATTCCAACATTCATGGAAATCTGAAAAACTTTCCTAAACAATTGCTATATTCATGGTTTTATTCTCTTTTGATATGACTACTATGTCCTTAGCTATACTTCAACGAATTCAAAACATTGGAAGATACAAATCAAAACAAAGTCAAACTTTCAGTGTCCAACAAGATCAAACAAAACTTCAAAAAAGACAAGTGTCAACAATGTCAGAACCAAACCTTTTTGCACAAATTCAAAGATGATGAACATGTTACTTTAAAGTGATCATAGGTCCTAGGTATTAAATTCATGTAGAAGTTCCATTAGAATCATCACATAAAATCCTCACACAAGTCAATTCACCAAATTGTCTCAAGGTTAGTGTTGCATCAGATTATAGGAATCATACCTAAGTCCATGGGTATTAGAGGAGATGGAGAATTCCCATTCAAACAACCAAATCTTGGGCCAAACAATGACCAACTACAAATAATTGATGGCTTAGACAACCTCACTTAGGAAGTAAGATTCAATCGTGCCCAATATGATATAGTTGAGGTTGTCATAGATGATGAAATCCGAAAGTTTGTTCATCTCGATGAAAAACTAAGGAAAAAGATACAAAGAGCAGCTCGAAAAGAAGCCATTCGACAATTGGTAGAGAAAACCATAACCACATTCCTCAAATTGTGTTAGAAGATACAATCATTTTAGGTATCATTCGTTCATTTGTAGAGTTTGCATTGTCTGCATAGTAATCTTCAATGCATGGGTCTAAAATGAAATGATCAATTCCCATTTGAACAACCCAATCTTGGGGCAAACAACGTTCAATTAGAAATAATTGTCGGTTTGAATAACCTTGTTGATGAATTAATAATTGATCAAGAACAATACGACATAGTCCAAGCTGTCATAGATGAAGAATTTCAAAAATCAGTACAGATAGACATAGACCTCAAAAACTAAATTAAAGAAGAGGCACAGTTTGAATCTTTCCGGCAATACACTGAAAATATTGTGTTCGAATTTTGGAATCCTAGATAGCAAATCATCATTCATAGATCACATTGTCTGCACTTTAGGAAGTCATAGAAGCATATTTAGTTGCATTTAACTGAGACTTAAATACACATCTTAGAGAGTCAATATCACTTCGAAGCAATATTCATGCCATTAAGGCATGCTCAAAAGGAAAAGAATCAAATTGATCCTAACAATGAACCTCTAGTCAACCCAATATGGAATATGGATCTATCCACACAACAACAAACATAGAGTTGCGCACCCACAACAATGTCAACAAACATGACCAAGATGCCTTCCATTGATGAAATACGACATAATTTGACAAAGGAAGAGCTGGAAGCAGCCCAACAAGATCCCGCAATATTAATGATTCTCAATACTCTCATTGATAGTGACAAAGATCGATATCTAGCTCTCTTAGTCCAAAATGGGGCCAAGTTACTGCCACGGGTAGATATTTCAACAATATTGCCACAAGGTGTGACATTAAACCAGAATACCTCAAATACCAATTACAACACAGACACAAGCAATAGTTGCTACAACAACGCAAGGTATATCTCAAAATGTAAATATGGCTACAACCTCAATACAGTCAATAGTGGCACCAACAAGTACCAATCTTACAACATTGACAACACCAAATATGACTCTACAAACTCCAATAATGTAAACCTCTACCTTGGCAAATACAACTCAACCAACAGTTTCGGTCGGTTCCACCTATAGTGGTCAGAATGTGAATCAAGAGATAATAAGCTTAGCTCAGCCAAATACCACTTCACAATTTGCATACTTCACACCACCTACTGGGACTTATGGCACACAGTTACCTATTCTGTCTACATTTCAACAAGCTCAAAGGTATTCAAACACTATGCCTTTTGTAGGAAACATTCAACAAATCAATACACCAATAACCCAAACATAAATTCTAACTCTACAAATGGAGAACCTTCAAAAGAAAATGGCTAGTATGGAAGCAAGGAATGATAAAAAGACCTATACCATGGAAGATCTTTGTCCGTATGCTTTTGACAAAAAATTATACATGTCACCATTTCCCCCACACTTCGAAACTCCAAAGTTTGACAAATATAGAGGGAAAGGAGATCTTCGAGAGCATATAAGAGAATTTTTTATGGCATGTATTGAAGTATCTCACAATGATACATACTTGATGAGACTATTCTCCAAGAGCCTAGGAGGGACCGCATTAGAATGGTTTTCTCACCTTCCACCAAAAATTACTTCATGGGGAGAATTGGCTGAATTATTTATATCCAACTTTACCTTCAACATAGATAAACTAATTACCTTAATGGATTTATGTGCAACAAAGAAAAAAGAAGGTGATACTTTTGTCACATTATTACAAATATGGAGAGGCCTATGTTGTAGATGTCTTAGTCGCATCCCTGAAGTAGAGCAAGTAGACAAATTTTTAAAAATTCTTGTGCCTCAGATTAAATATCCATTACAAATGCAATGCCTAAATAATTTCAAATACATAACAGAAAAAGGCATCAAATGTGAGAAAGGTGTGTTAGAACAAGTGATATTGAAACACCACATGGATAGTGGACCAACCACCAACACAAACAATGAAAGGATTAAATTTTGGTCTAGAAACAAAAAATGTCACAAATGATGAAGTTGTTGACGCACATGTTGTAAATAGAGCACAACTGAAAATATCTCTACAAGAACCAACTGATAAGAACTAGTCTCAGATAAACAACATCAATACACTACAATCAAATAATCCAAGCCCTCTAAGGATAGGCACACCTAGAAGGAACTTTACACCCCTCGTGGAACCTATCGAATCAACACTAAATAATTTGATATAGAGAAATGATATAAATTTACCAGAAGCTAGGCCATATGAACTATGTCCATTTAAGCCCACTTGGTGGAATGACAATGACTTCTATGAATATCATCGTAATAATGGTCACAAGACAACAAGTTACTACAAATTGAAGAACCTCATCTAAGATCTCATTGATCAAGGCGACATTACAGTGGATAATAATAAAGCACCAAACACAGATCATACTATTTTCAAAGATCCTTTTGTCAAACATGACAAAGGAAAGGCTTTTGGTTCTAATGCATAAAACAATACTACCAATTATACTAATGTAGCATTTGACTATGCCATTAACACATTAAGTGAAGGACATGAAATGGTAGCTACAATCATAGTTAACCTTAAAAGAAGAGATTTTGTCGTCATCACTAGAAGAACAAAAGTCAAATTACAAGGAGTGCCCTCAAACATGCCTTCAATAACTAGAAATTACAACATGGTGGATTATTGAAATGAACTCCAGCCCAAATTTCACTATTTGAGTTGTTGCGCATATCACTAGCTCATAAAGCAGTCCTGGATAAATCCTTGAGAGATTCAGTTGTTGCTAGAGATATTGATGAGAACACATTTCAATCTATGGTTGGAAACTTGGCAGCTTCAAAGGTCGCATTCACTGAGCAGGATATCCCTATAAACTGACCTATACATAATGATCCCTTACACTTGAAATCTTTTGTTGATCGAAAAAAGGTTCGAAGAGTACTTATAGATGGTGGCATTGGCCTCAACATATGCACTCTACATTTGATCAAAGCCTTAGGATATTCTGAACATTATATTGATCCTACCAAGAGAATCAATATCAAAGCCTATGATGATGAGGAACGCCCTTCTAAGGGTATGGTGACTTTACTAGTACAAGTGGGACCAATTACAACAAATACCACCTTTCAAGTCCTAGATAGAGAATTTGGATACAATATTTTGTTAGGTCTCCCATGAATACATACAATACAAGCAATACAATCAACTTTTCACCAATGTGTAAAGTTCCCATACAATGGTATAGAGATCACTGTTCATGGTGACCCAAACCCTTTTCAACACTGTAATTATTTAAGGGAAAGCTCAGACAATCAAGTACCAAACAATTAGGAATATCCTATTCACCTGTAAATGGAATCATTATCAATTCAAGAAATAGAAAACAATACACCAACCACATCTTCTTTGCATATTAAAGAAGTTGGTTGTGGAGAATATTCCATTTCGAGCACATTAGGCAGTAAACAATCATCATTTTATCCCTAGTCTTTTGGGAAGCCTCAAAATACACAAGTGAAACAAGATAAGGGAAAAGGAATAGTAAAGTATTCAGATTCTTGTTCCTTCATTAGATGGGGAAACTTACAAGAAGAATCTCTAAATGAAGATATCAAACACTAGATATATAGAGAAGATGATGACATGATAGTACCTAGGATACCATTGCATCAATATGGAAATGGATACAAGATGTTATAAAGACATGGGTATGATGACACCACAGGATTAGGACTACAAAAACAAGGAATATTAGAACCTATTTTACCATAGGAAAACCCAAATAATCAAGGCTTGGGATATAAATATGTGCCACCAATAACAAAATCCAAACAACGAACATTAGATATATTGAATAGGCCAAGGTTACCCTCAGAGTTCATACCTATAAACTAGTCATCATCAAAGATAGATTTCTCTCCACCTCAAAAAAGAAAGAGACTACAAACATATCCTATAATAGAATCAGATGGTGAAGACATGAGACAACTCCTACAAGAACCTACCATGAAGACATCTAGTAGTATAGTACTTGAATCATCTGCACAAGCAAACATAGCAATAGATACAGGCTTAGCATCAGCAGATGAACCAAATCCTTGGTTAGTGTCAATAATTTTGCCAAGAGAAACAACTCCAGCACCTCCATTTGAATCAAATGAAGCAAGACTGCAAAGACTACTACGAGGCTTAAGAAGGGTATCCACAATACAAAGAATATCAACTCAAATTCAGTTACCTGAACAAGAGCAGATAAGTGATAAAAAATCAAAAAGTGAAACATACATAGAAAGCATCACAGATTCTCATGACTATGAATTTCCATCTGACAATCAAGACAACCCATCACCAATTTATGATGAAGAAACAACAAATCATAATCAAGTATGCATGATATCTAGATCCTCTAAGATGATAAGAGATAAAGACTTTCTTCTCATGCATCCATGTCTGATTGACTGGGGGCAAGAAGGAAAGCCACAATTAGATTGGTTTCAAAATTACAAAGTCATAGAAGAATTCTTGGGTGCAAGGGATGGATTCCCTTATAATGATCACAAAGTTGGTTATGCAGTAGATCTAGACAGAACTGCATATTTTGGAGAAGCAAACTACTCTCTTAATAATGACAGTGATAATAAAGTCAAACACATAATAGATACCCTACCTATTGATAAAGAATGGTCAAAATTATTGGTAGAAGAAACTGAGGAAATCAACATCAGCGATGCTGAGAAGGTTCGTAACATTCACCTAGAAAAATCCCTTGATCCAGTGGAAAAAGATAAATTTATCAAATTCTTTAAGCAAATACCCATCAATTTTGCATGGTCTTATGCAGATATGCCTGGATTAGACCCAAAATTTGTCTTATATCACTTTCTTTTACTTCCAAGGGTCAAACCATACAAACAAAATCTTAGGAAAATGCACCCTCACATAGCCTTGGTAATCAAAATTGAGTTACAAAAATTATTAGATGTGGGTTTCATCAGACCTATAGACTATGTTGAATGGATTTCAAATCTAGTCCCAGTATCCAAGCTTACTGGAGGTATCAGGATCTACACCAACTTCAAAGATCTTAACAAGGCTTGTCCCAAAGATGACTTTCCACTCCCTAATATAGATATCATAGTAGACTTGACAACTGGAAATGAAATGCTATCACTCATGGATAGTTTTTCTGGTTATAAGAAAATCAAAATTACACCAAAAGACTAACTGAAGAAAGCATTCACTTGTCCATGGGGAACCTATTGCTGGAATGTGATGCAATTCAGCCTTAAAAATGTAGGTGCCACTTATCAAAGAGCAATGACCACCTTGTTTCATGACATGATACACACAATCATGAAAGATTATGTAGACGACTTGTTAGCAAAGTCAAAAACAAGGGATAGTCACTTAAACATATTGGCTAAGTTCTTTGATAGACTTGAGCAATACAATGTAAGACTAAATCCAAAAAAATGTATCTTTGGGGTAACATCTGGTAAATTCTTGGGCTTCCTTGTATCCAATTGCAAAATTGAGATATATCTAGAGAAAGTGAAAGCTATTTTAGACATGCCATCACCTACTATGCTCAAACAACTTAGAATTCTACAAGGGAGATTACAATCTATAAGGCGCTTCATCGCCCAATTGGCAGAAAAGTGCCGACCATTTCAACATCTTTTAAAGAAAGGTGTTACATTTAAATGGACACAACAATTCTAGGAGGAATTTGAAAAACTAAAAGACTATCGATTGTACACTCCAATATTGGTTCCACCTATACATGGGAAACTATTACTCCTATATATATTTGCAATAAATTCTTCTTTAGGTGCTCTCCTAGCACAACAAGATGAACAAGGAAAAGAGAGAGATGTCTATTACATCAGTAGAACACTCATCAAGTATGAGCTCAACTACACACAGATAGAAAGAGAATGTCTTGCAGTAGTCTTTGCATCACAAAAACTGAGACATTATATGTTGAGTCATAAAGTACAACTTGTTACAAAATTTGATCCACTCAAATACCTAATGAATAGAGCAACACTAACTGGAAGAATTACAAAATGGGTCATGATACTCAGTTAATTCGACATCGAATACGTTAGTAGAAAGGATATAAAAGGACAAATCATAGCAGACCAACTTGCAGAAGCACCTTTACAAGATAATCATCCAATGGTAATAGATTTTCCAGATGAATCAGTATTTACACTATCAACACAAACACACTGGAAATTATTCTTTGATGGTTCACATACAAATCATGGAGGAGTAGGAATTTTGTTCATAACTCAAGGAGATTCCATTCCCAAATTATTCAAGATTACCTTCCCTTGTACCAATAACATTGCTGAATGCGAAGCCTTGATGGTTGGACTGCGCATTTCACTACAATGAAAGATCAAAGATCTACAGGTCTTTGGAGACTCGCAACTCATCATTAATCAATTCAATGATGATTACAATACAAAAGATGATAAGTTACAACCATAAAAATAATTGGTAGAAGAATACAAGCAACACTTCACCAAGGTCACATTTGAGTCGATACCGAGACTGCAAAACAGGGCAACAAATGCAATGGCAATAGTAGGATCTCTATTGGATATGCCAAATGATGGAACACTTTGAATTTCAAGTGGAACAACTCATTGTATCAGTTTATGAAATACCATCAATTGAATATGTCTATATGATAGTAGGACCTGAGTCTCCATGGTACAGTGTGTTGGCATATGCACACTCCAATGAGACATTGTATGTGATTGAAGGTTTTGTCATTGATGGCAACCTTACAATCCTATGGCACCAACAAGGCATTACACCAACAAGTTAGTGCACCGACATCAGCAGATCACACTCTACACCGACACTCAAACCACCGACACCGACACAGAGAAAGGAAGCATACTAGCACAGAGGCCAACAAGATTTTTGGTATATTATATTTTGTTTATTATTGTAAAAACTTTGTAAGCCGACTTGGATAGTTGTAAAATGACTCTTATATATAAGAGAGATCATCATAAAAATTTAGTAAGTAAGTAAGTAAGAAAGGAAGCAAAAAGAAGAAGATATTAGGCAGACCTATTATGTGAAATATAGGTTTGAGGTTTTATGTAAAGAACAGAGCACAAACCGGTACTGGATCAGGCATTATAGATGCTATTGTAAACCGGTACAAGTTATTGGATTTGTATAATCCTCATTGTAAGTCAGTGAGACTTCCCATTGAGTAGTGAGCTCTAGGCAATTGGCCTTCCTACATGTCCAGGCCCCTATTGGAAGTAATATTCTCTTATTGGCCAGTAAGTGAATATTGTGGGTCACAAATCCCACCGAGGTTTTTCCCACACCGGGTTTCCTCATTAAATCCTTGTGTTATGGTGTGCTTTTCATGTGGATGTTTTTAATTCTATTCATTGCATTATTTCTTGCATACTGGTACATTGTTGTAATATGTTCTGCATGTTTTAAATTGAGAAATTCTAATTACCGGTTAGATACTGATTCACCCCCCCCCTCTCAGTATCTGTCGGATTCCTAACAATTGGTATCAGAGCTTGGTCCTCTATTTTCAAAAGCCTAACAACTTGAGGAAGATCTTGACACCGGTAAAGATGGAAAATCTGATGAAGCAACTTGAAGCAGCTTTTTCAGACTATGATGCAGAGAAATTGAAAAATATCAAACTAGAAGATGATCTAAAAGCAGCTCAAGATATCATTCAAGCACTCCAAGAGGATCTTACTATTGCAAGAAACAAGAGAAGAGAACTTTGTGAAAAGATGCAAAATGAGAATGATTGAAAGGAATCACTTAATGATATGTTAAGCAAGCTAAAACTGGAGAACATAACTACAAAGAATGAGATGCAGGATATGACTATGAGATTTTGTAAAGAGATTGAAGATAGGAAGAAGAATGAAGAAGAATTGACCAGAAGACTAAGTGATGCAGCAAATGAGAACACAAGACTTAGCTATGAAAATGATTTATTGAAGACAGATTTGATGCACACTCAGAATGAATCCAATGAACTAATGAGGCAGAAAGAAGTCTTAGAAAGAGAACTAGAAACTGCAAATCAACACAAAAAAAAATTCAAGAAAAGCTCAGAGGAACTTGGCACCTTGTTGAAGAATCAAAAACCTAAAGGCAACACTTCTGGAATTGACTTTGAAGTTGGAGAAAGCTCCAGTACTGCAAACACACAGGATCATAGCAAACCGGTAAGGCAACCTAATGCTTATAAATTCAATGGAAAATGCTTTAACTGTAATAAGTATGGTCATAGAGAAAATGAATGTAGATCTAGAAATTATCAGAATATCAACACACCCACCAGTCAATGTTCTAAATGCAACAAAGTTGGTCACAATTCTGAGAATTACATAATGAATGTGAGATGTTATGTTTGTGGAAGATTTGGACATTTATCTAATCAATGCAGAACACAAACCGGCATAGGTTATGGGAAAGCTATTCAAAAGAATAATGTGACTTGTTATGCATGTAACAAGATTGGGCATATTGCAAAATTCTGTAGAAGCAAAGGATCACCGGCAGACAACAAAAGTTCTAGCTTGAAGGGTAAAAAAAAGTTGAAGAGGTTAAGCAAGAATTCTCAAAACAATGGATTAGAAAAGCTGATCTAAATATTGGGAATACTCCTCCATCAGTAGAAACAATCAATGCTTCATCGACAGGACAGAGTGATGCTTCACTGGCAGGATAGAGTAATGCTCCATCGATAGGAAGTTCTTCATCGAATTGAAGAAAGTTTCCTTGAGGGTTTGGCAATCTAAGGACACATGTGCTATTATTCCCTTGGTTAGAGATGAGAAGTTGGAAATTACTTATTACCGGCAGACAATGTTAAGTGAATACTTAACCGGCATGCATTTAATGTGGTAGATGGAAAAGTAACACTATAAATTTGAGGTTTTGGCTCCATTTCATTTCACCGAGATTTCAAACCTATGAAGAGCACGAAGATTTTGAGCAAGAGGCAAGAACACTTCAAACAATCATCCATCCTAAATGCAGTAAAAGGTATTTTATCATGGCATCCACCTCTGCACTTGAATATATAGAAAACCTTACTATTGTTGAAGTTATAAAAAGACCTAGGCCCGTATTTCAATTAGTTCCCGAAGTAGAAAAGAAAGATGATACTTTAGGTTCTTTTTCTCAAATTCCTAAAGGAGTTGTTTATGCTGAAGACCCTAGAATTTACATTCACTGCAACATTGAGGAACTAGGAGATGAAGAGATTAAAACCATGTTTAAAACTCTCATATGTGATAACTCTGGAAATGTGAAACCGGAACATAAGATCATTGAAACCCTAGGATTTATAGAGATCCTTAGCATTCTTGAATTCCCCAAGGATGTGATTAGGATAGTCTTAAGCAGGGTACATGGTGAATTTTTCTGGTTAGATGCAATTCACAAAATCACCAAGGAAGCTGTGAAAGCCTTCACAGGGTTACTGACCACCGGTAAAAGGCCAGACAAAACTAAGAAGGTCTCCAATGACCTAGTTACTCAGTTAACTGGTGCCACATCTGATAAAAGGTCCTTAAGAGTCAATGATGTAAAAGATACTAATGTAAGATTTATCAACATGATATTAGGATATAAGGCAACTCATGCAAATAGACTCAATTCAGTGTCAAGTCTGTGCATTAAGAGTGCTTATGACATGGTCACAAATAATGCAAAGATTGATGTATGTGAGTGGTTGAAGGATGAATTAATTGACAACTTAGGCAAGATTAAGAAGGACAAGAAAGGAACTTTCAGGTTTGGAAATCTGCTAGTATGTCTGATGCTACATATAACCAAACAAGTTCCCGATATAGGCTACAAAGAACTTGGATATGATATATCGGTAGGTAAACAGCTAACAGAACTATTCAACAATATGGGAGAAGATAGGGATCAGAATATCCAAGACTATTTTCAAGTACTTAAGGCCAAAATGAAGAAAAGAATCCGATTATCACAAAAGATTGTTGACAAATATAAGGATGAAATATGCTTTTTAATCAAGAAGGATGAGATCTGGATGGAAGCAGTCATCCCTAGGACAATCTGGGTAAAAGAAATGGGTTATGAAATAGATGATCATATAATTGAAACATATGCTAAGCACTTCTGGAAGCCCCTAAAGAACCTAAGGAAGAAGTATTTGGTAGTGCAGAAACTATTGAAAGCCAAATACAATCCCATAAAAGAGTGAAAAAGGTTGAGGCAGTTGTGAGAAGAGGTTCTAGACAAGCAAAGGCTATTAAAGAAGATGTGTTAAAGCAAACCGGTATAACCGAGGATGAGTTAGCAGCTCCACAACCTAAGACTCATCTATCACCGATATGCACTTCTTCGGAGAGTGACATGCCTGCAACTTTCAAGAGAGTTGTAAGGAAAGAGATCCCTCACTGGCAACCACACCCTCACCTAGGAGGACAAGACAAAAACAACAAGAAGTGAGATCTCTGGTAAGAAAGGCTACACCAAAGAAGAAGAAATTGACACCCAAGAAGAAGAAGAGGACAAATAAGGACTTGGCCCCTCTTGACATACTGCTGAATGAAATTATAGAGGAAGGGAAATTGAAGAATATAGAGAAACTATATGACACTCTGACAACAGATGAAAAAGAACAAGTAGAAAACAGTGTTATATTACATATGGATATGTATAAGAAATTCTTGATGGAAGTTGTAGATGAAGTACTAGATGAACTATTCAAAAGATTGGAAGTAAGGAGACAAGTAGTAATATAACTTGACAAGAAAATCAAGATAGAAAAGCTACTTGTTGTATATCCAGTGAATTCACCCAAAGAAATTGATGACTTAATTGCTGAAGCCAACCGGTCAGTATTTTCTACTACACACTGATACATTGCTTTAATGGTTGGAAGAGTTAATGAGGTGATCGAAGAGACAGAAAATGCATGGGACATTTTCCTAGTAGAAAAAGAAAAATAGGAGGAATACCGGAACCCCAAACCAATAAAGGTATATCAGAAGGAAAGAGACAAGGGTAAAGGAAAGGTTGGTGGACCTCTGAGTATAAAAGTTAAAGATAACTTATCCCCACCGCCTCCTTCTACATCACTGGTAAAAACTACAGAAGATCAATCGGTAGTTGAAAGTATGGATGTAAAGGATGTTAATCCTAATCCAAAAGTCTTATATACAGTGGATGTTGATACTCAAAAGATCAACATTGTGGTAGATAAAGATATAGCTGATAAGACTGACATGGCGAGTGAGCCTCCAGTAGATGAACAAACCGAAAACACACAAAAGAAACTGGCAGATGACAAAGGGCAACAGGTAGAAACTCGGACTCAAACTGAGACAACGCAACAAATAGAGAAACAGACAGAGCAAAAGGCTCTGAAACAAGAACAACAACAGAAACAGGAACAGGTTCATAAGGAAATAGTGCCACCGGTAACTGGTGAAGTACACAAATCATTGCTTAAGGAAATGCAGACACAAACAGACCTACCAGAGGTCACAACAAGCTTAGTTACTTCCACCGGCGGTACTCTGAATGTAGGTTCCTCATCATCAGGCTACAAATCAACTAATGTGACTGAAGTACTATTAGATTCAATTAAAAAGATAACAGATTGCAACTCACAAGCTTATAAGGCTATAGATGACACCATACCAATTTTGAAGGTAATTGCTCCTAACTGTAATATAGACAATAAAGATTCTTTAGGACAACTTGATACCTTGTGTAAATATATCTCAGAGAACATTGAGAAAATAAAGGAAGAGACACTGAAGGATAAATTGGAAATTGAAAAGAAAAGATTCTTTGATGAGTAGATAAAGAAGTGTACTAGAGATTTTGACACACTTCTACTGGAACTGTGTAATTTATTGAAAGAGTACAAAACTCTGTACAAAGACACCTGCAAGACAAACTTTTTGACTATAGACATAGATAAGAAAATAAGCAAGGTACAAGATGAAATCAATAAACTTGCTGATAATTTTGTTAACTCACCTGATACATTATCAGTTTTTGAGCAAAAGATAACAAATTTTGAGGAAGAATTACTTAAATTGGAAAGAGAAAAGGAGAGAATAGTAAATAAGGCAAAGCATCTAAGATTAAAATTGAGTCCAAGATTGGACTATCTAGCATCATTGCAGAAGGAAATATCTGAGGCACTAATACAGGGACATAAAACACTAGCAGAGCATTTGCAACATCTCACCAGTATAGCTAAAAGGACAGAGACAACAATAAGAAATAGTAAAAAGTTTATGGAGAGTATAAACTTGATTTTGCCGGATCTATTTCAAATTGTAACTACCCAGTTACAAGGTTGAAACTACAAACTCTACTAACATCTCGACAACCTTTGTCATTGATGCCAACGGGGGAGTAGTGGGATGAGAAAATTCAAATATCACAGGAATCATATGCTTAGGGGGAGCACCAACATTTTTGGATAATTTTTTGATACACTTTTGAAATTTCTCATGAGTGTTGCCATCAATGCCAAAGGGGGAGATTGTTGGCATATGCACACTCCAATGAGACATTGTATGTGATTGGAGGTTTTGTCATTGAGATGGCAACCTTACAATCCTATGGCATCGACAAGGCATTACACCAACAAGTTAGTGCATCGGCATCAGCAGATCACACTCCACATAGGCACTCAGACCACTGGCACTAGCACAGAGAAAGGAAGCATACTGGCATAGAGGCCGACAGGATTCTTGGTATATTATATTTTGTTTATTATTGTAAAAACTTTGTAAGCGAACTTGGCAAGTTGTAAAATGACTCTTATATATAAGAGAGATCATTGTAAACATTTAGTAAGTAAGTAAGAAAGGAAGCGAAAATAAGAAGATATTAGGAAGACCTATTATGCGAAATATAGGTTAGAGGTTTTATGTAAAGAACATAGCACAAACCAGTACTAGATCAGGCATTATAGATGCTATTGTAAAGTAGTACAAGTTATTGGATTTGTATAATCCTCATTGTAAGTCAGTGAGACTTCCCATTGAGCAATGAGCTCTAGGCAGTTGGCCTTCCTGCATGTGCAGGCCCCTATTGTAAGTAATATTCTCTTATTGTCCAGTAAGTGAATATTGTGGGTCACAAATCCCACCGAGGTTTTTCCCACACTGGGTTTCCTCATTAAATCCTTGTGTTATGGTGTGCTTTTCATGTGGATGTTTTTAATTTTGTTCATTGCATTATTTCTTGCATATCGGTACACTGTTGTAATATGTTCTGCATGTTTTAAATTGAGAAATTATAATTACCGGTTAGATACTGATTCACCCCCCCTCTTAGTATCTATGGGATTCCTAACACACTGATATATACGCATACTTGCATGATCAATATATACCTCTCGATCTTTCACAGAATCAAAAGAAAGCACTCATCTGACAATCATCAAAACATGCAATTATTGTAGATACTTTATACAGAAAAAGTTTAGAAAACACCTTACTTAGATGCCTTGATATTCAGGAAGCGCAAATCCCTTTAAAAGAAGTTCATAATGGAATATGTGGTGCACATTCTTCTGGACCTGCTCTAGCAAAAACACCGTTGCAAACAGGTTATTATTGGCCTACAATAGAAAAGGACACTTACAAGTATGTCCAAAAATGAAAGTAATACCAAATACATGGGAATCGTATTCATGCACCTGCTCATGATCTTCATCCAATAACATCACCATGGCCATTTTCACAATGGGGATTAGATCTTGTAGGAAAAATAAATCCTACCTCCCCCAATGGACATAAATTTATTCTCACAGCTATAGAATATTTCACGAAATGGGTTGAATTAATCCCGATGACTTTGACAACAAGAAAAAAAATAGCTAAATTCAACCTGAATTATAGAATTTGCATTTTTGGGGTACCCATGTGCATTGTGACTGATAATGGACAACCCTTTAAAAATCAAGAAGTGAACGAGATTTGTGAACAATTTAAAATCTAGTAACATTTTGCAACACCCTACCATCCCCAAAGCAATGGGCAAGATGAGGCAACAAACAAAACTATTTTTAAAATTGTAAAGAAAGTTGTCAATGACAATGGACGAGATTGGCATCTCCAACTCAACCCAGCTCTATGGGCTTATAGAACTAGTATATGTATGACAGCTAGTACAACACCATTCTCTCTAGTTTATGGAGTAGAAGCCATTTTACCTATCAAAGTAGAATTTCCATCCCTAAGAGTCTCTCTAAAAACATTATCTCAGAAGAAAACTATAGAGTAGCACATTTGCAAGAATTAGAATTCCTAGATGAAAAACGACAAAGTTCTCTAAACCATTTACAAGGCTACCAAAACATAATAAGAAGAAGCTCCAACAAATGAGTCAACCCACGTTGCTTCAAAATAGGAGATATTAATCTTAAAGAAAATCAAAGGAACCTTGTTGAATGTGAAAAACTGGGAAAGTTCAAACCTAACTGGTTAGGTCCTTTTATCATAACGAAAGTAGTTGGAAATGGTGCTTATCATTTGCAAACAATGGAGGGAGATTCACTCCCTGATCACATCAATAGTATGCACCTAAAAAGATATTACATCTAAGGGTAGGTTCATTACAATTTTTAGTACTGCATTCGCATATTTCTTTACCACATTGCATTATCCCTTTCTCATATAGTTGCATCAATAAAATAGGGTGATTGTCCGAGTCATTCACCTGCCTACAATAAAAGGAACGAAGGTTGTCTCATTTCCTAGATACCTATTCATGAAGTCTTTAGGAAGTCTTTAAGTCATTCATCTTCAACGTCATGTTGTGATTACGCTTTATCCTTGATTGGGTAGAGGTTTCCTTATCAAGTCTTGTTACCAAAAATCTATCAATTGTTATATCTCACAAATTAATCAATAGCTCTAAGTCATTACAAATACCTAGTTGGTCATGTGGATAGTGGAAAATCCAATACTCTGCTTCAGTGCCGCTGTAATTGTCTTACCCAAGTAGGTTTCATTACTTACAAGTCAAGGCAAGAAAATAAAAGAAAAAAAGTGTTATGTCAATCTTAAGGCAAAACAAAAAAAATGAGATATTACTTAAATATCACACATACAAGTGCAACAAAAAAAATCTTGACCATGGGAACATGCAAGTAACTCCATCAGGGCTATGGATGCCTACTAGCAATGGAGCAATGTTTGAGAGATTATATTGCATAACCTCGTTTGAGCCCTAAAAGCTTGCTAGCAGCGAGGCTCTATCCAGGTTGCTTTTGAAGTTAGAATAACCCATGTAGCTAGCCACATAGAATTCCAAGGGTCTTTGATGGTTATAAGAGTCTGAATGAACTCAATTGCACACACATGGGCAAAAGAAGATCAAAGTTTCAAGAATTGATGGAGACGTTTTCCGCACCTCCATTAATAAATCTTGGTTCCATAGTGTGTTAGGTTGGATGGTCTAAGTCTTTTGAGAACAGATTGAACTCCTATCTCTCAAACATTTCATACCTTTAATCCAATTAGTGCATTTCAGAATGAAAGACACACACACGCATCCTTGTTCGAATAGGAACTGCATTTTTGTCATGCATCCTGCATTTGCATAACTCATATAAAAAATTCACTGTCCCCACATATTGCATCATTATCATAGGTCTTCAATTGGGGGCATAACTGAAAAAATACTAAAAAAACAAAAATTCAAAAACAATCTTGAAAATATAAAAATTAAAAATATTAAAAAACGATCCTAAAAAAATCTTAAAAATTCAAAAACGATCCTGAAAAATCCTAAAAAATAAAAAATGATCATGGAGAAATCATAAAAATAAAAAATGATCTTGAAAAAATTATAAACATTCACTTATAAAGTCCTAAGAAACTACCAAAAACATAAAAAAAAAAAACATCAAAATCAACCAAAACATTTCAGATAAAAGTCTTGAAAAAATTCTAAACATTCAAAAAAGATCCGGAAAAAAATCCTAAACATACCAAAAATACCAAAAACCTAAAAAAAATATTCAAATATCAATTAAAAAACTTGCAATAAATTGTCTCGTAGGAATCAAACACCCCAACAGATGTCCAACAAACACTTTGCACGAAGTTAAACAAAGGATACAACTGTCTTCTCAAAACATTTGCAATCAAACTGATCAACTGTCTAATCTATCGATTTATCAAACTATCAACGTGATCAACATTTTGTCTTAAACAAAATTGGTACACTCGAAACCAGACATATCGGTCTTACACAGGGTCCAAAAACTTTTGAAACCAGACATTATCAAAATCACATCAAGCAATCACATGAAGACACAGTCAATCCAACTATTGAGTTTTGTATATTTTGGTTGACTCTTTTTCATCAAATTGGTGAAGATCATTGCTTTTAGCTACTCAAGGATGTCCAAAAGTGACTAGAGGAGCCGTGATGGGCATGATCCTTTTCTTTGTTTGTTGTTTGTGGTTTGAACCAATGAAGTTCTAGGGCAATTGCTCTAGTGGGTGTCTATGATAGGAGAATTCAACCTATGAATACTGCACATACCTCGACCCCTAGCGTAATTCCCAGAATGAAGGGTTCATTCCTTGTCTGCTATGTGTTTGTTTCTTTGCAATGATATATCTATGCATCTTGGTTCCTTATACCCTAGTGTACAAAGCTTCATTGTTACATAATAAGGCTTAATGATGAAAATGTATTGCACTATGAATAAAGACAAGAAGACTATTCATCATCAATCATATCATATCATTTTTCTAATCTCATCATGTCGACTGTCTCTTCATATCATTCTCTCATCAAGCATTTTTCTACTTGATCATTCTTTCCAAACATTCTTTCATCTAACATGATCTCTCTCATCACTTAATTTCAATCTTTTCATCTATAATTATATCATTTTCTCATATCAACTATTCCTCACCTTCATCATATTTTATCATTCATCCAATTTTTATCTATCTTTGTCTTATACAGGATGTATCCTTCCTGAAACCAAACGTTTTTAACCTATCATTTGTCTTATGCAGGATGTATCCTTCCTAAAAACATACATGATCATCTATCTTTGTCTTATACAGGATGTATCCTTCCTAAATCAGATAGATCAGTCTTATACAAGATGTATCCTTCCTGAAACCAGACGTTTTGATCATTTTTTGTCTTATGTAGGATGTCCTTCATGAAACCAGACTTTATCTTTATCAGATCAATCCTATCAATCTTATCTACAAATCATTCTAACCATTTCTTTTCTTCAAACTCATTCCTTTCATCAAGTTAACCATTCTTCTTCTTTCGAGAGATCATTTATGCCTTCAATGCACAAACAATCTCTCGTGGGGGCATTATACCCTAGCGTTACCAGGGCATAATGGGGCAAAAATTTTCATTTTCTTTGAAACAACTTCATTCTGACATTGTCTCAAAGAGGGGTAAATGTAGACACCTAGAAATGTCTCATTAACTTAATACTAATTATTCATATATTTAATTAAGTAATTCTTTTATTACTTGATTAAATTAACTATTTATTCTAATTATCGCCCTTCAACACTTCTAATTATTCTATTTCTATTCTCAAATCATTTCAATCAGCTAACCTTATCTTAATTATTAATTAAATATCAATTATTTAATTAATTATGATTTATTCTTTAATTAAATGATCTTTATTATTTAATTAATTCAATCTCCTGAGTTTAAATAATTTCATTTAAATTATTTAAATTAATTCACTTATTCCTCCAATTCCCCAAATTATAATTCCAATTAATTCCATCTAATTTCATTTCATATTTCCCCAAATTTGAATTTCACTTAATTTCATCTAATTTTATATTTCCAAATTCACATTTTCCCCAAATCTGAATTTCAATTAATTTCATGTGCATTTTAGCATTCAAATGACCAAATTCAAATTCAAATTGAAAATGAAAATCAAATTCAATTTCAAATTCCTACAACACATGCTAAAATTGGAACTGATTGATCAAATCAGTTGTCTAATTAGTTAACTCAGTTAACTCATCAATCACCCTTTTTAACTTAAAATAAATCCACTTATCTCTCCTATCGATTCAGTCAACTAATCCATCTATTCAGTCTACTGATCAATCAATGGAGTTCACTCTTCAATCAATCCAGTTGACTACTCAATTAAATGAGTTAACAAATCGATCAATTGAATTCACTGATCAATCTAAATCAGTTATCTATCAATCAACACTTGAGTTCTATTTCTCACCCCCTTTGTGTTGAAAATTTATAAATTCAACCTCTTTTCTCAATTCAGTCTAGAATCACAGAATCACAATCTTCAATATTGTTGTTTATCTTATCCAGGAAATCAAGTGTTGTACATGAGAGCCACCTACGTCAACAACAATGGAGAAGAGCAATGGAAACCTTGTTGTTTCAATTGAGGGAGCTTTTAATTAGTTTCAATTCAATTCAATTGATATCGCATTATTTCATTGTTATTTAGGAGTAATAATAATTATATTTAGAGTTATGATTCGCTCTTTGATAATTTGATTATGAAATTTATGCCTATTTACTTCCTGAAGACATTTCCCATTTGGGTTTCCATGTGAAAAATCATTGTGTTATGGTTTGCATGCTTTATTGGATGTTTGCTTATGTGGTTATATTTCTTGCATGCTTATTAATTTTCAAGTTGGTGAAAGTTATCAGATTTATTAAGTTTTTGCTTGCATTCATTCACCCCCACCCCCCCTCTCAGTGCCTTAAAAGTTTATCAACCAAGGCCCATGTTGGAGGATGGCCTTAACATGGTTAGACTCAACCAAGAGAAACAAAAATAGCTTTTGGTGAGATTCTGGATGCCATCAAGATAGAACCCATGAGGGTCCAATGTGTTGGCAATGTAGTCATGAAGCATGCTTTTAGGTGGAACCCTCCCAACAAAATAACCTTGTGAAAGACTAGAGGTGTGTAGTTTATCATGATAAATCCATGGTCAATTTTTCCATCATCAATAAGGGCATTTCATAGATTTTTTGAGTGTGGTAATGAATTTATTTTTCCACATTTATTTACTTGATTGTATTATGGGATATTCGGTGGTGCTTTAACGTCAATTATTAAAATCATTTTATAGTCATCTTTTTCTTAATAAAAATAGGATATATTTAATTATAGTGAATTATTGAAGTAGATTAACTTCATATATGATTCTTGATGTTACTAATTTGCATGCATATAGAAGTCTCATTTCTATTTCTCTCAATTTTCCTTACAAGTATTTATTCTGTTGCTTAATGGAATAAGTGTCAATCTTTATGACCTATGATATTAAAAAAATAGTAAAAAATTAAAATACATCTTGATTGTCTCTTCCTTGGTAGTATAGGAATAATTTTGTCCTACATGCTTTCTCAATTGATCTAAATACTAATGATAAATTATAAGTGAACTTTAAATAAACAAATTATTAGAGAATTATTCTTTAATTAGATTAAATCAAGAGAGGCCCAAAACATTATATTTAACCACTACATAAATGAAAAGTGAGAAAAACCATGGGAATCATGAGGAGTGAGAACCCAAAACCCAAGTACCAGCTGCAAAAAAGGAACAAAATCTAGTAGGCACCCAAAAATAGACACCATAAAACCCAATGATAAATAAGACTAGGGATAAACATAGAAAAAAAATATATATCCACCACCATCAAAGGCACAAACTAGTGGCCTACCTAGTGGGCGGATTCTCGATCTTCCAGTCCTAAATGATAGCCTTCACCTTATGGGTGAAGGAGATCCTCTTGTTTGATACTTTACTAGATGAAATATCAGGGGAATCTAGAGTCCCTTTCACCCTTAACATTTATGCCTCTAGTATCAGGAGAAGAATCCAAATGTTGCTTCTTTCTTTCTTGCATCTTGTCGATTTCTTCTTGGATGATCTATAGAGTTGCCCAATTCCTTTTAAATATTTCATTTTTCTGAGTGATCACTTCCTCCATTTTTCTTTTAAGGGACACCTAGCTCTTCATAAGCACTTCAATAGCCTTCATCAAATCCTTCCTATCCTCCTACTGGTCAATCTTATCACACAACCCCTTCAATTACTCCTCAATCCCTTCCCATTTATCAAGATTCTTTTCCCAATGGTTGGTCACTTCACAAACCCTCTAATCTTTGTCCTCCACTTCGGCAAGGGCTTCCAATTTATTATTAGAGAATTATTTTATCTTTCCTACAAGCTATACATGTAGGAAAAGGATAAGGTGACTAAAAATAGTAACTTACAAATTTATTTTTATCTCTTCAAGTGTGTCAAATCACTCCTTAATACTACACATGAGAGAATAAATCTCCTCTAGAAGCCCACGTCTCCTACGAGCATGTAAAATACCTCCTCTAGTACCATGGATAAAATCCCTCCTTTCTTGTATGAAGTTCTAGCCAAAAGTGAATACATTAAATATACTCACAAGAATCTCAAGATGCTAGGTCTTGTCTTTTCTTCAAGACCACTCATAAGAAATCTCAAGATGTTAGGCCCCTAGTTTTCTTTAGAGACACAAATAATGTCAAGGCCCCTCTTTTCTTTAGGGACACAAATGTGAAAATTTCTTCTCATGTAATAAATCACCCTCGAGAAAGAAGCTAGCTCTATGTGATAGGTTTCCTCCTACTCCCATTTTCTACAACCTCTGGTAATACCTTACATAGACTTTATGCACTTTATGCCACATTATACTCTTGGATAACACAAGTGTGTGATTATTTGGAGGTTCCAAAATTAAAATAATTTGAGAATATAATATGGATAAACATTATAAAAAATCCTAAGGTATTAGTTTCAACCAATAATTCACCTTTAATAACCACCTTTCATTTACAAGAATTCTATTGACATTATCACTCCAAAGCATACAATTTTAATAAAACATCCTACTTATTTCTCCAAGTTTTATTCTCTATAAAGAAAGGTAAATTTAACCACTTATGTCTCCTTATTAATTTTATGAAATGCAGTTTATCTCTCTAACACTTCTATGAGAACATTTTCCTTCTTCTTCACATGAAACATTATGACATTGATAAATGAAAATATATAGCCTTAAATAGGACATTAATTTGAAAAGTAAATAAATACCTCGATATTGAATCCTCATTTTCCATATGAATTCATCCTCTAGAGAACTAGTAAGATAAATAAATTCTTTGCCTTCTACAAATTTAGAAAATCTATGGCTTTATGTCCACCCACACAACTTGAGATAGCAGATTAAATATGGATTATATTTTCACTATTGAAATTTGTTCAAAACTCAATTGTCATGTCACATCTTTCTTCATGCAATATTTCTTCTTTAAACTACTCACAAATCACCAAGAATTTTTTGAAAATGTTTCTAGTCTTAATACTTATATTCATCTACATTTTGATTAATTTTAAATTTTGAAATTTTATTGAGAAACAAAAATGTTATTGTAGTTTTATTGGAACTACAATATGTAACTTCAAAAATCCCTCAATGATATCTATTCCTCACAACCACAAGAAATATAATTGTTGTGGTACCATGTAAAAATGGTAGAACACAAAGACAAGATCAAACCATATGACATAGAAATCATTTTATTGATGTCCATCAATATGATTTATAGTGTTAAATATAAATTATTTTAAAGAATACATTAATGTGAATAACTGCCCAAAATTATCTTATGGGAATAATCCCCCAAACAACTAACTATTTAATTAATTTATTAACTATTCTAAACTATAAACTAAACTAGAAACTAAATATGTAATATTTTTCAACAAAATATTAGATAAAACTTGACACCTCCGTGGTTCAAACTTTAGTCCCATTCCATCAAATAAAGTGGCATCGATTCAATTTCTTTATTTTTACTATAGGAGAATATTCTAACAAAATGTGCACCTAAAACTTGAAATATATTTATCTTCTTGACATCTAATTTTCGCAAGATAATGTTTAAAATTAGTACTTAAGAGCTTATTGATCAAGTAGGTGAACGGTTTCTTCTACATCAAACGTTTTCATCCGACTATTCTAGCACAAAGAAGAATATTAAATATAACATATACGTACATAGGGATGGTCTAGATAATTATAGAGAGATTTTTATTCTTTAATTATTTTATAAATTTAAGCGTTCTCTAATTTTTTTCTTATATTCATATTTTTTTTAATGATAAGTAGAGGAAGGGCCTCCAACCCACTATAAAGCAAAGTGGACTATAGATACAACAAAAACATTCAAAAAATTAGTAGCAGCTAGTCAACAAAAGCAACTAACAAAATCTCAAAATAAAAAAGAAATAATATGAAACAATAATAGAGACATACAACAAAGGAACAACTAATGAAGATAAACCAACACTTAAACTAGAATTGTGCAAGTTCACATCTATATTCTTGGCGTATGAGGGAGAATCTAACTTAGGAAGATTTTTCTTCCTCCTTTGTACAATTATCCAAGTATAGTCATCCAAATCTAAAACCTTAAGAGAAGAGGGAAGGGAAGGAACCTAAAATTCTTATCTAGTGAACAACACCATCTGAAGAATAAGGTGGAGAAGAAGAAACAATTGACCTTGTCTAGAAGCTTAGCTTCTAGAATAGAAGGAGAAACACAACTTTGAGAAACCATATTATTTTCCAATGGATAAAGAGGAGACACACTAGGTATAGGTAGAGGAGTCTTGAGAATGAAGTATGGCTTCAAATATTTAAAATTAGAAATCAAATCCTTAAGATACATTATAAGATGGTGAGGAAGAGAATTCTTCCTCCAAGTTGAAGAAGACAACTTATGAGAACCACAATAACAAGATAAGGCCAAGTGAAAAGTAGCAAAAATATCCTACAATGAAAATGAATACCTCATAATCCAAATTTGATACCAAGACTGGTCATTAACTTGAATCGCAATCTCACTAGGTAAATCTTTTAGTAGATCAATTGGCACTAAAATACATGCAAAAAAAAAGTGTGTGAATTTTTGTTTGAAGCAATGTACACCTTCAAGAAATATTTAAGAGAATTACCAATAGGCTCATAGGTAGAAGAGTATTGTAATTACAAGGGGAGGTAAGATAATCTCAACCAAATAAGAATGACTTTAATAGACTCCATCATGAGATTGAAGGAAGGAAACGAATGCCTAATCAAATGTAGATGCGTGTCCCATAATTAGGCACCACCCCCAAACACAATCTATCTATCCTTAGAAGAATCAAATAAAACCACAAAAAGGCCTTTGATAGAAGGGTAAATATCAATCTTACCCTCAACTAAGGGAGACCGATGCATGAAAATTCATTGATGCAACTCTAGATGATAAGGCCAAGATCAAAAAACCCTCAAATTAAACACTTGTTCATAAAATAATTCTCATAGTGTAAAACATCCTACCCTAGAGATACCACAAGAGAAAAATTAGAACATGGAAAGGAAATAGTCATTTCCCTTGAACATGTAAATCCTTATCCATAGTTGACTTAGTGAAAAATCAAAGTAAGACCCTTCAAAAGACAATAAGAAGAAACAACCCTAGAACCATTCTTTACCTTATCAACAAAGGAGGTAGGAGGAGAAGAAACCTTAAGTGCGACATGACTAGTCCCACAAATTAGAACAATAGATCTAGTGAGAGGGGGGAACACAAGCACCAAATAATCCATGATAGGCTGCAAAATAACCCTAGAAAGAGGAACATAAGAAACCCCAATAAACAATGGAGGAACTACTAGCCCATTAAGAGAAGCAAAAGGAAGAACACCAATAAAGGAAGGTGAAGATAAACCTATAAATAGATCTGAAGGAGTGGGATCCATGATCATAGAGGAAAGAGAAATTCCACTTGAAGGAAAGACAAACACTACCCAAGAAGACACATCAATAGAAAAATAATCCCCAAGAGCTCTGACAATATTCAAAGCAAGAGGTGCCACAACATGCTTGGCTGCAACAAAAACTCCAGAACAAACAACCAAAGTTAGGAAATCAAAGAGGTGGGTAGGTGTGACCGGGAGGTCATCTTTGAAGAGTCGACATATATTCACATGTTATTTTATATTGTCTAGATGATTTACTAATTGCATATTGAACATCTTTAAATAAATTGAAATAACAAAAAGATCACATGAACATATTTTAAGTTTCTTCATAATGATTAATAGAAAGGGGCAAGAGAGTAAGAAAAACAAATCTTTATATTTTTTTTTTGGGTTGATAAAATGACAATGTTGAACTAGGAAGAGAATGCATGTATGTATGAATGAGTTTGCAATGATGATGAGTAAATAAAAAATATAAAAGAATATGAGTAAATTAAGGTGAATAAAAGGTGGACCAAACCAAATACAAAAGTATCCCACATATTGATGGATTATTATATTTAATAAATTCTTTTGACGAAAACATAATATTAAATGGGAAATTATATAGATATAAAAATTTCACTACAGATTCAACTTGAAATAATTTAATTGAAAAATGTTTAGCTAAATAATATTGTTCCACATAAGAAAATAATCTTCGACGTAGGAAAATAATATAATATTTCATAAAAATTAATTTCAATATAACAATATATGCAAAATATTTAAAAGTTTGGATTTTATGGGATGTTCAACGTCTGAATAAATAAAAATTCAAAGGTTTAGCTGCAACGCATACCTACTGGGGTACTACTACGCTTTGGTAGACAAGCACGTATAACATTGTAATTATCGTCAATTTAATTTTAATTGAGGCAAATGGTCATAATTCGGGTCTTTTCGATATCAAATGACTGGAGCTGTCGCTATAATGATCTAAACAATAAAATTGAAAGCTTGAAACATACATTGTGACAGGTGGTATTGTAGATAATTATACGTTACTAATTCACGGATTTCATTTGAATTCGAATACAGATATGCAGAAAAATTCGGCCGAATGGAAGTTAGACTAACGTCATCTTGTTCGTACAAAAAATTCACAAATAAAATCGGGTTAAAATCTAAGCTACAGACTGACACCTAATTGCGATAAAAATCAGTTGAAGAAATGAAAACTACTGTAGAGTTTGAATATCGTCCTTAAGATATTACAGACATTTCATGTCATTCATATAAAAAAAAACATAACAAGGAGAGAGTTTGGTTGATTATATTTACAGCTTATATTTGTTTTTCATGGGTTGAATGCTCCATGCCATGTCTACCATGGCCTTGGCCATACCAGCTTGAGATTGGCCGTTAAATAGATATAGACTAAGTTTAATAGCAATATGTACAACTCCTCATTTGTTTGGAGTTGATTTAAGATTCACCCACTCCTAAAAAATCTATGAAATGAACGTTAGTTGTGTTGTTGCATTCTCCATCCCGCTCTTCTGTGAAATTAGTGCTTGACTGCTCAACTTCCGATCTCCTTAGAGGGGAAGCAAACGTTGTTAACTCAGGATATGTGATTGAACGTTTTGGTCCTTGATTATTCATGGATGTGCTATTTATTGTACTAAAAGGCTGATTGAAAGGCACAAGTTGTGCTTTTCTTGAAGTTGTGTAGCTAGATTCAAGAGAATGATTTGTACCCAGGAGTTCTACTGTAGGATGGTAGCTGCTCTTACTACTGCTTAAATTTACTAGGTCTGAACTGCCTTCCCCTTGTTTGGCTTCTGCTGGGCCCTGATCTGTCTCTCCATTATGATCATAAAATTGTGGTAATCTGAAATGGTGACTGATTATTCTAGTATCTGAACTTGGTGCAACTGGTTGTGGCCAAATCAAATCTGACCTGGCAGGCTGAGATAAATCTGGTGCCTTGGAAATTACAGATCCATTGACGACTGTAGGACGAGATGATCCTGATAAAGAGAAAAATGTTCTCATTGTGGGTTCAGGAGACAAATAGTCTATGAATTGTCGAGTGGATTCAAAACCATATTTGCCCATGATTATGTTGTTATAGTCCTTGCCTTCCACGCACTGAATACCTGATACAGAATTATGAATTACCCAAATCAATATCGATCAAAATTCCTTTACAATTAAACAAGACTGTAGTTATGAATATAAACATTTAGTTCGAAGAGTACCTGGTGCATTTATCTCTGAATTTGAGTCTGTGGCTCTCACGCTATAATGGGGTTTGAGACATGGATTAAACATAAGGTCAGAGGGTTTTCCTTTATAATATCCGCCTACAAATTTGTTGAGAGAAGTTTGTCCGATGTGGTGATGATGGTCCACAGAGTGCCTTGCTGTTGCAGCAGCCTTTTTGAGCAAAGTGGATGATCTTCGTCTGCCATAGATTCGAGATCTTTCTCTAAGCCTTCTTGCCATAATAACGTGCCAGTGATTCTTTACTGCATTGTCTGTTCTCCCTGGAAAGAGGCGAGCTATCATGGCCCATTTATTGCCGTGTAATCTGTGAGCAGCCAAAAGTCTCTCTTCTTCTTCTTCTGTAAACGGTTGACGGTTTATTCGTGGGTCCAGCTGATTGAACCATCGCAACCTGCAACTCTTCCCTGCACAAGAATCATCTTAGAGATGCATTTGAAAAGTTGAGAAAATGATTAATAGTATAGTGAACCCATTTAGTAAACCCACTTAAACATCGAGATAGAAATATTTAGCTCAAATTTATTTTGTTCCATCGTATCACAAGAAGTTTATGTAGAATTATTCGGAAGCTTCAAACACAGTCTGGTAATGGTCGAGATAGATATTATGTATATGGAAGAATGCCTAGCTCGAGTTTGTTTTCTACCATCTTACGACAAAATGTCTGTCTAAAATTATTCCGAAAACCTCAAACGGAATCTGCTAAGGGTTGACATAAACTGATAACTTCGATTCTCTGAGCAAGACAGACTGCAAATTACCAAGAGATTTCGATCCACTGCAAAAATTCACTTATATTTACTCAATTTTGTACATGGAATGTTTACCTCGAATTTATTTTGCTGCATCTTAAAGCAAGAACCCTGTCTAGAATTATTTGGAAAATTTTAAACGCATCTGCTAAATGGAACTCTCTGAGCAAGCTTATCAGACTATGTATATTACACAAAGATGTTCGAAATAAGTCAATCTGGATTATGGGCTTGTCAAAGAAAGGCCAAGTTGAAATGGTAGACCATTTCAAGTATCAAATGGATGTTCTTACAATTGAGTTCTAATTTATAGATATTAATGTAGTTCAACATATGATATCAGAACCAAGATAGGAGTCCCAAAATCATATTCTATGGTGTAAGGTAGGATGTTGGAAATAACCCACCTCTGAATTGATGATAGTCTTACTGAAAAAAGATAAGAAATTCAGTTAATACAGTTTTTCAGCAGCAAATGGATGATCCTATCCTAAGTTGAGTTAACTGACCCATATGAACTGTAACGGATCAAGAGATTTCAATCGAACAAAGAAAATTCGTAGTTTCCACATAAAGGGTTTGTTCGGTCCTAAACTTTTTGAAGGGAGAGAGCTGTAAGCTAATTGCTTCGAAACTTTGTTAGATAAAATTCAATTTAAAACATTACTTACGGAGATTGGATCTGCTGAATCTGTGAAACTGAAATTGAAGAAGACATAATTGGGCGCAGAGAAGTTAAAGAAGACATAATGGAATTAGCAGTGTACCTGATCTTCCATGGAGTTTGTCTGCAATAGAATTCCAGTTCTGGGGTCCATATTGTAGAACAAGCTCTCTAAGCTTCTCATCTTCAGCTGGTCTCCAGTGACCCCTGGGGCTCATTTTGGACCCGGAACATTCTTCTTTCACATCACCAGGATCGCCATTATTTGTCTTTTCGATGTTCTCAAGTACAGATTCATTCATTTTGTCGCAACAACTAAAATTCTCTGCAATGATCTTTGTCAAGTAGTGGGGTTGGAATTATTCAGGCACACATATTCCAAAAGTAATGATTAGTACTAGCTCTAAGACCAAAATAGTGCATGGATTGAATGTTTGGAGAGGTGCTCAACTACTGTAAATTGAATAGTGAAGACCAAAAATGATTAAGCTGTCATGTTAGCTTTTCTATTCAAAACATGGACCACTCTCCAAACATACAAAACATAAGTAACCGTTTGGGCAGTTTTAAGAAAAATGTTAGATACATAGTATGTTGTAATGGGTGGGAGGTAATCAATTAAGTTAACCATAACCATAATTTCTGATGGCACGTCCCTTTTGTTCATTTCACACGATACGATCTGAGGGAGGAAACGGGTGGTATTTAGCTGGTTGCGTGTTGATATGGTAGTGGATGATAATCCTTGGACGTCCAAAATCAGACTGCTTGTACATCAAATTCAGGACCCACAGATTGTACAATTTGAAATGATGCCACCATCACCTCTACACACACGGAAGAGCTACCTCCCTTCTGTTTGTGTCGACTTATCAAGCTGTTTGCTCCTGCATATTTGCTTCGATAAGAAACAGTTGACCATTTCATTTTATATAGAATATAGGAACTCGAACAGAAATAGTAAGTACCTACCGTTTCAATCGAAGTGCATAAGCACCTTAACTACAATTAACATCCATCTATTTACGTGGTATCTTTTTCGTATGTTTTGGTGAGGGCATTTCAGCTGCATAAAACCAAATTGAGTATTTTTACCAGTTAGAATCTTGATATTAATATTATAATTTTATTTACTTTGGATCTTTTTCCTATGTTTTGGTGAGGGCATTTCAGCTGCATAAAATCAAATTGAGCATTTTTATCAGTTAGAATCTTGATATTAATATTATAATTTTACATTCGGTGAAGGTAACAAGTTAAGTAGATGATTTGAATTTGAAGAAAACTCTAAGATTAAGTGTACTTGAATCAAAATAGTATTGAAATGGGTGACCTCCCAAGAAGTGGTGCTTTACTTTTATTAGTATCACCCATATATGTAATGAACACTACAAATATGAGTTAATGAGTTTGACTCAAAAACTATGCAATTGAATCTTGATAGTAATATCATAACATCACCAATTTATTAAATAAATAGGTGTTAGCATTATTATTTATAAGTAAAAAATAGTACACATATTCACAAAAAAAAGTGGGTGTAAACAAAGTTGGCGCTCAGATTAAAAAAACATTACACAACTAACCACTAAGTGGTGAGAGCAATAGTGGAGATGGGAAGCAGAGGTTCCTCATCACCCCACTTACCCCATTAATCAATGGGGTCCAGAGTGTCAATAAGAGGGACTCACCCCTCATCATCTTTTTCTTTATCTTGATCATCACAAGTTAGAGAAGCACCTTGATTTTTCAATTTATGTAATTGACTAGTTGATTTATTAATTCAATCTATGTCAAATTTCAAACTTACATACTTGTATGGCAGGAATAAACCGCTTTGTTTGTACATAGATAAATAAAATAACTTATCCACAATTTATTAGGGGGAAAGTTGATTGTAATAAAGTTATTATAAATGTCTATGAAATGGGGGTTGACATGAAAGTTTAACAAAATAAAATTAAAATAAAGTTTATTGTATTTGTAAACTATACAAATATACATCAGACAAATTTAAAATCTAAAATTAGATTAATTATGAAAGAAATTTGATAATATATGCATCTTTTTTAAGTTTTCAGATTTCATGTTTTATATCATCTTTTTAAAAAACTTCATTTTCTAATTAGATCTACATATAAAAACCTATCATACATATTTTGAATCACTAAAACATTAACTACAATAAAACAAACAATAATAATACTCATATTAAAAAAACACTCATTGAATTTCCTTTACTCAAATAATAACATTTAATACAGACTTCTCTTATGTACAACTCCAAATTCTCCACCATGAACAATTAATCTCATCCCATGAGACCAGGGATTGGTTATAGCTCACAATCTTACTCAAACCTCTTAACAGTTAACTATAACTTACATCTTAGCCTCAATTCCAGGTACACATAAAGAATGTGCAATTTGCCATTTTCTTAATGAAGTAAAGTAATCTACTGTTTTGCAGTGTTGGAGTAGTTCATCTTCCATCACACCTTGGGTTGGTGCCTAGCCGTTGGGGATTTGTCTTGCTAGAAGTAATGCTAGCGTAGAGTACAAATATGGTCGTTACAAACGAAAAAAAGCTTCTAAATAACTCTAGATATTCCCTTTGGCTAGGAAGGTCGGGTCTTCCCTTAATTTAGGTTATCAGTTAGTTATTGCTCATTGTTAATGAATGCTATCTGAGAGATGCTATAAATGATTGTCCATTCCTATAAAAATGGCTGCATTGATCTACTTTCAACAACGTTTGGTCTTTATTTGGTTTAGTCCAAGTATGCCATCACAGTTCTTTCGCACACGCATTTAGTTTTAAGTGGAAGTTTGATGAAATCTGTCATGAGATCAAGGAAAGTAATAATATCTGGATTGTTATGAGTCACCATATGAAAATCCACAATGATAACTGCCAATGCCCATTTCAACTTTATAAATTCCAAATGAAGAAGGGGAATTATTGAAGGACAAGGACGCAGGACTTTTATTATTCATTCCTCTTTGCACGCTTTAACTATTCATGGTGATATTTGACGCCATGCTTTGGCTGTTCAACGAAATTTTATCACCAAACACATTTTGGAGGACCACAGTGCTTTTTAAATAAAAAACAATACAGAGGCTTAACATACCTTTTACGGAGAACTTACTGTTGAAAGGATTGAAATATGAGAAGTAGGTCAAACAAATGTTACTGATACGGCCATAATTATCAAATACATTCAGCGTTTTTTTGGGGATGGTTTATAAACATACTTCATGGTTAGTTATTAGAGAGATTTAAATTTTCTTGTTCAATCAAAGTTGTATTCGTTATGATTCCAATCTCATGTGGTATGATATTGAGACATTTAATTATTTGGTATGAGAGTTTGGATTGAAATATGGAAATGTAAATCTTAGGCTGAAATCTCTTTGATTGTAGATATATTTATATTCATCAAAGTTATTTTAGGCATGATCTCAATCTCATCTTTTATAATAGGAGGACCTCGTATTAAGCAAGATTTGATTCCTAAGAATTCATTTAAAAACACTCAATTTCAGAAAAAGATATCTATTAATTAAAACATCATTTTATTTTATTTTAAATAAATTTAAAAACATATACATTAAACAATTAAAATATACTTTTTTTAATAATTAAATTTTTTTTATCTGAAAACATTTATATTATTATTTCAATTATTATTATTTTGAATTATATAATTACTTTTTATTTTTAATGATAAATATTAACTTAGGTGAATAAACAAGAGTTACAATTATATTTTCATAGTTAAGAAGCCAATCAATACACAATTTTGTAGGGTCAATGAAGGTGAACCTACAAATTGTTAAGAGAAGAATTAAGAAGAGATATAAACACATAATAGATCTCGAACAAGCTATACTTCATAAATGAGTAAACCTCCAAAAGTTGTTACTAAAATCGCATTACATTGGTTGCCAATAATAAGATCTACATACCTCTTATATCCTTAACAAGAGTTTATATTCCTTAATTTGAACCTCTTTAACCTTTTGTACTATGTATGTGATATATATTCATGAGTTATTTTGATGATTTAAATAAGATGAGAAAAATCTAATAAGAATAGCTCTTTGATATATATCATACAAGAAGTCATTGTAGGTTTGGTGCAATGTACAATACCAAAATACACATGTCAAGGCAAACCCTAAAACTACTTGGATTGGGTATGGGTATTCTATTAACTTTTCTAGTCTTAGGGGTTTGATATAAATGAATTATTTGCAGATGATAAATAATATATAGATCTTCAAAAAATCATGGAGTTTTAAAATATGTTATCAAAGTTATGATTTGAGGATAATTATATTGAGATAATTCTATTATGTCCATGATATGCAAAAACAAAATATCAACTTGATAATGATTTAAAAAAAGTTGTGATTTTTTATCTTCATGATTATTGTTTAATGAATGTATATACTATGTAATGGATGCTATCATCAATGGACTAACAATCTTGCTGGTTACATGAATTTGATGTAGAAAACTAATTACTCCTCACAGACAAGGAGGGAGAGTATAATTGGAGAGAGGGAAGTAGATCAAGGATAATGGTGAGACATCATAACTCTAATAACTCGCACACACTGAGTATATGTGTCTCGTTGTATACATTGATTGAGTCATTCCTTTTGCAATAAATATGGTAACAATTTGAATCATAAACATTGTCATTGGTATATCAGTACTAATATTATGTTTCATTCAGTTGACATGATACATTTAATAGTTTGATGTAGACTCTGTGTCTTGCGTTTCTATTTTTCTTGTTTATATATATATTTTATATATAAGTTACTTCTATATATTTTATAGAATAAAAAATATTTGTAATGGTTTTAGTAAGTCTATTGTATGATCGAGGTATTATTATTATTTAATACATGTATGTTAGCCATATTTAAGCCTATCACTACAAAGAATTGATAAACATATCATTGTTTAATACTCTCTATATATAAAGAGTAAGGTTAAACTTATACTTACCTATTATGATTTTCTAATAAGGATTTAAAACTCATACAAGTCTGCAAACTTTAGGGTTATCTACCAAGTGTCTATTGAGGACTATAAATGCAAAATAAAAATATGTTTTACCCTTTACATGTACTAAATGTTGAAAGTTTTGGTTTTGTTAGATATGACTAATTACACGACTATTGACCCAACAAATGTTTACAAACAAAAGGGACTCTAAATTAGTTTATCTTGTCCTCATATTGGTCTACATACTCAAGGAAATTCTATTAACAATCATGGAGCATATACATGCTATATGTTCACGTAATGTATAATGGTCTCCATCTTGTTGAGTTTACTTTATGATTATATTGACTATAAATATGTTGATATTTTGAGAAAAGAAAAAAAAATCTATTTTCTTGTTATTATGATTATACATTAGATTGACTACAAAAAGTCTATTGCATTTATACTAAGTGGCATACATTTAGACTACAACATCCTTTACTTGTTTTCTTGAATAAGAAGTAGGTATATATTTTACATTAAAACATATTTGGGTTGAAAGATAAATTCAATCTCAAACCCATCCCTAATATTGTTGGACTAATAGTTCATATTTAAAAGTAAATCCTTGAAATACTAATAAAGAACCAATTATTAACTTTGGTTTTTTTTTGAGATTTTCTTTTGGTCAATTATTGGTATGGCCCCATTAACCTTACATGGAGTCCACACAATTTGATTCTCCTCATAGCATTTAATATTTAATTGTCTCTATTATGAGATCCATGGATGTCTACAAGATGTTATATATTACAAGAATAAAAATTATGTAACTAAAATCATTAAAGAGATAATTAAATATAAAATTTGTAATCTCTTAAAAATCATAAATACAACTTTGTCTCATATTTGTATTAAAATTCCAATCTTCCACTTTAATTTTAAGTATATAAAAAAATTATTCTAAATAATATTTTATAATATATTTTCTTAAATTCTAAATTACAAATTTAACCACTTTTAGATAAAAATTACAAAACAATCGGCTTTTGACTGCCTTTTACACGCATCTAAAGAGAGAGTGCTGCTCTCATTAAAAAGGAATGAAAGAAGTTATCACGTACTGTATTCTGTCATCAATTACAGTAAACTTTTCTTAAGGCGTAATAGGGGGAAACCGTGGAAAAAAAATCCGAGTACGACTCCTCAAGTCACCACCATTGACTCTGAAAAAACGGGAAAGAGAAACCTTGTTTCAAACGCTGGTAACTTTCTATTAATTTGACATATAGCTCCTCATTTTCTGGTTACTGAATAGACGTTTGTAATCTGTATTTCACAGCGTAATCTCTTCGAATTCAACAGAAAATGTAGGATGTTTTGTAGACTAGGAAAATACAGTATATCCGACAGTCTTATACATTGAAAAAACAACGTTCCTCATAATCTTTACAACTTAATTTGTATGAAATTAGAATACACATAAGAGTCGAAGTCATAAATGAGTAGTATTAAATATTAAATTCTTCATTTTTCAGCAATACAAATAATCATCTACTAATTTTATGCTCAAATGAAATATAGAGTTACTACATAAGCTTTTGGGTGAAAACTGTGTATATTTTTAATTTCATGTTTCGGATCACATTTTATGATCTTTCATTTGGAAGAGAAGAATCTGATAGTCAAACAATTAAATGTTCATAATATAGAGCGCTGCAAGCAAAAACAAACAGAAATTTCGCTCAAGTTTGGTGAAATTTGGAATAGACTTATTGACAAACAGTCACAAATGCCATTGGAAGGATGATATAATTATTTGTTCACAGTATTCCTATATAAGTATTTAGGTGGACTACTAGATGATTTGCAATAAGTGGTCTATGCCTAGCATATCCACATAAGACCAAGTGAAGTTTGACTGGTTAAAGTGGGATAGGCCCGAACCTTTTACATAACTACTAAAACTACCTGGGCTGCATGAGGGACGCAAGCCTAGCAAAAGAATAAACCCAAAACACTCAAAAACCCAGTAGACAACTAGGATAGAACCACTACACAACTAGATAGCAAAAAACCAAACAACCAAGCACCCACCACAAACACAAAGGAATGGTCTGCTGAGTGGAGGTACTATCAACTTGCTATTCATGGCATAACACTTTAAATTTATTAGCAAAGTACAAATTTTTATTGGAGTCTTTCTCAAAGGGGATAGCAACAAAATCAAGAGTAGCCTTAACAATTGAGGTGATGGGGTCCGACGTAGTTGTTGGAGACTCCAGATGTCACTTCCTATTCACCTTCCTCTTTTCAATCTCCTCTTGAATGTCATGTAGAGAAGCAGAGTTCTTCACTGTTGTATCTTTGCTCAAGGTAGTAATCTCCTCTACTTTCCGTTTTAAGGACTCATGGTTTTCCTTCAATTCTTTAATATCCTTCCTCTCATCCCTCAGATTGATCTTTGCATTGATCTCTTTAAGTTTCTCCTCCATAGCCTCCCAATTTTCAAGTTTCTCTACCATGTCGTTTGCTAACATCCAAACCCTCTCATCTTTTTCTTTCATATCCCAACTATCGCCATGGGCCTTTGCCTCAGCCATCACTTCCAATATATTGATCATTTTCTTGGCTACATTCAATAGGAAAGGAGCCATCAAATGACATGTTCATCTTGTCTATTGATGGCCTCACATAGACCATTGACTTTATCTGTTAGAGCAAGGGAATCAATCTTAAGGGTAGAATCACTAGGGATCAAGGAAGGGGGATTTCTCCACATAATTAATTAGAGAGCAATCTGAACCTGTGGACGAGGAAAAATTAGAGTCCTTAGAAGCCTCTTCCTCCTCAGAGTCCACTAAATCAATTTCCTTAGAAGGGGGAGTAGGGTTTTTTTTTTTTGTTTGGCCACATGAAGAGGGTTGATCTAGGTAGGGATTTTGTTTAATCTTGGATGAGGAGTTTATATTGGGGTCAATCTTGGCAATAGGGGCTACAAAAAGTTCAACCATTAGGATGGAATGGAAATGAGACCAAATGAGATAATAGGGGTCCCACTAGATAGGGTCAAAGCCAAATGAAACTTATAAAGTCTCAAAATTAAACCTTGGTCAAGAGGGATAGTATTCTTAACTCTAGCTGAAACAACTGATTGAGATAAGGAGAAGCAAATCTAGAACATGAAATTCATTTTAGCACCATACCTACGATAGTTCAACATGGGAATGAGTTGGGTGTGAAAGCATTTGAAACTCCCTTCTAGTATGAAATACATCATGAGAAAAAGCACTACATCTTTCCAAACCCCACGCAAATCCTCTCCGTTGTAGCCACTTTGAAGCCTTGAGACATCTTCATGCACTTTGAATAATCTCTTAAAATCATCCTTATAACTTCCTTAGGTTTTTTGGGGAAGGTCAGACTATCCAAGGATAGACTAGTAACAACAATAATGGTCTCCATGGAAATCATAAAGACCATGCCCCCAATTTTAACTTTTCCTTTCTCTCCTAGCCGAGAAAATTGCTTAGAGAGGGTGAGGTAAAAACCCTTCATCCCCTCCACATAGTCTACAAGATTACCTTTCACCATATTCAACCACAACTTTCTATTGTTATTGAAGTCATTGTAGCTATCTGATTCAATCTAGATCAAGTCAACAACCATAGCTATATTTTTCATAGAGAAACCAAAGGCTAAAACTAGAGATGGAATTTAAAAAATGGAATTAAGAAAGGGATACCATGGGTTGGTATTGGGGGAGGAGAAACTAACACCAATATTAAAGGCCCGCCACCAAAACAATACATGATTGGTATATAAGGTGGCTATGCAAAGAAGTAAAAATGTGATCTTGAGATTATTCTGCATCATTAGGACTTATGTTAGCTAGGATAGTGACAAAAATATCAACAAGGACCTCATGTAAATCTGTCCATATTTTAATATGATAGGAAGAGGGAATGAGATTAGCTAGCTTATTTGTTGACTTATTAGATTTTAGCCATGTATGATTAATTTTGACATGACCTAACATAGGAAGAAGATCAAGGCATTTGGAGATGAGGTGTCCTAATTTCCAATTTGGCCTAAATTTTTTAAAGCATCATTATGGTGTTATTAGAATCACCTTCAACAATTATTCTTTTGAATCCTCTATCCTTTGCACTCGCAATTAAATGGTAGACCGTAGCCAATTCCATAAATCTTGAGATTTGAAATCCAATGTTAGCCACATAGGCTATAATCATTTTACCACCTAACGTATGTTACCCCTTGATGAGTCATCAAAATTCAATTTCAATCAATCTATATTGAGGGGTACTATGCTCGAACTTCCAACAATCTACCAATCCAAGGATGAGGGTGGGTGAAAGTGTTTGCTCTTCAAAAAGCATTCCATATTTTTTTGATGTTGTTAATTATGGTGATGGCTAAATAATCCCAGTGGCATTTCCTATCTCTAAATATTTTGTTGTTGTGTTCTTTCCATAAACTCCACCCCATATGGAAGAAGGCCTACCACCAAAGTTCCTTAATGAGGGGATGAGCCTGTGAGATTTTGCCAAGATCTAGAGGCAATGAAAAGTACAAATAGAGAGACAAAATATAGGGCAAGAATAAACTGTATTCTCATCAATAGATAGATCAATAGTTACATACAATGTAGATGAGCCTGCATATCTAGGCAAGGCTATATGGATATGTGAGCACACAAACATGATATGTGGCTCAATAAGAAACAAGGGTAGGTAGGAAATAGGTGTGGTAGGTAGGAGAAACAATATAATTTTTCGCAAGAGGTGGATCACCCATCAAAGGTGGAATGCAACAACAAGATAAGACCACAAAAGGTGGAAATTCTCCTACACACACTATCCCAATGTGGCAAAAACACCCAAGTGTCTCATACCCAAACTACTATGAAATGCATTATCCTAAGTAAAATTAAGTAAGGTGTAATAATATCCAACATGAATAATTAATTACACCAACACCCCCCCTTAAGTGCAACTTAGGGGAATGCACTTAAGTCTACAATGCAACTAAGCAATGCAAGATGGGTCCCGGCTACGAGGCCATGTTAGGTACCCATGTACAAATGCAAACAAACCAATGAAATCTCTCATAAACGAAGAAAGAGAGAAAAACCACATGGGAAAAAACTCCCCCAAAAGAGAGATGATGAAAGCTCACACAATGCTCTCAATGATGAATAAGAGAGAAGAAGAGACCATGAAGCCCCCCCTCAATGCAAAATATCCTTCAAAGATGGTCGAATGATTTTGACCAAAATACCTCCCCATAAGGAAGAAAGAGAGTCAATGTTGCACCAATAATGTCAAAGTGTGACAAAGTTAGGTACCAATGTCAATGACGATGAATCACTCGCTACAACAAAATGAAGATTGGGCGTGGAGACAACCTGCTTTGAGCATCAACTAGATATGCATAAATGACAAAAATACTGGTACAATCAAAGTCTCACGAGAGCCATGTACAAATTTGTACAATCTAAGTCTCAACTGGAGCCATGCACCAAGTCTCACAAGATACAAAGAGGTGTGGCACTTTATGATACTGAGAGTAGAACATTGTTCATGCAAAAGCATACAACATGATATAGTACAAATCAGGAAACATCAAGATGATGCCACCAAAGATGCCCTGTAGAATACTACAGATGAAGATGCCTTCGATTGGGATGTTTCCAAGCAAAATATAGGAGCAATAGCCCCCCCTGGTTGCCAGTTGGAAGCGCTGCAAGACAGGTATGGTAGACAAGAAAAATTTTGTTCCCAATTTGACTTATTCCATGATATTTTTGTTTTTAAAAACTTAACTAAAATTTTAATAAAACTATTTATTAAAATGCCCATTAAAAGAAAATTAAAAATTTTAATTAAAAAAAAAAGTAAATTTTTTTTTAAAAAAATGATGAGGGCCCCCGCAGGGACACCTTCAAGCCGCAGGCGTACCTATGGTACTTGGAGGTCGTGCAGGCCCGTAGGGTGACTTGCAGTCCGCAGGCCCTTGCTATTACCCGCAGGTTACCTGCGGGGCCGCAGGGTTACTTGCGGTTGCAGGCCCTTGCAGTTACCCACAAGTACATTGCGGGGCCCCAAGGTTACCTGTAGTACCCACAGGTACACTATGGGGCCACAGGGTTGTACCCTGCAGTACAAATCCACAAAAAAAATTCAATTTATTTAAAAAAAACAAAACAAAACAAAAAAAATGCACCCCCATGCAATAATTCTGATTTTTTTTTTTTTTAAATTCTAAAAAATAATTAAAAAACAAAAAATATTTTTAAAAAAATATCAGACCTGTACCTGTGTCCGTACGACAACCAAAGGGGGAGGTTTTTTTTTTTGCTCGGGATGACGGAGGCTGATTTCGATGAATGGACAAGCAATCTTGAGGTTTTTGGACCTTTTGAGTGCAATGGCGATGACAAATTTGGCCAAATATGCTCCAAAATTGCAGATCGCTATTGGGACAAGTCACCACCCTCGACCTTCAAACAGCTCTAGATTTGGCCTCGGATGTGGGATTTGGATGAAACAAAAGGTGATTCTGACTTTCTCTAAACTCCTCAATCTAATGGTGACCTTAGATTTGACCCAACAAGCTCCAATAATAACCTGAAATAGAAAGCTCCAAAATACAAAACCCCAAATTTCTCTCAATTGGCAAACCAATGGCACTCTAATGGCTTTGATACCATTTGAGATTTTGCCAAGATCTAGAGGCAATGGAAAGCACAAATAGAGAGACAAAATATAGGACAAGAGTAAACTATATTCTCATCAATAGATAGATCAACAGTTACATACAATGTAGATGAGTCTACATATATAGGCAAGGCTATATGAATATGTGAGCACACAAACATGACATGTGGCTCAATAAGAAACAAGGTTAGGTAGGAAATAGGTGTGGTAGGTAGGAGAAACAATATAATTTTCCACAAGAGGTAGATCACCCACTAAAGGTAGAAGGTAACAACAAGATAAGACCACAAAAGGTGGAAATTCTCCTACACACTATCCTAATGTGGCACTAACACCCAAGTGTCTCATGCCCAAACTACTATAAAATGAATTATCCTAAGTAAACTTAAGTAAGGTGTAAGAATATCCAACATGAATAATTAATTACACCAACATAGCTGATGGAGGATTCCAACTAGAACTTCCTTTAGGATCCTTATTCCAAACCCAAGAAACTAAGAATATATAGGTAATTCTCTGTCTATTATTCTAGGAGAAAGAATAGTGAAACATAATGTGATTTATACTTTCTTCCTCTTCACACAACACAAATCTATTCACAAAATGGAAACCATGTTTCTTTAGGTTGTCAATAGTAAGGATATTCCCATGGCAAACTGTCCACTAGAAGAAATGAACATTTAGAATCATTTTTGAATTCCAAAAATTTGTCCAATTAAAAAGAGGGAGGGTGACATAGTAGCAATTTCAAATCCTAATTTGATAGAGTTCTTCCCATCCTTGGAAGTAGCAAATATTTACTCATCTTAATCTTGCAATCTTAAAAACTTGAGATTATTAAGAATCCCGAGAAGCTCCCCACAACCATTCTCAGCAGATGATCAAATTCCAATGGGTTAATTCTCCACACTGGAGGAGAAGAATTAAGAATCTAATAGACTCTGACATAGCTCATAAATTTGTCAATTATTTATCTTTTAGTAGCCAAATAAATGGGTTGAAACTCCAAGGGGATAGGGGAAGACTATAATTCTTTCCAAAATCTTATAGTGCTTCCATTTCCAACCTACCACAATATACCCTTTTGATGCAACAATCTAGTTTTAAGAAGGTTGTTCCAAACATGGGATCCCTTGGGAAGGACAACAAAGACCGAGAAGGCATTATTAATGCTTCGAAGAAGATATTTGTTCTTTATTACAACTAACCAATCACAATTCTTAGAAAATATCCTCCACCTGATCTCGAGGGCCATATTTAGTGAACATGAGTCCCTAATACTCAATCCACCTAAACTTTTATTAGAGCAATTTTTTTCCCAATCAAGCAACTCAATCTTATTTTTTTGTTCAACTCTAGACCAAAGAAATCATCCTTCAATTTGATCTAACTTCTTGGCACAAGCTACTGAAATTTGAAAAAGGGAGAGAAAATACACTGAAGTGCTTTGAATAGAGGCTTTGTGCAACTGAAACTTCCCAACATTACTTAGAATGTCATGTTTCCAACCAACAAATTTCCTTTGATATTTTTCAAGAAGCCCAATCTAGATGGAATCGTCCACTTTCCCAATAGTTAAAGGTAAACCCAAATAAGAGGACAATAGGAGAGTGATTTGACACTTCAAAATCACAACAATTTGGTTCTTAAGACACTGAGGAACATTTAAAAAAAGAGAGCACTCTTGTCCATATTAATTTTTTTCCTAGAAGCTTGAGCATAATTAGAGAGGATGGGAAACCATCCCTTAGCTTCTACCATTGAAGCCAAGCCAATAAAAATGGTGGCATCCATGAATTGTAATCATAAAAGGGACAAAAGATGGTTTAATCCCTTTGAGAATGCCTTGTTGAACACAAATATTGATATTTTACCCAAAAACATCCACCATGAGAATGAAGAGCTAAGTGAAAAGGGTGTCCCCCTATCAGAGATCACCAAATGAAGAGAAGAATCCTTGGGGTGCACCATTGATTAGCATTGAATACGTAGGGCTTTTAAAGTAGGCCTAGATCAACCTTAAGAATTTACCTCTAAAATTAAATTTAGTAAGTACCAAAGAAAGAAAGGACCGTGAAACCATATCATAAGCTTTAGAAAACTATCTATTTTTAGGAGCATACCTTATCTCCAACTATTTTCCATAGACTGGTGGTTTTTCGTGGACAACAAGAACAACATAAAGAATTTGGCGACCCAAAACGAAGCCCATTTGGATATCATGGATCAACTTATCAAGAAAATATTTAATTTTGTGAACAAGGAGTTTTAAAAATATTTTGTACAGGGTATTACATGGACTAATAGGCTTGAAGTCAATCATTCTATTAGCAACTATTTTCTTAGGGACCAACACAATAAAGGTTTGGTTGATTTCTTTTAGGACGTTGGTCGATGACATAAATTCTCTAGTAGGCAGGATGATATTTGGACCCAGGATATCCCAAAACTCTTGGAAAAAACATTGGGAAACCATCTAGACCTAGAGATTTTAATGGCCCAAAGTAGAAGAACATCACCTTAACTAGTTCATTTGAAAATTTACTCTCCAAAATGTTCAAATCAATAGGGCCAATAATAATAGGGATAGCTTAGACAATCCCAATTGAAGCCTCTGGAATAGAAGGATCCTGAATAGATGGAGGATTAAGGAAGGAACTAAAATGACCAACAGTCACCCGATCGATATCCTCCATAGTAAAGGAGTTTCTATCCACTCTAGTCATCTCTTGTTTCCTATTCCTTTTTCTTGTGTCTACTAGTTGAGTGGTGAAAAATAATAGTATTCCTATCTCCTTCTTTAACCTATTGAATTTTGGATCTTTTCTTCCATAAGAGTTCTTCTTTGATGACCATATTATGAAGATCTACCAAAAGAGACTTCTCACAATCCATTCTATTTGAGGAGGCCCCTAAGATATCGATTTCCTTTTTCAGAGAGTTAATCTAATCACTCAAGGCTTTCTTCTGCTAAAAAATATTACCAAAAGATGACTTGCTCCATGAACATAGATAAGCCTTAAGTAAATTCAGTTTGTGGGTGACTCTAAACATAGCCATGTGATGGGGTTCTGGGTCCCCTCAAAAGCTATTTATCCTTAATAAAAAACATAGCCATGTGATGGATATTAGCATTCCACCACTTAGCCACAAATATTTAAATCTAGGGTAATGGGTCCACATAATCTTTAAAAAAAAGGGAAACCAGTCTAAGGTCTAATAGAGTCCCATTGAACTAAGACAGGACAATGGTTTGAGCCAAAATAAATTTGCAAAGAAAGGTAACAATAAAAAACATTCCAACCAATCCAACCACTTTGTGGAGGCCAGTGCTACCCACATTGGGTTATACATGGCTAAAAGAGAAGGTTTTAGAAAGGTCTGGTTGGAGTCTAACTCACTAAACACTGTCAATTATCTGAATGGATGAACAAATCCTAGATGGACGATTGCTAATCTCATTAAGGATTGCCGGGATATAATAAATGAGTTGGATGAATTCAAAATTTTGCACATCTTTCGGGAAGGCAACAAAGCGACGGATCTACTAGCCAATATGGCGGTGGGCTACGTGGTGGCTAAATGGTGGAGCAGTAGGGATTCTTTCCCAAAAAACTTGTGCGATCTGGCTTGTGATTATTCCACCCACTTGCAGTCATCAATGAATTTTAATCATGATTTGATTGAGTTGCTGGGGAAATGGCTGCTTTTTGTTTTCCCTATCTGAAGATCTAGAAACTTCCCTTGTGCCTAGATTTTCTTTCTAATTGTGTGGCCCATTTCTTGCTACTGGTCGGAGACTTTTTTGGTGTGGCCCATTTCTTGCTACTGTTCAGAGACTTCTCTGGTGCGCCCCATTTCCTGTTGTTGGGTGACCCAGATCATTATGGGTGGGGACAAGAACAGGCAAAAACCACCTACTATTGAGAAATGGAAGAAAAACAAGGAGGTGTGGTAGGAAATCGTTTATGGGGGAATTGTCCCCTTCTTGGAAAGACTCCATGGCCCTTCTCCTTTTCTCACGGAAACCTTTGTCAATGGTTGGAAGAAAGGGGTTCTGAGGGCTTATGGTGTTGATTACCAGCTGGATGAAACCCTAGTGGTGATGGTTACTAGTCTGGCGATGAATGGTAGAAGGTTTTATAGAGATAGGAAAATAGGGGAGGAAGACTTGGCAAAGTTTTTCGACAAAGACAAGGAGTGCTCAAGAGTTAACAAAATGGCTAATGGTGGCTACAACAGGAAAGATCGTATGGCTCCTTGGGCAAACATGTCCGAGTTCATCATGAGGTATATTACGCTTGATGGTAGATATGCCAGTGTATTTTCCTACCATTTTACCATTTTGAACCATTTTAGGCATGGTAAAATCATTTCTATTCCTTTCTATCTGGCCTCCTCTTTAGAGAATAGTCTTGAAAAACATATGGAGAATCCAAATAATCTTGTTCTCCATGAAGGGCTTATTGTGCTCATCATGGAGTATGCTAAGACCCTTGAAGTTGTGCCCTCTCTATTTGAGAAAGGCCAACATACTAATATTCAGGATGTCTCTGACTCAGATATGGATTTGTAGGATAGTGGGGGTGCCATTCCTTTTGATGACCTTGATTATAAGCCAGTGGAAGAAGGTGAGATGATGGTCACCCCTTGTATGTTTAGTAGTAAGAATCCCCCCAGATGGGCAGCCAACAAATATAAATCTACCAGAAAGCTGATTTCTAAGGCCAAGCCTCTTTCTAAAAAGAAGAAGCTTGCACCTAAGGACTATGGTCCGAAGACTTTGGACCAGGAAATCAAACTGAACATTCCTATTAACATCCTTAAGGAAAAGCAGGGGACCATGCCTAAAGAAGAGGACAATGGGTTACAGAGGAATGGTACTCTGATGAACCTAGTGATGGAAGCAACCAGAAGCCAGGAGAGCTATTGGAAGTGGGTGTAGAGAGAAATTGATACCCTCAAAGTGGGGGTTAAGGAGATAATTGACATCTTCACATCTTTGCAAGAGCGTAGCAAATCTGAGAAGCTCATGATTATGAACCAAAATCTCTCCCAATATGTCTAGGTTATGAAATGCAACCATGAACAAAGAATTGAAAAGGTGGAACAGTCTATGGCAGAGATAAAGAAAAACCTCAAGAACCTAGTCGACATAAGCAAGGACGCCATGGATAATAGTATGGAGGGGCTCGAAAAGATCAATGTCATGGTTGTGGAGTACAGATCCATTCACAATGAACCTGAGAAAGATCTTGGAGGTGAAGACATTGATGCTAGAAGCAACAAAACCATAGGCCCTAGTTCTAGGACTAGAAGAAGGAGCAATAATAAGGTCACCTCTAGATTCATTATGGAAGAACTGGAGGAAATCAATAAGACTACCATCCAGAAGAACAAGGAGCTGGTGCACTCTCTTATTTGAGTGCTTTTGTTTTGATGTCTGTGTCTCTTTTTCTTTCATGTCTATTCTTGGGTGCTCCCCTATTTTACTGTTGGTTTCCGTCTATTTGGCTGATGGCCGACTTTTATAAAAAATTTGGTTTTGGGTCCATGTAAAACATGTTTATCTTTATCATAAACAATAAAAAAAACATTCCAAGAAGACAAGATCACACACTGATCATGAGACACCTGAATAAGGCTATCATCTGATATGAGGCTGGATCAAGTGTAATTATTGTCCTCCAACTCTAGATCAATTAGTTTACCTTTAGCCAAAAATTCATGAAGGTCCTACATACTATAAGAAAAAATCTAGAACACTCCCCAATTTCTCCAAAGCGAACATGGGGGTATTGAAATTCCAAATAGCTAACCAATTAGAATCTTAAAAGAGAGGCCAAAAAGCGAGGAGTGTGTTCCATAAATCCTTCCTCAACACCATAATGTTTTGGGCATAGATATTCATAAGAGTCCATTCCTCATAAATTTCATCCTTGAAGTCCACACATGGATAGTTTTTATCTTGAAATATTAGGGTTCCAAACATATTATGGGGTTTCCACATAATGGCTAATCCCCTTGAAGCACTTTAAAGACTTATAGCAATATAATTTGAAAGGCCAACTGAATTTGCAAACCTTGAGAAAGGCATTAGAACTCATTTTGGTTTCTTGGAGAAGTAGGTTATCGAACTTCAACTCTTTCACTAGATTCTTAACCAAGATCTATAATTTATGGGAACCATTTAGTCCTCTTATGTTCTAGGAAAGAATGATCATTTCTTATGATTACGGGAGCAAAACTGCTCCAAAGTGCTTTGGCTACCATTAACTACATCCCTAGCAACACTCAACTACCTCATTTCCTTTGAAGATTTTCTCCTAATCTTCACATCCCTTCCAACATCCACAATATATTTGAGACCAAGCAAAGTTGTTGATAGTCTTTTTGAGAGTTTTTATTATGTTTTCATTTTCATCTTCTAACATATTTGTTGGAATATAAGTAGTTTTGGGATTAGTCTTAGTTCTTTTATCATCCTCATCTAATTCATCTACTAAGATTGTAAACTAATTTTTATATTATGGAGATTTTAAGGGAAGGCCAATTTTCTCATCTACTAATATTTCCAAAAGGTTTTCACTAGTAGACATGTCATTTTTTTATTGCTTTTTCTATATCTTTTAATGTCTCAAAAAGGTTTTCACTAGGAGGTTTGAATTTTTTATTTTTTTCTTGATATTTTTATTTTTCTTTGGACTATAGAACTCAACTCAATCCCCAAAATAAGTTGTTACATCTTATTCTATATCAAAACCTTCTTTTTTTTAAATAACTATTTGGAATACATTTACAAAGTTTCCTAAACTGAACAATAACTTTATCATTTTCAAATATGTCTAAAAGCATATTATCTTGTTGGTCCCAAGCAATAAGTTAGAGATGTATAAGTGAAAGGACAATGGAAGATGTAATTGTTGGTGTAATGGTACAAATTTTAAGATCATTAAAGAGGGTGGTGAAATTAGTGAAAGAGTATTTAAAGCACTCTCCCTTGACATGTTTAATAATGGAATAGACTCATGCTACAATATTAGATGCAACTGGTATCAAATGTTTCTTCCACTAAAGCCATGTATCCTAAATCAAATCTATTATAGTTGACTTGATAGTGAATGGTTCAAGAGGGCCTTGCTCATGTAATCTCAAACCTTTTCCTTTCGAATAATAAATGATAAATGTGATCATTGATAAATGATGTAATAAATGATATTTAATGGATAATGTTATGATATTTAAAGTTTGATAATTAGATTAATAATTGAAGAATTTTCACCAAGAGCTTAAGATAGGGTTATCCACTAGGACTTTAACTCCCTTGACTAGCTTCGTTGTCTAAGAGCCAATGACTAAGTGGCATATATCCAAATTTCAACTTCCTTGACTATTTTTCTTGACAAAGAGTAGCCATCTATTTTCTATTAACACATATTGGTTTAAGGGATTTGCCACAACTAAATGAGGTACAATCGCAAGCCCATTTCTTATAATGTTGGACTAACAAGTCATACTTCAAATTTATTCCTTGGAATGCTAATTAAGAACTAATTATTAACTTCTTTTTCTAGATTTTCATTTGGGCAATTATATTTATGGCCTTGTTAACATTGTATGTAGTCAACACACTTTATTCTAGGAGGTGGACATATATATAAGACTTTCCAACAATGTACAAATATCAGAAAAGCATTTTGTATTTAAAATGTCTATTATATTATGAGATCAATTATAGATTTTAATATTTACTTATAGAAAAGAATGACTTTCTACAAGAATGAAAACTATGTAAGCATAATCATTGGATAGATAACATATCAAAGAATTGACAAACTTTTTAGAATCACCAACATATTTTTGTCTCAATTTTTACATTTAAATTCCTCTCTTCAACTTTAATTTTAAATATTTGTAAATTATATTTATAATATTATTTTCCGTATTCATATAAAACTCAAATTTCACCACTTGCCAACAACCACTTGACTAAGTTATATATATACCTGTTAAAGAAAAAGTAAAAAAAATTAATTTTTGACCGCTTTTTACACGTAACTAAAGGCTTCTGTTCTCGTTTAAAAGGAAGCAAGAAGTTACCACCTACTGTATTGTGTCATCAATGACAGTAAACTTTTCTTAAGGCGTAAAACGGGGGAACCGTGGAAAAAATTTCCAAGTACGTCTCTTCAAGTCACCACCATTGACTCTCAACCGAGCAGAAAGAGGAAGTTTATTTTGAACGTTGGAAACTTTTTCCTAATTTGACGGTTCTGGTTACTGAATTGACATCCGCAATCTGTATGCACAACGTAATCTCATCAAACTCATCCAAATAGAAAATGCACGATAGTTTGTAGACTAGGAGAATAAGGTATACGACTTCAAAATTTCTTATTCCTCACTCCAGGACACTGAAAAAACTACATTCCCCATAATCATTGTAACTTGTATGCAATTAAAATACTAATAATCGAATGATGATGAATGCATCATGTAAACTGTACTGTGAGGGCAACGGCTATTTTCTAGATAAAATAGTATATGATCAAAAATATAAATTTGTATAATATAATTGTTTTTCAGTAGTTTTTTTGCATTTTTCGCTATCGAAAAAAAAGATTAAGAAGATCAAACCAATAGAAATCATGTAAAAATCTGTTGTAAGTTTTTTAATAAATATTAAACAGATTTATTTTTTCTCAACAATCAATTTTATTTAAATGAAGTATAAAATTATTGATAGTTATCTGACAGTTGAACAAATTAGAGCTAATGTAGAGCTTCAAGCTAAATTACACTTGAATTTGGTGAGGTTTGGAATAGACTTAGTAAACGAATGTTGATGAACAGTCACAAACGCCATTAGAAGTGGTCCACAGTTATTCGTGCACGGTATTCCTTTGGACTTTTTCATGTTTCTACCTGGTTAGCTAACAGAACATTCAAAGGAAGTATTCCAATTTCTTCGCAGAAGATATCTTACACTGGTTGTTGATCTTTGCATTGAGGCAATCAAGGTCCACTTTCTTTGGCTAATCTGTGAATATTTGTTGAAGCTTTACTGTCTAAATACAGACTATTTCCACCTAGAATTAGAATGACTTAGAGATGGTAGACGTTAAGATAAGGTATTTCACCAACTTCTACTTACCCATATATTCTATGATCTGATGATTTAAAATGTAACGCCCAAAAGAAATGGGTTGGGAAGTTTTCTAATGATCTAAAATACTGGTGAAAGTAGTTAATTTCCTCTAGACTAACTATTATATTAATTTTCACTTGGAATTTAATTCAACCAGAGCTTAAAACATTATGGGGAATCATAAGTTTAAATTCCAAGTTTCATGTAAAAATCTAACAGCATACGAGAGAGCATCACATGAATATGTAATGTGTAAATTAAAATACTGTTAAATAATGTTCTGAACAATGTTATCGGTACATCCAAAACATCCAAAACAGATGGTCTGATATTATGAACTATAAAATATAATTAATTAATTATTAATCAATGTTTGTTTATATAACATCCTGCATCAATTACATAACTTATACAACATCAACAAATATAAAATTTTGAATAGAAACTGCATGCCACATAATTAATTCAAATGTTTGATTGAGATATAGAATAAAAAATAAACCTTCACAAAATGACGATGTTCTAAATATATCTATATTAACCAAATAAGCGTCTATAATTAAAAAATAAATTAATTACTTTAACAAATCATTTTTTAAAAGCACAATAGTTTAGTACAATCATATTAAACTGACAATTAAATATTTATCATATCTATCTCAAGTCTGACATATTCTACATGAATTTAATCAAACCTTAAAGTTCCTATAATACCTAAACTTAGACATAGTCAGGTGCCACATAATGCACACCAATCACACACAAATAATAGGGTATCATCCTAAATAATGTGCACATGGCAAAACAAAGAAAGGTGGAATCAATGCATCATAGAATGCATTCTATGGTCATGAAGTAGTGTGATATATGATCTTGTAGCAACATATTCTAATGTACTGCATAATATAGAAAAATAACATAAATTAAGGTCTTGTAAAAAAATTTATATGCCTACCATTACATAGATGCACAACCTACTAACGATTTCACAAGAAAGTAGAACAAAATCAAATAAATATCCTTATACCAAAAGATAATATGTCCAATATAGGTTTGAAATGAAGTATATATAATCATATGTATATTAAACCTCCAAGAATAAAGTAACAATTCATTTGATAACCACATAAAGTAAATAAAAGTGGATGATAAAATTTATGTATGTGAATAATATATTATAAAAAGTAAAACAAAAATAATCACAAGTGAATGGAAATATCTCTTATGATTATAAATGAATTTGAAGAAATGCTCGAATACATTCTCATATTCTCCTTAATATTCTTACAATGTTTAAATAATTTCATGATTATTAATTATATTTGAAAAAATATTATTTATTTTAATTTTTTTAACATTTACAAATTTATGCTAGTCAAAATTTAATTTTGATTGCTTAGATTTTGTATATCTTAATTATGGTGCATGTCTATGAATTTATTCATATTATCTTGCTATCATCAATACATTGACAAATAAATCTAATCGTATGCTAGAATATACTAAATATGATGAACCTAATAAAGTACAAATGAGGATATTATAACCAATGTGGTAAGAAACTAATATGTAGTGATGGTATCAATATGCCACATAAGGAAATGATGCTAAGTCAACCAAGTCTAATTAATTGTGCCTTCTATTACGACAATACGGACATCAAATTGGTAAATGTGTTCGGCATGTGTATACAAGCAAGGTGACTGAAGCTAGAATTGCTACAACCAATGAATAAGATTTCCATGGATTAAGTTAGAGACATAGATGCTTTGGAAGATCACCTTGAGTAAAATGGAGTGATATGGTTGACGGTTGAAAAAAGTAAGAAGTAGAAGATGATAAAATCCTAGAAAAGAGGTAGATTGGCCAACCCAAATATAATTATTAATGTGAATCTAATTGAAATGACAAAAATAGATATTTGAAAGGCTAATGTGTCCCCTAGTTCAACTAGTCAAAGTGTAAATGGGAGGGCTGAAGGAGTGAACATAAATACTAGAGATGACTACTAAGAGATGGATGATAAAATTATTATCCTAGTAAGTGTGCTATATAATTGATTTTAGAGGAATTTGAAGGGAAGGATAGGATTTTGAAGAAAGTAAAATCATATAAAAATGGGAAGCTAATGAAGGCTTCATTAAGGTATAAATTTGGTGTTGCGGCATGTCTTATTGAGCTTATGTATATAGTTAGTGTAACCATACAATTAATTTTTGTGATTGTTTGTTTAAGGTGATGATAGAAACACTTCATGATTTAAGTAACTTGTAGACCTATCTAACATAGGAGGGGACATGAAATGTGTTGTACATTATGATGCTTTGGTAGGTCTACTCATAATTGTGATCTAGTGATAATAATTATACTAGCCAAAATTTGAAGTATAATTTTTTGTCCTTTGATTGTAGTGAAGTGGATTATTATGACATTGTTGAAATAAGATGTAGTTGTAATAATTATTGTATAAGAACTCCAACATTAACTTGCTACCTAATAATTTATATTAGTGATAACTAAATGATAATTATTTAAATTGTAGTGATATAAATCACTTTCATTGGAGGTGTGATACTTATTATAGCTCAATTTATTTGATCAGTCATGCTTGGGCTCATTGGAGTGGTTCTAGCCCTTTAAGGAGATGTTGTAGGTGTTGAGAAGAGGTTGTCATTGATGTCAAAGGTGTTCAAAATTTTTGTTATTGATGGTTAAGGCATCCAAATTATTACTAGAGTTTTAGTGGTTGATCTTTAGCAGACAAAAAATCAGAAGTGACAAAGTACTCACTATTCTTGTTGGTTGACTGGGTTGATATTCTGATTTGATTTGCTAGAGGATTGGTTCATGTGCCATCTAGAAGTGGTTTGTTGATGTACATTGGCACTAGTAGAATATGTGTTGGTTAATATAAAGTGTGTCCCTTCTTTTGGATCAAGCTTATTACATGTTTGCTATAGGGTTTATTTTGGTGTCTCACTCGCAAACATAATAATCTTATTCTATGTTGACTTGTGAATGTAATTATCAGTGTAATTCATATATAGTTGATCTAGGTTCATTCTTGGTGTAGTTCTTTAATATTAAATATCCGAAAGTTGGATTGATGTGTGAGTAATGGGAGTGGTGTCGTGAGTAGCATCTCAATCATTGTGTGTAATTTCATTTGAAGATTATATGCACTATGTGAGGGTGTTCTAATGCTGATTTGATTAAAAAGAAGATGAGTATTCAGCCTTGAAGGTCTCAAAATCATATCTCTTGTATTTGTGGTGAGACCGATGTCTCACATGCTGAATTAATGCTCTAATCTTAGATTAGGGCATTGGTGTCTCTTGTAGGTTTGTGCTTGCAAATGTAATTGGAAATTGGTCTCTCCAATAGGTAGGTGCCTACTTCATATTGCAAGTTCTCAATTATTCTATGAGGCTGGATTTAGATAGTAGAACCAAGAACCTATTCTCACTATCGTTTATTCCTTTCGAATTTCCATGTATAGCTAGTGTTCTCTTGTGTAAATGCAAATTTATAATTATCATTTAAATAATTGTTTTAATGATAAAGTAAGATCCAAAAATATTCCTTAGTATATCTATGTTCTTAATAGTAAGCCTCCTATGCGTGAGTCCTAGAGCTAATTTGTATGTCGAGTCTAGTGTGTAAGCGTTTGTTAGTAGTCACTTGAGACTAATAGATATTAAAGTGGTTGAAAAAGGGATAATGCAGAAATGTTTGTGTAAACCTTGGAAATAACTCAGTCAAGTTTTGAATTCCATTGTTAGTCACGTGCCTGACCGATACCTCCTATGGAAATAGATATCTTATATGAAAGTGGTCAGGTGGAAAATTTGAATCGATTGCTCTGTTTGACTCTTGATTAAAATATTGAAGTTCAATGATTCGTAATACCTAAACTAAATGTTTTAAATTAAATTATATTCCTGATCATGTAATATTTGTGTCTGTAATATGATACTCTAGCAAACTAATTGTAATCTAATCGTTTCCTCAGCTATATTTAAAAACATGGGTGAATCGTATCTTCGAAATCCATCAACACAGAAAAGAAAAAAAAGAGCCCATGACTCCATTAAATTGTAGATGAAGGTTGAAAATTGCACGAATTAAACACTTATAATGTTTAATTTTGTCTGGTTTGCCCATCTCACTTCCCTTGTATTGCACATATTTGTTAGGACTGGTAGTGAGTGGGTGGATGACATGTAGAGAACTTTTTGCTTGCGTCACCCTTCAATCACCGTGCATTGTTCTGAATGACTTATTATCTTTCAAGACATGGATGGCTGGCTATTCGTTGAGTCGTGTGGCCACTTTCGTCCTTAAACTCACCACGTGCTACCAGCTTAAGCCTTTGTTGAGAGGAGTGCAATCTTATGCGTTAATTCTTGGAGTCAAATTGACCAAATATGAAGCCTTAGTAGGGAAGGATTCCTCATCCAATTCCACCTAGAGCATTTTTCACCCTAGAGATTGCCCAAGGTAGCTTTGAATTTCAAACAGGCTTGAAATAGATTTTAATCTAGTGAGCAATAGTTGTAGATATAGATGCCCAAGTACAATGTCTTAGTCACTTCCTAATTAATCTCTCCAGTTCCTTTGAGTCTATTACAATGAAATATTGTCAGGTGCTCTTCTTTATTTAAGATTTTGACACTTTTTACATGTCAAATGTTTCATTTTTTTGTTTTAGTATAATGAGATGTTGTTATATGTTTTTATGATCAGTGTATAACTCATTAAAAATATGACATTTTATAACATATATTAAATTTTAATATATTTTTAAGAATAATTATGTTAAATTATTTGAAAAATTAATATTTTATATCAAACTACATGATCTATCATTATAATGACAGAAATGTATACTAAAAAATTGCAATATCAAACTAATACAAAAAGAAAATGGAGAGATTGAAAAAAAAAGGCTAACAAGGAGGAAGAAAAAAATAATATAAACAATATATAAAAATGCCAATGTTCACAATAATGAAACAAAAACAAAGGAAATAAAAATTAATGAGATAAAATATAATAATAACATAATTATATTAAATAGATATATATCCTCACAAAATAATAAATATGATATAAATATATTAACTAAAATGATAAAAACAAACGAATATCCTAGATAATTATAGTGTAATTATGTAAATGATAAATTAAACTAGCATACATATATTTTATAAATAAAATTTATGTAGAAGATGAGAGATGTCAAATTCAAAAAAATCTTTACCTTTAGCATAATAGAAGTTTCTTTTAAATCTAGATTTAATAACATACTTTTTTAAATTAGAAGTTTCTTTAAAATCTAGATTTAAAAATATATTTTTTAAATTTTAGTCTTATATTAGAACATGAAATGCTTTGCATGCAAAAGAAAATCTAGATGTTTCTTTTAAATCTAGATTTAAAAAAATATTTTTTTTACTTTTAATAAATATTAATAATAGGAAGTTGCTTTTAATTTAGATTTTAGTCTTTTAATTTATTTTTAAATTATCCACTATCTAGTGATTAAACTAACACAGATAAGAAAGCTGGGTGGGTGCCATTGTAGTGTTACAGCTCTTGGCGTGATAATATAAAATAATGTATAATATATAACTATTATAAAATGATATAAATAATAAGAAAATCAAATTAATGGTTGTGTAACAAAATATATAATTGTAGTATAGATTATACATGAAAAATTAAATATAAAAATAACATATATAATATGAGCAATATAATCATAAAATAAGAAATCTTAGGTGTACACACACACACATATTATATACACACATACATATAGACACATATACACATCTATATATACATAAAATAAATTTACATACATATATATACATATATTAATATGTTTATATAAATGTTTGTATAAATGTTTGTATATGAATATAAGTATATATGTATGCATATATAAATGTGTATATATGTATGTGTATGTGTATATTCCACTAAGTTTTTTGAAAAATTCTCAAAATCAATATGAAATTCTATACAAGGGGTAGACATCAAGGTGATCACAAAACCTAAGACCCTTCTAAAAAAATTATGTTAGAGAATCAATATAGGTATTAGACAAATTATCTATTATAGATCTAGGGAGAATAAATAAAATGAGAGGAATCATTTAAATGAAGGAAAGAACCAAAGTGGGTAGACAATAGAAAGTAGAAAATTTAGGGGATGATAGACAATTAGTTAGCATGGTTGAAAAATTAGGATCAATTGAGAAAATAACATAAGAGAATTTTAGATCTCAAAATGGCTACTCACACTTTGAGAGGAATCAATCCACTTAAAGGCTAAGGAAATTTTATCTTGAGGATGAATTGATCACATCAGCAATCGAGTATGAATGATTCGAGGTCAATCGATGAGTATGAATATCGTCTCCTTCTCTTTAGGATTATCCAAACCTAGGAGGGTGTTCATAGAGGTATTTTTAATAGGATTGGTTACAAGTAATAATAGAAAATATTAGATCATCGTAGGTGTATCCAATTAGGAATATTATGCAGGTTAATAGAACCATTTCCTATATAACTCCATAGAAAAAAAACCACATAAAAGCCTATAGAATAGTCATAATGTAATTATAAAATAAATATGATGAGATTGCACAAGATATAACCTAGGGAAATAATCAAGAGGGAAAATCCCAACCTCTAAAATACAAATATTACAATATGTTTATAGATTCTTCATGAATCCTCTTAAAACATCAAGTTCCTCCAATGAATTCTTTATGTATCTAATTATGTAACCACACATTAGATTCTATGATTCAAGTATGCACTTAACAAGATAGCTCAATATAATGACACTTGAGTACAAAAAACCAACAACCTAATAGGCAATCTCAACAACTAAACATGTGATTTATTTTGTAGAATAAATCTCACAAAAATAACCATGAGTGCACAAAAACATTGACCCAAAAAATTTATTTCTTATTACTAAGTTTTTCAATCTTAAATATTTTTCCTATGTGCAATCCATACATAAAATTCACAACCAATTCCATATAGAACTTTACAATTAACTAAACCTGATATCCAATATGGATAGAAAAACCTACTAAAGATGAACCATTATAAATAAATATCTATCGTGGCTAGAAACACTTATAATGATCTTATTTTTCCTAGGAATTTACTCTTGGTTGTATAGAAAGGTCCTTTTAATATATTGTAATGTATATATATATATTTTTTTCTTGAGAAATATTTTGGAGAAACCAAGATATAAAAGAAAATTTAATGATGTCTTCCACAAGTTAAGCATGAGAATAAAAGGAATATCTATCAAGTAAGAATAAGTGTATTTAATCTCACTACGTCCACATATTTTCTTCCTTTGCATTGATGTTTATTTTGTAATGGGTTTGAGCCCTTTCTAGAGTTTACCTAATAAAAAAACATCTTGTGGTAATTATGTCTCTGAAACATATGAAATTGTTATCTCCTAAACTATTGTAACCTAAGGATCTCAATGGTCTATTTGTAACTTTGAAACAAAAATAGGCTTACCTTTAGTCTTGAAATGAGAGATAGGTACATGGATTCTATCCTTTTATTGCAAAATAATTGTGATTGTGGAGTATGTGTATGTAATCTAGGTTAAGAGTAGAAAAATGAGTGAATTTAAAAAATAAATAGTAGATATAGGAAAATTAAATTACATAGTAAGACAAATCTAAAATAGAGATATAGAAAGGAATATCACTACATGAATTGTAGAACAAAAAGTGATCGACATGGGTGCTAGATATTGTAGTCTGAAGTTGTGTAAAACTAAAGAAGACAAGTAGGAATGTAGTTAGGAGGCTCTAAAACACTCTCCCCCATAAATCTAACCAAAAAGAGTAGGACATGGGTGCCTAATAAATTAATCTAGTGTTTTTTACATGTTTATTGAGGAATTGATTATGTGTTGCATTGATGTTTTGTCATTGATGTCAACACTAGCTGTTTTGGTTGCTTTACCGACATCCTTTTGGTCCCAGTAGGACGTTTGGTTTCTGGTTGGTTAGATCATGATGATCCGATATGCTCTAGTACGTTTTAGCTTCTGGAATTGGCTTAGATCTACTATTCATGCTACTCAGATTCATGTTCAGTTAGTTGGTTTTGATTCGGTGATTGGATGCTATCCTATATGCGGGTAATCTTGGTTTGTTGATCCGGTGAGGGTTTCACCGGCAGAGCTTTGTTGAATATCTTTTGATGTTATGCATAATTGGTGTTGGTGTGGCTTCTAGTAGAGATTCAAGATGTTGATGGTGATCGTGATCGAGACTTGACTAATTGGGATCATTTCTTTAGAGTGTGTGGACCTATATTGGGTCCGGTATTATCTAGGTTATGGACCGGCTTAATATAACATGTTGTTTGATCTTCTTGATGTGTTTCTGTGATGTCTTATGGGTTGGATATTATTTTTTTGGTCTTAGGCCGACATGTTTTGTAATTATGTAATTCTTTATTGTCTAGTGGCTGGCCTTATTGTTTATGGTCGAGGGTTTGTATATATATGATGTAAGGTCTCATTATATATCATATGTAAGGGACATGGATGTATGCGAGCGAATAATGTAGTAATTATGCATGCAAAGGATTTGGTCGATCATTGGTGATCGAGTTGGGTTTATGTAAGAGGATTTAGTTCTCTGATATTGAGCTTAACCGGAACTGTACTAAGGCATACAAGATGCTACCATTGTAGTTCATTCCTTCTTCCAGATTGTAGTCTAGATTTGTATGTAGTCAGTGAGACTCCTTTTGTAATGAGCAGTGTTCTCTAGGCTATTGGCCTTCCTGAAAGTGTAGGCCCCTAATTTGTAATCACATACTTACTGCAGAAGTATTATTTAACTGTGGGTAAGCTTCCCATCACGGTTTTTGCCTTTACCAGGTTTTCCACATACAATTCTTCGTGTCATGTGGATGGTATTTATTCTCTAATTGTTGTTTATGCTTAATTGTTATATATTATATTTTGGTAATTCGTTTATGCATTCCGGTATTGATCTTTTGGGTTCCGATATTAAAGTTTTAATTTCTTAAGGTTCTGGTAATCTGGTGACAATTGATTCAACCTCCCCCCCCTCTAAGTTGTCTTCCAATTATTTGAACTGTCTAACAATTGGTAATAGATATTTGGTCCTCTTTAAAGAAGCTTAACTGCTTAAGGAAGATCCTATGGCGACTAACAGTTCAAGTTCATCTAGTTCATCTACAACTATCTTTTGGAAAGATATTCCTAGGCTTGATTGAACAAATTATAGAGAATGGAAGATTTGGATGGAGACTCATCTGAGATGTCTCGGTAAGGAAATTTGGAAAATCACAGAGAATGGAGTTACCCCTTTTAATCCAGCATTTGGAAATCCTCCTTTGGAAAAAAATGATAAGGAGCCTGAGAATGATTGTAGAGCAAGAGAAGCCCTCTTATGTGCACTTTCTGATCAACAAATAATGGGATTAAATAACAAATCATCTATAAAAGCTATATGGGACAAGTTGGAGACTCTTAATGATGGTGACCCTACTGCTAAGATTGCTAAACTTTATGGTTACCAAGTGAGATATGAAAACCTGAAGATGGAAGAAGATGAAAGGATTATTGCATTCATGGAAAGGGTAAATGAAATTGTTATGGGAATTCAATGTTGTGGTGGAACTCTAAGTGAAGATGAAATAGTATCTAAAATTTTGAGACATTTGCCACCAGCTTATAAGATGAAGGCTACTGCAATTAATGAATTGAGAACAATGGCTAATACTTCTATCAATAGAGATATCTTGGTTGGGAAATTATCTGCTTTTGAGCTTGAAGAATTTGGACCTTTTGGAGTTGTGAAGTGTTAACCTTCTTTTCATGTATTTACATCATCAACCGACAAGAAAGATTGGAACGCTTTATATGCAAAAGAATTGGATGATATGAAGGGAGAAGATGAATAATTTGAGCAACTTGAAGCCCTATTTACTAGAAGAGTACCTAAAGGGCCAGTAGGAAGTAAGTATGAAAGAAAAGCACCTTTTAAATGTTTTGCATGTAATAAAATAGGTCATTTTGCATCTAGATGTCCTAAAAGGAATTCAAGATTTGAAGAAAGAGATAGAAGATCTTTTAAGCCTAACCCTGGATATCAAACCAAGTATAAGTACCTGAAAAATAGAGATAAATCATGCTACATTGTGGATGAGGAATATGTGACTGATTCTGATGATGAATTGGCACAAGACTCTACTAGTGGTTTCGACAATAGAAAGAAATGGGTGTCACTGGCTATCAAGGAAGATTTTTGTGGCACTGGAAGAGAATATACTTGAAGAGAAGGCCCTAGCTGCTAAAATTGAAGATAAGGATGAATGGGTAATTGACAGTGGATGTTCACATCATATGACTGGAGATAAAAGGAAGTTTCTATCTTTGCAAGAATTTAATGGCAGTCTAGTTAGATTTGGAGATGACAAAGAATGTATGATCAAAGGAAAATGAACTATATCATTAGATGGTAATCACAATACTGATAATGTTTATTAGGTTGAAGGTTTAAGGCATAATATTTTGAGTGTAGGATAATTGGTGGATAAGGGATTTACATTAGAATTAAAAGATGGAAAATACAAAATCATTAATACATCGGGATTGGAGATTGCAACCGGCACTCAGACAAAAGGTAATAAATTTCATTTGAATTCCGGTGAGAAGACATGTTTGATTACACAAATTGATGAGAGTTGGCTATGGCATAAAAGACTATGTCATGTGAATTTTGACTGCATGGTAAAGATCAATTAAAATAAGATAGTTAGAGATATACCTAAGATTGTGAAGCCCTATAATCCGGTATGTAAAGAATGTCAAATGGGAAAATAGGTCAGAACCTATTTTAAGAGTATATAAGACAGATCTAATGATGTTCTTGATCTTATTCATACTGATACTTGTGGCCCTGATAGAATTAAAAGCTTTCAAGTTGATAGATATTTCATGCTAATAATTGATGATTATTCTAGAATTATGTGGGTTACTTTTCTAAGGGAGAAATATGACTCTTTTGAAAAGTTTAAAATATTTAAAGCTAAAGTTGAAATTGAGATAGGATTGAAGATTAAGTGTTTAAGGTCAGATCATGGTGGAGAATTCAAATCCGGTGAGTTTAATAACTTTTGTGAGAATCATGACATAAGGAGACAATTTTTTGCTCCCTGGACACCTCATCATAATGGAGTTGTGGAAAGAAAGAACATAACTATCTTGGAAGTTGCTAGAACCATGATGATGTAAGCTAATATACCTCATATCTACTAGAGAGAAGCAGTGAGCACAACAATTTATACATTCAATAGAGTACATATCAAAGGAGAAAATGGTAAGAAACCTTATGAATTGTGGTTTGGAAATACACCTATAGTTAAGTATTTCAGAATCTTTGGTAGTAAATGTTATATCAGGAGAGATGATTTCATTGGTAAATTTGATCCTAGATGTGATGAAGGAATATTTGTTGGTTATTCTAATGAAAGAAAACCATATAGATGTTATAACAAAAGATTGTAGAGAATTGTGGAGAGCGCTAATGTCGAGGGGGATGAGCATAATAAAAGTCAAATCAAAGTTTATGAGCAAGAACCAGTAGTAGAAATGATCATAAATGAACCAGTAACACCTTTACCAAAACAAAATGTGGAACCAGTTACTCGGGCAATATTAGAAAATTCAACAATAACTAAAGAACAGGAAAGAGGAATAGAGAATCATAAGACTCCTAGGTATGTAAGGTTGAATCATTTAGAAGATTAGATTATTGGGGATAAGAACAATGGATTGATGACAAGAAGAAGATTGGCATTTAATGAGGTATGTTTAATTTCTCAAGTTGAACTAGTATCGGTAATTGAAGCATGTAAAAATGAATGTTGGATGAAAGCTATGGAAGAAGAATTAGATCGGATAGAGAATAATAACACATGGACTTTAGTTCCCCGACTTAAAAATAAGAATGTTATTGGAACTAAATGGGATTTTAGGAATAAATTAAATGAAGATGGACAAGTTGTAAGGAATAAAGCTAGACTAGTTTGTAAAGGATATTCTCAAAAGGAAGGAATAAAGCATATACAGATTTGCAGACATTTTATGGATCAACAAGAAAATGTCATGTACTTCTTTATCTACTGCTGAAGATGAGTATGTTGATGCTGCTACTAACTGTACACAAGTTCTATGGATGAAGCAAATGTTGAAGGATATAAAAGTGCATTTCATTGGATAGGTAGTTGTTCACTATGTTAACTTTGTTGCTATAGACATATCAAAGAATATGGTATTTCACTCTAAGACAAAGCACATATCTATCAAGTATAAATTTTTGAAGGAGAAGGTAAAAGAAAATGAAGTTAGATTGGTTTATGTGAATGCTAAAGAGCAGATTGCAGATATTTTCACTAAACCTTTTCCTAAAGAATCATTTGAGTACCTTAGAGACATATTAGGGGTTTCTGCCCCTCCGACAAAGAACTGCTTGATGCTACTTGGCATCAGTCTCGTATGCATTATCAAAGATATTATTCATTCTAGATTGATGTGGTGATGCTACTACTTAGGGGGAGTAATTAGCCTTGTGATTCAGTGATTTTTTATTTTTGCTTTAATATTTATGCCAGGTCTTTGGCATTGATGTCAAAGGGGGAGAGATATTCTTGTGGAAAACATAAGGAGATATATATATTAGGGGGAGAAATTTGCATAACTTAACTGAGATATCATTTAGAGGGAGAGTATGGATCAAAACTTCATTTCTATATTTTGTGTGGGAGATTTGTTTGGCACTTCTTGGTACTTGGATGTTTTTCACATCTAGTGTTGCCATCAATGCCAAAGGGGGAGACTGTTGATCATTTGGAGGAATTTATTATGTGTTGCATTGATGTTTTGTCATCTATGTCAACACTAGATATTTTGGTTGCTTTATTAGTATCGTTCTGGTCCTAGTATGATGTTTGGTTTCTGGTTGGTTAGATCATGATGATCCGATATGCTCCAGTATGTTTTGGCTTATGGAATTGGCTTAGATCTACTATGCATGCTACTCAAATTCATGTTCAATCAGTTGGTTTTGATTTGGTGATTGGATTCTATCCTGTAAGCTAGTAAGCCTAACTTATTGATCTAGTGAGGATTTCACCGACAAAGCTTTGTTGAAGATCTTTTGATGTTATGCATAAGTGGTGTTGGTGCAACTTCTAGTAGAGATTCAGGATGTTGATGGTGATTGTGCTCGAGACTTAGATGATTGGGATCATTGTTTTAGTGTGTGTGGAACTATATTGGGTCGAGTATTATCTAGGTTATGGACTTGCTTAATGTAATGTGTTGTTTGATCTTCTCGATGTGTTTCTGGGATGTCTTATGGGTTGGATATTATTTGTTTGGTCTGAGGCTAACATGTTTTGTAATTATGTAATTGCTTTATTGTCTAGTGGCCGACCTTATTGTTTATGGTCAAGGGTTTCTATATATATGATGTAAGATCTCATTGTAGATCATATGTAAGGGATATGGATGTATGCAAGTGAATAATATAATAATAATTCATGCAGAGAATTTGGTCAATCATTGGTGATTGAGTTGGGTTTATGTAAGACGATTTAGTCCTCTGGTATTGAGCTTAATCGAAACTGTACTCAGGCATAGGAGATGCTATCATTGCAGTTCATTCCTTCTTCCAGATTGTAGTCTTGATTTGTATGTAGTTAGTGAGACTCCTTTTGTAATGAGCAGTGTTCTCTAGATTGTTGGCCTTCTTGCAAGTGCAGGCCCCTCATTTGTAATCACATACTTAGTGCAGAAGTATTATCTGACTGTGGATAGGCTTCCCACCATGGTTTTTCCCTTTACCAGGTTTTCAACATAGAAATTTTGGTGTCATGTGGATGGTATTTATTCTCTAATTGTTATTTATGCTTAATTGGTTTATGCATTCTGGTATTGATCTTTTGGGTTCCGGTATTAAAGTTTTAATTGCTTAAGGTTCTGGTAATCTAGTGACAACTGATTCACCCCCCCCTCTTAGTTGTCTTCTTGTTATTTGAACTGTCTAACAAAGTATGTGTATGTTATCTAGGTTAAGAGTAAAAAAATGAGTGAATTTAAAAAATAAATAGTAGATATAGGAAAATTAAATTACATAGTAAGACAAATCTAAAATAAAGATATAGAAAGGAATATCGCTACATAAATTGTAGAACAAAAAGTGATCGACATGGGTACTAGATGTCATAGTTTGAATTTGTGTAAAACTAAAGAAGATGAGTAGGAGTGCATTTAGGAGGCTCTAAAACACTATCTCCCATAAATCTAACCAAAAAGAGTAGGACATGGGTGCCTAAAAAATTAGTCTAGTGTTTTTTACGTGTTTGAAGTTTATAATAACTTGTAACTCTCTACTATATAGTTTGGTAATACTTTCACTATTAGATATGAATCTTCATAGATGTAAAATGAGAAAGAAGGATTATGATGTATAAGGGCTCAACTATGTGAAACCTCACATTGGTTTCCCCACCTCCATAATAGCTATGATGACGAAAAAATAGTGTGCATCCTTACAAGGATAAAGAATGAAATATTAAATAAAATTGTATCACCTCATGTATGAAACCATTGGCATGAAGTCTTACACAAGGCTTGATATGATGAATTCCTTCAACATGTTAGTTTATATATTCAACATGATAAAAAAAATATTATATGAATAGATATTTGAACATGAATTGATTGTAAGAGAGTGTTAGATAATTGGATTGCTATATTAGACTATTAGAGGATTGATACTTTTGGAATGAGGTAATTGTATTTATGTGCAACTTACACCTTTTTAAAATTAATTTTTGAGGAAGGTTGATAGAGCAAGGTAAATTTTTTCTATTTTCTTAGCCAAATTTCATTCTTTAGAAGTTGAGCTCAAATTTCCTAGACAAGAGTGGACAAAGCTAGTCCTTGAAAAATGAGCCATGAATAGGGGAATGAACCTAGTTTATGGAAAAGGTCCTAAAATTAAGTAGAATTACACATAAATTAGGCAATCCACCAAAGAGGGTCTAAACCTAGTGTGAAATTGTTTTATATAATTTATGATGCTAGATTTAGCCCCGACTTTACTAGGAGTATTAAATTGCTTATCATACTCATAATAAAGTATAAAAAGCCAAATATGTTCTCACCAAGGCATTGAAGAGACAAGATACCTCCATGCTTGGTAGTTTAGTAGCTACCATGATAGGATCATATAAATCTACAATATCAAGATAAAAGGTCAAGCATGCGTGATAAAATATGATAAAAATTAGAAAACATACATGGAGTATAAACAACACAATGTATGGCATTTAGGACTTGCAATATTTGCAAACTCTCACTAGAAGACATTCAAAAAGACAAGGAATAACGTATTAGACTAGTAAGATACTCAAATGCTTACTAGTAGTCATGTAACAAACACACAAAGAATGGCCTCTAGGACAAGAAAGATGCTTAGATACTTACCAAGAGTCTTGTCTAAAAGGGTCATAAGTCAAAAGGCTATCAAGTTGTGGTGTTCTAGGTGGGTCACAAAAAAGTGAAGGCCTCATGGGCTAGTAAATATCCTTAGGTATACAAGGTGTGATTCCCTCCAATGATATCAAAGATTATTGGCCAAGCAATATTACTGGCCAAGAAATATCTCTTTCTTTTTTTAGGTAATATTGATAGAATTTTGCAAAAGTTGTGTTGTGATACTACAAAAATGTTTGTAGTGTGTGGTTAATGTGTACAACTAGTCTTGTGGTGCGTGCATAAACTAAAATGCATAAACAAATATATGCCCCCATCTTAAAGTATTTGTGTATACCAATTAGGAGAAATTAACTTTAAGGTAGTATACATTCAAAGAAAAGTGTTTTGTAACAATGAAATGCTCCCAAACATAATCATATCGAGGTGATACAACATACAAACAAGAGAAAGCAAGAGAAAACAAAGGATCCAAATATTTGAGGTCAATATGAATGTAAGATAAATAATCCATATAATATGATTATTTTGAATTGACCTCATTCCTCAAATATAGTGAAATTATAAGTACAAAGGAGGAGGATGTTGGACATTTGGAGGAATTTATTATGTGTTGCATTGATGTTTTTTCATTGATGTCAACACTAGTTATTTTGGATGCTTTACTGACACTCTTCTGGTCCCGGTAGATTATGTGGTTTCTTGTTCATATTCAGTCAGCTAGTTTTGGTTTGCTGATTAGCTGCTATTCTATTTGCTTGGAAGCTTGGTTTGTGGTTCTAGCGAGGGTTTCACCGACAAAGCTTTATTGAAGATCTTTGATCATATACATAAGTGGTGTTGGTGTGGCTTCTGGTGGAGATTTAGGATGTTGATGGTGATCATGTTCGAGACTTGGCAGATTGGGATTATTTCCTTAGCATGTATCGACCTAATTTGGGTCCTGGTGTGTCTAGCTTATGGACCGACTTAATGTAACGTGTGGATTGGACCTCTCGATGTGTTTCTGGGATGTCTTATGGGTTGGATATTATTTTTTTGGTCTAAGGACGACATGTTTTGTAACTATGTAATTGTTTTATTGTCTGGTGGCTGACCTGATTGTTTATGGTCAAGGGTTTGTATATATATGATGTAAGATCTCATTGTAGATCATCAGGATATAGGAAAGGGATATGGGATGTAATGTGAAAATAATTTAATATCATTCAGGTAGAGGATTTGCTCGATCATTGGAGATCGAGTTGGGTTTATGTAAGAGGATTTGGTCCTCCGGTATTTAGCTTAACCGAAACTATACTTGGGCATAGGAGATGCTATCTTTGCAGTTCATTCATCCTTCCAGATTGTAGTCTGGATTTCTATGTAGTCAATGAGAATCCTTTTGTGATGAGTAGTGCACTTTAGACTGTTGGTAATCATGTAAGTGTAGGACCCTCAATTGTAATTCACATACTTACTACAGAAGTATTATCTGACTGTGGGTAGGCTTCCCACTGTGGTTTTTCCCTTTATCGGGTTTTCCACATATAAATCTTGGTGTCATGTGGATGGTATTTATTCTATAGATTATTGTTTATGCTTAATTGGTTTATCTGTTATTCTTCTATTTGGTTTAAGAATTTTGGTATTAATGTTTTGGGTTCCAGTATTAAAGTTTTAATTTCTTAAGGTTCTAGTAATGTGTGACAACTGATTCACCCCCCCCCCCCTCTTAGTTGTCTTTCAGTTATTTGAATTGTCTAAGAATTGGTATTAGAGCTCTGGTCCTCTCTATAGAAAGATTAACAGTTCAATTTCATCCAATTCATTTGGAGCTATCTTTCAGAGAGATATTCCTCAACTTGATGGAACAAATTGCACATTATGGAAGATTTGGATGGAGACTCATCTGAGATGTCTTGGTAAGGAGATTTGGGAGATCGCACAGAATGGTGTTATACCCAATAATCTGGCATCTAGAAATCCTCCTCCGAAAAACTTGGATAAGGAGCTTGAGAATGATTCTAGAGCAAGAGAATCCTTTTTGTGTGCACTTTCTGATAAGCAAATAATAGGATTAACTGGCAAATCATCTGCAAAGGCTATATGGGATAAGTTGGAGACTCTTAATGAAGGTGACCCTACTATGAAGATTGCTAAACTTGATGGTTACTAGGTTAGATACGAAAACCTGAAGATGGGAGAAGATGAAAGGATTACTGCATTCATGGAATGGGTAATTAAGAAATTTATGGGAATTCAATGTTATAGTGGAACTCTGAGTGAAGATAAAATTGCTTCTAAAGTTCTAAGATCCCTACCACTGGCTTACAAGATGAAGCCTATTGCAATTAATGAATTGAGAACAATGGCTAATACTTCTGTCAACAAAGATACCTTGGTTGGGAAATTATCTTCTTTTGAGCTTAAAGAATTTGGACCTTCTGGAGCAGTGAAGTTTGAACCTGCTTTTCATGCATCCGCATCATCAACTGGTAAGAAAAATTGGAAATCTTTATATGAAAATGAATTGGGTGATATGAAGAGATAAGATGATGAGTTTGAGAAACTTGAAGCACTATTTGCTAGAAGATTACCTAAAGGACCGGTAGGAAGTAAGTATGAAGGAAAAGAACCTTTTAAATGTTTTGCATGTAATAAGATTGGTCATTTTGCATCTAGATGTCTTGAAAGGAATTCAAGATTTGAAGAAAGAGTTAGAATATCTTTTAAGCCTAATCCTGGTTATCAGAACAAGTATAATTACAGGAAAAATAAAGACAAATCATGCTACATAGTAGATGAGGAAGGTGTGACTGACTCTGATGATGAACCGGCAAAAGACTCTGCTAGTAGTTCTGACAATGGAAAGGAATGGGTGTTATTGGCTATCAAGGAAGATGTTTTGGCACTGGAAGAGAATGTACCTAATGAAAAGGCACTTGCTGATAAAATTGAAGACAAGGATGAATGGGTAATTGACAGTGAATGTTCACATCATATGACTCGAGATAAAAGGAAGTTTCTATCTTTGCAAGAATTTGATGGCGGTTTGGTTAGATTTGGAGATGACAAAGCATGTATGATCAAAGGAAAAGGAACTATATCATTGGATGGTAAGCACAATACTTATAATGTTTATTTTATTGAAGGTTTGAGGCATAATCTTTTGAGTGTAGGATAATTGGTGGATAAGGGATTTCAATTATAGTTCAAGGATGGAAAATGCAAAATCATTAACAGATCTGGTTTGGACATTGCAACCAGTACACAGACAAAAGATAATATATTTCATTTGAATTCCGGTGAGAAGACATGTTTGATTGCACAAATTGATGAGAGTTGGCTATGGCATAAAAGGTTATGTCATGTGAATTTTGATGGCATTGTAAAGATCAGTTCAACTAAGGCGGTTAGAAGTATACCTAAGATTATGAAGCCCTATAATTTGGTATGTAAAGAATGACAAATGGGAAAATAGGTCAGGACCTCTTTTAAGAGAATACAAGATAAATCTAATGATGTTCTTGATCTTATTCATACCGATTTGTGTGGCCCTGCTAGAGTTAAAAGTTTTCAAGGTGATAAATATTTCATGCTAATCATTGATGATTATTCTAGAATGATGTGGGTTACTTTTCTAAGGGAGAAATTTGAGGCATTTGAAAATTTTAAAATATTTAAGGCTAAAGTTGAGACAAGGACAATATTCAAGGTTAAGTGTTTGAGGTCAGATCATGGTGGAGAATTCACATCCAGTGAGAAGCATGGGAAGGAGATAATTTTATGCTCCCTAGACACCTCAGAAGGATGGAGTTGTGGAAAGGAAGAACATAACTATCTTGGATGCTGCTAGAACAATGATGATGGAAGCTAGTCTACCTCATATCTACTGAAGAGAAGTAGTGAGCAAAACAGTTTATACATTCAATAGAGTACATATCAAAGGAGAAATTGGTAAGACACCTTATGAGTTATGGTTTGGCAATACACCTACAGTTAAGTATTTTAGAATCTTTGGTAGTAAATGTTATATTAGGAGAGATGATATCATTGGAAATTTTAATTCTAGATGTGATGAAGGCTTTTTTCTCGGTTGTTCTAATGAAAGCAACACATATAAATGTTATAACAAGAGATTGCAGAAAATTGTGGAGAGTGCTAATGTAAAGGTGGATGAGCTAAATAGAAGTCAAATAAGAGTTTATGAGGAAGAACCGATAGTGAAAATGATTTTATCTGAACTGGTATCACCTTTACCGGAACATAATTTTGAACTAGTTACTCCCAGAGTATCAGAAAATTCAACAGTAACTTAAAATTGGGAAGAGGAACATAGAGTTAGAAGACTCCTAGGTATGTGAGATTGAATCATTCAGAAGATCAAATAATTGGGGATAAGAATAGTGGAGTGATGACAAGAAGAATACTGGTAACTAATGAGGTATGTCTAATTTTTCAAGTTGAACTGATATCAGTAATTGAAGCATGTAAAGATGAAGGATGGTTGAAAGTTATGGAAGAAGATAGATCAAACTGAGAAGATTAACACATGGACTTAGTTCCTTGGCCTAAAAATAAGAATGTTATTGAAACTAAATGGGTTTTCAAGAATAAATTGAATGAGGATGGTCAAGATGTAAGGAATAAGGCTAGATTGGCTTGTAAAGCATATTCTCAAAAGGAAGGAATTGATTATGGTCAAACTTATACACCTGTAGCTAGGATTGAAGCTGTAAGGTTATTTCTTGCCTATGTTGCCCATAAAAACTACAAGGTTTATCAGATGGATGTTAAGTGTGCATTTTTGAATGGGGATCTTGATGAGGAAGTTTATATTGAGCAACCTGATTGATTTTCACTTTCAGATGATATAAACATTGTTTGTAGGTTAAGTAAATCTTTACATGGATTGAAACAGGCACCTAGAGCTTGGTATGCAAGGCTGGATAAATATCTTTTGAAGCTTGGTTTTTCATAAAGGTAATGTTGACAGTAATTTATATTATAAGGTCACTGATGATGATATATTGACTATTGAAGTATTTGTTGATGAAATCATTTTTGGAGATGAAGATAAGTTATGGATAGAATTTTCTAAGAATATGGAGAAAGAATTTGAAATATCTATGATTGAGGAAATAAATTTTTTCTTAGGTTTGGAGATTACTTAGACTGACAAAGGTATTTTCATCTGTCAAACTAAGTATGATAGGGAATTGTTGAAGAAATTTGGTATGGTAGATTCTAAACTGGTAAGTACTCCTATGGTTACAAGTGAGAAATTGACAAGAAAAGATGTTTCTGCACCGGTGAACCCTACAAGATACAAATCTATGATTGGAGGTCTACATTATTTGACTCAGACTAGGCCTGACATAATGAATGATGTTTGTATTGCATCTAGATTTTAGAGTGATCCTATAGAAAATCATGAGAGTGTGATGAAAAGGATTTTTAGATACTTGCAAGGTACATCTGAATATGGTTTTTCATATCCTAAGGATGATGACTTTACTTTATGTGCATATACAGATGTTGATTGGGGTGGAGATGTTGATGACTAAAAAAGTACTTCCGGTGGAGCTTTCTTTCTTGGAAAGAAGTTGGTTTCATGGATCAGCAAGAAACAATCATGTACTTCTTTATCTATGACTGAAGTCGAGTATGTTTTTGTTGCTACTAACTATACATATGTTCTATGGATGAAGCAAATGTTGGAGGATATCAAAGTGCATTGCATTGGACTGGTAGTTATTCACTATGATAACTCTATTGCTATTGGCATATCAAAGAAACTGATATTTCACTCTAAGACAAATCACATATCAATCAAGTATAACTTTTTGAAGGAGAAGGTGGAAGAAAATAAAGTTAGACTAGTTTATGTGAACACTAGAGAGAAGATTGCAGATATTTTCACTAAACCTTTGCCTAAAGAATCGTTTGAGTACCTGAGAGATAGGTTAGGGGTTTATACCCCTCCAGCTGAGAACTGATTAATGCTTTGTTTTCTACATTAGTCTAGTATCTATTATCAAAGATATTATTCATTTGGGCACTAATGTGGGGATGCTACTACTCTAGGGAAGTAGTTAACCTTGTGTTTCAGTGGTTTTTATTTTTGCTTTGATATTTATGTGAGAAGTCTGGCATTGATGTCAAAGGGGCAAAGATATTGATGTGAATAACTTAAGGAGTTGTATACATTAGGAGGAGAGATATATATGTAAAGTAGAGCTTTATAGAGATATCATTCATAGGGGGAGTTTGGTCTTTGTTTCAAAACTTCATTGCTATATCTTTATGTGGGAGATTGTTGGTTGTCTTCCATTGGGGGAGACTTGTTTGGCATTTCTTGGCACTTGGATGTTTTTCACATCTAGTGTTACCATCAATGCCAAAGGGGGATATTGTTGGCCATTTGGAGGAACTGATTATGTGTTGCATTGATGTCAACACTAGTTGTTTTGGAAGGTTTACCGACACTCTTCTGGTCTTGGTAGATTGTGTAGTTTTTGGTTGGATTGGATCAGGCATGATCTGGTATGCTCTAGTATGAGTTGGCTATGGAATTGCCTTGCTCATGTTCATATTCAGTCAGTTGGTTTTCATTTGGTGGTCAGATGCTATCTTGTTTGCTTGGAAGCTTGGTTTTGGTTCTGACGAGGGTTTCACCGATAGAGCTTTATTGAAGATCTTTGATTATATGCATAAGTGGTGTTGGTGCGGCTTCTAGTGGAGATTAAGGATGTTGATGGTGATCATGTTTGAGACTTGGCAGATTGGGATTATTTCCTTAGCATGTATGGACCTAATTTGGGTCCCGGTGTGTCTAGGTTATGGACTAGCTTAATGTAACGTGTGGATTGGACCTCTTGATGTGTTTTTGGGATGTCTTATGGGTTGGATATTATTTATTTGGTCTAAGGCCGACATGTTTTGTAATTATGTAATTGGTTTATTATCTGGTGGCTGACGTGTTTGTTTATGGTCGAGGGTTTGCATATGTATGATGTAAGATCTCATTGTAGATCATTAGGATATAGGAAAGGGATATGGGATGCAATGTGTGAATAATGTAATATCATTCAAGAAGAGGATTTGGATGATCATTGTAGATCAAGTTGGGTTTATGTAAGAGGATTTAGTCCTCTGATATTGAGCTTACCCAGAACTATACTCAGGTATAGGAGATTCTATCTTTGTAGTTCATTCATTCTTCTGGATTGTAGTCTAGATTTCTATGTAGTTAGTGAGACTCCTTTTGTGATGAGTAGTGTGCTCCAGGTCGTTGGCCTTCCTACAAGTGGGGGCCCCTCAATTGTAATTCGTATACTTACTACAAAAGTATTATCTGATTGTGGGTAGGCTTCCCACTGTGGTTTTTCCCTTTACCGGATTTTTCATGTATAAATCTTCGTGTCATGTGGATGGTATTTATTCTCTGATTATTGTTTATGCTTAATTGGTTTATCTGTTATTCCAGTATTTGGTTTAAGCATTCTAGTATTAATGTTTTGGGTTTCGGTATTAAAGTTTTAATTGCTTAAGGTTCTGGTAATTTGTGACAACTGATTCACCCCCCCTCTCTCAGTTGTATTTCAATTATTTGAATTGTCTAATAGAGGAGCACATAAGTAGAAAAAAGGGCTTTTGGGTCAACATGTAGGAGACCAAATATGATTCAACACTTTACATCATCCAAAAATACAAAAAAAAGAGAACATTTACAACAAAAGCATATTTATGAAAAGACATGTATATGACAAATACAGGAATACCACAATGGGATCAATCTCTTTATATGATTTTTCCAATGGAGCATCAAGGTTCATATAAAGAGAAATTAAAATAAAAGGGACATGCTAAGTGACACACCATGAGAAATCCTATTTTTTGCAAGAAAATACACAAAGAAAAAAAGGTCCTCCACTTATGAGCTAGTCCATAGAAAATTGTTTACTTTCCAATCTTTCTCATCATAAAGATATGGAGGGAAATATGCTAAAGAACCTATTAATAGTGTAGTACAAGGAGCGATATCAAGTTCCAAACATGGAAAAGTCCCTTAGGAAGGATCACTATGTGTGACACTAGGAAGTAGAGTCGATGCTTTATAAAATATCAAGGAAAACCTAAAATAGTTATGTATAGTTCCAAACATGTCACCCAAATCATCATCCAATTTTATCACAAGTGATGGTGTAGTAGTGATATTGGTATTACTAGAAGGATTATTAGACACAATAGAAAAAAAAAAGTAAAAGATAAAATTGGATGATGATTTGGGTGACATGTTGTTATCAACCAATCCCTTCAACCAATCCAACAGTTGTTATCAAATCTTTGTTCCCTTTCTTGGAAGCCTAATCACTTGAGGGAAATTTGTGTTGGTTGAATCATGGAACCTATGTGCATGGCCAAATAATTTTAGTTAGATGAAGACATACATATAGCTCTTGGAGATCTAGAAAGCATTGAATCAGAGAATGAGGAATTGAAAGAAAACGTGAGAGTATTAAATGAATGTGTGCAGAAGCTGAGAGAGAAAATCCATAAATTCAAACTGAGGCATAAGGAGGTTAATTAATTAGTTGAAGCAGGGGAATGAGACTATTAAATATCTAATGCAAAAGATTGAAGAGAAGGACAAGATGGAAGAAACCCTAAAAGAAACAATCAAGCTAAAATCTAAGGAATGTGAGAAGTTAGAGAAAGAAATGAAGAAGTTGAATATAGAGAATAAGGTTCTGATAGTAGTAAGCTCTTAGAAGGTTTGATCAACATGTAGAAATCTTATTTGGACAAGACCAGACTTGGATTTCAATCTGGTTAGTGTTCAAATCAAAATGATAAAGACAAAAGAAAACAGGTTAAGGCAGAAGTTGAGAAGAAATCAAAAGATGCAGGGAAGACCCAAAATCAGAGTATCATTACAAGAAGACCACCGGTTCATCAACCTAATGCTCAAAGGTACCCATATTTTGATGGTTATTATTTTTAATGCAATAAATTTGGACATAAGGCTACAAACTATAGAAGTATTCACTGTTATAGTTGCAAGAGGTTTGGTCATAAATAAAATCACTATAGAAACAATGCTATGAGTCAGAATCATAATCCAGTTGTAGAAAATAAGATGAATTACAACTTTCATGGATATTGTTATACTTGCAATGGTTATGGTCATAAAGCTAATCAATGCAGATATAAATCTCATCTAGTAAATTTTGCATGCAAGGTCATCAATTTTTTCAAGTGTAAGTAGTTTGGATATTATGCTAATCAATGTGAAAATAGAAATGTGGATAAATCTACTCTGAAGAATGTAATGAAGAATGATGGATCAAAGATGAAGGGAAATTTGGTCTGGAGAAATAAGGAAGTGAAAAAAGGAAGCAAGCCTGATATACTGGAATCTAGTATAGGCACCTCTTCCTCTAGTAATTGAGCATACTACTTTGGCTTAGGGGGAGTTCACTTTTGAAGAAAAAAATATTTAATTCTCCCCTGTCCAAGTGGATCATGTCGTTGATCTAGCATGCCTGATTTATAGAAGGTTATCCGATAATAGAATATTTGTGCTGACATCATTGACAAGACATTTCTTAGCAACAAAACCCTAAAGGAGATCTTTGACAAGATAAGTATTGGATTTTTGAATTCATTCTTTCTTTGTCATATCATTTATGCTTAACAATATTGTGAGCAATAGAAGAGTAGTAGAGAAAGAGAGAAGAGAAAGTAATCTTGGAAGGAAAAATTCTCATCAAAGAATTGAGCAGCACAAAGTTTCAGGTTTTGGAAAGAGTATTCTTGGATGAATTCTACGCAGAGAAAATCAAAAAAGTAGAATCTAGTCTAAGTGATGTTGAGTTGTAGAGAGTTAAGGAATTGGAGCACAAAGGTCTGAATTTGTGAACTAAATTCCCTTGGTTTGATAATGCGGAGGTTATCAAAGTGATCCTTAGCCATGTGCCAAATGACAACATCATGTTGTATAAACCCTATCCAATCATGAAGGAGATTATCTCACTTATCATTGGTCTATGTGGTAATGGAGATCTTCTGGCTAAGAAGTCAATTAATAACAAAGAAGTGGAAACCCTAACTAGAGTAAAAGATAATTAGCGAGCATTAATCATTTACAATATCATCAATCTTGTTGTGAGGTATGTTCCTTAAAAAAAATATTATAATGTCTATAGGGAAGGTGCAACTTCAGTAATTGTTGTGTATATGGAACATATGCTTGTGATGGAAGATATATCATTCGACTTGTGTGAATTATTGTTAGAAAACATTAAGATGTCAAAAGAGAAAAATTACTCCTTCCAGTTTGGATCATTGCTAGTTTTTTTGGTCATGTATTGTCTGGGATCTCTTTTGGTTAAAGAAAATGTAATATGAGAGTCTGATGTTCTAGTTGCAAGACAAACCTTTAGGTATCTGAAAAGATTAGATACTAGAGAGGAGGCATGAAAAGTACACTTAAAAACTTTCCTGAACATTTGGAGCATCGGTCTGGTATCTCTTGTTATAGGTTCTAGGGGTTCTTCTTTTGGAAAGAGGAAAAGAAGATAATATATACCTATGGGTGTTTTGGAATCAAGGAAATGCAAGAAAGATCAGAAAGAGGACAATATTGTAGTAATTGAGGATCCAAAGTTTTGATGGGCCTTTTATACTCACCTACATGTAGGTTTTGTAGATGAGGAACCTCTCCTGAAAAGAGAGAGGATTACAAATTTCATTCTCCCCAAGGTCCTATTAGTTGGGTTACAAGAATGCTTGGGTAACTCATGGTCTATGCAACTTGCTCATCAACGTAGTATTGCTGGTTGCAAAAGGTGCTTATACGAATCACTTAGAAATAAAACTCAAAAGATATAAGGGTAACAAAAAGAAAGATGACCACACAAGCTTGTTGAATTAGAGAACATGAATTTCACCAATAAAATATTATCAATAACAATTTGAATAGCATCACATGGAACTTTTGTATACATATGACATCTACAATCTCATGTGCACATAGAGCTAGTTAAGCAATATCAAGTATGGAGCAATGAAACTCATAATATTTAGAACAATCATGTCATCCAAGTTGAGAGAAGATATCATGATAGAAGAAATACTAACTCAATTCAACATTGTTCATGGAACATGTGATCCAACATCTTGTATTGATTATTCATGAAAGAATAAGTGTAACAACAAGTACTTGTACTCATTAAGTTAGATAAATTCTAAAACTAAATTTTGAAAATGAAAAGAAATCCTAAGCTAGGGCCTCAAATCTTCAATTTTCAGACCCTTCAAATGGCCTAATTCATTGCATTTATAGTGCAGTGCCTCCTTTTTAGGAACAAAATGTGCCTATGGCCCAGTTACAAAATGGTGGGAGTCACAATCATTATGCAAGTCACTACCTTTAGAACTTCACTTTCCTACTACTCAACTAGTGTCATCAAAAGATGTCTCCCAGGTGCTATTGCTTCATAATCCCCATGTGTACAGTACCTCTGTGGGTGGTGTTGGCACATTACAGGTGTAGGGGAATATTGTGAGTGGACTGGAATGACCTCTTCAGGGAGGTGCCTCCTTGCATATACATCTGCATGTTAACTACATGTTTGTCTTTTGTTCTTCTTGTATTCTTGGTAGTTGTCAACAAAACAATCTATGGAAGTTTTAGGTGGGTCAGCGACATACTCCAATCTGAATTTGGATACTCTAAGTATCTCCTTTGTACTCTCTAGCTTACTAACCATCTCATCAATCATTGCCTCAGCTCCCTGACACTGGATTAACACATACATATATTTGTTCATTATTTCTATATTGAATTTAATAGTGGTTGCAAAGTGGTTAGCCATGTAAGAATCCCATCTACTGAGTATGGTTTCTTGATGCAATATTCCATCTTTCTTAATTTTGTACCATATTTTCCTAGCTTTTTTATAATGAACTGGTCATATTGTTCAAGTATATTGAGGAGTGGGGGATGTTCTTTATGGACCTTGATGCGACACTACTCCATAACCTCCATCTTTAGGTCCAAAATATCTATGCATGATTTTAATCTATTGATAATTTCTCCTCCTAGTAGATCTTCCTTTGTAATCACCTCCTCTCCCAGTCTTTGGATTTTCTTAAGTGTCTTATGTGAAGAAGTCACCGGCTAGGAGGGACCTCAAAGAGATCAGTCTAGACCAGTCAGCAAGAGTAAACACAACAGAAACACAAGGACATGATGGAGCCAATGTAGAATAGATTGAATTATATCATGAAAATTAATTACAACCAACCAGTAACAACCAAGTTACAAAAACTGGCTCACAGGCCTGCTAAAACATACTCAAAATACAAAACAGGTCACAACTGGGACCTCAAATCTTAAGATCTATCTTCTATGCTTAGTCTAACTTCTTGATCAGATTTTAATTCTCTATTATAATGATTTATATGATCCAAGGGGATCCGATCGACCCAAAAAGGGATTAAAACCCGAAGAACAAGACCTAAGATGCAAAACCAACAAGGTCGACCTCCACCCAAGAAATTCCTTTGAAAAATCCAAAGGATGAAGTGTAGATCATGGGAAAAGGTCGGATACATGCTAAGGAACATCAAAATCAATTATCAAGGCTTTGCAAGATACAAAAGGGATTTGGTAGATTGCCAATGCAAATAGGTCAAGACAACCGGTAACAGAAAACTGTCTCAAAAACTGGTAGAGATAACTTGCCGGAAAATTATCCAAATGCTCCACAGTTTGGAAAGAACAAATATGATTAGGTCTTCAAGTAAAATCCAACTCCACTAGTTCCAATAAGCCAAATCTGGGACACACAAAAAGAAATGTTGAAACTACAAATAGAAAGCACAACAGAAAGGAAATATTTTTGGTTGATGCAATATTTCTACGAACCAGGGATGCTCCTGCATGATTATGTTGCCTTGAGAACTTAATGAGTTGTTCTTCCAATTGTGTTGAATATACAATAAGGACTTTCTCACTGAACTAAGATTCTTCAAATACTTCCATGGTGTCCTGTAAAACATTTTACCATGTTCAATTGATCGTGAGCCCATGTTTTTACTGTGGTAGCCACCTTTCTCATCTCATACAATGTTTTTACTTCACTTTGTGGGAGAGATGAGATATATGACAAGGTGTCATCTATCCTAGAATCCAGTGGCCTGGCTATCTCCTTGATCAATTAATTATATTGTCTCAATTATGCCTTTACTTCTCCCTTTGACTTATATTCTTTCTTTATTCTAGTCTTGATAGTAGAACTCACAACATCTAAAGAAGATATTTCCTCCCACTTGGTTTATTTACCCAGATTGACCTTTAACACTTGGTACTTTGGGGTGGTTTGTGGCTATCCTTTGAGTACTAGTACATGAGCTTCTATATTGGTAATCATGTCCCCTAAGTCACTTGTTGATAGATGATGAATTATTCTCTCTTTTAGTTCTCCTTGGGGACTCAATAATTACTTCTTGTAAAGTGATTCTAGGGAGGACAACTTTCTCCTTCTTCTTAAAGGTGAAATTGAACAATTGAAGCATGTTTTTGTCTTGATCTTCTCCTACTATGGTTACTTCAATAGCAATCCTATGTGATTCCACTTGATGTTCTTGCATTTAATCATCTTGCTTCTCTTTATCCTAAGGCTTCTCATGAGTATTTTATTGTGTAGGATCTTCTTGTTTCTAAGGAAGTTGATAAACTTGTTGAGCAAGGCTGGCTTGAAGCACTTGTTCATGAGTTAGTTATTGTTTCTTGGTTATTTCTTCCAACTTTTAACTCACCTCTTCCTCAAACACCTTTTCCATTTCATCTAGTTGTTTTTGTCTATCTTCCTCCAATTGTTTGAGTGACATCTCTTGATCCTAAGGTGTGAGGACCATACACTCATCTTGCTCTTCAGGCCCTTCCTCCTCCATGGGCTCGATTTGCACCTCTTATTCTTGTGCCTAAATGACATTTTCTTCTTTCTTGAACCTATTGTCTAGTAATAGATTGCTTTGATGCCATCCCAACTTTCTTCTTTCTTGTAAGAACAACACTAGGTTCATCATCTCGACTAGAATCAATTTTAATATTATATATAATTACCTATTATTGAGTTGGAATGGGAGTAGGTGCAGGTGTTGGTGCTATGGGAGGAGCTTTTTCTTCAGTCATCTTGACCTATGAAGTACCTTCGTCTGGTGCTATCTTGATGGTTGGAACAATGGGATGAATAGAAGCTTGAGGGATAGCCTGCAATCTGATAGTGATCCCATGTTCAATAGTCATTTTAAGAAGTTGGGACTACTTCATCTTTACATCAAGTAGTATCTTGAGTTCTTGATTATCAATCATTTGGGAAGCAACCTCAGGATTGGTAGGAGTGTTATTTCTTTATTTTGAACTTGTCCTTTTGGTGTACTCCATTTTTTTGGATTGAGGATTATTCATAGCTTTACCTTTCTTATTTTCCTTTGTCATGCTCACATGATTCCTCAAACTCAACCACTGCATTGTCCTTTTAATTACTTTCTCCATTACAAAATTAACATCAACAATTTCCTGTTCAAACCATCTCATAGGAGAGAGTGGCCTTTTATCAATTCTTGTTTCCTTATACACTGGATCAAGTATCTCTCTATAATCTTTAAGATCCTTAGGGAGGTTGGTCTCTATATCAAAGTTCCTTATTTGAGGAATGGTTAACCTATAGTATCTCCTCTCCCAGACCTCAAAGTTGTCTTGGATGTCAACCCAAAAGTCCTCCAAAGCTGGTTGGTGACCTGGATATGAGACGGGCATTATTTTTTTCAATTTACCTCACAGGTCATATCTATCCCTAGCATAATCAAACTCCTTTAAACTAAAATCCTATAACTCTTGTTCAGCTACCTTGGTTGATTCTATATTCTAACATGAGTAATACTCTAATAAAATTGGAAAAGTAACCCTAGTCTTATGTTTAAGGGTTAGAAGAATCTGCAATCCCGCAATTTGCCTTGTGTATTCTAGAATGACCTCCCAATGAATGCACTCACTCTAATGTAGGTAGAGAATTGGTTTTGAAGGAACCAATAACCCCACTCCTTTATCATTTTCATAGCCTCCCATGAGATTCTATATCCCACATCACCAGTTAATTTACATATAACTGCATATGAATGCATCATTTATCCTTTTGAAGTGGATTTTGGCTTGAGTGATTGGTAGTTGGGTATAATTCTCCCATACTCTTCTCTGTGTTGGCTCCTCTCCTAACCTTCCTTCCTTGTTGAGACCCAGATATTTTCCTACCTGAGCTACTATCCATATGATGTAAGAAGTCATGAATAACTTCTTTGTTTGTAGAACAACAATCAACTGGTTATGGATGTTGTCAAAAATAATATTTGCCCAATCAAAATACTCTTTTCCTATCAAAAGTGTATGCATATAATAAAACATTCATAGATGGTAATGACAACAATTTGGCTTACTGAAGGCATGGCTTAGCATGATTATTATATCCATTGGTTCCTCCTTGAAGTCTACCCTTAAGATGTTATTTGTTGCCTTGAGGTCTAAATTTCTTGGCTCCTCCAACCAAGCTTCATTGATGTGATATTTGTAATTGGGGGCATTCTTATTGAATATGGAGGTTGCCTCTTCTTTTGTAGTTTGGAGGACTTTATCAAATGCAGGGATCCTGATCATCATCCCGATCAACTCTGGGCAGAGACCCACTACCACATTTCCAACTGCATCAACACATTTTATGGTCTTTATATTATAATGTTATGCTATTGTTAGGATAAGCTCTTGAGACTGCAGGGCATGCAGAAAAATTGTAGCCTCTACTATGTTGAATCTTTTTATTTGTTTGTAAGGTACATTTAGATTAGGATGGGCCAATTCCATTATGATATCTTCTATTTCTATGTGACCTATGTCAGTGTGAGCCATCCATTGTATCTCATCATCTAGTTTAGATATCAAGGCTTGACCCTGTTATTAGTACTTCATAGTGGGTGGGTTTTTCTCTAATTTGATCTCTCCTCTAGTCTTCTTGTGGGCTGATGTGGATGGTTCCATAAGCCTTCTTTATCTTGCAACAAAACATATGTAATCATAACAAAAGATATGTAATCAACTTCATAATATTGACAACGTATAAGAGACCCCAAAACTTTGGGGTTTTGGGGTTTGAGGGTCTCAAAAGAGCTTATTATAGTTGATTTCTGGATCCCAGGGTTCCAAGGTCGAAAATCTTAAAATGTTGGAATAGGAACTTGATTCAGAGTTTCCAGGTTTTGAAACCCTAAAATGATAAAGGAAACACAAGGAATTGTTGAAATCAATGAACATTGAGAGGGGGGGTAAATTAGTGTTATGCAAAAATTTACTAATTTATTAAACTGATTCTTTAACCACCAAATGCAAAAAAAGGAAATTGTAATGCAAAAACATAAAGAAAATATCCACACAACCATAACACCAAAATTTTTACGTGGAAACTCGAAAAGGGAAAAACCACAGTGGGATTGAGTACCCACAATATTATTATACTATGGCTAGTAGTAAAACAATATTACAAAAGTGGAATGCACTTGCATTCAGGCTCACTACCTAGAGCTCAATACTCAATTACAAAACAGGGTTGCAACCCCAGAGGACTCACTTTTGTACAATTGAGATATAGAAGCAAATACTATTGGCATTTTTGATGATTATTTTGTGATTGTCATTAATGGACACACACTTTCTTTGAGATCACTTTTTGTATGTATGAGTTATGCTCAACCGGTATTCGTTCCAAACCGGTATTATGTAGTAGTCTTTAGACTATCGATGTTTTGCAGAAAATGTTTACTGATCTCAAGCGGTCCGAGGATCTAAAGCAGAGTGAAGAAACTAAAGCGACAGTTATCATTTTCCTAGTCTTCATTTTTGACAACTGGCAATCAGTTTAATGTTTGAACCGGTATTACTCTGTGATGAGTTACCAACCGATAATCGGTAAAGTTGTATGAACTAGTAATACTCTGTGATGAGTTACCATCCATCGACACTTTGATGGTGATTTTGTGTCATGCTATCAAATGTGTCTAGATGCAATGAACTTAGGAACTTGCAATGTAATCCTATTGGACTGACATGAAATTAGATTCCTTTTTTAAGGATATCATGTCTAGGGTTTTAAGGGATGTAGCTATTAGGGTTTTTGGTGGTTGATGAGTTTTTATATGTGTAATCTTAGAAGAGAAGATCAAGTCTGTGTGCTGTAACATAGTGTGGATTTACTGAAGATTGAAGTAATGCTGAAATGCATTAGCAATGAGCTATCATGGATCTAACCAAGCAGACTGTGCTATTTGCTAGATCATTCACTTGTTGATTACTCACATCTTCAACAAGTCTGAAACCCTTAACTGGGTAGGCCCAGAAAAGCCTTTGTAAATCCTCTAACAAGGTGGTTCACATTTGTGGGCCTAAAATCCTCTCACAAGGTAGTCTTTAATCAAACTTATCTCCTAACAAAGATTGAGATTCCTAATAGGATCTGTTCTGGTGAAGAACATTGTATGACCTTAACCGGTTTGACCTTAACCGGTCTGGTTACTATTCTGCAGACAGTTACTTGTGAGCTTCATCTCACTGTGGTTTTTCCCATTTGGGTTTCCACGTCAAAATCTCTTGTGTTATGGTGATTGTGCTTCTGTGGGTGAATGCCTTTTTTGCTGTCTGGTTTGCATTTATGTTAGTCGGTTTGTTAGTAAAATTGTTATACTGGTTTACTGCTAAACTATTTAAGTGTTTAAGTTCAGTATTCTTTGGCATACTAATTCACCCCCCCCTCTTAGTATTCATCAATTGGTATCAGATCCAACCTTTCTATAAGTCTAACCACTTGGAAAGAGATATGGGGGAATACACTATGAGGGAACTTACTCATCGGCTCACTCAGACTAAGCAAGCATATGATGAACTCAAAGTCAAGTATAAGGTCTCTCTGGCAAAAATGAGAGAGCATGCTGAGAAACTGATGGAGCTAACTAAAAATAGTTCCTCTGATGAAGCGGATATGGAAGCCCTAGTTGAAGAAGTTGAAAAATTGAATGAGTCTAATGCCAACCTAAGAAGGGAATTGGAAGGACTGACTATTAGGATGTGTCAAGAGCTTGAGAATTGGAGGAAAACTGAAGATCTGGTAAAAGACAAAGATCATGAGATCTCCAGGCTGAAGCAAGAAATCAATGCACTTATCACTCATCTCCAAGAAAAAAAAGTGGAAAAAGAAGATATGCAAGGTGAACTTAACTTCGCTATTTCTAAGAATTCAACCTTGAAGGAGTCTAATGTTGCTATTACCAAAGAACTCACTGAGTCAAAGGAAGTACTTGCCAAATTCAATAAGAGCACTATTAAGCTAGAACAAAAGATTGAATCAGCAAAACCGATAAAGAATACCACTAGACTTGGTTTCTCTAAATATGAGGAAGGTGAGACCTCTGGATCAAGAGATGTAGCATCAAAGAAGAAACTAACATCAAAGAATAAAGGTAAGAAAAAGTTCAAACCTGTTTGCCTTAATTGTCTCAAGGAAGGACATACTGCTAATGTATGTAGAAATAAGGCTTACAATAACTTTCCTTACTTTTTAAAAAATAAGCCTAGATCCTATAGATTGAATGGAAATTGTTATGCATGCAACAAGTTTGGGAATAGAGCATTTGAATGCAGGTCTATCATGCACAACACCGGAAGGTATCCTCAAAGGAGTCAAGGAGTTTTTCCTGAACCCTCTGGTAACCGAAATCCTAACTAGTTTAATACCTATAATCATCAATCAGGTAGCAATAGCTATCAAGCGGCAACCGGATGGAGAGAAACCTATTTCATCTGTCATGATAATGGTCACATTGCTGCAACATGCAGAAGGAAGAATGGAATTATGAATAAAGGACCTTGGAGAGCACCTGGAATGGTTTGCTATCATTGCAACAAACCAGGTCAAACAACAAGATTCTATAGGATGAGAAAGAATATAACGAATGATATACCGGTTACTTTAGAAGGAAAGATTAATGTTGAAACTGTTCAAGCAAATATGAAGAAAACCTAGAAAAAAAGCCAGAAGAAGTTCTGCACGTGGTGTGGAAATCTTTGAACCAGCAAACTAAGCTACAAGAAAGCTTAGGGGGAAACAAATCAGTAAAATATTTTGAACCCCCGATTTACACTGGTAAAAGACCTTAACTAGTATGTAATATTTGTCTCTTGGCAGAAGACAGGAGACGGTAAAAGGCAAATTAGGGTTTACGCCCTAATAATGGAGCATTTATTATGGTAGGTGAAGAATTTGCTTAAAAGAAATTTTCAAGTCATTTTTCACTTATCATTTTGCAAGTGAAGAAGTTTTCAAGTGCAGAGTGACAAAAGGTGAATTGTCTTGCGATTTAGAGAGATTTCAAAACCTTGAAGAAGAATCAGAAGATAATAACAATTGGTCAAGTGAAGAACACCAAGCGGTAGACTAGCAACTGAAGTAGTGCGTGGCGAAGTGGAATTTGCAAGCCCTAAATTTTGACTTACGAAGGTATTTCTTCAGTTTTTATGTTTGACATGGCTTTTGCATTGCACTCTAGTTCTAGTGCACCCATTGATTCAGTAGATTTCATCCAACGGAAGGCAAAATATAATGCACTATCCCAAATACCCATTGGTGTAATAGTGGAGGAACGTATTTCAGATTATATTGATTGTAAAATTGAAGACCTAGGATCTCTAGTGATCCATTATTAGTTGAGTTTGTTCTGTAGGAAAGATAAGAAGATCAAAATGGAATTCAGCATCTTGGAAAAGAAGAAGCTTCACAATGCGGTCTATTTCCTTGAAGAATTCATAGACGATCACATCCACATCATTCTAAGTAGAGTACACGGTGAAAAAATGTATTTGGAGCAGACACATGACATCACACCGTAACTGATTCATGTCGTCACCGGTTACTGTAATGTTGGAGAAGTGCCAGCCCTACGAAAGATCAACAAGACCGATATGACCAAGCTCACTGATTCTGTGAGTGACCAATGGGGAATGACCATCAATACCATCAAGGATGTGTTACTGCGTCATTTATTCTTCATGGCGAGAGTGGGTCATCTTCTCCTTTTTATGTTGGAGTCCTAGTTCATGTCATATTACCTTGGTTCAAGTCCTTAGTGTGTCTTCAAATCCTTTTTCTAGTAATTTAAGTCAAGTTCAGATAATTGATTGAACGCCTTGAACACGTTGAGCCATTCTAAACTGGGTTCAATAGGTTCATTTAGGTTCAATAGGTTCCTAAGTGTTCATAAAAAGGTTTTCGTGCTAACATTTTCTCTAAGTATTTTGCAGCGGCTTTTCAAAAAGTTTTTTCTGTTCGGTGATATAACATTTGTATTGAACTTATTGAACTGAGTTCAAAGGGTTCAAATATGTTCAACGTGTTCAACACAGCAAGTGGTCAATAGTTTGATGCAGCGTACACCTTGAACTACTTGAACACTCAAGAAGTAGGTTCAAGATGTTCATCTGGGTTCAATATTGGTGGGTCCCATAGTTTCTAATGCTTTGGGAAGTGCATTCATTGGTAAATACGGAGAGGCAGAACCATATCTTAAAGTGATGTCATTCTTTGGCTTTTTCAAAGTAAGTGAACATTTCGGGAACTGGCAGTTTCTTAAAGCACACCGCCATGCATTTAATGCATGCGTGCGAGGGTCTAATCTATCAACTTGCCGCGTCCAAACTGAAATTGCAAAATCATTGCATTTAATGTGTCTGTATCATTACCTTTCTCAATAAGGTATGAAAATCATTTGTGTTCTGCATTTGCTACTTGTTGCTGGACTTTTGTTTATGTTATCCCTGGATAGGAGTCTTTCTTGCTGCTAGCCATCATCCGATTATGCAACTGTGAAGGTGAGTCTTTCCTTATTTTCTCTAGTGTTTTCCCTTGCATTTTCTCTCATACAGAAGGTTTCACTGCAATGAAATTAGGTTTCTTGTTATGGAGTCATGAAGTCTACTCTGCATTTGTTTGGTAATGTCTTTAGCTTGGCATTCACAGAAGCCATAGTTAGTGATACTAACCTGAAAGGAGAGAACCTTGAAGATTTGAAAGAAAGGGTGTTCAAGGGTATTGATAAGTCTTTTTGTATAGAGATTTTGAGTAGTGGACTTTTAGAAGCCGTAGCCTTTCCTCCAGCAATTCCTAGTCCAGAGTTGGTTCGGGAGTGTATTGCTAGATATGACCCTATATCTGAAACTATTAAGACAGATAATGGCGAAACACTTCTTGCCATTAACCGTGAGGTGATTGCTTCAGTTTTCAAAATACCAGATTGCCAGTTTTCTAATTTCTCTCCTGCCCAGTCATTTAGTGAGTTCAATGCAGATAAAGTCGGACACCGAAATAATGTGGCGAAATTCTGGTTGAAGGTCCCTCAGAGAGGTGGTTCTAGGTTACCTAAAAATCCTAACAAGAACCACATGTTGCCACATATCCATGATGTGATGCTTCTATTACATCAAGCTAGAGGTTCTACCAAAGTTTATAGCTTTGATGATTGGATATATTGCTATGTGCAATTAGTTCTAGAAGGAAAACAATATTTGGATTGGACAGAGTTAATTGTTGGTTCAATGAGGGAGCAGTTGAGTCTAGCCAAGCAGTTTCAACAAAACTTCTTCATGTCCTCATATCTCTTGTATTGTCTAGCTTGTGTTAAGGAGTTAATAGGTGTACCAAAGCAGCTCACTGAAGAAGATGTTCTGATGTATGAGTTCTATCCTATGCTGCAAAAAGACAATGCCCTACAAGATTTCAAAAGGATACACAATGCATTCCTGGGTGATATGTGTCATGAACTGAAGGGTAATAAGGCCAAAAGGATTTCAGATGATGCATAGACCTTGATTAAGAAGTTCGGTAGTTTTTACATCCAGTTCCCACATTTTTGCTATATACGGGTAGGAGGCTTTGAAGAGGAACCCTTCAAGCTTCCACACTTCTGTTCTGATTGTTTTGTTCTAGCAGAAGTATGTAGACAACTGACCTTTGTGGTCAAGAAGGCACAACCTAAGGACAAGTGGGAAGGTCTGTTGGTATTTTGGTATGGTTTTGTCATTGATGTCAACACCTGCTAAATACACCTACTTTGGAGATCCAGCAACATTCACCAGCAATCAGTAAACTGTTCAACAATCACCGGTATATGGTTAACCGGCAGGATATAATGTTCACTGGTACCTGCAATGACATGAAAGACACTTGGTAATGTCGAAGACATCATGTGGACACCTTTTCTTGAAGTAATATCATTGGTATATTCTTACTTCCATATTTGCTTTTATCGGCAAATAGGTCCAGGTTATCTAGGGTTACACCGGTAGGTTTATCTTTTCCAGATCAGCATGGCATGCTATGGAGATGATTTATTATTGTTGTAAATACATTAAGCCGACATGTTCAATCACTTATTGCATCAGATATTGTATTATTTGTAAAATGTTTTATTGTAATATCTTGTAGAGCCGACCTACTAAAATTGGTCTTAGGGTATGCTATAAATGTAAGATCTTATTTGTAAGATCAAGTGTGGAATGCGAAAAAGAATTATAAGAAGGTATATGCGAGATTAAGCAGAGGTATACATGAAGACATCATTTGAAGGTGAAGCTAGGTTTTTGTAGAAGCATATCAGCATTACACCGGTACTGAATCTAGCATATGAAGATGTTATTTTGTGTAGTACATTCTCATTGGATTTAACCATCCAATTGTAGTCAGTGTGACTCCCATTTGTGTTTGAGCAGTGAGCTCTAACCTGTTGGCCTTTCTGCATGTGCAGACCCCTCTTTGTACACTTACTATCTGCAGTAGTATCATCTGATTGTGGGTAAGGTTTCCCATCATGGTTTTTCCCTTTACAAGGTTTCCACGTACAAATATTTGTGTCACGTGTTGTCTTCAAAATCTAATTCCCTTTAACATCCTCAAATTAATATGGTTTAAAGCTTGGTGCAGAAGAGATATCAAAGATAAGGAAATTCTCAAGGCAACATATGACAAGGTTTGGATAGACCTTCTACACTTCAGACTTCCTTGGAGCCCAGGTGGGTATACCTTTGTGAATTAAATTCACACTTTCAAACATAAACCCACAGCAAGCCAGTCCAGAAAACCATTGGATTTATTCACCTTGAAATCAACTGAAAACAAAGGATGGAAATTGTACTTAATTTCAGCATTTTGATCAACAAAGCATGCAATAAACAACTTCAATTAATACCAGTGCCTTATCCAAGGTCACAGAGTCATCTAAACTCAGATAAAACTCCTTAAACAACACATCTTTATATTACCCATCGGTTTGGTTTCTATTAATCCTTATATATGCCTGACACATACAAGAATTCAAGCATTCCAAACTAAGCTATGGTCCTCAGAATTCGAAGTTCCTCCCAAAGAAATTACTGGTGTGAGTGATCTCGCATGTTTAATTTCCCTCCTAAAGAGAAAAGCTAACAAGCACTTATACTAAAATTGTTTTGCAATTCCATTCAAACGGAACAACCCTGGATTATTCAGAATGAAAACAGTAAATAAAGTTATGAACGAACTTGAAGACAACACAAAACTTTACTCAAAACTGATGGCCTGTATATTGATATTCAGTTCAAGAAAAATTACAATAAATTTTGATTCTCCATTAAACTTAGAAAAGCTCAGATAAATTTCTGCAACGTTTTCTTACAAAATTTTATGATTTTTTTTTCTCTAGTCCTGGTATCCATTTATAACCACATGGATGCACAAAGCTTTGGACCTTTTGAGGAGAGTTTGTTACAAAATAAAGAAGTTACAAGCATTTCGCAAAAGCAGTTACAAGCACTTTTCAGCCTCTACAGTTATTTCAACTTGTTATTCTGTTGCAACCTCTTCTGTCTTTTCAGGGGCGCTCTCCAGCTGTTCTAGATCCTGGGTGGCATATTTAGTTGCCCACTCACTATATATTTCTTCTGTCGACCATGAAAAATTAATCACATCATCTTTATTTTTAGTCAACCTTTTCCAAGAATTCCTCAGTTTGTTGACTTCTGAATTAAGAAAATCATAATGTGACTTAATTTTTTCTATCTCTTGTATTCTCACGACAAAGAAAGAACTATCATCAAGATCAATGATTCCTTTGAGTCTTGCTGACAATTTGGCTTCTATCTCCTTAAGGCATATCTGCTTGTCTTTTAACTGATCCGGATTAGCAAAAATTCCTAGGAGCAACTCACAAACTTGATCAGTGTATTCCTTCTTAAGCAATTTAACCCTTCTATCCACATTATCCACCTCTGTTGCCAATTGCATTAAGACTTTAGTGACATCAGAAGTGGATTTGATAATGGGATTAGCTCTTGCTTTATCACAGGATACACACATGAACTCTAGATCTTGATCCCTAGGTCTCCATCTGTCAAAAATGGGTGTCAAAATGGCCTTATCTCTCCTCAGCTCATTCCATATCTCCATAATTTTTCCCACTTTGTTGTAAAGCAATGAGGCATTTATCATATCTGCAAAACTGGAGATTGTGGCCCTTACCTTTTCCTCATATTTCCCTACATATAAGGCCTGAGCCTGTTTCAGGTTTTCTAGTTCTTGAGGAGTAATCTCAATCATTTGAGAGTTGTAGGGTGCTGGAGATGGTGGAAATTCGATGATAGGGCTAGTAGGCGGAGGTCTTGCAGGAGAAGAGGAAATCATCAGTGTTGAAGACTCACCTTGTTGGTGCTATCCCATCAACTGGCTTTGCAATTTAGCAATAATGCTATCTTTACCTCTCACCTCCTCCTTGGCACTGTTATAGGCCTTCAAAACTATTTCCAACTTAATTTGGAGGGCCTCCTTTTCTTTGGCTTCCTTCTCAGCCACTGCAACACTGAATTTTGCAGTTTCTAGCACAGTGCTAGTAGCCTCTACTACCCCTGTACTCTGTACATTTTTTACCATCATTCCACCAAGGTAACTTGACCCTGAGGTGTCTTTGCCTTTCTTGCTCCCATTTCTCTTGAGAGACCACATAACTAGTGCAACATTATCCTTATTGAAGGTAACTCCTTCCATGGGTTTGGTCTCTTTTCTTACTGCATCTAACACTAGGGCATCTGCAATATCCCACACTCGTAAGATTAGCACTCTAGCTTGTGCTACCATATCCCTTCCATCATCTCTTGTTTTATTTCTTCCTCCACTGAGGCTAGATCTTTATTGGGCTGCTCAGCGTTTCTTGTCTCACATCTAGCATTATATCTATCTATATGCTGTTTCCAAATGGATTGCATAAATGCTTCTGATGTGACAAAGTTGTCATCAGCTAAAAAGGCACTACTTGCCCTTTTTATCTCTGGATCCCACTCTTGGCCTTTGAGTTCAGTGGAGGTAATATCCATTTCAGCATCAATGGGCTCTTCTGGCATCCCTTCCTCCACTTCATCATAGGTGTATGCAATTTCCCCTAAGCTTCCCAACTGCAAGAGGTGTTCAGCCGCTGCTTGTTCATCTCCTATATGGATAGGGGATTGGGATGGGGAATACAAGGGTGTATCTGATTGTACTTCCTTCCCCACCCTTTGCCTCTTTGGGCTGTCTTGGATGTCAATGACATCTTGTATCTTCCTCTTTCCTTTGGACGTAGAGGGCTCTCCTGTTGTAGGCACCAGCACATTGTAACCTGATTTTTTATGCAATGTGTAATCACCAGGAGGAATTGTTTTGCTGAAGGCTGACCTGCTTAGGATCACTCTGGCCCTTTCAGGGTTGCTCTTAATCACAGCTTCCCTCTTCTCCTTTAGTGTTTGCATCACATCTTCAAAGCAAACAATCAAAAATTTAATTTTTTCTTCTAATGGGAAGAAGCTAGACAATGGGTCATAGCTAGCATCAAACTGATGCACAAAATCCAAGGCTTTCTTATAAGCCACCCACTTTTCTTTCCTTAGTTCCTTCTCATCTAGATCAAATTCATTCCTGATGAGGTCTTTAGGAAATTAGAATTGATGAGGCCTACCTCTGCATGCTACCTTCTTCCTAAACACACCGTTGACGAAGTCATTTGGATCAGCACACCTGGACACTATAGTGGATAAATGATAAGCTTTGTGGAAATCCTCAAAGCAATTCCAGCCTCCCTTTGTTATTACGAATTGGTGGGCTATGGTAGCTGCAGGGAAAATAGTCCCTTTACCTCTGCCTGTTAACTCTTCCTCTTGTAGGCCACCAATTTGCCTAAGGATCTCTGCTATTCCCACTTTGAGAGGGACCTGGTAAGGTAACAAAAATGGAGTACCCCTGAAACCAAAAACTCTGAAAACTATGGAGATTGGATATAAATAGATGTCACCCCAGTTATGAACAATTTTGATGTTCTCTGCGAATTCTTTTGGCCTTATGAATTCCAGAAGAACCTTGGGGACTCTTGGGTTATCAGAGCAGAGGAGAGTCCTTATTTTGGATGCAAAATATTTATCAAACTTTAGGAAACTAGCATCCTCTCTGTCCCATGACACCATAGTACTCCATAATTGTACTGGCATTTTTTCTCCTTCCTTCTCCTTAACCAGGTCTAGTCCACTGGCGAAATAATCACCACCTTTGAAGAGAAAAAGGTGCATTAAGAGTGAGTACCATCTAAAAGGTCTATCGACCTTTCCATTCTTTATTCCTATCAACCCTCCATGGATAGCATCGGCAATGAAAGAGGCATAATCAAATGTGATAGCAAGAGAAGGATTCAAAATCTAGACAATCATTAGCAAGTAATGATTCAGCATATTTGCTTCAGCATCTTCTCCTAGAACTTGACAAAGTGCCCAGTACATTCCCTTAGCCCTCAAGGTAAACATACTTAATGAGAAAGGCTCTTGCGTGTTAGGTCCTACAACTGCTAACCCTCCTATTTTCACAAAAAGTTCCTTGAGAGGCCCATTCCTGAGATGACTCCTCTGTACACCATAAACTTGGGCTAATGATGTGAAATTTATAGGTTCTAAGAAGTTTGTGAACTCATTAAGCCCAAATGTTGTTCTAAACTCTTCAGCATTAATTTCTACAAGGGTTTTCCCATTTACATCCCGGATGCATCTTGTGACTGGATTATAATTTAATGCCATTTGGGTTAGCAGGTCTGTATCCATGAATACCCCTGGGACTACTAATTTCCCAACATCCAGCTCCCAGATACTATTTTGAGGAGCAGGAGAATTTCTCATCCCAAATCTAGCTTTGAACAACCCCAACCCGGATAGTCCAACCTGTGGGTCTCTCAGCCAATTACCTTTGTCGTACAATCCTTCTCCTATCTTCAGACGGGGAGCCCTGGGCATTAACTCTTTGGCCTTTGATACCTGATTGGTTGATAATGTTAACTTTTCTAAAAAGTCATCACATACACTTCTTTCTAAATAGTTAACCTTGCCGAAAAATTCCCTTTTAGGAGCCATTTTGAAAATGCAAGAAAATGAATATCACTCTTAAACAATCCTGCAACAAGAGAATTATCTTACTTAGAACACCACACAAGAATTGCTACAAAAAAATGAGAGAACCTGATCTTTGCTTGAAAGAATTTTCTCTGCAACTGAACCGACTTGCTCTATATCTGAAGAAGATAACTCTGCGTCTGCTCTTCTGCAAAATATTTTAAGAGATATCTTCACTTGGTAGTTAGGAAATCAAATATTTGTACTCAAGGCCTTAACTGTAACATTGATTCCGCATGCTCCGGCCGTCCCTTTGAAATTGAATTCATACGAGAATTCATATTTTTCACTCCAACGGGTCATAACATTCCTGCAAGTGTTCCATTTCTCTCATTCGCAACTTCGTGAAGCATAATTATCGGACAGCTTAGTCCTGCGAAATAGCGCCAACCGTTCGATCAAAAGAAACTTGATCGAGCATTAGATTAACTGATGGCTTTGGCCTTTTTCTGGGTCCCGCTTTTTTATTGGCCGCATAATACCACATGGCATCAAATCATTGGCTTTGAAATTCCCTTCGCATTCCACTTTGTACTGGTAGTGTGTCTTTCCTTTTATACCGACGTTTCCACCTTGGCACGCCCACACTTTTTCTTAGACCATGTGTCATCATGACACGTGGACGGTTCTCATTTATTCTTGCTATTTCACAGGCATAAAGAGTGAGCACTTTACCCTTGCAAAATAGCGCGGGCCGTTGGATCATCTCTGAAGTTGATTGGCATTTAATCCTTTGAAAAGGCTCTCAGGAATGGTGGGCTCGCTGACTTGTCACGAACACCTGGCACCCAGTCACTATCGGAGCTGACTTGTCACTCTGCCATTCACCAGAAGGAAACCACGGGGGCCCCACTTTCATCTCAACAGCCCTATAGTCGAGGTCATCATCATGACACGTGGACGGTTCTCGTTTATTCTCGCTATTTCTTGGGCATAAAGAGTGAGCACTTTACCCTTGCAAAATAGCACGGGCCGTTGGATCATCTCTGAAGTTGATCGACATTTAATCCTTTGAAAAGGCTCTCAGGAATAGTGGGCCCACTGACTTGTCACGAACACCTAGCACCTAGTCACTATCGGAGCTGACTTGTCACTCTGTCATTCGCCAGAAGGAAACCACGGGGGCCCCACTTTCATCTCAATATCCCTATAGTCGAGGTCATCATCATGACACATGGACGGTTCTCGTTTATTCTCGCTATTTCACGGGCATAAAGAGTGAGCACTTTACCCTTGCGAAATAATGTGGGCCATTGGATCATCTCTGAAGTTGATTGGCATTTAATCCTTTGAAAAGGCTCTCAGGAATGGTGGGCCCACTGACTTGTCACGAACACCTGGCACCTAGTCACTATCAGAGCTGACTTGTCACTCTGTCATTCGCCAGAAGGAAACCACGGGGACCCCACTTTCGTCTCAACAGCCTTATAGTCCAGGTCATCATCATGACACGTGGACGGTTCTCATTTATTCTCGCTATTTCACGGGCATAAAGAGTGAGCACTTTACCCTTGCGAAATAGCACAGGCCGTTGGATCATCTCTGAAGTTGATCGGCATTTAATCCTTTGAAAAGACTCTCAGGAATGGTGGGCCCGCTAACTTATCACGAACACCTAGCATCCAGTCACCTACAGCACTGATTTGTCACTCTGTCATTTGCTAGAAGGAAACCACGGGGCTTCAATAAATTGTTAACAGCTGTACCTGCCAGGTCATCTCCATCTGTGACTTGACTCACCTCCAGGGCCCGCCTTCAGCTTTTAATCCTGACCCTCTGACTGTTGTGACCAGTGCCATGTGCCGCCATTTTACTCGTTGTCAACAACCAGCTGGACCATCTATGTAGCATGCCATGTGGTTTTCGCAACTTCATTGGTTTTAAACTATGCACAACTTCGCCTAGCGAAATAGCGCGAGTCGTGGATCCACCTGTGAGATGCGCACTAGTTACTAGGCCCGACAACTTTAGAAGAGAAATATACGAGGCATAAATTTTTCAATTAATTATCATAACCGCCTAGGCAAACAACAAGGGGGGAACACCTCCTACGACCCCATGACCCATTACTTAAGTGAATAAAGTAACGACAGATTAGAAACCAGAGGGTCTAAAACAAATAAGATAGGATCTAAAATAAAAAACCCTTAAACCCTTAAGGTCTAGAACAAAGCTGAAGCACTTGGAATTACACTCTACTTGAAAATTTCAGCATACCACAGCCAATCATGGGAAAAGAAAAACCCAATTTTAATCAGTGATAACAGCGGATTTGACTGGGGATGGTTGATTGCAAGATCAACACAAAAAAACTCAGAAACTCTGGAGAAACAGATCAAAACACAGAAAAGCAGGAAAGAAAACAAAATATGTACAAACAAAAGGCCAACCGTGCATGGACATTAAGAGAAATAATACTTCAGGAATTGTTCTATATTTCATCATCCATATTCTTCAAGAAATATGAATCCTTACCATTTAAGTCACAAACCACAAAAGGGCCAATCCATAGTGATTCAAATTTTTTATGCTTTCCTTTATCCTGTCCTTTTGCATTCCACTGAAGAACCATATCATCAATTTGAAACTTCCTTAGTGATGTCCTTTTATCAAAAAGATACTTTGACTGCAACTGGATCTTCTGATTTTTCTTATGGGCAGAAGTTCTAAGTTCCTCCATTTCTACAATTTGGATCATTCGATTTTCCATTGATTCAGATACCTCCATGTCTTCATTCTGCAAAAACTTATACACTGGAAGAAGGTTATTTACTGGCAGTCTGGCTTGGATACCATAAACCAACTCAAAAGGTGACATTCCAATGGATTTTTTGACTGTTATTCTATCTGCCCACAGAGCTAACTTCAACTTTTGATCCCAAGATCTTTTATTCTCCTCAAGGATTTTCTTGATGATATTCAACAGGCTTTTATTGCTGGATTCTGCTTGTCCATTCCCCTGGGGGTGATAAGGTGATGAGTATGACATGAGTATACTGTGACTATTGCAAAAGCCTACAAATTCTTCTGATCTAAAACACATAGCATTATCCATTACCAATTTTGTAGGTGTTCCAAATCTCGTCACAATATTATCCATCAGGAAATCAATGACAATTTTACTAGTAGCTCTTCTTGTAGGGATGGTTTCTATCCATTTGGTGAAATAATCAATGGCCACTATGATCCATCCATGACCTCTCCCTAACTTCTCAACAATTTCTCCAATGAAATCAATGCCCCACTAGACAAAAGGAGCTTCTACAGAGACTGGATTTAGGGGTAAGGCTCCTTCATACTTAAGCTTGGAGGAGAATCTTTGACATGGATCACATCTCCGAACATATGCATGGGTATCTTTAAATAAAGTGGGCCAATAATACCTAGCCCATATTATCTTACCAATAGTAGTCTTAGCAGAATAGTGACCTCCACATACTCCATCATGCATTTCAATCAACACCTGTTTAGCTTGAAATTCATCCAAACACATTAGTAACTCTCCATCTCTTTTTCTCCAGAAAAGATCACCCTGAATGAGCACATACTTTTGGGACTTGAGCTTCAAAGTTTTTTTCTGATTGTATATCATTTCTTTTGGGAATATGTCACCTCTCAAAACTTGGATTATATCTATGTACCAGGGTTGTCTCTCAATACTAGTGACCAAAACATCTCTAACCTCAACATTGTGTATTTCTACATTCATGAGATTTGACTTAGTCATGAGCTTAGCTAATCCTAACCCTCTCACCAATTTGGTGATTTTTATCTCCAAGTTGAACTCCTGAATTCTATTAATCCATCTGCATCTCTTTCCAGTAACCTCAGACTGAGACAAAATATCTTTAGCTGCAGCATGTGGGACATAGGCGATAATGTTTGCATTCACTAAATATGGCCTAAAAGCCTTAACAGCTTTAACTAGGGCATAAGCTTGTTTCTCCATGGTTTCATACTTTAGTTCTGCTGCCTGCAAAGATTTACTGTAGAAGGCTATGGGATGTTCGTATCCTTCATTGTCCTTTTGTAATAGTACTGCAGCCACCATGTGATATGAAGCAAAAGAAAACAGAGAAAAAGGCTTACTATAATCAGGGGATTTCAACACTGGTGCTTCTTGGATTGCCTTCTTAATCTCATCAAAAGCTTTTGAAGCTTCTTGATCCCAATGAAACTTTGTATCCTTCTTAAGCAATTTGACAATAGGTTTCACTATCTCTGTGAAGTTTGCAATGAATCTCTTGACAAAATTTACCTTGCCTAAAAAGAATTGGATACCTTTCACATTTTTAGGTTTAGCCACCCTATTGATTGCTTCAATTCTCTCAGGGTCTATTCTTACCCCTTCCTTGGAAACTATGTGTCCCAATAACTTCCCTTCAGTGACCCCAAAATGACATTTCTTGGGATTCAATGACACACCAAATTCCAGGGCTTTATCGAACACCTTTTCTAGATGTCCACAATGATCATCAGCTTTCTTTGAGAAACAAGTTAAATCATCTTGGTAAACCACCATGATAATATTTATGGATTCTTTAAAAGCCACATCTATAGCTCTCTGAAATGTAGCTCCTGCATTTTTTAATCCAAATGGCATTCTCACATATACATAGGTTCCCCATGGAGTAGTGAAAGTTGTTTTAAATTGTTCAGACTCCTTTACCAACACTTGATTATATCCTGAGAAGCCATCCATCATGGATAAAAGATCACAACCTGTCACTCTTTGTAGCATTGCTTCCATATTTAGGGATGAATAATTATCTTTTAGGGAAGCAACATTCAGATTCTTAAAATCTACACACAATCTGATGTCTCATTCTTCTTCCTTACTGGGACCAAATTGGAGACCCATGAAGAATGCCTTATTGGTTTGATAATCCCCCCTTCTCTCAATTTGGTCAACTCTTGTTGCATTTTTGTTTCTAATAAGGGGTTGATAGGTCTATGTTTCTGTTTGAAAGGCTTAGCATCTAGAAGTAAAGGAACTTCATGCTGAAAAAGATCTTGTCTATACACCTTTAGGTCTTCGTAAGACCAAGCAAAGACATGCTTATACCTTTTCAATAAATTGATAAGTTTGTCCTAACATGAGGGGGTAATTTCTTTCCGATATATACCAGCTTAGGAAATGATTCTGTCCCTAGGTTTACCTCTTCTAACTCTTCTAACTTAGTGGTAGATTACTAGTGTAAATGACTATCATTGTAACTAAACATGCTCTCTAGCTCCACCAACCCTTTAGGTATCTCATTGGTTTCCAACTGGACAACATCATTTCCAAACACTGTCTCTCTATTATCTACCACTTCCACCAATGCATTGCAATCAATCTTTTGTCCATCATAATCATCAACACATTGGATAAACCTAAGAATGTCTTCATCATCAGTAAAAACTTGCCAATTGTACACATTATCAGGGATACCAGGTCTAGATTTTATCTCCACAGTGGAAATACCGGTTAGTGTTGCATCATCATTTTTCAAAGCAACATTAGCTAGGAAATCTGCCATAATATTTTTGGTTCGCTCTATCCAATTAATAGAAAATGCATCAAAACTCTCAATAACATCCCAAACAACATGCTTATATTGCTTCAATTTATCATTCTTGGATGCATATTTAGATCTCACCTGAGAGACAACCAATTCTGAATCCCCCATTACTTTCAATAGTTGGATTCCATCCCTCCTAGTAACAGGGCTTCATACTCTGCAGTATTATTTGTGCACTGGAATGCCAATAAAAATGAGTACTTAAAAGTTATACCTGATGGGGACACAAAAAGAACCCCTGCTCCAGATCCTTCTTTGGAGCAAGCTCCATCAAAATACATCTGCCACAACCCATACTGTTGTGCTTGTAACTCAACTACAATTGGGTCAGTATTCTTAAATTGAGGTGAGATTGGTTGAAGTCTGAAGTTATCTAAATCTACATCAATCATACAATTAAGCATACTAGGGTCCACATTTTCAATTACCTTAGGAGCTCACGACTCTCTGTATAATTTGACCTGGTTACCACCAATAGGGATAGTAGCATAAGATAAGTCCAGTTGAACATTTCCCCCTACTGCTGCTGCCCACTGCCTCGACAATAACATACCATAGTGAGGTTTAGTATCAGTAACAATAACATCCATTTTGTAAGTGGCTTCAGGAAATGCTTCTATTTTTACTTCTACATCTCTCATTGTACCTACCACAAGCACTTCTCTGTTATCCATGGCATAACATTTCCCATACACAGTGGTTACTGATAACCCCAATTCTTTCATAACACCATAGGGCATTACATTAGCAGCAGCTCCTGAGTCTATCATGCAGTTCTTAATCAACCGGTTATTGACTAATAAAGTAACATAGAAGGGATCTACTTGAGAAGGCTCCTAAGTGATAGTGGTTCCAACATAGACCTCTGGGGTTTGGAATTCTTTATCCTTTCCAACTTTAGCCAAACCAGTGGGTAATACCATGTTGCTATCGAATACGCTAGAGAATAAAGACAAAGCTACATCCTTATGTTCTTTAATCTTTAGCAATTCTATTAATGGAACAGTGACTTTCATTTGAGTTAAAGCTTGGGCCATATCAAATGTAGAATTATTACATTTTTCAGTATTAACCTTAACCTTTTCTGTTTTGAGTTGACTGGCTCTTTTCACTGTCTCTGCTCTTTGTACATCACCAACATTTTTGTCATCTATACCTTTAAGTAAATCTTTAACTTGTTCCTCTTTCTCTCGACTAACTTTAGGAATAGTAGTAGTGCTGCTTGATGCCCCCTTTTTTGTGACTTCTTGTACAAACATAGAACCTAGCTCACCTTGATCAGTGTCTCTCTTGGTGCTTCTCAGATTATAGTTATGTTTTGCTTTGGCAATTGCAGCCTTAGTGAGATTTCTAACTTCTTCCTCACTAGGCCTCCTAAGATGAACTTCTTCATCTTCAATTGTTACCACATTCAATGTAGGATGCCAACCTAAGGCTAACTGTCCTTGCACTAACCTTTCATTATCCAGCACATCACTATATTCACTTTGCATAGATTCCTCATCACTTTCTACAATAATTTCAAACATATTAATGTCAGGTTCTGCTTCAGGTCTCATAGATTCTTCCAAAGCTTGAGCCACTGCACACTAATGAGGAGAATGTGGTCCATCACAAGCAATACACCAAGGAGTATTTTCTATATTGTTAACAGTTTTCCCTTTCAAAGGATCCGGTGTATCTTGAATTTGGGCAATTTTGGGCTTCTCAATTTGGGGTTTACCATCCTTCCAATTTGTATTGTATGGCATATCATGTAATCTAGGAGGTCTATCTTGCCAGTTATAATGGGGCTTATCATTTTTTCTAACCTTGGCAGTCAAATCTTTCATAGCAATAACCAGTTTCTCCATTTTATCATCCTCTTTAGCAACTTTGTTAGGTTGCTGTTTGGTTTCATGCCATAATCTACCATCTGTCCTTCTTCTTAATTTTCCAGATGCTTTTCTATTACTTTCTACATTTATAGCAATTCTAAAAGCATCCCTTAAGTTATGAGGATTTTAATCTCTCAAAATATAGGCCATTTTGGAATCAAATGCATTGTAGTATGTGTTAAGACACATGTTATCATCTCGCCTCATCACTTGATACAATCTGTGCATAGCTTTCTGGAATCTAGCATTGAAATCAGTGACTATTTCATTTTCAGATTTTCTAATATTATTGAACTCATTTAGTATGAAACTCACATTAGTCTTATCACCATACTGTTCTTGAAAACAATTTTTAAAATCATCCCATGAACCTATGCTATTTACTGGAAGACCTCTATACCAATCTCTTGCATCATCAACCAGAGATTGAACAAACAGCTTCATAATAACATCTTCATCTGCTATCTCATAATCATTTATTAAATCCCCAAAAGATTTCAAATGTTCCTCAGCACTAATTGCATTGTTCCCAGCAAACTTATGGAGTCTATCTCTTAGCTCAGTAGGAACATGATTTGGATATCTTGGGATCCCATCAAAAAACAATTGCCTATATTGTTCTAGATTGATTGGCCTTCTTTGAAAAGGGGCAATAGCACTATTATTTCCCATGGTCATTTTAGCTTTTGGAATTGGAGATTGAGGTGCTTGGGTGTATTGTTTATTTGAGGGTATTTGACTTACTGAGGCAATATTAGCATGTACTGTAGGTTGAGTATTGACCGGAGGAACAGAAATATGTTGGGGATTAGGCTTGCTAAGATCTTCCGATGGGAATGTAATAGGGGGAGCCTTTAAGTAATTAATCTTTCTTTTAACTTCCTGATTCGCTACTTCCAACTCAGCCTTTTCCAGTTCCATTTGGAGGTCTTCCTTTTCCTTCATCATCCTTTCCATCTCTCTCTCATGTGCTAGAATCCTATGAGAAATCTCTTCTGCAGTTTTAGATTCTACTCCAGCATCTACCCATTTCTGTTTTCCTTTATCTAAATTAGCTTTAGGAAGCTGGGAGTCATTAAATACTTCCCTAATTGGCTGAACTATTGACTTACAAGCTTGTCTATTTTTAGGGATTAGGATTTCCCTTATCACAGGGCCTTCCTCATCACTTTTTTCCTTTTCTTTAGCAAGCATTTCAAGATCAGCTATCTGTCTAAGAAGCCTATCTCTTTCCATTAACTTGGCTTTTATTTCCTTCTCCTTATTTTTCTCCTTTTGGGCTCTTAGGGAGATTAAATGATGGACTCTTTTATTCAAGTCTTCGATCTCTTGAGATATCTTATCCTCATCAGGGAAGTTTTCTTCAGAGTCAGATGCATTAATTTGATCTATGTCAATTAAACTAATGTTCCCATCTATTGTCCTAGGAACTGAGTGCCTAATTGCATTTGAGCTGGTTCTATCTTTTGCAGAAACACTAGCATGAGATAGATCTTGATTTAAAATAGGTGCATCATCAATATTTCCAAATAATCCAGAATGGAAACCTAAAATATCATGCTCCGAATCTCTAGAAGATGAATTAGACTTTGCATAGACAGGTCGATCAGGCATCTTACCAGTATTATTGCTTTTCTGCACCCACGCAGCATTTGATGGCTCATGCAACACAGATCTCTTCTGACCTCTTCGCGACTATTCTGGTAGACCTTCTTGCAAGGTTTCAGGAGGATGTTTCTTCATGAATGATCTCGTGTTCTTGTTTCCTTGCATCTCGCTTGTCTTTTTTTTAGAAAATTTGTATCTCACAAGGACTGGTTCAATAGTAACAGAGTCGCCACCCACAAAACTATGGGAAAAATGAAAACAAGCAGTCTTACCCACAAACACAACAAATTTCTTTACCAATCTCGGCACAGATCAGTATTTATATCTTTGTAAGAACTCTCCCCAGCAGAGTCGCCACTTTAGTTGTCTTCAAAATCTGATTCCCTTTAACATCCTCAAATTAATATGGTTTAAATCTTGGTGCAGAAGAGATATCAAAGATAAGGAAATTCTCAAGGCAACATATGACAAGGTTTGGATAGACCTTCTACACTTCAGGCTTCTTCGGAGCCCAGGTGGGTATGCATTTGTGAATTAAATTCACACTTTCGAACATAAACCCACAGCAAACCAGTCCAAAAAATCAGTGGATTTATTCACCTTGAAATCAACTAAAAACAAAGGATGAAAATTGTACTTAATTTCAGCATTTCGATCAACAAAGCATGCAATAAACAACTTCAATTAATACCAGTGCCTTATCCAAGGTCACAGAGTCATCTAAACTCAGATAAAACTCCTTAAACAACACATCTTTATATTACCCATCGGTTTGGTTTCTATTAATCCTTATATATGCCTGACACATACAAGAATTCAAGCATTCCAAACTAAGCCATGGTCCTCAGAATTTGAAGTTCCTCCCAAAGAAATTACTGGTATGAGTGATCTCGCGTATTTAATTTCCCTCCTAAAGAGAAAAGCTAACAAACACTTATACTAAAATTGCTTTGCAATTCCATTCAAATGGAACAACCCTGGATTATTCAGAATGAAAACAGTAAATAAAGTTATGAACGAACTTGAAGACAACACAAAGCTTTATTCAAAACCAATGGCCTATATATTGATATTCAGTTCAAGAAAAATTACAATAAATTCTGATTCTCCATTAAACTTAGAAAAGCTCAAATAAATTTCTGCAGCGTTTTCTTACAAAATTTTGTGATTTTTTTTTCTCTAGTCCTGGTATCCATTTATAACCACATGGATGCACAAAGCTTCGGACCTTTTGAGGAGAGTTTGTTACAAAATAAAGAAGTTACAAGCTTTTCGCAAAAGCAGTTACAAGCACTTTTCAGCCTCTGCAGTTATTTCAACCTGTTATTTTGTTGCAACCTCTTCTGTCTTTTCAGGGGCACTCTCCAACTATTCCGGATCCTGGGTGGCATATTTAGTTGCCCACTCACTATATATTTCTTCTGTCGGCCATGAAAAATTAATCACATCATCTTTATTTTTAGTCAACCTATTCCAAGAATTCCTCAGTTTGTTGACTTCTGATTTAAGAAAACCATGATGTGACTTAATTTTTTCTATCTCTTGTATTCTCACGACAAAGAAAGAAGTATCATCAAGATCAATGATTCCTTTGACTCTTGCTAACAATTTGGCTTCTATCTCGTTAAGCCATATCTGCTTGTCTTTTAACTGATCCGAATTAGCAAAAACTCCTGGGAGCAACTCACAAACTTGATCAATGTATTCCTTCTTAAGCAATTTAACCCTTCTATCCACATTATCCACCTCTGTTGCCTATTGCATTAAGACTTTAGTGACATCAAAAGTGGATTTGATAATGGGATTAGCTCTTGTTTCATCACAGGATACACACATGAACTCTAGATCATGCTCCCTAGGTCTCCATCTGTCAAAAATGGGTGTCAAAATGGCCTTATCTCTCCTTAGCTCATTCCATATCTCCATAATTTTTCCCACACTGTTGTAAAGCAATGAGGCATTTATCGTATCTGCAAAACTGGAGATTGTGGCCCTTACCTTTTCCTCATATTTCCCTGCATATAAGGCCTGAGCCTGTTTCAGGTTTTCTAGTTCTTGAGGAGTAATCTTAATCATTTGAGAGCTGGAGGGTACTGGAGATGGTGGAAATTCGATGATAGGGCTAGTAGGTGGAGGTCTTGCAGGAGAAGAGGAAATCATCAGTGTTGAAGACTCACCTTGTTGGTGCTGTCCCATCAACTGGCTTTGCAATTTAGCAATAATGCTATCTTTACCTCTCACCTCCTCCTTGGCACTGTTATAGGCCTTCAAAACTATTTCCAACTTAATTTGGAGGGCCTCCTTTTCTTTGGCTTCTTTCTCAGCCACTGCAACACTGAATTTTGCAGTTTCTAGCATAGTGCTTGCAGCCTCTACTACCCCTGTACTCTGTACTCTTTTTACCATCATTCCACCAAGGTAACTTGACCCTAAGGTGTCTTTGCCTTTTTTGCTCTCATTTCTCTTGAGAGACCACATAATTAGTGCAGCATTATCCTTATTGAAGGTAACTCCTTCCATGGGTTTGGTCTCTTTTTTTACTGCATCTAACACCAGGGCATTTACAATATCCCACTCTGGTAAGATTAGCACTCTAGCTTGTGCTACCATATCCTTTCCTTGCTCAGGGGTGATGGTTTTGAATTCCTCCATCATCTCTTATTTTATTTCTTCCTCCACTGAGGCTGGATCTTTATTGGGCTGCTCGGCGTTTCTTGTCTCACATCTAGCATTATATCTATCTATATGCTATTTCCAAATGAATTGCATAAATGCTTCCGATGTGACAAAGTTGTTATCAACTAAAAAGGCACTACTTGCCTTTTTTGTCTCTAGATCCCACTCTTGGCCTTTGAGTTCAGTGGAGGTAATATCCATTTCAGCATCAATGGGCTCTTCTAGCATCCCTTCCTCCACTTCATCATAGGTGTATGCAATTTCCCCTAAGCTTCCCAACTGCAAGAGGTGTTCAGCCGCTGCTTGTTCATCTCCTATATGGATAGGGGATTGGGATGGGGAATACAAGGGTGTATCTGATTGCACTTCCTTCCCCACCCTTTGCCTCTTTGGGCTGTCTTGGATGTCAATGACATCTTGTATCTTTCTCTTTCCTTTGGATGTAGAGGGCTCTCCTATTGTAGGTACTAGCACACTGTAACCTGATTTTTTATGCAATGTGTAATCACCAGGAGGAATTGCTTTGCTGGAGGCTGACCTGCTTAGGATCACTCTGGCCTTTTCAGGGTTGCTCTTAATCACATCTTCCCTCTTCTCCTTTAGTGTTTGCATCACATCTTCAAAGCAAACAATCAAAAATTTTATTTTTTCTTCTAATGGGAAGAAGCTAGACAATGGGTCCTAGCTAGCATCAAACTGATGCACAAAATCCAAGGCTTTCTTATAAGCCACCCACTTTTCTTTCATTAGTTCCTGCTCATCTAGATCAAATTCATTCCTGATGAGGTCTTTAGGAAATTGGAATTGATGAGGCCTACCTCTGCATGCTACCTTCTTCCTAAACACACCATTGAAGAAGTCCTCTGGATCAGCACACCTGGACACTATAGTGGATAAATGATAACGTTTGAGGAAATCCTCAAAGCAATTCCAGCCTCCCTTTGTTATTACGAATTGGTGGGCTATGGTAGCTGCAGGGAAAATAGTCCCTTTACCTCTGCATGTTAACTCTGCCTCTTGTAGGCCACCAGTTTGCCTAAGGATCTCCGCTATTCCCACTTTGAGAGGGACCTGGTAAGGTAACAAAAATTGAGTACCCTTGAAACCAAAAATTCTGAAAACTATGGAGACTGGATATAAATGGATGTCACCCCAGTTATGAACAATTTTGATTTTCTCTGCGAATTCTTTTGACCTTATGAATTCCAGAAGAAACTTGGGGACTCTTGGGTTATCAGAGCAGAGGAGAGTCCTTATTTTGGATGCAAAATATTTATCAAACTTTAGGAAACTAGCATCCTCTCTGTCCCATGACAACACAGTACTCCATAATTGTACTGGCATTTTTTCTCCTTTCTTCTCCTTAACCAGGTCTAGTCCACTAGCGAAATAATCACCACCTTTGAAGATAAAAATGTGCATTAAGAGTGAGTACCATCCAAAAGGTCTATCCACCTTTCCATTCTTTATTCCTATCAACCCTCCATGGATAGCATCGGCAATGAAAGAGGCATAATCAAATGTGATAGTAAGAGAAGGATTCAAAATCTGGACAATCATTAGCAAGTAATGATTCAGCATATTTGCTTCAGCATCTTCTCCTAGAACTTGACAAAGTGCCCAGTACATTCCCTTAGCCCTCAAGGTAAACATACTTAATGAGAAAGGCTCTTGCGTGTTAGGTCCTACAACTGCTAACCCTCCTATTTTCACAAAAAGTTCCTTGAGAGGCCCATTCCTGAGATGACTCCTCTGTGCACCATAAACTTGGGCTAATGATGTGAAATTTATAGGTTCTAAGAAGTTTGTGAACTCATTAAGCCCAAATGCTATTCTAAACTCTTCAACATTAATTTCTACAAGGGTTTTCCCATTTACATCCCGGATGCATCTTGTGACCGGATCATAATTTAATGCCATTTGGGTTAGCAGGTCTGTATCCATGAATACCCCTGGGACTACTAATTTCCCAACATCCAGCTCCCAGATACTGTTTTGAGGAGTAGGAGAATTTCTCATCCCAAATCCAACTTTGAACAACCCCAACCCGGACAGTCCAACCTGTGGGTCTCTCAGCCAATTACCTTTGTCGTACAATCCTTCTCCTATCTTCAGACGGGGAGCCCTGGGCAGTAACTCTTTGGCCTTTGATGCCTGATTGGTTGATAACATTAACTGTTCTAAAAAGTCATCACATACACTTCTTTCTAAATAGTTAACCTTGCCGAAAAATTCCCTTTTAGGAGCCATTTTGAAAATGCAAGAAAATGAATATCACTCTTAAAGAATCCTGCAACAAGAGAATTATCTTACTTAGAACACCACACAAGAATTGCTACAAAAAAATGAGAGAACCTGATCTTTGCTTGAAAGAATTTTCTCCGCAACTGAACCGACTTGCTCTGTATCTGAAGAAGATAACTCTATGTCTGCTCTTCTGCAAAATATTTTAAGAGATAACTTCACTTGGTAGTTAGGAAATCAAATATTTGTACTCAGGGCCTTAATTGTAACATTGATTCCGCATGCTTCGGCCGTCCGTTCGAAATTGAATTCATACGAGAATTCATATTTTTCACTCCAATGGGTCTAACATTCCTGCAAGTGTTCCATTTTTGTCTTTCGCAACTTTGCGAAGCATAATTATCGGACAGCTTATTCCTGTGAAATAGCGCCAACCGTTCGATCAAAAGAAACTTGATCGAGCGTTAGATTAACCTATGGCTTTGGCCTTTTTCTGGGTCCCACTTTTTTATTGGCTGCATAATACCACATGGCGTCGAATCATTGGCTTTGAAATTCCCTTCGCATTCCATTTTATACTGGCTGCGTGTCTTTCCTTTTATACTGACGTTTCCACCTTGGTGGGCCCACACTTTTTCTTAGACCACGTGTCATCATGACACGTGGACGGTTCTCGTTTATTCTCGCTATTTCGCGGGCATAAAGAGTGAGCACTTTACCCTTGCAAAATAGCGCGGGCCGTTGGATCATCTCTGAAGTTAATCGACATTTAATCCTTTGAAAAGGCTCTCAGGAATGGTGGGCCCGCTGACTTGTCACGAACACCAGGCACCCAGTCACTATCGGAGCTGACTTGTCACTCTGTCATTCGCCAGAAGGAAACCATGAGGGCTCCACTTTCGTCTCAATAGCCCTATAGTCGAGGTCATCATCATGACACATGGACAGTTCTCGTTTATTCTTTCTATTTCGTGGGCATAAAGAGTGAGCACTTTACCCTTGCGAAATAGCGCGGGCCGTTGGATCATCTCTGAAGTTGATCAACATTTAATCCTTTGAAAAGGCTCTCAGGAATGGTGGGCCCACTAACTTGTCATGAACACCTGGCATCAAGTCACCTGCAGTGCTGATTTGTCACTTTGTCATTTACCAGAAGGAAACCATGGGGCTTCAATAAATTGTTAACAGCTATACCTGCCAGGTCATCTCCATCTGTGACGTGACTCAACTCCAGGGCCCGCCTTCAGCTTTTAATCCTGACCCTCTGACTGTTGTGACCTATGCCATGTGCGGCCATTTTACTCACTATCAACAACCAGCTGGACCATCTATGTAGCATGCCATGTGGTTTTTGCAACTTCACTGGTTTTAAACTATGCGCAACTTTGCCTAGCAAAATAGCGCGAGCCGTGGATCCACCCGTGAGATGCGCACTAGTTACCGGGCCCAACAACTTTAGAAGAGAAATATACGAGGCATAAATTTTTCAATTAATTATCATAACCGCCTAGGAAAACAACAAGGGGGGAGCACCTCCTACGACCCCATGACCCATTACTTAAGTGAATAAAGTAATGACAAATTAGAAACCAGAGGGTCTAAAACAAATAAGATAGGATCTAAAATAAAAAACCCTTAAACCCTTAATGTCTAGAGCAAAGCTGAAGCACTTGGAATTACACCCTACTCAAAAATTTCAGCATACCACAGCCAATCATGGGAAAAGAAAAACCCAATATTAATCAGTGATAACAATCTGATTGTGGGTAAGGTTTCCCATCGTGGTTTTTCCCTTTACAGGGTTTCTACATACAAATATTTGTGTCATGTGTTGTGGTTGACTTTGTGCTTATGTTTCATGCATTAATTCTTACCGGTGCAACATTTCCTGTTAACATTATTTACCGGTATTAAGCAATAAGTTGGTTAATAAGATTTTGGTTTGAATTTATTAGACAACTGATTCACCCCCCCCCTCTCAGTTGTCCCCAGGACCTACAATTGGTATCAGAGCTTAGTCCTCTTTTTGCACAAGTTTAACAACTTAAGGAGATCCAATGTTTACTAATTATTTCAGGAAGGATAGTCCTAAACTTGATGGAACCAACTATGGAATATGGAAAATCGGAATGGAGACACATCTGAATTGCATTGGTAAATACATCTAGGAAGTTACTAAGAATGGTTATACTGCTACTATAGTTGGTCAGCCTACTCCTATTACTTTAGGTAAAGATGAAGAAAATGATTGCAAAGCAAGAGAAGCACTTTTGAGCGCATTACCAAATCAACAAATCATGGGATTATCAGATAGATCTACTGCAAAAGCTATTTGGGATCATTTGGAAACATTGAATGAAGGGGATTCCATAGTCAAAATTGCAAAACTTGAAAGTTTCTGAGTCAGGTATGAACATCTGAAAATGGAAGAAGATGAAAGAATTTCTGCCTTTATAGAAAGAGTAAATGAAATTGTTTTAGGTATCAAATGTTGTGGAGGAACCTTGAGTGAAGATGAGATTGTTTCAAAAATCTTAAGAGGTTTGCCACTGACATACAAAATGAAGGTTACTGCTATTAATGAGCTGAGAACAATGCCTAATACATTAGTAACTAGGGATACATTGATTGGAAAACTTTCAGCTTTTGAAATAGAGGAATTTGGTCCTGTTGCTATAAAAACTGATTTGGCCTTCAAAGCATTAACATAATCTGCTCCATCTTTTGACAAATCAGACTAGAGAGACTTTTATGCAAGAGAACTTGAAGAAACTAGGAAGGAGAATGAAGAGCTTGAAGAACTTGAGGCACTATTTGCAAGAAAAATGCCAAAAGGTCCAATTGGAAGTAAGTATGAAGGTAAAGCACCCTTTAAATGTTTCAATTGCAATAAGATTGGTCATATGACTTCAAGATGCCCTGATAGACATGCTAGACTAAGAGAAGAAGCTAGAAGGACATACAAACCTAATCCTAAATATCAGAGATACAGATTTAAGAAAAACAAAGATAAATCCTGTTAAATTGTTGATGGTGTGACTAATGATTCTGATGAGGATCCAGTAGACAACGGATGGGTCTTTGTTGCTATAATAGAAGATCAATGGTACCTATTGCTCCACCGGTAGAATAAGCCCTAGCAGCTAAAGTTGAATCAAAGGATGAATGGATTATTGACTCAGGATGCTCACATCACATGACTGGAGACAAAGGCAAATTCTTGAACTTTCAAGAATACAATGAAGGTTTAGTAAGATTCAGAGATGACAAAGCCTATTCAATCAAAGGTAAGGGTTCAATATCTCTTGATGGTAAACATAACACTGACAATGTTTACTATGTTGAAGGATTAAAACATAATCTTTTAAGTGTTGGTCAATCAGTTGAGAAAGGTTTTCAATTACAATTTAAAAATGGAAAATGCAAAATCATGAATAGAACTGGTTTGGAAATTGCAACCGGTAATCAGACTAGAGGTAATATCTTTCATTTGAATAATAGTGAAAAGGCATGCTTAATTGCTCATATAGATGAAATTTGGCTATGGCATAAAAGACTATGTCATGTAAATTTTGATTGCATGGTAAAAATCAGTACTTCTAAGGCAGTTAGAGATCTACCTAAAATTGTGAAACCTTAGAATATAATTTGCAAGGAATGTCAATTTGGAAAACAGGTTAAAGCTAGTTTCAAATGTATTCCGAAAAAATCCAATAATGCTCTTGATTTAATTCACACTGATTTATGTAGTCTGGCTAGAACTAAAAGCTTACAAGGTGATAGATATTTCATGCTAATTATAGATGATTATTCTAGAATGTGTTGGGTTACTTTTCTCAGAGAAAAGTTAGAAGCACTTGGGAAGTTCAAACTATTCAAAGCAATGGTTGAAAATGAAACCGGTAAGAAAATTAAATGTTTAAGATCAGATCAAGGAGGAGAATTCATATCTAGAGACTTTAATACATTCTGTGAAGTGAATGGAATCAAAAGACAGTTATCAGCACCTCGAACACCACAACAGAATGGAGTTGTTGAAAGGAAAAACATAACTATTTTGGATGCAGCAAGAAGTATGTTATCAGAAGCAAATCTACCACATGTGTACTGGAGAGTGGCAGTAAGCACTGTTGTCTATACATTCAACAAAGTTCACATGAAAGGTGAAACCGGTAAGACCCCTCGTGAACTATGGTTTGGTAATACTCCTACTCTTAAGTATTTCAGAATTTTTGGAAGTAAATGTTATATTAGAATAGATGAGTATATTGGCAAGTTTGATCCTAGAATTGATGAAGGAATATTTCTTGGTTATTCATCTAAGAGTAAACCTTATAGATGTTTTAATAAAAGATTACAGAAAATTGTTGAGAGTACAAATGTAAAGATTGATGAACAATTCAGAGGAACTTCAAGCTATATAGACTTTGAACTGGTAATAGAAATTATGACAAATGAACCAACAGTAAATCCACTGATACAGAATGATGACCCAGTTACTCCGGTATCATCAAAGGATACCACAGTAATTGAAGAACAACAACAGACTAAGACACCTCGGTATGTAAGACTGAATCATGACAAGAGGAAGATTGGCAAATGAAGAGGTATGTCTTATTTCTCAAATTGAATCATTATCTATCAATGAGGCATGTGAAGATAAATTTTGGATTAAAGCTATGGAAGAAGAATTAGGACAAATTGAGAAAAATAATACTTGGACATTAGTTCCCCGGCCTGAAAATAAAAATGTAATTGGAACCAAATGGGTATTTAGAAACAAACTCAATGAAGATGGTAAGGTTGTCAGGAATAAAGCAAGAATAGTGTGTAAGGGATATTCTCAGAAAGAAGGAGTTGATTACAATGAAACCTTTGCACCGGTAGCCAGAATTGAAGCAGTTAGATTATTCTTAGCCTTTGCAGCTCACAAGGATTACAAAGTTTATCAAATGGATATTAAATGTGCATTTTTGAATGGAGATCTTGAAGAAAAAGTTTATATTGAACAACCTAATGGATTTTCTTTGATAGATAACAATGATATGGTTTGCAGATTAAGAAAAGCTCTATATGGACTAAAACAAGCTCCTAGAGCTTGGTATGCAAGATTAGATAAGTATCTCTTAAAAATTGGTTTTACTAAAGGAAATGTAGATAGCAATTTATATTACAAAGTAACTAATGATGACATTTTGATTATGGAAGTATTTGTTGATGATATAATCTTTGGAGGAGAAGATGGATTATGCAAAGAATTTTCTCTTAAAATGCAGCATGAATTTGAAATGTCTATGATTGGAGAAATAAAATTCTTTTTAGGATTGCAGATTTTACAGACTGATAAAGGTATATTTTTGAGTCAATCTAAGTACTTGAAAGAACTACTCAAGAAATTTGGGATGGAGAACTCTAAACCGGTAAGCACACCTATGACTACAAATGACAAATTATCTCAAAGGGATGAATCTACACCTGTTAATCCAACTAGATACAAATCTATGATAGGAGGTTTACTGTATTTGACACAAACCAGACCTGATATTATGAATGTAGTATGTATAGTTTCTAGATTTCAGAGTAATCCCAAGGAAAATCATGAATCGGCAGTAAAAAGGATTTTCCGGTACTTACAAGGCACAACAAATCTTGGATTATGGTATCCTAAAGATGAAAATTTTGATCTATATGCATACACAGATGCAAATTGGGCAGGAGATGTGGATGATAGAAAGAGCACCACTGGAGGAGCATTCTTTCTTGGAAAGATATTAGTTTCTTGGTTAAGTAAGAAATAGAGTTGTACATCTTTGTCAATAGCAGAATCAGAATATGTTGCAGCAGCAACAAACTGTACACAAGTACTTTGGCTTAAGAAAATGTTGAAAGACATAAAGGTAAAATGCAAGGAACCTATTACTATATATTGTGATAACACTGTAGCAATAAAACTGGTTTATGTGAATACTAAAGAACAACTTGTAGATATTTTTACAAAACCTTTGCCTAAGGAAACTTTTGAGTATCTCAGAGATCAGCTCAGAGTCTTACCTCCACCGGTAGAGATTTAGATAGTTGATGATTGTCATCAACCAACAGAATTAAATGGACAAATCTTTTATTCTGGTATTTGATGAGGAAGCTACTTCTCAGGGGGAGTAGTTGGTATATTGAATTGGTTGGTATTTTGTATGAACTTGACCTTTTTGTGACTTTGGCATTTGATGTCAAAGGGGGAGAGATATATGGAAAAACATTAAAGAAAAATATATGAAAAATACATTATCTTTTTTAGGAGAGATTGGTATTGTAAATAAATCTTTGTATAAATACATATTACTCCCAGGGGGAGAATTGGTTTTTGTACTTGGCATTTCTATTTTGGCACTTTGATGGTTTTTCCATCTTGTGTTGCCATCAATGCCAAAGGGGGAGATTGTTGGTATTTTGGTATGGTTTTGTCATTGATGTCAACACCTGCTAAATACACCTACTTTAGAGATCCAACAACATTCACCGGCAATCAGTAAACTATTCAACAATCACCGGTATATGGTTAACCGGCAGGATATAATGTTCATCGGTACCTGCAATGACATGAAAGACACTTGGTAATGTCGAAGACATCATGTGGACACCTTTTCTTGAAGTAATATCATTGGTATATTCTTACTTGCATATTTGCTTTTACTGGAAAATAGGTCCAGGTTATCTAGGATTACACTGGCAGGTTTATCTTTTCCAAATCAGCATGGCACACTATGGAGATGATTTATTATTGTTGTAAATGCATTAAGCCAACATGTTCAATCGGTTATTGCATCGAATATTGTATTATTTGTAAAATGTTTTATTGTAATATCTTGTAGAGCCGACCTACTAAAATTGGTCTTAGGGTATGCTATAAATGTAAGATCTTATTTGTAAGATCAAGTGTGGAATGCAAAAAAGAATTATAAGAAGTTATATGCGAGATTAAGCAGAGGTATACACAAAGACATCATTTGAAGGTGAAGCTAGGTTTTTGTAGAAGCATATCAACATTACACCGGTACTGAATCCAACATATGAAGATGCTATTTTGTGTACTACATTCTCATTGGATTTAACCATCCAACCGTAGTCAGTGTGACTCCCATTTGTGTTTGAGTAGTGAGCTTTAGGCTGTTGGCCTTTCTGCATGTGCAGACCCCTCTTTGTACACTTACTATCTGCAGTAGTATCATTTGATTGTGGGTAAGGTTTCCCACCATGGTTTTTCCCTTTACAGGGTTTCCACGTACAAATATTTGTGTCATGTGTTGTGGTTGACTTTAAGCTTATGTTTCATGCATTAATTCTTACCGGTACAACATTTCCTATTAACATTGTTTACTGGCACAATTAACTATCTTACCGGTATTAAGAAATAAGTTGGTTAATAAGATTTTGGTTTGAATTTATTAGACAACTGATTCACCCCCACCCCCTCTCAGTTGTCCCCGGGACCTACAAGGTCATTTTCGAATACAATTGGGAGTGGTGTCTTGTAATTCAATGTCTAATGCACTAAGTATAGGAGCAGACCTTAGAAATTTCAATTTCTCTCTATATTCTGAAAGAAAAGGGTTTGACAATAAGGGATTTTCTCGGAGCCTTGACTTAATGCCTTATCTTCCCATGCCATAGTTAGAAGATTTTTGGGAAGACTGTTCAGATGAACTTGAAGTGTTCAAAAGGGAAAACATGAGATTGGTGCTGGAACAAGTTATCTCTTTGCAAATAAGGTTAGACATTAAAGGGCTTGAAGAGGATTATCTTGAACTGTTTGAACCAGGGTATTTAGCCCATGCAGAGACTGAAATGCCCCCAATTAATTGGGATGAGGAGGAAAATGATGACATACAATTGAGATCTGAACGAGTTCTGGAAAGAACCGTGGCATGGGTGGCTAAAAAGAAAGTAATGAAGCCAGGCGCCAAGTCCCTTTCTGCACGAAATATATCTTCACCAAAATGTCCTTCTAACAGTGCTCCTATTCGTGCAGGTAAGGAAATCAAGTCGGCTTAGCCTAGACGCAGGTCTAGCCCAACTCTGGATTTCAGTACCCCTCGGCATACTCGATCACATAGTATCACCTAGAGGAAGATGGACTAGGTCAAGGCTATGGGAGTAAAAGATGTCGTGCTTGAGGCTCAGATCTTTGAAATTGAAGATTTGGATGGTGAATTGGCTTGTGCTCTGGACTCCCAAATGGTGACTATGGCTATGACACCACCACAAAAAATGATTGAAGGAACTACTCATTCCGTTGTGACTCCTAAATGGTTAACAACCTCGGTGAAGAAGAAAAGGAGCTTTCTTCCTATGACCATTCCAATTCAGGAAATGGTTGCTAAGTACTTCGAGAAGAATCCAAAGCCAAAGAGGTTCAAGACCACCACTCACCTGAACAATGACAAAGAAACTAGTAAATGGATGGCAGAAATTGCCTCTTACAAACCGAAAGATGAGAACAAAGATGCCAGTTCTGATGATTTTGAAATTACAAAACTAGAGTTGGGAAAGATGAGCAGGGATACAGATAACCATTTTTTCCAAGTGTCAGCGAAGAAAATGCTTACCCGGTTAGAGAAGGATGGACTGGACAAAAGAGAACTTAAAAGACACATAAGTGTTTTTGCTCAGTTCATTGATAGTATCGGTTGCCTTGGAGCAATTCCAATATCCCATGCCACTAAGAATTTTGACCCAACTTCTCCAGAAAACAAGAAGTTGATGAACCAAGTTTAATGGGCTAAGAGCATCGCTGAAGCGGTTGAGAAGTGGATTGAACAAGTAATCAAAGATGGTGAAAAATACATTACCGACTCCTGGAAGTTGTGTGATGAAGTACAGAGCCTGATTTTTGAAATCCAAAACCAGCTTGTACCATAGGAGAAAGAAGAGCACAAATGGCAAAATGTCTTGCCTTTGTTTACCAAAATCGAAGAGTATGGGGCTACTAGGTTTCTGATAGAACATTCAATTAAGCTGGTAGTTGATGAATGCCAACTTTTCATGCTAAAGAAAACTATAATGTGGCGGGTGCTTACCTTTCAGTCGGTAATTATGGATGCAAGAACCTCTATCTATGAACTCCAGGATTTGCAAAGCAGTATAGTCGAGGATAATAAAGTGGTTAATCCTGATCATGACTGGGAGTTAGGAATCTATGGTTCAAGCACATAGGAAGCAATCAAATCTTTCTGGTAGAACATGGAGAAGATCAGAGTCAAGAGTAGTTTCACGCCAGAGGATATAACCAAGGTGGCTAGGATCGAATCTATGGTTTTCATTGGGAATGATCAACTACCAAAGCACTCAGAGAAGATGGTGCAGCACAAGTGGAATAAAGAAGTGGCAAAGGAAAAACTCAATGCAATGAAAGTCCCAAGCCAATCAATGATCTAGGAACTCACAGCTGCTCATGACGCCCGCGAAGATGGAGAAGATGATAATGATGGAATATGACATAATGCATCCACTTAGGGCTAGATTTCTTTATTTTTAAAACATTTCTTATAGTTATGCAAAAACTTCGGGCAACTATCCCAAAATACTTTCTGTTGGTTTCATAACTATTTTATTGGGGAGTGGTCGAGTTTTCAGGGAGACCTCCCCCATTTAGACTATAAATTAAGTAAAACAGATGGTAGAAGGGTTAGATTTTAGTAACTAATTCTGTGAACTTCGACGGAGTGTTTGTTTTGATATTTTCTATTCTTAATCAAAGGAAGAATCAGATGATTGAGATCTATGGTGGAAAAAGATTGGCAGATGTATTTTTGTGTCTTTTATTGCATAAGGATAGATATATGAAATCTAATCATATTGTTTTTGGGGAGAAGAAAGATCTGTGTATTTTGAATCCGAGTAGATAACATGTCTTTTCATATGTTCATCCAATCAAGTAACAGTAATTGATCATTTCATTGCAGTATTTCATTATTCCTCTAATGTTCTTTCCTTTGAATGTGTTGTTTACTCTAGAAAAGATTCATGATTGAGGGCGGATTTATTTTCCTTGAATCTGTTCGTCTTTATTTGGAAGAAGTATATTGAACTTTGTTTCAGTTGTTGTAGTTACATGCATTGAAAATTAAGAAAATAGTTTCCATTATTTATGAGACATGAGGAAAGTTACAACCTTTCATCCAAGAATGAAATAGGTGGCCTTACATGCTTTCTGGTTAAAAGCTTTTCATTTAGATATAAATAAAAACAAAAACACATTTTATGAAAAACCTAGATAGGGAGCTGTACCTAGGCAAAAATTCAGAGGGAAGTGATTTGAACAAACACTTACCCAGCTATTCAGTGAATCATTTGTTCTTAGAAGAAGGTAATAGAGTTTAAAATTAATCATTTAAAAACAAAGAGAAAATTTGTTCACTAACAAATTTTTGGCGACTCTACTAGGGAACGAAATAAAGAGGAAACCAATTTTTCAGTAGACTGGTATGCCATAGACATAACAAAAGTGAACTCAAATTCTCAAGATTTCTTTGAGTTCAGGAAGACTATTGAGATTGAGTCTTGTTTGGAGAAGTTTAGTTTTCCTATGAGTAATCACCCTGGATTCTCGTCCATATACTAGAGCACAAAGAAGAGAAGGACTGGTTGATAACTATTTTGAAGAATTGTAAAATCTGTCATTTGCCCCAAGTTTTACTCCTAGAAGGAAGGCCAAAAGTAGACCTTCATCTCTTGTCAGAGTTACCCCTATATCTTCTTCTTCTCCTTGGCAAGCACTAACACTTACTAGAATTCAAGCCTCACCTCTTGTAACTATTCATCCTATGTTCATTATGGCTCAACCTTGGGGTGCAGTTGTTGGACCTCTAGCTCTCGCAGCCCATAATCCACTACCAAAAGGAGGAAAGGATGTTTTACCCAAATATAAAGGTGATGGGAAAGTTTCAATTGAAGAGCACTTGAACTCATTTAATGTAGCAATTGGAATCCTAGCAGTCCAATATGAGGATGTGGTTGTTAGGTTTTTTGTCCAAACTCTCACCGAAGGGGCAGCAGAATGGTTTAGCCAGTTGCAAGCAGGATCCATAATTGACTGGCAAATGATGAAAACCACTTTTGAAAAAAGATTCCAAAGTGCTGATGATGAACACATGTTACTAGCTCAACTCACACAGATGAAGAAGGAAATTCATGAGCCGACGAGGGATTATGTAGCAAGATATAACAAGATTATTCACAAAATTCCTCAAGCCAAGAGACCAACTGCAGATAATCAGCGATGTTTCTTTGTAAATTCCATGCCACTTGACGTAGGATTTCATCTCAGAAGAAGTAGGCTAGCGGAGCTAGACACTGCACAAAATGAGTCTATACAACTTGAAGATGATTTGATAATAGCTGGCAAATGGAGGAAAGATGTACAAATTTCTCAAGGACAATCTTAGGCTTCTACATCATCTACCGATTCGGTTGTTCAGTGGCTTGTCAATGATATGATTGCTTTAAAGAGGTAGATACCTAAGCCTGGAAACTCTTATCCACAACCTTATCAGGATATAAGCAGGAGAACTTCAAATCAATATAACTATGGACGACCGTTGCAACTTCCTGCAGTTCCACAAAGATTACCGATAGAGGCACCTCCTGACAAAGGTTTCATGTGTTCATTTCATCTTACCATTGATCGTGATGGGGTTTCATGTCCTGATATGATAAGACACGTTCAGATGGAAAACACAAAGGATGAATTAGGAGAGTTCACCGAAGCAGAAAGAATTCATGAGGTACTTGGCGACTCTGGAACATTCTACCTCGAATATGAGTTAGATTCAAAAAAAGGTAGTAACATTTTGGTGACTCTTGAAGATTCTTCATGTGTGATTCTAACAAGGAATCAATGAACCTCCCAGCCTTCTTCCTTTGTGAACCCTTCTAGAAGCAATTTCAAAGGCAAAGATCTCCCAGGTAATAGTTTTTCAAAGATTCCTGAGGTTAAGATTTTGCAAAGGAACCATGAAGATCATAAGAGCTCTTCCTCTTCTTCCTCCTTTGATATCATCAAATTCTGTAAGGCCTCTACCATTCAACTTCCTACCATTGAGTATTTAAAGCTTAACCCAAAAGAGTTGGATAAACTAGTCAAATACATTAAAGGAGATTCCTTTTCTGAGTCTCAAGTACATGGATGTATGGAAAATAGTGATTTAGCTGCTACAAAGGGGTCTTCATCTATCCCCTACTCATTAGCTAATCTGGCAAGTCCCTATTATTTTCATGATACAAAGTCTGGGCATGAGGTTGAGATTCCGAAACTTGAACCTTTCTATATTTCCCTTCTCCTGAATGGCTAGAAGTTAAGTAATTGCATAATTGATTCAGGGGCTTTAGACAATATAATGCCTTCTCCTGTGGCTAAATCTCTAGGTTTGACCCTCACTAAAATGTTTGGGAGATGATTTTCAATGGATGGAAAATAGGTTCCTCTTATTGGTCAGGTAAAGGACATCCAGGCAGTGCTGGCAGCGTGCCCAAACAAAAGAGTAAGATTAACTATACTGGTTGCTGATATTCCGACAAGTTACAGAATGCTTCAGAGTAGGACATTTTGCAAAGATCTTGGAGTTGAAATCAAAATGGACTGGTCTGAAGCCGTTATTCCCCTTGGAAATCAGAAAATTAAGCTTGAACCTGAGCCCAAAAATAAGTATACTATTTTTCCCTCAGATAACCCCAAAGCCCAGATTCTATTTCAAGAGTGTGAGTTTGGAAACTATCTTGTTCTTGCCCCTGGTAAAAAGAAAACGGACGAGGCAGTTGATGAACTTGATGGACTATGGCAGATGGAGTTCGATGGAAGCTGTGCCAACTCTAGTTCTGAACAGGGGTGGTTTTGCTGTCACCAACTGGTAATATTTTTCCCTTTTCTTTCAAGTTGGATTTTAAGAACGCTAATAATACTGCTGAATATGAGCCACTATTATTGGGATTAAGTGAGGCAAAATGTAAAGGAATTAAGTTGCTTAAAGTCAAAGGTGATGCAGAATTAACCATTAGGTAGGTGAGAAACGTCTATATGGTTAAGAATGACAGGTTGAGGCACTACAAGAATAGAGTTTGGGATGAGTTAGAATTCTTTGATGCCTTCTCAATTGAGGCAATTCCGAGGGAGCAAAATAGTAGAGTAGATTCATTAGCCGTGTCAGCTTCACTTTTATTGCCACATTCGGATTTTAAAGATAACTCATATAGGATTGAAATGATCTATAGGCCCAATGTTCCCGATAATGTAGATCATTGGCAGGTTTTTGATGCAGATGCATAGATCAAAGATTTCCTAGAATGTGCTCAATCATTTTCTCAGTCATATTTTGAAGGCTCTGAGAATGTTTGCAAAGAGTTTAGTCTAGACCCAGAGGTAGATCCTACAAATAGCTTTATTCAGCTCAAAGGTAACAAAATTCCAAAGGGGTTAGTGACACTAGAGAGATTTTTCACTAGAGATGATGCATTCATAGGTAACAAAGTTCCCAAGGATGAAGGGAAAGGAAATTGTGAGAAAATAAATTTGGGAGATGAAGCTAATCCAAAATAAGTGACAATCGGCAAGTGTTGTTCTCCGGAGGAAAAGAGAGCACTTGGTACACTGCTTAAGGAATACATTGATGTTTTTGCTTGGTCTTATGACGGCCTGAAGGAGTTTAGAAATGGACATTTTCAACATTAGATTCCACAGAAGCCAGGCACCTCTCCTTTTAGGCAAAAATTGAGGAATTTTAACCCCATCATGGCGGATGCAATTTCTAAGAAAGTTGAGAAAATGCTTAAGGCCCGAATCATATATCCAATCCACCATTCCACCTGGGTAGCTAACATTGTGCCCATAAGAAAGAAAAATGGGGAAATTCGTATCTGTGTTGATTTTCAGAATTTGAATCAAGTAAGCGTGAAGGACAACTACGCCTTACCAAATATGGATCACATTTTGTAGACAGTATCCGGATTAGAGATGATGTCGATGTTGGATGGTTTTTCTGGTTACAACCAGATTACTGTAGCAGAACATGAACAACACAAGACAATATTCATCACTCCATGGGGAACATTCGCATACAACCGCATGCCTTTTGGTTTAATTAATGTTAGAGCCACTTTTCAAAGGGCTATGGATTCCTCTTTCAAGGATTTCTGAGATAGAATAATTGTAGTTTATCTGGACGACCTCACAGTGTTTTCAAAAAAAAGGATAGATCATTTCTGAGATTTGAGTGCAGTATTGCAACGTTGTCATGAGCATGAGATTTCTTTGAATCCTAAGAAATTAGTTTTTTGTGTCACAGAGGGAAAATTGTTAAGACATATTGTCTCAAAAGAGGGAGTCAAGATTGATCCTGAGAGAGTTAATGCAATTCAACGTCTCAGTTTACCCTCAAGCTAGATTGGAGCAAGATCGTTCTTTGGTCAAGTGAATTTCTTAAGAAGATTTGTTCCAGAATTTGCTGAGACCACCAAACACATTGTCAGCTTGCTAAGTGAGCAACATCCTTTCAAGTGGACAAAAGAGGCCAGAAATGCTTTTGAAAGAATTAAGGGATCGTTTGCAAATGCGCCCACTCTTGTTAATCCAGTTTTCACAAAGGATTTCATTTTGTATTGTTATGCATCAGACCATACTATGTCTGGGATTCTGTTACATCTGGATGAAAATGGGGCTGAAATGCCCATAGCATTCATGAGTACTCTACTCAAGAAGCATGAGCTTAAGTATTCACCTATGGAGAAGCATGCGTATGCTGTTGTAAAAGTCGTGAAACAGTTTCGATACTATATCCTGCATTCTCACTCTATAGTTTTTGTTCTAGATTTAGTCATAAAGAGCATTTTGACTCAGCAGGAGGTTGGACTAAATAAGAGACCAACATGGGTGATGAAAATCCAGGAGTATGACCTAGATATTTGCCCTATGAAGATAATTAAAGGATAGGGCTTATGCAGGTTGATAGCGAAAAATGAGGTGGAAACTGAAGCGGAGTTACCATTAACTCTTTTTGTCAGATTGCAAGATACTTGGTTCTCTGATGTGGCCTACTATTTAACTTATGGTAGTTGCCCAAATCATCTGTCGGCTAAAGAACAAAGGAATTTAAAATTAAAAGCTACAAAGTATGTAATTTGGCGGGATGTTTTATACAAAAAGGGTTTAGATGGAACATATCTAAGGTGTGTAGATAAACCTCAACAGCAAAAGCTCTTGGAAGCCTATCATGGAGAGGTTTGTGGGGGACACTTCTCATAATCTGTTACTGCTTTCAAAATTCTAAGAAATTATTTTTATTGGCCTGGCATGTTTCAGGATGCCTATATTCATGTGAAAGAATGTGAAAAATGTCAATTGTTTTTTGGAAAGCCACATTTAGCAGCACTGCCTCTAAGGCTTGTAGTGATAGATGAACCTTTCACACAGTGGGGCATTGATTTCATAGGCCCAATAAACCCTCATTCCAGTGTGGGTCACATGTATATTTTGACAGCAACCGACTACTTTACTAAATGGGTAGAGGCTATTCCCACCAAAAAGGCAAATTCAGAGATTGTGTGTAGTTTTCTCAAGGATTACATTCTAGTTCATTTTGGGGTACCCCAGAAAATTGTGACAGATAATGCATCATATTTTTCCTTCGAAGAGTTGACTTTGTTTTGCTATGATCATCAGATTTTCCTCTCACATTCTTCTGATAATTTCCCATAGGGCAATGGTTTGGCGGAATCTAGTAATAAGAATTTGATAGCCATCATGAAGAATCTTGTTGACGAGAGTTCTCGGAATTGGCATAAGAAGATATATGAGGCTTTATGGGCAGATAGAACCACACCCAAGAGGGCCATTGGAATGGCACCTTTTGAACTTGTGTATGGCGTAGGAGCAAAACTTTCTTTGCTATTGGAGTTATCAGCAACCAAGTTGCAAACAGTACTAGAGGATTCCTTCTTTCAAAATACTTTGGAGAAAAGACTCATGTACCTAACGAAATTAGAAGAAGAGAGAGAATTGTTGGTGGATAGGATTTCAGAACATCAGAGCCGAGTAAAGAGGATTTTTGACATGCGAGCTTGACCAAGAGGTTTCCTAGTAGGAGATGAGGTGCTGCTATGGGACAAAAGAAGAGAGTCTAAAGGTGCTCATGGTAAGTTTGATTCATTGTGGAAAGACCCTTTCAGAATCTATGAAACAGTAGGAAAAAATGCATTCAAACTCAGCTATGTTGATGCAACGATCATGCCTTATACCTACAATGGGAAAGATCTCAAGCTCTATAAATTGTAAATCCTGTGTTTGAGTCACTTGTACATAGTAGTCTAGGTGTTTTTGGTTGTGTCCCCTAATCCTTTCCCTTTTTGTTTTCTATTCTGCGAAACTAGAGTCTGTGAGTTCTTTGCATTTTCCTTTGAAAAATACAATCCCCAGTCAGAGCCAATTTTACCACGTCATTTATTCTTCATGGCAAGAGTGAGTCATCTTTTCCTTTTTATGTTGGAGTCATAGTTCATGCCATATTACATTGGTTCAAGTCCTTAGTGCATCTTCAAATCCTTTTTCTAGTCGTTTAAGTCAATTTCAGACAATTGATTGAACGCCTTGAACATGTTGAACCATTCTGAACTGGGTTCAACAGGTTCATTTAGGTTCAATAGGTTCCTAGGTGTTTAGAAAAAGTTTTTCATGCTAACATTTTCTCTAAGTATTTTGCAGCAGCTTTTCCAAAAGTTTTTCCTGTTCGGTGATATAACATTTGTATTGAACTTATTGAACTGAGTTCAAAGGGTTCAAATATGTTCAACATGTTCAACACAGCAAGTGGTCAATAGTTTGACATGGCGTACATCTTGAACTACTTGAACACTCAAGAAGTAGGTTCAAGATGTTCATCTGGGTTGAATATTGGTGGGTCCCACAGTTTCTAATGTTTTGGGAAGTGCATTCATTGCTAAATATAGAGAGGTAGAACCATATCTTAAAGTGATGTCATTCTTTGGCTTTTTCGAAGTAAGTGAATGTTTCAGGAAGTGGCAGTTTCTTAAAGCATGCGACCTTGCATTTAATGCATGTGTGCGAGGGTCTAATCTACCAACTTGCTACGTCCAAACTGAAATTGCGAAATCATTGCATTTAATGTGTCTGTATCATTACGTTTCTCAATAAGGTATGAAAATCATTTGTGTTCTGCATTTGCTACTTGCTGCTGGACTTTTGTTTATGTTATCCTTGGATAGGAGTCTTTCTTGCTGCTAGTCGTCCTCCGATTATGCAACTGTGAAGGTGAGTCTTTCCTTATTTTCTCTAATGTTTTCCCTTGTATTTTCTCTCATATAGAAGGTTTCACTGCAATGAAATTTAGGTTTCTTGTTTTGAAGTCATGAAGTCCACTCTGCATTTGTTTGGAAATGTCTTTAGCTTGGCGTCCATAGAGGCCATAGTTAGTGATACTGACCTGAAAGGAGAGAACCTTGAAGATTTGAAAGAAAGGGTGTTCAAGGGTATTGATAAGTCTTTTTGTATAGAGATTTTGAGTAGTGGACTTTTAGAAGCCGTAGCCTTTCCTCCAGCAATTCCTTGTCCAGAGTTGGTTCAGGAGTGTATTGCTAGATATGACCCTGTATCTGAAACTATTAAGAGAGATAATGGCGAAACCCTTCTTGCCATTAACCATGAGGTGATTGCTTTAGTTTTCAAGATACTGAATTACCAGTTTTCTAATTTCTCTCCTACCCAGTCAATCAGTGAGTTCAATGCAGATAGAGCCGGACATCGAAATAATGTGGCAAAATTCTGGTTGAAGGTCCCTTAGAGAGGTGGTTCTAGGTTACCTAAAAATCCTAACAAGAACCACATGTTGCCACGTATCCATCATGTGATGCTTCTATTACATCGAGCTAGAGGTTCTACCAAAGCTTATAGCTTTGATGATTGGATATATTGCTATGTGCAATTAGTTCTGGAAGGAAAACAATATTTGGATTGGAAAGAGTTAATTGCTGATTCAATGAGAGAGTAGTTGAGTCTAGCCAAGCAGTTTCAACAAAACTTCCTCGTCCTCATATCTCTTGTATTGTCTAGCTTGTGTTAAGGAGTTAATGGGTGTACCAAAGCAGCTCACTGAGGAAGATGTTTTGGTGTATGAATTCTATCCTATGCTGCAAAAAGACAATGCCCTACAAGATTTCATAAGGATACACAATGCATTCCTAGGTGATATGTATCATGAACTGAAGGGTAGAAAGGCCAAATAGATTTCAAATGATGCACAAACCTTGATTAAGAAGTTCGGTAGTTTTTACATCTAGTTCCCATGCTTTTGCTATATACAGGGAGGAGGCTCTGAAGAGGAACCCTTCAAGTTTCCGCACTTTTGTTCTGATTGTTTTGTTCTAGCAGAAGTATGCAGACAACTGACCTCTTTGGTCAAGAAGGCACAACCTAAGGACAAGTGGGAAGGTCATTTTCCAATACAATTGGGAGTGTTGTCTTGTAATTCAATGTCTAATGCACTAAGTATAGGAGCAGACCTTAGAAATTTTAATTTCTCTTAGTATTCTGAAAGAAAAGGGTTTGACAATAAGGGATTTTCTCAGAGCCTTGGCTTAATATCATATCTTCCCATGCCATAGTTAGAAGATTTCTGGGAAGACTGTTCAGATGAACTTGAAGTTTTCAAAAGGGAAAACATGAGATTGGTGCTGGAACAGGTTATCTCTTTGTAAATAAGGTTAGACATTAAAGGGCTTGAAGAGGATTATCTTGAACTATTTGAACCAGGGTATTTAGCCCATGCAGAGACTGAAATGCCCCCAATTAATTGGGATGAGGAGGAAAATGATGACATACAATTGAGAACCGAACGAGTTCTAGAAAGAAATGTGACATGGGTGGCTAAAAAGAAAGAAATGAAGCCAGGCGCCAAGTCCCTTTCTGCAGGAAATATATCTTCACCAAAATGTCCTTCTAACAGTGCTCTTGTTCATGTAGGTAAGGAAATCAAGTCGGCTCAGCCTAGACACAGGTCTAGCCCAAGTCTGGATTTTAGTACCCCTCGGCATACTCGATCACGTAGTGTCACCTAGAGGAAGATGGACCAGGTCAAGGATATGGGAGTAAAACATGCCGTGCTTGAGCCTCAGATCTTTGAAATTGAAGATTTGGATGGTAAAGTTGCTTGTGCTCTGGACTCCCAAACGGTGACTGTGGCTATGACGCCACCACCAAAAATGATTGAAGGAACTACTCATTCCGCTGCGACTCCTAAATGGTTAACAACCTCAGAGAACAAGAAAAGGAGCTTTCTTCCTATGACCATTCCAATTCAGGAAATGGTTACTAAGTATTCCGAGAAGAATCCAAAGCCAAAGAGGTTCAAGACCACCGCTCACCTGAACAATGATGAAGAAACTAGTAAATGGACGATGGAAATTGCCTCTTACAAACCGAAAGATGAGAACAAAGAGGCCGGTTGTGATGATTTTGAAATCACAAAACTAGAGTTGGGAAAGATGAGCAGGGATACATATAACATTTTTTCCAAGTGTTAGCAAAGAAAATGCTTACCCAGTCAGAGAAGGATGGATGGGAGAAAAGAGAACTTAAAAGACACATAATTGTTTTGGCTCAGTTCATTGATAGTATCGGATGCCTTGGAGCAATTCCAATATCCCATGCCACTAAGAATTTTGACCCAACTTCTCCAGAAAACAAGAAGTTGATGAACCAAGTTCAATGGGCTAAGAGCATCGCTGAAGTGGTTGAGAAGTGGATTGAACAAGTAATCAAAGATGGTGAAAAATACATTACCGACTCCTGGAAGTTGTGTGATGAAGTGCAGAGCCTGATTTCTGAAATCCAAAACCAGCTTGTACTGTGGGAGAAAGAAGAGCACAAATGGCAAAATGTCTTGCCTCTATTTACCAAAATCAAAGAGTACGGGGCTACCAAGTTTCTGACAAGACATTCAATTAAGCTAGTAGCTGATGAATGCCAATTTTTCCTGCTGAAGAAAAATATCATGTGGCGGGTGCTTACCTTTCAGTCAGTAATTACGGATGCAAGAACCTCTGTCTATGAACTCCAGGATTTGCAAAGTAGTATAGTCAAGGATAATAAAGTAGTTAATCCCGATCATGACTAGGAGTTAGGAATCTGCGGGTCAAGCACATAGGAAGCAATCAAATTTTTCCAGTTGAACATGGAGAAGATCAGAGTCAAGAGTAGTTTCATGCCGGAGTATATAACCAAGGTGGCTAGGATCGAATCTATGGTTTTCATTGCGAACGATCAACTGTCGAAGCACTCAAAGAAGATGGTGCAACACAAGTGGACTAAAGAAGTGGCAAAGGAGAAACTCAATGCAATGAAAGTCCCAAGCCAATCAATGATCCAGGAACTCACAACTGCTCATGACACCCGTGAAGACAGAGAAGATGATAATGATGTAATATGACATAATGCATCCACTTAGGGCTAGTTTTCTTTATTTTTAAAACATTTCTTATAGTTATGCAAAAACTTCGGGACAACTGTCCCAAAATACTTTCTGTTGGTTTCGCAACTATTTTATCAGGGAGTGGTCGAGTTTTCAGGGAGACCTCCCCCGTTTAGACTATAAATTAAGTAAAACAGATGGTAGAAGGGTTAGATTTTAGTAACTAATTCTGTGAACTTCGACGGAGTGTTTGTTTTGATATTTTCTGTTCTTAATCAAAGGAAGAATCAGATGATTGAGATCTATGGTGGAAAAAGATTGGCAGATGTATTTTTGTGTCTTTGATTGCATAAGGATAGATATATGAAATCTAATCATATTATTTTTGGGGAGAGAAAGATCTGTGTATTTTGAATCCAAATAGATACATGTCTTTGCATATGTTCATCCGATCAAGTAACAGTAATTGATCATTTCATTGCAGTATTTTATTATTCCTCTAATGTTCTTTCCTTTGAATGTGTTGTTTACTCTAGAAAAGATTCATGATTGAGGGAGGATTTATTTTCCTTGAATCTGTTCATCTTTATTTGGAAGAAGTATATTGAACTTTGTTTCAGTTGTTGTAGTTACATGCATTGAAAACTAAGAAAATAGTTTCCATTATTTATGAGACATGAGGAAAGTTACAACCTTTCATCCAAGAATGAAATAGGTAGCCTTACATGCTTTCTGGTTAAAAGCTTTTCATTTAGATATAAATAAAAACAAAAACACATTTTATGAAAAACCTAGATAGGGAGCTGTACCTAGGCAAAAATTTAGAGGGAAGTGATCTGAACAAACACTTACCCAACTATTCAGTGAATCATTTGTTCTTAGAAGAAGGTAATAGAGTTTAAAATTAATCATTTAAAAAAAAAGAGCAAATCTATTCACTAATAGGATGATCTGGTCAAGTATGCCTGCATGGTGATAGGTCACTGGATATTCTATTCTAGCAGGATCAACTATGTCTCTACTGCAGCGGTAAATGCTGGCTACAGGATGATCATGGAAGATGCCTCGTTTGATTTATGCAGCTATATACAAAGGCAACTACTATTGAACCTAAATTCAATCAACTAGGACAATGCCTTGAAATTTAAATTTAGACAAGTATTGGTCGGATTGTTCTTCTACTTCCAAGGCTACTTCCCAGGAGTCAGTGATATTCAATGGTCTTTTGACCAACTAATTACAAAGAAAATCAGGGAAAGTCTTCAAGCGGTTGGAACCAGTTATCCTGAAGTCCTGAACAAATACTTTGATGAGTTCAGATGCAAGATGAGCCAAAGGGTGACAATATCTTGTGGCATTGTCAAGAAGTATGAAGAAGATATCTGCTTCACCATCAAAGATGATGAGTGCATAATGGAGGTGGTTGAGACTAGAAAGGAAGAAGTTAAGCCTATGGGCTATGAGGTGATGTACGACATGCTAGATGAGTATGCCTCTACCCTACTTTCCTCACTGCTTGATCCTAAGAAGAAGAGAACCGACACCTATCTGGAAAGGATTGCACCGATTGAAGAACCTTCAATAAAGAAGGGAAAAGCAGTGCCATCAATATCAGCACCGGTTACTGCAACAAGCCCCAAAGTGACCAAGCGGTCACCAGCAAAGATGAAACCGAAAGCTGTACTCGCCAAAGTATTTGAGAGAAAGTGGAAGACAAAAGGAAACACACTGGACTCAGAGGACACAAAATCTGAAGAACAACCTAAAAAGACTAGGCAAACAATGAAGAAAACAAAGGCAACCAACATTGAACTGACATCCTCAACACTAGTAAATATTGATATTTCTTCTTACAAACCATTGACACATTGTCAAAGGACTATCAAGAATATTAGAAGAAAAGTGCTTGGTGATTTGAAAGAATGCTTTGATGATTTTAATGATAATGAAAAGGAAGAAGTTGAATAGGAAGTCATTAAATATTTATGCATTAATGACCGATGGCCATCAGAAATTAGATCTGAGACACCTGATTCTTTATATAATTCTTTAGATAATAAATGGCACATTGCCATAGAGAAGGAATGAGAAATAAGAGAGGAAGTATTTGGACAATATTTTCCTGATGTGCCTAATTCAGAACTTTATGAAGTTGTGGAAAAATATAAAGGCCTCTTCTTCATGAGAAGAAGGAGACTCTTGTTACTAGAAGGAAAAGTCCCTGAAGTGGTAAAAGATACCCACTCCCTTGCTCAATCTGCTCTAAGGTTGCACCAAGTGGCTAAAGCCAATAGGAAAGCTGAGGAAGAACTAGAAATCAATAAATCAGATGAGGTGTATGACAGTGAAGGAGAACTGGTCAGTGATCAAATGGGCCTCATTGATGTTGATGCCTTGAACAGTGAAAATGTTACTCTGGATACACCAACAAAAGCGGTAGGATAGGAGAAACAGGACAAAGAAAAGGCTGACAAGGAGCAAGCAGAAGAAGAGAAGAAGCAACATGAAGAAGACAAGAGAAAAGAGGAAAAGAAGAGAAAAGAAGAGGAGAATAAGAAACAAGAGGAAGAGAAGAAGAAGGAAGAGGAAAAGAAAGAAGAAGAGAAACAGAAGGAAGAAGAAAAGAAACAGGAAGAGGAGAAGAGAAAAGAAGAGGAGAAGAGGAAGCAGGAAGAGGAGAAGAAGAAGGATGAAGAAGAAGAGAAGCAAAAAGAAGAAAAGAAGAAGGAAGAAGAGAAAAGAAAGACAGAAGTAGAGGAGCAAAAGAAGGTAGAAGAAGACAAGCTAAGAGCCAAAGAGAAGGAGGAAGCGACAGAGAGCACACAAGTGGAGACCCCAAAGGCACCAGGTAGTCAAGCCAAACCGGCTGACATTACCAGTCCCATTGACCTCCAATCTACAAATGAATTGGAGCTATTACAAAGCATTAAGCTTTCCCAAGAATGACTGGAAGTGATAAGGAGGAAGAAGGATCAAGACATGATTCAAACTATGGTGGAAACTCTTACCAGTTTGATACCTAGTACCAACCTCCCCAGTACCAATTCCTCTCTAGCCCAACTGAAACTCTTATGCATAGTTGTGGAGGACCAGGTACAAAGCCTAGAAGAGGTTGCTGAAGCTAACACACAAAAGAAGCATCAAAAGGCACTAGATACTGCCTTAGTGAAGAAATTAAATGAGCTTCGGTCAGAACTTCAGAAAGCACAGAAAGACATCAATGATGCAATGGATGAGGGGAAATTACTGCTCAGTAAGATAAGCCAACCCCATCTATTCTGTGATGATATGCTGGCTCAGAAAGACAAATTGCAATTTGACTTGCAGGCATACATATGCACTTTCAAGATGCCCTATGATTCCTTCACCACATATGGGCAAACCATTCACTAGTTTCAACTCCAGTCTACAAGAATAGAGCTAGATATCAGCACCCGAACACGAGATTTGCAGGAACTTCAACTGGTTCTACTACCAAGACTACAAATTCTTCAGAAATGCTATCTCAATCTAGATGCCTTAACGGTCACTCAAGAGATGAGTACCCTAGATGCCATGGAGGAATAGGTATCCCAGATGCAAACGAAGAATGAGGCTGCTACCTCATTTCTTGAGTCATGGTCCTTATCCATAAAGACATTTATGCAGGATTTTAAATCAGTTTTTGACAAGTTTCACTCTTTGTTGTCATAAACACTTTTTTTTTGCTAATAGAAACAGGGGTTATTAAGTTGTACTCTATCATTGTTGGCAAAGGGGGAGTAGTATTCTGTATTTAAAATTTTGATGCATGTTATGTATACTTTCATGTTTATCTCTTTAAGGGAGTAGTATACATTGTATTTTCTGCAAAAGGGATAGTGTATATGCTTAGGAGGAGTATTTCTGATTATGGTATATTTTTGTTGTAAAACACTTAGATGTCAAAATTTCCCTAAGTGTTGCCATCAATGCCAAAGGGGGAGATTGTTGGCATTTTTGATGATTATGTTGTGATTGTCATTGATGGACACACACTTGCTTTGAGATAACTTTTTGTATGTATGAGCTATGCTCAACCAGTATTCGTTCCAAACCGGTATTATGTAGGAGCCTTTAGACTATCGATGTTTTGCAGAAAGTGTTTACTAATCTCAAGCAGTATGAAGACCTCAAGCGGTCCAAGGATCTCAAGTGGACCAAAGAAACTAAAGCGACAGTTATCATTTTCCCAGTCTTCATTTTTGACAACTGGTAATCGGTTTAATGTTTGAACTAGTATTACTCTATGATGAGTTACCAACCGATAATCGGTAAAGTTGTATGAACCAGTAATACTTTGTGATGAGTTACCAACCGGTATTTTTGTGATGAGTTACCATCCACTGACATTTTGATGGTGATTTTGTGTCATGTTATCAAATGTGTCTAGATGCAATGAACCTAGGAACTTGCAATGTAATCCTATTGGACTGACATGAAATTAGATTCTTTTTTTAAGGATATCATGTCTAGGGTTTTAAGGGATGTAGTTGTTAGGGTTTTTGGTGGTTGATGAGTTTTTGTATGTGTGATCTTAGAAGAGAAGATCAAGTCTATGTGCTGTAACAGAGTGTGGATTTACTAAAGATTGAAGTAATGCTGAAATGCATTAGCAATGAGCTATCATGGATCTAACCAAGTAGACTGTGCTATTTGCTAGATCATTCACTTGTTGATTACTCACATCTTCAACAACTCTGAAAGCCTTAACCGGGTAGGCCTAGAAAAGCCTTTGTAAATCCTCTAACAAGGTGGTTCACAACTGTGGACCTGAAATCCTCTCACAAGGTAGTCTTTAATTGGACTTATTTCCTAAAAGAGATTAAGATTCCTAACAGGATCTGTTCTGGTGAAGAGCATTGTATGACCTTAACTAGTATGGTTACTATTCTACAGATAGTTACTTGTGAGTTTCATCTCACCGTAGTTTTTCCCATTTGGGTTTGAAGATGATTAAAGACTAGTGACATGGATTAGATAACAAATATGCAGATCAAACATATAATCACATGAAATCCAAAGACATAATTTGAAATGCTCAAAACAAGATAGAAATGCATATACCTCACAAGCCAATACCTTCTCCTTCGGATGGAGCTTGATGAAGTGAAGGAACCCTTGGATGATGCTCCAATTGATGTGCTCCTCTTGCTTGCTTGATGTGGATGGCTCTCCAATGTTATGCACAATATGAAATGGATTCTAGGAGGATGATATGGATGAAATGGTTAAGTGTTGATGAAATATGATTTGGACAAAATGGCTCTCCTCTTGTTTGCTAAGATGATTTCCTAGGCTCAAAAGGGTAGCATAAGATTACTAAACTTGGAGATGAAGAATGAAGGGATGGAATCTTCAATTTATAGGAAGAGAAGAGGAAAAATGGATGGCTAGGATGGATTCAAGATGAAGGGCTTGGATTGTTTGTGAGCTCCCACAAGGCCCAAGAGAGGTTGTGGAGACCAAGAGATATGCCTTAAAGTCATTTCTTGTCTCCACACTCCTCAAGGTACATTGGGAAGACTTCCCAAGGTATCTTGAGAAGAGCAAGGTGCATTGGGAAGACTTCCCAATGTTCCTTGAGAGGAGCAAGGGATGTGACTTTCCTTGAAGAATGAAGAGGAGGAATTAAAAATTCTCCAAAAAGGGGTGATCATTGGGATTAGAGGAATAAGAAGGAATTAAAAATTCCTTGGGAGAGGAGATGCCTAGAGGATTGTGAGATTTTGCAAATCTCACATTCACCTAGGAAAAGAGCATTAAAAGCTGGTGGTTGGATGGAAGGGACAAGGGGTTGACTTTGTGGCTAATCATGATGATTAGCCACTAGCAACTCATTAGGAGGGGATTAGAGGAAATGTTAGGTGGGATTAGGAGTTGTAGGAGGATTTGATTAGGAGAGAGAAAGAATGGAGGGAATTAAAAATTAGAAGAATAAGGTTAAGTGAGTTTAGGGAGTTTCTAGAAGAATTTATTAGGTTAATGATGAATTAAGAAGATAATTTTTGTAGGAATCATGCAGGTTAACTAATTAATTGAAATTAATTAGCCAAGAGGAAGATTTGTGAGGATTTAATTTTTAGAAGAATAGAGAAAGGGATTGATTTATTAAATAAATCAGTCACATACCATAGTGACAATATTAATTATATTTAATTAATATTGAGGAGAATTTGAATTAACATAATTAATTAATTAATTATGTGAGGAATTAAAAATAATTAAAAGTAATTATTTTTAAGTGTCTACATTTTGCCCCTCTTTGAAGTGAGGTGTGATGATGCATTGATTCAAAGAATAATCTCATTTCTTTGATGATGATATTGATTTAATTGATAAGATCTAGATTCAGTCTAGTTTCAGGAAGGATTCATCCTGTATAAGACAAAGATGATCAAAGCATCTAGTTTTAGGAAGGATTCATCCTATATAAGACATGATTGATCACAATGTCTGGTTTTAGGAAGGATTAATCCTATATAAGACATGATCAGAGCATCTGGTTTTAGGAAGGATTCATCATGTATAAGCCATGATTAGAGCATTTGGTTTCAGGAAGGATTCATCCTGTATAAGACATGATCAATCACAACATTTGGTTTCAGGAAGGATTCATCTTGTGTAAGACATGATCAGAGTGTCTGGTTTCAGGAAGGATTCATCCTGTATAAGACATGATCAGAGCATCTGGTTTGAGGAAGGATTCATCTTGTATAAGACATGATTGATCACAATGTCTGGTTTTAGGAAAGATTCATCCCGTATAAGACATGATCAGAGCGTCTAGTTTCAGGAAGGATTCATCCTATATAAGACATTATCAGAATCAGAATTACTTATGTGAGGAATTAAAAATAACTAAGATAATTATTTTTAAGTGTCTACATTTTGGTGGTGTGTAGAAGATAGAAGAAGAACAAGGCCCCAGCGTAAAGCATGGGAGGTGTATGCCCCCTCGAGAATTTTTTCAAAAAAAGGACAAAATATTCTCGAAAAAAGAGGAAGAAGAATTAGGGTGGAAGGGATAAATGAGGAAGAAATATGAAGCAGTCGTGAAGAATTTGGAAAGAAGAATAGGAGAGGTGAGACCACGGGGGAAGATGGGCCCTCATGGGGGCCCATATACACCACAACAGACCCAATGAGGGGTCATTGTATCATGACGAACATATTTTACTCTTTATATATATATGTATACATGATTCGATTGGTGACAGATGATGTGTAGCATTTATTGTGATGGATTATTTTTTTTTCTCTTATGATGTCATATATGGATGCAATCATGGATGTGCTATGCTGACCTATTTTGTGATGCAGAGTGGATGCTTATGTATGTATGTTTATGATGCATTGCTGACATAGTTTTTGGATGCAAGATGAGTGTTTTTTATGATTTATGTATAAATACACATGTGTGAATGATTTATGATGCAGTCTAAATGTAATGCTATATGGATGAGTGTATCTTTTATTTATGTGATGCAATCTTATATGGTAAATGTTTTGTGGAAAAAAATGACTCTCTAAGAAATACACTCTACTTGATGTGAATGAATTAATAAAAAGAGGGAATATGCCAATAATAACACAATGATCTTAGATAGAAGAATATGGAATAGATGGGAAGTGGGGGAAATTGAGAAGTCCATGGGATTATTGAGTTTAGGATTTGATGGAATGATGGTGAGATTTTGTGCATAACAAATGGGGAGAGCCAACCTAGTTTCATGTTTCCCTGAGTGGCTTGCACCACTGATTATAGAAATCAGGATGCCATGAGAAACCCAGGGTGTGGACTGACTCTATAGACAAATGGGAATTTCTTGCACACAACAATGCAAGTGTTAAGAAACACTAATACAAAGTTGTGTGTTCGTGCAAGGAAACCCTCAAACACACTGATACCTCTTGTACACAAGAAGGTAAGTGCTGATAAACACAAGTACTAGGTTGCCAGTTTATACAAGAGGGATCCAAAACATGCCATACTATTAAATATGCCCCAGTATGCGCCTATCATAACATACCTGGATATGGAAGAACCCAGGCAGTCGTAAATAGTGGCAGTCGTAGGGCAAAAGATGCAAGTCTATATGAAAAGATCTAACAAAATATAACAATTCACTTCCTTGCAACCAAATGATACCTCTTTCCAAGAGTAGAACTAGGATGAAGGATTAGGTTGCCAGGCGAGGGAAGGAGTGATGGGAATGGGTATGAGATAGACTAGCCTAGTCTATGCTCCTTGATCCTCTCCTTGGATCACCAGGTGTTCCAACCACACCCTAGGGTCTCTAGGACCTACCTTGCCTATGGAATCCCTTGACCTTTCCCAATCCACCCACCAACAACCTATGATACTTCTTCTAAGGTCACACCTACTCACAAGCATCAAAACCCTCACATAGGCTAATAAGGGTTTAGCTCCTCCTACACCTTCTTAGGTCCTAGCAAGGATAGGACACATCTTTGACATGGTTTTCCATCCATTCATGTGCCCCCAAGATGTTTTAACCTTCCATTTTGTTACTGATCTCACTATTTTGCTTCTTTCCCACAAAATAGGGCTACAAGGAATGTGCCCAATTAGGCCTCCATTACGGACGTTTAGGGCTCCCTCTTGCAAATGATGCACAAACTTGTGAAAATTCCCAAAGGGACTGCTAATCATTTGGCAAGGGCTCAAAGATTTTCCTATTTTTGGGCCTCCAAGTGTCTTTACACTACCCTAGGTGAATTTAGGGGTTTTTTGAGGGTTTTTATGAGGGTTTTTAGGCCTATTGGGGTCACAGTGATGGTTTGCCATCTTTAACACCTTATTTGGATTGGTGGAAGCTCCTCCTTCTCACCAATGGTGCTCCACACACCCCTCTACAACTCTTCAAAAGAGTGCCTCCTTCATCATCCTACCTTTCTCTCATGGACCTCTTCAATCTCAACCCTTCCTAGCTGGGCACAGTCCAGTCTCGCCTAGGAGTGGGTCTTTGAAAAGCTTTCCTGCATCTTCAGGGGCCCTACTTCCTTTAAGGTACTTTACAGGGTCTACACTCCTATTCCTCATGGTTTCATGGTGTCTCCACAATGGGGATAGGAGTTGTCAACCCATTTACACAAAATAGTCCAAAACTGGACAGTGAAAGAGTAACTTCACAAAATAATTACAAAACACACAAAACCTACACAAGAACCTAACCTAAGTGCTCAAAATGAAAGTATAAACACAATTCAAGACTCTCAACATCATTTATTTTGCAAAAAAATCCATTATCAACCTATTCATGCTCCACTTGTGCCGACTGGCAACAAAAACACAGTCACAGTCAAGGTCTTTTCTCTTGGGCCGTACAATCTGACATCCAACCCCTCATTTTAGGGTTTGCAACAATTTATAGTATCTCTACCTCAGTTTGTGTACCATGGTTAGGGTTCCCAACACCAAGATAAGGTTATGACCTATTCGGTGGAAAAGTTGCATGACAACTTTGAAAAGTTGCATGACAAGTTTGAAAAGTTGTCATGCAACTTTTTACAACTTTTGAGCAACTTTTACAATGTTGCTTTTCTTGACTTTTGGGCCTACCTTGGGCTATCCTATGGACACAACCATTCCAAAAGGACCCCAAACTCATCAAAGGCACACATACCCTCTACTCCACAAGAAAACTCAACCTAGACTTGTGAATCTAGGACCTAAACTAGGACCTAGACAAGACCAATGAGCTCTTGGCTCTTATTACATTTACATTGCTTCTTAAAGAAGCAAAATTCCAACAAAAATCACATGGAGGAAGACCTTAGAAGGGTTCTCCTACACCATACTCCCCCTCTACACAAAATTAAGGAACTAGGGAAGAGATGAGAGCCGGGTCAATACCAAGTTTCTTGAAACTTCCCTCTTCGACCCAGGTGGCTTCAGACTCAGGTTGACCTACCCACTTCACCAAGTGTTCCATGTAGACCTAGTGTCTAGTATACTTCTTCACCCTTGACTCCAAGATCTCCTCTGCTATGGGTTGCTTCACTTGAGGTAAGGCATTCACATCTAAGTCCTACAACACCTTGGCTTGATTCTCAATTTTCCCTACTATTTCACCTTTGTATAGTATCAAATCAGCAACATTGAAGACTGGTGATATAGCCAAATCTAAAGGAAGATCCACCTTGTAGGCGTTCTCACCATATTTAGATAGAATTTTACAAGGTCCTACCCTCTTCATTTGTAGCTTAGTAGGCTTGTCACTTTTCATTCTAGCTTTTCTTAAATGGACCATCACATAGTCACCCACTTTGAACTGAACCTCTCTCCTTCTTTCATCCACTTTTGCTTTCCGTTTTTGAGTAGACTCTAGGATGGCTCTCTTGACTTGTTCTTGTACTTCCTTGATGGTTTGTGTGAATTCCTCTACTTGCCCACTCTTCATCTCCATGGAACTAAGTTCTCTTAGTTCACACACCCCTCTTGGATGTCTACCATAGACAACCTCAAAAGGACTCCTTCCATTGGTTCTATTTACACTATCATTGTAGGCATACTCAGCTTGTGGAATAACTAGATCCCATGTCTGCCCATACTCCTTGGTTAGACACCTCAACAAGTTGCCTAACACCCTATTAATGACTTCAGTTTGACCATCAATTTGTGGATAGTAAGCTGAGCTGAATGATAAATTAGTCCCTAGTCTTCTCCATAAGGTTTGCCAAAAATGACCCATGAACTTGTTATCCCTATCTGAAACAATACTTAATGGGAGTCCATGAATCCTTACAATCTCCTTAAAGAAGAGATGTGCAATATAACTAGCATCATGAGTAGTTCTACATAGAATAAAATGGCTCATCTTAGAAAAGTTGTCTACCACCACATAGATGCTATCCATACTTGTCTTTGCCTTGGGGATTCCTACCATAAATTCCATGCTCACACACTCCCAAGGCCTATTTGGGACCGGTAATGGTTGATAGAGGCCTGCATTACTTGATCCTCCTTTTTCCTTTTGACACACACCACATTGCTCCACATACCTTCTCACATCCCTTGGTAACCTAGGCCAATAGTAGTACCTCTACATTAGATCCAAAGTTTTATTGACTCCAAAGTGTCCACTTAGACTACCATTGTGTTTCTCTTGTATGAGATTTTCTCTCATGGATCCTCTAGGTACACATAACTAATTGCCTTTCAACAAGAGACCATTTTGAAGAGTGTAATCTGCATACTCACCATGAAAATGATTCTCAAACTCCTTGCCGATCTTGTAGGCTGATGAAAAGTCCTCATCTTCTTCATAGAGATCCTTGAAACCTTCTATCCCTATGCTCTGCAATTGCAATTCTTGGACAGTCAACAACTTTCAGCTTAAAGCATTTGCCACCTTGTTAAGGTGCCCCTTTTTATGCTTCATGGTAAAGGTTAAGGATTGGAGGTACTCCATCCACTTCAAATGTCTATTGCTAAGCTTCTCTTGAGTGTTGATGTAACTCAAAGCCTGGTTATCTGTGAACACCACAAATTCCTTTGGGAGTAGGTAATGCCTCCACTTCTTAAGAGACTGAACTAGTGCATACAACTCTAGATCATATGGTGAATACCTCTTCTTTGCCTCATTAAGCTTCTCACTAAAAAATGCCACAGGCCTACCCTCTTGACTCAATACACCCCCTACTGCAATTCCACTTGCATCACACTCCAATGTGAATAATTTGTTAAAAGTAGGTAAGATTAGGATGGGTTTTGTGGCTACTTCTTGCTTCAATAATTGGAATGCTTCATCAGCTTGTTCAGTCCATTTGAACTTAGTTTTAAGGCCTCCTTTTATGGTGTCAAGTACTGGTGCACATATGCCATTGAAGTTCCTCATAAACTTTCTATCTAATTGGGCTAAACCATGGAAACTCCTAACTTCAGTCCCTGTTTTCGGGGCAGGCCAATTCAAGATTGCCTCCACTTTGCTTGGATCCATCTTCAAGGTTCCCTTAGACACCACACCCTAAGCAGACTAACTCTTGCTTCAAAAAGTCACACTTCTCTAGGTTGATTGCCAGCTTCTCTTCATGCAACCTCTGTAGGACTAACCTCAAATGTTCTAGGTGCTCCTCTTTGGTTCTGCTATAGATGAGTATGTCATCTAAGTACACCACCACAAATCTACCTATGAAGTCCTTCAACACCTCATTCATCAACCTCAAGAAGATGCTTGGGGAATTGGTAAGTCCAAATGGCATCACTTCATACAACCCTTCTGTGGTCTTAAAAGCGGTCTTCCACTCATCACCCTCCTTAATTCTAATCTGATGATAACCACTTTTATTGTCCAACTTAGAAAAATACATGGCACCTCCTAAACAGTCCATCAAATCCTCCATTCTAGGAATACGAAATTTGTACCTTATGGTGATCCTATTGATTGCCCTTGAATTAGTACAAAGTCTCCAATTGCGTCCCTTCTTTGTTGCTAGTACTACCATGACTACACATGGGCTGATGCTCTTCTTGATCGGTCCTTGATACAACAACTCCTACACTTGCCTTGCCACCTCCTTATTTTGGTCAGGTGTGAGCTTATATGCTACTTTATTGGGCAGGGATGCACCAAGTACAAAGTCTATTTGATGACTAATAGACCTTCTTGGTGGAAGTGTTGCAAGTGCTCCATCAGTCACTATATCTTTATACTCTTGTAACATTTGTTTTACCTCCTTAGGTACCTCTATCCGCAACTTATCTTCCTCCTCCTTTGGCTTCACAAAGATGGCACATCCCACTATCTCCTCTTCATGTAGCAGGTGTAGGAACTCTTTGCTAGTATTAAGTAAGACACTAGGTGTCCTTGAGGTTCCCTCATCACTCTTTATCAGAGACTGAATCTTATAGGTTTTTCTATCCTTCTTGAAGGAAATGGAGTTCTCCTCTCCATCATAGATCATCTTCCTATCAAATTGCCAGGGTCTACCTAGCAGCAGAGGACAAGCATCCATGGGTAACACATCACAAAGGATCTTGTCCTTGTATCCTCCAATAGAGAACTCTACCCAAGTCTGTTCATTGACAAGAACACACTGTCCTTGGTTCAACCATGTCACCTTGTAAGGGCTAGTGTGGGGTATCTTTGTGAGTTTCAACTTCTTGGCTGCCTCATCTGATATGATGTTATCAGTTGACCCTGAATCAACTATCACCTTGCAAACCTTACCAAAGATTTTGCATCTCACCCTAAACAATTCTCTCCTATGCTTAGGTTCATCCTTAACCGACTATCTTATCAAGACTCTATTGAACATCAGATTTTCTCCAATCTCTGATTCAATATTGTCCACCTTAGGTGTTTTTCTACTTGATGTGTCTTCATGGGCATAGGCAACCCTCTTTCCACTATTTGATGAGGAAGGCTTGTTAGGGCATCTATAGGCCGGGTGTCCCAATTGACCACAGTTGTAGCATTTCATTGTTGCAAAGTATGAATTACCCCTGCCAATACCTCTGCCCCTATTTGGGCCCCCTTGTGCACCTCTTCCTCTAGAATGGCCTCCTCTGAGATTGGTTTCACTGCTATGCTCAGTCAACTTGGACTCTCCTTGATTCCTTTGCTTATTTGCCTTGCTTTGGTAACCACCTCAGTGACTCATTTGTTCTCTACCTCTGCCTCTACCCCTATTATTGGAGTCTCCCTTCCTTTTGTTCCTCTCTTCCACCTTAGCAGTGAGCTCATGACACTTTTGGATAGTGGTAGGAGTCCATAGGCTTATCTCCTCTTGAATGTTCCACTTTAGGCCACTTAGATACCTAGCCACCTTGATAGATTCCTCTTCTTAGACTTTGGATCTAAGACAAAGCTTTTGAAACTCCTCTGTGTAGGAGGTCACATCAAGGTCTTTCTGCTTCAATCCATGTCTCTTCTTATGAAGTTGGACTTCATAATCCTCTGGTAAGTAGTTCTCCTTGATCTTACTCACCATGGCCTTCCAGTTTGCAATAGGTAGCTTTCCCATGCTAACTCTCTCCTCTAGCAAGTACTTACACCATGTCAAGGCTACTCCCCTTAGTCTTGATTTGGCAACCTTAACCTTTTGAGCTTTTGTCACACCTTCACACTCAAAGTGGTTCTCCATACCCTCAATCCATTCCATGACAGTGTCAATGTCCATCCTTCCACAGAAATGTGGTAATCCTTCAAAATATTTTGTATTCAAAGCCTTAATGGCCTTTACAAAAGGTTCTTCATTGATTAAGGGGTCTGGTTCAGGTATGATGTCATCAAGATCAATAGCTTTCTTGCCTCTGTCACTAGTTTCCGCACCCCAGAGTTCTTGTGCTCTCTGATCAACCACTTCTTGCAGCTTGTTCCTTATCTCACTCATAGCATCTTCAAGGAGTCTATTTTTCTCCTTTTACTCATCTACCTTCCTAGCCAGCTCTGCATTAGTGACCATTATGTTCTCCCATATTGATTCACTAGAATATAGAGATATGCACAGTCCACCAAATCTTTAACTTTCTCTAATACCAATCTGATCGGAATGGGTATGGGATAGAATAGCCTAGTCTATGTTCCTTGATCCTCTCCTTGGATCACCAGGTGTTCCAACCACACCCTAGGGTCTCTAGGACTTCCCTTGCCTTTGGAATCCCCTAACCCTACCCAATCCATCCACCAACAACCTATGATACTTCTCCTAAGGCCACACCTACTCACAAGCATCAAAACCCTCACATAGGCTAATAAGGGTTTAGCTCCTCCTACACCTTCTTAGGTCCTAGAAAGGATAGGATAGGTCTTTGACATGGTTTTCCATCCATTCATGTTCCCCCAAGAGGTTTTAACCTTCCATTTTGTTACCGATCTCACTATTTTGCTTCTTTCCCACAAAATAGGGCTACAAGGAATGTGCCCAATTAGGCCTCCATTCCGGACTTTTAGGGCTCCCTCTTGCAAATGATGAACAAACTTGTGAAACTTCCTAAAAGGACTACTAATAATTTGGAAAGGGCTCAAATATTTTCCTAGTTTTGGGCCTCCAAGTGTCCGTACACTACCCTAGGTGAATTTAGGGGTTTTTTGGAGGGTTTTTATGAGGGCTTTTAGGCCTGCCAGGGTCACAGTGATGGTTTGCCATATTTACCACCTTATCTAGATTGGTGGAAGCTCCTCCTTATCACAAATAGTTCTCCACACACCCCTCTACAACTCCTCCAAAGGGTTCCTCCTTCCTTGTCCTACTTTTCTCTCATGGACCTTTGCAACCTCAACCCTTCCTAGTCGGGCACAGTCTAGTCTTGCCTAGCAGTGGGTCTTTGAAAAGTTTTCCTACATCTTCATGGGCCCTGCTTCCTCTAAGTTACTACATAGGGTCTGCACTCCTATTCCTCATGGTTTCATGGTGTTTCCACAATGGGGATAGGAGTTGTCAACCCATTTACACAAAATAGTCCAAAACTGGACAGTGAAAGAGTAACTTCACAAAATAATTACAAAACACACAAAACCTGCACAAGAACCTAACCTAAGTGCTCAAAATGAAAGTATAAACACAATGAAAGACTCTCAACATTTTTTAGTTTGCAAAACAATCCATTATCAACCTATTCATGCTCCACTTGTGCCGACTGGCAACAAAAACACAGTCATAGTCGAGGTCTTTTCTCTTGGGCCGTACAATCTGACATCCAACCCCTCATTTTAGGGTTTGCAACAATTTATAGTATCTCTACCTCAGTTTGTGTGCCATGGTTTGGGTTCCCAATGCCAAGCTAAGGTTATGACCTATTTGGTGGAAAAGTTGCATGACAACTTTGAAAAGTTGTCATGCAACATTTTACAACTTTTGAGCAACTTTAACAAAGTTGCTTTTCTTGACTTTTGGGCCTACCTTGGGCTATCCTATGGACACAACCATGCCAAAAGGACCCCAAACTCATCAAAGGAACACATACCCTCTACTCCACAAGAAAACTCAACCTAGACTTGTGAACCTAGGACCTAAACTAGGACCTGAATAAGACCAATGAGCTCTTGGCTCTTATTACATTTACATGGCTTCTTAAAGAAGCAAAATTCCAACAAAAATCACATGGAGGAAGACCTTAGAAGGGTGCTCCTACACCAAGGAGTCATCCCTAGGGCAAAGTGGGCTTTTGGATTTTAGGCAAGTGATTTTATGGTTTTGGAGCGTGACTAACTGACCTGGGATTGTTTCTGAAGACTCCTTGAAGCTTACATAGAGGCATAAAAGCTCAGCTTGGTGGGAAATTCCTTATTGATGACTCAGGTGAAGACTCATCATCATACATGAGTTTTATTGGAAGGTGAGAGGGAAGGAATGTTATGAATGGGAGGATTGGATGGAGAGTGATTTGCAGTGTCGACTTGATAGACAGTGGATCTAGTTATTTACCTTGGCGCTTGTATGGAGGTTTTCACCAAGGTACTTGTCCATAGCACCACAAAGTGGTTTTCACTGGTGGACGAATTGTTTTTCTTTCTTTTTCTTGTAGATTTTTCTTTTTTTGTGTCACATGGAGCCTGCTTGCTAGGTTTCCACCAAAGTGACGCTTTTTTCAAGATCTTTTTCTTAATTTTTTTTTGTATTTTTCTTGATTTTTTAATTTTTTTTGTTTTTTGACAATTTAAGACTTTCTAAGGATTAGGCATAAAATATTTTGAGGTGCATGATATTCATTAGTTCATCCATAGGATCACCTTCAAGAATAGCCAACTGATAAGCTCCTGATCCATACTTTGTTGTGATTATATATGGTCCAAGCCAATTAGGCTCAAACTTGCCTTTCTTTTCTCTATCTTGTAGATTTTTCTGATTCTCCATGAGGACAAGATCACCAATCTGGAATTGTCGAGTTCTGAATTTTTTATGAAACTCATGCACAAACAATTTTGATATACTCAGAGATGATTCAAGGCCTTGAGGTGCCTTTCATCTAACAATTCTAGCTCTTGTAAGTAGGCAATTTTGTATTCCTCATTTGGTAAGATATTTTGCAGCGATACCCTTAGAGAGGGGATCTCCATCTCAAGGGGAAGGATGGCTTTGGAATCAAATACTAGGGAATAAGGAGTGGCACCTATGGGGGTGCGGATGGAGGTGTGGTAGGCCCACAACGCAGGATGGAGTTGGAGGTGCCAATCACGGCCCGCTTCATTGACTGTCTTTTTGAGGATTTTTATTAGGGTTTTATTAGAAGCCTCAGCTTGGCCATTGTCTTGGGCATAATATGGAGTGGAGAAGTGGTGTTGGATGTTGAATTTTTGGCAGAGTTCTTTGACATCCTGGTTTTTAAATTGTCTTCCATTATGTTTGATGATAACTTTTAGGATGCCATATCGACATATTAGGTAGTTCAGGATGAATTTGGATATTTGCTTGCCAGTGGTGAAAGTAAGAGGGATAGCCTCTACCCACTTGGTGAAGTATTCAGTGGGAGTGATAATGAATTTATGTCCATTAGAAGATGAAGGGTGGATTTTCCCAATGATATCAAGCCCCCACTATGAGAAGGGCCGTGGTGTTATAAATGGCTGCAATTCTTGTGACGGTGTATGAATTTTGTCACCATGTTGTTGGCAAGGGATGCATTTCTTCACACAATTATATGCATCTACCTCAATTTTAGGCCAATAGTATCCTATTCTCAAAATATTTTTAGCCAATGTGAGCCCACTTGAGTGTGCCCCATAGATACCCTCGTGTACTTCACGTAATGCCCATTCTGCCTCTTGTTTATCTAAACACCTTAGGAGGGAACCATCGAAATGCCTTCTGAATATGGTGTCTCTGAGGATGGTGTAATGAGAAAATCAGTAGATGAAGGCTTGTTGTTGGGTTTTTGTGAGATGTGGGGGAATGGTGTTGTCTTTGAGGAAAGAAAAGGTTTCTTGGTACCAAGGGGACTTAGGACCAATGAGAACACACACCATTTTACACTCTGGTAGGTCATATGCTGGTATAAATAATTGCTCGACCAAGAACTCACATTTCTAACTGTGTGCTGGCATTTGAAGGAGGGAGCCAATGGTGGCTATTGCATCTGTAGTCCTATTGTTTGTTCATGGGATTTGATTAAATGTGATTGCTATGAAATGTTACTTAAGATCTTCAACCATGGTACGGTTAGGAAGGAGTTTATCATCTTTTGTCTGGTACTCATCATTAACTTGTTTTATAACGAGCGGAGAATCACCATAAAATTGTAACTCCTTTATTTTCTAGTGGATAGCCAAGCGCAAACCATTGATGAGTGCCTCATATTCTGCTATGTTATTGGTACATGCAAAGGCTATTTTGTATGATTTGGGGATGCCATCTCCTTGAGGTGTAACCAATAATATTTCTGCCCCCGATCTATTTTGAGTGCAAGAGCCATCAAAGTATAATTGCCATGTGGGGGATGTGGTGACAACCATAATGAACTCATCTGGTAATTCTGTGAGAAGAGGATGGTCACCTGGAAGTGGAGCTTTAGCCAACTAATCTGCAATAAGATTTCCTTTTTGTCCACATATTCAATGTCAAACTCGCTCAAGAGCATGACCCATTTAGTGGTTGTGCTAGTGAGAGCAGCTTTAGACAAGAGATATTTAAGCGAGTCTATCTTGGCAATCAGCTTTGTTTTGTTGTTCAGCATATAGTGTCAAAGTTTTTGTGTGCTAAACACTAATGCCAAACATGCTCTTTCAATGGGGGTGTAATTGAGTTCATATCCTACCAGTGTTCGACTGATGTAGTAAATGGCATGTTCCTTCCCTTGGTCATCTGTTAGCGCCAGTAATGCCCCCAATGCCACTATAGTAGCACATATGCACAAAATGAGGGGTTTTCTAAGGGTAGGTGGCATCAAAACTGGAGGTGATGCTAGATATTCTTTTAATTTCTCAAAGGCCTTTTGACATAAGAAAATCCCATTTGAATTTTGTGTCTTTACACAACAGGTGTACAAATGGATGGCACTTGTTTGCTAGCTATGAAATGAAATGCCTGACAGACTGGAGTTTTCTCTAGAGACTGCACAGTTGTCTGAGAGTTTTTGGCAGAGGCATTTCCATAATAGCTTTTACCTTTGCAGGATCAACCTCGATGCCTCTGTGGGAAAAAATTAATCCTAGTATTTTTCCCGATGTGATGCCAAACACATACTTTTTAGGATTTAGGTGCAACTTGTATTTTTCCAATCTTTCAAAGATCTGTTTTGGAATAGGGATGTGCTCTTGTCTTGTCTTGGATTTGCCTAGCAAATCATCCATGTAGTCCTCCATAATTTTGTGTAAGAGGTCATGAAGAATTGTTGTCATTGCAAGTTGATATGTAGCTCCAGCATTTTTAAGGCCAAAAGGCATGACATGGTAACAGAAAGTACCCCATGGTGTTGTGAATGCAGTTTTATGCTAATCCTCATCTGCTATCCTGATTTGGTTGTATCCAAAAAACCCATCCATTAGCGATAGCATTTCATGTCCTGTTGTAAGGTCCAAAATCATGTCTATATTGGGGAGTGGGAAATCATCTTTAGGACAAGCTCCATTTAGATCTCAGAAATCTGTGTAGATGTGGATGCCCCTGGCAAGTTTGCTGACAGGTACAATGTTAGAGACCCATTCAGCATAGTCTATGGGTTTGATGAATTCTACATCTAACATCTTTTGGAGTTCTGCCTTGACCAGGAGAGCAATATGCAGGTACATTTTGCACAGTTTTTGTTTTATAGATTTTGCATCTAGGTGGATAGCAAGATTGTGAACCACCAAGGCAGGATCCAACCCTGGCATATCAACATAGGACCGTGCAAAATTAATTTTTACCTCTGTAAGGAAGTTGATGAAATCTTGTTTCTCTTTTTCTGTGAGGGACTTGGCAATGAGCACATTTTGTGGGATGGCTTCAGTGCCCATGTTGATGTTGTCTATTTCTTCTATCAGTAAATTTGATTTGTCCTGTGGAAGGTAACCAATGGTAGGGAGGTCAAATCCCTCATCATCAAATGCCTTTTCTAGGTTTTCACTTTCGGATACGCCCTTTGTTTTTATTTTTTGTTCATCCAAAGGTGCCTCAGGGAGGTTTTCACCTAGGGAATCATGTCTTTTCCTTTTATTATCTTTTTTGTGGCTAAGGACATTGTCTTGATTACCAAAGTATCCCTTTTTGTGTAGTTGAATACCCTCGATTTTGTTACAATCTTCCAAATTTTGCATCATCGGGAGAGCAGTGAGAGCATTATCATTGGCACAGATATCCAAAGTGGGTTTGTCTTGTTGGCCCCAGTCAATGAGTTTAGGATGGACAAGATGTAGCTCATGTAAAGTGGGAGGGGTTAAGGGGGTGATGGTATTGATGTAAGTGTCAAAGAAGATATCTTTCTTGTATTCATAAGGCATTTTGTGGAATTCCTCTTTGTCATTTCTTTCGATATCCAAAGAAGGACTAGAAGGGGCACCAACAATAGTGATCTTAGGCACCAGGGTGTACCCTAAGCCTCTGTTGTGTTTGTAGGAGATAGGATTTATGGGTGCTTTTCTTCTTTTTTCCTCTGGTCCCAGGCCGTATCCTTTGTATCCCATTTTTTCAACTATGGCAGATGCTTTTGGGTAGATTTTATTGGGTACTTTTGCTGGCTCATCATCCTCTTCCCAGTACAACCAGGAAGAGACATCTGCTTCTTCAAGACTCTCCTCATTAAGTGGGCCCCATTGCTGGAAGGTGGTATTTTGGCATTGTATGACTGGTTTCGGGTCCTTTTTGAGCTCCTTTGGTTTGCCAAATGACTTAGGAGAGAGAGGGAGGTTGCCTATTAACAAGACGTCCTCCAATTTGTATTCTCGAGAGCCATTGTCCAAGATCTTGATTTGATTATCCGGTTGGGATGAAGAGGAGGCAACATATGATGTGTCAGATGGGGGCATTGGTGAGGGTCTATTTAGTGGACAATGATACGGATGCTTCCCATCTAATAGTTTGCAATATTGAAAAGGTTGGGGATCGCCTTTGATAGTGATCTCTCTTCCATTATAGGGGAATTTGATGCATTGGTGATAGGTGGAGGGTATGACCTACAAGGAATTAATCCATGGCCACCCAAGGAGAATGTTGTAGGGGAGATCAAGATCTAGTACCTGGCAAGGGGTTTCAATTGTAATGGGTCCCACTTGAAGAGGTAAGGTGATCATGCTCTTTGAAATTCTTTCTGCATCATCATATGCCTTTATTGTGATCCTTCCTGATGTATCTATCAAATCCTCAGAAAGTCCCAATTGTTTTATTAATTTGTATGTACATAGATTAAGCCTAGATCCACCGTCTATTAGGATACGTTTGACCTTATGCTTGTGGATAAGAGCTTCGATGTGCAAAGGTTTGTTATGGTCTTCATCTACAAGAGCATCTTTGAAGGTAAATACCAGGTGCTGCTAGGTAGAAAGGTTTCCAATGAGGGCTTGGAATTGGGTGGTTTTGATGTTATCAGGAATGCGTGATTCAAGAAAGGCTTGTTCCAAAATTTCTTTATGGACCGGGGAAGTCTTAAGAAGTTCCAAAATGGAGATCTGTGTGGGGGTCTTCCCAAGTTGGTCCAGGAGGTCATATCGGTGGGTGGAAGACATGGGTGGTGGATTTGGTGGGGGAGGGACTCCTTGGATGGTGACTTTACCTCAACATATAGTTACATTGCAGTCTTTCTGGGAATTGGAGGTGGAAGGCGTGGCACCTTGAATGACTATCCTAGCAGGATTTGGTCTACTTTGGGAAGAAGGAGGATTAACTCCTTAGATGGTTATGACATTGACATGATTGTCTGCAGGTTCAATGCGACCTACTAAAAAATCAAAGCTGGTTATGTGATTAGCGTAGTCATAACCCATTGCATTAGATGATGAGCCTTTTCCTTTATCATGCTTCGGGAAGGGTTCCTAGTACATTTTAAGTTTGTCATTGTTATTACCAGGTTTTGCATTTGCTACTTCAATCTCACCTCTATCAATGAGATCTTATATGTAGATCTTCAGTTTCATACACTTTCGTGTATCATGTCCCTTGATACGATGGTATTCACAATACTCATTTTCATTATACCATCTTGGTTTAGGTTGATTGGGATCAAACGGGCGAGTGATTGGAAAAACCACTACACTTGCTTGGACAAGTTTTTGAAATACCATTTCAATAGGCTCAACCAGAGGAGTGAAGTCTCTTGGAGTCTAGTTATTCGATCGGGGTGGTCGTCCCTGGATTGAGACATTGTTGTGAGGTTTTTGGGATTGATTTTGATTGTTTTGATTATTGAATTGATGATTATTGGTGGTGGATTTTGGGGGAGCGGCCATGGTTTGGACCTGCTTTGCATCAATTACACCATCATTGACCATGTTTTTGTTTTTAGACCAGAATTTTGGCTTGTCGTTATGATAAGAGGGAGAACTTTGTGTCAACTTCTGGTAATGTTTCAAGGTTCGTTCCTCCATCAAGACACGTTCAAGGGCGAGGCACTTATCAATTAATTTTTGGAAGGATTTGATACATTGGGATATTAAGGGTCTTGAAAGTTCGGTCACCAAGTTCTTTTGAAATAGCTCAATTTGATGTTATTTTGGCATGTCCCACTAGAATTTTTTTATAAGATGTCACCATCTTTGTAGGAAATTGGCAAAGGTTTCTTCGGGCTTTTGTTTTGTATTGCATAGCTCCATCATAGAAACATCATTAACCATATTGTAAGCATAGTGGGCCACAAATTTTTCTGCCAAGTCTGGAAAGGAGACAATGGAACCTCGTGGTAGAGATGAGACCCATGTCGGGGCATCTCCCGTGAGACTCTTGGGAAAGAGTCTGCGAAGATAAAGGTCACTATAGGAGACTTCTTAGCATAAGATGTGGAATTCTCATACATGGTCACGTGGATCTCCTTTGCCTTCATACTTGGTGAATTTGGGGATCTCAAATCCTGGGGGGTAGGGTGCAATTGATATAGACGGGTCGTAAGGACAAGGGAAAAACTCTTTGAATGAGTAGGTTTTTATTTTATTAGTTCTTTCTTTCATGTCCTTGATGATATTTTTCATGTCTAGAATTTCCTTGATGAGGTCTTGTTGTGGACTTTGATAATGATGAATTGTATTTGCCCCAAGAATTGGATGAGCCAAAGAAGGTGCACCACCACCAATATATTGATATGATGAGGAGGTAGGAACGTGGGATGTGAAGACCGATGTCCCAGGGATTTGTGTGATAGTTGGTCATGGTCTGCAAACTATTGTGACGGGATTGAGTATGGCTCAGATAAAACTTGTGACATTGTTGGCGGGAAGGGAAGTTTGTGGAATAGAAATAGGTGGTTGAATGGAAGGAGGTGGTATAGAAGTGCATTGGAGAATAGATGAGATCAAATGTGATAGTGGTATAGATGGTAAGGATGGAGACCATGGTGGGAGGTGCCACGGGTGACATTGATTGAGCTTGGATGATTGATGGGGCTGCAATTGATTGAGTCTGAATAATAGGTGCAACACTTTGTGTGGGAGCGAGGTCTCCCTATGGTTGTTGGGCAAGAGTGGATCTATTAAATTTAGGTGGAAGTTGAGCTCCACTCTCAAGGAGAGTTTTCAGAAGTGCAGTAGGATTGTGTTGAATAAACTTTTCCATCATCTCTTGGTTATAAGAATCCACTAGGAAAGTTTGCACTTTCGGAGAGAGTTCATCTTGGCTAACCATGTTAGGATTTTGGCTTTGATCTTGATTGCTAGGTTGCCCACTTTGTGTAGGATCTTGCGTGGGATATTCATATAAGGCACTAATGTCTAGCATGCCATATTATTGTTCAACCATCTTTCTCTTTTGGGATCAAGTTGTGACCATACACGAATAACCTTGGAAAAGTTTGGAGGGAGAAATTTGTGATGAAAGGACTTAGCAAGATATTTGTGGAGTTTTGGATTTTGTCTTTTATGACAAGGGATTTTGTTGATTGGTATGGTTCTTGGATTAGATCCCAGATTTGATTAGGATTTGACACCTTAGTCCCTGGATGAGGATTTTAGGTGGTGGATGCAACCACAAGTAAGGTGATGGCCAAGTTGTGTAGAATTTAGACCTTGGATTGATGATTAAAAAGCCTCTCTTATATCAAGGGTTGACTAATGACCCCAAGCAAAGTAAAGACGAGAGTTAAGAGTCTTGATTGACTCAAAAGGATCAGGCAAAAGGTACTTGGAGAGGATTCCCCTTCAAGCACAAGAGCCAATTGATTAATGATGAGGTCTAAATGGAATTTCACAAGGCATGTAACCTTAACGCGAGGTTAAATTGGATTAGAGGATGATTGGATTTAAATTTTGATAATTGATTTGATAGTGGAGGGAGATTGATTTGATGTGCTAAGTCCTTGGGAAATTTGAGGATGATTGATGGAGGAGGTATGGTAGTGATGGCTTAGAAGAAACTTGATGACTAGGTTGTCTTTGGTATGAGCATGACTTAATGGAGGATCGATTCGAATGGGAAGTTGTATGAAGGGATAAAACCACCCTGATTTGGATGATAGTAGGTGTTTCAAAGGACAAAATTGAATGTTGATGGAGAGGATGAACTCTTAGCTTCTCTCTTGGGCTTATGATGTTGGTATTTTCGTATGGTTTTGTCATTTGATGTCAACACCTACTAAATACACCTACTTTGGAGATCCAACAACATTCACTGGCAAGCAGTAATCTGTGCAATAGTTACTAGTATATGATCAACCAAAAGGATATAATGTTCACCGGTACCTGGAATGACATCGAAGACACTTGGTAATGTCAAAGACATCATGTGGACACTTTATTTTGAAGTACTAATCATTGATATATTCTTATTTGCATATTTGCTTTTACCGGAAAATAGGTCCAGGCCTTTACCGGCAAATAGGTCCAGTTTATCTAGGGTTACACTGGCAGGTTTATCTTTTCCAGATCAGCATGGCACGCTATGGAGATGATTTATTATTGTTATAAATGCATTAAGTCAGCATGTTTTACTGGTTATTGCATCGATATTATATTATTTGTAAAATGTTTTATTGTAATATCTTGTAGAGCTGACCTACTAAAATTGGTCTTATGGTATGGTATAAATGTAAGATCTTATTTGTAAGATCAAGTGTGGAATGCAAAAAAAAGATATGAGTGAAGGTATATGCGAGATCAAGAAGAGGCATACGCGAAGACATCATCTAAAAGTGAAGTTAGGTTTTTGTAGAAGCATATCAACATTACACCGGTACTGAATTCAGCATATGAAGATGCGATTGTGTACAGTACATTCTTATTGGATTTAACCATCCAACTGTAGTCAGTGTGACTCCCATTTGTGATTGAGTAGTGAGCTCTAGGCTATTGGCCTTTCTGCATCTGTAGACCCCTCTTTGTACACTTATTATCTGCAGTAGTATCATCTGATTGTGGGTAAGGTTTCCCACCATTGTTTTTCCCCTTACAGGGTTTCCACGTACAAATATTGGTGTCATGTGTTGTGGATGACTTTGTGTTTATGTTTCATGCATTAATTCTTACCGGTATGGCAATTTACTATTAACACTATCTACCGGCATACTTAACTGGTTCACCGGTATTAAGCATTAAGTTGGTTAATAAGTTTTTGGTTTGAATTTATTAGACAACTGATTCACCCCCCCCCCTCTCAGTTGTCTTCGAGACCTAACAATTGGTATCAGAGCTTAGTCCTCTTTTTGCAAAAGTTTAACAACTTGAGGAGATCCAATGTCTACTAATTATTTCAGAAAGGACAGTCCTAAACTTGATGGAACCAACTATGGGATATGGAAGATCAGAATGGAGACACATCTGAATTGCATTGGTAAAGACATCTGGGAAGTTACTAAAAGTGGTTATACTGTTGCTGTAGCTGGTCAGACTGCTCCAACTACTTTAGCTAAAGATGAAGAAAATGATTGCAAAGCAAGAGAAGCACTCTTGAGCGCATTATCAGATCAACAAATCATGGGATTATCAGATAGATCTAATGCTAAAGCTATTTGGGATCATTTGGAAACACTGAATGAAGGAGATTCCATAGTCAAAATTGCAAAACTTGAAAGCTTCTGAGTCAGGTATGAACATCTGAAAATGGAAGAAGATGAAAGGATTTCTGCTTTTATGGAAAGAGTAAATGAAATTGTTTTGGGTATCAAATGTTGTGGAGGAACCTTGAGTGAGGATGAGATTGTCTCAAAAATCTTAAGAGGTTTTCCACCAGCATATAAAATGAAGGTTACTACTATAAATGAGTTGAGAACAATGCCTAATACATCAGTAACTAGGGATACATTGATTGGAAAACTTTCAACTTTTGAAATTGAGGAATTTGGTCCTGTTGCTACTATAAAAACTGATTTGGCCTTCAAAGCATCAACATCATCTGCTCCATCTTTTGACAAATTAGACTGGAGAGCCTTTTTTGCAAGAGAACTTGAAGAAACCAGGAAGGAGAATGAAGAGCTTGAAGAACTTGAAGCACTATTTGCAAGAAAAATGCCAAAAGGCCCAATTGGAAGTAAGTATGAAGGTAAAGCACCCTTTAAATGTTTTAACTGCAATAAGATTGGTCATATGGCTTCAAGATGCCCTGTTAGACATGCTAGACTAAGAGAAGAAGCTAGAAGAACATACAAACCTAATCCTGAATATCAGAGATACAGATTTAAGAAAAACAAAGATAAATCTTGTTACATTGCTGATGAAGGTGTGACTGATGATTCTGATGAAGATCCAACAGACAATGGATGGGCCTTTGCTTCTATAATAGAAGATCAACCAATACCTATTGTTCAACCGGTAGAACAAGCCCTAGCAGCTAAAGTTGAATCAAAGGATGAATGGATTATTGACTCAGGATGCTCACATCACATGACTAGAGACAAAGGTAAATTCTTGAACTTTCAAGAATACAATGGAGGTTTAGTAAGATTTAGAGATGAAAAAGCCTGTTCAATCAAAGGTAAGGGTTCAATATCTCTTGATGGTAAACATAACACTGACAATGTCTACTATGTTGAAGGATTAAAACATAATCTTTTAAGTGTTGGTCAATTAGTTGAGAAAGGTTTTTAGTTACAATTTAAAAATGGAAAATGCAAAATCATGAATAGAACTGGTTTGGAAATTGCAACCAGTAATCAGATTGGAGGTAATATCTTTCATTTGAATAACAGTGAAAAGGCATGCTTAATTGCAAATATAGATGAAAGTTGGTTATGGCATAAAAGACTGTCATGTAAATTTTGATTGCATGGTAAAAATCAGTACTTCTAAGGTAGTTAGAGATCTACCTAAAATTGTGAAACCTCAGAATACAATTTGCAAGGAATGTCAATTTGGAAAATAAGTTAGAGCTAGTTTCAAAAGTATTCTAGAAAAATCCAATAATGCTCTTGATTTAATTCACACTGATTTATGTGGTCTAGCTAGAACTAAAAGCTTACAAGGTGATAGATATTTCATGCTAATTATTGATGATTATTCTAGAATGTGTTGGGTTACTTTTCTCAAAGAAAAATCAGAAGCACTTGGGAAGTTCAAACTATTCAAAGCAATGGTTGAAAATGAAACCGGTAAGAAAATCAAATGTTTAAGATCAGATCAAGGAGGAGAATTCACATCTAAAGATTTTAATACATTCTATGAAGTGAATGGAATTAATAGACAGTTATCAGCACCTCGGACACCACAACAAAATGGAGTTGTTGAAAGGAAAAATAGAACTATCTTGGATGTAGCAAGAATTATGTTATCAGAAGCAAATCTACCACATGTGTACTAGAGAGAGGTAGTAAGCACTGCTATCTATACATTCAACAAAGTTCACATCAAAGGTGAAACCGGTAAGACCCCTCATGAACTATGGTTTGGTAATATTCCTACTCTTAAGTACTTTAGAATTTTTTGAAGTAAATGTTATATTAGAAGAGATGAGTATATTGGCAAGTTTGATCCTAGAAGTGATGAAGGAATATTTCTTGGTTATTCATCTAAGAGCAAGGCATATAGATGTTTTAATAAAAGATTATAGAAAATTATTGAGAGTACAAATGTAAAGATTGATGAACAATTCAGAGGAACTTCAAGATATACAGACTCTGAACTAGAAACATAAATTATGACAAATGAACCTACAATAAATTCACCGGTACATAATGATGATCCAGTTACTTCGATATCATTAGAAGATTCCATAGTAATTGAAGAACAACAACAGACTAAGACACCCGGGTATATAAGACTGAATCATTCTGAAGATTAGATAATTGGAAGCAAATTTAAAGGAGTTATGACAAGAGGAATATTGGCAAATGAAGAGGTATGTCTTATTTCTCAAATTGAACCATTAACTATCAATGAGGCATGTGAAGATAAATTTTGGATTAAAGCTATGGAAGAAGAATTAGGACAAATTGAGAAAAATAATACTTGGACACTAGTTACCCGGCCTAAAAATAAAAATGTAATTGGAACCAAATGGGTATTTAGAAATAAACTTAATGAAGATGGTAAGGTTGTCAGAAATAAAGCAAGACTAGTGTGTAAGGGATATTCTCAAAAAGGAGTTCATTACAATGAGACCTTTGCATCGATAGCCAGAATTGAGGCAGTTAGATTATTCTTGGCTTTTGCAGCTCAAAAGGATTACAAAGTTTATCAAATGGATATTAAATGTGCATTTTTGAATGGAGATCTTGAAGAGGAAGTCTATATTGAACAACCTGATCGATTTTCTTTGATAGATGACAATGATATGGTTTGCAGATTAAGAAAATCTCTATATGGATTAAAACAAGCCCCAAGAGCTTGGTATGCAAGATTGGATAAGTATCTTTTAAAGATTGGTTTTATTAAAAGAAATGCAGATAGAAATTTATATTACAAAGTAACTAATGATGACATCTTGATTATTGAAGTATTTGTTGATGATATAATCTTTGGAGGAGAAGATGAATTATGCAAACAATTTTCTCTTTAAATGCAGTAAGAATTTGAAATTTCTATGATTGGAGAAATAAAATTCTTTTTAAGATTGCAGATTTTATAGACTAATAAATGTATATTTTTTAGTCAATCTAAGTACTTGAAAGAACTAGTTAAGAAATTTGGGATGGAGAACTCTAAACCGGTAAGCACACCTATGAGTACAAATGACAAATTATCTCAAAGGGATGAATCTACACCTATCAATCCAACTAGATACAAATCTATGGTAGGAGGTTTACTGCATTTGACACAAACCAGACCTGATATTATGAATGCAGTATGTATAGTTTCTAGATTTTAGAGTAATCCTAAGGAAAATCATGAATCAGCAGTGAAAAGGATTTTCCGGGTACTTACAAGGAACAACAAATCTTGGATTATGGTATCCTAAAGATGAAAATTTTGATCTATGTGCATATACAGATGCAAATTGGGCAGGAGATGTGGATGATAGAAAAAGTACCACTGGAGGAGCATTCTTTCTTGGTTGAGTAAGAAACAGAGTTGTACATCTTTATCAACAGCAGAATCAGAATATGTTCCAACAACAACAAACTGTACACAGGTACTTTGGCTTAAGCAAATGTTGAAAGACATAAAGGTAAAATGCAAGGAACCTATTACTATATACTGTGATAACACTGCAGCAATTGATATATCTAAAAATCCGGTATTACATTCTAAAACAAAACATGTTTGTATCAAACTGAATTTTCTAAGGGAAAAAGTTGTAGAAAAAGAGATAAAACTGGTTTATGTGAATACTAAAGAACAACTTGCAAATATTTTCACAAAACCTTTGCCTAAGGAAACTTTTGAGTATCTCAGAGATCAACTCGGAGTCATACCACCACCAGTAGTGACTTAGACAGTTGAGGATTGTCATCAACCGGCAGAATTAAATGGACAAATCTTTTATTCTGGTATTTGATTAGGAAGCTACTTCTCAGGGGGAGTAGTTGGTATATTGAATTGGTTGGTATTTTGTATGAACTTGACCTTTTGTGACTTTGGCATTTGATGTCAAAGGGGGAGAGATATCTATGGAAAAACACATTATCCTTTTGGAAAGAAAAAGAGATTTTAAGGGAAAGTTTTTTTTTAAAGATTGGTATTGTTACTCACAGGGGGAGAAATGAAGATTGTTGGTTTTTGTATTTGGCATTTTTGTTTTGGCACTTTGATGGTTTTTCCATCTTGTGTTGCCATCAATGCCAAAGGGGGAGATTGTTGGTATTTTGGTATGGTTTTGTCATTTGATGTCAACACCTACTAAATACACCTACTTTGGAGATCCAACAACATTCACCAGCAAGCAGTAATCTGTGCAATAGTTACTAGTATATGATCAACCAACAGGATATAATGTTCACCGGTACCTGGAATGACATGGAAGACACTTGGTAATGTCGAAGACATCATGTGGACACTTTATTTTGAAGTACTAATCATTGATATATTCTTATTTGCATATTTGCCTTTACCGACAAATAGGTCCAGGTTATCTCAGGTTACACCGACAGGTTTATCCTTTCTAGATCAGCATGGCATGCTATGGAGATGATTTATTATTGTTATAAATGCATTAAGCCGACATGTTTTATCGGTTATTGCATCGAATATTATATTATTTGTAAAATGTTTTATTGTAATATCTTGTAGAGACGACCTACTAAAATTGGTCTTAGGGTATGGTATAAATGTAAGATCTTATTTGTAAGATCAAGTGTGGAATGCAAAAAAAAGATTTGAGTGAAGGTATATGCGAGATCAAGCAAAGGCATACATGAAGACATCATCTGAAAGTGAAGTTAAGTTTTTGTAGAAGCATATCAGCATTACACTGGTACTGAATTCATCATATGAAGATGTGATTTTGTACAGTACATTCTTATTGGATTTAACCATCCAACTATAGTCAGTGTGACTCCCATTTGTGATTGAGCAGTGAGCTCTAGGCTGTTGGCCTTTCTGCATGTGCAGACCCCTCTTTGTACACTTACTATCTGCAGTAGTATCATCTGATTGTGGGTAAGGTTTCCCATCATGGTTTTTCCCCTTACAGGGTTTCCACATACAAAAATTGGTGTCATGTGTTGTGGATGACTTTGTGTTTATGTTTCATGCATTAATTCTTACTGGTATGGCAATTTACTATTAACACTGTCTATTGGCATACTTAACTGGTTTACCAGTATTATGCATTAAGTTGGTTAATAAGTTTTTGGTTTGAATTTATTAGACAACTGATTCACCCCCCCCCCCCTCTCAGTTGTCTCTAGGACCTAACATATGAAACATGGGATGGATGGATTTTTGACACAAATTTTGACTTTGTGTGGGTAATGACTTGGACAATTGTTTGTGTCTTGACAAGTGTTTTTGCAATGTGTTTGGGGATAGTGATGTGTTTTTAGTCTTCTCTTGGTAAGTATGTATCAAACAAAGAAAACACAATGATCAAATCCATATTATCTCAAAGACACTCATGCTCATATACAACATTCTTAAGGCTGGCAAGGACAATAGTCATTGGATCCCAATCGGTTTCCCAGCTATGATTACCCAGAGCAGACACTTAGATGCTTGACCCCCCTGGCTCCCCTTTATGACACTCACTTCTTGGGGTAGCCAAGCATCAATTCCCATGAAAACTCCTCATGGCAAACTTTGTGTCTCTACTAAGGGTTGTAAAATTATGGGCGGCTTCGAAGGTCCAACCTCCTGCACCAATGACTAGAAGATTTTTGGCCACTATGAACAAGATGTTTAGTAAGTCTTCCTGTTAGGAGCTACCCTTCGAAGTTGCGCAAGTGCAATTGAGGCCTATAGCCCAACAAAGCACCAAGAACTTAGTAGTCATGCAAGCGTGATTGAGATCTCTAGGATCCTACTAAGCACCCAATGTGAGAGTGAACTCTCATATAGCCCCAACCATTGACCCTTTTGTAGTCAATGGCCTATTTATTATAGTGAGTTGGGAACCCCAGGTCCGGGTGTACTCACTTGGGTCATTCCCCTCTTACCTTCTGAAAGAGCAATTTGGGAGGGCAGGCCTGCTAGAGGTAAACATGCAATCAAACAAGAAAAGGTTGGAGGGTCTGGATTTCTGATTGTCTAGTAAGACGAGCATACTCTCCTACCTTTACACTTTTCTTAAAAACAAATAAGACAATGGTTCATTCCATTTTAATTAATATCTAGGTCCCTAATTTAAATAAATGCACAATATTTGGTTGAATCAGCTAGGCAACCTGCAAAACAACTTGATTAGTAGTTTGAAAAATGGAGTCTTCAACAAGCGTCCTACAAAAGACAACAAAATGGCAAAAATATTAAATTTTTTGAATTTTTGGGAATAAGTAGAAAAACATGAATAAAAATTTTTTTACTAATGACAAATGTGGATTTGGAGGAAGCTTTGATGGGTAAATGGGCTTTGACTAGGTTTTTTGCCACTTTCCAAGGGATAGGCAAACATAAAATGAGGATTTTGGAGGAGAGATGAAGGAATGGAAAAATTTGTCCAAGAGGGACAAAGAAGAAAAAGTTGGAGATAGACAATGTGGGAAAATTTGGAGGTGATTGGGTAAAAGTGGAAGGAGTTACAACAAACCTTAAAAATAGAGGAATGTGGGATTTTGGGCTTCAAAAAGTGGATTTTGGGATAAGGTCCCCTAGGAAGGAAATGTGAAAAATGGCAATGCGGGGGATCTAGTGAAGTTTGGAGGAAAATGGAGTGGAGATAAAGAAGATATGGTAAAAAAATAGAATAAATTTTGGACGGTTGAATTAAACTGCAAAACTAAAAAGATGGAAATTAGTCCTAACTGCACTACACAGACAACGGATTAAGCTGCAGAACTAAAAAGATGGAAATTAGTCCTAAATTCACTACACAGATAGTGGATTGAAAATGATAGAACTAAAAAGATGGAAATTAGTCCTAACTACACTGCACAGATAGTGGATTAAGCTACAAAACTAAAATGATGGAAATTAGTCCTAACTGCATTGCACAGACAGTGGATTAAAAATGACAGAACTAAAAAGATGGAAATTAGTCCTAACTGCACTGCATAGATAGCAGATTAAAAATGATAGAACATACAAAATAGAAACGCCTACACTCACGTTGAACCTAAAAAATAGAGATCTGTGGGAGTTAGCAGGTAAAATTTTTAAAATTTAAATTTAAATAGCTAGGCAGAAATAACATTAAAAACACTCATGCTAATTTAAAACTCCCACGCTGAAACACCAGTGCTTGCGGTAAACAAACAAACAGAGAGTAAAATTTTAAATTTCAAACTGCAGGCATTGTTTTGCAGTCACTCGCGCTATTCCGGAACCTACGTCTCACAACTCACAAAAACTCATTAAAAAAATATTAGTTCTTAGGGATGTGGATCCCACTGGGTGTGCTAGAAGGAAGAGGATAAAATACTAGTGAGGTGGATTAGATAACAAATATGTAGATCAAACATATAATCACATGAAATCCAAAGACATAATTTGAAATGCTCAAAACGAAGAATGAAATGCATATACCTCACAAACCAATACCTTCTCCTTTGGATGGAGTTTGATAAAGTGAAGGCGCCCTTGGATGATGCTCCACTTGATGTGCTCCTCTTGCTTGCTTGATGTGGATGGCTCTCCAATGTTGTGCACAATATGAAATGGATTCTAGGAGGATGATATGGACGAAATGGTTAAGTGTGGATGAAATATGATTTGGAAAAAATGGCTCTCCTCTTGCTTGCTAAGATGATTTCCTAGGCTCAAAAGGGCAACATAAGATTACTGAACTTGGAGATGAAAAATGAAGGGATAGAATCCTCAATTTATAGGAAGAGGAGAGGAAAAATGGATGGCTAGGATTGCTTGTGAGCTCCCACAAGGCCCAAGAGAGGGTGTGGAGACCACAAGATATGCCTTAAATGAATTTCTTGTCTCCACACTCCTCAAGGTACATTGGGAAGACTTCCCAAGGTATCTTGAGAAGAGCAAGGTGCATTGGGAAGACTTCCCAATGTGCCTTGAGAGGAGCAAGGGATGTGACATTCCTTGAAGAATGGAGAGGAGGAATTAAAAATTCTCCAAAAAGGGGTGATCATGGGGATTAGAGGAATAAGAAGGAATTAAAAATTTCTTGGGAGAGGAGATGCCTAGAGGATTGTGAGATTTCAAAAATCTCACATTCACCTAGGAAAAGAGCATTAAAAGCTGGTGGTTGGATGGAAGGGACAAGGTGTTGACTTTGTGGCTAATCATGATGATTAGCCACTAGCAACTCATTAGGAGGGGATTAGAGGAAATGTTAGGTGGGATTAGGAGTTGTAGGAGGATTTTATTAGGAGAGAGAAGGAGAGGAGGGAATTAAAAATTAGAAGAATAAGGTTAAGTGAGTTTAAGGAGTTTCTAGAAGATTTTATTAGGTTAATGATGAATTAAGAAGATGATTTGTAGGAATCATGTAGGTTAACTAATTAATTGAAATTAATTAGCCAAGAGGAAGATTTGTGAGGATTTAATTTTTGGAAGAATAAAGAAAGGGATTGATTTATTAAATAAATTAGTCACATACCATAGTGACAATATTAATTATATTTAATTAATATTGAAGAGAATTTGAATTAACATAATTAATTAATTAATTATGTGAGAAATTAAAAATAATTAAAAGTAATTATTTTAAATTGTCTATAGGGTTTCCACATCAAAATCTCTTGTGTTATGGTGATTGTGCTTCAGTGGGTGAATGCCTTTTTTACTGTCTAGTTTGCATTTGTGTTAACCGATTTGTTAGTAAAACTGTTATACCGGTTTACTACTAAACTATTTAAGTGTTTAAGTTCAGTATTCTTTGGCATACTAATTCACTCCCCCCTCTTAGTATTCATTAAATACAATGTCTGAATTGGAATACAACATCTACCAATGCTAGGAATCAGTTTCGGTTAAGCACAATATGATCTATTGCCTTTGATCTAGAAAAACTACTTTGTTCTTCTCTGCTGCCAAATGCTAGATCATCAAAACTCAAGATGTGCACACAAGACTTCTCTCAATCACTCCCAAAAAAAATTCCTCATATCTACCATCATCTAAAATGATTGTGCAAGTCAATCTTATATATCCACACTACCAAAATAGATCTCCATCAAGTCAGGTTCACAAAAATACAAAATATGAAACATGTAGTCTCATGTCGGCCCAATCCTCCACAAATCCATATACCGAGCCTAAAACATGTGATCAAAATCTTCACATGCAATGACACAAACTGCTTGAACATAGCAACAATTACCGAAATCATCCCTTCACTTCCAGAATACACATTACCCAGCTTGTCCACACAATAGCTCTGCTCTTCTAGAATCACCATATACCGAACTAAGAATCATGCACTAGAATCAACACTGGAGGCTAGAATTACAAGATGATCTATCTTAAACAACCAATAAACTATCCTGACCACTGCAGCCAAAACTGCATCACAAAAAATGAATTATGCTCAGTGAAACTGTATACTATGTTCATACTTTGTCGGACTAATGCCTAAAGTCAATATGACTTCTGGTAGATCAAATCTATAGGCACCGAATAGTATCACTAGACTGAGTTGCCATCAATGACAACCCCCAAGTAATCTCCATGCATCTAACATCACCAAAATAGTGTCTCTTTCCAACAATATCCCCCTTTGCTATTGATGGAAACACTATGAAAAATGACAAGTGCTCAACTATAGAACAATCCAAAAATTTGTACACTCAACTAACTCCCCCTAAGAATGTGCACCATTTTTTACTACTCTCTCTCCCCCTTTGACATCAATGGAAAAGGGTAGGAATCCACCAAAACTTATATACAAAAGAATGTATACAGTGATCTATAGAAACTTGAAAATATCTGCATAAGTTACCTTCAAGGACTTCAGGTACTCATTCTATCCTCTTAGGAAACAATCCAAGACATTAATTAAGGCACTGAACATGTATGCATGAACTTCTACACCTTTAAGATCTACTAGTACATCTTTTCCCAAAGCAGTTATCATTATGCTCCAAGCAAAGTGTCTAACTGGGGAGTGATTAGACTCCTCAATTCTCTCACTCTCCCTAATAACCGCTCCTTCTCTGCACTCAAGCTCTTGATTTTATCTTTTAGATTCATAATTTGGGCTTCAAAACTGCTAGCAAAAATTGAAAGAGGGGCAAAAGATTGTGAAATTACAACTAACTGCCCTTCATATTCCCTTATCTTTTTGTCAATGTCTACTATAAATTTGGGTAAAATGAGACACGACTTAAATATTTTACCACCTTCATCTAAAGCATCATCAACACTATTTACCACAGATTTCAAAAATACCCTATCAACCTCAATTGTTTTAAAAAAGGTTTGGAGTCTCATCTCATTAAATTTATTCAAAAATTTTATATCCGTTGCTTTCTCCAATGATACAAAATCTGATTCAACTTTTTTTAACATACCCTTAAGCTTACTGGAGGATGTGTCACTGGAATCCTACTTAAGGTTAGGCAAAATTTGATCAAGGGTGGCTAACTTCAGTGCTTGTATGGGAGACAATGTGCTGAAATCAATCAGCCCATGGGAAGTCATCTTCTTCAGCAATAATTTGCTTCCCTTTTTCAGAAACAATGTCTCTTTCCATGGTCACCAGTGCCTCTTCAACCTTTGAACTTCTCCTTTTTCCTTTTCTATATTAGCATTAGCACCTGTATCACCCTTTGCTATATCATCTTCTTCTTCAACTTTCTCATCTACAATCTCCTCGACTACTTCCTCTAAGTGAACTTCCATAATAGGAGGATCTTCAACAACTTCACCAGAGTCCCCAACTGTTTGATTATCAGTGGTGTCATCTACAACTTCTTTCTCTATCGGATCAATCTACACAGATGGTTGTTTGTGAGAAACTTCTGACTAATCATGAACAAATGGAGTAGAAGTGTCTTTGCTCGATTGATCTTCCTATTGGGAATCATCCTTCTCCAGATTAACTTGATACTGATTCTCCTTCAAAAACTTCCTCAAAATACTCTCAGTTTCCTTAGCAACTTTAGCATATTTCCCAAACATTATTTTATTTACCTGGTGTTTACTTCTAAACTTCTCCTATACAATTTTCAAAATTCTTTGGATTTTATCTTTTGAAATGATAGAACAAAGATTAACTAATGTGTATTCTTTTAGTCTCTCATCTTCAAGGCTTGTTGCATGTCTTCGGGCATCCAAAATATCATATAATTCCTTTAGAATTATAAATGAAAAATCTAACAAAACTTTACTATATGTATTCAAATACTTTATTATTGCTTCTTCAATTGATCTCTGCTCACTCTCATCACAATTCTCATAATATACTGAGATATTTTTCAAATTTCCTTCCTTGACTATCTAATTAATCAATTCACTTAGTGTCAAAGGAGGTACAATAGTGTAGGATCCATCAAGCTTACTAGACTTCAAGGCTTCATCTAATTTAGATATCTGCTTCTTGCTTGATCTGGCTTTCCTAGATTTCTCACCTTGAGTTCTTGGATTCTTTGCTTGTTGAGCTTCATTGGAGGGAGGCTTCCGAACTACCCTGACATATGTGGTAGTCTTATTCACTTCTCTAACTTCTTCATCTGATTTGGTTTCCTCTTCTACAAAATCTTTCTCTTCTCTTCTCCACCGATTGATGTTGATTGCAGTTTAGGTGGAGGGACTTCCTTCTGTGCACCAGAGGTAGGTGCTGACTTGCTTGTCTTAGCCTTATCTTTCTTGGAAGGAGTGGGAACTGATTTATCCTATTGCTTCACCATGTCCTCCTCCTTCAATATGTTTTTCTCATGGGCCCTCTGCACAACTTCTTTTGTTATGCCTATATGCTCTTCTAGTTGTTTAACTTCCTTCCTCAATTTTCTCTTCCTTCTAGATTCAGTAAATTACTTGTGAAGGCTTTAGTCTTTTTCTTTGAAAGTCCTAAATCTTTCCTCCCCCTGATCCATCCTCTTACTGAGATAGTTTTGTGCATATGTATCAAGAGTAATTTCATCTACCTCATAGCCCATCGACAAGATCCAAATAGTCCTAGGCTCTATTGTTTCCATGTGACATTGATCCTTGTCCACCATGAAGCATATTGTGTTTTCATATTTTTCAACTATAGCCTTTGGAATTCGTTATTTTCCCTACATCATCTCCTAAAAGGTTTTGAAGTGACCCCATAAGGCATATTTTTGTACAACTGCATCACCAACACCCTGCAAGCCTTCCTTGATTTGCACTTACACTGGTTTGTCATAGGCCTATTGAACCTTTCCAATCTCAGGGATCTCATTTAAGAAATACAATATCAAGAAAATGATCAAAAAACCATATTTAAATACATTCTTCTTGTCCTACTTGATCTTCTTAATATTTCTTATTAATTCATTTAGAAGCACTATGCGCAGATCAAACTTCTTATTTTCTTTAAGCATCTGATATGCTGCATAAATTGTGGCACTGGATACAAAATTTTGCCTACTTGACTGATAAACTTTGTAACTGATAACCGTTGAAGTGAATATTGCATTAAATTCCACTATATCACTTATGGTCATTGATCTATTATCATGTCTTGAATTGGTTACCTCTATTATAATGGTGTTCTTTACATTCTGGAGGGTATAAACTTCACTGGTAGCGTTCAGACAAGTCACCGCTTGAATAGCCTGCTTTGTGATCTTATAGGGTTTGTCTAGCCATAACAATTCATCATGGACTCGACTTAAAACATACCTTACCCATTAAGGTTCATCAAATACCAGGAAATGAACAAACTGAATAAAATACTTTTCCTCCAAATTCTTAAAATCACCATGTGCTAAATGTACAGGGATAACATGTTAGAGTTTCTCAATTCCTTGATTTTGCAATGAATGTAAGCCCTAATATCCTCATTGTGTTAAACTATGTACAACGCAAAAGAAAATACACCATTTAGATCATCTTCTATAGACTTAAATGGATGTTTCTTGAAAATGGGCCTAGCTCTTTCAGTGATCTCAACAAAAAGTGGAGTTGCAATGCTAGAAGATGATGCCATTTTGAATTTAGGGTATGAACCAATTTCTTAAAAAATAGATAAATAAATTTTTAATCACAACCAAATGCAAGAAGTCTATGTTAGATCTCCATGAGCTCGAATTTTGCTTTGGAATCTATTTCACTCTACTGCTCTACTCTTCTCTCTTTAATTGCATTGTGAATAATGAATAAAGAAATTATTTTTTATCCATTGAAAACCTAATTTCTAGTTGTGTTAAATGCACAACCCTAAAGTCTTTTGGATACACTGTTTTCCATCATTTCATTCACTAGATTATCAGACTGTCATAAAATCTTCCAGTTATCAATTGCATAACTGATCTCTATCATCTACAACCATCCTTGACTGGTTACATATCTTAGCAAGGGGGTTCTAACGATCTGCATGATAATCTTCCCCATAAGGCAAAAATTCCCTAGTTACCGGATGAGGCTCCAGCACCAGATTCAGTTGTTGAGCCATTTTGCAAAAATTGAATATTCCTTTTTCACCCACATATTCTTATGCTAATCTTTGATCTCTTCCAGTTTATCTTTTCCCTTTTCATCTACTTTTTTCTTGTTCACTAAAGCATTCTTTCTATCATGCCCAAACATTTTGGGCAAGAAATGGAACAACAAAATTTTATTTGAACAACCTAATAAAACTAGTTAAGCTAAAATAAAACTGCAATAATAAGTCTTGTGTTAACTATGTTTGTGATGAATACTAAGAGGGGGGTGAATTAGTATGCCAAAAATCTTTGCACTAAAACAATTACATAGTCTAAAGATAAACCGGTAAATCAGTCTGACAATCAAACTAGTTATCACACATACAAACCAAAATGTGAATAAAACATTCACCCACAAAAGCAATACAACCATAACACAAGATATTTGACATGGAAACCCAACTAGGAAAAACCATGGTGAGATGGAACTCACAAGTCACTATTTGCAGAATAGAAACCAGACTGGTTAAGGTCAGACCGGTTAAGGTCTTACAATGTTCTTCACCAGAACAGATCCTGTTAGGAATCTCAATCTCTATTAGGAGATAAGTCCAATTAAAGACTACCTTGTTAGAGGATTTTAGATTCACATGTGTGAACCACCTTGTTAGAGGATTTTACAAAGGCTTTGAGGCCTACCCGGTTAAGGGCTATAGACTTGTCAAAGATGTGAGTAATCAACAAGTGTTTGATCAATCTACTAGCACAAACTGCTTGGTTAGATCCAGTATTGCTCACAGCTAATGCATTCCAACATTACTTCAGTCTTCTTTATCTATCTCAATTACAACTCGATCTTCTCAGATAAGATCACTCTTCACTTCCACCTTAAACCCTAGCTCAACATAAACCCTATTCGCAACTTCTTCAACAACTTGAAAACCCTAGACATGATGTCCTTTTAAAGGAATCTGATTTCATGTCGGTCCAATAGGATTACATTACAATTTCCTAGGTTCAGTGAATCTAGACATACTCAGTAACATGACACAAGAATCACCATCAATGTGTCGGCACCATCAAACAATTGGTGGATTTGTAACTCATCACAAAATGTCGGTTGGTAACTCATCACAGAGTATTACCGGTTCATACAAAATGCTGGTTCTCGGTTTGACAAAAATGAAGATTGGTAAGAATGTGTTGTGCTTCTTTGCTTCCTCATACCGCTTGTGATCTGTGAACCGCTTGGGGTTGGCATGCCGCTTCAGACCGGGAAACACATTTTGCAAAATCACCACTAGTCTAAAAACTAGAATACAACATATCGGTTGGAACAAATACCGATTGAGCATGAGCTCATACATATAAAGGGGATCTCAATATAAGTGTCTGTCCATCAATGACAATCACAACATAAACATCAAAAATGCCAACAATCTCCCCCTTTGGCATTGATGGCAACACTTAGGAAAATAAAATTTTGACATCTAAGTGTTTTACAACAAAAACTTGCCATTAACAAAATTGCTCCCCCTAAGCATATACACTATCCCTTTATCAACAGAGTGTATGGAAATTTTGCATTCAAAGCATAATCATCAGAGCATATAGCACATATCAAAATTTCAAAACAGATACTTCTCCCTCTGATATACTTCTCCCCCTGATATATCAAAATTTCAAAAATTTAAGACCATAAAGATTTTTTAACCATATACTTCTCCCCCTTTGCCAAAAATGACAAAGTACCGCTGCAAAAATCTATTTCCATATATATATATAAGATTTTATGACAATAATGAATAATACTTGTCAAAAACCACTTTGTAGTCCTGCAGAAATTGTTTCATGGAGAGAGACCAAGACTCAAGTAGGGAGGCTGCCACTTCCTTCTCTGTCTGCATTTGTGATACCTATTCCTCCATGGCATCTATTGTGCTCAGTTCTTGGGTGGTTGTTAGTGCATCCAGGTTTAGATAGCATTTCTGGAGAATTTGCAGTTGTGGAAGTAATACCAGTTGAAGTTCCTCCAAATCTCTAGACCTTGTGCTGATCTCTTGCTCTATCTTGGCTAACTGGATCTGGAACCGGTGAATGGTTTGCTCGTATGCTGCAAATGAGTCGTAAGGAGTCTTGAATGTGCTTAAGTAGGACTATAAGTCCATTTGAAGCTATTGCTTCTTGGATAGCACATCATCATAGAATAGATGAGGTTGACAGATTTTGCTGAGTAGCAAGTTTCCCTCATCCAAAGCACTCCTTATGTCCTTTTGATCCTTTGACAGTTCAGTCCTAAGCTCATTCAATTTCTTCACCAGAGCAACATTAAGAGCCTTTTGGTGCTCTTTCTTTACATTGGCCTCAACTGCTTCTTCTAGGCTCTACACCTGATCATCCACTACAATACACAAAAGTTTGAGTTGTGCTAGTGATGAATCAGTGTTAGGAAGATTAGTACCGGGGATTAAACCGGTAAGTGTGTCTACAACTACCTGAATGATGTCTTGTTCCTTTTTCCTGCGAATGATCTCAAGGTGCTCTTGAGCAACCTTGATGCTCTGCATAAGCTCCAATTCGCTTGCAGATTGGAGATTGATAGGACTAGAAAGATCAACTGGTGAGGGTTGACTTCCGGTTGCCTTCGGAGTCTCCAACTGAGAGCTTTTTGCCGCTTCACGTTCCTTGGCTTCTTCAGCTTTCTTCTTTTCCGCTTCTCTTCTCTTTTCTTCTTCCTTGTCTTCTTCTTCCTTTTTCTTCTCCTCTGCTCTCCTCTTCTACTCTTCCTTTTCTTCTTCTTCCCTCTTCTTCTTCTCTTCCTCTTCCTTTTTCTTCTTTTCTTCTTCTTCCTTCTTCTTTTCTTCCTCTTCCTTCTTCCTCTTCTCCTCTTCTTTTTTCTTTTCTTCCTCTTCCTTCTTCTTTTCTTCCTCTTCCTTTTTCCTCTTTTCTTCTTCTTCCTTCTTCTTCTTTTCTTCCATGTCCTCTTCTTCTTTCTTTTTCCTTTCTTCTTCTTGCTTCTTCTTCTCTTCATCTTTTCTTTTCTCCTCTTCCTCTTTCTTTTTCTCTTCCTCCTTTTTTTGTTTCTCATCTTCATCCTTCTTCTTTTTGTCTTCTTCCTTGTCTTTTTCCACTTGCTATGTGTCCACAACTTGTGCACCACCCTGATCAGCTTGTTGCCCCTGTTCAGTTCCCTTAGAAGGTATGTCTTGAGTGACATCTGCTATATCCAGGGCATCAACATCTATGGTGTCGATTAGTTCCTCCACCAGGTTTCCTTCCTCATCAAAAACTTCATCCGGTTTGGAAATAATTGGTTCCCTTTCCGCTTGGAGGTTGGCCATTCAAGCTTTGTGTGAGCTGATAGAATGGGCCATGTGTTGATGTGTATCCTTTTGTACAACATCAACTCTCCCTTCCAACAACCAGAGTCTTCTTCTCCTTGTGAAGAAGAGACCTTTATTTTGATCTAATACATCAAATAATTCTGAATTTGAGAGTTCGGGGAAGTAATGTGCAAAAACTTTCTCCCTAATCTCTTGTTCCTTTTCAATGGCAATGCACCATTTGTTATCCAATGCTTTAAACAATGAATCCGGTGTCTGAGATTTAATCTTTGATGGTGACCAGTCATTTTTGTATAAATAAAGAATGATTTCCTGCAGTACTTCATCTTTTTCTTCACTATTGAAATCATCATAATAATCAATTAAATCATGAAGTAACTTTCTCCTAATATTCTTTACTATTCTTTGACAATGTGTCAAAGGTTTGTAAGAGGAGATATCTATATTTACTGGTGTGGATGTTGTCGGTTCATTCTTCTTCACCTTCTTGGTCTATCTAGCCTTCTTTGGCTGTTCATCAGACTCAGTTTCTTCAGAGTCTGGTTCATTTGCCTTAGTCTTCCTCTTTCTTTCAAAGACTTTTGCCGGTGTTACCTTCAGTTTCTTCTTTGTCGGTGACCACTTGGTCACTCTTGGAGTCTCAGTGGTAGCTGGTACTGATGCTATAGGCACTGCCTTAGCTTTCTTGGCTATCGGTTCTTTTCCCTTTTTCATCGATGGTTCTTCAACTAGTGCGATCCTCTCCAAGTAGGTTCTGATTCACTTCACCTTTGGATCAAGAGGCGAGGAAATAAGGGTTGAAGCATACCCTTCTAGCATGTCAAACATGACCTCATAGCCCATAGGCTCCACTTCCTCCATTCTAAGCTCAACAGCCTCCATTAGACATTTGTCCACCTGAATAGTGAAACAGATGTCATCTTCATACTTCTTCACTATGTCACCTAAGATTCGCATCCTCTGACTCATCTTTCTTCTGAACTCATCAAAGTATTTGTTCAGGATCTCAGGGTAGCCGGTTCCAATGGCTTTCACACTTTCCTTTATCTGCTTGGTTACTAGTTGGTTAGGGGACCATTGGACATCTCCTACACCCAGAAAGTAGCCTTGGAAATAGAAAAACAACCCTACCAGTAGTTATCCAAACTTAAATCTCAGTGAATTGTCCTTTTTTATTGCCTTGAGATTTAATAGGAGTTGCCTCTGCATACCGGTGCATAAGTCAAATGATTTATCCTCTATAATCATTTGGTAAGCAGCATTTACCACTGCAGTAGATATAGAATTAATCCTATTGGCTGAGAATGTTCTATAGCCTATCACCATGCAAGCATATTTTACCAGTTCATCCTTGATAGGATTAACTGTCATACCTCGTGAATCACTTGTCGAACCGGTGAGCTTGGTCATTTTCATTTTGCTTACCGTTCTCAGGCCTAGCACTTCCCCTATGTTGTAGAAATTGGTGATTGCATGAATTGCCTCAGGCATGATATCATACGTTCTCTCCAGGTACATCTTGTCACCATGGACTCTGCTCAAGATGATTCTGATGTGATCCTCTGTGAAATCTTCTAGAAAATACACCGCATTATGGAGTTTCTTCTTCTCTAAGATACTGAACTCCGGTTTATCCTTTTGTCCTTTCCGTAAAATAGACCTAATTGAGTATGAATGGCTAAGGACCCTAGGTCTTCTATCTTGCAATCAATATAGTCTGAAATTCCTTCTTTGACTATGACTCCAGTTGGAACTTGTGACAAAGCGTTATACTTGGACTTCCTTTGAACGAAATTTTCTGACTCAATGGATGTGCTTGAACTGGTATGAGATGTGAAAGCCATTGAAGAGTATTTCAAGATCATGAAAAATACCTTTCTAACGTGAAATTAGGGCTTCCTGATTCTGCTTTACTTCGTTCTCCGTCAGATGCCAAATCACCGCTTTGAGTTCTCCACTACTGCTTGCAAACTAGATTTGAATCTCTTTCAAAGCTATCCAATTTCTTGAATTCTAAGCTCAAATTGCCTTTTCTTCGCTCTACACTTGAAAACTTTTCTTTGCTCGAAAAACAGATAGTGAGAAATGATTTGAAAAATGCATTTATACATGTCTCTCACCTACCATCATTAATTCTCCTATATTAGGGCATAAACCCTAATTCACCTCTTTGCCATTTCTGATCTTCTGCCAAGTGATAGGTGTAGCATACCGGTTAAGGTCTTTTACCGGTGTTAACTGAGGGTTCGAAAGCATTTTTCCATTTTCTCCCCCTAAGCCTTTGAGGCTTAGTTTGCCGGTTCTGATATTTCCACACTAGGTGTAGGAACCGGTTCCACCTCCAATAATACTGGTTTCTTCTTCCATATTTTCTTCATGTCTTCTTGAACTTTTTCAACATCTATTTCTCCTTCCTGAGTGACTAGTATATCATCAGATATATTTTTTCTGCTTCTGCAAAATCTTGCAATGTGACCCGGTTTGTTGTAGTGATAGCAAACAAGTCCAGGTTCTCTCCAAGGTCCATTGTACATGTTTCCATTCTTCTTTCTGCATGTTGTAGCAGTGTGACCATGACCATGATAGATTATACAACTTTCTCTCCATCCGGTTGCTGCTTGATGACCACCGCTTCTTGATTGATGATTGAAGACATTAAACCGATTGTGGTTCCAGTTCATAAAAGATTTAGGACCAGTTCCTTTGATCCTCTAAGGATATCTTCCAGTGTTATCCATTACAGACCTGCATTCAAATGCTCTATGCCCAAACTTGTTGCATACGTAAAAATGACCATTGAACTTATTGGATCTACATACATTGTTGATAAAATAAGGAAAATTATTGTAGGCTTTGCTCCTACACACATTGGCAGTGTGTCCTTCTTTAAGATAGTTAAAGAAAATAGGTTTGAATTTTTGCTCACCTTTTCCTTTGAGTGTCGGTTTCTTCTTTGATGCTTCAACATTTGTTCTTGAGGATTCTCCTTCCTCATGTCCAGAAAAACCAAGACCATTGGTATTCTTTGCCAGTCTAGATGACTCAAGCTTTTTCTCTAGCCTGACTGTACTTTTGCCAAACTTAGCTAGTATTTCCTTTGATTCAAAGAGTTCTTTGGAAATAGCAGTGTTTGTCTCCATAAGACTTGCATTTTCAGAGATGGCAATGTTTAGTTCTCCTTGCATGTCTTCTTTTTCCATTCTACTCTCATAAAGGCGAGTAGTTAGTGCACTAATCTCATGTTTCAACTTGGAGATCTCATGATCTCTATCTTTTACCAGATCTTCAGCTTTTCTCTGGTTCTCAAGCTCTTGGCTAAACTGAATAGTCAGTCCTTCCAACTCCTTTCTCAAATTGGCATTTGAATCATTTAGCTTATTCACTTCAGCAATCATAGCTTCCATGTTAGCTTCATCTTCAGAACTACTTTCAGATAGTTCCATCAGCCTCTCTACATGTTCTCTTCTTTTTGCTTGAGATGCCTTGTATTTGACCATAAGATCATCATAGGTTTGCTCAGACTTAGTGAGCCATTGAGTAAGTTCCCTCAATGTGTATTCCCCCATATCTCTTTCCAAGTGGTTAAACTTATAGAAAGGTTGGCTCTGATACCAATTGATGAATACTAAGAGGGGGGTGAATTAGTATGCCAAAAATCTTTGCACTAAAACACTTACACAGTCTAAAGATAAACCAGTAAATCAGTCTGACAATCAAACTGGTTATCACACATACAAACCAAAATGCGAATAAAACATTCACCCACAAAAGCAATACAACCATAACACAAGATATTTGATGTGGAAACCCAACTAGGAAAAACCATGGTGAGATGGAACTCACAAGTCACTATTTGCAGAATAGAAACCAAACCGGTTAAGGTCTTACAATGTTCTTCACCAGAACAGACCCTGTTAGGAATCTCAATCTCTATTAGGAGATAAGTCCGATTAAAGACTACCTTGTTAGAGGATTTTAGATTCACATGTGTGAATCATCTTGTTAGAGGATTTTACAAAGGCTTTGAGGCCTACCCGGTTAAGGGCTACAAACTTGTCAAAGATGTGAGTAATCAACAAGTGTTTGATCTATCTACTAGCACAAACTGCTTGTTTAGATCTAGTATTGCTCATAGCTAATGCATTCCAACATTACTTTAGTCTTCTCTATCTCTCTTAGTTACAACTTGATCTTCTCAGATAAGATCGCTCTTCACTTCCACCTTAAACCCTAGCTCAACATAAACCCTATTCGCAACTTTTTTAACAACTTGAAAACCCTAGACATGATGTCCTTTTAAAGGAATCTGATTTCATGTCAGTCCAATAGGATTACATTACAATTTCCTAGGTTCAGTAAATCTAGACATACTCAGTAACACGACACAAGAATCACTGTCAATGTATCGGCACCATCAAACAATCAATGGATTGGTAACTCATCAGAAAATGTCGGTTGGTAACTCATCAGAAAATGTCGGTTGGTAACTCATCACAGAGTATTACCGGTTCATACAAAATGCCGGTTGCTGGTTTGACAAAAATGAACACTGGTAAGAATGTGTTGTGCCGCTTTGCTTCCTCATACCGCTTGTGATCTGCGAATAGCTTGGGGTCGGCATGCTGCTTCAGATCGGGAAACACATTCTGCAAAATCACCACTAGTTTAAAGACTAGAATACAACATACCAGTTGGAACAAATACCGGTTGAGCATGAGCTCATACATATAAAGGGGATCTCAATACAAGTGTGTGTCCATCAATGACAATCACAACATAAACATAAAAGATGCCAACAGTTTGAACTCTGAAATTTAAAAGAGCTTGTCTACTAAAGTGAATCTAATTAACTTAATCCAGCATGTGGAAATAGATTCTCCAAAAGAATCATTATTATTTCATTAATTAATGGATTAATTTAAACAACAATCTCTAACTAAATTGGCAAGAGATATTATTAATCTCAAATAATCTTTAATTGCTCTAGGAATTAATTAAAATAATTCTAACACTTAGATTATTAAAATTTAATAATCAATTGAGCTATATATATAAGGCGCCTAAAATTCGACTAAAGGGTTAAATAAATCCATAATAATGATTGCCCTATAAAATTAAAATTTTGAAAAGCCAAAAGATTAATGTGGACTAAAATTAATCCCGTATAGCTAAATATTAACATTTTCCTATTGTTAAAACTTATTAAAAAAAGTAAACCAAAAATAAATTTAACTTAACATCATATTCATATATATATATATATGATAATTTGATTTATGTATTTTGTGTTTATATATATATATCAAATATGCTTTTATATATATATATATATAAAAGCATATTTGATATATATATATATAAACACAAAATACATAAATCAAATTATAAGATATAATAAAACTAAATAATCCTTAATAAAAATTCTATTTACTCTAAAAATGAATGGGGTTACCCCTATTCAAATTTTGAATAGGGTTTCCCCATTCTAAATTTACTAAAATATATTAAAAGCTAAACTAACCTAAAAAAATTCTATAAGCTAAACACCCTATTCTCTCTTTGTTTTTTGTTTTTTTTGTTTTTGTTTATATATAGTATTATATATATATATATATATAAACAACTATGTATATATATATTCTCATTTTAAAATGTATATGTTAAAATATACAAAGGTTTTAAAGGACTGGTAAAGAAATAAAGGAAACCAACGACTTTCATAACCAGATAAATATATATATTTTTTTATCAATAGATTTAAAATATATGACTCTATTTAATGAAAATACCTATTTTGATCTTTTTAACAAGGCATTTTAGAACTAACTATATATTTTTTTTTTAAAGTCTATTTGAATTTTCACATTTCTCTTCTATGTCTAAATCTGTATATTTTTTTCTAAAAGCATTAAGGCAGAATATTAATCTAACAGATTTAAATAAATGTATTTCTTTTTATTTTTAATGTTACATAGTTAACCTTAAAGATATGTTAAATAGTCTAGAGTTATTTTCAGATTTTGCAAAGTATGACAGTTTTATTTATCTACAGAATGAGTAAATTTTCTGTTTTTACAAAATGAAAAAATAGTGATAGAATTAAAATTATATTTCTTTCTTTCTTTTTTTGTTTCCTACTAGCATGCATTTTTCAGATTTATAACTTAAGCAAAATGACTAATTTTTACATCTGCAATTTATCCTTTCTAGTTTAATGGTTTTCTACTTAACATGCGATTACAAAATATGTAAAAAGTAGTAGAAATAATCTCATAGACAACTACAACTAATAATTCTAAAAATCCATGAGTAACAACAACAAGATAAAAAAAATACATTAATATTTTAAAACAGAATTAAACATCTCATTCTTTTCTGCAATAATATTTGAACATCATAATACATTTCTTTTCCTTTGCAACTTATACAAAATAGAATTAATCAAATGCACTCTTTTTATTTAAATGAACCATACATCAAATAAAGTACAACTTAAAACTCAGTCAATTATACAGTTTCTTATTCTTTTACAATAAAATTATAATAGAAAACTCTTTCCTTTCCCTTCTTTTATTTACAATAAAAATACAATATTACATTCTTTTTCTTTCTACAACTAAAATAAAATTAGCAAGACCATATCCAAGTTTTTCCTTCAATCCCTTCCCAAAGCAACTTGCAATAAAAAATCCTAAGGTTGTGACCATGGAGGGCTCACCTCCCAACCTAGGCTTACTAGAAGCCACCCCCAAGCTTGGAGAACCAAGACGTAGACGGGTTACATTCAAACAATACACAAACAAGCATGAAAAACTCAAAATAAACACATTCCCATCCCAAGGCTAAACATCATCACATAATGTGATTTTTACATGCGTGGAAGTGGACCAAGTACCTTGAGGAGAACTACAAGATAGTAGAACACAAGCCATCTCATGGTAACCAAGAACACATCACAAATCCATCTTGACCCAATATCCTTATGACTCCCAAGGCATACATGCCATAATATCTCCCCTTATGATCCCAAAATGCATAAATAAAACTATGCAACAAGGGTCACATAAACAAACCCTTGAGATCACTCTCTTAAAGAGTGCCTCTCACTCTAAGGCTATCAAACAACCTTTCACCCCAAGGACCATTCTACCCTCCCAAGGGTAAGATGGCCTTGGATACTCCCAAAACACAAGTAAATGCATACAAAAAAATAAGAGAAAGATCACATACATGTATTTTCACAAATAAATCACAAGGGAAGAAAACAACTTCATTCAAGCAATCTTTCAAAACAAATTTTCAACATAAAATGTAAGAGATTGAACCAACCTTGAATCTGCCAAGGGTTTACTAGGGATATTTTGGAGAAGAGCAACCCAAATCCACACTTCTTTTCTTCAACACTTAGCCAAAAATTCTATTCAAAACTTGTTTCTAAAACTACAAGATCTAGTCTCCAAAGATGGAGAGTGGGTGATTAACTTCCTAAGTCTCAATCCCTTTCCTAAGAAGGGTTCTCTCACTCTTTCCAGCCTCTTGGATAGAGTGAGAGCTCCCATTGGTTGGTCTTCCCTAGGTCTTACACACTCCCTAACCAAGGGACCTCAAAAAGGGGAATGGAATGGGGAAAAGAAACGACACATACCAAGAAGGTTATCTAACGAAGAATGACTCTCCTAAAGATGAAATTCGGCCCTTGGGAAATCCACTTTTTGGGGAGGTTAAACAAGTCCTAGGGAGTGGACACATGGCCAAATTTGGCCTTCACCCATAGGTACACCATGAGGCCCATTAAAAATGCTCCAAAACTAACTCTAGGAGTTGGTTTAGCCCTTTGAAAGTCAACCCAAAGTTTACCTACGGGTCAACTCTGAGTTGACCCTTCTAATGGCTCACTATCCTAGATTAATTGGGACCTTCAAGGATAATTTGGAAATATATCATTGGTAAAATAAATCTCTCAAAAGATGACATGACAATGCCAACTCAACATACAACATATGTGTCAAGTGACACTACAAAAAGAATTCCACATCACAAATACACACATGGCAATTGTCTCTTATAGGATTAAAACAAATTAATAAATACAATTTAACACGCATGCAAACATTTACGTTTATGAATAAAATACGATACATATAGGGTGTTTGCTCTCCAAATACACAACCCCTGGTTTTACGAACATACATAGGTCTAGGCTTGATTCTCCATAATGTTTCCATGGTCACATGGATAATTTTCTTGCACATCTCAATTACACATTTGTAATTCCCAAATAGCCTCATATAATATTAAATACATAAATAAGAATACAAATCAATCACTTTGCATAAAATTGACATCATATAAATCAATTTACTATATATCAAAGCAATCAACATAAACAATTTATCATAATCCTCATAAATTTAATCCATTCATAAGATATGCATCATAATAAAGTCTTGCAAATCAAACAAATGACATACACCATCTCAATCTTATCCTATCCTAGAATCATATAAAATTCTATATCCATAATGCATAGAAATGAAGCATCAATATATCAATGTTATCCCATCCTAGGATCAGATAAAGTTCTATTTCCATAATGCATAAAAATAAAGCATCCATAATAGTTCCAACGTGAAAATCACTGAAATGTTAGGATGGGTCGGGGTAGGGCCTCACACTTTCTTCTGCAATATGATCAGATTTGTTACATGCATGACAAACAACTCTTCTTTGCATAGGTCCAAAGTTGATTTGATTAGGTCTCATCCTGCATTGATTAAAATATGCCCAAACATTCCACAAACATAGCATTTCTTATTATAGAAGTTGTTTATTATTGTTCTACACATGTTTGACTTATGGCAAAAATTGTTGCATATGAACATTGACCAGTAAGGTTAGAATCATTGTTCATATTGTTCATCGTCCCATTATTCATCCTATTTCTGCATTAACTTTCCATATGATCAAATTTACCATAAACAATGATGGTATGATGAAAGAATAAGTATCTGGTAGAATACTGAGAGGGGGGGGTGAATCAGTATATTGAACAAATGATACAAAGTTCCCAAACTCAAACTCAATCAAACAAAGTAAACATATCTCAATCAAGATCAATTTTCATAAGAATACTTGACATCAACAGGTTTAATTGTTATGACAACTTTAACAGTAAACAACTTCAAGCTTATGAATATCAACAATGCTTAATCATAACTCAACATATTCATCTCTCGATGCTTCTACCTAACATGCCTTATCAAAAATTAACCAAATAAACAAATAAGATCACATCCACAAAAGAATTCACCACTTGACACAAATATTTATACATGGAAAACCCAAATAGGTAAAAACCACAGTAACATGAGACTCACAAGGATATCTATCTGATCTCTTTCGAAGTTCGTCCTGTTAGGAGCTAAGCCTATTACAGCTTTACAATAAGTCATGTTAAGAACTAATTCCAGTTAGGAATCGCCGGGTTAAGGGATTTACAAATATGCCTTGATTAAAAGCACAATACCCTATTAGGAGTAACTTCACTGGAGGATTTAAGAATCCAAGCTAATGGACCATCTTGTTAGAAGATTTAATGAGTAACCAAGTTTGTTAGAGCTTACCTGGTTAACGGATTTTACTTCTACTGTAATTGTTAGAAAACAACACGTTTTCTTGATCTGTCCGAGTAGCACTACATTTGCTTGATCAAGCCCTTCTATTCTTCAATCTTCCTTCACTCAAAGTGCAGATCCATTCACCAGTTAGGCAACTACACACTCAACAAGTTTTCTACCAATCTTGCCAACAACCTTTACAACAAATTCATCAACCTTAAATAGAAATCAATTAGGCTGGTAACACAACAAAAACCTAATTCTCATCATTGAGATTACAAACAAGTCGGTACAATCTTGACCGTTAGAAATCATGACAATCTCTTCACATTCTTTAAGAAAATTCCAACCGCTCCATGATCCTCGCTTCATAGGACTTTTTAAGTCATCACTCATTGTGCATTAAATGCAATCAACTTTTCTCCTTCCCTAGAAAAGAACAAACGTGCCAAGACAATTTGAACATATCCTCATTCAATGATCACATGTGTCTCCATCATTACCACTCATCAAATAATAAACCAACAAACTTGATCGGTTAGGGTTTAATAGCTGATAGGGTTTATCGGTTACAATACATAGAAATTTTTAACCCTTTACACCGGTTCACCAGTTTATCTCACAAACTTAACATATAGGATTACATCTTCCACAAAGCTCTCTTTACTAGTTACTAGCCAATATCAAGAACAACAATATCAACACTAACATAAATACCATCATCGGTTCAATTGACATCAATTACAACATATCATTAATGCAATCTCTATGTAAAATACCAACAAACTCAAAATACCAACAATCTCCCCCTTTGGCATTGATGGCAATAAAAATATCAACACATTTGATTGTTGTTGAGATTGGTGAATAGGAATCCTAGTTTACATTACCAAGTATTCACCTTGCTTTGTCTATCTTCAGCCTGCCACTGGTTCACCTAATCGAACACATAATTCTTCTCCTTAATCACATAATTCTTCTCCCCCTTTGACAACAATGCCAAAGTGAAAGTAAAACATGTAATTTTTCTCACTGTGTTGTTGATGCTCCCCCTGTGGAATACATCCACTTCTTCATCAATCCATGTAAAATTCTGCAAGTGGTTCAGGGATTGATGCAATCAGCATCATGCTTAACTAGCTTCATGAAGAGGGACAACCCCCAATTGACTTCTGAGATACTTGAAAGTGGTCTTAGGTAGAGGTTTGGTAAAGATATCTACAAGCTGCTCCTTGGTAGAAACATGCTCCAAGATAACATCTTACTTTGAACTTTTTCCCTCAAGAAGTGATATTTCAATTCAATGTGCTTAGTCCTTGTGTGCAAAACAAGACTTTTTGAAATGTTTATTGCACTTGTATTATCACACAAAATATTTAGTGGTTCTGAGATTTCCATCTTCAAACCTTCCAAAATGTGCCTCATCCACATGGCTTGTGTGCAATTCATATAAGCTTCTACATACATAGCTTCAACAACAAATTATGAAGTGCAACTCTACTTTTTACTACTCCAAGAGACTAGCCTTCCTCCTAGAAAGAATGCTCCATCGATAGTAATCTTTCAGTCATCAATATTTCTAGCCCAATCAACATCTATGTATGCTTTCAAATCAAAATTTCCACTATATGGATACCATAACCCATAGTCAATAATACCTTTCAGATATCTAAAAATTCTCTTGGTTGCCATCAGATGTACCTCCTTTGGATTCTTCTAAAATTTAGGAACAATACCAACTGCATGGGCAATACTCGGTCAACTATGAACAACATAGTATAATTTTCCAATCATTGACATGCATTCCTTTTCATCTACACACTTAGATGCATCTTCCTTGGACAATTTACAACCTGTAACCATTGGGGTTCCAACTGGTTTACAGTCACTCATACCGAAAGGCTTCAAAACCTCTTTCACATACTTGGATTGAGTAATGAAAATACCATTCTTCATCTACTTTATTTGTAATGACATCTCAAATTCATTCTTCATTTCATCTGCAAAGAAATTACTCATGTCATCATTACCTCCAAATATAATGTCATCTACAAATACTTCATTGACCAGTATATCATCTCCTTCAGATTTGGGATAAATGTTGTTGTCATCACTAGTTCTAGTAAAGCCTATATTCATCAAATGAGTATGAAGTTGTTCATACCATGCTATGGGTGCTTGCTTTAATCCATACAAGGCTTTATGCAATTTGCATACCATGTCTTCCTTATCTATCAATGTATAACCATCAAGCTGCTCTATATAAACCTCTTCTTCCAGTATCCCATTCAAGAATGTACACTTGACATCCATCTGGTATACCTTAAACTTCTTATAAGCTACAAATGGAAGTAGTGTTCTGACACCTTCCAATCTAGCTATTGGTGCAAAAATTTCTCCATAATCCTCTCCTTCTTCTTGTGCATATCCTTTGCCTACTAATCTTGCCTTATTGTGAATTACAACACCATCTTCATTTAGTTTGTTTCTGAACACCCATTTAGTACCTATAACATTCTTGTTTACTAGTCGAGGTACCAGGGTCCAAGTGTTGTTCTTCTCAATTTGATCTAACTCTTCCTCCATATCTTTCACCCAATGATCATCACCAAATGCCTCCTTAGCACTTCTAGGTTCAAAGGTGGAGATCATGCAAGAGTTCTCTCTTATTCTCCTTCTAGTTCAAACTCCAACATCCTTATCCCAAATTATCTATTTAGGACTGTGATCCAGTCTCACATACCTAGGAATAACATGATCATTATCTTCAGGTTCAACTTATTCATTATCATCTTCCTCTGAATTTATTTGTTCCAGTTGAACAAGTACATCAGGATTTTCTTTACTGGTTTCTGATTTAGCAGTTTCAGGTTCCAAAAGCAAAATGTAAGGATCTTCATCCTTTTTCTGAGAACTTGTTCCTTCTGAAATTTCAAGACATTCATCTACATGAACATCAACACTCTCAACAATTTTTTGTGTCCAGTTGTTGAAGCATTTATAGGCCTTATTGTTGGTGGAATAGCCAAGAAATATGCCTTCATCACTCTTAGCTTCAAACTTTCTTATGTAATCACCTCTTTTAATAAAACATTTTCTTCCAAATATCTTAAAATATCTAACATCAGGTGATCTTCCTATTGGTATTTTGGTTATGTTGATATGGTTTTGTCATTGATGTCCACACCTATTAAACACTTATCCACTCTAACCCTTTGAAGAATCGGCACTGTTCACCAGCAAGCAAGTGACTTATGCACAGTCACCAGTTATCTGGTACACTGGCATGATATAATGTTCATTGACACTTGGAATGATATGGAAAACACTTGGTTATGTCGAAGACATCATTTGGACACTTTGTCTTGGAGATTTGTTCATTGGTATATTCGTGTTTGCATATTTGTTGTTACTGGAAAATAGGTCCAGGATAAGCACCGACAAGCTTATCTATTACAGATCATTACGACACACTATGGAGATGATTTATTATTGTTGTAAATACATCAAGCCGACATGTTGAATCAGTTATTGCATCGGTTATTGATTTACTTGTAAAATGTTTTATTGTAATATCTATTAGAGCCGATCTAGTAAAATTGGTCTTAGGTTCTAGTATAAATGTAAGATCTTATTTGTAAGATCAAGTGTGGAATGCGAAGGAAGAAATAATTCGGTATATGCAAAAATAAGCAGAGCTTTACATGAAGATATCATTTGAAGGTTGAAGGAGGATTTTGTGAAGACAATCAAAACTACACCGGTACTGAATCCAGCATAGAAAGATGTTATTTTGAGCAATATATCTTTATTGGATTTAATCATCCAATTGTAGTCAGTGTGATTCCTATTTCTATTTGAGTAGTGAGCTCTAGGCACTTGCCCTTTCTGCATGTGCAGACCCCATTTGTATAGTCCTATTATCTGTAGTAGTATCATCTAATTATGGGTAAGGTTTCCCACCATGGTTTTTCCCCTTATAGGGTTTCCATGTACAAATATTGGTGTTATGTGTTGTGGATGTTATTGTCTTTCTATTTCATGCATTAATCTTTACTGGTACTGCAATTAAATGATAAACTGTCTACCTGCATAAAGTCTGATTTACTGGTATTAAGCATTAAGGTTGGTTAAGTGTTTTTTGGTTTGAATTTTCTAGAAAACTAATTCACCTCCCCCTCTCAATTTTCTCCAGGACCTAACAATTGGTATCACAGCTTAGTCCTCTTTTGCAGAAGTTTAACAGCTTGAGGAGATCCAATGTCTTCTAACTATTTTAGGAAGGACAGTCCTAAACTTGATGGAACCAACTATGGAATATGGAAGATTAGGATGGAGACACATCTAAATTGCATTGGAAAGGACATCTGGGATGGTACAAAGAATGGCTATACTGCTCCTACTCAGAATCAACCTAATCCACCAAACTTGGCTAAAGATGAGGAAAATGATTGCAAAGCAAGAGAAGCACTTTTGAGTGGACTATTAAATCAGCAAATCATGGGATTATCATATAGGTCTACTACTAAAGCTATTTGGGATCATTTGGAAACATTGAATGAAGGAGATTCCACAGTCAAAATTGAAAAACTTGAAATCTTCTGGGTCAGGTATGAAAATTTGAAAAGGGAAGAAGATGAAAGTTTTTCTGCTTTTATGGAAAGAGTTAATGAAATTGTTTTGGGTATTAAATGTTGTGGAGGAACCTTAAGTGAAGATGAAATTGTTTCAAAAGTTTTAAGAGGATTTCCACTGACACATAAAATGAAAGTTACTTCTATAAATGAGTTGAGAACAATGTCTAATACATCAGTAACTAGGGATACATTGATTGAAAAACTTTCAGCTTTTGAAATTGAGGAATTTGGTCCTGTTGCTTCTATAAATACAGATTTAGCTTTTAAGGCATCAACATCATCTACACCATCATTTGACAAGTCTGGTTGGAAAGCCTTTTATGCAAGAGAACTTGAGGAAAGCAGGAGAGAAAATGAAGAACTTGAAGAACTTGAAGCACTATTTGCAAGAAAAATGCCTAAAGGTCCAGTTGGAAGTAAGTATGAAGGTAAAGCACCCTTTAAATGTTATAACTATAATAAGATTGGTCATATGTCTTCTAGATGCCTTGATAGACATGCTAGACTAAGAGAAGAAGATAGAAGAACATACAAGCGTAACCCTAAATATCAGAGATACAGATTTAAGAAGAATAAAGATAAATATTGGTATCTTGCTGATGAAGGAGTCACTGATGATTCTGATGAGGATCCAACAAACAATGGATGGGTTTTTGTTGCTATAACAGAAGATCAACCGACACTGGTAGAACAGGCTTTGGCAGCTAAAATTAAAGTTAAGGATGAATGGATTATTGATTCAGAATGTTCACATCACATGATTGGTGATAAAGGTAAATTCTTGAACTTTCAGGAATATAATGGAGGCCCAGTAAGATTTGGAGATGACAAAGCTTGTTTAATCAAAGGAAAATGTACAATATCTCTTGATGGTAAGCATAATACTGACAATGTTTACTATGTAGAAGGTTTAAAGCATAATCTTTTGAGTGTTGGTGAATTAGTTGAAAAAATATTTCAGTTACAATTCAAGAATGGTAAATGCAAAATTATGAATAGAACTGGTTTGGAAATTGCAACCGGTAATCAAACTAGAGGCAACATCTTTCATTTGAATAATAATGAAAAGACATGCTTGATTGCACACATTGATGAAATTTGGCTATGGCATAAGAGACTCTGTCATGTAAATTTTGATTACATGGTAAAAATTAGTACTACTAAGGCAGTTAGAGATTTACCTAAGATTGTTAAGTCTCACAATCCGGTATGTAAGGAATGTCAATTTGGAAAACAAGTTAGAGCATCTTTTAAAAGTATTCCATAAAAATCAAATAATTCTCCTGACTTAATTCATATTGATTTATGTGGTCCAGCTAGAACTAAAAGTTTACAAGGTGATAGATATTTCATGCTAATTATTGATGACTATTCTAGAATGTGTTGGGTTACTTTTCTCAGAAAAAAATTAGAAGCATTTGCGAAGTTCAAACTATTCAAAGCAATGGTAGAAAATGAAACTGGTAAGAAAATAAAATGTTTAAGATCAGATCAAGGAGGTGAATTTACATCTAAGGAATTTAATGCATTCTATGAAGTGAATGGAACCAAAAGACAGTTAGCAGCACCCTGGACACCACAGTAGAATGGATTTGTAGAAAAGAAAAACATAACTATCTTGGATGCAGCTAGAAGTATGTTATCAGAAGTAAATCTTCCATATCTATATTGGAGAGAGGCAGTAAGCACAACGGTCTATACATTCAACAAGGTTCACATCAAAGGTGAAACCGGTAAGACCCCTCATGAACTATGGTTTGGCATTACTCCTACATTGAACCCCCCTGTAGAAAATAAAGATCCAGTTACACCAGTATCATTTGAAAATTCCACTGTAACTGAGGAACAACAACAAACAAAGACACCCCAGTATGTAAGACTGAATCACTCTGAAGATCAGATAGTTGGAAACAAGTATAAAGGAGTTATGATAAGTGGAAGACTGGCAAATGAAGAGGTATGTCTTATTTCTCAAATTGAACTATCATCAATTAATGAGGCATGTGAAGATAAGCACTGGATTAAAGCTATGGAAGAAGAATTAGAACAAATTGAGAAGAATAACACATGGACATTAGCTCCTCAGCCTAAAGACAAAAATGTGATTGGAACTAAATGGGTATTCAGAAACAAACTTGATGAAGATGGTAAGGTAATCAGAAATAAAGCAAGACTAGTGTGTAAGGGATATTCTCAGAAAGAAGGAATTGATTATAATGAAACCTTTGCACCAGTAGCTAGAATTGAGGCAGTCAGATTATTCTTGGCTTTTGTAGCATACAATAAATATAAAGTATATCAAATGGATATTACATGTGCATTTCTGAATGGAGATCTTGGAGAAGAAGTTTACATTGAGCAACTTGATGGATTTTCTTTGACAGATAACAAAGATATGGTTTGCAGATTAAGAAAAACTTTGTATGGGTTGAAACAAGCTCCAAGAGCTTGGTATGCAAAATTGGATAAGTATCTTTTAAAGATTAGATTTTCTAAAGGTAATGCTGACAACAACTTATACTATAAAGTGACTAATGATGACACCTTGGTTATAGAAGTTTTTATTGATGATATAATATTTGGAGGAGAAGATGGATTATGTAAAGACTTTTCTATTGAAATGCAACAAGAATTTGAAATGTCTATGATTGGAGAAATAAAATTCTTTTTAGGATTGTAGATTTCACAGACTAATAAAGGTATATTCTTGAGTCAATCCAAGTACTTGAAGGAGTTACTAAAGAAATTTGGGATGGAGAACTCTAAACCAATAAGCACACCTATGATTACAAATGACAAATTATCACTAAGGGATGAATCTACACCTGTTAATCTGACTAGGTACAAATCTATGATAGGAGGTTTACTGTATTTAACACAAACCAGACCTGATATTATGAATGCAGTACGTATTGTTTCAAGATTTCAGAGTAATCCTAGAGAAAATCATGAATCGGTAGTAAAAAGGATTTTCCGGTACTTACAAGGCACTACAAATCTTGGTTTATGGTATCCGAGAGATGAAAAATTTGAATTATGTGCATACATAGATGCAAATTAGGTAGGAGATGTGGATGATAGAAAAAGAACCACCGACAGAGCATTTTTTCTAGGAAGCAGATTAATTTCTTGGTTGAGTAAAAAACAAAGTTGCACATCTTTATCAATAGCAGAATCAAAATATGTTGTAGCAACAATTAACTGCACATAGGTATTATGGCTTAAGCAAATGTTGAAGGACATAAAGGTAAAATGCAAGGAACCTATAACTATCTATTGTGATAACACTGCAGCAATTGATATATCTAAGAATCCGGTATTACATTCTAAAACCAAACATGTTTCTATCAAACTGAATTTTCTGAAAGAGAATGTTGAAGCAAAAGAAGTAAAACTAGTTTATGTGAATACTAAAGAGTAGATTGCAGATATTTTTACCAAACGTCTGCCTAAGGAGACCTTTGAATATCTCAAAGATCAGCTTGGGGTCATACCCCCACTAGTAGACACTTAGACAGTTGATGTTTGTCATCAATCGATAGAATTAACAAAGAATTTTTTTACTCCGGCTTTGATGAGGAAGCTACTTCTCAGGGGGAGTAGTTGGTATACTGAATTGGCTGGTATTTTGTATTTGAATATGGTTTTGTATTATCTTTGACATTTGATGTCAAAGGGGGAGATATATCTATGGAAAAACACATTATCTTTTGGGGAGAGATTATTCATTGGGGGAGATAGTTTTACATTGAGATTGATTACTCTTTGTATCCAAATTTTGATTTCTGGCTATAATATCTTTTGGGAGATTGTTGGTTTTTGGCTATTTGGCATTTCTATTTTGGCACTTTGATGGTTTTTCCATCTTGTGTTGCCATCAATGCCAAAGGGGGACATTGTTGGTATTTTGGTTATGTTGATATGGTTTTGTCATTGATGTCAACACCTATTAAACACTTATCCACTCTGACACTTTGAAGAATCGGCAATGTTCACCAGCAAGCAAGTGACTTATGCACAGTCACTGGTATAATATTCACCGACACTTGGAATGATATGGAAAACACTTGGTTATGTCGAAGACATCATCTGGACACTTTGTCTTAGAGATTTGTTCATTGGTATATTCGTGTTTGCATATTTGTTGTTACCGGCAAATAGGTCCAGTATAAGCATCGACAGGGTTATCTATTCTAGATCAGCACGACACACATTGGAGATGATTTATTATTGTTGTAATGCATCAAGCTGACATGTTGAATCGGTTATTGATTTACTTGTAAAATTTTTTATTGTAATATCTATTAGAGCCAACCTACTAAAATTGGTCTTACGTTATGGTATAAATGTAAGATCTTATTTGTAAGATCAAGTGTGGAATGCGAAGGAAGAAATAATTTGGTATATGCAAAAATAAGCAGAGATTTACAAGTAGATATCATTTGAAGGTTGAAGGAGGATTTTGTGAAGACAATCAGAACTACACCGGTACTGAATCCAACATAGAAATGTGCTATTTTGAGCAGTACATCTTTATTAGATTTAATCATCCAATTGTAGTCAGTGTGACTCCTATTTGTGTTTGAGCGGTGAGCTCTAGGAACTTGGCCTTTTTGCTTGTGCAGACCCCATTTGTATACACCTACTATCTGCAGTAGTATCATCTAATTATGGGTAAGGTTTCCCACCGTGTTTTTTCCCCTTACAGGGTTTCCACATACAAATAGTAGTGTTATGTGTTGTGGATTTTATTGTCTTTCTATTTCATGCATTAATCTTTACTGGTACTGTAATTAACTAATAAACTGTCTACCGACATAAAGTCTGATTTACCGGTATTAAGCATCAAGGTTGGTTAAGTTATTTTTGGTTTGAATTTATCTGACAACTGATTCACCCCCCCCCTCTCAGTTGTCTCGGGGACCTAACACTCCCATACCAGTAATCATATGGGGTCTTGTCCTTACCTCTTTTTACTAGAACTCGGTTCATTATGTACACAACAGTACTTACAACTTTCTTCCAAAATGTTTTTGATACACCACCTTGTATCAACATATTTCTAGCTGCTTCAACCACTGATCGACTATTTCTCTTTGCTATACCATTTTGTTGTAGTGTCCTTGGTGTAGAAAGTTGCCGCTTGATACCATTATCATCACAATATTTAGTGAACTCCGCAGAAGTGAATTCACCGCCTTGATCTATTCTTAGACATTTAATCCTTTTGCCACTCTCTTTCTCAGCTAAGGCTCTGAATGCCTTGAATTTACCAAAAGCTTCATTCTTATCCTTCAATAATGTGACGCACATCATCCTTGAACAATCATCAGTGAAAATCATGAAGTATCTATCACCTTGAATGCTTCTTGTTCTTATTGGTCCACATATATCTGTATGAACCAAATCTAACAAGTGCTCTAGTAAGAAGGACTTGCTCTTAAAAGTTGAAAAAGTCATCTTTCCTAGTTGACATTCTTTACAAAGAGAATTAACCTATTTGTCTAGCTGAGGCCAACAATGTTTCAAGTTCCACTAAGTTGTCTTCATCTTCAACATCTCTACTGGATCTAGATTCATAGTTATGGCTGATATCTCTACTTTTTCTCATAGATGGGTTAGAGACAGAAGTTGTAAATGCAGATTCTGATTTCTATACACTACCATCATAGCCATTTAGTTCAAAAGCAATAATTTTGCCAATAATAGAGTCAAGAGTTACCTTTTTTCTTGTCAATGGATTTTAGCTCCTGAATAGCTACAACTCGGATAGCATAGACCACTAGTAGGGTTCTCAGTACCTTACTGATTACTATGGAATCTTGCACTTTCCCTCCTACACTCTTTATCTCACCAACTATCTCTTTAATCCTTTGACCTTACTGTTGGATATTCTCACCTTCAGACATTCTGATGTCATCAAACTTTCCTCTTAAACTCTCATCTTTGGCAATTTTAACATGTTCATCACCGCTATAAATCTCTTCTAATTTCTTCCATACTTCATATGTAGTTTCAAGACCATGAACATCTACATTTTCAGCATCAGACAGGGAACTGATAATAGCTTCTAATGCTTGGTGATTTTCTTGTTGTTCTTTCTTCTGATCATTAGTTAGGGGTCCAGTAGGTGTACTATACTTATTTTTTATATGATTCCAATACTGACTACCAAGACTCTTAATGTAAATCTTCATTCTATCACTCCATATTCTATAGTTGTCTTTGTTGAACTTCAGATCTTCTTTCTTCGTCATGAACTACGAGGTCTTTTCCTCAAACTATTAGGCTTTTAGATTAAGAGGACTTGAGTTGCTCTGATACCAATTCATGGTATGATGAATGAATAAGTATCCAGTAGAATACTAAGAGGGTGGGGGTGAATCAATATATTGACAAACTGCTACAAAGTTCCCAAACTCAAACTCAGTCAAACAAAGTAAACATATCTCAGTCAATATCAATATTCATAAGAATACTTGACATCAATAGGTTTAACTGTTAGGACAACTTTAACATTAAACAACTTCAATCTTGTGAATATCAACAATGCTCAATCATAACTCAACATATTCATCTCTCAATGCTTCTACTTAACATGCCTTATCAGAAATTAACCAAATCAACAAACAAGATCACATCCACAAAAGCATTCACCACTTGACACAAATGTTTATATGTGGAAAACCCAAATAGGTAAAAACACGGTGAGATGAGACTCGCAAGGATAGCTATCTAAACTCTTTCGAAGTTCACTTTGTTAGGAGCCAAGCCTATTAAAGCTTTACAATAAGTCCTGTTAAGAACTAATTCTAGTTAGGAATCACTCAGTTAAGGGATTTACAAATATGCCTTGATTAAAAGCACAATACCCTATTAGGAGTAACCTCGTTGGAGGATTTAAGAATCCAAGCTAATGGACCACCTTGTTAGAGGATTTAATGAGTAACCAAGCTTGTTAGAGCTTACCCAGTTAAGGGATTTTACTTTTGATCTAATTGTTAGAAAACAATAGGTTTTCTTGATCTATCTAAGTAGCACTACATTTTCTTGATCAGATCCTTCTATGCTTCAATCTGTCTTCACTCAAAGTGTAGATCCATTCACCAGTTAGGCAACTACACACTCAACAAGTTTTCTACCAATCTTGTCAACAACCTTTACAAAAACTTCATCGACCTTAAATAGAAATCAATTAGGTTAATAACAGAGAAAAAACCTAATTCTCATCATCGAGATTACAAACAAGTTAGTACAATCTTGACTGTTAGAAATCATGACAATCTCTTCACATTCTTCAAGAAAATTCCAACTGCTCCATGATCACCGCATCATAGGACTTTGTAACTCATCACTCATTGTGCATTAAATGAAATCCACTTTTCTCCTTCCCTAGACAAGAACAAACACACCAAAAATTTTTGAACATATCCTCATTCAATGATCACACGTGTCTCCATCATTATTGCTCATCAGATAATAAACCAACAAGCTTGATCGGTTAGGGTTTAACAGTTGATAGGGTTTACCAGTTATAATGAATAGAAAGGTTTAACCCTTGACACTAGTCCACCCATTTATCTCACAAACTTAACATACAGGTTTACAACATCTTCCACAGAGCTCTCTTTACTGGTTACTAGCCAATATCAAAAACAATAATATTAGCAATAACATAAATACCATCACCAGTTCAATTGACATCAATGACAACATATCATTAATGCAATCTCTATGCAAAATATCAACAAACTCAAAATATCAACAAACAAAATAATTACCATTGAATTGATAAGCAGTAGGCTGTCTTACCAGAGGTTTCTTGTCCTTCTTATGGTTCCTTTGACCAGAACCAGATGATTCTTCTTTCTCAAATCCAAGTCCTCACATGTATTTCCCATGTCTCTAACTTTCCAAAATCTCATCCAACTGGGTTGAACTAGCTTTGAACTTCTCTTTGTACTCATTATCATTTTTCAGTTCATCTCTCATAATTATGATCTGTCTTTCAATTTCTTGTCCATCATTCTTTGTTTGCACTGATTCAAGCTTCAACTGATCATTCTCATATGTCAATCTACAACATCTTGGATCTCCTAAAAGGGGTTTACACTGCAAGAGGCAGAAACCAAATTGATTATTTAGATTATCTATGGAGAAACCAACTCCAACTATCAATATCTTCAAGAACTTGGAATAATTTTGACAAGGATTCTGCAAAATCCTTCTACACTTTGGGCTCTGCAAGACCTGGGAGGGTGATCCCTTGGTGAATTTTTTATCTCTATGCCATACTCACAAATTACACCAAAACTAAGAAGATGAACGAAGCATAAAACTGACTGTAAAAACTTAATACTAGCTAGGGCCAGTGCCTTACTCCATTGGGCGCTTGAGTTCAAAAAACATAAATGAATTATAATAGAATTTATCTAATAGAATTTAGATCTAGTATAATATTTCCTTACAATATTTCTTATCTACAATCTCAACCCAGATTACTTATCAAATCCCTGAACAAGCCCTATCACTCTACAATTTTGTTTTAGCATTTAATTGATCCCTTAGATCAAAGCATAAACAAAAACTACATACATCACAACAATGCATTGACTGAAAAAATCCTTGATTATACTTCACTCAAAAGATGATAGGATTGTACAATGGAGAGAAATAGATCATAATTGTATTTCTATTTGAATAAATTTTCTATTTTTGTCATAAAACAATTTACATATAACTCCTTCAATACCTAGGAGAAGTGTTTCATTCAGCTCACTGAAGCTTCTCATCAACTCCCTTATCTTTCTTTCTATATATTCTCTGGCAACATTTGAGCTTCCTACAATTGACTTTACCAACAAATAGGTTTGTGGAAGTGTAGGTGGCCTCTCAGCAAGGTATTTGGAAGCCATTGACATTATTCTGAGTTCATTTCCCCTTTGTAACCATTTTGTAAACAAAGGGATTGCCACTTCCTTATCTTTGTCAACACTTTGAATAGCATTAAACAATAGAGAATATAAAGAATGAATGCGATTTAATCTATTGTCCACCTTATCCTTCAAATGAGTTAGCACTGAGCTAAGTATCTCTCTTTTCTTAAAAGAAGACTGATCCTCTGACTCCTTTATCTTATTTTCCAACTCATTGACTTTCTCTAAAATTTGGGTTCTTGTCAGATCAGTTGATCTAGGGGGTTCAAGCTCTTCATCAACATATAAAACTAATGGTGTGCTTGGAACATCAGCCTCACTATTTAATTGAACTGTTGCATCTAAATGGGAGACAGGTGGAGACCTAGACATTGATGGGACTGATGCAATTGTAGGAGATGAAGAAGATGCTCCTATCTATCTCGGCTCAAGAAGTTGAACCTTAGTTTGCAGCTCCACACACCTTTGTTGAACTTTATTATAATATTGAAAAGATTTTCAAACTTCTTCATTAGCTCCTCTTTTTCTTTAGCCTCCCTCTTTGAAGTTTCATGAGCCAATTTGGCCACATCAACAGCTAACTTTGTGGCCTCAACATTTGATGTATCAAAGGCTCTTTTTCTAATGAGGCTTTCCGTCAAGTTTGGATTTATATCATTGATATTAGGCCTCATAGGCCCCTATTCTAGTGCCCATATTTCCAAGGTTACATAATCATCTACAAATTTTGACCCTTTCAGTGCCAACCTTACTTCTTCCTCTAATCTAAATTATTGATCTTATGATTTTTCGATTGCAACAAAAGCCACTGCATTAGCTATATCCCACTCTAGAAAAATTAAGACTCTGACCTAATTTATAATCATCCTACCTTCATCTACAATAATTCCTTTAAATCCTTCATTCATTTCATTTTTAACCTCCTCTTGATTTTCCTGATCAGATCTGTCTGGCCTTTGGGCCTTTCTCTTAGTGCTTCTCCTCTTGTATTTTTCTATCTTAATTTTCTATACAAATTGCAGGAAGGTCGAGCTTCTTATAAAAGCTTCATCTTCAATAAATCTATCACATGCCTCCTTCCTAGCATCTCTAAAGGCTCTACCCTAAATATCAGGAGTGAGGTCCAATTGTAAAGTGGGTGAGATAGGAGAAATACCAACCTGCATCTCTGTATTCATCACTACAATGGTATTTTCCTCCTATTGTTCTTCCATGTGCTACTCCTCTCTTTATTCTTCAACCTGCCCTAGAGGTGAAAGAGGCACATGAGGTGGTGAAGGAATTTTGTTTAATTCGTCAAGATCAATGATCTTGACCCCTTTAAAAGGTTGTACTTGTGTTTTGGGAGTGCTTTTGTATTCATTATTTTATTTCCTTTTCTCCTTAACAACCTTCCTTTATCACTGCTACTCTCCTCTTCACTTCTTGTTTCTTCTCTTAACCTTTTTATTACAATACTACCCTTTGTAGGAGGCACATAGTGTTGGCAATTTGGCATTAAGTTGTCATTGATGTCAACCAGTTTGGAAAAGTCACCGGTAAGTGAGAAGTAGTGACCGATATGATGGAAATACACATGAGAGTGAGCAGACAGAAGGAAGGCTATCGGTACATATGACTTGGGTCATCTACCGATAAAGAAGGCTTACTGATAAGGCGTAAACTAGGATGAAGGTTGTTTGTATGTTATGAAGGCACAACAACTACTAAACATAACAAAAAGAATGTTTGATGGTCATACCGGTAAGATAGACTAAACCGGTAATCAACCTTGGTAGACAAAGTATGTCAAACTAACATAGGGATCCAAACAAAGGTGGATGTCGACAAGCATGACAGTTGGATGTTGGATGGAAGAATTGCACTGGTTGGTGGAGTGTGCATTGATGTAACAAATCTACAAGAAGGTCTGCTTTTATGAGGAACCCACAAGTAATGGAGGATGCTAGAAGATTGTGGCTTGAGGAAGGCAAGCTAGAAATACAATTACACTGATCCTGCAAGAAGATTTGATCTTCGTACCTATTTTTTGAAGGAAACAACAAAACCATTAATTGCAAGTGATAGAGAAAAGTAGAAAAGCATGGTGCAGATCTCAATATTTAGAAAATGCACATTGGAATACAAAGTTTGGTTGGTGATTGATCATTGTCATAAAGATCATATCCCTAAAAAGAAGATCGAATCAAAGGTGATTCGGATTGAGATGGAAAAGGAAAACCTAACATGATAGTGTTTCAATGCATTCTTGGTGGGAATCCATGATTATAAATACATAAGCTTGAAACAAAAAATATTGATGCTTGAGGAGAAGAAGAAGAGGGAAGAGAGCTTGTGTGGAGAGAAGAATCATCTCCCTTAGAATTTATTCTAAGTAAGTTGCAGAGTGAGTCAACAAGAAAACTAGTGAGAGGGTTTAACCGATACTGATTGAGAACCGATATAACTATAGCAAGTCCAATAGTTGAGAAAACCAGTGAGGTGTGGTAGAGCAAGGCAGCATCCAAGTGTGACACACTGAGTTGTGAAACTATGAGAGAGAAAGAGAAGAGAGGCCAAGAATCAGAGATAGTGATCTCATAACCGGTAGTGTGAGATCTCGTAAAGAAGAGAAGACTGTCAACCAATAGTAAAATATTTGATCAAGAGTTGCAGAACTCATTTGCAACAAGAAGCTATAATTGTATCAAATATGTATTTCAATATACATTACCAAGTTGGAACTTGGTGCAGGGGTTGGTGCTCCTTGGGTTAGTGCCCTAAATCTTTATAATTCAATGTTTCACTTGTGAGGTTGGATTGGAGCAGTAGTCTCCAACAACATTTCTCACCGAGGTTTTTTCCATATTGGTTTTTCCTCATACATCTAGTGTTGTGGGTTGCATTTTTGTGATTGTCTTCTTTGGTCTCCTCATTTGCTTTACTAGTTTGATTCTTTAGTACTTAAGATAACAACTGGTATTCTAAAGTTGCCTTAAAAGAGACAAGAGTTTAGGAACCACTTATTGACCCCCCTCTCAGTGGTATTTTGTGTTCAATAATTGATATCAAAGCATAGGTTCCCAGTTATTTATATGCATTGGGTAGATTCTAGACTTAGAATACAATGGCAAGAAATGAGTCTATTTCCTCAAAAGCCCCCATGTTTGATGGATCCAACTATGCCTTTTGGAGCAGAAGAATGGAGACCTATATTTCATCCCTTTGTTTTGATGTGTGGATGTCTGTCAAGAGTGGGTATGTTGTCCCTAGTGTTCCTCCCACTGATCTGGATGCCAAGAAGGAGTATGAGAACAATGTAAAGGCCAAACATGCTATCTTGAGTGGGTTGTTTGATAATGAGTTTGTCAAGGTCATGCACTAGGCATCTACCAAGGAGACCTAGGATAAAATAAAGAGGTTATTTGAAGGAGATGCAAAAGCCAAAGAGGCCAAGATACAAACACTAAGGGGGAAACTTGAAGGCATCAAGATAAAGAATGATGAAAATATTTCAGACTACCTTCACAGATTTAATGAAACTATGAATACCATCAAAGGACTTTGAGAAGATATTGCAAATGAGATCCTTGTCAAGAAGGTATTTAGGTCTCTCACACCCAAGTATGATACAAAGGTGTCTTCCATATAAGAAGCCAAGGATCTGAAGATATTTTCAATGGATGAGCTATTTGGCTCATTAACAACCTATGAAATGAGAACAATTGGTGATGCTTCCTTAAGGAAAGAGGCAGCATTTAACACCACCCAGAAGGGCAAAGAAGTAGTTGCTCATAAAGGATCCAGTGAAGACTCTGATGTAGAGGTAGAAAACTTTGTCAGAAAACTCAAAAGAGGATCCGACAAGTATAAAGGAAAGATACCACTCAAATGTTTCAATTGTGGTAAAGTTGGACACTTTTCTGCAAGTTGTCCTTATAATGAAACTGATGGAGATGATTCAAGAGGATTTAGAAAATTTGCTAGAAAAGATAAATAAATTAATGTCTACTGGCAAGGAAGAAGAGGATACTGGAAGCAGAAAAACCTCTATACTATTGAAGATGATGCCACAGATGAAGAAAGTGCATCAGAACATGACTAGCATAAGAATGACATAAATGTTAATCTCTTTATGGAACTTGATGAACCAGTTGGTGAAGATGAGGAAGAGTTGGATATTGAGGCTGAAGTAGATTTATAAGGTGAGCTTATAAGTTCTCTTGAGTAATTTAGTAAAACAACAAGAGAACTCAAGAAGGTCAAGCTTTCTACAGTAGATGAACTAGGTCTATTAAAGCAATCCCTGGATCAGTCCAGTCAAGTTATATCTAACTTGAAACTGTAGCTAGAAGAAACCACAAGGATATGTGAAGTTACATCCTCTGATCTGATGAAGAAGGAAAAGGAGCATCAAGATATAGAAGCAAAAATAGTGAAGCTTAGGAAGGAGGTTGAAGAAAGTAAGGAAGAAATAAAAGTAAGGAGCAAATATGAAGGCATTACCGAAGGCTTAGACAAGATGTTGTGCAAACAGAAGTAATCCAAAGATATCAATGGCTTAGGCTTTGAAGAAGGTAAAAGTTCATATAAAAAAGACACATCTGGTCAAGAAATAAAGTTCACCTCTTCAAATGAATGTGAATAAAAGAAGACATTCACTGTAGGCAAAGATACCGATAAAAAGACATATGCAGATGCTATTGAAAATCGCCACACAAACCACTATACATAAGAAATGAACCGAAGGCCACACTGATTGTACCGACATGCAAATACAAGGAGAAATGCAAGAGTTGACCATGAAGGATTCACCAGAGTCAATGACATGAAGGGAAGATCCTTGATGAGGTAGTCCTTTGCAGGACCAAGGCAACCTAACTGGCATGTTTCTAACGTTCATGGTTACTGTTACTGGTGTAAAATTTTTTGGGAATAGAATAGCTGACTTTAGATTAACCAATAAGCCCTCTATGAGTTATGAAAGTAGAAATCCATTTAATGCACTCTGGGATATGAATTTTGTTTGTTATCAATGCAATGCATATGGTCATAAGAGTTTTGAATGTAGGAAGAATAAACTAGTGCCCTACAATAATTTTAAGGATTTATGTTTAAATGAAAATGTGAAATACTATAACTGTCAATAGTTTGGACACATGGCAAGGTTTTGTAAAAATAGGAAGATCAAGCAGAAGAAGACAAGTCCTGATCAAGAACTAGTAGTTGAACCTGAGCACAAAATAGTAGCTAATAAGAAGAAGGAAACCAAACTGGTATGAGTTGAGAAAGGAAAAAAAAGGTAGAATCAAGTCTGATAGTGTAGACTGCCTTACATGCTGAAAGGAAAAATCTATGGGTTGTAGATAGTGGTTGTTCCAACCATATGACTGGTGACAAAAATAAATTCATCAAACTTGAAGACTGGAATTGTGGTTTAGTAAGATTCAGAGACAACTCATCCATCAAGTTAAAGGGAAAAGGTACTCTAAGTATTCATGGAAAGTTGAAGGCACATGATCTATATTATGTGGAAGGCTTAAAGAACAATCTGTTGAGTGTGAGTTAAATGTGTGACAAAGGTTATAAATTCACCTTTGACTCAACTGGATGGAAAATAAAGAAAGACAATACCAGTCAGGTTGTGGCAGAAGGAAAGAGAACATATGACAATTTTTACAATCTGAAGGAATGCTATGAGTCCCAATGCATGTTAGGACAGGTTGATGAAAGTTGGCTGTGGCACCAAAGATTAGGCCACATAAACTTTGATAACATAGTTGCAATAAGCAGAAAGGGGTGTGTGAGGAATATTCCACCCATCATCAAACTGGTAAGCACATTTTGTGATGAATGGTTGAAAGGAAAGAAAACTAAGGTGAGCTTCAGGATAAATGAGCACAACACCTCAAGACCACTTGAAATTGTGCATACAGATCTATGTGGCCCAACTAGGACAAGAGCTCTTGCAGGTGAAAGATATTTTATGATCTTTATTAATGATTAATCAATAATGACATGGGTCATTTTCCTGCAAGATAAGTCACAAGCATTTGACTGATTCAAGATCTTTAGGAAGATGGTGGAGAAAGAAAGTCAGTGCAAGCTAAAATGTCTAAGATCAGACCAGGGTGGAGAGTTTGCATCAAGTGAATTTAAAGATTATTGTGAAAAACATGGAATTAGAAGGTAATACTCAACCCCTTGGACACCACAACAAAATGGTGTGGTAGAAAGGAAGAACATGATAGGTAAGGAGATGGCCAGAACAATGTTAAATGAGGCCAGTCTACCAGACATATATTGGAAGGAAGTTGTTCGTAATGCTGCGTATACCTTGAACCGGGTTTAATTAAGAACAAACAATAGAATGACACCCTATGAGTTGTGGTATGACCAGAAGCCATCTGTCAAATAATTCAAATTATTTGGAAGTAAGTGCTTATCAAGAGAGATATGGATGGTCTAGGAAGCTTTGACTCTAGGAGTGATGAAGGAATCTTCCTTGGTTACTCATCTAAGAGAAAGGCCTACAAATGCTAGAACAAAAGACTAAGAAGAGTCATTAAGAGTATGCATGTAAAAGTTGGTGAGGATATGCACAAAGGAATTCAACCATAGGTGAACTAGTATGATGATTCTGGTGATAAAGGTGAGGAATCTCAGTCAGACAATGAACCAGAAGAAGCATCCAAGAAGGCTCCCAACCGGTATGTGCAATTGAATCACCCAGAAGAGAAAATTATGGGAAATAAGAGTGATGGTGTGCAGACTAAATGGGTCTATTGGAATAAGATGAATGAAGAAGGTAAAATTGTTAGGCATAAAACTAGACTAGTGTGCAAGGGATACTTTTGGAGACCGACTTGGTTATCATGTTTATCTTAAAGTTTTTATTAGATTGCATGTTGAGCTAGGTTGATATATTATCCTGGTGTGTAAGATTTCATGTATATATAGGAGTGTGATATATAAGGAAGACATACGATGATATAAAAGAGAGTGTGAAGTGTAAGTTATCGAAGCTGAAGGTAGTTCCTATAGAAATGAAGTGCAAACAGTATTACAATATTCCTTCATTGGATTTGTTGCAAGTTCTTGTGGATAGTTGTATATAGATCTTTCATTGGATTTGTTGTAGGGTTTGTGAATTGTGATATGATATTAACTTGGAATTGATCTCATGCATTTGGAGATGTAACTTTCTTTAGTTCAACTATATTTGTTGTAGTGAGCATTCATGCAATAAGCTGATAATATTGCAATGTGTAGTCCCACAATGAGTCATTTTTGTAATATGACTGATCAATTCGGCAGTGAGCCACCCTTTTTTAAAACTAGTTATATTCTCTTGAGAGTTGACACTCTTTGGTTTTTCCCATTTAGGTTTTCCACGTATAAAATCTGGTGTTCCTTTTGTGGCTCTATTTTTCATGTTAATTTTGCATTTTCTATTTCATGTTTGATATACTTAATTGATGAGTTTGATATATTAGCAAAAGGTTTAAGAATTGGAGAAAGTTTCATAATTTGCAGGAATACTAATTCATCCCCCCCTCTTAGTATTTTGGTCCCTTAAACCAATCCAACTGTGTCCAAACTGTTTGCATTTGAAGCAATTGATATCCTTCCTTTTTGATCTTATCAGATGTAATCTATGCTTGCATTTATTAGCCTTATGTCCATAGTTATTGCAAATATAGCAGTATCCATGAAAGTTGTAAGTCTTCCTGTTTGCTTCAACTGGATTATGTTTATGACTCATACCATGGTTTCTATAATGGTTTTCTTTATGACCAAACATCTTGCAAACATAACATTGAATGCTTCTATATCTTACTACCTTATGTCTAAATTTATTGCATTGAAAATAATAGCCACTAAAAGATGGGTACCTTTTTGCATTAGGTTGTCAAATTGGCGGTCTTCTTGCATTAGAATTTTGATTTTAGGATTTTTTCCCATCTTCTAACTTCTCCACTTCAACTTTGACTTATTTGTTTTCCTTTTTGTCATTCTGATCCAAACACATACCGGGTTGAAAGCCAAGTCCCATCTTATCTAAGTTAAGTTGTTGCATGTTGATCAAATCTTTTAGGAGCTTACTACTATCAAGGATTTTATTTTCTACCTTCAAATTCTTGACCTCTTGCTCTAGCTTTTCACATTATTCAAATCTCTTCTTGATTTTTTTAATTAGGGATTTCTTTTTTTTGTCTTTCTTCTCAATCCTCTACATCAAATCTTTAATAGTCTCATTCACCTACTACAACTAATTGTTAACCTCCTTACACCTTAGTTTGAATTTTTGGATTTGCTCTTTGAGCTTTTGCACACATTTATTTTCTATCTTCAGATTCTCTTTCAATTCTTCATTCTCTAATTCAACACTTTCCAATTCTCTAAGGTCCATCTTCAAATATTGATCTAGCTAAAAGTCTCTAGTCATGCATATAGGTGCCATGATTCAACCAACACAAATCTCCCTCAAGTAGCTAAGCTTTCAAGCAAGGGACCAAAGCTATGATACCAATTGTTGACTTGGTTGAAAGGACCAAAATACTGAGAGGGGGGTGAATCAGTATTCTCATAGATATATAAAAAGAAATATTTAGCAATACTTTAATCTTCCACAGAAATATCAAACTTCATCTATCATACTTAATATATATAAAACTACAAAAGTAGAATAATCATGAAGAGCACAACCACAAAAGAAACACCGGATTTAATACATGGAAAAACCAAATGAGAAAAACCACATAGAGTGTTAACTAAAGGAGATTATAACTATTTATATGTAGTTTATAAAGGAGTGGCTCATTGCTAGATTACAAAAATAGTTTACTATCGGACTGCTCCCTACAAAGATACAAAAGATTGACTCATTGTCAGAATGCTCATTGCAATAAAAAAGTTTTAACTGAAAAGGATTGCATCTCCAAATACATGAGATTAGTTCTAATATTAATCTTAGATCACTATTCACAAACCCTACAGTAGATGCAGTTAAAGATCTTTGTACAATTGTCCAGCAGAAAGTATGGTGAAGAATTACTACACCACTACAACACTATCTTCCTTCACTATCTACAACTCACACTACACACTCTGCTTCTCTACTATCTTCTGTATAAACATCAAATATACTTTCTCAGTCTCTTTTTCTCAAATACTCTCTACCACATACACACTACTACATATATATACATATACTAGAGGACACAAACACAAAATAGTGTTCATTTGTTTCTTTTGGATCCGACTGTGTGAGAATTTTTTTATCATCGCTTTAAATGAAATAGATGATAAAAATTTGCTCACACAATCGAATCTAGAAGCAACAAATGAATAATATAATAGATTGTGGAAATCTCATAGCTTTAAATGAAATATTGTTTTGGCCAGCCCAATATATTATCCAACATAAATAGGATGCTCACGTCAGCCTTCGCAAGATCTCTGCATGCTTCATTTTTCATACTTCATGTTTATGCATAAAATTAATCATTGCTTAGCTAAAATTGAAGGAAAATCACAAATCCCTATCTAATTAAAGAATCCTTAACAAACCAATGAAATAATGCAAATAAATAAATAGGGTTTATAATATTCAATCAAAGCTCCATATTCCATGATCGCATGTAGCTTCCATTGTTCTTCTGCTTCTTGTGGTATGATGGATCTTTGATTGTGTTGCTAACCTGCAAATGAAACAAGATTTTGAAGTTCATGATTGTTGAAAATGAAGAGTTGATCCTAAATTTATAGAAGTTTGGAGAGGATTAAATGAGAGGTGAAGCTCAAGTGAGCTCACATATTGATTGATAGTTGAATTCCTGATTTGGAAGGAACATAGTAGATTGAATAGGTAAATGAGTTAACTGATTGAGAAAATAATTGATTGAAAGATGAAAAAGAGTGATTGGAGGATAATTAAATAATGATGCAATTAATCAATTAATTGAATTGGTCAATTAAAATAGATTGAATAGTTAACTGAAGATGACTAATTGAATGTTTTAAAAAAAAAAGCAAAGTGGAATTTAGCATGTGCTTGACCTTGATTTAGATTTTCAGTTTAATCTTTGCATGATAATTGATTTAAACATTTAAATTTATTTAGAACTTGACTTGGAAATTCAACTTGATCTTTGAATTCATGCAAACTTGATTTAGGAATTCAATTTGATTTTTGAAATCATGAAATTGAAATGCACATGTAACAAAATTAGAAGAATATGAATTTGAATTTGAATTAGAAGAATTAATGAAATTAGACAAATTAGAATTAGGGGATTTGGAATTGGAATTTGAATTAGAAGAATAAATTTGTTAGTTAAATTATTTAATGAAATTATTTAATTATTTAGAAATTGAATTTAACTAAGAAATAAAAATTATTTAAATTAAAGGAATTAAATCATAATTGATTAAATACTTAATATTTAATTAATATTAATGAAGTTAGATGATTAAATGATTAATTGATAAGGAATGGAAATAGAATAATTAATAAGATGAAGAAATATGAATTTAGAAGAATAAGATTAATTAAATTAATTAAATAATTAAAGAACTATTTAATCAATTAAGACAAATATTAATACATGATCAGTGAGACATTTTTAGGTGTCTACGTTTGCCCCTCTTTGAGACAATGTTGAAACAAAGTTGTTTTAAATAAAATTAAAATTTCTGTCCCAGTATCCCCCAACGTGTAGGCCCCAATGACGCTTAGGGTGTAATGCCCTCTTGAGAGATTGTTTATGAATTAAAGGTATGAATGATCTCTTGAAACAAGATGAATGTGAGATAGAAGAATAGTTAGTAGATGAGATATAGAGATAGTTGATGTGAAGATGATATTAAGATATAATATGAGAATTAGAAGCAATTGAGGATGATTGATATGAGATGTTACCTTGATAACAATAGACTGAAAATGAAGATGATGGTTTTCATGAACTTTTGTGCCTTTATTCATAGTGCAATATATTCATCACTGAGCCTTATTATATAACAATGGATCTTTTCACATCATGGTATAAGGAACCAAGACAAAAATATATCTCATTGAAGAAACAAACACGTAGCAGACAAAGAGTGAACCCTCCATTCTGGGAATAATTTTAAGAGTCAAGGTATGTGTAGCATTTAAAATATGGAGTCTCTTATCATAGACTCCCATAACACCTATCCCAAAACTTCATTGGTTCACACCACAAATAGAAAACAAAGAGAAAGACAATGTCCATCATGACTCCTCTAGTCACTTGTTGACATCCTTGAGTAGCATGGGTAGATAAATTTGTCACCAAATGATAAAAAATAGAATCTAATTAGGAGGAAATTCAATAGCTATACCGATCTGTTCCTTCGTTCTTGATTGTTTGATGTGATGGTTGATAATGTTTGATCTTAGAAAGTTTGGACCCTGTTTAAGATTGACCTGTCTAATTTTGAGTGTATCCATCTCTATTTGAGACAAGATAATGATCACTTGATATGGATATTGATACGATTGATAAGACAATTTGATCAGTTGATTGCAGATGTTTGATTAGATAGTTGTATCCTTTGCAAACTTTGTGTGAAGCATTTGTTGGATATCTGCTAGGGTATTTGTTTCTTGAGAGACATTTTATTGCAAGTTTTTTTATTATTTTATTTTATTTATTTTATTTTTTGGATTGATATTTGAATGTTTTTGGTTGATTTTTTTAGAATCCTATTTGAATGTTTTTGGTTGATTTTTGTTTTTCAATATTTTTTTATTTTTTCAGGACCTTTTATGATTTTTAGGGATTTTTTTTTATGGTTTTAATTGATTTTTTCAGGAGTTTATATGGTTTTTTGGGATCTTTATATGATTTTTTTTTATTTTTTCAGCTATGGCCCAATATGGGGACCTGTTATTATATGATTATCTACAAATTTGCACATGGAGATAATGAAAATTTTTAATAAGACCTATGTTAATGCAATATGCATGATTAAGATGCATTTCCTATTGGAACAAGGATGGTTGTGTTTGTTTAGCATTTTGTAATACACCAATTGAATTAGAGGTGCAAAACATTTCATATATAAGAGGTCAATCGATCCTCAAGATCTCTTGGAGCATACAAACTAACACACTCAGTGACTGGGATTTACAAATGGAGATGCGAAAAAATTCTCCATTGATTCTCAAAACTTTGATCTTCTTTTGCCCATGTGTGTGCAAGTGAGTTAATTCCTTCTCTTGTGTTCACTGAAGATCCTTGGCATCCTATATGACTAACTACGTAGTGTAGACACCTAAAAATGTCTCATTGATCATGTACTAATTATTCCTCTAGTTGATTAAATAATTCTTTAATTATTTAATAAAGTTAATTAATCTTATTCTTCTATTTCGTATTTCCTCGTCATCTTATTAATTATTCTATTTCTTATTCTATCATCATTTGATCATTTTAATCATTTTCTAGATATTAATTAAATATTTATTATTTAATTAATTATGATTTTTAATTAATTATGATTAATTCCCCAATTTAAATAATCTTTATTATTTAAATAAACTAATTATTCAATTTCTATCTCTAATCATCTAATCATTTAACCCTCTTCTAAATATTAATTATTTAATTCATTGTAATTTATTCCTCTAATTAAATAATCTTTATTCCATTTCTAGCATAATTAAATAGTTTCTTTAAATTATTTAATTAACTAATTGATTCTTCTAGTTCCCCAAATACTAATTTCATTTAATTTCATATTCTTCTAATTTCTTCCAAATTCAAATACATGTGCATGATTTCAAAAACCAAATTGAAAATCAAAGTCAAGTTCTAAATATATTCAAATACTAAATTGAATTAAAATAAATTCAACTATTTGAATAAATATCATGCAAAGATTAAATTGAAAATCTAAGTCTAAATGCAAACACATGCTAAATTAATTAATTAAATCATTTATCTCTCCAATCTCTATTTCCATCTTTCAAGTAGTTTTTTCTAAATTAAGCTTTCTTTGTCATCCTCTTTATTTCCTCCAATCATTCTTTTTCTTCTTTCAGTCAACTTTTTCTCAATCAGTTGACTTTATTAATCTATTCAATCTATTATGTTTCACTCCTACAATCAACAGTTCAACTATCAATTTTCATGCAAGCTCACCTGAGTTCCACCTCTTGATCAATCTATTCCACCTTTTCAATCAATCCTCTCCAAAAATATATAAATTGAGCATTCAATCTCCATTTTCAATCCTCCTCAATCCTGAACAATTACTCTCAATCATGAACTTTGAATCTTTGTGTCACTTGTAGGTTACCAGCACAATATCTGAGAGCCATCATACCACAAAGAAGGAATAGGGAGTTTGATTTGAATGATTTTAATTCCTATTTGTTTGATATTGCATTATTTCATTGTCTTGTTTGTTAGAATTCTTTGATTAGATAGCGAGTCATGATTTCCCTTTGATTTCTAATTGATATTTGAATAAGATGAATTTTACATATGATATTTTGGTGAACCTGACGTGAAACAATAGCTAATTAACTTTCTTTATTTTCTGTGTGATTTTTTGCAGATCATATGGTTTTTTCATTTTTTTGCAGGTTGCACAAATTTCAAGACAATATTTTCCATCACGTAATCACACTTACATCATCACACAATCACATAGACAACACTACACATTCGACCCCTCGGGGTCACACATTCACTCTAATAGGGTTACGCTATTGGTTTGTCCAAATCATGCAATCGCCCTTTCTAGATTATGGATTCGCAGGAAAAAATGTTGTCTAATTTTTTATTTTGTTTGTTATTTGATCTATCTATTCTATCTAAAATTGGGTTAATCTGGGATCGAATTCCTTCTATTTCATGATTTGATTATAACAATTTATGGCAAGAAAAGTACAGTTCAGGATTTCAGGTGCAAGAAGAATGAAACAACAAAGAAGAGAAGCCAAATGCTATCAAAAGGTTCTCCAGGCAGAAAAGCAGATACAAGATTTAGAAGAGCAACTGACCTTTGATAGATATAACAACTTAGTTATTTTTTATCAAGTTAAATATGATCTAATAAATATTGAATGGATGATGAGAGATTTGGCTAGGGCTTCACAATTGGTTTTGCAGGTTTCTATTTGGGTTTAGTTTTCTTTTATTTTTTAATTTTTATTTTTTTGTTGTCTGCTTGTCTGTCACACAATCGGCCTATTAGTACTACACAATCGATTAGTTATCATCACACATTTGGTCTATCAGAATTATGCATTCGCTCTGTCAGAATCACACATCTGATCTATAAGTATCACGCAATTGCACAGGTACAGTCATGCATTCGCTTCTATCAAGTTTTGAGTTTCTATTTTCTATTAGTTTGATTTTACTACTAATCTCCTGTTTCTAGCCTGTGGCAAATTTATAGAAAGGATTAGATTAGTATTTTTGCATGCATCACCTAACACTTCATCTTTTGGTTTTTAAAATCAACAACAATTAAAATGGACATGCATGGCTAATCTCACACTTCGTTGTTTGGTGCTTAAAATAAACATGGGCTAAAATTGACATGCATGTATCTCCAACATTGTCTTTTGGTGCTTAAAATCAATAAATGGTTAAAATTGACATGTATGCTTTCATATTTTGATTTGGTGTTTAAAATGGACATGCACATGCATATTCATTACCTAAATTTGGCCTATAAAACGAACGTGAATCGAGCTGCATTAGATTAAATCATATTCTTTTTCTTAAGGTAAATAATTTTTATCATGTTCGGAGTGGACCTACTATTGCATTAACTGACTTTCCACCCACCTTCGGGGTCTTCGGAGAAAGGAAGGAGGTGACAATGACATCCAATTTTTATTTTATTCTACATAGTGAGGGGTATCTTTGACTGGGGATTTCATCACCCCACAGAGGTACTTCGAATTGGGATGTGTTGGGGATATCATCTCTCCCAATATACCGGTCAAGTGGCTAGAGTGTCGAGTGAATTTGATGTATGTGGGGGCCTTTCTTGCACCGATAAGCTCAATTAAAGTCTTAAGTGGCTTTCTCTGAGAATCTATCATTGGATCAGGATTCCTCGAAACCTAATACTACGAACCAATTTAGTTGCCAAAAATCCTACATTCAGTGATTCCGAGAGTGCGGATCGTACCCCATAGATACCCTTCATGTACCTTACACTATGATACAGAAATCTCTCGGCTATAAGATCTTCAAATCTTTGGGGTAAGAGAGACTGGCATGCCCAAGAAGTGTGTGCCATGGAGTGGAGCCAGTGCTGCTAGACTCTCTATCTGTTCATTTTGTTTCGGTATTTTATTGTAAGGGCCTCACTGAATGGTGTCCACTTTCCAACCTAGGATTGTATTCTATGCTTTTTTATGTATCAATGTGCTAGACCAGTATTGAGTCACTCCTTTGGGCTATTTCAGGCCCTATCCCATGTATCTCTAAATTTTTTGAGATTGTATGAAAATTGAATCAGTTAGCTATACATACCTTCAAGAAATTGTTCTCAGATTTGGAAAACTACAAAAAAAAAACTTGTCATATACACGAAGTTACAGAAAACAAAGTCCATTTTGAAACCCAAAAAAATTCCTTACATACTTGTGACCCTAGGAAGTCTTTTGCATAGTCCAACTTACGTCCTCATTATCATCCTAAGTCTTTTGCATAGTCCCACTTACGTCCTCATTATCTTCCTAAGTCTTTTACATAGTCCTCATTCATGTCTTCATTATCATCCATAGTCATTGCATAGTCCCAATTTTGAGTCCACATTATCATATACATCTTCATCTAGACCTCATATACATCTAAGTCCATTATCAGTTATAGAGTCATAGCATGTGTCATCATGGGTCTTCCAGGTGATGGTTTGCTCCCCTTCGAGCAACCTAATCTAGTACCAAATGGCTGTCAATGATAAATCATTGATGGTCTAGCTAACATAGCTTGGGACTTAAGAAGAAGCGCACCTCAATATATAGGAGTCATACATGAGATTAATATTGAGTCTAATATTTCTCATAGAATTGATAGAGAGATTGAGACAGAACAACTTAGGCAACATATGGAAAAACTTGCATTAGAGAAATCCAGAAAAACTCAACAAGTCTCACGTCAAAATCCTCAATAGAGAGTCTAGTCTAGTCTTGCATACCTCATATTTATGTCTACAGTCTAGCATTAGTCATTGTCTTGCATATAACCACCCTAATGTAGTATTCTTAGATGCCCATCACAAGGTCGCAAAAAAGAAAAACGTATAATGGACTCGAACAACACCGAGTCTATAAACCCCACTTGGAATATGGACATGTCAATTGGTCAACACTCAGGTACTCAGACAATGTCTACCCTAAATGAATTACAACAACATCTAACAAAAGAAGAAATTGAGTCAGCTCAACAAGATATGCACGTCCTTATGATCCTAGATGCACTTATACATAGTGATAGGGACAATTATCTCGTTGTTAATACAAAATGGGGCAAAAGTACCTGAAGATTTTGATGTCACAAATATTTTACCACCAGGAAAAACTTTAGGTCAAGATAACAGTCAAACACCACCCAGGACACAAATACAAGCAATGACCTCTAGTTTTCCTCAAAACATACCTATCCAAACAAATGGCAACACAAATGCAAACACTCAAACAAGTATGTCATCCTCAGTGATCAATGCTAGTGTACCATCACAAAGCATACCAATAATATCGAGTGTCTCAGTAGCTATTCAAACACAAACAACAAGTGCAACCCAACCTCTAGTTTCCTATTATATGAGATCAACTTATAGTCATTAAAATGAAAATCTAGGTCTTGCCAATACAACAAGTACAACTCAACCAAACATGGGTTCGCATATGACCTATTTCACAGTACCTAGTGGAACGCACAACACACAAAGTTATAATCTTGGTACCTTCCAACAACCTCCTAGTTATGCAACCACAAATCCTTTTGTGGGACATACACAAACACAAGGTTTACCTATGACTCAAATAGATATTTTGACACAAAAAATATAGAATTTGTAACAACAAATGACAACCATGCAGACCGACAATGATAAGAAGAGGTACACAATGCAGGATTTACGTCCTTATCCATTTGATCACACATTATACATGCTGCCTTTCCAACAACATTTTGAAACACCCAAATTTGATAGATATTGAGAGAAGGGTGATCCTAGAGATCATATCAGAGAATATTTTATGGCATGTATAAAGGTTTCCTCAGAAGATACTTATTTAAAGAGACTATTTCCAAAAAGTCTAGGAGGTTCGGCTTTAGAGTGGTTTTCATATTTACCACCAACCATCACATCATGGGGAGAATTAGTTGAATAATTTATTGTAAAATTCTCACATAACATTGATACCCCAGTTACTTTGATGGACTTGTGTGCCACTAAACAATATGAGAATGAAACATTTGCATCCTTCATACAATTATGGAAGGCTCTCTATAGGAGGTGCAAGATAGTTATTCCAGAAATAGAGCAAGTGCATATGTTCACAAAAAACTTGATTCCCAAGATTAAATATCCGATACAAATGCAATGTTTAACCACATTTAAACAAATCATGGAAAAAGTTCTGAAATGTGAGAAGGGACTAGTAGAACAAGGTCTTATTAAGTATGGAAACACCAACAACAATGACAAATCTAAGTTTTGGTTGAAAAACAAAAATGTGACCAATGATGGTATTGTAGACGCCAGAATGGTAAACAGAACTCAACCCATTTTATCTTTGGGAATGGGTCAGTCATCTAATCCACATATAGGGAATAACACTACCTCTGCAAATGTAAATGCTACACAAAACATGAACACAAGATACCCCAGGGTAAATGCTCCAAGAAGAAATTACACACCTCTAGGAGAACCTATTGAGTTAGCACTCAAAAAGTTAATACAGACAAACATGATCACTTTACCTGAAGTAAGAGTGTATGAACCAGGTCCTTTCAAACCCACATGGTGGAATGATAATGATTTCTATGATTATCATCTGACTAAAGGTCATAAAACAACAAGTTGCTACAAATTGAAAAACTTGGTCCAAGATATGATAGACCAAGGGGACATCACAATCGATACCGATAAAACCTCAGCAAACACAAATCATATAATTTTTAAGGATCCTTTTGTTAAACATGACAAAGGGAAAACTACCACATCAGGTACCCAAGACAATACAACCAACTACACAAAGGTCTCATACGATTATACTATTCATGCCATTAGCTCAAGAGATATAGCAAGAAATGATTCACAAGAAACACTTGATCAAGATGAGAAATATCAAGACACTCACACAAATGATAACCAAATTTGCATGATATCAGAGGCACCAAAGTATGATGATGATAGAAATCTTTGTCTCAGAGACTGGGGGCATTATCAGCCATCTCACTCAGGTTGGTTTGAAGATGAACTCATAGAACACATCATGGATGTCAAACATACACATAAAGACTATGAAGAGGGATTTAACATAAATCCGGATAAAACAACTTATGATACCAACAAATCTTGCAAGTTAAATGATATAGTCACTACTATCACCATTACTCCCAGAGATAGAGACTATGTAGTGGTTACTGGCAAATCAAAGGTAACTTTATAGGGGATACCACCAAATCATCCACCAGCAGTAGGGACTTACAATGTTGTTGAACAACTTAAGAAAACTCTGACACAGATATCATTCTTCAAACTATTGCGTATTTCACCCACTCACAGAGCTATATTGGATAAAGCACTTCAAGATTTAGTAGTGGACAAAGATATAGATGAAAATGCCTTCCAGACTATGGTAGGGAATTTCACACAAGGCACACATATTGCATTCATAGAACAAGACATTCCTAGTGATAGAATAATTCATAACAACCCACTTCATCTGGAAGCTTACATCCATAAGAGAAGAATCAGGAGAGTACTCATAGATGGGGGATCCGGTATCAACATTTGTACTTTAAAGTTGGTCAAAGTACTAGGATATCTTGAACTTCAAATTGATTCTTCCAAGAGGATAAATATCAAGGCATACAATGATGAAGAACATCCATCAAAAGGCATTGTAACATTACCAGTACAAGTGGGACCTATAACAATAGAGGTCACATTTCAAGTCTTGGACAAAGAATTGGGATATAACATGTTATTGGATCACCCATGGATCCACACCATGCAAGAAGTACCATCCACATTCCATCAGTGTGTCAAATTCCCATACAATGGTATTGAAATCACCATAAGGGGTGATCATAATCCCTTCCAACATTGCAATTACTTGAAAGAAAGTATGGATAATTAGGTACCTATCAATTAGGAAACAACTCTCACTACACAACTGGAGACATTAAAAATCATAGAAATAAAAGGATATGCCTACAACATCCTCCTTGCAAATAAAAGATATGGGTTGTGGAGAGTATTCTATTGCAAATACTTTAAGTGGTAAACAGTTGTCTCTTTCTCCTAAGTCCTTTGGGAAGCCTCAACATACAGTGCAAAATCAAGAAAAAGGAAAAAAAATTGTCAGATACATGGACTCATGCTCTTTTATTAGATGGGGTGACTTACAAGAATAATCCCTAAATGAAGATGTTAACCACTAGATATATAGAGAAGAAGATCATATGACAATACCCAAAATACACTTAGATCAATATGGCAATGGATTCAAAATGCTCCAGAGACATGGATATGATGGTACCATAGACCTATGATTACAAAAACAAGGAAGGCTAGAACCTATTGTTCCTAATGATAATCCAGGGAATCAAGGATTGGGATATAAGCATATACAACATATCACAGAAGCAAGATAGTTTACCCTTGATATACTAAATTGACCAAGCAAACCGTCAGACTACATACCACAAAGGGATTTGTCCACGCAAGTCATTCCATCTTCATCTCAAACAAGTAATCAGGTACCCACATCACCTAGTGCAGAATCAAATGGAGAAGACATGAGACAACTCCTGGAAGAACCTAGCACTAAGTTACAAAATGATGCAGTTATTGACACAATAATCCAAGCTAATGTAACAACAAATGCAGGTTTACCACCACCACTTGAATCTCATCCATGGTTATTGTCACTACATCTACCAAGATAAATGACTCATGCTCAACCAAACAAATCAGATGAAGAAATATTGCGAAGGCTTATACCAGGCTTAAGAAGGGTAGCTAATATACACAGAAGACCAGTCAATCTACACCAGAATCAGAGGCAAGAACAAGAAGAAATTAGCAATGATAGCTCACATGATGAAACATATATTGAAAGTGAGACAAACTCTCATGACTACGAGTTCTTATCACTCCATGATTCTAGCCCACCAGAAAGTGTAATATCAAGGTATTAAATAAAGCTTATAGAGGATGAAAATACATAGTCATTCAAACAATCAAGTCTTCATGTTATCAGAGTCCACTAAAGAAGGGAGTAATGACTTACCACTAGTACATTCACACTTGATTGATTGGGGGCAAGAAGGAAAACCAACACTGGGTTGGTTTGAAAATGATGAAAAAATTTCAGAATTTCTCAGAGTTAGAGTGGGAGATCCACTCTTTGACCCTATGAACAGAATGCACCTTAAATGATATTATGCCTAAGGGCTATGTAGTTTAGGTTTTATTTTCCACATTGCACATCATATTATTCAAAGCACTGCATTACATATAGTTTTCAAATGCATCACATTCTCAAAGATTCTACATTTTCATATAGAAACATTAATAAAACAAGGCAACTGTCCACATTTATCATTTGTTTGCATTCAAGACAAACAAGGGTCATCTCCTTTCTTAGATATTTGGACATGAAGTCTTTGATATCTTAAGGTCATTCATTTTCAACATTACCCTGTGATGATGCTTTACTTATGGTTGGGTAGTGATTTCACTATTTGAGACTTGTTAAACTAAAATCTATCAATTGCTATATCTCAAACACAATAAATCTCTAATTTACTCTAGACACCTAGTTGATCATATGACTAGTGAAAAATCTAAAATTCTGCTTCAACACCGCTGTAATTGTCACACCCAAGAAGGTTTCATTACTTACAAGTCAAGGCAAGAAAATAAAAAGAAAGAGAGTTATGCCAAATATCCATCTCAAGGCAAAAGAGAAATGATATATAATTGAAATATCATGTATATAAAGTGCGACAAAAATCTTGACTATGGGAACATGTGAGTAACTCCATCAGGGCTATGAACACCTACTAGCAATAGACAAATATTTGAGACATTACAGTCTATAACCTCATCGTAGCTCTCAAGGCTTGCTGGTAGTGAGGCTCTATTCAAGATGCTTTTGAAGTTAGAATAATCCATGTAGCTAGTCATATAGGATGCTAAGGTTCTTTAGTGAATACAAGAGCGGGAATTAACTCATCTGCACACACATGGGCAAAAGAAGATCAAAGTTTCAAGAACCAGTGGGGAAGTTTTCCACGTCTCCATTTGTAAATCCTAGTCACTAAGTGTGTTGATTTGAATATTCCAAGGGACCTTAAAGATAGATTGACCGCTTATCTATGAAATATTTTGCACCTCTATTTCAATTGGTGTACTACAAATGCTAAAACAAACACAGTTAACCTTGTTCAAATAGGAAATGCATCTTCATCATGCATATTGCATTAATATAGGTCATGTCAAAAGTTCATTGTCTCCACATACATTATACAGATCATCATGTCATATAGGTCTGCACACTGGGGGCATAACTGAAAAAATCCAAAAAATCATATAAAGTCCTGAAAAATTCCAAAAAATCATATAAAGTCTTGAAAAAATCCAAAAAATCATATAATGTCCTTCAAAAACATCCTTAAAATAAAAACTCAATTAAAAACATTTAAATATTGAGCTACATAATCCAAAAACATCGAAAAAGTTGTTGGAAAAGAACTAGAAAATCGAAAATCAATCAATCAAAAAACTTGCAATAAAATGTCTTGTGAGAAACAAATGCCCTAGTAGATATCCAACAAACACTTCGCATGAAGTTAACAAAGGATACAACTATCTAGTCAAACATCTGCAATCAATTAATCAAACTGTCTTATCAATCGTATCATATCCATATCAAAGTGATCATTATCTTGTCTTAAACAGAAGAGGATACACTCAAAATCAGACAGGTCAGCCTTAAACGGGGTCCGTAACTTTTCGAGATCAGACATTATCAGCCATCACATCAAGCAATTGAGAAAGAAGGCACAAGGTTAGTATAACTGATGAATTGTGTCTGGGTTAGCCTTTATCTTTTATCATTTAGCGACAGATATTGTTCCTATGCTACTCAAGGATGTCTACAAGTGACTAGAGGAGCTATGATGGGCATTATCTTTTTCTTTGTTTGTTGTTTATGGTGTGAATTGATGAAATTATAGGGATATTTCTCTATTGGGTGTCTATGATAGGAGCTTCCAGCTATTGGATGCCAAACATACCTCGACCCCTAGCGTAATTCCTAGAATGGAGGGTTCACTCCTTGTCTACTATGTGTTTCTTTCTACAATGAGATATCTTTGCATCTTGGTTCCTTATACCCTAATGTGCTAAGCTTCATTGTTCAATAATAAGGCTGAGTGATGAATATATATTGACACAATCAAATTTGTGACACAGGTTCATGATTCTTTCAATTTCATTCTCATCTCATTTGCTTATTGATAGTTTGTTGATTTCTCATCTTATTTCCAAATCGCATTCTTTCTAACATTCTTTTGATCATCAATTTTTCTTTCTATCATCTAACTAACATTTCTTCATAGTGTATCTGAGTTAAAATTGGTTCAGCCATTATCATACAAAAACATTCATTATAGATTCCATTGCATTCATAATAGATTCCATTGTGTTCATAATAGATTCCATTGTGTTCATTATAGATTTCATAACATTCATAATATAGTTTCATTGCATTCATTAGCATCATGAATACATACATGTACTACCATTGCATTCAGAATCATATAGAATCAAATAGATATGCATCATAAAACTCACAACATCATATAAGCATACATAGAAAACAAAACACAAATAGATCACTACCAAAACCTGCATATCATATATATACAACTCAAAAATGATAATGTGTGTGAATACAATAAATAGGCTTGAAGGCTCAGATAACATGATCAACAAAATGTCTCAGCCAACACTTCCTCTATCAATAGGTGGATCGTGTCCATTAGACCCTACCCCAGGATGTCGAGATGGTCCCATAATGCCACCACTACTAGTCTATCATGAAGTAGATCTACTTGATCTCCTCCCCGTAGATGCACTGAAGCTAGGATCTCTCTGAGCCTTAGGGATGGATCTCTCATATGCCTATCTATAATAAATAGCCTCTTGCTCAATAGTGAAATACCTATCTGCTTGGTCGTGTGCATCTGTACCTTCTCTAAAAAGCTGATCAAAGGCATCTATGGTGATCTAACATCTCCACACTACCTCATCTCTCTCCCTCTGGAGACGATCTCTCTCAGCATCAAGGGAACCATAATCTACATGGTAGGTCTCCCGCTCGACATCTCGTCTAGCGACCTCATCCTCAAAACTCTAGACTCGTGCTCTAAGAGTCTGCAGCTCATCCTCCTCACCAACCTATCCATTCCCACCCTCTATAGTAGACACATCCTCCAACTCGGGCATATCCTCATCATCATCATCTCCACTCTCTTTCCTCGATGACTCAGAAGAATCATCACTATCCTCACTGCTAATAGACTCGGTGTCTCCACCAATGTCTACATCCTCATCTCCCTCACCTCCCTCACCTCCTCCCTCATCTCCACCACCTCCTCTAGCTCTCTCCCCTGCATCTATCCTCAATTGCTATCTAGGATGCCGAATCTATTATGCTGTAATCAGAACAACAAGATCAGTCAATGGCACTAGCCTATGCCTAGCAAACCATGCATCATACTCCGTCATCATCCCTGGATTTGTTGCACCTCTACCCCAACCCTAGAGTAATGGCTGCAGAGCATCAAACTAAGCAGAAGCAACATGAGGCTATATACACACACCTCAATCAGAAACCTCACGAGATACGCGACCAAAGTAAGCAGTAACCACAAGTGTCACTTGTACCTCACCAAACTATCTCAGAACCCGCCCTCAAAGATACATCTCAATAATATGCTGGGTCTCAAAGGTCTTATCGATCAGATATCTCTATTATCAATAGAAAGGTAAGTGCACTGCATCATCCTCCCAACTAGGGCAATCTAAGTATGGTCTCCAAATAAAATGTTGCAAAATGTCAAACTGATGTCTCCAGTACAAGGTGTTACCCGAATCCCTGTATCTGATACCTGCTGTGTACCTGAAAGCATAAGCCTCACTAGGCTGCAAATCAACATGAATAATAGGCCTTGAAATAGAAATATGCTCCCATGCCCATGTTTGGAGAAGTGTCACACCACAACTGATAGAACAATATCCAAGATACACAATACCATGCATCTGATAGTATAACATGGCTAGTAGACAAGGACCCCAAGCATACAGTTGATGATGAACAATCATATCATGGAGCACTCTACCCCATCCAAGTGGAAACCCATGACCTCATCTGTTAGGTATCAATAAACCACCAACAACACCACATAATATAATAGTCATATCGTCATAGTCTAATCGGGCCCAAGGGATGTCATAATGACCACTGATCTGCAAGTCTTGAATCTCACACTTAAAAAGTGTGCATAACCCAGTAATGCCATCATCATGGTCATATAAAACTCTCTCACCATGAATAGAAATACAGAGTATACACCATACATCTTCTAATGTGATGGATGCCTCACCAATCAGAAGATGAAATGAACAAGTCTCAGAGTGCCACTGCTCTATCAAAGCTGTAATCATGGCCTTGTTGGCTGTAACATCTTGCAAGTATAAAACACGATATAGACCAAGCTGTCAGATATGCTCAATCTCCTCATCAAGTAAATCAACACGAAGATCAAGTCCACTAGGTCTTCTCTGTCAGTAGTATAACACTCCAATGTTCTCTTGCAGTGAAGAAATATTGAAAATATCAGATATCGGATCCCAGAAAACAAAAAATATTTTTAAAACACATGACAAAAATTACACATACAACAAATGCATGATAGTTATGACAAATGCGGTAGAATTATGGCTCTTGCATAACATTTAAAGCTAATGCATAACACTTAAGGGGAATGCATAGCATTTAGAGCATTTGCATAGCACTTAATGTGTATGCATAAAATTCAACAAGCTATTGCGTGATACAATGCAAAACTTGATCACTAGAATTTTTCAAGAAAATTTTGGGAAAATACCATGCTGCCAGTCCTGGGAGGTCTCTGATATGAATGTTCTTGATCAGACAAATGCAATCAAGCTCTATAACTAGCCATGATGATCAAATACTCAGAAAAAAGCACACAAATTGCAGAGAAAACCAAAGAATTACCAAAGTGCAAATGAGCAAATGAAAACCTAAACATCTCTATTTATAGCTCAAAATTAGGGTTTTTTGACAACTCGACGCTTGTGGTCCCTGCCAGCTTCAAACACCTTATAGCCTACTCAAACGATCTCGAAAATGCACAAAACTTCACACGCTTGCTCGTTACACTATTATCGAAAACATGGTCTCAAATTTTTAATTTTCTGACCACCTTTGCCAAGGGGGCATATTTACACTATATAGCAGTACCAAGGCATACTGGGACAAAATTTTTCATTTTATTTGAAACAAAGTCATTCCGACATTGTCTCAAAGAGGGCCAAATGTAGACACCTAAAAATGTCTCATTGATCATGTACTGATTATTCCTCTAGTTGATTAAATAATTCTTTAATTATTTAATTAAGTTAATTAATCTTATTCTTCTATTTCATATTTCCTCGTCATCTTATTAATTATTTTATTTCTTATTCTATCATCATTTAATCATTTTAATCATTTTCTAAATATTAATTAAATATTTATTATTAAATTAATTATGGTTAATTCCCCAATTTAAATAATCTTTATTATTTAAATAAACTAATTATTCAATTTCTATCTCTAATCATCTAATCACTTAACCGTCTTCTAAATATTAATTATTTAATTAATTTTAATTTATTCCTCTAATTAAATAATCTTATTCTTTTTCTAGCATAATTAAATAGTTTCTTTAAATTATTTAATTAACTAATTGATTCTTCTAGTTCCCTAAATACTAATTTCATTTAATTTCATATTCTTCTAATTTCTTCCAAATTCAAATACATGTGCATGATTTCAAAAACCAAATTGAAAATCAAAGTCAAGTTCTAAATATATTCAAATACTAAATTGAATTAAAATAAATTCAATTATTTGAATAAATATCATGCAAAGATTAAATTGAAAATCTAAGTCTAAATGCAAACACATGCTAAATTAATTAATTAAATCATTTATCTCTCCAATCTCTATTTCCGTCTTTTAGTTATCTTTTTCTAAATTAAGTTTTCTTTGTCATCCTCTTTATTTCCTCCAATCATTCTTTTTCTTCTTTTAGGCAGCTTTTTCTCAATCAGTTGACTTCATTAATCTATTCAATCTATTATGTTTCACTCCTACAATCAACAATTCATCTATCAATTTTTATGTGAGCTCACCTGAGTTCCACCTCTTGATAAATTTGTTCCACCTTTCAATCAATCCTCTCCAAAAATATATAAATTGAGCATTCAATATCCATTTTCAATCCTCCTCAATCCTGAACAATTACTCTCAATCACAAACTTTGAATCTTTGTGTCACTTGCAGGTTACCAGCGCAATATTTGAGAGCCATCATACCACAAAGAAGAGAAGAGCAATGGAAGCTATATGCAATCTTGGAATAGGGAGTTTGATTTGAACTATTTTAATTCCTATTTGTTTGATATTGCATTGTTTCATTGTCTTGTTTGTTAGAATTCTTTGATTAGATAGGGATTCGTGATTTCCCTTTGATTTCTAATTGATATTTGAATAAGATGAATTTTACATATGACACATAGATTATTCTAACTTCAAAAGCATCCTTAATAGACCTTCATTGCTAACAAGCTTTAAGGGCCCCGACGAGGTTATACATCATAATCTCTCAAATATTGCTCCACTTGATGGAGTTATTCACAAGTTCCCATAGTCAAGCTTTTTCGTCGCACTTGTATGAGTGATATTTCAATTATATATCATTGTTATTTTTCCTTGAGATGGATATTGGCATAGCACTTTTTCTTTTTTATTTTCTTTCCTTGACTTGTAAGTAATAAAACCTACTTGGATATGAAAATTACAGTGACACTAAAGAAAAATATTAGATTTTTTACTAGTCATATGATCAATTAGGATCTAGAGTGAATTAGAGATTTTGTTAATGTGTGTGAGGCCCTACCCCAACCCATCCTAGTATTTCAGTGATTTTCATGTTGGAACTATTATGGATGCTCTATTTTATTGCATTATGGATGTAGGACTTTATACGATCCTAGGAATTGGATAACATTGATATATTGATGCTTCACTTCTATGCATTATACATATAGAATTTTATATCACTCTAGAATAGGGTAACATTGAGGTGTTGTATGTCATTATTTGATTTGCAGAACTTTATTATGATGCTAGAAATATGGTTTCATATCTTATGAATGCATTAAATTATGACGGTTATGATGAATCGCTTATGTGAATTGCCTTGATATGTGGTAAATTGTATTGTATAATGTCAATTCTATGCAAAGTGATTGAATTGTATTCTTAATTTTGTGTTTAATATTATATGAGGCTACTGGAAAGCACTAATGTTTAAATTGAGATGCACAGGAAATTATCCATGTGACCATGGAAATATTATAGAGAATCAGGCCTAGGCCTATGTACGTTCATAAAACCAGGGGTTGTCTATTTGGAGAGACAACACCCCGTATGTATCGTAATTTACTCGTAACCATAATTGTTTGCATGTGTGTAAATTGTATTCATTAAATTTGTTTAAATCATTCAAGGGACAATTGCCATGTGTATAATTGTGATGTGGAATTATTTTTGTAGTGTCACTTGACACATATGTTGTATGTTGTGTTGGCAGTTGTCATGTCACCTTTTGAAGAGATTTATTTTTGTTTAAATGTTATACTCCCTAATTATCCATGAAGGTACCAAGAAATCTAGGATAGTGAGCCATAAGGAGGGTGAACTCAGAGTTGACCCGTAGGTTAACTTTAGATGGGCTTTCTAAGGGTTAAATCAACTCCTAGAGTTAGTTTTGGAGCATTTTTACTAGGCCTCATGGGGTACCTATGGGTGAAGGCCAAATTTGGCCATGTGTCTTTCCCTTAGGGCTTGTTTAACCACCCAAAAAAATGGTTTTCCCAAGATGGACGAATATCATCTATAGGAGTGCCATCCTTGGTTAGATAGCCTTCTTGGTATGTGTCATTCCTCTTCCCCATTTCATTCCTCTTCTTGAGGTTCCTTGGTTAGGGAGTGTGTAAGACCTGGAGAAGACCAACCAATGGGAGTCCCTCACTCTATCCAAAAGGTTAGAAGGAGTGAGAGAAGTCTTCTTAGGCTAGAGATTGAAGCTTAGTGAGTTAATCACCCCCTCTCCATCTTTGGAGATCTTGCAATTTGAAAAGAAAAAAAAACCAGTTTTGGAATAGGAATTTTGGCTTAGTTTTGCAGAAAAGATTTGTGGATTGGGATGCTCTTCTCCATGCTATCCCTAGAATACCCTTGGCAGATTCAAGGTAGGTGCATTTTTTTACTTGTATGTTAAAATCTGTTTGTAGAAATGCTTGAATGTAAATATAGTATCTTTTCTTGTATTTTATTTGTGAAAGTTTTTATGTGGTTCTTTTCCCATCTTTTTGTTATGCATTTTATTGTGTTTTGGGGGTATCCAAGGCCATCTTACCCTTGGGAGTGCAAAATGGTCTTAGGGGTGGAAGGAGCTTGACAGCCTTAGAGTGAGAGGCTCTCATCATGAGAGTGATCTCAAGGGTTTGTCCATGTGACCCTTACTGCATAGTTTTGTTTATGCATTCGGGGGTCATAAGGGGAGAAAATATGACATGTATGCCTTTGGGGGTCATAAGGATGTGGGGTTAAGAATATTTTTTGTTGTGTTCTTGGATGCCTTGAGTTGGTTGTGAGTTACTATCTAGCAGATCTCCTCAAAGGTACTTGGTCCACTTCCACCCTTGTAAAACATCACATTATGTGATGAAGTTTCAGCTTTGGGATGGGAATGCGTTTTCTTGAGTTTTTCCCCTTGCTTGAGTGTAACCCATCTAGGACTTGGTTCTCCAAGCTTGGGGGTGGCTTCTAGTAAGCCTGGGCTGGGAGGTGAGCACCCTGTGGTCATAGCCTTATGTTTTGTATGTAGGTTACTTGGAAAGAGGAAAGAAAAAAAAAGAAAGAAAGCTAAGATGATGCTGATTTGATTTTAGTTGTAGATAGAAATAAGAATGAAATTGTTGTATTTATTTTGAAAGAAAGAAATGTGTTTATTTAATTAAGTCCTCATTTATTAGGAATGAGAGACTAATTGGGTATTTTACCCATTTGTAAAAGTTGACAACTTGTGTTCAAACATTCTTATAAGAAAAGCATTTTGATTAAATTCTATAATATATTATGTTGCTGTTATTTTTATTTAATTCTATCTTATACTAAAATCTGTTATTTATTTATCTCTACAAATTATAAAAAAATAAAAAAAGGGGGAAATGCAGAAAATGTTATGTTAATGTTATAAGTATTTTTAGTACTATTTATATGCTACTGTAATTGTATTTACTGCTGTCATCTTCCTAAAAAAAAAAAAAAGAAAATAGAAAGCTAAAGTAGAACCATGTAAATTTACCTTTCCCTATAGATATCTAATTGAAGTTAAAAATGTTGCTACAATCATATTTATTACTATCACTTTTATTTCCCATTTAAGCATTGCATAAATTAATCTAGGAGAAAAATAATCTAAAAGTTAGTTCTGGTATTACTTGTTTTAAGACATTTTAGAAAATGAAATGAAAGTACGTATGTAGCCTTAGACAATGAGAGCAAAATTTCTCCACTATGCTAAGTTTTAAAAAAAAATGGTTAGTTTAAGTGCCTGATATTAGGAATAACTAAGAATATAAGTTAGTATGTTCATGTGGAAATAAATGATTTCAAAATATATATATAAAAAACTATATCTATCTAAGGGCTGCCTGTACATTTTTAACATCCCTGCATGATAATGTCTAAATTTTTTTTAGGAAAAGAGACAAAAAAAAAGATTCTAACCCTAAGAGACTGATATATATATATATATATATACACACACATAAATATAAACATTAATATATGTTTAAATCTGTTATATATATATTCATATTTTAAATATTTTTTTTTAAAAATAAACAAAAAAAGGGGGGAGGCAGTACCTTCCCTAAAGGCCGAACCAATGTGTGTTAACACAGTGGATGACACACAGGCCGGACCACTGTGTTTACACATAGTGGATGGCGCGGGAAGTGTCACCACTGTGGGTAGACATAGTGGACGGCTCGGGCCGCCACTGTGTTTACACACAGTGGATGGCACTGACCGCCACTATGTTTACACACAGTGGACGACACCGGCTGCCACTGTGGGTGCCCATAGTGGATGGCACTGGCCGCCACTATGGGTGCCCACAGTGGGTGGTACCAGCCGCTACTGTGGGTGGTCACAGTGACATCTGGGGAGCCCCGCACTGCGAGCTCGGCCTTCGCCTCTTCACTTGGTCGTCACCTTGCCCCCATTTCGGTCGCTGCCTCATGGCCATTGAACCTGCATAACACACACAACATACACACACACTCAAAAAAATATATATAATAAACCCTAACCCCATTTCGGGTTAGGGTAAAAACAAATAAAAAAAGAAACAGGAGAATACTTGATGCTAAAAATGCAACCCTAACCCAATTTCGGGTTAGGGTTAGCATTTAAATAACAAAGTTATAATAGAAATGCAACCGTAGCCCATATTCGGGTTAGGGTTTGCATGTAAAAATATGAGAGGGAATTTGAATTAAAGTTTTTAAATTATAACTTATAATTTAGGGTTATTTATAAGTTGCATTATAATATTTAATGAGCATAGTTGGTTCATTTTATTAAATAAATATACATGTATAATTAGGTATAAATATAGATTATTCATCCAAATTATTTATATATATATATATATATATATATATTTGAGGTTAAGTTGAAAACCTATTTAATTTTATTTTATTAATTTTTATATAGTTCTCATATCGCAATTATTGACGGAATTTTATCAAGGATTTTTAATAAGGATATTTCATAGATAATTTTTGTATTTAATTAAATATGGACATCAAGTGGAATTTAATTTGGGGGAAATTTGTAAATGGGAATTATTAATTATTTTAAATGAATTTTTAACCTATGAGGCCAATGTTGGCTAGATTATTTAATCGTCAAAATTTGAAGGTTTAGGGGAAATTAAACTTGGCTATAGTATAAATTAGATTTATTTGGCAAATAACATTATTAATTTTGAAACTTTATTGGCTAAATATAAATCGAGAATTTTGCATGCGCTCGATTAATTAAATTTTAGATTTAAGATATTTGCATCATTATTCAATTAGCCCGGAATAATTTAAATGCAATTTAGATATTTAATTTTCCCGTGACTTTAATTAGCGACAATTTAATTAAGTTAATTAAGTTAACTCGTTAAATTGCGAGGACCCTCTTAAGGGAATAATTATCCCTCATTATTAATGTCGCCCTTTTGAGTGAGTTAGTTAATCCAATGTTAGTGAACAATTCTACTTACATCTTAGTTAAGACAAAACTCAATTGATTTCATTATAGTGTAGACTATTTGAGAGTTTATGTGGTTCAAAAAATAAAATTTGTTTTTCTGTTTTTACCCAAAAGTTTGGGCACGACATTTTGGTATCAAATCAAGGTTTCCAACACTAGGAACCTTTCTCCATTACGTTTCACTTTAATTATTTAATTAATTAAATTTTTCCCCAAAAATTATTTATTTATTATATTTTCTCATAAGGATGCCTTTGACTACGTGAGAAGCTCGCAAGCGTGGAAGGGGTCCTAGGCATACACGTATGGTGTGCGAGGATGTTTATAAGGAGGAACCGATTCTGGAAGGGAACCCAAAGGCCCCTCCCGAACCACCGGTTGACCCAAACTGAGACATCTTATTAGCACTTCAGAACCTGATTGGGATAGTGCAAGATAGGCTTCCAGTAGTTGACTGTCATGTAGAAAACTAGAACTTAGGGAGCTATAGATCAACAGATAGGGAATGAAGTAGGAGTCCACATCCTAATCCCATAGAGGGCCAGGCTGAGCATGAGCTTGAGTCCGTTCATCTACCTAGACCACCTCCAGTAGCAGCACCTGTGTACTTTGAGAGAGCACGTCAAGAACCAGGAGATCTGATCAAAGAGGTTTTGCACCTCCAACCATTATCTTTTTGGGGATCTATCAATAGGGTAGAAGCCGAGGCTTGGCTTTTGAGCCTAGATCGGTGCTTTGTATTGAATTCTTATGAAAGCAATCTGAAGGCATGAGTTGCAGTCCTCCTTTTGAGAGGAATACAAGTGTGGCCTTGCTGCAGACACCCTCACATGAGAAATATTCACAAAGAGGTTCAGGGAGAGATACCTGTCAGAGCACTTTAGATAGCATAGGATAGATGAGTTCCATGACCTCTAGCAGAAGGGTCTCTTAGTGACCTAGTACGAGAGAAAGTTCATCGAGCTCCTACCTTATGTGGATTACTTGAAGGACGAGAAGCTTCTCATCAACCATTTTGTCAGGGAGCTGAACATCGAGATAGCAAGACCGATGAGGATGGTTGCTCCAGGAAGCCTTTGAGTTGCCATGGAGAAGGCCTTGATAGCTAAGGAGATTTAGGTCAGGCCACAGGATGCGAGGGATCGGTTTCAGAATCGAAACCCAACACCCTAGTCTTTCAGGTTTCAGATACCCCACTAGAAAGACAACCACAGAAATGCATCAGGGTCTTTTAAACCCCCTCCTCCACAACAATCACAGTAGAGTTAGAGGTAAAGGCCCCCTTAGGGATAGTAGGGCTCCAAGCCCAAGCAGTGGCAGTCATAGGGTCCTAGGCACAACTAGAGAGTACAGGATACATACACACCTCCAGTATGGACTCAGCAGTCCTCCATGGGTGGGTACAGTGGTTCGAGTAGGACAGGTGGGTGGCCTTTCTCTAGGCCTCAGGGCATATAGTTTCAGGCACATGGTGCTTGGTTTACATGTGGAGCCATGGGGCACATGGCGAGAGAGTGTCTGCAGGGTCAAATGGCAGGTAGTCAGAGGATGGTAGCATCAGAGCCTATAGTTGGAGATATGGGCAAGTCCCATAGAGTCTTCACAGCGGTTGACAACCACCAAGCAGAGCACCAAGCCGCAATCATTGAGGTTGCAAGTATGATAAGAAGTATCAGTATTTCAATATTGTTTGACTCAGGAGTGGCTGACTCCTTTATATCTCCACTGGTTGTGGAGCATTGTGGGCTAGTGGCAGTTAGGCAAGGTGTCAGCTGGGAAGTGGAGTTAGCTTCAAGGGCTAGAGTGTAAGTGGATTCAAAGGTTAGGGGATGTCCGCTCCAGATTGGTAATACCACCACCTTAGTAGACCTTAGAGTTACACCACTCAGATCTTATGGCATCGTACTTGGAATGGATTGGCTTTACGCCCAAAGAGCCAAGATGGATTGTCGCTTGAAAAAGATCGAGTGTGAGGATGATCATGGTGCTCCCTTTTTAATCATTGGGATTTAGAGGCCCATGTCTCTTCATGTGATTTCTGCTATGCAGCTTAAGTAGAGCATGTGAAAGGGATGCCAGTTGTTTTCTATCACCATCAGTGATAGAGAGGAAGAAAATGAGAGGGAGCCTTCCCTAGATGATCATCCCATCCTTGAGGAGTTTGTAGATGTGTTTCCAACCGAGCTATCTGTTATACCACCTAGCAGAGAGATTGACTTCCACATAGATCTAGTACCAGGAGCTGAGCTAGTTTCGAGAGCACCTTATAGGATGACCACACATAAGCTTAATGAGCTCAAGATGCAGCTAGAGGAACTCTTAGAGAAGGGTCACATTCATCCTAGCATCTCCCCTTGGGTGCACCAGTCATCTTCATGAAGAAGAAGGATGGGTCCCTTTGGTTATGCATGGATTACAAGCAACTGAATAAAGTAACCATCAGGAACCATTATCCCTTGCCCAGGATCGATGATTTGTTTGATCAGCTTCAGGGTGCTAAAGTGTTTTCCAAAATAGATCTGAAGTCAGGGTATCATCAGTTGAGGATTATGGAGAGTGATATCCACAAGACCGTGTTTCGTACCATATATGGCCACTATAAGTTCACCGTGGTCCCATTCGGTCTTATGAATGCTCCAGTTGTATTCATGAGTCTCATGAATGGCGTATTCTGCACTTTCCTTGACCGATTTGTGATTGCTTTCCTCAATAACAAATTGATATATTCTCAAAATGAGAAGGAGCATGCGGAGCATTTGAGCCAGGTTTTGCAGTGTTTGAGGGACAATCAATTGTACGACAGTTTTTCGAAGTGTGCTTTTTTTAGATCAGAGGTCAAGTACCTTGGGTATGTTATATCCGGTGATAGGATCTCAGTTGACCCATCAAAGATTAGAGCTATTATGGATTGGCTAGTGCCAACCAATGTGACAAAGGTCAGGAACTTCATGGGTTTAGCAAGATACTACAGACGCTTCATTGAGGGATTTTTTAGAGCTGCACATCCCTCCAATGAAAGGCAAATAAATTCGAGTGGACATAGGGGTGTGAGAGGGCTTTTCAGGATCTGAAAAGGGCACTCACTAGTGCACCTATTCTTATTGTGCCAGACCCCATGACCAATTTCATGGTATGCATAGATGGTTCCTTGGATGGATTAGGAGTAGTCCTTATATAGGAGGGTTGAGTTATAGCTTATGAGTCTAGGAAGCTTAAGACCCATGAGCTTAACTACCCTACACATGACCTTGAGCTTGCAGTAGTAGTACATACACTTGTGAGGTGGAGACACTTCCTTTTGGGTTATCACTTCAAGCTTCATTCAGACCATCAGATTTTGCAGTACATCTTCACCGAGCCTAATATTAATGCCCATCAAAGGAGATGGATGGAGTTTCTTTGCGATTATGATTTTGATGTCCACTACATCAAGGGGAAAGAGAATGTAGTCGTAGATGCCTTGAGTAGGAGATGACATGAGGTGTACTCCATATCTACGAGCACAGATTTGAGAGACTGTATATTGCAGTGGTTGCTAGAGGATGGATGGTATCTAGAGGTTTGTTAGAGGATTCGATCTTAGGAGACCCTGGAGGGGAAGTATGTGGATTACTCTTTAGAGTCTAATGGACTATTATGCCATAGAGGGCGTATCTATGTACCTTCTCCTTGGGGATTGTGAGAGTTCATTATCATGGAGGCTCATAGAGCCCCTTATGTAGCACACCCCAGGGTTAAGAAGATTCATGTAGACATGAGGCAGTTATATCATTGACCAGGTATGTGGTAGCTTATCGCTGAGTTAGTAGCCCGATGCCTTGAGTGTCAGAGATTTAAGGTAGAGCACCACCATCCAAGTGGGTTGCTCTAGTCTCATGCTATACCAGAGTGGAAGTGGGATACTATATCCATGGATTTCTTCATTGGTCTTCCCATGTCATCCCATCGCCATGATGCTATCTTGGTGACAGTCAACAAGTTGACTAAAGTGGCCCACTTCTCACTAGTCTAGACTACCTTCACATCACCAGCAGTGGCATAGGTGTTCTTGTGAGACATTTTCAGGCTTCATGGTGTTCCACACAAGATTATTTCTAACAGAGATTCCCTCTTCACTTCTTCCTTTTGGAAGGCATTACAGGCAGCAATGGACACCAAGCTCAATTTCAGCACAACCTATCATTCAGAGATGGATGGATAGATAGAGTGGGTTAACTAGGTGTTAGAGGATATGCTCCGCATGTACGTCATGGATCATCAGACCAGATGGGAGGAGTACCTTCATTTAGTAGAGTTTTCCTATAATAATGAGCATCACACTTCTTTGGGGATGTCACCTTTTCAAGCTTTGTATGGCAAACCTTGTAGGACACCTTTGAGTTGGGACCGTATTGAGGATAGAGTGGCCATAGGTCCTGAGATGGTTCGTGATATGGAGAAATAGGTGTACACATATAAAAATGACCATATTCCTAAATGAATATTTTATATTCATTTCTCAATTTAATTAAATCCAATTTAATTAAATTACCCGCATTCCTCTATTAAATTAAATAAATTACTCAATTTATTTAAATTAAATTCACTAGACTTCTTTTTACCATTTAATGAATAAATCATTTTATTCAATTAAATCCCTCCTATCCACTTTTAATTAAATTAAAATTTAATTAAATAGTTATCCTAAATTGAATAAATCTAATTTATTTAATTTCCCCAAATTGCAACCAAATTGAATTAAATTAACTTTATTTCAATTAAATCCTATTATCCCTCCATCCACTTGCATTTTCCTACATCTCCCACTTGCCTTCCTAAACCCCTTCCTAATTTCTTCTAGACCCTTTTAATCACTTCTAAATTAACCTAACCCATCTTCTAAACTTTGTCACATCCCTAAGCAAGGGGAGGTCACTTCTCAAAACCTTAAAGTCTTTGATAACCATTAAAGGCTTCAAGTCTTCAACCACTTAATTTTCCAAAGTCTCCCAAACCATTAATGGTTAATTCAAACCTCTTACATGGTTAGAGACTTTTTTCCTAACTCAACCTTCATCCAACCCAAGTGTCTCTTCAAGCATTTATTGCTTTGACCATGATTATCTCTTAATCATTTGCACAAGAGTTTATCCTTGGATTAACTCTTAATCCAATGGGTAAGCCTAACTTAAGCTTGATCCTTATCTTCTAGATAACCATAAGGCCTTCTTAGGCATTTAATGCCTCCAACCCCTTCTCTCAACCCAACCCTATGTTGACACTTGTCACCATTTCATTGGTGCAAATTACAAACATGGATCCCCAACTTTCAAACTCAACCCTTGATCAACTCTTTCAATCCTGACCATCCATTGCCCTATTTTTGCTATAAATAGAGCTCTCATTCCTCCATTAAAAAAAGATCAGTCCAAGTTTGTAGTATCATACTTATGCTCAAATACATTCAAGCTTTCATACCATTTTATGCTCATCATTTTAGCCTCTCTTTTAGATAGAAATTAATCTAAATATGCATGTTTAGAGTACTTTCTTTATCATTAGCTTAAATCATTAACTAATATAGTATGCTAGGATAGTTTGTTTACTAACCTTGTCATCTTATAGTTATTTTATTGCATTTCTAAGATCATCCATAGCTTAGGATGCATTTCATTCTAAAATCTATCAAAGCATCCCTCATTCTTACATTCGCCATCCCTAAACCATTTTGTTCAGTGATCTGAGAGCAAAAACATTGGTTTGAGGGACCGTGTAAGATAGAGAACCATGGGACCCACCTTGGGAAGCTGAGTGATGCTTCATCACTCCATAGCTTGCACCAAGAAGTCCTGTGTGTGTGTGAGCAAGGCTCCATAGAGCTCCATTTTTTACATTTTGAGTTCTATCAACTCGCTTTTCCCGCATACATTTCTAGCGCCCACCGTGGGGCTCAACCCCATATATCAAATCGGTTTTTAAATTTAACCACTTTTGCAGGCACGCAGGAAAAATGAATTAGCATGTTAAGTTAATTGTTTAGCACATCTGGTTAACAGCCTAGCACATCCAGTTCACTGTTTAGCACGTGGAGTCCATCATCTAGTGCGTGAAGTCCATATATTAGTGCATGACCTCCACTAATCTTTTCCTGTAGGTCTCGGGGTAGGAGAAAAATAGGGCAGTGCTTTCGACACACAGAGTAGCGCATCTAGAAAATAGTGTAGCGCGTTGAAACCTTATTTTAGCATATCAAGGTTATATTGTAGTGTGTATAGTTTGTTCTGTAGTGCATCATAGACAGAAAATAATTTGTAACTGAAAGTTAAAAATTAGACTTGTGGAAGTCCACTAAATCATCTAACGATTTTCCTCTGGTTTTCTTGCAGGATTCTAACAAATTTGTTGCAGAAAGGAGCTTAATCTTAGAATATTTAGATGGTTAGGATTTTCACTAACTTAGTTGAGTTAGTTTAAATTTTTAAACATCTTTTATTCTTAAAATTGAACTCACTTATTTCTTTTGGGCTATAAAAGAACCACTATCGGAAATTTTCTTGCTTTTATAGGAGAAAAACAAAAAAAAAACATTATTTTAGGCTCTAAAACGAACAATACAAACTTCCATTTTTATTTTTATTTTTATTTTTTTTTGTGCAAAAGTAGATATAAAAAGAACCTCACCATCCTTTGGTGTATAAAAGGATTCATTTTCAAATTTTGCAAAGGAAAGAACCTCACTTAAGAAGTTTTATTACACTCAAAAGAGGGAAGTTATTCCCCTTTTCCGATTTTCTTTTGCTGACCATATCAAAAATTTTGCTTTGTTGACCAGGATTCCTTCACTAGATTAAATAATCATTGCTTTGAGGAAATTAAAAAAAACCCCATACTTTTTTTGGAGCAACATCTCCAAGTAAAGATTAGCAAATCACTGAATTGAAGGCTTAAAAAGAACTTTGATTGCCTTGTCTCGAAAGTGGAAGGTATATGCTCTCCCCTTAACTGGGTGATCAAAAAGTCACACCACTCTTAAAGCTTTCTGTATTTCAAGCATAAAACCTTTAGCAGGCCTGCCTTCCCGAGGAGTTGGAATCAACTCTTAAAGCCATTTATGGCTAGTGTGAAGGGAACGACCTAAGTGGAGAATGAATTTGATGCCAAGAATTCCAACCCACTATAATCAAATGTGGAAAGTGACGAAAGTCCTTTTTAATGGTTGCACGTAGTGATTAACCTTCCCCTAGTATCCTTGAGATACGTAAAGCCTTTGTTCTAAAGGTTGGGAAGCCTCCTGAGGGATTCTATCACTGACGGCCAAACAGGAAGCCTGATTATGAACCTTAGAAATAGAAGCTTTGAACTGAGTCAGTAATCAGACATTTATAACATCATAGTGCAAGGGTGGGGAAGAATCCGCCCCCAAGATTACTCACCATATATCTCCCAAGATAACTACTCAACTGTGAAGCAATTCACTTTGGGTTAATTTCTGGCAAATGGCAAAAAAATGGGTGCCCTCTAGGGGTTGACACAGTTGTTTGAGCTGACGGAGTATCGAGACTAGTGGGCTATGATGTTATTTATGACCTTTGAATAAAGAGTCTTTCTGAAGTGTATTATTTGTATCCAAACCTGTTAAAACATTGGGGGTTTGAACACATCCTCACAGAACATACACTTTTTGTTAGATTAGGCAAAATGGTTGTACTTTTTGTGGCATGCTTGCATTTACTACTTCAGAAAATCATCCATCAAACTTGAAAAATTCACAACAAAAATTCAAAATTTACAAAAAAATCAACCAAAAGAAAAATCAGGGCAGTTTAGCACATAAGACCAACTTCTTAGCGCATAAGGTATTTTTGTTAGCGCATCCAACCATCAAGTTAGCGCGTCAGTTCCAAACAGTAGCATTTTATCCCAAATCAAACTAGTGTTGAAATATTTAGCGCATCAGAGAAACAGTCTAGCACGTGGAAGCATCAGCTTAGCGCGTGAAAACCAAACATTAGCGCATCAGGTTCAAAAGTTAGCACGTTACAGGCTCAGGCTAGTGCATGGCTTTTTCAAAACAGATAGAAAACAATTTTTGAATAGTCAAAACTTTAACGCGTGTCTAGGGGCAACCTAGCACATGTGGTCATTATTTTAGCATGTGGAGTAATTTTGGTAGTGCATGTAGTCTCTGTTTTAGTGCGTGATCAAAAAAATATAAACAGAGGGCAAAACAATGAGGAATTTTAAAATTTTTGAAAACATTTTCAGAAGCCTTTTCCATCAACATCATTTTTCATCAAAGCAGAGTGAGAAAAACAAACTGTTAAAAACTATTTCTTGAGCTAAATTTGTGTCAAAACAAACATTGTAAAAATCCTAAACTGATCGCATGATAAAACATGTCTATCTTATCATAATCCAGAAACCTCATCATCAATATCAATAGAATCCTTTACCATCTTATGGATTTCATCTCAAAAACACTTGTTTAAAAATTTCAAGTTGTCAAATCAAGTCTCCATATCGGGAGGCTTTTATCCATATCATTTGACACGCTTTGTCGTGAATGGGAATCTAAACCTTCACTTTGATAGAATAAAATTTGAAATTTTCCAAACAAGATCAATTGAATCCAAACAAATCAAAGGAAACCATTGATCACTCATGCATGACTAATCCCCATATTCTGAGAAGAAAGAACCTTTATCGTAACATCACGTTGAAGAAACAACAACCTAGTTTTTCCAAGTTCATCAAGAGAAACAATTTTTTATACATCAATCGTCAACTCTTCAAATCTCATCGGGTATTCCTTCATCACATCAAATGTTATATCCAAAACAAATCCAACGAATTTGACAAAGAACCCTTAAAAACAAGAGCCTACTGTCAAAAGTCTGCTTTTAATCAAATCATAAACCACGGAGGAAAAATCAATCCAGCATTCTTGCCCGACGAGTGTATCACTTATAACACATCTCAACCAAACCCACTCACCCCCGAGCAACATATCAACAAGGCTTTTGTCCCCTTCATCACTGAAAGTTTCTACTAAAATCCCTGTTACTCACTCTCAAAGAAACCAACAAAGCGAGACACACGCAAAGTCTAGTATGAATTGAAGATTGTCAAATCCTTTTGAAGTTCCACACTTAGAAGAAACTGAAATTTCTGAAGCGCTTCTTCAAGAATGTTAGGAAAACCCCTCATTCCAAAAACTTGTCGAAAGGCTCATGGAAAATGACAAAAAAAAGTATCTACTCATGCTCACAAGTAAAGGCATTAAACTTCCCAAAGATTTAGACACAAACATCTTTAAAATCGGATCTTGACAATATGTGTATCAAGAACAACAAAGAGAAGAAGAAACTCACATACTTGAGCAACATATTCCAGAACAATGTATACCAGAAATGCGCATACCTGAGCTAGAAACTCCAGAGCAAAATATACCATTTAACACACCTTTTCAGCTAAGAACTAATACAAGGGAAGAACTTTTCCCTCGACAAGATAATGTGCTTTTGGTTGCCCTTACTCAACAAATGCAAATGTTACAAAGGCAAATATAGGATATGCAATAGGGGACAATAGTGCAGTACTCTTTAAATGAAATCTGTCCCTATCCATTTGATAGAAGATTGAACATGGTGCCTTTTCCTCCAAACTCAGATGTTCCCAAATTTGATAAATATGATGGGAAAAGTGATCCCTGAGATCATGTTCGAGAATTTTGCACAATGAGTCTTGAATTTGCTCATGATGACACCTATCTGATGAGGTTATTCCCAAGAAGCCTGGGAGGGCAAACAATGGAATGGTTATCCAAAATTACACCACCTGTCAGATCATTTGATGAATTGGTTAACAAATTCATAACCCAATATTCCTATAACATCCAACACACCATAACCATGCTAGATGTTTGTAACACCAAACAAAAGAACAACGAAACATTCATGATATTCCTTCAATGCTGGCGACATATGGTATCACGATATCCTCGAGACATTCCCGAAAAGGAGAAAATGGAAATCTTCATCGATAACTTGAATGGTGAAATGAGTTATAGGCTAAAACTTCAATGCATACCATCTTTCGCTAAATTAACTGAAAATGGCATTCAAGTAGAGGAAGCATGTGTAAAAAAGGGAACACTCAAATTCTACAAGGAAGGAACAAACTCATCAAACTACAATAACCAAAACAACACCAACCTCGACAAATCTCGATTTTGGACTTGAAACAAAAATGAAGGCAACAATGAATCATATGATCCCAAATCTAAGCAACCAGTGCTTGCATTATCCGAAAATCCTCAAAATACAAAAAGTCCTAAAAATGCTAATCCAAATGCTAACACATATGCACCAAACATAGATCAAGGACAACTCAACACAAACAACACCAATGATACTCAAGGCAAAAACATGAATCCAGGACCTAACAAAAATTCATGCAACAACACGAACAATTTTCAAAAGTGTATCTTCACACCACTAGGGCAATCACTAGAATCAGCATTCAAAGAACTTTTGGAAAACAAGATTCTTTCTTTATCTCCAATCAGCAACTATGAACCCCAAATCAAACCACCTTGGTGGGATGATTCACACTATTGTGATTTCCATCGTAACAAGGGTCATCGAATGAATGATTGCATGAGATTGAAACACATGGTGCAGGATATGATTGATCGAGGTGACTTAACGGTGGATGGTCTCAAAACAAATGGTGATCATGGAGCCTTTAAAAATCCTCTCCCAAATTACACCAAGGATGGAGCTTCAACCTCAGATGATACATGCAGAGCTCATATCAACCATATCTACAACAACACCATAAATCACATATCAGCTGAAGATCATCAAGTAAATGTCATCACCATCCGAGATCGGCGTGATCATGAATCTGTCAATGTAACAACCCAAACTGAGAAATATGTCTTGAAAGGACATACTGCACCTACAACTACTACACCAAAAATCCAATATGACCTGGTTAGCCAACCACGCAAAACTCCAGCACAGATATCTATACTAGAATTGCTGAAACTATCACCAAAGCACAAAGACATATTGGAACAAGCGCTATTGGAAACTAATGTACCTCAAAATCTAGATACAGACAGATTTCAAGCCATGGTCACCCATATGACAGGACCTCATAACCTCACCTTCTCAAAGCATGACAATACTTCCTTAAGCCATCCACATAATACTCCTCTCCATATCAAAGTCATTGTTTACAAACATCGAGTAAAAAGAGTCTTAATAGATGGAGGAGTCAGACTTAATATATGTACTTTAAAGCTTATCTGTGCATTAGGCTTCTTAGAAGAGTCTATTGATCCCTGCAAGAAGATTACCATAAAGGCATATGATGATGAGGAAAGGTCCTCTAAAGGAACTGTGATATTACCCATTCAAGTAGGACCAGTGCAAAAGAATACTATATGTCAGGTCTTAGACATAGATCTCACCTACAATATTTTGTTAGGGCGACCCCAGATACATGAAATGCAAGCAGTACCTTCTACGTATCACCAGTGTGTCAAATTTCCTTATGATGGACACAAAATCTCCATATCTGCTAATCACAATCCATTTCAACATTGCAACGCAATGGAGGCAGCCCAAGATAGTTTGGTTCCTCATAATAGAGAAAAGCAATGATCTTCAACATCAGATCGACAAACAGCAAAGCCCAACTCCTTATCTGGAGATTTCAAACAAAAAGTGCAAATCAAAGACCAAGGCATGGGAGAATACTCTTTGGAGCCTTTATGTTTGGCCAAATTACCAACATCACCTAGATCTCATAGATTGCCTACTACATCAACACATCTGGCCACTCAGCCCATCACCAAATTTGATGGTACCTTCATCCAATTGGGCACTCTAGCACATGAATCAGAAGACAAGGATGTTCTTAGCTGGTTATACAAAGATGAGGAAGAAGATAATAGAGCAGCTACTCTAGACATTGTTCTACCAACACACCTATATGGAAAAGGATACTTAATCATGCAACAAATGGGATATGACAGTAAAGGACCTATTGGGAAACGTAAAGAAGGAGTCACTGAACCTATAGATCTTCCTTCACAGCCTAGTAGAAACAAAGAAGGATTGGGTTGTGAGCTCACTTTCCTATTGAAACAGCTACCCAGTATAACTACAAAACCTCAATGGAAAGTAAAGAAGAAGTACAAAGAAGAATCCTGATAGGAAGCACTTTTTGAATCAGTAGAGATAATCCACAAGGCACGGGAACATCAAGATCAGAAGTTACATCAAGGAAAGCTTCTAAGACACAAGAAGGCCATATCTACAGCAGTAGCTCATATTCCAACACCAATATCTCAAGAACAAATCATATCATCTCCAGATACCATTATTCCTTCCCGAGGAAGCACAGTCTATGAACAAATACAAAAAATAAAAGCTGGATCTGACACAGAATCAACAAAAACTATCAAAATGGTATCCATCATCAAAGATTTGTTTTCACCATACAACATACCAGTTTATAGCACTGATAGAATCTGGGATGAGGCCTCTAAGACTGATTCCAATAAATATGAATGGGGTACCTGCTCCAATGCTACTACAGATATCCCTGATGATACTGATTCCATATCCCTTTCTCAAGAAGAACATAATACAGAAGATAGACCTCTTGAATTTGGACCGCAGAATATCTATGACGCCAAGGAAAGCAAATAGAAACATTATGAACAAGTCCATGCGGAAGATAATACCATCAAAGACCTCGATGAAATGCTGGACTTCTTTAAAACCAAGAACAATCATGATGAACACTCTTTCCTAACACTTACAGTAGCAGAACTTGATCCACCTAACGATTCCTTACCGCTTGTCTTTCCTGACCTCATCGATTGGGATGAACCTGAAATCCATGATATACTAATTTTCTTAGATGATGAATCTATTATCCATTACCTATGTACTGTAAATCTAGAAATAGGCTCTACCAGTGAACAAAGTAACGATGTCTGCCAATCAGGGAGTGCCAAGTCTCTCAGTCGCAAAAATAAATCATAAGAAAGATCTGATGCTGAAAACCAAACAATGGCAGCTCTAGATCACAAAAAAGTAAAAATAAAGGATGCATTTTGAGGGTGAAAACCTTTTTAAGGCACCTAACGATGGGATACTTGACACTCTTCCTGAGCACTTTCATGAGCGATCACCCATATTGATTAAGCCCACTCAATCAATCAACATTGGTACCACAGAGGTAGTAAAAAACATACACCTCGTAGAGTCTCTGACAGAGGAAGAAAGATCAACATTCATCATTTTCTTTAAAGAACAGCAAATTAACTTTGCTTGGTCATATGCCGATATGCCTGGAGTGGATCCACACTTAATCATGCATCACTTGTCCATCTCTTCAGGAGTTAAACCAGTCAAGCAAAAGCTACGAAAGATGAATCCACAAGTGGCACTCATGGTCAAAACTGAACTAAAGAAACTATTAGATGTCGGATTCATCCGACCCATTGACTATGCAGAATAGATTTCCAACATCATTCCAGTATCAAAACCAGATGGTAGTATCAGAATATGCACTGACTTCAGCGACATCAACAAAGCTTGTCCAGAAGATGACTTTCCTCTACCTAGTATCGACATAATTGTAGATCTCACAACAGGCCATGCAATGCTCTCACTAATGGATGGTTTCTCAGGCTATAATCAAATCAAAATAGCTCCCGAAGATCAAGATAAAACTGTGTTCACCTGTCCTTGGGGAATGTACTATTGGAATGTTATGCCTTTTGGCTTAAATAATGCAGGGGCCACTTATCAAAGAGAAATGACAACAATATTCTATGACATGATGCACACATTTATTGAAGACTATGTGGATGATTTACTACCTAAATCCTTCACCAGAGTAGAACATCTCAGCATCCTAACAAAGATCTTTGATCGATAAGAGAAATTCCAAGTCAGGCTCAACCCTAAGAAGTGTGTCTTTGGGGTTACATCAAGCAAGCTAATAGGCTATATAGTCTCAGCTAAAGGTATTGAAGTAGATCCAGCAAAGGTACAAGCCATTATGGACATGCAACCACCAAAAAATATCAGTCAACTCAAATCTCTACAAGGACTAATTCAATCAATCAGGCGATTCATCACTCAACTAGCAGATAAAAGTCTACCATTTAACCATTTACTACACAAAAATGTACCATTCAGATGGGAGACCAAGTGTGTAGAATCTTTTTACCAAATTAAATAGTACCTGATGAATCCACTAGTTCTAGTACCACAAGTCACAGGAAAGCCACTGATCCTATATATCTCAACAACAGATATGTCGCTAGGGGCACTATTGGCATAAGAAGATCAACAAGGAAAGGAATGGGCCATATATTATATCAGTAGGACATTGAATAGCTATGAACTCAATTATACATTCATTGAAAAGGCTTGCCTAATAGTGGTCTTCACATCTCAGAAGTTCTGACATTATATGCTAGCACACACCATTAAGCTAGTCGCAAAAATTGATCCTCTCAAATATCTACTCAGCAAGGCAGCTCTTATAGGCCGATTGGCTAAATGGGTCATGATTCTTAGTGAATTCGACATCCAATACATAGAAAGATGAGCCATCAAAGGACAAGCAATTGCAGATCAACAGGCTGAAGCACCACTACCAGGAAAACAAACCATGGAGATTGAATTTCTAGACAGGGACATTCTTGCTCTTTCTACCAAACAATGGACCCTATACTTTGACGGATCCTACACACAACATGGTTCGGGTGTTGGCATTCTATTCATCACTCCTTAAGGACACACTATACCAAGATCATATAGGCTTATGTTCCCATGCACAAATAATGTGGCTGAATATGAGGCATTGGTTATAGGCATCAAGATGGCTATCGAATGGAAAATCACAGAGTTAAAAGTCTACGGAGACTCACAACTAGTCATCAATCAAATCAACAACAACTATCAGACAAAGGATGACAAGCTACTACCCTACAAGCGAATGGTGGATGACTTCAAATAGTATTTTGTGCACATCACCTTCGAGCAAATACCAAGGTTAAACAACAAAGTAGTCGATGCAATGGCTACTATTGATTCATTACTACAAATTCCAGAGCAATAGAGTTGTTACGAGTTCCTGGTAGAGCAACTATTCTCCCCAGCCTATGACCACTCTGAATCCCAGGTTATCTATGCCTTGACTGGTTTAGATTCTCCACTATATGGACCAATATACGACTACCTCAAGCACAATATCTTACCAATTGACCAATCCTGTAACCAAAAATGTAACTTTATCCGGCAAGCTACCCGTTACACCCTTACCACTGATACTTTGTATTGTCGAGGTCTAGATGGTACTCTTCTTCATTGTCTTGATCGTAATGATTCTGATTCTGCTTTACACGAGCTTCACAAAGGTATTTGTGGAACACATTCAAGTGGTACTACTCTTGCTAAAAAGCTTCTATGGATGGGATACTACTGGCCTACAATGGAGAAAGACTCATATCACTTCCCCAAGAAATGTCCTAAATGCTAGATCCATGGCAATCTGATACAAGTACCAGCACAGGAACTGCAGCCATTTACAACATCCTGGCCCTTTTGTCAGTGGGGACTAGATTTAGTTGGCAAAATTCATCCTTCATCTTCAAATGGACACAAGTTTATTATAACAGCAACAGAATACTTTACCAAATGGATCGAAGCAGTTTCCATGACCACAGTGACTGGGAAACAAATTACCTCTTTTATCCTAAATTATCTAATCTACAGATATGATATTCCAAGTTCAATCATCACAGATAATGGACGACCTTTCAAAAACCAAGATGTACAAGAACTATGCAAAAAATTCAAAATCCAACATCGGTTCTCTACACCATACTACCAATAGGGAAATGGTCAAGCAAAAGCATTTAATAAGACAATCTTGAAAATCTTAAAGAAAACAGTGAATGATGCAGGCAAAGATTGACATGTACAACTTAATCTAGCACTTTGGGCATACAGAACCAACATCTGCACACCTACAGGAGCAACACCATACTCATTGGTATATGGATCAGAAGCCATTTTACCCCTAGAAATAGAAATCCCATCTCTTAGAGTCTCTTTGAAAGGTTTAATCCCAGATGAAGAGTATCAAGTTAACCGACTGCAAGAACTTGAACTATTAGATGAAAGACATTAGCATGCTTACACTCATCTCAAAGCATATCAACAATGCATGTGCAGGAGCTACAATCACAAGGTCATTCCCTGCAACTTCAAAGTTGGTGACCTAGTCCTCAAAGAAAATCCAAGAAATCAACAAGATCGAGAAAAGAAAGGGAAATTTGAACCTAACTGGTTAGGCCCCTATGTCATCATATCAATCTATGGATTAGGTGCCTATCATCTAACAACTTTAGAAGGAGATGTGCTCGATGAACCAACTAATAACATTCATCTAAAGAAGTACTACACTTAAGTAGCCTAGTGCATGGAAAAAGCCAAAACAAAGCATAAAAATCAAAAAAATCTAGAAAAAGCAAAAACATAAAGTACAATAAAAACAAATGGTGAAAACTTGGTAAACAGACGCTCTTGTGAAAGAACGGCTCCTCTATCTATCTATATACCATTTTATCTGTATCTTTAAAAACACTATCGGCCATCGCTCGACACTTAGCACATATCCATTCAAGACATACTTAGCGTAGACACTATCCTGGGTTATCCATATATTTCCTCTTACCACATTCCACCATGGCTTGGAAATCACTGTACTTATTCACATCAAGAGGCACACTCAGCTAGGGGCATTAAAATTGTCACAACTTGCGAACATTCAAGATATCAAAACACAGAAGCATGGCATCTAATAACCAAAACTATGCTTCATCGCAAAACAAAACAAAACCATTCACAGAAACACCAAGGATGGATGATTTTCTGAAGTACTAAATGTTGCATTATTGCATAAAAATCTTGACTATTTTTGCACTTTTGAACTTTTTCAATTATTGGATTCTCTTCCTTTTCTCACTAAATGCTTCAAAGCTAGAGATCATGGGGAACTTCCAATATTTTCTTAAGTCTTCTGTCTAGGAGGCGATCACTTGTACTATGTGAATACTTGCCTCGAGACGTGATATATCGAGTATCACTGAAGGCCTAATTCCACTTCACGCATACAAATGATTTAATCTTGTCTGTTTACGTAATACGCACTCAGGTCGTCCTAGTTCAATTATACCTTGACGCTTGTGCTATCTTGCAAAATCAAAATATCATGTAAATTTTTCTCAGGTCATTATGGTTAAATTATACCATCATGCTTGTATAAATTTTCAACATATCCTAAACAAATCAATGCTCAATGATGATACCTACAAAGAAAGCAAACAAAATATGGCTATATCGGATGGCAAATGCAGAATGAGGATGCTCCCAAAAACATAGCTGCATATCATTTTACAAATAGTTGCATATCATTTTAAACATAGTTGCATATCATTTTAATATAGTTGCATATCATTTTACATTTTACATCTCATTATCATACATCTCATTTTCAAGATACATTTCACAAACATATAAAAAAAAAAAAAAAGCATACATCCTGCATCATATATTTACGCATTACATCATCATAAAGTAAAGAAATAACCCACATAACATGCATCCAGATAAACACACCACATGATCAAATAAAATGGTGCTGTATAGATATATCTCAAAAATGATCAAAATGTACAAAATATATCATCACTGTGTCCAGTACAAAGAATACAATGATAAAAAATACAACAGAGACCCCATCTCTCAAGTATGACTATCCCCTTATGGAGATGGTCTAGCTCCAGATGTTCCCACCCCTAGATCTCTAGGAGGGTCCTGTCTTGGTGGCCCTATCACACCTCGGCTCTTGGACTGCGACCCAGTATCTTGAGATCGACTAGATCTCGACTATGTAAAGCTCTGTACTCGATGATCCCTGGGTACTGCCACCTCATAATGCCGCCGGTATTACTCCACCTCTTGAGCTCTCAATGCCAGCTCTCTCAGGGTGTCTCTCATCAGACCACCCACCACTGCTCTCTGCACACTGGCTGCAAGCTCCTCCACTTGCCCTCTCCACTCTATCTGTGGTCAACTACGCAATCTACCACTGATATGTCAAAACCTGTGCCTACAGCTGTTGTACAGTCACCTGCAGGGTCCAAATTTGAGCATCCTCAACATGAGTAGGGACCCAAACCCATAGCGGTACCTGTGCAGGGGCAACCCCTCCCACTTTGCCTATCCTCGGTGCTGGAGGTGGGAGCACATCCATCCTCCTCCTCTGCGTTGGTCGCATCATCTCATCAGTACCCCCCACTGCAACTAGCACCTCCCTCACCCTCCCCTCTCCACCGGCTCCAATAGCTAATCCGCCTCTCCCCCTGTCTATCGCCCTGTGTCTAACCACTCTCTCCACACCTCTATCTCCTCTTCTCCCTCTATCTCCCTATCTCCCTCAGACTCCTCTCCCTCATCCTCCTCGTCCATCATCTCCATCATCCTCATCATCTCCCTCTCCCTCCTCATCATCATCATCAAATGCTGGCCGCATCTCCTTGGGATCAGATATCCTGGCCACCGCCCACGCCGCAAACAATCTCGCAAACTCATCGGTCATGCCCGCATCCAACATCTCCGGGGCATAATCCCGTATCTTCCCCACCAACCCGACAAACTCCTCCACCACCACTGCACTATCAATGGTCGGGCCCCAATCGGCTATATCTTGCCTCCGTCATGCATATAAGCAAGCTCCTTGCGGTATACCCTACTGTCAACCAAACTCTCTCAAAACTCAGGTCACCACAAACCTCTCAATGACAAATGGGGTCCTCCCAATCAGGTATCTAGTCATGAACACATAGGGCATCTCCAGCCCGTCCTCCGCCCACACCTCACATCCTGTAGATGGTCACCATGTGACTGTATCGATGTCATCCAAAACTCTCCTCCAATGCTCTAGTTTGCCCAACTTTCGCTGGACAACTAGACCCCTGTATCCATACGCATATGCACCTCCAATGGGCCTATCTCTGTCTGCTAATGGCCTCACAGCTGGAATGTGCTCCCAGCACCATACTTGTAATAGTGTCACGCTAGCTAACAAACTGCCGTAACCGAGGTATACCACCTCATGCAAGCCCCTGATGGGCTAGCATAGCCGATCCCCATGAAAGCCTACGGCCCTGTGTCACCATCTTCTCTAATACCAGCCCCCATCCCATAGAGAATCCCTTTGACCTACAATCAGGACAAAGGAATCCACCAATAAACCCTGCCAGTACTGATGGAAGAGGTGCATAATCCAGGTCTAAGAACTCCTGCCATGGGATCTCATATCCGTAGACTATCTCATCATGAAAAATGCGGTGAAGTGCCTCTATACCACCCTCCTCTGACTGCTCATATGGTAGTAGTGCACCTACTACAGGAATGCGCAGGATCCTGTAACAGTCCTCTAGTGTGACTATCATCTCACCTGTGGCAAAATGAAAGGTGTTCATGTTGTTGTGCCACCTCTCTGCAAGTGTTGTCAATAGCCCCCGATTCACACTGAACCGAGGCATATCTAATAGGGACGTCAAACCGCATCTCTCAATAATGTCTAGGTCAGCCTGGGTCAACCGCGGTATCAATGTCCATGGCCTCAGAAATTGCTCCCACGACTGAACCACACCCAAGCACTCCTATCAACAAGCAAAACAAATCCAATATCAGTTTCCACATCAAAACAAAGATATCAAAATCAAACTCACATCAACAACATGAAACAATTTGCTCATCTACATCAAGTTCAAAATCCTATCATTTCATATCAACTTGTAACACAAATCAAGTTCTTAAAAACCATATCAAAACTTGTAACACAACTCAAGTCTCCAAATCACATAAACTTGTAAAACAACTCAAGTTTCCCACCCATATCAGCTTGTAAAACAACTCAAGTTTCCAACCCATATCAACTTGTAACACAAATCAAGCTTCACATATTGAACTTGAAATAGAGTGCAAACACAATTCATATTTTGATCCACACAACACATTGATATCTATGCATAACTTGACATATTGCAAATCAAAACAAGTTATATCAACACTCATATTGGACAAATCCATTAAAATCATGACAGCACGACACAACAATTTCACAAATCAGCTCATCTCGCAAAAAAAATTTCGGATGTGCTAAAACAGATTCTCGCTGTGCTAAAATCCACCCATGCGCTAGGTTGTTGTTCCTACATGCTAATCTATTCACCCTATGCGCTAGACTAACTCTACGTGCTAATCTATTCACCCTATGCGCTAGACTGACTCTATGCACTAATCTTTTCCCCCCATGCGCCACCTAACCTACCCTATAAGCTAAACCCTACCGACGCACTAACCTATGCCTCGCCGGTGCTACCAATTTGACATTATGCTCTAAGTTTACCCTACGCACTAAAACCCCTTACCCATGCAAACCTCGGTGGCCCCTATGCGCTAGGTCTACCCTATGCGCTACCCTGCTGACCTGAAGCGCTACCCTACGTTCGGCATGCGCTATTTTCACTCCCTATGCTAACCTAGACTTTCTATGTGCTACTCTATTTTATTTTAGACGCAGCCCTAAAAATCAACTTGATGCGCTACTTAAATTTTCATATGTGCTACTTTAAGACTTTGACGTGCTAAAACGCTAAAACCGAATTTCAAAAATAAAAAATTGACCAAAAATGACCAAATCAAAAATCCAAAAGGGGTCAAATGTGATGACTTACTGGTGGTCCATACGCGGTAGGCCTTTGGTACCTCCGAACGCGCTCAAAACGGTGCCTGGAATACGGGATAGGCATTTTGCTTTCAGACCCAATTCTCTTTCTCCAAAGTCAACAATGCACAAATGAATCAAATCAAAGCACTTTTCCCCTTTTATAGGAGGAAAATGAAATTAGGGTTGGCAAACCGGACATGTAATGTGGTCACAGTCTTCCCTATACCCTCCATAATGTACATTATCGGGAGATGAATCAATTTAAAACACATTTCCCATAGATACACTCATTCACACCAAACACAAATCACCAAATCAAATCAAAATTTTCAAAAAAATTGATTTATCTCCCGAGGGGGCATCACGCATCAAATCAAATCTGGGGCATGACTTGCAGATCATAAGAGCGACACAAAAATTATATTTGATCATAAATCATGATAACGCATCATTTTCTTTAAAATAACATGTGCACACACGACACTTCAAAGAGGGGCAAAATGTAGACATATAAAAATGACCATATTCCTAAATGAATATTTTATGTTCATTTCTCTATTTAATTAAATCCAATTTAATTAAATTACCCGCATTCCTCTATTAAATTAAATAAATTACTCAATTTATTTAAATTAAATTCACTAGACTTCTTTTTACCATTTAATGAATAAATCATTTTATTAAATTAAATCCACCCTATCCACTTTTAGTTAAATTCAAATTTAATTAAATAGTTATCTTAAATTGAATAAATCTAATTTATTTAATTTCCCCAAATTGCAACCAAATTGAATTAAATTAACTTTATTTCAATTAAATCCTATTATCCCTCCATCCACTTGCATTTTCCTACATCTCCCACTTGCCTTCCTAAACCCCTTCCTAATTTCTTCTAGACCCTTCTAATCACTTCTAAATTAACCTAACCCATCTTCTAAACTTTGTCACATCCCTAAGCAAGGGGAGGTCACTTCTCAAAACCTTAAAGTCTTTGATAACCATTAAAGGCTTCAAGTCTTCAACCACTTAATTTTCCGAAGTCTCCCAAACCATTAATAGTTAATTCAACCCTCTTACATGGTTAGAGACTTTTTGCCTAACTTAACCTTCATCCAACCCAAGGGTCTCTTCAAGCATTTATTGCTTTGACCATGATTATCTCTTAATCATTTGTATAAGAGTTTATCCTTGGATTAACTCTTAATCCAATGGGTAAGCCTAACTTAAGCTTGACCCTTACCTTCTAGATAACCATAAGGTCTTCTCAGGCATTTAATGCCTCCAACCCCTTCTCTCAACCCAACCCTATGTTGACACTTGTCACCATTTCATTGGTGCAAATTGCAAACATGGATCCCCAACTTTCAAACTCAACCCTTGATCAACTCTTTCAATCCTGACCATCCATTGCCCTGTTTTTGCTATAAATAGAGCTCTCATTCCTCCATTAAAAAAAGATCAATCCAAGTTTGCAGTATCATACTTATGCTCAAATACATTCGAGCTTTCATACCATTTTATGCTCATCATTTTAGCCTCTTTTTTAGATAGAAATTAATCTAAATATGCATGTTTAGAGTACTTTCTTTATCATTAGCTTAAATCATTAACTAATATAGTATGCTAGGATAGTTTGTTTACTAACCTTGTCATCTTATAGTTAGTTTATTGCATTTCTAAGATCATGCATAGCTTAGGTTGCATTTCATTCTAAAATCTATCAAAGCATCCCTCGTTCTTACATTTTCCATCCCTAAACCATTTTGCTCAGTGATATGAGAGCAAAAACATTGGTTTGAGGGACCGTGTAAGATAGAGAACCATGGGAACCACCTTGGGAAGCTGAGTGATGCTTCATCACTCCATAGCTTGCACCATGAAGTCCTGTGTGTGTGTGAGCAAGGCTCCATAGAGCTCCATTTTTCACATTTTGAGTTCTATCGACCTGCTTTTCGTGCATACAATAGGTAATTTTGATTATACAGTGCCTTAGAAAGGCACAGGATAGGCAGAAGAAGTATGCGGATGCAAAGAAGATAGACCAGAGTTACATGGTTGGGGATAGGGTTTTTCTAAGAGTGCGGCCGCATAAGAGTCCAATCTGTTATCAAAAGGGTTCTAAGCTCGCACCTTGCTTTGTCAGACCTTTTGAGATCCTTGAAAGGATAGGACCAGTTGCTTATCGCCTAGCTTTACCACCTAGCCTGTCATGCATCTATGATGTGTTTCATGTATCAGTTTTGAGAAAGTATATCTATGATGAGTCTCATAGTTTAGATTAGGATGCCTTGCAGGTGGAGTCGGACGGGCAACTAGCTTTAGAGCCCATTCATATTTTGGCTTGCTGAACGTTGGCCCTTCGAAGTCGAAAGCTGGACCAGGTTAGGGTCCAGTGGGATTTCTATGATGAGGTTATAGATTCATGGGAGGATGCAACATGTATGAGATCACAATACCCTCATCTTTTTGATGAACTCCAAGAGCATGTTCATGCCTAGAGTGGGAGGGTGTGAGGCCCTACCCTGACCCATCCTAGTATTTCAACGATTTTCATGTTGGAACTATTATGGATGCTCTATTTTATTGCATTATGGATGTAGGACTTTATACGATCCCAAGAATTGGATATAATTTATATATTGATGCTTCACTTCTATGCATTATAGATATAGAATTTTATATGACTCTAGAATAGGGTAACTTTGAGGTGTTGTATGTCATTATTTGATTTGCATGACTTTATTATGATGCTATAAATATGGTTGCATATCTTATGAATGGATTAAATTATGAGGATTATGATGAATTGCTTATGTGAATTGCCTTGATATGTAGTAAATTGTATTGTATAATGTCAATTCTATACAAAGTGATTGAATAGTATTCTTAATTATGTGTTTAATATTATATGAGGCTATTGGAAAGTACTAATGTTTAAATTGAGATGCACAGGAAATTATCCATGTGACCATGAAAATATTATGGAGAATCAGGCCTAGACCTATGTACGTTCGTAAAACCAGGGGTTGTCTATTTGGAGAAACAACACCCTGTATGTATCGTATTTTATTCGTAACCATAATTGTTTGCATGTGTGTAAATTGTATTCATTAAATTTGTTTAAATCATTCAAGGGATAATTGCCATATGTATAATTGTGATGTGGAATTATTTTTGCAGTGTCACTTGACACATATGTTGTATGTTGTGTTGGCAATTGTCATGTCACCTTTTGGAGAGATTTCTTTTTGTTTAAATGTTATATTCCCTAATTATCCTTCAACGTACCAAGAAATCTAGGATAGTGAGCCATAAGGAGGTTCAACTCAGAGTTGACCCGTAGGTTAACTTTAGATGGACTTTCTAAGGGTTAAATCAACTCCTAGAGTCAGTTTTGGAGCATTTTTATTAGGCCTCATGGGGTACCTATGGGTGAAGGCCAAATTTGTCCATGTGTCTTTTCCCTAGGGCTTTTTTAACCACCCAAAAAAATGGTTTTCCCAAGATGGACGAATTTCATCTATAGGAGTGTCATCCTTGGTTAGATGACCTTCTTGGTATGTGTCATTCCTCTTCCCCATTTCATTCCTCTTCTTGAGGTGCCTTGGTTAGGGAGTGTGTAAGACCTAGGAAAAACCAACCAATGGGAATCTCTCACTCTATCCAAGAGGTTGGAAGGATTGAGAGAAGCCTTCCTAGGCTAGAGATTGAGGCTTAGTGAGTTAATCACCCACTCTCCATCTTTGGAGATCTTGCAATTTGAAAAAAAAAAAACTAGTTTTGGAATAGGAATTTTGGCTAACTGTTGCAAAAAAGATTTGTGGATTGGGTTGCTCTTCTCCAAGCTATCCCTAGAATATCCTTGGCATATTCAAGGTAGGTGCATTTTCATACTTGTATGTTAAAATCTGTTTGTAGAAATGCTTGAATGTAAATATCGTATCTTTTCTTGTATTGTATTTGTGAAATTTTTTATGTGGTTCTTTCCCCATCTTTTTGTTATGCATTTTATTGTGTTTTGGGAGTATCCAAGGCCATCTTACCCTTGGGAGGGCAAAATGGTCTTGGGGGTGGAAGGAGCTTGACAGCCTTAGAGTGAGAGGCTCTCATCATGAGAGTGATCTCAAGGGTTTGTCCATGTGACCCTTGCTGCATAGTTTTGTTTATGCATTCGGGGGTCATAAGGGGTGAAAATATGGCATGTATACCTTTGGGGGTCATAAGGATGTGGGGTTAAGATGATTTTTGTTGTGTTCTTGGATGCCATGAGTTGGCTGTGAGTTACTATCTAGCAGATCTCCTCAAAGGTACTTGGTCCACTTCCACCCTTATAAAACATCACATAATGTGATGAAGTTTCAGCTTTGGGATGGGAATGTGTTTTCTTGAGTTTTTCCTCTTGCTTGAGTATAACCCATCTAGGACTTGGTTCTCCAAGCTCGGGGGTGGCTTCTAGTAAGCCTAGGCTAGGAGGTGAGCACCCCATGGTCATAGCCTTATGTTTTGTATGCAGGTTACTTGGAAAGAGGCAAAAAAAAAAAATGAAAGCTAGGATGTTTCTGATTTGTTTTTAGTTGCAGAAAGAAATAAGAATGTAATTGTTGTATTGATTTTGAAAGAAATAAATGTTTTTATTTAGTTGAGTTCTCATTTATTAGGAATGAGAGACTAATTGGGTATTTTACCCATTTGTAAAAGTTGACAACTTGTGTTCAAACATTCTTATAAGAAAAGCATTTTGATTAAATTATGTAATGTTTTATGTTGCTATTATTTTTATTTAATTCTATCTTATACTGAAATCTGTTATTTATTTATCTCTGCAAATTATATATATAAAAAAAGGGAGAAATGTAGAAAATGTTATGTTAATGTTATAAGTATTTTTTGTACTATTTATATGTTGTTGTAATTGTATTTTCTATTGTCATCTTCCTAAATAATAAAAAAAAGAAAATAGAAACTAAAGTAGATCCATGTAAATTTACCTTTCCCTATAGATATCTAATTGAAGTTAAAACTGCTGCTACAATCATATTTATTATTGTCACTTTTATTTCCTATTTAAGCATTGCATAAATTTATCAAGGAGAAAAGTAATCTAAAAGTTAGTTCTGGTATTATTTGTTTTAAGTCATTTTAGAAAAGGAAATGAAAGTAAGTATGTAGCCTTAGACAATGAGAGCAAAATTTCTCCACTATGCTAAGTTTTTGAAAAAAATGGTTAGTTTAAGTGCCTGATATTAGGAATAACTAAGAATATAAGTTAGTATGTTCATGTGGAAATAAATCATTTCAAAAAATATATATAAAACTATATCTATCTAAGGGCTGCTTGTACATTTTTAACATTCTTGCATGATAATGTTTAAATTTCTTTTTAGGAAAAGAGACAAAAAAAAAAGATTCTAACCTTAAGAGACATATATATATACACACACATAAATATAAACATTAATATATGTTTAAATCTGTTTTATATATATATAATATTTTTTTTTTTAAAAAAAATTAAAAAAGTGGGGGGGAGTACCTTCCCTAAAGGCCGAACCACTTTGTGTTAACACAGTGGATGACACACAGGATAGACCACTGTGTTTACACACAGTGGGCGGCACGGGAAGTGCCACCACTATGGGTAGACATAGTGGATGACCCGTGCTGCCATTATGTTTACACACAGTAGATGATACCAGCCACCACTAAGGGTGCCCACAGTGGGCGGCATCGGCCACCGCTGTGGGTAGTCATAGTGGCATCCAGGGAGCCCCACACTGCGAGCTCGGCCTCCACCCCTTCACTCGGCCGCCGCCTTGCCCCCATTTTGGTTGCCGCCTCATGACCATCGAACCTGCATAACACACATCATACACACACACACACTAAAATATATATATATAATAAACCCTAACCCCATCTTGGGTTAGGGTAAAAACAAATAAAAAAAGAAAGAGGAGAATACTTGATGCTAAAAATGGAACCCTAACCCAATTTTGGGTTAGGGTTAGCATTTAAATATCAAAGTTATACTAGAAATGCAACCCTAGCCCATATTCAGGTTAGGGTTTGTATGTAAAAATATCAGAGGGAATTTGAATTAAAGTTTTTAAATTATAACTTATAATTTAGGGTTATTTATAAGTTGTATTATAATACTTAATGGGCATAGTTGGTTCATTTCATTAAAGAAATATACATGTATAATTAGGTATAAATATAGATTGTTCATCCAAATTATATATATATATATATATATATATATATATATATATATATATATATATATATATATATATATATATATATATATATATATATATATATATATAATTTATATATATGCTATATTTTTACACACACACACACACACACACATATATATATATATATCAGGTTAAGTTGAAAACCTATTTAATTTTATTTTATTAATTTTTATATAGTTCTCATATTGCAATTATTTTGACGGAATTTTATCAAGGATTTTTAATAAGGATATTTCATAGATAATTTTTGTATTTAATTAAATATGGACGTCAAGTGGAATTTAATTTGGGGGAAATTTGTAAATGAGAATTATTAATTATTTTAAATGTATTTTTAACCTATGAGGCCAATGTTGGCCAAATTATTTAATCGTCAAAATTTTTAAGGTTTAGGGGAAATCAAACTTGGCTATAGTATAAATTAGATTTATTTGGCAAATAACATTATTAATTTTGAAACCTTATTGGCTAAATATAAATCAGGTATTTTGCGTGCGCTCGATTAATTAAATTTTAGATTTAAGATATCCGCATCATTATTCAATTAGCCTGGAATAATTTAAATGCAATTTAGATATTTAATTTTCCCTCGACTTTAATTAGGGGCAATTTAATTAAGTTAACTCATTAAATTGTGAGGACCCTCTTAGGGAATAATTAGCCCTCATTATTAATGTCGCCCTTTTGAGGGAGTTAGTTAATCCAATGTTAGTGAACAATTCTACTTACATCTTAGTTAAGACAAAACTCAATTGATTTCATTGTAGTGTAGACTATTTGAGAGTTTATGTGGTTCAAAAAAAAATTGTTGTTCTATTTTTGCCCAAAAGTTTGGGCGCGACAATGTGTGAGATATAGCAATTGATAGATTTTGGGTTAAAAAGTCTCAAATAGTGAAATCTCTGCCCAACCAAAGATAAAGCGTCGTCACGGGGTGATATTGAAAATGATTGACCTTAGGCTCTCAAGAATTTCATGTCTGAATATCTAAGAAAGGAGATGACCCTTGTTTCTCTTAAATGCAAACAGATGATGAATTTGGATAGTTGCCTTATTTTATTGATGTTGCTATATGCAAATGCAAAAACTTTGTAAATGCAATGTATTTGAAAGATAAACCTAATGCGATGCAAACTTGTTGTAAGAAAATGATATGCAATGTAGAAAGTAAAACCTAAACTAACCCAACCCTTAGATGTAGTATTGTTTAAGGTGCATGTTGTTCATAGGGTCAGGAAGTGGATCTCTCTCCATGGTAGCCAAGTTATATGCCTCATTTCCTATGACCCTTGTTATGATGAAAGGACCGAGCCAGTTAGGTTCAAACTTTCCTAGATTTTCATGTTCTTCTAGGTTCCTTTGGTTCTCCTTGAGAATTAGATCTTCTAATTCAAAATTACTTGGCCTTACTCATTTATTGTAACTCCTTCATAGTATTTTCTAGTAGGCTTGTAAGTTATATAAAGAGGTTTGTCACTTTTCATCAAGCATTTCAAGCTCTTGCATTCTTGCGACTCGATAGTCTTCCTCTGATATAAAATATTTTAAGGAGACTCTTAAAGAAGGTAGTTCTATTTCAATTGGTAGAATTGCTTATGTACCATAGACCAATGAATAAGGTGTTTCTCTTGTAGGTGTGTGTACTCCTATTCTATAAGCCCAAAGAGTGGGATTTAACTAGAGGTGCCAATCTCGTCCTGCATTAGTGACAACTTTCTTTATGATCTTCAATATCATTTTATTTGTTTCCTCTGCTTGTCCATTACTTTACAAATAATATGGTATTACAAATCTGTTGTATCTGGAATTGTTCACATAGTTCTCTCATTTCTTGATTCTTAAATGAAAGTCCATCATCGATCATTATACACATTGAAACTCCGTATCGACAAATGATTTAGTTAAGCATGATTTTTTCTATTTACTCACCAATGGTGTATGTTAGAGGGATTGCCTCAAACCATTTGGTAAAATATTCGGTAGCTGTTAAGATTATTTTTTTCTCATTGGATGAAATAGGATTGACTTTAACAACAAGATCTAACCCCCACTATGAAAATGACCATGGTGATGTGATAGGTTGGAGATCCTATGCTGGTGCATGAATAAGGTCCCATGCACTTGACATTGTCTACATTTTGTACTTATTTGTAGGCATTCTTTTCCATAGTAGGCTAATAGTACCCAGTTATTAGTAACTATTGTAAGGTATGCGCCCTTGGTCTCCTTGTGTTGTGCAGTGCATCGCTTGGGTTTGTGACATGGTGTAATCACCTCCTATGGATTCTATAAGTCTAGTGGTTGTATCGGGCATTAATAGGTAGATCTTTTGGTGTAATGACAACTGCACTTGTAAAAAGTGGTATCAAAGCTTGGTCACAGGTTCAAACCCCTTGCTTGTGCTGGGGGGTATTGTTTCAAGGTGTGCGCCCTTGGTCTCCTTGTGTTGTGCAACATAGTGCTCAGGTCTGTGACATGGCTTAACCATCTCCTATGGATTCTATAATTCTAGTGGTTGTATCAGGCATTAACAAGTTGATCTTTTGGTGCAAGGACAACCACACTTATAACAGTAACTTCTTTGTTAGTGCACGACTACTTGAATGTGCACCGCAAATTCTATCGTGTATGTCTTTTAAGGCAAGTTGTGCTTCTTCAAAATTAAGACATCAAAGAAGTGTTCCATAAAGTCTCTTTCTACACAATGTGTCAATAATAAAGGTATGTTTGGATGCTTGACTAATGAGAGACTTCTTTTGATTTCTTGATAAAGCAAGAGACATATGTTGATTATGTAAGTATGCATATATCTAATTATACCATGGGGATTCAGGACCCATAATTACACACACATACACTAATGAGGGAATCTTATATGTCGGTACCATCAATTATTGTAAAATGAACTCGAAGTGAGTTTCATTATTAGGCATGTCTAGGAGAGACCCTATTGTAGCCATGGCATCTGCTGCTCAAAAATGATGTTGCCAAAATGTTGTTTACAATCTTCTACCATTTGCTGATAAGGTGTCAGTTTATCATATTTTTTATTATAGTCATCATTAACTTTATTGATAATCAATTGTGAATCACCATACACTTGTAGTTCTTTTATCCTCCACTGTATAGTGGTACAAAGTCCTATGATGAGAGCTTAGTATTCAGCTATATTGTTTGTATAGGGTAAATTGATTCTGAATGACTTGGGGATATAATCACCTTAAGGGGTGATGAAAATAATCCCGACTCTTGCACCATTATTTGTATAAGAACCATCAAAGTACAATTTCTAAATGGTGGATGTTGTCAATGTAAACACATATTCATAAGGAAAATCCACTAGTAGCGGGCGGTTGTCTTGGAAAGGAGATTATAACAATTGATCTGCTATAATTTTCCCTTTGATGGCCTTTCTATCCACGTATTCTATGTCAAACTCACTTAAAATCATGACCCACTTGGTCAATCTTCTAGTTAATGTTGCTTTCCTCAAAAAATACTTGAGAGGATCAAAGTGTGCTATGAGTTGACCTTTGTGACTTAGCATATAGTGTCCAAGCTTTTGAGATGAGAAGAGCACTGCTAGACATTCTCATTCTATGGGAGTATAATTAAGCTCGTATCCAATAAGGTTTCTACTTATATAGTATATTTCTCTTTCCTTTCCTTGATTGCCATGTTGTGGCAAAAGAGCTCCCAAAGATGAGTTTGTTGCTGATATATACAATAATAAAGACTTGCCTAGGGTAGGTGGAACTAATACTAGAGTAATCAAAATATAATCCTTTAAATCTTAAAAAGCTTCTTGACACTGATCTGTCCATTTGAAGGTGACTCCTTTCCTGAGTAAATGCTGAAATGGGTGAAATGTATCTACTAGTTGTGCTAAACCTTCTTATGGACTATAATCTTCCTTGTAATCCCCTTAACTACTTGAGTGTTGATGGTGGTTGCATATTAATGATTTCTTTGAACTTTTATAGATCTACCTCGATTCCTTTGTTAGAAATAATAAAACCTAGAAGTTTGCCAGTTGTGACACCGAACACACACTTCTTTAGATTTAATCTGACATTATATTGTTCTAAGCGATCAAATATCTTAGCAAGGACTTCCAGGTGACCTTTTGTTTTTTATTTATCTAGTAGATCATCAACATAATCCTCCATGATACTATGGATCATGTCATGGAATAATGTTGTCATGGATCTTTGATATGTTTCTCCAACATTCTTAAGACCAAACAACATGACGGTCTAGTAGTATGTTCGCCATGGACAAGTAAATATAGTATTGTGTTGATCTTCTAGTGCAATCTTGATCTGGTTATACCTTGAGAAACTATCCAATAGTGAAAGAATTTCATTCCCAACAGTTATATCAACTATCATGTCTATGTTGGGTAATGGGAAATCATCCTTAGAACATGCCTTGTTTAAATCTCATAAATCTATGCAAATTCATATGCCCCCAGTGGGTTTAGTCACAGGTACTAGATTTGATATCCACTTTCCATAGTCAAGAGATCTGATGAAGCCCACATCTAGAAGTTTATGTAGTTCCACCTTCACCAGTACTGTGATCTGGGGATGCATCATTCTAAATTTTTGATTGTATGGTTTGATTCCTAGTAACAACGACAAGTGATGTAATACCAACTCTAGGTCTAGTCTTGGCATGTCTACATATGACCAAGCAAAATTGATTAGGCATTGTTTGAAGAACTATATGAACTTGTTCTTTTCCTCATAATTTAAGGAATCAACTAAGTGGATATTGTGTATAACCTCTCCTTCTACTATATTGATTTCTTCAGTCTTTTGCACAATCAATGCAAAATTTTGTTTTTCAATAGGGAGATTGTCTAACTTGCTTTTAGCATTGGTATCACTTTCATCTGCATCTCCTAACATAGAGGAACTTGACTCCACAAAGTATGTTATTCTATCAAATTCTATATCAAACCCTTCTTCATGATCACCATAGGGAAACTCTTCTCTAACACTAAGGAATTCTATGCATAGCTTCATCATTTTCAAACAATATTAGATGGTGACTCTTCTTGCCCCCAATCAATTAAATGTGAATTTATAAGGGGTAAATCCTTCCTTTCCTTTTCTGGAAATGTCTCTAACATCATGCACACATGGTTATTCTAAAAATATTTTATTGATCTTGGGTGAATTTATATATCTAAGTGTAGACAATACCATCATCTATAAGTGGTTGATTGTCATATGTCGTGTCTATTATTCATGGGCTACTATTGTGAAGAGATATAAATTCATAGTCATGAGAATCTGTCACACTTTATATATATGTTTCACTATCTGATTTTGTGTCATTTATCTCATCTTATTCCTCAATGAGTGATAGGGAAACTTCAGATGTAGTAATAAATAGTGGGATTTGTTCCTAACTTATGGACCCTCTTTCTGTGGTAGAGACTTCTCTCAATCCTGGTATAAGACGTTCTAGTCTTTCTTCATCTGACTCATTTGGTAGAGCTAGGTTTGTTTCCCTTGGTATAATTATGGCATCCATTGGTAGAATCTCAACATTAGACTCATTTGCAAGTGCTAATCCAATTTTTTTTATCACATTTGTAGGTGTTAACCTAGTCTCTATTACCACATTTTTTTGTGAAGATCTTTCAGGTACCATACTACTGAATTATGTCACATTAGTAGTGTAACCATACCTTTTGAAGGGAATTCTTCATCATCATATGCCTTGATGTTTATTCTCTTTGTGGGATCAATGTGAAGCCCAGAATAGCCCAATGCCTTGACCAACTTTAGTGCACAGATGTTAAGATCAGCTCCCCAATCTATGAGTACTCTTCTGACTTTATTCTTATGTATGTAAGCCTTTGGACATAGCAGATCATTGTGAAAAGGCCTATTAGTAGGAACATCCCATTTTGTGAAAGCAATATGGGTAGAAGTAGTGAAATTCCCTACCATGGATTGAAAATTATTTTCATTTATGTCTCTGGTAAGCACTGAGTCTTGAAGTACTTTATCTAGGATAGCCCTATGATTTTGTGATATATGTAATTTCAAAAAGGGATATTTGTGTTGGGGTTTTCTTTAGTTGTTCAACCACATTATAGTTTCCTGTTGTTGGTGAATGGTTTGATGGTACCCCTTATAAGATCACTTTTGATCAGTACATGATTACTACACAATCTTTGTTTCTTGGATTTATTGTGATAGTAGCAACTATATTATCTCTTGTGAAGGATTTTACTCCTTCTAGTTATACTGTGCTATCAAGGTTTATTTCATATCCCATCTTATAATCATCATGTGAAATTCAAACACCCATGAATTTTTCTATAACCTCATCTTCTTCAAACCATTCTGAATATGGTGGTTCTTCCTACCCCCAGTCTATAAGACAAAGATTCTCATCTTTATCATACCTTGTTGCTTCTGACATCATACAAACCTGGTTATCACAATTATCAGTCCATTTACTTTTCTCAGCATAATTTGTCCCATCATCAAATTTATCTATTGGGTCAATATTTATTGCCTCACCTACACAAACTGCATGAATGGTATAGTCATATGAGACCTCTGTATAGTTAGCATGTTAGGTCCCAGAGACCACTAAGAGGGGGGGGTGAATCAGTTGTCAAATAAATTCAAACCAAAAACAACTTAACCAACTTAATGCTTAATACTGGTAAACTAGTTTAATATGTCGATAGACAATTTTAATAGTTAATTGCTATACCGGTACGGATAAGTGCATGAAACATAAAGACAAAGTCATCCACAACACATAACACCAATATTTGTACATGGAAACCCTGTTAGGGGAAAAACCATGGTGGGAAACCTTACCCACAATCAGATGATACTACTGCAGATAGTAAGTGTACATAAATGGGGTCTGCACATGCAGAAAGACCAAGCACCTAGACCTCACTGCTCAATCATGGGAGTCACACTGACTACAACTAGATGGTTAAATCCAATAAGAATGTACTACATAAAATAACATCTTCATATGTTGGATTTAGTACCGGTGTAGTTCTGATTGTCTTCTGAAAAAACCTCCTTCAATCTTCAAATGATGTCTACGTGTATAGCTCTGCTTATTCTCGCATATACCTTCACACAATCCTTTTTTGCATTCCACATTTGATCTTACAAATAAGATCTTGCATTTATACCATAACCTAAGACCAATTTGAGTAGGTCGGCTCTACAAGATATTACAATAAAATCAATTTAAAAACAAAACAATATCCGATGTAATAACCAATTCAACATGTCGGCTTGATGCATTTACAACAATAATAAATCATCTCCATACCATGTCATGCTGATCTGGAAAAGATAAACCTACCAATGTAACCTAGACCTATTTGCCGGTAATAGCAAATATGCAAATACAAATATACCAATAAACAAATCTCCAAGACAAGGTGTCCACAGGATGTCTTCGATGTAACCAAGTGTTTTCCATGCCCTTCCAAGTGCCGATGATCATTATATCCTGGCGGTGTACCAGATACCAGTGACTGTGCATGAGTCACTTGCTTGCTAGTGAATGTTGTTGATTCTCCAAAGTGCCAGAGTTGATAAGTGTTTAGTAGGTGTTGACATCAATGACAAAACCATACCAAAATACCAACAATCTCCCCCTTTGGCATTGATGGCAACACAAGATGGAAAAACCATCAAAGTGCCATAATAGAAATGCCAAATACCAAAAAACCAACAATCTCCAAAAAGAGATCATAACCAGAAATCAAAATACAAATACAGAGAGTAATAATCTCCAAACAACAATCTCTCCCCCTAGGAGAAACATGTGTTTTCCTTGTGTTTTTCCATATTAATCTCTCCCCCTTTGACATCAAATGCCAAATTTCTTACCAAGACAAGTTCATATATAAAATACCAATCAATTTAGTATACCAACTGCTCCCCCTGAGAAGTAGCTTCCCATCAAAACTAAAATAAAAGATGTCTCTGTTAATTCTGTCGGTTGATGATAATCATTAACTTCCTAAGTCTCTACTGATGGGGGTATGACTGCAAGCTGGTCTCTGAGATATTCAAAAGTCTCCTTAGGTAGAGGTTTAGTAAAGATATCTGCAATCTGCTCTTTAGTATTCACATAAACCAGTTTTATTTCCTTTGCTTCAACATTTTCCCTTAGAAAATTTAGTTTGATAGAAACATGTTTGGTTTTAGAATGTAATACCGGATTCTTAGATATATCAATTGTTGTAGTGTTATTACAATAGATAGTAATAGGTTCCTTGCATTTTACTTTTATGTCCTTCAAAATTTGCTTAAGCCATAGTACCTGTGTATAGTTAGTTGCTGCTGCAACATATTCTGATTCTGTTGTTGATAAAGATGTACAACTTTGTTTCTTACTCAACCAAGAAACTAGTTTGTTTCGAAGAAAGAATGCTCCGCCGGTGGTGCTTTTTCTATCATCCACATCTCCTGCCCAATTTGCATCTGTGTATGTACATAATTCAAAATTTTCATCTCTAGGATACCATAATCTAAGATTTATAGTACCTTGTAAGTACCAAAAAATCCTTTTTACTGCTGATTCATGATTTTCTCTAGGATTACTTTGAAATCTTGAAATAATACATACTGCATTCATAATATTAGGTCTGGTTTGTGTTAAATACAATAATCCTCCTATCATAGATTTGTATCTAGTTGGATTAACAAGTGTAGATTCATCCCTTAGTGATAGTTTGTCATTTGTAGTCATAGGTGTGCTTACCTGTTTAGAGTTCTCCATACCAAATTTCTTTGGTAACTCTTTTAAGTACTTGGATTGACTCAAGAATATACCTTTATCAGTCTGTGAAATCTGCAATCTTAAAAAGAATTTTATTTCTCCAATCATAGACATTTCAAATTCTTGCTGCATTTTAATAGAAAATTCTTTACATAATCCATCTTCTCCTCCAAAGATTATATCATCAACAAATACTTCTATAACCAGGATGCCATCATTAGTCACTTTATAGTATAAATTGTTGTCTACATTACCTTTAGAAAAACCAATCTTCAAAAGATACTTATCCAATCTTGCATCCCAAGCTCTTGGAGCTTGCTTCAATCCATACAAAACTTTTCTTAACTTGCAAACCATATCTTTGTTATCTGTCAAAGAAAATCCATCAGGTTGTTCAATGTAAACTTCTTCTTCAAGATCTCTATTCAAAAATGCACATTTAATATCCATTTGATATACTTTGTAGTTCTTATGTGCTGCAAAAGCCAAAAATAATCTTACTGCCTCAATTCTAGCTACCGGTGCAAAGGTTTCATTGTAATCAATTCCTTCTTTCTAAGAATATCCTTTATACACTAGTCTTGCTTTATTTCTAATAACCTTACCATCCTCATTAAGTTTGTTTCTGAATACCCATTTGTTTCCAGTTACATTTTTATCTCTAGGCCGGGGAACTAATGTCCAAGTGTTATTTTTCTTAATTTGTTCTGGAAAGCTAATGTATTGAGAGGGGAGGGGTGAATCAGTACTTTAAATCCTTTTATCAACAATATCTTTACTATTATGGATAAACCAAAAACTGTTGTAACATAACATAAAGCTAAAACAAATGAGTAACAATCATACATGATTCACTCCATAATACATATATTTTGGTTACACAGAAACTCTTGGTTAGAGAGAAAAATTGCGGTGGGGATGGTACCCACAACTTTACTAGTGCAATAATAAAGGGTGCTTAGTTAGAGCTGCATATTTAGCTATTTCTGATAGCTTACCCTGTTAGGAGTAACAAGATCTATTAGATCTACCTTGCTAAAGGATTTTACAACACTATATAAATGATGCACCTGGTTAGAGGATTTACAATTTATAGACTTGATTAGAGTCTTTTACCTTGTTAAAGGTTTCTCCTACAACTTCAAAATATTACAATAATATTTTACAAATCTGCAACTTTACATCTGAAATGTTGTAGCAGATTCTATGTGCTCAAAATAAGATTACCTTGCCTATAGCATACCTCGGTAACTCATAAAGTAACTCGGTAAACCCTTTTGTTTACTCTGTTCTTTGACTGTTCTCTGATAACCTTCTCGGTGACCTTTGTGTCTCTGTAAGAGTCATAATACTCTGTGATTTCTCATGTATCACATAGTTCTTGCTTCATACACATATGCACACACATTTCTCTCATTCACATATATCTCTAACCCTAAATTCATGTTGTATAAATAGATTTCTTATGTCGGTGATCTGATTCATTGCTTCAATCTTACAAACATGATTTCTCGAATAAATAACCATGCAAAATATTTCATTGGTTAGATGACCTCAAAATTATACAAAATCTATATGTGCAATTTCCAATGCGATAATGGTTCTATGTGCCTCGATCTTGTAACATGTTTTCATATGTGTGTCTAGGTACAATGAATTTGGTAACACGTTTCACTCGGTGTATATCAACTTGGTGTATTATCTTTACTGCTCAGTAGACATGAAATAACACTCAGTAGATAGCTCAGTGTATACTGGGCTTTGTGACTGTTTTCCTTCTATAACCAACTAGACTGTTCATACAGACTAAATATTTCGGTAGTGGTAACCGACTAGAGTATATAGAATGACTTTGTATATAAAACTAATGGCAATTTGATAAGTAGTAACAATCTCCCCTTTTGACATTAGTTGAGATGTTTGACAAAACTACTTTCAAAGTCATTACTCAAAAATCTGTATACTTTACAAAATTTGACTAAACATACAGTATATACATTAGTCAATGAAATAGTATAACAAATATACTCCCCTTATCAATATGCTATACAAAACTCTGATTATGTGTGTTTGGTGATCAATACTTTGTAATCACTGTTCTTTCCTCTATTCAATGCTCAGCTCACTGCTCTTGGATACTCTGCTTATTCTGCTCATTCTGCTTGGTATACTCCCCCTGTATACTACACTCCAGTTGTTTGATACTTTGAATAATATACACTCCCCCTGTGTACTTTGATGCTATATATACTTTGATGATATACTCCCCCTTTTTGACAAACATCAAAATTTAGTTACCATTTGGAGGTGGCAACTGATCAAAAATGGATTTGTACTTTGTCTTGGCTTCGGTGAGAGCGACAGAGAGTGCATCCTTTACACTGTCCATTAAAGAATTATGTGCATTAATATCAACCAATAATGAAATTAAGCCATCTAAAGTGCTTCCCTCTTGTGTAGTAGAGAGGTAAGTGGCTCAGTTTAGCTATTCTTGAATGGATGAAAGATGAGGAAGGAATAATGTTTGAAGTGTCATTATGTCCATCCTGATCTTGTGTTCTTCATTCCTCAGTTCCAATTGTTGAGCCATGAGAAGTTGTAGCTTAGTATAAAAATTCTGAACTGAATTGGGCTCCGGGGTCAGCTTATTTGAGAGATTGGTGATCTCTTTCTCAATTGCTTCTATTTTATTCTTAATGTCCTTAAGGAATAAATAAAATGTGCAGAGTTTCTGAAATAATGAAAGAATGTGCTTGAGTTGAGGGGACAACTCAGCAATAAATTTGACAAATTTTACCTTGCCAACAACAATGGATTTCTGTACATCTTCTATCATTTTGGCAGTTAGCTCCTTATCTTTTAGTTTGCTCAAGTATTTGGATGCATGTACTCTAGATGTCTCAATCTAATTTAGGAGTTCATCCAATTGAATATGGATGGCTGGATCAGTTGATACTGTAGTTGAAGGTAGCATATCTGATAGTAAGGTCTTTACCTTCTAAAGTACTTTATTCTTCTTTTGTATGGCTAGTTGCTTCTCCTGTCCAGCCTTTGCTTTGCATAGTTCACCGAATTCAGTGAGTGCTTGCCCTTTCAATTTGGAGATGTCTACATTGGGCAACACTATCAGTTTCGATAAATCAATTTTGAAACTATGTTTTTTCAACTTCTTTTCTTTACCTTTCATCGGGTGAACCACTATAGTAGCTTGAGAGGCCTGAGGACCCTCAATAGGTTGCTTGGTAGAGACAACACTTTGGTCGGTTTCTTTAGCCTCGGTAGTGTCCTTCGGTGTCTCAGCTATTTCCATGCTAGAAGGTGCTTGAGAGGTTTGTTCTTGTGAAATACCTTCTACTGTAGACTTTTGACCTTCAGTGCCTTCACTTATATCCTAATGAGCTTTGGTTGTAGCAGGTTGATTGATCAGTGGGTAAGGCTAAACTTGTTCCAAAATAGATTCACTAGAGACAAGTTTTGCATAAGCATTGCCTTCTATCATTTCTTGTTTAGGTGCCTTTCCATCCATGATATCTTCATCTATTTGAATGGTGTTAGCAGGGTCTTGCTCGGTGACATCAAGCTCTTGGTCGGTGACATCAACTATTTCCACTGTAGATTGTTCACCAGCATTCTTTCTTTGAAAGATGTCCTTCCATTGTTCTTTTGTTTCCTTCTCCACTTCTATATACAGGCCATTCATCAATTTCAAGGCTTTTTGTTTTACTGTAAATTGTGTTTGGTTGTTTGTCAGATGTTCTTTTATTTCATCAACCAACATATCAGGATAGAGATGCACCAAACTTCTTTCTCTGATTTGTTTCTCTGAGTCTAGGGCATATTGCCATCTAGTTTCAATATGTACATATAATTCCTTAGGAATAGAATTACATACTTCTAATGGGACCACTTAGAATTTTAGAAGTGTGTAAATGACAGCTTCTTCAATTTGCCTCTTTTCATCAACAGATCTGGATTCATATTTGACAAATCTGAATCCACCAAATCCACCATATTCCTTTAGATTATTAAAAAAAAATTCTACAATATGTACATCTACCTTCTTTCTTTTCACAATCTGAAATTTACTTGCGTCTTCAGATTCGGTATCACTCGACTCTTTTGGCAAAATGAGTCTTTGAGTAGATTTCTTGTAAGTTCTAGTTACCTTAGGAATGGCAACAATCTTTTGTTTCTTACTCGGTGATGCAGAAGATGCCCTTGTGTTAGGTCTCTTTGTTGGAGGGGTTGGTAGGGCCATTGAAGTGTCCTGTTTCTTTCTCTTCAACACTTTTCCCTTAGGCAATTCGGTGCTAAGTGTTATGGCTGCTTCTTGGGCTTTTGTCTCCTCTTCGGTGATGGCTAGAACACCTTTGATAGGTGTGGAGGAAGACTCTTCTTTAAATTTCTCAGTTAATGCCTAATCATCTTTGATGCCTTCCTTGTAGCTTTGGGTACTACAATGCTCATCTTTACTTTTTCTTTCACCTCTTCATAGGTTCCATACCTCAGCTCGGTAGAATGCCTTGGTAGTGTCAGAAATGCATCGATTTGTTGTTGTGTGATATCAAAATCAATCTCGTAACCCATAGGTGACAAAGATTGAGTCATCAGTTCCACAAAATTCACATAACAGTAATCGGTGTCGACCTCAAAACATATTTCATCTTTGTATTTTTCTACCAGCTGTGGTGGAATCCCATACCTGTTATGCATTTTCTCTTGGAACTTGCTAAAGTAATCATCCATTATATCATTAAAGTTATCACCTAACTTCTTGATGAAGTCATTGATCTAATGGGTGATTGGTCAGTTTAGTTCCCAAACAACTTTACCAATTGTTGGAAAAAACTTCTCAAAGTAGAAAAACATACATACAAGTAGTGATCCAAATTTTAGAGTATTTGCCAAGTTGTTCTTCTTTAGCTTCCTGATTGTGTTCTAATTTTCAAACAAGTTCTTCAACAATACTTCACACAAGTCAATTTTCATGCCTTTCTTAACAGTTTTGTATGCTAAGTCCACTGCTGCATAGGGAACACTATTTTCCCTTGCCGATTGGAAGAAATAGTAACCAATTACTCTAATGGCAAATTTGAGTTTAGGATCAGTGACATTGTTCAACTTCAGACCTCTGCAATCAGATTCTACTCCAGTCAAACTGATCAATTCCTTCTATGATATCATTTTATGTGCTCGGGCATGATCATAGATAGGATAATCGGTGATCAGATGAATGATTTCTTTAGTGATCTTAAATGGTTGCTCTTGTAGCCACATGAAATCATCATGCACTCGGCTTAGTACAAACTTGACCCACTGGGGTTTGAACACATGGGGATAGGTTAGGGATTCAGTCAATCCCTTGATTTTGATATGCTCATACTTGCTATCCATTTCACCATTTGTGCACAATTCATCATATGCATCTTTGATCTCAACATGACTGAGTTCTTCAACACAAAATTTTGTGAAGAATCTCACATCCTTGACTAACAAGACTTGATCTAGGATGAGTGAAAAGGCAGTTTTGTCATCCGGTTCAGATGCAATTTTGGGAGTCAAAGAGTATTTTAGTGAGGGCTTCTCTACATTCTTGACAACAATGGGGTCTTGGATCTTAGGTGCCATTTTGATTTCAGATAAAAATTGACACAGGAACCTTAGGGTTTGAGAACTTTAACAAATGGCAGATGCTTCACACTTAGCAGATACTAACAACTTAATGAGTTCGGTAAACCAGCTTAGCAATGCAATGAGATTCGATGTAAATACCTTAGTTTTTGCTTTGAAGATGGTTTGATCGCCTTGATTCGCTCTACTCTTCTTCTTGAAAACTTGGTGAATTTAAATGACCGCAAAAAACCTTTAAGTACTCAAAAATACCTTATCAAGCTCCGTGCAAGTTATGTCAAAGACATTAAATGCACTCGGTTCACTTAACTTTCTTAACCTTTTTGCGCTTTAACTGAGTAACCAAATTTCCTTCATATACTGACTTGACAGGTTTCCTAAATTCACCGACTTGATAGATTTCCTGTAAAGTGCTCCAAAATACTTTGATAGAATTTCAAACTTACTATTACATCTTACTATGCAGATTTTGAATTCAATATATACTAAAATAGGAACTGTTTAAGATTTAACCTTGTGAGAATGCAGTCCCTTCATACCTTTACCGATTAATTTGGAGTGGGAGCACCTAACTCGGTAGGTAAGGTGATTTCTTTATTTGACACAATTTCCTTCTTTCTCCAAATCATCTTTAATTTCTCTTTTATTTCCTTAGTGTCTTCTCTAGGTTGATCTCTGCAATCTCCAGCCAAGTGTCCAACTTTGTGACAATGAAAACATGCCATACCAGGATTTCTCCATGATCTTCGGTTATTCATTCCAAACCTTATAAAGTAGTTGGCACTTATATGTACATATCTTCCACAACATTCACACCATATCCTTGTATTGTAATCACATGGTACTGTAGAATATTGTCGGTAAGGATTTGTGTGAGTTCGGTAACCTCTAGTATTTGCTTGGTGTGCAGACCACATGTGGTTCTTTTGCTTAAACCAACACTTCTCGGTACTATGTCCATATCTATTGCAGTTTTTACAAAACCCTTTGAATTTTGCCTTTTGATAATTATTAATAGACTTCATCCTACATTGATTAGATGTGTGACCATATTTATTGCAATTGTAACAATAACCATTGGTCTTAGTGGCATTCGGTTGCTTACCTTTTCTGGTTTGACACATGTTGGCAATATGACCTTGATTTCCACAGTAAGAGCAAATAGGCTTCTTTCTTTTGATGTTATTCCTTTTTCCAACTTGTTTTGATGATTCTCCTTTCTCGATAGTTCAGATTCCCTTCTCGGTAGAGTCTTTTCCTTTGTAACCAAGTCCTCCTTCTTGGTAGGGTCGTCTTGTGTTTAGTTACTCATCCAACATCTTTGATGCTTCATAACTCTTCTTCAGTGTTTCCTTGGATTTCTTCTCTATTTCAAGTTCATTGCTCAACCTTGATACTTCAAGTTTGAATGCTTGATTCTCATCATCTTTCAGATTTGCTTCATGATGCGCATAGCCTAGTTGATCTATCATATTTTGTTGAATCCTAGTCAACCTTATGATTTCATCATCCTTATCAGATACTAAAGCTTCAAGTTGTTGTTTCTCTCTTTCTAGTTCTCTTACTTTGTCCTCGGTTGTCCTCAATGCATCAAGATTTCCAGTCATCTATGTACTGAAATGTTCATGTTCTCTTTTCATTGCTCTTAGTTGATCAGCCAGTGCTTTGTTCTTTTCTTTCAATTGTCCAATCATTTCTTCAATCTCTTCAGACATACTGTTCTTAGATGATGTCTCAATTTGTTCCACTAACTCTGAAGAGTCCTGCAAATCATTAGATAATCTTCTTCTCACTTTCAGAGATTTTTGCATTTGCCTTTGCATGTCTGCAATCACTTGATTAGCATGATCCAATTCTTCTCTTAGTCTAGCATGTCTATCAGGGCATCTTGAAGCCATATGACCAATCTTATTGTAGTTAAAACATTTAAAGGGTGCTTTACCTTCATACTTACTTCCAACCGGACCTTTAGGCATTTTCCTTGCAAATAGTGCTTCAAGTTCTTCAAGTTCTTCATTCTCTTTCCTGCTTTCTTCAAGTTCTTTTGCATAAAAGGATTTCCAATCAGATTTGTCTAATGATGGAGCAGATGATGTTGATGCTTTAAAGGCCAAATCTATCTTTATAGTAGCAATAGGACCAAATTCTTCAATTTCAAAAGCTGAAAGTTTCCCAATCAATGTATCCCTAGTTACTGATGTATTAGGCATTGTTATTAACTCATTTATAGTAGTGACTTTCATTTTATATGCTGGTGGAAATCCTCTTAAAACTTTTGAAACAATTTCATCCTCACTTAAGGTTCCTCCACAACATTTAATACCCAAAACAATCTCATTTACTCTTTCCATAAAAGCATAAATCCTTTCATCTTCTTCCATTTTCAGATGTTCATACCTGACCCAGAAGCTTTCAATTTTTGCAATTTTGACTATGGAATCTCCTTCATTCAGTGTTTCCAAATGATCCCATATAGCTTTAGTAGTAGACCTATTTGATAGTCCCATTATTTTTTGATCTGATTATGCGCTCAAAAGTGCTTCTCTTGCTTTGCAATCATTTTCTTCATCTTTTCCCAAGGTAGGTGGATTGGGCTAACTGGGAGTAGGAGCAGTATAACCATTCTTTATAACATCCCAGATATCCTTTCCAATGCAATTTAGATGTGTCTCCATTCTGATCTTCCATATGCCATAGTTGGTTCCATCAAGTTTAGGACTGTCCTTCCTAAAATAGTTAGTAGACATTGGATCTCCTCAAGCTGTTAAACTTCTGCAAAAGAGGACTAAGCTCTAATACCAATAGTTAGGTCCCAGAGACAACTGAGAGGGGGGGTGAATCAGTTGTCAAATAAATTCAAACCAAAAACAACTTTACCAAATTAATGCTTAATACCGATAAACTAGTTCAATATGTCGGTAATAGTTAATTGCTATACCGGTAAGGATTAGTGCATGAAACATAAAGACAAATTCATCCACAACACATAACACCAATATTTGCATGTTGAAACCCTGTAAGGGGAAAAAACACGATGGGAAACCTTACCCACAATCAGATGATACTACTGTAGATAGTAAGTGTACATAAATAGGGTCTGCACATGTAGAAAGGCCAAGTGTCTAGAGATCACTGCTCAATCATGGGAGTCACACTGACTACAATTGGATGGTTAAATCCAATAAGAATGTACTACACAAAATAGCATCTTCATATGCTAGATTCAGTATCGGTGTAGTTCTGATTGTCTTCTCAAAAACCCTCCTTCAATCTGTAAATGATGTCTACATGTATAGCTCTACTTATTCTCGCATATACCTTCACACAATGCTTTTTCACATTCCACATTTGATCTTACAAATAAGATCTTACATTTATACCATAACCTAAGACCAATTTTAGTAGGTTGGCTCTACAAGATATTACAATAAATCAATTTACAAAAGAAACAATATCCGATGCAATAACTGATTCAACATGTCAGCTTGATGCATTTACAACAATAATAAATCATCTCCATAGCATGTCGTGCTAATCGGGAAAAGATAAACCTACCGGTGTAACCTGGACCTATTTGCTGGTAACAACAAATATGCAAATACGAATATACCAATAAATAAATCTCCAAGACAAGGTGTGCACATGATGTCTTTGACATAACCAAGTGTTTTCCATGCCCTTCCAAGTGCCAGTGATCATTATATCCAGCCGGTGTACCAGATACCAGTGACTGTGCATGAGTCGCTTGCCAGTGAATGTTGTTGATTCTCCAAAGTGCCAGAGTTGATAAGTGTTTAGTAGGTGTTGACATCAATGACAAAACCATACCAAAATACCAATATAGTAGTGTTGTCTTGTGTTCCTGATGTTGATACCTTGCCTTTGTCATGTTTGACAAAAGGGTCTTTACAGATGGTGTAATTTGTGTTTGCCAAACCTTTGTTTGTGTCCACTGTGATATCACTTTGGTCTATCAAATCCTAAATTAGGTTCTTCAACTTGTAGCAACTTGCAGTCTTATGACCCTTTGTGCGATGGTAGTCACAAAAACCATTATCTTTCCATCAATTTGGTTTGAAAGGACCCGATTCATACACTCTAATCTCTAGCAAAGTGATAACATTTGTTTGTGTCAATTTCTTTAATGTTGATTCAATGGGCTCTCCCAGTGATGTGTAATTTCTTCTTGGAGTATTCACTCTTGGTCATCTTGTATTTTTAGTTGGTGCAACATTTGTATTTGTTTTTATTCTAAAATGGTAATTGTACAGGTCCTTGTAAAGATACAATTGGTTGATCCTTGTTCAATATATAGGCATCCACAACACCGTCTCATATTCATGTTTCTTGACCAGAACCTAGGTTTATCATTTTTTGTATTGTTTGTAGCACCTCCATATTTTATAATACCTTTCTCTATAAGACCTTTCTCACATTTTATGGATTTTTCGGTTATTTTTTTGAATGAGGTAAAACATTGTATTTGTATTGGGTATTTAATCTTTAGAATTAAGTTCTTTGAAAAGATGTCAACTTTTTTAGTTTCTGGAATATGGCTCTGGCATCTTTTGTAGAGGGATCTCCGTCTTTGTAAAAAGGATGTGAAGGTTTCATTTTCTTTTTGTTTTGTAGTGCAAAGATCCATTAATGTAACTAGGGTATCAATGTTATGTGAGAAATTTGCAATGAATTGTTTAACTATCTCACCCTATGATGTGATCTTTGGTGGAAGGTGTGAAAACCATTTTAAACCGGAACCTCTAAGACTCTTAGGAAACAATATCGTTAGATAGGTGTCCTCATGTGCATCCTCTATACATGTAGTAAAAATATCTCTGATGTGATCCCTAGGATTACCTTTCCCTTGAAATCTATCGAATTTCGGTGTTTCAAAGTGTGGAGGGAAAGAGGGAATGTATAGTTTATGATCAAAGGGATAAGGATGTAAGTCCTTCATTGTATAACTCTTTTTGCCATTAGTAGTTTGTAGAGTTGTCACTTGTTATTGGAGATTATGTACTTGTTAGGTTAGAATTTTCGTTTGAGTTAATGCTACACTCTGTGCGTGTATATTCCCCACAAAAGGATTAGCGGTAGTGTAAATAGGAGCTTGTTGAAATGTACCACAATTGTAATTCTCTGTGTTGTGACTTTCCTTAGGTGTTGTGAAATAAGAAAATTGTAAACCAATGCTTGGTTGAGTTGTACCCATTATATTAGAAGAACCTGGATTTATATTCTGATGACTATATATGGAACCTATTGAGTGAGATACTAGAGCTTGGGTTACACTTTTCATATGGGAAACATGCGAAGCTTGTGTTTGACTTAGTGCAGAAGCACTTGATATTGCTGGTGTGGTTTGAGAAGCTATGATAGCCTGCATTTTAGTGCTAACATTCATAGTTGAGGATGATGCAATTACTTGAGAACTTCTGTTTGACACCAAAGTTTCTTTAGTTGATGATTTTGATGCATTTTGTAAGGAACTTGAAGTGATAGCTTGTGTTTGTGTTAAATTGGGTACTTGATTGCTGTTTTGGCTTAAGGTGATTCCTAGTAGTAGGATTGTTGTGACGTCAAAATCATGAGGTAAATTGGCACCATTTTGTAATAACAAAGAAAGATACATATTTTTGTCATTATTTATAAGTATTTATAATCATGAGGAGATGTGGGTCTTGTTGAGAAGCCTTAATCTCTTCACATGTCAAGTTCCATTGTAGCTCTTGTATTGTTGGCATGACATAAGGATTCAACTATTGATAATTCTGACTGTTTGATAGATCCATGTTCCAAGTAGGGTTAATTGATGGGTCATTGTTTGGATCCATTTTACCCTTTTCTTTTTGTGACCTTGTGATAGACATTTAAGACTACTATATGAGGACACTAAGACAAAATAAAAGATGATGACAAACCTGGGGTATGAATGCAAGACTCTAGATGAAAGAGAAGTGATGTATGCAAAGCTAGATCTAACTCTCTATTGGGGATTAGGATGTGGAGCTTGTTGAGGATTTTATTGATGTCTTTGTAATGTAAGTCTCTCAACTTCTTGTCGAAGGATTTCTGGCACAATTTCTCTATCAATTTTGTAGGCAATCTTATATTCTCGATGTAGTTCAAACCAGACTTCTGTGTATTGAGGTGTACTTGTCTCTAATTCTGAAGCTAAAGGGAGAAAAAAATCACCCAATAGACCCATTATGACACATGATATGACCTTCTACAATGATTATGCAAATGGTGACGGACTATGACAGATGTATATGGACCCTAAATAAGGACTAAAATTAAGATTATGATGCTACTAGAATGAATATCTATGTAAAGATCTATAAGGATGCTAATGGGACACAAATGAGGATCTTCTCATGCAAGGACCTATACAAAGATTATGATGATGTATATAGGAATTCTATGAAGATGTAGATGAAGACTATGCAAGGACTACCGTAAATGAGGATTATAATTAGGATGATAATGAGGATGATAATGAGGACTATAATGAGGACTTATGCAAGGACCAATGTAAAGTAAGGATGTAAATGAGGACTATAATAAGGACTATAGGGAGGACGATGCAAGGAATTATGAAAGGAGTGATGTAAAGTAAGGATGTAAATGAGGACTATAATGAGGATGATGCAAGGACTTATGCAAGGACTGATGTAAAGTAAGGATGTATATGAGGACTATATTGAGGATGATAATAAGTACGATGCAATAACTTATGCAAGGACTAATATAAATTAAGGACATAAATGAGGACGATAATGAGGACTTATGCAAGGACTGATGCAAAGTAAGTATGTAAATGAGGACTATAATAAGGATGATAGGGAGGACAATGCAAGGAATTATGCAAGGACTGATAAAGTAAGGACGTAAATGAGGATGATGCAAGGACTTATGCAAGGATTGATATAAAGTAAGGACATAAATGAGGACTATAATAAGGATGATAATGAGGATGATACTAAACCTAAGGACTCTCGGAAAACCTATGGTCACAAGTATATAAGGTGTCTTTGCTATGAAAATTATAGACTTTGTTGGACTATTTGATGTTTCAAGATAGACTTTGTTTCAAGTAACTCTATTTGTGAGACACATTTTTTTTTTCAATTCCGAGAATATTGTCTCAAGATAAGTATAGTTGGATGAATTGTGTTCTAACAAACTGAGAGAATTCAGAGCCACGCAAGGTAGAGCCTAAAATAGCCCAAGATCAATACTGACTCAATGTACTAGTTTAACACAATGCTACATGCAAAAATATAGCAGACAATCTTAGGCTGGATGTTAAGAACCATTCAAAGAGACCCTTATGCAATACCAAAACAAGATGAATAGCTAGAGAGTCTGGCAGCACTGGCACCATTCCATGGCACACACTTCTCAGGCATGCTAGTCTCTCTTACCCCAAAGATCCTGAGATCTTATAACTAAGGGATTTATGTTTCATAATGCAAGGTACATAAAGGGTATCTATGGGGTATGATCTACACTCCCTGAATCAGTGAATGTGGGATTTGGGCTACTAAGTTTGTTCTTATTGTAAATTTTAAGGGTTCTTGATCCAATGACAGATTGTCAGAGCAAGCCACTTAAGGATTTAGTTAAGCTTATTGGTGCAGAGAAGGCCTTCGCATACTTTGAATTCACTCAACACTCTAGCTACCTTACCAGTATGTTTATATAGTGGCTCGCGAGAGTACGTTGGGAGACATGATATCCCCAATGCATCCCAATTTGAAATACCTCTGTGGGGTGATGAAATCCCTAGTCAAAGATATCCCTCAACTACTAAAAGAAAAAAAGTGGATGTCATTATCACCTTTCCCTCTCTCCCAAGACCCTGAAGGCAGGTGGAAGTGTACTTAATGCAACAATGGGTCCATCCCAGACACAAAAAAAGTCATTTTTCCCTTCTATGTAGCAATCTGTGATTTATTCTATTGATAAGGCACATTCACGTCAATTTTAAAGCCCAAACTAAGGAGTGATATATGCATGTGCATGCCTATTTTAAATGCCAAAGTGAAGTGTGAGATCATGTATGTCAATTTTAATCCCAATTATTATTTTAAGCACCAAGATGAAGTGTGAGATCATGCATGTCAATTTTAAACCCAAACTCCAAAAGTGAGTTAACCCTAAAGGATCCTGCAATCAAATTATCACTAGTCTCAAAATAGTTTGGGATGATCAATATTTATCTATAATTTTGCCACACGCTGCAAGCAAGGAATCAGTAACCAAAAAATCACACAGAAAATAAGAAAACACAAAGTAAATTATCTATCAAATGAATGCGGTACAATAAACCTTTGAATGCGTAACCCTAATTGAATGAATGTGGAATTCTGACAAGATGATTGCATAATTCTATCAAGATGATTGCATGACGCTGGCAATACGAATGTGATACAGAAAACAAAGAAGAAGAGGATTACAAACCTAATAGAAAATAAACACACATAATAAACTCGCAAAACCAAATATTAACCCCTAGGCAGATCCCTCATCAACCAGTCTATGTTAATAAAGTTGTATTTCACTGTGTATGATAGAACAAGGTTGTCAAATCTAGAAATAGCCACTTGGTCTTCTGAGTCTTGTGTCCTTTTTTTTTCTTTCAAGATTCGCTGGTAATGTTTGGAATGCCTTTTTTATTCAAATGTTCTTCGAGCACTTGAAATCTCAAACTTCACTTTGCGTGCCATCAGATATTATATATAAAGTAGCATACAAAGATAAACTCTTTTGATTTGCAGAATTTAATGATAAATTAGACAAAATAAAGAACCAAAAATTGAGAAAACATAATTAATAGCATGCAAAACTAATAACTATGAATGCGTAAAACTGTCTAGATGAATGCATAATCATGTCTGCATGAATGCGTGACACTATCTAAACACATGCACAATTCTATTTATACAGATGCAGTAACCTATATGAACAAATGCAAAATATTTAGATCTGCCTGTAGAATCTATACAAAAGCTGCAAAAATTCTCAAAATACATACAATTCTGTAAAAACACAAAAGAAACACAATGTTAATTATCTATTTTTCACATTGGGTTCACCAAATGTTAATTCGTAAAATTCATCATTGCTCAACTAGAATCAAAGGGAAATCATGAATCCCTATCTAATTAAAGAATCCTAAACAAACCAATGATATAATGCAAATAAAGTAATAGGGTTTATAATATTCAATCAAAACTCCCTATTCCATGATCCCATGTAGCTTCCATTGTTCTTCTACTTCTTGTGGTATGAGGGCTCTCAGATTACGATTCTAACCTACAAATGACACAAGATTTTGAAGTTTGTGATTGTTGAAAATAGAGAATTGATCCTGAATTTATAGAATTTGGAGAAGATTGAATGAGAGGTGGAATTGAAGTGAGCTCACATGCCGATTGATAGTTGAACTACTGATATGGAGGTGGAATAGAATATATTGAATAGGTAAATGAGTTAAATGATTGAGGAAAAAGCTAATTGAAAAATGAAAAAGAGTGATTGGAGCATAATTAAATAATGATGCAATTAATCAATTAATTGAATTGATCAATTAAAATAGATTGAATAGTTAACTGAAGATGACTAATTGAATGCATTTTGGAAAAAAGAAAAGTGGAAGATAGAAATAGAGATTGGAAAGATAATTGATTTAATTAAACAATTTATTGAATTGATTAATTTAGCATGTGCTTGAACTTGATTTAGATTTTCAATTTAATCTTTCCTTGAGAATTGATTTAAATATTTGAATTTATTTAGAACTTGACTTGGAAATTCAATTTGATTTTTGAAATCATGAAATTGAAATGCACATGTAACGAAATTAGAAGAATATGAATTTGAATTAGAAGAAATAATGAAATTAGATGAAATTAGAATTTGGGGAATTGGAATTGGAATTTGAATTAGAAGAATAAATTAGTTAATTAAATAATTTAAAGAAATTATTTAATTATTTAGAAATTGAATTCAATTAAACAATAAAGATTATTAAAATTAAAGAAATAAAATCATAATTAATAAGATGAAGAAATATGAATTTAGAAGAATAAGATTAATCAAATTAATTAAATAACTAAAGAACTATTTAAACAAGTAAGACAAATAATTTAGTACAAGATCAATGAGATATTTTTAGGTGTCTACACTTCATTTGCCAATGCGTATATTGATATTACTAAAATGGAGTAGGGTCATTTGGGCCCAAATATATTGACCTATTATTATAAAATTAAGCATAGCATCTCCAATCTTCCAAAGATATAGACTCCATGCATACCAAGAATACCACAACACGAAACTCAAAGAGATACTACTGTCATGACCAGAATAGCTAATATCAGAACTCATAACTAATACTGGGACTAATGAGAACTCAAAATTTTGGAACAAAGATCTTCCAGAGATTACATCACCACATCACCTCCTATCCAACTGCATCATAACATCTATCCATAACAACAAACTACACATACCGACTACATATAGTATCTGGACATATTAGGGTAACACGTAACTGCATATACTATCTAGTCCAAACCAGATAGCTAGTTTGACATCAATGAAAACAATATTCACACAAGTCTAACAAATTATATAAAAATAAACTCATGAAAATAAAACAATCATAAGATTGCCAAATCAAACCCCTAGTGCAGAGATTTGTGTAGAACACAAGATGCCACTGAGACGGGGGTGAATTAGTGGTTTCCAAACATAACCCTTTTAAATCATATAAGGTGTGTACTGGTTTGTAGTTCAAACACAAGGTAAATATACCGGTGAGATAAGGGAGGACTCAAATGCAAGCACATACAAAGGGAGCACCACATAACATCAGATGTATGAGGAAAAAATAACATGCAAAAAACCTCAATGAGAAATGTTGTTGGAGTCTACTACTCCAATCCAGCCTCACAATGAAAATAATGGTTACAATATTTAGGGCACGAACCCAAGGAGAACCACCCCTGATTTTAGGGAACCAACCAAAGGAACACCAACCCCTGATTTAGGGCACAAACCCAAGGAGCACCAACTCCTGCACTGAGCTCCAACACAGTGATTACAATATCATACATCAATACAAAAGTGATAACCGGGTTACAAATGTGTTATGTAACCTTTGTAACTTCTCTTCTGGTTTTACTCTTGTCAATCGGTCTTCCTCTACTCTGCTCACTCAAATGCTCCTCTCTTTCACTCTTGGCTGCAACCTTATCGGTTAAGCCTCTACCTATTCTCTGTTGGTACTTTTATCTCTTATCAATACCAATTCTCAGCTTGCTAGTTAAGCCTCGCTCTGATCTTCTCTGCTTCTTCTCTATGGATTCACTCTTCTCTGATCCCTTTTCTGGTTTAACCTCTACCTCTTCTTATTTTCTCTTTGCTCTCCTTTTCTCACTGTAGCTACCTTCTTACTGGTTCAACCACCATCAGTTCACAGTACTGTCAAGCTCAATGATAGTCTACTTGTTGCCTTACCCTTGTTGGTTGAGCTCTTCTAACTGATTTTCTCTCAACCACTCAGTCACCTCTGTGATTGTTGATGGACTCTCTAACTAGTTAACACTCTGATTCTAATCACTTCCTAGATGTTACTCTCTCATTTAGTAGCACCAAATCTATTCTTCAAAATACATATTTATACTTCTGCATTCCTGCCAAAACTTACATTCAAAGCTTTGGTGCGCTAGGGTTCCTTCATCAACCATGAGACATATCAAATCATATCGGATCTCTTCTCAGAGATAGTCAACCTACAACCGATCACCTATCACCGCTAATCATGTTGCTTGTAGGAAACATTTACTATATTTAGAAAACATGGCCTCTTTGTCATCTGCACTTGTCAATCACAATCAAGCAATCATGTAGTTAGCTTCACCTACCCTGATGAGCACCTAGACACACTATATTGATCATGATGCCAATGGATTAGATCTTTGTCCTATGATCAGTCTCAAGCCGCATCCTTCTACTCTTGACCCATGATTTACACCATCAACATTAATGCCAACCAATAACCAACTACCTCACTGACAATTCACTATCTATCTATTTGACACTTGGACTCCACGTGGTGTCTCTTTTGGAATGCACCTTAGCTTAGTCACAATGTTGGTTTAGACTTTGTCACCGACTAACACACAATCTAGTGTTTATCTACCAGTTCACTAATCCTATCGATTATACCCTAACCGGTCAACCTTCAAACCTGTAGTTTATTGTTCTTCTAGTGGAACACCTTAACTAGTCACCAGACATGTCAATCCATAGTATGCTCATATTCATTAGACAAGAAGTCTTCACTTGTCACTTTGTCAGATTTATTGATGGACATACTTATCGGTAACCACCTTGATGACACCATGTCATCAATCTTCAGTTATCTCCATATGCATTCCAGATGCACTCTCTATTTGTAGTTTCTCAACTTTCCCTTCATCTTCATAAGCCCAGACAACATCTTAACCGATTTGTCAAAGTGACAAACCCATCACTTTTTTACTCTTCCTTCTCTGTCCCAGTGGCTCAACTTGCCAACTCTAACTGATTTGTTGCATATCTCTAATTTCATGCACCTGAGGCATCTTTGTGTTTCACTAGTTCATCTAGTGTAAGCCTTCAATCTACTGCCTTTAAATTCTTGACTAACCTATCCCAGAGAGTTATAATGTATTCCATGCATGTTGGGGGATAAGCTCAAAAATACCACTTACCGATGGAAGTGGATCATTGTCACCTGCTGACTAATGGCTGGTTTGAACCAGTTGTCATTACATTGTGCTCAGTCTACTCTTCATCCTATGATAGCACCTCTATTTGGTGGGAGTCATGCAGTAAGACATCCAACTACATATCAGTTGTTTGTCCTTCTTCATTATCTCAACCTGCATCTAGTCACCATGAATGCAGGTTAGCAACCATACACTATCAACATATCACTTACCAGTTGTCATTCAATACTGGTCTCCAACCCCTATGTCTTCAACACAAGTCAATACTAACTTGCGTACCGGTTTTCCAATGAATACAATATTGGTTGACATCCTCTTCTTACCAGTGACAAGCTATATTGGTAAGCTACTATACTAGTTGACATCAATGATAGCTATACCAACAATATCTCATATCGGTTTCCATGATATACTGGTTGACATCAATGACAACACAATGCCAACAACTTGTTGTATCACAATGTTAGAAACCAAATTCTATAAAACCACTTTGTTAGATAAATCAAAGTCATTGAGAATACTTCTAGTAGTGATAAAAATTGAGGGTAAATATATGCCCCTTATTTCTACTTGCTTCTTATGGAGGTAGAAATAGAGTATCACATATACCACATTGAGCAGTTATGGGAGTGATAAAAAATGTTTTTAATAGGGTCATTTAGGAAAAAAAGACCAAATCAAAGAAAAGTTGGTAGGAGCAAGAGAGGAATCATGATTCAAATGCAACAAATGACACGAAAATTTGAGAAAACAATCTCAAGTTATGATGAAATGAATAAAATATATAATTTGGGTTTAGCAAAAATATTACCATAAATAGTGAATTTTTTAAATTTTTTACAACATTTATTTTATTTACTTTTCCATTAGTGTAGAGTGGTCCACACAAGAAAGAGAGCAAGGATATCTTATATAAAATTGTATCAACTACCCAAGCTCTAGACTCTAAGGCAAAAAATTGTATAAGGCATCTAGATTCATAAGGTAGGACACAATGGCTTTTTTTCTTTTGTTTTTCATGTTTCTAGTTGTTTATAGAAAAAAATATCCTTTTAAGGGCTCTATTACCCTCACTAGGTTCCAATGTATAACACGGGTGTCAAATAGATTGGGCTCTTTGTTGGAATTGTGTTGTCATTGATGTCAACCGGTATGAGATGACCACTAGTAGAAGAGATGAATGAACAACACTTCTATGAAGGAGTATAGGATGTGATATCTAGGGTATCACCTTATATTGTAGAACCCTAGTGAGGTAAGGAAGATACACAAGTTAGTGCCCTACTTGTGTGATGAGATAGAAAGATGTTTGAGTGGTGGTTTGTGATGAACAAACATAATGTCTTTTGCATCACATCAACATTGGAAGAGGGACAGATCACAAGTATGTTGTTAGGTTGCAGAACAACATGACTCCCACCTGATGAAGAAGCAGTCAACATGAGAAGAAATGACTAACAGTGAATGTGTTCACAACAAATCACATGTGGCTGTTTGAAAAGATGCTGCACAAATAGGGAAGCCACTTGAGTACATTGTAGGATGTAGAAGATAAGGTGTCACTCCACTAGTAAGTGGAGATTATCTCTTATTATGGACTATGTGCGTAAGTGTGAAGAGGTAAAGGAATGTACTTGAAGGCTCACATCAGATCCACTAGTGAATTGAGGGAATGCCTTAAGTACATGATACCTAGACCAACAGAGAAGGCATGTTGGGATACCAGTTCAGAGGAAGTGAGAAGTGTTTGTCCCCTTGACAAACCAGTGGAGGAATGAACTGAATTTATCAGGGAAAAGGTAAGGCTAAGTAGATGTAGCTAGAAATAGATTGACTGGACTAAGATGGAGTTTACTAAAGGTTGATGACATGGTGTCATCAAGAGTGGTAACTAGTATGTAAGTCCATGGTGCAGATACTTGATCGGAATGTGTATGCAAAGATCAATCATGTCTAAAGATTGGTTTGAGGGTTACACCAGTAGAATAAGAAAGGTCATGATAAGAAGGAAAACTGGAAAGGTGTCATATGTCAGTATGGTTTGTTTGTTGGTAGATGGAACTGGTTGTTTGAATGATTTGATAATTAAACATGAATCGACAAAATAGTGCAATGAGGTGGATACCGACAGTGATTCCATTAGAGGTTGAAATGGAAAACATGCATGAGGTGGTGAACCTGCATCAGATAAAGATGGAATGTACATCGATGGGATAGGTGTAGAACTGATCGACTATAATAAAAGGTTCCACAAATCATAGGAGATGTTATAGATTGTTGCAGGGGTTTTTGGCTTGAAGTCTAAAGGACAAATACAAGCCAGCTAAGATTGATTGAGGAGATCGAGGCAGATGAAGGAAACAACACAACCAAATCCTGGTGTTTGACCAAGAGACCACTAATGGGGTAAAAAGCAGATTGCCAAAGATGGAAGGCATGATCTAGGAGGTGCATAAATGATAGATTTTTGCAGACTGACAGCCTGGAAGATCAGATCAGACAAGATCTTATTAGATTTGGCTTTCCTCAAAGGTGGTGAATAACCCTAACCACCTAATTTTTGAAATGGTCTTTTGGTGGGAAACCAGTCTATAAAAATGAAGGCAGAAGACATTGTAAGTTGCTATTGTAGTAGAAGAATGTGGTGCTACTATGAAGTGTGATGCTTCTAGAGGTAAGAGAAAATTCACTGAGTGCTTGATGAGCATATGAGAAGTGAGTAAGAGTGAGGGAGAACCTGGTTGAAGTGTTCAACTAGTAGGAGAGAAGAATTTGTAGTGTTTAGACCGGTGCAACAATAGAAGTGAAGGAGGTTAGACAAAAGGAAGACATAGAACTGGAAAAAAGTTATATTGATGAAGAGCAGAGAGTAAGGTGTAAATCCAACAAAGTATATGAAGAGGATAAGTGTACTGGGAGAGTTCATCGACAATTAAGAAGTAGGAGAGAGTAGTAGAAGAGTGAGTCAGTGTAGCAGAGAAGGTATCTCACCAACATAGTAAGACATATGTTAAGGTTGCAAGATTCACTTGTAACAAGATAACTACTTATGTAATTGATGTTTATATTGTGAACATTGAGTTGTAGCTCGGTGCAGAGGTTGGTGCTCCTTGGGTAGATGCACTAAAGGTAGGGGTTGTAGCTCCTTTGGGTTGTAGCCTATAAATCAGGTAGGGGTTGTAGCTCCTTGGGTTGGTGCCCTAAAGTCAGGGGTTGGTGCCCTAAAATTTATAACTGTGTTTTCATTGTGAGGCTGGATTGGAGTAGTAGACTCCAACAACATTGCTCATCGAGGTTTTTCCCATCTTGGGTTTTCCTCATATATGCTAGTGTTATGTGATGTCCCTTGTATGATTGTATTTGTGTTGGTCTTTCCACTGATCGGTCGGTCTGCATTAAGGTAGATCTATGCTCACATTGGATTAGTAAAAGTAAAAGATTTGAGAACCATTGATTCACCCCCTCCCCCTCTCAATGGTGAATTGTGTCTAACAATTGGTATCAGAGCTTAGGTTCCCAATAAGAAGATCTTTCTCCAACTTGGGTAGATTCAAACTTAAGGACACAATGGTTAGTTTAGTGTCAATCTCTGCTCCTGTATTTGATTGTTCAATTTTTTCTATTTGGAGTTGTAGAATGGAAATTTTTTAATCCTCTTTAGGGTTTGATGTATGGATGTTAGTAGTTGATGGTCTCCCTAGAAAGATCTATCTTCATATTAGATTTGGAGAAGAAAGAAGAAACCAGTGCAATGAAGAGGCCATGAAGGCTATATTTAGTGGACTCACAGGTGACGTCTCTTCACAAGTGGATGAGTGTAAAATAAAAAAGAGATTATGGGAGAGATTGAAGAAGATCTATGGAAATGAACCCTCAATTGTAGAACCAACAAATTAAGGAAATATGAGAAATACATCTCATATTTATCTGGATGATTAAGATAGATCTGCTAGAAGCCATAGTAGTGATGAAGAAGGAGCTCACCTCTTCGTGGCTCAAGAATCTGAAAGTGGTTGGGCAAACAGTTCCCCCTGATAAGATGTGTCGGGAAATGATGATGATGAAGAGGAAGACATGGCAGATAGATCTAGCCATCAAGATCCATTTGATAATGATGAAGAAGCAAAAGTTTACCTTGAAGGAGAGCTTGCAAATGCACTTGAAGAACTCAATAGAGTTAGAAGGGAATACAAATTATTCAAGAATGTTTCCATAGTAGAGGAGAATCGGCTATCAAAATGCCTTGAGGAATATGAGAAAAGCCTCTCAGAGTTGATGTCTCAAGTAGGAGACACCAAGGAGTGTCGGTGTGAAGATATAACATCTAGGCTACAAGTGAAGAATGAAGTGATAACTCAATGATAAACGAATAGTACCAAACCGGTACTGAGAGGCGGGATGAATCAGTATAGACAAAAACACAATCTTAAACCTGTATGTCAGTAGACACTGTGTATTGATAGATAAATAGTAACACCAGTCTTTAAACAGAGTACAACTGGAAAAACTCAGAATAACTGAGACAAGCATAAACCGGTTGACACTTATCTTCTCATACAATCTAGCACTTCAGTTCCAATTCACCCTAATGCATGAACAAGTAATCTATCATCAAAGATATATGTATAAACAACTAGATCAACATGATTCACTACTTGACAAAAAACAACATAGCATCACATGAAGAAGACATCACATATGACACACATATTTTTCACATGGAAACCCAACTAGGAAAAACCACGGTGGGGAAGAATACCCACAAGCTTGTTTTTGAACTCTTTAGAAGTCTGCTCTATTAGGAGCCTTGTCCGGTTAAAGACTAATACAATAGGTTTTGTTAGGGATCACCTAGTTAAGGGATGGCTAGAATACCTGGTTAAGAGTTAAACCCTGTTAAAGGTTATCTTGTTAGAGGATTTCAAGAACTCAATGGTTTTGAGTCACCCTGTTAAAGGATTTACACAAGTTGATTAAAGCTACCTTGTTAAGGGATTTTCTGACTATTGAGGTGGTTAGAGATCAATAGGTATTACAATGATATGTTAAAAACACTCAATACCAATGTAGATCCATTTTAGCTCCTCTTCACCTTTTACACTTACACTCTACAGGTATCACTTCTCTCCTCTGGTTTGGCAAGAATCACGTATCTCTTCTCTTGGATACACATGCACAAATTTTGCCAACAACCTCAGAAAGAAACACAACATCAACCTGTAGGAAAACAGATAGGTCGGTAGCATAAACCCTAAACCCTAAACCTATTAGGTTAAGGAATTCAAATGGTTCAATCCTAACCATTGAGCACACTGCATTTAATGCAATAGTCTTGATCCAATCTCAAGACATTCTCTATCATTTGTTTTCCATTGATTTCATGGCACTTGATAACCCATCATACGTTATCACTGTTTACAGACTTCGCACATTCCTGAGGTAGATAGGAACAATCTCCTTCATGCATGATCCTTCACGCACACAAGGATTACGTGGCAACATGATCTATTCTTCATTACCATGCTAACTCATCACACAAAGTCACTGGTTGAGCCACATAGGCTTGAAGCACTTCACCCAGAAACCCTAAATTTGAGACTACCAACCGATAGTCATACAATGCTTCCATGTGTTGGTTCCCATAATAATATGTCGGTTCACCTTGAACAAACACATTGCTTCACTTTGGCACAAATGTTGGTTCACAGTGTTATACCAGTTCTCTTCTCTTCATCATATTGACATCAATGACAACACACAATGTCATTATGTCCTCATACCTGTTCACATAATGCCAACAATCTCCCCCTTTGGCATTGATGGCAATATACAAAGATATCTCTCCACTTTACATCTTCTCCCCCAATTTCTATAGATATCTTCTCCTCTTCACATCTTCTCCCCCTTTGACAATAATGTCAAAGTGGAGGCACAAGCTTCCCTGTTCCATTATGCTGCTCCCCCTGAGGAGTAGCATCTTTCAACACATCAATCCAAAAAAAATTGACTATGCAATACCTGGCTGATGTGGAGCATATGCCTTTAGTTTACCTCCTGAAGGGGCAACACCCCTAATTCACGTCTTAAGTACATAAATGTAGCCTTTGGGAGAGGCTTGGTGAATATGTCTGTTAACTGCTCCTTACTGAAAACATGTTCCAATGTAATCTCTTTGTTCTAAACCTTTTCCCTCAAGAAATGATACTTAAGCTCAAATTGCTTGGTTCTAGAATGTAAAACCGGATTCTTGGAGATGTTAATTGCACTAGTATTATGACAAAATATACTTACCAATTCAGATACAAGAACTTTGAAGCCATTTAACACATGCTTCATCCAAATTGTCTGAGTGCAGTTCATGAAAGCTGCAACATACTCTACTTCTGCTGTGGACTGAGCGATACAACTCTGCTTCTTACCCATCCATGAGACCAATCTATCACCAAGAAAGAATGCACCACCGGTTGTGCTTTTTCAGTCATCTACATTACCTACCCAATCAGCATCTGTGTACACTTTCAAGTTGAAATCCTTGATATATGGATACCACAATCCATAATCAACAGTTCCCTTCAGATGCCTGAGAATCTGCTTGACTGCAACCAAGTGGGATTTTCTTGGGCTTTTTTGGAACCTTGTAGTAATGCCAACTGCATGTGCAATATCTGGTATGCTATGCACTACATAATGCAACTTACCAATCATTGATCAGTATTCCTTCTCATCAACCAATGCTGAGTCATCCTCTTTGGATATTTTACAACCAGTCACTATTAGTGTACCAACTAGTTTGCTATCTTCCATGCCAAATTTCTTAAACACCTCTTTAACATACTTGGACTAAGTGATAAAGATTCCATCTTTCATCTGCTAGATCTGCAGTCCAATGAAGAACTTAATCTCCCCTATGAGTGACATCTCAAACTATTTCTTCATCTCATCTGCAAACTCATGACTCATCTTGTCATCTCCACCAAAGATAATGTCATCAACAAATACCTCATAGATCAAGATCTGATCTCCTTCAAACTTCAAGTAGATATTGCTATCTTCACTTGTTCTCTCAAATCCAATCTTCACAATATGGGAATGCAGGCGTTCATACCATGTTGTAGGTGCCTGCTTTAGACCATATAAGGCTTTATGTAGCCTACACACCATGTCACTATCTTTAGATAGGGAAAACCCATCTGGTTGCTCTCTATACACCTCCTCTTCAAGTACACCATTTAGGAATGTAGATTTTACATCCATTTGATATACTTTGAATCCTTTAAAAGCTACATATGCAAGAAGCATATGAACTCCTTCCAATCTGGCTATAGGAGCAAAGGTTTCTCCATAGTCTTCTCCTTCTTCTTGGGCATATCCTTTGGACATGAATCTGGCTTTGTTCCTAATCACAGTGCCATCCTCATTTAGCTTATTTCTGAAGACCCATTTAGTACCAATGACATTTTTATGCACCAGTCTGGGTACTAAAGACCATGCACCATTTTTCTCTATCTGGTCAAGTTCCTCTTCCATTTCCTTGATCCAGTCATTATCTTTATGTGCCTCTTTGAATGATTTAGGTTCAAATTCAGAGATCATACATGAGTTTTCTCTGACCTTTCTTCTTGTAATGATTCGTGCATCCTTATCTCCTATGCTCTGCTTAGGATCATGATTCAGCTTGACATGCCGAGGAATGGTCTTGATAGATTCCTCTTGCTTTTCTTCTTCATCCTCATCTCCATCAGTATCAACATCTACATCTACCAGTGTAAGAACACTGTTACAAGTACTCGGTTGATTGACAACCGGTTCTCAGAAGGTTACAACTGGTTCATTTACCGCTTGCTCACTGCCGGTTTTCTCAGTTTTCTTAGAGGTTTCATCAACTCTTACATTGATGCTTTCCATAATTCTCTAAGTCCTATTATTGAAACACTTGAGAGCTTTTCTCTTGGTGGAATACCCTATGAATATTCCCTCATCACATTTCACATCAAATTTGCTTTGGTGTTCACTCCTCTTGATGTAATATTTGCTACCAAACACTCTAAAGTAGCTAACCATAGGTGTCTTACCAGTCCAATACTCATAAGGAGTTTTATTGATAACTTAATGATGAACCACTAGTACCAAACTAGTACTGAGAGGGGGGGTGAATCAGTACAAACACAAAATAGTCCAAAACCAGTTTGACAACAAATGCTCCAAATGACTGACAAACAAGGATACCTTTTCCACATAGACTGCAATCGGTAAAGCCAAGAGTGTCTAAAACAAGCTTTGACTGGTTGATCACTTATCTTTTCACTTAACTCAAAACAACACTACCATTTCACTTTTATGCATGGATAGGTAAACTATCATCTGATCATTACAACAGTCAGTTCAGTATGTTTTATAGATAGGCATAAAACACAAAACCATCATATGCACAATAAGTAATAACAAAGCATTACATGATAGAAGCATCACACATGACACACATATTTTTCACGTGGAAACCCAACTAGGAAAAACCACAGTTGGGATGAATACCCACAAGTTGCTTTTGAACTCTTTTGAAGTCTGCTCTATTAGGAGCCTTGTCCGGTTAAAGACATTACAAAAGGTTATGCTAGGAACCAATCTTGTTAGGGATCACCTAGTTAAGGGATAGCTATAATACCTGATTAAGAGTTATACCCGGTAGGGTCACCTTGTTAGAGGATTTCAAGAACTCAATAGCTAAAGGATCTCCAGAGCTCTATAGCTTCTCAGAACTCATTAACCTCGAGTTGCTTGGTTAAGGGATTTGAATCAAGCCTGTTAAGACCACCTTGTTAGGGGATTTTACATCAAGCTAGTTAAGGCTACCCTATTAGGGGATTTTACAACTGTTGAAGTGGTTAGAGATCAATAGGAATTACAATGATCTAATAACAACACTTAATGCCAATACAAATCCGTTTAGGCTTCTCTACTCTTTCTACACATTTACTTTGCAGGTATCTCTTCTCTCCTTTGGTCTGACAAGAATCACTTATCACTTCCCTTGGATACACATTCACAACTTTTTCCAACAACCCTAGAAAGAAACACAACATCGACCTTATAGGAAATAGACAGGTCGATATCAAAAACCCTAAACCCTTAAACCTGTAAGGTTAAGCAATTCAAGCAGTTCAATCCTGACCATTGAATCATACTGCATTCAATGCAATATTCCTAAATCAATCTCAAGACATTTTCCATCATCCATTATCCACTGATTGCATGGCGGCTGATAACCCATCACGTGTTATCACCATTTGATAGACTTTGCACATTCCTGAGGTAGCTAGGAATAGTCTTCTTTATGCAAGATCCTTCATGCGCACAGAGCTTACATGGCAACATGATCTGTCCTCCATTATACTACTAACTCATCACATGAAGATCACTGATTGAGTCACACAAACTTGAGGTACTCCAACCAGAAACCCTGAAGTGGAAGCTACCTACCAATTGGTAGTCATACAATGCTTCCATGTGCCAGTTCCCATAACTACATGTCGGTTCACCTTGAACAAATATACTACTTCACTTTGGCATATAAACTGATTCATACATATGTCGGTTCCTCTCTCTTTTCACCTATCACATGTGTCGGTTCACACCATGTCTCATATTGACATCAATGACAACATACAATATCATTATGTCTTCATGTTGGTTCACATATTGCCAACAATCTCCCCCTTTGGCATTGATGGCAATATAAAAAGATATCTTCTCCGCTTCACATCTTCTCCCATTTGCTGCAGATATCTTTTTGCTTCACTCCTTCTCCCACTTTGACAACAATGCCAAAGTGGAGGTACAAGCATCTCTGTTTCATCATGCTGCTCCCCCTGAGGAGTAGCATCCTTCAACATATCAATCAACCAAAAATTTGTCTTTCTAGTACCTGACTGATGTGGAACAATTACTTTTAGTTCACCTCCTAAAGGGGTAATACCCCTAATTTACCTCTCAAATGCACAAATGTTGTCTTTGGGAGAGGCTTGCTGAATATGTCTGCTAACTGCTCCTTACTACACACATGCTCCAGTGAAATCTCTTTATTCTAAACCTTTTCCCTCAAGAAATGATACTTAAGCTCAAAATGCTTGGTTCTAGAATGTAAAACTGGATTCTTTGATATATTGATAGCACTTGTGTTATCACAGAATATACTTACCAGTTCAGATACAAGGATCTTGAAGCCTTCCAATACATGCTTCATCTAGATTGTCTGAGTGCAGTTCATGAAAGCTGCAACATACTCCGCTTCCACTATAGACTGAGAGATACAACTTTGCTTTTTACTCATCCATGAGACCAGTCTACCACCGAGAAAGAATGCACCATCGGTTGTGCTTTTCCGGTCATCCACATTACCTACCCAATCAACATCTGTGAACACTTTCAGATTGAAATCGTTGTTGTATGGGTACCACAATCCATAGTCAATTGTTCCCTTTAGATACTTAAGAATCCGCTTGACTACAACCAAGTGGGATTCTCTTGGAATTTTTTGGAACCTTGTAGTAATGCCAACTGCATGTGCAATATCCGATCTGCTATGCACTACATAATGCAACTTACCAATCGTTGATCGGTATTCCTTCTCATCAATCAGTGTGGAATCATCCTCTTTTGTCAATTTGCAACCAGTCACCATCGATGTACCAACCAGTTTGCTATCTTCTATGCCAAAGTCTTCAACACCTCTTTGACATATTTGGATTGAGTGATGAAGATTCCATCTTCCATCTGTTGGATCTACAGTCCAATGAAGAACTTAATCTCCCCTATGAGTGACATCTCAAACTCTTTCTTCATCTCATTAGCAAACTCATGACTCATCTTGTCATCTCCACCAAAGATGATCAGGATCTAATCTTCTTCAGACTTCAAGTAGATATTTCTATCTTCACTTGTTCTCTCAAATCCAATCTTTACAAGATGGGAATATAGGCACTCATACCATGCCCTAGGTGCTTGATTTAGACCATATAATGCTTTATGTAGCCTACATACCATGTCACTATCTTCAGATAGGGCAAACCCATCTAGTTGCTCAATATACACCTCCTCTTCAAGTACACCATTTAGGAATGCGGATTTTACATCCATTTGATATACTTTGAACCTCTTAAAAGTTGCATATGCAAGAAGCATACAAACTCCTTCCAATCTAGCTACAGGAGCAAAGATTTCTCCATAGTCTTCCCCTTCTTTTTGAGCATATCCTTTGCATACCAATCTAGCTTTATTCCTAATCACTATGCTATCCTCATTCAACTTATTTCTGAACACCCATTTGGTGCCAATGACATTTTTATGCTCAGGTCTGGGTACCAAGGACCATGTACCATTTTTCTCTATCCGATCAAGTTCCTCTTCCATTGCCTTGATCCAGTCTTCATCTTTATGAGCCTCTTTGAATGATTTAGGCTCAAATTCAGAGATCATACATGATTTTTCTTTGATCTTTCTTCTTGTAAGGATTCCTGCATCCTTATCACCTATGATCTACTTAGGATCATGATTCAACTTGACATACTGAGGAATGGTCTTAACTGGTTCTTCTTGCTTTTCTTCTTCATCCTCATCTTCATCAGTATCAACATTCACTGGTTCAGGGACATTGTTACTGGTATTTGGTTGGCTAACAACCAGTTCCCAAAAGGTTGCAACCAGTTCATTTATAGTTTTCTCACTGCTAGTTTCCTCAGTCTTCTTAGAGGATTGATCAACTCCTACATTGATGCTTTCCATTTAGCTTCAAATTTGCCCTGATGTTCACTCCTCTTGATGTAACATTTGCTACCAAATACCTTAAAGTAGCTAACCACAGGTGTCTTATCGATCCAATACTCATAAGGAGTTTTGTCCTTACCCTTTTTGATGAGTACCCGGTTCATAGTGTAGACTGCAATGCTCACCGCTTCTCTCCAAAAGGTGTGAGCTACCTTTCCTTGAATCAACATGGTTCTAGCTGCTTCAACCATAGTCCAGTTATTCCTCTCTACTAGGCCATTCTACTATGGAGTCCGGGGGACAGACAACTGTCTCTTGATGCCAAATTCTTCACAATACTTGTTGAATTCACTGGAAGTGAATTCCCCTCCTTGATCAGTTCTGAGACATTTGATCCTTTTACCGCTTTCCTTCTCCACTAATGCTCTGAAAGCTTTGAATTTCCAAAAAGCTTCAGACTTGTCTTTCAAGAATGTGACCCACATCATTCTTGAGCAGTCATGAGTGAGGATCATGAAGTACCTATCACCCTGCACACTTCTAGTTTTCATAGGACCACACAAATCAGTATGTACAAGATCAAGCAAGTTGTCAACAGTGAAAGATTTACCTTTAAAAGTTGAGGAAGACATTTTCCTCAATTGACATTCTCTACATAAGGTATTATCTAGTCTGTTTAGCACCAACAACCCTCTAACTACCTTGATCTTACTAGCCTTTACAATGTTATCAAAGTTTATGTGACAGAGTCTCCTATGCTATATCCAACTATCATCAAGCTTAGCCATAAGACAGGTACTTACATTTGCATTCAACTAAAATAAGTTACCTTTGATCTGCATGCCGGTGGCCACCAACTTACCATATTTTCCTTTGATTCTAAAAACTCCATTCTTGAATTGCAGAGTGAAGCCACTATCATTTAGCTAGGCAACACTTAGAAGGTTGTGTCTGAGACCATCAACCCAGTACACATTGTTAGCACTACTCTTTCCATTCAAAGAGATGGACCCTCTGCCATTGACCATGCATGGTGCATCATTGGCAAAGCGAACCACACCACCATCATACTTCTCTAAGGATAGAAACTTGCTCTGGTCACCAGTCATATGGTGAGAATAGCCACTGTCAATGATCCACTCATTTGAATTATCAAACCGGGAGACAAGAGCCTTCTTGTCTGCCACATCTTCCTTTACAACAACAAACACAATGTCTTCATTCTCTTCATCTTATGATTCCTCATCTGTGACACCTTCATCAACTGCCACAAAATAGTTTCTCTGGTTTCCTCCTTTGAATTTCTTGAACCTTTTTGGTTTATCCTTGTTGTCGCTATTAGGACAGTTCATAGCAATATGTCATATCTGGTTATAGGAAAAACATTTCAAAGGGAGCTTACCTTTGTATTTACCAGTTCCTTTTGGAAATTTCCTTGCAAGAAGAGCTTCAAATTCCATCAAAAACTCTTCATCATTCATTTCTCTGTTCTGATAAGGTTCCCCACTAGTGCTAGCCTCTTTTCCTTTTCTGGATGGTATAGCAAAGGCTCTAAATGCTGATTCTATCTTTTGAATGTTGCCATCAAAACTATTCAGCTCATAGGTTGTCAACTTGGCTATGATGGAGTCCAAGGACACCTTAGACTTGTCTATTGATCTCAGCTCTTGAATAGCAGTGACCCTTATTGCATAGACCGGCAACAGGGATCTCAGGACTTTACTTACCACAGTGGAATCTTCTATTTTTCCACCTACACTCTTGATTTCTCCAACAACCGTTTTGATTCTTATTCCATACTGCTGAATGGTCTCACCTTCAACCATCCACATGTCTTCAAACTTCCCTCTTAGGCTTTCTTCCTTAGCCTATTTTACATGCTCATCACCACCATAGATATTTTCAAGAGCATCCCATACCTCTTTGGGATTTGTCTTGTCCTGAACATCAATAAATTCAATGTCACATAAACTACTAATGAGGGCTTCCATGACTTGCCCATTTTCTTGTATCTCTCTCTTTTGGTCATCGGTGAGAGTAGCGGTAGGAACAACATATACATTTTCAACATAACTCCAATGTTGAACACCCATGCTTTTGATGAATATCTTCATCCTATCTTTCCATATACCGAAGTTCTCCCTATTAAACTTTGGCCCTTCCCTCTTCATCATTTGACTAGGATATTTTCCTCAAGCATTTAAGCTTACAACATAGAGGACTTGGAGGGGCTCTGATACCAATTGATAACTTAATGATGAACCACTAGTACCAAACCGGTACTAAGAGGGGGGGGTGAATCAGTACAAACACAAAACAGTCCAAAATCGGTTTGACAATAAATGCTCCAAATGACTGACAAACAGGGATACCTTTTCCACACAGACTGCAATCGGTAAAGCCAAGAGTGTCTAAAACAAGCTTTGACCAGTTGATCACTTAGCTTTTCACTTAGCTCAAAACAACACTTCCATTTCACTTTTATGCATGGACAGGTAAACTATCATCTGATCATTACAATAGTTAATTTAGTATGTTTTATAGACAGGCATAAAACACAGAACCATCATATGCACAACAGGTAATAACAAAGCATTACATGATAGAAGCATCACACATGACACACATATTTTTCACATGGAAACCTAACTAGGAAAAACCACATTGGGGATGAATACCAACAAGTTTCTTTTGAACTCTTTTGAAGTCCACTCTATTAGGAGCCTTGTCCGGTTAAAGACATTACAATAGGTTCTGCTAGGAACTGATCTTGTTAGGGATCACCCGGTTAAGGGATAGCTATAATACCCAGTTAAGAGTTAAACCTAGTAGGGTCACTTTGCTAGAGGATTTCAAGAACTCAATAGCTAAAGGATCTCCAGAGCTCTATAGCTTCTCATAACTCATTAACCTTGAGTTACCTAGTTAAGGGATTTGAATCAAGCCTATTAAGACCACCCTGTTAGGGGATTTTGCATCAAGCCAATTAAGGCTACCCTATTAGGGGATTTTACAACTATTGAAGTGGTTAGAGATCAATAGGAATTACAATGATCTGATAATAACACTTAATGCCAATATAGATCCGTTTAGGCTCCTCTCCTCCTTCTACACATTTACTTTGCAGGTATCTCTTCTCTCCTTTGGTCTGACAAGAATCACTTATCACTTCCCTTGGATACACAGTCACAACTTTTGCCAACAACCCTAGAAAGAAACACAACATCAACCTTATAGGAAACAGACAGGTTGATAGCAAAAGCCCTAAACCCTTAAACCTGTAAGGTTAAGCAATTCAAGCAGTTCAATCCTGATCGTTGAATCATACTGCATTCAATGCAATAGTCTTGAATCGATCTCAATACATTCTCCATCATCCATTATCCACCGAGTTCATGGCGGCTGATAACCCATCATGCATTATCACTATTTGAAAAACTTCACACATTCCCAAGGTAGGTAGGAATAGTCTTCTTTTTGCAAGATCCTTCACGTGCACAGAGCTTACGTGGCAACATGATCTGTCCTCCATTATACTGCTAATTCATCACATGAAGATTGTTGATTGAGTCACATAGACTTGAGGTACTCCAACCAAAAACTCTGAAGTGGAAGCTACCTACCAATCGGTAGTCATACAATGCTTCCATGTGCCAGTTCCCATAACTACATGTCGGTTCACCTTGAACAAATATACTGCTTCACTTTGGCATATAAACCAGTTCATACATATGTTGGTTCCTCTCTCTTTTCACCTATCACATGTGTTGGTTCACACCATGTCTCATATTGACATCAACGACAACATACAATATCATTATGTCTTCATGCCAGTTCACATAATGCCAACAATCCTTACCTTTCTTGATGAGTACCTGGTTCATTGTGTAGACTATAGTGCTCACCACTTCTCTCCAAAAGGTGTGGGCTACCTTTCCTTGAATCAACATAGTTCTAGCTGCTTCAACCACAGTCCGATTATTCCTCTCTGCTAAGCCATTTTGCCATGGAGCCCGAGGGGCAGACAGTTGTCTCTTGATGCCATGTTCTTCATAGTACTTGTTGAATTCACCAGAAGTGAATTCCCCTCCTTGATCAGTTCTCAGGCACTTGATCCTTTTACCACTTTCCTTCTCCACTAATGCTCTGAAATCTTTGAACTTTACAAAAGCTTCAGACTTATCTTTCAAGAATGTGACCCACATCATTCTTAAGCAGTCATCAGTTAGAATCATGAAGTACCTATCACCCTGCACACTCCTAGTTTTCATAGGACCACACAGATTAGTATGCACAAGATCAAGCAAATTGTCAGCAATGAAAGGTTTACCTTTAAAGGTTGAGGAAGACATTTTCCCCAATTGACACTCCCTGCACAAGGTATTATCTGATTTTCTTAGCACTGACAACCCTCTATCTGTCTTGATCTTACTAGCCTTCATAATGTTATCAAAGTTTATATGGCAGAGTCTCCTATGCTATATCTAGCTATCATCAAATTTAGCCATAAAAAATGTACTTATATTTGCATTAAGCTTAAATAGGCTACCTTTGGTCTACATGTCGGTGGCCACCAATTCACCATTCTTTCCTTTGATTCTGCACACTCCATTCTTGAACTCTAGAGTGAGACCACCGTCATTCATTTGGGCAACACTCAGAAGGTTGTGTTTGAGGCCATCAATCCAATACACATTGTCAGCACTACTCTTTCCATTCAGAGAGATGGACCCTCTACCTTTGACCATTCATGGTGCATCATTACCAAAGTGAACCACACCACCATCATACTTTTCCAAGGATAGAAACTTACTTTGGTCACCAGTCATATGGTGAGAACATCCACTGTTAATGATCCACTCATTGGAAGTATCAAACCGGGAGACAAGAGCCTTCTTGTCTGACACATCTTCCTTGACAACAACAAACACAATATCTTCATTTTCTTCATCTTTTGATTCTTCATCTGTGACACCTTCATCAACTGCCACAAAATAGTTTCTCCGGTTTCCTCCTTTGAATTTCTTGAACCTTTCCAGTTTGTCCTTGTTGTCACCATTAGGATAGTTTACAACAATATGTCCTATCTGGTTACAAGAAAAACATTTCAAAGGGAGCTTACCTCTATATTTGTTGGTTCCCTTAGGAAGTTTCCTAGCAAGAAGAGCTTCAAATGCCATCAGAATCTCCTCATCATGCATTTCTCTGCTCTGTCTTGGTTCACCACTAGTGCTAGCTTCTTTTCCTTTTTTTGGATGGTATAGCAGAAGCTTTGAAAGCTGATTCAGTCTTTTGAACACTGCCATCAAAACTATTTAGCTCATAGGCTCTCAACTTTGCAATGATGGAGTCTAGGGATACCTTAGTCTTGTCTATTGATCTCAGCTCCTGAATAGCAGCAACCCTTATTACATAGACTGATAATAAGGATCTCAAGACTTTGCTTACCATAGTGGAATCTTCCATTTTACTACCCACACTCTTGATATCTCCAACAATGGTTCTGATTCTTATTCCATACTGTTGAATGGTCTCACCTTCAACCATCTGCATGTCTTCAAACTTCCCTCTAAGGCTTTCTTCCTTAGCTTGTTTTACATGCTCATCACTACCATAGATATTTTCAAGAGTATCCCATACCTCTTCGAGATTTACCTTATCTTGGACATCAATAAATTCAATGTTAGATAAACTACTAATTAGGGCTTCCATGACTTACCCATTCTCCTGCATCTCTCTCTTTGGTCATCGGTGAGAGTACCGATAGGGGTAATATAGGCATTCTCAACATAGCTCCAGTGTTGATCACCCATGCTTTTGATGTATATCTTCATTATGTCTTTCCAAATACTAAAGTTTTCTCTGTTAAACTATGGACCTTTCCTCTTCATCATTAGACTGGGATCTTTACCTCAAGCGGTTAAGCTTATAACATAGAGGACTTGGAGGATGCTCTGATACCAATTGATAACTCAATGATGAACAGATAGTACCAAACCGGTACTGAGAGGGGGGGGTGAATTAGTACAGACAAAAACACAATCTTAAACCGATTTGTCAGTAGACACTGTGCATTGACAGACAAACAGTAACACCGGTCTTTAAACAGAGTACAACCAGCAAGACTTAGAATAACTGAGACAAGCATACCGGTTGACACTTATCTTCTCATAAAATCTAACACTTCATTTCCATTTCACCCTAATGCATGAACAGGTAATCTATCATCAAAGATATATATATATATAAACAACTAGATCAACATGATTCACCACTTAATAGAAAACAACATAACATCACATGAAGAAGACATCACATATGACACACATATTTTTCATGTGGAAATCCAACTGGGAAAAACCACGATGGGGATGAATACCCACAAGCTTGTTTTTTAACTCTTTAGAAGTCCACTCTGTTAGGAGCCTTTTCTGGTTAAAGACTGATACAATAGGTTTTGTTAGGAACCGATCCTGTTAGGGATCACTCGGTTAAGGGATGGCTAGAATACCCGGTTAAGGGTTAAACCCTGTTAAAGGTTACCTTGTTAGAGGATTTCAAGAACTCAATGGTTTAGAGTCACCCTGTTAAAGGATTTATAGCAGGCCAGTTAAAGCTACCCTGTTAAAGGATTTTCCAACTGTTGAGGTGGTTAGAGATCAACAGGTATTACAATGATCTGGTAACAACACTCTATAGGTACCACTTTAGCTCTTCTTCACCTTCTGCACTTACACTCTATAGGTACCACTTCTCTCTTCTGGTCTGGCAAGAATCATGTATCTCTTCTCTTAGATACACACACACAACTTTTGCCAACAACCTTAGAAAGAAAGACAACATCGACCTTATAGGAAAACAGATAGGTTGGTAGCATAAACCCTAAACCCTAAACCTATTACGTTAAGGAATTCAAATGGTTCAATCCTAACCGTTGAGAACACTACATTAAATACAATAGTCTTGATCCAATCTCAAGACATTCTCTATCATTCATTTTCCACTGATTTCATGGCAGTTGATAACCCATCACATGTTATCACCGTTTACAGACTTCGCACATTCCTGAGGTAGATAGGAACAATCTCCTTCATGCACGATCCTTCATGCACACAAGGCTTACATGTCAACAAGATATGTTCTTCGTTACCATGCTAACTCATCACACAAAGTCACTGGTTGAGCCACATAGGCTTGAAGCACTTCAACCAGAAACCCTGAAGTTGAGACTACCAACCAGTAGTCATACAATGGTTCCATGTGCTGGTTCCCATATTCATATGTCGGTTAACCTTGAACAAACACACCACTTCACTTTGGCACAAATGCCAGTTCACTGTGTTATACTGGTTCTCTTCTCTTCATCATATTGACATCAATGACAACACACAATATCATTATGTCCTCATACCAATTCACATAATGTCAACATGAAGAAAATCAATAATTGCTTGGAGAAATGAAGTTTCTCCGAAATAACCTTGAGAAGTGTCAAGATGAGCTCAAGGTAAGAGTTTGGTTTGATGGCAGCAAAGATGCCCTGGACAAGGATACTGTAGATTTAGGAAGTGGTGCTGGTGAATGCTCCACCTCAAGAATGTCCCCCACAATGACATTTTGTTTGTCTCCTCCAATAAAGGTGAAACCTTCTCAGTGAGAAATGCTCCTCAGAAGAAGATTGATCTAGATACAACCGGTGAGGACTTGCAAACAAGAAAGAAGATTGGTGTTGCAAGAATAAGGAATACTGAAGATCCCAAAGAAAATCAGAAGATGAGAGTAGAAAGCTTCACTGGAAGCAAGAAGATGAGGAAGCAGCAAAGAAGACCTCCTACCAGCAGAGGACAAAGAAATTATATCACCCATAGGGGAAAACAAATGTTGGAGAAGAAGAAACCAAATGGAAGAGCTGCACAGAATGGACAACCAAGGATCCATTCTCAAAGAAGAAGAAATGGAGGTGCAAAACCGGTAAGATCTCCTCATGCATGGAAAAATAAATTTGTAAGTCATATTCCATCATTTACCAGTTACTGTTTTGCATGTAATATCTACGGCCATAGGGAAAAAGAATATAGAAAGAGAACTACAAGGAATAATCTAGGATATCATAGACAACATGCATATGAGATAAATGGATCTGGGAATAGATGCATGCATGTCCCTTCTCCTAGTTATACAAATGTTATTTGTCATGACTGCAATGGATCTAACCATAGAGAGTTTCAATGAAGGAAGAGGAACCTAATGTCACATGGAGGCCAACAAAATGGCTATGCTCTATAGAAAAATGAAAATAGAGCATATGGAAGGTAGAGACCTACATGGAACCAAAGGAGAAATCTCCTTGCAGAAGCAAGAGGTCCACCAGTTTCAGTTACTAGTCACAACAACATGACTAGAAGAAGATGGTCAAACATGCTAAAATATTTCCCAATCATAAAGTTGGGATGGATGTTGTGTGCTACTATAGCACTACTTCTGGTTGTAATGAAGAATTAGGAAATGGAAGGACCCATCAGCAGAAGAAGGAAAGATCTGCTCCCAAGCTTGAAAATGGGAAAAATGATGAGACCAAGTATGTATGGAGGAAGAATACCATGGACTAGCACTGTGCATCCAAGGTACAAGTGATATCTCCTAAGGCCAAAAAGAGATGCAAGACCCCAGGGGGAGTAGCACATTGAATTTATTATTCATCCCCCCTCAGTGAACAAGGCAACATGGAAGAATATAGTGTTGCCAATGAAAAGCAAGGAAGTAATAAGTGTGTGTAGAAACTGCATTAACTACACACCTAATAATCAGTGTTGGATCACCACTGCATGCTTCAATGAGTAAAGGTTAACAATTAGTACCAGATGTTAACTAGTATGTGTAGGATGTTACCGACATGTATGCTAATAGGTACTTGCAGATTATGTAAGACAATGAAGTTGGAAGTTCATTGCATCTATTCTGGTAGCATGGAATGTGGAGTTCATGTCTCAGGTAGTATTGGAAAAGACCTGAAGGACATTTGTTGGCCCCATGGTTGTTCATGCAGGCATGCATGCTTTTGGGCTAAGTGATTTGACTCTTGGCATGATGATAACATTGTCTAGCATTGTGTAGATCTAGGATCACATCATCAGCTATGGTGGATATAATGGAATTAAAAGATCTTTAGATGATCACATATGCATAGCTAAATTGGTACATGGAGAAGATCAGAATCCTGGTAGTGTATCTGACCGAAGATAAGAACCTACAGTGTATGAATTAGGGGGAGTTCAAGTGCTCATAATGCAGAGCTTGCTTGCTTGAACTGGTAAGCATATTGACTGCCAAACTGTAGGAGATGGAAATTGCAGGGGTGTTGTAGGTTGACTGGCAGATGAGTAGTATTCATTGACACATCAGTAATTGGTATTAGTCTTTCTACTAATTGAGTTCAAATTGCATCAGACTTGCATGCTCAATTGGTGTCAGTTAATGGTTAATTTCCCCATCTCAAGTGTTATGACTTGAGAAGATGTAACAATCAGTGACAAAGATAACAAGTGGTATCAATGGAAGTGTTACATCCAATGAAGACAAAGGGGGAGAAAGAATTTTGTCAGTGACCAGTAAACACAGGAAGGAATGCTATCCTAATAGTACCCTTTGTCATTGTTGTCAAAGGGGGAGAAGGATTCTATAGTAAACTGTATACTATATGTGAGTGAATCCATGGATCACAGTAAAGGGGAAGAAAGACTATGTAGTATGTTGGATACTACATGTGTTGACATCGATGCCAAAGGGGGAGATTGTTGGCATTGTGTTGTTATCGATGTCAACCAGTATCAGATGACAACTGGTAGAAGAGATGAATGAACAACATTTCTATGAAGGAGTATAGGATGTGATATCTTGGGTATCACCTTATATTGTAGAACCCTGATGAGGTAAGGAAGATACACAAGTTAGTGCCTTACTTGTGTGATGAGATAGAAAGATGTTCAAGCGGTGGTTTGTGATAAAGAGGTAGAATGTCATTTGTATCACATCAACACTGGAAGATGAAGATGCAGTCATCATGAGAAGCAATGACTGATAGTGAATGTTCTCACATCAAATCACATATGCCTATTTGAAAAGATGTTGCACAAATAGGGAAGCCACTTGAGTACATTGTAGGATGCAGAAGATAAGGTGTCAGTCCATCAGTAAGTGCAGATTATCTCTTATTATGCACTATGTGCATAACTGTGAAGAGGTAAAGGCAAGTGCTTGAGGGCTCACATCGGATCCACTGGTGAATTGAGGGAATTCCTTAAGTACATGAGATCAGGATTGACATAGAAGGCATGTTGGGATACCAGTTCAAAGGAAGTGAGAATTATTTGTCCCCTTGACAAACCAGTGGAGGAATGAACAGTATTGATCAAGGAAAAGGTAAGGCTAAGTAGATGCAACCAGAAATAGATTGACCTAACTAAAAATGGAGTTTTGTGAAGGTTGATGACATGGTGTCATCAAGAGTGGTAACTGCTATGTAAGTCCATGGTGCATATACTTGATGGGAATGTGCATGCAAAGGTCAATCATGTCTGAAGACTAATTTGAGGGTTACACCGGTAGAATAAGAAAGGTCATGACAAGAAGGACAACTGGAAAGGTGTCATATGCTAGTAGGGTTTGTTTGTTAGTAGATAGAACTAGTTGTTTGAATGATTTGATGACTAAATAGGAACTGATAGAATATTGTGATGAGGTGGATACCAATAGTGATGCCATGTGAGGATGAAATGGAAAACATGCATGAGGTGGTGAACCTGCATCAGATAAAGATGGAATGTACATTAACGTGATAGGTGTAGAACTGATCGATTGTAATAAAAGGTTCCACAAATCCTGAGACATGTTGCATATTGTTGCAGGGGTTTATGGCTTGAGGTCTGGAGGACAACTATGAGCTAGCTAAGAGTGATTGAGGAGATCGAGGTGGATGAAGGAAACAACACAACCAAATCTTGGTGTTTGACCAAGAGACCATCGATGGGGTAAAAATAAGATCACCCACGATGGAAGGCATGATCTAGGAGGCACATAAATGATAGATTCTCTTAGACTGGTAGTCTGGAAGATCAGATTGGACAAGATCTTATTAGATTTTGTTTGCCTCGAAGGTGGTGAAGAAACCCTAACCGCTTGATTTTTGAAATGGTCTTTTGGCGGGAAACTAGTCTATAAAGATGAAGGCAAAATACATTGTAAGTTGCTACTGTAGTAGAAGAATGTGGTGCTACTACGAAGTGTGATACTTCTACAGTTAAGAGAAAATCAGTTGAGTTCTTGATGAACATTTGAGAAGTGAGTGAGAGTGAGGGAGAACCCGGTAGAACCATTCAATCAGTAGGAGGTTGCACAGAAGGAAGACATAGAACTAGAAATGTGTTATACCAGTGAAGAGGAGAGAGTAAGGTGGAAATATAGCAGAGTAGAAGAGGATAAGTGTACTAGGAGAGTTCATCAGTAGTTAAGTAGCAAGAGATAGCAACAAAAAAGGGAGTCAGTGTAGTAGAGAAGGTATCTCACTGACATAGTAAGATATATGTTAAGTTTGCAAGATTCACTTGTAACAAGATAACTACTTATGTATTTGATTTTTATATTTTGAACACTGAGTTGTAGCTTGGTACAGGGGTTGATTCTCCTTGGGTAGATGGCCTAAAGGCAAGGGTTGTAGCTCCTTTGGGTTGTAGCCCATAAATCAGGTGGGGTTGTAGCTCCTTGGGTTGGTGCCCTGAAGTTAGTGGTTGGTGCTCCTTGGGCTGGTGCCCTAAACTTTGTAACTATCTTTTCATTGTGAGGATGGATTGGAGTAGTAGACTCTAGCAGCATTTCTCATCGAGGTTTTGTTAGGTCCTTGAGACAAGTGAGAGGGAGGGGTCAATCAGTTGTCAATAAATTTCAAACCAAATATAACTTGACCAAACTTAATGCTTAATACCAGTAAACCAAACTTTATGCTAGTAGATAATTTTAATAGTTAATTGTTGTACCGGTAAAGTTTAATGCATGAAACAGAAAGACATATAACATCCACAACACATAACACAGATATTTGTATGTGGAAACCCTGTAAGGGGAAAAACCACAGTGGGAAACCTTACCCACAATCAGATGATACTACTGCAGATAGTATGTGTGTAAAATATGAAGTGTACACATCCAAAAAGGCCAACTTCCTAGAGTTCATTGCTCCATCAAAAAATGGGAGACACACTGACTATAATTGGATGATTAAATCCAATGATAATTTACTTCTTAAATTAGCATCTTCGTATGCTGGATTGAGTACCGGTTAGGCTCTGATTTGTCTTCTACAAAACCTCCTTAAATCTTGAATGATGTATGTGTGTATAGCTTTTCTTGTATTCACATATACCTTATGCTCTACCACTTATTACATTCCCATGACCATTCACACACCAATCTCATAAATGAGATCTTACATATATACCAAAATCTAAGACCAAATGTGTAGGTTGGATCACTAAAGATATCACAACAAAATTAATTACAAATGAATCAATATACGACGCATCATGTTGGTTCAATGCATTTACGGTAATAACAAATCATCTCCATAGCTTGTCGTGTTGATCTAGAGTGGATAATGCTTGTCGGTAACAACAAATATGCAAACCCGATTAGATCAATGACTAAATCAGCAAGACAAAGTGTCCAAACAATGTCTTCGACATAACCAAGTAAGCTCCAAGTCATTCCAAGTTCCGGTGAACAATGTAACCTATCGGTGAACCAGATACTGGTGACTATGCATAAGTCACTGAACCATGTCGGTGAACATAACCAAGAATCTCCAAATGTTGACAAGTTTTGACAGGTGTTGACATCAATGAAAAAACCATACCAACATATCAAAATACCAACAATCTCCCCCTTTGGCATTGATGGCAACACAAGATGGAAAAACCATCAAAGTGCCAAAAAAGAAATGCCAAGAACCAAAAACCAAAAATCTCCCAAAGAGATCATTAGCCAGAAATCAAAATACAAATAGAGAGTAACAATCTCTCCCCAATGAATAATGTCTCTCCAAAAGATAATGTTTTTTTCCATACATATCTCTCCCCCTTTGACATCAAATGCCAAAGTAATACAAAAACTAGATTCAACATAATACAAAATACCAACTTATCAATTTATCTAACTACTCCCCCTAAGAAGTAGTTCTCCTCATCAAATCCGGAAAGAAGATTTCTCTATTAATTCTGTTGGTTTGATGCCAAGCATCAACTGTCTAAGTCTCTATGAGTGGGGGTATAACCCCAAGCTGCTCTCTAAGATATTTAGAAGTTTCCTTAGGCAAAGGTTTAGTAAAAATATCTGCAATCTTCTCTTTAGTATTTACATAAACGAATTTCACTTCTTTTGCTTCAACATTCTCTTTTATAAAATTGAATTTGATAGAAACATGTTTAGGTTTTGAGTGAAAAACTAGATTCTTAGATATTTCAATTGTTGTCATATTATCACAGTAAGTTGTTATAGGTTCCTTGCATTTTACCTTTATGTCTTTCAACATTTGCTTGATCCATAATACCTGGGTACAAATAGTTGCTGCTGCAACATATTCTAATTCTGCTATTGATAAAGATGTGCAACTCTATTTCTTTTTCAATGAAGAAATCAATCTGCTACCAAGAAAGAATGCTCCACTAGTGGTGTTTTTTCTATCATCTACATCTCCTGCCCAATTTGCATCTGTGTATGCACATAAATCAAAATTTTCATTTTTAGGATACCATAAATCAAGATTTGTTGTACCTTGTAGATACCGAAAAATCCTTTTCACTGTTGATTCATGATTTTCTTTAGGATTACTCTAAAATATTGAAACAATACACATTGCATTCATAATATCAGGTCTTGTTTGAGTCAAATATAGTAAACCTCCCATCATAGACTTGTATCTTTTTGGATTGATAGGTGTTGATTCATCCTTTAATGATAGTTTATCAGTTGTAGTCATAGGTGTACTTGACGATTTAGATTTTTCCATGCCAAATTTCTTTAGTAATTCCTTCAAGTACTTTTATTGATTTATGAATATACCTTTATCAGTCTGTGAAATCTGCAATCATAAAAAGAATTTTATCTCTCCAATCATAGATATTTCAAATTCTTCCTGCATCTTATTAGAAAAGTCTTTACACAATCCATCTTCTCCTCCAAAGATTATATCATCAACAAAAACTTCAATAACCAAGATGTCATCATTAGTCACTTTGAGATATAGATTGTTGTCAGCATTACCTTTGGTGTAACCAATCTTCAAAAGATATTTTTCCAATCTAGCATACCAAGCTCTAGGAGCGTGTTTTAATCCATATAAAGCTTTCATTAACCTACAAACCATATCTTTGTCATTTGTCAAAGAAAATCCATCACGTTGTTCAATGTAAACTTCCTCTTCAAGATCACCATTCAGAAATGCACATTTAACATCCATTTGATATAATTTATAGTTCTTGTGTGCTGCAAAAGCCAAGAATAATTTGACTACCTCAATTCTAGCTACTGGTTCAAAGGTTTCATTATAATCAATTCCTTCTTTCTGTGAATATCCCTTACACACTAATCTTTCTTTGTTTATGATTACTTTACCATCTTCATTAAGTTTATTTCTGAATACCTATTTATTTCCAATTACATTTTTGTTTATAGGTCGGGGAACCAATGTCCATGTGTTCTTCTTTTCAATTTGTTCCAATTCATCTTCCATAGCTTTAATCCAATGTTTATCTTCACATGCCTCATTAACTAATGCTGGTTCAATTTGAGAAATAAGACATACCTCTTCATTTGCTAGTCTTCCTCTAGTCATATGTTATGCACAAACTTTTGGGCACGAATGGGATAATATTTTTTTTTAAAATAACAACCTAATAACATTAAATTTGCTAAAACAAAACACACTAACATGTTTTGTCTTAACTATGTTCTGAGTTAACTCTAACCACTAACTCAAGTAAACGAAAATAATTTAAAATTAAATTGCGGAATACTAAAAGAACTATTTATTATCTCATCTATTTTAATCAATAAATTAACTTAGTCATAACTCACTAAAATTAATTGACTCAGAGAATATTAATCTCCAATAATCATTAATTGCTTTTAGGAAATAATTAAATTAGTCCTAGCACTTAGATGTATTAATGCCTAAATTTTATTTTAACAATAATTATAACGTAGTTAACTAATTTGACTAAAGGGTCAATTAAATTCATAATAAAATTTGTCCTATAAAGTTTAATCTCAAAACCCTATATCTAGGTGGACTAAAAATATTCCCTATAGTCAAATAACTTACAAACAGATTAAATTTCCTAAATGATTAACTCCTATCAAATTTAAGACTTCATATTTAAATGTTTATTTAACATATATAGAATATGAATGTTAAATAAACTAATTAAATTAAATTCAAATTTATACATCCATAATTTAAAACTATATATATATATATATATATATATATATATATATATCAAGCACTATATAATTATATGTGAGGATATTCCCCCTTTTTTTTTTTTTAAATTGTAAAGCGGAAAAATTGAACCCTAGTCGTTCTCCCCTCCCCAACTACGAGGAGAGAGAAGGGAGAGTCACTAGGGTTGATGGTTTTCACTTAGGAGAGACTTTACATTCAAAAGAGGGGTTGAAACCCACAAGATCCAATCCCACGCAATGCAAGATTGGATTCTATATGAGTTTCAAGGGTTGTGATAGCAAGGATACCCTCTTTTGTAAAGAATGTAGATAGAAGGATTAAGCTAGGAATGCATGAAAAGTGAGAAAGATTCACTTATAAACAGAGATAGGGATATGATATGAAGCTGTGGACCTGGAATTAGCAGTAAAATGTCGAGACAGTGCTGTTCTGCAAATTTGAGCGAAAGTTGACCGGACGATGGTGCCCAGCGTGCACACGGTCCTCCGAAAAATCCGCGAAACGAAAGTGGATCTGTTCATCTTTGCACAAGGATTCCAGACCTTCAATTACAGCCGTGTATCTGCAACCTACACACAGAAAAGAGAGGATGATTGGGGGGTTAGGGATGAGGGGTTTGCCTTTAGGTCAAACCCCGGTTTTGGAATTAACCAAGAAATGAGAATGTTGTAAATGTAAATGATTGTAATGTAAAACAAGTACTAGTACCTTGTGGTAAGAATGTTTGTATTCTTACATGCGAAGGTGTAGATGTTGTTGTATGTTGTATGTTGTATGTGATCTCCTCTTCAATGGTTGAATCCTTGTCTTGAATGCAACACCTAGCCTTGAATGGAGACTTAGAATGATCAATTGCTTGAAGGAATGCTTGAATGCTTGAATGTTTGAGTATCGTTTCCACATCTTGTACACATATATCCCTCCTCCTCCAAATGGGAGAGGAAATGTAGTTTATATACTTGTCAATTAGGGCTGATAGACTGATTTTCTCGACCTTGGGCCGACCAGGAAATGTTATTTTCCAATTTGCAAACAAAAAGACCCGGAGTCCCATAGGAGACTAGGCCCAAAATAGGGCCAGGGACCAGGGCGCTGGGCGCCATGGTCCTGGGGGACCAGGGCACTGGGCGCCCTAGTCCTGAAGGACCAGGGTGCTGGGCGCTCTGGTCCCACCTCCCGAGACAGTAGGGTGCAAGGAGAATCAGGCCAGGGTGCCGGAAAAATGCAGTTTTTGGTGTCATAAACAGGTTTCGGGGTCTCCATTTAGGTTCTGTGTTGCATCGCCATCATGAAGACCCAAATGCAATCAAAATTGCAAGTGTCACAATTTTAGGACGCTACATTTAGCCCCCACTTTAGTGGGAGTATAAGCGTACGCTCATACTTCCGGTAAAGTACAAGGAAACAACATTGAAAAACTTTCACCACGTCAAGGAGGCAAGATACACCAAGCCCCCAGTGGACTAAGGATCGTACAACTTTGATTGACAAAGTAAAAGGGAAGATCACGAGGGAGAACCATGACTATCAGTAGTAAGGTTCCCTCACTATGAGTCATCCAAGAAAGATATCAAAAATTTTCAAGGCAAAGCTAAATTTGTCAAAAAAATTTCAAGTATCTTGAAAAGATATGAACGGGATGTATGCCCCCCTACGTTAAAGTGATCACACACGCCTCACCGGGGGTGATTTCTTTAAGGTAGTGATACATATAAGAAATGAGAAAGGAGCATGTTATCACAAGGATTTAGCCCCCAAGTGTGAGATAAGCCCAAGGATAATAGACACAAAACACAAAGCACAAGGTGACTTCACTTTCCTCGGGGTCAGTACGCTGTATGATCATTCATGTATATCATATGTATGTATGCATAATTGTTCTTCATTCCCCAATCAAGGAAGGTCACCTAGAAGAAGGGAACACATGTGTCTTTTGAGTCAACATGGGAGAGACCAAAAGAGATCTCAATGTTTTGCATCATCCTCAAGTAGACAACACTAAGGACAACAAATAGAAGAATGAGAATAACACATAGAAGAAGTAACAAAAGAGATAAGGAGAGAGTCTACTATGCTAATGAACTAGTCTAGCACGTCATCTACCCCCCGATCTTGTTGATCAATGTTTCGGGAAGGTAGGGAACACGCTAGAGGAGGAACATCCAACACAGCAGATGGAGCTATCACAAGATCCAAACAAGGGCTATGTTCATGTTCCGAGCCACGTTGTTCTTGTCTAGGAGCTAGGATAAGTGCTTTAGAAAATTCGTTAGATAGATGGTTATCAACATCAACATATTCATATTCACTATCAGAATGAACAGGAGTAATATTTTCATCATGAATAACATTTTCATCTATATCATCATCAAGATTTATAAAAATAGGATCTTTAACTCGCACAGGATCAAGACCATCATGCATCTTATGTTTAGGAGATTTCGGCTCAATCGTCAGCTAAGGAGAAAATGGGATAATGTTGGCTGAAGGTGTTTTTGGGGATTGCAAAGTTTGAGCTCTAAGACAATTCTTTCGTCGGCGTTCACGTGTAGAACGATTCCGTCTAGTCTTAGTAGGAAGTTGAGGAGATTGAGGAGGAGGAATGTTCTCATCCTTATCACTTGGGTGTTTAGGTTGTGGTCTCTTAGGTTGAACAATAGGAGAAGAGGAAGGTCTCTTCTCTCCATAAGAGGAAGGAGGAGGAATTGCTCCTTATAAAGGAGGAATATTCGGTTTAGGAAGGAGACCAAGTCCATCATGACAAGGAGGGATAGGTCTACTTTTAGGAAGTTTATTAGATATAGGCATAGTCACATCCATAGGAATGGGTTGGGAATCTTCTTGAGGAAAGACATTAGTTTTATCTTTCAAAGGAAGAACTTCCTTCTCAAGAATGATAGGAATGTCAAGTTTGGGTGTTCTAGGTTCACTTAGAGATAGGATCATATCTTTTTTCCACTTTTGATAAGATTTGAAAAGATGATCACTTCGCGGAGGAAGAGATTGGAATTGTTTAGGCCAAAAGTAATCAATAGGAACACTAGAAGTTCTTTCAGCTGGTTTAAAGAGACTATGATTGACAGTAACAACTTCACCATTATGGGGAAATTTCAAACACTTGTGAATAGGAGAAGCAATAGCTTTCATGGAAGATAGCCAAGGATAGCCAAGCTTCACATGAAATTGTTCGGATGATGGAATAATAGCAAAGTCCACATCAAGGGATTTGTTATGGACCTCAATAGGTAATGTAATAGAACCAATTGCAGGAGAAGAAAATGCATCAAATAGTTTCACAATCACAGTTGTTTCATCATAGATCACTTGATTCAATTGCAAAGTAAAAAGAAATTCTTCAGTAATGACATTAACCATACAAGAAGGATCAATAAGCACTCCACGGCAAGGTGTATTCTTGACTTTTGCAACTATATATAAAGGACCATCAGGTGCCCTGATAGTTTCACTGGAATCAAATGTGATGGAAGGTTCTTTAGAGATTTTCTACTGCTCCACAAAGTTAATCACATTCGGAGTCATAGACACGAGATCATCAGGTGAGACAGATGAATCATAAGTATCAATTGCATTAGAGGTATGAGAAGGTAATGGATCAGTAGAAATCTGAAGATTTTGGTTAGGAGGAGCTACAGATGTGTTGCCTTTATCATTCACTCCAGAAACAGAAATAGTATTATTATCAATCAAATCTTGAATTTTACCCTTTAAAGCAAAACATTTTTCAGTATCATGCCCAGGATGACGATGAAATTGACAAAAAGATTTGTTATCAAAATAGGGTGAATTAATCTTTGTAGGATCTATTTGTCTTATAGGAGGAAGAGTAAGCACATTTTGTTCCAATAACTTATTCATAATACTATGCAATGATTCATTCAAAGGAGTAAACTTTCTTTCTTTCTTGAAAAATTTAGAAATAGGAGGCACACCTGATGTTGCATTCACATGGTTGTTGATGATGTGTTCATTGAATTTAATGGACTCTCTATTCGGTTTAAACTTCCCAAATGGTTGTTGACTACTATCACTCTTATCACTAGGAGCCATAGGATGTGATTGTTCCATTTGACTCACAGTCAGTTGATAATGGTGAAGAGTTGCGCACAACTGTTGGAAAGAAGTAAACTCAGAAAACAGGAGTTTTTCTCTAATATCTTTTTGTAAATTAGAAATAAAGATTCTTTGAATATCATTGTCAGGCACTGGAAAAGAAATTTGAGCATACAAATGCTTATATCTACCAATGAAATCAGTCACTTTTTCTTTAACACCTTGTTTAAAATGCATTAAATCAATCAAAGTAACTTTAGGACTTATATTGTTTTGAAATTGTTGAATGAAAGCATTTGCAAGTTGTTCAAAAGATGAAATAGAATAGGAAGGCAACAAGCAATACCATTGTAGGGCTTTGTCTCTTAATGTTCTAGTAAACAGTTTTGCAAGCAACCTTTGGTCATAAGCAAAATTAGTACATATTGTTTGAAAAGTCTTAACATGTGTTAGAGGATCACCCTTACCATTATAAAGCTCCAAATGCAGAATTTCAACATGTTTAGGGGGGATAGCTCGAACAATGTCAAGAGAAAGCGGGCTCGCAACATCAAATGTGGGCACACTAAACTTAGATTGATTCATAGAGGCAATTTGTTGCTGTAAAGAAGAAACAGTTTGTGCAAGATTGTTAATGGTCGCTTCAGTCGAAGAGTTCATATTAGACGTGTTAGATTGTGATGGAGGTGTTATGTTATTGAAAGAAGGTAGAGAATAAGGTGGTGGAACACTATGATAGTTAGTCATAGGAGATGATTGGACAGGGGGAACACTACAAGGAGGAATGGAAAATGAATTGCCCCCTTGCGTCATGTTCATTTGTGGAGATATAATAGGAACACTCATTGAAGGAATGAATGAAGAAGTTGGATTGAATGAAGGAAAAGGGTTGATTGAAGAAGAAGGATTTCCCCCATGACTTGTGATCATAGGAGGAATGTCCTGTATTGAAGTAGTCATTATGTTTGATGTAAAAGTAGGTATACTAGCAATAGGAGTTGTCAAAGGAATAGAATGATTAGCTTGAGTAGGAGGTTGTGTATAACCTAAGGTTTTGGCACAACTCTTCATAGGCATCACATTCGAATCCACAATGTGTGCAATACCATGCAAAATATCAATTCCATTCTTATCACTTTGAACCATACGTTTTAGACCCTCAATTAATGAAAGAGCTTGACTATCGGGGTATTCCTGAGACATCCATTGTCGAAAATCATCAAATTGGTTATCCAATTTTGAAAGTTGTTCTACAGAAACCTCATGGAGAGCTTCTTCATCATTAAGAGGATTAGAGGAATTACCCATGTCCTCGTTAAAAAGGCCATTCAAATTAGGTTCCATCTCCTCGGTAATTACACCTTGGAAAAACTTAATTCTAAGGCTTCGTCTAACGGGAATAGTGTAAGTAGGGCTTATTGTTGTAAAACTCATGCACTAAAGAAAGAGAGAAGATTTTGAATTTTAGAGGTAGCAAATTTCAATAAAATCAGCCAATCTCCTAGATTTAAGCTGTTAAATGCAATCAGGACAATCTCCCAAAATTTCGGAAAAAATGTCCGGGACTGTGGCGCTCGGGGTGCACACGGTCCTCGTAACTTTTTTTGAAATTTGTAGGGATGAAAGTTATGATGATTTTAAAGCTAATCTGAAAAAATTGAGTGATTTTACGATCTGTAGGTAGGCCAAATTAAAGTTGCAATCTCAAAATTGAACCCTACCAAGTTTGTTGAAAAATGTAAAATTTGAATTTTGAAAAAGAGGGGGAAACTGAAATTTTGAATTTTATGATTTTAGAGGGAATGCTGAAAGCAATGCAAGTTTTGAAATTTAAAAGTTGACTTGATTTCATGCAAAATTAGAATTTGAAAGTGGAAATCAAGGTTGTTGCAATTAAACACTTAATTTCAAAAGTCACAAACTACAAAAATTTGAATAAAACACTGAAATTTCGAATGAATGCTAACACACTTCTCAGATTTAGGACTGTAAGAAACACAATTTTGACACAAATTTCAATTTCAACAATTTTTGAATGATTAGAAGCCTCAATCCAAGTAATCGCTAGACCAACTTTGATTTTAATTTTGAAAGTGTTAAAATTGATAAAATCAGCCAAAATTCTGGATTTTAGCAGAAAAATACAGTAAGATCTAGCTCCCGAAATTTCAGAAAAAATGTCGGGGACGAGGGCGCTCGGGGTGCACACGGTCCTCGCAACTTTTTTCCAAATTTTCAGGGATGAAAGATATTGTGATTTTATTGCGGAATCCAAAGTTACAGCCGATTTGGAGGTGTTTTGATTAGTGAAATTATCAGTCAAAGGTTGAATCAAGAAGGTCTTAAAAATTAGGGTTTTGACATTTAACGACTTAATTTTTAGAATTAAAGCACAAATATGAATTGACAATTTGCAATAGAAGGGTAGATCTAAAATAAGCATTAACAATTAAACATTTCACAAGTTTAATTACTAAAAAGAAAATTTTAGGGTTTTTATGCAATCCACCTCTAAAATTTGCAAAAGATCAAACATGGAAATTTAGGAAGGCAAAATTTTCAGATCTAACCATGAAAAATCAGAATGAGGATGTTCACGTTGGGTTCACCAAAATGTAAAGCGGAAAAATCAAACCCTAGTCGTTCTCCCCTCCCCAACTCTGAGGAGAGAGAAGGGAGAGTCACTAGGGTTGATGGTTTTCACTTAGGAGAGACTTTACATTCAAAAGAGGGGTTGAAACCCACAAGATCCAATCCCACGCAATGCAAGATTGGATTCTATATGAGTTTCAAGGGTTGTGATAGCAAGGATACCCTCTTTTGTAAAGAATGTAGATAGAAGGATTAAGCTAGGAATGCATGAAAAGTGAGAAAGATTCACTTATAAACAAAGATAGGGATATGATATGAAGCTGTGGACCTGGAATTAGTAGTAAAATGTCGAGACAGTGCTGTTCTGCAAATTTGAGTGAAAGTTGACCAGACGATGGCGCCCGGCGTGCACACGATCCTCCGAAAAATCCGCGAAACGAAGGTGGATCTGTTCGTCTTTGCACAAGGATTCCAGACCTTCAATTACAGCCGTGTATCTGCAACCTACACATAGAAAAGAGAGGATGATTGGGGGGTTAGGGATGAGGGGTTTGCCTTTAGGTCAAACCCTGGTTTTGGAATTAACCAAGAAATGAGAATGCTGTAAATGTAAATGATTGTAATGTAAAACAAGTACTAGTACCTTGTTGTAAGAATGTTTGTATTCTTACATGTGAAGGTGTAGATGTTGTTGTATGTTGTATGTGATCTCCTCTTCAATGGTTGAATCCTTGTCTTGAATGCAACACCTAGCCTTGAATGGAGACTTAGAATGATCAATTGCTTGAAGGAATGCTTGAATGCTTGAATGCTTGAATGTTTGAGTATCGTTTCCACGTCTTGTACACATATATCCCTCCTCCTCCAAATGGGAGAGGAAATGTAGTTTATATACTTGTCAATTAGGGCTGATAGACTGATTTTCCAGACCTTGGGCTGACCAGGAAATGTTATTTTCCAATTTGCAAACAAAAAGACCCGAAGTCCCATAAGAGACCGGGCCCAAAATAGGGCCAGGGACCAGGGCGCTGGGCGCCATGGTCCTGGGGGACTAGGGAACTGGGCACCCTAGTCCTGAAGGACCAGGGCGCTGGGCGCTCTGGTCCCACCTCCCGAGATAGCAGGGTGCAAGGAGGATCAGGCCAGGGTGCCGGAAAAATGCAGTTTTTGGTGTCATAAATAGGTTTCGGGGTCTCCATTCAGGTTCTGTGTTGCATCACCATCGTGAAGACCAAAATGCAGTCAAAATTGCAAGTGTCATAGTTTTAGGATGCTACATAAATATACATTATTATCCAATTACCTAAGAACCCTAATTTTATTATTATAAAAATGCCCTTCTTTTCTTTTTTTAAAACCTCATTACTTGCCCTAACCCCAAATTCTAGGTTAGGGCTTTTATTTTTTATTTATTTTTCATTAAGTTGCAAGGCCGAACGATGGAGAATGGCAGAGGGCGGCCAAGGGTTTTCATGGGGGAGCTCCCCACAAGGATGACCACTGCCAAACCTGCGGGTCACGGCCCACAGACGCGACCCACAGCTCGGCAGCGTTGCCGCTATGAGGCACCACCCACAAGGGGGGCTGAAGCTTGCCCACTGTGGGTTGTGACCCATAGTGGCAGCTGCGGCTGTCGCTGGGGGTTGCCGCCCACAGTGCAGAGGGGGTTGCCCAGCAAGGACTCGCACGGCCGAGGCTCCCCTTTTCTCATGTATATATTTTTTTAATTTAATTAAAATATATATATATATATAAACACTTTTTTTTTGTTTTTAAAAATATATAAATGTAGTATATATATATATATTAGATGCTTTTGGAAAAACCTAGGCTAACTCTACTATGCAAAAATAAAGGTATTATGTTTTTTTTGAAACTTTTTAAATAGATTGATTAAAGTATTCTGATTTAAATCCATGTATTTTTTTTAAATTTTAAATACCATAAATCAGAGATAACCTATTTGAATTTAGATTTATTTTCTGCAAATAAATGATTTACAGAATCCAATAAATTTAAACAACAACTATAGAAATATGATGTTATTTAAATTAAATAGACTATTTAACTCTAGATTTTAATTTTTGCAATAAGTAAATGACAGAATGCAATAAATTTAAACAACTATATAGAAGTGATATTATCTAAATTTAACCTTAGAGATATGCATAAGGAAATAAATTGATCTTTTATTTTTAGAAGTCACATGCAAATTTAAACTTTCATTTTCAAAATACCATGTATACAATCAACATTATTTCAAGATCAATACATAACTTAAACTTCAACATAAATAATTCATTTTGCAACAAAATAATACTTAATAAAAATAATAATGTATTTCCCTAAAGTATATTTAATTTACAATATAGTCAACCTTACAAATGGATCTCTCATTTCTATCAAATGAGGACTTTAAATAAAATAGATACATTTCCTTTTCAAAGTAATTACAACATATAGTTTCCCTTTCACATTGCTGCAACTTAAAATATACAATACTCCATTTCCAAATCTTTTTCTGCAAATAAATAAATTGAGCAACTTCTACTTGTCTTTTTCTTTTCTTCCAAACAACCTGTAAATAAAACATAGGCTATGACCATGGAGTGTTCACCTCCCATCCTAGGCTTACTAGAAGCCACCCCCAAGCTTGGAGAACCAAGCCCTAGACAGGTTACAAACATGCAAACACAACAAGCAAGGGAAAATCATGTAACAATCACTTTCCCAACCAAGGTTACACTTCATCACAACATGTGATGATGTTACATGGGTGGTAGTGGACCAAGTACCCTAAGGTGACTGCAAGAATGGTAGAACATAATGCCACCTCATGGCAAACAAGTTATTTCATAAAATCATAAACCCCACATTCCTTATGCCCCCCAAGGCATTCATGCCATACTTTCTCCCCTTATGACCCCCAAATGCATAAACCAGGCCATGCAGCAAGGGTCACAAATACACCCCTTGAGTTCACTCTCATAAAGAGAGTCTGTCACTCGAGGGATGTCAAACTTTTACCACTCGCAAGACCATCCTACTCTCCCAAGAGTAGAAGGCCTTGGTTACTCCCAAGACACAGAAAAAATGCATACAAGGAATAAAAGATAGAACACAAAATAATATTCACAAAGGAAAATACAAGAAAACCATTTTTACATACAAACTAACTTTCCAACATAAACATGCAACATGGAAGAGACACAAGGAGAAGATAAACCAACCTTCAATCTGCCCAAAGGTATGCTAGAACTAGTTTGAGGATGAGTAGCCCAAATCCATAAATCTTCCTTCCACACTTAGCCAAAATTTCCCATCCAAAAACCCAAACTTTTCAAAATGCATAGTCTCCAAAAATGGAGAGTGGGTGATTACCCACAAAATCTCTCATTCTTGCCTAAGAAGACCTCAGTGAGAGTTCTTGTAGGTTTCTAAAATTGAAAAAGGAAAAAGTAAGAAAAAGATCAAAAAGGATCTCTCATCAAAAGAGAAGGTTATCTAACCTAGATGGCACCTTCTAATTTTGAATTTTCGCACATCTTAGAAAATCCACTTTTTGGGATGACTAAACAGTCACATGGGAGTAGACACATGCCTAAAAACCCTCCTAACTCATAGGTATACCTTATGGGCTTTAGGAAACACTTTTAAACTACCCCTAGGAGTCCATTTGACCCCTTATAAACCCATCTGAAGTTTATTTTCGGGTCAAACTTGAGTTGACCACTCCAAAGACTCTCTACCCAAGGAAATTTTAGAACCACATTCAAATGTTTGAAAAAACTATAGTTAAACAACTCCCTTCAAGAGACAAGTCAAAATTCAAGACATAAATCAATACATGTGTCAAGTGACACAATAAAATACATTACAAAATTACACATGGAAATTGTCTCTTGTTGGATTTAAATAAATCAATAATAAAATTTAACACACATGCATCATTCACTATTACAAATAAAATACGATACATACGGGGTGTTGTCTCTCCAAATAGACAACCCTTGGCTTTACAAACATACATAGGTCTAGGTTTGGTTCTCCATAATATTTCCATGGTCACATGGATAATTTTCGTGCGCATCTCAATTACACATTAGTACTTCCAAATAACCTCATATAATATTTAAACATATGAATAAGAATACACGTCAAACACTCTGCATACAATTGATATTAAACAAAATTAATATATCTTGTATCAAAATAAATCCACATAAGCAATTATCATAATCCTCATAATTTTGATCCATACATAAACATGCATCCTATTTCTATCATCATAGTAAAGTCCTGCAATTCCAATAATGACATACATCATCACAAAGTATTCCTATTCTAGAATCATATAGAGTTCTATATCTATAATGCATAGAAATGAAGCATCAATATTGTAGACACCTAAAAATGGTCAATGCTTGTGGAATCATACTTTAACATTTGCGCATTGCCTCATTTTAGGTTTTTGCATCGCATTAACATTTCTCCTATGTCACGCACTTGGTCTTTATCATTTGCGAGCATCGAGTCCTTCTACATTCTTCAGTTTTTCTCACTTTCGAATTAGGTCTTGTTGATAGCAATCTGTGGTCATGATTTTGGTCAATCTTGTCAATCTCTTATCAACTTGTCAATCTCATCATTTTATGATCGATTCATCATCGATCCTTGTCCTCTTTGATCATGTCAATTGGCGCATATCAATTTGGTCTCTTTGTCAATATTGGTCAATTTGTCAATCAATCTTAATTGTTTATCAATCAAATCAATTCAAAATCATGGTCGAATCAACATCAAATCAATTTTATATCAAGACCTAATTGTCGTCCTTGCATTTCTAATTTAACCTTGTTTGTCATTTTCTCTCCATTTTCCCTCTAGGTTAAATAATTTATTTATTTATCCTAAGTCTTCTTGTCACAATTAAATGTTTATTTAATTGGCTAATTAATTCCTCCTATTTTTGTAAATTAATTAATGAATGAGAAATTATTAATTAATTTACCTAATTTGCATCAATTTTCTAATTTCCAAGTCATCATTTCCAACTTAATTTTCTAATTTCTCCTAAATTCCTAAATGTCTATTTCTATTTCAAAATCTTGTCATAAATCCTTGCATAGCAATTTGTCATACACATGTCATAATTTTGCTATTCTTGATTTGAATTTCCATTCGAATCATTTTCATGCTAATCTTGTCTTTTCTCCAATTTATCTATAAATTGGATGAATTTCTTCAATTAAATGCCTAATCAGATTATCGAATTTCTAATCAATCACATTTCAAGTACTCTTAATCAATAATCTTGTCTACTTGCTTTCATCTCATGTGTATGCATTTGAAGGTGAGATCCACAACCAAACTATTTGAAGAGGAAAGAAGAACAATGGAGCCACATGAAGGAAGCATTCATATCCACATATGGTTTGCATAGTATTTACTTTTGAATGTTTTATCTTTATGTCTCTATTGAATGTGTCTAGGATAGATCATTACTTTTAAGCTTTCGTGATTGGGCTAGATTAATATTTGATTTGTTTGTGATGATTTCCTATTTCCTATGCTACATTAATTGGTGAACCCGACATGAACACTAACCATCTAACCCCTTAACTGTGTTTTTGAGTGCTTTTGAGTAGATTTACTCGTCAAAAAACCCAAAAATAGGGCAGTGCAGGGTTTTCTGGGAACTTCTGCGCCTATGTAAGACAACTTGCGCCTGTGTTGAAGACATTTTGTGCCTGTGTCATGAGTTCTGCGCTTGTGTCATGAGTTCTGCGCTTGTGTAAAGTCCAGAACAGAGGTAAAAAGATAATGTTTTGCTTAAAAAATTGTCTTGTTTTTGTATTCTGTTTTCTATGTTTTGGTTTTTGGTACTAATTATCTGTGCAACATCTTGGCATACGCATGGCAAAGACAACAAGTGAAACTACTAACATGTTTTATGCAGAATCAATAGTCAAAGAATAAACACCTCAAACTTCTAACTTGGGTTTTTGCAGGTTGCCTTGGAGAAACAACTAAACTTGGTGTTTGTCATTAATGTTTTAGGCACCTAGTGATTTTTAAATAGGTTGGAATGAAAATGTTTTTGCTTTGATTGTTGAGTGTGACATTGGAGTAGGAGAGTATGCTCTCATCCTTCTTAGGCTGATCAGAAATCCAGATCTTCGATACCATGCTTGTGTCCTTGATTGTGTGTCTCCTTTAGAGGGCCTGCCTTCCCGACCATTTTCTTTTGCAAGCAAGTGATAATCGTGAGAAGGGAATGACCCAAAGTGAATACGGCTAGAATACCTTGGCATTCTAACTCACTATAAAAAAATACCTGATGAGTGAAAGCTTTGAAGGAAGGGTTACGTGGGAATTGCAGTTACTTGGGAAGTGATAACCCTTGAACTCTTTCTCATATCAACATCTAAGTAGGACCTCACGGTCTAAATTGTGCTTGCGTGACTACATTTGTTTGGTATCTTGATGGGCTTAATGTCTCAATCACGCTTGTGTGACATCAAGGAGTAACGCTTAACAGAAATCCTTACTAAACACCTTGTTTTTAGAGGCCAAAAACCCTTCTAGTTGCTTGAGAAGGACAAGTTCGGATACTTGGAAGAGATACTAAGTTTGCCATGGGGAGATTTCCATGGGGATTGATGCTTGGCTGCCCTGAGAAGTGAGTGCCGTGGAGGGGAGCCCATGGGGTCAAGCATCTATGTGTTCTCCTTGAATCCCATAATGAGTCTACCTCTCAAGTACCTAATGTCCTTGCCTACCATAAGAAATGTGGGAATGAGCATGATTGTCTTGAGTCTAAGTTGAAATATCTTGTATTCTTTACTTGTCAAAAGTTGAATTGTATCTCATTTCAAGAGCAAAACAAATTGATCCACCATAAGATTAAACATAAGAGATATTCATCCAGCAAAAGTTCAACAAGATTCAAAAAAGCACCTTCAAACATGGTTGTCAAACATTGTTCAAAATCTTGTCTCAACATTCATGTCACTTACATTTAGGTTCATCCTAGGTTGCATTTTGCAAAGTTCATTGTCAAGTACCAAGGTTAGGTTTCACCAAAGTCATACTCCTTTCAATAAGGGTCATCCATTTACATGTGTTCTCTTGCATTAAAGTCATACCATTGTCATACATTCATATTTGCATACCCTAAGTCTCTTCATTAAGTTTAGGTCATTATCATATCATATTAGGGTCAATTGCATAGTAATTGTCCCTTAGCATATAGTGCCAAAACTAGGTTTTGTCATACTTGAGTAATCCAAATCTTTGATAAACCCTAAGTCGTTGTTAGGAGGTCTAGACCTTATCAAACCTTTTCTCTTTTGTCATTATTGTCATTTGGTCAAACCTAGCTTAGTATCCAAGCATATAGGGGAGACATTGTCATTTTGTCCTTTTGTCACTTGGTCCTTTTGTCCTTTGAGGTCTAGGCATCATTTCAATTTCCTAAGGGTCTCTTTTTAGATTGGCATTCCAAAAAGTTTGTCAAAATCTTGAAAATCAATCAAAAACATAGGTTGCATTCTTGCCATAGATTGCATTCTCATTCATTTAGTTTGCATTTAGTTGCATATCATACATTATCCTTGAAAAATTCCAAAAATATTGCATTTTCATAGTGACATGTCTATTGAAACAAGGTTCCAAGCACCAATGATGCAACAAAGTTTGACATATCAACCGACAAGGCAATCACAATTATATCCAACCCAACAACAAGGCAATATCGATCAAACTTTCTATGATGAAACAAATGTCCAAATACAAAAACTAGAGGAGAAACTAGCTCAAGAAGAGGAGATATTGGAACAAAGAGTGAAAAACATTGAGAAGAATAGATCACAAATGTCCAAAATGTTTCAAAAATTTCCAGGTCAAAATCAAAAGATTGAGCCAATTGATGTAAGATCTCTTCTTGAACGATCAGACGTACCAGCTCTCCTCTCACAAATAGAGATGATGAAACAATTTCAAGAAAGGAGACAACATCAATTTCAACATTATGAGCCTCCACAACAAGAACAGGAAGGTGTTTACTATCAATCAGATTTTCAACCAACACAACCAATGGTCCAACATATACAACCAATACAACCTATGGTTCAATTTCAACAATATGTCCAACCAACTATACAATGTCAACAAATGGTTCAACCAATGGTGGAATATCAACAAGTTCAATCAACATATCAATGTCAACAACTACAACCAAACATTCAAAAACAAAGGTTGCAGCACACACCAACCCAAGTTTCAAACATGTCAGAACAATTGAACCAAGTCCAATATCAAAACATGACCTCAAACCAACTCCTTGCCAAACAAGTTCAAATTCCAAATACAACTATGTCAAAACCTCGAAAGAAAGGTGGCTTTATTGCAATGCTCTTAAGGAAATTACCAAGTGAGTTTATTGAGGAAGATCAAGATAATACACTTATGTCTAGCAATGCCTCATCCCCCTGCAAATAGATTGACTCTCCAGTGGCATCTATCCCTACACCTCTAGAAGTTTCACAAGAACCTTCCATATTGTCCTCATCAAACAATACACCCAAGGATGCAATTATCCAAGGGCTATCCATAATTGATTGCCAAGATAATCCAATTCATGATGCACATCCTTGTCATGTTTCAGAAATACAAGACCCAATGCAACCATGCACTTTATTGCCATTACCTGTTTTAGAGGACCCCATTCGAAGTCCCTCTTCCTCATGTTCAAGCATTGATTCCTTGCTAGAATCCATCACAAATGTTCAAAGTGCATTTCCTTCATGCCAAACCATTGATCCCTTGTTAGAATCCCTCGTGCATATCCAAAGTCCAACCTCATGTCAAGAGGATAGTTTAGAGCATGAAGAAACATGTCCTAAGGAAAATCAAGATCAAGATCCCGAAACCTTATCATCCCATCCAATTGTTGACCAGGAATCCATGTTCCCAGACACTCACGATGATTCCCATATTCTTGTCCATCCTATCCAAAGTCCTATTGACACTCCATTCTTCGAGCAAGATCAAGATATCCCAGTCCATCCAATCCCAAATGATCCCCTTCCATTGCAAGAACACAATGTCCTTTCAAATCCAATTGACATTCCACTTCCTGAGAAAGATCAAGATATCCCTTCCATCCTTTCTGATGATCCCATTGAAAGTCAAGAGCAAAGCACCTTTAAAGAGGATGTTAATGATCTTCCTCCTTGTCAAGATCAAATTATTCCTTCAGATCCTCCACAAGATCCACTTGTTCCTCCATCTCCTTGTCCTAATGCTCCATATACACTCCAAGGTCTCATTTCTTTTGATGATCCCATTATTTCTCCCATTCCATCTCTTGAAGAGCCTGACATTGAACCATGTCCACTACACAATCCTAGTCCCCCTCATGATCCTAATCCCCCTCATGATTCTAACATGTCAGTGCAAGATGTTCATGAACCCTCGGCATGCACAATGGGTTCTTCCATTTTGGTGCAATCTGATCCACTTCAAGATCTCATTATTTCTCTCATATCATATCCACCTCATAATGGACTCACGTCTTCTTCCCAGAGAAAAGAGTATCCTACAAGTCAAGATATTCATAAAGGCAAAGGAGTAGATCTTCATAAGCAAGAACCCCTCCATATCAAAGAAGATCTTAAGGGTCATGTCTACACAACTCACTCTCAAGAAGTTGGTATCCCTCCATCACAATCAAAACATACACCTTCTCCATCGTACTTTCCATCCATCTTAGGTCCTTATATCCCTTCGTCCTTTATGCAAGGTTAGCAAAGGCACACATCCTTGAGTAAATTTCATCAATCCAAAAGAACTCTACTTCATTCATATCCATCCATGCATTCCTTTCCCCCTCTAAGCAATTTGGATGCCAAGTATAAAAGTCATAAGTCTAAAAATCCACATGTATTCAAGGATCAACATGTCCAATCTAATTGACATGTCAAAACAAAGAAAAATATGATCCAAAAAGAAAAAAATATATCCAAAAGGCCCACTGAACAAAATAAAGCAAAGTCAAAATCTATATGGGTTCCTAAATCCCTTGTGCAAGCAATGCACTCAAAAGAACCACAAAAGCATGAAAAATAAAAAACCATGTGGATCCCTAAGCGGCTTCTTGAAGCACAAAAGCCTAAGGAAATATCGAAATTGGCATCTACAATTGCTATTCCTCCATCCAAACATTCCAAGTCTATTCCTCCATCACCTTCTTTATCCATTTTGGGCCCTTATGTCCCAAAATCCATAGCCTTTCCTTCCTCAAAATCTCCATATCCAAAACCCACTCTTCCTCCATCAATCCATCACCCGTCAAGGTGTGTGCCAATGTTGATCTTGCCAAAATTTCCATCCACTGAAGCCCAATTCTTCCAATACCCTATCCATTATCCAATGCATATTTTCCATCCTTCGATCCCTTTGATCCAATCCTTTACATAAATCCTTGCCTTAGTTTCATCTCTTTTTCCATGTCCTTATCCTACCAATGTCTTTGAGCATACTTTTAAAGGTCATGGTCCATTTTTTTCAAGGCTTCTATCTAAAAAAAAAAGATGCTTGAGTCCTTCTTCCATCCCCTATCATGTTTCCATTTTCGACTAAAATGTCAAAATAAAAAAAAATAAAAATTGAAAAAAAAAGTGAAAAAAAAAGACAAAAGAAAAAAAAGTAAAGAAAAATAATTCGTCCACTGGTGAAAACCTGGCAAACAGGCACCTTGGGCAAGTATCGTGATGAAAACCTGGCAAACAGGTGTCATGCATAATTTATGAACTTCTTGCACACCACACTTGGGGGCAGGTTTTATCCTATCATATCCTTTTGTCCTTCATTGTTCCATTATCCTATCAAACCCCTATCATTACCCTTCATATCCTATCATCCCTCATGTTCAGTTTCCCTTTCCACCTTTGATCTTGACAAGGCTAAGGATCATAATGAGCATCACACATCTTGTTTGCAGCTTTTAGTCTATCATAGCTTTTGGTCTTTATCCATTTGCTTATTATAACCTTTCATCCATATTCCCTAGCTTATTGCAACTTTCTGCCACTATCCCTTAGCCAATCCCGACCTTCAGTCCATGTCCCTTATCCATTCTTGGTCTTGTTTATCCTATCCATATCTTATCACTATCCATACACTCTTTTTCATTCCTTGATCTTGATCTGACATAAGGACGCAAAATTTAAACATAGTTTCAAAAACCTCTTGACATGTCCCTCATGCCATGTTCCTGCTTTACATTGTCATATCCAGTCTCTTGTCCCATCACGCAATTGCCCTTGAAAATTGCATCCGTATTGTCTCCATGATAAAAGACCTTTGTCTTCCCTCTATCCACCAACATTTCAGAAAACCTATTTATTCACCTGTCATATTCCTTGCCTTGCTAGACACTGGGAGAAAAATCATAAAAATTGAAAAATATCCTGAAAAAATTATAAAAAAATTAAATAATGTCCTGAAAAAAAAAAAAAATCATAAAAAATTGAAAAATGTCCTGAAATAATTCAAAAAAAATTGAAAACTGTCCTCAAATAATCTCTAAAAAATTGAAAAATGTCCTGAAATAATTCAAAAAAAATTGAAAAATGCCCTGAACAAATCTCTAAAAAATGGAAAAATGTCCTGAAAAAATCCCTAAACATCAAATAAAGTCCTAAAAAAATGAACAAAAAAATTATAAAAATCGAAAAGCAAAAACAAGCATTTTGTCAATAAATACCCTCTTGGTGCATAAGACAGATCACCGAGTATACATCCAATGACTAGCAATCCAACGCTGCGCTTTAATGAAATCATGCATAAACGGATGAACTCTTTCAATCAAACTAGACATTCAAACTGATCAAAATTGTCATATCAATCGAACGTTACCATCAATATTATTTGTCCTTGTCACTACTATCATGGGTCTTATATAGGGTGTGGTATACTCGAAATCAGACTGTGTCCTATCTTAGATGGGGTACCGCATTCCCTGAAACCAGACAGCATGATCGTCCTATCAGCACTTTCAACTTTTGACAATGAAGATCAAGATGTTTGTTTGATTTGTTGGAATTTGTGCATCTTATCTTTTTACTGATTTATCTTTGGCTTCGGTCATGTTCCTATGTTGCTCGATGATGTCACTGAGTGATTTAGAGTGACCAGGATGGTTCATGGTCCTTTTCTTTTTTGTTGTGATTGTTGTTTTTCTGTGATGTGTCTGTCTTTTGTAAAAAGGGTTGCATTTCAGCTCTGGCCTTCAATGCCATGATGCTCTGCATCTGCTTTGCTACATTACATAAAGGTTCTCACCTACTTTTGTGCATTGGTGAAAGCAAGTTTTTCTTCATCTCTATTTGTTCTCTGTCTAATTTCTGCTTACTAACATTTCTTCCGTCAGTCTTGGCAGTGCGTTTGATCCTATCATTTTCTATCATTTTTATCGATCAATTGGCCTCTTTTCTACATGTTTCCGGCCAATTCCTCGAGGGGGCATGCATATGTCATTGTCATTGTCTGGGGCATTTTCATTATTGTTCTTTGAAACAATGCTTACAATTGCATTGTCTCAAAGAGGGGCAAAATGTAGACACTTAAAAATGGTCAACGCTTGCGGAATCATACTTTAACATTTGCGCATTGCCTCATTTTAGGTTTTTGTGTTGCATTAACATTTCTCCTATGTCACGCACTTGGTCTTTATCATTTGCGAGTATTGAGTCCTTCTTCTGCATTCTTCAGTTTTTCTCACTTTCGAATTAGGTCTTGTCGATAGCAATCTTTGATCATGATTTTGGTCAATCTTGTCAATCTCTTATCAACTTGTCAATCTCGTCGTTTTATGATCGATTCGTCATTGATCCTTGTCCTCTTTGATCATGTCAATTGGCGCATATCAATTTGGTCTCTTTGTCAATATTGGTCAATTTGTCAATCAATCTCAATTGTTTATCAATCAAATGAATTCAAAATCATGGTCGAATCGACATCAAATCAATTTTATATCAAGACCTAATTGTCGTCCTTGCATTTCTAATTTAACCTTGTTTGTCATTTTCTCTCCATTTTCCCTCTAGGTTAAATAATTTATTTACTTATCCTAAGTCTTCTTGTCACAATTAAATGTTTATTTAATTGGCTAATTAATTCCTCCTATTTTTGTAAATTAATTAATGAATGAGAAATTATTAATTAATTTACCTAATTTGCATCAATTTTCTAATTTCCAAGTCATCATTTCCAACTTAATTTTCTAATTTCTCCTAAATTCCTAAATGTCTATTTCTATTTCAAAATCTTGTCATAAATCCTTGCATAGCAATTTGTCATACACATGTCATAATTTTGCTATTCTTGATTTGAATTTCCATTCGAATCATTTTCATGCTAATCTTGTCTTTTCTCCAATTTATCTATAAATTGGATGAATTTCTTCAATTAAATTCCTAATCAGATTATCAAATTTCTAATCAATCACATTTCGAGTACTCTTAATCAATAATCTTGTCTACGTGCTTTCATCTCATGTGTATGCATTTGAAGGTGAGATCCACAACCAAACTATTTGAAGAGGAAAGAAGAATAATGGAGCCGCATGAAGGAAGCATTCATATCCACATATGGTTTGCATAGTATTTACTTTTGAATGTTTTATCTTTATGTCTCTATTGAATGTGTTTAGGATAGATCATTACTTTTAAGCTTTCGTGATTGAGCTAATGATTAGTTTTTGATTTGCTTGTGATGATTTCCAATTTCCTATGCTACAAATATATATCAATGTTATCCAAATCATGAAATCATATAAGTTCCAAATCCATAATGTATAAAAATAAAGCATCCATAATAGTCTCAACATGAAAAATATTGAAATGCTAGGATGAGTCAGGGTAGGGCCTCACATCATAACACCTTGATACTTGTTCCCAATTATCTGACTTTCAGAGTGGTATGATCTTACATACCAGGGTGTCTTTACTTGTTGTTGTTCTTTAGTCACTATGGAATTTTTAGATGATGCCTGTTGTTGTCAAATTTTGATTTCCATGTCCCCTCTATAAGAAAATTTAAAGCCTCTGTTGCATGTGGAGAAAACAATAAGAAAATAGAAATCCAGAATAACATATAACAAGGTTTATACAAAACCTTCTACACTTTAAGCTTATCTGAAGCTCAGGTAGGTATACCTCTTGTGAATACTTTCACAATTATAATATAAGATCCACAGTAAACTAGTGTTAGAAACCTATGAACCTCATCACCTCAACAATACTGAAACTTAAGAGAAAACATGTGTTCATTTTCAGTCTTGACCCCAAGAAAAATAGAAAAAACTCCACGAATGATATCAGTGCCTTATCTGAGCTACAGAGTCACCCAAACCAAACAAGAATTCCAAATCTGGACATTCATATACATCTCATCACTTTGGATTTATCAACCTAATATATGCCTGACATATATATGTCTTTCCTTTATGCTAAACCCAGTTATCAAATACAAGCAGAAAATTATTGATTTACTAACAAAGAGATTTCACATATATTTAATTCCTCTCCTTGAGAGAAAAATCTAAAACACATCTGTAAGATTGCCTTGCAATCCCCATTCAATAAAATAACCCTATATTATTTAAAAGAAACTAGTAAATCAATGAATGCACTCAAGAAGACAACAGAGGTTTCGGCTCAAAAAGCTTTGATTTGTATATTAGTATTCATTTTCAAAATTATACATAACTCAAGATGATCTCTAAAAAACCAGAAAACCATAGATAAATTTTGACAGTTTCTTTACAAATTCTTGTGATCCCTCTTTTAATAGTCTTGGTAACCATTTATAATGATATAGATGCAAACAAGCTTCAAAATTTCCTAGGAATAGTTTGTTACAACCGTAATTACCTCTTGAAAGAGGTTACAAATCACTTTCATCCCTAACTTCCTAAAGGTTGTTACAATGTTGCAACATCAATTGATTATTCTTTATCCTCCACTTCTTGCACCATATATTTGTCTTTCCATCCTTGGAATACATCATCATTGTGTTGGCAAATGCACACTCAATGAGAAATTGTAGGTGATTGAAGGTTTTGTCATTGATGGCAACCTTGCAATCATATGACACCGATAAGACAAAGATACTGACACCGACAAACTGACTCTACACTAACATATAGAACACCGACAGTGAAAGGAAGGATATCAACACCTTGGCCGACTTCAATTTTGTTTAAAATGTATTTTGTAATTAATTATAAAATCATTATAAGATGACATGGCGAGTTGTAATATGACTCATATATGTATGAGATCATTGTAGATCATTATGTAATAGGGTGATAGGCGAAATGATGCAAACCTAATATGTGAATTATTGGTTAAGGGTTTATGTATGTAGCAAAGCTTAAACTAATACTGAACCTGGCATAGTAGATGCTAATCTGAAGCAGTACAAGACATTGGATTTTTATAAACCTTTTGTAAGTCAGTGTGACTTCTTTTGTATTTGAGCAGTGAGCTCTAGGGACTTGGCCTTCCTGCATGTGCAGGCCCCTAATGTAAGAGTAATATTCCCTTATTGGCCAGTAAGAAAATATTGTGGGTCACAATTCCCACTGAGATTTTTCCCACATCGGGTTTCCTCATTAAAATATTGTGTTATGGTGTGCTTATCATGCTGTTATTATTCTTAGTTACTGCATTATTTTTGGTTTATCAGTACACAGTTTTGATATGCTTTTCATGTTTTAAGTCAAGTAAATTGACATACTAGTTAGATATTGATTCACCCCCCCTCTCCGTATCTTTGGGAATCCTAACAATTGGTATCAGAGCTTGGTTCTCTATTTTCAAAAGCCTAACAATTTGAGGAAGATCTTGTTACCGGTAGAGATGGAAAACTTGAGAAAGCAATTGGAAATAGCTCTGATAGACTATGATGCAGAAAAGGTGAAGAATATCAAACTTGAAGATGATCTGAAGGCTTCTCAGGATATTATTCAAGCACTTCAAGAAAATTTTACTATTGCAAGAAACAAGAGAAGAGAACTTTGTGAAAAGATGAAAAATGAGGAAAATGAAAAAGAAACTCTTAATTATCTGGTAAACAAGCTAAGACAAGAAATTAGTACAACAAAGAGTGAGATGAAGGATATGACTATGAGATTCTGTAAAGAAATTGAAGACATAAAGAAAAATGAAGAAGACTTGGTTAGAAGACTAAATGATGCTGGAAATGAAAACACAAGACTCGGCCATGAAAATGATATGTTGAAGATGGATTTAATGCACACACAAAATGACAGAATTGAACTCATGAGACAGAAAGGAATCTTGGAGAATGAAATGACTATTGCAAATCAACACAAGGAGAAATTCAAGAAAAGTTTAGAAGAACTTGGTGACATGCTGAAGAATCAGAAACCTAATGGTGATACAAATGTCCTTGCCTTTGAAATTGGTGAAATCTTCGGTATTGCAAACCATCATAATCACAGCAAACCGGTAAGGCAACCTACTACTTACATATTTAATGGCAAATGTTTTAACTATAACAAGTATGGTCATAGAGAAAATCAGTACAGATCTAGAAATTATCAGAACACTAATACACCCACCGGTCAATGTTCCAAATGCAACAAAGTTGGTCATAATTCAAAAAATTGCAGAATGAATGTAAGATGTTATGTTTGTCAAAGATATGGACAGTTATCTAATCAATGCAAAACACATACCGACATAGGATATGGGAAAGCTATTCAGAAAAACAATGTGACTTGTTATTCCTGTAACAAGATTGGACATATTGCTAAATTCTGTAGAAGCAAGTCCTCACCGACAAATAATAAAGGTCCGAGTCTGAAAGGTAAAGAAAAAGTTGAAGAGGTAAAGCATGAATTCTCAAAACAATGGATCAAAAAGTTTGATCAGAATATTGATGGGAATGCTCCTCCACCAGTAGAACAGAGTAACACTCCACCAACAGGAGAATCTTCATCTAACTAAAGCAAATCTTTTGAGGGTTTAGCAACAAAATGAAAAATATGCTATTATTCCCTCAGTTGATGGTAAGAAGTTGAAATTACTTCTATACCATAGATGAGTTAAGTTGTGACTTAACCAACAAGCATTAAATGTGGTAGTTGGAGAAAATAACATTATAAAGCAAGTGTTTTAGCTCCTTTTTCATTCACCGAGCATTCAAATCTTCGAGAGCATGAAAATTCTTGAGCGAAGGGATTCTAAGTGAAGAAGTGAAGAAATCCATCAAATCATTCATCTTTAAGGTAGATTGAGGTATTTATAGTTATGGCATCTTCATCCACTCCTAAATTTATTGCAAACCCTACTATTGTTGAAGTTGTTAAGCACCCTAGACCCGTATTCCAGCTAATTCCCAAAATCGCAAAGAAAGATGATAGCATAGGTGCATTCTCTCAAATCCCTAAAGGAGTAGTATATGCTGAATACCCTAGGATGTATATACATTGTCATATTGAGGAATTAGGTGATGATGAGATTAAGAACATCTTTAAAACTGTGATTTGTGATGAATCTGGAAATGTCAAGCCTGAACATAAGATACTAGAAAAACTAGGTTTCACTGAAATTCTTAGTATCCCGGATTTTCCCATAGATATCATAAGGATTGTGTTAAGCAGAGTACATGGTGAATTTTTTTGGTTGGACTCAATTCATAAAATCACAAAAGAAGTAGTAAAAGTTGTAACAGGGTTACCCTCCACCGGTAACAAACTGAACAAAACAAAGAAGGTCTCAAATGACATAGTGATAAACCTAACTGGTGCAACATTTGATAAGAGATCTCTAAGGGTAAACGATGTAAAGGATATAAATGTCAAATTTATCAGTATGATCTTAGGTTATAAGGCTACACATGCAAATAGGTTAAACTCAGTTTCTAGCCTATGTATCAAGAGTGCCTATGATATGCTCAATGATAATGCAAGGATAGATATGTGAATGGCTTAAAGATGAGTTGATAGACAATTTGGGTAAGATCAAAAGAGATAAGAAAGGAACATTTAGATTTGGAAACTTACTTGTTTGTTTGATGTTGTACATAACCAAACAAGCACTCAATATTGGTGCTAGAGATTTTGGTTTTGACATACTAGTAGGAAAACAACTGTTAGATTTACTAAACAATATGGGAGAAAACAGGGAGAAAAACTTAAATGAGTATTTTCAAGCATTGAAGGTTTGAATGAAGACTAGAGTAAGACTGTCATAGGCTATTGTGGATAAGTATCAGAAAGAAATCTATTTTGTGATCAAGAAAGATGAAATTTGGATGGAACTAGTTGTCCCTCAAACTATTTGGGTAGCTAAAATGGGCTATGAAACAGATGACAACATCATAGAAACATATGCAAAAGCCCTCCTTGAAGCTCCAAAGGAATCGGAATACGAAATTTTTGGAAATGCTGAAACAATAGAAAGTGGAATTCAATCTAGAAAAAGGGTTAAGAAGGTTGAAGCAACCATAAGGAAAGGAACCCAGCAGGCAAAGGGAAAAAAGGAAGATATTCTGAGACAAACTAGTATAAGTGAAAGTGAGTTGGAAGCACCTCAATCGGAAACTCATCTTTCACTGGTTGGAACTTTTTCTGAAAGTGATATACTGATAGTATTTAAAAGGGTTGAAAGGAAAAGAAAACCCTCACTGGCACCCTCTCCTACACCTAAAAGGACAAGTTAGAAGCAACAGGTAGTAAGGCCTCCGACAAAGAAAATGACTCCTAAGAAGAAGAAGGTGAAATAGACTATTACTCCTCTAGACAAACTTCTTAGCAAAATAACAGAGGATGGTAAGCTGAAAAACATCAACAAAATATACAACATACTATCAGCAAATGACAAGAAAAGTATAGAGAACAATTTAATTTTACACTTACATATATACAAGAAATTATTAATGGAAGTTGTCGATGAAATTCCAAATGACTTTTATAGGAGATTAGAAGCTAGAAGATTAGCTATTGTTGAATTGGATAAAAAGATTAAGATTGAAGAATTACTGGCAGTGCATCCAGTTAACTCACCTGATGAAATAGACAAATTAATTAGTGAGGCTAACCAGACAGTATTTTCTACTGTTCACTGGCATGTAGCACTAATGGCTGGCAGAGTAAATGATGTATCTGAGGAAACAACAGATGAATGGGATATATTCTTTGTGGAAAAAGAAAAAGAGGAAGAATTACTTAGGCCTAAAACTATCAAAGTATATCAAAAGGATAGAGATAAGGGGAAAGGTAAGGTAGGTGGACCACCAAGCCTAAAAATAACTGACAATATGCCCCCATCTCTTTCAGATACTCCACCGGTAGACACTACTGACAGACAACTGGCTATAGAGAGTATGGAGACTCTAGTAGAAGATATAAATCCTAAATCAAAATTTTTGTATATAGTAAATATAGACACTTAGGAAGTTAATGTTGTGGTTGACAGAGAAACCACTAAGGATAAGGAGAAAAATGTGACTACTAAGTCACCGACTACAGAGGTTGAGTTGAACATAGAAAAACCTTCATAGGAAGAGCAACCGGCAGAAGGTACCACTAAGGAACCAGTAGATACAATAGATAAACCATCTGAAGAACCGACAAAGCAAAGCTCAGAGAAACCTATTGAGATACAGATAGAGAAACCAAAACTAGTACAGGTTGAAGCACAGGTTTAGATAGAGACAGTGCCACCGGCCCCAACTGAAAAGCATAAACCTTTGTTTGTAGAAATGCAAACACAAACAAACCTACCAGAGGTCAAATCAAGCAAGATAATCACCACAACCGGTAGCATGGCTATTGTAAAGGTTGTTGGACAAACATCTGGTATAGCTATGGAAGAATTCACACCTACTAATGTAACAGAGGTCCCATTAGATTCACTAAAAAAGATCATGGAATGTAATGCTCAAGACTATAAGGCTATTAATGATACAATACCAATTCTTAAATTGATTGCACCAAAGTGCACAGTTGATAATAAGGATTCTTTAGGTTAACTAGACACATTGTCTAAGTTTGTCATCGACAACCTATTGACTATTGATCAAATAAATGAGGATACATTTAAGGAAATAATGATAAAAGAAAAAGAGAAATTCTTTGAGGATATTGTGAAGAAGAACAATGAAGAAATGGATACCCTTTTATCGGAACTTGGAGAAATAATTTATGACTTCAAGACCCTGTACAGGGACACTTGCAAAACGAATCTATTAACAGAGGATCTTGACAAGGAGATCATCAAAGCACAAGAGAAGATAAACAATATTGCTAACAATATGATAGGAGCATCAGATTCAATTTTGGAGTTAGAGAAGAAAATTGCAGAGCAAGAAGAGAAAATCATGAAACTAGAGAATGACGAACAGGGAATAAAGGATAAGGCAAAGGACTTGAAATGCAAACTTAGTCCAAAACCAGAATACCTTATTTCCTTAAGAAAAGAAATATCTAAGGCTCTGGTTCCCAAACTGAAGACACTGGAAGAGAAAATGCACATGCTCACCGGTACAGTGCAGAGAACACAAGAGGCAATAAAAGATAGCAAGATATTCAACAATGGTATAAATTTGATCTTGACAGATATATTTCAAATTGTAACCCACCAATTACAAGAATTTCGATAGGACTCCACTGACACTGAATGACAACCTTTGTCATTGATGTCAAAGGGGGAGTAGTGGGATGTGAAAAATGGTCAGAAGAAAGGACATCATCTGCTCAAGGGGAGCATACATTTTTTTGGCACACAGTTTTGGTAAGACAATTTTGGCAAACTATTTTTGGATATTATTTTGGACACTTTTGATTTTTCTCATGAGTGTTGCCACCAATGCCAAAGGAGGAGATTGTTGGAAAATGCACACTCCAATGAGAAATTGTAGGTGATTAAAGGTTTTGTCATTGATAGCAACCTTGCAATCATATGACACCGGCAAGACAAAGATACCAGCACTGGCATCGATAGACTGACTCTACACCAGCATACAGAACACCGATAGTGAAAGGAAGGATACCGACACCTTGGCCGACTTCAATTTTGTTTAAAATGTATTTTGTAATTAATTGTAAAATTATTATAGGCCAACATGGCGAGTTGTAATATGGCTCATATATGTATGAGATCATTGTAGATCATTTTGTAATAGGGTGATAGGCAAAATGATGTAGACCTAATATGAAAATTATTGGTTAAGGGTTTATGTATGTAGTAGAGCTTAAACTGGTACTGAACCTGGCATAGCAGATGCTAATCTGAAGTGGTACAAGACATTGGATTTTTATAATCCTTTTGTAATTCAATGTGACTTCTTTTGTATTTGAGCAGTGAGCTCTAGGCACTTGGCCTTCCTGCATGTGTAGGCCCCTAATGTAAGAGTAATATTCCCTTATTGTCCAATAAGCAAATATTGTGGGTCACAAATCCCACCGAGGTTTTTCCCACACCGGGTTTCCTCGTTAAAATACTGTGTTATGGTGTGCTTCTCATGTTGTTATTATTCTTAGTTACTACATTATTTATGGTTTATCGGTACACAGTTTTGATATGCTTTTCATGTTTTAAGTCAAGTAAATTGATATACCGATTAGATAATGATTAACCGCCCCCCCCCCCCCTCTCAGTATCTTTGGGAATCCTAACACATTGGGCCAAGAGTAACTAATAATTTTCTTCTTCAATTTATTTAATATTTTCCAGGTGTTCCACAATTGCTGAACTTGAGTTTCCAGAAAATTATAGTGTGACTTTATCTTTTCAATTTCCTCAATTGTTCTAATGAATAAAGATGTATCATCTGAATTGATAACATCATTTATCTATTGTGACAATTTGTGGCCTAACTCACAGAGCCATACCTCTTTATCTTTTAACTTGCTTGTGCTAACAAAAACTCCAGGAAATAATTCAAACTTTTGATCAGCATATTCTTTACTATACAGGTTGGCCTTTCTTTCTAGACTAGATCTATCCTCTACCAACCTGGACATGCCCTTTACCAACACACAAGTGGACTTAATAGTGGCATAAACATTTGCCTCTTCATGAGATGAGCACATAAGTTCCCAATCCCCCTCTCTGACCATCCATTTATCCAAAATTGGCTCCAGGGCCGCCTTGTCCTCTTTTAATGCCATTAACATGCTCAAAACCCTCTTCATATATATGTACACAATATAAGCTCCCACTATGTCAGCAAACTTCAAAATTGTGCACCTAACCTTTTCCTCATATTTACTTGCAAATATGGCTTGAGCTTGCTTCAATTTTTCCATTTTATCTTGAATAGACTCAGTAGATTGGAAACGAGGATTTACAGGAGACAAGGGAAACTCAATGATTGGACTAGCTGATGGATTTTTAGCTAGAGAAGTGGCAATCATCAAGGTAGAAAATTCACCTTAATGATGTTTCCCTACTATTTGATTCTTCAACTTGGTAGTCATACTATCCCTCTCAGTTATTTTAGCTTTGGCTTCATTGTAGGCTTTTAGGATTACCTCGAACTTGACCTAGAGATCAGCCTTTTCCTTGGCCTCTTTCTTAGCTATAGCCATGTTGAATTTTTCTAATTCCAAAATTGTGCCAGCAACCTCTACTACCCCTTGTCCTTTACTCTCTTCACAATCATGCCTTCGAGATAGCTAGACTCTGAGGTGTCTTTCATCTTTTTTCTCTCTTCCCTCCTTAGTGACCACATAACTAAAGTAGCATGATCATTGCTATAAGTTACTCCTTCCAGGGGCTTCGTCTCCTTCCGTACTACCTCAAGCACTAATGCATCTGCTATATCCCATTCAGGGAGAATCAAAACTCTTGCTTCTGCAATCATTTTCCTCCCTTGTTTGGGGTAATATTCCCAAATTTTGTCAACATTTATTGCTTTACGTTTGCTTCAATTGTAGATGCATCTTTGTGAGGACTCTCATTTTTCCTTTTCTCACATCTTGCCTTGAACTGGCCTATATTTCTCCTCCAAACAAACCACAAGAAGGACCCTATTTTGATGAAACTATCATCTGCCAAAAACTCCTCACTGGCCTACTTAAAGATAGGGTCTAGTTCTTTTCCTATAAAGTCCTCTATTGTTAGGTCCATTTGGGCACTTCCTAGTTCTTCAGGAATTCCTTCTTGCAACTCCTCATAAGTGAAAGCACTTTCCCTAAGGCTTCCTAATTGCAGCAGTTGCTCTGCTACTACATGTTCATCCCCTACATGGATTGGGGATTGAGATGGATAATATAAAGGCTCATTTATTTGTACCTCTTTTCCTACCCTTTGCCTTTTAGGAGAGTCTTGGGTTTCCACAATATCTACTAATGGCCTTCTTCCCTTTGAGGAGGAAGATTCACCTTTTGTTGGCATTAGCATATTATAAGTAGGTCTTTTGTGCATCACATAATCACCTGGGGGAACTGTCTTGGGAAAAGAAGGATTAGCCAACACAAGTTTAGCCTTTTTAGGGACATTCTTTAATATAGCCTCCCTCTTCTCCTTTAAAGTTTGCATTAAATCTTCAAAATAAAGAATTAAAAACTTGACCTTTTCCTCAAAAGGAGTAAAACTGGCTAGGGGGTCATAACTACTATCAAATTGGTGGATGAAATCCTGAGCTTTCTTAAAAGCTATCCAATTTTCTTTCCTCAATTCCTATTCATCTAAGTTGAACTCATTTCTGATAAAATCTTTAGGAAAATGGAACTGGTGTGCTTTACCCTTGCATACGACTCTCTTCTTAAACATACCATTAAAGAAATCCTTTGGGTCGGCAAATCTTGCCACTGCAGTAGACAACCTGTACAGCCAAAAGAAATCATAAAATTGTGTCCAACCACCCTTGGTGATTACAAACTGATGTGCCACAGTAATAGTTGGGAAAATTGTTCCTTTCCCCTTATCTGTCAATTCTGCTTCTTGCAGGCCTCTAATCTGCCTCAGGACCTCAACAATTCCTATAATCAATGGGACTTGATATGGGAGAAAATATGGAGTTCCTCTAAAACCAAAAACTCTGAACACAGTGGCGACAAGGTACAGATATATGTCACCCTAGTTATGCACACTCTTGATGTCTTTAGCAAATTCCTTAGGCCTAAGGAAATCAAGGAGAGCTTTAGGAATCCTAGGGTTCTACGGGCACAAAAGGATTCTAAGCCTAGGTGCAAAGCATCTATCAAAATCTAGGTAACTTGCATCTTCTCTATCCCAGGACAAAATTGTGCTCCACAACTGAACGGGCATCTCCTCACCGTCTTTTTCTTTGATCAAGTCCATTTGATTAGCAAAATATTCAGCACCTTTAAATAAGAACATGTACATGAGGAGAGAGTACCATCCAAAATGTCTATCCACCTTAGCATTTTTTATCCCTATCAATCCCTCATGAATGGCATCAGTGAGATAAGGTGCAAAATCAAAAGTCATTGCCAGAGATGGGTTCAAAATCTATGCTATCATGAGCATATAGTGGGTTGGCATAGGAGTTTCTACATCCTCCCCAAAAATATGACATAAGGACCAATACATCCCTTTAGCCCTCAAAGTAAATAAGTTTAATGAAAATGGTTCCATGGTGCTAGGGCCTACAACTATTAGTCCTCCTATTTTGGTGAAGAATTCCTTTAAGGGGCCATTTCTGAGGCGGTCTCTCTGTGGATCATAAACCTTTGCAAGTGTTTCAAAATTGATGGGCTCTAAATAATTTGATACCTCACTGAGTCTGAAAACTCTCCTGAACTCATCATCATTTATTTCAATTAGAGACCCGCCATTTACATTCTTTATAGTCCTGGTATTGGGATCATAATTATTGGCAATTTGGGTTAACAAGTCCACATCCATGAAAACCCTAGGGACTATAAGCTTCCCAACATCTAGTTCCCATATACTATTTATAGGAGCACGATAATTTCTCTCACTCAAACCCACTTTGAAAAGTCCCAAACCTGATATTCCTATCAGGGGATCCCTCAACCAATTCCCTTTATCATATAGGCCATCGCCAATTCTTAGGTGGGAAGCTTTAGGCACCAACTATTTCATTTTACCTAGACCATTAGTGGACCTAGTTAATTGCTCTAAAAATTCATCAAAAATGGCTCTCTCCTGGTAATTAACCTTCCTCATGAAATCTCTTCGTGGTGCCATCTCAGAATTACAATTATTTCAATTAAATCTTAGATAGATTTCTTGAGAAATCAAACACCCAGTGATACCAATTCAACGGCAACTGTTAAGCAATTTGCAGAAACTTACTTGTTGCCTGAAAAAAATTTCTCTGTGCACTGGTTCCTCTACAAGCTTCTTCAAATTGATGCCAAAGTTTCAACTGATGTGAAGATTATTATGGCAACTAAGCATTAAGCAAAAATAATTAAGCCACATGCTTCAGTAATTAATTAATAATTGAATTCAAAAAATGGCTCCAACGGACAACAAAATTTTTCTAAGTGTTTTTCCTTTTCATTGTTTCGCGAAGAGTAAACTTCATGCATCTTTGCAATGTGAAACAAAATGCATCATCAGATCATCAACTAACCGCTCGACTGTTATCCTTCACCATGACTACTTGTCTTTATGACTGACTGTGACCGCCACTGCTAGTGGTTTTTCGCTGTTTCGCAAAAGGTAAACATCTTGCACCTTTACCATGTGAAATAGCGTGTGGAGTCCGATCAACTTCAAGTTTATCGGTCTTAAGTCTCTTTAGTCTTCAATGTGGGCCCTCTTTGCAAATTCACTCATCTGCAAACCTCCAGCAAGTATCTTCCACGTGGTTGTTTTTGGTATTTTGGTATGGTTTTGTCATTGATGTCAACACTTACTAGCACTTATCAACTCTGGCACTTTGGAGAATCAGCAACATTCACTGATAAGCAAGTGACTTATGCACAGTCACCAATATCTGGTACATCGGCAAGATATAATGTTCACAGGCACTTGGAATGGCATGGAAAACACCTAGTTATGTCGAAGACATCGTTTGGACACTTTGTCTTGGAGATTTGTTCATTGGCATATTCGTATTTGCATATTTGTTGTTACCGGCAAATAGGTCCAGGTTATACATTGGGATGTTTATCTTTTCCAGATGAGCATGACACACTATGGAGATGTCTTATTAATGTTATAAATGCATCAAAGCTGAAATGTTGAATCGGTTATTGCATCGAACATTATTTTATTTGTAAATTGATTTTATTGTAATATCTTTTAGAGCCAACCTACTAAAATTGGTCTTAGGTTATGATATAAATGTACAATCTTAATTTGTAAGATTGGGTGTGGAATGTGAAAAAGAATTATGTGAAGGTATATGAGAGAATAAGCAGAGCTATACACGTAGACATCATTTGAAGGTGGAAGGAGGGTTTTTGTGAAGATAATCAGAACTACACCGGTACTGAATCCAACATAGAAAGATGCTAATTTGAGTAGTACATCCTTATTGGATTTAACCATCCAATTGTAGCCAGTGTGACTCCTATTTGTGTTTGAGCAGTGAGCTCTAGGTGCTTGGCCTTTCTGCATGTGTAGACCCCATTTGTATACACATACTATCTGCAGTAGTATCATCTGATTGTGGGTAAGGTTTCCCACCGTGGTTTTTCCCCTTACAGGGTTTCCACGTACAAATATTGGTGTTATGTGTTGTGGATGTTATTGTCTTTCTCTTTCATGCATTAATCTTTACCGGTATTGTAATTAACTGATAAAACTGTCTACTGGCATAAAAGACTAGTTTGTTGGTATTAAGAATTAAAGTTGGTTAAGTCCTTTTGGTTTGAATTTATTTGACAACTGATTCACCCCCCTCCCCCTCTTAGTTGTCCCCGGGACCTAACAGTTGTCACTTATTTGTCCAATAAATCTGCCATTCTCCACATCTAAACTGCCACATGTCTCACTGCACCATGAATTTTACCAACACCGCCACCTTTTCAAATGGACCAATTTGGAAATTAAATCGGAGCCACGTATCCCATTGAAAAATCATTTTCTTTCTTAGTAATACATCTAGTTGTATCACCACCTAATCTGCCATGTCACAAGTAGCTCTGTTTTGCTATTTCATGAAGGATAAACATTGTGCTACTTTTCATTGTGAAACAATGTGCAGTGTCTGATTAACTTCGATTTGATCAGTCTTTAAACTTGGGAGCCACTTACCTACTAGGCCCACCACCTTTTTGTTGCTTTGTGAAAGGTAAACATCTTGCACCTTTTTAATACAAAACAATGTCTGTTGTTAGATCATGTTGAAGATGCTCGCCCTTTATTTTTGGAAGCCGCTTGCCTGTCAGGTCCACCATCCTTTCCCTATTTTGTGAAGAGTAAACTTCATGTTATTTCTCAATGCGAAACTACGCGCACCATCAAATTATCTTGGAGATGAATGTTCTTTAACTCGCAAGCCAATCTATATGCCAGGTCCACCACCCTTTCACTACTTTGTAAAAGGTAAATAGCACCCATCTTTGCATTGCAAAAGAGCACCAACTGTTAGATCAACAATAAGATGCACATTCTTTACAACACCTGATAGACAAAAATAAAATGAAATAAAACTTAGGAAAAGGGCATTAATCAAAAGAATTTTATATCCTGCCAAGGCAAAGACCTAAAAAGGGACCCCTTCTCTAACAATGGACCGACCCTTCCACTTAAGTGGAAAAAGTAACAAGGAAATATAAGGAGAAACTTAAAATATGCAAAATTTCAAAGTGCAGAACCCTAATCCCTTGGAAAAAATAACTCTAAGGAACCAACAAGGCACTGAACACCTGACAAAATAATGGATCGAAAGGAAAATAAACCCAATATCAAAATAGGGACAACAATATTGGTGTGACTGGATCAACATTCTATACTAGTGTACTCATTGTAGGTTCATTTGATATTATCTCTATTGTTGGTTCAGATTCCATGTACCTTGAATTTCCTCTAAACTGTTCATCAATCTTCACATTTGTACTCTCAACAATTTTCTGCAATCTCTTATTGAAAAATCTATATGCCTTTCTCTTAGATGAATAGCCAAGAAATATTCCTTCATCACTTCTAGGATCAAATTTTCCAATATAATCATGTCTCCTAATATAACATTTGCTTCCAAATATTCTGAAATATTTAAGAGTAGGAGTATTACCAAGCCATAGTTCATGAGGGGTCTTACCGGTTTCACCTTTGATGTGAACTCTATTGAATGTATAAATAGTTGTATTGACTACTTCTCTCCAATACACATGAGGTAGGTTTGCTTCTGATATCATGCTTCTAGCTGCATCGAAAATAGTTATGTTTTTCCTTTCCACAACTATATTCTGCTGGGGTGTCCGAGGTGCAGATAGTTGTCTCCTATTTTCATTCACTTCATAGAATGTATTAAATTCCTTAGATGTGAACTCACCTCCTTGATCTGATCTCAAACATTTGATTTTCTTACTGGTTTCATTCTCTACCATTACCTTGAAAAGTTTGAATTTCCCAAAGGCTTCTGATTTCTCCCTAAAAAAAGTAACCCTACACATTCTAGAATAGTTATCAATGATTAGCATAAAATACCTATCTCCTTGTAAACTTCTAGTTCTTGTTGGATCACATAAATTAGTATAAATTAAGTCAAGGACATTATTGGATTTTTCTGGAATACTTTTAAAATATGCTCTAACTTGCTTTCCAAATTGACATTCCTTACATACTAGAATGTGAGGTTTAACAATCTTAGGTAAATTTCTTACTACCTTAGTTGTGCTGATCTTCACAATGCAATCAAAATTTACATGACACGGTCTCTTATGCCATAACTAACTTTCATCAATATGTGCAATCAAGCATGCCATCTCATGGTTATTCAAATGAAAGATATTACCTCTAGTCTGATTATCGGTTGCAATTTCTAAACCAGTTATGTTCATGATTTTGCATTTACCATTCTTGAATTGTAATTGAAATAGTTTTTCAACTAATTGGCCAACACTCAAAATATTATGCTTCAAACCTTAAACATAGTAAAAATTATCAGTATTGTGCTTACCATCAAAAGATATAGTGTCTTTTCCTTTGATCAAACAAGCTTTATCGTCTCCAAATCTTACTAGACCTCCATTGTATTTCTGAAAGGTTAAGAATTTACTTTTATCACCAGTCATATGATGTGGACATCCAGAATCAATGATCCATTCATCCTTATCTTTAATTTTAGCTCCTAGGGCCTACTCTACCGGTTGAACAGTAGGTGTCAGTTGATCTTTTGTTATAGCAACAAAAACCCATCCATTGTCTATCGATTCCTCATCAGAATCATCAGTAACTCCTTCATCAACATAGTAACATGATTTGTCTCTATTCTTCTTAAATCTGTATCTCTGATATTCAGGGTTAGGCTTATATGTTCTTTTAGCTTCTTCTTTCAATCTTGCATGTCTATTAGGACACCTAGATGCCATATGACCAATTTTATTGTAGTTAAAACATTTAAAAGGTGCTTTACCTTCATACTTACTTCCAACTGGACCTTTAGGCATTTTACTTGAAAATAGTGCTTCAATCTCTTCAAGTTCTTCATTCTCTCTTCTGATTTATTCAAGTTCTCTAGCATAGAAAGCTTTCCAATTAGATTTTTTAGATGATGATGATGATGTTGTAGATGATGAAGCTTTGAAAGCCAAATCTATCTTAATTGAAGAAATAGGACCAAATTCCCCAAGTTCAAAAGTGGAAAGTTTTCCAACCAAAGTATCTCTAGATACTAATGCATTAGGCATTGTTCTCAATTCATTTATAGCATTTACTTTCATTTTATATGCCGATGGCAAATCTCTTAAAACTTTAGAAACAATTTCATCTTCACTTAAGGATCCTCCACAACATTGTATACCCAAAACAATTTCATTAACTCTTTCCATAAAAGTAGAAATCCTTTCATCTTCTTCCATTTTCATATTTTCATACCTAACCCGGAAGCATTCCAGTTTTGCAATTTTGACAGTGGTATCACCTTCATTCAATGTCTCTAATTTATCCTAAATAGATTTAGTTGTAGATCTATCTGATAATCCCATGATTTTCTCATCTAATAATGTGCTCGAAAGTGCTTCTCTTGCTTTGCAATCATTTTCCTCATCTTTAGCCAAGGTGGGTGGATTAGGTTGACCTTGAGTAGGAGAAATATAGCCATTCTTTGTAACATCCCATATTTCCTTACCAATGCAATTTATATGTGTCTCCATCCTGATCTTCTATACACCATAGTTGGTTCCATCAAGTTTTGGATTGTCCTTCTTGAAATAGTTAGAAGACATAGGATCTCCTCAAGCTATTAAAATTCTGAAAAAAGAGGACTATGCTCTAATACCAATTGTTAGGTCCCTGAGACAACTGAGGGGGGGGGGTGTGAATCAGTTATCACTAAATTTCAAACCAAATATAACTTGACCAAACTTAATGCTTAATACCGGTAAACCAAACTTCATGCCGATAGACAATTTTAACAGTTAATTGCATTACCGGTAAAGTTTAATGCATGAAACAGAAAAAAAGATAACATCGACAACACATAACACATATATTTTCATGTGGAAATCTTGTAAGGGGAAAAACCATGGTGGGAAACCTTACCCACAATTAGATGATACTACTACAGATAGTATGTGTGTGCAATATGGAGTCTGCACATACAGAAAGGCCAACTGACTAGAGCTCACAACTCAATCACAAAATGGGAGTCACACTGACTACAATTGGATGATTAAATCCAATGATAATGTACTTATTAAAATAGCATCTTCATATGTTGGATTCAGTACCGGTTAGGCTTTGATTTGTCTTTTGCAAAACCTCCTTGAATCTTGAATGATGTCTACATGTATAGCTCTTCTTATATTCGCATATACCTTATGCTCTACCACTTATTACATTCCCATAACCATTCACACACCAATCTCACAAATGAGATCTTACATATATACCAAAACCTAAGACCAAATGTGTAGGTCGGCTCACTAAAGACATTAGAACAAAATTAATTACAAATGAATCAATATATGATGCATCATGTCAGCTCAATGCATTTACAATAATAACAAATCATCTCCATAATGTGTCGTGCTGATCTGGAGTGGATAATGTTTGTCGGTGCATAACCTAGACCTATTTGCTAGTAACAACAAATATGCAAACCCAATTAGATCAATGACCAAATCACCAAAAAAAAGTGTCCAAACAATGTCTTCGACATAACCAAGTAATCTCCAAGTCATTCCAAGTGTCAGTGAACAATACAACCTATCGGTGAACTATATATCGGTGATTGTGCATAAGTCACTGAACCATGCCGGTGAACATAACCAAGAATCTCCAAAAGTTGACAAGTGTTGATAGGTGTTGACATCAATGACAAAACCATACAAACATATCAAAACATGAATAGGTTTTTCCCATCTTGGGTTTTCCTCATATATACTAGTCTTATGTGATGTCCCTTGTGTGATTGCAATTGTGTTGGTCTCTGCACTAAACGATCAGTCTACATTGAGGTAGATCTATGCTCACATAGGATTAGTAGAAGGAAAATATTTGAGAACCACTGATTCACCCCCTCCCCCTCTTAGTGGTGCATTGTGTCTAACACTCTTGAGTCCATTCTAGGTATTGGGTGTTGTTTGGGTGTCCATGGGGTTTTGTATTAAACATGATGAAATTGTTGAGAAGTTTTTAATTTGAGCAAAAACAATGATGAAATATCTCTTATATTATCATAGGTTAGTCTAGTGATGTGAGAGCACCTAGGAAGTCATAAATACAAATTATTGTAGGAGCCAACATATTCCATATCATTCAAGGACATAGCATATCTATGAGAGGTCAACCTATAGTTGGTCTACACCATGTCAAGGATGAAGTTTCATTATTTGATGTTAGTGACACTAATGGAGTTTTGGGATGTTGATACCTCAACATTCCATCTTTCAATATGGGAGATGATAGTCACACTGTAGAATTTATATAGGATTATCTTTCTTTGAATCTGAGATAGGAACACAAGTATAATAGGACCATGATGATCAACTATTGAAACAAGAGCATCCCCGGTCTCTGAGAAATCTTGCATCAACCAAAAATATTTTCCCTTTCAGTTTAGTTCTTGTTTAGTTGAGTGTGTAATTTTTTGTGTTCTTACCGGTTGGTACCGGTAGTTGCTTGATTTCCTTTGCAGATCCTATTTTTGGTTTCTAGGATGGTTCATGTGCTTAATTCCATATTTTTCAATTCATTTGGATTCTTTTCCATTTAGTTATCGCTCCCTGTTGACTATTTCTGGGTTCTGGGATAGTTTTTTTCTTTTCGGTTAACTTTCCTTAATTAGTAGAGTTGTTCTTTGCATGTGGATTTATTTTGGGTCTTATCCAATGTTCTTTGGTGTGTGGTCGAGCTTCTTGCTGAACTGCACTTCTTGGTTGTTATTTTTCAAAAATATTTCTATAATTCTTAGGGCCGACCTAGTTACAAATTTCATTTTTCCTGCATTGGTAAATGTAATCTTATGAGGCTGGCCTGAATATATTCTGGTGGGTATAAATATGGCATCATGTAATCATTTGTAGGGGAAAAGGAAGTAGAATTGAGAATAAGGATTGAGATTCATATTTGGTGGTCCAGTTGATTCTTATAGTCTCGGTTGGATTGTATCTGGCTTGAAGCCTGCATGTAACTAGTTAACTACCAGATGTTCTATGATGATTGCATGATGATAGCTAGTTGGTTGTCAGAATTTCTAAGGCAATAATATGATCTATTTCTATAATATTGTTATGTTTTCTTGTTGCTTTCATTGTGTTACTCTTTCTGCATAAGTCGTTCAACTCTCTTTTAAGGGTTTCACCAGTTATGGCTGCATCAAATGGTATCAGAGATGGTTATGAATTAGCTGGTGGATGAACTATTTGTGAATATTGAGGCATTCCTTTGGGTGGATGGTTCATTGATTAGAGGAAAGCTACACATGTGTTCAATAGATCACTAAGGGGAGGAAATTGAAACTGGTAGTTAGGTCATCGAGGGGAGCCAATTGAAATGGCAGTCAGATCATCAAGTTGAGGCAGTTTACTGGAGGGAAAGAGGAGATGTTGCCTAGAAGGAAAAACCCCCAGAGGGTAGAGAAGATGATGGAGGACTTCAAGAATGAAGTGAGGAACAAAATCTGAAATGCTTTGGCTGGTTTGCAAAGAAACCCTAAATCTAAGGATGAGTATGAAGAAGTTGGTGAAGAGCTTGAAGAAGAGGCTAAAGGACTGGAAGATAGAAGACTAGAAATATTCCTAAGAGCAGTGACTCAAGCGAGTAAATTTCATAAAGTGGAGGTTTCAAATTTTTTTGGAATGCTGAACTCAAAGGATCTGATTAATTGGATCAGAGAGTTGAAGGACTACTTTGAGTTTGAGGATATCAAGGACCCACAGAGAGTACAGTTGGCACAGACTAAGTTGAAAGGGCATGCTACCTTATGGTGGAAGGAATTGCAGAAAGATAGAGTGGAGAATGGTGAAATGAAGATCACCCGGTGGAGACAGATGGTTGCAACATTGAAAGCCAAGTTCAAACATGGAGACTATGAGTTGGAATTGTTCAAGAAGTTTCAAAACCTAAAACAGAGAAACATGATTGTGAAAGAGTACACTAAGGAATTATATAAGGTGATAATTAGATTTGGACATAGAGAGATGGATAGAGAAAAGGTGGTGAGGTACATAAATGGACTTTCATTTAACATTTAGGATGAGATGAGTATGTTGAGTGTTTCCATAATTGAGGAAGCTTACCAGTATGCTTTGAATGTTGAGGAGAAGATGAGAAGAAGACAACCAAATAGAGGGAAGGATAAATTCAAGGGACAAATGAGTAGAGAGAAGCAAATTGTTGAGGAAGAATCAAAACGTAAGTGGAGTAAAGAACTGGAATATGAAATACAGTGGAAAGGCACTGGCAGTAATGGTAGAGAATTTCCTGGCAAATGTTTCAAGTGTGGAGAAATTAGACATAGATCTTATGAATGTAAGAAAGGAATGGAAATAAGTTGTGTGGATAATGAGGAACCAGAAAGTGAAGTTACCGAACCTAACTATATACTAGAGCAGGGAGAATCCCTTATGTTCAAAAGAGTCATGATGGAGCAGAGCAGTGAGGATATCGGATCTACTCAGAGAAAGAGTCTTTTCTGGACTATGTGCAAATCAAGTGGTAACTATTGCAAGGTTATTGTGGATAGTGAAAGTACTAAAAATTTGGTATCTGAGGAGATGGTTGTGAATCTTGGATTAAAGAGGCTTTAGCATCCTTGTCCTTATTATTGGCAATTTGGAGGAATTGATTATGTGTTGCATTGATGTTTTGTCATTGATGGCAACACCGATTGTTTTGGTTGTTTATCGGTTTCCTAGAGTGGTTGGATTATGATATTGATCCGATATGCTTTGGTATACTTGGGTTTTTCAAATTGATTTGGATATGTCATTCATGCTATTCAGATGCATATCATGATAAGTTGGTTTGCAATTTGATGACTCATATACTATCATTTATTCTAGTAAGCCTTTTGGTCACCCATAATGGTTTTATCGATAGAGATATGTTGAAGATATTTTTGATGCACATGATAAGTGGTGTTGGTGCGGCTTCTAGATGGCTTTTGGGATGTTGTTGGTTATCTTGTTCATGTTCCTGTTGATCGGTGATGTTGGATTTAGTTTATGGCGACCTATTTTGGGTCCAATATTATCTAGTTTATGGACTAGTTTATGTAACGTGTTGGTGGAGTAAGACAACCTGGATCATCATTGGATTGTGGGTTTATGTTATGAATTTATTGTATTATCTTTTAGGTGGCCGACCTTATTGTTTAGGTCTTGGGTTGGTATAAATATGATGTAAGATCTCTTTGTAGATCATGGGTGTATAGGATTATATGTATGGTATGGGATATAGGATTATCTATGGGCAAAATTTTTTGTAATCATATGCAGAGGTTTTGGTCGAATCATAGATGATTGAATTGGGTTTGTGGAAGAGGTTTAAGGCCTTTGGTATTGAGCTTAACTGGAACTATACTCAGGCATAGGAGATGTTATTCTTGCAGTTCAATCTTCATTCCGGATTATAGTACGATGTTTTATGTAGTTAGTGAGGCTCCTTTTTTGATGATTAGTGTGCTCTAGGCTATTGGCCTTCCTGCATATGCAGGCCCCACATTTTTTAATCACATACTTACTCCAAAAGTATTATCTGACTGTGGGTTTGCTTCCCACCATGGTTTTTCCCTTTATCGGGTTTTCAACATACAAATCTTGGTGTCATGTGTTATAGATGGATGGTAACTAATCTATGATTTATGCTTATGCTTAACTGTAATATCAGTTATTTTGGTATTTGGTTTATGCATTCTGGTATTGGGTTTATGTGTTTCGATAATAAGGATTTGAATGCTTAAAGTTTTGTAACCTGTTAACTAATTCAGCCCCCCCCCCCCTCTCTCAGTTGTCCTCTGGTTATTTGAGCTATCTAACAATTGGTATCTGAGCTTGGTCCTCTCTATAGAAGCTTAACCACTTGAGGAAGATCCTATCACATCTAACAGTGCAAGTTCATCAAGTTCATCTGCCACTATTTTTCGGAGAGAAATTCCTAGGCTTGATGGAACAAATTACAAGGTATGGAAGATTTAGACTCATCTGAGATGTCTTGGAAAGGAAATTTGGGAGATCATTGAGAAAGGTGTTAAATATTTTAATCTGGCATTTGGCAATCCTCCTTAGCAATCCTGCATAAGGAGCTTGAGAATGATTGTAGAGCTAGAGAAGCCCTTTTGTGTGCACTCTCCGATCAACAAATAATGGGACTAACTAACAAATCAACTACAAAGGCTATATGGGACAAATTAGACTCTAATTGAAGGTGACCCTACTATTAAAATTGCTAAACTTGGTGGTTAGTGGGTGAGGTAAGAGAACCAAAAGATGAAAGAAGATGAAAGGATTACTACTTTTATGGTGAGAGTTAATGAGATTGTTCTGGGAATTTAATGTTGTGGTGGATTTCTAAGCAAAGATGAAATAGTTTCTAAAGTATTGAGAGCTTTTCCAATGGCTTATAAGATGAAGGCTACTACAATTAATGAGCTGAGAACTATGAAAAACACCTATGTTAATAGGGATGCCTTGGTTGGGAAGTTATCTGCTTTTGAAATTGAGGAATTTGGACCTTCTAGATCTATAAAATTTGAACCTCCTTTTCATGCATCTACATCATCTACCGACAAGAGTGATTGGAAAGATTTATATGCAAAGGAACTAGAGGATATAAAGAAAGAGGATAAAGAGTTTGAGCAACTTGAAGCCTTAGTTGCTAGAAGAGTACCTAAAGGACCTGGAGGAAGTAAGTATGAAAGAAAATCACCTTTTAAATGCTTTGCATGTAATAAGATAGGTCATTTTGCATCTAGATGTTCTAAAATGAATTCAAGATTTGAAGAAAGAGCTAGAAGATATTTTAGGCCTAACCATGATTATCAAAACAAGCATAAGTACAAGAGGAACAAAGATAAAGCATGCTACTTTGTTGATGAGGAAGGTGTGACTGATTTTGATGATGAAATGACACAAGAGTCGGCTATTGGATCCGACAATGAAAAGGAATGGGTATTTTTGGCTATCAAGGAAGATGATCCAATACCTGAAGACTAGAAGGTCCTTGCTGCTAAAATTGAAGACAAGGACGAATGTGTAATTGACAGTGGATGTTCACATCATTTGACTGAAGATAAAAGGAAGTTCTTATCTTTGCAATAATTTGATGGTGGTTTGGTTAGATTTGGAGATGACAAGCATGCATGATCAAGGGAAGAGGAACAATATCATTGGATGGTAGTCATAACATAGATAATGTTTGTTATGTTGAAGGTTTAAGGCATAGTCTTTTGAGTGTAGGACAGCTGGTGGATAAGGGATTTTAGTTACAATTAAAGGATGGAAAATGCAAGATTATCAATAGATCTGGATTGGAGATTGCAACCGGTACACAAACTAAAGGTAATATCTTTCATTTGAACTTTGGTGATAAGACATGTTTGATTGCACAAATTGATGAGAGTTGGCTATGGTATAAGAGGTTGTATCATGTGAATTTTTATTGCATTGTGAAAATTAGTTCTACTAAGATAGTTAGAGATACACCTAAGATTTTAAAGCCCTATAATCTGGTATGTAAGGAATGTCAAATGGGAAAGCAAGTCAGAATTTCTTTTAAGAGTATACAAGACAAATCTAATGATATTCTTGATCTTATTCATACTAATCTGTGTGGTCCTTCTAGAATCAAAATTCTTCACAGTGATAGATATTTCATGCTAATCATTGATGACTATTCAAGAATGATGTGGGTTAATTTTCTAAGGGAGAATTATGAAGCATTTGAAGACTTTAAAATATTTAAAGATAAAGTTGAAAAAGAGACATGATTGAAGATTAAATGCTTAAGGTTAGATCAAGGTGGATAATTCACATTTGATGAATTTAATAGCTATTGTGAGAAGAATGGGATAAAGAGATAGTTGTCTCCACCCTAGACACCTCAGCAAAATGGAATTGTAGAAAGTAAAAACAAAAGTATCTTGGATGCAACTAGAACTATGATGATGGAAGCTAATATATCTCATGTCCACTTGAGAGAAGTTGTAAGCAAAGTTGGTATACACATTCAACAAAGATCATATCAAAGGAGACACTAGTAAGACACATTATGTGTTATGGTTTGGTCATACACTGACAGTTAACTATTTCAGAATCTTTGGTAGTAAATTCTATATCAAAATAGATGATTCCATTAGAAAGTTTGATCCTAGATGTGATGAAGGAATATTTATTGGTTATTCTAATGAAATCAAAGAGTATAGATGTTACAACAAAATATTGCAGAGAATTGTGGAGAGAACAAATGTCAAGGTGGATTAGTAGAACATAAGTCAAATCAGAACTTATAAGAAAGAACTAGCACTGGAAATAATCATAACTGAATCGGTACCACCTACACAAGAACAAAATGTTGAACCAGTTACTCTGGTAGTATATGAAAATTTAATAGTAATTGAAGATCAAGATTGAGAAACAAAAAATCAGAAGACTCCTAGGTATGTAAGGTTGAATCATTCAGAAGATTAGATCATTGGAGACAAAAAAAAAAGGAGTGATGACAAGAAGAAGGTTACCAACTGATGAGGTATGCTTAATTTCTCAATTTGAATTGGCATCAGTAATTGAATCTTGTAAAGATGAATGTTGGATGAAAGCTATGGAAGAAGATTTAGATTAGATAGAAAAGAATAACACATGGACTTTAGTTCCTCGGCCTAAAAATAAGAATGTTTTTGGAACTAAATGGGTTTTAGGAATAAATTTAATGAAGATGGACAAGTTGCGAGGAATAAAGCTAGATTGGTTTGTAAATGATATTCTCGGAAGGAAGGAATTGATTATGATGAAACCTTTGCACCAGTAGCTAGGATTGAAGGTGTGAGATTATTTCTTGCTTATGCTACACATGAAAACTACAAGGTTTGTTAGATGGATGTTAAGTGTGCATTTTTGAATGGAGATCTTGAAGAGGAAGTTTATATTGAGCAACTAGATGGATTTTCACTTTCAAATGACAAAAACATGGTTTGCAGGTTAAAGAAAGCTTTATATGGATTGAAACAAGCCCCTAGAGCTTGGTATGCAAGAGTGGATAGATATCTTTTGAAGCTTGGTTTCACTAAAGGTAATGCTGACATAATTTATATTATAAGATCACTAACAATGACATATTGATTATTCAAGTTTTTGTTGATGATATCATTGTTGGAGGTGAAGATAAGTTGTGTATGAAATTCTTTAACAATATGAAGAATGAATTGGCGATGCCTATGATTAGGGAGATGAAATTTTTCTTAGGTTTGCAAATTTACTCAAACTAATAAAGGTATTTTCATCTGTCAAACTAAGTATGCTAGAGAGTTGTTGAAGAATTTTGGGTTGGAAAATTCTAAACTGGTTGGTACTCCGATGGTTACAAGTGAGAAATTGAAAAAGGAAGATGCATCTGTTAGACAGTTCAAAAAACTGGAAGACAACTGAGAGGGGGGGGCACTGAATCATTTGTCACCAAATTACCAGAACCTCAAGCAATCAAAACATTAATACCAGAAAACAAAATATCAATACTAGAATGCATAAACCAATTACCAAATAGCAGATATACCAATTAAGCATAAACAATAATTAGAGAATAAATACCATCCACATGACACCAAGATTCTTACGTGGAAAACCCAGTGAAGAGAAAAACCATGGTGGGAAGCCTACCCATAGTTAGATAATACTTCTGCAGTAAGTATGTGATTACAAATGAGGGGCATGCACTTGCAGGAAGGCCAACAGCCTAGAGAGACTGCTCATTAAAAAAGGAGTCTCACTGACTACATAAAAATCTAGACTACAATCCAAAAGAATGAATGAACTGCAATTATAGAATCTCCTATGCCTAAGTATAGTTCTGGTTAAGCTCAATACCGGAGGACTAAATCCTCTTACATAAACTCAACTTGATCACCAATGATCAACCAAATCCTCTGCATGAATGATTGTTAAATTATTCGATCCTTACATACCCATACATCGTCATGTGATATAAAATGAGATCTTAAATCATATATATATATAATCCCTCGACCACAAATAATAGGTTCAGCCACCAAACAATAAAGTAATTACATAATTACAAAAACCTATCGACCTAAGAACAAATAAATAATATCCAACCCATAAGACATCCCAGAAATACATCAAGAAGTCCAATCAACACATTACATTAAGTCGGTCCATAACCCAGATAAACCGGACCCAATATAGGACCACACACACTAAAGCAATGATCCCAATCAGCCAAGTCTTGAACACGAACACCATCAGCATCTTGAATCTCTACTAGAAGCCACGCCAACACCACTTATGCATAACATCAAAAACTTACCAGCATATAAGATAGTATCTGATCACTAAATCAAAACTAACTAACTAAATATGAATCTGAGTAGGATGAATAGCAGATCTAAGCCAATTCCAAAAGCCAAAACATATTGAAGCATACCGAATCATCATGGTCTAATCCAACCATAAACCAAACAACTTACCAGGACTAGAAGAATACTGGTAAATATCCAAAACAACTAGTGTTGACATCAATGAGAAAACATCAATGCAACACATAATCAATTCCTCCAAATGGCCAACAATCTCCCCCTTTGGCATTGATGGCAACACCAGATGTGAAAAACATCCAAGTGCCAAGAAACGCGAAACAAATCTCCCACACAAAGATATAGCATTGAAATTATGATCCATACTCTCCCTATAAATGATATCACAATTAAGTTTTGCAAACTTCTCCCCCTAATGTATATATCCCCTTAAGTTTTTAACATGAATATCTCTCCCCCTTTGACATCAATACCATAAATCTGACATAAATATTAAAGAAAAAACATAAACCGCTAAATCACAAGGCTAACTACTCCCCCTGAGCAATAGCATCACCACATCAATCTGGAATGAATAATCTCTGATAATGCACATCAGACTAATGCCAAATAGCATCAACTAGTTCTCTATCGGAGGGGCAGAAGCCCCTAGTTTATCTCTGAGGTACTCAAATGACTCTTTAAGAGAAGGTTTAGTAAAAATGTCTACAATCTTCTCTTTAGTGTTCACATAAACCTATCTAACTTTATTTTATTCCACCTTCTCTTTCAAAAAGTTTGATAGATATGTGTTTTGTCTTAGAGTGAAATACTAGATTCTTTGATATGTCTATAGCAGCAAAGTTATCACAATGAATAACTACCAGTCCAATGCAATGTACTTTTATGTCCTTCAACATTTGCTTCATCCATAAAACTTGTGTACAATTAGTAGCAGCAACAACATACTCAGCTTCAATAGTAGATAAAGAAGTACATGATTGTTTCTTGTTGATCCATGAAATAAGTTTGTTTCCAAGAAAGAAAGCTCCACTGAAAGTACTTTTTCGGTCATCAACATCACCTACCTAATCTGCATCTATATATGCACATAAAGTAAAGTCATCATCCTAAGGGTACCACAAACCATATTCAAATGTACCTTGCAAGTATCTAAAAATTCTTTTCATCGCACTCTCGTGATTTTCTCTAGGATCACTTTGATATCTTGATGCAATGAAAATAACATTCATTATGTCAGTCCTAGTCTGAGTCAAATATAGAAGACCTCCAATCATAGACTTGTATCTTGTAGGATTTACCATTACAAATTCATCTTTCCTTGTCAATTTCTCACTTGTAACCATAGGAGTACTTACCAGTTTGGAGTCATCCATACCAAATTTCTTCAACAATTCCCTAGCATACTTAGTTTGATAGATGAAAATATCTTTATCAATCTGAGTAATCTGGAAACCTAAGAAAAATTTCATCTCTAATCATAGACATTTCAAATTCATTCTCCATATTTTTTGAAAATTCCATGCACAACTTGTCTTCACCTCCAAAAATAATGTCATCAGCAAATACCTCAATAATAAATATATCATCATCTATGACTTTATAATATAGATTATTGTTAGCATTACCTTTAGCGAAACCAAGCTTCAAAAGATATTTATCTAACATTGCATACCAATCTCTAGGTGCCTGTTTCAATCCATATAAGGCTTTCCTTAACCTGCAAACCATGTTTTTATCGTATGAAAGTGAAAAACCATTAGGTTTCTCAATATAAACTTCCTAATGAAGATCCCCATTTAGAAAGGCACACTTAATATCCATCTGATAAACCTTATAGTTTTTATCTGTAGCGTAGGCAAGAAATAATCTTACAACTTCAATCCTAGCTACAGGTGCAAAAGTTTCACCATAATCAATTCCATCATTTTGAGAATATCCTTTACAAACCAATCTATCTTTATTCCTTACAACTTGTCCATCTTTATTTAATTTATTCCTAAATACCCATTTAGTTCCAATAACATTCTTATTTTTAGACTGGGGAACTAAAATTCATGTGTTATTCTTCTCTATCTGATCTAATTCTTCTTCCATAGCTTTTATCCAACAGTCATCTTTATATGCTTCAATTACTGATACCAGTTCAACTTGAGAAATTAAACATACCTCATGAGCTACCAATCTTCTTCTTGTCATCACTCTATTTTTATCCCCAATGATCTAATCTTCTAAATGATTCAACCTTACATACCTAGGAGTCTTCTGATTCTCTATTCCTCTTTCATGTTCTTTAGTTATTGTTGAATTTTTTAATACTACTGGAGTAACTGGTTCAACATTCAAAACTAGTAAAGGTGTTATCGATTCAGTTATGATCATTTCCAGTACTGTTTCTTTCTCAAAAACTCTAATTTGACTTTTATTCAGCTCATCCACCTTGACATTTGCAATCTCCACAATTCTCTACAATCTCTTGTTATAACATCTATATCCTTTTCTTTCATTAGAATAACCAATAAATATTCCTTCATCACATCTAGGAACAAATTTTCTAATGAAATCATCTCTTCTGATATAACATTTACTACCAAATATTTTGAAATACTTAAAGGTAGGTGTATTGCCAAAACATAATTCATAAGGTGTCTTATCGGTTTCTCCTTTGATATGTACTATGTTGAATATATAAAATGTGCTCACTACTTCTATCCAGTAGATATGAGGTAGATTAGCTTCTATCGTCATGGTTCTAGCAGCGTCCAAGATAGTTATGTTCTTTCTTTCCACAACTCCATTCTGCGGAGGTGTCCATGGAGCATAAAATTGTCTCCTCATGCCATGCTTCTCACAAAAGTTGTTAAACTCACCATATGTGAATTATCCATTGTGATATGACATTAAACACTTAATATTCAATCCTATCTCAGTTTCAACTTTAGCTTTAAATTTTTTAAAATTTTCAAAAGCCTTAGATTTCTCCCTTAGAAAAGTAACCCACATCATTCTAGAATAATCATCAATGATTAGCATAAAATATCTATCACCTTGAAAACTTTTGATTCTAGCAGGGCCACACAAATGAATATGAATAAGATCAAGAACATCATTAGATTTGTCTTGTATACTCTTAAAAGAGGTTTTGACCTATTTTCCCATTTGACATTCTTTACATGCCAGATTATAGGGCTTTACAATCTTAGGTATATATCTAACTGCCTTAGTTGAACTGATATTTACCATGCAATCAAAATTCACATGACATAGCCTTTTATGCTATATCCAGCTCTCATCAATTTGTGCAATCAAACATTTCTTCTCACTGGAATTCAAATGAAATATATTACCTTTTGTCTGAGTACGGGTTGCAATCTCCAATCCAGATCTATTAATGATTTTGCATTTTACATCCTTGAATTGTAATTGAAATCCCTTATCCACCAATTGTCCTACACTTAAAAGATTATTCCTTAAACCTTCAACATAATAAACATTATCAATATTGTGCTTACCATCTAATGATATAGTTCCTTTTCCTTTGATCATACATGCTTTGTCATCTCCAAATCTAACCAGACTGCCATCAAATTCTTGCAAAGATAGAAACTTCCTTTTATCTCTAGTCATATGATGTGAACATCCCCTTGTTAATTACCCATTCATCCTTATCTTCAATTTTAGCAGCAAGAGCCTTCTCTTCAGCTACATTTTCTTCTAGTGCTAGAACTGTTAGACACAATGCACCACTGAGAGGGGGATGAGTTAGTGATTCTCAAACTTTTCTCTTTAACTATTCTAGGTGATCATACCAATTCACAGATTATAACTCAATGCAGACTTATCGGTTAGAGGGGAGACCACCACAAATGCAAACACACACAAAGGGGTATCACATAACACCAGTATGCATGAAGAAAACCCAAGATGGGAAAAACCTCGGTGAGTAATGCTATTGGAGTCTACTGCTCCAATCCAGCCTCACAATGAAATCTATTACAAAGTTTAGAGCACCAACTCAAGGAGCTACAACCACTAATTTAGGGCACCAACCCAAGGAGCACCAACCCCTAACTGATTTATGGGATACAACCCAAAGGAGCTACAACCCCTAGTAATTTATGAGCACCAAACCAATGGAGCACGAACACCTGATTGATTTATGGGCTACAACCCCTACTAGTTTATGGGCACCAACCCAAAAAATATACAACCCCTGCTAGTTTATGGGCACCAACCCAAAGGAGCTACAACTCAGTGATCACAATGATAGCTTCAAATATAAAAGTGGTCATACATTTACAAGTGAATCTTCTAACCATTTCATATACTTCACTCTACTAGTGAGACACCTTCTTTGCTACACCAGTTTACCTCTCTTTGTTGCTGCTTACTAGTTTACACTCTATCTGGTTACCTTGCTCTGCATATGCTTTTTCGGATCTCTCCTTCACTGTTCTACAGTTTAGCACCGTCTATTGTCTTCCTATTGGTACAAGCACCTACCAGTTATCTTCCCTAATGCAATCTAGCTGCTATACCAGTTGCTCAAACCATACCGGTTAAACCCTCTATTAAACCTTATCATCGGTTTAACCTTCACTCACTCAGTCACTATTATCTTCTACTATTTTCACTCTAATTGATCTAACTCTCTCATGCAGCACTCAATCACTTTGGAATAGCTCTATCTTCTCCCATCAAATAGCTCTTAACAATATCTTTGGCTTGCATATTTATAGACCAGTCTTCCCACCAAAATCCAATTCAAATCTCAGGTGGTTAGGGTTACCTCATCAACCTCGAGGAAAACCAAGTCCAATCAGATCTTATCTAATTTCATCACCTAGACAACTATCTGCACATCACCACTATTTTCATGCTTTCTAGAACATGCTTTCTATGCTTGGCATTTTGCATTCAATATGTCGGTTTATCCCTTGGTCAAATGCCATAAATGTCTTAGTTGTTTCCTTTGCCAACTTGACCTGCATAATCAATCTATCCTAGATCTCAAGCCGCAAACTTTTGCAACTCCTCTACAACACATCCCATGATTTATGGGGTCTACCATTAATATTCACCAACTCTGCAACAATCCCGTTAGTGCACACAACATCTACCACTGCATGCAAGCTCACCACCTTGACTCCACATGGCACCTTTGTCGACCAATTGCTAGATTGGACCTTTATGTTGGTTCAAACAAGATCATTGACCAAACACTCAACCGACTCTTCTTTTCTATCAGTTCACTAACCTTGATGGTATCTCACACTTTACTGGTTAACCTTCATGTCTACTCTTTGTTGAACTACTAGTAGAACACCTTAACCAGTCACCAGACATGTCTATCCATAGCATGCTCATTCTCATAAGGTAGAATCACATCTCTTAGCATCTTTGCTTCCTTATCGGTTCTCATGCTTACCAATAGTCATCCTGATGACACCATGTAATCAACCTCTAGTGATTTCCATCTAAAGCATCTACTTGTCATTTTTCATTCTCTATTTTTAGCTGCTCCACTTTGCATTCTTCATCATCAGACTGAATATCATCTTAGCCAGTTTGTCAAGGTGGCAAACTCATCACTCTTCATCTGTACCAGTAACTCAACATGCCTTCTCTATTGGTTTAGTGCATATCCTTGATCTTATGCACTTGAGGCATTCCTTTGATTCACGGGTAGATCCGGTGTAAGCCTTCAAACACTTGCCTTTACCTCTTCTTCCTTATCTCAAAGAACTTTAATAAACACTATGTATAATAGGAGATAAGTTCTACTTTATTGGTGGTAGTGATTTCTTGTCATTTGCATCCTACAATGCACTCAGGTGGCTTCCCTATTTGTACAACAAATATTCAAATAGGCACATGTGATCTAGTGTGGGCACATTCATTGTCAGTCATATCTTCACATGGTGAATGCATCTCTTATCCAGTGGGAGTACTGTTGTTTTGCAACCACACAACATACCAGTGACCTGTTCATTCTCCTCCTCCAATGTTGATGTGATTTAGGTTACATTCTACCTTTTCATCTGATACAACATCCAAGCATCCTTCTCATTGTCAACACTTCACTTACTAGTTGCCATACTCTCCTTACCAATGATACACTATACCGGTAACCTATCTATTTCATCCACACAAGTCAAACACTAACTTGTGTACCGGTGACTCAAGTGGTCATTCATCTAAATGACATACTGTCCCTTACCTTACTGGTATTCTACAACACAAGGTGATATCAAAGATATTTCATTTTGTACTCCTCCATGACAGTGTTGCACAAACATCTCTTATACCAATAGTCATCCTATACTAGTTGATATCAATGATAATACGATGCCAACAATCTCCCCCTTTGGCATTGATGTCAACTCATGTAGTATCCGGCATACTACATAATCTCTTTCCTTTGTATGATTCAATGGATTCTCACACATGTAGTATGCCGTATACTACAAAATATTTCCCCCCCTTTGACAACAATGGCAAAGGGAACTGTCAGGATTATCATTCCTCCTTGTATTTACCGGTGACTAACATAATTATTTCTCCCCCTTTATCATCATTGGATGCATCTACTCCTTTGATGCCACTTGCATTTTATCAAGTCACAACACTTGAGATTGACAACTCAACCATCAAGTGGCACCAATTGAGCATGCAAATATAATGCAAATTGTTTAAAGAACTCAATTTCAGAAAGATGTGTCAGTGAATACTACTTATGCATCGGTCAAACTACATCACCTCCCATTTGATCCCAAATTTATTTATAATCAAATGTGATTGCACTATGAATACAACCAACCAAATGACAGGTAGATACCCTTAACCATGAGATTATCCTAGGTATTCCTGCTACGATTTCCATCATCTGCAGTTTGGGAAGTTAGTATCCTCACAAGTTCAAGCATGTTGGCTTTGTTTTATAAATACTTGAACTCCCCCTAAGTCATACATCTTAGGTTCTTATTGCCTATCAGGTCCAATACCATGATTCCAATCAACTCCATATATCAGTTGAATTGTGCATATATGATCATCTGATGATCTTTAGCTCCATGATATCCACCACAACCTATGACATGATCCTAGATCTTCACAATTCTATACAATGATATCATCATGCCATAAATTAAACCGATTAGCCCAAAAACATGCATTCATGCATGATCAACCACCTGGCCAACATATGTCATTCGGGTGTTCATCAACACCACCTAAGACATAACTTCTCATTCCATGTTACTGGGGCTAATGCAATGATATACAACCTCATTGTCTTACATAATCTGCAAGTACCTATTCAACATTCATGTCAATAATATCTTGCACATATCATTTTCCTGTACCAATCTATTATCACAACTGGAACACCTTCCTATGACTCTTGATATTTTGTGTCACCTTGTATCTGATTCTAATTGTTATCTTGTCATACATTGACACAATAGTATTGATCCAACACTGATTTGAAGGTGTGTAGCCCAGGCATGCACTACACATAGTTATCTTCTCATTTCCATATTTCATATTGGCAACACTTTGTTATTCCTTCTCTAAGGGGGTGAATGATCAAGTTCAATATACTACTCCCCCTGAGCTCCTACATCTCATTTACACCTTAGGAGATATCACCAGTGCATTGAATGCACAATGTTAGTCCATGGTATTCTTCCTCCACACCTTCTTGGTTTCATTCTTCTTCCCATTTTTAGTCTTTCCTTCTTTTGTTGATGGGTCCTTCCATTTCCTGATTCTACCTCACAGTTGGAATTAGTGCTATAGTAGCACACAACATCCATCCTAAATTCATGATTGGGGAATCTCTTGACATACCGGTTTGACCATCTTCTTTTGGTCATGTTGTTGTGACTGGTAACCAAAACCGGTGGACCTCTTGCTTCTGTAGGGAAATTTCTTCTTTGGTTCCATGCAGGTCTCTAACTTTCATATGCTTTGTACCTACTTTTCTATAGAGTATAGTTGTTGTACTGGCCTCCATGTGACTACAAGTACCTCTTCCTGCATTCAAACTCTTTATGGCCAATTCCAATGCAGTTATAAGAAATAATATCTGCATAACCAGGAGATGGAACATGCATGTATTTACTCCTGGATACATTTTTTTCATATTCATGATGTTTTTGAGATCCTAGAATATTATTTCTAGATCTCTTTCTACATTCTTCTGCCCTATGGCCATGATCATTGCATGCAAAGAAATAACTAGACAAGGATGGTTTATGGATTAAATACTTATTTTGCCATGCATGGGGAGATCTCACAAATCTAGTACCTCCATTTATGCTTCTTTGGGGATGGATCCTAGATTGTCCACACTCTACAACTCTTCCATCTGATCTCTTCTTTTCCAACACTTTCTTTGTCTTCTGGACAGTAACATTTCTGTGTCTTCTCCTGGTAGGAAGTCCTCTTTGTTGTCTTCTCATGTTCTTGCTTCCGGTGAAGTTGTCCTCTCTCATCCTCCCTTTACCTTAGGGATCTGTATTGTTCCTTATTCTTGCAACATCGGTCTTCATGCTTGTCTACAAGTCTTCACCAGTTGTGGTTAGCTCAATCTTTTTCTAGGGAGCATTTCTGACTGTGAGGTTATGTCCCTTGTTTTCTCCATTTGGGGAGACAAACAAAATGTCATTGTGGGGGACATTCTTGCTAGTGGAGCATTCACTGACACCACTTCCTAAACCTTTAGTGTCCTTGGCATTCTTTTGCTTCTTCAACATCTTCTCCAAGGCATCATTGCTATTGTCAAACCATATTCTTACCTTTAGCTCATCTTGACACTTCTCAAGGTCATTTTAGAGAACCTCCATTTCTCCAAGTAGTTGTTGATATTCTTTATTTTTTACTTGTAGCCTAGATGCTAGATCTTCACACCGACACTCCTTGGTGCCTTCCTTGTGAGACTTCAACTCTGAGATGCTTTTCTTAGACTCTTCAAGGCATTTCATCAATTGGTTCTACTCCATAATAGCAGCATTATTTAATATCTTGTATTCCTTTCTTACTCTATTGAGTTCTTAAAGTGTATTTACAAGCTCTCCTTCAAGATCAACTTGTGCATCTTCTTCTTCTTCATCATCTTCATTATCACTACCAAACACATCATATCAATGGGATCTATTTGCATTAAACCCTTTTGATGTGTGATTCTCAATATCCATCTCATGGGTCATGAAGAGATGAGTCTCCTCATAACCATTTCTACTGCAATAATCGGATCTGCCTCTATCATGTATACATGTGTATGCTGCATTGTTCTTCTCACTCTCACAAACTGATCAAGTGGAGTAGGGTTCATTTCCATAAAGCTTATTTAGTCTATCCCATAGACTCTTTGTCAATATACACTTATCCACCTATGAGGAAACATCACTGATTAGTCCACTGAAAATAGCCTTCATGGCTTCATCATTGCACTTGCATCTTCTTTCTTCTTCAGAGCTAGTGGGAGGATTGAGATTCGTAGGGAAACCATTAACAATTGCCATCCATAAATTATACCCTAGGGAGGATAGGTAGAATTCCATTCTACAATTCCACATGATATAGTTTGATCCATTAAACCCAATATTAGGGATTGACTCACACTTAACCATTGTGTCCTAGATAGGATCTACCCAAGTGAGAGAAAGCATGATAGATAGGGTATGTATGCTCTGATACCAATTGTTAGACAAAATGCACCACTGAGAGGTGGGTGAATTAGTGGCTCTCAAACTTTTCCCTTTAACTATTCTAGGTGAGCATACCGGTTCACGGATTCTAACTCAATGCAGACTTACCAGTTAGAGGAGAGACCACCACAAATGCAAACATACACAAAGGGACATCACATAACACCAATATGTATGAGGAAAACCCAAGATGGGAAAAAATTCAGTGAGTAATGTTGCTAGAGTCTACTGCTCTGATCCAGACTCACAATGAAATCTGTTACAAAGTTTAGGGTACCAACCCAAGGATCTACAACCCCTGATTTAGGGCACCAACCCCTAAATGATTTATGGGCTACAACCCAAAGGAGCTACAACCCCTGCTAGTTTATGGGCACCAACCTAATGGAGCTACAATCCCTACACCGAGCTACAACTTAATGATCACAATGATAGCTTCAAATACAAATGTGGCCATATTGTTACAAGTGAATCTTGTAACCATTTCATATACTTCACTCTGCTGGTGAGACACCTTCTCTGCTATAGTATTTCACCTATCTTTGTTGTTACTTTATCGGTTTACACTTTACTAAGCTACCTCACTCTGCAACTACTTTTATGGATCTCTCCTTCATTTTCTGAACTTCAACATGCTCTGTTGTCTTCCTGTTAGTACAAGAACCTATAGGTTATCTTCCTTGATGCAATCTAGCTATGATACCGGTTGCTCAAATTATACCGATTAAACCCTCTGTTAAACCTTATCACTGGTTTAACCTTCACTAACTCAGTCACTATTATCTTCTACTATTTTTACTCTGACTGATCTAACTCTCTCATGCAACACTCAATCACTTCGCAGTAGTTCTATCTTCTCCCATCCAGCAACTCTTAACAACATCTTTGGCTTGCATATTTATAGCCCAGTCTTCCTGCCTAAAGCCAATTCAAATCCCAGGTGGTTAGGATTACCTCATCAACCTCAAGGAAAACCAAATCCAATTAGTTCTTATCTGATATGATCACCCAAATAGTTATCTGCACATCACTACCATTTTCATGCCTTCCAAAACATGTTTTCTATGTTTGGCATTTTGCATTTAATCTGTTTGTTCATCCCTTGGTCAAATGCCATAAATGGTTTAGTTGTTTCTTTTGCCAACCCAACCTACACAATCAATTTGTCCTGGATCTCGAGCTGCAAACCTTTGTAACAGATCCCATGATTTATGGGGTCTACCATTAATATCGACCAACTCTGCAATAACCTCATCAATGCACAATCCATCTACCACTGCATGTAAGTCCACCACCTTGACACCACATTGAACCTTTTTCAACCAACTGCAAGCTCAAAACTTTGTGTCAGTTCAACTAGGATCACTGACCAAACACTCAATCGATTCTTCTATTCTGTTGGCTCACTAACCCTGTCGATATCTCACACTTTACCAGTTAACCTTCATGTCTGCTCTTTGTTGAACTTTTGGTGGAACACCTTAACCAGTTGCCAAACATGTCCATCCATAGCATGCTCATTCTCCTAAGGTAGAAGCACATCTCTTAGCCTCTTTGCCTCATTATCGGTTCTCATGCTTATCGGTAGTCATCCTGATGACACTATGTCATCAACCTTCAGTGATTTCCATCTAAAGCATCTTCTTGCCGATTTCATTCTCTATTTTCAGCTGCTCCACTTTGCCTTCTTCATCATCAAACTGAATATCATCTCAGCCAGTTTATCAAGGTGACAAACTCATCACTCCTTATCTATACCAGCAACTCAATATGCCTTCTCTGTCGGTTCAGTGCATATCTATGATCTTATGAACTTGAGGCATTCCTTTGATTCACTGGTAGATCTGGTGTAAGCCTTCAAACACTTTCCTTTACATCTTCTTCCTTATCTCATAGAACTATTATTCACACTATGCATAATAGGAGATAAGCTCCATGTTACTAGTGGTAGTGATGTCTTGTCATCTACATCCTGCAATGCACTCATGTGGCTTCCCTGTTTGTGTAGAAAATATTCAAATAGGCACATGCGATTCAGTGTGGGCACATTCATTGTCATTCATCTCTTCACATGATGGCTACATCTCTTATCTAGTGGGAGTCCTATTGTTTTGCAACCACATAGCATATCGGTGACCTGTTCATTATTTTCCTCTGATCTTGACGTGATTGAGGTAACATTTTGCCTTTTCATCACAAACAATATCCAAGCATCCTGCTCACTGTCAACACTTCACTTACTAGTTGACATACTCTGCTTACCGATTATACACTTTACTAGTAAGCTGTCCATTTCATCCACACAAGTCAAACACTTACTTATGTACTGGTGACTCTAGTGGTCATTCATCTGAATGACATATTGTCCCGTACCTTACTGGTATTCTGCAACACGAGGTGATATCAAAGATACCTCATCCTATACTCCTCCATGACAATGTTACACAAACATCTTTTATACTGGTAGTCATCCTATACCAGTTGACATCAATGACAATACAATGCCAACATGAACATCTTCCTTGATATCTAGAAACACCTATTCCTTTCCATTGCTGGAACCACCAGCAGAGTCTTGTGCTAGTTCATCATTAGAATCAATCACACCTTCCTCATTTGCAATGTAGCATGATTTATATATGTTTTTCCAATACTTATACTTGTTCTGATATCTGGGGTTAGGCTTACAAGATCTTCTAGCTCTTTCTTCAAATCATGAATTCTTTTCAGGACATCTAGATGCAAAATAACCTATCTTATTACATGCAAAACATTTAAAAGGTTTTTTTCCTTCATACTTACTTCCTACAAGTCCTTTAGGTACTCTTCTAGCAAATAGGACTTCAAGTTGCTCAAATTTTTCATCTTCTCTCTTCATATCATCCAATTCCTTTGCATACAAATCTTTCCAATCTTCATTTCCGATTGATGATGTAAATGTATGAAAAGAAATTTCAGACTTCACATCTCCAGAAGGTTGAAATTCTTCAAGATCAAAAGCAAATAATTTCCCAACCAAGCTATCTCTATTGACAGAAGTATTAGCCATTGTTCTTAATTAATTAATTGCAGTAGTCTTCATCTTATAAGATGGTGGAAAATCTCTCACAACTTTATGTTATCACTATTTAAAAAATGGGTATTCTTGTTCCATAATTGGCTAAAAGTCTAAAAAATTTGAGTCTGATTGTGGCCTTGTTGCTTCTATGTTCGTGGTCCAGAAGAGGGTTTAACATTTTTATTTTTAACCCTTCATTTTTTTTAAAAACCATTATGATTTTATTTGTGCATTACTTTTGTCACTTAAAGAAGGGTCGGTCTATCATGAGAAGTGTCCCCCCCTTCTGTTATTTCCCTAGGCGATCCCTTAATATTTCAAATTTATGCGCCCTTCCTTTACCTTGTTCTAATATTTTTCAGGCCCAATAAATATTGTGCAACTCTTTGTTGATTGAGTGATTATCATTGCTTCGTTAAGCGAAGTTGCTAGCAAGTTGGTCATCATGAAATAGTGAAAGGAATATGTGGGCCCAACTAGGTGGATTGACCATTGGATAAAAGAATTGCATCTTTATTGTGATCCAACAGCTCGCATTGATTCACTAGCCCGAGATGCACATGTTATATGTTCTACAAAATAGAAAAAACACATGGTGGGTCCCAGAGACAAGCGGCTTTCCTTGGTTAAAAGGTGATCAGGTTGGAAAAGGATCAACAACTCACATTGATTCATGGTTGGGAGATGCACATGTTCTACCTTTCGTGAAATAGTGAAAAGGTGGCAGGTCCCACTAAGGTGGCCGTCAAAGTGGTAGCTCCAGGTGGTGATGACAGAGCAGTGATGGGGTGCTCAATTGGTCATCTGTGGTGGGCCCAGATGAGGTGGTCATAGAAAGGATAAACAATGGGCAAGTTCCTAAGATCAAACGGCTTGCACGGATTTTCGAAGACAAGATAATCTCAAGATAGTCATCATGAAATAGCGAAAGAGGCTAGTGGGCCCAAAAGACAGGCAGGGCATGAAGTTAAAATCCAATCAAGTATGATTTGATTGGATGGTTGTCATGGTTTCATGGCCGCAAGTCAAATGGAGATTAGTCTCTATGAAATGGCAAAAGATAGGTGGAAATCACACAAAAGCATGACATGGCAGGACAGATGGTGTGTTTTGTAGAGTAAAACATCACCTGTTCAGTATACGTGGTTTTAAAGGGTAGTTGAGGGCCCGCCTGGGTGCAACCGACAATTATGTGGAGAATAGTGAAGCAAAACACATGGTGGATTCAGAATGGAACCCGAAGGAACTTCCTGAGCTAATGGCCGACTACCATGTGGCATTTGTTAACCAATGACGAGGTGAAATAAGTGATCTCTGAGTTAAAGGGCCCACTTGAAAGGTTTGAAGCTTGTTAAAAGATATTCATCTCGTGGTCGATCCAACGGTCCTCGTTGTTTTGTGGCTTGAAGATGCCTACAGCTTAGTCTCTGTGAAATGTCGAAAACTGTTAGTTGTGAAGGTGAGGTGTGGTTAGTTAGTGAGACTGATGATCCTTGTTGGAGTTAAAGATTGGGCAGTTAGAGATTGATCTAATGGTTGGCATGGCTTCGTGATGGAAAAGTACACAAGTGTTAAAGCCCGCGAAGTGGCAAAATGAAGATGGGGCCTGACATTAACAAAGAGAGATTAGATGGAGATAAAGGCAGCATAAGTTCACGTGATCCAATGGATAGCATTGCTTCATGAAAGAAAAGTACAAAAGTTTTATGTTCTATGAAATAGCGAAAGAGTGAAATAGAGGAAAGACTCAGAGAAGTTATGACCAGTTGGAGCCCGTTTTGAATTCGATTTTGTGAATTCAATTTTGAAATGATAGCTGAAGCATGCAGAGTTAATTTCTAAAACTTCAATGCCAACTTGTTGTATTAGAGTCTACATCAACTTGATTGTTATAATTGTTTCATCGAAGTCTGTTGCAGAGGAATTGGTGCGGAGTGATTCTTTTTAGGTGAATAATAGGTTTTTGTGCTTTCCTTGATAATTCTGGTCTGTTTTTTGTCATTGTTGTGTGAATTGTTTTCATTTGAGGTCTATGCTAGTTTCAATTTGTATAGTTGCCTATTCAAGATGGCACCAAGAAGGGAGTTGACAAGAAAAGTGAATTATCAGGATAGGAACATTTGTGATGATTTTTTAGAATAGTTAACCATGTCTACCAATGCCGGGGCTAAGGCCAAAGAATTAGTACCAAAGTACCCTTATCTGAGAATTGGAGATGGCTTGTATGATAAAGGCAATTGGTTAAGGGATCCTGAAATAGGGGTGTCAGGTTTAGGACTGTTCAAAGTAGGTTTTTGGCAGAGACATTCCCCAACCCCTTTGAATAGAATATGGGAACTGGATGTGGGGAAACTTGTGGTCCCTGGTGTATTCATGGATGTAGATTTGTTGACCCTAATTGCATAGAATTATGACCCTATAGCAAGATGTATGAGAAATGTAAAGGGATCAGCCCTGATTGAAATAAAAGATGATGAATTCATAAACATGTTTAAACTCAGTGAGGCTTCCAATTTGTTAGAGCTTATTGACTTTGAGTCATTAGCCCAGGTCTATAATGCACAAAGGGATCATCTTAGGAGTGGCCATTGAAAGAGTTCTTTGTTAAGATAGGAGGGTTGACAATTGTAGGCCCTAGTACAATGGAACCATTCTCCCTCAATTTGTTTACTCTAAGAGCTAAGGGTATGTATTGGGTGCTATATCAGATCTTTGGAGAAGATGCTAAGAAAAACATGCCAACCCATTACATGCTGATGATTGCGCAAATTCTAAAGCCCTCCTTAGCAATAACATTTGATTATGCCCCATACCTTACTAATGCAATTCATGTAGGGCTAGTAGGGATAAAAAATGGTAAGGTAGATAGGCCATTTGGATGGTACTCCCTATTAATGCATATGTTTTTATTCAAAGGTGATGACTATTTTGCAAAGGAAATGGACTTGGGTAAGGTAAAGGATAAGGAAGAGATGCCAGTCCAACTTTGAAGAACTGTCTTATATTGGGATAGAGAAGATGCTAGTTTTCTGAAGTTTGATAGATGCTTTGCATCTAAGATTATAATTCTTTTATGCACAGAAAACTTGAGGATTCCTAAGGCTCTTTTGGAATTCCTCAGACCTAAAGAGTTTGCAGAGGGCATTAAGATTGTTCACAATTGGGGAGACATGTATTTTTACCCTGTTTCTACTATTTTCAGAGTGTATGGTTTCAAAGGTACTCCCTATCTATTGCACTATTAGGTCCCATTGAAGATAGGAATTGCAGAAGTATTGAGACAAATTAGAGGAGCACAAGAGGTAGAGCTGACTAATAGGGGTAAGGGGGCCATTTTCCCAACTATCACCATGGCCCACCATTTTGTAATCACCAAAGGTGGCTTGAAATATTTTGAGGAATTCTTTAAGCCATATAGGTTGTCAACTGCAATTTCAAGATGTGCAGACCCTAAGGACTTTTTCAATGGCATGTTTAGAAAGAGGGCAGTGTGTAAAGGTGGGCCTCATTAATTTCAGTTCCCTGAAGATTTAACTAGGAATGAATTCAGCTTAGATGAGCAGGAACTAAGGAAGGAGAAGTGGGCTGCATATAAGAAGGCACTTGATTTTATCCATCAATTTGATAGTAGCTATGACCCTTTTTCTCGCTTCTACCCTTTTGAGGAGAAAATAAAATTCTTGATTCTCCATTTTGAAGACCTCATGCAGACCTTAAAAGAAAAAAGAGAGGCTATAATGCAAAATGATCCTAATAGGGTTAAGTTGGTCCTAGCTAAGCCTGATTTTGCTAAGGCTATCCCACCTGGTGACTATGTAATGCATAAGAAGTCAAAGTACACTGTGATGATGCCAGTGACAGGTGAGCCTTCCACTTTAAGAGGGAAAAGAGCAATTGAAGATGTCACTGACATCCAAGATTCCCCTAAAAGGCAAAGAGTGGGGAAGGAAGTTGAAACTAATGTACCTCAATATTCTCCATCTCAGTCCCCTATCCACATTGGAGATGAGCAAGCGGTGGCTAAACAATTATTATAGTTAGGGATTTTCAGTGAGATTTCCTATACCTATGAGGAGACCCAAGAGGGGATGCCAGAGGAGCCACCTAGTGCTGAAATGAATTTGACTGATGGTGAGATAAGGGGCAAAGAATTAGACCTTACTATTAAGCAAGCCAGTGAGGAATTCCTAGCTGACAGTAACTTTGTTACAATAGGGGCTTTCATGCAATTTGTGTGGAAGAAGAACATGGAAAAATTCAAGGCCAGATGTGAGCAAAGGAAGAGTGAACAACCTCTCAAAGATGCAACTCAAGTAGAAGAAGAAATAAAGCAAGAAATGATGGAAGAGTTTAAGACTATCACCCCTAAGAAAGGAAGAGAGATGTTGTCTAAAGCTAGTGTGTTAATCCTCCCTGAATGGGATATAGTTGATGCTCTGGCTCTTGAAGTAGTGAGGAAGGAAACAAAGCTAATGGAAGGAGTGACTTTCAATAAGGATAATGCTACTCTAGTCATATGGTTACTGAAGAAGGATTAGAACAAAAGGAGGAAAAGTGCATCAGATTCTAGTCTATTAGGAGGCATGGTTGCTAGGAGAGTCCAAGATATAGGAGTAGCGGAAGCTCCAAGCACACTTTTGGAAACTATAAAGTTCAATGTGGTAGTAGTAGAGAAAGAGGCAAAAGAAAGAGCTAATCTCCAATTGAAATTGGAGACCATCTTAAAAGCTTATAATGAAGCCAAATAAGGAATAGCTAATAGGGACAATATTATTACTAGACTTCAGAGTCAGTCGGTAGGTTAGCACCATCCAGGTGAATCCTCTACAGTCATGATAGCTTTCTCTCTGAAAAGACCCCCTCCTAATAGTCCCATTATAGTATATCCCCCTTCTCCTATGCCTTATGGTTTCTAGTCAGCTGAAACTATCCAACATGAGTTGGAGAAGTTGAAACAAGCTCAAGCCTTGTTTGCAAACAAGTATGAAGAAAAGGTTAAAGCCACAATCTAGAAGTTTGCTAATTCAGTCAAGGCCTCCATTGTATACATTAATATGAAGAGGATTCTGGATGTTTTGATCAATTTCAGAGAGGATGAAGCCACTTTGGAACCAATCCTTAATAAGTGGATGCCCAGAGGTAAGGAGTTGGAGCTCATGTGTTCATCCCATGCAGATGCAGAGGAGAATGACATTCTAAGGTCCACTAACAAGTTTATAAAAGAGATGAATATTCTCTTAGAGGAAAGGGCAGGTGTAAAAAGAAAAGCCCAATTATATAGAAAAGAATATTCAGATCACAAGTTTGAATTATTTCCAGGGGGTTTTGTAGGTCCAATTCAGTTAAAAGAGGAGAAAACCTGGCTAGAAGAGCTAGACCACAAGTTGTCCTTCAGGGTTAATGAAATTATTAACACTGATGACACATCCTTATTTGTCCAAACAATTGAAGAAATTTAAAAGGTAAAATCTCATTATGGTTTCATAGAAACAGAAATTGGGCAGTTAAGAGTCACTTGGAAAATGCTAGAAGAGATGAAACATAAGGTTGTCATCTTTGCTTGGCCAAGTGATGATGTTTTCTAGGACTGGAAGGATAAATATGTCAGACAGAAAGAAAATTCTCTGGAGCAGTTACAAGAGGTTGCAACAGAACAAAAGGCAGAAGAGGCTGTAGATGTTGAAAAAAGCTTGTAATTATTTCTTGGAGACTATTGCGGTTTGTAACTAACTTTCTTAGGAATGTCCAAAGCTTGTATGCATCCATAATATTATAAATGGATACCAAGACTAGTAAGAACGGGATGACAAGTATTTATAAAGAAACTTTGCAGAAATATATCTAGGTTTTTCTAGTTTTTACAGAGAATATTCTGAGTTTTGTAAGACTTTTCAAAAATGAATATCAATATACAGACCATAAAATTTCGAGCCTAAAATTTGTGTTGTCTACTAGTGTGCTTTCAATAATTTACCGGTTTCATTTGGGTAATCTAGGGTTATTCAATTGAACATGGATTGTAATGCAGTCTTTATAGATGTGTTTCTTAGCTTTCCTCTTCAGGAGGGGAATTAAATATGCAAGAAATATCTTTGTCAGTAGGTTGTTTTGTTTGAAGCTTTGAATTTGATAAACACTGTTTAGTTTAACAAGAAAGAACTCGTATATATGTCAGGCATATATGGGGTTAGTAGAAGCCAAAGTGATAAGATGTATGGGGATGCTTAAGTGTGAAATCCTTGCTTGATTTAGATGACTTTGTAGCCTAGATAAGGGTATCAGTTGTAGTTTTCTTTCTATATCTCTTAAGGGTCAATACTAAAAATGAGCATAAGTTTTCCTTTATTATTTTAGCTTATGTTGAGGTGATAAGATCCACTGGTTTTTGGACACTGGTTTACTGTGGATCTCGTTTAAAAGTGTGAAGTTATCCACAGAAGGTATACCTTCCTGAACTTTGGATAAGTTAAAAGTGTAGAAGGTTCTTGAAACCTTGTCATATGTTTCTCTAAGGTTCTTTTTTCCTTGATCTCTTCATTTGCAGACAAAGTTATTATATTTCTTATAAGGGATAACAGGGGAATCAGAATTTGAGAACAACAAAAGTGGTGACTCTACTGGGGAATGGAGTCATAGTGTATATCTGTGTTGCAGAATGGCACTTGAAGTAGCTCAGAATGTTGTTTGGATATCTGTGTTACAAAAATATGCCTGACCTTTGATTTGTGTTGTTCCTCTCTCTCTGTGAAAAAAATGTTCATGATTTTGGTTTTAAAATCGTCAAATATTTTAGTCAAAGCTTCTTTTCATATTTCCCACAGTCTTTGTGGGTGGCGACTCTGACTATCATAACTAGTCCTTTTGAAATAAGTGAAATTCTTTAAGAAAACAAGCGTGACGCAGGGAGGAAAGAACACCAAGACTTTCATGAAGAAGCATCCTCGTGAGACATTGTAGGAGGGACTGCCTGAATAGTCACGCAGAGGTTAGAAAAGATCGGTGGTACATGAGCCATCTAATGTTGCTTGGGTGCAAAAAAGCACCAATACGGGTAAGAAATCTGAGAGACCTGTCTATGCAAATTCAAATTCTTCTTCTCGTGAATCTGAGCATGATGTTTTAGGTTTCCATTCTGGTTTATTTGGGAATGTAGAAGATGACCATTTTTCAAATCAAGGGATATCTGATGCTAGTTTTTCTAGGAAAGACAGAAGTAGTTCGAACATAGTAAGAGATTCTGTACCTAGGACAATTGATGGAAACATCAGTTTGATTGATATTGACCAAGTCAATATATCAAACTCTGAAGAAATCTTCCTTGATGAAGATAAAGTATCCCAAGAAATAGAGGACTTGAATAGAAGAGTCCATCATTTGATCTCTTTAAGAGAACAAAAGAAAGCAAATAAGGAGAGAGAAGTAAATGCACAATTGATGGAGAGAGATAGGCTCTTAAGACAAATTGCTGACCTTGAGTTGCTTGCCCAAGAAAAGGCCAAGAGTGAGGATGAAGGTCCTATGATTAGAGAAATTATAGTTCGCAAGACCAAACCAGCATACAAGTCAGTAGTGCAACCAAGTAGGGAAGTTTTTAGTGACCCACAGCCTATCAAAAATGATGTTGACAAAGGAAAGCAGAAAAGCATGGAAGGTGGGTCTGGATCTAAGACTACAGTGGAGATCTCTCACATGTTATTAGCACATGAAAGAGAGATGGAAAAGATGAGGAAAGAAAAGGAATATTTGCAAATGGAGTTAGAAAAAACTGAATTAGAAGTAGCTAACCAAGAAGTTAAAAGAAAGATTAGCTATTTGAAAGCACCTCCTATCATATTTCCCTCAGAAGATCAAAATAAACCTGCTCCTCAGCAAGCTTCATTCCCTCCTGTTAAAATTCAACCAAGTCTGCCTATTAGCACTACCACAGCCAATCAAGCCTCTGTTATTAACCAAATTAATCAGATCTCTATGACTCAAATCCCCAATGTCTGAATGAACATGGGAAATAACCATGCTGCCAACCAATTCCAAAGAAGACCTATTAACCTAGAGCTCTATAGGCAGCTCTTTTTTGATGGAATCCCAGGATACCCCAACCATGTTCCTACTGAATTGAGAGATAGACTTAACAAATTTGCTAGGAATAATGCAATCAGTGCAAAAGAGCACTTGAAGTCTTTTGGTGATCTGATAAATGATTATGAAATTGTGAATGAAGATGTCATCATGAAATTATTTGTATAGTCTTTAGTAGATGATGCAAGAGACTGGTATAGAGGTCTTCCTATAAATAGCATTGGGTCTTGGGAAGATTTTAAAAAATTGTTTTCAGGAACAATATGGTGACAAGACAAATGTGAGCTTCATGCTTAATGAGTTCAATAATATCAAAAAGTCTGATAATGAAATTGTCATAGATTTCAATGCTAGATTTTAGAAAGCAATGCATAGACTATATCAGGTAATGAGGCTAGATGACAATATGTGCCTGAATACTTATTATATTGCCTTTGATTCTAAAATGGCTTATATTCTAAGGGATAAAAATCCGCATAGCCTGAGAGATGCATTTAGAATTGCCATCAATGTAGAGAGCAATAGAAATGCATCTGGGAAACTAGGGAGAAGAACTGATGGTAGGCTGTGGCAAGAGTCAAAACAACAACCTAATAAAGTTGCTAAAGAAGAAGACAAAATAGAAAAATTAGTGACTGCCATGAAGGATCTAACTGCCAAGGTAAGTAAAACTGATAAACCTCATTACAATTGGCAAGACAGACCTCCTAGGTTGCATGGCATGCCTTACAACACCACTTGGAAGGATGGTAAGCCTCAAAATGAGAAGGCAAAAACTACTCAGAGCCAAGATGCCCCTGATCCTTTAAAAGGAAAAAATATTCATAACATAGAGAATACTCCTTGGTGTATAGCTTGTGATGGGCCACATTCTCCTCATCAATGTGATGTAGCTCAAGCCCTTGAAGAATCCATGAGACAAGAGGCTGAGCCTGATATAAATATGTTTGAAACTATCATAGAAAGTGATGATGAGTTTTTAGAAAGTGAATTTAATGGATGTGATGTGCTGGATAGTAGAAGATCTTACCAAGGATAGGTAACACTTGATTGGCATCCCACTTTGAATGTGGTAACAATTAAAGATGAAGAAGTAAAAAATCTCACTAAAGCTGCCATAGCCAAAGCCAAGCACAATTACAATTTGAGGAGTAATGAGAGAGCCAGTGACCAAGGTGAACCTAGTTCAATGTTTATAAAGGAGATATCTCATAAGAAAGAAGCAATTAAAGATACATTGCCCCAAGATAGTCAAAAAGGAAATGACAAATTAAAGGATACAACTAAAACTATGGATGATAAGGCTGCTAGTGATATACAAGGAGTTGCTGCAAATAAAAAGGCAAGTCAGCCTAAAATAGAAAAAGCTAGAGCTACTACTAAGTTGATTAGTAATTCCATATTTGATATGACTCATGCTCTCACCCAGATGAAGGTTACTATCCCACTGATAGAGTTATTAAAAATAAAGGAACATAGAGAGGCTGATCTATCTTTGTTTTCTAAGATACCTGAAAGTAACACATCTTCACTCTCTGGTTCAACTAAGGATGAAAAAGATCAGGAGCTACAAACCCTAGAGGTATATGTTGGAACAAATTTTACCCAAGAACCCTCAAAGGTAGATCCTTTCTATGTTACTTTATTAGCTAATAACTGGTTAATAAAAAACTGTATGATAGACTCTGGTGCAGCTGCAAATGTAATGCCCTACGGTGTCATGAAAGAACTAGGATTATCAATGAGTATAGTGTATGGAAAATGTTATGCTATGGATAATAGAGAAGTTCTAGTGATAGTGATAGTTCTGATACTTAAAGATAAGTACAGATGCCAAGCTAATAAGATGAGAGGGGGGGGGTGAATCATACAAACTTAATCTTCCATAAAAACAACAGATTCAACCTCGGTAACATATACTTCAGCAATATAACAAAAACTGCTAAACATGCAAACTCAAAAGCATATAAACATCATAACACTCATAACACCAGATTTAACGTGGAAACCCAAATAGGGAAAAACCATTATGGGATTTCGGGCCAACTAAGAAATATACTCTTCTAGAGTATGCTCGGTTAAAAGCAAATCATGTTAAAGATTACAAACACATTGCTAGATGTGACCTGGTAAAGGGATTTCCCTTAGATCTATTAGGATATTCACCTTGTTAGAAGTGACCTTGTTAAAGGATTTCAAACACTCTATCAGAATGTCACCTTGCTAGAGGGTTTTACAGATAAGACTATTAAGTCCACCCGATTAAGAGATTTTCTGTCACTTTACAAAATAACAGTAATAAAAATCTATCTACAACTTCACATCTAAAATGCTAAAGAAGATTCTTATTTGCTCAATACAATAGGACTAATCTTGTCCATCTTCTAGGCTCTATACTCTGTTATTCAAATAGGTCTTCAAGCTTTTATGCTCGGCAATCACTATGTAGCATCCCTGTGCATACACTTGCCTGCATGCATTGTTTATCAATAAATCCTTATTTATAAACAATTCACCAACTGCTTAATCTCCTTGATCACATTTCTCATGATCAATCATAGCCATCAGATCTTCAAAATTTGACCAGGTTCAATGTATCCTTCCATCTGAAAGCATTTTACCCTACCTTGGAACTTGCATACATTTCTTGGAACTTGTATACATTTCTTGGAACTTGTGCTAGGGTATTGTGGTTCAATCTGAGCTGTAGATCTTCCTACTAATTTTCCTTTGCCGTAGATTCTTAAATAAACTTCATTCATGGCATACCAATCATTTAATCATATCCAGCTCATCAGCTTCCTTCATTAAATAATGCTTTTATTCATTCAATGGATTCTATTACTACTCGGTAAATACTAAACTTCACTCGGTAGACATACCTGATGAATACTAAGAGGGGGGGGTGAATTAGTATGCCAAAAATCAATGCACTAATACACTTACACAATCTAAAGATAAACCGGTAAAGCAGTCTAACAGTCAGATTGGTTACCACACATGCAAACCAAAATGCCAATAAAGCATTCACCCATAAAAGCAATACAACCATAACACAAGATATTTGACGTGGAAACCCAACTGGGAAAAACCATGGTGAGATGGAACTCACAAGTCACTATGTGCAGAATAGAAACCAGACCGGTTAAGGTTAGACCAGTTAAGGTCTTACAATGTTCTTCACCAGAACAGATCCTAGTAGGAATCTCAATCTCTGTTAGGAGATAAGTTCGATTAAAGACTACCTTGTTAGAGGATTTTAGATTCACATGTGTGAACCACCTTGTTAGAGGATTTTACAAAGGCTTTGAGGCCTACTCGGTTAAGGACTACAAACTTGTCAAAGATGTGAGTAATCAATAAGTGTTTGATCTATCTGATTGCACAAACTGCTTGGTTAGATCTAGCATTGCTCACAGCTAATGCATTCTAGCATTACTTCAGTCTTCTCTATCTCTCTCAAAGTTACAACTTGATCTTCTCAGATAAGATCATTCTCAACCTCCACTTTAAAACCCTAGCACCACATTAACCCTTTCAGCAACAACTTAAAACCCTAGACATGATGTCCTTTTAAAGGAATCTGATTTCATGTCGGTCCAATAGGATTACATTACAATTTTCTAGGTTCAATGCATCTAGACGTACTCAGTAACATGACACAAAAAGCACCGTCAAACAATCAGTGGATTGGTAACTCATCACAAAATGTCGGTTGGTAACTCATCACAGAGTATTACCGGTTCATACAAAATACCGGTTGCCGGTTTGTCAAAAATGAAGACTGGTGAGAATGTGTTGTGCCGCTTTGCTCGCTCATGCTGCTTGGGATCTACGAACCGCTTGGGGTCGACATGCCGCTTTAGACCGGGAAACACATTCTACAAAATCACCACTAGTCTAAAGACTAGTAAACAACATACTGGTTGGAACAAATATCGGTTGAGCACAAGCTCATACACATAAAGGGGATCTCAATACAAGTGTGTGTCCATCAATGACAATCACAACATAAACAACAATAATGCCAACAATCTCCCCCTTTGGCATTGATGGCAACACTTAGGAAAATAAAATTTTTGACATCTAAGTGTTTTACAACAAAAACTTGCCATTAACAAAATTGCTCCCCCTAAGCATATACACTATCCCTTAATTAACATAGTGTATAGCAATTTTGCATACAGAGCATAATTATTAAGACATCAGAGTATATAGAATATATCAAAGCATATATCAAAATGTCAAAACCAGAGATTTCTCCCCCTATGTCAGAAGATCAAAATTTTATAACCAAAAGCTAAATATACTTCTCCCGCTTTGCCAACAATGACAAAGTACCACTGAATAACCCTATATCCATATATATATATATATATATATATATATATATATATATATATATATATATATATATATATATATATATATATATATATATATATATATATATATATATATATATATATATATATATATATATATATATATATATATATATATATATATATATATATATATATATATATATATATATATATATATATATATATATATATATAAGTTGATGACAATAATGAATAATACTTGTCAAAAACCAATTTATAGTTCTGCAAAAATTGTTTCATGGATAGGGACCAGGACTCAAGTAGGGAGGTTGCCACTTCCCTCTCTGTCTGCATCTGGGATACTTGTTCTTCCATGGCATCTACTGTGCTCAGTTCCTGTGTGACTGTCAGGGCATCCAGGTTCAGATAACACTTCTGAAGAATTTGCAGTCATGGAAGTAATACCAGTTGAAGCTCCTGCAAATCCCTAGACCGTGCACTGATCTCTTGCTCCATCTTGGCTGACTGGATCTGGAACCAGTGAACGGTTTGCCCATATGCTGCAAAGGAATCATAAGGTGTCTTAAATGTGCCCAAGTAGGACTGTAAGTCCATTTGAAGCTTTTGCTTCTTGGCTAGCACATCGTTAGAGAACAGATGAGGTTGGCAGATTTTGCTGAGTAGCAAGTTTCCCTCATCTAAGGCATTCCTTATGTCCTTTTGATCTTTCAGCAGTTTAATCCTAAGCTCATTCATCTTTTTCACTAGAGAAACATTAAGAGCCTTTTGGTACTCTTTCTTTACATTGGCCTCTGTTGCTTCTTCCAAACTCTGCACCTGACCATCCACTACAGTACATAGAAGCTTGAGTTGTGCTAGTGATGATTCAATGTCAGGAAGATTAGTACTAGGGATTAAACTGGTAAGTGTGTCTACAACCGCCTGAATAATACCTTGTTCCCTTTTCCTACGAATGACTTCAAGGTGCTCTTGTGCAACCTTGATGCTCTGCATAAGCTCAGACTCACTTGCAGATTGGAGATCAATAGGACTCGAGATAGTAGCCGGTTTGGCTTGGCTTCCAGTTGCCTTAGGAGTCTCCATCTGTGTGCTCTTCATTGCTTCAGTTGTCTTGTCTGCTTCTTCCTTCTTTTTCATCTCCTTCTCTTCTTTCTCTTTCTCTTCTCTCTTTTTCTTCTCTTCCTCTTCCATCTTTTTCTTGTCTTCCTCTTCTTTTTGCTTCTACTCTGCATCTGCCTTCTTCTTTGCTTCCTCTTCCTTCTTCTTTTGTGCTTCCTCTTCCTTCTTCTTTTGTTCTTTCTCTTCCTTCTTCTTCTTCTCTTTCGCTTCCTTCTTCTTCTTCTCTTCCTCTTCCTTCTTCCTATTCTCTTCTTCTTCCTTCTTCTTCTTTTCTTCTTCTTCCTTCTTTCTCTTTTCTTCCTTATCCTCTTCTTCTTTCTTTTTCCTATCATCTTCTTCCTTCTTCTTTTCTTCATCTTTTCATTTCTCCTCTTCCTCTTTTCTCTTCTCTTCCTCTTTCTTCTTTTTCTCATCTTCATCCCTCTTCTTCTTCTCTTCATGTTCCTTTGCCGCTTGTTGTGTGTCCTCAGCTTGTTCACCACCCTGATTGGCTTGTTGCCCCTATTCAGTTCCCTCAGAAGGTATGTCCTGAGTGACATCTTCTACATCCAAGGCATCAACATCGATAGTGTTGATTGGTTCTTCCACCAGGTTTCCTTCCTCATCAAAAACCTCATCTAGTTTGGAAATAACCGATTCTTTTTCCGCTTGGAGGTTGGCCATTCATGCTTTGTGAGAGCTGATAGCATGAGCCATATGTTGATGAGTATCTTTTTCAACATCGTCAATTCTCCCCTCCAACAACCAGAGTCTTCTTCTTCTTGTGAAGAAGAGACCTTTATTTTGATCTAGGACATCAAATAATTCTGAATTTGAGAGTTTGGGAAAGTATTGTGAAAAGAATTTCTCCCTAATCTCCTATTCCTTTTCAATGGCAATGCGCCATTTATTATCTAATGCTTTAAATAATGAATCTGGTGTCTGAGACTTAATATCTGATAGTGACCAGTCACTTTTACACAAATAAAGAATGATTTCCTATAGTACTTCATCTTTCTCCTCAATATTAAATTCATCATAATAGTCTACTAAATCATGAAGTAATTTTCTCCTAATCTTTTTTATTGCTCTTTGAAAATGTGTCAAAGGTTTGTATGAGGAGATATCAATATTTACTGGTGCAGACATTGCTGGTTCATTCTTCTTCATCTTCTTTGTCTATCTGGCCTTCTTTGGCTTTTCATCCGACTCAGTCTCTTCAAAGTCAGGCTCATTTGTCTTCGACTTCCTTTTTCTTTCAAAGACTTTTGCCGGTGTCACTTTGGGTATCTTCTTTGCAGGTGACCACTTGGTCACTCTTGGAGATGGAGTAGTAGTCGGTGCTGATGCTGCAGGCACTGCCTTTGCTTTCTTGGTTGCTGGTTCTTTTCCCTTCTTAACCGATGGTTCTTTAGCCGGTGCAATCATCTCCAAGTAAGTTCTGGTCCTTTTAGCCTTTGGATCAAGAGGTGAGGCAATAAGGGTTGAGGCATACCCTTCCAGCAAATCATACATAACTTCATGGCCCATTGGCTCTACTTCCTCCATTCTTGGCTCAACAGCCTCCATTAAGAATTTGTCCACCTGAATGGTGAAATAGATGTCATCTTCGTATTTCTTTACTATATCACCTGAGATCCTCATCCTCTGGCTCATCTTCCTTCTGAACTCATCAAAATATTTGTTCAGTACATCAGGGTAACTGGTTCTGATAGCTTGTATGTTTTCCTTGATCTATTTGGTTACCGGTTGGTTAGGAGACCATTGGACATCTCCTACTCCAGGAAAGTGGCCTTGGAAATAGAAGAACAACCCTATCAGTAGTTGTCCAAACTTAAACTTCAATGCATTGTCCTATTTGATCACCTTTAGATTCAATAGGAGTTGCCTCTGCATGCTGGTGCATAAGTCAAAAGATGCATCCTCTTTAATCATCCGGTAAGCGGCATTTACCGCTGCAGCCGATACAAAATTAATCCTGTTGGTTGAAAATGTTATGTATCCTATTACCATGCAAGTGTATTTCACTAGATCATCCTTGATAGGATTAACCGTCATACCCCGTGAGTCACTTGTTGAACTGGTGAGCTTGGTCATATCGGTTTTGCTTACCTTTCTTAGGGCTGGCACTTCCCCTATGTTGCAAAAACCAGTGAATGCATGAATTGCTTGAGGTGTGATATCATTCATCCTCTCCAGGTACATCTTGTCACCGTGGACTCTGCTCAAGATGATCCTGATGCGATCCTCCATGAAGTTTTCTAGAAAATATACTACATTATGGAGTTTCTTCTTCTCTAGAATGTGAAACTCTGGTTTGATCTTTTTGTCTTTGCCGCAAAATAAACCTAACTGAGTATGAATAGCTAAAGACCCTAGGTCTTCTATTTTGCAATCAATATAATCAGAAATTCCATCTTCAACTATGACTCCAATCAGAACTTGTGATAAAGTATTATATTTGGACTTCCTCTGAATAAAACTTTCTGACTGAATGGATGCACTAGAACTGGTATGAGATGCGAAAGCCATTGTTGAGTATTTTCAAGAACACGAAAAATACCTTTACAACGTGAATTTAGGGCTTCCTGATTCTGCTTTACTTCACTCTTCGTCGGTTACCAAATCACCGCTTTGAGTTCTCCACAACTGCTTGCAAACTGGATTTGAATCTCTTTCAAGGTTTATCAATTTCTTGAAAACTTAGCTCAAATCTCCTTTTCTTTGCTTGAAAATAGATAGTGAGAAATGATTTGAAAAATGCATTTATACATGTCTCTCACCTACCATCATTAATGCTCCTCTATTAGGGCATAAACCCTAATTTACCTTTTTTACCATTTCTGATCTTCTGCCAAGCGACAGGTATCACATGCCGATTAAGGTCTTTCACCGATGTAAACTGGGGGTTCAAAAGCATTTCATCATTTGCTCCCCCTAAGCCTTTAAGGCTTAGTTTGTCGGTTTCGATATTTCCACACTAGGTGCAGAAACTGGTTCCTCTTCTGACATTGTTGGTTTCTTCCTCCATGTTTTCTTCATGTCCCCTTGAACTTTTTCAACATCAATTTCTCCTTCCTGAGTGACCAGTATATCATCAGATATACTTTTTCTACTCCTACAGAATCTTGCAATGTGACCTGGTTTGTTGCAGTGATAGCAAACAAGCCCAGGTTCTCTCCAAGGTCCATTGTACATGTTTCCATTCTTCCTTCTGCATGTTACAGTAGTGTGACCATAATCATGACATATCATACAACTTTCTCTCCATCCGGTTGCCACTTGATGGCCACCACTTCTTGACTGATGATTGAAGACATTAAACCAGTTGTGGTTTTGGTTCACAAAAGGTTTAGGACCAGTTCCTTCGGTCCTCTGAGGATATCTTCCAGTGTTATCCATCACAGATCTGCATTCAAATGCTCTATGCCCAAACTTGTTTCATGCATAACAATGACCATTGAACTTATTGGATCTAGGTACATCGTTGATAAAATATGGAAAATTATTGTAGGCTTTGCTCCTACATACATTGGCAGTGTGTCCTTCTTTAAGACAGTTAAAGCAAATAGGTTTGAATTTTTTCTTACCTTTTCCTTTGAGTGTCGATTGCTTCTTTGATGCTTCAGCATTTGTTCCTGAGGATTCTCCTTCCTCATGTCTAGAGAAACCAAGACCATTGGTATTCTTTGCCAGTCTAGATGACTCAAGCTTTTACTCTAGCTTGACAATACTTTTTCCAAACATAGCCAGTATTTCCTTTGACTCAAAGAGTTCTTTGGAAATAGCAGTGTTTGTCTCCATTAGACTTGCATTTTTAGAGATGGCAATGTTCAGTTCTCCTTGCATGTCTTCCTTTTCCATTCTGCTCTCATGAAGGCGAGTAGTCAGTGCACTAATCTCTTGTTTCAACTTGGAGATCTCATGATCTCTATCATTTATCTGATCTTCAGCTTTTCTCTAGTTCTCAAGCTCTTGACTAAACTGAATAGTTAGTCCTTCCAACTCCTTTCTCAGATTAGAGTTTGAATCATTCAGCTTATTCACTTCGGCAATTATGGCTTCCATGTTAGCTTTATCTTCAGAACTACTTTCAGATTGTTCCATCAGCTTTTCTGCATGTTCTCTCCTTTTTGCTTGAGATGCCTTGTATTTGACCATAAGATCATCATAGGCTTGCTCAAACTTAGTGAGCCATTGAGTAAGTTCCCTCATGGTGTATTCCCCCATATCTCTTTCCAAGTGGTTAAACTTATAGAAAGGTAGGCTCTGATGCTAATTGATGAATACTAAGAGAGGGGGTGAATTAGTATGCCGAAAATCAATGCACTAATACACTTACACAGTCTAAAGATAAACCAGTAAAGCAGTCTAACAGTCAGACCGGTTACCACACATGCAAACCAAAATGTGAATAAAGCATTCACCTACAAAAACAATACAACCATAACACAAGATATTTGATGTGGAAACTCAACTGGGAAAAACCATGGTGAGATGGAACTCACAAGTCACTATCTGCATAATAGAAACCAGACCGGTTAAGGTCTTACAATGTTCTTCACCAGAACAGATCCTATTAGGAATCTCAATCTCTATTAGGAGATAAGTCCGATTAAAGACTACCTTGTTAGAGGATTTTAGATTCACATGTGTGAACCACCTTGTTAGAGGATTTTACAAAGGCTTTGAGGCCTACCTGGTTAAGTGCTACAGACTTGTCAAAGATGTGAGTAATCAATAAGTGTTTGATCTATCTGATAGCACAAACTACCTAGTTAGATCCAGTATTGCTCACAGCTAATGCATTCTAGCATTACTTCAATCTTCTCTATCTCTCTCATAGTTACAACTTGATCTTCTCAGATAAGATCATTCTCAACCTCCACCTTAAAACCCTAGCACCACATTAACCCTTTCAGCAACAACTTAAAACCCTAGACATGATGTCCTTTTAAAGGAATCTGATTTCATGTCAGTCCAATAGGATTACATTACAATTTCCTAGGCTCAATGCATCTAGATGTACTCAGTAACACGACACAAAAAGCACCGTCAATGTGTTGGCACCGTCAAACAATCGGTGGATTGGTAGCTCATCCAAGAGTATTACTGGTTCATACAAAATACCGGTTGCTGGTTTGTCAAAAATGAAGACTGCTGAGAATGTGTTGTGCTGCTTTGCTCCCTCATGCCACTCGAGATCTACGAACCGCTTGGGGTTGACATGCCACTTCAGACTGGGAAACACATTCTGCAAAATCACCACTAGTCTAAAGACTAGTAAACAACATACCCTTGGAACAAATACCGGTTGAGCACAAGCTCATACACATAAAGGGGATCTCAATACAAGTGTGTGTCCATCAATGACAATCACAACATAAACAACAAAAATGCCAACAATACCACCTTCATTAACCGATAGCGATAACCTTAGGGTTTACCGACTAGGTTCTTTGATCGATAACATAGTATAGTATTAACCTTACAATCAATAACATATGTATGATATCAAAACAATCTAAACATCATGATCTCATCATTGTCTAACTCGGTAATAGTTTCCCATTGAATAACTTATTCCTCCCTTTATTCATTACATTCTTTTTGTGTCTTTTACCGACATCTTTATACTCATCAAATCATACTTCTCAAGATATGGCAACATCATACTGAATTAGAAAATCAATTTCTTGACATCAATAACAAAATAATGATATTAAGACAATAAACATCCTTAATCAATTTTATCCATAATCATCAACAACCTTCTCAATATCCTTATTGAAATGCCAACAATTTCTCCTTGTCTATTATAATGCTAATAATCTCCCCCTTTGGTATTCATGGCAAAACACATTGATTTGACATAATTGATTTGGATTGCTGTGAGATTCTGAAATGCTGAAATTGTTGGCATTATGTGAACTGGTATGAGGACATAATGATATTGTATGTTGTCATTGATGTCAATATGTGATATGAAGAGAGAACTGACATATGTGAGAACTGTTATATATGCCAAAGTAAAGCGGTATATTTGTTCAAGCTGAATCGGCATGTCAAGGTGAATCGACATGTAGTCATGGGAACCGACACATGGAAGCATTGTATGACTACTGGTTGGTAGGTAGTTTCCACTTCAGGATTTCCAGTTGGAGTACCTCAAGCCTATGTGACTCAATCGGTGATCTTTATGTGATGAAATTAGCATGATAATGAAGAACAAGTCATGTTGCCACGTCAACCTTGTGCGCATGAAGGATCTTGCATGAAGAAGACTATCCCTATCTACCTCGGGAATGTGCGAAGTTTGTAAATAGTAAAAACATGTGATGGATTATCAGCCGCCGTGAAATCAGTGGATAATGAACGATGGAGAATGTCTTGAGATTTATTCAAGATCTGTTGCATTTAATGTAGTATGTTCAATGATTAGGATTGAAATGTTTGAATTGGTTAACCTAATAGGTTTAGGGTTTAGGGTTTATGCTACCAACCTGTCTGTTGTCCTATAAGGTCGATGTTGTGATTCTTTCAGAGGTTGTTGGCAAAAGTTGTGTGTGTGTATCTAAGAGAAGAGATACATGATTCTTGCTAGACCAGAGGAGAGAAGTCATATTTGTAGAGTGTAAGTGCAGAAGGTGAAGAGGAGCTTAAGCAGATTTGCATTGGCATTGAGTGCTATTATTAGGTCATTGATATACCTGTTGATCTTTAACCACTTCAACAGTTGTGAAATCCCCTAATAGGGTAGCCTTAACTGACTTGTTGAAAATCCTTTAATAGGGTAACTCGAAGCTACTGAGTCATTGATATCCTTTAGCTATTGAGTTCTTTAAATCCTTTAACAAGGTACCCTTAACAGGGTTTAACCTTTAACCAGGTATTGTAGCCATCCCTTAACCAGGTGATCCCTAATAGGATCAGTTTCTAACAGAACCTATTGTATCTGTCTTTAACCAAACAAGGCTTCTAATAGAGCAGACTTCTAAAGAGATCAAAAACAGCTTGTGGGTATTCATCCCCATCGTGGTTTTTCCCAGTTGGGTTTCCACATGAAAAATGTGTGTGTCATGTGTGATGCTTTCTTCATGTGATGTTATGATTGTTTTCTGATTAAGTGGTGATGCATGTTGATCTTGCTATAATATGTACATCTTTGATGGTAGATTGCATGTTCATGCATTAGGGTGAAATGGGAATGAAGAGTTAGATTGTATGAGAAGATAAGTGTCAACCGGTCTTTGCTTGTCTCAGTTATACTAGGGTTTTTTGGTTGAACTTTGTTGAAGGACCGGTGCTGCTGTTTGTCTATCAATGCATAAGTGTTAGTTGACAAACCAGTTTAAGGTTGTGTTTTTTCTTGTACTAATTCACCCCCCCTCTCAGTACCGGTTTGGTACTATTCGTTCATCATTAAGTTATCAATTGGTATCAGAGCATCCTCCAGGTCCTGTGTGTTGTAAGCTTAACCGCTTTAGGGAAAGATCTTGTTGTAATGATGAAGAGGGAGGTCCAAAGTTTAACAAAGAAAATTTCAGTATATGGAAAGACAGAATGAAGATATATATTAGAAGCATGGGTGTTCAACACTGGAGCTATGTTGAGAATCCCTATGTTGCCCCTACCGATACTCTCACTGATGATCAAAAGAGAGAGATACAGGAGAATGGGCAAGTCATGGAAGCCCTAATGAGTAGTTTATCTGATATTAAGTTCAATGATGTCCAAGATAAGGTAAATCCCAAAGAGGTATGGGATGCTCTTGAAAATATCTATGGAGGTGATGAGCATGTAAAACAAGCTAAGGAAGAAAGCCTTAGAGGAAAGTTTGAAGACATGTGAATGGTTGAAGGTGAAACCATTCAATAGTATGGTATTAGAATCAAAACTATTGTCAGAGATATCAAGAGTGCAGGTGGTAAAATGGAAGATTCCACTATTGTAAGCAAAGTCTTGAGATCCCTATTGCCGGTCTATGCAATAAGGGTTGCTGCTATTTAGGAGCTGAGATCAATAGACAAGACTAAGGTATCCTTGGACTCCATCATAGCAAAGTTGACAGCCTATGAGCTAAATAGTTTTGACAGTAGTGTTCAAAAGACTGAATCAACTTTTAGAGCTTCTGCTATACCATCCAGGAAAGAAAAAGAAGCAAGCACTAGTGGTGAACCAAGACAGAGTAGACTAATGGATGATGAGGAGTTTCTAATGGAATTTGAAGCTCTTCTAGCTAGGAAACTTCCAAAAGGAACCGGTAAATACAGAGGTAAGCTCCCTTTGAAATGTTTTTCATGTAGCCGAATAGGACATATTTCTATGAACTGTCCTAATAGTGACAATAAGGATAAACCAGAAAGATTGAGGAAATTCAAAGGAGGAAACCGGGGAAATGGTTTTGTTGTACTTGATGAAGGTGTCACAGATGAGGAATCAAAAGATGAAGAGAATGAAGACATTGTGTTTGTTGCTGTAAAGGAAGATGTGTCAGACAAGAAGGCTCTTGTCTCCCGCTTTGATAATTTCAATGAGTGGGATATTGATAGTGGTTGCTCTCACCATATGACTAGTGACCAGAGAAAGTTTCTATCCTTGGAAGAGTATGATGGTGGTGTGGTTCGTTTTGGCAATGATGCACCATGTATGGTTAAAGGAAAAGGGTCCATCTCTTTGAATGGAAAGAGTAGTGTTGACAATGTGTATTGGGTTGATGGTCTCACACACAACCTTTTGAGTGTTGCCTAGCTGAATGATAGTGGTCTCACTCTGGAATTCAAGAATGGAGTGTGCAGAATCAAAGGAAAGAATGGTGAAATTGTGGCTACCGGTATGCAGACCAAAGGTAACCTATTTCAACTGAATGCAAATATAAGTACATGTCTTATGGCTAAATTTGATGATAGCTAGATATGGCATAGGAGACTCTGCCATGTAAACTTTGATAACATTGTGAAGGCTAGTAAGATCAAGGCAGTTAGAGGGTTGTCAGTGCTAAGAAAACTGGATAATACCTTGTGCAAAGAGTGTCAATTGGGGAAAATGTCTTCCTCAACCTTTAAAGGTAAATCTTTCACTACTGACAACTTGCTTGATCTTGTGCATACCAATTTGTGTGGTCCTATGAAAACTAGAAGTGTGCAGGGTGATAGGTACTTCATGATTCTCACTGATGACTACTCAAGAATGATGTGGGTCACATTCTTGAAAGACAAGTCTGAAGCCTTTGTCAAGTTCAAAGCTTTCAGAGCATTAGTGGAGAAGGAAAGTAGTAAAAGGATCAAGTGCCTCAGAACTGATCAAGGAGGGGAATTCACTTCCGATGAATTCAACAAGTATTGTGAATAATTTGCCATCAAGAGGCAACTATCTGACCCCTGAACTCCACAACAGAATGGCCTAGTAGAGAGGAATAATTGGACTATGGTTGAAGCAGCTAGAACCATGTTGATTCAAGGAAAGGTAGCTCACACCTTTTGGAGGGAAGCATTAAGCATTGCAGTCTACACAATGAACTAGGTACTCATCAAGAAAGGTAAGGATAAAACTCCTTATGAGTATTGGACTGGTAAGACACCTGTGGTTAGCTTCTTTAGGGTATTTGGTAGAAAATGTTACATCAAGAGGAGTGAACATCAGGGCAAGTTTGAAGCTAAATGTGATGAGGGAATATGCCTAGGATATTCCACCAAGAGTAAAGCTCTCAAGTGTTTCAACAATAGGACTCAGTGAATTATGGAAAGTATCAATGTGAGAGTTGATGAAACCTCTGAGAAACTGGAGGAAACCGATAGTGATCAAGCTGTAAATGAACTGACTACAACCTTCTAGGAACCGGTTGTCAATCAACCAAGTACTAGTAACAGTGTTCCTAAACCGGTGAATGTTGATACTGATGAAGATGAGGATGAAGAGGAAAAGCAAGAAGACCCAATCAAGACTATTCCTCGGTATGTCAAGCTAAATCATGATCCTAAGCAGATCATAGGAGATAAGGATGCAAGAATCCTTACAAGAAGAAAGATCAGAGAAAACTCATGTATGATCTCTGAATTTTAGCCTAAATCATTCAAAGAGGCTCATAAAGATGAAGACTAGATCAAGGCAATGGAAGAGGAACTTGACCAAATAGAGAAAAATGGTACATGGTCCTTGGTACCTAGATCAGAGCATAAAAATGTCATTGGCACCAAATGGGTGTTTAGAAACAAGCTGAATGAAGATGGCATAGTGATTAAGAACAAAGCCAGATTGGTGTGCAAAGGATATGCTCAAGAAGAAGGAGAAGACTATGGAGAAACCTTTGCTCCTCTAGCCAGATTGGAAGGAGTTCGTATGCTTCTTGCATACACAGCTTTTAAAGGATTCAAGGTATATCAAATGGATGTAAAATCTGCATTCCTAAATGGTGTACTTGAAGAGGAGGTGTCTATAGAGCAACTTGATGGGTTTTCCCTATCTGAAGACAATGATATGGTGTGCAGGCTACATAAAGCCTTATATGGTCTAAAGTAGGCACCTAGAGCATGGTATGAACGTCTACATTCTCATCTTGTGAAGATTAGATTTGAGAGAACAAGTGAAGATAGCAATATCTACTAGAAATCTAAAGGAGATCAGATCCTGATCTGTGAGGTTTTTGTTGATGACATTATCTTTGGTGGAGATGACAAGATGAGTCATGAGTTTGCTGATGAGATGAAGGAAGAGTTTGAGATGTTACTCATAGGGGAGATTAAGTTCTTCATTGGATTGCAGATCTAGCAAATGAAAGATGGAATCTTTATCACTCAGTCCAAATATGTCAAAGAGGTGTTGAAGACCTTTGGCATGGAAAATAGCAAACCGGTTGGTACACCGATGGTGACCGGTTGCAAATTATCAAAAGAGGATGATTCTGCATTGGTTGATGAGAAGGAATACCGATCAATGATTGGTAAGTTGCATTATGTAGTGCATAGCAGACCAAATATTGCACATGTAGTTGGCATTACTACAACATTCCAAAAAGGTCCAAGAGAATCCCACTTGGTTGTAGTCAAGCAAACTCTTAGGTATCTGAAGGGAACAGTTGACTATGGATTGTGGTACCCATACAACAATGATTTCAACTTGAAAGTATTCACAGATGTTGATTGGGCAGGCAATGTGGATGATTAGAAAAGCACAACCGGTGGTGCATTCTTTCTCGGTGGTAGACTGGTCTCATGGATGAGTAAGAAGCAGAGCTGTATCTCTCAGTCTACAGCGGAAGCGGAGTATGTTGTAGCTTTCATGAACTACACTCAGATAATCTGGATGAAGCATGTATTAGATGGCTTCAAAATCCCTATATCTGAACTGGTAAGTATATTGTGTGATAACACAAGTGCTATCAATATTTCAAAGAATCCGGTTTCACATTCTAGAACCAAGCATTTTGAGCTTAAGTATCATTTCTTGAGGGAAAAGGTTCATATTAAAGAGATTGCACTGGAACATGTTTCCAGTAAGGAGCAGTTAGCAGACATATTCACCAAGCCTCTCCCAAAGACTACATTTGTGTATTTAAGATGTGAATTGGGGGTACTGCCCCTTCAGGAGGTAAATTAAAAGTATTTGTTCCACATCAGTCAGGTATTGCACAGACAATTTTTGTTGATTGATGTTTTGAAGGATGCTACTCCTTAGGGGGAGTAGAATAATGGAATAGGGATGTTTGTGCCTCCACTTTGGCATTGTTGTCAAAGGGGGAGAAGAAGTGTAGTGGAGAAGATATTTGCAGAAATTGGGGAGAAGATGAGTTAGTAGAATGATAGCTTTGTATATTGCCATCAATGCCAAAGGGGGAGATTGTTGGCATTATGTGAACCGGTATGAGGACATAATGATATTGTATGTTGTCATTGATGTCAATATGTGATATGAAGAGAGAACCAGCATATGTGAGAACCAGTATATATGCCAAAGTAAAGAGGTATATTTTTTTCAAGGTGAATCGACATGTCAAGGTGAACTGACATGTAGTCATGGGAACTGGCACATGGGAGCATTGTATGACTACCGGTTGGTAGGTAGTTTCCACTTCAGGATTTCCGGTTGGAGTACCTCAACCCTATGTGACTCAATTGGTGATCTTTATGTGATGAAGTTAGCATGATAACAAAGAATAGGTCATGTTGCCATGTCAGCCTTATACGCGTGAAGAATCTTGAATGAAAAAGACTATCCCTATCTACCTCGGGAATGTGCGAAGTTTGTAAATAGCGAAAATGCGTGATGGATTATCAGCTGCCATGAAATCGATGGATAATGAACGATGGAGAATGTCTTGAGATTTATTCAAGATCTATTGCATTTAATGTAGTATGTTCAATGGTCAGGATTGAACCATTTGAATTGCTTAACCTAACAGGTTTAGGGTTTAGGGTTTATGCTATCGACCTGTCTATTGTCCTATAAGGTCAATGTTGTGATTCTTTTAGAGGTTGTTGGCAAAAGTTGTGTGTGTGTATCTAAAAGAAGAGATACATGATTCTTTCTAGACCAGAGGAGAGAAGTCATATCTATAGAGTGTAAGTGCAGAAGGTGAAGAGGAGCTTAAGCGGATTTGCATTGGCATTGAGTGCTATTATCAGGTCATTGATATACCTGTTGATCTTTAACCACTTCAATAGTTGTGAAATCCCCTAACAAGGTAGCCTTAACTGGCTTGTTGAAAATCCTTTAACAGGCTAACTCAAAGCTACTGAGTCATTAATATCCTTTAGCTATTGAGTTCTTGAAATCCTCTAACAAGGTACCCTTAATAGGGTTTAACCCTTAACTGGGTATTGTAGCCATCCCTTAACTAGGTGATCCCTAATAGGATCGGTTCCTAATAGAACCTATTGTATCTGTCTTTAACCGGACAAGGCTTCTAATAGAGTGGACTTCTAAAGAGTTCAAAAATAGCTTGTGGGTATTCATCCCCAACATGGTTTTTCCCAGTTGGGTTTCCACGTGAAAAATGTGTGTGTCATGTGTGATACTTTCTTCATGTGATGTTATGATTGTTTTCTGATTAAGTGGTGATGCATGTTGATCTTACTGTAATATGTACATCTTTGATGGTAGATTGCATGTTCATGCATTAGGGTGAAATGGGAATGAATACTTATATTATATGAGAAGATAAGTGTCAACCAGTCTTTGCTTGTCTCAGTTATACTGGGTTTTGCCGGTTGAACTTTGTTGAAGGACCGGTGCTGCTGTTTGTCTATCAGTGCATAAGTGTTAGTTGACAAACCATTTTAAGGTTGTGTTTTTGCCTGTACTGATTCACCCCCCCTCTCAATATCGATTTGGTACTATTCGTTCATCATTAATTTATTAGAAATGCTCTCCCCTTGTCATCAATCTTCTCCCCCATACATTAGTATCCACTTCTTTTCTCCATTCTTCTCCCCCTTTGACAACAATGCCAAAAATTAAAGAACTAAAACATAATTTCATCCTGTATGAAGTGATTTTCTACTATTATGTGTCAACTTAGTCTTGGTCAGAGCATTTTGTCTTTAATTCCTATTTTGTGTATTTGTTTCCTACACACCTTTAGAAACAATCCTAAAGTGTGTAAATCAACATCAACTCCTAAAAGATATTCTGTAGAGTCATCGAATTGATGCTTTCACCGAACTCGGTTAGTGAGTAGTAGATAGGGGTAGCACACCTAACTTACTTCTAAGATACTCAAAAGTGTCCCTTGGCAGTAGCTTGGTGAATATATCTTCTATTTGTTCCTTTGTGCTAACATACTCCAACACCACTTTCTTCTCTTGAGCTTCTTCTCTAAGATAATGATATTTGATAGAGATGTGCTTTATCTTAGAGTGCATAACAAGATTCTTTGAAATGTTAATGGCACTAGTGTTATCACAGAATATAGTTACGAGCTCGGTAACTTTCTCATTTATACCTTCCAATAGTTGTTTGATCCATGCTATGTTGGTACAATTCAATGTTGCAGCAACGTATTTAGCTTTTGTTGTTGACTGTGAAACACATCCTTATTTCTTGCTAAGCCAACTCACTAGTCTTTCTCCTAAAAAGAAAGCTCCTCCACTTGTGTTTTTCCTATCATCAATGTTGCCTGCCCAATCAGCATTAGTATAAAATTTTAAATCAAAGTCATTTCCTTTCTGATAAACTAAGCCATAATCCTCAGTGCCTTTCAAGTATCTAAAAATTCTCTTGATTGTTGTCATGTGTGTTTCCTTAGGATCTACAGAGAATCTTGCAACTATACCTACTACATGTGCTATGTCTGGTCTGTTGTGAACAACATATTGAAACTTTCCAATCATGGATCGATAAAGTTTCTCATCAACAGATGCAAATTCATCATTCTTTGATAGTTTACAGTTGGTAGTCATAGGAGAACTTACTGGTTTTGAATCCTCCATTCCAAATTTCTTCAAGATTTCCTTTATGTACTTGGATTGAGTAATGAAAATCTCATTTTTTCATTTGCAGTATTTGTAAACCTATAAAATACTTTATCTCACCGATTAATGACATCTCAAATTCTTTGCTCATTTCAGTTCCAAAGTTCTTACATAGAGAGTCATTTCCACAAAAGATAATATCATCAACAAATATCACTGAGATTAGTATTCCATTTTCATCATTCTTCATGTACATGTTACTATTTTCACTTCTTATAAAACCAATCTTGATTAGATAAGAGTGCAATCTTTCATACGATGCTCTAGGTGCTTGTTTCAAACCATATAAAGCTTTGTTCAATTTACATACCTGATCTTTATTCTTGTCTTTGACAAATCCTTCAAGTTGTTCAATAGAAACTTCTTCTTCTAATATACCATTCAGAAATGCAGATTTGATATCCATTTGATATACCTTGAAATTTTTGTGAGCACCATATGCCAACAATGTTCTTACTCCTTCAAGTCTTGTCATAGGTGCAGAAGTCTCACCATAATCAATTCCTTCTTCTTGGGCATAACCTTTGCAAACTAGTCTTGCTTTGTTTCGAATGACCTCACCTTTTTCATTCAGCTTGTTTCTGAAAATCCACTTTGTACCGATTACATTTTTGTCCTTCGGTCTTGGGACTAGTGTCCATGTGTCATTCTTCTTGATTTGATCAATCTCTTCTATCATAGCATTTATCCAATCTTCACTGTCAAATGCCTCTTTCACTATCCTCGGTTCAAATTCAGATATCAGGCATGTGTTTTGTCTCAGTTTGTTCCTTGTCATCACTAGATCATCCTTATCTCCTATAATTTGACCTGATGCATGATGTCTTCTGACATACTTGGCTAATACAGGCTCGATAGGCTCTATATGATCTTCTTCATCACTCGGTAACTGGATATTCTCTTCATTTCCTTCTGTAGTTTTCTCGGTAGGATTTGTCGGTTGAACATAGACAAATTCATCATAATCTTCTAGTTCTTTGGAATTTCCTTCATCATTTCTTTCTACAAATTCATCAATTTTCACATTTACACTTTCTACTATTTTGTTAGATGATTTGATCAAACATTTAAATGCTTTACTTTGAGAAGAATAACCAAGAAATGTTCCTTCTTCACTTTTCTGATCAAACTTGCCATTTCTATCGTCCTTGTGTACATAGCATCTACTTCCAAATATTTTAAAATAAATCACATTAGGTTTCTTGTCATACCAGATTTCATATGGTGTCTTCAAAGTTCCTTTCTTCAGTTGTACTCGATTTAGGGTGTAAATTGTTGTTCTTATTGCTTCTCTCCAAAATGTTCATGGCACTTTCTTTTCAATCATCAGGGTCCTGGCACAATCCACAATAGATCTGTTTCTTCTCTCAGCAATTCCATTTTGTTGTGGAGTTCTCGGTGCAGTCTTGTCTTTTTATACCATGATCATTACAGAATAAGTTGAGCTCATCAGATGTGAACTCTCCTCCTCTATCTGATCTAAGACATTTTAGTTGTCTTCTTGTTTCATTTTCAACTCTTGCCTTGTACCATTTAAACATTTGAAAAGCTTCTGATTTTTCTTTTAAAAACATAACTGACATCATCCTTGAATAATCATCCATAAATAATATGAAATATTTATCACCATAATAAATTTGAACTTTCATAGGACCACAAAGATCAGTGTGCACAAGATCTAAAATTCCCTTAGAAGTGTAGGACTTACTTGTAAATCTTGATCTTGTCATTTTACCCATCTGGCATCCTTGGCACATAGCATTCTCAGGTTTTTCAAGACTCGGTAAACCTCTTACTTAGTGCTTCTTGCTTATTTTGATTAGATTATCAAAATTTACATGACAAAACCTTTTATGCCATAACCAGGTATCATCTATCTTTGCATACAAACATTTATTTCGAGTTGAGTCAAGGTGAAATGTGTTACCTTTTGTTTGTGTCCTGGTAGTAGCTAACTTTCCATGCTTGTCATGAACTTTGACAATTCCTTTCTGAAATTCTATTTGGTATCCTATATTGTTTAGCTATGCTACACTCAACAAATTGTATTTCAAACCTTCAACCCAATAAACATCATTGCATCTTGCATTATCAAGAAGTGTTATGGATCCTTTACCTTTTACTGGACATGGTGCATCATTACCAAATCTTACATAGCCTCCATCATAGTCTTCTAACATAAAAAAATTGTGTTTATCACCTGTCATGTGATGTGAGCATCCACTATCTATGATCCAAGAATCATTAGTATTAATGTGAGATATTAGGGCTTTTTCTTCGTACCTTTCTTCATCTGATCCATCTTTGATAGCCACATAAAGTACTTCCTCTATATCAGTTTCATCTGATTTATCATCACTGGATTCCTCATCAGCTATTAAGCATGACTTTCTATCTCTTCTTCTATAGTCTCGGTGTCCTTTATAATGATTATCTTTCTATCTATCATCTCGATAATCTTGTTTTTCAATAGAATCTTTGTTAGGACAGTTAGAAGCCATATGTCCTATCTTATCACAATTGAAACATTTCAAAGGTAATTTTCCTTTATAGTTACCTTTGCCTCTCGGTAACCTTCTGGCTAATAGTGCTTCAAACTCTTCTTGCTTTCTGATTTCCTCATATAGTTTGTGTACTTCCTCTATGTTCTTACAAAATATTTCACTTGCTCCACTGTGATCCCCTTTAGTGTACTTACTCATTCTATCATTGTAATCATCAGATTCAACTTTATTTACCGATGACCCACTGTTATCAAAGTTACTTAACTCAAATGCATGTAGCTTACCAATAGTAGCATCTAAAGAAACTGGCATATTGGGTATAGATATCAATTCATTGATTGCAGAGACTCAGATTGCATAAGCTGGTAGAAGGGTTCTTAACAACTTACTTGTTATATCCTTTTCTTCAATAGTTCCACCTACTCCTTTGATTTGATTGACAATCTCCTTTAGTCTTGTACTATAAAGGGTTATGTTCTCACCTTGATTCATCCTCATAGGTTCAATTTGTCCTCTTAGACTATCCACTTTTGCTCTTTGAACATGTTCATCATCGCCATACACAGATATGAGCTTGTCCCACATTGCCTTTGCATCATTGCAGCCTTCTAGATCATTAAACTCTGAATCGGTTAATGCAGATGTTATTTCAATCATTGCTTGGATATATTCTTGCTTTTCCTTTATCTCTTCCATTGTCAATGGATAGGTGCTTGGTGTAATGAAATCATTCTCCAGATAATATACAGCATGTTCTCCAACTTCTGATAGGTGTAGCTTCATCCTTTTCTGTCATGTAGAGAAACATGACTTGTTCAGCTTCAGTGCATCCCTCTTATACATCTTTGGATCTTTTCCTCAAGTACCTTTAAACTTTTTCTTCCAGAGTCCAAAGCCCTGATACCAATTGATAGTTCTGATACTTAAATATAAGTACAGATGCCAAGCTAATAAGATGAGAGGGGGGGTGAATCATACAAACTTAATCTTCTATAAAAACAACAGATTCAACCTTGGTAACATATAGTTCAGCAATATAACCAAAACTGCTAAACATGTAAACTCAAAAGCATATAAACATCACAACACTCATAACACCAGATTTAATGTGGAAACCCAAATAGAGAAAAACCACTGTGGGATTTCGGACCCACTAAGAAATATACTCTTCTAGAGTATGCTCGGTTAAAAGCAAATCCTGTTAAAGAATAAAAACACATTGCTAGATGTGACCTAGTTAAGGGATTTCCCTTAGATCTGTTAGGATCTTCACCTTGTTAGAAGTGACATTAAAGGATTTCAAACACTCAATCAGAATGTCACCTTGCTAGAAGGTTTTACAAATAAGACTATTAAGTCCACTCAGTTAAGAGATTTTCTGTCACTTTACAAAATAACAGTAATAAAAATCTATCTGCAACTTCACATCTAAAATGCTAAAGCAGATTCTTATTTTCTCAATACAATAGGACTAATCTTGTCCATCTGCTGGGCTCTATACTCTATTATTCAAACAGGTCTTCAAGCTTCTATGCTCAGTACTCACTATGTAGCATCCTTGTGCATACACTTGCCCGGATGCATTATTTATCAAAAGTTCCTTATTTATAAACAATTCGCAAACTGCTTAATTTCCTTGATCACATTTCCGATGATCAATCATAGCCATCAGATCTTCAAACTTTGACCAAGTTCAATGTATCCTTCGATCTGAAAAATGTTTTACCCTACCTTGGAACTTGCATACATTTCTTGGAACTTGTGCTAGGGTATTGCAGTTCAATCTGAGCTGTAGATCTTCCTACTGATTTTCCTTTGCCATAAATTATTAAACAAACTTCATTCATGGCATACCAATCATTTAATCATAGCCATCTCATCAGCTTCCTTCATTAAATAATGCTTTTATTCATTTAATGCATTTTGTTACTACTTGGTTGCAACTCGTTAAATACTAAACTTCACTCGGTAGACATACCGCCTTCACTAACCAATAGCGATAACCTTAAGGTTTACCAACTAGGTTCTTTGCTCAGTAACATAGTATAGTATTAACCTTTCAAACAATAGCATATTTAAGATATCAAAACAATATAAACATCATGATCTCATCATTGTCTAACTCGGTAATAATTGCCCATTGAATAACTTATTCCTCCCTTTATTCATTACATTCTTTCTGTGTCTTTTACCAACATCTTTATACTCATCAAATCATACTTCTCAAGATATGGCAACATCATACTAAATTAGAAGATCAATTTCTTGACATCAATGACAAAATAATGATATTAAGACAGTAAACATCCTTAATCAGTTTTATCCACAATCATCAACAACATTCTCAATATCATTATTGAAATTCCAGCGATTTCTCCTTGTCTATTATAATGCCAACAGATAGGTACAATGAAAGATGTTCAAGTAAAAATAGTGGCCTTCCCTAAAGCAACATACAAGATGGATGTCAATGTAACTGACACTAAACCTCACTATGGCATGTTATTGTTTAGGCAGTGGGCTATAGTATTGGTATTTTGGTATGGTTTTGTCATTGATGTCAACACCTACTAAACACTTATCAACTCTGGCACTTTGGAGAATCAACAACATTCACCGGCAAAAGTGACTCATGCATAGTCACCGGTATCTAGTACACCGGCAAGATAAAATGATCACCGACACTTGGAATGATATGGAAAATACATGGTTATGTCGAAGACATCATTCAGACATCTTGTCATGGAGTTTTGTTTATAGGTATATTCATATTTGCATATTTGTTGTTACCGGCAAATAGGTCTAGGGTTACACCGACAGGTTTATCTTTTCTAGACCAGCATGGCATGCTATGGAGATGATTAATTATTGTTGTAAATGTATTAAGCGACATGTTCAATCAGTTATTGCATTGGATATTGTATTGTTTGTAAAATGCTTTTATTGTAATATCTTGTAGAGCCAACCCACTAAAATTGGTCTTAGGTTATGGTATAAATGTAAGATCTTATTTGTAAGATAAGATGTGGAATGCGAAAAAGGATTGTGTGAAGGTATATGTGAGAATAAGAAGAGCTATACACACAGACATCATTTGAAGATTGAAGGAGGGTTTTTGTGAAGACAATCAGAACTACACTAGTATTGAATCCAGCATATGAAGATGTTATTTTCTGCAGTACATTCTTATTGGATTTAACCATCCAACTGTAGTTAGTGTGACTCCCATTTTGTGATTGAGCAGTGAGCTCTAGGCGGTTGGCCTTTCTACATGTGTAGACCCCATTTATGTACACTTACTATCTATAGTAGTATCATCTGATTGTGGGTAAGGTTTCCCACTGTGGTTTTTCCCCTTACAAGGTTTCCACGTACAAATATTGGTGTTATGTGTTGTGGATGAATTTTTGTGTATGTTTCATGCTCTAATCCTTACCAGTATAGAAATTAACTGTTAAAACTATCTACCGACATATTGAACTGATTTACCGGTATTAAGCATTAAGTTGGTTAAGTTGTTTTGGTTTGAATTTATTAGACAACTGATTCACCCCCCCCTCTTAGTTGTTTCTGGGACCTAACAATTGGTATTAGAGCTTAGTCCTCTTTTCAGAAGTTTAACGGCTTAAGGAGATCCAATGTCTACTAATTATTTCAGGAAGGACAGTCCTAAACTTGATGGAACCAACTATGGCATATGGAAGATCAGAATGGAGACACATCTAAATTGCATTGGAAAAGACATCTGGGATGTTACAAAGAATGGTTATACTATTGTTGTACAAGGTCGACCTAGTCCAACTAACTTGACTAAAGATGAGGAAAATGATTGCAAAGAAAGAGAAGCACTTTTGAGTGCATTATCAGATCAACAAATCATGGGACTATTAGATAGGTCTACTGCTAAATCTATTTGGGATCATTTGGAAACACTGAATGAAGGATATTTCACAATCAAAATTGCAAAACTTGAAAGCTTCCAGGTCAGACATGAACATCTGAAAATGGAAGAAGATGAAAGGATTTATGCTTTTATGGAAAGAGTAAATGAAATTGTTTTGTGTATTAAATGTTGTGGAGGAACCTTAAGTGAGGATGAAATTGTTTCAAAAGTTTTGAGAGGATTGCCACTGACATAAAAAATGAAAGTCACTACTATAAATGAGTTAAGAACAATGCCTAATACATCAGTTACTAGGGATACATTAATTGGGAAACTTTCAGCTTTTGAAATTGAAGAATTTGGTCCTATTGCTACTATAAAGACAGATTTGGCCTTTAAAGCATCAACATCATCTGTTCCAGCATTTGACAAATCTGATTGGAAAGCCTTTTATGCAAGAGAACTTGAAGAAAGCAGAAAAGAAAATGAAGAACTTGAAGAGCTTGAAGCACTATTTGCAAGGAAAATGCCTAAAGGTCTAGTTGGAAGTAAAAATGAATGTAAAGCACCCTTTAAATATTTTAACTGCAATAAGATTGGTCATATGGCTTCAAGATGCCCTGATAGACATGCTAGACTAAGAGAAGAAGCTAAAAGAACATACAAGCCTAACCTTGAATATCAGAGATACAGATTTAAGAAGAATAAAGACAAATCTTGTTACATTGCTGATGAAGGTGTGACTGATGATTCTGATGAGGATCCAACAGACAATGGATGGGATTTTGTTGCTATAATAGAAGATCAATTAGCACCTACTGCTCAACTGGTAGTACAGGCCTTGACAGCTAAAGTTGAAGTAAAGGATGAATGGATCATTGATTCAAGATGATCACATCATATGACAAGAGACAAAGGTAAATTCTTGAACTTTCAAGAATACAATGTAATCTTAGTGAGATTTGGAGATGACAAAGCTTGTTCAATCAAAGGTAAGGGTACAATATCTCTTGATGGTAAGAATAACATTGATAATGTTTACTATGTTGAAGGATTAAAGCATAATCTTTTGAGTGTTGGTCAATTAGTTGAGAAAGGATTTCAGTTACAATTCAAAAATGGAAAATGTAAAATCATGAATAGAATTGGTTTGGAAATTGCAACCAGTAATCAGACTAGAGGTAATATCTTTCATTTGAATAACAGTGAAAAGACATGCTTAATTGCACATATAGATGAAAGTTGGTTATGGCATAAGAGACTGTATCATGTAAACTTTGATTGCATGGTGAAGATCAGTACTACTAAGGCAGTTAGAGATTTACCTAAAATTGTCAAACCTCAGAATATAGTATGTAAGGAATGCCAATTTGGAAAACAAGTTAGAGCTAGTTTCAAAAGTATTCCAGAAAAATCAAATAATGCTCCTCATTTGATTCACATTGATTTATGTGGTCCAGCAAGAACTAAAAGCTTACAAGGTGATAGATATTTCATGCTAATTATTGATGACTATTCTAGAATGTGTTGGCTTACTTTTCTCGGAGAAAAATTAGAAGTACTTGGAAAGTTGAAATTGTTCAAAACAATGGTAGAAAATGAAACCAGTAAGAAAATCAAATGTTTAAGATCAGATCAAGGAGGTGAGTTTACATCTAAGGAATTTAATACATTCTATGAAGTGAATGGAATTAGAAGACAACTATTAGCATCTTAGACACCACAACAGAATGGAGTTGTTGAGAGGAAAAACAGGACTATCTTGGATGCAGCAAGAAGTATGTTATCAGAAGCAAACCTACCACATGTATATTGGAGAGAGGAAGTCAGTAGAGTGGTCTATACAATCAAAAAAGTTCACATCAAAGGTGAAACCGGTAAGACCCCTCATGAAATACGGTTTGGTAATACTCCTACTCTTAAGTACTTCATAATTTTTGGAAGTAAATGTTATATCAGAAGAGATGAGTATATTGGAAAACTTGATCCTAGAAGTGATGAAGGAATATTTCTTAGTTATTCATCTAAGAGCAAGGCATATAGATGTTTTAACAAAAGATTGCAGAAAATTGTTGAAAGCACAAATGTAAAGATTGATGAACAATTCAGAGGAACTTCAAGGTATATAGACTCTGAACCGGCAACAAAAATTTTGACAAATGAACCTACACTGAATCCACTAGTACAGAATGAAGATCTAGTTACCCTAGTATCATCTGAGGATTCCACAATAATTGAGGAACAACAACAAACAAAGACACCCCGGTATGTAAGACTGAATCATTCTGAAGATCAGATAATTGGAAATAAGTTTAAAGGAGTTATGACAAGAGGAAGATTGGCAAATGAAGAGGTATGTCTTATTTCTCAAATTGAACCATCATCTGTTAATGAGGCATGTGAAGATAAATTTTGGATTAAAGATATGGATGAAGAATTATAACAAATTGAGAAAAACAACACTTGGACATAAGTTCCTCGGCCTAAAGATAAAAATGTAATTGAAACTAAATGGGTATTTAGAATAAAAATTAATGAAGATGGTAAGGTTGTCAGAAATAAAGCAAGACTAGTGTGTAAGGGATATTCTCAAAAGGAAGGAGTTGATTATAATGAAACCTTTGCACCAATAGCTAGAATTGAGGCAATCAGATTATTTTTGGCTTTTGCAGCACACAAGAAGTACAAAGTTTATCAAATGGATATTAAATGTGCATTTTTCAATGGAGATCTTGAAGAGGAAGTGTACATTGAACAACCTAATGGATTTTCTTTGACAGATGACAATGATATGATTTATAGGTTAATAAAAGCTTTGTATGGATTAAAACAAGTTCCAAGAGCTTGGTATGCAAGATTGGATAAGTATCTTTTAAAGATTGGTTTAACTAAAGGAAATGTAAACAACAATTTATATTATAAAATAACTAATGATGACATCTTGATTATAGAAGTATTTGTTGATGATATAATATTTGGAGGAAAAGATGGATTATGTAAAGAATTTTCTATTAAAATGCAGCAAGAATTTGAAATGTCTATGATTGGAGAAATAAAATTCCGTTTAGGATTGCAAATTTCACAGACTGATAAAGGTATATTCTTGAGTCAATCCAAATACTTAAAAGAGTTACTAAAGAAATTTGGGATGGAGAACTCTAAATCGGTAAGCACACCTATGACAACAAATGACAAATTATCACAAAGGGATGAATCTACACCTGTTAATCTGACTAGATACAAATCTATGATGGGAGGTTTATTGTATTTAACACAAACTAGACTTGATATTATGAATGCAGCATGTATTGTTTCAAGATTTCAAAGTAATCCTATAGAAAATCTGTTACTACTTATCAAATTGCCATTAGTTTTATATACAAAGTCATTCTATATACTCTAGTCGGTTACCGCTACCAAAATATTTAGTTGGTATGAACAGTCTAGTCGGTTACAGAAGGAAAACAGTCACAAAGCCCAGTATACACCGAGCTATCTAGCGAGTGTTATTTCATGTCTACCAAGCAGTAAAGATAATACACCAAGTTGATATACACTGAGTGAAACATGTTACCAGATTCATTGAACCTGGACACACATATGAAAACATGTTACAAGATTGAGGCACATAGAACCGTTATCGCATTGGAAATTGCACATATAGATTTTGTATAATTTTGAGGTCATCTAACCAATGAAATATTTTGCATGGTTATTTATTCAATAAATCATGTTTGTAAGATCGAAGCAATGAATCAGATCACCGACATAAGAAATCTATTTATACAGCATGAATTTAGGTTTAGAGATATATGTGAATGAGAGAAATGTGTGTGCATATGTGCATGAAGCAAGACTTATGTGATACATGAGAAATCACAGAGTATTATGACTGTTACAGAGACATAGAGGTCACCAAGAAGGTTATCAGAGAACAGTCAAAGAATAGAGTAAATAGAAGGGTTTACCGAGTTACTTTATGAGTTATCGAGGTATGCTATAGGCAAGGGAATCTTATTTTGAGCACATAGAATCTGCTACAGCATTTCAGATGTAAAGTTACAGATATTTGTAAAATCTTATTGTAATATTTTGAAGTTGTAAGAGAAACCTTTAACAGGGTAAAAGACTCTAATCAAGTCTATAAATTATAAATCCTCTAACCAGGTGCAACATTTATATAGTGTTGTAAAATCCTTTAGCAAGGTAGATCTAATAGATCTTGTTACTCCTAACAGGGTAAGCTATCAGAAATAGCCAAATATGTAGCTCCAACTGAGCACTCTTTATTATTGTAGTAGTGAAGTTGTGGGTGCCATCCCCACCATAGCTTTTCTCTCTAACCAAGAGTTTCTGCGTAACCAAAATATATGTGTTATGGAGTGGATCATGTGTGATTGTTACTCATTTGTTTTTGCTTTATGTTATGTTAGAGTGGTTTTAGGTTTATGCATAATAGTAAATTTATTGTTGATAAAAGGATTTGAAGTACTGATTCACCCCTCCCCTCTCAGTACATTAGCTTTCCATATTGGGCCTAACAATTGGTATCAGAGCATGAATCTGGGAAAAGGGTTTAACTGCTTAAAGAGAAAGATCTTATCAATGGAAGGCTACAAACAATCTTAGAGGATTGTGTATCTACAAGAAGAATTGGATCATGCTAATCAAGTGATTGCAGACATGCAAAGGCAAATGCAAAAATCTCTGAAAGTGAGAAGAAGATTATTTGATGATTTGCAGGACTCTCAAGAGTTAGTGGAACAAATTGAGACATCATCTGAGAATAGTATGTCTGAAGAGATTGAAGAAATGATTGGACAATTGAAAGAAAAGAACAAAGCACTGGTTGATCAACTAAGAGCAATGAAAAGAGAACATGAACATTTCAGTACATAGATGACTGAAAATCTTGATGCATTGAGGACAATCGAGGACAAAGTAAGAGAACTAGAAAGAGAGAAACAACAACTTGAAGCTTTAGTATCTGATAAGGATGATGAAATCATAATATTGACTAGGATTCAACAAAATATGATAGATCAACTAGGTTATGCACATCATGAAGCAAATCTGAAAGATGATGAGAATCAAGCATTGAAACTTGAAGTATCAAGGTTGAGCAATGAACTTGAAACAAAGAAGAAATCCAAGGAAACATTGAAGAAGAGTTATGAACCATCAAAGATGTTGGAGGAGCAATTGAACACATGACGACCCTACAAAGGAGGAGGACTCGGTTACAAAGGAAAAGACTCTACCAAGAAGGGAATCTGCACTATCGAGAAAGGATAATCATCAAAACAAGCTAGAAAAAGGAATAACATCAAAAGGAAGAATCCTATTTGCTACTACTGTGGAAATCAAGGTCATACTACCAAGATGTGTCAAACCAAGAAAGGTAAGCAACCGAATGCCACTAAGACCAATGGTTATTGTTACAATTGCAATAAATATGATCACATATCTAATCAATGTAGGACAAAGTCTGTTAATAATTATCAGAAGGCAAAATTCAAAGGGTTTTGTAAAAAATACAATAGATATGGACATAGTACCGAGAAGTGTTGGTTTAAGCAAAAGAACCACATGTGGTCTGCACACCAAGAAAATACTTGAGGTTATCAAACTCACACAGATCCTTACCAACAATATTCTGCAGTACCATGGGATTACAATACAAGGATATGGTGTGAATGTTGTGGAAGATATGGACATATAAGTGCCAACTACTTTATAAGGTTTGGAATGAATAACCGAAGATCATGGAGAAATCCTGGTATGGCATGTTTTCATTGTCACAAAGTTGGACACTTGGCTAGAGATTGCAGAGATCAACCTGGAGAAGACATTGAGGAAATAAAAGAGAAATTAAAGATGATTTGGAGAAAGAAGGAAATTGTGTCAAATAAAGAAAGCACCTTACCTACCGAGTTAGGTGCTCCCACTCCAAATTGATCGGTAAAGGTATGAAGGGACTACATTCTCACAAGGTTAAATCTTAAACAGTTCCTATTTTAGTATGTACTGAATTCAAAATCTGCATAGTAAGATGTAGTAGTAAGTTTGAAATTCTATAAAAGTCTTTTGGAGCACTTTACAGGAAATCTGTCAAGTTGGTGAATTCAGGAAGCCTGTCAAGTCAGTATATGAAGGAAATTTGGTTACTCGGTTAAAGTGCAAAAAGGGAAAGAGAGTTAAGTGAACAAAGTGCATTTAATGTCTTTGACCTAAATTGCACAGAGCCCAATAAGGTATTTTTGAGTACTTAAAGGTTTTTCATGGTCATTTTCATTCACCAAGTTTTTAAGAAGAAGAGTAGAGCGAATCAAGGCGATCAAACCATCTTCAAAGCAAAAACTAAGGTATTTACATCGAATCTCATTGCATTGCTAAGATAGTTTATCGAACTCATTAAGTTGTTATTATCTGATGAGTGTGAAGCATCTGCCATTTATTAAAGTTCTCAAACCCTAAGGTTCCTATGTTAATTTTTATCTGAAATCAAAATGGCACCTAAGATCCAAGACCCCATTGTTGTCAAGAATGTAGAGAAGCCCTCACTAAAATACTCTTTGACTCCCAAAATTGCATCTGAACCGGATGACAAAACTACCTTTTCACTCATCCCGAATTGAGTCTTATTAGTCGAGGATGTGAGATTCTTCACAAAATGTCGTGTTGAAGAACTTGGTCATGTTGAGATTAAAGATGCATATGATGAATTGTGCATAGATGGTAAAATGGATAACAAGTATGAACATATCAGAATCAAGAGATTGACTGAAGCCCTAACCTATCCCCATGTGTTCAAACCCCAGTGGGTCAAGTTTGTACTAAGCCGAGTGCATGATGATTTCATGTGGCTACAAGAGCAACCGTTTAAGATCACTAAAGAAATCATTCATCTGATCACCAGTTATCCTATCTATGATCATACCTGAGCACAGAAAATGATATCACATAAGGAATTGATTAGTTTGACTGGAGTAGAATCTGATTGCAGAGGTCTGAAGTTGAACAATGTCACTGATCCTGAACTCAAATTTGCAATTAGAGTAATTGGTTATTGTTTCTTCCAATCGGCAAGGGAAAACAGTGTTCCCTGTGTAGTAGTGGACTTAGCATACAAAATTGTTAAGAAAGGCATAAAAATTGACTTGTGTGAAGTATTGTTGAAGAACTTGATTGAAAATCTGAACACAATCAGGAAGCCCAAGAAGAACAACTCGGCAAATACTCTAAAATTTGGATCACTACTTGTATGTATGTTTTTCTACTTTGAGAAGTTTTTTCCAACAGTCGGTAAAGTTGTTTGGGAACTACACTAACCAATCACCCATCAGATCAATGACTTCATCAAGAAGTTAGGTGATAACATTAATGATATAATGGATGATTACTTCAGCAAGTTCCAAGAGACAATGCATAACAGGTACTGGATTCCACCACAGCTGGTAGAAAAATACAAAGATGAAATATGTTTTGAGGTCAACACCGGTTACTATTATGTGAATGTTGTGGAACCGAGGACTCAATCTTTGTCACCTATGGGTTATGAGATTGATTTTGATATCACACAATAGCAAATCAATGCATTTTTGACACTACCAAGGCATGCTACCGAGTTGAGGTATGGAACCTATGAAGAGGTGAAAGAAAAAGTAAAGATGAGCATTGTAGTACCCAAAGCTACAAGGAAGGCATCAAAGATGATTAAGGCATTAACTGAGAAATTTAGAGAAGAGTCTTCCTCCACACTTGTCAAAGGAATTCTAGCGATCATCGAAGAGGAGATAGAATCCCAAGAAGAAGCCATAACACTTAGCACCAAATTGCCTAAGGGAAAAGTGTTGAAGAGAAAGAAACAGGACACTTCAATGGCCCTACTGACCCCTCCAACAAAGAGACCTAACACAAGGGCATCTGCTGCATCACTGAGTAAGAAACAAAAGACTGTTGTTGTTCCTAAGGTAACTAGAACTTACAAGAAATCTACTTGGAGACTCATTTTGCCAAATGAGTCGAGTGATACCGAATTTGAAGACGCAAGTAAATTTCAAATTGTGAAAAGCAAGAAGGTAGATGTACATAGTGTAGAAATTTTTTGTAATAATCTAAAGGAATATGGTGGATTTGGTGGATTCAAATTTGTCAAATATGAATCCAGATCTATTGATGAAAAGAGGCAAATTGAAGAAGCTGTCATTTGCACACTTCTAAAATTCTAAGTGGTCCCATTAGAAGTATATAATTCTATTCCTAAGGAATTATATGCACATATTGAAACCAAATGGCAATATGCCCTAGACTCAGAGAAACAAATCAGAGAAAGAAGTCTGGTGCATCTCTTTCCTGATATGTCGGTTGATGAAATAAAAGAACATCTGACAAATAGCCAAACACAATTTACAGTAAAACAAAAAGCCTTGAAATTGATGAATGACCTGTATATAGAAGTGGAGAAGGAAACAAAAGAACAATGGAAGGACATCTTTTGAAGAAAGAATGTTGGTGAACAATCTACAGTGGAAATAGTCGATGTCACCGACCAAGACCCTGTTGACACCATTCAAATAGATGAAGATATCATGGATGCAGAGGCACCTGAACAATAAATGATAGAAGGCAATGCTTATGCAAAACTTGTCTCCAGTGAATCTATTTTGGAACAAGTTCAGCCTTACCCACCGATCAATCAACCTGCTACAACCGAAGCTCCTCAAGATATAGGTGAAGGCACCTAAGGTCAAAAGTCTACAGTAGAAGGTACTTCACAAGAACAAACCTCTCAAGCACCTTCTAGCACAGAAAATGTTACAGCTGAGACACCAAGCACCGAGACACTAAAGGACACTATCGAGGCTAAAGAAACCGACCAAAGTGTTGTCTCTACCAATCAACCTACTGAGGGTCCTCAAGCCTCTCAAGCTATTGTAGTGGTTCACCCGGTGAAAGGTAAAGAAAAGAAGTTGAAAAAGCATAGTTTCAAAATTAATTTATCGAAACTGATAGTGTTGCCCAATGTAGACATCTCCAAATTGAAAGGGCAAGCACTCACTGAATTCAGTGAACTGTTCAAAGAAAAGGCAGAACAGGAGAAGAAACTGGCCATACAAAAGAAGAATAAAGTACTTCAGAAGGTAAAGACCTTACTATCAAATATGCTACCTTCAGCTACAGTATCAACCGATGTAGCCATCCATATTCAATTGGATGAACTCCTAAATCAGATTGAGACATCTGGAGTAGATGCATCCAAATACTTGAGCAAACTAAAAGAAAAGGAGCTAACTACCAAAATGATAGAGGAAGTATAGAAATCCATTATTGTTGGCAAGGTAAAACTTGTCAAATTTATTGCTGAGTTGTCCCCTCAACTCAAGCACATTCTTTCATTATTTCAGAAACTTTGCACATTTTCTTTATTCCTTAAGGACATTAAGAATAAAACAAAAGCAATTGAGAAAGAGATCATTGATCTCTCAAATAAGTTGAACCCCGAGCCCAATTCAGTTCAGAATTTTTATGCTAAGCTACAACTGCTCATGTCTCAACAATTGGAACTAAGGAATGAAGAACACAAGATCAGGATGGACATAATGACACTTCAAATATTATTCCTTCCTCATCTTTCATCTGTTCAAGAACAGCTAAACTGAGCCACTTACCTCTCTACTACACAAGAGGGAAGCACTTTAGATGGCTTAATTTCATTACTGACTGATATTAATGCACATAATTCTTTAATGGACAGTGTAAAGGATGCACTCTCTGTCACTCTCACTGAAGCCAAGACAAAGTACAAATCCATTTTTGATCAGTTGCCACCTCCAAATGGTAACTAAATTTTGATGTTTTTCAAAAAGGGGGAGTATATCATAAAAGTATATATAGCATCAAAGTACATAGGGGGACTGTATAGTATTCAAAGTATCAAACAACTGGAGTGTAATATATAGGGGGAGTATACTGAGTAGAATGAGCAAAATAAGCAGAGTATCCAAGAGCAGTGAACCGAGCAGTGAACAGAGGAAAGAACAATTATTACAGAGTATTGATCACCGAACACACATAATCAGAGTTTTGTACAATATATTGATAAGGGGAGTATATTTGATTATACTATTTCATTGACTAATGTATATACTGTATGTTTAGTCAAATTTTGTAAAGTATACAGATTTTTGAGTAATGACTTTGAAAGTAGTTTTGTCAAACATCTCAACTAATGTCAAAAGGGGAGATTGTCACTACTTATCAAATTGCCATTAGTTTTATATACAAAGTCATTCTATATACTCTAGTCGGTTACCACTACCAAAATATTTAGTCGGTATGAACAGTCTAGTCGGTTACAGAAGGAAAACAGTCACAAAGCCAAGTATACACCAAGCTATCTACCAAGTGTTATTTCATGTCTACCGAGCAGTAAATATAATACATTGAGTTGATATACACCAAGTGAAACGTGTTACTAGATTCATTGAACCTGGACACACATATGAAAACGTGTTACAAGATCGAGGCACATAAAATCGTTATCGCATTGGAAATTGCACATATAGATTTTGTATAATTTTGAGGTCATCTGACCAATGAAATATTTTGCATGGTTATTTATTTGAGAAATCATGTTTGTAAGATCGAAGCAATGAATCAGATCGCCGACATAAGAAATCTATTTATACAGCATGAATTTAGGGTTAGAGATATATGTGAATGAGAGAAATGTGTGTGCATATGTGCATGAAGCAAGACTTATGTGATACATGAGAACTCACAGAGTATTATGACTATTATAGAGACACAGAGGTCACCGAGAAGGTTATCAGAGAACAGTCAAAGAACAGAGTAAACAGAAGGGTTTACTGAGTTACTTTAAGAGTTACCGAGGTATGCTATAGGCAAGGTAATTTTATTTTGAGCACATAGAATCTGCTACAGCTTTTTAGATGTAAAGTTGCAGATATTTGTAAAATCTTATTGTAATATTTTGAAGTTGTAAGAGAAACCTTTAATAGGGTAAAAGACTCTAATCAAGTCTATAAATTGTAAATCCTCTAACTAGGTACAACATTTATACAGTGTTGTAAAATCCTTTAGCAAGGTAGATCTAATAGATCTTGTTACTCCTAATAGGGTAAGCTATCAGAAATAGCTAAATATGTAGCTCTAACCGAGCACTCTTTATTATTGCAGTAGTGAAGTTGTGGGTGCCATCCCCACCGCAATTTTTCTCTCTAACCAAGAGTTTCTGCGTAACCAAAATATATGTGTTATGGAGTGAATCATGGATGATTGTTACTCATTTGTTTTAGCTTTATGTTATGTTACAGTAGTTTTTGGTTTATGCATAATAGTAAAGATATTGTTGATAAAAGGATTTGAAGTACTGATTCACCCCTCCCCTCTCAGTACATTAACTTTCCATATTGGGCCTAACAAAATCATGAATCAACAGTAAAAAGGATTTTCCAGTACTTACAAGGCACTATAAATCTTGGATTATGGTATCCTAGAGATGAAAACTTTGAATTATGTGCATACACAGATGCAAATTGGGCAGGAGATGTGGATGATAGAAAAAGCACCATTGGTGGAGCATTCTTTCTTGGAAATAGATTAGTCTCTTGGTTGAGTAAGAAACAAAGTTGTACATCTTTATCAACAGCAGAATTAGAATATGTTGCAGCAGCAACTAACTGTACACAGGTACTATGGCTTAAGAAAATGATGAAAGATGTAAAGGTAAAATGAAGGGAACCTATTACTATCTATTGTGATAATACTGCAGCAATTGATATATCTAAGAATCTGGCATTACATTCTAAAACCAAACATGTTTCTATCAAACCAAATTTTCTAAGGGAAAATGTTGAAGCAAAGGAGATAAAACTAGTTTATGTGAATACCAAAGAACAGATTACAAATATTTTCACTAAACCTTTGCCTAAGGAGACTTTTGAATATCTCAAAGGTCAGCTTGGAGTCATACCACCACCGATAGAGACTTAGATAGTTGATGATTGTCATCAACCAACAGAATTAACAGAGAAATCTTTATTCCGATCTTTGATGGGAAGCTACTTCTCAGGGGGTGTAGTTGGTATATTGAATTGATTGGTATTTTGTATATGAAGTTGGTTTTTATTATAACTTTGGCATTTGATGTCAAAGGGGGAGAGATTGGTATGAAAAAACTTTGAAAAACACAAGGAAAACACATGTTGCTCCCAGGGGGAGAAATTGTTTTTTGGGAGAGATCATTACTCTCTGTATCTGTATTTTGATTTCTGGTCATGATATTGTTGGAGATTGTTGGTTTTTGGTATTTGGCATCTCTATTTTGGCACTTTGATGGTTTTTCCATCTTGTGTTGCCATCAATGCCAAAGGGGGAGATTGTTGGTATTCTGGTATGGTTTTGTCATTCATGTCAACACCTACTAAACACTTATCAACTCTGACACTTTGGAGAATCAACAACATTCACCGGCAAGCAAGTGAGTCATGCACAGTCACTGGTATCTAGTACATTGACAAGATATAATGATCACCGACACTTAGAATGATATGGAAAACACATGGTTATGTCGAAGACATCGTTTGAACATCTTGTCCTGGAGTTTTGTTTATAGGTATATTCATATTTGCATATTTGTTGTTACCAACAAATAGGTCCAGGGTTACATTGGTAGGTTTACCTTTTCCCGATAAGCATGGCACGCTATGGAGATGATTAATTACTGTTGTAAATGCATTAAGCCGACATGTTCAATCGGTTATTGCATTAGATATTGTATTGTTTGTAAAATGCTTTTATTGTAATATCTTGTAGAGCCGACCTACTAAAATTGGTTTTAGGTTATGGTATAAATGTAAGATCTTATTTGTAAGATAAGATGTGGAATGAGAAAAAGGATTGTGTGAAGGTATATGCTAGAATAAGCAGAGCCATCCACATAGACATAATTTGAATATTGAAGGAGGGTTTTTGTGAAGATAATCAGAACTACACCGGTACTGAATCCAGCATATGAAGATGTTATTTTGTGTAGTACATTCTTATTGGATTTAACCATCCAACTGTAGTTAGTGTGACTCCCATTTTGTGATTGAGCAGTGAGCTCTAGGTGGTTGGCCTTTCTACATGTGCAGAACCCATTTATGTACACTTACTATCTACATTAGTATCATCTAATTGTGGGTAAGGTTTCCCACCATGGTTTTCCCCTTATAGGGTTTCCATGTACAAATATTGGTGTTATGTGTTGTAGATGACTTTGTGTATGTTTCATGCACTAATCCTTACCGGTATAACAATTAACTGTTAAATCTGTCTACCAACATATTGAATTGGTTTACCAGTATTAAGCATTAAGTTGGTTAAGTTGTTTTGGTTTGAATTTATTAGACAACTGATTCACCCCCCCTCTCAGTTGTCTCTAGGACCTAACATGCGGCAGTGGGTGGAACTGTTCAGTTAGATTTGTCATTTGCTACTATCCCTATTAATGGAAGTCATGTTAAATTGTATAGAGTGTTAGGGTTCCCACAGATACTGAGAGGGGGGGGTGAATCAGTATCTGACCGGTAATGAAATTTTCTTAAAACTGAATATGCAGAATATAATGTAACAGTATACCGGTATGCAATAATTAATGCAAATAATAGAATCAAAAGCATCCACATGAAAAGAACACCATAACACAAGATGTTTAACGAGGAAACCCAGTGTGGGAAAAACCTCGTTGGGATTTGTGACCCACAATATTCACTTACTGGCCAATAAGAGAATATTACTTACAATAGGGGCCTGCACATGCAGGAAGGCCAACTGCCTAGAGCTCACTACTCAATAAGAAGTCACACTGACTTACAATGAGGATTTACACAAATCCAATATTCTGTACTGCTTTACAATAGCATCTTCAATGCCAGATTCAGTACCGGTTCTTGCTCTGTTCTTTACATATACCCTTGACCTACAATTTGCACATTAGGTCTGCCTTATAATTTATTTATTATGTTCTATCCATATCTTGCAAATGCCTACAATGATCTCTTTTATATACAAGAGTCATTTTACAATTTGCCAAGTCAGCTTACAATGATAAACAAAATATTACATATCAAAAATCCTGTCGGCCTTTGTGCCGGTATACGTATTTCCTTCTGTGCCGGTGTACATCTTCTATGCCGGTGTACATCTTCTGTGCCAGTGCCAGTGCAGATTGATTTTGTTGATGTCGGAGCACTGTTCTGTTTTGAGTAATACGTTGCCAGTGTAATGTCTTGCCGGTGCCATAGGATTGCAAGGTTGCCTGTGTAATGCTTTGTCGGTATAATGTCTTGCCGGTGCCATAGGATTGCAAGGTTGCCATGAATGACAAAACCTTCAATCACACATAATGTCTCATTGGAGTGTCCATATGCCAACAATCTCCCCCTTTGGCATTGATGGCAACACTCATGAGAAATTTCAAAAAGATATCAAAAATGTGTATACAAATTAAATGTTTACCAAAAATATGAGGGCTCCCCCTGAGCATGTGATCCCTATGTTTTGAATTTTCTCATCTACTACTCCCCTTTTGGCATCAATGACAAAGGTTAGTAGATTTTGCAGTTGTACCAATTCATAACCTCAACCTTGTAGTTGGGTAGTTATTATTTGAAGAATATCTCCCAAAATTAAGTTTATACCATCAATAAACTTCTTGCTCTCCTTTATTGCTATCTCAGTTCTGTGAACTGTACCGGTGAGATGCTGCAAGTGCTCTACCGGTGTTTCGCTACCCTATGTTAGTGCCTCTAAGATTTCCTTACGCAGAGATGCTAAATAGTCCAATCTTAGACTTAGTTTAGATCTCAAAAATTTTGCCTTGTTTATTATTTTCTCTTTCTCTCTTTCTAATTTGAGCAATTCTTCCTCAAAATTTGTTATCTTTTCCTCAAAAACTGATAATGTATCGGGTGAGTTAACAAAATTATCAGCAATTTTATTGATCTCTTCCTATACCTTGCTCATCTTTTTGTCTACATCTGTGGTCAAAAAGTTTATCTTAAAGGTGTCTTTATACAGAGTTTTGTACTATTTCAATAAATTGCATAGTTCTGGTAGAAGTGTGTCAAATTCCCTATTACACTTCTTTATTCCTTCCTCAAAGAATTTATGTTTCTCTTTTTCTACACTTTCCTTTACAGTTTCTACCTTTGTTTGCTCAAAATTTCCAGAAATATATTTACAAAGTGTATCCAGCTGGCCTAAAGAATCTTTGTTGGATATATTACAATTTGGAGCTATTAATTTTAAAACTAGAATTGAATCATCTATTTCTTTATAGGCTTGTGAGCTATAATCAGTTATTTTCTTGATAGAATCGAGCAATACCTCTGTTACATTTGATGGTGACCCAGTAAACTGAGTGCCGGTGGAAGGGACCATGCTGGTATTGACCTCTGGTAGGTCTGTTTGTGTCTCCATCTCTTTAAGCATAGTTTTTCCTACATCATTTCTTACCGGTGGCATCTGTTCTAGAGCCTTTAGCTCTGTTGGTTGCTCTGTTTGTGTTCCAGATTCCATCTTTTTCTCTGAATCTGCTATCGGTTGCTCTTGGTTTCCTGTTGTTGATTGCTCTTTATTATCAGATTTATCTGTGGTATCCTTATCTACCACTATGTTGATTTTTTGAGTATCAACATTCACAGTATATATGACTTCAGGATTAGAATTGTTATCTTTTGTGTCCATGCTCTCAGTTGTCGGTTGATCTTCTGCAGCTATTTTTATTGGTGGAGTATTTAAAGGAGGTGGGGGTAAGTTGTCTCTAATCTTAATACTTGGTGGTCCACCAGCTTTACCTTTCCCTTTGTCCTTTTGATATACCAGAATGGGCTTGGGATTCATATATTCTTCTTGTTTTTCTTTTTCAACCAAGAATCTATCCCAACCATCTTCTATTTCAGTTGAAACTTCAGTAACTCTACCTGCCATTAATGATATTTGCTGGTGTGTAGTGGAAAAGACTGTCCAGTTGGCTTGAGCTATCAAATCATCAATTTCCTTAAGTGATTTGGCCGGGTATACTGCAAGTAATTTTTCTATTTTAATTTTCTTATCCAACTCAATTATTCCTTGCCTTCTGGCCTCAAGTCTTTTATATAATTCATCAGGAATTTCATTTAGAACTTGCATCAAAAACTTTTTATACATGTCCATGTGTAGTATAACACTTTCCTCAACTTGTCCTTTCTCATCTTCTGATAGGGTGTCATAGATTTTCCCTATGTTTTTCAATTTACCTTCCCCTATGATTTCATTCAGTAATATGTCAAAAGGGGCCAAGTCAGTGTCTGTCTTCTTCTTCTTTTTGGGGGTCAGCTTTTTCTTAGGTGTGGCTTTCTTGACTGGAGACCTTACAGCTTGTTGCTTTTGTCTTGTCCTTCTAGGTGAAGGAGTGGATTCCGGTGAGGGGTCTCTTTTCCTAACAACTCTTTTGAAAGTTGCTAGCATATCTCCTTCTAAGGAGGTATCTATCGGTGATAGATGAGTTTCAGGCTGTTGGGCTACCAACTCTTCTTCTGTTATGCCGGTTTTCTTTAGTACATCATCTTTTAAGGCTTTTGCTTGCCTTCTTCCTTTCCTCACAGATGCTTCAACTTTCTTTACTCTCTTTTTAGATTGAATTTGACTTTCAATGTGCTCAGCACTACCAAATACTTCTTCCTTTGGTTCATTGAGGGCTTCCAGAAGTGCTTTGGCATAAGTTTCCACTATGTGGTCATTTGTTTTATACTCCATTTCTGTAACCCAGATTGTTCTTGGGATGATTGCTTCCATCCAAATCTCATCCTTTTTGATTACAAAACATATATCATCCTTATATTTGTTGATGATTTCCTGTGATAGTCTGATCCTCTTATTCATTTTGACCTTTAGTGCTTGAAAATACTCATGAATATTCTTTTCTTTGTTTTCACCCATGTTGTTAAACAAGTCAGACAATTGTTTTCCTACCGGTATGTCAAATCCAAAATCCTTGTTGCCTATACCAGGAGCCTATTTGGTTATATGTAGCATTAAGCATACAAGTAAATTTCCAAATCTAAAGGTTCCCTTCTTATCCTTCTTGATTTTTGCTAAGTTGTCAATTAACTCATCTTTTAACCATTCACAGATATCAATTTTTACATTGTTCTTAACCATGTCATGAGCACTCTTTATGCATAAACTAGAAACAAAGTTAAGCCTATTTGCATGAGTTGCTTTGTAACCTAGAATCATGCTAATGAATCTCACATTTGTATCGGTCACATCATTAACCCTCAATGATCTTTTGTCAGATGTTGCACCAGTTAGTTTCATTACTAGGTCATTGGAGACCTTCTTGGTTTTGTCAGGTCTGGTACCGGTGGAAGGTAACCCTGTTACTGCTTTCATAGCTACCTTTGTAATTTTATGCACTGAGTCAAGCCAAAAGAATGAGCCATGTACCCTGCTAAGAACTATCCTAACTACTTCCTTGGGAAATTCAAGAATGCAGAGGATTTTAGTGAATCCTAGGGTTTCAACAATTTTATGTTCAGGTTTCACATTTCTGGCATTGTCACATATAACAAATTTGTACATGTTTTTGATTTCTTCATTACCTAATTCTTCTACGTTGCAATGAATATACATTCTAGGGTCTTCTGCATAAACAACACCCTTTGGAATTTGGGAAAAAGCACCTGTGTTGTCATCTTTCTTAGCTACCTCAGGAACTAGCTCAAACACGGGCCTAGGTCATTTTATAACCTCGACTACTGTAGGGTTTGCTATGAATTCAGGTGCAGAGGAGGATGCCATGATGATAAATACCTTTTTTTTGCCTTTGGATGGATTGATTGCTGAAGTGCTTTGCCTCTTTTCTCGGAATGCCTTAGCTCAGAAATCTTCACACTCTCTAAAGGTTTGAATTCATGGTGAAATGAAATGGAGCCAAAAACCTTATTTTATAAAGTCTTTTCTGCCACCTACCACATTAATTATTTGCCGGCAATGTATTAACTCAACCTTATTTGCCGGTAATGAAGGATTTTCAACTTCTTTTCTCTAACCGAGGGAATAATAGCACGTGTCATTAAATTGCCAAACCCTCAAGATAATTTTCTTCAATTTGATGAAGAACATCCTACCGGTGGAGCATTGCTTTGTCCTGCCGGTGGAGCATCATATTGTCCTGCCGGTGAAACATTTGTTGGTTCTACTGGTGGAGGAGTAACCCCAATATTTAGATCACCTTTTCTAATCCATTGTTTTGAAAATTCTTGCTTAACCTCTTCAACCTTTTCTTTACCTTTCAAGCTAGTACTTTTGTTATATATCGGTGTACCTTTACTTCTACAGAATTTAGCAATATGACCAATCTTGTTGCATGCATAACAAGTTACATTATTTTTCTGAATAGCTTTCCCATAACCTATGCCGGTTTGTGTTCTGCATTTATTTGATAAATGACCAAATCTTTCACAAACATAACATCTTACATTCATTCTACAATTTTCAGAGTTATGACCAATTTTGTTGCATTTGGTGCATTGACCGGTGGGAGGATTGATGTTATCATAATTCCTAGATCTACATTCATTTTCCCTATGACCATATTTATTATAGTTAAAGCATTTTCCATTGAATTTGTAAGTATTAGAGGGTCTTACCAGTTTGCTTTGATCCTGGGTATTTGCAGTACCGGAGCTTTCTCCAACTTCAAATCCAACTCCAGAAGTGTCACCTTTGGGTTTTTGATTCTTCAATAAGGTACCAAGTTCTTCTGAGCTTTTCTTGAATTTTTATTTGTGTTTATTTGTAGTTTCCAATTCCCTTTCTAAGATCTCTTTTTGTCTCATTAGTTCATTCGAGTCATTTTGAGTATCCATCAGATCTGTCTTCAACATATCATTTTCATAGCTAAGTCTTGTGTTCTCGTTTGTTGCATCACTTAGTCTTCTGGTCAATTCTTCTTCATTCCTCTTTCTGTCCTCAATCTCTTTGCAGAATCTCATGGTCATATCCCGCATTTCATTTTTTGTTGTCATGATCTCTTGTTTCAATTTTCTTATCATATTATTTAATGATTTCTTTTCATCATTTTCATTTTACAATTTTTTACAAAGTTCTCTTCTCTTGTTTCTTGTAACAGTAAGATTTTCTTGAAGTGCCTAAATAATGTCCTGAGCTACTTTTAAATCATCTTCTAATTTGATATTTTTCAACTTCTCTGCACCATAGTCAGTAAGAGCTCCTTCAAGTTGCTTCATCAGATTTTCCATCTTTACCAGTGTCAAGATCTTCCTCAAGCTATTAGGCTTTTGAAAATAGAGGACCAGGCTCTGATACCAATTGTTAGGGTTCCCATAGATACTAAGAGGGGGGGGTGAATCAGTATCTGACCGGTAATGAAATTTTCTTAAAACTGAATATGCAGAATATAATGTAACAGTATACCGGTATGCAAGAATTAATGCAAATAACAGAATCAAAAGCATCCACATTAAAAGAACACCATAACACAAGATGTTTAACGAGGAAACCCGGTGTGGGAAAAACCTTGGTGGGATTTGTGACCCACAATATTCACTTACTGGCCAATAAGAGAATATTACTTACAATAGGGGCCTGCACATGCAGGAAGGCCAACTACCTAGAGCTCATTGCTCAATAAGAAGTCACACTGACTTACAATGAGGATTTACACAAATCCAATATTTTGTACTGCTTTACAATAGCATCTTCAATGCCAGATTCAGTACTGGTTCTTGCTCTGTTCTTTACATATACCCTTGACCTACAATTCGCACATTAGGTCTGCTTTATAATTTATTTATTATGTTCTATCCATATCTTGCAAATGCCTACAATGATCTCTTTTATATACAAGAGTCATTTTACAATTTGCCAAGTCGGCTTACAATGATAAACAAAATATTACATATCAAAAATCTTGTCAACCTCTGTGTCGGTGTACATCTTCTGTGCCAGTGTACATCTTCTGTGCCGGTGTCGGTGCAGATTGATTTTGTTGATGCCAGAGCACTGCTCTATTTTGAGTAATGCTTTGCCAGTATAATGTCTTGCCGGTGCCATAGGATTGCAAGGTTGCCTGTGTAATGCTTTGCCAGTATAATGTCTTGCCGGTGCCATAGGATTGCAAGGTTGCCTGTGTAATGCTTTGCCAGTATAATGTCTTGCTGGTGCCATAGAATTGCAAGGTTGCCATCAATGACAAAACCTTCAATCACACACAATGTCTCATTGGAGTGTCCATATGCCAACATAGAGAACCACGCGTCCCTAGGGTGACTGAGAAAGTAGACCCTAGTATGCTGAATTGTATGATTGATGTGAATCTAGACAATTTTAGAATACAACCAATCTTGCCTTAGTTGAAGAATACAGATTCTATTGTGACTGAATTGGAATCCCAACAGCATGATTTGTGGAACATGTAATTTGATGGTGCTTGTTCAAAAGAAGGATCTGGAGCAGGAGTTGTCTTTGTATCCCCATCAGGTATAACTTTCAAGTATTCCTTCTTGTTAGCCTTTCAATGAACAAATAGTACTATTGAATATGAAGCCCTACTATTGAGGCTTGAAGTTGCAAAAAGGCATGTAATTCAATTGTTAAAAGTATTAAGAGACTCAGAATTGGTTGTCTCTCAAGTTAGGGCTAAGTATGCATCTAAGAATGATAGATTGAAAAGATACAAGCATGCAGTATGGGATGTCATTGAGCATTTGAGTGCATTCTCTATAAATTGGATAGAAAGATCTAAAAATATCGTGATAGACTTCTTAATAAATGTTGCATTAAAGAATGATGATGCAACACTAACTGGTATATCCACAGTTGAAGTAAAATCTAGGTCTGCCATTCCTGACAATGTATATAATTGGCAAGTGTTTGCTGATGATGAAGATATTCTCAGGTTTACATAGTGCATTGATGACTATGATGGGTGAAAAATTGATTGCAATGCCTTGATGGAAGTGGTTGAAAATAGAGAAACTGTGTTTGGAAATGATTTAGTTTAGCTAGACACTAATGAAATACCTAAAGGGTTGGTAGAGTTGGAACGTATGTTTAGTTATAGTGACAGTCATCTGCACCAGCAATCAACCACTAAGTTAGAGGAACTAGAGGAAGTAAACTTAGGGACATAATCATCCCCTAAGTTGGTATATATTGGAAAAAGTTTGCCTCCTCATGTCAGAATAAATCTTATTAATTTATTAAAGAAATATAAGCATGTCTTTGCTTGGTCTTATGAGGATATGAAGGTGTATAGACAGGATCTTTTTCAGCATGAAGTCCCTCTACTTCCAGATGCTAAGCCTTCCAGACAAAAACAAAGACCTATTAACCCCTTACTAGAATCTAAAATGCAGCAAGAACTGACCAAGTTAAGGGAAGGGGGAATTATTAAGCCTATAAGACATTCATCATGGGTCTCAAATTTGGTCCCGATTAGAAAAAATAATGGGGACATAAGACTCTGTGTTGACTTTAGAAACCTAAATGTTGCTTCCTTAAAAGATAATTACTCTTCTCCTAACATGGAAGCTATGTTGCAAAGAGTGACTAGTTGTGACCTATTGTCTATGATGGATGGGTTTTCGGGGTATAACCAGGTGTTGGTAAAAGAATCAAAACAATTCAAAACTACTTTCACCACCCCTTGGGGAACTTATGTGTATGTCAGAATGCCTTTTGGTTTGAAGAATGCTAGAGCTACATTTTAGAGGGCAATGGATGTAGCTTTCAAAGAATTCATCAATATTATCATGGTAGTATATCAAGATTCTTTGACATGCTTTTCCAAAAGGGTGGATGACCACTATGGACACTTGGAGTAGGTTTTCAGTAAAGCTCTGGAATCTGGAGTATCCTTAAATCCTAAAAAGTGCCATTTTGTTGTTACTGAAGGGAAACTGCTAGGGCATATTGTCTCTAAAGAAAGAGTAAGAATAGACCCTGAAAGAATTGAGGCAATAAACAATGTGCCTGAACCAAAGAATGTTAAAGGTATCCAATCTTTTTTGGGCAAAGTTAATTTGGTTAGAAGATTTATTGCAAATTTTGCAGAGATAGTCAAGCCCATTGGTAAACTGCTTAAAAAGGATACAAAGTTTTGCTGGGATCAAGAAGCTTCAAAGGCTTTTGCTAAGATAAAAAAAGGCTATCCAGGAGGCACCAGTGTTGAAGTCCGCTGACTATAGTAAGCCTTTCTCTTTGTTTTCTTTTGCTTCATATCACACAGTGGCTGCAGTCCTTTTACAAAAGGATAATGAAGGATATGAACACCCCATAGCTTTTTATAGCAAATCTTTACAAGCTGCAGAATTAAAATATGAAATCATGGAGAAGCAAGCATATGCTTTGGTCAAGGTTGTTAAAGCTTTTAGGCCATATCTTGTAAATGCACAAGTAGTTGCCTATGTCCCACATGTTGTTGTCAAAGATATCTTATCCCAGTTTGAGGTCACAGGTAAGAGATGCAGATGGATAAATAGAATCTAGGAGTTTGATTTGGAAATAAAGATCACTAAATTGGTGAGAGGTTTAGGCCTTTCTAAGCTTATGGCTAAGTCAAACCTTCTTGATGTTGAAATAAATAATATTGAAGTTGAGAACATCCTGGTCACCAGTATTGAAAAAACAACCCTGGTACTCAGAGATAGTACATTTTTTAAGGGATGCAACATTTTCAGAAGGAATGACACATAATCAGAGAAGTACTCTAAAGTTGAAGTCACAAAAATATGTCCTCATTCGGGGTGATCCATTTTGGAGGAATAGAGATGGGGCATTGCTAATGTGTTTGGATTAATCCCAGGCTAAGAGAGTGTTAACTGAAATGCATGATGGAGTGTGTGGAGGTGATTACTCTGCTAAGACAACTACTAGTAAGATAGTCCGAGCTGGATATTATTGGCCTACTTTGTTTAAAGATGCCCATGAATATGTCAGGAGATGTGACCCATGCCAGAAGTTTACATCAAAGTTAAAGTATGAGGGAGCTTTACCCCTCAACCCAGTCACAGTGGAAGTCCCTTTTGTCCAATGGGGTATTGATTTTATTGGAGAAATTGTTGAGAAATCAGGAAGAGGTCATAGGTAGATTATAGTAGCTACTGATTATTTTATGAAATGGATTGAAGCTATACCCACCAGGAGAGCCAAAAGTAAGGTTGTTATTGACTTTCTGATGGATAATGTTATAACTAGATTCAAAGTCCTTGTAAAACTAGTGATGGATAATGCCAGGAGCTTCAGGTTAGAAGAGTTTGTTGAATTTTGCACCAGTCATGGAATAGTTATGTCTTACTCTTCACCTTATCATCCTCAGGGTAATGGGCAAGCTGAATCTAGTAACAAGAGCCTCTTGAACATTATCAAGAAAATCCTGGAAGAGAACAAAAGGTCTTGGGACCAAAAGTTAAAATTGGCTTTATGGGCTGATAGGGTTACTATCAAAAAGGCTATTGGGGTTTCCCCTTTTGAATTAGTTTATGGAACACAATATAGGGTGCCAATAAATAATCTTCTTCTAGTATATAAGTTCCTGCAAGCTGAAGACATGGAGTTATCTGAACCTATGGAAGACTAGATGATTTAGATAGTGGAAGTAGAAGAAATTAGAACTCTGGCCCACAAGAGGAATCTAAAGATCTGATTGCAGTCCAAATACCTATTTGACAAGAGAATCTCGTTGAGAAAGTTCCAAATTGGTGATGTAATTCTTCAATGGAATACGAAAGGACAGGATAAGGGAAAGCACAAGAAATTTGAGTCACTATGGATTGGCCCCTCTGTGATTTGCGATCTCAATGGAAAGGACTCATATTTTTTGAAGAATATGAATGATGAAGTACAGGAATTTCTAGTGCATGGACAATTCCTGAAACATTACTTCTCTTGATGTCCATGCACAGTAGGTCCCTGTTTGTATATATTTAGGTTTGTCTTGTTGCTTTTAGGCTTGTGTTTGGTCTGTTTCTCTAAAGTTTTTTTGAATTCTTGTGTTGATCTTGCAATCAACCATCCCCAGTCAGAGCCACTATTATCACTGTTTAAAAAATGGGTATTCTTGTTCCATAATTGGCTAAAAGTCTAAAAAATTTGAGTCTAATTGTGGCCTTGTTGCCTCTATGTTCATGGTCCAGAAGAGGGTTTAAGGTTTTTGTTTCTAACCCTTCATGCTTTTAAAAAACCCTTATGATTCTATTCGTGCGTTACTTTTGTCACTTAAAGAAGGGTCGGTCTGTCATGAGAAGTGTCCCCCCCCTTCTGTTATTTCCCTAGGCAATCCCTTAATATTTCAAATTTATGCGCGCTTCCTTTACCTTGTTCTAATGTTTGTTGGGCCCAGTAAATATTGTGCAGCTCTTTGTTGATCAAGCGATTATCGTTGCTTCGTTAAGAGAAGTTGCTAGCAAGTTAGTCATCGCGAAATAGCGAAAGGCATAGGCAGGCCCGACCAGGTGGATTGACCATCGGATAAAAGAATCACATCTTGATTGTGATCCAATGGCTCGTGTTGATTCACTAGCCCGAGATGCACATGGTATATGTTTTGCGAAACAACAAAAACATGTGGCGGGTCCCAGAGAGAAGTGACTTTCCTTGGTTAAGAGGTGATCAGGCTGGAAAAGGATCAACGACTCACGTTGATTCACGACCAGGAGATGCACGTGTTCTACCTTTTGCAAAATAGAAAAAAGGTGGCGGGTCCCGCTAAGGTGGCCATCAAAGTGGAAGGTCCAGGTGGCGATGATAGAGCAGTGATGAGGCACATAATTGGCAGTCCGTGGTAGGCCTGGGTGAGGTGGTCATAGAAAGGATAAACAACGGGCAAGTTCCTGAGATCTAACGGCCCGTGCGGATTCACGAAGACAAGATAATCGCAAGATAGTCATAGTGAAATAGTGAAAGAGGCCGATGGGCCTAAAAGATAGGCAGGGCACAAAGTTAAAAGCCATTCAAGTATGATTTGATCAGATGGTTGTCATGGTTTTGTGGCCGCAAGTCAAACAGAGATTAGTCTCTACGAAATGGTGAAGACAGGTGGAAATCACACAAAAGCATGACGTGGCAAGACAAATGGTGTGTTTCGTAGAGTAAAAGGTGACCTGTCCAGTATACATGGTTTTAAAGGGTAGTTGAGGGCCTGCCTAGGTGCAACCGGCAGTTATCTAGAGAATAGTGAAGCAAAACATGTGGTGGAATCAGAATAGAACCCAAAGGAACTTCCTGAGCTAATGGTCGACTGCCATGTGGCATTTGTTAACTGGTGACGAAGTGATGTAAGTGATCTCTGAGTTAAAGGACCCAATTGAAAGGTTTGAATCTTGTTAAAATATATTCATCTCGTGGTCGATCCAATGGTCCTCGTTGTTTTGTGGCCCGAAGATGCCTGCAGCTTAGTCTCTGTGAAATGTCAAAAACCATTAGCTATCAAGGTAAGGCATGATTAGTTAGTGAGACTGGTGGTCCTTGTTGGAGTTAAAGATTGGGCAGTTAGAGCTTGATCAAATGGTTGGCGTGGCTTCATGATGGAAAAGTGCACGAGTGTTAAAGCCCGCGAAGTAGCGAAATGAAGGTGGGGCCCAACATTAACAAAGAGAGATCAGACGAAGATAAAGGCAGTGTAATTTCTCATGATCCAATGGCCAGCATTGCTTCAAGAAAGAAAAGTACAAAGGTTTTATGTTCTTTGAAATAGTGAAAGAGAGAAACAGAGGAAAGACTCAGAGAAGTTATGACCCGTTGGAGCCCATTTTGAATTCAATTTTGTGAATTCAATTTTGAAATGATAGCAGAAGCATGTGGAGTTAATTTCTAAAACTTGAATGCCAACTTGCCATATTAGAGTCCGCATCAACTTGATTATTAGCATTGTTTCATCGAAGTCTGTTGTAGAGAAATTGGTGCGGAGCGATTCTTTTCAGGTGAATAACAAGTTTTTGTGCTTTCCTTGATAATTCTGGTTTGCTTTCCATCATTGCTATGTGAATTGTTTTCATTTGAGGTCTGTGCTAGTTTGAAATGGTATAGTTGCCTATTCAAGATGGCACCAAGAAGGGAGTTGACAAGAAAAGTAAATTATTAGGACAGGAACATTTGTGACAATTTTTTAGAATAGTTAACCATGTCTACCAATGTCGGGGCTAAGGCCAAAGAATTAGTACCAAAGAACCCTCGTCTGAGAATTGGAGATGGCCTGTATGATAAAGGCAATTAGTTAAGGGACCCTGAAATAGGGGTGTCAGGTTTAGGACTGTTCAAAGTAGGTTTTGGGTAGACATTCCCCAGCCCCTTTGAATAGCATATGGGAACTAGATGTGGGGAGACTTGTGGTCCCTGGTGTATTCATGGATGTAGATTTGTTGACCCTAATTGCATAGAATTATGACCCTATAGCAAGATGTATCAAGAATGTAAAGGGATCAACCCTGATTGAAATAAAAGATGATGAATTCAGAAACATGTTTAAACTCAGTGAGGCTTCCAATTTGTTAGAGCCTATTGACTTTGAGTCATTAGCCCAGGTCTACAATGCATAAAGGGATCATCTTAGGAGTGGCCCATTGAAAGAGTTCCTTGTTAAGATAGGAGGGTTGACAGTTATAGGCCCCAGTACAATGGAACCATTCTCCCTCAATTTGTTTACTCTGAGAGCTAAGGGTATGTATTGGGTGCCATGTTAGATCTTTGGAGAAGATGCTGAGAAAAGCATGCCAACCCATTACATGCTAATGATTGCACAAATTCTAAACCCCTCCCTAGCAATAACATTTGATTATGCCCCATACCTTACTAATGCAATTCATGTAGGGCTAGTAGGGATAAAAAATGGTAAGGTAGATAGGCCATTTGGATGGTACTCCCTGTTAATGAATATGTTTTTGTTCAAAGGTGTTGACTATTTTGCAAAGGAAATGGACTTGGTTAAGGTAAAGGATAAGGAAGAGATGCCAATCCAACTTTGGAGCACTGTCTTATCTTGGGCTAGAGAAGATTCTAGTTTTCTGAAGTTTGATAGATGCTTTGCATCTAAGATTAGAATTCTTTTATGCACAAAAAACCCGAGGATTCCTAAGGCTCTTTTGGAATTCCTCAAACCTAAAGAGTTTGAAGAGGGCCTTAAGATTGTTCACAATTGGGGAGACATGTATTTGTACCTTGTTTCTACTATTTTTAGAGTGTATGGTTTCAGAGGTACTCCCTATCTATTGCCCTATCAGGTCCTATTGAAGATAGGAATTTCAGAAGTATTGAAACAAATTGGAAGAGTACAAGAGGCAAAGCTGACTAATAGGGGTAAGGGGACCATTTCCCCAACTATCACCATGGCCCACCATTTTGTAATCACCAAAGGTGGCTGGAAATATTTTGAGGAATTATTTAAGCCATATAGGCTATCAACTATAGTTTCAAGATGTGCAGACCCTGAGGACTTTTTCAATGACATGTTTAGAAAGAGGGCGGTGTGTAAAGGTGGGCCTCATCAATTTCAGTTCCCTGAAGATTTAATTAGGAATGAATTTGGCTTAGATGAGCTATGACCCTCTTTCTAGCATCAACCCTTTTGAGGAGAAAATCAAATTCTTGATTCTCTATTTTGAAGACCTCATGCAAACCTTAAAAGAAAAAAGAGAGGCTATAATGCAAAATGACCCCGATAGGGTTAAGTTGGTCTTGACTAAGCCTTCTTTTGCTAAGGCTATCCCACCTGGTGACTATGTAATGCATAAGAAGTCAAAGTACACTGTGATGATGCCAGTGACAGGTGAGCCTTCCACTTTAAGAGGGAAAAGAGCAATTGAAGATGTCATTGACATCCAAGATTCCCCTAAAAGGCAAAGAGTGGGGAAGGAAGTTGAAATTGATGAGCCTCAATAATCTCCATCTCAGTCCCCTATCCACATAGAAGATGAGCAAGTGGTGGCTGAATAATTATTATAGTTAGGGAGTCTCGGTGCGATTCCCTATACCTATGAGGAGACCCAAGAGGGGATGCCAGAGGAGCCACCTACTGCTGAAATGAACTTGACTGATGGTGAGCTAAGGGGAAAAGAATTAGACCTTACTTTTAAGCAAGCTAGTGAGGAATTCCTGGCTGATAGTAACTTTGTTACAACAAGGGATTTCATGCAATTTGTGTGGAAGCATAACATGGAACAATTCAAGGCCAGATGTGAGTAGAGGAAGAGTGAACATCCTCTTAGAGATTCAACTCAAGTAGAAGAAGAAATAAAGCAAGAAATGATGGAAGAGTTTAAGACTATCACCCCTCAGAAAGGAAGAGAGATGGTGTGTAAAGCTAGTTTGTTAATCCTCCCTGAATGGGATATAGGTGATTCTCTAGCTCTTGAAGCTGTGAGGAAGGAAACAAAGCCAATGGAAGGAGTGACCTTCAGTAAGGATAATGCTGCTCTATTCATATGGTCACTGAAGAAGGATGTGAACAAATGGAGGAAAAGCGCATCAAATTTTGGTCTCTTAGGAGGCATTGTTGTTAGGAGAGTCCAAGATACAAGGGTAGTGGAAGTTGCAAGCACAGTTTTGGAAACTGCAAAGTTCAGTGTGGCAGTAGAAGAGAAAGAGGCAAAAGAAAGAGTTAATCTCCAATTGAAATTGGAGACCATCTTAAAAGCTTATAATGAAGCCAAAGAAGGAATAGCCAATAGGGACAACATTATTACTAGACTTCAGAGTCAGTAGGTAGGTCAGCACCATCCAGGTGAAACCTCTACACTCATGATAGCTTCCTCTCCAGCAAGACCCCCTCCTCCTAGTCCCAATATAGAATATCTACCTTCTCCTATTCCTTCTCATTTCCAGTTAGCTGAAAATGTCCAACATGAGTTGGAGAAGTTGAAACAAGCTCAAGCCTTGTTTGTAAACAAGTATGAAGAAAAGGTGAAAGCCATAATCTTGAAGTTTGTTTATTTAGTCAAGACCTCCATTGTATACATTAATATGAAGAGGATTCTGGATGTTTTGATCAAATTTAGAGAGGATGAAACCACTTTGGAACCAATCCTTAATAAGTTGATGCCCAAAGGTAAGGAGTTGGAGCTCATGTGTTCATCCCATGCAGATGCAGAGGAGAATGACATTCTAAGGTCCACCAGTGAGTTTATAAAAGTGATGAATATTCTCTTAGAGGAAAGGGCAGGTGTAAAAAGAAAAGCCCAATTATATAGAAAAGAATATTCAGATCACAAGTTTGAATTGTTTCTAGGGGGTTTTGTAGGTCCAATTCAGTTAAAAGAGGAGAAGACCTGGCTAGAAGAGCTAGACCACAAGTTGTCCTTCAGGGTTAATGAAATTATTAACACTGATGACACATCCTTATTTGTCCAAACAATTGAATAAATTTACAAGGTAAAATCTCATTACAGTTTCATAGAAACAGAAATTGGGCAGTTAAGAGTCACTTGGAAAAGGCTAGAAGAGATGAAACATAGGGTTGTCAGCTTTGCTTGCCCAAGTTATGATGTTTTTCAATAATGGAAGGATAAATATGTTGAACAGAAAGAAAATGCTCCGGAGCAGTTAGAAGAGGTTGCAATAGAACAAAAGGCAGAAGAGGCCATAGATGTTGAAAAAGACATGTAACTATTTCTTGGAGAGTATTTCGGTTTGTAACTAACTTTCTTAGGAATTTTTGTAGCTTGTATGCATCCATAATATTATAAATGGATACCAGGACTAGTAAGAAAGGGATCACAAGAATTTGTAAAGAAACTTTGCAGAAATATATCTGGGTTTTTCTAGTTTTTATAATGAATATTCTTATTTTTGTAAGAATTTTCAAAAATGAATATCAATATACAGACCATAAACTTTCGAGCCTAAAATTTGTGTTGTCTTCTAGTGTGCTTTCAATAATTTACTGGTTTCATTTGGATAATCTAGGGTTATTCAATTGAACATGGATTGTAATGCAGTCTTTATAGATGTGTTTCTTAGCTTTCCTCTTTAGGAGGGGAATTAAATACACAAGCAATATCTCTATCAGTAGGTTGTTTTGTTTGAAGCTTTGAATCTAATAAACACTATTTAGTTTAACAAGAAAGAACTAGTATATATGTTAGGCATATATGGGGTTAGTAGAAGCCAAAGTGATAAGATGTATAGGGATGTTTAATTGTGAAATCCTTGCTTGATTTAGATGACTCTATAGCTTGGATAAGGCACTGGTATCAATTGTAGTTTTCTTTCTATATCTCTTGACGGTCAATACTAAAAATTAGCATAAGTTTTCCTTTATTATTTCAGTTTTGTTGAGGTGATAAGATCCACTGGTTTACTATGGATCTCTTTTAAAAGTGTGAAGTTATTCATAGAAGGTATACCCACCTGAACTTTGGATAAGTTCAAAGTGTAGAAGGTTCTTGAAACCTTGTCATATGTTGCTCTAAGGTTCTTTTTTCCTTGATCTCTTCATTTGCAGACAGAGTTATTATATTTCTTATAAGGGATAAGAGGGGACTCAGAATTTGAGAAAAACACTTTAGAAACTATTACATCTTCACTCAGAGATCCACCACAACATTGAATTCCCATAACAATTTCATTTACCCTTTCCATGAATGCAGTAATCCTTTCATCTTCTTCCATCTTCAAGTTTTCTTATCTTACCCAGTAACCATCAAGTTTAGCAATCTTAACAATAGGGTCACCTTCATTAAGAGTCTCCAACTTGTCCCATATACCCTTTGTTGATGATTTGTCAGTTAATCCCATTATTTGCTGATCAGAAAGTGCACACAAGAGGGCTTATCTTTCTCTACAAGCATTCTCAATCTCCTTATCCAAGTTTGTCAGAGAAGGATTCCTAGATGCCAGATTAAAAGAGGTAACTCCATTCTCTGTGATTTCCCAAATTTCCTTACCGAGGCATCTTAGATGAGTCTCCATTCAAATCTTCCATGCTCTGTAATTTGTTCAATCAAGCCTAGGAATATCCAGATGAACTTTATGAACTTGAACTGTTATTCATGATAGGATCTTCCTCAAGCGGTTATGTTTCTATAGAGAGGACCAAAGCTTTGATACCAATTGTTAGACAATTCAAATAACCAGAAGACAACTGAGAGAGGGGGGTGAATCAGTTGTCACCAGATTATCGGAACCTCAAGCAATTAAAATTTTAATACCGAAACCCAATAGATCAATACCAAAATGCATAAACCAATTATCGAAATAGAAGATATACCAATTAAGCATAAACAACAATTAGAGAATAAATACCATCCACATGACACCAAAATTTGTATGTGGAAAACTCAGTAAAGGGAAAAACCATGGTGGGAAGCCTACCCATAGTCAGATAATACTTTTGTAATAAGTATGTGATTACAAATCAGGGGCTTGCATGTGTAGGAAGGCCAATAGCCTTGAGAACACTACTCATTACAAAAGGAGTCTCACTGACTATATAAAAATCTAGACTACAATCTGGAAGATTGAATGAACTGCAATGATAACATCACCTATGCCTAAGTACAATTTTGGTTAAGCTCAATACCAGAGGACTAAATCCTCTTACATAAACTCAACTTGATCACCAATGATCGATAAAATCCTCTGCATGAATGATTGTTACATTATTTTCTCATTACATACCCATACATCCTTATATGATCTACAATGAGATCTTGCATCATATATATACAAACCCTCAACCACAAACAATAAGGTTGGCCACTAGACAATAAAGCAATTACATAATTACAAAATATTTTGGCCTAAGACCAATAAAATAATATCCAACCCATAAGACATCTCGGAAACACATCAAGAAGTCCAATCAACACATTAGATTAAGTCGGTCCATAACCTAGATAAACCAGACCTAATATAGGTCCACACATGCTAAAGCAATGATCCCAATCAGAAAAGTCTCAAACACGATCACCATTAGCATCCTGAATCTCTACTAAAAGTTGCACCAACACCACTTATGCATAACATCAAAAGATCTTCAACAATGCTCCGTCGGTGAAACCCTCACAAGATCAACAAACCAAGATTACCAGTGTATAAGATAGCATCCAATCACCAAATTAAAACCAACTAACTAAACATGAATCTAAGTACAATGAATAGAAGATCTAATCCAATTCCAAAAGTCAAAACATACCAGAGCATACCAGATCATTGTGATCTAATCCAACCAGAAACCAAACAACTTACTAGGACTAGAAGGATACCGGTAAACAACCAAAACTAGTAGTGTTGACATCAATGACAAAACATCAATGCAACATATAATAAATTCCTCCAAATGGTCAACAATGCATCTACACTGGTAAATCCTACAAGGTACAAGTTTATGATTGGAGGTTTGTTATATCTAACTCAAACTAGATAAGATATAATGAATGCATTTTGTATTGTATCAAAATATCAAAGTGATCCTAGAGAGAATCATGAGAGTGCAATGAAAAGGAATTTTAGGTATTTGTAGGGAACAACTGAATATGGTTTGTTGTACCCTAAAAAATGATGAATTTACATTATGTGCATATACAGATGCAGATTGGGCTAGAGATGTTGATGACTGGAAGAGCACATCCGGTGGAGCTTTCTTCTTGGAAAGAAACTTGTTTCATGGATCAGCAAAAAGTAGTCATGTACATCGTTATCTACTGCTAAAGTTGAGTATGTTGTTGATGCTACTACCTATACACAAGTTCTATTGATGAAGCAAATGTTCAAGGATATAAAGGTGGATTGTAATGAACCGGTAGTTATTCACTGTGATAAATTTGTTGGTATTGATATATCAAAGAATCCGATATTTCATTCTAAGACAAAGCACATATCTATCAAGTATAATGTTTTGAAGGAGAAGGTGGAAGCAAATGAAGTCAGACTAGTTTATGTGAACACTAAAGAGTAGATTGCAAATATCTTCACTAAACCTTTGCCTAAAGAATCATTTGACTACTTTAGAGACATATTGGGGGTTTATGCCCCTCTGATAGAGACTTAACTGATGTTGATTGGCATCCATTGGGTATGTATTATCAAAGATACAATTCATTCTAGATTGATGTGTTGGTGCTAATACTCAGAGGGAGTATTCAACTGTGTGGTTCAAAGGATTTATGATTTTTCTTGCATTGATGTCAAAGGGGGAGAGTTATTCTTGTGAAAAACATAAGGGAGAGATATGTTCATTAGGGGAGTTTCATTCAAAGCTTCATTTCTATTTCATTTTGTGGGAGATTGTTGGTTGTCTTCCATAGGGGGAGACTTGTTTGGCATTTCTTGGCACTTGGATGTTTTCACATCTAGTGTTGCCATCAATGCTAAAGGGGGAGATTGTTGGAAATTTGGAGAAATTGATTATGAGTTGCATTGATGTTTTTTTATTGATGGCAACATCGACTGTTTTTGTTATTTACTGGTTTCCTGTTGGTTCTAGTAGAGTGGTTGGATTATGATATTGATCTGGTATGCTCTGGTATGCTTTGGTTTGTGGAATTGATTTGGATGTGTCATTCATGCTATTCAGATGTGTATCATGATCAGTTGATTCACGATTTGATGACTCAGATAATATCATTTGTTCTAGTAAGCATTTTGGTCACTGGTAAGGGTTTTACTGATAGAGCTTTGTTGAATATCTTTTGATGCACATGATAAGTTGTGTTGGTGTAGCTTCTAGATGGCTTTCAGGATGTTGTTGGTTATCTTGTTTGTGTTCTTGTTGATCAGTGGTGTTGGATTTGGTTAATGGCAACCTATTTTGGGTCTGGTGTTATCTAGGCCATGGACCGGTTTATGTAACTTGTTGATGGATGATCCAGATGCGTCACCGACGAGATTTAATGATTGGCTTACATTGTTTTTGGCCTAATCCAACTTGGTTGATCATTGGATTTTGGGTTTATGTTATGAATTTATTGTATTATCTTTTAGTTGGTTGACCTAATTATTTAGGTTTTAGGTTGGTATAAATATGATGTAAGATCTCTTTGTAAATCATGGGAATATGGGATTATATGTATGGTATGGGATATACAATTATCTGTGTGCAAAAAATGTTGTAATCATATGCTGAGGTTTTGGTCAATCATAGGTGATTGAATTGGGTTTGTCAAAGAGGTTTAAGGCCTCCAATATTGAGCTTAACCAAAATTGTACTCAGGCATAGGAGATGTTATTCTTGCAGTTCAATCTTCATTCTAGATTTTACTCCAATGCTCTAGGATATTGGCCTTTCTGCATGTGCATGCCTCTCATTTTGTAATCATATACTTACTACAAAAGTATTATTTGACTATGGGTAGGCTTCCCACCATGGTTTTTCTCTTTACCAGATTTTCCATGTACAAATCTTAGTGTCATGTGTTCTTGATGGATGGTAATTGTTTTGTGATTTATCCTTATGCTTAATTGCTATATTAGTTATTACAGTATTTGGTTTATGCATTATGGTATTGGTTTTATGTGTTCTGGTAATAAGGATTTGAATGCTTAAAGTTCTGTAATTTGTTGACAACTGATTCACCCCCCCCCCCGTCTTAGTTGTCCTTTAGTTATTTGATTTATCTAACAATTACAAGGTATGTTGGTTACAAGATGATCAAAAGATAGAGATAAAGGAACAATTTTTGGTAAATTTTAATGTTGGGTCTTTTAGGGATGAAGTTTTGTCTGATGTTGTATCTATGAGTGCTTGTCATGTCTTGTTGGGAAGACCTTGGAAGTTTGATAGAGGAGCTATTTATGACTGTAGAAGAAACCTAGTCACTATTGAGAAGGATGGTAGAAGTTAACATTGATTTATTTGAAGGAGAAAGAGAAGGAGGTGAAGAATCTGAGTCCTGAGAAAAGTTGTAGTATTGAGAAATTGGTTGCAGAGGTAATACCGAAAGGTGACATGAGTTTGTAGAAAGATCTGATAAATAAGCTTGATAGATAGATAGAACCGAATGATAGAGAACTTATGGTGACATACCATTTGAAGTCTTATGGCAGAAACAAATCAGAGTTGTAGGAGAAAGAGAGCAGTAAATAGAGACAATGTACAGATTTGAAGTAAAAGAGGAGAAACACATAGAGTCAGGGGTTTGAGAAGTTGGTTGAGGCATCAGAGGAGCTAAAGAAGAAGTTGACAGATAACAAAGATGTTTGGATCATAAATGAGCATGGGGTCTCTATCCCAAATCCTTTTAGATGTTCATGATTTTCCTCTCATGGAACATCTTTTCCTACCTGGGGTTTTTGATGTAGGAGCATCCCTGATTTCTAAGAAATCTTGGATCAACCAAAAATATTTTCCCTTTCAGTTTAGTTCTTGTTTAGTTCAGTGTGCATTTGTTTGTGTTCTTACCGATTGGTACCAATAGTTGCTTGATTTTCTTTGCAGATCCTATTTTTGGTTTCCAGGCTGGTTCATGTGCTAAATTCCATATTTTAAATTCATTTGGATTCTTTTTCAGTTAGTTATCATACCTGATTGACTATTTCTGGGTTCTAGGACAGTTCTTGTGCTTACCAGTTAACTTTCCTTTATTACCGGAGTTGTTCTTGGCATGTGGCTAACCTTCTTGCTGAACCACGCTTCTTGGTTGTTATTTTCAGGAAATATTTATTTAATTCTTAGGGGCGACCTAGTTACACGTTTTATTTTCCTGCATTGGTAATTCTAATCTTATGAGGCCGACCCAAATATGTTCTGGTGGGTATAAATATGGCATTATGTAATCATTTGTAGGGGTGGAGGATGTATAATTGAGAATAAGGATTGAGATTCGCATTTGGTGATCCAGTTGATTCTTAGAGTCCCAGTTGGATTGTATCTAGCTTGAAGCATGCATGTAACCAGTTAACTACCAGATGTTCTATGATGATTGTATGATGATAATCGGTTGGTTTCCAAAAGTTCTATGGCAATAATGTGATATGTTTTTCTAACCTTGTTTCTTTCATTGTGTTACTCTTGCTTCATAAGCCGGTCAATTCTCTTTTAAGTTTTTCACTGATTATGGCTGCATCAGCTATCATTTAGGAGGACCGTATGTATTTTATTGATTAAGGAATATAAGGAGATAACACAAGTTTCATATACACATGTTGAATTCTATAGAGTACCATGGACATTCTTTTCTTATGGTGTATCCTTATCACTATTATCACTCTTTTGATAATAATATATGTAAGAGGCACACAGCTACATGAGGGCCTTATTCAAACCATTCAAGAGAGGGAGGAGCATAGGAACATTATTCCATGGGGATGAAGTATGAAAGCCCATTTATAGGATGATATTCCTGCTATGATACATAGATTTTGATTCAATCTGCACAATTCTCTAGGTGTGGGCATTCAAGAACATTGCATGCACAAGGCGAGTGGGTTATCTAAACAATATAGGGTGGATGAGACCATGAGCACACACCTACACAATAAGGAGATCATTGCAGAGAGATATACTATGTCATGGAGTGATATTTGATAGATTGTAGCCTACATATATCATATGGAAACCATACATGAGTATGAGTGGATAGGTAGGCATCATTGAGTAGATGTCGGAGATATAATGATATTGACTCTTCCTCATCCACTATGAGTAAATTGTTATTCTATCCTACTATGATTGAGTGACAAGATAATTTTGTTAGGTATAGTTTTTTTCCTATCTAGAACCACCAACCTATATGCGATTAGCTCTTAACATAGTTAGACCTAGAGATAAGTCCTAGCCTATGATATTGGATATTTTCCTAGGTGATACAAATGAGTAGAGAGACACTCTTGTTACATATGTAGTGTAAAAAATTGTATTCCTATGCAATTTAATTCTAACTTAGGTCTCACTTTAGTGTTCTCGACTTTTGTGCTTTGATTATGCCTAGTTCTACTCACACAAACATCAAACTAGCAATCCTCATTTTCTATGTTGTTGTCTAGTCCTATATTTATCCTTAATAGGATACATAATGGCACCGCAAGAACCCTTGTTCAAGCTAAAAGGGCTCAATTTTGGACCCTTGAATGGTCAAAAAGAGTACATAGGAAATTCTTTCTTATGTTGGCCTGCTTTGTAAATTCAGACACATTTCATGAGGTGAGGTATAGAAGAAAGCCTCACCCCTTCATTTGAGATATCAAATATCTACATGAGTATCTCTCCATGTCATATTTCAAGTATGAGTTCATTAATATCAAGAAAATTTAAGTGGGCAAGAAATCAAATATTATCAAGGTAGTGAAGGAGAGGTCAAGTATTCAGATTTAAGGAAATCAAGATAGAATCCATGATCATGTTCTCATGAAGACATTCTAAATTCATATATGACAATATAAATCCTTTTATGAATAATTCAAAGAAAGACTCATGAAGGTATTGTATATGGTAAAATTTGGAATATTAAACTATTGCAAAACCATAAAAGATCCAACTAGATAACACCCTAGTTCTACAATCAAGAATCCACCATATACCAATGAAGAACCTAAAACATGCAAATCATAAAAAACTAGACAAATTAGACCATTCACATGCTTAGTAAGGTTTGATCTACATTTTTTCCTATCTCCATTGATCTTGTTTGATATGATTACTCTTAGATTTAATGTGTGAAGAAGAGTTCAACAAAGAAAAAATTGTGGTTGTGAAGTCACTTGATTTAAAGAAAGTCTTAATTGCATATGTCATTAGCATTGATAAGGATGAAAGGAAGGATCCTCTTATATAGATAAAACCTTAAAAAATGGAGGGATAGGATTAAGAGGTAAAATTATAAATGGTCGGCTAGGATTAAAGGGCAGGTAGGAAAATAATTAAATATGAAAAGGGTAGTCATAGGAAAATAAGAGATAAATGACAAGTGTCATGGAGGGAAAAACATAATGAAGTAATTATAAAAATAAAGATATATTTAATTAATAGAGGAAGTTGGAGAATGAAATCAATAAAATATTTATTTAAATAAGGAAAGGCTAGAAAAGGATAAATGACTTAATTAAATAAATAAAAATCTATTTAATTAATAGAAGGCTTAAGATAAAATAATTAAATAAATAAAATATTTATTTAATTAGCCTAAGACAATTCTAGGTATCTACAAGTATGATATTCCAATTTAGCATTTCAATTTTAGCTCTATTGTATGGAATTTTAAGGCATGCTTTTTATTTTTATTTTTATTCAATTATAGGGCTAATTCCAAACATGGGGTTTAAATTAGACAAACCCCTATAAAAAACATCATTATCCTCCTTGGTATGTGCAAGCGATAAATTTAGGATACAAGTATAGATTTTGGAAGATCATATAGAGACACGTAGAGCTAGCTTTCATAGATGCATAAATTGGATGAAAAGGTCACCCCAATCACCATTGTTTGACACTTTTTGACAAAACTTTCAAGGAAAACCTATAACAACATTTTGATCCTACAAACAAATTTGTTGTCCACATCCAATCTCCTGGGCAAGGGCATTGTTGGAACACAATGGACCACTGAGAGGGGGGTGAATTAGTGGCGATCAATAAAAAATATGACTCCCAAAAGATGTAAGCTTTAATATCAATAATCACAAACCATGAGCAGAGATACTAACACATGAGCATGCACACACATAAGAGAACATTGCATAACAAAAGTGTATACAAGGAAAACCCATGATGGGGAAAATCCTCAGTGAGAAATGTTGTTGGAGTCTACTGCTCCAATCCAACCTCACAAGAAAACACTAGTTACAACATTTAGGGCACCAACCCCTACAATTTTATTGGCTACAACCCAAAGGAGCACCAACCCCTAACTCTGAGCACCCACTCAGAGATTACAATGAGTATATAATGAATATAGTGTCTTGAGATAGACTAAACTCTTATCAGCTCTCTAACATTAAGTCTCTATCTCACCTTTACTTTTTATTGTCTTCTCTCTGTCTGTTCTCTGCTTTGTTCTCTTCATTGTGACTTTTCCATCTCTTCCTTTTTTCCTTTAGCTGACTCGACACTTTTGCACTCTAATCACTGCTCTCTACCTTTGTTCTCCACTTCTACCTCTTCTCAGACTACTCTACACTTTTTCTCCTGCTGCAACTACTCTTTTTCTTCTTTCTTGTATCAAAATTCAAAACGTTTCCACAGTTTTCCCACAGCAAGCCAAAAAACCCTGTCGTATCATATTCACTACACTTCTCTACAGTTGCATGCATCATTCACACCTGCACACCCAGACAATTGGTATACTTCATGGACTTTTACCTGAGCCATTTATCTCAACCATCATTGAGATGGTTCAATGTGCCATATCATCTTACACCTCATCCAAAACGCTTGACCACTCTCTATCTGTACTGCCACTTGTCCTCACAACTTATCTAACACAACTACCACAACTACCATTATCAAATCTCATCAGATGCCTCTTCATTTGGTAAGTCTGTATCTACAAGATTTCCCTCCAAATCTTCAATTTAAAAATTGATTCTTTCTGTCTCTCTAAGATCTCATCTATAACAGATTTGATCTGCACTAAATAACTCTTTTGTGGTTTTCCAGGATTTTCTCTATACTAATTTGCTATTTCTAGCAAACTATGTCTACCTTATAGATTTGGTCCTCTATCTATTGATCACCTCGAGCCCTTCAACTTGTTTGCAAGAGATCCTCCATTCTTCACTGACTACTTGCCCTATTTGGATCAACAACAACTTCATGAGGTCGTCGGCACCTTGTTCAACAACCCCGCATTTCTGTTTGACCACTTGGATTACACATGTCATCACATTCGACATCCAATTCACTCTCTTAATCGTAATCAGCATCCTAGTGGACGTTTGAGTTTGTTGACTTGCAGACACATCTGATCTATCCTTCAACCTCTGCATTAATTGGATCGACCAACTACCTCATTTAGCATCTAGCATATTTGCCTAATCACTTGGAGTACACATGTCTTCACATAATTCATCTAGGTCACTTGGTCAAGACAAGTCAACTTCCATGTGGATAATAGGGTTTCTCAAATTAGTTAATCTTCACGGTGTGGATAACATGCAGTCTACAAAAATGTTCATCGCTATAGAAATCTTGAAGTCGCATTGCTCAAGTCTCCATCAATATAGTTTTGATTATTGATTGAACCTTTAACTATTATCTTGATAGTTATCAGTTACTCCGATCTTTCACCTCAACTTTCCATTCTTATCGGTGTGACTTACCCCGATGTGACACCTTGTCCCTTCATCAACATAACAATCACTATTGGGTAGACTTCTATCACTTACTTTTCCATCACAACATATCCCGATCTCCTTGCGATGTCTTTGGTTCATTTCATCATCATGAGTTACTCCAATGAGAAACCTTGCCTTTGATTTTCCTTACCGCCATAAGTTATCCCGAGCATAGTCTCCATGATGACACAGATTATCGGCATAGGTTACCCTGAATAGAAAGACTTCATGCCAAACACCTACTTATCGAGATGACCAAAACTATCGACATAGCAAAAATCTGCTAGAATGAGAGAATAAGTCATTTTGATGGCATATTATCAACCTCCCTTCATTAGCATATGTATTCCAAAAATAAAAGTCCATGGTGACTAAATTCATCGGCATAAGGTATCCTGATACTCAAACTTTGTGGTGACAACGTTCATCGACATCACTATTCCAAAATCACAACTCCATAGTGACAAACTATCGGAATAGTTAACACTATCAGATTAACATTTGGATTTTATACCATCCAAAAAAACTTGTTCTGATGACTCAACTTGAACCTGCATCGACATAGTTACGCTGACATCAAACTCCATGGTGACAAACTTAATCGTCATAGGTTAATTGGATGATCAAACTCTGTAGTGATAAACTACATCGACATAGATTATACCAATGATCTTACCAAAAATGTCAACTCTTCTTTTTCCTCCGTCGGCATAGCTTACTCTGATGAGAAACTCCATCGGAATAGTCTACACTATTGGCATAGTGGTAGGTTGTTATTCCACCTTTAAAAGATACTCCAATAGGTAATATTGGTCACCTGGTCAACATAGCTATTCTGACACAATGATTGTCAGAGTAGTTTACTCTATCGGCATGACACGAAATCGCTAATCCGCCTTTGTCAGCTATTCTGATGTGTAGTACAAAATCTATAATCGGTATTGCAATCTTGATATCACCCTTCGACCCAACATTGAGATGACTTATGCCGATAGCACTTCCATCCACATGACTTGGTATCGACCAAGCTATTGCGATAGGACCACTTCACCTGCATAACATGAGATTGGCTTAGCTATCTAGATCTGACTTGTGATGCTTATTTATTAGACCATAATGTGATCAGTATAACATAGTGAGGTTATGATGATATACATGATATATTGTCTTGACAACCTTAGCTTCAGGACATCCAACTGGAACCCATCATATGGCATTGTGGGAGTCTACAACTTAATAGCTGATCTCTTCTACTATATCTGCCATCTTAATCAATCTCATCACTATGATCTCTACAAGTCTCTCCAACTTATGACATCAATCAACCTGATTACTTCCTTCAACCTGATCACAAAAACCCTTCTACAACTTCATCATCCCAACACACACACATGTTGACATAAATGATAACTTCCATGCCATCAATCTCCCCCTTTAGCATTGATGTCAACACTCATTTTCTCATTCTCCCCCTTTGACAATAATGGCGAAGGGTTTGGCTACTACATGACTTCTAATTCCAACATGACTACTTTGTGTAGCACTTCTCATCACACTCCCCCTTTGAATCATCTAATTGTGTGCACCACTCCTACATTTCACTCTTCCCTCTTTAATAACATGAGACTATCTGTGTTGTACCTAGATGAACAATTATCACAATATAAGAAGCAGTATTAATACTGCTTATAAAAATCACAAATGTCCCCTTGAGAGTTGTAGCTGCCCTACTAGATGATCTTGAAAATGTGCATGGATGCAAGAGAGTAATAGGTATGTCTTGTAATTCCTCTGAACCATAGACCTCTTTTCCTCTGATCAAATGTAAGTACTATGATTGTATGCAAACATTTAACTTCACTTCTTGTAGTCTTTTCCTTGCATTATCGGCTACACCATTATGAGAAACCATCTTCATAGTGTGGATAGTCTTCAAAAGATCTTCACTACTTGCTTCTATATTCATCCTCATGTATGTAAGTTTGCAATACAATCTAGAGACATGGCTTGAGACAAATAACTTATATGCATCATCACCCTCAAATCACACACACATGTTAAAGGATGAGAAAGATTGTAATCACTAAGCTCCCCCTGAGCTAGTACATCTATATGATCATATTCGCTTTAATGATTTATCATTCATAACCTTTAATTGATCCATTGAAGAGTATCCTTTCTTGCTAAAGAAAAAAATGTATCACAACAATTTATGTGGCTCATTTGCAATCATCAATGGACAACTTTATGTATTGTGGACAATCAACTAATTTTTGTTCAACTTTTTATGATAGTGTATATCCTTTCCTATGCACGCGTGCAATCACAACAAGGTGTCTTTTCACATAAAAACTTCGTGCCAACTTCAAGCAACCAATGTCGGATCTTGAAATGTTACCAAAGGATAAACTATAACATCTTCCATCTTGTCCTTTTCCTCCATGTCTCCTTCTTAAAGCTGGTATTCATCATATCTACAGTAATCTATCCCTACATAGAGATCAATATGCCAACAATGTTAAATCTTGATATACTGTCAAGCCATCAACAATAAAATCTTCCATTTCATCTTCTTCCTTCATGTCTTGTTCTTAGAGCTTATTTTCCTCATATTTGTAGTAGCTTGTCCTTTTTAATACTTTGGGAGTAAAAGATGTGATCATTATGTTACTTCCCCTTAGGTTTTGCATCTCCTTAAGCCTTGAGAGATATCACTTGTGCATGAAGTGCACTATGCCTTCCCATGAATGCATTTACTTGTTTCCTCTTCCATACTTGCTTGACCTCCTTCCTTTTCTCCATTGCAACTTTTAGATTAGCACAAATCTTCTTATTATGTTGGAAAACCCTTGGTCTATAATACCTTGCATTGTGGCTAGAGTTGTGATAGTAGTAGCATACTATATTCTTGCTAAACAAAAGAGTAGAAGGAATTATGTTGAGCTAACTTGTTCTCCTTTTCCAAACCACAATTTTGTGACCAGCAGATGGAAGAATAGAATTTCTTGACAAACCAAACATCCTTCTATTTTTGTTCCATGTGTGTCCCTATCCAACATAGGTTCTACCCATTCTTTCATGCTGGCCATAGTTTTTATACAATGCATTTTTGTTGAAAGATGAGATATAGGAGCTGCAATATGACTGAGACAATTTCCTTCTACATTCATAAATATTATGGCCAAGTTTATTACACATTCCTATTGCATTCTTGCTCCCATACTTTTTATTTGATCTATGCATGTGTCTACAATGTGACATACTATGTACATATGCACTGCATCTATGACAAAATGCATTTCTATTTCTAGTGGCAGCAACTTGACTTATTGGAGACCTATTTCCACATTCAATTTCCCTATGTCTATAACCATTTCTTGACTAAAAATAACCAAATAGGTATGACTTATAACTTATATTTTTTTTTTCATGTGTGTGGAGATCTTGCAGACACATTAGCTCCATTTCCTCTTCCTTTGTTGTTAACCTTGGGTAGTACATTTGTAGCAGCTCGTTCATTTGATCCTTTATTTCTTCAAACTTGTTTAGTATTATGAAGAGTAGCATATTCTGATCTCCTTCTAGATTTCTCATTAGACTTCCTTTTCCTTTTGAATCATCATGATTCTTCCTTGTAACAGTATTCTTCATCTTCATGTTTTTCAGCAGTACTGGTTAGATCAATTTTCTTTCTAGGAGCATTCTTGACTTTGAAGGTTTTCTCTTGACCACTTTCACTTGAAGAAATAAAATTTATCTCCTTCTTTGAAATATCTCCACTGGTAAAGCATTGACCAGCATCACAACCTAGGCCGATGGTGTCCTTGTTTAGTTTTTTCTTTCTTAACATCTTGTCCAAAGCATCTATGTTGCCTCCATACTTGATTCTAACTTTGATTTCTTCTTTACAATTTTGAATCTCTTTTTTGAGATTTTCCGTTTCATCTTTAAGACTCTAGCACACTTTTCCTTTAGTCTCCACTTCTAGCTCTAATTCCTCACACCTACACTTTTTGGTATCAAAAACTGATTTTGGTTCTTCAATTATCCTTCTAGATCCTTCGACTTGTGCTTTCAGATTTGCACTAGTTATTTTTACTCTTGAAGACATTTGGTTAATCTCTCTTGTTCCTCTACAATAGCTTTCTTATACTTTTTTTATTCTTTCCTCACCTTACTAAGTTCATCAAGTACACTCACTAGTTCTCCTTCAAGATCCACTTCAGCTTCAACTTCTTCATCTTCTTATTCATCATCACTGCTGAATACATCTTGCTTTCTATATTGAGCTCTACTGTCATTTCTTGATATATGCTTCTCACTTTGGACCTCTTATGCCATGAAGGAATATGATTTATTATCATCTTTATTGTTGCTACTGATTGATCTACCTTTATCATTTACACATTTGTTTGTTTCATTGTTCTTCTTGCTTCCACAATTTGATCCAGTAGTGGTAGGCTTATCACCATAAGGTTTCTTTAGTCTGTCCCATATACTCTTTGCAGTTTGCATCTATCAACCTATGAAGATACATCATCAGATGGCCCACTGAGAATATCCTTCATGGCTTCAACATTGCAGTCATATATTCTTTTAGCTTCAAGATTAGTTGGAGGACTAGCAAGAACAAAGTAACCATTAACAACTGACATTCAAACATCATAACCTAAGGAGGACAAATAGACTTCCATTTTATAGACCAAATGAAATATTTTAAACCATTAAACATAGGAGCAAGGTTTGACTCAAACTTGACCATTGTGCTCATACACTAAAATCTACCCAATCTAGAGGAATATTTTCGAACTGGTAACCTAGGGCTCTGATACCAATTGTTGGAACACAATGGACCACTAAGAGGGCGGTGAATCCATGGTGATCAATAAAAACTCTGACTCCCAAAAGATCTAAGCTTTAATATTAATAATCATAAACTATGAGTAGAGATACTAACACATGAGCACACACACACACATAAGAGAACATCACATAACACAAGTGTACATGAGGAAAAATTCTCAAGGGGAAAAACCTCGGTGAGAAATGATGTTGGAGTTTACTACTCCAATCCAGCCTCACAAGAAAACACTAGTTACAACATTTAGGGCACCAACCTAAGGAGCACCAACCCCTATAGTTTTATGGGCTACAACCCAAAGGAGCACCAATCCCTAACTTTTATCACCCACTCAAAGATTACAATGAGTAAATAATGAATACCGTTGAAGTACCTTGTTGCAAATAAGGTTTTGCAACTCACAAAGAATCATCTCTTGAGATAGACTAAACTCTTATCAACTCTCTAACATAAAGTCTCTATCTCAGCTCTATTTTCTATTGTCTTCTCTCTGTCTGTTCTTTGCTTTGTTCTCTTAACTATGAATTTTCCATCTCTGCCTTTCTTCCTTCGCTCAATCTCTTGTTGCCTCTAGCTAACTTGGCTATTTTGCACTCTAATCATTGTACTCTACCTGTATCTCTACTTCTACCTCTTCTCAGACTACTCTACACTTTTTCTGCTAATGTAACTACTTTTTTTCTTCTTTCTTATATCAAACTTCATAGCAACTTTTCTACAGTTCTCACACAACAAGCCAACAACCCCTATTGTATCATATTCACTACACTTCTCTACAATTGCATTCATCATTTACACCTCCACACCCAGTCAATCTATATACTTCACCAAATTTTACTTGAGCCATTGATATCAACCGTCATTGTGGTGGTTTCATGTACCACATCATCTTACACCTCAACTGCGACTCTCTCTCTACTGCCACTTGTCCTCACAACTTAGCTAACTCAACTACCACAACTACCATTGTCAAATCTCATCAGATGCCTCTTCATTCGGTCAATTTGTATCTAGAAGATTTTCCTCCAAATCTACAATTTAAAAATTGATTCTTTCTGTCTCCCAGAGATCTCGTCTGTAGCTGATTTGATTTATACTAAATAACTCTTCTATGGTTTTACAGGATGTTGTCTATACTAAGTTTCTATTTCGAGCAAACTATGTCTACCCTATAGATTTGGTCCTCTATCTATCAATCACCTCAAGCCCTTCAACTTGTTTGCAATGGATCCTCCATTAATGTATTCACCGACTACTTGTCATGTTTGAATCAACAACAATGTCATTAGGCTGTCGACACCTTGATCAACAACCCCATATTTTTGTTTGACCATTTGGATTACACATCATCACATTCGACATTCAAGTCGCTCTTTTAATTATATTTGGCATCCTCATGGACCTCTAAGTCTACCAACTTGCAGACAAATCTAATCTGTCCTTCAACCTCTGCATTAATTGGATCAACCAACTACCTAATCCAGCCTCTAGTATATCTTCTTGATCACTTGGAGTACATGTGTGTTCACATAAGTCATCCAAGTCACTTGGTCAAGACAGGTCAACTATCATGTGGACAATTGGGTTGCTTAGATTAGTTGATCTTCACGCTATGGATAACCTTTCGTGTTATGTAGTCTTCAAAAATGTTCATTGCTATAAAAATCTCAAAGTCACATTGCTCAAGGCTCCATCAGTATAGTTAAATTGTCAGATAGGCTTTTAAGTGTTACCCCGATAGTTATCGATTACTTGATCGTTCACCTCAAATTTCCATTCTTATCCATGTGACTTACCCCAATGTAACACCTTGTCCCTTCATCGGCATAACTATCACTGCCAGGCAGACTTCTAGTACTTTCTCCGCCTTCATAACCTATCCCAATCTCCTTGTGATGTCTTTTGTTCCTTTCATCGACATGAGTTACTCTGACAAGAAAACTTGCCTTTGATTTTCCTTATCATCATAAGCTATCCCGAGCACATTCTCCATAATGACACACATTATCGACATAGGTTACCCTGAACATAAATACTTCATGCCAAACACCCACTTATTGGGATGACCAACACTATCGACATAGCAAAAATATGCTAGAACAACATAATATCATTTTGATGACATACTGTCAACCTCCATTCATCGGCATAGGTATTCCAAAAGGAAAACTCCATGGTGACTAACTTCATCGGCATAAGGTATCATGATACTCAAACTTCGTGGTGACAACCTTCATCGGCATCACTATTCCAAAATCACAATTCCATAGTGACAAACTACTAGAATAGTTAACACTATCGGATTAATATTTGGACATTATACCGTCTGAACAAACTTGTTCCTCTAACTCAACTTGAACCTGCATTGACATACTTACTCTGACATCAAACTCCATATTGACAAACTTAATCAGCATAGGTTATTCTAATGATCAAACTCCATAGCGATAAAATACATCGGTATAGATTATCCCAATGATCTTACCAAAAAGGTCAACTCTTCTATTTCCTCTGTTGGCATAGCTTACTCCGATGAGAACCTCCATTGGAATAGTTTACACTATTGACATACTGGTATGTTTTTATTCTACCTTTAAAAGCTACTCTGATAGGTAATCTTGGCCATTTGGACAACATTTCTATTCCGACATAGTAATTATCGAAGTAGTTTACTCTATTGGCATGACACAAAATTGCTACTTTGCCTTTGTCTGCTATTCTGATGTGTAGCACAAACTCTGTGATTGGTATTTCTATCTCGATATCACCCTTAGACACAACATTAGCATGACTTATGTTGATAGTACTTTCCTCCACATGACTTGGTATTGATCAAGCTATTCTGATATGACCACTTCACCTACACAACATTTGATTGCCTTAGCTATCTTGATCTGGCTTGTGATGCTTATTTATCTGACCATAATGTGATTGGTATAATATAGTGAGGTTATTCTGATATACATGATATATTGTCTTCACAACCTTAGCTTCAGGACATCCAACAGGAACCCATCATATGTCATTGTGGGAGTCTACAACTTCATAGCTGATGTCTTCTACTACATCTTCCATCTTCATCAATCTGATCACTGTGATCTCTACAAGTCTCTCCAACTTATGACATCAATCAACCTAATTACTGCCTTCATCCTGATCACAACAACTCTTCTGTAACTTCATCAGCCTTGCACATACACATGTTGACACCAATGACAACTTCAATGCCAACATGCACCCCAAGAACAATTCTCCTATACTTTAGAGTTTATAATTTAGACACACATTCTTCTTTGCTTCCTATTTCTAGATCTATACTTTATTTTTGAATGTATAATTTGAGACTATTTGTTCATGCTTATTCTTATCAACTTCACATCTTTAGCCCATGATCTTGCATTCAAATTATATATTCTCCATAGTTCATTTTCAACTTCAACTCAAGGAGTACTAAATTCACCTTGTACTCAATCCTTTTGAATAAAATTTGTGATCGACCAATGTGGATACATTCTCCTTTTAAGTGCAATAATTGGAGATAGGTTTAATTCCTATTTTACATGTATAAACTTGTGAATCCTATTTCCCATCATTACATTTTTTGTGAACCTCATATATCTTATACTTACTTTTAATTTTCCTTTTTAGACCTAGTTTGTACACATTTCATTGATTCATGTTTGTAATTATTTATGAAATATATCATTTATGCAGTTAAATTACATAAATTTAATGGTTTAACTCACCAAAACCTTAAATATTTTCATGAAATTGACTTGTGATTTATATGCTTAGACCTAATTGTTATTGTATTTTATTTTCATATAGAATTTATTGTTCAAATTTATAGTTCACTTTTCTTTATTAATTGGTTAATCAATCTTTCTTTTGGGAAAACTGCATCATTTAGTCACTTTTCTTGCTTGAATTATCAATTGTATGAGAGACATTGTGAGTAAAATATATCTCATTATCTTTTACCTCTTGGTGTATGAGTTTCATTACCCCCTGTCCAACATTGAATTTCCTAGTGAGAAAAATCTATAGACTTATGGCTTCCCAATGTTTTAATACTAAGGGGTTTGAGCTTAGTTGACTAACTTGTTCAATGTGAACTTGTGTGAATCCTCTATTACTACATAAGAAATACCTAAATTTTTGGAGAACCATTACCCTCATACTTCTCATGATGAGGATGACTCCTTAAGTAGAGTAACTTTTGACCTATTGGGGAAGATTGATGATGAGTTGGATAGGTGTCAACAATGGATGGGTCAAAACACTTGAATTGTGAGGCAATCCCCTTGATTGAAGACTTAAGAAGAATTATTCAAAGTCATTGACAATAATGTTAGGCCAATAAAATGTTGTACCAAAGTACTTAATCACTCCAATCCTAGAAATCATTTTGAATATTCCATTCCTCTACCTACATAAACATCTTCCATCATGGATACCTCTACAAAAAATGTTAATTCTATACATGTTAGTAATGGGGTAAATTATATCAATCAATACTCTTACATACCTCCTTCCATGTTAACCTTCCATTTGTTTCCCAAATATCTATAGTACCCACACATCATAATGTTCCACCTTCAGGTATTCTCAAGCTCCACCTACTTATCATAGTGTTGTACCTCCATCACAATCCAACATATCCAACTCCAACTCATCCACCAAAGCCACTATAAGAAATTTATTTCAAAGTGTCTCATCCTTACAAAAAAGATTGGTTTCTTTGACCGAATCCAAATTCAATGTTCCTACAATAGATATGGTTAGTCTACTTTTCAATGACGTTGTTCATACTCTTGTCCCACAGTACATGGAGGTAGGAGTTATACAATGGAAAAGGTGACACTCAAACTCATGTGAAAAAAATTCAAACATTGTGTAGTGACTTCTCTCATAATAATGAAATGATGGAAAAAATATTCACCTGTATATTAAGAGATAAATATTTGCAATGGTATTGTTACTTGCCTCAATGAATTAATTATTTTCATCGTCTAATGTGTTTGTGCAAAATTTTCATAACAATATTGGTCCTCAAATTATTTTAAATTATTTAATGCACTATAAACAAGGGGTTCAATAAAAAGTGATTGATTTTATGAGTAGATACAACCATTCCCATTCACAAATTGCTTATCATGTACTTAATGGTGATGTTCAAATATATTTTTTTAATAATTTACTAAAGGGATATTTCAAATAAGCTTTTGTTTTATGATTTTACATTTTAAACTCATTTATGCAAAATGCTTCATAATTATCACCTTCAAGTGAGTTAATTTGAATTATCTTCATCAATGGATCTAATTGATAAGAATGAAAATACTCATCATCAATCCTTTCAAAAATTTTAAAAACAAAACAAGAATTTATCATGATCAATAAAATTATTCTAATCATATTGATAGACAAGTGGTGGCTACAACAATAGGTGTGGTCCCTTTATCATGAGTCTTTACAAATCATACTTTTAGTCCTCTTTTTGAATCATCGCATAGTATCATGCTTAGATTAATTAATGAAAATGTGATCAATTTTCTTCCCATAAAACCAATAGATACATCTAAGACCTTATCAGCTTCCTTTGATCCTAAAGACTTTTTTGAATATCTTATCCAACCTGACCATGATACTAGGAAGCACTATAAATTGTAACATGTGATTCAAGACATTATTCATTTCAACTTTATAACTGTGGAGGGTATGAGTGATATAGGAAATAAATCCATAGAACCTCCTAATAAAAAATTGCAAATATTTACCAATCCTTTAACTTCTCATTCTACCAATGTTGTTGACCCTGTTGTTCATCAAAACTGATTAACCCAAGTACACCTACAATTGATCTATGAAGTAGCCAATTCAATCTATGAAGAACCTTAGGGCTTGGACAATGTAACAAGGATATGAATCCTTCTACTCTTCAGGCTTTGCAAAACCTAGGTGGGTGTAGCTTTGATGCTTAAATTTAAACCCATTACAAACCTATGACAACATCAATAGAAGTAGATAGATCTCACCAGGGCTCAACAACAAGTGGGTTACTACAGATGGCCTAGATCTACACATACAACTCAGCTATGCTTCAACATGAGATAGACAAAACATTTCAAAACATAACATAAAATAAAGATATTCTAATTGGATTTTAAATTGGTTTGAGAATCCCCTTAGTTGCAAGATCAGTGCCTTATCCAAGGGCAACAAAGTCACACATCAAACTATAGATGAAAACTTATACTACAGATCTATCTTCATTCTTAAGTATTCCTGCATTTAATGCCTTGCATAAATGTATTACTTAGCTCATCCGCAAAAAATATTAGATCCAGAAACATGAACCCTATTTTATTAATGTTTTCTCATAGAATTTAAAATCTTCCTTGAAGATTACCTACAAACAAACATTACACTCACAGACACAACTGCTTATGACCAACTTGATCCTCCTTAAGAATCAGATTTGAATAAAATGAGAATACATTTCAGAGACAAATTTTGTGCGAATTTGTGCATGCCTTACATACACAAGAACCCTGCAACTAAGAACACCTATAGAAAAGAATTGAACTCCATTACTGAAAGAAAAGCCCTGCCCTACACAATCTTGAAGAAAACTTAGAATTGGAAGCCATGAAACTTGGAGCACTTCCTCCAAAATTATAGTACCCTTACCATTGAGAAGAAATGAGAATAAGAAGGACAGGGAAAAAGATCAGATTTGCATAACACACTGCCAAGTGTCCTTTTTCCATAACTGCAAGAATATCTCCTCTTCTTCCCATGGAAACTGCTCTCGAAATATCCCACATTTCTTAAAACAAACTTCATAACTATATTCCTCATTCTGAGGGCTTTCCAATAGTATATAATACTTGATGTTTTAGGCAAAAGTGAGCCTCTGAGCAAATTAAACATTTTTATGCCTCCATCATTTAAATTTTTTGAATTTCTTATATAGTCTGCACTATATATTTAATTTTGATTTTTCAATCCAATTTTTGGCCTGATGCCTTGCCACGTGACAGCCTCTGATTGGTGGATGGATTCCAGTGGGCACCACCTCGGATGACACCTCATCAATCTACCATGTGTCTACCTCGTCATTGCCACTGGGTTGCTTGTTTGTATGCCACCTCATCACCACCTCAGTGCCACCTCAGTGACATGTCAGTGGGATTCACGAGTTGGACCTGCCACCTGTGTGCCATGTCATCTTTCCCCATTTTGCAATGGCTAACGAAAGTGCATCTTTCCTTCACGAATCCATGCGCACCGTCGGATCTCGCTGAACTTGCATGGTCTTTAACCTCCATTTTTTCACCTAAGCATTTTGCCATTTCGTGAAGGGTAAGCTTCAATCATCTTCCCTTTGCGAATCAACATGCATCATACATCTTCGATGAAATTTCTCACCGGTTAAGTTGCCCTTTCTCTACAAAAGTTGCCTTGGGATCTGTGCCTATGTGGGGTCTACCTGGTCACCACTTAGCCTCCTTAATCATCTCAAGAAGCATGCCCACGCGCATGAGGTCCGCCTTGGTGCCCAACTGACACCTTGTTGGAAAAGCCTTTGAGCTTTGGTATTATACTAGTGTGGAGCTTTGTATTTAAATACAAAAAGATCCCCCTCCATAGTCAATGTGGGATATATACTTTTTGCCCGGGAATGCATTTTGAAGGGTTTTCTAAAACTTTTAATGGTTGTTAATGGCATTGGAGATTTTAGAATGCCTCTTTGGTTGCATGTGAAGGGAAAACACACTTTCAAATTGAATTTATTTGAAGATTTCTAATGTTGCCCCTTTCCAGAACACCACACAAAGGAGGGATTGTATTTGTTTGAATTTCTTTTTCCCTTACCCATACCACAGCAAAGGGGAAGATTTGTCTTGGCAATACAATCTGCCACTAGCCTTTGCTTAAAAGTTTCTAAAGCTGTTGTTTGCATTTACTTTAAATCTTCTGAGACTTTCCTATTCAACTGCCATGCACAGCAAGGAGGTGATGATTGGTTTAAACCTTCAATGGCATTTGCTAGAAGTTATTAAAATTTAAATTGACATTCAAACCTACCAATGCATTTGTTTGGAGTTTTGAATGTTTCCTCTTCTCACCAGCCATCACACCACACTCCAAAGGATTTGGCTTGATGTCTGCCAACATGCGTTTCCTTTGAAAGTTTAATTTAAAAGCTTTCACCCAACCACCAATGGCCAATTACATTTTGCATGAAGTTTCAATGACCATGTCTGTGTGCAGCCATGCCTTCCTAAAGAGGTTTATGGAATTTGCCTAAAAGGTTCTTGGATCCTTTTCATTTGCCATAGCAGAGGGGAGGGATTTTAGCTTAATGTTGTTGGCATTTTTATTGTTTATGTTGTGATTGTCATTGATGGACACACACTTGTATTGAGATCACCTTTATGTGTATGAGCTTGTGCTCAGCTGGTATTTGTTCCAATCAGTATGTTGTTTACTAGTCTTTAGACTAGTGGTGATTTTGCAGAATGTGTTTCCTGGTCTAAAGTGACATGTCGACCCCAAGCGGTTCGTAGATCCCAAGTGACACAAGGGAGCAAAGCGGCACAACACATTCTCACCAGTCTTCATTTTTGACAAATCGGCAACCGGTATTTTGTATGAACCGGTAATACTCTATGATGAGTTACCAACCAGCATTTTGTGATGAGTTACCAATCCACCAATTGTTTGATGGTGCCGACACATTGACGGTGCTTTTTGTGTCATGTTACTGAGTATGTCTAGATGCATTGAACCTAGGAAATTGTAATATAATCCTATTGGACCGACATGAAATCAGATTCCTTTAAAAGAACATCATGTCTAGGGTTTTAAGTTGTTGCTAAAAGGGTTAATGTGGTGCTAGGGTTTTAAGGTGGAGGTTGAGAATGATCTTATCTAAGAAGATCAAGTTGTAACTATGAGAGAGATAGAGAAGACTAAAGTAATGTTGGAATGCATTAGCTATGAGCAATACTGGATCTAACCAAGCAGTTTGTGCTAGTAGATAGATCAAACACTTGTTGATTACTCACATCTTTGACAAGTCTATAGCCCTTAACCGGGTAGGCCTCAAAGCCTTTGTAAAATCCTCTAACAAGGTGGTTCACACATGTGAATCTAAAATCCTCTAACAAGGTAGTCTTTAATCAGACTGATCTCCTAACCAAGATTGAGATTCCTAACAGGATCTGTTCTGGTGAAGAACATTGTAAGATCTTAACTAGTCTGACCTTAACTGGTCTAGTTTCTATTCTGTAGATAGTGACTTGTGAGTTCCATCTCACTGTGGTTTTTCCCAGTTGGGTTTCCACATCAAATATCTTATGTTATGGTTGTATTTCTTTTTTGGGTGAATGCTTTATTCACATTTTGGTTTGCATGTGTGGTAACCAGTCTGACTGTTAGACTGCTTTACCGGTTTATCTTTAGACTGTTTAAGTGTATTAGTGCAGTGATTTTTGGCATACAAATTCACCCCCCCTCTTAGTATTCATCAATTGGTATCAGAGCCTACCTTTCTATAAGTTTAACCACTTGGTAAGAGATATGGGGGAATACACCATGAGGGAACTTACTCAATGGTTCACTAAGTTTGAGCAAGCCTATGATGATCTTATGGTCAAATACAAGGCATCTCAAGCAAAAGGGAGAGAACATGCAAAAAAGCTGATGGAACTATTTGAAAGTAGTTTTGAAGATGAAGCTAACATGGAAGCCATGATTGCCAAAGTAAATAAGCTGAATGATTCAAACTCCAATCTGAGAAAGGAGTTGGAAGGACTGACTATTCGGTTTAGTCAAGAGCTTGAGAACTGGAGAAAAGCTGAAGATCAGATAAAGGACAGAGATCATGAGATCTCCAAGTTGAAACAAGAGATTATTGCACTGACTGCTCACCTTCATGAGAGCAGAATGGAAAAGGAAGACATGCAAGGAGAACTGAACATTGCCATCTCTGAAAATGCAAGTCTAACGGAGACAAACACTGCTATTTCCAAAGAACTCTTTGAGTCAAAGGAAATACTGGCTAAGTTTGGCAAAAGTAATGTCAAGCTAGAGCAAAAGCTTGAGTCATCTAGACCAACAAAGAATACCAATGGTCTTGGTTTATCTAGACATGAGGAAGGAGAATCCTCAAGAACAAAAGCTGAAGCATCAAAGAAGCAACCAACACTCAAAGGAAAAGGTAAGAAAAAATTCAAACCTGTTTGCTTTAACTATCTTAAAGAAGGACACACTGTCAATGTATGTAGGAGCAAAGCCTACAATATTTTTCCATATTTTATCAATAATGTACCTAGATCCAATAAGTTCAATGGTCATTGTTATGCATGCAACAAGTTTGGGCATAGAGAATTTGAATGCAGGGCTGTGATGGATAACACTGGAAGATATCCTCATAGGACCCAAGGAACTGGTCCTGAACCTTTTGTGAACCGAAACCACAACCAGTTTAATGTCTTCAATCATTAGTCAAGAAGCGGTGGCCATCAAGTGGCAATCGGATGGAGAGAAAGTTGTATGATCTATCATGATTATGTTCACACTACTGCAACATGCAGAAGGAAGAATGGAAACATGTACAATGAACCTTGGAGAGTACCTGGACTTGTTTGCTATCACTGCAACAAACCGGGTCACATTGGAAGATTCTGCAAAAGCAAAAAAAGTATATCTGATGATATACCGGTCACTCAGGAAGGAGAAATTGATGTTGAAAAAGTTCAAGGGGACATGAAGAAAACATGGAGGAAGAAACTGACAATGTTAGAAGAGGAACCGGTTTCTGAACCTAGTGTGGAAATATCAGAACCGACAAAGTAAGCCTTAAAGGCTTATGGGGAGCAAACGGCGAAATGCTTTCAAACCCCCAGTTTACACTGGTAAAAGACCTTAACCGGTATGCGATACCTGTCACTTGGCAGAAGACCAGAAATGGTAAAAAAAAAAGGCAAATTAGGGTTTACGCCCTAATAGAGGAGAATTAATGATGGTAGGTGAGAGACATGTATAAATGCATTTTTCAAATCATTTCTCACTATCTGTTTTTGAGCGAAGAAAAGTTTTCAAGTGCAGAGTGAAGAAAAGGCGATTTGAGCTAAGTTTTCAAGAAATTGATAAACCTTGAAAGAGATTCAAATCCAGTTAGCAAGCGGTTGTGGAGAACTCAAAGCAATGATTTGGTAACCGACGAAGAATGAAGTGAAGCAGAATCAGGAAGCCCTAAATTCATGTTGTAAAGGTATTTTTTGTGTTCTTGAAAATACTCAACAATGGCTTCCGCATCTCATACCAGTTCTAGTGCATCCATTGAGTTGGAAAGTTTTATTCAGAGGAAGTCCAAATATAATGCTTTATCACAAGTTCTAGTTGGAGTCATAGTTGAAGATGGAATTTCTGATTATATTGACTATAAAATAGAAGACCTAGGGTCTTTAGCTATTCACACTCAGTTAGGTTTGTTTCGCGGCAAAGACAAAAAGATCAAACCAAAGTTTCACATTCTAGAGAAGAAGAAACTCCATAATGCAGTATATTTTCTGAAAGACTTCATGGAGGATCAGATTAGGATCATCTTGAGCAGAGTCCATGGTGACAAGATGTACCTGGAGAGAACGCATGATATCACACCTCAGGTAATTCATGCAGTCACCTATTTTTCCAACATAGGGGAAGTGCCAGCCCTAAGAAAGGTAAGCAAAATTGATATGACCAAGCTCACCAGTTCAACAAGTGACTCACGGGGTATGATAGTTAATCCTATCAAGGATGATCTGGTGAATATGCTTGCATGGTGATAGGATACAGAACGTTTTCAGCCAACAGGATTAATTCTATATCAGTTGCAGCGATAAATGCCGCTTACCGGATGATCAAAGATGATGCATCTTTTGACTTATGCAGCAGCATGCAGAGGCAACTCCTATTGAATCTAAAGGTGATCAAACAGGAAAATGCATTGAAGTTTAAGTTTGGGCAACTACTGACAGGGTTGTTGTTCTATTTCCAAGGCCACTTTCTTGGAGTAGGAGATGTCCAATGGTCTCCTGACCAACCAGTAACCAAATAGATCAAGGAAAGCATACAAGCTATCGGAACCGGTTACCCTGATGTACTAAACAAATATTTTGATGAGTTCAAAAGGAAGATGAGCTAGAGGATGAGGATCTCAGGCGATATAGTAAAGAAATATGAAGATGGCATCTGTTTCACCATTCAGGTGGACAAATGCTTAATGGATGTTGTTGAGCCAAAAATGGAGGAAGTAGAGCCAATGGGCTATGAAGTTATGTATGATTTGCTGGAAGGGTATGCCTCAACCCTTATTGCCTCGCCTCTTGATCCAAAGGCTAAAAGGAGTGAAACTTCCTTGGAGAGGATTGCACCAGCTGAAGAACAATCGGTTAAGGGAAAAGAACTGGCAACCAAGAAAGCAAAGGCAGTGCCTGCAGCATCGACACCAGCTACTACTGCATCTCCAAGAGTGACCAAGCGGTCACCTGCAAAGAAGAAACCAGAAGTGACACTGGCAAAAGTCTTTGAAAGAAAAAGGAAGACGAAGACAAATGAGCCTGACTCTGAAGAGATCGAGTCAGATGAAAAGCCAAAGAAGGCCAGACAGACAAAGAAGATGAAGAAGAATGAACTAGCAATGTCTGCACTAGTAAATATTAATATCTCCTCATACAAACCTTTGAAACATTGTCAAAGAATAGTAAAAAATATTAGGAGAAAATTACTTCATGATTTAGTAGACTATTATGATGAATTTAATAGTGAGGAGAAAGATGAAGTACTACAGGAAATCAATCTTTATTTGTGTAAAAATGACCGGTCACCATTAGAGATTAAGTCTCAGACATCGAATTCATTATTTAAATCATTAGATAATAAATGGCACATTGCCATTGAAAAGGAACAGGAGATTATGGAGAAAGTCTTTTCACAATACTTTCCCGAACTCTCAAATTCAGAATTATTTGATGCCCTGGATCAAAATAAAGGTCTCTTCTTCACAAGAAGAAGACTCTAGTTGTTGGAGGGGAGAATTGATGATGTTGAAAAAGATACTCATCAGCATATGGCTCATGCTATTAGCTCTCACAAAGCACAAATGGCCAGCCTCCAAGCGGAAAAAGAACTGGTTATTTCCAAACGGGATGAGGTTTTTGATGAGGAAGGAAACCTAGTGGAAGAACCAATCAACACTATCGATGTTGATGCCCTGGATGTAGAAGATGTCACTTAGGACATACCTTATGAGGGAATTGAATAGGGGCAACAAGCCGATCAGGGTGGTGAATAAGCTAAGAACACACAGCAAGCAGCAAAGGAACAGGAAGAGAAGAAGAAGAGGGATGAAGATGAGAAAAAGAAGAAAGAGGAAGAGAAGAGAAAAGAGGAAGAGGAGAAATGAAAAGATGAAGAAAAGAAGAAGCAAGAAGATGATAGAAAAAAGAAAGAAGAAGAGGATAAGGAAGAAAAGAGAAAGAAGGAAGAAGAAGAAAAGAAGAAGAAGGAAGAAGAAGAGAAGAAGAAGAACGAAGAGGAAGAGAAGAAGAAGAAGAAGGAAGCAAAAGAACAAAACGAGGAAGACAAGAAAAAGATGGAAGAGGAAGAGAAGAAAAAGAGAGAAGAGAAAGAGAAAGAAGAGAAGGAGAGGAAAAAGAAGGAAGAAACAGACAAGACAGCTGAAGCAATGAAGAGCACATAGATGGAGACTCCTAAGGCAATCAGAAGCCAAGCCAAACCAGCTGCTATCTCAAGTCCTATTGATCTCCAATCTACAAGTGAGCCTCAACTTATGCAGAGCATCAAGGTTGCCCAAGAGCACCTTGAAGTCATTCGTAGGAAAAGGGAACAAGATATTATTCAGGCGGTTGTAGACACACTTACTAGTTTAATCCCTGGTACTAATCTTCCTAACACTGAATCATCACTAGCACAGCTCAAGCTTCTATGTACTATAGTGGATGATCAGGTGTAGAGTCTAGAAGAAGTAGCAGAGGTCAATGTAAAGAAAGAGCACCAAAAGGCTCTTAATGTTGCTCTAGTGAAAAAGATAAATGAGCTTAGGACTGAACTGCTGAAAGATCAAAAGGACATAAGGAATGCCTTAGATGAGGGAAACTTGCTACTTAGCAAAATCTGTCAACCTCATCTGTTCTATGATGATGTGCTAGCCAAGAAGCAAAAGCTTCAAATGGACTTACAGTCCTACTTGGGCACATTTAAGACACCTTATGATTCCTTTGCAGCATATGGGCAAACTGTTCACTAGTTCCAGATCCAGTCAGCCAAGATAGAGCAAGAGATCAGTGCACAGTCTAGGGATTTGCAGGAGCTTCAACTGGTATTACTTCCATGACTACAAATTCTTCAGAAGTGTTATCTGAACCTAGATGCCCTGACAGTCACACAAGAACTGAGCACAGTAGATGCCATGGAAGAACAGGTATCCTAGATGCAGACAGAGAAGGAAGTGGCAACCTCCCTACTTGAGTCCTGGTCTCTATCCATGAAACAATTTTTGCAGGACTATAAATCAGCTTTTGACAAGTAATATTCATTATTGTCATAAACTTTTATATATATATATGGAAACAGGGTTATTCAGTGGTACTTTGTCATTTTTGGCAAAGGGGGAGAAGTATATTTGGTTTTTGGTTATAAAATTTTGATCTTTTGACACAAGGGGAGAAATATCTGGTTTTGACATTTTGATATATGCTTTGATATATGCTATATACTCTAATGTCTCAATAATTATGCTTTGTATGCAAAATTGCTATACACTGTGTTAATTAAGGGATAGTGTATATGCTTAGGGGAAGCAATTTTGTTAATGGCAAGTTTTTGTTGTAAAACACTTAGATGTCAAATTTTTATTTTCCTAAGTGTTGCCATCAATGCCAAAGGGGGAGACTATTGGTATTTTGTTGTTTATGTTGTGATTGTCATTGATGGACACACACTTGTATTGAGATCCCCTTTATGTGTATGAGCTTGTGCTCAACCGGTATTTGTTCCAACCGGTATGTTGTTTACTAGTCTTTAGACTAGTGGTGATTTTGCAGAATGTGTTTCCCGGTCTAAAGCTACATGTCGACCCCAAATGGTTCGTAGATCCCAAGCGGCACAACACATTCTCACCAGTCTTCACTTTTGACAAACCGGCAACCGGTATTTTGTATGAACTAGTAATACTTTGTGATGAGTTACCAACCGACATTTTATGATGAGTTACCAATCCACCGATTGTTTGACGGTGCTGACAAATTGACGGTTCTTTTTGTGTCGTGTTATTGAGTACATCTAGATGAATTGAACCTAGGAAACTGTAATGTAATCCTATTGGATCGACATGAAATAAGATTCCTTTAAAAGGACATCATGTCTAGGGTTTTAAGTTGTTGCTGAAAGGGTTAATGTGGTGCTAGGGTTTTAAGGTGGAGGTTGAGAATGATCTTATTTGAGAAGATCAAGTTGTAACTATGAGAGAGATAGAGAAGACTGAAGTAATGCTGGAATGCATGAGCTGTGAGCAATACTAGATCTAACCAAGCAATGCACATGCATTTATTCAGGTTGGGCCCTAAAGTGGGTCCAGCAAAAAAAAAAATTTGTTTTCATGCAAATGACCTTAGAAATGCCTTAGGAACCTTAAAAATACTTTTGGAATCGATTGGCACCATTTTCGGATCGTCAAAATGAGTTTTGCAACTTTCAGGCTCTTGCACCACATTTTCGCATTTAATTACGAAGACGTAATTTTCAAACCAGTCAAAACATGTTTCTGGACTTTTCCATCTGACAAGTGTGTACTCTGATATACAAACATGAAATCTACCAAATGGTTTCTCAAGACAAATCCCAAGTGAAGAGATATTAATGGTCAAAAATGACCAACTGGTTTTGTCAACACTGCGGACCTGATGAAGTCAATGCGTAGGCAACTCATGATTCCTTTCTTAAAAATATCAAACAATCTCCGTAGACCCTTAAATCTGAGGCATAGGTACCTTGAAGTACATATCAAATCTTAGAATACTTAGTTTAATGAGAAAGCCAACTGGGTACAAATGGCGCACTGATGAAAATAGCCACTTTAACTGATGTAGCAATGAAAGTATGGATCACTGAAATAGATGCCTCAAGAAACCCTTTTGAAAACCGATCAAACAGATTGGCAGGAGCTTGAAATTTGAAACATAGATTTCCATCCATACCAACAATATCCCAGAACAAACATTCTAGCATGACATTCATTGAGGCAACTTTTACACTTATGCAAAAACAGGGCTCCGACTAGCTACTAAAACAGGGACTTGACAAACAACACAAACTGCAAATAGATTGAGCTTTGAAAACTGAGCAAATGGATTCATAAAGACTTGAAAATTTGCATGTTGACTCACATTTATGCATAGAATTTAATCCATTTTGAATTTTACCATGATGATCAATGGGGCAAAATAGATAAGAACTCAAAGTAGGCTACTTGGTAAAATCTGCATTTGCACCTAAAATGCACTTTCAGCTCACCCCTTGAAATGGGTACTTGATAAACTGATCCAAACTGAATTCTGAAAGTTTCAACACACTTCATAGGCCAAATTAAAGGTGTAGGACACACTTCCCAAGTCTTACCCTTCGAAAATCATCTGGCTTCATTATGCCCTCTCTCTAACTAGGCTATTAAAACTAACTCATTTTATGATCATTTGGAAATGCAGAGCAAAATTTTGAAATGGGCCTCTCAAATTACTCAAATTTAATGAGTTCCAATAATGGCTTTGATTGGGGATGGTTGATTGGAAGATCAACACAAGAATTCAGAATCTATGGTTAAGCAGACCACCCAAAAAATGAAATACATTTCTTCTCTTCTAAAAAACAAGGGCTCCTTATTCTCCCCAAATAGCAGGGCACTTTATTGAAAACCACCCAACTAAAGCAAAGCAACTATACAAAATATACAACTTCTAAATGGCCCTGGGCCATCAAAACTGAAATCAATTCTTACCTCTATCAAACACATGACTTTCATTTCCACAAACTCGAGGTAAACTGGAATTTCATCATTATCCGCCTGATCAATCACACTTCCATTTCTAATCAGCTGATCACATAAAACATAATCAACAGTATGTTCATAATCATAAAATCTTTGAAAACCAAACAAATGCTAAAAGGGCTGATCACTAGGTGACATAAGAGCGCCATACTCTTTACCATTCTTTCCCAGCTGAAATGAAAAGTGGCCTAACTTATTCTGAAATTTGAAAACATCAGGCACATCTCTATTGCTAGTTTGCTCAAATGATGAATACTCTTCTAGAGAGGAAAACTTCCTCATAACATGACTATTATTCATCTTCATGTTGATCACAATTTCTATTAGCTTCTTGCACAAGTAAAAACACATGATCGTCACTTATCAATGGTTCATTTCCCACTTTCAAATCAGGGAAAATTATTTTAGATTTGTCATGCCTTTTAAAAGCAAGATCCACACAATGCATATCAAAATCTGAGTTCATATCAACATATGAATCTGCATTATCACACCTATCAAGTGTATATGCATCTTCATCTTGTCCATCACTCAAATCAAATATAGGGAAAGAATCAATACCATAAGTATTATACTTTACACCCTCAAAAACATCATCAGTATCTAAATAGGGACTGGATGGGTGTGAGAGATTGGGCACATTTTTGGATGCATACCTCTGAATATCAGCAGCTAAGACTTCTGAAATTTGTTCACTACTTAGTGAATCTCCTTCTTCATTTTCATTTTCCTTGGCTTCATCCTCTGAGCTGTAAAGATTGTCCCAATCTGATAAAGGTATTAAATCAGCAGTGCTCATGCCTCTATGCACATTTATTTCATCATTACAACAACTCGCATCCACATCATAACCTTTATCATGCTGCTCATAAAGTGCTGCTATATGTTGCAACATAGTTTCATAACTTTGATTGCAAATATTTTGTGAATTGAACTTAACAATACTGTCATTCATATTACTCAAATCTGAAAACTCTAAAGAGTTACAATCATACACAATAGAACAACAATCTATATTTTCATCCTCCTCATACTGAGAACAAAATTTTGTACTGTCATGCTGATCATAAGAATCATTTTCAAAATCACAAGAGATATCTCTATTCACATATTCATCTCCATTACTTTGGTATTCACCAATTTCACTGCTAGCATCAGTATACTCAATATTATGTGCATTTTCAGATTTATTTATCTCAATCTCATCTATCCATTCTTTGATACATGTGACACTTTCTTCTCTCAAGGTTGTAGACCAATTAATTGAGTCAGGCTCATCAAGCTCTAAGAATAACTCAATCCGAACAGACTCATGGGGTGTAGCATCACTTGAAAACTCATTTAATGCAGCTATAAATTTTTCATAGAAAACATGTGATGACTCTTCCTCTTTTCTTTTCCCTAGTTTCTTTCTTAAAAACTAGACAAATTTATCTTGGATCTTGTCATGCCCAGCTTTTGGGCACAAATGGAATAATTTTTTTTTTTTAAATTACTTAACTAATTAGCGACTTACTTAATTAAAATATTGCAACTTTGGTTTGGTCTAAACTATATTTGTGTAATTCAGGTAATTGAATTCAATTTAGCGACAAGGTTAACTAAATCATCTATGAGCTAAATTTCCTCCCAAAAGGTTTAACACTAAACTTCATTAATAAATAATTAGAATATCAAGTATAACGATTATGCTCAAATTTAACGTTTTAAAAATTTCTCTTTCTTCCTTAACCCACTAGAGTTCTAAGTTTAATTATCCTCGTTATTAAAACACCCTATTAAGGTAAAACCCCCCCAGAAATTAAAAATATTTTATAAGCTTTTACTTAAATGGCCCTCTTGGCCCTACAACTAATATTGCTTATACTTTTCTTTCTTAGTCTAATCCACCAAGTATTATAATCCTTTTATAAAGTTTCTTCTACATTTGCCCAATGTTTAAATAAAAAAATACTCGAACTAAATTTTACATCTAACAAATTTATTTACCCATAAGTACTAAAATTAATCCACTCCTATATATATATGTATGTATATCTATATATATATATATATACATACACATATATTTATTCACTTGAATATTTTATTTAATGATGTATTCTAAAGAGGGAGTTTATATTTAAGTCTATAAATACACCCTAGAGAGGGTGGGACTTTTATTTCACTATTAAATTCTCCCATTTAAATAATTTTTCTCCCCCCTACACTCACATGTTTATTTTAAATTGTGTGTTGCCCTAACCCGAAACTAGGGTTAGGGCGAACATGTTAATACCAACCCTTTTTTTTTGTGTGCTGTGTGTGTGAGTGAAGCCCATTATATATATATTTTTTTATCTTTGGAGCTTGTGTGTGTGTGTTGTGTGCAGGGTGGGTCGGCAGCCACGGGAACAGCGTGCAGGGCCGAACCCGTAGCCGGACCCTCACCCATTTGTTTTTTTTTTTTTTATGTGTTTTTTTAAATGGCCGGGCAGAGGGGCGAAGGGAGGGTTGAGAGGAGGAAACCCCAAAACCAACCCCGAGTGCCGTTTTATTTGTTTCTTTGCGAAGCCATGCGGGTTGCGGAGGGGGGAGACGCGGGGGCACCGCCGGCCGCAGGCAGCGCCGCCAGCTTGCGGCTCCCGCAGTCCCTGGACGACGGCGCCCACAGGTCTACGGTCCCCGCAGGCCATGGATGTCGCCACCCATGGGCTGCGGGTTCCGCAGCCTGTGGGCGCCGCCGTCCAAGGCTGCGGCCCGCTTATTTCAAGCACAGTTTTTTTTTTTTGTTTAAACGTTATTACGTGGTTTTATTACCGAGCTAAACATTCGGTAAAATATGATTTTATTTTATTTTTTCATTTGTTTGACATTTATTTATATATATATATATATATGTATATATATACATATATATATATATATGTATATATGCATATAAATATATGTTTATATATATTTTGGAAGAAAAACTCATTACATACAGTTTTATACTTTGGGAACTGGTAGATTTCTCATAAAGGAATAAATAAATATATATATATATATACACACACAAATATATATATATATATATATTCATTTAATCATATTATCAGTTCTCATCTCTTTTTTTTTGTGGTAATATCAGATCTGGAAATGTATCACTTTTTTTTGAACAGATTCTTCTAATGATACTTAATGTTTAAATATATATATATATATATATATATATATATATATATATATATATATATATATATATATATATATATATATATATATATATATATATATATATATATATATATATATATATATATATATATATATATATATATATATATATATATATATATATATATATATATATTTGTATATGGTTAGTTGTTACTCAAGTAAGCACATTTTTCTTAAACACTAACAAGGCATTCTATTTAGTAAATAGCAATGTAATCTTTTTGAATAACAAAATAAACCTAAAACTAAGTGTTTTTTTTTTTTTTGAAAAGAAAATGGACTACTATAGAAAAACTTTATTTCTGCTATTCAAAGAGAAATACTTAACTGGTTTATTTATTTGCAACATCTTATTAACATAAGGAACATGCAGTAATAAACTACATCTAGGTGCAGAAATCTTAAATTTGCATTTGATAAAAAAAATTTCTTTTATTTTCCCTTTTGTAAATCATGAAGATTCATACCCTATTTAGTACATTCCTTCACTCCTTTGCAACTCTAACTAGAGTGAGGACAACATACCTATTTTTTTTGCAATCTAAATACAAGTAAATATGAACACAAAGATTTTGGCAATAAAACATTTACATTTTCCTTTCCATGGAATAGGAATACATTGCTTTACTTTTTGGAAAAATAAATACAACATTGACTATCTCTTTCTTTTACAAGCTAACATTGAATACATAATCCTCTTTTCTTGTAAATAACACAATCTAGCCTTTTTTTTTTGTTCTTTTCCTTTACAACTCCAAAAGAGAATACATTGTCATATTAACTTTTTTTCTACAACATAAAACAGCCACATAGCTCTTTAATCCATCTTTTCCCATTCTCATGCAACCTGCAATAAAACACTTTTTTTTTACCATGGAGAGCTCACCTCCCAGCCTAGGCTTACTAGAAGCCACCCCCGAGCTTGGAGAACCAAGCACTAGATGGGTTACAAACAAGCAACTCTACAACAAACATAGGAAGACACTCAACATACAAATTTCCCATCCAAGCTACACTTTCACCACATTCATGGTGACTCTTCCATGGGTGGAAGTGGACCAAGTACCAATGGGGAGAATGCATGCCAAAATACAACACAGCCCACCTCATGGCAATACATGCAACAAAATACTTCCACAATTCCTTATGCCCCCCAAAAAGGCTCAAGGCCATAATTACTCCCCTTATGACCCCCAAATGCATACACAAGGCTATGCAACAAGGGTCACAAAGGACACCCTTGAGATCACTCTCCATAAGGAGAGCCTCTCACCCAAGGCTGTCATACTCCTTCCACCCCAAGATCTTCCTACCCTCCCAAGAGTAGGAGATCTTGGACACTCCCAAAACCAACAAGAACACAAAACAAAACACATAGAAAAGAAACTACACATTCTTAACTTCAACAAAAACTTCATAAAACACTTTCTTTACAAGCAACTCTTTTCTTTTACAAAACAACATAAACCTAACACATACAACATAACAAGAGGAGTTAAGAAGAAACCAACCTTATTCTGCCAATAGGTATGCTAAAATTAGTTGGGGATGAGCTGCCCAATTCCACACTAACTTTCTCCAAATTCCACCAAAAGTGCTATTCTCCAACTAACTTTTCAAATCAAGCATAATCTCCAAGAATGGAGAGTGGGTGATTACTCACTAAGTCTCCAATTCTTGCCTAAGAAGGCCTCTCACACACTTCCCAACCCCTTGGGTGAGGTGAGAGTTCCCATTGGTTTCCCTTCCCAAACTCTTACACATTACCAAAATTGGAAAGGGAAAAGGTGGAAGAAGATGGGGAAGAGGGTTTGACATCAAAAGAGAAGGTTCTCTATCCTAGGAGGAACTTTCTAAGTTGAATTTTCGTTCATCTTGGAAACACCACTTTTTGAAGTGACTAAGTAGTCACATGGGAGAAGCCACATGTTTCAAAATACCCCTAACCCATAGGTATACCCTTTGGACCTTTGGAAAAGCCTTAAAACTGACCCTAGGAGTCCATTAAACCCTTTGGAAACCCAACTGAAGTTTACCTACGGGTCAAACTTGAGTTGACCACTCCCAAGACTCCCTACCCAAGGCAAATTTGGGACCACACTCATGTTTTTGAATGGCTTTGGTAGAAACAAAACTCCCTCCAAGAGACAAGTCAAAATCAATGACACTAATCAGCACATGTGTCAAGTGACACAATAAAAATACAATATAAAAATCACACATGGAATTTGTCTCTTGTAGGATTACACATATACATATAAATTAATTTTAACACTCAAGCATCATACACTTCACAAATAAAATACATTACAATGGGGTGTTGTCTCTCCAAATAGACAACTCCCGACTTAACAAACGTACATTGGTCTAGGCTTGGTTCTCCATATAAATTCCATGGTCACATGGATAATTTTCTTGTGCATCTCAATTAACACATTAGTAATTCCAAATAATCACATTTATACATAATCAAATACATGGATTCCATTGCACATCAAACACTCATACATTTGGCAACAATAATTCAATATCTCATTCGTTCAAATTCAATTTCACATAAGCAATTAACATAATTTTCCAAAATTGAATCATTTACAAATAAGCATCATTTTTTTTCTATCATCAAAATGAAATCCTGCAAATTTCCAATAATGACATTCACCATCACAATGTAATTCTATTCTAGTAACATATCTAAAGTTTCATAATCATCATGCATGAAATAGAGCATCAACATATGTCAGTGTGATCCAAATCATGGAATCAAATAAGTTCTAAGTCCATAAAGCATAAAATAAAGCATCCATAATAGTCTCAATATGCAAATTACTGAAAATGTCAAACTGAATCGGGGTAGGGCCTCACAGATCTCTTGAAGACATATTGCAATCTCTCTATCAATTTCTTTCAGATCTGACAAAGAATTTTTAGATCTAGGAACTACATCTAGATCCATCAAGTTTACAATATTTACTTAACCATTACTATGCTGATATGTCTTTACTATTTTAAAAACTCTCTTCAAAACACATATAGTCATAAATTTTCAGAATCATACACACTTCTCTCATCACTAAACTGAAATTTATTTCAAAACATGAAGCATCCATACTGCAAATTTCTTTTCCTTTCTATGGTGATTGTTTCACCTTATAAGGAACATAATTATTTCATGAATACCTTGAAGAATACCTCGAAAAAATTGTTGTTGCTGTTCACTTCACTTCTGACTAGAAATTTGAAGAACTCCTCCAAATCTCAAGTCCGTTCTTATAGAGTCGCCACCTCCCTGAAGAGGAATAAATTTTAAACTACCGATCTTCACTATGAAATACTTTCAGATTTCTGGGTCTCACCACACACAACAGAGTCACATAATACTTTCAAATTTCAAAGCAACAAGACTTTCCAAATCTGAAAATGACTTTCAGATTTCTACACTTCTAAGACTCTTCCCCAAATGAATTTTGGCACAACTCTGGGATTCGATTCAACATGAATTATTACAACACTTCCCTAGTAGAGTCCCCATTTTGTTGTTCATCAAACTAATTAACCCAAGTACACCTGCAATTGATCTATGAAGTAGCCAATTCAATCTATGAAGAACCTCAGGGATTGGACAACATAACAAGGATATGAATCCTTCTACTCTTCAGGCTCTGCAAAACCTAGGTGGGTGTACCTTTGATGCTTAAAATTAAACCCATTACACACCTCTAACAACACCAACAGAAGTAGATAGATCTCACCAGGGCTCAACAACAAGTGGGTTACTGCATATGGGCTAGATCTACACATACAACTCAACTATGCTTGATCATGAGATAGATGAAACATTTCAAAACATAACATAAAATAAAGATATTCTAATTGGATTTTAAATTGGTTGGAGAATCCCCTTAGTAGCAAGATCAATGCCTTATCCAAGGGCCACGGAGTCACACATCAAACTATAGATGAAAACTTATACTACAGATCCATCTTCATTCTTAATTATTCCTGCATTTAATGCCTTGCATAAATGCATTACTCAGCTCATCCACATAAAATATGAGATCCAGAAACATGGACCCTATTTTATTAATGTTTGCTCACAGAGTTTAAAATCTTCCTTGAAGATTACCTACAAACAAACATTACACTCATAGACACAATTGCTCATGACCAACTTGATCCTCCTTAAGAATCAGATTTGAATAAAATGAGAATACATTTCAGAGACAAATTCTATGCGAATTTGTGCATGCCTTACATACACAAGAACCTACAACTAAGAACACCTATAGTAAAGAATTGAACTCCATTACTGAAAGAAAAGCCCTGCCCTACACAATCTTGAAGAAAACTCAGAATTGGGAGCCATAAAATCTGGAGCACTTCCTCCAAAATTCTGGAACCCTTACAATTGAGAAGAACTAAGAATAAGAAGGAGAGGGAAAAAGATCAGATTTGCATAACACACTGCCAAGTGTCCTTTTTTCATAACTGCAAGAATATCTCCTCTTCTTCCCGTGGAAACTTTTCTTGAAATATTCCCTATTTTTTTAAAACAAACTTCATAACTATATTCCTCATTTTGAGGGCTTTCCAATGGTATATAATACTTGATATTTCAGGCAAAAATAAGCCTCTGAGCGAATTAATCATTTTTATGCCTCCATCATTTAAATTTTTCAAATTTCTTATATAGTCTACACTATATATTTAATTTTGATTTTTCAATCCATTTTTTGTCTTGACGCCCTACCACGTGGCAGCCTTCAATTGGTGGATGGGGTCCACTAGGTGCCACCTCAGATGGCACCTGATCAATCCGCCATGTGTTCGCCTCGTCATTGCCACTGGGCTGCTTGCTTGTATGCCACCTCATCGCCACCTCAGTGACACGTCAGCTAGACCCACAAGCTAGACCTGCCACCTGTGTACCATGTCATCTTTTAGCATTTCGCAATGGCTAACGGACGTGCATCTTTCCTTCACGAATCCATGCACACCGTCAGATCTCGCTGAACTTACATGGTCTTTAACCTCCATTTTTCTAGCTGAGCTTTTCACCATTTCGCGAAGGGTAAGCTTCGATCATCTTCCTTTCTCAAATCAACATGCACCATAGATCTTTGATGAACTTCCTCACCGGTTAAGTCGCCCTTTCTCTGCAAAACTTGCCTCAGGATTTGCCACGTGTCCGCCTCATCACTGCCACTTGGCTGCTTGCTTGTATGCCACCTCATCACCACCTCAGTGACACGTTAGCAGGACTCGCGAGTTGGACCTGCCACCTATGTGCCATGTCATCTTTTGCTATTTCACAATGGCTAATGGATGTGCATCTTTCCTTCACGAATCCACACGCACCGTTGAATTTTGCTGAACTTGCATGTTCTTTAACCTCCATTTTTTCGCCTGAGATTTTCGCCATTTCACGAAGGGTAAGCTTTGATCATCTTCCCTTTACTAATCAACACGCACCATAGATCTTCAATGAACTTGCTCACCGGTTAAGTCGCCCTTTCTCTACAAAACTTGCCTCAGGATCCATGCCTATGTGGGGTCCACCTGGTCGCCACTCAGCCTCCTTGGTCACCTCGGGAAGTGCACTCACATGCGTTCAGTCCGCCTGGGTGCCCAACTGGCACCTTGTGTCAAAATCTTTTGAGCTTTGACATTATACTAGTGTGGAGCTTTGTATTTAAATACAAAAAGATCCCCCTCCATAGTCAATGTGGGATATATACTTTTTTCCTAGGAATGCATTTTGAAGGGTTTTTTGAAACTTTTAATGGTTGTTAATGGCATTGGAGATTTTAAAATGCCTCTTTGCCTGCATGTGAAGGGAAAACACACCTGTAGGCTGCATTTATTTGAAGATTTCTAATGCTGCCCCTTTCCAGGACACCATGCAAAGGAGGGATTGTATTTGTTTGAATTTCTTTTGCCTTTACCCATACCATAGCAGAGGGTAAGATTTGTCTTGGCAATACAATCTGCCACTAGCCTTTGCTTAAAAGTTTCTAAAGCTATTGTTTGCATTTGCTTTAAATCTTTTGAGACTTTTCTATTCAACTACCACACACAACAAGGAGGAGATGATTGGTTTAAACCTTTAATGACATTTGCTGGATGTTATTAAACTTTAAATTGACATTCAAACCTGCCAATGCATTTGTTTGGAGTTTTGAATATTTCCTCTTCTCACCAGCCATCGCACCACACTCTAAAGGATTTGGCTTGATGTTTGCCAACATGCATTTGCTTTGAAAGTTTAATTTAAAAGATTTCACCCAACCAACAATGGCCAATTGCATTTTGCTTGAAGTTTCAATGACCATGTCTGTGTGCAGCCATGCCTTCTTGAAGAGGTTTATGGAATTTGCCTAAAAGCTTCTTGGATACTTTTCATTTGCCATAGCAGAGGGGAGGGGTTTTAGCTTAATGCCTAGCAATGACATTTGCTTCAAATTTAATGCCTCTTCACCACTATACACTGGAGAGTGCCATTGTTTTGCTTTGGTTTATTAACTTAAGGTTTATTTGTTTTTCCATCTACCACACGAGGGAGAGCAATACACTTGCCAATCTACATTTACTTGAGGGTTTAATGGTGCCCATTTCAAACATGGCTGCCACATACATTTTCTGGAGTTTCCATTGCCTTTTCAACATTTTCTGCTTTGATTTTTATCCGCAAATGGTGGAAAGAAAGTTCCATATGCATCGTTGGTGCTATGCTCCAACCTGGTGTTCCTCATCAAATTTATTTAATAGCTCTGGCCTCAAGTGCTTCTCATTCTTTCATTACTCTCTCCTGGAAAACTTGCAAGTACTCTACTCCAACTATCGATGTCAATATCATTCTGGAATTGCTCAAAGGGCCAAGTCAAAGGTCAGTTGCATTTATCCAAGTCGGGCCCCAAAGTGGGTCCAGCTATTTTTTTTTGTTTTCATGCAACTGACCTTAGAAATGCCTCAGGAACCTTAAACATACCTCTAGAATCGATTGACGCCATTTTCGGATCATCAAACTGAGTTTTGCAACTTTCAAGCTCTTGCACCACATTTTCACATTTAATCGTGAAGACGTAATTTTCAAACTGGTCAAAACACCTTTCTGGACTTCGCCATTTGACAGGTGTGTACTTTGATATACAAAAATGAACTCTACCAAATGGTTTCTCAAGATGAATCCCAAGTGAAGAGATATTAATGGTCAAAAATGAGCAACTGGCTTTGTCGACACTGCAGACCTGATGAAGTCAATGCGCAGGCAACTCATGATGCCCTTCTTAAAAATATCAAACGATCTCCGTAGACCCTCAAATCTGAGGCATAGGTACCTTGAAGTACATATCAAATGTTAGAATACTCAATTTGACTAGGAAGCCAACTGGGTGCAAATGGTGCACTCATGAAAATAGCCACTTTAATTGATGTAGCGATGAAAGTACGGATCATTGAAACAGATGGCTCAAGAAACTGTTTTGAAAACCAATCAAACGGATTGGCAAGAGCTTGAAATTTGAAACATAGCTTTCCATTCATACCAAAAATATCCCAAAATAAAAATTTTGGCATGACATTCACCGAGGCAAATTTTACACTTAGGCAAAACAGGGCTCCAACTAGCTACTGAACTAGAGACTTGTAAAACAACACAAATTGCAAATAGATTGAGCTTTGAAAATGGAGCAAATGGATTCATAAAGACTTGAAAATTTGCATGCTGACTCAAATTTATGCATATAATTGAATCCATTTTGAATTTTACAATGGAGATCAATGGGGCAAAATATATAAGCACTCAAAGTAGGCTACTTGGTAAAATCTGCATTTGCACCTAAAATGCACTTTCAGCTCACCCCTTGAAATGGGTACTTGATAAACTGATCCAAACTGAATTCTGAAAGTTGCAACACGCTACATAGGCCAAATGAAAGGTGTAGGACACACTTCCCAATCCTTACCCTTCGAAAATGAATTGGCTTCATTATGTCCTCTCTCTAACTAGGCCATTCAAACTAACTCATTTTATGATCATTTGGAAATGCAGAGCAAAATTTTGAAATGTGCCTCTCAAATTACTCAAATTTAATGAGTCCCAGTAGATCCTAAGAAACCCGATTACATGGTTGCTAATGATATGTGTGTAGAGGCCAACAATTTTGTAAACCTTATTGAGAAATCCATGCCTAATCCTAAACCTTGCATTAATTTTGAATCAAGATAAATTATCAATAAACTTGATGGACCATAATACATTATTGAAAAAATTAAAGAAAATATCTCATGATGAGTGCTCATCGATCTAGTATGTATGGTGAATTTTATTACTTAAGAAAATGTTTATATTCACCAATTTTATCAAGAGACATGAAATATATGATGTTATGATCAAGAAGCATGATAGATTCATTTGTCCCACTATCTAGGCTTTATCTCTCTTCTAGTTGAGGTTGGTTCTAAGTTCTTGGATTTTACCTTTTCTATTATCCCTATCTCTAACCAATTTTGTGTAAAGTTCGGACACCCTTGGCTCAATTCCATGAAATCTATCCCATCTACCGTGTATCAATTAATCATAGTCTTTACAAGCCCTTAGCAAGATGTGGAAACTTCACCCTTGACTATTTTTGGCCTAAGAAACCTAAAGCTTTGAAACCATGAGAAGATATAATTTCATTATCTTATCAAAAATTAAAACATAAATGGATATTGGCCTTGAGTAAACCTAAATATCCCTCACCTGTAGATATTACTGCTCCTCATCCTAGACTTGGACTTCTTCCTACTGCTTCTATTCTTCCTATATATGCTACAGTCCCACCTCCTATTTCCTACAAAGGAAAGAAGCACACATTTTTTATCTCTCAACCTAATGAGGTTTATTCTATTCCTCCTCCTACAAGGGAAGAAAAGAAGCCTATGTTGATTGATCCCCAAGTTTGCAAGTTTTGAGTACTACGAAGAGTTTTTCGATGAAGACATCATGTCAAGACTCATTAGCTTTCTTCCCAAACCATTTCCTTAGCAAAGACAGTAAATTTTGATTTGATCTTATTTTCCAAACCTTCACCTAAGCCATAGGAGGAAGTTCATATTAATAAACTATGTTAAAAGTTAAAATTGTCTATGCAAAATAATGATTGATTTCTTATGTGCATTAAAGTTCCTATTATGATAATTAATTTGGATGTTGATGTTGATGCTAATAATGTTATCGATCCCAACAATATCGACACTAATGATTTTGATGATATGTATGAGAATATTGAGATTAATCATTAGCTATCTTCAATATTTTTGAAAGCATTAATCCTACCTTCTAGTGACAAATAAAGTGACTCATCATTAGAGCATGGTCCTTCTTTGGAAAGTGTCATAGTTCTATCTACCATGCTTGGTGTGGCTTCTCTTTCACCTTCTCCACCACATCTAATTGATGTTAAAAAATTTGGGAGGGGGATAATTTGATAGAAACCTTGACATGTACAATGGATTCTTTTGTTTGTTTGCTTGCATGTGATGTGTTTTTCTAGTGATGTAATGATTGATATGTCTTTGTGTTATGTTAAGCTTTGTCTGGATGGCCCTCATTTCTCTATTGGTGTAAGTTAATGAAGGGAAAAAACTTATTGTGAAATTGTTCTATTTCCATCTCAATTGCTCTATATGTTGTATATATGTTATGTTGTAAATGTGCTACTATTGTAAATGATGCTTTGTGTTGTCTACTTTGGGATGATGCAAAGCAATGAGAGCTTTATTTTTGGTCTCTTCCATGTTGACCAAAAAGATAATATTTTTGTTGATCTTATGTGCTCTTCTTCCATTGCGTGCATAGTTCCTATACCTTTGGGGGATGAGGTTAATTAAATAGAATCAAATTTTATATACATGATTTATCAAATACGACCATACTTAGTGGATCCTTTATGTGCTCTCTTTTTCTCTTGTGCTCCATTTTCCTTGATTTATGATTGCTTGGGGGAATATCATTGTGAAAACATTCTTGTATTTTGGATGCATGTATGATAAGTTAAATTAATTTCTCTCAGTAAGGCATAAACAATCACTTTAATATGGGAGAACAAACTTCATCGTTTGTTACAATTTGTGCATAGACCATGAGACTTAGTTTGTACACTTTGATCAAACATCACAACATTTTTAGATTACTTTTTAAATTGGTGATTTTTCTTTGTGGTCTTTGCACCAATTTTTTAGTTCAAATTTTTATTTCTCTTCATGACTTATAGTATGCATAAACCTTAGTACACAAAAATAGTTATTCTCTCTATTCTCTTTATGTGTTATTCATTTATTTGGATATTAAATTGATCACATCCTATGTCCCTAGGAGATTAATGTGTCTTGCCTCTTTAATATATTGATAAAAGTTTTTCAATGCTATTATTAACTTTACCAAGAGTATGAGCATAGGTTCATAAGTTCCTTCTAAAGTGGGGGCTAAATGTATAATCATAAATTATATCCATATACAATTTTATGCTCACTTAGGCATCACTTTAGCATTCTAACCTTCAATGCTCTAATTATACTTGATTCTTCTCACACAAATATCAAACTAGCAATCCTCATTTTCTACTTTGGTATTCATTAATTTTGTTGCAAGGTGTTCACCCTTGGTCTCCTTGTGTTGTGCAATGTAGTGCTTAGGTTTGTGACATGGCTTAATCACCTCCTATGGATTCTATAAGTCTAGTGGTTGTATCAAGCATTAACAGGTCGATCTTTTGGTGCAATGACAACCACACTTGTAAAAAGTTGTATCAGAGCTTGGTCATAGGTTCAAACCCATTGCTTTTATCTGGGGTGATTGTTGCAAGGTGTGTACCCTTGGTCTCCTTCTGTTGTTCAACCCAACACTTGGGTATGACATGGCTTAACCGCCTCCTGTAGATTGTATAAGTCTAGTGGTTGTATCAGGAATTAACAGGTCGATCTTTTGGTGAAATGGAAACCACACTTGTAATAACTTTAACCCTTATAGGTTGGACAAGGGATCCACAAACACCCTTTTCCTTGGACAATAGCACCCCGAAAACCATTTTCTAGACTAAAACGACCAAATTTTGGTCCCTTCAACATTTAAAAAATATTGGTAGGAGTTCCTTTCTCATGTCGATTTGTCTTGTAAATTCAAACATGTTTCATGAGGTGGGGTATACAAGTAAGACTTACCACCCCATTTTAGTAATCATTAGTCCACATGAATATTTCTTGATAACACCTCTCAAGTTGAAATTCAATTCCTGTTAAGAAAATTCAAGTGAGAAGCTAATCAAGCATTATTAAGTTAGAGAAGGAGAGGTCAAGAATTTAATATGTAATCCATGCTCATGTTCTCATGAATAAATTATACATATCCACTTGAAAATGTCAATCCTTTTATGAGGACTTCAAAGTAAGAATCATGAAGGTATAACATTCCCATTCATAATTTCAATTTTAGATCTAGCCTATGACATTTTAAGGAAAACTTTGTATTTCAATTTCAATTCAATTGTAGGGTTAATTACAAACCTAGGGTTTGACCTAGGAAACCCCCTATCAACAACACCATTTTCCTTCTTTGTGCAAATGACAAATTTAGGAGACAACAAGTATATATTTGAGAAGAGTAGATAGAGACATATAGAACTAGATTTTGTAGAGGTACAAATTGGAGGCAAGGTTGAACCAAGTACCATTATTTGACACTTTTATGAGAAAACATCTGGAAAGAACTAAAAACATCTTATTGATCTTGGAAACACATTTTTTGTCCACATTTGAATTTCTAGACAACGGTACCCAAAGCACCATGGGTTAAACCCAAGGTAGTATTAAGAGGGGGTGGGTGAATCACTGGAAAAATAATTTAATGCAACACGTAAACGAATAATCGACAACACATCCAACAAATTAACACCAATATATTTAACATGAAAAACGCAAATAGGGAAAAAGAATGGTGAACGCTTTCCTGCAAAAATATATCCACTGTGTATATCAAATTATAATAAAAAGAGTTCACTACTCAAAACATGCAAACCAAGGCTAACTTCTCTTGGGCCAAGATACAAAAAAGGGACTCGAAAAACTTGAAGCTAACTACAATAGGGTAGGATACAAATGATCTGAAAAGAAGGATCTCTTGATCATGAAGTTGTCCTTAAACTCTGCATCAAGCAACCAACATCAGCACACATAACTTAGACCTCAACTATCAACAGTCTATCTCATATATCTGTGATAGTCTCAATATAACTTGCATATCGTTCAAACACAACTCCTCTTTCCTACACTTTATATAATTTCGCACACTTCCTTTCATATTCTCTATACTACTCTTCCCACTCTCACTGTTTTACTCACTTTCCACACATAGCTCAATCATGTACACATTTCTTATATAGAAGATAGATCATAAAAATTTGAACCATGATAACCTGAAATAAAATATACCTTCTAGACCAAAAACACACACATTGATCCACTCAAGGAGAAAGAAGGGACCAAAATCCAATCTTGAAAATATCAAATCACTGATCTGTAATAACTAGAACATAACTAATAGCACACCAACATCCTACACACCCATTTAAGTAATTAATGATCAAAACATATCCTCCAATGCAAATATATTAGATCCAGATCTCCACATGCTATGATGAGACCCATGACACACCAAATTACCTTCCATAAATAATATCTAGATCTAAAGATAGGTCTAGCATAGAGTATCACAATGAGATATGAAAAATGCCACAACATTTGGAGAACACAACAATATTTTTTGACCATAAAATCTATCATATCAATAATACCAAAACTATATCCAAACAAGATAACAATAACAAACGACATTTGCAATACTTTCCAGAATTGAACACTTCTAGAACAACCAATAGAACAATTGCAACACCAACACAAGAAGACATATCTACACCATAGATTTTTTGGACCAACAACTATCTAGAAAAATAGTTTTTCTATCAATGACAACCATAGAAAAACATACTTCCAACAATATCCCCCTATTATTGCAAGCAACACTTGCTAACACTAAATTCAACCTGCAACCAAGACTTGATCAATCCAAAAAAAAATTACTACTCAATATCTCTCTATAATTGAATCTCTATATTGGTTAATTTCTGCCCCTATTATAAGTATCTCAAAATTGCTCAATATTCCCCTCAAAACTACTCAATCTCTCCCTCAGAACTGCTCAATCTATCTATCAGAACTGCTTAATCTCTCCCCCTTTGCCATCAAGGAAAAATGCCATAACAACACTACACACACCACTGTGGCCCCTGGCAGAAGCCATAACATCAATCAATGAAAAGAAATAGGCATGAAAGTTCCCTTGGAAAGATGCATCTCCATAATGAACCTAGCTAGAAGAAGGAGGGGCAATAACCCCAAGCTTCTTTCAAAGAAAATCAAATGTATCCTTTTCTAATTCCTTAGTGAAAATATCTGCAACTTGTTCTTATGTAGAAATTTACTCCAATTGAACTTCTTTCTCAACAAATTTCTCCCTTAAGTAGTGATTTTTGATTGAAATAGGTTTCGTTGTTGAATGCATAACTAGATTCTTTGAAATGTTTATTGCACTTGTATTGTCACACATAATAGATATTTCTTCGTCATATGTTACCTTGATATCTTTAAGTGTCTATCTCATCCACATCACCAGAGTACAACAAGATGTCACTACAATATACTCTACTTTAAAAACAGATAGGGAAACTAAATCTTGTTTCTTACTAAACCAGGAGACCAATTTGTCCCCTAAAAAGAAATCACCACCACTAGTACTCTTCTCATCATCAACTCTTCTAGTCCAATCTACATTAATATTAGCTTTCAAAATGAAATCTCCCTCTTTTTTGTACCAAATTCCCAAATCTATGGTACCTTTCAAATATCTGAAAATTATTTTCACAACTTTCCCAATTGTCACCTTCAGATTTGCTTGAAATATAGCCACCAAACACATAGACTACATGATATTTGGTCTAGATACAGTCAAATGCAAAAATCTACTAATCATCGACATGTACTTCATTTGTTCAACCTCATTAGCCTCATCATCTTTTCTCAACTTTCATCCAATGGTTAAAGAAGTTATAACTGATTTGCAGTCACCAAAACCAAATTTCTTCAACACCTCTTTCACATACTTGCTTTGAGAAATAAGAATTCCATCTTTAGATTGAATCACTTGTAACCAAAGAAAAAAAGACAACTCACCAATCATTGACATATCGAATTCTTTCTACATCTCTTTAGAAAAATATTTACACAAACTGTCATTTTCTCCAAATATGATATCACTAACATAAACTATAACAATTAACAACTTATTTCCATCAATCTTGAAATAAAAATTAGTGTCTCCTATACCTTTGCTGAAATTATTTTGAAACGAATACATGTCTAATCTTTCATAATAGCCTTTAGGTGCTTGTTTGATTCCATACTGTTGGCATTGAGTAATCGTTGATGTCAACTGGTATTGCAAGCACGCTACCAGTAGAGGTATGTCATCCGATATGAAGAAGAGTGTACTGGTATGGTGGAAGACAAATAAGGTATTGAGAAGATTAACATGAAGGGTTGTCAATTGGTATGGTGGAAGACAAGTGGTTATTGAGACTATCAGTGACTTCACCGGTATGAGGTGAGATGCATGTGTGTGTTAGCATTTTGAGTGATAACTAGTAGAGCATAAACTAGTCTGGAGGTTGGCTTCATGTTTATGATGAAGAGGTAGAATGTTAAAGTAATAAAAAAACACCAGAGGTGAAGACGTGCTACCAGTGTAGTGTGCACTACCAGTGTGCAAGAGGAGAAGGTCTCACTAGTAAAGGCGTGTACCAGTATGAGTTTGTTGAATGTTCAAGTGTAAACCAACTTTGTGTCGGTGAGCTGAGTGTATGATCATTGCGATGCCATGTGAAGCTGAGGTGGAAAACATGTAGAGGTCGGTGAAGCCTCCATCGACATGGTTGTTGAAACAACTAGTCGACATTAATCAAACAACCAAAAATCACAGAATGGTAACTGACTAATGCAGCTTGAGGAAGAAATAATTATAGAGAAAGATCAAGGAGTAGTTGGCATCTGGATCAAAACAAATAAATTAGACTACAAGATTACCTCAAGAAGGAAATAGTTGGACTGTAAATGAGTCCACAAATTTCAAGGTAGGAAATCATGGACAAGATTGCTATCTTTAGCAAATATGCATTGGATAATGAAAAAAATGTACAGATTCATTCTTTGAGTATAGGTGATTGACCCAAGACAGATTGGATCAGATCTCATGCAGATTTTGTCGGGTGAAGGAAACCCTAACTGCCCCAAGTTTGAATTGATTCTTGGCAGGAAAACTCAAGTTTAAATATGATGACTTGAGACTGTGATTGTTGTTGCTATAGAGTGAAGGCAAATGATAAATTGTTGTCTAAGAGCCAAAGAGATAAACACTTGAAGTGTATATGACCAAAGTATATACTAGTAAGGAGAAGAAGAGTAAACCGGTGTAAGGAACAACCAGTGGATTGTGCATTGAATACAAAGGTGACAAACTGACATAAGTTGTGCCTGATTGAGTGTGATCAAGTGTGAGTTGAGAGAGGAAAGACATTGTGAGAGGGGATTTAGAAAAGTAATAAGCAAAGTCAAGTTGCAGAGTGGGTGGAGAGAATACAAACTTATAAGGGTGAAACAGGTAGAGGATAATATTGTAAGGTTGCAAAACTTCATTTGCAACAATGATTTCATTTGAATAACTGAGTTTTATTTTGTTTTCACTAAGTTGAAGCTTAGTGCAGGGGATGTAGCTCCTTTAGGTTGTATCCTATAAATTATGTAGGGGTTGGTGCTCCTTTGAGTTGGTGCTCATAAATCAGGGGTTGGTGCTCCTTGGGTTGGTGCCCTAAATATTGTAATCAAAGAGTTATTGTGAGGTTGGATTGGAGAAGATCTCCAACAACTATTCTCACCAAGGTTTTTGCCACATTGGGTTTTCCTTGTATATATCTGGTGTTGTGTGTTGCATCCTTGTGCATGTGCTATATTAATGTTTTAGCAAGTCCATTCACACACCTTATCTACATTGTTTGAGCTACCAGTTAGCCCTCAGTTTGTTTTATATATTACCACTATCTTCTTGTTGAAATAAAAGAATTTAAATCACTAATTCACCCCCCTCTTAGTGACCCATTGTGTCCAACAATTGGTATCAAAGCATAGGTACCTTGTTTTGTCAAAATAATTCTCTATCTTGGGTAGATCCTATCAAGTGTTCATAATGGAAAGAAATGAATCTGCCTCCTCAAAAGCTCCTATGTTTGACAGTGCCAACTATGCCTTTTGGAGTAGAAGAATGGAAACCTATTTGTCCTCTCTAGGTTGTGATGTATGGATGTCGGTTGGGAATGGGTATACAATCCCTAATAATCCCCCTACCGATCCAGATACTAAGCGGGAATATGAGAACAATGCTAAAGTTAAGAATGCCATTCTTAGTAGGTTGTCTAATAATGAGTTTGTCAAAGTTATGCACTGCTCTTCTACCAAGGAAACTTGGGATAAGCTGCAAAAGATTTTTGAAGGTGATGCTAAAGTCAAGGAAGCCAAGTTGAAGAAATTAAGAGCTCAACTTAAGGGTTGAAGATGAGAGATGAAGAGAAGATTGTTGACTATCCCCAAAGGGTTGATGAAACAACAAACACCATTAGAGTGCTTGAAGAGGAAATAAAAGATGAGGTGGTAGTGAAGAAATTACTTAGATATCTTACATGTAAGTATGATACAAATGTCTCAGCAATACAAGAAGCAAAAGATCTAAAAGTCTTTACAATAGATGGGTTGTATGGCTCCCTAACTACTTATGAGATGACAATTGTCGGTATAGATGTTGTGAAGAAAGAAGCTGCATTCAAGACTTAAAGAAAAGGAAAAGAAGAATCTGCTCATGATGCAACTGATGAAGACTCTGATGACATCATGGAAAACTTTGTCAGAAGGTTCAAGACAGGTTCAAGCAAATATAAAGGCAAGTTGCCTTTGAAATGTTTCAACTGTTGAAAGATTGGATATTTTGCTGCTAAATGTCCTTATGGTGATAAGAATGAAGATGATCAATCAAGTGGTAGTAGATCATATAGTAAGGATAGGAAGAAAAATGTCTACCGGCATGGTTGAAAAGGCTACTAGAAGTAGAATGGTCTTTACACATATGAAGATGATACCACAGATGAGGAAAGTGCCTTAGATGACTGTTGTAGTGGAGATGAAGTCAGAGCAAACCTTTTTATGGCTCAAGAGGTACCAGTACTTGAAGAAGCAGAAGAGGAAGAGAAAGAAGGATAAGTAGACCTTGAAGCAGAACTCGTTAGTGCCTTAGATGAGATAAAGAAAACAAGAAGAGATTTGAAGAAGGTAAAAAGGGTTGCAGCTAAAGAACAAGAATTGTTGGAGCAATCTCTTGAAGAGTCCAAGAAAACTATTGTAGATCTAAAACTCTAGTTAAAAGAGGCCAAGAGGATGTGTGAAGTCACTAGTACTAGTATGAGTGAAGAGGAAAAGGAACATCAAAATCTAGAAGTAGAAAAAGTGAAACTCCAGAAGGACTTAGAGAAAAGGCAGGAAGAAATAAAAGTGAGAAGCAAATATGAAGGTAGCACTGAAGCCTTGGACAAGATGCTAAGAAAACAGAAGAAATATAAAGATACTGGTGGCTTAGTTTTTCAAGAAGGTCAAAGTTCACACAAAAAAGACACATCCAATAAGGAGATACAATTCACTTCTTCAAATAAAGGTGAAGAGAGGAAGACATTTATGGTAATAAAGGATACCAACAAGAAGACATATGCAGATGCTGCTAGAAACTGCCACACAAACTGGTATGCTTAATCATTGAACCGGAGACCATACTCAATGCACCGACATGCAATTATTGATCATGAAGGATTCAAAAGGGTTAGCAACATGAAAGGAAGACCCCCAGTGAGGCAGTCGTTTGTAGGTTCAAGACAACCTAACTGGTATGCTCCAAATTTTCATGGTTATTGTCATGTGTGTAATAAGTTTGGTCATAGAATGGCATATTGTAAAAAAATGAATGTCAACCCTAGTTTTGAGAGTAGAAACTTATTTGCTGCATTACAAAGTACAAATGTCAACACATGTTATAATTGCAATGAGTTTGGTCACAAGAGTTATGAATGTAGGAGTAATATGCAAATGTCCTACAAGAAAGGATTGAGAACATCTTATAGTGCTAATGTGAAATGCTATGTCAGAATTTTGGTCACATAGAAAAGTATTGTGAGTTGAGAACTGACAAGCAAAAGACAATTGTATCGGATAAGAAGTTGGAAACAAAACCAAAACACAAAGTGATAGAAGAGGAAAATAAAGAAGATAAACTAGTTTAGGTAGAGAAGGAGAAAAACAAGATAGATTCTAGCCTAATTGTGCAAACTGCTCTACATGCTGAAAGGAGGAACTTATGGGTAGTTGATAGTGGTTTCTCAAATCATATGACCGAAGATAAGAAAAATTTCATCAAGCTTGATGATTGGAATGGTGGTTCAGTTTGGTTTGGTGACAACTCCGCTATTAAGATCAAAGGATGGGGTATACTAAATATTGATGGAAAGCTCAAGGCTCGTGATGTGTACTATATGGAAGGTTTGAAGCATAACCTACTGAGTGTAAGTCAAATGTGTGAAAAAGGGTACAAGTTCTCATTTGACTCCACCAGTTTCCAGATAAGAAAGCAGAGTACCGGTCAGGTTGTAGCAGAAGGAAAGAGAATGGAGGGAAATGTCTACAATCTGAAGGAATTCTATGAGTCTGAATGCATGATGGGAGATGTTGATGAAAGCTAGTTGTGGCACTAAAGATTAGACCATGTGAATTTTGATAGTCTGGTTAAGATAAACAAGAACTAGTATGTGAGAAACATACCTCAGATCATAAAACTGACAAGCACATTTTGTGATGAATGTGTCAGAGGTAAGCAAGAAAAGGTCATCTTTAAAAAAAAAGAATATAACACCTCAAGACATTTGGAGTTGATACATACAGACTTATGTGGGCCAACAAGGACAAGAGAATTGGTCGAAGAAAGGTATTTCATGTTGTTCGTAGATGATTACTCAAGAATGACTTGGGTAACCTTCCTACATGATAAGTCACAAGCATTTGAGAGATTCAAAATTTTCAAGAAGATGGTAGAAAATGAAAGTGGACATCAGTTAAAAGGCTTAAGATTAGATTGGGGTGGAGAATTTTCTTCCAATGAATTTGTTGACTACTATGAGAAACATGGAATCCAAAGACAATATTCAGCTGCAAGGACACCTCAGCAAAATGGGGTGGTAGAGAGGGAAAATAGAATAGTGAAGGAGATGGCTAGGACTATGTTGAAAGAGGCCAACATATTAGATATATACTGGAAGGAAGTAGTTCATACTATTGTCTACACTTTAAACTAGGTACAGTTAAGAGTGAATAGTAGAATGTCTCCTTATGAGTTATGGAATGAGAGGAAACCATTACTCAAGCACTTAAAAGTGTTTGAAAGTAAGTGCTTCATCAAGAGAGATGCTGATAGATTAGGAAGATTTGATTCCCAAAGTGATGAAGGAATCTTCTTGGGATACTCAACCAATAGTAAAGCCTATAAATGCTACAATAAGACATTGAGAAGGGTGGTTGAGAGTGTAAATGTGAGAATAGATGAAGACTCACATAGAGGAAAATCTGCACTGACACTTTACATTGATGATTCAGATGTTGAAAATGAAGAACAATATGACAATGGACTGGTAGTAGATACACCAAACAAGATCCACAACTTGTATGTGCAGAAGAATCATCTGGAAGAACAAATCATAGGAGATAGGAATGAAGGTGTGCAAACAAGAAGGAGATTAGCTTGGTAAGGTGAGTAGGTAAATTTATGTCTCATGACTGAAGTAAAGCCCAAAATTTTTGATGATGCTAGCAAAAGTGAGAAGTGGGTAGATGCCATGGATGAAGAATTGAGACAAATTGAGAAAAATCAGACTTGGGAACTTGTTCCTAGACCAACAGACAAGAATGTTATAGGTACCAAATGGGTCTACCAGAACAAGATGAATGAATAAGGTAAGATAGTCTAGCATAAAGCAAGGTTAGTTTGCAAAGGGTATGATCAAGTGGAAGGTGTTGATTTTGAAGAAACCTTTGCACCAGTTGCTAGGTTAGAGGCAATAAGAATGTTTTTAGCTTTCTCAGCCTACAAGGGATATAAAATATATCAGATGGATGTGAAATCTGGTTTTGTCAATGGCAATCTTGAAGAAGAGGTTTATATGGAACAGCCAGAAGGGTACTTGTTGCATGAAGATGAGAGTTTTGTATGCTGGTTGAAGAAAACTCTTTACGGTTTGAAACAGGCTCCCAGAGCTTGGTATTCCTAGTTAGACAAAAACTTGAAGGAGCGAGGATTCTGGAAAGGGAATGCAGACAACAACTTGTATGTCAAGGTAAATGGAGATCAAATGATTATAGTTGTTGTATATGTGGATGATATTATCTTTGGTGTAGACAAGGACATCATGTGCAAAGAATTTCTAGATCAGATGAAGACAGAGTTTGAGATGTCCATGATGGGCGAGTTGTCCTATTTTCTTGGTTTGTAGATCTCACAGAAGGAGAAAGGAATTTTCATCTCCCAAACCAGGTATGTGAAAGACAATTTCAAATAGAGGACAACAAACCAGTAAGTACTCCCATGCTTACCAGTTGTAAGTTGAGAAAACTAGATGAGTCACTAGAAATTGAGAAAACAATGTATAGGTCTATGATTGGTAGTCTGTTATATTTAACAACATCTAGACCAGATATTGTACAAGCTATTTGCATGGTAGCAAGATTACAAATTGTTCCTAAATAGTCTCACCTGAATACAATCAGGAGAATCTTCAGATATCTGCAAGGAACTATTAGTTACAGCCTATGGTAACCAAAGAAAGTAGGCTTTGCTTTGCAGGCTTATACTGATGCAGATTGGGCAGGAAGTATTGATGACCAAAAAAGTATAAGTGGAGGTGCTTTCTATTTAGGAGACCGATTAGTATATATTGGTATTATGGATGTGTTGCAATGGTTTTGTCATTGATGTCAATACTTGTCAACACTTGAGATAACTTATCAGCACTCAAAGATCTTTGGTTATGTTCACCAGCATGTTCAGTGACTTATGCATAGTCACCTGTATCTGGTTCACCGACAGGTTACATTGTTCACTAACACTGAGGATGATTTGTTATCATCTGGAGATTACTTGGTCATGTCGAAGACATTATTTGGACACTTGGTTTTGGTGATTTGATTATTGGTACAAGCGAGTTTGCATATTTGTTTTTACCAACAAATAGGTCTAGGTTATGGACTGACAAACATTATCGATTCCAGATCAGCACGACACGTTATGGAGATATTTTATTGATTGATTATTACTGTAAATGCATTGAGCTGACATCATGCATCACATATTGATTCATTTGTAATTTGTTTTATTGTAATATCTTAGTGAGCCGACCTACACATTTGGTCTTAGGTTTTGGTATATATGTAAGATCTCATTTGTGAGATTATGTAGAGGAGTGTGAAAAAGAATTGTAGTAAGGTATATGTGAATATAAGTAGAGCTATACATGCATACATAATTTGAAGATTCAAGGAAGGTATGAGGAAGACAATCAAAGCCTAACCGGTACTGAATCCAGCATATGAAGATGCTATTTTGAGTAGTACATTATCATTGGATTTAACCATCCAATTGTAGTCAGTGTGACTGCCATTTTGTGATTGAGCAGCGAGCTCTAGGCAGGTGGCCTTTCTGCATGTGCAGACCCAATTTGTATAGACATACTATCTGTAGTAGGATCATTTGATTGTGGGTAAGGTTTCCCACCGTGGTTTTTCCCCTTACAGGGTTTCCACGTACAAATAATTATGTTGTGTATATTATTTGTCTTTCTGTTTCATGCATTAAACTTTACTGGTACTGTTATTAATTATTGAACTATCTACCGGCATTAAGTTTGGTTTACCGGTATTATGCATTAAGTTTTGTTAAGTTATATTTGGTATAAAATTAATAGATAACTGATCAGCCCCCCTTGTAGTTGCCTTCAGGTCCTAACAATTGGTATATATGCCTAGTCCTCTTTTTACAGAAGTTTAACAACTTGAGGAGATTTTATGGCAACTAACTATTTCAGGAAGGATAGTTCGAAGCTTCATGGAACTAACTATTATATATGGAAGATAAAAATGGAGACTCATGTGAATTGCATTGGAAAAGACATATGGGATGTTACAAAGAATGGCTATGTTGGTTCTACACAGAGTCAACCTAATCCACCAACCTTGGCTGAAGATTAGGAGAATGATTGCAAAGCAAGAGAAGCACTTTTGAGTGCATTTTCAAATCAGGAGATCATGGGATTATCTGACTGATCTACTCCTAAAGCTATTTAGGATAAATTGCAAACATTAAATGAAGGTGATACCATTGTCAAAATTGCAAAACTAGAATGCTTCCCGGTTAGGTATGAAAATCTGAAAATGAAAGAAGATGAAAGGATTTATGCTTTTATGGAAAGAGTTAATGAAATTATTTTGGGTATACAATGTTGTGGAGGATCCTTAAGTGAAGATGAAATTGTTTCTAAAAAAATGAAAGTAACTGTTATTAATGAATTGAGAAAAATGCCTAATGCATTAGTATCTAGAGATACTTTGGTTGGAAAACTTTGATCTTTTGAACTTGAGGAATTTGGTCCTATTGCTACAATTAAGACATATCTGACTTTCAAAGCTTCATCATTTGCAACAACATCATCATCATCTAAAAAATCTAATTGGAAAGCACTCTAAGCTAGAAAACTTGAAGAAATCAGAAGAGAGAATGAAGAACTTGAAGAGCTTGAAGCACTATTTGCAAGGAAAATGCCGAAAGGTCCAGTTGGAAGTAAGTATGAAGGTAAAGAACCAATTAAATGTTTTAACTGCAATAAAATTGGTCATATGGCATCTAGGTGTCCTGATAGACATGCAAGATTGAGAGAAGAAGCTAAAAGAATATATAAGCCTAACCCTAAATATCAGAGATACAAATTTAAGAAGAATAGAGACAAATCATGTTACTATGCTGATGAAGGAGTTACTGATGATTCTGATGAGGAACCGGTAGACAATAGATGGGCTTTTGTTGCAATAACAGAAGATCAACTAGCACCTACAGTTGAACTAGTAGAGCTGACCCTAGAAGCTAAAATTGAAGAAAAGGATGAATGGATCATTGATTCCAGATGTTCACATCATATGACTGGTGATAAGAGTAAATTCTTAACATTTCAAGAATACAATGGAGATCTAGTAAGATTTTGAGATGACAAAGCTTGCTTGATTAGAGGAAAAGGCACTATATCTTTTGATGGTAAGCACAACATTGATAATGTTTAATATGTTGAAGGTTTGAAGAATAATCTTTTGAGTGTTGGTCAATTCATTGAAAAGGGATTTCAATTACAATTCAAGAATGGTAAATGCAAAATCATGAATAGAACTAGTTTGGAAATTACAACTGGTAATTAGACTAGAGGTAATATCTTTCATTTGAATAACAATGAGAAGACATGCTTGATTGCACATATTGATGCAAGTTGGTTATGGCATAAGAGACTTTATCATGTAAATTTTGATTGCATTGTGATGATGAATACTAAGGGAGGGGGGGGTGAATTAGTATGCCAAAAATCTATGCACTTAAACACTTTGCAAGACTAATAGTAAACTGGTAAAATGGTTTAGTAGACAAACCGGTTAACACACATGCAAACCAAATAGCTAATAATGCATTCACTCACAGAAGAAAAAACACCATAACACAAGAGATTTTGATGTGGAAACCCAAATGGGAAAAACCATGGTGAGATGGAATTCACAAGTAACTATCTATAGAATAGGAACCAGACCGGTTAAGGTCAGGCCGGTTAAGGTCTTACAATGTTCTTTACTAGAATAGATCCTGTTAGGAATCTCAATCTCTATTAGGAGATAAGTCTGATTAAAGACTACCTTGCTAGAGGATTTTAGATCCATAGATGTGAACCACCTTGTTAGAGGATTTACAAAAGGCTTTTGGGCCTACTCGGTTAAGGGCTATAGACTTGTCAAAGATGTGAGTAATCAACAAGTGTTTGATCTAGCTAGTAGCACAGACTGCTCGGTTAGATCCTTGATAGCTCGTTCCGAATGCACTCCAGCATTACTTCAGTCTTATACACATTCATATTCTCTCCAACTCCTCAACCACCTTAAACCCTAGCAACAACATAAACTTTTTCTACAACCACATCAACAACCTAAAACCCTAGACATGATGTCCTTATAAAGGAATCTGATTTCATGTCAGTCCAATAGGATTACATAACAATTTTCTAGGTTCAATGAACCTGGACATACTTAGTACCATGACACAAAAAGCACCATTTAGGTGTCAGCACCATTAAACAATCGGTGGATGGTAACTCATCACAAAATGTCGGTTGGTAACTCATCATAGAGTATTACCGGTTCATATAAAATGCTAGTTGTCAGTTTGACAAAAATTAAGACTAGTAAAAATGTGTTATGCCACTTTAATCCCTCATACCGCTTGGGATCACCATGCCGCTTCAAACTGGGAAACACATTTTGCAAAACACCAATAGTCTAAAGACTATAATACAACATACCGGTTGGAACAAATACCAGTTGTGCTCTAACTCATACATATAAAGGAGATCTCAATGCAAGTGTGTGTCCATCAATGACAATCACAACATAAACATAAAAAATGCCAACATGTGAAAATTGGTACAGCTAAGGCAGTAAGGGATTTAGCTAAGATTGTTAAACCTCACAATCTGGTATGTAAGGAATGTCAATTTGGAAAGAAAGTTAGAACAAATTTTAAGAGTATTCCGGAAAAAATCAATTATGTTCTTGACTTAATTCATACTGATTTATGTGGTCCAGCAAGAACTAGAACTTTACATGGAGATAGATATTTTATGCTAATCATTGATGATTATTGTAGAATGTGTTGGGTTACTTTTCATAGGGAGAAATCATAAGCTTTTGGAAAATTCAAACTATTCAAGGTGATGGTAGAGAATGAAACCAGTAGCAAAATTAAATGTCTGAGATTAGATCAAGGAGCTGAATTCACATTTAAGGAATTTAATACATTTTGTTAAATGAATGGAATCAGAAGATAATTATCAACACCTCAGACACCCCAACAAAATGGAGTTGTGGAAAGGAAGAAGAAGACTATTTTGGATGAAGCTAGAAGCAAGATATCAGAAGAAAACCTACCTCATGTGTATTGGAGAGAAGGAGTCAATACAATTGTTTATACATTCAATAGAGTTCACATCAAAGGTGAAACTGGTAAGACCCTTCATGAACTATGGTTTGGTAATACTCCTACTCTTAAATATTTCAGAATATTTGGAAGAAAATGTTATATTAGGAGAGATGATTATTTTGGAAAATTTGATCCTAGAAGTGATGAAAGAATATTTCTTAGTTATTCATCTAAGAGAAAGGCATATAGATGTTTTAATAAGAGATTGCAGAAAATTATTTAAAGTGCAAATGTGAAGATTGATGAACAATTTAGAAGCTCTATAGACTCTGAACCGGTAGTTGAGTTAATCATAAATGAACCTACAATAAGTAAACTAGTACAAAATGTTGATCCAGTCCCACTGACATCATATGAGAATTCCACAGTGATTGAAGAACAACAACAAGTGAATACACCCAGGTATGTAAGATTGAATCACTCTAAAAGTCAAATAATTGGAAATAAGTATCAAGGAGTTATGACTAGAGGAAGATTGGCAAACGAGGAGGTATGTCTAATTTCTGAAATCGAACCAACAACTATTAATGAGGCATGTGAAGATAAACATTGGATTAAAGCTATGGAAGATGAATTGGAACAAATTGAAAAGAATAACAATGGACACTGGTTTCTTGGCCTAAAAACAAAAATGTAAGTGGAACTAAATGGGTATTCAGAAATAAACTTAATGAAGATGGTAAGGTAATCGGAAACAAAGATAGATTAGTGTGTAAGGGATATTCACAGAAAGAAGGAATTGATTACAATGAAACCTTTGCAACGATAGAGTTGAGGTAGACAGATTATTTTTAGTTTTTGCAGCACACAAGAACTATAAAGTATATCAAATGGATGTTAAAAGTGCATTTCTGAATGGTGATCTTGAAGAGGAAGTTTACATTGAACAACCTAATGGATTTTCTTTGATAGATGACAAAGATATGGTTTGCAGGTTAAGGAAAGATTTATATGGATTGAAGCAAGCTCCTAGAGCTTGGTATGCTAGATTGGACAAATATCTTTTGAAGCTTGGTTACACTAAAGGTAATGCTGACAACAACTTATATTACAAAGTGACTAATGATGACATCTTGGTTATTGAAGTTTTTGTTGATGATATCATTTTTGAAGGAGAAGATGGATTGTGTAAAGACTTTTCTAATAGGATGCAGGAAGAATTTGAAATGTCTATGATTGCAGAGATAAAATTCTTTTTAGGATTGCAGAATTCACAAACTGATAAAGGTATATTCATAAATCAATCAAAGTACTTGAAGGAATTATTTAAGAAATTTGGCATGGAAAACTCTAAACCAGTAAGCACACCTATGACTACAACTGACAAACTATCATTGAAGGATGAATCAACAACTGTTAATCCAACAAGATACAAATCTATGATAGGAGGTTTACTATATTTGACACAAACAAGACCTGATATTGTGAATGTAGTATTTATTGTTTCAAGATTTCAGAATAATCCTAAGGAAAATCATGAATCAGCAGTAAAAAGGATTTTCTGGTATCTACAAGGCACAACAAATTTTGGTTTATGGTATCCTAAAGATGAAAATTTTGATCTATGTGCATACATAGATGCAAATTGGGCAGGAGATTCAGATGACAGAAAAAGCACCACCGGTGGAGCATTCTTTCTTGGTAGCAGATTAATTTCTTAGTTGAGCAAGAAACAAAGTTGCACATCTTTATCAACAACAGAATCAGAATATTTTGCAGTAGCAACTAATTGTATACATGTATTATGGATTAAGCAAATGTTGAAGGACATAAAGGTAAAATGCAAAGAACCTATAATCATTTACTATGATAATATGGGAGCAATTGATATATCAAAGAATCTGTTATTTCACTCTAAAACTAAACATGTGTTAGTGAACGAATTTTGCCTCTCTTAAAATGATCAATTTCAAACTCCATTGCCTTCTTTTAAAGACAAGTGTTCAACTAAACAATTGGACAAGTGTTATATAAACCACTTCCCTCTAAATTTTCCATAGGTATAGCTCCCTATTTTAGTTATTCAGGGAATAATCTAATTAATTTTATTTGAGTACTATGCTTTTAACCTAAAAGAATGTAAGGCTAGCTACTTCATTCTTGGATGAGAGGCCAATATTTCACACATATTTCAGAGAAAAATTAACTTTCCAAACTTTTCAACACAAGAGATGGAAGTAACTGAAACAAAGTTCAGAACACCATTCCAACAATTTAGATAAGAAAAGAACAAATAAGAGAAACCAAATATATTCTCAAGCACAAATCTTTTCCTAAAAACAAACACTTATAGGAAGGAGTCCTAGAAAAATAATAATTTTTTGCAGTAGAAAGGTCATTACTGTTGTTTGATTAGATAAACATATGCAAAGATATGTGTCTACACAGATTCAAAACCCACAGATTTTCCTTCTCCCAAAAATAGTATGATCTTTTATATATATATATATATAGAGTATGCGACAAAGGCACGACAATACATTTATAAATCCTTTCCAATTCTAGATTTGGAAATCTAATCCTTCCTTCCAATAGGAATTTTACAAAAAAAAGGAATATAAAACCAAAAATTAACTAAAATTCTTTTCATAATCTAACCCCTATTCCATCTATCTTCCTTTAATTTATAGTTTTTAGAACTAGGGAGATCTCCCTGAAAACTTGACCTCCCCCAAAATAGTTATGAAACTAACAAAATATAATTGGGACAGATGTCCCGAAGTCTTTGCATAAACATGAAAATCACATAAACAAAAACAAGGCCTGAATCAATGCATTATGCCACTTTCCCATCATCATCTTCTTCTCCGCTTTCTTGGGCATCATCAGTGACTGTGAGTTCCTAGATTATAGATTGGTTCAGAACCATCATCGCACTGAGCTTTGCCTTTGCCGTTTCCTTGTTTCACCGGTGCTTCACCATCTTTTCAGCATGTTTTGGTAACTGATCATTACCAATAAAGGTCATGGACTCAATCTGAGCAACCCGTGTTATATCTTCTGGAGTGAAATTGCCCTTGGCTTTGATTTTCTCCATGTATATTTGGAAAAATTTAATCGTATCCTGCGTGTTCAGCCCAAAAATCCCCAACTGCCAATCGTGGTAAGGGTTAACCACCTTGTTGTCATTAACTATACTGCATTGGAGGTCTTGTAGTTCATACATAGTAGTCTTAGCATTAGAGATCATAGACTTGAAGGTAAGCACCCGCCACATTATAGTCTTTTTCAACATGAAGAGCTGACATTCATCTATCACCATTTTGATTGAATGCTCTGTCAGAAATTAGGTAACTCCATACTCTTCTATTTTTGTGAACATTAACAAGACGTTCTCCCATTTGTGTTCCTCTTTCATCCATGGCGAAATCTGATTTTGATCTTTTGCGATGAGGCTTTGTATTTCATCACATAACTTCCAGGAGTCAGTGATATACTTCTCTCCGTCCTTGACTATTCCTTCAATCCATCTCTCCATGGCCTCTGCAATACTTTTGGCCCGTTGAACCTGGCTCATTAAATTTTTATTTTCTAGTGAAGTCAGGTCAAAGTTCTCCGTAGCATGAGATATAGGGAGTGCCCGAAAACAACCAATGTTGTCAATGAACTAGGCAAGAATATTTATGTGTCGCTTTAGCTCTCTCTTTTCCCACTCGTCTTTCTTCGATCTGGTGAGCATTTTCTATGTCAATACCTAGAAGAAATGATTGTCTGAGTCCCTACTCATGTTTCCCAGCTCTACCTTTGTGATCTCTGAATCATCTGCACTGGCCTCCTTGTTTTCATCCTTGGGCTTGTATGAGGCAATTTCAGCGACCCATTTTTCAGTTCTTTCATCATTATCCAGATGAGCAGCTATTTTGAACTTTTTTGGCTTGGGTCCCTTCTTAGTATATTTCATGACCATCTCCTAAATTGGAATAGTCACAGGAAGGAAATTCTACTTTTTGTTTACCGAAGTGGTTAACCACTTGGGAGTTGCACTGGAACTGGTTGTTGCTTCGATGGCTTTGGAAGGTGGTGTCATAGTGATGGTTACCGCATGGGACTCCAGGGCATTAGTGACATCGCTATCCAGGTCTTCAACTTCAAATATTTGGGCATCAAGAATCGTATCCTTCACCTTTGCATCCTTAGCTTGATCCATCCTTCTCTGAGTAGCACTTCGTGACCGGGTATGTCGAGGAGTACAGAAATCCAAAGCTGAATTAGGCTTGTGTCTAGCCTGAGGTGGCTTTTTATCTTTACTTGTATGAATAGGCATAGAAGAATTATTAGAAAAAAACTTTGGTGAATGCAAAGGAACCTCATTACTTCTCGCAGGATCAGACTTGACACCTAATTTCGCTGCTTTTTTCCTAGCAACCCACGCCACAGTTCTCTCGAAGACTCCTTTGGTTCTTAGTTGTATATCATCTTCCTCTTTTTCATCCCAGTTGATTGAAGGAATCTTAGTTTCTGCTTGAGCTAAGTATCTAGCATCAAATTATTCTAGATAATCCTCTTTGAGCCCTTTAATGTCCAGCTTTACCTGAAGTGAAATAACTTGTTATAATACCATCCTCATGTTTTCCCTTTTGAACACCTCAAGTTCCTCAGTACAATCTTTCCAGAAGTCCTCTAAATGTGGCATTGGGAGATATGGCATTAGACCAAGACTTCAAGAAAAACTCTTATTATCGAAACCTTTTCTTTCGGGATATAGGGGAAAATTGAAGTTCTTGAGATCTACTCCAATGCTCAAGGCGTCCGACATTGAACTACAGGACAACGCAATTAATTGGATGGGAAAATGACCCTCCCATTTATCCCTGGGTTGCACCTTTTTAACCACAAAGGTCAGCTGCCTACATATCTTTGCTAAAACAAAGCAATCTGAACAATAATGAGGGAGTTTTAAGGGTTCCTCTTCAAAGCCACCTATTCTTATATAACAGAAATGAGGAAACTAGATAAAGAATCTCCCAAACCTCTTTATCAACATCTACGCATCCTCGGAGACTCTTTTGGTTTTCACATTTTTCAATTCATAGCACAAATTACCCAGAAAAGTATTGTGTACCCTTCTAAAATCCTACAAGGCATTATCCTTTTGCAACATGGCATAAAAATCATACATGGAAACATCTTCCTCCATGAGTTGTCTTGGTATTCCAACTAGCTCCTTGACACATGCCAAAGAGTATACAAGATACGAAGACATGAAGAAATTATGCTTAAACTATTTAGCCATACTCAATTGCTCCCTCATTGAATCGGGAATCAGTTCTACCCAATCAAGGTATTGCTTCCCCTCTAGTACTAACTGCACATAGCAATAAATCCAATCATCAAAATTGTAGGCTTCTACAGAGCCTTTGACTCGGTGCAACAAAAGCATGACATCATGAATTTGAGGCAGCATGTGATTCTTATTGGGATTCTTGGGCAACTTGGAAGCACCCCTTTGAGGAACTTTCAGCCAGTATTTTTCTACATTATTTTGCTTTCTGGTTCTATCCGCGTTGAACTTGATGATTGATTAAGTAGGGGGAAAATTGGAGAACTGGTAATCTGGTATCTTGAAGACAGAGGAAATTACTTCACGGTTTATAGCAAGAAGGGTTTCACCATTGTCTCTGCTAATAGTCTTAGAGACTAGATCATACCTAGTGATACATCCCCTAACCAATTCTGGGCAAGGGATAGCTGGGGGAAAAGCTGCTGCCTCTACGAGACCACTACTCAAAATATCTACACCAAAAGAACCATCAATTCCCTTGAATACCCTTTCTTTTAAAACTTCAAGATTCTCCCCTTTAAGGTCGGTATCGCTAACTATGGGCTCTGTACATGCGAGGCTAAAAACATTCCCGAACAAGTGCAGTGTGGACTTCATAACTCAAAGTGATAATCCTTGATTTGTTGCAGCAACCCTACTACGAGAGAAGAAATACAAGTAAAAATTACTGGAGAGAACAAGAAAAGGACTCACCTTCACAATTGAGCAACCAGATGACTACCGGCGATTAAAACTTCTATCCAGGAAAAATAACACCGCAGCAGCGAGGAACAAATTTTCAGGGAGTTAATCCTTCATACCTTATAGGGAGAGAAATGATACAAAACTATTAAGTGCAATAATTCCAATTGTCAATTTGAGTGTATTAAGTTTATGGATTAGACATTGCACACATGCATTAAATGCATGACGATATTTTTTAAGTAACCAACAGTTCCCGAAATGATTACTTACTTCGAAAAGCCAACAATTGACGTCACTTAAGATATGGTTCACCTTCCTCATATTTGGCAATCAATGCACCATCAAATCATTTAACCTACGGGACCCACCAACTTTGAACACATATGAACATCCTGAACAGACTTCATTGGGGTTCAAGTAGTTCAAGGTATACACTACACTTAGGGGAAATCCTTTCTGAGAGTATTAATTATGCCAAGCTGCTGACCATTTGTGTTGTATTGAACATGTTGAACATGTTTGAACCTTTTGAACTCGGTTCAATGAGGTCAACACCTGGAGAGAGATGGTGTAACACGTTACCGAACAAGGAACCTTAAAGAGCCGCTGCAAAACACTTAAAGAAAATGTTAGTATGAAAAATCCCCTGAACTCTTAGGAACTTGTGGAACCTAAATGAACCTATTGAACCTGGTTCAAGATGGTTCAAAGTGTTCACAAAGTTCAACCAATTACTAAAACTCAACATTTTTTTCTTTTGATTGAAAGACAATTTGGAAATGGACTAAGGGCTTGAACCGAGGTATTATAAGAAAGGCTAGGACTTTGAAAGGAAAATTCCTTTTTGAAAAAGGAATTTGTTCTTATTACGAAGGAAGAATGATGCACTAACATTGGCTCTAACTGGGGATTGCAGTTTGCGAAGAAGAATGCAAAGAACTCTAAATCTCTGGTTTCACATGAGCAAAAGAAAATGGGGGAAAAAGGGGACTCACACCTAAACAGACACTTAAAACAAAACAGCTAAACTACTAGATACAGAAATCCTTGACCATAGGACTCATAATTTGTAAAGCTTGAGATCTTGCCCATTATAGGTATAGGACATAAGCATTCCATCAGAATAGATCAGTCTAAAAGCATTTTGTCCCACCACTTCATAGATCCTAAATGGGCCTTTCCACAATGAGTCAAATTTACCATGCGCACCCTTTGGTTCCTTTCTCTTATCCCATAACAGTACCTCATCTCCTTCAAGGAAACCTCTTGGATGAGCTCTCATGTCAAAAATCTTCTTCAATCTGCTCTGATACTTTGTAATTCTATCCACCAACATCTCTCTTTCTTCTTCCAGCTTCATTAGGTACATAACCCTCTTCTCTAGAGCATTCTAAAAGAAAGAATCCTCCACTACTGTCTGTAGCTTGGCTGCTGACAATTCTAGGGGTAAAAAAAGTTTTGCACCGATCCCATACACAACCTCAAAAGGTGCCATTCCAATGGCTCTTTTAGGAGTGATTCTGTTTGCCCACAAAGCTTCATATACCTTCTTATGCCAATTCTGAGAATTTTCATCCACCAGTTTTTTCATAATCGCAACCAGGTTCTTGTTGCTTGATTCTACCAATCCATTACCATGTGGAAAGTAATCAAAAGAATGTGAGAGAGTAATCTGATGTTTATAGAAGAATATGGTTAGTTCTTCAGAGGAGAAATATGATGTGTTATTTGCAACAATCTTTTGAGGGACCCCAAAACAGACCAGGATGCAATCTTTGAGAAAGTTACATACGACCTCTGAGTTTGCTTTTTTAGTAGGAATGGCTTCCACCCACTTGGTAAAATAGTTAGTTGCTGTCAAAATATACATATGACCAGCACTGGAATGAGGGTTTATCGGCCCAATGAAATCAATTCCCCACTATCTAAAAGGTTCATCAATTACCACAGGCCTTAAAGGCAGAGCCGCTAAATGTGGCTTTCCGGAAAAGAGTTGGTATTTCTCACATTCTTTTACATAAATATACGCATCTCGAAACATGTCAAGCCAATAAAAGCAATTCCTTAAAATTTTGAAAGTAGTGACAGAGGATGAGAAGTGTCTGCCATAGGCTTCATCATGATAGACTTCCAGAAGTTTTTGCTATTGAGGCTTATCCACACACCTCAAGTATGTTCCATCCAAACCTTTTTTGTACAAGACATCTTGCCAAATAATATACTTAGTGGCCTTTAACTTAAGATTCCTTTGTTCCTTTACTGACAAATGACTCGGGCAGCTGCCATAAGTCAAATAGTAGGCCACATCAGAGAACTAGGTATCCTACAATCCAACTAACAAAGTCAATAGTAATTTTGTTACTGTTTCCATCTCATTTTCTGCTATTAACCTGCATAAGCCTTGTCCTTTGACTGTCTTTGTAGGGCGAATGTCTAGATCATATTCCTGGATTTTTGTTACCCAAGTTGCTCTTTTATTGAGTCTGACCTCTTGCTGAGTTAAAATGCTTTTCACTATGGAGTTAGGAACAAAAACCAAAGAGTGAGAGTGCGGAATGTAATATCAAAATTGTTTCACAGCCTTGACCACTTAAGCTCATGCTTCTTGAGTGGAACACTCATGAATGCTATAGGTTCTTCAGCCCTAGATTCATCCATTTGCAATAACATTCCAGACATTGTATGTTCGGAGGCATAGCAATATATAATGAAATTCTTTTTGAAATCCAGGTTGATGAGAGTTTGTGCATTAGTAACTAAACCCTTGATTCTTTCAAAAGCTTCTTTGGCCTCCTTAGTCTATTTGAAAGGATGATTTTTGCTCAACAAGCTAATAATGTGTTTGGTAGTTTCTGCAAACTCCAGAATGAACCTCCTTAAGAAATTCACTTGACCAAAGAAAGACCTTACTCCAGTCCTATTTGAAGGTAAACTGAGATGTTGAATTGCATTAACTCTCTTAGGATCAATCTTGACTCCTTCTTTTGAAACAATGTGTCCCAGTAATTTGCCCTCTGTTACATAGAAAACTGACTTCTTTGGGTTTAGGGAGATTCCATGCTCTTGACAATGCTACAAAACTGCCCTCAGATCCTTGAGATGATTCCTCCTCTTTTTAGAAAACACTGTCAGGTCATCCAGGTAAACAACAATAATTTTGTCTCAAAAATCCTTAAAAGAGGAATCCATAGCCCTTTGAAAGGTGGCTCCAGCATTTATTAAACTAAAAGGCATACGATTATATGTGAATGTTCCCCACGGAGTGATGAATATCGTCTTGTGTTGTTCATGCTTTACAACACTAATCTGATTGTAACCAGAAAAACTGTCCAACATCGACATCATTTCTGACCCAGATATCTTCTGCAGAATAAGATCCATATTGGGTAAGGCGTAGTTGTCCTTAAGACTTGCCTAATTCAAATTGGGGAAATCCACACAAATACAAATCTCCCCATTCTTCTTCCTCACGGGTACAATGTTGGCTACCTAGGTAGAATGATGAATTGGATATATGATTCTGGGTTTAAGCATTTTATCAACCTCTTTAAAGATGGCGTCTGCCATTATAGGGTTGAAATTTCTCAATTTTTGCCTAAAGGGAGAGACGCCTGGCTTAAATGGAATCTGATGCTAAAAATGTCCATCCCTAAACTTCTTCAGATCATCATAGGACCAAATGAATACATCAATGTATTGTTTCAGTAGTGTGCTGAGTATTTGTTTTTCCTTCGGAGAACAACACTTGCCAATTGTTACCACTTTAGGGTTGGATTCATCTCCTAGGTTAATCTTCTCACAACTTCCTTTCCCATCATCCTCGGGGGCTTTCTTTCCTATGAACGCATCATCTCGGGTGAAAAACCTCTCTAGAGTCACTAGCCCTTTCGGAATTTTGTTGCCTTTAAGCTGAATAAAACTATTTGTAAGATCAACATTCAGGTCTGGACTAAACTCCTTAAAGTTATTTTCAGAACCTTCAAAATATGATTGGGAAAATGACTGAACACATTCCAGAAAGTCTTTGATCTGAACATCTATATCAAATACTTGCCAATGGTTTACATTATCAGGGACACTAGGCCTATAAATCATTTCAATCCTATATGAATCATCCTTAAAGTCTAGATGTGGTAACAAAAGGGAAGCTGAAATGGACAACGAATCTGCCCTACTATTTTGATCCCTTGGTATGGCTTCAATCGAGAAGGCATCAAAGAATTCTATCTCATCCCAGACCCTATTTCTATAATGTCTCAATCTGTCATTCTTAACTATATAGACATTTCTCACCTGTCTGACAATCAACTCTGCATCACCTTTAACTTTGAGCAATTTAATACCTTTACATTTGGCCTCATTTAATCCTAATAATAATGCCTCATACTTTGCAATATTATTAGTATTCTTAAAATCCAACTTGAAAGAGAAAGGAAAAATGTTACCATTAGGCGATAGTAAAACTACTCCTACTCCAGAGCCAGAGTTGGCGCAACTTCCATCGAATTCCATCTGCCACAACCCACCAAGTTAGTTGACTACTTCTTTAGGTTCTTTTCCACCTGGCGCAAGGATGAGATAGTTTTCGAACTCGCATTCTTGAAACAGAATCTAGTCTTTAGGGTTATTAGAAGGAAAGACAGTGTACTTATTTTTTGGCTCAGGTTCAAGCTTAATTTTCTATTTTCCAAGGGGGATAATAGCTTCTAACCAGTCCATCCTGATTTCACCTCCAAGGTCCTTACAAAAAGTTCTACTCAAGAGCATCTTGTAACTTGTGGGAATGTCAGCAACCAGGATAGTCAATTTTACTCTTTTATCAGGGCATGTTGCTAGCACTGCCTGAACATCCTTTACCTGTCCAATAAGAGGAACCTATTTCCCATCCATTGAATAGCATTTCCCAAATGTTTTTGTGAGAGTTAAACCTAAAGACCTAGCAACGGATGAAGGCATTATGTTGTCTGATGCCTCTGAATCTATTATGCAATTGCTAAGCTTTTGACCATTCAAGAGGAGGGATATGTAGAAAGGCTCAAGTTTTAGAAACTCAACATCAATCCTATCTTTAGAATTATGGAAAGCATAGGGATTAACCAAATCAGTAGATGGACACAGAACAAATGAAGGTTTTTTAGCTGCAAACAAATCACTACTCCCCACACATTCATGCACTAAGGACTCTAAAGAAGAGTCTCCCTTTAACATACTTGACGAGCTTGTCTAGTTCTTTCGGGTTCAGTTTCAAATATTCAGTAGTGGAAAGTTGAATAGTAGAATCTTTACAAAATTCAATGATGTCAAAGGAAGAGGGAGAATAAGAGCTATTTTTATCTTCATGATTCCTTTGTAAAATCCCAACTTCAGGAGTCTTTGAATGAGAGGGAAAGCTATTATTTGGGAGATCTTTACCTTTGAAATTACCTCCAGAAGGGTTCACAAAAGGGGAAGACTGGGAAATTCATTTATTCCTTGTAAGGATCGCACACGCAGGATCTTCAAGGGTTTCCAAAATATTACTACCTCTTTCTGAATCCGAGTCATATTCAAGGTAGAATGATCCAGAGTCGCCAGGTATCTCTTGAGTTTTCTCTGCTTTAGTGAACTCACCTAATTCATCCTTTGCATTTTGCATTTGAATATGTCTTATCATATCAGGACAAGAACCCCCATCATGGTCTGTGGTAAGATGAAATGAACAAAAAGCACCCTTGTCAGGAGGAGCCTCTATTTGCAATCTTTGTGGAGCAGCAGACAATTGCAACAATCGTCCATAGTTATACTAATTTGGAGTTTTTTTGCTTATATCTTGATAGGGTTGTGGATAGGAACTATCGGGCTTTGGTATTTGCCTCTTCAAAGCAATCATATCACTAACAAGTCGTTGAACAACTAGGTCAGTAGAAGAGGTGGATGCCTGGGGTTGACCTTGAGGAGTTTGTACATCCTTCCTCCATTTCCTAACAGTAATTACGTCAACTTCAAGTTGTATAGCTTCATTTTGTGCAGTCTCAAGATCAGCTAGCCTATTTCTTCTAAGGTGGAATCCTACATCAAGAGGCATGGAATTTATAAAAAATCATTGTTGATTATCAGCGGTTGGTCTTTTAGCCAGAGGAATTTTATGGATAATCTTATTGTACCTAGATACATAGTCCCTCATTGGCTAATGAATTTCTTTTTTCATTTGTGTGAGTTGAGCCAGTAAAGAGTGTTCATCATCAGCACTCTTGAACCTTTTCTCAAAAGTGGTTTTCATTGTTTGCTAGTCGGTTATGGATCTCACTCGCAGATGATTGAACCAATCTGCTGCCCCCTCAGTAAGAGTTTGGGCAAAAGCCTAATAGTCACATCTTCATATTGGACTGCTAGTATCCCAGTGGCTACATTGAAAGAATTCAAGTGCTCTTCAACTGAGACTTTTCCTTCTCCATTATACTTAGGTAGGACATCTCTCACCCCTTTTGGAAGTGGGTTATGAGCTCTGAGGGAAAGAGGTTTGATAGCAGCACCCCATGGTTGGGCCATAATGAACACAGGATAAATGGTTACTAGAGGAGGGGCTTGAACTCCAGTAAGTGTTAGTGCTTGCCAAGGGTTTGAAGAGGAAGGTATAGAAGTAGTTTTGATAGGAGAGGAAGGTCTACTTTTAGCATTTCTTTTGGGAGTGAAATTTGTGGCAAATCATAACCCTTGCAATTCTTCAAAACAATTATCAGTTATTCCCTCTCTCCTCTATGATATAGTATAAGGATGAGAATCCAGTGTTGTTACTCCTAGGGTTCTCAGATCTTTAAACAATTCTTTCAAGCCCAACAATATTCCTGTACTTTGGAAATCTGTCTCAGACAAAGAAAACTTTTGGTTATTGTTGATTTCGAGTTCGAGTTCAACTCTTACATTCTCATTGCATGCTTGTCTATTGAATGTTCTACTTGTTTTGTTCGATCCCCAATAGAGTCGCCAAAAATCTATTAGTGAACGAATTTTGCCTTTCTTAAAATGATCAATTTCTAACTCTGTCACCTTCTTTTAAAGACAAGTGTTCAACTAAACAGTTGGGCAAGTGTTATATAAATCACTTCCCTCTGAATTTTCCATATGTACAACTCCTTATTTTAGTTATTCAGGGAATAATCTAATTCATTTTATTTGATCAATATGCTTTTAACCTGAAAGAATGTAAGGCTGCCTACTTCATTCTTGGATGAGAGGCCAATATTTCACACATATTTCAGAGAAAAATTATCTTTCCAACCTTTTCAACACAAGAGATGGAAGTAACTGAAACAAATTTCAGAACACCATTCCAACAATTTAGATAAGAAAAGAATAGATAAGAGAAACCAAATCTATTCTCAAGCGCAAATCTTTTCCTAAAAACAAACACTCATAGGAAGGAGTCCCAGAAAAATAATTATTTTCTGCAGTAGAAAGGTCATTATTGTTGTTTGATTAGATAAACATATGCAAAGATATGTGTCTATATTCAAAACCCATATATTTTTCTTCTCCCAAAAATAGTATGATCTTATATATATATATATATATTATGCCACAAAGGCACGACAATACATCTATAAATCCTTTCCAATTCCAGATTTGAAAATCTGATCCTTCCTTCCAACAGGATTTTTACAAAATAGAGGAATATAAAACCACAAATTAACTAAAATTCTTTACATAATCTACCCCCTATTCCATCTATCTTCCTTTAATTTATAGTTTTTAGAACAGGGAGTTGGCATTATAACAGACAAGAAGAAGGTTGGCATTCCAATTACAATGAGTGATTGTTGGCATTTCAATAAGGATATTGAGAAGGTTGTTGATGACTATGGATATAACTGATTAAGGATGATTACTATCTTAATATTATTATTTTGTATTGATGTCAAGAAATTGATTTTCTAATTCAGTATGATGTTGCCATATCTTAAGAAGTATGATTTGATGAGTATAAAGATGTCGGTAAAAGACACAGAAAGAATATGATGAATAAGGGGATAAGTTATTCAATGGGAAACTATTACCGAGTTAGACAATGATGAGATCATGATGTTTATATTGTTTTGATATCCTAAATATGCTATTGTTTGAAAGGTTAATACTATGCTATGTTAGCGAGCAAAGAACCTAGTCGGTAAACCCTAAGGTTATCACTATCAGTTAATGAAGGCAAAATGTCTATCGAGTGAAGTTTAGTATTTACCGAGTTACAACTAAGCTATAACATAATGCATTAAATGTTTACATGTGATATTTAATTAAGGAAGCTGATGAGCTGGAGTGGATTAAATGATTGGTAAGCCATGTATGAAGATTGTTAAAGAATCTATGGTAAAGAAAGATCAACAGGAAGATCTATAGCTCAGATTGAACCGCAATACCCTAACACAAGTTCCAAGGTGAAAATGCAAGTTCCAAGGCAGGGTAAAACATTTTTAGATCGAAGGATACATTGAACCTGAACAAGATTGAAGATCTGATGGCTATGATTGATCATGGGAGATGTGATCAAGGAGATTAAGTGGTTAGAAGATTGTTTATAAATAGGAAACTATTGATAAACAATGTATGCGGGCAAGGGTATGCACAGGGATGCTGTATAATGATTACCAAGCACACAAGCTTGAAGACCTGTTTTGATAATAGAGTATAGAGCCCAGTAGAGGGACAAGATAAGTCCTATGAATTGATTGTATTGAGCAAATAAGAATCTGCTTCAGCATTTTTAGATGTGAAGTTGCAGACATATTTTTATTACTATTATTTTGAGAAGTAGCAGAAAATATCTTAACCGAGTGGACTTAACAATCTTATTTGTAAAATCCTCTAGCAAGGTGAAATTCTTATTGAGTGTTTGAAATCCTTTAACAAGGTCACTTCTAACAAGGTGAAGATCCTAACAGATCTGAGGGAAATCCCTTAATCGGGTCACATCTAGCAATGTGTTTGTAATCTTTAACAGGATTTTCTTTTAACCAAGCATACTCTAGAAGAGTATATTTCTTAGTGGGTCTGAAATCCCATAGTGGTTTTTCCCTATTTGGGTTTCCACATTAAATCTGGTGTTATATGTTTGTGATCTTACCTATATATGGGTCTGCATGCATTACTATTTTTCTGATAAGGTTACCGAGGTTGAATCTGTTGTTTTTATTAAAGATTAAGTTTGAATGATTAACCCCCCCCGCCCTCTCATATTGTTAGCTTAGCATCTGTACTAATCATATTTAGTATCAGAACTATCAATTGGTATCAGAGATTTGGACTCCGGAAGAAAAGTTTAAAGGCACTTGAGTTGAAGATCTAAAAGATGTATAAGAGGGAGGCATTGAAGCTGAATAAGTCAAGTTTCTCTACATGGCAGAAAAGGATGAAGCTACATCTATCAAGAATTGGAGAATATGCTGTCTATTATCTGGAGAATGATTTCATCTCACCGAGCACCTATCCATTGACAATGGAAGAGATAAAGGCAAAGCAAGAACATATTCAAGCAATGATTGAAATAACATCTGCATTGACTGACTTAGAGTTTAATGATCTAGAAGGATGTATTGATGCAAAGGTAATGTGGACTAAGCTCATATCTGTGTATGGTGGAGATGAACATGTTCAAAGAGAAAAAGTGGATAGTCTAAGAGGACAACTTGAATCTATGAGGATTAATGAAGGTGAGAACATAACCCAGTATAGTACAAGACTAAAGGAGATTGTAAATCAAATCAAAGGAGCAGGAGGAAATATTGAAGAAAAGGATGTATCAAGTAAGATGTTGAGAACCCTTCTACCTGCCTATGCAATCCGAGTCTCTGCAATCAATGAATTGAGGTCTGTACCCAATATGCCAGTTTCTTTAGATGCTACTATTGGTAAGCTACATGCATTTGAGTTAAGTAACTTTGATAATAGTGGGTCATCAATAAATAAAGTTGAATCTGCATTCAGTTCTTTTCATATTGATGAAACTGATGATTACAATGATAGAAAGTATAAGTACTCTGAAGGGAATCATAGAGGAGCAAGTGAAAGATTTCACAAAAATATGGAGGAGGTACACAAACTGTATGAGGAAATTAGAAAGCAAGAAGAGTTTGAAGCACTATTAGCTAGAAGGCTACCGAGAGAAAAAGGTAAGTATAAAGGAAAGCTACCTTTAGAATGTTTCAATTGTGATAAGATAGGACATATGGCTTCTAACTGTCTTGACAAAGAATCTAGTGAAAAGAGAGATTACCGAGATGACAGACAGAAAGATAATCATTACAGAGGACACCGAGACTTCAGGAGAAGAGATAAAAAGACATGCCTAATAGCTGATGAGGAATCTAATGATGATAAATTAGATGAAACTGATATAGAGGAAGTTGTTTATGTGGCTATCAAAGATGGATCAGATGAAGAAAGGTATGAAGAAAAAACTTTAATATCTCATATAAATACTAATGATTCTTGGATCATAGATAGTGGTTGCTCACACCACATGATAGGTGATAAACACAAGTTTATTAAATTAGATGGTTATGATGGAGGCTATGTAAGATTTGGTAATGATGCACCATGTCCGGTAAGAGATAAAGGATCCATAAAACTTCTTGACAATGCTAAATGTAATTATGTTTATTGGGTTGAAGGTTTGAAATACAATTTGTTGAGTGTAGCATAGCTAAACAACACAGGTTACCGAATAGAGTTTGAAAAAGGAATTGTCAAAGTTCATGACAAGCATGGAAAGTTAGCTACTACCGAAACACAAACAAGAGGTAATACATTTCATCTTGACTCAACTCGGAATAAATGTCTATATGCAACAATAGATGATACTTGGTTATGGCATAAAAGGTTTTGTCATGTTAATTTTGATAATCTAATCAAAATAAGTAAGAAGCATCGAGTAAGAGGTCTACCAAGTTTTGAAAAACCTGACAATGCTATGTGCTGAGGATGCCAGATGGGTAAGATGACAAGATCAAGCTTTACAAGTAAGTCCTACACTTCTAAGGGAATTTTAGATCTTGTGCATACTTATCTTTGTGGTCCTATGAAAGTTTAGACTTATTATGGTGATAAATATTTCATATTATTTGTGGATGATTACTCAAGGATGATGTCAGTAATGTTTTTAAAAGAAAAATCAAAAGCTTTTCAAATGTTTAAATGGTATAAGGCTAGATTGAAAATGAAACAGGAAGACAACTGAAATGTCTCAGATCAGATAGAGGAGGATAGTTTAATTCTGATGAGTTCAACTTATTTTGCAATGATCATGGTATAAAAAGACAAGTCTCTGCACCGAGAACTCCATAGCAGAATGGGATAGCTGAGAGAAGGAACAGATCTATTATGGATTGTGCCAGAACCTTGATGATTGAAAAGAAAGTTACACAAACATTTTGGAGAGAAGTAATAAGCACAGCAGTTTACACCCTGAACCGAGTACAACTGAAGAAAGGAACTTTGAAGACACCTTATGAAATCTGGTATGATAAGAAACCTAATGTAAGTTATTTTAAAATCTTTGGGAGTAGATGCTATGTTCACAAAGATGATAGAAATGGTAAGTTTGATCAGAAAAGTGAAGAAGGAACATTTCTAGGTTATTCTTCTAGAAGCAAAGCATTTAAATGTCTGATCAAATCATCTAACAAAATAGTAGAAAGTGCAAATGTGAAAATTGATGAATTTGCAGAAAGAAATGATGAAGGAAACTCCAAAGAACCAGACGATTATGAAGGATTTGTCTATGTTCAACCGAGAAGTCCTATCGAGAAGATTGCTGAAAAAAATGAAGAGAATATCCAGTTATCGAGTGATGAAGAAGATCATATAGAGCCTATCGAGCCTATATTAGCCAAGTATGTTAGAAGGAATCATGTGCCAAGTCAGATTATAGGAGATAAGAATGATCCAGTGATGACAAGGAACAAATTGAGACAGAACACATGTCTAATATTTGAATTTGAACCGAGAATAGTGAAAGAGGCATTTAACAGTGAAGATTGGATAAATGCTATGACAGAAGAGATTGATCAAATCAAGAAGAATGACACATGGACACTGATCCCAAGACCGAAGGACAAAAATGTAATCGGTACAAAGTGGATCTTCAGAAACAAGCTAAATGAAAAAGGTGAAGTCATTTGGAATAAAGCAAGACTAGTTTGCAAAGGTTATTCCCAAGAAGAAGGAATTGATTATGGTGAGACTTTTGCACCCATGGAAAGACTTGAAGGAGTAGGAACATTGTTGGCATATGCTTCTTACAAGAATTTCAAGGTATATCAAATGGATGTCAAATCTACATTTCTGAATGGTATATTAGAAGAAGAAGTTTTCATTGAACAACCTAAAGGATTTGTTGAAGGAGAAAATAATGATCAGGTATGTAAATTGAACAAAGCTTTATATGGTCTGAAACAAGCACCTAGAGCATGGTATGAGAGATTGCACTCATATTTGATCAAAATTGGTTTTATAAGGACAAGTGAAAATAATAATATGTACATGAAGAATGATGAAAATGGAATACTGATCTCAGCCATATTTGTTGATGATATTATCTTTAGTGGAAATGACTCTCTATGCAAGAACTATGGAAATGAAATGAGTAAAGAATTTGAGATGTTATTAATCGGTGAGATAAAATATTTTATAGGTCTGTAGATACTGCAAATGAAAGATGAGATTTTCATTACCCAATCCAAGTACATAAAGGAAATCTTGAAGAAATTTGGAATGGAGGATTCAAAACCAGTAAGTACTCCTATGACTACCAACTGTAAACTATCAAAGAATGATGAATCTGCATCTGTTGATGAGACACTTTACCAATCTATGATTGGAAAGTTGCAATATGTTGTTCACAGTAGGCCAGATATAGCACATGTAGTAGGTATTGTTGCAAGATTTTCTGCAGATCCTAAGGAAACACACATGACGACAATCAAAAGAATTTTTAGATACTTAAAAGGCACTGAAGATTATGGCCTAGTATATCGGAAAGGAAATGTTTTTGATTTAATAGTTTATACTGATGTTGATTGGGCAGGCAACATTGATGATAGGAAAAGCACAAGTGGGGGAGCTTTCTTTTTAGGAGAAAGACTAGTGAGTTGGCTTAGCAAGAAACAAGCATGTGTTTCTCAGTCAATAGCAGAAGCTGAATATGTTGTTGTAGCACTGAATTGCACCAATATAGCATGGATCAAACAACTATTGGAAGGTATAAATGAGAAAGTTACCGAGCCAGTAACTATATTCTGTGATAACACTAGTGCCATTAACATTTCAAAGAATCTTGTTATGCACTCTAAGACAAAGCACATCTCTATCAAATATCATTATCTTAGAGAAGAAGTTCAAGAGAAGAAAGTGGTTTTGGAGTATGTTAGCACAAAGGAACAAATTGTAGACATCTTCACCAAGCCACTTCCAAAGGACACTTTTGAGTATCTCAAAAGTCAGTTAGGGGTCCTACCCCTATCTTCCATTCACTAACCGAGTTCGGTGAAAGAATCAATTCGATGACTCTATAGAATATCTTTTAGGAGTTGATGCTGATTTACGCACTTTAGGAGGTTTTCTAAAGTTGTGCAAGAAACAATAAATAGGGAACAAGAATTGAAGACAAAATGCTCTAACCGAGACTGAATTGATACATAATAGCATGGAATTCACTTCTCAGAGGAAGAAATTATGTTTTTAGTTCTTTTTATTTTTGGCATTGTTGTCAAAGGGGGAGAAGACTAATGTATGGGGGAGAAGTCTATTGACCAAAGAAGAAGACTACATTTCAGAACTGGGGAGAAGACTAATGACAGAGGGAGAGCATTTCAGAATTTCACAGCAATCTGAATCCAAATCAATAAAGTCAAATCAATTGGTTTTGCCATCAATGCCAAAGGGGGAGATTGTTGGCATTATAACAGACAAGAAGAAGGTTGGCATTCCAATTACAATGAGAGATTGTTGATGACTATGGATATAACTAATTAAGGATGATTACTGTCTTAATATTATTATTTTGTCATTGATGTCAAGAAATTGATTTTCTAATTCAGTATGATGTTGCCATGTCTTAAGAAGTATGATTTGATGAGTATAAAGATGTCGGTAAAAGACACAGAAAGAATATGATGAATAAGGGGATAAGTTATTCAATGGGAAACTATTACCTAGTTAGACAATGATGAGATCATGATGTTTAGATTGTTTTGATATCCTAAATATGCTGTTGTTTGAAAGGTTAATACTATACTATGTTACCGAGCAAAGAACCTAGTTGGTAAACCCTAAGGTTATCACTATCGGTTAATGAAGGCAGAATGTCTACTGAGTGAAGTTTAGTATTTACCGAGTTACAACCGAGGTATAACAAAATGCATTAAATGTTTACATGTGATATTTAATGAAGGAAGCTGATGAGCTGGAGAGGATTAAATGATTGGTAAGCCATGTATGAAGATTGTTAAAGAATCTATGGTAAAGAAAGATCGACAGGAAGATCTACAGTTCAGATTGAATTGCAATACCCTAACACAAGATCCAAGGTGAAAATACAAGTTCCAAGGCGGGGTAAAACATTTTCAAATCGAAGGATACATCATGGGAAATGTGATCAAGGAGATTAAGTGGTTGGAAGATTGTTTATAAATAGGAAACTGTTGATAAACAATGTATGCGGGCAAGGGTATGCATAGGGATGCTATATAATGATTACCAAGCACACAAGCTTGAAGACCTGTTTTGATAATAGAGTATAGAGCTCAGCAGAGGGACAAGATAAGTCCAATGAATTGATTGTATTGAGCAAATAAGAATTTGCTTTAGCATTTTTAGATGTGAAGTTGCAGACAAATTTTTATTACTGTTATTTTGAGAAGTAGCAAAAAATCTCTTAACCGAGTGGACTTAACAATCTTATTTGTAAAATCCTCTAGCAAGGTGACATTCTTATTGAGTGCTTGAAATCCTTTAACAACTCTAGCAAGGTGACATTCTTATTGAGTGCTTGAAATCCTTTAACAATGTCACTTCTAATAAGGTGAAGATCCTAACAGATCTGAGGGAAATCGCTAAATCGGGTCACATCTAGCAATGTGTTTGTAATCTTTAACAGGATTTTCTTTTAACCGAGCATACTCTAGAAGAGTATATTTCTTAGTGGGTCCAAAATCCCATAGTGGTTTTTCCCTATTTGGGTTTCCATGTTAAATATGGTGTTATATGTTTGTGATCTTATCTATTTATGGGTCTGCATGCATTACTATTTTTCTGATAAGGTTACCAAGGTTGAATATGTTGGTTTTATTGAAGATTAAGTTTGAATGATTCACCCCCCCCTCTCATATTGTTAGCTTGGAATCTGTACTAATCATATTTAGTATCATAACTATCACAGGGGAGATCTCCCCGAAAACTTGACCTCCCCCAAAACAGTTATGAAACTAACAATATATAATTGGGACAGATGTCCCGAAGTCTTTGCATAAACATGAAAATCACATAATAAAAAACAAGGCCTGAATCAACGCATTATGCCACTTTCCCATCATCATCTTCTTCTTCGCTTTCTTGGGTGTTGTGGGCGGCTATGAGTTCCTAGATTATAGATTGGTTCGGAACCTTCATCGCACTGAGCTTTGCCTTCGCCGCTTCCTTGTTCCATCAGTCCTTCACCATCTTTTTAGCATGTTTTGGTAACTGATCGTTACCAAAAAAGGTCATGGACTCGATCCGAGCAACTTGTGTTATATCCTCTAGAGTGAAATTGCCCCTAGCTTTGATTTTCTCCATGTATATTTGGAAAACTTTAATCGCATCCTGCATGTTTAGCCCACAAATCCCCAACTTCCAATCGTGGTCAGGGTTAACCACCTTGTTGTCATTAACTATACTAGATTGGAGGTCTTGGAGTTCATACACAAAAGTCTTAGCATCAAAGATCACAGACTTGAAGGTAAGCACCTGCCACATTATAGTCTTTTTCAACATGAAGAGCTGACATTCATCTGTCACCAATTTGATTGAATGCTCTGTCAGAAATTGGGTAACTCCATACTCTTCTATTTTCATGAACATCTACAAGACGTTCTCCCATTTGTGTTCCTCTTTCACCCATGGCAAAATCTGATTTTGAACTTCTACAATGAGGCTCTGTATTTCATCACATAACTTCTGGGAGTCAGTGATATACTTCTCTCCATCCTTGACTATTCCTTCAATCCATCTCTCCACGGCCTCTGCAATACTTTTGGCCCATTGAACCTAGCTCATTAACTTTTTATTTTCTAGTGAAGTCAGGTCAAAGTTCTCCATAGCATGAGATATAGGGAGTGCCCTAGAACAACCAATGTTGTCAATGAATTGGGCAAGAATATTTATGCGTCTCTTTAGCTCTCTCTTTTCCTGGTCGTCTTTCTCTGATCTGGTGAGCATTTTCTTTGCTGATACTTAGAAGAAGTGATTGTCTGAGTCCCTACTGATGTTTCCCAGCTCTACCTTTGTGATCTCAAAATCATCTGTACTGGCCTCCTTGTTTTCATCCTTGGGCTTGTATGAGGAAATTTCAGCGACCCATTTTCTGGTTCTTTCATCACTATCTAGACGAGTAGCTGTTTTGAACTTTTTCGGCTTGGGTCCCTTCTCAGTATATTTCATGACCATCTCCTGAATTGGAATAGTCACAGGAAGGAAATTCTACTTTTTTTTTACCAAAGTGGTTAGCCACTTGGGAGTTGCACTGGAACTGGTTGTTGCTTCGATGGCTTTAGAAGGTGGTATCATAGTGATGGTTACCGCATGGGACTCCAGGGCATTAGTGACATCACCATCCAGGTCTTCAACTTCAAATATTTGGGCATCAAGAATTGTATCCTTCACCTCTGCATCCTTAGCTTGATCCATCCTTCTCTGAGCAGCACTTCATGATCGGGTATGTCGAGGAGTATAAAAATCCAAAGCTGAATTAGGCTTGTGTCTAACCTGAGGTGGCTTTTTATCTTTACCTGTATCAACAGGCATAGAAACATTATTAGAAAAACGCTTTGGTGAACGCAAAGGAACCTCATTACTTCTCGCAGGATTAGACTTGACCCCTAATTTCGTTGCTTTTTTCCTAGCAACCCACGCCATAGTTCTCTCCAAGACTCCTTTGGTTCTTAGTTGTATATCATCTTCCTCTTCCTTGTTTGAGTTGATTGAAGGCATCTCAGTTTCTGCTCGAGCTAAGTGTCTAGGATCAAACAGTTCTAGATAATCCTCTTCGAGCCCTTTAATGTCCAACTTTACCTGAAGTGAAATAACTTGTTCTAATACCATCCTGATGTTTCCCCTTTTGAAAACCTCAATTTCATCAGTACAATCTTCCCATAATTCCTCTAACTATGGCATTGGAAGATATGGCATTAGACCAAGACTTCGAGAAAAACCTTTATTATTGAAACCTTTTCTTTTGGGATACAGGGTAAAATTGAAGTTCTTGAGATCTGCTCCAATGCTCAAGGCGTCTGACATTGAACTACAGGACAAGACACCTAATTGGATGGGAAAATGATCCTCCCATTTATCCTTGGGTTGCACCTTTTTAACCATAGAGGTGAGCTACCTACATATCTCCACTAAAACAACGCAATCTGAACAATAATGAGGGAGTTTGAAGGGTTCATCTTCAAAGCCACCTATTCTTATATAACAGAAATGAGGAAACTGGATAAAGAAACTGCCAAACCTCTTTATCAACATCTGCGCATCCTCAAAGATTCTTTTGGTTTTCACATTTTTCAATTCATAGCACAAATTATCCAGAAAAGAATTTAGTACCCTTCTGAAATCCTGCAAGGCATTATCCTTTTGTAGTGTGGGATAAAAATTGTACAAGGGAACATCTTCCTCTGTGAGCTATCTTGGTATTCCAACTAACTCCTTGACACATGCCAAGCAGTATACAAGATACGAAGACATGAAGAAATTCTTCTTAAATTGTTTAGCCATACTCAATTGCTGCCTCATTGAATCAGCAATCAGTTCTACCCAATCAAGGTATTGCTTCCCCTCTAGTACTAACTACACATAGCAATAAATCCAGTCATCAAAACTGTAGGCTTCTGCAAAGCCTCTAACTCAGTGCAAAAAAAGCATGACATATTAATTTGAGGCAGCATGTGATTCTTATTGGGATTCTTGGGCAACCTAGAAGCACCCCTTTGAGGAACTTTCAGCCAGTATTTTGCTACATTACTTCGGTGTCTAGCTCTGGCCGCATTGAAATTGGTGATTGACTGAGCAGGGGAAAAATTGGAGAACTGGTAATTAGGTATCTTGAAGATAGAGGAAATTACTTCACGGTTTATAGCAAGAAGTGTTTTACCATTGTCTCTTCTAATGGTCTCAGAGACTGGATCATACCTAGCGATACATTCCCTAACCAATTCTGGGCAAGGGATAGCTGGGGGAAAAGTTGCTGCCTCTATGAGACCGTTACTCAAAATCTCTACACCAAAAGAACCATCAATTTGCTTGAATACCCTTTCTTTTAAAACTTCAAGATTCTCCCCTTTAAGGTCATTATCGCTAACTATAGGCTCTGTACATGCAAGGCTAAAAACATTCCCAAACAAGTGCAGTGTGGACTTCATAACTCAAAGTGATAAGCCTTAATTTGTTGCAGCAACCCTACTACGAGAGAAGAAATATAGGTAAAAATTACTAGAGAGAACAAGAAAAGGACTCACCTTCATAGTTGAGCAACCAGATGACTACCGGCGATTAACACTTCTATCTAGGAAAAATAACACCGCAGCAGCGAGAAACAAATTTTCGGAGAGTTAATCCTTCATACCTTATAAGGAGAGCAATGATATGGAACTATTAAGTGCAATAATTCCAATTGTCAGTTTGAGTGTATTAAGTTTGTGGATTGGACATCGCACACATGGATTAAATGCATGGCGGCATTTTTAAAGTAACCACTAGTTCCCATAATGATTACTTACTTCGAAAAACCAACAATTGATGTCACTTAAGATATAGTTCACCTTCCTCATATTTGGCAATCAATGCACCATCAAATCATTTAACCCTCAGGACCCACCAAATTTGAACACATATGAACATCCTAAACAGACTTCATTGGGGTTCAAGTAGTTCAAGGTATGCACTACGCTCAGGGGAAATCCTTTCTGAGAGTATTAATTATGCCAAGCTGCTGACCATTTGTGTTGTGTTGAACATGTTGAACACATTTGAACCTTTTGAACTCAGTTCAATGAGTTCAATGCCTAGAGAGAGATAGCGTAACACGTTACCGAACAAGAAACCTTAAAGAGTCGCTGCAAAACACTTAAAGAAAATGTTAGTATGAAAAATCCCCTGAACTCCTAGGAACCTGTGGAACCTAAATGAACCTGTTGAACTTGGTTCAAGATGGTTCAAAGTGTTCACAGAGTTCAACCAATTACTAAAACTCAACATTTTTCTTTTTGATTGGAAGATGATTTGCAAATGGACTAAGGGCTTGAACCGAGGTATTACAAGAAAGACTAGGACTCCAAAAGGAAAATTCCTTTTTTAAAAAAGAATTTGTTCTTATTATGAAGGAAGAATGATATGGTAACAACATGTTTCTATCAAATTCAGTTTTTTGAAAGAGAATGTTGAAGCAAAAGAAGTGAAATTGGTTTGTGTGAATACTAAAGAATAGATTGTAGATATCTTTACTAAGCCTTTGCCCAAGGAAACTTTTGAATATCTAAGAGAGCATCTTGGAGTTATACCCTCACCAATAGAAACCTAGACAGTTGGAGCATGGCATCAAATCGATAGAATTAATAGAGAAATCTTTTTTCTGGCTTTGATGAAGGAGAGCTACTTCTCAGGGGGAGTAGATTGAATAAATTTGGTTATAACAATTGGTATTTGTAATAAGTTCTATGAACTGATTGTATTGCTTTGGCATTTGATGTCAAAGGAGGAGAGATATCTATGGAAAAATATATTATCTTTTGGGGAGACATTATTATTTGGGGGAGAAATTGTTCCTCTCTATCTGTATTTTGATTTTTGGTTAATGATCTCTTTTGGAGATTGTTGGTTTTTAGTTTTTGACATTTCTATTTTTGCACTTAGATGGTTTTTCCATCTTGTATTGCCATCATTGCCAAAGGGGGAGATTTTTGGTATTTTGGATGTGTTGCATTGGTTTTGTCATTGATGTCAACACTTGTCAACACTTGAGATCACTTATTAGCACTTGCAGATCTTTGGTTATGTTCACTGACATGTTTAGTGACTTATGCAGTCACTGGTATCTGGTTTACCGATAGGTTACATTATTCACTGACACTAAGGATGATCTGTTATCATCTGAGATTACTTGGTTATGTTGAAGACATTGTTTGGACACTTGGTTTTAGTGATTTGATTATTGGTACAATCGAGTTTGCATATCTATTGTTACTGGCAAATAGGTCTAGGTTATGGACCAACAAGCATTATCTATTCCATATCAACATGACACATTATGGAGATGTTTTATTGATTGATTATTATTATAAATTGTTAGGTCCCAGAGACAACTTAGAGGGGGGGGTGTGAATCAGTTGTCTAATAAATTCAAACCAAAAACCAATTAACCAACTTAATGATTAATACCGGTAAACCAGCTAAGTATGTCGATAGATAGTGTTAACAGTAAATTGCTATACCGGTAAAGATTAATGCATGAAACATAAACATAAAGTCATCCACAACACATAACACCAATATTTGTACGTGGAAACCCTAAAAGGGGAAAAACCATGATGGGAAACCTTACCCAGAATTAGATGATACTACTGCTGATAGTAAGTGTGCTCAATCACAAATGGGATTCACACTAACTACAGTTGGATGGTTAAATCCAATGAGAATGTACTGCACAAAATAGCATCTTCATATGCTAGATTCAATATCGGTGTAATGCTGATATGCTTCTACAAAAACCTAACTTCACCTTCAAATGATGTCTTCATGTATATCCCTTCTTGATCTTGCATACATCCTTCCTTAAATCTTTTTCGCATTCCACACTTGATCTTTCAAATAAGATCTTACATTTATACCATAACCTAAGACCAATTTTAGTAGGTCGGCTCTACAAGATATTACAATAAAAACATTTTACAAATAATACAATATCGATGCAATAACCGATTGAACATGTCGGCTTAATGCATTTACAACAATAATAAATGATCTCCATAGCGTGCTATGCTGATCTGGAAAAGATAAACCTGCCGGTGTAGCCGTAGATAACCTAGACCTATTTACCGGTAAAAGAAAATATGCAAATAAGAATATACCAATGATTATTACTTCAAAATAAAGTGTCCACATGATGTCTTCGACATTACCAAGTGTCTTCCATGTCATTTCAGGTATCAGTGAACATTATATCCTTCTGGTTAACCATATATCGGTAACTGTTGTACAGTTTACTATTTGCCGGTGAATGTTGCTGGATCTCCAAAGTAGGTGTATTTAGTAGGTGTTGAAATCAATGACAAAACCATACCAAAATACCAACAATCTCCTTAAAAGATAATGTGTTGTTCCATAGATATCTCTCCCCCTTTGACATCAAATGCCAAAGCTACAAAATTTAAGTCCATACAAAAATACCAACTACTCCCCCTAAGAAGTAGCTTCCTCATCAAATACCAGAGTTAAAGATTTGTCTTTTTAATTCTGTCGATTGATGACAATCATCAACTATCTAAGTCTCTACCGGTGGTGGTATGACTCCAAGCTGATCTCTGAGATATTCAAAAGTCTCCTTAGGCAAAGGTTTTGTAAAAATATCTGCAAGCTGTTCTTTATTATTCACATAAACCAGTTTTATCTCCTTCTCTTCAACTTTTTCCCTTAGAAAATCCAGTTTGATAGAAACATGTTTTATTTTAGAATGTAATACTAGATTCTTAGATATATCAATTGCTGCAGTGTTATCACAATATATAGTAATGGGTTCCTTGCATTTTACCTTTATGTCTTTCAACATTTGCTTAAGCCATAATGCCTGTATACAGTTAGTTGCTGCTGCAACATATTCTGATTCTGCTATTGATAAAGATGTACAACTCTATTTCTTACTCAACCAAGAAACTAATCTCTTTCCAAGAAAGAATGCTCCTCTAGTGGTGCTCTTTCTATCATCTATATCTCCTACCCAATTTGCATCTGTGTATGCACATAAGTCAAAATTTTCATCTCTAGGATACCATAATAAAAGATTTGATGTGCCTTGTAAGTACCGGAAAATCCTTTTCACTACTGATTCATGATTTTCCCTAGGATTACTTTGAAATCTAGAAACAATACATACTGCATTCATAATATCAAGCCTGGTTTGTGTCAAATACAGTAAACCTCCTATCATAGATTTGTATCTAGTTGGATTAATAGGTGTAGATTCATCCCTTTGAGATAATTTGTCATTTGTAGTCATAAGTGTGCTTACCAGTTTAGAGTTCTCCATCCCAAATTTCTTTAGCAATTCTCTCAAGTACTTGGATTGACTCAAAAATATACCTTTATCAGTCTGTGAAATCTGTAATCCTAAAAAGAATTTTATTTCTCCAATCATAGACATTTCAAATTCTTGCTTCATTTTAATAGAAAATTCCTTACATAATCCATCTTCTCCTCCAAAGATTATATCATCAACAAATACTTCAATAATTAAGATGTCATCATTAGTTATTTTGTAATATAAATTGCTATCTGCATTTCCTTTAGTAAAACCAATCTTTAAAAGATACTTATCCAACCTTGCATACCAAGCTCTTGGGGCTTGTTTCAATCCATACAGAGCTTTTCTTAACCTGCAAACCATATTGTTGTCATCTGTTAAAGAAAATCCATTAGGTTGTTCAATATATACTTCTTCTTCAAGATCTCCATTAAAAAATGTACATTTAATATCCATTTGATAAACTTCGTAGTCCTCTTGAGCTGCAAAAGCCAAGAATAATCTAACTGCCTCAATTTTGGCTACCGGTGCAAAGGTTTTCATTGTAATCAACTCCTTCTTTCTAAGAATATCCCTTACACACTAGTCTTGCTTTATTTCTGACAACCTTACCATCTTCATTAAGTTTGTTTCTAAATACCCATTTGGTTCCAATTACGTTTTTATCTTTAGGCCGGGGAACTAATGTCCAAGTATTATTTTTCTCGATTCGTCCTAATTCTTCTTCCATAGCTTTAATCCAAAATTTATCTTCACATGCCTCATTGATAGATGATGGTTCAATTTGAGAAATAAGACATACGTCTTCATTTGCCAATCTTCCTCTTGTCATAACTCCTTTGAATTTGTTTCCAATTATTTGATCTTTAGAATGATTCAATATTACATATCGGGGTGTCTTTGTTTGTTGTTGTTCTTCAATTACTGTGGAATCTTCTGATGATACTAGAGTAACTGGATCTTCATTCTATACTAGTGGATTCAGTATAGGTTCATCTGTCACAATTTCTGTTGCCGGTTCAGAGTATATATACCTTGAAGTTCCTCTAAATTGTTCATCAATCTTTACATTTGTACTATCAACAATTTTCTACAATCTCTTATTAAAACATCTATATGCCTCGCTTTTAGATGAATAACCAAGAAATATTCCTTCATCACTTCTAGGATCAAATTTGCCAATATACTCATCTCTTTTAATATAACATTTACTTCCAAAAATTCTGAAATACTTAAGAGTAGGAGTATTACCAAACCATAGTTCATGAGGGGTCTTACCGGTTTCACCTTTGATGTGAAGTTTGTTGAATGTATAGACAACAGTGCTAACTACCTCTCTCCAATACACATGTGGTAGTTTTGCTTTTGATAACATACTTCTTGCTGCATCCAAGATAGTTCTATTTTTCCTTTCAACAACTCCATTTGGTTGTGGTGTTTGAGGTGCTAATAACTATCTTCTGATTCCATTCACTTCATAGAATGTATTAAAGTCCTTAGATGTGAAATCTCCTCCTTGATCTAATCTTAAACATTTAATTTTCTTACTGGTTTCATTTCCAACCATTGCTTTGAACAATTTGAACTTCCCAAGTGCTTCTGATTTCTCTCTGAGAAAAGTAACCCAACACATTCTAGAATAATCATCAATAATTAGCATGAAATATCTATCACCTTGTAAGCTTCTAGTTCTAGCTGGACCACATAAATCAATGTGAATTAAATCAAGAGCATTATTGGATTTTTCTAGAATACTTTTGAAACTAGCTCTAACTTGTTTTCCAAATTAACACTCCTTACAAATTGTATTCTGAGGTTTCACAATTTTAGGTAGATGTCTAACTACCTTAGAAGTACTAATTTTTATCATGCAATCAAAGTTTACATGACATAGTCTCTTATGCCATAACCAACTTTCATATATATGTGCAATTAAGCATGCCTTTTCACTGTTATTCAAATGAAAGATATTGCCTCTAGTCTGATTACCAGTTGCAATTTCTAAACCAGTTCTTTTCATGATTTTGCATTTTCCATTTTTAAATTGTAACTAAAATCCCTTCTCAACTAATTGACCAACACTTAAAAGATTATGCTTTAATCCTTCAACATAGTAGACATTGTCAGTGTTATGCTTACCATCAAGAGATATTGAACCCTTACCTTTGATTGAATAGGCTTTGTCATCTCCAAATCTTACTAAACCTCCATTGTATTCTTGAAAGTTCAAGAATTTACCTTTGTCTCTAGTCATATGATGTGAGCATCCTAAATCAATGATCCATTCATCCTTTGCTTCAACTTTAGCTGCTAGGGCTTGTTCTATCAGTTGAGCAGTAGGTGTTGGTTGATATTCTGTTATTGCAACAAAAACCCATCCATTGTCTACTGGATCCTCATCAGAATCATCAGTCACACCTTCATCAACAATGTAACAAGATTTATCTTTGTTCTTCTTAAATCTGTATCTCTGATATTCAGGATTAGGCTTGTATGTTCTTCTAGCTTCTTCTCTTAGTCTAGCATGTCTATCAGGGCATCTTGAAGCCATATGACCAATCTTATTGCAGTTAAAACATTTAAAGGGTGCTTTACCTTCATACTTACTTCCAATTGGACCTTTTGGCATTTTTCTTGCAAATAGTGCTTCAAGTTCTTCAAGCTCTTCATTCTCCTTCCTAGTTTCTTCAAGTTCTCTTGCATAAAAGGCTCTCCAGTCTGATTTGTCAAATGATGGAGTAGATGATGTTGATGCTTTAAAGGCTAAATCAGTTTTTATAGTAGCAACAAGACCAAATTCCTCAATTTCAAAGGCTGAAAGTTTTCCAATCAATGTATCCCTAGTTATTGATGTATTAGGCATTGTTCTCAACTCATTTATAGCAGTAACCTTCATTTTATATGTCGGCGGCAAACCTCTTAATATTTTTGAAACAATTTCATCCTCACTTAAAGTTCCTCCACAACATTTAATACCCAAAACAATTTCATTTACTCTTTCCATAAAAGCAGAAATCCTTTCATCTTCTTCCATTTTCAGATGTTCATACCTGACTCAGAAGCTTTCAAGTTTTGCAATCTTGACTATGGAATCTCCTTCATTCAGTGTTTCCAAATGATCCCAAATAGATTTAGTAGTAGACCTATCTAATAATCCCATGATTTGTTGATCTGATAATGCACTCAAAAGTGCTTCTCTTGCTTTGCAATCATTTTCTTCATCTTTGGCTAGGGTAGTTGGACAAGTTTTACCAGCTATAGTAGTAGTATAACCATTCTTTGCAACTTCCCAGATGTCTTTACCAATGCAATTCAGATGTGTCTCCATTTTGATCTTCCATATTCTATAGTTGGTTCCATCAAGTTTAGGACTGTCCTTCCTGAAGTAATTTGTAGACATTGGATCTCCTCAAGTTGTTAAACTTCTGCAAAAGAGGACTAAGCTCTGATACCAATTGTTAGGTCCCAGAGACAAATGAGAGGGGGGGGTGAATCAGTTATCTAATAAATTCAAACCAAAAACCAATTAACAAACTTAATGCTTAATACTAGTAAACCAATTAAGTATGCTGGTAGATAGTGTTAATAGTAAATTTCTATACCAGTAAAGATTAATGCATGAAACATAAACATAAAGTCATCCACAACACATAACACCAATATTTTTACCTGGAAACCCTAAAAGGGGAAAAACCATGGTGGGAAACCTTACCCACAATCAGATGATACTACTATAGATAGTAAGTGTTCATAAATGGGGTCTGCACATACAGAAAGGCCAACAACCTAGAGCTCATTGCTCAATCACAAAATGGAAGTGACACTAACTACAGTTGGATGGTTAAATCCAATAAGAATGTACTACACAAAATAGCATCTTCATATGCTAGATTCAGTATTGGTGTAATGCTGATATGCTTATACAAAAACCTAGCTTCACCTTCAAATGATGTCTTCATGTATACCTCTGCTTGATCTCGCATATACCTTCACTCAATTCTTTTTCGTATTCTACACTTGATCTTACAAATAAGATCTTACATTTATACCATACCCTAAGGCCAATTTTAGTAGGTCATCTCTACAAGATATTACAATGAAATCATTTTACAAGCTATATAATATCCGATGCAATAACCGATTAAACATGTTGGCTTAATGCATTTACATCAATAATAAATCATCTCCAGAGCGTGCCATGCTGATCTGGAAAAGATAAACCTGCCGATGTAACCCTAGATAACCTGGACCTATTTTTCGGTAAAAGCAAATATGCAAATATGAATATACCAATGATTAATTCTTCAAAACAAAGTGTACATATGATGTCTTTGACATTACCAAGTGTCTTCCATATCATTCCAAATACCGGTGAACATTATATCCTATCGATGAACCATATACCAGAAACTGTTGCACAATTTACTTGCTTGCCGGTGAATGTTGCTGGATCTCCAAAGTACGTGTTGACATCAATGACAAAACCATACCAAAATACAAACATAAATGCATTGAGCCGACATCATGCATCGCATGTTGATTTATTTGTAATTAATTTTATTGTAATATCTTAGTGAGTCGACCTACACATTTGGTCTTAGGTTTTGGTATATATGTAAGATCTCATTTGTGAGATTATGTAGAGGAGTGTGAAAAATGATTGTAATAAGGTATATGTGAATATAAGCAGAGCTATACATGTAGACATCATTTGAAGATTCAAGGAATGTATGAGGAATACAATCAGAGCTTAATCAGTACTCAATCCACTATATGAAGATGCTATTTTGAGTAGTACATTATCATTGGATTTAACCATCCAATTGTAGTCAATGTGACTCCTATTTTGTGATTGAGCAGTGAGCTCTAGGCAGTTGGCCTTTCTCCATGTGCAGACCCCATTTGTACACACATACTATCTATAGTAGTATCATCTGATTGTGGGTAAGGTTTCCCACCGTGGTTTTTCTCCTTACAGGGTTTCCATGTACAAATAACTATGTTATGTGTTGTGTATGTTATTTGTCTTTTTGTTTCATGCATTAAACTTTACCAGCACTATTATTAATTATTAAAATGTCTACCGACATTAAGTTTGGTTTATCGCTATTATGCATTAAGTTTGGTTAAGTTATATTTGGGATGAAATTAATAAACAACTGATTCACCCCCCCCCCTCTCAGTTGCCTCTGGGTCCTAACAACATCATGGCACAGTAAGAAGAAAGATTTAGTGTCATTAACTATTGCTGAGGAAGAATATATAGCAACTACTACATCTTGTTCACAGGTTTTTTGGATGAAACAGACACTGAAAGACATACAAGTGGAGATACCAGAACCCATTCCAATGCAGTGTGATAACTCAAGTGCAATCAACATCTCCAAGAATCCAGTAATGAACTCAAGAGAAAAACACATTGCAATCAAGTATCACTTATTGAGAGAGAAGGTAGCAGACAAGGAGGTCATAGTTGAATATGTTCTAACTAATGAGCAGATTGTTGACATATTTACCAAGCCACTTCCTTTGGGCTCATTGGAGTATTTGGGAGAAAAGATGGGAGTTGTCCCACCTTTTGGAAACACTGAAATGCATAGGAGATTGCATGATTCAAGGGGAGTCAACCATTGCTACTATCTTACAACTCTTGAATCATAATGCATGGACACACAGGGTGTTGGTTGTGATGGATGTATTGTATTGGTTTTGTCATTGATGTCAACACTTGTCAACTCTTATCAACACCTATCCTTCTAGAGATCTTTGGTTATGTTCACCAACATGTTCAGTAACTTATGCACAGTTACCGGTATCTAGTTCACTGGTAGGTTATATTGTTCACCAACACAAAGGATGACTTGTTATCATCCGAAGATCACTTGGTTATGTCGAAAACATGGTTTGGACACTTGGTTTTGGTGATTTGGTTATTGGTCTAATCAAGTTTGCATATTTGTTGTTACCGGCAAATTGGTCTAGGTTATGAACTGACATGCGTTATCTATTCTAGATCAGCATGACACATTATGGAGATGATTTATTGATTGGTTATTATTATAAATACATTGAGATAAAATGATACATTGCATCTTGACTTATTTGTAATTGATTTAATTGTAATATTCTTAGTGAGCCGACCTACACATTTGGTCTTAGGTTTTGGTATATATATAAGAACTCATTTGTGAGATTAACATGGTAGTGGAAGAGGAATGTAATAAGGTATATGCAAATATAAGAAGATCTACTCACGCAAACATCATTTGAAGATTAAGGAAGGTTTTGAAGAAGACAATCAGAGCTTAACCGATACTGAATCCAGCATATGAAGATGCTACTTTGAGCAGAACATTATTATTGGATTAAACCATCCAATTGTAGTCAGTGTGACTCTCATTTTGTGATTAAGCAATGAGCTCTAGGCAGTTGGCCTTTTTGCATGTGCAGACCCCATTTGTACACACATACTATCTGCAGTAGTATCATCTGATTGTGGGTAAGGTTTCCTACTGTGGTTTTTTCCCTTACAGGGTTTCCACGTACAAATATCTGTGTTATGTGTTGTGGATGTTATTTGTCTTTCTATTTCATGCTTTAAGCTTCACTTGTATTGTTATTAACTATTAAACTCTCAACCGACATTAAGTTTGGTTTACTGGTATTATGCATCAAGTTTGATTAAGTTATTTTTGGGTTGAAATTAATAGACAACTGATTCACCCCCCCTTCTCAGTTGCCTCCGGATCTGAACAATTGGTATCAGAGCCAAGTCCTCTTGTTTTAGAAGTTAAACAGCTTGAGGAGATTCTATGGCAACTAACTATTTCAGGAAGGACAGTCTAGAGGTTGATGGAACTAACTATGGTATATGGAAGATCAGAATGGAGATGCATCTGAATTGCATTGGAAGAGACATGTGGGATGTTACAAAGAATGGCTATGTTGGTCCTACACAAAGTCAACCTAATCCACCAAACTAGGCTAAAGATCACGAGAATGATTGCAAAGCAAGAGAAGCAGTTTTGATCGCATTGTCAGATCAGAAAATCATGCAATTATCTGACCGATCTACTGCTAAAGCTATTTGGGATAAATTAGAGAAATTGAATGAAGGTGATACCACTGTCAAAATTGCAAAACTGGAATGCTTCTGGGTCAAGTACAAAAATCTGAAAATGGAAGAAGATGAAAGGATTTCTGCTTTTATGGAAAGAGTTAACGAAATTGTTTTAGGTGTACAATGTTGTGGAGGATCCTTAAGTGAAGATGAGATTGTTTCTAAAGTTTTAAGAGCACTGCCACCATCATACAAAATCAAATGTTTAAGATCAGATCAAGGAGGTGAATTCACATCTAAGGAATTTAATACATTCTGTGAAGTGAATGGAATCAAAAGACAGTTATCAGCACCTCAGACACCCCAACAAATTGGAGTTGTGGAAAGGAAGAACAAAACTATTCTCATTGTAGCTAGAAGCATGATATTAGAAGCAAAACTACCTCATGTGTATAGGAGAGAAGTAGTCAATACAATGGTTTACACATTCAACAGAGTTCACATCAAAGGTGAAACTAGTAAGACCCCTCATGAACTATGGTTTGGTAATACTCCTACTCTTAAATATTTTAGAATATTTGGAAGTAGATGTGATATTAGGAGAGATGATTCTATTTGTAAATTTGATCCTAGAAGTGATGAAGGAATATTTCTTGGTTATTCATCTAAGGGGAAGGCATGTAGATGTTCTAATAAAAGATTGCAAAAAAATCATTGAGAGTGCAAATGTGAAGATTGATGAACACTTTAGAAGAGATTCAAGGTCTATGGACTCTGAACTGACAGTTGAGATAATCACAAACGAACCTATACAAAATGCACCGGTATAGATTGTTGATCCAGTCACACCAGCATCATTTGAGAATTCCACAGTGACTAAAGAACAACAACAAGTGAATACACTGAGGTATGTAAGATTGAATCACTCTGAAAGTCAGATAATTGGGAATAAGTATCAAGGAGTTATGACATGAGAAAGACTAGGAAATGAAGAGGTATGTTTAATTTCTCAAATTAAACCAACATCAGTTAATGTGGCATCTGAAGATAAACATTGGATTAAGGCTATGGAAGATGAATTGGAGAAAATTGAAAATAATAACACATGGACATTGGTTCCCCAACCTAAAAACAAAAATGTAATTGGAACTAAATAAGTATTTAGAAATAAACTTAATGAAGATGGTAAGGTAATACAAAACAAAGCATGATTAGTGTGTAAGGGATATTCATAGAAAGAGGGAATTGATTACAATGAAATCTTTGCATCGGTAGCTAGAATTGAGGCAGTTAGACTATTCCTAGCATTTACATCACACAAGAACTATAAAGTATATCAAATGGATGATAAATGTGTATTTATAAATGGTAATATTGAAGAGGAAGTTTACATTGAACAACCTGATGGATTTTCTTTGACAAATGACAAATATATGGTTTGCAGGTTAAGGAAAGCTTTATATGGATTGAAGCAAGCTCCTAGAGCTTGGTATGCTAGATTGGACAAATATCTCCCAAAGTTTGGTTACACTAAAGGTAATGCTGACAACAACTTATATTTCAAAGTGACTAGTAATGACATCTTGGTTATTGAAGTTTATGTTGATGATATAAATTTTGGAGGAGAAGATGGATTGTGTAAAGACTTTTTTAATAAGATGTAAGAAGAATTTGAAATGTCTATGATTGGGGAGATAAAATTATTTATAGGATTGCAGATTTCACAGAGTGATAAAGGTATATTCATATGTCAATCTAAGTACTTGAAGGAACTACTAAAGAAATTTTTGATGGAAAACTCTAAACTGGTAAGTACTCTTATGACTACAACTAACAAACTATCATTGAAGGATGATACAACACTTGTTAATCCAACAAGATATAAATCCATGATTGAAAGTTTACTGTATTTGACACAAACAAGATCTGATATTATGAATGCAGTATGTTTTGTTTCAAGACTTCAAATTAATCCTAAGGAAAATCATGAATCAACAATAAAAAGGATTTTCTAGTATCTACAAGGCACAACAAATCTTGGTTTATGGTATCCTAAAGATGAAAATTTTGATTTATGTGCATACATAGATGCTAATTGGGTAGGAGATATAGATGATAGAAAGAGAACCATCAGTAGACCATTCTTTCTTGGTAATAGATTGATTTCATGGTTGAGCAAGAAACAAAGTTGTACATCATTATCAATAGAAGAATCAGAATATGTTGCAGCAACAACTAATTATACCCAAGTATTATGGATTAAGCAAATGTTGAAGGACATAAAGGTAAAATGAAAAGAACCTATAATCATTTACTGTGATAATATGGTAGCAACTGATATATCCAAGAATCTGGTATTTCACTCTAAAACTAAACATGTTTCTATCAAATTCAATTTTCTGAAAGAGAATATTGAAGCAAAAAAAGTGAAATTGGTGTATGTGAATACTAAAGAGTAGATTGCAGATATCTTTACTAAGCCTTTGCCTAAGGAAACTTTTGAATATCTCAGAGAGAAGATTGGGGTAATACCCTCACTAGTAGAGACTTAGACAGTTGGAGAATGGCATCAGACAAACAAAATTTACAGACAAATCTTTTCTAGCTTTGATGAAGGAGAGCTACTTCTTAGGGGGGGTAGTTGGTTATAACAATCGGTATTTATAATTAGTTCTATGAACTAGTTGTATCTAGTTTTTCTATTGCTTTGGAATTTGATGTCAAAGGGGGAGATATATCTATCGAAAAATACATTATCTTTTGGGGAGAGATTATTCACTGGGAAGAGATATTATGTAAATTGATCTTTTTGGGAGATTATTGGTTTTTGGTTTATTGGCATTTTTGGTTTGCAACTTAGATGGTTTTTCCATTTTGGGGAGATTGTTGGTATTATGGATGTGTTGCATTGGTTTTTTCATTGATGTCAACACTTGTAAACTCTTATCAACACCTATCCTTCTGGAGATCTTCAGTTATGTTCATCGGCATTTTCAATAACTTATGTATAGTTACCAATATCTAGTTCACCAATAGGTTATATTGCTCACCAGCACAACGGATGACTTGTTATCATCTGGAGATCACTTGGTTATGTCGAAGACATGGTTTGGACACTTGGTTCTAGTGATTTGGTTATTGGTCTAATCAAGTTTTCATATTTGTTGTTATCGATAAATTGGTCTAGGTTATGGACCGACATGCGTTATCTATTCCAGATCGGCATGACATGTTATGGAGATTATTTATTGATTGGTTATTATTGTAAATGCATTGAGATGACATGATACATCACATCTTGACTTATTTGTAATTGATTTAATTGTAATATTCTTAGTGAGCCGACCTACACATTTGGTCTTAGGTTTTGGTATATATGTAAGATCTCATTTGTGAGATTAACAAGGTAGTGGAAGAGGAATGTAATAAGGTATATGCAAATATATGTAGAGCTACTCACACAGACATCATTTACAGATTAAAGGAAGATTTTGAAGAAGACAATAAGAGCTTAACTAATACTGAATCTAGCATATGAAGATGCTACTTTGAGGAGTACATTATTATTGGATTTAACCATCCAATTGTAGTCAGTGTGACTCTCATTTTGTGATTGAGCAGTGAGCTCTAGGCAGTTGGCCTTTTTGCATGTATAGATTCCATTTGTACAGACATACTATCTGTAGTAGTATCATCTGATTGTGGGTAAGATTTCCCACCGTGGTTTTTCCCCTTATAGGGTTTCCATGTACAAATATATGTGTTATGTGTTGTGGATGTTATTTGTCTTTTTGTTTCAAGCATTATTCTTTCGCGGTTTTGTTATTAACTATTAAACTATCAACCATCATTAAGTTTTGTTTACCGGTATTATGCATCAAGTTTGATTAAGTTATATTTGGGATGAAATTAATAGAAAACTGATTCACCCCCCCCCCCCCCCCCCCCTCTTAGTTGCCTCTGGGTCCTAACATGGGGAGAGTATGTCTTAATCAGATGTAGTCAAGGGAGAGATTATTAGTGTTAGACTAAGGTTCCCTTTTCCATTGCTATCAAAGGGGGAGAGAAAACAGTTTGGAGGTTGAAAATGTTGACATCAATGCCAAAGGGGAAGATTGTTGGCATTGAGTTGTCATTGATGTCAATCGATATTGTAGGCAGGCTACCAGTAGAGGTATGCCATCTGGTATGAAGAAGAGTGTACCAGTATGGTGAAAGATGAATAAGATATTGAGAAGATTAACATGATGGCTTGTCAACCAGTATAGTGGAAGACAAGTGGCTATTGAGACTATCAGTGACTTCACCAGTGTGAGGTGACATGTATGTGTGTGTTAGCATGTTGAGTGATAACCGGTAGAGCATAAACCAGTCTGGAGGTTGGCTACCTATTTATGATGAACAAACAAAATGTTAAAGTAATTATAAACCACCGGAGGTGAAGATGTGCTACCAATATAGTCTGCACTACCGGTTAGCAAGAGGAGAAGGTCTCATCAGTAAAGGCATGTATCGGTATGAGTTTGTTGGCTGTTCAAGTATAAACCAACTTTGTGTTGGTGATCTGAGTGTATGACCATTGTGATGCCATGTGAAGCTAAGGTGGAAAACATGCAGAGGTCAGTGAAGCCTCTATTGACATGGTTGTTGAAACAAGTAGTCCACATTAATGAAATAGCCAAAAATACAGGATGGTAACTAACTGTTGCGGCTCAAGGAAGAAATAATGATAGAGAAAGATCAAGGAGTAGTTGGCACCTGGATCAAAGAAAAGAAATCAGACTACAAGATGACCTTGAGAAGGAAACAGGTAGACTATAAATGAGTCAACAAATTTCAAGGTAGAAAATCATGGACGATATTTCTATCTTTAGAAATTATGCATTGAATAATGAAAAATGCGTAAAGATGCGTTCTTCGAGTATAGGTGATCGATCCAAGGCATATTGGAGTCGATCTCATGCAAATTTTGTCGAGTGAAGGAAACCATAACAGCCCCGAGTTTGAATTGGTTCTTGGTGGGAAAGCTCAAGTTTAAATATGATGACTTGAGACTATGATTGATGCTGCTGTAGAGTGAAGACAAGTGAGAAATAATTGTCTGAGAGCTGAAGAGACAAACACTTGAAGTGTTTATGAGCAAAGTATATATTAGTAAGGAGAAGTAGAGTAAATCAGTGTAAGGAACAACTAGTGGATTGTGCATTGAACATAGAGGTGACAAACCGGCATAAGCTATGCCTGATTGAGTGTGATCAAGTGTGAGTTAAGAGAGGAAAGACATTGTGAGAGAGGATTTAGAAAAGTAATCAACAAAGTCAAGTTGCAGAGTGGGTGGAGAGAATACAAATCGGTAAGGGTGAAACGGGTAGAGGAGAATATTATAAGGTTCAAAAACTTCACTTGCAACACTGATTTCATTCGTATAACTGAGTTTTATATTATTTTCACTAAGTTGAAGCTTAGTGCAAGGGTTGTAGCTCATTTAGGTTATAGCCTATAAATTGTGTAGGGGTTGGTGCTCCTTTGAGTTGGTGCTCCTTGGGTTGGTGCCCTAAATATTGTAATCAACGGTTATTGGGAGGCTATATTGGAGCAGAAGATCTCTAGCAGCTATTCTCACCGAGGTTTTTCCCAAATTGGGTTTTCCTTGTATATATCTGGTGTTGTGTGTTGCATCCTTGTGCATGTGTTATATTAATGTTTTAGCAAGTCCATTCACACACCTTATCTGCATTGTTTGAGCTACCAGGTAGCCCTTAGTTTGTTTTATATATTACTAGTATCTCCTTTTTGAAAGAAAAGAGTTTAAATCACTGATTCACCCCCCTCTCAGTGATCCAGTGTGTCCAACACATACAACGATTTCTTAAGTCTTCACACCGTATCTGGTTATTTTGTTAGTTTGAATCTATCTAGCTGCTAAATGTAAACTTCTTCTAGAACTCCATTCAAAAATCCTTATTTGACATCCATTTGAGAAACTTCAAATATCTTGTAAGCAGGATATTCAAGAAACATATGAATAGCTTCCATCCTTGCTACGAGAGAAAAATTTTCTTCAAAGTCTGTGCCTTCCATTTGAGAATATTCTTTACATACCAGTCGTTCTTTGTTCCTTGTAACTTGTCCTTGCTCATTTAGCTTATTCTCAAATACCCATTTAGTTCCTATCACATTTTTGTCCACCATTCTGGGTACAAGCTCTCATTCTAGATTTTATTTAGTTCTTCTTCTATTACTTTTACCCAAATTTCATCTTTAATTTATTCCTCATAAATCTCCAACTCAGTCATTGATAGAAAATAGTAATTTTCTTGCTCATAAGTTTATTGCAATATTCCTTCTTGTTTAAACACCTTTTGTCTTGTCTCCAATTATCTGATTTTTTGAATGATGCTTTTGAAAATACTTGGTATGAACTTTTGTTGAGTCCTTTTTTTTTTCTTCTTCATCATCATCGTCATCATTTGTTTCCTTCTCTTTGTTATCTTCCATATCACTTGTCTTCTTTGTAATTGTTGAAACAATCTCAACACTGGTCTCATTATTAGGTTCAATTTGATTCCATTCTTCATTCACCTTCACATTTGTACTTTCTACTATTTTGTTCAGCCTTTTGTTGAAACACTAGTAAGCCTTACTCTCTGTAGCATATCCCAGAAAAATCCCTTCATCTACTCTAGAGTTGAACTTCCTAAGATTGTACTCATCTCTTCTAATATAAAATTTTCTTCTAAGGTTTTGAAGTATTTTATAGTAGGTGGTCTTCCATTCCATAGTTCATAAGGTTTTTTTGTATGGTTTACTCTAATCTTCACCCTATTAGGATACATAGTAGTATGTATTGCTTCATTCCAATACACATTATTTGGCTTAACATCTTTTAACAATGTCCTAGCCATCTCAATAACAGTCCTATTCTTCCTCTCCACAACACTATTCTACTAAGGATTCCTTGGAGCAAAAAAGTGTCTTCTAATCCCATGAATTTCACAAAAACCATCAAACTCCCATGAAGTAAATTCTCCTCCTCTTTCTAATCATAAGCACATAATATTAGCATCTACTTTATTCTCAACCATTGATTTGAAAACTTTAAATCTATCAAAAGCCTCAGATTTATCTTTTAGACATATTATCCAATTCATTCTAGAAAAGTCATCAATAATTAACATGAAATACCTTTCTCCATTTAATCTCCTTGTCCTTGTAGGTCCACATAAATCTATATGAATCAACTCTAATGGTTTCATAGAAGAATATTATTTATTCTTGAATCTATTAGGTCCAATATGGAAAGCCAATGTACTGAGAGGGGAGGGGTGAATCAGTACTTCAAAACTTTTCTCCAATAATAACTTTACTACAAAACATAAACTGAATACTGCTAAAACATAATATAAAGCTAAAACATATAAATAACATTCATACATGTTTCACTCCATAACATATATATTTTGGTTATGCAAAAGCTCTTTGTTAGAGAGAAAAGCTACGGTGGGGATGACACCCACAACTTCACTACTGCAATAATAAAGGTTGCTCAGTTAGAGCTACATGCTTAGCTATTTCTGATAGCTTGCCCTGTTAGGAGTATCAAGATCTTTATATCTACTTGCTAAAGGATTTTACAACACTTATACTAAATGTTGTACCTAGTTAAAGGCTTTACAATTTATAGACTTTGTTAGAGTCTTTTACCCTATTAAAGGTTTCTCTTACAACTCAAAATAATACAATCAAAATCTTTACAAAATATCTGCAACTTTACATCTGAAATGTTATAATAGATTCTATGTGCTCAATATGAAATTACCTTGCTCATAGCATACCTCAGTAATTGATAAATCAACTTGGTAAACCCTTCTGTTTACTTTGTTCCTTGACTGTTCTCTAAAATCTTTCTCGGTGACCTCTTAATACCTCTATCAGTCGTAACAATCATAACACATTGTGCTTTCTCATGATTTTTCCTTTCATCTTATCTATCACACATGTCTTACTTCATACCTTTTTTATCCTCATTTCATGCTGTAGAAATAGATCTCTTATGACAGTGATTTGTTCATGCTTCAATCTTACAAACATGATTCATCGAATGAATAACCATACAAATTATTTCATTGGATAGATGTCCTCAAAATCATACAAAATCTTAAGGTGCAATTTCCTATGTGATAACGGTTCCCTGGTCCTCTATCTTGTAACATGTTTCCACATATGTGTCCAGGTTCAATGAATCTAGTAACATGTTTTACTTAGATCATATTAACTTGGTATACCATCTTTGCTGCTCGGTAGACATAGAGTGTTACTCGGTAGATAGCGCGGTGTATACTAAACTCTGTGACTTCTTTCTTCTATAACCAACTGCTTTAGTGCTTACCGACTGAGTATTTCGGTAGTATTAACCGACTAGAGTATATTGGATGACTTTGGACATAAAACTAATGACAACTTAGTAAATAGTAACAATCTCCTCTTTTGACATTAGTTTGGTATGTTTGACAAAACTCTTTTCAAAGTCATAACTCAAAAATCGATATACTTACAAAATGTGACTAAACTGACAATATATACAATTGTCAATAAATAGTATACTTAGATATACTCCCCTTATCAATATACTATACATAACTCTGATTTTGCATGCAGCTTTACTATTCTATATTCACTACTCGGTGTTCACTACTCCCCCTATCAAAATTACCTGTACATCCGGATACTCTGATCTGCTTGACATACTTCCTCTTATATACACTATACTCCCCCTTTTTGACAAACATCAAAACTAGTTACCATTCGGTGGAGGCAACTGATCAAAAATAGATTTGTACTTAGTTCGAGCATCGGTGAGAGCATTGGTAAGAGTACTCTTGACATTGTCCATTAGGGAATTCTGAGCTGTAATATCAGCTAATAGTGAAATCAAACCATCTAAAGTGCTTCCCTCTTGTTGACTAGATAAATAGGTAGCTCGGTTAATCTGCTCTTGGACAGAGGACAAGTGTGGAATGAATAAGGTTTGTAGAGTCATGACATCCATTCTTATTTTGTGCTCTTCATTATGAACTTCCAACTGTTGATCCATGAGAGATTGTAACTTGGTATAGAAATTCTGAATAGAATTGGGCTCGATGGTCAATTTATTTGAGAGATCGGTGATCTCTTTTTCAATAACTTCAGTTTTATTCTTGATGTCTTTAATGAATAAAGAAAATGTACAAGGCTTTTGAAATAAATAAAGAATATGTTTGAGTTGAGGGGACAACTCAGCAATGAGTCCGGCTAGCTTAACTTTACCGATAGCAATGGCTTTCTGTACCTTTTCAATCATTTTGGCAGTGAGCTCTTTGTCCTTCAATTTGCTCAGGTATTTGCATCTACTCCAGATGCTTCTATTTTAGTGAGGAGTTCATCTAGTTGAATATGGATGGCTGCATCTTTTGTCACGGTAGCTTTAGGTAGCATTTCTGTTAATAATGCTTTAACCTTTTGAAGTACTCTATTTTTCTTTTGTATAGCCATTTGTCTCTATTGTTCTGCTTTGGCTTTGCATAGTTCCCTGAATTCAATGAGTGCTTGCCTTTTCAGTTTTGAAATGTCTACATTTGGCAACACAATTAGCTTAGATAGATCTAGCTTGAAACTATGCTTCTTCATTTTCTTCTCTTTAGATGATGAGGCTTTCATCGGTTAAACTAGTACAATGGATTGGGAGGCTTGTTCACCCTCAATAGGTTGCTTGGTAGAGGCAACACTTTTGTCAGTTTCTTTAGCCTCAGATGTAGCCTTCGGTGATTCCTTGCTCGGGGTCTCGGTGGTAATAGTTTTAGTGCTTGTTGGGGCTTGAGAAGTCTATTCCCTAGTGGTCTGAGAAGCAACTTCTCCTTTGGTAGACTATTGACCCTCTTTGCCTTGTTCAATGTCCTGAGGTGTCTCAGTTGAAACATGTTGAGTTACCAGAGGATAGGACTTGACTTGTTCCAAAACTGATTCACTTGATACCAGTTTGGCATAGGTATTCTCTTCTATCATCTCCTGTTCTTGTACCTTAGTGTCCATGATATCCTCATCAAGTTGTATAGTACCAGCAGGATCTTGCTTGATGATATCAACTATTTCAACTTCACCTCTCTCATCAACACTCTTGATTCAAAAAATTTCTTGCCATTTTTCTTTTGTCTCTTTCTCTACTTCAAGATAAAGGTCATTCATCAGTTTCAAGGCTCTTTGCTTGACTAGGAAGTTTGTCTGGTAGTTTTTTAGATGTTCACTTATCTCATCTACCGACATGTCTAGAAAGAGATGTACCAAACTTCTTTCTCTTATCTGCTTTTCTGAGTCCATAGCATATTTCCACATGTTATCAATGTGTAATTACAATGCTTTTGGAAGAGAATTAGTTACTTCCAATGGGACTAATCAAAATTTAAGAAGTGTGCAAATTACAACTTCTTCAATTTGCCTCTTTTCTATATCAGTTCTGGATTCATATTTTACATATCTGAATGCTCCAAATCCACCATATTGTTTCAGATTTGCACAAAAATTATCAATACTATGTACATCTTTCTTTGTGCTCTTAACAATCTGAAATTTACTTACGTCTTCAAATTCAGTGTCACTTGACTCTTTATTCAAAATGAGTCTCCGAGTAGACTTCTTATAAGTTTTTGTTACCTTAGGCATTGCAACATTTTTCTGCTTCTTACTCAGTGACATTGTAGATGATCTAGTATTGGGGCGCTTCACTGGAGGAGTAGGTGATACCTGTGATGTATCCTGTTTCTTCCTTTTCAAAATTTTGCCTTTTGGCAACTCGGTGCTCAATGTAATTGCTGCTTCTTGGGCTTCAGATTCCTCCTCAGTGATGACTTGATCGCTCCTGACAAGAGTGGAGGAAGAACCTTCTCCAAATTTCTCTGTTAATACTTTGATCATTTTGGTTGCTTTCCTTGTAGCCTTAGGAACTACAATGCTCATCTTAACTTTTTCTCTGATCTCTTCATAGGTACCATACCTGATCTCGGTAGCATGCCTTGGAAGTGCAAGAAGGGCATCTATCTACTGCTGCGTAATGTCGGAATCAATCTCATAACCTATAGGCGACAAGGATTGAGTTCTAGGTTCTACTGCATTGACATAACAGTAGTCGATGTCCACTTCAAAACATATATCATCCTTATATTTCTCCACTAACTGGGGTGGGATTCTATGCCTGTTATGCATCTTTTCCTGAAATTTGCTAAAGTAATCATCCGTTATCTCATTGAAGTTATCACCTAGCTATTTGATAAAATCATTTATCTGATGGGTGATTGGTCGGTGTAACTCCAAGACAACATTACCGAGTGATGGAAAGAATTTCTGAAAATAGAAAAACATGCATACTAAGAGTGACCCAAACTTTAGTGTGTTTTCCGAGTTCTTCTTCTTTGGCTTCCTTATGGTGTTGAGATTTTCACAAATATTTTTCAACAACACTTCGCATAGGTCAATCTTCATACCCTTTTTCACAATTTTGTATGCTAAATCAACAGCTGCACATGGTACACTATTTTCCCTTGCCGACTAAAAGAAACAATAACCTATGACTCTAATTGCAAACTTTAGCTCTACATCTGTAACATTATTCAATTTCAGACCTCTGCAATCAGATTCAACTCCGGTTAAAGTGATCAATTCTTTCGGTGAAATCATTTTTTGAGCTTGGGCATGGTCAAATATAGGGTATCCAGTGATTAAGTGGATGATTTCCTTAGTGATTTTGAATGGTTGCTCCTCTAACCACATAAAGTCATCATGAACTCTGTTCAAAAGAAATTTAACCCATTGGGGTTTGAAGACTCGTAGGTAGGTTAGGGCTTTGGTCAATCCCTTGACTTTGATATGCTCATATTTGCTATCCAGATTTCCATCAGTGCATAATTCAACATACGTGTCCTTGATCTCAATATGACCTAGTTCCTCAACATGACACTTAGTGTAGAATCTGAAATCCGCAACAAATAGAACCCTATCCATAATGAGAGATAATGTAGTTTTATCATCGGGTTCAGATGCTACTTTGGGAGGTAAGGAATATTTCAATGAGGGCTTCTCAATGGTTTCAACAACAATAGGTTTCTAAATCTTTGGAGCCATTTCAAACTTTGGATAATTACTAACAAAAAAAGCTTAGGGTTTGAAACTTAACCAGCAAACGCTTTCCACTTAGTAAATATAAAGCAAGTATTCTCAACTAATATGATCGGTTGACTTTCTTGAAAAATGCATTGAGATTGATGAATAAATACCTTGAAATTTGCTTTGGAGGAGTTTGATCACCTTTGAATCTCTTTGCTTTCTGAAAACTTGGTAAGTGTAAAATGACCGTGCAAAGGACTTTAAGTACACATTTTACCTTATCAGGCTTTGTACAATTAGGTAAGAAAGCATTAAATGCACTCGGTTCCTTTAAACAGATTACCTTCCATTTTATGCTTTTATCGACTAGATAGGCTTCTTGCATTTACCGACTTCTCTGGTACTCCAAAAGACTAGATAAAATTTCAAATTTGCTATTGCATCTTAGCTATGCAGATTTTGCAATTAAGTACATGATAAAATAGGATCTGTTAAAATATAACCTTGAGAGAATGTAGTCCCTTCATACCTTTACCGATTAATTTGAAATAGATGCACCTAACTCGGTAGGTAAGGTGCTTTCTTCATTGGTTGACACATTTTCCTTCTTTTCCCAAATCATCTATAATTTGCTTCTTATTTCCTCAGTATCTCCTCTAGGTTGATCTCTGCAATCTTTAGCCAAGTGTCCAGCTTTGTGACAATGAAAACATGCCATACAAGGATATCTCCATGATCTTTGGTTGTTCATTCCAAACCTTATAAAGTAGTTGGCACTTATAGGTCCATATCTTCCACAACATTCACACCATATCCTTGTATTGTAATCCAATGGTACTACAGTATACTGTTAGTTAGGATCTGTGTAAGTTCGGTAGCTTCTAGTATTTGCTCAGTGTGGAGACCACATATAGTTCTTCTTCTTAAACCAACACTTCTTGGTACTGTGTCCATATCTATTGTAGTTTTTACAAAACCCCTTGAATTTTGCCTTCTGATAATTATTAACCGACTTAGTCCTACACTGATTAGATGTGTGACCATACTTATTGCAATTGTAATAATAACCATTAGACCTAGTGACATTTGGTTGCTTACCTTTTCTGATTTGGCACATGTTGGCAGTATGTCCTTGTTTTCAATAGTAGTTGCAAATAGGCTTCTTTCCTTTGATGTTCTTCTTGTTTCCAACTTGTTTTGATGATTCTCCTCTCTCGGTGATGTGGATTCCTTTCTTGGTAGAGACTTTTCCTTTGTAACCGAGTCCTGCAACTTTGTTGGGTCGTTTTATATTTAGTTGCTCATCCAACATCTTTGATGCTTCATAACTTTTCTTTAGTGTTTCTTTGGATTTCTTCTCTATTTCAAGTTCATTAGTCAATCTTGATATTTCAAGTTTCAATGCTTGATTCTCATTTTCTTTTAGATTTTCTTCATGATGTACATAACCCAATTGATCTGATAGATTTTGTTGAATTCCAGTCATCCTTGTGATTTCATCATTCTTTTCAGACATGAATGCTTCTAGTTGTTGTTTTTCTCTTTCTGTATCTCTTATGTTATCCTCAGCTATCCTCAATGCATCAAGATTTTCAGTCATCTGTGTGCTGAAATGCTCATGTTCTCTTTTCATTGCTTTTAGCTGATTAGTCAATGCTTTGTTCTTTTCTTTCAATACTCCAATCATTTCTATAGTCTCTTCAAATATACTATTCTCAGATGATGTCTTAATTTGTTCCACCAGCTCTTGTGAGTCCTGCAAATCATCAGACAATCTTCTTCTAAATTTCAGTGATCTTTGCATTTGTTTATGCATGTCTGTAATCACTTGATTAGCATGATCCAATTCATTTTAAAGATTCACAATTTTTCGAGATTGTTTGTAGCCTTCCATTGATAAGATTTTTCTCTTTAGGTAGTTAAACCCTTTTCCAAGATTGAAGCTCTGATACCAATTGTTAGGTCCAATATGGAAAGCTAATGTACTGAGAGCAGAGGGGTGAATCAGTACTTCAAAACTTTTCTTCAATAATAACTTTACTGAAAACATAAACTAAATACTGCTGAAACATAATATAAAGCTAAAACATATAAATAACATTCATACATGTTTCACTCCATAACACATATATTTTGGTTACACAGAAACTCTTTGTTAGAGAGAAAAACTGCAGTGGGGATGGCACCCACAACTTCACTACTGCAATAATAAAGGTTGCTCAGTTAGAGCTACATGTTTAGCTATTTTTGATAGCTTACCCTGTTAGGAGTATCAAGATCTTTAGATCTACCTTGCTAAAGGATTTTACAACACTTATACTAAATGTTGTACCTAGTTAAAGGCTTTACAATTTATAGAATTTGTTAGAGTCTTTTACCCTATTAAAGGTTTCTCTTACAACTCAAAATAATACAATCAAAATCTTTACAAAATATCTGCAACTTTACATCTGAAATGTTATAGCATATTCTATTTGCTCAATATGAAATTACCTTGCTTATAGCATACCTTGGTAATTGATAAATCAACTTGGTAAACCCTTCTGTTTACTCTGTTCCTTAACTATTCTCTGAAATCTTTCTTGGTGACCTCTGGATATCTCTATCAGTCGTAATAGTCACAACACATTGTGCTTTCTCATGATTTTGCCTTTTAGCTTATCTATCACACATGTCTTGCTTCATACCTTTTTGATCCTCATTTCATGTTGTATAAATAGATCTCTTATGATGGTGATATGTTCATGCTTCGATCTTACAAACATGATTTATCGAATGAATAACCATACAAATTATTTCATTGGATAGATGTCCTTAAAATCATACAAAATCTTAAGGTGCAATTTCCTATGTGATAACAGTTCCCTGTTCCTCGATCTTGTAACACGTTTCCACATATCTGTCTAGGTTCAATGAATCTGGTAACATGTTTCACTCGGTTCATATTAACTCAGTATACCATCTTTGCTGCTCGGTAGACATAGAGCGTTACTCGGTAGACAGCTCAGTGTATACTAAACTCTGTGACTTCTTTATTCTATAATCGATTGCTTTAGTGCTTACCAACTAAGTATTTCGGTAGTATTAACTGATTAGAGTATATAGGATGAATTTGGACATAAAACTAATGACACCTTAGTAAATAGTAACAAAATCTTCTCTTTGTTTGCTTTCCCAATTGACATTCTCTAGATACAATATTAGTAGGCTTAACAAGTCTAGGTAAATCTCTAACTACTTCTAATGTACAAATCTTGATCATATTATCAAAATTGACATGTCCCATTATTTTGTGCCACAACCAACATTCTTTAATCTATATTAGAAAAAAATTACTCTCCTTTTTATCCTTGATGTAATACACATTTCTGCCTATTCTAACTCCAATAACTCTTTTACTAGTATTCTCTTTTCTTATCACACATCTAGTGCTACTAAATTATGTTGTTCACAATAGAACAGATATTGCTCATGCAATTTGATTAGTTTCCAGATTTCAAAAGAACCCTAAGGAGACACACATGATTGTGACTAAAAGGATATTTAGATATTTGAAAGGTACTATTGATTATGGATTATGGTATCCATATGTAGGTAACTTTGATTTGAAGGTTTATACAAATGCAGATTGGGTAGGAAATATTGATGATAGGAAGAGCACAACTGGTGGTACATTCTTTCTTGGAGGAAGACTTGTATCTTGGAGCAACAAGAAGCAAAGATGTATATCACAGTCCACTGCTAAAGCTGAATATGTTGTAGCATATATGAATTGTACCCAGGCAATCTGGATGAAACACATTCGATAAGGATTCAAGTTGAAGATCACAGAAGCAGTAAAGACTTTATGTGATAACACCAATGCATTAAATATCTCAAAGAATCTGGTGTTGCATGCTAGAACCAAGCATATTGAGATGAAATATAATTTCTTGAGGGAGAAAGTGCAGAGTAAAGATGTGTTATTGTAGCATGTATCTATTAAGGAGCAGCTAGTGGATATCTTTACTAAACCTCTACCTAAGACTACTTTTGAGTATCTTAGAGTTCAGCTAGGGGTTGTGCCCCTACATGAGGTCAATTGAGTAGATGTGAAAGACATCAGTCCCAAAGCTAATTGAAGAATCTTGAAGTTGGATTGGTGTAGAGTGGAGCTACTCCACAAGGGGAGCATCAAGATGCAAATCGTTGATGCAGAATAGTGAGGTATGACATTGCATGTTTTACTTTCACTTTGGTATTGTTGTCAAAGGGGGAGAAGAAATATTTGATTTTGGGGAGAAGAATTGTATGATTTATAGAGAGAAGAACTATAGCCAGTTACCAGCTGAAAACATCAAGACTAAGTTGAAGGAGAGTACATGGTAAAATGTAAACTAGGATTCTTATACCTATGTATGTGCATTACTCTCAATCATCACAATCAAGTGTATTGATATTTGTATTGCCATCAATACCAAAGGCGGAGATTGTTGGCATTTGATTGAAGATTGCATTGATGAACTATTGTATTGTCATTGATGTCAATTATAACTGGTAATGATTTTGTTATGATGTTGTTTTGCAACCGGTAGGTGAGCAAGTGAAGGAAATCGGTATTACTTTAAAAGCAGTGAGATCAACTAGTAACCCTAACTATTGATGAGCCAAACCCTAACCGATGGAGCTTGGTGAATCAGTCATATTGATTTATGATCAAATGATGACTGGTAGTGATTATGGCATGTATGCATGTTATATGTGATGAGTTTCAAGTGGTTTTTGGCGTGTAGAGATAACGGTTTATCTTGGGAATGAGCAAATACATTGCATAAAGTGGAAACCGCATGATGAGTTACATGAATCGATGAAGTGGTGATCAAGGAGTGATCAATGTTGTCTTGAACAATGTGAAATGATTGCTATGTAATCCAATGATCATACTTGAACCGATTTGTTTATAATCCCTATGAGATCTTAGGTTTGTGATGTGTTACCGACCTATTGTTTTGCTTATAAGGTTGATGAGTTGTTTCGTTTTAGTGATGGAAATTTTGGTTAAGTGTCAGTGTGATTGATTTCTGAACCAGAAGGGGTATCTGTAGTATGTGTGAAGGAAGATAGGAGCATGAAAAGGATTTGATCAAGCAGAGTGGCGATATTTACCAGATCAGCAAACCTTATTGCTCTCTAACAATTACAACATTTAAATCCCTTAACCTAGTAAGATTTAACAAGCTTAGTGCTTTCTAAATCCTCTAACTAGGTTATCCATTAGAATGGATTTCAAATCCTCTATCTAGGTTACTCCTAACAGGGTATTGCTTCTAGCAGGGCATTATAGTCAATCTCTTAATCGAGTGGTCCCTAACAAGATTTGTTCTTAATAGAAATTTTTATAAAGCTTTAATAGGCTTGACTCCTAACAAGGCGAACTTCAGAAGAGTCTAGATTACTTATGGGTATTCATCCCCACCATGGTTTTTCCCATTTGGGTTTCCACATAAAAAATCATTGTGTCAAGTGGTGAATGGTTTTTGTGGTTATGTTTGATATGATTAATTTGCTTAGTTGTTAAATCCACTTTGATATGTTAAGATGACTGACATAAATCTGAAATGTGCTTTTACTATTGTCAGTAAAGTATTTTGATGTTTTGGTTAAATGGTTTGGGAGTTTCAGAGCTATTATACTATTATTTTGATATGCTAGTCAAATTGGTAAACTATCAGTGCTATTGAAGTTTGTAGCTCAGTGTTTGAACCAGTTTGTTTAGTGATTGACTTGTGAGATTGTTTTTGAGTTTGGTGAAAGTTTTGTCAATTTTCTATCTACTGATTCACCATCCCCCTCTCAGTAGTTGTCTAGATCCTTATTGATTCATCATATCATCATAGTTCTCTTTGAGGATCCACTAATCATGGCTACACCACTCCACCACTTGTACTTACTTTCCTTGTCATCAACACTTCTAGCCCAACTTGCTTTAGTATAAGTTGTCAAAGTGAAATCTAAATTTATAGGATATCACAACCTAGATTCTTATGTTCCTTTTAGATATCTGAAAATTCTTTTTACCGCCACAACATGTGATTCATTCGGTTCTTGCTGAAATCTATCTTCCAAACAAACTGCATACATGATATCTGGTTTGGTTAGCCTAGGCCAATATCTCACTGCACTTGATGATATTTTCTTCACGAAGTTGTCAAAGTTGATATGGAATATATTTTGATGCCAGAGCTAGCTATCATTGATCCTAGATTAAAAAAAACAATTCCTTATAACTCCTTCTAGCAGGTACATGTTTTCACTAGTCCGTTTCCTTGTTGCAATAAGGATCCCTCTCAGATCTCGCAACCATCATCCTGAAAAAAAATATTGTAGCCATTTTTGCACATCTATCCAACACTCAAAAGACTATGATGCAAGCCCTTCACATAGTAAAAATTTCTAGTATTATGGTTTCCATCAAAATAAATAGAACCAATTCCCACAATTTGTGATGTTTGATCATCTCTGAATTTAACATAACCTCCAACATACTTTTCAAATTTCACAAATTTATTTTTATCACTAGTCATATGATTTGAACATCCACTATAAATCAAACATTCATTTATATCTCTTCTAACATGTAACGCACTAGCAACAATCTTAGGAATAACAATCTTAGTTAGATCTCTTTCTACTAATAAAAAAACAATCACCATCCTCATAATCTAATTCATCATTTGAAATACCAACATCATCTTTGACATAATAGGCTCTCTTATTAAAATTCCCTTTACCTTCTCTAAAACAATTTCTTGATCATTTTTTCTGGACACCTAGTAGCAAATATCCAATCTTTCCACATCTAAAGCATTTAAAGGGTAACATACCTTTGTATTTGGTGGTGCCTTTCTTCAATTTCCTCACAAAGTTTGCTTCCATCTCATCTAAACTTTCATCTTCTAGATCTTTCTCAAAGGTTGTAAAGGTAGACTCTGATTTAGCTTTGTCTTTTCCAAACTTATCTCAAATGTTGATAGAGTACCATAAAGATGCTCTTTAGTAAACTTCTCCAGATCATAGATTTCTGGTAGGGACCTCAAAATATTTTCAATCGTGTCTTCATCTATTAAGGTGTCAAAATTTTCTCTCATTTCATTTACTACACTACCAAGCTTATGAAAATAGCTAGTTATGTCTTCTCCTTCTTACAATTTCAAGTTCTCATATCTGCACTTAGTTTTTAGCTTCTTTGATAGTTTTACTATGTCATTTCCTTCATTAATACTTCTCAACTTTTCCCAAACCTCATAAGCAATATTCAATAGAATAAACTTTGTCAATTCAGTCTTTGATAAAAAACTAAAGATTGCATACATTGCCTAATTTGTTTTCTTCGTAAGCTTGAATCTCATTTGGAGTGGTAAGACCATTTTCATGTTGAACATACTAAGTTTCCACTACTTTCCAAGTGTTGTAACCCAAAGAGATCAAGAAAAATCTCATCTTCACTTTCCAAAAACTATAGTCGGATTCTTCAAAGATAGGAATAGTTAGTTTATGTGCCATTGGATCAGGATCTACCTCAAGAAGTTACACTCTTCTACAAGGAACCAAAACTCTGATACCAATTTTTAATTATTCGGGCAATTGAAAGGGTGGGGTGAATAAGTCAACAACTTAAATCAATTTCTTCTATTCCTTTGCACATATGGAGTAGCCAATATAATTAATTAAGATAGATATAATATGAAAACATATACACACAACACATCACATTGTTTATGGTGAAAGTAGAAATAACAACATTAAAAGACTAAATGAATTAAACCACAAAACCCTAGCCTAACAACAACAAATATCCATCATAACATATGAAGATTACCTAAGACAATTCAAATCAAATAAAATCACAAAGATTATACCATCACATGTCCAATAGGGTTTGGATCTCCATTCTTCCTATCTCCATTGATCTTTCTTGATATATTTGCTCTTAGATTTTATGTTTGCACAAGAGGTCAACAAAGAAAGGGAATGTGGTTGCAAGTAGGCTTGATCGCATGTGAAAAATAGAAAGTGTAGTTGGGGGTTGATAATGAAGGAATAATCTCCTTATATAGAAGACACTATAAGAAATGGAGGGATAAGATTGAGAGGTATTAAAGATAAATGGTCAACTAAGATTAGAGGGTAGGTAGAGAAAATAAGAAAATAATGAGATGGTAGGTAGTGTAGGAATTAAGAGATGAATGCCATGTGTCATAGGTGGAAAAGGCTAATGAATTAATTAAATAAATAAAAATTTATTTAAATAACAGAAGAAGTGGGATCAATTAAATAAATAAGATATTTATTTAGTTTAGGAAAATTGGAATTTAAATAAATAAAGGTATTTATTTAAATGAGAAATAAGGATAGAAGAGGATAAATGAATTAATTAAATAAATAAAGATTTATTTAATTAATAGAAGAATTAGGCTAAAATATTTATTTAATTAGACAAGACAATTTTAGGTGTCTACATTTTGCCTCTCTTTGAGACAATGCAGCTTGTCGCGTTGTTTCAAAGAAGATAAGATAAACTGATACAAAGTTGCCCCAAGATGGGAATGATATGCCCCCTCGAGAGATTGGATGAAAATGTCTAAAAGGATCACAAACAATCTCTTGATAAGAAAGAAAGGCAAGAAATAACTCACAAGGTAGGATAGAGTGACAGACTCATGAGATAAAGAAGACTGACTCGGGAGACGAGGGCTAGCGTAGTCTATAAGATAGATTATGAGGGAAAACATCCTCATTGTCATCCACACACCTAAGAGATCAGACTGCAGAGAGAGAAAAGAGCAGTAAGTAGTCAACAGTGATGGCATTGGTGCACAGATTCGATCGTGTTTGCCGATATCAAAGGCCAACAGATGCAGGAGAGCCGATAAGTACCAAAAAACCTCCTTGTACTTCATTGTTGTCATAAATGCATATTAGGTAGGGTAATAAATGCACATTAGGTATGTTGCAAAAAATGTCAAGCGGGTCAAAAGATGGGAAGGCGCGTCTACGTTGGTGCTAGGTGTGTCTGGGTAGGCTAGGCATGTATGTGCAGAATGTAACCGCATCTATGATTGTAAAATCATCTATGTCAACTGCGAGTGCATTTATGCAGGACAGGTGCACTTGTGTCGAACAGAGGCATGTTTGTGTGATGCAGGCACGTTTGTGAAGTATGCAAGCACATTTGTGCCATGAATGCATGTTTATATCTTCAAGGTCGAATCAACAGTTTTTTGATAAACATATGTTGTCGATTGGATAAGCCGCTGAGAGGATACACTCAAGAAGGGAAGACTAGGATAACAAATAGGGCTGGGATTGACAATTTTGTCATAGAACATACGTTGCCAATCAGGAAACTACTTAAGAGGATACACTCAAGTAGAGGCCCTAGGATAGGATAAATCGAGGCACTTTGTGATGAACAGGGAGTACTAAAGAAATTGGCAATTATGTGATATAACATATGTTGTCAATTGGATTAGACTGAAATTGACAATTCTGTGATAGAACATACTCTGTAAATTTAATAAGCTACTCAAGAGGATATACTCAAGAAGGCGCCCTAAAAGATAGGATAAAAGAAACACTTTGTGATGAACAGGGGGTACCACTAAGATAGAGTTCCATATGATAAATATAAGCACTTAGGATAAAAATAAGCACTTTGTGATGAACAAGGAGTACTACTAAGATTGACACAGTTGATTTTCTTGACTATAGGAGGACTTACCTATGCTGGAGTCATGGGAGAGATTCCCTTTGACTCAGAGTTTATGAGAAGAGCTGACAATCGAGGATAGAGTAGCAGTGGAGGCTATGTGCCTAAGTTTTGGGAGAACATGGGATTGTTGACTATGTTAGCTGAGAGATGGCACTCAGAGACATGTATGTTTCATTTGCCAATGGGTGAGATGACAGTCACCTTGGAGGATGTATATAGGATATTAAGGATACCAATCGATGGGGAGTTGGCTCCTTATGATCGAGACAGAGATAGGTATAGGGATAGGGATAGGAGCAACCACAGGAGCAGCTATATGGAGGCTGAGATAACACTGAGGGCAAGGAGGCAGGTAGCAGAGGACATAGGTGCCAGATACACCTATGTTCTTCATGCAGGGGAGGAGATAGCCTACTAGAGAGACCTATACTATTGAGTGGTGACACTAGATTAATGGGCGAGGAGCTTTTGGAGACCATTGTGGACTACGACAACCACTGGAGGGAGTGATAGGAGACAGGAATCTAGTGATGGGGTCATGGGTCCTCCACCACCACCAGATAGAGGGGGCAGGAGAGATGATCCTGGGGCTGGTCCTTCCAGAGCTTAGACTCCATCAATGCCAACTGGCTTCGAGGGAGGGAGTTCATCATAGCCTTAGAGGGATCCCTATGTATCAGTTTTGTACCATTTTGTATGATGATGTAGACACCTTCAGGTGAATGTAGCCATATGATTTTGACATCATTGTATCATGACACATATGATTTTGTGATATATATATATGAGATGATTCATCCTTGCAATAGCTATATGCATGTGTACCTATGTGATGTTTCTATGTGATGCATGTATCTATGTGATGCTTATGATATGGATGCAAATATGTACACAATGCAATGCGATATTTTTTTCTTTTATGTTTTATATGTTTATGCAAATGCAAATGTGAATGTATGAAATGCAGATGAATATGATAATGCAAATAACTATTTACATGATGAAAATGTAAAATGTGCTAATAGGTGTTGTGTGTAGGATGTGATGCAATTGTGATATCTATATGTATGTATGAAATGCTAATATGTGGTAGTGCAGGTGCAAACTACATAAGATGCAAATGTTTTTGTTGTGTCATTATACTCAGTCATGTGATAATAGGCTACATAGACTCAAGAAGGACGATGGAGGTCAATCAAGAAAGGGGGATGAAAGATAGAAGATATGGAAGTGAAAGAACTTCTTGTGCCATTATCATCATTGAGCTTTATTATGGAAAATAGGTTATGACAATCCAGATATAGGTTCGACCTAGAAAGTCATTGTACCTGTTTGCATGGAGATCATAAAGTTGCAAACAAGGAATTCCCCAATTCACACTAGACTCTCAGTGTCCTCATATCCTTGGACAAGTCATAGCATTACTAAGAGACAATCCACAGACAACAAAGAAAAAAAATAGTTGGCGATACCCCATCCTTGCCTTTCTAGTCAGAGACATCCTGGAGATAAAATCTCTAGTTAGAGAAATCCCGAAAAAGCTAAAAGACATGTCACTAAAAGATAAAATAAATAAGAAAACCATGACTTGACACCAACATCCACTATAGTCCTCAAGTTTAGTGTCTCTTGTCACTTGTATAAGTCTATTTGATTGTGGTCACAATGTTTTCATTCACAAAAGGATAGATAGCACTAAACCATAATGTTGTCTGAGTTTGCTGAAAGATTTGATTTGTTGAAGCCCATTGTTGTTGTTTGCATCTCATCTGAAATTGACTGAATCCATAAAATTGATACTTTATTGTGGAGAAGATGTAACTTTATTGTGGATTGGCGATGCAAGTTTTTATTTATTGTGGATTGTGCGCGGATAGACTGAAGAAAGATGGAAGAAATCGTACTCCTCAGAACGTGTGATGCTCTTAGTTCCTCACCCATCACTAGATGTAGGATTTTCCTTAGCCACAGATAGGAGTAGATTTATTATGGATGGAAAGGGGTGAAAAGGAAGGATTATTATGAATGGCATACCAATCTTAGGTAGATCAATAACAAGCCATGATGAGATTGGGAAAGTTTATTATGAATGGATAGGCTATGAGTGTGTGCAAAGTGAAAGGATGAGATTGAATCCTGAAGGAGGGAGGAGGAATGTCTCTACACATGGCATTGGTAACCCAATTTTCACCACGGTACTTGCCCCAGGGTGCTACCGAAGTTGTTTTCACAGTTGGACGAATTTATTTCTTTTTACTTTTTTTCCATTTTTTTATTTTTTATTTTGTGTCACAAGGCGCCTGTTTGCCAGGTTTTCACCAAGTAACGATTTTTTATATTTATGAATTTTTTTTCTATTTTTGATATTTTTGTATTTTTGTATTTTTTTGTATTTTTTATTAGGATACATTGAAGAGCTATGTGTAAAACCTGTGAAGGTGCATGTTGTTGATTGGATCTTCCAAAGGTTTTCCATCTAGAGTTGAATGTTGATATGCACTGGATCCATAGACTATTGTGATGATTAAGGACCAAGCCAATTTGGTTCAAACTTTCCCTTCTTCTCTCTGTCTTGTTGATTTTTAGGATTTTCTCTGAGAACTAAGTCACCCACCTCTAATGTGTGAGGATTTACCTTATAATTTTAGTTGTGTTGTTCCTTGACTGAATGATGTGTATCTCAAGTGAATTTATTCCTTGATAAAGGAACTGAGATAGAATTACTAGTGTGTGAACTACGTAGGTCTGTATTCATGTCCCTAAAGAAGTTTGGGCATCCCTGATAACAAAGTCCTTTGAGGAAGTTCCATTAAAGGTCCATGATGTATCGCTAGAAGGGGAAGGATGTGTAGAAAAAGTGGATGAATGATGAAGGCTTATGATTATGAAAAGAAGTGAAAGTAGGATGGAATGATGGAGACTTGGGATCAACAAGTATTTTTTTTGGCTTGAAATTGTAGAACTTTTTCCGTCAATTATTTTGGTATTATGGGAGATCATCTCTTTCTCTTTTTCCTTCATAGGATTTTTATCCTTAACCTTGATTTTTGCAGATTCCAATAGCTTTCGATTTTGATTTGGACTAAAGGAATTTTCTTTAGTTTTGACTTTTAGTTTTTTCTTTTCAAGGCTTGATTTTTCATCCCCAATTAGTAAGGGCTTTTGTAATTCTTGTTGATCCAAGTCTAGGAGAGGAGTGGAAATGGAATGAGTGGATGAAATTGTAAGGCAATATGAGTTCTCAAGAGGGCTTGTGATATGCTCAATAGATTCTTCAGTGGAACCATTCTTAGGACTATTGATATAAAGAGTTGCTTGAACCACTAGAGGAGATTTGAATTTAGACTTAGTAGCCATGACACTAGGTGGTCCACACCCAATTCCTTGGCATTGCAAATTGTTTATAGATTATTCCCATTGATTGAATACCTTAGGAGATAATGTGATTTGATCAACATGAAAGATATACTCACCACATCTTAGGTCTTTAACCTTGAATTTTTTTTTGAGCTCTGCTTGTTTGGATGTAGAAGCTTTTAAGGATTCTGGATCAACATATGTTCATGATGGAACAACTTCCCAATTAGCTATAATTGTTATTTCTGATCTAGGTTGTAGATTTTTGCAGTATATGAATAGGTTTGGGTCAGCTTTGAGGGTCACTTCAACTCGATTGTGTGGAAACTTGATACCTCGACGATATGTAGATGGTACTGCGCTCATCTCATGAATCCATGGATGTCCTAGCAATATGTTGTATGTGAGCTCTAGATTAAGGACTTGCCAAAGCACATCCTTTGTAATTGGGCCCACTCTAAGAGGTAAGGTGACTGTGCCATTGGATGAGCACTCTTCCTCATCATATGCCTTAATGGTGATTTTGTTTATAGCATTCACAACTTTTTTAGAATATCCCAATTTCTTAAGAGTATTCAATGTACATATATTGAGACTAGCTCCTCCATCTACCAAGACTCATTTTATTCAGTGTTTGTGTAGGAAGGCTTCAATGTGTAAAGGTGTACTATGCGGTAGGCTCACGGAGGTGTCGTTAGCTTCGGTGAATGTAAGAGAATGTGGAATAGAAAGGTATCCCACCATGGCTAGAAACTGGTCCATGTTCTGATTAGTGGGGATGAAAGTTTCTCTCAAAGTTTTGTCAAGAATGGATTTATGTGCAGGAGATATGCGTAAAAGCTCAAAAATGGAGATAAACATGGGCGTCCTCCCTAACTATTCTGCTAGATCATACTTAGGTTTGGCTGATGAGGAAGTGGTGGTTTTAGTTGGAGCACCTTACAAAGTGACCTTACCTCATCGAGTTGTAATATTACATTCGGAGGTAGATTCAAAAGAAGGTCCAATGCCTTTTAGGACAACTTTGGTTCTTTGGGTAGAACTTTCAGGTGTTTTGTCCTTTATGATAATAGTACAGTTATAATTGTCCATCAAAATGTGATTAATAATTGAATCATAGTTATAGGATGCATTGGTATAGTTGGCTTTCTCATCTATGGCTTTGTCTTTTCCCTTGTCATGTTTAGGGAATGGTTCCTTATTCTTGATTGGATGAATTTCCTTCGATCTCAATGTCACCTCTATCAATAAGATCTTGTATGATGTTCTTCAAGTGATGACAATTTCCTATTTTATGTCCCTTGCTCTTGTGATATTCACAGTATTCATCATCATTCCACTAATTTGGTTTGACCTTTGGCTCATATGGAGGATTTCTTGGAATTGTTATTATCTTGTTTGCCACTAGCTTCTTGAAAGCTTATTCAAGTGGTTCTCCTAATGGGGTGTATTTCCTTTGTGGTTTTGAAGCTGCTTGAGTGTTTACTTGGTTATTTGTAGAACTTGATCCAGAAAGAATGATATTTGGTCTCACTATGTTAGCATCGACAACACCATCATTTACTGTGTTCTTGTTCTTGTTCCAAAATCATGTCTTCTCTTTTCCTTTAAAGTCCTCTTTATTTTCTTTGAATATCCTGATGACTCCTTGCTCAATTAAGACCTTCTCTATTCCTAAACCTTTCTCAATGATGTCCTTGAAGGTGGACAAACAATCTTTCCTCAAGTCATAACCAATTTCTCTGTTGACATTCTGGGTGACCATCTCTACCATTTGTTTTTGTGGAATTTCACAAGAGCATCTGCTGGTTGAATTCCTCCTGTTAGGCCCAATATGGAAAGCTAATGTACTGAGAGGGGAGGGGTGAATCAGTACTTCAAATCCTTTTACCAACAATATCTTTACTATTATGCATAAACCAAAAATTGTTGTAACATAACATCAAGCTAAAACAAATAGATAACAATCATACATGATTCACTCCATAACACATATTTTGGTTACGCAGAAACTCTTGGTTAGAGAGAAAAATTATAGTGGGGATGACACCCACAACTTCACTACTACAATAATAAAGAGTGCTCGGTTAGAGCTACATTTTAGCTATTTCTGATAGCTTACCCTGTTAGGAGTATCAAGATCTTTAGATCTACCTTGCTAAAGGATTTTACAACACTTATTCTAAATGTTGCACCTAGTTAAAGGCTTTACAATTTATAGACTTTGTTAGAGCCTTTTACCTTGTTAAAGGTTTCTCTTACAACTTCAAAATATTACAATAAAATCTTTTACAAATATCTGCAACTATACATCTGAAATGTTATAGCAGATTCTATGTGCTCAAAATGAGATTACCTTGCTTATAGCATACTTTGGTAACCCATAGAATAACTCGGTAAACCCTTCTATTTACTCTGTTCCTTGACTATTCTTTGAAATCCTTCTCGGTGACCTCTGTGTCTCTGTAACAATCATAACACTCAGTTCTTTCTTATGTATCACACATGTCTTGCTTCATACGCCTCTATATGTCTCTATCTGATCTCAATCCATGCTGTATAAATAGATCTCTTATGTTGGTGATCTGGTTCATTGCTTCGATCTTACAAACATGATTTATTGAATGAATAACCATACAAAATATTTCATTGGATAGATGACCTCAAAATCATACACAATCCTTAAGTGAAATTTCCAATGTGATAACGGTTCTATGTTCCTTGATCTTGCAACACGTTTCCACATGTGTGATTAGGTTCAATGAATTTGGTAACACGTTTCACTCAGTTTATATCAACTCAGTGTATCATTATTGATGCTCGGTAGTCATACATTGTTACTTGATAGACAACTCGGTGTATACTGGGCTCTGTGACTAATTTCTTCTATAACCAACTACTCTGTGCATATCGACTGAATGTTTCGGTAGTAATAACCGACTAGAGTATATAGAATGACTTTGGATATAAAACTAATGGCAACTTAATAAGTAGTAACAATCTCCCCTTTTGACATTAGTTGAGATGTTTGACAAAACTACTTTCAAAGTCATAACTCAAAAATCTATATACTTACAAAATTTGACTAGACAGATAGTATATACATTAGTCAATGAAATAGTATATTTAGATATACTCCCCTTATCAATATATTGTACAAAATTTTGATTTTGCATGCTCAGTGATCAATGTTCTATATTAACTGCTCAGTTGTCACTGCTCGGTTCACTGCTCTTCTTGTCAAAATTAACTATGCATATGAATACTTTGTTCTGCTCGGTATACTCCCCCTGTATACTACATTCCCCTATATACTTTGATACTATTCTCCCCTTTTGAGACTATACTCCCCCTTTTTGAAAACATCAAAACTTAGTTACCATTCGGTGGAGGCAACTAGTCAAAAATGGATTTGTATTTTGTCCTTGCATCGGTGAGAGTGGCAGAGAGGGCATCCTTGACACTGTCCATGAGTGAATTCTGAGTGGTAATGTCAACTAATAGTGAAATTAGTCCATCTAAGGTGCTTCCCTCTTGTTGAGTGGATAGGGAGGTAGCCTTGTTGATATGTTCTTGGACGGATGAAAGATGAGGAATGAATAATGTTTGAAGAGTCATTATTTCCATCCTTATCTTGTGCTCTTCATTCCCGAGTTCCAATTGTTGAGCCATGAGCATTTGTAACTTTGTATAAAAATGCTGAATAAAGTTTGGCTCAGTGGTGAACTTATTTGAGAGATCGGTGATCTCCTTCTCAATCACTTCAGTTTTATTTTTTATATCTTTAATGAATAAAGAAAATGTACAGATTTTCTGAAATAAATAAAGAATGTGCTTGAGTTGAGAAGACAACTCAGCAATAAATTTGACAAGTTTTACTTTGCCAATAGCAATAGATTTATGTACCTATTTAATCATTTTAGTAGTGAGCTCTTTGTCCTTTAACTTGCTCAAATATTCGGATGCGTCTACTCCAGATGTCTCTATTTTGGTTAGGAGTTCATCCAGTTGAACATGGATGGCTGCATCTATTGTCACTGTAGCTTCAGGTAGCATATCGGTTAATTGTGCTTTCACCTTCTGAAGTACTTTATTTTTCTTTTGAATAGCCATTTGCTTCTCCTGTTCTGCTTTGGCTTTGCATAGTTCACTGAATTCAATGAGTGCTTGCCCTTTTAATTTGTATATGTCAACATTCAGCAACACTATTGGTTTTGATAAATCTAATTTGAAACTATGCTTTTTCATCTTCTTTTCTTTACCTTTCACCGGTTGAACTAACACAATGGCTTGTGAGGCTTGTTGACCCTTGGTAGGTTGCTCAGTAGAGGCAACACTTTTATCAATTTCTTGAACCTCTGATGTAGCCTTTGTGGTGTCCTTCACTACTTTTGTGCTTGGGGTCTCAGATGTAACATTTTCAGTGCTAGAAGGAGCTTGAGAGGTCTGTCCTTTGGTGGCCTAAGAAGAAGTTTCTCCTTCTGTAGACTTGTGACCTTCTATCCCTTGTTTAGTATCTTGAGGGGCCTCATTTGAAATAGGCTGAGTGACCGGAGGATAGGGCTGAACTTTCTCCAAAACTAACTCACTCGATACCAGTTTGGCATATGCATTCCCTTCTATCATTTCCTATTCAGGTGCCTCGGTGTCCATGATATCCTCATCAATTTGTATAGTGTTAGCAGGGTCTTGCTTAGTGATATCAGGATCTTGCTCGGTGACATCAACTATTTCAACTTCAGCTTGCTCACCAACATTCTTGATTCGAAAGATTTTCTGCCATTTTTCTTTGGTCTCATTCTCTACATCCACGTAAAGGCTATTCTTCAATTTCAAGGCTCTTTGCTTGACTAGGAAGTTTGAGTGGTAGTTTGTTAGATGTTCAGTGATCTCATCTACTGACATGTCTTGAAAGAGATGTACTAGACTTCTTTCTCTCATTTTGTTCTCTGAGTCCATGGCATATTTCCACCTATTATCAATATGCAAATACAATTCTTTTGGAAGAGAATTAGTTACTTCCAATGGGACCAATCAAAATTTTAGAAGTGTGTAGATTACAGCTTCTTCTATTTGTCTATTTTCTTCATCAGATCTAGATTCATATTTAACATATCAAAATGATCCAAATCCACCATATTGCTTCAAGTTAGTACAAAAATTATCAACACTATGTACTTCTTCCTTTTTTCTCTTAACAATCTAAAATTTGCTTGCATCTTCAGATTCGGTGTCACTAGACTCTTTAGTCAAAATGAGTCTCCGAGTAGATTTCTTGTAAGTTTTTGTTACCTTTGGTGTGGCAACATTCTTTAGTTTCTTACTCGGTGATGCTGCAGATGATCATGTGTTTGGGCGCTTGACTGAAAGAGTCGGTGATACCTTTGATGTATCCAGAATCTTCCTTTTCAGAACTTTCCCTTTAGACAATTCGATGCTCAAGGTAATAGCTGCCTCTTGAGCTTCAGATTCCTCCTCGGTGATTACTATAGTGCCCTTGACAGGTGTGGAGGAAGAACCTTCTCCAAATTTCTCTGTTAATGCTTTGATCATTTTGTTGCCTTCCTTGTAGCCTTTGGTACTACAATACTCATCTTTACTTTTTCCTTTACTTCTTCATATGTTCCATACCTCAGCTTGGTAGCAAGCCTTGGTAATGTAAGAAAAACATCTATCTGCTGCTGTGTGATGTCAAAATCAATCTCATAACCCATAGGTGGCAAAGATTGGGTTCTTGGTTCCACAGCATTAACATAGTAGTAATCAATGTCTACTTCAAAACATATGTCATCCTTGTATTTCTCTACTAACTGGGGTGGGATCTGGTACCTATTATGCATCCTTTCCTAAAACTTGCTGAAATAATCATCCATAATATCATTAAAATTATCACCTAGCTTCTTGATGAAGTCATTGATTTGATGGGTGATTGGTCGGCGTAGCTCCCAAACTACATTACCGACTGATGGAAAGAATTTCTCAAAATAGAAAAAAATGCATACTAGAAGTGATCCAAAATTCAGAGTGTTAGCCAAGTTTTTCTTCTTCGGCTTCCTTATGGTGTTTAGATTCTCAAACAGGTTTTTCAACAATACTTCACAAAGATCAATTTTCATTCCTTTTTTCACAATTTTATATTCTAAATTGAGTGCTGCACAAGGTACATTGTTTTCCCTTGCCGATTGGAAAAAATAATAACCTATGACTAATGGCAAACTTCAGCTCTACATCTATCACATTGTTTAGTTTCAATCCTCTGCAATCTAATTCAACTCCGGTTAGAGTGATCAATTCCTTTTGTGATATCATTTTCTGAGCTTGGGCATGATCAAAGATAGGGTAACCGGTGATCAAATGAATGATTTCCTTGGTGATTTTAAATGGTTTCTCTTCTAACCACATGAAATCATCATGAAATCTGCTCAGAACAAACTTGACCCACTGGGGTTTGAATACATAGGGATAGGTTAGGGCTTTGGTCAATCCCTTGATTTTGATGTGTTCATACTTGCTATCCAATTTCCCATCAGTACATAATTCATCATATGTGTCCTTGATTTCAACATGACCTATTTCCTCAACACGACACTTAGTGAAGAATCTGACATCCTCAACTAGTAAAACCTTATCTGGAATGAGTGAAAATGCAGTTTTATCATCCGGTTCATAAGCTACTTTGGGAGTTAAAGAGTATTTCAGTGAGGGCTTTTCAATGTTCTCAACAATAATGGGCTTCTGGATCTTAGGGGCCATTGCAGATTTCGGATAATCACTTAACAAAAGATTTTTAGGGTTCAAAGTCTTTCAAATGACAAATGCTTCCCACTTAGCAAATGTAAAATAGATATTCACAACTAATGTGATCGGTAAACTAGTTCTTAGAAATGCTTGAGATTGATGTGTAAATACCTTGAAATTCGTTCAGGAGGTGGTTTGATCGCCTTGAATTGCTTTGCTCTGCTTTCTTGAAAACTTGGTAAGTGTGAAATGACTATGTAAGAGCTTTAAGTACACAATATACCTTATCGGGCTTCATGCAATTAGGTCAAAAGACATTAAATGCACTTGGTACCACTTCCCTTTTTATGCTTTTACCGAGTAGCCAGTCTTCATGTATCCATCGACTAGACAGGCTTCCAAAAGACTTGATAAAATTTCAAATTTCCTAATGCATCTTTAGCTATGCAAATTTTGAATTAAGTACATGATAAAATAGGAACTATTAAGATTTGACCTTTGAGAGAATGCAGTCCCTTCATACCTTTACCGATTAATTTGGAATAGGTGCACCTAACTCGGTAGGTAAGGTGCTTTCTTCATTTGATACAATTTCCTTCTTTTTCCAAACCATCTGTAATTTGCCTTTTATTTCTTCAATGTCTCCTCTAGGTTGATCTCTGCAATCTCTAGCCAAGTGTCCAATTTTGTGACAATGAAAACATGCCATACCAGGATTTCTCCATGATCTTCGGTTGTTTATTCCAAACCTTATAAAATAGTTGGCACTTATATGTCCATATCTTCCACAACATTCACACCATATCCTTGTATTGTAATTCCATGGTACTATAGAATATTGTCGGTAAGGATCTGTGTGAGTTCAATAAACCTCTAGAATTTGCTCGGTGTGTAGACCACATATAGTTCTTCTGCTTAAACCAACACTTCTCAGTACTATGTCCATATCTATTGTAGTTTTTACAAAACCCTTTGAATTTTGCCTTCTGATAATTGTTAACAGACTTTGTCCTACATTGATTAGATGTATGACCATACTTATTGCAATTGTAACAATAACCATTAGACCTAATGACATTCGGTTGCTTACCTTTTTTGATTTGGCACAAGTTAGCAGTATGACCTTGATTTCCACAGTAGTTGCAAATAGGCTTCTTTCCTTTGATGTTCTTCTTGTTTCCAACTTTCTTTGATGATTATCCTCTCTCAGTAATGTGGATTCCCTTCTCAATAGAGTCTTTTCCTTTGTAACCGAGTCATGCTTCTTTTTTGAGTCTTCTTGTATTCAGTTTCTCATCCAACATTTTTGATTCTTTATAACTCTTCTTCAGTGTTTCTTTGGATTTCTTCTCTATTTCAAGTTCATCGGTCAACCTTGATACTTCAAGTTTCAATGCTTGATTCTCATTATCCTTCAAATTTGCTTCATGATGTGCATAACCCAATTGATCTGACAGATTACTTTGTATTCCAATCATCCTAGTGATTTCATCATTCTTTTTAGATACTAATGCTTCAAGCTATTGTCTTTCTCTTTCTAAATCTCTTACTTTATCCTTAGTTGTCCTCAATGCATCAAGATTTTCAGTCATCTGTGTGCTGAAATGTTCATGTCCTCTTTTCATTGCTTTTAGCTGATTAGTCAGTGCTTTGTTCTTTTCTTTCAGTTCTCCAATCATCTCTTCACTCTTTTCTTTGTATGTTTGCAATTACTTGATTAGCATGATCCAACTCTTCTTGCAAATACACAATTCTTGGAGATTGTTTATAGCTTTCCATTGATAAGATCTTTTTCTTTAGACTGTTAAACCCTTTTCCAAGATTCAAGCTCTGATACCAATTGTTAGTACCAACATGGAAAGCTAATGTACTGAGAGGGGAGGGGTGAATCAGTACTTCAAATCCTTTTACCAACAATATCTTTATTGTTATGCATAAAAAAAAAACTGTTGTAACATAACATAAAGCTAAAACAAATAGATAACAATCATACATGATTCACTCCATAACACATATATTTTGGTTACATAGAAACTCTTGGTTAGAGAGAAAAACTGCAGTGGGGATGACACCCACAACTTCACTACTGCAATAATAAAGAGTGCTCGGTTAGAGCTACATGTTTAGCTATTTTTGATAGCTTACCTTGTTAGGAGTATCAAAATCTTTAGATCTACCTTGCTAAAGGATTTTACAACACTTATTCTAAATGCTACACTTGGTTAAAGGCTTTACAATTTATAGACTTTATTAGAGTCTTTTACCCTATTAAAGGTTTCTCTTATAACTTCAAAATATTACAATAAAATCTTTTACAAATATCTACAACTTTACATCTGAAATGTTATAGCAGATTCTATATGCTCAAAATGAGATTACCTTGCTTATAGCATACCTCGGTAACCCATAGAATAACTCTGTAAACCCTTCTGTTTACTCTGTTCCTTTACTGTTCTCTGAAATCCTTCTTGGTGACCTCTGTGTCTCTGTAATAGTCATAACACTCAGTGCTTTCTTATGTATCAAACATGTCTTGCTTCATACACCTCTATATGTCTCTATCTGATCTCAATCCATGTTGTATAAATAGATCTCTTATGTCAGTGATCTGCTTCATTGCTTCGATCTTACAAACATGATTTATCGAATGAATAACCATACAAAATATTTCACTGGATAGATGACCTCAAAATCATACACAATCCGTAAGTGCAATTTCCAATGTGATAATGGTTCTATGTTCCTCGATCTTGTAAAACATTTCCACATGTGTGTCTAGGTTCAATGAATCTAGTAACACGTTTCACTCGGTGTATATGAACTCGGTGTATCATTATTTTTGCTCGATAGTCATACAATGTTACTCGGTAGACAGCTCGGTGTATACTGGGCTCTATGACTACTTTCTTCTATAACCGACTACTCTATGCATACCGACTGAATGTTTTGGTAGTAGTAACCGACTAGAGTATATAGAATGACTTTGGATATAAAACTAGTGGCAACTTAATAAGTAGTAACACCTCCATCTTTGCAGGAATGATGAAAATGACTCCCCATCTTTTTGTTTGGTGTTGCATAGAGTGGTAACTGATATATCTATCTCTATGTTGTATGAGAAATGTTGGATAAAAGCTTCTGCTGCATCACCCCATGACTTAATTCTAGGTGGAAGTTGAGAGAACCATTCCATATCTTTATCACCTAAGCTTTGTGGGAACAATCTCATCAAGTATGTTTCTTCTGCTGCTACCTCAAAGCAAGCTGTGAAAAATTGTCTTATATGTGCCTTAGGATCTCCTTTTCCTCTGTGCTTATCGAACTTAGGTGTCACAAAATGTGTAGGAAAAGGAGGCATTGAAATGCTTTTGTCAAATGGATAGGGACATATGTCTCTCATTGTATAAGATGGCTTTGGTGTATTTATGTCCTCCATTTTCTTTTGTAAGTCCTAAATTCACTGCTCCAAATTGTTCTTAGGTGGAGACCAACTTCTTGGACCATACCCCATTCCTAAACCACCGAGTGGAGGAGGAGCATGTTGCATATATGGATGGTATTGATCATAAACATGTTCATAAGGATGAGATCTATAATGATACTACGTATAGGGACCACCTAGTACAAAGTCATAATGAGGAATGGAATATCTGCTTTGTCCATGCATATCATATTCTATAGGCATGTCATGTGTTTATTCTTGTGTACTGCCCCCAAATTTGACACGGGGTTTTCTAGTATCCAAATTTTGAGCATGCTTTGGGATATCCAATTGTTTTTGAGGTTGGTCCCTAGAATTGGTATGCGATTGAGTATATTTATCTGCATAAGAATTCCATAAAGGTCTGTGTAGATGGAGTTGTTCATGAGATGCTCTTTCATTAGTATCATAAGCTTGACCATGTGTATTTGAGATCTCAAGTTTTCGAAACAAGGATGATGGTGACTCGAGCATGAAACGTGGTCCTCTAGTACCTCCACTATTAGGTATCCTTTGATCCATGTTGAGATGAGTTTCTTGCAAACGTCAATTTTCCACTATTTGAGACATGTCAAAATCATGAGGTATCTTAGCTCCACTTTGTGCCATCACTTGTAGAAAATATCGTCTATGTCTTTTTATGATCTCTTCAACCAATCTATTAAAATGGGGATCCATGATAGAGTCTTCCACTTTTGCTGAATGTACTTAAATATTATCCATAGGGTGAACTCACAAAGTTGGTTCCCACTTTCGCCAACGAAGGAATTTGGCAAAAGCGAGGAGTTTAATTTTTGAGGGGTTCGAGTGAAGTAGGGGTGTTCGAACGGAATACCCTTTGGGGTTCGAGCGAAGCCCCCACTTTGCTCGAACCCCCTCTTTCGAGCGAAGCACCTTTAATGCTTGTTTATGTCATTTTTCAATTATAGTGCCAGGATTCGATCGAATCCCCCTTCATTCAAACCCCACTAAAAATGGGGGTTCACTTGAACTCCCCTTCGTTCGAACCCCTTTTTTAGCACTTCTCTGAAGATTTCTACATTTTTTTGCAGATTTTTGGCCTTAAAACTTATGGTTGAAGGCTCAAATGGAATAATCTTGACAACCCAAAATGTAGTATTGTAGTCCTCGAAGAAATATTTCCAATGACTATAATTTTATTACATATTGAGTTTATTATGAACTTGTTTTTTTAATTTTACCAAACATAGGTTTTTCACCTAACATGAACTTCTCTGTTCAACGCAATGGGAAAAATAGGAAACTAATTCAAAAAAAATCTGAAAAATATCTAAGCCCCAGGTATTGATGTCTTCTTTCTAAAAAAAATAAAAAAATTGAATTTCATTATATATAGAACAAGTTATGTGTTCAAACTTAAACCTATGTCTGAATTATGACTAGTCGGACTTCAAACCTTAATAAAATAAAAAATATTAAACATATCACTATCAAACCAATTGCAAGCCCTAGATATTGATGTTACAAACCAAAATTCGAAAGAATTGAGTTTTTATCATTTATAGAAAAAAAAGTTATGCATTTTGGGACGCACATCACTCTTAAAAAATGTAGTATGTTGTTAAAAACTACTTTTCGAGGGAGATGGAAATTTTTTTAAAAAGACCTTCAAAAAAAATTGAAAAAAAATATATAGAATCTACAGACAAAATGCTACAAATCACTAATTTACATCATCTTCAAATTCTTAATAGTTTAAAAGTTATAGTTGTCGGAAGTTGAAGATTATTTTAAAATTATTCATCTCAGTGTCAAAAGTGGCAAAAAAGTGGGAACCATTATTGTGAGTTCACCCCACATTGTTATTATGTGTATCATTGTTGTTTGTATTATCTAGGTTCTTAACATTTTGAGTGTTTTTATAGATGTCCATGTCAGGTAATGTGGCATGATCAGAATTGAAAAAGATATCATTGTCTTACTCATAGCCACTCATGTTTGCAGACTCTTGAGCCTCTTTATCTTCTCTCCTAGATTTTTGGGAATGGGTTTCAACCATGAAATAGGTCTTGACAAAGATGTGTGAGACTAGATGAAAATGGAAAGAGTATGGAAGACCAAGAGTTGGATGGAATGTAAATGAATCTGAGGTGTATTTGCAATGTTCAAAATGTAAGACCAAGTATGTATGTAGTAGAGTAGGTGTAGCTTCCAAAGAGATGATAGTTTCTTTTCATGAGGTAAGTTGACCTTGACTCTAAGTAAGACCAAATGAGTCCCAAAGGTGATAGTCCTTGATGAGGGACCACTTACTAAAATGTTGTTATATGTAGTGTGTTGACAAAGCAATATGAGGACAAGCAAGTGATCTTTCGACTCAATTTTAGACAAATGTGTATGTAATGCAAGGTGTAAAGCAATGATGAACTTTGTGAGACCCAAATATAGGTTGAATTCGAGATGAAAATTAGGAGAAATAACTTAGGAAGCTCAAGAACTCTGAAATTGATTACTCTTGTTTGTTGGACTATGAGGTTTTCCAATACTAAACACAGACGTGCTTGTATACTTCACAGATGCAGTTTCTAAAATATGAGTACAATTTTTTAAATTTGTGAATTTGTTTTTGTGACCAAATCTGAATTTTTGACCATTTTTTGTGACAAGAGAACACAATGTTGATGAGGACTCTATGTTTGCAGGTGTTTGGACTCAAAATGACTCAAAAGAAAAGTATGTTGTTTGATGTAAAAAAAATTTTGCATACACTTGAAGACACAAAAGACACAATGTTTTGATATTTGATCTTGAATGTTTGAATGTTTAAATGAAGACAAGAACAATTCCTAAGGTTGGCCAGGACAATAGTTGTTGATCCCACATGGGGTTTCCCCTGAGGCTACGCTATTAAAAGTAGATACTCAGATGCTTGACCCCACTAGCTCCACCCTCAACACTCACTTCTCTGGGGAAGCCAAGCATCAGTCCCCATGAAAACTCCCCATGGTGACTTTTGTATCTCTACTAAGAACCATATGTGTGTGGGCCTCTCTAGAGGTCTAACCTCCTACCCCAACAACTAGAAGGATTTTGGCTTTCTAAAACAAAAAGGTGCTAGTAAGGGCATCCGCTCATGTGGCCATACATGTGAAACTTTCAACTTTGTAAATATAGAAGGCTCCCAGCCGGTAGGGGTTACACCCTACTATTGATCAAATAAATTTGGTTAAACGGGTTTATGGGGAGACATGGTGTTGATATGAACTAGTCAGCACATGTTACCGATGGCTTTCACCATGGATATAGTTATTTATAATGGTTCAGAAGAGGTGGGTTTTCCTCACTACCAATTGGGTCATTCTCTCCTCACTAGTAGTCCTAATGACCACATGGGGAGACATGCCCTCTAGAGATTAAACAAAAAAAGCCTATTGCTCAAGACACAAAAGACACTAGTTTAATTTTAGTGCACCAATTGAAGTGTTTGCTAATCTATGAAAACAAGGTACATAATGAAAATCAAAAGAAAACCCTTGCCAAGATCCTGCAACAAAGATTTGTTAGTAGTTTTGCAATAATACCCCTCCTGCAAGCACACAAGTTAGGTAAATTTTAGATCCAAAAAACTTTTTGAAATAGGGGCTTTCAACAATGCATTTTTTGACAAGTTCAAAGATTTGATTCATCATTAAAAAAATACCACCTGCAAAATTTCAAGACATTTCTAGAAATGTAAGAAAATCCAAAAAAATTGCTAATTTGCTCCAAAAAATAATTTTTTATGTAACATCATAAAAAGTGCATATAAAATGCAAAATTGATCCAACAAATCTAATTTTTTTACTAGACACTCTTGATAGCCTTCCAAACCTGCATAAAACAATTCCTGCAAAAATAACAAGAAGTTTGTGAGATATGATCAAAATATTGCAAAACCCTAAGTTTTAAAGATCCGATTTTTGAGGAAATATTTTGCATCAAAATTAAAATCACAACGCATAGATCCTATATATAATTCTAAGATATTTCCAAAAATATAAACAAATCCAAAAAATTCGCTCATTTTCTCTCAAACTTAATTTTTTATGAAAATACATTAAAAATTCATAGAAAATGCAAATATGCTCCAACAATTCTATATTTTGGAGTGAGAGCATGTGATATTGTTTTTGACTTGCATAAATAATTTCATGCCAAAATTCAAAGCCGTTTGTGAGATCTTGATCAAAATAATGAAAAATACTAATATTTAAAGATCCATTTTCTTAGGAAATATTTTGCATCAAAATTAAAATCACGAGAACAGATCTTGTGTATACATCTGAGAAATTTCCAAAAATATAAGAAAATCCAAAAAATTCTCTCATTTACTCTCAAAATTAATTTTTTATGAAAATTCATAAACAATTCATAGAAAATGCAAATGTGCTCGAAAAATTCTGAATTTTGGATTGAGATCTCTTGATACTATCTTCAACCTGTCAACAAATTTTGGTGCAAAATTTCCAAGCCATTTATGAGATCTAATCAAATATTTCCTAGATCTTGATCTTGTTGGTATTTTGGTATGGTTCTGTCATTTATGTCAACACCTACTAACACTTATCAACTCTGGTACTTTGGAGAATCAACAACATTCACCAGCAAGCAAATGACTTATGCACAGTCACCGATATCTGGTACACCAAAAGGATATAATGTTCACCAATACTTGGAATGGCATGGAGACCACTTGGTTATGTCGAAGACATCGTTTGGACACTTTGTCTTGAAGATTTGTTTTATTGGCATATTGGTATTTGCATATTTGTTGTTATCGGCAAATAGGTCCAGGTTATAAACCGGTAGGTTTATCTTTTTCAGATCAGCACGACACTCTATGAAGATGTTTTATTATTGTTGTAAATGCACCAAGCCGACATGTTGAATTGGTTATTGCATCGAATATTGTTTTATTTGTAAATTGATTTTATTGTAATATCCTTTAGAGCCGACCTACTAAAATTGGTCTTAGGTTATGATATAAATGTAAGATCGAATGTGGAATGTGAAAAAAAATTGTGTGAAGGTATATACAAGATTAACCAGAGTTATACACACAAACATCATTTGAAGGTTGAAGGAGGTTTTTGTGAAGACAATCAGAACTACATTGGTACTGAATCCAGCATAGAAAGATGCTAATTTGAGCAGTACATTCATATTGGATTTGACCATCCAACTATAGTCAGTGTGACTCCCATTTTGTGTTTGAGCAGTGAGCTCTAGGCGCTTGGCCTTTTTGCATGTGCAGACCCCATTTGCATACACTTACTATCAGTAGTATCATCTGATTGTGGGTAAGGTTTTCCATCGTGGCTTTTCCCCTTATAGGGTTTCCCCATACAAATACTGGTGTTATGTGTTGTGGATGACTTTGTCTTTTTGTTTCATGCATTAATCTTAGCCGATATTGCAATTATCTGATAAAATTGTCTACCAGCATAAAAGACTAGTTTACTGGTATTAAGCATTAAATTGGTTAAGTTGTTTTTTGTTTGAATTTATTTGACAATTGATTCACCCCCCCTGCCCCCTCTCAGTTATCTCTGGGACCTAACAGATCTTGTGTCCAAAACCCTAGCTGCACAAGGTTATTTTCCAAATTGTTTTATAAAACAACAATTAATAGTTAGGAAAACCATCCCAAAAAAAAACATAGATCTAACAAAAATCCATGTCCCACGGGGCGTGCCAAAATGTTTAAGGTGAAAGTGGATAACAATGTTTAAAGACTAAAATACATTCAACCACAAAACCCTAGCCTAACAACAACAAAGATCCACCATAACATATGAAGATTACCTAAGACAATGAAAATCAATGAAAATCACAAATATGATACCATCACATGTCCAATAGGGTATGGATCTCCATTCTTCCTATCTCCATTGATCTTGCTTGATATATTTGCTCTCAGATTTTATGTGTGCACAAGAGCTCAACAAAGAATGAAAATGTGGTTGCAAGTAGGCTTGATCGCATGTGAAAATTTGAAAGCGTAGTTGGGGGTTGATAACAAAGGAAACTTCTCCTTATATAGAAGACACTATAATAAATGGAGGGATAAGATTGAGAGGTGTAAAAGATAAATGGTCGGCTAAGATTAGAGGGTAGGTAGAGAAAATAAAATAATAATGAGAGGGTAGGTTGTGTAGGAGTTAAGAGATGAATGGCATGTGTCATAGGTGGAAAAGGCTAATGAATTAATTAAATAAATAAAGATTTATTTAATTAACAGAAGAAGTAGGATCAATTAAATAAATAAGATATTTATTTAATTTAGGAAAAGGGGAATTTAAATAAATAAAGGTAGTTGGGGGTTGATAACGAAGGAAGCATCTCCTTATATAGAAGACAATATAAGAAATGGAGGGATAAGATTGAGAGGTGTAAAAGATAAATGATTAGCTAAGATTAGAGGGTAGGTAGAAAAAATAATGAGAGGGTAGGTAGTGTAGGAATTAAGAGATGAATGGCATGTGTCATAGGTGGAAAAAGCTAATGAATTAATTAAATAAATAAAGATTTATTTAATTAATAGAAGAAGTGGGATCAATTAAATTAATGAGATATTTATTTAATTTAGGAAAAGGGGAATTTAAATAAATAAAGGTATTTATTTAAATGAGAAATAAGGCTAGAAGAGGATAAATGAATTAATTAAATAAATAAAGATTTATTTAATTAATAGAAGAAGTGGGATCAATTAAATAAATAAGATATTTATTTAATTTAGGAAAAGGGGAATTTAAATAAATAAAGGTATTTATTTAAATGAGAAATAAGGCTAGAAGAGGATAAATGAATTAATTAAATAAATAAAGATTTATTTAATTAATAGAAGAATTACGCTAAAATAATTAAATAAATAAAATATTTATTTAATTAGACAAGAGAATTTTAGGTGTCTACACACACAATGAACACCAAATATGATGTGAAATACCCATGAAGGGAAAAACCACAGAGAATGTTAGTTCTCAATATAAAACACTGGTTAAGGTGACACCAATTAAGGTGATTTTTACAAAGGGTACGTCACTATAATTGGGCTCACTTCCCAGAAAAAGGCTCAGTTCTAAAGAAAGAAAGAAAAAGGAAAGGTAATCCACCACTGTAACACACACTGCAAAAACCAGAATACTTCTAGTACCTCAACACCAACACATTTTTCACATTATCAATAATCAAATCCTTCATTTTCAATCTTGCATATCTTCAATAACAATGCCACACTTTTTCCATACTAACACAATCAGATCATCCTCATATATATATATATTGTCTTTCAGTAAACATAATCTTCTAAGTTTGCCAAGGCAAAGATCTAAAATAGGTCAACACTAAATATTCTGGTGGTGGGAAGGAATGAGATATATACCATACTACAACACACGTCAATAGTCAGATCAACACATTACATCCATTACAAATCACACGCTATGCCAATGCCACTACACATCCTCAAATTTTAGACTTAATCTAGACTAGAAAAAGCACCACCCAAACTAACAAAGATAGGAATGGAACCAAGATACAATCGATCAACACCATATTATCCAATAAACAAAAATATCCAGATCATTAACTCAACCAATCCATGTTGAATATCAACTATAGCACATCTTCCAAAGTACAAAGGATTCCAAGAACACATCTTCCAGATCACCGACACCAATAACATCAATGAGATTAATGACAACCATTATGTTGACATCAATGGAAATAATTCATAATCATCAATATCACAATTGCAACATTTCCAACTTTTTACTTTATGTCTACATGTCCGATCTGAGACTACATGTACATGCTAATTCTTACCAATTTCACATCTTTATCCCTAGATCATGCATTCAATTTACATGTTTTCTATAATTTATTTTCAACTTTAACTCAAGGAGTATTTAATTCACTTTGTTCTTAGTCCTTTTGAATGAGATTTGTGATAGATCAAAGTGGATCCATCCTCCTTCCAAGTTTTATCGTTGGTCATAGGTTTAATTCTTATTTTGTATGTATAAACTTGTGACCCTAATTCTCATTATTATAAAATATAACAATGATAATGTAGGTGTTTTTAGAGGATATAGTAGATGGTGGATTAGTACTCATCCCATCGATGATCCTACATCATGGGCATATTGAAGAAATGAGTTAGACGAGGATGAGGAGGATGAGAATAGAAATGAGGAGGAGGATCAATTGACTATAAAGGATAGAGAAGATCTAGATGACATGGAGGAGAGAGTAGAGATAGAGAAGAGAGATGATGATACACTATTGGAGAGACATGTTTGAATCATGTGTATTATGACCATTACCCTCCTCAACTACAGCACCGAGTCAATATGAGAATGGAAAGATGAGTGATTTGTCCACTACTATTGGAAGTATGTGTTGATGTGTTGTTGTGGTTGTCATTGATGTCAAAAAATTTGTTCCAAAATAGTCCATTGGTTTTAAATGTTTGTGGTGTAGATATATCTTGTTGCGTTGATGTTGTAGGTGTTCATTATTTTTTCTAGAAACGTTTGGGTCTGAAAAGTGTTGTTGGCATTTTTTTATTATGGTTATCTTTGTTGGGTATAGTTTTGGTATCATGGATATGATTGTTCTATGGTTCAAAAATATCTTTGTATTCTCTAGGTGTTGAAGCAGTGTTAGTCTTTAGTTGTAATATTATACATTTGACCTATTCTTAGGTTCGGATATGAATTGTGGGAGATTGTTTGATGTGTTATGGGTCTCACTATAGCATGTGGAGATCCAGATTTGAGTTTCTTGCATTCAAGAATATGTTTTGAACTTTAATTGTTTATATGGATACATAGAATTTGGATATTTTGGTTATGTTCTGATTATTGTGAATTGGTGAAGATATTTGGGTGATGTGCTTTGATCCTTCCTTTCTCCTAGAGTGGATCAACGAGTGTATTTTTGGTCCAAAAGGCATATTTTGTTTCATGCCAACTTGAGTCAAGCTTTGATGACCTATCTTGTATATAAGGATGTATATGATTGAGTTGTGTAGAGGAAAGGAAGGAAAGAGTGATGAGGTATGGAATGCAGATGCATGATGCAAGGCTAATCAATGAGGTTCGGTAAAGTGGAGAGAAGAAGAGTTGTGTTTGGATGATATGGAAGCTATACTGAGACTATGATGGAGTTATGAGATAAAGTGTTGGTAGCTGAGGTTTGAGTTAAGTGTTTTGATGTTTGTTGGTTGATGCAGAGTTCAAGGAAAACTTCATGATCATGATATCCTTCTTTTCATATAAATTTGTATGTTGCCTTGAGTTCAGTTAGCTTTAGGTATTGCAAGTCCTCTTTTGTATCTTGTGCCATGATTAGTTAGCCTTGGTTTGGAAGTCTGGAGTAGTTATCTCTTTTCTTTGTAATATGATATACATAGTAGATATATATTGTGGGTAAGTGCTCACTATGGTTTTTCCTTGTTTGGGTTTTCCACATAGAAAATATTGGTGTTGATGTGTTGGATGTGTGATGAAGTTTAATTGCTTATACGTTGCACTTAGTTTTTGTTTTGGAATGATTCACCCCCCTCTCAGTCTTGCCTTGGGTTCAATATACTATTCCCTCAACTAAAATGATTATTACAATAATAAAAAATCTTAAGAGTACAAATAATCTTGATTGGGGAGATGATGGTCTAGGTGAGAAGATTATATATATGGGTATGTGCAAGTTCATGGTGGTCCAAAGAGACGCTTAAGTAGCAATGAAAATCAGAAAAATAGAGAGGAAAGTTGACCCTAAAATTTGAAAAAGTTACCAACAATATTTCAAAAATATGTAAGAATAGAATTTGTAGAAAATTGAATGTAGTTTCTAAGCTACTAGTTGTCTTCTGAAAAAAAAAATCTATTTGAGAAAATTTTGAAGTTTCAATGCAGTAGTACTAAAATTCTACGAAAAAGATAAGAAGCAGGTATCTATCTGACCACCCTAACTACAATCAAATCATAATATTTTTTTATTTTAGATATAAGTAGAAGAATTATGTTGACATGTGATACATTTTTTTTTTTGAATTAAATAATTAATTATGATTTTTTATACTAAATTTTAAAAAAAATATAAAAACTTGTTTGTCTGACCACCATAACTTGGTCAAAACTTTAAGAAATTCAACTTTTTTTTAATCGTATAGTATACGAAGCATAGAATGTGATGCATGTTTTGGATTAAAAAAAGGTTAGACTGTTTAAAATTTATAGATATTTTCTATCAATGTATGACTCAAGACTTTAGTCAGAATATCACCACTTTTTGGCCCCTCATGATCCCACACATACCCATATACACTAATTTAGAATACTAGATATTTGTTAAAATTTGTATATATATTATGTGATGCTGGAATTCACACTTATTTAATTTCTTGTAGTTGGTACACAAGGATGACACAACTTTGTGGGTCACATCAAAGATAATATGGTCCCTACCATAGTTATCTAGTGACAAGTGTAGGCCAACTATAAGCCCTACCATAGTGTAGGATGACATGTGGACATCTTTGAACCTATGAAAGAATTGAGAGTTGTGTATGACCCTAGACAAGATGATAGATTAATCTTGCATATTTTTCCTCTATAGAAAAGTGGAGCTACAACAAGTTGAGAAAGATCAACTGCAATTTTAGTACTTGAGTGCGATGGTAGAGGTATAAAAGCTTAGAGACCTTGTCCATGGACTAGGGAAATAAAGTAGTTATAGGAGTTACACACATTATTCAACATCACATAGAAATGCATCCATCAAATGACCACCATCAAGAACCAAGGGTTTTAGTAGCCACTTTTCATAAGGTGATAAGAAATTTTGTTAATATTATACATCAGATTTTATTATAAGGATGATTTTACTACATATATTTTATGTAAAAGTTCTTTGAATACACACACACACACACACACACACATATATGGATGTATGTATGTATGTATCTATGTATGTATGTATGTATGTATGTATGTATGTATATGTATGTGTATGTATATATATGTATATATATACATATATATACATACACATACATATACATATATATACATATATATATATATATACATACATACACATACATATACATATATACATATACACACACACATGTATACACACAAAGATGCAAAATAAATACAATTGTGATTTGATTAAATAAACTAGTTAGATTTATTAATAAATATAGTAATGATTAAATTATTACCTATGTAAATGTGACCTAATTAGATGTATATAGAAAGAGATCTATTAGATATAGTTCATGTTGGCAACAACAATGTGAGAAAACTGAGAGGGGGGGGGGGGGTGAATTAGTTTTCAACAAGCTTAAACAAATTAATCTCAACTTCAAATTTGATCAAGAACAACAATACCAAAGATAAACACCACATCAACAAAACACATAGCACAAAAAATTTTGATGTGGAAAACCCGGTTAAGGGAAAATGTAATGCCTTGCCAGGAAACCCCAAAGGGATAAACATAAAACACACAAATGGAGTGCAAATATATTTTTTAAAATAAGACACAACATAATGATACAATGAGTTATCAAAAACTCAGATAAAACAACAGAAGACTAAACAAAACCTAAGGAGTTTCCGAACGTGATTACTTAATTTAACATCTAACTCAATTCATGATATTTGATCCAATTAAGCAGGTTAACTTAATTTTATTTTATTAATTTAAACAAGGATATAATTTGTTCACTAAAATTATAGATAATAGGACGCGTTCATCCATTAGGGTTGAAGATGAGGCTAAAATGAGGAAATTTACCCATTAAAGTTAAAACATAGATGACATGAGGACGTTCATTCATTAGAATTAAAATATAGAAAACTTAACAAAGTTCATCCATTAGAGTTAAAGCTATGGTTAACATGATTAAGTTCATCCAATAAATTTTAACCATTCATTAAGTTGAATTTTACATTAAACACATGCCATGCATCTAGTCCCATAACGTACTTTAACTTCATCATAAACTAATGAATACTTTCCATGCATACTTAATGGTGCTATTGATACTAAATATATTCCATTATTCTAATCTACATTCTTTCATGATCCACATTACTACATCTAAAAGATGACTGCATACATGCATTTACGATTAATTTTATCTTATCCACTTTATACATTCTAACATAATGCCATCCATACATGCAAGAACTAAAAAGGAAATATAAGAACATAAGGGTCACATAACACGAAATCTATATCAGAGTTCACCCCTAGAGGGCTACATCTCCAGGTCTACTCAATTGCAAGACCCCTCTGATCATTAAATAAGTTAAGAATACATAAGGTTCACATCATTTAATCTCTTGCCATCAAGGCCATCATAACAAATATACAAACGACCACATCAGTCAAATAAATACATAAATGATCCCTGAATAGGAAAGGATCCAACTAAACATAATAGAAGGAAATACAAAGCTCCACTGGAGCATCCATGAAACTAAGTGATCACAACCCAAGGTTTAGCATGATATTAGGTTCTCACAAGGGCATAGGAAAATGGACGACTCCACAACAGAGCTTTGATCAAGGGCAACACAGCAACATACTTACAACATATTCAAATGAAATCCTAAAACCCTAGAATACCCAAGGTCGAGCAAACAGAGTTCAATAGGGTAGGACTACTCACTTGGTCAAACTAGACATCATACAAGGTGCATTGACTGGCAATACTCTAACTAGAGACCTGACCAGTTATGGTCAACCACCAATCAACACTCAACACCCGCATAAAGGACATGACCAGTTATAACACCATCACAAGGCAACAGTCAAACTCGAGACCGAGGACAGAAACAGGTACCCCAAATCAACCAAACGACAGGGTCCAAACAAAAAAATCAAGGCCTTGCCATTACTTAAATAAAAGCGAAAACAAAAAATTAAAAATGCATAGGCATAGATTGGAAGAGACAATCTTCTTTCTTATTTTTTACACACAATGATCAATCCAGTTTTCTAAAGGATCTAAGTTTCCAAAACACATTAACAGAAAAAACATCATTATAAGGTGAATACAATACGGCAATTGCAATAGTACCATTCGTCTATTTCTCAATATAGAGGAAAAATATAAACTAAACCATTTATTTTACTAAATAAAAATATCATTAACTTACCAATTTTCTGAACGATACATTATTAAATTTCCAATAATTCTAATAGTATATCATTTAAATTTTTAAAATATCCAATGATAAAATATTTCATTTTTCAATTACCCAAATACTACAGTATTTCATTTCTAAAATTTCTAGATAACCTATTATCATTTAATTTCTCAAATAATATATTATTTAAAATTTCCAAATAATAAATATATTTTATTTTTCAAAAAAAATTCCATATTCAACATTAAAAAAAATGCAAATTCAACATTTATATATATATATATATATATATATATATATATATATATATATATATATATATATATATATATATATATATATATATATATATATATATATATATATATATATTAATTATTCACTAATTAAATATATACATTAATTAAAAAATTAAGAAATAAAGTTTATCATTAAATAATATATAAAAAAAAAACTATTAAATAAAATATAATTTATAAAATCCATTTTTTTTAACATAAAATAAATGCTGAAACTTTATTTATTTAATTATTTTTTTGTTTTTAACAAAAAAAAAGGCTACCCATGTGGAGGACCCCATGTGGGCTCCCTTCCAAAGGGAAGGGCTATGGAGTCCATGTCGTGGACTCCACACAACCACGACTAGGTGGAGACCATGCTATGGCTCCACAACCTAGCCCTCCATTGGCAGCCCAAGGCATGGGGATGGGGTTGAGCCTTGGCTCCCCCATCCCACGTAATACAACATTTTTTTGTTAACTTTAAAGTAAAAAAAAAATTTAAACAATTCTGCACCCCCCCCCCCCCCCCCCCCCCACCGCCCCTGCACCAGTCAATTTCTAGGAAATAATTTTCATTTTCAATTCGTCAAACATATATATGCTTTTTTTTTTATTTTTTTTTTATAATCTCAGACAAAACCCCAAATAAAATATACGTAGAAATTTTTTTAAACAAAACAGAGAATGAAATTAACCAATCTAAAACAAAACATTTTCATTCCCAAGCAACCCATTCTGGCAAAATTTTCCAGCATAACCCCAAATAAAATAAAAATAAAATAAAACCCCAAGCTCTAAATAATATACAGTCTCTCACAGAGACTAAATTAAATTTCCAAAATGACCAAGAACAACAAATATTGAATTTTTTTTTTTCCAGAGTGATCATGGTTTTCTAAATGGAAGAATTTGTTGAATAACCATCCAAATAAGCAAATTTTGGGCATAAAGAAGACCATTTCTCATATAACGATTTCCCCAAATGGCTAGCCCCAAAACAAATTCCCAAATAAAAGAAAACTTAAATCAGAGAACACCCATTGGAGATTTTAAACAAGATTTCTTAATGAACAATCATTCCCCAATATTTCCAGTATTTGGTTTTAGAAAAACAAGCACAATACAAGCATAAATCAAAGAGATGCATCTGAATCCTACCTCATCTCGTATTCCTGCCAAGATTTGATGAAGAGCCCCAGCCTACAGCTCAAGAAATCCTTCTACTCCCAAAATCCCCAAATTTTCACCATCGAAACAAAATATTTTCCAAAAAATATTTTTTCCAAAAATCAACCCCCAAAAAATATTTTCAAACCTAGGTTAAATGGAAGAATCTTTGACCTAATCTCCTATTTTTGAATTTAAACACTTTCTTTTAAATAAAATGAAAAAAAATCATTCTTTTCAAACTATACAAATATTCTAAACTTGCTTTTCTAATTAAAAGATCAAAATGCTTCTCTCCCTCATTTAATTTTAATTTTCTCAATATTAACAAAGCTAACATTTATATTTCAAAATAATAATGAGGGTAAAATATTTTTAATTAAAATAAAATCCCAAAATCAATTTTTCACACTATATCAAATATATATATATTAAACTTGCTTTTCTAATTAAAATTGATTTTCCTAAATAATTAAAATTAACCGTTCTATTCCAAAAGTCAAAAGAGATTAAATTATTTCTATTTTGAATAAATTTAAATCTTTCCTTTCAAAATGCATAAACTGAATAAATTCATTATTTAAAATTAACCATTAAATTGAACTTGCTACAAACATAAATAGAGCGATCTTTTTAATTAATGATTGATCACATAAAAGAAACCTATTTAATTTAGTTCCTCAATTACTAATGCGTAAATGAACACATTAAAATCAAATTAAATACTTAGGATTAAATACTCAATTTTACCACACGCAAAGCACCCAACCCAAGAAAGCCAACCAAGTACATGACCCGCAAACCCAAACAAAAAGGAAAACTGACGGACCACCAATGATGTTCACTTGAGCATGACTAGGGTAAAATGAGGGTTTTACGACCACCTAATCCAAATTCTAAGGACCAAAGAGGTACACTCAAACCTGCAAATCCAGGTGGAGACAAACATCGCACCCATGCGGTACTGTACCTGAAGTCTCCTGCAACCAAGAGTCATACATGCATACATATATATACTTAATAAAAGTGTTAGCCCGAGATTAATAACACGAAATAGGAGAACTAATAAACTTGCATATGAATTGGTGTGAGAACCACATTAATAGGTATGCACTAAAATCAAAACACCTAACTATAACACTATAATATGATAAACTAATGAAGGTCAAACCAAGATTAGAAATTGATTAGGGCAGGGGTACTACATTCTTCCCCCCTAGGTTCCAACTTACTCTTGGAAGTTGTAAGGCTAGATGGAGAACATGTCGCACGCATTAGCCTTGAAACTCATTCAACAAATATTAAATTGCACATAGGAATCTTTTCATAATTAAATGAAGCATTATTGCTTAATCCTTTACGAATGCCATTATCCATTGGTAAGATACATCTAAAACCATATATTTCTTCAAATATTCTAGGAACTATCAATAATCATAGTAGAGATACAAGAATCTTGTCCCTTTCATTACACCAAATTAAAGCATTAAAAGAGGTAAACAACAATTACCATACTCATCTACCAAATATGACAAGAAAGCATGCCATCATGATCAATTTCCTTTACCAATACATCTTTTTCATGAAACTTTATCACATAGAACTAGCTTCAAATATCAATTTCTACAACCAATTTAACTTCCAATAAATAAGAGCAACATATAGTACACCATTATTTACACTTGTCATGCATATAAAAAAACCTTTCCAATGATTATGTCCCATAACATAGTGAGAAGATAACACAATTTTACTCCATGATTACACATAATAACCATCCACATAACTAGAATGCACAAATCATAAGGCCACATGTGAGCATGTCTAATACTCATTCAAAGATAACATGCACGATCAACATCTCTATGCCTGATCTCAGAACAATAATATGATCATAAATATCCAACATCTCACTCAAGGCTTGATGGTGCTAGGGCACACCATAGCAGTGCTACCTTCCATACAAGACCTTTGTGAACATCCCTTGTTGCATAAGGTGGTTAGCCTCCAAGAGATAGTCACCACACATAGGTAGGTAGTGGATCCTAGCTGCTTTAGAGCCTCACATATCCCCCTCCTCAAGGTTCCCTACGTCTACTTCCTTGTATACACTCAACCAAGACCATCTCCTACATTCTTGGAGAGGAATTCACATATCAACACAAGACCAACATATGAAAACAATAAGGATAAACCAGTTTAGCCACCAAAGTACAGAAGAATAAAGATAATAATCATCAATTCCAATAGTAAGGCAGGAAAATAATTTCGGAATTGCAACACCAAATCAAGTAAGCAAAAAATCGCAAGATCGTGGCTAAACCTTCAAGATCAAAATAAAATAAATTGTTGGCCCACAAGGAAATAAATAAGAATATCATAAGTGCACATAACATCACTATGTGACTAGCATCTAGCCACCAACGAGGAAGGAGGGAACAACCATATAGCTGTCGCAATAGCTCATCATGTGGTGCAGCCTATTCATACATCCGCATGGCATGGCAGTGTGCACCTCGACATCACCCCACATCACATCATCACATGGCATGGCTCTACCCTAAACTAGTCAGTAGGCCGCATGGCAATGTCTACTACATCCTGCATCGTGTCTCAGCACGGCATGGCAATACTCCAAGCGAAAAAGGCATGCAATGGATGTACCTCGCATGGTATTGTACCTTGCGAAAAAGGGCATGCGCAGATCACACTTCGCATAGCGATGTAACTCTCAGGATACTCACCATAAGCCAGAGATATACATGGCTAAGGTCCACCCACATGTCTACCAATGCTGGCCAATTGGCAACTCATGTGAAAATAACATACCTTTCATGAAGACAAGGCAGAAGGTCCTCCAAGATGCACTATCACTATGCTCAAGAACTGCCATCAATTTGGTCAAATAAACGAGAGGAATAGGCTGGCACACATAAACCTTATAAATTGGTTCATCAAAAGGGAAAGTATTGAGTACACCTTTAATATAGTTTCAGTATATAACTATATTTTTCCTCGAAATAGAGAAGCTAAAGTTGCTTCTCACCAACATTACTCATACGCCTATCCATACTATTCAAGGAATGGTGACTTCTAATACTACCCCTTCACATACTGACTTATCAACAACCCGTGGGTTGCCACTCAGTAAGGTAACAAGCATGCAATAACTCACAAATAGTATGGTATTCTCATACCCATAAGTAAACAAATTCTTCATGGTTGATTAATTCACCATCCCATGGGCACATATAGCAACCACAGGTTTCTTACAACATAGAACAATAGCACGAGTACTGGTTTAGTCACATTTGTAGGGAGTAATTTTCAATTCACTATCATCTACTCAAGGAAGGTTTTAATTATGCTTCCCACATGATTAGTTGAATAAAAATTTATTCTAGATACAAGTACGAAAATTCTTTACAATTCAGAATTACATAAAGAAATAACATCATTCCTATATCTTTCTCTAATTCCACTAAGCATTCGTATTCACGTTACTAATTATGCCATTTTCTTTCTGAAGCTCAAGACTTTCATCTTTCCATAAGAAACCCAAAAGAAAACATACAATTTTATATGCGTTATAAAAATTCTTTTTAAATCAATGCATTCTTAGTAGCATTTCTAAAAATATTATAATCTAGGAAAAGAGAAGGGAAAGAGAGTTTGATAATCAAACTATTTCCTACAAAGACACAAGATCAACAAGATCACACTACTAGCTAAAATTTCTCACTACAGGTCTATCATTTTAATTGCATGGTATTCATTTTGCTACTGTTTTAGAAGGACGCCAAACATCCTAACATGACATTTCCAATTATTATGGTTGCAACAAAATGTTCTAGTTTTCCGAACAACAGAGATCAAAATAGGTAATCTTATGGATAATGCAAGACCTCATGCAAGTTCTCACTACTCTTAGTTCAATACAAAACATATCATAATCTGCAACCTATCATTCAAAATCATACTATGATAAGAAGGTAAAGGAGGAACTATCAACTAAATAATACACATTAACACATACTCATCAAACAAGATTTTCATTTGCACTTTCTAAACATAATAAGGAAATTACATATATCCAAAGGCAAGTTCAATGGAGCATTGATAAAATAGATCCTCAATCAAACTAGTTTAATGAAACACATAAGCATCATAAGGCTCATACAAGGGTGCAAGAAGTCACAACCTCATCTCGCAAAAAGAAAACTCAAATAAGAGATAATTACACATATCAAAAACATTTTAATTTCTAGAGAGAGAGAGGAGGAAGGGTGATAATCATTCACACTAGTCCTTCAAGTGAACAACACTAAGCTAGATCATAACCTTAAACAAGCACATTTCATACTTTTAAATTCAAGACAACACTAACCAACCCAAATGGATTAGTCTAGAGAGTACAACAATCAATAAGGAAGGTACATATGTCTCTCTTTCAGAATAAGAGTAATCGTAGACCAAGACCGCAATAAGAAGACAAAGCACATATAATCCCTCAAAAGCACCAACATCAAGAAGGTGAAAACAAGGTGTGAACACACACATTACACACAATTAAGGTCTACTCAAAAGAATACACAAAAGAACAGAACATGACTACTTAAGATCTTCAAGATCCTATGCCTCAATCCCACACATACAAAAGGAGGACAAGTATACAACATAAGGTTGATACATCTCACACCAACTAAGGGCACAAATGAAACCAGAGATCCCAGTGTTTGCAACATGGGCTCTGATACCAAATGTAATGCCCCACTGGGAAACCCCGAAGGGATAAAGATAAAACACACAAATGGAGTGAAAATATTTATAAAAAAAATAAAACACAAAATAATGATACAATGAGTTATCAAAAACTCAGATAACACAGCGGAAGACTAAACAATAACTAAGGAGTTTCCCAACGTGATTACTTAATTTAACATCTAACTCAACTCACAATATTTGATCCAATTAAGCAGGTTAACTTAATTTTATGTTATTACTTTAAATAAGGATATAATTTGTTTAGTAAATTAAAATTATAGATAATAGGACACATTCATCCATTAGGGTTGAAGATGAGGCTAACATGAGGAAATTTACCCATTAAAGTTAAAACATATATGGCATGAGGACGTTCATTCATTAGAGTTAAAATATAGAAAACTTAACGAAGTTCATCCATTAGAGTTAAAGCTATGGTTAACATAATTAAGTTCATACAATAAATTTTAACCATTCATTACATTCAATTTTACATTAAACACATGCCATGCATATAGTCCCATAACATACTTTAACTTCATCATAAAATAATGAATACTTTCCATGCATACTTAATGGCACTATCGATACTGAATATATTCCTTTATTTTAATCTATATTCTTTCATGATCCACATTACTGCATCTAAAAGACAACTGCATACATGCATTTATGATTAATTTTATCTTATCCACTTTATACATTCTAACATAATGTCATCCATACATGCAAGAACTAAAAAAAGAAATATAAGAACATAAGCGTCACATAACACAAAATTAATATCGAAGTTCACCCCTAGAGGGCTACATCTTCGGATTTGCTCAACTGCAAGACCCCTCTAATCATTAAATAAGTTAAGGATACATAAGGTTCACATCATTTACAATCCTGCCATCAAGGTGAACATAACCAATAGACAAATGACCACATTGGTCAAATAAATACATAAATGATCCCTGAATAGGAAAGGATCCAACTGAGCATAATAGAAGCAAATACAAAGGTCCACTGGAGCATCCGTGAAACTAAGTAATCGCAACCCAAGGTTTAGCATGATGTGAGGTTCTCGCAAGGGCATAGGCAAATGGATGACTCCACAACAGAGCTCCGATCAAGGGCAACACAATAACATACTGGCAAACATATTCAAACAAACTCCTAAAACCCAAGAATACCCAAGGTCGAGAAAAAAAAGTTCAATAGCGTAGGATTACTCACTTGGTCAAAATAGACTTCATACAAGGTGCACTGATTGGTGGTACTCTAACTAGAGACCTAACCAACTATGGTCAATGAACAATCAACACTCGACACCCGCATAAAGGACATGACCAGTTATAACACCATCACAAGGCAATAGTCAAACTCGAGACCGAGGACAGAAATAGGTACCCCAAATAAACCAAACAACAGGGTCAAAACAAATAAATCAAGGGCTTGTATTACTTAAACAAAAGCGAAAATAAAAAATTAAAAACGCATAGGCATAGACTGGAAGATATAATCTTCTTTCTTGTTGTTTACACACAACAATCAATCCAATTTTATAAAGGGTCTAAGTTTCCAAAATACATTAACCAAAAAATCATCATTATAAGGTGAATACAATACCACAATTGCAATAGTACCATTTGTCTATTTCTGAATACAGAGGAAAAATATAAACTAAAACATTTATTTTACTAAATGAAAATATCATTAACTTACCAATTTTCCAAACGATACATTATTAAACTTTCAATAATTCCAACAGTATATCATTTAAATTTTCAAAATATCCAATGATAAAATATTTCATTTTTCAATTACCCAAATACTATAGTATTTCATTTCTATAATTTCTAGATAACCTATTATCATTTAATTTCTCAAATAATATATTCCTGAATAATATATTATTTAAAATTTCCAAATAATAAATATATTTTATTTTTCAAAAAAATTCTAAATAAAATATTATTTTATCCTTTTACCAATTAAGATACTTCCTGCAAGCGTCTTAAAAATAATGCAAATTCAACATTAATTAATATATATATATATATATATATATATATATATATATTATATATTCACTAATTATATATATATATATTAATTAATAATTTAATAAATAAAATTTATCATTAAATAATATATAAAAAGAAAACTTTTAAATAAAATATAATTTATAAAATCCATTTTTTTTAACATAAAATAAATGTTGAAACTTTATTTATTTAGTTATTTTTTTTGTTTTTAACAGAGAAAAAGGCTACCCACGTGCGCTACCTTCCAAAGGGAAGGGTTGTGGAGTCCATGTCATGGATTCTAGACAACCATGACTGTGTGGAGGCCATGCCATGGCTCCAAGCCTGACCCTCCCTTGGCAGCCCAAGGTGTGGGGATGGGGTTGAGCCTTGGCTCCCCCATCCCACGCATTACAACATTTTTTTGTTAATTTTTTTTTGTAAATTTAAACAATTTTGCCCCCCCCTCCCCTTATGAGCAAACACAAAGAAAATTTCCAGTCAGTTTTTGGGAAATAACTTTCATTTCCAATTCATCAAACATACATATGCATTTTTTTTTTATAATCTTAGACAAAACCCCAAATGAAATATACTAAGAAATTTTATGAGACAAAATAGAGAATGAATTTAATCAATCTAAAACAAAACATTTTCATTCCCAGGCATCCCATTTTGGCAAAATTTTCTAGCATAACCTCGAATAAAATAAAATAAAAATAAAACCCCAAGTTCTAAATAATATACAGTCTCTCAGAGAGACTAAATTAAATTTCCAAAATGACCAAGAACAACAAATATTGAATTTTTTTTTTTCAGAATGATCATGGTTTTCTAAATGGAAGAATTTGTTGAATAACCATCCAAATAAGAAAATTTTGGGCATAAAGAAGATCATTTCTCGTACAATGATTTCCCCAAATTGCTAGCCCCAAAACAAATTCCCAAATAAAAGAAAACTTAAATCAGACAACACCTATTGAAGATTTTAAACAAGATTTCTTCATGAACAATCATTCCCCAATATTTCCAATATTTGGTTTTAGAAAAACAAGCACAATACAAGCAGAAATCAAAGAGATGCATCTGAATCCTACCTCATCTCGCATTCCGGCCAAGATCTAATGAAGAGCCCCAGCCTGCAGCTCAAGAAATCCTTCTCCTCCCAAAATCCCAAAATTTTCACCATCCAAAAAACATATTTTCCATAAAATATTTTTCCAAAAATCAACCCCCAAAAATATTTTCAAACCTAGGTTAAATGGAAGAATCTTTGACCTATTCTCCTATTTTTTAATTTAAACACTTTGTTTTAAATAAAATGAAAAAAAATCATTCTTTTCAAACTATACAAATATTCTAAACTTGCTTTTCTAATTAAAAAATCAAAATGCTTCTCTCCCTCATTTAACTTTAATTTTCTCAATATTAACAAAGCTAACATTTATATTTCAAAATAATAATGAGGGTAAAATATTTTTAATTAAAATAAAATCCCAAACTCAATCTTTCACACTATTTTAAATATATATATATATATTAAACTTGCTTTTCTAATTAAAATTGATTTTCTTAAATAATTAAAATTAACCTTTCCATTCCAAAATGCAAAAGAGATTAAATTATTTCTATTTTGAATAAATTTAAATCTTTCCTTTCAAAATGCATAAACTGAATAAATTCATTATTTAAAATTAGCCATTAAATTGAACTTGCTACAAACATAAATAGAGCGATCTTTTTAATTAATTATTGATCACATAAAAGAAACCTATTTAATTTAGTTCCTCAATTACTAATGCGTAAATGAACACATTCAAATCAAATTAAATACTTAGGATTAAATACTCAATTTTACCACACGCAAAGCATTCAACCCAAGAAAGCCAACCAAATACACGACCCACAAACCCAAATGAAAAGGGAAACCAATAGACCACCGACAATGCTCACTTGAGCATGACTGGGGTAAAATGAGGGTTTTACGACCACCTAATCCAAATTATAAGGACCAAAGAGGTATACTCAAGCCTACAAATCTAGGCAGAGATGAACCTCACACCCATGCGGTATTGTACCTGAAGTCTCCTGCAACCAAGAGTCATACATGCATACATATATATACTTAATGAAAGTGTTAGCCCGAGATTATTAACATGAAATAGGAGAACTAATAAAGTTGCAGATGAATTGGTGTGAGATCCAAATTAACAGGTATGCACTAAAATCAAAACACCTAACTATAACACTATAATATGATAAACTAACCAAGGTCAAACCGAGATTAGAAATTGATTAGGGCAGGGGTACAACAAAAAAACCATGATGGGAACCCACCAACAATATGATGATGCTTTGTAGTAGTATGTGTATATATTACAATGGGGAAAGCACATGCCTTCAAGCACACTACCTAGAGCTCATTGCTCAAAAAAAACAAAGGGCTACAACTCAAGGAAGGCTCACTACCTTACAAAGTGTTGGTTCCCCAAAATACAATTGGCAGGGTTTTTGCATTGCCCCCAGGGAAAGAAACCAAGTCGAGCCCTCGAATCATGCATGGAGGGACTAGCCTCTGGACCATTTAGGATACTCAGGGACTTGGACCAACAATATAACAAGGATCTTCTGATTATCTTTCTACACTTTGGGTTTTGCAAAACCCGGCAGGGTCTTCCCATAATGATTCTCCAATCTCCGCACCACACTTGTAGGAATCATTAAAACAAAGAAGATGATCTCACCCCTAAAAGGGGGCTCAAACAAAGAGGGAGAATTCTATAGAGTGGCTAGCTCTCAGTGATCCTTGACCTGTTTTGGAGTGTTAGATAACTTTTTGACAAACATCGTACATAGAATGAAAATATATTCTGATATTATCATAGCTATAGCAAGTTGTCGATGAGTGACGAGTAAACAAATGTCATAGAAAAATGACTGGAAGCAACGATCAGTGTCTTATCCCTTGGGCAACTAAAATTATAGAATGTAAAGATAAATATGCACTATAAACCATAATCTCATAGCCAAAGATCTTGAGACAACACTGCCTTATAATGTGTCTCATCTATTTATCCCAACCCAAAATACTTATTAGAGTCCCTGTATAATCCCTCTTAGTCTACAAATCCTATCTAAGTAGTTTAACTGACCCCTTAGGTCAGAGCATAAGATAGAAGAAACATGCTTCACAACAATGTAACAAATGAGAAAACCCTTGATCTTACTCATTCAAAAATATAACAGAGTCATACATTGGAAAAAATGAATTCTGATAATATTTTCAATCATTTCATAAGCTATTTTATGTTACAAATTACATTACATATAACTCCTTCAAAAACCTACAACAAACTACGACACAAAACCCATTTTATTTGCTCTACAAATTCCTATTATATCCTACTCACTTCACCTAAACCTACTATACATGACCACGGATTTGAATCCAATATTTTTGGACCAAATTTATTGACCTTTGTCTCATGGCCCTCATTTCCCTTTTATAGAAATAAGGGAGAAAAAAGCTTCAGGCCAGAGGAGACACCTGTCACAAGCTTAGAAGATCGCTTGTTACCTTGTTACAAAATATTCCTCACGGTCTCCCCAAAGACTGTCCATGCTGGCGGTCATGATGAAGTAGAACAAAAATTTCCCAATTGTATTTTGGTAGAAACAAAATCTTTGAGCCATGCCACTATAATCCCTAATGGACCATGAGATGCTCCTTGATGTTTCATAGAGTACTTCCCCTTTCTTGAAGAGGGTTTAGATCTTGACAAGAAGTAAAATTTCCCCTCCACAAAAAGAGGAGTTCAAGCCTTTATGCCCAGTCTTAGAGAAAGTGGAAAGAGAAGCTTGTGGGGGAACATAAAAGGAGGAGAAGGGGTTGCATCTTGCATGTCATTGTAGAAATGAATGGTTGTCAACTCCTTCACAACCATATTTTGCTCCCATTCCTTCATGAAGCTTTTTATTTAGATCTCTTCCAACAAGTGATAGAGAGGAGGCAAGGGATGTTCCATGCAGAGTTGGTTCTAGAAAGAAAAGGATTCCAAACCTCCATCAAGTATCCTCCCCACTTCCAGGACTTCATCGACTATAAACATACTCATTCCCATAGGAAATCCATCTAGTATCACAAATCTCAGTGTAACTCCTGGCACAATATAGCTCCAAAATTGTCTTCATCATTTTAAAATTCTTGAGAGAAAATAATGAACTCTTTGTTCTTTCTACCAATTGAAGACACCACAAGGCTGTATTTATAATGTAAATACTTCTCTTAGCGGTGTTTATGCATGGAAAAATCATCTTTTCAATACTATTCTACTCATCCTGCCAGTAAATGGACTCAAGAAACTATATCCATCAAATCAAGAAATCATCAGACTTAAATCATCAATTCACTACTTTTCTGACCAAGGTCACCTTATGTGAATGATCTTGTTTCTAATTTCTTGACTGCTGATTCTCTGCTCCAGAATCCTCTTCTCAGATAGTGAGTTTTTTTATCTTTTAAAAGTTTCTCAGCAATAGTTTCTTGATCTTATGTCTAACTATGAGAAACCCCGATAGTACGCATCCTATAATTTTATTGACAAGTCCTTGAACATCTCACTTCCATCTCAAAAAATCATCCTTATCCCTTTCATCTCTCTGAAAAAACTTGATTTTCTCTCTGTGCGGAAATGGAAACATGCAGAAATCACCACCTCAAGTGTTGCCAGATTTGTCCTACAAATACAACTCGACTTAACAAAATACCCTTTAAAATGATATTTTAAAAATCAGTCGGCATCCACTTGTATCTATTTGTCTCTTTTTTCCATGTCGATATATCTACTTCCTTCTACCTTTTCTTTCCTATGTGAACAACACTAAGATAGTCTAAATCACTCATTTTGAAAACCTCTTCTATTTCTATCATTGATTTGTCCAGCATGGCAAATCACATGATCACCATAGGTTAGTACTGATATTGACCTTCCTGCATAACAAGTGGGTCCTTTAAAACTTGAGGAAGCATCACCAAATCATCTTGGAAACTTCACTTCGTTAGCTACCCTACTATCAGATTTGTTCTCAACCTGCCTGGGAAACATGGTATCATCTTGCGATGTCATAGTCTTTAAATTCCCTACATCTTTCATCGTGGTTTTGCGAGAGCCATTTGTTTTGCTCGCTCATTATGCGTCGCTTACACAGTCTGCTCAATATTCAACATTATCTCACGTGCATCTTTTTTTCTTAAGTCAAAACATCTCCCTCATTTTGAAACTTGTGCAAATTCATGGGATCATTATTTTCTTGGCATTTAATCGAGGAAATAAAACCCAAAATATCAAAGTTGGACTTAGGGAATTGAGAACCCGCAAAAATATAAAAAGGGCGGGGGGGGGGGGGGGTGACCATTATGCAAAAGACATAGTTTTCTTAAAAGGTCAGAAGGAAATGACACCTAAGGAAATAAAGCAGTCTCCTTTTGACGATGGTAAAGACCCTCAAGATTTAAAATGAAAAAGGTCATGCGAAAACATAACAGGCCCATGGTTTAAAACAAAATATCATCTGGGAATATATAAACCATAAATTTTTGCATAGTAATTTTTAGGACTATCAGAGGCTCTAGTTGGGGATGACCATCACTCTGGGATGGTATGAGGATGCAGAATCTTAGGTGGAGCAGACTAGCTACAGAGAAGACCAAAAAGGGAACTACTTGGATAGGGTAGGCTAAAATAAAAAGGAAACCTATTATAATACATACAAGATCTAATCTACTGCTCATGGAAAAGAAATACTTCAAGAGAAGTAAAATTCCAAGAATTGTCCATGAACAGGCAATTCAAGGACTACATTTGTCATTTCTTGGAGAAGATGTGAAATGAAAACCCTCTCCCCTCTTGCTTTGAATGAAATATGGGCCTGAGAAGATGACATCAATTTACCATGCATTCCTTTGTCTTCTTTCCTATCACTCCATATATTGACCAAAACCTTTATCTGAAAACTGAATATAGTTGCTCCTTGTACAAGTTTCATTACTTGCATCTGTAATTCATCATATTGGTATTAGCTTCTTTTCTAGTTCCATTCTAACTCGCTAAAGCTTCAACCCTCAACTATATTTAGTTTTTATGTTACCAGCACAAGTATGAAAACACTTGGACATGTCCATTGGGTTGCAGAGTTAACGTCCCTCCCCTTCACCCTATATTGTAGTTTGAGAAAACCAAACTCTGATTGATGGCCCAAGGCCATAAAAAATGAAGCACCAGTATTTTCCTTTATAAATTTTTTGACTTTCATCCACACATGTAATCAATGCGTTGAAAATATTACCATATACATGTTGACCACCTTCAAAAATATTTGCAAATTACAAACCCATCATGCACTTGATATCATCCAAGTCCCTTCTAATTGAGGAAACACTCAACTGGCCAGTAATCTCGAATTGTGACTTGCATTCTTGCAAATTGCTATCGTCAAGGACAAATAAAACTCCTTTAACAACATGGATGGCCCTTTCCTTATTATAAGTATCATCCCCATAGGCATCAAATATGCCTTCAACATTATCATCATAACCAGTCATGGAAAGAACTTGACCTTCATCTCAGGAAATTAATTCAGTATTCACATTGGGGTCAATATTCACCATTACTGGGTTTTCAATCTCCTCCTCATACAAAGGATTTGAAAACATATGAAAACCTTTCTCATAAATATTTAGGTAGAGCACAGGTTATCAATATCTCCATCCTCATCAAATAGTGCATTATAAACATTAGTGAAACTACTGCCCACCTCAAATTCACGCTCACCCTTATTAGGGATAAGGTAATCATAATCTGAGCTATAAAAACTTTCAACATTGAAATATTCATTGTTGTAACTTTCAAAGGCTTCAACAAAATTATCATGATTGTCCTAGCCCTTTTCTTAATCCTTTTCAACCACACTTGCTAGTTCATATGTGTTTTCATGATTTGAGAATTCAAGAATAATTTGCTCTGCTACATAAGGCTTCTCTTCAAATAAGATGGGTAGTATGTCATTAGTCATAATATTTGTTTCAATCATATCAACCTGAACCATCTCTTCATGCTAATTACCATTAATACATTAACATGGAATAGGCTGAAGCATATTTTTTTTTATTGGAGCACACCATGGAATTCTCTGGCTTATCAATAAAGAATGGTGCAATAATATTTGAGGTTTCACCATTACACATAGTCAATTCCTAAGAAGAGGAATATGCCTCAGCAAAACCTTGCCCCCTATCATTATCTCTATTAGGTGTACACCCTTCTAATTCTTCTTGATAGAGGCTATCAGATCCACCCGAACCATAAGATTTAAGACAAACCCTTTGTGTGGCATCCTTACTAAAAGGAGCAATAATTCTATTAGCTGATATAGCCACTAAAGTTACTTCCATCTTTGTACCAATACAAGCTTTTATTAACCTTTTCTTCATTAATATGAGGAATAACCACTATCTGAGACAAGTTCTCTTCACTCATAATTTTATTTGAATCATAGGTTTTAACATGTCTTCTATGATCAAAAAAAGTGTAAATGCTTTGGCATTGATCTTCAATATCTGATATTTCTGGATAACAAGCTCTTGTAGTGAAATAACCCTTAGGGATTCTATATTTCAATTTTTTCTCAATATCCATTGCTATCTTATAACCTTGGTATAGGCTTTGAGGATCTTTATCCTTTATTAAGTAGCTCATTTCTTCTTCAAATGCTCCTAAGTAAACAACCAAACATACTGCATCATTTGGCTTGTAACTTTCATGATTGTTATCCAATATTCTAGCAAATCAGATTAAAAATAGGGAGCAATTCATCCTCTGTTCTTTTAATAGCCATCAATCCTTTTATAGAAAAACTTGGATTGATCCTCTCACTAAATTATTCTGTAAAAGATGCATTCAGCTCCTCCCATGAAGAAATAGAACTTGCTGGTAAATATGAATACCAGTCCCTTGCATTTTGTTTTATAGATTGGACAAATAGCTTCATGCATACATCTTCCTGACTAATCTCAAAATCTCCTATAAAATCAAAAAACCTTTGCAAGTGTTGATGTGTTGATGGGTAGTATGTCATTATTCATAATACTTGTTTCAATCATATCTACCCGAACCATCTCTTCACGCTCATTACCATGAATACATTAACATGGAATAGGCTGAAGCATATCTTTTTTATTGGAGGACACCATGGAATTATCTAGCTTATCAGTAAAGAATGGTGCAGTAATATTTGAGGTTTCGCCATTACACACAGTCAATTCCTGAGAAGATGAATCCGCCTCAGGAAAACCTTGCACCCTATCATTATCACTATTAGGTGTACACCCTTCTAATTATTCTTGATACAGGCTATCAGATCCACCCGAACCATAAGATTTAAGACAAACCCTTTGTGTGGCATCCTTATTGAAAGGAGCAATAATTCTATTAGTTGATATAGCCACTGAAGTTACTTCCATCTCTGTACCAATACAAGATTTTGTTAACCATTTCTTCACTAATATGAGGAATAACCACTATTTGAGACAAGTTCTCTTCACTCATATTGATTTTAATAATAGGTTTTAACATATCTTCTATGATCAACAAAAGTGTAAATGCTTTGGCATTGATCTTAAACTCTTGACTCAAACCTTTCTTTAATATCTGGTATTTCTGGTTAACAAACTCTTGTAGTGAAATAACCCTTAGGGATTCCATATTTCAACTTTTTCTCAATATCCATTGCTATCCTATAAGCTTGGTACAGGGTTTGAGGATCTTTATCCTTTATTAAGTAGCTCATTTCTTCTTCAAATTCTCCTAAGTAAACAACCAAACATACTGAATCATTTGGTTTGTAACTTTCAGGATTGTTATCCAATATTCTCACAAATTTGAGATTAAAAAAAGGGAGCAATTCATCCTTTATTCTTTAAATAGCCATGAATCCTTTTATAGCCAAACTTGGATTGGCCCTCTCACTAAATTGTTCTATAAAAGATGCATTCAACTCCTCCCATGAAGAAATATAACTTGTTGGTAAATATGAAAACCAGTCCCTAGCATTTTATTTAAAATATTGGACAAACAACTTCATGCATACATTTTCCTGACTAATCTCAAAATCTCCTATTAAATCAAAAAACCTTTGCAAGTGTTGATGTGTTGATTGTAAACTTTTCCCGTTAAAAAATGGCAAATGTTCCCTAACAAAAGTAGGAACAAGGTTTGGGAAACCCTCAATATCATTAAAGTTTAATAGTTTGTTTCTTTTAACAGAAAACATTCTGTTATGGCCTGACAACGAGTGCATATGTTATGTGTTTACACTTAAAATTTCTTTGGGGCATATAAGAAACAACGTATCCATTTAACAATCTTACAATATTCTAATGTATGACTCAGAAACATACTCCGCTCACCTTATTACAAGCTTTGCAAAAAAAATCAGGAAGTATGTAAGAAAATTATGTTTATTTCCCTCCTTATAGTTTATCTCACTTGATAGGGAAGTATTTCATATGACTGACTTTCATGAAAAATCATCTAACTCATGAAAATCCCAAAATACCTGGAAGCAGTGTAGCAGCTGGGACTCAAGTTTTTCAGTTCATTACAAAAATATGCTTCTGGGCTTTTAGGTCAAATCTTACCCAGTGTTGCTACTCCTTCTTTCTCATGTGAATTCTTTCCTCAAGTTGTCGGGGTACTTCACCATAAAAGCTAAAATCTACTTCACTTCTACTACAGGATCCTTAGTTCTTCTTAGTTTTTCTTCAAAAATCGCACACTGGTGCAGAGATTTCAAATTTGCCACCCACAATTTGTGAGATATCTTCTTGTAGTATAGACAAATCTCAACATAAATTACATTGAAAAGTGAATTGCAATAGATTCCTAGGCCATAGTTATGAGAATTGACTCAACTAACAAATATTTGGACTGCTACATGCTCTTGACTTTTGTGTAGAGTTTCTCCGGAAGATAAGGGATATTTGTGGTTCAGACATAGTAGTCTCCACTAGTATAATGACTCAATGTACTTCAACCAGAGATTCTAGATGAGTATTCCCCAGCAAAGTTGCCACTTTTTGTTGGTTCCCAAAATGCACTTGGTGGGGTTTTTGCACTTCCCCTAGGGACAGAAACCAAGTTGATCCCTTAAATCATGCATGGAGGGGCCAACCTCTGAACCATTTAGAATATAACAAGGATCTTCTAATTATCCTTCAACACTTTGGGCTTTGCAAAACCCAGGAGGGTATTCCTTAATGCTTCTGCAATCTCCACACCACACTTGCAGGCAACACTAAAACAAAGCAGATGATCTCACTCCTAAAAGGGGGCTCAAACAAAGAGGGAGAACACTATAGAGTGGCTAGCTCTCAGTGATCCCTGACCTTCTTTAGAGTGTGAGACAATTTTTTGACAAACATCATACATAGAGAATGAAAAGATATTTTGATATTATCATAGCTATAGAAAGCTGTCAATGTGTGATGAGTAAAGAAATGTCATAGAAAAATGGCTAGAATCAACGATCAGTGTCTTATCCATTGGGAAACTGAAATTGTAGAATGCAAAGATAAATATGCAACCAAAACCTTAATCTAATAGCCAAAGATCTTAAGACAACACTGCCTTACAATGTGTCTCATCTATTTATCCCAACCCACAATACTTATTAGAATCCATGTATAAGCCGTGTTAGTTTGCAAATCCTATCTAAGAAGTTTAACCGACCCCTTAGGTTAGAGCATAAGATAGAAGAAACATGCATCACAACAATGTAGCAAATGAGAAAACCCTTGATCTTACTCACTAAGCAACATAATAGAGTTATACATTGGAGAAATTGAATTCAGACAATATTTTCATTCATCCCGTAAGCTATTTTCTATTACAAATTAAATTACATATAACTCCTTCAAGAACCTACAACAAACTAAGACACAAAACCCATTTTATTTGCTCTACAAATTCCTATTACAGCCTACTCACTTCATCTAAAGCTACTATACATGACCAATGATTTGAATCCAAGATTTCTAGACCAAATTTATCGACCTTTGTCTCATGGTACTCATTTCCCTCTTATAGAAACAAGGGAGAAACAAGCTTCAGGCCAGAGGAGACACCTATCACAAGCTTATAAGATCACTTACTACCTCATTACAAAATATTCCTCACACTCTCCCAAAAGACTATCCATGTCGGTGGTCATGATGAAGTAGAACCAAAATTTCCCAACTCCATTTTGGTAAAACAAAATCTTTAAGTCGTGCCACTATCACCCCAGATGACCATGAAATGCTCATTGATGTTTCATAGAGTACTTCCCCTTTCTTGAAGAGGGTTTAGATCCCGCAAATAAGTAAAACTATCCCTTCACAAAAAGAGGAGTTCAGGCCTTTATGCCTAGGATCAAAGAAAGTGGAAAGACAAGCTTGTGGGGGAACATAGAAGGAGGAGAAGGGGTTGCAGCTTGTATGTTGTTGTAGAAATGACTGGCTACCAACTCCTTCCCAACCATATTCTCCTCCCATTCCTTCGTGAATCTTCTTCTTTAGATCTCTGCCAACGAGTGATAGAGAGGGCTGGTTCGGGAAAGAAACAGATTTACAACCTCCATCAAAAATCATCCCCACTTCCAAGACTCCACGACTATAAACATACTCATTCCCATAGGAAATCCATTTGGTATCACAAAGCTCAGTGTAACTACTAGCACGATATGACTCTAAAATTGTCTTCATCATTTTAAAAATCTTTAGAGAAAATAATAAACTTTGTTCTTTCTACCAATTGAAGACACCACAAGGTCATATTTATAATGAAAATACTTATCTTAGTGGTATTTATGCATGGAAAAATCATCTTTTCAATGTTTTTCTACTCATCCTGCCAGCAAATGGACTCAAGAAACTATATCCATCAAATCAAGAAATCATCAGACTTAAACTTCCAATTCACTTCTTTTCTGAGCAAGTTCACCTTATGTGAATGATCTTGTTTCTGATTTCTTGATTGCAGATTCTATACTCCAGAATCCTCTTCTTGGATACTAAGTTTTAATCTTTTGAAAATTTCTCAGCAATAGTTTCTTGATTTTCTGTCTAATTGTGAGAATCCCTGATAGTACGCATCCTATGATTTTGTTGAGAGGTCCTTGATCATCTCACTTCCATCTCAAAAAATCATCCTTATCTTTTTCATCTCTCTAAAAAAACTTGATTTTCTCTTTGTGACGACAATGAAAACATGCAGAAATTGCCACCTCAAGTGTTGCCACCTTTGTCTTGCAAATACAACTTGACTTAACAAAGCACCCTTTAAAATGATATTTTGAAAATTAGTCGGCATCCACTTGTTGGTATTATGGATGACTTTGTCATGTGTTGCATTGGTTTTGTAATTGATGTCAACACTTATCCTCTTGGAGGTCTACATTGTTGATTTAGAAATATGGTTATATTGGTTTATTGCTAAACCGACACATTGTGTTCACCAACATGGTTAGTGGCTTATGCACAATCACTAGTATATGTTCACCAGTAGGTTATATTGTTCACCAGTAGTGATGATAACTTGTTATCATCTGGAGATCATTTGGTTATGTCAAAGACATGGATTGGATGTTTGGTTTTTCTTATTGGTCTAATCAGATTGACAAATTTGCCTTTATCGGCAGATAAGTCTAGGTTATGGACCGGTACATTATATCTATTCCAGATCTGCATGAAACATCTTGAAAATAGTTTATTGATTGGATAATGTGGTAAATGTATTGAGCCGATATATTGTATCACATCAAGACTTATTTATTGTAATATCTTTAGTGAGCCGACCTCATGTATAGGTCTTAGGTTTTATATAAATGATTGTAAGATCTTATTGAAGATCAATAATGATGAGTGTATACAAATATTGAAGAGCAGAAATAAACAGATCCTTGTGCGAATCACATAGATATTATCTGAAGGTTGAAGGAAGGTTATGAAGGTGTTTGACACTCATATTCAGAGCTTAAACTGGTACTGAATCTAGCATTGGAGATGCTATTTCGAAGAAGTACATTATTATTGGATTTAACCATCCAACTGTAGTCAATGTGACTCCTATTTTGTGATTGAGCAGTGAGCTTTAGGTGGTTGGCCTTTCTGCATGTGCAAACCCCATTTGTATACACTTACTATGTGCAGCAGTATCATCTGATTGTGGATAAGGTTTCCCACCATGGGTTTTCCCCTTATAGGTATTCCACATCAAAATATTTGTGTCATGTGTTGTGGATGTTATTTCTCTTTTTGTTTCATGCATTAACTTAAACTGGTACTGCTATAGCTATTAATCTGTCTTACCGACACTTAAGTTTGGTTTACCAACACTATGTGTCAAGTTGGAATAATTTGTTTTGATTTATAATTATTAATAACTGGTTGACAACTGATTCACCCCCCCTCTGAGTTGTTCTTCCTAGATCCTAACAATTGGTATCAGAGTTAAGTCCTCTTTTTGCAGAAGCCTAACAACTTGAGGAGATCCTATGACAAAAAATATTTTTAGGAAGGACAGTTTGAAACTTGATGGAACTAACTATGGTATATGGAAGATCAGAAAGGAAACACATCTGAACTGCATTGGAAGAGATATATAGGATGTTACTAAGAATGGCTATGTTGGTCCTACACTGAATCAACCTCATCCACTGAACTTGGATAAAGACTTGGAGAATGATTGCAAAGCAAGAGAAGCACTTCTGAGCACCTTATCACATCAAGAATCATGGGATTATTAGGCCTATCTACTACTAAAGCTATTTGGGATAAATTGGAAACATTGAATGAAGGAGATACCACTGTCAAAATTGCAAAATTGGAATGTTACCAGGTCAGGTATGAAAATTTAAAAATGGAAGAAAATGAAAGAATTTCTGCATTTATGGAAAGAGAATGAAATTGTTTTAGGAATACAATGTTGTGGAGGATCTTTAAGTGAAGATGAAATTGTGTCTAAATTTTTAAGAGCATTGCCACCGGCTTACAAAATGAAAGTGACTACTATTAATGAGTTGAGAACAATGCCTAATACATCAGTTTCTAGAGATACCTTGGTTGGAAAACTTTCAACATTTGAGTTTGAGGAATTTGGTACTGTTGCTATAGTCAAAACTGATTTAGCTTTCAAAGCATCCTCATCATCATCATCATCATCATCATCATTATCATCTCACAAAATTGATTGGAAAGTACTTTATGCAAAAGAACTTGAAGATATGAGAAGAGAAAATGAAGAACTTGAAGCACTATTTGCAAGGAAGATGCCTAAAGGTCCAGCAAGAATTAAGTATGAAGGTAAGGCACCTTTCAAATGTTTAATTTCAATAAATTTGGTCATATGGCTTCTAGGTGTCCTAATAGACATGCAAGACTAAAGGAGGAAGGAAAAAGAAATATAAGCCTAACCCTAAAAATCAGAGATTTAGATTTAAGAAAAACAATGATAAGTCATGTTACTATGTAGATGAAGGTGCTATAGATGACTCAGATGAAGATCCAATTGTTAATGGATGGGATTTGGTTGTAATAAAAGAATATCAACTGACACCTATTGTCAAACCGGTAGAGCAGGCACTGGCAGCAAAAATTGAAGAGAAGGGTGAATGGATCATAGATAGTGGATGCTTGCATCATATGACTCATGATAAAAGAAAATTATGATGAATACTAAGAGGGGGGGGTGAATTAGTATGCCAAAAATATTTGTACTTAAACACCTTGCTAGACTAATAGTAAACCGGTAAAATAGTTTAGCAGACAAACCAGTTAGCACACATGCAAACCAAATAGCAAATAATGCATTCACCCACAGAAGCACAAACACCATAACACTACAGATTTTGATGTGGAAACCCAAATGGGAAAAGCCACGGTCAGATGGAACTCACAAGTAACTATCTGTAGAATAGGAACTAGACCGGTTAAGGTTAGACCGGTTAAGGTCATACAATGTTCTTTACCAGAAGAGATCCTGTTAGGAATCTCAATCTCTATTAGGAGATAAGTCAGATTAAAGACTACCTTGCTAGAGGATTTTAGATTCACAGATGTGAACCACCTTATTAAAGTATTTACAAAAGGCTTTTTAGGCCTACCTGGTTAAGGGCTTCAGACTTGTTGAAGATGTGAGTAATCAACAAGTGAGTGATCTAGCTAATAGCATAGATTGCTTGGTTAGATCCTTGATAGCTTGTTCCTAATGCATTCTAGCATTACTTCAGTCTTCTACACATTCATACTCTCCCTAGCTCATCAACCACCTTAAACCCTCACAACAACATCAACAACCTAAAACCCTAGACATGATGTCCTTATAAAGGAATCTGATTTCATGTTGGTCCAATAGGATTACAATACAATTTCCTAGGTTCAATGCATCTAGACATATTCTGTAACATGACACAAAAAGCACCGTTGAAGTGTCGGCATCATCAAACAATCGGTGGATGGTAACTCATCACAAAATGCCAGTTGGTAACTAATCACAGAGTATTACCGGTTGATACAGAATACCGGTTTAAGCAAAATACCAGTTGCTAGTTTGACAAAATGAAGATTGGGAAATATGTGTTCCGCTGCTTTGATCCTTCGTACCACTTGAGATCCTCGAACCACTTGGGGTCAACATACTGCTTTAGATCGGTAATCACTTTCTACAAAACACCAATAGTCTAAGGACTATAATACATCATACTGGTTGGAATAGGTACTAGTTGAGGTTTAACTTATACATACAAAAATGATCTCAATGCAATTGTGTGTCCATCAATGACAATCACAACATAATCATCAAAAATGCTTACAATCTCCCCCTTTGGCATTGATGGCAACACTTAGGAAATTTTGACATCTAAGTGTTTTACAACAAAATATGCCAGAATCAAAATTACTCCCCCTAAGCATATACACTATCCCTTTTGCAGAAAATACAATGTATACTACTTCTTTAATAGAAATAACATCAAAGTATACATCAAAACATTCAAAATTTATACTTCTCCCCCTTTGCCAACAATGACAACAAAATATTACAGACTAGCCCATGTTTCATTAGTATTAAAAGAATAAGAGTTTATGACAATAAGGAATAAAACTTGTCAAAAACTGATTTGAAGTCCTGCAAAAATTGTTTCATAGATAAGGACCAGGACTCAAGTAGGGAAGTAGCCACTTCCTTCTCTGTCTGCATCTAGGAGACCTGTTCTTCCATGGCGTCTAGTGTGCTCATCTCCTAAGTCACTGTTAAAGCATCCAGATTGAGATAACATGTCTAAAGGATCTGTAGGCATGGGAGTAGAACCAATTGGAGTTCCTACAAATCTCAAGTCTGGTTGCTTATTTCCAACTCTATTTTGGCAGACTGGATATGAAATCAGTGAATGGTTTGCCATAAGATGTAAAAGAGTCATATGGCAGCTTGAAGCTACTCATATATAACTGCAAGTCAGTTTGAAGCTTTTGCTTCTGTACAAGCACATCATCATAGAAGAGATGGGGTTGGAAAATCTTACTTAGTAGTAGATTCCCCTTATCTAGAGCATTCCTTATGTCTTTTTGTGCTTTTTGTAGTTCAGATCGGAGCTCATTAAGCTTCTTCACTAGGGCAATGTTGAGAGCCTTTTGATGCTCTTTCTTGGCATTTGCCCCTGCTACCTCCTCTAAGCTCTGCACCTGTTCATCCACTACTGTGCATAGGAGCTTCAATTGTGCCAATGATGAGTCAATACTGGGGAGGTTTGTGCCTGGTAACAAACTGGTAAGAGTGTCCACTGCAGCTTGGATCACATCTTCCTCCTTCTTCCTCCTTAACACCTCAAGGCATTCTTGAGCAACCTTGATGCTCTGTAGCAGCTCCATTTTGTTTGTAGAATGGAGGTCAATAGGACTGGTGAGGTCAGCTAGTTTGGCTTGATTATCGGTTGCCTTTGGAGTCTCCATCTGAGTGCTCTTTGCCACTTCTACTTCCTTGTCCTCCTTTGCCTTCTTCTTCTCCACTTCTTTTCTCTTTTCTTCTTCCTTATCCTCCTCTGCCTTCTTCTTCTCTACTTCCTTCCTCTTCTCCTCTTCCTTTTATTCCTCTTCCTTCTTCTTTTCTGCTTCCTTTCTCTTCTCTTCTTCCTTTCTCTTCTCCTCTTCCTTGCTTTTCTTCTCATCCTCTTTTCTCTTTTCTTCCTGTTTCTATTTCTCCTCATCTTCTTCCTTTTTTTTCTTCTCCACCTATTTCTCTGCTGCCTCTTCCTGTTTGTCTTTTGCTTTCTTTTCAACTTGTTCAGCCTACTTCTCTTGTCTTGTTGCTTCAGATGGCGTGTCTTGCGCAACATCTTCTACATCCAGAGCATTGACATCAATAGTGTCTATGGGTTCAACAACCGGGTTTCCTTTAGTATCAAACACTTCATCCGGTTTTGTTATTGTCAGTTGTTGCTCAGCCTTCCTGTTGGCTTCAACCACCTGATGCATCTTAAGAGCTTCTAGAGCAAGAGTGTGTTTATTCTTGAGCACTTGTTGACCCTTTCCTTCCAGTAACAAGAGTCTTCTTCTTCTCATAAAGAAGAGGCCTTTGTATTTATTCATAACTTCAAACAGTTCTGAATTTGATACGTCAGGAAAATGTTGAGCAAAAACTTTCTCTCATTTCCTATTCCTTCTCTATGGCAATGGACCATTTATTGTCTAAGGAATTATACAAAGAATCTGGTGTCTCAGATCTAATTTCTAAAGGTGACCGATCATTAACACATAAATACTTAATGATTTCTTTTTCAACTGCTTCTTTTTCATCATCATTGAAATCATCAAAACAATCAATCAAATCATTCAACACTTTTCTCCTAATATTTTTTATAGTTCTTTGACAATGTGTCAAAGGTTTGTAGGAGGAGATGTCAATATTTACCAGTGCCGATGATACTGGTTCATTCTTTGTCTTTTTCTTTGCTTCTCTTATCTTCTTAGGTTTTTCCTCAAACATAGTTTCTTCTAAGTCCGGTGAGTTATTCCTTGTCTTCCTCTTTCTCTTGAAGACTTTGGTAGGTATTGCTACCAATTTCTTCTTTGCAGGTGACCGCTTGGTCACTTTGGGACTAGCTACAGTTATCGGTGCCAATGTCGAAGGCACTACCTTTCCTTTCTTTTCAGGAGGATCTACAACCGGTGCAACCCTTTCCAGATAGGTGCCGATTCTTTTTTCCTTAGGATCAAGAGGTGATGTGATTAGGGTAGAAGCATGCCCGTCCAGCATATCATACATCACCTCATAGCGCATAGGCTCTATTTCTTCTTATCTTGGCTCAACAACCTCCATTATGCATTCATCAAATTTGATGATAAAGCAGATATCCTCTTCATATTTCTTGACAATATCACTGGATATCCTCATCCTTAGGCTCATCTTGCTTCTGAACTCATCAAAGTACTTGTTCAGAACATCAGGGTAATTGGTTCCAACTGCTTGCAGGCTTTCTTTGATCTACTTGGTAATCGATTGGTCCGTAGACCACTAAATATCTCCCACTCTAGGGAAGTAGAAAAATAGTCCTACTAGAAGTTGTCCAAACTTGAATTTTAGTGCATTATCCAGTTTGATTGGTTTAAGATTCAACAGGAGTTGCCTTTGCATACTGGTGTAGAGGTCAAATGATGCATCTTCCTTGATCATTCGGTAAGTGGCATTTACCACTGCAGTAGATACAGAGTTAATTCTACTGGCAGAGAACATCCAGTATCCAATTATCATGCACACATATTTCACGAGGTCATCCTTGATGAAATTAACAGTCATTCCTCGTGAGTCACTCACTGAACTGGTGAGCTTGGTAATTTCTGTCTCGCTGACCTTCCTTAGGGCTGGCACTTCATCGACGTTGCAGAAACTGGTGATGACATGAATAGCTTGTGGAGGGATATCATGTGTTCTCTCTAGGTACATCTTGTCACCATGAACTCTACTCAGAATGATTCTAATGTGGTCATCTGTGAAATCCTCTAGGAAGTAAACCGCATTGTGAAGTTTCTTCTTCTCCAAAATGCTATACTCCGGTTTGATCTTTTTATCCTTCCCACAAAATAGACCTAGCTATGAATGGATCACAAGAGACCCTAGGTCTTCAATTTTGTAGTCTAGATAATCTGAAATCCCTTCTTCTACTATAACCCCAGCCGGTATTTGTGATAGAGCATTATATTTTGATTTTCTTTGAATGAAATCCATAGAATCGATAGTTGCACTAGAACTATCATGAGATGCGGAAGCCATGACAAAATAGAAAACTCAAGAAATACCTTTCAGAAATTGAGAATTTAGGGCTTTGCAAAGTCCACTTCACCTTCCACTTTGTCAGTTGCTAAATCACCGGTTTGAGTTCTTCTCTTGGCCGTTTGATATTTGCTTCTGAATCTTCTTCAAGGTTTTGAGATTTCTTTGAACTGTAACTCAAATCACTTTTTCTTTGCTCTGCACTTGAAAAACTTCTTCGCTTGAAAAATGATAGTGAGAAATAATTTGAAAATTCCTTTTAAACATATTCCTCACCAACCGTAATTAATGCTCCACCATTAGGGTGTAAACCCTGATTTGCCTATTCCAGTCTTCTGCAAAGTGACAGGTATCACATATTGGTTAAGGTCTTTTACCAGTGTAAATCGGGGGTTCGAAACATTTCATAGTTTTCTCCTCCTAAGCTTTTCTAATGCTTAGTTTGTTGGTTCCATTATTTCCACACTAGGTGTAGAAACCGGTTCTTCTTGTAACACTGTTGGTTTCTTCTTCCAGGTTTTGTTCATATCCGCTTGAATAGTGTCAATATCAATTTTTCCTTCTGGTGTGACTGGTATGTCATCCGATATGTTCTTTCTTGATCTGTAGAATCTGGCAATGTGACCCAATTTGTTGCAATGATAACAGACCATTCCAGGTGCTCTCCAAGGTCCATTATTCATGTTGTCTTTCTTCCTCCTGCATGTTGCAGTAGTGTGACCATGATTATGACAAATCAAACAGTTTTCTCTCCATCCCGTTACTGCTTGATAACCACCACTTCTTGACTAATGATTGAAGGCATTAAACTGGTTGTGATTCCGATTCACAAAAGGTTCCGGACCTACTCCTTGAGTCCTCTGAGGATACCTTCCAATGTTGCTCATAACTGACCTACATTCAGATGTTCTATGCCCAAACTTGTTGCATGCATAACAGTTGCCATTGAATCTATAGGATCTAGGCTTATCATTTAGAAAATAAGGAAAATTATTGTAAGCCTTACTCCTACACACATTGGCAGTATGTCCTTCTTTAAGACAATTAAAGCAAACAGGTTTAAACTTTTGCTTACCTTTATCCTTTGATGTCGGTTGTTTCTTTGATGCTCTAGCATTTGTACTAGAGGTCTCACCTTCCTCATGACCGGAATAACCAAGTCCATCAGTATTCTTGACAGGTTTGGTAGATTCAAGCTTTTGCTCTAGCTTAACAGAGCTCTTGTTGAACTTAGCAATTATTTCCTTTGACTCAGAGAGTTCTTTGGAAATAGCAACATTTGTTTCCATCAGATTTGCATTCTCAGAGATGACAATGTTCAGTTCTCCTTGCATGTCTTCCTTTTCCATTTTGCTCGCATGGAGTTGAGCAATTAGGGCACTGATCTCTTGCTTCAGCTTGGAGTTTTCATGATCTTTGTCTTTGACTAGATCTTCATCTTTTCTCCATTTCTCAAGTTCTTGGCACATTCGGATAGCCAGTCCTTCCAATTCTTTTCTTAGGTTGGAATTGGATTCATTCAGCTTCTCTACTTCTTGAATTAGGGCTTCCATGTCCGCTTCATTAGAAGAACTATTTTCAGATAGCTCCATCATCTTTTCAGCATGTTCTCTCCTCTTAGCTTGAGATGCCTTGTATTTGACCATAAGATCATCATAGGCTTGCTCAGACTGAGTGAGCCGATGAGTAAGTTCCCTCAATGTGTATTCCCCCATATCTCTTTCCAAGTGGTTAAACTTATAGAAAGGTTGGCTCTGATACCAATTGATGAATACTAAGAGGAGGGGGGGTGAATTAGTATGCCAAAAATCTTTGTAGTTAAACACCTTGCTAGAGTAACAGTAAACCAGTAAAATAGTTTAGCAGACAAACTGATTAGGACACATGCAAACCAAATAGAAAATAATGCATTCACCCATAGAAGCACAAACACCATAACACAAGATATTTTGATGTGGAAACCCAAATGGGAAAAACCATGGTGAGATGGAACTCACAAGTAACTATCTGTAGAATAGGAACTAGACCGGTTAAGGTCAAACTGGTTAAGGTCATACAATGTTCTTTACCAGAATAGATCCTATTAGGAATCTCAATCTCTGTTAGGAGATAAGTCCAATTAAAGACTACCTTGGTAGAGGATTTTAGATCCATAGATGTGAACCACCTTGTTAGAGGATTTACAAAAGGCTTTTTAGGCTTAATCAGTTAAGGGCTTTAGACTTGTCCAAGATGTGAGTAATCAACAAGTGAGTGATCTAGCTAATAGCACAGATTTCTTGGTTAGATCCTTGATAGCTCGTTCCTAATGTATTCCAGCATTACTTCAGTCTTCTACACATTCATACTCTCTCTAACTCCTCAACCACCTTAAACCCTTGCAACAACATCAACAACCTAAAACCCTAGACATGATGTCCTTATAAAGGAATCTGATTTCATGTCAGTCCAATAGGATTACAATACAGTTTCCTAGGTTCAATGCATCTAGACATATTCTGTAACATGACACAAAAAGCACCGTTGAAGTGTCAGCACCGTCAAACAATTAGTGGATGGTAACTCATCACAAAATGCCGGTTGGTAACTAATCACAGAGTATTACCGGTTCATACAGAATATCGGTTTAAGCAAAATACCAGTTGCCGGTTTGACAAAATGAAGACTGGGAAATATGTGTTCCGCTGCTTTGATCCTTCATACCGCTTCAGATCGGTAATCACTTTCTACAAAACACCAATAGTCTAAGGACTATAAAGCATCATATCGGTTGGAATAGGTACCGGTTGAGCTTTAACTTATACATACAAAAATGATCTCAATGCAAGTGTGTATCCATCAATGACAATCACAACATAATCATAAAAAATGCCAACAAATTATTATGATCACAGGAAATTCATGAAGGTTTAGAGATGATAAAGCTTGTTTAATCAAAGGAAGATGCACTATATCTTTGGATGGTAAGCATAATGCTGACAATGTTTATTATGTAGAGGGTTTAAAGCATAATCTTTTTAGTGTTGGCCAGTTAGTGGGAAAAGTATAACAATTACAATTAAAGAATGGAAAATGCAAAATCATAAACAAAAATGGATTGAAGATTGCAACCGGTAATCATACTAAAGGTAATATCTTTCACTTGAATACCAGTGATAAGACATGTTTGATTGCTCACATTGATGAAAGTTGGCTATGGCAGAAGAGACTCTATCATGTGAATTTTGATTGCATTGTAAAGATTAGTTCAACTAGGGCAGTAAGGGATTTACCTAAGATTGTGAAACCTCATAATCTAATATGTAAGGAATGTCAAATGGGAAAGCAAGCTAGGACAAAATTTAAGAGAATTACTGAGAAATCCAATAATGTTCTTGATTTAATTCATATTGATTTATGTGGTCCAACAAGAACAAGAAGTCTTCAGAGAGATAGATACTTTATGCTAATAATTTATGATTATTATAGAATGTGTTGGGTTACTTTTCTCAGGGAGAAATCAGAAGCTTTTGAAAGATTCAAGATATACAAGGAAATGGTAGAGAATGAAACCGGTAAGAAAATCAAATGTTTGAGATCAGATCAAGGAGCAGAATTTACATCTAGAGAATTTAATGCATTTTGTGAAGATTGGAATCAAAAGACAACTATCCGCATGTTAGACGCCTCAGTAGAATGGAGTTGTGGAAAGGAAGAACAAAACTATTTTGGATGCAGCAAGAACCATTTTGATGGAAGAAAATCTACCTCATATATACTAGAGAGAAGTAGTGAAAACAACAGTTTATACTTTCAACAAAGTTCACATAAAAAGTGAAACCGATAAGACCCCTTATGAAATATGGTTTTGTCATACTCCTACTCTTAAATACTTCAAAATATTTGGAAGCAAATTTTATATTAGAAGAGATGAGTATATTGGTAAATTTGATCCTAGAAGTGACGAAGGAATATTTCTTGGTTGTTCTTCTCGAAGAAGGGCATATAGATGTTATAATAAAAGATTACATAAAATCATTGAGAGTACTAATGTGAAGATAGATGAACATTTTAGAGGAGATTCAAGATCTGTAGAACTGATAGTTGAAATGATTGTAAATGAACCGACATAGATTGCACCAGTACAGAGTGAATATCCAGTCACACCAGCATCATTAGAGAACTCTACTATGACTTAAGAACAACACTGTGTAAGTGGAAATCAGAATAAACCCAAGTATGTAAGATTGAATCATTCAGAGAATTGGATAATTGGAAATAAGAATCAAGGTGTTATGACAAGAGGAAGATTGGAAAATAAAGAGGTATGCTTAATTTCTCAAGTTGAACCAGCATTTGTTATTGAAGCATGTCAGGATAAACATTGGATAAAAGCAATGGAAGAAGAATTAGAACAAATTGAAAAGAATAATACTTGGACATTAGTTCCCCGGCCTAAAGACAAAAATGTAATTGGAACTAAATGGGTATATAGAAATAAACTTAATGAGGACAGTGAAGTAATTAGAAACAAAGCAAGATTAGTTTGTAAAGGTTATTCACAGAAAGGAGGAATTGATTATAATAAAACCTTTGCACCCATGGCCAGAATTGAGGCAGTTAGACTATTTCTTTCATTTCTAGCTTATAAGAACTATAAAGTTTATCAGATGGATGTAAAATGTGCATTTTTGAATGGAGATCTTTAAGAGGAAGTTTACATTGAACAACCTAATGGATTTTCATTGAAAAGTGATAAGGATATGGTTTGTAGGTTAAGGAAAGATTTATATGGATTAAACCAAGCTCCCAGAGCTTGGTATGTCAGATTGGATAAATATATTTTGAAGCTTGGTTACACAAAAGGTAATGCTGACAACAATTTGTATCACAAAGTTACTAGTGATGACATTTTTGGTTATTGAAGTTTTTATGGATGATATCATTTTTGGAGCTAAAAAAGAGTTATGTAAAGACTTTACTAACAAGATGCAAGAAGAATTTGAAATGTTTATGATTGGAGAGATAATTTTTTTTCTAGATTTGTATATTTCAGAAACAAATAAAGGTATATTCATATGTCAAACAAAGTACTTGAAGGAACTCTTGACGAAATTTGGTATGGAAAACTCCAGACCAGTAAGCACTCCTATGACTACAACTAATAAATTGACATTAAAGGATGATTTAACTCCTATTAATCCAACAAGGTATAAATCTATGATTGGAGGATTATTGTATTTATCACAAACAAGACTTGATATAATAAATGTAGTATGTATTGTATCTAGATTTCAAAGCAATCCTAAAGAAAATAATGAATCAATAGTAAAAAGGATTTTCCGGTACCTACAAAGCACAAAAAATCTTGGTTTATGGTATCCTAAGGATGAAAATTTTGATCTATGTGCATACACAGATGCAAATTGGGTAGGAGATGTAGATGACAAAAAGAGTACCACCGACGGTGCATTCTTTCTTGGCTAAAGATTGATTTCATGGATAAACAAGAAACAGACTTGTACATCATTATCTACAACAAAATCAGAATATGTTGCAGTAGCAACTAATTATACTCAGGTATTATGGATCAAGCAAATGTTGAAGGATATAAAGGTAAAATGCAAAGAATCGACAATTATTTATTGTGATAATTCAACAGCAATTGATATATCAAAGAATCCGGTATTTTACTCTAAGAGAAAGCATGTTTCTATTAAGTACAATTTTATGAAAGAGAATGTTGAAGTAAATGAAGTGAGATTGGTTTATGTGAGTACTAAAGAGCAAATTGCAGATATCTTTACAAAGCCTTTTCCTAAGGATACATTTGAATATCTTAAAGAGCATCTTTGGGTAATTTCCCCACTGACAAAGACTTGAATGATGAAGATTGACATCAAACTGACAGAGACTAACAAAAAACTCTTTTTTTGACTTTGATGAAGGAGAGCTACTGCTCAGGGTGAGTAGTTGGCTATATGTTAAGTTTTGATTCTTAACTACTTTGGCATTTGATGTCAAAGGGGGAGAGATATCTATGGAAAAAATTTGTACTTTGGGGAGAGATAAATTTTGGTTTTGGTTTCTATTTTGGCACATAACTTTGTATTGATCTATTTTGGGAGATTGTTGGTTTATTGGTTTTTGGCATTCTATTTTTGGCAGTTAGATGTTTTTCCATCTAGTGTTTCCATCATTGCCAAAGGGGGAGATTGTTGGTATTATGGATGACTTCATCATGTGTTGCATTGGTTTTGCCATTGATGTCAACACTTATCATCTTGGAGGTCTACATTGTTGATTTGTCTATATGGTTATATTGGTTTATTGCTAAACTGGCACATTGTGTTCACCAGCATGGTTAATGGCTTATGCATAGTCACTGGTATATGTTCGTTCACCGGGAGTGATGATAACTTGTTATCATCTAGAGATCATTTGGTTATGTTGAAGACATGGATTGGATGTTTGGTTTTTCTTATTGGTCTAATCAGGTTGACAGATTTGCCTTTATCGATAGGTAAGTCTAGGTTATGGACCAGTACATGATATCTATTCCAGATCAGCACGACACGTCTTGGAAATGGTTTATTGATTGGATCATGTGGTAAATGTATTGAGCCAACATATTGTATCGCATCAAGACTTATTTATTGTAATATCTCTAGTGAGTCGACCTCATGTATAGGTCCTAGGTTTTGTATAAATGATTGTAAGATCTTATTGAAGATCAATAATGATGAGTGTATGCGAATATTGAAGAGCGAAAATAAGAAGATCCTTGTGCAAATCATGCAACCATTATCTAAAGGTTGAAGGAAGGTTATGAAGGTGTTTGACCCTCATATTCAAAGCTTAAACCAGCACTGAATCCAGCATTGGAGATGCTAATCCGAAGCAGTTAATTGTTATTGGATAAAATTTAACCATCCAACTGTAGTCAGTGTGACTCCTATTTTGTGATTGAGCAGTGAGCTCTAGGCGGTTGGCCTTTCTGCATGTGCAAACCCCATTTGTATACACTTACTATTTGCAATAGTATCATCTGATTGTGGGTAAGGTCTCCCACTATGGTTTTTGCCCTTATAGGATTTCCACGTCAAAATATTTGTGTCATGTTTTGTGGATGTTATTTCTCTTTTTGTTAATTTGTTTTACCGACACTAAGTTTCAAATTGGAATAATCTATTTTGATTTATAAATTATTGATAACTAGTTGACAACTGATTCACCGCCCCCCTTTCAGTAGTCCTTCCCAGATCCTAACACCACTTGTCTTGATTTGTCTCTATTTTCCATGTCAACATATCTACTTCCTTTTGCCTTTGCTTTCCCGCATGAACAACAATGAGATAGTCAGAATCACTCCTTTTGAAAACCTCTTTTGTTGCTGTCATTTATTTGTCCAGCATAGAAAATTGCATGATCGCCATCACTCAATATTGATATTGACCTTCCTACGTAACAAGTGGTCCCTTTAAAACTTGATGAAGCATCACCAAATCATCCTGGAAACTCCACTCTGTTAGCTACCCTGCTATCAGACTTGTTTGACCCGCCTAGGACACATGACATCATCTTGTAATGTTGTAGTCCTTAACTTCCTTGCATCTTTTATCATGGTTTTGCAAGAGTCGTCCGATTTGCTCGCTCATTATACGCCACTTAGATAGTCTACTCAATATTCACCATTATCTCACAATCATCTTTTCTGCTTAAGTCAAAACATCTTTGTCCTTTTTAAACTTGTTCAAATTCATGGGATCTTTAGTTTCTCAACATTTAATTGATGAAATAAAACCTAAAATGTCAAAGCTGGACTTAGGGAATTGAGAACCTGCACAAATATAAAAAGGGGGAGGGGGGGCGACCATTATGCAAAAGGCAGTTTTCTTAAAAGGTCAGTAGGAAATAACACCTAGGGAAAAAATGTGATCCTCTTTTGACGATGGTTAAGACCATCAAGCTTTAAAATGAAAAAGGTAATGTGAAAACATAACAAGCCTGTAGTTTATAACAAAATTTCATCTGGGAACATATAAACCTGAAAAACCCTAAACCCTGAGGGTGAAAATAGAGAACAATAGAGAGTCAAAATAGCTAAAATCATTGTCAGAGACACCAAATTTTTGCATAGTCATTTTCATGACTATCACAAAGATCAGAAAACAATTTGGATTGCATGAACTGAAAGAATATCATCTCCAAATGCCTGATCATAGTTCCGATTAAGCACATTGTTTATACTGCAACACTTTTCTTCTCTTCTCCAAACTATCAAAATATCAATTTTCTTGTTAACACATACAATACTATCAAATATCACAGACACAACCGTAGACATACATCTTACATGATTACAACACATTTATACAAATCATCAACCTTAACCTCAAGGTCAACTCAACACATAAGACCTAATTACAAAATTAAATCACACGATACATAAATAAATTTGCAGACCAATACAATATTGGCAAGGACATAGCATGATCCCAAATCAAAACCTCTAACATGCAACACCACCGAATATCTCATCAAAATCATCCATAGCACGCAACAACCATCGGGTCGGCTAGAAAGTCATATAACACAAATAATACCACCGAACCAATAAAATCTTCAATAATGCTCACCATGATCAATGAGGGCCACTAAAACATATAAAACACAATCAGAGAATATCAACAAGTAATGTGAATTTCTTCACAATAACCACAACAATCACACATGAATATGTTGACATCAATGACAACAACACATTCCAACAAATCTAATATCCAACAATTCACATTATGATGTAAATTGCATGTATTAAATTATATGTCAATGTGATCTAGCTAATATTTGTTTGAGTTAATAAAATCATGAATAACTAACATGGTACATGAATTACTAAATATCATGCTAATAAAGAAAGGCAATTTATTAATCAATAAACAAGAAACTACAAGATGAATCGAAGAGAAATATATAGTTGTCATGAAAGAAGAAATGTATAGTAAATAGAAATAAAGTCTAAATATATAGCATAATATTCTTTAAAGAAGAAAATTCTAGAATATCATGTAGAAAAGAAAAATAAAGAATGATTAATCATAACATCTATGTAAATTCATATCATTAATGGGTTGCTGGAGAGGCATTGTTGGTATTTTTGATGATTATGTTGTGATTGTTATTGATGGACACACACTTGCATTGAAACTACTTTTATGTATGAGTTATGCTCAACTGGCAATTGTTCCAACAGGTATGATGCATTATAGTCCTTAGACTATTGGTGTTTTGCAGAAAGTAATTACCGATCTAAAGCAGTATGTTGACCCCAAGTGGTTCGAGGATATCAAGCGGTACGAAGGTTCAAAGCGGCAGATCACATATTTCCCAGTCTTCATTTTGTCAAACCGGCAACCAACATTTTGCTTGAACCGGTATTTTGTATGAACCGGTAATACTCTGTGATGAGTTACCAATTGACATTTTGTGATGAATTACCATCCACTGATTGTTTGACGGTGCCGACACTTTAACGGTGCTTTTTGTGTCATGTTACCAGATACGTCTAGATGCATTGAACCTAGGAAATTGTATTGTAATCCTATTAGACCGTCATAAAATCGTATTCCTTTATAAGGACATCATGTCTAGGGTTTCAGGTTGTTGTTGATGTTGTTGCTAGGGTTTAAGGTGGTCGAGGAGTTAGAGAGTATGCATGTGTAGAATACTGGAGTAATGCTGGAATGCATTAGGAACGAGCTATCAAGGATCTAACCAAGCAATCTGTGCTATTTGCTAGATCACTCACTTGTTGATTACTCACATCTTCGATAAGTCTGTAGCCCTTAACTGGGTAGGCCCAAAAGCCTTTTGTAAATCCTCTAACAAGGTGGTTCACATCTGTGGATCTAAAATCCTCTAGCAAGGTAGTCTTTAATTGGACTTATCTCCTAATAGAGATTGAGATTCCTAACAGGATTTGTTCTGGTAAAGAACATTGTATGACCTTAACCAGTCTAGTTCCTATTCTGTAGATACTTACTTGTGAGTTCCATCTCACCGTGGTTTTTCCCATTTGGGTTTCCATGTCAAAATCTCTTGTGTTATGGTGTTTGTGCTTTTGTGGGTGAATGTATTATTTGCTATTTGGTTTGCATGTGTGCTAACCGGTTTACTGTTAGTCTTGCAAAGTGTTTAAGTGAAAAGATTTTTGGCATACTAATTCACCCTCCCCTCTTAGTATTCATCAGGCATATCATCCATTGTAGATTTCTTATATGGACGTGATCCTTATACTTATATAGCCTGTATGTGGGAAAAGTGGGCTGATAAAACTGAATATGTGAAAATTTAGTTAAATACTAGTCCACACACACACACAAGACTTCTTGATGCAAGCTATGGAGTAACGTAATGTTACTCAGCTTCCCAAGGAGGGTCCCATGGTTCTCTATCTCACAATGTCCCTCAAACCAATGTTTTTGCTCTCAGATCACTGAGCAAAATGGTTTAGGGATGGCAAATGCAAGAACGAGGGATGCACTGATAGTTTTTAGGATGAGATGTGTTAAGCTATGTATGATCTTAGCAATGCAATAAACTAAATGATAAGATGACAAGATTAGTATGAATACTATCCTAACATACTATATTTAGTCTATGATTGAGCTAAAATGATAAAGAAATTATTCTAAACATGCATATTAGTCTAATTCCTGATCTAAAAGAGGCTAAATGATGAGCATATATGAAATGAGAAAGCTTGAAAGAATTTGAGCATAAGTGTAATGCTTAAAATTTGAAAGATGATTGTTAAAAATGGAGGAATGAGAGCTCTATTTATAGCATAAGCAGGGCAATGGATGGTAAGGATTGAATGGTTTAATCAAGGGTTGAGTTTGAAAGTTGGGGATCCATGTGCACAATTGGCACCAATGAAATGGTGACAAGTGTCAACATAGGGTTGGGTTGAAAGAAGGGGTTGGAGGCATTGAATGCCTGAGAAGACCTCATGGTTATCTAGAGGCTAAGGGTCAAGTCTAAATTAAGATTACCCACTGGATTAAGAGTTAATCCAAGGATAAACCTTTGTGCAAATGATTAAGAGATAATCATGGTCAAAGCATTAAAGGCCTGATGAGACCTTTGGGTTGGGTAGAGGTTGAGTCAAAACAAATGTTTTAACCATGTAGGAGGGTTTGAGTTAACCATTAATGGTTATTGGAGACTTTGGGGATTAAGTGGTTGAAGGTTGGAAGCCTTCAATGGTTTTCAAAGACTTTGAGCCATTTAGTGGTTGAAGGTTGAAAGCCTTTAATGGTTATCAAAGACTTTGAGGGTTTGAGAAGTGACTTCCCTTTGCTTAGGGATGTGACAAAGTTTAGAGGAGGGGTTAGGTTAATTAGAAATGATTAGAAGATTCTAGAAGGGATTAGAAAGGGGTTTGGGAAGGCAAGTGGGAGATATAGGATTTTGCAAGTGGATGGAGGGATAATAGGATTTAATTGAAATAAATGATTTATTCAATTTGATTGCAATTAAATAAATTAGATTTATTTAATTTAGGGTAACTATTTAATTAAATTTGAATTTAATTAAAAGTGGATAGGGGGGATTTAATTGAATAAAATGATTTATTCATTAAATGGATATAGTGAATTTAATTTAAATAAATTGAGTAATTTATTTAATTAAATAGAGGAATGCGGGTAATTTAATTAAATTGGATTTAAATAGAGAAATGAACATAAAATATTCATTTAGGAATATGGTCATTTTTATACATCTACATTTTGCCCCTCTTTGAAGTGACGTGTGTGCACATGTTATTTCAAAGAAAATGATGTGTTTTTGTCATTTATGATCAAATACAATTTTTGTCTCGCTCTTTTGATTTGCAACTCGTGCCCCAGATTTGATTTGATGTGTGATGCCCCAGATTCGATATTTTGATGGTGATACCAGATTTGATTTGATGTGTTGCATACCTTGTTTCAAGTTCAATGTGTGGAGCCTGAGTTGTGTTACAAGCTGATATGGGTTGGAAACTTGAGTTGTGTTACAAGCTGATATGGGTGGGAAACTTGAGTTGTTTTACAAGTTTATGTGATTGTGGAGACTTGAGTTGTATTACAAGTTTTGATATGATTTTTGATAACTTGAGTTGTTTTACAAGTTGATATGAAATGATAGGATTTTGAACTTGATGTAGATGAGCAAACTGATATTGGATTTGATATTGAGATTTGATATGATAATGCCCCCTCGAGAGATCGTTCGTGCACACAAAGCATGAATGATCTCTCGAAAGAAGAAGAATGTTGTTTGAAAGATAGAAGAGTAGATAGTGATGGCATGCATGGGTTTGATAAGATTGATTAGATTGATTGGATTGAGATTAAGATTGATTTCAGGTATGACACCTCCTGTATAAGACATGGATGATTGAGCGTCTAGTTTCAGGAATGATACCGCCTGTATAAGATATGGATGATTGAGCGTCTGGTTTCAGGAATGATACTGCCTGTATAAGACATGGATGATTGAGTGTCTGGTTTCAGGAATGATACCGCCTGTATAAGATTGATCAAAACGCCTGGTTTCAAGAACAATATATCCTGTATAAGAGCTGATCAAAATGTCTGGTTTCAAGAATGATATATCCTATATAAGAGCTGATCAAAACATCTGGTTTCAGGAACGATATATCCTATATAAGAGATGATCAAAACATCTGGTTTCAGGAAAGATACATCCTATATAAGACATGATAGAAGATAGTTTGGAAGAATGATAGAAGATAGTTTGGAAGAATGATGAAGATAGTTTAGAAGAATGATAGAAGATAGTTTGGAAGAATGATAGAAGATAGTTTGGAAGAATGATAGAAGATAGTTTGTGAGAATGATGAAGATAGTTTAGAAGAATGATAGAAGATAGTTTGGAAGAATGATGAAGATAGTTTAGAAGAATGATAGAAGATAGTTTAGAAGAATGATAGAGATAGGCTGGAAGAATGATAGAGATAGTTTAGAAGAATGATAGAGATAGGCTGGAAGAATGATAGAGATATGAAAGTGAAGAAAGATTCCATGATGATGTGATAGATATGCATGCGAGGGATGCAATGATGAATGATGAATGATATTTTGAAAATGAGATGTATGATATGATATGCAACTAATTGTAAAATGATATGAAACTATGTTAAAATGATATGCAAATATGTAAAATGATATTTAACTATGTGTAAAATGATATGCAACTATGTTTTTGGTAGAATCCTCATTCTACATTTGCCATCCGATATAGCCATTTGTTTGCTTTCTTTGTAGATATCATCATTGAGCATTGATTTGTTTAGGATATGTTGAAAATTTATACAAGCATAATGGTATAATTGAACCATAATGACCTGAGAAAAATTTACATGATATTTGATTTTGCAAGATAGCACAAGCGTCAAGGTATAATTGAACCAGGATGACCTGAGTGCGTATTGCATAAACATACAAGAGTTAACCTATGTCCCATACAAATCCGAAATGTCCTCAGAGATATGCCACCTGATTGCTTCGTAGGACAAATTTGCATGATAAAAGACTTCACTCATAGATAGAAGACAAATAAAACATCACATTCCTTCCTTGCTTCTCTAGTCGTAAGACATCCTTGAATCACTTAGGAGATATGATAAGAAAAAATTAACAACCATAAGTAAGCATGCATGCTATTTGGAATGTATTCTTGTCAATTAAAACATCTTGCAAATAGATCTTTGTTTAGTTGAAATTAGTTCAAGTCTGTGATGTTTAGCCTTCTCGCATTGTCGTTTGGCATTTGTTAGTTGTTTTGATCCTTGTTGTCTTGCTATGTTTTTGGTCTGATGTTGAAAATCTTGAAGGCGAAAGGCCCCCAACGAGGCCAGGATTTTGCCCCTTGCTGTTGATACTAATTTGATATGGATATGTATACTGATCACCAAGCCATGGTGGGATATTATTTGGATAATAGTTTCAGATAAACCAAGGACAGTGACTACACTAAGTATGTCCAAGATTGATAAGCATTTGTGAATTTCTGGTGATGCCTCAGATGGGTGGATATGATATGTACAATATGATTTGCGAAACATGTACTACCATCAATTGATAAAGATAAGGCTAACCAAAACAAAATCCAGCAGTCATACTGATTGATGTCATTGTTATGATTTGGTTGATGATTGATAAGAATATCTGGTTTCAAAGAGTGAGTACCCCGTATAAGACCGATCTATCTAGTTTCAAGTGTACCTATCCTTGTATAAGACATGTTTGATGTTGATGTTGATTTCAAGTAATGAATTGATTAACAAGACATGTGATAAGTTTGATTGCAGACTTTGAGAGTTTTCCTGTTGTTGATCTGATTTGATGGATGGTTCATGAGTTCATGCTTTGATTTTTTTTTTATTTTCTTGATTTTTAGTTTTTGGATATTTTTTTTATTTTTTTAATTTTTTGGATATTTTGATTTTTTTGAGTTTTTGGATATTTTGATTTTTTTGATTTTTTGGATTAGAAGAAAGATGTATTTGGTTGCCCCAATGTATATCAAGATAAGGAATGGATGAATGGATGACTGAACCATTGAGGTGGAAATAGATTTGTTGTCCATAGTTTTGATCAAGATCAAGGATGAAAAAGGGGATATGGATAGAGATAGGATAGCACTGGATGATGGAAGCAATGAATAGATAGGATAGATAGATATGAATTAGAGTGAAGCAAGATTGTAGAAATAATTGGATGATAGAAGAAATGAATAGATAGGATAAGGGATATGGTGAAGCAAGATTGTAGAAAGAATTGGATGATAGAAGATATGAATAGATAGGATAAGGGATATGGATTAGAGTGAAGCAAGATTATAGATAATGATGAATTTAGATAGGGTAATGGATATTGGAGGAAGGATAATGGGAGATATGGTAGGAAGAATAGAGTGGATGAACTTTACCCCCAAGCATAGAGGTTTTCATTTGCAAAGAGGTGATATGTAAGATTGTCACAACATTTAGCATCATCTGAATAAGTGTTCTTGAACTTTTCAAAGATAGAGACCCAACCCACACTTAGAACCTCTGGAAAATTTCAACTGAACATTTCGAGCAACTAGGAAGCAGACTCAAAAGGGAATAAGAATCCCAAACTGGATCAAGGTACTTAATCTTTGATTACCCATGTGCGTGCAAGTGGGTTCATTCTGGCTCATATGATCATTGTAATCTTCAGAATCCAACATGGCTAGCTACATGAGTTACCTTGACTTCAAAAGCATCCTGGATAGAGCCTCGTTGCCAGCAAGCGTCTATAGCCCCGATGAGGTTATCACTATAATCTCACAAATATTGCCCCATTGCTAGCGAGGCATCCATAGCCCCGATGGAGTTACTTGCATGTTCCCATAGCCAATCATTTTGATAATGGATTTCATTGCATTTTGCTTTTCTTAATATTCACTTTCTTGCTCATGCTTTTGATATTTCTTTCTTTTTTTTTTTTTCTCTCTTTTTTTTTCTTGCATTGGCTTGTAAGTGATGAAACTTACATGGGTCTGATAATTACAGTGGCGTTGAAGCAAGATTTTAGTTTTTTCACTAGCCATGTCTTCAATTTAAGAGATCACAATGATTTAGAGCAATCAATTAAGTGTATGAGATATAGTAATCAAAAGATGTCGGTACCAAGATACGATAAGTGGTTCTTTTCTAGATTGAGTGTGTATCCCAACCAAAAGAAAATGTTAAAGAGGAACAACCTCAGATTCTGAAGCATTTCATGAATAGATATCTAGGAAAAGGACTAAACATTAGATTCGAGCATGGGCAAGTATGTGACAAAATGACACAAATTCCTATTTCACAGATGAAGGATTTATGCAAAGGATTGAATGAAAGGGATGGAAGGATAGAAAAGAGGTGTTGGATAATAGATAGAATGTTTGAATATTTGTGCAAGGATAGATAGAAATGTTTTTAGGATGAGTGGTGGTACTTGAGAAGTGATGAAGAGATGGAGGAAAATTGAATTTTGGGATAGAAGGACCCTAAATAGATAGAGGAAATGATAGAAGAATAGTTTTGGAAAGATGTTTAGATAGAGGGTTGAAAGAATTTCAAAGATGTGCTCCTCGTTGATCTTTCTTATGGATCATTTGAGGTGATGGATTGGTGGATGGAGGGAGGTAAGGACCCAAGATAGATGAAAGGGATGAAGAGTTTGATTGTGGAATGAAAGGACCTAAGATAGATTTAGAAGAAGAGATTGACTTTGGAATGAAAGGACCTAAGATAGATTTGGAGGAAGAAGCAGAGTTTGACTTTGGATTGAAAGGACCTAAGATAGATTTGGAGGATGAAGAGATTGACTTTGGAATGAAAGGACCTAAGATAGATTTGGAGGATGAAGAGATTCCTTGATCTTGATCTTGACTTGGAGTAGAATCTTATGATTTTGTGCTTTTCTCTTGATTTTGAATTAGAATAGTGGAGGATATGGAAGGAATATCATGTTTTTGCTTAGGAGATGGATGTTGAATGGGAATCTGCTCTTGAGATGAAAGAGGGTCATCGTGGATGGAATACCAAAAGATTAGGGGATCATCATAAGATTCTTGATAGGTGGGATCTTGATCAAAATGGGATTAGATTGGAGAGCCATGATATCGTGATCTTGATTTAGGCTAGGACTCATTTCCTTTTTCTCAGTTTGATGATGAATGATCAAAGTTGATGCTTTTGATAGGTTGATGCAGAGAAATTTACTCCTTTTGATAGGGGCCCTAGGACTAGGTTGTCTCTTCTTTAACTTAGTTTTGTGATGAAGACTTGTTCTTCTCAAAATATGAGGAGTGGTCATACACAAATGATCAATGGTTTCCTTCGATGTTTAGATTGAGATACTTCGTTTGGAAACTTAAGTCTACTTTTATCAACTGAAGGTTTAGATGCCCCCTCATGACAAAGTGTGTCAAATGATATGGATAAAGTCTCCCGATATAGAAACTTGATTTGACAACTTAAGGTTTAAACTTGGTATGTTGTTTGATAGAATCCTTTAGATGATGAACCTTTTGATCAAGGTGATGATAATACCTGATTTTGATAGGATAAAGTTTTATCTTTGGCTAGTTTTGGATTTGACAACTTTTGTTCTAAGTGTTATCGCTGTTTTTAAAATGGGGTTCTTTCCCCATATTTGGCTATGGTTTTTGAAAAAAATTGTATAAGATGTGGCCCCAAATGCTTCAGCCTTATTCTAAACCTAGAGGGTTTAAGGTTTTTCTAAGTTTTAGGCTTTATCTTTTGTGTTAGGTCCCTTGGTTTCTATTCCGACGTTACTTTATTTCACTTAAGTCATGGGTCGCGGGGTCGTAAGAAGTGTCCCCCCTTGCTATTTACCTAGGCGGTCATGTTAATTATTTGAAAATTTTCACCTTTTATTATTTCCTTCTAAAGTGTTGGGCCCAGTAAACACTGATCAACTTGGGGAAAGATCTGACGGTTGGCGCTATTTCACAAAGGCTAAGTGCTCACATTTTAAGGCTGCGAAATAGCGAGGATTAATATCAGCCGTCCATGTGTCATGCGGAGGAAGTGAAAGTTGCGGCTGTCAAGAAGGTGGGGCCCCCTCTACGTGGTCTTCTCTGGCGTATTAGAGGGCAGCACGTGGCACAGGCCGCCACTGTCAACATTTTAAGATTAAGGATCAAAGTGGGCCCCAAAGATGAGTCAGCTCACAGGTGGAGGTGACCTGGCAGGGATAGCTCTTACAATTCATTGAGATCCCGTGGCTCCTTCCAGCGAATGAAAAGTCGACAGGTCCGCTTCGAAGATGACAGGGCGCCAGGTGTCCATGATGTGTCCGTGGGCCCACCTCTTCTGAAAGCTCCTAGCAGGGTTTAAATGCCAAGCAACTTGAGAAAGGATCTGACGGTCAGCGCTATTTCGCAAAGGTTAAGTGCTTGCCCTTTAAGGCTGCGAAATAGCGAGAATGAATATCGGCTGTCCATGTGTCACGACAGGGTAAGTGGAAGGCATAGCTGTCAGAGATAGCTGGAGCCCCATGGCTTTCTTTTGGCGTATTATAAGGTAACACGTGGCACAGGCTGCCACAGTCAGCAGGACAGGGCGCCAGGTGTCCATGATGTGTCCGTGGGCCCACCTCTTCTGAAAGCTCCTAGCAGGGTTTAAATGTTGCGCAAGTCGAGATAAGATCTAACGGCTTGCGCTATTTCGCAAGGGTAAGATGCTCACATTTTAAGGCTGCGAAATAGCGAAAGTTAACCTGGACCGTCCACGTGTCTTGATGACACGCGGTCTAAAAGGCAGCTGTGGGTCCCTATAGTGTATGTTCGACAAATGAAAAGTTGACAGGTCAGCTTCGAAGGTGACAAGAAAGCCAGGTGTCTATGGCGTTTCAGTGGGCCCACCATTTCTGAGGTAGACCTGTCGAGACTGAAGTGGGGCCCCCATGGTTCTTCTTCCGGCAAATGACAGAATGACAAATCAGCACAGTGGATGACTAGATGCCAGATGTCACTGATGACTCAGCGGGCCCACCATTCCTGAGGACCTGTTCGAAGGATTAAAAGGTGATTAACTTGAAAGATAATCCAACGGCCCACGCTATTTCGTAAAGGTTAAGTGCTCACCCTTTAAGGCTGTGAAATAGCGAGAATGAATATCAGCCGTCCACGTGTCATGATGATGACATGGCAAAAAGAGAAAAGCATGGGCCCGCTACAGTATAAAGGGCGACATTCAGCCAGTATCAAAATAGAATGTGAGGGGATTTTCTAAGCCAATGGTCAGATGCCGCGTGGTATTATGTAGCCAATAAAAGACAGGACTTAGACTAAGGACAAAGACGTCAAAATGAAATTCACAGAGAGACACTTGCAGAAAGACTGCGGCCCGTTGGAGCTAAAATATGAATTCTCGTATGAATTCGATTTTGAAGGGACGGTCGAAGCATGCGGAATCAATGTTACAGTTAAGACCCAGAGTACAAGCATTTGATTTCCTAACAACCAAGTAAGGATACCTCTTAAAAGGATTTTTGCAGAGGAGGCAAACGCAGAGTTATCTTTTACAAATACAGAGAAGGCGAATTGGTTGCAGAGTGAATTTCTTCGAGCAAGCATCAGGTTTTTTCTTATTTTGCAGCCGTTCTTGTGTTGTAATACGTGAAACTGTTCTCGTATAACAGAAATAGTTTCAGAAGTAATATTTATCTGGTTGTATTGCAAATGGCTCCTAAAAGGGAATTTTCTGGTAAAGTTGATTATCTTGAAAGAAGTGTGTGTGATGACTTCTTAGAGCAGTTGAGAATTGGAGAAGGATTGTATGATAAGGGTAATTGGTTAAGAGACCCACAGGTTGGGCTGTCTGGGTTGGGGTTTTTTAAAATCGGTTTTGGAATGAGGAATTCTCCTGCTCCTCAAAATAGCATTTGGGAATTAGATGTTGGGAGATTGGTAGTCCCAGGGGTGTTCATGGATACAGATTTGTTAACCCAGATGGCATTAAATTATGATTCAGTTACCAGGTGTATCCGGGATGTGAATGGAAAAACCCTCATGGAGATAAATGCAGAAGAGCTGAGAAAAGCGTTTGGGCTTAGTGAGTTTACCAATTTCTTGGAGCATATAAACTTCACACAATTAACTCAGGTATACAGGGCACAGAGGACTCATCTCAGGAATGGGCCTCTCAAAGAACTTTTTCTGAAAGTGGGAGGGTTAGCAGTTGTAGGGCCCAATACACAAGAACCCTTTTCACTAAGTATGTTTACCTTAAGGGCAAAAGGGATGTACTGGGCACTTTGCCAAGTTCTAGGAGAGGATGCTGAATCTAATATACCAAATCATTATCTGTTAATGATTGTTCAAATTCTGAATCCTTCTCTTGCTATTACATTTGATTATGCCTCCTATATTGCTGATGCTATCCATGGAGGACTGATGGGGATAAAGAATGGGAAGGTGGATAGGCCATTTGGGTGGTATTCATTATTGATGCACCTCTTCCTCTTCAAAGGTGGAGATTATTTTGCCAGTGGAATGGATCTGGTAAAAGAAAAGGAGGGAGAGAAGATGTCAGTACAATTATGGAGTACCGTATTGTCATGGGATAGAGAGGATGCAAGTTTTCTAAAGTTTGATAAATACTTTGCATCCAAAATAAGGACTCTTCTTTGCTCTGACAATCCACGAGTCCCCAAGATTCTTCTGGAATTCTTAAGACCAAAAGAATTCGCAGAGAATGTCAAGATTGTTCATAACTGGGGTGATATGTATTTGTATCCAGTGTCCACAGTGTTTAGGGTCTTTGGTTTCAGAGGCACCCCATTTTTGTTACCATACCAGGTCCCCCTCAAAGTGGGAATAGCTGAGATTCTCAGACAAATTGGTGACTTGCAAGAGGCAGAGTTAACAGGCCGAGGTAAAGGGACTATTTTCCCTACAGCTACAGTAGCCCACCAATTTGTAATCACCAAGGGCGGCTGGAAATGTTTTGAGGATTTCCTCAAACCCTACCATTTGTCCACTGCAGTGTCAAGATGTGCTGATCCGGAGGACTTCTACAATGGTGTATTCCGGAAGAAAGTAGCATGCAGAGGTAGGCCCCATCAATTCCACTTTCCTGAAGACCTCATCAGGAATGAATTTGATTTGGATGAACAGGAGTTGAGGAAGGAAAAATGGGTAGCTTACAGGAAGGCCCTGGATTTTGTGCATCAATTTGATGCTAGCTATGACCCATTGTCTAGCTTCTTCCCATTGGAAGAAAAGATAAAATTTTTGATTATTTGTTTTGAGGATGTGATGCAGACAATAAAGGAGAAAAGGGGAGTTGTAATTAAAAACAACCCTGAGAAAGCAAGAATGATTTTGGGGAAATCAGCTCCTATTAAAGCCATCCCTCCTGGTGATTACACCCTGCATAAGAAAGCAGGTTACAGTGTGTTGGTGTCTGCAAGAGGGGAACCCTCTTCATCTAAAGGGAAGAGGAAAGCACATGAAGTCATTGACATCCAAGACAGCCCAAAGAAGCAGAGGGTGGGGAAGGAAGTGCAATCAGATACACCCTTATATTCCCCATCCCAATCCCCTCTCCACATTGGAGATGAACAAGCAGCAACTGAATACCTCTCTCAGTTGGGCAGTTTGGGGGAGATTGCGTATACATATGATGAAGTGGAAGAGGGGATGCCAGAAGAACCCACTAAAGCACAAATGGACATCACCTCGACTGAACTCAAAGGCCAGGAGTGGGATCCTGAGATAAAGAAGGCCACTAGTGCTTTTCTAGCAGATGATAGTTTTGTAACATCTGAAGCATTCATGCAGTTTATATGGAAACAACATATAGATAAATATAATGCTAGATGTGAAACAAGAAAGGCAGAACAACTAAATAAAGATCCAGCCTCGGTGGAGGAAGAAATAAAATAGGAGATGATGGAAGAATTCAAAACCCTCACTCCTGAACAGGGGAGAGATTTAGTAGCACAAGCTGGAGTGCTCATTTTGCCAGAATGGAATATTGCTGATGCTCTGGTGCTGGATGCAGTGAGGAAAGAAACCAAACCCATGGAAGGGGTTACATTCAGTAAAGACAATGCTGCTCTAGTCATGTGGTCCCTTAAGAGAAATGAGGACAAGAAGGGTAAAGACACCACAGGGATAAGTCACATTGGTGGATTGATGGTCAGGAGAGTAGAAAGTACAGGGGTAGTAGAGGCTGCTAGCACAGTGTTGGAGACTGCCAAATTTAGTGTTGCAGTAGCTGAGAAGGATGCTAAAGAAAAAGAGGCTCTCCAGTTCAAATTGGAAACAGTCTTGAAAGCTTATGACATTGCCAAGGAGGAAATAAGAGGCAAGGAGAGTATCATTGCCAAATTGCAGAGCCAATTAGCAGGACAACGTCAACAAGGTGAGTCTTCAACATTAATGATCACATCTTCTCCTGCAAGACCTCCACCTACTAGCCCCATTATTGAGTTCCCACTATCTCCTGCACCTTCTAATTCTCAGATGATAGAGATAACTCCCCAAGAATTGGAGAGTCTTAAGCAAACTCAGGCCTATTATGCAGGGAAGTATGAAGAAAAGATTAAGGCCACTGTCTCCAGTTTTGCAGACACTATAAATACTTCACTCCTTCACAATAGTGTAGGAAAAGTCATGGAGATATGGACTGAGTTGATAAGAGGTAAAGTCATATTGACACCCATTTTTGACAGATGGAGGCCTAGGGAGCAGGATTTGGAGTTCATGTGTGTTTCCTGTGATGAAGCAAGAGCTAACCCTATTATCAAATCCACTTCTGATATCACTAAGAGTTTATTGCAATTGGCGACAGAGGTGGATAATGTGGAAAGAAGGGTTAAATTGCTTAAAAAGGAATACACTGATGAGGTGTGTGAGTTACTCCCAGGAATATTTGCCAATCCAGATCAGCTGAAAGATAAGCAGATATGGCTCAATGAGATAAATGCTAAATTGTCAGCAAGGGTCAAGGGAATTATTGATCTGGATGATACCTCATTTTTTGTTATAACCATACAGGAAATAGAGAGAATTAAATCACACTACAGTTTTCTTAACTCAGAAGTCAACAAACTGAGGAATTCTTGGAAAGGGTTGACTAAGGTTAAAAGTGATGTGATTAATTTTGTATGGCCGACCGAGGAGACATATGGTGAGTGGGGAATTAAACATTCCACTCGAGATCCGGAGCAGTTAGAGAACATCCCTGAAGAGCCAGAGGAGGTTGCAACTGAACAACCCGTCCAACAGACTGCTGAAGAAGCTGAAAAGAGTGCATAACTGAAATTGTAACTTCTTCAATTTTTGAAGTAATTGTAACAAACTTTCCTCAAGAATTCCGAAGCTTTGTGCAACCATTTTGATATAAATGGATACCAGGACTAGAGAGAAAGAGATCACAAAATTTTTGTAAGAAAACGCTGCAGAAAAATTCTCTGCGCTTTTCCAAAGATTAATGGAGAATCAGACTTTTGTAGAAATTTTTCAAATGAATATTAATATACAGGCCATCAATTTTGAGTAAAGCTGTGTGTCGTCTTCAAACTTGTCCTTAAGTTTATTTACTTTGTTTCATTCAGAATAGTCTAGGATTTTTCTGTTTGAATGGAATTGTAAGGCAATCTCAGTATGGGTGTTTCTAGCTTTTCTCTTTAGGAGGGAAATTAAATATGCACGACCACTCTACCGGTAAATACTTTAGGAGAAACTTTGAATTGGAGGACCATAGTTCATTTTGAAGTGATTAGATCCTTGTTGATGTTAGGCATTTACAGGGATAAATGGAAGCCGAGTTGATGGGAGGTATAGAGGTACCTCATTTCAGGAGTTTTATTTGAGTTTGAGTGACTCTGTAACCTTGGATAATGCACTGGTATTAATCTGAGGCCTTTATTGCATTTGTTGTCGATCAAATATGTTGAAATTGAGTATTGTTTCCCTCTTTGTTTTCAATTGTTTTTTTTTTAAGGTGAATGAATCCACTAGTTTTCTGGATTGGTTTGCTGTGGATTTGTTGCTCTAGAGTGTGGATTTAATTCACAGAAGGTATACCCACCTGGGCTTAAGGAAGAGCCCAAAGTGTAGAAGGTCTAACCAAACCTTGTCATATGTTGTCTCCGAAATCCTTTTATCCTTGATGCGTTCTCGGCACCCATCTTAGATTATATTATTAAAGGCATTGAAGGGGAATCAGATTTTGAGAACAACACTAAGACTGACTTGTTTGATTTGGAAATGATTTCTCTAGTGTTTTGATTTGATTAAAAGCAGACTTTTGACAGTATGCTCTTGTCTTCAAGGGTTCTTTGTCAAATTCACTGGATTTGTGTTGGATATAATGTTTGACGTGATGAAGGAATACCCGATGAGATTTGAAGAGTTGACGATTGATGTATAAGAACTTGTTTCTTTGGATGAATTTAGAAAAACTAGGTTGTTGTTTCTTCAACGTGATGTTACGATAAAGGTTCTTTCTTCTCAGAATAAGGGGATTAGTCATGCATGAGTGATCAATGGTTTCCTTTGATTTGTTTAGATTCAGTTGATTTTTGTTTTTGAAAATTTCAAATCTTACTCTATCAAAGTGAAGGCTTTTAGATGCCCCTTCACGACAAAGCATGTCAAATGATATGGATAGAAGCTTCCCGATATGGAAACTTGATTTGACAATTTGAAAATTTTAAATAAGTGTTTTGAGATAAAAATCTGTAAGATGGTAAAGGATTCTGTTGATACTGATGATGAGGTTTCCACATTATGATAGGAGAGACATCCTCTATCGCGTGATTTGTTTAGGATTTTACAACTTTTGTTTTGACACAAATTAGCTCAAGAAACAATCTTAACGGTTTGTTTTTGCTATTCTTGTTTGATGAAAATGATGCTGATGAAAAAAAGTTTCTGAAAATTTCAAAATTTTTCTCGGTTTTGCTTTTTGTTTTTCTGTTTTGGATCACGTGCTAGAACAGAGTCTACATGCGCTACTGAAATTCCTGTATGCACTAAAATAATAACCACATGCGCTAGGCTGCCCCCAGACACGCGCTAAGGTTTTTGGACTGTTAAAATTGTTTTTCTAGCTGTTGAAAAAGCTATGCGCTATCCTGGGTCTGTGATGAGCTAACTGTTGAACTTTATGCGCTAATGTTTGGATTTCATGCGTTAAGTTGTTGCTTCCACACGCTAGACTGCTTTTCTGATGTGCTAAAACGTTTCAACACTGATTTGTCTTGGGATAAAACGCTATTGTTTGGAACCGATGCGCTAACTTGAGGTTTGGATGTGCTACCAGAAGTACTCTACGCGCTAAGAAGTTGCTCTTATGCGCTAAACTGCCTTGATTTTTTTTGACTTGGTTGTTTTTCTGCGATTTTTGGAATTTTTAACACTCGTGATTTTGATGGATGATTTATTTTTGGATACTCCAGCTTACTAAATCGAATAGATGAACTCTTGATTACTTAGTTTGATATTCCCCTAATCTTGTTGGATGAAAGTCTTTCCTAAAGATAGTTGAAATATTGATAACCATCTCAAAAGATGTTTTGTTGGATATGGAAATCTTCTCCACTTTATGATTTTTCCTTGTTTGAACTAACTTTTGAGTTTGATTGTTGGATACTTTGCAAGATATTTTAACATTTGTGACAAATATACATAGCACACATGAAGACAATGATCATCCTAATGTTAAACATTGAGTGTATATTCTTTTGAGGATGTGTTCAAATCCTCAATGTTATCACTAGTTTGATCTACAATAAAAGACACATCAGATAGATTCTTTATTCAAAGGTCATTGACAATATCATAGCCCACTAGTCTCGATACTCCGTCAGCTGAAACAGCCTTGTCACCCCTAGAGGGCGCCCTTTTTTTGCCTTTTGCCAGAATTTAACTCAAAGTGAATCTCTTCATAGTTGAGTAGTTATCTTGGGAGATATATGGTGAGTAATCTTGGTGGCGGATTCTTCCCCACCCTTGCACTATGATATTGCCAATGTTTGGCGACTGACTCGGTTCAAAGTTTCTAATGCTATGGTTCGTAATCAGGCTTCCTGTTCGGCCATCAGTGATAAACTCCCTCAGGAGGCTTCCCAACCTTTAGAACAAAGGCTTTACGTATCTCAAGGATACTGGGGGAAGGCTATACGCTGCGCGCAACCGTTGAAAAGGACTTTCATCACTTTCCACTTTTGATTATAGTGGGTTGGAACACTTGGCATCAAAGTCGTTTCCCACTTAGGTCGTTCCCTTCACACCGGCCAAAGAATGGCTTTAAGAGTTTTTCAACCCCTCGGGAAGGCAGACCTACTAAAGGTTTTAATGCTTGAATTACTGAAAGCTGTAAGAGTGATCTGGATTTTTGATCATCCAGTTAAGGGGAGAGCATATTCCTTCCACTTTCGAGACAAAGCAATCAATTGGGTTTATTTTATCCTTTCAAATCAGTGATTTGCTAAAATTTATGCGGAGATGTTGCTCCACAAAAACATGGTGTTCATTTTACCTTAAAAGAATGATTTTCTGATCTATGAAAAGGAAATGGTCAACAAAGCAAATTTTCAATTTTGCAGTCAACAAAAGAAATCGGTTAAAAGAAATGGCCTCCACTCCACCTGCAAGAAATTTGTTAGAGTCCTGCAAGCAAACCAGAAAAGGAAAATGTTAGAGAATTTGGGGGACTTCCACAAGTCTAAAATTTTAGTTCGGTTACAATAATTTTTTTTTTTTTTCTGTCTGTGATGCGCTACAGAATTGACTGCAAGCGCTACAATAAAAACTAGATGCGCCAAACTAATATTCCTCTGTGCTATACTGTTGACTGGATGCGCTACTCTGTGAGGTGGAAGCACTGCTCTATTTTTTTTTTCTCCTGCGCTGAGACCTGCAGGAAATTTAAAAATTTGATGCGCTAACTTATGAATTGCACGAGTTGGATGATGGACTATAAGCGCTAAACTGTGGATAGGATGCGCTATGCTATTTATTGCATGCACTACTCTGTATTTTTGCCCACGTCCAGACCTACAAAAAAAGTTCAGTGAGGTTATGCGCTAAAGAAAGGTCTTTACGCACTGTAGTATAGCCCCCACGTGCTAAACAGTAAGCGGGATGCGCTAGACTATTGACCAGATGCGCTAGGGAATGTTTCCCACGTGCTGATTCCTGTTTCCCACGGACCTGCAAAAGTGATTAATTTGAAAAACTGATTTGTTATTTGGGGTCGGGCCCCACGGTGAGCGCCAGAAATGTATGCGGGAAAAGTGGGCTGATAAAACTGAATATGTGAAAATTTAGTTAAATACTAGTCCACACACACACACATGACTTCTTGATGCAAGCTATGGAGTAACGTAATGTTACTCAGCTTCCCAAGGAGGGTCCCATGGTTCTCTATCTCACAATGTCCTTCAAATCAATGTTTTTGCTCTCAGATCACTGAGCAAAATGGTTTAGGGATGGCAAATGCAAGAACGAGGGATGCACTGATAGTTTTTAGGATGAGATGTGTTAAGCTATGTATGATCTTAGCAATGCAATAAACTAAATGATAAGATGACAAGATTAGTATGAATACTATCCTAACATACTATATTTAGTCTATGATTGAGCTAAAATGATAAAGAAATTATTCTAAACATGCATATTAGTCTAATTCCTGATCTAAAAGAGGCTAAATGATGAGCATATATGAAATGAGAAAGCTTGAAAGAATTTGAGCATAAGTGTAATGCTTAAAATTTGAAAGATGATTGTTAAAAATGGAGGAATGAGAGCTCTATTTATAGCATAAATAGGGCAATGGATGGTAAGGATTGAATGGTTTAATCAAGGGTTGAGTTTGAAAGTTGGGGATCCATGTGCACAATTGGCACCAATGAAATGGTGACAAGTGTCAACATAGGGTTGGGTTGAAAGAAGGGGTTGGAGGCATTGAATGCCTGAGAAGACCTCATGGTTATCTAGAGGCTAAGGGTCAAGTCTAAATTAAGATTACCCACTGATTTAAGAGTTAATCCAAGGATAAACCTTTGTGCAAATGATTAAGAGATAATCATGGTCAAAGCATTAAAGGCCTGATGAGACCTTTGGGTTGGGTAGAGGTTGAGTCAAAACAAATGTTTTAACCATGTAGGAGGGTTTGAGTTAACCATTAATGGTTATTGGAGACTTTGGGGATTAAGTGGTTGAAGGTTGGAAGCCTTCAATGGTTTTCAAAGACTTTGAGCCATTTAGTGGTTGAAGGTTGAAAGCCTTTAATGGTTATCAAAGACTTTGAGGGTTTGAGAAGTGACTTCCCTTTGCTTAGGGATGTGACAAAGTTTAGAGGAGGGGTTAGGTTAATTAGAAATGATTAGAAGATTCTAGAAAGGATTAGAAAGGGGTTTGGGAAGGCAAGTGGGAGATATAGGATTTTGCAAGTGGATGGAGGGATAATAGGATTTAATTGAAATAAATGATTTATTCAATTTGATTGCAATTAAATAAATTAGATTTATTTAATTTAGGGTAACTATTTAATTAAATTTGAATTCAATTAAAAGTGGATAGGGGGGATTTAATTGAATAAAATGATTTATTCATTAAATGGATATAGTGAATTTAATTTAAATAAATTGAGTAACTTATTTAATTAAATAGAGGAATGCGGGTAATTTAATTAAATTGGATTTAATCAAATAGAGAAATGAACATAAAATATTCATTTAGGAATATGGTCATTTTTATACGTCTACATAACCATATATGGTCTTAGCCAATTGTGGCTAAACTTTCTTTATTCACCTAGGGGATGGCTCACATTGTGTTTATTCTCATAGAGCACTAAGTCACCAAACATGAATGAGTAGTGAATGAATTAGTCAATATAGTTGTATTGCATATATTATTCTCATAATCTTAAAGATATATGGGAGTGTTTTCATTGTACATCAATCGTTTCAATGTTTTGAAAATGTTCTCTATAAAAATTGTCTTTAACGACACTCTTCAGGAAAACTAACAATGAAGGAATGTCTAACTTTAATGGAATAATGGCATCAACCTAATTAAACACCATAAAAGAGGCCAAAGGGGGTAACACTTGTAGTTGTTTGAATACTCATTTGATAAGATGATAACATATAGGAAAATTGAGTATGCCAATCCTTAGCATGTTTACTAATAATTTTCTGAAGTATTTTCTTAGTTTCTTATTAGAAGCTTCATTTAGACCATTTTATTGAGGATAATATTGTGTAGATAGAAATGTTGAATGTGAAACATCTCAAGAAACTTCTTCATATCTTTTTTCACCAATAATGTATCATTGTTATAAATCAAAGTAGGAGGTAAACCAAATAAATAAATGATATTATCAAGAAGAAACCAACAAATTACTTCAATGGTCATTGATTGAAGCAACATTTCTTCAATCCATTTCATAATATAAAAGGTAGCTTTCATGATGAATTTATATCCTTGAGAAGAAAGAGGAGATATTTTTCAAACAAGGTCCAAACCCCACACAAAAAATGGCCAAGGAGCTACTTGGGCTTGAAGCTCCTTGGCAGGAACATCAATCAAATTGCTATGTTGTTGACATTTAGGGATCTTTTGAAAAAAGAACAAGAGTATGTTTTCATATATTACTAATAGTAGCTCATAAGAAGTAATTTTTGAACCAATTATCTACCACTAAAATTTCCCAAGGAAACACCTAAATGGGCTTCCTCAACAGAAATATGGATCTCTTATGTTTTAGGGAAATGAAGGACAAGACCATTATATCCTCTTCGATAAATAATGCTAGATAATATTATGAAATGTGTGACTATCTTACATATATGAGATCTAGCATTATTTGATGTAGTATTTAGAAAGGTATCATCATGGAGGTGTTGAATTATATAGTAGTACCATTCATTAGAATCTATGCTAAAAATAAGAAATATTAAAAGAGTTTTAATAAATAGTAGGTGAGAAACTTGTAATTCATGTATAAATCATCAAGGGATATAAGGGAAGTAGTTTTTCCCAATGAATTTTCATTTAGATTTTCTTTCTATGGAATAGTAGCTATGGTGTTAGATGAAAGTTCCTCTAATAGTGATAACAATAATTCATGATATTGAGATTTTTTTTTTATTGATAAGTTCTAGTGACTTTTTTTAAAATAAATTTTAAATCACCAAAAAAATACAAGTATTGAATTTTAAGAAATGAAATAGTGCAAAAACCAACAATAAGGGCTTCATAGTCAGCAATGTTGTTGGTCCATAGAAAATTGAGATAATATGATAGAGAGATTAGCCTTCCCAAAAGACCTGCTAATATGACACTTTAGCACTGGAGCTAGTTTGACATGTAGAATCGTCAAAGAAAACATCTCATGTTTTGTCAACATCCAAAGGAATGACAAGGTCACCTAGAAATGAGACTTGATTTGGAAGAGTATGAGGTGAAGGAGCAACAACTAAGTGGTTCATCAAGGATTGGAATTTAAATTCCTTTTGAGAAACAAACTTAAGGTCAAATTTTATTATCAACATAACCCATTTATCAAGACATCCAGAAAGGTCTATTTTATAATTATATTTGATCTTGTCCTCAACCTGTCAAATTTTACAATGAAATATGTTTCAACATTAAGAGGATAATGTCTCAAATTTTGTGTTGCAAATACAAGAGGAAGATATTGTCTCTCAATTTTTGAATATCAGACTTCATATTCAATTAAATTCTATCTTGTGTAATACACAACATGCTCTTTACTATCGTTATCATGTTACAAGATAATTAGATGAAGTGAAAGTGTAAAGATGAAAATAATTATTAGAAACCATTGATTATAAGGTAGGACAACTAGCTAGGTAATGTTTGAAATCATCAAAAGATTTTTGACAATCCAAGTTCCATTTAAAAGTACTATCCTCTTTGAGAAGTTGAGTAAAAGTGAAAGTTTGATATGCTAATAGTGAAACAAATCGTTGAATAGCCCGAATTTTTCCTTGTAAGCTATGAAGTTGAGATATTATTTTAGGAAGTGACATGCTAACTATAGAATCAATTTTATTTGTATCTATATCAGTGCCATGATGTGAAATAGTGAATGCTTATAGTTCTGTAATATCAACACCAAAGACACATTTACAAGGATTCAAGAACCTACTATATTTATGAGTGTGTTCAAATATTTTTAAAAATGTTTTGAAATGATTTTGGTGCAAAAATAGAATTGGCCAAGATATCATTTATACGATATTGTAATATTTTTTGCATGTAATCAAGAAATAAAAATTCATAGTATGTTTCAATATGTTGATTTCTTTTTAATCCAAAAGGCATAAATACCTAACAACATGTTACCCATGGTGTTATAAAAGCTATTTTACATTTATCTTGAGGATTTATAAAATATTGGGTGTATCCATAAAAGCCATTCATAAAGGGCAATAAAGCATGTCCCAAAATAGAATCAACAATCATATCATTGTAGCTTTTAAAATAGAGAGTGACCAGAAAGGTGGGACAAGAACTAGGGTTTTAGGTGAAGGAGGTGTTGTGGAAGATGACAAATAAGATGATGGAGACTAGGATGACATTGAAACTGCTAATCCTTCCATATGATTGGATTAGTCCTAGGTGGTTCTCTTGTTTGGGCCAAGTTTTTTTTACTTATTTCTTTCCCATTTCTTATGTTGTTGATTCAAAGAGGGATCTCTAGGAAGTAACTGATGAAGGTGTTTCTTAAAAAATAGGAGTTGTTGATCTGGTTGCTGTTATTAGGAATTTTTGAAGTTCACTATCTTTTGGCTATTTATTCTATGGCACGACTTCTTCTTTTCAAGTCTTTTTCTTCTTGGTTGGGGATCTTGTCTCAATGTGTGTTGGAGGGCTTTGTGGGCTTGGCCTCATTTCTCATAAAAGTGTGGGTGAGGTTGGTGGTGAGGGCATTAATATTGATGTTGAGTGCAGGGATCTTGCTAGTTAGGAGGTCTACAAATTTCTATGTTTTGGCCTTTTCTATGTAGGAAGTTGTTATATTTATTGAGATGTTTTTTTTCTCCCAAGAGCAATGGGTGTAATCTCTTCTCAAAATGTCTTTGATAGGGTTGATTTTGATGTCTACAGTGAGAGGGAGGACACCATCCCTTTTTATTTTCCTTTTTGGCTCTTCTTAGTTTGTTTGTTGTGAGATAGCTATATATTGGTTGCCTTCGCTCTCAATGTTTTCTGTGGTTTAGTTTGGGGGTTCTCTAGTGGGTGCCCATCTATCCTTTCTTTCCCTTCAATTGATGAGGATTCTTATGGAGGTGATTCTAGCTCTTGGGAGGCTAATTTTAAGGAGATTGCTTCTAATGCTTCTATGATTAGATAGGTTATAGGTTTGTGGCTAAGGCTAAGGTGTTTTCTAGCTCTTTCTTTCCTTATATTTTTTGTTGGCCTGGGAAGTGTTTGGTAAAGAGCTTCTATTTGTTCACATTCATGTTGTTGGGGAGAACTCCTAATTTGTACTTCTAAGGTTTCTTTACCTAGATGCATGATACATTTTTGCAAGGGACTTTATTTGTCCAAATCTTGGTTATATTTGAACCTCCCCCTCTTTTTTTATTTTTTTGGTTGGGGATTTCTTCTACGGATTTTGTGTAGAATTATATTCTTACAAGTGTTGGTGGAGCTTTGTTTTCCTATGATTTTGATTTTTAGTTGTGTGCTTTTGTTGCTCTTTTCTTTTCCTCTTGTCTTGATTATTCTTTTGAGGAGAATATTTCTCCATTGAAGGTGGATTCTTTTCATGTGGGTGATGTTGGGATTCCCTCTCTTTCTTCTCCTATTGAGGTGGAGACTTATCCTATTAAGGTGAAGACTGTTTGTGCGAGAGAGGTTGGGAGTTGCTACAAGGGAGCTGTTGTTTCTCTTATTTCAACGATTGATTGCGTTGATCTTCAAAATCTACTTGTCAGGTCCTCATTTTCTTCTCCTATAAAGGCGGACCTGGTTCCCACTAAGGTGATGACTGGATTTCTAAGAGATGATGAAGGATTTTTTAAGGGGGTTTGTGTTTACCTTTGTTTATATTTCACTCTTTTTATCCTATTGAGGTGGAGATTAATGAATCTCTCAGATATGCTCTTATAGTTCCAATTGAAGTTGAGCTTGAGGCTAGTGTAGGGTTCGTACACCTAAATCAAAGAAAAGTGGATGCTAAAAGTCTTATTCTACTTTATGGTTTTCTTACTTGTTCTAGGGCTCAAGATTGTTGCTTCTTTGAGCCGAGTTGTATTATGGTTGTTGAATGTTATGAGAGCCTTTTCAAAACCCATTGTGATGGTTATGGGAGCCTTTCAAAACCCATTGCTTATGTTTTTGTGAGCTTATTTGTTTGGTGGCTTCAACCATTCTATCTAATAGTAGGGACTCTCATGCTTAGCATCTTCTGATTTGCTATTGATTGACTAATGTTTCTATATTTTCTATCTTTTAGCAGCATTTTGCAAGTGGGTTTCGATTCACAGAAACATCCATTTGTATAGGGTTTCAGATGCCTTCAAAACATATTTCATTCACCTAATAAAAAGGAATCATATCAATGTTATATATCACCTTTCTATTTTGAATGGAAATGGAGAACAGAGGGAACGAGAGCATTTTAAGATTGCAAGGAATGAGAACTTTGACAAAGATAGAGACACAAACTAATTATAAATTATAATTTTTATTTTATTTCTTTATAAATATTCTTCAAAATAAGAACTCATTATAAATTATAATCTATGTTCTATATATTATATAAATTTCAAATTTCAATATTCAATTTCCGATTCCCCACTTCCCAACAACTACTTGACTACATTTCTATTTTAAAAAACACAAATTACAAAATAGTCGGATTTTTATTAGTTTTTACACGTAACTAAAGGAAGACTACTCTTGTCATTTAAAAGCAAATGACATTTTCTACGTAGTAAAATCTGTCATCAATGACGGCTCTTAAGGAATACAACGGGGAACAGTGAAAAGAGAAAAAGTTGGAAACGTCTCTTCGAGTCACCACCAATGACGTCCCCGATCTGTATACACTGTGTTACCAAATCAAGAGAAAATGTAGGATAATTAGTGGACTGCTAAAATACTTTAAAACACTTACAACATTCCTTACGAGCAGGTCTAGGACAGTTAAAAAAAACCTACAATTCTTATAATCATGGTATCTTATATGTAGGAAACTAGAGTAGCCATAAGAATCGAAATCATAATGAGAAGAACTATCACAATCCAATTCGAATGTTTCAAATGAACGGCGAGGCTCTGTTCTTTTAAAATATTAAACGGTTCATTTTTTCCCACCAATAAAGTCTTTATTGATCATTTTTATGGGTAAATGAAGTATAAAATTGTTAATATTTCTTTGACAGTTCAACAATATACTGTCCAAGAAGAGCTCTAAGCCAATGCGTACATAAATGCACTGGAGTTTGGTGAGGTTTGGAATAGACTTAAGTATAGAAAAGGTCATGTTGATAAACAATCACAAACGCCATAGTTATTCGTGCACGGTATTTCTTTGGACTTTTTCATGTGCCTATCTGGTTAGTTAACAAAACATTCAAGAAAGTATTATCATTCATTTGCTGTTGATCTTTGTGTCGAGGCAAACGAAGTCCACTTTCTTTATCTAATCAATGAATATTTGCTGAGGTTTTACTGTGTAAACAAAGATTATTCCTACCTACACTGACATAGTCATTGAAGAGGCTCAAATAAGGCACCTCACCAACTTCTACTTACCCACATATTGTATAATATGATGACTTAAAATGTAATGCCCGAAAGAAATGGATAGAGAATTTTTCTAAAGATCTAAAATACTAGTAACGTCGTTAATTTCTTGTAGACTATCCATCATATTATATTCCCACTCAGAAAGTAACTGATGTTGGTGGATAGATATGGTTCAATAACATGCACAGAAATACATAAATAGTTGAATCTTTTCGATTATCAAGTTTTTCATACAAATATTATAAATATCTGGAATGCTACAGCATTCAACTTGATCGTTGGTCAGCTACATATTTGATTACACGCAATTATTTGATGCCTTATTGTATAAAAGTCTTAGAGAGATACAATGTACCTAAGCTGATTTGTCACTCACAAACAGAAATTTAATATATTCTCCATTCATCATTCATCTTTATCTTGTTTTCTTCTATAATGTTACATTTAATTTTATATTTGTCATTTAAAAATTGGAATTGAAGTGGGATAAATTACATATTCAACAAGTTTAAAACGTTATACAGATTCATAACCTTAGGTTATGAGAGTCAAGTATCCCCCAACACATAACTACTAAAGGAAGTCCTCAACATATATACAATGTCCTGCAAAACCTATACTACAACTTGCATCAATTCTCTAACATGTTGTATATAAAATGTCCTTCAAGAGCTGATTGATATAAGTTGCTACACGTACTTTCAATGTAAATGTTTTAATTGTGAAAGAATTGCTCATTATACTGCTACATGTACTTTCAAGGAAGATAACTATAAGAGACTTGATGATGATGACAAGAGAAAGGATTATCATAGAAGAGATGACAAAAATCAAAGAATAGATGATAGAGACAAGACTAAGAAGAATTTTTATTCAGTAGAGAGCCACTCATCCGAGGATGAAGATTGTGATGACTCAAATGATGAATTATTATTTTTAGCCATAAAAGAAAAGGATAATGAAAGGTCCACTCTCCCTCCACATGATGAAGAGAACAGTAAAAGATCAAATGATTGTAATTACTGCACTACGTGCGAAAGAGGAACCTAAAGCTTGGATAATTGATATTAGATGCTAAAATTATATGACAAGTAACAACATGAAGTTCTTTGACTTTGAAAAGTATGATGGTGGATCACTGAAGTTTACTGGTCTAGAGGCTACACCTACCTATGACAAAGGAACCATATCCATTGATGGTAAGCATACGGCAAATGATATTTGTTATGTTAATGGTTTATGACACAATCTTTTGAGTGTAAGTCAGATGTGTAGAATAGGCTACAAGCTCATATTTCATGGGTGCGAATGTGAGATCAAAAAAATTGATTTTGAAAGGTTAGTTGTAGAAGGTATAAGAACAAATGGCAATACCTAATACAAAAAGGAAAATGGAGCCAGTAGTTGTGTATTAGTGTAGAGTAGTGAATGTTGGTTGTGGTACAAAAGGATGTGACACATTAATTTTATCAACATGGTGAAGATAAGTTCCACTCATGTAGTAATATATTTGCCAAATATTATCAAACTTGCTAATACAAAGTGTGAATAATGTTAGATGGGTAGAAAACAACAAACAAAGTCAATAATAGAGAGTACTATATTACAAAAAATTTAGAGTTGATTCATACAGAATTGTGCAGACCTACAAGGACAAGAGGACTAAATAGTGAAAGGTATTTTATGTTTCTCATTAATGATTAATCCATAATTTGATATAATTTACTTTCTCAAATGAAAAATTAAAAGCCTTAGATAGATTGGAAGTGTTCAAAACTATGGTTAAAAATCAAGTTAAAGCTAAGATAAAATGTTAAAGGATTGATAGAGGTGGACTATTCACACCAAATGAATTTGATAGATTTTGTGAAGAGCATGTGGCATTAGAAGATACTTGTCAACACATAGGACTCCACAACAAAATGGACTTGTTAAAATGAATAATAGAATTGTTGTTGAAATGGCTAGAACTATGTTAAAGGATGGTAACATGGGAATGAAGATGGTGAAGTCACAAGAAACAAGGAAAAACTATTTTATAAGTTCTATTGACAAGTTAAAGGTATAGGCTTTGAAGAAAAAAATTCTTTAGTATCTAGGATGGAAGCTATAAAGAATATTTCTTGCATTTTCTACTTATAAGAACCTTAAGGTATATCAAATGGATATTAAGTCAACATTATTGAATGGAGAACTTGAAGAAGAGGTTTACATTGAACAACCAGATGGGTTTTAGTTGTTAGAAGATTTAGATACAATTTGAATTCTCAAGAAGGCACTTTATAGACTCAAGAAAGATCAAAGAGGTTGGTATGAAAGGTTACACATATTTGTTGCAACAAAATTTCAAGAAAGGTATTCCAAACAATAATCTTTATTTCAAGGTTAAAAGTGACAAAATATTGATATAAGTTGTATATAAGTTGTATATGTTGATAATATTATTTTTGGTGGAGAAGATGATGTTTGTAAGAGGTTTGGAGAAGGAATGTAGAAAGAATTTGAGATGTTTGTGATTGGTGAATTGTTATTTTTTCTTCATCTTCGAGTAACATAGTTACAAGATGGTATTTTCATTTCTCAAACCAACAATATCAAGGAGATATTGAATAAGTTTGGTGTGGCAAATTGTAAAGTGGTTGGAACACCCATGGTCATGGTTCTCATTTAATGAAAGATGATGAATCTTTGGAAGTAGAATTTTTTTTATAGATCTATGATTGGTGGATTGTTGTATTTGACTACTTCAAGACCAGGTATTATACATGTAGTTTGTTTGGTTTCCAGATAAAAAGTTAATCCATTAATGCAGTGAAAAGATATTTAGATATTTGAAAGGGACTCCATATTTTTGTTTATGGTATAAGAAGGATGATTATTTCACTTTGAAATCTTAAATAGATGATGATTGCACTAGATGTGTTGATTATACGAGAAGTACAAGTGGTGGTGTATTTTCTTGGGAGATAGATTGGTCTCTTGGTTGAGCAATAATTAGGATTTAGTGTTGGATTTTGCCAAGATCAAGAGCTCAATGAAATGTACAAAATAGAGACACAATATAGGACAAGAATAAACTGTATTCTCATCAATAGAAAATGATCAATAACATGATTCAATAGTTCAATAGTTGTTTTTATACAATGTAGATGAGCTTGCCTATATAGGCAAGGCTAGGGATATGTATGAGCACACAAACATGACATGTGGCTCAATGAGAAACAAGGGTAGGTAGGAAATAGGTGTGGGTAGGTAGGAGAAATAATATAATATTCCACATGAGGTGGATCACCCACCGAAGGTGGAATTATCACTCCACAATAAGTGGATATGATAGTGTAATAACAAGATCAACACCAAAAAAGGTGGAATTTCTCCTACACACACTATCCCAATGTGGCACAAACACCCAAGTGTCTCATATCCAAACTACTATGAAATGCATTATCCTATGTAAACTTAAGTAAGTGTAATAATATCCATGATGAATAATTATTTACACCAACACCCCCCTTAAGTGCAACTTAGGGGAATGCACTTAAGTCTACAATGCAACTAAGCAATGCAAGATGGGTCCCGGCTACGAGGCCATGTTAGGAACCCATGTACAAATGCAAATGCATGCAAACCAATGCAATGAAATCTCTCACAAAGTGGGGAAAGAGAGAAAAACCCAATGGGAAAAAACCCTCCCCCAAAAGAGAGATGAAAACATACAAAGAACTCTCATAGAAGAATGTGAGGATCAAAACCCCATGTGAGGAAAAAGTCCCCCCCATATGAGAGAAGAAGAGAAATCAAACTGTGACCCCCCCTCAATGGAGAATCTGCACCAATGATAGAAGCTCGATGTATGAAGAAACTGCTCCACGAACGTCAAACAACATTCCTTCCCTTAGGAAGAAACAAAACCAAAGGTGTATCCATGAAGTCTCCCCAATCATGAAGGGAAGATGTATGAAGAAAACTCATGATGAAAGGAATCTCTGAAAACTGCTCAAGTGTCCCCATGTCGATGCTGAAAGATACCCCTTCCAAAGGTGGTAAACTGTGCCACACTGCTGAAAAAGGCACTCCAAGATCTAGTGGAGATGGATGTAGAACATGTCCCAAAGACTCACATGTCTCCTCAAAACATAAAGAGACCTCCTCCAACTGCTGTACATAAGTATCCACAATCATGTCAACCTCGAAAGAATGATCATGTAGAGAATGAACAAGAGGGTTAGAGTGTGCCCTCGCAACAATCGAAGAAGGATCATCTTCATCAAAGAGAAGATGAATGTCATCAATGATATCTCCCAAATCTGCAATGTCTGTCAAGTAATCATCCCATGAATCTGAAGCTGGAAGACAATGAATATCCTGCTGCACTGAATCACATGAAGGCAAAATTGTCGCACTATCCACATCATCAGGTGCAATAGGTGATGTGATATCAATATGAGGAGATGAAATACAAGGCTCAAGAACAGGTTCACATGTGAGAATCCCCATGTTCAAGTGTCCAACGTTCTCCTCAAAATCTGAACCATCACAATAAGTGTGATCATAATGTGTAGAATCATCAAATGTGAAATCATCATCATCAACAAAATCTGAAAAGGAGTATAACCGAGATGCATGATCAACCACCCCAGTCGCAATGATAGCTCTAGTCTCCATGTCTCTAATGAAAACTGAGTCAGGTGTGAACTCCACAACTCTCTTAGTTGCGCCATGTGTGATTTGATAGATAGAAAGGAGATTATTTGTCAAGTGGGGTACAGACAACACATCATTGAAGGAGTTATCTCCAATGTCAATAGATCCTTTCCCAGTCACATCCATGTATGTATGATTGCCCATCAAAATCTGTGGCATGGTGCAAGTCTCAAATGTAGAGAACATAGACTGCGAAGATGCCATATGATGAGAAGCCCCTGAATCTAGAAGCCATCTCTCTGAATCATGACTGATAGTAGCACATAGAGCTTTTCCTTTTCTTGTTCCAAAAGAGTGAGTCTTCCCACTTGTAGAAGCCATGAATGCTTGCCCTTTTCCTTTTGAATGTGAGGAAGTGGAAGTTGATGAATCATCCTTCTTGTAGACTTTAGGCAAATCAATGTTATGCTTTTTGATGATATGTGTAAGCTCATCAATCTTCTTAGAATAGCAAGGATGCTCCTCATGACCAATCTTTTTACAATAAGCACAAGTAGGTCTCTCCCTCTTTGGTGAATTATCTCTCTTGGAAGAGGATGAATTTCCTTGTTTTGGAGAAGATGGTGTTTTGTCCTTAGGCTTTGATTGCCATTTCTTCTTATTTGAGTTGTCCTTTCCTTGATTTCCTTTGTTCCCTTGATTTGCCACTAATGCTTGAGACTTAGAAGCCTTAAGAATGCCCATGCTTATCAACTTAGTTTGTTCCATCATCAACATTTCATTGAAAGCATCAAATGTAGGCATTGTGTAGCTTGAACCCATTGTCATCCTATGGGTTTGGAAACTAGAAACAAATGCTGCATATTCTTGTGGAAGCTTGCCTATCAAGTTGAATATCAATTGAGTATCCTTCTTATCAATGCCACAATCTTTGAGTTGTACCCTCAACTCATTTGCCTTAGTGACATAATCTTGTATAGTATCAAAGTTCTTGGGATCTAACATGGTGAGATCACTATCAATTTGATATCCCCTAATCTCATCAACTTGACCATACAAGTCTTGAAACTTTTGCCAAGCATCCTTGATTAGAGTACATTTCTCAATATGAAAAATGAGATCCTTTGATACATACTTTCTTAAGGTACCAATTGCCATGATATTTTTAGTGAGCCAATCTAAGTGACCAACTGGATCAGCCTTAGGATCCGCTGGAGTAACAATAGTTCCATCAATGTAATGAGTGAGTCATTTTTCCATAAGCTTACTCCTTGCATCAATTTTCCAAGTAGCATAGTTATGTGGAGTTAAGAGAGGAAACTTAGAAGAACCCATAGCAGCAAAAAGGAAGGAACACAAGAGCACAAAAGTACAAGAGACACCCCCCCAAATTCACTCAATCAATGTACCCCCCCTAAAGTGATGATTTTGGCACTTTATACTTAGTGCGATTACAATGAGCCACTTGCAAAACAAGGCAAAGTGGACTTATGATGCAAATTTTACAACTTCTCAAATGAGATACAAGAGACTTCAATCAATAGTGCAATGAATCTAACTGAGATTCAAGCAAATATACAAGTACCAAGAGAGCCAAAAATGGCCAAGATCTGAAAGTACAATTTCTACTTACAATGGAATCAATCTGATAGCATCATGTGAAAGTAGATGAAAAAATATGCACTTTCAAAAAAAACAGCACCTGAAAAGGAGGTCGGATGACCCCAAACGAAGCCTCTGAAGTTGCAAAAACTGGGATTACTCAGGTACAGTCACCAAAAACTAATTTTTTTGAAAAATCCGTGCATCAAAATCAAAAAATTTCTTCACCAGTGCAGAGAGAACGAAATTCTAGCCCATTTCAAAAAAAAATTGCACCCAAAAAGGAGCAAAAATGAGCAAGTTATGGCCATTTGAAGTTGAACTGCAAAATCAAAAAGCTCAATGAGAGTGGGTCCAAAAATTTTCAAACCCTGCTGATGTGGCATTGACGTCAGCAAGTCACAGGGTTAAATTTGACGGCCGTCTAACCATCGCAAAAACTTCGCCCTGTTGACTGGACGTTCGTACTGTACGGACGGATGACGTGGACAGCTGACTGTACAGTCCGTAACATATGGAAAAGATGACTGTGCAGGCTAATTTCACTGATGACATGGTGGTTCATGCGTATACGTCAGTGTACAGATTGTACGGAAGGTACCCGCGGGCCAGTGGCCGTGTGCCACGTGGCGAACGCGGGTTCGCCGGTTTGGTTGACCTATGTCTGCGTGGCGGTGTCTATGGCCGGCGGGGCCGTACTGGAGGACTCGGCCGGTGGCAGTCGGCGTCGCCGGAGGCGAGGGCGGCGTGGACGCAGGCGTGTGGTGCCAGCGGAAGCTGCGGGCGAGCAGAGGTGCACGCAGCGGCGGTAGAGTGGATACAGGCGGCGTCGGAGCTCGGCGTTGGACGGCGCTCAGGAGGAGTGTTCCCTGCGGGTAGCGGAGGCGCTCGGGCATGGACTTGGTGGCGCTGCAGGCCGGGGGCACCGGGAGTTGCAGGCGAGAGAGACCGACGGCTGTCGTCAGGGTCCCGGTCGGCGAGAGATACGGAGCACCTGCAGCGGGAGCGTTGACGGCGGGTACCGATGGGTACGACTGACAGACCTGCAACCTGCAGGTCACGGGAGCATGGGGGGGGTCTGCGGACCCCCCAGAAAACAAATTTTTTTTTGATTTTTCCTCTTTTTTGATTCTCTTTTCAATTTTTTTTCAGATTTTTTTGATTTTTGATTTTTTTTGAAAAAAAATTTTCAGAAAAAAGGAAATTTTTTTTTTCCGAAAAATATAATAGTATTCCGAAAATCCGTACGATATAAGTAAAATTGGGGAAAAAAATTTTCTCACCAAAATAGGCCGACTTTATAACCAAAATTCATGGAAACGACCTTTTGGACGCAATGGCGAGGTTGAATCTAGTCTAGGACGCCTCCAAAAGATGCTGCTCCTCAGATCTACCTCTTGACATCACAATAATGCCTCTTCAAGATGAATCAATGAAGCCCCAATGGCTCTGATACCATGTTGGATTTTGCCAAGATCAAGAGCTCAATGAAATTTACAAAATAGAGACACAATATAGGACAAGAATAAACTGTATTCTCATCAATAGAAAATGATCAATAACATGATTCAATAGTTCAATAGTTGTTTTTATACAATGTAGATGAGCCTGCTTATATAGGCAAGGCTAGGGATATGTATGAGCACACAAACATGACATGTGGCTCAATGAGAAACAAGGGTAGGTAGGAAATAGGTGTGGGTAGGTAGGAGAAATAATATAATATTTCACATGAGGTGGATCACCCACCGAAGGTGGAATTATCACTCCACAATAAGTGGATATGATAGTGTAATAACAAGATCAACACCAAAAAAGGTGGAATTTCTCCTACACACACTATCCCAATGTGGCACAAACACCCAAGTGTCTCATATCCAAACTACTATGAAATGCATTATCCTAAGTAAACCTAAGTAAGTGTAATAATATCCATGATGAATAATTATTTACACCAACATTTAGTGTCATCATCTACAACATGAGTAGAATATATTGCAATAGCATTTTGTTGCACTCAAATAATATGGATTAAGAAAACTCTTAAAGATATCAAGGTGATATATAGTGAGACAATTTCTATTATTTGTGATAATACAACTGCAATTAACATCTCAAAAAAATTGGTGACACATTCAAGGACTAAACATATTTCTATATGGCATCATTTCTTAGGAGAAAAGAGTATTAAGGAAGAAGTCAGATTAGGATATGTGCCTACAAAAGATTAGGTTGCAGATATCTTCACCAAGGCACTATCAAAGGATACCTTGTTGGAATCAATGAAAACTGAGAGGGGGGGAGGGGGGGGGGGTCAGTGTTTTGTAATTTGTAAACTTATTAGCCTGATTCTTAAACCACTGAATGCATAAGAATGAAAGTGAAATGAAAAAACATAAAGCAATTAACCACACAACCATAACACCGAGATTTTTACGTGGAAACCTAGAAAGGGAAAAACATGATGGAATTTGAACCCACAATATTATTATACTATGGCCAGAAGTATGCTAATATTACATAAGGGGAATGTGCTTGCATTCAGACACACTACCTAGAGCTCACTGATCAAATACAAAGGGGCTACAACCCAGGAGGAAGGCTCACTGCCTTACAGGATATTACAAATGATTACAATAATGAATGAACTGAAGTATAGCATTTACATATGCCAAGATGTAGTTTTAGTTAGGCTCAGATTATCTCCTAGAATTGATCTATCATTTTGCTTTATTTTCTTGCTCTATCACACGTTGGACCACCAAAACCTTCAATCATATTCACCAAACTTGCAAATTAGCTAATACAGACTTTATTCATGCATAATATCCATCAAAATTATCAACCAAATCTATCTTATATATCTGCACCAACAAAAAGAATCATTAATCATGTTGGCTTCCAAACACCACATAAAAAACAACCATGAAACATGTATCACCAAGTTAGCTCAATTCATCCACAAATCCAAATGTGAACCGAAATAAGAAGATAATAAGCTTCCCATAAGTCGGCCCAATCACTAAAATCAACCCTAAGATTTTGTAACACATGATACACCAAAATAGCTATGATCTAACTGAATTATCAGATACCGGACCTTTAATCTTGCTCATGAATTAACACAGGATATCAGGATCATGAGATAATCTTCCTCAAACCTTGAATCAACTATCTTGACCACTTCAACTAGAATTATATCACCAAAGTCAAGATGTGCACAATGATCTCATGCTCTACCGGTTATAGCGTTCCACCTTCTAGACTTATGCCCTATGAACAAAATGACTTCTGTTAAACCAAATCTATGTACACCAGATGTGATTTGTGAATTGAGTTGCCATCAATGACAACCCCTAAGCATCTTCCATGCATCAATCTTCACTGGAATAGTGTCTCTTGCCAACAATCTCCCCCTTTGGCATTGATGGAAACACTGTGAAAAATGAATTGTACACTCATGAGTGCAAAACTTTAAATTTTCAAAATCACCAAGGATATACAAGCTCCCCTTAAGAATTCGCACAATTTTTCACTCGAGTCTCTCCCCCTTTGACAATGATGTGAAATATATGAATCTACCAAAACTTATGTACAAGGATATGTACAGTTGCTGACAAAAAATTGAATATGTCTGCAAAAATTGTCCTAAGGGGCAACAAATGTTTATCCCATGCTTTCTTCAAAGTCTCCAAAATGCTTATCATCCCACTAAAAAGATAAGCAAGCATCTCTGCTCCTCTTCTATTAAGTAGAACATTTGAATCTAGAGCATCCTGCATACTACTCATCAAAGCATCTATTTGGGGAGTGATAAGACTCCTCACTTTAGCTACTCTACTCAAAACTCTTTCCTTTTCTTGATTTAAATTCTTGATCTTATCTAATATACTCAAGACTTGTAGTTCAAAACTACTAGCTGGGACTGATTGGGGTGCATATGACTATGATATGCTAGCTAGATGACCTTCATATTCTCTTATTTTCTTGTCAATGTCCATAATGAACATTGGAAAAATTATACATGACTTGTATATCCAACCACCTTCATCTAGTGCATCTTGTATAGTCTTCATAGTAGTAACTAAGGTCACATTATAGAGATTCATAACCTTAGTTTATGAGAGTCATCTATCCCCCAACACATCACATGACTTTTCCATTTGTAATTTGAAATATTACTAAAGTAAGTCCTCAATCTCAACATAGATACAATGCCCCACAAAACCTATACTATAACTTGCATCAATTCTCTAACATATTGTATATAAAATGTCCTCCAACAACTGACTGATATACTACTACATGTACTTTCAATGTAAATGTTTTAACTGTGGAAGAATTTGTCATTATAATGCTACATGTACTTTCAAGGAAGACAACTATAAGAGACTTGATGATTATGACAAGAGAAAGGATTATTATATAAGAGATGACAAAAATAAAAGAACAGATGATAGAGACAAGACCAAGACGATTTTTTATTGAATAGAGAGCCACTCATCTGAGGATGAATATTGTGATGACACAAAGGATGAATTATTTTTTTTGCTATAAAAGAAAAGGATAATGAAAGGTCTAGTCTCCACATGATGAAGAGAATAGTGAAAGATCAAATGATTATAATCATTGCACTACACACAAAAGAGGATCCTAAAGCTTGGATAATTAATTTTAGATGCTAAAATTATATGACAAGTGATAGAAGGAAATTCTTTGACTTTGAAAAGTATGATGGTGGATCACTAAAGTTTACTGGTGAAGAGGCTACACCTAATGATCACAAAAGAACCATATGCATTGATGGTATGCATAAGACAAGTGATATTTGTTATGTTAAGGGTTTATGATAGAATATTTTAAGTGTGAGTCATATGTGTACAATAGGCTACAAGCTCATATTTCATGGGTCTAAATGTGAGACCAAAAAATTAATTTTCAAAGGTTAGTTGTAGAAGATATAAGAACAAATGACACTGCCTATTACATAAAGGAAAATAGAGAAAGTAGTTGTGTATTGGTGTAGAGTAGTGAATGTTGGTTGTGGTATGAAAGGATAGGACACATCAATTTTGGCAGCATGGTGAGGATAAGTTCCACTCATGTCATAAGATATTTGCCAAATATTATCAAATTTTCCAATACAATGTGCAAAAAATGTCAAATGGGATAGCAAACAAGGAACAAATTCAAGAATAGGGAATACTCTGTTACAAACCTTTTGGACTTGATTCATACAAACTTGTGTAGACCTACAATGACAAGATGACTAAATAGTGAAATATATTTATGTTGCTCATTAATGATTAATCTAGAATTTGATGTGAATTACTTTCTTAAATAAAAAATTAGAAGCCCTAGATAGATTTGAAGTGTTAAAATCTTTTGTTAAAAATAAATTTGAAGCTAAGATAAAATGTCTAAGGTTCATCGAGACAAATAATTCACATCAAATGAATTTGATAGATTTTTTGAAGAACATGTGGTATTATAAAACAATTGTCTACACCTAGGACGCAACGACAAAATAGAGTTATTAAAATGAAGAATCAAATTGTTGTTGAAATGGATAGTGTTGGCAATATGATGGATTTGGTTAAGTGTTGTCATTGATGTCAACATTGTATCCTGGTTGGAAACTATCTCAGTTAGACCTATCCTAGTTAGTCTTAGTGATCATCTTGGTTTTGGCTATGATTCTGATTTGGTATGATCAAATCTTTGGAATCAGTTTTGGATGTTTACTTTGGATGGTTATATGCTTTCTATATTATGTTGGTTCATGATTTTGTACTTTGGCTATTATCATTTTTGGTATTTACCGGTAACAACTAGTTTCTAGCTTTCTTCTGCTATCCTAGTTAGCTTTACCTATATGCATTATTTGGTGACTTGGTTAGTGGATTTTGGGTCTACCTTATGGAATCATTTTCTATCATGCTGAAGGTGTTTCTTGTGTATGACACAAGATGCCAATCAGGGGGGGTTGAATCAGTGGTTTCCAAACTTAACCCTTTTCATCCTAAATGTGTGTATCAGTTAGCATATCTAACACAAAGTGAATATACCGGTGAGATAAGAAGAAGATCAAAATGCAAGCACACACAAAGGGAACATCACATAACACCGAATATATGAGGAAAACTCAATATGGGAACAACCTCGGTGAGAAATGCTTCTGGAGTCTACTACTCCAATCCAACCTCACAAATAAAACTTAATACAAATTTTAGGGCACCAACCCTAGGAACACCAACCCAAGGATCACCAACCCCTGCACCGAGCACCAACTCAGTGATAATAATGAATACAAACAATACAATAGTAATAGTCTGGTTATAAATGAGTTTTGTAACCTTTCAAAATCAAATCACTCTACTAGTTCAACTTTTCTCAACTTGTCTTCCTCTGCTCTATTTGTTGCCAATTCTCTGACTCTTCCTCAACTCAACCTTCACCTTTTCTGGTCTCTTCTCAAACTCTCTCTACTCTCCTTTTCTCACTACAACTTCTTTACTAGTTTAGACTCTACCAGTTGGATAGGCTGTCAGACCATGCATCTGGTTACTTCTTCTCAATCCTCTTAGTCTGATTCCCTTTTGCTCTTCTTTTACCTCGTTGGATCTTCTTTGACACTCACACTGCACTACTTCACTCTCTATTTCCTTCTTACCAGATCTAACCCTACCGGTTCACTTGACTACTTTAATGTTTAGTCACTTACCAGTTACTTTGGCCATGATAGTTTAACCTTCTGTTAGACCCTCTTATTGCTTTCTCCCTTCAACAATCTCTGTCGCTTCAAGGTTTAGCACTTAAACACTTAGACTATTCTATCTATAGTCTTCACTTGCATCCGCCATCTAGCATCTAACCTCTTCCATCAGCTTTCACACTAGCAACCACTTAGATCTTAAACCTACATACTTATACTCGGGCTTTCTCACCAAAACGAAAACTCAAACTTCACGCCCTAGGATTTTCTTTTCCAACTCAATCTTTATAAAATATGATCAGATCCCTTTTCAAGATTGACAACTTGCAACAGATCACCCATCACTGCCAATCTTGTTGCTTCCAATATATGTTTTCTATATTTAGCAAAGACGACATGTTTGTTGACCTGCAGTTGTCAATAACAATGAATGATCTCACATCTTCTTACTCCAAATCAGATTTGTATTTGCACAACCTGCATTGATCATCACAACACAATAGTCAACCTTTCGATCTTCCTCAATCCGCACACCTCTACAACTGACCCTTGTATTTCATAGTCGACATTAATGTTTAACCAATCACCAACTACCTCATCAACAACTTCGATGATGCACTATTCATTTTATACTTGGAGACCACGTGGCATCTTAGTTGGTATCCAGCTCATCTAATCATGTCGGTTCAAGCTTAGTCACTAAGTGAACACACAACCAATGTTCCCTCTATACTACCAGTGTGACTTAACTTACCGGTATACATAGACTAGATCACCTTAATCACGTGCAATCTATTGTTTTGTTGGTTGGATCACATCAGCTCAGTCATCAAACATGTCAATCCATAATAAATATTCAAAGTGAGTCACCATGCATATCTTCATCTATTGAGAGCCTTTCACTTTGGCTCTTTGCTCTCTTACCGGTTCACATTGACATGTCAACAGTCTTTAATGCACACATTATATCACATCAATAGCATGACAAGACATACGTCAATCATCAACAAGGATCTCTATTGATATCATCATTCTAGTAACTCCATGTCTGCAGCTGCTCAAGCTAACCTTCATCTTCATTTGACTGGTTCCTCTCAATAGGGTTTCTAAAGTGGCAAACACATCACAACTCACTCTTCCTCTTCTGTCTCAATATCTCATCATGATTTCACTTGTTAAACCAGTGCATGCCTCTAATTTCATGCACATGAAACATCCTCATGTTCCACTATGGTCATCCGGTATAAGTCTTCGATTACCTGCCTTCAACTTCTCTGACTATCTTATCTCAGAGGGTTATGATGCATTCCATGCATGTTGTGAGATAAGCTCAGTATGACCACTTATTGGTGGGAGTAGATGGACCAATGCACTAAACATGTCTTTATTGACATTGGGAAAACATATCTTCAATCAGGCACATAACCCGGTAGACATCCCCTTTGTCTACCTTATTAACTTGCAGTAGTCCAAACTATCAATTATATCAGCATCCTGTGATAACATCTTCATCTACTATGATTCCTACTGTATGACATCCAACTACTTACCAGTTTCCTACACTTCCTCTATTTGTTGAACCTTGTTTTCTTACCAATCACATGCTTGTCGATTGGTAACCATACACTGCCACACATCACTCAACGGTTGGCATTGCCATAATGCCAACTATCTCCAATGCCAATTCAATGGTAAAAATCCCAACAATCCATACCGTTTCTCATCCCATATTTACCAGTGACAAGCTATAACGGTAACATGATATACTTGTTGACATCAATGACACCATTACCAGTTGACATCAATGATAACATAATGCCAACAATCTCCCCCTTTGGCATTTATATCAACACATGTGGTACCGGGTATACTACTAGTTTTCTCTGCCTATTTGACAACAATGGAAAAGGGTACTAACAGAAATTTCTACCGGTTGTTTCTCCTCCTTTGACCATTTCACTCTGTATCCTCTCAACCAAGAACACTGTGGGTAAGACTGCATCTTCTCCCCTTTGATATGCAGAAGGTTATTCTGACACAAATTTGTTGTTACCAATTGTATCTACTTCCACTATGTAGACAACTCTCCCTTTTTGGCTAGCATATGGCTCAAAAATTAAGGGATGTAAAGTTGTGAACTCCCCTTGAACCATAGATGTCAGGTCTTCTTTTCATGTCAAGTCCTAAACTGAGGCCCCAATATACACCTTGTACCAGTAGAACTAAGCTTGTGTGATCTGTTGGTGGTCTTCCACTTCCATGATATCCATCACAACTTGTGACATGATTTTACATGACCATAATGCCAAACCTCAACACCATCATGTCAACTATCAAACCGATTAGCTCATAATAATGCATGCATATTACCAGACCAACACATTGTCATTTAGGTCTTCTCCAATATCACCTAAGACATAATTTTCTCAATCTACACCACTAGAGTTATTGCAATGATCCTAATTTGCCATTTCGGTTAACAACCATACCGGTTTACCATACTGGTCCAATTTCTCTTCCAGAATTCTTTGTCTATCAGCCTTTGTCTTTTTGTGTCAAGTGCCTCTAATTCCAATTGCAATTTTAACTATCCATTGACACATGAAGCATAGATTCATCTCACATATGTAGATGTGTAGCCAAGGAAGCAAATACACATACTATCATCTCATCTTCTTCGTTGTACCGAAAGCAACCAGTTCTTGCATTTGTCATTTTCACTATGTGGGTGAATGATGTGAACAATATGTAGCTCCCCCTAAGTCCTGCATCTCCTTTAAACCTTAGGAGATATCACATGTGTATTGGATGCATAGTTTTGGTCCATGGTTCTACTCTCTTGCTTCTTCCTCCATACCTTCTTGGTCTCCCTCCTTTTTGCATTTCAAGTCTTGGGAGAAGTATTGACTTCCTTTTGCTGATTGGTTCTTTCTCCACAAATATTTTTTTAGTAGTAGACTGTGTTCATGCCAACCAAATTATTGGAGGACCTTCTATCAAACCAGTTCGATCTTCTTCTCCTAATCATGTTGTTGTAACCAGCTACCAGAACTGGTGGATCTCTTGATCTTGTAGGGAGACTTATCCTTTTGTTCCATGCAACTCTTTGATTTTCATATGCTCTATAACCATTTCCATATTGAGCACAACTATTATACTAGCTTCCATATGACTAAATATTCTTCTTTCTACATTCATGACTTCTATGGCCAAATGCCTTACATCTTTGACAAACTACATTGTTATTCCTAGGAAAAACATTTTGTCTATTCCTAGACCTCATTTTGTATTCATCTGCTCTATGTCCATATCCTTTATATGAAAAAAAAAAACCAGAGAAAGAGGGCTTGTAACTTACAAATTTGTTTTGCCAAGCATGAGGTGATCTTACTGGGTTGGTTTCTCTATTTCTACTTCTCCGGGGATTGTTCTTGGGAACAATAAAATCTCTCTGTCTTCCACCAGTAGAAGATCTTCTGGACTTTCTTCTCTTGTTCTTGTTGCGGATAAAGTCATCTTCTCTCAACTTTTCTTTTCCTTTTGAATCAACATTATTTCTCCTTGCAGTACCAATCTTCATCCTCATATCTTCACCGATTATAGTTAGATCAACCTTCTTCCTAGGAGCATTTCTGACAGTGAAGGTTTGTCCCTTGTTCATTCCACTTGAGGAGACAAACATAATTTCTTTGTTGGAGACAACCTTTCTTGTGGAGCACATACTGACACCAAATCCTAATCCTTTGGTATCCTTAGAGTATTTTTGTTTGTTCAACATTTTATTCAAGGCATCAGGGCTGCCATCAAACTGGATCCTCACCTTGAGCTCATCTTGGCACTTCTCAAGGTCTTTCCGAAGATTCTCCATTTCACCTTTTAGCTTCTAATACTCTTTATCTTTTGTCTCCACATCTCCCTCCAACTCCTCAAATCTTTTTTTCTTGGCATCAAAGACTTATTTTAATTCATCAATCATTCCTTTGGCTTCTTTTAGTTGAGCTGTCAATATGAAGATAGTTTTGTTAGACACTTCAAGGCATGTTCTCAACTAGTTGCATTCTTCATGAACTATTTTTTTATAATTCTTAAATTAATTTCTAACACTTTTGAGCTCTTCTGGGGCACTTACCAGTTCACCTTCAAGATCAACTTGAGCTTCAACATCCTCTTCATCTTCGCCATCACTTCCAAACACATCTTATCGATAGGATTGATCTGACTTATCCCCTTTTGATGTGTGCACCTCACCTTATGTCTCTTGAACCATGAAGAGATGGGTTTCTTCTTCATCATTATTGTTGTTACTAACTTATCTATCTTCATTTGCAGACTCATGTGTTCCATTTATTTTCTTACTCATGACAAATCAATTATGCAGTGCTAGGTTCATTACCATAGAGATTCTTCAATATGTCCCACAAATTCTTTGCCAATTTGCATTTGTCCACTTGTAAAGAAACATCACCAAAAAATACACAAAGTATAGCCTTCATTGCTTCATCATTACACTTGTATCTTCTTTCTACTTCAGGACTGATGGGAGGGCTAGCAGGACTAGAATAGCCATTTACAACTGACATCTAGACATCATACCCTAAAGAGGATAGGTAGACTTTCATCCTACAACTCCAAATGGAAAAGTTTGATCCATCAAACATTGGAGAAGGGGTTGACTCAAACTGACCATTGTTTTATCAAAACTAGAATTAACCCAAGATGGAGAAAGCTTATCTAACCGGGAACCTAGAATCTAATACCAATTGTAGAACACAAGATGCCACTGAGAGGAGGGGTGAATCAGTATTTTCCAAACTTAAGCCTTTTCATCCTAAATGTGTGTACTAGTTAGCAGATCTAACAAAGAGTGAATATACCGGTGAGATAAGGAGAAGATCAAAATGCAAGAACATACAAAGGTCACATCACATTATACCAAATATATGAGAAAAACCCAATATGGGAAAAACCATGGTGAGAAATGTTGTTGGAGTCTACTACTCCAATCTAGCCTCACAAATAAAACTGAATACAAAATTTAGGGCACCAAGCCCTGCACTGAGCACCAACTCAATGATAACAATGAATACAAACAATACAATAGTAATAGCCCAGTTACAAATGAGTTTTGTAACCTCTCACAATCAAATCACTCTACCAGTTCAACTCTTCTCAACCGGTCTTCCTCTGCTCTATTTGTTGCTGGTTCTCTGACTCTTCCTCAACTCAGCCTTCACCTTATATGGTCTCTTCTCACACTCTCTTGACTCTCCTTTTCTCACTGCAACTTCCTTACCGGTTCATACTACCAGTTGGATAGGTTGTCAGACCATGCATCTAGTTACCAGTTCTCAGTCCTCTCAGTTTGATTCCCTTCTACTCTTCTTTTACCTTGTCAGATCTTCTCTTACACTCACACTGCACTGCTTCACTCTCTATTTCCTTCTAACTAGATCTAACACTACCAGTTCACTTGACTTCTACAATCTTTAGCAGCTTACCAGTTACTTTGGCCATACCGGTTTAACCTTTTGTTAAACCATCTTACTAGTTTCTCCCTTCAACACTCTTAGTGGCTTCAAGGTTTATCACTTAAAAACTCAAACTATTTTGTCTACACTCTTCACTTACATCTGACATGTATCATCTGACCTCCTTCCTTGGTCTTCATAGCAGCCACCACTTAGATCTTAAACCTGCATATTTATACTTGTGGTTTCTCGCCAAAATGGAAACTGAAACTTCACGCCCTAGGATTTTCTTCCTTGACTCATTTCGTATCAAATATGATCAGATCTCTTCTTCAAGATTGACAACCTACAATAGACCACCCATCACTGCCAATCTCATTGCTTCCAATACATGTTCACTATATTAGAAAACACAACCTATTTGTCGACCCACACTTGTCAATCAAAATGAGTGATCTACCACCTTCTTACTGCAAATGAGATATGTATCTACACAACCTACATCAATCATCACAACACAAAACTCAACCTTTTGATCTACCTCAAGCTGCACACCTCTGCAACTGAACCTTGTATTTCGAAGTCAATATTAATGTTTAACCAATCACTAGCTACCTCATCGGAAACTTCGATGATGCACCATTCATTTGCCACTTGGAGACCACATGGCATCTCAGCCGGTATCCAACTCATCTGATCATGTTAGTTCAAACTTAGTCACTGACTGAACATAGAACCGGTGTTCCCTCTATACTACTAGTCCATCTTACCTTACCAATATACACAGACCAGGTCACCTTCGTGACTTGCAGTCTCATGTTCTCCCGGTGGGATCACATCAGCTCGGTCATCAAACATGTTGATCCACAAGAGATATTCAAAGTGAGTCACCATGCATGTCTTCATTTGATGAGATCCTTTCACTTTCCCTCTTTTCTCTCTTACCGGATGACATTGACATGTCAACAGTCTCTGATGGACACATTCTATCACACTGGTGGCATGATAACATAGACATCAATCATCAACAACAATATATGATGATATCATCATTAGGGCAACTCCATATCTACAGTTGCTCAACCTAACCTTCATCTTCATTTGATTGGTTCCTCTCAACCGGTTTTCCAAAGTGGCAAACACATCACAGCTCACTCTTCCTCTTTTGTCCTGGTAGCTCATTGTGCTTTCACTTGTTGAACCAATGCATGTCTCTGATTTCATGCACCTGATGCATCCTCATGTTCCACTATGGTCATCTGGTATATGCCTTCAATCACCTGCCTTCAACTTCTTTGTCTGTCTTATCTCAAAGGGTTATGATGCATTCCGTGTATGTTGTGAGATAAGCTCAGTATGACCACTTACCAGTGGGAGTAGATGGACCAATGCACTAAACATGACTTTACTCACATTGAGAAGACATATCTTAAATTAGGCACATAACTTGGTAGACATCCCCTTTGTCTACCTTACTAACTTGCAGTAGTCCAGACTCTGTCGGTCATATCAGCATCCTGTGATAACATTTTCATCCGGTGGGAGTCCTACTGTATGACATCCAACTGCTTACCGATTTCCTACACTTTCTCCTTTTTCTCAACCTTTCTTTCTTACAGGTCATATTCTTGTCGGTTGGCAACCATACACTGCCAACACATCATTCATTAGTTGGCATTGCCATAATTGTAACTGTCTCAAATGCCAATTCACCGATTAAAATCCCAACAATTCATATCGATCGACATCCCATATTTACTGGTGATAAGATATACTGGTAACATGCTATACTATTTGACATCAATGACACCATTACTGATTGACATCAATGACAACACAATGCGAACATCTTGATTGTATTCCAAGTATTTAATTTGGTGACTCTGAATTGGATGGCGTGTTGTTATGAGGGTCCTATTTGGATTCGGTTAAACTTTCTATTATTTCACAGAGGGTTTCTACCAGTTGGTGAAGCGTGTTGGATTTTTGTCTTAGTGGAATCTACGACAGATATAATTATTTGAATACTTGATTTAGGTCCATGCTATGTTATGTAAATTGTAATATTGGTCAGGTGGTATCATGTGATGTAATTTTTAGTAATTATGGGTTTATGGGTTTAAAGTTTAGCTGACCTTGTCAATAAGGTTGATGATCTATATGTTGGCATTGTGTTGTCATTAATGTCAACCGGTATGGGATGACCACTAGTAGAAGAGATGTATGTGCAACATTGTTATGAAGGAGTATAGGATGTGATATCTTGGATATCACCTTGTATTTTAGAACATCGGTAAATGTAAGAAAGATGCCTCAGAGGTCATCAATACACATGTTAGTGCCTGACTTGTGTGATGAGATAGAGAGGTGTTTTGAGTGGTTGTTTGTGATGAAGAGGCAGAATGTTATCTGAATCACATCAACACTGGAAGAGAAGAATGAACCAGTATGCTGTGAGGTTGCAAAATAGTAGGACTCCCACTGGGTGAAGTTGTAGTCATCATGAGAAGAAATGACTGATAGTGTGTGTGCTCACATTGGTTCTCATGTTCCTGTTTGAAGCTATGCTGCACAAATAGGGAACTCACATGAGCAGATGACAAGGTGTTACTCCACCAAGCAAGTGGATCTTATCTCCTATTATGCATTAAGTGCATTATAGTTTGGAGAGATAAGAGTGAAGAGGTAAAGGCAAGCACTCGAAGGATCACATCGGATCTACCAGTGAATTGAAGGAATGCCATAAGTGCTTGAGGTCAGAGCTATGTACTAAACCGTAAAGAGAAGGCATGATTGAGATGCCAGTATAGAGGAAGTGTGAAGTGTTTGTCATCTTGACAAACTGGTAGAGGAAGGAACAACATTTATTAGGAAGAAAGGCTGAGTAGATGTAAACATAGGAATCTGACCTCACTGAAAGAAGATAGGAGTCTTGTGAAGGCTGATGATATGATGTCATCAAGAGTGGTAACTGGTACATGAGTCCACTGGTTATATAAGCAAGGTGTAGTTGTAGAAGATTTCCCATTTATGGGAATGAGCATACTTTGGATTCACCTGTCTAGAGATCAGTTTTGAGAGTTCCATCGACAGTTCAAGATGAGGGCAAATATGATAAGGTGACCAGTAGAATGGTTGAGACCAGAAAGGTTAGCAAACCAATAGAAGTAAGAAACCAATAGGGTGGTTGGTTGGTGATCCTACTTGGACCGACTCAAAGTGGCAAGCTAGAAGATAGTCGATACAGATGCCACAAGGAGTCAACGTGTCAAACCTGTGTTTGGATAAAGATGGAATGTACATTGACATTGTTGTTGCAGGGTTGGTCAGATTTAATGAAAAGTCACACAAATCACAAGACTTTCTACAAAGTGATTGTAGGGGTTTGATGCTCGAGGTATGGAAGACAACTACAAGTCAGCCTAGAGTGGTTGAGAAGATTGAGGCGATAGAGAAAACCACACAAAAGATCCTTTGTGATTGATCAAGGAATCATCTATTAGGGTAAAAAGAAAGTCGCTAGAAATGGAAGGCGTGATCCAGGAGATGTGATTATGGTGTAATTGTGCATTCAAATGTTAGAAAGATCAGATCATGCAAGATCTGATTGGATTTGGTTTGCCTCGAGGATGGTGAGGAAACCCTAACTGCCTAGATTTTGAATTGGTTTTTGGAGGGAAAACCAATCGATAAATATAAAAAAGAAGAGGAAGAATGGTGCTTCTAAAGAATAGATAATTAAGGGGATTGAGAAGTCGAAGCTCTCTGTAGGGAAGAAGAAATTAGCCTAGTGCTCAACAAGCATCTGTGAGAAGAGTGAGAGAAAGGGAGAACCTGGTTGAAGCTTTCAACCCGTTGGGGTGAAGAACCTCTAGTATTTATACTAGTCAAGCATAAGAGAATGAGACTGCAGAGATGGTAAACAAAGAACCAATAGAGAGTAGAGTAGGTGAAGAAAAGCAAGAAGAGTGAGTTGGTGTAGCAGAGAGAATATCTCATCAACAGATAAAAATATTTGAAATGGTTGCAAGACTCGCTTGCAACATGAAAACCACTTATGTATTTTGATGTTTACTTTGTGTACACTGAGTTGTAGCTCGGTGCAGGGGTTGTAGCTCCTTGGGTTGGTTCCCTAAAGTCAGGGGTTGGTGCTCCTTTGGGTTGTAACCCATAAATCAGATAGGGGTTGGTGCTCCTTGGGTTGGTTCCCTAAACTTTGTAACTATGTTTTATTGTGAGGTTGGATTGGAGCAGTAGACTCCAACAACATTGCTCACCGGGGTTTTTCCCATCTTAGGTTTTCCTTGTATATGCTAGTGTTATGTGATGTCCCCTTGTGAGTGTGTTTTCATTTAAGTTAGTCTTCTCCCTAATTGGTAAGTCTACATTGAGTTAAATCTAGGAACCGGTATGTTCACAAAGGACTGCAAAAGAGGAAAGAGATTTGAGAACCACTAATTCACCCCCTCCCACTCTCAGTGGTGCATTGTGTCTAACACTATATTTATAGGTGACTTATTCATGTAATTTGGATATCGATGGGATGGATGGTTATGTTTGCATTATCAAAGGAAGGATTGTGTGGAAATAAATTCATATCATGCAAGTGAAGGTTGGAAAGGTTTTATATTGCAGAGCAGACATCAATGCTTAACTGGAACTATATCCAGCATTAGTAGATGCTACTTTCACAGTTCATTTCTTTCTTGGATTGTAGTCCGATGTTTATGTAAGTCAGTGAGACTTCCCTTTGTGATGATCAGTGCACTCTAGGCTATTGGTCTTTCTCCAAGTGCAGACCCCATTGTAATTATTCATAATACTACTACTGCAGAGTATTCATCTAATTGTGGGTAGGGTTTCCCACCGTGGTATTTCCTTTTTTGGCTTTTCCATGTCAAAATATTGGTGTCATGTGCATTTTGATTTCATGATATATCTTTCATTATGTTGTGATCTGGTATAAGGTTTATAATTGAATTAATTGTGGTAATTGTGAGTAAACAGATTCACCCCCCATCTCAGTTTACTACCAGTATTAGATCATTCCAGTACATAGAACTATGTTAAAGGATGTTAAACTGCCTAATCAGTATTGGTGAGATGTTGCACATATTTCCATGTATATTCCTAATAGGATACAAGTGAGAATTAATCCTACAAAGACACCTTGTGAGATATGGTATGGTAAGTCAACTTTGTTCAGATATCTTAGAATCTTTGCAAACAAGTGCTACATCAGAAGAGAAGAGTAAGACTTAGGAAAGTTTGATGCAAGATCTAAAGAAGAAATATTTCTGAAATACTCTACATAGAGTAAAGAATACCAATGCTATATCATAAGGCTAAAGAGGAGTGTGAAAAGTGCAAATGTCCAAGTAAGTGAAGAATGAAATCAAGTTGCTCCAAAACATGTGATTGAGATAGAAGATACACCATGCACTATAGAAGAGAAAAAATTTTGACAAGAAAAAGTAAAATCATATGCAAAGGAGAAGGAACCTAAGAGAGCACCTAAAATACTTACAAATTATGTGCAAAAAAATCATTCAAAAGATCACATCATTCAAGATAAAGATAAAGGAGTTCAAAAAATAAGAGGACTAGCCAAACCTAGTGAATAAGAAAAATTATATATCTTATCTAAGGGGGAGCCAAATACCTTTGCAGAGGCCTACAAAGATGATGGATGGATGAAGGATATGGAAGAAGAACTGAGTCAAATAGAAAAGAATCAGTCATGGAAGTTGGTACATAGACCAATGGACAAAAATATGATAGGAACAAAGTGGGTGTTTTGGAACAAGTTGAATGAAGATGGTGAAGTCATAAGATATAAGGAAAAATTATTTTGTAAAGTCCACTGACAAGTTAAAGGTATACACTTTGAGGGAAAAAATTCTCTAGTAGCTAGGATGGAAGATATAAAGAATATTCCTTGCATTTTCTACCTATAATAACCTTAAGGTATAACAAATGGATGTTAAGTCAACATTATTAAATGGACAACTTGAAGAAGAGGTTTACATTGAACAACTAGATGGGTTTTAGTTGTTAGATGATTCAGATATAGTCTATAGACTCAAGAAGGCACTTTTCAGACTCAGGCAAGATCAAAGAGCTTGGTATGCAAGGTTAGACAGATATTTGTTGTACTAGAATTTCAGGAAAGGTATTACAAAAAATAATATTTATTTCAAGTTTGAAAGTGACAAAATATTGATATTAGTTGCATATCTTGATAATATTATTTTTGGTGTAGATGATGATGTTTGATAGAGGTTTGCAGAAGAAATGTAGAAAGAATTTGAGATATCTATGATTGGTGAGTTGTCATTTTTTCTTGGTCTTCAAGTAACACAGTTAGAAGATAGTATTTTTATTTCCCAAACCAACTATATCAAGGAAATATTGAAGAAGTTTGGTATAGAATATTTTAAAGTAGTTAGTGTTGGAATTATGGATGAATTGATTATGTGTTGCATTGATGTTTTGTCATTGATTTCAAAACTAGCTGTTATGGATGGTTACCGACAGATAGGTTTTGGTTACCCATAGAAGATCTAGTGTTACCGGCAGAAGAGACTATCTATTGGGCACTTCTGACATGTTTGGATCAATGGAGTATGTTTGATTTAATGTGTTACATGCTCTTGGGACAAGTTTTGGTCAGTTGGTATTGACTTGGTAATCGAATACTATCATACATTCTTGTAAACCCTTACCAACATTGGTTTAAGGTTCTATCGACAGAGTTTTCACTGAGGAATCGTGATAGGATGCATAAGTGGTGTTGGTGCAGCTTCTAAATGGATTTCATGATGTTGAAGATGTTCTTTGATTGTGCTTGAACTACTTGAAGATATTTCTTTGGAGTGGTGGACCCAAAATAGGTCTAGTGCCTATCTAGGTTATGGACCGGTATCATGTTGACATGTACTCTACATGTTACTGGGATGTTTCGGGATGATTTATGGATTTTTTTATTGTTGTTTTGGTCTTTAGCCAACATGGCATATCATTATAATATGGATTAATGTAATGATCTTATTGTATTATCTTTTAGGTGGCCGACCTAATTGGATTAGGCCTTAGGCTTGATATAAAATGAAGTAAGATCTCATTGTAGATCAATTGGAGGAAATGTAATGTGAGAATATTGTAATATCACTCAGGTAGAGGATTAGGTCGATCATAGGTGATCAAATTAGGATTAACGAAGAGGTCAAAGGCCTCTAGTATTGAGCTTAACCGAGACTATAATCAGGCATGGTAGATGCTATCTCTAGAAGTTCATTATTCTGGATTGTTGTCCATCTATCTTGAGATGGTTGTTGCCTCTCTATAGTCAGTGAGACTCTTTTTAATGAGCAGTACACTCTAGGAAGTGTCCCTTCTTGCATGTGCAGGCCCATCATTATATCACATACATTCTGTAGAAGTATCATCTGACTGTGGGTAGGCTTCCCACCGTGGTTTTTCCCTTTTTCGGGTTTTCCATGTACAAATCATGGTGTTATGTGGTATGATTGCATTGTGTTGAGTATTTTCAGAAGAGAAATCCCTAAGCTTGATGGAACAAATTATGGGATATGGAAGATTCGAATGGAGACTCATCTTAGATGTCTTGGAAAGGATATTTGGGAGATCACTGAGAAAGGATACACACCTTATGATCTAGGATCTGGCAATCCTGCTCCTATAGACTTGGATAAGAATATTGAAAATGATTGCAGAGCTAGAGAAGCCCTCTTGTGTGCACTTACTAATCAATGGATCATGGGATTGACTGATAAATCATCGACAAGGTTATGTGGGAAAAATTGCAAACTCTGAATGAAGGTGGCCCTACTGTCAAAATTGTGAAACTTCATGGTTATCAGGTAAGATATGAAAACTTGAAAATGGAAGATAATGAAAGAATTCTTGTGTTTATGGAAAGAGTAAATAAGATTGTTATGGGAATTCAATATTGTGAAGGATATCTGAGTGAAGATGAAAGAGTTTCCAAAGTGTTGAGAGCCCTTCCATTGGCTTACAAGATGAAGGTAACTGCAATTAATGAGTTGAGAACAATGAAAAACTCTTCAGTTAACAGAGACATTCTTATTGGGAAATTATCTACTTTTGAGCTTGAAGAATTTGGATCTTCTAGAGCTGTAAAATTTGAACCTGCTTTTCATGCATCATCATCATCATCTACTGGCAAAAGTGATTGGAAATTCCTATATGCAAAAGAATTGGAAGACATGAGGAAAGAAGATGAAGAACTTGAAAACTTGAAGCCTTATTTGCTAGAAGAGCACCCAAAGGACTGACAGGAAGTAAGTATGAAGGAAAAGCACCTTTTAAATGTTTTACATGTAATAAGATTGGTCATTTTGCATCTAGATGTCCTAAAAGGAATGCAAGGTCTGAGGAAAGAGTTAAGAAATCTTTTAAGCCTAACCAGAATAGATATAGATTCATGAAAAGTAAACAATGCTACATAGCAGATGAGGAAGGAGTAACTGATGACTCTAGGGATGAATGGGCAGAAGACTTTGCTAGTGGATCCGACAATGGAAAGGAATGGGTGTTCTATGCTTTAAAGGACGATGAACCAGAATTGGCTACCAATAATGAAGAAAAGGCACTAGCAGCAAAAGTTGAGGATAAAGATGAATGGGTAATTGATAGTGGATTCTCACATCATATGACTGGAAATAAAGAGAAATTTTTGTCCCTACAAGAATACAATGGTAGTCAAGTTAGATTTGGAGATGAAAAAGCATGTATGATCAAGGTTAGAGGTATTATTTCTTTGGATGGAAAGCATAATACTGATAATGTCTATTATGTAGAAGGTTTAAAGCATAATCTTTTCAGTGTTAGTAAATTGGTGGACAAGGGTTTCCAACTTCAGTTTAAAGATAGAAAATGTAAAATCATTAACAAGACTCGTTTGGAGATTCCAACCGGTACTCAAACTAGTAATAAGACATGTTTGATTTCTCATATTGATGAGAGTTGGTTATGGCATAAGAGGTTGTGTCATGTTAATTTTGATTGTATTGTTAAGATCACTTCAACTAAGGCATTATTAGAGATACACCTGAGGTTATGAAGCCTCATAATCTGGTATGTAAGGAATGTCAATTGGGAAAGCAAGTTAGAAGTTATTTTAAGAGAATACATGATAAATCTAATGATGTACTTGATTTGATTCACACTGACTTATGTGGTCCAACAAGGACTAGAAGATTTCAAATTGATAGGTATTACATGTTGATTATTGATGACTATTCTAGAGTGATGTGGGTGAATTTTCTAAGGGAGAAGTATGAAGCTTTTGAAAAATTCAAGATCTTTAAAGCAAAGGTTGAAACTAAAACTGGATTGAAAATCAAATGTCTAAGATCAGAACAAGGAGGTGAGTTCACTTCTCATGAATTTAACAATTATTGTGAGACAAATGGATTAGGAGATAGCTATCAGCACCTAGGAATCCTCAGTAGAACGGAGTAGTGGAAAGAAATAATAGAACCATTTTGGACGCAACAAGATCTATGATGATGGAAGCCAAATTGCCTCATATCTACTGGAGAGAAGAAATGAGTACAATAGTCTACACATTCAACAAAGTTCACATCAAAGGTGAAACTTGTAAGACTCCTTATGAACTATGGTTTTGACATACACCTACTGCTAAGTATTTTAGAATTTTTGGAAGTAAATGCTATATCAAAAGAGATGATTAAATTGGAAAGTTTTATCGTAGATGTGATGAAGGGATATTTCTTGGTTACTCAATTCAAAGAAAAGAATATAGATGTTATAACAAAAGATTACGGAAAATTGTGGAGAGTGCTAATGTGAAAGTAGATGAGAAGTACAAAAATCATTCTATATCATATGACAGGGAACCAATAGTGGAAATGATCATAACTGAACTGAAAATGCCTCAACTGGTACATGAAGCTGAGATAGTTACATCGGCACAATCAGAAAATTCAACTGTGACTGATGATCAGAGCAGTGAACCTGAAGTTCAGAAGACACCAATGTATGTAAGATTAAATCATTTTGAAGATCAAATCATTAGAGATAGGAACAAGGGAGTTATGACTAGAAGGAGACTGGCTAATGAATAGGTGTGTCTTATTTCTCAAGTTGAACCGGCAACTGTTATTGAAGCTTGTAAGGATAAACATTGGTTAAAGACTATGGAAGATGAATTAGATCAGATAGAGAAGAATGAAACTTGGCCCTTAGTTTCTTGGCCTAAAAATAATAATGTTATTGGAACTAAATGGGTTTTTAGGAATAAATTGAATGAGGACGGTCAAGTTATAAGAAACAAGGCTAGATTGGTTTGTAAAGGATATTCTTAAATGGAAGGAATTGATTATGGCGAGACATTTCCACCTATAGCTAGAATTGAATCTGTTAGACTATTTCTTGCCTATGCAGCTTATAAGAACTATAAGATTTATCAAATGGATGTTAAATGTGCATTTTTTAATGGTGAACTTGAGGAAGAAGTATACATTGACCAGCGTGATGGATTTTCACTGTCTGGTGGTAAAGATATGGTTTACAGATTGAAGAAAGCTTTATATGGTTTGAAACAAGATCCTAGAGCTTAGTATGCAATGTTAGATAAATATATTTTGAAGCTTGGTTTTACTAAAGGCAGTGCTGACAGTAATTTGTATTACAAAATTACTAATGATGATATTTTGATTATTGAAGTATTTGTTGATGATATCATTTTTGGAGGAGAAGATAAATTGTGCATGGAATTTGCTAACAATATGAAGAATGGATTTGAAATGTCCATGACTGGTGAGATGAATTTTTTCTTAGGTTTGCAGATTACTCAAATTGACAAAGGCATTTTTATCTATCAAACTAAGTATTTGAGGGAATTGCTGAAGAAGTTTGGCATGGATAATTCCAAACCAGTAAGTACTCCTATCGTGACAAGTGAGAAATTATCTATCAAGGATACTTCTACATTGGTAAATCTGACAAGGTATACATCTATGATTAGTGTTCTGTTATATCTAACTCAAACTAGACCAAATATTATGAATGCAGTAAGTATTTTTTCAATATATCAAGGTAATCCTAAAGAAAATCATGAATGTGTAGTAAAGAGGATATTATGGGATTTGCAAGGAACAACAGATTATGGCTTATGGTATTCTAAAAATGATGATTTCACTTTATGTGCATATACTGACTCAAATTGGGCAGGAGATACTGATGACATGAAGAGAACTTCTGGTGGAGCTTTCTTTCTTGGAAATAAACTGGTTCCATGGATCAACAAAAAAAAGTCATGCATTTCTTTATCTACTGTAGAAGTTGAGTATGTTGCAACAACAACTAATTGCATGCAAGTCTTGTGGATAAAGAAAATGTTGAAGGATATCAGGGTAAATTGTAGTGAACTGGTAGTTATCTACTGTGATAACTCTGCACCTATTGACATGTCTAAGAATTCGGTATTTGACTCTAAGACTAAGCATATATCAATAAAGTATAACTTTTTGAAGGACAAGGTAGAAGGAAAGGAAGTCAAATTGGTTTATGTGAACACTAAAGAACAGATTGCAGATATATTAACTAAACCGATGTCTAAGGAATCATTTGATTATTTAGGAGATAGGTTAGGGGTTTCTGCTGCTCTAGTAGAGACTTGATTGATGCAGTTTTTCATCAGTCCGACATGCATTATAAGAGATATTATTCATTCCGACATTGATGAGTGGTGCTACTACTCATGGGGAGTAGTCATCTTTGTGATTCAGAGGATTACATTATTGCTTTGATATTTTTGTCATATTTATGGTATTGATGTCAAAGGGGAAGAGATATTAATGTGAAAAATAAAAAAGGAGTTGTATAAATTAGGGGGAGATTTATTCAGAACTTTACAAAGATATCATTCACACACGGAGAGTTATTGATATTCAGGATATTGTTGGTTGTCTTCCATAGGGGGAGACTTGTTTGGCATTTCTTGGTACTTAGATGTTTTTCACATCTAGTGTTGCCATCAATGCCAAAGTGGGAGATTGTTGGCATTATGGATGAATTGATTATGTGTTGTATTGATGTTTTGTCATTGATGTCAACACTAGCTGTCATGGATGGTTATCGACATACAAGTTTTTGTTACTGGTAGAAGATCTAGTGTTACCAGTAGAAGAGACTATTTGTTGGACACTTCCTACATGTTTGGATCAATAGAGTATGTTTGATTTTATGTGTTACATGCTCATCGGACATGTTTTGGTTAGTTGGTATTGACTTGGTAATCAGATTCTATCATACATTCTTGTAAACCCTTACCGACATTGGTTTAAGGTTTTACCGGTAGAGCTTTCATTGAGGAATCATGACAGGATGCATAAGTGGTGTCGGTGCGGCTTCTAAATGGATTTTAGGATGCTGAAGATGTTCTTTGATCATGCTTCAACTGCTTGAAGATATTGCTTTGGAGTGGTGGACCCAGAATAGGTCCGGTGCCTATCTAGGTTATGGACCGATATCATGTTAACGTGTACTCTACACATTACCGAGATGTTTCAGGATGATTTATGGATTTGTTATTGTTGTTTTGGTCTTAAGCCGACATGGCATATCATTGTAATATGGATTTATGTAATGATCTTATTGTAATATCTTTTAGGTGGCTGACCTAATTGGATTAGGCCTTAGGGTTGATATAAAATGATGTAAGATCTCATTGTAGATCAATGGGATGAAATGTAATGTGCGAATATTGTAATATCATTTAGGTAGAGGATTAGGTCAATCATAGGTGATCGAATTGGGAATAAGGAAGAGATTAAAGGCCTCCAGTATTGAGCTTGATCAGGACTATAATCAGGCATGGTAGATGCTATCTCTGGTAGTTCATTATTCTGGATTGTTGTCCATTTATCTTGAGATGGTTGTTGCCTTTCTATAGTCAGTGAGACTCTTTTGTAATGAGCACTATGCTCTAGGTAGTGTGCCTTCCTGCATGTGCAGGCCCCTCATTCTATCACATACTTTCTGCACAAATATCATCTGACTGTAGGTAGGCTTCCCACTATGGTTTTTCCCTTTCCAGGTTTTCCACATACAAATCATGGTGTTATGTGGTATGATTGCTTTGTGTTGAGTATCTGTTTCATTGTTAAGTTTAATTGCTTACCGGTATTTGTTTCTACTTTACCAGTACTTAATTTGGTTAAAGGTTATTAAGTGGATTAAATGTTATATTTTGTTAATAACTGATTCACCCCCCCTCTTAATTGTTCACCAGTTATCCTAATAGTTAGAACCCCATGGTCATTGGTTATGTTTTAATCAAATATGATGAATCTTTGGAAGTGGATTAGAATTTAATAGATCTATGACTGGTATATTGTTGTATTTGTTGGAAATTGACACTCATTTGATTAGTTTCATATATTGTCATTAATGGAAACATGTTTCAACTTTCATTCTTTGGTTTGGTTGTTCACTGACAGACACTTCATCGGCACCGACATCGGAACCGGCATGTATCTTCACCAGTAGGAAGGATTCTTTCGTTACCAGCATTGGAGGCTGACATTATTTATATATAGGGTACTGATATAAGAAGCTGACATCATTGGGACATCCAGAAATTGGCAAATTGATTTTGATATTTATGTATATATGTAATGAGCCTACATATATATTCATTTTGTAATTATCTATAGTAAGATGACACGAGTCATGAAGGATTGTAAGGGTATATAGATTAGTTGATTAGATCATTTTGTGATATAATACAGGACATGATTGTAATGGTTGTAATAAGAGGAATATTGTAATGCGAAGATTATGTAAGACGTTATTCTGGTAAGGGTTTAGGGTTTCAGAACCAGAACTCAATCAGGCATAGGAGATGCATTAAATGAGTTTAGTTTTATGTTTACTTATTCAAAGTGACTGTAGTTAGTGAGACTCCTTTGTGATGAGTAGTGTTGGTGCAGGAGCACCTAGCTTCATTCTCAGCTTCATTTTCATCTCAGGTTTGAGTTTTGTTAGTTTTAAGTTGGAAAGTTATTTAGGATGTTTTTGAAGTTTTTTTAGGTTGTTTGGATGAGTTTTGAACTCATTGTGTGGTTTTGGTTTCTTGTTTTCATCTTTTTGCTCAAAGTTGCTAGTTTGGTGTTGCCTGGCAAAACGATGGAAAAATAAGTTTTTTTGTGGTTTTTGTTTTGAAAAGGTTTTAGACATGTTTTATGCTTGGGTTTTGGGTATGAGAATTATTTTTAGGTGATGGTTAGTCTTGGAGGTCAATCTTGCATTTTCTAGGCACCAAAAGTTGTCATTTAGGCATCAAAATGTCAAAATTAGGTGCCCTTGGACATGTACCTATCCATACAGGAGGTTAACCAACTTGGAGAGGTATTTAATATCCTATTTTAACTATTGTAAGGGTTGATCATTCAAAGTGAAGAAGCATTTTGCAAATTTACACTAGTTTTGTTTGGTTTTTCTCTAGTTTTTGGCTCCATGTGAACAACAGTCCGTACACCAGCTATACTTGGCCATACTATTCTTGCATTTTCTGATTCTAATATGTTTTCCTAAACTTTTCCCTTTGGTGGCATTTGATTTGATCAAGTTTTGAGTTTATAGCAAAATTAATTGGATTTGATAGTTTCACGGCCTTGTCTAGGAATTGGCAAGGATGCTTGACCAACTTGGCTTCTTGGAGTCGTAAAATGCTCATGGCTTCCTAAGAACCAGTTAGTCAACTTGTAGACTATGTAAATGCATGTTTTGTTTTCAAGAATGCAGGTGTAAGGAGTTTTTGTGGCCATTAAGCCCTAGGCAAGTGTGCCATTTGGCTAGGGTCTTGAAGGAATTTAATGCTTTTCTCTACTATAGCAAGTGCATTTAAAAGTTGAATAGACTTGCCTTGATGAAGAAGTTTGTATGCCAAGGAAAAGAGGCTTTCTAAGCCATGAGGAGAATGTTTTCATGTTTAGTTTTGGAAAATATTGTAAAAAATAGTGAGTCACTATTTTAGAGTCTATTTTCTTTCATTAGCCTACTCTCCATCATGCATTGGAGCTTGTAAGGTTGTATACCTCCTTCTAATTGATTTCAAACAAGCACAAGGAGTGTTCTTTATGTTATCTATGAGTTTGGAGTTGCCAAGATCAATCAATGATCTTTGAGGCAAGATTGGGAATGCAAATTTGCTGTCATAGTCAACTAGGACTGAGTTTTACATTTTCTTGAAGTTATATTTGTAATCTCCTTCTTCTAAATGATAGATATGAAGGACAATAAGCCACCTAAGATTGAGCCTTGTTAAGGATCACCAAGAATAGACTTTTGTGAAGTGTTCTAACAGTGAAACTGCAAGTCACAGTGAACTACAAAAAATAGTGAAAGACAAAAGGGCAACAACAGTTAGCTTGACAGTGAATTAATCCATTTTTGTAATTGCCTAATGCTTGTATGTAGGGCTAACATGACTCTATTTTTTCTTCTAGATGGTAGACATGTTCACATGTTGAATGTAATTGGTTTTGTTTGCAAATGATGTGTTTGAAAGAGGCAATATTGGAAAAGTTGTAAAATGTTGCATTTTCCTTATAAGCAACTTTTTGTAAAAACTAGTTCTTCAAACTTTGAAGTGTAAATATTCTTATTTGTGGCCTAAATAGTTAGTATTAGAATGGCACTAAGGTCTCTTGTCAATATTGGAGGTTTATAGTTTGGATCTTGGTTTTTCACCATCAAAACCCTTCAAAACCCTCCTTTTTCACCCATTTTTGGGACAGTCTTGGAGAAGGCCTGAGAGACCCTTAAACTTTATGAATCTTCAATTTCTCCCAAAAGGGTATCCATAAATGTGAATCTTTAGTTCTGGAAGTCCATCATTTGAACAGGGTGAGCACAAAACCCTTAATGGAGGGCTAATTCCTTGTAGCCTTTTTAGGCCTCAAAATTAAGTTTTTGTCAAATCAGGTACAAACATGAAGGATGTAAGGCATAAAGCTCAACAAAAATAGTTGAAACAAGTTGTCCATTTTTGAATTTAACCCTTCTGGTGGGGAAGACTCCAAAATTTAGGTTGCAGCACTTGGGAAGGCTTCTACACTCCGAAACATAGAAGACCCACAAACATCCAAGGAAACAAAACTTGTCTCAAACTCATAATCCACTAAGAGGAGTCTTTGTGCAGTTGGAGAGTAGATTAGGAATAGAGGATTGAATTCCATTTGGGTGAGTAGGGAGTTGGATTACCAAACCAGAGAGATTATGGAGTTGGAGCATTTTGAGTAGCCAAGGAGAGCTTGACATAGGGAGGTGGAATAAGGTGAGTTGTTAGACTGCCCTTGAGCTAATTGCACTCTGACCTTTGTGTTTACACCTTGAAAATAGAAAGGGACTATTACCTAGCAAACATACTAGTCACCTAGCAACCACCTAGCACTTCTCCTCCCTATCATAGTGGTATCAGAGCATAGTTACACTTGGGAAGAAGTAGCAATTTGGCAACCATGGTGACAAATGCAGAACTAGCAAAGAAAGTGGAAGACCAAGAAGAAAAAAATAGGTTACTCAGAGTGAAGCTAGACCTCTTAGAATAGAAGTTGGGTGAACTAGAAGTGAAGGCAGATGAAGCCAGCAATAAGATAGAGGGAACAGAAGGTAAGGGTAAGCTATTAGCTATAGAGGATGAGACCCCTATACCAGACCCTATGATAGAGAATGAACCGTTTTTGAAAGCCTTGAAGGCTATGAGTGGGAGAGCACTAGAAGGAGTCCCACTATTCAGTGGTAAAATGGACCCAAAAGTGGTCATGGAGTGGATTGAGGGGCTTGAGAATCATTTTGAGTGTGATGGTGTGACAGAGGCCCATTAAGTGAAGCTGGCTAAATCGTGGTTGAGAGGAGCTACCTTATCATGGTGGAAGTTCATTCAAGATGAACATGAGAAAGAGGGAAAAAGGCCCATAGAAACTTGGAAGGGAATATTTTCCAAGATCAGAGAGGCTTACATTCCAGAGGACTATGAAATACAACTCCATAGGAGAAGGTAAAACCTTAGGCAAAAATAATTAGATGTCAGCACCTACACATAGGAGTTTCAGAAGCTATGCCTTAGGTCAAAGATCCAAGAGGATGAGAATGTCAAGGTTGCTAGGTATCTCAATGGTTTAAGATGCAACATACAAGAAGAGTTAAGTTTGTTGTGCCCTACAACAGTCCAGAAGTGCTATCAACTTGCACTCAAGGTAGAGGAAGGGAGTAGGAAGAAGCAAGAGCAGTAAAACAGAGGTAGAGGAAGAGGCAGAGAAGGTCGAGGCCATCGAGGCAGTTTTGGGGGAAGAAACATAGACCAAAGGTCCCAAGGGGAATCTAAGCTTATAGATCAAAGTAGGGATTCTCAAAGAAAACCTAATTATAGGGAAGGGGATCAAGCAACCCAGGAAGGGGTAGGTCTAGTGGCCCAGGTAGAGGGTCTTATTTCTCCATAATGAAATGCTACAACTATCAAAAATTGGGTCATCCTGCTTATAGGTGTCCTGAAAAGCCTAGTTCTTCCCATGGAGGTGAAAAAAAAGTGAACTATGTGTAGGAGGAGGGGAGTAGTACAAGAACTCCAGCAATGCACCTAGCACCCAAAGATGGTGAAAGTCTAATGATGAGGAGAGTATTGATGCAAAAACCTCATAAGTGTGAAGTGTCTCAGAGAAGAGAATTGTTTAGGATAAAGTGCAAAATCTTGGGCAAGGTATGTAAGGTGGTTATTGATTCAGGCTCCACAGATAATATTATCTCAAAGGAGGTAGTTAGCAAATTGAACCTACCTAGAATGAAGCATAGTGAACCCTACAAGGTAACCTGGTTAAACAAGGGGCAACATGTCCTAGTGAATGAACAAGAATTGGTAGACTTCAATATAGGTGAATACAAGGATAGGATACTTTGTGACATCCTTCCCATGGATGCTTGCCATCTATTATTGGGTAGACCTTGGCAATTTGACAGAAGGGCACACCATGATGGTGAAAAAAAACACATATTCCTTTCAAAAGAATGGCATTGTCTACAAAATTTAGTCCCTTAGTGAAGAGATAGAAAACAGCAAACCATAGGCACCTAAAGTGCTATTAGTCAATGAAAAAGAGTTCATCCAAACCATGAAAGAGGGAGATTGGATTGGTTATGCACTTGTAGTGAAACCTAAGGAGGATAAGAAAGAAAAACAAGTTGAGATCCCACAAGAAGTGTAACAACTTCTTGATAACTTTAAGGGCATCATCAATGATGGACAACCAACAACATTACCTCCTCCTAGAGCCATTAGTCATCAAATTGACTTTATACTAGGAGCTTCTTTGCCAAACAAAGTAGCATACAAGATGACTCCTGAGTAGAACAAAGAGGTAGCTAGACAGATTCAAGAGTTATTGGATCAAGGATTAATAAGAAAGAGTATAAGTCCTTGTGTCATGCCCACTATGTTAGAACCTAAGAAAGGGGGCACATGGAGACTATGCATAGACTCCAGAGCTATCAACAAGATCACAATAAGATATAGATTCCCTATTCCCAGGATAGAAGATTTGATGGATTGTTTAGGGGGTGCGAGGTATTTCTCCAAAATAGACTTAAAAAGTGGTTATCATCAGATAAGAATAAAAGAGGGTGATGAGTGTGTTAAGATATAGCCCTCATGAATCTAACTAATGGTAAATTGGTTATTATCTGGAGAGTGATATATTAATAGAGCATACAGTTTGGAAATTAAACATAAACAAACTAATTGTTATGAACGGTTGCCTCCGTAGGGACATGTCCATATGTGGCAACTGCCACGTATGGACATGTCCCTACGTAGGCAACCTTTCCTCTTGTATTTAAACCAGATTCAATGATGGAGACGATCAATAACTCATGGCAATCAGTCTTCCAGAATCACTGTCATTATTCTTCGATCCATATTTCACAACATGGTATTAGAGCCGGCATATTAAGAGAATAAATTAGACAGCCATATTACTCATAAGCATTTATCAGAAGTAAATAACAAATCAACGTAGAGGCTATATACACAGAGGATATATCCAACTAAGAAAATATTCAAAATGTCAAGTAATATGAGAGTGGAAGATAGACTCGAAGGAGCCTCCAACTTCATTTCTTGGAAGATACGAATCATTGCCATTCTTGAAGAACTAGAATTAGAGTCTTACATAGAAGAAAATCTAGACATGCCAAATGATGAACCAGAGAAGTCTACCTGGAAAAGGCGTAATAATAAAGCAAAGAAAATAATTATTGACTCAGTCAAAGATCATATTCTTCCATCTATAGCCAGACTTCCTGAAGCATATGAAGTATTTAAAACCATTAAAAATACATATGAAGTTAACAATGCGAGCAGAATGTTAACCTTGAAACAACAACTTTTAAACATAAAGATGAATAAAGATGATACAATATCTACATACTTTTCAAGGATATCTGAAGTAAAAGACCAATTACAAACTATTGGAAATGAGGTAGATGATCAAGAAATCTCTCTCATAGCCCTAAGAGGATTGCCAATTTCATGGGAATCCTACATTCAATGTATTAGCAGAACACCCCCCTTACCCAAATTTGAACAACTTAAGAATGAGTGCATTCAAGAGGAATCTTGACTAATCTCAAGAGGATTAGGGACAAATAAAGAAGGAGAAATCCAAGCACTTAATACCAATACCTTCAACAAAAAGAAAAAGTTCTCGGAACAGAAGAGAGGAAATAAAAACCATCAGAAAAGAGATATGTCTAAAATTCAGTGTTACAAATGCGACAAATATGGGCACACTCACATGAATTGTCTAGAAAGGAAGAAAACACAAGCTAGTCTAGCCGAAGTCAAAGAAGAAAACTCAATTTTCTTCTTAGCCCTATCAAGCAAAATAAATACAAATAAAAACACTTGGATCATAGACAGTGGAGCATCAAGGCATATAACTGGATTCAGAAATTAGTTTGAAACACTTAACTGCCACTCAAGTGAAGAGGTTACTATTGGAGATAACTCCACATATCCTATGAAAGGAATTGGGACCTATACTATCAAACTAAGAAATGGAGTATCTCTACAATTAAAGGATGTTCTGTTTGTACCTGGAATAAAAAGAAATCTAGTCTCAATCTCAGGCCTAGCTGATCAAGAATATCGGGTTACCTTCAATGAAGATAAAGTTCTACTCTGGCCTAAAAATACAAATATCAAAAATGCCATAACAGTAGGTTCAAGAGATGGTAGCCTATACAAACTATGCAGTGATCAAAAGGAAGCACTAAATCTTGAAGTTTCAAATAATAATGAATTACGGCACAAAAGATTAGGACACCTAAGATATAGTGCTCTATCCAGCATAAAGAAGATTACTTCAGGACTCCCCCAGCTAAAATCTGAATACATAGGCATTTGCAAAGGATGTGCCTTGGGAAAGAATGTGAAAGTTTCTTTTCCCTCAAGTGAGCACAAATCAAAAGTTATTTTAGAACTAATTCACTTAGACCTATGTGGTCCCATGTCAACACCAGCCCTAACTGGATCCTTATACTACATAATCTTTGTTGATGACTACTCTCGAAAAACATGGATATATTTTCTAAAGTGCAAAGACTCAAATGAAGTACTACCTAAGTTCAAAGAATTCAAGGCACTAGTAGAAAACAAGTCAGGGAAGAAAATTAAGGTGTTAAGATCCGACAATGGGGGAGAATATACATCTGACAACTTCAAAGACTTTTGTAATTCTGTTGGGATTAAGAGGGAGTATACTGTACCATATAATCCACAATAGAATGGAGTAGCAGAAAGAAAGAACAGAACCATAATTGAAGCAGCAAAAGCCATGATGCATGACCAAAAATTACACACTTCATTCTGGGCAGAAGCTTCAAATACAGCAGTCTACATTCAAAATAGATGTCTGCACTTAGTTCTAGAAAACATAACTCCTGAAGAATCTTTTACAGGGAACAAACCAGACTTAAGTCATTTAAGGATATTTGGCTATCCCGTATATATACATGTTCCTAAAGAAAAGAGGACAAAACTAGAACCATTCGGAAAAAGAGTTATCTTCATTGGCTATAGTGAAAATACTAAAGGATATCGCATTTACATTCCAGGGAAAAAGTCTGTTGAGATAAGTAGAGATGTAAAGTTTGAAGAAAACACTACACTCAAAGAACCTGAGGATGATAACATTACTAAAGAAGAAGAAGATCACATAACTGAGATTGAGAGGGATAATATCATAGAAAATTCCAAACCTTCAGACACTGAAAGGGAGGACATCATAAGAGCTTTTGAACCTCTTGTTGATGAAAATATTGAAACACTCAATAATAAGAAAAGACCTCTATGGGCAAGGAAAATGATTGAAGAGAATAATGTAGAACCAAATGAAATTTCCAAAGAAAATAAGAGAACAAGAACTCTAAAATGTTATGCTGCACTTCTAACCGAACTCACAAATTCTGAACCAACAAATGTCAGAGAAGCCTTATCAAAACAAGCTTAGAAAGATGCTATGGTTGAAGAATATCAATCTATACTAAAGAATGATGTTTGGGATATAGTGCCTAGACCAAAAGACAAATCAATTGTCTCATCCAAGTGGTTATTCAAGATCAAATATGCATCTAATGGTAGAATTGAAAAAGATAAAGCTTGCTTTGTGGCCAAGGGATTCTCTCAGAAAGCAGGAATTGATTATGAAGAGACATTTTCCCTAGTTGCCCGGTATATGTCAGTAAGAACAATCATTGCAATTGCAGCATCCAAAGGATGGAAAATTCACCAAATGGACGTAAAGACTGCCTTCCTAAATGGTTCAATTAAAGAAGAAGTATATATAGAACAACCAGAAGGATTCACCATACGTGATAAAAATTGCTATGTTTGTAAACTAAAGAAAGCTCTCTATGGGTTAAAACAAGCACCTAGGGCCTGGTATGCAAGGATAGACAACTATCTCTCCAAACTAGGGTACTCCAAGAACCTAGCAGATCCTAACATCTACTTCAACGCTTCAAATGGAAATATGATTATATTGGTCCTTTACGTGGATGATCTTTTGATAACAGGAGAGGATAATCTCATTGAGAAATGTAAGCAAGATCTAGCAGCAGAATTTGATATCAAGGATCTAGGGCTTCTACATTATTTTCTGGGATTAGAAGTATGGCAGAAGAAAAACTACATCTTCCTAAATCAAGGAAAGTACACCACAGATATTCTAACTAGATTTGGGATGATGGAGTGTAAGCCATTAGCTACACCAATGGAAACTAATTTGCACAAGCTAAAAATTGAGGCAAAAGATTCAGAACCTACAAATCCCACACTCTATAGACAAATCATTGGTTCACTCATGTATTTGGTAAATACTCATCCTGATATCTGCTATGCTACAAATGTATTAAGTCACTTCATGTGTGAACCTAAGAAGATACATCTAATGGATGCTAAACACATTCTAAGTATGAAAATGTTGAGATTCAACGTGAAGGATATTCTGATTCTGATTGGGTCGGAAGTACCACTGACCGTAAAAGTACTACAGGCTGTTGCTTCTGTCTTGGTTCTGCTATGATATCTTAGTTCAGTAGAAAATAGTCAGTAGTTACACAAAGCTCCACCGAAGTAGAATATATGGAAGCCTCCATGGGAGCTTGTGAAGCGGTATGGCTAAGAAAGTTATTATTTGGATTATTTGGAAAAACTCTAAATTCAACAATAATTCACTGTGATAATCAGAGCTGTATCAAGCTCTCAATAAATCCAATTTTTCACAATCGATACAAACATATTGAGATCCCTTTTCACTACATAAGAAATATGGTAGATCAAAATGTCATAAAACTAGTGTACATCAAAACTGAAGAACAGAATGCTGATATCTTCACCAAGCCACTTGCAAGATTGAAGATAGAATACTTCAGAAGTAAACTTGGTATGACTAGATTATAATTGAGATTATTAGGATGAAATTCCTACCATGTGTAATTTGTTCATGAATAAATAAATAAAATGTATATTGCAATATTCTAACTGTGTTCAAGAAGATGATGATCTTCTTATGTTTAAGGTTACTATTTCAAGGTGACGATCTTGACAATAGTTGACCAAGTGTCAAGATTGACTACATTAAGTTGTTGTCCCGGACTGTGCTGGATATCTTGATCCTAAAGTATGTGATCATCTCATGATTGACTTCTTAAATGATTGTCCCGGATTGAGCCGGATATCATGATATTGAGTTTATTGTCATGACAAGACTATATTAAATGTTGTCCTGAATTGTGTCGGAAGTCATGACAAAATATGCTCCCAAGAAAATTACTTAGATCCACTCCTGCTAAGAGAGAGTGTTAAGATATAGCCCTCATGAATCTAACTAATGGTAAATCGGTTATTATATGGAGAGTGATATATTAACAGAGCATACAGTTTGGATATTAAACATAAACAAACTAATTGTTATGAACAGTTGCCTCCATAGGGACATGTCCATACATGGCAACTGCCACGTATGGACATGTCCCTACGTAGGCAACCTTTCCTCTTGTATTTAAACCAGATTCAATGATGGAGATGATAAATAACTCACGACAATCAGTCTTCCAGAATCGCTGTCATTATTCTTCGATCCATATTTCACAACAGAGTGGAAAACTGCTTTCAAAACAAATGAGGGCCTTTATGAATGGTTAGTTATGCCTTTTGGACTCTCTAATGCTCCTAGTACCTTTATGAGGTTAATGAATGAAGTATTACAGTATTTTCTCAGTAAGTTTGTGGTAGTCTACTTAGATGATATTCTCATTTTTAGTACGACTAAAAAGGAGCATTTGAAACACTTAGCTATTATTTTACAAAGATTATCTGATGAGCAGTTAACCATAAATCTTGAAAAATGCAATTTTATGCAGCAAGAGCTAGTCTATCTTGGTTTTGTTGTGTCCAGTGGAGATCTTAAGATGGATCAATATAAATTTGCAGCCATAACAAGTTGGCCAACCCCATAATCAGCCAGTGAAGTTACAAGTTTTCATGGTCTAGCCAAGTTTTACAGGAAGTTTATTAGAGGTTTCAGCGAAATTTGTGCACCCATGTTAGATACAATAAAATGTGGTCATAAAGTCAAGTTTCAATGGACCGAAGCAGCCAATAAGGGGTTTGAGTTACTCAAAACTAGAGTAGCTACATAGCCAGTGTTAATCCTTCCTAGTTTTGATAAACTTTTCACCATAGAATGTGATGCCAGTCACCTTGCAGTAGGTGCAGTCTTGAGTCAAGATAACAGACCAGTTGCTTTCTTTAGTGAAAAACTGAATGATGCAAAGAGAAAGTATTCTTCTTATGATTTAGAGTTATATGCATTGGTGCAGGCACTCAGGAAGTGGAGGCATTATTTGCTTCCTAAGGAATTTGTTGTGTATACAGACAACCAAGTAGTCAGTTTCTTGAATTCTTAGGATAAACTCAACAATAGACATGTGAAATGGGTAGAGTACCTACAAGCATATACATTTACTCTTAAGCACAAGAAAGACCAATGTAACAAAGTAGCTGATGCTTTAAGTAGGAGATTGTTGACTATTCAGGAGATCCAAGTAAAGAGTATTGGGATTGACTGCTTTCAAGATTTATATCCTAATGATGATGATTTTGTTGTTGCTTATAAAGTTTGTCTTGCTTTTGAGAATCGTTTTCATAGTGAGTATGCTGACTATACATTGTAGAATGGTTTTTGTAGACACCTAAAAATGGTCAACGCTTGCAGAGTCATACTTTAACATTTGCACATTGCCTCATTTTAGGTTTTTGCATCGCATTAACATTTCTCCTATGATTCGTACTTGGTCTTTATCATTTGTGAGCATCGAGTCATTCTTCTACATTCCTTTTTGGTCATGATTTTAATCGATCTTATCTTATTGCATCAATGTGCATGCTCATTTGTCATTATTTTGGACATCATCAATCCTAATTAGGGTTTTGTCCTCCTGTCAATCTTGTGATCGATTTGTCATCTATCGTTGTCCTCTTGTCAATCTTGTCATCTGGCGATCGATTTATCATCAATCCTTATCATTTTCAATCTTGTCATTTAACGATCGATTTGTCATCGGTCGCTATCATGTTCGATCTTGTCATTTTACGATCGATTTGTCATCAATCGTGGTCATTTTCAATATTGTCGTTTTGCAATCTATTTTGTCATCAATCATCATTCTTTTCAATTATGTCAATTTGGATCAATTAGTCATTGTTCCTCGTCAATTGGCGCATTTATCAATTAAGTCATTTATCACATTGGTCCTTTGTTAATCAGAATCATGATCAATATCAACTATCCTTTGTCAAGATTTAATTCATCTTCTAGGGTTTCGTGATTTAATCATTTAACCTAGTTTGTCATTTCCTCCTTTAGGATTAATAAATTATTTATTTATCCTAAGTTTTCTTGTCACAATTAAATGTTCATTTAATTGGCTAATTATTCCTCTTTGTGAATTAATTAATAAATGATAAATTATTAATTAATTTACCTAATTTCTAATTTCCATCAATTTCTTAATTCCTAAATTCTTAATTCTCTAATTTCCTAATTTTCTAATTCCTAATTTCAATTTCCTCCTATTTCTCTCCTAAATTCATGGAAATGACATAGAAATTTGTCATAATTTGTCATAATTGACAATCAATCAATTTTTGACATAGAAGTTTGTCATAATTTGTCATAAATCATCAATCAACAAATTTTGCATAGAAAGTGCATAATTTGTCATAATTTGTCATAATTGACATAATTGATTTGCAATTTCCATTTGAATTGAATCATGCTAATTTGATCCATCTCTCCAATTTGTCTATAAATTGGATGAATTTCTTCAATCAAACCCCTTGATTCTTGATCACTAATCAGATTATCAAATTTCTAATCAATCACGCTTCGAGTACTTTTGAGCAATTTTCTTATCTACTTGCTTTCAATCATGTATGTGCACTTGTAGGTGAGATCCACAACCAAAATATTTGAAGAGGAAAGAAGAACAATGGAGCCGCATGAAGGAAGCATTTCGATTTACCTCTGGTTTGCATAATCTTTTTGAATGTTTCAATCTTTATGTCTCTATTGAATGTGTTTAGGATAGATCGTTGCAATGAGTTTTCGTGATTGAGCTAATGATTAGTATGTTTATAATGTTTGTGATGATTTCTGCATTTCTAACGTACATTAATTGGTGAACCCGACGTGAACACTAACCATCTAACCCCTTTACTGTGTCTTTGAGTGCTTTTGAGTTGATTTGCAGGCCAAAAAACTCAAAAACAGGGCAATGCAGGGCTTTCTGGGGACTTCTGCGCCTGTGTGAGACAACCTGCACCTATGTCAAGCAACTTGCACCTGTGTTGAAGAAATTCTACGCCTGTGTCATGACTTCTGCGCCTGTGTAAAGTCCAGAACAGAGGTAAAAATGCAGTGTTTTACTTGAAACTTGTCTTGTTTTTTGCATTCTGTTTTCTATGTTTTGGTTTTTGGTACTAATTATCTGTGCAGCATCTTGGCATACACATGACAAAGACAACAAATGAAACTACTAACATGTGTTATGCAGAATCGATAGTCAAAGAATAAACACCTCAAACTTCTAACTTGGGTTTTGCAGATTGCCTTGGAGAAACAACTAAACTTGGTGTTTGTTATTAATGTTTTAGGCACCTAGTGATTTCTAAATAGGTTGGAATGAATATATTTTTGCTTTGATTGTTGAGTGTGACATTGGAGTAGGAGAGTATGCTCTCATCCTTCTTAGGGTGATCAAAAATCCAGATCTTCGATACCATGCTTGTGTCTTTGATTGTGTGTCTCCTTTAGAGGGCCTGCCTTCCCGACCACTTTGCTTTTTCAAGCAAGTGATAATCATGAGAAGGGAATGACCCAAAGTGAGTATGGCTAGAATTCCTTGGCATTCTAACTCACTATAAACAAATACCTGATGAGCGAAAGCTTTGAAGGAAGGGTTACGTGGGAATTGCAGTTACTTGGGAACTCTTTCTCATATCAACATCTAAGTAGGGCCTCTTGGTCTAAATTGTGCTTACGCGACTACATTTGTTTGGTATCTTGATGGGCTTAATGTCTCAATCATGCTTGCGTGACATCAAGGAGTAACGCTTAACAGAAATCCTTACTACACACCTTGTTTTAGAGGCCAAAAACCCTTCTAGTTGCTTGAGAAGGACAAGTTCGGATACTTGGAAGAGATACTAAGTTCGCCATGGGGAGATTTCCATGGGGACTGATGCTTGGCTGCCCTGAGAAGTGAGTGTCGTGGAGGGGAGCCTGTGGGGTCAAGCATCTATGTATTCTCCTTGAATCCCATAATGAGTCTACCTCTCAAGCACCTAATGTCCTTTCCTACCATAAGAAATGTGGGAATGAGCATGATTGTCTTGAGTCTAAGTTGCAATATCTTGTATTCTTTGCTTGTCAAAAGTTGAATTGTATCTCATTTCAAAGAACAAAACAAATTGATCCAACATAAGATTAAACACAAGAGACATTCATCCATCAAAAGTTCAACAAGATTCAAAACTCATCTTCAAACATGGTTAGCAAACATTGTTCAAAATCTTGTCTCAACATTCATGTCACTTACATTTAGGTTCATCCTAGGTTGCATTTTGCAAAAATCATTGTCAAGTACCAAGGTTAGGTTTCACCTAACTCATACTCCTTTTCATATCAATAAGGGTCATCCATTTGCATGTGTCCTCTTGCATTAAAGTCATACCATTTTCATACATTCATGTTTGCATACCCTAAGTCTCTTCATTAAGCTTAAGTCATTACCATATCATATTAGGGTCACTTGCATGGTAATTGTCCCTTTTCCATATAGTCTCAAAACTAGGTTTTGTCATACTTGAGTAATCCAAATCTTTGATAAACCCTAAGTCATTGTTAGGAAGTCTAGACCTTATCAAACCTTTTGTCCTTTTTTCATCTATGTCATTTCATCAAACCTAGCTTAGTATCCAAGCATATAGGGGAGACATTGTCATCTTGTCCTTTGTCACTTGGTCCTTTTGTCCTTCGAGGTCTAAACATCATTCCAATTTCCTAAAGGTCCCTATCTTAGATTTGCATTCATAAGCTTGTCAAAATCTTCAAAAACAACCAAAAACATAGATTGCATTTTCATCTATTCAAGTTTGCATTTAGTTGCATAGCATATATTTCCCTTGAAAAATTCCAAAAACATTGCATTTGCATAAGTGACATGCCTGTTGAGACAAGATCAAAATCTAAAAAGATGGGCGAACCAACGTATCAACCCATGGACAACATAGCAAATTCGCAGTTTCAAACTAGTGAAATAGTACAAATTGAAGGTTCATCAAACACATCTCTACCACCATATGGAACGGTTCAACTTGGACCACCTCCATTATATGAACCAGTGTTTGTACCTATGAAACCAGGACATGGGAGTGTTCCACCAACTCCAAGAGGAAGTGCACCTTTCAATTGGAATCAACCACACCTGCAACATGACATTCAAACTCAAACATTATATGAAGAACAAACCCTCTCACAAGGATTTGGTTCAGATCAAGGCATTCAACAAGAAACGAATCCAAATGTCCAACTAGATTCTTCATCAGATTCCGATGCTTCTGGTGATGTTGACATGTTCCTTCAAGATCCAAAGATAACAGAAAAGATGGATAAGTTCTTGAACAAGGTCTTTAAGATGTTTCCACAAAAGTATCTTAACATGATGAGTAATGTGACCTCTTCAAGTGACCAAATCAATGTGCAAGAACAACAAAGTTGTGAGTTGTTAAGTTTTTCCCCGCATCCAAATGAAGAAAATACACGACAAGCAACTCAACCTACATTGATGAGTAAACGTGCTTCAAAGGCATTGACGGTGACCATTCCTCAAAAGTCGCCATTTCAGACAATAAATAATCCACTATTCAATACAACACCTACAACACAAGATCAAATGAAGACCACACCAATATTGACAGCTGTCCCTCAACAAGAAGTGGTTCCTTACATGCATAAGATTGGATCAAAATCTAAGATGCAGGAAAGCTTCACAACTGGAATGCCTGATATCACCAATGTCCAAAATAATTCCACGATGCAACAAAGTTCTTATGTCCCGTGAAGTTCAATATCTTTGCCAAACACTATTGCGACAAATCCTTTGATAATGGTGACACTAGGAGCTACGGATAGTGGTTTGCACCAACAACAATTTTTGCAACAATTGAGTAATATACAAAAGGTACAATCGAATGTGAAAACAAGCAATGTACCACAACAACAATTTCGCATTCGACAACAAATTACAGCGCCTTCGGCACCATTACAAGTTAATGCAAACTTGCAACCATCACAATGGATTGGACAAACAACACAGCAAGTTAATGCAAGTGCTATACCCCATCTTAAGGAGAAGCAACGAAAAGCACCTAAACAATGTTTTTTACAAATGATGGGATATACACCACGACAACAATTGGTACAAAGTCAACAAACTCCGATTCGTCAGCCTCAACACCAACATGTGCCACAATATGTGCCAAGGCAAACAAGCTATCCTACTTCACAACCGCAATTGGCACCTATGCAATATCAACCTAGGCTACAAGAAGCACAACAACAAGGTCGATATCAAGGCATAGCACAACCGCAACAACAAGAGATGTACCAAGAACTTTATATGCCAGAGACACCAAAAATGGCCATTTCAGAGTATCAACAACCGATCGGAAATGCAATGTATCGACAAAGAATACCAACCAGGATTAATGATGGACCACCAAAATCTGATACAATTGCGCAACAACTTGAGAAGTTGCAATGAAAAGTTGACGCATTAGAAACTAAAGGAACAAAGAAGTTGTATACAGATCAAGATTTATGTCCTAATCCATTTGACAAGAGTGTATACATGCCTCCATTCCCTAAACATTTTGAGGCACCTAATTTTGAGAAATATAAAGGGAATGGCAATCCAAAAGATCACATTCATGCATTTTTCGCGGCATGTACTGAAGTGAGCTATGAAGAAACATATTTAATGCGGTTATTTGCATGAAGTCTTACGGGACAAGCCATGGATTGGTATTCACATCTGTCAGGAAATATAAAGACTTGGTCGGAATTGGCTCAAAAGTTTTTATCTCATTTCGCATTCAACATCGACAGTGACGTGACCATGTCAGATTTATGCAACACCAAGCAAAAGCAAGGTGAATCATTAGTGACTTTCTTGCAATGATGGCGAAGCTTGTATAGTCGTTCTTCTCTCGATATACCCGAAGAACAACAAGTGAATCTATTTATCCAGAATTTGGTCCCAGAAATGATGTATGAGCTAAAATTGAAAAGTCCCAGTACTATAGAGAAACTCATTAAGAAAGGAATGAGCATTGAAATGACTCTTATAGCTAATGGAATTATCAAGCTCAATAAAGACAGTGACAACACCAATTATTCGGGAGATAGAAACAGATTTTGGTATAAGAACAAGAATGTCACTAATGATGGAGTTGTTGATGCAAGAGCAGTGAATGCAAATCAACCCCCATTCACGATTAAGAAATTGAGTGTTCCTAATATGTCAACTATGGAACAAAATCAAGCACCAATGAGCAATGTTACTCAACAGCTGCAATACCAACAACATGCTCAACAACAGCATACTCAACAATATAATCAACAACAAGGCCAACAACAAAACCAGCAGCGCAAACCTTTCCGATCAAGGGATGGGCCTCCTCGACAATTTACACCATTGGGAGAGCTTATTGAATCAGTAATGAGATAATTGATACAAGCAAAATTTATTAAGCTACCAGAAATCAAGGCAAAACCAGCTGTAAAACCGCATTGGTGGAATGATAATGCGTACTGTGAGTATCATCGGTCCAAAGGACATAAAACCGCGTCATGTTTTCAATTGAAACATATGATTCAAGATTTATTAGAGCAAGGAGTAATTGAGGTAGATCCACCCCATGCGACCTCTAACACTGATCACACCATTTTCAAAACTCCTTTGCTTGACCATGACAAGGGGAAGGCATCTTCTTCCAACTCTGCCCAAACAGCAAATTATACAAATACTAGTTATAACAATGTCATTAATTGTTTTCGTGTGTCAAACAAGTATGTTTCCACCCTGAGAATAAAGGGACAAGATCCTTCTTGCGCAGTCACCACTCGTCGATCCAAAATAGTCCTGAAAGGAGCTCCTACAGCTCCTCCCAAGCCAACTCCTGCAAGTCAGTATAATCTTTTGGATCATCTAGGAAAGACACCTGCACAAATATCAATCCTTGAGTTATTAAAAATGTCCCCCATGCATCGTGCAGTCCTGGATAAAGCTTTAATTGAGTCCACTGTCCTGACAGATATTGATGTTGACCAGTTTCAAGCTCGGACTGGACATCTAGCTGTTTCCCAAAATGTCGCATTTTTCGATAATGATATCTCACCTGATAAGCTCCCTCACAATGATCCTTTGCACCTTGAAGTCTTTGTCCATAATTGTAAAATCCGACGAGTCTTGATAGATGGTGGAGCAGGTCTTAATATTTGTACCCTGAGAGTGGTCATTGGCCTTGGATATACAGAAAATGACATTGATGCTTCCAAAAGAATAACAATAAAAGCCTATGATGATGTTGAGCGCCCATCCAAAGGGATAATTACATTGCCTATCAGAGTCGGTCCAGTGATAGAAAACACTTTCCTGCAAGTCCTAGACCTTGATCTCCCTTATAATATGATCCTTGGCCATCCATGGATCCATGCAATGAAAGCAGTTCCATCCACCTATCATCAATGTTTAAAATATCCTTACAATGGAACTGAGATAACAATTCCAGGAGATCCTAATCCATTTCAATTTTGTGCTACTCTAAAGGGTACCCCTCAGCAGCAAGTCCCAGTCAATAGAGAGGCCAAATCACATAGCTATGTGGATCCTAATCAATTGTTAGATGCTGTCAAAGGAAAATTGAAGATACAGGACCAAGGGTGTGGAGAATATTCAATGGATCAAACATTCCTCATCGGGAATTTACCAATATCTCCAAAATCATATGGCAAACCACATTTATTGCAAAAGGAACCTAAGGTCATTATTCAATATCAGCCTCCCACTACATTTACAAGATGGGGTGAACTTGACAAAGAAACTGTAGATGATGATGTCATAGATTGGCTTTATAAAGATCCAACTGAGACCCCACCTATCAGATTGCCAGTGGAACGATACAGCAAAGGATTTACAATGCTGCAAAAGAAAGGATATGATGGTTGCAGTGGCTTAGGCCTAAACAACAATGGAAGGCTAGAACCTGTCATACCCAAGAGGCGACCTCCAACTTTAGGGTTAGGTTTTGTACCATTGCGAATTGGATCTACATCTACCAAAGTGCCCACGTGTAGAAAAGGGCGTGATTCTGATGATGAAATAACACCTGAGGATACCCGACCCGAAACTAATTCCAATGAATGGGAGTGGAGTTCTTTTTCTTCTAGCTCCTATGCCCTCGACAATATTTTCATTGACCCTGATAATTTGCCTATGGAAGACAAACATGAAATAACTCCTCTTCCTAAAACATGTCCTCATGCTTGGATAGAGTCATTTTGGGATCCAAGCTTCGAATCTGATACAAGCAGTTCGGATAGTGATACTACAGATGTTCATATCTTTACCATATCAGCCCTCTCTCTCCTTACAACCGATGATGACATGCCCCTCATCTATCCCTAGCTTATCCAACATGACCAACAAGAACCGCTCACATTGGACTGTTTTCAAAATGATGAAGCAATTGCAGAATTCCTTGGACTATGGGAAGGCATACCACAAGGTGATCATAAGGCAGGATTTTCTATTGACCTAGATTCCACGGCAAATTTTGGGGACTCAACTCCCTCTTCCAGTCATCAAAATAAAAAAAGAAAAGAAAAAGTAAAAAATCAAAAGAATAGATCTTTGAGTTAAAATCATAAGGCACTCTCTGATCATACAAAAGTCAAAATAAAAGACGTACCTGCGGGTGAAAACCTCTCTGAGGCGCCCAAAGGTGGAAGAGTTGACATACCCCTATCAAGTCAGGACAAATCAACATTGCTAGTGGAAATGACTGAGGAAATCAATTTGGGTACACCTGACAACCCTAAGGTCATTCATTTTGCTGCTTCTCGATCACAACAAGAGAAAATAGATTTTGTCAATTTCTTTCTTGAGAAGAAGATCAGCTTTGCATGGTCCTATGCAGATATGCCTAGCCTTGATCCAAAATTGGTTCTTCATCATTTGCCACTAAAATCAGATGCCAAGCCTATCAAATAGAAACTTAGAAAGATGCATCCCCAGGTGGCTCTTTTGGTCAAAGTGGAACTAAAAAAATTACTAGATGTGGGCTTCATTAGACCCATTGATTATGCGGACTGGATTTCAAATTTAGTACCAGTTAGCAAAGTAACTGGGGGCATCAAAATCTACACAGATTTTAGGGATCTCAATAAAGCATGCCCTAAAGATGATTTTCCATTGCCAAATATTGATATCATAGTGGACATGACTGCTGGATATGAGATGCTCTCATTGATGGATGGTTTCTCCGGCTATAACCAAATTCGCATTGCTCCTGAAGATCAGCATAAGACAACATTCACCTGTGCTTGGGGTACCTACTGTTGGAATGTGATGCCCTTCGGTCTTAAAATTGCAGGCGCAACATATCAAAGATCAATGACGACAATTTTTTATGATTTCATGCACACTTTGATGGAGGACTATGTTGATGACTTGTTATGCAAATCTGTCACCAGAGATAGTCATCTAACCATCCTGGGCCCAATCTTTGACCGAATGGAGACATACAAGCTCAGACTCAATCCAAAGAAGTGTGTCTTTGGTGTCACAGCTGGCAAATTACTAGGGTACATTGTTTCTCACAAAGGCATTGAGGTCGACCCTGCCAAGGTTAAAGCAATAATGGATATGCCTCCACCTTCAAACCTCCGGCAATTAAGAAGTCTGCAAGGAAAGCTCCAGTCAATTCACTACTTCATAGCTCAGTTGGCCGACAAATGTCATCCATTCCAACATCTACTACACAAAGGTGTCGCTTTCAAATGGACTGAGCAATGTCAATCAGCCTTTCAAGCTCTCAAAGACTATTTGCTGTCGCCACCTATTCTAATGCCTCCGATAGACGGAAAGCCATTTTGATTGTATATTTCTGCAACTGAGGCGGCATTAGGAGTTCTCTTGGCCCAACAGGATGAGAACGACAAAGAGCGAGCTATTTACTATATCAGCTAGACACTGGTAGACTATGAGCTAAATTATTCAACTATTGAAAGGGCATGCTTAGCGGTGGTATTTGCAACACAAAATCTCTGACATTATATGTTAAGCCACCAAACATTGTTGGTTGCAAAAATTGATCCCCTAAAATACTTGCTTAGCCGAGCAGCTTTGATGGGTCACCTAGCAAAGTGGGTCATGATTCTCAGTGAATTTGACATTGAATATATGGAGCGAAAGGCGATAAAAGGACAAGTCATAGCAGATCAACTTGCAGAGGCTCCTATTTCTGATAATCATCCCATGTTGACCGATTTTCCAGATGAATCAGTCTTTGCTTTCACATCCTCTAATGAATGGAAGTTATACTTTGATGGGTCCCATACTAGGTTCAGGTCTGGAGCAGGCATCTTGTTTGTCACCCCTCAAGGTGATGCTATTCCAAAGTCCTACAGAATAACTTTCCACTGTACCAATAATATTGCAGAGTATGAAGCACTGGTTACAGGACTCCGAGTAGCAATCCACTAGAACATCATGCATTTGCAAGTCTATGGAGATTCTCAATTAGTCATCCGACAAGTGAATGATGACTACGAAACAAAAGATGAAAAGCTTATTCCCTATAAGCACATGGTAGATTTCTTCAAGACCAAATTCACGGCTATCCATTTCAGTCAAGTTCCAAGAATGCAAAACAAGTCAGCAGATGCGATGGCTATGATTTCTTCCATGTTGAATATGCCCCCACAATATGGACAAATGTGAATTTTTAGTTGAACAATTGCTGGTTCCTTCTTTTGACATTCTGACAGCAGATGTGATGTGCATTCTTGTTGGTCCCAACTCCCCATGGTACAATGACGTATATCAATATTTGAAATCCCAAACCTTACCACCCAACCTTTCCACTAACCAACGCCGAGCCTTTATCCGATAGACAGCCAAATATGTCATCATCGCTGAAACCCTTTACCGTCGTTCCTTTGACCATACCCTCAATAGGTGTTTGGATTCTGACGAAGCACAAATGGCTTTACACGAGGTTCACGATGGTATATGTGGGGGCCATTTCAATGGTCTAAGCTTAGCCAAAAAGTTGATTCGTGCTGGGTATTATTGGCCCACTTTGGAAAAAGATGTTCATGATTTTGTTAAGAAGTGCTACAAATGCCAGATTCATGGAAACTACATTCATGCACCAGCCCAAGAATTTCATTCTGTCATATCTCCGTGGTCCTTTTCTCAATGGGGATTGGATCTTATTGGCAAGATTCACCCAACATCTACAAATGGACACAAGTTCATCATTACAGCTACAGAGTATTTCACAAAATGGATCAAGGCTATCCCCATGACCTATATCACAGGTGTCCAAATTTCAAAATTCTTGCTGAATTATATCATATGCCGATATGGGGTTCCCCTTGCCATAGTCATAGATAATGGTCGTCCCTTCAAGAATAAAGATGTCAAGGAACTTTGTGAAAAGTTTCATATCCAACACCATTTCTCCAGTCCATACTATCCACAGGGAAATGGTCAAGCCAAAGCATCCAATAAAACCATTATCAAGATCCTAAAGAAGGTTGTCAACGACGCTGGTCGAGATTGGCATGTACAGTTGAATCCAGCACTATGGGCCTATCGCACTTCTATCCGCACACCTACTGGCGCAACACCTTATTCCTTGGTGTATGGTGCGGAAGCCATTTTACCTTTGGAAGTGGAGATTCCTTCCTTGCGTGTTTCCTTGCAACATTTGATATATGATGAGACACACAGAGTCTCTCGGTTGCATCAGCTTGAGATGTTAGATGAGAAACGTCAGACAACTCTGACACATTTGCAAGCATATCAAAACCGTCTCCGTCGCTCTTATAATAAGAAGGTCAAAGGGTGACACTTCGAAGTGGGAGATCTGGTTTTAAAGGCAAATCCCAAGAATGCACAGTCTACTAACATCATCAAAGGCAAGTTTGAACCTAATTGGATTGGGCCTTTCATAGTAACTGCAACATATGGCTCGGGGGCATATCAGCTTGCTACCCCAGAAGGTGAACCTCTGTCTGATCCTATAAACAGCATGCATCTTTGCAAGTACTGGGCATGATTTGCTATCAGCACTTCTTCAAATATGATCCTGAAAAAAATACAAAAAAATGGAAAAATACAAAAAAAAAAAAAATTGAAAAAGAGAAAAAATACAAAAAAAAGTGAAAAAAGAGAAAGAGAAAAAGAGCAAAAAGTAAAGAAAAAAAAAATAATGATTCGCCCTCTAGTGAAAACCTGGCAAACAGGCGCTTTGGGCAAGTACCATGGTGAAAACCTGGCACTCAGGCGCCATGAGTAATGAGATTATTGCTCCGTCATCTGTCATGACCTCTAAGCTATGCTTTTTCTCGACTGGTCTATCATGTCTATTGTAGTCTTAACCCAATGTTCTATTCCAGGCCTGTTATTGGTCAACATCATTGTCTTGCATACCCCGGTTGCTTGTACATATGTTTTGGTCCCGGTCTATGCATGTCTTTCAAATGTGCATTGGGGGTGTTCCCCTTGTCATGATCGATCACTGGAATTTTTAAAAATTGAAAAGTGTCCTGAAAAAACTCAAAAAAATTGAAAAATGTCCTGAAATAATCCAAAAAAAAAAATGAACAATGTCCTGAAATAAATCCCTAAAAAGTCATAAAAAGTCTTGAAAAACGAGCAAAAACATTTCAAAACATTAAAATCCAAAAACATAACCCCTTTGTGCATAGACAGATCGCTGAGCATGCCTCCAATGACATGCAATCACACATTGTGCTTTAATGAAATCATGCATTAACAGATAAACTTTTCACTCAAACCAGACATCTAAACTGATCAAAACTGTCTTATCAATCACCCTCAAAATCATTTGTCCTTGTCTCTACTATCATGAGTCTTATACAGGGTGTGGTGTACTCGAAACCAGACTATGTCTTGTCTTAGACGGGGTACCGCATTCCCTGAAACCAGACAACATGATCTTTCTATTAGCACTTTCAACTTTTGACAATGAAGATCAGGATATTTGTTTGATTTGTTGGAATTTGTGCATCTTATCTTTTTATTGATTTATCTTTGGCTTCGGTCATGTTCCTATGTTGCTCGATGATGTCACTGAGTGATTTAGAGTGACCGGGATGGATCATGATCCTTTTCCTTTTTTGTTGTGGTTGTTGTTTGTCTGTGATGTGTCTGTCTTTTGCAAAAAGGGTTGCATTTCAGCTCTGGCCTTCAATGCCATGATGCTATACATCCGTTTTGCTACATAAAAATAAAGGTTCTCACCTACAAAGTGCATTATTGAAAGCAAGTTTTTCTTCGTCTCTAACTATCCTTTGTCTCATTTCTTCTTACTAACATTTCTTCCGTCAGTTCGGATAGTTAGTTCAGTCTAGTGCTCCGATTTCCAACCATACATACTGGATCCTGCATCCATTTGGTTAGTACATTTGCATTACATGAAACATCATATCAAGCATTTTTATCCATTTCATATTATAAATGCATCAAAAACACATAAAAAAATGCATCCATACATGATACATCAACCGCACATAAGTCATCCATACAAAGAAAATCACATAAGTCATAACACATTGCATCCCATCATCTCGATGCATATCATATCATATGTCCAAACAATATCGGAGTACAAAATTGGACTGTCTGTCCTAAGTATGGCCCGTAGGTTGACTACAAAAATGTCAAACTACATAATGTCCACTGTCTGTCTAAGGAGTACGTGCCTCTGTCACTAGGTGCTCCCTCTATCCTCCTCATCCCTGCCATGTCTCGCGGATGATGTCCCCCCTGGGCCTGGCTATGGTGGTCTCATAGGTCCACTCACCCCCATGCTGCTCAATGACCTCCAAGAGCGTGCCCTGCTCTCTATCCTCAATCGTGCCTGATATGAAGGTGCTCTCTGCTCTGATGGAACTGCACTCTCATATAGTGTCCTTCAATGGCGTATCTCCTCTCTGGTCTCTACCAGCATCTGTGCCATCTCCCATGCACTGGCATCCCGACTCGACCCAATGTACTCAGTGACTCTCTGTTCCTCTCCCTGTGCCTGAGCAATTGCTACATCTCGAGCCGCTGTGAGTCTGGCTATCTCCACTCTGAATTGCTCCTGCTGTCTCTCTAAAGTCGCAATGTGATCCTGTTGACTCGCTATGGTAGCCCTGCACATCTCCATCTCTTCTGTCCTAGTTGTCTCCGGCTCTATGGGTATATCCTGCAATGCCTCCTACTCCCCATCATCCTTGTCTCCATCCTCATCCTCCCCATCATCCTCATCTCCATCCTCATCATCCCCATCATCCTCATCCCTGCTCTCATCCTCCTCATCCTCATTAGCTCCCTCCTCCTCTCCTGTGAGTGGGAAGTCCTCCTATCACCTCGGTACTGGAATATCCGCATCTGTCAATGGCACTGGCCGCCGTCGTGCAAACCATCTCTCATACTCCTCTGTCGTCCCAGCATCCACCACATCTGATCCCTAATCCCACTGTCTCTGCTGCAGCTATGTGAAGTTTGTATATGCTATGTGTGGCTGAATCATACTCCCCCACTGACTCATCTCTCTGTGAGATCGGGCAAAGTGTGCAGTCCTCCTAGGTACATCCTGCCTCTCTCCAAACTGTCATCTAACCCTCTCTGGTGACTCACTGGTCACCCAATTAGGTACCTCTCCTATCTACAATATGGTAACTCCTCACTGTCATTTGACCATCCCGAGCAATCATGATATGGCCTCCATGTGAACTCTCTCAGTCTATCTAGCTCATGTCGCCAATATAGTATGTATCCAAAAGGACCCCGTCTCAGTGCTCCACCATAGCAGTACACATATGGTTGATGTGGTACTACCTGTCTCTCTGTAATCGGTCGACATATGGCTATGTGCTCAAATGCCCATACCTGTAACAATGTGACTCCATAGCTCAATGTCTGAACTCCCTGATATGCTATCTGATGCAGCTGAAAATATAGCATAGCCAGTACACATGGTCCCCATGCATACACCATCCCCTCTTTCGCCATCTGCTCTAGCACTCTTCCCCATCCAATAGGGAATCCATGTCCTTGTCTGTCTCCTGCTAGTAGGCATGCTATCACCACAGCTATCACCACATATCATCGATCATACTCCGATGCCATAGTCTCCCAGCCAATCTCCCTCTCGACGATATCCAGATCATCTGCGTCGCACTCAAACAATCTACACAATGCATCTCTCCCTGTCACTAGGTCATACTCTATCATCTCCCCATGAATCGGAATGCGAAGGATACGCCATACATCCTCCAGTGTCACCGTTGCCTCTCCAATCGCCTGATGGAAAGAGGAAGTCTCTGAATGCCATCGCTCTGCCAATGCGGTAAGCAATCCTGTGTTTGTCCTAATCTCAGGCATGAACATGACATAGTATATCCCAAGTCCTGCTAATGTATCTATGTACGTGCTCCTGAGTCTATGTCGTAGCATGAAGCAGTCAGGTTGATTCTCCTGTGTGATCAACGGATACTGTCGACTCTGCATCACAAATTGGGGTACAGTTTGTTAGTATTAGGGTTTGCTCCTACAGGTTGTATTTCCTCATTTTCATGTCCAAATCAGGGTGTTTTTCATCTATTCTGACCTATCCTACCCTTATCCCCCCTTTTTGGATCATTTGCATGCAGTTTCGAACCAAAATTGAGTCACAAATGCACAATTGCGCCTGTGTCAAGGAACCTGCGCCTGTGTCATGTAACCTGCGCTTGTGTCTCCCTACACAAGCATAGAAGACCCTACACAAGCGTAGGATTTGCCCTACACAAGTGTAGGAGTCCTTTTCTGCATCTCCTGTGGGCCCTGTAATGTCCCGCAAGCAATCCAAATTCATGAAATTGAAAACATGGGTTTTTGAGATCCATACCACTGCTCCCATGTCATCCGGTTGTCTGTATGTGCATACATGTTCCCCGAGGTGATCCACCATTGGAATGTTTTCCATCCCTCTGCAAGTGTCCTTGTCTAGAGCAACAAATCCTCCTCTTTGTCTAGTGCAAATGAGCAAATTTTCCCTCTCTTCGTCTCATTTATAGATCTTTGTCAGTGCATAGATGGACGTGCATCCTCTCTATCTTATGCTAGTCGCGGTCTTTTAGATCTTATATTGCTTGTCCTTCATGCATCCGGTATCCGATTGTCAGTCCGTTCGATCCTATCATTTTTATTGATCAATTGGCCTCTTCTCTACATGTTTCCGGCCAATTCCTCGAGGGGGCATGCATATGTCATTATTATTGTCTGGGGCATTTTCATTATTGTTCTTTGAAACAACGCTTAAAATCGCATTGTCTCAAAGAGGGGCAAAATGTAGACACCTAAAAATGGTCAACGCTTGCGGAGTCATACTTTAACATTTGCACATTGCCTCATTTTAGGTTTTTGCATCGCATTAACATTTCTCCTATGATTCGTACTTGGTCTTTATCATTTGCGAGCATTGAGTCATTCTTCTACATTCTTTTTTGGTCATGATTTTAATCGATCTTATCTTATTGCATCAATGTGCATGCTCATTTGTCATTATTTTGGACATCGTCAATCCTAATTATGGTTTTGTCCTCCTGTCAATCTTGCGATCGATTTGTCATCGATCGTTGTCCTCTTGTCAATCTTGTCATCTGGCGATCGATTTATCATCAATCCTTATCATTTTCATTCTTGTCGTTTAACGATCGATTTGTCATCGGTCGTTGTCATGGTCGATCTTGTCATTTTGCGATCGATTTGTCATCAATCGTGGTCATTTTCAATATTGTCGTTTTGCAATCTATTTTGTCATCAATCATCGTTCTTTTCAATTATGTCAATTTGGATCAATTAGTCATTGTTCCTCGTCAATTGGCGCATTTATCAATTAAGTCATTTATCACATTGGTCCTTTGTTAATCAGAATCATGATCGATATCAACTATCCTTTGTCAAGATTTAATTCATCTTCTAGGGTTTCGTGATTTAATCATTTAACCTAGTTTGTCATTTCCTCCTTTAGGATTAATAAATTATTTATTTATCCTAAGTTTTCTTGTCACAATTAAATGTTCATTTAATTGGCTAATTATTCCTCTTTGTGAATTAATTAATAAATGATAAATTATTAATTAATTTACCTAATTTCTAATTTCCATCAATTTCTTGATTCCTAAATTCTTAATTCTCTAATTTCCTAATTTTCTAATTCCTAATTTCAATTTCCTCCTATTTCTCTCCTAAATTCATGGAAATGACATAGAAATTTGTCATAATTGACAATCAATCAATTTTTGACATAGAAGTTTGTCATAATTTGTCATAAATCATCAATCAACAAATTTTGCATAGAAAGTGCATAATTTGTCATAATTTGTCATAATTGACATAATTGATTTGCAATTTCCATTTGAATTGAATCATGCTAATTTGATCCATCTCTCCAATTTGTCTATAAATTGGATGAATTTCTTCAATCAAACCCCTTGATTCTTGATCGCTAATCAGATTATCAAATTTCTAATCAATCACGCTTCGAGTACTTTTGAGCAATTTTCTTATCTACTTGCTTTCAATCATGTATGTGCACTTGTAGGTGAGATCCACAACCAAACTATTTGAAGAGGAAAGAAGAACAATGGAGCTGCATGAAGGAAGCATTTCGATTTACCTCTGGTTTGCATAATCTTTTTAAATGTTTCAATCTTTATGTCTCTATTGAATGTGTTTAGGATAGATCGTTACAATGAGTTTTCGTGATTGAGCTAATGATTAGTATGTTTATAATGTTTGTGATGATTTTTGAATTCCTAACGTATAGTTTTTTATTCAGGGGAGGACAAAAAGGTTCCGTGAGAGAAAATCTCATTCAAGAGAAACACAATGGGTGTTTGAGTGGCCATTTTGGTCTCAATAAGACCTTAGAGTTGGTTCAATGCTTTTATTACTGGCCTAAGATGCAGAGAGATTTCGAGAGGTATGTTCAATAGTGCATGGTCTGTCAGAAGGTGAAAGGTCATAGCACTAATGCTGGTTTATATCAGCCTCTTCCCATTCCTTCTAGGCCATGGGAGTGCATCAGTATGGATTTTGTTGTAGGTTTACCAAGGACAAAAACAGGGCATGAAAATATCTTTGTGGTTGTTGACGGATTTAGTAAAAATGGCTCACTTTATACCTTGCAAAAACTACTAATGATGCTAGTCATATTGCTTTTCTTTTCTTTAAAGAAGTTGTCAGAATACATGGTTTGCCATCTAGCATTGTATTAGATAGAGATGTTAAGTTTTTAGGTCATTTTTGGAAGACTTTGTGGAAGAAATTGGGTACTAACTTGTCTTTTGGCTCAGCTTACCATCCACAAATAGATGGCCAAATAGAAGTGGTGAATAGAACATTAGGTAATCTACTCAGATGTCTCACCAAGGAGTATGGACAAAGCTGGGATCAGCTCATCCCACAGGCAGAGTTTGCCTACAATGATAGTGTAAACATATCCACTGGTAAGAGTCCATTTTAGGTTGTTTATGGTATGCATCCAAGAGGTGTTTTTGAGTTACATGATGTGACTAACTTGCAACATGTTAGTGGGACAACAGAAGATATGGCACAATCTCTAAAAGAGATACATGAATAGGTTCAGTAGTCTTTGTAAGACACCACAACAAGAGTCAAGGCAAGGGTGGATGCTTCAAAGAGGGATGTCCAATTCTCAATTGGAGATTTTGTGATGGTACATCTCAACAAGTCTAGATTGCAAAAGGGATTTCCTACCAAGTTACAAATGAGAAAAATTGGACCTTGCAGGATTTTGGCTAAGTATGGTCCAAATGCTTATAAAATTGATTTACCTACTGATGTTTCTTTGTCTCCTATCTTTAATGTTGCAAATTTGGTACCTTTCAAGGGGCAGCCTCCAGAAGAGACTCAGAGAACTTCAGACATTTCAACTTCCCTCTCTGATCTATCTACCCCCTCTTCTTCTTCTCCTATTCCTGAACAGGTACTTGATTCTAGAATCATCAAAAAGACTAGAAAGCATGACTACCTTGAGCATTTGATCAAGTGGAAAGATCAACCAGCTTATGAAGCCACTTGGATACTTGAAAGTGACTTCACCAAGGCCGGTATTCCTCTCTCTATTCTACCCAATGGAGTCACATGACTTCTTTGTCACCGGGGGAGTATGGTGCAGGAGGACCTAGCTTCATTCTCAGCTTCATTTTCATCTCAGGTTTGAGTTTTGTTAGTTTTAAGTTGGAAAGTTGTTTAGGATGTTTTTGAAGTTTTTTTAGGTTGTTTCGATGAGTTTTGAACTCATTGTGTGGTTTTGGTTTCTTGTTTTCATCTTTTTGCTCAAAGTTGCCAATTTGGTGTTGCTTGGCAAAATGATGGAAAAATGAGGTTTTTTGTGGTTTTTGTTTTGAAAAGGTTTGAGAAATGTTTTCTGCTTGGGTTTTAGGTATGAGAAGTATTTTTAGGTGATGGTTAGTCTTGGAGGTCAATCTTGCATTTTCTAGGCACCAAAAGTTGTCATTTAGGCATCAAAATGTCAAAATTAAGTGCCCTTGGACATTTACCTATCTATATAGGAGGTTAACCAACTTGGAGACATATTTAATCTCCTATTTTAACTATTTTAAGGGTTGATCATTCGAAGTGAAGAAGCATTTTGCAAATTTACACTAGTTTTGTTTGGTTTTTCTCTAGTTTTTGGCTCCATGTGAACAATACTTTGTACACCAACTGTACTTGGCCATACTATTCTTGCATTTTCTGATTCTAATATGTTTTCCTAAACTTTTCCCTTTGGTGGCATTTGATTTTATCAAGTTTGAGTTTGTAGCAAAATTAATTGGATTTGACGGTTTCACTGCCTTGTCTAGGAATTGGCAAGGATGCTTGACCAACTTGGCTTCTTGGAGTCCTAAAATGCTCATGGCTTCCCAAGAACCAGTTGGTCAACTTGTAGACTATGTAAATACATGTTTTGTTTTCAAGAATGCAGGTGTAAGGAGTTTCTGTGGCCATTAAGCCCTAGGCAAGTGTGCCATTTGGCTAGGGTCTTGAAGGAATTTAATGCTTTGCTCTACTATAGCAAGTGCATTTAAAATTTGAATAGACTTTCCTTGATGAAGAAGTTTGTATGCCAAGGCAAAGAGGCTTTCTAAGCCATGAGGAGAATGTTTTCATGTTTAGTTCTGGAAAATATTGTAAAAAATAGTGAGTCATTGTTTTAGAGTCTATTTTCTTTCATTAGCCTACTCTCCATCATGCATTGGAGCTTGTAAGGTTGTATACCTCCTTCTAATTGCTTGCAAACAAGCACAAGGAGTGTTCTTTATGTTATCTATGAGTTTGGAGTTGCCAAGATCAATCAATGATCTTTGAGGCAAGATTGGGAATGCAAATTTGCTGTCACAGTCAACTAGGACCGAGTTTTACATTTTCTTGAAGTTATATTTGTAATCTCCTTCTTCTAAATGACAGGTATGAAGGACAATAAGCCACCTAAGATTGAACCTTTCTAAGGAGCACCAAGAACAGACTTTTTGGAAGTGTTCTAACAGTGAAACTGCAGGTCACAGTGAACTACAAAAAATAGTGAAAGACAAAAGGGCAGCAACAGTTAGCTTGACAGTGAATTAATCCATTTTTGTAATTGCCTAATGCTTGTATGTAGGGATAACATGACTCTTCTTTGCTTCTAGATGGTAGACATGTTCACATGTTGAATGTAATTGGTTTTGTTTGCAAATGATGTGTTTGAAAGAGGCAATATTGGAAAAGTTGTAAAATGTTGCATTTTCCTTATAAGCAACTTTTTGTAAAAACTTGTTCTTCAAAATTTGAAGTGTAAATCTTCTTATTTGTGGCCTAAATAGTTAGTATTAGGATGGCACTAAGGTCTCTTGTCAATATTGGAGGTTTATAGTTTGGATCTTGCTTTTTCACCATCAAAACCCTTCAAAACCCTCCTTTTTCACTCATTTTTGGGACAGTCATGGAGAAGGCCTGAGAGACCCTGAAACTTTATGAATATTCAAGTTTTCCCAAAAGGGTATCCATAAATGGGAATATTTTGTTCTAGAAGTCCATCGTTGAACAGTGTGAGCACAAAACCCCTAATGGAGGGCTAATTCCTTGTAGCCTTTTTAGGCCTCAAAATTAAGTTTTTGTCAAATCGGGTACAAACATGAAGGATGTAAGGCATAAAGCTCAAAAAAAATAGTTGAAAAAATTTGTCCATTTGTGAATTTAACCCTTTTCGTGGGGAAGACTCCAAAATTTAGGTTGCAGCACTTGAGAAGGCTTCTACACTCCAAAACGTAGAAGACCCACAAACATCCAAGGAAACAAAACTTGTCTAAAACTCATAATCCACTAAGAGGAGTCTTTGTGTAGTTGGAGAGAAGATCAAGAATAGAGGATTGAATGCCATTTGGATGAGTAGGGAGTTGGATTACTGAACCAGAGAGATTATGGAGTTGGAGCATTTTGAGTAGCCAAGGAGAGCTTGACATAGGGAGGTGGAACAAGGTGAGTTGTTAGACTGCCCTTGAGCTAATTGCACTTTGACCTTGGTGTTTACACCTTGAAAATAGTAAGGGACTATTACCTAGCAAACATACTAGTCACCTAGCAACCACCTAGCACTTCTCCTCCCTATCAAGTGTTCTCTAGGCTGTAAGCCTTCGTGCAAGTGCAAGCCCCTATATTATGTAATATCTTTTCATATGTCCTGTAGATTGATATTATGTGTCACAAATTCCACTGTGGTTTTTCCTCTTTGAGGTTTATTCTCTATGTTATGATATTCATTTATGCAATTGGCTTATTAATTACTTTACTTCTTTCAATCCTATATTTATCAGTTTACTAGTTGGTGAATGTATGTTATAATAAGGTTAAAATTGAACATTCTTGTAGAAAACTGATTCACCCCCCTCCCCTCTTAGTGCTCTTTAATTCCAACAATGGGTATCAGATCCTTGTGCCTCAGAGGAAGTCTAATAGCTTGAGGGAGATCCTAAATATGAAATCCATGGATATGAGTATGTAGAAGCAACACTTGAAGATTATGATGCTAAAAGGATGAAGAACTTGAAGTTACAAGATGAATTTAATTTTGCAAAGGAATTCATTATTATCCTATAGGAGAGGTTGTCATCTGTTCAAGCTAGGAGGAAGGAACTTTTGCAAAATCAGGATAATGAAGAAAAAGATGCCCTTAGTGAAAGATGTTAGAAGCTGAGTTAGGAGAACATGGCCATGAAGAATGAAATGCAAGCCCTAACTATGTGGATGTCAAAGGAGATTAAACATGGGAAGATAAATGAAGAAAATCTTGAGAGATCTCTGAAAGATAGATCTGAAGAATGTGTTGGCCATTTGGTGGAATTGATTATGTGTTGCATTGATGTTTTGTCATTTATGCCAACATTATCTATTTGGATGCTTTGTTGATACCGTTGTGGTCTCGGTAGGTTGAGTGTGTTATCCATGTTATGAACTTGGGTAATATTGTTCCATAATTGGCTAAACTTTGCAAGGTTGTGCTTAGCATTTCATGTTGCCTCTAAGTTTTTTGGGTTAGAAAGGGTTTCGATTTTTTGAATTTTAACCCTTCCTATGTTCTGAAAGCCCTTGTGTTCTAATTTTGTGTTACCTTTTTCCACTTAACTAGAAGGGTAGGTCTGTCGTGAAAGGGTCCCCCCTTTACGAATTACCTTAGGTGGGTCTTTATTAAATTTTAATTATTTACGCCCTTTCCCTAAGTTTTGAGTTCTTTGTTGGGCCCCATAAAAAAACATGCAAGTTCCAGCAAATCTAATGGTGTGCATGGTCTCGCAAAGGAAATATGCATGAGATTTATCCTTCACGAAATAGTGAAAGGATAGATGGGTCCAAGATGTAAGGGGATCCTTTGGTTAAAGGTTGATCAACTTGGAGTTGATCCAACGGTGTGCGTGGATTCGCAACCGAAAGTGGTCTCAAGTTTAGCTTTAATGAAGTAGCAAAAAGGTGGCAGACCTGGGTAAGGTGGTCACAAAAGGGTTAATAGATGAACATCTCAGAAAGGATCTAACGGTTCACGTTGATTCATGAAGAAAAGTTGCCAGGGTTTTACCTTTCACAAAGCAGCGAAAAGGTGGCGGGATCTAGAAAGTAAGAAGACCCTATAGTTAAAGACTGATCAACTTAAGATTGATCAAGCGGTCCACATGACTTAATGGTGAAAAGGGTGACATGGCAGGTAAAGAAGGTGCATCTCCCAATTGATTTAACGGTATGCATTGGTTCACGAAGAAAAGCTTCCAAAGGTTTAAAGTCCGTGAAACAAAAAAAAAGATATGGTGGACCCAGGCGGCTGGGTTAAAGGATGAAGCTAAAAGTTGAGCATCTGGCTCAAGATCTAACAACCCACATTGTTTCACTGGGGGAAGTAACATGAAGTTTAGCTTTTGCGAAGTAGTGAAATGAGGTGACGGTTGCATGACAGATGATGTGGCGGAACAGCTAGATGTCCAGCTAGGGCAAGTGATGATCTATTGGTATAATATGTGATTCCAAGCAGATCGTGGATGGCCCATTTTGATTGGGCGGCGATGGTGATGAAATCCATGGCCAAGATAAAACACATGGCCGTTAAGATGCGGAGTCCGGTAGAGTTCTTGGCCGAATTGGTGGTTGACACGTCAGAGCTATCTGCTGGAAAGAAAAAGGGCACGTGGACTTCATGCAGAGGGCCCACTTTAAAGGTTAAAGGGTGTTAAAGGTCATGCATCTCAAAGGTGATCCAATGATGAGCGTTGTTTCATAGCCTAGAGATGCAAGGTCTTTAGACTTCATGAAACAGCAAAGATCATTAGTGGTAATGATTCCCTACGGTTAGTGAAAAGACAAGTGGTCACCGTGTGGAGTAAAGGTTGAGAAAATAATAGAAGATCTGATGGATGACGTTGTTTTGTGTGGAAGAGATGCATAAGGTTTATGCTCCGCGAAACAACAAAAGGAAGGTAGGGCCTAATTTTAAGCAGCTTGACCCAGGTAAGGTAAAAGATGTGCGGGTTTCTCAGGATTCAAAGGACAGTGTTGCTTCACATTGAAAAGATGCGAGGATTTTAAGCTTCGTGAAGAAGTGAAAGGCGACACACTCAGAGAATGTTATGGTCTATTGGAGCCATTTTTCGAATTCAGTTGCGAATTCAATTATGAGTTGATTGTCGAAGCATGCAGTTTTAAATGCTTCAATTCATTGCCATGTTGTCATTTTAAGCTTCACATCAATTCGATGTTGGCATCATTTTGAAGAGTTCTGCAGAGAATTCAGTGCACAAAGTGAATTTCTTAAAACAACCAGTGAGTTTCTGCATATTGCTTGACTGTTACTACTTGAACTTGGATCATTGCATGCTCATTTTCTCAGAGGTTAGTCAAAATTTTAATTAATATAGCTATGATTTCAGGATGGCACCAAGAAGGGATTTCATGGGGAAGGTGAATTATCAGGATAGAAACATATGTGATGATTTCTTGGAACAATTGACTATGTCCACAAATGTCGTGGCCAAAATTAAACAATTGGTACCTAAAGCCCCTCGTCTAAGAATTGGAGACGGTTTGTATGACAAAGGCAACTGGTTGAGAGATCCACAGATAGGGATACTAGGTCTGGGTCCTTTCAAAGTAGGATTCAGTCAGAGACATACCCTTGCCCCAATGAATAGTGTATGGGAATTAGACGTAGGAGAGCTCATAGTCCCTGGGGTTTTCATGGATGTTGATTTGTTAACCTAGATTGCACACAATTATGACCCAGTTGCCAAATGTATCAGGAATGTGAGTGGAGGAGCCCTAATTGAGATCAATGACGATGAGTTTAGAAAAGTGTTTAAGCTCAGTGAAGTGTCTAATTATTTAGAGCCCATAAATTTTGATACACTGGACCAGGTTTATAATGTACAAAGGGATCACCTCAAGAGTGGCCCTTTGAAAGAGTTTTTTGTTAAAATAGGAGGGTTACCTATTGTAGGCCCTAGTACCATAGAGCCTTTCTCCTTGAATCTATTTACTCTAAGGGGTAAAGGCATGTATTGGTCACTATGTCATATTTTTGGGGAAGATGCTGAAAACACCATGCCGACTCATTACATGTTAATGATAGCACAAATTCTAAACCCCTCTTTGGCAGTAACCTTTGATTATGCACCTTACCTCACTGATGCAATTCATGCAAGGCTGGTGGGTATAAAAAATGGTAAGGTGGATAGGCCTTTTGGGTGGTACTCTCTTCTTATGCACATAATTTTGTTCAAAGGTGCTGACTATTTTGCAAATGAAATGGATTTAGTTAAGGAGAAAGATGATGAAGAGATGCCTATACAATTGTGGAGTACCATTTCTTCCTAGGACAGAGAGGATGCTAGCTAACTAAAGTTTGACAGATGTGTTGCATCCAAGATTAGGATTCTTTTATGTTCAGAGAACCCTTAGATCCCCAAAGCTCTTTTAGAATTCCTTAGGCCTAAGGAATTTGCTACATGTATCAAGATTGTGCACAACTAGGGTGACATATACTTATACCCTCTTTCTACAGTTTTCAAAGTTTATGGTTTTAGAGACACTCCATATTTATTTCCTTATCAAGTCCCATTAAAGATAGGAATTGCAGAGGTCCTAAGGAAAAGTAGAGGTGTGCAAGAGGCATAGCTAACAAATAGATGAAAGGGAACCATTTTCCCAACTATCACCGTGGCCCATCAATTTGTGATTATCAAGGGTGGTTGGAAATACTTTGATGACTTCTTTCAACCATATAGGTTGCCTACTGTAATAATAAGTTTTGTTGATCCTGAAGATTTTTTTAATGAAATGTTTAGGAAGAGAGCAGTATGTAAAGGTAGGCCACACCAATTCCATTTCCCAGAGGATTTAATTAGAAATGAGTTCAATTTGGATGAGTAGGAATTGAGGAAAGAAAAGTGGGTGGCATACAAAAAGGCTCTAGATTTTATTTGTCAATTTGATAGTAGTTATGACCCTCTATCTAGCTTTAATCCTTTTGAGGGAAATATCAAATTATTATTTCTTTATTTTGAAGATTTAATGCAAACTTTGAAGGAAAAGAGGGAAGCTGTAATAAGAGATAATCCTGACAAGGCTAAGATGGTTCTAGCAAAGCCTGCCTTTGTTAAGGCCATCCCTCCTAGTAATCATATAATGCATAAGAAGTCAAAATACAGTGTGTTGATGCCAATAATAGGTGAGCCCTCTACTTCAAGAGGGAAGAGAGTAATTGAAGATGTCATTGACATCCAAGACTCCCCTAAAAATCAAAGGGTGGGGAAGGAAGTGCAAACAAGTGAGTCTTTGTACTCTCCATCTCAATCCCCTATCCATATAGGATATGAACAAGCAGTAGTAGAACATTTTTTGAAGTTAGGGAGTCTCAGAGAGATTGCTTATACATATGAGGAAACACAAGAGGGAATGCCAGAAGAGCCACCGAGTGCTCAGATGAACTTAACTGTGGATGAGTTCAATGGTAAAGAGCTAGACCCTATTGTGAAGCAAGACAGTGAGGAGTTCTTGGCTGATAGTAATTTTGTTACAACAGGGGCCTTCATGCAATTTGTTTAGAAACAAAACATAGAGCAAATCAAGGCATGCTGTGAAAAGAGAGAGAGTGAGAAGCCTCACAAAGATGCAACTTTGGTGGAGGAAGAAGTAAAGAAAGAAATGATTGCAGAATTCAAGGCCATTACTCCTGAAAAGGGAAGAGAAATGTGCTCAAAGGCTGGTGTTCTAATTCTCCCTGAATGGGATATAGTAGATGCCTTGGTACTTGAAGCAGTCAGAAAAGAAACCAAGCCTATGGAAGGAGTGACATTCAGCAAGGATAATGTTGCTTTAGTCATGTGGTCCTTAAAGAGGGATGGGAGTAGAAGAAGGAAGGACACATCAGAATCCAGTTTCCTTGGAGGGATGATTGTTAAAAGAGTCCAAGACATAGGAGTGGTGGAAGTTGCTAGCACAGTTCTAGAAACTGCAATGTTCAATGTGGCAGTGGTTGAGAAAGAAGCAAAGGAGAGAGCTAATCTCCAAGTGAAACTAGAAACAATTCTAAAGGATTATGATGAAGCCAAAAAGTAGGTAGCCAATAGGGACAATATTATTGCTAGAATGCAGTGTCAATTGGCAGGACAACACCAAGGAGGTGAATCCTCTACTCTAATTATTGCATCTTCTCCAGGAAGACCTCCACCCATAAGTCCTAATGCTGAATTTCCTCCTTCTCCTATGCCTTCTAGTTTTCAACCAGCTGAGAGCATTCCACATGAATTGGAGAAGTTAAAATAGGCTCAATCCCTGTTTGCAAATAAATATGAAGAGAAGGTAAAGGCCACAATTTTGAGTTTTGCTGATAAAGTAGATGCCCCCATTGTGCACAATAGCATGAAAAGAATTTTGGATACTTTGAGTGAGTTGAATGAAGACAAGGCTATTTTGGAGCCTATTTTGAATAATTGGATGCCAAGAGAAGTGGATCTAGAACTTATGTGTGCATCCTATGATAAGGTAGGGTCTGATGCCATTATTAAATCCACATGTGAATTAGGAAAAGGCATGACCAAGCTAGCAGAAGGAAGAGCCATTATAGAGAGGAAGGCTAACTTATATAGGAAGGAATATACTGAGCATAAATTTAAATTTTTTCCTAGGGGTTTTGTTAGCCAAAATCAGGTGAAGGACAAAAAAGTATGGCTTGATGAGCTAGGAGCTAACTTGTCTTTAAGGGTGAATGAAATCATCAATAAATATGACACATCTCTGTTTGTTAAGACAATTTAAGAAATAGAAAAGATAGTCACACTACGACTTTTTGGAATCAGAGGTTAAGAAAGTGAGAAACTCTTGGGAAAGGTTAGTTAAATTGAAGAAAAAGATTGTTAGCTACTCATGGCTTGTTGATGACGTGTTCCAGGAGTGGACCAAAAGGTATGCAGTGCAAGAAAGGGAAATCTCAGAACAATTAGAAGATGTTACAGTGGAGCAACAAACTGAAAAGGCCACTGAGAGTGAAAAGGACTTGTAACTACTTTTTGAAGGGAATTATGGTTGTAACTAACCATCCTTAGGAATGTCTGAAGCTTGTTTTGCATCCATGTTATTATAAATGGATACCAAGACTTAGGGAAAAGTGATCACAAGAATTTGTAAAGAAACTCTGCTAAAAAATATCTAGGGTTTTTTCTGGCTATTTAGAGAGAATACTTTGAGTTATGTAAATTTCTCTCATAAATGAATATGAATATACAGATCAGAACTTTTCGAGCCTAAAATATGTGTTGTCTTCTGGTGTGCGTTCAGTGTTTTGTTGGTTTCGTTTGAATAGTCTAGAGTTATTCATTTGAACATGGATTGTAATGCAATATTATGGATATGTTTTTTAGGTTTTCTCTTTAGGAGAGGAATTAAATATGCCTGAAACACCTCTATTAGTAGATTACTTGTTTGCTGCTTTGAATTTGATAAACAATATCTAGTTTAACAAGAAGGAACTCTTATATATGTCAGGCATGTATAGGGTTAATAAAAGCCAAAGTGATGAAATGTATGGGAATGTTTAATTTTGGAATTCTTGCTTGACTTAGGTGACTCTGTAGCCTGGATAAGGCACTAGTATCAGTTGTGGATTTCTTTCTATATCTCTTGGGGATCAGTACTAAAAATGAGCATAATTTTTCCTTTATTGTTTCATTTTTATTAAGGTGATGAAGTCCATAGGTTTTTAGCATTGGTTTACTATGGATCTCAAATTTTAAAGTGTGAAAGTTTTCACAGAAGGTATACCCACCTGAGCTTTGGATAAGTTCAAAGTGTAGAAGGTTTTGTTGAAACCTTGTTATATCTTATTCTGGAGTTCTAATTTTCTTGGTGTCCTCTTCATATGCAAATAGAGTTTATTATATTTCTTACAAGGAGGATAGAAGGGAATCAGAATTTGAGAACAACAAAAGTGGCGACTCTGCTGGGGAGAGTCATAGTGTGTATCTATGTTACAGATTGGTGCTTGAATTAGTTTGGAAGTTTGTTTGGATCTCTGTGTGTTTGTTGCAGATTGCATTATCTCTCATTTGTGCTATCCTTTTCTCCAAAATTCCTCCTGATTTTTTAAATTTTTGCAAGAGATTTGTCAAAACTTGTTTTCTTATTTCCCCACAATTTGTGTGGGTGGCGACTCTGACAAGTATAACCAGTGCTATTAAATAAGTGTAACTCTTTTAATAAAAACAAGTATGATGTAGAGAGGAAGGAACACCAGGTCATTCATGAGGAAGCATCCTCAAGAGACGTTGGAAGAGGGATTACTTGAACAGGCATGGAGAGCCTAGAAAAGATCTATTGTATATGAGCCATCTAATGTTGATTGGGTACAAAAGAACATTAATGCGGGTAAGTCATCTAAAGGACCCAAATTCTTCTTCTCGTGAATCTGAGCAGGACATTTTGGGTTTCCATTCTGGGTTGTTTGGTAATAATGAGGATGTCCAAATTCTAAATCAGAGGATCTCTCATGTTAGTTTATCTGAGAAAGACAAGAATAGTTCAAATATTAAGATGGATTTTGTACCTAGAACAATAGATGAAAATATTCATTTAATTGATATTGACCAAGTTAATGTATCAGATTCCGAAGAAATGTTCCTTGATGAAGATAAGGCATCCCAAGAAATTGAGGCCCTGAATAGAAAAATCCATCATTTAATTCCCTTAAGGGCACAAAAGGAAGCAACTAAAGAAAAGGAGGTGAAAGCTAAATTGATGGAGAGAAATAGGCTTCTAAGATAGATTGCTGATCTTGAGTTATTCACCCAAGAGAAAGCTAAGAGTGAGGATGAAGGTTCAGTCATCAGAGAAATTATAGTTGCCAAAACTAACCTTGCATACAAATTTGTTGTGCAACCAAGTAGGGAGGTCCGTAGTGACCCACAACCTGTTAGAAATAATGTTGACAAAGGAAAATAGAAGTGCATCAAAGATGGGTCTGGATCTAAGACTACAACAAAAATCTCTCATATGTTATCTACACATGAGAGAGCGATAGATAGGATGAGGAAAGAGAAGGAAGATATGCAGAGGGAGTTGGAAAATGCTGAATTAGAAGTGGCCAATCAAGAGGTTAAAAGAAATATTAACTATAATTTTTCCTTCAGTAGACCCAAATAAACCTGCTCTTCAACATGCCTCATTCCCTCCAGTAAAAATCCAATCAACCCTTCCTATTAGCATTGTTCCTGCTAATCAAGTCCCCATTACAAATCAAAGTAGCCAAGCTCCTCCAATTCATAGCCCTAATGTGAGAATGAACATAGGTAATAACCCTACCAACAACCAGTTCCAAAGAAGACCTATTATCCTGGAACTATATAGGCATCTCTTCTTTGATGGAATCCCATGATACCCTAACCATGTTCCTACAGAATTAACAGATAGACTCCACAAATTTGCTAGCAATAATGCAATTAGTGCAGAAGAGCACCTAATATCTTTTGGTGACTTAATAAATGATTATGAAATAATTGATGAAGATGTCATCATGAAGTTGTTTGTACAATCCTTAGTAGATGATGTAAGGGATTGGTATAGAGGTCTCCCCGTGAATAGCATTGGGTCTTGGGAATATTTTAAAAACTTTTTTTAAGAACAATATGGTGACAAAACAAATGTGAGCTTCATGCTCAATGAGTTTAATAATATTAGAAAGTCTAATAATGAAATTGTCATAGATTTCAATGCTAGATTTGAGAAAGAAATGCATAGGCTCTATCAAGTAATAAGATTAGATGATAATATGTGTCTGAACACTTATTATAATGATTTCGATTCCAAAACGGCCTATATTTTGAGGGACAAAAACCCAGACAATTTGAGAGATGCTTTTAAAATCGCTATAAATGTGGAAAGTAATAGGAAGGCATCTAAAAAGGTAGGAAGGAGGACTCATGGAAGGTTGTGGCAAGAATCAAAGCAACAACCTAATAAAATTGCCAAGGAAGATGACAAAATAGAAAATTTAATGATTGCCATGAAAGACCTTACTACCAAGGTAAGTAAAAATAATAAGCCTCATTACAATTGGCAAGATAGGCCTCCTAGATTGCATGACATGCCTTACAATACAACTTGGAAGGATGGCAAACCCCAAAATGAGAAGCCAAAAAATGCTTAGAGCTAGGATACCCCAGATCCTTTGAAAGGAGGAAATGTTCATAATATGGAGAATACTCCTTGGTGCATGGCTTGTGATGGACCACATTCTCCTCATCAATGTGTTGTAGCTCAAGCTCTCGAAGAATCCATGAGAAAAGAGGTTGTGCCTGATATTAATATGTTTGAAACTGTTATTGAAAGTGATGATGAGTATTTACAATGTAAATTTAGTGAATGCGATGTGCTAAATAGTAATAGATCTTGCTAAGGACAGTTGACACTTGATTTGCATCCTACTTTGAATGTGGTAACTATTGAGGATGAAGAAGTTCATCTCCAAAGACCCAGTGATGAAGAGGTAAGAAATCTTATTAAGGCTACCATAGCCAAAGCCAAGCATAATTATAACTTGAGAAGTAGTAAGAAGGATGGAGATCAAGGGGAACTTGGCTCAATGTTCATAAAAGAAGTATCTCAAAAGAAAGTAGCAAGTAATGGCATCTTGCCTCAAGACGGTCAGTCAAAGAATGACCAATTGAAGGATGTAGCTAAGGGTATGGATAATAATGCTACTGGTGATATACAAGGGACTGCTATAGTTAAGAAGGCAAGTCAGCCTAAGACAAAGAAAGATAAGATTAATATTGAGTTGATTAATAATTCCACTTTTGATATGACTCGGGCTCTTACCCAGATGAAGGTCACAGTCCCATTGGTAGAATCATTGAAAATAAAGGAACATAGAGAAGCTTCTCTATCTTTGTTTTCGAAGATATCTGACAATAGTACAACTTTGCCTTGAGGTTCAAAGAAGGATGAAAAGGATCTTGAGCTGAAAACCCTAGAGGTATACGTTGGAACAACTATTACACAAGAGCCTTCATAGGTTGATCCTTTCTATGTTACTTTGTTAGTGAATAACCTGTTAATTAAGAACTATATGATAGATTATGGTGCAACTTCAAATGTGATGTCATATGGTGTCATGAAAGAATTAAGATTGTCAGTAAGTACAATATATGGGAGGTGTTATGCTATGGATAACAGAGAAGTACCAGTCATAGGTACAATTAAAGATGTGGAAGTAAAAATAGCAGCATTTCCTGAAGCAACATATAACATGGATGTCATAGTAACAATACAAAACCTCACTATGGCATGCTATTATCTAGGCAGTTGGATGCAACAGTAGGTGGAAATGTTTAGTTGGATCTATCATATGATACAATCCCAATCAATGGAAGCCAAGTTAAGTTGTATAGACAACCACGTGCCCCTAGGGTAATTAAGAAGATAGACCCTAATATGTTTAATTGTATGATTTATGTGGATCTTGAAAATTTTAGAATACAACCAATTTTACCTCAGTTGAGAAATATTGATTCTATTGTGACTGAATTAGAATCTCTACAACATGGTTTATGTCACATGTATTTTGATGGAGCTTTCTCTAAAGAAGGATCTGGAGCAGGAGTTCTTTTTGTGTCCCCATTAGGTATAACCTTCAAATATTCTTTTCTGCTAGCCTTTCAATGTACAAATAACACTGTTGAATATGAAGCCTTGTTATTGGTGCTTGAAGTTGCAAAAAGGCATTGGATTCAGTTGTTAAGAGTAATAGGGGATTCAGAGTTGGTTGTTTCTCAGGTTAGATCTAAGTATGCATCTAAAAATGATCATTTGAAAAGATATAAACATGCAGTTTGGGATGTGATTGAACATTTTAGTGCATTCTCTATTAATTGAATAGAAGATCAAAGAATAACATGGCTGATTTCTTAGCAAATGTTGCATTAAAGAATGATGATATAACACTAACCGGTGTATCCATAGTTGAGATAAAAGCTAGGCCTAATATTCCTGATAATGTATATAATTGGTAAGTGTTTGTGGATGATGAAGAAATTCTCAGGTTCATACAATGCATTGATGACTATGATGGACAAAAACTTGATTGCAATGCATTGGTAGAAGTGGTGGAAGATAGAGAAATTGTGTTTGGAAAAGACATGGTTCAGTTGGAAACTAATGAAATACCTAAATGATTAGTAGAATTGGAAGGTATGTTCAGTTACAGTGACAGTCATTTGCATCAGTAGTCAACCACCAAGTTAGATAAATTGGAGGAAGTGAATTTGGGGACAAAATCATCCCCTAAGTTGGTGTATATTGGAAAAAATTTGTTTCCTCATGTCAAAGTTAACCTTATTAATTTATTGAAAAAATATAAGCATGATTTTGCTTGGTCTTATGAAGATCTGAAGGCATATAGATAAGTTCTTTTTTAGAATGAAGTCCCTTTGCTTCCAGATGCTAAGCCTTTTCGACAGAAACAAAGACCCATCAACCCCCTATTGGAATCTAAGATGAAACAAGAGCTAACCAAGTTGAGGGAAGGGGCGATCATTAAGCCTATAAGGCATTCATCATGGGTGTCTAATTTGGTCTCGGTTAGAAAGAAGAATGGAGACATAAGGCTCTGTGTTGATTTTAGGAACCTAAATGTTGCTTCTTTAAAAGACAATTATTCTTCTCCCAATATGGAAGCAATGTTGCAGAGAGTAACTGGCTGTGACCTATTGTCTATGATGGATGGGTTCTCAGGATATAACCAGGTGTTAGTGGAATAATCTGAACAATTCAAGACTACTTTTACCACCCCTTGGGGAACATATGTATATGTAAGAATGCCTTTTGGGTTAAAAAATGTTGGAGCTACTTTCCAAAGAGTAATGGATGTAGCTTTCAAGGAATTCATTAACATTATCATGGTTGTGTATCAAGATGATTTAACATGTTTCTCCAAAAGGGCGGATGACCATTGTGGGCACTTGGAAAAGGTTTTCAATAAAGCTCTCAAATTTGGTGTCTCTTTAAATCCAAAAAAGTGTCATTTTGTTGTCACTAAAGGAAAGTTGCTCGTGCATATTGTCTCCAAGGAAGGGGTTAGAATAGACCTTGAAAGAATTGAAGCTATAAACAATGTACTTGAGCCAAAGAGTGTCAAAGGTATCCAATATTTCTTGGGCAAGGTAAATTTTGTTAGAAGGTTCATTGCCAATTTTGCAGAAATAGTTAAGCCCATTGTTAGATTGCTCAAGAAAGATAGAAAGTTTTATTGGGATGAAGAAGCTTCAAAGGATTTTGGTAAAATTAAAAAGGCTATTCAGGAGGCACCAGTGTTGAAGTTCCCTGATTACACTAAGCCCTTTTCTTTTTTTTATTTTGCTTCTTATCATATAGTGGTTGTAGTCCTTCTACAAAAGGATAATGAAGGATATGAACACCCTATAGCTTTTTAAAGCAAATCTTTACAATCTGCAGAGCTAAAATATAAAATAATGGAGAAACAGGTGTACTCTTTGGTTAAGGTTGTAAAAGCATTTAGAGCATATCTTGTGAATGCACAAGTAACTACTTATGTCCCACATGTGGTTGTCAAGGACATTTTATCTCAGCCCGCGGTCACTGGTAAAAGATGCAGATGGATAACCAGAATTCAAGATTTTGACTTAGAGATTAAAATTACTAAATTGGTAAGAGGTTTAGGTCTTGCTAAGCTAATGGATGAATCAAACCTTATTGATGTTGAGGTGAATAATGTTAAAATTAAGGACATCCTTGATGAATACTAAGAGGGGGGGGTGAATTAGTATGCCAAAAATCAGTGTACTTAAACACTTTACTAGACTAACACTAAACCGGTAAAATAGTTTAGCAGACAAACCGGTTAGCACACATGCAAACCAAATACCAAATAATGCATTTACCCATAGAAGCACAAACACCATAACACAAGAGATTTTGGGGTGGAAACCCAAATGGGAAAAACCACGGTGAGATGAACTTCACAAGTAACTATCTGCAGAATAGGAACCAGACCGGTTAAGGTCAGACCAATTAAGGTCATACAATGTTCTTTACTAGAATAGATCCTGTTAGGAATCTCAATCTCTATTAGGAGATAAGTCTGATTAAAGACTACCTTGCTAGAGGATTTTAGATCCACAGATGTGAACCACCTTGTTAGAGGATTTACAAAAGGCTTTTGGGCCTACCCAGTTAAGAGCTTCAGACTTGTCGAAGATGTGAGTAATCAACAAGTGAGTGATCTAGAAAATAGCATAGCTTGCTTGGTTAGATCCTTGATAGCTCATTCCTAATGCATTCTAGCATTACTTCAGTCTTCAACACATTCACACTCTCTCTAACTCATCAACCACCTTAAACCCTAGCAAAAAAAAAACCTAGACATGATGTCCTTATAAAGGAATCTGATTTCATGTCAGTCCAATAGGATTACATTACAATTTCCTAGGTTTAATGTATCTAGACATATTCTGTAATACAACACAAAAAGCACCGTTGAAGTGTCGGCACCATCAAACAATCGGTGGATGGTAACTCATCACAAAGTATTATCGGTTCATACAAAATACCAGTTGCCAGTTTGACATAAATGAAGACTGGGAAATATGTGTTCTACTGCTTTGATCCTAAGTACCGCTTGAGATCCTCAAACCGCTTGGGGTCTTCATACCGCTTCAGATCAGTAAACACTTTCTGCAAAACACCGATAGTATAAAGACTATAATACATCATACTGGTTGGGAACAATTGCTGGTTGAGCATAACTCATACATATAAAAAGTGATCTCAATGAAAGTGTGTGTCCATCAATGACAATCACAACATAATTAAAAAAATGCCAACAATCTCCCCCTTTGGCATTGATGGCAACACTTAGGAAAATTTTGACATCTAAGTGTTTTACAACAAAAATATGCCATAATCAAAATTACTCCCCCTAAGCATATACACTATCCCTTTTGTAGAAAATACAATGTATACTACTTCTTAACATGAAAGTATACATAAAAAAATTGAAAATTTATACTTCTCCCCCTTTGCCAACAATGACAATAAAAATATTACAGACCAACCCCTGTTTCATTAGTATTAAAAGAATAAGAGTTTATGACAACAAAAAATAAAACTTGTCAAAAACTTATTTAAAGTCGTACAAAAATTGTTTCATAGATAAGGACCAGGAATCAAGTAGGGAGGTAGCCACTTCTTTCTCTGTCTGCATCTAGGAGACCTGTTCTTCCACGGCGTCTATTGTGCTCATCTCTTGAGTCACCGTTAAGGAATCCAGATTGAGATAACATTCTTGAAGTTTTTGCAGGCATGGGAGTAGAACCAGTTGTAGTTCCTACAAATCTCAAGTCCGGTTGTTGATTTCCAACTCTATTTTGGCAGACTAGATATGAAACCAGTGAACAGTTTGCCCATAAGCTATAAAAGAGTCATATGGTGACTTAAAGGTGCTCATGTATAACTGCAAGTCAGATTGTAGCTTTTGCTTCTATACAAGAACATCATCACAGAAGAGATGGGGTTGGCAAATCTTACTTAGTAGTATATTCCCCTCATTCAGAGCATTCCTTATGTCTTTTTGAACTTTTTACGGATCGGACCGAAACTCATTTAGCTTCTTCACCAGGGCAATGTTGAGAGCTTTTTTATGCTCTTTCTTGGAATTTGCCTCTACTACCTCTTCTAGGCTTTGCACCTGATCATCCACTACGGTGCATAGGAGCTTCAATTGTGCCAATGATGAATCAGTATTGGGGAGGTTTGTGTCGGGTAACAAACCAGTAAGAGTGTCCACCGCAGCTTGGATCACATCTTACTCCTTCCTCCTCCTTATCACTTCAAGGAATTCTTGAGAAACCTTAATGCTCTATAGAAGCTCCATTTCATTTGCAGACTGGGGGTCAATAGGATTGGTGAGGTCAGCTAGTTTGGCTTGACTACCGGTTGCCTTTGGAGTCTCCATCTGAGTGCTTTTTGCCACTTCTTCTTTCTCTGTAGCTCTTAACTTTTCCTCTTCTGTCTTTTTCTTTTCCTCTTCTTCTTTTTTCCTTTTCTCTTCTTTCCTCTACTTCTCTTCTTCTTCATCCTTTTTATTCTGCTCCTCTTCCTATTATTTCTTCTCCTCTTCCTTTTTCTTTTCTTCATCTTTCCACTTCTTTTCTTCTTCATTCTTCTTCTTCTCCTCTTTCTTCATCCTCTTCTCCTCTTAATCCTTCTTCTTTTCCTCTTCCTTCTTTCTCTTCTCCTCTTCATCCTTCTTGTTCTCCTCTTCATCCTTCTTCTTCTTCTTCTCCTCTTCCTTTTTCCTCTTCTCCTCTTCATCCTTCTTCTTCTTCTCCTCTTCCATTTTCCTCTTCTCCTCTTCATCCTTCTTTTTCTCCTTCTTCGCTCCCTTTCTCTTCTCCTCTTCTTTATCCTCCTTTGCTTTCTTCTTCTCCACTTGCTTCTTTGCTTCCTCCTTTTTGTCCTCTGCTTCCTTTTTCTTTTCTACCTCTTCTGCCTACTTCTCCTGTCCTGCTACTTCTGATGGTGCATCCTGAGTAACATTTTAACCATCTAAGGTGTCTACATCAATGGGGTCCATTTGTTCTGTGACCGGTCCTTCTTCACTGTCATACACCTCATCCGGTTTGCCAGTTTCCAGTTCTTGCTTAGTTTTTCTATTGTCTTCAGCCACTTGATGCATCTTAAGGGCTTCTTGAGCATGAGTATGTGTATTCTTGATCACTTCTTGACCATTTCCTTCCAGTAACAGGAGTCTTCTTCTTCTCATGAAGAAGAGGCCTTTGTATTTATTCATAACTTCAAAATGTTCTAAATTGGATACATCAGGAAAATGTTGAGCAAATATTGTCTCCCTCATTTCTCGTTCCTTTTCTATGGAAATGTGCCATTTATTGTCTAAAGAATTGTACAAAGAATCCGATGTCTCAGATCTAATTTCTAAAGGTGACTGGTCATTAACACATAAATACCTAATGATTTCCTATTCAACTGCTTCCTTTTCATCATCATTGAAATCATCAAAACAATCAATCAAATCATTAAGCACTTTTCTCCTAATATTCTTTATAGTTCTTTGACAATGTGTCAAAGGTTTGTAGGAAGAAATGTCAATATTTACCAGTGCAGATGATGTCGGTTCATTCTTTATCTTTTTCCTTGTTTGCCTAGTCTTCTTCTTAGGCAGTTCTTCTGACACAGTTTCTTGTGAGTCAGGTGTATTGCTTTTTGTCTTTTTCTTCCTCTCAAAGACTTTTGCAGGTGCCTCTTTTGGTTTCTTCTTAACTAGTGACTGCTTGGTCACTTTGGGACTGGCTGCAGTAACCGGTGCTAATGTCGAAGGCACTACCTTTCCTTTCATTTTAGGGATTTCTACAACCGATGCAACCCTTTCCAAATAGGTTCCAGTTCTCTTTGCCTTAGGATCAAGGGGTGAGGTGATTAGGGTAGAAGCATACCCATCTAGCATATCATACATTACCTCATAGCCCATAGGCTCTACTTCTTCTTTTCTAGGCTCAACAGCCTCCATTAAGCATTCATCCACTTTGATGATAAAGCAGATGTCCTCTTCATATTTCTTGACAATGTCACTGGATATCCTCATCCTTAGGCTCATCTTACTTCTAAACTCATCAAAGTACTTGTTCAGAACTTCAGGGTAACTGGTTCCAACTGCTTGTAGACTCTCTTTGATCTTCTTGCTAACTAGTTCGTTGGCAGACCACTGAATATCTCCAACTCCTAGGAAATAACCTTGGAAGTAGAAGAATAACCCTACTAGTAGTTGTCCGAACTTGAATCTTAGTGCATTGTCCTATTTGATTGACTTAAGATTCAACATAAGTTGTCTTTGCATATAGGTGCACAGATCAAATGATGCATCCTCCTTGATCATCCTATAAGAGGCATTTACCACTGCAGCAGAGACCAAATTAATTTTGCTAGAAGAGAACATCCAGTAGCCTATCACCATGCAGGTATACTTGACTAGATCATCCTTGATTGAGTTGACGGTCATGCCATGTGAGTTGCTCATTGAACCGGTGAGCTTCGACATTTTAGTCTTGCTGACCTTCCTTAGGGCTGGCACTTCCCCTATATTTCAGAAACTAGTGACGGCCTGAATAGCTTGCAGTGTGATATCATGTGTTCTCTCAAGACACATCTTATCCCCATGAACTCTACTCATAATGATTCAAATGTGGTCATCTATGAAATCCTCTAGGAAGTAAACTGCATTGTGAAGTTTCTTCTTCTCCAAGATGCTATACTTCGGTTTGATCTTTTTATCCTTCTCATAGAATAGACCTAGCTGAGAATGGATTGCGAGAGACCCTAGGTCTTCAATTTTACAATCTATATAATCAAAAATTCCTTCTTCCACTATCACACTAGCCGGTACTTGAGACAAGGCATTATATTTTGACTTTCATTGTATGAAGTCCATAGAATCAATAGTTGCACTAGAACTATCATGAGATATGAAACCCATGATAAAATAGAAAAACTTGAGATATACCTTTCAGAAATCAAGAATTTAGGGCTTGCTAATTCCACTTCGCCTCACCCTTCGTTGATTGCTGAATCACCGCTTTGAGTTCTTCTCTTGACCATTTGATATTTGCTTCTAAATCTTCTTCAGGGTTTCAAGATATCTTTGAATCACAACACAAGTCACTTTTTCTTCTCTCTGCACTTGAAAAACTTCTTTGCTTGAAAAATGATAGTGAGAAATGATTTAAAAATTTCTTTTAAACATATTCCTCACCTACTATAATAAATGCTCCACCGTTAGGGTGCAAACCTTAATTTTCTTGTTACCATTTTCGGTCTTCTACCAAATGATAGGTATCACATACTAGTTAAGGTCTTTTACCAGTATAAACTAGGGGTTCGAAACATTTCACCGTTTGCTCCCCCTAAGCTTTTCTGATGCTTAGTTTGTTGGTTTTGTGATTTCCACACTTAGTGTAGAAACTGGTTCTTCTTGCAACATTGTTGGTTTCTTCTTCCAGGTTTTGTTCATATCCACTTGAATAGTGTCAATATCAATCTTTCCTTCCAGAGTGACCAGTATGTCATCCGATATGTTCTTTCTTGTTCTACAGAATCTGGCAATGTGACCTGGTTTGTTGCAATGATAGCAAACCATTCCAGGTGCTCTCCAAGGTCCATTATTCATGTTACCGTTCTTCCTTCTGCATGTTGCAGCAGTGTGACCATGACAATGACAGATCAAACAATTTTCTCTCCATCCAGTTGCCGCTTAATAGCCACTGCTTCTCGACTGATGATTAAAGGCATTAAAACGGTTGTGATTTTGTTTCACAAAAGGTTCCAGACCAACTCCTTGAGTCCTTTGAGGATATCTTCCAGTGTTGTTCATAATAGACCTGCATTCAGATGCTTTATGCCCAAACTTGTTGCATGCATAACAATTACCATTGAATCTATAGGATCTAGGCTTATCATTTAGAAAATAAGGAAAATTATTGTAAGCCTTACTCCTACATACATTAGCAGTATGTCCTTCTTTAAGACAATTAAAGTAAATAGGTTTGAACTTTTGCTTACCTTTACCTTTGAATTCCGGTTGCCTCTTTGATGCTTCAGCATTTGCACCAGAGGTCTCACCTTGCTCATGACTAGAGTAACCAAGTCCATCAGTATTCTTGACAGGTTTGGCTGATTCAAGCTTTTGCTCTAGCTTAACAGTACTCTTGTTGAACTTAGCAAGTATTTCCTTTGACTCAGAGAGTTCTTTGAAAATAGCAGCATTTGTTTCCATCGGGTTTGCATTCTCAAAGATGGTCATATTCAGTTCTCCTTGCATGTCTTCCTTTTCCACTTTTCTCACATGGAGTTGAGTAGTTAGGGCACTGATCTCTTGCTTCAGCTTGGAGATTTCATGATCTTTGTCTTTTACCAGATCTTTAGCTTTTCTCTAGTTCTCAAGCTCTTAGCACATTTGAATAGTTAGTCCTTCCAATTCTTTTCTCAGGTTGGAATTGGATTCATTCACCTTTTCTACTTCTTGAATCAGGGCTTCCATGTTCACTTCATCAAAGGAACTATTTTTAGATAGCTCCATTAGTTTTTCAGCATGTTCTCTCCTTTTTGCTTGAGAGGCCTTATATTTGACCATAAGATCATCATAGGCTTGCTCAGACTGAGTGAGCCGATGAATAAGTTCCCTCATAGTATATTCCCCCATATCTCTTTCCAAGTGGTTAGACTTATAGAAAGGTAGGCTTTGATACCAATTGATGAATACTAAGAGGGGGGGGGTGAATTAGTATGCCAAAAATCAGTGTACTTAAACACTTTACTAGACTAATAGTAAACTGGTAAAATAGTTTAGCAGACAAACCGGTTAGCACACATGCAAACCAAATACCAAATAATGCATTTACCCATAGAAGCACAAACACCATAACGCAAGAGATTTTCACATGGAAACCCAAATGGGAAAAACCATGGTGAGATGAAACTCACAAGTAACTATCTGCAGAATAGGAACCAGATCAATTAAGGTCATACAATGTTCTTTACCAGAACAGATCCTATTAGGAATCTCAATCTCTATTAGGAGATAAGTCTGATTAAAGACTACCTTGCTAGAGGATTTTTGATCCACAGATGTGAACCACCTTGTTAGAGGATTTACAAAAGGCTTTTGGGCCTACCCGGTTAAGGGCTTCAGACTTGTCAAAGATGTGAGTATTCAACAAGTGAGTGATCTAGAAAATAACACATATTGCTTGGTCAGATCCTTGATAGCTCGTTCCTAATGCATTCCAGCATTACTTCAGTCTTCAACACATTCACACTCTTTCTAACTTATCAGCCACCTTAAACCCTAGCAAAAAAACAAAATGTGGACATGATGTCCTTATAAAGGAATTTTATTTCATGTCGGTCCAATAGGATTACATTACAATTTCCTAGGTTCAATGCATCTAGACATATTCTGTAACACGACACAAAAAACATCATTGAAGTATCAACACCGTCAAACAATTGGTGGATGGTAACTCATCACAAAATGTTGGTTGGTAACTCATCACAAAGTATTACCGGTTCATACAAAATACTAGTTGTCGGTTTGACAAAAATGAAGACTGAGAAATATGTGTTCTGCCGCTTTGATCCTTCGTACCTCTTGAGATCCTCAAACCGCTTGGGGTCTTCATACTGCTTCAGATCAGTAAACACTTTCTGCAAAACATCGATAGTCTAAAGACTATAATACATCATACCGGTTGGGAACAATTGTCGGTTGAGCATAACTCATACATATAAAAAGTGATCTCAATGCAAGTGTGTGTCCATCAATGACAATCACAACATAATTATCAAAAATGCCAACAATCCTGGTCACAAGTATTAAGACATAGCCCTGGTACTCGAGGATAGTACATTTTTTAAGGGATGCAACATATTCAGAGGGAATGACCCACAACCAAAGAAGGACACTAAGACTAAAATCTCAAAAATATTCCCTTATACAAGGTGAATTGTATTGGCGGAATAGAGATGGGACATTGTTGATGTGCTTAGACAAATCCCAGTCTAGAAAGATGTTAACTAAAATTCATGATAGAGTATGTGGAGGTCACTACTTTGCCAAGACAATAGCTGGTAAGATAGTCTGGGCTGGATATTATTGGCCTACTTTGTTCAAATATTCTCATGAACATGTTCTGAGGTGTGACTCATGCCAAAAATTTTCTTCCAAATTAAAGTATGAGGGAGCTTTGCCCCTCAACCCAGTCACAGTGGTAGCCCCTTTTGTCCAATGGAGCATTGATTTTATTGGAGAAATAGTTGAGAAATCAGGAAGAGGTCATAGGTGGATCATAGTGGCCACTGATTATTTCACTAAGTAAATTGAAGCTATACCCACTAGAAGAGCCACAAGTAAGGTTGTTATTGATTTGCTGATGGATAATGTTATAACCAGATTTGGTGTTCCTATGAAACTGGTAATGGATAATGCCATGAGCTTCAGATCAGAGGAGTTCATTGAATTTTGCACCAGTCATGGAATAATTATGTCCTACTCTTCACCATATCATCCTCAGGGTAATGGGAAAGTTGAATCCAACAATAAGAGCCTTTGGAACATTATTAAAAAATCCTTGAGGAGAACAAAAGGTCTTGGGACTAGAAGTTGAAGTTGGCCCTATGGGCAGACAGAGTTACTATCAAAAAGGCAATTGGTGTGTCACCATTTGCGTTGGTTTATGGCATGAAATCTAGGGTGCTAGTCAAAAATCTTCTTCCTGTATACAAGTTCCTGCAAGCTAAGGATATGGAGTTATCTGAACCTATGGAAGACATAATGATTCAAATGGTGGAGGTGGAGGAAATAAAAACTTTGGCACATAAGAGAAATTTAAAAATTCAGTCACAATCCAAATATCTATTTGACAAAAGAACCTTGTTAAGAAATATTCAAATTGCCGATATGGTTCTTCAATGGAATGCGAAAGGGAAAGATAATAGAAAACACAAAAAATTTGAGTCACTGTGGATAGGCCCCTCTGTGGTTTATGATCTTAATGGAAAGGATTCATATTTTTTGCAAAAAATGAATGGTGAGGTACAGGAATTTCCAATGCATGGATAATTCCTGAAGTATTACCTCTCTTAAGTCCATGCATAGTAGGTTTTAGTCTGTACATATTAGGTTAGTTTCTGTTAGTTGTTTTAGGCTTGTTTTTGGTCTGTTCTCCAGAGTTTTCTGTAATTCTTGTGTTGATCTTGCGATCAACCATCCCTAGTCAAAGTCGTTGTTATCACTATTTTGAACTTGGGTAATATTGTTCCATAATCGGCTAAAATATGCAAGGTTGTGCTTAGCATTTCATGTTGCCTCTGATTTATTTGGGTCAGAAAGGGTTTAATTTTAACCCTTCCTATGTTCGGAAAGCCCTTGCATTTTAATTTTGTGTTAACTTTTTCCACTTAACCGGAAGGGTAGGTCTGTCATGAAAAGTTCCCTCCTTTATGAATTGCCTTAGGTGGGTCATTAAATTTTAATTATTTACGCCTTTCCCTAAGTTTTGAGTTCTTTGTCAGGCCCCATAAAAAAACATGCAAGTTCCAGCAAATCTAACAGTGTAAGTGGATCCTTTGGTTAAAGGCTGATCAACTTGGAGTTGATCCAACGGTGTGTGTGGATTTGTAGCTGAAAGTGGTCTAAAGTTTAGCTTTCACGAAGTAGCAAAAAGGTGGCGGACCTGGGCAAGGTGGTAAAAAAAAGGTTAATAGATGATCATCTCAGAAAGAATCTAATAGTTTGCATTGATTCACAAAGAAAATTTGTTGAGGTCTTACCTTTCACGAAGCAACAAAAAGGTTACAGGCCCCAGAAAGTAAGCAAACCCTGCAGTTAAAGATTGATCAGCTTAAGATTGATCGATCAATCTGCGTGAGTTCACGAAGGAAAGATGTGTGAGACTTACCTTTCATGAAGTAGCGAAAAGGTAGTGGGCTTGGTGAAAAGGGTGACATGGCAGGTAAAGAAGCTGCATCTCCCAGTTGATCTAATGGTTTGCGTTGGTTCATGAAGAAAAGTTGCCAAATGTTTAAAGTCCTCGAAATAGCGAAAGAGATGGTGGACCCGGGTGGTTGAGTTAAAGGATGAAGCTAAAAGTTGAGCATCTCGCGCAAGATCTAACCACCCATGTTGTTTCGCTGGGCGAAGTAACATGAAGTTTAGCTTTCATGAAGTAGCAAAGTGAGGTGGTGGTTGCACGATGGATGATGTGGTGGAATAATTGGATGTCCAGCTAGGGCAAGTGATGATCTATCGGTATAACATGTGGTTCCAAGTAGATCGTGGATGGCCCATTTTGATTGGGCAGCGATGGTGATGAAATCCATAGCCAAGATAAAACACATGGCCGTTAAGATGCAGAGTCCGATAGAGTTCTTGGACGAATTGGTGGCTGAAATATTAGAGCTATTTGCTAGAAATAAAAAGGGGATGTGGACTCCGAGTAGAGGGCTCACTTTGAAAGTTAAAGGGTGTTAAAGGTTGCGCATCTCAAAGGTGATCCAATGACGAGCATTGTTTCATAGCTCGGAGATGCAAGGTCTTTAGACTTCATGAAGCAATGAAGACCGTTAGCGGTAATGATTCCCTACAGTTAGTGAAAAGATAAGAGGTCACTATGTGGAGTAAAGGTCAAGTAGATAATAGAAGATTTGACGAATTGCACTGGTTCGCATAGAAGAGATGCATAAGGTTTATGCTCTGTGAAATAGCGAAAGGAAGGTAGGGCCTAGTTTTAAGAAGCTTGACCCAGGTAAGGTAAATGATGTGTGGGTTTCTCAGGATCCAAAGGACAATGTTGCTTCACACTGAAAAGATGTGAGGATTTTAAGCTTCAAGAAGAAGTGAAAGGTGAAACACTTAGAGAATGTTATGATGCGTTGGAGCCATTTTTTGAATTCGGCTGCGAATTCAATTCTGAGTTGATTGCCCAAGCATGCAGTTTTAAATGCTTCAATTCATTGCTCTATTGTCATGTTAAGCTTCACATTAATTGGATGTTGGCATCATTTCAAAGAGTTTTGCAGAGGACTCAGTGCATAGAGTGAATTTCTTCAAACAACCAGTGAGTTTCTGCATATTGCTTGACTGTTACTACTTGAATTTGGATCATTGCATGCTCATTTTTTGAGAAGTCAGTCAAAATTTTAATTAATATAGCTGTGATTCCAAGATTGCACCAAGAAGGGATTTCATGGGGAAGGTGAATTATCAGGATAGAAACATATGTGATGATTTCTTGGAACAACTGACTATGTCCACAAATGTCGCGGCCAAAATTAAAGAATTGGTACCTAAAGCCCTTCGTCTAGGAATTGGAGACCATTTGTATGACAAAGGTAATTGGTTGAGAGATCCATAGATAGGGATATCAGGTCTGGGTCTTTTCAAAGTAGGATTCAGTCAGAGACATGCCCTTCCATTAATGAATAGTTTATGGGAATTAGACGTATGAAAGCTCATAGTCCCTGGGGTTTTCATGGATATTGATTTGTCAACCCAGATTGCACACAAATTATGACCCAGTTGCCAAATGTATCAGGAATGTGAGTGGAGGAGCCCTAATTGAGATCAATGATGATGAGTTTAGAAAAGTGTTTAAGCTCAGTGAAGTGTCTAGTTATTTACAGCCCATAAATTTTGATAAACTAGCCCAGGTTTACAATGTACAAAGGGATCACCTCAGGAGTGGCTCTTTGAAAGAGTTTTTTGTTAAAATAGGAGGGTTAACTATTGTAGGCCCTAGTACCATGGAGCCTTTCTCCTTGAATTCATTTACTCTAAGGGCTAAAGGCATGTATTGGTCACTATGTCAGATTTTTGGGAAAGATACTAAAAACACCATGCCGACTTATTACATGTTAGTGATAGCACAAATTCTAAACCCCTCTCTGGCAGTGACCTTTGATTATGCACCTTACCTCATTGATGCAATTCATGCAGGGCTGGTGGGTATAAAAAATGGTAAGGTGGATAGGCCTTTTGGGTGGTACTCTCTTCTTATGCACATGTTTTTGTTCAAAGGTGCTGACTATTTTGCAAATGAAATGGATTTAGTTAAGGAGAAAGGTGATGAAGAGATGCTTGTACAACTGTGGAGTACCATTTTGTCCTGGGATAGAGAGGATGCTAGCTACCTAAAGTTTGACTGATGCTTTGTAGGTCCCAAAGACAACTGAGAAGGGGGCCTGAATCAGTTGTCAAATAAATTTAAATGAAAAACTTATTATCCCACTTAATGCTTAATACCGGTAAGATAGTTAAGTATGCCGATAAATAGTGTTAATAGAAAATTGTTGTACCGGTAAGAATTAATGCATGAAACATAAGCACAAAGTCATCCACAACACATGACACAAATATTTGTACATGGAAACCTTGTAAGGGGAAAAACCACGGTGGGAAACCTTACCCACAATCAGATGATACTACTACAGATAGTAAGTGTACAAAGAGGGGTCTGCATATGTAGAAAGGCCAACAGCCTAGAGCTCACTCCTCAATCACAAATGGGAGTCACACTGACTATAGTTGGATGGTTAAATCCAATGAGAATGTACTGCACAAAATAGTATCTTCATATGCTAGATTCAGTACCGGGGTAATGCTTATATGCTTCTACAAAAACCTAACTTCACCTTGGAATGATGTCTTCATGTATACCTTTGTTTGATCTTGCATATACCTTCACACAATTCTTTTTCACATTCCACATTTGATCTTACAAATAAGATCTTACATTTATACCATACCCTAAGACCAATTTTAGTAGGTCGACTCTACAAGATATTACAATAAAAATATTTTACAAATAATACAATATCCGATGCAATAACCAATTGAATTTGTCAGCTTGATGCATTTACAACAATAATAAATCATCTCCATAGCGTGCCATGCTGATTTGGAAAAGATAAACCTACCGGTGTAACCCTAGATAACCTGGACCTATTTGTCGGTAAAAGCAAATATGCAAATAAGAATATACCAATGATTATTACTTCAAAGTAAAGTGTCCATATGATGTCTTCGACATTACCAAGTGTCTTCCATGTCAATGCAGGTACCGGTGAACATTATATCCTGCCAGTTAGCCATATACCAGTAACTGTTTGCACAGTTTACTGTTGCCGGTGAATGTTGCTGGATATTCAAAGTAGGTGAATTTAGCAGGTGTTGACATCAATGACAAAACTATACCAAAATACCAACAATCTCCCCCTTTCGCATTGATGGCAACACAAGATGGAAAAACCATCAAAGTGCCAAAACAGAAATGCCAAGTACAAAAATCAACAATCTCCATTTCTCCCCCTGGGAGTAATATGTGTTTATTCAAAGATTTATTTTCAATACCAATCTCTCATATCAATCTCTCCTCAAAAAGAAAATACATTTTTCATATATCTTTCCTTATTGTTTTTCCATATATCTCTCCCCCTTTGACATCAAATGCCAAAGTCACAAAAAGTCAAGTTCATACAAAATACCAACCAAATCAATATACCAACTACTCCCCCTAGGAGGTAGCTTCCTCATCAAATACCAGAATAAAAGATTTGTCCATTTAATTCTGCCGGTTGATGACAATCATCAACTGTCTAAGTCTCTACCAGTGGAGGTAAGACTCCGAGCTGATCTCTGAGATACTCAAAAGTTTCCTTAGGCAAAGGTTTTGTGAAAATATCTACAAGTTGTTCTTTAGTATTCACATAAACCAGTTTTATCTCCTTTTCTTCAACTTTTTCCCTTAGAAAATTTAGTTTGATAGAAACATGTTTTGTTTTAGAATGTAATACTGGATTCTTAGATATATCAATTGCTGCAGTGTTATCACAATATATAGTAATAGGTTCCTTGCATTTTACCTTTATGTCTTTCAACATTTGCTTAAGCCAAAGTACCTATGTACAGTTTGTTGCTGTTGCAACATATTCTGATTCTGTTGTTGATAAAGATGTACAACTCTGTTTCTTACTTAACCAAGAAACTAATCTCTTTCCAAGAAAGAATGCTCCTCCAGTGGTGCTTTTTCTATCATCCACATCTCCTGCCCAATTTGCATCTATATATGCATATAGATCAAAATGTTCATCTTTAGGATACCATAATCCAAGATTTGTTGTGCCTTGTAAGTACCAGAAAATCCTTTTTACTGCTGATTCATGATTTTCCCTAGGATTACTCTGAAATCTAGAAACTATGCATACTGCATTCATAATATCAGGTCTAGTTTGTGTCAAATACAGTAAACCTCCTATCATAGATTTGTATCTAGTTGGATTAACAGGTGTAGATTCATCCCTTTGAGATAATTTGTCATTTGTAGTCATAGGTGTGCTTATTGGTTTAGAGTTCTCCATCCCAAATTTCTTGAGTAGCTCTTTCAAGTACTTAGATTGACTCAAAAATATGCCTTTATCAGTCTGTAAAATCTGTAATCCTAAAAAGAATTTTATTTCTCCAATCATAGACATTTCAAATTCATGCTGCATTTTAAGAGAAAATTCTTTGCATAATCCATCTTCTCCTCCAAAGATTATATCATCAACAAATACTTCCATAATCAAGATGTCATCATTAGTTATTTTGTAATATAAATAGCTATCTGGATTTCCTTTAGTAAAACCAATCTTTAAAAGATACTTATCCAATCTTGCATACCAAGCTCTTGGAGCTTGTTTTAATCCATATAGAGCTTTTCTTAATCTGCAAACCATATCATTGTCATCTGTCAAAGAAAATCCATCAGGTTGTTCAATATAAACTTCCTCTTCAAGATCTCCATTCAAGAATGCACATTTAATATCCATTTGATAAACTTTGTAATCCTTGTGAGCTGCAAAGGCCAAGAATAATCTAACTGCCTCAATTCTGGCTACCAATGCAAAGGTTTCATTGTAATCAACTCCTTTCTGAGAATATCCCTTACACACTAGTCTTGCTTTATTTCTAACAACCTTACCATCTTCATTGAGTTTGTTTCTAAATACCCATTTGGTTCCAATTACATTTTTATTTTTAGGCCGAGGAACTAGTGTCCAAGTATTATTTTTCTCAATTTGTCCTAGTTCTTCTTCCATAGCTTTAATCCAAAATTTGTCTTCACATGCCTCATTGATAGATAGTGGTTCAATTTGAGAAATAAGACATACCTCTTCATTAGCCAATCTTCCTCTTATCATGACTCCTTTAAATTTGCTTCCAATTATCTGATCTTCAGAATGATTCAGTCTTACATACCGGGGTGTCTTAGTCTGTTGTTGTTCTTCAATTACTGTGGAATCCTCTGATGATACCAGAGTAACTAGATCATCATTCTGTACCGGTGGATTTACTGTTGGTTCATTTGTCATAATTTCTGTTACCGGTTCAGAGTCTATATACCTTGAAGTTCCTCTAAATTGTTCATCAATCTTTACATTTGTACTTTCAACAATTTTCTGTAATCTTTTATTAAAACATCTATAAGCTTTACTCTTAGATGAATAACCAAGAAATATTCCTTCATCACTTCTAGGATCAAACTTGCCAATATACTCATCTCTTCTAAGATAACATTTACTTCCAAAAATTTTGAAATACTTAAGAGTAGGAGTATTACCAAACCATAGTTCATGAGGGGTCTTACCGGTTTCACCTTTGACGTGAACTTTGTTGAATGTATAGACAGCAGTGCTTACTGCCTCTCTCCAGTACACATGTGGTAGATTTGCTTCTGATAACATACTTTTTGCTGCATCCAAAATAGTTTTGTTCTTCCTTTCAACAACCCCATTCTGTTGTGGTGTCCGAGGTGCTGATAACTGTCTTTTGATTCCATTTACTTCACAGAATGTATTAAAATCTCTAGATGTGAATTCTCATCGATCTAATCTTAAACATTTAATTTTCTTACCGGTTTCATTTTCAACCATTGCTTTGAATAGTTTGAACTTCCCAAGTGCTTCTGATTTTTCTCTGAGAAAAGTAACCCAACACATTCTAGAATAATCATCAATAATTATCATGAAATATCTATCACCTTGTAAGCTTTTAGTTATAGCTGGACCACATAAATCAGTGTGAATTAAATCAAGAGCATTATTGGATTTTTCTAGAATGCTTTTAAAACTAGCTCTAACCTGTTTTCCAAATTGACATTCCTTGCAAATTGTATTATGAGGTTTCACAATTTTAGGTAGATCTCTAACTACCTTAGAAGTACTGATTTTTACCATGCAATCAAAATTTACATGACATAGTCTTTTATGCCATAGCCAACTTTCATCTATATGTGCAATTAAGCATTCCTTTTCACTGTTATTCAAATGAAAGATATTACCTCTAGTCTGATTACCGGTTGCAATTTCCAAACCAGTTCTATTCATGATTTTGCATTTTCCATTTTTAAATTGTAACTGAAAACCTTTCTCAACTAATTGACCAACACTTAAAAGATTATGTTTTAATCCTTCAACATAGTAGACATTATCAGTGTTATGTTTACCATCAAGAGATATTGAACCCTTACCTTTGATTGAACAGGCTTTGTCATCTCTGAGTCTTACTAAACCTCCATTGTATTCTTGAAAGTTCAAGAATTTACCTTTGTCTCCAGTCATGTGATGTGAGCATCCTGAGTCAATAATCCATTCATCCTTTGATTCAACTTTAGCTGCAAGGGCTTGTTCTACCGGTTGAGCAATAGGTACTAGTTGATCTTCTGTTATAGCAACAAAGACCCATCCATTGTCTACTGGATCCTCATCAGAATCATCAGTCACACCTTCATCAGCAATGTAACAAGATTTATCTTTGTTTTTCTTAAACCTGTATCTCTGATATTCAGGATTAGGTTTGTATGTCCTTCTAACTTCTTCTCTTAGTATAGCATGTCTATCAGGGCATCTTGAAGCCATATGACCAATCTTGTTACAGTTGAAACATTTAAAGGGTGCTTTACCTTCATACTTACTTCCAATTGGACCTTTTGGCATTTTTCTTGCAAATAGTGCTTCAAGTTCTTCAAGCTCTTCATTCTCCTTCCTAGTTTCTTCAAGTTCTCTTGCATAAAAGGCTCTCCAGTCTGATTTGTCAAAGGATGGAGTAGATTATGTTGATGCTTTGAAGGCAAAATCAGTTTTTATAGTAGCAACAGGACCAAATTCCTCAATCTCGAAAGATGAAAGTTTTCCAATCAATGTATCCCTACTTACTGATGTATTAGGCATTGTTCTCAACTCATTTATAGTAGTAACCTTCATTTTATATGCCGGTGGCAAACCTCTTAATATTTTTGAAACAATCTCATCTTCACTCAAGGTTCCTCCACAACATTTGATACCTAAAACAATTTCATTTACTATTTCCATAAAAGCAGAAATTCTTTCATCTTCTTCCATTTTCAGATGTTCATACCTGAGTCGAAAGCTTTCAAGTTTTGCAATTTTGACTATGGAATCTCCTTCATTTAGTGTTTCCAAATGATCCCAAATAGCTTTTGCAGTGGATCTATCTGATAATCCCATGATTTGTTGATCTGACAATGCACTCAAAAGTGCTTCTCTTGCTTTGCAATCATTTTCTTCATCTTTAGCTAAAGTAATGGGAGCAGTCTGACCAGCTACAGTAGTAGTATAACCATTCTTAGTAACTTCCCAGATGTCTTTACCAATGCAATTCAGATGTGTCTCCATTCTGATTTTCCATATCCCATAGTTGGTTCCATCAAGTTTAGGACTATCCTTTTTGAAATAATTAGTAGACATTGGATCTCCTCAAGTTGTTAAACTTCTTGCAAAAAGAGGACTAGGCTCTGATACCGATTGTAGGTCCCGGAGACAACTGAGAGGGGGGGGTGAATCAGTTGTCAAATAAATTTAAACCAAAAACTTATTAACCAACTTAATGCTTAATACCGGTAAGATAGTTAAGTATGCCGGTAAACAGTGTTAATAGAAAATTGCTGTACCAGTAAGAATTAATGCATGAAACATAAGCACAAATTCATCCACAACACATGACACAAATATTTGTATGTGGAAACCCTGTAAGGGGAAAAACCATGGTGGGAAACCTTACCCACAATCAGATGATACTACTATAGATAGTAAGTGCACAAAGAGGGGTCTGCACATGTAGAAAGGCCAACAGCCTAGAGCTCACTGCTCAATCACAGATGGGAGTCACACTGACTATAGTTGGATGGTTAAATCCAATGAGAATGTATTGCACAAAATAGCATCTTCATATGCTGGATTCAGTACCGGTGTAATGCTGATATGCTTCTACAAAAACCTAACTTCAACTTCGAATGATGTCTTCGTGTATACATCTGCTTGATCTCACATATACCTTCACACAATTCTTTTTCACATTCCACATTTGATCTTACAAATAAGATCTTACATTTATACCATACCCTAAGACCAATTTTAGTAGGTTGGATCTATAAGATATTACAATAAAAATATTTTACAAATAATACAATATCCGATGCAATAATCGATTGAACTTGTCACCTTGATGAATTTACAACAATAATAAATCATCTCCATAGCGTGCCATGCTGATCTGGAAAAGATAAACCTGCCGGTGTAACCCTAGATAACCTGGACCTATTTGTCGATAAAAGCAAATATGCAAATAAGAATATACCAATGATTATTACTTCAAAGTAAAGTGTCCATATGATGCCTTTGACATTACCAAGTGTCTTCCATGTCAATGCAGGTACCGATGAATATTATATCCTACCGGTTAGCCATATACCGGTAACTATTTGCATAGTTTACTATTGCCGGTGAATGTTGCTGGATCTCCAAAGTAGGTGAATTTAGTAGGTGTTGACATCAATGACAAAACCATACCAAAATACCAACATGCTTTGCATCCAAGATTAGGATTCTTTTATGTTCAGAGAACCCTTAGATCCCCAAAGCTCTTTTAGAATTCCTTAGGCCTAAGGAATTTGCTGCAGGTATCAAGATTGTGCACAACTGGGTTGACATATACTTATACCCTATTTCTATAGTTTTCAGAGTTTATGGTTTCAGAGGCACTCCATATTTATTGCCTTATCAAGTCCCATTAAAGAGGAATTACAGAGGTCCTAAGGCAAATTGGAGGTGTGCAAGAGGCATAGCTAATGAATAGAGGAAAAGGGACCATTTTCCCAATTATCACCATGGCCCATCAATTTGTGATTATTAAGGGTGGTTGGAAATAATTTGATGACTTCTTTCAATGATATAGGTTGCCTACTACAGTAATAAGGTTTTATGATCCTGAAGCTTTTTTCAACATGTTCAGGAAGAGAGTAGTATGTAAAGGTAGGCCACACCAATTCCATTTCCCAAAGGATTTAATTAGAAATGAGTTCAATTTGGATGAGCAGGAATTGAGGAAAGAAAAGTGGGTGGCATACAAAAAGGCTCTGGATTTTATTCATCAATTTGATAGTAGTTATGAACCTCTATCTAGCTTTAATCCTTTTGAGGAAAAGATCAAACTCTTAATTCTTTATTTTGAAGATTTAATGCAAACTTTTAAGGAAAAGAGGGAAATTGTAATAAGAGATAATCCTAACAAGGCTAAGATGGTTCTAGCCAAGTTTGCCTTTGCTAAGGTCATCCCTCTTGGTAATTATATAATGTATAAGAAGTCAAAATATAGTGTGTTGATGCAAGTAACAGGTGAGCCCTCTACTTCAAGAGGGAAGAGAGCAATTGAAGATGTCATTGACATCCAAGACTCTCCTAAAAGGCAAAGGGTGGGGAAGGAAGTGCAAACAGGGGAGTCTCTGTACTCTCCATCTCAATCCCCTATCCGTATAGGAGATGAATAGGAAGTAGCAGAACAATTGTTGCAGTTTGGGAGTCTTGGAGAGATTGCTTATAAATGTGAGGAAACACAAGAGGGAATGCCAGAAGAGCCACCGAGTGGTGAGATGAACTTAACTGTGGATGAGTTCAAAGGTAATGAGCTAGACCCTATTGTCAAGCAAGCTAGTGAGAAGTTCCTAGCTGATAGTAATTTTGTTACAATAGGGGCCTTCATGCAATTTTTTTGGAAGCAAAACATAGAGAAATTCAAGGCAAGGTGTGAAAAGAGGAAGAGTGAGCAACCTCACAAAGATGCAACTTTGGTGGAGGAAGAAGTAAAGCAAGAAATGATTGCAGAATTCAAGGCCATTACTCCTAAAAAGGGAAGAGAAATGTTGTTAAAGGTTGGTGTTCTAATTCTCCCTGAATGGGATATAGCATATGCCTTGGTACTTGAAGCAATTAGAAAAGAAACCAAGCCTATGGAAGGAGTGACATTCAGCAAGGATAATGTTGCTTTAGTCATGTGGTCCTTAAAGAGGGATGAGAGTAGAAGAAGGAAGGACACATCAGAATCCAGTTTCCTTGGAGGGATGATTGTTTAAAGAGTCCAAGACACATAAGTGGTGGAAGTTGCCAACACAGTTCTAGAAACTACAAAGTTCAGTGTGGCAGTGGCTGAGAAAGAAGCAAATGAGAGAGCTAATATCCAAGTGAAACTAGAAAGAATTCTAAAGGCTTATGATGAGGCCAAAAAGGAGGTAGCCAATAGGGACAATATTATTACTAGACTATAGAGTCAATTGGCAGGATATAACCAAGGAGGTGAATCCTCTACTCTAAATATTGCATCTTCTCCATGAAGACGTCCACCCAACAGTCCTATTGTTGAATTTCCTCCTTCTCCTATGCCTTCTGGTTTTCAACCAGTTGAGACCATTCAACATGAATTGGAGAAGTTAAAAAAGGGTCAAGCCCTATTTACAAATAAATATGAAGAGAAGGTAAAGGCCACAATTTTGAGTTTTGCTGATAAAGTAGAAGCCCCCATTGTGCACACTAGCATGAAAATAATTTTGGATACTTTGAGTGAGTTGAATGAAGACAAGGCTATTTTAGAGCCTATTTTGAATAAGTGGATGCCAAGAGAAGTGGATCTAGAAATTATGTGTGTTTCCTATGATGAGGCAAGGTCTGATGCCATTATTAAATCTAGATGTGAATTAGCAAAAGGCATGACCAAGCTAGCAGAAGGAAGAGCGAGTATAGAGAGGAAGGCTAACTTATAGAGGAAGAAATATATTGAGCATAAATTTGAATTGTTTCCTGGGGATTTTGTTAGCCAAAATCAGTTGAAGGACAAGGCTTGATGAGCTAGGAGCTAACTTGTCTTTAAGGGTGAATGAAATCATCAATAAAGATGGCACTTCTCTATTTTTTAAGACAATTGAAGAAATGGAAAAGATAAAGTCACACTGTGGCTTTTTGGAATCAGAGGTTAAGAAAGTGAGAAACTCTTGGAAAAGGTTAGTTAAATTGAAGAAAAAGATTGTTATCTACTCATGGCCTGCTGATGACATGTTCCAAGAGTGGACCAAAAGGTATGTGGTGCACGAAGGGGAAATCTCAAAACAGTTAGAAGATGCTACAGTGGAGCAACAAACTGAAAAGGACTTGTAACTGATTTTTGAAGGAAATTGCGGTTGTAACTAACCATCCTTAGGAATGTCTGAAGCTTGTTTTGCATCCATGTTGTTATAAATGGATACTAGGACTTAGGGAAAAGTGATCACAAGAATTTGTAAAGAAACTCTACTAAAAAATATCTAGGGTTTTTTCTGGCTATTTAGAGAGAATACTTTGAGTTATGTAAATTTTTCTCATAAATGATTATGAATATATAGATCAGAACTTTTCGAGTCTAAAATCTGTGTTGTCTTCTGGTGCGCATTCCGTGTTTTGCTGGTTTCATTTGAATAGTCTAGAGTTATTCATTTGAACATGGATTGTAATGCAATCTTATGGATATGTTTTAAGCTTTTCTCTTCAGGAGGGGAATTAAATATGCCTGAAACACCTCTTTTAGTAGATTACTTGTTTGTTGCTTTGAATTTGATAAACGGTATCTATATTAACAAGAAAGAACTCTTATATATGTGAGGCAAGTATAGGGTTAATAAGAGCCAAAGTGATGAAATGTATGGGAATTTTTAATTTTGGAATTCTTTCTTGACTTAGGTGACTTTGTAGCCTGGATAAGGCACTGGTATCAGTTGTGGATTTTTTCTATATCTCTTGGGGATCAATAGTGAAAATGAGGATAAGTTTTTTTTTTATTGTTTCAGTTCTATTAAGGTGATGAAGTCCATAGGTTTTTAGCATTGGTTTACTATGGATCTCGAATTTTAAAGTGTGAAAGTTTTCATAGAAGGTATACCCACCTGAGCTTTAGATAAGTTCAAAGTGTAGAAGGTTTTGTTGAAACCTTGTTATATGTTATTCTGGAGTTCTAATTTTCTTGGTGTCCTCTTCATATGCAAATGGTTTATTATATTTCTTACAGGGAGGATAGAAGGGAATCAAAATTTGATAACAACAAAGTGGTTTCTGGTTAACTTGGATTTGGCATGATCCGGTAGGCTCCAATATAGTTTGGTGATGGAATTGGATTGTTCATGACACTCATGCTCATATTTGGACTATTGGTTTTGGTCTGGTGATCGGATGCTATCTTGTTTTTTTAGAAGCTTAGTTTCTAGTTTTGGAGAGGGTTTCACCGGCAGAGCCTTTGATGAAGATCTTTGATGAATTGCATAAGTGGTGTTGGTGATCATGTTCGAGACTTGCCGGATTGAGATTATTGATATCGCATGTGGACCTATACTGGGTCCCAGTTGATCTACGTTATGGACCGACTTCTATGTAACATGTGGATTGGACTTGACGATGTATTTCTAGGATGTCTTATGTGTAGGATATTATTTGTTTTGTCTAAGGTTGACATGGTTTGTAATTATGTAATTGGTTTATTGTTTGGTGGCCGACCTAATTGTTTATGGTCGAGGGTTTGTATAGATAGATGTAAGATCTCATTGTAGATCATCATGGTTATTGTTAGAGGTCATGGTCAAAGAATGTAATGTGTGAATAATGTAATATTATTTAGGTAGAGGAGTTGGTCGATCATTGGAGATCGAATTAGGTTAATGTAAGAGGATTTAGTCCTCCGGTATTGAGCTTAACCAAAACTATACTCAAGCATAGGAGATGCTATCTTTTGTAGTTAAACACTTCTCTGAATTGTAGTCTGGATTTATATGTATTCGGTGAGGCTCCTTTTGTGATGAGAATTGTGCTCTAGGTTGTTGGCCTTCTTGCAAGTGCAGGCCCCTCAATTGTAATTCACATACTTACTACAGAAGTATTATCTGACTACGGTATGCTCCCCACCATGGTTTTTCCCTTTGACGGGTTTTCCACATATAAATCTTGGGGTTATGTGGATGGTATATATTCTTTTATTACTGTCTATGCTTAATTGGTGTAATTGCTATTCCGGTATTAATGTTTTGGGTTTTGGTATTAAAGTTTAAATTGCTAATGGTTCTGGTAATTTGTGACAAATGATTCACCCCCTCTTAGTTATCTTCTGGTTATTTGAACTCCCTAACAATTGGTATCAAAGCTTTGGTCCTCTCTGCAGAAAGCTTAACTAGTTGAGGAAGATCCTATGGCGACTAACAGTTCAAGTTCATCTAGTTCTTCTGGAGCTATCTTTTGAAGGGATATTTTGAGGTTTGATAGAACAAATTACATAGTATGTAAGATTCAGATGGAGACTCATCTGAGATGTCTTGGCAAGGAGATTTGGGAGATCACACAGAATGGTGTCACACCCTATAATCTGGGATTTGACAATCCTCCTCCAAAAAACCTAGACAAGGAGCTTGAGGATGATTGTAGACCAAGAGAATCCCTCTTGTGCGCACTTTCTAATCAATAAATAATGAGATTAACCGACAAATCATCTGGAAAGGCTATATGGGATATGTTGGAGACTCTTAATGAAGGTGACCCTATAGCTAAGATTTCTAAACTTTATGGTTACCGAGTGAGATATGAAAACCTGAAGATGAAAGAAGATGAAAGTGTTGGAAAATGCACACTCCAATGAGACATTGTAGGTGATTGAAGGTTTTGTCATTGATGGCAACCTTACAATCATATGACACCGGCAAGGCAATCCACTGACACACAGACTATCGACACCGGCAGTGAAAGGAAGCATACCGACACAGAAGCCGACAGGAATTTTGTTGTTAATATATTTTGTTTATTATTGTAAAATCATTGTAAGCTGACTTGGCAAGTTGTAAAATGACTCTTATATAAGAGAGTTCATTTTAGACCATTAGAAGAAGGATATGTAATGAATGGAGGATTGTAATTAAGAGAAATAAGGTAGAACTATTATGTGAATTATAGGTTAATGGCAAGGCAATCCACCGACACACAGACTATCGACACCGGTAGTGAAAGGAAGCATACCGACACAGAAGCCGACAGGAATTTTGTTGTTAATATATTTTGTTTATTATTGTAAAATCATTGTAAGCTGACTTGGCAAGTTGTAAAATGACTCTTATATAAGAGAGTTCATTTTAGACCATTAGAAGAAGGATATGTAATGAATGGAGGATTGTAATTAAGAGAAATAAGGTAGAACTATTATGTGAATTATAGGTTAAGGGTTTATGTAAGAAGCAGAGCTATAAACCAGTACTAGATCTGGCATAGTAGATGCTATTTTGAAGCAGTTCAAGACATTGGATTTATATAATCCATTTTGTAAGTCAGTGAGGCTTCCCATTTTGTAATTGAGCAGTGAGCTCTAGGTGCTTGGCCTTCCTATATGTGCAGGTCCCTCTTATAGTAGTAATATTCTCTTATTGGCCAGTAAGTGAATATTGTGGGTCACAAATCCCACCGAGGTTTTTTCCACACCGATTTTCCTCGTTAAAATATTGTGTTATGGTGTGTTTTTCATGTGGTTGTTTTTATCTCTTCTTATTGCATTACTTTCTATTTACCGGTACACAGTATTAATATGCTCTACATGTTTTAAGTTAAAAAAATCTTATAACCGGTTAGATACTGATTCACCCCCCCCCTCTCAGTATCTGTGGGAATCCTAACAATTGGTATCAGAGCTTGGTCCTCTATTTTCAAAAGCCTAACAGCTTGAGGAAGATCTTGACACTAGTAGAGATGGAAAAATTGATGAAGCAACTAGAAGGAGCTCTCTTAGACTTTGATGCAGAAAAATTGAAAAATATCAAACTTGAAGATGATCTGAAGGCTGCTTAGGATATCATTCAATCACTTCAAGAAAATCTTACTATTTCAAGAAATAAGAGAAGAGAACTTTGTGAAAAGATGCAAAATGAGAATGATGAAAAGGAAACTCTTAGTGATCTGCTGAATAAGCTGAAACAAGAAAACATGACAACAAAGAATGAGATGCAGGATATGACTATGAGATTTTGTAAAGAAATTGAAGATAGAAAGAAGAATGAAGAAGACTTGACTAGAAGACTGAATGATGCTGCAAATGAAAACACAAGACTTAGTTATGAAAATGATATGTTGAAGACAGATCTAATGCATGCACAAAATGACTCAAATGAACTCATGAGACAAAAAGGTATCTTGGAAGGAGAACTTGCTGTTGCAAATCAACATAAAGAAAAATTCAAGAAAAGCTCAGAAGAACTTGGTGACTTGTTGAAGAATCAAAAACCTAATGGTGAGACTAATGGTCTTGGCTTTGAAACTGGTGAAAGCTCTGGTATTGCAAACACACAGGATCAAGGCAAACCGGTAAGACAACCTACTACTTATAAATTTAATGGAAAATGCTTTAACTGTAACAAGTATGGTAATAGAGAAAATCAATGTAGATCTAGAAATTATCAGAATACCAATACACCCACCGGTCAATGTTCAAAATGCAACGAAGTTGGTCATAATTCTAAAAATTGCAGAATGAATGTGAGATGTTATATTTGTGGAAGATATGGACATTTATCTAATCAATGCAGAACACATACTAGCATAGGTTATGGAAAGGCTATTCAAAGAAATAATGTGACTTGTTATGCATGTAACAAAATTGGGCATATTGCTAAATTTTGTAGAAGCAAGTCCTTGCCGGTAAACAACAAAGGTCCTAGTTTGAAAGGTAAAGAAAAGGTTGAAGAAGTAAAGCAGGAATTCTCAAAACAATGGATCAAGAAATCAGAACTAAATGTTGATAGGAGTACTCCTCCACCGATAGAATAGAGTAACACTCCACCGACAGAAGGAAGTAACACTCCACCGACAGGAAAGTCTTCATCTAACTGAAGAAAATTTCTTTGAGGGTTTGGCAAACAAATGTGAAACATGCTATTATTCCCTCGGTTGATGGTAAGAAGTCAAAATTACTTCTATACCGGCAGATATGTTAAGTGACTACTTAACCGACAAGCATTAAATATGGTGGTTGGCAAAATTAACATTATAAATCAGTGTTTTTGGCTCCATTTTACTTCACCAAGCATTCAAACATTTGAAGAGCGTGAAAATTCCGGGCTAAGGCTATCCAAGAAGATGTACTTAAACAAACCGGTATCAGTGAAGATGAGTTACAAGCACAACAAACAGTAACTCACCTCTCACCAGTAGCAACTTCTTCTGAAAGTGACATGCCAGCAACATTTAAAAGAGTTGTAAGGAAAAGGGAACCTTCACCGGTATCCACACCTTTGCCTAGAAGAACCAGACAAAAACAACAAGCAGTAAGGCCCGCGACTAAAAGGATAACTCCAAAGAAGAAAAATTTAACACCAAAGAAAAGGAGTCAACAAAATATTGCTCCGATTGACAAACTACTAGATGAAATAATAGAGGATGGATAGTTGAAAAACATCAACAAACTATATGATACATTATCAGTTGATGACAAGGAGAAAGTTGAAAACAATGTAATTCTATGCTTGGATATCTATAAGAAATTTTTGATGCAAATTGTAGATGAAGTATTGGTAGAACTATTTAAGAGACTTGAAGCTAGAAGGCAAGTTGTTATACAGCTTTACAAGAAAATAAAGATTGAGAAACTACTTATTATATATACTATTAACTCACCAAAGGAGATAGATGATATGATCTTAGAGGCTAACTGGATAGTATTTTCAACTACACACCGACATGTAGCACTTATGGTTGGTAGAGTAAATGAGGTTGCAGAGGAAACTGCTAATGCATGGGATATATTCCTTGTTGAGAAAGAAAAACAGGAAGAATATAGAAACCCCAAACCAATCAAAGTATATCATAAAGACAAGGATAAGGGAAAAGGAAAGGCTGGTGGACCTCCAAGCATCAAAATAATAGATAATCTACCCCCACCATCTCAAGATACTCCACCGGTAACAACAACTAAAGATCAACCGGCTGATGAGAGTATGGATATATCAAAAGAGGATACAAATCCTAATTCTGAGGTATTATATATAGTATATGTTGATACTCAGAAGGTCAACATTGTGGTAGATAAGGACACAACTAGAAAGATAGATATGGTTAGTGAGTCATCGGTAACTAATAACATAGATAACACTGAAGGAAAACCCGCAGATAGTGCCACAGAGCAACAAGAAGAACAACAGGTAGAACAACAAACAGAGCAACAAGCAGAGCAACAGGTTCTAGCATAGGAACAGGTTAATACAGAATCAGCGCCACTGACAACTACTGAGCAAAACAAACCATTTCTTAAGGAAATGGAAACATAGACTGACCTACCAAAGGTCACTGCAAGCAAGGATATTGCTCCCACTGGCGGAATTCCGAGTGTTGGCTCTTCAACTGCAGGATTCATGACAACAAATGTAACTGAAGTTCTTTTAGACTCTATAAAGAAAATAACAGATTGTATTTCACAGGCATATAAGGCTATAGATGACACAATTCCAATTTTGAAGATGATAGCTCCAAAATATAATGTGGATAATAAGGATTCTTTAAGTCAACTTGACACTTTGTCTAGATATATTATTGACAACACAGTGACAATTGACACACTTCTACCGGAATTATGTAGCACATTAAAGGAATTCAAAACTTTGTATAGAGATACTTGTAAGACTAACTTTTTGACAATTGATATAGACAAGAAGATCAGCAAGATACAAGAGGAAATTAATCAACTAGCTGACAATTTCATTAATTCATCTGATTCATTATCATTTTTTGAGCAAAAGATAATAGTTTTTGAGGAAGAATTACTAAAGCTAGAAAGAGAAAAGGAGAGAATAAAAAGTAAGGCTAAGGATCTGAAATTAAGACTAAGTCCAAAACTAGACTACCTAGCATCCTTAAGGAAAGAAATATCCGATGCATTGGTACAAGGACAGAAAACATCGGCAGAGAAAATGCAACACCTCACAGGTATAGTTCAGAGGACAGAGGCCGCAATAAAAGACAGTAAAAAGTTCATTGAGAACTTGAATCTGGTTTTGACAGAACTTTTTCAGATTGTAACCAACCAGTTACAAGGTTGAGACAGAAAACTACACTCTATTGACACTTTGAAAACCTTTGTCATTGATGCCAAAGGGGCAGTAGTGGTATGAGAAAAATCCAATAACTTAGGGATCATCTGCTCAGGGGGAGCACACATTTTTGGTAACAATTTTTGGACTTCAATTTTTGGATATACTTCTGAATTTTTCTCATGAGTGTTGCCATCAATGCCAAAGGGGGAGATTGTTGGCAAATGCACACTCCAATGAGACATTGTAGGTGATTGAAGGTTTTGTCATTGATGGCAACCTTACAATCCCATGACACTGACAAGGAAATCCATCGGCACCAGCAAAGTTAGATTCTACACTGACACACAGACTATCGGCACCGGCAATGAAAGGAAGCATACCGACACAGAAGCCGATAGGAATTTTGTCCTTAATATATTTTCTTTATTATTGTAAAATCATTGTAAGCCGACTTGGCAAGTTGTAAAATGACTCTTATATAAGAGAGTTCATTGTAGACCATTAGAAGAAGGATATGTAATGAATGGAGGAATGTAATTAAGTGAAATAAGGCAGACCTATTATGTGAAGTATAGGTTAAGGGTTTATGTAAGAAGCAAAGCAATAAACTGGTACTGGATTTGGCATAGTAGATGCTATTTTGAAGCAATACAAGACATTGGATTTATATAATCCATTTTGTAAGTCAATGAGACTTTCCATTTTGTAATTGAGCAGTGAGCTCTAGGCACTTGGCCTTCTTGCATGTGCAGGCCCCTCTTGTAGCAGTAATATTCTCTTATTGGCCAGTAAGTGAATATTGTGGGTCACAAATCCCACCGAGGTTTTTCCCACACTAGGTTTCCTCGTTAAAATATTGTGTTATGGTGTGTTTTTCATGTGGTTGTTTTTATCTCTTCTTATTGCATTACTTTCTATTTACCGGTACACAGTATTAATATGCTCTACATGTTTTAAGTTAAGAAAATCTTATAACCGGTTAGATACTAATACACCCCCCCCTCTCAGTATCTGTGGGAATCCTAACAAAAAGGATTATTGCACTCATGGAAAGGGTAAATGAGATTGTTATGGGAATTCAATGTTGGGCTAGAACTCTGAGTGAAGATGAAATTGTTTATAAATTCTTGAGAGCCCTACCATTGACTTACAAAATGAAGGCTACTGCTATTAATGAGTTGAGAACGATGGCTAATACATCTGCCAACAAAGATAATTTGGTTGGGAAACTATCTTCTTTTGAGCTTAAAGAATTTGGACCCTCTGGAGCTGTGACGTATGGACCTTCTTTTCCTACATCTTCATCTACAATTGGTAAGCAAGACTAGAAAGATTTGTATGCAAAGAAATTAGAAGATATGAAGAGAGAAGCTGATGAGTTTGAGCATCTTGAAGCACTATTTTCTATAAGAGTACCTAAAGGACCAGTAGGAAATAAGTATGAAGGAAAATCACCTTTTAAATATTTTGCATGTATTAAGATTGGTCATTTTGCATCTAGATGTCCTGAAAGAAATTCAAGATTTGAAGAAAGAGTTAGAAGATCGTTTAAGCCTAACCCTGGATATTAGAACAAGTACATATACAAGAAAGAAAAATAGAGACAAATCATGCTACATAGCGGATGAGGAAGGTATTATTGATTCTGATGCTGAACTGGCATAAGACTCTGCTAGTGGATCTGGTAATGGGAAGGAATGGGTGTTCCTAGCTATCAAGGAAGATGATCAGGCACTGGAAGAGAATGTACCTATAGAGAAGGTACTTGCTACTAAAACTGAAGACAAGGATGAATGGGTAATTGACAATGGTTGTTCACATCATATGACTCAAGATAAAGGGAAGTTTCTGTCTTTGCAAGAATTTGATGGTGGTCTAGTTAGATTTGGAGATGACAAAGAATGTATGATCATAGGAAAATGAAATATATCATTGGATGGTAACAATAATACTGACAATGTTTATTATGTTGAAGGTTTGAGTCATAATCTTTTGAGTGTAGGACAATTGGTGGATAAAGGGTTTCAATTGCAGTTCCAGGATGGAAAATGCAAAATCATTAACAGATCTAGCTTGGAGATTGCAACTGGTACACAGGCAAAAGGTAATATATTTTATTTGAACTCTGGTGAGATGACATGTCTATTACATAGATTGATGAGAGTTGGCTATGGCATAAAAGGCTGTGTCATGTGAATTTTGATTGCATTGTGAAGATCAGTTCAACTAAGGCAGTTAGGGATATACCTAAGATTATGAATCCCTATAATCCGGTATGTAAAGAATATCAAATAGGTGAATAGGTCAGAACCTTTTCTAGGAGTATATAGGATAAATCAGATGATTTATTGATCTTATTCATACTAATTTGTGTGGGCCTACTAGAGTTAAAAGTTTTCATGGTGATAGATATTTCATGCTAATCATTTATGATTATTGTAGAATGATGTGGGTTACTTTTCTAAAAAAAAATCTGAAGCATTTGAAAATTTTTAAATTTGTAAGGCTAAAGTGAAAACTGAGACAGGATTGAAGATTAAATGTTTGAGATCAAATCATGGTGGAGAATTCACATCTGGTGAGTTTAATAACTTTTGTGACAAGCATGGTATAAGAAGACAATTTTCTACTCCCCGGACACCTCAGGAGGATGGAGTTGTGGAAAGGAAGAACATAACTACCTTGGATGTTGCTAGAACAATGGTGATGGAAGCTAGTCTACCTCATATCTACTAGAGAGAAGCAGTAAGTACAATAGTTTATACATTCAATATAGTACATATCAAAGGAGAAATCGTTAAGACACCTTATGAGTTATGGTTTGGCAATACACCTACAGTTAAGTATTTCAAAAAATTTGGTAGTAAATGTTATATCAGGAGAGATGATATCATTGGGAAATTTGATCCTAGATGTGATGAAGGCATATTTATTGGTTATTATAATGATAGAAAAACACATATATGTTATAACAAGAGTGTAGAGAATTGTGGAGAGTGCTAATGTCAAAGTAGATGAACTGAACATAAGTAAAATTAGAGTTTATAAGAAGGAACCAACAGTGGAAATGATTATATATGAACCGGAAGCATCTTTACTAGAATAGAGAGTTGAACCAATTACTCTAGAAACATTAGAGAATTCTACAGCAATAGAAGAATAGGGAAGAGGAAAAGAAAGTCGAAAGACTCCTAGGTATGTGACTTTCAATCATTTAGAAGATCAGATCATTGAGGATAAGAGCAATGGAGTGATGACAAGAAGAAGACTGGCAACTAACGAGGTATGTTTAATTTCACAAGTTGAACAGGTATTAGTAATTGAGGCATGTAAAGATGAATATTGGTTGAAAGCTATGGAAGAAGAAATAGATCAGATTGAGAAAAATGACACATGGACCTTGGTTCCCCAGCCTAAAAATGAAAATTTTATTGCAACTAAATGAGTTTTTAGAAATAATTTAAATGAGGATGGTCAAGTTATAAGGAACAACGATAGATTAGTTTGTAAAGCATATTCTCAGAAGGAAAGAATTGATTATGGAGAGACTTTTGCACCTATAGCTAGGATTGAAGCTGTAAGATTATTTCTTGCCTATGTTGCTTATAAAAACTACAAGGTTTATCAGATGGATGCTAAGTATGCATTTTTGAATGGGGGTCTTGATGAGGAAGTTTATATTAAGAAACATGATACTCTTTCACTATCAGATGATACAGACATGGTTTGCAGGTTAAGGGAAGCTTTATATAGATTAAAACAAGCATGTAGACCTTGGTATGCAAGGTTGGATAAATATCTTTTGAAGCTTGGTTTTACTAAGGGTAGTACTGACAGTAATTTATATTATAAGATCATTGATGATGATATACTGATTATTGAAGTATTTCTTGATGACATTATTTTTGGAGGTGAAGATAAGTTATGCATAGAATTTTTTAAGAATATGGAGAAAAAATTTGAGATGTCTATGATTGGTGAGATGAAATTTTTCTTAAGTTTGTAGATTACTCAAACTAGAAAATGTATTTTTATCTGTCAAACTAAATATGCTAAGGAATTGTTGAAGAAATTTGGTATAGAAGATTCTAAACCGGTAAGTACTCCTATGGTTACAAGTGAGAAATTGAAAAGAAAAGATGTTTCTGCACCAGTAAATCCTACAAGATACAAATCTATGATTGGAGGTCTTCTTTATTTGACTCTGACTAGGGCTGACATTATGAATATTGTTTGTATTGTTTCAAGATTTCAGAGTGATCCCAGAGAAAATCATGAGATGGCGGTGAAAAGTATTTTTAGATACTTGCAAGGTACATCAGAATATTGCTTGTGGTGCCCTAAAGATGATAACTTTACTTTATGTGCATATATAGATGCTAATTGGGCTAGAGATGTTCATGAGAAGAAAAGCACTTCTGGTGGAGCTTTCTTTCTTGAAAAGAAGTTGGTTTCTTGGATCAGCAAGAAACAATCATATACTTCTTTATCTACTACTAAAGTTGAGTATGTTGTTGTTGCTACTAATTGTACACAAGTTTTATGGATGAAGCAAATGTTGAAGGATATAAAGGTGGATTGTGATGCACGAGTAGTTATTCACTATGATAACTCTGCTTCTATTGATATATCAAAGAATCCGGTATTTAATTCTAAAACAAAGCACATATTATTGGCATATGTGCAGAGCTTGATGTCATGATGATATTGTATGTTGTCATTGATGTCAATATGCCGAAGTATGAACTAGTATACTGTAGTAAGCAAACCGGCAAGAGAACTGGTATGATTTTGTGAACCGGTATATCTGAAACGGTGAACCAGTATGTTGGAATGAGGCCTGATATATGGGAAGTTTTGTATCAGGGTTTCATTTGGCATGTCTACCAGTTAGTAGTTTTTGCTTCAGGGTTTCCAGTTGATGCATTCCAAGCCTGTGTGATTCAACCGATGACATCTTGTGATGAGTTAGCATTGTAATGAAGATCAGATCATGTTTCCACGTTAGCCTTGTGCGCATGAAGGATTTCCTTGAGGATTTTGAATAAAGAAGATTGTTCCTATCTACCTCAGGAATGTGCGAAGTCTCCATAAACGGTGGAGAATGCGTGATGGGTTATAAGCTTCCTGAAGTGGCAAAGAATGAACATTGGAGAATGTCTTGAGATTTGTTCAAGACTATTGTATTCAATACAATGTGATTAACAGTTAGGATTGAACCAACTAAATTTTTAAACCTAAAAGTTTAGGGTTTAGGGTTTATGCTACAGACCTATCTGTTTCCTACAAGGTCGATGATGTTTTTCATTTTGAAGTTGTTGGAAAATGTTATGTGTGTATCCAAATAAAGAGATGCTTGATTCTTTCCAAATCGGAGAAGTCTGTTGATACCTGCAGAGTGTGATTGCAGAAGAAAAGGAGCTAAAGAGGATCTGTCTTGGCATTGTGTGTTGTTATCAGATCAGTGTATTACCTATTGACTTCTAACTATTTTAGTTGTTGGAAACTCCCTTAACCGGGTAGCTTTAATAGGCTTTTGTGTAAATCCTTTAACAGGGTGACTCAATTCAATGAGTTATTCAAATCCTCTTGAGAGGTAACCTTTAACAGGGTTCTAACCTTTAACCGGGTATTTAGCCATCCCTTAACTGGGTGATCCCTTGCAGGATTGGTTCCTAGAAGAACCTATTGTAAAATCCTTAACCAGATTAGGCTCCTAACAGAGCGGACTTCAAAAGAGTTCTAAGAATAACTTGTGGGTATTCATCCCCACCATGGTTTTTCCTAGTTGGGTTTCCATGTGAAAAATCAGTGTGTCATGTGTGATGCTTTTCATGTGATGGTTTAGTGTTTTATGTTAAGTGGTATTGCATGTTGAACCAGTAGTATTTATAGTTTTGATGTATTACTTGTTTATGCATCTGAGTGAAGTGGAAAGGAGATGTTAGGTGAGGTGAAGATCTAAGTGATAACCGGTTTATACTTGTCACAGTCATTCTTGGTTTTACCGGTAGTACCCTATTTTGGATCGATGTTACTATTTACCAATTAAGTGCACTCTTTGCAGTCAAATTGGTTCAGGGAAAGTTTTTTTTGTTTGTACTGATTCACCCCCCCCTCTCAGTACCGGTTTGGTACTAACTATTTGTCATTATTCATCAATTGGTATCAGAGCCTCTTCCAGGTCCTCTGTGTTGTAAGCTTAACCACTTGAGGAATAGATCCTACTCTAATGATGAAGAGAGAAGGTCCTAAGTTTAATAGAGATAACTATAAGATATGGAAGGACAAAATGAAGATATACATTAAAAGCATGGGTGCTCAACACTGGAGCTATGTTGAGAATTCTTATGTTATTCCTACTGATACTCTCACCGACGATCAAAGAAGAGAGATTCAGGAGAATGGGAAAGTCATGGAAGCCCTAATCAACAGTCTATCTGACATTGAGTTTATCGATGTTCAGGATAAAGACAATCCCAAAGAAGTATGGGATGCTCTGGAGAATATCTATGACGGTGATGAGCATGTGAAACAAGCTAATGAAGAGAGCCTTAGGGGAAAGTTTGAAGACATGTGGATGGTTGAAGGAGAGACCATTCAACAATATGGAATAAGAATCAAAACTATTGTTGGAGACATCAAGAGTGTAGGAGGTAAAATAGATGATTCCACCATTGTTAGCAGAGTCTTGACATCCTTGTTACCAGTCTATGCAATAAGGGTTGCTGCTATTCACAAGTTGAGGTCTATAGACAAGACAAAGGTATCCCTAGACTCCATCATTGCTAAGTTTACTGCATATGAGCTAAATAATTATGATGGAAGTATTCAGAAGACCGAATCAACCTTTAGAGCATCTATTGCACCATCTAGAAAGGGAAAAGAAGCAAGTACTAGTTGTGAACCAAGACAAAGCAGAGAAATGGATGATGAGGAGATCCTAATGGAATTTCAAGCTCTTCTTGCCAAGAGACTTCCTAAGGGAACTAGTAAATACAGAGGTAAGCTTCCTTTGAAATGCTTTTCTTGCAATAGGATAGGACACATTTCTGTAAACTGTCCTAATGGGGATAATAAGGACAAACCAGAGAAGTTCAAGAGGTTCAAAGGAGGAAACAAGACAAATTATTTTGTAGCAGTTGATGAAGGTGTCACTGATAAGGAATCAGAAGATGAAGAAAGTGAAGACATTGTGTTTGTAGTAGTTAAGGAAGATGTGTCAAACAAGAAGGCTCTTGTCTCCCGCTTTGATAATTCCAATGAGTGGATTGTTGATAGTGGTTGTTCTCACCACATGACTGGTGACCAGAGTAAGTTTCTATCTCTGGAAGAGTATGATGGTGGTGTAGTTTGATTTGGTAATCATGCACCATGTATGGTAAAAGGCAGAGGGTCCATCTCTCTAAATGGAAAAAGCAGTGCTGATAATGTGTATTGGGTATAAGGTCTCAAGCACAACCTTTTGAGTGTTCCGCAACTGAATGATAATGGACTCACTCTGGAACTCAAAGATGGAATATGAAAAATAAAAGGAAAGAGTGGTGAACTGATGGCCACCAGTATGCAGACTAGAGGCAAATTATTTCAGGTGAATGCAAATATCAGTACATGTCTAATGGCTAAGTTTGATGATACTTGGATATGGCATAGGAGACTTTGCCATGTAAACTTTGATAATATTGTGAAGGCCAGTAAGATCAAGGCAATTAGAGGATTGTCTGTGCTAAGAAAACCAAAGAATCCTTTGTGTAGAGAATGTCAACTGGGATAAATGTCTTCCTCAACCTTCAAAGGTAAATCTTTCATTGCAGACAATTTACTTGATCTTGTGCATATCGATTTGTGTGGTCCTATGAAAACTAGGAGTATGCAAGGAGATAGATATTTTATGATTCTTACTAATGATTGCTCAAGAATGATGTGGGTCACATTCTTGAAAGACAAGTCTAAAGCTTTTGGAAAATTCAAAGCCTTCAGAGCACTGGTGGACAAAGAAAGCGGTAAGAGGATTAAGTGCCTAAGAACTGATCAAGGAGGAGAATTCACTTGCGATGAATTCAACAAGTATTTTAAAGAGAACAACATCAAGAGGAAACTATCTACCCCCCAGACTCCATAGTAGAATGGCCTAGTAGAGAGGAACAACTGGACTGCAGTTGAAGTAGCTAGAACAATGTTGATGCAAGGAAAAGTTGCTCACACTTTTTGGAGAGAAGCAGTGAGCATTGCAATCTACACAATGAACTGGGTACTCATCAAGAAAGGTAAGGATAAAACACCTTATGAGTATTGGACTGGTAAGACACCAGTGGTAAGCTACTTTAGAGTGTTTGGTAGAAAATGTTATATCAAGAGGAGTGAACATCAGAGCAAGTTTGATGCAAAATGTGATGAGGGAATATTCCTAGGGTATTCCACCAAGAGAAAAGCTCTCAAATGTTTCAATAATAGGACTCAAAGAATTGTTGAAAGTATCAATGTTGGAGTTGATGAAACCTTTAATAAACCCAAGGAAACTGGCAGTGAGCAAGTGGTAGATGAACTAGTTGTAACCTTCAGGGAACTAGTTGCAAAATAACCTAGTACCAGCAATAGTGCTCCTACATCAGTAGATGATGATGCTGATGAAGATGGGGATGAAGAAGAAAAGCAAGAGGAAACAAATAAGATCATTCCTAGGTATGTAAAGTTGAATCATGATCCAAAGTAGATCATAGGAGACAAGGATGCAGGAATTCTTACAAGAAGAAAGGTCAGAGAAAACTCTTGCATGATCTCTGAATTTGAGCCTAAAACATTTAAAGAGGCACATAAAGATGAAGACTAGATCAAGGCAATGGAAGAGGAACTTGACCAGATAGAAAAGAATGGTACATGGTCTTTGGTACCCAGACCTGAGCATAAAAATGTCATTGGCACCAAATGGGTTTTCTGAAATAAGCTAAATGAAGATAGCACAGTGGTAAGAAATAAAGCCAGACTGGTGTGTAAGGGATATACTAAAGAAGAAGGAGAAGACTATGGAGAAACCTTTGCTCCAGTAGCTAGATTGGAAGGAGTTCGTATGCTTCTTACATATGTAGCCTTTAAGGGATTCAAAGTGTATCAAATGGATGTAAAATCTGCATTCCTGAATGGAATACTTGAAGAGGAAGTGTATATAGAGAAACCAGATGGGTTTTCCCTATCAGAAGATAGTGACATGGTGTGTAGGCTACATAAAGCCTTGTATGGATTAAAGCAGGCACCCAGAGCATGGTATGAATGCTTACACTCCCATCTTGTGAAGATTGGATTTGAAAGAATAAGTGAAGATAGCAATATCTACTTGAAGTTAGAAGGAGATCAGATTCTAATCTATGAAGTATTTGTTGATGACATAATTTTTGGTGGAGATGACAAGATGAGTCATGATTTTGCAGATGAGATGAAGAAGGAATTTGAGATGTCACTTATAGGGGAGATTAAGTTCTTCATTGGACTACAGATTCAACAAATGAAAGAAGGTATCTTTATCACTTAGTCCAAGTATGTCAAAGAGGTGTTCAAAAACTTTGGCATGGAAGACAACAAACCGGTTGGTACACTGATGGTGACTGGTTGTAAATTGTCAAAAGAGGATGACTCAGCACTGGTCAATGATTGGTAAGTTGCACTATGTAGTACATAGCAGACCGAACATTGCACATGCAGTGGGCATTACTGCACGGTTCTAGAGAAGTCCAAGAGAATCCCACTTGGTAGCTGTCAAGCATATTCTTAGATATCTGAAGGGAACTATTGACTATGGATTGTGGTATCTATATAGTAATGATGTCAACCTCAAAGTGTTTATAGATGTTGATTGGGTTGGTAATGTGGACGACCAGAAGAGCACAACTGGTGGTGCATTCTTTCTTGGTGGTAGACTAGTCTCATGGATGAGTAAGAAGTAGAGTTGTATCTCACAGTCTATAGCAGAAGCGGAATATGTTGCATCATTTATGAACCGCACCCAGATAATTTGGATGAAGAATGTATTAAGTGGTTTCAAAGTTCCTGTATTTGAACTGGTGAGTATATTCTATGACAACACAAGTGCAATTAATATTTTCAAGAATCTAGTTTTGCATGCTAGAACCAAGCACTTCGAGCTCAAGTATCATTTCTTGAGGGAGAAGGTTCAGAACAAAGAAGTTGTATTGGAAAATGTTTCCAGTAAGGAGCAGTTAATGGGCATATTCACCAAGCCTCTACCAAAGGCTACATTTACCTATTTAAGAGGTGAATTAGGGGTGCTGCCCCTTCAAGAGGTGAACTAAAGGTGTGTGCTCCACATCAATCAGGTATTGCATTGATAAATCTTTTTCAGGATTGGTGTGTTGGAGGATGCTACTCCTTAGGGGGAGCAACATAGTGGAACATAGCACTATGTGCCTCCACTTTGGCATTGTTTTCAAAGGGGGAGAAGATGCGAAGCGAAGAAGATATCTTTGTATATTGCCATCAATGCCAAAGGGGGAGATTGTTGGCATATGTGTAGAGCTTGATGACATGATGATATTGTATGTTGTCATTGATGTCAATATGCCGAAGTATGAACCGGTATATTGTAGTAAGCAAACTAGCAAGAGAACCAGTATGATGTTGTGAACTGGTATATGTGAAACGGTGAATCAGTATGTTGGAATAAGAACCAGTATATGGGAAGTTTTGTATCAGGGTTTCATTTGGCATGTCTACTGGTTGGTAGTTTCTGCTTTAGGGTTTTTGGTTGATGCATTCCAAGCCTATGTGATTCAACCAATGAAATCTTGTGATGAGTTAGCATTGTAATGAAGATCAGATCGTGTTGCCACGTCAGCCTTGTGTGCATGAAGGATTTCCTTGAGGATTTTGTATAAAGAAGATTGTTCCTATATACCTCGAGAATGTGCAAAGTCTCTGTAAACAATGGAGAACGTGTGATGGCTTCTCAGCTTCTTGAAGCGGCAAAGAAAGAATGTTGGAGAATGTCTTGAGATCTGTTCAAGACTATTGTATTCAATGCAGTGTGATTAACGGTCATGATCGAACTGACTGAATTGTTAAACCTAAAAGTTTAGGGTTTAGGGTTTATGCTACTGACCTATCTATTTCCTATAAGATTAATGATGTTTTTCATTTTGAAGTTGTTGGCAAATGTTATGTGTGTATCCAAGTGAAGAGATACTTGATTCTTGCTAGACTAGAGAAGTGTGTTGATACCTATAGAGTGTGATTGCAGAAGCAAAGGAGCTAAAGAGGATCTGTCTTGGCATTGTGTGTTGTTATCAGATTAGTGTATTACCTATTGACTTCTAACACTTTCAGCAGTTGGAAAATCCCTTAACCAGGTAGCTTTAATAGGCTTTTGTGTAAATCCTTTAACAAGGTGACTTAGTTCAATGAGTTCTTCAAATCCTCTTGTGAGGTAACCTTTAATAGGGTTCTACCCTTTAACCCAATATTTAGCCATCCCTTAACCGGGTGATCCCTAGCAGGATCGGTTCCTAGCAGAACCTATTATAAAATCCTTAACCAAATTATGCTCCTAATAGAGCGGACTTCAGAAGAGTTCAAAGAACAACTTGTGGGTATTCATCCCAACCGTGGTTTTTCCTAGTTGGGTTTCCATGTGAAAAATCAGTGTGTCATGTGTGATGCGTTTCATGTGATGGTTTAGTATTTTATGTTAAGTGGTAATGCATGTTGAACCAGTAGTCTTTATATTTCTGATGTATTACCTATTTATGCATATGAGTGAAGTGGAAAGCAGATGTTAGGTGAGGTGAAGATCTAAGTGATAACCAGTTTATACTTGTCACAATCATTCTTGGTTTTACTGGTAGTACCCTGTGTTGGATCGATGTTACTGTTTACCAGTTAAGTACAATCTTTGTAGTCAAACTGGTTCAGGGAAAGTTTTTTTTGTCTGTACTGATTCACCCCTCCCCTCTCAGTACCGGTTTTGTACTAACTATTCATCATTATTCATCACATATCTATCAAGTATAACTTTTTGAAGGAAAAGGTGGAAGCAAACGAAGTTAGACTAGTTTATGTGAACACTAAAGAGAAGATTGTAGATATTTTCACTAAACCTTTGCCCAAGGAATCATTTGAGTACCTAAGAGAGAGATTGGGAGTTTTTGCCCCTCTGGTAGAGACTTGATTGATGTGGTTTGGCATCAGTCTGACATGCATTATCAAAGATACTATTCTTTTTGGCACTGATGTGGGATGCTACTGCTTAGGGGGGTAGTCAGCTTTGTGATTCAGTGGTTTATGTTTTTGCTTTGATATTTTTGTCTAATTACTGGCATTGATGTCAAAGGGGGAGTGATATTGATGTGAAAAAGAAAAAGAAATTGAAAGAGAGAAAAATTTAGAGCTTTACAAAGATTATTTACAGGTGGAGAGATATTGATATTCATAGTTGTATATGGGAGATTGTTGGTTGTCTTCCATTGGGGGAGACTTATTTGGCATTTCTTGGTACTTAGATGTTTTTCACATCTAGTGTTGCCATCAATGCCAAAGGGGGAGATGTTGGCCATTTGGTGGAATTGATTATGTGTTGCATTGATGTTTTGTCATTGATGCCAACACTAGTTGTTTGGATGTTTTATTGGCACCCTTTTGGTCCTAGTATGTTGAGTGGTTTTTGGTTAACTTGGATCCAGCATGACCCGGTAGGCTCCAGTATAGTTTGGTGATGGAACTGTCTTGTTCATGATACTCATGCTCAGATTTGGATAGTTAGTTTTGGTCTAGTGATTGGATGCTATCCTGTTTGCTTAGAAGCTTATTTTCTAGTTCTGGCAAGGGTTTCACCGGCAAAGCTTTTGATGAAGATCTTTGATGAATTGCGTAAGTGGTGTTGGTGCAACTTTTGGTAGAGTTTTAGGATGGTGTTGGTGATCATGTTCAAGACTTGGTGGATGGAGATCATTGTTGTAGTGTGTGGAGCTATACTGGGTCACTATTGATCTAGGTTATGGACCAACTTCTATGTAGCATGTGGATTGGACCTATCGATATATTTCTAGGATGCTTATGTGTAGGATATTATTTGTTTGGTCTAAGGCCGACATGATTTGTAATTATGTAATTGGTTTATTGTCTAGTGACCGACCTGATTGTTTATGGTCGAGGGTTTGTATATATAGATGTAAGATCTCATTGTAGATCAACATGGTTATTGTTAGAGGTCATGGTCAAGGAATGTAATTTGCGAATAATGCAATATCATTTAGGCAGAGGAGTTGGTCGATCATTGGAGATCAAATTGGGTTTATGTAAGATGATTTAGTCCTCTGGTATTGAGCTTAACCGAAACTATACTCAGGCATAGGAGATACTATCTTTTGCAGTTTAACACTTCTCTGGATTGTAGTCTGGATTTCTATGTAGTCACTGAGGCTCCTTTTGTGATGAATAGTGCACTCTAGGCTATTGGGCTTCCTGCAAGTGCAGGCCCCTAAATTGTAATTCACATACTTACTACAGAAATATTATCTGACTGTGGGTAGGCTTCCCACTGTAGTTTCTCCCTTTACTAGGTTTTCCATGTATAAATATTGGTGTTATGTGGATGGTATATATTATGTGATTACTATTTATTCTGAATTGGTTTAAGTTCTATTTCGGTATTAATATTTTGGGTTCCATTATTAAAGTATAAATTGCTAATGGTTTTGGTAATCTGTGACAGCTGATTCACCCCCCCCCTCCTTCCCTCATTTGTCTTTCAGTTATTTGAACCATCTAACATAATGCATCCGGTTGGCTCATGAAAATGATATGTTGAGAACTGAATTAGTGCAATCCCAAAGAAATGAATAAGAACTTGAAAGACAGATGGTAATTCTAAGAGATGATCTGACTATTGCAAGTGAGTAAAAGGATAAATTCAAGGTTAGTGAAACACAACTTGAAGAATTATTGAAAAGCCAAAGACAGAATGGAGATTCGAGTGGACTTGGATTTGAGCAAGGTCAAAGCTTTGGTACTGCAAATGAAGATCAAAACCAGAAGACACCGGTAAGGCAACTTAATGCTTACAAATTTAATGGTAGATTCTTTGTTTGTAATAAATTTGGTCACATGGCTAGGTAATGTAGAAATAGAGAAAATCAAAACTATAATTCTACTCCTGGTCAATGTTCAAAATACAATAAGTATTGCCATAAGATAGAAGATTGCCAAATGAATGTAAAATGTCATGCATGTGGAAAATTTGGACATATGGCTAATTAGCGTAGGTCAAGCAATTATATCGGTTATAGAAAAGTAATTCATAAGCACAATGTTACATGTTATGCATGCAACAAGATTGGACACATAGCTAAGTTCTATACAAGCAAAAATCCACCGGTTAACAATGATGGATCAAATGATAAAGGGAAAGAGAAGGTCAATGAAATACGACAATATCATATCAAGAAATGGGTTAGGAATTCAGATGATCAATCAACAGATGGGAATGATCCTGTTACTCAACCGATAGAGGAGGTTTCTCCTACATTGGTAGGAAGATCATCCGGTAACTGAGGTAGATGCCTTAGGGGTAGGCAAAATTCATGAAAATACTGCTTAATCCCCGGGAAGGAGTTCTAGAACATGTTCTAGATATTGGAAATGTTTATTTGGCATGGAGATGCTCGACTGCAATCTGGTATGTTCCACTGAAATTCATTCATATCAGTGACGGATTAGGGTTTCTTGAAGGTTAAAAGGTTGAATCCACTTCATTTTTTATCACCTTGCATTTAGGGCTATTAAGAGCAATATAAAGTGAGTCTAAGGCAATTAAGTGTGATCAAATATATTCTTCAACAATTCCACCAGTGATAGGAAGATTTTTTTAGGGTTTCACTAGCAACCATTTCTCTGGTACTTATTGAAATCATCTTTCATCATGGAAGCAGGATCATCCTCTACACCTACTTTTATTATAAATCCTACTATTTTCGAGGTTAAGGATCGTCCTAGGCCAATTTTCAAGAAATGTTTGCATATTGCCAGCTTGGATGATTGGGTTGGTACATTTTCCTATGTTCTGGAAGGAGTTCTTTATGTGGAAGACGTCAGAGTATATATTCACTACAACATTGAAGATTTGGGTACCAGTGACATCAAGAGCATGTATACGAGTGAGTTGATGGGAGACTTCGGAAAGCTCAAGCTTGAGTACAAGCATATTGAGGATCTAGGGTTTATTGGTATTTTGGATATCCCCAAATTCAAAGATGAGATCATCTGATACGTATTGAGAAGAGTTCATGGAGAATTCATTTGGTTGGACATACATTATAAGATCACGAAGGAGGTCATTACGGCCAGCACCGGTTTGTTGTAGATTGATAAGCATCTAGAGAAAAAGATTTCTAATGATCAGGTTAACAAACTCACTGACGCAACTTCAAACTAGTGAACGATGAGGGTCAACACCATTACTAATAGAGACATCAGATTTAGTAGAATGATCATTAGGTACAAGGTAACTCAATCGAATCATCTCAATTATGTTTCTAGCTCCTGCGTATATGTCACACATAGGATCATGAGGGAAAATGAGAAGATAGATATTTGTGGATGGATGCTAGATGAGTTGTTAATTAACATTGGGAAGATCAAAGGATAGAAGAAGGGGACATTCCGCTATCTGAATCTTATTTTCTTCTTAATGCTATATTTCATTAATGAAACTCCTGATTTGGGGAAGAGACAATGGGTATTTGATATTCTGGTAGGAAGAAAAATGAAACAATCTTTTGCTACATTGGGTAGTCAGCGAGATGATAAGGTTTGGGGTTATTTAAAGGCATTCTAGAAGGCTATGAAATCTAGAGAGAGGTTTCCAAAACAAATTATTGAGAAATACTCAACCGAGATCTGCTTTATGTTTAAAAAGGTTGAAACCTTAATGGAAGCAGTTAAACCCTGAAAGATATGGATAGAAGAGATGGGATATGAGGTTTATGCTGAGATTCTGGATGCTTATGCCAAGATGTTGATTGATGCTCCTATTGATGAGAATGAGAAATCCTTTGGTACTAGAGAATAGAAGAAGCAAGAGGTTCAAACTTAATCTAACCGAAAGAAGATGGAGAAACAACAAGGCAAGGCAAAAAAATTTGTTGAACAAGTATCTCAGGACATCAAGGCCTTAATGGATGTTGTTCCAGAAAAAAGGAAGGAAGAGGAAAGATCCTAAAGTCTTCATTGAGCCTATTCTATTAGACTCTGGAACTCAAGATGACACACCCTTAGCATTCAAGAGGGTATTGAGGAAGAAAGCTGAGGATTATAAAGAGAAAGCAAGGAAGGAATTGGTAAGGAAGGTCACAATCAAGGTACCAGAAAAGAAAAGAGCTCCAAAGAAAACACCTTCTGCTCCATCCGGTAGTGGAAGAAGAAAGAAGATTGATGACACAGACCTTGCTATTGTATCTGGTAATGTAACTATTATTCCACCCAAGACTTGTGCAAAATTGGTAGATGAAATCACCAAGGATGATATGTTGAAAAATGTACAATTCTATTATGAGAACTTAGATGATGATGAGCATACAGAAATTGAGGAAGTAGTTTTATTATATTTGGATATATATAAGAAGGCTTTGTTAGAAATTGAGAAGAAAATACTGGCACAACTATATGACAATCTAGATGCTAGGATACTATCAGCTATGGAGGAGGATAAGAATATAAAGATTCAAGAATTATTAACTACTTGTGGATCCATTACTCCAAATGAGTATGGATATGACACTTGAAGTTGTAGATAGAAAAAAATTTCACAACAAGCATAAGATAGTTAGTCTTATGTTAGGTAGGGTTAATGAGATAATCACTGAAACCCACAAGGCATGGGTTCAATTCTTTGCTAAAAACCCTGGTTTCTACACTTCATCGAAAGCTAAAACAAACACTACAAACATTTCGTTGAAGGGAAAGGCACAGGTATAGTAGGTACCTCATCTACAATTTTGAAAGATAATGGAATTGAATGTAGAGCCCCCAGTAGAATCTAATGTATAGGACACAAAGGTGATATCGGCAAATGTAGAGATACTAGCAGATTCATAGTGTATAGGTTACAAATGTTGAGGATAATAGTCCTCTAGATTAGATTGTATAGGTTGAGGACACAGTTCATAAGGGGGAACCAACAGTAACTGATACTGCACCAAGTGGCAAAGCCACCAGTGCCAAAGAGGAAGCTATTAAAGTTAAACCATCAGAGGAGAAGAAAGAGGAATCCGACAGGGAACCGATAGCAAGAACATCATTGTTGTCAATTGACACCTCACTGGTAGAGAAGAAGATCATAACTAAGATGAGTTCTACTGAGCTCATGATGATGGTTGCTCAGAAGATGATGAAGGAAGGATCTATGGACAAATGAATTATTGATCAATCAATCCCAATTTTGCATAGACTTGTCTCAGAGTGCCATTTTGACAAAGGAGCAAGCCCATCTGGAAAGCTCAAAATAATCACTAAGCACATTTATAAGGACTTTCAATCTTTACAGTATATATCTAATTGACAGGCATTAGAGAGATTCACAGAAGATAAGAGAGCTACTTTTGATCAAATGATCGAATCTGAGAAGAAATAGATTACTGACAAATTGAAGTTGATTGATAATGCTTTAAGGAAATGTACTAATATATATAGAGTATGTTGTAAAATAGGTTTACTCATTGCAGATATAGATAAAGGGATTAAGGATTCACAGGAGAAAATTGTAGGTGTAGTCAATTCTTTTGATGGTTCAAATTCTTTGACTACATCTATTGATGGAAATATTTTGGTATTAGAAGTTCAAGTTTCAGCTCTTGAAAGGGAAAAATTCAAAATCATTAGGAGAGCTAAAGGGCTTAGAGGATTGGTGATTCCCCGATTGGACTCTTTGAGTGTACATAAGAAGGAATGCATTGATTTGATTTGTAGGCCCACACTGACAGAGCTTAAGGATAAAGAGTCATATGGTCACATGCTTAATATTCTTGTATCTATTTCTAGCACATTCAAATCAGGTTGGGACACCTATGTAGAGCTTTTGGAGAAATCCTATCAAGAAATTTTCAAGTATATTCAGCTCAGATAAGGTATTTTGGGACACATTCTTTGTACAAACTTTCATTCTTCGTCGCTGTTTTTGGTATTTTTTTGGCATTGATGTCAAAAGGGGAGGTTTAGGTGAAAAATATATTCTTGACATCAGGAGATATGGAGTATTTTGTACAGATCATGATCACAGATGGATATTCAGCTTAGGGGGAGTAGTCTTAGGGTGAAACCGACAGATGGAAACCATTATCATTTTTTACATGAGCATTGCCATCAATGCCAAAGGAGGAGATTGTTCACAATTGACACTCATTTTATTGGTTTCATATATTGTCATTGATGGCAACATGTTCCATCTTTCATTCTTTGGTTTGGTTGTTCACTGGTAAACACTTCACTGACACCGGCACCAACAGGTATCTTCACTGATAGGAAGGATTCTTTAGGTACCGGCATTGGAGGCCAACATGATTTACATATAGGGTATCGACATAGGAGGCCGACATCATTGGCAGATCCGATAATTGGAAAATTTATTTTAATATAAATATATATATATATATATATATATATATATATATATATATATATATGTAATGAGAGGACGTATATATTCATTTTGTAATTATCTATGTAAGCCAACATGAGTCATGAAGGATTGTAAGGGTATATAAGTCATTTGATTAGATCATTTTGTGATATAATGTAGGACATGATTATAATGATTGTAATAAGAGGAATGTTGTAATGTGAATATTATGTAAGAGGTTATTCTAGTAAGGGTATAAGGTTTCAGAACTAGAATAGTTGGAGCTTGAACTAGAACTCAATCAGGCATAACAAGATGCATTAAGTGAGTTCAATTTTATGTTTACTTATTGAAAGTGACTGTAGTCAGTGAGACTCCTTTGTGATGAGCAGTGTGCTCTAGGCTGTAAGCCTTCCTGCAAGTCCAAGCCCCCATATTATGTAATATCTTTTCATATGGCCAGTGGGTTGATATTGTGGGTCACAAATCCCATAATGGTTTTTCCTCTTTGAGGTTTTCCATGTATAATTCTCTGTGTTATGGTATTCATTTGTCCGACTGGCTTATTGATTGCTTTACTTCTTTCAATCTTACATGTTTCAGTTTACCGGTTGGTGATTGCATGTTATAATAAGGTTAAAATTGAACATTCTAGTAGAACACTGACTCACACCCCACCCTCTCAGTGTTCTTGAATTCCAATAGTATTTGACTTCTTTAAGACCAAATATTATGCATGTAGTTTGTTTGGTTGCTAGATATCAAGCTAATCCAAATAAATGAAAAGAATATTTAGATATTTGAAAGGGACTCCAGATTTTAGTTTGTGGTATAAGAAGGATGATGATTGCACTAGATGTGCTCATTATAGGAGAAGTACACATGGTGGTGCATTTTCTTGGGAGATAGATTGGTCTCTTGGTTGCACAAGAAGTAGGAATTAGTGTCATTATATACAACATGAATAAAATATTTTGTAGTAGCATCCTATTGTAGTCAACTAATGTTGATGAAGAAAACTCTTAAAGATATCAAGTTGATATATTACGAGACAATTTATATTATTTGTGATAATACAAGTGCAATTAACATTTCAAAATATTCGGTGATACAATTAAGGACTAAATGTTACAAGGTAGGGTTGTCGTTGCACCAAAAGCTCGACCTGTCAATGCCCGATACAACCACTAGACTTATAGAATCCACAGGAGGCTGTTAAACCATGTCGTGAATCCTCATGAGGGATGTTGGCCCATTGACAACAATCCCCCTCCCAGTGTCACTTGTTGTGGCCTGCGTGATTTGAACCTGTGACCAAGCTCTGATACCACTTGTTATAAGGTAGGGTTGTCGTTGCACCAAAAGATAAACCTGTCAATGCCCGATACAACCACTAAACTTATAGAATCCATAGGAGGTTGTTAAACCATGTCGCGAATCCTCATGAGGGACGCTGGCCCAATGCCAACACTAAACACATTTTTATATGGCATCATTTCTTAAGAGAAAATCTTATTGAGAAGGAAGTCAGATTAGAATATGTGACTACAAAGGATCAGATTGAAGATGTCTTCACCAAGGCACTGTCAAAGGATACCTTTGAGTATCTCTGACAAAAAATAGGGGGTTATTGCCCCTCCTACTTCAAACTAGATGCATAGAAATAGTGCATCTTTCCAAGGGGAGACTCAAATTCTATCTTTTGTATCTTTGATTGATGTGGTGGTTTATATCAAGGAGAGTAGTGTAGATTGTGGTTTCTTGATTGTAGGAAAATATTGTAGAAGAGAGGTATAGCTAACAAGGGGTGTGTTGTATATATTAGAGATATACTCAGAAGGGGGAGAGCTATTTGGAAAAGTGTTGATAATGTTTTCCTTGATGCCAAAGGTAGAGAGAGTTACAATTAGAGAGTCAGTTGTTGTTGGTTGCAAAAGTGTTGGGATTAATGACAAATGAAGAGATTGTTAGCATTGTTTTTATATTGTTGTCATTGATGTCAACTTGATATGTGTGGATTCGTGCCTAACATTTAAAACTCTAGAAATGGGTTCAGATGTTTTTATGATGTTTGGTGGTGATATTGAGTGAGTATCTGTTGTTTCTAAAAGGTAACAATAGTGGAAGCTAAAATATGCAAGAAAGAGTATTTAAAGTCTTTATGTGAGAATGCTCCTTATTTCTCCACTTTAGAAGATAATGGCTTATGGTTCTAGGTTTATTGTCAATGTTTAGTAGATGTTGCACTATTATATTCTTAGGTCCTCCACAATTCACGTGTTGAAGTTAGTTGTTGCAATTTGTTAACACCGAGGCTATTTGTTTAGACTGGTCTGGGGAATTCTCTATATTGCTCCACTGTGTTGATTCAATTGTTGTAGATTAGAGGACATGTTAATATTGTTCATGTAGTGTTCTAGTTTAAAATTCAAGTATTAATTTTCTTTACAAGTGAATTATGTTGTTTTGTTGTTTGGTAGTGTCATTTGTGTTGGTCTCTGATTGACTCAGTTGATTCATTTTATATGGATCATATGTGCTTTTCATCTAGATATGAGTTTGAGTTAAAGTTAAGGAATTGTAATGGGTCTTACCATGGCATGTGAAGATTTACATTAATTAGTTTGTATTGGATAACATTTTTGAGCTGATTGGTTAACGTGTTTTATTATTTATTTACTTATTTTGTTTGATGCTAACTTTGGAGAGTGTGTTGTTCTGTGCATTTCATTGGAATCAGCTTAGGAAGACATCTTGTAATATATTTGGGTTCTCTTTATCTCTTAGAGTGCACTACATTTGACACAATTCCTCATGGTGGCTGCCTTTTAGTAAATTATATATGTTTTTTTTGTGGCCGACGTAGTTGAGAGTTTTGGTGAATAGGGTGATATAAATAGATATATGGATGTGTGAATTGGGTGTGGATTGACTGAGTTTATTATGGAAGATTATGTGAGAAGAAGAAGTATTAATATTAGTTTGGGATGAACTTGAATGATCATATCTTTCAATATTTTAGAGTTTTGAGGCAACAAATGTGTGAGTTATGCTCGTCATGATATCGGGTGCTTAAATTAGAGGTTCAAGGATAGTTTCATCATTAGGAGATCTTATCCATTCCAATATATCATTCTTGTATGTCTTCCAATAGACATTGAATCATTTGGGTAACTTGTGAAGACCAATATATTGGCCTGAGATCATGTGTATTAGCTTGCAAGTCCATTGTATCTTGCCCTAAGGTTGTACGCCTTAGCTTGCAAGTCCATTGTATCCCGCCCAAAGGTTGTACGACTTAGCTTGCAAGTTAAAATCAAGTTTAGTGAGCTTCCTTATCCTTGTGCCTAAAACATTGCATTCAATTATTCATATAGTGAGTTTGATTCTCACTCATTTTTTTTTGTATTGATTTTTTCGTATAAAAATATGATGTTTATGTGTTTGGTGTTTGTTGTTTCATTTTTCATCAGTGTTTAGTTGGCTAGAAATAATTGATATGCATTTGAAAAAGTTTAAAGATTTTTTATAGACTACTCACCCTCCTCTAAGTCTTGTGGTGTGTTCAATAAACCATGAGCAAGGATTGGATGGATCTACTATCCAGAACCATTTTCTCAAAAAAAAAAAAAAAATCTTACAATGTTTGTACTTACCAACCCATTGGAGACACCAATCCTCAATTATTAAATTTGCACGCACCAACCTACTAGAGGCAATAATCCTCATAACTGGTACAATCAATTTTGTATTCATTTGTACATTTTCTTTTACTTACAAATATTATGAGGTCTCTCCCTTTATCGAATTTTTTTTTTTATTATTATTTGACAACTAAGTTGACATAAATGTCTTAACTAGGATATTATTAGAAAGAGAAGACTTCTAATATCCCTCATAATTTATTCTATATGATAATAATGGAAAAAATGGTGCCCAATTTATCTTTCAATGTCCTTTCTATTTGGTCATTCAAAGAATTTAGTGGCAATGGCATTCACCCTTTTATTCATGTTTCATCATTTGGATTCTAGGTGAATTTAGGTTGCCCTCCTATATCATATATGTTCCACCTTATCTAAATTTTTTAGACTCATGTATTTGCGCATATTTCTAGAGAAAATAATATTTCTAGTCTAGAGTCATTGTCTTTTAATAAATCCTCTAAGCTTTTCCAGCTTATTCACTTAAATTTAGATTACATTGGATTAAGGTGTTTTACTTTTCAAGTGACGAGTCTTTATAATTTTTATAAGATTCAATTTGAAGATAAACCTTCCTGAATTCTCCATCTACTTATTTAAAAAATGATTTCTTGGTATTTGAAAATCTTAAATTATAAAATATAATCTATTACTATTACTTTATTATATTTATTCACATTTTATTAAAAAATAAATAGAAAACGGTAACCTCCACATGTTACTCCATATATTAGCGACTTGGATATTTTTTTTCTACCCATCAGACTGAGTATGTTTAAAAATTCTTTAGATTCAGAACAAGTTCAGTTTTAACGCTCACATTTGTACTTTTATTTATCTAGTGCAACGGTAGACCATTATCTAATGTTACTCCATAGATTAGCAACTCGGTTTATTTTTCTTTACGTATCCGATTGAGTATGCTTAAAAATATTTTAGATTTAAAACAAGTTCAGTTTGAATGCATAGTATGTGGGCATGAGTGGGAGGTAAGCATCCATGTAAACCATGACGGCCTGTGATGGTACGTCCCTTTTGTTAAACTGAAAGACAAAGGGAGATGTATGTAGCAACATACGGTAGGTTACAAGTCGGTAGGATTGTTATGCCAATACTTCATTACTAAACTAGATCACATGTGTTCTAATTTCCAAGGCTTTTCAAAAACAAGTTTCTGCCTGTGTGGTAAGAGAAAATTTAGTGTTATTTGAATTATGTGCGTTAGGATCTATGTCATCTTCTTTTTCTTTTTGGTATTCACGGTGTTTCCAATTTTTGTGGTTTTGGTTTAGCGTTTTTATTTAAGGGTAAGTTTGGGGTGAGATTAGTTCATGAGGTGAATCTACAGTCTGTAAGCAGTCTCCTTTTTTAAATCGGAGAAGAGAGTCAAATCCGAAATCGATAGAGAACAAACCCACCACCCAAGCCAATTCACTTACTCATACTGACTATCTACATTATATTTTGATAATGATCAAAATATACTATAGCTCTAATAGGTGAGGTTGTAACAGACAGAATAATAGTTCTATATAACTGTAAACATAGCGTTCGATGTATTCTTTAAATGTTCCCTCAAGGTTTTCATGTGGACTGTTTCAGTGTATGTTACCTAATTTAGTTAGGAGACCATCCAAACGTATGTACAAATCCGTCTTCTCCTTCGAGCATATTGATCATATTAATGAGATAATTTTGTTGTGGCAGGTAAGCGAATTCAGGTCTTTCTTTTAGTTTGCCAAAATGAAATAAACGATATTCTCACCTAAAGTTGACTCAGAAGTTGTGGATGATAAAGCAAGCAATCTTACCAACTCTTTCCTACCTTCCTATATAGTAGTTTTATATCTCTCCAGTCAGAAAAACCCTCTCTTTTTTTCCCATTAATGCAAAGAACGAAGAGATGGAGAATATTCTTCTTAGTTATTGAAAAGAGTGAAGAATATTGATAACGCACTGGGAGTAATAAAATCGCCTATTCTAAATAGAGAGGTCTCCTCACGTTGTTTGAATACATACAATAAAATAGAGAAAGCGTCTCGTCCTGTTCGTCTGAACGTAAATTTATAAAACTTGTTATATTCTCTTACAAAATATCTATACAATTAGTTAAATTCTTTTTAATGTAGTGTATAAATTAAACTATTTAAACTGTAAAAATATCGTCAATATGCTGGCTTAAATAGATACGACAGAGAATTATTTGAAAAATATAATTCTTTTGTCATTCATGATATCATGTGGTAACAGTCAAGTCTTGGTATTGTTTTGGTTGTCACAAATCTTCAAATTCTATCTTTGTTGTTATTCAGGTTAAAATCTTGTTGGATCATTGTGTTCCTTATTGGATTGTTAATCTTTTAAGTTTTGAATTATAATATTAATGTTAAGGGAGTTGTTTCCGCTTTCTATGTATATGTATATGTATGTCGTATGTGTATATATACAACCATGTATATGTATATACATATATACATAGATAATATATGTGCATGTATGTATATATACATATATAATTATATATATGTTTGTTTGTATGTGTGAATGTATGTATATATGTAGATACATAAATACATACACACATATATACATGTATGTATTTATATATATATGTACAGAATACATACATATAGACACACATGCATGCATGCATACATACATACACACATACATACACATACACATACACATACACATACACATACACACACGTACACAAATATTGTTAATTATAAACAAGCAGAGAAAACATAATGAAATGAAACTAAAACAAACATAAGCACATAACAATGCATAACACAAGCAGAGAAAACATAATGAAATGAAACTAAAACAAACATAAGCACATAACAATGCATAACACAATAGTTTAACATGGTTCACCAATAAATGGTTATGTCCACTCTCAAGTAGGGAATACTTCTATTAATCGATATCAATAATCTACATAATACATGGGCTGCACACAGCCATTTATAATTGTATTTAGCTATTAAACGAAGAGATGGGGAATGTGAATGGTCATGTGACCAATGGGCTTCACAATCCCAACAAATATATATGATGTACTACAATCTTTAAAGACATTTATTTATGTAACATATATAAAATATGGAGATGCAAGAAATATTTCTAATGGTTATATTATGCTATAAACTAATATACATGTCTTAAACACGTTTATCTAAAAGAATTTGTGAGATAGATTTTCAAGCATTTATATTAAAATTGTTATAGGAGGGACTATTTAAATACCTATGCTAGTTTTAAAATGTAATATATAATGTAAAATATATTATTAAATTTTACACACTTTTCAAATAAATATATATCCATTTACTATATTAATTTGACATGTAGATGGTAGTCAAATTTAAGTTAAATTAATTTTGATAGTCCATCTCTTTATGTCAATACAATAACAAAAATTAGAATAAGTTTATTGTTTCATTTATTTTATGGATAAACATTTATGCCTAACATATTTTATTAGTAATTTAATATTTATTTATCTAGATGCTCAAAATCTTTGTTTTAGATCATAATTTTGATTGATTTGGAGTTTATTTTGCTTTAATTTTTAACTAATTATGAAAATAGAAACTACATCTATCCATGAAATTTTCAACTCTTAGATTATGTGTACATCAATTTAGCTCACTTATACACCCACAAATTCAAACTAGATTGGTTTTGCAATCCATACATTAAACATAATTATTTCAAAATTCAAATTAGTTATTGGCCCAAGTTAACATCCATAAAATATTACCATGTGTTGACTCTTATGATAAAAATTTTAAATTGTGTGTCTAGGAAAAATACATAAACACACCATTCATTACTTGGGTTGATATTCGTTACTCATTTATCTAGCATTCATCACTTTCTATCTAGGATCTAGTTAATTTCTAAATTAAGTTTCTTTGTCGTATATTAAAATTCAATACAAAGTTATACACACACACACACACACATATACATATAGATTTAGAATCTTTGTAGAAATTGTTATTTTATTATCTCTTCAAAGCACTTGGATTCTAGGTGCTTTTTCATGACTTATTGAATTACATTTTGAGGTCCAAGTAAAATATTTAAACTTTTTTGAAATTTTTTATTATCCGTCATTTAGGTTAGTGATTACATTTATTACATGTTTGATTTGAATTTTCCTACCAAGATGTTAATTGATTGAAATGGAAAGCACAAATTGAATATTGTTTTTGGTGGTGAAGATTCAACAAAGAGATATTCAAAGATCACACCACATTTTTCTACATCAAGGCCGCAAAAAACAAGATTTAGAAGAGAGCATATAGGCTAGGGGTACTACGTATGGGTGACATCTTGTAGGTATAAATACATTGTAAGGTACAATCACCAGTACTGGTCTAGCCACAGATAGGAGAATCCCCAAAGAGGAAGTCTGAACTGTGCAGCAAGATCAAAACAACACAATACAACACAAGAGAGAGAGAGAATGCAAGATCAGGCATAGATCAACTCATTGATTCAAATGCAACTGCCAGTAACATTTGACTTATATGTAGGCAACTGCCTTATTACAAAGATACATCTATATGCATCAATCCGAAAGAAAACATCGGATTCAAATTACCATCCATTGTTCTATATCCTGAATACTTAATCTTCTATGATCAAATACATTATTATATATCATCTAAGAACATTCGGATCGGCTAGGAAAGTGCACATTCCCCAAAGAAACAAAAATGAAACATGTAGATAGGTCGGCCCAAAGATGAGATGAAAATCCTTTGGAAAAGAATCACCACAAAGTACAGACCAACAAGAGGGTCACCCGGGCATCAAAGATCATCCCACACATGATAAGTCAGCTCCAGAAATCAAGGAATCACTCTGCAAGGTCTGGGAATACCAACTATCTAATAAGCTCAACCATCTAGGGGAAACAAAAAATTGCCAGCCAATCCGGAAGTGATAACTTGCTGGAAAGAGATCCAAGTGAAACACTGATCCAAAACAAGAAAGATGAACAAGAATGAAGTTCAAATCCATCTCCGCAAGAGAAATGATCAACTACAAGGTATTTGATAACTCTCGGAAACAAAACTTCTGAAAAGAACAAAGAAACTAAAAGGAAATATTTTTTTGGGTGATGCAAGATTGCCAAGAACCGGGGATGCTCCTACATCAAACATTCAGGGTTAATGAAAAGTGAGTCCCTCACTTTGTAGGGGAAAGAGGAAAACCAAGACGGTCTACCTCAACCTGAGAAATCCAAGAAGAATCCTCAACTGGTCTGCTTTTCCACTTCATAAGATACTCTCTATGTTGATTGTTGTGTGTGGTCTTACTGACTCTGTTATCTAAAACTTCTTCAATCTCATCTGGTTTCTTCTCACAAAACTGCTTCAATCCAGATTCATTGTCACTAAGTTCTGTTTCATGATATAGATAAATATTTGCGATATTGAAAATAGGTGATATGCCCAGGGTGTCCGGTAGCTCCACTTCATAGGCATTACCCGAATCAAATTTCCTCAAGATCTTACATGGTCCAAACTTCTTCATCCTCAACTTATTATATGTTCCAACTGAAAATCTCACCTTTCTCACGTATACCATCACTTCATCTCCAACTTCAAATTCCTTATGTCTTCTTTTCTCATATGCCTTCTCCTTATATTTCTATTTCATATCTTCTAAATGTTTCTTTACCTCTGAATGTAATGCCTCCATATGATCTACAAATGTTTATGTTTATGCACTTCTCTTATCCTGATGACTGATATCTTTCAATTCTGAAACTCCCCTAGGATTCACTCTGGTAACTACCTCAAATGGTGTCTTCCCTATACTCTGATTTATTGAATTATTATATGCAAACTTTGCCTGTGCCAATATCAAATCCCATCTTCTGGGCTTATCTCCACTCAAACATCTCAGCAAATTCCCCTAACTCTGGTTCACAACCTCAGTCTATCCATCTGTCTGTAGGTGAAATGTAGAACTAAACTTTAAATCTGTCTTCATCTTCTTCCAAAGCTTTCTCCAGAAGTAACCAACAAACTTAGTATCTCTATCTAAAACAATTCTCTTGGATAACCCATGCAGTATCACAACTTCTTTAAAGAATAGATATGCTACATAAACTGCATTTGTTATCTTCTTACAAGGTATAAAATGTGTCATCTTTGAAAATATATGCACCACCACAAATATAGAATCATTTCCTCTCTGAGTATTTGGTAATCGTAATATGAAATTCATGCTTATATCTTTCCAAGGTCTCTCTGGTACTATCAAAGGCTTATATAATGGACGGTATTCTGACTACTTCCTTTTACAAATTGATAGATTCTGCAACTTTGAACATATTTTGTGACATCCTCATGAATATGAGGCCAATAGTAATTCTCATTCACCAAAGATACTGCCTTATCAATCCTGAAATGTCCTGCCAATCCTCCACTATGTTTCTCCTTGATCAAACTACCTATCATAGAACTACGAGGTATAGACAACTGATTTCTCCTAAACAACATCTCATCCTGAATGAAATAATCCAACCACTTACTCTAGTCCGCAACAACAGGTTCAACACAAGCTTTCTGAGGTTCTACAAAATCAAGGTCTTGAATTCAACAAATCCCAATGTTGCAACTCTCATCTCTATTATCAAATTTCTTCTTCTACTCAAGGAATCAAATACCTTATTTTACTTCCCACTCCAGTGTTTTAAAACAAAAGTATAACTCTACATAAACTCAACCCATCTCATATGTCTTTGATTCAACTTACTCTGACTGCTCAAATACTATAAAGCCTGATGATCTGTGTACAACACAAACTCCTTAGGCAATAAATAGTGTCTCCACTTCTTCAAGGATTGAATTATGGCATAGAACTCTTCATCATACACTGAATATCTTCTTCTCGCATCATTCAACTTCTCACTGAAATATGCTACACATTTTCCTTCTAGGGTCAGTGCAGCTCCAATTGCACTTCCACTAGCATCACAATCCACCTGAAAAAGTTTACTGAAATCTGGTAAGGCTAACATAGGTTGCTCAGTAACCTTTTGCTTCAACAATTCAAAACTCCAGTTTTATCCAGTTGTCCACTTAAAATCCTTCTAGTCTCCCCTCATTGTCTCACTCATAGGGATACAAATTGCACTGATATTTCTGATATTGAACTTCCAATAGAAACTAGTCAGCCCATGAAATGATCTTACCTCTTCCAGTGTAGGCCATTCAACAATTGCTTTCACTTTCTCAAGGTCCATCTTCAATCCATCTGCAGATATCACAAAACCCAAGCATAGAAGCTCTTCCTTCATGAAACTACACTTTTCAGATTAATCAACAACTTCTCTTCTCTCAGTCTCTCCAAAATGTGCCTCATATGCAACAAATGTTCCTCTTATGTCTTACTAAAAATCAGAATGTCATCTAAATATACAATCACAAACTTACCCAATAATTTCTTCAATACCTCATTCATCAATCTCATAAAAGTACTCGGTGCCTTAGTCATTCCAAAGGGCATTACCAACCACTTATACAGTCCTTCATTTGTCTTAAATGTTGTCTTCCATTCATCACCTTCTCTAATTCTAATCTAATGATATCTACTCTTCAAATCAATCTTTGTGAAATATCTATCTCCACTCAAACATTCCATTATGTCATCCATCCTTGACAAAGGAAATATGTACTTCATTGTAATCTAGTTTATTGCTCTTAAATCAGTACACATCCTCCATTATCCATTCTTCTTCGGTGCCAACATAGTAGGTACTGCACAAGGGCTCAAAATTTCTCTTATTAGACCTTTCCTCAACAACTCCTACAGTTGCCTATTCAACTCTTCATTTTCTGTTGGTGTCATCTAGTGTGTTGCCTTATTAGGTAAACTAGCTCCAAGAATTAAATCCATGAAATGACTTATGCTTCTCACAGGGGGTAATCCATCAAGTACATTATCTGAAATTGTGTCTTCATACTCTATTAGCAACTCTGTTATCTCCTCAAGTATTTCTTCCTCCGGTTTCAAATCAGGTTCCTTAGGTATCAACGCATAACACACATTTTGACTCTTCAACCCATCCAAAAACTTGCTACCATCAACCAAATAGATTTTGACACTCATACATCTCTCACTTTTCAGGGGTTCCTCCAGAGGTAACAAAGTTTTCTTCCTCCCATTTGCAACAATAGTATAGATATTCCTTCTCCCATCATGCATAGCCTTTATATAATATTGTCGAGGCTTTCCCAACAAAACATGGCAAAGATCCATAGGCATATTATCACATAGAACTTCATCATATTATTCTCCTATCTTCAACTTAACCAAATATTGCTCACTTATGATCATCCTGAATATATGCTATTCGGTAGGGTTTAGGGTGTTTCAACCTTTGCAACTTCAGCTTATTCACCATCTCCTTCGAGACCAAATTATTTGAACTACAACCTTACAACTTGTCTGAAATAAATTGTTCCTTTGTAATGGCTCCTCATCTATCTCATTCTGGCATAGGGCTCTTCTTATCATCAAAGATTGACCATCCTCTAGTTTGTTCAACAATCTGGTAGGTTCTTCCACCTTTCTCAGTCCTCTTATTCCCTTTTCTGCATTCATAATCTAGGTGTCCTTCTCCACCACACTTGAAACAAGTTCCAATAAAATTTCTCTTATCTTCTCTTTAAACCCTCATTCCGGTAACCACCTTGTTCACCATTCTGGTAGTAATTTCCTTCATTCCTCTTGTTTAAATTTTCATCACTCTTATCTTCTTCCTTGCCTTTATTCTATTCCAAAAAGGATCTGCCACCTCCGGTAAAGGATCTACCTCTTTAAAATCTTTTGCCTCTTTCTCTTTGTCTTTGTCGATGCTTCTTATTCAATTTTCTTCAGCTTTTAGGGCATACTGATAAGCTTCTTCCACTCTTTGCAATTTCACCATACCAATCTCATTTTGTATAGAAATTCTTAAATCATTAACATACCTCACAATCTACTCAACTTCATCTTTAGCATGTTTGAATACGATAGTCAACTTGTATAACTCCTCAGTGTACTCCTTCACACTAGATTGTTTCTGCTTCAAATTCTACAATCTCCGAAGCAAATTGACTAGATAATCCGCTGACAAAAAACTTCCATTCAAATTATTCACCATCCAATCCCAAGATTTAATTTTTTCCTTTACTTTCCTCTATCTATCAATCTGCAAATATTCCCACCACAAGGAAGCATGTCCCTTCAACTTTGTGCAAGAAAATTTCAGCTTCTTCTCTTCATCGGTGCCCTCAAAATCAAAGTATTTCTCCATCTTGGTAATCCAATCTATCAATTCATCTGAGTCCAACTTACCACTATACTCTGGTGGGTTAAAGTGTGGTTTACTGTTCACAATTTTCAAATCTCTAATCAATCTTTCATCATCTTGCACCAACTCTAATTGACCTCCATCTTTTAGTTCAACATTTCGCTCTTCTTCTTCATCACTTACATCCTCAATATGTCAACCTCTTCTCTGTGCGGTCTTAACAACATTCAAACAAGTTGTAATCTATCTCAACATGTCTATCACTGCCGGATCAACATCTCTCCAGTTTCCACCTCTCGCATTACCTCTTCGGGCCATAGGAGCAAGTCGGCCTCTGTAGTTGCAGGTCGAATATGCAATCTGCCACCCTACAATAAAATTCAACAGGATGAACCTTCTCTGATACCAATTGGTGTATCCAGGGATAGGATAATCCATAAAGATGAATTCAAGTCCATGTAGTAAGATCAAAACAACACAATACAACACAAGAGAGAGAGAATGCTAGATCAGGTGTATATCAATTCATTGATTCAAGTGCAATTGTTGCTAACATTCAAATTACATGCAAGCAACTGCCTTATTACAAAGATACATCCATATGTATAAATTTTGAAGTACACATTGGATTCAAATTACCATCTATTTTTCTATATCTTGAATACTATTAGACAGTTCAGATAACCGAAAGTCAACTGAGAGGGGGGGGGGGTGAATCAGTTGTCACAGATTACTGAAAGCATTAGCAATTCAAAACTTTAATACCAAAACCCAAAACAATAATACCGGAATAGCAGTTAATCCAATTAAGCATAAACAATAATCACAAAATAAATACCATCCACATGACACCAAGATTTGTACATGGAAAACCTAATTAAGGGAAAAACCACAATGGGAAGCCTACCCACAGTCAGATAATACTTCTGCACTAAGTATGTGAATTACAATGAAGGGGCCTGCACTTGCAGGAAGGCCAATAGCCTAGAGCACACTTCTCATCACAAAAGGAGCCTCACTGACTACATATAAATCCACACTACAATTCAGAGAAGTGTTGAAATGCAAAAGGTAGTATCTCCTATGCTAGAGTGCAGTTCTGGTTAAGCTCAATACTAGAGGACTAGATCCTCTTACATAAACCCAATTTGATCTCCAATGATCAACCAACTCCTCTACCTGAATGATATTACATTATTTGCACATTACATTCCTTGACCATGTCCTCTTACATTAACCATTTTGATCTACAATGAGATATTACATCTTATTTATACAAACCCTCAACCATAAACAATTAGGTCGGCCACTAGACAATAAACCAATTACATAATTATAAACCATATCAACCTTAGACTAAAACAAATAATATCCAACACATAAGACATCCCAGAAATACAAGAATAGGTCCTATCCACACGTTACATTAATTTTGGTCCATAACCTAGATCAACCGGGACTAAGTATAGGTCCACATGCTTTAGCAATGATATCCAAATGCCAAGTCTTGAACATGATCACCAATAATATCCTGAAACTCCATCAGAAGCTGCACCAACACCACTTATGTAATTCATCAAAGATCTTCACCAAAATCTCTGCTGGTGAAAACCTTGTCAAAACCAAAAACCAATATTCTAAGAAAGAAGGATAGCATCCAATCACTAGACCAAAACCAACTGACCAAATATGAGTATGAGTATCATGAACAAGCCAATTCCATCACCAGATTATACTGGAGCCTACTAGATCATGTGAGATCCAAGTTAACTAGAAATCACTCATCCTATCGGGACTAGAGGGGTGTCGGTAAAGTATCCAAATAGCTAGTGTTGACATCAATAACAAAACATCAATGCAACACATAATCAATTCCACCAAATGGCCCACAATCTCCCTCTTTGGCATTGATGGCAACACTAGATGTGAAAAATATCTAAGTACAAAGAAATGACAAATAAGTCTCCCCCTGTGGAAGACAACCAACAATCTCCTGCATATAGCTCTGACTATCAATATCTCTCTCCGTTTGAATAATATCTCTCCATTTGACATTTTTAATTTTTGATATCACTATCTCTCCCCCTTTGACATCAATGCCAGAAATATCAAAGCAAAAAAATAAGCCTCTGAATCTCAAAACTGACTACTCCCCCTGAGCAGTAGCATCCCACATCAATGTCGGAATGAATAGTATATTTGATAATGCATGCCAAACTGATGCCAAACTGCATCAATCAAGTCTCTACGAGAGGGGCAGAAACCCCCAATTTGTCTCTTAGGTACTCAAATGATTCCTTGGATAAAGGTTTAGTAAAAATATATGCAATTTTCTCTTTAGTGTTCACATAAACCAGTCTAACTTCATTTGTTTCCACCTTCTCCTTCAAAAAGTTATACTTGATAGATATGTGCTTTGTCTTAGAATGAAATATCGGATTCTTTGATATATCAATAGCAGCAGAGTTATCACGGTGAATAACTACTGGTGTATTACAATCCACCTTCATATCCTTCAAAATTTGCTTCATCTATAAAACTTATGTACAGTTAGTAGTAGCAACAAAATACTCGGCTTCAATAGTAGATAAAGAAGTACATGACTATTTCTTTTTGATCCATGAAACCAACTTCTTTCCAAGAAAGAAAGCTCCACCGAAAGTACTTTTCCGATCATCAACATCTCCGGCCCAGTCAGTATCTGTATATGTACATAAAATAAAGTTATCATCCTTAGGGTACCATAAGCCATATTCTGATGTACCTTGTAAGTATCTAAAAATCCTTTTCATTGCCATCTCATGATTTTCTCTAGGATCATTTTGAAATATTGAAATAATACAAACATCATTCATTATGTCAAGCCTAGTCTGAGTCAAATAAAGTAGACCACCAATCATAGATTTGTATCTTGTAGGATTTACCGGTGTTGAAACATCTTTTCTTGTCAATTTCTCACTTGTAACCATAGGTGTCCTTACCATTTTAGAATCTCCCATACCAAGTTTCTTCAACAATTCCTTATCATATTTAGTTTGACAGATAAAAATACCTTTGTTAGTCTGAGTAATCTACAAACCTAAGAAAAATTTCATCTCACCAATCATAGACAACTCAAATTCTTTCTCCATATTGTTAGAAAATTCTTTCTCCATATTGTTAGAAAATTCTTTCTCCATATTGTTAGAAAATTCTATGCATAATTTATCTTCACCTCCAAAAATAATGTCATCAACAAATACTTCAACAATCAATATATCATAATTAGTGATTTAATAATATAAATTAGTGTTAGCATTGCCCTTAGTAAAACCAAGCTTCAAAAGATAGTTATCCAACCTTGCATACCAAGCTCAAGGTGCAAACCATATCAGTATCATTTGATAGTAAAAAACCATCAGGTTGCTCAATATAAACTTCCTCATCAAGATCCCCATTCAAGAATGCACATTTAACATCCATCTGATAAACCTTGTAGTTTTTATAAGCAACATAGGTGAGAAATAATCTTACAACTTCAATCCTAGCTACTGGTGTAAAATTTTCTCCATTATCAATTCCTTCCTTCTGAGAATATCCTTTACAAACTAATCTAGCTTTATTCCTTATAACTTGATCATCCTCATTAAATTTATTCCTAAACCCATTTAGTTCTAATAACATTTTTATTTTTAGGCTGGGGAACCAAAGTCCATGTATTATTTTTCTCAATATGGTCTAATTCTTCTTCCATAGCCTTTAACCAAAATTCATCTTTACATGCCTCAATTATTGATACCGGTTCAACTTGTGAAATTAAATATACCTCATTAGTTGCTAGTCTTCTTCTTGTCATCAGTCCATTGCTCTTATCCCCAATGATTTGATCGTTAGAATTATTTAATATCACATACCTAGGAGTCCTCTGACTCTCAATTCCTCTTCCCTGTTCTTTAGTTACTGTAGAATTATCTAATGTTCTTGGAGTAACTGGTTCAACTCTCTCTTCTAGTAAAGGTGCAACCAGTTCAAATATAATCATTTCCACTATGGGTTATGGAATTATCTGTGTTCAAATAAGGTTGTAATCATATGCAAAGGTTTTGGTCGATCATAGGTGATCGAATTGGGTTTGTGTAAGACGTTTAAGACCTCGGATATTGAGCTTAACCAAAACTGTACTTAGGCATACGAGATGTTATTCTTGTAGTTCACTCACCTTTCTGGATTGTATCTATATTTCTTTTGTAGTCAGTGAGGCTCTTTTTGTGATGAGAAGTACACTCTAAGTAGTGTGCCTTCCTTCTTATGTAGGCCCATCTTATTGTAATCACATACTTACTACAGAAGTATTATCTGGCTATGGGTAGGCTTCCCACCGTGGTTTTTCCCTTTACCGAGTTTTCCACGTACAATTATTGGTGTTATGTGTTGTGTATGGATGGTAATTTTTCTATGATTTATGTTTATGCGTAATTGATATATATGTTATTCTGGTATTTGGTTTAAGCATTTTGGTAAAAGGTTTTGTGTGCTTAAAGTTTCATAATCTATTGACAACTGATTCACCCCCTCCTTCTCAGTTGTCCACCGGTTATCCTAACAATTGGTATCAGAGCCTAGTCCTCTCTGCAGAAGCTTAACTTATTGATGAAGATCCTATGGCATTTGATAGTTCATTTGTAGTTGTTTTCTAGAGAGAAACCCTTAAGATTGATTCAACAAATTACTGATTATGGAAGATTTAGATGGAGACTCATTTGAGATGTATTTGGAAAGAAATTTGGGAGATCATTGAAAAAGGCTACACCCCTTATAATCCGGCATCTATAAATCCTCCTCTGGTAGACTTGGATAAGAACATTGAAAATGACTGTAGAGATAGAGAAGCCCTCTTGAATTCACTTTCTAATCAACAAATAATGGGATTAACTGACCAATCATCTACAAAGGCTATATGGGATAAGTTGGAGACTCGGAATGAAGGTGACCTTACTCTTGACATTTCTAAACTTGATGGTTACTGAATGAGGTATGAGAACCTAAAAAAATGGAAGAATATGAAAGGATTACTACTTTTATGGAAAGTGTTAATGAAATTGCTATGGGTATTCAGTGTTGTGGTAGATCTCTGAGTGAAGATGAGATTGTTTCTAAAGTATTGAGAGTTTTGCCACTAGCTTACAATATGAAGGCTACTGCAATTAATGAGCTAAGGACAATGTCTAACACCTCTGTCAATAGGGATACTTTGGTTGGAAAGTTATTTGCCTTTGAGCTTGAAGAATTTGGCCCTCAAAGAGCTACAATGACTGAATCTGCTTTTCATGCATCTACATCATCAATCGACAAGAGTGATAAAAAATCTTTATATGTGAAGGAACTAGAAGAAATGAAGAAAGAAGATGAAGAGTTTGAGCAACTTGAAGCCCTATTTTATAGAAGAGTACCTAAAGGTCCGATAGGAAGTAAGTATGAAGGAAAACCAACTTTTAAATACTTTGCATGTAATAAGATAGGTCAGTTTGCATCTATATGTCTTGAGTGGAATTAAAGATTTGAGGAGAAAGCTAGAAGATATTTTAGGCCTAACCATGTTTATTAGAACAAGAATAAGCATAGGAGAAACAAAGACAAATTATTTTACTATGCGGATGAGGAAGGTGTGACTTATTTTGATGATGAGTTGGCACACAATTCAGCTAGTGGATCCGATAGTGGAAAGGAATGGGTATTTTTGGCAATCAACGAAGATTCTCTAGAACCTGTCATTCAAAATGAGGAAAAGGCCCTTATTGCTAAAATTGAAGGCAAGGATGAATGGGTGATAGATAGTGGATGTTCACATCATATGAATGGAGATAAAAGGAATTTTCTATCATTGCAAGAATTTGATGGTGGTCTGGTTAGATTTGGAGATGAAAAAGCATACATGATCAGAGCAAGAGGAACTATATCATTGGATGGTAAGTATAACGCTGGTAATATTTATTATGTTGAAGGTTTAAGGCATAATATTTTGAGTGTAGGATAGTTGGTGGATGAGGGATTTCAATTATAGTTCAAGGATGGAAAATGCAAAATCATCAACAAATCTGGATTAGAGATTTCAACAATACTCAGACTAAAGGTAACAACTTTCATTTGCACTCCGGTGAGAAGACATGTTTGATTGAACAATTGATGAGAGTTGGCTATGGCATAAGACGTTGTGTCATGTGAATTTTGATTGTATTGTAAAGATCAGTTCAACTAAGGATGTTAGAGATATACCTAAGATTGTGAAGCCCTATTATCCGGTATATAAGGAATGTCAAATGGGAAAGCAAGTCATAACTTCTTTTAAGAGTATACAAGACAAATGTAATGATGTTCTTGATCTTATCCATACTGATTTATATGGTCCCTCTAGAATAAGAAAATTTCACTGGGGTGCTAGATATTTTATGCTAATCATTGATGACTATTCTAGAATGATGTGGGTTAATTTTCTAAGGGAGAATTTTGAAGCCTTTGAAAAGTTCAACATCTTTAAAGCTAAAGTTGAGACAGAGACATGATTGAAGATTAAATGCTTAAGGTCAGATCGAGGTGGCGAATTCACATCTAGTGAATTTAATAGTTATTGTGAGAAGCATGGGGGAAGGAGGCAGTTGTCTGCACCTTAGACACCTCAGCAGAATGGTGTTGTGGAAAGAAAGAACATAACTATCTTGGATGCAGCTAGAACTATAATGATGGAAGCTAATCTGTCTCATATCTACTCGAGATAAGTTGTTAGCATGGCAATATGCACATTTAATAGAGTTCATATCAAAGGAGACATCGGTAAGACACCTTATGATTTATGGTTTGGTCATACACCTATAGTCAAGTATTTCAAAATCTCTGGTAGTAAATGCTATAATAAAATAGATGATTACATTGGAAAGTTTGATCCTAGATGTGATGAAGGGATATTTCTTGGTTATTATAATGAAAGCAAAGCATATAGATGTTATAACAAAATATTGTAGAGAATTGTGGAGAGTGCTAATGTCAAGGTGGATGAGTAGTGCAAAAGGTCAAATCAGAACTTATGAGAGAGAACCAGAAGTGGAGATGATCATAACTGAACCGGTAGCACTTGTATCAGAACAAACTATTGAACCAGTTACCCCACTGATATCAGAAAATTCAATAGTAACTGAAGATCAGAGTAGAGAAACAAAAAGTCAAAAGACTCCTAGGTATCTAAGGTTAAACCATTCATAAGATTAGATCATTGGAGACAAGAACAAAGAAGTAATGACAAGAAGAAGGTTGGCAGCTGATGAGGTATCTTTAATTTCTCATGTTGAACTGACATCGGTTATTGAAGCTTGTAAAGATGAATTTTGGATGAGAGCTATGGAAGAGGAACTAGATCAAATAGAAAAGAACAACACATGGACTTTAGTTCCCCAGCCTAAAAATAAGAATGTTATTTGAACTAAATGGGTCTTTAGGAATAATTTGAATGAGGATGCACAAGTTGTGAGGAATAAGGCTAGATTGGTATGTAAAGGATATTCTCAGAAGGAAGGAATTGATTATGATGAGACTTTTTCTCTGGTAGCTAGGATTGAAATTGTGAGACTATTTCTTGCTTACGTTGCCCATAAGAAATACAAGGTTTATCAGATGGATGTCAAGTGTGCATTTTTAAATGGAGATCTTGAAGTGCAATTTTACATTGAGCAACCTAATGGATTTTCACTTTTAGATGAGAAAAACATGGTTTGCAGGTTAAGGAAAGCTTTATATGGATTGAAACAAGCCCCTAGAGCTTGGTATGCTAGATTGGGAAAATATCTTTTGAAGCTCGGTTTCACTAAAGGTGATTGTAGACACCTAAAATTAATATTTAACTAACTTAAGCCTGTCAACATAATCAATTGACTTAATTGTGTTATCCTTACTCTTCTCAGTGTTAATTAAATCTAATTTAATGAATTGTATCACTATTATCGAATAATTAATTCGTCAAAAAAATTAATTATTCCCCTATTCTTCTAAAGTCCCCTCCAATAATTATTTCCTCTAAACCCACTTAGTTAATTAATTCTAATTAATTAACCTAGTCATGTGATTCCTAAAAATCACTTTTCCTAATCCCACTCAACCTAATTAATCCTTCTAGAATCTCTCATAATCATGCTTATCATTATCCCTCAATTTCTAGTTCCCACTCATGTCACATCAACATTGAGCCTCTCAAAGAAATTCAAACTTATTTGAATCCCTCAATGCATCCTTATTTTGAAATTTTTAATTCCTCATGTTTAAAATTCAAATTTCTACCCCCTTTACCCAAGGAATTTTATATTCATATTTATTTTCCCAAGGCACCCTTGATCCATGCCTTATATCTCAAATAAACTTCAACCGTCCATAAGGAAATCAATCTTGGCCCTCCATTGGCCTCCTCCAATCTATAAATTGGAGCTTCTTCTCCTCACAAATCAATCATCTTCTTCATAGCATCCTCATTCTGCTTCTATCATCTTCTATCTTTTATTATCATGCCATCATAATGTCTTCATGATCCTCTATCCAATCCTCTTCTAATCCAAATCCTCATCTATCTATCACAATCCAATCCAAATCCTCATCTATCTATCACAATCCAATCCAAATATTCATCCAACCTATCTCGTTGAGAACAAGGAGAGAAATCCACATTCACTCCATCTCTCTCCAACTCTCCATTAGTCAAACTTTGGAGCTTGCAAAGTTTGTGGAGGCAAGGAGGACAAGGAAGAGTTACTTTCAATGGGAGCTTCATGAGTATATTCCATTTATGTTATTTTGTTTTCATGACGTTCTTGTTTAATCTTTCTTGATATCTCATTTTAAATAGTTTTTAGTTTTATTGAATAGTAATCATGCACCAACCATTTTATTGTGAGACATTTTGGCATGCTAATCAAATCCAAGTGGCAATCCTCTCATCTATAGACCTTGCACATCCAACTTGTCTTTTATCATCCATCAATCTATCCACACCTTGCCCATTGGGATGTCTCCTTCCCATGTTTGACAGTTCATCCAATTTCATCCCCTGCCCATTGGGATGTCTCCTTCCCTAGTCTGACAGTTTATCCAAATCCCTGTCCTCGTCTTGGCAAGAGATGTCAGTTGGTCATGTGCATGTTGTTTACATGCTTGAGCTTTTCTCTTTATTTTCATCTTGTGTCCTAGGACTATACTTGTTCAGGACTACCTTGATCATCCTATATCTTGGTATGTCTTGGCTGGTGTATAATGGGGCATAGTTTTCATGGCATGGTGTGTTTGAAGGTCTTCCTTTTACGAACTGACAACCCTGCATTAGTGTTTATCAATACTTGCATAATTGTGTGCAAGGTATTCCTATTTGACTAAGCGTCAGTCCATGCCTCAGATCTTCATATCATCTTGGTTCTTATAATCAGTGGTGTAGACTAGATACATGGCAATATCAAATCTAGGTTTGCTCTCTATACTTGCTCAACAAGAAATCCAATCCATTTATCATTTCTTTGTCTCATTTCATTCATAACACTCCAACCCATCCTAGTTCCCTCTTTCATTATCTTCATCCTTTCATCACTTATTCTTCTAATTCCTTTCAAGAGCACACCTGTGTTCTTCGAACCCACATGTCCTCTCGAGGGGGCATACAACTACTTCCTCATCATCCTTCCTCCTCATCATTCTTCCTCATCTCATGACTGCGGCATCATGCTATTACTTCTTATCCTTTTCTTCATCTCATGACTGGGGCATCATGCTACTAGTCCTTATCCTCTTCTTCTACTATGTTTTATTATCCTTTTCTTCATCTCATGACTGGGGCATCATGCTACTAGTCCTTATCCTTTTCTTCCACTATGTTTTATTCTGTTGGCATTTTTCATGTTTATGTTGTGATTGTCATTGATGGAAACACCCTTGTATTGAGATCCCCTTTATATGTATGAGCTCATGCTCAACCGGTTTATGTTCCAACCGATATGTTGTATTCTAGTCTTTAGACTAGTAGTGATTTTGCAGAATGTGTTTCCCGGTCTAAAGTGGCATGTCAACCCCAAGCGGTTCGCAGATCACAAGTGGTACAAGTAAGAAAAGCGACACAACACATTCTTACCAGTCTTCATTTTTGTCAAACCGGCAACCGGCATTTTGTATGAACCAGTAACACTCTGTGATGAGTTACCAACCGACATTTTGTGATGAGTTACCAATCCACCGATTGTTTGACGGTGCCGACACATTGACGGTGATTCTTGTGTCATGTTACTGAGTATGTCTAGATTCATTGAACCTAGGAAATTGTAATGTAATCCTATTGGACTGACATGAAATCAGATTCCTTTAAAAAGGACATCATGTCTAGGGTTTTTGTGTTGTTGAAGAAGTTGCGAATAGGGTTTATGTTGAGCTAGGGTTTAAGGTGGAAGTGGAGAGCGATCTTATCTGAGAAGATCAAGTTGTAACTGAGAGAGATAGAGAAGACTAAAGTAATGCTGGAATCCATTAGCTGTGAGCAATACTAGATCTAACCAAGCAGTTTGTGCTATTAGATAGATCAAACACTTGTTGATTACTCACATCTTTGACAAGTCTGTAGCCCTTAACCAGGTAGGTCTCAAAGCCTTTGTAAAATCCTCTAACAACGTGGTTCACACATGTGAATCTAAAATCCTCTAACAAGGTAGTCTTTAATAGGACTTATCTCCTAACAGAGATTGAGATTCCTAATAGGATCTATTCTGGTAAAGAACATTGTAAGACCTTAACCGGTCTAACCTTAACTGGTCTGGTTTCTATTCTGCAGATAGTGACTTGTGAGTTCCATCTCACCGTGGTTTTTCCTAGTTGGGTTTCCACGTCAAATATCTTGTGTTATGGTTGTATTGCTTTTGTGGGTGAATGTTTTATTCACATTTTGGTTTGTATGTGTGATAACCGGTTTGATTGTTAGACTGCTTTACCGGTTTATCTCTAGACTGTGTAAGTGTCTTAGTGCAAATATTTTTGGCATACTAATTCACCCCCCCCCCTCTTAGTATTCATCAATTGGTATCAGAGCCAACCTTTCTAAAATTTTAACCACTTGGAAAGAGATATGGGGGAATACACATTGAGGGAACTTACTCAATGACTCACTAAGTCTGAGCAAGCCTATGATGATCTTATGGTCAAATACAAGGCATCTCAAGAAAAAAGAAGAGAACAAGCAGAGAGGTTGATGGAACTATCTAAAAGTAGTTCTGAAGATGAAGCTAACATGGAAGCTATGATTGCTGAAGTGAATAAGCTGAATGATTCAAACTCCAATTTGAGAAAGGAGTTGGAACGACTGACTATTTGGTTTAGCCAAGAGCTTGAGAACTAGAGAAAAGTTGAAGATCTGGTAAAAGACAAAGATCATGAGATCTCCAAGTTGAAACATGAGATTAGTGCACTAACTGCTCGCCTTCATGAGAGTAGAATGGAAAAAGAAGACATGCAAGGATAATTGAACATTGCCATCTCTGAAAATGCAAGTCTTATGGAGACAAACACTGCTTTTTCCAAAGAACTCTTTGAATCAAAGGAAATACTAGCTAAGTTTGGCAAAAGTACAGTCAGGCTAGAGCAAAAGCTTGAGTCATCTAGACTGGCAAAGAATACCAATGGTCTTGGTTTTCCTAGACATGAGGAAGGAGAATCCTCAAGAACAAATGCTAAAGCATCAAAGAAGAAACCGACACTCAAAGGAAAAGGTAAGAAAAAATTCAAACCTATTTGCTTTAACTGTCTTAAAGAAGGACACATTGCCAATGTATGTAGGAGCAAAGCCTACAATAATTTTCCTTATTTTATCAACAATGTACCAAGATCCAATAAGTTCAATGGTCATTGTTATGCATGCAACAAGTTTGGGCATAGAGTATTTGAAAGCAGGTCTGTAATGGATAACACTGGAAGATATCCTCAGAGGACCCAAGGAATTGGTCCTGAATCTTTTATGAACCGGAACCACAACCGGTTTAATGTCTTCAATCATCAATCAAGAAGCGGTGGTCATCAAGTAGCAACCGGATGGAGAGAAAGTTGTATGATCTGTCATGGTCATGGTCACACTGCTGCAACATGCAGAAGGAAGAATGGAAACATGTACAATGGACCTTGGAGAGCACCTAGACATGTTTGTTATCACTGCAACAAACCGAGTCACATTGCAAGATTCTGCAGAAGCAGAAAAAGTATATCTGATGATATACCGATCACTCAGGAAGGAGAAATAGATGTTGAAAAATTTCAAGAAGACATGAAGAAAATATGGAAGAAGAAACCAGTATTATTGGAGGAGGAACCGGTTTCTGCACCTAGTGTGGAAATATCAGAACCGGCAAACTAGGCCTCAAAGGCTTAGGGGGAGAAAATGACAAAATGCTTTTGAACCCCAGGTTAACACTGATAAAAGACCTTAACCGATATGCTACACCTGTCGCTTGGCAGAAGACCGGAAATGGTAAAAAGGAAAATTAGGGTTTACGCCCTAATATAGGAGTATTAATGATGGTAGGTGAGAGACATGTATAAATGCAATTTTCAAATCATTTCTCACTATCTGTTTTTCGAGCGAAGAAAAGTTGTCTAGTGCAGAGCGAAGAAAATGTGATTTTGAGCTTAGATTTCAAGAAATTGGAGAGCTTTGAAAGAGATTCAAATATAGTTTGCAAGCGGTAGTGGAGAACACAAAGTGATGATTTGGCATCCGATGAAGAGTGAAGTAAAGCAAAATCAGGAAGGCCTAAATTCGCGTTTGAAAGGTATTTTTCATGTTCTTGAAATAATCTTCAATGGCTTCCGCATCTCATACCAGTTCAAGCACATCTATTGAATCAAAAAGTTTTATTCAAAGAAAGGGCAAATATAATGCTTTGTCACAAGTTCCAACTGGAGTCATAGTCGAAGAAGGAATTTCAGACTATATTGATTGCAAGATAGAAGACCTAGGGTCCTTAGCCATTCATACTCAATTAGGTCTATTTTGCGGAAAGGACAATAGGATCAAACTGGACTTTAGTATCTTAGAGAAGAAGAAACTCCATAATGCAGTGTATTTTTTGGAAGATTTCATAGAGGATCACATCAGAATCATCTTGAGTAGAGTCCATGGTGACAAGATGTACCTGGAGAGAATGCATGATATCACGCCTGAGGCAATTCATGCAGTCATCGATTTCTACAACACAGGGGAAGTGTCAGCCCTAAGAATGGTAAGCAAAATAGAAATGACCAAGCTCACCGGTTCAACAAGTGATTCATGAGGTATGATAGTTAATCCTATCAAGGATGAACTAGTAAAATACGCCTGCATGGTGATAGGCTATAGAACATTCTTAGCCAGCAGGATTAATTATGTATCTGCTGTAGCAGTAAATGTCGCTTACCGGATGATTATAAAGGATAAATCATTTGACTTATGCACCGGTATGAAAAGGCAACTCCTGTTAAATATCAAGGCAATCAAAAAGGATAATTCACTAAGATTTAAATTTGGACAACTACTGGTAGGGTTGTTTTTCTATTTCCAAGGCTACTTTCCGGGTGTAGGAGATGTCCAATGGTCCCTTGACCAACCGGTAACCAAGTAGATAAAGGAAAGTGTGCAAGCCATTGGAACCGGCTACCCTGAGATACTGAACAAATACTTTGATGAGTTCAGAAGAAAGATGAGTCAGAGGATGTGAATCTCAGGTGACATAGTGACGAAGTATGAAGATGACATCTATTTCACTATTTAGGTGGACAAATGTCTAATGGAGGCTGTTGAGCCTAGAATGGAAGAAGTGGACCCTATGGGCTATGAGGTCATGTTTGACATGCTGGAAGGGTATACTTCAACCCTTATTACCTCACCTCTTGATCCAAAGGCGAAGCAAACCGGAACCTACTTGGAGAGGATCGCACCAGTTGAAGAACCATCGGTGAAAAAGGGAAAAGAACCAGCAACCAAGAAAGCTAAGGCACTGCCTGCGGCATCAGCACCAGCTACCACTGAGACTCCAAGAGTAACCAAGCGGTCACCGGCAAAATTCTTCCAAAGAAAGAGGAAGACTAAGGCAAATGAACCAGACTCGGAAGAAACTGAGTCTTATGAACAGCCAAAGAAGGCTAGACAGACCAAGAAGGTGAAGAAGAATGAACTGGCAACATCCGCACCAATAAATATAGATATCTCCTCTTACAAACCTTTGACACATTGTCAAAGAACAGTGAAGAATATTAGGAGAAAGTTACTTCATGATTTAATTGATTATTATGATGATTTTAATAGTGAAGAAAAAGATGAAGTACTCTAGGAAATCATTCTTTATTTATGCAAAAATGACCGGTCACCATCAGAGATTAAATCTCAGACATTGGATTCATTATTTAAAGCATTGGATAACAAATGGCACATTGCCATTGCAAAGGAACAAGAGATTAGGGAGAAAGTTTTTGCACATTACTTCCTTGAACTCTCAAATTCAGAATTATTTGAAGTATTAGATCAAAATAAAGGTCTCTTCTTCACAAGGAGAAGAAGACTGTAGTTGTTGGAAGGGAGAGTTGATGATATAGAAAAGGATACACATCAACACATGGCCCATGCTATCAGCTCACACAAAGCTCGAATGGCCAACCTCCAAGCAGAAAAGGAACCAGTTATTTCCAAATCGGATGAAGTTTTTGATGAGGAAGGAAACCTAGTGGAGGAACCAATCGACACCATAGATGTCAATGCCCTGGATATAGAAGATGTCACTCAGGACATACCTTCTAAGGGAACTAAACAGGGGCAATAGGCTGATCAGGGTGGTGAACAAGCTGTGGACACATAGCAAGCGGCAAAAGACAAGGAAGAAGAGAAAAAGAAGAAGGATGAAGATGAGAAACAAAAAAAGGAGGAAGAGAAAAAGAAAGAGGAAAAGGAGAAAAGAAAAGATGAAGAGAAGAAGAAGCAAGAAGAAGAAAGGAAAAAGAAAGAAGAAGAGGACATGGAAGAAAAGAAGAAGAAGGAAGAAGAAGGAAGAAGAAGAAAAGAGGAAGAAGGAAGAAGAAGAAAAGAGGAAGAAGGAAGAGGAAGAAAAGAAGAAGAAAGAAGAGGAGAAGAGGAAGAAGGAAGAGGAAGAAAAGAAGAAGGAAGAGGAAGAAAAGAAGAAAAAGGAAGAGGAAGAGAAGAAGAAGAGGGAAGAAGAAGAAAAGGAAGAGCAGAAGAGGAGAGCAGAGGAGAAGAAAAAGGCAGAAGAAGACAAGTAAGAAGAGAAGAGAAGAGAAGCGGAAAAGAAGAAAGTTGAAGAAGCCAAGGAACGTGAAGCGGAAAAAAGCTCTCAGGTGGAGACTCTGAAGGCAACCAAAAGTCAACCCTCACCGGTTGATCTTTCTAGTTCTATCGATCTCCAATCTGCAAGTGAGTCGGAGCTTATGCAGAGCATCAAGGTTTCTCAAGAGCACCTTGAGATCATTTGCAGGAAAAAGGAACAAGACATCATTCAGGCAGCTGTAGACACACTTATCAGTTTAATCCCTGGTACTAATCTTCCTGACACTGATTCATCACTAGTACAACTCAAACTTTTGTGTACTGTAGTGGATGATCAGGTGCAAAGCCTAGAAGAAGCAGCTGAGGCCAATGTAAAGAAAGAGCACCAAAAGGCTCTTAATGTTGCTCTGGTGAAGAAACTAAATGAGCTTAGGACTGATCTGCTAAAGGATCATATGGACATAAGGAGTGCTTTGGATGATGGAAACCTGCTACTCAGCAAAATCTGTCAACCTCATCTATTCTGTGATGATGTGCTAGCCAAGAATCGATAGCTTCAAATGGACTTAAAGTCCTACTTGAGCACATTAAAGACTCATTATGACTCCTTTGCAGCATATGGGCAAACCATTCATCGGTTCCAGATCCAGTCAGCCAAGATAGAGCAAGAGATCAGCACAAGGTCTAGGGACTTGCAGGAGCTTCAACTGGTATTACTTCCATGACTGCAAATTCTCCAAAAATGCTATCTAAACCTGGATGCCCTGACAGTCACTCAAGAGCTGAGCACAATAGATGCCATGGAGGAACAGGTATCACAAATGCAGACAGAGAAGGAAGTGGCGACCTCCCTACTCGAGTCCTGGTCTCTTTCCATGAAACAATTTTTGCAAGACTACAAAGCGGTTTTTGACAAGTATTATTCATTATTGTCATAAACTCTTTTATATATATATGGAAATAGGTTTTTGCAGCGGTACTTTGTCATTGTTGGCAAAGGGGGAGAAGTATATGGTTTTAAAATTTTGATGGTCTTAAATTTTTTGAAATTTTGATATATCAAGGGGAGAAGTATATCAGAGGGAGAAGTATCTATCTTCAAATTTTAATATATGCTGTGATATATGCTATATGCTCTGAATGCAAAATTGCTATACACTCTGTTGATTAAGGGATAGTGTATATGCTTAGGGGGAGCAATTTTGTTAATGGCAAGTTCTTGTTGTAAAACACTTAGATGTGAAAATTTTATTTTCCTAAGTGTTGCCATCAATGCCAAAGGGGGAGATTGTTGGCATTTTTTATGTTTATGTTGTGATTGTCATTGATGGAAACACACTTGTATTGAGATCCCCTTTATATGTATGAGCTCATGCTCAACCGGTATTTGTTCCAACCGATATGTTGTATTCTAGTCTTTAGACTAGTAGTGATTTTGCAGAATGTGTTTCCCGGTCTGAAGCGGCATGGCAACCCCAAGCGGTTCGTAGATCAGAAGCGGTACGAGGAAACAAAGTGGCACAACACATTCTTACCTGTCTTCATTTTTGTCAAACCGACAATCGACATTATGTATGAACTGGTAACACTCTGTGATGAGTTACCAACCAGCATTTAGTGATGAGTTACCAATCCACTGATTGTTTGACGATGCCGACACATTGATGGTGATTCTTGTGTCGTGTTACTGAGTATGTCTAGATTCACTGAACCTAGGAAATTGTAATGTAATTCTATTGGACCGACATGAAATCAGATTCCTTTAAAAAGGACATCATGCCTAGGGTTTTTGTGTTCTTGAAGAAGTTGCGAATAGGGTTTATGTTGAGCTAGGGTTTAAGGTGGAAGTGGAGAGTGATCTTATCTGAGAAGATTGAGTTGTAACTGAGAGAGATCGAGAAGACTGAAGTAATGCTGGAATGCATTAGCTATGAGCAATACTGGATCTAACCAAGCAGTTTGTGCTATTAGATAGATCAAACACTTGTTGATTACTCACATTTTTGACAAGTCTGTAGCCCTTAACCGGGTAGGCCTCAAAGCCTTTGTAAAATCTCTAACAAGGTGGTTCACACATGTGAATCTAAAATCCTCTAACAAGGTAGTCTTTAATCGGACTTATCTCCTAACAGAGATTGAGATTCCTAACAGGATATGTTCTGTTAAAGAACATTGTAAGACCTTAACTGGTCTAGTTTCTATTCTGCAGATAGTGACTTGTGAGTTCCATCTCACCGTGGTTTTCCCTAGTTGGGTTTCCATGTCAAATATCTTGTGTTATGGTTGTATTGCTTTGGTGGGTGAATGTTTTATTCGCATTTTGGTTTGTATGTGTGGTAACCGGTTTGATTGTCAGACTGCTTTATCGGTTTATCTCTAGACTGTGTAAGTGTTTGAGAGCAAAGATTTTTGGCATACTAATCCACCCCCCCTCTTAGTATTCATCATATTCTTCTTTGATATAACATCATTTCATGATGCTATATCAAAGAGGGGCAAAATGTAGACACCTAAAATTAATATTTAATTAATTTAAGCCTGTCAACATAATTAATTGACTTAATTGTGTTATCCTTACTCTTCTTAGTGTTAATTAAATCTAATTTAATTAATTCTATCACTATTGTCCAATAATTAATTTATCAAATAAATTAATTATTCCCCTATTCTTCTAAAATCCCCTCCAATAATTATTTCCTCTAAACCCACTTAGTTAATTAATTCTAATTAATTAACCTAGTCATGTGATTCCTACAAATCACTTTTCCTAATCCCACTCAACCTAATTAATCCTTCTAGAATCTCTCATAATCATGCTTATCATTATCACTCAATTTTTAATTCCCACTCATGTCACATCAACATTGATCCTCTCAAAGATATTCAAATTTCTTTGAATCCCTAAATGCATCCTTATTTTGGAATTTTTAATTCCTCATGTTTGAAATTCATATTTCTCCCCCCTTTACCCAAAGAATTTTAAATTCCTTTTTATTTTCCTAAGGTACCCTTGATCCATGCCTTGTATCTCATATCAATCTTGGCCCTCCATTGGCCTCCTCCAATCTATAAATTGGAGCCTTTTCTCCTCACAAATCAATTGTCTTCTTCATAGCATCCTCATTCTACTTCTACCCTCTTCTATCTTTTATTATCATAATGTCTTCATGATCCTCTATCCAATCCTCTTCTAATCCAAATACTCATCGATCTATCACAATCCAATCCAAATATTGATCCAACCTATCTCGTTGAGCACAAGGAGAGAAATCCATAATCACTCCATCTCTCTGCAACTCTCCATTAGTTAAACTTTGGAGCTACCAAAGTTCAAGAAGGCGAGGAGGACAAGGAAGAGTTACTTGCAATGGGAGCTTCATGAGTATATTCCATTTATGTTATTTTGTTTTCATGATGTTCTTGTTTAATCTTTCTTGATATCTCATTTTAAATGGGTTTTGGTTTTATTGAATATTCATCATGCACCAACCATTTTATTGTGAGACAATAATGTTGATAGTAACTTATATTATAAGATCACTGATGATGACATATTGATTGTTGAGGTCTTTGTTGATGGTATCATTTTTGGAGGTGAGGATAAGTTATGTATGGAATTCTTTGATAATATGAAGAATGAATTTGAGATGTCTATGATTGGGGAGAGGAAATTTTTCTTAGGTTTGCAGATTACTCACACTGATAAAGGTATTTTTATCTATCAAACTAAGTATGCTAGAGAGTTGTTGGAGAAATTTGGTATGGAAAATTCTAAACCTATTGGTACTCCTATGGTTACAAGTGAGAAATTGACAAAGAAAGATGCATCAACTCCGGTAAATCCTACAAGGTATAAATCTATGATTGGAGGTTTGTTATATTTGACTCAAACTAGACCAGATTTAATGAATGAAGTTTGTATTGTATCAAGATATCTGAGTGATCCTAGAGAGAATCATGAGAGTGTGATGAAAAGGATTTTTCAGGTATTTACAAGGAACAACTGAGTGTGGTTTGTGCTATCCTAAAGATGATGACTTTACACTATGTACATATACAGATGCAGACTGGGCTAGAGATGTTGATGGCTAGAGGAGCACATCCGGTGGAGATTTCTTTCTTGGAAAGAAACTTGTTTCATGGATCAACAAGAAACAATTATGTAATTCTTTATCTATCGCTAAAGCTCAGTATGTTTCTACTACTACTAACTGTACACCAGTTTTGTGGATGAATAAAACTTTGAAGGATATAAGGGTAGATTGTAATGAGCCAGTAGTTATTCACTGTGATAACTCTATTGCTATTGAAATATCAAAGAATATGGTATTTCATTCTAAGACAAAGCCCATTTCTATCGTATAATTTTCTAAAGGAGAAGGTGGAAGAAAATGAAGTCAGACTGGTTTATGTGCACACTAAAGAGTAGATTGCAGATATCTTCACTAAAGCTTTGCCTAAGGAATCATTTGAGTACTTCAAAGATAGATTGGGAGTCTATGCCCCTCTGATAGAGACTTCAGTGATGTTGATTGGCATTAGTCTGGTATGCATTTATCAGAGCTATCATTCATTCTGGATTGATGTGTTGGTGATACTACTCAAGGGGAGTAGTCAACTGTGTGGTTCAGAAGATTTATGATTTTTATTTGATGTTTATGTCAGATTTCTAGCATTGATGTCAAATGGGGAGAGATATTTATGTGAAAAATAGAGCTTAACAGGGATATCATTTATAGGGGGAGTTTGGTTTATTGGTTCAAAACTTCATTGTTATATCATTTTGGGGAGATTGTTGGATGTCTTCCTTTGGGGGAGACTTGTTTGGCATTTCTTAGCACTTGGATATTTTTCACATCTAGTGTGTCCATCAATGCCAAAGGGGGAGATTGTTGGCAATTTAGAGGAATTGATTATGTGTTGCATTGATGTCTATCGGGTTCCAATAGAGTGGTTGGATGTTCTTCTCTAGTATGCTCTGGTTTGTGGAATTGGTTTAGAATAGTTATTCATGTGTTCTTGATGGGTATCACATTCAATTGGTTCAAGATTTGATGATACATAAGATATCATTTATTCTAGTAAGCCTTTTGGTTACTAGTAGAGGTTTTACCGGTAGAGCTTTGTTGAATATCTTTTAATGATTTTGATAAGTGGTGTTAGTGCGGCTTCTAGAAGGTTATTAGGATGCTTAAGGTTATCATGTTCAGGTTCTAGTTGATCGATGGTGTTTCATTTGGCTTATGGCAACCTATTTTAGGTCTGGTCTTATTCTATTAGGTTATGGACTGGTTTATGTAACGTGTTGGTTGATGCTCCCAATACATTACTGGTTGGATTAATTGATTCTTTTATGTTGTTTCGATCTTAGGCTGACTTGGTTTATCATTGGTTTGCGGGTTTATGTAATGGATTTATTGTATTATCTTTTAGGTAGACAACTTAAATTTTTAGGTCCCCAATTGGTATAAATATGATGTAAGATCTCTTTCTAGATCTGGGTTATGGGATTATCTGTGTGCGAATAAGGTTGTAATCATATGCAGAGGTTAAATGGTCAATCATAGATGATCAAATTGGGTTTGTGTAAGAGGTTTAAGATCTCTGTTATTGAGCTTAACCAAAACTATACTTAGGCATAGGATATGATATTCTTGCAGTTCACTCATCTGTCTGGATTGTAATCTAGATTTCTTTTGTAATCAGTGAGGATCCTTTTGCGATGAGCAATATGCTCTAGGTAGTGTGCCTTCTAGCATGTGCAAGCCCCTCATATTGTAATCAAATTCTTACTACAGAAGTATTATCTAACTATGGGTAGGCTTCCCACCATGGTTTTCCCTTTATCAAGTTTTCCACGTACAATTCTTGGTGTTATGTGTTGTGGATGGATGGTAATTTTTCTATGATTTTTGTTTGTGTATAATTGATATATATGTTATTCTAGTATTTGGTTTATGCATTTCGGTAAAAGGTTTTGTGTGCTTCAAGTTTCAAAATCTATTGAAAATTGATTCACCCACCCCACCTCTCAATTGTCCATCGGTTATCCTAATAGTGTGATGCTGAAAAATGAGATCGGGTGGTTTAGAACATAACCCCACTTTCCTCCACACAGTGGAATACGGAAGAGCCTAAGAAAGTAATTCAATATTACTAACTCTTGTAAAGGAGAGTCAAGTAACACTCTTAGGGTTTCTATTTATTTTCTTCTATGAAAGGAAAATGAGCTAAATGTGCAATGATGACTAAGTAAGCTAGAAAGATGAAGGAAATGTAAACTGCAATAACAGAGAAATATAAAATTGAAAGTAAGACACAAAGTATAGAGCTAAAGGGGAAATTCTGGTATGCACCAGATATCAGAATCTGGGCCTGATTGAGCTATACCAGGGCACTCTAGTCCCCCTTATTGTACTTAGATAGACTTCTGGAATTTACTTGTTGAAGCATTGAGATGCACAACTACCAAAGAATGACCAAAATTATAGAGGATCGGGGCACTGGGTGCATGGGGGATCTAGTCCTAGGGTTATGGGACCTCCTTGAAAAATGTTGTTTGGGTGGCTATATAGGTTTTTGCCTTATTCAAACCCCTTGTTTAGGTGATTTCTACCTCCAAAAATAGCAAATAAAGTATTGAAATGTGTGTGTGATAGAATCTCATGTGTTCACAAGATCCTAAATGAGCTAGAATACAAGAATTAGAGTTATACCATATGTTATGAGTATAACCCTAGATATGAATGAGAATGATTCAAATCACAAATCCAGTAACGGATCTAAAGAAATAATGTAGGTCTAGAAACTAGTGTTGTGAAACTCATGTAAAGATATCAAAATAAGATGAAACCACGTCAAACCCTAAGGGAGAGGTAAAAACCAATCAATAGTCGATGATCTCCTATTATTCTTCAATATCTCCAAAGATTCAATGGATGATGAAAATGTTTGATGTAGACTTGATGAAAGCTTGATTTTCTAATTGAAGACTTCATAAAAACCTACAGTTTCACTTCACAAGAGACTCCTTCAATTGCTTGAGTTGTTGGACCCTTCAAATGAGGAAAGAAAAGGCTATATATATGAAATAGTGGATGTTTTTTTTATCAAAAGACAACCTAGAAGTGATATTTTTTCATACTCATTTGGATTTAAACATTATAATACCAGAAAAACATGATCTTGAAATTTGGGGAGAAAAAGTTGGGATTAGTATGATTCACACCGGTCCTATCAACGTTTTACCAAATTTCTAGGGATGCAAGGTAACGTGATTATAAGGGATTAAGTGCACCAAGATGGTGGACAGAAAAGTGGCCACATGCAAAAAAAAGGAAAGAAATTTTTCATAACCCATGCGTGTTCTAGAAATTCAAAAATGTGTTAGGGTTGGTAACACCAAGCCTAGCCAAAAACAATTAAAAAAACAAAAAGTTCCTCAAAACCCATATGGGTTTTGAGGAACATTATATTTTATAACAAAAAATCAAAAGGTCCTCAAAACCCATACGGGTTTTGAGAAACATTATATTTAAATTAGAAAATAGTATGGGTTTTGAGGAAGTTTTGGCCTTAGTTTTGCATAACTCATATGGGTTATGTAGAAGTAGGAACTAATAAGGAAGTGGGGAGAGAGATGGAGGGAGAGAGAGGGAAAGAAAGAGAAGGGAGAGAGGGTGAGAATATGATTAAGAGAGGAGAGGAAGAGAGAGAGAAATTAGGGGTAGGAAGAGAGGGATAGAATAGGATAATGAGAGGGGGAGGGAGAGAGACATAGAGAGAAGGGGATAGGAAGAGAAGGAGATAGATAGGGAAAGAAAGAGAATGGAGAGAGAGAGAGAGAGAGAGAGAGAGAGAGAGAGAGAGAGAGAGAGAGAGAGAGAGAGAGAGATTAGGAAAAGGAGAGGGGGAGAGGGAGAGAGAGGGAAATTGGGAAAAGGAGAGGAGGAGAGGGAGAGGGAGAGAGAGGGAGATTGGGAAAAGGAGAGGGGGAGAGGGAGAGAGAGAGAGAGAGGAAGATTGGGAAAAGGAGAGAGAGAGAGAGAGAGAGAGAGAGAGAGAGAGAGAGAGAGAGAGAGAGAGAGAGATATGAGGTAGAGAGAGAACGAGAAGGGGAAAAGGGTGAGAGACTTGGCAGAGAGAGAAGTGTGAGGGGGAGAGAGATGAGATATAACTAAAGAAGGAAAATTAGGGCTCAAAATAGACAAAGATGGTGATGGGGGAAGGAAGATGAGAGAGAGAAAAATAAGAGAGACATTCATGTATACAAACATATATACATATATATATATGTAAATATAGGTATATATAACTATAGATATGCATATATACATACATAAACACATATTATATATGTATATCTATACATATGTGTAGTAAATGCTAGTTTTACAAGCTTACATTCACAATTCTACATAACCCGTACGGGTTTTGCGAAACACAAAATAATGGTTTTAGTTCTACATGACCCATACGGGTCATGTAGAACTGTGAATAATAGTTTTAGTTCTACATAACCCGTATGGGTTATGTAGAACTGTGAATAGTACCTTTTGTTTTTCAAAACCCATGTAGTTTATGGCTTGGTAAGAGGCTTGGGAAATGACCGTAAGGCTTGCAAGCCGATTTTCCCCCCACGTTTGTCCCTTTACACAATTTTTCATCTTCCAACATGATTTATTGACTTCGCCATCATCAGGTATACAAATGATCAAGTGGGTATCTCTAAAATTACCACCATAATCTCACATGTCCTCTTAGTTTTCTGACCATATAAAGTTTTTTATTTTTTGACAACATTAGCATTGTAAACTTTAATTTTCTTTACTAGTGCCTTGACAGTCCTCACTGACATATGTCTTCCATTTTTTTAACAACTTTTGATTTACTTGACCAAATTTAAATAAAATTACATATTATTGTTCTAGACTATATTCTATAAACTTTAAAAAAAATAAGTTTGCATTTTCGATTATTTTGATGCAAGTTATGCCGAGCGCACAAACAGGTACCAAATTTTCAGGATGCGGTCACTTCCAAAAATCATTTAAAAAAACATACTCAATGGAAAATTATAAAAAATACATAAATTCTAGAACTCACTCTTACCTATAATTGTACCAAACGGTTTTACAAAATACTAAATATAACTATATATTTTGTGCAGCGCATGAAAACAACTATGTTATGTTTTTTTGAAAAAATGAGGAACAATTTTTTGTGCACGAGAGGTTTGACCCTCTTAATCTTATCCATTTTTTTTTAAAATTAGTAGTTTAGAAACTAGATTCAAAGTAATACAATTATTATTATTTTCTCAACTCCTATTTTTAAATGCATGACCTTCAAATATCTCTTTAAAGTTTAGGTTTACCTATTTTCAAAAGAAAACTGGCCACTTATGACCCCCTTTTTGTTCACCATCTTGGTGCACTTACCCAAGGTGATCCCCCAGTTTGTGCAAATTTTCAAGGTGTTTAGATAAGTGAAATATGGCCTTGAAGGTCAAAATAGGGCCTAATTAGGGCTTTGATGAATTAATTGATTAAAAGGATAAAATAAAAAGGGGAACACTTAGGGTTAAGGGCCCAATTTTATGATGTGTAGAATGATGAGAGAGGACTTTAGATTTAATTAAATTAATTAATTAAATTCTTAAAGGGAATTTATAATGAAAAGTGAAATACAATAAGGTGGATGCTAACCTAAGCATGAAATTGTTCCACCCAATTAAGGGTGTACAATTTATGACACTACATTTAGCGTCCACTTTTGTAGTCATATGAAACTATGTGCATATGATAGCTAAAGTACAAGAAAGTAAACATTTTATGAAAATGGATAATATCCATAAGGTGTCACTTGAAGCCCCTAGCAGTATCTAAAATACACTTGTTAGGAACTGCATCCTACAAAACCACATTGTTAGGTAAAAGAAAAAAAATCACCTAAATGCTTACTAAGGAAATGATGAAATTCACGGGTAGCTATATACCACCCTCTTTCGGCTTGCCAATTAGTGAGTTGAATCAGGGTATCATGTTTACCATATATAATTGTGAAGGTACATTGATGACAAATACTCGCAATAAGGTTTGATACAAGATCAAAACTAATGGAGAATCATTTGGCAAGAATGAGATCTAAGTCATGATTCTAACAAAATCAAGTGTGCAAGAATTAGAGCTCTCTAACACAAGACGTGAAAGATTAAGTGTAGAATGTAGAATTGGGGTGTTGGGAAAGAATTACATTTTAAATTATGAAAAGGAGGAAGAGATTATTATCTAAAGACATCCACCTTCAAGAATAGAGAGGATCTTTGATAAAGATAACATATTTTTAAGAAAAGAGGATTCTTAGTGAAGGATTGCACACTTTCACTAAGGACATATTTTTCATGAAAGATGTATCATTTCAAACAAAGAATAGGCCCTAAACAAAGAACTCACATCTTCTATGTAAGAAATGATATCGAATGAAAAATGCAACTCAATCAAAGAAAAGGTGAATCATTGAAGAAAAGAATAGAAGATTGAAATATCAATATTGCCCCCCAAATATAGAGACAAGAAAATCAAAGAGGGTTCTTTTATAAAACCACTCTTCTAAAAGAAGGAGATAGATCCTCATCAATGATAAGAACATCCACAACATAGAAGACTTCATTATAAAAGATACCACTCAATGAAGAAAATAATTTTATGAATGATTATAGACTTCCACACCAAGGAAGAGGTCCCAATTAAGGATATGTACTTAATATCGTCATTAGGGATACTTGTTCTAATAAAAAAAAGGAGATCCCCCAACAACGATATACACCTCCACAATCAATAAGAGATCCTTATAGAAGACACTACATCACAAAAGGGAAAGTTTAATCTTAAGAAGGGGAGATGTTTGAAATGATTCTTACCCCAACAAATAGAGACAAGAGATGGGGCAAAAATAGGCTATTATGTTGCTTCCAAAGTATTATTGTACGTTAAATTGTACTATCATGAATGACAATGAGCCCCTAATAGGTAAGTTACCAATGTCACATAGTAAAGAGAAACATAAAAGCCACTAATGTAATGCAATTTTATAATAGATTGGATGAAGAATTTGAATATGATATGTCAAATTCTCTACATTCAATGAGAGAAAAATCATGTATAAGATGATGAGTATTGAAATTTATTGATCAAGAAAGTAGTCTCTAGTAGGAGAATGGGCCACTAAGTCATGTTCCTCTTGCACACAAATTTTCTCATACATAGAAAAAAACTTAGGAGAGGGACAAGTATAAATCATTAGGGCCTTGTTTCTTGAAGAGATGACATTAGAATGAATAGAAGATAAAGCCTTAGAAGTGGGATTGAAAATATCTTGAGGAGATTCATAAAGAGAATTGTTAATCACCACAGTTTCCTTACGAGTGGGATGAGTGTTGAGAGATGTAGAGGATGATCTAATTGAGGTGAAGTCATCATCACTACTAAATATAGAATTTGTATTTAGAGATGATCTTTGAGATGCTTTGGTGAGATTTGAAGGATTATATCCAAGTCCAAATTAAGCTTTACATATGGTATTTTCAAAAGGAATCTTAATCCCTTGTTCATTTGTGCAACAACTATTGCCATTATATCCACTCTTAGCTAAAATGTGAAAACCCAGACCATAAAGGGATATTATATCAGAAAGAGATGGTGGGGCCTCATAGGTCTCCATACCATAGTTAGAAGAATAAGAAGAAGATTGTGAAAAAAAATTTAATTAGAAGCGTCCACAAAATTGTTACTTTGTTGTTTAGACAAGGTAGGTTTCTTTTTAGATTCATCCATATCTTTTCTCTTTGAGGGACTTTGTTATCTCCTACCTTTCTAGGAGTAAAATCTAAGGACCCCCAATCATCTTTCAATATCACTTTTTCTAGTGAAAAGGTATCTTTAGGAGGAGATGGTGATTCAGTGTGAGTGGAAGATGAATCAAGAGTACTCAAGGAAATAGACATACTTGAAGATGTAGGAGTATTTTCAGAAGAATTAGAAGTAGTTGAACAAGAAGATGATTTTTGCAAGGGAGATTGTAAATTAGTATCAGCAAACAAAGTACACATCTTATTGTTGTAGATGAACTTAAGTTGCCTATGCAAAGTAGAAGAGACAACTTGCATACAATGAAACCAAGCTCGACCTAGTAGAAGATTGTAGGTAAGCTTATTGGGTGTGACATGAATAGGTGTAGGTAAAATAATAGGTGCCACCTTAATAGGAAAGGCTATAGTGTTATTCCCAACCAGTGCTGAGAGGGGAGGGATGAATCAACACTATACCGGTTTTAGCTCAATTAAAACTAATCAATATAAATAATTACTGTAGAAGAATATGCATGCATGAAAAGATACATAGTGACAACAATATTTATCTCGTGGAAACCCAAATGGGAGAAAACCACGGTGTGAGTGGGAATTGACAAAATTTGTACTTTTATGGAGTATGCCCGATGAGGATCCATCCCTATTAGGAGATTACAAAGACACTATTAGGTACCACCCGATTAAACAATTTTGATTAAGGTCTGTCAGTGCCTTTCACCCATTAAGGGTAGCCTTGTTAAAGATCTTAGGATCATCAATTAAGATGACACCCGGTTAAGGGATTTTTACAATGGGACCTATTAAAGTCAACCCTATTAAGGTATTTTAGTTGCAATGGTTAGAAAGCAACATAAAGATGATCTATTGGAGTGGCTACTGATAGCTTGAATAGATCACACTGAAAATCACACTATATCTGCATCGGTTCTGTCTGCTCTACACAACACCAGTTTCTTGAATATACCTTCGGCTCTACCCTCTACTGATTTACTGACCCTCAGCTCTACACTCTGTCGGTCCTCTGTCACTTAGCTCTACACTCTATTCTTACTCCTCCTGTGTTTGCTTTCACATTTTCCCTTTTCACAAGAACAACAACCTAATAAAAAATGAGTTAAGTGAATTTATTGCCCTTTCAATCTGTCACCAACTTTCCCTCCAAAACATTAGATTTAAAATTATGTTACCACACCATAAATCACTCTCCAATAATCATTGCAGGAATCCCTGTCAAGATAGTCGTTCATGTCGATAAGTCTATCGGTTGACTAGAGAAGACTACTAGTTTAACTAGATGTTAACTGAATGTTACTAGTCTATCGGTTACACTCTACTAGTGTACCAATCAAAATATACCATACCGATTACCTTTTTTATACCGATCTATTCAGTGCTTAGTAGCTTGACCTCTTCTATGCCGGTCTACTCACTGCTTGTCGATTGACCCCCTTGTGTGTCGGTCTACTCATTGCTTAGCCGGCTAACCTCTTTATATCAGTCTACTTACTGTTGATAGACTGTGAAAACTTAGGAGATGATGTTGCCAACAATGACAACCATATCATTCACCGGTCATACAAAATGCACCGGAATGCCAACAAACTTCCCCTTTGGCATTGGTGGAAAATACTACAAAACTGTGACGGTTTCGGCCCCTGTTTCTAACACCTATAACTTACAATGTACAAGTCGATTCTAGCCTCTATAACTCACAATGTATAAGTCTCCAAAATTCCCCCTTTTTCCATCCATGGCAAAGACTACACAAAATAATTTTTCAAAGTAAAGCAAAAAGGTCCTTGAAACTTTCTTGAGCTACTAACAATGAGGATTCTCATGAAGATTTTACCTGTTTCATGGTGGTGAAGTGTCCATGCATAACTGCAATAAAAACCTCCATATCATCAACTGTCTTGTAGTCAGGTTCACTTATGAGGTGGTCCGCTTCATTAATGTTCATTTGCATGAAGTTAATAATTGGTGCCAGATAGCACTGTATCTCTAACAAGATAAGACCTCATTTGTTCTCTTCTTCTTTCAACCTTTTGATTTCATGATTGATCTAATTGACGTTGCCAATAAAAGTTGATGCTGAACTGGTGAGAGGATCAAAAGAACTTATCAGATCTTGAATTTCTTTTTGAGTCTGATTTCTTTTGTCTTCTAGATCTCTAATGAAATCAGTAAAACTTGAAGATTTGACTAGTAATTGACCAACTTCCTGAAGTATATTTCAGACTTCTTTTGTTAGGGTGGAGAGGGTAACTTTTCCAACTGATATTTGTTCCATTAAATTTTCTCCTCTCTTGGATTTATATTTCCTTATTGCAACCTTCTCTAGTTGGGTTGCCTCTGAACCGATTTTTGTAACAAGAGTAATTAACTGATCAATGATGGGGCCAGTATTATCAACAAAAATGTCAGGAATTAGGTCTGAGAGAATTGTCTTGGCAGAATTGAGAAGTCTTCCCTTCTTTTTCTTTGCTCTTAACTTAGCCTTTTCAACTTGAATTTTCAGTTTTTCTAAAACCTTCATCAGCTGCTTGGGAGTCATTTTATTTATATCAATGACCGATTCTCCCTCTTCTACCTCCTCGGTTTCATCTTTCTTTTCTGTAGTCTCAACTTCTGAACTAGCTGTTGTGACGATTTTACCTTCTTCTTTTCACTTTCATTTTCTAAGTCTAACTTCCTCTTTTCCAGAGGACTATCCATCATTGCTTTCTTATCCTCTACTTTCTTCTCTTCCTATTTGCCTTGTTTTGACAAAATAGGATTTGGTGTCAATGAGGTTCTATGAGGTGTATCCTCATAAGGAATGTCTTCAACTATCACTTCATCTTGACTTGGAAAGCTTAGTTTGATCAACTTCCTTCACCGATGTAGTGTGAATCGGCCGCTCAACATCCTTTGTCAGATTGGGAATGTCTCACACAACATTTCTGATAATCTCAAGTTAGAGTTATCTTTAATTAGCTAATAATTATATATTTAACTATTAGTCTATTATACTCTATGCTTAAGGTAAAATTAGGAATCTTATAATTCTTTAGGGTTTTCTCCTTTAGGGTTTCAAGCATCCTCTTATAAGGATTCTCTCTTCGTATTTTTATAACAACTATAATTATTTAATTGCATTCTTGTTGCACAATCAATATGACTCCTCTTTTCTAGATCTTTGAATTTTGGCCTCCATAGCTTTTCTGCTTCTCTCCTTTTGTGACAGGTTTGACTGCACGTGATCTTTGGGAGCTGTAGAGTTGATTTTTCCTCAACTCAAATATGGTATCAAAGCTCCAAATTTGTATGCCCCTATTCTCTTCATGGGATATCTTGGGCCTTATTCTTCATATTTGTGTATTCTGGGGTTTGTGCAGTTGTTTTTTTCTATTTCTGGGGGTAGCTGATATTTTGGTATATTTTGGTGCCAAAAGGACCTCTCAATTGGATTCAGAAGGCTGATTCCATGAATTTTGATATATAATTTGCCTATTTTCGGTGATAGGGGCATCATTTTTATTGGCATGTTTTTTGAGGCACAAAAATCCATAGGGTTGTAGTTGCAAATGCGTCAGAAAATTTTAGTCAAAAATATTTTATTTTTTTTTTTACCCTCTTTATGGCTTACAAGAGGGGTTTTGTTATTTTGGCCGTAACTTGGTCATATGGAGGCACTTTTTCAAAAACCTTATATCATCAGAAAGATCTTTCCAAGCTCTATCTAGATATGGAGGTTTGGTTTGATGACATTTTTTTTGTCAAAGCCAGAGGTTCATTTTTGCACTCCGAGAGACATAACTTGAGCATCCGAACTCCGTTCTTTGAAAAATTTATATCGTTGGAAAGATTATTCTGTGTTATTTCCATCCATATGATTTTTATTTCCAGATTCTACTCTAGGTATATTTTATTCATTTTTTTTTTTTTCAACACTTTGGTGAATATCTTGGATGTTTCAGGTCTTGGGATCTCTTTCTTTTAGTAGGATATCTCACCTTTGGATGTTCTTTTTGTTTCTAGTCTTTTGTCTCTTTTGATCATTGTCGCATTTTATTTATGCAAATGCACTGAGATAAAGTGCCATCATGCATTCTATACTTGGGATCTTGTGCCTTACTATACATGCACTACTTATAAAGTGCCATGGGGAGGTTGATGCTTGCCTTTTGTTTGTCATCTACCTTTGTCAAGTGAGTGTTCCTTCCATGACATTAGCCTCATGATGTGAGTCAAGTGAGTGTTCCTTCCGTGAAACTATGTACTTTCTCAGCACCTTCGATGTTCTCGTTTCTTCGTCATCTCGTTCTTGTTGACCATTCTTTTTAGTGTACCTATCCCTCTCCCCTTTTCAGCATTATGGGGAGGTTTGTCATGTTGTTCTAATGCTTCCTTGGTTCGCTTGATCAGCTCTTCAAGCTTTGGTGTTTCATGCCATCTGTATCTTCGAGTTCAGTTGTTTTCCTTTGTTTGCCATCTAATTCGAGTAGTGTCATTTGAGGGTGCTCATGTAGATTACAGTCTTCTCTACTAGTCATGTTCTATTTCAGTGGAGGTTCTTCAGATCAACAGTTACTCTTTGACAGTGTTTGCAGCTATTTCATGCTTCAGTGGTGTTCTTCTGCCTTTTTTTGTTCCTCTATTCTGGAACACTCTTGTTTAGAGGCTTCTTAGTCCTTCACTTGATCTTTCATCTCTTCTTGGAGAGGAGTTTTTTTCCTACATGGTTTTCTCATTTTTCTCCACTTTACAGGGATTTTATTGTACTTGGGTACCTCATTAGGCCTATTTCTCGAGACCCGTTGTTGCTTTCCTGCATTTTTTATATGTTTTTTTAGTCCTTAATTGTTTTTTAGCTACTCCCTAAGTTCATCTTAAGGGGGTGTTAGAGTTATCTTTAATTAGCTAATAATAATTTATTTAATTATTAGTCTATTATACTCTATTCTTAAGCAAAACTTAGGAATCTTATAATTCTTTAAGGTTTTCTCCTTTAGGGTTTTGAGTATCCTCTTATAAGGATTCTCTCTTTGTATTTTCATAACAACTGTAATTATTGAATTGCATGACTTGTTGCACAATGAACATGACTCCTCTTTTTTGGATCTCTAAATTCTGACCTCCATAATTTTTTTGCTTATCTCCTTTTGTGACAGGGTTGCATGCAGGTGATCTTTGGGAGCTAAAGAGTTGATTTTTCCTCAACTCCAATATCTCATTAATTGAGGAGACATCAAAACCTTCAATAGAGTCTTTTTCCTAACCTTTTTCTTTGTCAAGGACAATTGTACCTTGGTCCTATTTTGTTTCCTTTTCTATTTCTTCTTCAACTTCCTTTTACTAATTCATGATTTTATTCCACAAGGAAACACCTTCTTCGTGCACTGCTTCAACTTCACCTACTACAACTCTCCCTGCTCTATTTCTTATCTTGAAATGTTGAATGCATGCTTCAGCCACTAGTGAAGCTTGATCAAGGTCTAAGTCATGTTGCACTTCCATAAGTGCTTTTATTCTGTGTTCTTTCTCAATAGCCAGAGTTGTTTTCCATCTCTATTCAATTTGATCTTGCAAATCTGATAGGATTAATCCATATAATTCACTGGGAGTCCTACAAAACTTATGTATGTTCTAGATCAGGGCTTCTTCAATTTTCCTTTTGTCTTCTTCATTACTGAGGGAATATGTTCTTCCAACACCAGACCAACCTCCAAATTCTTTGATCCCATGGACCAATTCATCAACTATTTGAGCTTTGTTTCTTCCACTCCTTCTAACCTCTTTAATTTCTACATCTAATTAGGTGTTAGTGATATCACCCTCTTTCTCATCCTTTTTGAGCTTTGTATCAACTTTTCCTTCACTCTTCTTCTTTCTGGTATAAGTCACTCCTACTGGTCTATCTTTACTTGGGGAAGATACATGAGTACCTAACTCCTTTTCTTTTGTATATGATGTAGGCTTGGTTGATGATGTCCCCTTGGGTTTTGTCTTTGACACTTTCTTCTTTCCACCTATTAATTCTTCATCTTTATTTGGGTTGAACCCTGATTGTACACTAGCATTGGTGGAGGTAGTGGCACCAGATGCTTCACCTCCATATTTCTTGTCAAGAGTGTCAATCATTATTCTTACTTTCCTTTTAATGATTGGCACTTGAAGATCCTGTTTTATTTTGGAGCTTGCCTCCTCATAGGTTCCAAATCTGTTTGCCTTCGAGTCTACCAATTTGGATAGTAGCATATTGACATGAATTTTAGCAATATTTGTTGCAACCTCATAGCCCATAGGTGGAACCCAAAAGGTTTTGGGTTGAACCACTAGAATGATACAACAATTTGTGTCTACAAGAAATCAAATGTTGTCTTTGTATTTATGTATTATACTGGTTGGAATTCCTTCCCTCTTGTGCATCCTAATATGAAATTACTTAAAGTATCCCCACATTGTTTCACCAAACCTATCTCCTAGATCCCTAATCATTTCTCCTATCTGAACCATGATAGGTTTCTCTTTAGACCATACTACTTTACCCTTACCAGGAAAAATGTTTTGCACATAGAAAAATATGCATACCAGTAGTGAGCCATATTTGAAAGATTGCTTCTTGTCCTTCTTAATTCTTTCCACGTTCACCATAAATTGGCTTTTAATCATCTCACAAATATCATAGGTTGCATCCTCTTTGATAATTCGATAGGTAGCATATATGACACCGCTTGACACACTACTCATTTGACTTGATTGATAAACTCTATAACCCAGTAATGCAGAAGAAAATCTTACTTCAACATCCTCAATATGGGTGATTGTCATTTCTCTACTATCACATTGGGATTTGGTTAACCAGATGACTTCAAATGATGAAATCATTCTTAGGGTTAGTGCTTCACCAGTTGCACTAAACCCTGTAACTCTTCGAATCACACCCTTTGTGATCTTGATCGGTGCTTGATTTTCCAACCACAAGAATTGATCATGAACTCTTCTTAGTACATACCTAACCCAGTCATCATGAAACTAATTAGGAAAATTGACAACATTAGACAAACCCTTGGTCTTCAGAAGTAGATATTCTGCCTTCAATTGATCATTAACACAAAACCCGTTAAACTCATTCTAAATGAATTTATCTCCAAGTTCTTTGAGCTTGCAGTGAATATAGGAATGAATGTCTTCAACCAATAATACACTAGAGGGCATAGATTATAAGGCACCGGTCATGTTGATCTCACCGGCTTTCATCAAATGTAGCTTGAATTCAGGTTGGGGTACTTTAATAGCTTCAACCAACACAAGAGGCAATATTGGCACTACAATGATGACCTTCAAACAAACTTTTCTCAAACGGGGTTTGAATACCTTCTTTCTCAGAAATAGCAACCACCACTATCACTCTGCTTGAACTTTCCACACAAAAATTACTAACAAAATCTCAATCGCCTTTGATCACACAAGATCTCAAGAAAGTTCACAATAAATCAGTGTAAATGAAACTGCAGAAGAAAATCTTACTTCAACATCTTCAATATGGGTGATTGTCATTTCTCTACTATCACATTGGGATTTGGTTAACCGAATGACTTCAAATGATGAAATCGTTCTTAGGGTTAATGCTTCACCAGTTGCACTAAACCCTGTAACTCTTTGAATCACACCCTTTGTGATCTTGATCGGTGCTTGATTTTCCAACCACAAGAATTGATCATGAACTCTTCTTAGTACATACCTAACCCAGTCATCATGAAACTGATTAGGAAAATTGACAACATTAGACAAAACCTTGGTCTTTAGAAGTAGATATTCTTCCTTCAATTGATCATTAACACAAAACCCTTTAAACTCATTCTGAATGAATTTATCTCCAAGTTCTTTGAGCTTGCAATGAATATAGGAACGAATGTCTTCAACCAATAATACACTAGAGGGCACAGATTATAAGGCACCGGTCATGTTGATCTCACTGGCTTTCATTGGATGTAGCTTGAAGTTGGGTTGGGGTTCTTTAATAGCTTCAACCAACACAAGAGGCGATATTGGCACTACCATGATGACCTTCAAACAAACTTCTCTCAAATGGGGTTTGAATACCTTCTTTCTCAGAAATAGCAACCACCACTATCACTCTACTTGAACTTTCCGCACAAAAATTACTAACAAGATCTCAATCACCATTGATCACACAAGATCTCAAGAAAGTTCACAAGAAATCAATGTAAATGAAAATGCACTGACATTTCCTCACTTATTCATTAATATTATTCAACATAATGATAAAAACAATTAGTTTTGAAACTTACCACTTAAAGTACACCGATTTTCCTTTTACCATTTGTTTGTTACTAATACCAATACACAAACAATTAGCTCATAGGGCATATCTCAAACAAGAACTTTAGACTAACTTTTATGCATCTGAACTATTTAGATAAACATAACTTTATATTGGTAAAGGGGAATTTTTTTTTTTACCATATGTGCTCCCCCTGGGCATCGATATGCCTATTTATAAGAGGAATTATCATCACCGATGGATGATGACTTGGTTTTAGAATGACCTTCTCCTTCTTTTCTTTCTTCCTTCTTGATCCATGTTTTTTCCATTTCATTTCTCACTTCTTCAATTGTCTTCTTTCCTTTTAGGTGATTTTTCTCTTTCTTCTTGCTAAACCGGTTCTTGTCTTCAGGCTGGTTATAGGATTGGTTCCTGCACTCTCTGGCTAAGTGACTGATCTTATGGCAATTGAAACATACCATACCAATTGTCCTCCATGGTCCTGAATTATTTCTCTAGCCCATTCTCATTCTGCAATTTTCTGTAACATGACCAAAATCACCACACGTGGAACATGTGGCATTGAATTGATCACTCCTTTTATTAGGACTGGCCAGTTTGAATGGTGATCTTGATACATTTGACTTGAACTTGCATTCTTCATATTTGTGTCCAAACTTATTGCATGTGAAGCAATGTCCATTAATTCTTCTTCTATTTGACATACTACTATATTCATATCTACACTCATAAGCAGTGCGACCATACTTATGACAATTATGATAGTAACCATCAAAGGTGAAAATCTTCTTTTGTCTATCTGGTTTATTTCTACAGTCATTAGTCTTATGCCCGATTTACCACAATGATTAGAAGAGGATTTAGAAAACTTCATAACTTTGACTTTTGAAAGGTTCCTTTTATCATCCTTCATCTTTTTAGATTTAGATGATGCTACAGTTTCCATAGGACCTATACCGGGGTAGCCAAGACTGGTTGTTTCCTTCGTTCTTCTCTTAGGCTTCAACTGTTTATCTACCTTCTCAGAGCTTTCATTGAATTTCCTCAGCTTCTCATTTCTCTCATTTTTAGTTTTCAACTCACTCTTGAGTTGTTCAATTTCTTTCATCATCTTCTCCTTTTCTTTTGTGTTGTCATGTAGATGCTTATGTATGTATTCATTCTCCTGAGTGAGAATTTAGATTTCATCTTTATCGATCATGATTTCATTATTTTCTCTCAGGGTATCTTCAACAAGCCTCCTGGCTCTTTCAGCTTTTGACAGATCTTCTTCTGCCTCCCTTTTTCTTTCATCGACACTTTTGCCGGCTTCGAGTATCTCAGTCATTCTTGGGGCCTTACCTTCATGTTCTCTTTTGAGATGTGTGATTTATTCAGTCAACTTCTTGTTATTTTCCATGAGTTCTAAGACTACTTCTTTATCTTCTTCAAATCCATTATGTTCAAAGAGTTGATCTATGATGTCCTGACTCTCATTTAGTTGTTGAGCTAATTCCTTTCTTTTTGCAAGAGATTTAATCAGTCTCTCTTTCAACTGAGCAATGATTTCATTTGCTTCATCAATCTGCTTATGATATCAATGTTCTTTTATGATCTTTATCCTCAAGTTGTCAAGCTTCACTTCAGAGGAATATGGCTCTTATACAAATTGTTAGTCCCAATCGGTGCTGAGAGGGGAGGGGTGAATCAGCAGTATACCAGTTTTAGGTCAATTAAAAATTTTACTTTAAGTTTGCTCTAACTTAACATTCATCAATATAAATAGTTACTACAGAAGAATATGCATGCACGAAAAGATACATAGTGACAACAATATTTATCTAGTGGAAACCCAAATGGGAGAAAACCATGGTGTGAGCAGGAACTCACAAAATTTATACTTTTCTGGAGTAGGCTCGACGAGGAGTCCTCCCTATTAGGAGATTACAAAGAAACTATTAGGTGCATCCCAATTAAGGGATTCTGATTAAGGCCTATCAGTGCCTTTACCTTGTTAAAGGTAGGCTTGTTAAAGGTCTTAGGATCATCAATTAAGATGACACCCGGTTAAGGGATTTTTACAATGGGACCTGTTAAAGTCCACCTTATTAAGGAATTTTAGTTGCAATGGTTAGAAACCAACATATAGATGATCTGTTGGAGTGGCTACTGATAGCTTGATCAGATCACACTGAAAATCATACTATATCTGCATCGGTTGTGTCTGCTCTGCACAACATTAGTTTCCTGAATATACCTTCGGCTCTACCCTCTACCAATTTACTGATCCTCGGCTCTAAACTTTGTCAGTCCTCTATCACTTAGCTCTGCACTCTGTTCTTACCCCCCCTATGTTTGTTTTCACATTTTCCCTTTTCACAAGAACAACAACCCATCAAAAAATGAGTTATGTAAATTTATTACCCTTTCAATCTATCGCCAACTTTCCCTCTAAAACATCAGATTCAAAATTCTATTACCATGCCATAAATGACTCTCCAGAAATCATTGCAAGAATCTCTATCAAGACAGCCGTTCACGTCGATAAGTCTGTCGGTTGACTTTAGAGGATTGCCTGTTTAACTGGATGTTAACTAAATGTTACCAGTCTATCAGTTACAAACCCTACCGATGTAGCGATCAAAATCTACCATACCGATTACCTTCTATATACCAATCTATTCACTAGTTAGCTGGTTGACCTCTTCTGTACCGGTCTACTCACTGCTTGTCTATTGACCACCTTGTTTGCCAGTCTACTTACTTCTTATCCTTTCTACACATTTCTTAACCGGCTAACCTCTGTATACCAATCTACTTAGTGTCGATAGACTGTGAAAACTTAGGAGATGATGTTGCCAATAATGACAACCATATCATTCACCGGTCATACAAAATGCACCAGAATGACAACATATAGTACCTAAAGAAGACCTAGCAACATTATCAAAGCCACAAATAGTAAGAGAATCAAATTTTCTAAGAAATGTAGCCACCCTGATCTTATGTAATAGACTAATGCTACAAACATTAAGGTCGTAGCCATTGTCAACAAGGGTTCTTCTAATAGCATTACCACTGATAAGGACAACAATCATTAGAGGATCATATTGATGTCAAATCTCATGGGATGACAACTCATCTTACGTGAATAAAATTTGAGATTTAGATTCAATCATAGGATAAATCAAAGAAGCCATATTATTAGGTCTAACTACTGGTGGGACATCTAAGTTCTTAATAGCATCTTGTAACATTCCATGATGTGTAGATGAAGTTTGAATCAATTCCCAAAGAGATATCTTGGTGGGAGTAGCTTTAAGTTGTTCAACAAGATCATACTCTTTACCGAGAGTATGTGAGATACAAGGTGCTGATGGAAGAATACGTTGAGAAGTGGGAAGTGAAGAAGGAATAACTGGAGGAGGATTAGGTTGCCTATTGTTCCTTGTATTATATGTGTGGGGAATTGTATTATATCTATCTCGGGTAATCTATTTAGAATACTCATGAGGACTCTTGGTGGGATATCCTCCTTGCACAGTAAGGATTGGTTTCTTAGGAGTTCAAAAGGCATCATCACTATACGTGTTTCATAACCATTCACATGTATCATATTAATTGAATATGGTTTGGAAACATGTGAGGAAGGTCTAGTAGAGTTGAAATCATCAAATGGTTCAACAAGAGGATTCTCAACCTTAAACATTTTTTCATGAATAGGATTTCCCTTAGCTTGAATTAAAGGGATGTCCTCATATCTTTTCAGAATTGATGTTGTGGAATGGGGTTTGGGGCGAAACCCCGAAAAAATATTAGCATGAAAATATTTGAAAATGTCTTTTTTTTAATAAATGCAATGAAAGAAACAATGCAAGAAAATGAAGTCAACTAAATGTCTAAGAAATGAAGTAGTTATGTGATTAACTAAGTCCAAACATAAAAGTGCATGAGTTATATGTTTAAGAAATGAACACACAATGCATATAACAATATTTTTTGAGATTTTCATATTTTTGATAGAAAAGAAACATGCAATAACAAGATCTAGTTAGAAAATAATAGATCTAAGAAGGTTGGATTCAACTCAGGTTCACTAAAATGTGATGGTAAAAAATGGGATCGAATGGTTTAGGACATAACCCAACTTTCATCCACACATTGGAATATGAAAGAGCCTAAGGAAGTGATTCACTTTGACTAACTCTTGTAAATAAGAGCCAAGGAATACTCTTAGGTTTTCTATTCCTTTACTTCTATGAAAAGGAAATGAGCTAAATGTACAATGATGACCAACTAAGCTAGAAACATGAAGGAAATGACTAGGTAAACTGCAATAAAAAAGAAATACAAAATTGGAACCAAGACACAAAGTATAGAGATAAAGAGGAAATTATGGTATGCACCTAATATCATAATCTAGGCTTCATTTAGATGTACTAGGGAGCTGGGCACTCTGGTCCCCCTTACTGTACTGAGCTGGACTTCTGCAATTTTCTTGCTAAAGCCTTGAGATGCAGGACTGCCAAAGAATGCCCAAATATGCAGAGGACCAGGGTGTTGGGCACTCCAGTCCCAAGGTTATGGGTCTTCCTTCTATATATGGACCTATACCTGCAAATTTTGGGTTTCCTAAAGATCACAACTTCGTCTGATTTTTGTACCTGCACCTGCATCTTGAAAAATGGTGTTTGGGAGGCTATATAGGGTTTTGCCTTAGTCAAACCCCTTGTTTTGATGATTGTTGCCTCCAAAAATAGCCAATAAAGTATTGAAATGTATGTGTCCTATAATCTCATTTGTTTACAAGATCCTAAATGAGTGGAATGTAAGAATTAGAGTTGTACTCTATGTTATGAGTATAAACCCTATATGTAAATGAGAATGCTTAAAATCACAAATGGAACAATGGATCTAAAGAAATAATGTAGGTCTGAAAACAAGTGTTTTGAATCTCATATAAAGATATGAAAATAACATGAAGCTATATAAAACACTAATGCATATGTATAAGCCAATCAACACTTAGTGATCTCCTATTATTCTTCAATATCTTTAAAACTTTTGGATGATGAAAATGGTTGATGTAGACTTTATGAATTATTTATTTTCTATTGAATACTTCATATAAACCCGCACTTTCACTTCACAAGAGGCTCCTTCAATTACTAGAGTTGGTTGATCCTTCAAATGAGGAACACACTGGCTATATATACAAAACTCTAGCTTTGTTTTTGATCAAAGGCTGACCAAGAATCTATATTTTTTCACACACATTTGGATTTTAAACATTATAATACCACCAAAACATGATCCTAAAATTCAGGGAGAAAAATTTGGGACCGATGTGAACTTTTTTCCAAATTTCTAGGGATGCAAGGTATCATGATTATAAGGTGATCTGCAAGTGGGCGCGATGATTCAAGGTGTTTAGATATGTGAAATTGGGCCTTGAAGGTAAAAATAGGACCTAATTAGGGCTTTGATGAATTAATTTATTAAAAGGATAAAATAAAAAGGGGCACATGTAGGGGTAAGGGCCCGATTTTATGATGTGTAGAATGACGAGAGAGTACTTTAGATTTATTTAAATTCTTAAAGGGAGTTTAAAATGCAAATTGCAACATACTAAGGTGGGTGCTAACCTAAGCATGAAATTGAACAACTCAATTAAGGGTGTATAATTTATGACACTACAAGAAGCTATTGGAGATTTCCAGTTTTTTTACTTACAATTAAAGGATGAGGTTATATAGTCCCCTACCTTAGGAGGCATCTTTTATATTTCCTCTACCTATTTCATGGTAGAAGAATACATCTGGACAAAGGAGTTCATCTCGAAACTAGTCTAGAAAAAGAACATTACCCCTAAAATTGTTCACTTTTGGTGGAGATATATTCATAACAAAATCCTAACAACAAATAATCTAACTAAAAGAGGGTTTCAATTAGTCAATAGATTCTTTTAATATTTCTAGGAGGAAGATTTATTGGATGATCTATTCATAGATTGTAAATTCAGTAGAGACATATGGGAAAAAGTTTTCCTTCTTTGCATGTAAACTAAGGATTTCCTAGTATTATTAGAAATCATATTGATGATTGGAGAAATAGTTCACCCTTTAGGCACCCGATGCTAAGGAATATTTTTAACAAGATTCCTCCCTTCCTACCTTGGTGTGTTCCAAAGGAGAGGAATAACAAAATCTTCATGGAAGATTCTAAAAATGGTAAGGATATTTCAATGTTTGTTAAATTGAAGAATAAGGGTAGTTTTGTTTAAGCTGTAGTAGGTTTTGTATTGATGGGATTGTTATGTTACTACCATATTGGTGAATTAGATCACATATACATTGTAATTTTGAAAGGTTTTTCAAATACATTTTTCTTTAATGTATAGCAAGACAAAAAAAAAATTGTTATTTGGAGTACATGAATTAAGATTTAAATCATATATTATTTGTTTGATATTTTAAATTATTTTCCTATTGAATTTTTATAAGTTTTGTTCTTTATTATAACTTCAAATTGATATATAATTTTTGTTCAATTGTCAAGAGTTAAAGAAAATCTATTCTAAATTATGTTGTTTCCCTAATTCATAATGATTTTGAGATGTTTTTTTTTATTTAAATTACATAAACAAATTCTGATATGGGTGTCTTAAATTATATGTCATGATCCTTCTTCACAATCTCTATTCTATAAAAAATCATGTAAAATTTGATTCTTGCTTTATGTTTTAAGATGTCAAGAACCATACTTTCAACAAATAAACTCTAATTGACTCGTTCAGAACAATTCAACTTTATCAACTATAATTTAGATAATCATCAAAATCATTGTCAAATTATCTAAGAGTTCTGCTGGGTGACGTTGTAATAGACAATATAATACTTATATATAACATCACCTCTAGTATTCGACGTATTATACACGCTTGCACATTGTTTACATGTTGACTGTTTCAGTGTGTGTCACCTAAATTAGTTAGCAGATCATCCTAATATAGGATTATGATTACTTCACAACTCCACAAATTTGTCTTCGCATACGAGCACACTGGTTATATATCTTTATTCAAATCTTGATGTTTTCTTTTGGTTGGTAAGCCAATTGATATCTTTGTTTTGTACGTCGATGACATCTCAGTTTAGGTTTTAGAACTTGAAAGGAACGATATTCCCACCCAAAAAATGACCCAGAAATCGTAAATGATAGAGCAAACCATCCTCCAACAAACTCCTTCCTACCAAGCCATATTTTAGTTTTATATATCATAGAGACTCAGAGAATCCCGCATTTATATTATTTTATTAGTGCATAACTTTGTAGAGATAGAGAACATTCAACGGAGTTGTTAGTACGTAGGAGCCAATTTTGACAAGGCACGGGAACTAATAAAATCGACTACTTAAAAAAATAAAGCAGGCCTCGATACTCTGGCTTAGATTCTTCTTTCATGTGTTATGAAAAACCAGAAACAGGAAACAGAGACGATAACAACATCATAACTAGAAATGGAATATTGACAAATTTTGTATAAAACAATGTTTACAGACATTCTAAATAAAAAAATACAATTAGGCGCTGCTTCCTGAGTTGGCTCAAAGAAAATACACGGGCTACAAATTTATAAAACTGATTAGCGTCTCTTAGAAAATAGTTGTATCATATTAGAGAACATTATTTATTAATTTATTTTGGAAATTCAACTAATTTAACAGCAAAATGATCGTCGAATATGGCGGGTTAAACAGCTATGACAAGGAATTGATAAAAAATCTGTGTACTGCAAAACATCACTCGTTAAGTCTTGTTTAGTGTAAATCTCCAAGATCAAAGGTCTTGCTTAGTGTAGGTTCTAAAATCAAGGGATGAGGTTCGGATCATGTCGTGATTCGAATTATGGATTTGGATGACAACACCTCAGTGAGAACCTCCGGTATTGTGGATTTGTTTACATGAACAAGATAAACATAGAATTGAAGCAAGCCAAAAAGTAATCTATTTAGTTCGAAAATCCAACATATATCACTTGATGAGATTCCAAGGGTCACCAAAACCCCTTGAGAATCGAAACCCAACAGTCATATTTGTTTATTTACATAATAAAATTCAAAACTACGAAATTTTCAAAAAACAATATGAAATTTTGTCATAACTTTAACAAGACATAACTTTCTACTCGGGACTCAAAATCGCGAGCCGTTTAACTTGTTGGAAAGGTTTCTAAGAGCTTAAGGCGAAGTCCTGAAAGAACCTACCTATGGCAACATTCTATGGGACAGGCCAAAGTTTCAAGGGCTGAAAAATGCCTCGAAGGCCTTCAAAAATGCCAATTACTAACATATAGAAAAAGTAGAAAAATATGAAAATACTTTTTTGAATATTTCAAATTTGCTTTTGATCGTTACTTCCCCCTTGAAAAGCAACTGGCCCCATTGCATCAACACTCTCAATGGGATGAGGAAAATGGAGCTGAAGTTGCTCCCCGGTAAACCACTTTGAGCAATCTGCCCTGCTCGAACCACTTTGTAGAGATAGATTTGTTGTTGTTTGAGTGTTTTCACCATAGTCTCCACAATCTGATCACATTGGAATGGAGAAGTTGCATCTGGATTCAATTCTGTAGTGGAAATTGTTTATGCCACATCTGCAACATCTAATAGTGGAGGAAAATATGGATTCAAGAGTTCCACATTGAAGACTGGATGAAGACCCAGAAATGGGGGTAAATTAAGCTCAAAAGCATTATCACCAACTTGCTTGATGATTGTGTATGGCCCATAATGCAGAGGATGAAGCTTCCTATTAGCACCCTGCAATCGTTCCTTTTGGATATGCAACCACACCTTGTCTCCGACTTGAAAATTATGAGGAGTACGATGCTCATCATGTCTCTCCTTATATTTCTTATTGGTATGCTCCAAGATTTCATGAACTTGTTGTTGCAGATGATGAATTCTATCAATGAATTGGGCTTCTTTATCTTCCTCCTTACCAATACATGGAACCAAATCAGGTTGAATAAGTGGTATGTCAACATCCATGGGTGAAAGTGGTTGATAACCAAGACAAACCTCAAATGGGTTGTGATTAGTCAAACTGTGAATTGCCCTGTTGTAGCTATGTTGAGCATATGGAAGACTTTCATCCCATGTGCAGGGATGTTTTGAGTGATACATGCGTAGGATGTGAATGATCATCCGATTCACTACCTTTGCTTGGCCATCTGTTTGATGATGGAAAGTAGTAGACATTGTTAATTTTGTGTCCAACTTTTCCCATAATATAGACTACAACTTACTAAGAAACTTGTTGCTCCCTATCTGAAATAATGGTATTCGGCAAACCAAAATGAACCCAAATGTGTTCAAAGAAAAGCTTTGCAGTGCAGTGTCCTCTATAGAAATTGTTTTCTTACAAGCCACTATTACTGCCATTTTTTTAATCCTGTCTACCACAACATACACACAATCATGGCCTCTTTTTGGTGGCAAGAAGACCAGACATAAAGTCCATAGAAACTGAATGCTAAGGCTTTTTAGGAACTTGAAGTGGTGAATACAGTCCAAGTTTATGATTAGCAGGCTTATCAATAGCACATGTAGTACAAGAATGAATATATGAAATGACATAATTTCTCAACTTTTGCCAATAAAAATACCTCTGAAGTATAGCAGTAGTCTTACCTATGCCAAAATGACCAACAACCTTACTATAGTGAGCTTCCCATATTATCTTTTTGTGTTCTGCATTGGGCACATAGATTTGGCCAAGGTGACAATGCATTCCATCCTACAAATAGAAGTCATTCACTTGATTTCCTTTCACCAATTGATTATAAACATCTGCAAATTCAACATCATTCTCATACAAGCAAGCTCAAGCTTCAGTTTGATGACCACATGAGTCCAATACCATACTTATAATTGCAATCGGAGGCCTGCGCAAACAGTTTGCTACTTTGTTAGTGCTTCCCTTCTTGTGGCAAATATTGAGATTAAATTATTGAAGATAGGCTGACCGTCGTTGATGTCGATCATTCTACAACTTCCCTCGTGTTTGTAAAAATTGAAGAGGTTTATGGTATGTGTGGATGATAGTCTCCTTACCCAAAAGATAATGTTTCCACTACTTACAGGCTTGAACAATAGAATACAGTTCCTTGTTGTAAGTGGCATACTGATGCACTGTATCAAAAAAAGTCTCACTATGATATGCAACTAGATGATCATGTTGCATGAGGACTTCTCCTAGGGCATATTTTGATGCATCAATTTGTATTTCAAATGACTGTTGTAGGTCAGGAAGACATAAAAATGGTGCAGAACATAACCTTCATTTTAACTCCTCAAATGCTTCTTGTTGAGCACCTATCCATTTGAAATTTTCTGGTGTTTTCCCTCACAATGACAGATTTAGAGGCCAAGACAAACGGGAAAACTCTAGCACAAAATTGTGATAAAAGTTTGTCAACATGAGGAAACTTTGTAACTCTGTAAGATTTCTAGGAGATGGTTAGTCCCTGATCACTTGTATCTTCTCAGGATCAACATGGACACACTCACTGTTAATAACATACCCTAAGTATCTAATACTTTGCATACCAAAGGAGCACTTTCTTTGTTTGCATAAAGCCCATGATCTTGTAAAGTTGAGAGAATTTTTTCCACATGTTGTAAATGTTCCTCCCAAGTTTTGTTGTGAAGATGAGTATGGCTTCTAGATATACTACCACAAAAGAATCAGTGAATGGTCTGAGTACATCATTCATCATTCTCATGAATTTCATTGGGGCATTTGTTAGACTGAAAGGCATCACTATACATTCAAACAATCCCTCTTTAGATTTGTAACTTGTCTTCCACACATCAACTGAGTCAATTGGTACTTGATGATATCCTGATTTCAAATCGATTTTTGTGAAGAATTGGGTCCCTCTAAGTTGGTCCAAGAGGTTATCTATCCGGGGAAGTGGATACCTATTTTTGACTGAAATTTTGTTTAAGGCCCTATAGTCAATACAGAGTCTCCAAGTCTCATCATTTTTCTTTGCTAGAACAATGGGACTACCATAGGGTGATGCACTTGGACAAATATGTCCCTTCACAATCAGTTCTTGTATTTGCCTCTTAATTTCTTTATTTTCTAATACTAATCTATGGTAGACCAGTTCATTAGGTATTGGAGTTCCTAGTATCAAATCAATAGTGTGTCTCACTTGGCAGTGTGTAGATACCCCAGTTGGTAACTTAAACAAAGTTAGACAATGCACCACTGAGAGTGGGGTGAATCAATGGTTCTCAAACTTTTCCTTTTAACCATCATATGTGTGCATACCGATTATTAGATCTAACTAGGAACAAACATATCAGTTAGTGAAGAGACCAATTCAAATGAAAATACACACAAGGGGCATCACATAACACTTAGCATATCCAAGGAAAACCAAAGATGGGAAAAACCTCGGTGAGCAATGCTACTGGAGTCTACTACTCCAATCCAGCCTCACAATAAAAACCCTGTTACAATGTTTAGGGAACCAACCCAAGGAGCACCAACCAAAGGAGCACCAACCCCTAATTTAGGGAACCAACCAAAGGAGCACCAACCCCTAACTAGTTTATGGGCTACAACCCAAAGGAGCTACAACCCCTACACCGAGCTACAACTCAATGATTGATGAATACTAAGAGGGGGGGTGAATTAGTATACCAAAAATAATAAACTCAAACAGTTTATCATTTTAGCAGTAAACCAGTATAACAATTTAACTAACAAACCAGTTAACACAAATGCAAACCAAACAGCAAGTAAGGCATTCACCCACAGAAGCACAATCACCATAACACAAGAGATTTTGATGTGGAAACCCAAATGGGAAAAACCATGGTGAGATGAAACTCACAAGTAACTATTTGCAGAATAGTAACCAGACCAGTTAAGGTTAGACCGGTTAAGGTCGTACAATGTTCTTTACTAGAACAAATAATGTTAGGAATCTCAGTCTCTGTTAGGAGACAAGTCTGATTAAAGGCTACCTTGTGAGAGGATTTCAGATCCACAGATGTGAATCACCTTGTTAGAGGATTTACAAAGGCTTTTTTGGGCCTACCCAGTTAAGGGTTTCTGACTTGTCAAAGATGTGAGTAATCAACAAGTGAATGATCTAGCAAATGGCACAGTTTGCTTGATTAGATCCATGGTAGCTCATTGCTAATGCATTTCAGCATTACTTCAATCTTCAGTAAATCCACACTCTGTTATAGCACACAGACTTGATCTTCTCTATTAAGATCGCACATACAAGAACTCATCAACCACCAAAAAACCTTAATAGCTACACACACATACTAAAGCCCTAGACATGATGTCCTTAAAAGGAATATGATTTTATGTCGGTCCAATAGGATTACATTGCAAGTTCCTAGGTTCATTGTATCTAGACACATTTGGTAACACAACACAAAATCACCGTCAAAATGTTAGTGGATGGTAACTCATCACAAAAATATACCGGTTGTTAACTCATCACAAATTATTACAGGTTTATACAAATTTACCGAATACCGGTTGGTAACTTAGAGTAATACCGGTTTAACTATTAAACAGATTACCGGTTTGACAAAAATGAAGACTAGGAAAATTTTAACTGCCGCTTTTAGTTCCTTCACTTCGTTCCGCTTGAGATCCTCGAACCACTTGAGGTCATTATGCTGCTTGAGATCTTCATGCCGCTTGAGATCAGTAAACACTTTCTGCAAAACACCAATAGTCTAAAGACTACAGCATAATACCGGTTTGGAACAAATACTGGTTGAGCATAATTCATACATTCAAGAGGTGATCTCATAGCAAGTGTGTGTCCATCAATGACAATCACAACATAATCATCAAAAATGCCAACAATCTCCCCCTTTGGCATTGATGGCAACACTTAGGAAAAATTTTGACATCTAAGTGTTATACAACAAAAAAATGCCATAATCAAAATTACTCCCCCTAAGCATATACATTATCCCTTTGCAGAAAATACAATGTATACTACTTCCTTACAGAGATAAACATGAGAGTATACATAGCATGCATCAAAATTTTAAATACTAGAATACTTCTCCCCCTTTGCCAACAATGACAAAATACAGCTGAATAATCCCTTGTTTCTATTAACTGAATAAATGTTTATGACAATAAAGAGTGAAACTTGTCAAAAACATATTTAAAGTCCTGCATAAATTGCTTCATGGATAAGGACCATGACTCAAGTAATGAAGTAGCAACCTCACTCTCCATTTGCATCTGGGATACATGTTCCTCCATGGCTTCCAAGGTACTCATCTCTTGAGTAACCGTCAAGGCATCCAAATTGAGATAGCACTTCTGAAGTATTTGCAGTCTTGGTAGTAGAACTAGTTGTAGTTCCTGCAAATCCTTGGTCCGGTTGCTGATCTCCAAATCAATTCTTGTAGCCTGAAGTTGAAACCGGTGAACAATTTGCCCATAAGCAGTAAAGGAATCATATGACGTCTTGAAGGTGCTTATGAATGTCTGCAAATCAGTTTGCAGTTTGTCTTTTTGGGCAAGCACATCATCACAAAATAGATGGGGTTGATATATCTTATTGAGCAGTAATTTCCCCTCATCCATTGCATCTCTGATGTCCTTCTATGCCTTCTACAGATCAGACTGGAGCTCATGTAACTTTTTCACCAAGGCAGTGTTTAAAGCCTTTTGATACACCTTCTTTGCATTTGCTTCAACAACTTCTTCCAGGCTTTGTACCTGGTCCTCCACAACTATGCATAAGAGTTTTAGTTGGGCTAGAGAGGAATCGGTACTAGGGAGGTTGGTACCGGGTATCAAACCAGTAAGAGTGTCCAGCACAGCTTGGATCACATCTTGCTCCTTCTTCCTCCTTATCACCTCTAAGCGTTCTTGAGCAATCTTAATGCTCTACAGTAGCTCCGATTCATTTGCAGATTGGAGATCAATAGGACTAGTAATGTCAGTCGATTTGGCTTGACTACCAGTTGCCTTTGGAGTCTCCACTTGAGTGCTCTATGGCGCTTCCTCCTTCTCTTTCGCTCTTAGCTTGTCTTCTTTTGCCTTCTTTTCTCTTCTTCTTCTTTCTGCTTCACTTCGTCCTCATCCTTCTTCTTCTTCTCCTCTTCTTTTCTCTTCTCCTCTTCCTGCTTCCTCTTCTCCTCTTCCTTTCTCTTCTCCTCTACCTGTTTCTTTTCTTCTTCCTTCTCTGCTTCCTTCTTCTTCTTCTTCTCTTCCTCGTATCTCTTTTCTTTTTCCTTTCGTTTCTTTTCTGCTTCCTTCTCTTGTCTCTTATTCTCCTCTTATTTTCTCCTATCCTCTTCCTGTTTCCTCTTTTCTTCTTCTTTTCTCTTTTCTACTTCATCTTCCTGTTTCTTCTTTCCTTCTTCTTGTTGCTTCTTATCTTCCTCTACCTGTTTTTCCTATCTTGCTGCTACAGTTGGTGTACCCAGAGTAACATCTTCACCGTTCAAGGCATCAACATCAATGGGTTCCATTTGATCAGTGACCGGTACTCCTTCACTATCATACACTTCATCTGGTTGATTGATTTCCAGTTCTTGCTCAGATTTCTTGTTGGCTTCTGCCACTTGGTGCAACTTTAGAGAGGATTGAGCAAGGGAGTGGGTATCTTTTACCACTTCCAGGACTTTTCCTTCTAGCAACAGGAGTCTCCTTCTTCTCATGAAGAAGAGGACCTTATATCTTTCCACCACTTCATAAAGTTTTGATTTAGGCACATCAGGAAAGTATTGTGCAAATACTTCCTCTCTTATTTCCTGTTCCTTCTCTATGGCAATGTTGTTACTACTTATCAAGTTGCCATTAGTTGTATGTCAAAGTTATACTATATACTATAGTTGGTTACTACTACTGAAATATTCAGTTGGTATGAACAATCTAGTCAGTTATAGAAGAAAGTAGTCTCAGAGTGCAGTATACACCGAGCTGTCTACCAAGTATCATTACATATCTACCGAGCAGCAAAAATGACACACCGAGTTGTTACACACCAAGTGAAACATGTTACCAGATTCATTGAACCTAGACATACATATGAAAATGTGTTACAAGAATCGAGGCACATCTAACCATTATCACATTGGAAATTGTACTTCAAGATTGTGTATGATGTTGAGGTCATCTATCCAATGAAATATCTTGCATGGTTATTCATTTGATAAATCATATTTGTAAGATCAAAGCAATGAATGGATCACCATCATAAGAGATCTATTTATATAGCATGAGTTAAGAATTAAAGTGTGTGTGGATGAGTGTAAGAAGACTGTTACAGAGACACAGAGGTCACCGAGAAGGTTTTTAGAGAATAGTCAAAGAAAAGAGTAAACAGAAGGGTTTACCGAGTTACTATATGGGCTACCGAGGTATGCTATAAGCAACGTAATCTATTTTGAGCACATAGAATCTGCTATAACATTTTAGATGTAAAGTTTCAAATATTTGTAATGATTTTAATATAATATTTTGAAGTTATAAGAGAAACCTTTAATAGGGTAAAAGACTCTAATCAAGTCTATAAATTGTAAAGCCTCTAACCAGGTGCAGCATTTAGATTAAGTGTTGTAAAACCCTTTAGCAAGGTAAATCTAATAGATCTTGATACTCCTAATAGGGTAAGCTATCAGAAATAGCTAAACATGTAGCTCTAATCGAACACTCTTTATTATTGCAGTAGTGAAGTTGTGGGTGCCATCCCCACTACAGTTTTTCTCTCTAACCAAGAGTTTCTGCGTAACCAAAATATATGTGTTATGGAGTGAATCATATATGATTGTTATCTATTTATTTTAGCTTTATATTATGTTACTGCACTATTCGGTTTATGCATAATAGTAAAGTTATTATTGAAGAAAGGTTTTGGAGTACTAATTCACCCCTCCCCTCTCAGTACATTAGCTTTCCATATTGGGCCTAACAATTTGTATCAGAGATTCAATCTTGGAAAAGGGTTTAACTGCCTAAAGAGAAAGATCTTATCAATGGAAGGCTATAAACAATCTCGGAGGATTGTATATCTGCAAGAAGAACTAGATCATACTAATCAAGTGATTGCAGACATGCAAAGGTAAATGCAAAAATATCTAAAAGTGAGAAGAAGATGATCTAATGATTTGGAGGACTCTCAAGAGTTAGTGGAACAAATTGAGACATCATCTGAGAATATTATATCTGAAGAGACTAAAGAAATGATTGGAGTATTGAAAGAAAAGAACAAAGCACTGGCTGATCAACTGAAAGCAATGAAAAGAGAACATGAACATTTCAGCACGCAGATGACTGAAAATCTTGATTCATTGAGGACAACCGAGGATAAAGTAAGAGATCTAGAAAGAGAGAAACAACAACTTGAAGTCTTAGTATCTGATAAGAATGATGAAATCACAATGTTGACTGGAATTCAACAAAATCTGTCAGATTAACTAGGTTATGCACATCATGAAGCAATTCTGAAAAATGATGAGAATCGAGCATTGAAACTTGAAGTATCAAGGTTGACCGATGAACTTGAATTAGAGAAGAAATCCAAAGAAACACTCAAGAAGAGTTATGAAGCATCAAAGATGTTGGATGTGCAACTGAATACAAGAAGACCCAACAAGGATGCAGGACTCGGTTACAAAGGAAAAGACTCTACCAAGAAGGGAATTCATACTACCGAGAGAGGAGAATCATCAAAGCAAGATGGAAACAAGAATAACATCAAAAGAAAGAATCCTATTTGCAACTACTGTGGAAATCAAGGTCACACTACCAACATGTGTCAAACAAGAAAAGGTAAGCAACCGAATGTTACTAAGTCCAATGGTTATTGTTACAATTGCAATAAATATTGTCACACATCTAATCAATGTAGGACAAAGTCTGTGAACAATTATCAGAAGGCAAAATTCAAAGGGTTTTGTAAAAACTACAATAGATATGGACATAGTACCGAGAAGTGTTGGTTTAAGCAAAAGAACTATATGTGGTATGGACACCAAGCAAATGCTAGAGGTTACCAAACTCACACAGATCCTTACCGACAGTATTTTGCAATACCATGGGATTACAATACAAGGATATGGTGTGAATCTTGTGGAAGATATGGACATATAAGTGCCAATTGCTTTATAAGGTTTGGAATGAACAACTGAAGATCATGGAGAAAACCTGGTAGGGCATGTTTTCATTGTCACAAAGTTGGACATTTAGCTGGAGATTGCAGAGATCAACCTAGAAAAGACACTAAGGAAATAAAAGAAAAATTAAAGATGATTTGGAAAAAGAAGGAAATTGTGTCAAATGAAGTAAGCACCTTACCTACCGAGTTAGGTGCACCTATTCCAAATTAATCGGTAAAGCTATGAAGGGACTGCATTATCTCAAGGTTAAATCTTAACAGTTCCTATTTTATCATGTACTTAGTTCAAATCTGCATAATTAAGATGTAATAGTAAAGTTTGAAATTCTATCAAAGTCTTTTAAAGCACTATACAGGAAAACTGTCAAGTCGATCAATAAAGGAAACCTGTCCAGTCAGTGAATGAAGGAAGTTTGGTTACTCAATTAAAGCGGAAAAAGGAAAGAAAATTAAGTGGAACCGAGTGCATTTAATATTTTTGACCTAACCTGCATGGAGCCCGATAAGGCATATTGTGTACTTAAAAGCATTTTCGTGGTCATTTTCAACTTACCAAGTTTTCGAGAGAGCAGAGCAAAGCAAATCTAAGATGATCAAACCTCCTAAAAAGAAAATTCAAGGTATTTACATCAATCTCAATGCATTGTTAAGCTTCTTTACCGATCTTATCTAGTTGCCATTATCTGCTAAGTATTAAGCGTCAGTCGTTTGAAATCCTGAAACCCTAAGGATCTTTTGTTAGCTTTTATCTGAAATCTATAATGGCACCCAAGATCCAAGATCCCATAGTTGTCAAGAATGTAGAGAAGCCCTCACTAAAATAGTCTTTGACTCCCAAAGTTGCATCTGAACTAGATGACAAAACTGCTTTTTCACTCATCTCGGACAGAGTGATGTTAGTCGAGGATGTGAGATTCTTCACCAAATGTCATTTTGAAGAACTCGGTCATGTTGAAATTAAAGACACCTATGATGAGTTGTGCACCGATGGTATATTGAACAGCAAGTATGAACACATCAAGATCAAGGGATTGACTGAAGCCCTAACCTATCCCCTTGTGTTCAAACCCCAGTGGGTGAAGTTTGTTCTATGCAGAGTTCACGATGATTTCATGTGGCAAGAAGAGAAACCATTTAAGATTACCAAGGAAATCATTCATCTGATTACCGAGTTACCCCATTTATGATCATGCCCAAGCCCAAAAGATGATATCATAGAAGGAATTGATCAGTTTAACCGGAGTGGAATCAGATTGCAGAGGATTGAAACTGAATAATGTCACTGATGAAGAACTAAAATTTTCTATAAGAGTAATGGGTTACTGTTTCTTCTAATCAGCAAGGGAAAATAGTGTACCCTATGCAGCAGTAGACCTAGCCTACAAAATTGTGAAAAAGGGAATGAAAATTGATCTATGTGAGGTGTTGCTGAAGAACCTGTTTGAGAATCTGAATACCATTAGGAAGCCGAAGAAGAACAACTCGGCTAATACATTAAATTTTTTATCATTACTGGTATGCATGTTTTTCTATTTTGAAAAATTATTTCCATTAGTCGATAAAGTTGTTTGGGAACTACACCGACCAAGCACCCATCAGATAAATGACTTCATCAAGAAGTTAGGTGATAATTTCAATGATATTATGGATGACTACTTTAGTAAATTTCAAGAGAAAATGCATAATAGGTACCGGATTCCACCCCAGCTAGTAGAGAAATACAAAAATGATATATGTTTTGAAGTTGACACCAGTTACTGTTATGTGAATGTTGTGGAACCAAGAACTCAATCTTTGTCACCTATGGGCTACGAGATTGATTTTGACATCACACAATAGCAAATTGATGCATTTCTCACATTACTAAGGCATGCTACTGAGCTAAGGTATCAAACCTATGAGGAAGTAAAGGAAAAGGTAAAGATGAGCATTGTAGTACCTAAAGCTACAAGAAAGGCAACAAAAATGATAAAGGCATTGTCAGAGAAATTTGGAGAAGACTCTTCCTCTACACCTGTCAAAGGCACCATTGCCATTACTGAAGAGGAATCTGAAGCCCAAGAGGCAGCAATAACACTAAGCACTGAATTGCCTAACGGAAAAGTGTTGAAGAGAAAGAAACAGGACACATCAAAGGCCTCACGGACTCCACCTCCAAAGCGACCTAACACAAGAGCATCCACAACCTCATCGAGTAAGAAAACAAAAAGTGTTACTGCTCCCAAGGTAACAAAGACCTACAAGAAATCTACTTGGAGAATCATTTTGGCAAAAGAGTCTAGTGATATGGAATCAGAGGATGCAAGCAAATTTCAGATTGTCAAAAGAAAGAAGGTAAATGTACATAGTGTTGAAAACTTTTGTGCTAATCTAAAAGAATATAGAGGATTTGGTTCATTCAGATATGTAAAGTATGAAACTAGAAATAATGATGAGAAGAGACAAATTGAAGAAGCTATCATCTACACACTTCTAAAATTTTGGTTAGCTCCATTAGAACTAGCAAAGTCACTTCCAAATGAACTTTACTTGCATATTGATAATAGGTGGAAGTATGCAAAGGACTCGGAGAAATAGATCAGAGAAAGAAGTCTGGTTCATCTCTTTCCTGACATGTCAGTAGCTGAAATTAAAGAACATCTAACAACCTACAACTCAAAGTTTCTTGTCAAACAGAGAGCCTTAAAACTGATGAATGGGCTATATATTGAAGTTGAAAATGAGACAAAAACAAAGTGGCAAGAAATCTTTAAAATCAAGGATGTCGGTGAGCAAGCTGAAGTTCAAATCGATGATGTCACCAAGTAAGATCCTGATGTTACCGAGAAAGACCCTGCTGACACCATTCAAATAGATGAATATGTCATGGATACATAGGCACCAAAACAGGAAATGATAGAAGGTAATGCATATGCAAAACTTGTATCCAGTGAATCAGTCTTGGAACAAGATTAGCCTTATCCACTAGTCAAGCAACCTGTCTCAATCGAAACCCCTCATGACACAGAGCAAGGCACCGAAGGTCACAAGTCTATAGCAGGAGAAGGTACTACTCAAGAAAAGACATCTCAAGCACCTTCTAGCACTACAAATGTTGAAACTAAGACACCAAGTGCCAAGACACCGAAGGACTCTACAGAGGCTAAAGTAACCAATGAAAGTGTTACCTCTACCGAGCAACCTACCGAGGGTCATCAAGCCTCACAAGCCATTGTCTTAGTTCCATCGGTGAAAGCTAAAGAAAAGAAGATGAAAAAGCATAGTTTTAAAGTTGATTTGTCAAAATCAATAGTGTTGCCCAATGTAGACATATCAAAATTGAAGGGGCAAGAACTCATTGATTTTGGTGAACTATGCAAAGCAAAGGCCAAACAAGAGAAGCAAATGGCCATTCAAAAGAAAAATAAGGTACTTCAGAAGGTGAAAGCACTCTTAATAGATATGCTACCTGAAGCTACAGTATCCACTGATGCAGCCATCCACATTCAACTAGATGAACTCCTAACAAAAATAGAGACATCTGGAGTAGATGCATCAGAGTATTTGAGCAAACTAAAAGCAAAGAGGTCACTTCAAAAATGATAGAAGAGGTATAGAAAGCTATAGCTATTGGCAAAGTTAAACTTGTCAAATTTATTGCTGAGTTGACTCCTCAACTCAAGCACAATCTTTATTTATTTTAGAAACTTTGCACATTTTCTTTATTCATTAAAGACATTAAAAATAAAATAGAGGCAATTGAGAAAGAGATCACCGATCTCTCAAATAAGCTGACCACAGAGCCAAATTCAGTTCATAATTTCTATACAAAGATAGAACAACTCATGGCTCAACAATTGGACCTAAGAAATGAAGAACACAAGATCAGGATGGACATAATGACACTTCAGACATTATTCCTTCCTCATCTTTCATCCGTCCAAGAATAGATCAATCAAGCCACATCCTTATCTACTACACAAGAGGGAAGCACTCTAGATGGCTTAATATCATTATTGGCTGATATTCACGCACATAATTCTTTAATGGACAGTGTAAAGAATGCACTCTTTGTCGCTCTCACTGAAGCCCAAACCAAGTACAAATGCATTTTTGACCAATTACCACCCTTGAATGGTAATTAAGTTTTGATGTTTGTCAAAAAGGGGGAGTGATATAGTACTAGAGGAGTGATACAGTATTGATACAGTATTGAGGAAGTGATATTGTTTTCGGAGTATAGTATACAGGGGGAGTATACTGAGCAGAGCAACCAAGTAGAGTAAGCAGAGTATCCAAGAGCAGTGACCCGAGTAGTGTACAGAATAGTAAGCAAAGCACACAAAACTGATCACCAAGCATGCAAACTCAAAGTTTTGTATAGTATATCAATAAGGGGAGTATATCTAGATATATTATTTCATTGACTATTGTATATACTATTAGTTTAGTCAAATTTTGCAAGTATATAGATTTTGAGTTATAACTTTGAAAGTAGTTTTTGTCAAACATCTCAACTAATGTCAAAAGGGGAGATTGTTACTACTTATCAAGTTGCCATTAGTTGTATGTCAAAGCTATACTATATACTCTAGTTGGTTACTACTACCGAAATATTCAGTCAATATGAACAGTCTAGTCGGTTAAAGAAGAAAGTAGTCTTAGAGCACAGTATACACCGAGTTGTCTACCGAGTATCATTACATATCTACCAACCAGCAAAGATGACACACCGAGTGAAATGTGTTACCAGATTCATTGAACCTGGACATACATATGAAAACGTGTTACAAGAATCAAGGCACATCTAACCGTTATCACATTGGAAATTGCACTTCAAGATTGTGTATGATGTTGAGGTCATCTAGCCAATGAAATATCTTGCATGGTTATTCATTTGATAAATCATATTTGTAAGATCGAAGCAATGAATGGATCAGCATCATAAGAGATCTATTTATACAACATGAGTTAAGAATTAAAGTGTGTGTGCATGAGTGTAAGAAGACTGTTACAGAGACACAGAGGTCACCGAGAAGGTTTTCAAAGAACAGTCGAAGAAAAGAGTAAACAGAAGGGTTTATCAAGTTACTATATGGGGAACTGAGGTATGCTATAAGCAACGTAATCTATTCTGAGCACATAGAATCTTCTATAACATTTCAGATGTAAAGTTGTAGATATTTGTAATGATTTTAATGTAATATTTTGAAGTTATAAGAGAAACCTTTAACAGGGTAAAAGACTCTAATCAAGTCTATAAATATTAAAGCCTGTAAGCAGGCGCAACATTTAGATTAAGTGTTGTAAAATCCTTTAGCAAGGTAGATCTAACAGATCTTGATACTCCTAACAGGGTAGGCTATCAAAAATAGCTAAACATGTAGCTCTAATTGAGAACTCTTTATTATTGTAGTAGTGAAATTGTGGGTGCCATCCCCATCATAGTTTTTCTCTCTAACCAAGATTTTTTGTGTAACCAAAATATATGTGTTATGGAGTGAATCATGTATGATTGTTATCTATTTGTTTTAGCTTTATATTATGTTACTGCACTATTCGGTTTATGCATAATAGTAAAGTGATTATTGAAGAAAGGTTCTGGAGTACTGATTCACCCCTCCCCTCTCAGTACATTAGCTTTCCATATTGGGCCTAACAAATGTGCCACTTGTTATCTAAAGAATTATATAAAGAATCAGGTGTCTCAGATTTAATTTTTGATGGCCATTGGTCATTAATACATAAATAATTAATGACTTCCTGTTCAACTTCTTCATTTTCATCATCATTAAAATCATCAAAGCACTCTTTCAAATCACCAAGCACTTTTCTTCTAATATTCTTAATAGTTCTTTGACAATGTGTCAAAGGTTTGTAGGAGGAAATATCAATATTTACCGGTGCAAATGTTGCCGGTTCATTCTTTGTCTTTTTCCTTGTTTGCCTAGTCTTTTTAGGTTGTTCTTCAGACATAGTGTCCTCTGAGTCCGGTGTGTTGTCTTTTGTCTTTTGCTTTCTCTCAAAGACTTTGGGAAGTGTAGCTTCTGATTTTTTCTTTGCTGGTGACCGCTTGGTCACTTTGGAACTTGCTACGGTAACTGGTGTCGATACTGAAGGCATTGCCTTTCCCTTCTTTACTGACAGTTCTTCAACTAGTGTAACCCTTTCCAAATAGGTGCCAGTTCTCTTTTCCTTTGGATCAAGGGGCGAGGTGAGTAGGGTATAGGCATACCCATCTAGCATGTCATACATTACCTCATATCCCATGGGTTCCACTTCTTCCTATCTAGGCTTAACCGCCTCCATTATGTACTCATCAACTTTGATGGTGAAGGAGATGTCATCTTCATATTTCTTGACAATATCACCTAATATTCTCACTCTTTGGCTCATTTTGCATCTGAACTCATAAAAGTATTTGTTCAGAACTTCTAGAAAACCAGTTCCAACCGCTTGAAGGCTTTCCTTGATTTGCTTTGTAACCAATTGGTCGGCAAACCACTGAATATCTCTGACTCCTGGGAAGTAACCTTGGAAGTAGAAGAACAACCCAACCAATAGTTGTCCAAACTTAAATCTCAAGGCATTGTCTTGTTTAATCGGCTTCAGGTTCACTAGAAGTTGCCTTTGCATACAGGTGCATAAGTTAAATGATGCATCTTCCATGATCATCCTGTAGGCAGCATTTACTGCTACAGCAGAGATAGAGTTGATCCTGCTAGCACAAAATGTCTGGTAACCTAATACCATCCATGCATATTTGACCAGATCGTCTTTGATAGGATTGATGGTCATTCCCCGTTGGTTGCTCACAGAACTAGTGAGCTTGGTCATTTCCGTCTTGTTGATCTTCCTTAGGGCTGGCACTTCACCAATGTTATAGAAACCAGTGATGGCATGAATCACTTCCGATGTTATGTCATGCATCCTCTCTAAGTACATTTTATCACCATGCACTCTATTTAGAATGATGCGGATGTGATCATCTGAAAACTCTTCAAGGAAATAGATTGTATTGTGAAGCTTCTTCTTTTCCATGATGCTAAATTCTAGTTTAATCTTCTTGTCCTTCCCACAGAACAAACTCAACTAAGAATGGATTACAAGAGATCCTAAGTCTTCAATTTTATAGTCAATGTAATTGAAAATGCCTTCCTCCACTATAACACCAACGCATATTTGAGATAGGGCATTGTATTTTGCCTTCTATTGAATGAAGTCTACTGAATCAACAGGTGCACTAGAGATAGAGTGTGATGCGAAAGCCATGATGTAGCATCGTAAATTGTACGCACTTGCTAGGGTGGTACAATTTCACACCTAGTTTAGCACCCGCCTTGGCGCATTTTGCATTTTGCATTGCATTTCCCCTTTAGCACTTAATTAATTAAATTAATTAGGTCTAAGGTCCTATTTTATCATCTCCCATATCATAAAGTTGGGCCCTTTCATTAAAGTGTGCCCCTTTCATTTTATTCTTCCAATACATCATTTAATCAAAAACCCTAATTAGGTCCTATTTTGAACTTGGGGGCTTGATTTCGGGGGTCAAAACATCTCGAAATCACCTGTAACTTCGGGATTCTCTCTAAAATCATCATATCTGACGACCCTAAAAATTTGGTGAAAAGTTGTCAAGACCATGGCGCCCATGCAACATGGTCCCGGACATTTTTCCCGAAATTTTGGGAGCACGATCCAATCATAAAATAAAGCTTAACCCCAAGAAATTGGTGGGATATTCAATCTCTAGGTCGGCCAAAAGTTGAAATTAAGACCTAGGGTTTCATACATAAGAGCTTTCTTTCTTCATTTGAAAGGATCCGATTTTTGGCTTTCAAGGACCTTCTATGTAGCGAAAGAGCAGATCTTTGAAGACTTCAACAACATTCAACATTCCTCTATCAAGCACTTATCAAATTCATTCATCCACTTAGGGCTTGGAAGACATTGAAGAACAATAGGAAATTACCGACTGAAGATTGGCTTGTACTCCTCCCTTGAGGGTTGGGTATGATTTCATGTTGTTTTCATGTCTTTGCATAAGCTTCAATATATCCTTTATTCATGCTTTAGATCACTTTGCATCTTGATTTAGAGCATTTACATTATCATTTACAAGCAATTAGGGTTTACTTTCTAGGTTGCTCTAGTTTGCTTTCTTGCATTTAAGGACCTTGCACACACACTAGGTCTGCACACACAATACATTTTACAATACAACTTGGCTATTCGTGGAGGTGGAAATCACCGAAGTAGGGGTTTGACTAAGGGAAAACCCTATATAGCCACCCAAACACCTTTTTAGATATAAGTGCAGGTTTCGGGACTCGGACGACGCCGCAGGTTGCAGATCCGGGAGAAGCAGACTAAGACCGACCTTCCCACCAAATTTCAGAGAAAAAGACCAGGACAGGGGTGTGGGGCGCCCTGGTCCTACCAGGACAGGGGCACTGGGTGCCCTGGTCCCTTCTGGGTGCCCTGGTCCCTACTGGGCGCCCTGGTCCCTGGGACAGGGGCGCTGGGTGCCCTGGTTCGATAGCATTTTCAGCATTTTTGACAGCTTTTTCCAAAGTGCAAAAACAGCAGTTTCCGGAGCAGTTTTAGGGGCAGAATCAGGACAGTGGCGCCCGTGCCCCTGTCCCGAACATTTTCACTCAGATTTTGACTCCGGGTACGCATTTACATTCTTGTCTTGTCCTTGTGTTTACAGCTTTCCATTGTTTAAGTTCAATTCTGTAATCTTGTTATTAGTCCATACTTGCACTTTGGGGTTAGGGATTGAACTTGCATCATTTGATCTTCCAATTTCAACAAAGGAATAGAAATCCTAATAGATATCCCGTGGCTCTCTCTTTCACAAAAAGAAGTAGCCAATTGTGCGATATCTCTAGGCTCTTTCGTATTCCGTAATGTGTGTCAAAAGGTAGGATTAGGGCATGTTAACCTAGTCTCGTTTTTTCCCCTACACATTTTGGTGAACCCAACGTGAATCTATCATTGCTTCCTCTTGCATTTCATTTGTTAGATCTAGATCTAGATTTAGTGTGTTTTCATTTCATTTTCATTAAAAAAAAAAAAAAAAAAGAGAAAAAAAAAAGGTGTGTTTCTTTGCATTGTGTGTTTAAAATTTTATGCAATTTCAAAATGTTAGATTTTTATTTGCAAGATGTTCATATTTGTGATGATTATGAGTTAGATGAAGCTTTAGATGAATTTTTGAAACCTAAATATACCAAACCTTCATTTTACCAAAAACTCATAAACATTGTTACTATGCCATTTTGTTGTGATGAGAAAGATAAGTCGAATGATTCCTCTCAAGGGTACATTCCTATCAGCTCTTCCACTAAATCTAGTAACATGGTTGTTTTCAATGATCCCCTCTATGAAGATATATCTCCTTTTGAATCAAAAGATAAACCTTTTAATAGATATGATCATGCTTTGTTGAATGATGCCCTTGATGCCTTTGTGTCCCCTAAAAAACACTCCCTTCATGAGGATCCTTTTGTGCAAGAAGATGACATTATCCCTACATTTCCTAGTGATAGCCTTTCCTTTTCCAACAAAATTCCCACTAGAGATGATGAATTAATGATAAATGCTTACCCTTCTCCTAAAGTTGGTCTTACCCATAAGCATCCCTTAGAGAAAGAAGATGAAATAATAAGCAATTTCCTTAATTCTCTCTCCCCTAAAGATCATATTGAACATATTTTGAGGAAAGAGGATGAGTTTAACACATCTATTGATGCTTTCCCTCCTAAGGATGAGGAATTAATAAACAATGTTATCTCCTCTCCCGAAATTGACAATATTTTAAACATTCCTTTCAATGACCTCACTATTTGGGATGAACCATTAGAAGAAGGTATAGATTATTCTCTACCTCTAGCCAAAGGGGATGAAATCAAGATTGGAAACTCCCTTGATAGTTTCTCTCCTTCCTTGAATCTCAATTATTCTCCCTCTAAAAATAAAGCATCTCCCTCTCCTCAACTTGGTTCTACTCATAAGGATACCCTAGTTCAAAGCAAGATGGTTAACATTTCTTTCAAAGATCTCCCTCTCAAAAGTGAGACTTTAGAGAGTAATGTTGATCCTTCTCCTAGAGAGTTTATTCCCCATGTAGATCCTGTGATGATAGAGGATGATATGACCTTTCCTCTTCCTACTAGAACATCAATGCTTACCCCTTGTCTCTCTCCTAAAATTGATTTAATCCGTGATAAGATTTTAGTGCAAGAGAAGACTATCAATAATTCTTCCAACACTTTTGTTCATTCCTCTAAACCATCCTCAATCAATTTGATACATGTGAATGAGACACCTAACAAACCTCTCTTCACTGTCCAAGGTGCTTGTCCTTCTCAAAATGCTCAACCATTAAATAAGCCTATCTTAGTGGTTCAAGGTGGTTATGCTAATGATTCTTTTTGCACTCCTAAGAAACCTATTATTACTGTGCAAGGAGGTTATTCTTCTAAGAGCCCTTATGAATATGCTAAGCAACTGACTAGAGAGAGTTATCATGCGGTTGCTCATACCTATAACACAAGAAACAATAGGCAACCTAGTCCTCCTCCAGTTATCCCCACTTCACTTCCTCCTTCCCAACCTATTCTTCCTCAAGCGCCTCATATTTCACAAATGCTTAGTAAGGACTATGATCTCATAGAACAACTTAAAACTACTCCGGCAAAGATATCTCTTTGGGATTTGATACAAACTTCTTCTGTTCAGCATGGAATGTTACAAGATGCCTTGAAAGATTTGAATGTTCCTCCACCTAATATATCTAGTAATATAGTGTCTTTGGTTAACTCTGTGATGAATCCTAAAGCTCAAATTGTGTTTACCCAAGATGAGTTGCCTACTAGTGAAATTCAACAACAATATGATCCCTTGATGATTGTGGTTATCATAAATGACACTGCTATAAGACGAACACTGGTAGATAATGGCTCTGGCCTTAATGTGTGTAGCATTAATCTATTGCATAAGATGAATGTGGATACATCCCTTATTGAGCCTGACTCTCATCCCATTCGAGGCTTTGATAATGTGGCTAAGTCTTCATTAGGTATTATCACCTTACCCGTCACAGTGGGACCTGTTACTTTGCCTACTCCTATCCATGTTATGTCGGGAAATTTAACATACAACTTGTTATTAGGGAGACCTTGGATTCACAGTATGCAAGCTGTCCCCTCTACATTGCATAGACAAGTTAAATTCATTTATAACAATAAGACATATACCTTGATAGGCGATACTAATCTTCAGGCTTGTTTGCAAACATCTACTTCCAAAGGGAGTTCTTCTAAGCCTTCCTCTTCTAGTAATAATTCTTTGAACAAGATACCTATGGATAAATCATCACCCTCTAATAATCAAAATTCTTTGGATGAGCCTAAAGCTCCTGAAGAAGATCCTTCTGGACTTGAGTCTACACATGAAAAGGCTTTTGATCCTGAGAAGGTTCTCGTGGAAGACGATTGGGGATCTCTTGATTTTAATCCCACCTTTGTAGGTGAATATAGGGTTCCTCCTAGAGATCTTAAAGGTAAAAAGAAGGAAGAAACTAGAGATCAATCAGTCTTACCTGAATCTATGAGCAATAATTTTGTGGCCGCTTCTCAAACTTCTTCTCCTCACACCTCTAATTATGAAGAGTTTGATTCTTTGTCTTATGAAAAACCACCTTCTCTTCCTGAAATGGCTGATCGTTATGGTCGTGGTTTTTGCATTTTTGCTAAGCATGGGTATCATGGAAATGGTTGTGGTGCTCATGAACAAGGGATAAAAGTTCCTCTAGAGACTAATTTTCACAATTATGCCTTTGGAATTGGCTATAATCCCTGCAAACGCACTAAAGCATCTAAAAGACCATCCCTCAATGTGAATGCTATATTTAGTAGTGATGATGATCTCACTTCAACTAAATCATCTTCCACTTATATCAACTCTCATTCCCCTCATAAGGAAATCTTGGCAATGAACAAATCTCTTTATGAATCCCCTCAAATTTCTAAATCCACTTATGAATCTTTATCTCCTATTCATCATAAAGTCCTTTCCTCCAGGGATAAGGCTCTAATAAATTACACTCATCCCTCTTCTAAGAGTTCTTGTGACTTTTCTTCTTCAATTTTATACATGTTTTTGATCTCACTTATAGTTGAGCATTTAGCATGTCATATTCAAATACCTCATTCAATCTATCATGTCTTTAAATAACATTAATGGCTATTATGTTGCTCATCATTATGTGACATTGGTAGCTCATTTACTGGGGGCTCATTGTCATTCATGATGGTACAATGTCAAGTGCAATCATATTTTTTTTTGAAGCAACATAATAGCCTAATTTTCTTGTTCCTATGGGGACAAGAGTGATTTCATATATCTCTTCTTTTGCTTATGTCCAAATCTCTCCCTAGAAGATTGTGTAAGTCCTTCTCATTGAGGCAATGATCTTTCCTTATTTTTACCTAAGGATCCACTTTTTTTCCTATTTCGTGGATGGTGTGAACTTTATTACTTGATGTTATTCCTTGTAGGCATTTGTTGTTTGTTCAAGGATTCTCTCTTACAAGAGGTGTAAGTCCTTGACTACAACCTCTTTTGCACTTGGTAAAATACATCTATAATGAATTCACTCTCCTAATTGCATTAAAAGGAGCGTCATCCTTCATTAAGAATCACTTTCACCTTGCAAAAGAAGGAAGTATTGCATTCTTATTCTCTTCTTTGTCTTATTCTAGAAGATGTTATATTTGTCTAACTCATGGATCACCAATATGTGTATTCATGCCTTTTTTTCCTTTCTTTTTCTTCTCTTTGCATTTTGTTTCCATGTACATCCTTCATCTTGTGTTAGAGAACTCTCAAATCCTCACACTCTTTGTTGGGTTGAAATTGAGATTTAGTCCTCTTTCTTACCAAATGATTCTCCATTAGTTTTTGATCTCATATCAAATGTTCTTGTGAGCATTTGTCATCAATATTCTTTAACAATTCGAAGTGGTAAACATGATACCCTGTTTCAACTCACTAAAATTAGCAAGCCGAAACAGGGGGGGGCATATAGCTACCCTCGAATGTTCATCACCTTCCTTAGTAAGCATTAGGTGATTTTGTGATCTAACGTGTGTTTTGTAGGGTGTGGTTCCTAACTGTGTACTGCAGATACCGCTGGGGGCTTCGTTCGACAGACTTATGGATATATCCTTTTTCAAATAATGTTTACTTTTCTGTACTTTAGCTTGCATATGCACGTAGTGTTCATATGACTGCTAAAGTGGGGGCTAAATGTAGCGTTGTAAATTGTACGCACTTGCTAGGGTGGTACAATTTCACACCTAGTTTAGCACCCGCCTTGGTGCATTTTGCATTTTGCATTGCATTTCCCCTTTAGCACTTAATTAATTAAATTAATTAGGTCTAAGGTCCTATTTTATCATCTCCCATATCATAAAGTTGGGCCCTTTCATTAAAGTGTGCCCCTTTCATTTTATTCTTCCAATACATCATTTAATCAAAAACCCTAATTAGGTCCTATTTTGAACTTGGGGGCTTGATTTTGAGGGTCAAAACATCTTGAAATCACCTGTAACTTCGGGATTCTCTCTAAAATCATCATATCTGATGGCCCTGAAAATTTGGTGAAAAGTTGTCGGGACCATGGCGCCCGTGCAACATGGTCCCGGACATTTTTCTCGAAATTTTGGGAGCACGATCCAATCATAAAATAAAGCTTAACCCCAAGAAATTGGCGGGATATTCAATCTCTAGGTCGGCCAAAAGTCAAAATTAAGACCTAGGGTTTCATACATAAGAGCTCTCTTTCTTCATTTGAAAGGATCCGATTTTTGGCTTTCAAGGACCTTCTATGCAGCGAAAGAGCAGATCTTTGAAGACTTCAACAACATTCAACATTCCTCTATCAAGCACTTATCAAATTCATTCATCCACTTAGGGCTTGGAAGACATTGAAGAACAATAGGAAATTACCGACTGAAGATTGGCTTGTACTCCTCCCTTGAGGGTTGGGTATGATTTCATGTTGTTTTCATGTCTTTGCATAAGCTTCAATATATCCTTTATTCATGCTTTAGATCACTTTGCATCTTGATTTAGAGCATTTACATTATCATTTACAAGCAATTAGGGTTTACTTTCTAGGTTGCTCTAGTTTGCTTTCTTGCATTTAAGGACCTTGCACACACACTAAGTCTGCACACACAATACATTTTACAATACAACTTGGCTATTCGTGGAGGTGGAAATCACCGAAGCGGGGGTTTCACTAAGGCAAAACCCTATATAGCCGCCCAAACACCTTTTCAGATATAAGTGCAGGTTTCGGGACTCGGACGACGCCGCAGGTTGCAGATCCGGGAGAAGCAGACTGAGACCGACCTTCCCACCAAATTTCAGAGAAAAAGACCAGGACAGGGGCGTGGGGTGCCCTGGTCCTGCCAGGACAGGGGCGCTGGGCGCCCTGGTCCCTTCTGGGTGCCCTGGTCCCTACTGGGCGCCCTGGTCCCTAGGACAGGGGCGCTGGGCGCCCTGGTCCGACAACATTTTCAGCATTTTTGACAGCTTTTTCCAAAGTGCAAAAACAGCAGTTTCCGGAGCAGTTTTAGGGGCAGAATCAGGACAGTGGCGCCCGCGCGCCTGTCCCGAACATTTTCACTCAGATTTTGACTCCGGGTATGCATTTACATTCTTGTCTTGTCCTTGTGTTTACAACTTTCCATTGTTTAAGTTCAATTCTACAATCTTGTTATTAGTCCATACTTGCACTTTGGGGTTAGGGATTGAACTTGCATCATTTGATCTTCCAATTTCAACAAAGGAATAGAAATCCTAATAGATATCCCGTGGCTCTCTCTTTCACAAAAAGAAGTAGCCAATTGTGCGATATCTCTAGGCTCTTTCGTATTCCATAATGTGTGTCAAAAGGTAGGATTAGGGCATGTTAACCTAGTCTCGCTTTTTCCCCTACACACATGATAAATAAAGAAATTTGAAAAATACCTTCGTATATCAAAATTTAGGGCTTGCAAATTATACTTCGCCACACACTCCTTCAGTTGTTGAAATACTGCTTTGTGTTCTACACTTGACCGATTGATATTAGCTTTTGATTTTTCTTCAAGGTTTTGAAAAGTCTTCGAATCACAATCCAACTCAATTTTCATCACTCAGTGCTTAAAAACTTCTTCACTTGAGAACTAATAAGTGAAAAATGACTTGAGAAATCCATTTAAACAAGTTCTTCACCTACCATAATAAATGCTCCACTTTTAGGGCATAAACCCTAATTTGCCTTTTACCATTTCTGGTCTTCTGCTAGTTGACAAGTATCACATACTAGTTAAGGTCTTTTACTGGTGTAAACCAGGGGTTTGAAACATTTCACTGTTTTCTCCCCCTAAGCTTTTATGATGCTTAGTTTGCCGGTTCAGTGACTTCCACACTAGGTGCAGAAATTGGTTCTTCTTGAGTCACTTCTTCTAGCTTCTTCTTCTAGGTTTTCTTCATCTCCACTTGAATAGTTTCAACATCAATTTTTCCTTCCAGAGTGACCGGTATATCATCTAATATGTTCTTTCTCATTCTGCAAAATCTTGATGTATGACCCGGTTTGTTGCAATGATAGCAAATCATTCCAGGTGCTCTCCAAGGTCCATTGTTCATGTTTCCATTCTTCCTCTGGCATGTTGTAGTAGTGTGACCACTACCATGATATATCAAATCAGTTGCTCTCCATCCGGTTGCCGCTTGATAGCCACTACTTCTTGACTGATGATTATAGGTATTAAACCAGTTTGGGTTTCGGTTCCCAGAGGATTCAAAAAAAACTCCTTGACTCCTTTGAGGATACCTTTTGGTGTTGTGCATGACAGACCTACATTCAAATGTTCTATGCCCAAACTTGTTGCATGCATAACAATTACCATTGAATCCATTGGGTCTAGGCTTATCATTTAGAAAATAAAGAAAATTATTGTAAGCCTTACTTCTACATAAATTAGTAGTGTGTCCTTCCTTGAGACAATTAAAGCAAACAGGTTTGAAATTTTTCTTACCTTTATTCTTTGGTGTCGGTTGTTTCTTTGATGCTCCATCTTTTGTTCCAGAGGTCTCACCTTCCTCATAATCATAGAAACCAAGTCCATTGGTATTCTTTACTAGTTTAGTTGATTCAAGCTTCTGCTCTAGCTTGAGAGTGCTCTTATTGAATTTGGCAAGTATTTCCTTTGACTCAGTAAGTTCTTTTATATATAAGAGTCATTTTACAATTTTCCAAGTCGGCTTACAATAATAAACAAAATATTATATAACAAAAAATCATGTCGGCCTTTGTGACAGTATACTTCCTTTCTTTTGTGTCGGTGTTGGTGTCCTGAGTGTCGGTGTAGAGTGTGATCTACTGATGCCGGTATAATGTCTTTTCCTATGCCATAGGATTGCAAGGTTTCCATCAATGACAAAACCTTCAATCACATACAATGTCTCATTGGAGTGTGCATATGCCAGCAATCTCCCCCTTTGGCATTGATGGCAACACTCATGAGAAATTTCAAAAAGTATCCAAAAATGTGTAGTCCAAAAATGTTACCAAAAATGTGTGTGCTCCCCTTGAGCATATGATTCCTGTGATTTGAATTTTCTCATCCCACTACTCCCCCTTTGGCATCAATGACAAAGGTTGTCAAGATGTTAGTAGAGTTTGTGGTTTCAACCTTGTAACTGGGTAGTTACAATTGGAAAAAGATCTCCCAAAATCAAGTTTATACTATACATAAACTTCTTGCTATCTTTTATTGTTGTCTTTGATCTCTTTATTGTACTGGTGAGATGCTGCAAATGCTTTGCCGGTGTTTTGCTTCCCTGTATTAATGCCTCAGAAATTTCCTTCCGCAGAGATGCTAGATAGTCCAATCTTGGACTTATTTTAGATCTCAAATGTTTTGCCTTATTTATTATTCTTTCTTTCTCTCTTTCCAATTTGAGTAGTTCTTCCTCAAAATTTGTTATCTTCTCCTCAAAAACTGATAGTGTATCAGGTGAGTTGACAAAGTTGTCTGCAAGTTTATTTATCTCATCCTGTACCTTGCTCATTTTCTTGTCAATATCTACAGTCAAAATGTTTGTTTTATAGGTATCTTTATACAGATTTTTGTATTCTTTCAACAAATTACATAGTTCCAGTAGAAGTGTGTCAAAATCTCTATTACACTTCTTTATTTCCTCATCAAAGAATTTTTGTTTTTCAATTTCTACATTATCCTTCACTGACTCTTCCTTTATTTTCTCAATGTATCCAATTGTCCTAAAGAATCTTTGTTATCTATATTACAATTGGGAGCAATTACCTTCAAAATTGGTATGGAATCATCAATTGCTTTGTAAGCTTGTGAGCTGCAGTCAGTTATTTTCTTGATAGAATCTAATAACACCTCAGTCACATTTGTTGATTTATATCCTAATGATGATCCAACAATCTCAGCACTGGTGGAAGTAACCAAGCTTGTATTGACCTCTGGTAGGTCTGTTTGTGTCTGCATTTCTTTAAGCACTAGTTTTCCTACTTCACTAGTTGTCGGTGGCATTGTTTCCTTATGTACCTATTCTGGTTGTTGTTGTTTCGGAGCCTTTAGTTCTATTTGTTTCATAGTATGTTGCATTGCCTCAGTCTATGTCTCAGTCTCTACCTTTTTCTCTTTATCTTCTACCGGTTTATCTGTTTCCCCTGCTACCGGAGGCTCACTAGTCATATCTAACTTATCAGTTGTATCTTTGTCTACTATTATGTTGATCTTCTGAGTATCAACATTCACAGTATATAGGACTTCAGGATTAGGATTATTATCCTCTATATCCATACTTTCAGTCAACGGTTGACCTTTAGTAGTTGTTGATTTTACCGGTGGAGTATTTAAAGAAGGTGGAGGTAATTTTTCTCTAACCTTGATACTTGGTGGTCCACCAACTTTACCTTTCCCCTTGTCTCTATCTTTCTGATATACCTTTATAGGTTTAGGGTTCCTGTACTCTTCTTGTTTTTCTTTTTCAACCAGGAATATATCCCATCCATCTTCTATTTCGTCTATCACTTCGTTAACTCTTCCTGCCACTAGTGAAATATGTCGGTGTGTAGTAGAGAATACTGACCGGTTGGCCTTTGCAATCAGACCATCAATTTCTTGTGGAGAGTTTACCGGATATACAACAAGTAACTTCTCAATTTTTATTTTCTTATCCAATTCTATCACTGCCTATCTTCTTGCCTCTAGTCTTTTGAATAATTCATCAGGAATTTCATTGACTACTTCCATCAAAAATTTCTTGTATATATCCATGTGCAATATAACACTATTCTCAACTTGTTCTTTCTCATCAGCTGTTAAAGTGTCATAAATTTTCTCTATATTTTTCAGTTTACCTTCCTCTGTGATTTCATTCAGTAGTATATCAAGAGGGGCCAAGTCTTTGTTTGTCCTTTTCTTCTTCTTGGGTGTCAGTTTCTTCTTTGGTGTGGCCTTTCTAACCGGAGATCTCACTGCTTGTTTCTTTTTCCTTGTCCTCCTAGGTGAAGGTGTGGTTGTCGGTGAGGGATCTCTTTTCCTTACAACTCTTTTAAAAGTTGCAGGCATGTCACTTCCTGAAGAAGTACCTACTGGTGATAGGTGAGTTTTAGGCTGTGGAGCTACTAACTCATCCTCAGTTATGCCGGTTTTCTTCAATACATCTTCCTTGATGGCTTTTTCTTGTCTAGACCCTTTCCTTACAACCGCCTCAACCTTTTTCACTCTTTTCTTTCATTGAATTTGGCTTTCTATGGTTTTAGCACTACCAAATATTTCTTCTTTTTGTTCTCTGGGGGCTTCCAGAAGTGCTTTAGCATATGTTTCAACTATGTGATCATCTGTTTCATAGCCCATCTCGGTTACCCAAACTATCCTTGGGGTGACCGCTTCCATCTAGATTTCATCAATCTTGATGACAAAGCATTTATCATCTTTGTATTTGTCTACAATCTTCTATGATAACCTTACTCTTTTCTTCATTTTAGCTTTTAATGCTTGAAAGAAGTCATTAATATTGTTTTCCTTGTTCTCACCCATGTTATTGAATAGTTCAGTAAATTGTTTGCCTACTGATATGTCATATCCAAGTTCTTTGTAACCTATACTAGGAACCTGTTTTGTTATGTGTAGCATTAGGCATATCAACAAATTTCCAAATCTGAAAGTTCCTTTCTTGTCCTTCTTGATCTTTCCAAGATTGTCAATTAATTCATCCTTTAACCATTCACATATGTCAATTTTTGTGTTATCTCTTACCATATCATAAGCACTCTTAATGCATAAGCTTGAAACTGAATTTAGTCTATTAGCATGAGTTGCTTTATACCCTAATATCATACTGATGAATCTCACATTGATATCTTTTACATCATTAACCCTTCGAGACCTCTTGTCAAATGTTGCACCAGTTAGATCTATAACTAGGTCATTGGAAACCTTCTTGGTTTTATCTGGTCTTTTACTGGTGGTCGGTAACCCTGTGACAACTTTCACAACTTCCTTGGTGATCTTATGGATTGCATCTAACTAGAAAAATTCTCCATGCACCCTTCTTAAAACTATCCTAATCACATCCTTTGGAAATTTAGGAATGCTAAGGATCTGTGTAAATCCTAGGGTCTCAATGATTTTGTGTTCATCTTTAACATTGCTGGTATTATCACATATCACGGTTTTATACATGGTTTTAATTTCCTCATTTCCTAACTCTTCAATGTTGCAATGGATGTACATTCTGGGGTCTTCAGCATATACAACTCCCTTAGGAATTTGAGAAAAAGCACCTAAGGTGTCATCCTTCTTTGCTATCTCAGGAACTAACTGAAATATGGGCCTAGGTCTTTTTATTACTTCAACAACAATAGGGTTTTCTATGTATTCAATTGTAGAGGTGGATGCCATGATTAAATACCTTTTACTACCTTGGATGGATGATTGCTTGGAGTGTGCTTGCTTCTTTCTCAAAATGCCTTAGCTCAGAGTCTTCGCTCTCTTCAAAAATTTGAAATCTCGGTGAAATGAAATGGAGCCAAAACCTTAACTTGATAATGTCTCTTTGCCATCTACCACATTAATTTCATGCCAGTTAAGTATTCTCTTAACATTGTGTGCCGGTAATACGTAATTTTTCAACTTCTTATCTTAATCGAGGGAATAATAGCACATGTGTCATTAGATTGCCAAACCCTCAAAGAAATTTTCTTCAATTAGATGAAGAACTTCCTGCCGATGGAGCACTGCTCTGTCCTTCCGGTGAAGCATCACTCTATCTTGCCGATGAAGCATTGGTTGGTTCTACCAGTGGAGGAGTATTCCCAATATTTAGATCATCTTTCCTAATCCATTGTTTTGAAAATTCTTGCTTAACCTCTTCAACTTTTTCGTTACCTTTCAAGCTAGAACTTTTGTTGTCTACTGGTGTTCCTTAACTTCTACAAAATTTAGCAATATGCCCAATCTTGTTACATGCATAACAAGTTACATTATTTTTCTGAATAGCTTTCCCATAACCTATGCTAGTTTGTGTTCTATATTGATTAGATAAATGTCCAAATCTTCCACAAACATAACATCTCACATTCATTCTATAGTTTTCAGAGTTGTGACCAACTTTGTTGCATTTAGAACATTGACCGGTGGGTGTGTTGATATTTTGATAATTTCTAGATCTACATTCATTTGCTCTATGACCATACTTATTACAATTAAAGCATTTTCCATTGAATTTATAAACATCAGGTTGTCTTACCGGTTTGCTGTGATCCTGAGTATTTGCAATACCGGAGATTTCACCAACTTCAAAGCCAATTCCAAAAGTGTCACTTTTAGGTTTTTGATTCTTCAGCAAGGTGCCAAGTTCCTCTGAGCTTTTCTTGAATTTTTCTTTGTGTTGATTTGTAGTTTCCAGTTCTCTTTCCAAGATTTCTTTTTGTCTCATCAGTTCATTTGAGTCACTCTGAGTATGCATCAGATCTGTCTTCAACATGTCATTTTCATAGCTAAGTCTTGTATTCTCATTTGCTGCATCACTTAGTCTTCTGGTCAATTCTTCTTCATTCTTCTTCCTATCCTCGATCTCTTTGCAAAATCTCATAGTCATATCCTGCATTTCATTTTTTGTTGTCATGATCTCTTGTTTCAACTTGCTTATCATATCATTAAGTGATTCCTTTTCATCATTCTCATTTTGTAATTTTTCACAAAGTTCTCTTTTCTTATTTCTTGCAATAGTAAAATTTTCTTGAAGTTCTTGAATGATATCCTAAGCTGCCCTTAAATCATCTTCTAGTTTGATATTTTTCAATTTCTCTGCATCATAGTCTGTAAGAGCTCCTTCAAGTTGCTTCATCAGATTTTCCATCTTTACCAGTGTCAAGATCTTCCTCAAGCTATTAGGATTCTGAAGATAGAGGACCAGGCTCTGATACCAATTGTTAGGGGTCCATAGATACTAAGAGGGGGGGTGAATTAGTATCTAACTAGTGATTAGAATTTCTTAACTTAAAACATGCAGAACATAGTATAATAGTGTACCGGTATGCAAGAAATAATGCAATAAATAGAATCAAGTACATCCACATGAAAAGTACACCATAACACAAGATGTTAATGAGGAAACCCGGTGTGGGAAAAACCTCGGTGGGATTTGTGACCCACAATATTCACTCATTGGCCAATAAGAGAATATTACTTACAATAGGGGCTTGCACATGCAGGAAGGCCAACTGCCTAGAGCTCACTGCTCAATGGAAAGTCTCACTAACTTACAATAAGGATTATACAAATCCAATATCTTGTATTGCTTTACAATAGCATCTTCAATTCCTGATTTAGTACCAGTTCTTGCTCTATTCTTTACATATACCCTTTGACCTATATTTCACACATTAGGTCTACCTAATATTTTCCTTAATGCTTCTACTTCACATACTTCACACATTACAAAATGTCTACAATGATCTCTTTTATATATAAGAGTCATTTTACAATTTGCCAAGTCGGCTTACAATAATAAAAAAAATATTATATAACAAAAAATCATGTCGGCCTCTATGTCGGTATACTTCCTTTCTTCTATGCCGATGTAAAGTGTGATTTGCTGATGTCGGTATAATGTCTTTGTCGGTGCCATAGGATTGCAAGGTTGCCATCAATGACAAAACCTTCAATCACATAAAATGTCTCATTGGAGTGTGCATATGCCAACATCCTTTAAGGTTGCATTCTCAGAAATAGCCATGTGTAGCTTGTCTACCCCAACTATAATGACAATAATAATACCTCTAATTCAAATCTCAATCCAAATTTTGGACATTCATATGGTAGAGTTTACTATTTTCATGGCTGGTGTTCATTTAGTTGTCAATCCAAGAACGTAAAACTTGAAATGGGTTTGCAATATATATGCACTAAGCTCCTTAAATGATTATTCTGGATTACTGCAGTGACTAACATTATGTAGAAAGGAAAGGTTGGAATGGAAATCATAAAAGGCTAAATGAAAGTTTCACAAAACACTGCTGGAATGATCTAATGAAAATAACAAAAATCACACCGTTCTGTCTTGGCTGCAAGAATAGTCAACGGATCTATTTCCGGTGGCTATAGGAGCAATCTAGTCATGAACTTCTACTGCAACTAAGTAAAACTAACTTCAATGATCCTAAACACAGGATCACTCACCAAGTAGGCCCCCTTGGATGAGTGATATCAAACTCTTAGCAAAGAACTATTAATAGATCAGAACAACATATCCTTATTCATTTCTTCCTGAAAAATGATTACATATTCTAAAAGAGAAAATTCAGAGTGCTTAACAAAACTCTGCTCAATTACTTTCCATTCTGTCTAACTCTCAGAAAAGAAGGAAGAGCTTATTATAAAGAAAAGATCAACTACAATGGACAACTCAAGTTACACCGAGAAGAAGAGGCGGATAATTGTCAGATGAAGGAGATAACTAAGAGCTTGGCTGCAAGAACTGTGGATCTGAAACCAAACCATGGTCTTTGCACACCAAAGTGATATTTTGCGAATTCAATATGCACCAGAGTTAAACTCCCATGGTTAAGTACAACTACTCCGATTATGCCATAAATTGTGCTCGCTTGAATCTCCTTCAGTTTGACCTCCAGCTATCTGAACGTGATTCTCTAGTCCTTAGGCGTGAAAGTAAATCATCCATCACAACATCAATTATTATCTGCACTAAAACAGAAACAACGTACAAGGACATGCATATGTATCTTACTTAATTAATACATTCATTAACTCACATATGAAATTATCCTAAATAATCCGCATATCACAGGGACAAATCATTTGGCTGGAGGAATAAATTGGCATGGTTGCAGGAATTAACCGACAAAGTTCAAACATGATTTCTTAAGTTCAGTTTTAAAACATGGATTACATATAGTCAATTCACAATACCTTACTATCACAATGCAACCCAAAAGATATGAAAAACCTAAGAGTCCTGATAAAAAAACATGTCAATACATCAACTTATCATAGCTCACCTTGCATTTCTTCCTTTTCCATTTTACTTTCATGAAGATGAGTGGTAAGTGCACTGATCTCATGCTTTATCTTGGAGATCTCATGATCTTTGTCTTTTACCAGATCTTCAGCTTTCCTCCGGTTCTCAAGCTCTTGACACATTCTGATAGTTAGTCATTCAAGTTCTCTTCTTAGGTTGGCATTGGACTCATTCAGTTTTTCAACTTCTTGAACTAGGGCTTCCATGTCCACTTCATCAGAAGAACTATTTTCAGTTAGCTCCATCAGTTTTTTAGCATGCTCTTTTCTTTTTGCCCGAGAGGCCTTATATTTGACTTTAAGTTCATCATAGGCTTGCTCAATCTGAGTGAGCCGACACATAATTTCCCTCACAGTGTATTCCCCCATATCTCTTTCCAAGTGGTTAGACTTATAGAAAGGTTGGCTCTGATACCAATTGATGAATACTAAGAGGGGGGGGTGAATTAGTATACCAAAAAATACTGAACTCAAACACTTTATCAGTCTAGAAGTAAACCAGTATAATAGTTTAACTAACAAACCGGTTAACACAAATGCAAACCAAACATCAAGTAAGACACTCACCCATAGAAGAACAATCACCATAACACAAGAGAATTTGCAATAGAAATCCAAAGAGGAAAAACCATGGTGAGATGAAACTCACAAGTAACTATATGCAGAATAGTAACCAGACCGGTTAAGGTCATACAATGTTCTTTACCAGAATAGATCCTGTTAGGAATCTCAATCTCTATTAGGAGATAAGTCCAATTAAAGACTACCTTGTGAGAGGATTTCAGATCCACAGATGTGAATCACCTTGTTAGAGGATTTACAAAGGCTTTTCTAGGCCTACCCAGTTAAGGGTTTCTGACTTGTCAAAGATGTGAGTAATCAACAAGTGAATGATCTAGCAAATGGCACAGTCTGCTTGATTAGATCCATGGTAGCTCATTGCTAATGCATTTCAACATTACTTCAGTCTTCAGTAAATCTCCACTCTGTTACAACACATAGACTTGATCTCCTCTATTAAGATCGCACATACAAGAACTCATCAACCACCAAAAACCCCTAACAGCTACACAGACATACTAAAACCTTAGACATGATGTCCTTAAAAGGAATCTAATATCATGTCAGTCCAATAGGATTACATTGCAAGTTCCTAGGTTCATTGTATCTAGACACATTTGGTAACATAGCACAAAATCACCGTCAAAGTGTTGGTAGATGGTAACTCATCACAAATATATACAGGTTGGTAACTCATCATAGAGTATTACTGGTTTATACAACTTTACCGATTATCGGTTAGTAACTCAGATTAATACCTGTTTAACTATTAAACAGATTACCGGTTTGATAAAAATGAAGACTAGGAAAATGATAACTGTCTCTTTTAGTTCCTTTGCTCCGTTTTGCTTGAGATCCTCGAACTGCTTGAGGTCATCATGCTGCTTGAGATCAGTAAACACTTTCTGCAAAACACCAATAGTCTAAAGGCTACAACATAATACCAGTTTGGAACAAATACCGGTTGAGCATAATTCATACATTCAAGAGGTGATCTCATAGCAAGTGTGTGTCCATCAATGACAATCACAACATAATCATCAAAAATGCCAACAATGATCACAATGAAAAAAATCAATTTAAAAAGTAGTTGTCTTGTTACAAGTGAATCTTGCAACCATTTCTTATACCTTACTCTATCGGTGAGATAGCTTCTCTCCTGCACCAACTCACTCTTATGCTTCTTAACTATTGGTAAACTCTATCGGTACACCTATCCTCTTCTCCTACTCTATTGGATCTCCACCTTACTCTCTGCTCTTCACTGGTACAACACTTTGTTGGTTCTTATCTACCTTCTATGCAAACTTCTTCTCGTCTACTCTGTAAGTATAAACACTACCGGTTTTTCTCTTCTACTAGTTGAACACTTCAACATATTTCTCCCTAACTTTCCCTCTCTTCTTAGATACTCGATGAGCAGTTGGCTGATTTTCTCTTACATGCAAAAGTACCACTTCACAGTAGCACACTCTACTTACATTCAACAACAACTCAACTATATCTTTGGCCTACATATTTATAGCCTCATTTTCCCACCAAAAGCCAATTCAAAATCATGGGAGGTTAGGGTTTCCTCACCATCCTCGAGGCAAACCAAATCCAATCGGATCTTGCTCGGTCTGATCTCCCTGATGGCCAACCGCACACCTTCGCCAATATCGCAGCTTCTTGATCACGCCTTCTATCTCTAGCGATGTGCTTTTTCCCTTATTAGTTGATTTCTTGGTCAACCACCAAGATCTATCTTGTTATTTCCTTCATCCACCTCAATCTCCTCAACCACCCTTAGCTATCTCGTAGTTGTCCTCCAGACCTCGAGCTACAAACCTCTGCAACATCTTTGTAACACATCCCGTGATTTGTGGGATCTTCCATTAATGTTGACCAACTCTGCAACTACCCCATCGGTGTACATCCCTTCTTCATCTGAATGCAAGTTTGCCACCTTAACTCCATGTGGCATCCATGTCAACTAGCTGCCAGCTTGACTCTTTCAAGTTGGTCTAGATAGGATCATCGACCAAACACTCTACCGATTCCTCTTTCATGCTGGTATACTAACCCTGTTGGCATCTCACATTCTACCGGTTCACTCATCATGTTTGCACTTGTTGAACTATCAGTGGAACTCCTTGACCGGTCGCTAGACATGTCTATCCATAGCATGCTCATTCTCATCAAGTGGGAGGTCATCTGCTTCTATACCTTTTCCATATTACCGATTAACATTCATACCTGTAAAACCTCTTGATGACACAAGTCATCAAGGCCACATTCCTTTGTTTGCATCTGCTCAGCCTTTCCTTCTCCATGATCAACTCGAACCATAACTCAGTAAGTTTGTCAAGATGACAGAAAAAAATATCACTTCTTTTATACCGGCATCTCAACATGCCTTCACTATCGGTCCAGGGCATAACCCTTTTCTCATGCTCTTGAGGCATTCCTTTTGTTTCACCAATGGATACGGTGTGAGCCTTCAAGTACTTGCCTTTACCTCTTTACTCTTATCTAACCAAACTATAATGCACACAATGCATAATAGGAGATAAGCTCCACTTACCAATGGAGTGACACCTTGTCTTTTGCATCCTATAATGTACTCATGTGACTTCCCTGTTTATGAAGCATATCTTCAAATAGGCACATGTGATCTAGTGTGGGCACATTCACTGTCAGTCATCTCTTCATATGATGACTACATTCTTCATTCGGTAGGAGTCTTTATATTCTGCAACCTCATAGCATTTTGATGACCCATTCATTCTTCTCTTTTGGTATTGATGTGATTTAGGTAACATTCTGCCTCTTCATCACAAACACCATCCAAGCATCCTACCCTTTCTTTATCAACACAACACTCATCAGTGGACATCCTTTCCTTGCCAATATTCTCCAACACACAATGATATCCAAAAAACATTCTAAAGACATATTTGATGCCTTAGACTCCCTTCTCAGAGTCTAACTTATCATCTTGAAGAGTTTTATGCGGTGCTCTTGCACCATACTCCCTGAAAGAAGAAATCTCAAGTCCACTTGAGATGAGAGTTTGTAGGTCTGCACCATGGTCTTTGATCTGTTCTTTTGTCATTCAAACTACTTCAAAATCAAGTTGTCCTTTCCAAGCCACCAAATATTCCATGTAAACTTTTCTCATGGTTTTGTTTGCAACCTTAGTGTCTAGAACCTTATGCAACTTTGGTGGTTCATGTTTGGGAATGTCATCATCTGCAATAACCTGAATTGTGTCTTCTCCTACATCAAGACTACATTTATAAAGAGTTAAGACATAAACATTAAAGATATCTGACAAACCAAGATTAGGTGGGAGTTGAAGTTCATAGGCATTTGGACCATATTTCTTCAAGATTTGGTAGGGTCCAATCTTTCTTTGCATCAGCTTTGTATATCTTCCTTTTGGAAGTCTTTCCTTCTTCAAGTGAACCCACACCAAGTCTCCCTCATCAAACTGAACATCTCTCTTCTTTTTGTCAGCATCAGCTTTATATCTCTCTGTAGATTGTTGAAGATGAGTTTTAACTTGGTCATGGATTTCCTTTATGGTGGTAGCAAAGGTTTCCCCATCTACACTAATGGCTTCTTCTTGAGGTAGCTCTCTCAACTCAATCACACCCACTGGGTGGATGCCATATACAATCTAGAAAGGTGACTTACCGATACTCCTATTCACTATATCATTATAGGAGAATTCTGCTTGAGACAATATACTATCCCATCTTTCTCCATGCTGTCTAGTCAAACACCTTAGTAGATTCCCTAGTGACCTATTTACAACTTCAGTTTGGCCTTCCATTTGGGGATGGTAGGCTGAGGAGAAGGATAAATTTCAACCAAGCTTCTTCCAAAGGGTCCTCCAGAAGTGACCAATAAATTTCACATCCCTATCGGAGGCTATAGTCAAAGGAAAACCATGTATCTAGATAATCTCCTTGAAGAACAAGTCTGCAACATAAGAAGCATCACAAGTGGTTTTCCATGGCAATAAATGTGACATCTTACTAAACCTATCCATCACTACAAAAACACTATCATATCCTTTCCTTGTCCTAGGCAATCCTAAAACAAAATCCATACTTATGTTTTCCCATGTTCTGGAAGGTATGGGTAAAGGCTGGTATAGGCCTACATTGGTGGAATTTCCCTTCGCCTTTTGGAAGATCACACATGTCTCCACAAATGTCCTAACATCTTCCTATAGTTTGGGCCAAAAATAGTGTCTCTTCACCAAATCTAGTGTCTTGTCAATACCAAAATGGCCAGCCATTTCTCCATAATGTTTCTCCTTAATTATCTTAAATCTCATAGAGCATTTGGGTATGCATAGTTGTGCACCCTTAAACAAAAATCTATTTTGAATCAAAAATTCAGAATACTCAACATGAAACCATTCATCAAATGAAGCACATACCTTATAGGCCTCTCCAGAGTCTTCATCATCCTCAGACATGGCTTTCAATGATTCTATTCCAACACTCTCCAACTGGATCTGATTTGTAGTTAGGACTCTTCTGCTCAAAGCATCTGCCACCTTATTCTTGACCCCTTTCTTGTATTTAAGAATGAAAGTGAAATCTTGTAGGGTCTCTACCCACTTCATGTGTCGGTGATTCAACTTTTCTTGACTATTTATAAAGCCAAGGGCTTGATTGTTTGTGAAAACTATGAATTCTTTTGGTATCAAGTAGTGTCTCCACCTTTTCAAGGATTGGACTAGAGCATATATCTCTAGATCATAGGATGAATATCTTCTCTTTGCCTCATTCAACTTCTCACTGAAGAAAGAAATATGTCTTCCCTCTTGACTAAGCACTGCACCAATAGCCATGTGACTAGCATCACACTCCACTTGAAATATCTTGTTGAAATCAGGTAGGGCAAGGACCGGCTGCTCAACAACTTTTTTCTTCAATGTTTCAAAAGATTTATTTTCCTCTTCTGTCCAACCAAACCTACACTTTTGTCCTCCCTTTATGGTATCAAGCATAGGGGCACAAATATGGCTAAAGCCTCTTATAAACTTACTATATAAGGTATCTAGACCATAAAAACTCCTAACATCATTCATTGTTCTAGGTGTAGGCCAAGCGAATATGGCACTCACCTTTTCTTGATCCATTTTTAATTCACCATATGAGATTACAAACCCCAAGTAAATGATCTATGCCTGCATAAAGAAACACTTTTCCAAGTTGATCATTAATTATTCTTCATACAATCTTCCTAGGACCAGGTCAACATGTTTTAGATGCTCTCCTTTTGTTTGACTGAAAACTAGAATGTCATCTAGGTAGACTATAACAAATTTCCCTATAAAATCCCTCAAGACTTCATTCATTAACCTCATAAAGGTACTAGGTCAATTGGATAAGCCAAAGGGAATGACGTTCCACTCATACAACCCCTCATTTGTTTTAAATGAAGTCTTCCACTCATCTCCCTGGCCTAGTCCTAATATGATGATAGCCACTCTTTAAGTCAGCCTTTGTAAAATATCTAGCACCCCCCAAACAATATAACAAATCTTCAATCCTAAGAATTGGAAACCTATACCTGATAGTAATCTTGTTGATGGATATTAAGTTGGTGCAAAGCCTCCAAGTGCCTTCCTTTTTGGGTGCCAATACTGTAGGGACTGCACATGGGCTCAAACATTTTCCAATCAATCCAGAATCCAATAATTCTTCAACCCATTTTGCCATCTCAACATTTTGATCTAGTGTGAGCTTGTATGCTACTTTATTAGGCAAGGTGGATGTAGGTATAAGGTCTATACAATGGTTTATATCCCTCATGGGAGGTAGTGACCTTGGCATGCCATCAAAGATGACACCCTTGTATTTGTCTAGTAGCTCTTGCAATGCAGGGTCAATCAACCTCAATCTGTCCTCTTTCTTGTCTTTAGACCTCTCCACCATTGTTACTGTTGGACTAGGGATAAGGGTATAATGGACCATGCCTTCATTTTCCATGTTCTTCATGAACTGCTTCCCTCATAACACCAACACCTTGGCCTCCTTTTGTTTGGTCTCCTCCTCATTCTCCATCAAAGGTAGCAACTCAATCACCTTACCATCTTTGGTGATGAAATATGTATTCCTAGCACAATCATGTTGTGCCTTCAAATCAAACTGCCATGGTCTCCCAAATAGGAGATGGCAAGCATCCATCTTTGCAATGTCAAACATCAACGTACCTCTATAGGTTCCAATTTGGAATTCTACCTAAGCTTGCTCTTCCACAACAACTTGTTGTCCTTGTGTGAGCCATGAGACCTTGTAGGGGCAAGGGTGATGCAATCTCCTCAACTTTAGTTTCTCCACCATCTCTAGAGACACAAAGTTATCAGTTGAACCAGAATCTATTAGGACCTTGCATACTTTTCCACCCACTTTGCAAGCAGTCTTGAATAGAGACTTCCTCTATGGGGGTTCTTTATCAAACATCTTCATAGTAGTTACTGCTCTTTTGATCATCAAAGCTTCACCTCTTTCAAGGTAGCCATAGCTATCAGGGGTGTTGACACTTTGGTATGTATTTGCACTTGCCACACTTTGGCAGTCAGCCTCTAAAATCAAGTTACTTCTCCTTTCTCCCATTGAACTAGTAGGTTTATCCAGGAATCTATTGGCCACGTGTCCTTCTTGATTGCAATTATAACATTTGATTGGACCTCTACCTTGATATCTCCCTCTAAATGGTGGTCTTCTTCCTCTGAAGTTACCTCTATGATTGTATCCTCTATTGTTATTAGAACTACTCTCTCCTTTAGTGCCTTCTTGACTGGTTTCACCTTAGTTTCCAAAACCATTTCCCTTACCTCTGAAAAAACTTCTTCCAACCCTCTGTTGTCTTCCTCTTCCTTTATTATTCTTCTCTTGGCTCCTTTTGATCTTCTCTTCCACCTTGATGGCAAGTTGATGGCATCTACCAATGGTATCCAGGCTAAGAAGGTTTAGTTCTTCTTGAATGTTGTACCTTATTCCATTCAGGTACTGAGCAACTTTCTCACTTTCTTCCTCTTTTATTTTAGACTTCATGCATAGCCTTTGGAACTCCTTAGTGTATGAGTTCACATCCATCTCCTTCTACTTGAGATTTTGTCTCCACTTATGGAGTTGTATTTCATAGTCTTTGGGTACATAGGCCTCTTTGATTAAGGCAACCATCCTCTTCCAAGAAACAACCTTGGGCTTGTTGTTCTTCTCTCTTTACTCTTGGACAAAGTTCCACCAAGTTAGGGCTACTCCATTCAACTTGGACTTAGCAATCTTCACCTTTTGGTGTCCTGGAATGTCTTCACATTCAAAGAAACTAGATAGGGAGTCTATCCAGTCTACCACAACATCTAGTTCCATCTTCCTAGTGAAATTTTGCAAATCAATCTTCTACTCCATGGTTCTCCTCTCCATGGATTTGAGGGCATTAAGGAAGTGCCTCTGGTCAAGAGGAATTGCCTCTTCCTCCAGCATAGGGATCTCATCCTCATCCTCTTCTTCACCACTACCAATGTCTCCATCTTCCTTCCCATCTACTCTTCCTCTCAACCTCTCTAGATACCTTTGCATTGCCTTGAAAATAGTGGCCTTATCTCTCACAATGTTCTCCAATTCCATCTTGGTGATTGGTCCACTAGGGAGCTCTTCTTCTTGTCCCTCTGACATCTCTCAACTCTCTATCTCCTTACCAAAGCCGTTACTAGCTCTGATACCACTTGATGCAGAGCCCTCCTTGTAACCTACCAAACACCTCAAAATGTATGACACTAACCCCTCAAAACAATAATGGGATCCTATCAAGACAAGGCTCTACAATATTAGTTCAATCCTCTCACCATCTCTTAGACTCATACCTTCTCAATCTTGGTTATCTTGCCCCCAACACACTCTACAATACCCCCAAGGGTTCATGACCATTTGCATACTTATTTTGGTTCATACAAGACTCCCCAAGGTTAGACCAAGCACCAATTATAAGTATTCATCCCCATTCCTTAAGAAACCTTCACAATTAGGCCTATTTGCTTGTAGCCCTTTTTAACGGGTAAATAGACCTTAAGTTAAAACTTTCCCAAACACCTTGCCAAAAAAATTATGGATTCAAGTACCCTTTTGGAATTTATACAATTCCCCAAAAGGAAGTGTTAGGGTCTAACAAATAAAGGTATGTGCTAGTAGGATGTTGACTATCCTAAAGGGCTAATTAGGCCTCCATTTGTGAAGCACCTCTATCCAGATGAGTGAACTGGGAAATTACAACCTGATGCAAATGTAGGGAACCATAAACCATAAGGGATTCCATGGTTACATTCCTAGAATCATCGCCATTTGCACACAAGGGTAACTGTGTTGTTCAAGGTCTAGGTAGCCATGTAGAGATGTCTACCTAGGGTTGCTCCAAACACACCTATCCCTTTCTCTTCCAGAAAAACACCTTTGGAATCCTAGAATAAATTGACCATACTTGCCTTTCACCAAATCCCATGGGTCTCAGATTGATAAATTGCAAGATATGGCCATGGAGGAGGAAAAACCCAAGGTAAACCCTAGTTTTTCGGGTACCTACAATAAAACTTGAATATCAGGAGAAAAACACACAACTAGAACTTAAAACCAAAGCTAAAATAAATTTAACTCTCCCCTCAAACAAATTCATATCATTGGGAAGGGATCCCAATCCATACAGTATCATACCATGGACCAAAACTCCAGAATTGCAGGAAAAACTCATAATTCTATTAGCTTGTTGTCACCACAACTCTCCTCTGTACCGTCTCTCCTTGGGAATTGGATCCAAAAGTTGTATAAACCACTCTACAACTTTTGTCAACTGAAAACAAGAGGTTAGAGTCATTGGAGGAGTTTCAAATAAGCAAAAATGTAAAAAAGTGCATAAAAGTTGCTCTTGACAACTTTTGACAACTTTTGCAAAAGTTGTCAAAATGTCATCTTTCACCTCCTAAAACATCCTAGAAGCACTAAAACCAACACATTTGATCCCCTATTGTCCAAAAGTCCTAATTGGCTTATAGAAATGCCAAAATAGGAGTTTGGCTCACAAGATGGGGTTCTTTATTACAAACACACAATGCATGATTGAAAACCTATACAAAACATTCTAAAAACATATTTGATGCCTTAGCCTCTCTTCTCATAGTTTTAATTATCATCTTGAAGGGTTTGATGGGATTCTCTTGCACCATACTCCTCAGAAGAAGAAATCTCAAGTCCACTTGAGATGAGAGTTTGCGGGTCTGCACCATGGTCTTTGATCTATTGCTCTATCATCCAGACTACTTCAGAATCTTTTTGTCCTTTCCAAGCCACCAAATACTCCATGTAAACTTTTCTCTTGGTTTTCTTTGCAACCTTAGTGTCTATAACCTTATGCAACTTTGGTGGTTCATGTTTGGGAATGCCATCATCTACAATAACCTGAATTGTCATAAACACTACATTTATAAAGAGTTAAGTCACAAACATTAAAGATAGGTGACAAACCAAGATTAGGTAGGAGTTGAATTTCATAGGCATTTGGACCACATTTCTTCAATATTTGGCAGGGTCCAATTTTCTTTGCATCAGCTTTGTACATTTGCCTTTTCGAAGTCTTTCCTTCTTCAAGTGAACCCACCCCAAGTCTCCCACATCAAACTTAACATCTCTCTTCTTTTTGTTAGCATGAGCTTTATATCTCTCTACAGATTCTTGAAGATGAGTTTTAACTTGGTCATGGATTTGGCGGTAGCAAAGGTTTCCCCTTTTGCACTAATGGCTTCTTCTTGAGGTAGCTCTCTCAACTCCATCACACCCCTTAGGTGGATGCCATATACAATCTGGAAAGGTGACTTACCGATACTCCTATTCACTGTATCATTATAGGAGAATTCTTCTTGAGACAATATACTATCTCATCTTTCTCCATGATGTCTAGTCAAACACCTTAGCAAATTCCCTAGTGATCTATTTACAACTTCAGTTTTGCCATCTGTTTGGGGATGGTAGGCTGAGGAGAAGGACAAATTTGTACCAAGCTTCTTCCAAAGGGTCATCTAGAAGTGACCAATAAATTTCATATCCCTATCAGATACTTTAGTCAAAGGTAAACCATGTATCCAAACAATCTCCTTGAAGAACAAGTCTCCAACATAAGAAGGATCACAAGTGGTTTTGAATGGCAGGAAATGTGCCATCTTACTAAACCTATCCACCACTACAAAAACACTATCAGATCCTTTCCTTGTCCTAGACAATCCTAAAACAAAATACATACTTATTCTTTCCCATGGTCTGGAAGGTATGGGTAAAGGCTAGTATAGGCTTGCATTGGTGGACTTTCCCTTTGCCTTTTGGAAGATCACTCATGTCTCCAAAAATCTCCTGACATGTGTTGTAGTTTGGGCCAAAAATAGTGTCTCTTCACCAAATCTAGTGTCTTGTCAAGACCAAAATGGCTACAAGCAAATAGGCCTAATTGTGAAGGTTTCGTAAGGAATGGGGATGAATACTTACAACTGGTGCTTGGTCTAACCTTCGGGAGTCTTGTATGACCCAAAACTAGTATGAAAATAGTTAAGAACCCTTCGGGGTATTGTAGAGTATGTTGGGGGAAAGATAACCAAGATTGAGAAGGTACGAGTCTAGGAGATGGTGAGAGGATTGAACTAATGTTGTAGAGCCTTGTCTTGATAGGATCCCATTATTGTTTTGAGGGGTCAGTGTCATACATTTTGAGGTGTTTGGCAGGTTACAAGGAGGGCTCTGCATCAATGTGATCCATGAATTCTCCCCATGTGGGTTTTTGATCAAAAATAAAAGTACTACCAGTTTTTGCTACCTTGGATGCTAACTTTGCTTCCCACGAATATTTCACATGATTTTCAGCTTTGAGAAGAGTGAAATTTATTTTCTCTTCATCTGAGAACTGGTTGACAAAGAAATACCTTTCTAGTTTTTTAATCCAATCATCAACATCATCCACATCAATCTTTCCTTGAAACATGGGTATTTCAAAATTCACTTGCACCTTGAATGATGTATATCTTGTGAATGGTGGGTTTTCTTGTGACCCATAACTTTCCAGCATTTGCTTGAATTGCTCCATCATTTATTCACATTGTTTTGCTAATGCATCTACAACCAATGCTTTAATGTAATCGTTGGTCTGCAACTTAGCCATTTGCGATCGTGTGCATCTCAAATGAAGGTAGTCTGAAGGATTTCTTGTTTCCAACCCCAAACTTTGATATGTTGATTGCATGTGATATGACATACAGGAGAGAACTTGATCTGATACAACTGATTCAAATTATGGATTTGGATGACAACATCTGAGTGAGAACCTGCGGTATTGTAGATTTATTTACATGAGTAAGATAAACACAAAATTGAAGCAAGCCAAAAAGTAATCTATTCAATTCAAAAATCCAACATATATCAGTTCATGAGATTCCAAGGGTCCTAAATTTAACTAGACACAACTTTCTACTTAGGACTCGAAATTGCAATTCGTTTAACTCATTGGAAAGGTATCCAAGAGCTTAAAGTGAAGTCTTGAAAGAACGTACCTACAACAACACTCTAAGGGATAGGCCAAAGTTTGAAGGGCTGAAAATGCCCCAAAGGCCTTCAAAAACACCAATTACTAACATATAGAAAAACTAGAAAAAAATGAAATTCTTTTTTTGAATATTTCAAATTTGCTTCTGATCATGTCAGTAGAATGGATACCCCATAGTGCTTGACTCTTAGGCAAAGAGGTTTGAGCCTTTAGGATCATATTGTGCTAGGTGGCTAAAACTACTTTGTGAAGGCCCTTGTTGGCTTGTTGTGCTGCCAGGCTTGCAAATCTGAACCTTCATCAAAAAAATGTTTATTTTTTTATTGTATAAAAAACTTAATCATTGTAGATATTTCAAATATATTAGATTTTGATAATTATTTAAATAAATAAGTTTTCAGTAAATAGATAACTTTAAATTGATATCCTTTGATTTTTTTAACATATAAGTACTTAAGATATTTGAATCAATTATATAATAAATCAAAGAAGTATAGATATCTTAAATACATGTATCTAAAAACATCTTCAAGATATTAATTTGGAGTTACTTTGAAAATATTATGGTTATTTTAAATATTTCCATTTTGATGTGTAAATGGTTGTCAAATTGATTTTAAAATGTAAGAGATTTTGTTAACACAATCATGTCATTACACTCCACCCCTTGTTACCATTATAGTATGTCTCTTGATGTTAGTTATATAATTTTAAAACAATAATAATATTATAAATCTTTTCTTTAATTGTGCAATGGTTCAAAATATAAATTCTAATTATTAATTAGTTTTGCATTATTTAATGTATAATATACACTCCTACACACACATACACATACACATACACATACACATACACATACACATATAGCTATATATTTGGATAGTTTCATATCAAATTCATATAATAATTGAAGTAATTAGATATTGGAAAACTATCCTTAGGTTTGGTTCTTTAGCTTAGAATCAAGGGTTAAGGGATATTGCTTCTTCAAAAGATGCATGGGACTCTATCTTGGTATCACCCCTTAGAAAAATTTGGACCTCAATGGATGGTATGATTAGATAAAATAACATATTTTCACTAATTATGTTCAAAAGGTTAAGGTGCAATATTTTCATAGACCTATATTTTAAAATAATATAAATCGTGACTTTAATCTGTTTGATATTTATTGTTGCCTAAATATTTAATTAATTATCAAAATATAAATTTAATCAACTCATAGACACTAATAAAATTCCAATTACATGATGCTATATAGTTTATTTTAATTCACATAAATATAAATATTTAAAAAATAAAATATAATTATGGGCATTTACTCTTTCAAGCTCTAACATATTGGACAAAAGCTTCAGATTTTATACAGTCATAGCAAGTAAACAAAATTCCACTCATATCTCATTTTAGTTAAATCAATTAAATCACTTATTAATGTAACTTTCATAAATTTTCATTTGACATTTTTTGAATTTCAAATTTTACTTGAGTTGTTGTATCAATCTTAGAGAGATCCATATCTAAAATTAACATCTTTTTAAAACAACTATTTCTTTCATTACCTATACATACCTCTAGATCCTAGTTACATTCTAGATCTTTCTAAAATATTATTTTGCATCACACTTCAAGAACTAAGTAGCACATTATGAAATATTATATTCCAAATTATCATTCTTTATGGTCAATCATTTAATTCAGTTAACAAGCTTCATAAAGGTGTATTTCAACCTAATTATTTTTATGTTTATAGTAACACTAAAATACGTATTTTTTTGATAATTTGAAAATGAATTTGTAAAGTTTTTATTAATATAAGTGAGGAAGGGTCCCAACCTTTACATATTAGAAATGTGAATCATCAAAAAACCAGTACTAAAACAAAAACAATCACAAATATAACAAACTAGGGCAATAATATAAGCAACAAAAAAGCCAAAACTAATTAGGATACATCTAAATTTGATAAAGAACTTTGGGAGTACTTATCTAACAATCTGAACTCAAAAGTTGAAGACTTGTTAGTGGGATATTTCTTCTTATGTTGAACAATAGTCCAAGTAGATCCATCATCATAATCAGAATAGTGTTGATTAGTAAAAAATAAAGGTGGGGCATCATTAGGGGAAACAACTTTAATACAAGAAACATCAAAAGAATCCTTAACTCCATTGTGGACCTTAGAAACAACCATTATTTTATCTCAAGTAGATTTAGTCAAAGAAACATGAACTGGAGAAACATCAAAAGAAAACTTACGCCCAATATTTATCATTTAATTGTTAGAAGAAAATTTAGATTGGCAAATAGAAGTAGTAGGTAGATGTTTAGCACAATGAAGAGGAGAAAAAATAAATATAGAAAGATATGACCCTAGATCCTTAGACACATCATCCGAACTTGGAGGAGGTGAATCAAGCATGGGTGGTTTTGAATCCTAAAAAAATAAATGACAGGAAAACTAGTAAGGTGGTCATCAACAACATTTCCAACCAAGTTGAGGAAGACTTCCTATGAGTGCTATGAGAAGAATTAGTAGCTGAATTCCCAGTAGAAAAATAGAACTTACAATAAAAAGGGATCCCCTCATAGTCAACCAGCTAATGCCAAGATCTATCATTAACTTTGAGAGTGACCTCATCATGAAAATCTTTTGGAAGATCAACCTCAACTAAAAGGAAAGCAAAGGAAGTATGAACAAAGTCTTTGGTCAAAACGTCCACCTTTCACAATCTACCTAAAGTATTACCAGTATCATCATAAGCTTCATCACTCAGGTAGGAAAAATATCAGTAGAATATTTCAAAGGATTGAAAGAAGAAACCCATGAGTGATGTTTAGATTTATAGGTAATATTTTATTTTTACATAAGGTTACATAAATAATTTTTTAAAACAGTGTAGTTTCTTCCTTAGAGACCTTTTTTTTTTTGATATCATGATATAGCCCAACAACCCAACTCAGTGACCCAATGACACCTTGCCTTAGTATTACATTTTTTGCTAAGTTTTGTGGTATGGAGGGGATGAGTTGAGGTGATAATACCTCGATGGATAACTCAACAGGCTCAAACAACCTATTCTATGAGAGTTAAACCTTGGACCTACATTGGAAGAACCCAAAGCCTTGACATAACACTACAAACCATTTGACTTCCTTAGACACTTCATCTAGCTAAGTTGTAATGGTAACTAGGTTCATATTTTATTTTCATTATTATTTGAATATCCAAGAGTAAATGATTTCAAATTAGATTTCAAAATATATGATCAAATCAATGAAACATTCTCATTTTTCTCAGTTTCAACCAAAATAGTTTTATTTTCTAAATTAAATTATTAATACATATTTTTTATCATATTCATTAAAGAAGTTTTTTTTTATTACAACAAGAGGAATAATCTACATCATAGTAGGGAAGAGAAGCATCTTATGTTATCACAAATAAAATGAAACTGTTTAGAGTGAACATTTATTTTTTAATGCACGGACATAATTTTTCTAGAAAATATATATTAATTCTTACAAATTAAACAACTAAAAAGTAACATATAAGTAAAGACTAGTATAGATATCTTAAATACATTTATTTTTAAAATAAATAGATAGGTAATATTTTTTGTCTATTTTATTTGAATTTTTTTTTTTAATGAAATTATTTTATTTTATTTAGATTATTTGTTTAATTTTTTATTTACATTGTGTTTTAATTTTTTATTTATATAATCACAACATGATGTTCTATGTCTATTTAATTTATATTTTTATTTGTTACTAGCCTCTACAAAAATGAATAGCTCTTAGTTAGATGTTGCTTCGTTTACTCTCAGTTTGTTATTGTATATAATTTTATTTCTTGTTGAATTGCTCTATTTATAATGTTTTAAGACATGTGGATGTGGGACCTTTTGACATATTATTAATGAAAAGAATGATGCTCTATATAGTATTGTAATTAGATAACATCTCTTAATCTAACAAAAAAGATTATTAAATATTTTATTTTTTTAGTTAACATTAAATATTACATACAAAAGTCAAATAACAATTCACATAAAAATGAAACAAATAATGTAGTAAAATAAAATGAACATAAAAGTTATATATATGTATAGAAGCATGCATTCTTTTTAATTATATAAAAATACATTTTTATACTATCCATACATAATATATAAGAAAATACAGTTATATACTTTATGAGTTGCTTCTATTATTATACTCAAGAATATATATTATTAATACGGAAGAGTTTAATAGTTATAAAATATTGATTAGTTTTGTTTGTTCAAACTTCTACATAAATAATCTTGTGTGAATAAATCAATATTTGAAGAATATTTTAGTCATTTAGTTAAAATAAATTAGATGATAGTATAATAGTATAAGATATATTGTTAATTAATACTTTTATTTAGAATAATTGAAAATGTAAGAGTTTTATTGTGAAAAGTTTGTATAGAATATTTTTTATTTAAACAAAAAAAAATTATTTTTAATATCTTTTGTTTATATTTTGTATTTTAGAAAATATGGGATTAGATCATTAGGTCATAGTTTTAAACAAGGAAAGATCATTTAAGCCTTAATATTTTTGTTTTAGATTTCAACTCATAAGGTTAGTAGTAGAGAAAATAGATAAAAAGATTAAATTATGGCATGGTATGAAAATAAAAGTCATCATGAAAAGAATCTATATGTTTATTATTTTTAGCTAAACATGTTTGGCTAAAAACAAATTAAAGAACAAAATTCTTTCTTATGCAAAAACATTTTGAAATGAAATCATAAAGAATAGCTCCAAACTATTCATCATGGAAAGTAGAAGGAAATAGTCATGGGAAGTGTATGCTTTGCATACTCTTCCCCTCCATTTCAGCCTAAAAAATGTGGGCTCCCTTTCCTTTTCTTTGTTTTCCCTTGTTTTTCCTCCTCTTTCCTTCCTTTTGTTTTTCCTCTTTGAGATTTCAGGTTATCAAAATCCCAAAGTTCTTTGCATCTTCCCTATACTTAGAAACCTCAGGTTCCCGGGACCCCGAAGTGATTTGTTTCCCTTTGGTTTTCTGCTAACTTCAGGATTTTGGTTTTTCGAAACCCCAAAGTTTGTCTTGTTTTCCTTTCGGTGCTTTGGGACTATGGGTTCCCAGAATCCCGAGACCTTTTTTTTTCTTGCGTTATGATTTCAGAACTCTGAAATCCCGTATTCTAGAAATCCTTCTATCTTTTGTTTTGATTTTGAAACTCTGGAGTTCTAGAGTCTTGAAATCCTCCCTTCTCTTTGTTTTTTCTTCCCTGGAACTTTGGAACCCCAGAATCTCAAATTTTCTTGGCTTGCGACCCTAGAACTCTGAAGTTACAAAGCGGGTTCTCATTCGTCTTTCCCATGGAGTTATAAGTATCCCTCCGATATGAGTTTTGGTTGATTTTGTGCATTACAGCTTACTATTTTCTCTCTTGGCATTCTAGTTTTCTTCCACCTGTGTGTGTTTTTCCTTCCTTGCTTCCCTTCACCTAGGTCAATTTCCTCGCTTAATTTCTTGTTCCTTGTTTTGTTTCCTTTTCTTTTTTTTTTTCACGTGTGCTTTTGTAGCTTTTAGGTTTTTTTTTTAATAAGTCATTTCTTGGCATTAGGGTTTTCTTTTCGGATTCTAAACCCAAAGTTTTGAAGTTCCTCCTTTGGATTACCTCCAAAATTTGGGACCCCGGGCTTTTGAGATCCTAGAGTTTGCCTTGTGTTTCCCTCCTACTCTAGAACTCTAAAACCCCTGAGTCTGAGAGTCTATTTTTGTTTCCTTCTCGGTGTTCTAGAACCCTAGAGTCTTGAAAATCCAAAGCTCTGTTCCTACCCTCTTTTGGCCCTAGAACTCTAGAACCCTAGGAGTCAGGAGCCATGCCTTAGTTGTGTTATCCTAGATTCAAGACTCTAGAACCCCTGAATTCTAGCCTCTGTCTGAAGTGCTTAGGCTATTTCAGAATTATGGAACCCCATAATCACTTCCCTTTATGAGATTTCAAGATCTGGGATTCTGAAATTCCAAAATAGTATTACTTCTTGAGCTTTTAAGCTCTAGGACTCCAAAAACCCAAAATCCTTTAATCCAACATAGTAGGCTTCTTCTGACCTTGAAACTCTGGAACTCCGAGATTCTGGTATGTCTTGTTTAAATTGATCTTTTAAGTTACTGATTATGAGTATTCTTTTGTGCAGGTTAGGTAAATCTTATGAAAACATCAACCATACCCCGAAAGAAGACAAGAAGAAAAATCAAGCTTGAGAAGAATCCTCCAACCATAAAGTACTAGTACCAAGGAAAGACCTTGGTCTCAAAGTTTGACAATGAAATCGAATGGGTCACTAAAGCCAAAATTGGCCACATTGAAATTGAAGAAATTAGAAAAGAGGTGGATTTGCCAAACCTTGAGGAACCATATAGGAGAATTAAAAGATCAAGGCTAGTGGAAGCGACCATCTTTCCTGAGGCAATGCAGTCACCTGAACTAATCCTTGGCATAGCAAAATATTATGATAAAAACACTAGATAATGCAAGGATGCTAATGTGAATGTAGTAGTGGACCTCTTATTGGACATGCTTAGCATGACATTTGGGATACCTCAATTTGACATAGTTGTACAATCCACTGAGGATGAGGTCATTTAGATATTCAACCAAAACGCCACAACTCACAGAAGACACAACAATGAGGCATAGCTTGAGGAGCCTAGGGTATTAGGATTGAAGGTCTCTGGAAATATTTTAAGGGGATATTTCAAGGTCACCACAATGGGCTTGATTATTATACTCAATGGTGTCTTTTGGAAGCCAGACTACAGGTATTACTACCTATGTATATACCATTACATTCACACTATATTGATAGCTAAACAATACTTTGATAGGGGTCAAATATTTTTTGATAATATTCATGACCAATTATGCATAGTCTCAGAAATAAAGTTCTTTATGACTTCTTATGTGATATGGGTGGTGGAGAGAAGTGGAAAATATTGGCAATTGACACTCATTGGATTCATATGTTGTCATTGATGGAAACAAGATTCCATAGAAGTCATATACCGGCTTTTGGAGGCATACACTGGCAGACAAAAGCATTGGAGTAATCAAGGTCGCATCTGGCACCGGCACTGACACTAACACCAGATTCTGGCACTTTAGTGAAGCCAACGTCAAGGAAGTTGTATTTGTAAAATCATTTTGTAATTATTGTATAAGGCCAACATTGTATATATTTTGTAATGTATTGTAAGCCAACATAAGGCATATTGTTTGTAAAGGGTATATAGGTTAGTTAGTTAGGTCATTATGACATGATAGGATAGGATTATGGATTATAATAGATTGTGTGGGTGGAATAGAAGAATATAGAACTATGTAATGTGAAGGATATGTATGTAGATCATTTGTATGTGAATTTAATATCATGCAATGATCTGTAGATGTTTTGTAAGGCATTCTTGGAGGAAAGGAGATACTGGTAGAAGTGTTCAGAGTTTATGAACTGGTACAGAGAAAAGTTATAACTAGAACTCTTTTCGGTATTGCAGATGCATTTTGTGAGTTCACTATTATTGTTTTACTTCAGCAGAAGCTTGTAGTCAATGGGAGTCTTTAGTGATGAGTAGTGTACCTCCCTTCATGTGTAGACCCCCTCTCTATGTAATATCTTTCATATGGCCAGTGAATTGATATTGTGGGTCACAAATCCCACCATGGTTTTTCCTCTTTGATGTTTTCCACGTATAAATTATGTGTGTTATGGTGTTCATTCATGTTGATGGTTTATTTGCTTCAAGTTATATGGTTATTCATTTACCGGTTTATATGTGTATTTTATAAAAACATAAAATCTTATCTTACTGGCAGAATACTAATTCACCCCCCCCCCCCCTCTCAGTGTTCTTGGATCCCAACAATTAGTATCAGAGATTGGTACCTCAAAGGAAGTTTAACAACTTGACGAAGGTCCTGAAACCAGAATCATTAAACATGGCTATGTAAAATTAACTTGAGATGACTCTTGAGGATTATGATGCTTAAAGGATGAAGAACTTGAAAATGCAAGATGAATTGAATTCTGCAAATGAATTCATTCTTGTCCTGTAAGAAATGTTATCATCTTCTCAATCTAAGAGAAAGGAACTTTTACAAAACATGGATGATGAAGAGAAAGATGCACTTAAAGAACAATGTCAGAAGCTAAGTCAACAAAACATGCTCATGAAGAATGAAATGCAAGACCCGACTATGAGGATGTCAAAGGATATTAAGGACAGAAAGAAGAAGGAAGAAAATCTTGTTGTATCTCTAAAGAACAAATCTAAAGAATATGACAAATCGGCTCATGAGAATGATATGTTGAAAACTAATTTAGTACACTCCCAGAATAATGAACAAGAGCTTGAAAGACAAATAATAACTTTGAGAGATGATTTGACTGCTGCAAGTGAGTATAAAAAAAAATTTAGGATTAGTGTTGCTTAGTTGGATGATTTACTAAAAAGACAGAGGTAGAGTGATGATTCTAGAGGACTTGGATTTGTACAAGGTGAAAGCTCTGGTACTGCAAATAAAGATAAGACAACTGGTGTGCAGAACTCATCAGAATAGGAGAAATCGGTAAGGAAATCTAATGCTTATAAATTCAATGGTAGATGCTTTGTTTGTAATAAATTTGGGCATATGGCTAAACAATGTAGAAATAGAGCAAATCAAAACTACAATTTTGTTCCCAGTCAATGCACTAATTGCAAGAAATATGGTCATAAGTCAGAGGATTATAGAATGAATGTTAAATGTCATGCATGCGGAAAGTTTGGACATTTGGCTAATAAATATAGGTCAAGGAATGACACTAGATATGTTAAAGCAATTCAAAAGAACAATGTTACATGTTATGCATGCAACAAAATAGGTCATATTGCTAAGTACTGCAGAAGCAAGACTAAACCGGTTAGGAATGATAAAGAAAATGAGAAAGGAAAACAGAAGGTAGATTATATACAATAGGATCACAACAAGAGATGGGTTAGAAAATCTGAAGAACCAAGTGGAGATGCAACTACATTGGTAAATCCACCGGTAGAATAGATAATTCCTCCACCGGTAGGAAATTCCACTAGTAACTGAGGCATACACCCTAGGGGTTTGGAAACTCATTGCAAATATTGTATATACCCATAGTAAATAAGGATGTATAGACACCACCGGCAGAGACAATTTTTGAGCAAGGCAATGTACAGGGTATTGATAATATTATGGATAATACTCCACCAACAGTAACTGATACTGCACCAAGTGGCGAAGCCACCGGTGCAAAGGAGGATAAGGTAAAGGAGACTATACCGAAAGTTGAAATTGATTCCTCGGTAAAGATTTTGGCAATTGACACTTCTCAAGTTGAGAAGAGATCAATAACAAAGATGAGTCCCACTGAATTAATGATGGTAGCTACTCAAAAGCTAATAAAAGAGGGATCTACAAATAAAGGAATAATAGAATAGTCAATTACAGTTTTGCAAAGACTAATTCCTGATTGTATGATTGAGAATGGAGCAAGCCCTTCCGGCAAGATTAAGCTACTAACTGAGCATATATCTAACAAATTTCAATCATTGCAGAAAATTTCAGACCGATAGGCACTTGAGAGATTTACTTTGGCTAAGAGAGCTGCTTTTGTTCAAATTATTGAAACAGAGAAGATGAAGATTGAAGAAAAACTGATTCTTATTGAAAATTGTCTGAAATAGTGTACTAATATCTATAGGGTCAGTTGTAACATAGAAATTCTTACAGCTAATGTAGATAGCATATTAAAGGAGTTAAATGATAAGGTTGCTAACATTGCTAATTCTTTTGATGGATTAACCTCACTTTCAACATCTATTGATGGGCAAATTTTGTCTTTGGAGAATCATTTTTTTTCTTTTGAAATGGAAAGAGAAAATATCATTTGGAGAGAAAGCAGCCTCAGAGGATTGGTGAGTCCAAGATTGGATTCACTTGGTTTACATAAGAGAGAATGTATGGATATGATTCCTAAGCCCACATCAATAGAAGTCACAGAAAAGGAAACACTTGCACACTTACTAAGTAGACTTGTATCCATATCTAAAACTTTCAAAACTCACTGGGATACATACTTACAGTTGCTAGACAAAGCTTACCCAAAATTTTTTAAATTGGTCAAGCTCTAGTAGAGTAATCTGTATTTATTCATTCTTTTCCACAAATTCTTAACCAAATTCTTTCGATTCTTTCACTGATCTTTGGCATTGATGCCAAAGGGGGAGTATATATAATGTGAACAATATTAGATAGAAAAATATGGGAAGGATATCAGACAAAGTGTATTGCTCAGGAGGAGCATGTTTCATATTTCAGTTCGACCAGAAGGGAATCCATTTTTCACATGAGTGTTGTCATCAATGCCAAAGTGGGAGATTGTTGGCAATTGACACTCATTGGATTCATATATTGTCATTGATGGCAACAAGATTCTATATGGAAACAAGATTCTCTATGGCAACAAGATTCCATAGAAGTCATATACCGGCTTTTGGAGGCATACACTGACAACCACCAGAATTGGAGTAATCAAGGTCACAACTGGCACCGGCATTGGCATTGGCTTCCAACACTTCAGTGAAGCCGATGTCAAGGAAGTTGTATTTGTAAAATCATTTTGTAATTATTGTATAAGGCTGACATTGTATATATTTTGTAATGTATTGTAAGCCGACATAAGGCATATTGTTTGTAAAGGGTATATAGGTCAGTTTGTTAGGTCATTATGACATGACAGAATAGGATTATGGATTAGAACAGATTATGTGGGTGGAATAGGAGAATATAGAACTGTGTAATGCAAAGGATATGTATGTAGATCATTTGTATGCAAATGTTATATCATGCAATGATCTATAGATGTTTTTTAAGGCATTCTTGGAGGAAAGGAGATACTGGTAGATGTCTTCAGGGTTTGTGAACTAGTACAGAGAAGAGCTATACCCAGAACTCTTTTTGGCATTGTAAATGCATTTTGTGAGTTTAGTATTACTATTTTACTTCAACAGAAGCTTGTAGTCAGTGAGACTCTTTAGTGATGAGAAGTGTTCTCTAGGTAGTGTGCCTTCCTGCATGTGCAGTCCCCCTCTCTATGGAATATCTTTCATATGGCCAGTGAATTGATATTGTCGGTCACAAATCCCATTGTGGTTTTTCCTCTTTGAGGTTTTCCACATATAAATTCTATGTGTTATGGTGTTCATTCATGTGGATGGTTTATTTGCTTCAAGTTATATGGTTATTCATTTACCGGTTTATATGTGTATGTTATAAAAAAATAAAATCTAATCTTACCAGTAGAACATTGATTCACCCCCCCCTCTTCTCAGGGTTCTTGGATCCCAACAGAAAATACCCTAGACTTAACACAATAGGAAGGTTAGGAGAGGACTTGGGCTAGAAAATTGTATGGGAATATTACACACATCTTTCAATCCAACATGATAAATTCCACTTTAAAAGAATAAATGATTCTTTCATTTTTGCAATGATTTATAAATGACAGGTGATGTGGGGTACCACATCTCTCTAGGAGAAATGAAAGTAATACAAGAATAGATATGTTTCTTACGAAACAAACATTCTACCCACATTTGAGTATACAGATTCACAAGGAAATATTTCCTCATTCCTAAGTATTGTAGTGACTGAGTTATCATTCTTGAAAATTCAAGGCAAATTATTGGACTCAAATCTCTTTAAACTCTTAAGCACAAAACTAGAGTTACATTCCCAATTGTCATTGGATATTACACCAGCCAAAACATACAAGTTGCAAGTCAGCCATACATGAACAATAGGATCTCATTTTAAAATAATTTGATCATGTTAGGGAGAGATATGATCCATTTGGTAAGTTGAAGAAAATGATTCCAGTAGCATTCTTGGGACACATTCTAGTTGTAGAAGAATTTTAGGTAGGCATGCAAGACAACCTCTAAGCGAAGGAAAGAGGATACCATAGATTAACATTCCCTCAAATTAAAAAATGTAAAGTTGAAACCAATCTCTATAACGAAACTAAGATTGATAAGAAGCCTCTTTCACCGATGAGGTGGTTAGAGCAAGAGAAGCTTCATATTGATACAGTCACTGAGAAGGTAGTAGATAGAATAATGAAATGGCTTAATTTGAGGATCCATTCATCTTTCCAAAGACAAAAAGAAAGGAAAATCCTCTGGGAATCCTCAATAAAAAGACACCAAAGAGTATGTGAGGAGAACTAGGTCTAAATCAAGGAATAACACTCCTATAGACCTCAAAGTCGCTGCCCAAAACACTAGTAAATATGAACAAATGAAGCATCTTGATGCAAAGATGTGGGATTCCCAACTCCTAAAAATTGCAATAGAACATGGAATAACTACTAGATTAGAGGTAGTGCCACAAGCCTCAATCACTCTTGTTGTGCCTACCATTGGGATTGTACCGAGAGAAGGTATATCCCAACCAAAGGAAGCTAAGAAAAAATCTCTTCCTCCCTCTTAAGAACCTATATGAACCCTGACTGGGCATCAATAGAAGGTTAGCATTCATAATATTGAGACTAATTCAGAGGAGGACAATAAGCCTATTGCAGTAGTATCTCGCAGAAAGAAAGATGAATCAATACAAAAACATACAGCTCCCAAATAGATCCATGAAGAAGCAATACTGCAATAGGAAGATCATCCTAAAGACCATGAGGAAAATATTCATCAAATATAGGTAGAAGGAGGTCATGAGGAAGCCATGGAGGTGGATGAGCAAGATTAATATAGGGTGCTAGCTCCTAAGGATCAAGAGCAGTTTTTGAAATAATTAAAAGGGGATAAGAAAAAGCAACAAGAAGAGATCGCGAAGGAAGCATTTGAACAAGAAGTTTGGAAAAAATTAGAAGAATTTTCTTAGCAATAAAAGATTGAATATGTACTCTTGGGAAAACTCATCCAACAAGCCTCCTCAGTACAAGTGCAACAAGAAGATCCCATATCTCAGTAGATAGATGAGAATCTTCATGAGGACAAGCAATGAGAAGATGAAGGGAAAGAACAACAAGTAGAATCACATCTGGTCATGGTAGAAGTGACAGCTTGGGGCTAGGATCATGATGAGAGCATGCCACAATGGCTAACTTTTAACTTTCAAAAGTAGAATAAAGTAGTCCTCCTCAGCATCACCCTACAAGATGCAATTAATGAATCACCAAGGTAGGTCAAAAGGGCCAAAACTCTTCATCATTTGTTAAGAAGTGAGTCGAGTGATGTCATAGCCAGTGTTGCAACTCTAGCATGGGAAGAATAGGAAGGCACTCAAGGATCCCCAAGGTGCCATATTTTGCAAGTCAATATTGGCAAACAAACTAAATGGGGGGAGATAGCATCCTTGGATGTAGTCACTGCCTCAATCAAGACAAGTATAGAAAAGGAACATAAGTCAAAGAGTGCAGCTAAAGAATAGTGGCAACAATATAGGAATATCCTCATTGAGATGTCTAAGCCCTTGGCTTTGAGTTCAAGAGATGATCTACCTTATACTTTGTCACTCCCTCAGGAAGAAGTCAAAGCGGTATATGAGATGAGGAGAATTGTGTTGGCTCTTAAGACTTGGACCACTGATCAACTTAGTAAGGTGAGTATGTTCCTTCAAGATACCATGGAAATATATGAAGATTCTCACCTTCTAGAGAACCATCTCATCCTTTGTAGTAAACAATGGAAGACCTAATCAGATGGATTTGTAAAGGTGCCAAATTATTGAGGAAGGTCAAAGGATTGGGTGAAGATGTGATAAATGGAGAAGAAAAATTGGGAGGAGAAGGTATCAACAACTTGCAAAGGTATATTGATATCCTAGAGTTGAAAGTGGACACAATGGATCAATGCCAGACCATTGAATTACTTAAGGAGCATCCACCTTTCTTGGATCTTTTGGAGCATCATGAGTACTATGTAGTCGAGCTATTGGGCAAGTATGGAATGGGTTTAGTGCAAGCCAAAGCACTCAAGTCTGAGGAAGTCATAAAATAATGGGAGGCATATGTTGCCTAATACTTCTCTTCAACCATTGATTTTGACACAATAGTTATGGACAGGTATATGCATATGACCCCCCAATCCTACCAAGCAACCCAACTAATTGATAACCTGGTTGAAAAAGTAGAGGAAGTGAAAGAAGCATTGAGGGTGCAAAAATTCCGCATTGAGTACATACCTGACTCACCATTCACTTCCATTGACTACTACATAAGAAACTACCATAGTTATAGGAAAAATAGGAAACAAACAGGTAGTTGACATGCAGATGCATGTGTAAGGAGGTTCCACCTGAGGAGATCATTGCAGTTCACTCATAGTCTTCCATTACCCCTGTCATGCACCAGCACCACCAACGAGAGGTATTACACACATGGAGATTTCAAATTCATAGCACTTGGGAGACAACTTTCAATGACACTAGTTTGGTTATAGTAAAGTGGAGTTCTAAAGCAATGACTTGCATGTCGACTGCAACTCTGACCATTTTGTAACTAGATCATAGGCATATTTTGTTCTTAGAAAGTAAGAGGAATATCACTATAAATATGATGAATTAGGCCATTTGAAGGGTCCAAAAATTGAATATTTGAGGCCCTAGCTTAGAATTTATTTTCATTTCTAACATTTAGTTTTTAAACTTTGTTGAATTTTCTTAGTACCAGTGCTCATTGTTACACGTATCCTTTCATAAATAATCAATGCAAGTTGTTGTCTTGGATCGTATGTTCCATGAAAAATGTTGAATTGAGTTATTATTTATTTTATTATGATATCTTCACTCAATTTGGTTGGCGTGAATGCTCTAGATGTTATAAATTTCATTGTTATGTGCTTGAGATTGTTTAACTAGCTCTTCATACATGTGAGATTGTAGATATTGTATGTGGATGGAAGTTTCATGTGATGCTATCTAGATTGTTATTTATAATTGTAGCATAGGAATTCGGAAATCATCAAAGAATTATAAACATTAATCTAGCTCAATCACAAAAGCTCAAATGCAATGATCAATCCTAATTACATCCAATAGAAATATGAAAAAAAGATATTCAAGATCGAAAACTTAAGCAAACCAAATGCAGACTTGAATGTCTCCTTCATGTGGCTCCATTGTCCTTCTTTCTTCTTCAAATAGCATTGTCGTGGATCTCACCTACAAGTGAATACACATGAGATCAAAGCAAGTAGACAAGATAGTAGCGCAAGAATACTCGAAGAATGATTGACAAAGTGGTTATTAGATAATGTGATTATTAGATTGAGATTGAAGAAATTCATCCAATTTATAGAAAAATTGGAGAGATGATCAAATTAGCATGAAGAGATTCAAATGGAAATTGCAAATCAAGAATGTCAATTATGCCAAATTTATGACAAATTTGCACTTTCTATGCAAAATTGATTGATTGATAATTTATGACAAGATTATGACAAATTTCTATGTCAAAATTGATTGATTGATAATTATGACAAATTATAACAAATTGAAATGTCATTCCCATGAAATTAGGAGGAAAATAGGAGGAAATTGAATTAGTAATTAGGAAAATTAGAAAAATAGAAAATAGGAATTAGGAAATTAGAAAATGAGGAAATAGGAAATTAGTGAATGAATTAATAATTTTTCATTTATTAATTAATTCACAAAGAGAGGAATAATTAGCCAATTAAATAAACATTTAATTGTGACACGAAGACCTAGGATAAATAAATAAATAAATTATTTAACCTAGAGGGAGAAATGACAAACAGGATTAAATGAATAAATCATAAAACCCTAGAAGATGAATTAAAAATGCAAGGATGACAATTAGGTCTTGACAAAGGATAATTGATATCGATTCGATTTGATCATGATTCTAACTTGATAAATGACCAATGCTGATAAGTGATTTGATTGATAAATGTGCCAATTAATGAGGAACAATGACAAATTGATCCAAATTGACACGATTGAGAAGGATGACAATTGATGACAAATTGATCACAAAATGACAAGATTGAAAATGATAATGCAAAATGACAACATTGAAAATGATAACGATCGATGACAAATCGATCACAAAATGACAAGATTGATAAGAGGACAAAACCCTAATTAGGATTGACGATGTCCAAAATGATGACAAATTAGTGCGCACATTGATGTGACAGGATAAGATTGACCAAAATCATGACTGAAGATTGTTGTCGACAAGACCAATTTCGAAAGCGAGACAACTGAAGAATGCAGAAGAAAGGCTCGATGCTCACAAATGATAAAGACCAAGTGCGTGACATAGGAGAAATGTTAATGCGATGCAAAAACCGTAAAATAAGGCAATGCGTAAATGTTAAAGTACAATTCCGCAAGCGTTGACCATTTTTAGGTGTCTACATTTTTCCCCTCTTTCAGACAATGCAATTCTAAGTGTTGTTTCAAAGAACAATAATAAAAATGCCCCAGACAATAATAATGACATATGCATGCCCCCTCGAGGAATTGGCCGGAAACATGCAAAAAAGAGGCCAATTGATCGATAAAAATGATAGAAAATGATAGGAGCAAACAGACTGACAACTGGAGACCGGATGCATGAAGGACAAGCAATTGAAGATGCAAAAGACCGTGACCAACATAAGATGGAGGGGGTGCACATCCATCTATGTACTGACAAAGATCTATAAATGAGGCAAAGAGAATGAAATTTGCTCATTTGCACTAGCCCAATAAGAGGATTTGTTGCTCTGGAAAAGGACACTTGCAGAGAGATGGTGAACATTCCAATGGCATATCACCTTGGAGAACATGTATGCACATTCAGATGACCAGATGATGTGGGAGCAGCGATATGTATCTCAAAAACCCATGTTTTCAATTTTATGAATTTGACTTGCGTGCAGGACATTGGGGGGCCCACAGGGAATGCAGAAACTGACTTCTATGCTTGTGTAGGGTGAATCCTACACTTGTGTGATGTCTTCTGTGCTTGTGTAAGGGTACATAGGAACAGGTTATGTGACACAGGCGCGGGAGTGAGCACACAGGTGTAGAAGTGCATTGGCAACCCAATTTAGGTCAAAAATAGCATGCAAATGATCCAGAAAGGGGGGATAAGGGTAGGATAGGTCAGAATAGATGAAAAACACCCTGATTTAGACATGAACTGAGGAAATGAAACTCGTAGGAGCAAACCCTAAGACTGACAAAATATGCCCCAATTGTGATGCAGAGTCGATAGTATCCATTGATCATGCGGTAGAACCGACCAGACTGCTTCATGTTACGACATAGACTCAAGAGCATGGACAAAGATACATTAGCAGGACTTGGGATATACTATGTCACATTCATGCCCAAGATTAGGGCAAACACAGGACTGCTTACCGTATTGGCAGAGCGATGGCATTCAAAGACTTCCTCCTTCCATCTAACGACTGGAGAGGCAACTGTGACACTACAGGATGTATGGTGTATCCTCCGCATTCTGATTCATGGAGAGATGGTAGAGTATGACCCAGTGACAAGGAGAGATGCATTGTGCAAATTATTTTAGTGCGACATAGATGATCTGGATATCGTAGAGAGGGAGATCGGCTGGGAGACCATGGCATCAGAGTATGATAGACGATATGTGGTGATAGCATGTCTACTAGTAGGGGACAGATGAGGACATGGATTCCTTATTGGATGGGGAAGAGTGCTAGAGCGGATGGCGATAGAGGGGACAGTGTACGCATGGGGACCATGTGTACTGGCTATGTTGTATTTCCAGTTGCATCAGATAGCATATCAGGGAGTGCAGACTTTGAGCTGTGGAGTCACGCTGCTACAGGTATGGGCATTCGAGCACATAGCCATATGTCAACCGATTGCAGAGAGACAGGTATTACCACATCAACCATATGTGTACTGCTATGGGGGAGCACTGAGACAGCATCCTTTTGGATACATACTGTATTGGCGACATGAGCTAGACGAACTAAGAGAGTTCACATGGAGGCCATATCGTGATTGCCCGGGATGGTCAGATGATAGTGATGAGCTATCGTATTGTAGATAGGAGAGGTACTTGATCGGACGACTAGTGAATCACTAGAGAGTGATTGAGATGTACCTGCCAGAGAGAGTCAAATGACAGTTTGGAGAGAGGTAGGATGTACCTAGGAGGACTGCACACTTTGCGCGATCTCACTGGGAGACGAGTCAGTGGGGGAGTATGATTCAGCCACACATAGAATATGCTAACTTCACACAGCTACAACAGAGACAGTGGGATTGGAGATCAAATGTGGTCGATGTTGGGATGATAGAGGAGTATGAGAGATGGTTTGCTCGATGACGGCCAATGCCATTGACAGATCCTAACATTCTAGTATCTAGGAGGCAGGAGGACTTCCCACTTGCAGGAGAGGAGGATGGAGATGATGAGGACGAGGAGGATGAGAGCGGTGATGAGGATGAGGAGGATGATGAGGATGAGCCAGATTCAAGTGAGCATGAGGCATTGCAGGATATACCCATAGAGTCAGAGACAGCTAGCATAGAGGAGATGGAGATGTGCAGGGCTACCATAGCAAGTCAGCATGATCATATTGCAACATTAGAGAGATAGAATGATCAGTTCAGAGTGGAGATAGCTAGACTCACAGCGGCTTGAGACACAGTGATAGCGTAGGCACAATGAGAAGAACAGAGAGTCACTGAGTATATTGGGTTGATTCAGGATGCCAGTGCACGGGAGATGGCACAGATGTTGGTAGAGACCAGAGAGGAGATACACCATTGGAGGACACTATATGAGAGTGCAGTTCCACCAGAGCAGAGAGCAGCTTCATATCGAGCACGATCAAGGACAGAGAGCAGGGCATGCTCTCGGAGATCATTGAGCAACATGGGGGTGAGTGGACCGATGAGACCACCACAGCCAGGACCAGGAGGCACATCATCCGTGAGACATAGCAAGGATGAGGAGGATAGAGGGAGCACCCAGTGACAGAGGCACGTACTCCTTATGATGGACAGTGGACATTATGTAGTTTGACATTTTGTAGTTAGCCTACAGGCCATACTTAGGACAGACAGTCCAATTTTGTACTCCGATATTATTATGACATATGATATGATATGCATCGATATGATGGGATGCAATGCGTTATGACTTATGTTTATTTTCCATATATGGATGACTTATGCACTATTTATTGTGGAACATGTATGGATGCATTTTGATTTGTTGATGCATATATAATATGAAATGGATAAAATACTTGATATGATGCTTGATGTGATGCAAATGTACTAACCAAATGGATGCAGGATGCATCATATGTGTGTAGAAATTGGAGCACTAGACCGAACTGACTATCCGAACTGATGGAAGAAATGTTAGTAAGAAGAAAATGAAACAGAGGACAGTTAGAGATGAAGAAAAACTTTCTTTCAGTAATGCATTTTGTAGGTGAGAACCTTTATTTTAATGTACCAAAATGGATGCGTAGCATCATGGCATTGAAGGCCAGAGCTGAAATACAACCCTTTTTGCAAAAGACAGACACATCACAGACAAACAGCAATCACAACAAAAAAGAAAGGACCATGAACCATCCCGATCACTCTAAATCACTCAGTGACATCATCGAGCAACATAGGAACATGATCGAAGATAAATCAATAAAAAGATAAGATGCACAGATCCCAACAAGTCAAACAAACATCTTGATCTTCATTGTCAAAAGTTGAAAGTGCTGATAGGATGATCATGTTGTCTAGTTTCAGGACATGTGGTACCCCGTCTAAGATAGGACACAGTCTGGTTTCGAGTATACCCCACCTTGTATAAGACCCATGATAGTAGAGACAAGGACAAATGATTTTTGCGGTTGATGTTCGAGTGATATGACAATTGTGATCAGTTTGAATGTCTGGTTTGATTGAAAAAGTTCATCTGTTAATGCATGATTTGCAATAAAGTGTAGTGTTTGTTGTCTACACAAATGTTTGATCGATTGGTCATTGGATGTATGCTCAGTGATCTGTCTATGCACAAGGGGGATAGTTTTGTTTTGTTTTTCGAGTTTTATAATGTTTTTGTTCATTTTTTCAGGACTTTTTATGACTTTTTAGGGACTTTTTTCAGGACATATATGATTTTTAGGGATTTTTTTCAGGACATTATTTGATTTTTTTGGATTTTTTTTCAGGACATTTTTCAATTTTTAGAGATTATTTCAGGACATTTTTCAATTTTTTTGAATTATTTCAGGACATTTTTCAATTTTTTTGAATTATTTCAAGACATTTTTCAATTTTTTTTGGATTATTTCAGGACATTTTTCCATTTTTATGATTTTGCCCCCAGTGTCTAGCAAGGAAAGGAATATGACAGGTGAATAAATAGGCTTTCTGAAATGTTGGTGGATAGAGGGAAGACAAAGGCCTTTTATCATGGAGACAATATGGATGCAATTTTCAAGGGCTATTGCGTGATGGGACAAGAGACTGGATATGACAATGTAAAGCAGTGACATGGCATGAGTGACATGTCAAGAGGTTTTTTGAAACCATGTTTAAATTTTGTGTCCTTATGTCAGATCAAGATCAAGGAATAAAAAAGGGTGTATGGATAGTGATAAGATATGGATAGGATAAGCAATACCAAGAATGGATAAGGGACATGGACTGATTCAGGATCTTGATCTTGATCTGTTTTAAGACATGTTTCTTCATGCTCTAAATTATCCTCTTGACATGAGGTTGGACTTTGGATATGCATGGAGGATTCTGACAATGAATCAATGTTTTGGCATGAAGGAAATTATCTTTGAACATTTGTGATGAATTCTGGCAAGGAATCAATGCTTGAACATGAGGAAGAGGGACTTCGAATGGGGTCCTCTAAAATAGGTAATGGCAATAAAGTGCATGGTTGCATTGGGTCTTGTATCTCTGAAACATGACAAGGATGTGCATCATGAATTGGATTATCTTGGCAATCAATTATGGATAGCTCTTGGATAATTGCATCCCTAGGTGTATTGTTTGATGAGGACAATATAGAAGGTTCTTGTGAAACTTCTAAAGGTGTAGGGATAGATGCCACTGGAGAGTCAATTTGTTTGCAGGGGGATGAGGCATTGCTAGATAGAATTGTATTATCTTGATCTTCTTCAAAGAACTCACTTGGTAGGTTCCTTAAGAGCCTTGCAATAAAGCCACCTTTCTTTCAAGGTTTTGACATAGTTGTATTTGGAACTTGAACTTGTTTGGCAAGGAGTTGGTTCTAATCTAATGTCATGTTTTGATATTGGACTTGGTTCAATTATTCTGACATGTTTGAAACTTGGGTTGGTGTGTGCTGCAACCTTTGTTTTTGAATGTTTGGTTGTGGTTGTTGACATTGATATTCCACCATTGGTTGAACCATTTGTGGACATTGTATAGTTGGTTGGACATATTGTTGACATTGGATCATTGGTTGTATTGGTTGTATATGTTGAACAATTGGTTGAACCATTGGTTGTATTGGTTGAAAATCTGATTGATAGTAAACACCTTCTTGTTCTTGTTGTGGAGGCACATAATGTTGAAATTGATGTTGTCTCCTTTCTTGAAATTGTTTCATCATCTCTATTTGGGAGAGGAGAGCTAGTATATCTGATCGTTCAAGAAAAGATCTTACATCAATTGGCTCAATCTTTGGATTTCGACCTGGAAATTTTTGAAACATTTTGGACATTTGTGATCTATTCTTCTCAATGTTTTTCACTCTTTGTTCCAATATCTCCTCTTCTTGAGCTAGTTTCTCCTCTAGTTTTTGTATTTGGACATTTACATCATCATGATAAGTTTGATCCAAGTTCTGAGACATGTAGAGATTGGATTGACATGATTGATTGCTCAATTGTGATGACATGGCTTCGTAAGAAGGTTGAGACCTCATTTCAACAAACATGTCACTATGCAATGCAACTAATGGGATTGACAAATGCAACCTAAAGGATGACAATGCAACTTAATGTTTTTGTTGTTTTTCAAGATTTTGACAAACTCATGAATGCAATTATAAAAATGAGACCCTTAGGAAATTGAAATGATGTCTAGACCTCAAAGGACAAAAGGACCAAGTGACAAAAGGACAAAATGACAATGTCTCCCCTATATGCTTGGATACTAAGCTAGGTTTGACGAAATGGCATTGCTGACAAAAGACAAAAGTATGATAAGGTCAAGACTTCCTAACAATAACTTAGGGTTTATCAAAGATTTGCATTACTCAAGTATGACAAAACCTAGTTTTGACACTATATGCAAAGGGACAATTACTATGCAAATACCCTAATATGATATGATAATGACCTAAACTTAATGAAGAGACCTAGGGTATGCAAATATGAATGTATGACAATGGTATTACTCTAATGCAAGAGGACACATGCAAATGGATGAACCTTATTGATATGCAAAGGAGTATGACCTAGGTGAAACCTAACCTTGGTACTTGACAGTGACTTTGCAAAATGCAAACCTAAAATGAACCTAAATCTAAGTGACATGAATGTTGAGACAAGATTTTCAAAAATGTTTGACAACCATGTTTGAAGGTGTTTTGAACTTTGTTGGATGAAATGTTCTTGTGTTTAACCTTGGTTTGAATCAATTTGTCTTGAGATGCAATTCAACATTTGACAAACAAAGAAGACAAGATATTTCAACTTAGACTCAAGACAATCATGCTCATTAACACATTTCTTGTGGTAGGTAAGGACATTAGGTACTTGAGAGGTAGACTCATTATGAGATTCAAGGAGAATACATAGATGCTTGACCCCACGGGCTCCCCTCCATGGCACTCACTTCTCAGGGCAGCCAAGCATCAGTCCCCATGGAAATCTCCCCATGGCAAACTTAGTATCTCTTCCAAGTATCCAAACTTGTCCTTCTCAAGCAACTAGAAGGATTTTTGGCCTCTAAATACAAGGTGTTTAGTAAGGATTTCTGTTAAGCATTACTCCTTGATGTCATGCAAGCGTGATTGACACATTAAGCCCACCAAGATACCAAAAAAATGTAGTCACACAAGCACGATTTAGACCATGAGGCCCTACTTAGATGTTGATATGAGAAAGAGTTCAAGGGTCATCACTTCCCAAGTAACTGCAATTCCCACGTAACCCTTCCTTCAAAGCTTTCGCCCATCAAGTATTTTTTTATAGTGAGTTAGAATGCCAAGGTATTCTAGCCATACTCACTTTGGGTCGTTCCCTTTTCACAATTATCACTTGCTTGGAAAAGCAAATGGTCCGGAAGGCAGGCCCTCTAAAGGTGACACACAATCAAAAACATGAGCATGGTATTGAAGATCTGGATTTCTGATCACCCTAAGAAGGATGAGAGAATACTCTCCTACTCCAATGTCAAACTTGACAATCAAAGAAAAGATACATTCATTCCATCCTATTTAGAAATAATATTAGGTGCCTAAAAATTAATTTCAAACACAAAGTTTAGTTGTAGTCTAAGGCAACCTGCAAAAACCCAAGTCAGAAGTTTGATATGTTTAGTCCTTGACTATAGAACCTGCATAAAACATGTTAGTAGTTTCATTTGTTGTCTTTTTCATGTGTATGCCAAGGTTCTGCATAGAGAATCAGTACCAACAAAACCAAAAAACCAGAAACAGAATGCAAAAGAAAACAATTTGCAAGTGAAAAACACTGTCTTTTACCTCTGTTTCTGGCCCTACACAGGCGCAGAATGTCTGACACAGGCACAGAATGTTTGACACAGGCATAGAATGTCCTTGACATAGGTGCATAATGCTTGACACAGGTGCAGATTGTCTCACACAGGTGCAGAAGTCCCCAAAAAATCCTGCATTACCCTGTTTCTTGGGTTTTTGACCTGCAAATCATCTCAAAAGAACTCAAAAGAATGATTAGGGGGTTAGTTCACGTCGGGTTCACCAATTAATGTAGCATAGGAATTCGGAAATCATCAAAGCATTATAAACATTAATCTAGCTCAATCACAAAAGCTCAAATGCAATGATCAATCCTAATTACATCCAATAGAGATATGAAAACAAGATATTCAAGATCGAAAACTTAAGCAAACCAAATGCAGACTTGAATGTCTCCTTCATGTGGCTCCATTGTCCTTCTTTCTTCTTCAAATAGCTTTGTTTTGGATCTCACCTAGAAGTGCATACACATGAGATGAAAGGAAGTAGACAAGATAGTAGCACAAGAATACTCGAAGCGTGATTGACAAAGTGGTTATTAGATAATGTGATTATTAGATTGAGATTGAAGAAATTCATCCAATTTATAGAAAAATTGGAGAGATGATCAAATTAGCATGAAGAGATTCAAATGGAAATTGCAAATCAAGAATGTCAATTATGACAAATTTATGACAAATTTGCACTTTCTATGCAAAATTGATTGATTGATAATTTATGACAAGATTATGACAAATTTCTATGTCAAAATTGATTGATTGATAATAATGACAAATTATGACAAATTGAAATGTCATTCCCATGAAATTAGGAGGAAAATAGGAGGAAATTGAATTAGAAATTAGGAAAATTAGAAAAATAGAAAATAGGAATTAGGAAATTAGAAAATGAGGAAATAGGAAATTGGTGAATGAATTAATAATTTTTCATTTATTAATTAATTCACAAAGAGAGGAATAATTAGCCAATTAAATAAACATTTAATTGTGACACGTAGACCTAGGATAAATAAATAAATAAATAATTTAACCTAGAGGGAGAAATGACAAACATGATTAAATGAATAAATCATAAAACCCTAGAAGATGAATTAGAAATGCAAGGATGACAATTAGGTCTTGACAAAGGATAATTGATATCGACTCGATTTGATCATGATTTTGACTTGATAAATGACCAATGCTGATAAGTGATTTGATTGATAAATGCACCAATTAACGAGGAAAAATGACGAATTGATCCAAATTGACACGATTGAGAAGGACGACAATCGATGACAAATTGATCACAAAATGACAAGATTGAAAATGATAACGCAAAACGACAACATTGAAAATGATAACGATCGATGACAAATCGATCACAAAATGACAAGATTGACAAGAGGACAAAACCCTAATTAGGATTGACGATGTCCATAATGATGACAAATTAGCACGCACATTGATGCGACAAGATAAGATTGACCAAAATCATGACTGAAGATTGTTGTCGACAAGACCAATTTCGAAAGCGAGACAACTGAAGAATGCAGAAGAAAGACTCGATGCTCACAAATGATAAAGACCAAGTGCGTGACATAGGAGAAATGTTAATGCGACACAAAAACCCTAAAATAAGGCAATGCGTAAATGTTAAAGTACAATTCCGCAAGTGTTGACAATTTTTAGGTGTCTACAATAATATCTAATTATTGGAATTCCTTTTCTCCAATTCAACAAGTTTGTGTGATTATATCTTTCTTTTACCCTCATATCTTTTGAGTTTTGTTTCTAAGTGATTTGTGTACACATCCTCTACAAGCAGCAATATTGTCTTGATGAACAAGTGGCATAGACCCTAATATACCCAAGCATCATTGTGACCCTAATAACAGGACCTTGGGGAGCATGAACTTCGTAACCCTTTCTCTTTTCAGGAGAGGTTCCGCATCTACAAAACCTAAATGTAGGTGAGTATAAAAGGCCCATCAACAAGAAGATATTAATTGGAATGGAGTAGAAAAAAAATGTGCCCAATGACAAAGAGTTCTCTCGAAATTATAAGTTGTTAGTTTCACATATAAACAAGGCCCCCGTTTCACAACATAATGAGATTTTTTAGTCTCATAAAAAATTGTTTTGGTTCTTCTGCTTAAACTAAATGAAATAATATCTATCAAGTATTCTATGAGAAGAAATTAAGAGTAGATAAAGTTAGAGGGTTCATTCCAAATAAAACTAATGGATTTTCTCACAATAACTCGTGACAACATAATCATTGAAGGAAAGATCAAGCATCGCCAATACCTCCATAATATTAAAAACTATTTTTAGTTCCGTTATTGCAAGTTTTATGGATGATTATTATATTTTCCTTCCAAGTCATGATTGGCCCTAGCTGGATTTTACAAAGTTGGGTTTCTATAATAAAAAGTTATCTTTTCAAAAACATATTTTGTATTGTTATGTTTTGTAATAAAGCAAATAGAGATAAAGTGATTAAAAAGGATCTTGGTTCATGAATGGTTTAGGACTATATTCTCAACCTTAATAACAAAATTTAATTATGTTTTACAAATTTATGTTATCTATTTTCCTCTAGGATTTAAGAGTGTTGATCACTATGGAAGGAATGGAGTCTTATTTTATGCTTGAATTCTATTGTTGCTGGTATTACAAATAAATTCTAATACTTATAAAGTTGATTCTTAAACCACCAAATGCATGAGAAAGTAATCAAAGTACAATAACATAAAATGAACAACCACACAACCATAACACCAAGATTTTTAAGTGGAAACTTAGAAAGCGAAAAACCATGGTGGGATTGAGTACCCACAATATTATTATAGTATGGCAAGTAGTAGAAGAATATTACAAAAGTAGAATGCACTTGCATTTAGGGTCACTACCTAGAGCTCACTCCTCAAATACAAAACAAAGTTGCAACCCCAAAGGACTCACTGTCCTACAAATGAGGTATAAAAACAATTATAAAGTGTGAACTGGAATAAAGCATCTACAAATGCCAACAATCAATTCTAATTAAGCTCAAAATGATTTGTTACCTCTGATTTGGAAAACTTCTTGGTTTTGCTCTATTGCCAAATACTAGATCACCAAACATCAAGATGTGCATGTGAATCTATGCTCAATCACTCCCAAAACAATTTTGCATTCATATCCTCACACCAAAATGATCACCCAAGTCCATCTTATATATTTTCATCATCGAAATAGAGTTCCAACAAGTCGGCTTCACAAAAATGCAAAATATGAAACGTGTAGTCCAATGTCAGCTCAATCCATCAGAAATCCATATACCAGATATAAAACATATGAACTCAATATTCACAACAACAACACAAACTCCTCGAACACAACACCAATAATCGAAATCATCCCTACAATTCCGCAACACACATTACCCAACTATCCACACAATAGCTATGCTCTTCAGGAATCACTGGATACCAGATCTACAATCATACACTAGAATCAACATGAGAGGCTAAAATTATAAGATTATCTACCTTAAACAACCAATCGACTATCCCAATCACCAAAACCAAAATTGCATCACTGAAAATGAGTTGTGCTCACTAAATCTGTACACTATGGTTACATTCTGTCAGACTTATGCCTAAAGTCAATATGACTTTTGGTAGATCAAATATATAGGTACCAGATAGGATTAGTAGGCTGAGTTTCCATCAATGACAACCCCTAATTAATCTCCATGCATCTAGCATCAATGGAATAACATCTCTTGCCAACATAAAAAAATGTAATACAATAAAATGAAATTTGTCACAAACTAGAGAAAACTAGAATGCCATGTTGGACAAAACTCCTCTCTAAAAGAGATGAAATAAACAAACAAGAGAATGTGTGGAGGAGTAACTAATACCCCCAATTACTACATACATAAAAAATTAATGATACCCCATAGGAAAGAAAGAAGGAGACAACATAGCCCCTACATAATAGATAATGTGCTATAGAAATGGTGAGTGCCTGAATGCAAAACATATTACAATGTTTACACACAATATTTCTCTCCTTGAAAAGAAAATAAACCAACTAAAAATTCAGGAATGTGTTATGCCTTGCATTACACACCCCAACTTTTTGCATCCCGAGCAGGGGTGATTTCTCTTCATTTTGGTTTTATTTGTTTTCTTTTGTTTCCTTTGTTTTCCTTTGTGGTTTTCTTTTTCTTGTGTTTCAAAGCCCTAAAACTTTGGCATCTTGAAGTTCTCCTTCAGATCTTCGAACTCCTGGGCTTCCATCATGTCCTTCCCTATTCTTTCCCTTGTTTCTTCAGAATTTCGAGATCCTAGAATTTTTGGTTTGGAAGAGTTCCGCTCTTAATTACCGAAACCCTGGAATCAGAGGTTTTCTAGATTTGTCTTTGTTGTTTTGTGTTTTAAGAAATTTGGACTTGTGGGGTTCGAGGTTTGTGGTTGCTTCAAGCTTCCTCACTCCTAGGAACCTCAGGATCCCAAAATCTTGAGTTTTCATTTTTCTTTATTGCTTTCAGGATTTTGTGATTTCGGGATCCCAGGAACCTCAGGAACTTATTTTCTCAACTTCCTAGTTTCACGAACTCTAAAGTCCCAAGTTTTTATTTGCCTTGTCGTGTGTGCATCTTCGCTTTTACAGGTGTGTCATCTTGTTGGTCATTGTTTCATCTTCATCGTGTGTTTGTCTTCTTGTCCATCATCATAATAATTCTATAGCTTCCATCTTCTATAGGTTTAGGTTAGTGTAGGCAAAAAAGATCTACAAAATCCCAAAAACCGTAAAACGTGAAAAATACAAAAACCCTAAAAATTAAAAAATCCCACAAAATCCCCTAAAAAATGACAAATCAAATAATCACATAAAGTAAATAAGTCCAAAAAATAAATATTGAAATTTATCTAGATTAAGATTAAATATTTAAATTGATAGAAATTTACATTAATATTTTGATTATTTTAAAATTTAAAATATTTTAAGTTTTAACAATGTTAAAATTTGAATTAATTTTAATTTTAAACAAATTAGAAATATTAATTTAGATTTGTATTTAAATTTTAGTATTTAAGGTTAATCTTTATAAATTTTAATTAAATCTGCAATAAAGTTTATATTAATATTTAAATTTAAAATTTAAATTTCATTTTATTCAAATTTTGACCACAATTTAAAATTTATTCAAATTTCAAAAGATTTGAATATAATTTAAGGGTTTAAAATTTTAATAATATTAAATTTAAATTTTAAATTTATAGTTAATGGTTGGATGTTTTATATCAAAATAAAGAAGTCCTCTTGAATCTCGGACATCAGAGGCACAAAGGTTCAAACATTCAAATAGCCCTAATCTTGGAGTTTGGACCCTGAAAAACCTAAGACCTTGTAGTCCCAAAACTTCAAAATTTAATATAAAGTCAAAAGAAAATAAGGAACTCCATAACTCTGAACCCTTGGGGTATGGAATAATCAGTAATCCAAAGTTCGAAACCTTGAGAGTCTAAAATCCTAGACTTTGGGGCAATTCAAAATTCAAGGGGTCATAATTTTAAAATTGAAAGTGATGAAAAAATAAAGGGATACGGCATAACTCAAGATCCCCAAGGTATGGAAGAATCAAAATTCCCCAAATCTTTGGACCCTAGGAGTTTAAAATCTTGGAGCCATAAATTGAATGAAGAAGAAGCTGCATGGACACAAATGAATAAAGATCGTATAAGTAGTATATAAAGGATGTAGAAAAAAATATCACATCCATGTTTATTTCTTCCATGCATCGTGGCTTTGAAGATGAGAATTTGATCTTTGATTTGCAACAAAAATCATAAGGAATGATGAAATTGTAGTGTGAGATTAAGGTGAGACCATTCCTGCATATTGTAAAGTGAAGGGGTTTGGTGATGCAGAGCATCATGAAAACATCAATAAAATAAACATTATCAAATCTTCTCCATATATATCAATCCATAATTATTGTAGATCCATGTATCATGAAATTAAACCTAAATCATTTAAACCCTTCATCTATTCATTTCTTGCAAATGAAAACCAAGAATTTGTCCAAACTATGAAATTTACTCTATTTTGGTCATGAAATTATAGTCATGAATAGTCATTAATATCTCTTAAAATATTATTCACCCAAACAATCTTTCCAGTTAGATTGTAGAAATGCTAGTTATAAAACTTTCCTCCAAATTATAGAAAGACCCAATAGTGAAATCCAAAGTTATGATGATTTTGCCAAAATTGGTCACTATGAATCAAGGTTTTGGGTAGTTCCAAACGGTTTTCACCAAAACATTCATAACTTTCTCAAAACTGAATGAAATAAACTCAAACCAAAAGAAATGGAAACATTATTCAATATGATACACTATAATTATGGAAATACACTTGTTTCCAGGCTATACATGGTTGAACCAGGCCTGGAAACAAGAGGAAAAACTTCCAAGATCACAAAACAAGAGATTGAAAACAATGAAAATATGATACCAAAATATTTCCAATGCTTTCCAATTCCTTCTCCAGTTTTTACATCCTCTTATGAATGACCATAATAGAGGTTTTATAGCCTTTTAATCTTCACATGGAAGTTACAACTACCCAACTTCCTCTTATGACCATACAACTTCCCATTTTGGTCTTTTTACAACTTTTGAAAAGTTGCATTTTACAACTTTTGACTCAAATGACTTTAAACCTTCAAAATAACCTTCAAAACATATTAGGATGGAATAATAATGTATTTTTGTCACCATTTTATCCCTCCAAGGATATTTTATACAAATTTTACCAAATGACTAATTCAAGACCTTATTAGGACAACTTGGACAATTGTGAGGCCCTACCCCAAAATAATAGCATTTCAGTGATTTTCATGTTGAGACTATTATGGATGTTTTATTTTTATGCATTATGGATTTAGAACTTATATGATTCCATGATTTGGATAACATTGATGTATATTGATGCTTCATTTATATGCATTATGGATATAGTACTCTATATGATTCTCGATTAGGATAACTTTGAGATGATGTATGTCATTATTGGATTTGCAGGACTTTACTATGATGATAGAAATGGGATGCATGTCTTATGTATGAATCAAAATTATGAGGATTATGATAATTCCTTATGTGGATTTATTTTGATATAAGATATATTGATTTTTTTTAATGTCAATTGTATGCAGAGTGTTTGATGTGTATTCTTATTCATGTGTTTAATTTTATATGAGGTTATTTGGAATTACTAATGTGTAATTGAGCTGCGTAGGAAAATTATCCATGTGACCATGGAAATACTATGGAGAACCAAACCTAGACCTATGTACGTTCGTAAACCAGGGGTTGTCTATTTGGAGAGACAACACCCCATATGTATCGTATTTTATTTGTAATAGTAAATGATGCATGTGTGTTAAATTTTATTTATTAATTTATTTAAATCCAACAGGAGACAAATTTCATGTGTAATTTTGTAATGTATTTTATTGTGTCACTTGACACATGTGTTGATTTGTGTCTTGATTTTTGACTTGTATCTTGGAGGAAGTTGTTTCAACCATAGCCTTTTCAAACATTTGAATGTGGTCCCAAATTTTCCTTGGGTAGAGAGTCTTTGGAGTGGTCAACTCAGGTTTGACCCGAAAGTTAACTTCAGATGGGTTTCTAAGGGGTCAAATGGACTCCTAGTGGTAGTTTAAAAGTTTTTCCTAAGGCCTATAAGGTATACCTATGGGTTAGGAGTATTTTTAGACATGTGACTACTCCCATGTGACTATTTAGTCACCTCAAAGAGTGGGTTTCCTAAAGTGAGCGAAAATTCAAATTAGAAGGTGCAATCTAGGTTAGATAACCTTCCTTTTTGATGTGAGATTCTTTTCCCACTTTCTCTTACTTTTTCCTTTTCCATTTTTAGTAACCTGTGAGAACTCTCACTGAGGTATTTTTAGGCAAGGATTAGAGACTTTGTGGGTAATCACCCACTCTCCATTTTTGGAGACCATGCAATTTTGAAAAGATAGTTTTTGGATAGAAATTTGGCTAAGTGTAGAAGAAAGGATTGTGGAATTGGGTTGCTCATCCTCAAAGTAGTTCTAGCAAACCTTTGGGCAGATTGAAGGTTGGTTCATCTTCTCCCTTTCATGTTGCATGTTTATGTTGGAAAGATTGTTTGTATGTATAAGTTATTTTCTTGTATTTTCCTTTGTGAAATTATTATGTGACCTATCTAGTTTCACAGCCCTCAAGTGAGAGGCTCTCTTTATGAGAGTGATCTCAAGGGTTGTATATGTGATCCTTGCTGCTTAGCCTTGTGTATGCATTTGTGGGTCATAAGGAGAGGAAGTATGGCATGAATGCCTTGGGGGGCATAAGGATGTGGGGTTAATGAGCTTATGATATATCTTTATTTGCCATGAGATGGCTTTGTGATCTACCATTCTTGTAGTCTCCTCAGGGTATTTGGTCCACTTCCACCCGTGTAAAAACATCACATTTTGTGCTGAAGTGTAGCCTTGGTTGGGAAAGTGTTTGTGTGTGTTTTCCTTAGTGTAACCTGTCTAGGGCTTGGTTTTTCAAGCTCGGGGGTGGCTTCTAGTAAGCCTAGGCTGGGAGGTGAGATCTCCATGGTCATAGCCATATGATTTTATGCAGGTTGCTTGGAAAAGAAAAGAAAGAGACATCTAGGAGTTGCTGGTTTTTACTTGATTTGTAGAAAAAGATTAAGGAATGGAATGCCATATTTTAGTTGCAGCAATGAAAAAGAAAAGCTATATGTTGTATTTATTTTGAAAAAGAAATGTACTCATTTTATTTTAAGTCCTTATTAATAGAAATGAGAGGCTACTTGGGTATCTCACCCATCTGTAATGTTGACTATATTGTATTCTAAATATGCTTTAAAGAAATGCATTATTCTATTAAGTTATTATTGCAAAAATGAAATGTTTATCTTTGGATTAAGTTCCTATAGTTATTGAAATAATATTTGTTGTATTCATGTTATTTCTGAAAATAAAAGTTCAGTTTATTTCCTGATGCATATTGAAATAATGGAAAAATAAGCATATCTATTCTTTTACAAATTATGGTTAAAAAGATTTAATTTGTCTATCTCTAAAGTTAATTTAAAATATTCTAGACTAATGTAGTTGCTGAATATAGTTTAATTAATTCTGTGACTTTCTCCTTATTTATTGCAGAATTAAAATCTAATATTTGCACTATAGATTTATGCCTAGATTTAAAAGAAGAAATATAAATATTTGACTATTGCTATGCTGCCATTTATTTTATTAATTTCCTGCAAGTTAAAAATAATAGTATTCATCTATGAAAATCCATATTAAACCTACCCATGATTTAACCAATGATATATATATATATGAATTTTTAGATTTTTTTTTTAACATATAAAAAAAAATGGGGGTGTTTCAGGAAGAGCCGAACCCACTATGTAAGCAAGCAGTGGTCGGTGTGGCTCGGGCCACCACTATGGCTACCCATAGTGGATGGAATGGGGGCCACCATAGTGGTCGACATGGGGGCTACCACTATGGGAAACCACAGTGGTTGGCACGGGGCCTCCCACTGTGGGTAACCACAGTGGAAATGCACTCGGCCACCACTATGTTTACCCACAGTGGGTGGCGCCCGACTACCACTATAGGGAAACATAGTGGCATCTAAGGATGCCCCGCCCGGCACCCATTCAACCCTCCTTTGCTCCTCTACTCCTCCCTCTGTGGCCGCCACTGATAACCATGGTCGTCGCCTCCCTTGCCCTGCAAAAAAAACAAAAAAACACAACCACACATACACACATAAAAAAAAGAATATCATAGTTAAGCCCTAGCCCAAAAATAGGGTTAGGGCAAGACAAGAAGATGGAAGAGAAAAATAGGGTTGCGGGTGGGGGGTAATTTTATAATATTTTAGTTAGGGCACATGGGGTATTTTTATAATAAAATTTGTTTAGAAAATAAATATCCACATATACAAATATATATGTGTTAAATGAAAATATATATATATATATATATATATATATATATATATAGTTAAAAATATGAATGTATAAATACAACTTTAATTTAATTAGTTTATTTAAACATTTATATTTTATAAACAAATATATAAACGATGAATATGATGTTTTAAATTTTAATTATTTTGGAGTTTAATCTTTTAGGAAATTTATAATCACTTTTTAAGTTATTTTGGCCATAGGGGATTATTTTTTTAGTTCACCTAAATTTAGGCTTGTCGAGATTAAACTTTATAAAGCAAGTTTTATTATGGATTTATTTAGCCCTTTAGTCAAATTTTAGACACTATAATTATTGTTAAAATAATTCATGGGATTTAAAAATTCAATTGCTAGAGTTAATTTAATTAATTCCTATTATAATTAAAAAGATTAATTGAGAGTAATAATATCTCTTGTGAATTAATTTAGGGGTTTTTGCTTAAATGAATTTATTATTTATTAATTGATGAGATAATAATAAATTCTTTGAAGAGTTAATTTTCCACATGTAATTTAGATTATCCCGCTTACTTAATATAGCTGTTTAAATTAACTTTAGTTGAAGAAGAATTCAAACGTAGTTAAGACAAGACTTTATACTATGTTATTTTAATAAACTTGGCTTCATTAAGTTATGTTTTAAAAAAAAAAATTATTCCGGTCGTGCCCAAAAGTTTGGGCATGACAACAACTCATTACAATGGGCTCTTTTAGCCTTACATATTGATTCATATTGACTCAAAATGACATTACAAATGAAAATATAATTGAATATACTTATGAATTGATCTTTATCCTCTTATAGAATCATTTTGTGCTTTTGTGTTAGGTGCTCCTGCACCATACTCCCGACTTTGAAAAGTTTCCAAGTCCCTTGGAAACATGGATGAAAATAACTTGCAAGAAACTTTTGAGTGAGATCTTCACCTTTGTCTTCATTAATCTTTGCCTCTTTGGATTCTCTTGATGTCGTTGCTTTTCTTTTTTTTTTGTTGTTGTTGTTGTTGTCTACTTCTATCAAAACTCCCATCAATGGAGTCCATATTGGCTTCTCCTCAAGATGCTACTCCAAACATAAGTCCACCCTCAATGCTGCACCAAACTCACCAACTACTTTGCCTCACCCAGGAGTCCTTTACTTGCCTCTCTCCCCAGGTCTTTTGGCAACCCAGTGGACCTCTTTCTCAGGCCCCTTGGACCATCTCCTATGACCCCATGATAGACCTTCATGTCTGCCTACTTGTAGCTAGTGGATAGGCATCTGCAACCACAACCATTAGCAAACCAAAATACCAATCATTTGCTTAGCCCAGACCTTTTGTTGAGCTCTGATACCACTATGATGCAGAGCATCTTGAAAACATCAATCAAATAACCATTATCAAATCTTCTCCATATGTATATAAATCCAAAATGATTGTAGATCCATGTATCATGCATTAAACCTAAATCATTTAAACCCTTCATCTATTCATTTCTTGCAAATGAAAACCAAGAATTTGTCCAAACTATGAAATTTACTCTATTCTGGTCATGAAATTATAGTCATGAATAGTCATTAATAACTCTTAAATATTAATCACCCAAACAATCTCTCCAGTCAGATTCTAGAAATGCTAGTTATAAAAATTTCCTCCAAATTATAGAAAGCTCCAATGGTGCAATCCAAAGTTATGATGATTTTTCCAAAACTGGTCAACGTGAATCACGGTTTTGAGTAGTTCCAAACAGTTTTCACCAAAACATTCATAACTTTCTCAAAACTGAATGAAATAAACTCAAACCAAAAGAAATGGAAACATTATTCAATATACTACACTATAATTATGTAAATACACTTATTTCTAGGCTATACATGGTTGTACCAAGCCTGGAAACAAGAGGAAAAACTTCCAAGATCACAAAACAAGAGATTGAAAACAATGAAAATATGATACCAAAATGTTTCCAATGCTTTCCAATTCCTTCTCCAATTTTTACATCCTCTTATGAACAACCATTATAGAGGTTTTATAGCCTTTTAATCTTCACATGGAAGTTACAACTACCCAACTTCCTCTTATGACCATACAACTTCCCATTTTGGTCTTTTTACAACTTTTGAAAAGTTGCATTTTACAACTTTTACAAATTTTGACTCAAATGACTTTAAACCTTCAAAATAACCTTCAAAACATATTAGGATGGAATAATAATATATTTTTGTCACCATTTCCCTCCAAGGATATTTCATACAAATTTTACTAAATGACTAATTCAAGACCTTATTAGGATAACTTGGACAACTCATTACAATGGGCTCTTTTAGCCTTACATATTGATTCATATTGACTCAAAATGACATTAAAAATGAAAATGTAATTGAATATACCGATGAATTGATCTTTATCCTCTTATAGAATCCTTTTGTGCTTTTGTGTTAGGTGCTCCTACACCATTTGGTCTCCAATAGGGAGATTGAAAATCGATTCCACCTTGTTCAAGTCCCTGATATCTCCACTCGAACTAGTGATAAAAACTAAATGCATATATACAGGACGCCAAGAAAATAAAGCATGCACAAAGAAAGGATGTAAGTCTATAATTTACAAATCCACAAAGTCGTTAAAAAAGGAGAAGCAGATTTGATCATACGAGATTGATTGCTTCTCAAGAGAGGTATGTGTATTCATGCTCTATCTGCATGTTGGTGTGTCAAAACACTCGTCAACAAATTTGGCACTAGAAGGAGGGATAGTAATGATTTATGAATTATTTTCTTAATTTAACGTAAATTTCACCTTGGAAAAGTTTAACTCCAATGGGTAGTACATTGTGTAGTCCTGGGATTGTTCATGGATTGTTTATACAATTCCTCATCATGCATATAATGGGCTTCCCAAGTTATTTCCTAAAAGTCGATGAAGGGCTTTAGACCATGTAAATATTTTCAAACATCAAGTGGTATCTCTCAAAGAACACCAGAGGATGTTTCTTGCAATTCATTTATTCAAACTTTGCAAGGTTTAGTATCACAATGGTATGCAAGTCTTTCTCCTAACTTGATTTTCTCATGTCATGAACTTGGATTCCTTTTTCTTAAGTTAGTTTGATCCTCTCACAAAGTTGAAAGATGCATTAATTCAATTTGTAAATGTGAAAAGAGTATCTAGTGAATCAATTTATTAGTTTAATCATAGATTCTTGCTTATGTATCAAAGAGTTCAATCTACAAGTAGAGTAATAGATACAATATTTTTGAAAAATCATTACTTTTGGGGTATTGGTACCATATTTGAACCAAGAGTTAAAAGTTTTGGTGAGGTCAATGATTTACATTAGGAACTTGGAATAGGCTTAATCTTAGCACAATCTAGATATGAAGCTATGAATAATATTTTTTATTATTTAAATGAAATTGTGTTAGGGGGTTGTTCTTATGTACAAACTTGTGCTTAGGAATACACCATGCCTATCCAACAACAAGTATTTGAAATATACAATATCCCAAATCTACCCACTATTACTTCAAATAACACAATATATTAGCCTAGTTGTAATCAACAAATGCAACTCTCAAATCTAAATGAAAATGCTACACTTGCTAATGAAGTTTTTATGGTTGTAACTTTTTTCTTTGGTCAAGTTTTAGGAAGAAGAACAACTGATCATAATGAAGTTGTAGCTACAAAAGTTAATGATCAATCATCCCATGTGAACCAGTTGCTTGAAAATGTAGAACAAATGATTGCAAACTCTGATTACAAATGTAAAATCAGATTTGGAAGTGATTCAACAACTTGCTTGGAGGAAAATTTCAAAGAATTTGAAATGTCACCAATCTGCCCTGACATTAGTGAAATCAAGAATCAACAAGTGAAAGGTTTCATGTGTATCCTCAATATGATTTCCATGGTAATCAGTCACATGACAAAGGTGATAAAATTCTTTATTCATTGGAAGATATTCTGCTTTCACATAGTAGCTTGAATCAACGTTTGAAAGAAATGGGTGTTTCTCAGTGTTTGGTTGATATTGCACTTTTATATGGGTGTATAATACATCTCATGAGCAAGCATTGTAAACCATCTATTTTGTTTTCTTTGAGAGAATGGCCTTATGCTTGAAGTAATAAATTGAATTCAAAGAAGTATTCACTCCACTGGAAGACTACTAGGACCTTACAAATGATTTAAAAGAGCAATTCTTATTTATGTATCTCAATAAGACTCACAACTAATCCCCCATAATAAGAAGTTGATTGACAAAGGCCAACATGATGAAGAAATCACTACAAGTAAGGATAAAGCTAGTATGTCAAATATTGAATCTTCTTCTTTAGATCAAATGAGCATTGGATCAGACCCATTTGATGAGTTTGAGTTGGATTCATGTATGGGTTTGATGTGCAAAGAGGTTGGTTCAACTATGGATGATTGCTCAAGAAAAGTTATGAATGATAATATTTTATGCTTGGAAGATGATAATGTTGATCTTTGTATGGATTTCATAAGCAAGGAAGGGGATGTTGGATCAGATTTGGAAGTGATTGAAATTGGTGGTGATGAATTAACTTGTTTGGAAAAAGATAATATGTTTGCAAATTTTTTCATAACCAAGGATGATATGAGCTTCTTATTGGAATGTATAGCTTGTGTTGATTTGGTTGAAGAGTTTATTAATGATGGAAGAGAATGTAATTTATTCTTGGATGAAGTAATGGAAGGCCTCTTCCCTTTTTACAATAATGACTCAAATGTTGAGACTCTTGATACAAGCATAGAAACACGTCAAAATTGCATTCAGACTTACCAAAAACTTCTTGACAAATTTTTGGATCAGATTTGTGTCAATCATAAGAGAAAGTTAGAAGTGATGATGAATAATCATGAAAATATATATATACATGATAGTGACCTCTTTATTACAAAAAAGTGTTTGTGATATGATCTAGGTTGAAGGAGTGCAAAGAAATATAAAGTATATGTAAGAGACAAAATTAGAAATGGAGGTGCTTCAACATGATCAACAACATGAAATAGGGAACTCTTCATTTAATTATATTCATTCTAAAATTTTTTTAGGATAAATCTCTTATTCATTAGTTACTTATAGCCTTGGTAATGAAATTACTAATGTAGATGATTTTGTGCAGGGAATTGATGTTGTATATCATGAAGAGGAGTTTCAAACTTTGCAAACAAAAGATAGCATACAACTTACCTCAGTGGAAGAAATGGAAAGGACATTGAATCTCATATTAGAATTGGTCAAATAGATGAGTAGCCATAGCTGCTCACATAACATGTTAGATTTTGCAACATGTGATTCATGTAGGATTCATCGTTAGAAGTCATATTTTGAGATAAGTTGCATACATTTAATGATGGCTTGGGAGATTGCCATGGTAGGCTATGTTGAAAATGAACATTTTGATGCTAAGGTAGAGATATAAAATTTTAAGAATGGTGAAGTTTAAGTTTTTGATTTGTTAGAATAGATGTTTAAAGTAAATTGTCCATTGGAAGTTAAACATCCCGATTCGATGCTTTTGATTAGTATTCATGACAATGATGTGCATGGAATTAAAATTGCCTTTGATATTGAACATATCATATCACTAACATAAATTGTTTCTCTTGATATGTATTAACTTGAGCGAGATGACAAGTTATAACTTGAGCGAGATGACAAGTTATACCTTGAGCTGGGACATCATAACGATGAAGTCACTATGCAGGAGCATACTCCTAAGGCATGATTAAATCAAGTAGACTCTTTCATTTCTCCCCCAATATTGGCTACTTTGTGTTTGAATATGGGGTGGGGAAATTAACAACATGTTTGTGGGTAGATCACAGTCACAATGAGAAAACACAATTACTAACATTTGAAGCTTTGTGCTCTCAAAGTGAATTAAAATTGTTAATATTCTACTTTTCTTAGTACAAAAATGAATTATCTAGACTTACGTCTTGGCCAACTAAGTTGTTACTACTCAACATAATGAATAATCGATCAAGAAGTGGTCAAAAATTTTGTTGTCTCATTCAGTTAAGATCGATTCTTAAGTTGGGTTAGTGTTAGTTTAAGGTAGCTAGGTAGGATCAGTTTGCTTTTCTTTGTTTGTTTGGGTTTTCCTATCCTTTTGGTTCTCTTGTGTTTTGGTTTTGTTTGTCTTGTTTCCTCATCCCCTTTCCTTGTTCTTTCTATTTGTTTTGTGTTGTTATTTTCATATGTCCTACTTCCTTCTTTTTTCTTTGTTTGGAGATTCCTTGTTCCAAGGTAAAAGTTGGATTGTTGCATAAGGGGTATAACTGAGAGTAGCTTAGTTGGGAGCCTTTTGTATGTTTTTTTGGGTACTTGATCAGTCACTTGCCTTAGAAACCTCAGTTTACCTTCATACTTTTCAATCTTGAGGGTGCTAGCATGTATCTTGACTTAGTGGATTTCTAAGTTTCTAGGAAGTAATTGAAAACCTATCATGAAATACACATCTTAAGAAATCCACAAGTTCATTTATACTAGGTTTGGTAATCTCTATCCAAGGTGAAAAAATTAGAGGTTGATGCTTCCTTCATGATATCAACTGTGATTCCTAATCTAGTGTCAAACTTCATTGTTTGAAAATTGAGAAAAGAGAAAAAAATATAATCATTAAAAAATAAGAAAAGAGAAAGAACAAATAAAAATACAAAAAAGGAAAGAAGAAAGAATTACCAAAATCTCGATTCACAAGGGTCATTCAAGTATCTCGACTGGGGCTATAGACACCTGGATAGAATTTGGAGAAATGTTTGAGGGGAATCAGAGGTATCTCTATTAGGGATATAGACACTTGGATAGAAGCAAAAAAAAGCCCAAGATATCAGTACATGTTGGAAACTACATCCCTTACCTACATAGCTTGGATAGGGTCTATCTTTCTTGGTTGTAATTTTCCACCTAGTGGATGGTTAATGAATGAATTGCACACACTTGGGGTTTTAGTTGTAACTTGGGTTTCTTTGGTGTGTTGAGGCTTGATTATGTTAGTCTTGTTTGAGTTGTCCAGTATGAAAGTAAACTGAAGAGTCTAGGTTCTTAAAGGGTTGAGTACTTGAAAATGCAGGGAAGCATTTTCCCAGTTGAGTTGCCATTTGTTATAGGTTGCCTAACACACCCCAACATTTAACTTCCCAAGCTAGGGGCCCCCTTTGCCTCATTTTGGTTTTGTTTGCTTTCTTTTGTTTGCTTTGTTTTCCTTCGTTGTATTTTGTCTTATGTTTCGGAGTCCCAAAACACCAAGGTCCAGAATTTCTCCTTTGGATCTTTAGACCATCTAGCTTCCCCCATGTCCTTGCTTGTTCTTTCTCTTCTTTCTTTATAATTTTGGGATCCTGAAGTTCCAAGATCGGAAGAGTTCCTCTCTTGATTCTTAGAACCTCAGAATCTTGGGTTCCCGAGTTTTGTCTTTGCTATTTTGTGTTTTCATAAATTTGAACTTTCGAGGTTCCAAGTTCAAGCTTCCTCACTCACTAAAACCTAAGGATCCTGGAATCTCAAGTTTTCATATTTCTTTGTTTCTTTTGAGATTTCATGATTTCAAGATCCTAGGAACCTCGGGAACTTAGTTTCTCAAGTTCCCAATTTATCGAACTCTGAAGTCCTAAGTTTTTTTTTTCCTTGTCATTTGTGCATCTTTGCTTTTGCGGGTCTATCCTCTTGTTGGTCATTGTTTCATTTTTGTTGTGTGTTCATCTTATTTCTCATCATTGTTATTATCATTATTTGTTTATTTTCGTCTTCTATACGATTAGGTTAGTGTAGGAGTAAAAGATCTACAAAATCCCAAAAAACCCTAAAAATAAAAAAATCTTAGAAAATCGAAAGAAATAAATAAATTGAAACATCAAATAATCACATAAAAAGTAAAAAATTCCAAAAAATAAATATTTAAATTTATTTGGATTAAGATTATATATTAAAATTGATAGAAATTTATGCTAATATTTTGATTATTATTAAATTTAAAGTTATTTTAAGTTTAAACAATGTTAAAATTAGATTTAATTTTAATTTTAAACAAATGGGAAATATTAATATAGGTTTGTATTTAAATTTTATTATTTAAAGTTACACTTTATAAATTTTAAATAAACATACAATAAAGTTAATATTGAACTTTAAATTTATAATTTTACTTTAAATTTATTTGGATTTTGACCACAATTTACATTTTATTCAAACTTCAAAATATTTAAATGCAATTTAACTGTTTAGAATTTTAAAAATATTAAATTTAAACTTTAAATTTAAAGTTAATGTTTTGATGTTTTATAGCAAAATAAAGGCATGAAGGTTCAAACATTCGAATAGCCCTAATCTTGAAGTATAGAACATGAAAAACCTAAAAGCTTGTAGTATCAAAACTCTGAAATTTAAAATAAGGGCAAAATAAAATAAGGAACCCCATAACTCCAGACCCCCAGCGAATGGAAGAATAAAAAATCCGAAGTTCAGAACCCCGAGAGTCTGAAATATCCAAAGGAATCGTAATTCTTAAATTAGAAGTAAAGAAAAAATAGAGGGACACTCCATGACTCCAAACCCTAGAGTATAGAAGAATCAAACTTGCCAATGCTTTGGACCCCAAGAGTCCAAAATCTCAGAGCTAGAAATGGAACCAAAGAGAAGTTCCATGGAGACAAATGAATAAAGATTGCATAAGTAGTATATAAAGGGATCTTAAAATAAATATCACATCCATGTTTAGTTTTTTGCGCACCATGTCTTTAAAACTGAGAGTTTGATCTCCAATCTACAACAAAAATAATAAGGAATGATGAAAGTGTAGCGTGAAATTAAGGCAAGATTATTCTTGCATATTGTAAAGGGAAGGGGTTTGATCTCCAATAGGGAGATTTGAAATTGATTCCGCCTTGTTCAAATCCTAGATCTATCCACTTGAGCTAGTGATGAAAACCAAATGCGTATATGCAGTGAGCCAAGAAAACAAAGCATGCATAAAGAAAGGATGTAAGGTTGCAATTTATAAATCCACAAAGCCATGAAGTTTGGGTATAAAGGAGAAGCCTACTTGATGATACGAGATTGATTGCTTTTCAAGTAAGGTGGTATATGCATTCATATTCTATTTGCATGTTGGTGAGTGTGTCAAAATACCTACCAATAGAATGTTTTCCATCTTTTATGAGAATTTGTACGAAGTGGAAATAAAATGTATGAATATTGTGCCTTTAAAATCTTCACATTTGGCACCAAGACCTTGGATGATGAAAGATGTCAAAAACTAGTTAGGTACATGCCAAACAAAATAGAAAGTGACAAACAAGGAGCAAATGGAATCTAATTATGAACAATCTCCAAATACAAATAAAATGTGAAATAGTTGCATCATTACTATCATCAAATAAGAGAGACAAATCCTAAATATTTTTATCCAAATCTAAAATGTGAGACTCAAAAGCCAATGAACCAATTTTTGGCAAATAGGAGTCCCAAGTAGGAAGACAAATGGATTGATGTTGTGATGAGTAAATAGGATAAATAAATGAATCACCAAAGAATGACAAATGTATGATCTCAACTGGAGAAAGATGAGCTAATGGAGGAGCCTTTGGATCATCACAAATCGCAAAGGCTCATAACTCGCAAGCGCTACTTCATATCCAAACTCCTATAAGGTAACATCATCAAGGTAATATTGTCAACATCATCAAGTGGAAGAAGACAATCTGGAGTAGGATCATCAAGGAAGGGAAGAACTATAATATATCCAAATGGAACTATGCAAGGCTAAGACCAAGATTCACTTTCATACAAAACATTGAAATACAAAATCTCCTAAAGGAGTGGATGGTTTTTACTAGCTCTTGTAGAAGACAGTCAGGTGGCACTTCTAGGGTTTCTATTCCTTTTTTTTCTTTATAAATTGAATGAACTATAAAGATATGTTGAAGCAATGTGAAATTATGGAGTAAATAAAATCTTATCTTTCTATAATTGATTGATATACAAATAAAATTATTCTAACACATACAACAATGGATAGGAAATCTGATTGTACACCTGTAATAGTGATCCAAATTTGAATATGTGGTACCTGAATGCCCAAAATGACTTGGTCTTATTCGCTATAACTAGTTTCTAGAAAAAAATTATGAATCTAAGAGTGAGGTACTTGTAAAATCAAGAGAGAAACCCTAATTATAGGGGTGACCCTTTTGGAGGTTGTTCTTATCATGACCTTTTATGCTTGTCATTAATGTCAAACCTATTATCTGGATGGATATTTGTTTAGGATATGATTTTTTAGACCTTGGTTATCTCGATGGATTTTGGTCTAGATACTCTTTCGGTGTATAGAATATATTCTACTAAATAGAGATAAAGGAAAAAATAGTTTATATTCTTTGGAGGCACATTCATCTAAAGAATAAAATGTTGAAGACTTGAATGAAGAATCTTTATTTATGGCTATAGAGGAGAAGTATTAAGAAAGAACTAAAATACCAAAAGAGAAGGCAACACTTCATGCTAGAGTTGAACTTACATCATGGATCATTGATTTTGGATGCCACAATGAACACCAAAAGAGTATCTAGACCAAACTCCATCTAGATAACCAAGGTGTGACAAATCATATACAAAGCAATATACATCTAGATAACTAGGTTTGACATCAATGATAACCATACAAGCTCATGCTAACAACAATCTCCAACAAGGGAACCCCTATCATTAGGGTTTTTGCAACCTTCTCTATCAAGAAATGATAACAAATCGAAATACATTTAGTTATTAAATGCCTAAGTGGATTTTTTGAAATGTTTATAGAACTTATATTATCACACATAATGGGAATAGATTCATTATGTACAACTCCAATATCCTTAAGAGTTTGTTTCATCTACCAAAATTGAGTACAACAAGATGTTGCAACAATATATTTAGCTTCAAAAAAATATTCATGTTGCACTGCATTCCCGCACCTTATTCTTCAACACCATCGCTTGAGGGTTTAGCTGGATGGAATCAAAAGCCTGAATGGCTTGAGGGGTTTTGGAAGGAGCCGTGATATATGCTTGAAGTTGTTACCCTTACTGCTAGGGCTCTCTCGGTCATAGTTGCAGTCTTCGTTATTGATAGGGTTTTGTAGGATGTAGACTACATTCGCTTGCCTCTTTGCTCACAAAGTTTTCAATTCATAGATGCTTGAAAATCAAAATATAAAAACTCAGTAACAAAAGGCATAAGGGGGTTTATGTTTTGTATATAATCTTTTAGGTCAAGAGTTCAGCAGAACAACATATATTTCAAACTCCACGGTTTACGAGAAGTGAAGTGACTACATTTGTTGGCAATTTTTTAATAAATTTTTACTATGTTACGCTCACGAAAGGTGTTCCCTACCAGATTGCTGCTATGTCCTTTCTATCTCTTCGCCAGATCCAAGTTAATTTTTCACATAAAAAGAGTGTGGGAATCGGAAGGGCACCCTTGGTGTTTAGATTGATTACAATACTTCTGCAAATCTAGCTGAGTCAGTAGATCCCAATAGTCTAGCACCATCTTTAGGAGATACAGTCATCTTAACACTATGAAGAAATAGATTAGGACAACAAATACTCCATCCATTGTAGATTTGAGTTGCAATCTTATTCTGAGTGTAGATCCGAATCTAGACACCTGGAACTCACCCCAACCTGGAGGTAGTCAACACCACCTAAAGGTCTGCAATATGGAAGCAAAGTATTGAGGGTACAGATTATGTTTAATGGAATCAAGAGGATCGTAGTTCACTATTTGTTCATAGCAGTCTAGAGGGTTTGAAGACCACAATTTCAGTCATTGAAAATAGAGGTCGCAGTCTATAAGATTAAGAGTTTATTGTTGTTAATACAGTGATCGGATATGGCTGATAGAGGACATTTGGGTTCATGGGTGGATGTGGGCTAGGAAGACCCACCTCATGTTGCGCAGTGGGTCTACATGAATGACAATTGTAAAGACATGGCGATACAGGTAAACCGGAGCAGAAATAACAAGGCTTTTTGGCCAGCTTCAAAATACTTTCAAGGCTTCTTTGGGAATAGACGAAGTGTGGCATGGAGGTAGAATAACAATGGAAGGAGATTCACTCAAGGGCATTTTAATAATGGTGCAAATCAAGGGAATTTTGAGAAGTAATTCAAAGGCTTTTCAAGGAAATGGTCTTTGGATCTGGGCAATCAGCAAACTTTTGCTAGGGTTGTTGGCTTGGCAAATAAGGAGACTGCGGCTAGGGTTTTTGTTTCTTCACAGCATGTGAACCTTGAGGAAGCTAGTCTAGAAAAGGTAAGTAAGATACCTTCTGATCCTATTCTACCGGGGGTTTCTTTATCACAGGTTTGGGCTCCTATCCCTTGTATTGATCTTTTGGGTTCCTATGTCGATAAGAAAGCAAATTGTTTGCATATGAATGCTATTTCTGGGGAAATTTGGGGTGATCAAATTAGTTTGTTAAAGCATTATCATAAATTGCAGAAAAGATGGGGGAATATGCATTATTTTCAATTATTGTCTGTGAATGCTTTTATTATTGTCTTTGGTTCTCCTTCTTTCAGAGATGAGGTATTAATAACTTTGTATCATTGGTTTGGAAAACATTTAATTTCAATTGCGGCTTGGAAACCTTTTTTTGTTCCTTCTTGGTCTAGTTCAAAACTTATTCCTTTCTGGTTTGGTTTACCTAAAATTCCTTTTGAATTTATGGATCTAGATGTTCTTGAGAAAATTGGAAATACTATTGGAACTTTTTTAACATCTAAAATGGCCTTTGTGGATGGGGAGGTTCTAGTAAAAAATTATGTTCTTATTAACCCTGACAATGTTTGCCCCCGTACTTGTAATATCAAGTCTCATGATGGTGTTTGGCACTAGTCAATCGAGAAATTAGATACAAAGCTTCTTAAGTGTCCTTTACTTTTGGATGCTCCGTTACTTATGGATTTTAAGAAAAACTAGCAGGTTGTTGGCTCTGTCCCTAAATCCCTTAATAAAGATAGCTTGTTGGTGGGACCTTCGGTTGAAGGATGTGGAAATGTCTCTTCACATAAATTGGTAGAAACAGGTCACATTAATCTTGAAAATAATTCATTGTGTCGTAGTTCTGGGAAACCCAATGTTCACACTTCGGGTTGGGTCTCACTTTCGTCTTTATTGAAGACATTTTCTAATAACGGGGTTATAGTGGATGGTAATCCCCAATGAATGGAGTAGATCATCCATTGATGATAAATTGCCCTAAGATGCCAAATAATCACACAAAGGGTAAGGGTGAGAATTTATCTTCATGCACTCAAAAGGAGGTTCTCGATTCTTCAAAGAATGTGAATTTAGATAAAAATGTAGTTGTTGATAGGGAAACTATTAAACAGGTACTTGCCATAGGTTTTCCTAATGATGCTTCTTTAGTTCAGGAAATTAAGAATTTGGTGTCTAATAATTCCCCTCTGAATGTTGAAATTAATATGGCTAATGAATCTTCCTTAGGGAATAGCAATCCATTAGAGGTTGTCCCTGTTATTATGCTAGATGAGAATCTGGTTTAGCAAGTAAATGATATTTTTAACAATCATGCACATCAAATGGATGAGGGTATTACTGATAGAGTTGTTTGTTCGATTGAGAATGATTTGTGGGGTATAAACTTGACCCTTCCAATTTCTGCATTTGCTAATCCTTTTACGGCTTTGGCTACAACAGAGTTGGGTTTTGAAGATAATACATTTATCCTGGCTTCTCCAAAGTCATGCAAGAGTTTACCAATTGTCCAAACAACTCCAGTTTTTTCACCATCAGTGGTTTCTCCTAGGAGAGGCAGGCCTCCAAATAATCTTAAGACTCAAATGGAAATTGATGCTGGAATTCAAAAGACTTTGTCCCTTTCTCCTGCTGGTGGGCAAGGAAGGCATTCGGTCTCTCTTGGTAGGCCTAAGAAAACATTCTTAACTCCAGTAAGTGTAAAAAGAAAGAGGAGTAAAAGATTTGTGACTAGTCCTCCTGTGACAAGATCAGGGGCTATGAAACGTAATTTGCAAGGTTGCTTTGGGGAAAGCAAAAATTCTCCAATTAATGGGAAGAGGGGAGCTTCAGCCTCCCCTTGAGGACAATGAGAATTATTTCTTGGAATTTTAGGGGCTTAAATGCCCCTAACAAGAGACACTTAATTAAGTCCTGGATGGACTTAATTAAGTGTGATATTTTTATGTTGCAAGAAACAAAGTTGTGAAAGGAGTCTGCTGATTTGGTTTTTTCATCTTGGAGAAGGTGGAATTTTCTTTCTTCTCTAGTTTGTGGTGCTTCAGGAGGTTTGGCACTGCTTTGGAATAATTATAATATTAAGGTACAGTTAGTGGCATCTACTACAAATTGGATGTTGGCTTTAGTTATAAGCAAGATTTTGAAGGTTAAATTCTGGCTTTTTAACATTTATGCTCCGTCAAGTATTCAAGGGAAGAGTACGTTATGGGGTGAATTAAATAGGATTTCTTCTCCCTTAAAACATGGTTCCTTTATTATCTTCGGGGGCGATTTTAATGCTATCACTAATTTAGATGAGAAAAGAGGAGGTGTTTTCCCTAATAAAAGGATTATGGATGACTTTGGGGATTTCATTTCTGATATGAGCCTTTTTGATTGTAAGTCTTAGAATGGAGTTTTCACATGGACAAACATGAGAAGGGATTTTTCTCAGATTGATGAGAGATTAGATCGGTTTTTGTTATCTGAGAATCGGATTGATTCAGATTTTGAATTATTTTCCTATATTCTACCGGTCTCGGGTTCTGATCATTTTCCAATTTCCCTTTCAGTTATTAAGGATAAGACTTCTTTTAAGTCTCCATTTAAATTTGAGCCCATGTGGTTTAGGGAATCTTCCTTTTTGCCTCTGCTTATGAAATGGTGGAATTTTGCTCCTTTTTGTTCTAGGTCCTATATGTTTCAGATTGCTAAGAAGTTAAGCTATTTGAAATTGAATATTAGGGAATGGAACATCTTGCATTTTAAGAACATTTTTCAAGAGAAACAAACGATTCAAGATATGATTAAGTGTCTTAATACTCAAGTGCTTCAACATGGTATGGTGCCACAAGTTTTTGATGAATTGAAGTCACTAAAATTATAGCTTGAGGAGGTGCCAGCTAGAGAGGAAATCTATTGGAGACAGAAATCTAGAGAGTTATGGCTTTCAGATGGTGACAGGAACACAAAAAATTTTCATTCTTCAACTAAGATTAAAGGATGTAAGAATAGAATATCTTGTATTCAGTGTCAGAATGGGAATTTATTGACAGAGCCAAAGGACATTGCTTCAGAGGTAGTTAGGTTTTTTAAGTCATTATTATCTTCAGAAAATGGAAATCTTAGCAATGATATTATATCTAATATTCCTCCTTTAGTATCTTTGGAAGACAATAAGATTTTGATGTCTCCCTTTTCCTTAGAAGAAGTTAAGAGTGTTGTCTTTGCCATGAATCCGGATAAAGCTCCGGGACCAGATGGTTTTACTCCTTAATTTTTTTAGAAATGTTGGGATTTTGTGGGAAATGATGTTTTATTGGCTCTCAAGGAAGCTAGGAGAAATAGGTCTATTTTAAAAGAACTTAATACTACAATGATTGCAATTATTCCTAAAAAAGAGGATACTAAGACTTTTGCTGACTTCTGCCCCATTGCTTTATGTAACACTTTGTATAAGATATTTACGAAGGTAATTTCCCTTAGGTTGGCAAAAATTATACCTAGGATAATTTCATTGGAGCAAGGTGGTTTTGTTCCCAGAAGGGAGACGATAGAGGGTGAAATTGTAGCACATGAGGTGATGCATTCTATTTCCACCCAAAGAACCCCAGCCATGATACTTAAACTAGACATGATGAAGGCCTATGTTAGAGTGGAGTGGGGGGCTTTATGTGTTGTTCTTGAGAAGTTAGGTTTTTCCAAGGCCTAGGTCAAATGGATTCGTGCATGTATTTCTTCTACAAGATTCTTGGTTTTAATTAATGGTTGTCCTTGTGGTTTTTTCACTTCCTATAGGGGTTTGACATAGGGAGATCCCCTTTCTCCCTTTTTGTTTATTCTCCTAGCTGAAACCTTTAGTTGGGCTATTAGGGCTGCTAAAGTGGGGGGGCTTTGGAAAGGTATAAGGATTTAGAATATTCCCCAAAGTATTTCTCATTGTCTCTTTGCATATGATACTTTGTTATTTGGACATGCTTCGCTAGTAGAGGTAAAAGTGATTAAAAGAATAATACAAAATTATGCATCATTTTCTGGTCAAAAAGTGAATGGTGGTAAATCAAAGATTTTTTTCTTTAATACATCACAACTAGTTCAACATAGGTTCCTTTCTTTGTTAAATAGGATAAGATTGGTTTTTGGGATAAGATTATTTCGGTCATTTCTAAAAGAATTCTCTCATGGAATCATAGATGGTTAACTTTGGCGGGTAAAATTGTTCTCATTAACTCTATTTTGAATGTTGTTCCTATATATCTCATGTCTGTTTTGAAGTCTCCAAAAGAAGCTATTGTTAGTTTACAGGATACTTTTAGAGATTTTCTTTGGAACAATAATAAAGATGGCAAGAAGAAACTCCCTTTAGTTGCATGGGATAAGGTACGTTTGCCTAAGGAACTTGGGGGAACAGGAATTCGGAGTCTGGAAAAGAAAAATTTAGCCTTAGGTGCTAAGTTGGTTTGGAAATTATATGACAAGCCTAGTTCCTTATGGGCACAGATTATGTTTGCCAAATATTTAAATAATGGACCGAGAGAGTACATTTTTAAAGTCTCGAATTTGCCTTCGGGTCCTGCTATTTGGAATTTCCTTTGTAAATGTAGATCAGTTATTTTGCCTCATCTCTCGTGGATTGTTCATAATGGTAGGAAGGTCAGATTCTAGGATGAAGTATGGAATGGACACACACCTTTGATGAATATTAGGGATTGGTCTCCTCTGATCACTATTCTTTCCTCTCTTTGGAGTGTTTTTGTAGCAGATTATTTTGAAATTGTGACTAGTGGACCCCTTAAGCTAGCTAGATGGAAGTCGATTGATTTCTTAGATGTTGATCAAAGCATGAAATTAGATTTTGAGAAGATTTTGAGGGATATAATTGTATTTCTTTCTGATTTTGAGGATGAACTTATTTGGACAAAGAATATTTATGGTAAGTACACTGTTGAAGATGGTTACAACTCTCTTATGGTCACTAAAGATTTATCATCTTGGCCTTATAAGTTGTTTTGGATTTCGGCTTGTCTTCCTAAAGTTGGAGCCTTTGCTTGGTTGGAAATTTAGGATAGAGTCCTTATAGATATGAGACTAGACAGACTTGGTATTACTACTGTTTTCCCTTGTGTCCTTTGTAACAAAAATTTAGAATCTTCTTCACACCTGTTCCTACATTGTGATTATGCTTATGAATGTTGGTAGTGGTTGTTTGAGAAGTTAAATATATCCTTTGTTATTGGTAAGGATCTCATTTCCCATTTCATATCTTGTCCCTTTATGTTTGCCTCATCTTTTTATGCATGCCTTTGGATCATATCTCCATCTATTGTGATTTGGAATGTTTGGCTAGAGGGAAACAATAGGATATTTACAAAAACAAGGTCTCCTATGTCTGAGGTTCTATTAAAAATTGAGTCTTTAATCTCTGAGGTTGCTTTGTCATTTATTTATAAGAATTTGGAAAATCTTACTTCTTTTTTGCACTGGGATAGTAGAGTTACTAGAGTTTGGAAGTTGTTGTCAGTTTTACCCTCTCATGGTTCAATTTTAAAAAAGAATGATGCAATAGGTAAGAGATGCTCTGCTAGATGGAAACCTCCTCCACAGGAGCACTTTAAACTGAATTTTGATGGGGCCTCTCGTGGTAACCCTGGGCCGGCTGGGGTAGGCATGGTAATTTATGATCACAATGCAAATTTTATTCGAGCTAAGTGTCATGCTATTGGTTTTAAAACTAACAATTATGTGGAATTTCATGCTTTGTCTTTTGGATTGGATATGGCAATCTCTTTGGGAATTAATGACTTAATAATTGAAGGAGATTCTATGGTGATTATTCAATGTGTTATGAAAAATAAATCGAATTGTTGGAATTTGCAGTATATACTTGATCCCATTTTACAAAAATTAGAATTGTTTGAATCTTTCTTGGTATCCCATTATTACAGAGAAGTTAATAAGATTGCGGATTATTTGGCAAATTTAGCCATTGATAGCAATTCTAATCAACGAGAGGTGGGTTTTGAGGAAATTCCTTCTAGGGTATGGGAAGGTTTGCAGCAATAGTTATATGATTTTCTTGAGTAATGTTGATGTAAAATTTTATGATGATAATTATTCTCGCTTTCCCCTTTCATTTCAAGTATTCATGTTTGTTGTCTAGAGGAGAGTTCGAGCTCATGGTATTTGATAAAATAGTGTTTTTCCAAAGGTTTTTTGATACTTTCTTTCTTGGCAGGAAGGTTTTTGGCTCATGGGATTTGGCATAGGGCTTTGGAAAATTTTGTCTTCTTCCATTGGTAGCAGTTGTAGAGTCTACATTTGAAAATTATCCGATGGGTTTTTTTGGCAAATTGTCATATGGGCTCTATGCAAACCTGATATTATATGTGTTGTGACCACATTTTGTATGTGGTTTTGGGAAGGGTGCATAAATTGATCTATCAGATACTATAGGTTTATTTTATGAGCTATAACTAGAGGTTTTCTTGCGAGGGTTCTTTCCTCCGGTATGCTCTTTGAATCCTGTGTAAAAAAATATAAAATATTAATAAAAAAGTTTAGTGGAATAATCCACTTTTATTAAAAAAAACACTATATTTAGCTTCAATAGTTCATAATGTTATTAATTATTCTTTATTACTCATCCATGAAACCAATATATCTCCCAAAAATAATGCTCCACCACTTGTACTCTTTCTGTCATCACCATTTTTGGCCAAATCAACATCTGTATATGTCTTCAACATGAAATATACATCTTTCTTGTACCATAAATGAATGTCCTGAGTCCCTTTCAAATATTTGAAGATCATTTTCAACCGATCACGATTTCTTTTCAAACTACCTTAAAATATTGCAACCAAACATATAGCATACATAATATTTGGTCTAGAAATGGTAAGCTATAGTAGTCCTCCAATCATAGATTTGTACTTTTTTTATCAATATCTGGAGATGGATCATCTTTGCCTGACTTGCATCCAAAAAATAAAGGGGTAGTAATAGGTGTATAATTCTCCATATCAAACTTCTTCAAAATATCTTTAACATACTTAGCTTGAGAAATAAAAATTCCATCATCTGACTAAGTAACTTGAAGCCCACAAAAATATGACATTTATCCACACTTAGACATCTCAAATTATTTTTGCATCTCTTCTACAGATTTTTTGCCAAAGCCATTCATTCCTCCAAAGAAAATATAATCAATGTAAACAACAACAACAACAATCAACAATTTAATACCTTAAACCTTAAAATAAAGATTTTTGTCAACAGTATCTTTCTTGAAATTTAGTTGTAACAAATATTTGTCCAATCTTGAATACGATGCTCTAGGTGCTTGTTTAAGTCCATATAATAAATTTCTTTAAAATGTAAACCACATCAGAATTATTTGACAGCATGAATCTATTTATTTTTTCAATGTATACTTCTTCCAATTCTCCATTCATAAATGGTGACTTAAATCCATCTGATATACTCTAAAGTTATTGTAGGTAGAAAATACAAGAAACATTCTCATAGCTTCTATCCTAGCAATTGGGGAATTTTTTTTTTATAATCAGTACCTTCTACCTAAGAGTGACGTTTACAAACCGATATTTCCTTATTTCTTATAACTTGTCCTTGTTCATTATGTTTGTTCCAAAAAATCCACTTTGTTCCTATCACTTGCTTATCCACCAATCTAGGTACCAGCTCCCAAGCCTAATTCTTCTATATCTAATTTGATTCTTCCTTAATAGGTTTAACCCAAATTCCTTCTTTTATTGCTTCTTCATATGATTTAGGTTCAACAAGTGAAAGGAAATAGCAATTAGTTTTCTCATTTATGTCTATGACACTTCTTGTTTGAACTCCATTATTCTTGTCTCCAATTATCAAATCTTTCAACTGATTTCTGTGCACATATTTCAGGGTCTTAATTGTTCATTCTACTTGTTATTTGTCCTCTTCTTCTATCTCATCAGGTTTCTATTCATTGCTTCCTTCCAGAGGTATCTTTTCTTCCACAACAATATGTATGATCCTTTTACTCTCCACTATCATGTTCAATATTTTATTGTAACAACGGTAAGCCTTTTTATTCATAGTATGTCCCAAGAATATTCCTAAATTCACTAAGGGATCACCCTCCCGAGTCTTGCAAAGCCAAAAGTGTAGAAGGATCTGGTGAATCCTTGTCAGTTGGTCCAAGTTATAGAGGATATTGATAGTTGGAGTTGGATTCTCCATAGATACTTGAAGAATCAACTTGGTTTCTGCCTTTTTCAGTGTAAACTCTTTTGGGGAACCAAAAAAATGTAGACTATTATAGGGAGTAATGCATAATTGCAGTCAATCTTGTCATCCATTTGGGAAAATTGCATTGATATTTTGTTGTGTTTCTATGATTTTATGGTCAAGTCTATGGATTCATGTTTTCTATTGTAAAAGGTGTTTTACATTTGTGTGAGAAGACTTTCATCTTCGTGAACAAGGTTTGCAAATTTATTTTAAGGATAACCAGATATTGTCTTATTTGGGTGGAAACTCTAAAGTCTCTACACCAGTGCGTGTATTTTTGAATATTTATAACAAGTCCTTGAAATATTTTGTCACCATGGGAAAAGCTAAAAATACTAGAGGTTACATGAAGTTATATTCAAAAGAGAGATTGGAAGGAGAGCTTCCTGGAGCTCCACGGAGGAGTGGGACAAGAAGAAATATGGAAACAAGCACTACTTCCTCATCATAGAAGCCAAAGCATAATAATGCAAGTACATCATATTTAAATCTTATTCCTGAAGTTCATACAATATCTTCTAAGAGTTCTAAGTCAGATAGCTTAGGATTCTTTATTGAGTACACCTATTCAAGAAGAATTGCAATAACAAATTAAAGAAGTTACCCAAGTCCAATATTCAGAAAAGATAAGAGGTTGGAGTAGAATTAGAAGCATAAGTCATCAAACATATAGTGTCATTGGTGTACCTCCTCCTCTTAAACCTCACAATGAAACTTCCTTATAATTATGAGTCAATTCAAGAACAATGAGATGCTAACCTAATAGATCTAGGTGACACTTCTAGATCTGAAATAACTTTGCTAGATCTTGGAGAAGTTTTTAGAGATATAGATATGTTAAGAAAGGAACTCCAAGAGAAAATGGAACTCTGAAAGAAAAGAGAAAAATAGAAATAATCTGAGGTAATTAGTGTTGTGATCATGGTCTAATGAGATAATTAGCTACACTTAATACTTAAAATCAAGAGAAAATAAAGCCTAATAATGAGGGTCTTGTTGTAAGAGAAATCCTAGATAGGAAAGATGAACAAATTGTTAAAGAAAATCCTAAAAGCCTTGTTGATAGTCAAAAATTAGTAGATCAAGTTAATCCTATGTAGAATGTTCAACTCCCTAAGTCTGGTCAAGATAAAGGAAAGAAAAAGGTGTCTGGTAATAAGATAAATGACTATAAATCTATAAATATCCTGGACCAAAATCAAGGATTATCCCAAGTTGATATAGAACTAGAAAAGGAAAGAATAGAAAATGAAACTCTTGCAAAAGAGTAAGAGAACATAGAGATGGAAGATGTTATAGTAGAAAACAAAAGGAAAATTAATTTCCTTCAGATATCAACATTGAATAGTTCTTCTTTTAGTGCTAGTCCATCTAATGTTCCTACTATCTCTAGTTCAGTTCGCATAACACAACAAAATGTTACTACAAATACTCCCACCAAAATTGTTCAAAATGCCCAAATTACTGGAGTTGCAATCACTATGCAGGGAGGTCAAGTAGCCACTCAGAGCACAAGTTAGTCCCAAGCTTCTAAGTTACCTATTGGAGTTACAACAAGAACTAATTAATATTAGGATTGGTATTGGAGCTAATATTGGTGGATAGGTTGCTATTGGACAATTTCAAAGGAGACTTATTCATTTGGAAAGGTATAGACAACTACGTTTTGATGGGATTCTAGGTTGTCCTAACACAATCCCAAATGGGTTGAGGGACAAGATCATCAAATTTGCAGGGAATAATGCTATCATAGGAGAAAAACATCTAAGAGATTTTACTAATAAATTGAATGATTATGAAGTAGAGCATGAGGATGTTATCATGAAAATGTCTATACAATCTCTGACAGAGGATGCAAGGGACTGGTACAAAGGGTTACCTACTACAGGCATCATCTCTTGGGAAGAATTTGAAAGATGCTTCAAAGAATCATATGGTAACAAAAAAAATGCTAGTTTTATGTTGAATGAATTCAACAATATAAAGAAGTTACCAAATGAGGCTGTAACTGATTTTAACATCAGGTTTCAAAAGGCTATGAACAAATTGTTTTAGGTTCTAAGATTAGATGACAATGTTTGTCTAACAAATAATGTAAATGCATTTGATTCAAAAATGACATATCTCCTTAGAGATAAAGATCCCCAAAATTTGAGAGATTCATTTAAGATGGCTATAAACATTGAAAGCAATAGAAGATATTTTGGTAAGCTCAGAAGAAGAGAGGATCCCAAATACTCTAAAAATGTAAAAGATAAAGTGGAGAAACCTTTAGGATTAAAGCCTAAAGAAGAAGATAAATGGGACAAGGTGCTTAGTACCTTGAAGGATTTCAAGTTAATTGTTGCAAATAATGACAAAGGTACTACACTAGAGAAGCAACCATTTAATAAATTTAACAAACCCCTAAGATTACAAGACTATCCATACAACACAAATTGGAAGGATGGTAAGCTAGTTCAACACCAACAAAAGAACAAACAAGAGCAATAGACTCCTGATCCATTGCAGAAACACATAGTAAATGTAGTTGAAGATAAAATTTGGTGTATTGCCTACTAGTCACCCCATTCACCTGAGTATTGTGTAGTTGTACAATTTATTTCTGCCAAAGAATAACTACAAGAAGAACAAGAGGAAGAAACATTTGAGGATAGAAATGTTGAGTGTCTCATGACCACTTCTTATCTTGGAGGAGCATAATAGTTTTTTGATATTGAAACTCAGGGCTTGGATGTGGATCACTGAAGGTAAAGAAGTGAATTATAAAATAAAAAAGTTTTTTTTATGAAGATCTTGGTGTAGATGATCAAGTGTGTAATGATGAACAAGGAGAGGATACAATATCCTTGACAAGACCTTCTAATGAGGAGATTGCCAAAATAACAGTTGCTATGGTGGCTCAAGTTAAAAGTAATTACCAGTTAAGAAACAAAACAATTAGTGAAGATGAAGGCAAGTCTTTTGTTTTATTCATCAAAAAACTCAAAGGTAAAGGCAAGGAGGTAAAAGAAGATAAATCAAAGAAGGATACAGTCAAAATCAAGGTGGTCAAGAAAAAGGAATGGGCTATTAAAGCTGAGATTTTCAAGCCTAATGAGGAAGTTGCTTCACCCAAGGTGAATACAAAAGCAATTGAAAAGTTTGCTACACTTGTTGGAGAGGACCTAAAGTAGAAACAAAGTATTGAAAGCAACAAGATGAAGAAAGATGAAGAAAAACTAGGTATGTCTCTTGAATTGCTAGATTAAACACTTGTTGATATGTTGGAGTTGCTTTCTCAAATTATAGTTAAGGTTGCTTTGTAAGAAATGTTAATAATAAATGAACATAAGTAGAAAGTCTTAGCTTGGGTCAAGGGTGTTTCGTCTTCTATCAAAATTGAGCATAAGAGTGATATTCTTATTGTTTCACAAATTCCTCAAATTTATCTTGAGGATACAGTAGAGAAAAATGAGAAAAAGGAAAAGGAACTTGAGGGAATGGTTTCACAAATTCCTCAAATTTATCTTGAGGATACAGTAGATGAGTGTTCTGGAAATGCGGATTCATTTTTCTTAAGTGTTATTATAAATGGGGGTTTATTGAAGAATTGCATAATTGATTTTGGAGCCTCAAACAATGTCTTGCTAGTGAGAATTATGGAGGCCATAGGTTTAAATGTTGATACCACTTAGGGAAGATGTTGTGATATGGATTCAAGAGAGGTACATGTGATAGGTAGTATAAGGGAAATACCTTATAAGATTGCAGCCTTCCTTGAGAAGCACTTAACCATGAGTATCTTAGTTGTAGACATCCCACCTCATTATGGGATGCTATTGTCAAGAAAGTGGAGTGATTCTATTGGCAGAAGCTTGTAGTGTGATTTATCTTATGCAAACTTTTGCATTGATGGTAAGAATATAAAAATTGAGAGAGAGTCAAGGGTGCCATATATGGTGATGCATGACTCTGATGAAGACATGGCATGTTTTGTAGACACTAAAATCCATGCATTCAGAATTGGACTCTTCAAGAGAAGAAAAGGAACAACTTGCACCATTGGATAAGGAGGTAGAAAAATCATTAGATGATGAAGGCCTTTGGATAATGTATTTTGATGGAGCTAGTTCAAAGAAAGGCTCTGGTGCAGGTGTATTGTTTATCTCACCCCATGGAAAAAAATTCAAATTTTCTTTTACTTTGTCCTTTGCATGCACAAATAATGGGGCAGAGTATGAAGCATTACTTTTGGGATTGAGACTAGAAGAAAAGCATGGGATAAAGAATCTCAAAGTCATTGGAGATTCATAATTGGTCATATCCCAAATTAGGTTAAAGTATCCATCAAAAAATAAAAGATTAAAATAGTATAGGAATGTTGTATGGGACGAAATTGAGAACTTTGATGCATTTGATATTGATTGGAAAGAAATAAGCCATAATAGGATGGCAGATTTACTGGCCAATATTGTGTTAAGGCCATAAGATACAACTTTTGCTAGAATCTTAAAAGTTGAGGTTCAAACAACACCATCAATCCCCGACAACATTAAAAGCTTACAAGTTTTCAATCATGATGATGATATTCTAAGCTTCCTAAATTGTGTGGATGAATATGAGAATTGGGGGATTGATTTTGGTGCTTTTGTGCAAATGGTAGATGGAAAGGAAGTAATTTCTGGGAATGAGGTGATTCGCTGAAGACAAACAAGATTCCCAAAGGCTTGGTTGTGTTAGAAAGAGTGTTTGATAGTCAGGATAAGGCTAAATGAGGGTAAGTTTTTGGGCCATATTGTGTCAAAATATGGTGTAAGGATTGATCTTGAAAGGGTAGTAGAAATTGATAAGGTACCTCAGCCCAAGACAGTGAAAGGAATTCAATCTTTCTTTGCAAAGATAAATTTCCTCAAAAGATTTATCACTAATTTTGCTGAAATTAGTAGACCTATTTCTAAAATGATGAAGAAGGGTGCAAAGTTAGAATGAACGAGAGAACCAACAAAATAATTCCAAGAAATGCAAGCCATTAAGAATGTTCTTGTCTTGAAAACACCAAATTATAATAAACCCATGCAAATTTTCTCATTTGCATCTTTCCATACTGTTGTTGCATTTTTGTTGCAAAATAACTCAAGAGGGTTTTGAACAACCCATTGCATTTTTTAGTAAATCTTTACAAGCTACAAAAATGAAATATGATTTGAATGAAAATCAGGCTTATGCACTAGTGAAGGTTGTTAAGGCTTTCAGGAGTTATATAATGGGAGCAATAGTGGTTGCATATGTGTCTAGTGCAGCAATAAAGGACATCCTCACACAACAAGAGGTGTCAAGAAGAATATGTAGGTGGATCAATAGGATCCAAAATTTTAGCATTCATATCCAAGTCCCAAATTGGTGAGAGGACAGGGATTGGCCAAGTTAATGGCTCAGAGTAACTTGTGATGAATAATGATGAACAATAAGTACTCAACAGATACTGAGAGGGGGGGTGAATCAGTATAGACAAAAACTTCCTTAAACCACTTTGACTGTAAAGGCTGCACTAACTGGTAAACAGTATCACCGATCTAAAATAGGGCACTACCGGTAAAACATTGTGAGACTGTGAAAGACATAAACCGGTAACACTTAGATCTTCACACAACCTAATATCTCATCTCCACTTTACCCATATGCTTTAACAAGTAATACATCATCAAAAATATAATGACCACTGGATCAGCATACTTTACCACTTAACAAAAAACACTAAGACATTACATGAAAAAGCATCACACATAATACACTGATTTTTCATGTGGAAACCCAATTGGAAAAAACCACGGTGGGGATCAATACCCACAAGTTGTTCTTTGATCTCTTCTGAAGTCCGCTCTATTAGGAGCCTAGTCTGGTTAAGGACTTTACAATAGGTTGTGCTAGGAACCGATCCTACTAGGGATCACCCAGTTAAGGGATGGCTAAATACCCGGTTAAAGGTTAGAACCCTTTTAAAGGTTAGCTCACAAGAGGATTTGAAGAACTCAATGATTTTGAGTCACCTTGTTAAAGGATTTACAAAAAGCCTGTTAAAGCTACCCGATTAAGGGATTTTCCAATTGCTGAAATAGTTAGAAGTCAATAGGTAAAACACTGATCTGATAACAACACTAAATGCTAAGGCAGATCCACTTTAGTTCTTCAAATCTGCAATCACACTTTGCAGATCTTAACTCACTACACTGGTCTAGCAAGAATCAAGTATCTCTTCACTTGGATACTCACACAACCATTTGCCAACAACTTCACAATGAAAATCATCATCGACCTTATAGATAACAATTAGGTCGGTAGCCAAAACCTAAAACCCTAAGCATCTAGGTTGTCAATATAGTCGGTCCAATCCTGACCATTCACTCACACTGCATAGTGTAAAACAATCTTGAACAAATCTCAAGGCCTTCTCCATCATTCATTATTTGCCACTTCTAGAAGCTGATAACCCATCACATGCTCTCCACCATTTACTAAGACTTCACACATTCCTGAGGTATGTAGGATCAATCTTCTTCATGCAATATCCTCAAGAAAATCATTCACACACACAAGGCTAACATGGCAACACGATCTGATCTTCATTTCAATGCTAGCTCATCACCAAATGTCATCAGTCGAATCACATAGACTTGAAATGTATCAACCGGAAACCTTGAAGCTAAGACTACCAGCCAATAGTCATATCAAATGAAACCTCGATACCGGTTCACATTCCAACATACCGGTTCACCATTTCGCATATACCGATTCACATCATCATACTGGTTCACTCGCTAGTTTGCTTTCTTCAATATACCAGTTCATACTTCAGCATATTAACATCAATGACAACATACAATATCACCATCTCATCAAAAGTTGCACATATGCCAACAACTTGGATGCTGATCATATAAAATTTTGAGAAGAAAAACACATAGCTTATATCTATGATATGGATGGTTGTGAGTGGTATGATAATGTGATATATTACTTGTAGAAGATGAAATGTACTGAAAATATGAGTGATAACAAAAAGAGGACATTGAAGTTACATGCTATAAATTATGCTATTGTTAATGAAAAGATTTGGTGGAGAAACAGTGATGGTGTTATGATAAAATGTGTTGACCAAGACCAAGCTCAGAAATTATTGATAGAAATGCATGGTGGAGTCTGTGGAGGTAATTATACGGCCAAAACAACTACACACAAGATATTAAGGGTTGGGCTTTGGTGGACAATAAGTTTTAAAGATGTGCATCTATTGGTTAGGAATCCATGCCAAAGTTTTTTTAGGAAATCTGCCATTAAAGCCAGTAGATGTGCATGCTCCATTTCAGTAGTGGGGCATAGATTTTATTGGAGAAATAGTATATAAATCTAGTGGTGGTAACTCTTGGATTTTGGTGGCCACTAATTGCTTTACAAAGTGGGTAGAGGCTCTTCCAACTAGGAGAGCAACTAGTAGGGTGGTCATTGATTTTCTTACATACAACATATTGACAATATTTGGATGTCCTAAAAGGATAGTGTCTGATAATGCAATGAGTTTTAGATTAGAAGAATATATTGATTTATACAATAAATATGGCATTCAGATATCTTACTCATCACCTCACCCCCACAAGGAAATGGACAAGCAGACTCAAGCAACAATAGCTTCATGAATATTATCAAAAGAGTCCTAGAAAAGACAAGAAGGATTGAGACTCAAAGTTGAACCTTGTAGTTTGGGTAGATAGGGTAACACTAAAATAAGAAATAGGATGTGTTCCTTTTGACTTGGTTTATAGAATGTGTGCAAGGTTTCCCCAAAACAATTTGATAGAAATGTATAAGTTTATCCAAATTTATGATAATGACATAGATGATGACATGCAGTTGAGGGTTGAAGCATTGATAGAACTAGATAAGATTCGAAGAGAAGCTCATGATAAAAATGCAAAGTTATAAATGCCTGTAAAAAACTTATATGACAAAAGAGCAACCACAAGAAACTTTCAAGTTTATGATCTAGTTTTGATGTGGAATGTGAGATTAGAAGATAAAGAAAAACATGGTAAATTTGATGCCATTTGGCTTGGTCTATATCTGATTCAAAGCAAATGGGGAGAAGATTCATATTTTCTCTAAGAAATAATTGGTGATACTTTTGAATTGCCTATTCATGGACAATTCTTGAAGCCCTACTTTTGTTAAAGTAGTTCTCTTCCATGAGCATTAGATTAGGTCATGTAAATAGTAGAGTATATTTCCTTTATGTTTGAGTTCCCTTGTCTCAGTAACTTCCTATTTTTGTCTGCTCTACAAATGGTCTACTCCACCTGAGATTCTAAATTATTGCCTTGTTCTAGTGAAATGAACATCCCCAACCAGTGCCACTAATAGTCATGCAAAATGACCTAGCAGAAATTTGATGTTCTTGTGAAAACTTTGGTCATTTTGAATTAATTATGCTCTTTGTTATTGCCCTCAAGCTTACGATTTAGGGTTTATGCCTTTTTGATTAATTGCTATTGTTAAACCCCTTAAACCTATTATAATTATGCATTACTTTGTTGACTTAAGTCTGAAGGTCATTTTGTCATTGAAGGGTCTATGTCATTTTCCTAGGCATTAATTTGTTTGGTTGGCCCTATGTTATTCTCCCTAAGTCTAGCATGCTATATATTTGTTAGCCCTGTGGTCTAGTCCCCCTTTATTTCCTAATGTTATGTTTATCCCTATTGTCTTAGGTGGGTCCCCTTTAATTTTTATTAGTAGGCACTTTAATTTTTTCCTAAGTTTGAGCCTTATATTATTTCTGCTAAAGATTGAGCTACTAAAGGTTCTTCTATTTGCACATGCATTAAATGGACGGTGATGTTTTAATTGCAATAAAAAATGTGATCGATGGTTAAGCGGCTAATGTTGGTGGTCACCGTTGCAGGAAGATAATGTTTGACTAGATCAGATGGCCCTTGCGACCTCACGGTTGAATATGCGAGGAGGATAATCACTATGATATCACAAGATGATGCCACATGTCCAAGGTGGGTCCAGGTAAGCTAATGGAGGGACCACTGATATGCGTTAGGCCCAATATGGAAAGCTAATGTACTGAGATGGGAGGGGTGAATCAGTACTCCAAAACTTTTCTTTGATAATAACCTTATTGTTATGCATAAACAAAATAGTGTAGTAATATAAAATAAAACTAAAATCAACAGATAACAATCATACATGATTCACTCCATAACACATATATTTTGGTCACGCAGAAACTCTTGATTACAGAGAAAAACTGCAATGGGGATGGCACCCACAACTTCACTACTATAATAATAAAGAATGCTCGGTTCGAGCTACAATTAGCTATTTCTGATAGCTTACCCTGTTAGGAGTATCAAGATCAGTTAGATCTACCTTACTAAAGGATTTTACAACACTATATAAATGTTGCACCTGGTTAAAGGATTTACAATTTATAGACTTGGTTAGAGTCTTTTACCCTGTTAAAGGTTTCTCTTACAACTTCAAAATATTACAATAGAATCATTACAAATATCTGCATCTTTACATCTGAAATGTTATAGCAGATTCTATGTGCTCAGAATATGATTACCTAGCTTGTAGCATACCACGGTAACCCATATTGTAACTCGGTAACCCTTCTGTTTACTCTGTTCTTTGACTATTCACTGATAACCTTCTCGGTGACCTCTCTATGTCTCTATAACAGTCTTCTTTCATGCATACACACACATATCTCACATCTCTTGTATATCTCTCTTTTTCTAACCCTAAAATCATGTTGTATAGATAGATCTCTTACAGCAGTGATCTGATTCATTGCTTCGATCTTACAAAAAGATTCCTTGAATGAATAACTAAACAAAATATTTCATTGGTTAGATTTACCTTGTAATCATACACAATCTTCTAGTGCAATTTCCAATGCAAAAATGATTAGATGTGCCTCGATCTTGTAACACATTTTCATGTGCATGTCCAGGTTCAATGTATCTGGTAAAACGTTTCACTCGATGAATATCAACTCAGTGAGTTAACTTTACGGATCGGTAGCCATGAAACATTACTCAGTAAACAACTCGGTGAATACTGCATTATGTGACTGCTTTCTTCTGTAGCCAACTAGACTGTTCATACCGACTTCTCTATGTGTACCGATTGTATGATTCGGTAATACTAACTAACTAGAATATATAGTATGACTTTGGATATGAAACTAATGGCAATTTGATAAGTAGTAACAATCTCCCCTTTTGACATTAGTTGAGATGTTTGACAAAAACTACTTACAAAGTCATAACTCAAAAACTATATACTTGCAAAATGACTATACTTGACAATATATACAATAGTCAATAAAATAGTATATGCAGATATACTCCCCTTATCATTATTCTGTACATAACTTTGAATTTTGTATGTTCAGTTATGTTTTGTACTTGTGTGGTCTGAATGCTCTGTATAATCTACATGGTATACTCCCCTTGTATACAATACTCAAAATTGTGTTATCAAAACTGTATTACTCTCCAAATGTAGAATTACTCCCCCTTTGTTGGGTATTACTTTCCTCTATGTAGTATCATAATATTAATCCCCCTTTTTGACAAACATTAAAAACTTCATTTCCATCCGGAGGCGGTAACTGATCAAAAATAGTCTTATACTTGGTCCGGGCATCGGTGAGGGCGACTGAGAGTGAGTCCTTGACACTTTCCATTAAAGAATTTTGTGCTTGAATATTAGATAAGAGTGATATTAAGCCATCAAGAGTGCTTCCCTCTTGTGTAGTTGATAAGCATGTAGCTCAGTTGATCTGTTCATATACTGATGAGAGATGAGGAAAGAATAATGTCTGAAGGGTCATTATATCCATCTTGAGTTTATGCTCTTTATTCCTCAGTTCTAACTATTGAGCCATGAGTTGTTGTAGCTTTGTGTAAAAGTTCTGAATTGAACTAGGCTCAGTGGTCAACTTAGATGAGAGATCAATGATCTCTTTCTCAATTGCATCAGTTTTATTTTTGATATCTTTAATAAATAAGGAAAATGTACACAGTTTCTAGAATAAATAAAGAATATGCTTGAGTTGAGGGGACAACTCAACAATGAATTTGACAAGTTTTACCTTGCCAACAACAATTTATTTTTGTACTTCCTCTATCATTTTTACTTTAAGCTCTTTATCCTTGAGCTTGCTTAAGTACTCAGATGCATCAACTCCAGATGTTTCAATCTGATTGAGGAGTTCATCCAACAGAATATGGATGGCTGCATCGGTTGACACTATTGCTGATGGTAGCATTTCTATTAGTAGTGTCCTAACCTTCTGAAGTACTTTATTATTTTTCTATATGGCCAATTTCTTTTCCTGTTCAGCCTTTGCTTTGCATAGTTCACTGAATTTAGTGAGTGCTTGCCCTTTCAATTTGGAGATGTCTACATTGGGCAACACGGTCGGTTTAGATAAGTCAAATTTAAAACCATGCTTTCTCACCTTCTTTTCTTTTCCTTTGGTCTGAGGCACTAAGACAAGTGCTTGAGAGGCTTGCTGACCCTTGGTAAGTTGCTTGGTAGATGCAACACTTTGGTCGGTTCCTATAGCCATTGCAGTGTCTTTGGGTGGCTCAGTGATAGGGGTCTCAGTTGTAACATTTGCAGTGCTTGTCTATGCTTGAGATGTCTGATCTTTGGTTGTATCACCTGCAACTTCAGATTTGTTACTTGTATCTCCTACAGCTTCAGATTTGTTACCTTCGGTGCCTTGCTCGGTGTCCTTGGGAGCTTCGGTTGAGACTGGTGGCTTCACCGATGGATAAGGCTAAACTTGTTCTAAGACAGATTCACTAGAGACAAGTTTTGCATAAGTGGTGCCTTCAATCATTTCTTTCTTAGGTGCGGCTTCATCCATTACATCTTCATCAATTTGTATAGTGTCAACCGGGTCTGGACCTTGCTTGGTGACATCTAGATCTTGCTTGGTGACATCAACAGTTTCAATTTGAGATTGTTCACCGAAATCCTTTTGTTTGAAGATCTCCTACCACTTGGCTTTAGTCTCATTCTCCACATTTATATATAGCCCATTCATCAATTTTAAGGCTCTTTGTTTCATAAGAAATTTAGAATTGTATGTGGTTAAATGCTCCTTGATTTTTGTTACAGACATGTCAGGAAATAGATGGACTAGACTTCTTTTTCTTATTTGTCTCTCTGAGTCCATTGCATATTTCCATTTCTTATCAATATGTAAGTAGAGTTCACTTGGAAGTGTCTTTGCTATTTCTAATGGTGCTAACCGAAACTTCAGAAGTGTATAGATGATAGCTTCTTCAATCTGTTATTTCTCATCATTATTCCTAGTCTCATACCTAACATATCTAAATCCTGCAAATCCACCGTATTCTTTAAGATTGGCACAAAAGTTTTCAACACTGTGAATGTTTACCTTTTTGCTTTTCACAATCTGGAATTTGTTCGCATCATCAGACTCTATATCGCTCGACTCTTTTGCCAAAATGAGTCTCCGAGTAGATTTCTTGTAAGTCTTGGTTACCTTTGGTGCAGTAACACACTTTTGCTTCTTACTCGGTGATGTAGCTGATGCTCTGGTGTTGGGTCTCTTTGTTGGTGGAGTTGGTAGGGCCTTTGTGATGTCTTCTTTCTTTCTTTTCAGAACTTTACCCTTTGGCAACTCTGTGCTTAATGTTATTGCAGCCTCATGTGCTTTTGATTCCTCTTCAGTAATGGCAAGATTGCCTTTGACAGGTGTAGAGGAGGATTCTTCTCCTAATTTCTCAGATTAAACCTTTATCATCTTTGTAGCTTTTCTTGTAGCCTTAGGTACTACAATGCTCATTTTTACTTTCTCCTTCACCTCTTCATAGATTCCATACCTTAGTTCAGTTGCATGCCTTGGTAGTGATAAATAGGCATCAATTTGTTGTTGTGTAATATCATAATCAATCTCATAACCCATTGGTTGCAATGATTAAGTCCTCAATTCAACAACATTGACATAGCAATAATCAGTGTCGACTTCAAAACATATTTCATCCTTGTATTTTTCGACCAGCTGTGGTGGAATCCTGTACCTGTTGTGTATTTTCTCTTGGAATTTCCTGAAGTAATCATCCATGATATCATTAAAGTTATCTCCTAACTTCTTGATGTAGTCATTGATCTGATGGGTGATAGGTCAGTGTATCTCCCATACTACTTTATCGACTAAGGGAAAGAACTTCTCAAAATAGAAAAACATACATACAAGTAGTGAACTGAACTTTAGTGTATTTGCCGAGTTATTCTTCATTGGCTTCCTTATTGTGTTCAGGTTCTTAAACAAGTTATTTAGTAGCACTTCACATAAGTCTACTTTCATTCCCTTCTTCACTATTTTGTAGGCCAAGTCCACAACAGCACATGGTACACTGTTTTCCCTTGCATATTGGAAGAAACAGTAACCAATAACTCTAATTGCAAACTTTAGTTCTGCAGTAGTGACATTATTTAGTTTCAGTCCTTGGTAATCAGATTCTACTCCAGTTAGACTGATTAGCTCCTTTTGTGATATCATTTTCTGTGCACAAGCATGATCGTATATGGGATACCCAGTGATTAGGTGAATGACTACATTCATGATCTTGAATGGTTTCTCTTGTAGCCACATGAAATCATCATGTACTATGCTCAATACAAACTTAACCCATTGGGGTTTGAACACATAGGGATAGACTAGGGCTTCAGTTAATCCCTTGATTTTGATATGCTCAAATTTGCTATCCAGTTTGCCATCAGTGCATAGTTCATCATATGTGTCACTAATTTCTACATGACCGAGTTCCTCAACATGGCATTTGGTAAAGAATCTGACATCTTCCACTAACAATACTCGATCCAAGATGAGTGAGAATGCAGTTTTATCATCCAGTTCTAAGGCAACTTTAGGACTTAGAGAATATTTCAGCGAGGGCTTCTCCACATTTTGGACAACTACAGGGTCTTGGATCTTGGGTTCCATGGTAGGTTTCAAGTAAGATTTGACAAATTATCCTTAGGGTTTACAAATGACTGACGCTTCACACTCGGTAGACAATAGCAATTTGACTATATTGGAAACCAACTTAACAGTGTGAATAGATTGATGTAAATAGCTCGAAATTCACTCTAAATGAAGTTTGATCACTTTGATTCGCTCTGCTCTGCTTCTCAAAAACTTGGGTGAATGAAAATGACCGCGAAAACACTTTTAAGTACTCAGAAATACCTTATTAGGATGCATGCAAGTTAGGTCAAGATAGTAAATGCACTCAGTTCACCTTTTACTGATTTACTCCTTTTTCTATTTTCACCAAGTAACCGACTTTCCTTTATTAACCGACTTGACAGGTTTCCTGTATACACCGACTTGACAGGTTTCGTGTATAGTATATAAACTAACTAATTGCATCTTAACTATGCAGATTTTGAATTTTGTACATAATAGAATATGATCTGTTATGATTTAACTTTTAAGGAATGTAGTCCTTTCATACCTTTTCTTGACTAATTTGAAATAGGTGCACCTAACTCGGTAGGTAAGGTGCTTTCTTCATCAGACATAATTTCTTTCTTTTTCCAAATCATCTTGAATTTTTCTTTTATCTCTTCAGTGTCTCTTCTCGGTTGATCTCTACAATCTCCAACTAAATGTCCAGCTTAGTGACAATGAAAACATGCCATACCAAGATTTCTCCATTATCTCTGGTTGTTCATTCCAAATCTTATAAAATAGTTGGCACTTATATGTCCATATCTTCCACAACATTCGCACCATATCATTGTATTGTAATCCCATGGTATTGTTGCATATTGTCGGTAAGGATCTATGTGAGTTTGGTAACCTCCAGTTTTTGCTCGGTGTGGATACTTCATGTAGTTCTTTTGCTTAAACCAACACTTCTCGGTACTATGTCCATATCTATTGCAATTTTTACAAAATCCTTTGAATTTTGCCTTATGATAGTTGTTAACAGACTTTGTCCTACATTGATTAGGTGTGTGACCATATTTATTGCAATTATAACAATATCCGTTGGACTTAGAGATATTCGATTGCTTACCTTTTTTGATCTGGCATATGTTGGCAGTATGACCTTGATTTCCACAATAGTAGCAAATAGGCTTCTTCCTTTTGATGCTAATCTTGTTTCTAGCTTGTTTTGATGATTCTCCTCTCTCGGTAGTATGAATTCCTTTCTCAGTAGAGTCTTTTCCTTTGTAATTGAGTCCTGCATCTTTGTAGGGTCTTCTTGTATTTAGTTGCTCATCCAACATCTTTGATGCTTCATAACTTTTCTCCAATGTTTCTTTGGATTTCTTCTTTGTTTCAAGTTCACCAGTCAACCTTGATACTTCAAGTTTCAATGATTGATTTTCATCATTCTTTAGAATTGCTTCATGATGTGCATAACCTAGTTGATCTGTCATATTTTGTTGAATACTAGTTAACCTTATGATTTCATCATCCTTATTAGATACTAGAGCTTCAAGTTGTTGTTTCTCTCTTTGTAGATCTCTTGCTTTATCCTCAGCTATCCTTAATGCATCTAGATTTTCAGTCATCTGTGTACTGAAATGTTCATGTTCTCTTTTCATTGCTTTTAGCTGATCAACCAATACTTTCTTCTTTTCTTTCAACATTCCAATCATTTCTTCAGTCTCTTCAGATATACTATTCTCAAATGATGTCTCGATTTGTTCCACTAGCTCTTGAGAATCCTGCAAGTCATCAAATAATCTTCTCCTTACTTTTAGAGATTTTTGCATTTGCCTCTGTATGTTTGTAATCACTTGATTTGCACTATCCAGATCTTCTTGAAGATGCATAATCCTCCGAGATTGTTTGTAGCCTTCCATTCATAAGATCTTTCTCTTTAGGTAGTTAAACCCTTTTCCAAGATTCAGGCTCTGATACAAATTGTTAGGCCCAATATGGAAAGCTAATGTACTGAGAGGGGAGGAGTGAATCAGTACTCCAAAACTTTTCTTTGATAATAACCTTATTGTTATGCATAAACAAAATAGTGCAGTAACATGAAATAAAACTAAAATCAACAGATAACAATCATACATGATTCACTCCATAACACATATATTTTGGTCATGCAAAAACTCTTGATTAGAGAGAAAAACTGTGGTGGGGATGGCACCCACAACTTCACTACTGCAATAATAAAGAATGCTCGGTTAGAGCTACATTTAGCTATTTCTGATAGCTTACCTTATTAGGAGTATCAAGATCAGTTAGATCTACCTTACTAAAGGATTTTACAATACTATATAAATGCTGCACCTAGTTAAAGGATTTACAATTTATAGACTTGGTTAGAGTCTTTTACCCTATTAAAGGTTTCTCTTACAACTTCAAGATATTACAATAGAATCATTACAAATATCTGCATCTTTACATTTGAAATTTTATAGCAAATTCTATGTGCTTATAATAAGATTACCTAGCTTGTAGCATACGCCAGTAACCCATATTGTAACTCGGTAAACCCTTCTGTTTACTCTGTTCTTCGACTGTTCACTAATAACCTTCTCGGTGACCCCTCTGCGTCTCTGTAACAGTCTTCTTTCATGCATACACACACATATCTCACATCTCTTGTATATCTCTCTTTTTCTAACCCTAAAATCATGCTATATAAATAGATCTCTTACAGTGGTGATCTGATTCATTGCTTTGATCTTACAAAAAGATTCCTCGAATGAATAACTAAACAAAATATTTCATTGGTTAGATTGACCTTGTAATCATACACAATCTTCTAGTGCAATTTCCAATGCAAAAATGGTTAGATGTGCCTCAATCTTGTAACACGTTTTCATGTGCATGTCCAGGTTCAATGTATCTAGTAAAACATTTCACTCGGTGAATATCAAATTGGTGAGTTAACTTTACCACTCAGTAGCCATGAAACATTACTTGGTAAACAACTCGGTGAATACTGCGTTCTGTGACTACTTTCTTCTATAACTGACTAGACTGTTCATACCAACTTCTATGTGTGTACCGACTGGATGATTCAGTAATACTAACCGATTAGAATATATAGTATGACTTTGGATATGAAACTAATGGCAATTTGATAAGTAGTAACAAGATGGTGGTGACCTGGATGTGCTAGGTCATTCTTTTGATGGGCTTGATTTCCACATATAATAGTTAATGTCAGATTGACCAATATGGTTCATGCAATTTGCTAACATGAAAATGATTAATGATTGAGATTAAAACTTGATTCAAATGCAAATGGAGTCATTTTATACACTCGCATGAGTAGTAATGGTGGATAGGATGGTGACTCTTCATTCCAGAAAGCAATTAAAGGCATTTTTTTAGTTATTTTGAGCCACAAAAGCATTAAGAGGAGATCAAAAAATTATTCCAAAGCCAAAGGAGATTTGAATGATTTCTTGCAGTGTGAAATTAGGGTTTTCTAGTGCATTTAAAGCAGTAAGTTTGTCCAATATTTTCTCATCCATTTTAAAGAAATTAAAGTTGTGAATTGCATGCAAAATCATAGGGAAAGAGTTATAAATTGTTCTATGGCTAGAGATTAGATAGAAAGAGGTGATAATTTTCCTAAATTGTTGCTGCAATTAAGTTTTCATGCTAGCCCTAGTATTGTCCTTAGAGAAATTTAAGAGATGTCACCTTAGAGAAATCATTCGAGGAAAACATAATACTTGAAAAGAAACCTTTATGATGATTTCTTGGACCAATTGAAGCCATCAACAAATGACAAGAACCAATGGTAGTGGTTTGCACATGGACAGACTCTAGGTGAGGGTTTATTTGACAAAGATTACAAGATATCAGATGCAAGGGTGCCTATGTCAAGGCTAAGCATGTTCAAGCTATGATTTTGTCAAAGGAATTAACCAATCCCATTTTCACAAGCATGTCAATATGATTTGGGGAAATTAGCTGTACACACTGTATTTATGGATGTGGATTTGTTAAGAGTAGTGGTAGATAAATATGACCCAATCTCAAGGGTTGTGAGCAGAAGAAAACTAGAAGATATGTTGAGCATCCAGAGGGAGGAGTTTCAGGAAGTTTTTGACTTGTTTGAACCTTCTGCATCCCTAGAACTTATTGATTTGGAGGAACTAAAGAAAGAATATGAAAACACAAGGTATTTGACTAGAGCAAGATTGCTCCCATCCCACTTGGCTAAGGTAGTAGATACTCAGTATTATATTGGCTCAAGTGTTGAACAAACTTTTCCAATTTATGTCTTTGCACATTATTTTAGGGCTACATTTTTTACACTATGTCACATTTTAGGTTTCCACCTAGTCACAGTAATCCAAAAATCATATATGCACATGGGGATTCAGATTCAACATCCTCATTTTACAATAATTTATGAATTTGCTCCATACCTTGCAGACAAGATATACATGAGGGGTTGCTACAGATTAAAAAGGGTGATATTAGTACCTCATTTTACTGGTATTCCATGCTTATGTACATGACATTGTACAAAAATGAAGATTTCTTTGTAGAACAAATGGAGTTGAGAAGGGTGGTGGATGGAGAAAACATACCAGTGCAAGTCTGGAGCATGGATATGTCATGGGATGGAAAGGATGCAAGCTATGTAAGATTTGACAATTGCTTTGCATCCAGGCTTAGGGCTTGGTTGGAAATAAATCCACCAAGGATTCCAGTAGAATTGCATGATTTTTTTAGGCCAATGGAAAGAAATCCAAAATTGAAACTTAAGAATAATTGGGGGATATTATTCCCTATTCTTTAAGAACAATTATAAGAGTGTATGGCTTTCATGGACAACCACATATATTGCCTTTCAATGTTCCACATAGATTAGGATTTGCAAAATTTATGTGGTAATCGGGTTGCATACATGAAGATGAGCTAACAAAGAAAGGTAAAGGCACCTTGTTCCCTGATTACACTATAGTCCCATATTTTGTAATTCTTAAAGGATGATGGGTCAATTTTGAAAAGGTTCTTTCTCCTTATTGTTTGAGAGTCAACATAAAGAGGCATATTGAGCCAGAGGGTTTTAATCAAATGTTTAGAAAAAGAATCAAAGAAACCCAGATGACTCATTATTTTAATTTTACTGAAGATTTGATCAGGAATGAGTTTGATTTAAATAAACACGAGGTCAGAGAAGAAAGATGGATATCTTATAAGAAGTTTCTTGATAAAGTCCATAGGTTGGATCCAAAGTATGACCCATTGAGATATTTTAGACCATTTAATAAGAAAATGGATCATTTGATAGAAATTTTTTATGAAGTCATGTATGACTTGATGGATGAGGTGGAGAAATTGGAGATAGTAAGTGGCCAAGAAATGATAAAAGAACATCCAAAATTAGCAACCTAGCAAATGCCATTGTCAAAGAGTCCACAATAAAGGCCCCAAATACAAATATCAAAATCACCACTAGAAGGGGAGCCATAGGAGGAGAGACCTACCCACATGCCTTTAAGAGGGAGGATTATTTGTAGAAGATTAAGAGATGAAGGTGATGGTGAAAAGGAAGATGAGATAAAGACAAAGGGAAAGGGAAAGGAGATAATGGAACAAGAAAAACCCCTTGAACCTCAGTGTGGGCCCCTTAAGGGGGTAGTGATTATAGATGTTGAATCTCCACCTAAAAGGAGCCTTTCACCTCCTCCTTCACCTCCTCCATATAAAAGGTACAAAATTAACAAGCCTGAAGAACATACTGCACAAGATCTAGAGGAGGAGAATGTGATCATTCTTACTAGTGAAGAGTTGTAGGCAGGAATCCCATCTCCACCAAGGTCATAAGATTGGGACCTTGTTCCACTTGATATAAGGAAGAGCTTTTAGAGATTTAAGAAAAGAGGCATGTGATAAATTTATTGAAGATGAGGCTTTTGTATAAAGCCAAGCTTTCTTGCAGCTAGTATGGAAGATGAAAATTGATCAATACAAAAGGAGATGTGAAGAAAGGAAAGCTCAAAATCTAGACAAAACTGATCAAGAGAATCAGGATGAAGTAAAGAGTGAGATGACAAAATAATTTAGAAGAATCACTACTAAAGAAGGCAGAAGAATCATCAACCAAGCAGAGGTCCTAATTCTGCCTAAATGTGATATTGTTGATGTAGTTGCCTTCGATGCCATCAGAACATAAAATAGCAACCTTTCAATTCTGAAGAAGAAGCTAGGTTGGCTTTAAAAGGATCTAAGTTTGTGCAAGATTATGCCACACTAGCCATTTGGTCATTGGAACAAGGGCCTAGAAGACCTGATATTGGTGAAATTAACCCTAATTTGAGGGGAAACCCAATAATTAAGAGAGCTGTAGATACATCAAATGTGGAAGCTTCAAAGTTAACTACGGATGTGGCCAAATTGGCCCATGAAATAGCTAAGAGGGAAAAGTAAAATATAGAAGAATACTAAAGAAAATATGAGCAAGTATTTGTAGAATATAACAAGGTGCAACAAAGGTTTATTGAGTTGCAGTCTAAGGTTCAACTTCTAGAATAGAAACAATTGGAAGCATCCCATGTTGCCCCTATAGCTACTTTAGTACCTTCAACATCAAGGTGTCCTCCTATTAACCTTGTTGATGCAACAATTTAGTGTTCTTCATCGAAGCCATTTGTTGAAGAACTAACCAAGTCAACTGATCCAACAAGGGCTCAATTATTGGAGAAGATCACACAATTAGAGAATAAACTAAAGGAATCAAAGGATCAGTCTACCTTCGAGTAAAGAGAAATAGGTAGCTCCATGTTAACTCATTTAAATGAAAGAGTTGACAATAGATTGAATAGTATTCATTCTTTATATTCTTATTTGTTTAATATTCAAGGTTTTGATCAGGATAAAGAAGTGGCAATGGATATATCTACCAAATGGTTGCAAAGGAAAAATGAGCTTAGACTAATGTAAATGGCTTCTAAATATCATGTTGAGAGGCCACATACACTTCAACCAGCCTATTTACTAGTGAAGTCAATGCAAGAAGCTCAAATCCAACCAAAAAGAATAGAGAGAAAAATAAGAGTGTGTATGAGGAGTTTTGATGAGTTAAATGATATAGTTCTACCAGGGATTTTGGATGAGAATGGAGTTGTCAAGCCTTTGTAGCTATGGAAGGAAGAGGCTGAGAGAACCATCAACACCCAGGTGGAACTAATTTGTGAGGATTTGGATATTGATTTGGTAGAGAATAGTATGGATAAAATTGTATGCATAGGGACATTCTTTGAGTCTTTTGAAAGAGAAGAAAATCAAGTTGTTGTAAAGTATACTCTATATAGGGAAAAATCCAATGAGGTCATGAGTTTTAGGTGTCCTTCTGATCAAGAATACAATGAATGGAGCAAGACATATTTGAACAAGGAATAAAGACTACAAACTATTAGCTAGCCAACTTATTGATGTGACAATTTGGTAAATGGTTTTGTCTTCTTGTAGCAGTTACCTTTTGAACACAAGAAACAACAAGGTGGGCCCGTATTAGGTTCTTTTTCAGCAATAACAAGGAAGAAAGAGTGCATAAGTGTTATGATGAAGTAGTTAAAGATATTTGGTCTTGGTTATGACATTCCTCAAAGGAATATTTTGTAACAAGAATCATATATGTCCAATCATTTTGATGACAGGTGTCTCCTTTGGCCCGAAGCTTTTTTTCTCCCTTGTTTTCTATAAAAGGGAATTCAAGGCCAAGAGATGAGGTTCTTGTTCCAACTCTATACCAAGTTTTCTAAATCAAAGTCATAGGCTCCATTAGAAAGTTTTAGGTGCAAATGAGCCAAGTATATCATCTTTTTGTAGAGCAAAAATGTAATGAGTCTTATGCCATATTTTGTCCAGGTTTTGAAGGACTGAACTGAATATTGTCTTATGACAAATATAGCATTTGAGTTAATGAAATATAATCCAAACCTATTTCTCTCTAGTGTATCATTCTAATATCTTTTTGATGAAATATAATCAAGGGTTCCTTTCATTAATTGCATTGTTCTAATGTATGTGATTTTTGTTTATGCTTTGATATAAAGGATTAATTAAATGCTTGAACAAAATTGTAGAGTGGTAGGGCTTGTGCAGGTATTTTGTTAAGTACTTCAGCTTTGGGTCATAGTAGAGATATTGTAATGCAATATATTCCAAATTCAACATGCTATAAGACAAATTTTATTTTAATTATTTTACATTTCATAAATTTGACTTCCGAATGGAATAAGGCACTGGTTATAGCTTGTCTTAGTCTTTAGAGTCAATTATGTGCTTTGTTCATCTTTGTTTGCTATAAATTGATGATTATCAAAATATATTTTATTTCATGTCTGTTATTATATGTTTTCTCCATATCATGCTCCAATTGGCTGAGGATCACTGAAGAATTTGTCATTCTTGAGCATTCTCCCTCTTTGTTGAGTCTGTATATGAGATTATCTATTTTGTTTTAGTACAATTTTTGAGTATGGCGCAAAGATTATAAATTCACTAAGGGATCACCCTCCCGAGTCTTGCAGATCCCAAAGTGTAGAAGGATCTATTGAATCCTTGTCAGGTGTTCCAAGTTCTAGAGGAATATGATAATTGGAGTTGGCTTCTCCATAGATATTTGAAGAATCAACTTGGTTTCTGCCTTTTGCTGTGTAAATCCTTTTGGGGAACCAACAATATGCTTAGCTATTTTTAGTGCTTAGACCTAAATTTAGAGTGTTGAGTCTTTCCATAAGTTTGTAGCCATTAAGTTGATTAAGAAAAATTATAAATATTTCCCTCTACACTTGTTTAAGAACAATATCATAAATAGAATTTCAATATGTAGAAACAAACTATGTGCTCATTAGGTATAGGTTTAATGATACTAGGTGGATAATATTTCAAAGAGGTTGTGACTCTAGCCGCACATCAAATTGCTTTGTAGCTAAAGGGACATTGAAATTGTAGGATGTAGTTAAACAAATATTCAAAGGTAGCGACAATTGCAAATGGCCTCTCACTAACTGCCTATCTTCATCTCTTCATCCTAAAGGTAAAGGGGAGCATGGAGGATAACAATAAGGATAGGAGAGACTCAGCTCTAGAAAAGAGGCTATTTAGTTAAAATTGATAACTAAAGTTGGACCCCTCTATCTACTTGCAAGATTTCTCTATGAGCTTCTCCTCTAATTTGTACAGTGAGAATATTGTATCCCCAATGTCATCAGCAATGCAATGATGACGCGACTCAAGTAGTTGTATTTAAACATTAGTTTATTCTTCACCATGATGGTTTCATAACAATTTTATCATATATGGTTTGTTATGTTGTCTTTTATGTCTTTGGTTTCATATAATTGGGAATATTTCCTTTCCATGCATGTAAAGCATGTATTTGTTGAATGAGAAGATGTAGGTTGTAAACATATTGAAGCTTGTTGCATTCCTTGCTCTTATAAAAGGAATTCTAAGGCTAGTTTTAAAAGGGGCTCTTTTTAGGGGGGAAATATTGGTCTCTCTAGAAAAGGGTAGAATAGCAGCGTCAAAGATAGAATAAGGAACTCGTCTTGACAAAGAATGTAAATATTCCTTTAGCAATATCAATTAGTTTATGAATTGTCATGAAAAATTATATAGATATTTGTCTCTAGATTGTACTTCTTGATCTCAAATGAATAATAATATCAAGGATTTTGTTATTCATCTTTGCAAATCTATTGTGAATACGTAATTCTATTTGTGGGTTTTTTTCAAGGAAGAGATTAATTTCCTACACACATATTGCAGTGGGTTTGGAGATACAGTATGGATTTGTAAGAATGCTTTATGTTATAATAGTATGGGTTGTATTAATCTTAGTTATTAATGTTATAAAGGCTCGCTAATTAAAATAATTTGTTGTTTAATGTTTTCATTCAGATGTGGGTTTGACTTTGCACCCTAGGTTAGGCACTGGTCCATGAAACCTCCAAGATTCCAACCCAAAAACTTTTAAAAATTTCAAAATCTCATTTATTTCCTATTCTTTGTTTTACTTTTTCCCCTTATTTATATTTTTGATATATATTTGTGGTGAATGTCTAATATAGAGTGTGAACAAAAAAGAATAATGTACTTTTTTCATCAAAGAATATAAGATGGAGACACATTTAATCATTCTCAATAATTTTTTAATGCACATGGGACTATATTAGAATTTGGGAAAACATATAACACCCATCATTTATAAATCTATGAATCATCCATAGTCATTAGTCTATAATTCATCTTATGTGAGAAATCCCATCTGTTAAGGCTTAAAGTCAGGAATACCCTCCTGAGTTTTGTGGAGTTTGAAGTGAAGAAGGCTTGAATAGCCTTGTTATGTTGTGTTTTCTTGTCTTCAATATATGGATAGGGTTGGCTATATGGTCTAGATTTTTAATCCCAAGCTCTAGGTTATATGATTTCTCTTAGAATTGAAGGTAGCAAGAAAATTCGTCAACACACATAGTGTCAATAGGATTGATAATGCTAAATAAATCTCTCACTACTTTACAATTATTGATCTTTATTATGCTATCAAAGTTAACATGTCTCATTCTGTATTCCATAACTAGCATTTTTTACTCTGAATCAAATAAAATTTGGTTCCACTTCTATCCTTTATGTGGTAAACATTCTCATTCATCCTAATTCCTTCTACTACCAACTTTAAAGTTTGAACTTGTCTAATCATACATCCAACTTCTATAAACACAACTTCATAATCCCTATTGCACATCTAACTAACACTCAACAAATTGTGTCTAAATCCTTCTACATAATAAACATGTTCAATTTTATGTTTACCTTCAATCGAAATGCTTCCTATCCCACATATCGATGTAGCTTCCTCTCGTACAAATTCTACATATCTACCATTATACTTTTTCAAAGTTATAAACTTTTCTTTGTCTCTGGTCATGTGATTTAAGCATCCACAATCAATGATCCAAGATCTAGGTTCATCTTTCTCATGAAGTGTAGTCTTCTCTTTCATTCTTTCAGTTCTTTCTTGATACTTATCCTCTATAGAAAGAAAGAAAGATTAAATGATTCTAGTCTTCAACATCTTCTTCTTTAAATGAATGTGCCTCCATAGAATATAAACTTTTTTTTCTTTATCTCTAACATTTGTTCTTCTCTTAAAGCCATTTATTCTATACCTACTTTTGTTTTCATCATCCTTGTACGGGTTTTGAGGACCATTACTTTTTTGGGTAGCCCACGGGTTTTGACCATTTTCAATGGCAAAACCCATGGAACAACAGCAAGAAAAAGCCAAAAAACCATAGAACATGCAAGGGTTTATAATTATTTTGGAATTTTCTAGCATTAAGAGCAATTTTCAACAATCGCACCCCATCGAACATGTAAGATTTGATTGGTTTAATTTTTTCTGTTTGCATTTTAATTAAAGTAGGGTCTTTTAATTGATTTAAGTTTTGTTTTTATTAATTTGATGTTAGATTCTTCAAGGAATCCCCAAAATTGAAATGGACAACAAAGACCTCCTCATGCACAAGCAGCACAAGCGAACCCTATAAACATTGTACATGAGAAACAAGAAAACCATCAAGACATTTCTCTACAACCACCAAATCCTCAAAATGTTGCTCCTCAACAACCACTGCCACCCTGAAACCCTCCACGTCCTCCATTAGATCATATAGATTCCACAAAAGAGGATCTCATCAATCAGCTTACATAAAATAGAGCCATGGTGAATAGATTGAGGTCCTCTAGGCTTGAGCACCACTCAACCCTTGCCAGAACACTAGAAATAATGCCCAATAGTGCAAATGAGGTATCTAAGGAGGTTACAAAATGGGGTTCATGGAGGGATAGATTTTGAACATTTTATGCAGATGGGTTGTCATATGATCAAGTGAAAAAAAGGGCATACTTAAAGCTAACATATATTCTCTTTTCACCGATCCTATTACGAGTAACAACTTAGAACTAAATATGACTTGGTTTCCTATACATTGGTGTGTTCGTGCTATGCTGAAAGAAGCTTTTTGGGATAGGTGGTATATGGTCTTTGACAAACCACCTTGTAATGATTGGGAGGTGCCTCTATATTTTTTGAGAAAGTTGTATTGTGAGTCTATCCTTGGTGAGAAGCCAAAATACTTTGACATCTGACAATTTCAAGGTAGAGGGAGAGGCTCTGCGCAAGATAGACCTGGGGCCCATAGGGTGGTACAACCACAACATAGGAGGCGTACACCTCCTAAACACATGGTTCATCTCATTGTCCCTATATCCCTGAAGGAGTCCATCAAATTACAAACTCTTCAGACAATTGCATCATTGACTGATGTCATTGTTTAGCATCGCACATAGTTGGTCAAAGTAGAGGATGTACCATCACATATGACACCTCCTTCATCAGCATCACCTCATGCATCATTTGGCACGGGCCAACCCATTCAACATATGTGCCCCACCTGCCAGGGTGTATGTTCTAGTGTAGACATTGACGCAAATGACAATGGTTTGATATCTCATTCATGTACATGTTGCAGGAGTAGATTTCATGCTTCTACTATAGAGGATATGGCCCTCATCAATGACCTGATCTAAATGTTGTACCCTCTCTATAAGACACAGGTGCATTTAATTCTGTTTATGACATGTTATCAATTAAGTGACTAAATCTTATAAAAATAAATGAATTTTTATTTTTAGAACAATTTAAAGTGACATATAAATAAAATGCATTATAGGGTGCAGTAGGAGGTGGGAGTACACCACATACTTTTCAATGGACTCCATGGTCACGAGTAGTTTCACCACTAGAGGTAAAGATTTGTAAATTTGTTAAAAATATAATAATAAATTGGTTTCAAAATATCTTTTGTTAATTATATATATCATTACTTGGTGTTTTATAGGGCTTATCAGGGGCTGATATGTCCCAACTTGATGATATCACACTTTTGGCCATTGACTTTGGCCAAGATAGCTATGCAGTACCATTTAGATTTATATATTTTTGACTTGAGTGATATATTAAATACATGCTCTTTTCCCTTATGTTAATTTATTTGTGTTTGTTTACCCCACCTGCCTCGAGGACATCTCATGTGAGAAAGTCATCCTCTAGCACTCTAAGGCAGAAAAAGATATCCTCTCAGACACCCAGACGACAGAAGGTAATTCAGTACAATTTAAATTCATTTGTTGAAATGTATTATTATTAAACATGTATATGTAGATATTGATAAATGCACTTAATTTAGGGATAGATTTTGAACATTTTATGTGGATGGGTTGTCATATGATCAAGTGAAAAAAAGGGCATACTTAAAGCTAACATATGTTCTCTTTTCACTGATCCTATTACCAGTAACAACCTAGAACTAAACATGACTTGGTTTCCTATACATTGGTGTGTTCGTGCTAGGCTGAAAGAAGCTTTTTGGGATAGGTGGTATATGGTCTTTGACCAACCACCTTGTAATAATTGGGAGGTGCCTCTATATTTTTTGAGAAAGTTGTATTGTGAGTTTATCCTCAGTGAGAAGCCAAAATACTTTGACATCTGATAATTTTAGGGTAGAGGGAAAGGCTCTGCACAAGATAGACCTGGGGCCCATAGGGTGGTATAGCCACAACATAGGAGGCATACACCTCCTAAACCCATGGTTCATGTCATTGTCCCTATATCCTTGAAGGATTCTATGGAATTACAAACTCTTCAGGCAACTACATCATTGACTGATGTCATTGTTTAGCATCGCACACAATTGGTTGGAGTAGAGGATGTACCATCACATATGACACCTCCTTCATCAGCGTCACCTCTTTCTTCATTTGGCACAAGCCAGCCCATTCAACATATGTGCCCCACCTGCCAGGGTGTATGTTCTAGTGTAGATACTGATGCAGATGAGGATGGTTTGATAGCTCATTCATGTACATGTTGTGGGAGTAGATGTCATGCTTCTACTATAGAGGATATGACCCTCATTGACGACCTGATCAGAATGTTGTACTCTCTCTATTAGACACAGGTGCATTTAATTCTGTTTATGACATGTTATCAATTAAGTGACTAAATCTTATAAAAATAAATGAATTTTTATTTTTAGAACAATTTAAAGTGACATATAAATAAAATGCATTATAGGGTGCAGTAGGAGGTGGGAGTACACCACATACTTTTCAGTTGACTCCATAGTCCGAGTAGTTTCGCCACTAGAGGTAAAGATTTGTAAATTTGTTAAAAATATAATAATAAATTGGTTTCAAAATATCTTTTGTTAATTATATATATCATTACTTGGTGTTTTATAGGGCTTATTAGGGGTTGAGATGTCCCAACTTGATGATATCATGCTTTCAGCCATTGACTTTGGCCAAGATAGCTATGCAGTACCATTTAGATTTATATATTTTTGACTTAAGTGATATATTAAATACATTCTCTTTTCCCTTATGTTAATTTATTTATGTTAGTTTACCCCACCTGCCTCGAGGACATCTCATGTGAGAAAGTCTTCCTCTAGCACTCTGAGGCAGAAAAAGATATACTCTTGGACACCCAGACGATAGAAGGTAATTCAGTACAATTTAAATTCATTTGTTGAAATGTATTATTATTAAACATGTATATGTAGATATTGATAAATGCACTTAATTTATTTGTTCTATATACAGAAACATATGCGGTTTACAAAATTAATGAATGCACTTGATGTCAATGAGGTTCAACAAAGGGAAGAGGTGATATCTTCATATTCACTTTGGATTGCATTCCAACTTGTTCGAAAGAACTAAATCTTTTTATGTCTATATCATATGTTATCATTTTTCATATAGGAAATGGTAATAGCTGCATCAGATTCAAATAGTCCTCCTAAGGTTACAGGAGAACTATATGAGGCTTCAGTGTGTATTTGTTATACATATGTTAAAAATATTTGTTCTATCTAGTTTGTCAACAACTTTAGGTTATTAACTTGTATAATTGTCTTTAACCTATTATAGCCCCCTTCCAAATTTCCTTTTGATGTTCTACCATTCCTTTTCATTAGAAGTCCTACACATATAATATGGGATCCAACACGACCAAGGGAAAAGTTATGTTTGTCTTAGATCAACTCCTTTTCACTAAGTGCACAATGGAGTTGAAACCCTCTAGTTAACTCCTTTTGGATCACTTACCATGGATATAGGAAATGATCGTAACTAATTCATCTGTGACTTTGCCTCCTATGACCATAGAACATCCATCTGAGGCTCCAGTATGCTTTAGTTTTTAAGTCTATTCATTTTTAGTTATTATGTATTATTTGGCATATATGTTATTAACTTGTATTAATGTTGTTTTACTAGTTACAACCCACTTTAGGACATCCCATAGATCCTCAGCCTCACCCAATTGTAGAAGACACAGATGAGGTAATCAACATTTCAACTTCAAACAATTTAGAGTTTAGTATTTAGTTAGTTTGATATTATATTGAGAAAATATATCTGATTCGACATTTGATTTGTCCTTATGCAGCCACCTGCAGAGCCACCTACTACTTTGAAGAGGCTCAATTTTGATGATCTGCCATAGTCATAGATACCGATAGAGACATATAGTTATAGTTGTGGTCATTGAAAGACCAATTTTATTATATATTCGACATTTGTATATGTATATATTGACTTTGATAGACATCGCACATGCCACATTTTTGTAACTATTATTTATTTGGCTTCTATACCATTTTTTGATATGTACACGATTATTATTCATTTTGATATATATGAAACTTGATATTCTTGAAACTTAGTTATTTGCTATTGAAATATGATCAAACTTGTTCATTATGTATATGTCTTTAAATGTGATCCAATTTGTTCATTACTTGTAACTCATATGGCATATACTTTTAAACTATCTATTGCTCATATTATGTATACCCATGTACCCAAGTACCGACACCGGTAATGCTGATATTGTGTGTTTTAATTGAGTGAATTTTCTTTGAGTCCTTCATGTACGAAGAGATTGGAGTGAAGTTATTATTTCATAAACCCATTCTTATGGACCAAAGTCCATCATTTTAATAATCAATTAAGACAAGATTTGAGCACACAAAGAAGATTTGAAATTTATCTAAGGATGAGTCCGCTTAGGTAAGGTTTTCATTTAAATTGTATTCCATAACAAGTCAGCCTTAGGGTAAGAGACATGCCTATTCATCCAAATCACCTATAAAAGAAGAGTTGAAGTAATCATTTTAACATCAAATCAAACCAATTATCTCTTCTTTTGTCAAAAACCATAAAAAATTGTTAGTGAGAGGTGGCAAAATAGTGCATCTTTTGTTCTACTCATCATGGGATCAAACTGTTAGTGCGAACTCATCTAGTTGGCTAGGTTTACGCTAGGTCTACCCTTGTCTCACTCCCCAAGATGTCTGATCGTTCAGAGCCACCTCATAGAAATGCTTTCCCTTGTGTGCTCAAAGTGGAAAAAATGGTCAAACTTTGACATTGCGTAACTCAGAGACCATGGCACTTAAGGACAATCCATTTGAACCTAAGGGGTCATGTTGTCTCTTTCTACAAAAGCCTCTCTTAGTTTTGGAGAACTTGATTCCATTTTCTTGTGGTGATATTTTTTTTGTCGCATAAAAAATCATCAAAAACTGTCAGTGAGAGGTGCCAAAATTGTGCATCTTTTGTTTTGTTCATCATGGGAATCAACCATCAGCACAAGCACATCAATGTGGCTAGTTTTACATTAGGTGTGCCCTTGTCTTGATCCCTTAAACGTCTGATCGTTCTGAGCCACCTCGTAGCGATGCTTTCCCTTGAGCACTTAAAGTGGAAAAAATGATCAAACTTTGATGTTGCATAACTCGGAGACCATGGCACTTATAAAAAAGTCTTTCAAACCTATGGGGTCGTGTTGTCACTTCCTAAAAAATCCTCTCTTTGTTTTGGACAACTCGATTCCCTTTTCTTGTTGTGAGATTTTTCTGTCGCATCAAAAATTGTTAGTGAAAGGTGGCAAAATAGTGCATCCTTCATTTTGCTTGTTGTGGGAACAAACCATCAGTGTGAGCACATTCAGGTGGCTGAGTTTATGCTAGGTGTTCCCTTGTATCACTCCCTAAGATGTTTGATCATTCTGAGCCACCTCGTAGCAACGTTTTCCCTTGAACGCTCAAAGTGGAAAAATTGGTCAAACTTTGATGTTGCGTAACTCAAAGACCGTGACACTTATAGACAATCCATTTGAACCTATGGGGCCATGTTGTCACTTCCTAAAAAATCCTCTCTTGATTTTAGACAAATTGATTCCATTTTCCTATGGTGAGATTTTTCTATCACATCAAAAACCATTAAAAACCATCAGTGAGAGGTGGCAAAATAGTGCATCTTTCATTCTGCTTGTTGTGGGAACAAACTATTAGTTCTGATACTAATTGTAAATTATAGATGCCAATAGCTAACAAGATGAGAGGGGGGGGGTGAATCATACAAACTTAAACTTCCATAAAATCAACAGATTCAACCTCGGTAACTTCTACTTCAGCAACATAACCAAAAAATGCTAAACATGTTAACTCATAAACACATAATCATCATAACACTCATAACACCAGATTTAATGTGGAAACCCAAATAGGGAAAAACAACTATGGGATTTCGGACCCACTAAGAAATATAATCTTCTAGAGTATGCTCGGTTAAAAGCAAATCCTCTTGAAGATTACAAACACATTGCTAGATGTGACCCGGTTAAGGGATTTCCCCAAAATCTGTTAGGATCTTCACTTTGTTAGAAGTGACCTTGTCAAAGGATTTCAAACACTCATTTAGAATGTTACCTTGCTAGAGGGCTTACAAATAAGACTGTTAACTCCACTCACTTAAGAGATTTTATGTCATTTACAAAATAACAGTAATAAAAATATATGTGCAATTTCACATCTAAAATGCTAAAGCAAATTCTTATTTGCTCAAAACAATCTAGTCATAGGACATATCTTGTCCCCCTGCTAGGCTCTCTACTTTGTTATTCAAATAGGTCATCAAGCTTCTATGCTCGGTAATCACTATGTAGCATCCATGTGCTTACACTTGCCCGCATACATTGTTTATTAACAATTCCTTATTTATAAACAATTGCTAACCGCTTAATCTCCTTGATCACATTTCCCATGATCAATCTTAGCCATCAGATCTTCAAACTTGATCAGGTTCAATGTATCCTTCCGATCTAAAAATGTTTTACCTTGCCTCAGGACTTGCATTCCTATCTTGGAACTTGTACAAGGTTATTGCAATTCAATCTACGTTGTAGATCTTCCTGCCGATTTTCCTTTTCCTTAGATCCTTAAAAAACTTCATGCATGCCATACCAATCATTTAAACATCTCCAACTCATCATTGTCCTTCATTAAATAATGCTTGTATTCATCCAATGCGCACTATCATAACTCGGTTGCAACTCGGTAAATACTAAACTTTACTTGGTAGACATTTCACCTTCATTAATCGATATCAATAACCTTAGGGCTTACTGACTAGGTTCCTTAGGGTTTACCGACTAGGTTCTTTGCTCGGTGACATAGTATAGTATTAACCTTACAATCAACAACATATGTAGGATATCAAAACAATCTAAACATCATGATCTCATCATTGTCTAACTCGATAATAGTTGCCCATTGAATAACTTATTTCTCCCCTTATTCATCACATTCTTTCTATGTCTTTTACTGGCATCTTAATTCTCTTCAAATCAATCTTTTCAAGATACGGCAACATCATACTGAATCAGATAATCAATTTCTTGACATCAATGACAAAATAATGTTATAAAGATAGTTATCATCCTTCTTTAGTTATATCAACAATCTTCAACAACCTTCTTAATATCCTTATTGAATATCAACAATTTTTCTTACTGTAATGCCAACAATCTCCCCCTTTGGCATTGATGTCAAAACCAACAATTAAATGGTAATACCAACAAGATATTGAAATTGATTCAGATTCAGATTGTTGTTATCCTTGAGCTGTTAAAATCTTCTGAAGTCTTCTCTATTTTTCAATCTTCTCCCCCTGTCCTTAATCTATTGTTATTTCTATCATTCAGAGCTTTACCATTCAGTCAACCATTTATATTCTTCTCCCCCTTTGACAATAATGCCAAAAAGTAAAAGAACTAAATCATGATTTCTTCCGCTGTGAAGTGATTTGCCTTGCTGTGTATCATCTCAGTCTTGGTCAGAGCAACTTGTCTCTATTCACTATTTCCTACATACCTTTAGAAAACCTTCTAAAGTGCATAAATCAGCATCAATCCACACATAATATTCTGTAGATTCATCGAATTGATGCTTTCACCGAACTCTATCAGTGAGTAGAAGATAGGGGTAGGACCCCTAACTTTCTTCTGAGATACTCAAAAGTGTCCCTTGGCAGTGACTTTGTGAAGATGTCTGCTAATTGCTCCTTTGAATTGATATATTCTAGCACAACTTTCTTCTCTTCAACTTCTTCTCTGAGATAATGATACTTTATAGATATATGCTTTGTCTTAAAGTGCATTACTAGATTCTTTGAAATGTTAATGGCACTAGTATTATCACAAAATATAGTTACTATCTCAGTAACTTTCTCATTTATACCTTCCAATAGTTGTTTGATCCATGCTATATTGGTACAATTTAATGCTGTAGCAACATATTCAACTTCTGTTGTTGACTGTGAAATACATCCTTGTTTCTTGCTAAGCCACCTCACTAGTCTTTCTCCTAAAAAGAAAGCTCCACCACTTGTGCTTTTCCTATCATCTATGTTGCCTACCCAATCAGCATCAGTATAAACTTTTAAATCAAAATTATTCCTCTTTTCATATACTAAGCCATAATCTTCAATGCCTCTCAAGTATCTAAAAATTCTCTTGACCACTATCATATGGGTTTCCTTGGGATTTGTAGAGAATCTTGTTATAATACCTACTGCATGTGCTATATCCAGTCTACTATGCACAACATATTGCAACTTCTCAATCATAGATCAGTAAAGTGTCTCATCAACAGATGCAGATTCATCATTCTTTGATAATTTACAATTAGTATTCATAGGAGTACTTACTAGTTTAGAATCCTCCATTCCAAATTTCTTCAAGATTTCCTTTATGTACTTGGATTGAGTAATGAAAATCTCATCTTTCATTTGCAGTATCTGTAAACCTATAAAATACTTTATCTCACCGATTAGTGACATCTCAAATTCTTTGCACATTTCATTTACAAATTTCTTGCATAAGGAGTCATTTCCATAAAATATAATATCATCAACAAATATGGCTAAGATCAGTATTCCATTATCCTCATCTTTCTTCATGTACATATTGTTGTTTACACTTGTCCTTATAAAACCAATCTTGATCAAATAAGAGTGCAATATTTCATACCATTCTCTAGGTGCTTGCTTCAGACCATATAAGGCTTTGTTTAGTTTGCATACCTGATCTTTACTCCTGTATTCAACAAATCCTTCAAGTTGTTCAATGTAAACTTCTTCTAGTATACCATTCAAAAATGCAGATTTAACATCCATTTGATATACCTTGAAATTTTTGAAAGCAACATATGCCAACAATGTTCTTACTCCCTCAAGTCTAGCCATAGGTGCAAATGTCTCACCATAATCTATTCCTTCTTCTTGAGCATAACCTTTGCAAACTAGTCTTGCTTTGTTGGGAATAACCTCACCTTTTTCATTTATCTTGTTTCTAAAAATCCACTTTGTACCAATTACATTTTTGTCCTTCGGTCTTGGGATTAGTGTCCATGTGTCATTCTTCTTGATTTGATCAATCTATTCTATCATAGAATTTACCCAATCTTCACTATTAAATGCCTCTTTCACTATTCTGTTAGACTATTTGATCAAACATTTAAATGCTTTACTTCTGGAAGAATAACCAAGAAATGTTCCTTCTTCACTTTTCTGATCAAATTTTCCATTTTTGTCATCTTTGTGAACATAACATCTACTTCCAAAGATTTTAAAATAACTTACATTAGGTTTCTTGTCATACCAAATTTCATATGGTGCCTTCATTGTTCCTTTCTTCAGTTGAACTCGATTTAGGGTATAAACTGTAGTGTTGATTGCTACTCTCCAAAACGTTTGAGGTACCCTCTTTTCTATCATCGGGGTTCTTGCACAATCCACAATTGATCTATTTCTTCTCTTGGCTATCCCATTTTGCTGAGGTGTTCTCGGTGCAGATACTTGCCTTTTTATACCATGATCATTGTAGAATAAGTTAAATTCATCATAAGTGAACTCTCCTCCTCTATTAAATCTAAGACATTTTAGTTGTCTTCCTATTTCATTTTCAACTCTTGCCTTGTACCATTTAAACATTTGAAAAGCTTCTGATTTTTCTTTTAAAAACATGACTGACATCATCCTTGAGTAGTCATCCACAAATAATATGAAATATTAATCACCATAATAACTTTGAACTTTCATAGGACCACAAAGATCAGTGTGTACTAGATCTAAAATTCCTTTAGAAGTGTAAGACTTACTTGTAAAGCTTGATCTTGTCGTCTTTCCCATCTGGCATCCTCGACACATAGCATTCTTAGGTTTTTCAAGACTTGGTAGACCTCTTACTTAGTGCTTCTTACTTATTTTGATCAAATTATCAAAATTTACATGACAAAACATTTTATTCCATATCTGGGTATCATCTATCTTTACATAAAGACACTTGTTCCGAGTTGAGTCAAGATGAAATGTATTACTTTTTGTTTGTGTCCTAGTAGCAGCTAACTTTCCATGCTTGTCATGAACTTTGACAATTTCTTTTTGAAATTCTATTCGGTATCCTGTATTGTTTAACTATGCTACACTCAACAAATTGTATTTCAAACCTTCAACCCAGTATACATCATCACATTTATCATTGTCAAGAAGTATTATAGATCCTCTACCTTTCACCGGACATGGTGCATCATTACCAAATCTTACATAGCCTCCATCATAGTCTTCTAATTTAACAAACTTGTGTTTATCACCTATCATGTGATGTGAGCATCCACTATCTATGATCCAAGAGTCATTATTATTTATTTGAGATATTAGGGATTTTTCTTCATACCTTTCTTCATCTGATCCATCTTTAATAGCCACATAAACAACTTCCTCAGTATTAGTTTCATTAGATTTATCATCGTTGGATTCCTCATCAGCTACTAGACATGTCTTTCTATCTCTTCTTCTGAAGTCTCGGTGTCCTCTGTATTGGTTGTCTTTTTGCCTGTTATCTCAGTATTCTCTCTTTTCACTAGATTCTTTATCAGGATAGCTAGAATCCATATGTCCTATTTTATCACAATTGAAACATTTTAAAGGTAGCTTTCCTTTATACTTACCTTTTCCTCTTAGTAACCTTTTGGTTAATAATGATTCAAACTCTTCTTGCTTCTTGATTTCCTCATATAGTTTGTGCACTTTTTCCATGTTCTTGCGAAATCTTTCACTTGGTCCACTGTTATCCCCTTCAGAGTATTTACTCATTCTATCATTGTAATCATCAGATTCACGAATATGAAAAGAACTAAATGCAGATTCTACTTTATTTACCGAAGACCCACTATTATCAAAATTACTTAACTCAAATGCATGTAACTTACCAATAGTAGCATCCAAAGAAATTGGCATGTTAGGTACAGACCTCAATTCATTGATTACAAAGATTCGAATAGCATAAGCTAGTAGAAGGGTTCTCAACAACTTACTTGTTATATCCTTTTCTTCAATAGTTCCACTTGCTCCTTTAATTTGATTGACAATCTCTTTTAGTCTTGTATTGTATTGTGTTATGTTCTCACCTTCATTCATTCTCATGGATTCAAGTTGTCCTCTCAGACTATCTACTTTTTCTCTTTGAACATGTTCATCACCTCCATGCACAGATATGAGCTTAGTCTAGATTGCTTTTGCATCATTACAGCCTTCTAGATAATTAAACTTTGAGTCGGTCAATGCTGATGTTATTTCAATCATAGCTTGAACATGTTCTTTCTTTGCCTTAATCTCTTCCAAGGTCATAGGGTTGGTTCTTCATGCAATGTAATCATTCTCTAGATAATATGTTGCATATTCTCCAATTCCTGATAAATGCAGCTTCATCCTTTTCTGCCATGTGGAGAAACTTGACTTGTTCAGCTTCGGTGCATCCCTTTTATACATCTTCGGATCTTTGCCTCAAGTCCCTTTAAACTTTTTCTTTTGGAGTCCAAAGCTCTGATACCAATTGTTAGTTCTGATACTAATTGTAAAGTACAACTACCAATAGCTAACAGGATGAGACGTGGGGGGGTGAATCATACAAACTTAAACTTCCATAAAATCAACAGATTCAACCTTAGTAACTTCTACTTCAACAACATAACCAAAAATTGCTAAACATGTTAACTCATAAACACATAATCATCATAACACTCATAACACTAGATTTAATGTGGAACCCAAATAGGGAAAAACCACTATGGGATTTTAGACCCACTAAGAAATATACTCTTCTAGAGTATGCTTGGTTAAAAGCAAATCCTATTAAAGCTTACAAACACATTGCTAGATGTGACCCGGTTAAGGGATTTCCCTCAGATCCGTTAGGATCTTCACTATGTTAGAAGTGACCTTGTCAAAGGATTTCAAACACTTAGTTAGAATGTTACCTTGCTAGAGGGTTTACAAATAAGATTGTTAAGTCCACTCAGTTAAGAGATTTTCTGTCACTTACAAAATAACAGTAATAAAATATATCTGCAACTTCACATCTAAAATGCTAAAGAAAATTCTTATTTGCTCAAAACAATCTAGTCATATGACATATCTTGTCCCTCTTCTTGGTTCTCTACTCTATTATTCAAATAGGTCTTCAAGCTTTTGTGCTCGATAATCACTATGTAGCATCCCTATGCTTATAGTTGCCCACATACATTGTTTATTAACAATTCCTTATTTATAAACAATTGCTAACTGCTTAATCTCCTTGATCACATTTCCCATGATCAATCTTAGCCATCAGATCTTCAAACTTGAACAGGTTCAATGTATCCTTCCAATATGAAAATGTTTTACCTTGCCTCGGGACTTGCATTCCTATCTTGGAACTTGCACAAGTTTATTGCGGTTCAATCTACGCTGTAGATCTTCCTGCTGATTTTCCTTTGCCATAGATCCTTAACAAACTTCATGCATGGCATACCAATCATTTATACATCTCCAACTCATCATTGTCCTTCATTAAATAATGCTTGTATTCATCCAACGCACATTGTCATAACTCAGTTGCAACTCAGTAAATACTAAACTTTACTCGGTAGACATTTCGCCTTCATTAACCGATATCGATAACCTTAGGGTTTACCGACTAGGTTCTTTGCTCGGTGACATAGTATAGTATTAACCTTACAATCAACAACATATGTAGGGTATCAAAACAATCTAAACATCATGATCTCATCATTGTCTAACTCGGTAATAGTTGTCAATTGAATAACTTATTTCTCCCCTTATTCTTCACATTACTTATGTGTCTTTTACCGACATCTTAATTCTCTTCAAATGAATCTTCTCAAGATATAGTAACAACAAACTGAATCAGATAAATAATTTCTTGACATCAATGACAAAATAATGTTATAAAGATAGTTATCATCCTTCTTTAGTTATATCAACAATCTTCAACAACCTTCTCAATATCCTTATTGAATATCAACACTCTTTCTTACTGTAATGCTGACACAAACTGTCAGCATGAGCTCACTTGGGTGGTCAAGTTTATATTAGGTGGTCCCTTGTCTCACTCTCTTAGACATTTGATCATTCCTAGCCACCTCGTAGTGACGCTTTCCCTTGAGCACTCAAAGTAGAAAAAAAGATCAAACTTTGATGTCGTGTAACTTGAAGATCGTGGCACTTATGGATGAGTCATTCAAACATACGGGGTCATGTTGTCACTTGCTAAAAAATCCTCTCTTGATTTTGGACAATTCAATTCCATTTTCTTGTGCTGACAATTTTTCTGTTGCATAAAAAATAGTTAGTTAGAGGTGGCAAAATATTGCATCTTTTGTTCTGCTCATTGTGGGAATGAATCGTCAATGCGAGCACATCTAGGTGGCTAGATTTACACTAGGTGTGCCCTTTTATATTTCCCCAAGACATTTGATTTTTCTGAGACACATCGTAGCGACGATTTCCCTTGAGTGCTCAAAGTGGAAAATTTGGTCAAACTTTGGCGTCACATAACTTAGAGACCGTGGCACTTATGGAGGATCTGCTAAAACTGATGGGGTCATGTCGTCTCTACCTAAAATTCCTCTCCCAGTTTCGGACAACGCGATTTTGTTTTCTTGTGGTGAGATTTTTTTGTCGCATCAAAAACTATCAAAAATCGTTTAGTGAAAGGTGGAAAAATAGTGCATCTTTCATTATGCACATCATGGGAACGAACTGTATGTGCGAGCGCATTTGGTTGGCCAGTTTTCTCACCAATAAAACTCCAATCATCTAATACTAGGTTTCTCACCCTTTCACACCTTGTCTCAATGCACTCTCAAGTCATCACCCCACCACTCAAATGGGGTTTTCAACTTCAACAGATTAACCAAACATTAATAAGGGGTTTAACACACCTATGACACCCTGATACAAGGTTTCACATGCCCAAGTTGACTGTTTCACTTCCCAATACACAAAAATGCACCTAGGAGGCTTATTCCTACTAGCCCTCCAAATCAGGTAATTCAACAATAACTCAAAAGTTTCCCAAAACAAAAATATGCATATTCAAATACCCATTTGAAAGTTATTTAACATATGTCAGAATCAGACACATTTTTTTATAATCAAATAGTACAAACTATAATCAAATGGTACAAGTTTGGGCTCTCAAAATTTGCAAATCAACCCCATGGGCACTTTTATATATATAATTTGGCATCTAATATAAATGATCAAGCTCGTTACTATTTATATTTACAAAATTTTGCATCTAAGTATGCAAATTTCAACTCTTTGTTGTTTTTTTATACAAAATTTAGCATCTAGATATGCACATTACAACTCATTGTTTTTTATACAAAATTTAGCATCTAGGTATGCACATTACAACTAACTGATGTTTTTATATACAAAATTTGGCATCTACATATGCATATTATAGCTCATATGCATGTAGAGAACATCCAAAAAAGAGAAGTTACAACATTTCGCAAAAGATATATACAAAATTTTCAAAATTATTCTACCATATTGTAGAATTGTTCTTCTAGATGGTCCAAAATCATTCAAGTGAACCTTCTGGGTCTACTCTAACCCTTAGTGTCTCAAGTATTGCCTCATGGTCAGATTCACGAACTTTCCACAAATCCTTGTTAAGAGGTCTATCATGATATTTAATCAAATGAATATTTGTTGCAACAAGAAGGTTTGAGCAATGAAGAATATGTATATTCGTCTCAAAGTCCTCAAACAACCAAGCATTAGAAGTTTTGATAGGGTACCTTCATTTTATAGAAGGATAAGTTAATGTCAAAATAAATACAATGACTAATAAATAAATGAGTTTAAGAGGTCTCAATACAAATCGACACAACAACGATACCTTCTAAGCCATGTCCTTGTCAAAACAACAAATCCTATTGGGTACTCAATACCCTCTCCATCAACCACTGTAGAAGTCGATTTCTTTTTGGCCTCAATACAATGACACAAAAAAGTAATATGTTCCTTCTTCATTGTTCTCATCCGCAATAACTACATATACATGACCTGCATCTAATAGAAGGGTATAAGTTAATACCAAAATCAGCATAAGTTAATACTAATAAATTGAGCTTAAAATTGATTTTTCCCAAGTAACAAATTGCAACCCTTTACCTGGTTCAACTATGTTTGATACATGGTCAAAATCCACTGATGCTTCAATCTGGTTCATTTGTAGTGCTCTAGGAGGTTGATATGTATCTATGGTTTGCAAAGGTCTACAAGACCATTGGTCAACCCACTCTTTTGATTCACATTCATCCCACACAAAATGCATACACAAAGAGAAAAAAAATGCAATCTGTCTAGTATAAATAACTAGTGATGTTGCATTTGAACTTCTAAATGAATGCATGTCACTTGATACTGTAAGTGTACAACAATCTAGATAGTTTTCAATGTTAGATTCATGTATTAACCAAAAATATCTAGAAACCATAGACTTAACTACATTACATGGTCCCATCATAGATTTACACCATTGCACAATTGTTTTTGCATCTATTAACATTGCACCACCTTCATACTTCAATTCCTCTCTCGTAAGATCTCTTTTCACACATGCTCCCGCACCATCATTCTCTCCCTTTCCATTCCCTGCCTCAATGAAATTCCAAAAATGTTGCACACCACTTGTCACATGCATCCTAGTCAACCAATAGAACATCCTTGCATTCTTGAATTGTGTGGTGCAATTGTCCGACCATATTAAGTGTTAGTTGTATCTTATATCACTTTCCCTTAAACTATTATAGAAGACTGTAAAGCATCCTTGCACAAACTCAGAGGAATGAGTATGATCATCACTGATATAGAAGTGATATTCGCTTATAACCTTTATGTCATTCTCAGTGATATCATGTACATGCATGAATGCTATGTGTACAAAATTTGTAACTTGTGTAGAGTGGTAGTACATAGATTGTACTTCATTTTGTATATTTAGTGTATAATTCTCAGCAAAATCAACGACAGAGACAATAGTGCTGAGGGGGAAAGTGTCCTTACACAACTTGAATTTCTCATTTAACCACCTAGCTCTATGTGTGTGACCTATGTACTCATACACTATTTTCTCTTGAAACATCTTCATAAAATCAGCTATGCATATATCCCTTTTCACTAGCTCACACCTCTTTAATAATTTTCCATCTTTAACACCATATGTGAATGACTTCTATTTTCCAATAGAAACTAGTTCATTACCAATTTCATGTGTGCTCACCAGATGTAGGCATCTATGCAACTATTGCAAACCGCCACATGTAGGACAAAAACCTCTCAAATAGATCATCTTATAGTAAATGCACCCATCATCTCTTCTACATAGTACACTTGAAATAAATTCTCTCAGTGACTTAGGAGGTGCTTGTAGACCACATTCCTACAAAACATCATTAGTGTGCAAAGTACAACATATATAGCAATAAATATCATAATGCATGGAAAATTCAACATGGACCCTACAAGAACATGTAGTATGTGCATGATTAATCTTAACATAAAATGGTTTTGTCATCTCAAAATATCTTTGACTAATTTTAATCTAAGGAAAGCTTTGAAGAAACCTTTCATAAAATTGTGTTTGAGTTGTATCTAAATAGTGTTTACAATGTGGCTCGCGATTACTAATTCCAATTCACCTTCTAACAACATCTCTTTGGTTTGTTGAAACCCTTGTGTTGTAATGCCAATATTTCTCAATTAATGTTCTTAGTGCATCAACAAATACCTTGTCCTTGCATGGGAGTCTAACCAAGAATTCCCAAAGAGAATTATTTTTAAGATCCTTGATTTTCTCTCACCTCTCTAAGGCATAGTGTAATGTGGTTCTACTTATCCTTAATGACTTGATTGTTTTTCTTATTAAATGATAGTTTTTCATTTCCTTTCCCATTATGGTTGATGCGAGGACATGAAAAGTAACATTATCATATTTAGTACATGATTTTGAACCAATGGCTTGGTATACATCAAATAGATTTCTCACAATGGTTCTTTCACTATTATTTTCAAATGTTCTTAACCCCAAAATTTTCATTGTCTCTCTAAATTTCATATTTTTAATCATTTCAACAACTAATTGGCATCTTCCACTTTGATTTAAGTTTTCAAAATAGTTATTCCAAATTCTTCTAAACCATTCTTCTACAACTTCTTTCAGAAATTTTATCATCCATTGACTTCACAATATTTTCATCAATATCTATTAGGAACTTTGGTTATCTACAAATTATGCTAAGAGGTGTTAATATTGGTGCATGCTCTTTGTTTTCATTAGCTGCATTATGTGCATTGATCACATCAAATTCAAATGGTATATCTTCTTCAATTTCATCAACATGTGCATTCACCAAATCATTTTCAAATGGTGTATGTTCATTCCATTCATTAGGTGCATTCATCATATGCATTTGAATTGGTGTATGTTGATCATTTTGATTTGGTGCATTCATCATATCCATTTCAATTGTTGAATGTTCATCACTTTCATTAGGTGCATTAGATGATGTACCTTCACATAATCTCCTCATACAATCCCTTTGTTTTTCCTTTGCTGCCTCTCTTTGTTCATTTGTTCCTCTTGCTGGGTGAATATTTTGTCACTAGCGTACCAATGACAAAATATATGTTTCACACATAGCTATGTTGAGAAATTAATATCTCCTCTCATCAAGGGGATATTTGCTTTGAAATTTCTTCTCTAATTAACAAGAAACTAAAATTTGTGGGTAACTTTCAAGCATATAACTCTCTTTTTTCAGAGTCTATGTATTCTCCCTCCACTTTGTTGCAATTCTCTATCACCTTTTATACTTAAAGAAATGACCAAACTAATCCAACAAACTATACCAAAACTTACAGTCAAGAAGCACAAAGTCTTTCTGGAATGAATTCTAACTAAGCTAATTACCACAAATGGTAAGAAATCCAACTTCCAGCTCAAAGTCTTCAAGTGTACTTCCCCAATCCTTAAAAATACAAGTAATAATAGAAATACAAAACTTACCACTAATCACTTAAAATCAGAAAATTTCCCAAATATGCAAGGAGCACAAAGTCTACTTCCACAATTAGGAATCTCTCTTACTTAAACAAGAATATTTCCAATATCAAGGAATTAAAAAAAATATATAAGCAATGAACATAGGAACATTAACTCATATAAACAATCTTTAACACAACACAAAGTTTGAGATCAAATAGAATTGCTTTCTTTATTTGCTTGATTTAATCTTCACATAAAAAGCTCAAAGTCTAAGTTGAGGCAAAAATTTGGCAGAGTCTTGCTTAGCATAGTAAGAGATAAATATCTACAAATGAGGGTCCTTCTTATATAGGAAAAAAATGGAGAAAAATATGGGCACAGTTGACTAATTCAAATGCACAGTCCCACATGACTATAATTACAACATAAATAAAATATGCAGTTGCGAGAAAACTTGTAGCATCTAACAATGCAACTACATGAAAAGAAAGTGTCAAAAAGGGGACACTTTATTCATAATTCTCCTCCTCATTGGATTTATAAAATTCTTCAAACCGAGCTAAAGCAACTTGCATCTCAAATTTGTCTGGTGCTATATCAAAAATCTCATTAGCACATCTTCTTTTTCTCTGTCAATTTGATGGGAGAGGGCTCAGACGTTTCAACATTGATCATTAGTATCTTGAAGATCATCAACATCAAAAGGGAAAATTCCTTCAATTGGGACAAGAATTCAGGGTCAAAAAGAACGTAGGACAAAAACTAGGAAAAACTTGTAGGTTGGACTTTAAGGTTGGATCTGCAAGTTCAAACAACATCATATGCAAGTCGGACTTTAAAGTCTTATCTACAAGGGAAAAAATTGACAAACAACTACATGTCAGACTTTAAAGTCTGATCTGCAACCTGGGAAGGAAATTGAAAATTCACACATCGGACTTTAAAGTCCAATGTGCAAGGAAAATCAATCAAAGATTGCATATCAGACTTTAAAGTCCAATATGCAAGAAGGACGAAACCTAGGTTAGAGGTCGGAAAAAATTTCCTGACCTGCACATGGACCTACAGGTCGAGAAAAATTCCCTAACTTGCACATAGGAAAACTTCCAGGTCGGGAAAAATTCCCTGACCTACACTTAGACCTGTAGGTTGGGAAATATTCCCCGACCTACACTTAGGCAGAGTTCCAGGTTGGGAAAAATTCCCTGACCTGTTCTTAGACTTGGAGGTTGGTAAAAATTCCCTGACCTGCACATAGACCTACTTGCAAGTCAGGAAAAATTCCCCGACCTGCACATAGGCAGACTTGCGGGCTGGTAAAAATTCCTCGACCTGCACATAGACCTGCAGTCCAGGAAAAATTCCTTGCCTTGCATTACTTGGCAGACCAAAATTTCACTTCGGGCTTTAAAACCCGATGTGCAGGAGAACACAAGAAATAGTGCATTTCGGGTTTTAAAACCTGAAGTGCAGACAAAAGATAAAATAAAAGATGGAGGCAAAAACATGAAAATGATGAAAACAAATATGCAAACTGACATGACTTATGAGGGAAGTTAAACGACCTTGGAGGATGTAGGCTATGAAATGGACAAGTTTTGTAGGGGTTGGACCATGATTTTGGCCATGCCGAAATTGAGGGCATCAACTGAATCTGATTGGGGAACAAAATTCACCACTTGAAGATTGTAGAATCTAGAACTACAAGTTCCTGTATCCATTAGGCTATAGAGTTAGGCGACAAAAACATAGATGACAAGAAGGATGATATGAATGAAAACAAGACTCAAGTTTGTGCAAATACACTTATTGAAAAGAAAAATAACCTAACCTAAACTAACTGACAATTGAAACCTTCCTAAATGAAATCATTTACGGGCTTTCCAAAATAGCAGCCTTTCTTCGGCAGCTTGCAATGCCTTGCATGGTCATAAGAAACTTTGTATAGATAAAGCACAAAAAAGTGTACCAGGACTTGATGCAACACTCCTTGGAAAAGATGAACAAATCCACCTTCCTCTTAGGATGAATCATATGTGTTGCTGCCCTAAAGTGGAGTTTTGAAACCAGACCACTTTTGCTTTGTTGAATATACTTTTTTGGCTTCTTTCTCAAGTATATCCTTAAGCTCATGTACAAGTGGGACCTCTAGCTTTCCATTAGCCTCCAACCAAAGAAGATGTTTGATTGGACATCCTCTTGATCATACAAAGAATGAATCGTTCTTACTAGCAACAACTTGAACAACTTTTTTTTTCAACCATAACAACCTCATGCTGAACTGAATGATCTTCTTCATGTGATTCAGATGAAAACATGATTGCATTGTATTCCTTAGTAAGTTGTTCACAAACTTATGATTGGAGAGAATCATCAAAAGACTTGAACAAAACTCTTCTATAGTGCTCATGAAAAGATCTTCATCAAATTCTAGGGTAGGTCTCTTATGCAAGATACATCCAAGTTCATGACCTTGGAGCATGAAAGCATTCATTTCAACTTGATTGGGATCTTCATGCATGTTCACCTTTTCACATCTCATGATCTGATTGTCCTCCTCCATGGTACCTAGCATGGTCTTTTCTTTTTGTTCAATAGCTTCCTAGAACTACATAAACCAGATTTGAGAGTCGTCAGCTATGTCTTCTTCCTCCTCTTTGAATAGACCAACAAGATCACTTTGTTTAGATTCAGAGTCCTCCACTACTGCATTTGTTGGTAGTGCCCCAAGTGTAATCCCTTCTGGTGGTGAAGGAAGCTTGTCTTGATTTCTAGCTACGTAACTAGGAGCAGTATTTGGATATAGCCTCCTAGGAATGTCTTCATAAGGGGAAGAAAATACACCTTGAGCTATTTTTCTTTTGAGGGCAACCAACTCGTTAGCCAGCCTCTATACCATGGTATTCTCTCTTGGTAGACTATGATTCGAAAGAAGAGTTTTATTTGGACTCATTTGGCTCTATATTTATCTTACCCGCAAGGATAAGATCATCTTCAACCTTAACTGCTAAATTTTGTGTAGCTGCAAGGTCTCTTGGAACTGCCCTTCTCAACAAGAAACTCACCTCAGGTGACTGAGCATTGATGAAGAAGAACTTCAAATTTGTAGTGGTAGGCTGAGAAGCAACCAGGATGTGGTTATGCAGCTTGTTGAATTTAACAACAAATTCCTGCATGGGCTCTTGTGGTTCCTTATTCATTTGAGTCAATTGCGCCAAGAGCGCATGCTCATCTCCTGTAGGTTTGAACCTTGCCTCAAACCTTGTTTTGAGGCTAGCCCAATCTGTGATAGAATTATTTGGCAAATGGTAAAACCAATCAGCAGCTACACCTTGTAAGGTTTCAATAGATAACCTTACAGATATATCTTTATGTTCAACTCCCAAAACACCACATGCAATATAAAATGCAGTGATGTGTTCATTGGGATGCTGAGCACCATCACCCAAAAATAGGGGAATGTTCTTCAACGAACCATCAAGAAGAACATGTAAGGGTAGAGTCAAGTTCAATAGAACAAAAGCATTCCCCCAAGGACCTTGAGCTGCCATTTTACATATTCTTGGTGAGAGTTTGATAAATTGTAAGGAAATGAATTACAATGAATAAGATATTGGTATACTTCAACCAAAAGCATGAGGCTTTTGGATGCGTATCGTATCCCTGGCAGAGCTGCCAAAAAATAGTTGGGTGAATATTTTATCACTAGCATACCAATGACAAAATATATGTTTCACACACAGCTGTGTTGAGAAATTAATCTCTCCTCTCACCAAGGGGAGGTTCCCTTTGAAATTTTTTCTCTAATTAACAAGAAACAAAAATTTGTAAGTAAGTTTCAGGTATATAACTCTCTTTTTTAGAGTCTATTTATTCTCCCTCCACTTTGTTACAATTCTCTATCACTTTTGATACTTAAAGAAATGAAAAAATAATCCAACAAACTATACCAAATCTTACAATCAAGAAGCACAAAGTCTTTCTTGAATGTAATTCTAACCAAGCTAATTATCACAAATGGTAAGAAATCCAACTTGCAGCTCAAAATCTTCAAGTGTACTTCCCCAATCCTTAAAACTATAGGTAATAGTAGCATTAAAAATCCTACCACTAATCACTTAACATCAAAAAATTTTCTAAATATGCAAGGAGAACAAAGTCTACTTCCACAATTAGGAATATCTCTTACTTACATAAACAACAATATTGCCAATATCAAGGAATTAAAGAAAATATATAAGCAATGAACATAGGAACATTAACTCATATAAATAATCTTTGACACAACACAAAGTGTGATATCAAATAGAATTTATTTCTTTATTTGCTTGATTTAATCTTCACAACAAAAACTCAAAGTCTAAGATGAGGCAAAAATTTGGGAGAATCTTGCTTAGCATAATAAGATATAAATATGTACAAATGAGGGTCCTCCTTATATAGCAAAAGAGTGGAGAAAAATGTGGGCACAGTTGTCTAATTCAATTGCATAGTCCCACATGACTATAATTACAACAAAAAGAAAATATGCAGTTGCGAGAAAACTTGTAGTATCTAACAACGCAACTACATGAAAAGAAAGTGTCAAAAATGGGACACTTTATTCATCTGTCTCCTCATTATATTTCTGAAATTCTTCAAACTGAACCAAAGCAACTTGCATCTCAGCTTTGTCTAGCGCCATATCAACAATCTCATCAGCACATCTTCTTTTCTCTATTGATTTGCTGTGAGAGGGCTTAGACGTTTCAATATTGATAATTAGTATCTCAAAGATCATCAACATTAGAAGGGAAAATTCCATCAATTGGGATGAGAATTCAGGGTCAAAAAGAACTTAGGAGAAAAACTAGGAAAATCTTGTAGGTTGGACTTTAAAGTTTGATCTGGAAGTTCAAACAACATCATACGCAGGTCGGACTTTAAAATTCGATCTGCAATGGAAAACCTTAACAAGCAACTGCATGTCGAACTTTAAAGTCCAATCTGTAACCTGGGAAGGAAACTCAAAATTCGTACATTGGACTTTAAAGTCCGATGGGTAAGGAAAATCAATCAAATATTGCATATCGGACTTTAAAGTCCGATATAAAAGAAGGGCAAAATCTAGGTTATAGATCGGGAAAATTTTTTTGACCTGCATATGGACCTGCAGGTCGGGAAAAATTCCCCGAGCTACACATAGGAAAACTTGCAAGTTGGGAAAAATTCCTCGATCTGCACATAGGTAGACTTGTAGGTCAGAAAAAATTCCCTGACCTGCACTTAGAGTTGCAGGTTGGGAAAAATTCCCTAACCTGCACTTAGACTTGCAGGTCTAGAAAAATTCCCCGACTTGCACATAGACCTACTTGCAGGTCGATAAAAATTCCTTGACCTGCACATAGGAAAACTTGCAGGTCGAGAAAAATTCCCTGACCTACAGGTCAGGAAAAATTCCTCAACCTATATTACTTCGTAGACCAAAATTGCACTTGGGGCTTTAAAACCTAACATGCATGAAAACACAAGAAACAATGCATTTCGGGTTTTAAAATCCAAAGTGCAGACAAAAGATAAAATAAAAGATGAAGGCAAAAACATGAAAAGACAAAAATGAAGATGCAAAGAGACATGACTTATGAGGGAAGTCAACCAACCTTGGAGGACATAGGCTATGAAATGGACAAGTTTTGTAGGGATTGGACCACGATTTTGGCCATGTTGAATGTTGAAATCGAGTACAACACCTCTCTTGTTCTTTCCCATTGTTTGACACATAAAATCATGATGACAATCCCCAATCAAATAGCAAAAAAAAGACAAATAATCATCATTTTGTTATAATCTAAAGTAACAATAATAAAATAACTTCAAAAAAAATTCAAACTACAAGACAAATCAATCATGATCAAAGAAAAAAACAACAAATGATCATCATTTTGTTATAATCTAAAGTAACAATGATAAAATAACTTCAAAAGCAATCCAATATAAGAGACAAATCAATCATTTCAAAGAAAAAGTGACAAAAAAATATGAAAGCCTGACTGTTACTGTCTAAGAAAATCATGTGCAAAAGTAGTGGGGCCTTCAAACAACTTGCAATGTTGGGTTTTAGGCTATTGGGACTAAAATATATTAAGATTTTTACATAACCCATATGGGTTATGGAAACATGTAATGTGAATGTTCACAATTTCTCATAAACTGTATGGATTATGTAGAACTACAAGTTTTGGTCTTAGTTCTACATAATCCGTACGGGTTATGTAGAACTTGGAACCAAATAGGAAGTGGGGAGAGAGAGAGAGAGAGAGAGAGAGGGGGATGGATGAAGAGGGAGAGAGAGGGATATTAGGAAAAGGAGAGGGGGAGAGGGAGAGAGAGGGAGATTGGGAAAAGGAGAGGGGGAGAGGGAGAGAGAGGGAGATTGGGAAAAGGAGAGGGAGAGAGGGAGAGTAGGGGGAGAGGGGGTAAGAGAGAGAATAGGGGATAGGAATAAATGGAGAGAGAGAGAGAGAGAGAGAGAGAGAGAGAGAGAGAGAGATTAGGGGGAGAGGGGGAGAGAGAGAGAGAGAGAGAGAGAGAGTAGGGGGAGAGGGGGTAAGATAGAGAATAGGAGATAGGAAGAGAGGAATAGAATAGGATAAGGAGATAGGGATGGGGAGAGAGTTAGAGAGAGAAGGGGAGAGAGATTGGGAAATGGAGAGGGGGAGAGGGAGATTGGAAAAATTAGAGAGAGAGAGAGAGAGAGGGGGAGATGGATGGAGAGGGAGAGGGAGATTATGAAAAGGAGAGGTGGACAAGGAGATTGGGAAAATGAGAGGGAGAGAGGGGGAGAGAGAGTAAGGGGAGAGGGATTAAGAGAGAGAATAAGGGATAGGAAGAGAGGGAGAGAATAGGAAGAGGAGAGAGAGAGATAGACAGAGATAGACAGAGATAGAGAGAGTAGGGGGAGAGAGGGTAAGAGAGAGAATAGGAGATATGAAGAGAGGAATAGAATAAGGTAAGGAGAGGGGGATGGGGAGAGAGTTAGATAGAGAAGGAGAGGGAGATTGGGAAATGGAGAGGGGGAGATTAGAAAAATGAGGGAGAGAGAGAGAGAGTAGGGGGAGAGGGGGCAAGAGAGAGAATATGAGATAGGAAGAGAGGAATAGAATAAGATAAGGAGAGGGGGGTGGGGATAGAGTTAGAGAGAGAAGGGGAGGGAAATTGGGAAATGGAGAGGGGGAGAGGGAGATTGGAAAAATGAGAGAGAGAGAGAGAGAGAGAGAGAGAGAGAGAGAGAGATAGAGAGAAAGAGAGAGAGATAATAGGATAAGGAGAGTGGGAGGGAGGGAGATTGGGAAAAGGAGAGAGAAGAAAGGGAGGGAAAAGATGGGGAGAATAGGATAAAGAGAGGGAGAGGGAGAGAGAGAGAGTATAGGAGAGAGAGAGAGAGAGAGTAGGTAAAGATAGAGAATGGGAGATAGGAAGAGAGGGAGAGAATAGGATAAGGAGAGGGGGAGTAGAAGAGGAGATTGGGAGAGAGGGAGAGGGAGAGAGAGAGAGAGAATATGAGGGAGGGGGAGAGAGAGATATAATAGGATAAGGAGAGGGGGAAGGAAGGAGATTGGTAAAAGGAGAGGGAGAGAGGGAGAGGGAGAGAGAGAGAGAGAGAGAGAGAGAGAGAGAGAGAGAGAGAGAGAGAGAGAGAGAGAGAGAGAGAGAGAGAGAGAGAGAGAGAGAAAATAAGGTCAAGAGAGGGGGAGGGGGAGACAGAATATGATAAGATAACGAGAGGGGGAGGGAGAGGGGGGGAGAGGGAGAGGGAGGGGGACAAAAAGAGAGAGAAGGGGGAGAGGGTGAGAAAGGAGAATGTGTGTGTGTGTGTGTGTGTGTGTGTGTGTGTGTGTGTGTGAGAGAGAGAGAGAGAGAGAGAGAGAGAATGGGATAGCAAGAGAGAGTAGAAGGATGAGAGGGTGAGAGACATGAGGTAGAGAGAGAATGAGGAGGAGAAAAGGGTGAGAGAATAAACAAAGAGAGAAGTGTGAGCAGGAGAGAGATGAGATAGAACTTAAGGAGGATAATTAGGGCTCAGAATAGACAAAGCTGATGATGGGGGAAGGAAGATGAGAGAGAGAGAGAGGAAAATAAGAGAGACATGCATGTATACAAACATATATACATATATCTATATAAATATATGTTTATATAACTATAGATATGCATATATACATACATAAACACATTTTATATATGTATGTCTATACATATGTGTAGTAAATGCTAAGTTTACAAGCATACATTATTATGTCCATACGGGTTTTGTGCAACACAAAATAATGGTTTTAGTTCTACATAACCTGTATGATTTATATATAACTATGAATAGTACTTTTTTTTTTTCAAAACCCGTGTGGGTTTTGGCTTGGTAAGAGGGTTGGAAAACGATCCTAAGGCTTGTAAGCCCATTTCCCCCCCATTTTTGTCCCTTTACATGTTTTTTCATCGTCCAACATGATTTCTTGACTTCGTCGTCATCAAGTTTATAAATGATCAAGGGAGTATCTCTAAAATTACCATCATAATCTCACACATTTTCTCAGTTTTTTGACCATGTAAATTTTTCTATTTTTGGACAACATTAGTATAGTAAACTTTAATTTTCTTTATCAGTACCTTGATAGTCCTCACAGACATATGTCTACCATTTTTTTAATAGCTTTTGATATACTTGACCAAATTCAAAATAAATTGCATATTATTTTTCTACACTAGATTATATACACATAAAAAAAGTTTACATTTTTTATTATTTTGATGCGAGTTATGCCCAACACATGAATAGGTACCAAATTTTTAGGATGCAGTCACTTCAAAAAATCATAAAAAATAAAATACTCGATGGAAAATTATAAAAAAATATGCAACTTATAGATCTCACTCTTACCTATCATCCTAGCAAAGGGTTTTGCAAAATACTAAATCTAACTATATATTTTGTGCAGCGCACAAAAAACATCTATGTTATGTTTTTTCTAAAAAAATCATGAACAGGTTTTCGTGTGTGAAAGGTTTGACCCCCTTAATCTTATCCAATTTTAAAACAATTTAGTATTTTAGAAACTAGATTTAGAGTAATAAAATTCTTATTCTGTTCTCAACTCCTAGTTTTGAGTGCATGACCTTCAAATATCTCTTTGAAGTTTAGGTTTACCTATTTTTAGAAAAAAAAAAAAGTGGCCACTTATACCCCCCTTTTTGTTCACCATCTTGGTGCACTTACCCCTTTATACCTTCTAGTTTCTCTCTTTAGCCTTCTTACGAAGGTTTCTTCAATCTAATCTAGGTTCTCACTAGTTTCAAGTTCATTTCATGATATGCTTAAAATATTAAATACAACTTCTCTTCCATACGACTTCATATCTCGCATCTCTCCAATCTCATAGGAAGATAATGTACCAATAAGCTCATCAATTATGTAGTTGTTCAAGTCATCACATTCTTCAATTTCACACTTCTTGGGTTTGTAGGGTTTTGTCAATGCAAACAAGATCTTTCAGATGACATCACTTTCTTCAAGCATTCCTCTAATAGCTCAAATAGCTTCTACTATATCATTCACTCTATGTATGCAACATTCAATATTTTCAACATCAGCCATCTTGAACCCTTCAAATTTCTTCTTTAGGTTCAAGAGTCTTTCTTGCTGAGTCTTCAAATCAACTTGATATGCATAAACAAACTTGTTCTAGATTCTCGTAGCTCCTTTTATTCCTTTAACTTTTCTAAAAACTTCATCACTAACATAGCTGATAAGAATTGTTTTGGCATTTAAATTTATCTCCTAAACCTTAATCTCATCTAGAATTGATGGTCCATTTCCAAGTCATTGATAACTATTCTAGATAATCTCCCAGATTACATTCTACAATGCTTCCAAATAAGATTTCATTATTTCCTTCAAATAATTGTAGTTTATTCCATCAAACATCAAAGCTTTTTAACATGAAGGTCCTATTCCATTTCTAGATCTACCCCAAGTAGTTAAGCTTTCAAAAGAGTAACCTTGCTTTATTACCAATTTTTGAACACCCAACAAGTCTAAGAGGAGGGGTGAATTAGTCCAAAACTTCAAAAACAATTATTAACCAACTAATTCAATATCAACACTTTAATCATCATCACATCAAATAGAAACACATGAACACTAGATTGACGAGTAAACCCAAATAGGGAAAAACCATGGTGAGAATCTAATTCACAATATGAATAACAATGTTTACAATATTTTAGGCTTGCAACCAAGGAGCACCAACACTTAAAGGAGCCACATAACTAAGTCACACTACCTTAGGAAAGATAAAAAAAAGGACTTGTAAAGCTGAAGAACACTTCTTCAAGACAAGACACAAACTCTTGTCGAATGACTCATTATCAATCAATAATGAATGAAATAGTTGAACTAAAATTGAGAAGGATTCTCCTAACCATGAAATTATCCTTGAACAATAATCAAGTGATCAATAACATAGAAAACATCTCTAATAATATCCATTATCACAACACTCTATCTTATAGAATATATTAGCTTCAAAGCTCTTCCCAAATTGACTTTTGCATCACCAAAAAATCAAATCTACTTAAAAGTCATTTGCATGCACTTGTCACACAATTAACTTCTCATCCATAGTCAATTCATCCTTCCACACATATTATATATGAGATACAATATTGAAATCCTAATCAAGGGACAACTAAAAAAAAAGAAATATTACACAAAATAAGTCACCTGAACCAAAAATACTTAGATTGGTCCACTCTAGGAGAAAGAGTGAACCAAAAAATATCACAGTACAACATCTCATGAATGATCCACCAAATCGTGCATGCTAACACATATTCCAAAAGATGTTACTATTCAACCACATAATACAAAATACTCCATGTGGATATTCACAAACCAGAGTGAGACCTAGGTCTCCTAAACTCCATGTCTCCATTCACAACCTATAGCTACACACAAGAGGAGAGAAAGGGTATTGTGGATATGGGTTTTCCTAGTTGAAATAGTAAGTTTGGAATTAACCCTAACTGAAATAGAAATATAACTTGAATTGAATAAAAAATATTTTCTTTCGAGGGCAAGGATAGATCTGAAATTGAAATACTTGAATGTAGATGATTATACCTTCAATCAACAATTCTCTTAGGATAAATCCTATATATGTTGATGAAAAAATAGGATCCATCACATTAAATCCATCATGAAATCATAATTAAAACATGAATGAAGATTCCTTGATGTATTTTATTGCTCCTTGAATCAGATCTTCTCTTGAGAAAGAAGAATTTCTCTTCAATATGATATTAATTCTAGCATGGGATGAGACAGTAAAAATGAATTAAGGAAGATGTCTTATATAGGGAATTTCTAATTAAAATCACCTTTAGTCCAACTTAGATTTAGTTTTTTTTTCATGGAGATAGATTTCAATAGGGTAGGACTACCTTATTATCATCTCAAAATTTAGGGCAAAAGGCTTGGGACTAGGAAGTGTGGGCTGACCTAGTCCCAACAACCTTTTATTGATTTTTTAGGAATTAAAGATAACAAGGTTCTAGTGTTATTTCCAAATCGGTGGCTCAAAACATGATGTATGGATATGCAAAATGCATTTTTGAAGTTGAAACTGGGGTAGGATAAGGATAAATAAGGATAATAAAATGATAAAGGGCACACCCAGTTATAGTGGCCCAAATAATGTGATGATATAATAAAGTGGAATAAGACTAATACCATTGAAATAAATATTAATTAAAATCAATAAATTTCTTATAATGCACATAGGATTGTGAAATACTAAAATGAGTGCTAGGAGAGTGTGAAATTGGAGATACTAGTTAAAGGTGTATAATTTACAATGCTACATTTAGCCCCCATTTTAGTGGAGTATGATCATGTCATTTCTCTCTCAGTAAAGTAGAAATGAAAAGGTAGAAGAGAAAGACAAGCTAGGGATATTAAAACACTAAGTTTCAGGGTTGACCAAGCTCTCAAGCACAGGATCCTACTAATTTATGCAACCTTCAAATACAAACAAAAGAAAATAATGTTAGCACTAAAACAAAAGGTTCCAAATCAACTAGTTGAAGAGACCTTGATAGTGAAAATGTCTCAAGCAATAATATCATTCTTGACTTGTTATTGCAAGAGCATAAGTGGACTTATAAAATGAACAAGGTCTTACACCAATTGAAAGGATAAAAGATGATGATCCAATGATAGAAAAGTGGTTATGCTATGGGTTCATGGGAGATATAGAAGGAAAATGGATTCCACATGATAGCAAGTTGTGTTATGATAGGTGATCCATGGAAGCACAAATTCCCATACTAAAACAACTTGTTTTGTGTGATCCATGTAGTAAGGACGAGTTGAGTATAAAGCCATGTTATGCTAGATCCACTCATCTTAAAAAAGAGAAAAAGGGGAGTTGAAATGTCTAGAAAGTTTTGTTATTATAGTCAACTCACCCCAAGAAATTAAAAAAGGAAAGGTTGAAAGGCCTAGAATGTTGTGTTATGTTAGTCAACTTCTTCTAAAGGAATAGTTGAAAGGTATAGAATGTTGTGTTATGCTAGTCAATTCATCTTGCTATGATGTTGTCTCATTTTAAGAATTAGGCACCTCATCTAAGACTTTGGTCAAGTGTTGATCATGCAAAAAACTTGTATAAGATGCATGATAGAAATATTCTTGGTCTGAGAATGCAACATGAAGATGCAAAAAACCGTCTAAGAAAAATGATGCATAAAATAAGGATGAAGCATGAGAATTGCAATCAATCCTACAAATGATAGTTGATAATTGAAAATACAAATAGGAAGCCACATGTATTCTGCCCCTTAAGATTTCAACATAGTATGATGTTGATATCTTATGATAGATAGAAACCAGGATAAGCCCTTTCACACCAAAAAGATATCCTTTAGGAAACAATGTACACGCAATTGAAGCCAAAGAGGGCATAGCTCTTTTGCGGCAAGGAGGATATGATTATAAAAGATATATCTTGCAATAGGTGTGAGGAGATCCTTTTGAGGGATGCATGATTGACAAAGGAGGACTAAATATTTGCATAAAGATATCTACCTCTAAGAGTAGAGGAGATCTTTAAAAAAGATGACATCTTTAAAAGGAGAAGGAGACTAAGAATACACACCTTTCTCATTGCTAGAAAAAAGTGGATTTTAGTGAAGAATTGCACATATTCACTAAGGAGAGATTGTTCATAAATGATGAACAATTTCAAGGAAGAATAGGTCCTAAATAAGGAACACACATGTAATCACATGAAGGCTAATTCTATGTAAAAAATGATGTCAAATTATGAAAAGATGTAACTCAATAAAGGAAAAGTGGAACTTTAGAAAGAAAGAATAATTGAAAGGATATTATTGCCCCCCAAGAATGGAGAAATAATAACAATGCCATTATTTTTCTACCTATGTTTGATTGCACCTAAAAATGTTCCACCACAAATGACAATGAGACCCCCGTAAGTAAGCTAGTAATGTCACATAGAAAGGAGCAACATAATAGGGAATTAAATGTTATGTGTAAGGAGTAGGATGAGAGTTTGACTCATTATCATCTAGTATTTGAATGGTAATAGCTATAATAAGTTGTTGATTTTTCAAATTCAAGACATAACATTTGTTGGTGGAATGGCCATGGATTTGATGATAGTTGCAAAAAGAAGGATCATGTTTGATTTTAATTACAATTATTTCTTTTAATTTTCAAATGGAGAGAAATTAACTTAGATTTAAGAAGCTCATACAAAATACTCTCTTTTTGTGATGAGAAGTTGTAAGATAATGCACTACATAATGGGTTAGGGGATGTCAACAAAAGATGAGGTTGGAAACCAAAACCTTCTTTAGATAAGTGTGATGTATATTGTTCATGATCGTCAAAATTTAATTGCACACATCCTCAATTATGTCAAATGCATCCATGTTTAAAATCAGACATAGTTTTTAAATATGTAGATTAGAATGTTTCTTCCTAGTGTCAAAGTGTAAAGAGTTTCCATCATCATTAAGGCATGTGTTGGAAGGAGAGGTTGCAATTGATTTAGAAGAAGCTTGGATAAATGACACACAAGTCACCTTCAAGGATTCATTCTTATATTGAGGGGTCTTATACCCACTAAAGGAAGGTGCAAGTTCTAATGTACCCCAATTGTTTGTTAAATAAGTGTCCTTGATAAGAGATTATGTTGTTGAAGGAAACATAGTATTAAAGGGAGAAATGCATCCTACATCATCATGAACAAAATCATAAGGATTAAGATCAACCTTGATTATGTGAAGTTCACTGTTATATATGAATTTGATTATATGATGAGTAGTATAAGGGACTTACTTCATAGCATGAATCCATGGTCTACCTAGAAGAAAGTTATAGCTAAGATCTTTGGCCATGACATGAATAAGAGTGGGTAAAGTCACACATCCTACTTTGATAGGTAATATGAAAATACCAATTGACTCTCTAGGAATAGTTTATCTTTTTTAATAAGTCAACACAACAAATTTTAAGTGTTGACTCATTATCAATTAAAGTACCTCTTATGTTTTTTTCATATATGTGAGGAGTAATCATAAGGGGGTCATCTCTATTTTTAACCTCCATAAAGTCAAGTACGATTGTCGTTGCACCAAAAGGTTGACCTATCAATGCCCACTACAACTACTAGACACATAGAATCCATGGGAGGTGGTTAAGCCATGTTGCAAACCCATCACTTGTGTTGCATAGAGACCAAGGGTGCACACCTTGCAAAAATCCCCTCAGTGAAAGCGGGGTTTGAACCTGCGACCCAAATATGATACCATTTGTTGGGTATGGTTTTTGTTGCACCAAAAGGTTGACTTATCAATGGCCACTACAACCACTAGACACATAGAATCCATAGGAGGCAGGTAAGCCATGTCGCAAACCCACCACTTGTGTTGCACAGAGACCAATGGCACACACCTTGTAATAGGCAATTCATCTTGTGATAATTTGATATCATTTAGTTTAGAAGAAGGATGAGAAACCACCTTTTGTAATGATTTTTGGATTAATACATGGTATGATGGTGAAGTTTGAATCAAGACCCAAAGGGACATCTTAGGTAAGGTTACATGAAGTTGCTGTAAATTTTTTAAGATGGGGGTGGAGAAGGAAGGGAAGTGAGTAGAAAGCTAGGATCTTTCTTGTTATTTTTATTGTTAAATATGTGAGGTACTTCAAGACCATATTTTTGTGCAAATTGCCTTTCAATATTACTTTTTTCACATATGAATTTTGCAACTCTTATGAAATAGCTAGGGCGTCTCTTTGGTCTTTAAAAATCAATCATATAATGGTTTGGTGGTTGATTGGCATATTGAACTATTTTAGGATTATCACAACTAGAAACATGAATATTATTGACTTGATTAAGCTCTTTGTTCTCCAAGGATTAATCTTTAGAAGGGATAGCATCAAGGAAATTGATAATGATTTCATCTTCTTGTTCCAAAGTATCTCTTTGGGTAAGACAAATTTTGGAAAAAGGATTAACATAACTCATTAATGCTTCATCTTTATTGGGTAAGTCAATGAAATTAAAAGAGAGTATGGTATCACTAGGAAAGGTAGATACAATATCATCCCCTTGAAGCAAATTATCCTTATGGGAGGTATATTTTAGGAGATAGATGAACATTATCCTCCAAAGTTTTATTTTTAAGAGGTAGATCTTTGAAAGAAGTGTTCATAATCTCTTCTTGCACTAATGTGCGCTCATTGGTGGGACCAAATTTGGATGAGGGTAAATCATAGCTATGAATGAAAGCAATACCTAAATTATCATCATATGCATGAAAGGGAACATTATTAACACCTTGAATATGACTTGAAATTGAACTAACAAAATAAGATAGCTCCATATGAGCTTATGATAAAACATGAAACTCATATGTCATATTAATATGTAACCAAAGCAATGTTCACTCAATATATGCAATGAAATTTTACAATATTAAAATTAGAATATGTTCCAATGTAAGAAGCATTGGGTTCATGAAAAGTGTAATGTATTATTCAAATGGAACTAGGTAGGACTAATACCAATATCCACATTGATACACAAATTGAAATACAAAATCGCCTAAAGGAGAAAATGTATTTGAATAATTCTTTTAGAAGAGAATGAAATGACACTTCCAGTGTTTCTATTATTTTTGTTGCCTTAGAAAGTAAAAAAACTATGGAGATATGTTGAAGCATTGTTAAACTATGAAGTAAATGAAAGTTTATGTTCGTGTAATTGATTGATATACAAATAAAAATATTGTAACTGATACATAAATGGATAGGAGATTTGATTGTGCACCTATAACAATGATCCAGAGTTAAATTTTTGAGACTAAAATGCCTATAACACCTTGGTCTTCTACCCTATAGTTTGTTAGGAATCGGGAAGAACAATTGAGAGGGGGGGTGAATCAGTTGTAAACCGGTTTATATAAATTATGACCCAAATGTAAATTATTCCAACTTAAACTTAGTGCTGGTAAACCAAACTTAAATGCTGATAAAATATATTAATTGTTATAGCAGTACTGGTGTAACTTAATGCATGAAAGAGAAAGAGAAACAACATCCACAACACATGACACATATATTTTGATGTGGAAACCCTGTAAGGGGAAAAACCATGGTGGGAACCCTTAGCCAAAATAATATGATACTGCTATAGATAGTAAGTGTATACAAATGGAGTCTACACATGCAGAAAGGCCAACCACCTAGAGCTCACTGCTCAACCACAAAAATAGGAGTCACACTGACTACAATTGGATGGTTAAATCCAATAACAATGTACTGCCTCAGAATAGCATCTACAATGCTAGATTTAGTACCGGTTTAAGCTCTGAACATGAGTGCCAAACACCTTCACAAATCTTCCTTCAACCTTCAGATAATGTCTGCATGATTCACACAAGGATCTGCTTATTTTCACTCTTCAATATTCACACACACTCATACCATACCATGATCTTCAATAAGATCTTACAATTATTTATACAAAACCTAAGACCTATACATGAGGTCGGCTCACTAAAGATATTACAATTAAATCAATTACAAATAAGTCTTGGTATGATACAACATGTTGGCTTCAATACAATATCCAATCAATAAACCATTTCCAACACATGTCGTGCTGATCTAGAATAGATATCATGTACCAGTCCATAACCTAGACCTATCTACCGGTAAAGGAAAATCTGTCAACTCAATTAGACCAATAAGAAAAACACCAAATCCAAACATCCAATCCATGTATTCGACATAACCAAATGATTTCCAGATGATAACAAGTCATCATCACTGCTGGTGAACAATATATTCTACTGGGTAACATATACCGGTGACTATGCATAAGGCACTAACTATGTCGGTGAACACAATGTGTTGGTTCAACAATAAACCAATATCACCATAGTGCCAAATCAATAGTGTAGACCTCCAAGAAGATAAGTGTTGACATCAATGACGAAGTCATCCATAATACCAACAATCTCCCCCTTTGGCATTTATGACAGTACTATATGGAAAAACATCTAAGTGTCAAAGACAAAATGCCAAAAACCAGTAATCTCCCAAAATAGATCAATACAAATTTTGGTACATAACCAAAACCAAAAATACATCTCTCCCCAAAGTACAATGTTTTTGCATAGATATCTCTCCCCCTTTGACATCAAATGCCAAAACAATTAAGAATAAAAAATAAAACTTAACATATAACTAACTACTCCCCCTGAGTAGTAGCTCTCCTTCATCAAAGCCGAAAAAAGATTTGTTTGTTATTCCTTGTCAGTTTGATGCCAATATTTATCATTCAAGTCGCTGCTAGTGGAGAAATTACCCCAAGCTTCTCTCTGAGATATTCAAATGTTTCCTTAGGCAAAGGATTTGTAAAGAAATCTACAATTAAATCAATTACAAATAAGTCTTGATGTGATACAACATGTTGGCTTCAATACAATATCCAATCAATACACCATTTCCAAGATGTGTGGTGCTGATCTAGAATAGATATCATGTACTGGTCCATAATCTAGACCTATCTTCCGTTAAAGGAAAATATATCAACCCGATTAGACCAATAAGCAAAAAACCAAATCCAAACATCCAATCCATGTCTTCGACATAACCAAATGATCTCCAGATGATAACAACTCATCATCACTACTGGTGAACAATATATTCTACTAGTGAACATATACTGATTACTGTGCATAAGCCACTAACCATGCCGGTGAACACAATGTGTCGGTTCAATAATAAAAGAATATAACCATAGTGCCAAATCAACAATGTAGACCTCCAAGAAGATAAGTGTTGACATAAATGACAAAACCAATGCAACACATGACAAAGTCATCCATAATACCAACATAGTTGGTTTCTAGAAATCTACTTTATGAGTCTAAGACAAAGTGATGCAGGACCCTAGTTCTTGGCAATCTTACATCAACCAAAAAATATTTCCTTTCTATTTTTCTTTTTGTTTTGCAATTTCAGCATTTCATTCTGCATTTTCTCGAATTGGCTCACCGGATCTTGAGGAGTTGGATTTTTCTTGAGGACTTGGTTATCTACCTTATTCCTAAATTGCAGAGAATTTGGATCATTTTTCGGGAAGTTATCGCTATTAGTTTCCAAGATAGTTTTCTGGTACCAGTTGCCTGGACCTATTTGCATTTGTAATCTATCGAGATCTATCGGATCCCTTCCATAGCTTGTAGAGCTCTGAGTGTTGATTTCGATGTTCCTTAGCATTTAGCTAACCTTCCCTTTGATCTACACTTCATCCTTTGGATTTCTTGGAGGAATTTCTTTAGCAATACAGAACTGAATAAATTATATCATGAAAATTGAATGATTTACAATCATGTTTTGAGCAATCATTGTAATTGTTATGATGGAGGCAATACAAAATAATGAATTGTATCATGAAACCTAATTACAATCAACCAATATCAACCGAGTTATAGAAACTGGCTCACTGGCCTGCTAAAACATGCTTAATTACAAAATTGGTCGCAACGGGGACCTCAAATTGTAAGATCTATCTTCTATGTTCTATATCTTAACTTATCTCCACATATCTACATTCTAATGCTCAATTACAATGATGGCTCAAAACATGATGTATAGGCATGTCAAATACATTTTGAAAATTGAAATTTTGGTAGGATAAGGATTAATTAGGATAATAAAAGATAAAGGGCACACCTACATTTAAGGGCTCAAATAACATGATGACATAATACAATGGAATAATGAAGGAATAGAATGGACCATTGAGAGGGAGGGTGAATTAGTGATAACAAAAAATTTAACTTCTAAAAGAAATAGGCATTAATAACAGTAATCTTAAAACTAAGAGCAAAGATACAAAATACATTAACACACACACAAAGAGAGAAAACTCAACAAAATTATATACAAGGAAAACCCACGATGGGGAAAAACCTCAGTGAGAAATGTTGCTAGAGTCTACTGCTCCAATCCAACCTCACAATTAAATCTGATCACAAAGTTTAGGGCACCAACCCAAGGAGAACCAACCCCTGAAGTTTATGGGCACCAACCCAAAGGAGCACCAACCCCTTTCTTTGAGAACCCACTCAGAGAGTTATAATGAACATATATTAAATATAGTTTGATTACCTTCTTGAAAATGAGGTTTTGCAACTCACAGATATACTTCTCTTGAGATTGACCTGACTCTTTTCTTCTCTCTGGTCTTAGGATTCCATCTTTTCTCTTTTCTCTCTAACTTTTACCTTATGTCATCTTCTCTTCTTTGCAACCATCTCTCTACTTTCTTCTTGACTCAATTTTCATTCTCAGCCTTTTATAGTGTATATAACACACTTTGTTGTATGCCTTGACTCTTCACTTATTTTTCTTTGGTCTCAGCTACTCTCTGCTCTACTTTCAACTACTTCTTTGTGTCTCCTCCACATATTAAATATTTTGCATGCAAACTCTTCTACAGTGTTAGGTCTGCACTGGCATCCTATTATTGACACTTGCATGAGCTACTTCTTTTCTCCCTCTTCTCTCTATTTTTCTATCCTATGTTTTGTAGATCTCTACTCTTTCACACCTTCAGCAACTAATTCTTTTCTGACTGTACTACTCTCTTTTGATTGACATCCACGAGCTTCCATCTACTCTCTCGAATTTCTAATCTGCAGGTATCAAATCTCATCACCTACACACTATTCTTAGTCATCTTTGTACCTCCAAGATTTCCATCAAAAAATGGATTCGCACACTGATCTCCTAGGCCTCTGAGAGATTATATCTATATATCGATAAGATTCTTTGTACCTATCACTTAGACAGATAACCACCCATAATAAATGTATTCTCTTGGAAACAATTGTGTTCAGATTATGTAATCAATATAGGATTACTATACTTAGAAAAATTTAGCCTGGTAGATTTCCTCAAGCCTCACAAAGATCACTCTATTTAATGTTTCTTCATGAATCCATCTCAGCCTACTCTATACTCAGATTACTAACTTTAGTAAGATTTGATCACCACTTTGTGGATCATCTCGAGCTACACAACTAATCATCTACAGGTTTGGCATTAATGTGCTCTTCACACTTCATCGACTTACCCTGAAAATATCTACAATAACTTCATTAAAATCTCTACAAGCACCAACTTCTGCATATCAAATTTTATTCTCGACCACTTGGGAGCCACTTGTCTTCATTTTCAGCATCCACGTCACTTGGTCAATATTGGTCAACTACCACATAATCCTCTGCATCTATCGACATGCATCTGTGGCATTAAAATATTCATATAGGTCATATAGTCAATCTTGATCAGCAGCCCACATGGACCATCTTCCCTATCGGCATACAAATGTGTTGTCAAACTATTCTCATTGGATGTCTAGATTGCATAGTTAGCTTCGGTCAACTACAATCAACCTACCACATGGACCTCTGTGTTTATTGGGTTGCCACTGTGTCGATAAAATCATCTCCCATGATCAAACTTCTTAGCTAATCTTGTCCCGTGTAGTCACTTTTGTCCATATTTCCATGGTGCGAGATAGCGGGAGACTCCATTCTCCATGGTCTTACTTACCCCACATGACCATTTTTATTTGGTCAAACTTGCTACAGGATGGTGGGATATGCACTATCATTCTTCTATCTTACCCTATAGGAGTTCCATCCATAAACTATTATCATCACAAGATAGTGAGGGACATGTTTCACTTCTCCTTTTGTTACCCTGCACAAGATTCAACATGACCTCTTAACCCATGCAGGATAAGAGACCGTTGTTTTCTTTGGTCTCTTTTACCCCACAGGGTCCACTTTTCATCCTTCTACATGCTATGGGAGAGCGATATCCTTCACTATCTTTACTATCTTATCATGCATGACCATTGCACGCTCATCTTGAATTGTGTGGGATAGTCGGAACCATTTACCATTATCTTTATGTTACCCCACATGACTAACACTTCTTTCATTTGACGATGGGAGATAGCGAGAAGCCCAATTCCTACCTTTGTCCTTTTAACCATGCATTGTCACCATTCACACGCCCATTTCCACTAAAACATGATACTCTGGTAAGCAACAAAGACTATGGAGTCAAGCCGCCATTCCAGTCGAACTGCCATGAATCAACAAATTTGAATATAAATTCCTCTTGAATCAAACCCGATGAGTCCAATCGCACTGTGTGGCATATGTAGATCAACTCCAACAAGGATTTTCACTCAGTAGTCCATATTTTTTTACATCCTACAACATTTTTGTAGTTGTGTAGCATAACCTATGTATTATGCTTATTACCTATTTTTGTGTTATGCACACCTGGCATGATATTCTCCTCAACCTCCATGCATATACATTCAACCTGCATAGCTCTGCTAACCATTGTAGCCTCTTAACTATTGACATCAATCAACTTTGCATCTTCATCTAATGGGTGTCTTGGATGTCTCTCTACATCTCCATCAACTCAACCTTGCAAACACGCATGTTGTCATTAATGACAACCTCAATTCCAACAAGTAAGGCTCATAATATTGAATTAAATATTTATTTAAATCAATAAAGATCCTACAATCTAGAGAAAAATGAGAAATACTACACTACTGTCTTTGACACCAATTTCTGATGAATGTTTGTTGAAATATCGATAAAATTTAACTGTATTATCGATGAAACACCCTTACAAATTTCATCACAAAAATTTCATCAGAAAAGCGATGAACCTATTTGTTTCGAAAAAGCGATGAACTAGTTTTCATTGGAAAATCGATGAAAACTAATATATTTAGTCATCAATTTGGTAGTATACTAATATATTTAGTGGTTAATTTACTCATTGATTCTTGTTAACTGTTCTTTTACTTAGTCATGGTAATCATTTATTTAGTCATTGTAATCATTAATTCTCATTTAAATACCAATTGATTTATGTCTATCGGTAGTATATTTAGTCATTTGTATCAAAATAGCTAAGAGATAGTGACTATTATTCATAATTTTGGATGTTATATAGATATGAAATGTTGGTTAAATTCATTTTAATTTTGAATATTTCAAACTATTACTAAAATGTCCACTATTATTAAATTTAGAGTTCAAAAAACACTATAAAAAAAACTTTGCAAAAAACTCATTCATCTATAAAACCTTTTTCAAAATTTAACCTTCACTATTAAACTAATATATATATATATATATATATATATATATATATATATATATATATATATATATATATATATATATATATATATATATATATATATATATATATATATATATATATATATATGTACAAATATATGTATGTGTATATATATGCACATATATATACATATATATATATATATGTATATACATCTATATACACATGTATATATATTTATGTGTATATATATGCATATATACATATATATACATATATATGTATATATATATGTATATATATACACACACATATATCTATATGTATACATTTATATATACATATATGTATATGTATATATATGTGTATTTATGTATATGTGTATATGTGTATATATATATATACATATATACACATATATGCATATGCATATGTACATGTATATGTATACATACACATACACACACACACATATATATGTATGTATATGTATATACACATACACACACACGCACATACATATATGTGTGTATATGTATATACATATACATATACATATACACATACATATATGTAGATATATGTATATATGTATATATACATACATATATACATATATACATATATATATACATATATGTGTATATATAACATTGAATAATTAAAAAAAATATTGTAATTTAAAAAAATACTTTTTACTTCTGTGGAGACCCACAGTTGTGGATGCTACTGGTCGTGGAAACCCCATGGGTATGGAGACCCACAATCATGGGTTCCACAGTTGTGGATGTCAGAGGTTGCGGAAACCCCACAAATCTGTGGGAAAGAACGGGTTGTGGGTTTTGCGGCTGTGGAGACCCATAGTCATGGGTTCCATGGCTATGGATGTCATAGTCATTCCCTCCACAACTATGGCAAACCACAATCGTGGCTGCTTTAAAAATTGATAAATATCAAAATAAAAATCTCTGCAAATAATAAAATAGAGATTTTAATTTTCCAATATTAAATAGTCACCATTTTTTCCAAATCTACACCTACAAACAAAAGAAAAATGACATTAGATCTAGGGTTTTGTTGAGAAAACAAGAGGAAAATAAAAAAATCTCAAAAGAAAATTGGTGTGAACCCAAAGAAAATAAAATGAAGATTTTGATCTCCCAAAAAATGCATATGGCCACCAATCCTTCCCAAACTAGATATATGCAAACAATATAAGAGAAAAATTAGATCTAGGGTTTTGAGAAAACAAGAGGGAAAGAAAAAAATTCTCAAAATAAAATTGATGCAAATCCAAAACAAATAAAATGGAGATTTTGATCTCCCACAAATGCATATGGCCACTACTCCTTCCCAACCTGCAAATCTGCAAACAATATAAGAAATAAATTTTAGTTTTGATTCTATGGCATCTTTGATGCGATGGTATAATGAAAGAATAAGTATCTAGTAGATTACTGAGAGGGGGGGGATGAATCAATAAATAGAAAAACTGATAAAAACTTTTCCAACCTCAATCTCAATCACACAAAGTAAACTTATCAATGAAATACTCATAAGAAAACCGGTTGACTGTTACAACAACTTAACAGTAAACAACATTAAACTTGTAAATATCCAAATGCTTTATCATATGTCAACATACTTCATTTCTCAATGCTTTCGGTTATCATGCCTTATCAGAATAGTTAAGTAGTTAATCAAATCAACCATAAGATCATAACCACAATAGCATTCACCACATGACACAAGTATTTTTGATGTGGAAACCCAAATAGGTAAAAACCATAGTGAGATGGGACTCACAAGATAACTATCTTGAACTCTTTTGAAGTTCACCCTGTTAGGAGCCAAGTATGTTAAAGCTTTTACAAAAGTCCTATTAAGAACTGATCTTGTTAAGAATCACCTAGTTAAGGGATTGACTACAAATGCCTTGTTAGAAGCACGTACCCTGTTAGGAGTAACCTGGGTAGAGGATTTGAAAATCCAACCTAATGGATCACCTTGTTAGAGGATTTGAGAATTAACCAATCTTGTTAGAGCTTACCCGGTTACATGATTTCAATTCTGCTGTAATTGTTAGAAAACAATAGGGGTTTGCTTGATCTGTCTAAATAGCACTACACTTGCTTGATCAGATCCTTTTAAGCTCATATCTACCTTTACTCAAACTGCGGACTCATTATTCAGTTTGGCAACCACACACTCAGCTGATCTTTGTCAACAACTTCAACTAGACAACTTCATCAAGCTTATAAACAAATCAATTAGGTCTCTAACACAACAAAAACCTAATTCTCTTATCAAGATTACAAACAAATTTGGTTCAAGTATGACCATTGGATTACATAGAAATATCTACACATCAATTAAGAAAGCTTCAACCGCTCCTTGATTACCGCTTCATTGAGCTTAGTAACTCATCACGCGCTTTGCATTAGATGCAATACACTTTTTTCATTCCCTAGACAAAAAAACACACTAAAACATTTTGAAGGTGTCTTCATACAATGACCATATGTGTCACCATCATTACCACTCAACATCAGATCATAAATGAACATAACCAATTTAACAACCTTAATCAATTAGGATTTAACAAAAACAACTGGTAGGGTTTACCGGTTACATTACATAGATAGGGTTTAACCTTTTACACTGGTTATTGGTTTAACTCACAAACTTACATACTGATTTACAATGTCTTTCACAAAGCTCTTCCTTCCAGTTACAAGACAATATCAACAATAACAACAATATCAGCAATATCATTACTGGTTAATTGACATCAATGACATCATAACATATCATTAATACAATCTTCATACAAATGCCAACAATCTTCCTCTTTGGCATTGATGGTAATACAAATATCAACACCATTGATTGTTGTTGTGATTGTGAATAGGAATCCTAATTTACATTACCAAGTATTCACCATGCGCTCCATGTCTTCAACTTGTCACTGGTTCTCCTCCTCATTGTCGGTATTATGGATGTGTTGCATTGGTTTTGTCATTGATTTCAACACTTGTCAACACTTGGAGATCTTTGGTTATGTTCACTGGCATGTTTAGTGACTTATGCACAGTCACTGGTATCTCGTTCACCGACAGGTTATATTGTTCACCAACACTGAGGATGATCTGTTATCATCTGGAGATTACTTGGTTATGTTGAAGAAATCGTTTGATCACTTGGTTTTTGTGATTTGGTCATTGATCTAATCAAGTTTTCATATTTACTGTTACCGACAAATAGTCTAGGTTATGGATCAGCAAGCATTATCTATTCCAGATTAGTATGACACGTTATTGAGATGATTTGTTATTATTGTAAATGCATTGAGCCGATATCATGGATCACATATTGATTCATTTGTAATTGATTTAATTGTAATATCTTAGTAAGCTGACTTACACATTTGGTCTTAGGTCTTGGCATATATGTAAGATCTCATTTGTGAGATTATGTAGAAGTAGTAGAGGAGTGTGAAAAAGGATTGTAATAGGGTATATGTGAATATAAGCAGAGCTATACATGCAGACATCATTTGAAGATTCAAGGAGGCTTTTGGAGAAGGCAAATAAAAGCTTAACCGGTACTGAATCCATCATATGAAGATGATATTTTGAGAAATACATTATCATTGGATTTAACCATCCAATTGTAGTCAGTGTGACTCCCATTTTGTGATTGAGCAGTGAGCTCTAAGCAATTGGCCTTTTTGCATGTGCAGACCCCATTTGTACACACATACTATCTGTAGTAGTACCATCTCATTATGGGTAAGGTTTCCCACTATGGTTTTTCCCCTTATAGGGTTTCCACGTACAAATAAATGTGTTATGTGTTGTGTATGTTATTTGTCTTTTTGTTTCATGCATTAAACTTTACCGATACTATTATTAACTGCTAAACTGTCTACCGACATTAAAGTTTGATTTACTAGTATTATGCACTAAGTTTGGTTAAGTTAGTTTTGGTTTGAAATTAATAGAAAACTGATTCACCCCCCCTCTCATTTGCCTCCAGGACCTAACTATTTGTATTAGAGCCTAGTTCTCTTTTTGCAGAAGTTTAACAACTTGAGGAGATCCTATGTCTACTAACTATTTTAGGAAGGACAATCTGAAGCTTGATGGAACCAACTATGGTATATGGAAGATCAGAATGGAGACACATCTAAATTTCATTGGAAAGGACATATGGGATGTTACAAAGAATGGCTATGTTGTTCCTACTCAAGGTCAACCTAATCCACCAACCTTGGCTAAAGATGAAGAAAATGATTGCAAAGCAAGAGAAGCACTTTTGAGCGCATTCTCAGATCAACAAATCATGGGATTATCAGATAGATCTACTGCTAAAGCTATTTGGGATAAATTAGAGACATTGAATGAAGGTGATACCACTTTCAAAATTACAAAACTAGAATGCTTCCGGGTCAGGTATGAAAATCTGAAAATGGAAGAAGATGAAATTATTTTGGGTATACAATGTTGTGGAGGATCCTTAAGTGAAGATGAAATTGTTTCTAAATTTTTAAGAGCTTTGCCACCAACATACAAAATGAAAGTAACTACTATTAATGAATTGAGAACAATTCCTAATACATCATTATCTAGAGATACTTTGGTTGGAAAACTTTAGCTTTAGAACTTGAGGAATTTGGTCCTAGTGCTACAATTAAGATAGATTTTGCTTTCAAAGCTTCATCATCTGCAACATCATCATCATCATCTGAAAAATCTGTCTGGAAAGCACTCTATGCTAGAGAACTTGAAGAAATTAGAAGAGAGAATGAAGAACTGGAAGAGCTTGAAGCACTATTTGCAAGGAAAATGCCTAAAGGTCCAGCTGGAAGTAAGTATGAAGGTAAAGCACCATTTAAATGTTTTAACTACAATAAAATTGGTCATATGACATCTAGGTGTCCTGATAGACATGCAAGATTGAAAGAAGAAGCTAAAAGAACATACAAGCCTAACCCTAAATATCAAAGGTACATATTTAAGAAGAATAGAGACAAATCATGTTACTATGCTGATGAAGGAGTTACTGATGATTCTGATGAGGAACCAACAGACAATGGATGGAATTTTGTTGCTATAACAAAAGATCAACTGACACCTAATATTTCTTGGCAAATGCACACTCCAATGAGAAATTCTAGGTGATTGAAGGTATTGTCATTGATGGCAAACTTACAACCATGTGATACCAGCAGACGTTGGCACAGACAAACTCTACACTGACATACAGAACACTGGCACCGAAAAGGAAGATTATCGGTACCTTGGCCGACAACAATTTTGTATTAATATATTTTGTAGTTAATTGTAAAATATTTTGTAAGCCGACATGGTAGATTGTAATATGACTCATATATGTATGAGATCATTGTAGATCATTTAGGATATGATATGATGTGAAATATGAATAGAAGGTAGCAGACCTAATATGCGAATTATTGGTTAAGGGTTTATGTATGTAGAAGAGCTTAAACTGGTACTGAATCTAGCATAGCAGATGCTAATCTGAAGCAGTACAAGACACTCGATTTGAATAATCCATTTTTGTAAGTTAGTGTGACATCCTTTGTAATTGAGAAGTGAGCTCTAGGCACTTGGCCTTCCTGCATGTGCATGCCCCTATTGTAAGCAGTAATATTCTCTTATTGGCCAGTAAGTGAATATTGTGGGTCACAAATCCACCGAGGTTTTTCCCATACTAGGTTTCCTCGTTAAAATATTGTGTTATGGTGTGATTTTCATGTTATGGTTGTTATTCTTATTTGCTGTATTATTTCTGGTTTATCGGTACACCATTTTAATATGCTTTTCATGTTATAAGTTAAGAAAATTATTATATCGGTCAGATATTGATTCACCCCCCCCCTCTCAGTATCTTTGGGAATCCTAACAATTGGTATTAGAGCTTGGTCCTCTATTTTCAAAAGCCTAATAGCTTGAGGAAGATCTTGACACCGGTAGAGATGGAAAACTTGAGAAAGCAATTGGAAAGATCTCTTTTAGACTATGATGTAGAAAAAGTAAAGAATATAAAACTTGAGGATGATCTAAAGGCTGCTCAGGATATTATTCGAGGACTTAAGAAAATTTCACCATAGAAAGAAATAAAAGAAGAGAACTTTGTGAGAAGATGCAGAAAGAGGAAGATGAAAAGGAAACTCTTAATGATCTGGTGAACCAATTGAGACAAGATAACTATACAATGAAGAATGAGATGCAAGATATGACTATGAGATTTTGTAAAGAAATTGAAGACATAAAGAAGAATGAAGATGACTTGACAAGAAGACTAAATGATGCTGGAAATGAAAACACAAGACTCAGTCATGAGAATGATATGTTGAAGATAGATCTGATGCATACACAAAATGATAGAACTGAACTCATAAGATAGAAAGGAATCTTGGAAAATGAACTGACTGCTGCAAATCAACACAAAGAGAAATTCAAGAAAAGTTCAAAAGAACTTGTTGACATGCTAAAGAATCAGAAATCTAATGGTGATACAAATGGCCTTGGCTTTGAAGTTGGTGAAAGCTCTGGTACTGCAAACAATCATGATCATAGTAAACCGGTAAGACAACCTAATTATTACAAATTCAATGGGAAATGCTTTAACTGTAACAAGTATGGTCATAGAGAAAATTAGTGTAGATCTAGAAATTATCAGAACACTAATACACCCACCGGTGAATGTTCTAAATGCAACAAAGTTGGTCATAACTTAGAAAATTGCAGAATGAATGTAAGATGTTATGTTTGTGGAAGATTTGGACATCTATCTAATCAATGCAGAACACATACTGGCATAGGATATGGGAAAGCTATTTAGAAAAACAATGTGACTTGTTATGCTTGCAACAAAATTGGACATATGGCATAATTTTGTAGAATCAAGTCCCCACCGACAAATAACAAAGGTCCTAGCTTGAAAGGTAAAGAAAAGGTTGAAGAGGTAAAGCAATAATTCTCAAAGTAATGGATTAGAAAGTCAGATTAGAATGTTGATGGAAATACTCCTCCATCGGAAGAATAGAGTAACACTCCACCGACAAGGGAATCTTCATCTAACTGAAGGAAAATCCTTGGGGGTTTAGCAACAAAATGAAAAACATGCTATTATTCTCTAGGTTGATGGTGAGAAGTTGGAATTACTTCTATACTGGCAGATGAGTTAAGTTTTGACTTAACCGGCAAGCATTAATATGGTAGTTGGAGAAAATATTATAAAGCAAGTGTTTTGGCTCTTTTTTCATTCACTGAGCATTCAAATCTTCAAGAGCGCGAAAATTACCAAGCGAAGGAATCCTTAGTGAAGAAGTGAAGCAGTTCATCAAAGCACTCATCTCTAAGGCAGATTGAGGTATTTATAACTATGACATCCTCCTCCACTCTTGAATTTATTGCAAAACCTACTATGATTGAGGTTATTAAACTCCCTAGACCTGTATTCAAACTGGGTCCCAAAATTGTGAAGAAGGATGATAGCATAGGTGCATTCTCTCAAATTCCTAAGGGAGTAGTATATGCTGAAGACCCTAGGATATACATACATTGTCATATAGAGGAATTAGGTGATGATGAGATCAAAAACATGTATAGGACTATGATTTGTGATAATTCTGGAAATATCAAGCCGGAACACAAGATAGTAGAAACGCTAGGCTTTGTGGATATTCTTAGCATTCCTGATTTTCCTGAGGATATTATAAGAATTGTGCTAAGCATAGTCCATGGTGAATTCTTCTAGTTGGATTCGATTTATAATATCACAAAAGAAGCAGTAACAGGGTTACCTTCCACTGATAGCAGACCTAACAGAACAAAGAAGGTCTTGAATGACATAGTGATGAAACTAACCAGTGCAACTTTTGACAAAAGGTCTCTAAGAGTAAATGATGTAAAGGACATCAATGTCAGATTTATCAATATGATCTTAGGTTACAAAGTCACACATGCAAATAGGTTGAACTTAGTTTCTAGCCTATGTATCAAAAGTGCATATGATATGGTCAATGACAATGCTAGAATAGATGTGTGTGAATGGCTCAAAGATGAATTGATAGACAATCTAAAGAAGATTAAGGGAGATAAGAAATGAACCTTTAGATTTGGAAATTTACTTGTATGTTTAATGTTGTACATTACTAAACAAGTATCCAGTATTGGTAGAAGATATGTTGGCTTTGATATACCAATAGGAAAGCAACTATTGGATCTATTGAACAATATGGGGGAAAACGGGGAGAAAAAGTTAAATGAAAATTTTCAAGAATTGAAGGCTCAAATGAAAACTAGAATAAGACTGTCACAAGCTATTGTAGATAAATATTAGAAGGAAATTTTCTTTGTAACTAAAAAGGATGAAATCTAGATCGAGGGAGTTGTCCCTAGAACTATCTGGGTAACTGAAATGAGCTATGAGACAAATGATAACATTATTGAAACTTAAGCAAAAGCCCTCCTTGAAGCACCAACAGAACCCACTGAGAAAGTCTTTGGAAATGTAGAAACAATTGAGAGTGGAAGCCAATCTAGGAAAAGGGTTAAGAAGGTTGAAGAAACAGTAAGGAAAGGAACCCGACAAGCAAAAACAATTAAGGAAGATGTCTTGAAACAAACTGGTATAAAGGAAAGTGAGTTGGAAGGACTTCAACTAGAAACCCATCTTTCACCGGTTGGAAATTCCTCTGAGAGTGATATACTGGCGGTATTCAAAAGGGTTGAAAGGAAAAGAAAAACCTCATCGGCACCCTCACCTACACCCAAGAAAACAAGGCAAAAGCGATAGGCTGTGAGGCCTCCAACAAAAAAGTTGACTCTTAAGAAGAAGAAGGTAAAGCAAGATATTGCTCCACTGGATAAACTCTTAAGTGAAATAACTGAAGATGGAAAGTTGAAAAACATTAGCAAACTATACAACACGCTATCTACTGATGACAAAGAAAGCATAGAGAATAGTGTAATTTTACACTTTGACATTTACAAGAAATTTTTGATGGAAATTGTTGATGAAATACCCAATGATCTGTATAGAAGACTAGAAGCTAGAAGGGTAGCTATTGTTGAGTTGGATAAGAAAATAAAAATTGAAAAACTACTTGCAATGCATCCAGTAAACTCACCTGATGACATAGACAAACTAATCAGTGAAGCTAACCGGACACTATTTTCAATTGCTCAGTGACATGTAGCACTAATGGCAGGTAGAGTGAATGAAGTCTCTGAAGAAACAATAGATGCATGGGATATATTCTTTGTAGAAAAAGAGAAACATGAAGAATTACTAAGACCCAAGACTATCAGGGTATATCAAAAGGACAGGGATAAGGGGAAAGGTAAGGTAGGTGGATGTCCAAGCCTTAAAATAATTGATAATGTGCTCCCACCTCTTCTTGATACTCCACCGGCACAAACTACAGATAGTCAACTGACCACTGAGAGTATGGAGACTCCACTAAAGGATACAAATCTTGAATCTAAAGTTTTGTACACTATAAATATACATACTCAAGAAGTAAATGTTGTGGTTGACAGAGAAACCATGAAGGATAAGAAGGAAGAAGTGACTACTGAGTCATCGGCTGTAGATGTTGAGCTTAAGATTAATTATACTGTAAACATAAGCATAGAAAAACCTACTCAAACAGAGAAGCTGATAGAGGACACCACTGGTAAACCATTAGAGAAACTGGTAGATAAAACTGGAAAATAGTCAGGAGAACCGGCAATGGACAGTACAGAGGTACAAACAGAGAAACTGGAAGTGCATACATTGACCACACCTAAGAAACTGGCTATTGAGAGCTTAGAAAAACCTTCTGAGACATAGATAGAGAAACTAGAATAGGAACAGGTTGAGACACAAGTTTAGACAGAGACAGTGCCACCGGCTAAAACTGAAAAGCCCAAACCTTTACTTATAGAAATGCAAACACAGACTGACCTACCAGAGGTTGAGTCAAGCAAGGTGATTACTACAACCGGTAGCATGGATATTGTGAGAATAGTTGGATAGACATCTGGTACTTCTATAGCAGAATTTTGACCTACAAATGTAACAGAGGTCTTATTAGATTCAATAAAGAAGATCACAGAGTTTAATGCACAAGCCTATAAGGCTATTGATGACATCATTCCTATTCTTAAATTGATAGCACCAAAGTGCATTGTAGATAATAAGGACTCCTTAGATCAACTAGACACATTGTCTAAATTCATCACCGGCAACATATTGACTATTGATCAAATAAATGAGGACACATTTAAGGAGAAAATGATTAAGGAAAAAGAGAAATTATTTGAGGAAATTGTAAAGAAGAACAAGGAGAAAATGTACACCTTATTACTAGAACTTGGAGAGACAATTTTTGATTTCAAGAAACTGTATAGAGACACTTGTGAAACAAATATTCTAACAGAAGATCTAGACAAAGAAATCAACAAAGCACAAGATGAGATTAACAATATTGCTGACAATCTGATAGGTACATCAGATTCATTTTTGGAGATAGAAAAGAAAATTATAGATCTAGAAGAGAAAATTAAGAAGTTAAAGAAGGACAAAGAGAGAATAAAGGATAAGGCAAAGAGCTTAAAATGTCAACTTAGTCCTAAACTAGATCACCTTATTTCTTTGAGAAAAGAAATTTTTGAGGCTCTAGTTCCTGGACTTCACATTGGAAGAGAAAATGCACATACTCACTAGTATAGTTCAGAGAACACAAGAGGCATTACAGGATAGCAAAAGATTCACTGGCAGTTTAAATTTGGTTTTGACAGATATTTTTCAGATTGTAACCCACTGGTTACAAGAATCTAGGTAGGACTCCACTAACAATGAATGACAACCTTTGTCATTGATGTTAAAGGGGGAGTAGTGAGATGAGAAAAATGATCAGAATAGCACATCATCAGCTTAGGGGGAGCATACATTTTTGGGCACATAGTTTTGGTCAGACAATTTTGGCAAACCATCGTTGGACACATTCTTTTTGGATTTTTCTCATGAGTGTTGCCATCAATGCCAAAGGGGGAGATTGTTGGAAAATGCACACTCCAATGAGAACTTGTAGGTGATTGAAGGTATTGTCATTAATGTCAACCTTTCAATCATGTGATACAGGCAGGCACCGACACAGGCACACTCTACACCGGTATACAGAACACTGATAGCGAAAAGGAAGATTACCAGCACCTTGGCCAATAATAATTTTGTATTAATATATTTTGTAATTAATTATAAAATGTTTTGTAAGCTAACATGGCAGATTGTAATTTGACTCATATATGTATGAGATCATTGTATATCATTTAGGATATGATATGATGTGAAATATGAATAGAAGGTAGCAGACCTAATATGCGAATTATTGGTTAAGGGTTTATGTATGTAGTAGAGCTTAAACCGTTACTGAATCTGGCATAGAAGATGCTAATCTAAAGCAGTACAAGAAATTGGATTTGAATAATCCATTTTTGTAAGTCAGTGTAAATTCCTTTGTAACTGAGCAGTGAGCTCTAGGCACTTGGCCTTCCTGCATGTGCAGGCCCCTATTGTAAGCAGTAATATTCTCTTATTGGCCAGTAAGTGAATATTGTGGGTCACAAATCCCACCGAGGTTTTTCCCATACTAGGTTTCCTCATTAAAATATTGTGTTATGGTGTGCTTTTCATGTTGTGGTTGTTATTCTTATTTGCTGCATTATTTTTGGTTTACTGGTACACAGTTTTAATATGCTTTTCATGTTATAAGTTAAGAAAATTATTATACCAGTCAGATACTGATTCACCCCCCCTTTCAGTATCTTTGGGAATCCTAACAATATTCAACCAGTAGAGCAGGCCCTGGCAGCTAAAATTGAAGAAAAGGATGAAATGATTATTGATTCCAGATGTTCACATCATATAACTGGTGATAAGAGTAAATTCCTAACCTTTCAAGAATACAATGGAGGTCTAGTAAGATATGGAGATGACAAAGCTTTTCTGATCAGAGGAAAAGGCACTATATCTTTTAATTGTAAGAACATTACTGATAATGTTTACTATGTTGAAGGTTTGAAGCATAATCTTTTGAGTGTTGGTCAATTAGTTGAAAAAGGATTTCAATTACAATTCAAGAATGGTAAATGCAAAATCATGAATATAACTGGTTTGGAAATTGCAACCGGTAATCAGACTAGAGATAATATCTTTCATTTGAATAACAATGAGAAGACATGCTTGATTGCACATATTGTTGTTTTGGATGCAGCTAGAAGCATGATATCAGAAGCAAACCTACCTCATTTGTATTGGAGAGAAGCAGTCAATATAGCTGCTTATACATTCAACAAAGTTCACATTAAAGGTGAAACCGGTAAGAATCCTCATGAACTATGGTTTGGTAATACTCCTACTCTTAAATATTTCAGAATATTTGGAAGCAAATGTTATATTAGGAGAGATGACTATATTGCCAAATTTGATCCTATAAGTGATGGAGGAATATTTCTTGGTTATTCATCTAACAGCAAGGCATATAGATGTTTTAATAAGAAATTGCAAAAAATCATTGAAAGTGAAAATGTGAAGATTGATGAATAGTTTAAAATGTCTATAGACTCTAAACTGGCAGTTGAGATAATCACAAATGAACCTACTACGAGTACACAGGTAAAGAATGTTGATCTAGTCATACCGACATCATCTGAGAATTCCACAGTGACTGAAGAACAACAGAAAGTGAACACACCCATGTATGTAAGATTGAATCACTCCCAAAGTCAGATAATTGGGAATAAGTATCAAGGAGTTATGACTAGAGGATGACTGGAAAGTTAAGAGGTATGTCTAATTTCTCAATTTGAACTAGCAACTATTAATGAGGCATGTGAAGATAAACATTGGATTAAGGCTATGGAAGATGAATTGGAACAAATTGAAAATAATAACACATGGACATTGGTTCCCCAGCCTAAAAACAAAAATGTGATTGGAACTAAATGGGTATTCATAAATAAACTTAATGAAGATGGTAAGGTAATCAGAAACAAAGCAAGATTAGAGTGTGAGGGATATTCACAGAAAGAAGGAATTTATTATAATGAAACCTTTGCACTGGTAGCTATAATTGAGACAGTCAGATTATTCTTGGCTTTTGCAGCACACAAGAACTATAAAGTATATCAATTGGATGTTAAATGTGCATTTCTAAATGGGGATCTTGAAGAGGAAGTTTACATTGAACAACCTGATGGATTTTCTTTGATAGATGACAAATATATGGTTTGCAGGTTAAGGAAAGCTTTATATGGATTGAAGTAAGCTCCTAGAGCTTGGTATGCTAGATTGGACAAATATCTTTTGAAGCTTGGATACACTAAAGGTAATGCTGACAACAACTTATATTACAAAGTGACTAATGATGACATCTTGTTTATTGAATTTTTTGTTGATGATATAACTTTTGGAGGAGAAGATGGATTGTGTAAAGAATTTTTTAATAAGATGCAGGAAGAATTTGAAATGTCTATGATTGGAGAGATAAAATTATTTTTAGGATTGCATATTTCACAAACTGATAAAGGTATATTCATAAATCAAACAAAGTACTTGAAGGAATTACTTAAGAAATTTGGCATGGAAAACTCTAAACTGGTAAGCACACCTATGACTACAACTGATAAACTATCTTTGAAGGATGAATCAACACCTGTTAATCCAACAAGATACAAGTCTATGATAGGAGGTTTATTGTATTTGACACAAACAAGACCTAATATTATGAATGCAGTATGTATTGTTTCCAGATTTCAGAGTAATCCTAAGGAAAATCATGAATCAACAGTAAAAAGGATTTTCCTGTATCTACAAGGTACAACAAATCTTGGTTTATGGTATCCTAAAGATGAAAATTTTGATTTATGTGCATACACAGATGCAAATTGGATAGGAGATGTAGATGATAGAGAAAACACCCCTGATGGAGAATTTTTTCTTGGCAGTAGACTAATTTCATAGTTGAGCAAGAAACAAAGTTGTACATCACTATCAATAGCAGAATCAGAATATGTTGCATCAACAACTAATTATACACAGGTATTATGGATTAAGAAAATGTTGAAGGACATAAAGGTAAAATGCAAGGAACCTATAATCATTTACTGTGATAATATGGAAGCAATCGATATATCAAAAAATCCTGTATCTCACTTAAAAACTAAACATGTTTCTATCAAATTCAATTTTTTGAAAGAGAGTGTTGAAGCAAAAGAAGTGAAATTGGTTTATGTGAATACTAAAGAGTAGATTGCAAATATCTTTACTAAACATTTTCCTAAGGAAACTTTTGAATATCCAAGGGAGCATCTTGGAGTTATACCCACACTGTTAGAAACTTAGACAGTTGGAGCATGGCATCAAACCGATAGAATTATGAGAGAAATAATTTTTTGGCTTTGATGAAGGAAAGCTACTTCTCAGAGGGAGTAGATTGAATAAATGTGGTTATAACAATTGGTATTTGTGACAATTTATTTGAACTGATTGTATTTGGTTTTGTATTGCTTTGGCATTTAATATCAAAGGGGAAGAGATATCTATGGGAAAACAAATTATATTTTGGGGAGAGATTATTCATTTGGGGGGGGCTTTGTTACTCTCTCTATCTATATTTTGATGATCTCTTTGGGAGATCGTTGGTTTTTGGTTTTTGGCATTTCTGCTTTGGCACTTAGATGGTTTTTCCATCTTGTGTTGCCATCAATGCCAAAGGGGGAGATTGTTGGTATTATGGATGTGTTGCATTGGTTTTGTCATTGATGTCAACACTTGTCAACACTTGAGAACACTTGGAGATCTTTGGTTATGCTTACTGGCATGTTATGCACAGTCACCGGTATCTGGTTCACCAATAGGTTATATTGTTCACCGACACTGAGGATGATCTATTATCATATGGAGATTACTTGGTTATGTCGAAGAAATTGTTTGATCACTTGGCTTTGGTGATTTGGTCATTGATCTAATCAAATTTGTATATTTGTTGTTACCAACAAATAGGTCTAGGTTATGGACTGACAAGCATTATCTATTCCAGATCAGCCCGACCTGTTATGGAGATGATTTGTTATTATTGTAAATGCATTGAGCCAACATCATGCATCACATATTGATTCATTTGTAATTGATTGAATTATAATATCTTAGTAAGCCAACCTACACATTTGGTCTTAGGTCTTGTTATATATGTAAGATCTCATTTGTGAGATTATGTAGAAGTAGTAGAGGAGTGTGAAAAAGGATTGTAATAAGCTATATGCGAATATAAGCAGAGCTATACACACAAACATCATTTGAAGATTCAAGGAGGCTTTTGGAGAAGACAAATCAGAGCTTAACCAATACTGGATCTAGCATATGAAGATGCTATTTTGAGCAGTACATTATCATTGGATTTAACCATCCAATTGTAGTCAGTGTGACTCCCATTTTGTGATTGAGCAGTGCGCTCTAGGTAGTTGGCCTTTCTACATGTGTAGACCCCATTTGTACACACATACTATCTGTAGTAGTACCATCTGATTGTGGGTAAGGTTTCCCACCATGGTTTTTCCCCTTATAGGGTTTCCACATACAAATAACTATGTTATGTGTTGTGTATGTTATTTGTCTTTCTATTTCATGCATTAAACTTTACCAGTATTGTTATTAACTGCTAAACTATCTACCAGCTTTACAGTTTGGTATGCCGGTATTATGCACTAAGTTTGGTTAAGTTAGTTTTGGTTTGAAATTAATAGACAACTGATTCACCCCCCCCCCTCTCAGTTGCCTTTGGGACCTAACACTCATAATCACATAATTCTTCTCCCCTTTTGACATCAATGCCAAATTGAAAGTAAAACATGTAATATCAAATTTCACTGTACAACAACAATAATATTCAACTTAATGCTCCCCTGTGGAATAGCTTCCACTACTACACCAATCCTTGTAAAAATATACAAATGGTTCAGGGAATAATGCAATCAACATCATGCTCAACTAACCTGATGAAGGGGTACAACCCCTAGTTGACTTCTAAGATACTCAAATATAGTCTTAGGTAGAGGTTTGGTAAAAATATCTGTAAGCTACTCCTTGGTAGAAACATGCTCTAAGATAACATTTGTGCTTTGCACTTTTTCCCTCAAGAAATGATACTTCAATTCAATGTGCTTGGTTCGCGCATGCAAAACAAGACTCTTCAAAATGTTTATGGCACTTGTATTATCACATAAAATCTTTAAAGGTTCTAAAATATTCATCTTAAAACCTTCCAAAATGTGCCTCATCCAAATAGCCTATGTGCAATTCATGTAAGCTACAACATACTCAACTTCAGCAATAGATTGTGAAGTACAACTTTGCTTCTTATTATTCCATGAAACAAGCCTTCCTTCAAGAAAGAATGTTCCACCACTTGTGCTTTTCTGATCATCAACATTTCCTGCTCAACCAGCATCTGTGTACACCTTCAAATCAAATTTTCCTCCATATGGATACCATAATCCATAGTCAATAGTACCTTTTAGGTATCTAAAAATTATTTTGGTTGCTATCAGATGTGTTTCCTTAGGATTATTCCAGAATCTAGCAACTATGCCAACTGCATAAGCTATGTTCGGTCTGCTATGAACCACATAGTGTAATTTTCTAATCATTGACCTATATTCCCTCTCATCAACAAAATTAGATTCATCTTCCTTAGACAACTTTCAGCCCATAACCATTGGTGTCCCAACTGGTTTATAGTCACTCATGCCAAATATCTTCAAGACCTCTTTCACATACTTAGACTATGTAATGAAAATACCAGTCTTCATTTGTTGTATCTATAAGCCTATGAAATTTTTTATTTCCCCTACTAAAGACATTTCAAACTCATTTTTCATTTCATCTACAAAACTATTTCTCATGACATCATTACCTCCAAATATGATATCATCAACAAATACTTCACTGACAAGTATTTCATCTCCTTTAGACTTGAGATATATGTTACTATCATCACTGGTTCTTAGAAATCCTATCTTCATAAGATGTGTATGAAGCCTTTCATACCATGCTCCAGGTGCTTGCTTTAATCTATATAAAGCCTTATGCAATATGCATACCATGTCTTTCTCATCAGTCAAAGCATAACCATCTGGCTGCTCTATGTATACATTTTCTTCCAATATTCCATTAAAAAATGTAGAGTTAACATCCATTTGGTATACCTTGAACTTCTTATGGGCTGCAAATGCAAGTAGATTTCTGACACCTTCCATTCTTGCTACTGGTGCAAAATTTATGCCATAATCTTCTCCTTCTTCTTGTGCATAACCCTTGCAAACCAACCTTTCCTTGTTGCGAACTACAATACCATCTTCATTCAACTTGTTCCTAAATACTCATTTAGTACCTATAAAATTCTTATTTACTGGTTGGGGTAATAGGGTCCAAGTGTTGTTCTTATCAATTTGATCCAATTCCTCCTCCATAGCTTTAACCCAATTATCATCACCAAATGCCTCCTTAGCAGTTCTTGGTTCAATGGTGGAAATCATGCAAGAGTTCTCTCTTATTCTCCTTTTGGTTAGTACTCCAACATCCTTATCCCCAATAATATATTCAGGATTGTGATTCAGTCTCACATATCTAGGAATAACATGATCATTATCTTCAGGTTCCACTTTTTTGTTATCATCATCTTCTTCTAAATTTATCTGCTTTGGTTGAACAAGTGCATCAAAATTTTCTTTACCGGTTTCAGATTTCACATTTTTTGGTTCTAAAAACAAAATGCAAGGATCTTCATCCTTCTTTTCCAGACTGGTTTGAGACTTCAAGATATTCATCCACTTGAACATCAGTACTCTCAACAATTCTCTGTGTTTGGTTGTTAAAAAAATTTTAGGCCTTACTCTTGGTGGAATAGCCAAGAAATATACCTTCATCATTTTTAGCTTCAAATTTGCTAATGTAATCACTTCTCTTAATAAAAAATTTGCTTCCAAATATCTTAAAATAGCTAACATTTGGTGATCTTCCATACCAGTATTCATAAGGAGTCTTGTCCTTACCTCTTTTCACCAGAACTCGGTTCATAGTGTAGACAGTTGTGCTGATAGCTTCTCTCTAAAAAAATTTCGCTACACCTCCTTGTATCAACATTGTCCTAGAAGCTTCAACAACTGACCGATTGTTCCTCTCTACAATACCATTCTGTTGTGGTGTCCTTGGTGCAGAAAGTTGTCATTTGATACCATTCTCTTCACAATACCTAGTGAATTCCTCAGAAGTAAATTCATTGCCTTGATCTGTTCTCAAATATTTTATCTTCTTACCGCTCTGTTTCTTAGCTAAGGCCTTGAATGCCTTGAACTTACCAAAAGTTGCAGTCTTATATTTCAATACTATGAGCCACATCATCCTTGAGCAATCATCAGTGAGGATCATGAAATATCTGTCACCTTGAATGCTTTTTGTTCTTATTCATCCACAAAGATCTGTATGAACAAAATCTAACAAGTGCTCTGCTGAAAAGGATTTACTCTTGAGAGTTGAAGAAGTAATCTTTCCTAACTGATATTCTTTGAAAAGAGCATTAACCGGTTTGTCTAACTAAGGCAAACCTCTCACTGTCTTGGACTTACTCACTTTAACAATTTTATCAAAGTTCATATGACAAAATATCCTATACCAAAGCCATCTATCATCTATTTTTGCAATTAAACAGTTGCTAACTTTAGGATTAAGGTGAAACATTTTACCTCTAGTTTGCTTCTTGGTTGCAATCAATTCACCTTTTTTGTTAGAGATTTTGCACATACCATTTTTAAACTCTAGTGGGTATCCTTTGTCATTGAGTTGTGCCACACTCAAAATATTATGCTTTAGACCTTCAACCCAGTAGACATCATCTGCACTACTCTTCCCATTAAGAGAAATAACTCCATTACCTTTAACCATGCAGGGTGAGTCATTACCAAATCTAAAAACACTGCCATCAAATTCCTTCAAGGAAAAGAAATTTGATCTGACAACCAGTCATATGATGTGAACAACCACTATCAATGATCCAATCATCAGGGTTATCCATCCTTGACACTAATGCCTTCTGGTCTGATATCTCTTCCTTAATAGCTACAAACACAATATCTTCACTAGAAACTATTTTGGTTCCCACAGATACTGAGAGGGGGGGGGTGAATCAGTATCTGACCAGTTATGAAATTTTCTTAAAACTGAATATGCAAAATATAAAGTAACAGTATACCGGTATGCAAGAATTAATGCAAATAACAGAATTAAAAGCATCCACATGAAAAGAACACCATAACACAAGATGTTTAATGAGGAAAATCAGTGTGGGAAAAACCTCGATGGGATTTGTGACCCACAATATTCACTTACTGGCCAATAAGAGAATATTACTTACAATAGGGGCTTGCACATACAGGAAGGCCAACTGCCTAGAGCTCACTGCTCAATAAGAAGTCACACTGACTTACAATGAGGATTTACACAAATCCAATATTTTGTACTTCTTTACAATAGCATCTTCAACACCAGATTCAGTACCGATTCTTGCTCTGTTCTTTACATATACCCTTAACCTACAATTCGCACATTAGGTCTGCCTTTTAATTTATTTATTGCTTTTTTTAATCCATATCCTACAAATGCCTACAATGATCTCTTTTATATAGAAGAGTCATTTTACAATTTGCCAAGTCGGCTTACAATGATAAACAAAATATTACATATCAAAAATCCTGTCGGCCTCTGTGCCGATGCGGGTGTGGATTGATTTTATTGATGCTGGAGCACTGTTTTATTTGAGTAACACTTTGCCAGTATAATGTCTTACCAGTGCCATAGGATTGCAAGGTTGCCTGTGTAATGCTTTGCCAGTATAATGTCTTACCGGTGCCATAGGATTACAAGGTTGCCTATGTAATGCTTTGTCGGTATAATGTCTTGTCGATGCCATAGGATTGCAAGGTTGCCATCAATGACAAAACCTTCAATCACACACAATGTCTCATTGGAGTGTCCATATGCCAATAGAAACACCATCAGATTCTTCATCATTGATACCACTATCAACAACAATAAGACAATCTCTCTTGCCTTTACCCTTATACTTCTTGAATTTCTCTCTCTTGTGTTCATTTTCACCATTAGGATAGTTAGTAGCTATGTGGCCAATCTTGTTGCATGCAAAACATTTTAAAGGTAATTTACCTCTATATTTACCAGTGCCTCTAGGCAACTGCTTTGCCAAAATACTTCAAGCTCCACTAAACTACCTTCATCATCAGCATCTCTTCTGGATGTGGATTCATAACCATGACCAGTATCTCTACTTTTTCTCATGGATGGGTTAGAAACAAAAGCTCTAAATGCGGACTCATATTTCTATACACTACCATCATAACCATTTAATTCAAAAATAGTAAGTTTGCTAATGATGGAGTCAAGAGTTACCTTAGTCTTGTCTATGGACTTCAGCTCCTAAATAGCTACAACTTGGATAGCATAGACCGGTAGCAGGGTTCTCAGTACCTTATTGATCATTATGGCATCTTCCACTTTCCCTCCTACACTCTTAATTTCACCAACCATCTCTTTTATCCTTTGACCATATTGCTAGATATTCTCACCTTCAGCCATCCTTATGTCATCAAACTTTCCTCTTAGACTCTCCTCTTTAGCAATCTTAACATGTTCATCACCACTATATATGTCTTCAATTTTTTGCCATACGTCTTGTGTAGTCTCTAGACCATGAACATCTACATATTCAACATCAGACAGGGAATTGATAATGACCTCTAATGCTTGATGATTTTCTTATTATTATTTCTTCTGATCATCAGTCAGAATCCCAGTGGCTGCAACATATTTAGTATTGGCATGTTGCCAATACTGACTTCCCAAACTCTTGATGTAAATTTTCATTCTGTTGCTTGATATCCTACAGTTTTCTCTATTAAACTTCGGACCTTCCTTATTCATCATGATTTGCAAGATCTTTTCCTCAAGTTGTTAGGCTAGATCTTAGAGGACCTGCGATTCTCTTATACCAATTGATGGTATGATGAAAGAATAAGTATCTGGTAGATTACTAAGAGGGAGACTGAATCAGTAAATAGAAAAACTGATAAAAACTTTCTCAACCTCAATCTCAATCACACAAAGTAAACTTATAAATGAACTACTCATAAGAAAATTGGTTGATTGTTACAACAACTTAATAGTAAACAACATTAAACTTGTAAACATCTAAATGCTTTATCATATGTCAACATACTTCATTTCTCAATGCTTTTGGTTATCATGCCTTATCAAAATAGTCAATGTCATGCCCAAACTTTTGGGCAAAAAGACACACAACAATTTTTTTTTTTTGAACACTTAATTACCTGCAACCTATGCTTAATTAGAGGTGACAACTTAACAGGTTTCCCCATGTGGAACCTTAAATTATAATAAAATATTTTTCTAACATGAGTGATGAATAGAACAAATTTATCTAGAAGCCTTAGGTTTCTATGAAACTCCTAGACGACAAAGTTAGGATATTCCTAACATAACAAATTACGATAACTTCTATAATCAAACGAAACAAAATGAATTTATAAGGACAATAATATATTCACATTGAATGTCCCCTTTATTACAGTTGCAATTTATGATTCTTAATTAGATCAACTCCTACAAAATAGGCATAAATATAATTACTTGATTTAATAATAATTATTTACCTCCTAACAAGTTTCCTTCATCCATGATAATACATCCTCCCTTTATAACTTGATTAACTCTTGCATCTATAAATTAATTATTAATATGATTTTAACGTAATAATACCAATTAATTGAGCAATTAAAAATTGAAGTGTCAATTGTTAAAATGTTAATTGCTTTATTTAGTATAAGATTCCATCTAGGCTAAATGAGTTTGCAAGATCGAGGTCTTGGACTTATTTTCAAATATATAATTCCACCACGATATCCTCTTCAAAAGAAATTATTATTATCCCACCACTTAATAAATAAATAAATTCATTTACGCAAAAATCTCTAAATTAATTGAAAAAGATAGTATTAACCTCCAATATACATTAATTACTTTTAGGGACTAATTAAATTAGTCCTAGCGTTTGGTTTATAAATGTCTATATTTTATTTTAACAATAATTAAAATGTGCTTAAACTAAATCGACTAAAGGGTCAATTAAATTCATATTGAAATTTGCCCTATAAAGTTTAATCTCGAATACCTATATCTAGGTGGACTAAAAATATTCCCTTTAGTCAAATAACTACCAATAGAATAAATTTCCTAAATGATTAACTCCAATATAATTTAAAATTTAAGACTTCCTATTTAAATGTTTATTTAACATATATAAATTATGAATGTTAAATAAACTAATTAAATTAGAGACAAATTTATACATCTATAGTTTAAAACTGTATATGTATATTTATAAATATATTCATATGATTATATATATATATATATATATATATATATATATATATATATATATTTGTCTATCATACACCTATACAATTATACGAGAGGATAATCCCTTTTTTTAAAAAAAAAAACATACATTATTAACCTAATACCCATGAACCCTAATTTTATTAATATATTAAAAAAACCCTTTTATTTTTTTTGAAACCACTTTAGTTCTATTATTTTTCGAACACCCTAATCCAAACTGGGTTAGGGTTTCAAATTTCTTTCTTATTGCAAGGGTCGAGCGAATAAGGATGGTGGAGCATTTTGGAGAGGTGGAGGCCATGGGGGGGAGGGGCTCCCTACAGGGACAACCACTGCTGAGCCTACAGGTCGTGGCTCATAGAGGCGGCCTAGGCCGCCACTGTGGGATGCGGCCCGTAGCCCGGCAGCGCCACCGCTATGTGATGTCACCCACAGAGGGGGGTCGAAGCCTCCCCAACTGTGGGTTGCGGCCCACAGTGGCAGCTGCAAGCATCGTTGGGGGCTCGCTGCCCACTGTGCGGGGGGGCTGGCCCTGTAGGGACATCCGCAGGGGCTGAGCCCCTTTCCAAGGTTCTTCAAAAATATATATTTTTTTAAAATTTTGTTTTGTAATATTTTTTTTAATAAAAAAAATAATTTTATATATAGAAATATATTTGAATATAAATATATATATATATATATTTATATAAATATATTTTAAATATAAATATATATATATATATAAAATAAAAAAGATATTAATTAAATTAGATAGGCTTGTAGACGTCTAAAAATGGTCAACGCTTGTGGAGTCGTACTTTAACATTTGCGCATTGCCTTATTTTAGGGTTTTTGCATCACATTAACATTTCTCCTATGATTCGCACTTGGTCTTTATAATTTGCGAGCATCGAGTCTTTCTTCTGCATTTCTTCATTTATCTCGCTCTCGAATTTGGTCTTGTCGATAACAATATTTGTCATGATTTTGGTCAATCTTATCCTGTCATATCAATGTGCAAGCTCATTTGTCATCATTTTGGACATCGTCAATCCTAATTAGGGTTTTGTCCTCTTATCAATCTTGTTGTTTTGCAATCTATTTTGTCATCAATCCTTGTCTTCTTGTCAATTTTGTCATTTTGCGATCGATTTGTCATCGATCGTTGTCTTTCTCAATTATGTCAATTTGGATCAATTAGTCATTGTTCCTTGTCAATTGGCGCATTTATCAATCAAATCACTTATCAGCATTGGTCATTTATCAAGTCAGAATCATGATCAAATCGAATCGACGTCAATTATCTTTTGTCAGGACCTAATTGTCATCCTTGCATTTCTAATTCATCTTTTAGGGTTTCATGATTTTATTCATTTAACCCTGTTTGTCATTTCCCCCTCTAGGATTAAATAAATTATTTATTTATCCTCAGTCTTCATGTCACAATTAAATGTTTATTTAATTGGCTAACTAATTATTCCTCTTTTTGTGAATTAATTAATAAATGACAAATTATTAATTGATTTACCTAATTTCTCCTAATTCCTAATTTCCTAATTTTTCATCAATTTCTAATTCCTAATTTTCCAATTTTCTAATTCCTAATTTTCCAATTTTCTAATTTCCTAATTTCTAATTTTCAATTCTCTCCTATTTTTCTCCTAATTTCATGGGAATGACATTTCAATTTGTCATAATTTTTCATAATTGACAATCAATCAATTTTGACATAGAAATTTGTCATAATTGACAATCAATCAATTTTGACATAGAAATTTGTCATGAATTATCAATCAATCAATCTTGCATAGAAAGTGAAAATTTGTCATAATTTGTCATAATTGACATTCTTGATTTGCAATTTCCATTCGAATCTCTTCATGCTAATTTGATCTTTTCTCCAATTTGTCTATAAATTGGATGAATTTCTTCAATCCCAATCTAATCACTTTTTCGAATCCCTACCTAGTCGAATCAATCATGCTTCGAGTATTCTTGCACTACAATCTTGTCTACTTGCTTTCATATGATGCTTATGCACTAGTAGGTGAGATCCACAAACAAATCTATTTGAAGAAGAAAGAAGGACAATCGAGTCACATGAAGGAAATATTCAAGTCTGCATTTGGTTTGCTTAGTTGTCAATCTTGAATGTCTTGTTTTCATGTCTTTATTGAGTGTGTTTAGGATTGATCATTGCATTTGAGCTTTCATGATTGAGCTAGATTACTAATACTATTTGCTTTGATGATTTCCAATTTCCTAGCATACAAGGCTATTTAACTTTAGATTTTATATTCTGCAAATAAGTAAATGATTGACAAAGTTCAATAAATCTAATCAGCAACTATATAAATGACAGAGTTTAATAAGATATATTCAGCAACTACATTAACCTAGATTATTTTAATTAAACTTAGAGATATGCATGAGGAAATAAACTGAACATTTAATTTCAAAGTGACATGCATGCAATCATTAAACTTTTAAGAACAATACAAGCTTAAACCCAACATAATTATTTCATTTATGCAATAATCAATTAACAGAAATAATGCATTTATTTAAGGCATTTTTAGAATAAAATAGTGTCATTATTACATTAGGGTGAAATACCCAAACTAGTCCCTCATTTCTATTAAATGAGGACTTCAATTAAAATAGATACATTTTCTTTTCAAAGTAATTACAACATATAGTTTCCCTTTCACATTGCTGCACTTTAAAATATAAAATATTCCATTCCCAAATTGTTTTCTTTTTGCAATCAAATAACTCCAGCAACTTCTACTTGTCCTTTACTTTTCTTCCAACAACCTGCAATAAAATCATTGGCTATGACCATGGAGTGCTCACCTCCCAGCCTAGGCTTACTAGAAGCCACCCCTGAGTTTGGAGAACCAATTCCTAGATAGGTTACACACATGCAAACACAACAAATGAGGGAAAATAAACACAACAGTGTGAGGCCTCACCTCGACTCAGTCTGACATTCAGTGGATTTTATATTTAGACTATTATGGATACTTTATTTTGATGCATTTTGAGACTTAGAACTTATATGATTTCAGGATTTGGGATAACATTGCTATGATTTGATGATTTTACTTATATGCCTTATAAGATAGAACACTACATGATTGTTAGATAAGATGATATTGCAATGATAGATGTCGTTATTGAATTTGCAGGACTTTACTATGATGTATGGTTAAGTTTATGTGGATTGGGATGAAATTGTTTATGAGAATTTTGCTTGATAAAAGATGTATTTAATTTGTGCAGATGAAAATTGTATGCAAGTGATGATGTGTATTGTTATTCCTTTGAATTATATTATATGTGGATGTTTGAAAGTAATAATGTGTAAATTGAGATGCACAGGAAATTTACCATGTGACCATGGAAATTACGGAGAACCAAACCTAGACTTATGTATGTTCGTAAGCCAGGGGTTGTCTATTTGGAGAGACAACACCTCGTTTGTGTTGTATTTTATTCGTAACAGTACATGCTGCATGTGTGTTAAGTGTTATTTAAATTTAATGTGTAAAAAACCACAAGAGACAATTTCATGTTTTAATTTGTAAAAGTGTTTTATTTGTGTCACTTGACACGTGTGGATTTAAATTTAAATGTTTTATTTGTGTCTCTTGGTGGGAAAGTGTTTAACTATAATTTTTCTTAAATAATATAATGTGTTGTCATAAATACTTTGGGAATATAATCTTTGGAGTGGTCAACATATGTTTGACCCGAAAATAAACTTCAGAGGGGTTTAAAATGGGTTAAAAGAACACCTAGGGGTAGTTTAATAGGGTTAACTAAAGCCCATAAGGTATACCTAGGGGTTAGGGGTAATTTTAGGCAAGTTTCTACTTTTTAATGATCTTTTTAACGCTTTAAAAATTGGCTTTTTTGAGTTGTACGAAAATTGAAAATTAGAAGTTTAAATCTAATTGAGATTTTTCCTTTTGGAATGAGAGTCTTTTTGCATTCTGCTTTTCTTTCCTTTTTGGTTTTTAGAAACTTGTGAGAACTCAGAGAATGAGCTTCTTAAGCAAGATTTTTGAGAATTGGAGGGTAATCACCCACTCTCCATTTTTGGAGACGAGAAATTTTGAAAAGAAAAAGAATAGTTTTGGAATAGAAAATTTAACTAAGGGTAGAAGAAAGAAGATTCATGGATTGGGCAACTCTTCCTCAAATATCAAAACTACCATTGGGTAGATTAAGGTTGGTTTGATTGTCCTTTAAAATGGTTATTTTCTTGCATGTGTTTGAGTGTATGATTGGTGAAAGAAATCTGTGTTTTTGTATGTCTTGCTTTAGAATTTCTTTTGAAAATCTTGCATTATGTTTTGTTGTGTTTTGGGAGTTTTCTCAAGACCTCTTACTCTTGGGAGAGAAGAGGATCTTGTGGGTGGTAGGAGTGACAACCCTCGAGTGAGAGACTCTCGTTTGAGAGCGATCACAAGGGATCTTTGTGTGACCCTTGCTGCATGGCCTATTTGTGCAATGGGGGTCATAAGGAGGGATATAAGGCTAGAATGCCTTTGGGGGGCATAAGGAATATGGGGTTGAGATTCTTGATGTATTTATTGTGCCATGAGGTGGCTACTTGTTTTCCCATACTTGCAGTTCTCCTCAGGGTATTGGTCCACTACCACCCTTGAAAAGATCATCACCAAAGTGTGGTGCTGTGAAGCCAAGATGGGAGTGTGTCTGAAAATCTGTATGTATTTTGCCTTCTATGTGTTTTCCTGTTTGTTACCCATCTAGGAATTGGTTCTCCGAGGTCGGGGGTGGCTACCAGTTAGCCTAGGCTGGGAGGTGAGCACTCCGTGGTCATATTGTGTTTTATTATGCAGGAAAGTCAGGAGAAGAGAATAGGAATAGTGAAAAGATGCAGAAGATTATTGTTGAAGATACTTAAATCCATTTGCAGTTATTTTTTTAAATTTGATAGTAGAAAAATACCCTCATTCGTTGAATGAGAGGCAAGTTTTAAATTTGAGATAAGACATGAGATTTAATATTGTAGTTTAAAAAAGGAACATCATGTAATTTTGTAGAATATCGATAGAGTTGTAAAATGCCAGATATGTTTCTATTTCTATTTTGAAAAGTAAAGGGTTTGCTTTGATTTGCATGCAAAAGCTTCTTTTGTTATATAAAAAAAAAAGAAAATCAGTTTTATTTAAATCTGAGTTCTCCCTTTTTAGCTGAGAATCTATCTCCATTTTAATCGCAGAAAATCATGATTTGTATTTATTATAGAAAAGTATATTGCATTTCTAAATAGTATTTCCTAAGTTCAGAAGGAGAAAATAAAGCTTATAGATTTCCAATGTGTTAGGATAAATAGCTAGCAATAGATATACTTCATTCTTTATATCAGCAAATAAAATAAATTAAAAAAAAGAGCCTAAGCTTATATACCAATTATATATATATATATATATATATATATATATATATATATATATATATATATATATATATATATATATATATATATATATATATATATATATATATATATATACATTTATATGTGCGCATGTAATTTGATTTTACATAATGTTTTTCCTTTGTTATTTTGTTTAAAAAAAATTTGCATGTAAATCTTATTGAAAAAAAATATATATATATTTTCACACTTATAATTTTTATATTTATAAATTTATATAAATATAAATATATATATATATATATATAAATATATATATATATTTATGTAAAATATATTTAAAAAAAAATAATTTAAAAAAAAAGTAAAGGATTTTGGTGGCACGCGGACCCCACTGTGTGTGCACACAGTGTGGGCCGCGTGGCTTTCACTGTGCGAACACACAGTGTGGGCTGCTTCGGCTCCCACTGTGTGGACACACAGTGTCGGCCGCGACCGCCACTGTGTGGACACACAGTGGTGTGAGCTGCCAGCGGCTCCCACTATGTAGACACACAGTGGTGCCGCGCCGCCACTGTGTGTACACACAATGGCGCCCTCGGCCCGTCGCCCCCTTGCAAATAGCATAACCTGCATAAAAAAAATGTGGCCGCTGCCATGGGGTTTCGGCCCTGTGGGAATTAAATGGCAATCAAGAAAAAAAAAGGGATTAAACACTAGCCCGGGTAGGGTTAGGGTAAAAGACTTAAAAATAATATGTTGGATTAATTTAGTTTAGAGTTATTTAATATATAAAATAAAAATCCCTAATTAGGGTTGGAAAAATATTGACTATTATTATTGGAAAGATATTTTACAAGATTAATATATATATATATATATATATATATATATTTATATATATGTATAAGTATATATATATATAAATATAGATATATAGGTTATATTTTTTGTAGTAAGTATTTAATAGAGTTTTAAATACTTAAATACCTCCATATGATTACAAATAGAAAGTAAATGGAAAGTGAAATATATGAATTTAAGATTAAAGCCTAGCCTTACAATTTTAAATGTATTTAATGTGATTAATACTTAATTTTGCCCTAGTTAATTTAGTTAGAGCATTAAAATTTTAAAATGGAAGTTTAGTCTATATAGTCATTTTGGAGAATGAATTAATCTTCCTCTCCTAATTCTTTAACGTGATTGATTTAATAAAATTTAATGACTAGGTATCTCGTGGAGATAAAATTAGACCAGATAGATTTCCGCAAATAAAATTAAACAATAATCGATGTTTGGTTCGTTTCAGAATTAGCTCAAACATAGATATGGAAAATACATTAACGCTTGTCGTGTGAGCGAATTTGTTAATTAATTAGTATTTTTTTTAAAAAAATCTTTTCATTTTTGCCCTAAATTTTGGGCATGACATTTTGGTATCAGAGCAAGGTTTCCACACTAGGAACCTTACTCCACTTACGTTTCGCCTTAGAATATTTAAAATTATTTTGTTAAATTGATTTTATCAAACTTTTGAATTTAATTGAATTAATATTATTCTAAAAGAAATTAATTAATTGTTTTGCCTTATTTTCCTCTTAGGATGCCTCCGACGACGCGACAAGCTTGCAAGCATGGACGAGGTCCTAGATGTGTGTGCATAGCATGCGAAGAGGTAGAGAGGGAGGCATCGGTTCCAGAGGAGAACCCAGAAGCACCTCCCAAACAGCCAAATGAACCTAACCGAGACCTCTTAGCAGCCATTCAGAATCTTATTGGCATAGTTCAGGAAAGGATCCCAGCAGAGAACCCTCAGGTTAGGAGTCATGACTCTGGGAGTCATAGATCTGTTGATAGAGAATGAAGCAGGAGCCCAACTCTGATTCCTGTAGAGAGTCAAGGTGGTAATGAGCCAGAGTATGTGCATATGCCAGGACCACCTCCAGCGGTGGAACCAGTTTATTTTGAGAGAGCTCGTCGAGATCCAAGGGATCTCATCAGGGAGGTCATGCACCTCCAACCACCATCCTTCGGAGGGTTTATAGATGGAGTAGAGGCTAAGGCATGGCTTTTGAGTCTTGAGAGGTGCTTTGCGTTGCGTTCTTACGAGAGCAACTTGAAAGCATGTGTCGCAGTTCATCTTCTGAGAGGGACAACCTCCACTTGGTGGAGACAAGAAGAGTGCAAATGTGGATTAGTTCCTGATACTCTCACTTGGGAGATATTCATAGAGAGGTTTCATGAGAGGTACCTATCAGAACACTTTAGGCAGCGTCATATAGACAAATTTAATGATCTCCAACAAAAAGGCTTGCCAGTAACCCAGTATGAGAGTAAATTCTTTGAGTTGTTTCCTTATGTAGATTATCTAAAGGATGAGAATCTTGTAAACCGCTTCATCAGGGGATTAAATGCCGGTATAGCTGGGCCTGTTGAGATGTCCACTCCGGAGAGCCTTCGGGTTGCTGTAGAGAAGGCACTGATTGCCGAGGAAATTCAAGTCAGACCACAGGACAATAGGGATCGGTTTCAGAACCGAAATCCCGCACCTCAGACTTATGGATTCCAGAAACCACATTAGAAAGGAAACAACTGAAATTCTCAAGGGTTCTCCAAACCCCCTCCTCCACAACAGACACCACAGAACCAGAGGCAGAAGCCTCCACAGTATCAGCAGGGCTCCAAGCCCAAGCAGTGGCAGACTTAGGGAAAGAAACGTGATCAGAGAGCACAGGGGTAGTACACATAGCCGGCGGGGACTCAGCAGTCCTCCAGGGGTGGGTACAGTGGATCGAGTAGGACAGGAGGTCAGGCATTCTCTAGGCCTCAGGGTGCCCAATTCCAAGCATGGGGTGCTTGCTTTACATGTGGAGCCATGGGGCATATGGCGAGGGATTGCCCTCAAGGACAGGTGGCAGGGAGTCAGTGGATGGCCACTTCAGAGCTAACAATTAGTGATATGGGCAGCTCCCATAGAGTATTCGCAGCGGTTGACAACCGCCAGGTTGAGCATCAAGCCACGGTTATCGAATCTTCAGGTATAATCAAAGGTAACAATGTATCTATTTTGTTTGATTCAGGAGCTACTGACTCCTTTATTTCTCCATTGGTTGTGGAGCTTTGCGGGCTAGTGGCAACTAGACAGGGTGTCAGTTGGGAAGTGGAATTAGCTTCAGGAGCTAGAGTGTCAGTGGAATTAGAGGTTAGGGCATGTCAGCTGCAGATTGGAAAGACCACCACTTTAGTAGACCTTAGAGTGACTCCACTTGGATCTTACAGAATCGTACTTGGCATGGATTGGCTTTATGCCCATAGAGCTAAGATGGATTGCCGCCTAAAAAGGATCAAGTGTGAGGATGATCATGGTTCACCCATAGTTATTACCAGGATTCAGAGGCCCGTGTCTCTTCGTATGATCTCCGCAATGTAGCTTAAGCGGAGCATGCGGAAGGGATGTTAGCTTTTTGCTATCACTATCAGTGACAGAGGAGAAGAGGAGGAAAAAGAAACATCGCTCGATGACCATCCTATCCTTAAGGGATATTCAGATGTATTTCCTTCAGAGTTACCAAGAATGCCTCCCCGTAGAGAGATTGATTTTCATATAGACCTAGTACCAGGAGCCGAGCCAGTTTCCAAAGCACCTTATAGGATGACCACAAATGAGCTAAATGAACTTAAAGTTCAGCTTGAGGAACTTCTTGAGAAGGGTCATATTCGTCCTAGCGTATCCCCTTAGGGTGCACCAGTCATCTTTGTTAAGAAGAAGGATGGATCTCTCCGATTGTGTATGGATTATCGACAGCTAAATAAAGTAACCATCAAGAACCGATATCCTTTGCCCAGAATTGATGATTTATTCGACCAGCTTCAGGGTGCCAAAGTCTTTTCCAAAATAGATCTGAAGTCAGGATACCATCAGTTGAGAATAGTGGAAAGTGATATCCACAAGACCGCACTCTGCACTAGATATGGTCACTATGAGTTTACCGTAGTCCCGTTTGGACTTACGAATGCACCAGCAGTTTTTATGAGCCTCATGAATGGGGTGTTCCGTACCTTTCTGGACCATTTTGTTGTTGTGTTCCTCGATGATATACTGATATATTCTCAGAATGAGAAGGAGCATGAGGAGCACCTGAAACAGGTATTGCAGTGTTTGCAGGATAATCAGTTGTTTGGCAGCCTATCGAAGTGTGCTTTCTTTCGGTCTGAGGTTAAGTACCTTGGGCATATTATTTCTGGTGATGGGATCTCAGTTGACCCATCAAAGATTAGGGCCATTATGGATTGGCCAGCACCTACCAGTGTGACACAGGTCAGGAGTTTCATGGGCTTAGCAGGGTATTACCGACGTTTTGTCAAGGGTTTCTCCAGAGTCACACACCCTATTACTTCTCTTCAGCGTAAAGGGAAGAAATTTGAGTGGATAGAGAAGTGCGAGAAGGCCTTTCAGGAACTCAAGAAGGCACTTACTAGCACTCCTATCCTTGTTGTACCAGATCCTTCAGCTGACTTCATGGTTTGTATAGATGCTTCTCTAGAGGGTTTAGGGGCAGTTCTTATGCAGGGTGGTAGGGCCATAGCTTTCGAGTCTAGGAAACTTAAGACTCATGAACTTAATTGTCCCACTCACGACCTTGAGCTCACAACAGTAGTGCATGCACTTGTGAGGTGGAGACACTTCCTTTTAGGTCATCACTTCGAGTTGCATTCAGATCATTAGAGTCTTCAGTACATCTTCACTTAGCCGAACCTTAATGCACGTCAGAGGAGATGGATGGAGTTCTTGTGCGAATATGGTTTTGACATTCACTATATCAAAGGTAAGGAAAATGTAGTTGCAGATGCCTTGAGTAGGAGACATCATGAGGTTTACACCATATCCATGGGCACGGACTTGAGAGACCGTATACTACAGCACTTGTCAGAGGATGGATGGTATGCAGAGGTTTGTCAGGTAATACGATCTCAGGTTACTCTAGAAGGGAAATATGTGGATTATTCTTTGGAGTTCAATGGACTGTTACACCATAGAGGGCGCATTTATGTACCTTCCTCCGGAGGGTTGTGAGAGTTCATTGTCACGGAGGCTCATAGAGCTCCTTATGCAGCACATCCCGGGGTTAAGAAGTTGCATGCTGACTTGAGACAATTGTATCATTGGCTGGGAATGTAGCAGCTCATTGCTGAGATAGTAGCTCGATGCCTCGAGTGTCAGAGGGTAAAGGCAGAGCACCACCATCTCGGTGGGTTGCTTCAGTCTCATGCTATACCAGAGTGGAAGTGGGATACTATATCCATGGATTTCATCATTGGTCTTCCTATGTCTTCTCATCGCCATGATGCTATCATGGTGACAGTTGACAAGTTGACCAAAGTAGCTCACTTTTCACCAGTTCGTACTACATTCACAACTCCAGCAGTACCACAGGTTTTCTTGCGAGACATTGTTAGACTTCATGGCGTACCCCGCAAGATTATTTCTGACAGGGATTCTCTTTTCACTTCTTCCTTTTGGAAGTCATTACAGGCAGCTATGGGCACTAAGCTCAATTTCAGTACAACCTATCACCCGGAGACAGATGGTTAGACAGAGAGGGTCAATCAGGTGTTAGAGGATATGCTTCGCATGTATGTCATGGATTATCAGACCCGGTGGGAGGAGTATCTTCCCTTAGTGGAGTTTGCCTATAACAATGGGCATCACACTTCTTTGGGAATGCCACTCTATCAGGCATTATACGGCAGGCCTTGCAGGATGCCCTTGAGTTGGGATCGCATAGAGGATAGAGTTGCTATTGGTCCTGAGATAGTTCGGGATATGGAACAGTAGGTGGATTTGATTAGGTAGCGTCTCAGAGAGGCTCGGGATAGACAGAAGAAATATGCTGATGCAAAGAGGATAGATCGTAGCTACTTGGTTGGAGATAGAGTTTTCTTGAGAGTGCGACCGCATAAGAATCCAATCCGTTACAGAAAGGGTTCTAAGCTTGCACCTCGCTTTGTAGGACCTTTTGAGATTCTTGAGAGGATAGGCCCAGTTGCCTACCATTTAGCTTTTCCACCTAGCCTGTCACGCATCCACGATGTGTTTCATGTTTCAGTTTTGAGAAAATATATCTATGATGAGTCTCACATTTTAGATTGGGATGCCTTCTAGGTGGAGTCGGACGGGCAGCTAGCTTTGGAGCCCATTCGCATTTTGGCACGCCAGACATTGGCCCTTCGAGGTCGAGAGCTAGACCAGGTTAGGGTCCAGTGGGATTGTTATGATGAGGTTACGGCTTCATGGGAGGACGCAGCACGTATGAGATCAGAGTACCCCCACCTCTTTGATGAACTCCAGGAGGAAGTTCATGCCTAGAGGGGGAGGATGTGAGGCCTCACCTTGACTCAGTCTGACATTCAGTGGATTTTATATTTAGACTATTATGGATACTTTATTTTGATGCATTTTGAAACTTAGAACTTATATGATTTCAGGATTTGGGATAACATTGCTATGATTTGATGATTTTACTTATATGCCTTATGAGATAGAACACTACATGATTGTTAGATAAGATGATATTGCAATGATAGATGTCATTATTGAATTTGCAGGACTTTACTATGATGTATGGTTAAGTTTATGTGAATTGGGATGAAATTGTTTATGAGAATTTTGCTTGATAAAAGAAGTATTTAATTTGTGCAGATGAAAATTGTATGCAAGTGATGATGTGTATTGTTATTCCTTTGAACTATATTATATGTGGATGTTTGAAAGTACTAATGTGTAAATTGAGATGCGCAGGAAATTTACCATGTGACCATGGAAAGTACGGAGAACCAAACCTAGACTTATGTATGTTCATAAGCCAGGGGTTGTCTATTTGGAGAGACAATACCCCGTTTGTGTTGTATTTTATTCGTAACAGTACATGCTGCATGTGTGTTAAGTGTTATTTAAATTTAATGTGTAAAAAACCACAAGAGACAATATAATGTTTTAATTTGTGAAAGTGTTTTATTTGTATCACTTGACACATGTGTGGATTTAAATTTAAATATTTTATTTGTGTCTCTTGGTGGGAAAGTGTTTAACTATAATTTTTCTTAAATAATATAATGTGTTGTCATAAATACTTTGGGAATATAATCTTTGGAGTGGTCAACATATGTTTGACCGGAAAATAAACTTCAGAGGGGTTTAAAATGGGTTAAAAGAACACCTAGGGGTAGTTTAATAGGGTTTCCTAAAGCCCATAAGGTATACCTAGGGGTTAGGGGTAATTTTAGGCAAGTTTCTACTTTTTAATGATCTTTTAAACGTTTTAAAAATTGGCTTTTTTGAGTTGTGCGAAAATTGAAAATTAGAAGTTTAAATCTAATTGAGATTTTTCCTTTTGGAATGAGAGTCTTTTTGCATTCTGCTTTTCTTTCCTTTTTGGTTTTTAGAAACTTGTGAGAACTCAGAGAATGAGCTTCTTAGGCAAGATTTTTGAGAATTGGAGGGTAATCACCCACTCTCAATTTTTGGAGACAAGAGAAATTTTGAAAAGAAAAAGAATAGTTTTGGAATAGAAAATTTAACTAAGGGTAGAAGAAAGAAGATTCGTGGATTGGGCAGCTCTTCCTCAAATATCAAAACTACCATTGGGCAGATTAAGGTTGGTTTGATTGTCCTTTAAAATGGTTATTTTCTTGCATGTGTTGGAGTGTATGATTGGTGAAAGAAATCTGTGTTTTTGTATGTCTTGTTTTAGAATTTCTTTTGAAAATCTTGCATTATGTTTTGTTATGTTTTGGGAGTTTTCTCAAGACCTCTTACTCTTGGGAGAGAAGAGGATCTTGTGGGTGGTAGCAGTGACAACCCTCGAGTGAGAGACTCTTGTTTGAGAGCGATCACAAGGGATCTTTGTGTGACCCTTGCTGCATGGCCTGTTTGTGCAATGGGGGTCATAAGGAGGGATATAAGGCTAGAATGCCTTTGGGGGGCATAACGAATATGGGGTTGAGATTCTTGATGTATTTATTGTGCCATGAGGTGGCTACTTGTTTTTCTATACTTGCAGTTCTCCTCAGGGTATTGGTCCACTACCACCCTTGAAAAGATCATCACCAAAGTGTGGTGTTGTCAAGCCAGGATGGGAGTGTGTCTGAAAATCTGTATGTATTTTGCCTTCTATGCGTTTGCCTGTTTGTTACCCGTCTAGGAATTGGTTCTCTGAGCTCGGGGGTGGCTACCAGTTAGCCTAGGCTGGGAGGTGAGCACTCTGTGGTCATATTGTGTTTTATTATGCAGGAAAGTCAGGAGAAGAGAATAGGAACAATGAAAAGATGCAGAAGATTATTGTTGAAGATACTTAAATCCATTTGCAGTTATTTGTTTAAATTTGATAGTAGAAAAATACCCTCATTCGTTGAATGAGAGGCAAGTTGTAAATTTGAGATAAGACATGAGATTTAATATTGTAGTGTAAAAAAGGAACATCATGTAATTTTGTAGAATATGGATAGAGTTGTAAAACGCCAGATATGTTTCTATTTCTATTTTGAAAAGTAAAGGGTTTGCTTTGATTTGCATGCAAAAGCTTCTTTTGTTATATAAAAAAAAAGAAAATCAGTTTTATTTAAATCTGAGTTCTCCCTTTTTAGCTGAGAATCTATCTCCATTTTAATCGCAGAAAATCATGATTTGTATTTATTATAGAAAAGTATATTGCATTTCTAAATAGTATTTCCTAAGTTCAGAAGGAGAAAATAAAGCTTATCGATTTCTGATGTGTTAGGATAAATAGCTAGCAATAGATATACTTCATTCTTTATATCAGCAAATAAAATAAATAAATAAAAAGAGCCTAAGCTTATATACCAATTTTATAAATATATATATATATATATATATATATATATATATATATATATATATATATACATATATATATACATTTATATGTGCGCATGTAATTTGATTTTACATAATGTTTTTCCTTTGTTATTTTGTTTAAAAAAATTTGCATGTAAATCTTATTGAAAAAAATATATATATATTTTCACACTTATAATTTTTATATTTATGAATTTATATAAATATAAATATATATATATATATATATATATATATATATATAAATATATATATATATATATATTTATGTAAAATATATTTAAAAAAATAATAATTTAAAAAAAAAGTAAGGGATTTTGGTGGCACGCGGACCCCACTGTGTGTGCACACAGTGTGGGCCGCGCGGCTTTCATTGTGCGAACACACAGTGTGGGCCGCTTCGGCTCCCACTGTGTGGACACACAGTGTCGGCCGCGGCCGCCACTGTGTGGACACACAGTGGTGTGAGCCGCCAGTGGCTCCCACTGTGTGGACACACAATGGTACCGCACTGCCACTGTGTGTACACACAGTTGCGCCCTCGGCCCGTCGCCCCCTTGCAAATAGCAAAACCTGTATAAAAAAAACATGGCCACCGCCATGGGGTTTCGGCCCTGTGGGAATTAAATGGCAATCAAGAAAAAAAAAGGGATTAAATCCTAGCCTGGGTAGGGTTAGGGTAAGAGACTTAAAAATAATATGTTAGATTAATTTAGTTTAGAGTTATTTAATATATAAAATAAAAATCCCTAATTAGGGTTGGAAAAATATTGACTATTATTATTGGAAAGATATTTTACAGGATTAATATATATATATATATATAGGTTATATTTTTTGGAGTAAGTATTTAATAGAGTTTTAAATAGTTAAATACCTCCATATGATTACAAATAAGGACTCCGTTCATTATTGAGCGGTTTTTGGTTACCCGAGTTTTGCAGCAGTTCGGGAGGCAGCAGGGGATTCCACAGGGAGCGTGCTTGTATGCACGGCGGCAGCAGGATGTGGCCAATTGGGGGGCGACTATTGATTGTGCCGTGGCCATAGAGGAGTTCACAAGGCTGGCCGGACAGATCTGGGACTATGCCCCAGAGATACAGGATGCTGGGATGACCGACGAGTTTGCTCGTTTGTTTGCTACTCGGGCCGTGGCGAGGATCTCAGATCCAGAGGAGATGAGGTCGGCATTTGATTCAGATGGAGAGGAGGGGGGAGATGATGGGGATGACGGAGACGATGGAGATGATGGAGGTAGAGGAGCCAGGGGGAGGCAGGTTGGCAGAGGTGTACAGAGAGCAGTACGGCAGGGTAGGATTGAGAGGGGGAGAGGAGGATTAGCCATTGGCGCCAGGAGAGAGGGGAGAGTGACAGAGGTGCTAGCTGCAGTGGGAGGAGAGGAGGAGGTGGGGAGGCCAGCACAAAGGAGGAGGGTAGATATACTCCCACCTCCCATACCCAGGATAGGCCGAGTGGGAGGAGTGGCGCCAGCACAGGTACCACTGCGGGTCCGAGTGCCGGGTCATGTAGAGGATGCTCAGATCCGGACCCTACAGATTACTGTGCAGCAGCTGCAGGCACAGATTTTGACTTATCAGCAGCAGATTTCTCAGTTGACTACTGAGAGAGATACGGAGATAGAGCAGCGGGGTCGAGCAGAGGAGGCCTTAGTGACTGTGCAGAGAGCAGCGGCGGGTGGTCCTATGAGAGACACTCTTAGAGAGTTGACATGGAGAGTGCAGGAGGCTGATTATTATAGACAGCATTATGAGGTTGTAGTGCCCAGAGAACAGCGTGTAGTGAGCTTTGCACAGTCGAGATCGAGTCAATCTCGAACTGCTGGGTAACGATCTGAGAGCCGAGGAGTGACGGGGCCGGCAAGACAGGACCCTCCTGCAGATCCGGGGGCGAGTGTATTGGGAGCTAGACAGGATCTTCCTGGAGATCCAGGGGCAGGTGCATCTAGAGCTAGACCATCTCCATCAGGGGATAGTCACACTTGAGAGACATGGTCTCTGTTGTATTTTTTAGCATTGTATGCTTTGTACTGGACACAGTTTTGACACATTTTGTAGATTTTGATCATTTTTTGAGAGATATATATACAGAGCACCATTTTTGATCGATGTGATGTGTTTATGGATGAATGTTTATGTGTACCACTTCCTTTTATATGATGATGTAATGTTTACATATATGATGTAATGTGTGATGCAGGATGTATGTTTTTTATGCTGTGAGATGTATCTTGAAAATGAGATGTATGATTTAATATGCTACTACATGTAAAATGATGTAATGATGCAAAATGATATGGGATAATAATGTAAAACGATGTGCGACTAATTGTAAAATGATATGCAACTAATTGTTTTTGGAGCATCCCTCATTCTGTATTTGCCATCCGATATAACCATTTATTTGCTTTCTTTGTAAATATCATCATGGAGCATTTATTGATTTTTGGATATGTTGAAAATTTGTACAAGCATAATGGTATAATTGAACCATAATGACCTGAGTAAAATTTACATGATATTTGATTTTGCAAGATAGCACAAGTGTCAAGGTATAATTGAACCAGGACAACCTGAGTGCGTATTGTGTAAACATACAAGAGTAGATCAGTTATATGCGTGAAATGGAATCAGGCCTTCAGTGATATGTAATGTATCACGTCTCGAGGCAAATATTCACACAGTATAAGTGATCGCCTCCCAGACAGAAGACTAAGAAAATTTTGGAAGTTCCTCCTGATCTCTGGCTTTGAAGCTTTTGATGAGATAAGGAGAAGATTCCAATAATTTAAAAAGTTCAAAATACAAAAATAATCAAAACCTGTATGCGATAATGCAACATTTAGTACTTCAGAAAATCATCCATCCTTGAGATTCTTGTGTATTTGTTTGTGTTTTGGTTGTTGTGATGAAGTGTAGTTGTGTTTGTTGGATGTCCTGCATCTGAGTGTTTGCAATAGTTGGCATGTCTTGAATGTTTGTAAGTTTTTGAACAATTTAATGCCCCTAGCTGAGTGTACCTCTGGATATGATTATGTACAGTGATTTCCAAGCCATGGTGGAGTGCAGTAGATGGATTACTCAGGATAGTGACTATGCTAAGTATGTCCTGAATGGATATATGCCAAGTGTCAGGCGATGGCCGATAGTCTTTTGATGGATAAAATGGCATGGACATAGATAAAGGAGCCAGTCTTTCACAAGGGCGTTTGTTTACCAGATTTTCACCATTTGTTTTTATTGTACTTTGTATTTTTGCTTTTTCTGGATTTTTTGATTTTTTTGTTTGTTTTTGGCTTTTTCCGTGCACTAGGCTACCTTAAGTATAGTACTTCTTCAAATGAATGCTGTTAGTTGGATCATCAAGCACATCTCCTTCAGAATTTGTTAGCTGATAGGCACCTGATCCATAAACTGAAATGATGACATAGGGACCCAACCAGTTAGGTTCAAATTTCCCTTTCTTTTCTCTATCTTGCTGATTTCTTGGATTTTCTTTTAGGACCAGATCACCAACCTTGAAGTTGCGAGGAATGACCTTATGATTGTAACTCCTGCACATGCGTTGCTAATATGCTTTGAGATGAGTATAAGCATGTCGGCGTCTTTCATCTAATAGTTCCAGTTCTTGCAGTCGATTAACTCGATACTCCTCATCGGGGATTAAACCTTCCAAAGAGACTCTAAGAGATGGAATTTCTACCTCCAAGGGTAAAATAGCCTCAGATCCATATACCAATGAATATGGTGTTGCCCTTGTAGGTGTGCGGATGCTGGTCCTGTAGGCCCAAAGTGCTGGATTGAGTTGTACGTGCCAATCTTTGCCTGCATCATTCACTGTTTTCTTGAGGATTTTTAGGATTGTTTTGTTAGATGCTTCTGCTTGACCCTTTCCTTGTGGATAGTATGGTGTAGAAAACCGATGTTGGATTTTGAATTTTTCACATAGTTCCTGCACATCTTGGTTTTTGAAAGGTCGTCCATTATCTGTGACGATTGAACTTGGAATACCATATCTGCAGATCAGATAATTCAGGATAAAAGAGGCAATTTGTTTCCCGGTTACTGTGGTCATGGGAACTGCTTCGATCCATTTGGTAAAGTATTTTGTTGCAGTTATAATGAACTTGTGTCCATTTGAAGATGAAGGATGTATTTTGCCAACCAGGTCCAATCCCCACTGACAAAAGGGCCAGGATGTTGTAAATGGCTATAGTTCCTATGCTGGTGCATGTATCAGATTGCCATGGATCTGGCATTTAGGACATTTCTTGGTGAAATGATATGAGTCTTTCTCCATTGTGGGCCAGTAGTATCCCATTCGTAGAATCTTTTTAGCAAGAGTAGTGCCGCTTGAATGTGTGCCACAAATACCTTCATGAAGCTCGTGTAAAGCTGAATCGGAATCATTACGATCAAGACAATGAATAAGAGTACCATCTAGGCCTCGACGATATAAGGTATCAGCGGTAAGGGTGTAACGAGCAGCTTGGCGGATAAAGTTACATTTTTGGTTACGAGATTGGTCAATGGGTAAGATATTATGCTTGAGGTAGTCATATATTGGTCCATATAACGGAGAATCTGAACCGGTTAAGGCATATATAACCTGGGATTCAGAGTGGTCATAGGCGGGGGAGAACAGTTGCTCTACCAGGAACTCATAACGACTCTGTTGTTCTAGAATTTGTAGTAATGAAGCGATCATAGCCATTGCATCGGCTGCTTTGTTGTTCAACCTTGGTATTTGTTCAAAGGTGATGTGCACAAAATACTGTTTGAAATCATCCACCATCCGTTTGTAGGGTAGTAACTTGTCATCTTTTGTCTGATAGTTGTTGTTGATTTGATTGATGATCAGTTGTGAGTCTCCGTAGACCTTTAATTCTGTGATTTTCCATTCGACAGCCATTTTGATGCCTATGACCAATGCTTCATATTCAGCCATATTATTTGTACATGGAAACATAAGTCTGTATGATCTCGGCATAGTGTGTCCTTCAGGGGTGATGAATAGAATGCCAGCCCCTGAACCATGTTGTGTATAGGATCCATCAAAATATAGGGTCCATTGTTTGGAGGAAAGAGCAAGAACGTCCCTGTCTAGAAATTCAATGTCCATGGTTTGTTTTCCTGGTAGCGGTGCTTCAGCCATTTGATCTGCAATTGCTTGTCCTTTGATGGCTCGTCGTTCTGTGTAGTGGATGTCGAATTCACTGAGAATCATGACCCATTTAGCCAATCAACCTGTGAGAGCTGCCTTGCTGAGTAGATACCTGAGAGGATCAATTTTGGCTACTAGCTTGATAGTGTGTGCTAGCATATAGTGTCAGAACTTTTGAGATGCAAAAACAATTGTTAAGCAAGCTTTTTCAATGAATGTATAATTGAGTTCATAGCCATTCAATGTTCTACTGATGTAATATATGGCGCGTTCCTTTCCTTGTTGATCTTCTTGTGCCAATAGTGCCCCCAGTGAAACATCTGTTGTTGAGATATACAATATAAGAGGCTTTCCTGCAATTGGTGGTACTAGAACTGGTGGATTCATCAGGTACTATTTAATTTGGTAAAAAGATTCTGCACACTTAGTCTCCCATCTGAATGGCACATTTTTATGTAGCAAGTGGTTAAATGGCAGACTTTTATCTGCTAGTTGAGCGATGAATCGCCTGATTGATTGAAGTCGTCCTTGGAGAGATCAAAGTTGACTGATATTCTTTGGTGGTGGCATATCCATGATGGCTTGTACCTTTGCTGGATTAACTTCAATACCTTTAGCTGAGACGATATAACCTAGTAATTTTCCTAATGTAACCCTGAAGACACACTTCTTAGGGTTGAGGTGGACTTTGAATTTCTGCAACCGATCAAAGATCTTTGTTAGGATGTCGAGATGTTCAGCTCTGGTGAAATATTTTGCTAGTAAATCATCCACATAGTCTTCCATAAATGTGTGCATCATATCATGGAATATGGTAGTCATTGCTCTTTGATAAGTGGCGCCTGCATTCTTTAAGCCAAAAGGCATAACATTCCAACAGTATGTTCCCCAAGGATAGGTGAATGTTGTTTTGTCTTGATCTTTAGGAGCTATTTTGATTTGATTATAGCCTAAGAAACCGTCCATTAAGGAGAGCATTGCATGACCTGCTGTAAGATCTACAATTATATCAATACTTGGCAGAGGAAAGTCATCCTTTGGGCAAGCTTTATTGACATCTCTGAAGTCAGTACATATTCTGATACTACCATCTAGTTTTGATACTGGAACAATGTTAGAAATCCATTCTGCATAGTCAATAGGTCGGATGAATCCGACATCTAATAATTTCTTTAATTCCGTTTTGACCATGAGTGCTACCTGTAAATTCATCTTTTGTAGCTTTTGCTTGACTGGCTTGACTCCTGTAGAGATGGACAAGTGATGCATGATTAGGTGTGGATCTACTCCGGGCATATTAGCATATGACCAGGCAAAGTTAATTTGCTGTCCTTTAAAGAAGATGATGAATGCCGATCTTTCCTCCTCTGTCAAAGATTCTGCAAGGTGAATGTGTCTGGCTGCTTCTATGGTACCAATGTTGATTGATTGAGTGGACGCAATCAATATGGGTGATCGCTCATGAAAATGTTCAGGAAGAGTGTCAAGTCTCCCATCGTTAGGTGCCTTAAAAAGGTTTTCACCCTTAGATGCGTCCTTTATTTTTACTTTTTTGTGATCTATAGCTGCCATTGACTGGTTTTCAGCATTAGATTCATTATTTGATTTATTTTTGTGACTAAGAGACTTGGCACTCCTTGAAGAACAGGCATCGTTATTTGTTTTACTGGTAGAGCCTGTTTCAGGATTGACGGTGCATAAGTAATGGATAATAGATTCATCATTTGGAAAAATTGGGATATCATGAGTCTCAGGTTCATTCCAGTTGATGAGATCAGGGAAGACAAGCGGTAAGGAATCATTGTGTGGGTTAAGGTCAGCTACTGTAAGTGTTAGGATAGAGTTATCATCATGATGGGTCTTAATGTTAAAGAAGTCTAGGGTTTTATCGAGGTCTTCGATGGTATCATCTTCTACATAGACTTGTTCGTAATATTTCTGTTCGCTTTCCTAAACATCATAGATATGTTGTGGTCCAAACTCAAGAGGTCTATCCTCTGCATTATATTCTTCTTGAGAAATGGATATGAAATCAGTATCATCTGGGATATTTGTAGTAGTATTAGAGCAGGTACCCCATTCATAGTCATTTGAATCTGTCTCATAATCATCATCCCAAATTCTATTTGTGCTATAAACAGGGATGTTGTATGGCGAAAACAAATCTTTGATAATGGATACTATTTTGATATTCTATGTTGAGTCTGTATCCGATCCATCTTCCACGGTCTGGATTTGTTCATAGATTGTGTTTTCTCAGGGAGGAATGACGGTTTCTTGTGGTGACATGATTTGTTTTTGAGCCATTGGTGTATGAATATGAGCCACTGCTGCAGATATGGCCTTCTTATGATTCAAAAGCTTTCCCTGATATATCTTCTGATCTTGACGTTCTCGTGCCTTGCGGATTGTTTCTGCTGATTCAAAGAGAGCTTCTTGCCAGGATTCTTCCTTGTACTTCTTCTTTTCCTTCCATTGAGGTTTTGCATTTGTGTGTGGCGGCCTTTTTAATAGGAAAGTGAATTTAGAACCTAATCCTGCTTTATTTCTACTAGGTTGTGAAGGAAGATCTATAGGTTCAGTGACTCCTTCTTGGTGTTTCCCAATAGGTCCTTTACCGCCATATCCCATTTGTTTCATGATCAAGTAGCCTTTTCCATATAGGTGCGTCGGTAGAACAATGTCTAGAGCGGCCGCTCTATTAGCTTCTTCTTCATCTTTGTATAGCCAGTTAAGAACGTCTTTTTCTTCTGATTCATGTGCTAGAGTCCCCAATTGGATGAAAGTACCATCAAATTTAGTTATGGGCTGAGTTGCCAGATGTGTTGATATAGTAGGTAAACCATGCGATCTAGGTGATGTTGGCAATCTGGTCAAACATAAAGGCTCCATAGAGTATTCACCCATGCCTTGGTCTTTGATTTGTATTTTCTATTTGAAGTCTCCCCATAAGGAGTTGGATTTTGCCATTGGTGGATCAGATGTGGAAGACCGCTACTTTTCTCTGTTATAAGGAACCAAACTGTCTTGGGCTGCCCCCATTGCATTGCAATGTTGAAATGGATTGTGATCAGCTGATATGGAGATTTCATGTCCATCATAAGGAAACTTGACACACTGGTGATATGTAGAAGGTACTGCTTGCATTTCATGTATCTAGGGTCGGCCTAATAAGATATTGTAGGTGAGATCAATATCTAAGACTTGACATATAGTATCCTTTTGCACTGGTCCTACTTGAATAGGCAATATCACTGTTCCTTTAGAGGACCTTTCCTCATCATCATATGCTTTTATGGTAATCTTTTTACAAGGATCAATAGATTCTTCTGAGAAACCTAGCGCACAGATAAGCTTTAAAGTACATATATTAAGTCTGGCTCCTCCATCTATTAAGACTCTTTTGACATGGTGTTTGCAAACAATGACTTCAATATGTAGAGGAGTACTATGCGGATGACTAAATGAAGTATTATCATGCTCTGAGAAGGTGAGGTTATGAGATTCTGTCATATGGGCAACCATAGCTTGGAATTTGTCTGTATCCAGATTTTGAGGTACATTTGTTTCTAATAGCGCTTGTTCCAATATGTCTTTGATGAAGGTGAGGTTATGAGATTCTGTCATATGGGCAACCATAGCTTGGAAAATGAAATTAGGGTTAGCCAACTGGACCTGTAATATGGTCGTGGTCTCCCCTATACCAAAACAATTGTAATTTATTGGGAGATGAATCAATTTACACACTTTCTACAAGCACGGAATCCTACACATCATACGAACTTCACCAATTTAAATAAAAAAATTTCCAAAAAAATATTGATTCATCTCCCGAGGGGGCATCACATCAAATCTGGGGCATCACTGGCAAGTTAAAAAAGTGACACAAAAATTGCATTTGATCATAAAAACACAAAAACAATCATTTTTCTTTGAAATAACATGTGCACACACGTCACTTCAAAGAGGGGCAAAATGTAGACGTATAAAAATGACCATATTCCTAAATGAATATTTTATGTTCATTTCCTTATTTAATTAAATCCAATTTAATTAAATTATCCACATTCTTCTATTTTATTAAATAAATTACTCAATTTATTTAAATAAAATTCACTATATCCATTTAATGAATAAATCATTTTATTCAATTAAATCCCCCTAGCAACTTTTAATTAAATTCAAATTTAATTAAATAGTTATCCTAAATTGAATAAATCAAATTTATTTAATTACAACCAAATTGAATGAAAATCAAATAATTCAATTAAATCCTATTATCCTCCCCATCCACTTGCAAAAACCCAAACCCCTTCCTAATCCCTTCTAGAATCTTCTAATCAATTCTAATTAACCTAACCCTTCCTCTAAACTTTGTCACATCCCTAAGCAAAGGGAGGTCACTTCTCAAATGGCCCAAAGTCTTGGATAACCATTGAAGGTTTTCAACCTTCAACCACCAAAACCCTTAAAGTCTTTGAAAACCATTGAAGGCTTCCAACCTTCAACCACTTAATCCCCAAAGTCTCCAATAACCATTAATGGTTAATTCAAACCCTCCCACATGGTTAAAACATTTGTTTTGACTCAACCTCTACCCAACCCAAGGGTCTCATCAGGCCATTAATGCTTTGACCATGATTATCTCTTAATCATTTGCACAAAGGTTTATCTTTGGATTAGATCTTAATTCATTGGGTAAACCTAACTTAGACTTGACCCTTAGCCTTTAGATAACCATGAGGTCTTCTCAGGCCTTTAATGCCTCCAACCTCTTCTTTCAACCCAATCCTATGTGGACATTTGTCACTATTTCATTGGTACAAATTGTGCACATGGATCCCCAACTTTCAAACTTGGCCCTTGATTAAACCTTTCAATCCTGACCATCCATTGCCCTGTTTATGCTATAAATAGAGCTCTCATTCCTCCATTTTTAACAATCATCTTTCAAATTTGAAGCATCACACTTATGCTCAAATTCTTTCAAGCTTTCATTTCATATATACTCATCATTTAGCCTCTTTTAGATCATAAATTAGACTAATATGCATGCTTAGATTACTTTCTTTATCATTTTAGTTCAATTATAGACTAAATATAGTATGCTAGGATAGTATCCATACTAATCTTGTCATCTTACCATTTAGTTTATTGCATTTTTAGCATCATACATAGCTTCACATCTATTTCATACTAAATTTAGCAAAAGCATCTCTCGTTCTCATATTTGCCATCCCTGAACCATTTTGCTTAGTGATCTGAGAGCAAAACATTGGTTTGAGGGACATTGTGAGATAGAGAACCATGGGACCCTCCTTGGGAAGCTGAGTAACACTACGTTACTCCATAGCTTGCATCAAGAAGTCCTGTGTGTGTGTGTGGACTAGTTATCTAACATATTTTCACATATTAAGTTTTATTCATCATTTTGGTTCCTTATAACCTCATGCTCTGAGAAGGTGAGGTTATGAGATTCTGTCATATGGGCAACCATAGCTTGGAAAATGAAATTAGGGTTAGCCAACTGGACCTGTAATATGGTCGCGGTCTCCCCTATACCAAAACAGTTGTAATTTATCGGGAGATGAATCAATTTACACACTTTCTACAATTTTTATATGTCTACAATAACCACAAAAATGTTCACCACATGACACAAGTATTTTTGATGTGGAAACCAAAATAGGTAAAAATCATGGTGAGATGGGACTCACAAGATAACTATCTTGAACTCTTCTAAAGTTTGCCCTCTTAGGAGCCAAGCCTATTAAAGCTTTTACAAAAGTCCTACTAAGAACTGATCCTATTAAGAATCACCCGGTTAAGGGATTGACTGCAAATGCCTTTAGAAGCAAGTACCTTGATAGGAGTAACCTCGGTAGATGATTTGAAAATACAAGCTAATGGATCACCTTGTTAGAGGATTTGAGAAGTAACCAAGCTTGTTAGAGCTTACCCGATTAGAGGATTTTAGTTCTGCTGTAATTGTTAGAAAACAACAGGGGTTTGCTTGATCTGTCTAAATAAAACTACACTTGCTTGATTAGATCCTTTTAAGCTCCTATCTTTCTTTACTCAAACTGTAGACCCATTATCTGGTTTGGAAACCACACACTCAACTGATCTCTACCAACACCTTCAACTAGACAACTTCATTGACCTTATAAACAAATCAATTAGGTCGATAACACAATAAAAAATTAATTCTCTCACCAAGATTACAAACAAATTTGGTTCAAATATGATTGTTGGATTACATAGCAATCTCTACACATCAATCAAGAAAACTTCAACTGCTCCTTGATTACCGATTCATCAAGCTCAGTAACTCATCATGCACTTTTCATTAGATGCAATACACTTTTCTCATTCCCTAGACAAAAAAACATGCCAAAACATTTTTAAATTGTCTTCATACAATGACCATACGTGTCACCATCATTACTGCTCAACATTAGATCATAAACCAACATACCCAATTCAACAAACTTAATCGGTTAGGGTTTAACAAAAACAACTAGTAGGGTTCACCAGTTACATTACATAGATAGGGTTTAACCTTTTACACCAATTACCGGTTTACAATGTCTTTCACAAAGCTCTTCCTATCAGTTACAAGATAATATCAACAATAACAACAATATCAACAATATCACTACCGATTAATTGACATCAATGACAACATAACACATCATTAATGCAATCTTCATGCAAATGCCAACATGATGAAGCACTTTTGTGAAACCTACAACAATAGCTTCAATGGAGGAGGCTACTGTTAGAAAGCTTGAGAAATTGTTCAAATGAGAGAAAAGGGTTACTTTACATCTTAATATATGTTAGCGCTTTCCTTTGTAGCCCTAAGATCCAACGATAGAGATTAAAATAATCTAATCGATGAGATTCTTTGCACAACCCATTAGGATTGTGGCTGAAATTTTTTTATGGAAATTAAAATAATTAATTATGACTAGCATCATAGTGTGCGACCATGATGTTAGGTACCCATAACTTGGTGTAACTTAAATATATATTATATCAAAGATATATATTTATATCTACACACATATACATATATATATATATATATACGTATATACAAATATATAAAAATATATATATAAATATAAAAATATAAGATATATATATTTATATACACACATATATATACATATAAGATATATATATAAATTTAAATATATATATATACATAATATGTATATATATGTATATATAAATATAATATATGTATACATACACATATACATATACATATGCATATGTATACATATACATATACATATATATGTGTACATAAATACATACATACATACATACATATAACTATTGTCGAAGCATAAATCTAATGTTTAGTTGTATATTTTATCTGATGATCAAATTAGTCATTTATAAATCATCGAGCTCACTTTTATTTATTAAAAAAATATTTGTCCAAATTCTAACGAACGTTCATCGAAATTATGATGAACGTCGAGCATAAATTAAAAAAACAATCAAAATTTCACATTAAATATCATAGGTATCCAATGAAACATCTAATTATGCATCTTTCGTTAGAAATTTTCATCGGATTTTGTAGTCAAATGAGTTAGTGCTAAAATGAATGCAAGGAGAGTGAAATTGGACACACTAATTAAAGGTGTACAATTTACAATGCTATAGGAATATTGAAAGCTCCAAAAATCTCCCAAATAATGGTCCAAACTATGCAAGAGAACTAAATACTTTTGAACTTGGTGTTGATATCATGGAGGAAGCTTAGACTGAAGCTACAACCAATCAATCCTATGATATGATCATTCTCGTTAACTCAAACTAATTACTTCCATGGTGTCTTTGGCTTAAGAATGAGTCCATAAAGATGAGGCTAGAGATTAAGTCATCTACAATGTTTGATTTTTCCTTTTGCCCATGACTCATAATTGCCCGTAGTTGAAATGATTCCAAAAGGATTTGTTGCATAACCTATGATTAAATCAATGATATGGTCCCTATAGGAAGAATGCATGCCCAAGCCTTTAGAAGTAAAAATAAAATAACTATTGAGTAAAAGGATATTTAAAAAACTAAAGATAATGCTCTCCAGCCAATATGGGACTAAAGTCCCTATGAAACCCAGCCAATCCAAACTGTGGATAGGCCCACCAAACACCTTTGTTGCACAACATACTAAATCTATGAAATATTTTCCAAAGACTTCATAATTTTATAACATGTGATTCTGCACAATAATGAATTGATTAGTTAGTAGGTTTGATAGTTTATAAAGGAAATGAACTCTATGCAGGAGTTTCTTAATGCATGCTTCACAAATGGTTGTTGTGAAGCCAATGATAATTCTCCAGAAAAACAACCAATGGTCTTCATGTAAAAATAGGCCCAAAATATAGTTATAAACTGAAATAAAAATAGTGTACAGGGTAAAATAGGGCACTAGCCAAAGAGAAATGACTAAAATATAACAATCTAGCTTTTATTTCTTCTATCTAACAACATACTATTACAATTTGGGTTGTTGTTGCACCAAAATATCCATCTCTTAATGATCGATACAACCACTAGACTTATAGAATCCACAAGAGGTGGTAAAGCCATGTCACAAACCTAAGTGCTACGCTACACAACACAAGGAGACCAAGGGTGCACACCTTACAACAATCCCCCCACCAATGCAAGCAAGGGGTTTGAAATTGTGACCAAGCTCTGGTACCACTTGTTACAAGTGTGGTTGTCATTGGACTAAAAGATCAACCAGTTAATGCTTGATACAACCACTAGACTTATAGAATCCATAGGAGTTGGTTAAGCCATGTCACAAACACAAGCATTGCACTGCACAACACAAGGAGACCAAGTGCACACACCTTGCAATGCCTACATCCACAACACATTGTGTGTTCCATTGCATTTCTCAGCTTCATATTATAGCTAAGTTTAGAAGCTTCTATAATTATAGATAATTCTCAAAAAGTAGAAAGTTCTTTTACCTAGACAACTTCTAGCTATTTCGTATTTCTAGAAAACTCTATTTCTCTAGAACATTCTAGAAAATCTTACACCTTAACATCTCCCCTTAATATTTGCTACAAAATTACCAAGAAGATACAAAAGAGATACAAAGAAGAGGGGAACATTATAATACTATCCCCCCTTAATATTCACCTCTACCATACCAAACATTCCTCTTAATTTCAAAAATTTGGCCTTTGTCATACTCTTAGTAAATACATCAGTTGTTTGTTCTTCACTTGGACAAAATTGAAGATGGACAGTAGCTTCTTGGACCAAATCTTGAATGTAGTGTACATCGAGCTCAATATGCTTTATTTTTGCATGAAGAACTGGATTGTTGGCAACTTGGATGGTGCTTTGATTATCACAATACAAAGTAGTAGCTGAACTTTGGGAAAATCCAAACTCAAATAAAATATTTTGAATCCAAATTGCTTCCTTTCTTGCTTCTTTTGTTGCTCTATATTATGCTTCACATGAATAAAATGATGTAGTTGTTTGTTTTTTGTTGTTCCATGTATTTGGACCTATCCCAAGTTAGAAAACACAACTTCCTATAGATTGTCTATCATCTATACCACCTCTCCAAACAAAACTTGTATAAACCAAAGAAATTGAAGACTTATAGCTATAGTGGATGTCGTAGTGTAGTTTTCCATGAATGTATCTCAAAATTCTCTTAGCAGCCAACCAATGACTTTTCTTAGGTGCCTACATAAATATAGATACTACATTAACTAGAAAACAAATATCTAGTCTAGAATAAACCAAATAAACCTATATATCAACAAGTTGTCTATATAAATTGGCATATACTCCTTTAGAAGTACATTCTTTAGTAAGATTGACTCCTGATTGAAAGGGAGAAGCAATTGGCTTGCATGAACAAGCATGTTAAATTTTTCTAATAGATCTAAAGCATACTTTGATTGTGAAATGAATAATCCATCATTAAGTATGCAAACTTATAGTCCAAGAAAATAATTTTCTCCCAAATCAATCATATGAAATGTCTTCTTAAGATCATATTTGAAATCATTGATCAACCCAATATTTGGTCCAATAATAAGTAAATAATCTACATAAACCACAACAAAAATAATATCTTCTTGAACTTTATTTACATGAATATTTGGATCAGATTTACGCTTTTTAATCCCATGAAGTAGAAAGTACCTATCAATTTTCTCATTTCATTCTTGTGGTGCCTGTTTTAGTCTATATAGTGACTTCTTTAATCTGCCATGATTAGGATTTTCTTGATCTACCAAACCTTGTGGTTGATCCATATATATTACTTCATATAAATCTCCATTTAAGAAAGCATTTTTTGTAAGGAAAGCAAAGTACAAAAATGCCTTCTAGAATGCCAATTTCTTAGAGGAAAGATCATGTAGGTGTAGAACACAAGATGCCACTAAGAGAGGGGTAGTGAATCAGTGGTTTCCAAACATAACCCTTTCAATCCTAAATGTGAGTATCGGTTAAGATATCAAAGACCAAGTAAAAATACTAGTAAAATAAGAGAAGAGATCAATATGCAAGAAGACACAATGACACATCATATAACACTAGATATATGAGGAAGACCTAATATGGGAAAAACCTCAGTGAGAAATCTTGCTGGAGTCTACTGCTCCAATCCAACCTCACAATAAAACTAAATATAAAGTTTAGGGCACCAACTCAATGAGCACCAACCCAAGGAGCACCAACCCCTGCACCGAACACCAACTCAGTGATTTCAATGACTGTTAATAATACAAAAGTAATAACCCGATTACAAATTTTTTGTAACCTCTGCAATTAATTATCTCTTTTGGTTCAACTCTTCTCTTCTAGTTAAACCCTTCTCTATTCTCTATTCTCTATTGGTTCTCTACTACAACTTTGCTAGTTCAGACATAGTCGATTAGGTGAACTGACAGACTTCTGCAACTACTTCACTAGTTACCTCAACCCTTACAGGCTAAATCTCTTTCTATCACTGCCTCTGCTCTACTTTTGTCTTGTTGAAACTTCTCTAACACTCACTCTTCACCACTTCACTCACTGTTTCCCTCTTACTGGTTGGACACAACTAGTTGAATGATCTGTTCGCTTCTATGAGATCTCACTAGTCACTTTAACCACACCAGTTAAATCCTCTTACCAGTTCTCTCAAGCATGTCATGCCCAAACTTTGGGCAAAAACGGAACAACAAATTTTATTTTTTTTGGCAACATAAATACATTAAATCATCTACGTTTTAGAAAAAGAATGAATAAGTTTTATCTTAACTAAGGGTTAACTCTGGGTTAAATAGAATACTTTACTAAGTTGATTTAAATAACTAAAATGATATGGCAACAATAATTAGAGAAGACTAATTATTCCCTAAAAGGGGTCATCGTCACTTAATTAATTAATTAACTAAATTAATTATTAACCCCAAATTAAAATATCTCCAACAATTGTCCAAGAGACATTAATTATCTCAATAGTATTAAAATACTCAAGAATAATAAAAATATTGTTAACTTATATTAAAAATAATTAATTGAGCAACTGCGAAAGCACGTTTAATTAGATTAATAAAGTTAACCTAATTCAAATATAATATCAGACTAGTTAATTCATTTTATATTAAATTCAAATTTAAATCCCCTTGGATATTTAATTCTCAACTATTAAATATTTGACAATCAATGACCTCATAGGCTAAAATTTTACATTATACATTTAATAATTTTCATTAATAAAATCCCCTAAAGGAAGTTTAACCCAACATCCATATTTAATTAAATATGAAAAATAACTATATAAAATTCCTCATTAAAAACCCTAGTTAATAAAATTAAATCAATTATGCGATTAATATAGCTATATAAAAATTAATCCCAAATTTTAATTAAACCTTGATAATTAAGACTATATTAAAATTAATTTCACCCTAGTCAATATTAGGAGTTAATAAATCCCACATATTGACTATAGCTAACTAGGAGGGGGGGGAGATTCTTTTTTTTTTTAATTTTAAAAATGAATTCCCCCTCATTTCATTTTAATATAATTTAATTATAAACCCTAACTAGGGTTGATCTATTCCTATACTTAACCTATTCTTTTTATTCTTTCTAAATGCTAACCCTAACCCAAATATGGGCTAGGGTTGCACATCTTAATCACTCTTTTATTTTAAAAGCTAACCCTAACCCGAAAATGGGTTAGGGTTTCTTATATATCATATATTATTTTATATTTTTTGTTTGACTTTGCTTTTGGTGTGTGTGTGTTTATGCAAGGTTTCATGGCGGCGGTGGAGGGAGGTCGAAGGCCATGGTGGAGCAACCTTAAGTCATGGTGGTGACAACTGTAAGTCATGGCAGTGGTGCCACTGAGGAGGCCACCCGCAATGGCGGCCGAAGCCACCATTGGGGGTCGCGGCCCACAGTAGCGGCTAACGCGGCCTGCAGTGGCGTCGTGGGTGCCCCTGTGGGTCTCGGCCCGCAATGGGCCACCCCTGTAGGTCACGGCCCACAGTGGCGCTGCGAGCACCCTTGTGGTTCTCGACCCACAGAGGGGGCCTGAGCCACCCAACTGCAGTTCACAAGGGCTACGAGGGGGGGGTTTGAACCCCTTTTTTTTTTAAATTTTTCTTTTATTTAAATTTTTTTTATTATTATTATAGTTCTAATGTTAATATATATATATGTATATATATATGTATATGTGTAATGCCCCGCCAGGAACCCTAAAGGATAGCAACACAACAAAGCAACTAAAAAGGCACAATAAATTTTTTTTTTAAGATTAAGGGAAATAATCATAACTTTGCTCAATAATGAACATAAGCGGAAGACTAACATTACATCCTAAAGGGTTACCAACGAAGATTACTTCAAAATAAAAACCACATCACAAAATTAATCCAATCTTCCATTTAAATTAAGGAAAGCCAATAACGATAAAATAATTCATATTCATAAATTGATCTTCATAAGATAGGCTTACAGAATTACAACATACATACTTCCAAAGATTCATTTATACAAATAGGAAAGATAACTGAAACAATATACATCCCATGACTTAAATTACAATATTCCATAAAATTACATGGCTTCCATAGAACAATAAATTACAATTTTTTTTTTACAAGTTGTTGATACAATGACCACACGGCCTCAAAGCACGAAATCAAGAATATAAGTGCTACAAGAAGCACGAACCAAGATGCACCGGCGAAGCCAATCCTCGCGTGAAGGTAGGAACAAGGCATCCGATGGGAAGTGGCACTACCACCCGACCATGTGATCCCATAATGGAACCACCCCACCGTGCTAGGAGATAGCAGACGACCCTCAAGCAAGCAAGAAAAGAACAACAGTACACATGACTCCGCAGTACACAAGTGGCTCGACTCACAAAACACTAGCGACCCTAGAGAGAGAGTGTCATCACATGGCTTAACATGGTTACCCTAGGAAGGTCTCCATAGGTCCCGGCCCCCATCATGGGTTATCCTGGTAACCTCTCCCGAACCCCCGGCTCCATCTAAGCATCATGCGGACCCTACCATCCTTTCGTGAAGACAAGGTGGTAGGTTTGCCATTCCAGGCCTTCCCAAACACCTTGAGCCTATACAAGCACTCAACCGTGTACGGGGTGTATTATCTTAATTAAATTAATAACTACCCACCCCCTAAACAATTATTAGGTTATCACTTAATAGCTGACTTTCGAGGGGTTATCCTGCCATCCACTTTGGGTGCGGCCCCCGCCCGAAAGCCACTCTCTCTACTAGGTCACTAACTGGATAAGGCTATCTATGAGAACTCTATGGTGGACTACAACCATAAATTATCCAGACATAACACAGGTGTAGGACTCACAGTCACAAACCCAGAGTTAACCATAAGGGACATATCACATAAAAGCCCACTTCCTCAAGGTTTGAACAACGACACCTGACCAAGGGAAAACATCGACAACATAATGACCATTTTAAACATAATGCGACGACATTAAAACGACTAGACTGTAATGATAAAAACACTACAAACAATCTTTCTTTGAGCAGTCAACATTTAAATCAAATTGAACAAATGTATACAAGCTATTATAAAATAATTCCAAAATAACATCTATTTGACGAATACAATCCTCATACAACTATTTTATAATGCTTGGATAACAAACACCAATATTAAATTTAGTCCGACTTTCCTTAATATCAAGATTACTACTAACCTCTAAATCATTTGATTTATTTTTCACGATACCAAGCAATTAATTCCCATTACTAAATCAAAAGAATTACTCATTAATCTTAACATCATCGTAAACTATATTTAACACATTATTATTATTTAATATTAAATAATAACATATTGTTATTATTGTTAAAATAACAATATATTATTGCTTAATACTAAAACGAATAACGCGCATAGAATTTATTAAAAACCTTTAACATATTATTGTTATTTAATATTACATGATAACATATTATTATTATTTTTTTAATAAAATAACAATATCTTATCATATAGTATTAAATATACCATAACACTAATCATCTAACTTAACACTAACTTAATAATTATCATTTTCGTTTTTTTTTTAAAACTAACAAAAAAAAACATTTAAAAATAAGCAATTTTAAAGCCCCGTGGGCCCCCACGAACCCACAGGCAGCAAGCGCTGCCTTTCCCAAACTGGGAAATGCAGCGAGCTGCATTCCCAGCTTGGGGAAAGCAGCGCTGCTGCTACCCACGCTGGGGATGCAGCGAGCACTGGAAAAAGGGAAGGGGGGTGCGTGGCTGGGTCGAGCCCAGCTCCCCGCCACCGCCCCCAATGCTATTTGGTTTAAATTTGACAAATTTAATTTTATTAAATTTAACAGTTAAAAAACCTGTTCAACTAAAAAACGACAGAGGCTTAAAAAGAACAGAAACTCCAGACACAGACAGAGGTGAAAACCTTTGTCAAACACAATAAAAAAAGTAATCTCCTAGCCATCAATTTTTATCAACATACAACAAACAAAATTAATTTAAAAGGAGTCACAATTTTACCAGCAATAACCAATCTTCTGAGACAAAACAGGGGCATTAATATTTCATTCAAATTTGCCCAGTTTGCTTTAAAAGTTTAATTAAATGGAAATAGACTAAATCCCCAAACCCCAATTGAAACTATTTGTTTCAAATCAAGCATGAACAAGGAGTTTTAACTCATAACTATCATTTTTAAAACTGGAAATTCTTAGGGAGAGATATTTTATGAATGCTTGGCAAAATTTTGCCAGCATAACACTACCAAAACCCATCAAAATTCCTAATTACAAACAGCATGATAAACCAAGAAATTTCTTGCATAGCAAAGATGAAACAATATGAATTCAGTTAAGGAAACTACATGGGAAGAAATTAAGTTTAAATTTGATAATCCAAATAGTAGAATTCTTCCTTCATAACCCATAATAGACAAACACTTCAAGATTTTAAACAATTAACAGCAAGTGGAAGGAAAGCAATGATTTTTTTGTTGCAATAAGCAAGGATTCAACCAACCTTTTGATTTCCAAGCAAGAATCCCAACTGGTTCACACCCAAATCCACCCTTCAAGCCAATTTCCCAAAATTTCTTTCTCCTCCTCCAAAATAAGCATAACCCCCAAAATCTCCTCCAAAATGGCTTAGTAAGAAAAATCTCTTAACCTAATTTTCTAGGTTGCCCAAAATTTCTATTAAAAAAAACATTAAAATTCCCCATTGACTTTCTTTTCTTTTTCTATTTTTCTTTTTTCAAATTTCTCAAAACAATAAATGAAAAATTCCCTCTTTTTAAAAATTACATTTTCATAAGTAGCAACTCAATCAATTTTTCTACTAAATAGGAAAGCAATGAGTTAACTTAATTTGCATATATTTAAAAGCAATTAACTAATCTATTCCATTCCTTTCGTTGGATCTAAACACGATTTCTTTTCCAAATAAGCAACTAACAGTTAAAATTTAATAACTAATCAATTACGCTTGATTCAAAACATAAGGCATAATAAGGAATGAATCGCTCAAGTCAACAATAATGACAACTTAAACTTAAATAATTAACCGAACCACCAAGGCACGCAAATCGAGGAAAAGTAAAAAGACTCGAAATTCAGACAAAAGGGATGAATGACCGATTGACGGCACTCACAATAACAAACTGAGGTAAGGACTAGGGTCAAAAGCTATCTCCTCCACTCCCATCGGACATATAAGGCACGCTCAGACCTGTGAAGCCAGGTGGAGACGATACCCCGTACCTACCCGGTACTTGTACCTGCAATATCCTGCATCACCGAAGCACACATACATGCATATAGATATAGAATACACGGCACGCACACCGATGAAGGAGAATCACGACGTTCCCTGTCTCATCGAAATGAGTGAAGGAAAATCGTCCCCTTGCATCCAATACAATAGCAAACACGCAACATACATATGACACATCAACTAGATAAAGTAAAATGTCAGTACGAGCAATAATCCACGAAACACTAGAAATCACCAATACTGAAATACTGAAAGTAACTCATGCATCCAATATCCAGATAAACATGATATAATATCAAATACGTCTGCAAAATGACGAGCAATCAAGTGCCAACTGAAAAGTAAACTGAAACACAAAATCAGTCTAATAAGTCCGATCAAAACGGGGTACTACAATATGTATATATATATATACATACATATGTATATACATATACATATATATACATATACATATACAGATACATATATATACATATACATATATAGATACATATATATATATGTATATATACATATACATATACAGATACATATATATATATATATATGTATATATATATACATATATATATATGTGTGTGTGTGTGTGTATGTATGTATATATATATATATGACTGTGCAGGCATGCATGACTACAATATGAACCAGAAATTAAAAAAATGACAAAGTATTATTTTTCCAAAATATAATGTATCAAAATAAATCTCTCTCTCTCTCTCTCTCTCTCTCTATATATATATATATATATATATATATACCTATACATGAGCATGTTTGTTTTATTTATTTACAGCAGCATACATGTCTATTCTATATTCTTTTTTTTTAGAACGACAACTTAGTTTTAAATAATAAAACTGCAGGCATTATCCCTTATATATATATATATATATATATATATATACAAATGAAAATATATATGTTTCAGGTTTAAGTCTACATTTTCATTATTTAGAACATGTTATTATCAATAAACAAAGTAATTTAATTCTTTTTATGTCCTTCATTAACCTATAGTTTTCTCTATGATTTAACATATTAAAAAAAAACTAGGTTAATAATATTTCCTATTAAACATGCTTTTTCCAGATTTACAAAAAAATATATAAACATAAATAAATGTATTTACAGAATAGTAAATATAGCAGAAATGATCTTATTTACAACTGCAATATAATTCTTCCTAAAATCCATTGATTAATAACAACAAGATAAAATGTAGTTTTAACTCTAGATATCTATTTATTTTTCCTCTTTTTTTTGTAACACATAGAAACAAAAAATAATTTCATTCCTTTCTACATTAAAATTTTAAAACAGAATACAATATCATTTTCCAGCAACTATAACAAAACAAAAATAATCCAAAAAATGCATTCATCTCATTTAAAGGATAAATAATTCAATAAAATACATTATATTACATGGTAAAACTTAGTCAAATAATACATTTTCTTTTCTGCAAAATAAATACAATAAGAAAACTCTTTTTCTTTTCTTTTTTGCAACTAAAATACAATTGGAAATCTATTTCTTTTCTGCAACTAAATACAACAATAGGATCATTCCAAAGCTTTTTCTTCAATCTTTTCTCAAGAAAAACCTGCAATAAAAAAGCTTGAGGTTGTGACCATGGAGGCTCACCTCCCAACCTAGGCTTACTAGAAGCCAACCCTGAGCTAGGAGAATCAAGGCTAGATGGGAAACACACATACAAACACATGCATGCAGAAACTCATAACAACAAAAACACTCCCAACCCAAGGTTTAAACAATGTCACTTATGTGACTTTTCTAGTTGGGTGAAGGTGGACTAAGTACCCTTGAGGAGAATTTTGCAATTAATGAACATATTGCCATAACAAGGCTGCAAATATAACACATCCACAAGTTCCAAAATTGTCCCTATAATTCCTTATGACCCCCAAGGAATACAAGCCAACAACTCCGCTTATAACCCCCATTGCATAAACATAATACTATGCAGCAAGGGTCACAAAATCCCTTGAGAATCACTCTCTTCCAAAGAGAGCCTCTCACTCAAAGGTTGTCAAACAACCCTTCACCCCAAGGCCACTCTACCCTCCCAAGGGTGATTTTGACCTTGAAAACTCCCAATAACAAAACAATTTAACCAAAATCACATATGGAAGGACTCAACATTTTCCTACACATATAAAAAGAAAAACAAGGAAAAACAACAAAAGAAAATAATGCAACAATAATTTTTTCCATATCAACATACAGTAGATAACACTTCAACCAACCTTAAATCAGCCAAAAAGGGTAAGAGAATTTGTAGAAGAGTTGCCCAAATCCACAACTTTTTCGCCTTCAAAACTTGGCCAAAATCTTCCCAAAAAAAGCTTGCAAAAATTCTTCAAAAATTCTAAGTCTTCAAAATGGAGAGTGGGTGATCAAACTTCTCCCTCCCAAATTATTCCCTATGAAGACACTTCTCACTCTTTCCAACCCACTTGGGAAGGGTGAAGGATGCTCATTGGTTGATCTTCCCAATACCTTACATACTCCCTAACCAAGACACCTCAAAAAGGGGAAATGGAATGGGGAAGCACAATGCCACTCATGAGGAGGGTTATCTAACCTAGGAAGGTTCTTCTAAAGATGAAATTCGGCCAACTTGGGAAACTCAATTTTTGGGGAGGTTAAACAAGCCCTAGGGAGTGGACACATGGCTAAATTTAGTCTTCATCCATAGGTACATCATATGGCCCACTAAAAATGCTCCTAAACTGACTCTAGGAGTTGGTTTAACCCCTTGAAAGTTCACCCAAAGTTTACCTACGGGTCAACCCTGAGCTGACCTTACTTATGGCACCCTAACCAAGACATTCTTGGGACCATTTTAGGATAATTGAAAATAGATGCATTGGTAAAACAAATTTCCTCAAAAAGAGACATGACAATGCCAACTCATCCTACAACACATGTCAAGTGACACTACAAAATGAATTACACATCACTAAATCACACATGGCAAATATCCATTTTTTTTTGGAATTGATAAATTAAACAATTTCCAAATTATACACACATCTAAGCATAACATTTACAAATTAAAAACATTTACAAATGAGGGGTTGTCTCTCCAAATAGACAACCCTTGGCTTCACAATCACACAAAAGCCTAGGCTTGATTCTCTGAATAATTTCCATGGTAAGATGGAATAATTTTCCTGCACATCTCACTTGCACATTAGTAATTCCAAAAATCACATATAATATTATCAAAAGAATACAATTCAGACATCGCATAAATTTTAATTATAAAAATCAAGTATCCAATTATCTGATAACATCCACATACATTCATCTACTAAATGGCATCATCCTCATAAACATGGAATTAAATCATTTTTAGAGCATGCATCCATAATTTATAGTATAAAAATGAGGTACTGCAAATCAAAGTAACTGACATAATCATATCAATGTTATCCATAACATGGGATCTTATAAAATCTATGTCCATAATACATTAGAATATAGTATCAATAATAGGTCCAACATGAAAATAACTGAAATGCTATGACGGCTTGGGGTAGGGCCTCACAAAGCACTTAGTCACTTCAATGATCTTCATTAAATTATCTAATTGATTAACTCTCTATTACACACTCATACTCTATTCTTTAATATCCGACACCATAGCATCTAGTAGCATCAATCAACTTAGGTCTTTGATCTGCATATTTATACACAAGCTTTCCCACCAAAACATAATTCAATCTTCACACATCGAGGGTTCCTTCATCGATCACAAGGTGTACCATATCCAATTAGATCTTGTTCCTAGGATTGACCACCTACAACAGATCACTCAACATGCCATTTGTCTTCCTTCCAGTACACATTTGCTATACTTAGCAACCTACAAACTTATCACTAACCCTCCATCTATCAATCACATTAAATGATCTCACAATCCCTTTCACTAGATCAGATTGCAATCTGATGTCCTTCTTTGATCATTACATCACTTAGATCTTCATTCTACATCAAGCCACAAACCCCTACAACTCACCCATGATTTTCACCAACTACATTAAACATTGTCTTAGTTAGCAACTACCTCATCGATGCACCAATCACCACTGCATGTTAGTCACCTGGAGACCATGTGTCATTTCTATCAACATCCATCTCTACTCACTCTGTCAATTCAGGATGAGTCACTGACCAAAAACACTCTATCGATATACACCTTATACTACTGATCTTCTTGTCTTACCAGTTATACATTAACCATTTAACCTTCATGCGATTTCTCTTCTCTAATCTAATAGTTAGGTCATCATGCCTTTTCTCTACATATGACTTGATGCCTTGTTCCTTCTAGGATCAACTTGTCCCTTTAATGCATACTAGTAGCCATCATCTTCACAGAGTTCACATCAGTCAAATATTAATTATCTCTATGATTTACCAAACTTGATGTGGTTACAATCATAGACTCATGCCAATGTTATGAACATATACTCTAAACCACAACATCAGAATCCTCTCCAATCGTCTATACTAGTTTCATGAACATGAATATGTTCCTATTTACTGGTTGACAATACTCCTTCCTACATACTGGTAGCACCCATGATAACATCATGCCATCAATCTTCAATTGTCACTAAATGTGGTAACACCAATCTCCATCTGCATCCTGGTAATGCACTCTTGCTTCCTGATGTAACTCCATGTCTACAATGATAAATCCTTCCTTCTCCATCATTAGCTCAGACCTCATCTCAACCAGTTTTCCAAAGTGGCAAACTCATCACTTCTTATTCTTCCTCTTCTATCCCAATATCTCATCTTGCCTTCTCTTGTTGATCTAGTACATATCATTGGTTTCATATACCGGAGGCTACCTCATGTTTCACTTTGGTCATCCGGTATAAGCCTTCAACCTGCCTTTAACTTCTCTAACTGTCTTATCTCAGAGGGATATGATGCATTCCATGCATGTTGTGAGATAAGATAAGTATTACCACTTACCAGTGGAAGCAAATCCTTGTCATTTGCTAGCCAATAACTAGTGGGAACCGATTGTCATCACAATGCTCTCTCTACTTTTGGCATTGTACCGATATAACTTTCCTGAAACTGAGAAAACATATCTTCAACCAAACATATGTTCCAGTAGACTGCCCATTTGTAATCCTTGCTATCTTGAGGCAACATAATTTCTATCAGTCTTCTCTTTTTCCAATGATAGAATCTTCAACTGGTGGGAGTCTTGTAGAAGGTCATTAATCAAACTGCATACCGGTTGTCTACACATTCTTCATTAGTTCAACCCATTCTTTCTTGTTGGTCACATTCTTATCAGTTGGCAATAACACACTGCCAACACATCACTCACCGGTTGACATACCATACTAGTCTCCAATACTTACTCACCGATCAACATTCCATACTTACTAGTGACATGTTATACCGGCTGACATCATTGACAAAACAATCTAGTTGACATCAATGACAACACAATGCTAATAATCTCCCCCTTTGGCATTGATGTCAACACATGTAGTATCTGGTATACTATAGATTTTCTCTCCCCCTTTTTAAACAATGGCAAAGAGAACTGACATAACTTTCTACCGGTTGCTTCTTCCCCTTTGACAATTATACTCTGCATCCTCTCATCCAATAACATTTGAGATAGAGGGCTCAGATGCCAACTGATACCAATTGCATGTACCAGTCTGATACTGGTTGTATATTCTCCCCCTGTGTAGGTAACTCTCCCTCTTTGGCCAACATATAGTTCAAAAATCAAGGGATGTAAAGTTGTGAACTCTCCCCTCTGCATCCTCTCATCCAACAACATTTGAGATAGAGGGCTTAGATGCTCACTGATACCAATTGCATGTACCAGTCTGATACCAGTTGTATATTCTCCCCTTGTGTAGGTAACTCTCCCTCTTTGGCCAACATATGGTTCAAAAATCAAGGGATGTAAAGTTGTGAACTCCCCCTGAACCATAGATCTTAGGTCCTCTTTCCTATCTGGTCCTAGATTGGGGCTCCAATCTACACCTTGTACTGGTAGATCTGAGCATATGTGATCTGTTGATGGTCTTCCACTTCCATGATATCCATCATAACTTGTGACAAGATCTTACATGACCACAATGCCAAACCACATCAACATTATGTCAACCACCAAACTGGTTACCCAAAAGGATGTATCCACACAAGGTTGACTACTAGACCAACATTGTTTTCCATTCAGGACCATTCAATGTCACTTAAGACATAATTTCATCAATCCAAGCCATAGGAGACTGCACAGATCATAATCTGCAATAGCGGTTAGTATCCATACTAGTATCATACTATACATATTGGTTTACTATACCGGACCAAGATTTTCATTGGGACACTTTATCCACTCAATTGCATCTTCCTAAATCAAACGACTCTAATCCCAATTGCATTTTTAACCTTATATTGATGCATGTAGTAGTAACTCATCTAACATATGTATATGTGTATCCATGAGACTAACTACACACACTATCATTTCATCTTCTCCCTTATACCGGAAGCAAATAGTCCTTTCATCTATTCATTTCCACTAAGGGGGTGAATTATGTGATCAATATGTAACTCCCCCTAAAGTCCTACATGTCCTTTAAGCCTTAGGAGATATCACCTATGCATTGAATGCATAGTGCTTTCCCATGGTCATGTTCTCTTACTTCTTTCTCCAAACCTACTTGATCTCCTTCCTTTTCTCATTTATGGTTTTTCGAGTAGTATTAATTTTCTTCTACTAGTTGGTCCTTGATCTACAAGAATTTGCAGTATCCCCAAGAAAATTTATGTAGTAGCATACTATGTTCATGCCAAGCAACTGATTGGAGGACCTTTCATCAAACTAGCTTGTTCCTCTTTTCCTGACCATGTTGTTGTAGCCAACTACTAGAGCCAATGGATTTCTTGATCTCGCAGGAACACTTCTCCTTTTGTTCCATGTTAGTCTTTGATTCTCATACATTCTATGGCTTCAATATGTTAAGGGTTGTTGTATGTATGAGGCTTCTTCTTTCTGCATTCATGACTTCTATGGCCAAATCCATTTCATCTTTAGCAACCTAAATTTTTATTCCTAGGAAAAGAATTTTGTATATTCCTAGACCTCATTTTACAATCATCTTCTCTATGGCCATATTATTTACATGAAAAAAAGTAACCAGAGAAGGAGGGCTTATAACTTAAAAATTTATTCTGTCAAGAATGAGGTGGCCTTGTCATTTTGTTTTCTCCATTCCTTCTTCATTTGTTGTTGATTTTGGGATGCTCAGTTACAACAAGCATATGTCTTGGTCTTCTACCAATAGAAGGTCTTCTAGGCTATCTTCTTATGTTCTTATTTCTGATGAAATCATCTTCTCTCACCTTCTTCTTCCCTTTCGGATCAACATTATTCCTCCTTGCAGCACCAGTCTTCATCTTGATTTCTTCATCGATCATAGTTAGATATATCTTTCTTCTTGGAGTATTTTTGATAGTGAAAGTTCATCCCATGTTATTTCCACTTTTGGAGACAAACTAAATTTCTTCGTTGGAGATGTCCTTTCTTGTGTAGCATTCACTGGCATCAAATCCTAGTCCTCTGGTATCCTTGGAGTGTTTTTGTTTGTTCAACATTTTATCCAAGGCTTTAGTGCTGCCATCATACCGGATCCTCACTTTGAGGTCATTTTGACACTTCTCAAGGTCTTTCCTGAGTTTCTCCATTTCATCCATTAGACTCTGACATTCTTGGTCCTTGGCCTCTATCTCTAATTCTAAATCTCTGCACCTGCACTTTTTGATATGCAAATCTTATTTTGGTTATTCATTTATCCTTTTAGTATCATCCACTTGTGCTATAAAATTTGCAATGGTTGACTCTGACTCTTGAAGGCTTTTGAAAAACTAGTCATGTTCAACAACAGAAGCATTCTCGAACATCTTGTATTCCTTTTTTACTCTACTAAGCTCCTCGAGTGCACTTACAAGTTCACCTGCAAGATCAACTTCAGCTTCATCTTCTTCTTCATCATCTTCATCACTACCAAACACATCTTGTCGATAGGATTGATCTTTGTTATCATTATTTGATGTGTGTATCTCACTTTGTGTCTCTTGATCCATGAGGAGATGAGTTTCCTCTTCATCACTACTGCAATAACTAACTAATCTAGACTTATCAACTGCACATTCATCTTCTGTATAAATCCTCTTGCCTCCACAATTTGATCCAATGGTGCAAGGTTCTTCACCATAAAGTTTCTTCAATCTATCCCACAAGCTCTTTGTATATTTGTATCTCTCCACCTTTGAAGAAACATCATCAGAATGTCCACTGAGTATGGCCTTCATTGCTTCAACATTTCACTTAGATCTTCTTTCTGCTTCAAGACCAGTGGGAGGACTAAGAGGACTATAATAGCCATTTACAACTGACATCCAAACATCATATCCTAATGAGGATAGGTAGAATTCCATTCTACAACTCCAAATAACATAGTTTGAACCATCAAACAATGGTGTAGGGATTGACTCAAATTTGACCATTATGTTAACACACCAAAATCTACCCAAGCTAGAAAAATCTTATCTAATCGGGAACCTAGGCTCTAATACCAATTGTAGAACACAAGATGCCACTGAGAGAGGGGGTGAATCAGTGCTTTCCAAACTTAATCCTTTTAATCCTAAATGTGAGTATCGGTTAACCTATCAAAGACCAAGTAAACATACTGATAAAATAAGGGAAGAGATCAATATGCAAGAAAAAACATTGACAAATCACATAACACCGAATATATGAGGAAAGCCCAATATGGGAAAAACCTCAATGAGAAATGGTGCTAGAGTCTACTACTCCAATCCAGCATCACAATAAAACTAAATACAAAGTTTAGGGAACCAACCCAAGGAGAACCAACCCCTAATTTAGGGCACCAAACCAAGGAGCACTAACCCCTACACTGAGCACCAACTCGGTGATTTGAATAATTGTTAACAATAGAAAAGTAATAACCTGATTACAAATAAGTTATTTAACCTCTGCAATTAATTCTCTCTTCTGGTTCAACCCTTTTCTTTTCTTTGTTGGTTCTCTTCTCACTATGTTCCTGCTCTCCTTCACTCTCTACTACAACTTAACCGATGTTAGGTCCCAGAGACAACTGAGAGGGGGGGGGGGGGGTGAATCAGTTGTCAAATAAATTCAAACTAAAAACAAATTAACCAACTTAATGCTTAATGCCTGTAAACTAGTTTAATATGCCGATAGACAATTTTAATAGTTAATTGCTATATCAGTAAGGATTAGTGCATGAAACATAAACACAAAGTCATCCACAACACATAACACCAATAATTGTATGTGGAAACCCTGTAAGGGGAAAAACCACGGTGAGAAACCTTACCCACAATTAGATGATACTACTACAGATAGTAAGTGTACATAAATGGGGTCTACACATGCAAAAAGACCAAGCGCCTAGAGCTCACTGCTCAATCACAAAATGGGAGTCACACTAACTACAGTTGGATGGTTAAATCCAATAAGAATGTACTGCACAAAATAGCATCTTCATACGCTGGATTCAATACCGGTGTAGTTCTGATTGTCTTCACAAAAGCCCTTCTTCAATCTTGAAATGATGTGTGCGTGTATAGCTCTGCTTATTCTCACATATACCTTCACACAATCCTTTTTCGTATTCCACATCTGAACTTACAAATAAGATCTTACATTTATACCATAACCTAAGACCAATTTTAGTAGGTCAGCTCTACAAGATATTACAATAAAAAATTTTTACAAACAATACAATATCCGATGCAATAACCGATTGAACATGTCGGCTTAATGCATTTACAACAATAATTAATCATCTCCATAGCATACCATGTTGATCTGGAAAAGATAAACCTATCAGTGTAACCCTAGACCTATTTGCTGGTAACGACAAATATGCGAATGTGAATATACCAATAAACAAAATTCCAGGACAAGATGTCCAAATGATTTCTTCGACATTACCAAGTGTTTTCCATATCATTCCAAGTGTCAGTGATCATTATATCTTGCCAGTGTACCAGATACCGATGACTGTGCATGAGTCACTTGCTTGCTGGTGAATGTTGTTGATTCTCCAAAGTGCTAGAGTTTTAGTAGGTGTTGACATCAATGACAAAACCATACCAAAATACCAACAATCTCCCCCTTTGGCATTGATGGCAACACAAGATGGAAAAACCATCAAAGTGCCAAAACATAAATGCCAAATACCAAACACCAACAATCTCAAAAAGAGATCATAACCAAAAATCAAAATACAGATACAAAGAGTAATAATCTCTCCCAAACAACAATCTCTCCCCCTGGGAGAAACATGTGTTTTCCTTGTGTTTTTCCATACCAATCTCTCCCCTTTGATATCAAATGCCAAAGTTACAATAAAAACCAAGTTCATATACAAAATACCAATCAATTCAATATACCAACTACTCCCCCTTAGAAGTAGCTTCCCATGAAAGCTGGAAAAAAAATTGCTCTGTTAGTTCTGTCGATTGATGACAATAATCAACTATCTAAGTCTCTACTAGTGGTGGTATGACTCCAAGTTGATCTCTGAGATATTCAAAAGTATCCTTAGGAAAAGGTTTAGTTAAAATATCTGCAATCTTCTCTTTAGTATTTACATAAAATAGTTTTATCTCCTTTGCTTCAACATTTTCCATTAGAAAATTTTGTTTGATAGAAACATGTTTGGTTTTAGAATGTGAGCATCCTAAATCAATGATCCATTCATCCTTTACTTCAACTTTAGCTACCAAGGCCTGTACTATCGATTGAGCAGTAGGTGCTGGTTGGTCTTCTATTATAGCAACAAAAACCATCCATTGTCTGCTAGATCCTCATCAAAATCATCAGTCACACCTTCATCAACAATGTAACAAGATTTGTCTTTATTCTTCTTAAAACCGTATCTTTGATATTCAGGGTTAGGCTTGTATGTTCTTCTAGCTTCTTCTCTTAGTCTAGCATGTCTATCAAGGCATCTTGAAGCCATATGACCAATCTTATTGCAGTTAAAACATTTAAAGGGTGTTTTACCTTCATACTTACTTCCAACTGGACCTTTAGGCATTTTCCTTGCAAATAGTGCTTCAAGTTCTTCAAGTTCTTCATTTTCTTTCTTGCTTTCTTCAAGTTCTTTGTCATAAAAGGCTTTCCAATCAGATTTGTCAAATGATGGAGCAGATGATGTTGATGCTTTAAGTTTCCCAATTAATGCATCCCAATTAATGTATCCCTAGTAACTGATGTATTAGGCATTGTTCTTAACTCATTTATATCAGTGACTTTCATTTTATATGCTGGTGGCAATCCTCTTAAAACTTTTGAAACAATTTCATCTTCACTTAAGGTTCCTCCACAACATTTAATACCCAAAACAATCTCATTTACTCTTTCCATAAAAGCAGAAATCCTTTCATCTTCTTCCATTTTTAGATGTTCATACCTAACCCAAAAGCTTTCAAGTTTTGCAATTTTGACTGTGGAGTCTCCTTCATTCAGTGTTTCCAAATGATCCCAAATAGCTTTAGTAGTAGACCTATCTGATAGTTCCATGATTTGTTGATTTGATAATGTGCTCAAAAGTGCTTCTCTTGATTTGCAATCATTTCCCTCATCTTTAGTCAAGTTGGGTGGAGTGGGTTGACTCTGAGTAGGAGCAATATAACCATTCTTTGTAGCATCCCATATGTCTTTTCCAATGCAATTTAGATGTGTCTCCATTCTAATCTTCCATATGCCATAGTTGGTTCCATCAAGTTTAGGATTGTCCTTCCTAAAATAATTAGTAGACATTGGATCTCCTCAAGCTGTTAAACTTCTACAGAAGAGGACTAAGCTCTGATACCAATTGTTAGGTCCCGGAGACAATTGAGAGGGGGGGGTGAATTAGTTGTCAAATAAATTCAAACCAAAAACAACTTAACCAACTTAATGCTTAATACGGGTAAACTAGTTCAATATGTTGGTAGACAATTTTAATAGTTAATTGCTATACCGGTAAGGATTACTGCATGAAACATAAACACAAATTCATCCACAACACATAACACCAATATTTGTATGTGGAAACCCTATAAGGGGAAAAAACATGGTGGGAAACCTTACGCACAATCAGATGATACTACTACAGATAGTAAGTGTACATAAATGGGGTCTGCACATGCAGAAAGGCCAAGCGCCTAGAGCTCACTGCTAAATCACAAAATGGGAGTCACACTGACTACAGTTGAATGGTTAAATCCAATAAGAATGTACTACACAAAATAGCATCTTCATATGTTGGATTCAGTACCGGTGTAGTTTTGATTGTCTTCACAAAAACCCTTCTTCAATCTTCAAATGATGTCTGCATGTATAGCTCTGCTTATTCTCGCATATACCTTCCCACAATCCTTTTTCGCATTCCACATCTGATCTTACAAATAAGATCTTACATTTATACCATAACCTAAGACCAATTTTAGTAGGTCGGCTCTACAAGATATTAGAATAAAAACATTTTACAAACAATACAATATCTGATGCAATAACGGATTGAACATGTCAGCTTAATGCATTTACAACAATAATTAATCATCTCCATAGCGTGCCATGCTGATCTGGAAAAGATAAATTTGTTGGTGTAACCCTGGACCTATTTATCGGTAACAACAAATATGCGAATATGAATATACCAATAAACAAAACTTCAGGACAAGATGTCCAAATGATTTCTTCAACATTACCAAGTGTTTTCCATATCATTCCAAGTGTCGGTGATCATTATATCTTGCCGGTGTACCAGATACCGGTGACTGTGCATGAGTCACTTGCTTGCTGGTGAATGTTGTTGATTCTCCAAAGTGCTAGAGTTTCAGTAGGTGTTGACATCAATGACAAAACCATACCAAAATACCAACAACTGATTCATACATTATCAGTTAGGTCAAGTGACAAACTTCTTCAACTACTTCACCGGTTACCTCAACCCTTACCGATTAAATCTCTTTCTCTCACTCTGCCTCTGCTCTACTTCTACCTTATCGGGTTTTCTCTAACACTCTCTTCACTGCCTACTGCTTCCTACTTATTGGTTGGACACAACCAGTTGAATGATCTGTTAGTTTATATGACAACTCATGAGTCACTTTAACCTCACTAGTTAAATCTTCTTACCTGTTCTCTTAAGCACTCAGTCACTTCAATGATCTTTGTTGAATTCTCTGAATGATTAAGTCTTTGTTGCACACTCATACTTAGTTCTTCAATATCTGGCACCACAACATCTAGCAACATCAATCAACTTAGGTCTTTGATCTACATATTAATGCACAGGATTTCCCGAAACACAATTCAATCTTGACACATCTAGGGTTTCTTCATCGATCATGAGGCATACCAATTCCAATTATATTTTTTTCTTGGGATTGACCACCTACAATAGATCACTCAATACACCATTTATCTTCTTTCCAGTACACATTTTCTATACTTAGCAACCTACAAACTTATCACCGACCCTGCATCTATCAATCACATTAAATGATCTTGCAATCCCTTTCTCTAGATCAAATTGAAACCTGATGTCCTTCTTGGATCATTGCATCACTTAGATCTTCAATATACATCAAGCCACAAAACCCTGTAACTCACCCATGATTTTCATTGACTACATTAATCACTGACTTAGTTAGCAACTACCTCACCGACGCACCAATCACCACTGCACATTAGCCACCTAGAGACCACGTGTCATCTCTGTCGGCATCCATCTCTTCTCGTTATGTCAGTTTAGGATGAGTCACCAGCCAACAACACTCTACCACTATACACCTTATACTACTAGTCTTCTTGCCTTATCAGTTATACATTAACCAGTTAAGCTTCGTGCCATTTCTCTTCTCTATTATGTCGGTTAGGTCATCATGTGTTAACTGGTGGAAACCAGTTATCATAACATTTCTCTTCTCTATTTTGTGGAAGTAGTACCACTTACCAGTGGAAGTAGATCCTTGTCATCTACTAACCAATAACTGGTGGGAACCAGTTGTCATCACATTTCTCTCTCTACTTCTAACATTAGACCAATATGACTTTCTTGAAACTGAGCAAACATATCTTCAACTAGAGATATGATCTGGTAGACTAACCATTTGTCATCCTTGCTATCTTGAGGCAACATAATTTTTGTTAGTCTTCTCTTCATCTAGTGACAACATCTTCATCTAGTGGGAGTCCTACAAAATGTCATCAATCAAATGACATACCAGTTGTCGACACATTCTTCATTAGTTCAACCATGCTTTCTTGCTGGTCACATGCTTACCAGTTCGCAACAACACACTTCCAACACATCACTCACTAGTTGACATACCATATCGGTCTCCAATACTTACTCATTGGTGAACATTCCATACTTACTAGTGACATTCTATACCAGTTAACATCATTGACAACACAATCCATTTGACATCAATGACAACATAATGCCAATAGTAGGGATGACGTTAATTTCAATTACAGTCATTAAGATGCACTATGAAGGTAAACAAAGTAACATGAAAGATTCACAATCATAGAGAGAACACCAAATTGATGTGGGATAACCATTACAAGTGAAAAATCCACACACAAAGCTATTTCTTCTTGTATTACAGTAAAACAAGTTACATACAAGATACAAACTTATCACACTGATCTAGTCTTTGTTCAAGCAACATACAAAATCATATCATATTAGATCACACATAGATTATAGTCATAAATTTCTACAACTAATCACATTCGGTATCTGACAGAACCACAATCAAACCATCATCCAACTATTTCTTACAAGTTTATATTTCTCTTCTATAAACTGGTTCAATTTAGTTTCCATGGCTTCCAATTGCTAATGAAGAGACACAAAGAACTCATAACAAATTCCCAATGCTCCAACTTGGACCAATAAACAATAGATAACTCAAGAAGTCAACACAAATCTATTGTGTTCCCCACTTAGTCTCAAAGGTTATCGGCAAGAGTTCCTCACTTCGACAATGTCTTAAAATTATGTTAGCAAACTATAACATCTCATTGAAATCCTTAGTGCTTTATTAGCAAAGACTATTGATTTGTTATCCTTCCTAAAATACTTTATTGAATTCTCAAGTCATATTGAAAACCCCTTTGTCACTAAGTCTGAACACGCACTACAATGAAACCATTCTTATCGCCACAAAATAGGACTACAGTGAACTCCTTCGGATGACTTACTGAAACCCCAAGCTGCATCAAAATCTTCATTTTTGCCAAGATGTCATCAAAGATACTTCAAAATAGACCTTATTGGTGTAGCAACATAAGTTTGACTAACTAATAGGAAAGACATACTAGAACCATGAGTTATATCGAAATGACGCTTGTTGCCAAGACTCGCCTAATCTTATATTGAAGCCAACCTTTGTCGAGGAAGTAAGATGGCTTTGGTTAATTGCTTAGACCATCTTACCGAAATCTAAGGTCACATAGAACTATGCTAAGACCCATCAAATGTCTCAACAATATTGGTAAGAATAATGATCTTTGTGAACTGCTTGAAGAGTCCTACCGAACCCTGATGTTACACCAAAATCCTGCTAATATTAACTTCACCAAGACACTGAAAGAGATACACCAAACTTTCTTAAAATATTCCTTTAAGAGAGGTTTCAACCAGTAAGATTGAGGAACACTTCCTCAACATTCTCCCACTTGATGAAGAAGTTATTGGTACCTCTAAAACTCTTAGAGACAATTGCTAATCATTGGCACCAAGGCCCATAGAGTTAGCACACCATTTGAACCTAGTCCTACTCATAGGAATTGTCAATGCATTTGCAACATTCTTTAGTGTATCCACCTTTTCGAAATTAATCTTTCCATCTTCCACCTTTTGATAAACAAAGTGACACTGCACATCAAAATCTTTCATCATAGCATTAAAAGTAGGATTTTTAGCCAAACAAATGGCACTCTGATTATCACAGCAGATAGAAATCTACCTTGCATTAAACCCAATATTAGAACACATATTCTCTTGATGGCATGAGTTAGTTCCATGTACTCTACCTGTTTATTAGATAAAGCTACTACGTCTTATGACTTGCTCATCCAATTGATTGCACCATAATTCAACATGAATACATATCCATTGGTGGAACTTATGTTGTCAATATCCCCTACCCAATTAGAATCCACACATCCCTGAATGCTAATAGTTCTATGTGATCCAACCAAGTTTCCATGGTAACACAAAGCTTATTGAGAAGTTCCTCTCAGATATCTATGTTCACTCTCTTCATAGCATCCCAATGTGGTCTTCCTGGATTTGCCATAAACTAGCTTAATAATCCCACTGATTGGGCAACATTTGGCCTATTACAAACCCTTGCATACATTAAGTTGCCAACAACACTTGCATATGGAACCTTGGTCATGTCCTCCATCTCTATCGAAGATTTAGGACAATCTTCAATAGATAGTTTTGTTCCCTACAATACTGGAACAACTAACTACTTGCAATCTGAAATATTAAACCTCTCTAAGACAGTGCTAATGTACTTTCTTTGATTGAGCCAAAGCTTTCTATTCTTCCTATCCCTACTGATTTCCATCCCCAGAATATACCTAGATACACCTAAGTCTTGCATTTCAATTCATGTTGACAACTAAGATTTTAAATCAGAAATCATACCCTTATCGTTCCCAGTGAATAACATGTCATCCACATACAAAGAAATGATAAGAAAATGACCATTTTAAATCTTGTAATACACACAATTATTAGATTTTGATCTTACAAATCCCAATGACAACATAAAGGTGCCAAACTTTTGGTACCACATTCTAGGTGAATGTTTCTATAGACGCCTAAAATTGTCGTGTCTAATTAAATAAATATTTGTATTTATTTAATTATTTTATCCTAAGTCTTGTATTAATTAAATAAATTCTTATTTATTTAATTAATTCATTAATTCTCTTGTAAGCCTTTCCTCATTTAAATAAATACTTTTATTTATTTAAATTATTCTTTTCCTAAATTAAATAAATATTTTATTTATTTAATTGATCCCACTTCCTCTATTAATTAAATAAATCTTTATTTATTTAATTAATTCATTAGTTTTTTCTACCCATGACACATGTCACTCATCTCTTAAGTTTTCTTTTACCTACCCCATTTATCATTTAATTATTTCCTCTACCTACCCTTTAATCCTAGCCAACTATTTGTCTTTACACCTCTTAAGCTTATCCCTCCACTATCTAAAGTGTCTTTTGTATAAGAGGATACTCTCATTCATTATCAACCCTAATGAGAACACTAATGTTACAATTAAGCCTTCTTGTGATCAAGCTATCAACCACATTTTTGTTCTTTGTTGTGTTCTTGTGCATACATAAAATCTGAGAGCAAATATATCAAACAAGATCAATGGAGATATGAAGAGATGAAGACTGAAACCCTACTAGACATGTGAATGGTATATTTGGTTATTTGGTTTATTTGCATAGTCTTAGGTATCTTCATTTGTGTATGGTGGATTGCTTTCATTGTTAGGCTAGGTTTTTGTGGTTGGATCCTTATTAGTCTTTCAATATTGTTATTTTCACTATCCACTTTTCACTGTATATAGTTTCAAACCATAAAGAGATTTCTTAAATTTTCAAACAAAGGATTCTTTAGCTTTTACCACAAAATGCTTAGGAAAGGACATATAGATTTCTTCCTTGAAGTCACTATAAAGAAACATTTTCTTCATATTCATCTTCTCGATCTCAAATTCATATGCTACTACAAGTGACAAAAGAAATTTGATAGACGTCAACTTTGCTATAGGAGAAAATATTTCTCCATAAATAATTCCCTCTACTTGGGAATAACCTTTCGAGACTAACCTAGCTTTGTAATTTTCCACATTTCCATCCAAACCAATTTTCTTCTTAAATACCCATTCGCAATGAAATAGTTTTATACCTTTAGGAAAGAGTACTAGATCCCAAGTTCCATTCTTCTTCAATGTAGTCATTTCTTCACTCATGGCCTCCAACCAGGAATCTGAATCAAACATATTAATTTTCTCCTTCACATTCCTAGGATCATCAACATTAGTAATCAAAGCATAGGCATAATTCGAATCCAACATTGATTAATTATACGTATCATGTTGTCTCCTCTCCCATGTAGACCTCCTCAATGGCTGAGGTGGAGATTCTTGTTCTTCTTCTTAATCAAGACTCTCAAAGCTACTTGATCTCTCCTCACTTTTAGGTACACATGGAGTTTGAAGTTCCTCCTTTTTTGGAGTTAGAGGAATTTCAACATTCTACTTCCTCTTTCTCTATCTTCTCAAACTATCAATCATCTGGCGTAGGTTTCATCTCTCAAAAGATCACACTCCTATTGTATAACAACTTCTCAATCATAGGATTCCAAAGCTTGTATCCTTTCACACCCAAGAAATAGCCAATGAAAATACACTTACCATCTTTGTTTTCCAATTTGTATCTATTTAAATCAGGCACAAGCATATGCCTCATATCCAAAGACATGAATATGTCTAAGAGAGGGATTCTTACCAAACCATGCTTCCATTAGTGTCTTGTCTACCAACAATGAAGTGGGAGATTTCTTTTGTAAATAACATGTTGTAAACATAGCCTCAACCCAAAAATTCTGCTCTAGGCTAGCACCACTCAACATTCTTCTCACCTTTTCCATCAGAGTTTGTGTAGCGTCCTAAAATTGCGACACTTGCAATTTCGACTGCATTTCGGTCTTCACGATGGCGATGCAACACGCAACCTGAATGGAGACCCTAAAACTTGCTCACGACAATGAAAACTGCATTTTTCAAGTACCCTGGCCTGAACCTCCTTGCACCCTGCTATCCCGGGAGGTGGGACCAGAGCGCCCAGCGCCCTGGTCCCCAGGACCATGGCGCCCAGCGCCCTGGTCCCTGGGTCCTATTTTGGGCCCGGTCTCCTAAGGGGTCTCGGGTCTTTTTGTTTGCAATTTGGAAATTAACTTTCCTGGTCAGCCTAAGGTCGGGAAAATCAGTCTATCAGCCCTAATTGACAAGTATATAAACTACATTTTCCTCTTTCAATGGACATGATGGAAAAAACGTGGAAACTATACTCAAGCATTCAAGCATTCAAGCATTCAAGCATTCCTTCAAGCAATTGATCATTTCAAGTCTCCATTCAAGGCTAAGTGTTGCATTCAAGACAAGGATTCAACCATTGAAGAGGAGATCACATACTACATGCTACAACATACAACATACAACATCTAAACCTTCGCACATAAGGATACAAACATCCTTAGAACAAGGTATTAGTACTTGTTTTACATAAATTTACATTTACAGCACTTGCTCATTTCTTGGTTAATTCCAAAACCGGGGTTTGACCTAAAGGCAAACCCCTAATCCCTAACCCCCCAATCGTCTTCGTTTTTCTGTGTGTAGGTTGCAGGTACGCGGCTGAAATTGAAGATCTGGAATCCTTGTGCAGAGACGAACAGATCCCCCTTCGTTTCACGGATTTTTCGGAGGACCGTGGCGCCGGGCGCCATCGTCCTGACAACTTTTGCTCAAATTTGTAGGACAGCGCCGTATCGACATTTTACTGCTAATTCCAGGTCCGTAGCTTCATACTGTATTCCTATCTCAGTTTATAAGCGAATCTTTATCACTTTCTATGCATGCTTAGCTTAATTCTCCTATCAACATTCTTTACGAAAGAGGGTAGCCTTGCTGTCTTAACCCTTGAAACACATTTAGCATCCAATCTTGCATTGCGTGGGATTGGATCTTGTGGGTTTCAACCCCTCTTTTGAATGTAAAGTCTCTCCCCTAAGTGAAAACCATCGAATCCTAGCGAACCTCCCTTCTCTCTCCTCGGAGTTGGAAGAGGGGAGAACAACTAGGGTTTGATCGCGATTTTCCGCTTTACATTTTGGTGAACCCGACGTGAACATCCTTTCTGATTTTTCATGCTTAGATCTGAAAAAAAAATAAAATTTGATTACATTTTCATGTTTGATCTTTTGCAAAATTTTAGAGGTGATTGCATAAAAACCCTAAATTTTCTTTTTAGTAATTGAACCTGCGAAATGTCTAAATGTTAATGCCTGTTTCAGATTTGCCCTTCTATTACAAATTTTCAATTCATATTTGTGCTTTAATTCTGAAAATTAAGTGGTTAAATGTCAAAACCCTAATTTTTGAAACCCTCTTGATTCAACCTTTGTCCGACAATTTCACTGATCAAAACATCTCCAAATCAGCTGTAACTTTGGATTCCGCAATAAAATCACAATATCTTTCATCCCTGAAAATTTGGAAAAAAGTTGCGAGGACCGTGGCGCCGAGCGCCATCGTCCCCGACATTTTTTCCGAAATTTCGGGAGCGAGATCTTACTGTATTTTCCTGCTAAAATCTAGAATTTTGGCTGATTTTATCAATTTTAACACCTTCAAAATAATAGTCAAAGTTGGTCTTGTGATTGCTTGGATTAAGGCTTCTAAACATTTAAAAATCATTGAAATTGAAATTTTGTGTCAAAATTGTGTTCTTACTGTCCTAAATCTGAAAAGTGTGTTATCATTCATTAAAAATTTCAGTGCTTTATTCAAATTCTTGCATTTTGTGACTTTTGAAATTAAGTGCTTAATTACAACAACTTTGATTTCCGCTTTCAAAATTGAATTTTGCCTGAAATTGAGTCAATTTTCAAATTTCAAAATTTGCATTGCTCTTGACATTCCCTCTAAAATCATTAAATTCAAAATTTCAGTTTCCCTCTCTTTTTCAAAATTCAAATTTTGCATTTTTCGACAATCTTGGTAGGGTTCAATTTCGAGATTGCAACTTTAATTTGGCCTATCTACAGATCGTAAAATCACTCAATTTTTTTAGATTAGCTCTAAAATCATCATACCTTTTATCCCTGCAAATTTTGAAAAAAGTTGCAAGGACCGTGTTGCACTCCGGGCGCCACGGTCCCGGACATTTTTTCTGAAATTTTGGGAGACTGTTGTGATTGCATTTAACAGCTTAAATCTAGAAGATTGGCTGATTTTACTGAAAATTGCTACCTCTAAATTCAAAATCTTCTCTCTCTTTCTAGTGCATGAGTTTTACAACAATAAGCCCTACTTACACTATTCCCGTTAGACGAAGCCGTAGAATTAAGTCTTTCCGAGGTTTAATTACTGAGGAGATGGAACCTAATTTGAATAGCCTTTTTAACGAGGACATGGGTAATTCCTCTAATCCTCCTAATGATGAAGAAGCTCTCCATGAGGTTTCTGTAGAACAACTTTCGAAATTTGATAACCAATTTGACGATTTTCGACAATGGATGTCTCAAGAATACCCTGATAGTCAAGCTCTTCCTTTAATTGAGGGTCTAAAACGTATGCTTCAAAGTGATAAGAATGGAATTGATATTTTGCGTGGTATTTCACACATTTTGAATTCGAACGTGATGCCTATAAAGAGTTGTGCCGAATCTTTAGGTTATACACAACCTCCTACTCAAGTCAATCATTCTATTCCTTTGACAACTCCTATTGCTAGTATACCTACCTTTACATCAAACATCATGGCTACTTCTATACAAGACATTCCTCCCGTGATTACTAGTCATGGGGGCAACCCTTCTTCTTCAATTAACCCTCTTCCTTCATTCAATCCGACTTCTTCATTCATTCCTTCAATGAGTGTCCCTATTATATCACCACAAATGAACATGACGCAAGGGGGCAATTCATTTAACCATTCCATCCCTCCTTGTAGTATTCCTCCTGCCCACTCATCTCCTATGACTAATTATCATAGAGTCCCACCACCTTACTCTTTACCTTCTTTCAATAACATAACACCTCCATCTCAATCTAACACATCTAATATGAACTCTTCGACTGAAGCGACCATTAACAATCTTGCACAAACTGTCTCTTCTTTACAGCAACAAATTGCCTCTATGAATCAATCTAAGTTTAGTGTGCCCACATTTGATGTTGCGAGCCCACTTTCTCTTGACATTGTTCGAGCTATCCCTCCTAAACATGTTGAAATCCCGCATTTGGAACTTTATAATGGTAAAGGAGATCCTCTAACACATGTTAAGACTTTTCAAACAATATGTACTGATTTTGCTTATGACCAAAGGTTGCTTGCAAAACTATTCACTAGAACATTAAGAGACAAATCCCTTCAATGGTATTGCTCGTTGCCTTCTTATTCTATTACTTCTTTCGAACAACTTGCAAATGCTTTCATTCAACAATTTCAAAACAATATAAGTCCTAAGGTTACTTTGATTGATTTAATGCATTGTAAACAAGGTGTTAAAGAAAAAGTGACTGATTTCATTGGTAGATATAAGCATTTGTATGCTCAAATTTCTTTTCCAGTGCCTGACAATGATATTCAAAGAATCTTTATTTCTAATTTACAAAAAGATATTCGAGACAAACTTCTGTTTTCTGAGTTTACTTCTTTCCAACAGTTGTGTGCAACTCTTCACAATTATCAACTGACTGTGAGTCAAATGGAACAATCACATCCTATGGCTCTGAGTGATAAGGGTGATAGCAGTCAACAACCATTTGGGAAGTTTAAACCGAACAGAGATTCCATCAAATTCAATGAAAACATCATCAACAACAATGTGAATGCAGCATCAGGTGTGCCTCCTATTTCTAAATTTTTCAAGAAAGAAAGAAAGTATACTCCTTTGAATGAATCATTGCATAGTATTATGAATAAGTTATTGGAACAAAATGTGCTTACTCTTCCTCCTATAAGACAAATTGATCCTGCAAAGATTACTTCACCTTATTTTGATAACAAAGCTTTTTGTCAATTTCACCGTCAGCTTGGGCATGATACTGAAAAATGTTTTTCTTTAAAGGGTAAAATTCAAGATTTGATTGATAATAATACTATCTCTGTTTCTGGAATGAATGATAAAGGCAACACATCTGTAGCTCCTCCTAACCAAAATCTTCAGATTTTCACTGATCCATTGCCTTCTCATACCTCTAATGCAATTGAGGCTAATGTTTCCTCTCTCTCATCTGATGGTCTTGTGTCTATGACTCCAAATGTGATTAACTTTGTAGAGCAGCAAGAAATCCCTAAAGAACCTTCCATCACATTTGATTCTAGTGAAACCATTAGGGCACTTGATGGTCCTTTATACATAGTTGCAAAAGTTAAGAATACACCTTGCCGTGGAGTGCTTATTGATCCTTCGTGCATGATTAATGTTATTACTGAAGAATTTCTTTTTACTTTGCAATTGAATCAAGTGATATATGACAAAACAGATGTGATTGTGAAATTATTTGATGCATTTTCTTCCCCTGCAATTGGTTCTATTACATTGCCTATTGAGGTCCATAACAAATCTCTTGATGTGAACTTTGCTATTATTCCTTCTTCCGAACAATTTCGTGTGAAGCTTGGCTATCCTTGGCTGTCTTCCATGAAAGCTATTGCTTCTCCTATTCATAAGTGTTTGAAATTTCCCCATAATGGTGAAGTTGTTACTGTCAATCATAGTCTGTTTAAACCGGCTGAAAGAACCTCTAGTGTTCCTATTGATTACTTTTGGCCTAAACAATTCCAATCTCTTCCTCCGCGAAGTGATCATCTTTTCAAATCTTATCAAAAGTGGAAAACAAATATGATCCTATCTCTAAGTGAACCTAGAGCACCTAAACTTGATATTCCTATCATTCTTGAGAAGGAAGTTCTTCCTTTGAAAGATAAAACTAATGTCTTTCCTCAAGAAGATTCTCAACCCATCCCTATGGATGTGACTATGTCTATGCCTAATAAACTTCCTAAGAGTGGACCTATACCTCCTCATCATGATGGACTTGGTCTTCTCCCTAAACCAAATATTCCTCCTTTGTATGGAGCATTTCCTCCTCCTTCTTTTTATAGAGAGAAGAGACCTTCTTCTTCTCCTATTATCCAACCTAAGAGACCACAACCTAAACACCCAAGTGCTAAGGATGAGAACATTCCTCCTCCTCAGTCTTCTCCACTTCCTACTAAGACTAGACAAAATCGTTCTGCACGTGAACGTCGACGAAAGCATCGTCTTAGGGCTCAGACAGCCGCTTCTCAAACTTTGCAATCTCCAAAAGCACCTTCGACAAGCATTATTCCATTTTCTCCTTAGCCGGACGTTGAGCCTAAATCTCCTAAACATAAGATGCATGATGGTCTTGATCCTGTGCGAGTTAAAGATCCTATTTTTATAAATCTTGATGATGATATAGATGAAAATGTTATTCATGATGAAAATATTACTCCTCTTACTTCTGATAGTGAATATGAACTTGTTGATGTCGATAACCATTTATCTAATGAATTTTCTAAAGCACTTATCCTAGCTCCTAGAAAAAAACAATGTGGCTCGAAATATGAACATAGCCCTTGTTTGGATCTTGTGATAGCTCCATCTGCTATGTTGGATGTTCCTCCTCTAGTGTGTTCCCTGCCTTCCCAAAACATTGATCAGCAAGATCGGGGGGTAGATGACACGCTAGACTAGTTACATTAGCATAGCAGATTCTCTCCCCCTCTCTTTTGTTACTTCTTCTATATGTTATTCTCATTCTTCTATTTGTTGTCCTTGGTGTTGTCTACTTGAGGATGATGCAAAGCATTGAGATCTCTCGATCTCTCTCATGTTGACTCAAAAGACACATGTGTTCCCTTCTTCTAGGTGACCTTCCTTGATTGGGGAATGAAGAACAATTATGCATACATACATATGATATATATACATGAATTATCATATAGCATACTGACCCCAAGGAAAGCGAAGTCACCTCGTGCTTTGTGTTTTGTGTCTATTATCCTTGGGCTTATCTCACACTTGGGGGCTAAATCCTTGCGATAACGTGCTCCTTTCTCATTTCTTATATGTATCACTACCTTAAAGCAATCACCCCCGGTGAGGCATGTGCGATCACTTTAACGTAGGGGGGCATACATCCCGTTCATATCTTTTCAAGATACTTGAAAATTTCTTGGCAAATTTAGCCTTGCCTTGAAAATTTTTGATATCTTTCTTGCATGACTCATAGTGAGGGAGCCTTACTACTGATAGTCATGGTTCTCCCTTGTGATCTTCCCTTTTACTTTGTCAATCGAAGTTGTAAGATCCTTAGTCCACTGGGGGCTTGGTGTATCTTGCCTCCTTGACGTGGTGAAAGTCTTTCAATATTGTTTCCTTGTACTTTACCGGAAGTATGAGCATACATACTCCCGCTAAAGTGGGGGCTAAATGTAGCATCCTAAAATTGTGACACTTGCAATTTCGACTGCATTTCGGTCTTCACGATGGCGATGCAACACACAACCTGAATGGAGACCCTGAAACTTGCTCACGACACTAAAAACTGCATTTTTCAAGCACCCTGGCCTGAACCTCCTTGCACCCTGCTGTCCCAGGAGGTGGGACCAGAGTGCCCAGCGCCCTGGTCCCCAGGACCATGGCGCCCAGCGCCTTGGTCCCTGGGTCCTATTTTGGGCCCGGTCTCCTAAGGGGTCTCAGGTCTTTTTGTTTGCAATTTGGAAATTAACTTTCCTGGTCGGCCTAAGGTCGGGAAAATCAGTCTATCAGCCCTAATTGACAAGTATATAAACTACATTTTCCTCTTTCAATGGACATGATGGAAAAAGCGTGGAAATTATACTCAAGCATTCAAGCATTCAAGCATTCAAGCATTCCTTCAAGCAATTGATCATTTCAAGTCTCCATTCAAGGCTAAGTGTTGCATTCAAGACAAGGATTCAACCATTGAAGAGGAGATCACATACTACATGCTACAACATACAACATACAACATCTAAACCTTTGCACATAAGGATACAAACATCCTTAGAACAAGGTATTAGTACTTGTTTTACATACATTTACATTTACAGCACTTGCTCATTTCTTGGTTAATTCCAAAACCGGGGTTTGACCTAAAGGCAAACCCCTAATCCCTAACCCCCCAATCGTCTTCATTTTTCTGTGTGTAGGTTGTAGGTACGCGGCTGAAATTGAAGATCTGGAATCCTTTTGCCGAGACGAACAGATCCCCCTTCGTTTCGCGGATTTTTCAGAGGACCGTGGCGCCGGGCGCCATCGTCCCGACAACTTTTGCTCAAATTTGCAGGACAGCGCCGTATCAACATTTTACTGCTAATTCCAGGTCCGTAGCTTCATACTGTATTCCTATCTCAGTTTATAAGCGAATCTTTATCACTTTCTATGCATGCTTAGCTTAATTCTCCTATCAACATTCTTTACGAAAGAGGGTAGCCTTGCTGTCTTAACCCTTGAAACACATTTAGCATCCAATCTTGCATTGCGTGGGATTGGATCTTGTGGGTTTCAACCCCTCTTTTGAATGTAAAGTCTCTCCCCTAAGTGAAAACCATCGAATCCTAGCGAACCTCCCTTCTCTCTCCTCGAAGTTGGAAGAGGGGAGAACAACTAGGGTTCGATCGCGATTTTCCGCTTTACAGTTTGATTCAACCTTTCAACAACTCCATTTTTTTGTGGAGTGTAAGGTGTAGTTTTATGCCTTTCTAATATTTTTCAAATTATGTAGAACATAACTCACTTCCATTTTTAGTCCTTAAGCATTTAATTTTTCTACCAGTCTGATTTTCAACCAAGTTTTAAAACTCTTTAAATTGGCTGAACACTTTTGATTTACTTTTCAGAAATTGCACAAATTCCCTTCTTGAATAATCATCTATGATAGTGTGAAGTGGAAAATTGAACCCTAGTGACTCCCCACCTAGGAGAGAGAAAGGAATTTACTAGGATGATTTTCACTTGGGAAAAAATTTACATTCAAAAAAGGGACTTGAATCCACTAGATTCAAATCCAAGGGGAACAAGGATATGAATTCCAAGTGGATTGTAAGGGTTGGAAAGTGATTTGCCCTCTTTTGTAAATAGATATGTTGACTTGTTGACTATGTAAAAAAGGGAGATAAAATGAATGAAATGAGTAGCCATCAGTTTGGGATCATGCTGTGATTCCAAATCTGAGATATTCAAACTGATACAGATCTGCCCTACAAATTTAAAGAAAATTTGTTGGGACTGTGTTAAAAGTGCACATGGTCCTCCGGAAAAACCATGCACTGAAAAGGGTTTTTCCATCACTGTAAATGGAGTCCAATCATGTAATTACAACTGTGTACTTGTAACCTACAAATAAAAAAATAGGGAAGAAGGGTTATGGATAGGGTTTTGCCTTAGTCAAACCTCGATTGAGGAATCAACCTTAAAAGAAAGTATTTGCAAATATTTAAATGTAAATGTAAGAAATGTATACTTTGTAGATATGCAATTGATGATGATGGTTTCTTTTCTTCTTGAATGTAATCATAAATATTGTATGAAATGACAAAACACTAACACACACATGCTTGTAAATGAATGTTGTAATGTTGCTCCAATGGATGAATGAAGAAGACACATGAAGAAGAGAACTTGGCGGATACTTGAAGACTTGAACGCTTGATTAAGACCCTTCAATTGAGTATATATTTCTCCTATTCGTGTATTTCATTATTATATCAAATGAGGGAATTGGATCTCCTATTATACATGCCTAAGAGGATTAATTTTCATGCATCGAAGGTCGACAAAGAAAGATTGAAATCCTTGAAGAGAAAATTAAGTTTAAGGGTCGGACAAACCAATCTTAGGGCCACCCTAAGAGGGAGGACAAGGGAGTCATGCCCCTAAGCTGGGGGGAATTGGTGCACCATGCCCCTATCCTACTCTATCTTGGGGCCTAGACAGGGTCTTGAGGTAGCATAAGGGCCACAATAGGAGACTAAGGATGAAAGCACAAAGAGGGGTCTTAGTCAAGTAGAAAGATTTTCTTGCAAAGGTGAGGGCTTAAGATGTGGTTGAAATTATAGGGATTGCAATTTTAGAACACTACAGTTAGCCCCCACTTTATCGACAGTATTGTATACACCTAAAAATGGTCTGAAGATAATTAATTAAATAAGCAATTCTTTAATTAATCTCTCCTCCCCAGTTAATTAAATTCACTAAGCAATTTGATTAAATTTTTCATTCATCTACTTATTAATAAATTTAAGGATTTATTAAATAGTTTCATTTCACCCCTTTAATTAATTAATTCCCTCATCCAAATTCATTTCTTCTAAATCCCTAATTAATTAAAACAAATCAATCATGAGTAGTTGAGATTAATTAGCCTTTTCTTATTATTTGAATTTTTAAATTCAAATTCTCCTAACTTCTACCACTCCTAAACCTAACCATTCCTAAACCTAACCCATTCTACCTACCACCATGTCCCCTTTCATCCAACATCTTCTAGAACCTTTGTGACACTTGTCACTAAGTGTTCCCTTTAGTCCAACCCCCTTTGCCAACCTCCTCCAATTTAACCATTGATATCTTCAAATCAATCTCAACCGTTGATTCATGCCAACTCACCCCTAGCCTTGGAAAATCCTATAAATAGACCTCATTTTGAGCAATATGGATCCCATCTCATTCGTAGCTTAAGCATTGTTATTATAGGCATCTAGCTTCTAGTTTATCAGTTTTAGCAATGTTATCATGCTCATTTTAGCTTAATTGCATCTTCATTCTAGTTCATTTTCTAGATCAATCAATGCATTCATATAGCTTAATCATGCTATTCTTGCTAGATCATGCATTTTCAGCATTCAAATCCTCCATCTAAGTGTAGTCAAGTCACTGAATTTTGCATAATCCAATCTGAGAGCATTTTTCATACTCGCATTTACTAGGAGGCAATAAGTAGATTAGCTATGGTTTTACTTTTCATTGATTAAATCTTCTAATCATGCTTATAATGATTTATTGAGTGTTTTGTGTTGCAGGAACAGGTATAACAGGTACACCACACAAATACATGACAAGTATGACTCTTGCCAATACTATCGGTAAAGTAGAAGAAAGAGAGAGATAAAGATGAGAGATATAGAGAAATACCACAAGGAGTATAAGACATCACTAATATTGAGGAACAAATCTTCCAATCTTAGGGTCTTAACTCACTCAAACATATACAAGAGCAGAAAAGACTAACTAAAACAAGACAAAGCACATAAGACACACGATAAAAACAAAACACACAAGACCACACATCAACTAGCTGAAGAGACCTTGATACAAATGTCTCAAATAACTAATTGAAACACAAAGACCAATGCCATCACATAAACACCAATAATCACATAAAAGAGAAAAGTTGACATCATCTATGAACCATCAATAGTAAAACTATGGGTTCATGAGAGGAAGGAGAGAGGACATGAATACACACTTTGGTGATCCATGAGAAGAAAGGTGAACAAGAGGAAACAATGGACATCTTGCCCCTAAAATTAGGTGATCCATGGAGAAAAGGGATATGGAAAACTAGAGGTGATCCGTCTAAGGGAGGAAAGTGAGAATGTCGTTAGTTCAACTCAACCTCATCTGTGTGTGTGAAAGTGAGGTTCAAAGAATGTCATAGAGTCTATGCCCAAGTATGCTACAACCTGTATAAGATGTATAGTGCAAATGTCAAGAAAGGCATGACATTGTTGGATTGTTGGCATTGACAAAACTGGTCAATCGAGAGAACCGATATATGTGCTAAGGTTTGTCATTGATGTCCAACACTTATTGGTGAAGACACTAACTGGTAAAGTGGTATAGGTAGAGTAGTGTTGTTTTTCAGTAAGCCAGGGTGATGACTTACAATTCATGGAAAATAACATTGGTATTGAATGATCAAAGGTTCAATTAGGTCAAGGAAAAATAGACTAAGCCAATTGGTCTATCATTCAAGATGATTGGTCACTTTGATAATGGTGAAGTCACAAAAGGTGATTCAAGCATGAAGACTTGAAGTTGTATGCAAATTAGTAACTCTTCGGTAAAAAGGGGAAGAGACTTGGTTCTAGCACAACAAACCGAAAATCAAAGGAAGAACGGGTAATATAGAAGTGTAGTGACATACCTATACATCGGTATGACAGAAGGAAGATAGGTGATCACCATAAATCTCAGAGTGGTGATCGGTTATTCAGTTGCAGTAGCAAAGGATGAGTTGGTGAGCTTGTGTTTATGCTAAATCATATGTTGGTAAGGTCAACTTTCAGTTATCATGTAGTCAAGCATGATTACATGTGGATTTTCTGGTTCACACTTATTTGGCTTAACACGACTCAAAAGTTTCTATCTTTGGGAGATGTGGTAGAAGAATTGGTTGAACACTTGGAAAAATTGTTGTAAGGTGCACATTGAAAGAGTGGGAGATTTTGAATTTGAAATCTCCTAAAATCCATGATTTTCTTGATTGAGGGAATGCCTGAAGGTGTCGGCAAAAAATGTATAAAGAGTTCTTGAGCTCTTTCAGAAAGTTTTGATCATGAAATTTGAAACAAGGAAATCTTGTTGAAGGTGATCCAAGGTGAAGAGCAGAGAGAGAGGAAGTGCTAAGGGGTGTTAGTATAGTAGAGTATGTTTGAGGTAGATCAACTAAGTGCAGAGGAGAGAGACAAAGAACCAACTGAGTGTAGAGCTGAAGGACTGAGAATCAGCTAAGGGTAGAGCTAAAGGACAAAGGACAGGTAGAGTGTAGAGCTGAAGGTCAGAGGACTGATAGAGTGCAGTTTTGAGGGATAGGTAACCATTTAAGTGAAGAGTCGAAGGTGTAAGAATAAAACCAGTGTTGTGAAAAGAAGACACAACTGATGTGTATTGAGTGTGATGCATATTGACATCTGATCAAGCTATCAGTAGATAATTCAATAGATCATCCATCTGTTTCTTTCTAACCACTGCAACTTAAATCCCTTAACTGGGTGGACTTTAACAAGTCCTTATTATAAAATCCCTTAACCGAATGACATCTTAATTGATGTTCTAAGTCCTTTAACTAGGCTACCTTTAACAGGGTAGAGGCACTAACTAGCCTTGATCAAAATCCCTTAAGTGGGTGGCACCTAACAATGTCTCTGTAATCTCCTAACAGGGATGGCTCCTCACATGGCTTACTTCATAAGAGTACAAATTTTTTGAGTTCCTACTCACACCATGGTTTTCTCCCATTTGGGTTTCCACGAGATAACTTCTTGGTGTCACTGTCAACTTTTCATGCTTGCATATTTTACTTTAGTGATTAAGTATATTGTTGGATTTTAGATGAATGCAGATTTAAGGTAAAAGCTAAATTGTGAAAAATTGATTAAGTGTTGATTAACCGCTCCCCTCTCAGCACCGGTTGGGAATAACAATTGGTGTCAGAGCTTTAGGTCCCTAGAATTAGAAGATGCTTAATCATCTTAGGGAGAGATCCAAGATGATGTGTAATGAGGGTCCTAAGTTCTCTAAGGAGAATTACACCTTATGATGTGGAAGAATGAAACTCTTTCTAAGATCCATAGGTGAACACTACTAGAATCATGTGATCACAGAGTATAATGAACCTCAAGGGACTCTTACTCTAGAACAGATTAAGGAAAGGCAAGATAATACTGCTACTATGGATCTGATTGTTAGCACACTTTCAGATAATGAATTACTAAGGTACAAGATTTTGAAACAACTTTTCAGATATGGAATAAGATGAAGACAGTCTATGGGGTAGATACCCATGTTCAAAAGGCCAAAGTAGATAGCTTGAGAGCAAAATATGATGAGATGAGGATGCAGGAAAGTGAAAACATAAAGAAGTATAGCAAGAGGATAAAGGATATAGTAAACTCCATCAAAAGTGTAGGAGGAAATCTTGAGGAGGATGATGTGGTTAGAAAAATATTGAGAACTCTGCTACAACAATATTCCATAAGGGTTTCTGCTATCCAGGAACTCAAATCCTTGGGAACGGTCAGTGTAACTCTTGATTCACTAATCAATAAGTTGACTACTTTTGAGTTGAGCAATTATGACAACAACGTACCAAAGATTGATGATTCTTTCAAAGCATCCATGATGTATGCACCAACAAGGAGAAGGAAAGAAACTGGTAGTAGTTCTACTACCAGAACCGGTCATTCCCATGAGTGTGACAATTTTCTCTCTGAGGAATAGGAGCAAGATGAAATTGAAGCTTTATTGGCAAGAAGATTGCCAAGAGGTAAATCAAAATACAAAGGTAAACTACCCTTAAAGTCCTTCTCTTTTAATAAGATAGGTCATATTGCTTCAAGATGTCCTAAAAATTATTGAGATAGGAAGTATAACTTCAGAAGCTATAGGGACAAGAGAAAGAAGGAATATTATCTTGCAGAAGGAGTCATTGATGAAGAATTAGAGAGATCTAATGAAGATGGCATTGCATTTGTGGTAGTCAAGGAGGACAGCACAGAGGAAGGACATATGGCATTGATGTCTAGCACAAACTGGTGTGAAGAATGGGTGATCGACAGTGGATACACTCACCACATGACCAATGATAGAAACAAATTCCTCAACCTAGAGGGTTGTGATGGAGGAACTGTGAGATTTGGAAATGATACACCTTGTGCAGTAAAAGGTAAGGGGTCTATAGCCTTGAATGATAAGACAAATTATGATCATGTCTACTGGGTAGAAGGATTAAAATATAATTTGTTAAGTGTTGCACAACTTAACAATAAGGGTTATGGGTTAGAGTTCAATGAAGGTATATGTAAAATAAATGACAAATCAGGAAGTCTGATTGTCACCGGTAAATAGTCAAGAGACAATTTATTTCATCTAAACACCACCATAGGTAATTGTCTAGTGGCTAAGATTGAAGACAACTAGTTGTGGCACAAAAGATTGTGTCATGTTAAATTTGATAGAATACCTAAAGTCAGTAAGGCAAAATCTATTAGAGGTATGCCTAACATAGTATAACTTGAAAATGCTATGTGCAAAGAGTGTCAACTAGGAAAGTTGACCAGGTCCAGTTTCAGCAGTAAAACTTTCTCATTTGAAAATGTGCTGGACTTAGTTCACATAGAACTATGCGGTGCCATGAGAACCAAGAGTTTCTATGGAGACCAATATTTTATGTTATTTATGGATGACTTCTCAAGAATGATGTGGGTTGTATTCTTGAAGGAAAAATATGAAGCCTTTCACATGTTTAAGGTGTTTAAGGCTTGAGTAGAAAGCAGAACCGGTAATAATCTGAAGTGCCTGAGATCAAATAGAGGAGGAGAGTTCACCTGTTAAGAGTTCATGAACTACTGCGAGGAACAAGGGATCATGAGACAAATGTGTGTACCCATAACACCTCAACAAAAAGGAGTTATTGAAAGAAGAAACAGACTCTTATTGATTGTGTAAGAACTCTGATGATACAAAAGGACATCCCACATATCTTCTAGAGAGAAGCAATAAGAACTATTGTATACACTTTGAACCGGATATAGGTAAACTTGGGAATAAATAAAACTCCCTATGAATTATAGAGTGGATACTCACCTAATTATTGTTATTTCAAAGTATTTGGAAGCAGATTCTATATCAAAAGGATCAAGTACACTAGAAAATTGGATCCCAAGAGTGATGAAGGAACCTTCTTAGGTTACTCAAAAAAGAACAAGGCATACCTATATTTAAACAAAAGGACTGGTAAGGTTGTGGAAAGTGCAAATGTCAGAGTAGATGAGTACTCTGAGAAAAATGAATAGGATGGTAAGAGTGAACTGGAGGAATGTAAAGGGTTTGAGTACAATGTACCAGTGGAACATAATAAAGAAGATCCTGTTGAAGTGGCTAATGAAGAAGCCTATAAAATAGAACCTGCACAGAAGGTAGAAGAAGCTCTGAGGAGTGAATGGGTATTGGATAAATATGTCAGAAATAATCACTCTGCAGAAAATATCATCGGTGAAAAGGATGTAGAAGTTCTAACTAGAAGAAAAGAAAGATAGAATGAGTGTATGCTCTCCAATTTTTAGCCCAAAATAGTAAAGGAGGCTCTAAAAGATGATGACTAGGTCAAAGCCATGGAAGAAGAATTGGAGAAAATTGAGAAAAATGATACATGGACTCTAGTGCCCAGACCGGAAAACAAAAATGTAATAGGCACCAAGTGGGTGTTCATAAATAAAATGGATGAAACTGGTAAATTAATAAGAAACAAAGCAAGATTGGTCTATAAGGGCTATGCTCAAGAAGAAGGTTTGGACTAAGGAGAAACCTTCACATCGGTGGCTAGGCTGGAAGGTGTCAGAATTTTGCTAGCCTATGTTGCTTATAAAAGGTTTAAAGTATACCAAAGAGATGTCAAATCAACATTATTAAATGGGGTGTTAGAGGAAGAAGTATACATAGATAAATCATAAGGGTTTGAATTTGAAGATGGGAGGAATATTGTATGCAGGTTGTAGAAGGTTCTGTATGGGCTGAAACAAGCACCAAGAGACTGGTATGAGAGGTTACACTCATATCTGCTAAGCATAGGATTCAAAAGAACCAGTGATAACAATAACCTGTATCTAAAGAGTGGAGCTAAAGGAAAATAGCTAACTGCTAAGATCTTTGTAGAAGACATCATCTTTGGGGGAGATGATGAGAGGAGCACAAGCTTTGCAGGACAAATGCAGCAAGAATTTGAGATGTCCGTGATTGGCGAGATAAAGTTTTTTATTGGTTTACAAGTCTCTCAAATAAAGAATGGCATCTTCATTAGTCAGACTAAGTACATAAGGGAAATTCTGAAAACTTTTAGAATGGAAGATTGCAAACTTGTTGGAACTCCAATGGTTACAGGTTGCAAGCTATCTAAATATTATGAGGTTGAAGAAGTGAATGAGACACTTTACCGGTCCATGATCAGTAAGTTGCAGTCTGTCGTACATAGTACACCAGACATAGTACAAGTTGTTGGCTTGGATGCCAGATTTTCTGCAAATCCAAAAGAGACTCACATGATGGTAGTCAAAATAATATTCAGATACCTAAAGGGGAATGATGAGTATGGTCTCTGGTATCCACACAAGGGAGACTTTAGTTTAAGTGTCTTCACTGATTCAGATTAGGCTAGAAACATCGATGATAGGAAGAGAACTAGTGGAGGTACATTCTTTCTTGAAGATAGGATTGTATCTTAGACAAGTAAGAAACAAAACTGCATCTCTCAATCCACAACTGAGGCTGAATCTGTAGTTCTACAATTAACTGCACATAGATAGTTTGGATCAAGCAACTATTGGAAGGAATACAAGAAAAAGTGGTTGGACCAATAGTAATTCATTGTGACAACACCACTGCCATTGACATATCAAAGAACCTGGTGATGCACTCCAAAATGAAGCATATAGCTATCAAATATCACTATCTAAGGGAACAAGTTCCAAAAAAGGAAGTGATGTTGGAGTACATACCAAAAAAAGAGTAGGTGGCTGACATCTTCACCAAGACACTATAGAAGGATACCTTTGACTATCTCAGAGGTAAGTTGGGGGTTATGCCCCTCCATTCAGTAAAGTAAGCAAATAGGGTTCTACATCAATCTTGTATGCTTTCAAGTTCCTTTTTACAAATGATTAGATTGATGAGTGTGGAATACTTCGGTTATGGGGAGCAATCTTGTAACTATTCAGAATGGACTCTTTAGCATTGTTGTCAAAGGGGGAGATATGATTAGAGTGCTTGAGCATTGATAGGTAGTGATTGAGCTGAAGTTGTTGTATCAGAGTATGACCAGTGACAGGGGGAGATATTCATCACTTAGGGTAGAAGTAATGGTTGGACTGGTAAAGAGATGAAGGAACATGAATCTAATTAGCTAGAGTTTGAAGTGTTTTCCATCAATTCCAAAGGGGGAGATTGTTGGATTGTTGGCATTGACAAAACCAGTCAATCTAGAGAACCAATATATGTCCTAAGGTTTGTCATTGATGTCCAACACTTACCGATGAAGACACTAACTGATGAAGTGGTATAGGTAGATTAGTGTTGTTTTTTAGTAAGCAAAGGTGATGAATTGCAATTCATGGAAAAGAACATTGGTATTGAATGATCAAAGGTTCAATCAGCTCAAGGAAAAATATACTAAGCCAATCGGTCTATCATTCAGGATGATTGGTCACTTTGATGTTGGTGAAGTCACAAAAGGTGACTCAGGCAAGAAGACTTGAAGTTGTATGCAAACTGGAAACTCATTGGTAAAAAGGAGAAGAGACTTGGTGCTTGCACAACAAACCGGCAATCAAAGGAAGATCCAGTAATATAGAAGTGCAGTGACATTACCAGTACACTGGTATGACATAAAGAAGATAGGTGATGACCATAAATCTCTAAGAAGTGATTGGTTATTTAGTTGTGGTGACAAAGGATGAGTTGGTGAGCTTGTGTTTATGCCAAATCATATGTTGGTAAGGTCAACTTTTAGTTATCATGCAGTCAAGCATGATTACATGTGGATTTTCTGGTTTGCACTTATTTGGTTGAACACAACTCATAAGTTTCTATCTTTGGGAGATGTGGTGGCAGAATTGGTTGAACACTTGGCAGAATTATTGTAAGGCACACAGAGAAAGAGTGGGAGATTTTAAATTTTAAATCTTTTAAAATCTATGATTGGTTTCATTGAGGGAATACCTGAAGTTGTTGGCAGAAAATGTATAAAGAGTTCTTAAGCTCTTTCAGAAATTTTTGATCGTGGAATTTGAAACAAGGAAATCTTCTTGAAGGCAATCCAAGGTGAAGAGAATAGAAAGAGGAAGTGCTAAGAGGTGTTAGCACAATAGATTTTGTTTGAGGTAGATCGACTAAGTCTAGAGTCGAGAGATAGAGAACTAGCTAAGTACAGAGTCGAAGGATAGAGAACCGACTGAGGGCAGAGTCAAAGGAAAAAGGACTGATAGAGTGCAAAACTGAAGGTCAGAGGATGGACAAAGTGCAGTGTCAAGGGATAGGTGACCGACTGAGTGAAGAGTCAAAGGTGTAAGAATAAAACTGATGTTGTGCAGAGAAGACACAACCTGTGTGTATTGAGTGTGATGCATATTGAGATTTGATCAAGCTATCAGTAGCTAATTTAGCAGATCATCCATCTATTTCTTTCTAACCATTGTAACTTAAATCCCTTAACCGGGTGGACTTTAATAGGTCCCTATTTTAAAATCCCTTAACCGGGTGGACTTTAATAGGTCCCTATTTTAAAATCCCTTAACTGGATGAAATCTTAATTGATGTTTTAAGTCCTTTAACCAGGATACCTTTAATAGGGTAAAGGCACTAACCGACCTTGATCAAAATCCCTTAACTGAGTGGCACCTAACAATGTCTTTGTAATCTCCTAATAAGGATGGCTCCTCACAGGGCGTACTTCAGAAGAGTACAAATTTTTAGAGTTCCTACTCACATCATGGTTTTCTCTCATTTGGGTTTCCACGAGATAAATTCTTGGTGTCACTGTCAACTTTTCATGCTTGCGTATTTTACTTTAGTGATTAAGTATATTATTGGATTTTAGATGATGCAGATTTAAGGTAAAAGCTAAATTGTGAAAATTTGATTAAGTGTTGATTCACCCCTCCCCTCTCAGCACTGGTTGGGACTAACAAACATCTTCCTCTAAGAGACTGTGCTCTAATTTCGAGAATAATCACCTTGTATAAAAGAAAAATTGGTGACATCTCGCTCTAAGAGGCTACTGTCTTGTTTCAAGAATGTCCCATTATACAAGGGAAAAGTGGTGACATCTCACTCTAAGAGGTTGTGCTCTGGTTCTGAGAATGGCCCATTGTATAGGAGGAAAGTGGCGACATCTCTCTCTAGGAGGTTTCCCTCTGGTTCTGAGAATGACCCAGTATACAAATGAAAAGTGGTGGCATCTCACTCTAAGAGGCTACCTTCTGGTTCCGAGAATATCCCACTGTATAAGGGAAAAGTGGTGACATCTCTCTCTAAGAGGTTGTACTTTGGTTTTGACAATGTCCCACAGTACAAGAGACACAATGCACGAGAGAAATATAGTACAAAAGGAGTAGTGTGGGTGCCCCCCCTTTAAGATGTCAACATAATTTTATGTTGATATCTTAAGGAAAACAGAACAAGGATACCTACCTTTAACACGAAGATGATATCTATTATGCAACAATGTCATAAATCCAAGCAAGAGAGGGAATACTCTTCAGGAAAGGGTAAGATATTTGAAAAGAGATATCTTGATATAAGTGTAAAGGAGTTCCTTGGAGGAGAAGAGATATTTGTTCAAGAGACATCTACCCCCAAGATGATTTGTCTTAGATAAATATAATATCTTCTATAATGAAGCATAGAAGAGAACAAGAATGCAATCCTTCCTCTTATTGCTAGGTGAAAAGGATTCTTGATAAAGAATGACTCACTTTTATCCCAATGTGGATGGGTGAATTCATTATAGATGTACATTACCAAGTGTAAAAGAGGTTGTAGTCAAGGACTTACTCCTCTTGTATAAGAGAGAACCCTTGAGAAAACAACAACAATTTTACATGAGGAAAGACATAAAGTAATGAAACTCACATCATCCCCAACATAGGAAAGAGTGGATCTTTATAGAAAGAAAGAAAAAGAGAGATCATTGCCCCCCAAGTGTAGTAACAATGAGAAGAGCTTACACAATCTTCTAGAGAGAGATTAAACATAAGAAAATGCACAATGAACTTATATGAACACATGCAAGAAAAGATATTAGTAAATGTAAAATAGACATCTTAAGAAGTGGTAATATTCTAAGAGAAGAGAGAAATAAAATAACATATTCCTCAAGAGGGATTAGTCAAAAGAACGTAACATTGTAAGAAATTATAATAACATATGAAAATTGTAGGCCCTAAAGGAAATAATGATAAATGAGATAAAAAGAAAGAGAAATGAACAAAATCCTTGCCCCCCAAGTGAGAAGAAAAAGGAGAAATTTTACACATCTTCTAATGGAGATCATTTTCAAGCAATATGCTTTCCTAATGGAATGAATCCTCTCAAGGAAGGGTCATGTACTTTACAGGAGACCATTCCATGCTAGGGGCATATCATATTTGTAAATAATCAAAACCATATAAGAGGTAAGTTTTATAATATAATTAAGAGAAGAAGAAGAAGTGAATTACTCATTAAAGATGCTCCTCTTCAAACAAATAGAAAAACCAAAGAACAACTATATGCTCAAGTAACTTTATGAAAGAAACAAGATCTAATAACGAATATTTCTTGAAGATAAATTAATGGGAAAAAATAAGAAGTGAGCTTCATGTTGCAACCCCAAAGTATTTAAAATTGAAACAATACTACCACAAATGATAAAGAGCTCCCAGCTAAGTTGGCTAGTCAAACCATAGGGTGAAGAGAAACATGAGAAGAAAAGAAGTGCTAAGGCACTATGTTCATGTCAAGGAAGACAACTAAATCTATTGTAAGAGAAATTCGTGCATGATCATATCTCTTTTGAACAAATTTATTGAATGCATGACATTTCCTAAAAGAATATGAATATGAATCATAAAAAATGTAATATTCCTCACCTTTTACTTGCTTAAGATTATTGTTTGGATTTTTAGGAGGAAAGAAAATTTTCATATCATATTTTAATCTCCAATAGATTCTTGTAGCTAGTCTATCAGGATGATAAATGTGTTTTAAGTCATTTTCTTGACATGGAAGAGGAGAATTATTAGAAGAAGAAGGTTTATCATCCACAATTATAATTTTTCCACTGTCGATGCCATCATGAATAGATTTTTGAAAATCAGGGCACTCATCAGCATTATGGTAATGGGTTTGACGAAATGAGCAAAAAAGACATTTTGAAGAAGAAGCATTATTGCATGCTCCTTTGAGATAATTCTTAAAATTTTCAAGCCTAAGGAGTTCATCCTTAGAGAGAGGAATATCGCTTCCTAGACCTTTTGTAGTAGCTAGCGTAGGAGGGTTTATAGGGACATAAATTCCTTGTTCAAATTTCCCAATTCCTTCTCCTCTAAAACTGTGTTTTGTTATTATCTTAAAGCCACAATTCTAAGAATGTTGCAGATGGGAATTTGGGGGAATTAGATCATGAATTTCTTTGAAACATAATATGTAAGGGGGGATAAAAGGTTTTTTATATGAAGAGGGAATATCATGGGAAAGGATAACCTTCTTTCCTTTGTTAGGCTTATCCATTTTAGGATATTTGGGATGAACATCTTCATCATCTAAAGGTTCATCTTTACTCATTTTTATGTGAGGGGAAATATCATGAATAAAATGCATAACATCATCCTCTCTACATATACTTTGGTGTTGAAGATAGGTCTTAAGAGAATAAGGAGGGTCTAAAGAGATAAGAATATTAATAGTTTGATGTTGCCCCTCTTTCTCAAGGGTATGTGTATGAGAAAAAGATGGATCTATATCATTATCCAATTCTTTCCCTTTTGTAAAGAGATCATTGGTATCTTTCATCTTATTCACATAAGATACCCTAGGAGAGGTATAAGGATTAGAGTCTCTCGGGTTGTGATCTACAAATGCCTTAAGGTGATTAATACATGAAATGCATTTTGTTAATAACATCATCATAATGCAACAAAATTGATACATGAAAGCTTTGAGATTAATTTAGAAAGGAAATGACTTTGAAATCCGAACAACGCAATTAACCAAGTGCTATGAATAAAAAGAAGCAACATGAAATGAATAAAGCTATCATCAAACAGATGATTGTAATAAATATATGTTAAAAACAATGTAATCATATGTGAAATATAAAATAAATCTAATCTAATGATTGCCATTGAAATTCACTTAATTAAAATCTTAATTTTCTTGAAAAGAAGATCTAAAAGTAGGACCTTTTTATGAAAATCATCTATTCATTGCTCTTAGTCCTAAATTCATTCTACCACTAAAACATATGTTGATCCTAGGCTGCAAATTCACTATGACCTCATATCTATCAGACCTTAACTATTGTTCATAGCTCTATGATATGGAAATTTTGTCATACATATATAGTCTATGAAAGAACCTCTGTGAGAGCTGCTTCTTGCTTAAAAAAATAAAGTTGGTTTGTAAAGGATATGTTGACTTAGTCCTATTTGTTTAGCCTTCACCTAACCCTAGGGAGGAAGTCCGTCAGATTTTTGCAGTGAAGATATCAACTAGAATTATATTAAGATATCGTCAATCTCATACTGTAAAGATAGAAAGATATGCAATAATCCAATGCATAAATCTCTCCCTATCATGTGTCGAATACCATTAGATTGTTCAAGTGAGTAAGAAAATTACCAAACCAAAGAAATTGATAGTTCATTAGGGTGGAGAATGTTGATAATGTTCATTAGAAGAAAGAGCATAATGATAATTATGAATATAAAGGTTTGGTGATATTATCATACATTAGGGTTGTAGAATATCAAACCTTCATATTAATTCAAGCCAAGTCATAATTATTTTTTCGTACAAATTTATCGTTGTACAAATTTATTTAGCATATACTGATTTTTCTCTTGTATAATAGTCAACTCAAAATCTTAAGTTTCATCACTCAAATTAGAAGAAAGAGCATAATGAAAATTATTAATATAAAGGTTTGGTGATATTATCATACATTAGGGTTGTATAATATCAACCCTTCATATTAATTCAAGCCAAGTCATAATTATTTTTTGGTACAAATTTATCTTTGTACAAATTTATTTAGCATATACTGATTTTTCTCTTTTATAATTGTACAACTCAAAATCTTAATTTTCATCACTCAAATTAGTGCATGATCAATATCATACTAGTAAGAATTCATATAGCACTTGTCAACATCACTTTAGCGCATACAAGCATCAACCTAGCGCGTCCAAAGAATATTATAGCATATATGAATACTTCCAGGCACTATATGAATTATTACCAGTATGATATTGATCATACAGTAATTTGAGTGATGAAAACACTAAGATGTTGGTTGGAATGGGCTATTGAATGTTCGAGATGCACTAGGATGTTGCTCCTATGCACTATCTGTCTTGATTTCTCCATTTTGATTCTTTTGCTGTGATGTTGAAAAATAACTTGTGATTTGATAGATGATCTTTTGAAAATGACTTGAAAAGACAACAAATAGAAGAGATACCAATTTGTCTATGTTAAAAAAGTAGTCTATGTTCTTTTGAGGATGTTTTCTATAATTTATTATCTATATGCACGGTAGAGGTAGGGGCCAATCTTGGAGTGGTATGCAGTGTATTCAAAGACATCAATCTCTATCTTTACACTGCCATGACAATAATAAATCAGTTCAACATTTGTAATTGCATGATTAATTCTTGGTAAGTTAAAAGTGTGGAAATTTGAATTTGTATTCAACCTTAAGAGGTATCAAAATTGATAAAGTACGCCAATTTTCTAGATTTAATTAGAAAAATATCCTCAATTCCAACTCCCAAATTTATGAGAAAAAAGATAGGGACCGTGTGCAAACTGTACTCGATCCGACCAAATTTTTTCAAATTTTTTTAGGGATGATAGAAATTATGATTTTATTGTGGAATCTGAAAAAACAGCTGATTTGGAGATGTCTAGATCGGTCAAATTAGCAGTAAATGGTCAAAATAGGAGATTCTTAAAAATTAGGGTTTTTGTTTTTAACCACTTAATTTTCAGAATGAAAAGATAGATTTGAAGTGGAATTTTGAAATAGAAATCAGATCTGAAACAAACAATTAAAATACTACACTTCACAAGCTTAATTTTGTGAAAATGAAAAAATAGGGTTTTTATGCAATTAACCTCTAAATTTTGTAAAAAGATTAAACTTGGAAATGAAAGTTTGAAATTCAAAATGCAATAATTTAGATCTAACAATAAGAAATCAGAATTAGAGTGTAAGACATTGGGTTCACCAAAATATAAAGTGGAAAATTGAACCCTAGTGACTCCCCACCTAGGAGAGAGAAAGGAAGTCATTAGGATGATTTTCACTTGGGAAAAAATTTACATTCAAAAGAGGGACTTGAATCCACTAGATCCAAATCCAAGGGGGATAAAGATATGAATTCCAAGTAAATTGTAAGGGTTGGAAAGTGATTTGCCCTCTTTTGTAAATAGATATGTTGACTATGTAGAAAAGGGAGATAAAATGAATGAAATGAGGAGCTATCAATTCGGGATCGCACTGTAAGTTTAGATCTAAGATATTTTGGTTGATAGAGATCTGTCCTACAAATTTTAAGAAAAGTTATCAGGACTGTGTTGAAAGTGCACATGGTCCTTCGAAAAATCTGCACACTGAAAATGGTTTTTTTGTCTTTGTAAATGGAGTCCAATCCTGCAATTACAATTGTGCACTTGTAAACTACACACAAAAAGAAGGGAAGAAGGGTTGTGGATAGGGGTTTTCCTCAGTCAAACCTCGATTGAGGAATGAACCTTGAAAAAATTAATTGCAAATACTTAAATGTAAATGTAGTAAATGTATACCTTGCAAATCTGCAATTGATGATGATGATTGTTTTTCTTCTTGAATGTAATCACAAATGTTGTATGCAACTACAAAACCCTAACACACACACATGCTTGCAAATTAATGTTGTAATGTTGCTCCAATGGATGAATGAAGAAGACACACACAGAAGAGAACTTGGTGGATGCTTGAAGACTTGAACGCTTGATGAAGACCCTTCACTTGAGTATATATTTCCCCTATTCATGTATTTTGTCCTTATATCAAATGAGAAATATTGCAATCCCTGAAGATCAAATTAAGCTTAACAGGCCAGACAAACCCATCTTAAGGCCACCGTAAGAGGGAGGATAGGGGCACCATGCCCTTATCCTACCCTATCTTGGGGCTTGGATAGGGTCATGAGGTAGCATAACAACCACAATATGAGGAGACTTGGGATGAAAACACAGAGAGGGGTCTTAGTCAAGTAGAAAGATGTTGTTGCAAAGGTGAGGGCTTAAGATGTGGTCAACATTGGAGGGGTCGCAGTTTTAGGACACTATAGAAAGAAACATAATATCTAGATTTTGACAATGAAGGAACATTAACTAGACCAAATACATCAAAGTGAACATAATGTAGTAAACTAGAAGATTTATGAGGGCTAGAGTAAAATAAAACATAGTGTTGCTTTCCATATATGCAATGTTCACAAAATTTGATAGAACCACCATTCAACCATCATCCAACCATTTCTCAAAAGTTTATCTCTCTCTTTTACAAATTGGTTTGATTTAATTTTTGTGGTTTCCAACTCCTGATGGATAGACATGAAGAAAACACAATGAATTCTCAATGCTCCATCTTGGATGAATCACCAACAAACAACTCAATAAGTCAATACAAGTCTATTGTGGTCCCCACTTAGTCTCAAAGGTTATCGACAAGAGTTCCTCACTTCGACAATGTATTAAAACGCACTTAGCGAACTTCAATGTCTCATCGAAATCCTTAGTGCTTTATCGACAAGGACTATTTCTTTGATATCCTTCCTAAAATACTTTATTGAATTTTCAAGTCATACTAAAAACCCCTTTATCACCAAGACTAAACACACACTACAATGAAACTAGTCTTATCACCACAAAATAAGAATATGTTGAGCTCCTTTGAAAAACTTATCAAAACCCTAAGCTACACTTAAATCTTCATTTTTACCAAGACATCACCAAAGCTACTTTGAAATAAACCTTATTGGTGTAGCAACATAACTTCAGCTAACTGCAAGGAAACACATACCGAAACCATGAGTTATACCGAAATACCACTTGTCACCAAGTCTAACTTAAGGTTATATAGAAGCCAACCTTTGTAGGGGAAGTAACATGACTTTTGTTAAATCTGTAGACCATCTTATCAGAAGCTAATGTCACACTGAACTACAACAAGACTTGTCAAATGTCTCAATGATATTGGTAAGAAGAATAATCTCTGCAAACTGCTCAAAGAGTCCTACCAACCCAGATGTTATACTGAAATTATTCTAAGCTTGACTTCACCAAGACACTGAAAGAGTCGTACCAAAATTTTTGAAACTATTCCATTATGAGAGGTTTCAACCAATAAGATTCAGGCACACTTCCTCAACTTTTTTAACATCCATTTAATGAAAATTCCACCCAAGAATTGCAACCAAAGAAAGAATAATTCTAATTATGTTTAATTTAACGATAGGATCAAAATTTTCTTCATAATAAACACCCTATTTTTTATTAAACCCTTTAGCAACCAATCTATCTTTTAACTTTTCAATATCTTCATATGATTTAAATTTGTTTTAAACCCATTTGCAACCAATAACACTCTTACCTTTTGGACATGTCACAAGTACCCAAGTATTGTTCTTTAGAAATTCTTCATACTCCTCTTTCATAGGTTGCTCCTATTCTTTCTTCCCTCTATCTTCTTCATATGAGATTGGGTCATGTACCTATAATACGTTGGCCATGAGAGCACTATCATTCCTTCCTTGTTCTTCGGGCCTTGATTGTAGATTTCTTCAACACTCCTTGTCTTTTGTCTAGCTAAAGTATCATGTTCTTCATCACCATGACCTACAAAAAATGTTTGATCACAAGTATTAGTAGTTTCATTAGTGCACACTTCATTCTCATAGATATAGGGGGATTTAGTTATTATAAAATAAGTGGTTGAAAGTTGTGAATGTTAATCAAAATTTACATCTCTACAGACAAAGATTATTTTGTTGTCAAATCATATAACATGTAATCCTTTGATTCTTCAATGTAACCGATACATAAACACTTATGACTCTTTGGTTCTAACTTTTGCCTCTTTTAATTAAGAATGTGTGCCTTGTTACGATTCCCAAAGATACTCAGAGGGGGGGTGAATAAGTATTTGACCGGTTAATAAATTTACTTGACTTAAAACATGAAAAGCATATTAAAACTATGTACCGGTAAACTATAAATAATGCAGTAAACAAGAATAACAACAACCACATGAGAAGCACACCATAACACAACATTTTAATGAGGAAACCCGGTGTGGGAAAAACCTTGGTGGGATTTGTGACCCACAATATTCGCTTACTGGCCAATAAGGGAATATTACTCTTACAATAGGGGCCTGCACATGCAGGAAGGCCAAGTGCCTAGAGCTCACTACTCAATTACAAAAGAAGTCACACTGACTTACAAAATGGATTATACTAATCCAATGTCTTGTACTACCTCAGATCAGCATCTACTATGCCAGATTCAGTACCGGTTTAAGCTCTGCTACAACATAAATCCTTAACCAATATTTTGCATATTAGGTCAACTTATCTTGCATCCTATCACACATATTTCCTATTACAAAATGATCTCATATATATATATGACTCATATTACAACTCACCATGTCGGGTTACAATGATTTTACAATTAATTACAAAATACATTTCAAACAAAATTCCTATCTGCCAGGATGTCGGTATCCTTCCTTTCCCTGTCGGTGTTCTAGGTGTTGGTGTAGAGTTTGTTGTTTCTGGTGTCGATATTTTGTCATTGCCAGTATCATATGATTGCAAGGTTGCCATCAGTGACAAAACATTCAATCACCTACAATTTCTCATTTGAGTGTGCATTTGCCAACAATCTCCCCCTTTGGCATTGATGGCAATACTCATGAGAAAAATAAAAAAGTGTCCAAAAATGATATCCAAAAATAGTCTGCCAAAAATGTCTTACCAAAACTGTATGCTCAAAACTGTATGCTCCCCCTAAGCAGATGATGTCCTTTTTCTGACCATTTTTCTCATCCCACTACTCCCCCTTTGACATCAATGACAAAGGTTGTCATTCATTGTCAGTGGAGTCTTGTCGGGATTCTTGTAACCAGTGGGTTACAATCCCGAGAGATATCTGTCAAAACTAAGTGTATGTCATTGCTGAATATTTTGCTATCTTTTATTGCCTCTTGTGTTCTTTGCACTGTATTGGTGAGTATGTGCATTTTCTCTTCCGGTGTCTTCAGTCTAGGAACCAGAGCCTTAGATATTTCTTTTCTCAAAGAAATAAGATACTCTAGTCTGGGACTAAGTCTTCATTTTAAGTCCTTTGCCTTATCCTTCATTCCATGTTTGTCTTTCTCCAATTTCTTGATTTTCTCTTCCTTCTTTGCAATTTTCTTTTCTAATTCCAAAAATGAATCTTATGTTCCAATCAAATTGCCAGCAATATTATTTATCTTCTCTTGAGCTTTGCTGATCTCCTTGTCAAGATCCTCTATTAAGACATTTGTTTTGCAAGTATCCCTGTACAATTTTTTGAAGTCATAGATTATTTCTCCAAGTTCCGGTAAAAGGGTGTCCATTTATTCCATGTTTTTCTTTACAATATCCTCAAAGAGTTTCTCTTTTTTTTTTATTAGTCTTTCCTTGAATGTATCCTTATTTATTTTATCAATAGTCAATAGGTTGCCAGTGATAAACTTAGACAATGTGTCTAGTTGACCTAAAGAATCTTTATTCTCAACACTGCACTTTGGTGATATCAATTTAAGAATTGGTATGGTGTCATCAATAGCCTTATAGGCTTGTGCATTGCATTCTGTGATCTTCTTTATTGAATCTAATAAGACCTCAGTTACATTAGTAGGTCCAAATTCTGTCATAGCTATACCAGATGTTTGTCCAATAATTTTTACAATAGACATGCTACCGGTTGTAGTTATTTCCTTTCTTTGTTCGACCTCTAGTAGGTCTATCTATGTTTGCATTTCCACAAACAAAGGTTTAGGCTTTTCAGTTTGTGATGGTGGCACTGTCTCTATCTATACCTATGCTTCAACCTATACCAATTTGGGTTTCTCCAATTGTGTCTTAGATAGTTTCTCTGAGTTTTCAGTTTCCTGTTCCTTAGTTTGTGCCTCTAAACTTTCCTTAGCCGATTCTTCAGATGGTTTATCTGTTGTATCTACCAGTTTCTCATTGGTATCCTCTGTCGGTTGCTCTGCCTATGTAGGTTTTTCTATGTTTAACTCAACCTCTGCAGTCAATGACTCAGTAGTCACATCTTTCTCCTTATCCTCAATGGTCTCTCTGTCAACCACGACATTAACTTCTTGAGTATATACATTTATTGTATACAAAATTTATGATTCAGGGTTTGTATCTTCTACCAGAGTCTCCATACTCTCAGTGGCCAGTTGATTTTCAGTGATATCTATAGGTGGAGTATCTGAAGGAGGTGGGGGCATATTGTCAGTTATTCTTAAACTTGGTGGTCCACCTACCTTACCTTTACCCTTATCTTTGTCCTTTTGATATACTTTGATAGTTTTAGGTCTGAGTAATTCTTCCTCTTTTTCTTTTTCCACAAAGAAAATATCCCATCCATCAATAGTTTCCTCATAAACTTCCTTTATTCTCCCTGCCATTAATGCTACATGTCGGTGAGTAGTAGAAAACACTGTCCGGTTAGCCTCACTGATTAATTTGTCTATTTCATCAGGTGAGTTAACTAGATGCACTGCCCGTAATTTTTCAATCTTAATCTTTTTATCTAGCTCAACAATAGATAATCTTCTAGCTTTTGATCTACTATACAAGTCATTTACAATTTCATAAACAATTTGCATAAAAAATTTATTGTATATATCCAAGTGTAGAATGACACTATTTTCTATTCTTTCCTTATCATCAGCTAATAGTGTATTGTACATTTTATTGATGTTCTTTAGCTTACCATCCTCTGTGATTTCACTAAGAAGTTTGTCTAGAGGAGAAATAGTTTGTTTCACCTTCTTCTTCTTGGGAGTCATCTTCTTTTCCAGAGGCCTTACTGCCTATTGCTTTTGTCTTGTCCTTTTTGGTGTAGGAGAAGGTATCGGTGAAGGTTTTCTTTTTCTTTCAACCCTTTTAAATACAATAGGTATATCACTTTCAGAAGAAGTTCCAACCGGTGAAAGATGATTTCCTAGTTGAAGTGCTTCCAACTCACTTTTAGTTATACCAGTTTGTTTTAGCACATCTTCCTTGACTGCTTTTGCCTATCGGGTTCCTTTCCTTATAGTTGCTTCAACCTTCTTAACTCTTTTCCTTGATTGTATTGTGCTTTCAATTGTTTCTACACTACCAAATACTTTCTCTTCTAGTTCCTTAGGAGCTTCAAGGAGGGCTTTTGCATAAGTTTCTATGATGTTGTCATCTGTTTCATAGCTCATTTCAGTTACCCAAATAGTTTGAGGGACAACTGCTTCCATCCAAATTTCATCTTTCTTGATCACAAAACAAATTTCTTTTTTATACTTATCCACAATGGCTTGTGAAAGTCTTACTCTAGTCCTCATTCAAGCCTTTAGTGCTTGAAAATGCTCATTTACATTTTTCTCCCTGTTCTCTCCCATATTGTTCAATAGATCTAACAGTTGTTTTTCTACCAGTATATCAAATCCAAAATCTCTAGCACCAATACTGGGTACTTGTTTGGTTATGTATAGCATCAAGCAAACAAGTAAGTTTCCAAATCTGAATGTCCCTTTCTTATCTCTTTTGATCTTTCCCAAATTGTCTATCAACTCATCTTTAAGCCATTCGCATATATCTATCCTTGCATTATCATTGACCATATCATAGGCACTCTTGATACATAGGCTAGAAACTGAGTTTAACCTATTTGCATGTGTAGCCTTATAACCTAAGATCATACTGATAAATCTGACATTTATATCCTTCACATCATTTACCCTTAAAGATCTCTTATCAAATTTTGCACCAGTAAGGTTTGTCACTATGTCATTTGAGACCTTCTTTGTTTTGTTCATTTTGTTACCGATGGAGGGTAACCCTGTTACAACGTTTACTGCTTCTTTTGTGATTTTATGAATAGAGTCTAACCAGAAAAATTCACCATGTACTCTGCTTAACACAATCCTTGTGATATCCTTGGGGAAATCCAAGATACTGAGAATTTTAGTGAAACCTAGGGTTTCTACTATCTTATGTTCAGGTTTGACATTTTTGGATTCATCACAAATTACAATCATACATATTTTTAATTTCATCATCACCTAGTTCCTCAATATTACAATGTATATACATCCTAGGGTCTTCAGCATATACTACTCCTTTAGGGATTTGATAGAGTGCACCTATGTTATCATCTTTCTTGGCAATTTCGGGAACTAGCTGGAAAATGGGTCTAAGTCGCTTAACAACTTCAACAACAGTAGGGTTTGCCATAAATTTGGGAGTGGATGAAGATGCCATAGCTATAAATACCTCAATCTGCCTTAAGGATGAATGATTTGATAGATTTCTTCACTTCTTCACTTGGAATACCTTCACTCAGGAATATTCGAGCTCTCAAAGATTTGAATGTTTGGTGAATGAGAAAGGAGACAAAACACTTACTTTATAGTGTTATTTTCACCAACTACCACATTTAATGCTTGCCGGTTAAGTCACAACTTAACTCATCTACCAGTATAGAAGTAATTTCAACTTCTTACCATCAACCGAGGGAATAATAGCAGGTTTTTCATTTTGTTGCTAAACCCCCAAAAGAATTTTCTTCAATTAGATGAAGAGTCTCCTACCGATGGAGTGTTACTCTGTTCTATCAGTGGATGAGTATTCCCACCAACATTCTGATCTAAATTTTTGATCCATTGTTTTGAGAATTCTTGCTTTACTCTTCAAGTTTTTCTTTACCTTTCAAGCTCGGACCTTTGTTATTTGCCAGTGAGGACTTGCTTCTATAGAATTTTGCAATATGTACAATTTTGTTATAGGCATAACAAGTCACATTCTTCTTATGAATAGCTTTCCCATATCCTATGCTAGTATGTGTTCTGCATTGATTAGATAAGTGCCCAAATCTTTGACAAACATAACATCTCACATTCATTCTACAATTTTCTGAATTATGACCAATTTTGTTGCATTTGGAACATTGATCGGTGGGTGTATTAGTGTTCTAATAATTTCTAGATCTACACTGATTTTATCTATGACCATACTTGTTACAGTTAAATCATTTTCCATTAAATTTGTAAGAAGTAGGTTGCCTTACCGGTTTTCTATGATCATGATTGTTTGCAGTACCGCAGCTTTCACCAACTTCAAAGCCAAGGCCATTTGTGGTGCAGGGGCACAAGCCTCAATTTCATAATTTATTGATTGAAAACTTCATGTTTTTGATATAAAGGTGTTGGGAAGGATCAAATAATATTTTGTTTATGTTTTGTTTTGTAATAAGGTCCTAATTGTCCATTTTGTAAGGCCTAGTGGCCTAGGGTGCATTATAAACCCTATGGTCAACTATGGTCAAAGGGACTTAGGATGAGTAGAATTAGGGAGTCAAGGTTTTTTTGGTCTATTTGTATCCATTTCAATGTGTTTAGGTCCCTAGGTTGATGATAAAATTAGTTTGAATGGCAAAATACAAAAAATGTCAAAAATTGTCAAAAATTGACAAAGTTGTCAATTTGTAAAGGAACTTTTCAAAAAGTTGTTGTAATTGGTTTCCCAATGTTCATAACCATCTAAAATCAGTTTTAAAATTTTGGAAAAACTATAAAATGCCTCAACAAACTCATGTGGAGGTTGTTGTGATTGAAATTAGTAAAACTTGATATTTGAAATCAATAAAAAAAATGCATTTTCCAGAAAATTTGTTGTTCTTTTGGTTGGTATGGAATTTCATGACCTCCAAACTGAAAAATTATTTCATGGTGAGTTAGAGGGGTGAAATACCTTTATTTTTAATCCAACCATAGGTCTGGAGGTGGAGTATTGAGGGAAAAAAGTTGTAACAGATACAAACAGCCTGGAAAAGTGCCCTTTCCTAGAGCTTCAACTTCAATTTCCCATTTCTTCCAAATCCATCATGGGAAAATTATAAAACTTGGTGAAATGGAGGATTTGGGAGTTTATTTTAATATCCAAAAGGTTTTAGACTGAAAGGATGCATTTTGGCTGATATTTTATTAAATTTGGCCATGCATCTCTATGTGACTAGTTGTGGGAATTGAATAAAATTCATTAACAGTCCCCATAACTTTAGTTTTAGTGCAAATCAGAAGCTATAACTAGGTATTTAGTGATTATTTAGATAAACCAAGGTGTTCCAATTGCTTCCCTTGAGAAATTATAGGTTTGGAGGGTATTTCCTTTGTTAAAGTGCTCATTTAGCCCCATTTAGCTTAGTTGAGGGTTTACTAGAAATGGTATTTGTAGGAGGTTCCAGATCAAACCCTTTTGGAAAAATTTCTATCCTAGTTTTTTTAATGGTGAATATAAAATAAAATTTCTTTGTCCTTTGTAGTTTTTGGGAGAGAAACCAAAAAGTCACTTTTGAGGGCTAGTTGGCTAGAATAGCCATTTTGCACTTTGACCCCTTTGAGACTTGATCAACCCAATCTAAGGGTTGTTTACCATCATTGCAATTTTTTGGATCCTAATAAACTTTATTTGAGTCTTTGTGGACTTTTAGAACCATTTTTGAGGGGTGTGAGCCATTTGAGCAACTTTTGAGCACTTTGCTTGTGGGGTTGACAAACCAAAGTTGATAGCCTTTGTAAAATGTCTAAGTGGGGGGTTATGGGGATGAAAACAATTGAAATGAGACATTGATCTATTGATTTTCAAGGTGTGAGGTCTGGTTGGGAAAATCTCTTTTGAAAGGGATTGGGTTGCTAGTTGAGCAAGTGAGCAACTTGGAGCATTTTCAAGTTGTTGGAACCATACCTCTACATCAATTGGTATCAAAGCAAGTGTCATCCTAAGGAGAAGGATTGTTTCCATTTAGCCATGTTAGGGGAAGAAGAAGAGGGTGAGTTGTCCTCAAGGATGACTAATGCACAGATAGTGAAGTTTTTGAATGATCAAAACTTGGTTCACAAGATTGATTCCTTGCAGAAGGAGGTTGATAGACTTAATGGGGAACTTCATAAGAAACGTTGTGGAAACTCTGATGTTGTTGAAGAGGGGAGTGATGAGGAACCCCTTGAGTAGGATGAGGAAGAAGAAGTGCCTGCTGATCAGAGACTACTTGTGAAGACCCTGAAGGCCATGGAGAGAAGGAACATGGATGTTAGGTTGGACCTACCTTCCTATGATGGGAACTTGAACCCAGATGCTACTGTGGAATGGATTCATGCCCTCATAAGTTTCATTGAATGTGAGGACATACCTAAAAGTTAGAGGGTTAATATTGCTAAGTCCAAGTTGAAGGGATCAGCCCTTACATGGTGGAATTTCACTCAAGATGATAGGGTGAAGGAGAAGAAGAATCCAGTGACCACTTGGAAGAAGATGGTCGCATTGATTAGGGATGCCTATGTTCTTGATGATTATGAAGTCCAACTTCATAAGAGGAGAATGGTTTTGAGGAAAAAGGAGATGAGTGTCTCAGATTATACTCAAGAGTTCCATAAATTGGTGATGAAGTCCAATGTAGTGGAGCCTGAATGTGTGAAGCTTGCAAGATACTTGGAAGGGTTGAGAGTTACCATTCAAGATGAACTCAGTCTAGGTAGCCCTCCCACAGTCCAAAAATGTTTTCAACTTGCTTTGAAGGTTGAAGAAAAACTCAAGAGGAAGAGTGATCAAGGTAGAAGAGGGAGAGGGCAAAAATACTTTGGAAATAGGGGCAGAAATATGTTGCAAAGAAGAGGACAAGGTTCCAAAGACCTTGGTGAATCAAGTCAAGGAAGTGAAAAAGGGGAAGGTAGTTCTAGAGGATCATTTAGAGGAAAGAGAAATAACTTTAGAGGAAGAGGTGGTGGAAGAGGCCTAGAAGGCATAAAGTGGTCTAGATGTCATCAAATGGGGCATGTTGCATCCAAATGTCCAGAGAAGGCAAACAAACAAGGTGAAAGGAGAGAAAATTTGGTGAGAGATGAGGACACACATAGTGTTCACTCTCATGGATCCTTTGTGCAGCCTGAACAAGGAGAGATCATGATGATGAGAAGGACATTGATCAAAGCACCTAGTCCACCAGAGCCACCCCAAAGGAAGGCACTTTTCAGAACTACTTGTAAAAGTGGTGACAAAGTATGTAGCATGGTGATTGATTCAGGTTCTACTAATAATTTGTTGTCCATTGAGACAGTAGAGAAACTGAAATTGAAGAGGATTAAACATCCAAGACCCTACAAGGTATCATGGCTCACAAAGGGGCAGCAAACCATCATTGAAGAACAAGCAATAGTGAAGTTTTCAATTGGCAAGTACAAGGACAAGGTACTTTGTGACATTATACCCATGGATGCATGTCATTTTTTGCTTGGAAGGCCATGGCAATATGACATGAAGTCAAAACATGATGGTGAGAAGAACACATACACCATCTGGTGTAAAGGTGAGAAGGTAACACTACTACCCCTCCCTGATAATGGTGAAGAAGCAAAATAATCTAAGTTTTTGTTTGTAGGAGAGAAAGAGTTTTTATAATGTTTGAAGGAGGAGGATACTCCTTGTTATGCTTTGGTTGTATAGCCAAAATAGGAAGAAAGAAAGGGGCACAAGAAAAAGGAAGAACCTAGGAGGATTGGACCAAAAGAGGTGGCAGATTTGCTTGAGACCTATAAGGATATTGTAACCAAAGAGCTACCTGATACCCTACCTCGAATTAGAGAGATTAGAAATAATATTGATCTAATCCTAGGGGCTACACTCCCAAATAAGGCTGCCTATAAGTTAACACCCCAACAGAATGAGGAAATGGCAAGACAAATCTAGGAACTCTTAGATAAGGGTTTGATTTCTAAAAGTATGAGTCCATGTGCTATTCCATCCATGCTAGCACCTGAGAAAGAAGGTACATGGAGGTTATGTACAGACTCAAGGGCCATTAATAGGATTACTATCAGGTATAGGTTCTCTATGCCTAGGATTGAAGACTTGTTGGATCATCTAGGGGGTGCAAGGTGGTATTCAAAGGTGGATTTGAAGAGTGGGTACCATCAAATCAGAATAAGGGCTAGAGATGAATGGAAGACAACCTTTAAAACCAATGAAGGCCTTTATGAGTGGAGGGTAATGCCTTTTGGTTTGTCCAATGCACCTAGTACATTCATGAGACTCATTAATGAAGTCCTGAAACCTTTTCTTGGTAAATTTGTGATTGTTTACTTAGATGATATTCTTATTTTTAGTAAGGATAGAGATGAACCTATGAAACATTTGAATTTGGTCCTTAAAAGATTGCAAGAGGCTAAGCTCCTAATCAATAGAGACAAGTGTCTTTTCATGCAAGAAGAATTGGCATATCTTGGTTTCATAGTTTCAGGTGGAAGCATCAAGATGGATCCTGAGAAGGTGGAGAGTATCTTTAATTGGTTTTCTCCAAGGTCAATGATAGAAGTAAGAAGCTTCCATGGCTTGGCTTCCTTCTATAGGAAGTTTATAAGAAGATTTAGCCAAGTGTGTGCACCTATCCTAGAAACCATCAAAGGGGGGCAAAAGTGCAAGTTTGTGTGGACCAAGGAGGCTGAGGAGGCTTTTCAAAGTCTCAAACAAAAGGTAGCAAAGCAACCTATTCTTTCTTTTCCATATTTTCAAAAGATTTTTACAATTGAGTGTGATGCATCTAATGTTGCTATAGGGGTTGTTTTGAGCCAAGAGGGTAGGCCCATTTCATTTTTTAGTGAGAAACTCAATGAGGCAAAGAGGAAGTATTCTTCATATGATTTAGAAATGTATGCCTTAGTTCAAGCCTTGAAAAAGTGGAGGCATTATATCCTTCCAAAAGAATTTGTTGGTTTTATTGACAATCAGACACTTAGCTTCTTTAATAGCCAGGAGAAGTTGAGTCACAAGCATATGAAATGGGTAGAATCTATCCAAGCATATACCTTTACAATAAAACACAAAAAGGGAGTTGCAAACAAGGTGGTAGATGCCTTGAGTAGAAGTTCCTTGACAGTGCAAGAGGTGAAGTTGAAAAGTGTGGGGATTGACTCCTTGAAAGGTATGTATGAAGGTGATGAATACTTTCATGAAATTTATAAAGTTTGTTCTGATTTTTCTGAAGCATACCATGTTGAATATTCTGATTACTTGATCCAAGATGGTTTATTGTTCAAAGGACATCAACTATGCATTCCTAGGTGTTCAATGAGGGAGAATATTATGAAAGAAAAGCATTGTGGAAGCATGAGTGGACATTTTGGTTTCGATAAAACCCTTGAATAGGTAAGAAGACATTATTTTTGGCCCAAGATGCAAAGTGATGTGAGGAAATTTGTTGAAACATGCACTATATGTCAGAAAGCCAAAGGCACTTCCACTAATGCAGGTTTGCATCAACCATTACGCATACTTACAAGGCCTTGGGAAAGTTGTAGTATGGATTTTGTAATGGGATTGCCTAGGACTCAAAAAGGCTTTGAAAGCATATTTGTTGTTGTAGATAGCTTCAGAAAGATGGCACATTTCTTGCCATGTAAGAGTAAAAGTGATGCAACCTATGTAGCAAATTTGTTTTTCAAAGAGATTGTAAGGATACATGGGCTTCCTCTAACAATTGTGTCTGATAGGGATGTGAAATTCATTGGCCATTTTTGGAGAACCTTATGGAAGAGGTTGGGAACAAACTTGAACTTTAGTTTAGCCTACCATCCACAAACTGATGGGCAAACTGAAGTTGTGAGTAGGTCCTTGGGAAACCTATTGAGATGCTTGACAAAGCAATATGGAGAGAAGTGGGATGTTGTACTTCCACAAGAAAAATTTGCATTCAATGATTCTATGAATATGAGTATAGGAAGGAGTCAATTTTAGATTGTGTATGGGAAGAATCCAAGAGGCATCTTGGAGTTGAGAGACCTTCCACATGATGGGCAAACAAGTGCTCATGGTGAACAATTTGTTGATAGCATGAAGTGCATGATCAAGTAAGGCTAGCCCTCCAAAAGAGTTCACAAAAGTACAAGGAAATTTTTGATAAGAAGAGGAGGGATGTACAATTTTAGATTGGTGATATGGTGTGGGTGTACCTGAGGAAAGAAAGATTACCAAAGGGGAAGCATACAAAGTTACTCATGAAGAAAGTGGGTGCTTGCAAGGTTTTGAAGAAACATGGGTTGAATTCCTATGAGATATCTCTTCCTTCTAACCTTGGTATTTCCCCTATCTTTAATGTATGAAATCTAACACCCTATAAAGGGCATGTTGCTGTAGGTACAAACTTTCATGTTGAGGAGATTCAAGAGGACATTGCTAATATACCTCCTCATGCACCAAAGAAGCCTAAAAAGATCATTGATGAAAGGGTCATTAAGAGGAAAAGAAATAAAGAATACAAAAAATACCTTGTGAAATGGGTAGGAAAACCTATTGAAGAGGTATTATGGATGGCTGAGGTAGAAATTCTGAAGCATGACACTTCATTAGACCAACTTATCTCATGTGGAAATGAGATCAGCCCACCATGGGAGTATGGTGCAGGGGCACAAGCCTTAATTTAATAATTTATTGATTGAAAAATTCATGTTTTTTATATCAAGTTTTTGGGAAGGATCAAAGAATCCTTTTTTTATGTTTTGTTTTGTAATAAGGTCCTAATTGTCCATTTTGTAAGGACTAGTGGCCTAGGGTGCATTATAAACCCTATGGTCAACTATGATCAAAGGGACTTAGGATGAGTAGAATTAGGGATTCAAGGTTTTTTTGGTCTATTTATATCCATTTCAATGTGTTTAGGTCCCTAGGTTGATGATAAAATTAGTTTGAATGGCAAAATACAAAAAATGTCAAAAATTGTCAAAAATTGACAAAGTTGTCAATTTGTAAAACAACTTTTCAAAAAGTTGTTGTAATTGGTTTCCCAATGTTCATAACCATCTAAAATAATTTTTAACATGTTGGGAAAAATATAAAATTCCTCAAAAAACTCATGTGGAGGTTGTTGTGATTGAAATTAGTAAAACTTGATATTTGAAATCAATAAAAAAACTGCATTTTCAAGAAAAATTTTTGTTCTTTTGGTTGGTACAGAATTTTACAACTTCCAAACTGAAAAATAATTTCATGGGGAGTTAGAGGGGTGAAATACCATTCTTTTGAATCCAACAAGAGGTATAGAGGTGGAGTATTGAGGGAGAAAAGTTGTAACATATCCAAACAGCCCGGAAAAAGTGCCCTTTCCTTGGGCTTCAACTTCGATTTCCCATTTCTTCCAAATCCACATGGGAAAATTATAAAACTTGGTGAAATGGAGGATTTTGGAGTATATTTTAATATCCAAAATTTTTCAGACCAAAAAGATGCATTTTGGGTGATATTTTATTAAATTTGGCCAGGCATCTCTATGTGACTAGTTGTGGGAATTGAATAAAATTCATGAAAAGTCCCCATAACTTTAGTTTTAATGCAAAACAGAAGCTATAACTTGGTATTTAGTGATTATTTGAATAACATAAGGTGTTACAATTTATTCCCTTGATAAATTGCAGGTTTGGAGGGTAGTTCCTTTGTTAAAGTGCTCATTTAGCCCCATTTAGCTTAGTTGAGGGTTTACTAGAAATGGTATTTGTATGAGGTTCCAGATCAAACCCTTTTGGAAAAATTGTTTTCCTAGTTTTTTAATGGTGAATATAAAATAAAGTTTCTTTTTCCTTTGTAGTTTTTGGGAGAGAAACCAAAAAGTCACTTTTGAGGGCTAGTTGGCTAGAATAGCCATTTTGCACTTTGACCCCTTTGAGACTTGATCAACCCAATCTGAGGGTTGTTTACCATCATTGGAGGTTTTTGGATCCTAATAACCTTTATTTGAGTCTTTTTGGACTTTTAAAACCATTTTGGAGGGGTGTGAGCCATTTGAGCAACTTTTGAGCACTTTGCTTGTGGGGTTGACAAACAAAAGTTGATAGCCTTTGTAAAATGTCTCAGTGGGGGGTTATGGGGAGAAAACAATTGAAATGAGAAATTGATTTGTTGCTTGTCAAGGTGTGAGGTCTGGTTGGGAAAATCTCTTTTGAAAGGGATTGGGTTGCTAGCTGAGCAAGTGAGCAACTTGGAGCATTTTCAAGTTGTTGGAACCATTCCTCTACATCAATTTGTGTCACCATTTGGTTTCTGATTCTTCAGAATGTTACCTAGTTCTTTTGAACTTTTCTTGAATTTCTCCTTGTGTTGATTTGCAGCAGTCAGTTCACTCTCCAAGATTCCTTTCTGTCTTATGAGTATAGTTCTATCATTTTGTGTGTGCATAAGATTTGTCTTCAACATATCATTTTCATGACTGAGTCTTGTGTTTTCATTTATAGCATCATTTAGTCTTCTAACCAAGTGTTCTTCATTCTTCTTTCTACCTTCAATTTCTTTACAAAATCGCATAGTCATATCCTACATCTCATTCTTTGTTGTACTAATTTCTTGTCTTATCTTGTTTATCAAATCATTAAGAGTTTCCTTTTCATTCTCCTCATTCTGTATATTTTCACAAAGTTCTCTCCTCTCGTTCCTTGCAATAGTAAAATTCTCTTGAAGTACTTGAATAATATCCTAGGCAGCTTTCAAATCATCCTCAATTTTGATATTCTTCACTTTTTTTGCATCATAGTCTGCAAGAGCTATTTCCAATTGTTTTCTCAAATTTTCCATCTCTACCGGTGACAAGATCTTCCTCAAGCTGTTAAGCTTTTGAAAATAGAGGACTAGGCTCTGATACCAATTATTAGTATTCCCAAAGATACTGAGAGGGGGGGTGAATCAGTATCTGACTGGTTAATAAATTTACTTGACTTAAAACATGAAAAACATATTAAAACTGTGTACTGATAAACTAGAAATAATGCAGTAAACAAGAATAACAACAACCACATGAGAAGCACACCATAACATTTAATGAGGAAACCCAGTGTGGGAAAAACCTTGGTGGGATTTGTGACCCACATTATTTGCTTACTAGCCAATAAGGGAATATTACTCGTACAATAGGGGCCTACACATGCAGGAAGGCCAAGTGCCTAGAGCTCACTACTCAATTACAAAAGAAGTCACACTGACTTACAAAATGGATTATACTAATCCAATGTCTTGTACTGCATCAGATCAGCATCTGCTATGCCAGATTCAGTACTGGTTTAAGCTTTACTATAACATAAATCCTTAACCAATATTTTGCATATTAGTTCTACTTATGTTGCATCCTATCACACATATTTCCTATTAAAAAATGATCTCATATATATATGAGTCATATTACAACTCGCCATGTCAGGTTACAATGATTTTACAATTAAGTACAAAATACATTTCAAACAAAATTCCTATCGGCCAGGATGTCGGTATCCTTCCTTTCACTGTCGGTGTTCTGTGTGCCAGTGTAGAGTTTGTCGTTGCCGATGCCGGTATTTTGTCATTGATGATATCATATGATTGCAAGGTTGCCATCAATGACAAAACCTTCAATCACCTATAATTTCTCATTGGAGTGTGCATTTGCCAACATGCCCAAGATATACAACCAAATAACTGGAAATACACAATGTGAGATTTCCTAGCATTCCAAGTTTCTTCAGGAGTGACACTTATGAGATCTTTGGTGGGGGTTTTATTCACAATATGTGAGGCATAAGAAACAACCAAAATTCAAAACTTATTATGCAAACTTTTGGAATGCAACATACAAGGAGCCATTTCTAGAAGAGTTTTATTCATTCTTTCAATGACCTCATTTTGTTCAAGGGTATAATGAACTATTATTTGCATATTAATACCATATTTTGCACAAAATGATTCAAATGCATGATTACAATATTCACCCCTATTATCCCCCATTAGTTCAAAAGGATCTTGATTGTGTTTACCTAATACACAACCTTCACACACTCCTTCAAAAGATGAAATTTTGTTAATCATCTAACCATATCCTTCTTAACCATGTTTTGTAAGTTTCTATAATTTATATTGTTAGACAACTCAAATAACTAGAGGACAACTGAGAGGGGATGGGGGGTGAATCGGTTGTTAGCAGATTATAGAACATTAAACATTTAAATCCTTATTACGGGAACACATAAACTCAATACCGAAATGTATAAATGAAATACTAGAATAATAAATATAGTAGTTAAACATAAACATAAATCACAAAATAGTTATCATCAATCCATAACATATGACACCAAGATTTATACGTGGAAAACCCGGTAAACGGAAAAACCATGGTGGGAAGCCTACCCATAGTCAAATAATACTTCTACAGTAATTATGTGATTATAATATTAAGGGGCCTGCACATGCAAGAAGGCCAATAGCCTAGAACACACTGCTCATCACAAAGGAACCTCACTGACTACAAAAAACATCGGACTACAATTTAGAATGAAGATTGAACTGCGAGTATAACATCTCCTATGCCTGAGTACAATTCCAGTTAAACTCAATATCAAAGGCCTTAAACCTCTCTTACAAACCAGATTCTTTCACCTATAATCAACCAAAACCTTTGCATATGATTACAACATTATTCGCACATAGATAATCCTATATCCCATAATACCTTACCATACACATGATCTACAAAGAGATCTTACATCATATTTATACCAACCTAGGACCTAAACAATTAGGTCGACCACCTAAAAGATAATATAATAAATTAATAACATAAACCCACAATCCAATTATCAACCAAGTCAGCTTGAGACCGAAACAATGTAAACCAATCATTAAATCCCACTGGTAACACACTGAGAGCATCCTCCAACATGTTAGATAAACTGGTCCATAACCTCGATAACACCAGACCTAAAATAGGTTACCATAAACCAAATCCAACACCACCGATCAATAGGAACATGAACAAGATAACCAATAGCATCCCAAAAGCCATCTAGAAGCCACACCAACAACACTTATCACATGCATCAAAAGATCTTCAACAAAGCTCTATCAGTAGAACCCTTACCAGTGACCAAAAGGCCTACCAGAACAAATGATAGCATCCGAGTCATCAAATCCCAAACCAACTGATCATGATACACATTTGAATAGCATGAATGAAAAATCCATACCAATTCCATAAACCAAAGCATATCAGCGCATACCGAATCAATATCATAATCCAACCACTCTACCGCAACCAACCGAAAACCGGTAAACAACCAAAATTGCGGTGTTGCCATCAATGACAAAACATTAATGCAACACATAATCAATTCCTCCAAATTTCCAACAATCTCCCCCTTTGGAATTAATGGTAAGAGTAGACATGAAAAACATCCAAGTGCCAAGAAAATCCAAACAAGTCTCCCCCAAAGGAAGATAGCCAACAATCTCCCCTAAGATGATATTACAATGAAGCTCTGAACCAAACTCCCCTTTTGATTGATATTTTGTTAATCTCTATTTTTCACATATATCTCTCCCCCTTTGACATCAATGCCAAAGATTTGGTATAAATTGTTGGCATTATAAACTCAGATGTGAATGGTAGACGTTGTCATTGACGGCAACAAGGTTCATAGTGGAAACAAGGTTCAACAAGGTTTCACAGGTTCAACCGGCAACAAACTTCACCTACTGGCACCAACAGATACTACAAGACTTATTCACATCGGCATCCAGTTTATATTGGCAACAAATTATACTGGCAGTCTAAGCCGACTCGGCAATAATATTGTTTGTAATGTAAATTATATTTATATGGCCGACATGATGTATTGTACAGACTCATATATGTATGAGATCTTGTAGGTCATTTGAAATGTAAGTAATGTATGTAGGTATGTGTGTATGTAAGCGATATCTGAGATGAGATAGGGATATGATACCAGATAGTTGTTTATGCACTTTGATGTATTTATTTTGAGAGAGAATAAGAAGCAGAGCAGAGCGAATACTATTTTGTGAAAGCATAATCATTTACCGGCAAGGTTTTTGGCAGAGGTATCAAATAGAGCTTAAATCAGTACTGAATCCAACATTGCAGATGCTATTTTGAAGCAGTACATTTGTATTGGATTTAACCATCCAATTATGTAGTCAGTGAGAATCCATTTTTGTTGTTGAGCAGTGAGCTCTAGGTAGTCGACCTTCCTACATTTGTAGACCCCTATTGTACTAAGTAATATTTATTCATATTGGCCAGTGATTAAATATTGTGGGTCACAAATCGCACCGAGGTTTTTCTCTTACCGGGATTCCTTGCCAAAATATCTGTGTTATGGTGTGTATTTGCTTACCAGTATATTAATTTTAGTTATAAAATTGCAAATAAGTTTAAATCTTTCATCTACCAGTCAAACATTGATTCACCTCCCCTCTCAGTGTCTTTGCGATTAACCAAATATCTAACAATTAGTATCAGAGCTTGGTCCTCTATTTGCAGAAGCCTAACAACTTGAGGAAGATTCTAAAACTGGTATCGATGGAAAGTTTGAGACAACAGTTGGAAGGATCTCTTGAAGATTTTGATGCAGAAAAATTAAAGAATATCAAACTAGAAGATGAACTCAGATCTGCTCAGGAATTCATCAAGCACTTCAAGAAAACTTGGCCAGGGCACAAAACAAGAGAAAAGAATTACATGAGCAACTGCAAAAACAAGATGATGAAGAAAAATAAACTCTCACAGATATTGCAGAGAAACTAATACAAGAGAATAATAACATGAAGAATGAGATGCAATATTTAACCATGAGACTATGTAAGCATATTAAAGATAGAAAGAAGAATGAGGAAGATTTGGCCAGAAGACTTAATGATAGATCAGATGAATCTTTAAGGCTTAGTTATGAAAATGATATGCTTAAAACATATTTGATTCACATGCAACATGACAAAGAGGAACTTATGAGACAAGTTAGCACTCTGGAAGGTGAGTTGGTCACTGCAAATGAATACAAAGACAAATTCAAAAATAGTTCAGACAAGCTTGATGATATGCTTAAAAGTCAAAAACCTGATGGAGAAACAGTTGGACTTTGATTTGAACATGGAGAAAGTTCTAGAACTGCAAACAATCATGATCACAACAAACTGGTAAGGCAACCTAATGCTTATAAATTCAATGGCAAATGTTTTAATTGCAACAAATTTGGTCATAGAGAAAATTAATGCAGATTTAGGAATAATCAAAATACAAACTCATCTAGTGGTCAATGTTCCAAATGCAATAAAAATGGTCATAACTCAGACAATTCCAAAATGAATGTAAAATTCTATGCTTGTGGTAGATTTGGACATCTATCTAATCAATGCAGAACTCAAACCGGGTAAGGTTATGGAAAATTTATTCAAAGAAACAATGTAACATGTTATGCATACAACAAGATTAGGCATATTTCAAGATTTTATAGAAGAAAGAATGTATCAGCAAACAACAAAGGATCTAATGACAAAGGTAAGGAAAATGTGAATGAAATCAAGCAAGAATTTTCTAAATAATGAATCAAGAAGAGAGATCAGAGGAATGATGAATCTATCTTTGCACCGACAGAACAAAGAAATTTTGCACCGGCAGGAGATTCTTCATCTAACTAAGGAATAATCCTTATGGATAAGGGAACTAATTGAACATCATGCATTTTACCCTTAGATGGTGGTAAGAAGTCATAATTCTTCTTTACCAGAAGATATGTTGAGTATTCACTCAACCGACAAAGTATTTATTGCGGTTGTAAGTTAACTTTTTGGTTATAAAGCATTAAAATTTCTCATTTCGACTTACCAAGTATTCAAGTATTCGAAGAGCGCAGAAGTTGAGCACCGACATTCAAGAAGCAAAGCAGTAAGATCTTTCAAGGCATCTAAGGTTTTCAGTTAAAAGGTATTTATCTTATGACATGGCTTCCTCATCTTTCACTCCTAAATTCATTGCAAACCCTACTATTATGGAAAATATCAAGCGTCCTAGACTAGTCTTTAGGATAATCCCTAAGATAGCTAAAATGGATGACTCCATTGGTGCATTTTCAAAAATCCCGAAGGGAGTTGCATTTGCTAAAGACCCTAGGGCATACATTCACTATAATATTAAAGACTTAGGGTCCAATGATTTAAAGAACATGTTCACAGATTTTATCATGGACAAACAAGGTATAGTCAAACTGGAACACAAGATTGTGGAAGATTTAGGGTTGGTAGACATCCTTCACATGCCTGAATTTTCAGATGAAACTATTTGTTATGTTCTTAGTAGAGTTCACAGTGAATTTTTATGGCTAGACTCAGTTTTCAAAATCACTAAGGAAGCAATTAGGGTTGTTACAGGTTTACCTTCTACCAGCACAAGACATGAGAAGAAAAAGAAAATTCCAAACAAAGAGGTTATGACCTTAACCGACACAACATTTGATAATAGATCACTCAGGGTTAACGACATAACTGATAACAATGTCAAATATGCAAGTATGGTTATTGGGTATAAGGCTGCACATACTAATAGGATGAATTTTGTTTCAAGCCTATGCATTCATAGTGCTTATGAGATGATAAAGAACAATGCTAAAATTGACATTTGTGAATGGTTGAAAGATGAACTGATAGAAAATTTGGACAAGATCAAAGGTGGCAAAAAGGGAACTTTCTATTTTGGCAATTTATTTGTATGTTTAATGCTATATTTCTCAAAGGAGATTCCTGGTATAGGCCACAAGGACTATGCCTATGATATTTGTGTTGGAAAATAGATAAAGGAGACAATTACCGACATGGGATCAGATGGTGACAAACAAGTAAATGAATACTTCAAGGACTTTCAAGAAAAAATGAGACAAAGGGAAAGAATCTCTCAAAGTATTGTTGACAAATATAACAAACATATATGCTTTGTAATTAAAAGAGATGAAGTATGGATGGAGGCAGTTAGACCTAGAACTATCTAGATAATTGAGATGGGTTATGAAGTGGATTCACACATCTTGGAATCTTGTGCCAAAATACTCCTAGATGCTTCACCGGAACCCACTGAAAAGATATTTGGAAATGCTGAAACTTTTAAGAAAGGTGTTGAAATTCAGAAGCAGAAGAAGAAAAGAGATAAAATACTAAAAGATGCTTTGAAGTTTGTTGAAGTTGTTAAAAAGGGATTGATGAAACTTGATCTAATGAGTGGTGTTGTTGCACAAGAAAGAAAATCAGAACAACAACTGGTAGCACATATTTCTCCTATGGCTACCTCATCCAACTTTGATATTGACAAGGCTACTGAATTCAAAAGGGTGGACAGGAAGAAAAGATAATCTTCACCGACACCTGCTCCATCACCAAAGAAATCAAGGACACTTAGAAAGAAACAACAGGATGTGAGAGAGCCCTGTGGTCGCAAGAAGAAAGTTACACAGAAGGAACCGAAACCAAAGGAATCTGATACCCTTTCCTCGATAGAGATGACAAATGAAATAACTCAAGAAGGAAATCTTGGAAATGTCAGTAAGTTCTATCATTCTTTTAAAGATTCTAATAAGGATACTACTGAGGAGAGTATAATTTTGTACTTAGATATATATAAGAAGGTTCTTATTGAAGTTATATATGCTCTCCCAAATGATTTATATCTAAGACTTGAAGCCAAGAGAATATCTATTATGGAATTGGATAAGAAACTAATGGTTGAAGCACTGTTAGCGGTTCATCTTGTTAAATCTAAGCAAGAAATAGATGATTTGATATATGAATCTAATAGGACTATTTTTGCAAGTGGTCACCAACAAGTAAGCCTCATGGCCGATAGAGTAAAGGAAATATCAAACGAGACAACTGATGAGTGGGACATATTATTTGTTGAGAAGGAGAAAAGGGAAGAAAAATATAGACATAAAGTTGACAAATTCTTCACTAAGGTATATCAGAAAATGGATAAGGGTAAGAGTAAGGTTGGTAGTGTTCTTGACCTCACAATAAAAGATAACTTACCTCCACCAGCACAGGACACCCCACCGGTAGTAGTAGAGGTACCAACAGAAATGCAAAATAAGCCTGAAGAGAAGTCAGAGGAAGTGAAAGAAGATGATATTGATCCTGAGTCAAACATTCTATTCATAATGAATGTTGACACTAAGGAAATCAATATTGTAATAGATAAGGAAATTGCTAAGGAGGAGAAATCTGAATCCATAAATGTTGAAAATGTCGACTCACCGATCAAGACTATTGACACTCAGATGAATATTGAGATACCAACAGAACAAGAACAAACACAATCTGAACTGATAGAGAATAAGAGTGAGTATAAGGAAGAGAAAGTGAATAAGGAAATGGTTAAGGTAACTGAATAGGTATCTGGAGAAGAGAAGAAAATTATTGCAAAACCTAGCACTTCTCCTAGTACTTCTACTGTGGATTTCAGATCAACAAATGTCACTGATGTACTTTTGGACTCAATAAAGAAGATAACTGAATGCAATGCCTTATCATTTAAGGCTATTGATGAATCTCTACTAATTTTGAAAATGATTGCACCGACATGCAAGGTAGATCACATTGTTGGGTCAATTTGTAAATTGGACACATTGTCCAAATTCATTTCTTCTAACATTCAAATAGTAGATAAAATAAATGAGGAAACTATTCAGGAAAGAGTAAATAAAGAGAAGGAATATTTCTTTGACAAAATAATAAAGGATTGAATAGAACAAATTGATTCATTGCTATCGGTATTGAATTCCATCATTTTGGAATACAAGGAATTTTATAGGGAAGCATGCAAACCTCATCATTTAACAAAAGACATTGATGGACAAATAAAGAAAACTCAGAAAGAGATTGATGACATTGCAAATAACATGATTGGTTCTTCAAAACTAACATTAATTTTGGATCAAGAAATGACTATTTATGAAGAAAAGATTGAAAATTTGAAAAGAGAGAAAGCAAGATTAAAGATGAAAACCCCAGAGTTAAAGAATAAACTTGGTCCTAGACTGGAAAATCTATTAACACACCAGAATGAACTATCCAGGGCAACTATTCAAGGAGAAAGATCACCAGAGAAACAAATGCATTATCTCACCAAGATGATCAGGCAGACAGAGACAATAATTTATGATAGTACAAAGTTCCTATAGGGTCTTAACTTGGTTTTGGCAGATATTTTTCAGATTGTACATAACCAGCTTCAGGGTTCCAGGTAATTTTTGAATTTTGGATACTTTTGACATCCTTTGTCATTGATGTCAAAGGGGGAGTGGTATAATGAGAAAATGTATAGAGTGAGGCATGGTGACAAGTGAACAGAAGGAGATCATTTTCTCAAGGGGAGCACTCTTACTTTTTGGTTTTTCTCATGAGTGTTGCCATCAATGCCAAAGGAGGAGATTATTGGCATTATACACTCAGATGAGAATAGTAGATGTTGTCATTGATGGCAACAAGGTTCATAGTGGCAACAAGGTTCAACAAAGTTTCATAGGTTCAACTGGCAATAGACTTCACCTACCGACACTGACAGATACTACAAGGCTTATTCACATCGGCATGTAGTTTACACCGGCAACAAATTATACCGACAGTCTAAGCCAACTAGGTAATAGTATTGTTTGTAATATAAATTATATTTGTATGGCCATCATGATGTATTGTAAAGACTCATATATGTATGATATATTGTAGGTCATTTGAAATGTAAGTAATGTATGTAGGTATGTGTGTATGTAAGCGATATCTAAGATGAGATAGGGATATGATACCAGATAGTTATTTATGCACTTTGATGTATTTATTTTGAGAGAAAATAAGAAACAAAGCAAAGCAAAGACCGTTCTATAAAAGCATAATCATTTATTGGCAAGGTTTTTAGAAGAGGTATCAAACAGAGCTTAAACCAATACTGAATCTAGCATTGCAGATGCTATTTTGAAGCAGTACATTGTTATTGGATTTAATCATCCAATTGCGTAGTTAGTGAGACTCAATTTTTGTTGTTGAGCAGTGATCTCTAGGTAGTTGGCCTTCCTGTATGTGCAGGCCCCTATTGTACTTAGTAATATTTATTCATATTGGCTAGTGAGTAAATATTGTGGGTCTCAAATCCCACCGAGGTTTTTCCCTTACCGGGTTTCCTCACCAAAATATCTATGTTATGGTGTGCATTGATGCTAATTCTTTTGTTTCTCTTTACAACATTATTATTTGCTTACCAGTATATTAATTTCAGCTGTAAAGTTGCAAATAAGTTTAAATCTTTCATCTACTGGTCAAACACTGATTTAACCCCCCCTTCTTAGTGTCTTTGGGATTAACCAAATATCTAACATAAATATCAAATAAAAATCATAAATCCACTGAACCACACAAGTGACTACTCCCCCTGAGTAGTAGCACCACCACATCAATTTGGAATTAATAGTAGCTTTGATAATGCATACCAGACTGATGCCAATCAGCGCCACTCAGGTCTCTACCAGAGAGGCAAAAACCCCCAATCTATCTCTAAAGTACTCAAATGATTCTTTAGGCAAAGGTTTAGTGAAAATGCCTGCAATCTTCTCTTTAGTGTTCACATAAACCATTATGACTTCATTTTCTTGCACCTTCTCCTTCAAAAAGTTATACTTGATATATATGTTCTTTGTCTTAGAATGAAATATTGGATTTTTTGATATATCAATAGCAACAAAGTTATCATAGTGAATGACAACTAGTTCATTACAATCCACCTTTATATCCTTCAACATTTGTTTTATCCATAGAACTTGTGTACAGTTAGTAGCAACAAAAACATACTCAGCTTCACCAGTAGATAAGGATGTACATGATTGCTTTTGTTGATCCATGAAACAAGTTTCTTTCCAATAAAACAATCTCCACTGGATATGCTCTTCTAGTCATCAACATCTCCATCCCAATATGCATTTGTATATGAACTTAATGTAAAGTCATCATTTTTAGGATACCACAAACCATATTCAGTTGTTCCCTACAAATACCTGAATATCCCTTTCACTGCATTCACATGATTTTCTCTAGGATCACTTTGAAATCTTGATACAATACAAATTGCATTCATTATATCCGATCTAGTCTGATTGAGATATAACAAACCTCCAATCATATACTTGTACCTTGTAGGATTCAACAATGTAGATGGATCATTCTTTGACAATTTCTCACTTGTAACCATAGGTGTACTAACTGGTTTAAAATTTTCCAACCCAAATTTCTTCAACAACTCTCTAGCATACTTATTTTGATAGATGAAAATATCTTTATCAGTTTGAGTAATCTACAAACCTAAGAAAAATCTCATCTCCCCAATCATAGACATCTCAAATTCATTCTTCATAGTGGTAGGAATTCCATACACAACTTATCTTCACCTCCAAAAATGATATCATCAAACAAAGACCTCAATAATCTATATGTCATCCTCAGTGATCTTATAATATAAATTATTGTCAACATTACCTTTAGAGAAACCAAGCTTCAAAAGATATTTATCCAGTCTTGCCTACCAAGCTCTAGGAGCTTGTTTCAATCCAAATAAAGATTTCTTTAACCTGCAAACCATGTTTATGTCATCTGAAAGTGAAAATCCATCAGGTTGCTCAATATAAACTTCCTCTTCAAGATCTCCATTCAGAAGTGCACACTTAACATCCATATGATAAACCTTGTAGCTCTTATGTGCAGCATAAGCAAGAAATAATCTCACAACTTCAATCCTAGCTATTGGTTCAAAGGTTTCATCATAATCAATTCCTTCCTTCTAAGAATATCCTTTACAAACCAATCTAGCTCTATTCCTCACCACTTGTCCATCTTCATTCAATTTATTCCTAAGAACCCATTTAGTTCCAATAACATTCTTATTTTTAGGTCGGGGAACTAAAGTCCATGTGTTATTATTTTCTATCTGATCTACTTCTTCTTCCATAGCTCTCATCCAACATTCATCTTTACAAGCTTCAATTACTAATGTCAATTCAACTTGAGAAATTAAACATACCTCATCAACTACCAACCTTCTTCTTGTCATCACTCCTTTGTTCTTGTCTCCAATGATTTGATCTTCTGAATGATTCCTTACATACCTAGGAGTCTTCTGATTTTCTGTTCCTTTGTCCTGATCTTTAATTACTATTGAATTTTCTGATACTGCCAAAGTAACTGGTTCAACATTTTATTCTGATGCAGGTGCTAGTGGTTCAATTATGATCATTTCCACTACCAGTTCCTTCTCATAAGTTCTAATTTGAGTTCTTTTCTACTCATCCACCTTGACATTTGTGCTCTCCAAAATTATCTTCAATCTTTTGTTATAACATCTATATGATTTTCTTTCATTAGAATAACTAATAAATATTCATTCATCACATCTAGGATCAAACTTTCCAATGGATTCATCTTTTTTGATATAGCATTTACTACCAAAGATTCTAAAATACTTAACTATCGGTGTATGACCAAACCATAACTCATAAGGTGTCTTACCGATCTCTCCTTTGATATGAACTTTGTTGAATATGTATATCATCATCTTTACAACTTTCCTGCAATAGACATGAGGTAGATTAGATTCCATCATCATGGTTCTAGCTGCATCTAAGATAGTTATGTTCTTCCTTTCCACAACTCCATTATGTTGAGGTGTTTGGGGTGCAGACAATTGTCTCCTTATCCTATTCTTCTCACAGAAGTTGTTAAATTCACTGGATGTGAATTATCCACCCTTATTTGAGCTTAAGAATTTAATCTTGAATCTTGTCTTTGTCTCAACTTTAGCTTTAAATATTTTAAACATTTCAAATGCTTCATACTTCTCCCTTAGAAAAGTAACCCAAATCATTCTTGAATAGTCATCAATGATTAGCATGAAATATCTATCACCCTGAAAACTTTTGATTCTAGCAGGACCACATAAATCAGTATGAATAAGATCAAGAACATTATTAGATTTATCTTGTATACTCTTAAAAGTAGTTCTGACTTGCTTTCCCATTTGGCATTCCTTACATGCCAGATTATAGGACTTTACAATCTTAGGCATATCTCTAACTACCTTAGTAGAACTGATCTTCACGATGCAATCAAAATTCACATGACACAACCTCTTATGCCATATCCAACTCTCATCAATTTGTGCAATCAAACATGTCTTCTCACTAGAGTTCAAATGAAATATATTACCTTTAGTTTGTGTACCAGTTGCAATCTCCAATCCAAATCTGTTCATAATCTTGCATTTTCCATCCTTGAACTATAACTGAAATACCTTATCCACCAGCTATCCTACACTCAAAATATTATGCATTAAACCTTAAACATAATAAACATTATCAGTGTTATGCTTACCATCCAATGATATTGTTCCTTTTCCCTTGATCGTGCATGTTTTGTCATCTCCAAATCTAACCAGACCACCATCAAATTCTTGCAAAGATAAGAACTTCCTTTTATCTCCTATCATATGATGTGAACATACACTATCAATTACCCATTCATTCTTGTCTTCAATTTTATCAACAAGTGCCTTCTCTTTAGGTACTAGACCATTTTCCTTGATAGCCAAAAATACCCTTTCCTTTCCATTGTCGGATCCACTAGCAGAATCTTGTGTCGATTCATCATTAGAATCAGTCACACCTTCCTCCTCAGCATAGTAGCATGATTTGTCTTTTTTTCTCTTGTACTTATTTTTTTTCTAATAATCATGGTTAGGCCTAAAAGATCTTCTAGCTCTTTCCTCAAATCTTGAATTTCTTTCAGGACATCTAGATGCAAAAATGACCTATCTTATTACATGCAAAGCATTTAAAGGGTGATTTTCCTTCATACTTACTTCCTAACAATCCTTTAGGTACTCTTCTAGAAAATAAGGCTTCAAGTTTATCAAACTCTTCATCTTCCTTCTTCACATTCTCTAGTTCCTTCACATATAAAGCTTTCCAATCAATCTTGCCGATAGGTGATGTAGATGCATGAAAAGAAGGTTCAAATTTTATAGCTCCAAAAAGTCTAAATTCCTCAAGCTTAAAAGCAGATAATTTACCAACCAAGGTATCCCTATTAATAGAGATGTTTGCCACATTTCTTAGTTCATTAATTGCAGTAGCCTTCATCTTATAAGCCACTAGAAAATTTCTCACTACTTTAGAAACTATTTCATCTTCACTTAGAGATCCAGCATAACATTGAATTCCTAGAACAATCTCATTAACTCTTTCCATAAAAGCAATAATCCTTTCATCTTCTTCCATCTTTAGGTTCTCATACCTCACCCAGTAACCATCAAGTTTAACAATTTTAACAGTAGGGTCACCTTCATTTAGAGTCTCCAATTTGTCCCATATAACCTTTGCAGTTGATTTATCAGTTAGTCCCATAATTTGTTGATCAGAGAGTCCACACAATAGGGGTCCTCTAGCTCTACAATCATTATCAAGCTCTTTATCCAGACCTACCAGATGAGGATTTCTGAATGCTAGATTAAAAAGTGTAACACCTTTCTCAGTGATTTCCCAAATTTCCTTTCCAAGACATCTCAGAAGAGTCTCCATCTAAATCTTCCATACCCTATAATTTGTTCCATCTAGCCCTAGAATTTCTCTCCAAAAAATAGTAGCAGATGAACTTGATGAACTTGAACTATTAGATGCCATAAGATCTTCCTCAAGCAGTTAATCTTTTGTAGAGAGGACCAATCTTTGATGCCAATTGTTAGACAACTCAAATAACCAAAGGACAACTAAGAGGTAGGGGGGTGAATCAGTTGTACATTAAACATTCAAATCCTTATTACCAAATCACATAAACTCAATATCAGAATGCATAAACCAAATACTAGAACAACATATATAGAAGTTAAACATAAACATAAATCACAGAACAATTACCATCTATCCATAATACATGACACCAAGATTTGTACATGGAAAATCTAGTAAAGGGAAAAACCACAGTGGGAATTCTACCCACGGTTAGATAATAATTTTGCAGTAATTATGTGAGTACAATATGAAGGGGCCATGAATATTCAGGAAGGCCAATAGACTAGAGTGTAGTTCTCATCACAAAAAGAGCCTCACTGACTATAGAAAACATCAGACTACAATCCGGAATGAAGATTGAATTGCAAATATAACATCTCCTATGCTTGAATATAGTTTTGGTTAAGCTTAATACTAGAGGCCTTAAACCTCTCTTACAAACACAATTCGATCACGTATGATCAACCAAAACCTCTGCATATGATTACAACATTATTCACACATAGATCATAATATATCTCATAATCCCTTACCACACACATCAACTATAAAGAGATCTTACATCATATTTATACTAACCCTTGACCTAAACAATTAGGTCAGCCACCTAAAAGATAATACAATAAATTTATAACATAAACCCACAATCCAATGATCAAAAAAATCATCTTGAGACTAAAACAATATAAACCAATCATTAAATCTCATCGGTAATGTATCAAGAGCATCCTCCAACATGTTACATAAATTGGTCCATAACCTCGATAACACCGGGCCGAAAATAAGTCGTCATAAACCAAATCCAACACCACCGATCAACAAGAACATGAACAAGATAACCAAGAACATCCTAAAATCCATCTAGAAGCTACACCAACACCGCTTATCATGTGCAACAAAAGATCTTCAACAAAGATCCCTCGGTAAAACCCTTACCAGTGACCAAAAGGCTTATTAGAACAAATGATAGCATCTAAGTCATCAAATCCCAAACCAGCTGATCATGACACACATATGAATAGCATGAATGATATATCCTAACTAATTCCACAATATCAATATCATAAACCAACCACTCTATCGGAACTAACCGGTAAACAACCAAAACTGTCAGTGTTTCCATCAATGACAAAACATCAATGCAACACATAATAAATTCCTCCAAATTGTCAACATATATGTCTAAGTCTAGCATTGCAAATCTTTGACATGTAATCAGTTTGAACAATAAAAGCATGGGAGAGTGTGTGTTCACCATCAACAAACCCAATGAATTTAAAGAGACCTTATTTATGATCAGCTCTTCCAATAGCAATTATATTTCTTAGGTCTTTGATATATCTAACAACAACCTCATATCTAGCTTGTGTAATTTTAAATATGGAAATAAGATTCATCCCTAATCCTTCAACAAATAAAATATATTTTAAGGGTCCATTTGTCACATTAGCAACCCTTGATCCTAATACAAGAAGTTTCATTTTATTCTCAATAGTAATTTCTTGATCTAAATTCTTCCCCTCATAGAAATCAATAAACAACGATCTATCTCCAATCGTATCAAATGATGGTCCTAAATCTAAAATCCATTCTTTATTAGTGTCTAAAGAAAAGTACCCCCCTTAATAATAGATTTTCTTTTTGGTTTAGCACTTACCTCCTCATTTGGTTGTTCTTCCTATTTTGAGGGAGATGGATATGAAGCTATGTCTATCCACATTTCCATCCTTAAATATTTCATCCTTATGCTTATATTGATGCCTTTCATTGTCCCTCTTTTTCAAACAAAATATCTCCATATGATTTTGACCTCCACAATACCTACAGGTAATGAGTTTTCTTCCCACTTGATTTTCTGCACCATCATTTCTAGAAAAGTGGTTAGAACCATCATTATTTCTAAATTTATTATTGCTTTTCCAATTCTTCTTTCTATCAAAATTTCTATAAAATTATCTTCTCTTAGTTGCATATGCATAATTCTTCTTAATATAACCTTCTTTATCAAGTTGAACTTCTTCATCTAAAACTGACTTGCAAAATTGATCAAACGTTTGTTGGGGGGCATTAGGATTGAAATGAATAACTCTTTTCCTTGATTCTTTAAATATATTGTACGGTAGACAATGCTTACTTTCAACCATTGAAATCAAATGAAAATATTTTTTTGCATATTCAACAACTATTTTCTTAAGCTAACAACCAGGGTTTACTAAAAGCATAAAACATATGTTCTCTGCGGGAATGAAGAAGGGGTTTCAAGACGGTTGCAAGCAGGAATCTTTGGTCACTTCAGTAGAAAAATACTTGCCTCATAGATAGTTGGGGACTGGATCCTAGTCACCTAGGCCTGCTGGTGGGATGGATATTCAAGGGGAAGTGGATTTTGAGGATGATACGAACCCGATAGCTAGGTTGCAAGTGGACCTAGGTGATGGGGCCCCTAGGTCTAAGATTCTAGATGTAAGAATTCCTAGTGAGTCATGGGCTTCTCAGACAAAGAAACCTTTTATGAGTCAAACAGAGCGAGTTTTTTAATCTGGTGCAACAAGCAATTGGTGGGCCTCTTCATTTGGGGTAAAACTGGCTAGGAAATCTTCCTTTCCCCTAGTTGTTATTTCTAACAATAATAGCAGTAAGGTTTCTCTTGAGATCCATGGTCAATTTATTGATCATAATATTGTTGTTATGAATAATGACCCTTGTGGGAATTTTTTTGGGCGTGAGACCCTATATTGATCTAGTTAGGGTGTTTGCTAGTAAGAGGTGGAAGCTTAAGGGTTAGGTTGAGACTTCGACCCTTCCAAGGGGGTTATTCTCTTTTGCCTTCTCTTGTGCTGAGGATATCCTGAGATTCTCTATGGTGGACCTTGGGTCATGGGGTGGTCCTCTCTTACCCTAAAGAAATGGACCCCTAATATGGATGTCTAATTCTTTCTTCAAAGTTGTGCCTGTGTGGGTCAAGCTCTCTAGAATTTTGTTGGAATATTAGCATGAGAATATCTTCAAAGGTATTTTTGAAGCTTTTGGGGAGCTCTTGTTGATCGACCCTATGATAGTTGCTAGAAAAAGGATAGTCTATGCTCATATTTGTGTTGGGATTTATCAATTTAAGGATCTCCCTCCTTTGATAGATCTTGTATCCAAGTTGGGATCTCTCTCTCAGGCCATTGAATATGAGTTGTTGCCTTTTGTCTATTTTCTATGTAAAAAAGTTAGTCACTAGGTGAAAAGATGCCCCCAAAATACTGAAAGGGTTGTTTCCAAACCCATAGGCCCTAGGGTTTGGAAGCCTAAATTCCAGCTAAATGAGAAGGGAGAAGAGCCAATGGAGCACATGAATGAGGAGGCATTTAGTAACCCTAAAATTAAGCTGATCGAGAAGGGAGAATAACCACTAGTGATCATGAATGAGGAGGTTTCTAGTAACCCTAAAGAGGATATCCAAGTTGGGGTAAAGTCCCCTTGCTCTATTTAGGAAGCTATGAAGGCAGTCCCTCGGGAGGATGGATCAAAGGTGGTTTCCTTTGAGCATATGAAGGCTAAGATTGGAAATGTTGGTTTGAATGTGGAAGTAAGTGTTTAAGAGAATAAGAGTGATGATTAAGAAGAGGGGGAAGTGTTGGTCTAGCTATCTAATGATGTTGGGTCTAGAAAATTATTGTGAGTGATAAAGGCAGTGATTTGGAGGGTTTGGTCTATTCAAAGGGCCAACTGGACTGTACTTTTAAGGATCGTAAATCCTCACCCATGCTAGGCTCTTCCTTTGGTATTTCATTGACTGAGGGTGTTATACCAGAGGTATTCTCAACCCTAAACTATAACGGTATTCTATCAGTTATGGATCAAAATACTATAGTTTTGGATACTACTCAATCTCCAATGGTTGAGCAGAGTAGAGATGAAAAAGAGAATATTAACCTTGAAGATATTGAGTTTGATGAGGATATGTCCTATATGAAAGTTGAAAGGAGGAAGAATAAAATGCAGCTAATCTTTGGAATGGGAGTTTTCACCAGAAATAGAGCTAGAGAGGATTGTAGGCCTCCACAAAGTGCTAGTGGGAAATCCACCAAATGGAAAAGAGAGTAGGAGTGTCTCCAAAATATTTTTGATGAATCACAGAAGATGATCCATGAAAGTCTCTTCCATTCCCCTAGTAAGAAATGAAACTTTTATCCTGGAATATTAGGGGCTTAATAGTTCCCATAAACAAGACATTGTTCAAAATTTTGCTAGGGATCATAGTGTTAGAGAGATCTGATACTAGGAGTAAACTGAGAGGGGGGGTGTGGATTAGTTTAATATCAATAATCAAAACTATTGCATATAAAAACCTTTGAATTAGAGAACAAATAAACCAACACCATGAAAGATAAAACATGTAAGAACAGTACACACAACACAAAAAAATTTGACGTGGAAAACCCGGTAAAGGGAAAAACCATGGTGGGAAACCCTTCCCACAATTAGAGAATACTTCTGCAATAATATGTGAAATAATTACAATGGGGATTGCAATTGCAATTAGGCCAACCACCTAGAAATAACTACTCAACACAAAACGGAAGTCTCATTGACTTACACAACATCAGACTACAATCTAGAAAGAATGAACTGTGAAAGTAGAATCTACTAATGCTTGATACAATTCCAATTAAGCACAAATGTTTTCCCTACAATACAAAATCTTAAAAAACATTCACTAAATTATATAACCTTATTTACACATTAACCACTCTCTGATAATACAGACATAACCAACCCATAACCATCCATACCAATTACATGAATAAGACACCTATAAATAGAGATCATCAACGTTAGTGACAAGGTCGGCTAGACCCTAAACCCATTATTACAAAAAATACATCACACGATACCACCAAACCAATATTATGATTTATATTACATAACATAGACCTAAATCAAGTAACCAAACAATTCCATCTGCCGAAAACTCCGCTAAGACCAAAATCCAACATGCTTCACCAACTGGTAGAAACCCTTAGTCAAATCACAAAAAGTTTAATCGGATCCAAATAGGACCACCATAACAACATGCCAGCCAATGGAACACCACCAAATAGTTCAAACATGATCAAAATGCACCTTCAACATGATAGAAACCATTCCCATAAGTAGGACCAAAATCATCTGACCAAAACATCAAATATCACTTACCAGTAAAACTAACCAGTACCAGAAAATACCAATCGGGAACAAAAGTGATAGCAAACAGAGTAAAAAATAATGAATCAATAGAATGTGGAAAACATATAACCATCTAGAGTAAGCATCCAAAACCGATTCTAGAGATCTAATCATACCAGATCACAAGTATAGCCAAAACCAAGATGATCACAAAGACTAACCAGGATGGGTCCAACTGGGATATAGTGTTGATGCCATTGACAACACTAAACCAAATCTAATATATGCCAACAATCTCCCCCTTTAGCATTGATGGAAACACTGAATGTGTAAACATCCAAGTGCTAAGGAATGCCAACAATCACCAAAAGACCAATCAAAATATATAATTCCCTTGAGATTAGCATTTTTTCACATGAACACCTTGTCCCCTTTTGACATCAATGATAAAGGACAGACACCAAACCAAGAATACTAAACCAAATAGATGACTAGTAGCATCATTTCATCAACTTGGATAAAAAAAAATGTGTCTAATAAGCTCACCAGATTGATGTATCCATGCATCTCTAAGTCTCTTCTGAAGGGTTGGTAACCCCCAACTGATATCTGAGATATTCAAAAGTATTTTGAGGCAATTATTTAGTTAGAATATCTACAATATGTTTCTTAGTAGGCACATAAACCAATCTGACTTCCTTTGCTTCAACCTTTTCCTTCAAGAAGTTTTACCTTATAGAAATGTATTTTGATTTGGAATGAAATACTAGATTCTTTGACATATCAATAGCAGTAGTATTATCACAGTGAATAAAAATAGGCTCATCATAACTTACCCTTATATCTTTTAACATTTGTTTCATCCATAAAATTTGAGTACAGTTGGTAGCAACAACTACATATTTCACTTCAATAGTAAGATAATAAAGTGCATGATTGTTTCTTGCTAAGCCATGAAACTAACTTCTTCCCAAGGAAGAATGCACCACTAGTAGTGCTCTTCTTGTCATCCACATTTCCTTCCCAATCAGAATCTATATAGGCACATAATCTGAAGTCATCATTCTTTTGATACCATAACCCAAAGTTTGTTGTTCCTACCAAATACCTAAATATCCTCTTAACAACAATATCACAAGTTTCTCTAGGATCTGACTGAAATCTAGAGGCAATAAAAAAAAATTCATAATGTCAGGTCTAGGCTTAGTTAGGTACAACAATCCACCAATCATTGATTTGTATCTACTTGGATTCACTTTAGGAGATTCATCATCCTTTGACAATTTGCAACCGGTTATCATAGGAATATCGACAGGTTTAAAATTTTCAAGTCCAAATTTCTTAAGTAACTCCTTCATATACTTAGTTTGAAAAATAAAAATACCTTTACCAGTCTGAGTAATCTACAAACCTAAGAAAAATTTCATCTCACTAATAATAGACATTTCAAATTAAATCCTCATATCATCAATAAATTTCACACTGACTTACAAAAATGGATTATACTAATCCAATGTCTTGTATAGCTTCAGATTAGCATCTGCTATGCCAGATTCAATACTAGTTTAAGCTCTGCTACATACATAAACCCTTATCAAATAATTCGCATATTAGAAATGCTACCTTCTATTCATATTTTACATCATAAATATTTGAAAATGATCTACAATGATCTCATACATATATGAGTCATGTTACAATCCTCCATGTTGGCTTAAAAAAGATTTTACAATAAATTACAAAAAACATTAATACAAAATTGTTGTCGGCTAGGGTGCCAATATTCTTCTTTTTGGTGTCAGTGTTCTATATGTTGGTGTAGAGTCTGTTAGTGTCGGTGCCTATGTCTACCTGCCAGTATCACATGATTGCAAGGTTCCCATCAATAACAATACCTTCAAACACCTACAATTTCTCATTGGAGTGTGAATTTTTCAACAATCTCCCCCTTTGGCATTGATGGAAACACTCATGAGAAAAATTCAAGAATGTATCAAAAAATTGAAGTCCAAGAATCTTGCCAAAAACTGTACCAGATGTGTGCTCCCCTTGAGCAGATGATATCTAATTTTGGATTTTTCTCATCTCTACTACTCCCCCTTTGACATCAATGACAAAGGTTGGCATTCATTGTCAGTGAAGCCCTGCCTGGATTCTTGTAACCAGTGGGTTACAATCTAAAAAATATCTTTCAAAACCAAATTTAAACCATTACTGAATGATTTGTTGTCTTTTATTGCCTCTTGAGTTCTTTGCACTGTACCGGTGAGTATGTGCATTTTCTCTTCCGGTGTCTTTAGTCTAGGAACCAGAGCCTCAGATATTTCTTTTCTCAAAGAAATGAGGTTATCTAGTTTGAGACCAAGTCTACATTTCAAGTCCTTTGCTTTATCCTTTATTCTCTCTTTGTCCTTCTCTAACTTCTTGATTTTCTCTTCTATCTCTGCAATCTTCTTTTCTATCTCCAAAAATGAATTTGATGTACCTATCAGATTGTCAACAATATTGTTTTATCTCATCTTGTGCTTTGCTGATTTCCTTGTCTAGATCTTCTGTTAGAATATTTGTTTTACAAGTGTCTCTATACAGTTTCTTGAAATCAAAAATTATCTCTCCAAGTTCTAGTAATAATGTGTCTATTTTCTCTTTGTTCTTCTTTACAAGATCCTCAAAGAATATCTCTTTTTCTTTAATCATTCTTTCCTTAAATGCATCCTCATTGATTTGGTCAACCGTTAGAATGTTACTGGTGATGAACTTAGACAATGTGTCTAGTTGACCGAAAGAATCCTTATTATCCACAATGCACTTTATTCTGTGATCTTCTTTATTGAATCCAATAAGACCTCTTTTACATTTGTAGGTTTGAATTTTGCTATAGAAGTACTATATGTCTACCCAACTATTCTTATAATATCCATACTACCGGTTGTAGTAATCACCTTGCTTGATTTGACCTCTGGTAGGTCAGTCTATGTTTGTATTTCTATAAGTAAAGGTTTTTCAGTTTTAGTCGGTGGCACTGTTTCTATCTAAACTTGTGTCTCAACCTGTACCTATTCCAGTTTCTCCATCTGTGCCTCAGAAGATTTTCTGAGCTCTCAACAACCGGTTTCTTAGGTATAGCCTCTGTATGTACTTTCAGTTTCTCTGTTTTTACCTCTCCACTGTCCATTGCCGGTTCTCCTGACTATTTATCAGTTGTATCTACCGGTTTCTTTAATGGTTTACCAGTGGTATCCTCTATCGGTTGCTCTGTTTGAGTAGGTTTTTTAGTGTTTACATTTATAGTTTCATTTACCTCAACCTCAACATCTGTAGCTGGTGACTCAGTAGTAACATTTGTCTTCTTGTCCTCAGTGGTTTCTCTGTCAACCACAACATTTACTTCTTGAGTATCTATATTCACAGTGTACAATTCAGACTCAAGATTTGTATCCTCTAATGGAGTCTCCATACTCTTAGTAGCTAGTTGACTATCAGTAGTACCTACCGGTGGAGTATCTGAAGGAGGTGGGGGTAAATTATCAGTTATTTTAAGGCTTGGAGGACCACCTACCTTACCTTTCCCCTTATCCCTCTCCTTTTGCTATACTTTAATAGTCTTTGGTCTAGGTAATTCTTCTTTTTTTTCTTCTTCCACAAAGAATATATCCCATACATCTGTTGTTTCCTTAGAGACTTCTTTTATTCTTCCTACCATCAGTGCTACATGTCGGTGAGTAGTGGAGAATACTATCTGGTTTGCTTCACTGATAAGTTTATCTATTTCATCAATTGAGTTGACTAGATGTACTGCAAGTAATTTTTCAATCTTGATTTTCTTGTCCAGATCAACGATGGCTAAACTTCTAGCTTCTAATATCCTATACAAATGATTTGGTATTTCATCAACAACTTCCATAAAAAATTCTTGTATATATCTAAGTGTAAAATTACACTGTTCTCTATGCTTTCCTTGTCATCTGTAGATAGTGTGTTGTATATTTTGCTGATGTTTTTCAATTTTCCATCTTTAGTTATTTCACTCAAGAGTTTATCTAGTGGAGCAATATCTTGTTTTACCTTCTTTTTCTTTGGAGTCAACTTTTTTGCTGGAGGCTTTACTGCTTGTTGTTTTTGCCTTGTTCTCTTGGGTGCAAGTCAGGGTACCAGTGGAGGTTTTCTTTTCCTTTCTACCCTTTTAAATACCGCTGGTATATCACTCTCTAAGGAGGTTCCAACTGGTGAAAGATGAACTTCCAATTGAAGTCCTTCCAACTCAATTTCCTTTATACTAGTTTGTTTCAAGACATATTCTTTAATTGCTTTAGCCTACTAGGTTCCTTTTCTTACTATTTCTTCAACCTTCTTAACCCTTTTTCTAGATTGAATTCCACTCTCAATTGTTTCAGCATTTCCAAAAAATTTCTCAGTGTTAGGATTCCCATAGATACTAAGAGCAAGGGGGTGAATCAGTATCTAACTGGTAATAAAATTTTCTTAACTCAAAACATGTAGAGAAAATTAGAATTGTGTACCGGTAAATAGAAAGTAATGCAATAAACAAAGATAAAAACAACCACATGAAAAAAACACCATAACACAATATTTTAATGAGGAAACTCGGTGTGGGAAAAACCTCAGTGGGATTTGTGACCCACAATATTCACTTACTGGCCAGTAAGAGAATATTACTACTACAAGAGGGGCCTGCACATGCAGGAAGGTCAAGTGCCTATAGCTCACTGCTCAATTACAAAATGGGAAGTCTCACTGACTTACAAAATGGATTATATAAATCCAATGTCTTGTACTACTTCAAAATAGCATCTACTATGCCAGATCCAGTACCGATTTATAGCTCTGCTTCATACATAAACCCTTAACCTATAATTCACATAATAGGTCTACCTTATTTTGCTTAATTACATTCCTCCATTCATTACATCTATCTTCTCACAATGTTCTACAATGAACTCTCTTATATAAGAATCATTTTACAACTTATTAAGTCGGCTTACAATGATTTTACAATAATAAACAAAATATATTAAGAACAAAATTCCTGTCGGCTTCTATGTCGGTATGCTTCCTTTCACTACCGGTGCTGGTGTAGAATCTGACTTTGCTAGTGCCGGTGGATTGCCTTGCTGATGTCATAGGATTGTAAGGTTTCCATCAATGACAAAACCTTCAATCACCTACAATGTCTCATTGGAGTGTGCATTTGCCAACAATCTCCCCCTTTGGCATTGATGGCAACACTCATGAGAAAAATTCAAAAGAGTATCCAAAAATTGAAGTTCAAAAATTGTTACCAAAAAGGTGTGCTCCCCCTGAGCAGATGATCCCTAAGTTATTGGATTTTTCTCATACCACTACTCCCCCTTTGGCATCAATGACAAAGGTTGTCAAAGTGTCAATAGAGTGTATTTTCCCATCTCAACCTTGTAACCGTTTGGTTACAATCTATAAAAGATCTACCAAAACCAGATTCAAGTTCTGAATGAAATTTTTACTATCTTTTATTGCGGCCTTTGTCGTCTGAACTGTACCAGTGAGGTGTTGCATTTTCTCTACTGGTGATTTTTGTCCTTGTACCAATGCATCAGATATTTCTTTCCTTAAGGATGCTAGGTAGTCTAGTTTTGGACTTAGTCTTAATTTCAGATCCTTAGCCTTACTTTTTATTCTCTCCTTTTCTCTTTCTAGCTTTAGTAATTCTTCCTCAAAACTTGTTATCTTTTGCTCAAAAACTGATAATGAATCGGATGAATTAATAAAATTGTCAGCTAGTTGATTTATTTCCTCCTGTATCTTGTTGATCTTCTTATCTATATCAACTGTCAAAAATTTAGTCTTACAAGTATCTCTGTACAAAGTTTTGAATTCCTTTAATGTGCTACATAATTCTGGTAGAAGTGTGTCAAACTGCCTTGTACACTTCTATATTTGTTCGTCAAAGAATTTTTGTTTTTCCTTTTCTAACCTCTCTTTGAATGCATCCTCCTTTATTTGTTCAACTATCACTATGTTGTCAGTAATATACTTAGACAAAGTGTCAAGTTGACTCAAAGAATCCTTATTATCTACATTACATTTTGGAGCTATCATCTTCAAAATTGGAATTGTGTCATCTATAGCGTTATATGCCTATGAACTGCAATCTATTATTTTCTTTATAGAGTCTCAAAGAACTTCAGTTACATTTGTTGTCTTGAATCCTATAGTTGAAGAGCCAACACTCTGAATTCTGCCAGTGGGAGCAATATCCTTGCTTGCAGTGACCTCTGGTAGGTCAGTATGTGTTTCCATTTCCTTAAGAAATGGTTTGTTTTTCTCAACAGTTGTCGGTGGCACTTATTCCGTATTAACCTGTTCCTGTGCTAGAGCCTGTTGCTCTTCTTGTTGCTCTACCTGTTGTTCTACTTGTTGTTTTGTGGCACTATCTGCCAGTTTTCCTTCAGTGTTATCTGTGTTATCAATTATCGATGGCTCACTAGCCATATCTATCTTATTGGTTGTGTCCTTATCTACCACAATGTTGACCTTCTGAGTATCAACATCTACTGTATATAATACCTCAGAATTAGGATTTGTATCCTCTTGTGATATATCCATACTCTCATCAGCCAGTTGATCTTCAGTTGTTCTTACCGTTGGAGTATCTTGAGATGGTGGGGGTAGATTATCTGTTATTTTGATGCTTGGAGGTCCACCAACCTTTCCTTTTCCCTTATCCTTGTCTTTCTGATATACCTTGATTGGTTTGGGGTTTCTATATTCTTCCCATTTTTCCTTCTCAACAAGGAATATATCTCATGCGTTAGCAGTTTCCTCTGTAACCTCATTTACTCTACCAACCATAAGTGCTACATGTCGATGTGTAGTTGAGAATACTATCTAGTTAGCCTCTAAGATCATATCATCTATCTCCTTTGGTGAGTTAACGGGATAAATAGCGAGTAGTTTCTCAATTTTTACTTTCATGTCAAGCTCTATAACATCTTGCCTTCTAGCATCAAGTCTCTTAAATTTTTTTACTAGTACTTCATCTACAATTTGCATCAAAAATATCTTATAGATATCCAAGTGTAGAATTACACTGTTTTCAACTTTCTCCTTGTCATCAACTAATAATGTATCATATAGTTTGTTGATGTTTTTCAACTGTCCATTCTCTGTTATTTCATCTAGTAGTTTGTCAATTGGAGCAATATTTTGTTGAGTCCTTTTCTTTGGTGTTAACTTTTTCTTCTTTGAAGTTATATTCTTAGTCAGGGGCCTTACTGCCTATTGTTTTTGTCTAGTTCTTCTAGGTGAAGGTGTGGATACCGGTGAAGGTTGTCTTTTCCTCACAACTCTTTTAAATGCAGCTAGCATGTCACTTTCTAAAGAAGTTACTACCGGTGAAAGGTGAGTTTCTGGTTGTTGTGCTTGTAACTCATCTTCAGTGATACCGGTTTGTTTAAGTACATCTTCTTTGATATCCTTAGCTAGCCTTGATCATCTCCTCACTATTGCTTCTACTTTAATCACTCTTTTCTTGGATTGAATTTGATTTTCAATGGTTTCAGTACTACCAAATACCTCTTCCTTAGGTTCCTTGGGTGCTTCTAGAAGGGCTTTTGCATATTTTTCAATGATGTGATCATCTGTCTCATAACCAATTTTAGTAACCCAAATTGTTCTTGGGATAACTTCCTCCATCCAGATCTCATCCTTCTTAATCATAAAACATATGTCAACCTTATATTTATTTACAATTTCTTGTGACAGTTCGACTCTAGCGTTCATTCTAGCCTTTAATGCTTGAAAGTACTCATTAATATTCTTCTCTTTCTTTTCAACCATGTTGTTCAATAAGTTAGATAACTATTTGCCTACCGGTATGTCAAATCCAAGGTTCTTATTACCTATACCTAGCACCTATTTGGTTATATGTAGCATTAAGCAAACAAGTAAGTTGCCAAATCTAAATGTCCCTTTCTTATCCTTCTTGATATTTCCTAGATTGTCAATCAATTCATCCTTGAACCATTCACACACATTGATTTTCACATTATCCTTAATCATGTTGTGAGAACTCTTTATGCATAAGATGGAAACTAACTTTAGTCTATTTGCATGTGTTGTTTTGTAGCCTAAAATCATGCTGTGTAGGGGAAAAAGCGACACTAAGCAAACATGCCCTAATCTCACCTTTTGACACACATTGTGGAATACAAAAGAGCCTAGAGGTATCACACAATTGGCTACTTCTTTTTGTGGAAGAGAGAGCCATGGGCTACCTATTAGGATTTCTATTCCTTTGTTGCAAATGATAGATAGAATGATGCAACTTCAACTATTAACCCTAAAGTGTAAGTATGAACTAGTAACAAGATTGCAGAATTGAGATTAAACAATGGAAAGCTGTAAACACAAGGACAAGATAAGAATGCAGATGTGTACCTGGAGTTAAAATTTGAGTGAAAATGTTTGGGATGGGGGCGCAGGCACCACTGTCCTGATTCTGCTCTTGAAACTGTTGTTTTGCAACCTGAAAAGCTATCAGAAAGTGCTGAAAACTTGCTGTATGACAGAAGGACCAGGGTGCCCAACACCCCTGTCCTGGCAGGACCAGGGCATCCCACACCCCTATCCTAGCTTTCTAGGTTGGAATTTGGTGTGAAGTTCAGTCTCCGTGTGCTTCCGTTGGATCTACAACTTGCGGCGTCGTCCGAATCCCGAAACCTGCACTTATATCTGAAAAGGTATGGTGGGCGGCTATATAGGGTTTTGCCTTAGTCAAACCCCCACTTTGGTGATTTCCACCTCCATGAATAGCCAAGTTGTATTGTAAAAGTAGTGTGTGTGCAGACCTTGTGTGTGTGCAAGATCCTAAAATGCAAGTAAGCAAACTAGAGCAACCTAGAAAGTAAACCCTAATTGCTTGCAAATGATAATGTAAATGCTCTAAATCAAGATGCAAAGTGATCTAAAGCATGAATACAAATGATATAATGAAGCTTATGCAAAGACATGAAAACCACATGAAATCATACCCAACCCCAAGGGAGGGGTACAAGCCAATCTTCAGTCGGTGATCCCTTATTGCTCTTCAATGCCTGCAAAGCCCTAAATGGATGAATGAAATTGATGAATGCTTGATGGATGGATGTTGAATGTTGTTGAAGTCTTCAAAGATCTGCTCTTTTGCTGCATAGAAGGTCCCTGAAACCAAAATTCGGATCCTTTCAAATGAAGAAAGAGAGCTCTTATATATGAAACCCTAGGTCTTAATTTCAACTTTTGGTTGACCTAGAGATTGAATCTCCTGCCAATTTCTTGGGGTTAAGCTTTATTTTATGATTGGATCGCGCTCCTAAAATTTCGGGAAAAATGTCTGGGACCGTTTGCACTCCGGGCGCCATGGTCCCGACAACTTTTCGCCAAATTTTCAGGGCCATCAGATATGATGATTTTAGAGAGAATCCCAAAGTTACAGGTGATTTCGAGATGTTTTGACCCCCGAAATCAAGCCCCCAAGTTCAAAATAGGACCTAATCAGGGTTTTTGATTAAATGATGTATTGGACGAATAAAATGAAAGGGGCACACTTTAATGAAAAGGGCCCAACTTTATGATATGGGAGATGATAAAATAGAACCTTAGACCTAATTAATTTAACTAATTAAGTGCTAAAGGGGAAATGTAATGCAAAATGCAAAATGTGCCAAGGCGGGTGCTAAACTAGGTGTGAAATTGTACCACCCTAGCAAGTGTGTACAATTTACGACACTACATTTAGCTCCCACTTTAGCAGTCATATGAACACTACGTGCATATGCAAGATAAAGTACAGAAAAGTAAACATTATTTGAAAAAGGATATATCCATAAGTCTGTCGAACGAAGCCCCCAACGGTATCTGCAGTACACAGTTAGGAAGCGCACCCTACAAAACACACGTTAGATCACAAAATCACCTAATGCTTACTAAGGAAGGTGATGAAAATTTGACGGTAGCTATATGCCCCCCCCTATTTCGGCTTGCTAATTTTAGTGAGTTGAAACAGGGTATCATGTTTATCACTTTGAATTGTTAAAGAATATTGATGACAAATGCTCACAAGAAGATTTGATATGAGATCAAAAACTAATGGAGAATCATTTGGTAAGAAAGAGGACTAAATCTCAATTCCAACACAACAAAGAGTGTGAGGATTTGAGAGTTCTCTAACACAAGATGAAGGATGTAAATGGAAACAAAATGCAAAGAGAAGAAAAGAAAGGAAAAAAAAGCATGAATACACACATTGGTGATCCATGAGAAGAATAGTGAGAGAGAAAACATGGACTTCTCACCCCTAGATCTTGTCTAGGTGATCCATGGAAAAAAGGACATGGAAAACTAGCCCCTAGGGTCTGTCTAGGTGATCCATGTAAGGGAGGAGAGTGAGAAAGTCTAGCCTTATGCCGATAGTTCCACTCAACCTCGTGCATGTGTGTGTAAGTGAGGTTAGAAGCACCTCATAGGAGTCTATGCCCGAGTATGCTACAACCTGTATATGTATAGTAAAAAAACGTGACATCTCGCTCTAAGAGTCTGTGCTCTAGTTCCGAGAATGACCCATTGCTCAAAAAGTGTAATGTTTATGTCATAAGCAAAGTAGAACAAGGATACCTACCTTCATCACAAAAGAAGATACCCCAAAAATGCAACAATGTCATAGATCCAAGCAAGAGAGTTTTGCACTCTTTAAGCAAGGATAAGATAGTTGAAAAGGGATATCTTGTAATATGTGTAAAGGAGTTCCTTAGAGGAGAAGAGATCTTTGTACAAAAGACACCTATCCCCGAGAGGACAAATATAACATCTTCTAGAATAAGACAAAGAAGAGAATAAGAATGCAATACTTCCTTCTTTTGCGAGGTGAAAGTGATTCTTAATGAAGGATGATGCTCTTTTTAACCCAATTGGGAGAGTGAATTCATTATGGATGTATTTTACCAAGTGCAAAAGAGGTTGTAGTCAAGGAATTACACCTCTTGTAAGAGAGAATCCTTGAACAAACGACAACAAATGCATACAAGGAATAACATCAAGTAATAAAGTTCACACCATCCACGAAATAGGAAAAAGTGGATCCTTAGAAAAAAATAAGGAAAGATCATTGCCTCCCAAGGATAAGGTCAATGAGAAGGACTTACACAATCTTCCAGGGAGAGATTTAGACATAAACAAAATGTACTACATACTCACATGGGCTCATGCAAGAAAGACATTAGTGCATGTAAAATGCTCCTCACAAGAAGTGGGTAAGGTAAGAAAGAGAATACACATCTTCTCCCATATCTAGGAAAAGAGGATTCTAAAGAAAAGATGATCAATATTTCCACACTATTACCCCATAGGAACAAGAGATAACATAGAAAAATTAGGCTATTATGTTGCTTCAAAATTATGATTGCACTTGAAATTGTACCATCATGAATGACAATGAGCCCCCAGTAAATGAGCTACCAATGTCACATAATGATGAGCAACATAATAGCCATTAAATTTATTTAAAGACATGATAGACTAAATGAGGTATTTGAATATGACATGCTAAATGCTCAACTATAAGTGAGATCAAAAACATGTATAAAGTGATAAAAATTGAAGAAGAAAAGTCACAAGAAATCTTAGAAGAGGGATGAGTGTAATTTATTAGAGCCTTATTCCTAGTGGAAAGGACTTTATGATGAATAGGAGATAAAGATTCATAAGTGGATTTAGAAATTTGAGGGGAGTCATAAAGAGATTTGTTCATCGCCAAGATTTCCTTATGAGGGGAATGAGAGTTGATAGAAGTAGAAGATGATTTGGTTGAAGTGAGATCATCATCACTACTAAATATAGAATTCACATTGAGAGATGGTCTTTTAGATGCTTTGGTGGGCTTAGAAAGATTATATCCAAGTCCAAATGAATATTCATGCATGTTATGTTCTAAAGGAACTTTAATTCCTTGTTCATTTGCGCCACAACCATTTCCACTATAGCCACTCTTAGCCAAAATATGGAAACCATGACCATAACGATTAGCCATTTCAGAAAGAAAAGGTGGTTTTTCATAAGACAAAGAATCAAATTCTTTAGAATTAGAGGTGTGAGGAGAAAAAGTTTGAGAAGTGGCCACAAAATTATTGCTCATAGATTCAGGTAAGACTGATTGATCTCTAGTTTCTTCCTTCTTTTTAACTTTAAGCTCTCTAGGAGGAACCCTATACTCACCTACAAAGGTGGGATTGAAATCAAGAGATCCCCAATCGTCTTCTGCGAGAACCTTCTCAGGATCAAAAGCCTTTTCATGTGTAGATTCAAGTTGAGAAGAATCTTCTTCAGGAACTTCAGACTCATCCAAAGAATTTTGATTATCAGAGGGTAAGGATTCACCCATAGGTATCTTGTTTAAAGAGTCCTCACTAGAAGAGGAAGGCTTAGAAGAACTCCCTTTGGAAGTAGATGTTTCCAAACAAGCTTGAAAATTAGTATCACCTATCAAGGTATATGTCTTATTATTATAAATAAATTTAACTTGTCTATGCAATGTAGAGGGGACAGCTTGCATACTGTGAATCCAAGGTCTCCCTAATAACAAGTTGTATGTTAGATTTTCTGACATAACATGGATAGGAGTAGGCAAAGTAACAGGTCCCACTGTGATGGGTAAGGTGATAATACCTAAGGAAGACTTAGCCACATTATCAAAGCCTTGAATGGGATGAGAGTCAGGCTCAATAAGGGATGTATCCACATTCATCTTATGCAATAGATTAATGCTACACACATTAAGGCCAGAACCATTATCTACCAGTGTTCGTCTTATAGCAGTGTCATTTATGATAACCACAATCATCAAGGGATCATATTGATGTTGAATTTCACTAGTAGGAAACTCATCTTGTGTGAACACAATTTGAGCTTTAGAATTCATCATAGAGTTAACCAAAGACACTATATTACTAGATGTATTAGGTGGAGGAACATTCAAATCTTTCAAGGCATCTTGTAACATTCCATGATGAGCGGAAGAAGTTTGGATCAAATCCCAAAGGGATATCTTGGCAGGAGTAGTTTTAAGTTGTTCTATGAGATCATATTCCTTACCAAGAACTAGAGAAATCCGTGGAGCTTGCAGAAGAATTGGTTGAGGATTAGGAAGAGGAACTGGAGCAATAGGAGGAGGATTAAGCTGCCTATTATTTCTAGTATTATAGGTATGAGCAACCGCATTATAACTCTCTCTAGTCAGTTGCTTAGCATACTCATAAGGGCTCTTAGTAGAATAACCTCCTTGCACAGTAATAATAGGTTTCTTAGGAGTGCAAAAAGAATCATTAGCATAACCACCTTGGACCACTAAGATAGGCTTATTTAAAGGTTGAGAATTTTGAGAAGGACAGGCACCTTGGACAGTGAAGAGAGGTTTGTTAGGTGTTTCATTCACACATATCAAATTAATTGAGGATGGTTTAGAGGAATGAACAAAAGTGTTGGAAGAATTATTGATAGTCTTCTCTTGCACTAAAATCTTATCACAGATTAGATCAATTTTAGGAGAGAGACAAGGGGTAGGCATTGATGTTCCAGTAGGAAGAGTAATACTAGGAAAGGTCATATCATCCTCTATCATCAAAGGACCTACATGGGGAATAAACTCTCTAGGAGAAGGATCAACATTACTCTCTAAAGTCTCACTTTTGAGATGGAGATCTTTGAAAGAGATGTTAACCATCTTGTTTTGAACTAGGGTTTCCTTATGAGTAGAACCAAGTTGAGGAGAGGGAGATGCTTTATTTTTAGAGGGAGAATGATTGAGATTCAAGGAAGGTGAGAAACTATCAAGGGAGTTTTCAATCTTGATTTCATCCCCTTTGGCTAGGGGTAGAGAATAATCTATACCTTCTTCTAATGGTTCATCCCAAATAGTGAGGTTGTTGAAAGGAATGTTTGAAGTATTGTCAATTTCGGGAGAGGAGATAACATTTTTTATTAATTCCTCATCCTTAGGAGGGAGAGCATCAATAGATGTGTTAAACTCATCCTCTTTCCTCAAAATATGTTCAATATGATCTTTAGGGGAGAGAGAATTAAGGAAATTGCTTTTTATTTCATCTTCTTTCTCTAAGGGATGCTTATGGGTAAGACAAACTTTAGGAGAAGGGTAAGAATTTATCATTAATTCATCATCTCTAGTGGGAATTTTGTTGGAAAAGGAAATGCCATCACTAGGAAATGTAGGGATAATGTCATCTTCTTGCACAAAAGGATCCTCATGAAGGGAGCATTTTTTAGGAGCCACAAAGTCATCAAGGGCATCATCCAACAAAGCATGATCATATCTATTAAAAGGTTTATCTTTTGATTCAAAAGGAGATATCTCTTCATAGAGGGGATCGTTGAAAACAACCATGTTACTAGATTTAGTGGAAGAGTTGATAGGAATGTACCCTTGAGAGGAATCATTCGACTTATCTTTCTCATCACAACGAAATGGCATAGTAACAATGTTTATGAGTTTTTGGTAAAATGAAGGTTTGGTATCTTTAGGTTTCAAAAACTCATCTAAAGCTTCATCTAACTCATAATCATCACAAATATGAACATCTTCCAAATAAAAATTTGACATTTTGAAATAAAAATTGCACACAATGCAAAGAAACAAAACACACTCTTTCTTTTCCTTCTTTTTTTTTTTTTTGAAAATGAAACTTAAATGAAACACGCTAAATCTAGATTTAGATCTAACAAATGTAATGCAAGAGAAAGAAATAATAAGATTCACGTTGGGTTCACCAAAATGTGTAGGGGAAAAAGTGACACTAAGCAAACATGCCCTAATCTCACCTTTTGACACACATTGTGGAATACGAAAGAGCCTAGAGGTATCACACAATTGGCTACTTCTTTTTGTGGAAGAGAGAGCCATGGGCTACCTATTAGGATTTCTATTCCTTTGTTGCAAATGATAGATAGAATGATGCAACTTCAACTATTAACCCTAAAGTGTAAGTATGAACTAGTAACAAGATTGCAGAATTGAGATTAAACAATGGAAAGTTGTAAACACAAGGACAAGATAAGAATGCAGATGTGTACCTGGAGTTAAAATTTGAGTGAAAATGTTTGGGATGGGGGCGCAGGCACCACTGTCCTGATTCTGCTCTTGAAACTGCTGTTTTGCAACCTGAAAAGCTGTCAGAAAGTGCTAAAAACTTGCTGTATGACAGAAGGACCAGGGTGCCCAACACCCCTGTCCTGGCAGGACCAGGGCATCCCACGCCCCTATCCTAGCTTTCTAGGTTGGAATTTGGTGTGAAGTTCAGTCTCCGTGTGCTTCCGTTGGATCTACAACTTGCGGCGTCGTCCGAATCCCGAAATCTGCACTTATATCTGAAAAGGTATGGTGGGCGGCTATATAGGGTTTTGCCTTAGTCAAACCCCCACTTTGGTGATTTCCACCTCCATGAATAGCCAAGTTGTATTGTAAAAGTAGTGTGTGTGCAGACCTTGTGTGTGTGCAAGATCCTAAAATGCAAGTAAGCAAACTAGAGCAACCTAGAAAGTAAACCCTAATTGCTTGCAAATGATAATGTAAATGCTCTAAATCAAGATGCAAAGTGATCTAAAGCATGAATACAAATGATATAATGAAGCTTATGCAAAGACATGAAAACCACATGAAATCATACCCAACCCCAAGGGAGGGGTACAAGCCAATCTTCAGTCGGTGATCCCTTATTGCTCTTCAATGTCTGCAAAGCCCTAAATGGATGAATGAAATTGATGAATTCTTGATGGATGGATGTTGAATGTTGTTGAAGTCTTCAAAGATCTGCTCTTTCGCTGCATAGAAGGTCCCTGAAATCAAAATTCGGATCCTTTGAAATGAAGAAAGAGAGCTCTTATATATGAAACCCTAGGTCTTGATTTCAACTTTTGGCTGAAATAGAGATTGAATCTCCTGCCAATTTCTTGGGGTTAAGCTTTATTTTATGATTGGATCGCGCTCCTTAAATTTCGAGAAAAATGTCCAGGACCGTGTGCACTCCGGGCGCCATGGTCCCGACAACTTTTCACCAAATTTTCAGGGCCGTCAGATATGATGATTTTAGAGAGAATCCCAAAGTTACAGGTGATTTTGAGATGTTTTGACCCCCGAAATCAAGCCCCCAAGTTCAAAATAGGACCTAATTAGGGTTTTTGATTAAATGATGTATTGGAGGAATAAAATGAAAGGGGCACACTTTAATGAAAAGGGCCCAACTTTATGATATGGGAGATGGTAAAATAGAACCTTAGACCTAATTAATTTAACTAATTAAGTGCTAAAGGGGAAATGTAATGCAAAATGCAAAATGAGCCAAGGCGGGTGCTAAACTAGGTGTGAAATTGCACCACCCTAGCAAGTGCGTACAATTTACGACGCTACACATGCTAATGAATCTCACATTTATGTCAGTTACATCATTCACCCTTAAAGACCTTTTGTCAAATGTTGCACCTGTTAGGTTCATTACTAGATCATTTGAGACCTTCTTTGTCTTGTCAGGTCTGTTACAGGTGGAGGGTAACCCTGTTACAGCTTTTACAGCTTCCTTAGTAATTTTGTGAACAAAATCTAGCCAAAAGAATGCACCATGTACCCTACTCAATACTATCCTAATAACTTCCTTGGGAAAATCCTGAATGTAGATAATTTATGTGAATCCTAGGGTTTCAATTATTTTGTGTTCAGGTTTCACATTATCGGAATCATCACAAATAATAGTCTTGTACATGTTCTTAATTTCTTCATCTCCTAATTCTTGTATATGGCAATGAATATACATCCTAGGGTCTTCTTCAAAAACTACTCCTTTGGGGATTTGAGAAAAAGCACCAACATTATCATCCTTCTTTTCTATTTCGGGAACTAACTGAAAAATAGGCCTAGGGTGCTTGCTTACTTCCACTACAGTAGGGTTTACTATGAATTCAGGTACAGAAGAGGATGCCATGATTATAAATACCTTTTTCTGCCTTTGGAAAGATTGATTGTTGAATTGCTTTGCTTCTTTGCTCAAAATGCCTTAGCTCAGAATTTTTGCACTCTTCAAATGTTTGAATGCTTGGTGAAATGGAATGGAGCCAAAAATACTGATTTATAATGTTAATTTTTCCAACCACCATATTTAATGCTTGCTGGTTAAGTAATCACTTAACATATCTGCCGGTATGGAAGTAATTATAACTTCTTAACATCAATTGAGGGAATAATAGCATGTTTCACATTTGTTTGCCAAAACCTCAAAGAAATTTTCTTTAGTTAGATGAAGACTCTCTTGCCAATGGAGTGTTACTTCCTTCTACCGGTGGAGTGTTACCCTGTTCTTCCGGTGGAGGAGTATTCCTATCAACATTTAGTTTTGATTTCCTGATCCATTGTTTTGATAATTCCCACTTTACTTCTTCAACCTTTTCTTTACCTTTCAAATTAGGACCTTTGTTGTTTACTGCTAAGGACTTGCTTCTACAAAATTTAGCAATATGCCCAATTTTGTTACATGCATAACAAGTCACATTATTTTTCTGAATAGCCTTCCCATAACCTATGCTGGTTTGTGTTCTACATTGATTAGATAAATGTCCAAATCTTCCACAAATATAACATCTCACATTCATTTTGCAATTTTCAGAGTTATGACCAACTTTGTTGCATTTTGAACATTGACCAGTGGGTGTACTAGTATTTTGATAATTTCTAGATCTACATTGATTTTCTCTATGACCATACTTGTTACAGTTAAAGCATTTGCCATTAAATTTATAAGCAGTAGGCTGTCTTACTAGTTTTCCATGATCCTGTATGTTTCCAGTACTAGAGCTTTCACCATTTTCAAAGCCAAGACCATTAGTGTCACCATTAGGTTTCTTATTCTTCAACAAGTCACCAAGTTCCTCTAAGCTTTTCTTGAATTTTTCTTTATGTTGATTTGTAGCAGCTAGTTCTCCTTCCAAGATACCTTTTTGTCTCATGAGTTCATTTGAGTCATTTTGTGCATGCATTAAAGCTGTCTTCAACATATCATTTTCATAACTAAGTCTTGTGTTTTCATTTGCAGCATCATTCAGTCTTCTAGTCAAGTCTTCTACATTCTTCTTTCTATCTTCAATTTATTTACAAAATCTCATAGTCATATCCTGCATCTCATTCTTTGTTGTCATGTTTTCTTGTTTCAGCTTATTCATCAAATCACTAAGAGTTTCCTTTTCATCATTATCATTTTGCATATTTTCACAAAGTTCTCTTCTCTTATTTCTTGAAATAGTAATATTTTCTTGAAGTGCTTGAATGATATCCTGAGCAGCCTTTAGATCATCTTCAAGTTTGATATTTTTCAATTTTTCTGCATCATAGTCTGAGAGAGTTCTGTCTAGTTGCTTCATCAAGTTTTCCATCTCTACCAATGTCAAGATCTTCCTCAAGCTATTAGGCTTCTGAAAATAGAGGACCAGGCTCTGATACCAATTGTCAGGATTCCCACAGATACTGAGAGGGGGGGTTGATCAGTATCTAACTGGTAATAAGATTTTCTTAACTTAAAACATGTAGAGAAAATAGAAAGTAATGCAATAAATGAAGATAAAAACAACCACATGAAAAACACACCACAACACAATATTTTAACAAGGAAACCCGGTGTGGGAAAAACCTCAGTGGGGTTTGTGACCCACAATATTCACTTACTGGCCAATAAGAGAATATTACTGCTACAAGAGGGGCCTGCACATGTAGGAAGGCCAAGTGCCTAGAGCTCATTGCTCAATTACAAAATGGGAAGTCTCACTGACTTACAAAATGGATTATATAAATCCAATGTCTTGTATTGCTTCAAAATAGCATCTACTATGCCAGATCTAGTACCATTTTATAGCTCTGCTTCATACATAAACCCTTAACCTATAATTCGCATAATGGTTCTGCCTTATTCTGCTTAATTACATTCCTCCATTCATTACATCTATCTTCTCACAATGTTCTACAATGAATTCTCTTATATAAGAGTCATTTTACAACTTGCCAAGTCGGCTTACAATGATTTTATAATAATAAACAAAATATATTAACAACAAAATTCTTGTCAGCTTCTATGTCGGTATGCTTCCTTTCACTGCCAGTGCTAGTGGTCTATGTGCCAGTGTAGAATCTGACTTTGCTAGTGCCGATGGATTGCCTTGCCGGTGTCATAGGATTGTAAGGTTGCCATCAATGACAAAACCTTCAATCACCTACAATGTCTCATTGGAGTGTGCATTTTCCAACACTCAGTAGGTTCCTTTGGTGCTTCAAGGAGGGCTTTTGCATAAGTTTCAATAATATTGTCATGTGTCTCATAGCCCATTTTAGTTACCTAGATAGTTCTAGGGACAACTGCCTCCATCTAGATTTCATCTTTCTTGATTACAAAACAAATTTCTTTCTGATATTTGTCCATAATAGCTTGTGACAGTCTTACTCTAGTTTTCATCCGAGCCTTCAGTGCTTGAAAATATTCATTTAATTTTTTCTCCCGGTTTTCTCCCATGTTGTTTAGTAGATCCAATTGTTGCTTTCCTATCAGTATATCAATTCCAAAATCTCTTCTACCAATACCGAGTACTTGTTTAGTTATGTACAACATTAGACAAACAAGCAAATTAACAAATCTAAATTTTCCTTTCTTATCTCCTTTAATTTTCCCTAGATTGTCTATCAATTCATCTTTGAGCCATTCACATACATCTACTCTTGCATTATCATTAACCATGTCATAAGAAATTTTAATACATAGGCTAGAAACTGAGTTCAACCTATTTGCATGTGTAGCTTTATAACCTAAGATCATACTAATAAATTTGACATTGATGTCTTTTACATCGTTTACCCTAAGAGACCTTTTGTCGAATGTTGCACCGGTTAGGTGTTGGCATATGCACACTCCAATGAGACATTATAGGTGATTGAAGGTTTTGTCATTGATGGAAACCTTACAATCCTATGGCACCAGCAAGGCATTACATCAACACTAGCAAGATCAGACTCTACATCGACACTCAGACCACCAACATCAGTAGAGAAAGGAAGCATACCGGCACAGAGGCTAATAGGATTTTTGTTATATTATATTTTGTTTATTATTGTAAAAACTTTGTAAGCCGACTTGGCATCATTGTAAAATGACTCATATATATAAGAGATCAATGTAGGACATTTAATAACAAGCAAAAAAGAAAAAAAGATGAATGGTAGAATGTAATTAGGCAGACCTATTAAGCGAAATATAGGTTAAGGGTTTATGTAAGAAGCAGAGCAGAAACCGGCACTGGATCTAGCATTATAGATGCTATTCTAAAGCAATACAAGATATTGGATTTATATAATCCATCATTGTAAGTCAATGAGACTTCCCATTGAGCAGTGAGCTCTAGGCAGTTGGCCTTCCTCCATGTGCAGGCCCCTCTTGTAAGTAATATTCTCTTATTGGCTAGTAAGTGAATATTGTGGCTCACAAATCCCACTGAGGTTTTTCCCACATTGGGTTTCCTCATTAAAACATTGTGTTATGGTGTGTTTTTCATGTGGATTCTTTTAATTCTATTTATTGCATTATTTCTTGCATACCGGTACACTATTATAATATGTTCTACATGTTTTAAGTTAAGAAATTCAATTCACTAGTTAGATACTGATTCACCCCCCCTCCCAGTATCTGTGGGAATCCTAACAATTGGTATCAGAGCTTGGTCCTCTATTTTCAGAAGCCTAACAACTTGAGGAAGATCTTGACACCAATAGCGATGGAAAATCTAATGAAGCAACTAGAAGCAGCTCTCTCAGACTATGATGCAGAAAAACTAAAAAAATATCAAACTTGAAGATGATCTAAAGGCTGCTCAGGATATTATTCAAGAACTTCAAGAAAATCTTACTATTTCAAGAAACAAGAGAAGAGAACTTTGTGAAAAGATGCAAAATGAGAATGATGAAAAGGAATCACTTAATGATATGATAAACAAGCTAAAACAAGAGAACATGACAACAAAGAATGAGATGCAGGATATGACTATGAGATTTTGTAAAGAAATTGAAGATAGAAAGAAGAATGAAGAAGATTTGACCAAAAGACTAAGTGATGCTGCAAATGAAAACACAAGACTTAGTTATGAAAATGATTTATTGAAAACAGATCTGATGCACACTCAGAATGACTCAAATGAACTAATGAGACAGAAAGAAGTCTTAGAAAGAGAACTAGATACTGCAAATCAACATAAAGAGAAATTCAAGAAAAGCTCAGAGGAACTTGGTAACTTGGTTAAGAGTCAAAAACCTAAAGGTGACACTTCTGGAATTGGCTTTGAAGTTGGTGAAAGCTACGGTACTACAAACACTCAGGATCATAGCAAACCGGTAAGGCAACCTAATGCTTATAAATTCAATGGAAAATGCTTTAACTGTAACAAGTATGGTCATAGAGCAAATGAATATAGATCTAGAAATTATCAGAATATCAACACACCCACCAGTCAATGTTCAAAATGCAACAAAGTTGGTCACAACTCTGAAAATTGCAGAATGAATGTGAGATGTTATGTTTGTGGAAGATTTGGACACCTATCTAATCAATGTAGAACACATACCGGCATAGGTTATGGGAAAGATATTAAGAAGAATAATGTGACTTTCTATGCATGTAACAAGATTGGGCATATTGCAAAATTTTGTAAAAGTAAAGGATCACCAACAGACAACAAAAGTTCTAGGTTGAAAGGAAAAGAAAAAGTTGAAGAGGTTAAGAAAGAATTCTCAAAACAATGGATTAGAAAGTCATACCTAAATATTGTTGGGAATACTCCTCCACCGGTAGAATCAATTAACACTCCACCGGCAGGACATAGTAATACTCCATCGATAGGAAGCTCTTCATCAAATTGAAGAAAATTTTCTTGAGAGTTTGGCAATCAAATGAGACATATGCTATAATTCCCTCGGTTAATGGTCAGAAGTTGGCAATTACTTCTATACCGGCAGACAATGTTAAGTAACTACTTAACCGACAAACATTAAATGTGATAGCTGGCAAATAAACATTATAATTTTTTGGTTTTGGCTCCATTTCACTTCACTAAGCATTCAAACATTCGAAGAGCGCGAAATTTGTAGAGCTAAAGCATTTTGAGCAAAGAGGCAAAGCACTTTAGCAATCAATCCATCCAAAGGTAGAAAAAGGTATTTATCATCATGACATCCTCCTCTGCACATGAATTCATAGCAAACCCTATAGTAGTTGAGGTTATAAAATTCCCTAGGCACATATTTCAGCTAGTTCCCCAGGTAGCTAAGAAAGATGACAATGTAGGTGCTTTTTCCCAAATTCCAAAAGTAGTTGTTTTTGCAGAAGATCCCAGAAAATACATTCATTGCAACATAGAGGAATTAGGAGATGAAGAAATTAAAAACATGTATAAGACTGTTATATGTGACTATTCCGGTAATGCAAAACCTAAACATAAACTTGTTGAAACCCTAGGATTCACTGAAATCCTCTACATTCCTGAATTTCCCAAGGAAGTGATTGATAGTTCTGATACTAAATGTAAGTCTAGATCCAATAGCCAACAAGATGAGAGGGGGGGTGAATCATACAAACTTAATCTTCTATAAAAACATCAGATTCAACCTCGGTAACATATACTTCAATAATATAACCAAAACTGTTAAACATGCAAACTCAAAAGCATATAAACATCATAAACCTCATAACACTAGATTTAACGTGGAAACCCAAACAGGGAAAAACCACTATGGGATTTTGGACCCACTAAGAAATATACTCTTCTAAAGTATGCTCAGTTAAGAGCAAATCCTATTAAAGATTACAAACACATTGCTAGATGTGACTCGGTTAAGGGATTTCCCTCAGATCTGTTAAGATCTTCACCTTGTTAGAAGTGACCTTGTTAAAGGATTTCAAACACTCAATCAGAATGTCACCTTGCTAGAGGGTTTTACAAATAAGACTGTTAAGTCCACTTGGTTAAGAGATTTTCTATCACTTTCACAAAATAATAGTAATAAAAATCTATCTGCAACTTCACATCTAAAATGCTAAAGCAGATTCTTATTTGCTCAATATAATCTAGACATAGAACTAATCTTGTCCATGTGTTGGGCTTCTATACTCTGTTATTCAAATAGGTCTTCAAGATTTTGTGCTCGGTAATTACTATGTAGCATCCCTGTGCATACACTTGCCCGCATACATTGTTTATCAATAGTTCCCTATTTATAAACAATTAGCTAACTGCTTAATCTGCTTGATCACATTTCCCATGATCAATAATAGCCATCAGATCTTCAATCATGTCCAGGTTCAATGCATCTTTCGATCTAAAAACATTTTACCCCACCTAGGAACTTGCATATATTTCTTGGAACTTGTGGCAGGGTATTGCAGTTCAATCTACGCTGTAGATCTTCATGCCAACTTTCCATTGCCTTAGATTCATTAACAAACTTCATGCAAGACATGCCAATCATTTAATCAGTTTCAGCTCATCAGCTTCCTTCATTAAATATCACATGAAACTATTTAATGCATTCTGTTATAGCTCGGTTATAGCTCGGTAAATACTAAAATTCACTCAATAGTCATTCTACCTACATTAACCGATAGTGATAACCTTAGGGTTTACCGACTAGGTTCTTTGCTTGGTAACATAGTATAGTATTAACCTTTCAATTTACAACATATGTATGATGTTAAAATAATCTAAACATCATGATCTCATCATTGTCTGACTCGGTAATAGTTTCCCATTGAATACCTTATTCATCTTCTTATTCATCATAATCTTTCCTATGTCTTCTACCGAGATCTTTATATTCTTCAAATCATACTTCTCAAGATATGGCAACATCATACTAAATTAGAAAATCAATTTCTTGACATCAATGACAAAATAATAATATCAAGACAGTAAACATCCTTAATTAGTTATATCCATAATCATCAACAACCTTCTCAATATCCTTATTGAAATGCCAACAATCTTTCATTGTCTATTATAATGCAACATTGCCAACAATGTCCCCCTTTGGCATTGATGGCAAAACCAATTGATTTGACCTTAAAAGATTCAGATTGCTGTGATTCTGAAATGCTGAAATGCTCTCCCCCATACATTAGACTTCTCCTCTTTTCTTCAGTCTTCTTTCCAATTTGTAGTCTTCTCAGTTTTCTTCCCCTTAAATTGGTCTTCTCCCCCTTTGACAACAATGCCAAAAGTTAAAGAACTAAAACATAATTTCTTGCTGTATGAAGTGATTTCCTATTGTTGTGTATCAACTAAGTCTCGGTCAGAGCATTTTGTCTTTAATTCCTATTCCCTATATTGTTTCCTGTAATATTTCCTGTACACCTTTAGAAAACATCCTAAAGTGTGTAATGCAGCATCAACTCCTAAAAGAAATTCGATAGAGTCATCGGATTGATGCTTTTGCCGAACTTGGTCAGTGAGTAGAAGATAGGGGTAGGACCCCTAACTTACTTTTGAGATATTCAAAAGTGTCCCTTGGTAGTGGCTTGGTGAAGATATCTGCAATCTATTCCTTTGTGCTAACATACTCCAACACCACTTTTTTCTCTTGAGCTTCTTCTCTAAGATAATGATATTTGATAGAGATGTGCGTTGTCTTAGAGTGCATAACAGAATTTTTTGAAATATTAATGGCACTAGTATTGTCACAGAATATAGTTACTGGCTTGGTAACTTTCTCATTTATACCTTCCAACAGTTGTTTGATCCATGTAATGTTAGGACAATTCAATGCTATAGCAATGTATTCAGCTTCTGTTGTTGACTGTGAAACACATCCTTGTTTCTTGCTAAGCCAAATCACTAGTCTTTCTCCTAAGAAGAAAGCTCCTCCACTTGTGCTTTTTCTGTCATCAATGTTGCCTTCCCAATCAGCATCAGTATAAACTTTCAAATCAAAATCATTTCCTTTCTAATATACTAAGCCATTATCCTCAGTGCCTTTCAGGTATCTAAAAATTCTTTTGATTGTTGTCATGTGTGTTTCCTTAGGATCTGCAGAGAATATTGCAACTATACCTACTGCATGTGCTATGTCTGGTCTGTTGTGAACAACATATTGTAGTGTTCCAATCATGGATCGGCAAAGTGTCTCATCAACAGATGCAGATTCATCATTCTTTGATAATTTACAGTTGGTAGTCATAGGAGTACTTACTGGTTTTGAATCCTCCATTCCAAATTTCTTCAAGATTTCCTTTCTGTACTTGGATTGAGTAATGAAAATCTCATTTTTCATTTGCAGTATCTGTAAACCTATAAAATACTTTATCTCACCAATTAATAACATCTCAAATTCTTTGCTCATTTCATTTCCAAAGTTCTTGCATAAAGAGTCATTTCCACAAAATATAATATCATCAACAAATATGGCTGAGATCGGTATTCCATTTTCATCATTCTTCATGTACATATTGTTGTTCTCACTTGTCCTTATAAAACCAATCTTAATCAAATAAGAGTGCAATCTTTCATACCATGCTCTAGGTGCTTGTTTCAAACCATATAAAGCTTTATTCAATTTACATACCTGATCTTTATTATTGTCTTCAACAAATCCTTTAGGTTGTTCAATAAAAACTTCTTCTTCTAATATTCCATTCAGAAAAGCAGATTTGATATCCATTTGATATACCTTGAAGTTTTTGAAAGCAGCATAGGCCAACAATGTTCTTACTCCTTCAAGTCTAGCAACAGGTGCAAAAGTTTCACCATAATCAATTCCTTCTTCTTGAGCATAACCTTTGCAAACTAGTCTTGCTTTGTTTCGAATGACCTCTTCTTTTTCATTTAGCTTGTTTCTGAAAATCCACTTTGTACCGATTACATTTTTTTCCTTCGGTCTTGGGATTAGTGTCCATGTGTCATTCTTCTTGATTTTATCAATCTCTTCTATCATAGCATTTATCCAATATTCATTGTTAAATGCCTCTTTCACTATTCTCGGTTCAAATTCAGATATTAGACATGTGTTCTATCTCAGTTTGTTCCTTGTCATCACTAGATCATCCTTATCTCCTATAATCTGACTTGGTGTATGATGTCTTCTAACATACTTGGCTAATACAGGCTCGGTAGGCTCTGTATGATCTTCTTCATCACTCGGTAACTAGATATTCTCTTCATTTTCTTCAACAGTCTTCTCGGTAAGACTTCTCAGTTGAACATAGACAAATTCATCATAGTCTTTTGGTTCCTTGGAATTTCCTTCATCATTTCTTTCTACAAATTCATCAATTTTCACATTTGCACTTTCAACTATTTTGTTAGATAATTTGATCAGACATTTAAATGCTTTGCTTCTAGAAGAATAACCTAGAAATGTTCCTTCTTCATTTTTATGATCAAACTTGCCATTTCTATCATCTTTGTGAACATAGCATCTACTTCCAAAGATTTTAAAATAACTTACATTAGGTTTCTTATCATACCAGATTTCATATGGTGTCTTCAAAGTACCTTTCTTCAATTGTACTCGGTTCAAGGTGTAAACTGCTATGCTGTGTTTATTTCCTGTCATATGATGTGAGCATCCAGTATCTATGATCCAAGAATCATTAGTGTTTATGTGAGATATTAGGGCTTTTTCTTCATCTGATCCATCTTTGATAGCCACATAAACTACTTCCTCTATATCAGTATCATCTGATTTATCATCATCAGATTCCTCATCAACTATTAAGCATGTCTTTCTAACTCTTCTTCTGAAATCTCAATGTCCTCTGTAATGATTATCTTTCTGTCTATCATCTTGGTAATCTCTCCTTTTAGTAGAATCTTTGTCAGGACAGTTAGAAGCCATATGTCCTATCTTATCACAATTGAAACATTTCAAAGGTAGTTTTCCTTTATACTTACCTTTGCCTCTCGGTAACCTTTTGGCTAATAGTGCTTCAAACTCTTCTTGCTTTCTAATTTCCTCATACAGTTTGTGTACTTCTTCCATGTTCTTATGAAATCTTTCACTTGCTCCACTGTGATCTCCTTCAGAGTACTTATACTTTCTTTCATTGAAATCATTAGATTCATCAAGATGAAAAGAACTAAATGCAGATTCAACTTTATTTACCGAAGATCCACTGTTATCAAAGTTACTTAATTCAAATGCATTTAGCTTACCAATAGTAGCATCTAAAGAAACTGGCATATTAGGTATAGACCTTAATTCATTGATTGCAGAGACTCGGATTGCATAAGCTGGTAGAAGGGTTCTTAACAACTTACTTGTTTTATCCTTTTCTTCAATAGTTCCACCTGGTCCTTTGATTTGATTGATAATCTCCTTTAGTCTTGTACTGTATTGGGTTATGTTCTCACCTTCATTCAGTCTCATAGATTCAATTTGTCCTCTTAGACTATCTACTTTTTCTCTTTGAACATGTTCATCTCCTCCATACACTGATATGATCTTATCCCACATAGCCTTTGCATCATTGCAGCCTTCTAGATCATTAAACACTGAATCAATCAATGCAGATGTTATTTCAATCATTGCTTGAATATGTTCTTTCTTTTCCTTTATCTCTTCCATAGTCAATGGATAGGTGCTCAGTGTAACAAAATCATTCTCCAGATAGTATACATCATATTCTTTAACTCCTGATAGATGCAGCTTCATCCTTTCCTACCATGTAGAGAAACTTGACATGTTCAACTTTGGTGCATCCCTCTTATACATCTTTGGATCTTTAACTCAAGTGCCTTTAAACTTTTCTTCCAGAGTCGAAAGCTTTGATACCAATTGATAGTTCTGATACTAAATGTAAGTATAGATCCAATAGCCAACAAGATGAGAGAGGGGGTGAATCATACAAACTTAATCTTCTATAAAAACATCAGATTCAACCTCGGTAACATATACTTCAATAATATAACCAAAACTGTTAAACATGCAAACTCAAAAGCATATAAACATCATAAACCTCATAATACTAGATTTAATGTGGAAACCCAAATATGGAAAAACCACTGTGGGATTTTGGACCCACTAAGAAATATACTCTTCTAGAGTACGCTCGGTTAAAAGAAAATCATGTTAAAGATTACAAACACATTGCTAGATGTGACCCGGTTAAGGGATTTTCCTAAGATCTGTTAAGATCTTCACCTTGTTAGAAGTGACCTTGTTAAAGGATTTCAAACACTCAATCAGAATGTCACCTTGCTAGAGGGTTTTACAAATAAGACTGTTAAGTCCACTCGGTTAAGAGATTTTCTGTCACTTTCACAAAATAACAGTAATAAAAATCTATCTATAACTTCACATCTAAAATGCTAAAGCAGATTCTTATTTTCTCAATATAATCTAGACATAGAACTAATCTTGTCCATCTATTGGGCTTCTATACTCTATTATTCAAATAGGTCTTCAAGCTTCTATGCTCGGTAATCACTATGTAGCATCCCTTTGCATACACTTGCCCGCATACATTGTTTATCAATAGTTCCCTATTTATAAACAATTAGCTAACCACTTAATCTCCTTCATCACATTTCCCATGATCAATGATAGCCATCAGATCTTCAATCTTTTCTAGGTTCAATGCATCTTTCGATCTGAAAATGTTTTACCCCACCTAGGAACTTGCATATATTTCTTGGAACTTGTGCCAGGGTATTGCGGTTCAATCTATGCTGTAGATCTTCATGCCGACTTTCCATTGTCTTAGATTCATTAACAAACTTCATACACAACATACCAATCATTTAATCAGTTCCATCTCATCAACTTCCTTCATTAAATAATGCATGTAACCATTTAATGCATTCTATTATAGCTCGGTTACAACTCGGTAAATACTAAAATTCACTCGGTAGTCATTCTGCCTTCATTAACTGATAGCGATAACCTTAGGGTTTACTGACTAGGTTCTTTGCTTGGTAACATAGTATAGTATTAACCTTTCAATTTACAACATATGTATGATGTTAAAACAATCTAAACATCATGATCTCATCATTGTCTGACTTAGTAATAGTTGCCCATTGAATACCTTATTCATCTTCTTATTCATCATAATCTTTCCTATGTCTTTTACCAACATCTTTATATTCTTCAAATCATACTTCTCAAGATATGGCAACATCATACTGAATTAGAAAATAAATTTCTTGACATCAATAACAAAATAATAATATCAAGATAGTAAACATCCTTAATTAGTTATATCCATAATCACCAACAACCTTCTCAATATCCTTATTGAAATGCCAACAATCTTTCATTGTCTGTTATAATGCAATATTGCCAATAGTGAATAGGATAGTTTTAAGAAGGGTACATGGTTCATTCTTTTGGCTTGATTCAATTCACAAAATTACAAAGGAAGCTGTGAAAGCAGTAACAGGGTTACCTTCCACTGGTAACAGACCAGACAAGACTAAGAAGGTCTCCAATGACCTAGTAATGAACTTAACTGGTGCAACATCAGACAGAAGGTATCTAAGGGTTAATGATGTGACCGATATAAATGCGAGATTTGTTAGCATGATTTTAGGGTACAAAACAACTCATGCAAACAGATTTAACTTAGTTTCCAGTTTATGCATTAAGAGTGCTTATGACATGGTTAAAGACAATGTAAAAATTGATGTATGTGAATGGTTAAAAGATGAGTTGATTGATAACTTAGGCAAAATGAAAAAGGATAAGAAAGGAACATTTAGATTTGGAAATCTACTTGTATGCTTGATGCTACACATAACCAAACAGGTTCCCGATATAGGGAATAAGAACCTTGGATTTGATAAACTGGTAGGAAAACAATTAACAGACCTATTCAACAACATGGGTGAAAACAAAGAAAAGAATATTCATGACTATTTTCAAGCACTAAAGGTTAGGATGAAGAAAAGAATTAGACTATCACAGAAGATTGTCAACAAATACAAGGATGAAATATATTTTGTGATAAAAAGGATGAGATCTAGATGGAAGCAATCATCCCAAGAACAATTCGGGTTACTGAGATGGGCTATGAGACTGATGACCACATCATTGAGATATATGCTAAAGCACTTCTGAAAGCACCCAGGGAACCTAAGGAAGAAGTATTTGGTAGTGCTGAGACCATAGAAAGTCAAATTCAATCTAAGAAGAGAGTGAAAAAGGTTGAAGCAGTTGTGAGAAGAGGTTCTAGACAGGCTAAGGCTATTAAAAAAGATGTACTGAAACAAACCGGTATCACTGAGGATGAGTTAGGAACTCTACAGCCTAAGACTCACCTATCACTGGTAGCTAATTCTTCAGAAAATGACATGCCTGCAACTTTCAAAAGAGTTGTAAGGAAAAGGGATCCTTCACCAGCATCCATACCCTCTCCTAGAAGGACTAGACAAAAGCAACAGGCAGTGAGGTTTCCAGTGAGAAAGACAACACCAAAGAAAAAGTTGACACCAAAGAAGAAGAAGACTAAACAAAACATGGTCCCTCTTGACAAATTACTAAATGAAATCACAGAGGAAGGGAAACTCAAGAACATAGGAAAGGTCTATGATACACTATCAGTAGATGAAAAAGAACAAGTTGAAAACAGTGTCATTTTACACATGGACATATATAAGAAGTTCTTAATGGAAGTGATAGATGAACTACCAGGTGAATTGTTCAAAAGACTGGAAGCAAGAAGACAAGCTATTGTAGAGCTTGATAAGAAAATCAAAATTGAAAAGCTACTTGTTATTTACCCAGTAAACTCACCTAAGGAGATAGATGACTTAATTACAGAAGCCAACCGGTCAGTATTCTCTACTGCACACCGCCATATTGCATTAATGGTTGGAAGAGTGAATGAAGTAATAGAGGAAATAGAAAATGCATGGGTCATATTCCTTGTTGAGAAAGAAAAACAAGAAGAGTACAGGAACCCCAAACCAATAAAGGTATACTAGAAGGAGAAGGACAAAGGAAAATGAAAGGTTGGTGGACCTCTGAGCATCAAAGTAAAAGACAACTTACTCCCACCATCTCCAATTACATCATCAGTAACAACTATTGAAGATCAACCGCCAGATGAGAGTATGGACATAGAGGATACAAATCCTAACCCTGAGGTACTATACATAGTTGATGTTGATACACAAAAGGTCAACATTATGATAAACAAAGATACAACCGGCAAGACAGATATGGCTAGTGAGCCATCGACAACTGACAGCATTGACAACACTGAAAGAAAAGTTGAAGTTGACAACATAGAGTAACAGGTAGAGACTTAGAAAGACTGAAATAGAGAAACAAACATAGAGACAAGCAGAGCAACAGGCTCCAGAACAGGAACAGATTCACGTGGAAATAATGCCACCAGCAATAGGAGAAGATCAAAAACCATTTCTTAAGGAAATGGAAACACAGATTGACCTACCAAAGGTCACTGCAAGCATGGTTACTTTCTCCACTAGCGGAATTGGTTCCTCCTGAGCAGGTTACAAATCAACAAATGTAACTAAAGTACTTTTGGACTCCATCAAAAGGATAACATATTGTAGTTCACAGGCTTATAAAGCTATAGATGACACAATCCCAATTTTGAGGATGATAGCTCCTAACTGTAACATAGACAATAAGGATTCTTTAAGACAACTTGACACTTTGTGTAAATACATCACTAAGAACACAGTAACTATTGAGAAAATAAAGGAAGAGGCATTGAAGGATAAGTTAGAAATTGAAAAGCAAAAATTCTTTGAAGATCAGATAAAGAAGTGTACTAGAGAATTTGACACACTTCTATCATAACTATGTAACTTATTGAAGGAATTTAAAACTCTGTACAAAGACACTTGCAAGAAAAACTTTTTGACAGTAGACATAGATAAGAAAATGAGCAAGGTATAGGATGAAATCAATAAACTTGCTGACAATTTTGTTAACTCACCTGATACATTATCAGTTTTTGAACAAAGGATAACAAGTTTTGAGGAAGAGTTACTTAAGTTAGAAAGAGAAAAGGAGAGAATAGTAAATAAGGCAAAGAATTTGAGACTAAGACTGAGTCCAAGATTGGACTGTCTAGAATCATTATGGAAGGAAATATCCAAGGCACTAGTACAGGGATAGAGAACACCGACAGAGCATATGCAACACCTCACCGGTACAGTTCATAGAACAGAGACAACAAGAAGTTTATGGAAAGTATAAACTTGATTTTGGGAGATCTTTTTCAAATTGTAACCACCTAGTTACAAGGTTGAGACTCAAAATCTACTGACATCTTGACAACCTTTGTTATTGATGCCAAAGGGGGAGTAGTAATATGAGAAAATAACCAGTAGAAGACTTATCTACTCAGGGGGAGATCTTACATTTTTGGTAACATATTTTTGGAAACATTTTTGGATTACAAGTTTTGGATAACCTTTTTGAATTTTCTCATGAGTGTTGCCATCAATGCCAAAGGGGGAGATTCTTGGCATATGCACACTCCAATGAGACATTGTAGGTGATTGAAGGTTTTGTCATTGACGGCAACCTTACAATCCTATGGCACCGACAAGGCATTACACCAGCACTAGCAAGATCAGACTCTACACAGACACTTAGACCATTGACACCGATAGAGAAAGGAAGCATACTGACATAGAGGCCGACAGGATTTTTGTTATATTATATTTTATTTATTATTGTAAAAACTCTGTAAGACGACTTGGAATCATTGTAAAATGACTAATATATATATAAGAGATCATTGTAGGACATTTAATAACAAAGGGAAAAGAAAAGAAGATGAATGATAGAATGTAATTAGGCAGACCTATTATGCGAAATATAGTTTAAAGGTTTATGTAAGAAGCAGAGTAGAAATCGGTACTGGATCTGGCATTATAGATGCTATTCTGAAGCAGTACAAGATACTAGATTTATATAATCCATCATTGTAAGTCAGTGAGACTTCCCATTGAGCAGTGAGCTCTAGGCAGTTGGCCTTCCTACATGTGCAGGCCCCTCTTGTAAGTAATATTCTCTTATTGGCCAGTAAGTGAACATTGTGGGTCACAAATCCCACCGAAGTTTTTCCCACACTGGGTTTCCTCATTAAAACATTGTGTTATGGTTTGTTTTTCATGTGGATGCTTTTAATTCTATTTATTTCATTATTTCTTGAATACCAGTACACTGTTATAATATGTTCTACATGTTTTAAGTTAAGAAATTAAATTCACCAGTTAGATACTGATTCACCCCCCCTCTCAGTATTTATGGGAATCCTAACATTAGGTTTATCACTCTATCATTTGAGACCTTCTTTGTTCTGTCAGGTCTGCTACCGATGGAAGGTAACCCTGTTACTGCCTTAATAACTTCATTTGTGATTTTATGAATTGAATCCAACAAGAAGAATTCACCATGTACTTTTCTTAAAACAATTCTTATAATATCCTTTGGAAAATTAGGGATGCTAAGGATGTCCACAAAACCTAGGGTTTCTACTATCTTGTGTTCCGGCTTGACATTTCCATCTACATCACAAATCACAGTCTTGTACATGTTCTTGATCTCATCATTACCTAATTCCTCAACATGACAGTGTATATACATCCTAGGGTCTTCAACATATACAACTCCCTTAGGAATTTGAGAAGATGCACCTATTCTATCATCTTTCTTTGCAATTTCCAAAACCAGTTTGAATACGGGTCTAGGGCGCTTAACAACCTCAGCAATAGTAGGGTTTGCAATAAATTTATGAGTGGATGAAGAAGCCATAGTTATAAATACCTCAATTTGCCTTAAGGATGAATGCTTGCATGAATTCCTTCACTTCTTTGCTAAGAATGCCTTCGCTTGGAAATTTTTGCACTCTCAAAGATTTGAATGCTCAATGAGTGAAAAAGGAGCCAAAACACTTGCTTTATAATGTTATTTTCTTCAACTACAACATTTAATGCTTGCTGGTTATGTCACAACTTAACTTATTTGCCAGTATAGAATTAATTTCAACTTCTCACCATCAACCGAGGGAATAATAGCATATTTTCAGTTTGTTGCTAAGCCCTCAAAGGATTTTTCCTTCAGTTAGATGAAGAGTCTCCTGTCGGTGGAGTGTTACTCTGTTCTGTTGGTGGAGTATTCCCATCAACATTCTAATCTAACTTTCTGATCCATTGTTTTGAGAATTCTTTCTTTACCTCTTCAACCTTTTCTTTACCTTTCAAACTAGGACCTTTGTTATTTGCTAGTGGGGACTTGCTTCTACAGAATTTTGTAATATGTCCAATTTTGTTACAAGCATAACAAGTCACATTGTTTTTCTGAATAGCTTTCCCATATCCTAGGCCGGTATGTGTTCTGCATTGATTAGATAAGTGTCCAAATCTTCCACAAACATAACATCTTACATTCATTTTGCAATTTTCTGAGTTATGACCAACTCTGTTACATTTAGAACATTGACCAATGGGTGTCTTAGTGTTCTGATATGTATTAGTGTTCTGATAATTTCTAGATCTACACTGATTTTCTCTATGACCATACTTGTTACAGTTAAAGCATTTCCAATTAAATTTGTAAACATTACGTTGTCTTACCAGTTTGCTATGATCATGATTGTTTGCAATAACAGAAATTTCACCAATTTCAAAGCCAAGGCCATTTGTATCACCATTAGGTTTCTGAATCTTTAGCATGTCAACAAGTTCTTCTGAATGTTTCTTGAATTTCTCCTTGTGTTGATTTGCAGCAGTCAGTTCATTTTCCAAGATTTCTTTCTGACTCATGAGTTTAGTTCTATCATTTTGTGTATGCATCAGATCTGTCTTCAACATATCATTTTCATGAGTGAGTCTTGTGTTTTCATTTCCAGCCTCATTTAGTCTTCTAACCAAGTCTTCTTCATTCTTCTTTCTATCTTCAATTTCTTTACAAAACCTCATAGTCATATCTTGCATCTCATTCTTTGTTGTACTGATTTCTTGTCTTAGCTTGTTTACCAAATCATTAAGAGTTTCCTTTTCATCTTCATCATTTTTCATCTTTTCACAAATTTCTCTCCTCTTGTTCCTTGCAATAGTAAAATTCTCTTGAAGTGCTTGAATGATATCCTGAGCAGCCTTCAGATCATATTCAAGTTTGATATTCTTCACCTTTTCTACATCCTAGTCTAAAAGAGTTGTTTCCAATTGCTTTCTCAAATTTTCCATCTCTACCGGTGTCAAGATCTTCCTCAAGTTGTTAGGCTTTTGAAAATAGAGGACCAAGCTCTGATACTAATTGTTAGGATTCCCAAAGATACTGAGAGAGGGGGGTGAATCAGTATCTGACCGGTAATAATATTTTCTTAACTTATAACATGAAAAAAATATTAAAACTGTGTACCGGTAAACTAGAAATAATGCAACATATAAGAATAACAACCACAACATGAAATGCACACCATAACACAATATTTTAATGAGGAAACCCAGTGTGGGAAAAACCTCGGTGGGATTTGTGACCCACAATATTCGCTTACTGGCCAATAAGGGAATATTATTGCTACAATAGGGGCCTGCACATGCAGGAACACCAAGTGCCTAGAGCTCACTACTCAATTACAAAGGAAGTCACATTGACTTACAAAAATGGATTATACTAATCCAATGTCTTGTACTGCTTCAAATTAGCATCTGCTATGCTAGATTCAGTACCGGTTTAAGCTTTGCTACATACATAAACCCTTATCCAATAATTCTCATATTAGGTCTGCTACCTTCTATTCATATTTTGCATCATACATCTTTTAAATTGATCTACAATGATCTCATACATATATAAGTCATGTTACAATCCGCCTTGTCGGATTACAAAAGATTTTACAATTAATTACAAAATACATTAATATAAAATTGTTGTCGGCCAGGGTGCCGATATTCTTCTTTTCGGTTTCGGTGTTCTATATGCCGGTGTAGAGTGTGCTGGTGCTGGTGCCATGTCTGACTACCAGTATCACATGATTGCAAGGTTGCAATCAATGACAATACCTTCAATCATCTACAATTTCTCATTGGAGTGTGCATTTTCCAGCAGACTATCTTATCCTCCAAAAATGATATCATCCACAAAGAGTTTAATGATCAGTATATCATCATGCTCAATTTTGTAATATAAGTTACTATCAACATTACCTTTGCTAAAACCAAGATTTGAAAGATATTTGTCTAATGTAGTATACCATGCTCTAGGGGCCTGTTTTAGTCCATATAAAGCTTTCTTCAGTCTGCAAACTATGTCTTTATCTTCTAATAAAGAAAATCCATCAGGTTGCTCAATGTAGACTTCCTCCTTAAGATCTCCATTCAAAAATGCACATTTGACATCCATCTAATATATTTTGTAGTTCTTGTGTGCAACTTAGGAAAGAAAAAGTCTTACCACTCCAATTCTTGCAATTGGGGCATAAGTCTCTTCATAATCAACTCCTTGTGAATAACCTGTGCAAACCAATCTAGTGTTGCATCTTACAACTTGGTCTTCTTGATTTAATTTGTTCCCAAAAATCTATTTAGTTCCAATAATGCTTTTTTCTTTAGGTCTAGGAACTAGTTCTCATGTCTTATTATTTTCTATCTCATCTAATTCCTCTTCCATTGCTTTTATCCAATTTTCATCCTTACTTGCTCCAATAAATGATTCTGGTTCAATTTGAGAAATTAAACATACCTCTTTAGAAGGTAATCTTCTTCTAGTCATAACACCTTTCCTCTATCTCCAATGATCTAATCTTTAGAATGATTTAGTTTCACATACCTGTGAGTCTTTGAACTTTCATGATTTTCTAACTCTCTCTGTTGTTCCTCTGTCACAGTTGAGTTGTATGATGTTACCAGTGTCACTGGTTCACTGTTCTGAACTGATTCTTGCATTACCGTTTCTAGTCTGATAAATTCATCTTCTAGTTCATAGTCATATGATCTGATCTGATTACTGCCATGCTCATCCACCTTAACATTTATGCTTTCAAATATCCTATTCAATCTTTTTTTAATAACATCTATATTCTTTTCTCTTAGTAGAATAACCCAAAAATATTCCTTCATCACTTCTAGGATCAAACTTTCCTATTGCATCATCTCTTCTATTGTAACATCTACTTCCAAAAATTCTGAAATATCTAACAGTAGGAGTATGACCAAACCATAACTCATAAGGAGTCTTACTAGTATCACCTTTAATGTGTACTCTATTGAAAGTGTATACATTCGTATTGACAGCTTCTCTCCAATAGATATCAGAAAATTTATCTTTAAAGTCATCATAGTCCTTGTTGTATCTAATATGGTTCTATTTTTCCTTTCCACCAATCCATTCCGTTATGGAGTTATAGGTGCAGAAAGTTGTCTTCTGATTCCATTCCTCTCACAAAAGTTGTTGAATTTACCGGATGTAAACTCACCACCTTGATTTGATCTTAATCTTTTATCTTTAGTCTTGTCTTAGTCTCAGCCATAGCTTTAAATATTTTGAATTTCTCAAGAGCTTCATATTTTTCTTTCAAAAATGATAGCCACATCATTCTAGAATAATCATCAATAAGTAACATAAAGTATCTATTACCTTGAAAGAGCTTAGTCCTTTCTAGTCCACATAGATCAGTATGAATAAGATCAAGAATTTCATTAGATTTATCATGTATACTTTAGAAAGAGGTTCTAACTTGCTTACCCATTTGACATTCTCTACATAGAAGATTATGAGGTTTAACAATCTTGGGAAAATATTTGATAGCCTATGTTGAACTGATCTTCACTATGAAATCAAAATTTACATGGCACAACCTTTTATTCCCTAACCAACTTTCATCAATCTGAGCAATCAAGCAAGCCTTCTCACCAGAGTTCAAATGAAAGATGTTTCCTTTGGTCTCAGTTCCAAAAGGAATTTCTAATCTAGATCTATTGACGATCTTACATTTCTCATTCTTGAATTGTAAATAAAATCCTCTATCCAACATCTAACCTTTGTTGGTAATTTGGAGGAATTGATTATGTGTTGCATTAATGTTTTGTCATTGATGGCAACACCGACTGCTCTAGCTACTTTGGTTGTTTACCGATATCCGATTGGTCCTGGTAGGATGATTGGTTTCTGGTTGGTAAGATCATGTTGATCCAATATGCTCTAGTATGCTTTGGTATGTGTAATTGGATTGGATTGGTTATTCATGTGTTCCTGATGTGTATCATATTCAGTTGGTTTGGGATTTGATGATCCGAATGCTATCACTTGTTCTAGTAAGTCTTTTGGTTATCGGTAAAGGTTTTACCGACAAGCTTTGTTGAAGATCTTTTGATATTATACATAAGTGGTGTTGGTGTGGTTTCTATTAGGTTATGTAGATGTTGATGGTTATCATGTTAATTTTCTCATTGTTCGTGGTCTTTCATTTGGCTTATGGCAACCTATTATAGGTCTGGTGGCTATTTTGCTCGATTATGGACCGATTTATGTAATGTCTGGGTTGATTTATTACTGGCTAGATTCATTGATTGGATTATGTTATTTTGGTCTTAGGCAGACTTGGTTGATCATTAGATTGCAGGTTTAAGTTATGAATTTTTCATATTATCTTTTCAGTGGCCAACCTAATTGTTTAGGTCTCGGGTTGGTATAAATATAATGTAAGACCTCTTTGTAGATCGATGAGATCATGTATGGTATGGGTTATGGGATTATCTATATGCGAACAATGTTGTAATCATATACAAAGATTTTGGTCAATCATAGGTGATTGAATTGGGTTTGTGAATGATGTTTAAGATGTCCAGTAATTAGCTTAACTGGAACTGTACTCAAGCATGGGAGATGATATACTTTCAATTCAATCTTCATTCTGGATTATTTTTTTGATGTTTTCTATAGTCAGTGAGACTCCTTTTGTGATGAACCGTGTGCTCTAGGTTGTTGGCCTTCCTGCATGTGCGGTCCCCTTATTATAATATTTACTCATATGATTAGTGGATAGATATTGTGGGTCTCCAATCCAACTGTGGTTTTTCCTCTTGAGGTTTTCCATGTATAAATTTGTGGTGTTATGGTGTTCATCTTTGTGGTTGCATTGTTTCTTATTGTTATATTCTCTTATGTTTACTAGTTTCTGAGTTGTTGTATTAATAAGGTCAAATTTCTCCATTCTAGTAGAACATTGACTCAACCCCCCCCTCTCAGTGTTCTTGGATCCCAACAATTGGTATTAGAGCATGGTGCCTCAGAGTAAGTCTATTAGCTTGAGGAAGATCCTATATCCAAAATCTATGGAGATAAGTTTAAGGAAGCAACTTCAAGTAGCACTTGAAGACTGTGATGTTGAAAGTGTAAGGAACTTGAAGTTACAAGATGAATTAATTTTTGCAAAGAAATTCATTCTTGTCCTATAGGAGAGGCTATCATTTGTTCAAGCTAAAAGAAAGGAACTTTGACAAAATCAGGATGATGAAGAGAAGGATGCCTTAAGGAACAATGTCAGAAGCTGAGTTAGGAGAATATTGTCATGAAGAATTAAATGCAAGCCCTAACTATGAGGATGTCTAAGGATATTGAAGAACAAAAGAAGAATGAAGAAAATCTTGCTATATCTCTAAAAGATGGATCTGAGGAATGCATTAGGTTGGCGCATGAGAATGATGTGTTGAGAACTAAATTGGTGCAGTCACAAAATAATGAACAAGAATTAGAAAGAAGGGTAACAATCCTAAGAGATGATCTGACTACTACAAATGAATACAAAGATAAGTTCAAGGTTAGTTCTGCTAAGCTTGATGAATTATTGAAGGATCAAAGGGACACTGGAGACACTAGAGGTCTTGGATTTGAGCAAGGAGAAAGCTCCAGTATTACAAATCAGGATAACACATTAGGTCAGAAGGTCAACTGGAATCAGAGATCATCGGTAAGGCAACCCAATGCACATAAATTTAATGGTAGATGCTTTGTTTTCAATAAATTTGGTCATATGGGAAGACATTAAAGAAATAGAGAAAATCAGGATAATAATGCAATTCCTGATCAGTGTTCAAATTGTAAGAGGTATGGTCATAGGACAAAAGATTGTAGAATGAATGTGAAATATCATGCATGTGGAAAGTTTGGGCATATGGCTAATCAATGCAAGTCAAGGAATGGTCAAGGTTACAGTAAGGCAATTAAGAAGAATAATGTCACTTGTTATGCATGCGACAAAGTAGGACATATTGCTAAATTTTACAGAAGAAAGCACCTACTAGTAGGAAGTATTAAATCTAATGAGAAGGGAAAGTAGAAAGTTGGTGATATTCAAAATGAGCATGAGAAGTGGGTTATGATGTCTGAGGCTCAACCGATAGAATCAATTTCCCAAGATGTCCATTTGGCTAAAGGATATACCCCGGTTACTCAACCGACAGAGCAAAATATTCCTGCACCAGCAGGAAACTTATCTGGTAACTAAGGCAATCACCTTAGGGGGAGGCAAATTGATGACAAATCTTGTATTGCCCCTGGTAGTGGTCTGAAAGCCTATTTTAGATCTTTGGAGAACTCAGTTTGAAGGTTAACCGACAAATATTTGTTGGATCTTGGATCTAGTTTGGTTTATCGATAAGTCAGTTTATGAGTTATGGTTTTGTCATACATCTACAATTAAGTATTTCAGAATCTCTAATTTGGAAGTTTGATCCTAGAGGTGATGAAGGGATATTTCTTGGTTTTTCTAATGAAAGAAAAGCATATAGATGTTATAACAAAAGATTGCAAAGAATTGTGGAGATCTCTACTGTCAAGGTATAGAGGTCAAACTAGAATGAGAACTGATAGTGGAAATGGTCATAACTGAACCGGTAACACCTTTACCAGAACAAAATGCTAGACTAGTTACCCCAATAGTATCAGAAAATTCAATAGTAACTGAAGATTAGGGAAGAGGAACAAAAAGTCAGAAGACTCCTAGGTATGTAAGGCTGAATCATTCAGAAGATCGGATAATTTTACAAGAAGAAGGTTGGCACCTGATGAGGTATGCTTAATTTCTTTAATTGTACCAGTATCAGTAATTGAAGCTTGTAAGGATGAATGTTGGATGAAAGCTATGGAAGAGGAATTGGATTAGTTAGAAAAGGACATCACATGGACTTGGATGTTATTAGGCTTGATTGGTTTGCAATGGATATTCTCAAAAGGAAATAATTGATTATGTTGAATCCTTGCTTCGGTAGCTAGGATTTTCAGATATTTTCATGAATTTTCTGGTATGGTTTTTGTTTTATGATGACATTACACTATGAGAATTTTTAGATGCGGATTGGGCTAAAAATATAGGTAACCAGATAGGCTCATCCAGTGAAGCTTTCTTTCTTGGAAAGAAACTTGTTTCATAGATCAACAAGAAACAATCATGTGCTTCCTTGTCTACTCCTGAATCTGAGTATGTTGTTGCTGCTACTAATTGTATATAAGTTCTATGTATGGAGAAAATGTTGAAGGATATAAAGATGGATTGTAATGTATTGGTAGTTATTAATTGTAATAACTCTGTTGCTATTGACATGTCAAAGAATCTAGTATTTCTATCAAGTATAATTTTCTGAAGGCGTAGGTAGAAGCAAATGAAGTTAGATTGGTTTGACGAATCATTTGAGCATTTGAGAGATAGGTTGAGTATTTCTGTCCCTTTGGTAGAGACCTAGGTGATGATAATTGGCATCAATTTGGTATGCATTATTGAAGCTATTATTCATTCTGGATTGATGTGGTGATGCTACTACACAGAAGTAGTTAGTCTTGTGATTCAGTGGTTTATGATTTTTCTTTGATATTTATGTCATATTTTTGGCATTGATGTCAAAGGGGGAGAGATATTGATGTGAAAAACTTAAGGAGTTATATACATTAGGGGGAGAGATATTTATGTGAAAAAAGAGCTTAATAGAGATATCAGTCTAAAGGGGAGATTATTGGCACAAGGAGGAGGAACAAAATTTCAGATTGGTTGTATCCCATTGGGGGATTTTGGTTCTGACCCAAATATCTCTTTCTGAACCTCATTGTCATATCATTTTGTGGGAGATTGTTGGTTGTCTTCCATTGGGGGAGACTTGTTTGGCATTTCTTGGCACTTGGATGTTTTTCACATCTAGTGTTGCCATCAATGCCAAAGGGGGAAATTGTTGGCAATGTGGAGGAATTTATTATGTGTTGAATTGAAATTTTGTCATTGATGGAAACACCAACTGCTCTAGTTGCTTTGGCTGTTTATTGGTATCCGATTGGTCTTGGTAGGATGTTTGTTTTCTAGTTGGTAAGATCATGTTGATCTGGTATGCACTGGTATGCTCCAGTCTGATGAATTGTTTTGGATCAGTTATTCATGTGTTCCAAATGTGTATCACATTCATTTGGTTCAAGATTTGATGATCTGGAAGCTATCACTTGTTCTAGTAAGCCTTTTGGTTACCAGTAAGGGTTTTATTGACAGATCTTTATTAAAGATCTTTTGATAAGTGGTGTTGGTGTGGCTTTTAGAAGGTTATCTAGATGCTGATGGTTATCATGTTCATGTTCCCACTATTCATGGTGTTTCATTTGGCTTATGGTGACCTATTATAGGTCTAGTGGTTACTCTGCTAGGTCATGGACCAGTTTATGTAACGTGTGGGTTGATGCATTACCAGTTGGATTCATTGACTAGATTATGTTGTTTCGGTCTTAGGCCGACTTGGTTGATCATTAGATTGCGGTTTTAAGTTATGAATTTATTGTATTATCTTTTAGGTGGTTGACCTAATTGTTTAGGTCCTGGGTTGGTATAAATATGATATAAGATCTCTTTGTAGATCAATGAGATCATGTATGGTATGGGTTATGGGATTATTTGTATGCAAACAATATTGTAATCATATGTAGAGGTTTTGGTCGATCATGGGTGATCGAATTGGGTTTGTGAAATAGGTTTAAGACATCTGGTATTGAGCTTAACCATAACTATAATCAGGCATGGGAGATGTTATACTTGTAGTTCAATCTTCATTCTGGATTGTTGTCTGATGTTTTCAGTAGTCAGCGAGACTCCTTTTATGATGAGTAGTGTGCTCTATGTTGTTGGCCTTTCTACATGTGCAGGCTCCCTATTATAATATTTATTCATATGATCAGTGGATAGATATCATTTGTCTCCAATCCCATAATGGTTTTTCCTCTTTGAGGTTTTCCACGTATAAATTTGTAGTGTTCTGGTGTTCATCTTTGTGGTTGCATTGTTGCTTATTGTTATGTGCTTTTATGTTTACCAGTTGCTGAGTTGTTGTATTAATAAGGTTAAATTTCTCCATTCCGATAGAATACTGACTCACACACTAATTCACCCCCCCTCTTAGTGTTCTTAGATCCCAACAACCTACACTTAAAATATTATGCTTTAAGCCTTGAACATAATAAACATTATTAGTATTAGTCTTACCATCCAATGATATTATTCCCTTTCCTTTGATCCTACATGACTTGTTGTCTCCAAATCTGACTAATCCACCATCAAATTTTTGTAGTGATAGAAATTTTCTCTTGTCTCTAGTCATGTGATGTGATCAACCACTATCTATAACTCATTCATCCTTTTCTTCAATTTGTCTAGCTAAAGCTCTATCCTTAGTATGATTTTCTTCAATGATAGGTTCTAGAGAATCATCCTTGATAACAATAAAAACCCAGTCTTTACTGGAGCTTCCATTGCCTGATCCACTCATTGGTTCATTGCCATCATCATCAGTAATACCAAAATCATCATCACCAGCATAATATCATGATTTATCCTTATTCCTTTGGAATCTAGGTCTGCTCTGATATTCTTGATTAGACTTATAATTCCTCACAAATATTTCATGATTCCTAGCACCTCTTTCAGGGAATCTAGAAACAAATGACCAATCTTATTACATGAAAAATATTTAAAAGGGACTTTCCCTTCATACTTACTTCTAGCCAGTCCTTTAGGAAGTCTTCTAGCAATCAGGGCTTCCAGCTCTTCAAGTTCTCTTTCTTCTCTCTCACTGTCCTCCAAATCTTTAGCATACATATCCTTCCAATCTATCTTCGGCTTACTGGAGGTAGATGCTTTAAATGCAGTCTCAATTTTAGCAGCACTCTGATCTCCAAGTTCTTTAAGCTCAAAAGAAGTCAATTTCCCAAGCAACATATCTCTGATAACAGGGGTACTTCACATTATCCGAAGTTCATTGATTGCATTAGCCTTCATCTTGTAAGCCAAAGGTAGAACTCTCATAACGTTTGACACAATCTCATCCTCACTCATTGATTTGCCATATTATTTGATACCCATGACAATCTTATTTACTCTATCCATGAAAGAACTAATCTTCTCATCTTTTTCCATCTTCAAAGTTTCATACCTTACCTAGAAACCTTCAAGTTTTGCAATTTTCACTACCTGGTCACCTTCATAAAGAGTTTGAATTTTCAACCAAATCTGCTTAGCATTCTCCAAATATATGACATTTAATAGCTTTTCATCAGATAGGGAACTTAGCAATGCTTGTTTTTCTCTAACATCATTTTTATCTTTCTTTTGTTCATCAATAGGTGCTAGTGTTCCAGAATCAGGATCATGAGGTATATACCCTTTCTCCACTATCTTTGAAACTTCAGCTCCAAGACATCTAAGATGAATCTTCATTCGCTCCTTCCATATTTTGTAATTTGTACCATCAAATCTGGGACTCTCCTTCTGATAGGGACTGAATGTAAAAATTGATGAAGTTGCCATCGGATCTCCTCAAGCAGTTAATCTTTTGCATAGAGGACCTCTCTCTAATACCAATTGTTAGACAGATCTAATACTAGGATTAAACTGAGAGGTGGTGGTGAATTAGTTTACTATCAATTATCAAAACTATTGCATATCAAAACCTTTAAATCAGAGCATAAAGAAACCAATACCATGAAAGATAAAACATGTAAGCACAATACACACAACACCAGAAAAATTTATGTGGAAAACACGGTAAAGGGAAAACCCATGGTGGGAAACGCTACCCACAATCAGATAATACTTCTATAATAGTATGTGAAATAATTACAATGGGGATTGCACTTGCAATCAGGACAACTTCTCAACACAAAAGGGAAGTCTCACTAACTTACAAATCATCGGACTACAATCTAAAAAGAATGGAGTATGAAAGTAGCATCTACTAATGCTTGATATAGTTCTGGTTAAGCACATATGTCTTCCCTACAATAGAAAACCTTCTCAAACATTCATTGAATGATATAACCTTGTTCACACATAAACCACTCTCTATTAATGCAGACATAATGAACCCATAAACATCTGTACCAATTACATGAATATGTCACTTATAAATACATATCATCAACCTTATTGACAAGGTTAGCTAAACCCTAAACCCATAAACTCATTATTACAAAAATTACATCACATGATACCATCGGACCAATATTATGATTTACATTACATATCATGGACCTAAATCAATTAACCAAACAATTCCATCCATCAAAAATTCTGCTAAGACCAAAATCCAACATGCTTCACCAACCAATAGAAACCCTCAGTGAAATAACCAAAAGTTTAGCCAGATCCAAATATGACCACCATAACAACAGGCTAGCCAATACAATGCCACCAAATAGTTTGGACATGATCAAGAAGCACCTTCAGCATGATAGAAAATGTTCCCATAAGCTAGACCAAAATCATCTACCCAAAACATCAAATATCACTTACTGGTAAAGCTAACCAGTACTAGGAAATACCAACCAAGAACAAAAGCGATAGCCACCAAAGTAGAAAATCATGAACCGACAGAATGTGGAAGACATATAACCATCTAGAGTAAGCATCAAAAACCAATTTTGGAGATCTAATAATACCAGATTAAAATCATGGCCAAAACCAAGATGATCACCAAGACTAATCGGGATAGGTCCAATCAGGATATAGTGTTGACATCCATGAAAACACTAAACCAAATTCATCATATGCCAACACATAGACCGAATATTCTTATTCAAGAAACTAAGATGCCTAAGGATAGAGTTGAAAAATTAATGTTTTTCAGGTTTCATGAATCCCAAGGGAGTAGTTCTGATGGTGCTTCTGGGCAAGTTTTTACTTTAAGGAATTCATAATTTGTTTAGGGTATCCCATTATGTGATGATGGCAACCATGTTTCCACTTTGCTGAAGCACACCAAAGGGGTTTTCTTGAATTTTGTCTAATATTTATGCCCCCAATAAATTGGTTTCTAGAAGGTGATTTTGGGTGACGCTTTCCTCTTTTTGAAGAAACCACTTTGATATTCCTTGGCTTATTATGGGAGACTTTAATACCCCTCTTCAATAATCTAAAAACTTTAGGAGGTCCCAGATTCAACTGAATAGCGAACATGATTTGGTTGATTTTATTAATAACCAGTATCTTATAGATCTAGATCTTGCGAGAGATAACTATACTTGGACCAATAGAAGGGTGGGTGATGAGATTATTCAAGTGAGGTTGGATAGGTCCCTCATTTCCATAGACTAGTTGCTTCATCATTTCTCCTCTCTGAAAGCTATATCTAGAGTCAGATCTAATCACTATCCCATAAATTTTGTGGGGGAACCTCAAGGAGGCTGAAGCAAATTCCCTTTTAGATTTGAAAATATGTGGCTCTCTCACCCAAGCTTGCATAGCTACATAAAGAATTGGTGGGATGTTGAGATTTATGGGACTATGATGTTTCACATTACTAAAAAACTTAGAATTGTTAAGGAAAAGGTCAGAAAGTGGAACAAGGAAATCTTTGCTGACATTTTTATGATGAAATCGACACTCTAGTCTAAGTTGAGCCTTATCTAGGAGAAAATTCAAAGAGAAGGATATGTAGGGGATAATTTTTCTAAGGAAAGTGATATTTTGTCAAGATATCACAATGTTATTTCAAGAGAGGAGTTATTTTCGAAGCAATGTTCTAGGTCTCTTTGGTTACATGCTGGAGATAAAAATACTAGATTCTTTCATATGACCACTTTGAAGCATAGAGTTGCTAATATAATTGACTATATTATTAAATATGGGATTAAACTTGAGCATGAGGAAGATATTAGTAAATATGTTGTGGACTTTTTTGCTAGCCTATTAAAGGTCGATCCTTTGCTGGATATGGAGGCTCAAAATAGTCTTGCTATTTTCATCCTGAATATTGTGACTACTCATCAGAACATAATGTTGGCTGCTATTCCTTCTAATGAAGTGATAAAGAAGGTTGTTTTCTCTATTGATGGTAACAAGGATCTTGGATTAGATGGCTTCCCCATGTTCTTCTTCTAGAGCTTTTGGGACATTGTGGAGGCTAATGTGTCTAGTGTTGTTAAGAAATTTTTTGGGGCTCAGTCTCTGTTGAAGGAACTTAATGCTACCTTTATTGTTCTTATTGTGAAAAAGTAAGGAGCCAATTCTTTAGATGCTTTTCTCCCTATCATCTTGTGTCACTCTTTCTATAAAATCATATCTAAGGTGTTGATGACCAAACTTCTAGGGATTCTTCTTCTTTTGATTTATCCTCAACAATATAGGTTTGTGCCTAGGAGATAGATACTGGACTCCATTATTATCATCCATGAGAATATTCACTCCTTGACTATCTCTAAATCTCAAGGTTTTCTATTAAAACTTGATATTGCTAGGGCTTATGATAGGGGAAATTGGGCATTCCTAGAAGAGAATCCTTGCTTCTTTTGCCTTCTCTGATAGGGTCATTAGTCTCATTTGGAAACTTATTCTACAACTTCCATGGTTGTTATTGTTAATGGGTTACCCTCCCATTTTTAATACTTCTCATGGTTTAAGACAAGGATACCCAATTTCTACTATCATATTTACTGTCATGGCATAGAGCTTGGGAAAATTTATTCAGAAACAGATTGGTAATGGTTCTCTAAGAGGTTTTAAATTTTCTTTTGCTTCTCTTATCTATTATCATTAGCAATTTACTGATAATACTACCTTGATGGGGATATCTACTATCAGTGAGGCTAGAGTTATTAAGTCTACCCTAAGTCTTTATGAACGGGCTTCAGGTAAGCTGATAAATAGAACCAAAAGCTCCATCTTCTTTATCAACACCCTTGAGGCTAGACAAAAAAAGATAGTTGATATCCTTGGCTGCTTGGTTGGAATGTTCTCTTTGACCTATTTGGGATTACATTTGAGGCCCAAGCCTCTTGATTTTTTTTTTCTCTCTTTGATTGATAGATTTAATAGGAAGTTGGCAAGTTTGAAAGGTGCCTTGCTAAGCTAAGCTGGAAAAGTCCAACTTTTAATGTCTACTCTTCTAAACTATTTTGCTGATATTATTGAGAAAATTCCTTTTGGCTGGGAAAGATTATTCAAGATCCCTACTAATTTTTTTGATATTATTGAGAAAATTCAAAAATGTTTCTTATGGTCTAGGGTGGAGGAGTGGAAGAGAATCCCTTTGGTGGTTTGGGAGAGTGTGTGTAAACCTAGGAGATTTGGAGGTTTGGGGCTCAGGAGTATCAAATCTTTCGATCTCCTTGCTAAGAAAGTCTAGAGGACTTTTGGATGTAGACATGAATGGAACACCCTATGGCATAATAAGTACCTTTATTATTTTAAAAAATTTCAGGTGTTCCTCAATTCCTCGTATCTCCCTATCAAATCTCATCTTTGGAACAATATCATCAAGGCAAGGGATTTTTCTCTTTTGGGGTCTTGTTGGAAGTTGGTAAATGGTAGAATTATTATGTTATGGGATGACTGTTGGAATGGTAAGGTCTTGTTAGCTTATGATCCTATTTTTGGGGCCTTCAAAGAAGACCACATTTCTTCTTTTGGTTTGAAAGTAGAAGATTAATGAATTGATGGGAGGTGGGATAATGTATCCTTGGTTGATCTTGCCCTTGGGCCCCTGCAGTCCTCTTTGAACTCCTTTTATTTGGAGAATGTGATCTTTGAGGATCTGATGGTGTGGAGGTTCTCTTCTTCTAGTAATTTTTTTATTGCTTCAACGATTTGGTTATCTGCTAATTATCCTCCTTCCCCTTCATGGACTAAAGTAAGAGAGGGCTTTCTATTCTGAACATGTGTTATCTCTGCATGAAGGATGTTGAATATCTTGATAATATTTTCTTCCATTGCCCCTTTTTCGCTAATGTCCAGAGTCATGTGCTTCAAAGATGTGACCTATGTTGGATCTTTCCTAATTCGGTTAAGAAATTTATTTTCCAATGGTAGGTGTTGACTAAGAACCACATCTTAAAAATTCTATCGTCTTTTGTTTTCCCTCATCTTGTATGGGGTATATGGAAGGAGCATAACAACCGCATTTTTAGGGAGGCCTACCTTCAACCTAATATTGTTTTTTATAAAAATTAGTAGGATATTAATGGTAACCTATATATTTTGAACCCAAGGCCTAGCCTCCAAAACAAACTAGTTTGTAATGAATACGAGCTCAAATTTTCTAAGAATTGGTAGATGCAGATTGATATTTATTTGGCTCTGAAGAATAACCCCAAGAGTAGGGTCATCCAAGCGTGGAGTAGGCCCCTGCAGGGCTGGGTCAAAATCAACTTTGATGGGGTAGCCAAGGGTAACCCTAGGCCAACTTGTTGTGGGGGAGTGTTGAGATATCATAATGGTATGTTAATTTCAGTGGTGGTGCTCTCCTTGGGAACTCAATCTAACCACCTTGCTAAAGCCATGGGGGCCTTCCAAGGTCTTAATATTGCTAGGCAACATAACTTAAAACATGTTTGGATTGAGGGCGATTCCAAAATTATTATACAGTATCTCAAAGGTATTTATAGGTAATCTTGGAATGTGGAAGCATTGATAAACAAAGCTAGATAAATCATTAACTCTTTTGAAAATTGCATTATTTCTCATATTTATAGGGAGTCCAATGTTGTTGTTTACTACCTTTCTAACAAAGGGGTCAAAAGTGCTATCAAAGTGACGTGGACCGATGAAGATAGGGTGTATACCAAGCTCTACATACTTATCCTTCATGACAAAATTTGAGGCAATAAGGACAATGAGTAACACTGCTTTTATTATTACTAGTAGTGATTCTAGAAAGATCATCCTCTTTCTCCTTTTGGCATGTGTTAAATGTGGATGATGTAATTGTTGTGCCATTATTTTGCATTATTTGTGGGTTGATATCTATTTTGTTAGGACCTCTTTTGTTCAGAGTGATTGATGTGATTTCTTTGAGTATCAAGGGGGATCTAGGAAGCAAATTGAGCCTTTGAGTTGTGAGCAGTTGAAGAATAACCATAAAATTTGGAGGATTCTCATGAAAGGGGGTGTTACTCCCTTCATTGAGAAAGTGCATGGGGTTAACAAGGATGTTACTACTTCTTTTGATAAGCATTGGAAGGATGGTACCATTACTCTACATGGGTGCAAGGTTATGGTGGATGAGAATTTGATTGCTAAAGTTATGGGTCTTTCCTCTGACGACATGAAATACTATAGAGATAGGAATTACATGGAGATTGCGGTACAAATTTTTTTCAAATCTAAGAAGGAAAGGGGTAAATTGGTGAAGAAGACTATCAACTTTTATGACATCAGTGTTCTCAAGGATGTTTGGGCCAAACTCCCAAAGGTACTCGTGGATTACTTTACTCTTGATGGGTGTTTTACTAGGGTTTACGACCACCATTTTGTTTTGTTAAACTATTTCCACCATAATGTTAGGGTTTCTTTTCCTTTATTATTATTGTCTTCTCTTCAGGCCAGCTTCAGAGCTCACAGGAAGAATCCTGCCAAGCATCATATCCTTCATGAAGGGTTGGTTGTGTTAATTGATAATCATTTTTGGGCCCTTCCTATCCCATCTTCTTATATCCCCACTTCTTCAGATGATAATACTAGTGTTGGGGAGTCTGGGGATGACAAATCCAGTTCAGATTCAGAGGATAAGACTTTCTCATCCTAAAAAAGCTAAAATTGAGAATACTCCTAAAGCTAAACCTATTATGGGAAAGGGTAAGAAGGGTTCCAAGGAGGTTGTTATCTCCTCCTATTCTACCTCTACTAGTAATGAGGACTTTGATTCTGATGGGCATAGGGGGAATTCTAAGGGCAATACGGTCAACAAGAGAATTAGCTCAGAGCCTAGGAGTTAGAATTTTGAAATTCCTCCCTCATCTCATCATAAGGAGATCATTAATACCATAGAGGTTGTAGTTCAGAAGTACCTTCATGCCAAGAGTGTTTATCTTAATGATAGAAGGGACGACTATGAGGACATCTTGGGTATGGAAAGAGACCATGCCATTGATACTTTTAGTCTTTTTAAATGTCACTTCCATGAAATCAAAGAGGTTAAACTTAACCAGAGGGATTTGAGTAGTAAGTTGGGATCTATGCCCACTTCTACTTGTCAAGATAGACAAAGTGGTGACTATTAGTGGACTAAGGATGATAAACAAATCTGTTGTGGATTGTATCAATAAAGTTGTTTAAGGTATTGATCAGATGAAGAAAGTTTTTGAAGATAGATTCATCCATGTTGAGGAGAATTACAAGAAAATTCAGGCCACCCTCATGACCATTATGTCCAATAGTTATAGAATTGTCAAGTAGATGGCTGAAGCTATGAATATCATGGTGAATAAACTTGAGAATGTTCAACAGGTTAAGATGCTGATCAATTTGGATGATGATAAAGACAAGACTTAGGGTGATTTTGGCCCTTGTAAGCTGATAATATGAGTCTTTTAGAGGTTGAGGTCGCTGAGACCCTCAAGAGTCTTATGTAGTTTTTGTTCTCTGCTTCTCTGGTTCTGTCTCTTTCTTGTTGTTGGTCTATGGGTCATTGCAAGTTTTTTGTTGCCCATATGGGCTTTTGTTGGGTCTTTGGCTACCAAATGTATTGTTCTATCTTTTGTAGCCTATTTTGTTTTGGGTTTTATTTTGATATTTTGATTCGAAAACTTTTAGAATCTTCTATGTAAAGGGTTTCAGGGCCCCTTCAAAACCTATTTTTGCCTTAATCCAAAACTATTTTCTTCAGCTATCCATTTAAATATGTAACTTCATTAGAGTAATGACTCATTTTTTCAAAATCACAAGAATCAAGTTCACCAACTTTTCTTCTATAGAAAACATACTGGCAATATCTGCATCTATATAATTTTTTTATAAGTTTTCCCACAAATTGGATCATCAATATCAACAAATCTTCTATTAAGATTAGGGCTCAAGGCTTTACTAATGATACCTCCAGCTTGCTCCAACTCGCACTTCCATAGATCTTTTTCTTTTTTGGATTGAGGTTCTCCAATTTCTTTATTCACTATCCTCCACAAAGCTTTTTCTCTTAAAGCATTCTTGACTATAGTCTTCCAATGTGCAAAACCACTTCCATCAAAGATAGGCAAAACTTCATTTGAAGAGCCCATGTTAGCAAGAAAAATTAGCTTTCAAAGAAATATCAATTCAACAATACTTCATCCCTATTAAATGAATTCTAAACCAACTCTACCTTTGATACCATGTAGAAACATGCCCAAAATATAGTTATAAACTGAAATAACAAGTGGACAAGGTAAAATAGGGCACTAGACAAAGAGAAATGATTGAAATATAACAATCTAGCTTTTATTTCTTTAATCTAGCAACATACATCCACAATACATTGTGTGTTCCATTGCATTACTTAGCTTCATATTTATAGTTGAACTTAGAAGCTTCTAGAAAACTCTAATTCTATAGAACATTCTAAACAATCTTACACCTTAACACTTCAATCAACTATAGTCATGGTATGCACACTTGATCTCCAACTTTAGGATGACCATATCAAACCATGTGAGTGCCAAAAAAAGAAGGGTAATTAATATACTGTAATAAAAAACAAATGGAAAAAAAGGCTTGCAGATATAAAACTGCCTAAAACGCGAATAAAATGGCCTATAGAAAGATAGGCAATGCACACTCACAAATTGCAGTCTTAAAAATTAACAAGAATGAAGGAAAGAAAAAACTTGACTCAGCCAACCAATATAGCCATGCCAAGCAAAGAAAAAATGTTGGCCAATTGTAAAGAAACAACAAATGCGATGTCAACCAGTTGAATCTCGAATCAAATATACGTACTAAAATAAGGTGAGTCTTAAACTGCACACACTAACAAACATATTAAGTCTAGAGAATGTTAGTTAATTTTGACTATTTAACACTTTTAAATGTAGAAGTCAAAGCTTAGTGTGTGCGATTTAAATTGTCTGCTAAAATAATGGTCCTGAATAGTTAATACAAAATGATATGATGTATATGAAATCGAACCCTACACAAAAAATCCATTAAATCTATAGAGAGATGTAAACAAAGAATGTCGATGAAAACTATCAATGAAAGAAGACACAAATAGTCAACTATGATATCATGTTGGTTAGCCACATTCTAAGAGCACAATCTGCAAACAACCACCTTCATAATAATAGATAAAAGTGTTATTTTATGAGATATATAATTGGATTGAAATGCAAAATAATGTACAAATGTGTTTTTAATAAAGACTAGGAGAGAATTAATAAAAATAATTGACAACCAACTAATTATTAAATGTACTAAGAATTAATAAATAATGTTTTGTGTCTAAGTAAACTTAAGCATAGGTAATACCATTTACCCCAACAACATATTCAATGATCAAATTTAATTTATAGTTCAATTTATTATATAATTATGAGCATACTTTCCTAATAGGATACTACTATTACATCAAAATAGAAAACTTAAATACAACTATTTTAATATTGCAACTATCATTCTTGAATATTTATTTATACATTGATAAGTAACATATGAAAAATAATCAACCATGTCTTCCCATTGAAAATAATCGGCCTCTTTGCAGGTGCCTGCTATGGGTGCCTCTGCTTCAGTGGGGGGTATTGTTGTTTCTAGCATCTCTAATGGAATGTTCCATGCTAGTGATGAAGTGCCTGATGTGCCTCCACTAATGTCTGCTAGTGCTCCTTGCTTTGTTGATTTAGTTACCTGTGTTTTGGGTGTGGATTGCTCAACTTTTGGGGTCTCTAGGGGATATTATGTGGATCATTTGGCTTTTGGAGGGGGTAAGGGATCTTATCATGCAGAGACTAAGCCTTTTCCTATTTGTCAGTCTATTGATATTAATATGTAAGAAGAGACGATTAAAGAGATTGATCAGGTTGCCTTTGATCTTTCTTCTACTGTGGTTATATGCAAGTATAGGGTTTTTTGACCCAGTCTCCCAGTACTGCATGACTAGATCTCTAAGAGTTGGGAACCCCTCATTTTGGATTCAGTTCAGATTTTCCCTTTGAAAATTGATCAGGTTGCCTCTGATCTTTCTTTTACTATGGTTATATGTCGGTTTAGGGGTTTTTGGCCCAGTCTCTTGGGACTCCATGACTGGATCTCTAAGCATTGGGAAACCCTCATTTCGGATTTGGTTCATATTTTTCCTTTGGCCAAGGATTTTTTTATTGCTAAGTTTGATAAAGTGGCGGATAGATAGATTATTCTATGTGACCATTCTTTTACTTAGGAGAATCATTTTCCTTTGATGATTAAACCTTGTCATGAGCATTTTAATCCCTCATCTGAATCCTTATGTAAAATGTCGATTTGAGTTAGACTCCCCAACCTCCCACTTCATCTTTGGGTGGACCAACTCCTTGAGGAAGTGGGTGAGGCATTGGAAGATTTTCTTATGGTGAATGTGCAGTCCTCTGATATCCTTCATTCCATCTATGTTCGTATTTTGGTAGATATTGATGATTCTAAGGGGCTGCTAGAAGAGATCAAAATTTTGACCCCCAAGGGTTTTTGGATTCAACCTTTGGATTATGAAGGGATTCCCTTCAGATGTATAAGATGCTTCAAGACTGGGCATGTCATGGTTAAATGTGATTTAGAGAAATTTAAAATGAAGAATCCCTTTTCATGGTGGAAAGGTGCCTCTTCTCAACATTATACGGTATTTAAGAGCTCTTCTCAAATGGTTGGGCAGGATCTTCCCATCAATGGCTCTAAAGTGCCTATGATAGATCCTGTTGGATGTGTCTATTGGACACAAGATGCCACTGAGAGGGGTGGTGAATCAATGGTTTCCAAAAATCTTACCCATTTAGTCCTAAGAGTGAATATTGGTTAACAATGCAAACACTAAGAAATCCTACCGGTGAGAAAAGGAAATATATTAAAATTCAACCACATAAAGGGACATCACATAACTGTTGGGATTTGGATAACACTGAGAGGGGGGAGCGAATCAATATTCTGTCGAAATAAACAGTTTTTAATTTCTTAATGTTGGCATTTTGATGATTATGTTGTGATTGTCATTGATGGACACACACTTGCTATGAGATCACTTTGTGAATGTATGAATTATGCTCAACCAGTCATTGTTCCAAACCAGTATCATGTTGTAGTCTTTAGACTATTGATGTTATGAAAAAAGTGTTTACTGATATCAAGTGGTATAAAGACCCAAGCAGCATAGAGAGATCAAGCTATTTAAGGATCTCAAGCGGAGAGGAGCAAAGGAGCTAGAAGCGGCAGTTATCTTTTTCCCAGTCTTCAATTTTTGTCAACTGAAAATTTGTTTGAATCGATATTACTCTGAGTTACCAACCAGTAATTGGAAAAGTTGTATAAACCAGTAATACTCTATGATGAGTTACCAATCGGTATATTTTTTTGATGAGTTACCATCCACCAACACATTGGCAATGATTTTGTGTCATGTTACCAAATGTGTCTAGATACAATGAACCTAGGAACTTGCAATGTAATCCTATTGGACCGACATGAAATCAGATTCCTTTTTAGGACATCATGTCTAGGGTTTTGTATGTTTATGTATGAGTGTAGCTATGAGGTTTTGGTGGTTGAAGAAGCTCTTGTATGTGCAATCTTAACTGAGAAGATCAAGTCTGTGTACTGCAATAGAGTGTGGATTTACTGAAGATTGAAGTAATGTTGAAGAGCATTGCCTATGAGCTACAATGGATCTAATCAAGAAGATTGTGCCATTTTCTAGATCATTCACTTGTTGATTACTCACATCTTTGACAAGTCAGAAACCCTTAACCTGGTAGGCCCAAAAAAGCCTTTGTAAATCCTCTAACAAGGTAACTCACATCTATGGATCTGAAACCCTCTCACAAGGTAGTCTTTAATCAGACTTATCTCCTAACAGAGATTGATATTCCTAATAGGATTTGTTCTAGTAAAGAACATTGTATGATCTTAACCGGTCTGATCATAACCGGTCTGGTTACTATTCTACAGATAGTTACTTGTGAGTTTCATCTCACCGTGGTTTTTCCCATTTGAGTTTCCACATCAAAATCTCTTGTGTTATAGTGATTGTGCTTCTATGGGTGAATGCCTTATTTGCTATTGGTTTGCATGTGTGTTAACTAGTTTGTTTGTTAAACTATTTTACTGGTTTACTTCTAGACTATTAAAGTGTTTAAGTACATTTTTTTTTGCTATACTAATTAACCCCCCCCTCTTAGTATTCATCAATTAGTATCAGAGCCAACCTTTCCATAAGTCTAACCACTTGGAAAGAGATATGGGGGAATACACTGTGAGGGAACTTACTCATCAACTCAATTAGACTGAGCAAGCTTATGATGAACTTAAGGTGAAATATAAGGCCTCTCAAGCAAAAAGAAGAGAGCATGCTGAAAAACTGATGGAGCTAACTGAAAATAGTTCTTCTGATGAAGGGGACATGGAAGCCCTAGTCCAAGAAGTTGAAAAACTGAATGAGTCCAATGCCAACCTAAGAAGGGAACTTGAAGGACTAACTATCAGAATGTGTCAAGTGCTTGAGAACCAGAGGAAAGATGAAGATTTGGTAAAAGACAAAGATCATGAGATCTCCAAGCTGAAGCAAGAGATCAGTGCACTTACCACTCATCTTCTTGAAAATAAAATGGAAAAGGAAGGAATCCAAAGTGAACTAAACATGGCTATTTCTAAGAATGCAACCTTGAAGGAATCCAATGCTGCTATTTCCAAAGAACTCACTGAGTCAAAGGAAATACTTGCCAAATTCAATAAGAGCACTGTCAAGCTAGAACAGAAGCTTGAATCAGCTAAACTAGTAAAGAATACCAATGGACTTGGTTTCTCTGATTATGACTAAGGTGAGACCTTTGGAACAAAAGAGGGAGCATCAAAGAAACAACTGACATCTAAGGATAAAGGTAAGCAAAAGTTCAAACCTGTTTTCTTTAATTGTCTCAAGGAAGGACACACTACTAATGTATGTAGAAGTAAGGCTTACAATAATTTTCCTTATTTTCTAAATGATAAGCCTAGACCCAATAGATTCAATCATAATTGTTATGCATGCAACAAGTTTGGGCATAGAGCATTTGAATGCAGGTTTGTCATGCACAATATCGGAAGGTATCCTCAAAGGAGTCAAGGAGTTTTTCCTGAACCCTCTGAGAACCAGAACCAAAACTAGTTTAATACCTATTGTTGTTCTCAAATTCTGATTCCCCTCTTATCCCTTATAATAAATATAATAACTCTATCTGCAAATAAAGAGATCAAAGAAAAAGAACCTCAAAGCAACATATGACAAGGTTTCAAGAACCTTCTACACTTTGAACTTATCCAAAGTTCAGGTGGGTATACCTTCTGTGAATAATTTCACACTTTTAAAATATATCCACAGTAAACTAGTCCAAAACCAGTGAATCTTATCGCCTCAAACACAAACTGAAATAATAAAAGAAAGCTTATGCTCATGTTTAGTATTGATCTTAAAGAAATATAGAAAGAGAACTACAATTGATATCAATGCCTTATCTAGGCCACAAAGTCATCTAAATTAAACAAGGATCTCACAATCAAATATCTCCATACATATCATCACTTCAGCTTCTATCAACCCCATACATGCTTGACATATATAAGAGTCTTTCCTTCTTAGACTAGACAATGTTCATCAGATTCATTGTCTCCAACAAAATAACATACTAATAGAGATATTTCTTCCATATTTAATTCCCCTCCTAAAGAAGAAATCTAAGAAACATATCTATAAAGACTACATTACAATCCATGTTCAATTGAATAACCCTAGATTACCCAAATGAAACCAGTAAATTATTGAAAGCACACCAGAAGACAACACAAATTCTAGGCTCGAAAGTTTATGGTCTGTATATTGATATTCATTTTTGAAAAAATCTTACAAAACTCAAAATATTCACTATAAACTTAGAAAAAACCCAGATAAATTTCTGCAGAGTTTCTTTACAAATTCTTGTGATCCCTTTTTTACTAGTCCTGGTATCCATTTATAATAATATGGATGCTTACAAGCTTTGGACATTCCTAAGAAGTTTGTTACAAATTGAAATACTCTCCAAGAAATAGTTACAAATCCTTTTCAACATCTACGACCTCTTTTGCCTTTTGTTCTGTTGCAACTTCTTCTAACTGGTTCAGAGCATCTTCTTTCTGTCTAACATAATTATCCTTCCATTCCTATAAAACATCATCACTAGGCCAAGCAAAGCTGACAACCTTTTGTTTCATCTCTTCTAGCCTTTTCCAAGTGACTCTTAACTGCCGAATTTCTATTTCCATGAAACCATAATGAGATTTTACCTTTTTAATTTCTTCAATTGTTAGACAAATAAGAATGTGTCATCAGTGTTAATAATTTCATTAACCCTTAAGGACAACTTGTGGTCTAGCTCTTCTAGCCAGGTCTTCTCCTCTTTCAACTGAATTGGACCTACAAATCCCCCTAGAAATAATTCAAACTTGTGATCTGAATATTCTTTTCTATATAATTGGGCTTTTCTTTTTACACCTGCCCTTTCCTCTGAGAGAATATTCATCTCTTTTATAAATTCACTGGTGGACCTTAGAAAGTCATTCTCCTCTACATCTGCATGGGATGAACACATGAGTTCCAACATCTTACCTCTAGGCATCCACTTATTAAGGATTGGTTCTAAAGTGGCTTCATCCTCTCTGAATTTGATCAAAACATCCATAATCCTCTTCATGTTAGTGTATACAATGGAGGCCTTGACTGAATCAGCAAACTTAAAGATTGTGGCTTTCACCTTTTCTTCATACTTGTTTGCAAACAAGGCTTGAGATTGTTTCAACTTTTCCAACTCATATTGGACATTTTCTGTTGGCTGGAAACCAGAAGGCATAGGAGAAGGGGGATATTCTATAGTGGGACTAGTAGGGGGGGTCTTGCTAGAGAGGAGGCTATCATGAGTGTAGAGGATTCACCTGAATGGTGTTGACCTACCAATTGACTCTGAAGTCTAGTAATAATGTTGTCCCTATTGGCTATTCCTTCTTTGGCCTCATTATAAGCCTTTAAGATAGTCTCCAATTTCAATTGGAGATTAGCTCTTTCTTTTGCCTCTTTCTCTACTACTGCCACACTAAACTTTGTAGTTTTCAAAACTATGCTTGTAGCTTCCACTACCCCTATATCTTGGACTCTCTTAACAATCATGCCTCCTAAGAGACTAGAGTTTGATGCACTTTTCCTCCTTTTGTTCTCATCCTTTTTTAGTGACCACATGACTAAAGCAACATTATCCTTGCTAAAAGTCACTCCTTCCATTGGCTTTGTCTCCTTCCTCACTACTTCAAGAACTAAGACATCAGCTATATCCCATTCAAGAAGAATTAACACACCAGCTTTAGACACCATCTCCCTTCCTTTCTCAGGGGTGATAGTCTTAAACTCTTCCATCATTCCTTGCTTTATTTCTTCTTCTACCCAAGTTGCATCTCTGAGAGGCTGTTCACTCTTCCTCTACTCACATTTGGCCTTGAATTGTTCCATGTTCTGCTTCCACACAAATTGCATGAAAGCCCCTCTTGTAACAAAGTTACTGTCAGCTAGGAATTCCTCACTGGCTTGCCTCACAGTAAAGTCTAATTCTTTACCCCTTATCTCAACATTAGTCAAGTTCATTTCAGCACTAGGTTTCTCCTCTGGCATCCCTTCTTGGGTCTCCTCATAGGTATAGACAATCTCACCGAGACTCCCTAACTATAATAATTGTTCAGCCACTGCTTGCTCATCTCCTATGTGAATAGGGGACTAAGATGGAGAATATTTAGGTTCATCAGTTTCAACTTCCTTTCCCACTCTTTGCCTTTTAGGGGAATCCTGGATGTCAATGACATCTTCAATTTCCTTTTCCCTCTTGAAGTGGAAGGCTCACCTGTCACTGGCATCATCACAGTGTATTTTGACTTCTTATGCATTACATAATCACCGGGTGGGATAGCCTTAGCAAAGGCAAGCTTAGCTAGGACCAACTTAACTCTATCAAGATCATTTTTCATTATAGCCTCTCTTTTTTCTTTTAAGGTCTGCATGAGGTCTTCAAAATAAAGAATCAAGAATTTGATTTTCTCCTCAAAAGGGTTGAAGCTGGAAAGTAGGTCATAACTACTATCGAATTGATGGATAAAATCAAGTGCCTTCTTATATGCAACCCACTTCTCCTTCCTTAGTTCCTACTCATCTAAGCTGAATTCAGTCTTAATTAAATCTTCAGGGAACTGAAATTGATGAGGCCTACCTTTACACACCGCCCTCTAACATGCCATTGAAAAATCCTCAGGGTCTGCACATCTTGAAACTACAGTTGACAACCTATATGGCTTAAAGAATTCCTCAAAATATTTCTAGCCACCTTTGGTGATTACAAAAAGGTGGGCCATGGTGATAGTTGGGAAAATGGTCCCCTTACCCCTATTGTTCAGCTCTACCTCTTGTACTCCTCCAATTTGTCTCAATACCTCTGCAATTCCTATCTTCAATGGGACCTGATAGGGTAGTAGATAAGGAGTACCTCTGAAACCATATACTCTGAAAATAGTAGAAACAGGGTACAAATACATGTCTCCCCAAATGTGAACAATCTTAATGCCCTCTGCAAACTCTTTAGGTCTGAGGAATTCCAAAAGAGCCTTAGGAATCCTAGGGTTTTCTATGCATAAAAGAATTCTAATCTTAGATGCAAAGCATCTATCAAACTTTAGAAAACTATTATCTTCTCTATCCCAAGATAAAATAGTGCTCCAAAGTTTGACCGACGTCTCTTCCTTATCCTTTACCTTAACCAAGTCCATTTCCTTTGCAAAATAGTCAGCTCCTTTGAACAAAAACATATGCATTAATAGGGAGTACCATCCAAACGACCTATCTACCTTGCCATTTTTTATCCCTACTAGCCCTGCATGAATTGCATCATTAAGGTATGGGGTATAATCAAATGTTATTGCCAGGGAGGGGTTTAGAATCTGTGCAATCATCAGCATGTAATGGGTTGGCATGTTTTTCTCAGCATCTTCTCCAAAGATCTGACATAGGACCCAATACATACCCTTAGCTCTTAGAGTAAATAAATTGAGGGAGAATGGTTCTATTGTGCTGGGGCCTATAACTGTTAACTCCCCTATCTTAACAAAGAACTCTTTCAATGGGCCACTCCTAAGATGATCCCTTTGTGCATTGTAGATCTGGGCTAACGACTCAAAGTCAATAGGCTCTAACAAATTGGAAGCCTCACTAAGTTTAAACATGTTTCTGAATTAATCATCTTTTATTTCAATCAGTGCTGATCCCTTTACATTCCTGATGCATCTTGCTATAGGGTCATAATTATGTGCAATTAGGGTCAAGATATCTACATCCATGAATACACCAGGGACTACAAGTTTCCCCACATTTAGTTCCCATATGCTATTCAAAAGGACTAGGGAATGTCTTTGCCCAAAACCGACTTTGAATAGTCCTAAACCTGATATCCCTATTTCAAGGTCCCTTAACCAATTGCCTTTATCATACAGGCCATCTCCAATTCTCAGATGAGGGTTCTTTGGTACTAACTCTTTGGCCTTAGCCCTGACATTGGTAGACATGGTTAACTATTCTAAAAAGTCATCACAAATTTTCTTGTCCTGATAATTCACTTTCCCTGTCAACTCCCTTCTTGGTGCCATCTTGAATAAGCAACTATACCAATTGAAACTAGCACAAACCTCAAATGAAAATAATTCAAACAACAATGATGGAAAACATACCAGAATTATCAAGGAAAGCACAAAAACCTGTTATTTGCCTGAAAAGAGTCGCTCCGCACCGATTGCTCTACAACAGACTTCGATGAAACAATGCTAACAATCAAGTTGATGTGAACTCTAATACAACAAGTTGGCATTGAATGTTTTAGAAATTAACTCTGCATGCTTCAACTATCATTTCAAAATTGAATTCACAAAATTGAATTCAAAATGGGCTCCAATGGGTCATATCTTCTCTGAGTCTTTCTTCTGTTTCGCTCTTTTGTTACTTTGTAGAACATAAAACATTTGTACTTTTCTTTTACAAAGCAATGCTGGCTGTTGGATTTTGAGAACTTACACTGCCTTTATCTCTGTCTAATCTCTCTTTATTAATGTTGAGCCCTACCTTCTTTTCGCTACTTCATGAGCTTTAACACTCATGCACTTTTCCATCATGAAGCCACGGCAACCATTAGATCAAGCTCTAACCACCCGATCTTTAACTCCAACAAGGACCGTCAGTCTCACTAACTAACCATGCCTCACCTTGATAGCTAACAATTTTTGCCATTTCACAGAGACTAAGATGTAGGCATCTTTAGGCCATGAAACAATGAGGACCGTTGGATCGACCATGAGATGAATATCTTTTAACAGGCTTCAAACCTTTCAAGTGGGCCCTTTAACTCAGAGATCATTTACGTCACCTTGTCACCAGTTAATAAACGCCATGTGGTAGTTGACCATTAGCCTAGGAAGTTACTTTGGGTTCCATTCTAAATCTGCCACGTGTTTTTCTTCACTATTCTCCACATAACTGCTGGTTGCACCCAGGTGGGCCCTCAACTATCCTTTAAAACTGTGTGTACTGGATAGGTCACCTTTTATTCTATGAAAACACACCATCTATCCTACCACGTCATGCTTTTGTGTGATTTCCACCTATCTTTTGCCATTTCGTAGAGACTAATCTCCATTTGACTTGCGGCCACGAAACCATGACAACCTTCCAATCAAATCATACTTGATTGGCTTTTAACTTCATGCCCTGCCTACCTTTTGGGGCCCACCGGCCTTCTTTCGCTATTTTGCGATGACTATCTTGCGATTATTTTTGTCTTCGCGAATCCGTGTGGGCTGTTAGATCTGAGGAACTTGCCCATTGTTTATCCTTTCTATGACCACCTTGCCCGGGCCCATAGTGGACTGCCAACTAGGTGCCCCGTCACTGCTCTATCATCACCACTTGGACCTACCACTTTGACAACCATCTTAGTGGGACCCACCACCTTTTCGCTACTTTGCGAAAGGTAGAACATGTGCATCTCCTGGCTGTGAATCAACACGAGCCGTTGATCCTTCTCCAACCTGATCACCTTTTAACCAAGGAAAACTGCTTGTCTTTAGGACCCACCATGTGTTTTCGATGTTTTGCAGAACATATACCATGTGCATCTCGGGCTAGCAAATCAATGCAAGCCGTTGGATCATAATCAAGATGCAATTCTTTTATCCAATGGTCAATCCACCTAGTTGGGCCCACCTATGCCTTTCTCTATTTCGCGATGACTAACTTGCTAGCAACTTTGCTTAATGAAGCAACGACAATCACTCGATCAATAGAGAGTTGCACAATATTTACTAGGCTTGACAAACATTAGAACAAGGTAAAGGAAGGGCGCATAAATTTGAAATATTAAGGGATCACCTGGGGGAAAAACAGAAGGGGGGGGACACTTCTCATGATAGACTGACCCTTCTTTAAGTGACAAAAGTAACGCGCGAATAGAATCATAAGGGTTTTTCTCAAAAACCTGGAAGGGTTAGAAACAAAAACCTTAAACCCTCTTCAGGAACAAGAACAAAAAAGAAATAAGGCTACAATTAGACTCAAATTTTGCAAACATTTAGCCAATTATGGAACAAGAATACCCATTTTAAAAATAGTGATAACACCTATAGTCATCAGCCAGGTAGTGGTGGCTATCAAGCGACAACCGGATGGAGAGAAAACTGTTGGATTTGTCATGATCATGGTCACACTATTGTAACATGCAGAAGGAAGAATGGAAACATGAATAATGGACCTTGGAGAGCACCTGGAATGGTTTGCTATCATTGCAACAAACCAGGTCATACAACAAGATTCTGCAGAACAAGAAAGAGTATATCAGATGATATACGAATCACTCCAAAAGGAAAGATTGATGTTGAAATTGTTCAAGAAGATATGAAGAAAACCTGGAAGAAGAAGCCAGAAGAAGTGATTCAAGTAGAACCGGTTTCTGCACCTAGTGTGGAAGTCATTGAACTGACAAACTAAGCATCAGAAAAGCTTAGGGGGAGCAAATGGTGAAATGTCTCGAACCCCTAGTTTACACTAGTAAAAGACCTCAACCGGTATGTGATACCTCTCAGTTGGTAGAAGACTGAAAATGGTAAAAGGCAAATTAGGCTTTACGCCCTAATAGTTGATCATTTATTATGGTAGGTGAAGAACTTGTTTAAAAGAATTTTTCAGAGTCATTTTTCACTTATCAGTTCACGAGTGAAGAATTTTTCAAGCACAAAGCAAAGAAAAGTGATTTGGATTGCGATTTAAAGAATTTATCAAAATCCTGAAGAAGAATTAGAAGCAAACATTTGTTGGTGAAGTATAGAACATAAAGTGGTATTTCAATAACCAAAGGAGTGTGTAGTGAAGTTTAAATTGCGAGCCCAAAATTTTGACTTACAAAGGTATTTTTCAAAATTCTCTGTTTATCATGGCTTCCGCAACACATGCTAGTTCTAGTGAACTTGATGATTCCATAGACTTCATTCAATGAAAGGAAAAATACAATGCTCTATCACAAATACCCACTGGTGTTATAGTGGAGGAAGGCATTTTCGATTACATTGACTATAAGATTGAAGATCTAGGATCTCTGATGATCCATTCTCAATTGAGTTTGTTTTGTGGAAAGGACAAAAAGATTAAACTGAAATTCACCATTCTGGAAAAGAAGAAACTTCACAATGCTGTCTATTTCCTTGAAGAATTTTCAAATGATCACATCCACATTATTCTGAATAGAGTACGGTGATAAAATGTACTTAGAGTGAATGCATGATATTACAACAGAAGCAATTCATGCCATTAGCGGTTTCTATAATGTCGGTCAAGTGCCATCCCTAACGAAGATTAGCAAGACAGAAATGACTTAGATCATTGGTTCAGTGAGCGATCCATGGGGAATGACTATCAATTCCATCAAGGACAATCTGGTCAAATATGCGTGTATGGTGATAGGATACCGGACGTTCCATGCTAGGAGAATCAACTCTGTCTCTGCTGCAATGGTAAATGCCACCTACAGGATGATCAAGGAAGATGCATCATTTGATCTGTGCACTTGTATGCAAAGACAACTTCTGTTGAACCTCAAGTCGATCAAATAGGACAATGCCTTGAGATTTAAGTTTCGACAACTATTGGTTGGGTTGTTCTTCTACTTCCAAGACTATTTTCTAGGAGTAGGTGATATTCAGTGGTCTGCTAACCAACTAGTGACAAAGAAAGTCAAGGAAAGCCTACAAGTGGTAGGAAATCCTTATCCAGAAGTGTTGAACAAATACTTTGATGAGTTCAGATGCAAAATGAACCAAAGGGTGAGAATATTCAGTGATATTGTCAAGAAATATGAAGATGACATCTACTTCACCATCGAAGTTGATGAGTGCATAATGGAGGCGGTTGAGCCTAGATAGGAAGAAGTGGAACCAATGGGATATGAGGTAATGTATGACATGCTAGATGGGTATGCATCTACCCTAATCACCTCGCCCCTTGATCCAAAGGCAAAGAGAATTGGCACCTATTTGGAAAGGGTTACACCTGTTGAAGAACCCTCAGTAAAGAAGGGAAAGGCAGTTCCTTCATCATTGACACTAGTTATCACAACAAGTCCTAAAGTGACCAAGCGGTCACCAACAAAGAAGAAACTAGAAGCGGCACCCACCAAAGTCTTTGAGAGGAAGCAAAAGAAAAAAAGCAATACACTAGACTCAGAGGACACTGTCTCTGAAGAATAGCCTAAGAAGACTAAGCAAACAAGGAAAAAGACAAAGAGTGAACTGACAACATCTGCACTGGTAAATATTGATATTTCCTCTTACAAACCTTTGATACATTGTCAAAGAACAATTAAGAATATTAGAAGAAAAGTGCTTTGATGATTTTAATGATGATGAAAAGGAAGAAGTTGAACAAGAAGTCATTAATTATTTATGTATTAATGACTGGTGGCCTTCAGAAATTAAGTCTGAGACACCTAATTCTTTATATAATTCTTTAGATAACAAATGGCACATTTCCATAGAGAAAGAATAGGAAATAAGAGAGGAAGTATTCGCACAATACTTCACTGGAGTGCCTAAAACAGAACTATATGAAGTGGTGGAGAGATATAAGGGCCTCTTCTTCATGAGAAGAAAAAGACTACTATTGTTGGAAGGAAAAGTTTTGGAAGTGGTCAAAGATACCCACTCCCTTGCTCAATTAGCTTTAAGATTGCATCAAGTGGCTGAAGCCAATAGGAAAGTTGAGCAAGAACCAGAAATCACTCAACTAGATGAAGTATATGACAGTGAAGGAGAACCGGTCACTACTCAATTGGACCCGATTGATGTTGATGGCTTGAACGGTGAAAATGTTACTCTGGATGCACCAACAAAAATAGAAGGTCAGGAGAAACAGGAGGAAGACAAGAGAAAATAGACAGAGAAAGAGAAGAAGAAACAAGAGGAAGAAAATAGAAAACATGCAGAAATGGAAAAGAAGAAAAAGGAAGAAGAGAAGAAAAAAGTAGAAGAGGAGAAGAAGAAACAAGAGGAAGAGAAGAAGAAGAAGGAAGCAGAATAGGAAAAGGAGAAGAAAAAAGAAGAGGAGAAGAAAAAGGGAGAGGAAAAGAGAAAGGAGCAAGAGAAGAAGAAGCATGAAGAGGAGAAGAAGAAGAAGGATGAAGATGAAGAGAAGCAAAAAGAAGACGAGAAAAAGAAGGTAGAAGAGGACAAGAAAAGAGATAAAGACAGAGAGAGAGCGACACAAAGCATTCAGATGGAGACCCCAAAGGCAACCGGTAGTCAAGCCAAACCAGATGACATTACCAGTCCCATTGATTTCCAGTCTGCAAATGAGTCAGAGTTGCTAGAGAGCATTAAGGTTGCCCAAGAACACCTGGAAGTAATAAGGAGGAAAAAAGAGCAAGATGTGATCCAAGTTGTGGTGGACACTCTTATCGGTTTGATACCCGGTACCAACCTCCCCAGTACCAATTCCCCTCTTTCTTAATTAAAGCTCCTATGCATAGTTGTAGAAGACCAGGTGCAAATCCTAGAAGAGATTGCATAAGCAAATGCCAAGAAGGAGCATCAAAAGGATTTGGACACTTCCTTGGTGAAAAAGTTAACAGAGCTCTGGTCTGATCTACAGAAGGCACAAAAGGACTTCAGAGATGCAATGGATGAGGGAAAATTATTGCTAAGTAAGATATGTCAACCTCATCCATTCTGTGATGATGTGCTTGCTCAGAAAGCCAAACTACAATTTGATATGCAGTCATTTATAAGCACCTTCAAGATGCCATATGATTCCTTCTCCACATATGGACAAACCGCTCACTAGTTTCAACTCGAATCTACAAGAATAGAGGTAGGGATAAGAAACCGGACACGTAATTTGTAGGAACTTCAACTGGTCCTACTGCCAAGATTGCAAATTCTTTAGAAATCTTATCTAAATCTGGATGCCCTAATGGTCACTCAAGAGATGAGTACCTTGGATGCCATGGAAGAGTAGGTCTATTAGATGCAAATAGAGAATGAGGTTGCTACCTCATTGCTTGAATCATGGTCTTTATCCATGAAGACATTTATGCAGGACTTTAAATCAGTTTTTGACAAGTTTCACTCTTTATTGTCATAAACTCTTTAAATCAGTTTTTAATGCTAACGGAACAGGGGTTTTCAGTTGTACTTTGTCATTGTTGGCAAAGGGGGAGTAGTATTCTGTTTTTTAAATTTTGATGGGGAGTAGTATTCTGAATTTTAATGCATGCTATGTATACTTTCCTATTTATCTCTATAAGGAAGTAGTATACATTATATTTTCTGCAAAAGGGATAGTGTATATGCTTATGGAGAGTAATTCTGATTATGGCATAATTTTGTTGTAAAACACTTAGATGTCAATTTTTTTTTCCTAAGTGTTGCCATCAATGCCAAAGGGGGAGATTGTTGGCATTTTGATGATTATGTTGTGATTGTCATTGCTAGACACACACTTGCTATGAGATCACTTTGTGAATGTATGAATTGTGCTCAACCGGTAATTTTTCCAAACCGGTATCATGTTGTAGTCTTTAGACTATTGATGTTATGCAGAAAGTGTTTACCAATCTCAAGTGGTATAAAGACCCAAGCGACATAGAGAGATCAAGCGTTTTAAGGATCTCAAGCAGAGTGGAGGAAAGGAGCCAGAAGCGGCAGTTATCTTTTTCCCAGTCTTCAATTTTTGTCAACCAGAAATCTGTTTGAACCGGTATTACTCTGAGTTACCAATCAGTAACCGAAAAAGTTGTATAAACCAATAATACTCTGTGATGAGTTACCAACCAGTATATTTTTGTGATGAGTTACCATCCACTGACACTTTGACGGTGATTTTGTGTCATGTTACCAAATGTGTCTAGATACAATGAACCTAGGAACTTGCAATGTAATCCTATTGGACCGACATGAAATCAGATTCCTTTTTAGGACATCATGTCTAGGGTTTTGTATGTGTATGTATGAGTGTAGCTGTGAGGTTTTGGTGGTTGAAGAAGATCTTGTATGTGTGATCTTAACTGAGAAGATCAAGTCTGTGTACTACAATAGAGTGTGGATTTACTGAAGACTGAAGTAATGCTGAAGAGCATTAGCTATGAGCTACAATGGATCTAATCAAGCAGAATGTGCCATTTGCTAGATCATTCACATGTTGATTACTCACATCTTTGACAAGTCAGAAACCCTTAACTGGCTAGGCCCAGAAAAGCCTTTGCAAATCCTCTAACAAGATGGTTCACATCTGTGGATCTGAAATCCTCTCACAAGGTAGTCTTTAATCAGACTTATCTCCTGATAGAGATTGAGATTCCTAACAGGATCTGTTATGGTAAAGAACATTGTATGACCTTAACCGGTCTAACCTTAACCGCTCTAGTTACTATTCTACGGATAGTTACTTATGAGTTTCATCTCACCGTGGTTTTTCCCATTTGGGTTTCCCTGTCAAAATCTCTTGTGTTATGGTGATTGTGCTTCTATGGGTGAATGCCTTATTTTCTATTTGATTTCCATGTGTGTTAACTGGTTTGTTTGTTAAACTGTTTTACCGGTTTACTGGTAGACTATTAAAGTGTTTAAGTACAATATTTTTTGGTATACTAATTCACCCCCCCCTCTTAGTATTCATCACTTAAACCATGCATGTATGTACCGGTAAACAAATAAGCATATAACAAGAAGAAAATAAACCATCCACATAATGAACACCATAACACACAAAATTTATATGTGGAAAACCTCAATGAGGAAAAACAACAATGGGATTTGTGACCCAAAATATCAGTTCACTGGATATATGAAAATATATTACATAAAACAGGGGCCTAGACTTATAGGAAGGCACACTGCCTAGAGCATACTTCTCATCACTAAAGAGCCTCACTGACAATAAGCTTTTTGCCAAAGTAAATTACTAAAAATGAACTTAGGGATGCATCTTTTACGCCAAATAGAGTTTTGGTTCTGGTTCTACTCTGTACCGGTCCACCAACTTTAACTATTACTAGTAAATCTCCTCCTCCAATAATTCTTTCCAAGCTATCTATAGATCATTACATGATAATGTTTGCATACAAAAATGATCTCCATACATATATTTTGCATCTCATAGTTCTTCTATACCTATATATGTCTTCCATCTATCATATTATCATCATCATCCTTATCATCTCTTAAATTGACCTAGCAGACTGACTTATATACCTATCACACATGATATGCCTTATTTCGGGTTACAATGCAATTACAAAATATATTTGATGTCGGCCTCGACAATAATTAAAAAAATGATTCACTAAATAAATCCTCCTTGACGTCGGCTTCCTTGAAGTATTGATGCCAGTGTCAGTGCCAGTGTTGGTGTAGGCTTGAATGCTTTCAATGCCTATATCTGCTGGTATACGCCTCCTAGTGCTAGTTTGTGACTTCCATCAGATCTTGTTGCCATCAATGACAACAAAATGAATCTAATGAGTGTCAATTTCCAACAATATCCCCCTTTGGAATTGATGGCAACACTCATGTGAAAAATGGATTCCTTGTCGGTATGCTCCCTTTGAGAAATACACTCCATATACTCTATTTAATAATATTATCTTTTATATTTTTCACATATGTACATAATCCCCCTTTTACATTAATGTCAAAGGCCAGTGAAAGAATAAAAGAAATGAAAGAATATTGTTAGTGTCACTCGAGCTTAGTCATCTTTAGGATTTTTGGGTGTGCCTTTTGTAGCAACTGAAGATATGCGTCCCAGCCTGATTTGAAAGTATCAGATACTGATGCAAGTCCATTGAGTAAGTGGGCAAATGATTCCTTCTTTTGGATATCTACTAGTGTAGGTTTTGCTAGCATATCCATGCATTCTTTCTTGTGAAAACCCAATGAATCAAGTCTAGGGCTTACCAATCCTCTTAAATTTCTTTCTCTCCTTTTTATTTTATCTTTGTCCTTCTCAAAAGAACAAAAATTGGTTCTCCAAGGACAAAATTTGTCCATCAATAGATGTGGTTAGTGCAGTTATTCCATCAAAAGAGTTAGCAATATTAGCCATTTTGTCATATAACTCCTTCAATATGCTATCTACATTAGTTGTAAGATTTCCCATATTATAACATACTCGGTAGATATTAGTACATTGTTTTGAATAAATTTCAATGGGAATAAGCTTGTCTTCTATTTTCTTCTTTCCAGTTTCTATGAGTTGATCAAAAGCTGCTCTTTTTGTTGTAGAGAAACTATCCAAAGCCTGTTGGTCTGCAATCTGTCTCAAAGATTGAAAGTTATTAGATATGTGCTCTATTAAAGTCTTGAGCTTACTGGAAGGGCTTGCTCCATGATAATCAAGCGTTATTCTATGTAGTACAGAGACCGATTGATCAATTAACCCTTTGTCTATAGTTCCTTCCTTTAGCAATTTTTGATTGGCCATCATCATTAATTTTGTTGGACTCAACTCAGAGACTGATTTCTTCTAGACCTGAGAAGTGTCAATTGCCAAAAATCTTGCCGGGGAATCAATTTTACCTGCCAATATGGACTCAATAGATTTTACCTTGTCCATCTCAACCTCTTTTGCACCGGTGGCTTCACCACTTGGTGCAGTATCGGTTACTATCGGTGGAGTATCATCTACAGTGTTTCCAGTGCCCTATATATTCTCTTTCTCAAAACTTGTCTCTGTCGAGGCAACCTTGATTGATGATGAACACATTTCTCCATATCTCCTTAGATCTCTTCCGGGGTAATATGCAAAATTTAGTAGTGACTTTGCCAACCCCTAAGGCTTATGCCTCAGTTATAGGTGGAATTTCCTTTCGGTGGAGGAATACCTTGTTCTATTAGTGGATTTGCCAGTATAGATCCATCTCCACTTTTCTTTAGATTTCTAACCCATCTCTTGGTGTGATATTTTTGTATTTCCTCTACCTTTTACTTTCCTTTCTTATTGTCTTTATCATTATTAGCCGGTTGAGTCTTGCTTCTGTAATACTTAGCAATGTGACCCATTTTGTTGCATGCATACATGTAACATTTTTCTTTTGAATTGCTTTGACATATCCGGTATTATTTTTTCTTGACCTACAATTATTAGAAAAATATTGATACTTTCCACATGCATGACATTTAACATTCGTTCTGCAATCTTTTGATCTATGACCATATTTCTTGTAGTTTGTCCATTGACTGAGAACAAAATTGTAGTTTTGATTTGTATTATTTCTACATTGTTTAGCCATATGTCCAAATTTATTGTAAAAAAACATCTACCATTGAATTTATAAGCATTAGATTGCCTTACCTGTTTCCTCTGTTTTGATGAGTTTTGCATACCGATTGTTTGATCTTCATTCGTAGTACCAAAGCTTTCACCTTGTACAAATCCTAGTCCTCTAGAATCATCAATTTGTCTTTGTCTTTTCAATAAGTCATCCAGCTATGCAGCATTGATCCTAAACTTTTCTTTATACTCATAGTAGTTAGATCATCTCTTAGAGTAGTTACTTGCCTTTCAAGTTCATGTTCATTATTCTCGGAGTGTGCCAAATCAATTCTCAATAGATTATTCTCATGAGTCAATCTTCCACATTTACCAAACTTGTTCTTCAAAGATAGATAAAGATTATCTTCCTTCTTCTTTCTATCCTCAATATCTTTTGATAACCTCATGGTTAGATCTTGCATTTCATTCTTCATGAGTATGTTTGCTTCACTTAGTTTCTGACATTATTCCTTAAGATAATTCTTCTCCTCATCATCCAGTTGTTACAAAATTTATTTTCTCTTGGCTTCAGTAGATGATAACCTTTCTTGTAGGATAAGAATGAATTCATTTGCAAAATTCAATTCTTCTTGCAATTTGAAGTTCTTCATCCTTTCAGCATCATAATCCTCAAGAGCCATCTCAAGTTTCTTCTCCATAGCCATGTTCAAAGATTCTGATTTCTAGATCTTCCTCAAGCTGCTAAACTTCTTTTGAGGTACTAGGATCTAATACCAATTGTTGGGATCTGAGAACACTGAGATGGGGGGTGAATCAATGTTCTACTGGAATGAACAGTTTTTAATTTTCTAAACCATGCATGTATGTACCGGTAAACAAATAAGCATATAACAAGAAGAAAATAGACCATCCACATAAATGAACACTATAACACACAAAATTTATACATGGAAAACCTCAATCTAGAAAAACCATGGTGGGATTTCTTACCCATAATATCAGTTTAGTGGCCATATGAAAAGATATTACATAAAACAAGGGCCTGCACTTTGAGGAAGGCACCCTACCTTGAGCATACTACTCATCAATAAAGAGCCTCACTGACTACAATATTTCTGCCAAAGTAAATTACTGAAAATGAACTCAGGAATGCATCTACTATGCCATATAGAGTTCCAGTTCTGGTTCTACTCTATACCGGTTCACCAAGTTGAACTATTACTAATAAATCTCCTCCTCCAAGAATGTTTTCCAAACTATCTATAGATCATTGCATGATATAATGTTCACATACAGAAATGATCTCCATACATATATTTTGCATCTCACAGTTCTGCTATATCTATATATGTCTATCATCTATGATATTATCATCATCATCCTTATCATCTCTTAAATTGACCTAGTAGACTGAGTTATATACCTATTACACATGATATGCCTTATGTCAGCTTACAATGCAATTACAAAAGATATTTGATGTCGGCCTCGATAATAATTACAAAAATGATTCACTAAATGAATCATCCTTGATGTCAGCTTTCTTGAAGTATTGATGTCAGTGCCAGTGTAGGCCTGAATGCTTCCAATGTCGATATTTGTTGGTATACGCCTCCTAGTACCTATTTATGACTTCCATCAGATCTTGTTGCCATAAATGACAACAAAATAAATCCAATTAGTGTCAATTGCCAACAATAACACCGCTATATATGAGGAAAACCCAAGAGGGGAAAAAACTTGGTGAGAAAAGCTACTGGAGTGTATTGCTCCAATCTAGCCTCACAATGAAAACACTAGTTACAACATTTAGGGAACCAACCCAAGGAGCATCACCCCTACTGATTTAGGGCACCAAACCATGGAGCACCAACCCAAGGAGCACCAACCCAAAGGAGCACCAACCCCTACACTGAGCTCCAACTCAGTGATAACAATACATTATATCAAAATAACACAATAGTTGTATCTCGGTAACAAATGAGTTTTGTAACCTCTGCAAATAATCTCTCTATACTAGTTTCTCACCTACTTAGCTTTCCTGGTAGTATTCTTTGTCTTCCACTCTACGTCCTCTCTACCAATTCACACTCCCTTCCTTACCAGTTCACTCCTATCATTTGTCACTGCCTCTCCTTATCTGATCTCTGCTTACTCTCTTCCTCTCTCTTCTTTGCTTGTTTTTGTTGCCTTACCGGATCAAGCTCTACTGATTGTCTATCTTTACACCTATTTACTGGTGACTTCCATAGTAATAGTTAAACCCTACTCTATCTTTCACCTTTCTAGATCTCCTTCAACACTGTCCCTTCATTCTTCACTCTCCCTCCATTCTTCACTCTCCCTTCTTCCTTCTTCCCAATGCAAATCCTACTGGTTTATACTACTATTAAACTCTATAACAATTTACTAGTTGCCTTGGCCTTACAAGTTAAACCACTTTCAAAACCTCTTACTGGTTGCACCCCCAAATGCTTAGTTGATTCACTCTCACAATTAGATCATCTCTTTTTTATCACTCTTTTCTTTAGACTGACATCACACCTTCTGGCAATATCAATCCATCTATATCTTTGATGTGCACATATATAACTTAGCATTCCTACCAAAACCTAAGTTTGACCTTTGACACTCTAGGGTTTCTTCCACTGATCACAAGGAGTATTAGATCCAATCAAATCTCATTCTGCATGAATATCAACAACCTACAAGCAATCAAACATCACCACCATATCTCCTTTCTTTTAAAGCATGTTTTCCATACTTAGCAAACATGGACTATTTGTCGGCTTGCCACTTGGTCAATCATCAGAAGTGGTCTAGTGGTTTGCATAACATACTTCGATCTACACCCAGAAACTCTACATTGATTAGTGCATGCCATCGATCTCCTTGTTTGACCTTCCTCAAGCCACAAACCTCTGCAACATATCCCTTGATTTTTGGGGTCTTCATTTAATGCCAACTGACCCTATAACTACTTCTTCGGTGCACACTCCATCTATCACTTCATGCATGTTTTCCACGTCAACTCCATGTGGCACCTTTGTCAGCATCCACTTTAGCTCACTATGTTGGTCAAACTTGGTCACCAACCAATAACACACAAGTGGTGTATGCTTCATACTACTAATCCATCTTTTCCTATTAGTTCTCTAACCCTGTTGGTATATCTTGTCTTATCAGTTAACCTTCATACCGCCTCATCTCTTCATTGTCGGTGTATCATTTTGACCAGTCATTACCCTTGTAAATCAGCATGCTCATCTTTATCTGATCAGAGCCTCTCACTTGTGCTATTTCTTGCATACCAGTAGCCCTATTTACTAGCAGACACTACTTCTTCCTTCATGTCGATCACATGCATGATAACATCATGCAAATAGTCTTCAACTGCCATTGCATCAATCTACATCTACATTCTAGTTGCACTCTTTGTCTGCAGCTGAACCTTTCCTTCTTCTTCATTAGCTCAAACAACATCTTAACCGGTTTTCCTAAATACCAAACACTTCACTACTTACTCTCTCTTTTCTATCTCAATAAATCATCATCCGTCCTCTTGTTGATCTAGTGCACATCTTTGGTTTCTCATGCTTAAAGCATATGATATATTACACTTATCATCCAATCAGTGGAGGTATATACATAGTGGCTCACAATCTGCCAATCATCAGTGGGAGAGGATCTATGTCCCCTTTTGGCCAATGGTGTGACTTCCTTGTTATTGGGAAGATGCCACTTCCTTACAATCCTCAACCAACAATCTTTATTCAGTCTTCTCTTCATCTAGGGACAACATTATTTACTAGTGGTAGTCCTTATAGATGACATCACACTAGCATATCAGTGGCCTGTTCACTCTACAATCTTACCAGTTATTATTAACATGTATATTAACTTGTTCACTAGGTACCAGTTTCTTCACTCCCAACATCAACATGTATACCGGTGACTCTAGCTTGCATACCAGTTCACCTCAACTACACACACTGTCAGTTGACATCCATGACAGTTATATTGGTTAAAATCAATGACCACCATGTCGGTTGACATCATTGACAATGCAATGTCGACAATCTCCCCCTTTGGCATTGATATCAACACATGTAGTATCCAGTGTTAGATGCTAGGACAGTCCCAAAGACACTGAGAGGGAGGGGTGAATTGGAGTCTAATTGGTAGATGAAATATTTAAACTTATTTGCAACTTTATAGCCCAAATTAATATACCGGTAAACAAATAATAATGCAGTAAAGAAAAACAAAAGTATAAACATCAATGCACACCATAACATAGATATTTTTGGCGAGGAAACCCAGTAGGGGAAAAACCTCGGTGGGATTTGTGACCCACAATATTTAATCATTGACCAATATGAATAAATATTACTTGTACAATAGGGGCTTGCACATGCAGGAAGGCCAACTGCCTAGAGCTCATGACTCAATACAAAAATGGAGTCCCACTAACTACGATTGGATGGTTAGATCTAATTATAATGTACTGCTCAAAATAGCATCTACAATGCTAGATTTAGTACCGGTTTAAACTCTATCTGATACCTCTGCCATGAACCTTGTTTTTCTCTTCTCTTCTCTTATTCACTCTCAAAATAAATACATCAAAGTACATATAATTATTTGCTAACATGTACCGCTTCCATGCATTACCTAATTACATTGCAAAATGACTTACAAGATCTCATACATATATGAGTCTTTACAATACATCATGTTGGCTATACAAATATAATTATAATACAAAATAATATTATTTCCAAGTCGGCTTAGAGTGTTGGTATGATCTGCTGTCAGTGTAGACTGGATGCTAGTGTGAATAAGCTTGTAGTGTCTAGTGGTGCTGGTAGATGATTTTTGTTTCCAGTATAGCTTGTGAACCATGTTACTAGTTGGTTGCCATCAATGACAATATTAACTATTCTCATATGAGTGTATAATGCCAATGATCTTTCCCTTTGGCATTGATGGCAACACTCATGAGAAAAATCCAAAAACTAATATCCAAAATTTGAAGTCCAAAACTGAGTGTGCTCCCCTTGAGAAAGTGATCTCCTTCTATATATTTTCTCATACACTACTCCCCCTTTGACATCAATGACAAAGGATGTCAAAAAGAATAAAAAATAATTCCAAAATTTACCTGAAGTCTATAACCGATTATGTACAATCTGAAAAATGTCCACCAAAACCAAGTTAAGACCTTGCCAAAACTTAGTACTGTCAGAAATCATGGTCTATGTCTATTGGATCATACTGGCGAGATAATGCATTTGTTTCTTTGGTGATCTTTCTCCTTGAATTGTCTCTTTAGATAGCTCATTCTGATGTGTTAATAAGTTGTCCAATCTTGGACAAAGCTTATTCTTCAACTCCTAGGTTTTCATTCTTAGCCTTGCTTTCTCCCTTTCCAATTTCTCAATCTTCTCTTTATAGATTGCCATTTCTTGATCCAAAACTGAAGTAAGTTCCGAAGAACCAATCATATTATCAGCTATATCATCAATTTCCTTTTGTGTTTTCCTTATTTCCTCATCAATATCCTCAGTTAGATGGTGAGACTTACATGCTTCCCAGTACAACTCTTTATATTCTAGAATGGTGGAATTTAGTGTCGGTAACAAAGAATCAATTTGTCATGTATAGTCTTTAATTACCTTGTCAAAGAATTCATCTTTCTCCTTATTCACTCTTTCCTTAATGGTCTCTTCATTTATTTCATACATAGTTTGAAAGTTAGAAGCAATGAACTTGGACAATGTGTCCAATTTACCTAAAGATCCATCAATATGATCAACTTTACATGCCGGTGCAATCATTTGCAAAATTTCTAAAGTATCATCAATGGCCTTAAATGCTAAGGCATTGGATTCTCTAATCCTCTTTATTGAATCTAAAAGTACATATGTAACATTCTTTGGTCTATAATCCATAGTAGAGGTGCTAGGCAGAGTGCTTGGTTCTGTAATTGGTTTCTTTTCTTCTCCGAATGTCTACACGGTTACCTTGACCACTTCCTTTTTTTTTTCCTCAATCTTACTTTCAACCTTACCTTCTGTCTTACTTTCTATCTTACTATCTGTCAGTTGTTCATGCCCTATTTTTGTTCTAGTTTCTGCTTCTGCTTCTGCCAGTATTTCAGTGTTAAGCTGAGTATCATCAGGGATGGATTCTGATCTCTTAACTTCAACTATTTCCTTGTCCATTACAATATTAAAATCTTGAGTGTCCACATTCATGATAAAAGGAATTTTTGACTCTGGATCAACATTATTTGCTTTTGCTTCCTCTGAGTTATCTTCTCCAAGCTGACTATCTATTTGTGTCGGTGCCTCTGAAATTATTGGTGAGGTGTCCTATGTCAGTGGTGGTAAGTTATCGTTAACCGTAATATATGGTATACTGCCAATCTTACCTATACCTTTATCTTTCTGATATACTTTAGTAAATGACTTATCCACCTTTTGTCTAGCTTTCTCTTCTTTCTTCTCTCTCTCAACAAAAAATATGTCCCACTTATCAGCCATTTCATCTACAATTTATTTAACTCTGTCGTCCATAAGACTAACTTGTCAGTGACCACTCACAAAAATAGTTCTATTGGATTTAGATATAAGGTCATCAATTTCCTACTTGGAATTAATAGGATGCACAACTACTAGAGCTTCTACCTTCAATTTCTTATCCCATAACAAACATTCTCTTTGCTTCTAATCTTTAGTACAAATAATTTGGTAGAATATCTATTACCTCAATAAGAACCTTCTTTTAGATATCTAAATACAAAATAATACTTTCCTCTATAGTTTCCTTATCCAAATCTTTAAAAGAATGATAAAATTTATTTACATTGCTGAGGTTACCATCTTGGGTGATTTCTTTGACTAACTCTTCTAGTGAAAGAGTATCTAGTTCCTTTGGTTCAAATTTCTTCTTTGGAGTAACTTTCTTCTTAGGACCACTAGGTTCTCTTACAGCCTGTTGCTTCTTTCTGAGTGTCCTTGATTTCTTAGGAGATGGAGTAGGTGTCGGTGAGGGTTTTCTTTTCTTCCTATCCACTTTTTTGAATTTAGCTACCTTGCCATTGTCAGAATCAAACGAGGTAGCCACAGGAGAAATATGTGCTACTGGTTACCATTTTGCTTTTCTTTCTTGTTCAACAACATCTTTCATTGGATCTAGTTTAAATAAGCCCTTCTTGATAATCTCAACAAATTTAGAAGCATCTTTCATTACCTTGTCTCTTATCTTCTTTTGCTTCTTAACTTCAACACCTTTCTCAATTATTTCAGCATTACCAAATATCTCCTCTATCGGTTCCGGTGGAGCATCTAGGAGTATTTTAGCATATGAATCCAAGATGTGTGAATCCACCTCATATCCCATTTCTATAATCTAGATAGTTCTAGATTTAACTACCTCCATCCAAACTTCATCTCTTTTAATAACAAAGCATATTTTTTTATCATACTTATCAACAATGCTTTGGGGAATCCTTTCCCTTTGTCTCATTTTTTCTTGAAAATTCTTGAAATACTCATTTTCTAGTTTATCACTATCAGATCCCAAGCTGGTAATTGCCTCTTTTATCTATTTTCCAACATAAATATCATAGGCAAAATCCTTGTGTCCAATACCAGGAATCTCCTTTGAGAAGTAAAGCATTAACACACAATTAGATTTCCAAATTTAAAGGTTCCCTTCTTATCTCATTTTATTTTATCCAAGTTCTCTAGCAATTCATCCTTTAACCATTCACATATGTCAATCTTAGCATTATTCAAGATCATCTCATGAGAACTATGAATGCATAAAATAGATACAGAATTAAGTTTGTTAGTTGAGCAACTTTATAACCAATGACCATACTTGCAATTTTAACATTGTTATCTTTTATATCATTAACCCTAAGTGATTTGTTGTCAAATATAGTGTCGGTTAAGCTCATAACCTCTCTGTTTGGAATTTTGTTTTTCTTGTCAGGCCTAGTACCGGTTGAGGGTAAACTAGTAACAACCTTTATAGCTTCCTTAGTGATCTTAAATACTAAGTCTAACCACATAAATTCACCGTGAACCCTGCTAATAACATAGTAGATGGTTTCATCTGAGAATTCTGATATATGGAGGATGTCAGTGAACCCTAAATCCTCAATAACCTTATGTGATGGTTTAACTACCCCATGTTTGTCAGAAATAAAATTCATAAACATATTCTTCAAATCTTCAGACCCTAAACTTTAAATGTTACAATGTATGTATGTCCTAGGGTCTTCAGCAAACACGACTCCCTTTAGGATTCTAGAAAATGCACCATTGGAGTCATCCAGTTTTTCTCTCTTAGGAATTATTTTGAAAATGGGTCTAGGTCATTTTATGTTCTCCACAATGGTAAGGTTTGCAATGAATTCAGGAACAGAGGATGAAGAAGCCATTGTGTAAGATAAATACATTTTAGCTAAGAAATCCTTGAATGCTCTAAAAAATATTTGCTTCTTTGCCTTTGGGATGCCTTTTCTCAATTTCGCTCTCTTCAAATGCTTAAATGCTTGGTGAGATGAAATGAAAAGTTACAGTATCTTTATAACCAAAAATTTAACTTGCAACCACAATAAATGCTTTGTTGGTGAAGTGAAAACTCCACATATCTACTGGTAAAGAATAATTATAACTTCTTACCACCAACTGAGCGTAAATGCATGATTTTCAATTATCTGCCTTACCCCTAAGGATTATTCCTTAGTTAGATAAAGAATCTCCTATCGGTGCAGGATTGCCCTGTTCTACCGGTGTAGAGATAGATTCATCAATTCTCTGATCTCTCTTCCTGATCCATTGTTTAGAAAATTCTTTCTTGATTTCATTCACCTTTTCTTTGCCTTTATCATTAGATCCTTTGTTGTTCGCCTGTACAATCTTACTTTATAATTTTTTTGCAATATGCCCAATCTTGTTACATGCATAACAAGTTACATTGTTTCTTTGAATAGCTTTTCCATAACCTTGACCAGTTTGAGTTCTGCATTGATTAGATAAATGTCCAAATCTACCACAAACATAGCATTTTACATTCATTCTACAATTTTCTAAGTTATGTCCATTTTTATTTCATTTGGAACATTGACCAGTGGATGAGTTTGTATTCCAATTATTCCTAAATCTGCACTGATTTGCTCTATGACCAAATTTGTTGCAATTAAAACATTTTCCATTGAATTTATAAGCATTAGGTTGCCTTACCGGTTTACTATGATCATGATTGTTTGTAGTCCCAAAACTTTCTCCATGTTCAAATCCAAGTCCAATTGTTGTCTCAAACTTTTCATTGGTACCAGTTTTAGAATCATCCTCAAGTTGTTAGGCTTCTACAAATAGAGGACTAGGCTCTAATACCAATTGTTAGATGCTAGGACAGTCCTGAAGACACTGAGAAGGGGGCTTGAACAGTGTCTAACTGGTAGATAAAATATTTAAACTTATTTGCAACTTTACAACCCAAATTAATATACCAGCAAACAAATAATACTGCAGTAAAGAGAAAAAAAAGTATAACCATCAATACACACCATAACACAAATATTTTTGGTGAGGAAACCCGGTAGGGGAAAAACCTTGGTGGGGTTTGTGACCCACAATATTTTCTCACTGACCAATATGAATAAATATTACTTGTACAATAGGGGCCTCCACATGTAGGAAGGCCAATTGCCTAGAGCTCACTGGTCAATACAAAAATGGAGTCCTACTTACTACAATTGGATGGTTAGATCCAATAATAATGTACTACTCAAAATAGCATCTACAATGCTGGATTCAGTACTGGTGTAAGCTCTATCTGATAACTTTGCCATAAACCTTGCTTTGCTCTTCTCTTCTCTTATTTGCTCTTAAAATAAATACATCAAAGTGCATATAATTATTCGCTAACATATACTGATTTCCATACATTACCTAATTACATTGCAAAATGACTTATAAGATCTCATACATATATGAGTCTTTACAGTACATCATATCGGTTATACAAATATAATTACAATACAAAACAATATTATTTCCAAGTCGACTCAGAGTGCCAGGATGATTTGTTATCAATGTAGACTGGATGCCGGTGTGAACAAGCTTGTAGTGCCTATCGGTGCTGGTAGATGATGTTTGTTGCTAGTATAGCCTATGAACCATGTTACTAGTTGGTTGTCATCAATGACAACATCAACTATTCTCATTTGAGTGTATAATGCCAACATCCGGCATAGTACAAGTTTTCTCTCCCCTTTGACAACAATGACAAAGGGAACCGAAAAAGTTTCTCTATCCCTTTTGTCTATTGGTTGCTTCTTCATTTTTGACCACTACGCTTTGCATAATCTCAAACAACAACACTTGAGATGAAGGGTGCAAACACTAAGTTACTCCAATTTTATATACCATTCTGATACAAATTGCATAATAACCTATTAGGGGTCCCATAGATACTGAGAGGGGGGGTGATCAGTATCTAACTAGTGATTAGAATTTAATAACTTAAAACATGCAAAACATAATATAACAGTGTACCGGTATGCAAGAAATAATGCAACAAATAGAATCAAGGACATCCACATGAAAAGAACACCATAACACAAGATGTTAACGAGGAAACCCGGTGTGGAAAAACCTCGGTGGGATTTGTGACCCACAATATTCACTCACTGGCCAATAAGAGAATATTACTTACAATAGGGGCCTGCACATGCAAGAAGGCCAACTACCTAGATCTCACTGCTCAATGGGAAGTCTCACTGACTTACAATAAGGATTATACAAATCCAATATCTTGTACTGCTTTACAAGAGCATCTTCAATGCTAGATTCAGTACTGTTTCCTGCTCTATTCTTTACATATACCCCTTGACCTATATTTCGCACATTAGGTCTACCTAATATTTTCCTTAATGCTTCTACATCACATTCTTCACATTACAAAATGCCTACAATGATCTCTTTTATATATAAGAGTCATTTTACAATTTTCCAAGTCGGCTTACAATAATAAACAAAAATATTATATAACAAAATCTTGTCGGCCTCTGTGCCAGTATACTTCCTTTCTTCTGTGCTAGTGTCGGTGTCTTGAGTGCCGGTATAGAGTGTGATCTGCTGATGCCGGTATAATGTCTTTACCTATGCCATAGGATTGCAAGGTTGCCATCAATGACAAAACCTTCAATCACATACAATGTCTCATTGGAGTGTGCATATGCCAACAATATGCCCCTTTGGCATTGATGGCAACACTCATGAGAAATTTCAAAAAGTATTCAAAAATGTGTAGTCCAGAAAAAATGTTACCAAAAATGAGAGAGCTCCCCCTGAGCATATGATTCCTGTCCTATGATTTGAATTTTCTCATCCCACTACTCCCCCTTTGGCATCAATGACAAAGGTTTTCAAGATGTCAGTAGAGTTTGTGGTTTCAACCTTGTAGCTGGGTAGTTATAATTTGAAAAAGGTCTCCTAAAATCAAGTTTATACTATCCATAAACTTCTTGCTATCCTTTATTGTTGTCTCTATTCTCTTCTTTGTACCAGTGAGATACTACAAATGCTCTACTGGTGTTTTTCTTCCCTATATTAATGCCTAAGAAATTTCCTTCTGCAGAGATGTTGGATAGTCCAATCTTGGACTTAGTTTAGATTTCAAATGTTTTGCCTTATTTATTATTCTTTCTTTCTCTCTTTCCAATTTGATTAGTTCTTCCTCAAAATTTGTTATCTTCTCCTCAAAAATTGATAGTGTATCAGGTGAGTTGACAAAATTATCTGCAAGTTTATTGATCTCATTCTGTACTTTGCTCATTTTCTTATCAATATCTACAGTCAAAAAGTTTGTTTTACAAGTATCTTTGTACAGATTTTTGTAATCTTTCAACAAATTACATAGTTCCGATAGAAGTGTGTCAAAATCTCTGTTACACTTCTTTATTTCCTCATCAAAGAATTTCTATTTTGCAACTTCTACTTTATCCTTCACTGACTCTTCTTTTATTTTCTCAATGTTTTCTGAGATATATTTACACAATGTATCCAATTGTCCTAAAATAAAATTATTGTCTATATTACAATTGGGAGCTATTACCTTCAAAATTGGTATGGAATCATCAATTTCTTTGTAAGCTTGTGAGTTGTAGTCAGTTATTTTCTTGATATAATCTAATAGCACCTCAGTCATATTTGTTGATTTATATCCTGATGATGATCCAACAGTCTGAGTATTGGTGGAAGTAACGAAGCTTGTATTGACCTCTGGTAGGTCTGTTTGTGTTTGCATTTCTTTAAGCACTAGTTTTCCTACCTCACTAGTTGCCGGTGGCATGTACCTATTTTGATTGTTGTTGTTCTGGAGTCTTTAGCTCTATTTGTTTCACTGTATGTTTCATTGCCTTAGTCTGTGTCTCAGTCTCTACCTTTTGCTCTTTATTTTCTACTGGTTTATCTATTTCCCCTCCTGCCGGAGGCTCACTAGCCATATCTGACTTAACAGTTGTATCTTTGTCTACTACTATGTTGATTATCTGAGTATCAACATTCACAGTATATAGGACTTCAAGATTAGGATTATTATCCTCTATATCCATACTCTTAGTTGTCGGTTGATCTTCAGTAGTTGTTGATTTTACCAGTGGAGTATTTAAAGAAAGTGGGGGTCAGTTGTCTCTAACCTTGATACTTGGTGGTCCACCAACTTTTCCTTTGTTTTTCCTTTGCTTCTTCTTGGGGTAAGTCTTTGTTTGTCCTTTTCTTCTTCTTGGGTGTCAGTTTCTTCTTTGGTGTGGCCTTTCTAACCGGAGATCTCACTGCTTGTTGCTTTTACCTTGTCCTCCTAGGTGAAGGTGTGGTTGCCGATGAGGGATCTCTTTTCCTTACAACTCTATTAAAAGTTGTAGGCATGTCACTTCCTGAAGAAGTACCTACCGGGGATAGGTGAGTTTCAGGCTGTGGAGCTGCTAACTCATCCTCTGTTATGCCGATTTTCTTCAATACATCTTCCTTAATGGCTTTTGCTTGTCTGGACCCTTTCCTTACAACTGCTGCAACCTTTTTCACCCTTTTCTTTGATTGTATTTGGCTTTCAATGGTTTCAGCACTACCAAATACTTCTTCTTTTGGTTCTTTGGGGGCTTCCAGAAGTGCTTTGGCATATGTTTCAACTATGCGATCATTTGTTTCATAGCCCATCTCAGTTACCCAAACTGTCCTTGGGATGACCGCTTCCATCTAGATTTCATCTTTCTTGATGACAAAGCATATATCATCTTTGTATTTGTCTACAATCTTATGTGATAACCTTACTATTTTCTTCATTTTGATCTTTAATGCCTGGAAAAAGTCATGAATATTGTTTTCCTTGTTCACACCCAAGTTATTGAATAGTTCAGTCAATTGTTTTCCTACCGATATGTCATATCCAAGTTCTTTGTAACCTATGTCGGGAACCTATTTTGTTATGTGTAGCATTAGGCATACTAACAAATTTCCAAATCTGAAAGTTCCTTTCTTGTCCTTCTTGATATTTCCAAGGTTGTCAATTAATTCATCCTTTAACCACTCACATATGTCAATTTTTGCATTATCTATGACCATGTCATAAACACTCTTAATGCTTAAGCTTGAAACTGAATTAAGTCTATTAGCATGAGTAGCTTTATACCCTAATATCATACTGATGAATCTCACATTGATATCTTTTACGTCATTAACCCTTAGAGACCTCTTGTCAAATGTTGCACCAGTTAGGTCTATAACTAGGTCATTGGAAACCTTCTTGGTTTTATCTGGTCTTTTACCAGTGGTCTATAACCCTATGACAACTTTCACAACTTCCTTGGTGATCTTATGGATTGCATCTAGCTAGAAAAATTTTCCATGTACCCTACTTAAAACTATCCTAATCACATCCTTTGGAAATTCAGGAATGCTAAGGATCTCTATAAATACTAGGGTCTCAATGATCTTGTGTTCATCCTTTACATTGCCGGTATTATCACATATCATATTTTTATATATGGTTTTAATTTCCTCATCTCCTAACTCTTCAATGTTGCAGTGGATGGACATTCTAGGGTCTTCATCATATACAACTCCATTAGTAATTTGAGAAAAAGCACCTAAGGTATCATCCTTCTTTGCTATCTCGAGAACTAACTAAAATACGGGCCTAGGTCTTTTTATTACTTCAACAATAGTAGGGTTTGCTATGTATTCAATTGCAGAGGTGGATTCCATGATTAAATACCTTTTACTACCTTGGATGGATGATTGCTTGGAGTGTGCTTGCTTCTTGCTCGAAATGCCTTAGCTCGAAGTCTTCGCGCTCTTAGAAAATTTGAAATCATGGTGAAATGAAATGGAGCCAAAACCTTAATTTTATAGTGTCTTTTCACCATCTAACACATTAATTGCATGCCAGTTAAGTATTCACTTAACATTGTCTGCCGATAATAAGTAATTTCCAACTTCTTATCTCTAACCGAGGGAATAATAGCACATCATTAGATTGCCAAACCCTCAAGGAATTTTTCTTCAATTAGATGAAGAACTTCCTACCGGTGGAGCACTACTCTATCCTTTTGGTGAAGTATCACTCTGTCCTACCGATGAAGCATTGGTTGGTTCTACCGGTGGAGGAGTATTCCCAATATTTAGATTAGCTTTCCTAATCCATTGTTTTGAGAATTCTTGCTTAACCTCTTCAACTTTTTCTTTACCTTTCAAGCTAGAACTTTTGTTGTCTACTGGTGTTCCTTTACTTCTACAAAATTTAGCAATATGCCCAATCTTGTTACATGCATAACAAGTTACATTATTTTTCTGAATAGCTTTTCCATAACCTATGTCGGTTTGTGTTCTGCATTGATTAGACAAATGTCCAAATCTTCCACAAACATAATATCTCACATTCATTCTATAGTTTTCAGAGTTGTGACCTACTTTGTTGCATTTAGAACATTGACCGGTGGGTGTGTTGATATTCTGATAATTTCTAGATCTACATTCATTTGCTCTATGACCATAATAATTACAGTTAAAGCATTTTCCATTGAATTTATAAGCATTAGGTTGTCTTACCGGTTTGCTGTGATCCTAAGTATTTGCAGTACTAGAGCTTTCACCAACTTCAAAGCTAACTCCAGAAGTGTCACCTTTAGGTTTTTGATTCTTCAGCAAGGTGCCAAGTTCCTCTGAGCTTTTCTTGACTTTTTGTTTGTGTTGATTTGCAGTTTCCAGTTCTCTTTCCAAGATTTATTTTTGTCTCATCAGTTCATTTGAGTCATTCTAAGTATGCATCAGATCTATCTTCAACATGTCATTTTCATAGCTAAGTCTTGTGTTCCATTTGCTGCATCACTTAGTCTTTTGGTTAATTCTTCTTCTTTCGTCTTCCTATCCTCAATTTCTTTGCAAAATCTCATAGTCATTTCCTGCATTTCATTTTTTGTTGTCATGATCTCTTGTTTCAACTTGCTTATCATATCATTAAGTGATTCCTTTTCATCATTCTCATTTTGTAATTTTTCACAAAGTTCTCTTCTCTTATTTCTTGCAACAGTAAAATTTTCTTGAAGTGCCTGAATGATATCTTGAGCTACCCTTAAATCATCTTCTAGTTTGATATTTTTCAATTTCTCTGCATCATAGTCTGTAAGAGCTCCTTCAAGTTGCTTCATCAGATTTTCCATCTTTACCGATGTCAAGATCTTCCTCAAGCTGTTAGGCTTCTAAAAATAGAGGACCAAGATCTGATACCAATTGTTAGGGGTCCCACAGATATTGAGAAGGGGGGGGGGGGTGATTTAGTATCTAACCGGTGATTAGAATTTAATAACTTAAAACATGCAGAACATAATATAATAGTGTATCGGTAGGTAATAAATAATGCAATAAACAGAATCAAGGACATCCACATGAAAAGGACACCATAACACAAGATGTTAATGAGGAAACCCAGTGTGGGAAAAACCTTGGTGGGATTTGTGACCCACAATATTCACTCACTGGCCAATAAGAGAATATTACTTACAATAGGGGCCTGCACATGCAGGAAGGTCAACTGCCTAGAGCTCAGTACTCAATGGGAAGTCTCACTGACTTACAATAAGGATTATACAAATCCAATATCTTGTACTGCTTTACAAGAGCATCTTCAATGCCAGATTCAGTACCGGTTCCTTCTCTATTCTTTACATATACCACTTGACCTATATTTCACACATTAAGTCTGCCTAATATTTTCCTTAATGCTTCTACATCACATTCTTCACATTACAAAATGTCTACAATGATCTCTTTTATATATGAGTCATTTTACAATTTGACAAGTCAGCTTACAATAATAAACAAAAATATTATATAATAAAATCTTGTCGGCCTTCGTGTCGGTATACTTCCTTTCTTTTGTGCCAGTGCTGGTGTCTTGAGTACCGGTGTAGAGTGTGATCTGGTGATGCCAGTATAATGTCTTTGTTGGTGCCATAGGATTGCAAGGTTGCCATCAATGACAAAACCTTCAATCACATACAATGTCTCATTGGAGTGTGCATATGCCAACATCACCCAATTGTTGAAAGGTGTGTCAGTGAATACTACTTACCTACTAGTCAGACTACATCTGCTCCATCTGATACCAATGGTACATTCTTAATCTATGGAGGCTACTCTGACACCAATCTGTTGATAGCAATCAGATACTAATCTTATATATTCTCCCCTTCTGTAGGTAACTCTCCCTCTTTATGCTCATAGCTGGTTAGTTGAGCCCTTTTCTCCTCCTTTGCAAGTTTTTCTACCCATAACTCAGACAACACTTCCTATAACCCAATGGCCCAATGAAAGATGAGCACATTCTTTTCCTTTTCTACTATACTCCTGAGCAACCTGATTGTGACTTTGATAGATAGACAAATTGAATAGGCACCTTCCCAAAGTCACTAATTACTAGTATGGTCAAACAACTACCTCATCTTCCATTGTGTTTAATATGTCTGATACCAATCAAAGGATATGGCTATGAATTCCCCCTGAACCACAAATCTCAGGTCTTCTTAGTCTGTCACATCCTAACTCGGTGCTTCAATCTGTACCTTGTGTCAATAGAAGTGAACATCTATGATCTGTAGATGATCTACCACTTCCATGAAGTCCATCATAATCATGTGATATCCTCTTTCATGACCACAATTCCAGCCTACATCAGCATCATGTCACATATCCAACTGGTTGACTCATCAGGATGTATGCACATGAGATCAACTACTGGTCCATCATATTTCTAGACAATGCTTCTCCAATATTGCCTAAGGCAAAATTTTCTCTTTCCAAGCCACTAGAGACACTGCAATGTTACTCGAATACATTGACTCACATATTCTACAATATCGATTACTATCCTTCTGTTAATATACAACACATGTTGGTTTACTATACCGGTCCAATATCTTTGTAGGTATACTTTGTCCACTGGCCCTTCTTCCTATGTCACATCCCACTGCTATCATTTTGCAATTTGTACCAACCACTTGACACTTGCAACAATGATCCATCTCACCTATGTGAATGTGTAGCCAAGATACTAATTGCACACACTCTATCAACTCAACTTCTCCCTCATACCGTAGTTGTCCACCATTACCTTTTTCCTTTTAAATATTCGGGGTAAATGATTTGATCAACATGTAGCTCCCCCTAAGGTTATGCATCTCCTTTAAACTTAATATCACCTATGCATTGAATGCACACTATCAGTTCATGGTCATGTTCTCTTCCTTCTTCCTCCATACCTTCTTAGTCTCCCTCCTCTCATTTTTAGTCTTTGGAATAGGTCTTATCTTCTTCTACTGATTGATTTTTGCTTTACCAGGCTCTACAGTATGACTAGATACATTTCTATAGTACATTCATGCCCACTGGATGATTGGAATACCTTCTATCAGACCAGTTTGATCTTTTTCTCATGATCATGCCATTGTAGCTAGCTACCAATTTCAACTAACTTCTTGATCTTGCAAGAGCATTTATCCTTTGGTTCCATGTAGGTCTTTTTCTTTTGTGCATTCTATCATCACTTCCATATTGAGCATTATTGTTATACTGACTGACATAGGACTGCAATTCTTCTCTCTACAGTCATGACATCTATGGCCAAAACCATTGGATCTTCCACAAACTAGATTGTCATTCCTAGAAAAAACCTTTTGTCTATTCCTAGACTTCTTTTTGCATTCCTTTGCCCTATGGCCATATCATTTACAAGAAAAGTAGTGATCGAAGACTGGAGGCTTATTACTTACAAATTTACTCTACAAAACATGAGGTGATCTTACCGGTTTGGCTTCTCCACTTCTACTTCTCTGGAACAACATCATCTGTTTGTCTTCTATCAATAGGGGATATTTTAGGCTTCCTTCTTGTATTCATGTTTCCGATGAACCTATCTTCTCTCATCTTTCTTTTTCCTTTAGGATCTGCATTATTTCTTCTAGCTACACGGGTCTTCATATTTAGCCTCATGTCATCATCAGTTGTAGTTACGTCAACCTTCTTTCTTAGAGCACTTCAGACTATGAAGGTCTGACTCTTGTTATCTCTACTTGATGAGACAAACTAAATGTCTTTGTGGGAGACATCCTTACTAGTTGAGCATTCACTAACAGCATATCCTAATCCTCTAGTATCCTTGGAGTGTTTTTTATTACTCAATGTTTTGTCCAAGGCCTCAGTGGTGCCATCATAGGGGATCCTTACCTTGAGCTCATCTTGACACTTCTCAAGGTCTTTCTTGGTGTTCTCCATAATGAAACAAATAATTAACACAATGCAACCATGCCACATAACACCATGCTTTGTACGTGGAAAACTCAATAAAGGGAAACACCATGGTGGGAAGCCTACCCATAGTCAGATGATACTTTTGCAGAAAGTATGTGATACAATAAGGGGCATACACATGAAGGAAGGCACACTACCTAGAATGTACTACTCATTACAAAGGGGTCCCATTGACTACAGAGAGGTTATAATGACCTCAAAATAATTGGACAACAATCCAGAAGAAGGAACTGCCAGTGATAGCATCTACCATGCCTGATTACAGTCCCAGTTAAGCTCAATACCAGAGGTCTTTGAACTCTTACATAAATCCAATTCAATCACCTATGATTGACCAAATCTCCTTTGCATATGATATTTCATTCCATGGCCATGACCATTACAACTACCACCACTACAATCTATAATGAGATCTTACATCAATTTATACAGACCCTAAGGCCTAAACCAATTAGGTTAGCCAACTAAAAGATATTACAATAAGATCATTACATACATCCATATTACAATGATATGCCATGTCAGCTTTAGACCAAAACAACATTAACCAATCCATAAATCATCCTAGTAATGTGTAGAGAACATGTTAACATGATACCGGTCCAAAACCTGGATAGGTACCAGACCTAATTTGGGTCCACCATGCCAAAGCGATATCTCTAATTAGTTGAGGCATGAATAAAGATAACCTTCTACATCCTAAATTCCATCTAGAAGCAGCACCAATGCCACTTGTGCATCCTGTCAATGTTTCTTAGTAAAAGCTCTACTAGTAAAACCTTAAACCCTTACCGGTATAGGCTTACTAGAGTGTATGATAGCATCCGATCACGAAGTCAATACCAACTGACCAAAATATATTTCAAAAACATGTAACACATCAAACCAAACATATTCCATTGATCCCAACATGTCAGGAGTATCCAACTAATAGTCCCTTCTACCAGTAACACAAGTTCTTATACTAGTAACCAAAATCTATCTATCGATAACCAACCATAGTAGCTAGTTTTGACATCAATGAAAAAATATCAATGCAACACATAATTAATTGCTTCATATTTCCAACAATCTTCCCCTTTGTCATTTATGGCAACACTAGATGTGAAAAAGAAAACATCTAAGTGCCAAGAAATGCCTAACATTTCTCATAGAAGATATAACAATGAAAAACTAAAAAATCCTAGCAACTCCCCCTAAGGAGTGCAATCCAAATTGAAACTAATCTAAAACTCTCCCACAAACATTATTTTTCACATATAACTCTCCCCTTTGACATCAATGCCAAATATATGACATAGATATCAAAATTTTGTGAATCTCAAAGATGACTACTCCCACTGAGTAGTAGCACCACTACATCAAATCAGAGCAAAGGATAAAGTTGATGATGCATACCGGACTAATGTTCTACTCCCTCAGTTAAGTTTCTACTGGGGAGTTAGATACCCCTAACCTATCTCTCAAATATTCAAATTATTTCTTAGACATTGGTTTAGTGAATATATTTGCAATCCGCACTTTAGTGTTCACATAGACCAATTTGACTTCCTTTTCTTCCACCTTTTCCTTCAAAAAGTTATATTTTATTGAAATGTGCTTAGTCTTAGAGTGAAATATTGGATTTTTAGACATGTTAATAGCTACAGAGTTCTCACAATAGATAACTACCGGTTCACTACAATTTACCTTGATATCCTTCAACATTTGCTTCATCCACAAGACTTGGGTGCAATTAGTTGTTGCTGCAACATATTCAGCTTCTACAGTAGATAAAGAAATGCATGATTGTTTTTTGCTGATCCATGAAACCAATTTATTTCCAAAAAAGAAAGCTCCACCATAAGCTCTCTTCCTATCATCAGTATCTCCTACCCAATCTGAATCTCTATATGCACATAAAGTGAAGTTATCATCTCTAGGGTATCATAAGCCATATTCTATTGTCCCTTGCAAATACCTGAATATCCTTTTTACTGCACATTCATTATTTTCTTTAGGATTACTTTGATATCTTGAAACAATACTTACTGCATTCATAATATTTTGTCTAGTCTGAGTTAGATATAACAAGCCACCAATCATAGACTTATACCTTGTCGAATTTACTGGTGCAGATGTGTCTTTGATAGATAATTTCTCACTTGTCACCATAGGAGTACTTACTAGTTTAGAATTATCCATACCAAACTTCTTCAACAATTCACTTAGATACTTAGTTTGACAGATAAAAATACCTTTGTTAGTTTGAGTAATCTGCAAACCTAAGAAAAATCTCATCTCACTAATCATAGACATTTCAAATTCATTCTTCATATTATTAGAGAATTCCATGCATAATTTATCTTCACCTCTAAAAATGATATCATCAACAAATAATTCAATAATTAGAATATCATCATCAGTGATCTTTTAACATAAATTACTATCAACACTTCCTTTGGTAGAAACAAAATTCAAAAGATATTTATCCAACCTTGCATACCAAGCTCTAGGAGCTTGTTTCAATCCATATAATGCTTTCCTTAATCTACAAACCATATCTTTGTCATCTGTTAGTGAAAATCCATCAAAATGCTCAATGTATACTTCTTGCTCAAGTTCACCATTCAAAAATGCACATTAACATCCATTTGATAGACCTTATAGTTCTTGTATGCTGCATAGACAAGAAATAGTCTAACAACTTCAATTCTAGATACTGATGCAAATGTCTCACCATAATCAATTCCTTCCATTTGAGAATATCCTTTACAAACTAGTCTAGCCTTGTTTCTTACAACTTGACCATCCTCATTTAGTTTGTTTCTAAAAACCCATTTAGTTTCAATAACATTCTTATTTTTAGGCCAGGGAACTAAAGTCCAAGTGTTATTCTTCATTATCTGATGTAATTCATCTTCCATAGCCTTTAACCAATGTTTATCTTTGCAAGCTTCAATAAAAGATGCTGGTTCAATTTGAGAAATAAGACATAGCTCTTCATTTGCTAGTCTTCTTCTTGTCATAACTCTCTAGTTCCTATCTCCAATTATTTGATCGTCGGAATGATTTAACCTTACATACCTTTGTGTCTTCTGAACTTCAAGTTCTCTATTCTGATCATTAGTCACAGTTGAATTTTCTGATTGTTCTGGTGTAATTGTCTCAATGTCTTGTCCCCGTTGAGGCATTGTTGGTTTAGTTATGATCATTTCCACTGCTGGTTCCCTATCATATGATATATCTTGATCTTTGTATTGCTCATCCACTTTCACATTTGTGCTCTCCATAATTTTTTGTAATCTTTTGTTATAACATCTATATGCTTTTCTCTGAACTGAATATCCAAGAAATATCCCTTCATCACATGTAGGATCAAAATTCCAAATTGAATCATCCCTTTTGATATAACATTTAATTCCAAAAATTATGAAATATTTAAGAGTAGGTGTATGTCCAAACCATAATTCATAAGGAGTCTTACCGGTTTCACCTTTGATATGAAATCTGTTGAATGTGTAGACTATTGTAGTCACTGCTTCTCTCCAGTAGATGTGAGGAAATTTGGCTTCCATCATCATGGATCTTGATGCATCCAAAATGGTTCTATTCTTCCTTTCCACTACTTCATTCTACTAAGGAGTTCGAGGTGTAGATAATTGTCTCCTAATTTCATTTGTCTCATAATAACTGTTAAATTCATGAGAAGTGAACTCACCACCTTGATCTGAAATCAGACATTTGATTTTCAATCCACTTTATGTTTCCACCTTTTCTTTAAAGATCTTGAATTTCTAAAAAGCTTCAGACAACTCCCTTAGAAAAGTCACCCACATCATTCTAGAATAATCATCAATTATTAGCATGAAATACCTATGACCTTGAAAGCTTCTGGTCCTTGCTAGACCACATAAGTCAGTATGAATCAAATCAAGAAAATCATTAGATTTATCATGTATGCTCTTAAAATAAGTTCTAACTATTTTCCCAATTGACATTCCTTACATACCAGATTATGAGGCTTTATAATCTTAGATATATCTCTATCTGCCTTTGTTAAACTAATCTTAACAATACAATCAAAATTAACATGACACAACCTCTTATACCATAACCAACTCTCATCAATATGAGCAATCAAACATGTCTTATTACCAATGTTCAAGTGAAATAGATTACCTCCAGTCTGAGTACCAGTTGCAATCTCCAAACCATTTTTGTTAATGATTTTGCATTTTCTATCTTTTAACTAAAGTTGGAATCCCTTATCCACCAATTGAATAACACTTAAAATATTATGCTTTAAACCTTCTACATAATAAAAATTATTAGTATTATGCTTGCTATCCAGAGAAATAATACCTCTACCTTTGATCATACATGCTTTGTCATCCCCAAATATGACTTGACCGCCATTGTATTCTTGCAGGGACAAAATTTTTCTTTTTTCTCCTGTCATATGATGTGAGTGTCCACTATCAATTACCCATTTATCATTGTCTTCAAATTTTGTTGCAAGGGCCTTTTCCTCATTCTTGATAGCCGGTTCCAGTTTATCTTCCTTTAAAGCATAGAACACCCATTCCTTTCCATTGTTGGACCCACTAGGAGAGTCTCCTATCGTTTCATCCTCTGAATCATCACTTACTCTTTCCTCATCCACTATGTAGCATTGTTTGTTTTTCTTGAATCTATATTTGTTTTGATTAGGCTGAAATGATTTCTTAACTCTTTCTTCAAATCTTGCATTCCTTTCAGGACATCTAGATGCAAAATGACCAATCTTATTACATCCAAAACATTTAAAAGGTATTTTTTCTTCATACTTACTTCCTGTCAGTCCTTTAGGTACTCTTCTAGCAAATAAGGCTTCAAGTTTCTCAAATTGTTCATCCTCTTTCCTCATATCTTCCAATTCTTTTGCATATAGGGTTTTCCAATCACTTTTGCTGGTAAATGATGATGCATGAAAAGCAGGTTCAGATTTTGCAGCTCCAGAGGGTCCAAATTCTTCAAGCTCAAAAGCAGATAATTGCCCAATTAGAATGTCTCTGTTAACTGAAGTGTTTGCCATTGTTCCCAATTCATTAATTTCAGTAGCCTTCAACTTGTAGGATGGTGGTAGGGCTCTCAAGACTTTAGAAACTATTTCATCTTCACTTAGAGATCCTCCACAACATTGAATTCCCATGACAATCTCATTTACTATTTCCATAATTGTAGCAATTCTTTCATTATCTTCCATCTTCAAGTTCTCATATCTTACCTAGTAACCATCAATTTTAGCAATTTTTATAGTAGGGTCACCTTCATTCAGAGTTTGCAATTTATCCCACATAACCCTTGCTGATGATTTATCAATCAATCCCATGATTTGGTGATCAGTGAGTGCACACAAGAGGGCTTCTCTTTCCCTGCAATCATTTTCAATATTCTTGTCTAAGTTTGTAGGAGTAGGGTTGCTAGATGTCGGATCATAAGGTGTGTATCCTTTCTCAGTGATCTCCCAAATATCCTTGTCAAGACATCTAATATGACTCTCCATTCGGATTTTCCATATCCCATAGTTTGTTCCATCAATCTTAGGGATTTCTCTTCTAAAAAAAGTTGCCAGTGGATTTGAAGTATTAGTTCCCATAGGATCTACCTCAAGTGGTTAAGCTTTTGCAAAAGAGGACCAAAGCTTTGATACCAATTGTTAGGATAACTAGTGGACAATTGGGAGGGGGGGGGGAGTGAATCATTTGTCAACAAATTATATTATTCAAACCACTTAATAACCTTTAACCGGAGCACATAAACATTGAATACTAGAATACCAGGAACAAATACCGGTAAGCAATAAAACTTAATAATGAAACAGAGAATTAACACAATGCAACCATACCACATAACAACATGATTTGTACATGGAAAACCTGGTAAAGGGAAAAACCATTGTGGGAAGCCTACCCACAGTTAGATGATACTTCTGCATAAAGTATGTGATATAATAAGGGGTCTGCACATGCAGGAAGACATACTTCCTAGAGCGTACTACTCATTACAAAGGAGTCTCGCTCACTACAGAGAGGTTATAACCACCTCAAAATAATTGGACAATAATCCAGAAGAATGAACTGCCAATGATAGAATCTACCATGCTCGATTATAGTCCTAGTTAAGCTCAATATTGGAGGCCTTTGACCTCTTACATAAACCCAATTTAGTCACCTATGATAGACCAAATCTCCTTCGCATATGATATTTCATTCCACAACCATGACCATTACAACCACCACCACTATGATCTATAATGAGATCTTACATCAATTTATATAAACCCTAAGGCCTAAACCAATTAGGTCAGCCACCTAAAAGATATTACAATAAGATCATTACATACATCCATATTACAATGATATGTCGTGTTGGATTTAGACCAAAACAACATTAACCAATTCATAAATCATCCCCGTAACATGTAGAGAACACATTAACATGATATCGGTCTATAACCTATACAGGTACCATACCTAATTTGGGTCCACCATGCCAAAGTGATGTCTCCAATCAGTCAAGGCATGAACAAAGATCACCTTCTCCTTCCTGAATTTCATCTAGAAGCTATACTAACACCACTTGTGAATCTTGTCAAAGATTCTCAGTAAAATCTCTACTGGTAAAACCTTAAAAACTTACCTGTATAGGCTTACTAGAGTGTATGATAGCATCGGATCACCAATTCAATACCAACTAACCAAAACATACTCTATAAATATATAACACATCAAACCAAACATATTCTATTGATCCAAACATGTCGGTAGTATTCAACTGATAGTCCCTTCTACCGGTAATTGAAGTTCTTATATCGGTAACCAACCATAATAGCTAGTATTGACATCAATGATAAAACATCAATACAACACATAATCAATTCCTTCATATTGCCAATAGGATTGACAAGACTCAGGAGACCATTTACAACTGACATCTAGACATCATACCCCAGAGAGGATAGGTAGACTTCAATTTTGCAACACCTAATTGAATAGTTAGACCAATTAAGTACTAGAGTAGATATTGACTCAAAACAAACCATTGTCTCCTTATACCAGAATCTACCCAAGCTAGAGAAAGCTTATCAAACCGGGAACCTAGGCTATGATACCAATTGTTGGACACAATATGCCACTGAGAGGGGGGGTGAATCAGTGGTTTCCAAAACTCTTACTCGTTTAGTCCTAAGAGTGAGTACTAGTTAGCAATGAAAACAATAAGAAAACCTACTGGTGAGATAAGGAAATGTTAGTATAACCAGTGAACAACTGAGAGGGGGGGGTGAATTAGTTGTTAATAGATTAACATTTAATCCACAATACAATCTTAAACCAGAGCACATAAGTATTTAAATACCAATAAAGCATAAACAAATTTCGATAGACACAGATACTGGTAAACAATGTAACTCAACAATTAAACAGATAATCAATGCAAATTAACCATACCACATAACACCATGATTTCTATGTGGAAAACCCAGAAAGCGAAAAACCATGGTGGGAAGCCTACCCACAGTTAGATGATACTTCTGTAGAAAGTATGTGATACAATGAGGGGCCTGCACATGCATGAAGGAACACTTCCTAGAGCATACTGGTCATTATAAAAGAGTCTCACTGACTACAGAGAGGCAACAACACTCTCAAGATAAATCAACAACAATCCAGAATAATGAACTACCAGAGATAGCATCTAACATGCCTGATTACAATACTGGTTAAGCTCAATACTGGTGGTCTTTGACCACTTCCTTAATCCCAATTCGATCCTCAATTATCGACCTAAACTTCTTTGCATATGATATTACAATTCATGACCATGATTCCCGATCTACAATGAGATATTACATTCATTTATACCAACCCTAAGATCTAATCCAATTAGGTCGGCCACCTAAAAGATATTACAACAAGATAATTACACAAATCCATATTACAATGATATGCCATGTCAACTTAAGACCAAAACAACAATAACAAATCCATAAATCATCCCGAAACATCCTGGTAACATGTAGAGTACACGTTAACATGATAAAGGTCTATAACCTAGATAGGTACCTAACCAATTATGGGTCCACCACTCCAAAGCAATATCTTCAAGAAGTTGAAGCATGCTCAAAGAACATCTTCAACATCCTAAAATCCATTTAGAAGTCGCACCAACACCACTTATGCATCATGTCACGATTCCTCAGTGAAAGCTTTGCCGGTAAAACATTAAACCAATGCTGGTAAGGGTTTACAAGGGTGTATGATAGAATCCGATTACCAAGTCCATACCAACTGACCAAAACATATCCCAAGAGAATGTAACACATAAAATCAAACATACTCCATTGATCCAAACATTCTGGAAGTGTCTAATAGATAGTCTCTTCTGTCGGTAACACTAGATGTTCTACCGGTAACCAAAATCTATCTATCGGTAACCATCCATAATAGCTAGTGTTGACATCAATGACAAAACATCAATGCAATACATAATAAATTCATCCATAATGCCAACAATCCCCCCCTTTGGCATTGATAGCAACACTAGATGTGAAAAACATCTAAGTACCAAGAAATGCCAAACAAGTCTCCCCTTGTGGAAGACAACCATCAATCTCCTGAATATCAATAACTCTCCCTATGTGAATGATATCTCTTTAAAGTTTTGAATAATTTTCTCCCCCTAATGTAGACAACTCCCTTTTATTTTTCACATCAATATCTCCCCCCTTTGAAATCAATGCCATAAATCTGATAAAAATATCAAAGCAATAATGTAATCCACAAAGCTAACTACTCCCCCTCAGTAGTACCACCACTCATCAGTGCCAGAATGAATAATATCTCTGATAATGCATGTCAGACTGATGACAAACTGCATCAATCAAGTCTCTGTCGGAGGGGCAGAAACCCCTAACTTGTCTCTCAAATACTCAAATGATTCCTCACACATCGGTTTAGTGAATATATCTACAATCTATTCTTTAGTGTTCACATAAACCAATTTGACTTCCTTTTCTTCTACCTTGTCTTTCAAAAAGTTATACTTTTTTGATATATGCTTAGTCTTAGAGTGAAATACCAGATTTTTAGATATGCCAATTGGTGCAAAGTTATAATAGTAGATAACTACCAGTTCACTACAATTTGCCTTAATATCCTTCAACATTTGCTTCATCCACAAGACTTGAGTGCAATTAGTTGTTGTTGCAACATACTCAGCTTCTACAGTAGATAAAGAAATGCATGACTATTTTTTGTTGATCCATGAATACAATTTCTTTCCAAGAAAGAAAGCTCCACTAGAAGTTCTCTTCCTACCATCAGTATCTCCTACCCAATCTGAGTCAATATATGCACATAAAGTGAAATCATCATTTTTAGAATACCATAAGTTATAATCTGTAGTTCCTTGCAAATACTGAAATATACTCTTTACTGCTCATTCATGATTTTCTTTAGGATTACTTTGATATGTTCAAACAATACTTACTGCATTCATAATATCTGGTCTAGTCTGATTTAGATATAACAGGCTACCAATCATAGACTTATACCTTGTCGGATTTACCGATGTAGAAATATCCTTGATAAATAATTTCTCACTTGTCACCATAGGAGTACTTACCGGTTTGGAATTATCCATACCAAACTTCTTCAACAATTCCCTTGGATACATAGTTTAATAGATAAAAATGCCTTTTTCAGTTTTAGTAATCTACAAACCTAAGAAAAATTTCATCTCACCAATCATGGATATTTCAAATTCATTCTTCATATTGTTACCAAATTCCATGCACAATTTATTTCCTCCTCCAAAAATGATATCATCAACAAATAGTTCAATAATCAGAATATCTTCATCAGTGATCTTATAATATAAATTACTATCAGCATTACCTTTAGTAAAACCAAGCTTCAAAATATATTTATCATGTTAGGATTCCCACAGATACTGAGAGGGGGGGGGGTGAATCAATATCTAACTAGTAGGTTGAATTTCTTAACTTAAAACATGTAGAACATATTATAATAGTGTACCAGTATGCAAGAAATAATGCAAAAAATAGAATTAAAAGAAACCACATGAAAAAAACACCATAACACAATGATTTAACGAGGAAACCCAGTGTGGGAAAAACCTTGGTGGGATTTGTGACCCACAATATTCACTTACTAGCCAATAAGAGAATATTACTGCTACAAGAGGGGCCTGTACATGCAGGAAGGCCAACTGCCTAGAGCTCACTGCTCAATGGGAAGTCTCACTGACTTACAATGATGGATTATATAAATCCAGTATCTTGTACTGCTTCAAAATAGCATCTATAATGCCAAATCTAGTACCAGTTTCTGCTCTACTTCTTACATAAACCCTTAACCTATAATTCGCATAATAGGTCTACTTTATTTCACCTAAATATAATCTTCTTACTTACTTCCAAATGTTCTACAATGATCTCTCTTATATAAGAGTCATTTTACAATGATTCCAAGTCGACTTACAAAGATTTTACAATAATAAACAAAATATAATATAACAAAAATCTTGTCAGCTTTTGTGTCGGTATGCTTCCTTTCTTTGCCAATGTCAGTGGTCTGAGTGCTGGTGTAATGCCTTGTTAATGCCATTAGATTGTAAGGTTGCCATCAATGACAAAACCTTCAATCACCTACAATGTCTCATTGGAGTGTGTATATGCCAACAATCTCCCCCTTTGGCATTGATGGCAACACTCATGAGAAAATTCAAAAGTGTATCCAAAATTTGTAATCCAAAAATGTTGCCAAAAATATAAGAGCTCCCCCTAAGCAGATAAGTCTTTTGCCGGTTATTTTCTCATACTACTACTCCCCTTTTGGCATCAATGACAAAGGTTGCCAAGATGTCAGTAGAGTTGTAGTCTCACTCAACCTTGTAACTGGGTGGTTACAATTTGAAAAAGATTTGCCAAAATCAAGTTTAAACTTTCCATAACCTTCTTGCTGTCCTTTATTGCTATCTCTATTCTTTTAACTGTACCAGTGAGGTGCTGCATATGTTCTATCAATGTTCTCTATCCCTGTACTAGTGCCTCAGATATTTCCTTCTGTAATGATGCTAGATAGTCCAATCTTGGACTCAGTCTTAGTCTCAAATGCTTTTCCTTATTTACTATTCTCTCCTTTTCTCTTTCTAACTTAAGTAATTCTTCCTCAAAATGTGTTATCCTTTGCTCAAAAATTGATAATGTATTCGGTGAGTTAACAAAATTGTCTACAAGTTTATTGATTTCATCATGTACCTTGCTCATTTTCTTATCTATGTCTATTGTCAAAAAGTTTGTCTTGCAAGTATCTTTGTACAGAGTTTTAAATTCCTTTAATAAGTTACATAGTTCTGGTAGAAGTGTGTCAAATTCCCTAGTACACTTCTTTATCTGATCTTCAAAGAATTTTTGCTTTTCAATTTCTACCTTATCCTTCAATGTCTCTTCCTTTATTTTCTCAATAGTCACTATGTTCTCAGTGATGAATCCTTATTGTCTATGTTACAGTTAGGAGTTATTACCTTCAAAATTGGGATTGTGTCATCTATAGCTTTATAAGTCTGTGAACTACAATCTGTTATCTTTTTGATGGAGTCCAAAAGTACTTTAGTTACATTTGTTGATTTGTAACCTGTTGAGGAGGAACCAACATTTTGAATTTGGCTGGTGGAGGAAGTAACCAAGCTTGCAGTGACCTCTTATAGGTTAGCCTATGTTTCCATTTCTTTAAGCAATGGTTTTTGATCTTCTCCTATTGCCGGTGGCACTGTTTCCATGTGAACCTATTCCTGTTCCGGAGCCTATTCCTCTGCTTGTCTCTCTATTTGTTGCTCTATTTTCATTTCAGTCTGAGTCTCTATCTGTTGTTCTATGTTATCAACTTAAACTTTCCTTTTAGTATTGTCAATGTTGTCAGTTGTTGGTGGCTTACTAGCCATATTTGTCTTGCCGGTTATTTCTTTGTCTATCACAATGTTGACCTTTTGTGTATCAACATCAACTATGTATAGTACCTTAGGATTAGGATTTGTATCCTCTATGTCCATATTCTCATCTACCGGTTGATCTTCAGTAGTTATTACCAGTGATGTAATTTGAGGTCGTGGGGATAAGTTATCTTTTACTTTGATGCTCAGAGGTCCACCAACCTTTTCTTTTCCTTTGTCTCTCTCCTTATGGTATACCTTTATTGGTTTGGGGTTCCTGTACTCTTCCTATTTTTCTTTCTCAACAAGAAATATGTCCCATGCATTTTTTGTTTCCTCTGTTACTTCATTCACTCTTCCAACCATTAATGCAATATGTCGGTGTGCAGTAGAGAATACTAACTGGTTGGCTTTTGCAATTAAGTCATCTATCTCCTTAGGTGAGTTTACTGGGTAAACAACAAGTAACTTTTCAATTTTGGTTTTCTTATCAAGATCTACAACAACTTGACTTCTTGCTTCTAGTTTTTTGAACAATTCATCTGGTAGATCATCTATTACCTCCATTAAGAACTTCTTATAGATGTCCATGTGTAAAATAACATTGTTTTCAACTTGTTCTTTGTCATCTGCTGATAGTATATCATAGACCTTTCCTATGTTCTTAAGTTTCCCTTCCTCTGTGATTTTATATAGCAATTTGTCAAGAGGGGCCATGTTTTGTTTAGTCTTCTTCTTCTTTGGTGTCAATTTTTTCTTTGGTGTTGTCTTCCTAACTGGAGACCTCATTGCCTGTTGTTTTTGTCTATTCCTTCTAGGCGAAGCTATGGATGCTGGTGAAGGATCCCTTTTCCTTACAACTCTTTTGAAAGCTACAGGCATGTCACTTTTCAAAGAAGTAGCTACTGGTGATAGGTGAGTCTCAGGCTATAGAGATCCTAACTCATCCTCAGTGATACCAGTTTGTTTAAATACATCTTCTTTAATAGCTTTAGCCTATCTAGAACCTCTTCTCACATCTGCTTCAACCTTTTTCACTTTCTTCTTAGATTGAATTTGTTTTTCTATGGTCTCAGCACTACCAAATACTTCTTCCTTTGGTTCATTTGGTGCTTCCAAAAGTGCTTTAGCATAAGTTTCAATTATATGATCATCAGTCTCATAACCCATCTCTGTTACCCAAATTGTTCTTGGGATGACTACTTCCATCCAGATCTCATCCTTTTTTATTACAAAACATATATAATATTTTCATTTGTTGACAATTTTTTGTGATACTCTGATTCTTGTGTTCATCCTAACCTTTAGTGCTTGAAAATAGTCATGAATGTTCTTTTCTTTGTTCTCACCCATGTTATTGAATAGGTCTGTTAACTGTTTTCCTACCAGTATATCAAATCCAAGGTTCTTATGGCCAATACCGAGAACCTATTTAGTTATGTGTAGCATCATGCATACAAAGTAGATTTCCAAATCTAAATGTTCCTTTCTTATCCTTCTTGATTTTGCCTAAGTTGTCAATCAACTCATCTTTTAACCATTCACATACATCAATTTTCACATTGTCTTTAACCATGTCATAAGCACTTTTAATGCATAAACTGGAAATTGAGTTAAGTCTATTTGCATGAGTTGCTTTGTACCCTAAAATCATGCTAACAAATCTCACATTTATATCAGTCGCATCATTAACTCTCAGAGACCTTCTGTCTGATGTTACACTAGTTAAGTTCATTACTAGGTCATTGGAGACCTTCTTAGTCTTGTCTGGTCTGTTACTGGTGGAAGGTAACCCTGTTACTTCTTTTACAGCTTCCTTTGTTATTTTGTGTACTGAATCAAGCCAAAAGAATGAACCATGTACCCTGCTTAAAACTATCCTAATCACCTCCTTGGGAAATTCAAGAATGTAGAGGATTTCAGTGAATCCTAGGGTTTCAACAATTTTATGTTCAGGTTTTACATTACTGGAATTGTCACATATAATAGTCTTATACATGCTTTTAATTTTCTTCATCTCCTAATTCCTGTATGTTGCAATGAATATATATTCGGGGATCTTCTACAAAAACAACTCCCTTTGGAATTTGGGAAAAAGCTCCTACATTGTCATCTTTCTTAGCTACCTTAGGAACTAATTGAAATATAGGCCTAGGGCATTTTATAACCTCGACTACTATAGGATTTGCTATGAATTTGGGTGCAGAGGAGGATGCCATGATGATAAATACGTTTTTTTGCCTTTGGATGGATTGATTTCTGAAGTGCTTTGCCTCTTTGCTCAAAATCCCTTAGCTCTACAAATTTCATGCTCTTCAAATGTTTGAAATCTCAGTGAAGTGAAATGGAGCCAAAACCACAAATTTATAATGTTTATTTGCCATCTACCACATTTAATGTATGCCGGTTAAGTAGCCACTTAAAATTGTTTGTCAGTATAGAAGTAATTTCCAACTTCTCACCATTAACCGAGGGAATTATAGCATATGTCTCATTTATTGCCAAACCCTCAAGAAAATTTTCTTCAATTTGATGAAGAGCTTCCTGCCGGTGGAGTATTACTCTGTCTTGTCGGTGAAGTATCACTCTATCCTGTCGGTGAAGTGTTGATTGGTTCTACCGGTGGAGGAGTATTCCCAACAATATTTAGGTCTGACTTTCTAATCCATTGTTTTGAGAATTCTTGCTTAACCTCTTCAACTTTGTCTTTACCTTTCAAGCTAAACTTTTGTTGTCTGTCGGTGATCCTTTACTTCTATTAAATTTTGCAATATGCCCAATCTTGTTACATGCATAACAAATCACATTATTCTTCTAAATAGCTTTCCCATAACCTATGCTGGTTTGTGTTCTGCATTGATTAGATAGGTGTCCAAATCTTCCACAAACATAACATCTCACATTCATTTTGCAATTTTTTGAGTTGTGACCAACTTTGTTGCATTTTAAACATTGACTAGTGGGTATGTTGATATTCTGATAATTTCTAGATCTACATTCATTTGCTCTATGACCATACTTATTATAGTTAAAGCATTTTCCATTGATTTTATAAGCATTAGGTTGCCTTACCGGTTTGCTATGACCCTGTGTATTTGTAGTACCGGAGCTTTCACCAACTTCAAAGCCAATTCCAGAAGTGTCACCTTTAGGTTTTTTATTCTTCAGCAAGTTACCAAGTTCCTCTGAGTTTTTCTTGAATTTTTCTTTATGTTGATTTGCAGTATCTAGTTCTCTTTCTAAGACTTCTTTTTGCCTCATCGGTTCATTGGAGTCATTCTGAGTGTGCATCAGATCTGTCTTCAATGAATCATTTTCATAGCTAAGTCTTGTGTTTTCATTTGCAGCATCACTTAGTCTTCTAGTCAAATCTTCTTCATTCTTCTTTCTATCTTCAATTTCTTTACAAAATCTCATAGTCATATCCTGCATCTCATTCTTTGTTGTCATGTTCTCTTGTTTCAGCTTGTTTATCATATCATTAAGAGTTTCTTTTTCATCATTCTCATTTTGCATCTTTTCACAAAGTTTGCTTCTCTTGTTTCTTGAAATGGTAAGATTTTCTTGAAGTGTCTGAATGATATCCTGGGCTGCCTTTAGATCATCTTCTAGTTTGATATTTTCCAATTTCTCTGCATCATAGTCTGAAAGAGCTACTCCTAGTTGCTTCATCAAATTTTCCATATCTACCAATGTCAAGATCTTCCTCAAGCTGTTAGGCTTTTGAAAATAGAGGACCAAGCTTTGATACCAACTATTAGGATTCCCACAGATACTGAGGGGGGGGCTGAATTAGTATCTAACTAGTAGGTTGAATTTCTTAACTTAAAACATGTAGAACATATTATAACAGTGTACTGGTATGCAAGAAATAATGCAATAAATAGAATTAAAAGCAACCACATGAAAAACACACCATAACACAATGATTTAACAAGGAAACCCGTTGTGGGAAAAACCTCGGTGGGATTTGTGACCCACAATATTCACTTACTAGCCAATAAGAGAATATTACTGCTACAAGAGGGGCCTGCACATGCAGGTAAGCCAACTACCTAGAGCTCACTACTCAATGGGAAGTCTCACTGACTTATAATGATGGATTATATAAATCTAGTATCTTGTACTGCTTCAAAATAGCATCTATAATGCCACATCTAGTACCGGTTTCCGCTTTGCTTCTTACATAAACCCTTAACCTATAATTCACATAATAGGTCTATCTTATTTTGCCTAAATATAATCTTCTTACTTACTTCCAAATGTTCTACAATGATCTCTCTTATATAAGAGTCCTTTTACAATGATTCCAAGTCGACTTACAAAGATTTTACAATAATAAACAAAATATAAGATAACAAAAATCCTATCGGCTTCTGTGCCGGTATGCTTCCTTTTTCTGCCGGTGTCGGTGGTCTGAGTGCCGGTGTAGAGTCTGATCTTGCTAGTGCCAGTGTAATGCCTTGCTGGTGCCATAGGATTGTAAGTTTTCCATCAATGACAAAACCTTCAATCACCTACAATGTCTCATTGGAGTGTGTATATGCCAGCATATCAAACCTTGCATACCTAGCTCTAGGAGCTTGTTTCAATTCATATAAGGCTTTCTTCAATCTACAAACCATATCTTTATCATCTGTCAGTGCAAATCCATCAGGCTGATCAATGTATACTTCTTCCATAAGTTCACCATTCAAAAATACACATTTAACATCCATTTGATAAACCTTATAGTTCTTATAAGCTGCATAGGCAAGAAATAGTCTAACAACTTCAATTCTAGCTATAGGTGCAAATGTATCACCATAATCAATTCCTTCAATTTGAGAATATACTTTACAAACTAATCTAGCCTTGTTTCTTACAACTTGACCATCCTCATTTAGTTTATTTCTAAAAACCCATTAAGTTCCAATAACATTCTTATTTTTTAGGTCAGGAAACTAAAGTCCAAGTTTCCTTCCTCTTTATGATCTAATTCATCTTCCATATCTTTTAACCAATGTTTATCTTTACAAGTTTCAATAACAGTTGTCAGTTCAACTTGAGAAATAAGATGTACCTCTTCATTAGCCAGTCTCCTTCTAGTCATAAATCCCTTGTTCCTATCTCCAATGATTTGATCTTCAAAATGATTTAATCTTACATACCTTGGTATCTTCTACACTTGAGGTTCACTATTTTGATCATTAGTCATGGTTGAATTTTTTGATTGTGCCGGTGTAACTATCTTAGCTTCCTGTACCGGTTGAGGCATTGCTGGTTTAGTTATGATCATTTCCACTATAGGTTCACTGCCATATGATATAGATTGATTTATGTACTTCTCATCCACTTTCACATTAGCACTCTCCACAATTTTTCTGTAATCTTTTGTTATAACACCTCTATGCTTTGCTTTGAATTGAGTAACCAAGAAATATCCATTCATCACATCTAGGATCAAACTTTCCAATTGAATCATCTCTTTTGATATAGAATTTACTTCCAAAATTTTTGAAATACTTAACAATAGGTGCATGTCCAAACCATAGTTCATAAGGGGTCTTACTGGTTTCACCTTTGATGTGAACTCTATTGAATGTGTAGACTTATGTACTCATTGCTTCTCTCCAGTAGATATGAGGCAATTTCGCTTCCATCACCATAGATCGTGCTGCATCCAAAATGGTTTTGTTCTTTCTTTCCACTACTCCATTCTACTTGAGAGTCCTAGGTGCAGATAGTTGTCTCCTAATTCTATTTGTCTCACAATAATTATTAAATTCATGAGAAGTGAACTCACCTCCTTGATATGATATTAGACATTTGATTTTCAATCCAGTTTCAGTTTCAACCTTTGCCTTGAAGATCTTGAATTTCTCAAAAGCTTCAGACTATTGTTGGCATTATGTGAACTGACATGGCATTACATGAACTGGCGTGAAGACATAATGATATTGTATGTTGTCATTCATGTCAATATGAGACATGGTGTGAACTGGCACATGTGATAGGTGAAGAGAGACGAACCAGCATATGTATGAACCAGTTTATATGCCAAAGTTAAGCAACATATTTGTTCAAGGTGAACCAACATGTAGTTATGGGAACTAACACATGGAAGCATTGTATGACTACCGGTTGGTAGGTAGCTTCCACTTCAGGGTTTCCGGTTGGAGTACCTCAAGTTTGTGTGACTCAATTGGTGATCTTTGTGTGATGAGTTAGCAATATGATGGAGGATAGATCATGTTGCCACGTAAGCTCTGTGCATGTGAAGGATCTTGCATGAAGAAGACTATTCCTATCTACCTATGGAATGAGCGAAGCCTGTCAACTGGTGATAACGTGTAAAGGGTTATCAGCCACCATGAAATCAGTGGATAATGGACGATGGAGAATGTCTTGAGATCAATTCAAGATTGTTGTATTTAATGCAGTATGATTCAATGGTTAGGATCGAACCGTTTGAATTGCTTAACCTAATAGGTTTAGGGTTTAGGGTTTTTTCTACTGACCTATATGTTTCCTATAAGGTTGATGTTGTGTTTCTTTCTGAAGTTGTTGGAAAAAGTTGTGAGTGTGTATCCAAGAGAAGTGATACATGATTCTTGCCAGACCAAAGGAGAGAAGAGATATCTACAAAGTGAATGTGCAGAAGGTGAAGAGGATCCTAAACGGATCTGCATTAGCATTTAATGTTATTAATAGATCATTGTAATTCTTGTTGATCTCTAACCACTTCAACAATTGTAAAATCCCCTAATAGGGTAGCCTTAACTAGCTTGATTCAAAATCCCTTAAATCGGGTGGTCTTAACCGGCTTGATTAAAATCCCTTAACTGGGTAACTCGAGGCTAATGAGTTCTGAGAAGCTAGAGAGCTTAGGAGATCCTTTCAGCTATTGAGTTCTTGAAATCCTCTAACAAGGTGACCCTACCAGGTTTAACCCTTAACTGAGTATCCCTTAATTGGGTGATCCCTAACAAGATCAGTTCCTACCATAACCTATTGTAATGTCCTTAACTAGACAAGGCTCCTAACAGAGTGGACTTCTAAAGAGTTCAAAAAGGAGCTTGTGGGTATTCATCCCCACTGTGGTTTTTCCTAGTTGGGTTTCCACATGAAAAATATGTGTGTCATGTGAAATGCTTTAGTCTTGTGATGCTTTGTTTTACCTATTAAGCATATGAAGGTTGTATGTTTTATGCATGTCTATAAAACATATTGAACTCACTGTTGTGAAGATCTGATGGTTAAGTTTACCTGTTTAAGAATGAGAATATAATGATACAGTAGTATTGAGCTAAGAGGGTAGCTTATTGAGTGACCAGTTCATGACTGAGTGAGTTGTACTGGATGTTACCGATTGCACTCTGTTTTACCAGTATCCCTGCTTGTCAGTCATTTGGGGTATTTGCTATCAAATTGGTTTTGGACTGTATTTGTGTTTGTACTGATTCACCCCCCCCCCCTCTCAGTACTGGTTTGGTACTTGTGGTTCATCATTGAGTTATCAATTGGTATCAGAGCACTCTAGGTCCTCTGTGTTGTAAGCTTAACCACTTGAGGAAAAGATCCTAGTCAAATGATGAAGAGGGAAGGTGCAAAGTTTAACAGGGAAAATTTTGGTATATGGAAAGAAGGGATGAAGATATTCATCAAAAGCATGGGTGTTCAACACTAGAGTTATGTTCAAAATGTATATGTTGTTCCTACTGGTACTCTCACCAATGACCAAAAGAGAGAGATACAAGAAAATGGGCAAGTCATGGAAGCCCTCATCAGTATTCTATCTGACATTGAGTTTATTGATGTTCAGGACAAGGCAAATCCCAAAGAGGTATGGAATGCTCTTGAAAATATCTATGGTGGTGATGAGCATGTAAAAAAAGCTAAGGAAGAGAGCATGAGAGGGAAGTTTGAAGACATGTGGATGGTTGAAGGAGAGACCATTCAGCAGTATGGAATAAGAATCAAAATAGTTGTTGGAGAAATAAAGAGTGCAAGTGGCAAAATAGAAGATTCCACTATGGTAAGCAAAGTCTTGAGATCACTGTTGCCAGTCTATGCAATAAGGGTTGCTACTATTCAGGAGCTGAGATCAATAGACAAGTCTAAGGCATCCTTGGACTCCATCATAGCCAAGTTGACAACCTATGAGCTGAATAGTTTTGATGGCAGTGTTCAAAAGATAGAATTATCTTTTAGAGCCTCTGCTATACCTTCTAGAAAAGGAAAAGAGGCTAGCACTAGTGGGGAATCTAATCAGAGTAGAGAAATGAATGATGAAGAGTTTCTGATGGAATTTGAAGCACTTCTTGCCATGAAATTCTCAAAAGGAACTGGTAAATACAAAGGTAAGATACCTTTAAAATGTTTCTCTTGTAACCGGATAGGACATATTGCTATGAATTGTCTTAATAGTGACAACAAGGATAAATAGGAAAGGTTCAAGAAATTCAAAGGAGAAAACCAGAGAAACTGTTTTGTGGCAGTTGATGAAGGTGTCACAGATGAGGAATCAGAAGATGAAGAGAATGAAGACATTGTGTTTGTTGCTATAAAGGAAGATGTGGCAGACAAGAAGGCTCTTGTCTCCCGGTTTGATGATTCCAATGAGTGGATCATTGACAGTGGTTGTTCTCACCATATGACTAGTGACCAGAGCAAGTTTCTATCCTTAGAGGAGTATGATGGTGGTGTGGTTCACTTTGGCAATGATGCACCATGCGTGGTCAAAGGAAGAGGGTCCATCTCTTTGAATGGAAAGAGTAGTGCTGACAATGTGTACTGGGTTGATGGTCTTAGACACAACCTTCTAGGTGTTGCCTAGCTAAATGATAGTGGCCTCACTCTACAATTCAAGAATGGAGTTTGCAGAATCAAAGGACAAGATGGCAAATTGGTAGCCACTAGCATGCAGACTAAAGGTAACCTATTTCATCTGAATGCAAATATAAGTACATCTCTTATGGCTAAGCTTGAGGATAGCTGGATATGGCATAGGAGATTCTACCATGTGAACTTTGACAACATTGTGAAGGCTAGTAAGATCAAGGCAGTTAGAGAGTTGCCAGTGCTGAGCAAACCGGATAATACCTTGTGTAGAGAATGTCAATTGTGGAAAATATCTTCCTCAACCTTTAAAGGTAAATCCTTCATTGCTGACAACTTGCTTGATCTTATGCATACTAATTTATGTGCTCCTATGAAAACTAGAAGTGTGCAGGGTGATAGGTACTTCATGATTCTCATTGATGACTGCTTAAGAATGATGTGGATCACATTCTTGAAAGACAAGTTTGAAGCTTTTGGGAAATTCAAAGCTTTCAGAGCATTAGTGGAGAAGGAAAGTGGTAAAAGGATCAAATGTCTCAGAACTGATCAAGGAGGGGAATTCACTTCCAGTGAATTCAACAAGTATTGTGAAGAATTTGGTATCAAGAGACAACTATCTGCCCCCCGGACTCCACAATAGGATGGCCTAGCAGAGAGGAATAACTGGACTGTGGTTGAAGCAACTAGAACCATTTTGATCCAAGGAAAGGTAGCTCACACCTTTTGGAGAGAAGCGGTGAGCACTACAGTTTACACTATGAACCGGGTACTCATCAAAAGAGGTAAGGACAAAACTTCTTATGAGTATTGGACCGGTAAGACACCTGTGGTTAACTACTTTAAGGTATTCGGTAGCCAATGTTACATCAAGAGGAGTGAACATCAGGGCAAATTTGAAGCTAAATGTGATGAAGGAATATTTCTAGGGTATTCCACCAAGAGTAAAGTTTTCAAGTGCTACAACAATAGGACTCAGAGAATTATGGAAAGCATCAATGTAAGAGTTGATGAATCCTCTGAGAAGACTGAGGAAACTAGCAGTGAGCAAGTTGTAAATGAACCAGTTGCAACCTTCTGGGAACTAGTTGTTAGCCAACCAAGTACCAGTAACAGTGTCCCTAAACCAATGAATGCTGATACTGATGAAGATGAGGATGAAGAAGAAAAGCAAGAAGAACAAGTTAAGACCATTCCTCGGTATGTTAAGTTGAATCATGATCCCAATTAGATCATAGGTGATAAGGATGCAGGAATCCTTACTAGAAGACAGATCAGAGAAAACTCATTTATGATCTTTGAATTTGAGCCTAAGTCATTCAAAGAGGCTCATAAAGATGAAGACTGGATCAAGGAAATGGAAGAGGAACTTGATCAGATAGAGAAAAATGGTACATGGTCCTTGGTACCCAGACCTAAGCATAAAAATGTCATTGGCACCAAATGGGTGTTCAGAAATAAGTTGAATGAAGATGGCACAGTGATTAGGAATAAAGCTATATTGGTATGCAAAGGATATGCTCAAGAAGAAGGAGAAGACTATGGAGAAACCTTTGCTCCTATGGCTAGATTGGAAGGAGTTTGTATGCTTCTTGCATATGCAGCTTTTAAGAGGTTCAAGGTATATCAAATGTATGTAAAATTTGCATTCCTAAATGGTGTACTTGAAGAGGAGGTGTATATTGAGCAACCAGATGGGTTTGCCCTATCTGAAGATAGTGACATGGTATGTAGGCTACATAAAGCATTATATGGTCTAAAGCAAGCACTTAGGGCATGGTATGAGTGCCTACATTCCCATCTTGTGAAGATTGGATTTGAGAGAACAAGTGAAGATAGCAATATCTACTTGAAGTCTAAAGGAGATCAGATCCTGATCTGTGAAGTTTTTGTTGATGACATCATCTTTGGTGGAGATGACAAGATGAGTCATGAGTTTGCTGATGAGATGAAGAAAGAGTTTGAGATGTCACTCATATGGGAGATTAAGTTCTTCATTGGACTGCAGATCCAGCATATGAAAGATGGAATCTTCATCACTTAGTCCAAATATGTCAAAGAGGTGTTGAAGATTTTTGGCATGGAAGATAGCAAACCAGTTGGTACACCAATGGTGATTGGTTGCAAATTGACAAAAGAGGATAATTCTGCACTGGTTGATGAGAAGGAATACCGATCAATGATTGGTAAGTTACATTATGTAGTGCATAGCAGACCGAATATTGCACATGCAGTTGGCATTACTGCAAGATTCCAAAAGAGTCCAAGAGAATCTCACTTGATTTTAGTCAAGTAGATTCTTAGGTATCTGAAGGGAACAGTTGACTATGGATTGTGGTACCCATACAACAATAATTTCAATATGAAAGTGTTCACAGATGCTGATTGGGCAGGCAATGTGGATGACCGGAAAAGCACAACCGGTGGTGCATTCTTTCTCGGTGGTAGACTGGTCTCATGGATGAGTAAAAAGCAGAGTTGTATCTCTCAGTCTACAGTGGAAGCGGAGTATGTTGCAGCTTTCATGAACTGCACTCAGACAATCTGGATGAAGCATGTACTGGAAGGCTTCAAGATCCCTGTATCTAAACCAGTAAGTATATTTTGTGATAACACAAGTGCTATCAATATATCAAAGAATCTGGTTTTACATTCTAGAACCAAGCATTTTGAGCTTAAGTATTATTTCTTGAGGGAAAAGGTTCAGAATAAAGAGATTGTAATGGAGCATGTGTCCAGTAAGGAGCAGTTAGCAGACATATTCACCAAGCCTCTCCCAAAGACAACATTTGTGCATTTGAGAGGTGAATTAGGGGTATTGCCCCTTCAGGAGGTGAACTAAAAGTGATTGTTCCAAATCAGTCAGGTACTAGAAAGACAAATTTTTGGTTGATTGGTGTGTTGAAGGATGCTACTCCTCAGGGGGAGAAACATGATGAAACAGTGATGACTGTACCTCCACTTTGGCATTGTTGTCAAAGGGGGAGAAGGAGTGAAGCGAAAAGATATCTGTAGCAAATGGGGAGAAGATGTGAAGCAGAGAAGATATATTTTGTATATTGCCATCAATACCAAAGGGGGAGATTGTTGGCATTATGTGAACTTGCATGGTATTACGTGAATCGACATGAAGACATAATAATATTGTATGTTGTCATTGATGTCAATATGAGACATGGTGTGAACCGGCACATGTGATAGGTGAAGAGAGAGGAACTGGCATATGTATGAACTAGTTTATATGCCAGAGTGAAGCGGCATATTTGTTCAAGGTGAACCGACATGTAGTTATAGGAACCGACACATGGAAGCATTGTATGACCACCAGTTGGTAGGTAGTTTCCACTTCAGGGTTTCCAGTTGGAGTACCTCAAGTCTGTGTGACTCAATCAGTGATCTTTGTGTGATGAGTTAGCAGTATGATGGAGGACATATCATGTTGCCATGTAAGCTCTATGCACGTGAAGGATCTTGCATGAAGAAGACTATTCCTATCTACCTCGAGAATGAGCAAAGTCTATCAAACGGTGATAACGCGTAAAGGGTTATCAGTAGCCATGAAATTAGTGGATAATGGACAATGGAGAATGTCTTGAGATTGATTCAAGATTGTTACATTTAATGCAGTATGATTCAATGGTCAGGATCGAACCGTTTGAATTGCTTAACCTAACAGGTTTAGGGTTTAGGGTTTTTGCTACCAACCTGTATGTTTCCTATAAGGTCGATGTTGTGTTTCTTTCTGAAGTTCTTGGCAAACGTTGTGAGTGTGTATCCAAGAGAAGTGATACGTGATTCTTGCCAAACCAAAGGAGAGAAGAGATATCTACAAAGTGAATGTGCAGAAGGTGAAGAGGAGCCTAAATGGATCTGCATTAGCATTTAGTGTTGTTAACATATCATTGTAATTCCTATTGATCTCTAACCACTTCAACAGTTGTAAAATCCCCTAATAGGGTAGCCTTAACTGGCTTGATTCAAAATCCCTTAAATCAAGTGGTCTTAACTGGCTTGATTAAAATCCCTTAACTGGGTAACTCGAGGCTAATGAGTTTTGAGAAGCTAGAGAGCTTAGGATATCCTTTCAGCTATTGAGTTCTTGAAATCCTCTAACAAGGTGACCCTATCGGGTTTAACCCTTAACCGGGTGATCCCTAATAGGATCGGTTCCTACCATAACCTATTGTAATGTCCTTAACTGGACAAGGCTCCTAACAGAGTGGACTTCTAAAGAGTTCAAAAAGCATCTTGTGGGTATTCATCCCCACCGTGGTTTTTCTCAGTTGGGTTTCCACGTGAAAAATATGTGTGTCATGTGAAATGCTTTTGTCTTGTGATGTTTTGTTTTACCTATTAAGCATATGAAGGTTCTATGTTTTATGCCTATCTATAAAACATATTGAACTCACTGTTGTGAAGATTTGATGGTTAAGTTTACCTGTTTAAGCATGAGAGTATAATGATACAGTAGTATTGAGCTAAGAGGGTAGCTTATTGAGTGACTGGTTCATGACTGAGTGAGCTATACTAGATGTTACTAGTTGCACTTTGTTTTACCGATATCCCTGCTTGTTAGTCATTTGGGGTATTTGCTGTCAAACTAGTTTTGGACTATATTTGTGTTTGTACTGATTCACCCCCCCCTCTCAGTACCAGTTTGGTACTTGTGGTTCATCATTGAGTTATCAACTACTCCCTTAGAAAAGTCACCCATATCATTCTAGAATAGTCATCAATAATCAGCATAAAATACCTATCACCTTGAAAGCTTCTAGTCTTTGCTGGACCACATAAGTCAGTGTGAATCAAATCAAATACATCATTAGATTTATCATGTATGCTCTTAAAAGAAATTCTAACTTACTTTCCCAATTGACATTCCCTACATACTAGATTATGAGGCTTCATAATCTTAGGTATATCTCTAACTACCTTAGTTGAACTGATCTTAACAATACAATCAAAATTAACATGACATGACCTGTTATTCCATAGCCAACTCTCATCAATATAAGAAATCAAACATTTCTTATTACTAGTGTTCAAGTGAAAGATATTACCTCCAGTCTGAATACCGATTGCAATCTCCAAACCAGTCTTGTTAATGATTTTGTATTTTCTATCTTTAAACTGAAGTTGGAAACCCTTGTCCACCAATTGACCAACACTCAAAATATTATTCTTTAAGCCTTCTACATAATAGACATTATAAGTGTTATTCTTGTCATCCAAAGAAATAATACCTCTACCTTTTATCATACATGCTTTGTCATCTCCAAATCTAACTTGACCGCCATTGTATTCTTGCAAGGACAGAAATTTCCCTTTATCTCTAGTCATATTATGTGAGCATCCACTATCAGTTACCCATTCATCCTTATCTTCAACGTTTGTTGCCAGGGCCTTTTCATCATTCTTAATAGCCAATTCTGGTTCATCTTCCTTTAAAGCATAGAAAACCCATTCCTTTCCATTACTGAATCCACTAGTAGAGTCTTATGTCGGTTCATCCCTAGATTCATGAGTTACTCCTTCCTCATTTGCTATGTAGCATTGTTTACTTTTCTTGAATCTATATCTATTCTGGTTAGGCTTAAAAGATATCTTACCTCTTTCCTCAAACCTTGCATTCCTCTCAAGACATCTAGATGCAAAATGACCAATCTTATTACATGCAAAACATTTAAAAGGTCCTTTTCCTTCATACTTCATGTCGGAGCTTTAGGTAGTCTTCTAGCAAAGAAGGCTTCAAGTTGCTCAAATTCTTCATCTTCTTTCCTCATGTCTTCCAATTCTTTTGCCGGTAGATGACGATGATGGATTAAAAATAGGTTCAAACTTTATAGCTCTAGAAGATCCAAATTCTTCAAGCTCAAAAACAGATAATTTCCCAATTAGAATGTCTTTGTTAATAGAAGTGTTAGCTTCCATAGGATCTACCTCAAGTGGTTAAGCTTATGCAAAAGATGACCAAAGCTCTGTAACCAATTGTTAAGATAACCGGTGAACAAATGAGAGAGGGGGGGTGAATCAGCTGTTAACAGATTATAACATTTAATCCACAATGCAACCTTAAACCGAAGCACATAAGTATTTAAATACCGATAAATCAGAAATAGATACTGGTAAACAATGCAACTCAACAATTAAACAAATAATGAATGCAAAGAAACCATACTACATAACACCATGATTTGTACATGGCAAACCCAAAAAGGGAAAAACCATGGTGGGAAGCCTACCCACAGTCAAATGATACTTCTATAGAAAGTATGTGATACAATGAGGGTCCTACACATGCAGGAAGGCACGTGATGAATAATGATGAACAACTAAGACCCTAACTGGTACTGAGAGGGGGGGTGAATCAGTACAGACAAAAACTTGCTTCAATATTTTAACACTCTCTAAACATAGATAACAGGTTTTCTATATCACTATGCTTAACCATAGCACTATCGGTTAATAGAAATACTTCGGATAGCTAAATCATAAAACAAAAGTACTTCATATAGAATCCAACAATTCTCAAATTTAGATAGCTATTTTACCAGTTTGATCATGCATGAGTTGCATTAGTAATATCACAGCCATTAGCTCTGCATGCATATTCAACTGAACAAAACCTACTCAATCATCACATGAAAAATACATAGCCCATGACACACAGATTTTTCACGTGGAAACCTAGATGGGAAAAACCAAGGTGGGGATGAATACCCACAAGCTTTATTTTGCACTCTTTTAAAGTCCTCTCTATTAGGAGCCTAGTCCAGTTAAAGACTTTACAATAAGGATTTGTTAAGAAACGATCATGTTAGGGATCACCTGGTTAAGGGATGTCTATAAACCCTATTAAAGGTTGAAACCGTGTTAAAGGTTACCTCACTAGAGGATTTAAATAACTCAATGAACTTGAGCCACCTGGTTAGAGGATTTACAACAAATCCTATTAAAGCTACCCGGTTAAGGGATTTACAATCTATTGAAATGGTTAGAAGACAACAGGTAAGACTCTGATTTGATAACAACACTCCTTGCTAAGGTAGATCCTTTTCAATTCCTCTCTTCTGCAATCACACTCTGCAGATTCCTCACTCTGGTTTGGCAAGTATCAAAACATGCAGACACACACATAAATTTTGCCAACACAAACAATAACAAACATCATCGACTTTATAGACAATAATTAGGTCGGTAGCATAAACCCTAAACCCTAAACATTCAGGTTTTCAATTACAAGCGGTTCGATCTTGACTGTTAAAATGCATTGCATAGAATAAAACAATCTAAGAAAGATCTCAAGTCATTCTGCATCGTCCAATCTTCACCGTACCTTGAAATCAGTAACCCATCATGCGCTCTTCACACACTGCTAAGACTAGAAACGCACATTCCCGAGGTAGACATTCAATGTATTTGCTCTTCATGCACAAGATAGTCAAAGAGATTCTTCACATACACATAGCTGATGTGGCATCTTGATCTCATGCTTATCTCTTAACTAACTCATCACAAAATGTCATCGGTTGCACCGCACAAGTCAGATTGCCAATTAGGAAACCCTCGAGCTGAACTGAGACTACAGACCAGTAGTCAAACTGTGAACCCTGACATTGGTTCACTCCATCTTGGTTGACTATATGTGCTCCTAGTATTCATACCGGTTCATACCAATTCACCTGCTTGAGCACCATTTACCGTTTCACTTATTGACATCAATGACAACGTACATTATCACTGCTTCATCATATGCTAACAATCTCCCCCTTTGGCATTGATGGAAATACTCAGTGAATCATTTCTCAGAAGAATGTATACACTAGTTGACACTATACCTATGCAACTTAAAAGATCACCATCACCTAGACTGATCAGTGTGTATATGCTCAACATCTTCTCCCCAAATAATATATCTTCTCCCACTTTGACAACAATGCCAAAGTGGAGGCACAAGCTTCCAAGATCCACTATACTTCTCCCCCTAGGAGTAGAATCCTTCAACACATCAATCATGTGAGATCTGACATAGTAGTACCTAACTAATGTGGAGCACACAACTTTAGTTTACTTCATGAAGGTGTAGAACCCCTAATTCACCTCTCAAATAGTTAAATGTAGTCTTTAGTAAGGGCTTAATGAATATGTCTACTAGCTTCTCCTTACTAGAAACATGTTCTAATACAACCTTTTTATTCTGAACCTTTTCTCTCAAGAAATGATACTTGAGCTCAATATGCTTTTTCCTAGTATGCAATACTGAATTTTTGGAAATATTGATTGCACTAGTATTATCACAGAAAATACTCACTAGCTCAGATATAGTCAATTTGAAGCTACCAGTACATGCTTCATCTAGATTGTTTGAGTGTAATTCATAAATGCTACCACATACTCTGCTTCAGGTGTAGATTGGGAAATACATCTCAGCTTCTTGCTCATCCATGAGACTAGTCTTCCACCAAGGAAGAACGCTCCACCGGTTGTGCTCTTTCAGTCGTCCACATTACCTGTCTAGTCTACATTGGTAAACACTTTGAGATCAAAGTCACCATTGTATGGATACCACAATCCATGATCAACTGTCCCTTTTAGATATCTAAGAATCCTTTTTACCGCTACCAAGTGGGATTCCCTTGCATTCTTTTGAAAATGAGCAACTATGCCTACTGCATGAGAAAAATTCAGTCTACTGTGCACAACATAGTGCAGCTTACCAATTATTGATTGATACTCCTTCTCATTCACCAATGCTGAATCATCCTCCTTAGTCAGTTTGCAGCCAGTCACCATTGGTGTTCCAACCGGTTTTCTCTTCTCCATGCCAAAGGTCTTCAATACCTCTCTGATATACTTGGACTGGGTAATGAAGATACCCTCCTTCATCTACTGAATCTGTAGACCAATGAAGAACTTTATCTCTTCAATCAAAGACATCTCAAACTCTTTCTTCATTTCATCTACAAATGCATGACTCATTTCATCATCTCCTCTGAAGATTATGTCATCTACAAATACTTCATAGATCAGTATCTGATCACTTTCAGATTTCAGGTAGATGTTGTTGTCCTCACTTGTTATTTGAAATCCTATCTTCACAAGATGAGAGTGTAACCATTCATACCATGCCCTTGGTGCTTATTTCAATCTATACAGGGCCTTGTGTAATCTACATACCATGTCACTATCCTCTGACAAAGAAAACCCATCTAGTTTCTCAATATACACTTCTTCTTCTAGGATTCCATTCAAGAATGTAGACTTCACATCCATCTGGTATACCTTGAATCCCTTGAATGCTGCAAATGCAAGTAGCATTTGGACACCTTCTAGTCTAGCCACTGGGGCAAAGGTTTATCCATAGTCTTCTCCTTCTTCCTGAGCATATCCTTTGCATACAAGTCTTGCCTTGTTTCTTACCATTGTGCCTTCTTCATTTAGCTTATTCCTGAAGACCCATTTGGTACCTATGACATTCTTGTGTTCTGGTCTAGGTAAAAAGGACCATGTTGTATTCTTCTCTATCTAGTCTAGCTCCTCTTCCATTGCATTTATCAAGTCTTCATTGGTAAGTGCCTCTCTAGTGGTCTTAGGCTCAAATTCTGAAATCATGTAGGACTTTTCTTTCACCTTTCTCCTTGTGAGTATCCCTTCATCTTTGCCTCCAACGATCTGCTTCAGATCATGATGCAGTTTTACATACCTAGGAATGACCCTAGCTGGTTCCACTTACTTTTCCTCTTCTTCTTCGAATTCATCTTCTTCTTCTCCTACTGCAGCTTCTACTGGTATAGAAACACTAAGGTCTTTCTGGTGTTTGCAACTTATTTCCTTCTCAACTAATTTCTAGAAGACTACACCCGGTTCATCTTTCACTTGCTTGTTGTGGGTTTCCTCAGGTTCCTCAAGGGATTCATTAACCCTGACATTGATACTCAATAATTTTCTAAGCCCTCCTATTGTAGCACTTGAGAGCTTTGCTTTTAGTAGAATATCCCAAAAATATTCCTTCATCACACTTAGCATCAAAGTTAATCAGATGCTCACCTCTCCTGGTATAGCACTTGTTGTCAAATACTTTGAAACTTACATTAGGAGTTCTCCCATTCTAGTACTCATAGGGGGTTTCATCTTTACCTTTCTTGATGAGTACCCAGTTCATAGTATAGACTGCAGTGCTTACCGCTTCTCTCCAAAATGTGTGAGCTACCTTTCCTTGGATCAACATAGTTCTGGCTGCTTCCACTATAGTCTTGTTATTCCAATCTACTATGTTGTTCTACTGTGGTATCCTTGGGGTAGATAACTGCCTCTTGATGTCATTCTCTTCACAGTACTTGTTGAATTCATCAGAAGTGAATTCACCTCCATGATCTGTTCTAAGGTATTTTATTCTTCTATCACTCTCCTTCTCAACCAATGCTCTAAAGACTTTGAACTTTATAAATGCCTCAGACTTGTCTTTCAAGAATGTGACTCACATCATTCTTGAGCAATCATCAATAAGAATCATGAAATATCGATCTCCTTGAATATTTCTAGTTTTCATCCGACCACACAGATTGGTGTGCACAAGATCAAGTAAATTCTCTACTAAAAAGGACTTACCTTTGAATGTTGAGGAAGACATCTTCCCAAGTTGACATTCTATGAACAAATAATTCTCTAGTTTGTTCAACAAAGGAAATCCTCTTACTAGCTTGATCTTGCTCGCCTTTACAATATTGTCAAAATTCATATGACAAAATCTCCTATGCCATATCCAACTATCATCAAATTTCGCCATTAGACACTAACTAATCTTGGCATTCAGCTGAAACAGGTTTCCTTTGGTCTACTTACCGGTGGCAATAAGTTCACCACTCTTTCAAACTATTCTGCAGACTCCACCATTGAACTCTAGAATGAGCCCTTTGTTGTTCAGTTGAGCAACACTCAAAAGCTTGTGCTTAAGGCCTCCCACCCAATAGACATCATCCACATATCTCTTTCCATTCAGTGAGATGGATCCTTTTCCTTTCACCATTCAAGGTACATCATTGCCAAAGTGGACAACACCTCCATCATATTCTTCCAGAGCCATAAACATTCTTCGGTCACCAATCATGTGGTGGGAACACCTGCTATCAATGATCCACTCATTAGAGTTTTCAAAGCCTGAGACAAGGGCTTTTTGGTCAGACACCTCTTCCTTGAAAACTACAAACACTATGTCCTCACTCTCTTCATCCTTGGATTCTTCATTAGTAACACCTTCATCCACTACAACAAGAAAATTTCTCCTACCTATTCCTTTATACTTTCTAAACCTCTTTGGTTTATCCTTATTGTCATTGTTAGGACAATTAATAGCTATATGTCCTATCTTATTGCAGGAAAAAAACTTCAAATGAAGCTTACCTCTATATTTACCAGTGCCTTTTGGAAGTCTCTTGGCAAGAAGAGCTTCAAACTCCATCAGAATCTCCTCATCATCCATATCTCTGCTTGGCTTGGATTCGTAACTAATACTGACCTCTTTTCCTTTCCTAGTTGGTGCAGAGAAAAAAGATGCACTAAAGGCTGACTCGGTCTTATGAACACTACCATCATAGCTATTCAATTCATATGCAGTCAATTTAGAAATAATAGAGCCTAAGGATGTTGGTATTTTGATGATTATGTTGTGATTGTCATTGATGGACACACACTTGCTATGAGATCACTTTGAGAATGTATGAATTATGATCAACCGGTAATTGTTCCAAACCGGTATCATGTTGTAGTCCTTAGACTACTATTGTTATGCAGAAAGTGTTTACCGATATCAAGTGGTATAAAGACCCAAGCAGCATAAAGAGATCAAGTGGTTTAAGGATCTCAAGTAGAGTGGAGCAAAGGAGCTAGAAGTGGTAGTTGTAGACACCCAAAATTGTCCAGTCTAATTAAATAAATATTTTATTTATTTAATTATCTAAAATTAATTCTTCTATTAATTAAATAAATCTTTATTTATTTAAATTAATTCATTTATCCTCTTCTAGCCTTATTTCTCATTTAAATAAATACATTTATTTATTTAAATTATCCTTTTCTTAAATTAAATAAATATCTTATTTATTTAATTGATCCCACTTCTTCTATTAATTAAATAAATCTTTATTTATTTAATTAATTCATTAACCTTTTCTACCCATGACACATGTCATTCATTTCTTAATTCATACACTACCTACCCCTTTCATTATTTTATTATTTCTTTTACCTACCCTCTAATCATAGCCGACCTCCTTTTACACCTCTCAAACTTATCCCTCCATTTCATATTGTGTCTTCTATATAAGGAGATGTTTCCTTCATTATTAAACCCTAACTATGCATTCAACCCCCTCGTTGACTACTTGACTACACTACGTTTTTGAACATAGGCGATCCTACTTGCAACCACATTCCGTTCTTTGTTGAGCTCTTGTGCACACATAAAATCTGAGAGCAAATATATCAAGAAAGATCAATAGAGATAGGAAGAATGGAGATCCAAACCCTATTGGACATGTGATGGTATAATCTTTGTGATTTCATTTGATTTGCATTGTCTTAGGTAATCTTCATATGTTATGGTGGATCTTTGTTGTTGTTAGGCTAGGGTTTTGTGGTTGAATTCATTTAGCCTTTCAACATTGTTGCTATCCATTTTCACCATATACATTTTGGCACGCCCAGTGGGACATGTATTTTTGTTAGATCTATGTTTTATGCAGATTTTTCTAACCCTATATTGTTGTTTTGTAAAACAATTTGGAGAATAACCTTGTGCAGCTAGGGTTTTGGACACAAAATCAAGATCTTGGAGAGATTTGATCATATCTCACAAACGGCTTGGAAATTTTGCACCAAATTTGTTTTGTAGGTTGAAAAAATTATCAGGAGCTCTCAATACAAAATTCAAAATTTTTGGAGCACATTTTCATTTTCTATGATTTTTTTATGATTTTTCATAAAAAATTAATTTTGAGAACAAATGAGAGAATTTTTTGAATTTTCTTACATTTTTGGAAATCACTAAAAATTATGCATAGGATCCATTATTTGTGATTTTAATTTTGATGCAAAATATTTCCCTAAAAATTGGATCTTTAAAAATTAGGGTTTTTCCTTATTTTGATATGATCTCACAAACGGCTTCAAATTTTGACATCAAATTTTTTGTACAAGTCAAGAAAAGTATCAAAAGGATTTAATAAAAAGTTTAGATTTGTTGGATCAATTATTCAATTTATATGAATTTTTTATGATTTTTCATAAAAAATTATTTTTGAGAGCAAATTAGCGAATGTTTCAGATTTTCTTACATTTTTGGAAATATCTTAAAATTATACATAGGATCTATTCTTTGTGATTTTAAATTAGATGCAAAATCATTACTCAAAAATCAGATCTTTGAAAATTAGGGTTTTGTATTATTTTACTCATATCTAACAAACTACTTAGATTTGTTGCATAAATTTTTTTATGCAGTGTTGGCAGACTATCAGGACTCTTAAGTAAAAATTTTAGATTTTTTGGATTGATTTTGCATTTTATATGAATTTTTTATGATTTTTCATAAAAAATTAATTTTTGGAGCAAATTAGTAAATTTTTTTGATTTTCTTACATTTCTGGAAATCTCTTGAAATTTTACAGGTGGTATTTTTTTATGATGAATCAGATCTTTCAATTGGTCAACAAAACACATTGTTGAAGGCCCCTATTTCACAAAGTCTTTTGGATCTAAAATTTACCGAACTTGTGTGCTTGCAGGAAGGGGTGATTATTTCAAACAATCCAAACTACTAATAAATCTTTGTTGCAGGTCCTTGGCAAGGGTTTTTGGATTTTTTTTGTGTGCCTTATTTTCATAGACTAGCAAACACTTCAATTGGTGCACTAAAATTGAATCATTGTCTTTTGTGTCTTGAGCAATAGGCTCTTTTTGTTTAATCTTTAGAGGGCCTGTCTTCCTGTGTGGTCATTAGGACTACTAGTGAGAAGAGAACGACCCAAGTGGTAGCAAAAGAAAAGCCATCTTCTTCCAAACCAGTATAAATAACTGTATTCATGGTGAAAACTATGAATAACGTGTGTTGATTAGTTCATATCGACACTATGTCTCCCCATAAACTCGTTTGATCAAATTTATTTGATCAGTTGTAGGGCATAACCCCTACCGACTGGGAGCCTTCTGTATTTACAGAGCTAAAAGTGCCACATGTATGGCCACACAAGTAGATGCCCTTACTAGCACCTTTTGTTTTAGAAGCCCAAATCCTTCTAGTTGTTGGGGTAGGAGGTCGGACCTTTGGTAGCAGCCCACACACATACGGTTCTTAGTAGAGATACAAAGTTCGCCACGGGGAGTTTTTGTGGGGACTGATGCTTGGCTGACTCGAGAAGTGAGTACCGAGGGTGGAGCCAGTGAGGTCAAGCATCTAAGTATCCGCTCTGAATAGCATAGCCTCGGGGGTAAAACCTCATGTGGGATCAACAACTATTGTCTTGGCCAGCCATAAGAATTGTGCTTGACTTATTTTAAACATTCAAAACATTCAAGACCAAACAACAAAACATTGTGTCTTTTGTGTCTTCAAGTGTATGCAAAACATTTTTACATCAAACAACACACTTTTCTTAGAGTCATTTTGAGTCTAAACACTTGCAAACATTGAGTCCTCATCAACATTCTGTCCTCTTGTCACGAAAAACAGTCAAACATTCACATTTGGTCACAACCAACAACTTCACAAATTGGAAAAATTTTACAGTCCAACAAACAAGAGCAATCAGTTTCAGAATTCTTGAGCTTCCTAAGTTGTTTCTCCAGGTTTTCATCTAGCATTCAACTTGTCTTTGGGTCTCACAAAGTCCATCATTGCTTTACATCTTGCATTAAATTTACATTTGTCTAAACTTGAGTCAAAAGGTCACTTGCTTGTCCTCATCATACTTTGTCAACACACTACATACAACAAAATTTTGCTAAGTGGTCCCTCATCAAGGTCTATCACCTTAAGGTCTCATTTGGTCTTACTTAGAGTCAAGGTCAACTTACCTCATCAAGAGAAACTATCCTCTCTTTGGAAGTCATACCTACTCTACTAAATACATACTTGGTCTTACACTTTGGACATTGCAAGTACACCTTAGATTCATTTACATTCCATCCAACTCTTGGTCTTCCATACTTTTTCCATTTTCATCTAGTCTCACACATCTCGGTCAATACCTAGTTCATGGTTGAAACCCATCTTCAAAAATCTAGGAGAGAAACTAAAGAGGCTCAAGAGTCCACAAACATGAGTTCTTATGAGTATGACAATGATATCTTTTTTCAATTCTAATCATACTACATTACCTGACATGGATGCCTATAGAAACATTCCAAATGTTGAGAACATGGACACTACAAAAAACAATGATACACACAATGATGATATGGACAACTTTTTAGTACATTCAACAGATGTGGAAGAATCCATTATGGATCCCCGTTTCAATCGATTGGTTGAGGAAATAATAAGGAGAGATAGACAATATTTCTTACAAATGATGGCACAAAGTGGAGCCAAGATACCTCATGATTTTGACATGTCTCAAATAATGGAAAATCGACCTTTGCAATAATCTCACTCCAACATGGATCAAAGGAGGCCTAATAGTGGAGGCAATAGAGGACCACATATGGTACTTGAATCACCATCATCTTTGTTTCAAAAACCAGAGGTCCCATACACACATGGTCAAGCATATGATACTCACCTTCGTAGACCATTATGGAAGTCTTATGTAGAGAAATATGCTCAATCACATATCAACGCTAAGGATCAACCACCAAAGCAATTAGATATTCAAAGGCATGCTCAGAGTTTGGACACAAGGAAACCCTGTGTCAAATTTGGGGGCAACACATTAGAACATGACATGCCTGTAGAGTATGGTATACATGGACAAAATAGATATTGTGTTCCTCAACATGAATCTATACCAAGTGGTCCATATATACAGCATCACTATAGACCTCCTCCATATGAACATGTGTATGATCAATATCATCCATATATGCAACATGCTCCTCCTCCAATTGGTGCCTCAAGCATAGGGTATGGTCCAAGAAGTTGATCTCCACCTAAGAGCAATTTGGAGCAACAAATTAGGGACTTACAAAAGAAAATGGAGGACATAAATACACCGAAGCCAACATACACAATGAGAGACATATGTGCTTATCCATTTGACAAGAGCATTCCAATGCCTCCTTTTCCTACACACTTTGTGACACCTAAGTTTGATAAGTATAGAGGAAAAGGGGATCCTAAGGCACACATAAGATAGTTTTTCATAGCTTGCATTGAGATAGCAGCAGAAGAGACATATTTGATGAGATTATTCCCACAAAGCCTAGGTGATCAAGCTATGGAATGGTTCTCCCAACTTCCACCTAGTATTAAGTCATGGGGTGACTTAGTAGAGGCATTTATTCAACATTTCTCCTACAACATAGAGACAAACATATCAGTCACTACTTTGTGCAACACCAAGCAAAAAGAGGGAGAGTCTTTTGCATCATTTTTACAAAGATGGAGGAATCTAGCCAGTAGATGCTCTTGTGAAATTCCACAAAAACAAATGGTAGAAATGTTCACCCAAAATGTTAACAAAGAGATTGGTTATGACTTAAGAAAATCTTGTTTGTCCACCTTCAAGGACGTCATTGAAAAAGGCTTAGCAATAGAGAAGGTCCTAATTGAACAAGGAGTCATTAAGACATTCAAGGAAAACAAAGATGACTTTAAAGGAAAAGACAAGCCAAGATTTTGGAATAAAAACAAGAACATAGTCAATGATGGTGTTGTTGATGCCAACATAGTGCGACCCAAATTCATCTTTTCGAGATCAAGTTCTACAAACAATCAAGTGAATACTCAAACAACTTCTAGATCATGAAGGAAGTACACCCCATTGGGAGAACCACTTGAGTCAGTTTTCAAAAAGCTAGTGGCAAACAAGGTAATCACTATTCTAGATTTTCCTCCATATGAGCCAAAGGTCAAACCAAATTGGTGGAATGATGACAAATATTGTGAATTTCATAAGAGCAAGGGTCATAAGACAAAAAATTGTCATCGACTGAAGAACACCATACAAGATCTCATTGATAGGGGTGACATTGAGATTGAAGGGCACTCATCCAATCAAGAACATGAGATGTTTAAGGAACCATTCCCAAAGCATGACAAGGGAAAAGCTAAAGCCATAGATGACCAAACCAACTATACCAGAGCAACCTATAACTATGATTCAACTATCAATCACATTTCAATGGACAATTACATCTCTACCATTATCATCAAGGACAAAAACCCTAAGAGTTCTATCTGGAGACCCAAGATTGTCCTAAAAGGTGTTGGATCTTCTTCCAAACCTACCTCTGAATTTCATGTTACAACCCATCGAGGTAAAATCACTTTGCAAGGTGCTCCAGCCAGGAACACCGCTTCTTCATCAACTAAGCCTGAGTATGACCTTGTAGAACAGTTAGGGAAGACACCTGCACTCATCTCCATCCTTGAGCTCTTACGCATATCCCCCGCACATAAAGCCATTCTTGACAAAATCTTGAGAGACACCATCATTCCTACTAATCTGAACATGGACTAGTTTCAAGCCATGGTGGGATACCTTTCCATTCCACACTCCCTTACATTCACAGAAGCCGATGATGCCTCTATAAGTCAGCCACATAATGCACCATTACACATTGAAGCCTTCATACACAAACATAGAATCAAACGAGTCTTGATAGATGGAGGAGCAAGTCTAAACATTTGTACATTGAGCACAATTAAACAATTGGGATATTTTGATAAAACTGTGAATTCTACAAACAAAATCACCATCAAGGCATATGACGATGAAGAGCGATCATCCAAAGGCACAGTCACCTTGCCCCTTAAAGTTGGGCTAGTTACAAAGGATGTGGTTTGTCAAGTCCTTGATTTAGATCTCACATACAACATACTTTTGGGACATCCTTGGATTCATGAGATGACTGCAGTACCATCTACATATCATCGATGCATCAAGTTTCCACACAATGGAGTTGAAGTGACTATCAAAGATGACCCAAATCCATTCATATATTGCAACAATCTACGACCTAGATCAGAAATAACAATCCTAGTCAATCAAGAAGCTATTCCTTCATCAGCATATGTGGATCCAGAATCCTTGAAAGCTTCTACATCAAACCAAGTAGAGCTCAAAGAAAAATTCAAGTTTAAAGACCTGGGATGTGGTGAGTATATCTTTCATGCTGATCAACTCCCACTATCTCCTAAGACATTCAGTCGACAAGAACGACCTACAAACAATTTGCAATGCCAAGGAATTGGGTATGAACCACCTAGTGTTGTGGCTACTAAGTCTGAAAGCAAATCTCCTCTAGTGGTGCAAGCATCTTTTGATATCAATAGTCCTAAGAGTGGTTCCAACAAAGAATCTATTGAGCGTATCACCAACCCTTTTGAGAACTCACATAGCCTTACCATGTCACCCACTCAAACCATTTCCACTCCACTTCCAGACTTGGATCAACAAGAACTACAAAATCCCTTACTCATTGGGGATCAAAAATCAAGCTTTGAAAAGAAAAATCTAAAAGTCAAAAATAAAGAAAAGTCCTTCAGTCCAAATCAAAATCAAAAGCTACTGGACTCTACAAAAATCAAAGTCAAGGATAAAAATCATATGAAGAAAAAAGAGAAAGAGTTGATCTCCCCTAATATCAAAATAAATGGGGGCAAAAGTTCTACATTTTTAAATCAAAAAACATACTTGTTGATCTGAAGTCTCCATCATGCTATCCTACTTTCACTTCTTTTCACAATCATAAGCCTTCATCAATCATCCACTTGTTACACACATCCTTTACCTTCTAGCGATACATCATGGACCTTTAATGGAGCTTCCTTGAAGGACTTTGTTATCAGAGATGCCCAAACTTCTTTAGGTGACATGCATACGGGCCTGTGTAGTCCACACGCTAGTAATTCTATCTCAGTTCCTTTATCAAGGAAGACAGTCACTCAAGATACACATCATTCAGTCAAGGAACGACGCAACTACAATCATAAGGTAAAGCTGCGCACATTTGAGGTGGGTGACTTAGTTCTCAAAGAAAATCCTAAAAATCAACAAGACAGAGAAAAGAAGGGCAAGTTTGAACCAAATTGGCTTGGTCCTTGCATCATTACAGCAGCATATGGATCTGGGGCATATTAGCTCTCAACCAAAGAGGGTGAACCTTTGGAGGATCCTATCAATAACATGCACCTTCGAAGGTTTTACACATAGCTCTTCAGAGTATCCTAATTCAAAAAAATACAAAAAAATTCAAAAATTTCAAAAATACAAAAAAAATTATAAAACAAAAAAATCGTTACTTGGTGAAAACCTGACAAACAGGCGCCTTGTGACACAAAAAAAAAAAAAACATTGAAAAATAAAAAAAAGTAAAGAAAAATAATTTCGTCCAACGGTGAAAACCACTTTGGTGGCGCCCCAGGCAAGTACCAAGGTGAAAACTGGGTCACTAGCGCCATGTGTAGAGACATTGCTCCTCCCTCCTTCAGGATTCACTTTCATCCTTTCACTTTGCACACACTCACAACCTATTCGTTCATAATAAACTTACCCATTCCCATCATGGCTTGTTATTGATCTACCCAAGATTGGTTAGCCATTCATAATAAACCTCCCTTTCCATCCATAATAAATCAGATCCTATCTGTGGCTAAGGCAAATCCTATGTCTAGTGATGGGTGTGGAACTGAGAACATCACATGTTTCGAGGAGTACAGTTTCTTCTAGCTTCCTTTAGTCTATCCGCGCACAATCCACCATAAAGCAACATTTGCATCACAGATCCGCAATAAAGTTTCATCTTCTCCTCAATAAAGTATCAGTTTCATGGATTCAGTCAGTTTCAGATGAGACACAGCAACAACAATGGGCTTCAACAAATCAAATCTTTCAGCAAACTCAAACAACATTATGGTTCAGTGCTATCTATCCTTTTTGTGAAAGTAAACATTGTGACCACAATCAAATAAGACTTATACAAGTGACAAGAGACACTAAACTTGAGGACTACAGTGGATGTTGGTGTCGAGTCTTGGTTTTCTTTTGATTTTATCTTTTGGTGACATGTCTTTTAGCTTTTCCAGGATGTCTCTGACTAGAGATTCTATCTCTAGGATGTCTTTGACTAGAAAGGCAAGGATGGGGTATCGTCACCTATTTTTCTTTTTTGTTTGTGGATTGTCTCTTAGTAATGCTATGACTTGTCCAAGGATATAAGGACACTGTGAGTCTAGTATGAACTGGGGCATTCTTTGTTTGTGACTATCTTATCTCCATGCAAATAGGTACAATGACTTTCTGGATCGAACATATGCCTCGATTGTCATAACCTACTTGCCATAATAAAACTCAATGATGATAATGCACAAGAAGCTCTTTCACTTTCATATCTTCTATCTTCCATCATCCTTCTCGAGTCCGCGTAGCCTGCTATCACATGACTGAGTATAATGACACACCAAAAACATTTGCATTTCATGTAGTTGCACCTGCATTACCACATATAAGCATTTCATGCATACATATAGATATCACAACTGCATCACATCCTGCACACAACACCTGTTAGCACAATTTACATTTGCATTATCATATTCATCTGCATTACATACATTCACATTTGCATCATGCATACACATATAAAATATAAAAGAACAATATATATATATATATATATATATATATATATATATATATATATATTGCATTGCATCATATACATATTTGCATCCATATCATAAGCATCACATAAGAACATCTCATCACATAGGTACACATGCATATAGCTGCCGCAATGATGAATCATCTCATATATATAATCATAAGTGTCATGATACAATGATGTCAAAATACATATGGCTACACAGCCAATCCTCGTGTCGCCCTATCCGGACAAAGGAACCCACTGATAATTCCTGCCAACACTGTTGGTAGTGCTAATCCTATCCATGTCATGGTATCCCATGCCACATGTCCCACCCTCATCTCCAATCCCGGATCCTAGAACACTCGTCTAAGGGAATCCCTGTCTCCATCTCGATCATATGGAATCAGCTCCCCATCAATCGATATCCATAGAATCCTGTATACATCCTCCTCCATCAGCAAATGAAAAGTGCAAGTCTCAGAGTGCCACCTCTCCGCCAGTGCAGTCAGCAATCCCATGTTCGCCTGAAACTCAGGCACATACAGAATATGTCTCAATCCCATAGCCTCAATCGCAGCTCAGTCCTTGGCTGTCAACTCAGGTCGCAACCTCTGAGTTGATGGGAATCTCTCCCATGACTCCAGCATAGGCAAATACTCCTGCAGTCAAACAAATCAATCATCTCAGTCCTAGTGACACTCACTGTTCATCACAAAGTGTTACTTCTATCCTAGTGGTACTCCCTGTTCATCACAAAGTACTACATGTTTTGCACTCACTGTTCATCACAAAGTGCTGCTTACATTTGCACTCATTGTTCATCACAAAGTGTTGCTCATATTTTAGTACTCCTTGTTCATCACAAAGTACTATATCTTGGTACTCACTGTTCATCACAAAGTACCTTGATCTATCCTATCCTAGGGCCTCTGCTTGAGTGAATCCTCAAGTAGTTTCCTAATTGGCAACGTATGTTCTATCATAGATTTGTCAATCCTAGCCCTATTTTCTATCCTAGTTTTCCCTAGAGGACCTGCTTGAGTGTATCCTCTCAACAGCTTATCCAATTGACAGCGTATGTTCATCACAAAACTGCCGATTTGACCTAGAAGACACAAATTCACATTTTTGGACACAAACACATTTTCCTGACATAAACACGCATTTATTACATTAGCTAGCATGCATTAATGACAACAATAAATGCAACAAAATAAAAGGAGGTTTTGTGGTACTTACCGGCTCTCCTACCTCTGCTGGCCTTTGATATCAGCGAACGCGATCAAATCTGTGAATCAAAGCCATCACTACTGACTGCTGCTGCTCTATTTCGCTCTGCACTCTGATCTCATGGAGGTGTAGATGACAATGAGGATGTATTTCCCTCGTGGTCTATCTTATAGACTACCATAGCCCTAGTCTTCTGTGTCAGTCTTCATTATCCCGTGACTTTGTCACTCTATCTTGTCAGTCCATTCTAGCCTTTCTTTCTTATCAAGAGATTGTCTACGATCTTTTTCAGACATTTTTTCGTCCAATCTCTCGAGGGGGCATATCATTCCCATCTTGGGGCAACTCTGTATCAGTTCATCTTATCTTCTTTGAAACAACGTGACAAGCCGCATTGTCTCAAAGAGGGACAAAATGTAGACACCCAAAATTGTCCAGTCTAATTAAATAAATATTTTATTTATCTAATTATCCAAGCTTAATTCTTCTATTAATTAAATAAATCTTTATTTATTTAATTAATTCATTTATCCTCTTCTAGCATTATTTCTCATTTAAATAAATACATTTATTTATTTAAATTATCCTTTTCTTAAATTAAATAAATATCTTATTTATTTAATTGATCCCACTTCTTCTATTAATTAAATAAATCTTTATTTATTTAATTAATTCATTAACCTTTTCTACCCATGACACATGTCATTCATCTCTTAATTCATACACTACGTACCTCTTTCATTATTTTATTATTTCTTTTACCTACCCTCTAATCATAGCTGACCTCCTTTTACACCTCTCAATCTTATCCCTCCATTTCATATTGTGTCTTCTATATAAGGAGATTCTTCCTTCATTATTAAACCCTAACTATGCATTCAACCCCCCTGTTGACTACTTGACTACACTACGCTTTTGAACATAGGCGATCCTACTTGCAACCACATTCTGTTCTTTGTTGAGCTCTTGTGCACACATAAAATTTGAGAGAAAATATATCAAGCAAGATCAATAGAGATAGGAAGAATGGAGAACCAAACCCTATTGGACACGTGATGGTATAATCTTTGTGATTTCATTTGATTTGCATTGTCTTAGGTAATCTTCATATGTTATGGTGGATCTTTGTTGTTGTTAGGCTAGGGTTTTGTGGTTGAATTCATTTAGCCTTCCAATATTGTTGTTATCCATTTTCACCATATACAGTAGTTATCTTTTTCCCAGTTTTCAATTTTTGTAAACTGGTAATCTGTTAAACTGGTATTACTCTAAGTCACCAACCAGTAACCGAAAAGTTGGACAAACTGGTAAACTCTGTGATGACTTACCAACCGGTATATTTTTGTGATAAGTTACCATCCACTAACACTTTGATGGTATTTTTGTGCCGTGTTATCAAATGTGTCTAGATACAATGAACCTAGGAACTTGTAATGAAATCTTATTGGACCGACATGAAATCAGATTTCGTTTAAGGACATCATGTCTAGGGTTTTGAGAGAGAGATAGGATGCAAGTATAGCTGTCAAGTTTTTGTAGTGGTTGTAAAACCTCTTGAATGTGCGATCTTAACTAAGAAGATCAAGTCTGTGAGTTGTAATAGAGTAAGGAGTTACTGAAGACTGAAGTAATGCTAAAATGCATTAGTTATGAGCTACAATGGATCTAATCAAGCAGACTATGCCATTTTCTAGATCATTCACTTGTTGATTACTCACATCTTTGACAAGTTAGAAACCCTTAACCGGGTAGGCCCAGAAAAGCCCTTGTAAATCCTCTAACAAGGTGGTTCACATCTGTGGATCTGAAATCCTCTCACAAGGTAGTCTTTAATTGGACTTATCTCCTAACAAAGATTGAGATTCCTAATAGGATCTGTTCTGGTAAAGAACATTGTATGACCTTAACTGGTCTGACCTTAACTGGTCTAGTTACTATTCTTCAGATAGTTACTTATGAGTTTCATCTCACTGTGGTTTTTCCCATTTGGGTTTCCACGTCAAAATCTCTTGTGTTATGTTGATTGTGCTTTTGTGTGTGAATGCATTATTTTCTATTTGGTTTGAATGTGTGTTAACCAGTTTGTTTGCTAAACTATTTTACCAGTTTACTGCTAGACTATTAAAGTGTTTAAGTACAGTATTTTTTGGTATACTAATTCACCCCCCACTCTTACTATTCATCAATTGGTATCAGAGCCAACCTTTCTATAAGTCTAACCACTTGGAAAGAGATATGGGGGAATATACTGTGAGGGAACTTACTCATCGGCTCACTCAGTCTGAGCAAGCCTATGATGAACTTATGGTCAAATATAAGGCCTCTCAGGCAAAAAGAAGAGGGCATGTTGAAAAAATGAAGGAGCTAACTAAAAATAGTTCTTCTGATGAAGCGGACATGGAAGCCCTAATTCAAGAACTTGAAAAACTGAATGAGTCCAATGTCAATCTAAGAAGGGAACTTGAAGGCCTAATCATCAGAATGTGTCAAGAGCTTGAGAACCAGAGGCAAGCTGAAGATCTGGTAAAAGACGAAGCTCATGAGATCTCCAAGCTGAAGTAAGAGATCAGTGCACTTATCGCTTGTCCTCATGGAAGCAAAATGGAAAAAGAAGAAGTGCAAGGTAAACTAAACATGGCTATCTCTAAGAATTCAACCTTGAAGGAATCAAATGCTGCCATTTCCAAAGAACTCACTGAGTCAAAGGAAATACTTGCCAAATTCAATAAGAGCTCTGTTAAGCTAGAGCAGAAGCTTGAATTAGCTAAACTGGTAAAGAATACCAATGGACTTGGTTTCTCTAAAAATGAGGAAGGTGAGACCTCTGGAACAAAAAGTGGAGCATCAAAGAAACAACCGACATCAAAGGATAAAGGTAAGCAAAAGTTCAAACCTGTTTGCTTTAACTGTCTCAAGGAAGGACACACTGCTAATGTATGTAGAAGTAAGGCTTACAATAATTTTCCTTATTTACTAAATGATAAGCCTAGATCCAATAGATTAAATGGTAATTGTTATGCATGCAACAAGTTTGGGCATAGAGAACTTGAATGCAGGTCTGTCATGCACAATACCGGAAGGTATCCTCAAAGGAATCAAGGAGTTTTTCCTGAACCCTTTGGGAATCAGAACCCAAACCGGTTTAATTCTTATAGTCATTAGTCAGGTAGCAGTGGCTATCAAGTGGCAATCGGATGGAGAGCAATCTGTATGATTTGTCATGGTCATGGTCACACGGCTGCAACATACAAAAGGAAGAATGGAAACATGAATAATGGACCTTGGAGAGCACTTGGAATGGTTTTCTATCATTGCAACAAACTGGGTCATACAACAAGATTCTGTAGAGAAAGAAAGAGTATATCGGATGATATACCAGTTACTCTGGAAGTAAAAATTGATGTTGAAATTGTTCAAGCAGATATGAAGAAAACCTGGAAGAAGAAGCCAGAAGAAGTGATTCAAGAAGAACCAGTTTCTGCACCCAGTGTGGAAGTCGCTGAATTGGCAAACTAAGCATAAAAAAAGCTTAGGGGGAGCAAACAATGAAATATCTCGAACCCCCAGTTGACACTGGTAAAAGACCTTAACCGGTATGAGATAGCTATTAGATTGGTAGAAGACCAGAAATGGTATAAGGCAAAATTAGGGTTTACGCCCTAATAGTGGAGCATTTATTATGGTAGGTGGAGAATCTGTTTAAAAGAAATTTTCAAATCATTTCTCACTATCATTTTTTTTGAGCAAAGAGTTTTCAAGTGTAGAGCAAAGAAAAGCAATTTACATTACGATTCAAAGAATTTATCAAAATCCTGAAGAAGAATTTGAAGCAAACATCTGTTGGAGAAGTGTAGAATGCAAAGCAGTATTTCAGCAATCAAAGGAGTGTGTAGTGAAATTCAAATTGTGAAGCCCTAAATTTTGATCTACGAAGGTATTCTTCAAAATTCTCTATTTATCATGGCTTCAGCATCACATGCTAGCTCTAGTGCACCCGTTGATTTTATAGACTTCATTCAACGGAAGGCAAAATACAATGCCCTATCTCAAATACCCATTGGTTTCATAGTAGAAGAAGGCATTTCAGATTTCATTGACTGCAAGATTGAAGACCTAGGATCTATGATGATCCATTCCCAGTTGAGTCTGTTCTACGGAAAGGATAAGAAGATTAAACCAGAATTCAACATTCTGGAAAAGAAGAAACTTCACAATGCAGCCTATTTTCTTGAAGAATTTTTGGATGATCACATTCAAATCATTCTGAGCAGAGTACACGGTGATAAGATGTACTTAGAATAGATGCATGATATCACACTAGAAGCGATTCATGCCATCACCGGTTTCTGTAACATTGGTGAAGTGCCAGCCCTAAGAAAGATTAGCAAGATAGAAATGACTAAGCTCAACGGTTCTATGAGCGATTCATGGGGAATGATTGTCAATTCAATCAATGACGATCTGGTCAAATATGCATGTATGGTGATAGGATAGCAGAATCAATTATGTCTTTGCTGCAGTGGTAAATGCCACCTACAAGATGATCAAGGAAGATGCATCGTTTGATCTGTGCACTGGTATGCAAAGACAACTTCTATTGAACCTCAAGTTGATCAAACAGGATAATGCCCTGAAATTTAAGTTTGGACAACTATTGGTTGGGTTGTTCTTCTACTTCCAAGGCTATTTTCCAGGAGTAGGTGATATTCAATGGTCTACTGACCAACCGGTGACAAAGAAAATCAAGGAAAGCCTACAAGCAGTAGGAACTGGTTATCCAGAAGTGTTGAATAAATACTTTGATGAGTTCAAATGCAAAATGAACCAAAGGGTAAGAATATTTGGTGATATAGTCAAAAAGTATGAGGAAGACATCTGCTTCACCATCAAAGTTGATGAGTGCATAATGGAGGCAGTTGAGCCTAGACAGGAAGAAGTGGAACCAATGGGATATGAGGTAATGAATGACATGTTAGATGGGTATGCCTCTACCCTAATCGCCTTGCCCCTTGATCCAAAAGAAAAGAGAACCGACACCTATTTGGAAATGGTTACACTGGTTCAAGAACCCTCAGTAAAGAAGGGAAAGGTAGTGCCTTCAGCATCAGCACCGGTTACCACGACAAGTCCCAAAGTGACCAAGTGGTCACTAGAAAAGAAGAAACCAGAAGTGGCACCCACCAAAGTCTTTGAGAGGAAGCAGAAGACAAAAAGAAATACACCAGACTCAGAGGACACTGTTTCTAAAGAATAGTCTAAGAAGACTAGGTAAGCGAAAAAAAGACAAAGAGTGAACCAACAACATCTGCACTGGTAAATATTGATATTTCCTCTTACAAACCTTTGACACATTGTCAAAGAACAATTAAGAATATTAGAAGAAAAGTACTTGGTGATTTGAAAGAGTGCTTTGATGATTTTAATGATGATGAAAAGAAAGAAGTTGAATAGGAAGTTATCAATTATTTATGTATTAATGACCGGTGGCCATCAGATATTAAATCTGAGATGCCCGATTCTTTGTATAATTCTTTAGACAACAAGTGGCGCATTGCCATACAAAATGAACAAGAAATAAGAGAGGAAGTATTTACACAATACTTTCCTAATGTGCCTAAAATAGAACTGTATGAAGTGGTGGAGAAATATAAGGGCCTCTTCTTCATGAGAAGAAGAAGACTCCTACTATTGGAAGGAAAAGTTCTTGAAGTGGTCAAAGATACCCACTCCCTTGCTCAATCAGCTTTAAGACTGCATGAAGTGGCTGAAGCCAATAGGAAAGCAGAGCAAGAACCAGAAATCACTCAATCGGATGAAGTATACAACAGTGAAGGAGAACCAGTCACCAATCAAATGGAACCGATTGATGTTGATGCCTTAAATGGTGACAATGTTACTCTGGATGCACTAGTAGAAACAGAAGGTCAAGAGAAATAGGAAGAAGACAACAAAAAATAGGCAGAGGAAGAGAAGAAGAAACAGGAGAAAGAAAAGACAAAACAGGCAGAACAGGAAAAGAAGAAAGAGGATGAGAAGAAAAAGAAAGAGGAAGAAAAGAGAAAAGAAGAGGAGAATAAGAAACAAGAGGATGAGAAGAAGAAGAAGAAGGAAGCGAAAAAGGAAGAGGAGAAGAAGAAGGAAGAGGAGAAGAGAAAGGAAGAAGAGAAGAAAAAGGAAGAGGAGAAGAGAAAGGAAGAGGAGAAGAAAAAGGAAGAGGAGAAGAGAAAGGAAGAGAAGAAGAAAAAGGATGAAGATGAAGAGAAGTAGAAAGAAGAGGAGAAAAAGAAGGTAGATGAGGACAAGAAAAGAGCCAAAGAGAAAGAAGAAGTGGCACAGAGCACTCAGATGGAGACTCCAAAGGCAACCGGTAGTCAAGCTAAACTGCCTGACATTACCAGTGCTATTGACCTCCAGTCTGTAAATAAATCAAAGCTACTGTAGAGCATTAAGCTTTCTCAAGAGCGATTGGATGCTCTAAGGAGGAAAAAGGTGGAAAACGTTATCCAAACTATGGTGGAAACACTCACCAATTTGATACCTGGTACAAACCTTCACTTGCCCAATTAAAGCTTCTATGTATAGTTGTGGAAGACCAAGTCCAAAGCCTAGAAGAAGTTGCAGAAACAAATGCCAAAAAGGAGCATGAAAAGGCTCTGAACATTGCCTTGGTGAAGAAGTTGAATGAGCTTCGGTCAGAACTTCAGAAGGCACAAAAGGACATCAAAGATGCAATGGATGAGGGCAATCTACTACTCTGCAAGATTTGTCAACCTCATTTATTCTGTGATGATGTGCTCACTCAGAAGGACAAACTACAATCTGATATATAGTCATTTATTAGCACCTTCAAGATGCCATATGATTCCTTCTCCACATATGGACAAACTGCTCACCAGTTTCAACTTCAATCTGGAAGAATAGAGGCAGAAATAAGCAACTGGACACGTAATTTGTAGGAACTTCAACTGGTCCTACTGCCAAGTTTGTAAATTCTCCATAAATGCTACCTCAATATAGATGCCCTAATGGTTACTCAAGAGATGTGTACCATGGATGCCATGGAGGAGCAGGTTTATCAGATGCAAATGGAGAATGAGGTTGCTACCTCATTGCTTGAATCATGGTATTTATCCATGAAGACATTTATGCGGGATTTTAAATTAGTTTTTGACATGTTTCACTCTTTATTGTCATAAACATTTTAAAATCAGTTTTTAATGCTAATAGAACAGGGGTTATTTAGCTGTACTTTGTCATTGTTGGCAAAGGGGGAGTAGTATTTTGTATTTAAAATTTTGATGCATGCTTTAAATACTTTCATGTTTATCTCAGTAAGGAAGTAGTATACATTGTATTTTCTGCAAAAGGGATAGTGTATATGCTCAGGGGGAGTAATTTTACTTATGGCATAATTTTGTTGTAAAACGCTTAGATGTCAAAAATTTTCCTAAGTGTTGCCATCAATGCCAAAGGGGGAGATTGTTGGCATTTTGATGATTATGTTGTGATTTCCATTGATGGACACACACTTGCTATGCGGTCACTTTGAGAATGTATGAATTATGCTTAACCGGTAATTGTTCCAAATCGGTATCATGTTGTAGTCCTTAGACTACTGTTGTTATGCAGAAAGTGTTTACCAATCTCAAGAGGTATAAAGACCCAAGCGGCATAAAGAGATCAAGTGGTTTAAGGATCTCAAGCGGAGCAGAGAAAAGGAGCCAGAAGTGGCAGTTATCTTTTTCCTAGTCTTCAATTTTTGTAAACCGGCAATCCATTAAACTGATATTACTTTGAGTCACCAACCGGTAACCAGAAAGTTGGACAAACTGGTAATACTCTATGATGAGTTACCAATCAGTATATTTTTGTGATGAGTTACCATCCACCGACACTTTGATAGTGTTTTTATGTTGTGTTATCAAATGTGTCTAGATACAATGAACCTAGGAACTTGTAATGAAATCATATTGCAGCGACATGAAATCAGACTCCTTTTAAGGACATCATGTCTAGGGTTTTGAGAGAGAGAGGATGCGAGTATAGCTGTCAAGTTTTTGTAGTGGTTGTAAAACCTCTTGAATGTGCAATCTTAACTAAGAAGATCAATTCTTTGAGTTGTAACAGAGTAAGGAGTTACTGAAGACTGAAGTAATGCTGAAATGAATTAGCTATGAGATACAATGGATCTAATCAAGCAGACTGTGCCATTTGCTAGATCATTCACTTGTTGATTACTCACATCTTTGACAAGTTAGAAACCCTTAACAAAGTAGGCCCAGAAAAGACTTTGTAAATCCTCTAACAAGGTGGTTCACATCTGTGGATCTGAAATCCACTCACAAGGTAGTCTTTAATCGAACTTAGCTCCTAACATAGATTGAGATTCCTAACAGGATTTGTTCTGGTAAAGAACATTGTATGACCTTAACCAGTCTGGTTACTATTCTGTAGATAGTTACTTGTGAGTTTCATCTCACCATGGTTTTTCCCATTTGGGTTTCCACGTCAATATCTCTTGTGTTATGGTGATTGTGCTTCTATGGGTGAATGCATTATTTTCTATTTAGTTTGCATGTGTGTTAACCGGTTTATTTGCTAAACTATTTTACCAGTTTACTGCTAGACTATTAAAGTGTTTAAGTACAGTACTTTTTTGTATACTAATTCTACCCCCCCTCTTAGTATTCATCAAAGGATACCTTTCTTTTTTCGATAGACCTTAGCTCTTGGATAGCGACAACCCTGATTGCATAGACTAGTAACAATGATCTTAGAAATTTACTAACAACGGTGGCATCACCAATTGTTCCACTAGTGCTTTTGATTTCTCCTACCACTGACTTGATTCTTATGCCATACTGTTCAATGGTCTCTCCTTCAACCATCCTCATATCTTCAAACTTTCCTCTAAGGCTTTCTTCCTTAGCCTGCTTGACATGTTCATCACTGTCATAAATGGATTCCAGTTTGTCCCACACATCTTTAGGATTGTCCTTATCTTGTACATCAATGAACTCTATATCAGACAAACTGCTAATGAGGGCTTCCATGACTTTCCCATTTTCTTGTATCTCTCTTTTTTGATCATTGGTTAGAGTGCCAGTGGGGATCACATAGGCATTCTCAACATAGCTCCAGTGTTGTGCACCCAAACTCTTGATATAAATATTCATTCTATCCTTCCATATTTTGAAGTTGTCCCTATTGAACTTAGGACCTTCCCTCTTCATCATTAAAGCAAGATCTTTTGCCTCAAGCGGTTAAGCTTATATCACCGAGGACTTGGAGGTGCTCTGATACCAATTGATGAATAATGATGAATAACTAATACCCCAACCAATACTGAGAGGGGGGGTGAATCAGTACAAACAAAACTTGCTTCAATATTTTAACACTCTCTGAACACAGATAACCAGTTGTCTATATCACAGTGCTTAACCATAGCAATATCGGTTAATAGAAATACTTCAGATAGCTAAACCGGTAAAACAAAAGTACTTCAAATAGCATCCAACAATTCTCAAATCTAGATAGCTATTTTACCAGTTTGATCATGCATGAGTTGCATTAGTAATATCACAACCATTAGCTTTGCATGCATATTCAACTGAACAAAAACTACTCAATCATCACATGAAAAATACACAACCCATGACACACAAATTTTTCACGTGGAAACCCAAATGGGAAAAACCATGGTGGGGATGAATACCCACAAGCTTGTTTTTGAACTCTTTCAAAATCCGCTCTATTAGGAGCCTAGTCTGGTTAAAGACTTTATAATAAGGTTTTGTTAGGAACCGATCCTGTTAGGGATCACCCGGTTAAAGGATGGCTATAAACCCTGTTAAAGGTTGAAATCCTATTAAAGGTTACCTCACTAGAGGATTCAAATAACTCAATGAACTTGAGTCGCTCGGTAAGAGGATTTACAACAAAGCCTGTTAAATCTACCGGGTCAGGGATTTACCTTCAGTTGAAATGGTTAGAAGAAAATAGGTAAGACTCCAATCTGATAACAACACTCCTTGCTAGGATAGATCCTTTTCAGTTACTCTCTTTTGCAATCACACTCTGCAGTTTCCTCACTCTGGTTTGGCAAGTATCAAAACATGCAGACACACACACAACTTTTTCCAACACAAACAATAGCAAACATCATCGACCTTATAGACAACAATTAGGTCAGTAGCATAAACCCTAAACCCTAAACATTTAGGTTTTCAATTACAAGCAGTCTGATCTTGACCATTAAAATGCATTGCATAGAATAAAACAATATGAGAAAGATCTCAAGTCATTTTGCATCATCCAATCTTCACTACACCTGGAAATCAGTAACCCATCACACGCTCTTCACACACCGCTAAGAGAAATGCACATTCCCGAGGTAGACATTCAATGCATTCACTCTTCACACGCAAGATCCTCAAGAGATTCTTCACATGCACATAGTTGACATGACATCTTGATATCATCCTTATATCTTAACTAACTCATCACATAATGTCAGCGGTTGCACCGCACAAGTTAGATCGTCGAACAGAAAACCCTTGAGCTGAACTGAGACTACAGACTGGTAGTCAAACTATGAACCACGACACCGATTCACTCCATCCTGGTTGACTGTAGCTGCTTCCAGTCTTCATATCGGTGCACCTGCTTGAGCACCATATATCGGTTCACTTATTGACATCAATGACAACATACATTATCACCGCTTCATCATATGCCAACAACATGCTGCCTAGAGCGTACTGCTCATTACAAAAGATTCTCACTAACTACAGAGAGGCAACAACCATCTTGAGATAAATGGACAACAATCCTAAATAATGAACTGCTAGAGATAGCATCTACAATGCCTAATTATAGTCCCAGTTAAGCTCAATACCAGTGGTCTTTGACCATTTCCTTAATCCCAATTCGATCCTCAATGACTGACCTAAACTCCTTCGCATATAATATTACAATTCATGACCACGATTCCTGATCTACAATGAGATCTTACATTCATTTATACAAACCCTAAGACCTAATCCAACTAGGTCAGCCACCTAAAAGATATTACAATAAGATCATTACGTAAATCCATATTACAATGATATGCCATGCCATCTTAAGACCAAAACAACAATAAAAAATCTATAAATTATCCCAAAACATCCCAGTAACGTGTAGAGTACACGTTAACATGATACAGGTCCATAACCTAGATAGGTACCAGGCCAATTCTGGGTCCACCACTCCAAAGAAATGTCTTCAAGCAGTTGAAGCATGATCAAAGAACATCTTTAGCATCCTAAAATCCATTTAGAAGCCACACCAACACCACTTATGCATCCTGTCATGATTCCTCAGTGAAGGCTCTGCTGGTAAAACCTTAAGCCATTGTCGGTAAGGGTTTACAAGAGTGTGATAGCATCTGATTACCAAGTCAATACCAACTAACCAAAACATGTCCCAAGAGCATGTAACACATAAAATCAAACATACTTCATTTATCCAAACATGCTAGAAGTGTTTAACAAATAGTCTCTTCTGCCGGTAATGCTAGATCTTCTACCAGTAACCAAAACCTGTCTATCGGTAACCATCCATAACAACTAGTGTTGACATCAATGACAAAACATCAATGAAACACATAATCAATTCATCCATAATGCCAACAGGAAATATATCACAATGCAACCACACAAAGAGACATCACATAACACCGATATATATGAGGAAACCCCAAGATGGAAAAAACCTCAATGAGAAAAGCTGCAGGAGTTTACTTCTCCAATCCATCCTGACAATGAAAACACTGGTTACAAAATTTAGGGCACCAACCCAAGGAGAACCAACCCTTGCACCGAGCCCCAACTTAGTGATAATAATACATTATATCAAAATAATACAATATTTGTATCCCGGTTACAAATGAGTTCTGTAACATCTACAAATAATCTTTCTACCAGTTTCTCTCCTACTGAGATTTACCTGTAGTATTCTTTGTCTTCCTCTCTACCTCCTCTCTATCGGTTCACACTCCCCTGCTTATTGATTCACTCCTATCATCTGTCACAAGTTCCCTCTTCCTTGTCTGATCTATGCTTACTCTCTTCCTCTATCTTCTTTGCTTGATGTTGTTGCCTTACCGGATCAAGCTCTATCAGTTGTCTGTCTTTGCACCTGGTTACCAGTGACATCCATAGTACCTGTTAAACCCTACTCTATCCTTCACCTTGCTGGATCTCCTTCAACACTCTCCCTGCATGCTTCACTCTCTCTACTGCCTTCTTACCGATGCAAATCCTACTAGTTTATACTACTGTTAAACACTATAACAATTTACAGGTTGCCTTGGCCTTACAGGTTAAACCACTTTCAAAACCTCTTACTGGTTGCACCTCCAACTACTCAGTTGCTTCACTCTCATAGTTATATCATCTCTTTGTTAGCACTCTTTTCTTTGAGCTAGCGTCACACCCTCTGGCAGCGTCAATCCATCTTTGTCTTTAACGTGCACATATATAACTGAGCATTCTCGCCATAACTTGAGTTTGAACTTTGGTACACTAGGGTTTCTTCCATCAATCATGAGGAGTATCGGATCCAATCAGATCTCATTCTGCACGAAGATTGACAACCTGCAAGAATTTAGACATCACCACCATATCTCCTTTCTTCCAAAGCACGTTTTCTATACTTAGCAAACATGAACTATCCATCGGCTTGGCACTTGGTCAATCACCATAAATGGTCTAGTGGTTTGCATCACCTACTTCGATCTGCACCCAGACACTCTGCATCGATTAGTGTATTCCATCGATCTCCTTGTTTGACTTTCCTCGAGCCGCAAACCTCTGCAACACATCCCATGATTTTTGGGGTCTTCATTTAATGTCGATCGACTCCATAACTACATCGTCGTTGCACACTCCATTGACGACTTCATCCATGTTTTCCACCTTGACTCCACATGACACCTTTGTCAGCATCCACCTTAGCTCACTATGTTGGTCAAACTTGGTCACCGACCAATAACACACAACCAGTGTATGCTTCATACTACTGGTCGATCTTTGCCTATCGCTTCTCTAACCCTACTGATATATCTTGCCTTACTAGTTAACCTTCATACCACCTCATCTTTTTTTTGTCAGTGTATCATTTGGACCAGTCATTACCCTTGTAAATCAACATGCTCATCTTCATCAGATGAGAGCCTTTCACTTGTGCTCTTTCTTGCATGTACTGGTAGCCCTGTTTACCGGTCGATACTACTTCTTCCTTCATGTTGGTAACATGCATGATAAAATCATACAAATGGTTTTCAACTGTCATTGCATCAATCTAAATCTACATTCTAGTCGCACTCTCTATCTGTAGCTGAACCTTTTCTTCTTCTTCATTAGCCCGAACAACATCTTAACCAGTTTGCCTAAATGGAAAACACTTCACTACTTACTCTCTCTTTTCTGTCCCAATAACTCATCATCCATCCTCTTGTTGATCCAATGCACATCTCTAGTTTCTCATGCTGAAAGCATATGATATCTCACACTTATCATCTGGATGATGGAGGTAGATACACAGTGCCTCACAATTTGTCAAGCATCAGTGGGAGAAGATCAATGTCACCTGCTGGCCAATGGTGTGACTTCCTTGTTATTTGGTAGCTGCAACTTCCTTACAATCCTCAGTCAACAATCTTTCTTCATTCTTCTCTTCATCCAGGGACATCATCATTTACCGGTGGGAGTCCTACTAGATGACATCACACTAGGATACCGGTGGCCTGTTCACTCTGCAGTCTTACCAGTCATCATCTTACTGGTTAGTATCAACATGTATACTAACTTGTTCACTGGGTATGGGTTTCTTCACTCCCAACACCAACATGTATACTAGTGACTCTAGCTTGCATGTCGGTTGACCTCAACTACACACACTATCGATTGACATCCATGACAGTCATATCGATTGACATCAATTACCACCATGTCGATTGACATCAATGACAACACAAATGCCAACACTTTCCCCTTGGTCCCTGGGACGGTATCTGATACTCCTTCAATGGATGTTGTTGAAGGTGTTGTCCCTTTTGCTGACGTTTCAAATGGTGTTCCTACTTCAATTCCTTCTGAGCCATTTGGTGGCCCTAATATATTACATGTTGCTCGTTCTGCTCCTACTGCTGGGTGTGACAGGATTCTGGATGGTACGTCTGTTGGAGTTGCCCCTATACCTGTTTCTTCTTCTGATGCGTCTGCTGGAGCTGTCCCATTGTCTGTTTCTTTTTCCAGGGATGTGTTTGGCCCTAGCTCTATTGGTCCTACTGGCTCTTCGATATTTGTTGGCCTCTCCTTGGGCATTGGGCTTCTTGCATTGGATTCGTTGGATTGGCAAGTTGAGGTTGCTAAGGTTGAAGAAGGTTGGATTTCGGTTAAAACAAAAACATTCTGAAAGGTCTTCGCCTTCTTTTGACATGACCCTTAGATCCCAAAAGAAGGAATACAAAGGGAAATCCTAATGATGGTTGTTTGCTCCAGGTTGGGGGTGACTGTTGTTAAAACCCCTTAGGGCAGTTGGAACTTTAGTTTGCCTTTTCTTTTTTACTGGTTGTTGTATCTCCTTTTGGATCTCGAACTGCCTGCAAATTTTCCATGCATCTATTTTTATTTGTCAGGCAGCTTTTCATTTTGGAGGGTTCAGTCTATTTCGATCCCCTTTTCATGGCTTTGTTATGTCTTGTCTTAGTTCAGCTTCGTTTAGTGGTTATTCTTGAATATCTTTAGATGTGGGTTTCAAGTTCCCCCAAATTAACCTGCTTTGTATAGGGTTTCGAGTACCTTCAAAACCTGTTTTTCCCTTAATCAAAAACATATGAAAAATACAACTATAATCAACTCAACCAATATATATATTTTAAATAATAAATATAAGTTCATTTAAGACGTAAGAGAATTCCACTTGAAAGAAAGAAAACATCTAATTAATTGATATATTTCATATGAATTTAATTAATGATTAATAACTTTTAAAAATAATATATATGATAAAAATTAAAACTTGAATACCCCAGAAAATGAGCTTCACAAAATCATCCTATGATATCTTCTCTACTTAAAACAATTAAATAGTTCTCATATTAAGGATTTTTTTTAATTTTATTTTATCTACCGTAAATAGTTGGTACCAAAAAAATTGACCCTTGGCGACAACATAAACATAATGAGAAAATAAAGAAATGAAAAAGGTAGTTTGGGATGTAAAAATGAGCAATTCTAAAGTCACGAAGCTTCCCTAAAACAAAATATATGACGGAATATATGATAACTTATAGGAAGCATTCCATTCATTTGGCAGTCTATCATACTTAATATAGTAGGTTTAACTGAAATTTGATATTTTAGTTGTTTTACAACTGCCAGGAACGAATTGTATAATAAACAATAAATTCATGAGATTTTGTATAAGCCGTACCATCCTTGGCCAATCTATTTCACAATTGATATTTGAAAAGATAAAGCGAGATAGTCGTGTGCAGCAATTGCCAAATTAATAAGGTGTACCTGGATAAGTTCGAAGCTCTTGCAGAAGCTATATTTGTACTTGTCTTACTGATCAAAGGGGAGCTTTGAAAGGACTTTTCACCAATGACCTGGCTATGGTGTATTTTGCAAGAATAATAAGAGCCATAAAACTCGTTAATTCGTTCGATAGCTATCTTAATCCTAATAATCATTCCACGTTATGATATGATATTTATTTTATTTTGAAACGACGTCTATCTGCTCAAAGGAAAGTAATAATGAACAGAATTAATGGGAGTCCATAGAATGGCGACGCATAACGACTGCCGATATATTCTCCCCCAATTTTTTTGTTAAAAACAAGAAAAACGGCAATACAAATTTGGAGAGAATTGAGTGTTGAACAAACATTACGTTGAAATGCATAGTGCAGCGTACCACCTAGTACACCTACTATACGTTGTTGGAATGAATAAAAAAGAATAAATTCATTTTCTCCAACAATAAAATAGTCAATGCATGTTTAGTAGAAGGTCATTAATTTGTATGATAGAATATTAATTAGAAGGTTGTTGATATTTTGTTTTGAATGTTAATTAGTTTTTTAAATTGTCTGTTATTTGTATCTTAATGTTCATGAAAATCATTGCAATTAAGCATCTTCGTATTAAGATATACTTTTTTTATTTTGTATAAGTTGAATAGAAATAAATTTTATGTAACAAATTGTGTATTGATTCTAACATTGCATAACAAATATGTATGTTAGAACATACTAAATGATTTTAAAAGATGTTTCTAATGTATTTATAGGCAAAGTAGATATAATATGTACCATTCATTTATAGAAGTACATTTAATCTAGTCTTTTAAACTTTATAATGTCTATTCAACATTATTTCTATTCAATTTGTATATATAAAAAAATCAAAATGTTATGGTATTTCAAAGTGGTTATTGTTCATATGATTTATAATGAGATTATATAGATTATTTATTTTATGTATTAATGTTTGATGTTATAAAAAATGAGTTTGAGTGTACGCTTTCTATAAATTTGACATAATTGATACCCCTCTATTTTTAAGTTGAAGTTTAATTATATACCATAAACATTAAAGTCAAGTTTGAGTCATAATTGAATTTGAATCAATGGTAGATAATGTTAATTATATCACTGTAAGACAAAAGTTGTCATTGATTTGTATATCCAATTCTAATAGGCTGGAAAAAGTAGATCATGATGTTTATCCTTCTAAAAGCAAATTATATTGTGTTACATTGAAGCTAAAAGAGATTAAAGGTCCATGTTTCTCATTCTAAAAGAGGTCAAGATATGTTATGAGGGTTGAGATGGGATAAATTTTGAGGAGTAAATACTCCTTCAATCCTCACCAAAATAAGTCAATGGTTCATACATCCAATACCAATAAATTACAAAAAATATTGAGATATTTAATTTTCCAAAAGAAAAATATAGACAAAAACTGAATACATGGTATATCTAATAACAATGAAGAAAAGGTATCCAATGTTAATCGTCACACCAAAAAATGTTTATGGAATAAGGAAATAAAATTGTACACAGATCAAAGGGTTGTAGCTCAATTGATGAAGATGGTGGTGTGTAATAAAAAGCTATCCACCAATTTAAAACCCCCATAAATATTTTCAAACAAAATTTAATACCTAAAGAAATTTGAATTGTGTGATCCATGTGACACAATCCTTATTACAAATGGATGCTCTTCAATTTCCAAAGTGCATGTGATATTGATATTCTTAATATTGTTTAATGAATACCCAAGAAATGCTAGCATGTGTATTTGTTCATTAAGAGAGGCCAAATGAAAACTAGACATATATCCAATTAGATCAAAAATACAAATCATCAAATGAAGAGCGAAACATCCCTCCAAGTAGATCAACTAGAAATTTATAACATCTGAAAAACACAAGTTGCCAAATGATCCAAACGTCCCTCCAAACAGATCTAACAAGACCTATATAACATCTCAAAAACACCCCTCTCCGCTCAATTCAAACAAAGATTAACTATCTCCTCACCAAAATTAAGCGCAATCCTAACTTCGCTAGCCAAGGAGAACATATGCAAATTATCAAAACTATCAAGAAAGCCTTTTGTTGCTCTTTTTTCTAAGAAACTTATTTCTAGCCTACGCTAGAATAACTTCAATTGGTATAAAAATTCCAAGAGGCCAGGTAACCACCAAGAAAAACAATGAACAAGCAAAATCAATACCAAATTGAAGTCACACTCTCTCATCAATGAATTTTAGTCTAGTTGTGATGGCAAATAATCTGATGGAAGCTGATTATTTATTGAAACGCCCTTGCCATTTCTGCGAGTGGCGATGGTTGTTCTGTACCTTTTTAACTCGAAACATTGTGGGGACACAATTTGAGGTAGGAGCGGTTAAAGGATTATTTCTAAGTAGCATACCGACCATTTGCTGAAAAGTACAGGACTCTTTCATATCGTGTTAAATCATGAAAAATGACGTTCCATCATAAATGGGTATTGGTAACCTAACTAGTTTGTACCCGTCAAATAAGGTACAGCGAGTCTATTTATATTGTTTTCTATAACCGGTTGCGTATGCTTTGTCCAAATAGAGAGTTTTCCGTGTTTTATAAAGATCAGAACAGAGAGTTTTATAAAATTAGGAAAAGGAATGAATGCGTCCCTCAAAACATGGAAACGAATAACTGTAACTGTGATTTGGATGCCAAAGAAGAATGTTCAGAGCCCAAAATGTGCCAGAGGGGTCATTGGAGACAAGATGAAGATAACAAACTTATAGAGCTTGTTCAAAAGTATGGTCCGCAAAACTGGAATGCTATTGCAGACGAACTCCATGGAAGATCAGGTAGTCTACCGACTCCATTGAATTTGCATGCCGTACAGGTTTCTTCGTTAAAATATTCATGTTTGAAAGAAGTCACATTTGAATTTTAGATAGATTGATTCTAAAGGGCCCAATAGAATAGTTGTAGACCATTCCAACAGTAAATAGGAGGTCCTAAATTCAAGTCCTTGATTCATGAAAGGTTTATCATGTATAAATTCAAATTCCATCTAATGATTTAAGTGGGATGTTGGAAATAATCCACACTCAAATCAAAGATGAAGTGATCTTAGAAGGGTGAGTAATTCAGTAATAAAGTGTTCTGACAACAAATAAAGAATCTTAGATTCAACCTCTTACTAATTTATGAAAAGTTCAAACATTTATATGGTCTGCAAAACTGGAATGCTATTAGCTCCATGAAATTTATATGGTGCTATTCTGTCATCACTCCATTAAAAAAATTGTGTAAAGCTTTTTTTCTTTAAATGTTCATGTTGGAAATAAGTCACATTCAATAAAGATGGACTGATTTTAGAAGGATTAATAGATCCAACTACTGATAGATGGTTTTAGTTTCAAGTCCTATCTGGTCGAAGAAAGGTTCAATATGACATCAAAGCCAAACTGGGTAAGGAGTCGAGAGAGATTTAAGGGGTGTTGGAAATATGCCACACCCAGACCAATGATGTGCTGATGTTAAAGAGATAAATAACTGGATAATAGAACAAATAAAAGATCATAGATTTTAATCCTCCCAGATCCATGAAAAATCCAAACATTTCACAAGGTTTCTAGCTGTGCTGTTGATTTAGTGAATTATTATCATGTATAGCATGTTAAACCTTTTCAATGATGTTTATTGCGCAGGGAAAAGTTGCAGGCTGAGGTGGTATAACCAGCTGGATCCACGCATCAATCGAAGGCCCTTCACGGAAGACGAGGAGGCCAGGCTTGTCGCTGCTCATCGATTACATGGTAATAAATGGGCAACCATTGCCTGCCTCTTTCCAGGAAGAACTGACAATGCTATAAAGAACCACTGGCATGTTATCATGGCAAGAAAATTCAGAGACCGATCTCGAATCTATGGCAGACGTTATTCATGGCATTCTCTGAGAAAGGCGGCAACTCGAAATGCCAGGCACTCTGCAGATCTTCACTACCACATTGCTCAAAGTTCTGTCAACACAAGAAAGCCTCTGGACCTTATCAAAAATCTCTCTTTCCAAACCAATTCACGAGGTATAGGCTCACACCACCAGTTTATTTATACCATTTTTCTGGTTTTGTCATAGAACCCAGTTTGATTAATGTAAAATTCACCACCAGGTAGCATTCCATCTGCCGAAGGCGAGGATTGCAGTGACAGAACGACGACAGAATTTCGGTCTCCAAAACCCACCTTGGAAACATCTTTTTCTTCATCAGCATTTTCATGGCCTGTAATGCCAGAGCCACCAGATATGGCTAAATGGGAGAAGCTCCGTTATGAATGGAAACAACTAGGATCTACTGGTTCAGATGCTGAATTCCATGGACAACTCAAACTACCACATGCTTATCATCACCTTAGGATTCCTCCTCCTTGTAGAAAGAGTGATAAAAGCCTATCTAAACCTAACCAAGGCATAAAATTGATTACTGGTAACACCTACAATCCCTTTGTTGGACATTTGGGAATTAATTATAATAAGAATTCTAAATGCAGAACACCGGTAAAAGTAAAACTTTTACCTTTCAATCAGTCTCATAATGTAAAAAATGGGAAGCCTATAGAGATCCCAGGGATAGAAGGTCGTCAGGTAAAATGTGCTGATTTTAATGCGAATGGATCAGATGCTGAACCTTCACGGTCTCATTCAATGGATAAAGCAGAAGAGGAGCCAGGAAGCAATGGCACAGATAAAGTTCTCTTCATCGATTTCTTAGGAGTGGGGGCTTCATAATTGAAGACCAATGAAACGTGCAGATGTACATCTTGCACCAAAATGTTTGTATATATATAACTGGGAAACTTAAGTATGACATTATGCAGGTTAACCGTGATTGTAGCCATGAAGGTAAATTCAGGCGCTCAATCCATCGTATAAACATACAAAGTATGGAATCAATTAGATTGTGCATTGCGGAAGAATTTATTTTACATGAATGTTAATTTAAAATGGCACTATTTCGAAATTGGATGCTCCCTTCACCTATGTTGTCTAACTCTAATGTTAAATGACAAAACCATTAAATCAGACCTAGAAAAAAAGAGCTAAGACTGAACAATGAATAAATAAGAAATAGAAAATGAAATGCTTGAGACAATGGTAAGCTTATTTCATTTTGTTGGAATGGGCCAATTTTGATCTTGTTTGTTTCCTGACTGATTTGATTAGATCAAATTGAAGATTTAAAGACGGGAATGTGGAGCCTCTTGTAGTTGAGAACGCAAATGCAACATAAGACTTTCTCCTGGATTAAATTGAGTCGCATAACCTAATTTGTACGGTGCAGACACGTCTATTGTCCGTGTGGTCTTATCTAACTCGTTTCTGTTCTTTGTTGCTGAGAAGTAGTTGTGTTGAACAGTAAAATGGGCTTTGTCATAGGATGGAAGAAATTTTTTTTGACATTAAGAATAGTAGTTGGTCTTCATGTGTTGTATCAAAGACACGAATCATGCTAATTAACAATTCAACGATGATTTTATAAGAATTGATGATGAGAAGAGGATTGATGCATATCAATGATGGAAAGTGCAAAATCATTAGCAAATCAGGTTTGGAGATTGCAACCAGTACACAGACAAAATTAAGAATAGTAGTTGGTCTTCATGTGTTGTATCAAAGACACGAATCATGCTAATTAACAAACGATGATTTTATAAGAATTGATGATGAGAAGAGGATTGATGCATATCAATGATGGAAAGTGCAAAATCATTAGCAAATCAGGTTTGGAGATTGCAACCAGTACACAGACAAAAGGTAACTTCCTTCATTTGAATTCCGGTGAAAAGACATGTTTGATTGCATATATTGATAAAAGTTGGCTATGGCATATAACTGAATAGATTTTAGATACTAACATTAGATGTGAATATTTAATCATTAATTTTTAGTTAAGTAGGAGATGTTTTTTAAAATGTCTTTTTGTTTGGTTATCTTGAGAGTTTTAGTATTGAAGTTGAATAATAATGATTGAGTTTTAAAAAATAATATTTTTATATCAATACAATCGAATTCAATGTTAATTGAAAATAAATTATTTCACAATAGAAAATAAGAAATGAAGAAATGAAAAATATACAAAATATGAGTATAATATTTCATATATGTCTCCACATAAAAGAAATAAAGACTATAAAAATATCTTTACTAATTGTTGATTAAATTTAAAGATAAGAATATCTAGATAAAAAGTTCAAGATTCAAATAGAATTGATTATATACCATATAACAATGATGAAAATTAATTTCAAAGTATGTTGTAAACTTAACATAAAAAAATTACAATTATGAAATCATATACCCAAAGTTCTTTGAATTTTTTTTTTCAAATACATGTGTTAATATTTCATAGCAAAAGGAAAATTTTTAAGGGATAACCCTCACAAATGGTAGAAAGCTAGTATAAAAGTGGCTTGGAAATCTTGTTTCTCTTATCATCCTTTTATAACTTTAGAATTGAAATCTTTTCTTTGTAACTGCCTTTTTGAAAGACCAATAAAATAAAATAAAAAATTTATTATTTTTTTATTTATTAGAAGTCACTTTCAATTTATTACAAAATGATAATAAAATTTAGTTTACCACATAAATTAAAAAAGTGAAACAATAATTATGATATTGTGTCTTTATCCTTATTATAGCTAGTGGTGCTATTATTGTCTTTCTCTTGAATGTTGGTTTGGGTGGGATTTAATATCTGTTTGTATTCTTTGAGTTTTTCCAAAATTGGAAGTAATTTTTTTTATTAGATAGACACATTAGTTAACATTAATTTGAATGTCAATGTATCTTCATTTATTTTGCCAATTTCTTATATAGATAAAAAAAATTGAAGGTGATCAAATGCATTGACATATTTCTCAATTGTATATTGTGTTGCAATCAAAACTATTTTTTTGGTAATATTTATAATGATATCATATCTTTGAAGGATATATTAATAACACATAAATTAAAAAAGTGAAACAATAATTATGATATTGTGTCTTTATCCTTATTCTAGCTAGTGGTGCTATTATTGTCTTTCTCTTGAATGTTGGTTTGGGTGGGATTTAATATCTATTTGTATTCTTTGAGTTTTTTCAAAATTAGAAGTAAATTTTTTTTATTAGATAGACATATTAGTTAACATTAATTTGAATGTCAACGTATCTTCATTTATTTTGTCAATTTTTTATATAGATTAAAAAAAAATTGAATGTGGTCAAATGCATTGACATATTTCTCAATTGTATATTGTGTTGCAATCAAAACTATTTTTTTGGTAATATTTATAATGATATCATATCTTTGAAGGATATCTTAATAACACAACGTATTACATACTAGCTTCATCATCCTTCAAGATATTAAAAGTGATTTCAAGATTCAAATAGAATTGATTATATACCATATAACAATAATGAAAATTAATTTCAAAATATGTTGTAAACTTAACATAAAAAAATTACAATTATGAAATCATATACCCAAAGTTCTTTGAAGGTTTTTTTTCAAATACATGTGCTAATATTTCATATTGAAAGGAAATTTTTTAAGGGATAACCCTCACAAATGGTAGAAAGCTAGTATAAAAGTGGCTTGGAAATCTTGTTTCTCTTATCATCCTTTTATAACTTTAGAATTGAAATCTTTTGTTTGTGACTGCCTTTTTGAAAGACTAATAAAATAAATTTTATTTTATTTTATTTTTTCATTTAATAAAAGTCACTTTCAATTTATTACAAATTGATAATAAAATTTAGTTTACAACATAAATTAAAAGGTGAAACAATAAGTATGATATTGTGTCTTTATCCTTATTCTAGCTAGTGGTGCTATTATTGTCTTTCTCTTGAATGTTGGTTTGGGTGGGATTTAATATCTGTTTGTATTCTTTGAGTTTTTCCAAAATTGGAAGTAATTTTTTTTTATTAGATAGACACATTAGTTAACATTAATTTGAATGTCAATGTATGTTCATTTATTTTGTCAATTTCTTATATAGATAAAAAAAATTGAAGGTGATCAAATGCATTGACATATTTCTCAATTGTATATTGTGTTGCAATCAAAACTATTTTCTTGGTAATATTTATAATGATATCATATCTTTGAAGGATATCTTAATAACACCAACGTATTACATACTAGCTTCATCATCCTTCAAGATATTAAAATAAAAATATTTTAAATTGATTCTAATCTCAATCAGTGCAAAATAATACATCTTCATTGATCAAAATATTCACATTTATCTTCATCATTTTCTGATCTTCTTTCAATAGAAAGAAATACACACCATCATGTTTATTTATAACTTACTATTCAATAGAATTTTTTACCACTTTTTCTTTTGAATTTGATAAAACAATTTCATATCCTTGTTAATGTATACACAACCATTGAGTATCCTTATTTTTATAGGCTTTTATTAGTCTCGAGCATAAGTTTGATAATTACATATCTCTTATATTATATCTAAGGTCATCCCATCAAGAGGTGCATTGGATGATATGGATGGAGAAGCATCAACTAACTATACAAAATTATCAATAATAGAGTTGATATAAATAGTAAGAGAATTCCATTAGTCTTTCTAATTTCTCTATTGTTTCTCTTTATTTTTCAACCATTTCACTCAACTTTTTTAATTGATATTTGACCATTATGAATATCTCTTTCATACGTAGATGGACTCACTTGTACCTTTGTAATATTGACATTATTATTTGCAATGTCTTAACTTTTCTCCATTATGGGCATATTAATGATCATAAATTTGTTACCAAAGGATTCAAACATTAACCAATAATTTGAACATGAATCTTCTTTAGTTGAGAAGTTGATATTACCAAGTTAGTTTTTGCATCCAAACTTGGATCACCTACCTAATAATGCATTCTTTTCTTGAGTTGCTACAACTTATTTGAGTCATGGGGAAGGAGATGGTACTATATGGGTTTTGAAAGTTAAAGGGGTTAAAATAATTCCAAAAATTAAATCAATATTGATGCTTGATGATGGTATTGATGTTGGATGAGATGTACATGGAGGAGAAGGACTATGAATGAGAAGGAAGAATAAACAAAGGAATATGGAATACTTGTAACTATTCTCTGGTGTGATTAGGAGAAGTATTTTCTTTCTATAAGAAAGGACTTTGATTTCTAGTTTCTTCCTTAGAAACTCACTATCTTCTTGAAATATTTTTATAGATCAACTCCCTTTTTTGGATCTTCACGACCACCTCCTCTATTATGGTAAATATACACATAGTAACATATATTATTATAATAGATGAAGATAATGGAGAAAAAACATCTACTATTTTCTTTGATGTATTATCCTTGCGAGGAGGTTCTATTCTAATTTTTTTTTAAACTTTAAAATTTATCCACCTTTTTATCTTCAAGAAGATATTAAATGTTATTTCTTTAATAGTTGTTACTTCTCTGCTAGTTTACTATATTTGTTGGATAAGTTATATCTGAATATAAAGAGTGAATATAATGTCTATTAGATTTAAACTATTATCTTCTATGTCTCAAGAATCTAAAGCATACCACAATCTTCATTCATTTCCTATATCAATCTGACCTAGTTCCTTTTTTTAACTTCAAAATAATCCACACAATGTTTTTGATAAAGATAAACAAGTTTTACAGGGACCTGAAACCCGAAGTATTACAGAACAAGGCCAACAGCCAACCAAACCAAAAAACTAAGAAAAACAGGGGACAAGCCCCACACAGACCGACAAAAAAAAAAGGTGAACCAAAAAAAAGGACCATGCACTCAACTAAGACAGTGCATCAATTCAGTTTTTTCTAAATAATACTCCTATTAATCTTCTCCAAGTCCTCCATGATGAATCTGGATATTTCCTCATCCTAGCTCTGGCTCCTGGTTCTAGTACACATACCCAAACTAATCTTCCTAGCAGCAACACTCTGTCCTCCCTCTGAAGCAATATTTTTCTACTTTTCTCCCATGGGAGGGTCACTGGAAATGGTCCTAGTTCTATAATCAGTCATCATGGAATTAATATTTTCCAAGCCATCAATGCTATTATTCATCCCCTGATCTCACTCACATCCTCTTCCAACTTCTCAATTTTGTGCTCTTGGTTAACCTTCATGGTTTCCACATCTTGCAAATTCTTTTGGATCATACTCATGATCATCTCAAACTTGTTGGGCCAAGGGGATTCTGTCAAGGTGTCAACAATTCCTTTAATCCCATCTTTTAGGAACCCAATTTCCTTGTCCACCCACTTCCAACATTTCTCCTAACTTCTGGTAGCCTCCAATAGAAAATTTCCCATCACCCTCTCCTCCTTTATCTCACTTTTATTTTCCTTAATCGCACTCCCTTGTTTCTCATCATCCACCTTGATAAGGATGTCTGATCTAATCTCGTGGTCCAAGGATTTGGACCCACTATATTTGGTAAGTTTGGATTTCTTTTTGGTGGGAGGCTCCAGGTCATGCATTTTCCTACTGTTAGATTTAAACTTACTAGCCGCCCACCTTGGGGGATTGGTTTTCCTACTGCTATTAGTTCCCTGGGTCACCATAAACTCCCCTTCAATTTTTGGTTTATACTCAGGGTCCTCCATATCCCTAATATCCCACCAGTCCATGGCCATACCATTGTCATCCTCATCCATTTCTATATCGAAAACCAACTGCACATCAGGGTTAGAAGAGGAAATGTGGGTTTTATCCTTGGGGGAGGGTTTCACTTCATGGGCCTAGACGTATTCCATAATCAACGAGATAAGCCCTTCATGAATCACAAGGTTATCCTAGTTTTCAGAGTGTTTAACTAAACTATTCTCGAAGGATGAAACTAGATAAAAGGGAATGGAAATCAATCTACCATGCCTAAAATGGTTTAAGATAGTAAAATAATGAGAAAAAATACTAGCATATCTACCATCCAGGGTGATGTACGTCATGATAAATTCTTCTATATCAGCCCATAGGGAAATCAACTCTTTCATGTTATAGCCACCATCTACCATCTTCGTAAACCTTAGTCTTTCCATCTCCTTATCATAAAAGGCAACAATTGCCTCCTCACCTAACTTCCTGTCTATAGAATTTTCTGCCTTTCATATCCAGGCTTGTAATAGTGGTGACTAGATTTTCATCAACTTGAAACTCTGCACCAAAGGCAGTCAACACACCCTTATTCCACCCTTTAACAAAGTTTTCCATAACAATGGCCGAATGACCATGCAGTCTCTCCAAAAAAGGAACCATCCCGCTATCAGAAATTTCCTCCCAAACCTCCTTGTTCTTCTGCCACTTATCATAGGTTGTGGGTTCAAACCTATTATTCTCACCTCCCATTCTGAAGCTCGAACAAATCAGATATTCCAGAAAAACCAGGAGGAAAGAAAACCATAAACAGGGCAAACTGAACATTCTAACACTTCTCAAAGTGGTAATAATTTGAAATACCACCCCAACGGCTCCCATCCCATTATAATATTTCTTCATAAATTTCATTGGAAAGGTCGGAGATCTTGGCAACATTTCTTGTCAAGTTGCATAGGGTTTTCGAGAAAGTTTCCTCTCCTCTCCACCATTTAACTGCCACGTTAACCACCGCCAAGTTGGCGAAATGATTTGCCGGTTTGTTTCCTTCCCAGAAATGTGTGAAATCTTGAAATCCTCTAGGCCAGCTATCATTTTAAGACAATCTTTGATTAAGTTTGAAATAGTCTAGGCACCGTACATCCCTTAATGCATTTGATGATATTAAGCGAATCACTCTCCAACCAAACCCTCTTAAACCCCTCCTTGTTCACCATGAGTAGCCTAATATAGGTAGCGCTGGCCTCTACAAAATGGTTAGTCTGGGTGCCCAAAGGAAGCACCACTGCAGAGACCAACAAACCCAAATAGTTCCTCACCAGTCTAGCACAACCAGTCAGCCCAAGATTTCCTCTGGCCACCCCATTGATATTAATTTTGATCCACCCCGAAAGGGGAAGATTCCAAGAAACATTCTCTCTGGTATGTTTGATCTTATAAACATGGATTGATATATTCCAGCTTATCTGCCACTTCTTGATAGTATCCCATTCCTCCTAGAAAGATTCAAGAGGAGGATCATCTTTCCTACTAGGATTGTAATTAAGAAAATTTTCCTTATTAACATTCTTTATTCTAATAGTCACCACAAGAGCATTGCACTCCAAATTTCTGAAGACCCTATTGTTTATTTCCTTCCACAAATCCCAAGCAATTGAGGAAGGGATAAGTTCCATAGAATACCAATTGCATGATTGTCATAATGACACTTCAAATGGAACCAAAAGTTCTGGATATAATCAGGGGAGACCCAATTGCAATTTTATAGGTAGAAAAAGAAGGCCCATATGTCCCTATCATAGGAGAAATGTAAGAGAAAATGACTAATATTTTTTTCTTTCTCTTTACATAAAAAGAATTTTTTAGTGATGGGGATCTCACGTTTACAGAGATTATCAATGGTAGAAATCTTGTTTTGCATGAATAACCAAAAAAAGATATTAACTTTAGGAATTAAGAGTTTATTCCAAATTCTAGCTCAGAAGGGGGGACAAGAAAAAGACCTAATGATGATTCTAAAAGCATCTGCCACCAGAAACTGACCTGAGGTAGAGCCATTCCAAATAACCACATCTTCCACCAGAGAAGAAGGAATGATGATAAAGTTTAGCCAAGAAAACAACGGAGACAGAGAAGAATCCAAGGTTATAAAGTCCACGCAAACGCCATTAGTGATATAGTCAACCCAAGATCTAATTAGATTAATGCATTTCTCTTTGAATTGTGAAGCCCACACTGAATTAGACAAAGGTCCCTCTCCTATCCACCAACCATCCCAAAACCTTCCATTTCTACCATTTCCTAGAACCCATCTGCTTCCCTGAGAAATAATGGAAGAGGATTTGAAAAAGTTATCCCACAGATCAGAAACAAATGTCGGGAGGGAATAATTTTCCAGCATTCTTTGGAAGCCATAAATTTGGTATTTGTCCTTAAAAATATCAATCCACTCATTGTTCTCTTTTAAAAATCTCCATAGCTTCTTCGCCATTAAAGATGTATTAAAGTCTCCCAGATGTCTAACATCCAGGCCTCCATGATTTCTAGGAAAATAAACCTGATCCCAAGCGACCAAATGAAGCCTACTCCTGGATTCAAGACCCGGCCAAAGGAAACGCTTTTGAATACTTTTCATTCTATTAGAAAATTTGACCGGTATTTTAGATAGACTCATAGCATAAATAACGAGATTTTGAAGTGAAGCCTTAATTAATTGAAGTTTACCTGTTTGTCTTAGCAAAGCCCCTTTCCAACTAGCCAGCTTTCTTTGAAATCTATCAATCAAACTAGACCAAAAAGAGTCCGGAGCAGGTCCCACACACAAGGGCAGACCCAAATATGAATCAGGGAGGACACCCATCTTACATCCCAAAATATTATTAATCTTCATTTTTCTATGCTTCGGAGTATTCATGAACAATATAGAAATTTTAGAGAGACTGAATTTTTTCCCTGATCCTTTCTCGTAAGTATCAAGAGTAACCTTAATATTATTTTCTTTTTTAATCAAACTTTCTCCCATCAGTATCGTATCATCAACAAATTGCTGGTGGGAGAAAATAGTAGCTTCAGATGAAGTCGCAAACCCCTCAGATTACTCTTCCTAACATTTCTCTAGATAATTTTGTTGAAAGATTCACTCATTAGAATAAAGAGGAACATGGATAAAGGATCTTCCTGTCTAATGCCCATCGACACCAAAAGAAACCAGACACCGAACCATTGATGAAAACCAAAAATTTGGGAGTGGTAACACACTGATTGACAAGCTAGATGAAATGGTTACCAAAACCAAAAGCTTGGAGCACTTTAAACTAGAAAATTCCAATTAACCCGATCATAACCTTTGAGGAGATCCAACTTCAACAAGAAGCCTGACTTCTTATTGACAGACAAGGAATGGATATTCTAATGTAAAACAATAATAGAGTCCAAAATCTATCTCCCGGGAACAAAACCATTCTAATGCTTCAAAATCAAAGAGGGAAGCAAGATTTTAAGCCTACACACAATGATCTTGGTAAAGATTTTATAGATCGAGTTACATAAACTAATGGGTTTGAAGTCCTAAAAGGAACCGACATCAAGTTTCTTAGGGATCGGGATAAAGAAGGTAGCATTTAGTTCCTTAAGAAGGGATTTGGACCCAAAGAACTCTCTAGTAGCATCCACAACATCCAAACCAATAATTTACCAAAAAGTTTGAAAAAAAAAAATAGGGAAACCATCAGGGCCAAGGACTTTATTACCTTCAAAGTTAAAAACCACATCTCTAACCTCATCATGAGAAGGGATCCTAGTTAGCTCCTTGTTCATATCATGGGAGATGGTTCATCTAAATTCTTGAAGGATCTCATCTTGAGCATTAACATCAAGGGGACCATCATCCGAAAGAAGAGTTGAGAAATATTTAATAGCTTCCTGATTCAACTCTTGCTTATCAATCCAGCCGTGATCCATAAAATTTTTATTGATTCTATTAGAGGCCCTATGTTTGAGGGTATTCATATGAAAAAACTTTTTGTTTCTATCACTGGACTTGAGCCATAATGCTCTGGACCTCTACTTCCATAATTCCTCCTCCTTAGATATGATATGATGAATCTTGGTAAGTAACTCAACTTCTTTATCCATAACCATAGGGTCATACCCAAAAAATTGAATATGAGATTGACCATCATCTAAATCCTTCTTAATCTTATCTTTTATCTAAAAAATATTGCCAAAGGAAGCTTAATTCCAGAGTTGGATATTGGACTTAATAATGTCTAGCTTCTTAGCCATTGTAAACATCGCAGTTCCTTGAATGTCAACATTCCACCAATTAGAAATCTTCTCATGAATATATAGAGATAAAAGCCACCTATTCTCAAACTTGAAGGGAAAAGCCTTTCTCCCATTCAAAGGGGATATATTCAGACAAATTGGGAAATGGTCAGAACCAATTCTGGACAACGCATTTAATGTGTATGGAGCATTACGAATCCAGTCAAGAGAAATAATACCTCTGTCTAGTCTGACTTGGATGAGGTCCTCCCCACTTCTTCTGTTGGACCAAGTGAATTTAGCCCCAAGGAGATCAAGGTCTAACAAACCCAGAAAATTGATCATATCTGCGAAGTCTTGCATACTATCATTTGAAAAAGACATTCCACTATCCTTTTCCATACCAAACAAAGGGGTATTAAAATCCCCTAATAGAATCCATTTTTCATTTGGGAAAGACATTCTAGAATTAATGATAGAGGACTAGTGCAAGTTTCTAGCACTTTTCCCATTTGGGGCATAAATATTAGAGATGGTCCAAGACGATCCATCAGATAGACTAGTAAATCTAGTGGCAATGTGATTAGGTGAGGTAAAGACAACCTTACCCAAGAGCCATCTAGGATTCCACAAAGTGGCAATACCACCAGAAGCCCATCAGCATCAGCACAATGAGTACTACACTCCCCAAAAACAACCAACTTGATCTTTTCCACTCTACACCCAGGCATTTGGGTTTATTGAAAAAGAAAAATATCTGGCTTTTGATCTCTAACCAGGTTGGATAGAAGATCATACTTGTGGGGATGATTCAATCCCCTAATATTCCATGAAATAACTTTCATTTGACTAGGTGGGGGGAAATCCCCATGTTCTGAAGAGTTCTCTGGACTCCATCAACAATGGAAACTCGACTATTCTTATATCTACTGATCGCATTGGGAGGCCTACCTACTGCCCTCAAATCAGATCCACAATCCGCCTTTTTTCTATTTTTGGTCTTAACACCACTAAAAACTAGTGTTAATAAATGACCAGTTGGGGAGTTCCTCTTTTTATGCTTAAGTTTACCTCAATAAAAGGATTTGGGTTATCATCATCTTGGGACACATCATCAGTATTGATTGCATCTGATAAATTTCCAATTTCAACAACAAGGTGGATGGAAGGATCCACAACCCTAAGATCCTCCATCATAGACTTATCCCCATTAGAAATCTCCTCAGGCTTCAAACTTTTCCATGCCCCCCCTTCCTCATGCAAGGGTTCCAGGATTGAAGGATTTGGAACTGGATCATCCTAAGAACCCAAGATATTATTCAATCCATCCATACATGGAGATGGATCCAAAGATGGGGGCACCACCAGATCCACCTCCATTATCTCATTTTTCTTCTTCCAAACCCTCTTAGGAATAGGCTTAGAAGGGAATTCCTTGGCCCAATGACCAAATTTTTTACAATGAAAGCAAACAAAGGGAATAGATTCATACTCAACTTTCTGAACCCATCTTCCCAACTTAGAGAAGAGTTCAACCTTCTTCGGAAAATTAGCATATTGTTTAACATTCACATATATTCTGGCATACACCGGACACCTGTTCGTAGAGGTCATAGGGTCAACTAAAAGGAGCTTACCAAAGCAGGAAACAATACCAACAAAGATTTATTCACCCCAAAACTCCATAGGAAAACTTGGTAGCCACACCCAAATAGGGGCCTTATTACATTCCCATTCCTTTGGGTTAACACCTGGTTCCCATTTCTTGAGAGCCAACGATGATTTGACTAACATCTAGGGACCCCCACTAAAACAGATCGAAGTTCCTCCTCATAGGAAAAGGAGAATGAGAAAAACCCATTAGACATAGCTACCACATCAATCTGACCCTTTCCCTCCCATTCACAGGATACCCAATCCCTAACAACTTCAATATTAGGTCGAGGGCCAATAAGCTTTCCAACCAAGATAGAGGCCAGATTATCCATATTCCTTTCCACAATACAATCTGGAATAGAAATGGAATAAGAACCAGACTTTGGGTCCACTTTATGGGGAATAGGTGTAATAGCCTTGTCTTTGAGGTTTTACCCAAATAAAGTAGACCATTTTCTATTACAATCCAGAGAAACCGGTTTTCTAAGATTCTCTACTGACTTTCTAGGACCCTCCCCACCACAAGGTAAAACAGTAAAGTCAACTTTTTCGATTGGTGGTACTAGCAAGGTGCCCCCATCCCAAAACACATTGAGACTGTTATCAGAAGCTTCAAATTTCATTTCTCCCGTGGTGGAAATCATGTGGGAATCTCTAAAACCTTCATCACCCGATCTTCCTGCTCCATTTGAATTCAAACCAGTCGCTCCCGCTATTCCCACCTCTCCAGCCGCTCCCATGTTTCCAAAAAGTTTTAATCATCCACACAATTCTATCTTTTCACTTTCTACTAATTGTTGTGATTTTCTATACACTTAAATAACAATGGTTTAATAATTTGCATCTAGGTAGTTTATATAGAGAACCATCAAATTCAACAAGCTTGAGACATGTGGACTTAGGAAAGTTAATGGCTGCCATACTTTTTAACCAATTGATAAAGTTCAAGAGAGACTTGTATTCCAAAATATATTTTAGGCTAACTCACATCCAACATGATAGATGAATGATTAACTCTTATAAAACCATTACTTTTAGCATCCCTCTAAAGATGTAGACAATAATAATCTATTATTGTATAATTATCAAACACTCAACATGTATAAAGACCAAACCAATCTTTCATAATTGCAATAGTATTAAATATATGTGAGGAGATATAGAAAAAGATTGATGTTTACAGAAAATTACTAATTAATCATTCAAATGGTAACGTGTTATTTTTCCCCAATTAATATATAATGAATCACACCTACTTGTAAGGATGAATTGACACATCCAAAATTTTGAAACATATTGTATTTAATCTTGATAACTCTACTAAAAAAAGTAATTATATTGAACATTCCTACAAACTTGCCTCTACAAGATTGTTTATAAATTTAAGAGTTTCCTTATCTAGGTACTTATTAATTTTTTAAAGAAATATTGTTTATCGTGGTGTCATTTATTTCATAAAATACCAATTATCTATTTCAACATCTACACTTACAAGCATATGTCTTAAAGGAAATATGAGAAGGATGATTTTATTGGGACCATCAAGCTTGAGAACCACCTATCATCAATATCCTTAAGTTCTTTAGTGTTAGGTTGGTAATACGAAATGCATTTGAACACTAAGTTTTCTCACATTAGATAGCTACCAAAAAAATATCAATATGAGGTAAACAAATAGACAAAATTATCTTCATTATTAGTTACCTGAGGTTTTTTACTATTCTTCCACAAAAATATTTCGTGTCAATGTGTCCAAGGTAACCATCTCCAACCTCATATTTAATAAAGTATGATGAGAATAACATGTTTACAACCTTGGTATTAACACTAAATTTTGGGAGGATTTAAGATTAAACAAATATAATGAGATAATATTTTGAGGAGTCTTTGTTACATGAAATAAAAAAATGTAGGTTATGTATAACTTAAATCATGGATAATTGAAGTTCATTTAGAGATACATGGAGAAAAAAGTCAATGGGATAATCGGAATAGGAATAAATTTCAAATAATTTGGTATCTCAATAGTTTAAATATCCTCAAATTCATTATAAAATGAATCATTATGGAATCTTACCTCCAAGTAACAAGAATAATTAATAAAACCAATGATGACTGACAATAATGAGCTGTAGCTACAATATTCATCTCTTTAAAATGTCTATAGATATAAAAGGGGACATAGGTTCTTAATGTATATTAAGTTAGTTATTTTAATCACCTTCTAACCTTTAATGAGCTCATAATTTGGTGAAAACATAAAAAAAAATAGTTGATCAAGCACTTATTATACCATTGCAAACCTTATCACATTATTGATAATTATTCAAACTTGTAAAGTAATTGATAAATATAACTTTGGAAGAATCCATTGAACTTGTGAGAAGTTCGCAAACCTATATAATTACTGATAATTAAAACTCTAAAATATTTAACCATACTTTAAATATATTCGCATTTAGTCAAGTGAACTATTGGAGTTGATAGAGAGCCCAACAACTTCTAGAAATCAACTACAACAAAAAACTATCACATGAAAACATAAAATTATATTGATGTTCTAATGTAACCTTGCAAAGAGAATGGATCCAAAAGAGCATTTATATGCACATAGAATGAAATGATTACAATGAATAATCAATCTCTATGAAAAGAAGAATGGACCCTAGATCAAACCTTAGGTGAGGTTTATATTAGACTATGTTGAATGCATTCTCATTATATGCAATGATACAACATTACCTATAGTTAGCTAAACATAATGGTATATAAAGAACTCCTAATTTTAGCTTAAATGAGTAAAGTGAAAGGGTCCTGATAATTAATTAATTATTTTGACATTACCTTTATCCTCCAATAACCCCATTAAGATCAATCTAGGTTGAAGGTAATAACTAACAAAGAATACGATGATCGATGCATTCATGTGTCCCTAGTGGATGGTTTGATGAGGTATTATCTACAAGAAAATGAAATCTCTCATATCTAGAGAAAATAATTAAAGTATGTGGGTGAAAATTCCTCTCTAAAAAGAGAGAAAATGAACTAAATGCACAAGTGAAAGAAACAATGATTTTCTAACTTGCTAATATTCACCAATTGTCTAATTGTTAAAATTTGTGAATCAAAGTTTGGCTAATAGTTCAAGCTTTAGGGAAACCTAAATCACCACATGATTATAATATTTTGTTTTAGTCTTATTTAAATTACTTGGGAATTTATTTTATTAAAAACTTTAAATAAAATTTTTGCAAGAATATTCAATTCATGATGAGATTAGATTTGTCTTAAAAGTTATCTTGTGAATATAAATTGATTCACCAATAATATATCACAATTATTAGCTACTTTAGGTTTATATCAGCCATCTTTTAAATTTGTCATCATTTATTTATAATATAATATAATAACACTTATTGTATCCCATGAGGTAAAATGTACCTCCAATTTGTAATGCTCATACGGAATGAAATTGCTTTTGTATTGTTGATTTTGACAAACATAAATAGTATAAAAGAAATTTTAGGCCCCATGAGCATTACAAAATATGAGTACATAATGAAGAAATTATCAACTGGTGGAGAGGAAAGTGCCTAGATAAGGTAAGTATCTGACCCCTTAAAAATGGTTGTTCCTTGCTTGTATGTGTGAATTTGTACTTAAAGCATGGAATTTTACATGGAAGCCCTAATTTTTTACAAAGGCATTAGTTTTAGTAAGATAAACTGGAGCTCAAAATTTGATCTCATGAAATGTAAGATAAATAAATCAATGAAATGGTTGAGCTTAGTGGGGTTACTGACTGAATACTAGGGTGGGGATGCCATTATTAGAATAGGGGATGCTTTGAGTTCGTTTATAGGAGTGGATGAGGACTTCCTAAATGGGAAAACAAGGGATATAGCTAACATATGTGAGAGATTGACATGGATTTAGGGGTATATAATGAATTGGAGATAATTACAGATGGGGGTGGATGGAAGAAGGAAGATAGCTCGTTATATGAAAACCATCCGGAGACTTTTTTGTCAAGAGAGAAAATGCAAGCCAAATCTTTAAACCCCCATGGAGTAAGTGAAGATGTAGGGTTTCTTGAATAGGAAGAGATGATAACAGACAGGTTAGACCTAGTAGAGATCCCTTCCAATAAATGTAAATTGGTATCCCTAATACCATTAATAAGGGAGGATCAATAGGGAAACACCCAGACAAAAATAGAAACAACAACCCACCTTGCACAAGACATAAATAGGGAGGTGGAGCTAGTCATCCTCTTAAAGGACACATAAGATTTAAGATAGACTATATGCGAATATTTGGAGGAAGTCAGATAGACAAAAGGAAGTGTACAAGATAGGAGAGAAGAGGAGGAAAGGATGGATGGTGATATAATAAGAAAGGGAATTGATGTTCAAGGGATGGTGTCTTCAAAGATGCATCCAAATCAAAGAGGTCTAAATGGGGAAGGAAATGAGGAAAGGTTTCGGATGGTAGAAGAAGTCCTTAGGAGAGATAATGGAAATAAAGGGAAGACAATATCTATGGAGAATCCAAGTGATGGAGAAGAAGAGGAAGAGTACAAGGAGCTGGAATTTATAGAAGCAATGAGGGTATCAGAAAGGATGCTGGAACAGATCAATTCAAGGATTAAGGGGTATAGTATCATGGCGAAAATGCATAGGAAGAGAGCCTCAAACAAAACTGGAATGCATATTATTGCAAAACAAGATCATAAAAGGAAAAAGAAAATTATCAAAATCTTTAGTAAGGAGCTTAACTTTCCCCAATATAAATGAAGATCATCACATGGAATATTAGGGGCATTAATGCCCCTAACAAATGGTGTATGAACAAGTGCGAAATTGATAAAACAAAAGAAGATATATGTCTTGTACAAGAAACCAAGATAAGAAAGAAGGAAAGTGAAATAAGACTCAATAATCAGAAACAATGGAGGGAATTTTGTTAGATCAAAAGGTGCATTGAGGGAACTAGGGGTTATATGGAACCCTTTTAAAGCAGATTGCCTAATAGTGGAAGAAAATAAATGTTGGATTACATTAAAGTGCATAATGTTACAGACAAATGAGGTTTTTTATATGGTTAATGTATATGGTCCAACTCAAACAATACAGAAAGAGGAACTATGGGAATTGTTAAGATACAAGCTAGAAGAGCTAAGAGGTGAAAGGATCCTACTAGCAAGGGATTTTAATGCTATGAGAAAAAATTAGGATAAATTGGGTGGTTTAAGGAAAATTTCAATGGTGCAACTAGATCTCCAAAAATTCATTGATAACAACAACCTCAAAGACATGTAGGTGATAATGGGATATATGTACATGGACTAACCGAAGGAAAGGCTTCACCAATATAGTAGAAAGGCTAGATAGATTTCTATCAGTGGGTAATTGGGATAGTCAAATGCAGTTTTATGAAGTCTTAGTGCTCCAATTCATAGGCTCATATCATTATCATGTTCAATTAAATTCAACTCAAAACATTTACTCTACATGAATCCCATTCAAATTTGAAAACATGTGGTTAAGGGATTCAAATCTAGAGACCTTGATTGCAAAATGGTGGAATGAGTTAAACCGAAGAGATCAAACATATATGTTCCAACTTAATAGTAAGTTAAAGTATATCAAGGAGAACTTGAAAGACTGGAATAAAAGCCATTTCAAGAATATCTTTCAATAAAAGTTTTGACTAGAAAATGAGTTAACTGCATTTAATGAGACAATTATTATGAAAGGAATAGGATTAGAGGAATATGAAAGAGAAAAGTATTTAAAGGTAGAGTTTTTTGAACCAATGGGAAGAGAAGAATGGTATTGGAGACAAAAATATACGGAGGTCTGACTTCACGAAGGTGATAGGAATACAATAGAAAATAAGGAAAGATGCAGATTTATGGAAAATTAAAAGCGCAGATGGATCGAAGACTCAATCATTGGAGGAAGTAAACTTGGAGGTAGTAAGAATTTTTGAATAAATATTAAACAAAGAAAGCCCTTGCATACAACAGTATGAAAGGAATTATTAGATGCAATCTCTAGAATTACCATTGATCATGACAATAAAGAGATGCATAAGAAGATACGTTGGGAATAAGTTAGAGATGTTGTTTCCAGATGAATCTGGAAAAGGTTTCGAGGCTAGATGGTTTTCTAGCCAGTTTTTATCAATACTTCTGGGATATTATAGGTGAGGATGTCTACAAATCAGTGGAGGAATCAAGGAATAAATGGATAATTTTAAGGGAAATCAACCACATTCTTAGTCTTGATTCTGAAGAAGAATATGGTAAACTCAATGAATGATTTTAGGGCAATAGATCTATGTAATACAACATAAAAAAGCATCTCCAAAATCATTGCTAATAGACTTAAAATAGTTCTAAGCTCTATAATTCCAGAAGAACAAAGCACCTTTTCTCCCAGAAGATTAGTAGTGGAAGGTTTAATAATAACCCATAAAGCAGTACATTTAGAAAGGAAGACGAAACAAGAAGAAATGATTATCAAATTATACATCATGAAGGCCTATGAAGCAGTGGATAAAGAATTTTTAAAAGAAATCCTAGTGAAATTTGGTTTTAGCAAAAATGGATAGCATGGATTAATAGTTGCATTTCCTCTCCAAATTTTTTGGTTCTTATGAATAGAGAAACACATGGTTTCTTTAGCACAAGAAGAGGAATCAGACAAGGAGACCCATTATCTCTTTTTCCTTTTATTATAATGGTATACAAGTTTTAGTGACATGTATCCATAAAATTAGAGAGAAGAGTAGTGGGTGTGGAGTAAAGGTAGTTGTAGTTTTAGGCCCAATAACTCATCAACAGTTTCTAGATGATACAATTTCCTTTAGTCATTCATGTAGAAAAGAAGCAAAAGGGATTAAATCCCTCCTCAATAGATATTGTACTGCCTTGCATCAACAAATCAAGTAGAATAAAACCGAGGTGTTCTTTCTCAATACTCAATGGAGTGTTTAGAGAGACCTTACAAGGATTCTAAATCTCAAGGTGGCTAATTTTCCAAGGTAAATTTCTTGGTATCCCACTTTTTGATGGTATCAATAAAAAAGTGTATTCAAAGAATTCAATTAACAGATATGCAGATAAGATGGGTTCCTAGAAAGTTAAATAGCTATCATCTTCTTGAAGATTATTAATGATTAATTCTATTCTTTCAGCTCTTCCTCTCTACTCTATGTCATGCTTAAAAAATCCAAATGCTGTTGAGGCGGAACTGAATAAATACTAACAAGATTTTTTTGGAATGGTGTTAGTGACCAAAACAAAGTTCCCCTAATTGAATGGGAAAAAAATTTACAAACAAAAAAAGGTGGGTGGAGCAAGCTTGAGACAATTAGTCTTGATGAACTTAGCAATGGGAGAAAAACTAGTATGGCACCTTTGTACCAATGGAGATTAAAAATCGGTGAAACTTTTAAGAAGAAAGTATCTAAACAATAATGATCCTATTAGTATTCAAAGAGTCAGGGATCCCCCTAGGGGATAAACTATATGGAACTACATCCTGGAGTGTAGGGATATCATAATGAGGCATGTGACATGAGAAATAGGGGATGATTGTAATTCTTCTTTCTAGTTTGATTCATGAAATAATTATAAAACCTTAGATATCTCCCCAAATCTAGAGGTGATAAAGAGATAAACAATGTCAAAGTGGGGTCATAGAATGAAATATTGTGGGATGATAATAGAGAAGAATGGTACTGGGATTTGGCAATAGAAACCCCTCGATAATCTAGAGGCCCCAAGACAACAAAAGGAAAAATTGAAGGATGTCCTCAAATAGAGATGGGTGGTCCCTTCCAATGAACAAAATGGTATTATATGTTGTGGCTCTAGAACTAGATCTTATAAAGTTAATTTAGGTTATTAAAGCATAGAAGATGTCATGGAGAAAGTTGAATAGCCATGTAAATTATTCTAGAGGAAACATTGCATTCTGAAAGTAGGGGTCTTTTTTGTATTTTCTATCTAAGAGAAGGTTCTCACTCAAGACCATCGAGAAAAAAAAGGAATTCAAGGAGCAAGTAGATGCATTCTCTAAAAAATGAATAATGAAACAATAGATCATATATTCTTAGATTGTCCCTATTTGAGGGAATGTTTGGACCACTTTCTGGGAAAGATAGATTTGTAATGTGCTATCCCCCAACACTTGCTAACCCGGTTCAAAATATGGAATGGATATAATAAGAAAGGTCTATTTGAAATCCTATGGAAAGTTATTCCTTCAATTGTAATTTGGGAGATTTGGAAATAAAGGAATAGGAGGATTTTCCAAGACAAAGAAATGCCAAGAAAAATTCTTTGCCAGAAGGTGGAGGATAAAATAGTGGATTTGGTTAATATAGCTGCCAAAGAAAAAATGAGTTAGAAAAATATTTTCAGTTTATGGGATGATGGAATGACCAAAAATTTTAAAGGATTAATTATTTCCAAGGGCAAGGATGGAGGCAAAAGTAAGGATTTAAAAGTTAGAAGAGAGAATATCAAATGGGCTCCTCCATAAGAGGGTTGGATAAAAATTAATTTTGATGGAGTAGCAAGAGGAAATCTAGGTGAAGGGGGAATGGGTTGCATTGCTAGGGATGAAGGAGGAAATATAATAGTAGAAGACTCTAAAGCTATAGGTGTGACAACAAACAACTTAGTAGAAATAAGAGCTTCTTTGATAGGATTACAATTCGACTTTAAGATTGGAGTTAAGAGAATCCACTTGGAAGATGATTCTAAGATTGTAGTAATGCATTTCAAAAAAATAGATCTCCAAACTGCATGATGGAGAAATGACTAATCCCAATCTATGATTTAATTACGAAACTAGAAGATTTTAGAATTGCACATGTCTGTCAAGAAGGGAATGCTGAGGCAAACAAACTAGATAAAAAGACAGTAAAGACTTTTTCACTCTTTAAATGTTTGAGAATTTATTATATAGGTTGGAATTAACAAGTCTTTCATATTTTAAATTTTGTTTGTTTGAAATGTAGCCAGTGAATCTGTTCAAATTTAAAATGTCATTAATATGTAAAATGAACAATTGAGCAGGTGGAATGTGGTTACCAGTTGATGGGACATTTTTTTTTCTCAAGGAGGTGTATTTCTCTGTGAAATGTCCATAAGATAATTGGTTATTAGACTAGGAAAGTTGGTGGGGGATAAAAATAGAGATAAATTAGTAGGTGATGTGATAGGGAATAGCTAAAGTGGAATCATGAGCCTTCAGGTTAGTTTTCTCGAACTTTTAAAGACTAAAAATTATGATGAAGTTTTTCAATAAATATTCAAATTAGAAGTGGAAGGCCAGGATATCACTCAAAATTAGATGTTCTTTGAAAACAGACTTGAATTTATATTAAATATTAAAGAGGTTTTGTGAAGTATCTAGAAAAGGTCCTTATCAATAACTATCTTTGTTCACTTGGCTACCCCAGAACAACAATAACTATCTTTGTTCACTTGGCTACCCCAGAACAATCATATCAATGGAGACCCCAATTGGGGTACTGGCAAATAGGAGGCATATGGCTTTTCTAGGTGAAATTTATGGTAAGAGATTAAACACCATTTTGAGATATAAACATCCTTTGGTTATTCATGTGATCAAATCTTTGTTGGGAGAGGAGTTTGTAATGACAAATCACATATATTTCATTAATGTTTTTGGCCATAGTTTTAGATAGGGTTTGAGTAAAGAGATGGTCAGGAATTTAAGTAAAGTAATATTTAAGAGTTAGGTCCTTGGTGGTTTGGACAATGTTTTATTAAATTATGAGGACTTTTGGATACCCCTACCAAAGGATTTTGACAAACAAATTGTGGAACTCCCAAAACTTCCTATAATTATTCTAAAGGATGACAAGGAGACGACTATATGAAATATAAATTTTCTTTTCAATTGGACAAATGTAGTGTTTAATGTATCCCTAGACTAGATTTTGACATACATACACCATTAAGGCCTTGAGGAGAAGTTCCAGCAAATCAACATGGATAAAGAAACCCCTGAGGATGAAGGAAAGCTGGATACAAAAGAAGGTTAGAAACATGGAATTTTCCCATTTCCTTTAGTAGTGTCATCTTAAATGAACCCCTATTTTTGGTATAATTGTAGGTGGTTTGTGATATAATAGTAGTGAGTAGTTTTCTATGAGGGCAACGCAAGGCCTTTATGCATCAGTTTATGTAGTATTTGGAGTCCTAAGAGTTTAACAAGAAGATTATTGTGGGAAATTCAAGGCCTTTTTGTATAGGAACATATAATGTCTATCCTTCTAAAAATGGATAGATGTCTTGCATTATTTGGTAGATGTTTATCTCAGTTTGAGTGAAGAATTTGAACTAAGCCTAAAAATGGCAGATTCTTTATTTATCATTTTTAGTAGTCTGAACTTGATTTATTGCTTATATAATTTGAATGAAGGGGATTGGCCCTATCCAATAGTTTAATTATAAAAAAAACAAAACTATAGGTACATTTTATCTCATTGAATACAATGAGGGTTGTTAGATTGTGTTTTAAATTAATAACAAAAACTAAATATTATAGTGTACCCCTAAACCAATCAATGGATTCCACCATCAGACCTCTACATTCCTATCAGAGTTTTATTTTTTTAAATAAAATGATTCATCATGGTAATTAATATATTTTCTTATTATGATCCAAGATTTGCCTATAATTTCTAGAAAAAACTTGTTATTTAAGAAATTGTCCAATAACAATTATATTTTTTTCATAAAAAAAAAAGGAAGGAAAGCTGCACCAATATAAATTATTTTTCTTCCCAATAAAATGAAAGATTTGCCAAAATCTAATATCTTTTTTGAGGGGAGGGGGGGGGCTTCCTTAAAGTTATACATAGAAAGAAATATAGAAGTGACATTCAATAAGATCCCCCAAGGACTGCTATTACATAAGTACATTGAATGTCTCCCTAATAAGAGAGACAAAAATTAGAATATGAATCCCTCCATAAAGGAGTATCTTCTACATGTCAATTATGAAAGACTAATAATAGAACACAATCCACTTCTTGCCAAAAATATTTATCCTTGTAGGAGGAAACATATCCGATGTTGATTAGAGAAGCCATTCCCATAACTTGTATGAATGCAAAACCCAAATCTGAATAATGTGTGCCTCTAAAAACTACTTAAATGTAAACGTGACACAATGAGATGACGTCAATCTAGAATCTCAGAAACTTGTGAAAGCTCCAAATACAATGATAGTGGCTCTGGTGCAAGAGCACCCAAAGACACAAAGGAAGACACAATTCAAGTCTAAAAGAGCCTAATATCACCCATGAGGTAAAAATGATCATCTGTAATAGGTTGATAGGTTTGTGAGTCAATAAGACCCAATTGATGAAAAACATTGTCATGGTTGCATTTTATAAGCCACCATGGATAAACGACCATGTGGGTTAGTAGGGGTCTAGGCATGAGTTAGGCAAATAAATATTGGTCTTAGAAACATTAGACCAATCCTTGGAATAGGTCATATACACCTTGGAGTTGCCAAATTTGAAAAGTGCAAGTTGACAACTTTTGTTGTCATTGCAAAATGTTGTAAAAAGGGATAACTAATCCTCCAATGGTTCCAAAGTTTGAAAAGAGGTTGGAAACCATTAGGCGGGATATGTTATACCCACTTGGATCGATTCAAGGTTTTTGTTGGTGTATTTATTGAAGTTGATGATGTTTTGGAGTTTGGAGCAATACAATATACTTGAAGTTTTCTGAAATTTTATGTTTTTGTTGTCCATTTCTGGTTAGTACGGATTGGTGGATGTCTGAAACCAATTGGATGAGTTAGGGAAATCTCTTACCTTTCATTTTAATCAAGTTTGATGTTCTTTAACAATCGGGTTATAGGGATCCATCCAAATCTAACCAGAATGGTCACAAACCCTACCGACACCTAGGGTTTCACTGTAAAGATGCCCTTAATCTGACATTTTCACCAGAGGACAAAACAACTTATGGGGAAAATGTTAGAAGGGAAATTGTATCATTCTAGTTTAGTTTTGGTTTGTAGGGAGGCTCCAAGGCTAAAGAGATTGAATTGACCCTGTGCGAGCATCTCTACATGACTCCTTGTACTGTAGAAGTGGAAATCACTTGCAGAAGATAAAGAAGATGGGATCAAGTCTTGAAATCTTGGATTTGGTGGTTTGACACCTTCACCCACCTTGTAGAGGTGTTGGTTTAGTCAAGGGACTAATACAAGGGGTACTTTCTTTGTAAATTAGGCCTAATTGGCTTAATTAGGTCTGGAGGGAAAGTAAGGGTACAAACCTTTCAACTTATGGTTAGAGTATAAGCTTTTGGGGAATTGTGTAACTAGATAAAGGGTATGTGAATCTACCTTTAGGTTGTCTCATCCTTTGTAATTTTGGTAAGCTGTGTTTGGAAAACTCAACCTATAGGGCTACTAGACAATAGGACAGTTGTGAGGCAAGTATTCCCTAACACATATGATAGCCAAATTTTATGGGTGTTTTGTGTTGGTTGGACCACCAATAGACAAAACCCAATAGGTTTCCATCCCAGTGGTACCAAAAGGTACTAAACCAGTTCACACAAGGGTAGAGTGTCTTCATCATACTGATATTGGAAGAGACTAAATCGATATGGATCTGGTCACACAAATTGCTGTGTGAGTTGAGCATTTGGTAGGTGTGTTGTTCACACCTTGAACAAACAAAAAAACTTGTTTTGGACATAGTAGTTGTGGGCAAGAGAAGGTTTTCACCTAGTTTGTTTCCTGGCTCTGCATCAGGCTTCCTAGTAATGATGTGGCTATAATGAAAGAGGAGATGAATGGTCTTTGTTTACAATAATTTATAAATAACCATAGATACTTCAAAATATAGTCTGAATAGTTAAATCCACATATGTTCAAAAGTAATTATTATTATTGTTAATATATAAAATTGTGTAAATAGAATTGTATTTTTTTTATATTGATAAAAATAGGTTTAGTTCAAGGCTTACAGTGAAGTTTCCAAAAGGTAGATGGTAATTCAAATAAAATTATTTGTAATATAAATTTTCATATATTATATATTAGACATTGCATTGTACTTTTTATTAATTAATTTGAGTTTACACATTGCTCAAAACAACACTTAATATATAATTATAAAATTAGTAGACAATAATATTTATATGTCTAGCGAGATGACCCCACAACTCGATGCCCATGTGTCCCACACATAGGCAATGGGGAGATAAGGTGATGCCTGAGCGTGGAAGACAGGGCAACACAAGGAGATATAGGGGTGTTATTGCCAAGCAAATATGAGGATGAGACCCCTCAAAAATGTGGTCTCACTGGTTCATAGCTCCAGTCAAAAGAGATTCAGATTTGACCCATTACCAAACAAAAATAAATAAAAAATTATAAGTCTATCAATTTGATTTCATGATATGCATTAAAAATAAATTTTCAAACAATTTAATGAACCATATAATTAGATGTTAAGATATTTGTTTCCAGCCGTTATAAAACTAAAATTAAATCTAAATAGAAGAAAAAATTTATAATTTCTTTATGTAATTTTATATAAATTATTAAGAATAATTAAACTATAAATATAAAAGAAAATTAACATTATAGACACAAACTTCTACGGAGGAATGGAATAGATGGAAGGAAGAATGCGACCAGAAAACGAATTTGAAAATTTCTAGACGGTCAGATCAAGTAAACATTTATTCCATGATTTACAGCTTCGACAGTTGTACATGCCAGTCCTAAACGACACAGATTCTCAAAAATCAGATTAATCACGACAACAATTAATTCATTGAAGGAAATATACTTTCTATAAGCTGTTTAGCAACTGTTACTATTCGTAACAATGGCAAACTCCGAGATAAAATTTCATTCAGCACTTATGCTTTGGGTGAATCCCAATATGTTATAATAAGCTGCCCAGCTTGACATGCTGCTATCAAAAGAAATATGAACAAATAAATTATGAGAACATATATTTCTGTAAAGTTTAATTAAGATGCATCCACTCCTAAGAAATCAAAGAAGGGAACATTAGCTGCATCAATGTTGTGTTGTTTCTCCAGTGTTATTTGTAAACTATCAGGGGATGACTGCTCAGCATCGGAAGTCCTTACAGCAGAAGTAATCTTCAAGATATTTAGATCTGTATATGGGATTGGTTGCTTCATTTCGTTAGTTTCATCCACAGGCTTCCTACTTATTACTCCGGAGCTCCTGTCGAAGGGCATAAATGTAAATCTAGAATTAAAATTTTGGGTGTAATTAGTACCCAGTTGACAAAATGCAGGATCATAGCATCTGTTACTATAAGCTGGTTTTGTTTGGGCGTGCTTAGCTTGTGCTAGATCCTTATCTGTATATCTATGAGGAAATGGGGTCAGATTGTCGTCATTAAACTGTGATATATTGAATTGTGCATTTGAACCTGCTGCAACTTGTTGTGTCCAAATATGGTCGGGAGTGTTAACTTGCGTTAAATCTTGTGGCTTACGAATTACAGAACCACGAACCATTGCAGGCCAGTTTAATGCTGATAATGTGGAAGATGTTGTAATGGTTGATTGTGTGGACAATAACTCTTTGAATTGCATCATGGATTCAGCATTACATCTGCTCATCATTGACTTCTTATTATTGTCAGCTTCCACACCTGATAAAGGATATTGATTTTAGTTAAAAATGAATGGCCATGAAAAATTTAGCCATCTTAAAAATCAGTTATCTTTACAGTTATAAATTGTATTAACTGCATGTCACTTTTATATGGTAATAATTTGTTATCCATAATCCTATACATGCGACACATATATTTATCAGATCTTACAAACTCATATATACCGACCTACTATATAGCTACCTTTTAACTGCAAACCTGCCTAATGGTTAAGCCCAGCGTGAGAAAACAATGAAAAAACTTATGCCCTGCTAAATACCATCGAAAATAAATATGTAATGTGAACTATTACCTCTTCGATTGATGTTTGAATTTGGTTTTTCTGGGTTGGTATTGGCTTTGCTACATGAAGTATGTATAGGGTTCTGAGGTTGTCTCCCATAATATCTCTCCATAAATGCCTTTAGAGAACTCTGCTCAATGTGCTGATCAGCAGAGAGCCTGGCATTTGCAGTTTCCTTTCTGAGAAAATCCCAAGGTTTTCGTTTGCTATAAATCCGAGATCGTTTTCTAAACTTTCTTGCCATGACGACATGCCAGTGGTTCTTTACAGCGTTGTCTGTTCTTCCTGGAAAGAGCCGGGAAATTGTAGCCCATTTGTTGCCATGTAACTTATGTGCCGTTACAAGCCTCTCCTCCTCTTCTGCTGTGAAGGGCCTACGGTTGATACGCGGATCTAGCTGATTATACCACCTCAACCTGCAGCTCTTCCCTGCACAACACCCATATCAACATTTATTCAAGGATAACACTGAATCTTTTCAAGAACTCCTATAACAGACCTGCAAGATCCAGGCCTATATTTTCATAGAAAATCATGACAATTCATTTATCAAACTAAGATCTCAATGCTATCTAAAAATGTTTATAAAGTATATAGCAATTAAGAACTCAAATAAGATTGTAGGACGATTCTCAAATAGGAATAGTTCTCATTAAAGTTAAAAGAACGAAAATTTGAAGAAATTTACCACTGAAATGTCATGTGTAATATTAAAAAGGAAAATGAAAAATCTCAAATAAAAAATATTAATGAAATTGTAAAATGATCAATTCATATCATCTTAAAGAAATTGAGGGAACTCTAACGATTGACCAAAAATAGGGACTCCCAATTTAAAACATTCCACTTACAATTAATCTCAGAATTACATTTGACAAGGCAATCCCCACCCGTATTCCATTCATAAGAAATACAAATCAAAGAAATGAAATCAAAATTTGGAAAAACAATAAATGTGAAAGATGTTTTAACACTTCCCGAAATACAAAAAATTCACCATGATTTGTGCCTCGGAAATTTTTTTTTAAGTTACCGATTGTTTCTATCTATTGTTTTTTAATATATTGAATACTACTGTGTGCTCTAATTGAAATATCATGCTTCTATAAGACCAAATCCATTATAATGAGTAAAATTACAATTGACTATTTGATGTTTAAGGAATGCTTAGAACACATATTATATGAAGTATTAGTGTAGTACCAGATCTTTCATGAAGATGGTCTGCAATAAAATTCCAGTTTTGAGGACCATACTGTTGCACAAGCTCTAGAAGCTTCGCATCTTCAGCTGGTGTCCAGTGACCCCTCTGGGATATTTTAGGCTCCAAATATTCTTTGTCTGCAAAATCAGACCTATTATAATTTGTCTCGATATTCTTATGACCAGGATCATTCATTTTTTTCCCACTATCTAAGAAACTCAGCAGTAATCTTCTTGAAAAGAAATAGAAGTTGTTGCCATGAACTTCCCGAGCAAAATGACTAAGTGCTAAGAACATAAGCTCATGAATTTAATATCAGTGGAGAGCTGCACAAGATATGATAATCTATTCTAAAACATTGACTACTCTCCAACTGGACAGAAGTTTAGCACCGGCCTAGGCATCACAGAGAAGTTTATTCACATACTAACATCCGTAAGCTCACCATGGCCATCACTAATCACTAAAGCACGTCCATTTCTTTTGTTAATTGTACACGAAACAGTTTGAGAGATGAAAGGGGCCTGTTGAGGCGGTTGGGTTCTTGGTGACCTGCCAAATCAGGCGGCTTCTACATCAAATTCACCGCCCCATTAAAAAACCACCACCTCGAAGGTGTCCACAACAAGATAATCAGCTCAGGATTTTTAGGGTTCTAGCGTAAAGTGTAAACATGGACGTTACAAACGAAAAACCCCTAAACAAAATTCAGTCCCAGAACTGATCCTTATTATGATTACCACCAATTTATCTTCTTCAACGTCTGCTTCGAATTTATGACATCAAATCACAGAATGATAGATAAAACGGTTAATAGTTACCGGAAAATGGTTAATAACAAAAGTAATAAGAATTTCATACCATGGCCATTCTTGCCACACACGTCATATCCATCTCGCTGTTGGGAGATTTTTCAGGAGGTTCCCCTCCATCATGAGTAGAATTTTCCTTGACATAATAAAATTTACGTCAAATATCTTCTAGTCTTCAAAATTAATGGAGTAGGTCGTCTGATTTTAGTTATTATAATTATCATGTCTCCAATCTCTACAAACAACGTGATCTCCTCAAATTCTCCTAACAATTTTTCCTTTTCATCGTTAAGATATTCCAAATATGCCAAAATTCCTTGACCAGATTAGATACATTAGGATAAAACCAGCTCGATGATTATTGAAGAAGATTCATCACGATCCAATTTTCTCCATGCAGTTAGCAGCGGGTCACTAGTAACGTCCTCTCGTGTTCGGTGAAACATGAAATAGATGTGACCATTTTAAACGCCATTAGACGTATATTACTGCTATTTGTTTAAGATTTTCGTTTTGTTTTATTAGATTCTTCTCTAGAAGAGCATCTAAATATACTAATCCATTCCCTTGCAATTATAAAATCTGTATTTTCTTCTGGCACAATATTTGATTGGCCCAGAAAATATCTTTGAAACATCTTTCTTCTGTTAGAGAGGATGGACACCTTTGTTATTTCATCAAAAAATATTTTAATTTAGATGGAGGTTTGCTTTTATAACTTGCAATCTTCCCAACTAAAATGTGACTGAAGATTGTAAACCCTAAAGCAAGCAATCTAATCAACTCCTACCGCCCCTCATTCTCGTTGGATATATATTTTGATTTAAAATCCCTGATTTCTTGGTAAATAAATTTTTAAAGATATTTGCATTCATCAATTAATGACTACTTTGCTTTGCTTCGTATAGACAACCTTCATAAAACTTATCCAGAGAAAGTAATCAAATCAAACAGTAGGTATTGGAAATTTATACACTAAGGTTAATGTACTTTCCTATTGCATAAGTCTGTGATGATAGGATGATTCCTCTACTAGTAGCATATTGAAGGAAACCTTAATGCATTCGGCTAAGATGTTTGTTAAGTGATTTTTTTTTCCATATGCAAATTATATATATATATATATATATATATATATATATATATATATATATATATATATATATATATATATATATATATATATATATATATATATATATATATATATATAGATTTAATATTTAGTTTTTTAGTTTACAAATATAAGTTTATAAGTAGCTAATAACAATTATCAACAAGCTTCATATTATCTAATTCAAAACATCTAAATGATTATTATATAAAATTATCTACAATGGTCAACCAAAGTAGTCTATATGAAATAGTTTCTACATAAGACAAAAATGAGTATGCAAGTAATAAAGTAGCATTCCATAAACAAGTATGATGTGATTACTCATCATTATCACCATATTTACTTAACACCTCTTTCTAAAGAGTTTACACTAAAATATTTAGATAATTCTAAAGCCAAAATTTAGGATAAATAATAATAGGAACCATCAATAGAGGTAAAGCATGCATATGAATGTTACTTTTGGAAAGAATACTTTGAACTTCAAAGTACTTAGAAATATCAACAATAATATTTTTCTATTTTCTATAAACACTATGAGAATAAATAAAGGAATAAAGATTGTTGAAACTATGAAGTACAACAACATGAATAGGACATTTCCTAACCATATAATCAAAACTTATATGGGAAAGATACTCATTGGAAAGAGCAATACGCAAATCAAGAGAGATGTCAACAACAATATAAGAAAAAAGCTCATAGGAAAACAAACTCAGTAACATTCTCAACATCATTTACTACCGAACAATAATAATAGAACCCTTATAGAAATACTTAGATCTCAATGACCACTATAAAGAAGTAGCAACAACGATATTACTTTTGAACCAAACAACGTCTTGGTCATAAATGAGATCATCTAGAAGCCTAACCCACTAGAAGATATTTGGATCATCAATTGTAATCCCTTTAATGATATACATAAAATTATCCTCTTCTTATATACCTACATGTGTATAATAGTGGACAATATAGAAATTGTGACTTCTAGATAAAATTCAACAACCATGCATTTAAACCCCATAACATCATCCTTATAACTACCAACCTTGATGAGCCAAAGAATTTTTGAAGACATGACAAAGTATTATATATGTAAAATTCATCTATGAGAAAGGAACTCTAAATTTCCTTCAATAAAATATCAACTTTATTAATACTAGATTTGCTAGTCTTAGACACCTATATAGTTAGAGAACATTGTCAAACTCGCTTTGAAAAGGACACTAAAAGTAATTGAATGTTGGCTGAATATAATCATAAAATTAACAATATTTAGACATAATACTAAGCATAATGTCACAAACAATTATGTTATTAAGTAGTAAGAACCATGTTTAAAAGCTAGATTTATTCAAGAAACAAAGAATATAAATAATTAAGAGTGATATTATATAAAATTTCACCCAACCAACTAACATTTTGTAAAAGGTTATCATCCCAATCAACAATGCTAAAAATATTTCCCAAGATAAAAAACATTTTAACTTCATATATGATCTTTGTTATTGTAAATAAAATCATTAAGAAAAACAAAGTCATTAAGCACCTAGTTAGTTAATCACCTTTCTAGGATTGACTTATTCACATATAATTTAAGTGTACTAGGGATTTTTTATTGTTTCATCTCACTTCATGGAAATGAGAAATGTGTCCTTATCACTCGAGACACCTAGTACATTCATAATTGAAAATTACCCAAACATTTTCAAGTTACCTCAGAAGTTTTACACCTTTTGAGGGGTAGTCAAAATTGTATTGCTACCTTCTCACATCCTCATCCTTGTCTATATATGCAAGGATTATTATTGTATTATACACTCTTCATTTGTATATAATAGACATGCTATTATGCTCATTTATTTTTAACCTATGAAAAGTAATCAACTTGTTCTTTCTAATCTTTGCTAATTCAAACATGGTATCAAAGTTATGAATGCACAATATTTTCATATCATAATTTTTGCACATGACCCTATCATTAAAGTCTTATAACCATATGAACAAAACTATTACATCTAGAAGGCTCAAGAAAAAAAAGATACATTTTATTTTTTGAAACTTGATATTTTTTTATTTTTTCAAATATTTATCATGTGCATATATTGTATGGAAAAACTAAAATTTTATTAAATTTGTTTATTACAAGAATCATTCAACCCTCTACCGAGCATATATTGTATGCTATTTTTGATAGATATTTTATTAGTGTGATACTTGAAGAAAGAATATCACATTGTTTATTAATGTGCTCAAGCTGAGCACATGCCAAAAAAAAGATGTTTCAACATCCAATACAATGGTTGTAGGAGATATGCCCTATTCTTGTTGATTCTCCATGGTCTCCCACACCATTTTTTGTCACTATCAACCTCCACCAAGACTCAAAACAATGCCATCCTTCATGACCAAATAAAAAAGACTTTACACATCTAGCCCGTTTTAATTTGTTAAGGCCAATGACTTCTTCCTATTGGCATGGTCAACGGTCTACTCCACACTAGTGAATCCTCTATTTTGTAGTGAATTTTCCTTTGAGGTGGTTTTTCTACAAGAGAAAGAGGTACCAAATTCTCATCAACCTCAAACACATCCATAGGTGGAATCTAGGTGCCCTCGTCAAGGATTTCATAATTTTGTGAAGGTACTTATTTTCCAAGAAACAACAACTATAATAGGCATACAACATGGATTAATAACACAAAGCTTTCATGGAGGCCATGATACAAAGAAAGCTTGACACCCTATGTCATCCCTAATTTGACTTGAAAATTGATGTGTTAATTGTTGGTATTTCCATGATCATTACATTAATGAAATGTTATGTTGTCATTGATGTCAATTATAATTGGTAATGATGTTGTTATAATGTTGTTTTGTAACCGGTAAGTGACATTGTGAAGGAAACTAGTATTACTAGAGAAGAAGTGAGATCAACCAGTAAACCCTAACCGCTGGAGTTTGGTGAAGTGGTTGTATTGGTTTATGATCTAATAATGAGAAGTAATTATTATGACATGTATGCATGTTGTATGAGAAGAGTTTCAAATGGTTTTTGGCATGTAGAGATAATGGTTTTTGTCTTAGGAATGAGAAAGTTCATTACATGTAATATAAACCGCGTGATGAGTTACACTGTTTGATGAAGTGATGATCAAGGAGCGGTCAAGTGTATCTTAAATTTTGTGCAATGATTATTATGTAATCCAATGGTCATACTTGTACCGATTTGTTTGTAATCTCTATGAGATGTTTAGGTTTGTGATGTGTTACCAACCTGTTGTTTTGTTTATAAGGTTGATGAGTTGTTTCGTTGTAGTGTTGGCAATTTGTGGTTGAGAGTGAGAGTGTGGTTGCCAAACCAGATGATGTATCTACAGTATGTGTAAAGGAAGATAGGAGCATGGAAAGGATCTGAACTAGCAAGTGTAGTGCTATTCAAATAGATCAGCAAACCCCTGTTGTTTTCTAACAGTTACAACAGTCAAATCCACTAACCAAGTAAGCTCTAACAAGCGTAGTGTTATCTAAATCCTCTAACTAGGTGGTCCATTAGCTTGGATTTCAAATCCTCTACCGAGGTTACTCGTTACAGGGTATTCCTTCTAATAGGGCATTATAGTCAATCCCTTAATCGAGTGGTCCCTAACAGGATCTGTTCTTAACAGGACTTTGTTAAATATTTAACAAGTTAGGCTCCTAATAGGGCGAACTTCATAAGAGTTTAGAATACTTGTGGGTATTCATCCCCACTGTGGTTTTTCCCATTTGGGTTTCCACGTCAAAAATATTGTGTCAAGTGGTGAATGTTTTTGTGGTTATGTTTACTATGGTTGAATTTCTTAACTGCTAAATCCACTTTGATATGTTATGTTAACTGACAGCAATTTGAAATGAGCTTTTACTTTTGTCAGTAAATTTTTTGCATGATTCAGTTAAAAGGTTTTGAGTGTTTAAGAGTTGTTTTATTGTTAGTTTGTTATAACAGTCAACCGGTTTAACTTGTTAGTAATATTGCATTTGAAGTTCGATGTTTAGGCCAGTCAGTTTTAGAGTTTTCTTTGAGAGGTTGATTTTGAGATTGGTGAAAGTCTATACAGTTTTCTATCTACTGATTCACCCCCCCCTCAGTAGTCGATCGGATCCTTATTATTTCATCATACCATCATTAACTCTCCAATGTGACCTACTCTCCCATGCATCAATAGAGACAACCCCTATATTTAATAACTCTCACCATTTGTATCAACTTTTTTCATAGCTAAATTTCCATCTTTAAGCACAAATTGATAACCTTCATAAGGTAAACTATAAATGAGAATAATATTATTTTGATAAAACACGAGGGCTTCACTCGTTAGGATATATGGTCTCATGTGCGTTCATATTGGGGTGTTTAATATCCCAAAAATCCAAAGAAAAATATTGTAAATATATTAAGGACGTCGAGATTTATAAATTGCTATCTCAAATATGAATATTCGAAGGTATTTTTTATTCGTCAAATGTCATAAGTAGGTGTTGGACATAGGACTTCCACATGTCATCATCGGTGGATCACAAAGAGTCAAAAATTCAAAAGAATTAGCTATAACAAGATTTTTCTGGTGGTCACCCCTTCTGATGTGTGCCTCCACATATACATCGTCAAGTCAGCAAGATGAGATTTGAATTTTATAGGTGAGTTTCATTTTGTTGAATATATTTCACTCTAAAGTAGGGGCAAAAAGTGAGAACAATTTTAACATGGCCACAAATTGGTCCCACAAAGGACAAGTTGGATGCAATAAATGCATATTTGAATTTAAATAATATTCATTTTGAGTCAAACAATGTTCATTTTGAAGGGGGGAAGTAAACCTCATGGAAACCTACAACTTCAAGCCCTTATTAATATTTATAGTCAAAGAGGAGTGAGGAACGATACTGAATCAAGTATTTATAAAAAATCTTGTCCCCTCCATTTAACTATTATTCTCATTCATTTGTTTTAACATAGTAATGTCAATCATGGAAAGCACTATTACGTCTATGAAAAATAATTAGTAAACTATTCCATTCTGCTGAGGTCTTCTTGGAGAAGATAAATGTCTTCTAGTTCTATATTTCTCATAAAAATTATCAAATGAATTCTCCTCCTCTATCAAATATTAAAAATTTAATCCTTATATCAACTTCATTCTCAACTCTAGCTTTGAATATCTTAACTTTTCCAATGCTTCTGATTTTTATCTTAGAAATGCAACCCAAGTCATTCAGGAATGATCATATATTAAGAGCATGAAATTATTCTCACCTTTTAAACTCCTTGTTCTGTTTGGACCACAAAGATCAGTGTGTATCAAATCCAATAATCTGGTAGAAGATTGTTCTTTTCCTTTGAATGTTCCTTTTGTCTGCTTTCCCACTTGACATTCTTTAGAAATACTACTATTTGGTTTAGTTAGTCTTGGTAAATCTCTCACAACTCTTATCATGCTAATATTTAGCAAATTATCAAAGTTGATGTAACACATCCTCTGGTTCCATACCCAGCTTTAATTAATCTAAGATAATGGGCAATCTCCAGCAGTAGCTACCAAATGATGCATGTTTCCACCTATCTTTTTCCCACACGATAATAATAGTTTTGTATCTCTTTCAGATCTCACTGCCATGATCCTAAAAAATATCATTGTAACCATTTTCACACATATCTCTAGCACTCAAAATATTATGATGTAATCCTTTTATATAGTAAACATTGTCAATGTTATGCTTTCCATCAAACGTAATAGAAACAATTCCGACAATTTGAGCAATCTGATCATTCTCAAATCTAATAAAACCACCATCATGTTGGCAAATGCACACTACAATGAGATATTGTAGGTGATTGAAGGTATTATCATTGATGGAAACCTTACAATCATGTGATACTGGCAGGTAGACACCGACAGACTCTACACTGGCATATAGAACACCGGCACCCTAGCCAACAACAATTTTGTATTAATGTATTTTGTAACTAATTGTAAAATCTTTTGTAAGCGAACATGGCAGATTGTAATATGACTCATTTATGTATGAGATCATTGTAGATCATTTAGGAGATGATAAGATGCAAAAGACGAATAGAAGGTAGCAGACCTAATATGTGAATTAGTGGTTAAGGGTTTATGTATGTAGCAAAGCTTAAACCTGTACTGAATTTGGCATAGAAGATGCTAATCTGAAGTAGTACAAGACATTGGATTTGTATAATCTATTTTTGTAAGTCAGTGTGACTTCTTTTGTAATTGAGCAGTGAGCTCTGGGCACTTTGCCTTCCTACATGTGCAAGCCTCTATTGTAGCAGTAATATTCTCTTATTGGCTAGTAAGTGAATATTGTGGGTCACAAATCCCACCGAGGGTTTTCCCACACTGGGTTTCCTTGTTAAAATATTGTATTATGGTGTGCTTTTCATGTTGCGGTTGTTATTCTTATTTGTTGCATTATTTCTGGTTTACCGGTACACAGTTTTAATATGATTTTCATGTTATAAGTTAAGAAATTATTATTACCAGTCAGATACTGATTCACCCCCCCTCTTAGTATCTTTGGGAATCCTAACAATTGGTATCAGAGCCTAGTCCTCTATTTTCAGAAGCCTAACAGCTTGAGGAAGATCTTGTCACCGGTAGAGATGGAAAATTTGAGAAAGCAATTGGAAACAGCTCTTTCAGACTATGATGCAGAAAAAGTAAAGAATATCAAAATTGAGGAAGATCTGAAAGCTACTTAGGATATCATTCAAGCACTTCAAGAGAATTACACTATAGCAAGGAATAAAAGAAGAGAACATTGTTAAAACATGCAGAAAGAGGAAGATGAAAAGGAAACTCTTAATGATTTGGTAAACAAGCTAAGACAAGAAATTAGTACAACGAAGAATTAGATGCAAGACATGACTATGAGGTTTTGTAAAGAAATTGGAGACATAAAGAAGAATTAAGAGACTTGGTTAGAAGACTAAATGATGCCAGAAATGAAAACACAAGACTCAGTCATGAAAATGATATGTTGAAGACAGAATTGATGCACACACAAAATGACAGAACTAAACTCATGAGACAGAAATGAATCTTGGAGAATGAGTTGACTGCTGCAAATCAACACAAAGAGAAATTCAAGAAAAGTTCAAAAGAACTTGTTAACATGCTGAAGAATCAGAGACCTAATGGTGATACAAATGGCCTTGGCTTTGAAACTGGTGAAAGCTCCGATACAGCAGATACTCATGATCATAATAAACTGGTAAGACAACCTAATGCATACAAATTTAATGGGAAATGTTTTAACTGTAACAAGTATGGTCATAAAGCAAATCAGTGTAGATCTAGAAATTATCAGAACACTAATACACCCACCGGTCAATATTCTAAATGTAACAAAGTTGGTCATAATTCAAAAAATTGCAGAATGAATGTAAGATGTTATGTTTGTGGAAGATTTGGACATCTATCTAATCAATCCAGAACACATACCGACATAGGATATGGGAAAGCTATTCAGAAAAACAATGTGACTTGTTATGCTTGTAACAAAATTGGACATATTACAAAATTTTGTAGAAGCAAGTCCCCACCGGCAAATAACAAAGGTCCTAGTTTGAAAGGTAAAGAAAAGGTTGAAGAGGTAAAGCAAGAATTTTCAAAACAATGGATCAGAAAATCAGATCAGAATGTTGATGGGAATACTCCTCCACCCGCATAATAGAGTAACACTCCACCGACAGGAGACTCTTCATCTAACTGAAGAAAAATCCTTGAGGGTTTAGCAACAAAATGAAAAACATGCTATTATTCCCTCGGTTGATGGTGAGAAGTTGAAATTACTTCTATACCAGCAGATGAGTTAAGTTGTGACTTAACCGGTGAGCAATAAATGTGGCAGTTGGAGAAAATAACATTATAAAGCAAGTGTTTTGGCTGCTTTTTCATTCATTGAGCATTCAAACCTTTGAGAACATGAAAATTCCTGAGTGAAGGCATCCTTAGCGAAAAAGTGAAGCAATTCATCAAAGCATTTATCCTAAAGGCAGATTGAGGTATTTATAACTATGGCTTCTTCATCCACTTCTGAATTTATTGCAAACCCTACTTTGGTTGAGGTTGTTAAGCGCCCTAGGCCCGTATTCAAACTAGTTCCTGAAATAGCGAAGAAAGATGATAGCATAGGTGCATTCTCTCAAATTCCTAAGGGAGTAGTATATGCTGAAGACCCTAGGATGTATATACATTGTCATATAGAGGAATTAGGTGATGATGAGATCAAAAACATGTATAGCACTATGATTTGTGATGAATCTAGAAATATTAAGCCAGAACATAAGATAGTGGAAACCCTAGGTTTTACTGAAATCCTTAGTGTCGCGAATTTTCCCAAGGATATTATAAGAATTGTGCTAAGTAGAGTTCATGTGAATTCTTCTGGTTGGATTCAATGCATAAAATCACCAAGGAAGTCGTTAAGGCAATAACAGGGTTACCTTCCACCGGTAGCAGACCTGATAGAATAAAGAAGGTCTCAAATGACACAGTGATAAACCTAACCAGTGCATCATTCGACAAAAGGTCTCTAAGGGTAAATGATGTAAAGGACATAAATGTGAGATTTATCAGTATGATCTTAGGCTACAAAGCTACACATGCAAATAGGTTGAAATCAGTTTCTACCCTATGTATTAAAAGTGCTTATGACATGGTTAATGATAATGCAAGAGTAGATGTATGTGAATGGCTCAAAGATGAATTGATAGACAATCTGGGGAAGATTAAAGGAGATAAGAAAGGAACATTCAGATTTGGAGATTTGCTTGTTTATCTAATGCTGTACATAACTAAACAAGTACCCAGTATTGGTGCAAGAGATTTTGGCTTTGACATTCTAGTAGGAAAGCAACTATTGGATCTACTAAACAACATGGGAGAAAACTGGGAGAAAAACAAATGAATATTTTCAAGCATTGAAGGCTCGAATGAAAACTAGAGTAAGACTGTCACAAGCTATTGTGGACAAATATCAAAAAGAAATTTGTTTTGTAATTAAAAAGGATGAAATCTGGATGGAGGCAGTTGTCCCTAGAAGTATCTGGGTAACTGAAATGGGCTATGAAACAGATGACTATATTATTGAAACTTATGCAAAATCCCTCCTTGAAGCACCAAAGGGACCTACTAAGAAAGTTTTTGGAAATGCTGAAACAATTGAGAGTGGAATTCAATCTAGAAAAAGGGTTAAAAAGGTTGAAGAAACAGTAAGAAAAGGAACCCGATAGTCAAAAGCAATTAAGGAAGATGTTTTGAAACAAACTGGTATAAAGGAAAGTGAGTTAGAAGGACTTCAATCGGAAGCTCATCTTTCACTGGTTGGAACCTCCTTTGAGAGTGATATGCCTGCGGTATTTAAAAGGGTAGAAAGGAAAAGAAAACCCTCACCGGTACCCTCACCTACACCCAGGAAAACAAGGAAAAAACAACAGGCAGTGAGGCCTCCGGTGAAAAAGAAGTTGACTCCTAAGAAGAAAAGGAAGGTAAAACAAGATATTGCTCCACTGGATAAACTCTTGAGCGAAATAGCTAAAGATGGAAAATTGAAAAACATCAGCAAAATATACAACACACTATCTGCAGATGACAAGGAAAGCATAGAGAACAGCATAATTTTACACTTAGATATATATAATAACTTTTTGATGGAAGTTGTTGATGAAATACCAAATGATCTGTATAGGAGATTAGAAGCTAGAAGGTTAGCCATCGTTGAGTTGGACAAGAAAATCAAGATTAAGAAATTACTTGTCGTACATCCAGTTAACTCACCTGATGAGATGGACAAATTGATCAGTGAAGCAAACCAGACAGTATTTTCAACTACTCACCGGCACGTAGTAGTAATGGCAAGTAGAGTGAATGAAGTCTCTGAGGAAACAACAGATGCATGGGATATATTCTTTGTGGAAAAAGAAAAACAGGAAGAATTACTTAGACCAAAGACTATTAAAGTATATCAAAAGGACATGGATAAGGGGAAAGGTAAGGTAGGTGGACCTCCAAGCCTTAAAATAACTGAAAATGTGCCCCCACCACCTTCGGATACTCCACCGATAGATACTAAAGACAGTCAACTGGCTACTAAGAGTATGGAGACTCCATTAGAGGATACAAATCCCGAGTCTGAAGTTTTGTACACTATGAATATAGATACTCAAGAAGTAAATGTTGTGGTTGATAGAGAAACCACTGAGGACAAGAAGATAGACGTGACTACTAAGTCACCGGTTGTAGATGTTGAGGTTGAGGTAAATGAAACTGTAATATAAACACAAAAAAACCTACTCAAACAGAGCAACCGGTAGAGGATACCACTGGTAAACCATTAGAGAAACCGGTAGATACAACTGAAAAACAATTAGGAGAACTGACAATGGATAGTGCAGAGGTACAAACAGGGAAACCGGAAGTGCATACAGAGACACAAATTGAGAAACCGGCTATTGCGAGCTCCAAGAAACCTTCTGAGATACAGATTGAAAAACTAGAATAGAAGCAAGTTGAAACACAAGTCCAAATAGAGATAGTGCCACCGGCTAAAACTGAAAATCCCAAACCTTTGTTTGTAGAAATGCAAACATAGACTAACCTACTAGAGGTTGAATCAAGAAAGGTGATTACTACAACCAGTAGCATGGCTATTGTGAAGACAATTTGACAAACATCTGGTACTTCAATGGCAGAATTCCGACCTACAAATGTAACAGAGGTCTTATTGGATTCAATAAAGAAGATCACAAAATGTAATGCACAAGCCTATAAGGCTATCGATGACACATTTCCCATTCTTAAATTGATAGCACCAAAGTGTATTGTAGATAACAAAGATTCTTTAGGTCAACTAGACACATTGTCTAAGTTCAGCACCGACAACATATTGACTATTGATCAAATAAATGAGGACACATTCAAGGAAAGAATGATTAAAGAAAAAGATAAATTCTTTGAGGAAATTGTGAAGAAGAATAAGGAGAAAATGGAAACATTATTACCGAAACTTGGAGAGATAATTTTTGACTTCAAGAAACTGTATAGAGATTCTTGTAAAACAAATATTTTAATAGAAGATCTAGACAAGGAAATCAACAAAGCACAAGATAAGATTAACAATATTGCTGACAATCTGATAGGTACATTGGATTCATTTTTGGAGATAGAGAAGAAGATTGCAGAGCTAGAAGAGAAAATCAAGAAGTTAGAGAAGGACAAAGAGAGAATAAAGGATAAAGCAAAGGACTTGAAATGTAGACTTAGTCCCAAACTAGACTACCTCATTTCTTTGAGAAAGGAAATATCTGAGGCTCTAGTTCTCGGACTGAAGACACTAAAAGAGAAAATGCACATACTCACCGGTATAGTGCAGAGAACTCAAGAGGCACTAAAAGACAGTATATCATTCAATAATGGTTTAAATTTGGTTTTGACAGATATTTTTTAGATTGTAACCCACCAATTACAAGAATCTAGGCAGGACTCCACTGACAGCGAATGACAACCTTTGTCATTGATGTCAAAGGGGGAGTAGTAGAGATGAGAAAAATAAAAAAATAGAGATCATCTACTCAAGGGGAGCACACATCTAGTACAATTTCTGGTACAATTTTTGACAAGATTTTTGGACTTCAATTTTTTGATACATTCTTGAATTTTTCTCATGAGTGTTGCCATCAATGCCAAAGGGGCAGATTGTTGGCAAATGCACACTCTAATGAGATATTGTAGGTGATTGAAGGTATTGTCATTGATGGCAACCTTACAATCATGTGATACCGGCAGGCGGACACCGACATTGGCACCAACAAACTCTACACCGGCATACAGAACACCGACACTGAAAAGAAGAATATCGGCACCCTAGCCGACAACAATTTTGTATTAATGTATTTTATAATTAATTGTAAAATCTTTTGTAAGACGAAATGGTGGATTGTAATATGACTCATATATGTATGAGATCATTGTAGATCATGTAGGAGATGATAAGATGCGAAATATGAATAGAAGGTAGTAGACCTAATATGCGAATTAGTGGTTAAGGGTTTATGTATGTAGCAGAGCTTAAACCTGTACTGAATCTGGCATAGCAGATGCTAATCTGAAGTACTACAAGACATTAACTTTGTATAATCCATTTTTGTAAGTCAGTTTGACTTCTTTTGTTATTAAGCAGTGAGCTCTAGGCACATGGCCTTCCTGCATGTGCAGGGCCCTATTGTAGCAATAATATTCTCTTATTGGTCAATAAGTGAATATTGTGGGTCACAAATCCCATCGAGGTTTTTTCCACATTGGTTTTCCTTGTTAAAATATTGTGTTATGGTGTGCTTTTCATGTTGTGGTTGTTATTTTTATTTGCTGCATTATTTCTGGTTTACTGGTACACAGTTTTAATATGCTTTTCATGTTATAAGTTAAGAAAATATTATTACCGGTCAGATACTGATTCACCCCCCCCTCTCAGTATCTTTGGGAATCCTAACATATCATACTTTTCAATCTTTACAAATTTACTTTTATCACTGGTCATATAATTTGAACATCAACTATCAATCAACCATTCATTTATATCTCTTGTAACATGAAATGCTGAAGCGACAACCTTAACATCTTTAGATTTATTATTATTTGACTTAGGTCCATCGTTTTCTACCAAGAATAAATAATCACCATCCTCATAATTTGACTCATCATTTGAAATACTAGCATCTTCTCTAATATAATAGGTTTTCCCAAATGTAGTCTACATTGGGCTTAGAATGGCAAGCCATGGGGAATTTAAGAAGGTATGGTTAGAGAGTGATTTGTTAAATATAATAAATTGTCTGAACAAAAAATCTCCACCTAGTTGTACAATTAACCATTTAATGCAGGAGTGCTCTTAAACGATGATATTAAAATATCACATGTTTTGAGGGAGGGTAATAGGCCATCTAACCATGTGGCTAATCTAGGTGGGGTTAGAGATGATGAAAAGTAGTGGTAGGAAGGGGATCCTTCCCATTCTTGTTGTGTGAGTTGGCGAAGAAGGATGCCAAAAATATTTTATCACTTAAACATTAATGATGATAGATCATGTTTGTAGGGATTTTCATAGAAAAGAGTGAAGGCAAGTTTCCAGATTGTTCTTGTGGCTCTGTTTGTTTTGCGTAAGCCTGAAGTTTGGTTTTGGTATTGTCCAAAAAAATCATAGAATTCATCTCATAATGGGTGGAGACAAAAACAGAATGGACAAATCCTCATGTTAGCTTTGGGAGAAGAATGAGGAGGTCTAGAGGGAAATTATGGATGGGGGAATGGAGCCCTTTGTTCAGAAACTTCATGAACAAAATCATCAGCTCGCAGACTTATTTTTGAGTAATTGGGATAATGGGATGTTGCGTGTGTATAGGGAAGAGTTCAAAATGGATGAACCTTACATTGCCAAGATTTATGGGCTTAGTATGGAGGGCAGAATTTAATTCTTCAATGAAAGGAAGAACTCGGAGGAAGCCCTCTCTATTTTCTACGAGAAGCAGAGTGAAAGGAGGAGGGTTAAGAAGAACTTGGATGGTGGCTACAACCGACTGGACCTTCAAAGTCTCTAGGAAGACATGGCAGAGTTCATTATGAGGTACATTGCCCTCGATGGTGGCTTTTCTAGTATTGTATGTTACCATTTCACAAGTTTGAACCATTTCAGACATGACAAAAGAATTTCTATTCTATTTTACTTGTTATCTTCCCTAGAGTTATCTTTTAGTAAGCATGATAAGAATGAGGATAACCTGATTCTTTATGAGGGTTTAATTCTCTTAATCATGGAGTTTGCAAAGGCCCGTGAGGTCAAACCCTCCCCTGCTTTGGAAAACCCTAAGTCTTTAGCTAGCCAGAAAGTGTATGATGTATCAGATACGGAGTTGGATGATGTAGAGGTCGAGAAAGCTATGGATTGGAATGATGTCCAAGTGTCAGATGATTCATATTATAAACCCTTGGAGGATGAGGGTCCCCTGAAAAAGACTACTCTTGGTACTAGTAGCAAAAGAAAAAACCCTCCTAGATGGGCTGCTAAAAAGGAAACCCCTATTTCGCAAACCCACATTTTGAGCCCGCAAAATCTGAAGAAATAGAAGACTAGAAATAAGGCGATGAATCTTGAAAATGAAGATAACAAAATAAAACTCAACATCCCTTTCAATGTGGACCCTAATGAGACCAAAGATGATGAAAAGGATGTTGATATGCGTCTAGGGAAATCACTGATGTATCAGGAAAAGTGTTTTCAATAGTTTTTTGGGGAAATCAATATTTTCAAATAGGGGGTCAAAGATCTCAATGCCACTTTCACAGAGATTACTGCTCCAGATAAGACTGATGAATTCCTAAAGTTATCCCAGCAAATTGGGAAAGATATCAAGATCATGAAGATTGAGCATGAGGTGGAAATCGATAGGCTAGAGAAAGAGATACAGAAACTGAAGAGTAAACTAAAGGGTTTGGTGGAGGTCAGCAAGGAATCCATGCATAGGAGTGTAGAGGGTCTTAAGAGAGCCAATGAGGAAATTGCCTTACAGAAGGAGCAGATGGCGAGAGTAGAGACACCCCCAGATATCAACTTGACTAAGATGAACCAAGAGATGCAGGCGTCCACGGGACCATGTACCAGGACCAACAACAAATATCATGTAACTAGTAGTTTGAGGTTTATTATGGAGCAACTTGAGGATATTAATAATAAAGCGATCCAAAAAAATGCTAAGCTTATGAAACCTCTATCTTAGTTTTTTATGTTGTTGCATCTTGTTTAGGTCTATTTTTTTTGTTCTTATGTTCTAGGATGAATCCCCTATTTCTGTAGCTAGTTAGAGATTGGTTAGACTCTGTTTACTGTATTTTATTTTTTATTGGATTTGGGTTTCAGGTCCCTGTAAAACCCGTTTATCTTAATCAAAAACATAATAGGCTTTCTTATTGAAATTTCCTTTGTTTTCCTTAAATTTTTGTTTTGGTGTTTTTTCCAAACATCTAGATGCATAATGACCATTATTTCCACACTTAAAACATTTAAGGGGTAACATACCTTTATACTTGTCAGTTCCTCTCTTCATCTTTCTCACGAAGTTCGCTTCCAGTTCATCCAGGCTCTCATCATGTGAATCTTCATTTGTTGCTTTTGATTCTTTAAATGATGTCTCTATTTTTAATTTATCTTTACCAAATTTCCTCAACTTAAATGCCATTAAGGTACCATATAATTTTTCTCTGGTAAACTTTGACGGATCATAAGTTTCTTCAAAAGTTGAAATCTTGTCACTTTAAGACTCTAGTAAAATCCTCATGATATTCTCTCTCACATCCATATCATCCAAGGTACCTCCAAGATCTTTGATCTCATTCATGTTGCACTATCAATATTTTGAAAATATCTTGTTATACCTTATTTTAAATCCAATTCCTCTATTTGTTTCTATCATATTCCTCATTACAATCATTGTTCATTTATACAGATCTGTGAAATAAAATTTTCAATTCAACCAAGGAGAAAAAGAAACATAATTTAAAATAGGTCTTCACTAATCATTCTCATGGTGGAAAGGAATCAAAAGTGGACCACACCATGATGCACCAACATGTTATCCAAACGCCATAATCACCAAAGCAAAAGATAGAGCATCAAGGATTAATCTGACTCAAACTAACCATATCGAAAACCACAACTCTAGAGCACACCAACACATTCTAAATCAAAATAACAAAGATAGACACATAGATAAAATAAATCTGAAATCTCATTAATATAACAAGACATATAGAGGAATGCGGCACACTACAACTTCTACCAGAAAACATCATTACTATGTAGATCTCCAAAACACAACTTTCGGACCTCCAAAACATTAGATAAATATCTCAAGGAGATATCCAACAATATATCAACTCACCATGAACACATCTGAAACATATCAACAATGCAAAGCAAAACCAAACATTAAAACACAAAATTAGTACATTGACATCAATGACTGTAACCATACTGACACATCAACCAGCTTCACATTTGCAACATGTACTACTTTGTATTTACTTCTCACTAAATAAGAAACTCGTATATTTATTTTCTTAATTATTCGATCATTTATATACCTACCACAACCTCAATGAGATCAATTAGGTCGACCTAATTAAATGTAACATGTAAATGCAAAACTATGAGCCCAAAAATAATTCTAATACAACAAAGAAAGCAAGATAAAATGTGTGAGGTATCATATTGTTTCAGTAGACCTTCTTGTCTAACCAAAAATATCACCCATAGATCCACACACAACCACATGAGCCAAAACACTATAGGTCAAGTGCAAAAGATAAATAAGTTAAGGTACACCAATACAAATAACAATTATGATGAAAACCACCAAATATGCAAGTAGATGCCAAAGACGGCACCACCAACATCGACAACACTAAATAATCGAAACGCACCATCAGAATACTACTAGATAGAGGAATGCAAAACATTCTTATACATTAACACTGAAATAATCACACATGACCAGAACACCAACTGTGGATCCAAAAAATCAACACCAAAGCTCTAAAAGCAGCATGATACACCTTTATAAGCCTTCTAAAACAACCATAAATATATTCCACACATAGGCATAATAAAAAATAGACTAATTTTTATTGTACTATACTATACCACATCGAGACCAAATAATGTAACCAAGCTATACATCTGGATCAACAAGTTTGACATCAATGAAAACAACTCATATTTACAACAGATTATGTTTGAAACAAAGAAATATGTTGCTCTTACATTTCATATAATTGAAATAAAAATGCTTCTTCCTAATCAATTAGAACTCATATTTCAAAGCGTAAGAGGGATGAACAATTTGGCATTGAAAATTCTAGATTTTTTATAATATATTAAATATGTATTTATAATGATCAAATTGTAACTATCCACAACTTTTTGAAAACTAATTCTTTAAATAATTGAAAAATAGAATCTTAAATTCTTTAAAACAAAGCTCATTATAAAGGAGATTCATAGCAACACGAAGTCTGAGTTGTCTCTTCCTTTTGTCATGTAGCAGCATCTCTTTTTTTGTTTTAGCTACTGCTCGCAAGTTTTTAAGTCTTGTAATCCCTTCAACATGGTGGGAGTTTATTGTTCACGAGGAATGAATACATTTTCTATCCTTAACTCTAGTAAGGCTTTGTTTGATCTAATCATTTTACATTTGGCTATGAATGACTTGTCATTACTTTGGCTTCAAATTAGTTGGGATCACTGGTTAGGTTTTGTAATAGGCTTTAAAATTTCATATCAGATTTGCCTACCATAGTCATTTTGTTTATTCTGTATCGTTGCTTCTTCAATTATGAATGGGTGTCAAGCTCTGCAAAACAATTTTATAACTTGTTTTTTATTCCTCTTAATACAACTCGTGTTGTCTATCTTTACCTCTTTATTTGAGAATGAGGGTTGGAATTTGCCAAGCTTTTCTAACCTCTATGTAATCCACTTTTTCTTTAAGCTTCAATGTGTAAACTTTACTTGAACATAATTTTTTTTACTTGGAGTACAAATCAGATGGCTTGCTTTTGATCAATATTTTAAAAATTCAATTCACCTTCATCTTATGAAAATTGTTTGCATCTTTATTTATATTTGTTCCCCTTTAGTTTGATATGGAGCATTGGGTGTCGATGAAGTTTTCTAACTCTTCCACAACCTGCCTTTTCTTTAGCCTCATTTTTTATATACTTACTTTGAGTACAAATTGAATGATTGGGCTCTCACATGATTAGGAAACCACATTGAATTCCAATGTCTATTTTAAAACTTAAAGGACTTTGCAACTTTAACATAAAACATGAACACATGGGTCAACACAAGGGTAAGTTTGATTTTGGGCATCGAGAATTGACAAGACATTTAGAACCTAAACCTTTTAAAACAACAACCAAAAGCTAAGTACTAGGAAAGGTATTGAGGTCTGATAGAACTATTATAACTTAAATCCAAAGACTGTGAAGGCTTAAGTGAAAACTGGAAGATTTTTTAGACTCCATCTAGTGTTTTTAACTAAAGTGAAATTCCAACACATTTTGAAAATGACTAAGTGTTTGGACATTTTATATGCAAATTGAGAACATATACATATCAAGAAATTGTTTATCACATTTAAACCTCTAAGATAAAGAGAGACTAAAATTTTGATAGAGGAGAAAATTTCAAGCAAGAACATCCAACCATGATCATATTTATACTTTAGCAACATTTATACACATTTGCATACTGAACATCAATGAAAACAAACATTTGATAGGGGAAGCATCAACAATCCAAACTACTTCCAAAGGACACATATCCACTCTAAATTAATGATAACAATCTCCATCAGTCTCCATCAATCTCCACAATATTGAGGGTTGACATCAATGACAACACCATAGTATACCACAATCTCCAACAATTTCTTTTATCTAATTTATGCTTAGGGTTGATGGAACTCTCACTATTTGACATGAAGTACATGTTGGACTTATATAATTTTGTGCCTTTTCCCTTGGGTGACTAAGAAATAACAACATGAGTTTTAAAACTAAAAAGTGACTCAAATTGTATTAAATTATCGTTTTACTTATTTTTCCTAAGACCCTAGAATGTTTGGATCTAGACTCATGAATTTTTCAAACATTTTAGACAAGAACATTTTTCATAGACTACAACTCTTTTAGGGAATTTGCCTCATATCCCTTAAAAAATTAATCAAATATAACACATTTAAGGTGGATATTTTATTTAGTATATTCAACTATTTTTGTCAATTATCTATAATTGTCATGTCTTAATTTATACTAAAGAAATGGCTTATTGCTTTACTACAAACTCATGTGCAACGTAACAAAGTTGCATATGAGGTGGCCTATGTAAAGGTGTTCTTCAACAATTGGGGTGATTCCCTTTATGTAGCTACAAGAATTCCTCCATATCCATCTTCCTCTATGGGTCATTGAACTTTTCATCAGTGTTGTTGTAGGTGTTGCATCTCTACTTGAGGTAAGTAGGAGAACTCCTCTCAAGATTCTCCCCTAGATATGAGAAGCTATCATGAACAAGGGGCTAGTTGCCTGTCTATCATTAGTAGGATGATCTTTTGGGTGGCCTATCAGAGGTGCTTCCAATTGATTTGATTGCATCATGTTATCTCTACTAACAAAAATAAGATAAAGATAATGATCAATGACACCTTCCCACGAACAATCCAGACTTTGTTAATGTATGGAATGAGCTAGATGATTGGGATCTTCCTCCTCCCAATTCTCTTAATGCTCATGTTGTCTAACAACTTTATTTATTTTTTTATGCTTCATGTTGTCGTTCTATATAAACTTTTCCAATGTGACTCTTTCCACCCAACTTTTTTTTGCAAATACATGTAACACTATTTTTTAAAAGATAATATAAATACTTATTCATAAAAAATAAAAATACAAATCTCACTTTCAATATTAATTATTTCTGAAAATATTAAGTGTTTCCTATTTCTAAATATTACTTTCATCAATAGGAAAATAGTAATCACCCTCGGATTGCACGAAAACAAAACTGGAGATTGTATGTAGAACCAATAATAATAACAAAGCGCGACATATAAAAATATCTAGAAATTATAAGATCTTCGCCGTTGAGCATTGAATACAATTGACCTAAGAGAGATAAAAGGACGGCTGATAATGGAGCTCAAAAGGCACAAATAGAATCTTGGGAAAGCTAAGCAGAGGCGGAGCTATTTTTACCTCAGCTCGCCAAAGGTAGTAGACCCTAAATTGTGTTATAAAAGTAGAGAACAAAATGTAGTAATATGGCTAGAAATGGTTTATTATCAATGGTTCCATTTAAAGCCCCTAAGTTAGCTAGTCTAGACGATGAAGCGAGTAAATATAAATGGTATCTGATTTCAAATTGGCTTGAGATGGAAAGATGAAGAATATTGGTAGATTGGTAACGTATGTGATGTTGAACAAACTCGGAAATGAGGTTTTGTTAGCCCCATCCTATAAACTTAAGTAGACGCAACTAAGTTGACATCACGTCTCTCTGGTGTAAAGTTAGTTTATCTGCAATTACAGATATGCGTCGTAGTACGGTGTTTGAATTAATTTTTCGAGTGAACAGAGTTGTTAGTGGGTAGATACGTTGAGAATGTTAGGCGCTACAAGTAAGCATACATTTTGTTAGAGGTATGGTCGTTAAAAAGAAAACAAAAGCTTGTTATTGAATGGAATAATTGTAAGATGAAAAGAACGTTATGTTGAGGTGTTATGATTGTCGCTGGATATCTGAAATCTCAAGTGCCTTTTGTTTTCCATATTCGTGCAAACAATAGCTCAGCCTATGCTTGCCATTTGAAAATCGATATAAAGCGCAATCATGGCGTGTGAATGTATTCCTTTTGTGGTAGTTGAGATTTTGGTAGAAAGAGTGATATTCATTGATTTGCACACACCTGCCATTAGACTTATGCCTCGACTTGGGAAGAATTTAGATTGGACATTTTCCCTGTTTAGCAGGTCGTCATGATATCATGCAAACACTGGATATTATTATTATTTTATATCCATTTTTGTTTCTTCGATTCAAATGCAACCTCTACCTCCTATCAAATGGGATAAAAAGGAAATAGGTAAAATGAAAGACAAAAACACCTTTTGTGTTTCACAAAATAATGAGGCGGATAAACATGTGGCCAACATACCACATACAAAAGATAGAAGAAACTAGAAACATGTTGGCTCCTCATCTCGCACACCCATCGCAACAACATATTCTCCCCAAAAAGGGGATTGATTAATTATAGGGTTAATGTGAAGAAGATAAAGAACCAAGAAAAAAGTTGGAACTAAAAAGTCCACCTACTCGAAGAGGAAGAGGAGGAAGAGGTGAAGGGTGGATCCCATTCATGAGCAACCTCAAATAACTTCTATTATACCTTCCCCTTCACTATCTCCTTTTTCACCTTCTCCTCCACCATCATAAGCAGCAAGAAACACCAACATTGATTTAGTCTTAAACTGTTACTCTTCGGTCAGCCTTAAACCACACACACTAAGCAACGTATTAAGTCTAGAGAATCTTAGACAACTCTAATTGTTTAACACTTTTAAGCCTAGAAATATGTTCTTAGTGTGACCACACACATTAAGCAATATTTAGGTCTAGAAAATGCCAGTCAACTCTGAGTGTTTAACACTTTAAAGCTTACTAGTGTAAGCTTAGTGTGTGTGACATAAGTTGTTCCCTACTCTTCCTCCTGTAAGACTCAGGTCTCAATCATCTAACACTCAGGTCTCAATCAGTGTCCTTCCCATCTCCATTGCTCGAAATGGTATTAGCAAAGAAAATAAAGCATACCTAAATGGTTGAAACTAGTTTTCATGTAGTCGAAAGACTACTACAAGATATTCCTCAATATAAGAAGGTTCACACAAATTCTAGGTTAACATTAGACTCTTCTTTTGGTAACTAATATGTGGAGATTCAAAACTCTACTTGGGATGATAATGAAGAAGATATAAAGAAAATTACAAAATCATTTGAGTAGATGTGGACCTATCTACAAATCAAGGTTATGGTAAAAATTCTTGTTTGTATTGCCAAGCTTGTAGAAAGAGCACGGGAGAAAGAAAAAAATAATAAAAGCAACTTGAGTAGTAGGTGAGTGAACTAACTTCGTATGACAAACAAAAAAAATCTATATGGGGCACCTTACAAAATGCCCATTTTACATTGTGTTTGTATGTAGATGTCCTTGTTTTAACATACATGGCATGATTTAGGATTAAACATTTTGTCTTTCTACCTAGAATATATATTTATTTTCTAAATTCTCAAATAAGGCATATATCTAGTGCTATCAATCCTACACCTTTTTGGTATATTTTTGTAATAGTTGTGTTTTGTGGTTCTTATCTCTAATGGTTTTGAGAACTCAAGTGTGTGGTTTTTTGTATATATATATATATATATATATATTTCATTTTTACTTTTTTTTAAATATTTCCATGGGAGTGTTTCAACACATATATGTATTAGTAGTAAAAATCATAATTTCAATTTTCTAAAGAAGATATTCAATATTAAGGCAAGTAAACCCACCTTAAGCAAGATAAAGGGGTAAAACTCATTATCCATAAGTTGATAGTTAGGCACAAATTAACAAGAGAGGACATCTCTTCTACACTCAAGGATCTACCATACTTTAAAGGGATTTACTGTTGGGTATGGTTGTCGTTGCACCAAAAGGTCGACCTGTCAATGCCTGCTACAACCACCAGACACATAGAATCCACGAGAGGTGATTAAGTCATGTCACAAACCCACCGCTTGTGTTGCACAGAGACCAAGGGAACACACCTTGCAACAATCCTCCCTCAGTGCAAGCAGGGTTTGAACCTGTGACCCAGCTCTGATACCATTCGTTGGGTATAGTTGTCTTTGCACCAAAAGGTCGACCTGTCAATGCCTTCTACAACCACCAGACACATAGAATCCACAAGAGGCAATTAAGCCATGTCGCAAACCCAACACTTGTGCTACATAGAGACCAAGGCCACACACCTTGCAACAGTTACATGGCATTACTAAATATTAAAATTAAAGAGTTAGATGATTGTTCAGGCTAGACTCAATATATTCTATTAAAATAAAACTAGCTCACATATTATTTCTTTTATAACTAGGTTTATCTACCCTTCATTTCAATTTATTTTCCCTAGTACATGTTAGTAAACCCTACTTCCTTCAATAGACATCAAGTTTCCACAATTCATGAGATATTATTCATTTGTTTACAAATTAGATTGTGTGTGAACTTTTTCCATCAATGTTTCAGATCACACATTGTGATCCATTATTAGGGTCAAAGATAGAGAGCATGCAGAAGTGAATTTTCTTCACTTTTGCATACTCTCTATCATTCATCCTGATGATGGATCATAGTGTGATCCGAAACGTTGATGGAAAAAAAGTCACACACAATCTAATTTGGAAATAGTAGAATAATTACTTCCTTTATTTTCTTAAGGTCCTATGTTTTAAGCTCATCAAGTTGAAGAACCTAGTATTTTTATCTTGCTCATTTAGTCAAAAGGATTTGAATCTAGATTTTTAAAAATTCTTATTCCTTAAGAGATTAGAGAATAGATATCACATATAAGACCCTTTTTCTTATTCATGATCTCCCTATTCCATCTATCATATTGGATTTCACAATAAATGTCATCAAGTTTATCTTTGACTTCTATATTCTTCTTTTTCAAATTTTTGATATTTATTTTCAGATTTCATAACTATTAATCAGCCTAAACATAATAAACCTTTAAAAGATAATCTATGTAACATACTCCATTATTAGATCCATAGATTATGAAGGAGAGGGTGCAGAGAGGAATTTTGTATTCTTCTTTAGGCGAGAAACCTCGTGCTAGCCCTGCCATCCAAGATGCTAACGATAAGGATGGATCACGTGAAGCTCCTGAGTCTGCAGATCCTCAAGAGGCTGGCAAGGATCCAGTCATTGGGGACCCACAAGGGGGTGACAAACCCTTTCATCTAGGGGGAGGGGGAACAATACGTGATGGAGACTCGAGAAAGGGGGCCATTCGACAAGACACGTCTCGCCCCTGGTCCTCCCTGTTTGGCGTCAATCCATGCGGGAATTCTTCTCCCTAAGGTGTTGTTCACCAAAAGTGATAACCTCAGACACCTGCAAATCTATCTATGAGATAGCCGATCTTAATCAATGAAACACCTCAGGGCTTGGACAACATAACATAGGATCCTAATGATCCTCCTGCACTTCAGGTTCTGCTAGACCTAGGGGGGACACCCTTTTGATGCATTGAATACAACAATCACAAACATAGGACTACATCAACAATGAGCAGACAAACCATTCCACAAGCTCACCAAATTAGGAACACACTACAGATTGGCTAGATCTGTATAAATCATAAATGAAAACAGAGCTTGGAATGAGAAGAACACACCCCTAAACATAAAGGGAAATAGATTTATCTTTTAAATTGTTTGATCTGAAAGACATCCCCAAACTTGTAAGATCAGTGCATTATCCAAGGGCAACAGAGTCACACATCAAACTATAAATGAAACCTTATACTGCAAATACAACTTCATTATTAAATATTCATGCATTTAACGCCTTACATAAATGCATTACTTAGCTCACTCATAGAAAATATCAAATCCAGACACTATATTCCATTATTCATGATTTATTACATAATTTAAATTCTTCCTTGAAGAATCCTTGCAAACAATCATAATTACCTCCTTGAAATAACAAATCTCATCCTCCTTGAGGATCTGATCTGAATATAATGAAAATACAAATCCAGAGACAACTTCTGTATGAATTTGTGCATGCCTTACATACACAAGAACCTATAGCTAAGAACACCTATAGCAAAGAATCAAACTCCATTACTGAAAGGATAACCCTTCTCTGTACAATCTAGAAGAATACTCATAATTGGAAGCCATGAAAAAATGGAGCCATTCTCCAAATTTTTGGAACCCTTACAATTGAGAAGAATTTGGAATAAAAAGGAGAGGGAACCAAATCAAATCTGCAACTGAATTGCCAATTGTCTCCTCTCTAACTAATTTTTGTTCCCATGGAAACTGCTTCCAAAATATCCCACATTTGTCAAAATTAACCCCATAATCAGATTCCTCACTCCGAGAGCTTTCCGAAAATATATAACACTTTATATTTTGGCCAAAAATTGAGTCCTGGGCAAATTAACTCCGCAATGTGCACATCATTTAAATTTTTTGAATTATTTAATATAGTTTAAACTATATCATTAACTAATTTTAATTTTAATTTTTTGCCTCTGATGTGCTTTGACGCCTTGCCATGTGGCGGCCTTCGATTGGTCGATGGGGTTGACCGGACACCACCTGGGATGACACCTCATCACTGCCACGTCATCTGCTTTGTCAGTGCTACTTGGCTGCCACATGTACACCACCTCAGTGCCATGTCATCATCACCGGACTGCCACCTATGCGCCAACTATGTGCCACGTCACTGCCACCTCACCGGGACCCGCCTGCTGGACATTTGACTGTACCCGCCACCTGGATTTCGCAACTTTGTAGGGTGTAACTCGTGTGCATCTTCCTTTTGCAAAATAGTGCGCACCGTTGATCCATCTCGAACTTGCTCACTCATTAAGCCAACCTTCCTCTACAAAATTTTGCCTATCTACCTCGAGAAGTGTGCCTACGTGGGGTCCACCTGGTCGTCGCTCAGTCATCTCCTCTGTCGCCTCGGGATTTGTGCTCGCGCGTGGGCCCACCTTGGGTGCCATCAAGCACCATCCGTCAAAAGCCTTTATGGCTTAGACATATTACTACTGTGTAGATTTGCATATAAACATAAAAAACGTCCCTTTCCCAGTCAATGTGAAATATTGTGTTTTGCTTGGCACTATGTATGCTGGAGTTTTTTCTGAGACTTTCATGGCGATTTTTTTGTTTGCATGGACTTCAATGGCCTTCTCAACCATGCACATGGAGGATGTTAGCAAAGTCATGGAGTTTAGGATTTAAACCATGTCATTGTACACTTGCTGAAGATTTAATGGATGCTCCTCCTTCATTTACACAGGGCTGCCACTATTGGATTTGCTTGTGAGTTTCAACGATTTTCATACACCCACGTGAGGGAGGAATTGCTTATGAACCTGCCACATTATCATCAATTCCATGTTGCTTTCTTTAAAAAACTTCTTCCAAAGCTTTATTCATGCCTTCCTCACCATGCATAGGGAGAAATGCTGGCAAAGTCATGGAATAAAGCTTTACACCTGCTGTTTGGAAGCTTCAAATTTTTAATGTCTTTCTACTAATTGCAATTTGATTTGGAGTTTTTATACTCTTCCTCACCAGCCACGTGCCTGAGAGGATTTAGTTTCAAATTTGCCAATGTGGGAGGAGGTTAGCACATGCCAATGTGCATTTTCTGTAGAAGATTTTAAATGTTGCTTCAACAGCACCGTTGACCATACATGCCATTTACCACATAGGGGAGGAGCTAAGTTTTAAAATTTCTAATTTCTATTTGCTGCAGATGTATGTCCTCTCCAAACACCACACATGCACACAGCAGGGAAGGAGGAGGTCACAGGAATTACACCTGCCAGTTGGATTTGATTTGGAAGTTTAATTAAAACCTTCCCAAACCACGTGAGCTTTAATGGAGTCCTCTGCAGCCTATAAACTCCAACGTTGCTCCTGCTGGTAAAAGGAAGAGCCTCTCCAAATTTAATGCCCACGTGATAGGATAGGGTTTTCACTTTACACCTGCCAAATGCATTTGTCTGAAAGTTTATTGCTGCTGTAGCTGCCATCAAAGGGAGTTTCAATGCACTTGGTTGTTTTCATTTCATGCCAAAGGCTTTTACGTGGGGGAGTAGAGAGCTATCTGCTCTACATGCACTTGCTGGAGGTTTATAAATCTCCCACCATTTACGCACTGGAGGAGGGGGCTCACTGCAACATGGATAAAGTGAAAGCAACTCTTGTCAATGCTATAGGCCCTAGACTCTTCAAACTTCTCTTTTCTCACCACTCCTTGTATTTGGCTGCAATCAGTCATAACCATTTGGCAATGGAGTTGTAAAGGCCATTATAGATGGAGAATAATGAAAGACACCAACCATAGACTCTGTCTTTTTGCCATCCAAACAATACACATTCAGCAAAGAGGGAAGATGCTGGGGTTTTCATTTGGTTTGCATATTTCATAAAACTCATCTCCCAACCACCACGTTCCAGCAGAGAAGGAAAATATGGCATTGATTTTACATTATCCTTTGGTGGGAAACATATTAGAATACAAATCCAACCATGGATGTCAACATTACCTTGGAGGTGCTCATAAGGCCAAGATGCCAATAAAATAACAATGCATAGGCAAGAGCCAGGTCGGGCCCCAAAGTGGGTCTGACTAAAAAAAATTTCGTTTTTGTGCAACTGACCTTCGGAATGCTTCAAGAAACTCAAACACACCTCTGGAATCAATTGGCACCATTTTCGGATCATAAAATTGCATTTTACATCCTTCAGGCAATTACGCCACATTTTCGCATTTAATCGCAAAGATGTAATTTTCAAACCTGTCAAAACACCTTTCTGGAGCTCGCCATCTGACAGGTGTGTACTCTGATATAAAAGGATGACTTCTACAAAATGGTTTCTCAATACGAGTCCCGAGCAAAGAGCTATTAATTTCCGAAAATGCCCAACTGGCTTTGTCAACACTGTGGACCTGATGAAGTCAATGTCCTAGCAACACATGATGCCTTTCTCAAAAATATCAAACGACCTCCGTAGGTCCTCAAATTTGGAACACAGGTACCTTTAAGTACATATTAAATATTTGAATTCTTAGTTTGTTCACCAGACTGACAAGATGCAAATGGTGCACTCACAAAAATGGCTACATTAACTGATCTAACACTGGAGTGTGGATAACTGAATTTGATGGCAAAATGAGCGCTTTTGAAAACCGATCAAACGGATTAGTAGAGCCTTGAAATTTGAAACGTAGCTCATCATTTATACCAACATCAGCTCGGAACAAACATTATGGCATGACGCTGACTGAGGCAACTTTTACACTTATGCGAAACAGGGCTCCGACTAGCTGTCAAAACAGGGACTTGCCAAAACACACAAACTGCAAATAGATTCGGCTTTGAAAACTGAGCAAATGAATTCGTCAAGACCTGACATTTTGCAGGCTGACTCACATTAATGCATACAATTTAATCCACTTTAATTTTCTCCATGACGTTCAACAAGGCAAAAGATGTAATCGCTCAAAGTAGGCTACTCAATAAAAACTGCATTTGTGCCTAAAATACACTTCAGCTCACCCCTCAAACTGGGTACCTCATAGACCTATCCAAATTGAATTCTGAAAGTTGCACATCACTGAATAGGCCAAATGAAAGGTGTAGGACATGAATCCCGAGCCTTACCCTTTGAAAATCAATCGGCTCCATTTTACCGCCTTGCTAACTAGGCCATTCAAACTGACTTATTTTAATCATTTGGAAATGCAGGGCAAAATTTTGAAATGGGCCTGTAAACTTGACTCAGTTTTAAATACTCCCATTAGTGGCTTTGACTGGGGATGGTTGTTTGCAAGATCAACACAAGAATCCAGATATCTTTGGTTAAGCAGACCACCCAAAAGACGGGTCATTCTCCTCTCAATTCTTCTCTTCTCAAAATAGGGCTTCCTTATTCTACCCAAATAGCAGGGCACTTTATTGAAAACCACACAACTGAAAGCAAAGCAACTGTACAAAATATACAACTTATTAATGGCCCCGAGCCATCAAAACTGAAATCAATTCTTACCTCTGTCAAACACTTGATTTTTTGTTTCCACTAACCGAAGGGAAGTTAAGATCATCATTCCAATCTTTCTGATAAAAAACACTTCCATTTCTAATCAGTTGATCACATAAAACATAATCAGTAGCATGTTCATAATCATGATATCTCTGAAAATCAAACACATGCTGGAAGGACTGATCACTAGGTGACATAAGAGTGCCATACTCTTTACCATTCTTTCCCAGTTGAAATGAAAAGTAGTCTAATTCATTCTGAAAGTTGGGAATATTAGACAGATCCTTATTGCTAGCTTGCTGAAATAATAAACACTCTTTCACAATAATATCCTGCAAACTAGAGATGAAAACTTCCTCATAACATGACTGCACTTCAACTTGCTGATCGCAAAAACTATCAGCATTTTGCACACATGAAAGTACATGATTTTTACTTTCCAATGGTTCATTTCCTCCTTGCAAATCTGAGAAGAACACCCCAGATCTATCATGTCTTCTAAAAGGTAGATCCTCATAATGCATATCAAAGCTAGAATTCATATCAACATATGAACCTTCATTATCATACCTATCAACCATATATGCATTATCATTTTGTCTATCAAACATAGGAAGAGAATCAACATCATATGTATCATTTTTTACACCCTCAAAAACATAATCAGAATCAAAACATATACTGAGTGGGTATGAAAAATTGGGCACATTTTTGAATCCACATCTCTGAAAATCAGCAGCTAAGAGTTCTGAAATTTGCTCACTACATAGTGAACCTCCTTCTTCATTCTCCTTGGCTTCATCCTCTGAGTTGTAAACATTGTCCCAATCTGATAAAGGTATTGGATCTGCAGTGCTCATGTCCCTATGTGCATTTATTTCATCATCACAACAACTTGCATCTGCATCATATCCTTTATCACGCTGCTCATAATGTGTTGCTACATGTTGCAACATAGTTTCATAACTGGGGTTGCAAACATCTTGCGGATTGAAATCAACAACAAGGTGATCTACATCATTAGCATCTGAAACCTCAACGGGCTCATGATTAGTTGAACAATCACTGTTCTCACAAATTTCTTCTCGCTCTATATACACATCTGAACTTTCATGCTGAGAATAATCACATTCAGCATCATAGGAGGTACATCCACTTAGGGGCTCATCTCCTTCATTATTTTTAATCTTGTGTATATTTTCAGATTGGTTACTTTCAATCATATCTATCCATTTTTTAATAGATTCAACACATTCTTCTCTGAAGGCAGTAGAATTAACTGAGTTAGGCTCATAAATCTCTAAGAATATCTCAATTAAAACAGACTCAGGGGGTCTATTATCAGTTGAAATCTCATTCAATGCAGCTAAGAATCTTTCATAGAAGACATATGATGATTCTCCTTTACTTCTTAGCCCTAATTTCCCTTTTAACAACCAGACAAATCTCTCTTGGATCATTTGAAGACATTTTTCAATTTCTATATTGATCTCTTTCAAATTTGACAAAGGATTCACAGATCTAGGAACTACATCTGGATCCATCAGGTTTTATAACAGTCACTGAATCATTATTTTTTGACCATGCATCTTATTCTGTCATAAATTCATTCAAAAACATATGCAGTCACTAATTTTTGGAATCATACACACTTCTCACCATATTTTTGACTAAAAACTTATCTCAAAAACATGAAGTATGCATACTGCAAATTTCTTTTCCTTTCATTGGTGACTGTTTCACCTTATAAGGAACATATAATTTCATAAAAACCTTGGGGAATACCTGATAAATTTGTTGCTGCTGTTCACTTCACCTCTGACTGAAAATTTGAAGAACTCCTCCAAATCTTCGGTTCATTCTTACAGAGTCACCACCTCCTTAAAGAGGAATAAAACTTTACCACTGATCTTCACTCTGAACACTTTCAGATTTCTGGGTCCCACCACACAACAGAGTCACACACTATTTTCAAATTTCTTAGCAACAAAATTTTACAAGGTATACACTTCCAAATCTGAAAATGAGTTTCAGATTTCTAAACTTCTAAGACTCTTCTCCAAATGAATTTTGGCACAACTCTCGGATTTGATTCAACATGAATTATTATACCACTTCCCCAGCAGAGTCACCATTTTTGTTGTTCACCAAAAGTGATAACCCAAGACACCTACAAATCTATCTATGAGATAGCCGATCTCAATCAATGAAAGACCTCAGGGCTTGGACAACATAACATAGGATCCTAATGATCCTCCTGCACTTCAGGTTCTGCTAGACCTAGGGGGGGACACCCTTTTGATGCATTGAATACAACAATCACAAACATAAGACTGCATCAACAATGAGCAGACAAACCATTCCACAAGCTCACCAAATTAGGAACACACTACAGATTGGCTAGATCTGTATAAATTATTCATGAAAATAGAGCTTGGAATGAGAACACACCACTAAACATAAAAGGAAATAGATTTATCTTTTAAATTGTTTGATCTGAAAGACATCCCCAAACTTGTAAGATCAGTGCCTTATCCAAGGGCAACAGAGTCACACATCAAACTATAAATGAAACCTTATACTGCAAATCCATCTTCATTATTAAATATTCATGCATTTAATGCCTTGCATAAATGCATTACTCAGCTCACTCACAAAAAATATCAAATCCAGACACTATATTCCATTATTCATGATTTATTACAGAATTTAAATTCTTCCTTGAAGAATCCCTGCAAACAATCACAATTACCTCCTTGAGATAACAAATCTCATCCTCCTTGAGGATCTGATCTGAATATAATGAAAATACAAATCCAGAGACAACTTCTGTGTGAATTTGTGCATGCCTTACATACACAAGAACCTGCAACTAAGAACACCTATAGCAAAGAATCAAACTCCATTACTGAAAGGATAACCCTTCTCTGTACAATCTGGAAGAATACTTAGAATTGGAAGCCATGAAAAAATGGAGCCATTCTCCAAATTTCTGAAACCCTTACAACTGAGAAGAATTGGGAATAAAAAGGAGAGGGAACCAAATCAAATCTGCAACTAAATTGCCAAGTGTCTCCTCTCTAACTGAATTTTGTTCCCATGGAAACTGCTTCCAAAATATCCCACATTTGTCAAAATTAACCCCATAATCGAATTCCTCACTCCGAGAGCTTTCCGAAAATATATAACGCTTTATATTTTGGCCAAAAATTGAGTGCTAGGCAAATTAACTCCCCAATGTGCACATCATTTAAAGTTTTTGAATTATTCAATATAGTTTAAACTATATCATTAACTAATTTTAATTTTAATTTTTTGCCTCTAATGTGCTTTGACACCTTGCCATGTAGCAACCTCCGATTGGTCGATGGGGTTGACCGGACACCACCTGTGATGACACCTCATCACTGCCACGTCATCTGCTTTGTCACTGCCACTTGGCCGCCATGTGTACACCACCTCAATGCCACATCATCGCCACTGGACTGCCACCTATGTGCCAACTGTGTGCCACGTCACTACCACCTCATCGGGACCCACCTGCTGGACATCTGACTGTACCCGCCACCTGGATTTCGCAACTTTACAGGGTGTAACTCATGTGCATCTTCCTTTCGTGAAATAGCGCACACCGTTGATCCATCTCAAACTTACTCACTCGTTAAGCCGACCTTCCTCTGCAAAATTTTGCCTGTTTGCCTCGAGAAGCGTGCCTACGTGGGGTCCACCTGGTCGCTGCTCAGTCAACTCCTTTGTCATCTCGGGATCCGTACTCACACGTGGGCCCACCTTGGGTGCCATCAAGCACCATCCGTCAAAAGCCTTTATGGCTTAGACATATTACTACTGTGTAGATTTGCATATAAACATCAAAAACATCCATTTCCCAGTCAATGTGGGATATTGTGTTTTGCTTGGCACTGTGTATGCTGGAGCTTTTTCTGAGACTTTCATGGCGATTTTTTTGTTTGCATGGACTTCAATGGCCTTCTCAACCATGCACATGGAGGATGTTAGAAAAGTCATGGAGTTTAGGATTTAAACCATGTCATTGTACACTTGCTGAAGATTTAATGGATGCTCCTCCTTCATTTACGCAGGGCTGCCACTATTGCATTTGCTTGTGAGTTTCAACGATTTTCATACACCCACGTGAGCGAGGAATTGCTTATGAACCTGCCACATTATCATCAATTCCATGTTGCTTTCTTTAAAAAACTTCTTCCAAAGCTTTATTCATGCCTTCCTCACCACGCACAGGGAGAAATGCTGGCAAAGTCATGGAATAAAGCTTTACACCTACTATTTGGAAGCTTCAAATTTTTAATGTCTTTCTGCTAATTGCAATTTGTTTCAGAGTTTTTATACTCTTCCTCACCAGCCACGTGCCTGAGAGGATTTAGTTTCAAAATTGCCAATGTGGGAGGAGGTTAGCACATGCCAATGTGCATTTTCTGTAGAAGATTTTAAATGTTGCTTCAACAACACCGTTGACCATACAGGCCATTTACCACATAGGGGAGGAGCTGAGTTTTAAACTTTCTAATTTCTATTTGCTACAGATGTATGTCCTCTCCAAACACCACACATGCACACAGCAGGGAAGGAGAAGGTCATAGGAATTACACCTGCCAGTTGGATTTGATTTGGAAGTTTAATTAAAACCTTCCCAAACCACGTGAGCTTTAATGGAGTCCTCTGTAGCCTATAAACTCCAATGTTGTTCCTGCTGGTAAAAGGAAGAGCCTCTCCAAATTTAATGCCCACGTGATAGGATAGGATTTTGGAGGATAGGATTTGCACTTTACACCTGCCAAATGCATTTGTCTGAAAGTTTATTGCTACTGTAGCTGCCATCAAAGGGAGTTTCAATGCACTTGGTTGTTTTCATTTCATGCCAAAGGCTTTTACGTGGGGGAGTAGAGAGCTATCTGCTCTACATGCACTTACTGGAGGTTTATAAATCTCCCACCATTTACACACTGGAGGAGGGGGCTCACTGCAACATGGATAAAGTGAAAGCAACTCTTGTCAATGCTATAGGCTCTAGACTTTTCAAACTTCTCTTTTCTCACCTCTCCTTGTATTTTGCTGCAATCGGTCATAACCATTTGGCAATGGAGTTGTAAAGGCCATTATAGATGGAGAATAATGAAAGACACCAGCCATAGACTCTGTTTTTTTGCCATCCAAACAATACACATTCAACAAAGAGGGAAGATGCTGGGGTTTTCATTTGGTTTGCATATTTCATAAAACTCATCTCCCAACCACCACGTTCCAGCAGGGAAGGAAAATATGGCATTGATTTTACATTATCCTCTGGTGGGAAACATATTAGAATACAAATCCAACCATGGATGTCAACATTACCCTGGACGTGCTCATAAGGCCAAGATGCCAATAAAATAACAATGCACAGGCAAGAGCCAGGCCGGGCCCCAAAGTGGGTCCGACTAAAAAAAATTTCATTTTCGTGCAACTGACCTTCGGAATGCTTCAAGAACCTCAAACACACCTCTGGAATCAATCGGCACCATTTTCTGATCATAAAATTGCATTTTACATCCTTCAGGCAATTACACCACATTTTCGCATTTAATCGCAAAGACGTAATTTTCAAACTTGTCAAAACACCTTTCTGGAGCTCGCCATCTGACAGGTGTGTACTCTGATATACAAGGATGACTTCTACCAAATGGTTTCTCAAGATGAGTTCCGAGAAAAGAGATATTAATTTCCGAAAATGCCCAACTGGCTTTGTCGACACTGCGGACCTGATGAAGTCAATGTCCTGGCAACACATGATGCCTTTCTCAAAAATATAAAACGACCTCCGTAGGTCCTCAAATTTGGAATACAGGTACCTTTAAGTACATATTAAATCTTTGAGTTCTCATTTCGATCACTAGACTGACAAGATCCAAATGGTGCACTCACAAAAATGGCTACATTAACTAATCTAACACTGGAGTGCGGATAACTGAATTTGATGGCAAAATGAGCTCTTTTGAAAATCGATCAAACGGATTGGTAGAGCCTTGAAATTTGGAACGCAGATCATCATTTATACCAACATCAGCCTAGAACAAACATTATGTCATGACGCTTACCGAGGCAAATTTTACACTTATGCAAAATAGGGCTCCGACTAGCTGTCGAAACAGGGACTTGCCAAAACACATAAACTGCAAACGGATTTGGCTTTGAAAACTGAGCAAATGGATTCGTCAAGACCTGAAATTTTGCAGGCTGACTCACATTAATGCATACAATTGAATCCACTTTGAATTTATCCATAACGATCAACAGGGCAAAAGATGTAATCGCTCAAAGTAGGCTACTCAATAAAAACTGCATTTGTGCCTAAAATGCACTTCAGCTCACCCCTCAAACTAGGTAGCTCATAAACTTATCCAAATTGAATTATAAAAGTTTCACATCACTGAATAGGCCAAATGAAAGGTGTAGGACATGAATCCCAAGCCTTACCCTTTGAAAATCAACCGGCTCCATTTTACCCCCTTGCTAACTAGGCCATTCAAACTGACTTATTTTAATCATTTGGAAATGCAGGGCAAAATTTTGAAATGGGCCTATAAACTTGACTCATTTTTAAATACTCCCAACATGAGGTACGTAATATTTTCGACCCTGTGAAAGGGAATTTTTCTATTGAATTCCTGGATCCGGTTATTGAGAACAATATTTCTCTAATGGCCCTGACTCTGGCTAGCAAATTTCTGGGTCTTATGCCCAATATTGATGTGGTTAGGGAGTATGCTAGGAAAAAATGGGTTCTTAAGAGATAGGTGGGAATAATAGCTATGTCGAAAGGTGCTCTTTCCTTTAACCTTTCCTTTGAAGAAGATATGACTAATATTATTTGTGGTGATCCCTAGGTGATTGGGAAAACTGCGTTGGTGCTTCAGAAATGGCTGCCTTTGTTGGATCTTAATGCTCCTTTCTTTGCTCAGGCACCTTTTTGGGTAAGACTCCTGAGTTTTCCCTTGTAATTTGGGTTGAAGATGTCTTTAATGGTTTAGCCCGTTCCTTTGATGAACTTCTCTCCATTGATCCCACTAGTGCTACTAGAAGATGACTTACCTATGCAAGAATCTATGTGGGTGTCTCTCAAGGAACGAATATGCCTCTATACATTGAGATTAACTCTTGGCTTGGGATATGGAACCAACTATTAGAATATGAGAGCGTTCCTTTTGCTTGTTTCCATTGCAAGAAAGTTGGACATATTGCCAAGAAATGCCCCCTACAAGTAGAAAAGGAGAAAGCTAGAAAAGATAAGAGGTTGCAATGGAAAGCTAAAGATTCCAACAATAAGGAAACATAGATCTAGAATGCCATTGTTCTTGATACACATGTTAAAGAGGAAATGATAATAAAGCTTGTACCGAGGAATCTAAGAAAGAAGATCTTGAAGGCGATCAGGCCAGATCTGATGAAGGAGATAAGCCTAGCCATAACTATGATGAGTAGAAGGATGAAGACCTAGAGGAAGGTGAGATCCATGTTGTTCTACAAGATAACAATATGGAGGAGGACTCGAACACTATTTCCAAGGACTCGAACAATGAGGAGCCTTACCCCAACTTTGAAGATGCCCAGCAATGTAATATTCTTTGTGGAAACTCAGCTTCCGAATCCCAGAATGAATTTGTTAGATCCTCTTTTTCGTTGTCATTGACAACTTCTCTTCTCAACATTAGCTCAAAATGAGCCGATAAAGAAGGAAAATGTGATGCTTTTCTAAAATCTCCTGCCTAGAACCTTATGGATGATGAAATTTAGACCAAAGATGTCACACAGAAAAACAGGTTGGAAAAAGGGCCCCAAATCTACACCTAAGACTACTCCTATGAAAACTAGGGGGCAAACCAAAGCTGATGTAGGTTCAAATCCAGTAACTCCAAGAAGGGGATCAACTACTCAAATGAGGGATTTGGAAGCTAGCAAGAATATAGCGGATGGTACCCAATTGACCATCCATGAGGTATGCTCTTTTAAACGATTATGAAGATCATTTCATGGAACATTCGTGGACTCAATGGTCTACATAAATATGAAATACTCAGGAATTTAGTTAGGGATCATAAACCTGATATTGTTTTGATTCAAGAAACTAAAATGCCTAAGGAGAAAGCGGGAAAAATCAAAGTGTTCAAGAACTATGGGGTTTTGGGGGGCATCTCAGATGGTACCTCTAGAGGTATTTCTCTCTTTTGGAACCTTCAACACATCTAGAGAAATCTTGTTTGGCTTGAAAATAATATGATGTTTGTTAGATTTCATTACATTAAAGATTGGACCACTTGGCTTTTATCTAACATCTATGCCCCAAATTCTAAACTTGGTAGATATAGATTCTTGAAAAAGGTTAGATTCTATCAGATCTCGATTTAACTCTGAAGGTTGGCTAGTGATGGGAGACTTTAACACTCCCCTCAAGGAGAAGGAAAAATTTGGGGGAATTCCTTCTCAGCTAGATAGTAGGATGGATTTGATGAACTTCATTGATAATCAGGCGCTTCATGATGTGGATTTGTAGGGTGCTAATTTTACCTAAACTAATCGGAGAATCATCTCTGATTTGTTACAGGTGAGACTTGACAGGGCACTTATCTCTAATGATTGGTTCAATCATTATACCTGCTCCTTAAATGCGTTCCCTTGCATTGGTTCGGACCACTATCCAATTTATTTTGTTGCAGACCCCACCTCTAGGAGGAGAAATTTCCCCTTCATATTTAAAAAAATATGGATGAGCCACCCCAAGCTTGAGGAAGCAATCAAAGACTAGTGGAACATTTTGGTGGAGGGATCTGTCATATTCTGGGTGTCCAAAAAGTTAAGGAATGTTAAGGACGAGGTTAAGAGATGGAATGAGGAAGTGTTCGGTGATATTTTTGCCTCTAAATCTGTGATCCGGCTTGATCTTAAGGACATTCAGGCTAAAATCCAAGCTAATGGGTATAGTGAGGTCTCCATAACTTCTGAGAACGAGATATTATCTAAATATGATATTATTAAAAAAGAAGAGATATTTTGGAAGCAACATTCACATTCTCTGTGGCTCAAGGAAGGCAATAAGAACACAAGATTCTTTCATATGATTGCCATGAAACGTAAGGCAGCTAACCTGATATCTAAAATGTCCATAGGGGGGACCCTGTCCTTTGAGGAAGATGAAATAAAAAAAGAAGCTAGATCCTATTTCTCTTACCTATTGATGGCAGATTGCAATCTAGACAAAAGTTCCCAAGATTTATTCCTTGATGTTATTCCAAGAATGATGGGGAGAGACCAGAATATTTTTCTCTCAGCCATCGCTTCAGAGATTGAAATCAAGTGTGTTGTCTTTTTCTTTGAAGGTAATAAATCTCCTGACCCGGATGGTTTCCCAATGTTCTACTTTCAGTTGTCTTGGCATATCATCAGGTAAGACATTGTTAAGGGTGTTAAATAATTCTTTGGCTCTAAGTTTCTTTTGAAAAAAATTAATGCTACCTTTTTGGTTCTTATCCCAAAGACCTCGAGAGATGACTCTATGGATCTTTTCAAACCAATTAGTCTATGCAATTCCTTTTACAAGTTCATATCTAAGGTTCTCACCCATAGATTACTCTCCATTCTCCCTGATATTATTTCTTCTCAACAAACTAGATTCATTCCTAGTAGGCAGATTTAGGATTCCATCATATCGGTCCATGAAGTTATTCACTCCCTAGAAGAATCCAAAAACCAAGGATTCCTTATGAAACTTGACATGTCGAAGGCTTATGATCGGGCGGATTGGTGCTTTCTTCTCAGCATCCTCAAGGATTTCATATTTGGTGAGAAAGTGATCCAGATGATCTCCCAGTTGATCTCTACCCCATCTCTGTCGATTATTATCAATGGATCTCCTACCCCCTTCTTCAAGTCTTCCAGGGGTGTTAGACAAGGGGATCCTATATCTCCTATTTTGTTTGTTATATTGGCTAAAAGCTTTGGCAAATATATCAGTAAACTTGTTTCTGAAGGTCAACTGAAAGGTACTAGACCCTCAGTTGACAAGATTTGTTCCCATCAACAATTTATTGATGAAATAGTGTTGATGGGTGCTTCTACTATCAAGGAAGTTATAACCCTTAAATCAATGCTGGTTAACTACTACAAAGCCACAGGCTAGTTGATTAACTAGATAAAAATATCCCTTTTTTTTATCAACACTTTTGTTGCTAGACAAGGAAGAATTGCTAGAATCTTGCTTTGTCATATCAGCTTGCTCCCCTCCATCTATTTGTGTCTCCCTTTGTGCAGAAAACCCCCTAAGACGTTTTAGATTATCTTGGTGGATAGATTCCACAAAGATTAGCTAACTAGAAAAGGGCCCTTCTGAACCAAGTTGGGAAAATCCAATTATTAAAATCTTCCCTCTAGAGTCTTCTTGTGTACGCTTTAAGTCTGCTTAGAATTTCTACCAAAATCGCCAATACTATTGAAAAAAATCAAAAGTCTTTCCTATGGTTAGGGGTTGAGGAGAGGAAAAGGATATCTTTGATAGCCTTGGATAAATTTGTACCACCTAAAAAGCAGGGTGGCCTTGGTCTGAGAAACATTAAAACCATCAATAAAGCCCTTGTCGCCAAACAAATCTAGAGATTGTTTGGAAAAATGAGTGAGTGGAACTCAATCTGGAAAGCCAAATATATGCAACCTCAGATATCTCTATTAGAATTTTTTAATTCCTATGATGCCCCTACTAGTTCTGCTATTTGGATCAATATTTTCCAAACTAAAATTATTACTGGATTAGGTAAGAGATGGACTATTGGTAATGGCATAAATGTCAATTTTTAGGAGGACTCTTGGTTGTTGGAATGCCCCCTCTTCAATAATTGTTTTTCTCTCCCTTTATATCTGAATGTAAGGCCAAATTTGGTATCAAGTTGGCATATTACTAGAGGGATAACCACTAGGTGAACCTGAGATCCATAGACCCAACCCTCAAACCTGTTATGGCTATGCTTAATTCTATCTTGATTGAACCTCTGCTTGAAGATAAAATCATTTGGGCGGGAAAATCCTTTGGTAGTTATTTGGTGGCCTCTACGGTTTTGATGTTGTCTCAATCCCTTGATCCTTCCCTTTGCTGGTCTAAATCCTAGATTAGTGGTCTCACTCCCAAGATCAACATATGTTTTTGGATCATTCTGCAGAATAAAATCCTCACCACTGATAATCTTTGCAAAAGAGGCTTCCATCTGCCTAACAGATGCTACCTCTGCCAAAATGAGGAAGAGAATGTTGACCATTTAGTTATCCATTATCCCTAATCCTTTATTATTTGTTCATAGATTTTGCAGCTTTGGAACTTGAATTGGGTCTTGCCGACCTCTATTCAGGAGTGCTTCACTAGTTGGAGATGCCATTCCTTGAACAAATCTATCAAATTTCTATGGGACCTTACCCTGCCTCATGTGGTTTGGAGAATCTGGAAAGAAAGGAACAACAAGATTTTTAGAGACTCCTACTCCCCTCCTGAAGTGGTGTCCACCAAAATCAAGTGGGCCATTGTGGAAAATTTAAAAGCTGATGGTAAGCCTCTTCTTTTCAAAAGCAAGGATGATTCTGACCTCCTAAAAAAATGGAATGTTTTTGCTTTCAAAGACAGAGATGACAATAAAAACAAGAGAGAACGTAGTAAGTGGTCTTTTCCTCCTATTGGTTGGATCAAAGCTAATTTTGATGGGGCGGCCAAGGGAAACCCAGAGTCGGCTGGGTGTGGGGGAGTGATAAGAAATGAATTTGGCTATTATATTGCGGCGGTGGCACTCCCCATGGGATTCCAAACCAACCACTTAGTCGAGGCCATGGCTACTTACCAAACCCTTGTCCTAGTTAAATCTATGGGATTTACAAAAGTTTGGTTGGAGGGAGACTCAAATAATATTATTCAATGCCTAAAAGGCCTATCCTCCCCTTCGTGGACCATAAAGAATATAATTGACACTTTCGAGCTATGTATTATGTCTCACAATTATAAGAGACCAATACTATTGTTGATTGGGCTATCAACATGGCCGTCCATGTTGATCACACTGTGAGATAGAGAGGTGAGCAAGATCTTCCTCATGAGGCATGTGCACTCCTCATTTATGATAGAGTGCATGGTTACGAGGGAGTGATAAGTAATTATGACAATGCACTTATCAATGAAAAAGGCCATAATGAATCGGAAAGAGTGGCGCTCAAATATTGAGCTAGCGTTTAATGCAAAAAAGACTTTGCACATTTAATGGGTGCCCTGTCTATTTTGAAGACATTCCAGCTCTACACTTTGATCTTTGTCTCTACCCTATTTTTCATAGTGAAGGATAAGAATTTTCTATTTGTGAACGCAATGGGAGGAAATAGGAAAAGAATTGAGCCGCTTTCCTGTGATGAATGGAAAGACAAGCCAAAGGCTTAGGCTATTCTAAAAATAGCTAAGATGATAGGGTATATTGAGATAATTGTAGGGAAAAGCCCTAGCATGACCAAAAATTTTAAAAAAGAATTGGAAAGATGGTAAAATAACCATAGGAAGAAGAAAGGTTGAAATTGACGAAGGGATGATCATAAAAGTTACTAGTATGCCGATGGAAGGCAAAAAAATTTATAGAGACATGAAGCTCACTAGAGCTGCTATCAAGCAATTCCCGAAGGAGGATTCTAAGAAAATCAAGTTGGTGAAATCAAGCAAAACCTACTACTCGGAAAGTGATAAAGAAGGTATGGAGATGGATTTTGTTTGTTGCCATGCAATATGATACACTTGATGGTAGATACTCTCATGTCTACGGTTATCACTTTGTGCTTTTGAATCATTATCACCATAAAGACCTGGTTTCTATCCCTTTCTATTTCTTTAGCTCCCTTAACACTATCTTTAAGGATTTTAGGCCTAACCCGGATAGTAACCCTCCCATGCATGAAGGGTTAATGTTTCTCTTATGCAACCATGTCAAGGCTTCCTCTTTGCAGCATTCTATCATTGAGCTCTCTGATTCAAATGATGAATCTAAGGACTCTGATGACAATGAAGATAACGGGTCTAATACTAAGTGGGAAGACAATGTTGATATGATTACTCTTGCTAAGGGTTCAATCAAGGAAAAGGACAAATATTTTGCATCTAGGTCCAGAAATAAGAAAGCTAGAAAAGGGGTTAAAAGAAAAAGAAGTAAGGTTCAAGAAGAGGAAAGTTGGTTGGAAGATGATGAAGAAGACGACGAGGGGATGGAGACTGATAGTGATTATGTTACCCCTCTGCCAAAAAAGAAAAATAAGCGGAGCCCTCTCATCACCGACATCAACCCTGATAAAGAGTATGATTCTCTTAATATTCAATACAATCCTCAGGACCCCAATAAATCTACTAATGATGTGGATGAAGAGGGGAAGATGGTGAAGGAAGGTGATACTCTACCTCCCAATGCTACAGATGCTAATGTGGATACCTTGGAGAATTTTTCCTTGGAGATCAACATTGACTGTAAAAATTCCCCTATAACCATGTTGAATACTGCAAAGAGTGGGATTATGGAGTTCTACAAGGTTATTAACTAGATCTATTTGGAGACCAATAGTTTGAAGAATAAGTTGGAGGATTCATCCAAGAAAGTGACTATCCTTGAAGTTGTTGGTACTAGTAAGCTCAGTACCCTTCCTAACTACCTGAATCAATTGACTAAAGCCATCAGCGATGCAAAGGCTATCATTGGTGTGTATGGATCTTAATTTAGGGTTGTGGAGGATAGATTCAATGATTTGGAGAAGCAGGTTCTCTATCATGAGAATACCCTAAAGAAGATTGGAGAACAAAGACAAAAAAAACTCAAAGCCTCTATCGATAGCCTCATTATGATGATCAACAAGCTGGGATAGGTCCAATAGGAAAAGAACACTATTGATACTACCGAGGATAAGGTGTTGATTCTTGAAGGGAGGACAATTGGTCATGGTAAAATAACTCGTTCTAGTACTAGGAAGATGACCCAACTGTTAGAATTAATGACAGTCCTAAAGACACTGAGAGGGGGGGTGAATCAGTGTCTAACCAGTTAACAGATTGTTTATACTTATTAAGAACTTTGCATCTCAAAACAGTGTACCAGTAAATAAGAATTAATGCAACAAATAAGAATAACAAAGACAACATAGAGAACACACCATAACACAAGATATTTAACGAGGAAACCCAGTGTGGGAAAAACCTCGGTGAGATTTGTGACCCACAATGTTCACTCACTAGCCAATGAATAAATACTACTTAGAATGAGGGGCCTGCACATGCAGGGAGGCCAATAGCATAGAGTTCACTACCCAACTACAATATAGAAGTCTCACTGACTTACAAAATGGATTATCAAAATCCAATACAATGTATTGATTCAAATCAACATCACCTATTCCAGGTTCAGTACCGGTTTAAGCTCAATCTATAACCAAAACCTTCGTTGTCAACTATATCACCTTATAAAAAATTGCATTGTACTTATCATCTATATTCCTCTCTCTTTCTCATCTCAAAATGACCTATAAGATCTCATACATATATGAGTCTTTTACAAGAGATAATTACATTATAAAAGTTTATTCAATGTCGGCTTGAGTGTCAGTATGCATTGTTGCCGATGTCGGTGAAGTTCCTATCAGTGTATGTAGAAGTCTATTGCTAGTGCTGGTAACTGTCAGTTGGTTGCCATCAATGACAACATCAACTACTCTCATAAGAGTGTAGAATGCCAACACTAGCATGCCAAGGAGCTAGATGATTTGAAGAGTGTTGCTGCCTCTATGGTCCTGCTAGAGCAAGAAGCGGCAAAGCTTATCATAAATATTTCTTAGGGTCTGTTGTTCGTAGCTTTCCCTTAATTGTTTTCTTTGTGTTGTTCCTCTGCCTTGTTTGGCTTCTTGCTGGCTTTTTTTCTTTGCCAGTTGTCTCTCTGTTGTGTTTTGTTCTCTATAGCAGGTCTTTAATGCTCTATCTTTTGACTATCTTTTTGTAATAGGGCTTCAAGGCCCCTTCAAACCTTCTTTTCACTTAATTCAAAACATAGTAAATATTCCATCTCAAGATTATAACATTTTAAAATTTTAGACAACATCAATGTTTTGATTAAGTAAGTTTGGATATAGGGCTTGAACCTTTTACATAGTAGCCATGGAAAAAAGAAGAGGGGTCTGACAAGCAGTGAGCCAACTTAACACTTGAGAACAAACACACCAAAATAGATCAGCAACCAAAAAAATCAAACAAGAATTAGGAAACAACCCAAAAGAACCATAAAAAGAAAAAGCTAATTCCTAAAGACGAGGGCTATTCATGACCTGCCACTCCTAAAATTCAAAATATCCAACTCCTGTAGAAAAGATAGACCACTGAAGGAAGAAATCTTCTTAGAGGGGGTAGCATCTGTAGACGCAATGGAATATCCTTTCCTAGAAGACCTAGCCTAAGAACCAATAGAATCCTCATCCAACACAAAGATCTTATGGTCATTATGTTTCCTTTCTTTCTTGAAAGAGAAATCTCATCCATATGTTTCATCATTTTGTTTTATTTGCACTAGAATTTAGAGATCTAGGCATTACATTGACTCCCCTTCCTCCACTTAGACTCATTTATAATTTAAGTCATTTAATTCTTTTTCCAAACTATCTCACTTGTCCAAACTTTCAACAAACCCTTTAGTAGTAGTCCACACCACCTCGTCGTTCAACATAGGCAATCAATATCTAGCACTAGGTGATATTACAATTGGAGGACATCTTGATAGTTCACCTAATGAGGAATTAAGTATATGTCAAGAAACTTTTCCCAAGCATGATCAAAATCAGCAACTTATGTCTAGCAATGGCTCATCCCAAAACAACTACAACAATGACATATCTACCACTCATGAAGAAATGGGCCCACAAGTAGCCTCCATCTCTCCCGCCATTAACAATATAAGTCCACAATAATTCATTTTTTGATACAAATCCCTCTTATGACTAAGAAATCCTAGAACCAATGCCACTATGCACTCCATCCCCAATCAAACCAATTCTAGAGAGTCCCATTCAAAATCCATCCCAATCATTCCAAAATATTGAATCTTTCCAAGAAACCCCCATACATTATTAAACACATACCTTATGTCATGAGGATAATTTGAAATATGAAGAAATAAGTCCTAAAATGAATTAAGATCAAGATAAAAACAATCTCCAATCTAATCTAATTTTTGACAAAGATCCCATCTCCCTAAAATCCCAATATGATCTCCTTCCATCTTTATAACAAATTATTCTTTCAAGTATCATTCATAATCCACTTCCTAAGGAAGATTAATTTATCCCTTCTATCCTTTCTAACAAAATTTAATCCATGCATCTTTTCATCATAATCATCATAATTTGGATACATTCTAGAAACATAATCAACATTGCACATACATGTGACATTCATGAACATACATATAAGTAGGTTCATACACATAAGATTTATTAGTATGTGCATATTTTCATTATAATAATCATTATTTGTATGTGTTTCACACACTTAATCATGACTACACATACAAGTAATATTTCTCAACATGCATGTGACATTGATAATGATTAAAATTTCTATACATCCCACCATCAATAAAACCAATAATTCTCATATATATTTGTTTTAATGTCCTCATGTATAAGTGCATCATATATCACCATTGCAATGAATAATGTCCTTATAACTTTTTCCATTTCCTTATGTACAAATACAACAATGCATCCTACTATCAAGCCTTCCTAGATGCATAACTAATACATGTTCCCTTGATATCTTTACTTCATAACATATAGAACCAATTAATACTATTCTCGAAGATAGTTGCATTGCAATATTCTAAATAAATGGCAGTACTAAAGAAACAACATTGAATAAAATTAATTGAATAATGAAAGTTATATGAACTCCAATGTTAAGAAAATCACTATACCATGCTTGATCTTTTTTAAGACATGTCTTCCACTCGGTCCACTATACCATGCTTGATATTTAATTTCTTTATTTCTTTCCCTTTCTTGGGACATTTTCCTCTACTATAGATCTTTCTTAGCTTGATTTATTGGTGGATTTTTCATCTCCTCATGGGGTTTTCTCTCAACTTGATGTTGGTGATTTTGTGGATGTAGGTGGGGCTTCTTCAGTAGGGGATTTTTCAGCCAATTACTCTAGCCTTGGTTCCCTCTAACTCTCATGTGAAGGTGGGTGTTTTTTCCCCCACTAGCTCCTCTAGCCCTAGTGTGTGATCTTCCTATGACACCATTCTTAGGAAAATGTTGCTCACTACTTCTCGTGCCAAGGTAGTTGCTTTTGGGAAACCTATTAAATCTATGGTCCATGTAGAGGATGTGATTTTCTACCCTCAAAGTGATGAACTTGAAGGAACAAATTGAACTTTGATCTACCTCACTTTACTGGCACTATAGGTGAGCCACGAGATGCAAACCATAAAACCAAACAGATAGACAACAAAGATCTCTAGACAACCTCTGCTGAGCCTCTATTATCAAGATGAACATGTAGAATTGGGACACCAACATGATGCACTAACATCTGGTATGGATAGAGGACAGAAGTCATACAACTGATATGAATATAATAAATCTACAAAGTTAAAGGTATTGTGCAAAATAAAATAACATCTATGGAATGACAACAACTACAAAAAGACAAAGAGGGAGAAGAAAATTTCACAACCGATCTAGGATTGAATCCTCTAGCAAATAAATCTCCCCTTCTCGATAGTGAACCTGCACACATATGAGAGAGAAAATGTTGGGGGTTATGTATAGAGGAACTCCTTAGTCAGAACCCTGTTTTGGTGTTTCCACCTCCATGAACAAGCCAAATTATAGCCACGAATAAAGAAAATGATAAAGATGTAAGTAGATAAGAAAAATATAGATATGCTTAATATAAGACAACAAATATAATATTATGAGATGCAAATGAATAGAGAGAGAGAACTCCCCTTTAGTCACCCAAGAAGCTATCAACCAAGAAATAAAGTTGAGTAGCCAAGACTCTCCAAAAGATATGGTAATGGTGGATGTTGAATCTTGAAAAACATGTCTAAGAGGTCAAGAAGAATTCCCAGAGCTTAGATATTTCAAAAATGGTTTAGAATCCCCAAAATAGGCTCAAATGAACAAGATATAGAGCCTAGAGAAGAATATCGATGTGGGTTGCCACAAACAAGGGCATTACGAACTCTTTCAGGTGTAGGCATAATGCTCAAACGACCACCTTCAAATTGAAATATTCACAAGACTCAAGTGTGGCATACAAATATCTTCATGATGCACTAGATTCCATTAGTCAAATGGTCAACAAGGTTGTGAAAAGGTCAGATCCTAAGGTGACAAGGTAGTCTACACAAACAAATAGACAAGGAGATGAAGAATATTTCCAATCAACTTAAAGTGAAGCACCTATGTGACATGGAATTGCATGAGGTGTAATTTACCATGTTACATTTTGCTCCCACTTTAGTGAGTGTATCTTTATCGATATATGTGAAGCTAAAGTAGAGAAATGTTATTGAGATTGCAAAGGGGATGCATAATTTACCAACTGGATGAAGTTGCCCTCGCTGAGATAAAACTTGAAATTGGATCATATTTTTCTAAGTTGCTTCATCACAAATATGTTAGATGCTAATGTAATTAGACAAAGAGAAGACAAGATAGCCTAATATAAACAAACCCGTCTTAATGGAGGAAAACCCCTATTACAAAAGATACAAAATAGCAACTACTAAGATAAAAAGGATGGCACCAGTATGGGTAGCAAAGTGTGTTAGGATAGATAGCAATATGATAGGGAAATGATTTTCAAGATTTATGTAGTATGGATAGCATGTTGTGTTATTCTAGATAGCCATATGATAGGGCAATTGTAGATTGATTTTATAAGTAGTGGATTGGCCCCCACAAAAGGCAATAAGGTAGATAGATCAAGTGGTTTGGCTCCAATCAAGGAAAACAAGATACAAAGATAAACAAATGAAAATGCAGATATGTAGATAGGATAGACCCCCTTAGAATGGTATGCATGAAAGGAATGTCATCTGAAGGAGAAGAAATATTTCCATGCAATGTCACCCTTGATGGATGACACATGAGACCCACATTTGGAATCAAAACACATGGCAGTAAGATAAAATAAATAGTATAGTTGTAAATGGGTGTTTAGTCATAGTGCCAAAGGTCTTGGATCTCAAGAGGAACACATGAAGAGAAAGATAAAATAAATATTTGGCTCAACATAGAAGAAGGTGTAAATGCCCCCAATTCTTTGCATCATTCCTAAATCTCAAAAAGAAAAGAACAAGAAAGAGAAGATAGAGATTAACATATAGAAGAAGGTTTACAATAGAAAATCCCCTATTTCGTGACTTAGGTCCTCTAAGAGAGTACAAAAAATAAAGACAATCAACCTCCCATTGCCAAGAACCAACATATTAACTTGGGTCCTCTAGGAGGGAACAAACATATAAAGAAACAATGGGGGAACATAGAAAAGCATTCTCTAGTCTACAAGATAAAGAAAATAAGGTGCTATCCTATAGGTTGTGTTGGCATTGTGTTATCATTGATGTCAAGTGGTGTGGGATGACCACCAGTAGAAGAGATGTATGTGCAACATTGTTATGAAGGAGTATAGGATGTGATAGTTTGGATATCACCTTGTGTTGTTGAACACCAGTAAAGGTAAGGAAGATGACCTTAGAAGTCATCTGTACACAAGTTAGCACCTGACTTGTGTGATGAGATGGAGAAGTGTTTTTGAGTGGTTGCTTGTGATGAAGAGAAGAATGTTATCTAAATCACTTCAACATTGGAAGAGAAGAATGAACTGGTATCCTATGAGGTTGCGGTACAACAGGACTCCCACTGGTTGAAGATGTAGTCATCATGAGAAGAGGCAGAGGAAGTTTGAAGTATTTTTCACCTTGACAAACCGGTAGAGGAAGAAACAACAATGATCAGGAAGAAAGGTTGAGTAGGTGTAAACATAGGAATCTGACCTCACTGAAAGAAGATAGGAGTCATGTGAAGGTTGATGACATGGTGTCATCATGAGTGGTGACCGGTAAATGAGTCCATCGGTTATATAAGAAAGGTGAAGCTGCAAAAGATTTCTCATTTGTGGGAATGAGCATACTTTGGATTTACCAGTCTGGAGACCGGTTTGTGTGTTCCATCAACATGTCAATCTGAGAGCAGAAATGATAAGGTAACCAGTAAAATGGTTGAAACCGAAAAAAGTAAGGAATCGGTAGAGTGGTTGGTCGTTGATCCTACTTGGACCGACTTGAAGTGCCAAGCTGGCAGATAGTCGACATGGAGTCAACATGGCAAACCCGCATTTGGATAAAGATAGAATGTACAACAAAATGGTTGTTGTAGGGTTGGTTAGCTTTAATGAAAAGTCACCCAAATCGTGGGACATGTCGCAGAGCTATTGCAGGGGTTTGAGGCTCGAGGTCTGGAAGATAACTATGGGTCAGCTAAGAGAAATTGAAAAGATTGAGGTGATGAAGGAAACAACATGACAGATCTTTTGTGATTGACTGAGGGATTAGCTATGAGGGTAAAAAGAAAGTCGCCTGAATGGGAAGGCATGATCTAGGAGATGCGACCATGGTGGAGTTATGCATTCAGATGTTAGAAAGATCAGATCATGCAAGATCTGATTGGATTTGGTTTGCCTTAAGAATGGTGAGGAAACCCTAACCACCTAGTTTTTTAATTGGTTTTTGGAGGGAAAACCAGTCTATAAGTATATGACAGAAGAGGAAGAATGTTGCTGCTGAATAGGAGAATATTGTGTTGTTGCAAAGTGGAAGACTTCTACAAGTAAGAACTAGATCAGCCAAGTGCTCAATGAACATCTAAGAAGAGAGGGGGAGTGAGAGTGAACTCGGTTGAAGCTTTCAACCGGTTGGAGAGAAGAACCGGTAGTTCTTATACTAGAAGAGTGTGATATCGGTGATGTGCAGAGAGTGAGGTGTACATTCAGTAGAGAAGCAGTAGGTGTAGAGAAGGAAAAAGAGTGAGTCGGTAAAGGAGACAAAGTACTTCACCAATAGAGTAAGACATTTGATAAGGTTTCAAGATTCACTTGTAACATGATAACAACTTATGTATTTGAAGTTTACATTGTGAAAACTGAGTTGTTGCTCGGTGCTGGGGTTGGTGCTCCTTTGGGTTGTAGCCCATAAATCTAATAGGGGTTGTCGCTCATTGGGTTGGTGCCCTAAAGTTAGGGGTTGGTGCTCTTTGGGTTGGTGCCCTAAACTTTGTAATTGTGTTTTATTGTGGGGTTGGATTGGAGCAGTAGACTCCAACAACAATGCTCACCGAGGTTTTTCCCATATTGGGTTTTCCTCCTATATACTGGTGTGATGTGATATTCTCTTGTGAGTATGGTTTTCATTTAAGTTAGTCTCCCGTATAATTGGTAAGTCTGCATTAAGTTAGACCCTTCAACTGTTGTGCTTATAAAGGAAAGTTGAAAGGAAACATTTTGAGAACCACTAATTCACCCCCTCCCCCTCTTAGTGGTACATTGTGTCTAACAGGTTGTGCACCAATAGATCATCGTCCTCCCAATCTTGATCATACAGGGAGGGAGGTCGAGACTAAATTGGAATGATTGTGAGTACAACACCAAGGGCCTCACTATCAGTCTAAGCAAGAGACATGATAGCCTCAATAGTCACATCCACAAGTTTAGAAGAGGTGAGACTCAACGATCATGTGAATATCATAGACAACATCGAGATCTTTTCCAAAGAGCTGAACAAACACGCCTACGTGGAAGAAGCAACTGACCCAAAGTGAGGTGATGAAGCATGAGTTAAACTATTGGATTCTACAAGAGGGGTGGTAAAAAACTTTTATGAAGGCGGGGCCTTCTCAATAATGTAAACAAAAATTAGAAAACAAAGAGACACTGAAGAAAACAAAGAAGTAGGAGAAGATACTTGAACTATCTTGCGATGACAAAAATCTAGGATGGGACCCTGCTCAAATTTGCACATAGCTTGGAAAGGAGAATTAGGTATTTGTTCAACCATGGTGAGTTGATGGACCTAGAAAAGTTGTGATGAAGAAGTGACTACAAAATAGGAGGATCAAGAAAAGCTATAGTAGACACTACCTGCATGTACAACATATCCAATGGATGAGAAAATGGAGGTACATTGGGAATCAAGGTGATGAGAGGTGGCTCCAAATAATAAGCAATGAAAACTTGCACCATTTTAAGGGAAGGTTCATCAAGAGTCCTAGAAGGAGGCAATAGCAATACTAAAGATAGTACCAATGTAGGAGTGATCAAAGGGCAAAGAGAGGTAAAGGCTTAGCAAGGATGGATATGGATGATTCATGCTCAGACTTCAAGGCAACTTCACATTCCTAGGGCATCGCTCACTGCTCATGTTTATGCTCATGCACATGTTGATTTCAATGAAGATGGGGACCAAGGAATGAAGCCTATGAAGGTTCAGGAGGATCATTCATGATAGGAGAGTCCTTTGAGAATATGACTACAACTAATGAACTAAGAGGTTCTCTTGAGATAGGCACCACATTCACAACAACTGGCATCCTTCCTTGTTTTTCTCTAGGAGTAACCAGAGGAACAATGGGTGTCATCGTAGGCTATGACATGGAAGACAATGGTGATAAGTGAATACAAGGAAAACGTTGATTTTGTCCATACCAAGTAGGATGAGGACCATCCACCAAAAAGGGAAGCTCAAAGGGAGGATGAGCCGCAAACTTTAACAACATGGGTGTCTTTCCTTTATCTATACTAGGTGTAGGTGCAGGAATGGAAGACACTACTAAAGGATGTGTAGTCTTAGATAGATGAGGAGGTCTACTCAGAGGAATAGGTTTATCCTCAACCCATAAAAAAGAAGGGGAAAAAGGCACCACCCATAGCAACATAGGAATACATGGACCATAAATTGATGTAAGGGGAGGCAACAAATATCTAGGATGAACCCATTTAGAAACCAACTCTCCCATTTCATATTCATATTAGGATCTTTACATCAAATCGCAATAGAGAAGCATAAGCCCAATCAAAGCAGGCCAAAAAAGATCCAACAAAAAATCCCCGTGGGCTACCAACAATTGATACCCAATATCCCAGATGGCATGCAATGAACCCTCATGTAGAAACTTTAAGCACTTGTGGACAACCAAAGGGACTACATCCATAGAAATCAACCAAGGAATAACTAATTTAACATGAAAGAGGTCTGATTTAGGAATGATAACAAATGATGTTGAAACAACCTTGGATCCCAAGAGGACCATCAATGCGATATTTCCCAAAGGAGAAAATAACAACCCATTATGCATTGTCAAGGTAGTACGACACTCATCATATCTTGACCTATGCCATCCATTTACAAACAAATTCTCCTATGTGATGGCATTGACTTTGCATGAAGAATCAATCATTACACCCGTAACAACTTGATCATTAATCTTCCCAGGGATATATAGAGTAGCAGAATCTCCACAATATAGGGCATCTAGAAGGGTGCATGATATGTTAGAAATTTTCTTCTTCTGGCTAGGAGGTGACTGTTGGCATTTTGGCATTAAATTGTCATTGATGTCAAATGGCATGATGATAATTCACATGAGAGTGAGCAGATAGAATGAAAGCTTACCGGTAAGGCATAAACCGAGATGAAGGATGTGTGTGTATTAACATGTTGAGCAATAAACCAGTCTAGTAGATGGCTACATGTTAATGATGAAGAGATAGAATGTTAAAGTTATCACAAACCACTGGAGGTGAAGATGTGTTACCAATATAGTGTGCACTGGTTGTTAGCGGAAGAAGAAGGCCTTATCGGTAAAGGCGTGTATTGGTACAAGTCTGTTGAATGTTGAAGTTTGAACCGACTGTGTTTTGGTGAGGAGAGTGATTGACCATGGTGATGCCATGCGGAGCTGAGGTGGAAAATATGTAGAGGTTGATAAAGCCCCATCGACACAATTGGTGAAACTGTTAGTTGACATAAATGAAACAGCCACAAATCATGGGATTGCAACTGACTAATGTGGCTTGGGGAAGAAAGGATGATAAAGGGAGATTAGGGAGTAGTTGGCACCTAGATCAATGAAAAGTAAATCCGATTCAGGAAGACCTCAAAAAGGAAACAACTGAAGTGTTTTATGAGTCGACATATTTCAAGGCCGGAAGTCTTGTTCGAGATTGCTATGTTCAACAAATATGCATTGGATAATGGAAACCATGTATAGATGCATCCCCGAAGGATAGGTGATCAATAAAAGAAAGGATGGATTGGATCTCATGAAGATTGTGTCGGGAAGAGGAAACCCTAACCACTCAGAATTTGAATTACTTTTTGGCAGGAAATCACGGGATAAAGAGGAGAGCTCGAGACAAAGCAAGATGATGTCGCAGAAAAGAGGAAGAGAAAAAGAGATATTAAGGGAAAGAGAAGTATTGCTAGCCTTAGAAATCATTCTAAGAGAGCTGCATAGTAAGTGAGAAAGCATACCAGTAAGAGGGTTCTACTTGTATAACTATAGTTTCACAATTAAGATAAACCGGAAAGGTGAGGTAGAGAAAGCAGCATCCAAGTGTGACACAGTGTGTTGAGAGATTGTGTGTGAGAGAGAGAGATAACAAAGGGCACGAATTAGAGAAACTAATCTCACAATCAGTAGTGTGATATTTAGTGGACGAGAAAAGACTGTCAATCGGTAGTAGGATATTTAATCAAGAGTTGCAGAATTCATTCGCAACAAGAAGCCTTAACCATATTCAAATTGCATTTCAATTTACATCACCAAGATAGAGCTTGGTGCAGGGGTTGGTGCTCATTGGGTACGTACCCTAAACTTTGTAATTTAGTGTTTTACCTATGAGGCTGGATTGGAGTAGTAGTCTCCAACAACTTTTCTCACCGAGGTTTTTCCCACATTGGGTTTTCCTTGTACATCTAGTGTTGTGAGTTGCATTTGTGTGATTGATCTCTTTGGCTTTCCTTCTTTCTTTATAGGTTTGATTGTTTAAGTACTTAAGTGGTTAATTGGTATTCTGAAGTTGTTTTTGAAAGTCAAGATGTAGGAATCACTGATTCACCCCCCCCTCTCAGTGGTACTCTATGTTCAACAGTGACATCAGAGTGATAATAACCATATCACATTATGGGCCATCATTGTTGGCATTGGGTTGTCATTGATTTCAACTGCTATGGGATGATTACTGGTATGAGAAGATGTATGTGCAATATTGTCATAGAGAATGTAAGGATGTAGGACACCGGCAAGGTAAGGAAGAGAATATCATTTAGATGGATGACCACTGATGTTTTTGGTACACAAGTTAGTGCCTAACATGTGTGGATGAAAGGAATAGGTTATCGGTATAGTATATCACCAGTAAGGAAAGGATGTCAACTTGTAAGTTATGTGTTGACATGGAGAAGACAAATCAACCAGGTGAGTGGTTGTCAACTCGCAAGATTATGACTAGTGTACAATTAGGATGACCAAGATGCTTGAGTCATTGTTTGTGATGAAGAGGCAGAATGTTATCTAAATCACATCAACATAGGAGGAGAAATATGAATAGGTCATCGATATTCTGTGTGGTTGTAGAACAACTAGACTCCCACCGGATAAAGATGCAATCATCATGAGAAGCAAATGACTGACAAGTGTTTGAAGGCTCACACCGGATCTACTGATGAATCAAAGGAATGTCTCAAGTGCATGCATTCAGGAATAAGCACTAGACTATATGAGAAGGCATGTTGAAATGTCAATACAGATGAAGAGTAATGAGTTTTTCACTTTGACAAACCGGTTGTAATATAATCAAAGTTGGTCAGGGAGAAGGCAAGGCTGAGCAGATGCAGTCACAGGGAAATGGCTGGACTAAAGATGAAGTCTGCTGAGGGTTGATGACATGGTGTCATCAAGAGTGTTTATTGGTATGCAAGGTCACTGGTAATATGGATGAGGTGCAGATGAAGAGGACTCCCTACCTGATGAAGATGATCATGCTTTGGATAGACATGTTTGATGACTGGTTAAGGACTTCCACCGATAGTTCAACCTAGTAAAAACATCAGGAGTTAACCAGTATAGTGTAAGATACCGACAGGGTTAGTAAACTGGCAGAAAAGAGGAACTGATAGTGTTTGATCGATGATCCTATCTAGACTGACATTAAGATGGAGTGAAGGTGACAGACTTGGTGTAGCGGTAGATGGAGTGTGCACCAACAAGGTTGTTACAGAGTTGGTCAACATTAATGGAAAATCCCACGAATCATGGGACATGTTGCAGAGGTTTGTGGCTCGAGGTCTAGAGGAAAATTATGAGATGACTCAAAGTGAGTAAGGATATCAAGGCAGGTGAAGGAAACCACAAGATCAATCTTGGTGTTTGATGAATAAATCAGCTGACAGGGTAAAAAGGCAGATTGCCAAAGATAGAAGGCATGATCAAGAAGGAATGACAATGGTGGCGGTAAGGAAACAACTGTCGAGGTGATTAGATTGGATAGGATCTTATTAGACTTGGTTTTCCTTGAGGTTGATGAGGAAACCCTAACCACCCATGTTTTTGAATTGGCTTTTGGCAAGAAAACTAGGTTATAAATATGGAAGCCAAAGAAATTGTCAAGTGCTGTTGCAAAGTGATTGAGTGTTACTTCTGTATGTGAGAGAAAAATCAGTCAAGTTCTCAATGAGTATCTGAGAAGAGACTGAGACTAAGGGAGAACTAGGTTGAATTGTTCAATCGGTAGCAGTGCAGAATTGATAGTGTCCATATTGGCAAAGCAGAAGTGAAGGAAGCTACAAAGAAGGTAGACATAGAACCAACAAAGTATAGTACTGGTATAGAACATAGCAGTGGGGAGAAGATCTAGTAGAGAAGAAGAAAGGACAGGTGAATTGGTAGAGTTTACTGGTAAGGATGTAGCAGAAGAGTGAGCCAATGCGGTAGAGAAGGTGTCTCATTGATAGAGAGAGGTATATGAGATGGTTACAAGATTCACTTGTAACAGTAGTACTAATTTTGTATTTGAAGCTATCTTTGTGAACACTGAGTTATAGCTCCATGCAGGGGTTGTAGCTCCTTTAGGTTGTAGCCCATAAATTAGTGAGGGGTTCGTGCTTCTTGGGTTGGTTCCCTAAATCAATGGTTGGTGCTCCTTGGGTTGGTGCCCTAAATCAGGGGTTATAGCTCCTTGGGTTGTAGCCCTAAATATTGTAACATAGTTTTGATTGTGAGGATGGATTGGAGTAGCAGACTTCAGCAGCATTTCTCACCGAGGTTTTTCCCATCTTTGGTTTTCCACATACATACTGGTGTTATGTGATGTCCCTTTGTGTGAATGCATTTGTGTCTTGTCTCCTCACAAACTAGTAAGTATGCATTCAGCTAGATCTATTAATTAGTATACTTGCATAGGGATAGTTAAAGGGAAATGTTTGAGAACCACTGATTCACCCCACCTCTCAGTGGTGCATTGTGTCTAACAATCATCTGTTACTAGACATGGATCTAATGTAGAGATAAAGTTAGACGAATATGGCAGAAAAGGATCTATGTACACCTACAACTCACTATTCATCTTATCAACAAACTTATTGGGTTTATGTTTCCTCTCACCGAAATATATAGCTCCATTATCGATGTGGTCTTTGACTATATGTCTAGGATGATAACAATGCTTAGTGTTATGAACAAGCACACAATGATATTGGAAATATGTCTAACCATTATACCAATAGGGGTATGGTTTGTTATCGGGCAAAGGTTTGATCTCTGGAAGGGTTATATGATTATCCTTTACTCTACATTATGCTCTGATAGGAGATTTAATTCAGTGAAGATCCTATTATTCTATGGTTCTTGTGTAGTAGATATTTGTGGTGCAATGATGACATTAGCCATATCTTTGTTCTTTCTATACCCATTTGTGGACATGCCCCCAAAAGAACCAACATGAGAATTCAAAGAAGATTCTTTGAACTAACTCATCATATGCCGATAATCAGTGAATGTAAGAGAATAGATTGACAAAGTTTTGATAACAATTTAGAGATAGTTTTTGTCTTAATGTCGATTGTAGATTTCCAATGAACATCCACTATAAGTCACTATCTGGTAGGGCAAAGGGAATCCTAGTAGAGATAGACTGGTATTGAGGAATGAAGTCAGTAACCTTCTCATTCATCTTTTGGCTAGAATGAACAAGGTCTGTGATAGTGACCCTGCTACCAATATTCGTCTAGAATTGTTTAAGAAACAAATCCATGAGTTGATCAAAGGTCTAGATAGAGTGGTTTGGTAACACACTATTATCAGAGAATCAAGATAAACCTATGTGTGTTTGTGAAGCTAAGGGTTGTCTATTTGAAGGGACAACACCTCATGTGTAATGTGTTTTATTCGTAAATGTGAATACTTGAGTGTGTGTTAAATTGTATTTATTAAAATTGTTAATTCCAAAATGGGACATTGCCATGTGTATTTAAGTATTGTGTATTTTTATGGTGTCACTCGACACTTGTGTTGTAAAGTGAGTTGGCAGTGACATGTCTCTTAGACATAATTTGTATAACCAATACATTTTTAAAATATCTTAGTGTGGTCCCAAATGAGTCTTGGATAGAGAGCCTCTAGAGTGGTCAACTCAGGTTTGACCCGTAGGTAAACTTCAGGTGAGTTTCTAGAGGGTCAAACTAACTCCTAAGGTTGGGTTAGGGGTATTTTTAAAGGCCCATATGTTATACCTATGGGTAAAGGTCAATATTGACCATGTGACCACTCACATGTGATTGTTTAGTCACCTCAAAAGTTGAGTTTTCCAAGATGGACGAAATGCCACTTTTGACGATTTCTCCTAGGTTATACAACCTTCCATTTGAGTGTAAGTTGCTCTTCCCCACTCCCTCTTACCTTTTCAGTTGCCATTTTTAGAAAGCTTGTAAGAGGTTGGGAAGACTAACCTATGAGATCTCACACCCTTTCCAAGGGGATTGGAAAGTCGGAGAATAGTCTACTTAGTGAAGGGATTGAGACTTAGGTTTTTGATCACCCACTCTCCATTTTTGGAGACTTAGAATTCTTGTTAAAGTTTTTCTTGGAATTATGGATGAATTGATTATGTGTTGCATTGATGTTTTTTCATTGATGTCAATACTAGGTATTATGGATGGTTACCGGCAGACAGGTTTTGGTTACCGGTAGAAGAGGTAGTGTTACTAGCAGAAGATACTATCTATTGGACACTTCTGGCATGTTTGGATCAGTGAAGTATGTTTGATTTAATGTGTTATATTCTCCATGAGCATGTTTTGGTCAATTGGTATTGGCTTGGTAATCGGATGCTATCATACACTCTGGTAAACCCTTATCGGTATTGGTTTAAGCCTTTATCAGTAGAGCTTTCATTGAGGAATCATGACAGGATGCATAATTGGTGTTGGTGCAGCTTCTTCATGGATTTCAAGATGTTGAAGATGATCTTCGATCATGGTTCAACTACTTGAAGATATTTCTTTGGCATGGTGGACCCAGAATAGGTCTAGTACCTATCTAGGTTATGGACCGGTATCATGATAACGTGTACTCTACACATTATTGGGATGTCTCGAGATGATTTCTGGTAGTTCACTCTATTTAATTGTCATCCATTTATCTTGAGATGGTTGTAGCCTCTCTTTAGTTAGTGAGACTCTTTTGTGATGAGTAGTATACTCTAGGCAATGCACCTTCCTGCAAATGCAGGCCCCTCATTGTAACACATACTTTCTGTAGAAGTATCATCTAACTATGGGTAGGCTTCCCCCCGTGGTTTTTCCCTTTTTGGGTTTTCCACGTACAAATCATGGTTATATGTTGTATTGTTGCTTTGAATTTATTATTTGGTTAATTGTTAAGTTATATTGTTTACCGATATTTGTTCCTACCGACATCTGTATGTGCTTTACCGGTTCTTGATTTGCTTAAGGTTGTATTGTGGATGAAAAGTTATGATCTACTAACAACTGATTCACCCCCCCCCCCCCTCTCAGTTGTTCACTAGTTATCCTAACAAATGGTATCAGAGGATTGGTCCTCTTTTGTAGAAGCTTAACCACTTGAGGTAGATCCTATGGTGACTAACACTTCTAATCCACCAACAACTATTTTTAGAAGAAAAATCCCTAAGCTTGATGGAAAAAATTATGGGATATGGAAAATTCAAATGGAGACTCATCTTAGATGTCTTGGCAAGGATATTTGGGATATCACTGAGAAAGGATACACACCTTATGATCCAACATCTAGAAATCCTGCTCCTATAGACCTAGATAAGAATATTGAAAATGATTGCAGAGCTAGAGAAGCCCTCTTGTGTGCACTTACTGATCAGTAGATCATGGGATTGACTGACAAATCATCAGCTAAGGTTATGTGGGACAAATTGTAAACTTTGAATGAAGGTGACCCTACTGTCAAAATTGCTAAACTTGATGGTTACCGGGTAAGATATGAAAAATTGAAAATGGAAGATAATGAAAGAATTATTGTGTTTATGGAAAGAGTAAATGAGATTGTTATGGGAATTCATTCAATGTTGTGGAGGATTTATGAGTGAAGATGAAATAGTTTCCAAATTCTTGAGAGCCCTTCTACCAACTTACAAGATGAAGGCAACTACAATTAATGAGTTAAGAACAATGGCAAACACTTCTGTTAACAGAGACATTTTGATTGGAAAATTATCTGCTTTTGAGCTTGAAGAATTTGGATCTTTTGGAGCTGTAAAGTCTGAACTTGATTTTCATGCATCATCATCAACATCTACCAGCAAAAGTGATTGGAAATCCCTATATGCAAAATAATTGGAAGACATGAGGAAAGAAGATGAAGAACTTGAGCAACTTGAAGCCTTATTTGCTAGAAGAGTACCTAAAGGACCTACTAGAAGTAAGTATGAAAGAAAAGAACCTTTTAAATGTTTTGCATGTAATAAGATTGGTCATTTTGCATCTAGATGTCCTGAAAGGAATGCAAGGTTTGAGGAAAGAGTTAAGAAAAATTTCAAGCCTAACCAGAATAGATATAGATTCAAGAGAAGAAAACAATGCTACATAGAAGATGAGGAAGGAGTAACTGATGACTCTAGAGATGAACCAATAGAAAACTCTACTAGTGGATTTGACAATGGAAAGGAATGGGTGTTCTATGCTTTAAAGGAAGATGAATTAGAACCAACCATCAATAATAAAGAGAAGGCCCTGGTAGCAAAATTTGAAGACAAGGATGAATGGTTAATTGATAGTGGATGCTCACATCATATGACTAGAGATAAAAATAATATTTTTTGTCTGCAAGAATACAATGGTGGTCAAGTCAGATTTGGAGATGACAAGACATGTATGATCTATTTTTATTTTGGATATGTTTATATGGCTTTGTCATTGATGTCAACACTTGTCAACACTTGAGGAACACTTGGATATCTTTGGTTATGTTCACCGGCATGATCAATGACTTATGCATAGTCACCGGTATCTGGTTCACCGACAGGATTATATTGTTCATCAAAACTGAGGATGATCTGTTATCATCTAGAGATTACTTGGTTATGTCGAAGACATTTTTTGGACACTCATTTTTGGTGATTTGATTATTGATCTAATTGGGTTTGCATATTTGTTGTTACCAGCAAATAGGTCTAGGATATGCACCAGCAAGCTTATCTATTCCAGATCAGCATGACACATTATGAAGATAATTTATTATTATTGTAAATGCATTGAGCTGACATCATGCATCGCATATTGATTCATTTGTAATTAATTTTATTGTAATATCTTAGTTAGTCGACCTACACATTTGGTCTTAGGTTTTGGTATATATGTAAGATCTCATTTATGAGATTATGTGGTAGAGTGTGGAAAAGGATTGTAATAAGGTATATGCAAATATAAGTAGAGCTATACATGCAGACATCATTCAAGATTGAAGGAAGGTTTAAAGAAGATAAATTAGAGCTTAACCGGTACTGAATCTAGCATATGAAGATATTATTTTGAGCAGTACATTATCATTGGATTTAACCATCCAATTGTAGTCAGTGTGACTCCCATTTTGTGATTGAGCAGTGAGCTCTAGGTAGTTGGCCTTTCTGCATGTACAAATTCCATATTGTACACACATACTATCTGCAGTAGTATCATTTGATTGTGGGAAGGTTTCCTACCGTGGTTTTTCCCCTTACAGGGTTTTCACGTACAAATAACTATGTTATGTGTTGTGTATGTTATTTGTCTTTCTGTTTCATGCATTAAACTTTATCGGTACTGCAATTAACTATTAAACTGTCTACCAGCATTAAAGTTTGGTTAAGTTAGTTTTGATTTGTATTTATTGGACAACTGATTCAGCCCCCCCCCCCCCCCTCTCAGTTGCCTCTGGGACCTAACAATTGGTATCAAAGCCTAGTCCTCTTTTTGCAGAAATTTAACAGCTTGAGCAGATCCAATGTGTACTAACTATTTCAGGAAGGATAGTCTGAAACTTGATGGAACCAACTATAGCATATGGAAGATAAGGATGGAGACACATCTGAATTGCATTGGAAAGGACATATGGGATGTTACAAAGAATGCCTATACCATTCCTACTCAAGGTCAACCTAATCCACTGACCTTGGCTAAGGATGAGGAAAATGATTGCAAAGCAAGAGACACACTTTTGAGCATATTGTCTGATCAACAAATCATGGGATTATCAGATAGATCTACTTCTAAAGCTATTTGGGATAAATTGGAGACATTGAATGAAGGTGATACCATAGTCAAAATTGCAAAACTAGAATGCTTCCGGGTCAGGTATAAAAATCTGAAAATGGAAGAAGATGAAAGGATTTCTAGTTTTATGGAAAGAGTCAATGAAATTGTTTTGGGTATACAATGTTGTGGAGGAACCTTAAGTGAAGATGAAATTTTTTCTAAATTTATAAGAGGTTTGCCACCGGCATATAAAATGAAAGTTACTACTATAAATGAATTGAGAACAATGCCTAATACATCAGTATCTAGAGACACTTTGGTTGGAAAACTTTTAGCTTTTGAACTATTGCTACTCTTAAGATAGATTTAGCTTTCAAAGCATCATCATCATCTGAAAAATCTGATTGGAAGGCCTTGTATGAAAGAGAACTTGAATAAATTAGAAAGGAGAATGAAGAACTTGAATATCTCGAAGCACTATTTGCAAGGAAAATGCCTAAAGGTCTAGTTGGACGTAAGTATGAAGGTAAAGAACCATTTAAATGTTTTAACTGCAATAAGATTGGTCATATGGCTTCTAGGTGTCCTCATAGATGTGCAAGATTGAAAGAAGAAGCTAATACAAGCCTAACCCTGAATATCAAAGGTATAGATTTAAGAAGAATATAGATAAATCATGTTACTATGATGATGAAGGAGTTACTAATGATTTTGATGAGGAACCAACAAACAATGGATGGGATTTCGTTGCTATAACAGAAGATCAACTGGCACCTACTACTCAACCGATAGAGCAGGCACTGGCAGCTAAAATTGAAGATAAGGATGAATGGATTATTGATTCCCGATGTTCACATCATATGACTGGTGATAAGAGTAAATTCTTAACCTTTCAGGAATACAATGGAGGTCTAATAAGATTTGGAGATGACAAAGCTTGTTTGATCAGAGGAAACGACACTATATATTTTGATGGTAAGAATAATACTAATAATGTTTACTTTTTTGAAGGTTTGAAGCATAATCTTTTGAGTGTTGGTCAATTAGTTGAAAAGAGATTTCAGTTACAATTCGAGAATGGTAAATGCAAAATCATGAATAGATCTGGTTTGGAAATTGCAACCGGTAATCAGACTAGAGGTAATATCTTTCATTTGAATAACAATGAGAAGACATGCTTGATTGCACATATTGATAAAAGTTGGTTATGGCATAAGAGACCGCGTCATGAAAATTTTGATTGTATTGTAAAAATTAGTACAACTAAGGTAGTAAGAGATTTACCTAAGATTGTTAAACCTCACAATCCGGTATGTAAGGAATGTCAATTTGGTAAGAAAGTTATAAAAACTTTTAAGAGTATACTAGAAAAATCCAATAATGTTCTTGACTTAATTCATACTGATTTATGTGGTCCAGCAAGAACTAGAAGTTTACAAGGAGATAGGTATTTTAAGCTAATCATTGATGACTATTCTAGAATGTGTTGGGTTACTTTTCTCAGGGAGAAATCTGAAGCTTTTGAGAAGTTCAAACTATTCAAGTTCATGGTAGAGAATGAAACTGGTAAGAAAATCAAATTCTTGAGATCAAATCAAGGAGGTGAATTCACTTATAAGGAATTTAATACATTTTGTGAAGTGAATGAAATTAAAAGATAATTATCAGCACCTCGGACACCCCATCAGAATGGAGTTGTGGAAAGAAAGAACAAAACTATTTTGGATGCAGCTAGAAGCATGATATCAGAAGCAAACCTACCTAATGTGTATTGGAGAGAAGCAGTCAATATAATTGTTTATACATTTAATAGAGTTCACATCAAAGGTGAAACCGGCAAGACCCCTCATGAACTATGGTTTGGTAATACTCCTACTCTTAAATATTTCAAAATATTTGGAAGCAAATGCTACATTACAAGAGATGAGTATATTGGCAAATTTTATCCTAGAAGTGATGAAGGAATATTTCTTGGTTATTCATCTAAGAGGAAGGCATATAGATGTTTTAATAAGAGACTATAGAAAATCATTGAAAGTACAAATGTGAAGATTGATGAATAGTTTAGAAGGTCTATAGACTCTTAACCGACAGTTGAGATAATCACAAATGAACCTACTATGAGCACACTAGTACAAATTGTTGATTCGGTCACATCGGCATCATTTGAGAATTCCAAAGTGATCAAAGAACAACAAGTAAAAACACCTCGGTATGTAAGATTGAATCACTCTGAAAATCAGATAATTGGGAACAAGTATCAAGGAGTTATGACTAGAGGAAGACTGGCAAATGAAGAGGTATGTCTTTTTTCTCAAATCGAACCAGAAACTATTAATGAGGCATGTGAAGATAAACACTGGATTAAAGCTATGGAAGATGAATTGGAACAAAATGAAAAGAATAACACATGGACATTAGTTCCCCAGCCTAAAGACAAAAATGTAATTGGAACTAAATGGGTATTCAGAAATAAACTTAATGAAGATGGTAAGGTAATCAGAAACAAAGCAAGATTAGTGTGTAAGGGATATTCACAGAAAGAAGGAATTGATTACATTGAAACCTTTCCACCGGTAGCTAGAATTGAGGTAGTCAGATTATTCTTAGCTTTTGCAGCACACAAGAACAATATAGTATATCAAATGGATGTTAAATGTGCATTTCTGAATGGAGATCTTGAAGAAGAAGTTTACATTGAACCTAATGGATTTTCTTTGACAAATGACAAATATATGGTTTGCAGGTTAAGGAAAGCTTTATATGGATTGAAGCAAGCTCCTAGAGCTTGTTATGCTAGATTGGGAAAATATCTTTTGAAGATTGGTTTCACTAAAGGTAATGCTGACAACAACCTATATTACAAAGTAACTAATGATGACATCTTGGTTATTGAAGTTTTTGTTGATGATATAATGTTTGGAGGAGAAGATGGATTGTGTATAGACTTTTCTAATAAGATGCAGGAAGAATTTGAAATGTCTATGGTTGGGGAGATAAAATTCTTTTTAGAATTGCAGATCTCACAGACTAATAAAGGTATATTCATAAATCAATCAAAGTACTTGAAGGAATTACTAAAGAAATTTGGCATGGAAAACTCTAAACCAGTAAGCACACCTATTACTACAACTGATAAGCTATATTTAAAGGATGAATCAACACCTGTTAATTTGACTAGGTACAAGTCTATGATAGGAGGTTTACTGTATTTGACAAAAATAGGACCTAATATTATGAATGCAGTATGTATTTTTTCAAGATTTTAGAGTAATCCTAAGGAAAATCATGAATCAGCAGTGAAAAGGATTTTACGGTATCTACAAGGCACAAGAAATCTTGGTTTATGGTATCCTAGAGATGAAAAATTTGATTTATGTGCATACATATATGAAAATTGGGTAGGAGATGTAGATGATAGAAAAAGCACCACCGGTGGAGCATTCTTTCTTGGTAGCAGACTAATTTCATGGTTGAGCAAGAAACAAAGTTGCACATCACTATCAATAGCAGAATCAAAATATGTTGCAGCAACAACTAATTGTACACAGGTATTATGGATTAAGCAAATGTTGAAGGACATAAAGGTAAAATGCAAGGAACCTATAATCATTTATTGTGATAATATGGCAGCAATTGATATATCTAAGAATCTGGTATTTCACTCAAAAACTAAACATGTTTCTATCAAATTCAATTTTCAAAAAGAGAATGTTGAAGCAAAAGAAGTTATACCCTCACCGATAGAAACTTAGACAGTTGATGATTGTCATCAACCGCCAGAATTAACAAAGAAATTTTTTTCTAGCTTTGATGAGGAGAGCTACTTCTTAGGGGTAGTAGTTGGATAAATTGATAAGTTGGTATTTTGTGATAAGTTCTTTGAACTGATTGTATTTGGTTTTGTATTGCTTTGGCATTTGATGTCAAAGGGGGAGAGATATATATGGAAAAACACTTTATCTTTTGGGGAGAGATTATTCCTAGGGGGAGAGATATTATGTATTTTGATTTCTGGTTAATGATCTCTTTGGGAGATTGTTGGTTTTTGGTTTTTGGCATTTCTGCTTTGGCACTTAGATGGTTTTTCAATCTTGTGTTGCCATCAATGCCAAAGGGGGAGATTGTTGGTATTTTTGATATGTTGATATGGTTTTGTCATTGATGTCAACACTTGTCAACACTTGTAAACACTTGAGGAACACTTGGAGATCTTTGGTTATGTTTACCAACATGATCAGTGAGTTATGCACAGTCACCGGTATCTGGTTCACCGACAGGATTATATTGTTCACCGGCACTGAGGATGATCTATTATCATCTGAAGATTACTTGGTTATGTCGAAGACATTGTTTGGAGACATGGTTTTGGTGATTTCATTATTGATCTAATCGGATTTGCATATTTGTTGTTACCGACAAATAGGTCCAGGATATGCACTGGCAAGCTTATCTATTCTAGATCAGCACGACACATTATGAAGATAATTTATTATTATTGTAAATGCATTGAGCTAACATCATGCATCGCGTATTGATTCATTTGTAATTTATTTTATTGTAATATCATAGTGTGCTGACCTACGCATTTGGTCTCAGGTTTTGGTATATATGTAAGATCTCATTTATGAGATTATGTGGTAGAGTGTGGAAAAGGATTGTAATAAGGTATATGTGAATATAAGCAGAGCTATACACACAGACATCATTCAAGATCGAAGGAAGGTTTGAAGAAGACAAATCAGAGCTTAACCGGTATTGAATCTAGCATATGAAGATGCTATTTTGAGTAGTACATTATCATTGGATTTAACCATCCAATTATAGTCAGTGTGACTCCCATTTTGTGATTGAGCAGTGAGCTCTAGGCAGTTGGCCTTTTTGCATGTGCAGACTCCATATTGTACACACATACTATCTACAGTAGTATCATCTGATTGTGGCTAAGGTTTTGTACTATGATTTTTCCCCTTACAAGGTTTTCGCGTACAAATAACTGTGTTATGTGTTGTGTATGTTATTTGTCTTTTTGTTTCATGCATTAAACTTTACTAGTACTGCAATTAACTATTAAACTATCCACCGACATTAAAGTTTGATTTACCGGCATTAAGCATTAAGTTTGGTTAAGTTAGTTTTGATTTGTATTTATTGGACAACTGATTCACCCCCCCCTCTCAGTTGCCTCCAGGACCTAACATGATCAAACTTAAAGGTATTATTTCTTTGGATGGCAAGCATAATACTGATAATGTCTATTATGTAGAAGGTTTGAAGCATAATCTTTTGAGTGTTGGTCAATTGGTTGATAAGGGTTTTCAATTTCAGTTTAAAGATAGAAAATGCAAAATCATTAACAAGACTGGTTTGGAGATTGCAACTGGTATTCAGACAGGAAGTAATATCTTTCACTTGAACACTGGTAATAAGACATGCTTGATTTCTCATATTGATGAGAGTTGGATACGGCATAAGAGGTTGTGTCATGTTAATTTTGATTATATTGTTAAGATCAGTTCAACTAAGCCAGTTAGAGATATACCTAGGAGTATGAAGCCTCATATTCCGGTATGTAAGGAATGTCAATTGGGTAAGCCAGTTAGGATTTCCTTTAAGAGAATACATGATAAATCTAATGATGTACTTGATTTAATTTACACTAACTTATGTGGTCTAGCAAGGACTAGAAGCTTTCAAGGTGAGAGGTATTTCATGTTGATTATTGATGACTATTCTAGAATGATGTGGGTGACTTTTCTAAGGGAGAAGTCTGAAGCTTTTGAGAAATTCAAGATATTTAAAGCTGTAAAGCGGAAAATCGAACCCCAGGTGTTCCCCCACTCCAAGGAGAGAGAAAGGAGGTCACTAGGGTTGACAGTTTTCACTTGGGAGAGACTTTACATTCAAAAGAGGGGTTGAAACCCACAAGATCCAATCCCACACAATGCAAGACTAGATTCTAAATGAGTTTCAAGGGTTGAGACAGCAAGGGTACCCTCTTTTGTAAAGAATGTAGATAGAAGGATTGAACTAGGAATGTATGTAAAGTAAGAAAGATTCGCTTGTAGACGGAGATAGGGACATGGGATGAAGCTGCGGACCTAAAATTAGCAGTAAAATGTCGAGACGATGTTGTCCTGCAAGTTTGAGCAAAAGTTGACGGGACGATGGCGCCCGGAGTGCACACGGTCCTCCGAAAAATCTGTGAAACGAAGGGGGATATGTTCGTCTCTGCACAAGGATTCTAGATCTTCAATTACAGCCACGTACCTACAACCTACACACAGAAAAGAGAGGATGATTGGGGGGTTAGGGATTAGGGGTTTGCCTTCAGGTCAAACCCCAGTTTTGGAATTAACCAAGAAATGAGAATGCTGTAAATGTAAGTGTTTGTAATGTAATCAAGTATTGATACCTTGTTGTAAGAATGTTTGTATTCTTACATGCGAAGGTGTAATGATGTTGTATGTTGTATGTTGTAGGTGATCTCCTCTTCAATGGTTGAATCCTTGTCTTGAATGCAACACTTAGCCTTGAATGGAGACTTAGAATGCTCAATTGCTTGAAGGAATGCTTGAATGCTTGAATGTTTGAATATTTGCCTATCGCTTCCGCGTCTTGCACACATATGTTTTTCCTCCTCCTTTTCTGGGAGGAGAAATGTAGTTTATATACTTGTCAATTAGGGTTAGGAGACTGATTTTTCTGACCTTAGGCTGACCTAGGAACATTATTTTCCAATTTGCAAACTTAAAGACCTGATGCCCAACAAGAGACCGGCCCAAAATAGGGCCAGGGACCAGGGCACTAGGTGCCATGGTCCTGAGGGACCAGGGCACTAGGTACCATGGTCCTGAAGGACCAGGGCACTGGGCGCCATGGTCCCACCTTCCGGGACAACAGGGTGCAAGGAAGATCAGGCCAAGGTGCAGAAAGATGCAGTTTTTGATGTCATAAATAGGTTTCGGGGTCTCCATTCAGGTTCAACATTGCGCCGCCATCGTGAAGACCCAAATACAGTTGAAATTGCAAGTGTCACAATTTTAGGATGCTACATTTAGCCCCCACTTTAGCGGGAGTATAAGCGTACGCCCATACTTCTGGTAAAGTACAAGGAAACAACATCGAAAGACTTTCACCACGTCAAGGAGGAAAGATACACCAAGCCCCCAGTGGACTAAGGATCTTACGACTTCGATTGACAAAGTAAAAGGGAAGATCATGAGGGAGAACCATGACTGTCAGTAGTAAGGTTCCCTCACTATGAGTCATGCAAGAAAAATACAAAAAATTTTCAAGGCAAAGCTAAGTTCGCCAAGAAATTTTCAAGTATCTTGAAGAGATATGAACGGAGTGTATGCCCCCTACATTAAAGCGATCGCACACGGCTCATCGGGGGTGATTGCTTTAAGGTAGTGATACATATAAGAAATGAGAAGGGAAAGGAGCACATTATCACAAAGATTTAGCCCCCAAGTGTGAGATAAACCGAGGGATAATAGCCACAAAACACAAAGCATGAGGTGACTTCACTTTCCTCAGGGTCAGTATGCTATATGATAATTCATGTATATCATATGTATGTATGCATAATTGTTCTTCATTCCCCAATCAAGGAAGGTCACCTAGAAGAAGGGAACACATGTGTCTTTTGAGTCAACATGGGAGAGACCAAAAGAGATCTCAATGCTTTGCATCATCCTCAAGTAGACAACAAATAGAAGAATGAGAATAACACATAGAAGAAGTAACAAAAGAGATCAAGAGAGGAGGAGAGAGTCTGCTATGCTAATGAAACTAGTCTAGCACATCATCCACCCCCCGATCTTGCTGATCAATATTTCGGGAAGGCAGGAAACATGCTAGAGGAGGAACATCCAACACAGCAGATGGAGCTATCACAAGATCCAAACAAGGGCTATGTTCATGTTCCAAGCCACGTTGTTCTTGTCTAGGAGCTAGGATAAGTGCTTTAGAAAATTCGTTAGATAAATGGTTATCAACATCAACATATTCATATTCACTATCAGAATGAAGAGGAGTAACATTTCCATCATGAATAACATTTTCATCTATATCATCATCAAGATTTATAAAAATAGGATCTTTAACTCGCACAGGATCAAAACCATCATGCATCTTATGTTTAGGAGATTTTGGCTCAATTTTTGGCTGAGGAGAAAATGGAATAATACTAGCTGAAGGTGTTTTGGGGATTGCAAAGTTTGAGACACAGCTGCACGAGCTCTAAGATGACGCTTTCGTTGGCGTTCACGAGCAGAACGATTTCATCTAGTCTTAGTAGGAAGTTGAGAAGATTGAGGAGGAGGAATGTTCTCATCCTTATCACTTGGGTTTTTAGGTTGTGGTCTCTTAGGTTGGACAATAGGAGAAGAGGAAGGTCTCTTCTCTCTATAAGAGGAAGGAGGAGGAACAGCTCCATATAAAGGAGGAATATCTAGTTTAGGAAGGAGACCAAGTCCATCATGACGAGGAGGTATAGGTCTACCTTTAGAAAGTTTATTAGACATAGACATAGTCACATCCATAGGGATGGGTTGGGAATCTTCTTGAGAAAAGACATTAGTTTTATCTTTCAAAGGAAGAACTTCCTTCTCAAGAATGATGGGAATATCAAGTTTGGGTGTTCTAGGTTCACTTAGAGATAAGATCATATCTGTTTTCCACTTTTGATAAGATTTGAAAAGATGATCACTTCGCGGTGGAAGAGATTGAAATTGTTTAGGCCAAAAATAATCAATAGGAACGCTAGAAGTTCTTTCAGCTGGTTTAAAGAGACTATGATTGACAGTAACAACTTCACCATTATGGGGAAATTTCAAACACTTGTGAATAGGAGAAGCAATAGCTTTCATGGAAGATAGCCAAGGATAGCCTAGCTTCACACGAAATTGCTCGAATGATGGAATAATAGCAAATCTCACATCAAGGGATTTGTTATGGACCTCAATAGGTAATGTAATAGAACCAATTGCAGGAGAAGAAAATGCATCAAATAATCTCACAACCACATTTGTTTTGTCATAGATCACTTGATTCAATTGCAAAGTAAAAAGAAATTCTTTAGTAATGAGATTAATCGTGCAAGAAGGATCAATAAGCACTCCACGGCAAGGTGTATTCTTGACTTTTGAAACTATATATAAAGGACCATCAGGTGCCCTAATAGTTTCACTAGAATCAAATGTGATGGAAGGTTCTTTAAGGATTTTCTGCTGCTCTACAAAGTTAATCACATTCGGAGTCATAGACACAAGACCATCAGGTGAGAAAGAGGAATCATTAGTCTCAATCACATTAGAGGTATGAGAAGGTAATGGATTAGTAAAAATCTTAAGATTTTGGTTAGGAAGAGCTACAGATGTGTTGCCTTTATCATTCACATCAGAAATAGAGATAGTATTATTATCAATCAAATCTTGAATTTTACCCTTTAAAGAAAAACATTTTTCAGTATCATGCCCAGGTTGACGATGAAATTGACAAAAAGATTTGTTATCAAAATAGGGTGAATTAATCTTTGCAGGATCTTTTTGCTTTATAGGAGGGAGAGTAAGCACATTTTGTTCCAATAACTTATTCATAATACTATGCAATGATTCATTCAAAGGAGTACACTTTCTTTCTTTCTTGAAAAACTTAGAAATAGGAGGCACACCTGATGCTGCATTCACATTGTTGTTGGTGATGTTTTCATTGAACTTAATGAACTCTTTGTTTAGTTTAAACTTCCCAAATGGTTGTTGACTACTATCACCCTTATCACTCAGAGCCATAGGATTTGCTTGTTCCATTTGGCTCACAGTCAGTTGATAATTGTGAAGAGTTGCGCACAACTGTTGGAAAGAAGTAAACTCAGAAAACAGAAGTTTTTCTCTAATAGCTTTTTGTAAATTAGAAATAAAGATTCTTTGAATATCATTGTCAGGTACTGGAAAAGAAATTTGAGCACACAAATGCTTATATCTATCAATGAAATCAGTCACTTTTTCTTTAACACCTTGTTTACAATGCATTAAATCAATCAAAGTAACTTTAAGACCTATATTGTTTCAAAATTGTTGAATAAAAGCATTTGCAAGTTGTTGGAAAGAAGTAATAGAATAGGAAGGCAACAAGCAATACCATTGTAGAGCCTTATCTCTTAATGTTCTAGTAAACAGTTTTGCAAGCAACCTTTGGTCATGAGCAAAATCGGTACATATTGTTTGAAAGGTCTTAACATGTGTTAGAGGATCACTTTTACCATTATAAAGCTCCAACTGCGGGATTTCAACATGTTTAGGGGGGATAGCTCTAACAATGTCAAGAGAAAGTGGGCTCGCAACATCAAATGTGGGCACACTAAACTTAGATTGGTTCATAGAGGCAATTTGTTGCTGTAAAGAAGAGACAGTTTGTGCAAGATTGTTAATGGTCACTTCAGTCGAAGAGTTCATATTAGACATGTTAGATTGTGATGGAGGTATTATGTTATTGAAAGAAGGTAATGTTTGAGAGTAAGGTGGTGGGACACTATGATGGTTAGTCATAGGAGATGATTGGGAAAAAGGAACACTACAAGGAGGGATGGAATGGTTAAATGAATTGCCCCCTTGCGCCAGGTTCATTTGTGGAGATGTAATATGAACACTCATTGAAGGAATGAATGAGGAAGTCGGATTGAATGAAGGAAGAGGGTTGATTGAAGAAGAAGGATTGCCCCCATGATAGGTGATCATAGGTGGAATGTCTTGTATCGAAGTAGTCATTATGTTTGATGTAAAAGTAGGTATACTAGCAATAGAAGTTGTTAAAGGAATAGAATGATTGACGTGAGTAGGAGGTTGTGTATAACCTAAAGTTTCGGCACAACTCTTCATAGGCATCACATTCGAATCCACGATGTGTGCAATACTACGCAAAATATCAATTCCATTCTTATCACTTTGAACCATACATTTTAGACCCTCAATTAATGAAAGAGCTTGACTATAGGGGTATTCTTGAGACATCCATTGCTGAAAATCATCAAATTGGTTATCCAATTTTGAAAGTTGTTCTACAGAAACCTCATGGAGAGCTTCTTCATCATTAAGAGGATTAGAGGAATTACTCGTGTCCTCGTTAAAAAGGCCATTCAAATTAGGTTCCATCTCCTCAGTAATTAAACCTTGGAAAGACTTAATTCTAAGGCTTCGTCTAACGGGAATAGTGTAAGTAGGGCTTATTGTTGTAAAACTCATGCACTAGAGGGAGAAAGACGATTTTGAATTTTGAAAATAAAGTTGGCAAAATTGAACAATGAGATAATGATTATCCAATTTGAACTTTGTGAAAGAAGAGGGAAACACAACTTCCAAGAAAGGTAGGCACAATTGAAAATTAGGGCCAAGGAGGTAGCACTTAATTTTAATTGTTATCTTGAAAATTGAGATCTTGAATTTTGAATTTATTTTCAAATTTAGAGGTAGCAAATTTCAATAAAATCAGCCAATCTCCTAGATTTATGCTGTTAAATGCAATCATGCAATCTCTCGAAGTTTCAGAAAAAATGTCGGGGACCGTGGCGAACGGAGTGCACACGGTCCTCGCAACTTTTTTCAAAATTTTCAGGGATGAAAGTTATGATTATTTTAAAGCTAATTTGAAAAAAATTGAGTGATTTTACAATCTGTAGATAGGCCAAATTTAAGTTGCAATCTCAAGATTGAACCCTACCAAGATTGTTGAAAATGCAAAATTTGAATTTTGAACAAAAGAGAGGGAAACTGAAATTTTGAATTTTATAATTTTAGAGGGAATACTAACAGCAATGCAAGCTTTGAAATTTAAAAGTTGACTCAATTTCACGCAAAATTCAATTTTGGAAGCGGAAATCAAAGTTGTTGCAATTAAACACTTAATTTCAAAGTCACAAACTGCAAAAATTTGAATAAAGCACTGAAACTTCGAATGAATGCCAACACACTTTTTAGATTTAGGACAGTAAGAAATACAATTTTAACACAAAATTTGAATTCCAACAATTTTTGAATGATTATAAGCCTTAATCCAAGCAATCACTAGACCAACTTTGACTTTAATTTTGAAAGTGTTAGAATTGATGAAATCAGCCAAGATTCTGGATTCTAGCAGAAAAATACAGTAAGATCTAGCTCCCAAAATTTTGAAAAAAATGTCAGGGACGATGGCGCTCGGGGTGCACATGGTCCTCGCAACTTTTTTCAAAATTTTCAGGGATGAGAGATATTATGATTTTGTTGCGGAATCCAAAGTTACAGCCGATTTGGAGGTGTTTTGATTAGTGAAATCATCGGTCAAAGGTTGAATCAAGAGGGTTTTAAAAATTAGGGTTTTGACACTTAACCACTTAATTTTCAGAATTAAAGCACAAATATGAATTGACAATTTGCAATAGAAGGGTAGATCTGAAACAAGCATTAACATTTAAACATTTCACAAGCTCAATTACTAAAAAGAAAATTTAGGGTTTTTATGCAATTAACCTCTAAAATTTGCAAAAGATCAAACATGGAAATGTAATTAAGGAAGCCAATTTTTCAGATCTAATCATGAATAATCAGAATTAGGATGTTCACGTCGGGTTCACCAAAATGTAAAGCGGAATATCGAACCCCAGGTGTTCCCCCACTCCAAGGAGAGAGAAAGGAGGTCACTAGGGTTGACGGTTTTCACTTGGGAGAGACTTTACATTCAAAAGAGGGGTTGAAACCCACAAGATCCAATCCCACACAATGCAAGACTGGATTCTAAATGAGTTTCAAGGGTTGAGATAGCAAGGGTACCCTCTTTTGTAAAGAATGTAGATAGAAGGATTGAACTAGGAATGTATGTAAAGTAAGAAAGATTCGCTTGTAGACGGAGATAGGGACACGAGATGAAGCTGCGGACCTGAAATTAGCAGTAAAATGTCAAGATGATGTTGTCCTGCAAGTTTGAGTGAAAGTTGACAGGACGATGGCGCCCGGAGTGCACACGGTGCTCCGAAAAATCTGCGAAACAAAGGGGGATCTGTTCGTCTCTGCACAAGGATTCCACATCTTCAATTATAGCCGCGTACCTGCAACCTACACATAGAAAAGAGAGGACAATTGGGGGGTTAGGGATTAGGGGTTTGCCTTCAGGTCAAACCCCAATTTTGGAATTAACCAAGAAATGGGAATGCTGTAAATGTAAGTGTTTGTATTGTAATCAAGTATTGATACCTTGTTGTAAGAATGTTTGTATTCTTACATGCGAAGGTGTAATGATGCTATATGTTGTATGTTGTAGGTGATCTCCTCTTCAATGGTTGAATCCTTGTCTTGAATGCAACACTTAGCCTTGAATGGAGACTTAGAATGCTCAATTGCTTGAAGGAATGCTTGAATGCTTGAATGTTTGAATATTTGCCTATCGCTTCCGCGTCTTGCACACATATGTTTTTCCTCCTCCTTTTCTGGGAGGAGAAATGTAGTTTATATACTTGTCAATTAGGGTTAGGAGACTGATTTTTCTGACCTTAGGCCAACCTAGGAACATTATTTTCCAATTTACAAACTTAAAGACTCGATTCCCAACGAGAGACCGGGCCCAAAATAGGGCTAGGGACCAGGGCGCTGGGCGCCATGGTCCTGAGGGACCAGAACACTAGGTGCCATGGTCCTAAAGGACCAGGGCGCTGGGCGCCATGGTCCCACCTCCCGGGACAGCAGGGTGCAAGGAAGATCAGGCCAAGGTGCAGAAAGATGCAGTTTTTGATGTCGTAAACAGGTTTCGGGGTCTCCATTCAGGTTCAACGTTGCGCCGCCATCGTGAAGACCCAAATGCAGTCAAAATTGCAAGTGTCACAATTTTAGGATGCTACAAAAGCAAAGGTTGAAACTGAAACTGGATTGAAAATTAAATGTCTAAGATCAGATCATGGCAATGAGTTCATTTCTCATGAATTTAATAGTTATTTGTACCTCTGACTCCTCAGCAGAATGGAGTAGTGGAAAGAAAGAATAGAACAATTTTGGATGCAGCTAGATCTATGATGATGGAAGCCAAATTGCCTCATATCTACTAGAGAGGAGCAGTGAGTACAATAGTCTACACATTCAAAAGAGTTCACATCAAAGGTGAAACCGGTAAGACCCCTTATGAACTATGGTTTGGACATACACCTACTGTTAAGTATTTCAAAAAATTTAGAAGTAAATGCTATATCAAAAGAGATGATTCAATTGGAAAGTTTTATCGTAGATGTGATGAAGGGATATTTCTTGGTTACTCAATTCAAAGAAAAGCATATAGATGTTATAACAAAAGATTGCAAAAAATTGTGGAGAGTGCTAATGTGAAAGTGGATGAATAGTACATAAATCATTTTATAGCATATGACATGGAATCAGTAGTGAAAATGATCATAACTGAACCAACAATGCCTCAACCAGTATAGGAAGCTGAGATAGTTACATCAACACAATCATAAAATTCAACTGTGACTGATGATCAGAGTAGTGAGCCTGGAGTTCAAAAGACACCAAGGTATGCAAGATTAAATCATTCTGAAGATCAAATTATTAGAGATAGAAACAAGGGAGTTATGACAAGAATAAAACTGGCAAATGAAGAGGTATGTCTTATTTATCAAATTGAACAAGCAACTATTATTGAAGCTTGTAAGGATAAAAAATGAATTAGTGCAGATAGATAAGAATGAAACTTGTTCTTTAGTTCCCCGGCCTAACAATAAGAACATTATTGGAACTAAATGGGTTTTTAGGAATAAACTAAATGAGGATGGTCAAGTTGTAATAATAAGGCTATATTGGTTTGCAAAGGATATTCTCAAATGCAAGGAATTTATTATGGTGAGACATTTGCACCTGTAGGTAGAATTGAAGTTGTTAGACTATTTCTTGCCTATGTAGCTTATAAGAACTATAAGGTTTATCAAATGGATGTTAAATGTACATTTTTGAATGGTGAGCTTGAGGACGAAGTTTACATTGAGAAACTTGATGGATTTTCATTGACAGATAATAAAGATATGGTTTGCAGATTGAAGAAAACTTTATATGGTTTGAAACAGGCTCCTAGAGCTTGGTATGCAAGGTTGGATAAATATCTTTTGAAGCTTGGTTTTACTAAAGGCAATGCTAATAGTAATCTATATTATAAGATCACTGATAATGATATTTTGATTATTGAATTTTTTGTTGATAATATCATTTTTGGAGGAGAAGATAAACTCTGCATGGAATTTGCTAACAACATGAAAAATGAATTTGAAATGTCCATGATTGGTGAGATGAAATTTTTCTTAGGTTTACAGATTACTCAAACTGACAAAGGAATTTTTATCTGTCAAACTAAGTATCTAATGGAATTGTTGAAGAAGTTTGGTATGGAGAATTCCAAACTGGTAAGTACTCCTATGACTACAAGTAAGAAATTATCTATCAAGAATACTTCTACACTGGTAAATCCAACAAGGTATAAGTCTATGATTGGTGGTTTGCTATATCTAACTTAGACTAGACCTAATTTTATGAATGCAGTAAGTATTGTTTCAAGATATCAAAGTAATCCTAAAGAAAATCATGAATGTGCAGTAAAGAGAATATTTAGGTATTTGCAAGGAACAACAGAATATGGTTTATGGTATTCCAGAAATGATGATTTCACTTTATGTGCATATACTGACTTAGATTGGGCAGGTGATACTGATGACAAAAAAGAGCACTTCTTGTGGAGATTTCTTTCTTGGAAAGAAACTGGTTTCATGGATCAGCAAAAAATAGTAATGCATTTATTTATCTATTGCAGAAGTTGAGTATGTTGTAGCAACATCTAATTGCACTTAAATCTTGTGGATGAAGCAAATGTTGAAGGATATCAAGGTAAATTATAGTGAACCCATAGTAATCTACTGTGATAACTCTACAACTATTGACATGTCTAAGAATCTAGTATTTCACTCTAAGACTAAGCATATTTCAATAAAGTATAACTTTCTGAAGGACAAGGTAGAAGCAAAGGAAGTCAAATTGGTTTATGTGAACACTAAAGAACAGATTGCAGACATATTCACTAAACCACTATCTAAGGATCATTTGAGTATTTGAGAGACAGGTTAGGGGTTTCTACCCCTCCTACAGAGACTTGATTAATTAAGTTTGTCATCAATCTAGTATGCATTATCAGAGACATTATTCATTCTAGCACTGATGAGTGGTGCTACTACTTAGGGAGAGTAGTCAAGTTTGATATTCAGAGGTTTATATCATTCCTTTGAAATTTTTGTCGGATTTTTGGTATTTATGTTAGAGGGGGAGTGATAGTAATGTGAAAAATCATTCAGAACTTTATAGGGATACCATTCACCAGGGGAGAGCTATTGATTGTTGGTTGTTTTCCACAGGGGGAGACTTGTTTGGCACTTCTTGGTACTTAGATGTTTTTCACATCTACTGTTGCTATCAATGCTAAAGGGGGAGATTGTTGGCATTATGGATGAATTGATTATGTGTTGCATTGATGTTTTGTCACTAATATCAACACTAGCTGTTATGGATGGTTACCCGTGTTAGGATTCCCATAGATACTGAGAGGGGGGTGTGAATCAGTATCTGATCATTGTACAAAATTTCTTATCTTAAAACATGTAGAACATATTATAATAGTGTACTATTATGCAAGAAATAATGCAATAAATAGAATTAAGAACATCCACATGAAAAGCACACCATAACGCAGGGATTTAACAAGGAAACCCGATGTGGGAAAAACCTCGGTTGGATTTGTGACCCACAATATCCACTTACTGGCCAATAAGAGAATATTACTTACAATAGGGGCCTGCACATGCAGGAAGGCCAACTGCCTAGAGCTCATTGTTCAAATGGGAAGTCTCACTGACTTACAATGTGGATTATACAAATCCAATATCTTGTACTACTTTACAATAGAATCTATAAAGCCTGATCTAGTACTGGTTGTTGCTCTGCTTCTTACATAAAACCTTTTAACCTATATTTCGCATAATAGGTCTGCCTTAATAAATTTCTTCACTTCCTTACCAAATGTCTATAATGATATCTTTTATATATGAGTCATTTTACAACTTGTCAAGTCGGCTTACAAAGTTTTTACAATAATAAACAAAATATAATATAACAAAATCATGTTGGCCTCTATGCCGGTATACTTCCTTTCTTTGTGTCGGTGTCGGTGTCCTGAGTTCCAGTGTAGAGTCTGATCATTGATGTCGGTGCACTAACTTGTCAGTGTGCTGCCTTGCCAGTGCCATAGGATTGTAAGGTTGCCATCAATGACAAAACCTTCAATCACATATAATGTCTCATTGAAGTGTGCATATGCCAACAATCTCCCCCTTTGGCATTGATGGCAGCACTCATGAAAAACTTCAAAAGTGTATCCAAAAATGTGAAGTCCAAAAATGTTACCAAAAATGTGTGTGCACCCCCTGAGCATATGATTCCTGTGATGTTGAATTTTCTCATTCCACTACTCCCCCTTTGGCATCAATGACAAATGTTGTCAAGATGTCAGTAGAGTTTGTAGTTTCAACCTTGTAACTGGGTAGTTACAATTTGAAATAGATCCACCAAAATCAAGTTTATACTCTCCATAAACTTTTTACTATCTCTTATTGTTGTCTTTGTTCTTTTAGCTGTACCAGTGAGATGCTCCAAATGCTTTGCCAGTGTTTTTTGTCTCTGTATTAGTGCCTCGGATATTTCCTTCCACAGTGATGCTAGATAGTCCAATCTTGGACTTAGTTTTAATCTTAGATGCTTTGCCTTATTCACTATTCTCTTTTTTTCTCTTTCAAATTTAAGTAATTCTTCCTCAAAATTTGTTATCTTTTGTTCAAAAACTGATAATGTATCAGGTGAGTTAACAAAATTATCTGCAAGTTTGCTGATTTCATCTTGTACCTTGCTCATCTTCTTATCAATATCTATAGTCAAAAAGTTTGTCTTACAGGTGTCTTTGTACAGAGTTTTGTACTCTTTTAATAAGTTACACAGTTTCGATAGAAGTGTGTCAAAATATCTAGTACACTTCTTTATCTGCTCATCAAAGAATTTTTGTTTTTCAATTTCTACTTTGTCCTTCAATATATCTTCCTTTATTTTCTCAATGTTTTCTATGATATATTTACACAAGGTATCAAGTTGTCCTGAAGAATCTTTATTGTCTATATTATAGTTAGGAGCAATTACCTTCAAAATTGGTATGGTGTCATCAATTGCCTTATAAGCTTGTGAGCTGCAATTTGTTATCTTTTTAATTGAATCCAAGAGTACTTCAGTCACATTAGTTGATTTGTAGCCTGATGATGAACCAATATTTTGAGTACCGCCAGTGGAAGTAACCAAGCTTGTATTGACCTCTGGTAGGTCTGTTTGTGTTTGCATTTCCTTAAGCAATGGTTTTTCTACTTCTCTAGTTGCCGGTGGCACTATTTCCTTATGAACCTATTCTTGTTCTTGTTGTTGTTCCTATTCGGGAGCCTTTTTCTCTGTTTGTTTCTTTGTTTGTTGCATTGTCTCAGACTGAGTCTGAGTTTCTACCTTTTGCTCTTTGTCATCTGCCGATTTCTCCTGTGCGTTATCAGTTTTCTCAGTGACCGGAGGCTCACTACCCATGTCAGTCTTATTAGTTGTATCTTTGTCTACCACAATGTTGATCTTTTGAGTATCAACATCCACTATGTATAAGACTTCAGGATTAGGATTGACATCCTCTACATCCATACTTTCAACTGTCAGTTGATCTTTTGTAGCTATTGTTTTTACCAGTGGAGTAATCAAAGGAGGTGGGGGTAAGTTGTCTTTAACCTTGATACTGGGTGGTCCACCAACTTTACCTTTACCCTTGTCTCTTTCTTTTTGATATACCTTTATAGGTTTGTGGCTCATGTATTCTTCTCATTTTTCTTTTTCCACTAGGAAAATGTCCCATGCATTTTTTGTCTCCTCAGTCACCTCATTAACTCTTCCAACCATTAAAGCAATGTGTCGGTGTGCAGTAGAAAATACTGACCGGTTGGCTTCAGCAATTAAGTCATTAATTTGTTTGGGTGAATTCAGTGGATATACAACAAGTAGCTTTTCTATCTTTATTTTCTTGTCAATTTCTATTACTGCTTGTCTTCTTGCTTCCAATCTTTTAAATAGTTCATCTGGTACTTCATTTACTACTTCCATCAGAAATTTCTTATACATATCCATATACAATATAACACTATTTTCTACTTGTTCTTTTTCATCAGCTGTCAGAGTGTCATATATTTTCTCTATATTCTTCAATTTTCCTTCCTTTGTAATTTCATTTAACAGTATATCAAGAGGGGCCAAGTCCTTGTTTGTCCTCTTATTCTTCTTGGGTGTCAGTTTCTTCCTCTTTGGTGTAGCCTTTCTTACCGGAGATCTCACTGCTTGTTGTTTTTGTCTTATCCTCCTAGGTGAGGGTGTGGTTGCCGGTGAGGGATCTCTTTTCCTTACAACTCTCTTGAAAGTTGCAGGCATGTCTCTCTCTGAAGAAGTGCCTATCGATGATAGATGAGTCTCAGGTTGTGGAGCTGCTAACTCATCCTCTGTTATACCGGTTTGATTTAACACATCTTCTTTAATAGCCTTTGCCTGTCTGGAACCTCTTCTCACAACTGCCTCAACCTTTTTCACTCTTTTCTTAGATTGTATTTGGATTTCAATAGTTTTTGCACTACCAAATACTTCTTCCTTAGGTTCTTTAGGGGCTTCCAGAAGTGCTTTAGCATATGTTTCAATTATATGATCATCTGTTTCATAGCCCATCTATGTTACCCAAACAGTCCTAGGGATGACTGCTTCCATCCAGATCTCATCCTTCTTTATTACAAAGAATATTTCATTCTTATATTTGTCAACAATCTTTTGTGATAATTGATTCTTTTCTTCATTTTGACCTTTAGTGCTTGAAAGAAATCATGGATATTGTTTTCCTTATCTTCTCCCATATTGTTGAATAGTTTTGTTAGTTGTTTACCTACCAGTATATCATATCCAAGTTCTTTGTAGCCTATACCGAGAACTGATTTGGTTATATGTAACATCAGACATACTAACAGATTTCCAAATTTAAAGGTTCCTTTCTTGTCCTTCTTAATCTTGCCTAAGTTGTCAATTAATTCATCCTTCAACCACTCACATACATCAATCTTTGCATTATCCGTGACCATATCATAAGCACTCTTAATGCATAAACTTGAAACTGAATTGAGTTTATTTGCATGAGTAGCTTTATATCCTAATATCATGCTGATAAATCTCACATTAATATCTATTACATCATTTACTCTTAAGGACCTTCTGTCGGATGTGGCACTAGTTAACTAAGTAACTAGGTCATTGGAAACCTTCTTATTTTTGTCTAGCCTTTTACTGATGGTTGGTAACCCTGTGACAGCTTTCACAGCTTCCTTAGTGATTTTGTGAATTGCATCTAGCCAGAAAAATTCACCATGTACCCTGCTTAAGACTATCCTAATCACATCTTTGGGAAATTCAGGAATGCTAAGGATCTCTGTAAATCCTAGGGTTTCAATGATCTTGTGTTCATATTTTACATTGTCGGATTCATCACATATGACAGTTTTAAACATGGTTTTAATCTCTTCATCTCCTAGTTCCTCAATGTTACAATGAATGTAAATTCTGGGGTCTTCAGCATAAACAACTCCTTTAGGAATTTGAGAAAAAGCACCTAAGGTATCATGTTTCTTTGCTATCTCGGGAACTAATTGAAATACGAGCCTAGGTCTTTTTATAACTTTGACAATAGTAGGGTTTGCTATATATTCAATTGTAGAGGTGGATGTCATGACAAAAAATCTTTTACTGCCTTTAGGATGGATGATTGCTCGAAGTGTTCTTGTCTCTTGCTCGAAATGCGTTAGCTCAGAATCTTTGCGCTCTTTGTAGGTTTGAAATCTCGGTGAAATGAAATGGAGCCAAAACCTCAAATTTATAATGTCTTTTAGCCATCTACCACATTAAATGCATGTCGGTTAAGTATTCACTTAACATTGTCTATCGGTAATTAGTAATTTCCAACTTCTCATCTCTAACCGAGGGAATAATAGCACATGTGTCATTAGATTGCCAAACCCTCAAGGAAACTTTCTTCAATTAGATGAAGAACTTCCTACTAGTGGAGCACTGCTCTGTTCTATCGGTGAAGCATCACTTTGTCCTTCTAGTGAAGCATTGACTGGTTCTATCGGTGGAGGAGTATTCCCAATACTTAGATCATCTTTTCTAATCCATTGTTTTGAGAATTCTTGCTTAACCTCTTCAACCTTTTCTTTACCTTTCAAGCTAGAACTTTTGTTGTCTACTGGTGATCCATTACTTCTACAGAATTTTGCAATATGCCCAATCTTGTTACATGCATAACAAGTTACATTATTCTTCTGAATAGCTTTCCCATAACCTATGCTAGTTTGTGTTCTGCATTGATTGGATAAATGTCCAAATCTTCCACAAACACAACATCTCACATTCATTCTGCAATTTTCAGAGTTGTGACCAATTTTGTTGCATTTTGAACATTGATTGGTGGGTGTGTTGATATTATGATAATTTCTAGATCTACATTCATTTACTCTATGACCATACTTATTACAGTTAAAGCATTCTCCATTAAATTTATAAGCATTAGGTTGTCTTATCGGTTTTCTGTGATCCTGAGTATTTGCAGTACCAGAGCGTTCACCAACTTCAAAGCCAATTCCAGAAGTGTCACCTTTAGGTTTTTGGTTCTTTAGCAAGGTATCGAGTTCATCTAAGCTTTTCTTGAATTTTTCTTTATGTTGATTTGCAGTTTCTAGTTCTCTTTCTAAGACCTCTTTTTGTCTCATCAGTTCATTTGAGTCATTTTGAGTGTGCATAAGATTTGTCTTCAACATGTCATTTTCATAGCTAAGTCTTGTGTTCTCATTTGCTGCATCACTTAGTCTTCTGGTCAATTCTTCTTTATTTTTCTTCCTATCCTCAGTCTCTTTACAAAATCTCATAGTCATATCCTACATCTCATTCTTTGTTGTCATGTTTTCTAGTTTTAGTTTGCTTATCTGATCATTAAGTGATTCCTTTTCATCATTCTCATTTTGCATCTTTTCACAAAGTTCTCTTCTCTTATTTCTTGCAATAGTAAGATTCTCTTGAAGTGCCTGAATGATATCCTGAGCTACCCTTAAATCATCTTCTAGTTTGATATTTTTTAATTTCTCTACATCATAGTCTGAAAGAGCTCCTTCAAGTTGCTTCATCGGATTTTCCATTTTTACCGGTGTCAAGATCTTCTGCAAGCTATTAGGCTTCTGAAAATATAGGACTAGGCTTTGATACCAATTGTTAGGATTCCCACAGATAGTGAGAGGAGGGGTGAATCAGTATCTAACTGATGTACAAAATTTCTTATCTTAAAACATGCAGAACATATTATAATAGTGTATCGGTATGCAAGAAATAATGCAATAAACATAATTACAAACATCCACATGAAAAGCACACCATAACACAAGTATTTAACGAGGAAAATCGGTGTGGGAAAAACCTTAGTGGGATTTGTGACCCACAATATCCACTTACTGGCCAATAAGAGAATATTACTTATAGTAGGAGCCTACACATGTAGGAAGGCCAACTGCCTAGAGCTCACTGCTCAAATGGGAAGTCTCACTGACTTACAATATGGATTATACAAATCCAATATCTTGTCCAACTTTACAATAGCACCTATAATGCCTGATCCAGTACTGGTTGCTGCTCTGCTTCTTACATAAAACCTTTTAACCTATATTTCGCATAATAGGTCTACCCTAATAACTTTCTTCACTTCCTTACTAATTGTCTATAATGATCTCTTTTATATATAAGAGTCATTTTACAACTTGCCAAGTCGGCTTACAAAGTTTTTACAATAATAAACAAAATATAATATAACAAAATCATGTCAGCCTCTGTGCCGATATACTTCCTTTCTCTGTGTTGGTGCCGGTGTTCTGAGTGCCGGTGTAGAGTCTGATCGTTGATGTCGGTGCACTAACTTGTCACTGTGCTGCCTTGTCAGTGCCATAGGATTTTAAGATTGCCATCAATGACAAAACCTTCAATCACATATAATGTCTCATTGGAGTGTGCATATGCCAACAACCTGCAGACAGGTTTTACTGGTAGAAGATCTAGTGTTACGAGCAGAAGAGACTATCTGTTGGACACTTACAACATGTTTGGATTAGTGAAGTATGTTTGATTTCATGGGTTATATTCTCCATGAGAATGTTTTGGTCAGTTGGCATTGGCTTGGTAATCGGATGTCATCATACACTCTAGCAAACCGTTATTGGTACTGGTTTAAGGCTTTACCGACTGAGCTTTCATTGAGTGTAGCTTCTTCATGGATTTTAGGATGCTGAAGATTATCTTCAATCATGCTTCAATTGCTTGAAGAAATTTCTTTGGCATGGTGGACCCAGAATAGGTCTGGTACCTCTCTAGGTTATGGACCAATATCATGATAACGTGTACTCTACACGTTACTAGGATGTCTCAAGATGATTTACGCATTTATTATTATTGTTTTGGTCTTAAGCCGACATGGCATATCATTGTAATATGGAATTATGCAATGATCTTATTGTAATATCTTTAGGTGGCTGACCTAATTGTTTTAGGCCTTAGGATTTGTATAAATAAGATGTAGAAACTCTTTGTAGTGTATCGTGGTTATTAGAAAGGTCATGATCAAGGAATGTAATGTGTGAATATTGTAATATCATTCAAGCAGCAGATTTGGTCAATCATTGGTGATCAAGTTAGATTCAGAAGAGAATTTAGTCCTCTGACATTGAGCTTAATCGGGACTGTAATCAGGCATGATAGATGCTATTTCTGGTAGTTCACTCGATTGGATTGTTGTCAATTTATCTTGAGATGGTTGTAGCCTCTCTTTAGTCAGTGAGACTCTTTTGTAATGAGCAGTATGTTCTAGGCAGTGTGCCTTCCTGCAAGTGTAGGCACCTCATTGTACCACATACTTTCTACAAAAGTATCATCTGACTGTGGGTAGGCTTCCCACCATGGTTTTTCCCTTTCTGGGTTTTCCATGTACAAATCATGGTGTTATGTGGTATGGTTGCTTTACATTGATTATCTAGCTAATTGTTAAGTTATATTGTTTACTAGTATTTGTTCCTACCGACATCTGTATGTGTTTTATCGGTAATTAGTTTGTTTAAGGTTGTATTGTGGATTAAAATTTATAATCTATTAACAACTAATTCACCTCCCCCCTCTCAGTTGTTCACTAGTTATCCTAACAGTTTTTTGGTTTTTGAGTTGCATTTTCTAAGTTTGGAGGAGGGAAAAGAATAGTGGATTGGCCAGTTCTCCTTCAACCTCTCCTCATTCCATTTGCATGATTAAGGTTGGTAGAATTTCATTCTTATACATTTCTTTTGTTGTCATTGTGAAGGAAAGAATGTGTATGCTTTTTGCTTTATGTTTATGTAGTTTGGGAAGTCCATTTTTGAGTTCTTTCTTGTGTTATTTTTTATGTGTTGTTTGGTTTTGTATTTGGGTGTTTTCAAGGCCATACTCACCCTTGGGAAAGTAGAGTAGCCTTGGGGGTGAAGGGTTGCTTGACAGCCTAAGACTGTAGAGACTCTCTTCTTGGAAGAGAGAGATACACAAGGGTTATGGGACCCTTGCTGCATTGTCTTTTTATGTTATGCAAAGGGGATCATAAGCAGAGATATGGGCTTGTATGCCATTTGGGACAAGTATGTGACTTGTGGTGGTTCTATTTTGGTAGCCTTGTAAAGGCATTGGGTTCTCCTTATTGCAGATCTCCTCTAGGTACTTGGTCCACCTTCACCCCATAAAAGAAATAGTCACTTGGTGACTTCATTTATCCTTGGGTTGGGAGTTCAAGTGTTGTGAGTCTCTTTTTGTTTTGTGTTTGAGATGTTTGTATCTCGTTTATCCTTGGTTCTCCTAGCTCGGGAGTGGCTTCATGTAAGCCTAGGTTGGGAGGCGAGCCTCCATGGTAACAACCTACAAACTTTATTTGCAGATTTTCTTGGTAATAAAGGATGGAGTATAGTCAATCTTGCAAGTTCCTATTTAATATATTTGAGATTCAAAGTAAAGAAAAATATATTTTAACAAGTCCTTATTTTTGTACAAATGAAGAGGCTTGAGTTTGTAACTTTGTTATTATTGTGCAAAAGATTCAGACAAAAGAAAAGATTGTATATTTATTTAGCTATATGTTCATTTCAAGAAATCAAAGGAGCATTTGAGTTTTATTCATTATTCTTAATTATTACCTTGAAGTAGATTTGAAAATGATATTTTATTTGCTGCTTTATTATCTATTGAAAAGAAATGCATATTAAAATGGAAAAAAAAGGGTAGATAAACATTAAAATCAAATTATTTATTTAATCTTATCATTTTCTGCAATATATTACGTTAGTTGAATAATTGTTAATAGAAAATAAATTTTAATTTTTGAATATAGATTAAACAGAAAACATACTTCTTAGATTAGACTTAAATCCACTCATTATTTGCATCTAGATGTAATGCTGGATAAATAAGAAAATCATACCCTGCTAAGTTAGAACAAACAGATCTTCATATAAGGATGTAAATTTTCTTTAAAAAAAAAAACACTTATATACAATTTCTATATTATACACCATTACATATGTATAAATATATATATGTGTAAATAATAGAGATGTAAATTTAATAGTAAAATAAATCATGCTGGAAATGAATCTCATTCTATCTTCATGTGTGTGCATATATATATACATATTTATATATTTGCTAAAATAAGTTTTTGTTATGAAAAAATAAATTTGTGAGATTTTTGCACTCTAGAAATATTCATAACATCAGCATATAAGCTTCCTTCTTTCACACACACACACACACACACACACACACACACACACACACACACACACACACACACACATATATATATATTTAATTTTTTTTTATAAAAGTGGATAGAACCACTGAACTATACTAAATTTTAAAAGTTTTTTATAGTGTCTGGTTCAAAAAGCACTGAAGGGAAAGAACCAGTAAGAAAACCCTTCAGTATTGCTTAAGTAACACATGCCTATTCTACCCAATACCAAATGCCCATTGGCATAGTACATAAAAAAACCCATCCCAATTACATAAGTTGCATTAAATATAAAGGAAGCCGCCAACAAAAGCATATAGAAGGAAGATTAAAGTATGATCACCGAAGGATGCATATCCATTGCTGCCAAAAAACACCAGTCTGAACCACCCCTGTCTATGAAAAACAATTCTCCAAACCACTAGTTAGAATGATACCACATAGCAGAAATGAAACCATATTCAGAGACCCTGTCAAAATAAACATTGTGATCAAGCATAGCAGAACCCACACCAAAGAAAAGCCACACCAAATAAGGAGGTTGATGAAGACTACAACTATGCCCTTCTTTACTTCAAATATTCCAAAACCGAGGAAGGGATCTCATCCACACTTACCTCCCGCATATTAGCTTCACTGTCAATGGCTAAGTTAGCCAAGAAATCTGCAATCTTATTCACTTCCCTATAACATTGGGAAATAAAAAAGGAATCAAAAAATCTATTTTTTGGAAAATATGATCAAGTATATATTGTAATTGCCAACAATTCGACTTCTTTTTCATGATACTTTGAATAATAACCATAGAATCACCCTCAATTATCAAGTCCTTAATTCCCAAAGATATAGCCATATCCAAACCAAAGGACAAAGCAAAGAATTTTGCACAATTGTTAGACTTGAAACCAATTGCATGACAACGAGCCTGAACAAATCTTACCTTATGATCATAAATTACCATACCTACCCCTGCCAAGCTAGGGTTCCCATGAGAAGCACCATCAAAATTCAATTTAAAGTGCCCTTGCGGAGGAGGTTTCCAGCAAGCAAAATTTCTCTTACTTATAGCATTAGTCTTATTTAAAATAGATTCATGAGAAGGTAAGACTGATAACATTCTCCAAACACGAGTTACCCTACCATCCCAATGAGAAAAAGAGGTAAGGGTTTCCAAATTCTTATAGATAAAAGACAAAGCAACTTCAGAGATGGAAGATTCAATCCTCAATAAAACCTTAGCCAAGGAAGAACTTGTTTGTTTAAAATCCTATTATTATGCTCTAACCAAATATTTCAAATCTCAATAGATGGAGAAATAATCCAGAGACATGCATAGAAAGATGAGGCAAACAAGAGAGGCCAAGCTCTAAAGTGGGAAAGGAGATCCTTACCAATAACAAAGGATAGATTAAGCTTTTCAAACAACCACTGCTAGCAAGCATAGGCAAAATCACAGTGAAGAAACAAGTGTGCAGAGGATTCTAAATTTTTATTACAAAAGACATAAGAAAATACTGCAGTAATACCCAACCTGTCCAACCTCATTCCTGTAAGGACCCTGTCTTGCACTGCTAACCAAGCAAAAGCACCAGCCTTTGGGAGGCAAATAAATATATATATATATATATATATATATATATATATATATTTGAGATTGTAACTATACTATAATATATATATATATATATATATATATATATATTTTGTTAAAAAAAAAATTAGTTAAACCTTCAGCCTCTTGGGCTCACTGTGGTTTCAACCAATAGGGTGACAAGGTCACATTGTGGGCTGCAACCTATAGGACGACTCAGCTTCACTATGGGCTGCGACCCACAGGAGCATCTCGTCCGCACTGTGGGTCATGACCCATAGGAGTGGTTGGGCCGCACTGTGGTCTGCGACTCAAAGGAGCGGCTTGGCCACACTATGGGCCGCAACCCATAGGAGTGGCTCAGCCGCACTATGGGTTAAGGCCCATAGTCCCACCACCTCTACCTCACCATAATATTTGCCACCGTCAGCCCTAGTTAACCCCACCACCATGGGTGTGCTCAACCTGGAAAAAAAAAATAAGATAGTAAGAAAATAAAAAGCCTAACCCAATTTTGGGTTAGGGTTAGTAAATAAACAATAAGAATAAGCATGGGGTTTGTTTAAAAAGATGTAAAAGAAAAGTAAACCCTAGTTAGGGTTTAATTTTAAAAAAATAGAAATAAAATAGTAATATGGGCAAACCCCATTTAAAATTAAGTTAATTGTTTAAGGTGGTTATTTTTTATAATTAGATATTGGGAGATTAGCTTAAAATGTATATATATATATATATATATATATATATATATATATACATTGGTTAATTGTCTTAAACATTTAATTATGGGTTTCCATTGGTTGAACTATATATATATATATGCTAGTATATATATGTTTAGGTTTAATTTCTTTTTATTAAATTTATTAATGGATATTATTAAAGTATAATGATTATTTTTAGGCTAAAGGGGCATTTTATTGTTGAATATTAAATATTTATTTAATATTTAAGGGGAAATTATTTCGACATTAATGTGAAGTTATTGTTTAGGAAATTATTATATTTGATTTAGTTAGCTTTAATAGACGAATTTAAAAACATTATTCGCATTGGCTGAATTAATTATTTATGATTACAATGGAATGTGTATTAACATTTATTTTATTAGTATCAGAAGTAATTAATACTATTAGGGATGATTATTATTTCTTGGTTAAAAATTGAAAATTTATTTGGGTAAATTAATTAGTTAATTAATAAAGTTGTGATGACTTCTTAGGGTAAAATATTTCAGTGTCAGAAATGTAAACGCTATAATTGTTGAGTTAATTAAATTAACTATAGGGACCCATTCTTTTAAAGCATGAGTTAACCTTTAGTGTAAACAAATTTAGTTATCACATATTTTGATTGTAGAACATCTAGTATTTTAGTGTTGTTTAGAAAAATTTGTTGCGTTTTTGTCCAAAACTTTGAGCATGACATTTTGGTATCAGAGCCAGGTTTCCAACACTAGGAACCTTTCTCCATTACGTTTTGCTTTGATTATTATTTTTCTTTAAAATTATTTATTTATTTTGTTTTATTTCAGTTTCTCATGAAGGATGCCTCTGACTACGTGACAAGCTCATAGGCTCGATAGGGATCATAGACATGCTCGCATGGCACGTGAAGACATTGTGCAGGAAGAGTCGATTCCAGAAGGGAATCAGGAAGCTCCTCTCGAACAATCAATTGACCCTAACCGAGACATTTTGGTTGCACTTCAGATGCATATAGGTATAGTTCAGGATAGGCTCCCAATAGTAGATCATCAGGAAGAACACCGGATTTTTGAGAGTCATAGATGAGTAGTTAGGGAGCAGAAAAGGAGTCCACCTCCTAACCATATAGAGGATCAGGTTGAGCATGATCCTGAGTCTGTCCATCTGCTTGAGCTACCTCCGGTAGTGGCACCAGTGATTATAGAGAGAGCACCCCATGATCTCGGGGATCAGATCAGAGAACTATTAAGTCTTCAACCACCATCATTTGAAGGATCTACTAATGGGGTAGAGGCTATGTCTTGGCTATTGAGTCAGGAAAGGTGCTTCTGATTGCATCCCTATGAGAGCAATTTGAAGGCATGATTTTTTGTTCACCTTTTGAGAGGGTAAGATTCCACATGGTGGACGAAGGAGGAGTATAAGAATGACATAGTTATAGACATCATCACTTGGGATACCTTTATGGAGAGATTCAGAGATAGATACCTATTAGAGCACTTTAGGCAGCACAAAATTGATGAGTTTCATGACCTTCGGTAGAAGGGTCTTTTAGTGTCTCAGTATGAGAGAAATTTTTTTGAGCTCTTACCCTATGTTGACTACCTAAAGGATGAGAAGTTACTCGTCAACTGGTTTATTAGAGGATTGCATGTTGGTATAGCAGGACCAGTTAGGATGGCAACTCCAAGAAGCCTTTAGGTTGTCATGGAGAAGGCCTTGTTATCAGAGGAGATTCAGGGTAGACCTTAGGACACGTGGGATCAGTGTCAAAACTGAAACCATATACCTTAGTCTTTTGGGTTTTAGAAACCCCACTGGAAGGGTAATAATTGACATTCATCAGGGTCCTTCAAACCTCCTCCTCTATAGTAGCCACAACAGAATTAAAGGCAAAGGCCTCCATAGGGTCAGCAGGGCTTTAAGCCCAAGCAGTGGCAGACACATGGTCCTAGGCATGATCAATGACCATAGGTTCCATACACACCTCTGGCACAGACTCAGTAGTCCTCTAGGGGTGGTTACAGTGGATCGAGCAAGACAGGAGGACAAGCATACTCTAGGCCATAGGGTGTTTAGTTTCAGACACGTGGTGCTTGTTTCACTTGTGGGGCCATGGGACACATGGAAAGAGAGTGCCCATAGGGTCAAATGACAGGCAGTTAGTAGATGGCAGGTTCAGAACCTACAATTGGGGACATGGGTAAGTCCTAGAGAGTTTTCGTAGTGGTTTGAAAACCGCCAAGCAGAACATTAGGCCACAGTCATAGAGGGCACAGGTATGATCCGAGGTAGCAATGCTACTATCCTATTTGATTCAGGAACTACAAATTCTTTTATATCTCCATTGGTTGTGGAGCGTTGTGGGCTAGTGCAAAGTAGGCAAGGTGTTAGTTGGGAAGTGGTGTTAGATTCAGGGGCTAGAGTGTCTGTTAAATCAAAATTTAGGGGTTGTCAGCTTCAGGTTGGAAGTACAACCACCATAGTAGACCTTCTAGTCATACTACTAGGATATTATGGAATTGTTCTTGGCATGGATTGTCACCAGAAAAAAGATTGAGTGTGTGGATGATCATGGTACTTCCATAGTAATTTCAGGGATTCAGAGACCCGTATCACTTTGTATGATTTCTGCTATGTAGCTTAAGTGAAGCATGCAAAATGGATGCAAGTTATTTGCCATCACCATCAATGATAGAGAAGAAGAGGATGATAAGGAACCATCACTTGATGATCATCCTATCTTTAAGGGATTTTCGAACATGTTTCCTTCCAGGTTACCTGGTATACCACCTCATAGAGATATTGATTTTCACATAGATCTTGTACGAGGAGCTAAGCCAGTTTTGAGAGCAACATATAGGATGACCACTAATGAGCTTAACAAGCTCAAGATGCAGCTTGAAGAAATTTTAGAGAAAGGTCACATTTGTCCTAGCGTATCCCCTTGGGGCGCACTAGTCATCTTCGTAAAGAATAAGGACAGATCCCTTCGATTATGTATGAATTATTGACAGTTGAACAAGGTGACCATCAAGAACCGATACCCTTTGCCCAGGATCGATGACTTATTGGATCAGCTTCAAGGTGCCAAAGTATTTTCTAAGATAGATCTGAAGTCAGGGTGCCATCAGTTGAGGATAGTAGAGAGCGATATCCACAAGACCTCTTTTCATACTAGGTATGGCCACTTTGAGTTCACCATGGTTCCATTTGGTCTTACGAATGCTTCAACTATATTCACGAGTCTCATGAATGGGGTATTCTGCACTTTCCTTGACCAATTTTTTATTGTGTTCCTTGATGGCATATTGATATATTCTCAGAATGAGAAGGAGCACGAGGAGCACCTGAGGTAGTTATTGTAGTGCTTGAGAGACAATCAGTTGTATGTCAATTTGTGGAAGTGTGCATTGTTTAGATTAGAGGTTAGATATCTAGGATATGTCATATCCGGTGATGGGAGCTTAGTTGACCCATCGAAGATCAACAATATTATGGATTGGCCAATGCCAACTAGTGTGACAGAAGTCAGGAGTTTCATGGGTCTAGTAGGTTATTACTGATGCTTCGTTGAGGGGTTTTCTACGGTTGTACATCCTATTATATCTCTTCAGCGAAAGGGAAAGAAATTTGAGTGGACAAAAAAGTGTGAGAGGGCCTTTCAGGAACTCAAAAAGGCACCTACTAGTGCACCTATTCTGGTTGTTCCATATCCCTCAGGCGATTTCATGGTATGTGCAGATGCTTCCTTGGATGGTTTAGGATCAGTCCTTATGCAGGATGGTCGAGCTATAGCATTTGAGTCTAGGAAACTTAGTCTAGGAAACTTAAGACTTTTGAGCTTAACTACCCTACTCATAACCTTGAGCTTGCAGCAGCGATGCACACACTTGTGAGGTCGAGACACTTCCTTTTGGGTCATTGTTTTGAGCTTCATTTAGATCATTAGAGCTTGCAGTACATATTTACTCAACCTAATCTTAATGCTCGTCAAAGAAGATGGATGGAGTTTTTATGTGAGTATGATTTTGATGTTCACTACACCAAGGGGAAAGAAAATGTAGTTGCAGATACCTTGAGTAGGAGACGTCATGAGATATACTCCATGTCTATAGACACAGATTTGAGAGATCACATATTGCAATAGTTTCCTAAGGATGAGTGGTATTTAGAGGTATGCGAGATAGTGGAATCTCAGGAGACCCTGGAAGGAAAGTATGTAGACTATTCATTAGATTCTGATGGACTACTACACCATAGAGGGTGCATCTATGTACCTTCTTCCGGAAAGTTGCGTGATTTCATTGTGATGGGGGCTCATAGAGCTCCTTATGCAGCACATCCTGGAGTTAAGAAGATGCATGCATATTTCAGATAACTATATCATTGGCCAGGTATGCGGCAACTCATTGCTGAGTTAGTAGACCAATGCCTTGAGTTATAAAAGGTCAAGGCAGAGCATCTCCATACAGGCTGGTTGTTCTAGTCTCCTGTGGTGCCAGAGTGGAAGTGGGATACTATATTGATGGATTTATCATTGGTCTTTCTATGTCATCGCATCGTCATGATGCCATCTTGGTGATAGTTGACAAGCTGACCAAAGTGGCCCACTTCTCACCATTTTGGACTACCTTGATAGTGCAAATAGTGGCATAGGTATTATTGTAGGATATTGTCAGACTTCATGTCATTCCACACAATATTATTTCAGACAGAGATTCCCTCTTCACTTCTTCCTTTTGGAAGGCATTGCAGGTAGCAATGGGTACCAAACTCAACTTTAGAATAGCCTATCATCCAGAAATAGATGGATAGATAGAGAGGGTAAACTAAGTGTTAGAAGATATGGTTCATATGTACATCATGGATCATCAGACCAGATGGGAAGAGTACCTTCCTTTGGTAGAGTTTTCCTATAACAATGAGCATCACACTTCCTTGGGGATGCCACCTTATTAGGATTTGTACGATAGACCTTGTAGGACACCTTTGAGTTGGGATTGCATTGAGGATAAAGTAGCTATTGGTCTTGAGATAGTTTGAGATATGCAGCAGTAGGTGGATTTGATTAGACAACACCTTACAAAGCACAATATAGGAAGAAGAAGTATGCATATGCAAAGAGGATAGATTGTAGCTTCATGGTTGAGGACAGAGTCTTCTTGAGAGTGTGACTACATAAGATTCCAATCCATTATGGAAAGGGGTTTAAGCTTGCACCTCACTTTGTTGGACCATTTGAGATCCTTGAGAGGATAGGACCAATTGCATATTGTTTAGCTTTGACACCTAACCTGTCATGCATCCATGATGTGTTTCATGTCTCAGTGTTGAGGAAATATATTTATGATGAATCTCATATTCTAGATTGGGATGCCTTGTAGGTAGAGTCAGATAGGTAGTTGGCTTTGGAGCCCATTCGTGTTTTGGCTTGCCAGACGCTATCTCTTTGAGGCCGAGAGCTGGACCAGGTTAGGGTCTAGTGGGATTGTTATGACGAGGTTACGACATCATGGGAGAATGCAGCACAGATGAGATCTCACTACCCCCATCTTTTTTATGAACTCCAAGAGGAAGTTCATGCCTAGAGGGGGAGGGTGTGAGGCCCTACCCTGAGCCATCATAGCATTGCAGTTATTTTCATGTTGGACCTATTATTGATACTTTATTTTGATGCATTATGGATATAGATTCCATATGATCCAATGATTAGATAACATTGATATGGTGCATGTCATTTATTTATGATTTGTAGTACTTTATTATGATGTTAGAAAACATGTGCATGCCTTATGAATGATTGACTTTCATGATGATTATGATGATGCCATTGAGTAAATTGCTTTATATGGATTTTATTGGATAAATGGTAATTTGATTGTTATGATTGAAATTGTATGAAAAGTGTCTGAATTGTATTCTTTTCATATGTTAATATTATATGTGATTATTTTGGATTACTAATGTGCAAAGTGAGATATATAGGAAAACTAATCCATGTGACTATGGAAACTATTCGGAGAATCAAGCTAAACCTGTATGTGTTTGTGAAGCCAAGGGTTGTTTATTTGGAGGGACAACACCTCATGTGTAATGTGTTTTATTTATAAATGTGAATGCTTGAATGTGTGTTAAATTGTATTTATTAAAATTGTTAATTCCAAAAAGGGACATTGCCATGTGTATTTAAGTATTGTGTATTTTTATGGTGTCACTTGACACTTGTGTTGTAAAGTGAGTTGGCAGTGACATGTCTCTTGGAGGGAATTTGTATAACCACTGCATTTATCAAATATCTTAGTGTGGTCCCAAATGAGTCTTGGATAGAGAGCCTTTGGAGTGGTCAACTTAAGTTTGACCCGTAGGTAAACTTCAGGTGAGTTTCTAGAGGGTCAAACTAACTACTAAGGTTAGGTTAGGGGTATTTTTAAAGGCCCATATGTTATACCTATGGGTAAAGGTAAATTTTAACCATGTGACCACTCACATGTGACTGTTTAGTCACCTCAAAAGTTGATTTTTCCAAGATGGACGAAATTCAACTTTTGAGGATTTCTCCTAGGTTAGACAACCTTCCATTTGAGTGTAACTTGCTCTTCCCAACTCTCTCTTACCTTTTCAGTTGCCATTTTTAGAAGTCTTGTAAGAGGTTGGGAAGACCAACCTATGAGATCTCACACCCTTTACAAGGGGATTGTAAAGTGTGACAAGAGTCTACTTAGGGAAGGGATTCAGACTTAGTTTTTTTATCACCCACTCTCCATTTTTGGAGACTTAGAATTATTGTTGAATTTTTTGGGGTTTTGAGTTGCATTTTCTAAGTTTGGAGGAGGAAAAAGAATAGTGGATTGGGAAACTCTCCTTCAACCTCTCCTCATTCCATTTGTAGGATTAACGTTACTATAATTTCATTCTTATACATTGATTTTGTTGTCATTGTGAAGGAAAGAATGTGTATGCTTTTTTCTTGTTGTTTATGTAGATTGGGAAGTCTATTTTTGAGTTCTTCATTGTGTTTTTTTTTATGTGTTGTTTGGTGTTGTATTTGGGTTTTTTCAAGCCCATACTCATCCTTGGGAGGGTAGAGTAGCCTTGGGGGTGAAGGGCTGCTTGAAAGCCTAAGGGTGTAGAGACTCTCTTCTTGGAAGAGAGAGATACACAAGGGTTATGGGACCCTTGCTGCATTGTCTTTTTATGTTATGCAAAGGGGGTCATAAGGGGAGATATGGGCTTGTATGCCATTAGGGACATAAGGTTATTTTGGGACAAGTATGTGATTTGTGGTGGTTCTACTTTGGTAGCCTTGTAAAGGCATTAGGTTCTCCTTATTGCAAATCTCCTCTAGGTACTTGGTCCACCTTCACCCCACAAAATAAATAGTCACTTGGTGACTTCATTTATCCTTGGGTTGGGAGTTCAAGTGTTGTGAGTCTCTTCTTGTTTTGTGTTTGAGATGTTTGTATCTCATTTTATCCTTGGTTCTCCTAGCTTGGGGGTGGCTTCATGTAAGCCTAGGTTGGGAGGTGAGCCTCCATGATCACAACCTACAAACTTTATTTGCAAGTTTGCTTGGGATAAAGGATGGACTAAAGTCAAGCTTGCAAGTTCCTATTTAATATATTTGAGATTTAGAGTAAAGAAAAATGTATTTTAACAAGTCCTCATTTTTGTAGAAATGAAGAGGCTTGAGTTTGTAACTTTGTTATTATTGTGCAAAAGATTCAAAAAAAACAAAAGATTGTATATTTATTAAGCTATATGTTAATTTCAAGAAATCAAACCAACATTTGAGTTTTATTCATTATTGTTAATTATTACCTTGAAGTAGATTTGGAAATCAAATCTTATTTGCTACTTTATTATCTATTGAAAAGAAATGCATGGTAAAATGAAAAAAAAAAGTAGATAAACATTAAAATCAAATCATTTATTTAATCTTATCATTTTTTGCAATGTATTATGTTAGTTTTATAATTGTTAATAGAAAATAAATTTTTATTTTTGAATATAGATTAAATAGAAAACATACTTCATAGATTAGACTTAAATAAGAAAATCATACCCTTCTAAGTTAGAACAAACAAATCTTCATATAAGGATGTAAATTTTCTTTAAAAAAAAAATACTTATACACTATTTTTGTATTATACACCATTATATGTGTGTGTGTGTGTGTGTGTGTGTGTGTGAATAATAGAGATGTAAATTATGTAGTAAAATAAATCATGTTGGAAATGAATCTCATTCTATCTTCTTGTGTATACATGAATATGTATATATATTTATATATATATACACACATTTATATATTTGCTAAAATAAGTTTCCGTTATGAGAAATAAATCTATGTGAGATTTTTGCACTCTAAAAATATTCATAACATCAGCATATAAGCTTTCTTCTTTCACACACACACACACACACACACATATATATATATATAGATTGTTTTGTTAAAAAAAAAATTGGTTAAACCTTCAGCTTCTTGGGCTCGCTGTGGGTTCAGCCCATAGGGTGGCTCGGTCGCACTGTGCGCCGCAACCCACAGGAGTGGCTTGGCCGCACTGCAGGTCGCAACTCACAAGAGCGGCTCGGCTGCACTGTGGGACGCGACCCACAGGAGCAACTCTGTCACATTGTGGGTTAAGGCTCACAATCCCTCCACCTCCACCTCACCACAATATTTTCCACCATTGGCCCTGGTTAACCCCACTGCCATGGGTGTGCTCAACTTGGAAAAAAAATAAAGATAGTAAGAATATAAAAACCCTAACCCAATTCCAGGTTACGGTTAGTAAATAAACAAAAAGAAGAAGCATAGGGTTTGTTTAAAAAGATGTAAAAGAAAAGTAAACCCTAGTTAGGGTTTAATTTTAAAAAAAAAGAGAAATAAAATAGTAATATGGAAAAACCCCATTTAAAATTAAGTTAATTGTATAAGGTGGTTAATTTTTATAATTGGATATTCGAAGATTAGCTTAAAATGTGTGTGTGTGTGTGTGTGTATTTATATACATTAGTTAATTTTCTTAAACATTTAATTATGGGTTTCCATTGGTTGAACTATATATATATATATATATATATATATATATATATATGTTTAGGTTTAATTTCTTTTTATTAAATTTATTAATGGATATTATTAAAGTATAATGATTATTTTTAAGCTAAAGGGGTATTTTATTGTTGAATATTAAATATTTAATATTTAAGGGGAAATTATTTTGACATTAATGTGAAGTTATTGGTTAGGAAATTATTATATTTGATTTAGTTAACTAATAGACAAATTTAAAAACGTTATTCTCATTGGCTCAATTAATTATTTATGTTTACAATGGAATGTGTATTAACATTTATTTTATCTGTATCAGAAGTAATTAATACTATCAGAAATGATTATTATTTCGTGGTTAAAAATTGAAGATTTATTTGGGTAAATTAATTAATTAATTAATAAAGTTGTGATGACTTCTTAGGGTAAAATATTTCAGTGTTAGAAATGTAAACGCTATAATTGTTGAGTTAATTAAATTAACTATAGGGACCCATTCTTTTAACATATGAGTTAACCTTTAGTGTAAACAAATTTAGTTATGACATCTTTTGATCGTAGAACATCTAGTATTTTAGTGTTGTTTAAAAAAATTTGGTGTTGCATTTTTGACCAAAAGTTTGGGCATGACAATTATATTGATAGTTCTAAGTTTACTTTGAGAGATTTATTTTGAGATTGGTGAAGTTTGTATCACTTTTTCTATCTACTGGTTCACCCCCCCCCCTCTCAGTAGTTGACTGGATTCTTATTCTTTCATCATATCATCACTCTCCCTCTCACTCTATCTCTGTCACTCTCTCCCCCTCTCTCTCTCTACATCCCTCCCTCCCTCCCTCCCTCACATTATCTTTAATTCAAGTAATGTGTATGGGGTTTTGATAAGTTAAAAGCATGTACAGGGTACGAGGAATATGGGCGTTGGCCTACTGAACATTTTTAGGGACTAAAAGTGCGCACAAGTTTACTAAACATACTGCACATGCAGTTCTTGGACATACTTTTAGTTTCCCAATTGCCTCAATAACCTCAAAATAAGTTTTTGAGGTCGTCCAAGGCCCCACTGCAACTGTTACTACACTTCTGTGATAGTTTTATATGTAGAAGTAAGTGAAATTTTTGTTTTTCATGATTTCAAATGATTGAATTGTTATTATTATTAGTTTGGTCAATGTTATAAAGATTGTTTAATAGTTTTGATTTAATAAAATAATGATAATGCTCAATATTATGGTTATTTAATTGCTTAAGAACTTTTATTTACATATATTGTTAGGTCTCGAAGACAACTGAGAGGGGGGGGTGAACCAGTTGTCAAATAAATTCAAACCAAAAATAACTTAACCAACCTTGATGCTTAATACCGGTAAACCAAACTTTATGCCAACAGATAGTTTATTAGTTAATTGTAGTAGTGGTAAAGATTAATGCATGAAACAGAAAGACAATAACATCCACAACACATAACACCAATATTTGTACGTGGAAACCCTCTAAGGGGAAAATATTGGCATATGGACACTCCAATGAGACATTGTATGTGATTGAAGGTTTTGTCATTGATGCTAACCTTGCAATCCCATGGCATCGGCATGACATTATACTAGCAAAGCATTACATAGGCAAGATAGTGCACCGACATCAACAAATCACTCTACACTAGCACCAACACAGAGGCCGACAGGATTTTTGTTATGTAATATTTTGTTTATTATTGTAAGCCGACTTGGAAAATTGTAAAATGACTCTTGTATATAAAGGAGATCATTATAGACATTTAAGAAAAAAAGTGATGAAGGGCATAAAGAAAATTATTAGGCAGACCTAATGTGCGAATTATAGGTCAAGGGTATATGTAAAGAATAGAGAAAGAACTGGTACTGAATCTGGCATTAGAGATGCTATTGTAAAGAAGTAAAAGTCATTGGATTAGTATAATCCTTATTGTAAGTTAGTGTGACTTCCCATTGAGCAGTGAGCTCTAGGCAGTTGGCCTTCCTGCATGTGTAGGCCCCTATTGTAAGTAATATTCTCTTATTGGCCAGTGAGTGAATATTGTGGGTCACAAATCCCACCGAGGTTTTTCCCACACCAGGTTTCCTCATTAAATATCTTGTGTTATGGTGTACTTTTCATGTGGATGTTCTTGATTCTGTTTATGGCATTATTTCTTGCATACTGGTACACTGTTATATTATGTTCTTCATGTTTTAACTTCAGAAATTCTTATTACTAGTTAGATACTGATTTAGCCCCCCCTCTTAGTATCGTGGGACCCCTAAAAATTGGTATCAGAGCCTGGTCCTCTATTTTTAGAAGCCTAATAGCTTGAGGAAGATCTTGACACCAGTAAAGATGGAAAATTTGATGAAGCAACTTGAAGGAGCTCTTATAGACTATGATGCAGAGAAATTGAAAAATATCAAATTAGAAGATGATTTAAGAGTAGCTCAGGATATCATTTAGGCACCTCAAGAAAATTTTACTATTGCAAGAAATAAGAGAAGAGAACTCTGTGAAAAACTACAAAATGAGAATGATGAAAAGGAATCACTTAATGATATGATAAGCAAGTTGAAACAAGAGATCATGACAACAAAAAATGAAATGTAGGATATGACTATGAGATTTTGCAAAGAGATTGAGGATAGAAAGAAGAATGAAGAAGAATTGACCAGAAGACTAAGTGATGCAGCAAATGAGAACACAAGACTTAGCTATGAAAATGACATGTTGAAGACAGATCTGATGCATACTCAGAATGACTCAAATGAACTAATGAGACAAAAAGAAATCTTGGAAAGGGAACTGGAAACTAAAAATCAGCACAAAGAAAAATTCAAGAAAAGCTCAGAGGAACTTGGTACCTTACTGAAGAATCAAAAACCTAAAGGTGACACTTCTAGAATTGGCTTTGAAGTTGGTGAAAGCTCTGGTACTGCAAATACTCAGGATCACAGCAAACCGGTAAGACAACCTAATGCTTATAAATTCAATGGAAAATGCTTTAACTATAATAAGTATGGTCATAGAGAAAATGAATGTAGATCTAGGAATTATCAGAATATCAATACACCCACCGATCAATGTTCAAAATGCAACAAAGTTGGTCATAACTTTGAAAACTACAGAATGAATGTGAGATGTTATGTTTGTAGAAGATTTGGACATTTATCAAATCAATGCAGAACACAAATTGGCATAGGTTATGGGAAAGCTATTCAGAAGAATAATGTAACTTGTTATGAATGTAACAAGATTGGGCATATTGCTAAATTTTGTAGAAGTAAAGGTACACCAGTAGACAACAAAAGTGCTAGCTTGAAAGGTAAGGAAAAAGTTGAAGAGGTTAAGCAAGAATTCTCAAAGCAATGGATTAGAAAAGAAGATCTAAATATTGGGAATACTTCTCACCGGTAGAACCAATCAATGCTCCACTGGTAGGACAAAGTGATGCTTCACTGGCAGGACAAAGCAGTGCTCCACCGGCAGGAAGTTTTTCATCTAATTGAAAAAAATTTCCTTGAGGGTTTGGCAATCAAATGACACAAGTGCTAATTATTTCCTCAATTAGAGATAAGAACTTGAAAATTACTTATTACCGGTAGACAATGTTAAGTGAATACTTAACCGGCATGCATTTAATGTGGTAGATGGCGAAAAGACATTATAAAAATAATGTTTTGGCTCCATTTCACCGTGATTTCAAATTTTCAAAGAGCACAAAGATTTCGAGCGAAGGCATTTCGAGCAAGAAGCAAGCACACTCCAAGCAATCATCCATCTAAGGCAGAAAAAGGTATTTAATCATGGCATCCACCTCTACAATTGAATACATAGTAAACCCTACTGTTTTTGAAGTAATTAAAAGACCTAGGCCCATATTTCAGTTAGTCCCCGAGATAGCAAAGAAGGATGATACCTTAGGTGCTTTTTCTCAAATCCCTAAAGGTGTTGTATATGCTAAAGACCCTAGAATGTACATCCACTGCAACATTGAAGAGTTAGGAGATGAGGAAATCAAAACCATGCATAAAACCATAATATGTGATGATACCAGCAATGTTAAAGATGAACACAAGGTTATTGAAACCCTAGGATTCAAAGAAATCCTTAGCATTCCTGAATTTCCAAATGATGTGATTAGGATAGTGTTAAGTAGAGTTCATGGAGAATTTTTCTGGCTAGATGCAATCGATAAGATCACCAAGAAAGCTGTGAAAGCTATCACAGGGTTATCGACCACCGGTAAGAGACTAGACAAAACCAAGAAGATTCCAAATGACCTAGTTACAAAACTAACTGGTGCAACATTCGATAAGAGATCTCTAAGGGTTAATCATGTAAAAGATATCAATGTGAGATTCATAAGTATGATATTAGGTTACAAAGCCACTCATGCTAATAGACATAACTTAGTTTCAGGTTTATGCATTAAGAGTGTTTATGATATGGTAATAGACAATGCAAAAATTGACATCTGTGAATGGTTAAAAGATGAACTAATAGACAACCTTGGAAAGATAAAGAAGAACAAGAAAGGAACTTTCAGATTTGGAAATCTATTAGTATGTCTAATGCTACACATAACAAAATAGGTTCCCTGTATAGGTTATAAAGAACTTGGATATGACATACCGGTAGGAAAGAAATTGACAGAACTGTTCAATACCATGGGTGAAAACAAGGAGAACAATATTCATGACTTTTTCCAAGCATTGAAGACCAAAATGAAGTAAAGAATAAGGTTATCCCAGAAAATAGTAGACAAATACAAAGATGATATATGCTTTGTTATTAAGAAAGATGAAATATAGATGGAAGCGGTCATCCCAAGGACAATTTGGGTAACCAAAATGGGCTATGAGACAAATGATCACATAGTTGAAACTTATGCTAAAGCACTTCTGGAAGCCCCAAATGAACCTAAGGAAGAAGTATTTGGTAGTGCTGAGACCATAGAAAGCCAAATACAATCAAAGAAAAGAGTAAAGAAGGTTGAGGCATTTGTGAGGAAAGGATCCAGGCAAGCAAAGGCCATTAAGGAAGATGTACTAAAGAAAACCAGCATAATAGAGGATGAGTTGGCAGCCCCACAACCTGAAACTCACCTATCACTGGTAGGTACTTCTTCAGAAGGTGACATGCTAGAAACTTTTGAAAGTGTTGTTAGAAAAAGAGATCCCTCACTGGCAACCACTCCTTCACCTAGAAGGACAAGGCAAAAGCAACAAGCAGTGAGATCTCCGGTTAGAAAGGCCACACCCAAGAAAAAGCTGACACCAAAGAAAAAGAAAAGGACAAACAGTGACTTGACACCTCTTGATATATTGTTAAATGAAATCACAGAGGAAGGAAAACTGAAAAACATAGAGAAAATTTATGACACTCTATCTGCTGAAGAGAAAGAACAAGTTGAGAATAGTGTTATACTGCATATGGACATGTGTAAGAAATTTTTTATGGAAGTAGCAAATGAAATTCCTAATGATTTGTTCAAAAGGTTAGAAGCTAGAAGGTAAGTAGTGATTGAATTAGATAAGAAAATAAAAATAGAGAAACTACTTGTTGTATATCCAGTAAACTCTCCCAAGGAAATTGATGATTTGATTACTCAGGCGAACCGGTCAGTATTCTCTACTACACACCGGCCAATTTCACTGATGGCAGGAAGAGTTACTAAAGTAACAGAGGAAACAGAAGATGGTTGGGACATATTTCTGGTTGACAAGGAAAAACAAGAAGAGTACAGGAACCCTAAGCCTATAAAGGTATATCAAAAGGACAAAGACAAAGGGAAAGGCAAAATTGGTGCACCACCAAGCATAAAAGTTGAAGACAAACTACCCCCACCGGTGAAAATTACAACTACTGAAGATCAATCGGCAACAAAAAGTATGGATGCAGAGGATAGAAATCCTAATATTGAAGTTTTGTAAACTGTAAATGTTGATACCCAAAAGATCAACATAATAGTTGATAAAGATACAACTGACAAGTTAGATATGGCTAATGAGCCTCCGGTAGCAGGGGAAACAGAGAAACTGGTACAAGATATAGAGAAAAAGGTAGAATCTGAGGCATAGACAAAGACAACACAACATACAAAGAAACCAACAGAGCTAAAGGCTCCAGAATAGGTACATAAGAAAACAGTGCCACTAGTAAAAAGTGAAGTAGGAAAACTAGTGCTAAAAGAAATGTAGACACAAACTGACCTACCAGAGGTCAATACAAGCATGGTTACTTCCACTAGCACTCAGATTGTTGGATCATCATCAACATTCAAGTCAATAAATGTGAGTGAGGTATTATTAGATTCTATTAAGAAAATAACTAACTGCAGTTCATAGGCTTACAAAGCAATTGATGATTCTATACCAATTTTGAAGGCAATAGCTCCAAACTGTAATATAGATAATAAAGATTCTTTAGGACAATTGGATACATTGTGTAAATATATTTCTGAAAACATTGAGAAAATAAAGGAAGAATTAGTAAAGGATAAGGTAGAGAAAGAAAAACAGAAATTCTTTGATGAGGAAATAAAGAAGTGTAATAGAGATTTTGACACACTTCTACCGGAACTATGTAGTTTGTTGAAAGAATACAAGAATTGTATAAAGATACATGTAAAACAAACTTTTTAACTGTAGATATTGACAAGAAAATAAGCAAGGCACAGGATGAGATAAATAAGCTTGCAGACAATTTTGTAAACTCACCAGATTCATTATCAGTTTTTGAAGAGAAGATAGCAAATTTTGAGGAAGAATTGCTCAAATTGGAAAGAGAAAAAGAAAGAATAATAAACAAGGCAAAACATCTGAGGTCTAAACTAAGTCCAAGATTGGACTATTTAGCATCTTTGTAGAAGGAAATTTCAGAGGCACTAATACAAGGAAGCAAAACACTGGCAGAGCATTTACAGCATCTCACCGGTATAGTAAAGAGGACTGAAACAACAATAAAAGATAGTAAATAGTTTATGGATAGTATAAACTTAATTTTAGGAGATCTTTTTCAGATAATAACTACCCAGCTACAAGGTTGAGGATATGGATAGATGAACCTACAAACTCTACTAACATCTTGACAACCTTTGTCATTAATGCCAAAGGGGGAGTAGTGGGATGAGAAAGTTCAAAACATAGGAATCATATGCTCAGGGGGAGCTCTCATATTTTTGGTAAACATTTTTGGTAACATTTTTTTTGGACTACACATTTTGGATACTTTTTAAAATTTCTCATGAGTGTTGCCATCAATGCCACAGGGGAAGATTGTTGGCATATGGACACTCTAATGAGACATTGTATGTGATTGAAGGTTTTGTCATTGATGGCAACCTTGCAATCCTATGGCACTGGCAAGACATTATACCGGCAAAGCATTACACAGGCAAGATAGTGCACCGACATCAATAGATCACTCTACACTAGCACCGACATAGAAGAAAATATGTATACCAGCACAGAGGCCGACAGGATTTTTGTTATGTAATATTTTGTTTATTATTGTAAGTTGACTTGGCAAATTGTAAAATGACTCTTGTATATAAAGGAGGTCATTATAGACATTTAAGAAAAAAAGTGATGAAGGGCATAAAGAAAATTATTACGAAGACCTAATGTGCGAATTATAGGTCAAGGGTATATGTAAAGTGATGAAGGGCATAAAGAAAATTATTACAAAGACCTAATGTGCGAATTATAGGTCAAGGGTATATGTAAAGAATAGAGCAAGAACCGGTACTGAATCTGGCATTGGAGATGCTATTGTAGAGCAGTACAAGTCATTGGATTAGTATAATCCTTATTGTAAGTCAGTGTCACTTCCCATTGAGCAGTAAGCTCTAGGCAATTGGCCTTCCTGCATGTGCAAGCCCCTATTGTAAGTAATATTCTCTTATTGGCCAATGAGTGAATATTGTGGGTCACAAATCCCACTGAGGTTTTTCCCACACCAGGTTTCCTCGTTAAACATCTTGTGTTATGGTGTACTTTTCATGTGGATGTTCTTGATTCTGTTTATTGCATTATTTCTTGCATACCGGTACACTGTTATATTATGTTCTGCATGTTTTAACTTAGGAAATTCTTATTAGCGGTTAGATACTGATTCACCCCCCCCTCTCAGTATCTGTGGGACCCCTAATAGAAAAACCACGGTGGGAAACCTTACCCACAATCAGATGATACTAGTGCAGATAGTATGTGTATACAAATGGGGTCAGCACATGCATAAAGTCCAAGCGCCTAGAGCTCACTGCTCAAACATAAATAGGAGTCACGCTAAGTACAATTGGATGGTTAAATCCAATAAAGATGTACTACTCAAAATAGCATCTTCCTATGTTGGATTCAGTACCGGTGTAGTTCTGATTGCCTTCACAAAAACTTTGCTTCACCTTCAAATGATGCTTGTGTGTATCGCTCTACTTAATCTCGCATACCTTCTTACAATTCCTTTTCTCAATCGCATACTGATCTTACAAATAAGATCTTACATATATACCATAACCTGTGACCAATTTTAGTAGGTCGACTCTAAGAGATATTACAATAAAACAATTACAAGTGAATCAATAATCGATGCAATATCTGATTCAACATGTCAGCTTAATGCATTTACAATAACAACAAAATCATCTCCAAAGCGTGTCGTGCTGATCTGGAATAGATAAGCCTATCGGTGCTTATTCTGGACCTATTTGTCGGTAACAACAAATATGAAAATATGAATATACCAATGAATAAATCTCCAAGACAAAGTATCCAAATGATGTCTTCAACATAACCAAGTGTTTTCCATGTCATTCCAAGTGTCAGTGAATAATATATCTTGCTGGTGAACCAGATACCAGTGACTCTGCATAAGGTCACTTGCTTGCCGGTGAACAATGCCAATCCTCCAAAGTGTCAGAGTTGTTAATAGGCATTGACATCACAAAACCATATCAGCATAACCAAAATACCAACAATCTCCCCCTTTGGCATTGATGGCAACACAAGATGGAAAAACCATTAAAGTGCCAAAATAGAAATGCCAAAATACCAATAAACCAACAATCTCCCATTAGAGATCATAACTAGAAATCAAAATTCAGATACAGAGAGTAATCAATCTCTCCCAAAGTAACAATCTCTCTCCCTAAGAGTAACATGTATTTTCCTCATGTTTTTCCATATCAATCTCTCCCCCTTTGACATCAAATGCCAAAGCCAATATAAAAGCCAGGTTCAAATACAAAATACCAACCAATTCAGTATGCCTACTACTCCCCCTGAGAAGTAGCTCTCCTCATCAAAGCTGGAGTAAAAGATTTCTCTGTTAATTCTATCAGTTGATTACAAACATCAAGTGTCTAAGTCTCTACCGGTGGGGGTATGACCCCAAGCTGATCTATGAGATATTCAAAAGTCTCCTTAGGCAAAGGCCTAGTGAAAATATCCGCAATCTGCTCTTTAGTATTCACATAAACTAGTTTTACTTCTTTTGCTTTAACATTCTCTTTCAGAAAATTCTGTTTGATAGAAACATGTTTAGTTTTAGAATGTAATAACAGATTCTTAGATATATCAATTGCTATAGTGTTATCACTATAGATAGTTATAGGTTCCTTGCATTTTACCTTTATGTCCTTCAACATTTTCTTAATCCATAATACCTATGTACAGTTGATTGTTGCTACAACATATTCTGATTCTACTGTTGATAAAGATGTGCAAGTTTGTTTCTAACTCAACCAATAAATTAATCTGCTTCCAAGAAAAAATTCTCTGCCGGTGATGCTTTTTCTATCATCCATATCTCCTGCCTGATTTATATCTGTGTATGTACATAATTCAAAGTTTTCATCTCTAGGATACCATAAACCAAGATTTGTAGTGCCTTGTAAGTATCAGAAAATCCTTTTTACTGTTGATTCATGATTTTCTCTAGGATTACTCTGAAATCTTGAAACAATACATACTGCATTCATAATATCAGGTCTTGTTTGTGTCAAATACAGTAAACCTCCTATCATAGATTTGTACCTAGTCGGATTAACAGGTGTAGATTCATCCCTTAGTGATAATTTGTCATTTGTAGTCATAGGTGTGCTTACCAGTTTAGAGTTCTCCATCCCAAATTTCTTTAGTAGTTCCTTTAAGTACTTGGATTGACTCAAGAATATACCTTTATTAGTTTGTGAAATTTGCAATCCTAAAAATAATTTTATCTCTCCAATCATAGACATTTCAAATTCTTGTTGCATTTCAATAGAAAAGTCTTTACATAATCCATCTTCTCCTCCAAAGATTATATCATCAACAAAAACTTCTATAACCAAGATTTCATCATTAGTCACTTTATAGTATAAGTTGTTGTCAGCATTACTTTTAGAAAATCCAATATTCAAAAAATATTTATCTAATCTAGCATACCAAGCTCTTGGAGCTTGCTTCAACCCATACAAAGCTTTCCTTAACCTGCAAACCATATCTTTATTATCTGTCAAAGAAAATCCATCAAGTTGCTCAATGTAAACTTCTTCTTCAAGATCTCCATTCAAAAATACACATTTAATATCCATTTGATATACTTTGTAGTTCTTGTGTGCTGCAAAAGCCAAGAATAATCTGACCACCTCAATTCTAGCTACCGATGCAAAGGTTTCATTATAATCAATTCCTTCTTTCTAAGAATATCCCTTACACACTAGTATTTATTTATTTTTGATTACCTTACCATTTTCATTAACTTTTTTTCTGAATACCCATTTTGTTCCAATCACATTTTTGTCTTTAGGCCGAGGAACTAATGTCCATGTGTTATTCTTCTCAATTTGTTCTAGTTCCTCTTCCATAGATTTAATCCAGTGCTTATCTTCACATGCCTCATTAATTCATGATGCTTCAATTTGATAAATAAGACATACCTCTTCATTTGCCAGTCTTCCTCTTGTCATAACTCCTTGATACTTGTTCCCAATTATCTAATTTTCTGAGTGATTCAGTCTTACATACTAGAGTGTGTCTTCATTTGTTGTTGTTCCTTAGTTACAGTGGAATTTTCTGATGATACCAGGGTAATTGGATCTTCATTTTGTACTGGTAGGTTCAATGTAGGTTCATTTGTCAGTATTTCTATTGCCGGTTCAGAGTCTATATACCTTCAAGTTCCTCTAAATTGGTCATCAATCTTCACATTTGTACTCTCAACAATTTTCTGCAATCTCTCGTTAAAACATCTATATGATTTTCTCTTAGATGAATAACCAACAAATATTCCTTCATCACTTCTAGGATCAAATTTGCCAATATACTCATCTCTTCTAATATAGCATTTACTTCCAAATATTCTCAAATATTTAAGAGTAGGAGTAATACCAAACCATAGTTCATGAGGGCTCTTACCGGTTTCACCTTTGATGTGAACTTTGTTGAATGTATAGACCGTTGTGCTTACTGCCTCTCTCCAATATACATGTGGTATATTTTCTTCAGATAACATACTTCTAGCTACATCCAAGATAGTATTGTTTTTCCTTTCTACAACTCCATTTTGTTGTGGTGTTTGGGGTGCTGATAACTGTCTTATGATTCCATTTACTTCAGTGAATGTATTAAATTCCTTAGATGTAAATTCACCTTCTTGATCTGATCTCAGACATTTGATTTTCTTACCAGTTTCATTTTCTACCATTAGCTTGAATAGTTTGAACTTCCCAAGTGCTTCTGATTTTTCTCTAAGAAAAGTAACCCAACACATTCTAGAATAGTCATCAATGATTAGCATGAAATATCTATCACCTTGTAAACTTTTAGTTCTAGCTGGACCACATAAATCAATGTGAATTAAGTCAAGAGCATTATTGGATTTTTCTGGAATACTTTTAAAAGATGCTCTAGCTTGTTTTCCAAATTGACATTCCTTACATACCAGATTGTGAGGTTTGACAATGTTAGGTAAGTCTTTAACTGCCTTAGTAGTACTGATTTTTACCATGCAATCAAAATTTACATGACAAAGTCTCTTATGCCATAGCCAACTTTCATCAATATGTGCAATCAAGCATGTCTTTTCATTGTTATTCAAATGAAAGATATTACCTCTAGTTTGATTACCGGTTGCAATTTCCAAACCAGTTTTGTTCATAATTTTGCATTTTCCATTCTTGAATTGTAACTAAAATTCTTTTTCAACTAATTGACCAACACTCAAAAGATTATGCTTTAAATCTTCTACATATTAAACATTGTCAGTATTATGCTTACCATCAAAAGATATAGTACCTTTTCCTTTGATCAAACAAGCTTTAACATCTCCAAATCTTACCAGACCTCCATTATACCCTTAAAAGTTCAAGAATTTGCTTTTATCACCAGTCATATGATGTGAACATCCTGAATCAATGATCCATTCATCCTTAACTTCAACTTTAGCTACCAGGGCCTTCTCTACTGGTTAAACAGTAGGTGTGAGTTGATCTTCTGTTATAGCAACAAAAACCCATCCATTGTTTGTTGGATCCTCATCAGAATCATTAGTGACTCCTTCATCAGCAAGATAACAAGATTTATCTTTATTCTTCTTAAATATGTATCTCTGATATTTAGGGTTAGGCTTGTATGTTCTTCTAGCTTCTTCTCTTAGTCTAGCATTTCTATCAGGGCATCTTGAAGCCATATGACCAATCTTATTACAGTTAAAACATTTAAAGGGTTCTTTACCTTCATACTTACTTCCAACTGGACTTTTAGGCATTTTCCTTGCAAATAGTGCCTCAAATTCTTCAAGTTCTTCATTTTATCTCCTACTTTCCTCAAGTTTTCTTGCATAAAAGGCTTTCCAATCAGATTTGTCAAATGATGGTGCAGATGATGTTGATGCCTTAAAAGCTAAATCTATCTTAAAAGTAGCAAAAAGACCAAATTCCTCAATTTCAAAAGCTTAAAGTTTTCCAATCAATGTATCCCTAGTTACTAATGCATTAGGCATTGTTCTTAACTCATTTATAGTAGTAACTTTCATTTTATATGTCGGTGGAAATCCTCTTAAAACTTTTGAAACAATTTCATCTTCACTTAAGGTTCCTCCACAATATTTAATACCCAAAACAATTTCATTAACTCTTTCCATAAAAGCTGAAATCCTTTCATCTTCTTCCATTTTCAGATTTTCATACCTGACCCAGAAGCTTTCAAGTTTTGCAATTTTGACTTTGGAATCTCCTTCATTCAATGTTTCCAAATGATCCCAAATAGCTTTAGCAGTAGACCTATTTGATAATCCCATGATTTGCTAATCTAATAATGCACTCAAAAGTGCTTCCCTTGCTTTGCAATCATTTTCTTCATCTTTTACTAAGGTAGGTGGATTAGACTGACTTTGAGTAGGAGCAATATAGCCATTCTTTGTAACATCCCATATGTCCTTTCCAATGCAATTTAGATGTGTCTCCATTTTGATCTTCCATATGCCATAGTCAGTTCCATCAAGTTTATCAATGTCCTTCCTGAAATAGTTAGTAGACATTGGATCCCCTCAAGATATTAAACTTCTGCAAAAAGAAGAATTCGCTCTGATACCAATTGTTAGGTCCCAGAGACAACTAAGAGGGGGGGGTGAATCAGTTGTCAAATAAATTCAAACCAAAAATAACTTAACCAACCTTAATGCTTAATATCGGTAAACCAAACTTTATGTCGGTAGGCAGTTTATCAGTTAATTGTAGTATCGGTAAAGATTAATGCATGAAATAGAAAGACAATAACATCCACAACACATAACACCAATATTTGTATGTGGAAACCCTGTAAGGGGAAAAACCACGGTGGGAAACCTTACCCACAATCAGATGATACTAGTGCAGATAGTATGTGTATAAAAATGGGGTCTGCACATGCTGAAAGGCCAAGCGCCTAGAGCTCACTACTCAAACACAAATAGGAGTCACACTAACTACAATTGGATGGTTAAATCCAATAAAGATGTACTACTCAAAATAACATCTTCCTATGCTGGATTCAGTACCAATGTAGTTTTGATTGCCTTCAAAAAAACCTTGCTTCGCCTTCAAATGATGTTTGCGTGTATAGCTCTGCTTAATCTCGCATATACCTTCTTACAATTCTTTTTCTCAATCGCATATCGATCTTACAAATAAGATCTTACATATATACCATAACCTATGACCAATTTTAGTAGGTCGACTCTAAAAGATATTACAATAAAACAATTACAAGTAAATCAATAACCGATACAATATTCGATTCATCATGTCGGCTTAATGCATTTACAATAACAACAAAATCATCTCCAAAGTGTATCGTGTTGATCTGGAATAGATAAGTCTGCCGGTGCTTATTCTGGACCTATTTGCTGGTAACAACAAATATGCAAATACGAATATACCAATGAACAAATCTCCAAGACAAAGTGTCGAAATGATATCTTCAACATAACCAAGTGTTTTCCATGTCATTCCAAGTGCCAGTGAACCAGATACCGGTGACTGTGCATAAGGTCACTTGCTTGCTAGTGAACATTGTGAATCCTCCAAAGTGCCAGAGTTGTTAATAGGTGTTGACATTAATGACAAAACCATATCAACATAACTAAAATACCAACATATATATCTAAAATTATTCTATTTAGGACAATCGGTATTAATGATGGGAAAGAACAAGCAAGGAATGGTGGAACAAAGGAAGCATATGAATAAATTGCATGACATAAGAACAATGGGACAAGAAGGTACGCCATCCTCAAAATCTCAATTTGATTTACCAAATGAACATAATGCAATTGAAGAAGAGATCGCAATGAATAATCAAATAAATGATAAATATGCACCAACAACATTTGATTTATCATATGTACCTAATGCATGCAATGATGTGATAAACCTAGAGGATCCAGTTAATGTTGAGAGGGGGGTGAATCAATATTAACAAAACCTAAAACTTTCAACACCAAAACAAACTTATCTTAGATCTAAAAACATTCAACACTTAAACCAAATGTTCATAATAGATTTCCTTATCAAATGTAGATAATCATTTCCTCTTATGCAAGCTTATTAATCAGATTAGCCATCAATTCAATATCAGATCAACAAACATAGTTACCAGCATATTAACTAATTAGAATGATTTATCAATCATATAATCATCAATACCGGTAACCACTTTAAGATCTCTGAAAAATAAACATAAACTGTCTTTACCGATTATCATAAATAAAACATGAACATCACAAGAAAAGCATACCACACATGAACACCATATTTTTCACATGGAAACCCAAATAGGGAAAAACCACGATGGCAATTGGTAACCACAAATATTTTGCACTTTTTCAGAATGCACCCTATTAGGAGCCAAGCCCGATTAGAAGCTTACAATGATGCCCTGTTAAGAGTAGACTATGTTAGGAGTCACTCGGTTAAGAGATTTACCTCAGCCCTTTTAGAAGCTTTGATCTGTTAGGATCAACATCGCAAGAGGGTTTAGAACTCAGATATTGAGTCACCCTGTTAGGAGATTTTACAATGTGAGGCTTGTTAGGACCTACCCGGTTAAGGGATTTTAGTTGTTGTAATTGTTAGATAACAACAATGAATAATCTGTGTATAGCAATCTACTACTTGTTTGATTAGATCCAATTAAGTTCTAAGTCTACATCTCCTTGGTATATCTTCTCACACACACTGGTTTGGCTTCATAGACTTCTCAAAATCACCGACACTACAAAACATCAACCTTATTGACATAAATTTTACAACTAGGTCGGCATCAAAACCCTAAGACTTACTACATAGATTATCACATATCTTTACAACTCATTATAGATCATCATAGGGATCATTACAATCAATATCAGCCATTGAATGATCATAAATCATCATAGCAAATCGATCTGGTACAAAGTCAAGCCCTTAGCACATTCTGCTAAGCACTTTGCATATTCCTAAGAAATTCGTTCTCCAAATGCACCAAAACATATTTAAAACTCTTCACATAGTTTTTTCCTCATTATCATTGACACGTGAACTTGATGTAGATCACAACCATACCAAAAAACATTATAAGTTAAGAGAATTCTTTACCAATCCTTAAACCCTAGCAAAAATTCATTAGAAATTCAAACAATGCCTTCCAATAACCATCATAGGATGCGGTTCCAGTTATATACTCAAATCCATCATAAAAGCTTATGTATCAAACCACAAGTCACCAAACATCGCCAATCACCTGATTCCATCAAAACTTATCTACTTTACCAGTTAAGGTCCTAATTCATAGTCTTGCCAATAAACTCTGTCAAACTATCAAACTCTTACTCTGGTAGACCAAATCACTTAGCCAACAAGTCAATCACCAAAAACTAATTGTACACATTATTAAACATTACTTGAACCTCATTTCCATCAATGATAATAAAAATAATTGATCATGTCACCTTCCTCTACTAGTACAGTCATCCACCATCATCTCATCTTCACCATTTATGCCAAACATGCCAACAATCTTTGCCTTTGGCATTTATAGAAACACTAAATATCAACATACTTAACTCACATTGTTCCTCTTTATTCTAGACCTTCTCAACAACTCTTCTCTTCTCTGCTGCATCTCATCTGCCGGTTACACTATATCTACTCCAACTAATCATGTGTCTTCTCTTAATTATATTTCTTCTCCCCTTTTAACAACAATGACAAAGGTGCATAAGCATCAGAAATCATCAAGTCTACTACAGTTTCTATCTTCAACATGTCTGCAAACACATCTAAGTTGCTCCCCCTGCAGAGCAGCCTACATCTCATCAATCCAAAGTGAAAAATAGTCATGAAGCCCATTGGATTGATGCATCCTGTATTCTAGTTTTTTCTGACTAGGGGTCTAACCCCTAATTTACCTCTGAGATACTCAAAGGTTGTCTTTGATAATGGTTTTGTAAAAATATCTTCTAACTTCTCTTTTCTTGTCGCATACTCCATGTGGACTTGTTTCTCCTATACTCATTCCCTTGGAAAAAGATATTTCAATTATATGTTCTTTGTTCTTGCATGTAACACATGATTTTTTGAAATATTGATTGCACTAGTATTATCATAGTAAATAGTTACAGGTTCAGACATATCAAATCTAAATCCTTCAAGCACATGTCTCATCCATATTGCCTGCATGTAATTCATTGATGCTGCAACATACTCTGCCTCTGCTGTTGACTGAGAAACACAAGTTTGCTTCTTACTTGTCCAAGCAACTAATGTACCTCCAAGAATAAAAGCTCCACCAGTAGTGCTTTTCTGGTCATCTACATTGCATGCCCAATTTGCATCAGTAAACACATCCAAAGAGAAATTTCCTTTATAAGGATACCACAAACCATAATCTACTATGGCTTCTAGGTATCAGAATATCCTTTTCACCACTACCAAGTGAGTCTCCTTGGGATCCTTTTGAAATCTAGCAACCAATACAATAACATGTGCAATATCCAATTTGCTATGAATGACATAATGCAATTTACCAATCATAGACCTGTGTTCTTTCTCATCCACAGATGGTGAGTCATCTTGCTTAGACAACTTGCAGCATGTCACCATTGGAGTAACAACTAGTATACAATCTTCCATGCCAAATGTTTTAAACACCTCTCTAACATACTTACTCTGGCAGATAAAAAGTCCACTATCCAACTATTGGACCTGCAACCCAATAAAAAATTTAATCTCTCCAATAAGAGACATCTCAAATTCTTTTTTAATCTCCTCAAAAAAATCCATGCATAAGTCATCATTACCACCAAAGATAATGTCATCCACAAATACTTCAGCTATCAATACTTTCTCTCCATTAGTCTTTAGATATATGTTATTGTCCTCACTGGTATGCTATAATCCTTTCATGATCAGGTGTGCATGCAACCTTTCAAACCATGCTCTCAGTGCTTGTTTCAATCCATACAATGCCTTATGTAGTTTGCCAACCATATCTTTGTCTTCAGACAAACAAAATCCATCTGGTTGTTCTATGTATACTTCTTCTTCAAGGATGTCATTGAGAAAAGTTGATTTAACATCCATCTGATAGACATTAAATCATTTAAAATAAGCATAAGAAAGTCGCATTCTTACTCTTTCCAATCTCGGCATAGGTGCAAAGGTTTCACCATAATCTTCTCCTTCTTGTTCATAGCCTTTCCAAACCAATCTTTTTTTATTTCTCACAACATTTCCTTCTTCATTTAACTTGTTTCTAAATACCCATTTGGTTCCAATCACATTCTTGTCTTCTGGTTTGGGAACAAGTTTCCATGTCTTATTCTTCTCTATTTGATCTAACCCCTGATTCATTGCACTAATCCAATCATCATCCTTTAATGCCTCTCTTAGAGTGCCTATTTTGCACTCTTTTGGAATGCACCCTATTAGGAGCCAAGCCCGATTAGAAGCTTACAATGATGCCCTATTAGGAGTAGGCCCTATCAAGAGTCACCTGGTTGAGGGATTTAACTCAATATTGTTAGAAGCTTTGATCTGTTAGGATAAACCTCGCAAGAGGATTTAGAACTCATATATTGAGTCACCATGTTAGGGGATTTTACAATGTGAGGCTTTTTAGGACCTACCTGGTTAAGGGATTTCAGCTATTATAATTGTTATAGAACAATAGTGAATTATCTGTGTATAGCACTCTACTGCTTGCTTGATCAAATCTAATTAAGTTCTAATTCTGCATCTCTCTTATAGATCTTCTCACACACACTGGTTCGGCTTCACACACTTCTCAAAATCACCGACACTACAAAACATCAACCTTGCCAACATAAATAACTTTTACAACTAGGTTGGCATCAAAACCCTAAGACTTACTACATAGATCATCACAAATCTTTACAACTTATTACAAATCATCAGAGGGATCATTACAATCAATTACAAATCAATATCAAACATTAAATGATCATAAATCATCATAGCAAGTCGATCTAGTAAAAAGTCAAGCCCTTAGCACATTCTGCTAAGCACTTTGTACATTCCCAAGAAATTCGTTCTCCAAACACGCCAAAACATATTTCAAACTCATCATGCAGTTTTTGTCACGTTATCATCAACACGTGAACTTGATGTAGATCACCGCCAAACCAAAAATAATTACCGGTTAAGAGAATTATTTACTAGTCCTTAAACCCTTCTTAAACCTTGGCAAAACTTCATTAGAAATTCAAAACATGCCTTCCAATAACCATCATAGGATGCAGTTCTAGTTACATACTCAAATCCATCATAAAAGCTTATGTATCAAACCACAAGTCACCACACATCGTCAATCACCCGATTTCATCAACACGTATCTTCTTTACCGGTTAACGTCCTAATTCGCAGTCTTGCTGGGAAACTCTGTCAATCTGTCAAACTCTTACTCGAGTAGACCAAATCACTTATGCAACAAATCAATCACCAAAAAAAAATGTATACATCATTAAACATTAGTTGAACCTAATTTCCATCAATGACAATAAAAATAACTAATCACATCATCTCCTCTACTGATACAGTCATCCACCATCATCTCATCTCCATCAGTTATGCCAAACATGCCAACAAACTCCCCCTTTGAAATTGCTAGAAACACTAAATATGAACATATTTAACTCACATTGTTCCACTCTATTCTAGACCTTCTCTGCAACTCTTATCTTCTATGTTGCATCTCATATGTCGGTTACACTATATCTACTCCAACTAATCATATGTCTTCTCTTAATTATATTTCTTCTCCCACTTTGAAAACAATTCCAAAGGTGCATAAGCATCACAAATCATCAACTCTGCTATAGTTTTTGTCTTCAAAATGTCTACAAATACATCTAAGTTGCTCCCCCTGTAGAGTAGCCTACATCTCATCAATACAAAGTGAAAAAAGGTCATGAAGCCCACTGGATTGATGCATCCTACATTCTAGTTTTTTTTTGAGTAGGGGCCTGACCCCTAATTTATCTCTGAGATACTCAAAGGTTGTCTTCGATAATGGTTTTGTGAAACTATCTCCTACCTACTCTTTACTTGTCACATACTCCATGCAAACTTGTTTTTCCTGTACTCGTTCCCTTAGAAAATGATATTTAAATTCTATGTTCTTTGTTCTTGCATGTAACACATGATTTTTTGAAATATTGATTGCATTAGTATTATCATTGTAAATAGTTAGCGGTTCAGACATATCAAATCTAAATCCTTCAAGCACATGTCTCATCCAAATTTCTTGCATGCAATTCATTGATGCTGCAACATACTCTACCTCTCTTGTTGAATGAGAAGCACAAGTTTGCTTCTTACTTGTACAAGCAACTAATCTGCCTCCAAGAAGAAGAGCTCCACCAGAAGTGCTTTTTTGGTCATCTACATTGTCTACCCAATCTGCATTAGTAAACACATCCAAAGAGAAATTTCCTTTATAAGGATACCGCAAACCTTAATCTACTATGCATTTCAGGTACCGAAATATCCTTTTCACCACTACCAAGTGAGTCTCATTGGGATCCTTTTGAAATCTAGCAATCAATCCAACAGCATGTGCAATATCCGGTCTACTATGAATGACATAATGCAATTTACCAATCATTGACCTGTATTCTTTCTCATCCATAGATGGTGAGTCATATTTCTTAGACAACTTGCAGCCTATCACCATCAGAGTACCAACCGGTTTACAATCTTCCATGCTAAATGTTTTCAACACCTCTTTGACATACTTACTCTGACAGATAAAAATTCCACCATCCAATTGCTGGACCTGCAACCCAATAAAAAATTTAATCTCTCTATTAAGAGACATCTCAAATTCCTTTTTCATCTCCTCAGCAAAATCCATCCATAAGTCATCATTACCACCAAAGATAATGTCATCCATAAATACTTAAGCTATCAATACTTTCTCTCCATTAGTCTTTAGATATATGTTACTGTCCTCACTGGTATGTTGGAATCCTATCTTGATCAAGTGTGTATGAGACCTTTCAAACCATGCTCTTGTTGCTTGTTTCAATCCATACAGTGCCTTATGTAGTTTGCAAACAATATCTTTGTCTTCAGACAAAGCAAATCCATCTGGTTGTTCTATGTATACTTCTTCTTCAAGGATGTCATTCAGAAAAAATGATTTAACATCCATCTGATAGACTTTAGATCCTTTAAATGCAACATAAGAAAGTAGTATTCTTACTCCTTCCAATCTCACCATAGGTGCAAAGGTTTCACCATAATCTTCTCCTTCTTCTTGTGCATAGCCTTTGCAAACCAATCTTGTTTTTTTTCTCACAAAATTTCCTTCTTCATTTAACTTGTTTCTAAACACCCATTTGGTTCCAATCACATTCTTGTCTTTCGATCTGGGAACAAGTTTCCATGTCTTGTTCTTCTCTATCTGATCTAACTCCTCATTCATTGTACTAATCCCATCATCATCTTTTAATGCCTCTCTTACTATTCTTGGCTCAATACTAGAAATCAGACAAGGATTTTCACTTATTTTCATCCTTGTTTGTACTCCAACATTTTTATCTTCAATTATTTGTTCTTCTGAGTGATTTAATCTGACGTACCTTGGAATAACTGATTTTGATGTTGTGCTTCCTACTTCGTGTTCTTCATCTTCTTCATCACTCTTTGATTTTATGGGTTGAGTACATATTTCTGCAACTTTTTTCTCATCAGTCTTCTACACTTTTGGTTCTATGAACACAAGTCTTTCTTCATCTTTCGCAGGCTCAAATCTATTGGACTCACCAAATTTCTCAAGGAGTTCATCTATCTTCACATTAGCACTCTTAATGATCTTTTTAGTTCTCTTGTTATAATATTTAAATGCCTTACTTTTTGTAGAGTAACCAAGAAAAATGCCTTCATCACACTTAGCATCAAATTTTTTAGTGTAATCATCTCTCTTAATATAACATTTACTCCCAAAGATTTCAAAATAGTTTACACTAGGAGTCTTTCCATGATATAATTCATAAGGTGTTTTGTTGTTACCTTTTTTGACAAGTACCCAGTTCAAAGTATAAACATCAGTGTTGACTTATTCTCTCCAAAAAATCTTTGGTACTTCAGCTTGTATCAACATGGTTGTAACAACTTCAACAATTGTTCTATTCATTCTCTCTGCTATCCCATTTTGTTGTGGAGTTCTAGGAGCTAACATCTGCCTCTTAATTCCTTGTTCATCACAGATATTCACAAACTTATTAGAAGTAAATTCACCTCCCCGGTCAGATATTAAACATTTTAGATTATTCTTGGCATCTTTCACAACAAGAGCTTTAAATGCTTTAAACTTACTAAAAGCCCTAGACTTTTCTCTCAAAAAAGTTACCCACATCATTTTGGGATAACCATCAGTAAAGATCATAAAATACTTATCACCAAAATAGTTGTTAGTCCTCATAGGACCACAAAGATCAGTATGAACCAAATCAAGAATATTCTCTGAATAAAAAGACTTACTCTTAAAGGATACAGAGGTCATCTTACCCATCTGTCAATCCTTTCATAGCACATTATCTCATTTCACAAGATGGGGCAAACTTCTAACAATACTTGACTTACTAACTTTAATCAAATTGTCAAAATTGACATGACAAAATCTCTTGTGCCACAAGCAGCTGTCTTCAATATTTACCACCAAACAATTATTTACATTAGTATTCAGATGAAATAAATTACCTCTAGTCTACTTCCCAGTACCAATCAATTCTCCATTATTTCAAAGAATCCTGCACATTCCACTTTTGAATTCAAGTAGATATTCCTTATCATTAAGTTGTCCACCACTCAAGAGGTTATGATTTAGTCCTTCAACCCAAAATACATCATCTGCATTACTCTTCCCATTTAATGAAATTGATCCTTACCTTTAACCATGCAGGGAGAGTTATTACCAAATCTTACAACACCTTCGTCAAACTCTTCAAGGAATAGGAACTTACTTTTGTCACTGGTCATGTGGTGTGAGCAACCACTATTTATTATCCATTCATCATTTTTATCCATATGAGACACAAAAGCCTTCTCATCAGTTAGATCCTCCTTCACAGCAATAAATACTATCTCCTCATTGTCATCATCTTCTGATTCATCATTGGTCACACCTTCATCCACTGCACCATAACAATGTTTCTTTCTTTTTCCTTTGAATCTCCTAAACTTATCTTCCTTATCAGTGTTATGACAATTAACAACTATGTGTCCAATCTTACTACAAGAGAAACACTTAAAGAGTAATTTACCTTTATATTTACTTGTTCCTCTAAGAAATCTTGTAGCCAATAATGCCTCAAGTTCCATCAAATGATCTTCATCATCACCATCACCTCTGCTACTGCCATGACTAGACCTACAATCATGAATATGAAAAATATGTTTTCCTTTCCTTGTTGATGTACTAGTTACTTAAGCCTTAAAGGAAAATTTAGAAGGTTTGGAAACACTATTATCATAATTATTAAGTTCAAATGCATTTAACTTTCCAATTAAAGTATCAATAGTAACTTTATCTTTTGAAATTGATCTCATTTCTTGAATAGCAGAAACTCTGATAGAATACTGCATTAAAATAGTTCTAAGCATTTTGATGCAGAGGAAGGGTGTGATAAATGAAACTTTAATATTTATAAGGGAAATACAAGGTTCAAACCCCTAGGCCTACTAGCACCCAAATGGCTCAAATAGGTCAAATGCAAACCAACACTTCTCCAAATGATTCCAAAGGTATGGAATGTTTTTAAAACCTCAAAATATGGTTTGTCAACTAGTTTTGTGGTTCTCAAAAAAATTTTAAGTGCAAAGCCCTCTTTTTAGCCTTCTAGGCCTATTTGCCCAATTAGCCCTCCAGCGAGGAAAATGAATTGTTTTCACCCAACTTTTCCAAACAAATAAACAAAAAAATTATATATTCAAAAACCCATGTGGCTTCCCTTTAACATATCAAAAGCTTGCATATGGTTTTTTTGGAAAGTATATGTTGTCCTGCAACTATGCATTGTTTTTAGACCCAAAAAGTGGCAAATTTACAAAGGAAGTATATACTATTTTAACTCCCTGACTCCAAAACTCTCAAAATTCATCCAATATGGTTCAAAACTAAGGAAAATGCAACTAAATTCAAGGTTTAACCTTCTTAGATGCAAGATCTCAATTTTAGCCTCCCACAAACCCTTAAAAGTAGGGTTTCTCACATACCCTTCTTCCAAACTCTATACCACCCAACTGATGATGGATTCACCTTCAATAGGACATGTCTTGACACTATCAATCATAAAATATACCCCTCCTTAAGGCAGATTTTCTACTTCTTCTCCTTAGCAAGCAATTTCAATGCAATTTACTCATTGTTTTATGGTGATCACCCTTGTCTCGACCTCATCTACACATAACCTATTATATTTCTATAATGCAAGGTAGAAATATGTCATTCCATGAATTTTAGTCCTGAAGAATTCATGGAATGAGTCCATTCATTGAGAAACTACCAACTGTTGTGAAAAATGCAAGTAAACTGTGAGGACAGTCAACCCAAACGTGTATAACTAAAACCAAAAATGAATCTTCAATGCATAAAATAGTGTATCTATGGTTCCTACAAGTTTTCAAAGCATTAGAGATTAATACCACCAATTAAAACCAAAATTATAATGCACCAAATATAAAAAATGGCAGAGAATAAAGTGTTTTACTGATTTTCTTGGTTCTCAGTCTGTACACCAGCATGATCTTCTGTAGAAAGCATTACATGAACCTTTTATAATTTCCCCCTAACTATAAGAACCAATTTAGATTGGTTACATTTCATGGTTAAAGCATTTAAATTCTAAAAACTAATTTCCCCCCAAAACTACCTAGTCGTTGCCTTTCAAATATTCAAATTTGTCAAGTATGCAAAATGACATAATTTGATCAAAAACTCCTAATTGCTGACACTCAAGGCCATGAAATGTTTTATTAAACTTTTCTAAACCTTCTAGACTCTCTAATACCTAAATTCCTATTACATCCTTTTGTTGGTCCTAAGGTCCTTACTAGGCCCTTTAGGACTGTGAGATTTTGCCAAGATCAAGAGGCAATGGAAAGCACAAATAAGAGAGAACAAAATAGAATGACAAGAACAAAACTGTATTCTCATCAATATGCAAATGATCAATTGGATTAACCAATAAAATGAATATAGGCCTGCTTATATAGGCAAGGCCATATGGATGTACGAGCACACAAATATGACATGTGGCTCAATGAGAAACAAGGGTAGGTAAGAAATACTAAGGGTAGGTAGGAGAAATAATATAATATTCCACAAGAGGTGGATGACCCACCAAATGTGGCGTGTAACAGCAAAATAGGACCACAAAAGGTGGAATTTCTCCTACAAGCACTATCCCTATGTGCACACTTCCCTAAGTGTCTCAAATCCAAACTACGAAGAGATGCATTATCCTAAGTTAACTTAATTAAAGTGTAATAATATCCAAAATGAATATTTATTTACACCAACAAGGACAAATTACAAACTTATTACATTTTTCATCATAAAAAGCCATAATGGGCTTCAATACATCATAGTTTATTGTTACTTCACTCCTAAGACCTTCAAAAGTCTTTAATGGCTTCATTGAGTTCTTTGGTCTTCTAAGTGCACTTGCACCACATTTTCCTAACAATAGTATCATCTTCAATCTTATTTCCGACACTCTTTATTCCACCTACAATTTCCTTAATGCTTTGTCCATATTGAGTTATGTTGTCACCGTCAACCTTTTTCATATTATAAATTCTTCCTCTCACACTCTCTTCCTTTTCCCTTTGTACATGTTCATCTCCTCCATAGATTAAATTTAATTTCTCCCATACTTTATTTGCAATTTCTAATCCACGAACATCAATCTATTCAGAGTCAGATAGAGTACTAACAATTGCTTCAAGAGCCTGAATGTTTTTGTGCTATTCTTTGATCTCATCTGGTGTCAAGGGACTAGTAGTAGGTACAACATACTTGATTATCACATGATTCCGGTACTGTGAACCAATTCCTCTAATCTAGATCTTCTTTCGATCACTCCATATCTGGTAGTTATCCTTGTTAAACTTGGGACCCTCCTTCTTCATCATCTTTCACAGAATATTTTCCTCAAGCTGTTAGGCTTTATGCACATAGAGGACCAATGCTCTGATACCAATTAATAAAACTAGAGTATCTACTTAATACTAAGAGGGAGTGAATCAGTATTAACAAAAACTAAAACTTTCAACACCAAAACACTTATCTCAAATCTAAAAACATTCAACACTTAAAACAAATATTCATAACAAATTTCCTTATCAGATATAGATAATCATTTCCTCTTATGCAATCTTATTAATTGGATCAGCCATCAATTCAATATCGGATCAAAAAACATAGTTACCAACTTATTAACTAATCAGAATGCTTCATCAATCATATAATCATCAATATCGGTCACCACTTTAAGATCTCTGAAAAACAAACATAAACTCCTTTACTGGTTATCAAAAATAAAACATGAACATCACAAGAAAAACATACCATACATGAGCACCATGTTTTTTACATGGAAACCCAAATAGGGAAAAACCATGGTGGGAATTGGTACCCACAAATATTTTGCACTCTTTCAGAATGCACCCTCTTAGGAGCCAAGGCCAGTTAGAAGCTTACAATGATGCCCTATTAGGAGAAGACCCTGTTAGGAGTCACCCGGTTAAGGGATTTACCTCAGCCCTGTTAGAAGCTTTGATATGTTAGGATCAACCTCACAAGAGGATTTAGAACTCAGATATTGAGTCACCCTATTAGGGGATTTTACAATGTGAGGCTTGTTAGGACCTACCTAGTTAAGGGATTATAGATGTTGTAATTGTTAGAGAACAACAGTGAATGATCTGTGTATAGCACTCTACTACTTGCTTGATCAAATCCAATTAAGTTCTAAGTCTGCATCTCTCTTGCATATCTTCTCACACACAGTGGTTAAGCTTCACACACTTCTCAAAATCACCAACACTACAAAACATCAACCTTGCTAACAAAAATAACTTTTACAACTAGGTCGACATCAAAACCCGAAGACTTACTATATAGATCATCATAGATATTTACAACTCATTACAGATCAGCATAGGGATCATTACAATCAATTACAAATCAATATCGGCCATTGAATGATCATAATTCATCATAGCAAGTTGATTTGGTACAAAGTCAAACCCTTAGCACATTTTGCTAGGCATTTTACACATTCCCAAGAAATTCATTCTTGAAATGCACCAAGATATCTTTTAAAATCATCACACATTTTGTGTTGTGTTATCATCAATACTTGAACTTGATGTAGGTCACTGCCAAACCAAAAATCATTACTGGTTAAGAGAATTATTTACCAGTCCTTAAACTCTTCTTAAACCCTAGCAAAACTTCATCAAAAATTCAAAACATGTCTTCTAATAACCATCATAGGATGCGGTTCCGATTACATACTCAAATCTATCAAAAAATCTTATGTATCAAACCACAAGTCACCAAACATCGCCAATCACCCGATTCCATCAAAAATTATCTTTTTTATTGGTTAAGGTCCTAATTCATAGTCTAGGCGGTAAACTCTATCAAACTATCAAACTCTTACTCCGGTAGACCAAATCACTTAGCCAACAAGTCAATCACAAAAAACCAATTGTAAACATCATTAAACATCAATTGAACCTAATTGGCATCAATGACAATAAAAATAATTGATCATGTCATCTTCCTCTACTGATACAGTCACCCACCATCATCTCATCTTCATCAATTATTCCAAACATGCCAACATGATGAACATACACCGACTATATTTGATGTGATGAATGAACCTAATGCATGCAATGCACTAATGTTAACACCTCCTAGAATCATTTGCAGGAAACCAAAGTATCTAATTGACATCGATGAGAAAATTTTGAAGCCATTGCCCGATAAAATGAATGAACAAACTTGTAGCAGAATGGTTAAAAGAATATGGAAAAACTATTTTGAAAACTTAAATCAAACTACAAGATGCCAATTAATTGGTGAAATGATTAAAAAATGTGAATTTTAGAGAGACAATGAAAATTCTAGGTCTAAGATCATTCGAAAGTAATAGCGAAAGAACTATTGCGAGAAATATATTTGATGCATATCAAGCTATTGGTTCAAAATCACATACTAAATATTCTAATGTTACTCAATGTGTTATTACATCAACCATAATGAGCAAGAAAATTAAAAAAAATTGTTTGATAAGTGTAGCTAGGAATTTGGAAATCATCAAAGCAAATAGCAAATTAGCCTAGCTCAATCATGAAAACTGAAATGCAGTGATAACAATCCTAATTACACTCAATGAAAACATGAAAACAAGACATTCAAGATTGAAAACTAAGCAAACCAAATGCAGATGTCTCCTTCATGTGGCTCCATTGTCCTTCTTTCTCCTTCAAATAGCTTTATTTGTGGATCTCACCTACTAGTGCATAAACATGATGTGAAAGCAAGTAGACAAGACGATAGCGCAAGAATACTAGAAGCGTGATTGATTCAACCAGGTAGTAGTCTTGATTGAAGAAATTCATCCAACTTATAGACAAATTGGAGAAAAGATCAGATTAGCATGAAAGTGATTCGAATGGAAATTCAAATCAAGAATAGCGAAATTATGACAAGTGTATGACAAATTGCTATGCAAGGATTTATGACGATTTATGACAAGATTTTGAAATAGAAATAGACATTTAGGAATTTAGGAGAAATTAGAAAATTAGGTTAGAAATGATGACTTGGAAATTAGAAAATTGATGAAAATTAGGTAAATTAACTAATAATTTCTCATTCATTAATTAATTTACAAAAAGAGGAGGAATTAATTAGCCAATTAAATAAATATTTAATTGTGACAAACAAGACTTAGGATAGATAAATAAATCATTTATCCTAAAGAGAAAATGGAGAGAAAATGACAAACAAGGTTAAATGAATAAATCATAAAACCCTAGAAGATAAATTAGAAATGCAAGGATGATAATTAGGTCTTGATGTAAGATTGATTTGATGTCGATTCGATCATGATTTTGAATTGATAAATGATTCATACTGATAAGTGATTTGATTGACAAATGTACCAATTTACGCACAAGAAACATCGATTTTGAATTGATAAATGATTCATACTGACAAGTGATACTGATAAATGTAAATTAATGTAGCTAGGAATTTGGAAATCATCAAAGCAAATAGCAAATTAGTCTAGCTCAATCACAAAAATTGAAATGCAGTGATAACAATCCTAATTACACTCAATGAAAACATGAAAACAAGACATTCAAGATTGAAAACTAAGCAAACCAAATGCAGATGTCTCCTTCATGTGGCTCCATTGTCCTTCTTTCTCCTTCAAATAGCTTTATTTGTGGATCTCACCTACTAGTGCATAAACATGATGTGAAAGCAAGTAGACAAGACGATAGCGCAAGAATACTAGAAGCGTGATTGATTCAACCAGGTAGTAGTCTTGATTGAAGAAATTCATCTAATTTATAGACAAATTGGAGAAAAGATCAGATTAGCATGAAAGTGATTCGAATGGAAATTCAAATCAAGAACAGCAAAATTATGACATGTGTATGACAAATTGCTATGCAAGGATTTATGACAAGATTTTGAAATAGAAATAGACATTTAGGAATTTAGGAGAAATTAGAAAATTAGGTTAGAAATGATGACTTGGAAATTAGAAAATTGATGAAAATTAGGTAAATTAACTAATAATTTCTCATTCATTAATTAATTTACAAAAAGAGGAGGAATTAATTAGCCAATTAAATAAATATTTAATTGTGACAAACAAGACTTAGGATAGATAAATAAATCATTTATCCTAAAGAGAAAATGGAGAGAAAATGACAAACAAGGTTAAATGAATAAATCATAAAACCCTAGAAGATAAATTGGAAATGCAAGGACGACAATTAGGTCTTGATGTAAGATTGATTTGATGTCGATTCGATCATGATTTTGAATTGATAAATGATTCATACTGATAAGTGATTTGATTGACAAATGCGCCAATTGACGAGGAACAATGACTAATTGATCCAAATTGACATGATTAAGAAGGACGACGATTGATGTCAAATTGATCGTAAAATGACAAAAATGACAATGATCGATGACAAAATAGATTGCAAAATGACAAGATTGAAAATGACCATGATCGATGACAAATTGATTGCAAAATGACAAGATTGAAAATGACCATGATCGATGACAAATCAATCGCAAGATGACAAGATTGGAAATGACAACAATCAATGACAAATCGATCGCAAAATGACAAGATTGATAAGAGGACAAAACCCTAATTAGGTCATCGATTAGGATTGATGATGTCCAAAATATGACAAATGAGCACGCACATTGATACGACAGGATAAGATTGACCAAAATCATGACTGAAGATTGTTGTCGAAAAGAACAAATTTGAAAGTGAGACAACTGAAGAATGCAGAAGAAGGACTCGATGCTCGCAAATGATAAAGACCAAGTGCGTGACATAGGAGAAATGTTAATGCGATGCAAAAACCCTAAAATAAGGCAATGCGCAAATGTTAAAGTATGATTCCGCAATCGTTGACCATTTTTAGACGTCTACATTTTGCCCCTCTTTGAGACAATGCGATATTAAGCATTGTTTCAAAGAACAATAATGAAAATGCCCTAGACACTGACAATGACATATGCATGCCCCCTCGAGGAATTGGCCGGAAACATCCAGAAAAGAGGCCAATTGATCGATAAGAATGATAGAACATGATAGGAGCAAACAGATTGAAAATCAGAGATCAGATATATGAATGACAAGCAATTGAAGGTGCAAAAGACTGCGACCGACATGAGATGGAGAGAGTGCACGTCCATCTATGCACTGACAAAGATCTATAAATGAGACAAAGAGAGTGAAAATTGCTCATTTGCACTAGCCCAAGAAGAGGATTTGTTGCTCTGGAAAAGGACACTTGCAGAGAGATGGCGAACATTCCAATGGAAGATCACCTCGGAGAACATGTACACACCTACAGATGACCGGATGACGTGGGAGAAACGGTATGTATCTCAAAAACCCATATTGTCAATTTTATGAATTTGACTTGCTTGCAGGACATTGCGGGGCCCACAGGGAATGCAGAAACTAACTTCTGTGCCTGTGTGAGTGCATCCTGCGCTTGTGTAAGGTAACCTAATTAGGACAAGATTGATAAGAGGACAAAACCCTAATTAGGTCATCGATGTCCAAAATGATGACAAATGAGCTTGCTCATTGATACGACAGGATAAGATTAACCAAAATCATGACTGAAGATTGTTGTTGACAAGACCAAATTCGAGAGCGAGATAAATGAAGAATGTAGAAGAAGGACTCAATGCTTGCAAATGATAAAGACCAAGTACGCAACATAGAAGAAATGTTAATGCGATGCAAAAACCTAAAATAAGGCAATGCACCAATGTTAAAATACAACTCCGCAAGCGTTGACCAGTTTTAGATGTCTACATTTTAAAACCCTACAAAAGCGCAGAAGACCCTACACAAGCACAGGATGCGCTCACACAAGCGCAGAAGTCACTTTCTACATTTTCTGTGGGCCCCGCAATGTCCCGCAAGCAAGTCAAATTCATGAAATTGACAATATGGGTTTTTGAGATGCATACCGCTGCTCCCATGTCGTCCGGTCGTCTATAGGTGCGTACACATTCTCTGAGGTGATCTGCCATTGGAATGTCTGCCATCTCTCTGCAAGTGTCCTTTTCCAGAGCAACAAATCCTCCTCTTTGGCTAGTGCAAATGAGCACTTTTCACTCTCTTTGTCTCATTTATAGATCTTTGTCAGTGCATAGATGGACATGCACCTTCTCCCTCTTATGCTGGTCATGATCTTTTGTACCTTCCATTTCTTTTCCTTCATGCATCTGGTCTCCGATTGTCAGTCTGTTTGTTCCTATCGTGTTCTATCATTCTTATTGATCAATTGGCCTCTTTTCTGGATGTTTCCGGCCAATTCCTCGAGGGGACATGCATATGTCATTATTATTGTCTGGGGCATTTTCATTATTGTTCTTTGAAACAACGCTTAAAATTGCATTGTCTCAAAGAGGGGCAAAATGTAGACACCTAAAAATGGTCAACGCTTGCGGAGTCATACTTTAACATTGGCGCATTGCCTTATTTTAGGTTTTTGAGTCGCATTAACATTTCTTCTATGTTGCGCACTTGGTCTTTATCATTTGTGAGCATTGAGTCCTTCTTCTGCATTCTTCATTTATCTTGCTCTCGAATTTGGTCTTGTCGACAACAATCTTCAGTCATGATTTTGGTCAATCTTATCCTGTCGCATCAATGTGCAAGCTCATTTGTCATCATTTTGGACATCGTCAATCCTAATTAGGGTTTTGTCCTCTTATCAATCTTGTCATTTTGTGATCGATTTGTCATCGATTGTTGTCCTCTTATCAATGTTGTCATCGATCATTGTCATTATCAATCTTGTCATTTTGCGATCGATTTGTCATTGATCATTGTCATTTCCAATCTTGTCATTTTGCGATCGATTTGTCATCAATCATGGTCATTTTCAATCTTGTCATTTTCCAATCTATTTTGTCATCGATCCTTGTCTTCTTGTCAATTTTGTCATTTTGCGATCAATTTGACATCGATCGTCGTCCTTCTCAATCATGTCAATTTGGATCAATTTGTCATTGTTCCTCAGCGCATTTATCAATCAAATCATTTATCAATTCAAAATCATGATCAAATCTTACATCAAATCAATCTTACATCAAGACCTAATTGTCATCCTTGCATTTCTAATTTATCTTCTAGGGTTTCATGATTTATTCATTTAACCTTGTTTGTCATTTTCTCTCCATTTTCTCTTTAGGGTAAATTATTTATTTATTTATCCTAAGTCTTCTTGTCACAATTAAATGTTTATTTAATTGACTTATTAATTCCTCCTATTTTTGTAAATTAATTAATGAATGAGAAATTATTAATTAATTTACCTAATTTGCATCAATTTTCTAATTTCCAAGTCATCATTTCTAACCTAATTTTCTAATTTCTCCTAAATTCCTAAATGTCTATTTCTATTTCAAAATCTTGTCATAAATCCTTGCATAGAAATTTGTCATAAATTGTCATAAATCGTCATAAATTCTTGCATAGCAATTTGTCATACACGTCATAATTTTGCTATTCTTGATTTGAATTTCCATTCAAATCACTTTCATGCTAATCTGATCTTTTCTCCAATTTGTCTATAAATTGGATGAATTTCTTCAATCAAGACTACTACCTGGTCGAATCAATCACGCTTCTAGTATTCTTGCGCTATCGTCTTGTCTACTTTCTTTCACATCATGTTTATGCACTAGTAGGTGAGATCCACAAATAAAGCTATTTGAAGGAGAAAGAAGGACAATGGAGCCACATGAAGGAGACATCTACATTTGGTTTGCTTAGTTTTCAATCTTGAATGTCTTGTTTTCATTTTTTCATTGAGTGTAATTAGCATTGTTATCACTGCATTTCAGTTTTCATGATTGAGCTAGGCTAATTTGCTATTTGCTTTGATGATTTCCAAATTCCTAGCTACATTAATTAAAAAAAATTGTTTGATAAGAAAAACAAGTAATTCATTAAACATAAGTAGAACAAAATTACATAAAGCATTAGATAGGGGGAGAAAATAGAGGATCCTAAAATAATTCTCTTTGGGAGATCTTGGGTAGACTACCACACAAAGACAAGATTCTTGTTGATGCATTGAGAACATTAATTGAACCTTTTTGGCATGATAGCACAAGGGTTTCGCCTAACCAAAGAGATATTGTTAGAAGGCAAATTAGATCAAGAAATCATGAGCCACATGCCAAACACTATTTGGATATGACTCAAAAAAAAATTTATGAAAGATTCCTTCAAAAGTTTCCTCAAATAAGAATTAGTCAAAGATTTTTTGAAATGGAAAAACTTTTTATGTTAATATTAATCATGTATGCACCACGTGTTCTTGTAGGATGCATATTGAATTTTCCATGCACTATGATATTTATCATCATATATGTTGTACTTTGCACACTAACAATGTTTTACAGGAATGCAATATACAACCACCTCCTAAGGCACCAAGAGAATTTATTTCAAGTGTGTTATGTAAAAGAGATGATGGTTGCATTTATTATAAGATGATGTGTTTGAAAGGTTATTGTGATACATGTGATGGTTTGCAACATTTGGCAAGATGTCTACATTTGGATAGCACACATGAAATTGGTAAGAAACTAGTATCTTTTGGAAAGTACAAGACAATGACATTTGGGGTTAAAGATAGAAAATAATTGAAGAGATGTGAGTTAGTGAAAAAGATATATGTGTAGCTGATTTTATGAGAACGTTTAAAGAGAAACTATTTTATGAGTACATAATGCATACACATAGAGCTTGGTGGTTAGATGAGCAATTCAAGTTATTCAAGGACACATTTTCTCTTGGTACCATTGTCTCTATAGTTGATTTTTCTGAAAATTATACACTACAATGTCAAAATTAAGTGCAATCTATGTATTATCATTCTACACAAGTCTCTATTTTTGTACACATAGCATTCATGCATGCATATGATAACACAAAGGAGGATAGAAAGGTTGTAAGAGAGTATCACTTCTACATAAGTGATGATCTTACACATTTGTCAAAGTTTATACAAGGATGCTTTAAATTTTTCTATGATAGTTTAAGGGGAAGGAACATACGATACAAGAAACACATAATATGGTCAGATAATTGCACCTCCCAATTCAAACATGCAAGGATGTTCTATTGGTTTAGTAGGATGCATGTGACAAGTGGTGTACAAAATTTTTGGAATTGAGTTGACAAATGCAACAACAATTGTGTGATGGTATAACTCTACAATGGGACCAGGTAATGCAGGTACGCCAATGGTTCATAGATATTTTTGGTTGATCACTAAATCTAACATTGAAAACTATGAAGATTGTTGTACAGTTGTAGGATCCAGTGACATGCACTCATTTTGAAGTTCAAATGCAAGTTCAACAGTAATTTATACTAGATAGATTGTATGTTTTTTCTCTTCATGTATGTATTTTTTATGGGAAGAATGTGAATTAGAAGAGTGGGTTGACAAATGGTCTTGTAGACTATTGCTTCCTATTGATACCTATCAAATTCCTAGAGCACTACAGTTGAACCAAATGGAAGCATCAGTTGATTTCGATCATGTATCCGACCCAATGGAACGAAGTGATTTTTTTGGGTAAATTTTATTGCAGGATATTTTTTTGGCTCAGTTTGTTACATCAAACATTATTTTTGGTATTAATTATCATTATATAATATGCAGGTTATGTGTATGTAGTTGTTTCAGAAGAGAAAAATGAAGAAGTAATGAATTACTTTTTGTGTTGTTGTATTGAGCCTAAGAGAAAATTGACAACCACAATCATTGATGGAGAGGGTATTGAGTATCCAGTAGGGTTTGTTGTCATGACAGGAACATGGCTTAGCAGATACCCTATCAATAATTTTGGTGTTTGGTTGCTCGAGGACTTTGAAACACATAGACATATTCTTCATTTCTCCAACCTTGTTGTTGCAAAAAATATTCATTTGATTACGTATCGTGGTAGACCTCATAACAAGATTTTATGGAAAGTTTGTGAATCTGACCACAAGGAAATACTTGACACAATATGGGTTAGAACCAATCCAAAAAGCTCACTTGATTGATTCTATAGTTTAGGGTAGAATGATTTTGAGAATTTTGTATATATCATCGATGAATTGTTCTATATTCATTTTTTTGTATATATAAATGCCCATGACCTGATTTATACATATTTAGGGGCATAATTTTGTGTATTTAAATGGCCATGAGCTGATTTGTACATATTTAGATGCAAAATTTTGTATATTTAAATGGGGATGAGATGATTTGCACATATTTAAATGCCAAATTTTGTATAAAAACCCATGAGATCATTTGTAAAATATTTTTTGAATATACGTGACTATGTTTTTGTGACTATTTTTTGAATATATGTGAATATATGTGACTATGTTTTGAATATCCTAAGGGTTTTTGAGTTTATTTGATGTGATAAGCCGAGTTGGTTTTGGCATTGAGATAAGCCACATTTGGAAGTGGGAGTTTTGGCTTTTCTTGTGGTGGGTTTGTAGTTAGAGAGCTTGGCAAGGAAGACTTTTAGAGGTGTACGGGTCATGGCTCGGGCATTAGCCCTAAAACTTGTGAATGCACATCAGTTGCTAATGCAATTTGCACAAATTTCTCCTATTGGGGATTTAGGGAGGAGAGCAAAAATTAGGAATTTGGATTGTTTGAAACAAGTGAGAAGATAAAAAGGCCTCTTTTTGGCTTGGACGAGAGAAAACACCCTTTGGAGAGATAGAGAGAAATGAGGAGAGCTAGAAATTTGTTGCTTGCCTTCCTTCTCCCTCTTTCTCTTTGTTCAATTTTGCCCTCATATTAGAATAATTTGTTAAGAATGGGCTTGTAGAGGGCAACATGGTAGCTGTAGGATTAGAAATGAATGACAAGCATTTTGGGATGACCCAAAAGATAACCGACATAGATCATTGTAGACGACCCTCATGTGACCATATAGGTTCAAACAGATTGATCATATGCATCCTGGATTGCAAGAAACTGTTTGTCAAAGTTTGACATTTTTTTGGACTCAAGGCACTTGAGAGATCATGCCTGTAGGGTATGGCTCTCGATGTTCTAGTGCATTGTGACACACAACAGGAGAATACCTACCTTAAACTTCCCACCTAGACACGCTCGTGATGTTTGTTTGAGCCCACAATGAATGGAATCAAATATAGCCTATCTTGCAACTTTGCATTGCATGCCACTGATGGTTTTTGCAACAGGTGAAAAATGCTACCATTTGAAAATGGGTTTGAGTCATCAAAAATCGAGATATGTCAGTGTAGAGGAGCCTTAAATGATCCTATAGGTTCAAACAAATTGATCATATGTGTCCTGGATTGCGAGAAATTATCTGTCAAAGTTTGACATTTTTTTGGACTCAAGACACTTGAGAGATCGCCTCGGTAGGGTATGGATCTCGATGTTCCTAAATGTTGGGAGGCATAACATGAGAATATTTAGCATAAACCTACCCACCCAAACATTCTCATGATGTTGGTTTGTGCCCATAATGAACACAATCAAATCTAGCCTATCTTGCAACTTTGCATTGCATGCCACTGACGGTTTTTGCAGCAGGTGAAAAAACACTACCATTTGAAAATGGTTCCAAGTCGTCAAAAACCTAGATAGGTCATTGTAGACAAGCCTCACATCACCCTATAGGTTCAAATGGATAAATAATATGCATCTTGGATTGTGAGAAATAGCTCGTCAAAGTTTGACAATTTTTTTGACTCGGGGCACTTGAGAGATCGCGTCTGTAGGGTATGGCTCTCGATGTTTCGCCATATTGGGAGGCACAACAGGAGCATGCCTATCATAAAATTTCCCACCTAGACGTGCTCATGACGTTGGTTTGTGCCCATGACGAATGGAATCAAATCTAGCCTATCTTGCAACTTTGCATTGCATGTCACTGATGGTTTTTGTTGTAGTTGAAAAAAATGCTACCATTTGAAAATGGCTCCAAGTCGTCAAAAACCAAGATAGGTCATTATAGGTGAGCCTCACATGACCCTATAGGTGAAAAAAGATATGTCATATGAATCCTAGATTTTGAAAAACTATCTATCAAAGTTTGACATTTTTTTAGACTTAGACCACTTGAGAGATCGCGTCGGTAGGGTATGGTTCTCGACGTTCTGGCACATTGGGAGGCATAACAGGAGCATGCCTGACATAAAATTTCCCACCTGGATGTGTTTGTGATGTTGGTTTATTCCCATGATGATATAAATCAAATCTATCCTATCTTGCAACTTTGCATTGAATACCACTAATGGGTTTTGTAGCAGGTAAAAAAATGCTACCATTTGAAAATGGCTCTAAGTCATCAAAACTAAGATAGGTCAATGTAGATGAGACTCATGTGACCCTATAGGTTCAAACAGATCGATCATATGTATCCTATATTTTAAGAAAAAGTCCATCAAAGTTTGACAATTTTGTGGACTCAGGGCACTTGAGAGATCGTGCTAGTAGGGTATGTCTCTTGATGTTCTGGTGCATTGGGAGGAATAATAGGAGCATGCCTAGCATAAACCTGTCCATACAGACACACTCATGATGTTTGTTTGTCCCCATGACAAATGGAAACAAATCTATCCTATCTTTCAACTTTGCATTGCATGCCACTGATGGTTTTTGTAGCAGGTGAAAAAACTCTACCATTCGAAAATGGCTTCGAGTCGTCAAAAACTGAGATAGGTCATTGTAGATGAGTCTCACATGCCCCTATAGGTTCAAATAGATTGATCATATGCATCATGGATTGCGAGAAAAATTCCATCAAATTTTGATAATTTTTTGGACTCAGGGCACTTGAGAGATTGTGCAAGTAGGGTATGGCTCTTGACATTTCGGTACGTTGGGAGGCACAACAGGAGCATGCCTAGTATAAAACTGCCCACCCAAATGTTCTTGTGAAGTTGGTTTGTGCCCACGACAAACAAAATCAAATCTCACCTATCTTGCAATTTTGCATTGCATGCCACTGATGGTTTTTATATGTCATCATAAATAGAGATAGGTCATTGTAGATGAACCTCACATGACTCTATAGGTTCAAATAGATCGATCATATGTGTCCTGTATTGCAAGAAACATTCTATCAAAGTTTGACAATTTTTTGGACTTAGGGCACTTGAGAGATCACGCCAGTAGTGTATGGCCCTCAACGTTCCGATGCATTAAGAGGCACAACAAGAGCATGCCTAGCATAAACCTTCCCACTCGGATGCACTCAGGATGTTGGTTTGTGCCCATGACAAAAAATTGACAAGATTGACAACTTTGACAACTTTGACAATAATTGAGCAACTTTGACAACAACTGAGCAACTTTGACAACAACCGAGCAACTTTTAAATATTTTATTCAAATGACCCCAAACTTTCACAAATGGCTTCAAATGTTCATTAATGGTCCCAAATCACCTTGTTTAGATAAAACAAATGGAAAAAAAGACAAAAACTAAAATTTGACAAAAGGAATCAAAAGCATCCAGTGATCATTACCACAAATCAAATCTGACCATTACCATTGAATTTCATTTTGATTGAGACAAGGAGTTTTGTAGGGTTCATTCAATATTTTAAAAATATTATCAAATCATATTCCACAATTTCAAATGTTTTGTATCATAGTTTTTTGTTTTTAATATTCATATTGTTGATTACATAGGCAAATATTCATTTAACTTTATAAAAGGGCAGCCACCAAATACACTGAACAAATTCTTTATACATAATCATTTATATATATCAAAATGAACAATAATCAACACAATGAACAAATTCTATATGTATCGAATATGCCTATCAATATCAACGAAATGCATAATAATGAACACAATACACATTTATTGGATCAAATATCTACATTTATATGTATAAAAAAGGCATATATGCCAAGTCAATACAAGTTTTACAAAAATGTGGCATATGCCATGTCCAAATTGATATACAATAAAAATCTAGAATCTATCTACATGTATTAGTCATTCAATGCCCACAACTAACACTATATGATCCTATACTTGTTGTGGATCATTAAAGTCGAGCCTCTTTGATACAGTACATGGCTCTGTAGATGGTTGCATAACCACAATTCAAAAGTCAAGTTAGAATCCTTTTGTAGAAAATAGCTCACAATTATCAACATAGCTATGCATTTAACCATAATTTCTTTGAAATTGAAATATAGATTACCTCATCTTTTGATCTATGATCTACTATCTTCTTTCTCTTCTCCTTGCCAGTCTTAGGAGTTTTCTTGAACACAAACTTGAAAGGATCCAAGTTATGGCTGAACTGCAAAGGGGCCTATTGTAGATTAAATACAATTAATACAATGTACTAACATATATAGATAAAAAACACTAAAAATCTACAATATAAAGAAAAAAAGTGTACTAGAGCCTCATATGCTTCTCTAGTAGTCTGAGGAGTGCTCGCCATTAATGGAGTAGCTGTGGTTATTACCTATACAAAAAATGATTAAAGATTAAATACAATTAATATAATGATAAGTATTGTAGGCTAAATACAATTAATGCAATATATAAAACAAAAGTGTACCGGATCCTAAGATGCTTCTCTAGTACACGAAGGAGGGCTCCCCATTGATGAAGTGGCTATGAATATTTCCTATATGAAAAATGATAAGATTATAATTTATCGCAAGTTCACATGTACGCATGCATATAATCATAAAATCAAGAAAATAAAGTAGAAATACATACCTTTGCCCTCTCTTGATCCCCAGGCGTATCAAATGCATTCAACAAATCTACAAAGCCCAATGGCCACTGTATATAAAATGGAAAAAAATGATGCAAGACCATCCCCAGTTCACATCAATCTTGCATCAACCAAAAACATATTCCTTTCTATTTTGTTTTATGTTTGCAATTTCAATTTTCCTTTCTGTGTATCCCGGTTTTGGCTCACTGGATCCTATGGAGTTGGATTCTATTTGAAGACTTGATCATCTTTCTTTCTTTTAGACTGCATCATATTTGGATCACTTTCCAGCAAGATATTGCTACTGGTTTCCATGACAAATCTTTATTACTGGTTGCCTAAGACCTATTTTGGTGACCTACTGAAACCCATTCCAAATCTTGTGGAGCCCTGGGTGTTGATTTCGATGTTCATTGGCATGTGGCTAGCCTTCTATGTTTCATCATATGTATTTTCTAGAGGAATCTCTTGGTGGAGGCAGACCTTTGTTATTTTTGTTGGCAATTTGGTATTAAGTTGTCATTGATGTCAAACGGTTTGGAAAGGTCACTGGTAAGTAAGAAGGGGTGACCAATATGATGGAAATATATATAAGAGTGAGTAGATAGAAGGAAGGATACTAGTACACATGACTTGGGTTATCTATCGGTAAAGAAGGCTTATCGGTAAGACATAAACTAGGATGAAGGTTGTTTCTATGTTATGCAAGCACAACAACCAGTGAACAGAACAAAAAGGATGTTTGATGGTCATACCAGTAACATAGACTAAACCGGTAGTCAACCTAGGTCAAAAAAGTATGTCAAACCAACATAGGAATCCAAGAAAAGGAGGATGTTGACAATCATGATAGCTAGATGCCAAGTGGAGGTATTGCATAGGTCGTTGGAGTGTGCATCAATGAAACAAATCTGCATTCAGGTTGGCTTTAGTGAGGAATGCACAAGTCACAAAGGATGCTAGAAGATTGTGGCTCCAGGAAGGCAAGTTGGAAAAGAAATCACACTGATCTTGCAAGAATATTTGATCTTCGTAGCTGTTAGGTGAAGGAAACAACAAAACCATTAATGGCGAGTAATAGAGGAAAGTTGAAAAGTGTGGTGTAGAACTCTAGATTTAGAAAATGATCATTGGAATGAGAAGTTTAGTTGGTGATTGAACATTGTCATAAAGATCATATCTCTAAAAGGAAGATTGCATTAGAGAAGATACGGATTGAGATTGAAAAGGAAAACCTAACACGACAATGTTTGAATGCATTCTTGGTGGGAAACTATGGTGATATATATATGAGCTCAAATTAGAGCAAGTTGATTCTTGGAGAGAAGAAAAAGAGATCTTAAGTACAGAGAAGGATCATTTTGCCTAATAATTTATTCTAAGAAAGTTACAGAGTGTGTGAGCAAGCAAACCGGTGAGAGGGTTTAACAGGCAGTGATTGAGTACTGGTATAACTATAGCAGGTCCAATAGTTAAGCAAACCAGTGAGGTGTGATAGAGCTAGACAACATCCAAGTGTGACACAATATGTTGTGAGACTGTGAGAAAGAGAGAGAGATAAGAGAGGCCAAGAATCAGAGAGAGTGATCTCACAACTGGTAATGTGAGATTTAGTGGAGAAGAAAATATTGTCAACCGATAATAAGATATTCAACCAAGAGTTGCAAAATTCATTTGCAACAAGGAGCCTTAATTGTATCTAAATTGTATTTCAATATATATACATCTCCAAGTTGGAGCTTGGAGCAGGGGTTGGTGCTCCCTGGGTTGGTGCCCTAAAATAGAAGGGGTTGGCTCTCCTTGGGTTGGTGCGCTAAATATTTGTAATCTAATGTTTTAGTTGTGAGGCTGGATTGGAGTAGTAGTGTCCAATAACATTTCTCATTGAGGTTTTTACCATATTGGGTTTTCTTCATATATTTGGTTTTGTGAGTTGCATTTGTGTGATTTTTCTCTTTAGTCTCCTTTTTGCTTTACCAGTTTGATAGTTTGGTGCTTGAGATAATAGCCAATATTCTGAAGTTGCTTTAAAAGTCAAAAAGTTTATAAACCACTGATTCACCCCCCTCTCAGTGGTACTATGTGTTCAACAATTGGTATCAAAGCGTAGGTTCCCAGTTATTTTTAAACCTTGGGTAGATTTTGGACTTAGAACACAATGGAAAGAAATGAGTTTGCTTCCTCAAAAGCCCCCATGCTTGATGGATCCAACTATGCCTTCTAGAGAAGAAGAATGGAGACCTTTATTTCCTCCCTTGGTTTTGATGTGTGGATGTCTGTCAAGAATGGGCATGATGTTCCTAGTGTTCCTCCCACTTATCCGGATGCCAAAAAGTTGTATGAGAACAATGCAAAGGCCAAACATGCTATCTTGAGTGGGTTGTCTGATAATGAGATTGTCAAAGTCATGCACTGTGCATCAGCCAAGGAGACTTGGGATAAATTGTAGAGTTTATTTGAAGGAGATGCAAAAGTCAAAGAAGCCAAGCTGCAAGCACTAATGGGACAAATTGAAGGCATCAAGATGAAAGATGATGAAAAGAGTGCAGACTACCTTCACAGATTTGATGAAACTGTGAACACCATCAGAGGACTTGGAGAAGAAGTTGCAGATGAGATTCTTGTCAAGAAGGTACTTAGATCTCTCACGCCCAAGTATGATACTAAGGTGTCTTCCATAGAAGAAGCCAAGGACCTGAAGACTTTTACAATGGATGAGCTATTTGGCTCATTGACAGCCTATGAAATGAGAACAACTGGTGATGCTTCCTTAAGGAAAGAAGCAACATTCAACACAACCAAAAAGGGAAAAGAAGTAGCTACTCATAAAGAATCCAGTGAAGACTCTGATGCAGAGGTAGCAAAATTTTTCAAGAATCTCAAAAGAGGATCTGACAGGTATAAGGGAAAGCTACCACTTAAATATTTCAATTGTGGTAAGGTTGGACACTTTGCTACAAAATGTCCCTACAAAGAAACTAGTGGAGATGAGTCAATAGAGTTCGGCAAATCTGCTGGCAAAGATAGAGAAATATATGTCTATCGGCAAGGAAGGAGAGGCTACCATAATCAGATTAGCCTATATACTATTGAGGATGACACAACAGATGAAGAAAATGCATCAGAAGATGATTACCAATGACAAAAATGTCAATCTCTTTATGGCACTTGATGAACTAGTTGATGAAGATGAGGAAGAGGAGGATATTGAAGCTGAAATTAACAGTGCTCTTGAGGAATTGAGTAAAACAAGAAGATAACTCAAAAAGGTCAATAAGATTTAGAGAGAATTCATCCATCAAAATATAGGGAAAAGGAACTCTAAGTATTGATGGAAAATTGAAGGCACATGATGTATATTATGTGGAAGACCTAAAGCACAATCTGCTAAGTGTGAGTGAGATATTTGACAAAGGTTATAAATTCACCTTTGACTCAACCAATTGCCAAATAAAGAAAGACAGTACCAGTCAGGTTGTAGCAGAAGGAAAGAGAACATATGGTAATGTTTATAATCTAAAATAATGCTATGAGTCCCAATGCATATTAGGACAGGTTGATGAAAGTTGGTTGTGGCACCCAATATTAGGCTACATAAATTTGTTGGCATTTTGATGATGTTTTGATTGTCATTGATGGACACACACTTTCTTGATGTATGAGTTATGCTCAACTGGTATTATGTATTATTGAATGTATAGTCTTTAGACTATCGGTATTTTGCAGAAGATGGTTTACTGGTCATAGATTGACTAAAGATCCCAAGCGGTATGAAGACCCCAAGCGGTTCGAGGATCTCAAGAGGTATGAAGGACCCAAATGGTAGTTAACTTTTGATCAGAACACTATGATCTTCCAGTCTTCATTTTTGACAACCAGTAATCGGTATACTGTATTACCCGGTATATATCTGTGATGGGTTACCAACTGGTATTACTGTAATGTGTGATGAGTTACCATCCATCGGCACTTTGGCGGTGTGTTTGTGTTGTGTTACCAAATGTGTCTAGATACACTGTACATAGGAACTTGTAGTCTAATTCTATTGGACCGACATGAAATCAGATTCCTTTATAAGGACATCATGTCTAGGGTTTGCATGTGTGAGATAGAGAATAGAAAAGGTTATGTGCGATCATCGAAGAGAAGATTAGGTTTATGTGAAGAGATAGAGTGTGGAGATTTTGAAGACTGAAGTAAAGCTAAAATGCATTAACAATGAGTTGTCAAGGATCTAATTAAGCATATTGTGCTATTATCTAGATCATTCACTTGTTGATTACTAATATCTTTGACAAGTTTGAAACCCTTAACTGGGTAGGCCTAGCAAAGCCTTTGTAAATCCTCTAACAAGGTGGTTCACAACTGTGGATCTAAAATCATTTAACAATGTAGTCTTTAATGGGACTTATCTCCTAACAGAGATCTAGATTCCTAATAAGATCTATTCTGGTGAAGAACATTGTATGACCTTAACTGGTCTGGTTACTATTCTACAGATAGTTACTTGTAAGTTTCTGCTCACCGTGATTTTTCCCATTTAGGTTTCCACGTCAAATATCTTATGTTATGGTGATTGTGGTTTTGTGGGTGAATGCTTTGTTCGCTATTTGGTTTGCACTTATCTTAACTAGTTGATTAGTGAATCTGTTGCACGGGTTATTTGCTAAACTGTTTAAAAGAGTAATTACAATACTTTTTGGTATACTAATTCACCCCCCCTCTTAGTATTCATCAATTGGTATCAGAGCCAACCTTTCAATAATTCTAACCACTTGGAAGGAGATATGGGGGAATACAGTGTGAGGGAACATACTCATCGTCTCACTCAAACTGAGAGATCCTATGATGAACTCAAAGTCAAGTATAAAGCCTCTTTGGCCAACAGAAGAGAGCATGCTGAGAAACTAATGAAACTCACTAAAAATATCTCTTCTGATGAAGCAGACATGGATGCCCTAGTTGAAGAAGTTGAAAAACTGAATGAATCTAAAGACAACTTGAGAAGAGAGTTGGAAGGACTGGCTATCAGAATGTGTCAAGAGCTTGAGAATAGAAGGAAAGCTGAAGATCTGGTAAAAGACAAAGATCATGAGATCTCCAAGCTGAAGCAAGAAATCAGTACCCTTACAGCTCATCTCCAAGAGAGTAAAGTGGAAAAAGAAGAAATGCAAGGTGAACTAAACATGGCTATTTCTAAGAATGCAAAATTTATGGAATCCAATGCTTCTATTTCCAAGGAACTTACTGAGTCAAAGGAGATACTTGCCAAATTCAATCAGAGTATTGCTAAGCTAGAGCAAAAGCTAGAATCAGCAAAGCCAATAAAGAATACCACTGGACTTGGTTTCTCTAGATATGAGGAAGGTGAGACCTCTAGAACAAAAGATGAAACATCAAAGAAGCAACTGACATCCAAGGATAAAGGTAAGCAAAAATTTAAACCTGTTTGCTTTAATTGTCTCAAAGACGGACATACTGCTAATGTGTGTAGAAGCAAGGCCTACAACAATTTTCCTTATTTTCAAAATAATATGCCTAGATCCAATAGATTCAATGGAAATTATTATGCATACAACAAGTTTGGATATAGAGCATTTGAATGCAGGCTAGTTTTACACAACACTGAGAGATATTCTCCAAGGACTCAAGGAGTTATTCCAGAACTTCCTGTGAACCGGAATCCCAACCGATACAAAACCTATGACCATCGGTCAGTTGGTTATCAAGTGACAACTAGTTGGACAACAAATTGTTTGATATGACATGGTAGAGGTCACACTGCTGCAACATGTAGAAGGAAGAATGGAAGTATGAATAACGGACCATGGAGAACACCTGGAATGGTATGCTATCATTGCAACAAATCGGGACACACTGCCAAAACTTCCAGACTAAGAAAGAACCTATCAGATGATATATCGATCACTCCATAAGGGAAGATTGATGTTGAAATCATGCAAGTGGAAATGAATAAAACTTGGAGAAAGAAATCAGAAGAAGAATCACAGGATGAACCTGCTTTTGCACCTAGTGTGGAAGTCTCTAAACTAGAAAACTGAGCTTCAGAAAAGCTTAGGGGGAACATATCGGTGAAATATTTTGAACCCTTGGTTTATATCAGTAAAGACCTTTACCAGTATATGTTACTTGTCAGTTGGTAGAAGATCTGAAGCGGTAAAAGGCAAAACTAGGGTTTGTGCCCTAGCGGTGATGCATTTATTATGGTAGGTGAGAGTTTGTTTAAAAGGGTTTTCATCATCATTTTCACTTATCTGTTTATGAAAGAAGAATCTTCAAGAGCAGAGCAACCAGAGCAATTTGTTTAGCATTTGGAGAAATCATGTGCAAAATATTGCAATCATCTTCAAGCAATCAGTGAAGAACATTAAGCGGTGAACTAGCAACCAAAGTGGTGAACTGTGCGCGATATTGGAAAACCTAAATTTAAGATTGAGAAGGTATTTTCCAAAATTCTATCTTATCATTTGGTTATGGCTTCTACATCGCATTCTAGTTCTAATGCACCTAAAGGTACACCTGAGTTTCTTCAAAAGAAAATGAGATACAATGCCCTATCTCAAATTCCTATTAGAGTTATTGTGGAGGAAGATATTTCAGGGTATATAGACTATAAATTGGAAGACCTAGGATCCCTAGTAATTCACTCCTAGCTAAGTCTGTTCTGTGGAGATGACAAGAAGATCAAACTAGAGTATAGCATCCTCAAGAAGATGAAACTAGACAATGTAGTATACTTTCTGGAAGAATTTATAGAAGAACATATTTGCATTATCCTCAGTAGAGTGCATGGTGACAAAATGTATTTCGAGCAAACCCATGACATCACACCAGAAGCGGTTCATCACCAGATTTTGCAATATTGGAGAGGTACTAGCTCTATAGAAGGTCACCAAAACTAAAATGACAGAGCTCACTAGTTCTATGAGTGACCAACGGGCAATGACCGTCAACACCATTCATGATGATCTGGTGAAATATGCTTGCATGGTGATTTGTTACAGTATATTTTATGCCAGCAGAATGAATTATGTCCCTGCTGCTGTGGTGAATGCTTCTTATAGGATAATCAAGGAAGATACTAAATTTGACCTATGTACATGTTTACAGAAGTAATTGTTGGTGAATCCGAAATCCATCAAACAGGATAAATCACTGAGGTTCAAGTTTGGCCAACTTCTGGTTAGCCTATTCTTCTATTTTCAAGGTTATTTCCCTGGAGTAGGTGATGTTCAATGGTCTACTGACCTACCAGTTTCCAGATAGATTAAGGAGAGTCTACAAGTAGTAGGAACTACATATCTTGAGGTTCTAAATAAGTATTTTGAGGAATTCAAATGAAAGATGAGCCAGAGAAATAGGATATCTGGTGATATTGTGAAGATGTATGAAGATGACATCTGCTTCACAATAAGGATAGATGACTACATAATGAAAGCCATGGAACCTAGAAAGGAAGTAGTTGAACCTATGGGGTATGAAGTGGTGAATGATTTATTGATCGGGTATGCGTCTACCCTACTTGGCTCACCATTGGATGCAAAGAAGAAAAGAACCAGTACCTACTTGGAGAGGGTCACACTGACTTAGGAACGGTATCTACACCGGTTACATCTACCAGTCCAAAAGTGACCAAGCGGTCACCAGCCAAAAAGAAACCTGAGATTATTCTGGCAAAAGTATTCGAGAGGAAGTGAAAAACTAGGAATCACTCACCGGAGTCAGAGGACACTGAACTGAAGGTTGAAATAAAGAAGACAATGCAATCAAGCAAAAAGCTGAAGTCCACCAGTAATGTACCAGCAACTTTTGCACCGGTAAATATAGATATTACCTCTTATAAACCAATGACACATTGTTAGAGGACAATAAAGAATATTAGGAGAAAATTCCTTGATGACTTGAAGGAACATTTTGATGACTTTAATGATAGTGAGAAAGAGGAGGTAGAATAGGAGGTCATTAAATATATATGTGTTAATGATCAATCGCCTTCTGAGATTAAATTTGTTACTCCAAATTCTTTGTATAATTCTTTGGATAATAAATTTCGCATTTCCATTGAGAGAGAACAAGAGATCAGGGAGAAAATTTTTGCACAGTACTTTCCTGATGCTTCAAATTCTGAGTTATTTAAAATTATGGATAAGAACAAAGGCATATTCTTTATGAGAAGGAGACGACTCAGGTTACTAGAAGGTTAAACTTCTGAAGTAGAAAAGGATACACATATACATGTTAAAGTTGTTGTTGAAATACACCAAGTATTTGAAGCCACTAGGAAGGCTGATCAAGAACTTGACCTATCCTCAAGCAAACTAGATGAGGTATTTGACAGTCAAGGTGAAAGAGTGACAACACAAATTGACCCTATTGATGTTGATACATTAGATAATGAGGATGTAATTCCCAACAAAGAAAAAGTTGAGAAAGAGAAACAAGACAAAGAGAAAGCAGAGAAAGAACAAGAAGAAAAAGCAAGGCAAGAAGAAAACAATAGAAAAGAGGAAAAGAAAAAGCAAGAAAAAGATAAGAGAAAGGAAGAAGAGAAGAAGAAAGAAGAAGACAAGAGGAAGGAAGAAGAAAGGAAGAAGGACAAGAAGAAAAAGCAGGAAGAGGATAAGAAGAAGGAAGAAATGGAGAAGAAACAAGAAGAGGAGAAAAATAAAGAGTCAGAGAAGAAGAAAGAAGAAGAAAAGAAAAGAGTGGAAGAGGAGAAGGAAGCAAAGAAGAGAAAACAAGTGGAGATCAAGACCAAAGAAGGAGGGAAGACTCCTAAGGCAACCGGTGATCAAACCAAGCAAGTTGATTCCACCAGTCCTATTGATCTAACTCTTGCATGTCTCACTCAATTAGCAGATGAGTCAGAGCTACTTCAAGGCATCAAACTTGCACAAGAGAGATTGGAAGAATTGTGGAGGAAGAAAGAATAGGATGTCATACAAATTGCAGTTGACACCCTTACCAGTCTAATTCCTGGTACTAACCTCCCCAGTACCGACTCTTCTCTATCCAAGCTCAAGATTCTTTGTACCGTAGTAGAGGACTAGGTACAATGCTTGGAAGATGCTGCTCAAGCAACTACAAGAAAGAATCATGAAAAGGCACCCAATATTGCATTAGTCAAGCAAATGAATGAACTCAAGACACAACTACTAAAGTAACAGAAAGATATCGGTGTTGCTATGGGTGAGGGTAAATTACTTTTGAGTAAAATCTACCAACCCCTTCCGTTTTGTGAAGATGTGCTCAAATAGAAAGCTAAACTCCAATTGGAGTTATAGGAGTATATCAGCACCTTCAAGATACCCTATGATTTATTCACTGCCTATGGACAAATTGTTCATCATTTTCAGCATCAGACTACGAAGATGAACTTAGAGATCAACAACCAGACTCAAGATTTGTAGGAGCTTCAACTGCTCCTATTGCCAAAACTGCAGGTTCTTCAGAAATGTTTCCTGAACTTGGAAGCCATCACGGTAACCTAAGAGATGAGTACCATCGATGCAATGGAAGAACTAACATTTCAGATGAAGACTAAAAGTGAGGTTGCTACCTCATTAAAATCTATTTTTGAGAAATATCATTCCTTATTGTCATGAACATCTACTCTGTGTTATTTTATAAAAAGGATAGTTTGCATTACTTTGTCATTGTTGGCAAAGGGGGAGTAGTGTACATACATTAAAATTTTGGTGAATGTTTATGCACTTACTTGTAATTTTTGCAAAGAGAGTAGTGCATATGCTTAGGGGGAGTAATTTTGATTGTAGCATCTTTTGTGTTATTGTTGTAAGAACACTTAGATGTCAAAATTTTCCTAAGTGTCACCATCAATGCCAAAGGAGGAGATTGTTGGCACTTTGATGATGTTTTGATTGTCATTGATGGACACACTTTCTTGATGTTTGAGTTATGCTCAACCGATAATTGTTTCAATCAGTATTGTGTATATTGAATGTATAGTCTACTATCGTTATTTTGGTAAAGATGGTTACCGATCACAGATTGATGAAGATCCCAAGCGGTATGAAGACCCAGAGGTTCGAGTATCAAGTGGTTCGAGGATATCAAGAGGTACAAAGGACCCAAGTGGTAGTTAATTTTTTATAAGAACACTACGATCTTCCAGTCTTCATTTTTGACAACCGGTAATCGGTATATTGTATTAACTGGTATATATTTGTGATGAGTTACCAACTAGTATTATTGTAATGTGTGATGAGTTACCATCCACTGACACTTTGGTGGTGTTTTTGTGCCATATTACCAAATGTGTCTAGATGCACTATACCTAGGAACTTGTAGTCTAATTCTATTGGACCGACATGAAACCAGATTCCTTTATAAGGACATCATGTCTAGGGTTTGCATGTGTGAGATAGAGAATAGAAAAGGTTATGCGTGATCATCAAAGAGAAGGTTAGGTCTGTGTGAAGAGATAGAGTGTGGAGATATTGAAGACTGAAGTAATGCTGAAATGCATTAACATTGACCTATCAAGGATCTAATTAAGCATATTGTGCTATTATCTAGATCATTCACTTGTTGATTACTAATATCTTCAATAAGTCTAAAACCCTTAATTGGGTAGGCCCAGCAAAGCCTTTGTAAATCCTCTAACAAGGTGGTTCACAACCATGGATCTGAAATCCTTTAACAAGGTAGTATTTAATAGGACTTATCTCTTAACAGAGATCTAGATTCCTAACAGGATCTGTTCTGGTGAAGAACATTGTATGACCTTAACCAGTCTGGTTACTATTCTGCAGATAGTTACTTGTGAGTTTCTGCTCACCATGGTTTTTCTCATTTGGGTTTCCACGTCAAATATCTTGTGTTATGGTGATTTTTATTTTGTGGGTGAATGCTTTGTTTGCTATTTGGTTTGCACTTATCTTAACCGATTTATTAGTGAAGCTGTTGCACTGGTTATCTGCTAAACTGTTTAAAATATTGATTACAATATTTTTTGGTATACTAATTCACCCCCCCCTCTTAGTATTCATCAAAATTTTGATAATCTAGTTGCAATAAGCAGACAGGGGTGTGTGAGGAATATTCGACCCATCATCAAACCGGTAAGCACATTTTGTGATGAATGTGTGAAAGGTAAGCAAACTGAGGTGAGCTTCAAGACAAAAGAGCATAACACCTCAAGACCACTTGAAATTGTGCATACAGATCTGTGTGGTTCAACTAGGACAAGAGCACTTGCCAATGAAAGATACTTTATGCTCTTTATTGATGATTACTCAAGAATGACATGAGTCACCTTCCTGCAAGATAAGTCACAAGAATTGTCTTAAATTGACGCCAGTCTGCTAGACACATATTGGAAGGAATTTGTTCATACTGTTGCATATACTTTGAACTAGGTTCAATTAAAAATAAACAATAGAATGACACCTTATGATTTGTGGTATGACTGGAAGCCATTAGTCAAGTACTTCAAAGTATTTGGAAGCAAGTGCTTTATCAAGAGAGATATGGATGGTCTAGGAACTTTTGACTCTAGAAGTGATGAAAGAATCCTCCTTGGTTACTCATCTAATAGCAAGACCTACAAATGTTACAAAACAAGACTAAGAAGAGTCATTGAGAGTGTGCATGTAAAAATTGATGAGGATATGCACAAAGGATTTCAACCATAGGTTAACTGGTATGATGATTTTGGTGATGAAGGTGATGAAGCTCAGTAAGACAATGAACCAGAAGAAGCATCCAAGAAGGCTCCCAACCGGTATGTGCAGTTGAATCACCTGGAAGAGAAAATTCTAGGAAATAAGAGTGATGTTGTGCAGACTAGAAGAAGACTTGCCCGAAATGATGAACAAGTCAACTTCTGCCTCATGATTGAAGTAGAACCTAAAACATTCAATGAGGCCGACAAAAGAAAAAAATGGATGGATGCCATGGAAGAAGAACTGCAATAGATTGAGAAGAACAAGACTTGGGAGTTAGTCCCTAGACCGGAGGACAAGAACATCATTGGCACAAAATGGGTCTACCAAAATAAGATGAATGAAGAAGGTAAGATTGTTAGGCATAAATATAGACTCATGTGCAAAGGATACTCTTAAGTAGAGGGGATTGACTTTGAAGAAACATTTGCACCAATAGCTAGATTAGAAGAAATTAGAATGTTTCTAGCCTTCTCTTCCTACAAGGGTTATAAAGTATCAAATAGATGTAAAATCTACCTTCCTAAATAGAAATTTAGAAGATGAAGTATACATGGAACAACCAGAAGGGTTTATGTTGCATGATGATGAAACATTTGTGTGTCGGTTGAAGAAGGCCATGTATGGTCTAAAGCAAGCTCTTAGAGCTTAGTATTCAAGATTAGATCAGTACGTGAAGGAGTAGGGATTCAAAAAGGGGATTGCTAACAATAATTTGTACATAAAGAAAGATGGGAACCACATGATCATTGTGGTTGTGTATGTAGATGATATTATCTTTGGAGGCAATAAGGACACCCTCTGCAAAGAATTTGCTGATTAGATGCAGTCAAAATTTGAGATGTCAATGCTTGGTGAATTGACATACTTCCTTGTTTTGTAGATATTACAAAAAGATAAGGGAATCTTGATCTCACAAATCAAGTATGCAAAGGAAATGTCGAAGAAATTCCAACTGGAGGATTGTAAACCGGTAAGTACCCCAATGGTGACTGAATGTAAATTGAGCAAGAATGATGAATCATTGGTTGTGGATCAAACTTTGTATAGATCCATGGTATGCAATCTATTGTATCTAATTGCTTCTAGACTAGATATAGTATAGGTAGTATGCATGGTGGCCAGATTACAAGCTGCACGTAAGTAGTCACATATGAATGCTATAAGTAGAATCTTTAGATACCTACAAGGGACACTGAGTTATGGATTATGGCACCCTAAACAAGGAGATTTTATCTTGGAAGCATACCTTGATGTTGATTGGGCAAGTTGCATTGATGATCGAAAGAGAACAAGTGGTGGTGCATTCTTTCTAGGTGACAGGTTGGTCTCATGGCATAGCAAGAACCAGGACTCAGTCTCTCTATCAACTGCTGAAGTAGAATACATTGCTGCTGCTATGTGTTGTGCTCAGGTGCTTTGGATGAAGAAGACCCTCAAGGACATCAAGGTGTACATCATTGATCCTATTCTCATCTACTATGATAATTTGAGTGCAATCAATATAGAAAAGAATCTTATGATGCATTCCAGAAAAAAGCACATTGCTATCAAGTATCATTTTCTTAGAGAGAAGGTTGAAGAAAAGGAGGTAAGGATGGATTATTTCCCTACCAATGAACAAGTAGCAGACATTTTCACCAAAACATTACCGGTGACTACCTTTGAGTACCTCTGACACAAGTTGGGAGTTGTGTCATCTTCCTAAGAAGGATTCATGTGGTTCAGGGGGAGTTCATAGCAATCAAAGGGAGAGCTTGGTATGGATCAAAGGGGGAGTGTACAATACCCTTTGTCATTGTGTCAAAGGGGGAGAAATGTACTAGTATGAAATGTCTTGCGATAAGTTCACATCAATTCCAAAGGGAGAGAATGTTGGCAATTTGGTATTAAGTTGTCATTGATTTCAACCCATTTGGCAAGGTCACTAGTAAGTAAGAAGGGGTGACCAATATGATGGAAATACACATAAGACTAAGTAGACATAAGGAAGGCTACTGGTACACATGACCTGGGTTATCTACTAGTAAATAAGGCTTACCAGTAAGACATAAACTAGGATGAAGGTTGTTTATGTGTTATGCAGGCACAACAACTGGTGAAGAGAACAAAAAAGGATGTTTGATGGTCATACCAGTAACATAGACTAAACCGGTAGTCAACCTGGGTCAAAAAAGTATGTCAAATAGACATAGGAATCGAAGAAAAGGAGGATGTTGATAATCATGATAGTTAGATGCTAGGTGGAGGTATTGCATAGGTCGTTGGAGTGTGCATCAATGAAACAAATCTGCATGCAGGTCGGCTTTAATGAGGAACTCGCAAGTCACAGAGGATGGCAAAAGATTGCGGCTCAAGGAAGGAAAGTTGGAAAAGCAATCATACTAATCTTACAAGAATATTTGATCATCATATCTGTTAGGTGAAGGAAACAACAAAACCATTAATGGCGAGTGATAGAGGAAAGTTGAAAAGTGTGGTGTAGAACTCTAGATTTAGAAAAGATCATTGGAATGTGAAGTTTAGTTGGTGATTGAACATTGTCATAAAGATCATATCTCTAAAAGGAATATTTCATTAGAGAAGATACCGATTGAGATTGAAAAGTAAAACCTAATACGATAGTGTTTGAATGCATTCTTGGTGGGAAACTATGGTGATAAATATATGAGCTCAAAACAAAGTAAGTTGATTCTTGGAGAGAAGAAAAAGAGATCTTAAGTGCAGAGAAGGATCATTTTACCTAAGAATTTATTCTAAGAAAGTTGCAGTGTGTGAGCAAGCAAATAGGTGAGCTGGTTTAACCAGTAGTGATTGAGTACAGGTATAACTGTAGTGGGTCCAATAGTTAAGCAAAACAATGAGATGTGATAGAGAAAGACAACATCCAAGTGTGACATAGTATGTTGTGAGACTGTAAGAGTGAGAGAGATAAGAGAGGCCAAAAATTAGAGAGAGTGATCTCACAACCAGTAATGTGAGATCTAGTGGAGAAGAAAAGAATGTCAACCGACAGTAAGATATCTGATCAAGAGTTGCAAAATTCATTTGTAACAAGAATCCTTAACTATATCTAAATTGTATTTCAATATATATACATCACCAAGTTGGATCTTGGAGTAGGGGTTGGTGATCCTTGGGTTGGTGCCCTAAAACATAAGGGGTTGGAACTCCTTGGGCTAGTGCCCAAAATCTTTGTAATCTAGTGTTTTACTTGTGAGTCTGGATTGGAGCAGTAGTCTCCAGCAACATTTCTCACTGAGGTTTTTCCCATATTTGGTTTTCCTCATATATCTGGTGTTGTGAGTTGCATTTGTGTGATTGTTCTCTTTAGTTTCCCTTTTGCTTTACCAGTTTGATAGTTTGGTGCTTGAGATAATAACTGGTATTCTAAAGTTGCTTTAAAAGTCAAAAAGTTTAGAAACCACTGATTCACCCCCCTCTCAGTGATACTCTATGTTCAACAATTTTCATGTTAGGTATTTTTCTTCGGGTTTTGGTCACTTCTGGGCTGACTGCATCCTTTGGATATATATATATATATATATATATATATATATATATATATATATATATATATATATATATATATATATATATATATATATATATATATATATATATATATATATATATATATATATATATATATATATATATATATATATATATATATATATATATATACATATTCTTTATAATGTAATCAATAAGAGAATCAGATAGCTAGACTGTGCATAGAGGATAGATCTTACAATTCAAAGTTCCAGTTGTGACCTATTCTACTAGGCCTGAGTGTCGTCGTGTTTTAACTCAGTTGTAACTGGTTGGATGTAATTAAATTTCAAGCAATTAATTAATCTATTATGCATTGCCTCCATCATATCTTTGTGTTTCCATTATGTTTACTCTTTCTAGTTGCTCTAGATTGATCTCTTGGAGGTCCCTCCTCACCAGTGATTGCTTCAAGTGGTATCAGAGTGAAGTTTCATTTAGGAGGTTGCGTGCCCTGAATTTCTTATTGTAGGGTGGTGGATTATGGATCTGACCTGCAATTGCAGAGTACTAGCATGAATCAATGGTGCGAAGCAGAACTAGGAATGGAGCGTGTGGAAATGCAGACCTTGCTATGATGGAGATGTTGCGAGGAATAGCAGCCCGATTAGAAGCCGTGGAGACAACCCAGAGAAGAGGTTGACATATTGAAGATGCAAGTGAAGATGAAGGAGAAGAAGCCCCATTAGAACAAGTAAACCAATCGATGGTTGATCTAGATGAAGAAAGGTTTTTAAGGGTTTTGAGTAGGGAAAGCACTAAACCTCATTTTACCCCACTGAAATATGATGGGAAGTTAGATTCATATGAATTGATGGATTTGATCTCAGAAATGGAGAAGTATTTCAATTTTTAAAACACTATAGAAGAGAGGAAGGTGAAATATGCATGTACCTAGTTGAAAGGTCATCCATCTCTTTGGTGGGAGAATTTGCATGTTGACAGACAAAGAAGAGGTAATGAGAAGATCAAGATGTGGGATAAGATGATTGCTAAGTTGAAATTGAAGTTTGTGCCACCGAATTATCAAGTGGATTTGTTCTGGAGATTGAAGAATCTGAGACAGAAGGAATCTAGTGTGAAGGAGTACACCAAAGCATTTTATAAGTTGAACATCAGATCTAGACATGTTGATGATGAATTTGAACAAATTACAAGATATTTGAATGGATTATGGATATCTATACAAGATGAAATCAGTATGATCAAATTGGAGAGTGTTGAAGAGGCTTTACTAGTATGACCTAAAGGCTGAAGAGAAATTGAACAAAAGACATAAGAAAAGACAAAGAGGTAGGGGTGCAAGGTTCACTAGAAAAAGATTTCAAGGAGGAAGAGGATATACTGGAGGAAGAAGAAACAATACATATCAAAACAAGGACAAGGAAGTGAGAAAAGAAGTTAATGTTGGTATATGACAAACCAACATGTTGATATGATGATAATTTATGTTGTCATTGATGACAATAAGTGTAAGTGAACTGGTATGCAGAATGAAAGCAGTTGGTGAACCGGTATGAAGAAATGCGGTGAACCGGTGTCGGGGTTTCACTAAGTGTGACTACTGATTGGTAGTCTCAGCTCTAGGGTTTCCACTTTGGCAATACAACTTATGCGATGCAATCGATGACATTTTGTGATGAGTTAGCTAAGAGATGAGGATGAGATCAAGGTGCCACGTCAGCTTTGTGCACATGAAGGATTTCCTCAAGGATCTTGCATGAAAAGATCGACTACATTAAAATTCTACCTCGGGAATGAACATTCTTCTTGGTGGTATGAGAAGAAAGTGTGATGAGTTACTCATTCCCATATGCGGTGAAGAATGAATGATGCAGATTATCTTGTGATCTGTTTAAGATTTTATTGCTCTATGCAAAGTGTTTGGATAGTCAGGATTGGACCGCCTGTATTGTAAACCTGAGATGCTTAGGGTTTAGGGTTTATGCTACCAGCCTAATTGTTGTCTATAAGGTCAATGATGTTTGTTATTGTAAGTTGTTGGAAAATGTTTTGTGTGTATTCGAGTGATGAGATATTTTCCAGACCAATAAGAGAAAACTAAAGAGTGTGATTGCAGAAGAAAAGGAACTGAAAAGGATCTGCCTTGGCATGTAGTGTTGTTATCAGATCAAAGTTTTTACTTGTTATCTTCTAACCATTTCAACAGTTGGAAAATCCCTTTACCGGGTAGATTTAACAGGCTTACTGTAAATCCTATAACTAGGTGACTCAAGTTTATTGAGTTCTTTAAATCCTTTAGCAAGGTAACCTTTAACAGGGTATATAGCCATCCCTTAACTGGGTGATCTTTAATAGGATAGGTTCCTAGTAGAACCTTATTGTAAAGTCTTTAACCGAACTAGGCTCCTAATAGAGCAAGCTTCAAAAGAGTTCAGAAACAAGCTTGTGGGCATTCATCCCCACCGTGGTTTTTCCCATTTGGGTTTCCACATGAAAAATCTATGTGTCATGTGTTGTGCATTTTTCATGTGATGATTAAGGGTTCTTTGTTTGAGTGATTATGCATGCAGAGTTATTAGGTTATGGTATTACTATTACACCACATACATATGTTTGTTGGTGAATTTTTTATCTAGTATTGAATGTATTTGAAGTGTTCAGACTTATCATTTTATGTTGTCTGAAGTCTTATTGTGTTTAACCGGTATTGCCATGGTTAAGTTTAGTAATGAAGACAACCGGTTGGTATTGCTTTAAATTGATAAGATAGTGAGAAGAAATTTTTTTCTGTACGGATTCACCCCACCCTCTCAGTACTAGTTAGGGTATCTGTTGTTTATTATTATTCATCAATTGGTATCAGAGAAAGTGTAGGTCCTCGGTGATATAAGCTTAACCACTTGAGGTAAAAGATCTTGTCTTAATGATGAAGAGGGAAGGTCCTAAGTTCAATAGAGATAACTTCAAAATATGGAAGGATGGAATGAAGATCTATATCAAGAGTTTGGGTGCTCTACACTAGAGCTATGTTGAGAATGTCTATGTGATTCCCACTGGCACTTTGACCGATGATCAGAAGAGAGAGATTCAAGAAAATGGGCAAGTCATGGAAGCTCTTATTAGCAATTTGTTTGATATTGAGTTCATTGATGTACAAGATAAGGACACTCCTAAAGATGTAAGGGACACATTGGAAACTATTTATGGCGGTGATGAACATGTAAAGCAAGCTAAGGAAGAGAGCCTTAGAGGAAAATTTGAAGACATGAAGATGATTGAAGGTGAGACCATTCAACAATATGGCATAAGAATCAAGATTGTTGTTGGAGATATCAAGAGAACTGGTGGAACGATTGATGATGCCACCGTTGTCGGTAAAGTCTTGAGATCATTGTTACTAGTCTATGCAATCAGAGTTGTTGCTATTAATGAACTAAGGTCTATTGACAAGATGAACATATCCTTAGACTCTATCATTGCAAAGTTAACTACATATGAGATGAATAGCTATGATGATAGTGTTCAGAAGACTGAGTCAACTTTTAGAGAATCTATTGCACCAACCAGAAAAGGAAAAGAAGCAAGTACTAGTTATGAATCCATGCAAAGCAGAGGTATGGATGATGAAGAAATTATGATGGAGTTTGAAGCTCTTCTTTCCAAGAGATTTCCAAAAGGTGCTAGAAAATATAGAGGTAAGCTTCCTTTGAAATGTTTTTCCTGCAATAAGATAGGACATATAGCTGTTAACTCTCCTAACAATGACAATAAGGATAAACCGAAGAGATTTAGAAAGTATAAAGGAGGAAATAGAAGAAATTGTCTTTTTGCAATGGATGAAGGTGTTACTGATGAAGAATCTGAGGATCAAGAAAATGAAGACATAGTATTTGTAGCTATGAAGGAAGAAGTGTCTCACAAGAAAGCACTTGTCTCTCACATTGACAACTCTAATGAGTGGATAATTGATAGTGGTTGTTCTCACCACATGACTGGTGATAGGAGAAAGTTTCTGTCTCTAGAAGAATATGATGGAGGTGTTGTCAGATTTGGCAATGATGCACCATGTTTGATGAAAGGTAAAGATCCATCTCACTGAATGGAAAGCATAGTGCAGATGATGTCTACTAGGTAGAAGGTCTTAAGCATAACCTATTGAGTGCTACTGAGCTAAATGATAAAGGACTCATTCAGGAGTTCAAAGGTGGAGTCTGCAGTATAATTGGAAAGAGCAGTAAAATTATTGCCACTGGTAAGGAGACCAGAGGTAACTTATTTCAGTTGAATGCCAAGATAAGTCAGTGTCTAATGGCTAAGTTTGATGATAGTCAGATATGGCATATGAGACTTTGTCATGTGAACTTTTATAATATTGTAAAGGCTAGTAAGATCAAGCCAGTAAGAGGATTGCCTTTGCTGAACAAACCAGAGAATTCCTTGTGCAGAGAATGTTATCTTGGGAAGATGTCTTCCTCAACTTTCAAAGGTAAGTCTTTTTCACCAGAAAACTTACTTGACCTTGTGCATACTGATTTGTGTGGTCCTATGAAAACTAGAAGTATTCAAGGAGATAGGTATTTCATGATCCTTACTGATGACTACTCAAGAATGATTTGGGTCACATTCTTGAAAGACAAGTTTGAGGCTAATTGTGGGTAAGGTTTCCCACCGTGGTTTTTCCCCTTATAGGGTTTCCATGTACAAATAACTATGTTATGTGTTGTGTATGTTATTTGTATTTTTGTTTCATGCATTAAACTTTACCGGTACTGCAATTAATTATTAAATTGTCTACCGCCATTAAAGTTTGGTTTACTGGTATTATGCAGTAAGTTTGGTTAAATTATATTTGTTTGAAATTAAGAGACAACTGATTCACCCCTCCCTCTCAATTTCCTTCAGGACCTAACAATTGGCATCACAACTTAGTCATCTTTTTGCAGAAGTTTAACAGCTTGAGGAGATCGAATGTCTTCTAACTATTTCAGCAAGGATAGTCCGAAGCTTGATGGAACCAACTATGGTATATGGAAGATTAGAATGGAGACTCAACTAAATTGCATTGGAAAGGACACATGGGATGTTACAAATAATGTCTATACTATTCCTACTCAAGGTCAACCTAATCCACCAACCTTGGCTAAAGATGAGGAAAATGATTGCAAAGCAAGAGACGCACTTTTGAGCACATTGTCAGATCAACAAATCATAGGATTATCAGATAGATCTACTACTAAAGCTATTTGAGATAAATTGGAGATATTGAATGAAGGTGATACCATAGTCAAAATTGCAAAACTAGAATGCTTTCGGGTCAGGTATGAAAATTTGAAAATGGAAGAAGATGAAAGGATTTTTGCTTTTATGAAAAGAGAATGAAATTGTTTTGGGTATAAAATATTGTGGAGGATCCTTAAGTGAAGATGAAATTGTTTCTATAGTTTTTAGAGCTTTACCACTGGCATACAAAATGAAAGTAACTGCTATTAATGAATTGAGAACAATGCCTAATGTATCAGTATCTAGAGATACTTTGGTTGGAAAACTTTCAGCTTTTGAACTTGAGGAATTTGGTCCTATTTCTACTATTAAGATAGATTTAGCTTTCAAGGCATCACCATCATCTGCATCATCATCATCATCATCTAAGAAATATGATTGGAAAGCTTTTTATGCAAGAGAACTTGAAGAAATTAGAAAGGAGAATGAAGAACTGGAAGAACTTGAAGCATTATTTGCAAGGAAAATGCCTAAAGGTCCAATTGGAAGTATGTATGAAGGTAAAGCACCATTTAAATGTTTTAACTACAATAAAATTGGTCATATGGCTTCTAGGTGTCCTGATAGACATGCAAGATTGAAAGAAGTAGCTAAAAGAACATACAAGCCTAACCCTGAATATCAAAGGTATAGATATAAGATGAAAAAGAGACAAATCATGTTACTATGCTGATGAAGGAGTTACTGATGATTCTGATGAGGAACCGATAGACAATGGATCGGTTTTTGTTTCTATAACTGAAGATCTACTAGCACCTACTGTTCAACCGGTAGAGCAGGCCCTGGTAGCTAAAATTGAAGAAAAGGATGAATGGATCATTGATTCTGGATGTTCACATCATATGACTGGTGATAAGAGTAAATTCTTAACCTTTCAGGAATATAATGGAGGTCTAGTAAGATTTGGAGATGACAAAGCTTGTTTGATCTGAGGAAAATGCACTATATCTTTTGATGGTAAGCAAAATACTGATAACGTTTACTATGTTGAAGGTTTGAAGCATAATCTTTTGAGTGTTGGTCAATTAGTTGAAAAGGGATTTCAATTACAATTCAATAATGGTAAATGCAAAATCATGAATAGAACTGGTTTGGAAATTGCAACCAGTAATCAGACTAGAGGTAATATCTTTCATTCGAATAACAATGAGAAGACATGCTTGATTGCACATATTGATGAAAGTTGGCTATGGCATAAGAGACTGTGTCATGTAAAATTTGATTGCATTGTGAAAATCAGTACAACTAAGGCAGTAAGAGATTTACCTAAGATTTTTAAACCTCACAATCCAGTATGTAAGGAATGTCAATTTGGAAAGCAAGTTAGAAAAAATTTTAAGAGTATTCCAGAAAAATCCAATAATGTTCTTGACTTAATTCATACTGATTTATGTGGTCCAGCAAGAACTAGAAGTTTACAAAGAGATAGATATTTTATGCTAATCATTGATTATTATTCTAGAATGTGTTGGGTTACTTTTCTCAAGGAGAAATCAGAAGCTTTTGGGAAATTCAAACTATTCAAAGTCATGGTAGAGAATGAAACTAGTAAGAAAAATAAATGCTTGAGACTAGACCAAGGAGGTGAATTCACATCTAAAGAATTTAATACATTCTGTGAAGTGAATGGAATTAGAAGATAATTATGAGCACCTATGATACCCCAGCAGAATGGAGTTGTGGGAAGGAAGAACAAAACTATTTTGGATGCAACTAGAAGCATGATATTAGAAGCAAACCTACCTCATGTGTATTGGAGAGAAACAGTCAATACAATTGTTTATACATTCAATAGAGTTCACATCAAAGGTGAAATTGGTAAGACCCCTCATGAACTATGGTTTGGTAATAATCCTACTCTTAAATATTTCAGAATATTTGGAAGCAAATGTTATATTAGGAGAGATGATTATATTGGCAAATTTGATCCTAGAAGTGATGAAGGAATAATTATTGGTTATTCATCTAAGAGAAAGGCATATAGATTTTCTAATAAGAGATTGTAGAAAATCATTAAAAGTGCAAATGTGAAGATTGATGAATAGTTTAGAAGGTCTATAGACTCTCAACTGGTAGCTGAGATAATCACAAATGAACTGACTATAAGCACACCAATACAAAATGTTGATCCAGTCACACTGACATCATCTAAAAATTTCATAGTGACTGAAGAACCGCAACAAGTAAATACACCCAGGTATGTAAGATTGAATCACTCTAAAAGTTAGATAATTAGGAACAAGTATCAAGGAGTTATGACTAGAGGAAGACTGGCAAATGAAGAGGTATGTCTAATTTTTCAAATTGAACCAGCAACTATTAATGAGGCATGTGAAGATAAACATTGGATTAAGGCTATGGAAGATGAATTGGAACAAATTGAAACGAATAACACATGGACATTGGTTCCGCGGCCTAAAGACAAAAATGTAATTGGAACTAAATGGGTATTCAGAAATAAACTTAATGAAGATGGTAAGGTAATCAGAAATAAAACAAGATTAGTATGTAAGGGATATTCACAGAAAGAAGGAATTGATTACAATGAAACCTTTGCTCCAGTAGCTAGAATTGAGGTAGTCAGATTATTCTTAGCTTTTGCAGCACACAAGAACTATAAAGTATATCAAATGGATGTTAAATGTGCATTTCTAAATGGTGATCTAGAAGAGGAAGTTTACATTGAACAACCTAATGGATTTTCTTTGACAGATGACAAAGATATGGTTTGCAGGTTAAGGAAAGCTTTATATGGATTGAAGACCACTCCTAGAGCTTGGTATGCTAGATTGGACAAATATCTTTTGAAGATTGGCTTCACTAAAGATAATGCTGACAACAATCTATATTACAAAGTGACTAATGATGACATCTTGGTTATTGAAGTTTTTTTTGATGATATAATCTTTGGAGGAGAAGATGGATTATGTAAAGACTTTTCTAATAAGATGCAAGAAGAATTTGAAATGTCTATGATTGGAGAGATAAAATTATTTTTAGGATTGCAGATTTCATAGACTGATAAAGGTATATTCATAAATCAATCAAGGTACTTGAAGGAATTACTTAATAAATTTGGCATGGAAAACTCTAAACTGGTAAGTACACCTATCACTACAACTATTAAACTATCTTTGAAGGATGAATCGACACTCGTTAATCCGAAAAGATACAAGTCTATGATAGGAGGTTTACTATATTTGACACAAACAAGACCTGATATTATGAATCATGTATGTATTGTTTCAAGATTTCAAAGTAATCCTAAAGAAAATCATGAATCAATAGTGAAAATGATTTTCCGGTATCTACAAGGCACAACAAATCTTGGTTTATTGTATCCTAAAGATGAAAATTTTGATTTATGTGCATACACAGATGTAAATTGGGCAGGAGATGTAGATGACAAAAAAAGCACCACCGACAGAGCATTTTTTCTTGGCAGTAGACTAATTTCATGGTTGAGCAAGAAACAAAGTTGCATATCTTTATCAATAGTAGAATCAGAATATGTTGCAGTAGCAACTAATTGTACACAGGTATTATGGATTAAGAAAATGTTAAAGGACATAAAGGTAAAATGCAAGGAATCTATAATCATTTACTGTGATAATATGGCAGCAATTGATATATCAAAAAATCCAGTATTTCACTCTAAAACTAAACATGTTTCTATCAAATTCAATTTTCTAAAAGAGAATGTTGAAGCAAAATAAGTGAAATTAGTTTATGTGAATACTAAAGAGAAGATTGCAGATATCTTTACTAAACCTTTGCCTAAGGAAACTTTTGAATATCTAAGAGAGCAGCTTGGAGTTATACCCTCACTGATAGAAGCTTAGACAGTTGGAGCATGGCATCAAACCGACAAAACTAACAGAGAAATCTTTTTCCCAGCTTTGATGAAGGAGAGCTACTTCTCAGGGGGAGTAGATTGAATAAATGTGGTTATAACAATTGGAAATTGTAACAAGTTCTTTGAACTGATTGTATTTGGTTTTGTATTACTTTGGCATTTGATGTCAAAGGGGGAGAGACATTTATGGAAAAACACATTATCTTTTGGGGAGAGATTATTCATTGGGGGAGAGATTTCTACTCTCTATATCTATATTTTGATGATCTCTTTGGGAGGTTGTTGGTTTTTGGTTTTTGGCATTTTTGCTTTGGCACTTAGATGGTTTTTCCATCTTGTGTTGCCATCAATGCAAAAGGTGGAGATTGTTGGTATTATGGATGTGTTGCATTGGTTTTGTCATTGACGTCAACACTTGAGAACACTTGGAGATCTTTGGTTATGTTCACTGGCATGTTTAGTGACTTATGCACAGTCACCGGTATCTGGTTCACCGACAAGTTATATTGTTCACCGACACTGAGGATGATCTGTTATCATCTGGAGATTACTTGGTTATGTTGAAGACATTGTTTTGACACTTGGCTTTGGTGATTTGTTTATTGGTTCAATCGGGTTTGCATATTTGTTGTTACTGGCAAATAGGTCCAGGATATGCACCGACAAGCATTATCTATTCTAGATCAGCATGGCACATTATGGAGATGATTTGTTATTGTTGTAAATGCATTGAGCCGACATCATGCATCACATATTGATTCATTTGTAATTGATTTTATTGTAATATCTTTTAGTGAGTCGACCTACTCATTTGGTCATAGGTTTTGGTATAAATGTAAGATCTCATTTATGAGATTATGTGGTAGAAGTGAAAAAGGATTATAATAAGGTATATGTGAATATAAGAAGAGCTATACACACAGACATCATTCAAGATTGAAGGAACGTTTGAAGAAGGCAAATTAGAGCTTAACCAGTACTGAATCTAGCTTATGAAGATGCTATTTTGAGTAGTACATTATCATTGGATTTAACCATCGAATTGTAGTCAGTGTGACTCCCATTTTGTGATTGAGCGATGAGCTCTAGGCAGTTGGCCTTTTTGCATGTGTAGACCCCATTTTTACACACATACTATATGCAGTAGTATCATTTGATTGTGGGTAAGGTTTCCCACAATGGTTTTTCCATGTACAAATAACTTTGTTATGTGTTGTGTATGTTATTTGTGTTTCTATTTCATGCATTAAAATTTACCAGTACTGCAATTAATTGTTAAACTGTCTATCGACATTAAAGTTTGGTTTACTAGAATTATGCACTAAGTTTGGTTAAAGTATATTTGGTTGAAATTAAGAGACAACTGATTCACCACCCCCCCCCTCTTAGTTGCCCCCGGGACCTAACAGAATGTGATCAAAAGATAAAATGACTAAGAACTGATCAAGGAGGTGAATTCACTTCTAATGAATTCAACAAGTACTATGAAGATAGCAGTATCTGATAACTTGATGAACGAATAGTACCAAACTGGTACTGGGAGGGGGGGGTGAATCAGTACAGGAAAAAGCTCAACCTTAATCCAGTTTGTCAACTAACACTTATGCACTGATAGACAAATAGCAACACCAGTCCTTCAACAGAGTTCAACCGGCAAAACCCAATGTAACTAAGATGAACAAAGATTGGTTGACACTTATCTTCTCATATAATCTAACTCTTCATTCCCATTTCACTCTAATGCATGAAAAGACAATCTACCATCAAAGATGTACATATTACAACAAGATCAACATGCATCACCACTTAATCAGAAAACAATCATAACATCACACATGACACACATATTTTTCACGTGGAAACCCAACTGGGAAAAACCATGGTGGGGATGAATACCCACAAGCTTATTTTTGAACTCTTTGGAAGTCCACTCTGTTAGGAGCCTTGTTCGGTTAAAGACAGATACAATAGGTTCTATTAGGACATGATCCTATTAGGGATCACCCGGTTAAGGGATGGCTACAATACCTGGTTAAGGGTTAAACCCTGTTCAGGGTACCTTGTTAGAGGATTTCAAGAACTTAATATCTAAATGATATCAATGGCTTAATAGCTTTGAGTTACCTTGTTAGAGGATTTTCAACAAGATGATTAAGGCTACCCTGTTAGGGGATTTCACAACTATTGAAGTACTTAAAGATCAATAGGTATATCAATGACCTGATAATAGCACTCAATGCCAATGCAGATCTACTTAAGCTCCTCTTCACCTTCTACACTTACACTTTGTAGATATGACTTCTCTCCTTTGGTCTGGTAAGAATCACATATCTCTTCTCTTAGATACACACACACAACTTTTGCCAACAAAAACTGAAAGAATCACAACATTGACCTTATAGGACAACAGACAGGTTGGTAGCATAAACCCTAAACCCTAGACCTATTAGGTTAAGGAATTCAAATGGTTCAATCCTGATCATTGATCATACTATATTGAATGCCCTAAACTTGACATCCTGACCGTTGATTACTATAGTATTGGCATCAATACCAAAGGGGGAGATTGTTGGCATTATGTGAACTGGTATGAGGACATAATGATATTGTATGTTGTCATTGATGTCAATATGTGATTAAATTCCTAAACTTTCCCTGATGTTCACTCCTCTTGATGTAACATTTGCTGCCAAATACCCTAAAGTAGCTAACCACAGGCGTCTTACCGGTCCAATACTCATAAGGAGTTTTATCCTTACCTTTCTTGATGAGTACCTAGTTCATTGTGTAGACTACAGTGCTTACCACTTCTCTCTGAAAGGTGTGAGCTGCTTTTCCTTGAATCAACATGGTTCTAGCTACTTGAGCCATAGTCCAGTTGTTCCTCTCTGCTAGGTCATTTTGCTATGGAGTCCGAGGGGCAGAAAGTTTCCTCTTAATGCCAAATTCTTCACAATAATTGTTGAATTCACCAGAAGTGAATTCCCCTCCTTGATCAGTTCTGAGACACTTGATCCTTTTACCGCTTTCCTTCTCCACTAATGCTTTGAAAGATTTGAACTTCACAAAGGATTCAGACTTGTCTTTCAATAATGTGACCCACATCATTCTTGAGCAATCATCAGTGAGAATCATGAAGTACCTATCACCCTGCACACTTCTAGTTTTCATAGGACCACACAAATCAGTATGCACAAGATCAAGCAAGTTGTCAACAATGAAAGATTTACCTTTAAAGGTTGAGGAAGACATTTTCCCCAATTAACACTCTCTGCACAAGGTATTATCTGGTTTTCTTAGCACTAGCAACCCTCTAACTGCCTTGATCTTACTAGCCTTCACAATGTTATCAAAGTTTACATGGCAGAGTCTCCTATGCCATATCCAACTATCATCAAACCTATCCATAAGACATGTACTTATATTTTCATTCAGATGAAATAGGTTACCTTTGGTCTGCATGCCGGTGGCCACTAATTCAACATATTTTCCTTTGATTCTGTAGATTCTATTCTTGAATTCTAGAGTGAGGCCACTGTCATTCAGTTGGGAAACACTCAGAAGGTTGTGTCTGAGACCATCAACCCAATACACATTGTCAGGACTACTCTTTCCATTCAAAGAGATGGGCCCTTTTCCTTTAACCATACATGGTGCATCATTGCCAAAACAAACCACACCACCATCATACTCTTCCAAGGATAGAAACTTTCTCTAGTCACCAGTCATATGGTGTGAGCAACCACTATCAATAATCCACTCATTGGAATTAGCAAAGTGGGAGACAAGAGCCTTCTTGTCTAACACATCTTCCTTTACAGAAACAAACACAATATCTTCATTCTCTTCATCTTCTGATTCCTCATCTGTGACACCTTCGTCAACTACAACAAAACAGTTTCTCTGGTTTCCTCGTTTGAATTTCCTGAATCTTTCCAGTTTATCCTTGTTGTCACTATTAGGACAGTTCATAGTAGTATGTCCTATCTGGTTACATGAAAAACATTTCAAAGCGAGCTTACCTCTATATTTACCGGTTCCTTTTGGAAATTTCCTGGCAAGAAGAGATTCAAATTCCATTAGAAACTCCTTATCATCCATTACTCTGCTCTGTCTTGGTTCACCACTTGTGCTTACTTCTTTTCCTTTCCTAGATGGTACATCAGAAGCTCTAAAAGCTGATTCAGCCTTTTGAACACTACCATCAAAACTATTTACCTCATAGGCTGTCAACTTTGCTATGATGGAGTCCAAGGATACCTTAGTCTTGTCTATTGTTCTCAGCTCCTAAATAGCAGCAACCCTTATTGCATAGACCAACAATAGGGATCTCAGGACTTTGCTTACCACAGTGGAATCTTCCATTTTACCACCCACACTCTTGATATCTCTGACAATAGTTTTGATTCTAATACCATACTGTTGAATGGTTTCACCTTCAACCATTTGCATGTCTTCAAACTTTCCTCTAAGGTTTTCTTCCTTAGCTTGTTTTACATGCTCATCACCTCCATGGATATTTTCAAGAGCATCCCATACCTCTTTGGGATTTAACTTATCTTGGACATCAATGATCTCAATATCAAATAAACTACTGATTAGGGCTTCCATGACTTGCCCATTCTCTTGTATCTCTCTCTTTTGATCATCAATGAGAGTACCAGTAGGGGCAACATAGGGATTTTCAACATAGCTCCAGTGCTGAGCACCCATGATTCTGATGTATATCTTCATTTTGTCTTTCCATATACTAAAATTTTCTTTGTTAAACTTTGGACCTTCCCTCTTCATCATTACAACAGGATCTTTCCCTCAAGCAGTTAAGCTTACAACATAGAGGACCTAGAGGATGCTCTGATACCAATTGATAACATAATGATGAATGAATAGTACCAAACTGGTACTAAGAGGGGGGGGGGTGAATCAATACAAGCAAAAAATCAACCTTAAACCAGTTTGTCAACTAACACTTATGCACTGACAGGCAAACAGTGGCACCGGTCCTTCAACAGAGTTCAACCGGAAAAACCCAGTGTAACTAAGATGAGCAAAGACCGGTTGACACTTATCTTCTCATATAATCTAACTCTTCATTCCCATTTCACTCTAATGCATGAACAGGCAATCTACCATCAAAGATGTATATATTATAGCAAGATCAACATGCATCACCACTTAATTAGAAAATAATCATAACATCACACATGACACACATATTTTTGACCTGGAAACCCAACTGGGAAAAACCACAGTGGAGATGAATACCCACAAGCTTGTTTTTGAACTCTTTGGAAGTCCGCTCTATTAGGAGCCTTGCCCGGTTAAAGACAGATATAATAGGCTCTTTTAGGAACTGATCCTGTTAGGGATCACCCAGTTAAGGGATGGCTACAATACCCAGTTAAGGGTTAAACCCTATTAAGGGTACCTTGTTAGAGGATTCCAAGAACTTCATAGCTAAAGGATATCAATGACTCAGTAGCTTTGAGTTACCTTGTTAGAGGATTTTCAACAAGCCGATTAAGGCTACCCTGTTAGGGGATTTCACAACTATTGAAGTAGTGAAAGATCAACAAGTATATCAATGACCTGATAATAGCACTCAATGCCAATGCAGATCTGCTTAAGCTCCTCTTCACCTTCTGCACTTACACTCTGCAGATATGACTTCTCTCCTCTGGTCTGGCAAGAATCATGTATCTCTTCTCTTAGATACACACACATAACTTTTGCCAACAAAAACTGAAAGAATCACAACAACGACCTTATAGGACAACAGATAGGTCAGTAGCATAAACCCTAAACCCTAGACCTGTTAGGTTAAGGAATTCAAACGGTTCAATCCTGACCGCTGATCATACTATATTCTCCATTGTTCATTTTCCACTGATTTCACGGTGGCTGATAACCCATCACATGTGATCACCGTTTATAGACTTTGTACATTCCCGAAGTAGATCAGAACACTCTTCTTTATGCAAGATCCTTCACGCGCACAAGGCTTATGTGGCAACACTATCTGTTCTTCATTATCATGCTACCTTCATCACATAAAGATCACCGATTGAGTCACACAGGCTTAAGATACTCCAACCAAAAATCCTGAAGTGAAAACTACCTACCAATCGGTAGTCACACAATGCTTCCATTTGCTGGTTCCCATGACTACATGCTGGTTCACCATGACATGCCGGTTCACCTTAAACAAATATACCGCTTTACTTTGGCATATATACCGGTTCTCACATATGTTAGTTCTCTCTTCATATCACATATTGACATCAATGACAACATGCAATATCATTATGTCCTCATACCAGTTCACATAATGCCAATAGTATCAAGAGGCAGTTGTCTTCCCCAAGGACACCACAAGAGAATGGCATAGTAGAAATGAATAACAGGACTGTACTTGAAGCAGCTAGAACAATGTTTATCCAAGGAAAGGTTGCTCACACTTTTTGAAGAGAAGCAGTAAGCACTGCAGTCTATACTATGACCCAGGTACTCATCAAGAAAGGTAGAGTTAAAACCCCTTATGAGTATTGGACCGGGAAAAATCCCACTGTGAGTTGCTTTAAAGTGTTTGGTAGTAATTGCTATATCAAGAGAGGTGAGCATTTGAGAAAATTTGATGCTAAAAGTGATGAAGGAATATTTTTGGGATATTCCACTAAGGGCAAAGCTCCCAAGTTCTACAACAATAGAACAAATTTTTTTTTTGAGAGTATCAATGTCAGGGTTGATGAATCCCCCAAGGAACCCGAGGAAACCTGCAGAGAAGAAGTGGAAGATGAACCGGGTATAGCCTTCTGGGAACCGGTTAAGAAAGAAACAAGTAAAGATCCTAGTATTCCTATACTGGTAGAAGCTGCAATAGGAGAAGAAGAAGAGGTAAGTGAAGAAGAAGAAGAAGAAAAGCTAGCAGATCCAGCTAGAGTCATTCCTAGGTATGTGAAACTACATCATGATCTGAAGCAAATCATATGAGATAAAGATGCAGGGATACTCACAAGAAGAATAGTGAAAGAAAACTCTTGCATGATTTCTGAATTAGAGCTCAAGACTTCTAGAGAAGCACTTATAGATGAAGAGTGGATTAAAGCAATGGAAGAGGAGCTAGACCAAATAGAAAAGAATGCAACATGGTCTCTAGTATCTAGACTAGAACACAAAAATGTCATAGGTATCAAATGGGTCTTCAGGAATAAGCTAAACAAAGAAGGCACAGTTTTAAGGAACAAGGCAAGAGTTGTATGCAAAGGATATGCTCAAGAGGAGGGAGAAGACTATGGAGAAACCTTTTCTCCCATGGCTAGAATAGAAGGTGTACAAATTCTACTTGCATTTGCCGCATTTAAGGGATTTAAGGTTTATCAGATGGATGTGAAGTTTGCATTTTTTAATGGAATCCTAGAAGAGGAAGTGTACATTGAGCAATCGGAAGGGTTTGTCTTATCAAAAGATAGTAACATAGTGTGTAGATTACACAAATCCCTGTATGGATTGAAACAAGCACCTAGGGCATGGTATGAAAGGTTACACTCTCATCTTGTGAAGATTGGATTTCAGAGAACAAGTGAGGATAGCAACATCTACTTAAAATATGAAGGTGATCAGATTCTGATCTATGAAGTATTTGTAGATGACATAATCTTTGGAGGAGATGATAAAATGAGTCATGCTTTTGCATATGAAATGGAAAAAGAGTTTGAGATGTGTTGTTCTCAAAATCTGATTCACTTTAAAATCCTTATAGTGATATGATAACTCTGTATGTAGAAGAGAGATTAAAGAGAAGGAAACTTTCAGGACAACATATGACAAGGTTTGATTAACCTTCTACACTTTGAACTTATCCAAAGTTCAGGCGAGTATACCTTTGTGAATTGAATTCACACTTTTAAAAGATAAATCCACAACAAACCAGTCTGAAAACCAGTGGATCTTATCACCTTAAAAATAACTGAAACAAAGGAATGAAACTTATACTCATGTTCAGTATTGATCTACAAGATGTATAGAAGATAACCTTAATAGATATCAATGCCTTATCCAAGGTCACAGAGTCATCTAAGTTCAAACAATACTTCCATAATCAAACATCTCTACATATTCCATCAGTTTGGCTTCTGCAGATCCCTATTTATGCCTGACACACATAAGAATTTATTCATACCAGAATAAATTGTGTTCATCAAAATTAAAAGTATCCCACAAAGAATTTACTGGTAAAAATGATTCCTGCATATTTAATTCCCCATCTGAAGAGAAAAGCTAAGAAACATTTTTACTGAAAATTGCCTTGCAACCCATATTAAAAAAGAATAACCCTAGATTACTCAGAATGAAATAGTAAACATTTGAAAACATACATGAAGACAACACAAAGTTTAAACTCAAAACCAATGGTCTGTGTATTAATGTTTCTTCTGAAAGTATTACAAAAACATTTGAATATTCTCCATCAAGACTTGAAAAAAGCTCAAATAAATTTCTGCAGCATTTTCTTACAATTCCTTGCGATCCCTTTTTTACTAGTCCTGGTATCCATTTATAACAATATGGATGCACACATAGCTTTGGACTTTCCTAGGAGAGTTTGTTACAATCATTACTTCTTAGGAAGAAGTTACAAAACCTTTTGCAAATGCGGTTACAAGTCTCTTTCAACATCCGCAGCTTCTTCCTCTTGTTGTTCTGTTGCAACACTTTCTAACTGCTCCACATATAGCACTGCATATTTTCTTGTCCATTCTTGATACACCTCATCAGTAGGCCATGAGAAGTTAATCACTCTTGCTTTTGTCTTGGCTAATCTTTTCCAAGAATTCCTCATTTTATTGACCTCTAAATTCAGGAAACCATAATGAGATTTGATTTTCTCAATCTCTTGAATTGTTTTGACAAATATGGAGGCATCCTCTGATTTAGCAATTCCTTTTATTCTCAGTGACAATTTGGCTTCCAATTCCTTAAACCATATTTGTTTGTCCTTTAATTGGGTTGGGTTGACAAAACCTCCTGGGAGTAATTCAAAAACTTGATCAGTGTACTCTTTCTTGTACAAATTGATCTTTCTATCTGCATTATCTACTCCTTCTGCTAACTTTACTAAATCCTTTGTCATATCATTGGTGGATTTAATAATGGGGTCAGCCCCTGCCTCATCATAGGATACACAAATCAGTTCTATATCCTACTCTCTAGGTCTCCATTTATCAAAAATAGGCATTAATATAGCCTTGTCCCCATTTAACTCATTCCACATTTCCAAAATCTTACTCATGTTGTTATACATTAGTGAAGACCCTATAGTGTCAGCAAAACTTAAAATTGTAGCCTTTACTGTCTCTTCATATTTCTTTGCATATAGGGCCTGAGCCTGTTTTAAATTTTCCAACTCATGGGGAGTGATCTCAATCAACTGAGAACTAGAAGGTGTTGGAGATGGTGGGAACTCAATAATGGGGCTAGTAGGTTGAGGTCTTGCAGGAGAAGAGGAGATCATCAATGTTGAGGACTCACCTTGATGGTATTGTCCTGCCAACTGGATTTGTAGCTTGGCAATGATGTTATCTTTACCCCTTACCTCTTCCTTGGCACTGTTGTAAGCTTTTAAAATTGTCTCCAAATTAACTTGGAGATCTTCCTTTTCCTTAGCCTCTCTTTCTGCTACTGCAACACTAAACTTTTGTAGTCTCTAGCATAGTGCTAGCAGCTTCCACTACCCTAGTTCTATGCACTCTCTTCACTATCATTCCTCCAAGGTAACTTGACCCTGGGGTGTCCTTATTCCTCTTATTTTCATCTCTTTTAAGAGACCACATGACCAGTGCAACATTATCTTTGCTGAAAGTGATTCCCTCCATAGGTTTGGTCTCCTTTCTTACTGCCTCTAAAACCAAGGCATCTGCTATGTCCCATTCGGGGAGAATGAGTACCCCAGCCTATGCTACCATGTCTCTTCCCTGCTCGGGAGTGATGGTCTTAAACTCATCAACCATTTCTTGCTTTATCTCTTCCTCCACCATAGCTGGATCCTTGTGGAGCAGCTCACCTTTCCTCTTTTCACACCTAGCATTAAATTTATCAATGTTCTTCTTCCACACAAATCGCATGAAAGCTCCTACTGTGACAAAATTATTGTCAGCCAAGAAATCCTCACTGGCTTGCTTGATCTCAGGATCCCACTCCTAGCCTTTGAACTCATTAGTAGTGATGTTCATCTTAGTAGTAAGGGGCTCTTCTGGCATTCCCTCTTCCACTTCATCATATGTGTATGCTATCTCTCCAAGATTGCCTAATTGTAGTAGTTGCTCAGCTGCTGCCTGTTCATCTCCTATATGAATAGGGGATTGAGATGGGGAATACAAGGGTTCATCAGATTGTACTTCCTTTCCCACTCTTTTTTTCATTGGGCTATCTTGAATGTCAATGACATCCTGTATCTTCCTCTTCCCTTTTGAGGTAGAAGGCTCCCCTGTTGTTGGCATCAACACACTGTAGTTGGACTTCTTATGAAACATGTAATCACTAGGAGGGATTGCTTTGGTAGATACAGACCTATTTAGAACTAGTCTTTCTTTCTCAGGGTTGTTCTTAATTACAACCTCCCTCTTTTCTTTAAATGTTTGCATCACATCCTCAAAACAAAGAATTAAGAACTTTATCTTCTCTTCAAAGGGGTGAAAGCTAGACAAATGGTCATAGCTAGTGTCAAATTGGTGTACAAAGTCTAAAGCCTTTTTGTAGGCCACCCACTTTTCCTTTCTCAACTCTTGCTCATCTAAATCAAACTCATTCCTAATGAGGTCTTCAGGAAACTGGAATTGGTGGGGTCTACCTCTGCATATTGCCCTCTTTTTGAACATGTCGTTGAAGAAATCTTTAGGGTCAGCACACCAAGATACTGTAGTTGACAAAAGGTACGGTTGAGGGAAATCTTCAAAATACTTCCAACCTCCTTTAATTATCACAAATTGATGTGCTATGGTAACTGTAGGGAAAATGGTCCCTTTACCTCTACCTGTTAGCTCTGCCTCTTGCACACTACCAATCTGCCTGAGGATCTCTGCAATTCCCACTTTAAGAGGGACCTGATAGGGTAACAAAAATGGAGTGCCTTTGAAACCATATAATCTGAAAACTATGGAGATAGGGTATAAGTAGATATCACCCCAACTGTGGACAATTTTAATATTCTCAGCAAACTCTTTTGGCCTAATGAATTCCAAAAGAACCTTAGGGACTCTTGGATTCTCTAAATAGATAAGAGTCCTAATCTTAGATGCAAAACACTTATCAAACTTTAAGAAGATTGCATCTTCTCTGTCCCATGATAGCACTGTACTCCATAACTGCACTGGCATCTTTTCTCCATCTTTCTCTTTCACAATATCCATTCCACTTGCAAAATAGTTACCACCCTTGAATAAAAATAAATGCATGAGGAGGGAGTACCATCCAAAAGGCCTATCTACTTTCCCATTTTTTATTCCTATCAAGCCTTCATGGATGGCATCAGTGATATAGGAAGCATAATCAAAGGTCACTGCCAAAGAAGGGTTCAATATTTGAGCAATCATTAACATGTAATGAGTTGGCACATTTGCCTCAACATCTTCTCCTAGAATTTGGTAGAGTGACCAGTATAATCCTTTGGCCCTAAGGGTGAATAGATTTACAGAGAAAGGCTCCTTAGTGTTAGGTCCTACAATTGTTAACTCACCTATATTCACAAAGAATTCCTTAAGAGGCCCATTTCTAAGGTGGTTCCTCTACACACTGTAAATCTGAGCTAGTGATTTAAAAGTAATAGGCTCTAAAAAATTGGTAGACTCACTAAGCCCAAAAGCATTTCTGAACTCCTCATTATTTATTTCAATGAGAGTTTTCCCACTTATATCCTTAATAGTTCTTGTGATTGGGTCATAGTTGTGTGCAATCTGAGTTAGGAGATCCACATCCATGAATACTCCAGGGACCACCAATTTTCTTACATCCAGCTCCCAGATACTGTTCATTGGGGCTAGGGAATTTCTCATACCAAATCCAACCTTAAATAATCCCAACCCAGACAACCCAATTTGAGGGTCTCTTAGCTAGTTTCCCTTGTCATACAATCCCTCTCCGATCTTTAGGCGAGGAGCTCTTGGCACTAATTCCTTTACCTTTGCTGCCACATTAGTTGACATTGTCAACTGTTCTAGGAAATCATCACAGATAGCCCTCTCCTAGTAATTAACCTTTCCTGAGAATTCTCTTTTAGGTGGCATCTTAAAAACTATGCAAGCAATCTAATTACTAGCCCCAACTATTTTGTAACAAATCAAAACCCCAATTAAGACACACTGTTAAGTAATTGCCAAGCAAGAGTACAAGAGAACCTATTTTTTTCTTGAAGAAATCCGCTCTGCAACTAAAGAAATTTGCTCTGCAAGTGAAGAAATTTTCTCCACAACTGCTTCTCTGCAACAAATTTTCAAAATGATGCCTTCATTCAATTGATCCAAGATCATATATGGTAGTCGGGCTCTTAACTGCGACATTGATACTGCATGCTTCGGTCGTCCTTTTAGAATTGAATTCATAGAAGAATTCAAAAATTTTGCTCCAATGGGTCATAACATGCCTGTATATTTTCTTTTCGCTCTTTCACCATTTCATAGAGCATAACATCCTAGCAATTTTGCCAAACAAAATCATGCCAACCATCCAATTAGATGAGACTTGATCGGTCCTTACACTATTTTAACCTCTTTGCCTTTACATCGGGCCCTACCTCCTTTTTGCCATTTTGCAAGCTTTATCCTGCGAGCACTTTCCTTTCATGAAGCTATGCCAAGTGTTAGATGGAACACTAATTGCCCGGCCTTTAACTCCTACTGGGACCATCAACTTTTTTACTAACCGTGCCTCATCTTGACGGCTAACGGTTTTTCACTATTTCACAGAGGTTAATCCGCTTACATATTCGGGCCACGAAACAATGAGAAGCATTGGATCAATCTTAAGATGACCATCTTTTAAGTGAGACCTTTATCCAGATATTGTTTACCCCACTTATTCACCGGTTAACAAATGCCACGTGGCACTCGGCCATTAGCCCTAGAAAACTCTTTGGGTTTAGTTCAAAGTCAACCATGTGTCTTACTTCTTGCATAACCACCAGTTACACCTTGGCGGGCCCTTAATCACCTTTTCAAAATACGTGTCAATCGACACATCACCATCAAGCTTTACAAGAAGTAACAACTGTCACTCCATGTCATACCGGGAAGAACCTCTCTTTCTCTTTCGCCATTTCACAGGCCTTAAAACACTAGCACCTTACCTTCATGAATTCATGCAAACAGTTAGATCATATCAAACTTGCCTGATGCTTAACAACCTACTTGAATCTGGCAGACGTGGGTTGTCTGACTCAGCTTTATCCACCTAGTGTCTAGTCATTCCCGAACTGACATGTCAACTTTTTATTCACTAAGAGAAAACATCGGGATCCACCTCATCCTTGCCACCTGTATCTGCCAAGTCACTTCTTATCCAGCAGCATGACTCATCTTCTTCGACCCACTTGTTAGTCCTTAAATCCAATTCACTGACCACTTTGATTTTCGACCACGTGTCATTGTCTTACTTGCCATCTCAACTAGTTGGACTGCTTGCTTGGAACACCATGTCATTTTGCTATTTCACGAAAGCTATCTTTCGAGCATCTTTCTCCTATGAAACTGCACTAGCTATTATATTTTTGAGGACCTGCGCATCTGTTATGCTTCTTATGAACCTCTTTTGCCTGGGCCCAAAAACCTTTCACTGTTTCATAGAGCATAACTTGTGAACATCTATCTCCTACAAAACAACACAAGCTGTTGATTTCTTTTAAACTCGATCGCCTTTTAGCCATGGGAAAGTCTTAACCGCTAGATCCCGCCAAACCTTTTCGCCATTTCGTGAAAGGTAATTTACTCGCTCATTTCAGCCACGAATCAACGCCAACCGTTAGATTCAAAGCGAGATGGAGTCTCATTAAACTTGATCTAATGCACACAGTCGAACATGCTTTTTCCTTTCGCTATTTCACATAGCTTAACACACCCATAACTTTGCCTAATGAAATAGAAAAAGTCATAGATTCATCTGAAAGTTGCATGACACTTACTGGACCCGACAACATTAGAAGGAAAAAGACATAAGGCATAGATTTTTTACAATTATTTAATGATCGCCTAGGCAAATAACAAGGGGGGACACTTCACACAACCCTGAGACCCATTACTTAAGTGAATAAAGTAACATAGGAATAGAAACCAGAGGGTTTTGATCAGACATTTGAGTGATTTAAAACTAAAAATCCTTAACCCTTAAAGACCTAACACAAATTTGAAGCAATTAAATAGCACACCTGACTCAAAATTTAGAAACTTAGCCAATCATGGGAAAAGAAAACCCATTTCTTAAATAGTGATAACAAGATGTCTTTGATTGCAGAGATAAAATTCTTCATTGGTATACAAATTCAGCAAATGAAAGAGGGTATCTTTATTACCTAATCTAAGTATGTCAAAGAGGTATTGAAGACCTTTGGCATGGAGGAGAGAAAACCGATTGGTACGCCGATGGTGACCAGTTCTAAACTGACTAAGGAAGATGATTCAACGTTGGTGAATAAGAAGGAGTATCGGTCAATGATCGATAAGTTGCACTATGTGGTGCACAACAGACTAGATATTTCTCATCCAGTGGGCATAGTAGCTCATTTTCAAAAAAGCCCAAGAGAATCCCACTTGGTAGTTGTCAAGAGGATTCTTAGATATCTGAAAGGAACAATTGACTATGGATTGTGGTATCCATATAATGGTGCCTATAACCTCAAAGTATATACCGATGTCAATTGGGCAGGTAATGTGGACGACTGGAAGAGCACAACCGGTGGAGCGTTCTTTCTTGGTGGAAGACTAGTCTCGTGGACAAGTAAGAAGAAGAGTTGTATATCTTAGTCTACAGCTGAAGCAGAATATGTGGCAGCATTTATGAACTACACTCAAGCAATCTAGATGAAACATGTATTGGAAGGTTTCAAAGTACCTGTATCTGAACTAGTGAATATATTTTGTGACAACACAAGTGCAATAAATATTTCCAAGAATCTGGTATTGTATGCTACAACTAACCACATTGAGCCTAAGTATCACTTCTTGAGAGAGAAAGTTTAGAATAAGAAGGTTGTACTACAACATGTTTCCAGTAAGGAGCAGCTAGCAGATATATTCACTAAGCCCTTACCGAAGACCACATTTACCTATTTGAGAGGTGAATTAGGGGTTGTGCCCCTTCATGAAGTCAACTAAAGTTGTGTGCTCCACATCAGTCAGGTACTACAGTGTCAAATCTTTTTGGATTGATGTGTTCAAAGATGCTACTCCATAGGGGGAGCAACATAGTAGAGAATGGAAGCTTGTGCCTCCACTTTGGCATTTTTGTCAAAGGGGGAGAAGATATCTGATGTATGGGGAGAAGATGTTTGATAATAAAGCTACACTGGTCTATGATGTCTATAGTTGCAATGCTACACTGAGTATTTCCATCAATGCCAAAGGGGGAGATTTTTGGAATATGATGAACCAACATGTTGATATGATGATAATGTATGTTGTCATTGATGATAATAAGTGTAAGTGAGCCAGTATGCAGAATGAAAGAAGTTGGTGAACCGGTATGAAGAAATGCAGTGAACCGGTGTCGGGGTTTCACTAAGTGTGACTATCGATTGGTAGTCTCAGCTCTAGGGTTTCCAGTTTGGCAATCCATCTTGTGCAATGCAACTGATGACATTCTGTGATGAGTTAGCTAAGAGATGAGGATGAGATCGAGGTGCCACATCAGCTTTGTGCACATGAAGGATTTCCTTGAGGATCTTGCATGAGAAGATCGACTGCATTAAAAGTCTACCTCGAGAATGAACATTCTTCTTGGCAGTATGAGAAGAAAGTGTGATGAGTTACTGATTCCAATATCTGGTGAAGAATGAAATGATGCAGATTGTTTTGTGATCCATTTGAGATTGTATTTCTCTATGTAAAGTGTTTGGATGGTCAGGATTGGACTGTCTGTATTGTAAACCTGAGATGCTTAGGGTTTAGGGTTTATGCTACCGACCTAATTGTTGTCTATAAGGTCGATGATGTTTGTTATTATAAGTTGTTAGCAAATGTTGTGTGTGTATCCGAGTTATGAGATACTTGCCACACCAGTAAGAGAAAACTACAGAGTGTGATTACAGAAGTAGAGGAACTGAAAAGGATCTACCTTGGCATGTAGTGTTGTTATCATATCAGATTTTTTACCTGTTGTCTTCTAACCATTTCAATAGTTCAAAAATCCCTTTACTAGGTAGCTTTAATAGGCTTACTATAAATCCTCTAACCAGGTAACTCAAGTTTATTCAGTTCTTTAAATCCTCTAGCAATGTAACCTTTAACAGGGTATATAGCCATCCCTTAACAGGGTGATCTTTAATAGGATAGGTTCCTAGCAAAACCTTATTGTAAAGTCTTTAACCGAACTAGGCTCCTAACAGAACGAGCTTCAAAAGAGTTCAAAAATAAGCTTGTGGGCATTCATCCCCACTATGGTTTTTCCCATTTGGGTTTCTATGTGAAAAATCTATGTGTCATGTGTTGTGCATTTTTAATGTGATGATTAAGGGTTCTTTGTTTGAGTGATTATGCATGTAGAGTTATTAGGTTATGGTATTACTATTACACCACATGCATATATTTATTGGTGAATTTGTTATCTAGTATTGAATGTATTTGAAGTGTTCAGACTTATCAGTTTATGTTTACCAAAGTCTTACTGTGTTTAACTGGTATTGCCATGGCTAAGTTCAGTAATGAAGACAACCGGTTGGTATTGCTTTAACTTGATAAGAAAGCGAGAAATTTTTTCTGTACTAATTCACCCCCCCCCCCTCTCAGTACCAGTTAGGGTATTTGATGTTCATTATTATTCATTAGGTAATTCATACTGGAAGGATGATAGAAATTTCTACCAGAGGAGACAACCAGATGGTTATTGGAATGAGAACTTTGGAAGACAAGACAAGAGGACATTAAAAGTAACATTCTTTAAGTGTGGAGGAGAAGGACACCGTGGATTCGAATGTAAAAGGATAGAGGCTACCGGAAGAGAATCAGTGGTGGAAGAAAACCCCACCAGATCAGACAATAAACCAAAAGATGGAGAACTATTGATGATGAGGAGATCTTTGTGTTATACTGGAGGAATTGAAGAGCCGTTGCAGAGGAATAATTTGTTCAAGACCAAATTTAAGTTATCCAATAAGTGGTGTAAAGTTTTTATTGATAGTGGTAGTTCAAATAATCTTGTTTCAGAGGAGATGGTTTATAATTTGAAATTGGAGAGATTAAAACACCCTAAGCCTTACCAGATAGCATGGATTCTGGATGAACATAAGTTGTTAGTAAGTGAACAATGTTTGGTGAAATTAAAAAATTTGGAATTATCATGATGAAGTTTTGTGTGATATTATGCCTATGGATATTTATCATCCTTTGTTGGGTAGACCTTGGTGGTTTGATAGACAGGCAATACATGATGGAAGGAAGAATACATACACTATTGTGGCCAGTGGGATGAAGCAAACCTTGTTACCTTTGGAGGAACCTTCAAAGAATGAAGTCTGTATGAATGCCAGAATTTGTTTAGTAGATGAAAGGAAATTTATGGATGGACTGAAACATGAGAATGTGTGTTTTGCCTTAATTCATAATAAGACTGAGATACCAGAACCAGAAGGAGAATACCTGAAAGAGATAAGATATTTTCTAACAGAATATGAGGACAACATTTTAGATAATGTACTTGATGGAGTGCCACCTATTATAAGTATTAGTCATTGCATGGACTTGGTTCCCAGAGATAGTTTGCCTAACAAAGCTGCACATAGGTTGACACCAGTAGAGAATGAAGAACTGAATAGACAAGTGCAGGAGCTATTGAAGATAGGTTTGATCAGGGAGAGTCTAAGCCCTTATGCAGTACCAACAATATTAGCACCTAAGAATAATGGAGAATGGAGGATGTGTAATTCAAGAGAAATAAACAAGATCACAATGAAATACCAGTTTCCTTTGCCTAGGATGGATGACATAATGGACTGTTTGAGTGGAGCAAAATACTTTAAAAGTATAGATTTGAAGAGTGGATATCATCAAATCAAGATCAGGGAAGGTGATGAGTGGAAGACAACATTTAAGACAAATGAATGACTATATGAATGGTTGGTGATGCCTTTTGGATTGACTAATGCACCGAGTACTTTCATAAGGTATTGAAGAAATTATTGGGTAAGTTTGTTATTGTGTATCTGGATGACATTCTAATTTTTAGTAAGACAAAATAGGAGCATTTGTTGTAGTTACGACAAGTTTTGTAGAGGTTGAGAGAATAAAAGTTGTTGATCAATATCAAGAAGTGTACTTTCATGAAGGATGAGTTAGTCTATTTAGGATTTTTGATATTTGAGGATGGTTTAAAGAGAAGTGAAAGCCATTGTTGAGTGGCCTACACCAGAAAGCATTGGGGAGGTAAGATCACTTCATGGGTTGGCTAGTTTTTACCAGAAGTTTATCATATATTTTAGTTTAGTTTGTAACCCAATGACTGAGACCATAAGATGAGATTGGAAGAAATTCAAGTGGACTACCAGAGCAAAAAAAATTTTTGAACTGTTAAAAAAGAAAGTGATTGAGTAGCCTATGATAGCTTTATCGGATTTCAATAAATTCTTTCAAGTGGATTGTGATGCAAGTGGAATAGCAATAGGAGAAGTCTTGAGTAAAGAAGAGAGAAAAGTAACCTATTTCAGCGAGAAATTGAATGATTCCCGGAGGAGATATTTAGTGCATACGATCAGGAATTTTGTGCCATAGTTCAAGCCTTGAAGAAATGGAGACATTACTTATTTCCTAAGGAGTTTGTGTTGTATACAAATCATCAAGCTTTGAAGTATTTAAACATTTAGAGTAAGTTGAATCAGAGACATATGAGATGGGTATAATTCTTATAGAGTTACACCTTTGTGTTGAAGCATAGAAGTGGGAAATCTAAAAAAATTGTTGATGCATTGAGTAGGAGAAGGAATTTCCTGACTGAGATGAGAGTGACAATATTAGGTTTTGAAGATTTGAAGACCTTGTATGATAAAGACCTGGATTTTGCAGAACCTTGGAAAGCATGTAGAGAACTGGTTATGGTTGACAGAAGAAAATGGTTGAATTCTTTCATTCAAGATGGAATGTTATTCAAGGGAGTTCAGTTGTTCATACCTAAGAGTTCCATGAGAGAGAACCTGATAAAGGAGAAACATAATGGAGGACTAGATGGACATTTTGGTATTGACAAAATAGTTGCATTGGTGAGCAAGCAGTACTTTTGGCCCTAGATTCATAAGGATGTTAAGAGATGTGTGTAGAGTTGTAGAGTTTGTCAAGTTGCAAAAGGTAGTAGTTAGAATGTGGGATTATATAAACCTTTGACAGTACCAGTAATACCTTGGAAGAATATAAGCATGTGATTTGTACTTGGATTTCCTAAGACACTAAGAGGGGATGATTCTATATTTGTGGTAGTGGATAAATTTTCAAAGATGGCTCGTTTCATACCTTATAAGAAGACATCAGATGCATTACATGTAGCAGACCCATTTTTCAAGGAAGTGGTGAGATTGCATGGATTACCAAAGAGCATAGTTTGAGACCAAGACACTAACTTTATTGGTGATTTTTGGAGAACACATTGGTAGAAGATGAAGACAGATTTGAAATTCAGTTCTACTTTTCATCAATAGACTGATGGATAGACTGAAGTTGTTAACCGGAGTTTGGGAAACTTGTTGAGATGTTTAGTGGGAGAAAAAACTGGAAGTTGGGATTTGATCCTTGCACAAGAAGAGTTTGCCTACAACAATTCAGTAAATAGAAGTACCAGAAAAACACCTTTTGAGATTGTTACCAGAGTGCACCCTAGAGGTATAGCAGAATTGAGAAATATTAGCAGTGAAGACCCAAAGAGTTCAAAAGAAAAATATTTTGTAGATCACATGGCAGCATTGCATATTTATGTTCAATAGAATTTGGAAGACATGAACAACAAATATAAGAAGAAGGTAGATGAGAAAAGGAGAAATAAGGAATTGAAGTTGGTGATGAAGTGATGGTGTATCTCAGAAAAGAGAGATTCCTAATTGGAACTTATAATAAGTTGCATATGAAGAAGTTTGGATCTTGTAAGATTTTGATACCGAATAGTCTAAGTATTTCACCAATATTTAACATTGCAGATCTTCATGAGTACCATGAACTAGAATTTAGTAAGGATACTATTGCAAACTTGGAGAAACAGTTGCCTTGGAATGAACTAGATTAGTTTGAAGATATTTTGGACAGTAGGATTGGGCGTAGTACCCAAAGCAGTCGGTATAAGGAATATCTTGTGAAGTGGAAGGACAGATGAGTTGAAGATTCATCTTAGATTTCTTAGGCCAAGGCTAGCCACCTTGATTTTCCTCTGACCCCAACAAAGTGAGAGGCTCACTTTTTCATTAACCCCGGATGTCTGATGCAGGAGCATCCCCAGTTCACAACAATCTTGCATCAACCAAAAAAAAATTCCTTTATGTTTTGTTTTCTCTTTACAGCTTCAGTTTTCCTTTCTGTGTATCTCGGTTTTGTATCACTAGATATTGTGGAGTTGGATTATACTTGAAGACTTGATCACCTCTCTTTCTTTTAGACTGCATCGCATTTAGATTACTTTCTGACAAGATATCGCTACCAGTTTTCAGGACAATATATTATTACCGGATTGACCATTCTTTGTTAGCGGTTGCCTGAGACCTATTTTGGTGATCTACTAGAACCCATTCTGAAGATTGCAAATCCTTGGTCATTGATTTCGATGTTCCTTGGCGTGTGGCTGACCTTCTACATTTCATCCTATGGATTTTCCAGAGGAATCTCTTGGTGGAGGCTGACCTTTGTTATTTTTATGTTAGGTCTTATTCTTCGGGTTTTGATCCCTTTTGGGCTGACTGGATCCTTTGGATTGATATATATTTGTAGTTATTCTTCAAAATGTAATCAATCAGAGAATCAAATAACTAGATTGTGCATAGAGGATAGATCTTTCGATTCAAGGTCCTGGTTGTGACCTATTCTACCAGGCCTGAGTGTTGGTGTATTGTAACCGGTTGGATGTAATCAGATTTCAATCAATTAATCTTTTTTTTCTACATTGCCTCCATCATATCTTTGTGTTTCCATTATGTTTACTCTTGTTGGCCTATATGAATTGATCTCTTTGAGGTCCCTCCTCACTGGTGTTTGCTCCAAAAAAACACTAATCAATCTACAAATTCCAACTAAGACAATTTCAACCTTTTGAAACAATTGTACAATTAAAAATGTGTTCAATTACCTTCTTCCCACGTTTAGGCATCATTAAGGATTTCTTTCATTGAGGACGAGGCCTAGACACTATGGGGGTACCCTAAAACAAATAAAATTAACACAAGAGATATTAGTAGATAATATTAAACATAATTTAACAAATCTAAAATTAAATGACTTCCATATTCCATCAAAATAATACATAAAATAAGGTGTACAAAATATAATATCGTATAGCTTTGTAGGCCAAAATTGATCACTAAGAGCATGACAACATCAATGTGGGACATTTGGTCCCTTGTCAACACCTACAAAAGAAAAAATTGTCAAGCATTAAAGAGAGTTGTTATATCTTATAATTTTTTTGAATTCAAAGTACTATTCTATTTTAATATGTTATAAAATTTATACCCCTAGCGTTGAAGTTGCAGTTGCAATAACTTCGAGAGGAATATCGAATGGTATATTTGTTAGGTCCCGGAGACAACTGAGATGGGGGGGGTGAATCAGTTGTCAAATAAATTCAAACTAAAAACCAATTAACCAACTTGATGCTTAATATTGGTAAACCAGTTAAATATACCAGTAGACAGTGTTAATAGTAAATTGCTATACCGGTAAAGATTAATGCATGAAATATAAACATAAAGTCATCCACAACACATAACACCAATATTTGTACGTGGAAACCCTATAAGGGGAAAAACCACGATGGGAAACCTTATCCACAATCAGATGATCCTACTGCAGATCGTAAGTGTACATAAATGGGGTCTGCACATGCAGAAAGGCCAATAGCCTAGAGCTCAATGCTTAATCACAAAATGGGAGTCACACTGACTACAGTTGGATAGTTAAATCCAATAAGAATGTACTACACAAAATAGCATCTTCATATGCTGGATTCAGTACCAGTGTAATGCTGATATGCTTATACAAAAACCTAGCTTCACCTTCAAATGATGTCTTCATGTATACCTCTACTTAATCTCACATATACCTTCACTCAATTCTTTTTCGCATTCCACACTTGATCTTACAAATAAGATCTTACATTTATACCCCAACCTAAGACCAATTTTAGTAGGTCGGCTCTACAAGATATTACAATAATCATTTTACATACAATATAATATCCGATGCAATAACTGATTAAACATGTTGTCTTAATGTATTTACATCAATAATAAATCATCTCCATAGCGTGCCATACTGATCTAGAAAAGATAAACCTATCGGTGTAACCCTAGATAATCCTGGACCTATTTGCCAGTAAAAGCAAATATGCAAATATGAATATACCAATGATCAATTCTTCAAAACAAAGTGTCCACACAATGTCTTTGACATTACTAAGTGTCTTCCATATCATTCCAGGTACCGGTGAACATTATATCCTACCAGTGAACCATATACCAGTAATTGTGCAATAGTTACTTGCTTGCCGGTGAATGTTGCTGGATCTCCAAAGTGCTTATTTTCAGTAGGTGTTGACATCAATGACAAAACCATACCAAAATACCAACAATCTCCCCCTTTGGCATTGATGGCAACACAAGATGGAAAAACCATCAAAGTGCCAAAACAAAAATGCCAAATACCAAAAACCAACAATCTCCTTTAGACAACAATTTCTCCCCCTGGGAGCAACATGTGTTTATCCAAAGATTTATTTTCAATACCAATCTCTCCTCAAAAGATAATGTGTTTTTTCATAGATATCTCTCCCCCTTTGACATCAAATGCCAAAGTTACAAAAATTAAGCTCATACAAAATACCAACTACTCCCCCTGAGAAGTAGCTTCCTCATCAAAGACCAGAGTAAAAGATTTGTCTTCTAATTCTGCCAGTTGATGACAATCATCAACTGTCTAAGTCTCTACCGGTGGTGGTATGACTCCAAGCTGGTCTCTAAAATATTCAAAAGTCTCCTTAGGCAAAGGTTTTGTGAAAATATCTGCAAGCTGTTCTTTAGTATTCACATAAACCAGTTTTATCTCTTTTTCTTCAACTTTTTCCCTTAGAAAATTCAGTTTGATAGAAACATGTTTTGTTTTAGAATGTAATACCAGATTCTTAGATATATCAATTGTTGCAATGTTATCACAATAAATAGTAATTGGTTACTTGCATTTTACCTTTATGCCTTTCAACATTTGATTAAGCCATAATACCTGTGTACAGTTAGTTGCTGCTGCAACATATTTTGATTTTGCTGTTGATAAAGATGTACAACTCTGTTTCTTACTCAGCCAAGAAACTAATCTCTTTCCAAGAAAGAATGCTCCTCTAGTGGTTCTTTTTCTATCATCCACATCTCCTACCCAATTTGCATATGTGTATGCACATAGATCACAATTTTCATCTCTAGGATACCATAATCCAAGATTTGTTGTGCCTTGTAAGTACCAGACAATCCTTTTTATTGTTGATTCATGATTTTCCCTAGGATTACTTTGAAATCTAGAAACAATACATACTGCATTCATAATATTAGGCCTGGTTTGTGTCAAATACAGTAAACCTCCTATCATAGATTTGTATCTAGTTGGATTAACAGGTGTAGATTCATCCCTTTGAGATAATTTGTCATTTGTAGTCATAGGTGTGCTTACCGGTTTAGAGTTCTCCATCCCAAATTTCTTTAGTAATTCTTTCAAGTACTTGGATTGACTCAAAAATATACCTTTATCAGTCTGTGAAATCTGCAATCCTAAACAGAATTTTATTTCTCCAATCATAGACATTTCAAATTCTTCCTGCATTTTAATAGAAAATTCCTTACATAATCCATCTTCTCCTCCAAAGATTATATCATCAACAAATACTTCAATAATCAAAATGTCATCATTAGTTATTTTGTAATATAAATTGCTATCTACATTTCCTTTAGTAAAACCAATCTTTAAAAGATACTTATCCAACCTTGCATACCAAGCTCTTGGGACTTGTTTTAATCCATAGAGAGCTTTTCTTAACCTGCAAACCATATCATTGTCATCTGTCAAGGAAAATCCATTAGGTTGTTCAGTATATACTTCCTCTTCAAGATCTCCATTCAAAAACGCACATTTAATATCCATTTGATAAACTTTGTAGTCCTTATGAGCTGCAAAAGCCAAGAATAATCTGACTGCCTCAATTTTGGCTACCGGTGCAAAGGTTTCATTGTAATCAACTCCTTCTTTCTAAGAATATCCCTTACACACTAGTCTTTCTTTATTTCTGACAACCTTACCATCTTCATTAAGTTTGTTTCTAAATACCCATTTGGTTCCAATCACATTTTTATCTTTAGGTCGGGGAACTAATGTCCAAGTATTATTTTTCTCAATTTGTCCTAATTCTTCTTCCATAGCTTTAATCCAAAATTTATCTTCACATGCCTCATTGATAGATGATGGTTCAATTTGAGAAATAATACATACCTCTTCATTTGCCAATCTTCCTCTTGTCATAACTCCTTTAAATTTGTTTCCAATTATCTGATCTTCAAAATGATTCAATCTTACATACTGGGGTGTCTTAGTTTGCTGTTGTTCTTCAATTACTATGGAATCGTCTGATGATACTGGGGTAACTGGATCTTCATTCTATACCGGTGGATTTAGTGTAGGTTCATTTGTCACAATTTGTGTTACCATTTCAGAGTCTATATACCTTGAAGTTCCTCTAAATTGTTCATTAATCTTTACATTTGTACTCTCAACAATTTTCTGCAATCTCTTATTAAAACATCTATATGCCTTGCTCTTAGATGAATAACCAAGAAATATTCCTTCATCACTTCTAGGATCAAATTTGCCAATATACTCGTCTCTTCTAATATAACATTTACTTCCAAAAATTCTGAAATACTTAAGAGTAGGAGTATTACCAAACCATAGTTCATGAGGGGTCTTACCGGTTTCACCTTTGATGTGAACTTTGTTGAATGTATAGATAGCAGTGCTAACTGCCTCTCTCCAATACACATGTGGTAGATTTGCTTCTGATAACATACTTCTTGCTGCATCCAAGATAGTTCTATTTTTCCTTTCAACAACTCCATTCTGCTGTGGTGTCTGCAGTGCTGATAACTGTCTTCTGATTCCATTCACTTCACAGAATGTATTAAAGTCCTTAGATGTGAGTTCTCCTCCTTGATCTGATCTTAAACATTTGATTTTCTTACTGGTTTCATTCTCAACCATTGCTTTGAATAGTTTGAACTTCCCAAGTGCTTCTGATTTTTCGCTGAGAAAAGTAACCCAACACATTCTAGAATAATCATCAATAATTAGTATGAAATATCTATCACCTTGTAAGCTTTTAGTTCTAGCTGGACCACATAAATCAATGTGAATTAAGTCAAGATCATTATTGGGTTTTTCTGGAATACTTTTGAAACTAGCTCTAACTTGTTTTCCAAATTGACATTCCTTACAAATTGTATTATGAGGTTTCACAATTCTAGGTAGATCTCTAATTGCCTTAGAAGTACTGATTTTTACCATGCAATCAAAGTTTACATGACATAGTCTCTTATGCCATAACCAACTTTCATCTATATGTGCAATTAAGCATGCCTTTTCACTGTTATTCAAATGAAAGATATTACCTCTAGTCTAATTACCAGTTACAATTTCCAAACCAGTTCTATTCATGATTTTGCATTTTTCATTTTTTAATTGTAGCTGAAATCCTTTCTCAGCTAATTGGCCAACACTTAAAAGATTATGCTTTAATCCTTCAACATAGTAGACATTGTCAGTATTATGCTTACCATCAAGAGATATTGAACCCTTACCTTTGATTGAACAGGCATTGTCATCTCCAAATCTTACTAAACCTCCATTGTATTCTTGAAAGTTCAAGAATTTACCTTTGTCTCTAGTCATGTGATGTGAGCATCCTGAGTCAATGATCCATTCATCCTTTGCTTCAACTTTGGCTACTAGGGCTGCTTCTACCGGTTGAGCAGTAGGTGCCGGTTGATCCTCTGTTATAGCAACAAAAACCCATCCATTGTCTGCTGGATCCTTATCAGAATCATCAGTCACACCTTCATCAACAATGTAATAGGATTTGTCTTTGTTCTTCTTAAATCTGTATCTCTGATATTCAAGATTAGGCTTGTATGTTCTTCTAGCTTCTTCTCTTAGTCTAGCATGTCTATCAGGGCATCTCGAAGCCATATGACCAATCTTATTGTAGTTAAAACATTTAAAGGGTGCTTTACCTTCATACTTACTTCCAACTAGACCTTTTGGCATTTTTCTTACAAATAGTGCTTCAAGTTCTTCAAGCTCTTCATTCTCCTTCCTGGTTTCTTCAAGTTCTCTTGCATAAAAGGCTTTCCAGTCTGATTTGTCAAATGATGGAGCAGATGATGTTGATTCTTTAAAGGCCAAATCAGTTTTTATAGTAGCAATAGGACCAAATTCCTCAATTTCAAAGGCTGAAAGTTTTCCAATCAATGTATCCCTAGTTATTGATGTATTAGGCATTGTTCTCAACTCATTTATAGTAGTAACCTTCATTTTATATGTTGGTGGCAATCCTCTTAAGATTTTGAAACAATTTCATCCTCACTCAGGGTTCCTCCACAACATTTAATACCCAAAACAATTTCATTTACTCTTTCCATAAAAGCATAAATCCTTTCATCTTCTTCCATTTTTAGATGTTCATACCTGACTCGAAAGCTTTCAAGTTTTGCAATCTTGACTATGGAATCTCCTTCATTTAGTGTTTCTAAATGATCCCAAATAGCTTTAGTAGTAGACCTATCTAATAATCCCATGATTTGTTGATCTGATAATGCACTCAAAAGTGCTTCTCTTGCTTTGCAATCATTCTCTTCATCTTTAGCTAAGGTAGTTGGTGCAGTCTGACCAGCTACAGCAGTAGTATAACCATTCTTTGTAACTTCCTAGATGTCTTTACCGATGCAATTCAGATGTGTCTCCATCCTGATCTTCCATATCCCATAGTTGGTTCCGTCAAGTTTTGGACTATCCTTCCTGAAGTAATTAGTAGACATTGGATGTCCTCAAGTTGTTAAACTTCTGCAAAAGAGGACTAGGCTCTGATACCAATTGTTAGGTCCCAAAGACAACTAAGAGGGGGGGGGGGGGGTGAATCAGTTGTCAAATAAATTCAAACTAAAAACCAATTAACCAACTTCATGCTTAATACCGGTAAACTAGTTAAATATATCGGTAGACAGTATTAATAGTAAATTGCTATACCGGTAAAGATTAATGCATGAAACATAAACATAAATTCATCCACAACACATAACACCAATATTTGTACGTGGAAACCCAGTAAGGGGAAAAACCATGCTGGGAAACCTTACCCACAATTAGATGATACTACTGTAGATAGTAAGTGTACATAAATGGGGTCTGCACATGCAGAAAGGCCAACAGCCTAGAGCTCACTGCTCAATCACAAAATGGGAGTCACACTAACTACAGTTGGATAGTTAAATCCAATAAGAATGTACTACACAAAATAGCATCTTAATATGCTGGATTCAGTACGAGTGTAATGCTGATATGCTTATACAAAAACCTAGCTTCACCTTCAAATGATGTCTTTGTGTATACCTCTACTTAATCTCACATATACCTTCACTCAATTCTTTTTCGCATTCCACACTTGATCTTACAAATAAGATCTTACATTTATACCATAACCTAAGACCGATTTTAGTAGGTCTGCTCTACAAGATATTATAATAATCATTTTACATACAATATAATATCCGATGTAATAACTGATTAAACATGTCGGCTTAATGTATTTACATCAATAATAAATCATCTCCATAGCATGCCATGCTGATCTGGAAAACATAAACCTGTCGATGTAACCCTAGATAACCCTGGACCTATTTGTCGGTTAAAGAAAATATGTAAATATGAATATACCAATGATCAATTCTTCAAAAAAAAGTGTCCACACGATGTCTTCGACATTACCAAGTGTCTTCCATATCATTCTAGGTACCGGTGAACATTATATCCTGCCGGTGAACCATATATCAATAACTATGCAATAGTTACTTGCTTGCCAATGAGTGTTACTGGATCTCCAAAGTGCTTGTTTTCAGTAGGTGTTGACATCAATGACAAAACCATACTAAAATACCAATAATATTAACACTTACTGCTACATCTCAAAATGCATATTATTTGTATCAATTTAAATCGATCTATAAAAGAAAATTCATTTATAATTATAAATTTTAAGTGACTGATAAATAAAATTTATGAATTCAAGTCAACACACCTGTGTCTATGACTGTCTAGCAAACAACATGTCCATCAATTCATCTATCATCACCTTATCCTTAGTCGTGTAGGTCTGACATCTACTCCTGCAAATCATGCATAGATGGGATGTGGAACCATCTGCACAGGCCTCAACATCCATCCATGTACATATGCTTGAGAAAGTGGGACACACAAGCTCAATTGGCTGATCAATACCAACTGCCTCATCTAATGGATCATCGTCCGGGCCAAGAGGGTGTTCTAACTGTGTCCAATGCTGGATGATCATATCAATCAATGTTGTGGACACTTGAAGAGTTTGTATCTCCATCGACTCTTTCAGGGATACTAGGACGGTCACGTGTACCTTGAGTTTGGGTGCTAGGAGGCGATGACTCTACAGGTCTATTACCCTATGGGTTATATGTCTATCTTGGGTAGAGACGCCACCTCTACCATGGAACTCTCTCATATCAAAATAATTAGTCCACTCATTAAGGACAAACTCAGAATATACTTTCCTCAAAAAATATAATGGAACCTCAAAATTATTACAAGGTAGTTCGCCAAAGACCATCCACCACCTATTCCAAAAAAGATTCTTCATCTACACAATGGTACACCAATGTATGGGAAACCTCTTTACATTAAGAGGTAATAACTCACCAGTTCTAGGATCAACAAAAAGGGCACATATTTGTGCTTTACTTATGTTTTTATTTTTCACTGCATCATATGATAACCCATCAACATAATAAGTGCGACACCTATCCCTATAGTTTTCCCATTTTGTAATCTGACTCAAAACTGTAGTGGCACCACTAGCCAATGTTTCTAGGCTAGTGGCAAGAGATAAATGATGCTCAAGCTTAGATGTTTTCAATCTATTATTCAATCTAGTTATTTTAGTAGTGTTTTGCCCTAACTGATTAAGCAAATCCTCCTGTGTATTTGTTGTACGATCTAAAGGAGGAGCATGAGGTGTATCTTAAGGGTTTTGATGTGGGTTTTGAGGTGCGTCTTGTTGTGGTTCTCGATTTTTAGAATCAGATATTGGTAACGAAAAAAAAACTAATCAAAATCAATGAATTTAAATTGAAAATGTAAATAAAATTTATCAATGTGCAAGAAAAACAAAAAAAAATGCATAACTGACCTCTTTTCATGGCGTCTGGGTGTGAAAAAAAGGAGGGAGTGTGTGGTTTGGAAGGAAAAATGCTCTCACTTTCTCTCGATCGCAGGGTAAAATGATATAGTCGATAGTGAAAAAACAATTTATTAACAAGGACTACGTATGGGGTCCTAGTTCCCAGAGGACTGTGTACACGGTCTTATTTCCTAAAGAACCGTGTACGCGGTTTTGCCCTTGTAGGCTCAGGCACAACAAACCTAACCATGTACGGGGTATTTTGAAATTTTAAAACCAGGAACGCAGTTGCTATTTTTTCAACTTCTTTTTGGTGTGTGTCCACTTTTTTGCACACTATCTTGGTGCACACACCCCCTTACAACATTCAAATTTTAAATTTAAATTTTTAAAATTAAGCGGTTTATTCAACAAACACTAATTTTTAAAATTAAATTAATCTTTTACAAATTCAAATTTCCTTTAACAATTTAATTAATTCAATTAAATATAAAGCCTCTTGTTATCCTTCTAAACATCATAAAAGTTGGCCCTTAAGTGTGCCCTTTTTGTTATTCTTTCAATTAATCATTTTCTTAAACATTCTACATGTGTCCCATTTTGACTTTCAAGGCTTATTTTCGCATATCTAGATATCTCCAATTCTCATATCCTAATGGAATTCACATTAAAATAACAATATCTTGCATCCTTGAAAAATTTGGTAAATACTTGGTTGGACCAAGTTGGTACCTACTTGATCTCGACTTTTTCTCCTCAAATTTTGAGAGCCTATTTTGACTATATTTTACTGCACAATTCCAAATATTTGTGAAATTTTATTGATTTTAGGTCACCCTAAGATCAAAAATAAATTTGAATTTCAACATTTCAATTTTCAATTTAAATTTTAAAATTAAGTTTAATTACAAATACCCTAATTTTTAAAATTAAATTGATTTCTTCAACATTCCAAATTTTCAAAATTTAAAAATTAAAAGGTTAGGACAACCCTAATTTTAAAATTAGTCTTCCCTCCTTTCAAATTTTTAAAAATTAAGAGGTCATTTTCAACTGTAATTTTAAATTTCTATCTTCTAAGGGATACTTTTAAATTAATATTAAGAGGTTATTTTGGAAAATCCCTAATTTTAAATTTTAAATTTCTAGGAGATTGCATTATTCTTTGAATCATTTTGCATTCTAAAATTCAAATTTCTAATTTCCCTCCCTTAGTATTGTTGGATATTGTTGCTGCTAGGATATGTTGTTGTCATTGATGTCAACATATTCTTTCTCTAGTGATTGTAGATTGGTTCATTGGGATTATGGTTTGGTGTATGGAGTATTTATTGTATCATTATATTCTTTTGTACTAGTTTTGGTGATCCAGGAAGCATAATTGATCATATCATATGATCCACTTTTGCAGTTTGTTTTTCTGATCAGTTCTTTGCAGATTTTAGTATTTCCTCCGATATATTTTGGTGTGATGAGATCTTGTGCTAAGATTTTGGGATATTATTTGGGATGGTCTTGTGGATCTTCATTTTAGATGGTTCAGATTTGTTGCTCTAGAAGTAATCTTTCTTCGTGACTTTTGTTGTTGTTTGAGTGTTTCTAAGTTTTAGATGTTGACAGATGAAGATTTGATAAGTGATGCTAGTGCAGTTGTTGCTTATGATTCTAACATGCTTGTTGGTGTTTCCTAATTGTGTCCTATTTTTTTTTATGATCCGAATTGAACTTTGTGCGAGTTCTTGGTGATTTTGCTAAGTCAGTGATGTTCTTCATGTTATGCGATTTTCTTGGTGGTGTAGCATGTTGCGATTGATCTTGGCATGATTTCCGGTGGTGTTGTGTGTTTGAAGATTTGATTTAGGTCCATATTATGTTATTTAAATCATTATATTATTCCGATGGTCGATCTTTATATCGTGTGATATAATTTTGTAATTGTGATTTGAGGGTTTAGCTGACCTTGTTGTCAAGGTTGATGAATTGTATAAATAGGTGATATTGTCATGTAATTTAGGTGTCAATGTTGTGTATGCTTTATCAGAGAGTGGTGTAGTGTGATCAAGTGATTCATCATTCAACATTGTGATTGAGTAGAGATTGGTGTTGTAGTGCAAACAATTGTGCTTAACTAGAACTGCCATCAGGCATTTGGAGATGTTATTATTGTAGTTCCTTTCTTCCAAATTGTGTTCTGAATCTTGTTGTAATTCAATGAGACTTCCCTAAGGGTTGTATCCTTCTGGGTCATTATCTTTTAGGTAGTGAGATCTAGGAAGTGTGCCTAAATACATGTGAATTCCCCATTGTAATATTTTCACATACTACTACAAAGTATCATCTTATTGTGGGTAGGTTCCCAACATGGTTTTTCCCTTAACCGGGTTTTCCATGTCAAAATATTGGTGTTGTGTGTTGTGCTATCAATTTTCTTATCTTTTTTATTTTTGTGGTTTATCAAATATGTTTTTGTAGTTAATTTTGTAGATTTGGTGAAAACTAATTCACCCCCCCTCTCAGTTTTCCTTCACATTGTTGCCAATAATTGGTATCAGAGCTAGATCCTCTGGAAGAAGCTTAACCACTTGAGGAGATCTGGGATGGCAACTAGAAGTGGAAGTGTTATCTTCAAGAAGGAGAGTCTAAGATTTGATGGTAGTAATTATGCTATATGGAAGAAATGGATGGAAGTGCACTTGAGATGTCTTGGAGAGGATTACTAGAAGATAACAAAGAATGCCTATTCTACTCAGAATGTACCGGTTACTTCTGATGAGATCAAGGAAGTTGAAGACAACATTAGAGAGAAGGAATCATTGTTGAGTGCCTTAACTGATTTAGAAATGATGAACATAATGGGACTTCAGACTGCACATGAGATCTCCGAGAATATTGAGACCCTGTATGAAGGAGATAAACAAGTGAAAGTTGCTAAGTTGCAAAGTTTGAAAGGGAAATATGAGATGTTGAATATGGGAGAATCTGAGAACATAAATACCTTTATGGCTAAGGTGAATTATCTTGTCCTAGGTATCAGATCTACCAGTGGAACCCTTGAAGAAGATGAAATTATTTCTAAGGTGCTGAGATCTTTGCCTCCTGCTTATAAACATAAGGTAGCTGTTGTTGGTATTATGGATGACTTCGTCATGTGTTGCATTGGTTTTGTCATTGATGTCAACACTTATCTTTCTAGAGGTCTACATTGTTAATTTGACACTCTAGTTATATTGGTTTGTTGATGAACCGACACATTGTGGTCCCGGTATGGATATTGGCTTATGCATAGTTACCGATATATATTTCATCGGTAGCTCAAGAAGTTGGTGATGACTCGTTGTCATCTGAAGATCATTTGGTTACATCAAAGACATGGATTGGATGTTTGCATTTGGCATTTTGCATATTGGTCTGATCGGGTTCACATATTTTCCTTAACTAGCAAATAGGTTTAGGTTATGAACTGGCATAGGAAAACATGTTCCAGATCAGCACGACATGATTTGGAAATGATTTATTGATTGAATAATGTGTAAATGTATTGAGGCTGACATATTGTATTGTACCAAGGTTTAGTTTTTAATTTATTTAAATCTAATATTTTTTAGGAGCCGACCTAAGCATTAGGTCTTAAGTTTTGTATAAATAATTGTAAGATCTTATTTGGAAGAAGAGTGTGCATGCATGTTGAGATCATTGTGAAGAACAAAAATAAGTAGATCCTTGTGCGAATCATGTAGATATCATCTGAAGGTTGAAGGAAGGTTGTTAAAGGTCATGAAAGTGTTTGGTCCTCATGCGCAGAGCTTAAATCGGTACTGAATCTGACATTGAAGATGCTAAATTGAATTAGTACATTGTTATTGGATTTAACCATTCAACTGTGTAGTCAATGTGACTCCTAATTTGGTGATTGAGTAGTGAGCTCTAGATGGTTGGCCTTTCTGCATGTGCAGACCCCATTATTGTATTCACTTACTATCTACAGTAGTATCAACTGATTGTGGGTAAGGTTTACCACCATGGTTTTTCCCCTTATAGGGTTTCCACATCAAAATCTATCTCATATGTTGTGGATGTTGTTTCTCTTTCTGTTTCATGCATTAAGTTGTACCAGTAATACTGTAGCTATTAATCTGTTTTACCGGCACTGAGTTTTAAGTTGGAATAATTTGTTTTGGGTTACAATTTATAGACAACTGATTCACCTCCCCCTCTCTCAATTGTCCTTCCCGGATCCTAACAATTGGTATCAGAGCCTATTCCTTTTTTTGCAGAAGCCTAATAGCTTGAGGAGACCCTATGGCAGCAAATATCTTCAGGAAGGAAAGTCCCAAACTTGATGGAACTAACTATGGTATATGGAAGATCAGAATGGAGACACATCTGAACTGCATTGGAAGAGATTTATGAGATGTTACAAAGAATGGCTATGTTGCTCCTAATCTAAATAACCCTAATCCACCAAACTTAGCTAAATACTTGGAGAATGATTACAAAGAAAGAGAAGCACTTCTAAGCACATTATCAGATCAACAAATCATGGGATTATCAGATAGATCTATAGTAAAAGCTATTTGGGATAAACTGGAAACATTGGATGAAGGAGATTCCATTGTCAAAATTTCAAAACTGGAATGTTACTGGGCTAGGTCTAAAAATTTAAAAATGGAAGAGGATGAAATAATTTTTGTATTTATGGAAAGAGTTAATGAAATTATTTTAGGAATACAATGTTGTGGAGGATCTTTAAGTGAAGATGAAATTGTTTCTAAATTTTTAAGAGCTTTTCCACTAGGTTACGAATGAAAGTGATAGATATTAATGAGTTTAGAACAATGCCTAATACATCAGTATCTAGAGATACTCTGGTTCGAAAACTTTCAGCATTTGAGCTTGAAGAATTTGGTCTTGTTGCTACAGTCAAGAATGATATAGCCTTCAAAGCATCATCATCATCATTATGAGATTTTGCCAAGATCAAGAGCTCAATGAAATGTAAAAAATAAAGACACAATATAGGACAAGAATAAACTGTATTCTCATCAATAGAAAATGATCAATAGTTCAATTACATACAATATAGATGAGCCTACTTATATAAGCAAGGCTAGGGATATGTGAGCACACAAACATGACATGTGGCTCAATAAGAAATAAGGGTAGGTAGGAAATAGGTGTGGGTAGGTAGGAGAAACAATATAATAGTCCACATGAGGTGGATCACCCACTGAATTTGGAGTGTAACAACAAGATCAACACCATAAAAGGTGGAAATTCTCCTACACACACTATCCCAATGTGGCACAAACACCCAAGTGTATCATACCCAAACTACTATGAAATGCATTTCCTAAGTAAAATTAAGTAAGTGTAATAATATCCAAGATGAATAATTATTTACACCAACAATCATCATTTGACAAATCTGATTGGAAAGCACTTTATGCAAAAGAACTTGAAGATATCAGAAGAGAAAATGAAGAACTTGAAGAACTTGAAGCACTAATTGCAAGGAAGATGCCTAAAGGTCCAACAGGAAGTAAGTATGAAGGTAAAAGACCTTTAAAATGTTTTAATTGCAATAAAGTTGGTCATATGGCATCTAGGTAGACTGATAGACATTCAAGACTAAGAGATGAGGCAAAGAGAACATATAAGCCTAACCCTAAATATCAGAGATACAAATTTAGGAAAAACAGAGATAATTCATGTTACTATACAGATGAAGGTGTTACAAATGATTCTGATGAAGATCCAACAAATAGTGGATGGGCATTTGTTGCAATAAAAGAAGATCAACTGACAACTGTTGTCAAACTAGTAGGATAGGCATTAGCAACAAAAATTAAAGAAAAGGATGAATGGATCATTGATAGTGGATGCTCACATCATATGACTGGTGATAAAAGAAAATTGTTGTCATTATAGGAATATCATGGAGGTCAAGTAAGATTTGGAAATGGCAAAGCTTGTTTAATTAAAGGAAGAGGCACTATATCTTTGGATGGTAAGCACAATATTGACAATATATATTATGTTGAATGTTTAAAGAATAATCTTTTGAGTGTTGGTCAGTTAATGGAATAAGGATTTCGATTACAATTCAAGAATGGAAAATCCAAAATCATAAAACGAACTAGATCGGAAATTGCAATCGGTAATCAGATTAAAGGTAATATCTTTCACTTGAATACTAGTTGTATACACCTAAAATTGGCTATGAGAAATTAAATAAATATTTTATATTTATTTAATATTTATCTAATATTTATTCTTCTATTAAATAGTTAATTTGAAAAGATTAATTTATTTAATTCATTTTCATGTCTTTCTATTAATTAATATTTTATTAATTAATTCATCTATCTTATTCCTCTAATAAATTAAATATCTAATATTTAATTATCTCCTCCAAACAATTAAATATCCAATATTTAATAGTTGTTCTCCTATCCTATAGTCTCAAATATTAAATAATTCCTAAATTATTTAATCTCTCTTATCCAACTCAACCTCCATCTCCACTTCATCTTCCCTTTGCCAACTCATCAAACATGTGGCTAAGGAAATTAATATTTCTTAAATATTAATTCATCATTTATCTTCAACTTCCAAACTTAATGAAAATTGTGTACGTACACACATTTCATAACCATTTCCTATATTCTCTCCAACACCCCCTACATCTTAGGAAGGACTTGAGTCCACTTGTCGTCTCATGCCTAAATTTCCTCCAGCTATCCCTAGATTCTCTCAGTCAGTAACCCAGTCAAGGTGAGATGAGTGACACTTGTCTTCTCCTTCCCCCTTTCTCTCAACCTCCACCTTTGCTCACAACCATTCAAATTTACAGATCTGATCAGGACCGTTGATTTGAGCCACATCATCTTATCCTCTCAAATTCTATAAAATCAAGAGTTTTAGTTGAGAGAGTTAATCTTCAAGTTAGTCTTCAAATTGATCATATGCATCCGTGATTTCTTGAAGCAAATAGCAAATAGTAATAGAAAATATCAGATAGCATTTTAGCATAATCACTTTAGCATAACCATGTAGTATTTGCATATCATAGTGTCAATTAGCTATAAGTTATCAGTCCATTCTTCATATGTCATCTTGGAAGCCAACAATACATTGTCTGAGAGCACACCATCTGCAACCAGGAACAGTGGAGTTAGGACATAATGAGACATAAGCCATGAAGGTAAAATAATGTTTTATTTTAGTATGTATTTCATGTAGTTTCATTGGTGGATTTTGGATTTCCTGTATGCATTTCCATTGTATTTTGCAAAAATAACTTATTACAGGTAACATTCTAAGGATGAAATTCAAGCTCACACATTTTGACGCCCACTGTGGGGCTGGACCTCGCATATACCTTTAAAAATATCACAAAAAGTTAAATCAATGCATTTATAATGCAGATTCATGCATGTAGGAATTCTGACAGCGCTTTTGTTCAATAGGTTAGCGCATTTGCATCATAGGTTAGTGCATATGTCATGTAGGTTAGTACTTTTGTCTGAAAAACTATGCATTTGCATCATAAGTTAGTGCACATGTCATATAGGTTAGCCCTTCTATCTTAAATAAATTGTGTTTGTGATGAAAGTCCCAAACAACATGTGCTGATAAGTACATACCGACACTATGTTTCCCCATAAACCCTATAGAGCATAACCTCTATAGGCTAGGAACCTTCTGTATTTATAGAGCTGAAACTGCTGCATGTATGGCCACAAGACCGGAAGCCTTTACTAAAAACCACTTGTACTAGTTGCCAAAATCCTTCTAGTTGTTGGCGTAAGAGGTCGGACCTCTGAAGCGGCTCACATACATACAGTTCCTAGTAGAGATATAAATTTTACCATGGAGAGATTTCATGGAAATTGGTGCTTGGCTGGCCCAAAGAAGTGAGTGCTGAGGGTGGAGCTAGTGGGGTCAAGCATCTAAATATCCGCTTTGAATAACATAGCCTCTAGGGAAACTCCACATGAGATTCAACAACTATTGTCTCAGTCTGCCATAGGGATTGTACTTGCTTGTGCATTTTGTATATTAAACATTGTGTCTTCTATGTCTGTAACATGTTCCAAATGGTCTGAAATTGAAGAAAATTATCATCTACAAGGGAGAAAAAATCCAAAAAAAATTTGAAAAAGTTTGATCAAAAGGGTAATACAAAAGCTTTTCAACACTGAAACACCAGACCAAAATCAAAGTGTCAAAGCATCAATATCAAAATAATTCTTGAAGTAGGTTTGTCTCTAAACCATCACATACTTTTCAAACTAGCTCAAACAACTAGGGTACTAATCCAACAAGTTATACTCAAAAGGTTCTATAAACATCAACATTTAACAAGCTATTGATTCAACTATCTTAAGTGCAAAAAAATCAACATCTTTGTCAAGTTTCTCATTAGGATAATCAAATCCTCTATCATGAAGCTTGATCAAATCTATAATAGGTTCCTAATCTTGGATATATCTTTCCTATTTTGAACCTAGGTAATATCAAAACCAAAATTGCACAAACTTTGGAATCAAACAAACTTGTGAATTGTCAAATGCTTATATGACTTTGAAGTATCACCTTAAGAAAAGAAAACCCAGTTAGAAAGCTACTCAGAAAAGGATAAGATTCTTGTATATCAATCACAAGATCTTATTGAAACATAGGACATTCTTACACCATTTTTGTCACTACTTACGTGGCTACGGTATAGAATTTGACAGTGAAACTCTACAAAGACATGCCTTTCAACAAAGAGATGCTTTATCCCAATGAACAAACAATAGTGGTAAGATCAACAAATCATATCTTCCTAAACCTATAATCACCTATTGTCTTTGTCCTTTGGAAATTTCAACAATCACATGCCAGTTTTGACTAGAGCCCAACATGAACAACAACAAATGGAGGAAGAAGATACTCCTATATTCCATACTTTTGGATTAACCACTATTGACGAAGAAGCAGTCAATAGCACCATTAGAGACCTTGAACAAGATTTCAAATTTGATAGGCTAATGGAAAAATTGTTGGCAAAATGAAAAGAAAAATATCTCTTGATGTTGGCAAAATCTGGAGCTAAACTACCACAAGACTTTAACATGGAACGCTTGAAACAAGATGTAGAGACAAGTAACACCCAAAACACAAACAAACAAAATAATGAAGATGTGAATAAAGAAAGTAACGGAGAAACAAGGAAAGAAAGGGATGATAAAAGAAAAGAGCGTAGTGACAAAAAGAATCACGAAGAAACAAGAAGAAACTATGTAGATAATCCCTTATCAAACCTTACTCAACAAATACAAACTCTTCAACAACAAATGCAAGACATGAAAAATGGGACAAGCTCCAAGAAATATTCATTAGAAGATATATGCCCATATCCTTTTGATAAAAATCTGAATATGATACCATTTCCGCAACATTGCGAGATTCCTAAATATGACAAATACGATGGAAAATATGATCCTCAAGATCACATTAGGGAGTTTTGTACTATGAGCATGGAATTTTCTCATGATGAAACTTACCTTATGCATCTTTTTCCTAAGAGTTTAAATGGACAATCAATGGAATGGTTTTCAAGATTACCATCCGGAATCAAATCCTTTGAAGAACTTGTGAATAGGTTTATTTCACAATATTCCTACAATAGAAGGAATGAAATAACGATGCTAGATCTTTGCAATGTTAAAAAAAGGAATGGTGAATCCTTTATGATTTTCTTACAACGATGGAAATGCATGTTTAATAGGTATCCCTGAGATGTACTTGATCAAGAAAAAATGGACATATTCATTGATAATCTTATCAGTGAAATGAGTTATCGACTAAGGATGCAATGTCCTCCCTCTTTTGCCAAAATGATCGAGAATGGACTAAAAATAGAGAACGCAATGGTAAAGAAAGGAGAACTAAAACTTTACAATAATTCATACAACAATAACAACAACAATGACAAACCCAAGTTGTGGTCAAAGAATAGGAATGTTAGCAATGAAGGGAATGACGATAATAGTAATACAAAACAACAACAACCAATTTTCAATCTATCAAGTCAAAACCGAAGCAATAACAATCCAAAAAACAACAAAGCTAAGTCATTTTTCTCCAATCCTCGAAGAAAATTCACAAGCATTAGAGAATCTTTAGAATCAGCTCTAAAAACTTTACTTGCTAATAAATTGATTGTTTTGCCAGAAACAAGAAATTATGAACCACCAATCAAGCCCAATTGGTGGAATGACAATCATTTTTGCAACTATCATCGAAATAAAGGACACCTAACAAATGATTATCAGAGATTGAAACACCTTATCTAAGATCTAATTGATAATGGAACCATTACATTGGATAGCCATAAAATGAACAAAACACACTTGGCTTTCAAAACTCCACTTCCAAATTATGACAAAGGTGAATCATCCCAATTAAAAGATGACAAAAGAAAAACCGAGGTGAATTACACTTATACATACGATGATGTAGTGAATGTGATTATTGTTAATTAAAATTCATCTTTAGAACCAATCAATGTTATCACGAGAAGCAAAGAAAAGTTTACCTTTCTAGGTGTAGCAAAAGATCCAACACCCAATCCACAACAATACAATGTAGTAGAGCAATTGCAATGAATACCCGCTCAAATATCAATTCTGGCTCTTCTCAAGATTTCACCTATACATAAGGACATTTTGGAGAAAGCTTTAGTAGAAACAACAGTTTCAAAAGATTTGGATATAGATCAGTTCCAAAATATGGTAGGACACCTCATAGCTCCTCATTGCTTATCATTTTCTGAAAATGATGACGCATCCTTGCAACATCCTCACAATGCTCCCTTACATGTTGAAGTATCCATAAATAAAACTCATGTCAAACAAGTGCTCATAGATGGAGGAGTTGGATTAAACATTTGTGCATTAAGTTTGATAAAAGCTTTGGGATATTCAGAGAATGCAGTAGACCCGAAAAAGAAAATAACCATCAAGGCTTATGATGAAAGCATAACGTTCTTCTAAAGGGACTGTTGTGCTACCAATAAAGATAGGACTTGTGGAAAAGGATACATTGTGTCAAGTTTTAGATTTGAACCTCTCCTACAGTATTCTTCTGGGAAGACCATGGATTCACAAGATGCAAGCAGTTCCTTCTACATATCATCAATGTGTAAAATTTCATCATGAAGGAAAAGAAATCACTATAATTGTAGATTCCAGTCAATATTGCAATAATTTGAAGCCAACACAAGATATAAGAGTTCCACATAATAGAGAATCAGTATGTCCTACCAAAGAAATTCAAGCAAAGTTATGGGAAACTTTTGAAGAAAAGCTCAAGTTAAATGATGAAGGAATGGGAAAGTATTCTTTGAAAAAATTTCCACTTTCCCCTAAGTCATATGGGAAACCTACAGATATTCAATAAAAGGCATCAGGAAAATCAAAACATATGTCTAAAGGAACCTTTGTTAGTACTAGAACCCTTGAAGAGGAAAATGAAGACAAAGACATTCTTGGTTGGCTATACAAAGATGAAGATAAAACTATAGAAACAACAACAGAAGTCAATATTCCCATAAAATAATATGGCAAAGGATATGAAATCATGCAAAAGATGAGATATGAAGGAAAAGGACCAATTGGTAAGCAACATCAAGGTATTTCAGAACCCATTTGTCCACACTCACAATCCATAGAAGATAAATTTGGGCTAGGATATCTAAAGTCTAATCAAAAGCAACATAATCATCAACAACAAAAATGGAGAAAGAAATCAGTTTCTAAAGAAGAAAATTGGCAAGAAAAGCTACATCAAGCGGCTGAAACAGTAACCAATAAACAAAAGAATCAAGAAGAACATGAAAAGAAAGAAAAGGAGATCATCATCCAAGGTGAAGAAAAATTTTGTCAACAAATTCTGAAAATACAAACAAAGGCAAAATCTTCACAAGATATTCCAGAAGCAGTAAAAATAGAGATGGCAGAAATCAGAGAACACTTTGCACCATACAACATTCCAATATGGTATAGTGGACTAATCTTGGATCGGGATTTAGAAAAAGACTCCAATGAATACGAATGGAGTCTAGATGTCTTATCCACTACATCAAGTAAAGAACATAATGAAGATCAAGTAGCTATCACAAAAGAAGACTTGTCTATAGCAGAACAAAAGATGAAGTTAGAAAGAAGGCAAGAAAAACTCAGAATCCAGAGAAAAGAGGCATATGCAAAAAGGAAAGGAAATGACAAAGACAAAGAAGCAATGCCACAGGAAGAAAAAACATGGATCAGATATGGAAGAACCATGGAAGAGCTAAGGGATAGTCAAGTTGGACTAACTATTAGTCCAGAAGAAGTTGAGTTTGAAAGGAGACAAAATCTATTAAAAGAATCTACTTCATCATGTGCACAAATATGTCAACTCCAAAATGCAAATGAGGTCAATCAATAAGGAATTTGTAGTATCAAAGATGTGTGTGTGGATATAATCCATTCGTTTAAGGGATAAACGTTAGTTGAAAGACCACTTGAGTGTGAACTACAAAATGCTAATATTAATCTTGTTAAGAATAATTCGGAAATGCTTGAGAAAGACAATTCTCAAAAACATTTAATTTATGACAATACCTATTCTATGCCAAGCTATGATCATTATGTCATGAACATTGAAACACCTAATGATGACAATGATTATGATTTACCCCTTTTGCATCCTAAACTAATTGATTGGGATAATGTAGACAACCCTGAACTAAATGTCTTTTCCAAGGATCATGACTTAGTCGTGTACCTTAACATTGTTGAACCTATTCATCCTAAGATATCTTCCATTGCAAAATCAAGTGATGTTTCTCATAGCCAGGAGAATGCCAAACTTTCCAGTCACAAAAGTGAAATAAAACAAGGAAAGAGACCCATTGTTGAAAACCATTTCATGGCATCATTAGATCAATCAAAAGAGAAAACAAAGGGCGTATCTGATGGTGAAAACCTCCTAGAGACACCAGAAGATGGAAAGTTTGACATTTTTCCTGCATATTTTCAAGAGAGATCTGCTATCCTGATAGAACCAATAGAAGCAGTAAACATTCATACATCAAAAGATCCTAAAATACTTCATTTCGTTGCCTCATTATCAGAAAGAGAGAGGAAAGAGTACATGGAATTCTTTAAGAAAAGACAAATAAATTTTGCTTGGTCTTATATAGATATGCCAGGACTTAACCTAGATCTTATCATGTATCATCTTAATATGGATTTAAAAGCAAAACCTATTAAGAAGAAACTAAGAAAGATGATCCACATATTGCTCTCCTTGTCAAAACCTAGCTCAAGAAACTATTAGAAGTGGGTTTTGTAAGACCAGTTGCTTATCCAGAATGGGTCTCAAGTATCATACCAGTATCAAAGCCAGACAAAAGAAAAAGAGTCTGTACAGATTTCAGAGATCTAAATAAAGCATGTCCAAAAGATGATTTCCCGTTAACAAACATTGATATCATAATGGACTTATCAGCAGGCCATGAGATGTTTTCATTCATGGATGGCTTCTCAGGATATAATCAAATAAGAATCACACCTGAAGATCAAGAGAATACAACTTTCACCTATGCATGGGGAACGTACTACTGGAATGTTATGCCATTTGGGCTTAAGAATGCAGGAGTGACTTATTAAAGGGCTATGACGACAATTTTTCATGACATGATGCATATATTCATGGAAGATTATGTCGATGACATACTTGCAAAATCTCACACAAGAAAAGAACATTTGAACATTTTAAGCAAGATTTTTGACAGGCTAGAAAGATATCAATTGAGATTAAATCCAAAGAAATGTGCATTTGGAGTAACCTCTGGAAAGCTCCTTGGATACATTATATTAGCTTGTGGCATCGAAGTAGATCCTAGAAAAGTTAAAGCTATCATGGAGATGGAGTCACCCAAGAACATAAGTCAATTGCGATCTTTACAAGGAAGGTTGCAATCAATCAGGAGATTTGTTTCTCAATTGGCTGATAGATGTCTTCCATTTACCCATCTTCTACATAAAAATGTTTCATTCAAATAAGATATAAAATTTGAAGAATCTTTCTTGCAAATAAAAGAATATCTTATGAGTCCTCCAGTACTGATATCACCAACCAAGGGGAAACCATTGTTACTCTATGTCTTAGCAACAAGTGTATCATTAGGCACTCTCCTAGCTCAACATGATGATGAAGGAAAAGAAAGAGCAGTTTATTATATCAACAAAATGCTTGTTGTCTATGAGTTAAATTATTCCTCAATTGAAAAGATATGTCTAGTAGTAGTATTTTCAACCTAGAAGCTACGACATTATATGTTGATTCATTCTATAAAACTAATAGCAAAGATAGATCCTCTCAAATATCTATTAAGCAAGTCAACATTGACAAGGAGACTAGCCAAATGGGTTATGATACTAAGTGAATTTGACATAGAATATGTTGACCGGAAAGCTATCAAGGGACAAGTCATTGCTGATCAATTGGTTGATGCACCTCTACTCAATAACATGCCTTTGCACATCAAATTTCCTGATGGAGATATCTTGACAGTAAGTACAAACTTTTGGGAATTGTACTTTGATGGTTCTTATACTCAATATGGATCAGGTGCAGGAATCTTTTTCATCACACCTGAAGGACACACAATTTTGAAATCGTATAGACTATGATTTTCATGCACCAATAATACTGCAGAGTATGAAGCATTGGCTATAGGGCTTAAAATGGCCATTGAGTGGAATGTCAAAGAACTACATGTCTATGGTGATTCACAACTTGTCATAAATCAAATAAATGATGAATATCAAACAAAGGATGATAAGCTTATGCCATACAAATAGCTGATAGAGGAATTTAAAGGACACTTTAAAGAAATCACATTCACCCAGATTCCCAGAAATGAGAATAAAGCAGCAGATGGGATGGCTACAATAGCATCTCTCTTACAAAATAAAGAGAATCAACAGTGTTACAAATTTATCGTGGAAGATATCTTAACCCCTACCATCCAATCCTAGCATACCTATCAAATTTTCCATTTATCAGGAACCAATGAATCCTTATACGGTCAAACCTACCAATATTTGAAAGATCATATCCTTGCTTTGGAATTATCTCGTAATCAACGAAGAAAATTTATCTATCAGTCCTCTCGCTATACCATTATTTTTGATATCCTATATAGGCGTGGTCTAGATGGTACATTATTGAGATGTCTTGAAAAAGATGAATATGAGAGAGTTCTTAATGACATTCGTGCGGGTATTTGCGGTACACACTCAAGAGGTTTAACATTGGCTAAAAAACTTATCTATATGGGTTACTTTTGGCCTACTATGGAAAGGGATTCATTTACCTTTGCTATAAAATGTAAACAATGTCAAACCCATGGAAATCTAATCCATGCACCACCACAAGAGTTATATCTTATGACGGGATCATGGTCATTTTCATAGTGGGGCCTTGATTTGGTAGGAAAGATCAATCCCTCATCTTCTAATGGACATAAGTTCATTTTGATAGCTACTGAATATTTTACTAAGTGGATTGAAGCAGTGCCTTTAACAATAGTGACAGGAAAAAAAATATCATCATTCATCTTGAATTACATAATCTGTCGCTATGGCATTCCTATGACCATTATCATTGATAATGGAAGGCCATTCAAAAATCAAGATGTGAAAGAACTATGTGAATAGTTTCATATCCAACATAGGTTCTCTACTCCATATTATCCATAGGGAAATGGTCAAGCTAAAGCATCAAACAAAACTATCTTGAAAATCTTGAAGAAAACAGTAAATGAACCTGGAAAAGACTAGCACATTCAGCTAAATCTTGCTCTTTGGGAATACCAAACTAGCGTCCGCACTCCAATAGGGGCAACTCCATATTGTTTGGTCTATAGATCGGAAGCTATATTACCTATAGCAGTAGAGATACCTTCTCTACATGTATCCTTGCACAGTCTTATACCAGAAGAAGAACAACGAGTCTCTCGACTCCAAGAACTAGAACTGATTTAGGAACGTTGCCAAAATGCAAGAAGCTATAACCACATAGTCAAGCCATGTATTTTCTAGATTGGAGATATAGTTCTAAGGGAGAATCCAAGAAATCAGCAAGACCAAGAAAAGAAGGGAAAATTTGAACCAAATTGGCTAGGACCTTTTGTCATAGTAGCAACATATGGATTAGGAGCATACAAGTTATCTACTCTTGAAGGTGATTGGTTTGATGAACCTATCAATTCTATCCATCTCAAGAAATTCTATGCTTGAGATATAAAGTCCTAAAAAAATCAATAAAAAGCATATAAAGTCCTAAAAAAATCAATAAAAAGCATATAAAATACAAAAAAATGCAATAAATTTAGATGGTGAAAACCTGGTAAATAGGCACTATCTAAAAAAAAGTGAGTTCCTCCATCTATGAGATCGCTTTGCACACCTATCCACTCCATCCTATTGCCTCTATCGTTTCTATCTATCGTTAGCTTATCCAAAATGTCTTTCGCATCCATTGCTCTAAACCATTTAGCAAGAAATATGCAGCTTACCAACAGTTAACCAATCTTTGACATACTTGTCGTAGTCACTATCTTAGATTTTATAGCATCGATCAATCTGCATTTGTATCCCATCATGGTTTGGATCTTGATCAATTCATACATCCATAATAAATTTTTGTTTCCACTAGGGCCAAAATCCTAATTCCTTTTGCTAAGGTGATCTATTGAATCTTTAAAATCCAAAAACATTTGAAAAACTTAGAAAATCCAAAAACATCTAGGGTTTTGAAAAAGCAACAAAGCAATGAAAATCAAGGCATTTCATAACAACTGAATCGTCAAACTTAGAAAATGAAGAATCAATGAGAAATCTATAAAGGATTATCAAAGATCATTCGTCAAGATGATTATATCAGTTAATGACCATTAGATCATTTGAATGACATACAAGGTTCAGTGTTTATATCTTGGTTTTATTTCTAATCATGTACTCTATGCAACTCAAGGATGTCCGTGACTAGAGAAGCTATGATGGGGCATGATTATTTTCTTTGATTGTTGTCTGTGGTTTATCTCTTACTATGGTATGAACTTGTCTTGGGATATGACCAGCAAAAGATCAAGGAGGACGTTCCAAGTCATGCATGAAAGGAGATACTCCTTGTCTATTCTGCAAGCAATACTCAGGTCAACTTGATCCATTATATCAAGTTGCTTGTATTAACTTGCTATATCAAAATCCATGTAAGGAATACTCAAGTCATCTTGAATAATTATGTCAAGTTGCTTGTATTTGCTTACAACATTTTAAAAGCTCAATGATGAAATCAAGCACTATTACAAGATAGCATATGAATACTGCCAGTATCATTTTTAGTTAGATCATTTCATTAGCTCATTATTTGTCTGCATTATAAGCATATCATTTCATTAAATAGATCAATGGTCATAAATAAAGATTGAGTATACTTGGACAAACAAAAACAATTTGCATTTAATCATTATAGGTGCATTCATTTCTTAGAATCATTTTAATCATCATTCATTTCATTTAGTTGCATTTTATCATTGCATTAGTCTGCATTTAATAGCATGCATTTCATTTATCATGTAGTGTATCATCATTATTATTTGCATTATCATTTTATAATGATCATTTAGTTGCATCTTTGCACTTAGATTCATAATCATCATAAACATTACATAAAAACTCAAAAATATTTCATATAGATCATTTACATTTACATAATCATACATCAAAAGAAAATCTATCTTTCCTTGCATTCCATATAGATCATTACATTTGCATCATTTAAGATAGTAATCATTTTCATTTTCATCCAAGAACATAAAAATCAAAAATCAAAACAAAAACATATAATCACTGCATCCATATAATAAACATATAGATCATCAAAGCATAAAGAATCATCATCAAATAGTGTAAAATCATCATCATCATATAGAGTCCATGTCTACATATAGATCATCATAAAACAATAAAATTCCAAGTATACAATGATATCAGATAAACAATGCAAATGCCTCATCAAATACAAATCAAGTCAAGGCTGTCATGTACCACTACCACTTGACTCTATCCGTCTTTGTGGCTATGGGTGAGAAGATCCTCCAAATGCCTATCTCCCATGCTACCCACTCCTCTAAGGAGGTCCCATGACCCCACCACTGCTAGTAGCCATTAGCATGGTGGTATGATAACTACCTGATCTCTGGCTCTCTACAACTGCCTCCTCATATCGTCATTGCTAGTGGGAAATCTCCTTCCCGGCCTGAACTAGTGCTCTAATAGTATCCGTTGAGAGAGTACCTAATCCAACCTGCTGAATATGATCAAGAAGACCCTGAGTATCCCACTGTCTCCTAGCAGCTCTATCCCGCTCAGTAATAAGAGTCTGTACCTATGCTCGAAGCTGATAATTCTGTGCTCTCAGACTGTCAATAGTATCTTGCCCTGACACATCATGCTTTGGTATAACCACATTTGGCATATCATGCACTGGTGCAACCTACTCTAGTACATCCTACTGTGGTGCATGATGTAATGCCCCGCCAAGAAACCCCGAAGGGATAAAGCTAAAACACACGAATAGAGTGCAATAATTTTTTTTTTTAAAGTTAAACACAACATTAAGATACACCAAGATATCCAATTTCAAATTACATAGCGAAAGACATCAACTAACACCTAAAGTGTTTACCAATGTGATTACTTTATTACACAATTAACTTAACTCGTGCTAGTTAATCCAATAAATCAATTGTCTTAATAATGAGATAATTCTTAAACAAGGATAATTTTCTTTCATTAAGATAAAAATATAGATCACATGATAAGGTTCATTCATTAGAATTTATTCATACCTTACATTCATACTTTTCATTAAAATTTGAATCACGCATCCAATTTAATAACACACTTGAATTTCATCATAAACCAATGAGATCTTCCCATGCATACTTAATTTCCTTAACAATAACTAAATATATTCCATTATTCTAATCTACAATCTTTCATGATCCAATTTACTATATTTAAAAGATGACTGATACATACATTTACAATTAATTTCACCTAAACCACTTACATATTCTATCAAAATGACATCCATACATGCTAACACTAAACATGAAACATAAGAACAAAAGCAATGCATAATACCAAAACGATCTCGGAGTTCACCCCTAGAGGGCTACATCTCCGAGTCTGCTCAACTGCAAGACCCCTCTGATAATTAAATAAGTTAAGGGTACATAAGTTCCACATCATTTACATTCTTGCTATCGAGGCAAATCATACCAATAAACAACTAACCACATCGGCCAATAAATACATAACTGATCCCTACACAAAAATGGATCCAACTGAACATATTAAAAGCTAATACAAGGTCCATTGCCCAATAGTACTCTAACTAGAGACTTGACCCACTATGGCCAACCACAAATCACCACTTGACACCCGCATAAAGGATAAGACTAGTTAAAACACCATCACAAGACAACAACCAAACTAGAAACCGAAGACATAACAACTACCCCAAATCAACCAAATGATAGGGTCCAAACAAACATATCAAGGCCTTGCCATTACTTTAAATAAAAGTGAATACATAAATTAAACTTGCATAGGCAATAACCGAAAAAGGACAATCTTCTTTCCTATTGGTTTAAACAATAAAAGTCAATCAAGTTTTCTAAATGATCTAAGTTTTCAAAATACATTAACAAAAAAATCACCATAACAAGGAGAATACAATACCTCAATAGCAATAGTACCATTTGTCTACTCTCAATACAGAGGAAAAATATAAACTAAACCATTTATTTTACTAAATGAAAGTATCATTAACTCACCAATATTCCAAATGATACATTATTAAATTTCAAAAATTTCCAATAGTATATCATTAAAGTTTTCAAAATATCCAATGATAAACATTTCATTCTTTTTTTTTTATTACTCAAATAATATATTCCTGAATAAAATATTATTTAAAAATTATCAATTAATAAATATATTTTATTTCTACAATTTTCCAATTAAAATAATATTCTTTCTTTCCAAAGAGATACTTCCTCAATAAAACAGTCACCAAAATTAAATATTAATTATTATATATTTATTTGTCCTCAAAAATATAAACAATTAATAATTTAATAATACACAATATTAACGAATTAAGTATTAATTGATATATATATATATATATATATATATATATATATATATATATATACATTATCGTGATTAACATATATTTAAAATATACATTAATTAATAATTAATAATTAACATACAATAATCAAATATATTAATTAATATTTAATAAAACAATCAAACATTTTAAAACCCACTTTAAATTTAATATGTTATAATATTTTTTATTTTTAGTAATAAAAGCAATTTTATTTTCTTTTCTAATTTCTAACAAAGGGATAAATTAACATGCAATAAGCGAAAAACATTTTTTTCTTTTCTTTTCTCATGCAACTTAATTAATTTCCTAAAAAAGAAATTAAAGCAATACTTTAATTCTAATATATTCTTTTATTCATTCATTTATTTATTTATTCATTTATTCTTTTATTTATTTAAAATTCTAGGAAACAATAAATGAAATTAATCTTATTTATTTTCCACTAAAATTTAAATAAAATATATTTCTAATATCATGCAACTTGCAACTTAATTTAATAACTTCTTTTAATTAATTAAATTTATATTTCTATAGTAACTAAATAATTTCACAGAGATGGCCAAATATTGAAACCAAACCCAAACAAGAGGGAATATTTTCTCTAGTTAATCTCATTTTCTACCATAAACTAAAATTAATTTTCAAGAATGGACTTTAGCCAAGAACAAGAAATAACCAGAATAGGTTTTGAATTTGACAAATATTTTAACACACATCATTCAAAAAGAGGAAAGAAATTAAAATATTTTTCTTTAAAAACAACCAGAAGAAGGACTTTGTAGGAGAGATTCAATCCTTCAACAAGCTTCCAAATAATATTTCTTCACCAAAATGCTCAAATCTCCTGCAAAAATCCTTCGTCCAAAATATTTTCCAAAAATCATTCCCCCAAAATATTTTCAAACCTAGGGTTAAATAAAAGAATCTCCTGACCTAATTCCTTATTTTAGAATTTAAACCACTTTTGAATAAAAAGAATAAAATAAATTAATAAAATAAAATAAAATAAAAATCGTTCTTTTCAACTATTAAAATAATCGAAACTTGATGTTCTAACTAAAAATCAAAATGCTTTTCTCTGTCATTTAATTTTTAATTAACAAAGCTAATAGTTGCATTTCACAATATTAATGAGGGTAAAATATTTTTAGTTAAATTAAATTCTCAAAATCAATCTTTCACACTATATAAATTATATATGAATAAAACTTATTTTTCTAATCAAAATTGATTTTCTTAAATAATTAAAATTAGCCTTTCTATTCCAAAAAGGAAAAGAGATTAAATTATTTCTATTTTGAATAAATTTAAATATTTCTTTTTTAAAATGCATAAACTGAATAAATTCATTATTTAAAACTAACCATTAAATTAAACTCGCTACAAACATAAATAGAGCAATCTTTTTAATTAATGATTAATCACATAAAAGAAACCTATTTATTTTAATTCCTCAACTACTAATGCGTAAATGAACACATTAAATCAAAATAAATACTTAGGGTTAAATACTCCATTTACCACACACCAAGCACACAAACCAAGTAATCCAACCAATTACCCAACCCGCAATCCCAAATGAAAAGGGAAACTAACGGATCACAAACGACGCTCACTTAGGCATGACTAGGGTAAACTAAGGGTTTTACGACCACCTACCCCAAATTCTAAGGATGAAAGAGGTATACTCAACCCTGCGAATCCAGGTGAAGACAAACCTCGCACCTAGGTGGTACTGTACTTGCAATCTCCTACAACCAAGAGTCACACAAGCATACATATATATATATATATATTTAATGAAGATGTAACTCTCGATTAATAAAAAGAATCAAGAGGACATTAAACTTACATAAGAATCGATGCGTAAGCACATTAATAGGTACGCACAATAATCATAATATCTAACTACAACATTACCTCATGGTAATTCAACCATTCAAGAATGCCATATAAACATTCAACCAAGGTCAAACCGGTTTTACAAAGCTGACTAGGGTAGGGGTACTACACATGAATCCCAATCCCCTCACCACTAACCTGTTCAATTGCTGAAATCTCAGTCTGAGTAACTCTCCATACGTATCGTCTAGTCAGGGGAACATGATCCTTAGGATCGTCATCATCTCCACCATGCACTGCAATAACTTGAGGATCTGGCTAAATCTGTTTGAAATCAATGCCTCTCCTGCAACCCCCATCCAGTCCAGTCACCCTGCCTCCTGTCAATGGCAACCCTCTCAGTGATCTCATACTAGTCCTGCCATGCTCTCTCCCAATCCCTCCAACATCTCTCCCACCCATAGGATGTGGTCTCTCAATCCTACCAGCCGGTCCAAATGGTCCTCCATGGACTCTCAATCGACCTCCCCTCCGTCCAGGTCTCCTACCACCACCACCTCCATCCCCACCATCATCTCCACCTCCCCCAGCCTCATAAGAAGATCTAAGCTCTCGTCTCTGTCTGTGTCTCCTAGAAACTAGATCATCTGAGTCATCCTCATCATCTCCTGAGCTGGGAGGAGGATCTACTAGATCAGTAATGCAAGGAAATGGATGAGCTAGTATATATTGAGCATACTCTACAGTAACCCCAGGATCAAGAATGTGTAATCTCATATCATAAGCCACTCTTAGAGTAGCAACAAACTCTACATGAACAATCTCAAATGACAACGACGGTCCCCAATCTCGTCTATATCTATACCGCTGAGCATATATCATCACACCAGTAGGCATAGGCTGGATGATACCAAATTGTCTCAAAATCCGACCAATCAACTATCGCTCAACAATAAATGGTGTCTGACCAATGAGATATCTACTCTGCATAATACATGGTAATTTTTGTGCATCATCCATCCCTGGCTCACAATCAAGATATGGTCTCCAAGTGATGTTGTCGAATGAATCAAGCACCCAATGCCAATACTCCATCTTACCCAGCTTATGCTAAGTAAGGATACCTACATCAAAATATACATATGGCTGCCTCTCTCCATGCACTCTGTGATAGATAGGCCGAGTAACAAGAATGTGCTCCCAACACCAAAACTGCAATAAAGTGCATCCAGTAGATAAACTTGCACTCTCATCATACACTACCTAATGAAGATCATGATATAAGTGTGCTAGCATGCAAACACCCCATGCATATCGAGTATGATGCTGAATCATACTAAGGAGAATCTCACCCCATCCCATGGAAAAACCTCATGATCTCCTATCAAGACATATAAATCCTCCAATCAAACCAACAAGAATAACAGGAAGAGCCTCGTAATACATCACCATATCAACCCATCGGATCTCTCCTCTACCAATGCTCTCATCGACAAACACAACTCTACAAGCCTTTGTCCCAACCCGATCCTGATAATCATACTGCACTAGCTCGCCAGTCACTGGGATATGTAGAATCCTGTAGACATCCTCCAGAGTAACACTAATCTCACCCGTCAGTAGGTGGAAAGTGTTATGCTCGCTGTGCCATCTCTCGGCCAATGCTGTCAACAAACCTCTGTTATGCATAATCTCAGGCATATATAACAAATAGCATAAACCATAGGCATATATGTGCCTAATCTCAGCCTAGGTCAACTCCGGAACTAAATGACGCACTACAGGTAATTTCTCCCGACACTAGAGAACATCAAGTTTCTCCTATTTTGTCAAGAAAAATTAATCAAATCAAATTGAATCATCAAATCTATCTATCAAATCAAACCGAATCATCAAATCTATCTATCAAATCAAATTCAATTATCAAATCTATCTATCAAATCAAATTGAAGCAACTTACGTTGTCAAAACAATTTAAAAACTATCAATCATGGTTTTTTATCAAAAACTGAGTTTACTCAAAAAACTCTGCTAAACTCTTACATCAGAAACTAAAACAATATCTTAGAGCTACTCTATCTATCAATCAAAACTAATCAAAACTATCTATCAATCAATCTAATCAAAGCTATCTATCAATCACGCAATCGCTAAATGAAGTCTCAATTTTCATCATCACTGCATATTAAACATGTTAAATCTACTTATCAAAGTGATTTTTTAGCTTTTGCACTTATCAAAAATATAAATCTAAGCAAAAGCGCTATCCTATTGAGCATTTGTGCTAAACTACAACAAATGCACTAAAACTAAAGGCAAATGCGCTAACTTAGTGCATATGTGCTATCCTTAACAAAAGTGCTAAAACTATAGGCATAAATGCTAATCCATGCAAAAGCGCTACCTTTCTGGGCATATGCGCTAACAAACAACGCATTTGCACTACCCTATGCATATGCGCTAACATCTTGATCATAAGCACTAACATACAGAGCATATGTGCTGATCTAAGCATTTGCGCTAAACCTAGTTGCATATGCGCTAAAACAAACTACAAAAGTGCTAAAATAATGCCAAAAAAATTTTTAAAAAATCCAAAAAACTGCCTAAAAACATGAAACTTTGAATTAAAACTTGAAAAAAAGGCTCAGGATAAGATACATACAGGATACCCATACTCGACAGGTCGCTAGTAACGCCAAACTCCCTCAAATCGATGACATCACCGGAATCACCATTTCACCACCTCAGCAAGAATATTTTCAAACAAAAAGCTGAGAAGGATAAAAATGAAGTTAAAATTAGCCTTGATTAATTTTATATTTACTATTTTGAAGAGTAATTAATTTCAATGGGGCAATTTAATTTGTTTTTTTCCAATGAATTTAATTGACTAAATTTTTATCATCATGAAATTAATCATTCAAACCAGAATTTTCAACAATTTCACGATCAATCTCTTGAGGGGGCACACAATCAGGATTTTCAATCTCTATCAGGCATCATCGAGACTTGATTTAATCGTTGAAACAATGTTGTTTTCACATCATTTCAAAGAGGGGTAAAATGTATACACCTAAAATTGGCTATGAGCAATTAAATAAACATTTTATATTTATTTAATATTTATCTAATATTTATTCTTCTATTAAATAGTTAATTTGAAAAGATTAATTTATTTAATTCATTTTCATGTCTTTCTATTAATTAATATTTTATTAATTAATTCATCTATCTTATTCCTCTAAATATTTAATTATCCTATTCTTCTAATTAATTAAATATCTAATATTTAATTATTCCTCTAACCAAGTTAATTAAATATCTAATATTTAATTATCTCCTCCAAACAATTAAATATCCAATATTTAATAGTTATTCTCCTATCCTATAGTCTCAAATATTAAATAATTCTTAAATTATTTAATCTTTCTTATCCAACTCACCCTCCATCTCCACTTCATCTTCCCTTTGCCAACTCATCAAACATGTGGCTAAGGAAATTAATATTTCTTAAATATTAATTCATCATTTATCTTCAACTTCCAAACTTAATGAAAATTGTGTACGTACACACATTTCATAACCATTTCCTATATTCTCTCCAACACCCCCTACATCTTAGGAAGGACTTGATTCCACTTGTCCTCTCATGCCTAAATTTCCTCCAACTATCCTTAGATTCTCTCAGTCAACAACCCAGTCAAGGTGAGATGAGTGACACTTGTCTTCTCCTTCCCCCTTTCTCTCAACCTTCACCTTTGCCCACAACCATTCAAATTTGTAGATCTGATCAGGACCGTTGATCTGAGCCACATCATCTTATCCTCTCAAGGTCTATAAAATCAAGAGCTTTAGTTGAGAAAGTTAATCTTCAAGTTAGTCTTCAAATTGATCATATGCAGCCGCGAGTTTTTGAAGCAAATAGAAAATAGTAATAGCAAATATCATATAGCATTTTAGAATAATCACTTTAGCATAACCATGTAGTATTTGCATATCATAGTGTCAGTTAACTACAAGTTATCAGTCCATTCTTCATATGCCATTTTTGAAGCCAACAATGCATTGTATGAGAGCACACCATCTGCAACCAGGAATAGTGGAGTTAGGACACAATGAGACATAAGCCACGAAGGTAAAATAATGTTTTATTTTAGTATGTATTTCATGTAGTTTCATTGGTGGGTTTGGATTTCCTGTATGCATTTCCATTGTATTTTGTGAAACTAACTTATTATAGGTAACATTCTAAGGATGAAATTCAAGCTCACACACCAGTGATAAGACATGTTTGATTGCTCAAATTAATGAAAGTTGCCTATGGCATAAAATACCCTATCATGTGAGTTTTGATTACATTGTAAAGATCAGTTCAACCAAGGCAGTAAGAGATTTACCTAAGATTGTGAAACCTCATAATCTTGTATGTAAGGAATGTCAAATGGGAAAGAAAGTTAGAACAACATTTAAGAGAATTTATGAGAAATCCAATAATATTCTTGATTTAATTCACACTGATTTATGTGGTCCAGCAAGAACAAGAAGTCCTCAGGGTGATAGATACTTTATGCTAATAATTGATGATTATTCTAGAATGTGTTGGGTTACTTTTCTCGGGGAGAAATCAAAAGTTTTTGGAAGATTCAAGATATACAAGGAAATGGTAGAGAATGAAACCGAAAAGAAAATAAAATGTTTGAGATCTGATCAAGGAGGAGAATTCACATCTAGGGAATTCAATGCATTTTGTGAGGAGAATGGAATCAAAAGGCAACTATTAGCACCCCAGAAACCCCAACAGAATGGAGTTGTGAAAAGGAAGAACAAAACTATACTGAATGCAACAAGAACCATGATGATGGAAGCAAATCTACCCCATATGTACTGGAGAGAAGAAATAAATACAATAGTCTATACTTTCAACAGAGTTCACATCATAGGTGAAACCGGTAAGATCCCTTATGAACTATGGTTCGGTCATATTCCTACTCTTAAATATTTTACAATATTTGGAAGCAAATGTTATATTAGGAGAGATGATTCTATTGGCAAATTTGATCCTAGAAGTGATGAAGGAATATTTCTTGGTTATTCAACTTGAAGCAAGGTATATAGATGTTATAATAAAAGATTGCAGAAAATCATTGAAAGTACTAATGTGAAGATAAATGAACATTTTAGAGGAGAATCAAGATCTATAAGTTCTAAACCGGTAGTAGAAATGATTATAAATGAACCAGCATGGACTGCAATAGAACAAAATGAAGAACCAGTCGCACCAGCATCATCAGAAAACTCAACTATGACTGAAGAACAACAACCTGTGAATGGAAATCAAAATAAACACAGGTATGTAAGATTGAATCATTAAGAAAATCAAATAATTGGAAATGAAAATCAAGGTGTTATGACAAGAGGAAGATTGGAAAATGAAGAGGTATGTTTAATTTCTCAAGTTGAACCAACATCAATTGTTGAAGCATGTAAAGATAAACACTGGGTAAAAGCAATGGAAGATGAATTAGAACAGATTGAAAAGATTAATACTTGGAAATTATTTCCCCAGCCTAAAGACAAAAATGTAATTGGAACTAAATGGGTATTTAGAAATAAACTTAATGAAGATGGTGAAGTAATCAAAAACAAAGAAAGATTAGTTTGTAAAGGTTATTCTCAGAAAGAAGGAATTGATTATAATGAAACCTTTGCACTGGTAGCCAAAATTGAAGCAATAAGACTATTTCTTGCATTTACAGCTCACAAGAACTATAAGGTTTATCAGATGGATGTAAAATGTGCATTTTTGAATGGAGATCTTGAAGAAGAAGTTTACATTGACCAACTTGATGGATTTTCATTAATAGATGATAATGATATGGTTTGCAGATTAAAAAAAGCTTTATATGGATTGAAGCAAGCTCCCAAGGCTTGGTATGATAGACTGGATAAATATCTTTTAAAGCTTGGATACACAAAAGGTGATGCTCATAGTAATTTGTCTTACAAAATTACCAATGATGACATTTTGGTTATTGAAGTATTTGTGGATGATATCATTTTTGGAGGAGAAGAAGAGCTATGCAAAGATTTTGCTAATAAGATGCAGGAAGAATTTGAAATGTCTATGATTGGAGATATAAAAAAACTTCTAGGTTTGCAAATTTCTCAAACAGATAAAGGTATATTCATTTGTCAAAAACATACTTGAAGGAACTTTTGAAAAAATTTGGAATGGAAAACTCCAAACTGGTAAGCACTCCTATGACTACAACTGATAAATTGACATCAAAGGATGATTCAACTCCTATAAATCTGACAAGGTACAAATCTATGATTGGAGGGTTACTGTATTTAACACAAACTAGACCTGATATAATGAATACAACATGTATTTTTTCAAGATTTGAAAGCAATCCTAAAGAAAATCATGAAACTACAGTAAAAAGGATTCTCTGGTACCTTCAAGGAACATCAAATCTTGGTTTATGGTATCCTAAGGATGACAATTTTGAGTTATGTGCATATATAGATGCAAATTGGGTAGGAGATGTGGATGACAAAAAGAGTACCACTGGCGGCACATTCTTTCTTGGTAGAAGATTAATTTCATGGATCAACAAGAAGCAGACCTACACATCATTATCTACAGTAGAAGCAAAATATGTTGCAACAACAACTAATTGCACTGAGGTATTATGGATCAAGTGAATGTTGAAGGATATCAAGGTAAAATGCAAAGAACCAGTAATTGTTTACTTTGATAACTCAAAAACAATAGATATATCAAAAAATTGGGTAATTCACTCTAAAAAAAGCATGTTTCTATTAAGTATAATTTTCTGAAAGAAAAAGTTGAAGCAAAGGAAGTGAGATTGGTTTATGTGAGCACTAAAGAGAAAATTGCAGATATTTTTACAAAGCCTTTGCCTAAGGAAACATTTGAATATCTTAGAGAGAAGTTGGGGGTAATCTATTAGGAATCCCACAGATACTGAGAGGGGGGGGTGAATCAGTATCTAACCGGTGAGTAGAATTTTTTGAATTAAAACATGCAGAACATATTATAACAGTGTACCGGTATGCAAGAAATAATGTAATAAATAGAATTAAGAACATCCACATGAAAAGAACACCATAACACAAGGTTTTAATGAGGAAACCCGGTGTGCGAAAAACCTCGATGGGATTTGTGACCCACAATATTCACTCACTGGCCAATAAGAGAATATTACTTACAATAGGGGCCTACACATGCAGGAAGGCCAACTGCCTAGAGCTCACTGCTCAATGGGAAGTCTCACTGACTTACAATGAGGATCATACAAATCCAATATCTTGTACTACTTTACAATAGCATCTATAATGCCTAATCCAGTACCAGTTGTTCCTTTGCTTCTTACATAAACCCTTAGCCTATATTTCGCATAATAGGTCTACCTAATATTTTTCCTTAATGCTACCTCACTCATACCAAATGTCTACAATGATCCCTTTTATATATAAGAGTCATTTTACAATTTGCCAAGTTGACTTACAAAGTTTTTACAATAATAAACAAAATATAATATAACAAAATCCTGTTGGCCTCTGTGCTGGTATACTTCTTTTCTTTGTGTTGGTGTCGATGTCCTGAGTGCTGGTGTAGAGTGTGATCTGTTGATGTCGGTATAATGCCTTTGTCGGTGCCATAGGATTGCAAGGTTGCCATCAATGACAAAACCTCAATCACATACAATGTCTCATTAGAGTGTGCATATGTCAACAATCTCCCCCTTTGACATTGATGGCAACACTCATGAGAAATTTAAAAAATGTATCCAAAAATGTGAAGTCCAAAAATGTTACCAAAAATGTTTGTGCTCCCCCTAAGCATATGATTCCTATGATATTGAATTTTCTCATCCCACTACTCCCCCTTTGGCATCAATGACAAAGGTTGTCAAGATGTCAGCAGAGTTTGTAGTTTCAACCTTGTAACTGGGTGGTTACAATTTGAAAAAGATCTCCCAAAATCAAGTTTATACTATCCATAAACTTCTTTCTATCCTTTATTGTTGTCTCTGTTCTCTTCACTCTACTGGTGAGATGCTGCAAATGCTCTGTCAATGTTTTCTGTCCCTATATTAGTGCCTTAGATACTTCCTTTCGTAGTGATGCTAGATAGTCCAATCTTGGACTTAGTTTTAATCTCAAATGTTTTTCCTTATTCACTATTCTTTCTCTCTCTCTTTCCAATTTAAGTAAATCTTCTTCAAAATTTGTTATCTTCTCCTCAAAAACTGATAGTGTATCAGGTGAGTTAACAAAATTATCTGCAAGTTTATTGATCTCATCCTATACCTTGCAAGTTTATTGATCTCATCCTATACCTTGCTCATCTTTTTGTCTATATATACAGTCAAAAAGTTTGTCTTACAGGTGTCTTTGTACAAAGTTTTGTAATCTTTCAATAAATTACACAATTCCGATAGAAGTGTGTCAAAATTTCTGTTACACTTCTTTATTTGCTCATCAAAGAATTTTTGCTTTTCAATTTCTACTTTATCCTTCAATGACTCTTCCTTTATTTTCTCAATGTTTTCTGTGATATATTTACACAGTGTATCAAGTTGTCCTAAAGAATCTTTATTGTCTATATTATAGTTAGGAGCAATTACCTTCAAAATTGGTATGGTATCATCAATTGCCTTATAAGCTTGTGAGCTACAGTCTATTATCTTTTTGATTGAATCTAATAGTACCTCAGTCACATTAGTTGATTTGTAGCCTGATGATGAAACAACATTCTGAGTACCACTAGTGGAAGTAACCAAGCTTGTATTGACCTCTAGTAGGTGTTGGCATTATGAGAATCGGCATGAGCCTTATGTAAACCGGCATGAAGATATAATGATATTGTATGTTGTCATTGATGTGAATATGAGACATAGTGTGAACCGGCACATGAGATAAGAGAAGAAAGAGATACCGGCATATGTGTGAACTAGTATATGCCTAAGTGAAGCGACACATTTGTTCAAAGTGAACTGGCATGTAGTTATGGGAACCAGCACATGGAAGCACTGTATGACTACCAGTTGGTAAGGCAGCTTCCACTTCGGGGTTTCCGGTTGGAGTATCTCAAGTCTGTGTGACTCAATCGGTGATCTTTGTGTGATGAGTCAGTAGTATGATGGAGGACAGATCATGTTGCCACGTAAGCTCTGTGCATGTGAAGGATCTTGCATGAAGAAGACTATTCCTATCTACCTCAGGAATGTGCGAAGTCTATCAAATAGTGATAACGCGTGATGGGTTATCACCCGCCATGAAAACTGTGGATAATGGACGATGGAGAATGTCTTGAGATTGACTCAAGACTGGTGCATTCAATGCAGTATGTTTCAACGGTCAGGATCGAACCGTTTGAATTGCTCAACCTAATACGTTTAGGGTTTAGAGTTTTGGCTACCGACCTATATGTTCCCTATAAGGTCAATGTTAGGTTTCTGTCTAAAGTTGTTGGTAAAAAGTAGTGAGTGTGTATCCAATGAAAGTGATACAAGATTCTTGCCAGACCATAGGAGAAAAGAGATACCTGCAAAGTGTATGTGCAGAAGGAGAAGAGGAGCCTAAATGGATCTGTATTAGTATTAAGTACTATTAACAGATCATTGTAATACCTATTGATCTCTAACCACTTCAACAGTTGCAAAATCCCCTAACAGGGTAGCCTTAATTGGCTTGATTCAAAATCCCTTAAATCGGGTGGTCTTAACCGGCTTGCTGTAAATCCCTTAACCGGGTAACTCGAAGCTAATGAGTTTTGAGAAGCTAGAAAAGCTTAGGAGATCCTTTCAGCTATTGAGTTCTTAAAATCCTCTAACACGGTGACCCTACTGGGTTTAACCCTTAACCGGGTGATCCCTAACAGGATCGGTTCCTACTAGAACCTATTGTAATGTTCTTAACCGGACAAGGCTCCTAACAGAGCAGACTTCTAAAGAGTTCAAAAAATAGCTTGTGGGTATTCATCCCCATCGTGGTTTTTCCTAGTTGGGTTTCCACGTGAAAAATATGTGTGTCATGTGAAATGATTTTGTCTTGTGATGCTTTGTTTTATCTGTTATGCACATGAAGTTTCTATGTTTTATGCCTATCTATAAAACATATTGAACTCACTGTTGTGAAGATTTGATGGTTAGGTCTACTAGTTCATGCATGAGAATATTATGATAATGTGGTATTGAGCTAAGAGAAAAGCTTAGTAAGTGACCGGTTCATGACTGATTGAGTTATTCTAGATGCTATCGTTTGCACGTTGTTTTACCAGTATCTCTGTTTATCAGTCATTGAGAGTGGTTGCTGTCAAACCGGTTTTGAACTGTATTTGTGTCTGTACTGATTCACCCCCCCCCCCCTCTCAGTACCGGTTTGGTACTAGTGGTTCATCATTGAGTTATCAATTGGTATCAGAGCCCTCCAGGTCCTCTGTGTTGTAAGCTTAACCGCTTGAGGAAAAGATCCTAGCCAAATGATGAAGAGGGAAGGTCCAAAGTTCAACAGGGAAAACTTTGGTATATGGAAAGATAGGATGAAGATATTCATAAAAAGTATGGGTGTTCAACACTGGAGTTATGTTGAAAATGTATATGTTGTTCCTACTGGTACTCTCACTGATGACCAAAAGAGAGAGATACAAGAAAATGGGCAAGTCATGGAAGCCCTCATCAGTAGTCTATCTGACATTGAGTTTATTGATGTTCAGGACAAGGCAAATCCCAAAGAAGTATGGGATGCTCTTGAAAATATCTATCGTGGTGATGAGCATGTAAAATAGGCTAAGAAAGAGAGCTTGAGAGGAAAGTTTGAAGACATGAGAATGGTTGAAGGAGAGACCATTCAGCAGTATGGAATAAGAATCAAAATAGTTGTTGGAGAAATAAAGAGTGCAGGTGGCAAAATAGAAGATTCCACTATGGTAAGTAAAGTCTTGAGATCCCTGTTGTCGGTCTATGCAATAAGGGTTACTGCTATTCAGGAGCTGAGATCAATAGACAAGTCTAAGGCATCCTTGGACTCCATCATAGCCAAGTTGATAGCCTATGAGCTAAATAGCTTTGATGGTAGTGTTCAAGAGTTAGAATCAGCTTTTAAAGCTTCTGCTATACCATCCAGAAAAGGAAAAGAGGCTAGCACTAATGGGGAACCTAGTCAGAATAGAGAGATGAAGGATGAAGATTTTCTGATGGAATTTGAAGCTCTTCTGGCCAGGAGATTCCCAAAAGGAACTAGTAAATACAAAGGTAAACTACCTTTGAAATGTTTCTCCTGTAACCGGATAGGACATATTGCTATGAACTGTCCTAATAGTGACAACAAGGACAAACCGGAAAGGTTCAAGAAATTCAAAGGAGGAAACGGGAGAAATTGTTTTGTGGTAGTTGATGAAGGTGTCACAGATGAGGAATCTAAAGATGAAGAAAATGAAGACATTGTGTTCATTGTTGTAAAGGAAGATGTGATAGACAAGAAGGCTCTTGTCTCCTAGTTTGATGATTCCAATGAGTGGATCATTGATAGTGGCTGCTCTCACCATATGACTGGTGACTGGAGCAAGTTTCTATCATTAGAAGAGTATGATGGTGGTGTGGTTCGCTTTGGCAATGATGCACCATGCATGGTCAAAGGCAGAGGGTCCATCTCCTTGAATGGAAAGAGTAGTGCTGATAATGTGTATTGGGTTGATGGTCTCAGAGACAACCTTCTAAGTGTTGCCCATTTAAATGATAGTGGACTCGCTCTGCAATTCAAGAATGGAGTTTGCAGAATCAAAGGTAAAGATGGTAAATTGGTAGCCACTGGCATGCAAACTAAAGGTAACCTATTTCATCTAAATGCTAATATAAGTACATGTCTTATGGCTAAGCTTGATGATAGCTGGATATGGCATAGGAGATTCTGCCATGTGAACTTTGACAACATTGTGAAGGCTAGTAAGATCAAGGCAGTTAGAGGGTTGCCGGTGCTGAGCAAATCGGATAATACCTTGTGTAGAGAATGTCAATTGGGGAAAATGTCTTCCTCAACTTTTAAAGGTAAATCTTTCACTACTAACAACTTGCTTGATCTTGTGCATACTGATTTATGTGGTCCTATGAAAACTAGAAGTGTGCAGGGTGATAGGTACTTCATGATTCTCATTGATGACTGCTCAAGAATGATGTGGGTCACATTCTTGAAAGACAAGTCTGAAGCTTTTGGGAAATTCAAAGCTTTTAGAGCATTAGTGGAAAAGGAAAGCAGTAAAAGGATCAAGTGTCTCAGAACTGATCAAGGAGGGGAATTCACTTCCAGTGAATTCAACAAGTACTGTGAAGAATTTGGCATCAAGAGACAACTGTCTGCCCCCCAGACTCCACAGTAGAATGGCCTAGTAGAGAGGAATAACCAGACTGTGGTTGAAACAACTAGAATAATGTTGATCCAAGGAAAGGTTGCTCACACCTTTTGGAGAGAAGCGGTGAACACTGCAGTTTACACTATGAACCGGGTACTCATCAAAAAGGGCAAGGACAAAACTCCTTATGAGTATTGGACCAGTAAGACCCCTGTGGTAAATTATTTTAAGGTCTTTGGTAGCAAATGTTACATCAAGAGGAGTGAACATCAGGGCAAATTTGAAGCTAAATGTGATGAAGGAATATTTCTAGGATATTCCACCAAGAGTAAAGCTTTCAAGTGCTACAACAATAGGACTCAGAGAATTATGGAAAGCATCAATGTAAGAGTTGATGAATCCTCTGAGAAGACTAAGAAAACCGGTAGTGAGCAAGTTGTAAATGAACCAGTTGCAACCTTCTGGGAACCAGTTGTCAGTCAAGTGAGCACCAATAACAGTGTTCCTGAACTAGTGAATGTTGATACTGATGAAGATAAGGATGAAGAAGAAAAGCAAGAAGAACCAATTAAGACCATTCCTCGGTATGTCAAGTTGAATCATGATCCCAAGCAGATCATAGGTGATAAGGATGCAGGAATCCTTACCAGAAGAAAGATCAGAGAAAACTTATGTATGATCTCTAAATTTGAGCCTAAATCATTCAAAGAGGCTCATAATGATAAAGACTAGATCAAGGCAATGGAAGAAGAACTTGACCAGATAGAGAAAAATGGTACATGGTCCTTGGTACCCAGACCAGAGCATAAGAATGTCATTGGCACCAAATGGGTGTTTAGAAATAAGTTGAATGAGGATGGCACAATGATTAGGAATAAAGCCAAACTGGTATGCGAAGGATATGCTCAAGAAGAAGGTGAAGACTATGGGGAAACCTTTGCTCCTATAGCCAGATTGGAAGGAGTTTGTATGCTTCTTGCATATGCTGCTTTTAAGAGATTCAAGGTGTATCAAATGGATGAAAAATCTGCATTCCTAAATGGTGTACTTGAAGAGGAGGTATATATTGAGCAACCAGATGGGTTTACCCTATCTGAAGACAGTGACATGGTATGTAGGCTACACAAAGCATTATATGGTCTAAAGCAAGCACCTAGGGCATGGTATGAGTGCCTACATTCCCATCTTGTGAAGATTGGATTTGAGAGAACAAGTGAAGATAGTAATATCTACTTGAAGTCTAAAGAAGATCAGATCCTAATTTGTGAAGTCTTTGTTGATGACATCATCTTTGGTGGAGATGACAAGATGAGTCATGATTTTGCTGATGAGATGAAGAAAGAGTTTGAAATGTCACTCATAGGGGAGATTAAGTTTTTCATTGGACTGCAGATCTAGCATATGAAAGATGAAATCTGCATAACTCAGTCCAAATATGTCAAAGAGGTGTTGAAGACTTTTGGCATGGAAGATAGCAAATCAGTTGGTACACCGATGGTGACCGGTTGCAAATTGACAAAGGAAGATGATTTCGCACTGGTTGATGAGAAGGAATACCGATCAATGATTGGTAAGTTGCACTATGTAGTGCATAGCAGACTGGATATTGCACATGTAGTTGGCATCACTACAAGGTTCCAGAAGAGTCCAAGAGAATCTCACTTGAGTGCAGTCAAACGGATTCTTAGGTATCTGAAGGGAACAATTGACTATGGATTGTGGTACCCATACAACAATAATTTCAATCTAAAGTATTCATAGATGCTGATTGGGTCGGTAATGTGGATGACCGGAAGAGCACAACCGGTGGTGCATTCTTTCTCAGTGTAGACTAGTCTCATGGATGAGTAAAAAGCAGAGTTGCATCTCTCAGTCTATAGCGGTAGCAGAGTATGTTGCAGCTTTCATGAACTATACTTAGGTAATCTGGATGAAGCATGTACTGGAAGGATTCAAGATCCCTGTACCTGAACCTGTAAGTATATTATGTGATAACACAAGTGCTATCAATATATCAAACAATCTGGTTTTACATTCTAGAACCAAGCATTTTGAACTTAAGTATCATTTCTTGAGGGAAAAGGTTCAAAATAAAGAGATTGCACTGGAGTATGTGTCCAGTAAGGAGCAGTTATCAGACATATTCACCAAGCCTCTCCCAAAGACAACATTTGTGCATTTGAGAGGTGAATTAGGGGTATTGCCCCTTCAGGAGGTGAACTAAAAGTGGTAGTTCCACATCAGTCAGGTACTAGATAGACAAATCTTTGGTTGATTGGTGTGTTTAAGGATGCTACTCCTTAGGGGGAGCAACATAAGAAAATAGTGGTGATTGTACCTCCACTTTGGCATTGTTGTCAAAGGGGGAGAAGATGTGAAGCAGAGAAGATATCTTTTGTATATTGCCATCAATGCCAAAGGGGGAGATTGTTGGCATCATGAGAACTGGCATGAGCCTTATGTAAACCGGCATGAAGACATAATGATATTGTATGTTGTCATTGATGTCAATATGAGACATAGTGTGAACCAGCACATGAGATAAGAGAAAGAGATACCGGCATATGTGTGAACCAGTATATGCCTAAGTGAAGCGGCACATTTGTTCAAAGTGAACTAGCATGCAGTTATGGGAACCGGCACATGGAAGCACTGTATGACTACCGGTTGGTAAGGCAACTTCCACTTCGGGGTTTCTGGTTGGAGTATCTCAAGTTTGTGTGACTCAACCGGTGATCTTTGTGTGATGAGTCAGTAGTATGATGGAGGACAGATCGTGTTGCCACATAAGCTCTGTGCGCGTGAAGGATCTTGCATGAAGAAGACTATTCCTATCTGCCTCAGGAATGTACGAAGTCTGTCAAATAGTGATAACGCGTGATGGGTTATTAGCTGCCATGAAAACAGTGGATAATGGATGATGGAGAATGTCTTGAGATTGACTCAAGACTAGTGCATTCAATGCAGTATGTTTCAATAGTCAGGATCGAACCGTTTGAATTGCTCAACCTAACAGGTTTAGGGTTTAGGGTTTTTGCTACCGACCTATATGTTCCCTATAAGGTCGATGTTAGGTTTCTGTCTAAAGTTGTTGGAAAAAAGTAGTGAGTGTGTATCCAACGAAAGTGATACAAGATTCTTGCCAGACCATAGGAGAAAAGAGATACCTGCAAAGTGTATGTGCAGAAGGAGAAGAGGAGCCTAAATGGATCTGTATTAGTATTAAGTACTGTTAACAGATCATTGTAATACCTGTTGATCTCTCACCACTTCAATAGTTGCGAAATCCCCTAACAGGGTGGCCTTAATTGGCTTGATTCAAAATCCCTTAAGCTATAAATCCCTTAACCGGGTAACTCAAAGCTAATGAGTTCTGAGAAGCTAGAAAAGCTTAGGAGATCCTTTCAGCTATTGAGTTCTTAAAATCCTCTAACAAGGTGACCCTACTGGGTTTAACCCTTAACTGGGTATCCCTTAACTGGGTGATCCCTAACAGGATCGGTTCCTACTAGAACCTATTGTAATGTTCTTAACCGGACAAGGCTCCTAACAAAGCGGACTTCTAAAGAGTTCAAAAATAGCTTGTGGGTATTCATCCCCACTGTGGTTTTTCCTAGTTGTGTTTCCATGTGAAAAATATGTGTGTCATGTGAAATGCTTTTGTCTTGTTATGCTTTGTTTTATCTATTATGCACATGAAGTTTCTATGTTTTATGCCTATCTATAAAACATATTGAACTCACTGTTGTGAAGATTTGATGGTTAGGTCTACTAGTTCATGCATGAGAATATTATGATAATGTGGTATTGAGCTAAGAGAAAAGCTTAGTAAGTGACCGGTTCATGACTGATTGAGTTATTCTGGATGCTATCGGTTGCACTTTGTTTTGCCGGTATCTCTGTTTATCAGTCATTGAGAGTGGTTGTTGTCAAACTGGTTTTGAACTGTATTTGTGTCTGTACTGATTCACCCCCCCCTCTCAGTACCGGTTTGGTACTAGTGGTTCATCATTGAGTTATTAGTAGGTCTATTTGTGTCTGCATTTCTTTAAGCAATAGTTTTTCTATTTCTCTAGTTGTCGGTGGCACTGTTTCCTTATGTTCCTATTCCTATTGTTGTTGTTCCTGTTCTGGAGCCTTTTGCTCTATTTGTTGCATTGTCTCAGTCTAAGTCTCTACCTTATTCTCTTTGTCATCTATCAGTTTCTCCTGTGTGTTCTCAGTTTGCTTAGCTATTGGAGGCTCACTAGCCATGTCAGTCTTATCAGTTGTATCTTTGTCTACCACTATGTTGATCTTTTGAGTATAAACATATACAGTATATAAGAATTTAGGATTAGGATTACCATCCTCTACATCCATACTCTTAGCTATCGGTTGATCTTCTATAGCTATTGTTTTTACCAGTGGAGTAATCAAAGGAGGTGGGGGTAAGTTGTCTCTAACCTTGATACTAGGTGGTCCACCAACTTTACCTTTACCCTTGTCTCTATCTTTCTGATAAACTTTTATGGGTTTGGGGTTCCTGTATTCTTCTTGTTTTTCTTTTTCAACTAGGAATATATCCCATCCATTTTCTGTTTCCTCAGTCACCTCATTAACTCTTCCAACCATTAAAGCAATGTGCCGGTGTGCAGTAGAAAATACTGATCGGTTGGCTTGAGCAATTAGGTCATCAATTTCTTTGGATGAGTTTACGGGATATATAGCAAGTAGCTTTTCAATATTTATTTTCTTGTCTAGTTCTATTACTGCTTGTCTTCTTGCTTCCAGTCTCTTAAATAGTTCATCTGGAATTTCATTGACTACTTTCATCAAAAACTTCTTATACATGTCCATATGCAATATAACACTATTTTCAATTCTTTTTCATCAGCTGTTAAAGTGTCATATATTTTCTCTATATTTTTCAATTTACCTTCCTCTATAATTTCATTCAGTAGTATATCAAGAGGGGCCAAGTCTTTGTTTGTCCTGTTCTTCTTTTTGGGTGTCAGTTTCTTCTTCTTTGGTGTAGCCTTTCTTACCAGAGATCTCACTGCTTGTTGTTTTTGTCTTGTCCTCTTGGGTGAGGGTGTGGTTGCCAATGAGGGATCTCTTTTCCTTACAACTCTTTTGAAAGTTGCAAGCATGTCACTCCCCGAAGAAGTACCTACCGGTGATAGGTGAGTTTTAGGTTGTGGAGCTGCTAACTCATCCTCTATTATACCAGTTTTCTTCAACACATCTTCTTTGATGGCCTTTGCTTGTCTGGAACCTTTCCTTACAACTGCCTCAACCTTTTTTCACTCTTTTCTTTGATTATATTTTGCCTTCAATAGTTTCTGCACTACCAAATATTTCTTCCTTAGGTTCTCTAGGGGCTTCTAGAACTTTAGCATATGTCTCAATTATATGATCATCTGTTTCATAGCCCATCTCAATTACCCAAACTGTCCTAGGGATGATTGATTCCATCCATATTTCATCCTTCTTGATTACAAAGCATATTTCATCTTTGTATTTGTCGACAATCTTTTGTGATAACCTAATTCTTTTCTTCATTTTGGCCTTTAATGCTTGAAAGAAGTCATGAATATTGTTTTCCTTGTCTTCTCCCATGTTATTGAATAGTTCTGTTAACTGTTTGCCTACCGGTATATCATATTCAAGTTCTTTGTAGCCTATATCAGGAACCTACTTGGTTATATGTAGCATCAAACATACTAACAAATTTCCAAACCTGAAAGTTCCTTTCTTGTCCTTCTTAATCTTTCCAAGGTTGTCAATTAATTCATCCTTTAACCACTCACATATATCAATCTTTGCATTAGCTATGACCATATCATAAGCACTCTTAATGCATAAACTTGAAACTGAATTGAGTCTATTTGCATGAGTAACTTTATACCCTAATATCATGCTGATAAATCTCACATTAATGTCTATTACATCATTAACTCTTAGGGACCTTTTGTCGAATGTTGCACCAGTTAGGTTTGTAACTAGGTCATTGGATACCTTTTTGGTTTTATATGGCCTTTTACTGGTGGTTGGTAACCTTATGACAACATTCATAGCTTCCTTAGTGATTTTGTGGATTGCATCTAACTAGAAAAATTCACCATGTACCCTGCTTAAGACTATCCTAATCACATCCTTGGGGAATTCAGGAATGCTAAGGATCTCTGTAAATCCTAGGGTTTCAATGATCTTGTGTTCATCTTTCACATTGCTGATTTTATCACATATCACAGTTTTAAACATGGTTTTAATCTCTTCATCTCCTAGTTCCTCAATGTTGCAATGGATGTACATTCTGGGGTCTTCAACATAGACAACTCCCTTGGGAATTTGAGAAAAAGCACCTAAGGTATCCTCTTTCTTTTCTACCTCAGGAACTAACTGAAATACAAGCCTAGGTCTTTTTATCACTTTGACAATAGTAGGGTTTGCTATATATTCAATTGCAGAGGTGGATGCCATGATAAAATACCTTTTGCTGCCTTTAGGATGGATGAATGCTTGGAGTGTTCTTGCCTCTTGCTCGAAATGCCTTAGCTCAGAGTCTTCATGCTCTTTGTAGGTTTGAAATCTCGGTGAAATGGAATGGAGCCAAAACCTCAATCTTATAATATCTTTTTGCCATCTACCACATTAAATGCATGCCGGTTAAGTATTCACTTAACATTGTCTGGCGGTAAAAAGTAATTTGCAACTTCTTATCTCTAACCGAGGGAATAATAGCACGTGTGATTAGATTGCGAAACCCTCAAGGAAACTTTCTTCAATTAGATGAAGAACTTCCTGTTGGTGGAGCACTTCTTTCTCCTGCCGGTGAAGCATCACTTTATCCTACCGGTGAAGCATTGATTTGTTCTACCAGTGGAGGAGTATTCCTAATATTTAGATCAGCTTTTCTAATCCATTGTTCTGAGAATTCTTGCTTAACCTCTTCAAGTTTTTCTTTACCTTTCAAGCTAGAACTTTTGTTGTTTGTCGGTGATCCTTTACTTCTACAAAATTTTGCAATATGCCCAATATTGTTACATGCATAACAGGTTACATTATTCTTCTCAATAGCTTTCCCATAACCTATGCCAGTTTGTGTTCTGCATTGATTAGATAAATGTCCAAATCTTCCACAAACATAACATCTCACATTCATTCTGCAATTTTTCAGAGTTGTGACCAACTTTGTTGCATTTAGAACATTGACTGGTGGGTGTGTTGATATTCTGATAATTTCTAGATCTACATTCATTTTCTCTATGACCATACTTATTACAGTTAAAGCATTTTCCATTGAATTTATAAGCATTAGGTTGTCTTACCAGTTTACTATGATCCTGAGTATTTGTAGTACCGGAGCTTTCACCAACTTCAAAGCCAATTCCAGAAGTGTCACCTTTAGGTTTTTGATTCTTCAACAAGGTGCCAAGTTCCTCTGAGCTTTTTTTGAATTTTTCTTTATGTTGATTTGCAGTTTCTAGTTCTCCTTCTAAGACTTCTTTTTGTCTCATCAGTTCATTTGAGTCATTCTGAGTATGCATCAGATATGTCTTCAACATGTCATTTTCATAGCTAAGTCTTGTGTTCTCATTTGCTGCATCACTTAGTCTTCTGGTCAATTCTTCTTCATTCTTCTTCCTATCCTCAATCTCTTTACAAAATCTCATAGTCATATCCTACATCTCAATCTTTGTTGTCATGTTCTCTTGTTTCAACTTGCTTATCATATCATTAAGTGATTCTTTTTCATCATTCTCATATTGCAATTTTTCACAAAGTTCTCTTTTCTTATTTCTTGTAACAGTAAAATTTTCTTGAAGTGCCTGAATGATATCCTGAGCTGCCTTTAAATCATCTTCTAGTTTGATATTTTTCAATTTCTCTGCATCATAGTTTGAAAGAGCTCCTTCAAGTTGCTTCATCAGATTTTCCATCTTTACCGGTGTCAAGATCTTCGTCAAGCTATTAGGCTTCTAAAAATAGAGGACCAAGCTCTGATACCAATTGTTAGGAATCCCACAGATACTGAGAGGGGGGGGGGGTGAATCAGTATCCAACCGGTGAGTAGAATTTCTTGAATTAAAACATGTAGAACATATTATAACAGTGTACCAGTATGCAAGAAATAATGTAATAAATAGAATTAAGAACATCCACATGAAAAGCACACCATAACACAAGGTTTTAATGAGGAAACCCGATGTGGGAAAAACCTCAGTGGGATTTGTGACCCACAATATTCACTCACTGGCCAATAAGAGAATATTACTTACAATAGGGGCCTGCACATGCAGGAAGGCCAACTGCCTAGAGCTCACTGCTCAATGGGAAGTCTCACTGCTCAATGGGAAGTCTCACTGACTTACAATGAGGATTATACAAATCCAATATCTTGTACTGCTTTACAATAGCATCTATAATGCTTGATCCAATACCGGTTGTTGCTCTGCTTCTTACATAAACCCTTAGCCTATATTTCGCATAATAGGTCTACCTAATATTTTTCCTTAATGCTACCTCACTCATACCAAATGTCTACAATGATCTCTTTTATATATAAGAGTCATTTTACAATTTTCCAAGTCGGCTTACAAAGTTTTTACAATAATAAACAAAATATAATATAACAAAATCCTGTCGGCCTCTATGTCGGTATACTTCTTTTCTTTATGCAGGTGCCGGTGTCCTGAGTGCCAGTGTAGAGTGTGATCTGCTACTGTCAGTATAATGCCTTTGTCGATGCCATAGGATTGCAAGATTTCCATCAATGACAAAACCTTCAATCACATACAATGTCTCATTGGAGTGTTCATATGCCAACACAATCACCCCATCGGTAGAGACTTAAATGATGCAGATTAGTATCAAACTGATAGGACTAACATAAGAACCTTTTTCCAGCTTGATGAAGGAGAGCAACTTCTCAGGGGGAGTTGTTAGATGTATGTTATGTTCTGATTTTGATTTTTAACTGCTTTGGCATTTGATGTCAAAGGGGGAGAGATGTCTATGGAAAAACATTGTACTTTGAAGATGTATTTTGGTTTTGGTTATACTATTTATGTTTTTGGTACAAAACTTTGTGATTGATCTATTTAGGGGAGATTGTTAGCATTTTATTTTTGGCACTTAGATGTTTTTCCATCTAGTGTTGCCATCAATGCCAAAGGGGGAGATTGTTGGTATTATGGATGACTTCATCATGTGTTGCATTGTTTTTGTCATTGATGACAACACTTATCTTTTTGGAGGTCTACATTATTGATTTGGCACTCTAGTTATATTGGTTTGTGGATGAACTGACATGTTGTGGTCCCGGTATGGATATTGGCTTATGCATAGTTACCGGTATATGTTTCATCGATAGCTTAGGAATTTGGTGATGACTTGTTATCATCTGGATATCATTTGGTTATGTTGAAGACATGGATTGGATGTTTGCATTTTGCATTTTGCATATTGGTCTAATCGGTTTCACATATTTGCCTTAACCGGCAGATAGGTCCAATTTATGAACTGGCATAGGAAAACATGTTCCAGATCAGTACGACATGATTTGGAAATGATTTATTGATTGAATATTGTGTAAATGTATTGAGGCCAACATATTGTATTGCACAAAGGCTTAGTTTGTAATTAATTTAAATGTAATATCTTTTAGGAGACAACCTAACCATTAGGTCTTAGGTTTTGTATAAATAATTATAAGATCTTATTTGGAAGAAGAGTGTGCATGTGTGTTGAGATCATTGTGAAGAATGAAAATAAGCAGATCCTTGTGTGAATCATGTAGATATCATCTAAAGGTTGAAGGAAGGTTGTTAAAGGTCATGAAGGTGTTTGGTCCTCATGCGTAGAGCTTAAACCGGTACTGAATCTGGCATTGAAGATGTTAAATTGAAGTAGTATATTGTTATTGGATTTAACCATCCAACTGTGTAGTCAGTGTGACTCCTAATTTTGTGATTGAGCAGTGAGCTTTAGGTGGTTGGCCTTTCTGCATGTGCAGACCCCATTATTGTATTCACTTACTATCTGCAGTAGTATCATCTGATTGTGGGTAAGGTTTCCCACCATGATTTTTCCCCTTACAGGGTTTCCACGTTAAAATCTCTATGTCATGTATTGTGGATGTTGTTTCTCTTTATGTTCCATGCATTAAGTTGTACCGATAATACTATAACTGTTAATCTATTTTAGCGGCATTGAGTTTTAAGTTGGAATAATTTGTTTCGGGAATTGACAACTGATTCACCCCTCCCCCCTCTCAGTCATCCTTCCCGGTTCCTAACAACTGTTGTAGATAAGATCCAGAGTGTGACTACAGTGACAAGAGATTTGTTGGTTTGAAATATTATTGCATTTGAGCTGAGAAAATTTGGTGAATCACATGGAAAGTCTGAGACAACATTTAGAGCATTTATATCCTAAAATAAGTATGAACCTAAAGAATGCAAAATATCCATATATGAAAGAGAAAGGAGAGAGATGGAAGAGCAATAAAGAGAACTGGATGAGCTTGAAGCATTGATTGCCTAGAGATTGCCTAAAGGAGCTGCTAAGTATGATGGAAAATTGCCCTTGAAATGTTTCTCTTGCAATAAGTTAGGATTTTTTGCTTCGAGGTGCACAGAGAGAATGGCTAAGTATGATAGTCATGATAAATTTGATAAGAATGATAGAAATGATAGATATGAGAAGCATGAGAAGTATGATAAGCCTTACAAGTCTAACTAGAAGTATAGGAATCAGAAGAACTGCTATTATGCTACTAATGAAGGTGTTATAGATGAAGAATCAGAGGATACGGAGTTGTGTTTCTTGCCATTAAAGAAGATAGACCCATAACTTTTGATCTTGCTGGCAATTGAAACTCATCTCGTGGACATTGATGCTTGATTAATGGTTTAGGGTTGATGGTAACTCTTCTTGGGATTCCTATCCGATAATCATGGATCTTGATATCCAGAAGTGGATGTGAACTGATAGCCAATTAACCGATATTTCAGGTTGAGTAGAGTAGTTTTGGTCTGGAAGCTTTCCAGTGATTGTGGTATTATGAATTGTGCATAGTATGATTGGGCCAACATAGAGACATCTTTTTATTATCAATTTGGTGATCCACATTTTTTTTTGGTGATATGGTCAAGCTGACTCATCATTACACATTACATCAATAGGTCGACTTGAAATGATTATTTTGTGATTATAGATATATAACACCAGTGCAAAAGATTATTTTCATGTGTGGTATGATTGATATACGAGCAATTAGAGATCAAGAATCCTTTGTACCATAGTTTCACATGCCCATTCTTGATCTAATAGCTGACTAAGATAGGAAATAGAGAAGAGTTGCAAAGCAAATAAAGAGATTTGGCACTTAACTGGAACTCATCCAAGCATTGTTAGATACTATTTTGGAGTTCTTTCATTGTATTTTATCACTTTAATTGATCTGAAAGGTAGTGAGTCTTCCAGGGTTGTAGCCCTTATTGTAATTGAGTAGTGAGCTCTAGGTAGTGTGCTTGAATGCTTGTGCATTCCCCTCATGTAATAGTGTTTTGCTACTGGCCATAGTGGAATAATGTTGTGGGTTCAAATCCCACTATGGTTTTTCCCATTTTCCATGTAAAAATACCAGTGCTATGATTTTGTGGTTGGTTTTATTGAGTTTTTGCATTTTAGTTTCATGCTTAAGTTTCCAGTGGTTTAAAGTTAAATCAAAAAAAATGTTAACCGGTAGAACATCGATTCCCCCCCCCCCTCTCAGTGTTCCTTGATTCCAACAATTGGTTTCGGAGCCTAGTTCAACTTAGGAAGCCTAACTTCTTGAGGAAGATCTAGGAGATTGAATCAATGGATTTCAAATTTTAGAGACAACTTAGTGTGGCATGTAGTGTCCACCCTTGACTTTTTTTTACTAGTCTTGACTTTTATTTCTTGCTTGATAGAGATATCTAGACTCTTATGATGTTGTGGATGATGATTATTCATGAGTTTCAGTTACTCATTATGATGCTAGACATTATGGGACATATATTATTTTGATGATTTATATGGATGATGAAAGTATCATTATTGATCGTGTGATTTGATAGATATATGTGCTTGATGGATTCTATATGTATTACTATGTTGATGGATTATTGATGATTTATATTGATCATGGATTTGATGCTATTATGATTACACTAACCCTATTTCATGATTATATATGATGAGTTGATTATGCAATTTTTTTTACTATTGTATGACTATCTTCATGAGAGGGATGATGTCACATCACTCATTGCGAGTGGGATGTGTCATTGTGATTCACTATCACTTGTCTGCTATGATGTATATGCATATGTTGTATCATTTCTTTGTGGTTGCAGGATTTGTATGTACCAGACATCGACTTCATCTGGCTTCACAAGTCTAAGCATATCTTTAATTCCAATGTCTTATGTGTTTCGGAAATGACATGAGTTCCATTTAGATACTCTAGGTCTAAGTTGTTCACTGTGAGTTGCCAACGTCTTGGTATAATTCACCCTGTCAGTTAGTAAGCTTGGTCTTCTTGGTGTTGTGAGAATATTAGAGATGGTTGATCTATTTCAATATGTTTATATTAATTATGTGACTCTTGATGTGTGGTTTTATATTTAATAATGTTTATTTTAATGTATTCAATTTATTATTTTTGAGTATTTAATTATTTTGTATTTATATTTATTTGATAATTAATGTTTATCGATTTTATGTTTATTCGATATTTATTTAATATTTGTGATTTAACTTTTATTGGTATTTGATTATTTAATTGCCTAAAGTTTAATTGTTTATTTAATATTTTATTTGGTTCTTTAATTTATTTATGATCCTTTGGTTTATTTATTATTAATTCCCCATTTGATTGTTTGATTTATTTATTTATGGCTTATGTTTTGTTTATATAGCTTGAATTTTATTTAAGTGGGGTGTATAAACACTTTAAAATAAAATAATAATTATCACCACTTGGTGTATAAATATATTATATATTTTACTCTACCTACTCTTTACACTCATTGGTTGAATTTGAAATGGGAGGTAAAATATAATATATGGTGGGTTGGTAAAATATATTCCAAAATGGAATATTTTGATTGGTTCTCATGGAGGATAGGGTTTTGGTTTATTGCATGTTTTTTATTTTGTTTGCCGAGATGGTTTTCAGGTTGCTTCTTCTGAAAATTTTCTCTGCAAGTTTTCTTGGCTCTTGGATTTGGCTTTGCATTTGGATTTTGGATTGGATTGGGAGATCGTCTTCAACTTCATTCCATAACATGGGTTGCAGGTTGGACATTCTTTTTCCCTTTTCACATTTTAGTTTTCTTTTCTGTATATTGTATGTTATGTGTCTGCATATGCTTTTTGGGAGCTTGGGTAGCTTGATTTTCATTTTAGAAAGCTTATTATAGTTTTTAGAAATCATATTTGGGGAAAGACCTTATATTATTAGGGTTTAATATAGTTTTGTTGAAAGCTTTGGAGTCTCTATAATTGGCATTCATGGCTCTGAGATTATTCTCCCTGTGTAAATTATTTTCTTGTGTGAGCCATTTGATTGTCTGAGATTGTATGTAAGTTGCCCCTGGTGTATGTTGAGGTTTATGATGGTTGTTAATGATGCTTTGGAGTTTTTTCCTGAGTTCTAGTTGAGTTTCTAGTGTTTTACCTTGTAGGAAGTATGATTGGATTTTTCTCTATGGTTTATGATCATTTATTTCATTGTTCCCATCTATTCCTTTACTCTAGGTATCTGTATTTATATAGTTTTTGAAGCTTTTCATTTAGACCTTTATTTTTATTTCTCTCCATAAGTTTTTTCTGAGTTTTGCATTTGTTTTATTAAATGTGCTAAGAGTGTGAAAGTGCTAAATCTCCTTGTATATGCGTTGTTTCTAATTACAAATGCATTGTCTGCACTATTTGTTTCAGTGAATGCGCTATTCCTTAATGAATGTGCTAGTTCATCTAGTGTATGCCTTGTAAGATCTTGTAAAAGCATTGAACGATATAGTAAAAGCATTTCAAAAGACAATAAAAGTGTTGGTTTGTGCCACACATACGTTGTACTATCAGTATTTGATGTTTTAGTCCTTTTTTAGTATTTTTCCGATTTGTTTTATGTATTAGAGGCTTGATTTTAGTCTCTAGATGATTTCTAGATTGATATTTGATCTGATTTGTTGTGTTTTCAATGGTTTTTATGCATACTTATCCTCGTTGTTATGGATGATATGGTACTTTCTCTTCCATGTTGATAGGCCATGGTTGATGATATGATTGTGTTGTTGTTTTGGATCAGCAAGTGATTTGGCCTTGTTGTGGTTATATTTTCATGTTGGCAGCATGTTTGATGGCTTTTGTTATGTCCTTTGTATTGGTTGGCCAAGAGGCTCATTTTATTATACTTGATGTTGTTATAGCCATGTGTTTATTGGATGAAATTAGTATGGATATTTTGACTGCATATGGATGTTTATGTTTTTTAGATTTCCATGTTGGACTAGAGCTTCTTGTAATTTATTGTTGGGCCATGTTAGGTGGAGTGGGATTCCTTGTGATGATCGAGGTCACAAGAGATAACTGCCAGGGCACATCGGGAGTTTACCATGATTTGTAAATAAGTGATAGCCTAATAATTAATGGGTTGGGTAGTTATATTCATTAATAAAGATAATAATTGATGTCAGCCTTATGACTTGATCCTAGTGAGGATGCTTTAGGATAAGCATGAGAAGGCCATTGATATGGAAATTCAATTTCCCTTGCTATGGCAAGGCCATTACTATCCCATTGCTAGTGCCTTATGTTGTTATAATTTTTATGTTAGAGGATGGCATGTGATGACACTCCACCTCTAAATGTGTTCCCTTGATGGTTTATAATTATGCCTCATTGGTTGTATTTTGTGTCTTGTTGAGTTGTAAGCCTCTGGGAGTTTATTCTTGTTGTATTGTGTTGATTCTAGCATGAGAGTCCTTGTGTAATTAGTCTCTTTGGTTATAGATGCCAACTTAGGTTTACAGTGTGTGTTGGGACCTTGTGTCATCTCCTAGAATGGGTGGTGGTTCCTTTGGTTCCACATGGTTGGGTGGTTGGTTTTTTTTAGCCATTGGGATGTTCTGTTAAATTATTCTTATGTGGATGTGGATTCTTCTTCATGATGATTATGGATGTACCTTGTAGCAGATTTATGTAAGGAATATGATGGAATTCATGTAATGCAATACTCTTGCATGAATTAGTTGGGATCTTATAATAAGGAGAGCTATGCTCTTGATGTACTCAATGTAATTGTATTTGTGAGTAGTTTGGAGATGAAATTAGGATTATATCATAAATTTTAATAGGGTTATATGTTGTAACATGTTGTATTAGTATAATGGAAGGAAATGACTTTATGAACTTGGAATTGTAATGGTTTATATTTGGAATAGAAATGGATCACTTTATAGTATATATTGTCTTAGATGGAGTAAGGAATGCTATGGATATGGTTAGAATGCAAATAAATGTGTATGAAGGAACCTTAAGAATGGAATGACTTAATATAAGAGATGAATATGTAGGGTAATGTAGATCAGATTTAATAATGATGAAATGGATTCATGTAGATGCATTGAAAGATAAGAATCATGTATAGTTTATATGTTGATTAATTAAGAGAGAAAGAGTGAAGATACTTGTATTATGCATTTGGAATTAATGATACCAAAGATGATTATGATAGGAGAATTAGATGCATTTGTAGAATGGTTAAATGGATTATTAAAGATGGAATATACTTATGCATTAAGATTGCATTATCATGGAAAAAGGTTAAAGACCATGTAGATAGGAAATGTTGGGTGAAGACGCATTTGGTTTTGGTTCAAAAAAATGAATGTAGGATAAGGAGTTACCTTGCATTTAAAAGGAAGAATATATCATGCCAGTTGATTGATAGAATAGTATAAATATCATATTGGATAAATAATCTAGTAGGTTGCATATCTCATTGAAGAAAGTGATTATGATGCATTGGATTAAAGATTAAATGTGATAAGTAAGTTAGTAGGATGTCATTTGTTAGACAGATCAAATAATCGGAAGACAACCGAGGGGTGAGAGGGATGAATCAGTTGTCACAGATTACCAGAACCATTACAAATTTAAAGTTTAATACCAGAACCCAAAAAGTTAATACCAAAATAGTAGATAAATCAATTAAGAATAAACAATAATCACAAAATAAATACCATCCACATGACACCAAGATTTGTAAGTGGAAAACCTAGTAAAGGGAAAAACCATGGTGAGAAGCCTACCCAAAGTTAGATAATACTTATGCAGTAAGTATGTGAATTACATTTGAGGGTCCTGCACTTACAGGAAGGCCAACAACCTAGACCACACTGCTCATCATAAAAGGAGCCTCATTGACTACATAGAAATCCAGACTACAATTTGGAGAAGTTTTGAACTGCAAAAGATAGCATCTCCTATGCCTGGATATAGTTCTAGTTAAGCTCAATACCGGAGGACCAAATTCTCTTACATAAACCCAATTTGATCTCCAATGATTGACCAACTTGTCTGCCTAAATGATATTACATTATTCGCACATTACATTCCTTAACCATGATGATCTACAATTATATCTAAGTACATATATATATACAAACCCTCAACCATAAACAATCAGGTCAGCCACCAGATGATAAACCAATTAGATAATTACAAACCATGCCGACCTAAGACCAAACAAATAATATCCAACACATAAGACATCCGGGAAATACATCAATAGGTCCTATGCACATGTTACATTAAAATTTTTCCATAACCTAGATCAACCAAGACCAAGTATAGGTCATGTCTTGAATATCAAAAACATCCTGAAACTCTACCAGAAGCTGCACCAACACCACTTATGCAATTCATCAAAGATATCCATCAAAATCTCTACCGGTGAAACCCTCACTGGAACTAGAAACCAAGCTTCTAGGCAAGCAGGATAACATCCGATCTCTAGACCAAAACAAACTGACCAAATACGAGCATGAGTATCATGAACAAGCAAATTCCATCACCAAACTATACTAGAGCCTACTGGATCATGCTAGATCCAAACCAACCAGAAACTACTAAACCTACCAGGACCAGAAGGGTGTTGGTAAATCATCCAAATAACTAGTGTTGGCATCAATGACAAAACATCAATGCAACACATGATCAATTCCACCAAATGGCCAACAATCTCCCCATTTGGCATTGATGGCAACACTAGATGTGAAAAAAAATTAAGTACCAACAAAATGCCAAACAAGTCTCCCCCAATGTAAGACAACCAACAATCTCCTGCATATAGCTCTGAATATCAATATCTCTCCACCTGTGAATAATATCTCTGAAAAGCTCTGAATTTCTCTTTCTTTTTTTTCACATCAATATCACTCCCCCTTTGACATCAATGCTAGAAATCTGACAAAAATATCAAAGCAAAAACATAAACCACTGAATTACAAAGCTGACTGCTCCCCCTAAGTAGTAGCATCCCAGATCAGTGTCAAAATGAATAGTATCTCTAATAATGCATGTCGGGTTGATTCCAAACTACATCAATCAAGTCTCTACCAGAGGGGTAGAAACTCCCAATCTATCTCTCAGGTACTCAAATGATTCCTTGGGCAAAGGTTTATTGAAAATATATGCAATCTTCTCTTTAGTGTTCACATAAACTAGTCTAACTTTATTTGCTTCCACCTTCTCCTTCAAAAAGTTATACTTGATAGATATGTTCTTTGTTTTGGAATAAAATACCTGATTCTTTGATATATCAATAGCAGCAGAGTTATCACAGTGAATAACTATAGGTGCATCACAATCCACCTTTATATCCTTCAACATTTCCTTCATCCATTAAAATTGTGCACAGTTAGTAGCAGCAACAACATACTCAGATTCAACAGTAGATAAAGAAGTACATGATTGCTTCTTGCTAATCCATGAACCCAACTTCTTTCGAAGAAAGAAAGCTTCACCAGAAGTACTTTTCCAGTCATCAACACCTCCAACCCAATCAACATTTGTATATGCACATAAAGTAAAGTTATCATCCTTAGGGTACTGCAAGCCATATTCCAATGTACCTTGCAAGTATCTAAAAATCATTTTCACTGCCATCTCATGATTTTCTCTAGGATCACTCTAAAATCTTGAAACAATACAAACAAAATTCTTAATGTTGGGCCTAGTTTGAGTCAAATAAAGTAGACCTCCAATCATAGATTTGTATCTTGTAGGATTTACCGATGCAGAAACATGTTTTCTTGTGAATTTATCACTTGTAACCATAGGAGTACTTACCGGTTTAGAATATCCCATACCAAATTTATTCAACAATTCCTTAGCATATTTATTTTGATAGATGAAAATACCTTTGTCAGTCTAAGTAATCTGCAAACCTAAGAAAAATTTCATCTCACCAATCATAGACATTTCAAATTCTTTCTCCATATTCTTAGAAAATTCTATGCATAACTTATCTTCACCTCGAAAAATAATATCATCAACAAATACTTCAATAATAAGTATATCATCATCAATGATATTATAATATAAATTACTATCAACACTACCCTTAGTAAAACCAATCTTCAAAATATATTTATCCAACCTTGCATACCAAGCTCTAGGTGCTTGTTTCAATCCATATAAAGCTTTCCTTAACCTGCAAACCATATCTATATCATCTGATGGCGAAAAACCATTAGGTTGCTCAATGTAAATTTCCTCATCTAGATCCCCATTCAAAAATGCACATTAATATCCATCTAATAAACCTTGTAGTTTTTATAAGAAGAATAGGCAAGAAATAATCTTAAAGCTTCAATCCTAGCTACAGGTACAAAAGTCTCTCCACAATCAATTCCTTCTTTCTGAGAATATCCTTTACAAACCAATCTATCCTTATTCCTTATAACTTGACCATCCTCATTCAATTTATTCCTAAAAACCCATTTAGTTCGAGTAACATTTTTATTTTTAGGCTGGGGAACCAAGGTCCATGTGTTATTTTTCTCAATCTGATCTAATTCTTCTTCCATAGCTTCCAACCAATGTTAATCTTTACAAGCCTCAATTACTGATACCGGTTCAACTTGTGAAATTAAACATACCTTATTAGTTGTCAGTCTTCTTGTTGTCATCACTCCATTTCTCTTATCCCGAATGATCTGATCTTCTGAATGATTCAATCTCACATACCTAGGAGTCTTATGACTTTCTGTTCCTCTTCCCTGTTCTTCAATTACTATAGAGTTCTCTGATATTGTCAGAGTTACTGGTTCAACTCTCTATTCTAGTAAAGGTGCTACCAGTTCAGATATAATCAAATTTCCCTATGATATTATCTCTTTTGATATAACATTTACTACCAAATATTTTGAAATATTTAATTGTAGGTGTATTACTAGACCATAATTCATAAGGTGTCTTACCAGTTTCTCCTTTGATATGTACTATGTTGAATGTATAAACCGCTATGCTCACTTCTTCTCTCTAATAGATATGAGGTAGAATAGCTTCTAGCATCAGTGTTCTAGCAGCATCCAAGATAGTTCTATTATTCCTTTCCACAACTCCATTTTGTTGAGGTGTCTGGGGAGTAGAAAATTGTCTTCTTATACCATTCTTGTCACAAAAGTTATTAAATTCACCGGATGTGAATTCTCCACCATGATATGATCTAAAACATTTAATCTTCAATCCTCTCTCAATTTCCACTTTAGCCTTAAAGATTTTGAAATTTTCAAATGCTTCATATTTTTCTTTCAGAAAAGTAACCCACATCATTCTAGAATAGTCATCAATGATTAGCATGAAATATCAGTCACCTTGAAAACTTTTAACTCTAGTAGGGCCACACAAATCAGTATGAATAAGATTAAGAACATCATTTGATTTATCTTGTATACTCTTAAAGAGGTTTTGACATGTTTACCCATTTGACATTCTTTACATATCAGATTATAGAGCTTCATAATCTTAGGTATATCCCTAGTTGCCTTAGCTTAACTGATCTTCACAATGCAATCAAAATTCACATGACACAACCTTTTATGCCATATCCAACTCTCAAAAATTTTTTTTATCAAACATGTCTTCTCACTAAAGTTCAAATGAAATATATTACCTTTTGTTTGTGTACCGGTTGCAATCTCCAAACCAGATCTGTTAATGATTTTGTATTTTCCATCCTTGAACTATAATTGAAATACCTTATCTACCAATTGTCCTACACTCAAAATATTATGCCTCAAACTTTCAAAAATAATAAATATTATCAGTATTGTTCTTACCATCCAATGATATAGCTCCTTTTCCTTTGATCATACATGCCTTGTCACCTCCAAATCTAACTAGACCACCATCAAATTCTTGCAAAGACAAAAACTTCCCTTTATCTCCAGTCATATGATGTGAACAACCACTGTCAATTATCCATTCATCCTTGTCTTCAATTTTAGCAACAAGTTCCTTCTCTTTAGGTACATTCTCTTCTAGTGCTAGATCATCTTTCTTGATAGCCAGGAACACCCATTCCTTCCCATTGCCGGAACCACTAGCAGAGTCTTCTGTCGGTTCATCATCTGAATTTGTAATGTCTTCCTCATCCGCTATGTAGCATTATTTGTCTCTATTTTTCTTGTATTTATACTTTTTCTAATATCCAAGGTTAGGCTTAAATGATCTTCTAACTCTTTCTTCAAATTTTGAATTTCTTTCAAGACATCTAGATGCAAAATGACCAATCTTATTACATGCAAAACATTTAAAAGGTGCTTTTCCTTCATACTTACTTCCTACTAGTCCTTTAGGTACTCTTCTAGCAAACAATGCTTCAAGTTGCTCAAACTCATCATCTTCTCTCTTTATATCTTTCAATTCATTTGCATACAAAGCTTTCCAATCTTGCTTGCCAGTTGTAGATGTAAATACATGAAAAGAAGGTTCAGACATCACAGCTCTAGAAGGTCCAAATTCTTCAGGCTCAAAAGAAGATAGTTTCCCAACCAAAGTATCTCTATTGACAGATGTATTAGCCATTATTCTCAACTCGTTAATTATAGTAGCCTTCATTTTGTAAGCTGGTGGTAGGGCTCTGAGGACTTTAGAAATAATTTCATCTTCACTCAGAGCTCCACCACAACATTGAATTCCCATAACAGTCTCGTTTACCCTTTCCATGAATGCAGTAATCCTTTCATCTTCTTCCATCTTCAGGTTTTGGTATCTCACCTAGTAACCATCAAGTTTAGAAATATTCACTATAGGGTCACCTTCATTAAGAGTCTCCAACTTATCCCATATAGCCGTTCCAGATGATTTATTGGTTAATCCCATTATTTGTTGATCAGAAAGTGCACACAAGAGGGATTATCTTTCTCTACAATCAATCTTAAGCTCCTTGTCCGGGTTTTCTAAAGGAGGATTGCCAGATCCTGGATTATAAGGTATGACACCATTATGTGTGATCTCCCAAATCTCCTTGCTAAGACATCTATGTGTGATTATAAGGTGTGACACCATTATGTTAGTCACCATAGGATCTTCCTCAAGCGATTAAGATTTTTGCAAAGAGGACCAAAGCTCAAATACCAATTGTTAGATAGTTCAAATAACCAGAAGACGACTGAGAGGGGGGGGGGGTGAATCAGTTGTCATAGATTACCAGAATAGTTAGCAGTTTAAAACTTAATATTGGAACCCAAAACATTAATACCGGAATAACATATAGACCAATTAAGTATAAACAATAATCACAGAATAAATACCATCCACATGACACCAAGATTTTTATATGGAAAACTCACTAGAGGGAAAAACCACGGTGGGAAGCCTACCCAAAGTTAGATAATACTTTTACAGTAAGTATGTGAATTATAATTGAGGGGCCTGCACTTGCAGGAAGGACAACAACCTAGGGTGTACTGCTCATCACAAAAGGAGCCTCACTGACTACATAGCATCTAGAGTACAATTCGAAGAAGTGTTGAACTGCAAAAGATAGCATCTCCTCTTCCTGGGTACAATTCTGATTAAGCTCAATACCAGATGACTAAATCCTCTTACATAAACCCAATTTGATCTCGAATGATCAACCAACTCCCTTGCCTAAATGATATTACATTATTCGCACATTGCATTCCTTGACCACGACCTCTAAAAATAAGCATGATGATCTACAATGAGATATTACATCTATATATATACAAACCCTCAACCATAAACAATCAAGTTGGCTACCAGACAATAAACCGATTAAATAATTATAAACCATGTTGGCCTAAGACCAAACAAATAATATGAAACACATAAGACATCCCAGAAATACATTAGTAGGTTCTATCCACACGTTACATTAAAGTTAGTCTACAACTTAGATCAACCGGGACCAAGTATAGGTCCACATGCTACAACAATGATCTTCATCCACCAAGTCTTGAATATCAACAACATCCCAATACTCCACCAGAAGCTGTACCAACACCACTTATATAATTCACCAAAGATCTCCACCAAAAGATCTGCTCGTGAAACCCTCACCGAAACCAAAAACCAAGATTATAGGCAAGTAGGATAGCATCAAATCTCCAAACCAAAACTAACTGACCAAATATGAGCATGATTATCATGAACAAGAAAATTCCATCACCAGACTATACTGTTGCCTACTAGATCATGTCAGACCCAAGTTAACCAGAAACCACTCAACCTACCGAGACCAAAAGGGTGTTAGTAAAGTATCCAAATAGCTAGTGTTGGCATCAATGACAAAACATCAATGAAACACATAATCAATTCCACCAAATGGCCAACAGTCATTATGGTAGTTGAATAAGTAATGACATTGAAGCACCCTAGGGAAGAGTAATGATGTTAAGTTATTTCCTCTTGCGTAATCAATGAAATGTAAATGTGTTTAATGTTCCTTATGTTTAATTGCTAATGAATGAAATTAGATAGTAAACTTAAATGTTGCATTATTTAATTATATATGTTCAACAAAAATTAATATCACCATTTAGTAGGTTAGATGCTTATTTTCTCTAGGGTATTTTGGCAGGCATTACATGGCACTTAAGGATCTTGATGTAGCAACACATGAAATCAGTACCTTAAAGAGACACGTGAATGCAACTGGAGACTTCATTAATGATTTGAACGATCAAGTGAATTATAGAAGAGACAAGAGGAAATAGCTGATGGAAAGTTGAAGGAGAAAGAAGATCAATGCATGGATAATCAGGAAAATGTTGACAAGCTTGAGAGAGAGAATGTTGCATTGAAGAATGAGATGCAATCCATTGTGATGAGGCTGACTAAAGAGATTGAGGACTAGAACAAGAATGAAGAGAACTTGACTCAATCATTGAAGGAAAGAGAAGATGAATGCTTCAAGCTTACCTATGAGAATGATCATTTGAAGCTTGAGTTGACACAATCAAGAAATAATGGTCAAGAACTTGAAAGATAGATTGTTGCTCTAAGAGATGAACTTGCTACTGCAAATGAATACAAAGACAAACTCAAGTGTAGCTCAGCGAGGCTTAATAAGATGCTAGAAAGTTAGAGACATTGAAAGGACATGCAAGGACTTGGATTTGAGAAAGGAGAATACTCCAAATTAGGATAGAGCAATGCAAAGCCTAAGAAGAAGAATCCTCCTGCAAGACACTGTAATGCTCATTAATTCAATGGTAGATACTTTACTTGCAATAAATCTGGTCATATGGCGAATCAATGCAAAAGTAGGATGAATAATGGAATGAATAATGTGAACAATGGTCCTACCTTTACCGGTTAGTGTTTCATATGCAATAATTTTGGTCACAAAACAAACATGTGTAGAGTAGTAATGATTAATTTTCAAAAAAAGAGATTCTATGCTTGTGGGATGTTTGGACATATTTCTAACTAGTGTAGGATGAGGCCAAATTTTATGAGATTCAAACCTATGCAAAATGTTGTTTGTCATGCCTGCAATAAAACCAATCACATTGCAAAATATTGCAAAAGAAAAAATGTGAACAAGAGTGCTCTGGTAGACAAGAACAAATCAGATAAGAAAGGAAAGGCAAAGGTAGAGGAGATCATGATAGTTCTGATACTTAATATAAGCACAGATCCAATAGCCAACAAGATGAGAGGGGGGGGGTGAATCATACAAACTTAATCATCCATAAAAACATCAGATTCAACCTCGGTAACATATATATCTGTAATATAACTAGAACTATTAAACATGCAAACTCAAAAGCATATGAACAATATAAACCTCATAACACCAGATTTAACATGGAAACCTAAATAGGGAAAAACTACTATGGGATTTCGGACCCACTCAGAAATATACTCTTCTAGAGTATGCTTGATTAAAAGCAAATCCTGTTAAAGATTACAAACACATTGCTAGATGTGACCCGGTTAAGGGATTTCCCTCAGATCTGTTAGGATCTTTACTTTGTTAGAAGTGACCTTATTAAAGGATTTCAAACACTCAATCAGAATGTCACCTTGCTAGAGGGTTTACATATAAGACTGTTAAGTCCACTCAGTAAAGAGATTTTCTGTCACTTTCACAAAATAATAGTAATAAAAATCTATCTGCAACTTCACATCTAAAATGCTAAAGCAGATTCCTATTTGTTCAATACAATCTAGACATAGAACTAATCTTGTCTATCTACTAGGCTTCTATACTTTGTTATTCTAACAGGTCTTCAAGCTTCTATGCTCGGTAATCACTATGTAGCATCCCTATGCATACACTTGCTTGCATACATTGTTTATCAATAGTTTCCTATTTATTAACAATTAGGTAACCACTTAATCTCCTTGATCACATTTCCCATGATCAATCATAGCCATCAGATCTTTAATCTTGTCTAGGTTCAATGCATCTTTCAATTTGAAAACATTTTACCCCACCTTGGAACTTGCATAATAGTCTTCAAACTTGTGCCAGGGTATTGTGGTTCAATCTGAGCTGTAGATCTTCATGTCGACTTCCCATTGCCTTAGATTCATTAACAAACTTCTTCCATGGCTTACCAATCATTTAATCCACTCCAGCTCATCAGCTTCCTTCATTAAATATCGCATGTAAACATTTAATGTATTCTGTTATAGCTCGGTTACAACTCGGTAACAACTCGATGAATACTAAACTCCACTCGGTAGACATTCTGCCTTCATTAACTGATAGTGATAACCTTAGGGTTTACCGACTAGGTTCTTTGCTTGATAACATAGTATAGTATTAACCTTTACAATTTACAACATATGTATGATGTTAAAACAATCTAAAACATCATGATCTCATCATTGTCTGACTTGGTAGTAGTTGCCCATTGAATACCTTATTCATCCCCTTATTCATCATATTCTTTCCTGTGTCTTTTATCGACATCTTTATAATCTTCATATCATACTTCTCAAGATATGGCAACATAATACTGAATTAGAAAATCAATTTCTTGACATCAATGACAAAATAATAATATCAAGATAGTAAAACAACTTTAATCAGTTATATCCATAATCATCAACAACCTTCTCAATATCCTTAAGAAATGCCAAAAATATTTCATTGTCTATTATAATGCAATATTGCCAACAATCTCCCCCTTTGGCATTGATGGCAAAACCAATTGATTTAACCTTAATAGATTCAGATTGATGTGATTCTGAAATGCTGAAATGCTCTCCTCCATACATTAGACTTCTCCTCATTTCTTCAGTCTTCTTCCCAATCTGTAGTCTGCTCAGTTTTCTTTTAGTCTTCTCCCCTTATAGGTCTTCTCCCAGTCTTCTCTCCTTTATAGTAGTCTTCTCCCCCTTTGACAATAATGCCAAAAAAAAGTAAAGAACTAAAACATAATTTCTTTCTGTAAGAAGTGATTTCCTGCTGTTGTATATCAACTGAGTCTCGGTCAGAGCATTTGTCTTCAATTCCTGTTCCCTATAATATTTCCTGTATTAATTCCAGTACACTTTTAGAAAACATCCTAAAGTGTAGAACTCAACATCAACTCCCAAAAGATATTCATTAGAGTCATTGGATTGATGCTTTCACCGAACTCGGTCAGTGAATAGAAGATAGGGGTAGAACTCCTAACTTACTTCTGAGATATTCAAAAGTGTCCTTTGCTAGTGGCTTGGTGAAGATATTTGCTATTTTCTCCTTTGTGCTAACATATTCCAACACCACTTTCTTCTCTTGAGCTTCTTCTCTAAGATAATGATATTTGATAGATATGTGCTTTGTCTTAGAATGCATAACATGATTCTTTGAAATATTAATGGTACTAGTATTGTCACAGAATATAGTTACTAGCTCGGTAACTTTCTCATTTATACCTTCCAACAGTTGTTTGATCCATGCAATGTTGGTATAATTCAATGCTGCAGCAATGTATTCAACTTCTATTGTTGACTGTGAAACACATCCTTGTTTCTTGCTAAGCCAACTCACTAGTCTTTCTCCTAAAAAGAAAGCTCCTCCACTTGTGCTTTTTCTGTAATCAATGTTGCCTACCCAATCAGCATCAATATAAACTTTTAAATCAAAATCATTTCCTTTTTGATATACTAAGCCATAATCCTCTGTGCCTTTCAAGTATCTAAAAATTCTTTTGATTGCTATCATGTGTGTTTCCTTAGGATCTGCAGAGAATCTTGCAACTATACCGACTGCATGTGCTATGTCTAGTCTGCTGTGAACAATATACTGTAGTTTTCCAATCATGGATCGGTAGAGTGTCTCATCAATAGATGTAGATTCATAATTCTTAGATAATTTACAGTTGGTAGTCATAGGAGTACTTACTGGTTTTGAATCATCCATTCCAAATTTCTTCAAGATTTCCTTTATGTACTTGGATTGAGTAATGAAAATCTCATTTTTCATTTGCAGTATCTGTAAACCTATAAAATACTTTATCTCACCGATTAATGACATCTCAAATTATTTATTCATTTCATTTCCAAAGTTCTTGCATAAAGAGTCATTTCCACAAAATATAATATCATCAACAAATATGGCTGAGATCAGTATTCCATTTTCATCATTCTTTATGTACACATTGCTATTCTCACTTGTCCTTATAAAACCAATCTTAATCAAATAAGAGTGCAATCTTTCATACCATGCTCTTGGTGCTTGTTTCAAACCATATAAAGCTTTGTTCAATTTACATACCTGATCTTTATTATTGTCTTCAGCAAATCCTTCAGGTTATTCAATGAAAACTTCTTCTAATATTCCATTCAGAAATGCAGATTTGACATCGATTTGATATACCTTGAAGTTCTCGAAAGCAGCATAAACCAACAATGTTCTTACTCCTTCAAGTCTAGCAATGGGTGCAAAAGTTTCACCATAATCAATTCCTTCTTCTTGAGCATAACCTTTGCAAACTAGTCTTGCTTTGTTTCGAATGACTTCTCCTTTTTCATTTAGCTTGTTTCTAAAAATCCACTTTGTACTGATTACATTTTTGTCCTTTAGTCTTGGGATTAGTGTCCATGAGTCATTCTTCTTGATTTTATCAATCTCTTCTATCATAGCATTTACCCAATCTTCACTGTTAAATGCCTCTTTCACTATTCTCGGTTCAAATTCAGATATCAAACATGTGTTCTATCTCAGTTTGTTCCTTGTCATCACTGGATCATCCTTATCTCCTATAATCTGACTTGGTGCATGATGTCTTCTGACATACTTGGCTAATACAAGCTCGGTAGGCTCTGTATGATCTTCTTCATCACTCGGTAACTAGATATTCTCTTCATTTTCTTCAACAGTCTTCTCGGTAGGACTTCTCGGTTGAACATAGACAAATTCATCATAGTCTTCTGGTTCCTTGGAATTTCCTTCATCAATTCTTTATGAAAATTCATCAATTTTCACATTTGCACTTTCTACTATTTTGTTAGATGATTTGATCAGACATTTAAATGCTTTGCTTCTAGAAGAATAACCTAGAAATGTTCCTTCTTCACTTTTCTGGTCAAACTTGCCATTTCTATCATCTTTAAGAACATAGCATCTACTTCCAAAGATTTTAAAATAACTAACATTAGGTTTCTTATCATACCAGATTTCATATGGTGTCTTCAAAGTGCCTTTCTTCAATTGAGATCATACGGAAAGGGAATAATTGTTCCTCTATTGACAACTTCTTCAACTTTGATGAGATAGATTAGAGAAAAGTTGAAGAAGTTGTTGTTCTATATTTTCATAAATTTAGTAAAACTTTGATTGAGATAGAGCACAGTATCCTTATAGATCTATATAACATTATTGATGCAAGGAGACTAATTGCCAGTAAAATTGATAAGGAAATGAAAGAGAGAGGATTGATTAATGTTTGTACTTATATCTCCAAAATTGAAGCCAATATGCTCATTGAGGAAGCAACTAAGAAGGACTTCAAAAGTAAAAACAAGGTGAAAAAATTAATGATTGGCAAGGTTGAAGAGGTGAGGAAGGAGAATGAAGATATCTGGAGAAGAATCATGAAGAACAATCCTTTGTACAATGATGCAGTTCAGACTTCCCATCCAAAAGTAAATGAAGGTGTCTCTAGTGATCAAAAGGATGAAACTCAGACTGAGAGGCATACAAAAGACCAAGGGAATGCAACACTTGATGCTGAGATCAATACAAATCCTTTGATGGTAGATAATTTTGGAGAAGTGCTCAAGATTCAAAATGATGATACTGCACCAAGTGGCAATATTGGTGCACAGGATAAAGGGGATGGTGCTTAGATAAAGGAGCCAGAGAAGGTAGAGGTGTGAGATGCAAAGGTAGATAAAGGGAAGCGAGTTGTTGATCTAGAAATTAACACTCCTCCAGTCACAAGGACCCTACCCCAAATCTCTATCAATCTTGATGGTCCTCTAGATCTTGGACAAATATCTCCTACAGAGAAGTTGATGCTTAAAGTAGTCATGCAAGCTAAGGCCAGTCCAGATCTGGTCAAATCAGAGTCTAAAGACAAAAAGCTTATTTTGATGTGTATTGATATGTTGTAGAAGGTGGTTCCAGGTGTGCAACTAGATCTCGATTCTAGCCCCTCCGGTAAATTATTAAAATTGATTAACAATGTAAATATCAATTTTTATTCTTTAGAGAAGTCTACTACTAAGAGAGTATTAGATAGATTCAAGGAGGTAAGAATGTAGACATTCCAAAAAATGATAGAAGATGACAAAGTAAGATTGAATAAAGATTTGCATACTATTTCAGATACATTGGCTGAAGGCGGTAAAATATATGTCTTGTCTAATTTTGCCAAAGTTCACAATAGACATAGACAAGCAAATAAGTGTTTGCCAAGGTAAACTGACTGGTATCTCATAGTCTTTTGATTCTAATGTATCCCTAACTAGTAGTCTAGAAGGGTAGATAATGGCTCTCAATGATTAGATCTTGAGCCTTAATGTGGATAAGGATAAAATTTTGAGGAGAGTTGGTGAACTCTGAAATTTGATTGCCCCCTAGCTGGACACCATGTTAAGTAATAAGGTTGACTATATGAAGGCTATGGGACAACCTATTCCATCTCAAATAAAGGATGTGGAGGTTCATGCATATGTTTTCAGTGTATTCAACATAGTCTTGAAAAACTTGAAGAGTGGGTGGGACACTCACCTAGGAATTTTGAAGACCATTTTCATTGATATCTCCCTATATAAGTTTCGGACAACACCCCATCTTTGGCATTGCTATCAAAGGGGGAGAGTAAAGGTGAAAGATGTACAGTAAAAGAGTGCAATGTACAGAGCATGTTATAGGTTTCAAAATTCTTTGTCTAAGGGGGAGCCTTAGAAATTTTGATCAGGTTTCATGAGTGTTGCCATCAATGCCAAAGGGGGAGATTGTTGGCAATTGACACTCATCTGGTGGACATCGATGCCTGATTAATAGTTTAGGGTTGTCATTCATGCCAACTCTTGTTGATATTCCTATCTGATAATCATGGATCTTGATATCTGAAAGTGGATGTGAACCGATAGCCAGTTAACTAGTATTTTAGGTTGAGCAGAGCAATTTTGGTACGAAAGCTTTCCAGTGATTGTGGAGTTATGAATCATCCATAGGATGATTGGACCGACATAGAGACATCATTTTATCATCGATTTGGTGATCCACATTTATGTTTGGTGATCTAGTCAAGTCAGCTCATGATTACACATTACATCAACATGCTAACTTGATAAATGATTATTTTGTGATTGGATAAGACTGGTGCAAAAGATATTTTGGTGTGTGGTATGATGTATATATGAGAAAGTAGAGATCAAGAATCCTTTGTAGTGCAATTTTACATGTGCATTCTTGATCTGGTAGCTGACTAAGATAGGAAATAGAGTAGAGATGCAGAGCAGATACAGTTAGAGATTTGACACTTAATCATAACTCATCTAGGCATTGTTAGATTCTATTTTGGAGTTCTTTCATTGTATTTCATTACTGTAATTAATCTGTAAGGCAGTGAGTCTACTAGGGTTGTATCCCTTATTGTAATTGATTAGTGAGCTCTAGGTAGTGTGCCAAAATTCTTGTGCATTCCCCATCATGTAATATTGTTGTTCTACTAGCCATAGTGGAATAATATTGTGGGTTCAAATCCAAATGTGGTTTTTCCCATTTAGGTTTCCACGTAAAAATCTTGGTGTTATGAATTTATCTTTGGTTGTTTTTGTTGGTAGTGGGCCAATGTCCCTCATGGGGATTCATGACATGGTTTAACGACCTCCTATGGATTTTATAAGTCTAGTGGTTGTATTGGGCATTGGCAGGTCAATCTTTTTGTGCAATGACAACCCTATCTTGTAACAAGTGGTATCAGAGCTTGGTCATAGGTTCAAATCATCCAGGCCACAATGAGTGATGCTGGGAGGGGGATTATTGGCAGTGGGCCATTGTCCCTCATGGGGATTCATGACATGGTTTAATAGCCTCCTATGGATTCTATAAGTCTATTGGTTGTATCGGGCATCGACAGGTCAATATTTTGGTGCAACGACAACCCTAGCTTGTAAGAGTTTTGAGTTTATGAATTTTTGTTTCATGCTTATGCTTTCGGTGGTTTAAAGTTAAATTCAAAAATATGTTAACCGGTAGAACACTGATTCACCCCCCCTCTCAGTGATCCTTGATTCCAATAGATCCCACTAGCTGCAATATTGAGGAGAAAGCTTTAGCTGCTAAAGTTGAGGAAAGAGATGAATGGGTAATAGAAAGTGGTTGTTCATATCATATGACCAATGATAAAATCAAATTTATGAGTATGAAATGGTATGATGGTGGAAGAGTGAGATTTGGAGATGACAAAGCCTATGTGATCTGGGGTAGAGGTTATATTTCTTTTGATTGTAAGCATAATACTGACGATGTCTTGTATGTTGAAGATTTGAAGCATAATCTTTTGAGTTATGGACAAATGGTTGACAAAGGTTATGATTTACAATTCAAGAATGGCAAATGTAAGATCCTAAATGCCTCTGATATAGAGATTGCATCTTGAACTAAGATTGAAGGTAACATTTTTCATTTGAATGATGGTGAGAAAAGTTGCTTGATTTCTCAGATTGATGAAAGTTGGTTATGGCATAGGAGAATGTGTCATGTTAATTTTGATTCTACGATTAAGACCAGTTATATTTAAGTTGTTAGAGATATGCCTAAGATTGTTAAGCCTTCTAATCTGGTATGTAAGTAGTATCAATTGGGTAAGCAAACAAGAATTTCTTTCAAGAGCAAATAATATACATTTGATTGATTTCTAGATCTTGTGCATACTGACCTATGTGGACCTACAAATGCTAGAAGTGTGCAGGGAGATAGATATTTTATGTTGCTAATTGATGATTATTCTAGGATGATGTGGATTGTCTTTTTGAAAGAGAAATTTGAAGCATTAGACAAATTCAAGATATTCAAAGAAAAAGTTGAGACTGAGTCAGGATTCAAGGTGAAATGTCTGAGATCTGACAGAGGTGGTGAATTTTGTTCTGATGAATTTGATTCATTCTATGAGAAGCATGGGATTAGAAGACAATTATCTGGTCCTAGAACCCCTCAGTAGAATGGAGTTGTTGAAAGAAAGAATATGATTGTTTTAAATGCTACAAGAAGTATGTTGATTGAAGGAAATGTTCAGAAGCTCTATTGGAGAGAAGCTATTAGCACTAACTTAAAGGTGATACCAATAAGACTCCTTATGAGTTATGGTTTGGTCATGTTCATAATATAAGATATTTCAGAGTATTTGGTAGCAAGTGTTATATCAAGAGAGATGAGGACATAGTCAAAAGTTTGATGCAAGAAGTGATGAAGGAATTTGATGGTATGATGAAAGATTAAGAATCTGGTAGAATATTGAGAGGGGGGTGAATCAGTATATTGAAAAACTGATACAAAGTTCCCAAACTCAAACTGAGTCAAACAAAGTAAACATACTCTCAATCAAGATCAATATTCATAAGAATACTTGACATCAACCGGTTTGACTATTATAACAACTTTAACAGTAAATAACTTCAATCTTATGAATATGAACAATGCTTAATCATAACTTAACATATTCATCTCCCAATGCTTCTACATAACATGACTTATCAAAAATTAACCACATCAACAAATAAGATCTAAACAACAAAAACATTCACAATTTGACACAAATGTTTATACGTGGAAAGCCCAAATGGGTTAAAACCACGGTGAGATGGGACTCACAAGGATAGCTATCTGAACTCTTTTGAAGTTCACCCTGTTAGGAGCCAAGCTTGTTAAAGATTTACAATACATCCTGTTAAGAACTAATTCTGGTTAGGAATCACCCGGTTAAGGGATTTACAAATATGCCTTGATTAAAAGCACAATACCCTATTAGGAGTAATCTCACCAGAGGATTTAAGAATCCAAGCTAATGGACCACCTTGTTAGAGGATTTAATGAGTAACCACGATTGTTAGAGATTACCTTGTTAAGGAATTTTACTTCTATTGTAATTGTTAGAAAATGATAGATTTTCTTGATCAGATCCTTCTAAGCTTCAATCTACCTTCACTCAAAGTGTAGATCCATTCACTGGTTACACAACTACACACTCAATGGTTTTTCATCAATCTTGCCAACAACCTTTACAAACAACTTCATCGACCTTAAATAGATATCAATTAGGTTGGTAACACCGCAAAAACCTAATTCTCATCATCAAGATTACAAACAAGTCGGTACAATCCTTATCGTTAGAAATCATGACAATCTCTTCACATTCTTCAATAAAATTCCAACCACTCTATGATCACCGCTTCATTGGACTTTGTAACTCATCACATGTTGTGCATTAAATGCAATCCACTTTGCTCCTTCCCTAGACAAAAATAAATGTGCCAAAACAATTTGAATATATCCTTATTCAATGATCAAACATGTCTCCATCATTACCGCTTATCAGACAATAAACCATCAAACTTGATTGGTTAGGGTTTAATAGTTGATAGGGTTTACTAGTTACATTACATAGAAATAAGTAACCCTTTACACCGGTTCATCTCACAAACTTAACATACTAGTTTACAACATCTTCCACAAAGCTCTCCTTACCGGTTACTAGCCAATATCAAAAACAACAATATCAGCAATAAGATAAATACCATTACCAGTTCAATTCACATCAATGACAACATATCATTAGTGCAATATTTATGCAAAATACCAACAAACTCAAAATGCCAACAATCTCCCCCTTTGGCATTGATGGCAATACAAATATCAATGCCTCTGATTGCTACTGAGATTGGTGAATAGGAATCCTGGTTTACATTACCAAGTATTCACCTTGCTCTATCATGTCTTCAGCCTGTCGCTGGTTCACCTAATCAGACACACAATTCTTCTCCTCAATCACATAATTCGTCTCCCCCTTTGACAACAATGCCAAAGTGAAAGTAAAACATGTAATTTTTCTCTCACTATGCATCAACATCATTCTACAACTTGATGCTCCCCCTGTGGAATACATCCACTACTTCATCAATCCATGTAAAATTTTGCAAGTGATTTAGGGACTGATGCAATCACCATCATGCTCAACTAACTTCTTGAAGAGGGACAACCCCAATTGACTTCTAAGATACTCAAAAGTGGTCTGAGGCAGAGGTTTAGTAAAGATATATGCAAGTTGCTCCTTGGTAGAAACATGCTCCAAGGTAACATCTTTACTTTGAACTTTTTCCCTCAAGAAGTGATATTTCAATTCAATGTGCCTAGTCCTTGTGTGCGAAACAGGTTTTTTTGAAATGTTTATTGTTCTTGTATTATCACACAAAATCTTTATTTGTTTTGAGGTTTCCATCTTCAAACCTTCCAAATGTGCCTCATCCACATAGCTTGTTTGCAATTCATATAAGTTGCTACATATTCAACTTCAGCAATAGATTGTGAAGTGCAACTCTGCTTTTTACTACTCCATGAGACTAGTCTTCCTCCTAGAAAGAATGCTCCACCGGTGGTACTCTTCTGATCATTAATATTTCCTGCCCAATCAACATCTGTGTATGCTTACAAATCAAAATTTCCACCATATGGATACCATAACCCATAGTCAATAGTACCTTTTAGATATCTAAAAATTCTATTGGTTGCCATCAGATGTGCCTCCTTTGAATTCTTCTTAAATCTAGCAACAATACCAACTACATGGGCAATATCCGGTCGACTGTGAACAACATAGTGTAATTTGCCAATCATTGACCTGTATTCCTTTTCATCTACAGACTTAGATGCATCTTCATTGGACAATTTACAACCTGTAACCATTGGGTTCCAACTGGTTTACAGCCACTCATACCGAAAGTCTTCAAAACCTCTTTCACATACTTGGATTGAGTAATGAAAATACCATTCTTCATCCGTTGTATCTCTAAGCCTATGAAATTTTTTTTTCCCCTAATAATGACATCTCAAATTCATTCTTCATTTCATCTACAAAGCAATTACTCATGTCATCATTACCTCAAAATATAATGTCATCTACAAATACTTCACTGACCAATATATCATCTCCTTCAGACTTGAGATAAATGTTGTTGTCATCACTAGTTCTAACAAAGCCTATCTTCATCAAATGAGTATGAAGTCATTCATATCATGCTTCGGGTGCTAGCTTTAATCCATACAAAGCTTTATACAATTTGCATACCATGTCTTCCTTATCTGTCAATGCATAACCATCAGGTTGCTCTATATAAACTTCTTCTTCCAGTATCCCATTCAAGAATGTAGACTTAACATCCATTTGGTATACCTTGAACTTCTTATGATCTGCAAATGCAAGTAATGTTCTGACACCTTCTAGTCTTGCTACTCATGCAAAAGTTTCTCCACAATCCTCTCATTCTTCTTGCACATATCCTTTACATAGTAATCTTGCCTTATTGCGAACTACAACACCATCTTCATTTAATTTGTTTCTGAACACCCATTTAGTACATATAACATTCTTGTTTACCAGTCGAGGTACCAAGGTCCAAGTGTTGTTCTTCTCAATTTGATTTAATTCCTCCTCCATAGCTTTCACCCAATGATCATCACCAAATGCCTCCTTAGCAGTTCTAGGTTCAAAAGTGGAGATCATGCAAGAGTTCTCTCTTATTCTCCTTATAGTTAGTACTCTAGCATCCTTTGTTGCAATATGTACAAAGCATGATGACATGTGAATATTGTATGTTGTCATTGATGTCAATATGCTGAGTGAACCGGTATATTGAAGATTAAGCAACTGACAAAGAGAACCGGTATGATGTTGTGAACTGGCATATGTGAAAAATTGAAGCTGTATGCTTGTCCAAGTGAACCAGACTGTCACAAAGAGAACAAGAGAACCAGTATGATGTTGTGAAATGAAATCGGTATGTTGAAATGATAACCAGTATATGGAATGTTTTGTATCAAGGGTTTGTATGGCATGACTACCAGTTGGTAGTCTCAGTCATAGGGTTTTCGGTTGAAGTGAGCATTGTAATGGAGGTCAGATTGTGTCGCCATGTCAGGCTTGTGTGCATGAAGGATCTTGCATGAAGGAGATTGATCCTATCTACCTCAGGAATGTGTGAAGTCTCTGCAAATGATGGAGAACACGTGATGGGTTAGCACCTCCAAGAAGCAATGAAGAACAAACAATGGAGAATGTCTTGAGATCTGTTCAAGACTGTTGTATTCAAATGAAAAGTGTTCAATGGTCAGGATTGAACCGACTAAATTTCTCAACCTAAGTGTTTAGGGTTTAGGGTTTATGCTACCAACCTATCTATTTCCTATAAGGTTGATGTGGTGTTTCATGCTGAGGTAGTTGGCGAATATTGTGTGTGTATCTATGTGTAGAGATACGTGATTCTTTCCAAACCAATTGAGAGGATTGATACCTGCATAGTGTGTGTGCAGAAGGAAGGAACTAAAGCGGATCTGCATTGGCATTGAGTGCTATTACTAGATCATTGTGATACCTGTTGATCTCTAACCACTTCAACAGTTGGAAAATCCCTTAACAGGGTAGCTTTAACTAGCTTGCTATAAATATTTTAACAGGGTGACTCAAAGCCATTGAGTTCATAAAATCCACTAACAAGGTAACCTCTAACGAGGTTTAACCCTTAACTGGGTGATCCCTAACAGGATCGGTTCCTAATAGAACATGTCGTAACAGTCTTTAACCGGACTAGGCTCCTAATAGAGAAGACTTCTAAAGAGTTCAAAAACAACTTGTGGGTATTCATCCCCACCATGGTTTTTCCTAGTTGGGTTTCCACGTGAAAAAATATGTGTGTCATGTGTGATGCCTCTTTCATGTGATGTTTTGTTATTTCTTGTTTAGTGGTAAATCATTGTATCTCTAATGATAAATTATCTATTTATACATAAGGGCAAAGTGGAAATGAGGGAGTAGGTTGTATGGAAAGCTAAGAAGATTGACCAGTTCATGTCTTTCATAGTTGCACTGTGTTTAACCGGTAGTAATCTGGTTCAGACCGGTGTTAGGGATTGCCTATATTTTATAGTCTACAATCAAATCGGTTCAGGAAAAGTTTTTGTTCTTGTACTAATTCACCCCCCCCCCCTCTTAGTACCAGTTTGGTTCTCACTGTTCATCTAGTTATCAATTGGTATCAGAGCGCCCTCCATGTCCTCTATGTTGTAAGCTTAATCACTTGAGGGAAAGATCCTATTGTAATGATGAAGAGGGAAGGTCCAAAGTTCAACAAAGACAATTTTAAAATATGGAAAGACAGAATGAAGATATACATTAGAAGCATGGGTGCTCAGCACTGGAGCTATGTTGAAAATGCCTATGCTATTCCTACCGGTACCCTCATCGATGATCAAAAGAGAGAGATCCAGGAGAATGGGCAAGTCATGGAAACCCTAATCAGCAGCTTATCTGACATTGAGTTTATTGATGTCTAGGATAAAGAAAATCCCAAAGAAGTATGGGATACTCTTGAGAATATCTATGGTGGTGATGAGAATGTAAAAAAAGCTAAGGAAGAAAGCCTTAGAGGGAAGTTTGAAGACATGTAGATGGTTGAAGGTGAGACCATTCAACAATATGGAATAAGAATCAAGACTATTGTTGGAGACATCAAGAGTGCAGGAGGGAAAATGGAAGATTCTACTGTTATTAGTAAAGTCCTAAGGTCCTTATTACTAGTCTATGCAATAAGGGTTGCTTCTATTCAGGAGTTGAAATCCATAGACAAGACTAAGGTATCCCTACACTCCACCATTGCAAAATTAACAGCCTATGAGCTAAATAGTTTTGATGGCAGTGTTGAGAAGACTAAATCAGCTTTTAGAGCATCTGTTGCATCATCTAGAAAAGGAAAAGAAGCAAGCACCAGTGGTGAACCAAGACAGAGCAGAGAAATGGATGATGAGGAGATTCTGATGGAATTTGAAGCTCTTCTTACCAAGAGACCTCCTAAGGGAACTGGCAAATACAAAGGTAAGCTTCCTTTGAAATGCTTCTCTTGTAACTAGATAGGACACATCGCTATAAACTGTCCTAATGGGGACAACAAGGATAAACCGGAAAGGTTCAAGAAATTCAAAGGAGGAAACCAGAGAAATTGTTTTGTAGCAATTGATGAAGGTGTCACAGATGAGGAATTAGAAGATGAAGAAAATGACGATATTGTGTTTGTTACAGTCAAGGAGGATGTGTCAGACAAGAAGGCTCTTGTCTCCCACTTTGATAATTCCAATGAGTGGATTATTGACAATGGTTGTTCTCACCATATGACTGGTGACCAAAGCAAGTTTATATCTCTGGAAGAGTATGATGGTGGTGTGGTTCATTTTGGTAATGATGCACCATGTATGGTCAAAGGAAGAGGGTCCATCTCTCTAAATGGAAAGAGCAGTGCTGACAATATGTATTGGGTGGAAGGTCTTAGACATAATATATTGAGTGTTGCCCAGCTGAATGACAGTGGACTCACTCTAAATTTCAAAAATGAAGTGTGCAAAATCAAAGGAAAGAATGGTGAACTGATGGCCACCGGTATATAGACCAAAGGTAACTTATTTCAGCTGAATGCAAATATAAGTACATGTCTTATGGCTAAGTTTGATAATAGCTAGATATGGCATAGGAGACTCTACCATGTAAACTTTGATAACATAGTAAAGGCCAGTAAGATCAAGGCAGTTAGAGGACTGCCGATGCTGAGTGAACTAGAAAATCCTTTGTGCAGAGAATGTCAACTAAGGAAAATGTCTTCCTCTACCTTCAAAGGTAAATCTTTCACTGCTAACAACTTACTTGATCTTGTGCATACTGATTTGTGTGGTCCTATGAAAACTACGAGTGTGCAAGGAGATAGGTATTTTATGATTCTTACAGATGATTGCTCAAGAATGATGTGGGTCACATTCTTGAAGGACAAGTCTGATGCCTTTGGAAAGTTCAAAGCTTTCAGAGCTTTGGTAGAAAAAGAAAGTGGTAGAAGAATCAAATGCCTTAGAACTGATCAAGGAGGGGAATTCACTTTCTGTGAATTCAAAAAGTATTGTGAAGAAAATGGCATCAAGAGGCAATTGTCTACCCCCCAGACTCCACAACAAAATGGCCTAGTAGAAAGAAACAACTAGACTGTGGTTGAAGCGGCTAGAACTATGTTGATCCAAGGAAAGGTCACTCACACCTTTTGGAGTGAAGCGGTGAGCACTACAGTCTACACAATGAACCGAGTACTGATCAAGAAAGGAAAGGATAAGACTCCTTATGAGTACTAGACTGGTAAGACACCTATGGTAAGCTACTTTAGAGTATTTGGCAGCAAATGCTCTATCAAGAGGAGTGAACATCAGAGCAAGTTTGATGCAAAATGTGATGAAGGAATATTCCTAGAATATTCCACAAAAAGTAAATCTCTCAAAATGTTTCAATAATAGGACTCAGAGCATCATTGAAAGCATCAATGTTAGGGTTGATGAAAACTATAAGAAATCAAAGGGAATCGGCAGTAAGCAAGTAGGAGATGAACCGGTTGCAAATTAGCCCAGTACCAGTAATTGTGCTCCTACACCGATAGATGTTGATGCTGATGAAGATGAGGATGATGAAGAAAACCAAGAGGAAGTTGTTAAGAACATACCTAGGTATGTCAAACTTAATGATGATCCAAAGCAGATCATAGGAGACAAAGATGCAGGAATTCTTACAAGAAGAAAGGTCACAGAAAGCTCATGTATGATCTCTGAATTTAAGCCTAAATCATTGAAACAGATGCATAAAGATGAAGTCTGGATCAGGGCAATGGAGGAGGAACCTGACCAGATAGAAAAGAATGGTACATGGTCCTTGGTACCTAGATTGGAGCATAAAAATTTCATTGGAACCAAATGGGTTTTTAGAAACAAGCTAAATGAGGATGGCACAATGGTAAGGAGCAAAGCCAAACTAGTATGTAAAGGATATGCCCAAGAAGAAGGACAAGACTATGGAAAAACCTTTTCTCCAGTAGCAAGATTGGAAGGAGTTTGTATGCTCCTTGCATATGTAGCTTTTAAAGGATTCAAGGTATACCAAATGGATGTAAAATATGCATTCCTAAATGGATTACTTGAAGAGGAGGTATATATAGAGAAACCAGATGGGTTTACCCTATCAAAAGATAGTGACATGGTGTGTAGGCTACATAAAGCCTTGTATGGACTGAAGCAGGCACCTAGAGCATGGTATGAATGCTTGCACTCCCATCTTGTGAAGACTGGATTTGAAAGAACAAGTGAAGATAGCAATATCTACTTAAAATCAGAAGGAGATCAGATTCTGATTTGTGAAGTATTTGTTGATGACATAATATTTGGTGGAGATGACAAGATGATTCATGACTTTGCAGATGAGATGAAAAAGGAGTTTGAGATGTCACTCATAGGGGAGATTAAGTTCTTCATTGGACTGTAGATTCAACAAATGAAAAATGGAATCTTTATTACTCAGTCCAAGTATGTCAAAGAGGTGTTGAAGACAGTAAACCGGTTGGTACACCAATGGTGACCGATTGTAAACTATCAAAAGAGGATGACTCGGCATTGGTAAATGAGAAGGAATATCGATCAATGATTGGTAAGTTGCATTATGTAGTGCATAGCAGACCGAACATTGCACATGTAGTAGGTATTACCGCTCGGTGTTAGCAAAGCCCAAGAGAATCCCACTTGGTAGCAGTCAAGCAGATTCTTAGATATCTGAAGGGAACTATTGACTATGGATTATGGTATCCATACAATAATGATTTCAACCTGAAAGTGTTCACAGATGCCGATTGGGCTAGTAATGTAGATGACTGGAAGAGCACAACTGATGGTGCATTCTTTCTCTATGGTAGACTGGTCTCATGGATGAGTAAAAAGCAGAGTTGTATCTCTCAGTCTACAATAGAAGTGGAGTATGTTGTATCTTTTATGAACTGCACCCAGACTATTTGGATGAAGCATGTATTGAATGGTTTCAAACTTCCTATATCTGAACTGGTAAGTATATTCTATGACAATACAAGTGCAATTAACATTTCCAAGAATCTGGTTTTACATGCTAGAACCAAGCACTTTGAACTCAAGTATCATTTCTTGGGGGAAAAGGTTCAGAACAAAGAGGTGGTATTGGAACATGTTTCCAGTAAGGAGCAGTTAGCAAACATATTCACCAAGCCTCTACCAAAGGCTACTTTTACCTATCTGAGAGGTGAGTTAGGGGTCCTGCCCCTTCAAGAGGTAATCTAAAGGTTTGTGCTCCACATCAATCATATCTTACTTTTCTATATCTTTTAAGGATTGATGTGTTGAAGGATACTACTCCTCAAAGGGAGCAGCATAGTGGAACAGGGAAGCTTGTGCCTCCTCTTTGGCATTGTTATCAAAGGGGGAGAATATGTGAAGTGGAAAAGATGTCTATAGTATTAAGAAGAAGATGTGATGCAGAAAGAGAAAAATCTTTGTATATTGCCATCAATGCCAAAGGGGGAGATTATTGGCATATGTACAAAGCATGATGACATGTGAATACTGTATGTTGTCATTGATGTCAATATGCTGAGTGAACCGGTATATTGAAGATTAAGCAACTAACAAAGAGAACCGATATGATGTTGTGAACTGGCATATGTCAGAAAGTGAAGCGGTATACTTGTCCAAGTGAACTGGTATGTCACAAAGAGAACAAGAGAACTGGTATGATGTTGTGAACCGGAACCGGTATGTTGGAACGAGAACCGGTATATGGAATGTTTTGTATCAAGGGTTCATATAGCATGACTACCAGTTGGTAGTCTCAGTCTCAGGGTTTCTGGTTGAAATGAACATTGTAATGGAGGTTAGATCATGTCGCCACATCAGCCTTGTGCGCATGAAGGATCTTGCATGAAGGAGATTGATCCTATCTACCTCAAGAATGTGCGAAGTCTCTACAAATGATGGAGAAATCATGAGGGGTTATCACCTCCAAGAAGTGGTGAAGAATGAATGATGGAGAATGTCTTGAGATCTGTTCAAGACCGTTGAATTCAAATGCAAAGTGTTCAATGGTCAGGATTGAAATGACTGAATTTCTCAACCTAAGTGTTTAGGGTTTAGGGTTTATGCTATCAACCTATCTATTTGCTATAAGGTCGATGTGGTGCTTCATGCTGAGGTTGTTGGCGAATATTGTGTGTGTATCTATGTGTAGAGATACATGATTCTTGCCAAACCAATTGAGAGGATTGATACCTGCATAGTGTGTGTGCAGAAGGAAGGAACTAAAGCGGATCTGCATTGGCATTGAGTGCTATTACTAGATCATTGTGATACCTGTTGATCTCTAACCACTTCAACAGTTGGAAAATCCCTTAACAAGGTAGCTTTAACCAACTTGGTGTAAATGTTTTAACAGGGTGACTCAAAGCCATTGAGTTCATAAAATCCTCTAACAAGGTAACCTCTAACATGGTTTAACCCTTAACCAGGTATTATAGCCATCCCTTAGCTGAGTGATCCCTAACAGGATCGATTCCTAACAGAACCTGTTGTAACAGTCTTTAACCGAACTAGGCTCCTAACAAAGAGGACTTCTAAAGAGTTCAAAAATAGCTTGTGGGTATTCATCCCCACTATGGTTTTTCCCAATTGGGTTTCCACGTGAAAAAATATGTGTTTCATGTGTGATGCCTTTTTCATGTGATGTTTTGTTATTTCTTGTTTAGTGGTAAATCATTGTATCTCTGATGATAGATTATCAAATTATGTATAACGAAAAAGTGGAAATGAGGGAGTAGGTTGTATGGAAAGCTAAGAAGATTGACTAGTTCATGTCTTTCACAGTTGCACTGTGTTTAACCGGTAGTAATTTGGTTCGGACTGGTGTTAGGGATTGCCAGTAGTTTACAGTCTGCAATCAAACCAGTTCTGGAAAAGTTTTTGTGCCTGTACCAATTCACCCCCCCTCTCAGTACCAGTTTGGTACTCATTGTTTGTCATTGAGTTATCATCCTTACCCCCAATTATCTGTTCAAAACTATGATTCAGTCTCACATACCTAGGAATAACATGATCATTCTCTTCAGATTCAGCTTCTTCATTATCATCTTCTGAATTTATTTGTTTTGGTTGAGCAAGTACATTAGGATTTGCTTTACCAGTTTCTGATTTAATAGTTTCAAGTTTCAAAAGAAAAATGCAAGGATGTTCATCCTTCTTCTCAGAATTGGTTCCTTCTGAAATTTCAGGACATTCATCTACACGAACATCAACAATTTTTTATTTGGTTATTGAAGCATTTATAGGCCATACTCTTGGTGGAATAGTGAAGGAATATGCCTCCATCACTCTTAGCTTCAAACTTTCTTATGTAATCACCTCTTTTAATAAAACATTGCTTCCAAATATCTTAAAGTAGCTAACATCAGGTGATCTCCCATACCAATACTCATATGAGGTCCTGTCCTTACCTCTTTTTACCAGAACTTGGTTCATTATGGATACAGTTGTACTTACAACTTCTTTCCAAAATGTTTTTGATACACCTCCTTGTATCAACATAGTCCTCACAGCTTCAACCACTAACCAGACGTTTCTCTCTACTATACCATTCTGCTGTGGTGTCCTTGGTGGAGAAAGTTGCCGCTTGTTACCATTATCATCACAATATTTAGTGAACTCTGCAGAAGTGAATTCACCGCCTTGATTTGTTCTTAGACATTTTCTCTTTTTGCCACTCTCTTTCTCAACTAAGGCTCTGAATGCCTTGAATTTACCAAAAGCTTCATTCTTATCCTTTAAGAATGTGACCCACATCATCCTTGAACAATCATCGGTGAAGATCATGAAGTATCTATCACCTTGAATGCTTCTTGTTCTTATTGGTCCACATAGATCTATATGAACCAAATCTAACAAGTGCTCTGCTGAGAAGGACTTGCTCTTAAAAGTTCAAGAAGTCATCTTTCCTAGTTGACATTCTTTCCAAAGAGAATTAACCGGTTTGTCTAGCTAAGCCAGACCTCTTACTATCTTAGACTTGCTTACTTTAACAATATTGTCAAAATTTATATGAAAAAATCTCCTATGCCAAAGCCAACTATCATCTATTTTTGCAATCAAATAGTTTCTAACTTTAGGATTGAGATGAAATAGATTACCTCTGGTCTATTTCTTGGTTACAATCAATTCACCTTTGTTGTCAAAGATTTTGCACATTCCATTTCTAAACTCTAGTGGGTATCCTCTATCATTAAGTTGTGCCACACTTAAAATATTATTCTTTAGGCCTTCAACCCAATAGATATCATCAGCACTACTCTTCTCATTAAGAGAAATTACTCCCTTACCTTTAACCATATAGGGTGAGTCATTGCCAAATCTGTCAACACTGCCATCAAATTCCTTCAAGGAAAGAAATTTTCTCTGATCACTGATCATGTGATGTGAACAACCACTATCAATGATCCAATCATCAAAGTTATCCATTCTGGATACTAGTGCCTTCTGATCTGATATTTCTTCCTTAATAGATAGAAATACAATATCTTCACTAGCATCATCATCAGATTATTCATCAGTAATACCACTGTCAATAGCTACAAGACAATCACTCTTGCCTTTACCCTTGTATTTCTTAAATTTGTCTTTCTTGTATTCATTTTCACCATTAGGGCAGTTTGCTTCTATATGACCAATCTTGTTGCATGCAAAAAAATTTAAAGGTAGCTTACCTCTATATTTACCTGTGCCTCTAGGTAGTCATTTTGCCAACAATGCTACAAGTTCCACTAAGTTGTCTTCATCATCAACATATCTTCTAGATCTAGATTCATAGTTATGGCTGATATCTCTACTTCTTCTTATAGATGGGTTAGAGACAGAAGCTCTAAATGCAGATTTTGATTTATGTACACTACCATCATAGCCATTTAGTTCAAAAGAAGTAAGTTTGCCAATAATAGAGTCAAGAGTTACCTTTGTCTTTTCAATGGATTTTAGCTCCTGAATAGCTGCAACTCAGACAACATAGACCGGTAGCAGGGTTCTCAGTACCTTACTAATTACTGTGGCATCTTCCACTTTCCCTCCTACACTCTTTATCTCTCCAACTATCTCTTTAATCCTTTGACCGTACTGTTGGATATTCTCACCTTCAGACATTCTCATGTCATCAAAATTTCTTCTTAAACTCTCCTCTTTGGCAATCTTAACATGTTCATCACCACTATAAATCTCTTCTAATTTTTTCCATACTTCATATACAGTTTCAAGACAATGAACATCTACATATTCAACATCAGACAGGGAACTGATAATAGCTTCTAATGCCTAGTGATTTTCTTGTTGTTCTTTCATTTGATCATCAGTCAGGGGTCCAGTAGGAGTAGTATACTTATTTTCTATATGATCCCAATAATGACTACCAAGACTCTTAATGTAAATATTCATTATGTCACTCCATATTCTATAGTTATCTTTGTTGAACTTCAGACCTTCTTTCTTCATCATGATCTACAAGATCGTTTCCTCAAGATATTAGGCTTTTAGATTAAGAGGACCTGTGAGGCTCTGATACCAATTGATGGTATGATGAAAGAATAAGTATCTCAGTCAATATCAATATTCATAAGAATACTTGACATCAACCGGTTTGACCGTTATGACAACTTTAACATTAAACAACTTCAATCTTGTGAATATCAACAATGCTTAATCATAACTTAACATATTCATCTCTCAATGCTTCTACATAACATGCCTTATCATAAATTAACGACATCAACAAATAAGATCACAACCACAAAAGCATTCACCACTTGACACAAATGTTTATACGTGGAAAACCCAAATAGGTAAAAACCATGGTGCGATGGGACTCACAAGGATAGCTATCTAAACTCTTCTGAAGTTCACCCTATTAGGAGCCAATCCTATTAAATCTTTACAATAAGTCCTGTTAAGAACTAATTCCAGTTAGGAATCAACCGGTTAAGGGATTTACAAATATGCCTTGATTAAAAGCACAATACCCTGTTAGGAGTAAGCTCGATGGAGGATTTAAGAATCCAAGCTAATGGAACACCTTGTTAGAGGATTTAATGAGTAATCCAGCTTGTTAGAGCTTACCCAGTCAAGGGATTTTACTTCTACTGTAATTGTTAAAAAACAACAGGTTTTCTTGATCTGTCTAAGTAGCACTACATTTTCTTGATCAGATCCTTCTATGCTTCAATCTACCTTCACTCAAAATGCAGATCTATTCACTGGTTAGGCAATTACACACTCGCCGGGTTTTGATCAATCTTGCCAACAACATTTACAAACAACTTCATCGACCTTAAATAGAAATCAATTAGGTTGGTTACATAGAAAAAACCTAATTCTCATCATCAAGATTACAAACAAGTTGGTACAATCTTGACCATTAGAAATCATGACAATATCTTCACATTCTTCAAGAAAATTTGCTCCATAATCACCGCTTCATTGGACTTTGTAACTCATCACACGTTGTGCATTAAATACAATCCACTTTTCTCCTTCCCTATACAAAAACAAATGTGCCAAAACAATCTGAACATATCCTTATTCAATGATCACACGTGTCTCCATCATTACCGCTTATTAGACAATAAACCATGAAACTTGATCGGTTAGGGTTTAACAACTGATAAGGTTTACCGATTGCATTACATAGAAAGGTTTAACCCTTTACACTGGTTCATTGGTTCATCTCACAAACTTAACATACCAGTTTACAACATCTTCCACAAAGCTCTCCTCACCGGTTACTAGCCAATATCAAAAACAACAATATCAGCAATAACATAAATACCATTACCCATTCAATTGACATCAATGACAACATATCATTAATGCAATCTTTATACAAAATACCAACAAACTCAAAATGCCAACAAAATTTTCTTGGGTTATTCTATAAATAAAAAAGCCTACCGGTGCTACAATAAGAGATTGAGGAAGATAGTAGAAAGTGAAAATGTGAAGGTGGGTGAGAATCTTGGGAAAGATATCAGAGCTTTCAAATATCATGATGGTCAACACACTATTGTGAATCCTATTCAAAATGAGGAATTGTAGAAGAATGATCCAGTAGAGACTATTAATTCAGATGTTGCTACTTCTGGTGAAGAGGTGCAGAAACCTGAAAATCAGAATAATCAGAAGAGTTCAGGTATGTAAGACTGAATGATTCAGAAAATTAAATTATTCATGATAAAAATAAAGGCGTGATGACTAGAAGAAGGCTAGCTGTTGAAGAGGTATGTTTGATTTTTAAAATTGAACCTAAAGATGTTGCTGAGGCTTGTAAATATTAAAATTGGATGAGAGCTATGGAAGAAGAATTAGATCAGATTGAGAAGAATAACACATGGGAGCTTGTGCCTAGACCTAAAGATAAGAATGTGATTGGTACTAAATGGGTATACAGGAATAAATTGAATGAAGTCGTCAGAAATAAAGCAAGACTGGTATGCAAAGGATATTCACAGAAAGAAGGAATTGGTTATGAGGAGACTTTTGCTCCAATAGCTAGACTTTAAGCTATTAGATTGTTGCTTGCATATGCTTTTTATAAAGATTTCAAGGTATATCAGATGGATGTCAAATCTACCTTTTTGAATGGTGATCTTGAGATAGAAGTCTACATTAAGCAACCTCATGGATTTTCATTATCAGACGATGGAGACATGGTATGCAAATAGAAGACAACTCATTATGGAGTGAAACAAGCCCCTAGAGCCTCATATGCTAGATTGGATAAATATTTGCTAAAATTGGGATTTAATAATGGACTATTGATAGTAATTTATATTTTAAGATTGAAAATGATAACATCTTGATTGTTGAAGTTTTTGTTGATGATATTATCCTTGGAGGTGATGATAACTTGAGGATGAAGTTTGTCAATGATATGTAGAAAGAATTTGAGATGTCTATGATAGGTGAGATGAAATTATCCTTAGGTTTGCAGATTTCACAAACTGGAAAAGGTATTTTTATATCTCAAACTAAATATGTGAACGAATTGCTAAATTTTTTTGGAATAGATGACTCCAAAATCGTTGGAACTCTTACGGTGATTGGCTATAAATTATCTAACAATGATGATTCTTCGAAAGCTAATCAGAGATTTTATAGGTCTATAGCCATGTTAGTCTCAAATTTTGATTTCCCTTCTATCCTTCCTGTAAGAAATAAAATAACTCTGTCTGCATATGAAAAGATAAGGGAAATAGAACTCAAGAGTAACATATAACAAGGTTTTGAGACCTTCTACACTTTGAACTTATCCAAAGTTTAGGTGGGTATACCTTCTGTGAATACTTTCACACTTTAAAATTGAGATCCACAGTAAACCAGTGCTAAAAACCTATGGATTTCATCACCTCAATGAAACTAAAACACTAAAAGAAAAACTTGTATTCATTTTCAGAATTGATCTTCAAGAAAAGATAGAAATAAATCCTACAATCTGATACCAGTGCCTTATCTAGGCTACAGATTCACCTAAATCAAGCAAGAGTTTTCAAAACTGAACATTCTTATACAATTCATCACTTCGGCTTTCATGAACCCCATACATGCCTAACATATACATAGGTCCTTTCCCACTTAACTAAAAAAGTTCATCAGATTCAAAGCAACAAACAGTTGATCTACTGATAGAAATATTTCATGCACATTTAAACCCTCTCCTAAAGAGAAAAGCCAGAAATATATCTATAAGATTGTCTTACAATCCATGCTCATTTGAATAACCCTACATTACTCAAATGAAACTAGCAAATTAACAAATGCACACCAGAAGACAACACATATTTAGGCTTGAAAAGTGTTGATCTATATTTTCATATTCACTTTGAAAATGTTACATAATTCAAAGTAATCTCCTTAAAACTAGAAAAAGGCCCTAAATATTTTTGCTAGCGGTTCTTTACAAAATTCTTGTGATCATTTCTCTATTAGTCTTGGTATCCATTTATAACATCATGGATGCATACAAGCTTCAGACAAGCCTGAGAAAAGATTGTTACAAATCATAATGTTCTCCAAGAAACAGTTACAAGTCCTTTTTAGTATCAAAGACCTCTTTGACTTGTTGTCCCACTGCAACATCTTCTAACTGTTTGGGAACTTCTTCTTTTTGTCCGACATATTTATCCTTCCATTCTTGGAACACGTCATCATTCAGCCAAGAAAATCTAACAATCTTCTTCTTCATTCCTTCCAGCCTTTTCCAAGTGACTCTCAACTACCCAATCACTGTTTCTATGAAACCATAATGTGATTTTACCTATTCAATGTCCTCAATTGTCTTGACAAATAAGGATGTGTCATCCATATTAATGATTTCATTTACCCTTTTGGACAAGTTGTGATCCAACTCTTCTAGCCATGCCTTCTCCTCTTTTAACTATGTAGGACCAGCAAAACCCCCTGGAAACAATTCATACTTGTGATCCTTTCTATATAGTTGGGCTTTTCTTTTTACACCTACCCTTTCTTCTGAGAGTATATTCATTTCTTTTATGAATTCACTAGTGGACCTGAGATTGTCATTTACCTCTGCATCTACATGGGATAAACACATGATCTCTAACTCCTTACCTCTAGGCATCCACTTATTAAGAATTGGTTCCAAGGTGATTTCATCGTCTCTTAATTCAGTCAAAATATTTAGAATTCTCTTCATAGAAATGTGAATGATAGTGGGCCTGACTGAATCAGCAAACTCAAAATTGTGGCTTTTACCTTTTCCTCATATTTGCTTGCAAATAGGGCTTGAGCCTGTTTCAAGTTTTCCAACTCATGTTGAAATTTTTCAGCTGACTGGAAACCAGAAGGCATATGAGAAGGAGGATATTCTATGATAGGGCTCGTAGGTGGAGGTCTTGTTAGAGAAGAGGCTATCATAAGAGTAGAGGATTCACTTGGATGGTGATGACCTGGCAACTGACCCTGAAGTCTAGCAATAATACTGTCTCTATTGGCTAATCCTTCTTTGGCCTCATTGTAAGCCTTTAAGATTGTTTCCAATTTCAATTGGAGATTAGCCTTTTCTTTTGCCTCTTTTTTTGCCACAGCTACATTGAACTTTGCAGTTTCCAAGACTGTGCTTGCAACTTCCACCACCCCTATATCTTGCCCTCTTTTTACAATCATGCCTCCTAGGAGACTAGAATCTGATACATCTTTCCTTCTTTTATTTTCATCCTTCTTTAGTGACCACATGACTAAAGCAACATTATCTCTGCTAAAGGTCACTCCTTCCATGGGTTTAGTTTCCTTCCCGACTGCTTCAAGTACCAGACCATCAACTATATCCCACTCAGGAAGGATTAAAACACCAGCTTTTGATACCATCTATCTTCCCTTTTTAGGAGTAATGGTCTTGAACTCTTCAATCATTTATTGTTTCACCTCTTCCTCCACCTGAGTTACATCTCTGTGAGGCTGCTCACTCTTCCTTTGTTCACATCTAGCTTTAAATTGTTCCATGCTTTGCTTCCATGCAAATTGCATGAAGGCCCCTATTGTAACAAAGTTTCTATCAGCCAGGAATTTCTAACTGGCTTTCTTGACAGTAAGGTCTAACTCTTTACCTTCGAGCTCACCATCAGTCAAGTTCATTTCAGCACTAGGTGGCTCTTCTGGCATCCCCTCTTGTGTCTCCTCATATGTGTAGGCAATCTCCCTGAGACTCCCTAATGGTAATAGTTGTTTGGCCACCACCTGCTCATCTCCTATGTAGATGGGGGATTGAGATGGAGAATACAAAGGCTCATTGGTTTGCACTTCCTTCCCCACTCTTTGCCTTTTAGGGGAGTCTTGGATGTCAATGACATCTTCAATTGCTCTTTTACCTCTTGAAGTAGAAGGCTAACGAGTCACTGGGATCATTACACTGTATTTTGATTTCTTATGCATGACATAATCACCTGGTGGGATAGCCTTAGCAAAAGCAGGCTGTGAGGCCCTACCCCGATTCAGTTTGACATTTTCAGTTATTTGCATATTGAGACTATTATGGATGCTTTATTTATTGCTTTATGGACCTAGAACTTATATGATTCCATAATTTGGATCACACTGGCATATGTTGATGTTTTATTTCATGCATGATGATTATGAAACTTTAGATATGTTACTAGAATAGAATTACATTATGATGGTGAATGTCGTTATTGGAAATTTGCAGGATTTCATTTTGATGATAGAAAAATGATGCATATTTATGAATGGTTCAATTTTGGGAAATTATGTTAATTGCTTATGTGAAATTGAATTTGAAACAAATGAGATATTGAATTACTGTTGCCTAATGTGAGAGTGTTTGATGTGTAATGGAATACATGTATTTGATTATGTATAAATGTGATTATTTGGAATTACTAATGTGTTAATTGAGATGCGCAAGAAAATTATCCATGTGACCATGGAATTTAATGGAGAACCAAGCCTAGACCAATATGTGTTTGTTAAACCGGGAGTTGTCTATTTGGAGAGACAACACCCCCTTGTAATGTATTTTATTTGTGATGTGTATAATGCTTGAGTGTAAAATTTAATTTATATGTATATGTGTAATCCTTCAAGAGACAAATTCCATGTGTGATTTTTATATTGTATTTTTGTTGTGTCACTTGACACATGTGCTGATTAAGTGTCATTGATTTTGACTTGTCTCTTGAAGGGAGTTTTGTTTCTACCAAAGCCATTCAAAAACATGAGTGTGGTCCCAAATCTACCTTGGGTAGGGAGTCTTGGGAGTGGTCAACTCAAGTTTGACCCGTAGGTAAACTTCAGTTGGGTTTCCAAAGGGTTTAATGGACTCCTAGGGTAAGTTTTTAGGCTTTTCCAAAGGTCCAAAGGGTATACCTATGGGTTAGGGGCATTTTGCAACATGTGGCTTCTCCCATGTGACTATTTAGTCACTTCAAAAAGTGGTGTTTTCCAGATGCACGAAAATTCAACTTAGAAAGTTCTTCCTAGGATAGAGAACCTTCCTTTTAGAAGTTAAACTCTCTTCCCCATCTTCTTCCACCTTTTCCCTTTCCAATTTGAGTAATGTGCAAGAGTTTGGGAAGGGCAACCAATGGGAACTCACACCTCACCCAAGGGGTTGGGAAGTGTGTGAGAGGCCTTCTTAGGCAAGAATTTGGAAACTTAGTGAGTAATCACCCACTCTCCTTTCTTGGAGATTATGCTTGTTTTTTGAAAAAGTTAGTAGGTTTTTAGCACTTTTGGTGGAATTTGGAGAAAGTTAGTGTGGAATTGGGCAGCTCATCCCCAATTAAATTTAGCAAACCTTTTGGCAGAATAAGGTTGGTTACTTCTTACTTTCTCTTGTTATGTTGTAAGTGTTAGTTATGTTGTTTTGTAAAAGAAAAGAGTTGCTTGTAAGAATGTGTTTTATGAAGTTTTTGTTGAAGTTAAAATGTGTAGTTTTCTTTTCTATGTGTTTGTTTGTGTTTCTTGTTGTTTTGGGAGTGTCCAAGATCTCCTACCCTTGGGAGGGTAGGAAGATCTTGGGGTGGAAGGAGTATGACAGCCATGGGTGAGAGGCTCTCCTCATGGAGAGTGTTCTCAAGGGTGTCCTTGGTGTCCCTTGATGCATAGCCTTGTGTATGCATTTGGGGGTCATAAGGGGAGTAAATATGGCCTTGAGCCTTTTGGGGGGGCATAAGGATTGAGGAAGTATTTTTGGTTGCATTTGTGTTGCCATGAGGTGGCTTATGTTGTATTGTTTTTGGCATGCATTCTCCCCATTGGTACTTGGTCCACTTCCACCCATGGAAGAGTCACCCTGAAAGTGGTGAATGTGTAGCTTGGGAAGGGAAATTTGAATGTAAATGTGTTCCTATGTTTGTTGTGGGGTTTGCATGTTTGTAACCCGTCTAGTGCTTGGTTCTCCAAGCTCGGGGGTGGCTTCTAGTAAGCCTAGGCTGGGAGGTGAGCTTCCCATGGTCAAAAATGTGTTTTATTGCAGGTTGCATGGGAATGGGAAAAGATGGATTAAAGAGCTATGTGGCTGTTTTATGTTGCAGAAAGGAGTTTCAAAAAAAAGAGATAGATTAAATGTAGTAATTTGTATAAAAAGAGAAAAGAGAGCATGTGTAGTATTTACTTTCAAGAAAGAGAAAAGTGTTGTATTATATTCAAGCTATTATGTAGAGAAAAAGCTTTGTTGGGATTTCATCCCATTTGTATTAATGTTTATTTTGTATCCTTGTCAATTTTGTATTTATATTGTCAATGAATACTCATGTTTTTTTCCCTACTTGGTAGTTTTGCAAAAGAAAATGAAATACATTATGTTTTCCTATTTTAGTAGTTGCAAATGAAAGAAAAAGAATATTAGATTGTATGAAAATTTTTGTGTTTAACAAGAAGGAGAAGTAGATGTAATTTATTTTTCTTGTATTCTGCAAATAGATGAAACTAGGTTGCTGTAAATTTAAATGAAAACAGTCCATTATTTATCTATTTAATACTGCAAAAGAAATTTATTAAAAAGTCTATTTCTTGTGTGTAGTCTTAGCTATGTGGCTTACAAAACAAGATGTATTTCCCCCATTTATTGCAGAAAATGAAAACTTATTACAGCAGCTTATTTCTTTCAAAAAAAATATATATATAAATAAATGGTAGCACAAAAGAGATATTTATAAATGTTTTTAGCCCTTAAATGTTATTTGAAGGTTCTGTTTCAAAAATAAAATATATACATTTGTAGCCCTGATAATATTAATTTACAGAAACAGAGACCTGATATACAAGTCATTTAAAACATATATCTACACCAATATATATAAATATATATATATATATATATATATATTTTAATAAAGAATTTGCCAAACTGAGACACTATAACTGCATTCATTTAAACCTGTATATATATATATATATATATATATATATATATATATATATATATTTATATATATATATATATTTATATATATATATATTGGCATTTTTTTATTTAAAACAAACCATGTTAAACCCCATCATATGCCACGAGGGTTTAAACCCCGTTCTAACCTCATAGCAAGAAAACGTTGCAAGAAAAAAATGAGCAGGGTTTTAAAGTTGGGGCGCCGCAGAACCCGGCGGCGGCGGCCGCAGCCTGCAGCGAGCTGCAGGCTGCGGGCGGTGACGCCGCAGCCTGCGGCGGCGCCGTCCGCAGCCGGCGGTCCCGCGCTACCGGCAACCTCTCCCCCGCACCGCCGTTACCGCTCTCTCTCTGCGTTTCAAAAACTCTGCCGCTAGCTCAACCTCCGCCTGAAATACGTGTTATCAAACGCAAAAAAAAAAGAGGGAAGGGTGGGGTGAGGGTTTGGCTCGGCCCGCCCTGCACGTTGTTCTTCGGCCGCCGACCCACTCCGCTCGCAACACACACACGCACTCAACGAAACACAAAAAAAAAGGGAAGCTTGGAGATAACTTGTTCGCCCTAACCCTAGTTCGAGTTAGGGCAACACACTCACAGTTTAAAATGAACATGTGAGTGTGGAGGGAAAAGGATTATTTAAATGGGAAATTTATTAGTAAAATAAAAGGGTTTTTCCCCCTCTCTCTAGGGTGTAATTCTAAAATAAATATAAACCCCCTATTGGAATACATCATTAAATGAGATGTGCTTGTGATTAAATATATGTGTAGGAATATATATATATATATATATATATATATAGGTATGGGTGGATTATTTGTAGTAATTATGAGTAGATAAATTTGTTAGATGTAATATTAAGTTTTGTATGTTTATTTTAAATATCGGGCAAGTGTAGGAGAAATTTTATAAGAAGGAGTTTAATGCTTAAATAGAATAGTTTTTTAAAAAAAAATAAAGGGGTGTGAACACAGAATTATTTGAAGGGCCAAGAGGGCCAATTAAGTCAAATGTTATAAAGTATTTTTATTTCATGGGGTTCTCATCTTAATTTGGTGTTTAAATAACGAGGTTAATTAAATCAGGAATCCTAGTGGATTAAGATAAAAAAAAAAAATAATAAGATAGATTTTAAACGTTTATAATCGAGATTAATTCGCCATTTTGAATTGTAATTATTTATTAAGGAAGCTTAGTGAATTTCCGTTTTGGGAGAAATTTTAGTTCATTGATAACTTAGTTACCCTCTCTTCCTAAATTGAATTTAATTACCTGATTGACTCAAACATAGTTATGACCTAACCCAAAATGCATTATTTATTAAAGTTAATCGCACTTAGTTGATTATATTAGTAAAGTAAGTCGTTAATTAGTAAGTATTTTTTTTTTTTTAAAAATTATTCCGTTTGTGCCCAAAAGTTGGGCATGACACAGGCTTAGCTAGAACCAATTTAACCCTGTACGGATCATTTCTCATTATAGCCTCCCTTTTTTCTTTCAAAGTTTACATGACATCTTCAAAATAAAGAATTAAGAATTTAATTTTTTCCTCAAAGGGATTGAAACCAGAGAGAGGGTAATAACTGCTATCAAACTGATGAATGAAGTCAAGAGCTCTTTGAAGAAGTTGAGGAAATACAACTTCAGAGATCCCAAGAACACCTACATGCAAATACCTGTCACAAGAGAAGAATGGAGGCACATAAAGCAAAAAAGCATAAATGCTCTGAAGAAGAAAATTATCATTTAGAAAGGGAATCAATTTTTAATGAACAAATACAATACAATCCTTATAAAAGTATAATAGAAACCCTAAAGGGATAATGTGTATTTAATAATTAGAATAATTATTAAATACCTACAATATTTATTAAATGCTCAAGTTTAGCTTAAGCGTAGAGTTTAATAGACTAATAATTAAATAAATAATTATTAGCTAATACAAGACAACTCTAACACCCCCCGTTAAGATGAACTTAGGGAGTAGCTAAAAAACTAAATGCGTGAAGCAAAAAAATGCAACTAAATGATGAAGGCAAATTTGGGTCCCGGCAACAAGGCCTGATGAGGTACCCAATCACAACCAAATCTCTATGAACTAGAGAAATAGAGAAAACCATGTGGGAAAAAAAATCTACTCCAAAAAGAGATGGAAAAGCAAGAAGAACACCACTGAAGAAAGAAATAGCTACAAACACTGTCGAAGAGTAACTGCTGATCTGAAGAACCTCCACTGAAATAGAACATGACCAGGTAGAGAAGACTGTAATCTACATGAGTGCCCTCAAATGACACTACTTGAATCAAATGATAAACAAAAGCAAATAACTGAACTCGAAGATACAGATGGCATGAGACACCAAAGCCTGAAGAGCTGATCAATCGAACCAAGGAAGCATTAGAACCAACTAGACAAACAAACCTCCCCATAATGCTGAAAAGAGAGAGGGACATGTGCACTGAAAAGAACGGCCAATAAGAACTGCATGACAAAGAACCAGGAACATTGAAGGTGCAGAGAAAGTACATAGTGTCATGGGAGGAACACTCACTTGACACACATCATGAGGCGAATGTCATGGAAGGATCACTCACTGGACAAAGGTAGATGGCAAACAAAAGGAAAACATCAACTCCCCATCACACTTTATAAGTAGTGCATGTACAATAAGGCACAAGAGGTGCAAGATTATATGTAAACAATGCATGATGACAGTTTATCTCAGTGCGTTTGCATGCATACAAGCTACAATGATAAGAAGACTGGAAATAGAAAGAAGAACCTGTAGCGTCCTAAAATTGTGACACTTGCAATTTCGACCACATTTGGGTCTTCACGATGGCGACGCAATACGCAACCTGAACGGAGACCCCGAAACCTGATTATGACACTGAAAACTGCATTTTCTTGAACCCTGGCCTGAACCTCCTTTGCACCCTGCTGTCCCGGGAGGTGGGACCAGAGCGCCCAGCGCCCTGGTCCTTCAGGACCAGGGCACCCAGTGCCCTGGTCCCCCAGGACCATGGTGCCCAGCGCCCTGGTCCCTGGGTCCTATTTTGGACCCGGTCTCTTTTGGACTTCGGGTCTTTAAGTTTGCAAATTGGAAAATTATCTTTCCTGGTCGGCCTAAGGTCGGGAAAATCAGTCTATCAGCCCTAAATGACAAGTATATAAACTACATTTTCCTCTCCCATTTGGGCAAGGAAGGTCATATGTGCAAAAGCGTGGAAACTATACTCAAGCATTCAAGCATTCAAGCATTCCTTCAAGCAATTGATCATTTCAAGTCTCCATTCAAGGCTAAGTGTTGCATTCAAGACAAGGATTCAATCATCAAAGAGGAGATCACTTACTACATATTACTACAACATACAACATACAACATCTATACCTTTGCACATAAGGATACAAACATCCTTACAACAAGGTATTAGTACTTGTTTTGCATTACAGACATTTACATTTACAGCATTGCTCATTTCTTGGTTAATTCCAAAACTGGGGTTTGACCTAAAGGCAAACCCCTAATCCCTAACCCCCCAATCATCTTCGCTTTTCTGTGTGTAGGTTGCAGGTACGCGGCTGAAATTGAAGATCTGGAATCCTTGTGCAGAGACAAACAGATCCCCCTTCGTTTCGCGGATTTTTCGGAGGACCGTGGCGCTCGGGCGCCATTGTCCTGACAACTTTTGTTCAAATTTGTAGGACAGCGTCGTATCGACATTTTACTGCTAATTCCAGGTCCGCAGCTTCATCCTATATCCCTATCTCAGTTTATAAGCGAATCTTTGTCACTTTCTATGCATTCCTAGCTTAATTCTTCTATCAACATTCTTTACAAAAGAGGGTAGCCTTGCTTTCTTAACCCTTGAAACTCATTTAGCATCCAATCTTGCATTGCGTGGGATTGTATCTTGTGGGTTTCAACCCCTCTTTTGAATGTAAAGTCTCTCCCCTAAGTGAAAACCATCAACCCTAGTGAATCTCCCTTCTCTCTCCTTGGAGTTGGAAGAGGGGAGAGCAACTAGGGTTCGATCGCGATTTTCCGCTTTACATTTTGGTGAACCCGACGTGAACATCCTTTCTGATTATTCATGGTTAGATCTAAAAATTGGATTCCTTGATTACATTTCCATGTTTGATCTTTTGCAAATTTTAGAGGTTGATTGCATAAAAACCCTAAATTTTCTTTTTAGTAATTAAACTTGTGAAATGTTTAATTATTAATGCTTGTTTCAGATCTGCCCTTCTATTACAAATTATCAGTTCATATTTGTGCTTTAATTTTGAAAATTAAGTGGTTAAGTGTCAAAACCCTAATTTTTGAAACCCTCTTGATTCAACCTTTGACTGATAATTTCACTGATCAAAACATCTCCAAATCAATTGTAACTTTGGATTCCGCAATAAAATCACAATATCTTTCATCCCTGAAAATTTGGAAAAAATTTGCGAGGACCGTGTGCACTCCGAGCGCCATCGTCCCCGACATTTGTTCCGAAATTTCGGGAGCTAGATCTTACTGTATTTTCCTGCTAAAATCCAGAATTTTGGCTGATTTTATCAATTTTAACACCTTCAAAATTAAAGTCAAAGTTGGTCTAGGGATTGCTTGGATTAACGCTTCTAATCATTCAAAAATCATTGAAATTGAAATTTTGTGTCAAAATTGTGTTCTTACTGTCCTAAATCTGAAAAGTGTGTTTGCATTCATTAAAAATTTCAGTGCTTTATTCAAATTCTTGCAATTTGTGACTTTTGAAATTAAGTGCTTAATTACAACAACTTTAATTTCCGCTTTCAAAATTGAATTTTGCGTGAAATTGGGTCAACTTTTGAATTTCAAAACTTGCATTGCTTTTGACATTCCCTCTAAAATCATAAAATTCAAAATTTCAGTTTCCCTCTCTTTTTCAAAATTCAAATTTTTGCATTTTTCGACAATCTGGGTAGGGTTCAATTTCGAGATTGCAACTTTAATTTGGCCTATCTACAGATCGTAAAATCACTCAATTTTTTCAGATTAGCTTTAAAATCATCATACCTTTCATCCCTGCAAATTTCGAAAAAAGTTGCAAGGACCGTGTTGCACTCCGAGCGCCACGGTCCCGGACATTTTTTCTGAAATTTCGGGAGACTGTCGTGATTGCATTTAACAGCTTAAATCCAGAAGATTGGCTGATTTTATTGAAAATTGCTACCTCTAAATTCAAAATCTTCTCTCTCTTTCTAGTGCATGAGTTTTACAACAATAAGCCCTACTTACACTATTCCCGTTAGACGAAGCCGTAGAATTAAGTCTTTCCGAGGTTTAACTACTGAGGAGATGGAACCTAATTTGAATAGCCTTTTTAACGAGGACATGGGTAATTCCTCTAATCCTCCTAATGATGAAGAAGATCTCCATGAGGTTTCTGAAGAACAACTTTCAAAATTGGATAACCAATTTGATGATTTTTGACAATGGATGTCTCAAGAATACCCTGATAGTCAAGCTCTTCCTTTAATTGAGGGTCTAAAACGTATGCTTCAAAGTGATAAGAATGGAATTGATATTTTGCGTGGTATTGCACACATTGTGGATTCGAATGTGATGCCTATGAAGAGTTGTGCTGAAAATTTGGGTTATACACAACCTCCTACTCAAGTCAATCATTCTATTCCTTTGACAACTTCTATTGCTAGCATACCTACCTTTACATCAAATATAATGGCTACTTCTATTCAAGATATTCCTCCTATGATCACCAGTCATGGGGGCAATCCTCCCTCTTCTTCAATTAACCCTCTTCCTTCATTCAATCCGATTTCTTCATTCATTCCTTCAATGAGTGTTCCTATTACATCTTCGCAAATGAACATGACGCAAGGGGGCAATTCATTCAATCATTCCATTCCTCCTTGTAGTGTTCCTCCTGTCCAATCATCTCCTATGACTAATTATCATAGGGTCCCACCACCTTACTCTTTACCTTCTTTCAATAACATAACACCTCCATCTCAATCTAACACATCTAATATGAATTCTTCGACTGAAGCGACCATTAACAATCTTGCACAAACTGTCTCTTCTTTACAGCAACAAATTGCCTCTATGAATCAATCTAAGTTTAGTGTGCCCACATTTGATGTTGCGAGCCCACTTTCTCTTGACATTGTTCGAGCTATTCCCCCTAAACATGTTGAAATTCCGCATTTGGAGCTTTATAATGGTAAAGGTGATCCTCTAACACATGTTAAGACTTTTCAAACAATTTGTACTAATTTTGCTTATGACCAAAGGTTGCTTGCAAAACTGTTTACTAGAACATTAAGAGACAAAGCCCCACAATGGTATTGCTCGTTGCCTTCCTATTCTATTACTTCTTTCGAACAACTTGCAAATGCTTTCATTCAACAATTTCAAAACAATATAGGTCCTAAAGTTACTTTGATTGATTTAATGCATTGTAAACAAGGTGTTAAAGAAAAAGTGACTGATTTCATTGGTAGATATAAGCATTTGTATGCTCAAATTTCTTTTCCAGTGCCTGACAATGATATTCAAAGAATCTTTATTTCTAATTTACAAAAAGATATTCGAGACAAACTTCTGTTTTCTGAGTTTACTTCTTTCCAACAGTTGTGTGCAACTCTTCACAATTATCAACTGACTGTGAGTCAAATGGAACAATCACATCCTATGGCTCCGAGTGATAAGGGTGATAGCAGTCAACAACCATTTGGAAAGTTTAAACCGAACAGAGATTCCATCAAATTCAATGAAAACATCATCAACAACAATGTGAATGCAGCATGAGGTGTGCCTCCTATTTCTAAATTTTTCAAGAAAGAAAGAAAGTATACTCCTTTGAATGAATCATTGCATAGTATTATGAATAAGTTATTGGAACAAAATGTGCTTACTCTTCCTCCTATAAGGCAAATTGATCCTGCAAAGATTACTTCACCTTATTTTGATAACAAAGCTTTTTGTCAATTTCATCGTCAGCCTGGGCATGATACTGAAAAATGTTTTTCTTTAAAGGGTAAAATTCAAGATTTGATTGATAATAATACTATCTTTGTTTCTGGAGTGAATGATAAAGGCAACACATCTGTAGCTCCTCCTAACCAAAATCTTCAGATTTTCACTGATCCGTTACCTTCTCATACCTCTAATGCGATTGAGACTAATGATTCCTCTTTTTCATCTGATGGTCTTGTGTCTATGACTCCAAATGTGATTAACTTTGTAGAGCAGCAAGAAAACCCTAAATAACCTTCCATCACATTTGATTCCAGTGAAACCATTAGGGCACCTGATGGTCCTTTATACATAGTTGCAAAAGTCAAGAATACACCTTGCCGTGGAGTGCTTATTGATCCTTCGTGCATGGTTAATGTTATTATTGAAGAATTTCTTTTTACTTTGCAATTGAATCAAGTGATATATGACAAAATAGATGTGATTGTGAAACTATTTGATGCATTTTCTTCTCCTGCAATTGGTTCTATTACATTGCCTATTGAGGTCCATAACAAATCCCTTGATGTGAACTTTGCTATTATTCCATCTTCCGAACAATTTCGTGTGAAGCTTGGCTATCCTTGGCTATCTTCCATGAAAGCTATTGCTTCTCCTATTCATAAGTGTTTGAAATTTCCCCATAATGGTGAAGTTGGTACTGTCAATCATAGTCTCTTTAAACCAGCTGAAAGAACTTCTAGCGTTCCTATTGATTACTTTTGGCCTAAACAATTCCAATCTCTTCCTCCGCGAAGTGATCATCTTTTTAAATCTTATCAAAAGTGGAAAACAGATATGATCCTATCTCTAAGTGAACCTAGAACACCTAAACTTGATATTCCTATTGTTCTTGAGAAGGAAGTTCTTCCTTTGAAAGATAAAACTAATGTCTTTCCTCAAGAAGATTCCCAACCCATCCCTATGGATGTGACTATGTCTATATCTAATAAACTTCCTAAAAGTAGACCTATCCCTCCTCGTCATGATGGACTTGGTCTCCTTCCTAAACCAAATATTCCTCCCTTATATGGAGTAGTTCCTCCTCCTTCTTTTTATAGAGAGAAGAGACCTTCTTCTTCTCCTATTATCCAGCCTAAGATACCACAACCTAAACACCCAAGTGATAAGGATGAGAAAATTCCTCCTCCTCAATCTTCTTCACTTCCTACTAAGACTAGACGAAATCGTTCTGCACGTGAACGCCGACCAAAGCGTCATCTTAGAGCTCAGGCAGCTGCTTCTCAAACTTTGCAATCTCCAAAAACACTTTCAACAAGCATTATTCCATTTTCTCCTCAGCCGACGATTGAGCCGAAATCTCCTAAACATAAGATGCATGATGGTCTTGATCCTATGCGAGTTAAAGATCCTATTTTTATAAATCTTGATGATGATATAGATGAAAATGTTATTCATGATGAAAATGCTACTTCTCTTGCTTCTGATAGTGAATATGAACTTGTTGATATTGATAACCATTTATCTAATGAATTTTCTAAAGCACTTATCCTAGCTCCTAGACAAGAACAATGTGGCTTGGAACATGAACATAGCCCTTGTTTGGATCTTGTGATAGCTCCATCTGCTGTGTTGAATGTTCCACCTCTAGCATGTTCCCTGCCTTCCCAAAACATTGATCAGCAAGATCGGGGGGTAGATGACGTGCTAGACTAGTTACATTAGCATAGCAGATTCTCTCCTCCTCTCTTGTGTTACTTCTTCTATACGTTATTCTCATTCTTCTATTTGTTGTCCTTGGTGTTGTCTACTTGAGGATGATGCAAAGCATTGAGATCTCTCGATCTCTCTCATGTTGACTCAAAAGACACATGTGTTCCCTTCTTCTAGGTGACCTTCCTTGATTGGGGAATGAAGAACAATTATGCATACATACATATGATATATACACATGAATTATCATACAACATACTGACCTCGAGGAAAGAGAAGTCACCTTGTGCTTTGTGTTTTGTGTCTATTATCCTTGGGTTTATCTCACACTTGGGGGCTAAATCCTTGTGATAACGTTCTCCTTTCCTTTCTAATTTCTTATATGTATCACTACCTTAAAACAATCACCCCCGGTGAGGCGTGTACGATCGCTTTAATGTAGGGGGGCATACATCCCGTCCATATCTTTTCAAGATACTTGAAAATTTCTTGACAAATTTAGCTTTGCCTTGAAAATTTTTGATATCTTTCTTGCATGACTCATAGTGAGGGAACCTTACTACTGACAGTCATGGTTCTCCCTCGTGATCTTCCCTTTTACTTTGTCAATCGAAGTCGTAAGATCCTTAGTCCACTGGGGGCTTGGTGTATCTTGCCTCCTTGACATGGTGAAAGTCTTTCAATGTTGTTTCCTTGTACTTTACCGGAAGTATGAGCATACATACTCCTGCTAAAGTGGGGGCTAAATGTAGCGTCCTAAAATTGCGACACTTGCAATTTCGACCACATTTGGGTCTTCATGATGGCGACGCAACACGCAACCTGAATGGAGACCCCGAAACCTGATTATGACACTGAAAACTGCATTTTCTTGCACCCTGGCCTGAACCTCCTTTGCACCCTGCTGTCCCGGGAGGTGGGACCAGAGCGCCCAGCGCCCTGGTCCCCCAGGACAATGGCACCCAGCACCCTGGTCCCTGGGTCCTATTTTGGACCCGGTCTCTTTTGGACTTCGGGCCTTTATGTTTGCAAATTGGAAAATTATCTTTCCTGGTCGGCCTAAGGTCGGGAAAATCAGTCTATCAGCCCTAAATGACAAGTATATAAACTACATTTTCCTCTCCCATTTGGGAAAGGAAGGTCATATGTGCAAAAGCGTGGAAACTATACTCAAGCATTCAAGCATTCAAGCATTCCTTCAAGCAATTGATCATTTCAAGTCTCCATTCAAGGCTAAGTGTTGCATTCAAGACAAGGATTCAACCATTGAAGAGGAGATCACTTACTACATATTACTACAACATACAACATACAACATCTATACCTTCGCACATAAGGATACAAACATCCTTACAACAAGGTATTAGTACTTGTTTTGCATTACAGACATTTACATTTACAGCATTGCTCATTTCTTGGTTAATTCCAAAACTGGGGTTTGACCTAAAGGCAAACCCCTAATCCCTAACCCCCCAATCATCTTCGCTTTTCTGTGTGTAGGTTGCAGGTACGTGGCTGAAATTGAAGATCTGGAATCCTTGTGCAGAGACGAACAGATCCCCCTTCGTTTCACGGATTTTTCGGAGGACCGTGGCGCTCGGGCGCCATCGTCCCAACAACTTTTGCTCAAATTTGCAGGACAGCGCCGTATCGACATTTTACTGCTAATTCCAGGTCTGCAGCTTCATCCTATATCCCTATCTCAGTTTATAAGCGAATCTTTGTCACTTTCTATGCATTCCTAGCTTAATTCTTCTATCAACATTCTTTACAAAAGAGGGTAGCCTTTCTTTCTTAACCCTTGAAACTCATTTAGCATCCAATCTTGCATTGCGTGGGATTGGATCTTGTGGGTTTCAACCCCTCTTTTGAATGTAAAGTCTCTCACCTAAGTGAAAACTATCAACCCTAGTGAATCTCCCTTCTCTCTCCTTGGAGTTGGAAGAGGGGAGAGCAACTAGGGTTCGATCGCGATTTTCCGCTTTACAGAACCAAAACTGAGACATCCTACTCAGAGAAGAGATTCTAGGACCTGAAACAACCAAGATATCCACAGAGTGTTGAAAAAGCAAAAAAGTGAAGAAAATATTCCTGGAGCAGAATCTAGAAAGAAAACTTATATGGCTGTAAATTACACACAACAAGATTTCCAACGATATAAATTTTTTGAAAAACAGAGTTTGGATGCTCATTTTATGTCTCTTGGAGTGCAAAAAGGAACTTCTAGATTTGAAAAAAAAAAACACCATCAAAAAAGAAAAATCATAAGATCAAACCTCCAAGATCTAGAGCGAGCTCGGAAAGAGCTTTCTGACGATATAAGGTTTTTGAAGAAGCGCCTCCGTATGACCAAGTTATGGCCAAGAGAAAAAAACCCCTCTTTTAGGGCATAAAAAAGGGTAAAAAACAAAAATTAATTTTTATTTTTTTTATTTATATTTTTTAACAAAAATTTTTGACACATTTGCAGGTACAGCCGTATGGATTTTTGTGCCTCGTAAAGCATACCAATGAAAAAATCATGGCCCAGATGCACTTGTCACCTAAATAGGTCGAATTATATATCAAAATGAATGGAAATTCCCTTCGGAAGCCAACGGTGAGGTCTATTTTGGCCCAAACTACTTTGAATATTTTTAATGATTTTTTTGACAAATTTCTCAAAATTCGTGCCAAAAAAGGCAAAACCAAAGAAAAAATTCCAGAACCCAAATTTGTCAAATTTGACAAATTTTATATGGAAATGGGGGTTTTGGGGCATTCTGAGCTCAATGGAGAGGTCCGTTTGAGTCCAAAATGATAAAAAAAAACAAAAAAAAAAAACAAATACCCTAGATCCAATAAAAAACTCTGAAAAAACTTGAAACCCTCTTCCAAAAAATCTTTTGAAAAATTAGGAACAAGTAGTAGCAGATGTAGGCTCTAATACCATGAAGAAGTTGAGGAAATACAAATTCAGAGATCCCAAGAACACCTGCATGCAAATACCTGTCACAAGAGAAGAATGGAGACACATAAAGCAAAAAAGCACAAATGCTTTGAAGAAGAAAATTATCATTCAGAAAGGGAATCAATTTTTAATGAAAAAGTACAATACAATTCTTATAAAAGCATAATAGAAACCCTAAAGATATGCAACCCTAAAGAAACCCTAAAGGGATAATGTGTATTTAATAAATAGAATAATTATTAAATACCTACAATATTTATTAAATGCCTAAGTTTAGCTTAATCATAGAGTTTCATAGACTAATAATTAAATAAATAATTATTAGCTAGTACAAGATAACTCTAACACTCTTTTATATGCAACCCACTTCTCTTTCCTCAGTTTTTGCTCATCCAAATTGAATTCATTCCTAATTAGATTTTTAGGGAACTGAAATTGGTGAGGCTTACCTTTACAAACTGCTCTATTCCTAAACATGTCGTTGAAAAAGTCTTCAGGGTCTGCAAATCTTGAAACGACAATTGACAATCTATATGGTTTAAAGAATTCTTCAAAATACTTCAAGCCATCTTTAGTGATCACAAAGTGATGTGCCATTGTAATAGTTGGGAAAATGGTCCCTTTAACCCTATTTGTCAACTCTACCTCTTGTACACCTCCAATTTTCCTTAAGACTTCAGCAATTCCTATATTCAGTGGGACTTGATAAGGCAATAAATATGGAGTGCCTCTGAAACCATATACTCTAAAAACTGTAGAAACAATATACAAATACATATCTCCCCAATTATGAACTATCTGAATACCTTCTGCAAACTCCTTGGGCCTGAGGAATTCCAAGAGAGCCTTAGGAATCCTAGAGTTTTATGTGCACAAAAGAATCCTAATCTTAGATGCAAAGCATCTATCAAACTTTAGATAGCTAGCATCCTCTCTATCCTAGGATAAAACAGTATTCCAAAGTTGAACATGCATCTCTTCCTTATCTTTCACCTTAACAAAATGCATTTCTTTTGCAAAATAATCAGCACCCTTGAACAAAAACATGTGCATTAGAAGAGAATACCATCCAAACGGTCTGCCCACCTTACCATTTTTTATCCCTACTAGCCCTGCATGAATTGCATCAGTGAGGTATCATGCATAATAAAATGTTATTGCCAGAGAGGGGTTTAGAATCTGTGCAATCATCAACATGTAATGGGTTGGCATATTTTTCTTAGTATCTTCTCCAAAAATATGACAAAGTGCCCAATACATACCCTTAGCTCTTAGAGTAAACAAATTCAGGGAGAAGGGTTCCATGGTGCTAGGGCCTACAACAATTAACCCTCCTATCTTAACAATGAACTCTTTCAATGGGCCACTCCTAAGGTGATCCCTTTGTACATTATAAACCTAGGCCAGTGATTCAAAATCAATAGGCTCTAACAAATTTGAAGCTTCACTAAGCTTAAACACACTTCTGAATTCATCATCTTTAATTTCAATCAGGGCTGATCCTTTCACATTCCTGATACATCTAGTTATAGGGTCATAATTTTGTGCAATCAGAGTCAACAAATCTACATCCATGAATACACCAAGGACTATAAGCTTCCCCACATCCAATTCCCATATACTATTTAAAGGGGCAAGGGAATGTCTCTGACCAAAACCAACCTTGAACAATCCTAAACCTGACATCTCTATTTGTGGATCCCCTAACCAATTATCTTTGTCATATAGGCCATCCCCGATTCTTAAATGAGGGTTCTTTGGTACCAATTCTTTAGCCTTGGCCCCGATATTGGTAGACATAGTTAGCTGTTCTAGAAAATCATCACAAATATTCCTATCCTGGTAATTTACTTTTCTTGTTAACTCCCTTCTTGGTGCCATCCCGTTAATGCAACTATATCAATTGAGATTTGCACAAAACTTTAATGAAACAATTCACACAGCAACACCGATTCTCAGACTGCAACTAGAAAGGAAAACACAGAAAAAACTTGGTTATTCGCCTGAAGAAACTCGCTCTATGCCAGCTCCTCTACACCAAACTTGTCAAAATGGTACCAATATTCAATTGATGTGGACCTTAATATAGAAAGTTTGCATTGAATTGAGAAATTAATCCCGCATGCTTTGGCCATCACCTCATAATTGAATTCGTAAAAAATCAAATTCAAAAACAAACTCCAATGGACCACAAGTTCTCTGAGTCTTTCTCTATTTTAGTCATTTCGCCATTTCGCAGAGTTTAAAACCCCTACACATTTCTTTCATGAAGCAACGATGATTGTTGGATCTCGGGAACTTGCACTAGTTTTACTCCTTCTGGTCTTTCTGTGTTAGTGGCAGGCCCTACCTTCTTTTCGCCATTTCACGAACACTAAACAATGTGCATTGTTACCCCACAAAACAACACTGGCCATTAGATCATCATTTAATTGCTCGGTCTTTACTTCCTACAGTGACCGCCGGTTTTTTTAACTAACTGTGCTCAACCATGACGGCTAACGATTTTTGCCACTTCGCGAAGACTAAACTAAAGGCATCTTCGGGCTACGAAATAATGAGATCTATTAGATCAATCTCGAGATGTACACCATTTAACATACTCAGACCTTTTAAAGTGGGCCCTTTAACTCAGAGACCAGTTGCTTTATTGCATCACTGGTTAACAAACACCATGTGGTAGTTGGCTATTTGCTCAGGAAGTTCCATCGGGTTCCATTCTCAAGCCACCACGTGTTTTACTTCACCATTCTCAACATAACTGCCGGTTGAACCAAGGTGGGCCCTCAACTACCCTTCAGAGCCACGTGTATCAAACACGTCACTAATTCTTTCCACAGAACAACCCATCTTTCCTGCCATGTCAGCCATTTTGTGATTGCCACATCATTTCACTATTTTGCGAACATTAATCTCCACTTGACTTGAGGCTATGAATCCATGACAACCGTCTGATTAAATCCTACTTAATCGACCTTTAAAACTTATGACCTGTTTATCCTTTGGGCCCACCAACCCTTTTTCTATTTCCCAGAGCTTAAACCTTGGGCCACTTTAGGCCGTGAATCAATGCGAGCCATTGATCTTTTCAGAGCTGATCCTCCTTTAACCAAAGGAGCCACTCACCTTTGAGACCTGCCAAGTCTTTCGCTATTTCTCAAAGGGTAGATCACATGCACTTTGGGCTAGCGAAGCAACGTGATCCATTGGATTCAAAAAAAGATGCAACCCTTTAATCAGACAGTCAATAATCTGGTCGGGCCCACCTAGCCTTTTTGCTATTTCGTGAACATTAACCTACTAGCATCTTTTCCTAGCAAACCAATGACAACCGTAGGATTAACAATGAGTTGTACAATTATTAAGGAGCCCGCCACACATTAGAGCAAGACATAGACAAAGGCGTAAATTTTGAAAATATTTGAAAGACCCCCTAGGGAAAACCTATGGGAAACACTTTCAATGATAAACCGACCCTTCTTTAAGTGGCAAAAGTAACGCAGAAATAGAACATAAGGGTTTTTCAAACATAGGAAGGGTTAGAATTTCAAAAACCTTAAACCCTCATTTGACCCAAGAAACTCAAAGGTAACAAGGCCATGCTAAACACATTTTTGCAGACTTCTAGCCAAATATGGGACAAGAATACCCAATTTTCTAAATAGTGATTATAGTGGCTCTGACCAGGGATGGTTGATTGCAAGATCAACACAAGAATTCAAAAACTCTCTGAAGAACAGACCAAACACAAGCCTAAAAAACAACAACAAAAGCAAACCTAAATATGTATAGACTAAAACCTACTGTGCATGGACATTAAGAGAAGTAATGTTTTAGGAATTGTCCATGCACTGGAAATTCATATACCTCACCATTCATATTCTGCAAAAAATATGAATCCTTTCCATTAAGATTATAAACCACAGAGGGGCCTATCCATAGTGACTCAATTTTTTTGTGTTTTCCCTTATCTTATACTTTCACATTCCATTGAAGAACCACATCACCAATTTGAAAATTTCTCAACAAGGTTCTTTTTTCAAATAGATATTTGGACTGCAATTGGATCTTCAAATTCCTCTTGTGAGCCAATTTCTATTTTCTTCTATCTCCACCATCTGAATTATCTGGTCTTCCATAGGTTCAGATAACTCCATGTCCTCAGCTTGCAGGAACTTATATACTAGAAGAAGATTATTGACTAGCACCCTAGATTGTGTGCCATAAACCAATTCAAAAGGTGAAACCCCAATTGCTTTCTTGATAGTAACCTTGTCATCCCATAGAGCTAATTTTAAGTTTTGGTCCCAATAACTTTTATTTTCCTCCAGGATTTTCTTAATAATGTTCAAGAGACTCTTATTACTTGATTCAGCTTGCCCATTACCCTGAGGATGATAGGGCAAAGAGTAGGACATAGCTATTCTATGGTTGGTACAAAATTCAATGAACTTTTCTGACCTGAAGCTCATGGCATTATCCATCACTAGTTTTACAGGGACTTTAAATCTAGTTATGACATTATCCATTAGGAAGTCAATAACAACCTTACTTGTGGCTCTCCTAGTGGGTATAGCTTCAATCCACTTGGTAAAATAATCAGTAGCTACTATAATCCACCTATGACCTCTTCCTGATTTCTCAACAATTTCCTCAATAAAATCAATGCCCCATTGGACAAAAGGGGCTTTTATTGTGACTGGGTTGAGGGGTAAAGCTCCCTCATACTTCAATTTTGATGAAAACTTCTAGCATGGGTCACATCTCCAAACATGTTCATGGGCATCTTTAAACAAAGTAGGCCAATAATATCCAACCCGAACTATCTTACCAGCAGTTGTCTTGGCAGAGTAGTGACCTCCACACACTCCATCATGCATTTCAGTTAACACTCTTTTAGCCTAGGATTTATCCAAACACATCAGCAATGCCCCATCTCTATTCCACCAAAATAGATCACCCTGAATGAGGACATACTTTTGTGACTTCAACTTCAGTGTTCTTCTCTGGTTATGGGTCATTCCTTCTGAAAATGTTGCATCCCTTAAAAAATGTACTATCTCTGAGTACTAGGGCTGTGTCTCAATATTGGTGACCAGGATATTCTCAATTCAAACATTATTCACTTCAACATCAAGAAGGTTTGATTCAGCCATCAGCTTAGCAAGGCCTAAATCTCTCACCAATTTAGTGATCTTAATCTCTAAATCAAACTCCTGGATTTTGGTTATCCATCTACATCTTTTACCAGTGACCTTAGACTGGAATAGAATATGTTTGATAGCCGTATGTGAGACATAAGCAATTACTCGTGCATTTACAAGATATGGCCTAAATGCTTTAACAGCCTTTACCAAAGTATATGCTTGCTTCTCCATGATTTCATATTTTAACTCTGCAGCCTGTAAAGATTTGCTATAAAAGGCTATAGGATGTTCATATCCTTCATTATCCTTTTGTAAAAGAACTACAGCCACTATGTGATATGAAGCCAAAGAAAACAGAGAGAAAGGCTTACTGTAATCAGGGGACTTCAACACTAGTGCTTCCTGAATAGCCCTTTTAATTTCATCAAAAGCCTTTGAAGCTTCTTCATCCCAACAGAACTTTGTATCCTTCTTAAGCAGTTTAACAATGGGCTTGACTATCTCTACAAAATTTGCAATAAATTTTCTAACAAAATTTACTTTTCCCAAGAAAGATTGGATACCTTTAACACTCTTTGGCTCAGGTACATTGTTTATAGCTTCAATTCTTTTAGGGTCTATTCTAACCCCTTCTTTGGAGAAAATATGCCCAAGTATCTTCCCTTCAGTGACAACAAAATGACACTTTTTCAGATTTAAGGATACACCAAATCCCAGAGCTTTATTGAAAACCTGTTCTAAGTGCCCACAGTGGTCATCTGACTTTGTAGAGAAACATGTCAAATCATCTTGATATGCTACCATGATAATATTGATGAATTCCTTGAAAGGTACATCCATTGCCCTCTGAAAAGTAGCTCCAACATTTTTCAAACCAAAAGGCATTCTGACATACACATACGTTCCCCAAGGGGTGGTGAAAGCAATTTTGAATTGTTCAGATCCTTTTACTAACACCTGGTTATACCCTGAGAACCCATCCATCATAGACAATAGGTCACAACCAGTTACTCTCTGCAACATTGCTTCCATATTAGGAGAAGAGTAATTGTCTTTCAAGGAAGCAACATTTAGGTTCCTAAAATCAACACAGAGTCTTATGTCCCCATTCTTCTTTCTAACCGGGACCAAATTTGACACCCATGATGAATACCTTATAGGCTTAATGATTCCCCCTTCCCTTAACTTGGTTAATTCTTGTTTCATTTTAGATTCCAACAGGGGGTTGATAGGTCTTTGTTTCTGTTTAAAAGGCTTAGCATCTGGAAGCAAGGGGACTTCATGCTGAAATAGATCTTGTCTATATGCCTTCAGATCTTCATAAGACCAAGCAAAAACATTCTTATATTTCTTTAATAAATTAATAAGGTTTACTCTAACATGAGGAGCCAAACCTTTTCCAATATACACCAACTTAGGGGATGATTATGTCCCCAAGTTTACTTCCTCTAGTTCATCTAACTTAGTGGTTGATTGCTGATGCAGATGACTGTCACTATAACTGAACATACCTTCTAGTTCTACCAACCCTTTAGGTATTTCATTAGTTTCTAACTAAACCAGGTCATTTCCAAACACAGTTTCTCTATTTTCAACCACTTCTACCAAGGCATTACAATCAATTTTGTCCATCATAGTCATCAATGCATTGTATAAATCTGAGAATATCTTCATCATCAACAAACACTTGCCAATTATATACATTATCAAGAATGGCAGGCCTAGCTTTTATCTCAATTGTGGATACATCGGTTAGTGTTACATCATCACTATTTAATGCCACATTTGCTAAGAAATCAGCCATGATATTCTTTGACCTCTCTATCCAATTAATAGAGAATGCACTAAAATGTTCAATCACATCCCATACTGCATGCTTATATCTTTTCAGTCTATCATTCTTAGATGCATACTTAGCTCTAACCTGAGAAACAACCAATTCTAAGTCTCCTTACACTTTTAACAACTGAATCCCATGCTGTTTTGCAACTTCAAACCCAATAACAAGGCTTCATATTTAGCAGTGTTGTTTGTACATTGAAAGGCTAGCAAAAAGGAATATTTGAAGGTTATACTTGATGGAGACACAAAAATAACTCTTGCTCTATATCCTTCTTTAGAGCAAGCTCCATCAAAATACATGTGCCACAAATCCTGTTGTTGAGATTCCAATTCAGTTACAATAAAGTCAGTATTCTTCAATTGAGGTAAAATTGGCTGTATTCTAAAATTGTCAAGATCCACATCAATCATACAGTTGAGCATACTAGGGTCTACTTTCTCAATTACCCTAAGGGGACGTGGTTCTCTATACAATTTGACTTGGTTTCCATTAATTGGGATAGTAGCATATGACAGATCCAACTGAACATTTCCACCTACTACTGCAACCCACCGTCTAGATAACAACATGCCATAGTGAGGTTTAGTGTCAGTTACAATGACATCCATCTTGTATGTTGCTTCAGGGAATGCTTCTATTTTTACTTCAACATCTTTCATTGTACCTATCACTGGCACTTCTTTGTTATTCATAGCATAACACTTCCCATACATTGTACTTACTGACAATCCTAATTCTTTCATGACACACCATAAGGCATTATATTTGTAGCTGCACCAAAATCTATCATATATTTTTTTATTAACTGGTTATTCACCAACAAAGTAACATAAAAAGGATCAAACTGTGAAGGCTCTTGTGTAATAGTTGTTCCAACATATACCTCTGGGGTTTGCAACTCATGATCCTTTTCACCTTCCATTGAAACTGAAGGAAAAGTTGTGCTACTGTCAGAATTCTTAGAAAATAAAGATAAATCAGCTTCTCTATGTTCCTTTATTTTCAATAATTCTATCAATGGGATAGTGACCTTCATTTGGGTAAGAGCCCGAGTCATATCAAATGTGGAATTATTAATCAACTTAGTATTATCCTTAACTTTCTCTACCTTAGGCTGACCTGCTTTCTTTATTGCAGCAGTTCCTTGTATATCACTAGTAGCATTATTATCCATACCTTTGGCCATATCTTTTAATTGGTCATTCATTTTTTGACTATCTTGGGGCAAGGTGGCATTACTTTCTTCTTTCTTCTTGGATACTTCTTTTATAAACATTGAACTAGGTTCACCTTGATCCCCATCCTTCTTACTACTTCTCAAATTGTAATTGTGCTTGGCTTTGGCTATGGTAGCCTTAGTGAGATTTCTTACTTCTTCATCACTGGGTCTTCTGAGATGAACTTCTTCATCTTCAATTTTTACCACATTCAAAGTGGGATGCCAATCAAGTGTCAACTGTCCTTGATAAAACCTTTTACTATTCAACACATCAGATTCACTAAGTTCACTTTGTAATGACTCATCATCACTTTCTATGATAGTTTCAAACACATTTATATCAGGCTCAACCTCTTGTCTCATAGATTCTTCAAGGGCTTGAGCTACAACACATTGATGAGGAGAATGTGGTCCATCACAAGCCATGCACCAAGGAGTATTTTCCATATTATGAACATTCCCTCCTTACAAAGGATCTGGGGTATCTTGGTTCTGAGTGTTTTTTGGCTTCTCATTTTGAGGTTTTCCATCCTTCCAAGTGGTGTTATAAAGCATGTCATGCAACCTAAGAGGTCTATCTTGCCAATTGTAATGAGGCTTATCATTTTTACTCACCTTGGCAGTAAGATTTTTCATGGCAGTCACTAATTTTTCTATTTTGTCTTCCTCTTTAGCAACTTTATTGGGTTGCTGTTTTGATTCTTGCCACAACCTAGCATCAGTTCTCCTCCCTATGTTCCCAGATGCTTTCCTATTACTCTCCACATTGATAGAAATTCTAAATTCATCCCTCAAACTATGTGGATTTTTATCCCTTAGAATATAGGTCATTTTAGAATCACAGGCATTGTAATAAGTATTCAGACACATATTATCATCTAACCTCATCACTTGATATAGCCTATGCATTTCTTTCTGAAATCTAGCATTGAAATCTGTGAAAATCTCATTATTAAACTTTCTTATATTATTGAACTCATTAAGAATAAAGCTCACATTTGTCTTGTCGCCATACTGTTCTTGAAAGCAGATATTTTAAAATCTTCCTAAGACCCAATGCTATTCACAGGGAGACCTCTATACCAGTCCCTTGCATCATCTACTAAGGACTGTACAAACAATTTCATGGTGACATCTTCATCTATTATTTCATAATCGTTAATTAAGTCACCAAAAGATTTTAAGTGCTCTTCTACACTGATTGCATTGTTTCTAGCAAATTTGTGGAGTCTATCCCTTAATTCTGTAGGAACATGGTTGGGGTAGCCTGGGATTCCATCAAAGAAGAGTTGCCTATATAGTTCTAAATTAATGGGTCTTCTCAGGAATTGATTAGTAGCCAGATTATTTCCCATGTTCATTCTTACATTAGGGCCATGAGTTAGGGGGATTTGGTTACCTTGGTTATTAACAGGGGCTATATTAATTGGGACAGTACTCATAGGCAAGGCTGACTGAATTTTGACTAGAGGGAGTGAAGCTTGCTGAGGAACAGGTTTATTTAGGTCTACTGAGGGAAAACTTATAGGAGGAGCTTTTAGATAATTAATCTTTCTTTTTACTTCTTGATTGGCTCCTTCTAATTTAGCCTTTTCCAACACCATTTGCAAATCTTCTTTCTCTTTCCTCATCCTCTCCATCTCTCTTTCATGTGCAGATAGCATGTGAGAGATCTCTGATGTAGTCTTAGATCCAAACCCACCTTCCATGCACTTCTTCTTCCCCTTATCTACATTATTTCTAACAAGTTGTGGGTCACTAAGGACTTCCCTATTTGATTGCACAACAAATTTGTATGGAGGGTTGGTTTTGGGAACTAGAATTTCTCTGATGACTAGACCTTCATCCTCACTCTTGGCTTTCTCTTGGGTAAATAACTCAAGATCAGCTATCTATCTTAAAAGCCTATCTCTCTCCATCAATTTTTCTTTTACCTCTCTTTCTTTATCTTCTCCCTTTTGTATTCTTAAGGAAATGAAATGATGGACTCTTCTATTCAGGACTTCAATTTCTTGGGATACCTTATCTTCATCAGGGAAGATTTCTTCAAAGTCTGACACATTGACTTGGTCAATATCAATTAAATTGATGTTTCCATCAATTGTCTTAGGTACAAAATTTCACTTAATATTTGAACTATTTCTATCCTTCCCAGAAAAACTAGCATGGGAGATCCCCTGATTTAAAACTTGGATATCTTCAATATTCCCAAACAAACCAGAATGGAAGCCTAAAATATCATGCTTAGATTTGCGGGAAGAAGAATTTGAATTTGCATAGATAGGTCTCTTAGATGACTTACCCGTATTGATGCTCTTCTATACCCAAGCAGCATTAGATGGCTCATGTACAACTAATCTTTTCTAGCCTCTCTAATCCTATTCACTTAATCCCTCTTGCAATGTCTCATGAGGATGCTTCCTCATGAAAGACCTAGTGTTCCTTCCTCTCTGCATTATACTTGTTTTCTTAAAAGAGTTACACTTATTTTAAAGGATTGGTTATACTTGTCAGAGTCGCCACCCACAAAGACCGTGGGAAATAAGAAAACAAGCTTAAACAAATTACTTGCCAATATTTAACAAAATCACAAAGATTTTCAAAGAGGCAGATAAAACAAATGAAAGATCAGGCAATCTTCCACAACACAAATAATTGAACAAACTTCTGAACTAATTTAGGAACCAATCTGTAACATAGATATGCACTATGACTCTCCCTAGCAGAGTCGCCACTTTTGTTAGTCTCAAATTTTGAATTCACTTCTATCCTTCTTGTAAGAAATAAAATAACTTTGTTTGCATATGAAAAGATTAGGGAAATAGAACTCAAGAGTAACATATAACAAGGTTTTGAGACCTTCTACACTTTGAACTTATCCAAAGTTCAGGTGAGTATACCTTTTGTGAATACTTTCACACTTTAAAATTGAGATCCATAGTAAACTGGTGCTAAAAACCTGTGGATTTCATCACCTCAATGAAATTGAAACACTAAAAGAAAAACTTGTATTCATTTTCAGTATTGATCTTCAAGAAAAGATAGAAAGAAATCCTACAATTTGATACCAGTGCCTTATCTGGGCTACAGAGTCACCTAAATCAAGCAAGAGTTTTCAAAATTGAACATTCTTATATAATTCATCACTTTGGCTTTTATTAACCCCATACATGCCTAAGATATACATAGGTCCTTTCCCACTTAACTAAAATAGTTCATTAGATTCAAAGCAACAAATAGTTGATGTATTGATAGAAATATTTCATGCACATTTAATCCCTCTCCTAAAGAGAAAAGCTAGAAATATGTCTATAAGATTGCTTTACAATCCATACTCATTTGAATAACCCTAGATTACTCAAATGAAACTATCAAATTAACAATGCACACCAGAAGAAAACACAGATTTAGGCCTGAAAAGTGTTGATCTGTATTTTCATATTCATTTTTAAAATGTTACATAATTCAAAGTAATCTCCTTAAAACCAGAAAAAATGCCCTAAATATATTTTGCCAGAGGTTCTTTACAAAATTCTTGTGATCATTTTTCTATTAGTCTTGGTATCCATTTATAACATCATGGATGCATACGAGCTTCGAAAAAACCTAAGAAAAGTTTGTTACAAATCACAATGTTCTCCAAGAAATAGTTACAAGTCCTTTTCAGTATCAACAACCTCTTCAACTTGTTGTCCCACTGCAACATCTTCTAACTATTTGGGAACTTCTTCTTTTTGTCCGGCATATTTATCCTTCCATTCTTGGAACATGTCATCATTCAGCCAAGAAAAGCTAACAATCTTCTTCTTCATTCCTTCCAGCCTTTTCCAAGTGACTCTCAGCTGCCTAATCTTTGTTTCTATGAAACCATAATGTGATTTTACCTTTTCAATCTCCTCAATTGTCTTGACAAATAAGGACATCTCATCATTATTAATGATTTGATTTACCCTTTTGGACAGGTTGTGATCCAGCTCTTCTAGTCATGCCTTCTCCTCTTTTAACTGAGTAGGACCAGCAAAACCCCCTGGAAACAATTCATACATGTGATCAGAATATTCCTTTCTATATAGTTGGGCTTTTCTTTTTACACCTGCCCTTTCTTCTGAGAGTATATTCATTTCTTTTATGAATTCACTAGTGGACCTGAGATTCTCATTTGCCTCTGCACCTGCATGGGATAAACAAATGATCTCTAACTCCTTACATCTAGGCATCCACTTATTAAGAATTGGTTCCAAGGTGGTTTCATTCTCTCTTAATTTGGTCAAAATATTCAGAATTCTCTTCATAGAAATGTGAATGACAGAGGGCCTGACTGAATCAGCAAACTTCAAAATTGTGGCTTTTACATTTTCCTCATATTTGCTTGTAAACAAGGCTTGAGCCTATTTCAACTTTTCCAACTCATGTTGAACAATTTCAGCTGACTGGAAACCAGAATGCATAGGAGAAGGGGGATATTCTATGATAGGGCTCATAGGTGGAGGTCTTGCTAGAGAAGAGGCTATCACAAGAGTAGAGGATTCACCTAGATGGTGTTGACATGCCAACTGACCTTGAAGTCTAGCAATAATACTGTCTCCATTGGCTAATCCTTCTTTGGCCTCATTGTAAGCCTTTAAGATTGTTTCCAATTTCAATTGGAGATTAGCCTTTTCTTTTGCCTCTTTTTCTGCCAGTGTTACATTGAACTTTGCAGTTTCCAAGACTGTGCTTGCAACTTCCACCACCCCTATATCTTGGACTCTTTTTACAATCATGCCTCCTAGGAGACTAGAATCTGATACATCTTTCCTTCTTTTATTTTCATCCTACTTTAGTGACCACGTGACTAAAACAACATTATCTCTACTGAAGGTCACTCCTTCCATGGGTTCAGTTTCCTTCCTGACTGCTTCAATTACCAGAGCATCAACTATATCCCACTTAGGGAGGATTAAAACACCAGCTTTTGATACCGTCTCTCTTCCCTTTTTAGGAGTAATGGTCTTGAACTCTTCAATAATTTCTTGTTTCACCTCTTCCTCCACCTGAGTTACATCTCCGTGAGGCTACTCACTCTTCCTTTGTTCACATCTGGCTTTAAATTGTTCCATGTTTTGCTTCCATGCAAATTGCATGAAGGCCCTCTTGTAACAAAGTTACTATTAGCCAAGAACTCCTCACTGGCTTGCTTGATAGTAAGGTCTAACTCTTAACCTTTGAGCTCACCATTAGTCAAGTTTATTTCAGCACTAGGTGGCTCTTCTGGCATCCCCTCTTGTGTCTCCTCATATGTGTAGGCAATCTCCCCAAGACTCCCTAACTATAACAGTTGTTCGGCCACCACCTTCTCATCTCCTATGTGGATGGGGGATTGAGATGGAGAATACAAAGGCTCATTGGTTTGCACTTCCTTCCCCACTCTTTTCCTTTTAGAGGAGTCTTGGATGTCAATGACATCTTCAATTTATCTTTTCCCTCTTGAAGTAGAAGTCTCACCAGTCACTAGCATCATCACACTGTATTTTGATTTCTTATGCATGACATAATCACCTGGTGGGATAGCCTTAGCAAAAGCAGGCTTAGCTATAACCAATTTAACCCTGTCAGGATCATTTCTCATTATAGCCTCCCTTTTTTCTTTCAAAGTTTGCATGAGATCTTCAAAATAGAGAATTAAGAATTTAATTTTTTCCTCAAAGGGATTGAAACTAGACAGATGGTCATAACTGCTATCAAACTGATGAATGAAGTCAAGAGCTCTTTTATATACAACCCACTTCTCTTTCCTCATTTCTTTCTCATCCAAATTGAATTCATTCATAATTAGATCTTCAGGGAACTCAAATTGGTGAGGCCTACCTTTACAAACTGCTCTCTTTCTAAACATGTCCTTGAAAAAGTCTTCAGGGTTTGCAAATCTTAAAAGGACAGTTGACAATCTATATGGTTTAAAGAATTCTTCCAAATACTTCCAGCCACCTTTAGTGATCACAAAGTGATGTGCCATGGTAATAGTTGGGAAAATGGTCCCTTTACCCCTATTTGTCAGCTCTACCTCTTGTACACCTCCAATTTGCCTTAAGACTTCAACAATTCCTATTTTCAGTGGGACTTGATAAGGCAATAAATATGGAGTGCCTCTGAAACCATATACTCTGAAAACTATAGAAACAGGGTACAAATGCATATCTCCCCAGTTATGAACAATCTTAATACCTTCTGCAAACTCCTTCAGCTCGAGGAATTCCAAGAGATCCTTAGGAATCCTAGACTTTTTTGTGCACAAAAGAATCCTAATCTAAGATGCAAAGCATCTATCAAACTTCAGATAGCTAGAATCCTCTTTGTCGTAGGATAAAACCATACTCCAATGTTGAACAGGCATCTCTTCCTTATCTTTCAATTTAACCAAATGCATTTCTTTTGCAAAATAATCAGCACCCTTGAACAAAAACATGTGCATTAAAAGAGAATACCATCCAAACGGTCTGTCCACCTTACCATTTTTTATCCCTACTAGCCCTGCATGAATTGCATCAATGAGGTATGGTGCATAATCAAATGTTATTGCTAAAGAGGGGTTTAGAATATGTCGAATCATCAGGATGTAATGGGTTGGCATGTTTTTCTCAGTATCTTCTCCAAAAATATGACAAAGTGCCCAATACATACCCTTAGTACTTAGAGTAAATAGATTCAGGGAGAAGGGTTCCATGGTGCTAGGGCCTACAACAGTTAACCCTCCTATCTTAGCAAAGAACTCTTTCAATGGGCCACTCCTAAGGTGATCCCTTTGTGCATTATAAACTTGGGCCAGTGATTCAAAATCAATAGGCTCTAACAAATTTGAAGCTTCATTGAGCTTAAACACACTTCTGAATTCATCATCTTTAATTTCAATCAGGGCTGATCCTTTCACATTCCTGATACATCTAATTATAGGGTCATAATTTTGTGCAATCAAAGTCAACAAATCAACATCCATGAATACACCAGGGACTATAAGCTTCCCCACATCCAATTTCCATATACTATTTAAAGGGGCAAGGGAATGTCTCTAACCAAAACCAACCTTGAACAATCCTAAACTTGACATCCCTATTTTTGGATCCCTTAACTAATTACCTTTTCATATAGGTCATCTCTAATTCTTAAATGAGGGTTCTTTGGCACCAATTCTTTAGCCTTGGCCCCGACATTGGTAGACATAGTTAGCTCTTCCTGAAAATCATAACAAATATTCCTATCCTGGTAATTTACTTTTCCTATTAACTCCCTTCTTGGCACCATCCCGTTAATGCAACTATATCAATTGAGATTTGCACAAAAATTTAATGAAACAATTCACACAGCAACACCGATTCTTAAACTGCAACTAGCAAGGAAAACACAGAAAAAACTTGGTTATTCGCCTAAAAGAACTCACTTTGCGCCAGCTCCTCTACAACAAACTTGTCAAAATGGTACCAATATTCAATTGATGCGGACCTTATTATGGCAAGTTGGCATTGAATTGAGAAATTAATCCCACATGCTTTGGCCATCACCTTAGAATTGAATTCGTAAAAAATCAAATTCAAAAACAAGCTCCAACGGACCACAAGTTCTCTAATTCTTTCTCTGTTTTAGTCATTTCGCCATTTCATAGAGTTTAAAACCCCCACACTTTTCTTTCGTGAAGAAATGATGATCATTGGATCTCGGGAACTTGCACTGCTTTTACTCCTTCTGGTCTTTCTGTGTTAGTGATGGGCCCTAACTTCTTTTTTCCATTTTGCAAACACTAAACCATGCACACTTTTACCTCATGAAACAATGTCGACCATTAGATCATCATTTACTTGCTCGATCTTTACTTCCTACAGTGACCGCCAGTCTTCTTAACTAGACGCGCTCAACCATGACGGCTAACGGTTTTTGCCACTTTGCGAAGACTAAATTGCAGGCATCTTCAAGCTGCAAAATAATGGCAACTATTAGATCAATCTTGAGATGTACACCATTTAACATGCTTAGACCTTTTAAAGTGGGCCCTTTAACTCGGAGAAAACTTGCTTTATTGCATCACCGGTTAACAAACACCATGTGGCAGTTGGCTATTTGCTCAGGAAGTTCCACCCCTTTCCATTCTGAGGCCGCCACATGTTTTACTTCACCATTCTCAACATAACTGCTGGTTGAACCAAGGTGGGTCCTCAAATACCCTTCAGAGCCACGTGTATCTGACAAGTCACTAATTATTTCCATGGAACAACCCATCTGTCCTGCCATGTCAGTCGTTGCGTGATTGCCACATCATTTCTCTATTTCGTGAACATTAATCTCTGCTTGACTTGAGGATGCAAATCCACGACAACCATCTTATTAAATCCTACTTAATTGGTCTTTAAAACTTACGACCTGCCTGTCCTTTGGGCCCACTGACCCTTTTGCTATTTTACAGAGCTTAAACCTTAGGCCACTTTAGGCCACGAATCAACATGAGCTCTTGATCTTTTCTGAGCTGATCATCCTTTAACCAAAGGAGCTGCTTGGCTCAGGGACCCGCCAAGTCTTTCTCTCTTTCACAAATGGTAGATCATGTGCACTTTGGGCTAGAAAAGCAACATGAGCCATTGGATTCAAAACAAGATGCAACCCTTTAATCAGACAGTCAATCATCTTGTCTGGCCCACCTAGCCTTTTCGCTATTTCGCAAACATTAACCTGCTAGCATCTTTGCCTAGCAAAACAACGAAAACTGTAGGATTAACAATGAGTTGCACAATTATTAAGGAGCCCGACAAACATTAGAACAAGACATAGGCAAAGGCGTAAATTTTGAAAATATTTGAAAGACCGCCTAGGGAAAACCTATGGGGAAGCACTTGTAATGATAAACTGATCCTTCTTTAAGTAGCAAAAGTAACGCAAAAATAGAACATAAGGGTTTTTCAAACATAGGAAGGGTTAGAATTTCAAAAACCTTAAACCTTCATTTGACCCAAGAAACTCAGAGGTAACAAGACCATGCTAAACACATTTTTGCAGACTTCTAGCCAAATATGGGACAAGAATACCCAATTTTCTAAATTGTGGTAACAAGCTGGAGGACTGATATGTCTTACTCAGACTAGGTCAGAAATTATGCATGTTGTGTGCATGGTTGCTAGATATCAAGCTGATCCAAAATAGAGTCATGTCATTGTTATGAAGAGGATATTCAGACACTTGAAGGGAACTCTCAATTATGGTTTGTTATATCCAAGGAATGATGAAATTTCATGTTATGTGCCTACACTGATGCTAATTGGGCTCATGATGTTGATGACCAAAAGAGTACATGTGGTGGTGGTTTATGTCTGGGTAATAAACTAGTTTCATGGGCTAGTAAGAAATAGGATTCAATGTCCTTTTCTACTACTAAAGTTGAGTACATTGTTGATGTTAGTGGTTGCACTTAGGTAGTTTGGATGAAGCAAATATTGAAGGATATTAAAGTTATTTATGATGGGCCTATTTTCATATACTATGATAATTCCAGTGCTATTAACATGTCAAATAATACGGTGCAACATTCAAAGACTAAACATGTGTTAATCAAATATCATTATTTGAGAGAAAAAATCTGTGAAGAGGAAGTTAATTTGGAGTATGTATCTACAAAGGAACAGATTGCTGATATTTTCACTAAGCCTTTGCCTGTAAATACATTTGTCTATTTGAGAGACAAGTTAGGGGTATCCATCCCTCCTGATGAGAACTAGATTCATTGAGTTGCATCAATTTGATGGACTTCATAGTGTTATCTCTTTATCCAGATTGATGAGTTGGTGTTGCTCCTCTGGTGGAGTAGTCTTGTTATGTGTTTTAGTTGGAGAGTTAGTTTGGTTTTCTGTTCTGAGATCTTTGGCATTGCATTCAAAGGGGGAGAGAAGCATGTGAAAAATTATTTTATCTTCTTGATCTTAGGGGGATTTTTATGGAGATATTTTCTTTCTTTGCATTGATTATTCACATTCATATGTTGCCATCAATGCCAAAGGGGGAGATTATTGGACATTGTTACTGCTAGGATATGTTGTTGTCATTGATGTCAACATATTCCTACTTTGAGAATTGTAGATTAGTTCATTGGGATGATGGTTTGGTATATGGAGTATTTCTTGCATCATTATAACCTTTTGTATTGGTTTTGGTGACCCAGGAAGCATAATTGATCATATTATATGATCTGGTTTTGTAGTTTGTTTTTCTAATTAGTGCTTTACAGATTTCAATATTTCCTTTGGTATATTCTAATGTGATCAGATCTTGTGCTGAGATTTTGGGATATTGTTTGAGATGGTCTTGTGTATCTTCATTCTAGATGGTTTGTGATTTGTTGCTTCACAAGTTATCTTTCTTCATGACAAGTTATAACAGATGAAGATTTAATAAGTGGTGTTGGTGCAACTATTGTTGATGATTCTAACATGATTGTTGGTGTTTCCTAATTGTGTCATATTTGTTTTGATGATCCACATTGATTGTTATGCAAGTTCTTGGTGATTTTTCTGAATCAGTGATGTTCTTCATGTTATGTGGTTTTCCTAGTGGTGTAGCGTGTTGCAGTTGATCTTGGCATGATTTTTGATGGTGTTGCATGTTTGGATATTTGAAATACATCCATGTTATGTCATGTAAATCATTATATTGGTCTTGTGGTTGATCTTTGTATCATGTTATGTAATTTTGTAATTGTGAGTTGAGGATTTAGCTGACCTTGTTGTCAAGGTTGATGATTTGTATAAATAGGTGATATTGTCATGTAATTTAGGTGTCAAGGTTATGTCTGCATTATTAGAGAGTGGTGTATGTGTGGTCAAGTGATTCAACCTTCAGTATTTTTATTGAGCAGAGATTGGTGTTGTAGAGAAGACAATTGTTCTTAACCAGAACTGTCATCAAACATTTGGAGATACTATTATTGTAGTTCACTTCTTCCAGATTGTATTTTGAATCTTGTTGTAAGTTAGCGAGACTTCCCTGAGGGTTGTAGCTTTTTGAGTCATTACCTTTTGAGAAATGAGCTCTAGGTAGTGTGCTTGAATGCATGTGCATTCTCCATTATAATATTTTTACATACTACTACAAAGTATCACCTTGTTATGGGTAGATTCCCACCATGATCTTTCCCTTATCCAGTTTTCCACATCAAAATCTTGGTGTTGTGTGTTGTGCAATCATTTTTCTTATCTTTGTTACTATTGTAGTTTATCAAATATGTTTTGGTGGTTAAGTTTGTAGATCCAGTGAAAATTGATTCGCCCCCCCTCTTAGTTTTCCTTCTTTGTTGTTGCCAACAAGTGCATGAGTTTTACTACTATTAGTCCTACCTATAGTATCCCCATTAGGAGAAGTTGTAGAATCAAGGCTTCCCAAGGTTTAAATACCGAGGAGATGGAGCCTAATTTTGCTAGCTTTTTCTATGAGAATTTGGTTCTTCCAATCCTACAAATATTCCCATTTATCCTCCTGATAATTCTCATAATGTGGAGGAATCACTAACTAGGGTATCCGTTGACCAATTTGAAAATATGGACAATCAATTTGACAATCTTCAATAATGGATGAATCAAGAATTACCAAAAATTTAAGCTCTCCCATTGATTAAAGGATTTAAAATGATAAACATGGTGTTGATATCTTGTGTGGTATTAATCATATTGTTGATTCTAATATTATTCCTATGAAGAGTTGTGCTGAAAACATAGGCTATACAAAACCTCCTAGTCAACTTAATCAGTCTATTCCTTTAACAAATCCTATGAGTAGTGTTCCTACTTTCACATCAAACACCATGGCTATCTCTACACAAAATATCATCTACAAATGTTAGCCATGGGGGCAATACCTATTCTTTCATTTTTCCTACTAGGAGTGTTCCCCTTGTTACCCAATCACACTCACCACCTAGAAATGTTAGTCAAGGGGGAAACTCCTTCAATCACAATTCCTTCATTCCTTCGATAAGTCTTCCATGTGTTACCCAACCTTCTCCACTACCTACTTATCATAGTGTCCCACATACTTATTCTCAATCTCTTCCTTCATTCAATAATGTTACCCCTCCCTCTCAATCCAACATGTTTGATTTCAATCCTTATATCGAAGCCACAATCAATAGTCTAGCCCAAACAATGTCTTCCTTACAACAATAAATAATTTATATGAATCAATCCAAGTATAATGTGCTCACATTTGATGTAGCAAGCCCATTATCCAATAAAATTGTTAGAGTTGTACCTCCTAAACATATAGAAGTCCCTCAATTGGAAATTTATAATGGAAAAGGTGATCCCTTAATTCATGTTAAAACATTCAAAACTTTATGTAATGACTTTTCTCATTATCAAAGGTTGTTAGCAAAATTGTTTACTAGAACATTAAGGATAGAGCTTCACAATGGTATTGTTATTTACCTCCTTATTCTATTACTTCTTTTCAACAACTGGATAATGCTTTTATTCGACAATTTCACAATAAAATTGGACCTGAAGTTACTCTAATTGATTTGATGCATTGTAAACAAGAAGTTAAATAAAAAGTGATTGATTTCATTGGTACATATAGGCATTTGTATTCTCAGATTTCTTTTTTTTGTTCTTGATCAAGATATTCAAAAGATTTTTATTGCTAATTTACAAAAATATATTAGGGATAAACTTCTCTTAACTGAGTTTACTTCCTTTCCGTAGTTGTGCACAGTACTTCACAATTATCAACTGACTGTGAGTCAATTGGAACAATCATCTCCTTCCATGGCTCTAAGTGTTAAGGTTGATAGTGCTCAACAACCATTTGTGAAGTTCAAACCAAACAAAGGATTAATCAAATTCAATGACAAGAACAACAACAATCAACTGGTAGCCACTACAAGTGTGCCTCCTTTGTTTAGATACTTTAAAAGAGAAAAATAATTTACTCCTTTGAATGAATCTTTGCATAGAATTGTTAGGATAACTGATGGACAACTGAGAGGGGCGGTGAATCAGTTGTCAATCGATTATAAAAATTTAAACACACAAAACCTTTTACCGGAATGCATAAACCAAATACCAGAATAGAAGATATAACAATTAAGCACAAACATAAATCATAGAACAATTACCAACCAACCACAACACATAACACTGAGATTTGTATGTGGAAATCTTGATAAAGGGAAAAAAACATGGTGGGAAGCCTACCCACAGTCAGATAATACTTATCATGTATTAAGTATGTGATTACAATAAGAGGGGCCTGCACATGCAGGAAGGCTAATAGCCTAGAGTGCACTACTCATAAAAAAAGGAGCCTCACTGACTACAAAACAAATCCAAAAAGATGATAAAGTGCAAGAATAACATCTTCTATGCTTGAGTACATTTCTAGTTAATCTCAATACTGGAGATCTTAAACCTCTTACACAAACCCAATTTGTTCACTTGTAATCGACCAAGACCTCTGCATATGATTACAACTTTGTCCCCACATAGATAATCTCATAACCCACATACCACGATCTACAAAGAGATCTTACATCATATTTATATCAACCTAGGATCTAAATAATTAGGTCGGCCACCTAAAAGATAATATAATAAATACATTACATAATCTCACAAACCAATGATAAACCAAGTCATCCTAAGTCTGAAACAACATAAACCAAATAGTAAATCCAATCGGTAATGCATCCGGAGCATCAACCAACACATTACACAAACTGGTCCATAACCTAGCAAAATAAGACCAAGATAGAATAGGTCTGGTCCTAAATGTAAACACCACCGATCAACTAGAACACGAACATGATAACCATCAACATCCTGATAACCTTCTAGAAGCCACACCAACACCACTTATTGAATTCATCAAAATATCTTCAACAAAGCTCTGCCAATAAAACCCTTACCAATAACCAAAAGCCTTACTAGAACAAATGATAGCATCGGAATAATCAAATACCGAACCAACTAACTATCATACACATCAAGAAGACATGAATAACCAATCCAAACCAATTCCACAAGCCAAAAAATAATGAAGAAGATCTCCAGATAAACATCATAATCCAACCACTCCACTGGAACCCAGTAGACAAAAAAACAACTAGTGTTGACATCAATGTAACACATAATCAATTCCTCCAAATTGCCAACAATCTCCCCCTTTGGCATTGATGGCAACACTAGATGTGAAAAAAATCCAAGTGCCAATAAATGCCAAACAAGTCTCCCCCAATGGAAGACATCCAACAATCTCCCCAAAATGATAAGACAATGAAGTTCTAAACCAGCAGACCAAACTCCCCCTGTGAATGATATCCCTATTAAGCTCTATTTTTCACATAAATATCTCTCCCCCTTTGACATCAATGCCTGAAATATGACATAAACATAAAAGAAAAATAATAAATCCTCTGAACCACACAGATGACTACTTCCCTTGAGTAGTAGCACCAACTCATCAATTCAGAATGAATGATAGTTCTGATAATGCATGTTAGACTGATGCCAATCAGCATCACTCAAGTCTCTACTGGAGGAGAAGAAACTCCTAATCCATCTCTGAAGTATTAAAATGATTTCTTAGGCAAAGGTTTAGTGAAGATATATGCAATGTTCTCTTTAGTGTTCACATAAACTAGTATGACTTCATTTGCTTCCACCTCCTCCTTCAGAAAATTATACTTGATAGAAATGTGCTTTGTCTTGAAATGAAATATTAGATTCTTTGATATGTCAATAGCAGCAGAGTTATCACAGTGAATAACTACCATTTCATTGCAATCTACCCTTACTTCCTTAAACATTTTCTTCATCCATATAACTTGTGTACAGTTAGTAGTAGTAGCAACATACTCAGTTTCAACAGTAGATAAATAAGTACATGATTGTTTCTTGTTGATCCATGAAACAAGTTTCTTTCCAAGAAAAAAATCTCCACCAGATTTTCTCTTTTGGTCATCAATCTCTCCATCCCAGTCTGCATCTGCATATGCACATAGTGTAAAGTAATCATTTTTAGGATACCACAATCCATACTTAGTTGTTCCTTGCAAATACCTAAAAATCCTTTTCACCACACTCTCATGATTGTCTCTACCTCATCACTCTGATATCTTGATAGGATAAAAATGGCATTCATTATATTTGTTCTAGTCTGAGTAACATATAACAAACCTCGAATCATAGATTTATACCTTGTAGGATTTATCGGAATTGATGCATCATTCTTTGTCAATTTCTCACTTGTAACCATAGGAGTACCAACTAGTTTGGGATTTTCCATACCAAATGTTTTCAACAACTCTCTACCATACTTAGTTTGACAAATGAAAATACCTTTATCAGCCTGAGTAATCTGCAAAACTAAGAAAAATTTCATCTCCCTAATCATAGACATCTCAAATTCATTCTTCATATTATCATAGAATTCCATACATAACTTATCCTCACCTCCAAAAATGATATCATCAACAAATACTTCAATAATCAATATGTCATTATCAATGATCTTATAAAATAAGTTACTATCAGCATTACCTTTAGTGAAACCAAGCTTCAAAAGAGATTTTTCCAATCTAGCATACTAAGCTCTAGGGGCTTGTTTCTGTAGACACATAAAAATTTCCATTAATTTATCCTCATTTAATTTCAAATTTCTCTGAACATCGGGCGAGTCCTTATTATTACATTATTATTTCTCCATAACTTATTATTCATAATTCCCATATTTTATTATATTATTATTAATCTCTTACCATTTATCCATTAAATTTATTAAATAAAACATTATATCATATTCATGCATATGCCTTCATGCATTCACCTTATATAAATTTTCTCTATTTATTTAATAAAACCGTTAAATATCCCCTCCTACCACTTACCATTTACCCTATACCACTCATCTTGCATTATCCCACATTCATCCCACAACATGAATTCACCCAGAGAAAATCTATTTAAACAAGCCCCTCTCTCTTATTTGAGGATCTCATCTTTATGCGTCGAACTTGTGTTAGTTTGCATTCTTTAGCATCTTGGCATTTCATTTTCTTTAGCTTCCTTTGCATCAATCATCTTGAATATCCAAAAAACCATAGCTTCTTGTGTGTGCTTCTGAGAGCAATATTATCTACATAAGATCTTGGTTTAAGGAGTGCAATGGAGTGGATTATGTAACATGCATGTGTGTTCTTAGTTTAGATTTTAAGTTGCATGTGTGTTTTTGACAGGAAAAACTTCATTGTTGGATGTTGGAAGATTGAATCTTGTGTTCAAATCCATTTCCTCCATCTATAGTTTCAATCCATATAAAGCTTTCCTTAACCTGCAAAATATGTTTTTGTCATCTAAAAGTGAAAATCTATAAGGTTGATCAATTTAAACTTCCTCTTCAATATCTCCATTCAAAAATAAACACTTAACATCCATCTGATAAACCTTTTATTTGTTATGGGCAACATAAGCAAGAAATAATCTCATAGCTTCAATCCTAGATATTGGAGAAAGAGTCTCATCATAATCAATTCCTTCCTTCTAATAATATCCTTTACATACCAATCCAGCCTTATTCCTCACAACTTGTCCATCCTCATTCAATTTATTCCTAAAGACCTATTTAGTTCCAATAACATTCTTATTTTTAGGTCAGGGAACTAAAGTCCATGTGTTGTTCTTTTCTATCCGATCCAATTCCTCTTCCATAGCTCTCATCCAACATTCATCTTTACAAGATTCAATAACTGATGTTGGTTCAACTTGAGAAATTAAACATGCCTCATCATCTACCAACCTTCTTCTTGTCATTACTCATTTGATCTTGTCTCTAATGATCTGATCTTCGGAATGATTTAACCTTACATACCTAGGAGTCCTTTGACTTTTTGTTTTTCTGCTTTGATCTTCATTTATTGTTGAATTTTATGATACTATCGGGGTAACGGGTTCAACATTTTGTTCCAGTACAGGTGCTACCGGTTCAGTTATGATCATCTCCGCTTTCGGTTCTCTCATAAGTTCTGATTTGACCTTTATACTACTCATCCTCCTTGATATTAGCCTTCTCCACAATTCTCTACAATCTTTTGTTATAACATCTATATGCTTTGCTTCCATTAGAATAACCAAGAAATATCCCTTCATCACATCTAGGATCAAACTTTTCAATGGAAACATCTCTTTTGATATAGTATTTACTACCAAAGATTCTTAAATACTTAACCGTATGTGTATAACCAAATCATAACTCATAAGGTGTCTTACTGGTGTCTCCTTTTATATGAACTCTATTGAATGTATATGCTACAAGTGTGGTTGTCATTGCACCAAAAGATCACCCTGTCAATGCCCGATACAACCACTAAACTTATAGAATCCATAGGAGGTTGTTAAACCATGTTGTGAATCCCCACAGGGGATGTTGGCCCACTGGCAACAATCCCCCTCCTAGTGTCACTCATTGCGGCCTGCATGATTCAAACCTATGACCAAGCTCTGATACCACTTGTTACAAGTGTGGTTTCCATTGCACCAAAAGATCGACTTGTCAATTCCTGATACAACCACTAGACTTATAGAATCCATAGGAGGTTGTTAAACCATTCCATGAATCCTAATGAGGGATGTTGACCCACTGCCAACATTATATACCACCATGCTCACAGCTTCTCTCCAGTAGATATGAGGTATATTAGATTCCATCATCATATTTCTAGTTGCATCCAAGATGGTTATGTTCTTTCTTTCCACAACACCATTCTGTTGAGGTGTCTAGGTGCAGAGAACTATCTCCTTATCCCATACTTCTCACAATAACTATTAAATTCACCGGATGTGAATTCACCACCTTGATCTGACCTTAAGCATTTAATCTTCAACCATGTCTTTGTTTCAACTTTATCTATAAAGATCTTAAACTTTTCAAAAGCTTTATAGATTTCTCCCTTAGAAAAGTAACCCACATCATTCTAGAATAGTTATCGATGATTAACATAAAATATCTATCACCCTAAAAAACTTTTTATTCTAGTAGGGCCACACAAATCAGTATGAATAAGATCAAGAAAATCATTAGATTTGTCTTGTATACTCTTAAAAGAAGTTTTGACTTTTTTTCCCATTTGACATTCCTTATACACCGGATTATAGGGCTTCACAATCTTAGGTATATCTCTAACAACCTTAGTTGAACTAATCTTTACAATGCAATAAAAATTCACATGACACAACCTCTCATGCCATAGCCACCTCTCATCAATTTGTGCAATTAGACATTGTTGGCAAATGCACACTCCAATGAGAAATTGTAGGTGATTGAAGGTATTATCATTGATGGCAACCTTATAATCATGTGATACCGATAGGCAGACACAGGCACTGACACCGACAAACTCTACACCAGCATACAGATAACTGACACCATGGCGGACAAGAATTTTGTTTAAATGTATTTTGTATTTAATTGTAAAATATTTTGTAAGTCGACTTCGCGTATTGTAATATGACTCATATATGTATGAGATCATTATAGATCATTTAGAATGTGCAGTATGAAAAGAAGATAGCAAGCCTAATGTGTGAATTATTGGGATAAGGCTTTATGCATATTGCAGAGCTTAAACCGGTACTGAATCTACCATAGCAGATGCTGATCTGAAGCAGTACAAGACATTGGATTAGTATAATCCATTTTATAAGTCAGTGTGTCTTGTTTGTAATTGAGCAGTGAGCTCTAGGCACTTGGCCTTCCTGCATGTGCAGGCCCCTATTGTAAGCAATAATATTCTCTTATTGGCCAGTAAGTGAATATTGTGGGTCACAAATCCCACCGAGGTTTTTCCCACACCGAGTTTCCTTGTTAAAATATTGTGTTATGGTGTGTCTCTTATGTTGTGGTTGCTATTCTTATTTACTACAATATTTTTGGTTCACCAATACACAGTTTTGATATGCTTTTCATGTTATAAGTTAAGAAAATTATTATACCAGTCAGATACTGATTCACCCCCCCCCCACCCCTCTCAGTATCTTTGGGAATCCTAACAATTGGTATCAGGGCCTAGTCCTCTATTTTCAAAAGCCTAATATCTTGAGGAAGATCTTGACACTGGTAGAGATGGAAAATTTGAGAAAGCAATTGGAAACAACTCTTTCAAACTACGATGCAGACAAAGTAAAGAATATCAAACTTGAAGATGATCTGAAGGTTGCACAGGATATTATTCAAGGACTTCAAGAAGATTTCACTATAGTAAGGAATAAAAAAAGAGAACTTTGTGAAAAGATGCAGAATGATGAAGATGAAAAATAAACTCTTAATGATCTCGTAAACAAATTGAGACAAGAGAATAGTACAATGAAGAATGAGATGCAAGATATGACTATGAGATTTTGTAAAGAAATTGAAGATAGAAAGAAGAATGAAGATGATTTGGTTAGAAGACTAAATGATGTTGGAAATAAAAACACAAGACTCCATCATGAAAATGATATATTGAAGACATATTTGATGCGTACACAAAATGACAGAACAAAACTCATGAGACAAAAAAGAATCTCGGAAAATGAACTAACTGCTGCAAATCAACACAAGGAGAAATTCAAGAAAAGTTCAGAAGAACTTGTTGACATGCTGAAGAATCATAAACCTAATGGTGATACAAATGGCCTTGGCTTTGAAGTTGGTGAAAGCTCTGGTACTGCAAACAATCATAATCATAGTAAACTGGTAAGACAACCTAATACTTACAAATTCAATGGGAAATACTTTAACTGTAACAAGTATGGTCATAGAGAAAATCAGTGTAGATCTAGAAATTAATAGAACACTACTACACCCACCGGTTAATGTTCTAAATGCAACAAAATTGGTCATAATTCAGAAAACTGCATAATGAATGTAAGATGTTATGTTTGTGGAAGATTTGGACATCTATCTAATCAATACAGAACACAAACTGGCATAGGATATGGGAAAGCTGTTCAGAAAAACAATTTGACTTGTTATGCTTGTAACAAAATTGGACATATTGCAAAATTTTGTAGAAGCAAGACACCACCGGCAAATAACAAAGGTCCTAGTTTGAAAGGTAAAGAAAAAGTTGAAGAGGTAAAGCAAGAATTCTCAAAACAATGGATCGAAAAGTCAGATCAGAATGTTGATGGGAATACTCCTCCACCCATAGAACAAAGTAACACTCCACCAATAGGAGACTCTTCATCTAACTGAAGGAAAATCCTTTGGGGGTTTAGCAACAAACTGAAAAAACATGCTAACATACCCTCGGTTGATGGTGAGAAGTTGAAATTGCTTCTTTACCGGCAGATGAGTTAAGTTGTGACTTAACTGACAAGCATTAAATGTGGTAGTTGGAGAAAATAAAATTATAAAGCAAGTGTTTTGGCTCCTTTTTCATTCACCGAGCATTCAAATCTTTGAGAGTGCGAAAATTCCCGAGCGAAGGCATCCTTAGCGAAGAAGTGAAGCAGTTCATCCAAGCACTCATCCTAAAGGTAGATTGAGGTATTTATAACTATGGCTTCCTCATCCACTCCTGAATTTATTGCAAACCCTACTATGATTGAAGTTATGAAGCACCCTAGACCCGTATTAAAACTTGTTCCCAAAATAGCAAAGAAAGATGATACCCTAGGTGCATTTTCTCAAAATCCTAAGGGAGTAGTATATGCTGAAGATCCTAGGATATACATACACTGTCATATAAAGAAATTAGGAGATGGTGAAATCAAGAACATTTATCAGACTATGATTTGTGATGAATCTAGAAATATCAAACCGAAACATAAGATAGTGGAAACCCTAGGTTATACTGAAATCCTTAGTGTCCTAGATTTTCCCAAGGATATTATAAAGATTGTGCTAAGCAGAGTGCATGGAAAATTCTTTTGGTTGCATTCAATCCATAAGATCACCAAAGAAGCAGTAAAGGTAGTAATAGGGTTACCTTCCACCGGTAGCAGGCCTAACAGAACTAAAAAGGTCTCCAATGACAGAGAATGGACCTAACCGGTGCAACATTCGACAAAAGGTTTCTAAGGGTAAATGATGTAAATGATATCAATGTCAGATTTGTCAGTAGGATTTTAGGCTACAAGGCTACACATCCAAATAGGTTAAACTCAGTATCTAGCCTATGTATTAAAAGTGCATATGATATAGTTAACAACAATGCCAGAATAGATGTGTGTGAATGGCTCAAAGATGAATTAATAGACAATCTGAAGAAGATAAAGGGAGATAAGAAAGGAACCTTTAGATCTGGAAATTTGCTTGTATGTTTAATGATTTATGTTACTAGGAAAGTACCCGATATTGGTAGGAGAGATTTTGGTTTTGACATACCGGTAGGAAAGCAACTTTTGGATACACTAAACAACATGGGAGATAACAGGGAGAAAAATTTAAATGAACATTTTCAAGCACTAAAGCTCGAATGAAGACCAGAACAAGGCTATCACAGGCAATTATGGATAAATATCAAAAGGAAATATGTTTTGTAATTAAGAAAGATGAAATCTGGATGGAGGCAGTTGTCCCTAGGACTATCTAGGTAACAGAAATGGGCTATGAAATAGATGATAACATCATAGAAACTTATGCAAAAGTCCTCCTTGAAGCACTAAAGGAACCTACTAAGAAAGTATTTGGAAATGCAGAAACAATTGAAAGTGGAATTCAGTCAAGGAAAAGGGTTAAGAAAGTTGAACAAACTATGAAGAAGGGAACCCGATAGGAAAAAACTATTAAGAAAGATGTTTTGAAATAAACTGGTATCAAGGAAAGTGAGCTAGAAGGACTTCAACCGAAAGCTCATCCTTCACTGGTTGGAACTTCTTCTGAGAGTTATATACCGACAATATTCAAAAGGGTCGAAAGGAAAAAAGAACCCTCACTGGTACCCTCACCCACACCTAGGAGAACTAGACAAAAGCAACAAGCAGTGAGGCCTCCAGCAAGGAAGTTGACTCCAAAGAAGAAAAAGGTAAAATGAGACATTTCTCCACTAGATAAGCTCCTTAGTGAAATAGCAGAGGATGGAAAGTTGAAGAATATTAGCAAACTATACAATACACTTTCCGCTGATGATAGAGAGAGCATAGAAAATAGTGTAATTTTACACTTGGATATTTACAAGAAATTTTTGATGGAAATTGTTGATGAAATACCCACTGATCTTTATAGAAGACTTGAAGCTAGAAGGGTAGCTATTGTTGAGCTGGACAAGAAAATAAAAATTAAAAAATTACTTGCAATTCACCCAGTGAACTCACTGGAAGAAATTGATCAATTAATGAGTGAGGCCAACTACACTGTATCCTCAATCGGTCACCAACATGTAGCACTGATGGCAGGGAGAATGAATGAAATTTCAGAAGAGACTGCGGACCACTAGGACATATTCTTTGTTGAAAAGGAGAAACGGGAAGAACTCAAAAGGCCCAAGACTATCAGAGTATATCAAAAAGACAGGGATAAGGGGAAAGGCAAGGAAGATGGACCTTTGAACCTTAAGATTATTGACAACTTACCCCCACCTCCTTCTGATACTCCACCAATAGAAACAGTTGACACACAAGTGGCTACAGAGAGTATGGAGACTCCTCTAGAGGATACTAATCCTGAGTTTGAAGTTTTGTATACCATGAATATTGATACACAAGAGGTGAATATTGTGGTAGATAAAGAAACCACTGAAGATAAGAAGAAATATGTGGCTACTGAGCCACCGACTGCAGATGTGGAAATTAATGTTAGCACAGAGACAGAAACCAGCAGAGGACTCTACTAAGAAACAATCAGAGATATCGAAAATGAATAGTGCAGAGGCAAATACATAGAAACCAGAAGTACATGTCGTACATGTAAAATTCATCTTAAAAACAAGTAATCAATTAGAAGAAAAAGGGAAATCACGAATCCCTCCTAACCAAAGAATTTAACAAATAAGACAATGGAATAACACAACCAAGCAAATAGGAATTAAAATAATCAAATCAAATCAAAACTCCCTATCCCAAGATCACATATTGCTTCCATTGCTCTTCTCCTCTTCGTGGTATGACGGCTCTCAGATATTGCGCTGGTAAACTGTAAGTGACAAAAAGATTCAAAGCTCGTTATTGTTGAAAATGGAGATTGGATGCTCAATTTATAGAAAATTAGAAAAGATTGATTGAAAGGTGGAACATATTGATCAAGAGGTGGAACTCAGGTGAGCTCAAATGAAAATTGATATTTGAACTGTTGATTGTAGGAGTGGAACTCAATAGATTGAATAGATCAATTGAGTCAACTAATTGAGAAACAACTAATTGAAGGAAGAAAAACAATGATTGGTGGATATAAAGAAGATGACATAGAAAGCTTAATTTAGAAAAAGCTAACTGAAAGATGGAAATAGAAGCTGGAGAGATAATGATTTAGTTAATTAATTGACTTAATTAATTAATTTAGCATGTGCTTGCATTTAGATTTAGATTTTCAATTTAATCTTTGCATGATATTTATTCAACTAATTGAATTTATTTTAATTCAATTTAGTATTTGAATATATTTAGAACTTGACTTTGATTTTCAATTTGGTTTTTGAAATCATGCACATGTATTTGAATTTGGAAGAAATTAGAAGGATATGAAATTAGAATTTGGGGATTTGGAATTGAGGAATTAATTAGTTAATTACATAATTTAAAGAAACTATTTAATTATTTAGAAATGGAATTGAATTAAATAATTAAGATTATTTAATTTAAAGGATTAAATCACAATTAATTAAATAATAAATATTTAATTAATATTTAGAAGAGAGTTGAATGATTAGAGGATTAGAGGATTGAAATTGCATAATTAGTAATTTATTTAAATAATAAAGATTATTTAAATTGGGGAATTAATTGGAATTAATTAAATAATTAATATTTAATTAATATTTAAAAAATGATTAAAATGATCAAATGATGATAGAATATAAAAATAGAATAAATAGTGTAATGGTAAGGAAATATGAAATTAGAAGAATAAGATTAATTAACTTAATTAAAGAATTATTTAATGAATTAGAGGAATAATTATTACATGATCAATGAGACATTTTTAGGTGTCTACATTTTCTCCTCTTTGAGACAATGTCAACATGACATTGTTTCAAAGAATATTAAAAAAAAAATTGCCCCAATATGCCCCAGTGATACTTAGGGTGTAATGCCCCCTCGAGAGATTGTGCATTAAAGATATGAATGATCTCTCGAAAAAAAAAAAGAATGTGCGATGAAAGAATATTTAGTTGATTAGAGAATGAGATAAGTGATGTGAAGATGATATTGAGATAGAATATGAGAGAATGAACCTTAGAATGAATATAGAATAATGTTAGATGATAGAAAATGATTTAGAAAGAGATGATGAGAGAAGAATCAGCAAACGAGCAATAAGCAAATGAGATGAAATGAGAATGAATGATTCACAAACCTATGTCATTATTTATTACACAATATATATTCATCATTGAGCCTTATTATGAACAATGAAGCTTAGCACATCAGGGTATAAGGAACCAAGATGTAAAGATATCTCATTGTAGAAACAAAGACGTAGCAGACAAGGAGTGAACCCTCCATTCTGGGAATTATGCTAGGGGTCGAGGTATGTGTGGCGATCTCACCTTGATGTGAAGGCTCTTATCACAGACACCCACTAGAGCAATTTCCCTAGAATTTCATCGGTTCACACCACAAACAACAAACGAAGAAAAAGATAATGCCCATCATTGCTCCTCTAGTCACTTGTAGACATCCTTGAGTAGCATAGGAAAAATATCTGTCACCAAATGATAAAAAGATAAAGACTGACCCGAACAAAATTCAGCAGCTATACCGACCTTGTGCCTCTGTTCTTAGTTGCTTGATGTGATGGTTGATAATGTCTGATCTCATAAAGTTGTGGACCTCATTTAAGACTCACCTGTCTAATTTTGAGTGTATCCTCTTCTGTTTAAGACAAGATAATGATCACTTGATATGGATAAAATACGGTTGATAAGACAGTTTGATCAGTTGATTGCAAATGTTTGACTGGATAGTCATATCCTTTGTTAACTTCGTGCAAAGTGTTTGTTGGATATCTGCTAGGGTATTTGTTTCTTACAAGACATTTTATTGCAAGTTTTTTGATTGATTGATTTTCGATTTTTAGTTCTTTTCGAAGAGCTTTTTCGATGTTTTTGGATTATGTAGATTTATATTTGAATGTTTTTGATTGATTTTATTAGGACATTTTTCAGATGTTTTTGATTTTTGAAGGATATTATATGGACGTTTTTGGTATTTTTGAGTTTTCCATATTTGAATATTTTTGGATGATTTTTTCAGGACTTTATACGAATGTTTTTGGTATTTTTGATTTTTTCACTATTTTTGGATTTTGAGGTTTTCAATTGTTTTTGGATTTTGAGTTTTTCAATGTTTTTTGGATTTTGAGGTTTTCAATGTTTTTTGGATTTTTTCAGGACTCTATATGATTTTTAGGATTTTTTTAGGACTTTATATGTTTTTTAAGATATTTTTAGTTATGCCCCTAGTGTGCAGACCTATACGACATGATGATCTACAAAATGTACGTGGAGACAAATGAATTTTTTACATGACCTATGTGAATGTAATATGCAAGATGAAGATGCATCTCCTAATCGAACAAGGTTGACTGTGTTTGTTGTAGCATTTGTAATACATCAATTGAAATGGAGGTGCAAAACATTTCATAGATAAGTGGCCAATCGATCTCTTGGAACATTCATCTCAACACACTTATTGACTAGGATTTACAAATGGAGACGTGGAAAACTTCCCCATTGGTTCTTGCAACTTTGATCTTCTTTTGCCCATGTGTGTGCAAATGAGTTAATTCTTGCTCTTGTGTTCACTAAAAATCCTTAGCATCCTATATGACTAGCTACATGGATTATTCTAACTTCAAAAGCATCCCGAATAGAGCATCGCTGCCAGCAAGCCTTCAGAGCTCCGATGAGGTTATAGACTGTAATTTCTCAAGTATTGCTCCATTGCCAGTAGGCATTCATAGCTCTAATCGAGTTACTTGCATGTTCCCATAATCAAGCTTTTTATCTCACTTTGTATACATGATATTTCAGTTATATATCATTGCTCTTTTGCCTTGAGATGGATATTTGGAATAGCTCTTTTATCTTTCTTTTTTTCTTGCCTTGACTTGTAAGTAATGAAACCTACTTGGGTGTGACAATTACAATAGTGCTGAAGTAGAATTTTAGATTTTTCACTAGTCATATGATCAACTAGGTGTCTAGAATTAATTAGAGATTTATTGTGTTTGAGATATAGCAATTGATCGATTGTGGGTTAACAAGCCTCAAATAGTGAAATTACTACCCAACCATGAGTAAAGCGTCATCACAGGGTAGTGTTGAAAATGAATGACCTTAGGACCTCAAAGTTTTCATGTTTCGAATATCTAAGAAAGGAAATGATCCTTGTTTCCCATGAATGCAAACGAATGATAAACTTGAACAGTTACCTTGTTTTATAGATGCTGCTATATGAAAATGCAGAAACTATATGCCATGAAATTTGTGAATATGATGTGCTTGAAAAAGAAACTATATGTAATGCAGTGTTTTGAATAAAATGGTATGCAATGTGGGAAGTAAAACCTAAACTAACTCGGCCCTTAGGTATAATATCATGTAGGTAGTTCATTGGTCTTTGTTTGAAGAGTCGGATAAAGATGTGTTTTTCAATAGGATATAAGGACTCAGCTAAGTGTACATGTTCAACATCTCCAATGTTGATTTTCTTAGTTTTTTCAATTTTGTGGATCATCGTAAGGAAATCTAGCTCTGGAACCCATAAATTTAGGTATAGCGTTATCATTTTCAAAGACATCCAATCATGGTAGATTCTCTTACCCCCAATCTATCAAGCATGAGTGTATGAGACAAATTGTTTTTGGTTTCAAAGTTGTGATATGAGTGGGTGTTATGCCTATTTTTATTGATGCACTTGAAGAGGATGATGAAGTCAACTAGGTGTTGATCTCATTAACTAGTGTTATGATTGTGCTTGAACAAGATGATGAAACAATTGTTGACAAGTTGTTCTATGTAGTATAATTTGGATTGGTGATTTCATTGAAGAACATGAAGGATTATGAAATGGAGATGAAGGGATGGAGGGACCTTGATCAATATATGGAGAAATAATGGGATCTTGTTTAAGACATGAAGGTAAATGTATGCTTTGATCTTGGTTTGTAAAAGGATTATTAGGGAGGATAGAAGGGATGTCTTGATCTTGTTTAGGAGGAGGATGTTGGATGGGACTTCAAAGGACACTATGTTCTTGAGATGGAAGGGTGTCATTATGAATGGAATAGAAAAGAGCAAGGGGATCATCATAAGATTATTGGTTAGTGGGATCTTGATCAAAAATTGGGTAGGATGGAAGTGGTTGTTCTTGATCTTTATTTGCTTCAAGACTTATTTCTTCTGATTTTGGATCATCATCTTGACACGGGGAAGGAGTTTGGAAATGCATGGGAGATTGTTGGAATGTTTCAACATTTTGGCTTGATGAAGAAGGGATTTGAATGAGATCCTCTAAATCATGACATGAATTAGATTGGATTTTTACAATGGATAGAGAATGGGAGCTTGTGTTACTAGATAAAGATGGCATGGATTGGTCTTGCGTGACTTCAAGGGATAATGAAATGGTGAATAGATATGGTTGATTTGGTCTTTGGTTGAAAGGGATTTGATTTTGGGTGAAAGATGTTTGATTTTGGATAAAATTTGTTTGATTTTGGTTAAATGAATTTTGATTTGGACTTTGGTTGAAAGGGGTTTGAATGTTAGGTTGGTGTGAATTTTGATTTGGACTTTGGTTGAAAGGGATTTGATTTTGGGTGAAAGATGTTTGATTTTGGGTGAAAGTTGTTTGATTTTGGTTAAATGAATTTTGATTTGGACTTTGGTTGAAAGGGGTTTCAATGTTGGGTTGGTGTGAATTTTGATTTGGATTTTGGTTGAAAGGGATTTGATACGTAGATCCTCTGCTCCAGTGTCGGCTCCCCTACGCCCTGACCGTCGCTTTTCTTTCATTTAGGGCGACAACGCTTCCGAATCTTTCCCTACCTGAAGGGAGGATCCACCCACCTAAGGGCGGAGAGCCTCCCAACGATACCAATGCCCTCCTTGGGTGGCCTCCCTCATCAGGAGGCAGGCCACAGAATCATCAGTTTCAAGGGTTGGTTTACCCCTCCAGCATGCCTGTCTGCATTTTCGTAGGCCTAGGCTCTATATAGCATGACTCTTTATTGCGGTTGTGTGGTTCGCGTGGGTATAGGGCTCCTAAAGCCATTCCAAAATAGGTCATGGGGACCAGGCCGATGGCCGAGGGTATACGTCCATGCCTGTCGATAGCGAAGGGAAAGTTTCTTGTTCTTAATCAGGACGTCGGGTCCCATCTACCGTATACTGTCCTCAGCCTACGTATAGCACAGAGTTGCTCCCTTGAAAAACGATATCCAAAGGGAGAGGCCGGCATTGGGTGAAATATGTTTGATTTTGGGTGAAATTTGTTTGATTTTGGTTAAATGAATTTTGATTTGGCCTTTGGTTGAAAGGGGTTTGAATGCTGGGTTGGTGTGAATTTTGATTTGGACTTTGGTTGAAAGGGATTTGATTTTGGGTGAATGATGTTTGATTTTGGGTGAAAGTTGTTTGAATTTGGTTAAATGAATTTTGATTTGGACTTTAAAAACTATTGTTATTTCACGTCGGGTTCACCAAAATGTCGTACATGTAAAATTCATCTTAGAAACAAGTAATCAATTAGAAGAAAAAGGGGAAATCACGAATCCCTCCTAACCAAAGAATTTAACAAATAAGACAATGGAATAACACAACCAAGCAAATAGGAATTAAAATAATCAAATCAAATCAAAACTCCCTATCCCAAGATCGCATATTGCTTCCATTGCTCTTCTCCTCTTCATGGTATGATGGCTCTCAGATATTACGCTGGTAACTTGCAAGTGACACAAAGATTCAAAGTTCGTGTTTGTTGAAAATGGAGATTGGATGCTCAATTTATAGAAAATTGGAGAAGATTGATTGAAAGGTGGAACAACTTGATCAAGAGGTGGAACTTAGGTGAGCTCAAATGAAAATTGATAGTTGAATTGCCGATTGTAGGAGTGAAACTCAATAGATTGAATAGATCAATTGAGTCAACTGATTGAGAAAAAGATGATTGAAGGAAGAAAAAGAATGATTGGTGGGAATAAAGAAGATGACACAGAAAGCTTAATTTAGAAAAATCTAACTGAAAGATGGAAATAGAAGTTGGAGAGATAATGATTTAATTAATTAATTTAGCATGTGCTTGCATTTAGATTTATATTTTTAATTTAATCTTTGCATGATATTTATTCAAATAATTGAATTTATTTTAATTCAATTTAGTATTTGAATATATTTAGAACTTGACTTTGATTTTCAATTTGGTTTTTGAAATCATGCACATGTGTTTGAATTTGGAAGAAGTTAGAGGAAAATGAAATTAGAATTTTGGGATTTTGAATTGAGGAATTAATTAGTTAATTAAATAATTTAAAGAAACTATTTAATTATTTAGAAATGGAATTTAATTAAATAATTAAGATTATTTAATTTAAAGGATTAAATCACAATTAATTAAATAATAAATATTTAATTAATATTTAGAAAATGATTCAAATGATCAAATGATCAAATGATGATAGAATATAAAAATAGAATAAATAGTGAAATGGTAAGGAAATATGAAATTAGAAGAATAAGATTAATTAACTTAATTAAAGAATTAAAGAATTATTTAATCAATTAGAGGAATAATTAGTACATGATCAATGAGACATTTTTAGGTGTCTATAGTACATTCAGAGACTACATCTGAGAAACCGGTAGTTGAGAGCTCAGAGAAACCATCTGAGGCACTAGAACAGAAACAAGTTGATGTACAAGTTCAAACTAAGACAATGCCACCAACAAAAACTGAAAAACCAAAACCTTTGCTGATAGAAATGCATACCCAAAAAGATCCTCCTGAGAAAGAGGAAAGCAAGGTTATTACTACAACCAGTAGTATGGAAATTGTAAAAACAGTTGGACAGACATCTGGTACTTCTATAACAGAATTCCGGCCTACTAATGTAATAGAGGTCTTATTGGACTCAATAAAGAAAATCACAAAGTGTAGTGCACAAGACTATAAGGCTATTCATGCTACAATCGCCATTCTTAAATTGATAGCACCCAAGTGCATTGTGGATAATAAAGATTCTTTAGGTCAACTAGACACATTGTCTAAATACATCACCGACAACATTTTGACAATTGATCAAATAAATGAGGACACAATTAAGGAGAAAATGAATACAGAGAAAGATAAATTCTTTGATGAATTAATAAAGAAGTGCATGGGACACATTGGCACACTTTTACCGGCACTAAGAAAAACAATAATGAAGTTTAAGGAACTCTATAGAGATACATGCAAGACAAATGTTCTGACAACAGATGTAGACAAGGAAATAAGTAAGGTACAAAAGGAGATTGACAATATAGCTAATAAACTCATTGGTTCATCTGAAACATTATCAGTTATAGAGCAGAAGATACATAGTCTTGAAGAAAAACTTGAGAAATTTGAAAACGAGAAAGACAAAATAAAAGGGAAGGCAAAAGACCTTAAATGCAAACTCAGCCCCAAATTGGAGTACCTCATCTCTTTGAGTAAAGAGATCTTTGAGGCACTTGTTCAAGGACTGAAGACACCGGAGGAATAAATGCATCACCTCACTGGTATTATTCAAAGGACAGAGGCTGCAGTGAAAGACAGTTAAAAGTTCACTGAGAGTCTAAATTTGGTATTAGCAGAACTCTTTCAGATTGTAACCCACAGGATACAAGGATCTAGGAAGGAAACACACTCCACTGAGAGAAAATGACAACCTTTGTCAATGATGTCAAAGGGGGAGTAGTGAGATGAGAAAAATGATTAGAACAGGACATCATCATCTTAGGGGGAGCATGGATTTTTGACAAAATAGTTTTGGTAAGAAATTCTTTTTGGACATCAATTTTTGGACACTTTTTGATTTTTCTCATGAGTGTTGCCATCAATGCCAAAGGGGATATTGTTGGAAAATTCACACTCCAATGAGAAGTCGTAGGTGATTGAAGGTATTGTCATTGATGGCAACCTTACAATCATGTGATACCGGCAGGAAAACATAGGCACCGGCACCGACACCGACAGACTCTACACCATCATACATATCACTGGCACCAAAAAGATTGATCACCGGCACCATGGCCGACAGGAATTTTGTTTAAATGTATTTTGTATTTAATTGTAAAATCTTTTGTAAGCCAACTTGGCATATTGTAATATGACTAATATATGTATGAGATCATTGTAGTATGAAAAGAAGATAGTAGACCTAATGTGTGAATTATTGGGATAAGGGTTTATGTATATTGCAGAGCTTAAACCAGTACTAAATCTAGCATAGCAGATGCTAATCTGAAGCAATACAAGACATTGGATTAGTAAAATCCATTTTGTAAGTCAGTGTGAATTCTCTATAATTAAGCAGTGAGCTCTAGGCACTTGGCCTTCCTGCATGTGCAGGCCCCTATTGTGAGTAGTAATATTCTCTTATTGGCCAGTAAGTGAATATTGTGGGTCACAAATCCCATCAAGGTTTTTCCCACACCAGGTTTCCTCATTAGAATATTGTGTTATGGTGTGTCTCTTATGTTGTGGTTGCTATTCTTATTTACTGCATTATTTTGGGTTTACCGGTAGACAATTTTGATATTCTTTTCATGTTATAAGTTAAGAAAATTATTATACCGGTCAGATACTGATTCACCCCCCCCTCTTAGTATCTTTGGGAATCCTAACAAACATGTCTTCTCATCAAAGTTCAAATGAAATATATTACCTTTATTCTAAGTACCGGTTGTAATCTCCAATCCATAAATGTTGATGATTTTGCATTTTCCATCCTTGAACTATAATTGAAATCCCTTATCCGCCAACTATCCTACACTTAAATGATTATGCCTTAAACCTTCAACATAATAAACATTATCAATGTTATGCTTACCATCCAATGATATATAGTTCATCTTCCTCTAATCATGCATGATTTGTCATCTCCAAATCTAACCAAACCACCATCAAATTCTTGCAAAGATAGAAACTTCCTTTTATCTCCAACCATATGATGTGAAAATCCATTATTTATCACCCATTCATCCTTGTCCTTAATTTTAGTAGCAAGGGCCTTTTCTTCATTTAGAATGATAGGTTTCAGAGAATCTTCCTTGATAGCCAAAAATATCCATTCCTCTCCACTGTCAGATCCACTAGTTGAATCTTATGTCAGTTCATCATTAGAGTCAGTCACACCTTACTCATCCATATAGTAACATGATTTTTATTTGTGTCTTCTGTACTTATGTTTGTTTTGATAATCATGGTTAGGATTATAAATCTAGAATTTTATTTATTTCTTCTGTACTTATGTTTGTTTCGATAATCATGGTTAGGATTAAAAGATCTTCTAGATTTATCCTCAAATCTTGAATTCATCTCTAGACATCTAGATGCAAAGTGACCTATCTTATTACATGCAAAACATTTTAAAGGTGATTTTCCTTCATACTTACTTCGTACTGGACCTTTAGGTACTCTTCTAGTAAATAGGGCTTCAATTTGCTCAAACTCATCATCTTCTTTCCTCATTTCCTCTAGTTCCTTTGCATATAAATCTTACCAATCACTTTTTTCGGTTGATAATGTAGATGCATGAAACAAAGATTCAGTCTTTGCAGCTCCTTGAGGACCAAATTATTCAAGATCAAAAGAAAATAAATTTCTCACCAAAGTATCCATGTTAATAGAAGTGTTAGACATTATTCTCAACTCATTAATTGCATTATCCTTTATCTTGTAAGATGATGGAAGAGCTCTCAATACTTTAGAAACAATCTCATCTTCACTCAAAGATCCACCACAACAATGAATTCCCATTAAAATTTCATTAACTCTTTCCATAAAAGCAGTAATCCTTTCATCTTCTTCCATTTTTAGGTTCTCATACCTCACCCGGTAACCATCAAGTTTAGCAATTTTAACATTACGGTCACCTTAATTTAGAGTCACCAACTTATCCCATATAGATTTTGCAGATGATGGGTCAATTAATCCCATTATTTGTTGAACAGAAAGTGTACTCAAGAGTGCTTCTCTAGCTCTACAGTCATTTTCAATGTTCTTATCCAAGTTTGTCGGAGGAGAATTGTCAGATGCTATATTAAAAGGAGTATAGCCTTTCTCAGTGATCTTCCAAATTTCTTTCCCAATACATCTAAAATGAGTCTCCATTTGAATCTTCCATACTCTGTAATTTGTTGAATCAAGCTTAGGCATGTCTCTCTTGAAAATAGATATAGATAAACTATTAGTTGTCATAGGATCTTCCTCAAGCGGTTAATTTTCTGCAAAGAGGACTAAGATCTGATACCAATTGTTAGGATAATCGGTGGACAACTGAGGGGGGGATTGAATCAATTATCAATAGACTATAAAAATTTAAGAACACAAACCTTTTACTGGAATAGCAGATATAACAATTAAGCACAAACATAAATTATAAAACAATTACCAACCAACCACAACACATAACATAGAGATTTGTATGTGGAAAACCTGGTAAAGGGGAAAACCACTGTGGGAAGCCTACCCACAGTTAGCTAATAGTTTTATAGTAATTATGTAATTATAATAAGAGGGTCCTGCACATGCAGGAAGGCCAATAGACTAGGGTGCATTGCTCATCACAAAAGGAGCCTGACTGACTACAAAAAAATCTAGATAAAAATCCAGAAAGATGAATGAACTACAAGAATAGCATCTCCTATGCCTAAGTATAGTTCTAGTTAAGCTATATACCAGAGGTCCTAAATCTCTTACACAAACCTAGTTTGATCACCTATGATCGACCAAAACCTATGCATATGATTACAACTTTATTCACACATAGATCATCTCATAACCCACATACCATGATCTACAAAGAGATCTTACATCATATTTATACCAACCCTGGACCTAAACAATTAGGTCGGCCACCTAAAAGATAATATAATACATCTGTTACATAATCCCACAAACCAATGATAAACCAAGTCAGCCTAAGACCAAAAAAACATAAACCAAACAATAAATTTAATTGGTAATGCATCAAGAGCATCAACCAACATGCTACATAAACTAGTCCATAACCTAACATAATAGAATAAGACCGGACCTATAATAGGTCACCATAAGCCAAATGCAACACCACTGATCAAATGGAACACAAATAAGATAACCATCAGCATCCTGATAACCTTCTACAAGCCGCACGAACACCACTTATCAAATTCATCAAAAGATCTTCAACAAAGCTCTGCTAGTAAAACCCTTACTGGTAACCAAGAGGATTACTAGAACAAATGATAGCATCTGGGTCATCAAATCCTGAACCAACTGAATGTGATATGCATCAGGAATGGTTCACATGAATAACCAATCCAAACCAATTCCACAAGCAGGAACATACCAGCGAAGATCTCCAGATCAACATCATAATCCAACCACTCTACCAGAACCCAGTAGACAGAAAAATAGCTAGTGTTGACATCAATGACAAACATCAATGCAACACATAATCAATTCCTCCAAATTTCCAACAAGCATTATTTCTAAGTAAAATAAAGGAATGTGTTAAAACTTCCCCAAATCAAATTAGTTGATCCATCTAAGATAACTTCACCTTACTTTGATGCTAAATCCTTTTGTCAATACTATCATCATCCTGGTCATGATACTAAATTTTCTTTTTCATTAAGAAGTAGGATTCAATAATTGATTGATAACAATACCATATCTTTGGTAGGTGTGAATGATAAAGGAAACAAATACGTATCTCCTCCTAATCAAAACCTTCAGATTTTCACTGATCCTTTACCATCCCATTCCACTAATATGATTGAGACTGATCATCTTGCTTTCTCCCCCAATGATGTTGGCATTGAATATAACAATGTTGTGAACATTGTAGACAAACAAGAGCCTCCTAAGGATTTGTGCATCACATTTGATCCTAGTGAGACCATTAAATCACCTGATGGCCCATTATACATAAGTGTAAAAATCAAAGGTATCACTGCTAGAGGATTGCTTATTGATCTTTCTTCCATGGTTAATGTGATAACTGAAGAATTTCTTTATACTTTTCAATTGCATCAAGTAATATATGATGATGTTGATATGGTAGTTAGAGTCTTTGATGACATTTCTTGTCCTGCTATTGGTTCAATAACACTTCCTATTAATGTTGGCACTAAATGTTTAGATGTTAAATTGCTATCATTCCTACATATAATCAATTTCTTGTGAAGTTGGGAAACTCTTCCATGAAAGCGTTCACTTCTACTATTCATAAGTTTTTGAAATATCCTCATAATGGTGAAATCATAACTGTTAATCATAGCATATTTCAACATACAATGAGGCATGGAGATGTTTGTCTTTATTACTTTTGGTCCGAACAATTCCACCCTCTTCAACCTAGAAGTGATGCTCTCTTTAGATCATATCAAAACTAGAAAAATGAAATTATTTTGTCATTGAATAAACCTAGAAATCCAACACTTAGCATTCCTCTTGATGATCATATACCCCTTCTTGAGGATAAGATTATTCTTCCTCCTAAGGAAAGAAATAATCTTCTTCCCAAAGAGGTACCTATTCCTTCTCCTAAAGAGAAGATTATCCTTTCTCCTAAGAAAATATGTATTCTTCTTCCTAAAGAAGAATCTATTTCTTCTCCTATGGATGGTTCTACTCATCCTCCCAAAGGTAGAAAAGGTTAAGCAGCCATCGGTGAGGAGGGACCTCAAATAGATCAATGTGGACCGGTTAGCAAGAATAAACACAACGGAAACACACAGATATGACGAAGGCAATGTAGAATAGATAATTTATTGCATTAAATTTGATTACATCCAACCAGTAACAACCAGGTTACAACATACCAACATACAGGCCTAGTAGAATAGGTCACAACCGGGACCTTGAATCGAAAGATCTATCTTCTAGGCATAGTCTATCTATTTGATACTCTAATTGATTCTAATTGATTACATTATAAAGCATGATTACAAATATAAACAAGGTTGGCCTACACATGTTCCCTTCTTCCATGGTGGATTCCTTTCTTTGGGGGATGAGGATAATTATATGCATATATATATTAGTTATCATAAAAATCATACCAACTCCAAAGTTAGGTGAAACCACCTCATTCTTTGTGCTTTATGTTCATTATCCTTTGATTTATCATCTCTTGGAGGATAAATTATTATGATAATGCGTGTTATCACTATTTAAAAATTGGGTATTCTTGTCCCATATTTGGCTAGAAGTCTGCAAAAGTGTGTTTATCTTGGCCTTGTTACCTCTGAGTTACTTGGGTCAAATGAGGGTTTAAGGTTTTTCAAATTATAACCCTTCCTATGCTTGAAAAACCCTTATGTTCTATTTCTATGTTACTTTTGCCACTTAAAGAAGGGTCGGTTTATCATTAAAAGTGTTCCCCCATAGGTTTTCCCTAGGCAGTCTTTCAAATATTTTCAAAATTTACACCTTTGCCTATGTCTTGTTCTAATGTTTGTCGGGCTCCTTAATAAGTGTGCAACTCATTGCTAATCCTATGATTGTCATTGTTTTGCTAGGCAGAGATGCTAGCAAGTTATTGTTCACGAAATAGAAAAAAGGCTAGGTGGGCCCAACCAGATGGATTAACTGTCAGATTAAAGGACTGCATCTTGTTTTAAATCCAACAGCTCATGTTGATTCGCTAGCCCAAAGTGCACGTGATTTACCCTTTGTGAAGTAGCAAAAGACTTGGCAGGTACCAGAGGTGAGTAAGGTAATTGGTTAAAGGATGATTAGCTCAGAAATGATCAATGGCTCGCATTGATTCATGACCTAAAGATACCCATTGTTTACCTTTCACAAAGTTGTGAAAAGGTGGAGGGCCCAGTACAGGTGGTCACGGCAAAGGTAACTAACGAGAAAGTTGTCGAGATCCAATGGTTGTCACTGCTTCGCGAAGATAAGCAGCCTCAGGTTTAAGCTCTGTGAAATAGCGAAAGAGTCGGTGGGCCCAAAGGACAGGCTGGTCATAAGTTTTAAAGGCTGATTAAGTAGGATTTAATTCGACGGTTGTCGTGGATTCACAGCCTAAAGTCAAGCGGAGATTAATGTTTGTGAAATAGCGAAATGATGTGGCGATCACATGATGGCTGACATGGCAGGACAGATGGGTTGTTCCGTGGAAAGGATTAGTGACTTGTCAGATACACATGGCTCTTAAATGTAGTTGAGGGCTCGCCTTGGTTCAACTGGCAGTTATGTTGAGAATGGTGAAGTAAAACACGTGGCAGCTTCAGAATGGAACCCGACGGAGCTTCCTGAGCAAATAGCCGACTGCCACATGGCATTTGTTAATCGTAATGCAATAAAGCAAGTGGTCTCTGAGTTAAAGGGCCCACTTGGAAGGTCTAAAGCATTTTAAATGGTGTTCATCTTGTGGTCGATCCAATGGTTGTCATTGTTTTGCAGCCAGAAGATGCCTGCAATTTAGTCTTTGCAAAATGGAAAAAACCGTTAGCCGTCATGGTTAAGTGTGGTTAGTTAAGAAGACTGGCAGTCACTATAGGAAATAAAGACCAAACAAGTAAATGATGATCTAATGGCCGGTGTTGTTTCATGGGGTAAAAGTGCACATGGTTTAGTGTTCATGAAATGGAAAAAAGAAGGTAGGGCCCATCACTAACACAGAAAGACCGGAAGGAGTAAAACCAGTGCAGGTTCCCAAGATCCAATGATTGTCACTGCTTTGCGAAAGAAAAGTGTAGGGGTTTTAAGCTTCACAAAATGGCGAAATGACTAAAATAGAGAAAAACTAAGAGAACTTGTGGTCCGTTGGAGCCTGTTTTTGAATTCAATTTTTACGAATTCAATTCTGAAGTGATGGCCGAAGCATACGAGATCAATTTCTCAATTCAATGCCAACTTGTTGTATTAAGGTCTGCATCAATTGAATATTGGTACCATTTCAACAAGTTTGTTGTAGAGGAGATGGTGCAGAGTGAGTTTCTTCTGGCGAATAACCAGGTTTTTTTTGTGTTTTCCTTGCTAATTGCAGTCTGAGAATTAGTGTTGCTATGTGAATTGTTTCATTAGAGTTTTGTGCAAATCCCAATTGATATAGTTGCATTAACAGGATGCCGCCAATAAGGGCGTTAACAGGAAAAGTAAATTACTAGGATAGGAATATTTGTGATGATTTTCTGGAACAGCTAACTATGTCTACCAATGTCAGGGCCAAGGCTATAGAATTGGTACCAAAGAACCCTCATTTGAGAATCGGGGATGGCCTATATGACAAAGGTAATTGGTTAAGGGATCCACAAATAGGGATGTCAGGTTTAGGATTGTTCAAAGTAGGTTTTGGTTAGAGATATTCCCTTGCCCCTTTAAATAGCATATGGGAATTGGATGTGGGGAAGCTTATAGTTCTTGGTGTATTCATGGATGTAGATTTGTTGACTTTGATTGCACAAAATTATGACCCTCTAGCTAGATGTATCAGAAATGTCAAAGGATCAGCCCTAATTGAAATTAAAGATGATTAATTCAGAAATGTGTTTAAGCATAGTGAAGCTTCAAATTTGTTAGAGCCTATTGATTTTGAATCACTGGCCCAGGTTTACAATGCACAAAGGGATCACCTTAGGAGTGAACCATTGAAAGAGTTCTTTGTTAAAATAGGAGGGTTAACAGTTGTATGCCCTAGTACAATGGAACCCTTCTCCCTGGATCTGTTTACTCTAAGAGCTAAGGGTATGTATTGAGCACTTTGTCAGATTTTTGGAGAAGATGCTGAGAAAAACATGCCAACCCATTACATGTTGATGATTGCACAAATTCTAAACCCCTCTCTGGCAATAACATTTGATTATGCGCCATACCTTACTGATGCAATTCATGCAGGGCTAGTAGGGATAAAAAATGGTAAGGTAGGCAGACCATTTGGATGGTATTCTCTTCTTATGCACATGTTTTTGTTCAAGGGTGTTAATTATTTTGCAAAAGAAATGAATTTGGTCAAGGTAAAAGATAAGGAAGAGATGCATGTTCAACTTTGGAGTACTGTTTTGTCTTGGGATAGAGAGGATGCTAGATATCTAAAGTTTGACAAATGTTTTGCATCTAAGATTAGATCTTTTGTGCATAGAAAAGCCTAGAATTCCTAAGGCTCTCTTGGAATTCCTCAGGCCCAAGGGGTTTCCAGAAGGTATTAATATTGTTCATAATTGACGAGATATGTATTTGTACCTTGTATCTATAGTTTTCAGAGTATATGGTGTCAGAGGCACTCCATATTTATTGCCTTATCAAGTCCCACTAAAAATAGGAATTGCTGAAGTCTTAAGGAAAATTGGAGGTGTACAAGAGGCAAAGCTGACTGTTGGTGTAAATAAATATTCATTTTGGATATTATTACACTTACTTAAGTTAACTTAGGATAATGCATCTCTTCGTAGTTTGGATTTGAGACACTTAGGGAAGTGTGTACATAGGGATAGAGCTTGTAGGAGAAATTCCACCTTTTGTGGTCTTATTTTGTTGTTACACTCCACATTCGGTGGGTCATCCACCTCTTGTGGAATATTATATTATTTCTCCTACCTACCCCTAGTATTTCTTAGCTACCCTTGTTTCTCATTGAGCCACATGTCATATTTGTGTGCTCATACATCCATATGGCCTTGCCTATATAAGCAGGCCTATATTCATTATATTGGTTAATCCAGTTGATCATTTGCATATTGATGAGAATACAGTTTGTTCTTGTCATTCTATTGTCTCTTTTTATGCTTTTCATTGTGCCCTTGATCTTGGCAAAATCCTACATGGTATCAAAGCTATTGGGGCTTCATTGATCAGTTTTTTGGAGACACTTTGGAGGCTTCTATTTTTGGATTTGGGGATCTTCATTTTTTGGGGGCATCGTATAGCGATTTGGACATCACCGTTGAATTCGGGAGGCCATTTCCATAAATTTTGACTATAAAGTCGACCTATTTTGGTGAGAAATTTTTTTTCCCCATTTTGTCTATCATCGTATGGATTTCAAAAAAAAATTCTCAAAAAATTATTTTTCAAAAAAAAAAATCGAAAAAATAGCGATCAAAAAAATTTCGCAAGCGTACCTGCTGTCGAAGCCACCGGCGTCGCGTACCTGTACCCGCCACCGCCACCGTGACCCACCAGCACCTAGGTTCCTCGCTGCCACCGCTGCTGGCTGTCCAGAGCTCCCACCAGCCACGACCTCGGCTCCCGCCCAGACTTCCTCCTGCCGGTCGGGACCCAGACTCTGCCATCAGCAACAACCTCCGACAGCGCCCCATCACCGACGACTGCCACGCGGAGCCTAGTCAGTTGTCGGGACCTCACCATGTGGCACACACGCAGACCTCTGTACACCATGTCACCCATGCCACACAGTCCATCCGTATGCTATGTCACCCGCGCCATGCCGTCTAGCCGTACGCCATGTCATCGCACCTAGTCAGCATATCCGTACAGTATGGACGCAACGTAGGGGGCTGACATTTTTGTGATGGCCAGATGGGCGTGAAATTTAACACAGTAAACTGCTGATGTTAGCACCACATCAACAGTTTTTTGAAATTTTTTTGACCCCTCTCCATTGAGCTGTTCAGTTTTGCAGTCCAACTTTGAAAGGCCATATCTTGCTCATTTTTGCTCCTTTTTTGGTGCAATTTTTTTTAAAAGGGCTAAAATTTTGTGTTTTTCGTAGTGGTGTGGTTATTTTCTGATTTTGGTGCATAGGTTTTTCGGAATTTTTGGATTCTCTCAGTTGTACCTGTCCAATCCTCAATTCTGCAACTTCAAAGGCCTCGTTTGAGCTCATACGACCTCCTTTTCAAGTGCCGTTTTTTTTAAAGTGCATGTTTTTTCATCTACTTTCATAATCTATGATCAGATTTCAGAGATTTTGAGTGGAAATTGTACTTTTAGGTATTGGTCTTATTTGGCCTATTAGGTACTTGTAAATTGCTTGGATCTTAGTTAGATCTCTTGCATTATCAGTTTGAGTCTCTTTTGGCCTTATTGAGGCAGTTGTAAAATTGTAATCAGAAGTCCACTTTGCCATTTTTTGCAAGTGGCCCATTGTATACGCACTAATTATAAAGTGCCAAATCATCACTTGTGGGAGGGGTTCTTTGATTGAGTGAATTTGGGGGGGTGTCTTGTGTGATTGTGCCTCTCTTTGTGCTCTTTCCATTTTTGTTGCAATGAGTCCTAATAAATTTCCACCTTTAACTCCACATAATTATGCATCATGGAAAATTAAAGTATGGAGTAAATTAATGGAAAAGGGTCTCACACATTACATAGATGGAACAATAATAGCACCACCTGATCCTAAGGCTGATCCAAATGCTCAATTAGAATGGCTCACAAAGAATTGCATGGCTCTTGGAACCTTGCGCAAGTATGTATCAAATGACCTCATTTTTCACATTGAGAAGTGTAAAACAATCAAAGAGGCTTGGGATATGTTTCAGAAATTGTATGGTCAAGTTGATGAAATCAAAGGCTATCAGATTGACAATGAGCTCACCAACTTGGATCCCAAGAGTTTTGATACAATCCAAGATTATGTCACCAAAGCAAATGAGCTAAGAGCAAAGCTTAAGGATTGTGGAATTGACAAAAAGGATGCTCAGTTGTTATTCAACTTGTTGGACAAGCTTGGACCAGAATATGCAGCATTTGTGTCTAGCTTCCAAACTCATTGTTTGACAGTGGGGAGTTCTTATGTTATTCCTTCATTTGATGCTTTCACAGAAATGTTAATATTGGAACAATCTAAGTTGTTGAACATGGGGTTTCTCAAGTCTTCAAAGTCCAAGGCTTTGGTGGCTAATCAAGGGAATCAAGGAATTCAAGGCAAAGATTCCAACAAGAAGAAGAAGCACTCTAAGTCTAAGCCACACTAGGAAAAAGGACAATCATCCTCTCCAGCACAAGGCAATTTTTCATCCTCTTCCAAGAAGGGGACACCACCTAAGAAGGATAAACCAACTTGTGCATATTGCAAGAAGTATGGTCATGATGAGCATTGATGCCACGCAAAGCAAGTTGATGAGTTAACCAATCTTCTTAAGAAAAACAACATCAACTTGCCATCTGCCTACACAAAGAAGGATTCATCTCCTTCCTCTTCCTCACAGTCTAAGGGAAAAGGGCAAGCATTTGTGGCTACAACAAGTTCTTCACAGCAATGGATACTTGACTCGGGTGCCTCATATCACATGGGTTCTACAAAGGAGCAGTTTTCTTCATTGGAGCCATCTAAGGTACCTCACATTTACATAAGTCATGATACACAAGTAGAGGTTGAAGGGAAAGGTTTAGTTGACATGGATGATGGAACATTTGAGAATTTTCTCTATGTTCCTAACTTGTCTACCAACCTTCTCTCCATCTACCAAATCACTCACTTTGGGAATGGGAAAAAGGTTGAGTTTACACCAGATTTAGTTGTGGTAAAGGAACTTGATGATGATGCCTTAGTAGCAGTGGGACAAGTCAATGACAACTCAAGGCTTTATTCATTCTCCCACTTTGTGCCAAGTTCACCTTCTAGGGCCTTGCTTACTCATTCAAATTCAGAAAGTAAGCTATGGCATGAGCGGTTTGGTCACCTCAACTACCGCTATCTTCAGTAGCTAAGCACTAAAGACATGGTCACAGGTCTACCTCGAATCTATTTTTCAGAGGGTGTATGTTCAGGTTGTTCCATAGGCAAGCATCCTGAAGAGAAGTTTGATAAAGGGAAAGCTTGGAGAGCTTTGGAAGTTTTTCAACTTGTTCATAGTGATGTAGTAGGTCCATTTCCAACACCTTCATTTAGTAAGGCCCGCTATGTTCTCACCTTCATTGATGACTACTCCAACTTCACTTGGGTCTACTTTCTCATTCATAAGAGTGAAGTATTTGATAGATTTTAGGACTTCAAGACTCGTGTGGAGAAGCAATCAGGGAAAGTGGTCAAGATTCTTCGCATAGATAATGGAAGGGAATATGTGAACAAAAGACTTGAGGATTTTTGTACATTTGAGGGGATTGATCTTCAGCATTCTATCGCATACACTCCACAGCAGAATGGGGTTGCAGAATGCAAGAATAGAACTCTCAAAGAAATGGCTAGCTGTATGATACATGCATGTTCTCTTGATCCCACCTTTTGGGCAGAGGCTATCAGTTGTGCCACACACATCCAGAATCGGGTTCCTCACAAAGCTTTGCAAGGTATTACTCCTTTTGAAGCTTGGGCTGGTAGGAAACCGATTGTGAGACATTTTAGAGTCTTTGGGTGTCTAGCATGGGCTCGCATACCTCCGCAGAAATGCAAGGCATTGGAACCTCAGAGTCGGCCTTACATATTTGTTGGATATCCTAAGGGTGTTAAGGCATACAGATTGATGGATCTAGAGAAACATGAGGTATTCATTGAGAGGAGTTTTCACTTTGAGGAAAGCTCTCCTAGCTTAGCCTCTCTACCTCCTCCACCTTCCTCCATTATGGATAGTGATGTTAGTGATTCAGATGATGAGACTCCTACAACTCCAACTCGCAGGGTTACACCTCCGTAGGGTCCACTTGCAGTTGAGGAGCCTCGTTCTCCACCTCCACCAAGACCTCATTGGGCTCGACAGACACTTGAGTCAGGTTCTCTTGTTGGGGATCCTACAGATACACGGAGAACTCGATCACAACATCAAGATCTTCCACATGCATTCATTGCTACCGCTTCTGATCCACAGACATTTAGGGAAGCATCAGGGGTTCCTGAGTGGGACCAAGCTATGGAGGAAGAGTCTAGTTCCTTGATGAGGAACAACACATGGGATTTAGTCCATCTCCCTAAGGGGAGAAAGATGGTTCGATGTAAGTGGATCTATCAGACCAAGTTTGTAGCGGATGGTAGTGTGGATAAGTATAAGGCTTGGCTTGTTGCGAAAGGTTTTTCTCAGGTTGCAGGTGTTGACTATACTAAGACCTTTGCACCCATAGCCAAGATGAACTCCATTCGTTTGACACTTGCTATTGCTGCAGCTCATGGTTGGGTTGTACATCAGATGGATGTGAAGAGTGCTTTTCTTCATGGTGATCTTGATGAGGAGATTTATATGGAGCAGCCACAGGGTTTCATCTAGGAGACATCCTTGGTTTGCAGACTAAGGAAATCTCTCTATGGCCTTAAGCAGGCCCCCAGGGCTTGGTACGCCAAGATGGATTCCTTTCTTCTCTCCGCAGGTTTCACCAGGTGTCATTCTGATCTGATTGTCTACATTTTGTGACAGGATGACTCTCACTTGATACTTGTGCTCTATGTTGATGACTTGATCATTACAGGGAGTACTTCATCCATCATTAGCATGGTCAAATCTGCTTTTCATGATAGATTTGCTATGACTGACTTGGGTCTTTTGCACTACTTTCTCAGGATAGAGATTTCACAGTCACCTTTCGGGATTACACTATCGCAGCCCAAGTATGCTCTTGATCTACTTGCATGCTTTCATATGGCTGATTGTAAGCCTTCCCCGACTCCCTTTCTTTCAGGAGTCAAGCTTGAGGCTCAGTGTTCTTCTCCACCAGTTGATGCCACTTTGTATCGTCAGCTTGTGGGTAGTCTCATCTACTTGACTCATACACGCCCTGATATTTCATTTGCAGTTGGCATGGTTTCCCGGTTCATGCAGGAACCACATGAGCTTCATTGGAAAGCTACCAAATGCATCCTTCATTACATCCAGGGTACACATCACTATGGGATTCACTATGCAGTAGGCACAGGACTTCGCTTGGTTGGTTACACAGACTCCGATTGGGCTGGTGATCTTGATGATCGTAAGTCTACCTCTGGTTACAGTTTTCACCTTGGTTTGGGCCCCATTTGTTGGTAGAGCAAGAAGCAACATGCTATTTCTCTCTCTTCGACTGAGGCTGAGTATTGAGGCACTATTAATGCAGTAACTGAGACCATTTGGCTCCAACAGATTCTCATAGAGTTTGGATTCACCACTCCACGACTGACAATTCTACATTGTGACAATCAGAGTGCTATTGCAATCTCGAAGAACCCGATCCAGCACCAGTAGACCAAACACATCAAGATTCATATGCACTATATCTGAGAGCTCATCCAGGAGTAGGTCATTGATTTGCAGTATTGTCCTACAGCAAAGCAGGTTGCTGACATATTCACCAAACCTTTCACCGAGAGTAAGTTCCAGTAGTTGCGAGCTCTCTTAGGGGTGCGGGATGTGTCATTAGGGGGGGTCAGCTAACTTCTCCTTCCTCTCTTATGGGGGGGACTTTTTCCTCTTTGAGGTTTTGTCCTTCTTCTTTGAGAGTCTTTTGTACATTCATCTCTCTTTTGGGGGGGAGTTTTTTCCCATTGGGTTTTCTCCCTTTCTCCGTTTGTGCAAGATTGCATTGCATAGTTTTGCTTGCATTTGCATATTGTACATGGGTACCTATCATGGCCTAGTAGCCGAGACCCATCTTGCATTGTTGACTTGAGTCTTCATTCCCCTAAGTTTCACTTGAGGGGGGGTGTTGGTGTAAATAAATATTCATTTTGGATATTATTACACTTACTTAAGTTAACTTAGGATAATGCATCTATTCGTAGTTTGGATTTGAGACACTTAGGGAAGTGTGCACATAGGGATAGAGCTTGTAGGAGAAATTCCACCTTTTGTGGTCTTAATTTTGTTGTTACACTCCACATTCGGTGGGTCATCCACCTCTTGTGGAATATTATATTATTTCTCCTACCTACCCCTAGTATTTCTTACCTACCCTTGTTTTTCATTGAGACACATGTCATATTTGTGTGCTCATACATCCATATGGCCTTGCCTATATAAGCAAGCCTATATTCATTGTATTGGTTAATCCAGTTGATCATTTGCAAATTGATGAGAATACAGTTTGTTCTTGTCATTCTATTGTCTCTTTTTATGCTTTTCATTGTGCCCTTGATCTTGGCAAAATCCTACGCTGACAAATAGGGGTAAAGGGACCATTTTCCCAACTATTACCATGGCACATCATTTTGTGATCACTAAAGGTGGTTGGAAGTATTTTGAAGAATTCCTTAAACCATATAGATTGTCAATTGCCATTTCAAGATGTACAGACCCTAAAGACTTTTTCAATGACATGTTTAGGAAGAGAGCAGTTTGTAAAGGTAGGCCTCACCAATTTCACTTCCCTGAAGATCTAATTAGGAATGAATTCAATTTGGATGAGCAAGAACCGAGGAAAGAGAAGTGGGTTGCATATAAAAGGGCTCTTGACTTCATTCATCAATTTGATAGTAGTTATGACCCTCTTTCTAGTTTCAATCCCTTTGAGGAGAAAATCAAATTCTTGATTCTTTATTTTGAAGACCTCATGCAAAAATTGAAAGAAAAGAGGGAGGCTATAACGAGAAATGATCCTGATAGGGTTAAATTGGTTCTAGCTAATCCTGCCTTTGCTTAGGCTATCCCACCTGGTGATTATGTAATGCACAAGAAATCAAGATACAGTGTGATGATGCCAATGACAGGTGAGCCTTCCACTTCAAGAGGGAAAAGAGAAGTTGAGGATGTCATTGACATCCAAGACTCCCATAAAAGGCAAAGAGAGGTGAAGGAAGTGCAAACAAAGGAGCCTCTGTATTCTCCATCTCAGTCCCCTATCCACATAGGAGATGAGCAGGCGGTGGTTGAGCAGTTGTTACAGTTAGGGAGTCTCGAGGAGATTGCCTACACATATGAGGAGACATAGGAGGGGATGCCAGAAGGGCCACCTAGTGCTGAAATGAACTTGACTGATGGTGAGCTCAAAGGTAAAGAGTTAGACCTTACTGTCAAGCAAGCCAGTGAGGAGTTCCTCGTTGATAGTAACTTTGTTACAATAGGGGCCTTCATGTAGTTTGTATGGAAGCAAAACATGGAACAATTCAAAGCCAAATGTTAACAAAGGAAGACTGAGCATCCTCATAGAGATGTAACTCAGGTAGAGGAAGAGGTGAAACAAGAGATGATTGAAGAGTTCAAGACCATTACCCATGAAAATGGAAGAGAGATGGTATCAAAAGCTAGTGTTTTAATCCTCCCTGAGTGAGATATAGCTGATGCTCTAGTACTTGAAGTAGTCAGAAAGGAAACTAAACCCATGGAAGGAGTGACCTTCAGCAGAGATAATTCTGCTTTAGTCATGTGGTCACTAAAGAAGGAAAGATGTATCAGATTCTAGTCTCCTAGGAGGCATGATTGTAAAAAGAGTCCAAGATACAGGAGTGGTGGAAGATGCAAGCACAGTCTTGGAAACTGCAAAGTTCAATGCAGCAGTGGCAGAAAAAGAGGCGAAAGAAAAGGCTAATCTCCAATTGAAATTGGAAACAATCTTAAAGGCTTACAATGAGGCCAAAGAAGGAGTAGCCAACAGAGATAGTATTATTGCTAGACTTCAGAGTCAGTTGGCAGGTTAGCACCATCCAGGTGAATCTTCTACTCTTATGATAGCCTCTTCTCTAGCAAGACCTCCACCTATAAGTCCTATCATAAAATATCCCCCTTCTCCTATGCCTTGTGGTTTCCAATCAGTTGAAACTGTTCAACATGAGTTGGAGAAGTTGAAATAGGCTCAAGCCCTGTTTGCAAGCAAATATGAGGAAAAGGTAAAAGCTACAATTTTGAAGTTTGCTGATTCAGTTAGGCCCTCTGTCACTCACATTTCTATGAAGAGGATTCTGAATATTTTGACCAAATTAAGAGAAGATGAAACCACCTTGGAACCAATTTTTAATAAGTGGATGTCTAGAGGTAAGGAGTTAGAGCTCATGTGTTTATCCCATGCAGATGCAGAGGCAAATGACAATCTCAGGTCCACTAATGAATTCATAAAAGAAATGAATATACTCTCAAAAGAAAAGGCAAGTGTAAAAAGAAAGGCCCAATTATATAGAAAGGAATATTCTAATCACAAGTATGAGATGTTTCCAGGGGGTTTTGCTGGTCCAACTCAGTTAAAAGAGGAGAAAGCATGGCTGGAAGAGCTGGACCATAACTTGTCCAAAAGGGTAAATGAAATCATTAACACTAATGACACATCCTTATTTGTCAAGACAATTGAAGAGATTGAAAAGGTGAAACCACATTATAGTTTCATAGAAACAAAAATTGGTCAATTAAGGGTTACTCGGAAAAGGCTAGAAGGAATGAAGAAAAATATTTTCAACTTCTCTTGGCCGAATGATGACATGTTCCAGGAATGGAAGGATAAATATGCCAGGCAAAAAGAAGAAGTTCCCAAATAGTTAGAAGATGTTGCAATGGGACAACAAGTTGAAGAGGTCGTTGATACCAAAAAGGACTTGTAACTGTTTCTTGGAGAAAATTGTGATTTGTAAGAAACTTTTCTTAGGTTTGTCTGAAGCTTGTATGTAGCCATAATGTTATAAATGGATACCAGGACTATTATAAAAGAGGGATCACAAGAATTTTGTAAAGAAACTATGGAAAAATATATTAAGGACCCTTTTTTTGTGGTTTTAAGGAGATTGCTCTGAGTTATGTAATATTTTTAGGAATGAATATGAATATACAGATCAAAGTTTTAGGCCTAAAATTCCTTTGTCTTCTGGTGTGCAATCTTTAGTTTGCTGGTTTTATTTGGATAGTCTAGGGTTGTTTGAATGAGCATGGATTGTAATGCAATCTTATAGATGTTATATCTAGCTTTTCTCTTTAGGAGAGGGATTAAATGTGCATGAAATACTTCTATCAGCAAGTCTATTGTTTGTTTCTATGAATCTGATGAATTGTTTTAGTTAAATCAGAGAGGACCTATGTATATGTTAGGCATGTATGGGTTCATAAAATCCAAAATGATGAGATGTATGAGAGTGCTTAGTTTTGAGAATTATTGTTTGATTTAGGTGACTTGGTGGCCCGGATAAGGCACTAGTATCAGATTGTAGGATTTTCTTTCTATCTTTTCTTGAAGATCAATACTGAAAATGAATGCAAGTTTTTCCTTTAGTGTTTCAGTTTCATTGAGGTGATGAAGTCCGCAGGTTTTTTAGCACTAGTTTACTATGGATCTCAATTTTAAAGTATGAAGATATTCACAGAAGGTATACCCACCTAAACTCTGGATAAGTTCAAAGTGTAGAAGGTCTCAAAACCTTGTTATATGTTACTCTTGAGTTCCATTTCCCTGATCTTTTCATATGTAGATAGAGTTTTTTTATTTCTTACAGGAAGGATAGAAGGGAAATCAAAATTTGAGACTAACAACGTGCTTGTCTTCTTTGGTTGTATCCTACCTTAAATCAATTGCTCCTCACAAGGCATGTGCAATCTCTTTGACGTAGGGGCATACACTCTGCTCACGACTCACTCTCTTGATACTTAAAGCTATTTTCATGACTCATTGTAAGAGAACCTTACTAGTTGCAGTCATGGTTCTCTCCTTCTCTCTCATGATATTCCCTTTTACCTTATCATTAAATCCATATGATCCTGAATTCCACTAGGGGCTTGGTGAATCTTGCCTCTTTGACATAGTGAAATTCTTTCAATCTGAATTCCTTGCACTTTAGCAGTTGTATTTGCATAAGCTCATACTTCTACTAAATTGGGGGCTAAATGTAATGTCCTAAAATTGAACCCCTTAAGATTTTCAACTGCATTTGGGTCTTTTCCTTAGTGTTTGTTCCCCTTGGCTTGATCAGAGACCTGATTATGCTCATACACATAACAAAACACCATGCAATTCATCGATAAATGATGCATGCACCTTGATCATGCCCCAAATTAGGCCAGGACTAGGGTGTGGCACCCCGGTACCCCTTAATAGTGGCCTATCTTGATCCCCTTTCCCTTTCCTAACTCAAATTTGTAGCGGGAAAATCCCCTCTATGTCGACTCAAGTTGGAAAATCAGTAAATTATCCTACAGGCAAGTATATAAGAGGAATTTCCCCTCTCATTTGACATAACACAACATCTAACAGAGGTCATTATCAAGTATCCAAGACATCAAGCATTCAAGAGAAATTGAGCATTTTCATTCTTCCTTCAAGCTTTGGAGCAACAGTAGAGTCAAGATTTCAAGTGTTGAAGAGGAGATCATCTTCCTAATCATAATTCCATGTGGAGGCAAACACAACTGCATAAGGAGGTATAAGCATTTCATTTTCAAGCAATTTAAAATCCCATCAAAGAGGAGGATTTCTACTTTCAGTCATTTCAATTACATTAATTCAATCACTTGGTTAATTCCAAAAGTGGGGTTTGACCTAAAGGAAAACCCCTATTCCCAACGCATTTCCATTTCCTTCTGTGTGCAGAAAGTAGGCATGCAATTGTATTTCTAGAATTATGTTTTATTTGTAAAGATGGAAAGACCATTTTCGACATGCTAAAATTTTAGAGGACCAAGTTGGGAGAAACCTGGTCTAAACAAATGGTCCTTGTGACTTTTGGAAAATTTTGCAGAGCAGCTCTTAATCATCTCAAACTTCTCAGATCGACGTGCACGATTGAATCCGAAATCTGTAGCTCGATGTTTTCTAATACTTTGTCTTTATTTCTAGCACTTAGTTCTAATTCAATTAATCAACTTAGAAAAGAGGGTCAATCACATTCCAATCATAACCAATATGCTTAGTATGTAGTCCTTGCATCATTTAGGATTGGATCTAGTAGATTAATTCCCTCTTTTGGATGTAAAGTCTCCTCAAGTGAAAATTGAGCTTAGTGAATCCTCCCCTTCTATGTAGAGAATTGGGTAAGCCCCCAATTTTCCACTTTACAAAAATATTTAGCACTTCAAGAAAATAAAATATCCTAAGCACAAAACACACATGTATTCCCATAAAGAAATATTAAATGTGAGAAAAGACATCTAGATATTGTTGCAATCAATGAACACTAAGAGAGGGGGTGAATCAGTGTTCTGCAAATTTTGAATTTGTTAATCTGATACTTTAACCACTAGATGAGCAACAAAGAAGGCAAAGTGCAAAAACATAGAACAAGTAACCATGCAACCATAACACCAAGATATTTTTTTTCGTGGAAACCCAAATGGGAAAAACAATGGTGGGATTTGAACCCACAATATTATTCCAATATGGCTAGTAGCAAAATAATATTACATAAGGGTAATGCACTTGAATTCAGGCATACTGCCTAGATTTCACTACTCAAGTTAAAAAATAGGGCTACAACTATGGAGGAAGGATCACTTCCTTACAAGAGATTAGAAACTGATTACAATAAGTGAAGAAGTAGAAAATAGCATATCACTATGCCAAATATCAGTTTTGGTTAGGCACAAAATGATCCGCTATACTGTTCTGATAAATTGCTCTATTTAGCTTTGTTCTTCTCTACCAAATCAGCATAATTCTGAGTGCGCACGTGAAATTGCATTCAACTTCAAAAATACCACACAGATTATATCCAACACCTAATCAATTAACCCAAACGGTCTTATATATTCAGACACTCAAAGTTAATCACCCACAAGTCGGCTTCACCAAATATCAAAAATGAAAATTGTAGTTGCAATTCGGCTTACATCTATTGTGGAACCATATACCAGACTAGAAGTACATGATCATATGCTTCCTATAGGTCTCACATATCAATCCAAAAACATTTCCAATCATCCAAAACAACTTAGAGAATCTGGTCACATGATACACCACCAAACATGAAGAGTACTCAGTTTTACTGTTCTTCTGAATACCAAACCTTCAAGAAGGCATAGGAGTCCATGCTAGAGGGTGTATTGAAATGATAATATTATTCTTATACCTAGCCAATATACTGCTTCATGAGAAATCATAAAACTATATGTTGAGCTGCACTGACAAACTTAATCTAGAATTACCATATTCAAGACATCCACTTAGCCTATAATTCATACCGGTTCAGGTCAGTAGACTGAGTTGTTGGTATTTTGGTATGGTTTTGTCATTGATGTTAACACCTACTAACACTTATCAACTCTAGCACTTTGGAGAATCAGCAACATTCACCGGCAAGAAAATGACTCATGCACAGTCACCGGTATCTAATACACAGACAGGATATAATGATCACCGACACTTGGAATGGCATGGAAAACACTTGGTTATGTTGAAGACATCGTTTGGACACTTTGTCTTGGAGACTTGTTTTTTGGCATATTCATATTAGCATATTTGTTGTTATCGGCAAATTGGTCTAGGTTATACACCAATGGGATTATCATTTCCAGATCAACATGGCACCCTATAGAGATGATTTATTATTGTTGTAAATGCATCAAGTCAACATGTTGTATCGGTTATTGTTTTAATTATAAATTGATTATATTGTAATATCCTTTAGAGCCGACCTACTAAAATTGGTCCTAGGTAATGATATAAATGTAAGATCTTATTTGTAAGATCGAATATGGAATGCGAAGAAGAATTGTGTGAAGGTATATGCGAGAATAAGCAGAGCTATACACGTAGACATCATTTGAAGGTGAAGCAAGGTTTTTGTGGAAGCATATCAGAACTACACCGGTAATGAATCCAGCATATGAAGATTCTATTTTGAGAAGTACATCCTTATTGGATTTAATCATCCAATTGTAGTCAGTGTGACTCCTATTTTGTGTTTGAGCAGTGAGCTCTAGGTGCTTGGCCTTTCTGCATGTGCAAACCCCATTTGTATACACTTACTATCTACAGTAGTATCATCTGATTGTGGGTAAGGTTTCCCACCATGGTTTTTCCCCTCATAGGGTTTCCATGTACAAATATTGGTGTTATGTGTTGTGGATGACTTTGACTTTTGTTTCATGCATTAATCTTTACTGGTATTGCAATTAACTTATAAAACTGTCAACCGACATAAAAGACTGGTTTACCGGTATTCAGCATTAAGTTGGTTAAGTTGTTTTTGGTTTGAATTTATTTGACAACTGATTCACCCTCCCCTCTTAGTTGTCTCTGGGACCTAACAATTGGTATCAGAGCCTAGTCCTCTTTTACAGAAGTTTAACAGCTTGAGGAGATGCAATGTCTGCTAAGTATTTCAGGAAGGACAGTCCTAAACTTGATGGAACCAACTATGGCACATGGAAAATCAGAATGGAGACACATCTGAATTGCATTGGAAAGGACATCTGGGATGTTACAAATAATGGCTATACAACTCCTACAACCAGTCAACCTAATCCACCAAACTTAGCTAAAGATGAGGAAAATGATTGCAAAGCTAGAGAAGCACTTTTGAGTGCATTATCAGATCAGCAAATCATGGGATTATCAAATAGATCAATTGATAAAGCTATTTGGGATCATCTAGAAACATTGAATGAAGGAGATTCCACAATCAAAATTGCAAAACTTGAAAGCTTTCGGGTCAGGTATGAAAATCTAAAAATGGAAGAAGATGAAAGGAATTCTGCTTTTATGGAAAGAGTTAATGAAATTGTTTTGGGTATTAAATGTTGTGGAGGAACCTTAAGTGAAGATGAAATTATTTCAAAAGTTTTAAGAGGATTTCCACCTACATATAAAATGAAGGTTACTACTATAAATGAGTTAAGAACAATGCCTAATACATCAGTAACTAGGGATACATTGATTGGAAAACTCTCAGCTTTTGAAATTGAGGAATTTGATCCTATTGCTACTATAAAGACAGATTTAGCCTTCAAAGCATCAACATCTTCTACACCATCATTTGAAAAATCTGATTGGAAAGCCTTTTATGCAAGAGAACTTGAGGAAAGTAGGAGAAAAAATGAAGAACTTGAAGAACTTGAAGTAGTATTTGCAAGGAAAATGCCTAATGGTCCAGTTGGAAGTAAGTATTAAGGTAAAGCACCCTTTAAATGCTTTAACTATAATAAGATTGGTCATATGGCTTCTAGATGCCCTGATAGACATGCTAGACTAAGAGAAGAAGCTAGAAGAACATACAAGCCTAACCCTGAATATCAGAGATACAGATTTAAGAAGAATAAAGACAAATCTTGTTATCTTGCTGATGAAGGAGTGACTGATGATTCTCATGAGGATCCAACAGACAATGGATGGGATTTTGTTGCTATAACAGAAGACCAACCGGCACCTACCATTGAACCGGTAGAGCAGGCCCTGACAGCTAAAGTTGAAGCAAAGGATGAATGGATCATTGATTCAGGATGCTCACATCATATGACTGGAGATAAAAGTAAATTCTTGAACTTCCAAGAATATAATGGAGGCTTAGTGAGATTTGGAGATGATAAAGCTTGTCTAATCAAAGGTAAAGGTACAATATCTCTTAATGGTAAGCATAATACTAAAAATGTTTACTATGTTGAAGGTTTAAAGCATAATCTTTTAAGTTTTGGTTAATTAGTTGAAAAAGGATTTCAGTTACAATTCAAAAATGGAAAATGCAAAATCATGAATAGAACTGGTTTAGAAATTGCAACTAGTAATCAAACTAGAGGTAATATCTTTCATTTGAATAATAGTGAAAAGACATGCTTGATTGCACATATTGATGAAAGTTGGCTATGGCATAAGAGACTCTGTCATGTAAACTTTCATTGCATCATAAAAATCAGTACTACTAAGGCAGTTAGAGATTTACCTAAAATTGTCAAACCTCACAATACAGTATGTAAGGAATGTCAATTTGGAAAACAAGTTAGAGATACTTTTAAAAGTATTCCAAAAAAATAAAATAATGCTCTTGACTTAATCCATACTAATTTATGTGGTCCAGCTACAACTAAAAGTTTGCAAGGTGATAGATATTTCATGCTAATCATTGATGACTACTCTAGAATGTGTTGGGTTACTTTTCTCAGAGAAAAATCAGAAGCACTTGGAAAGTTCAATCCGTTCAAAGCATTGGTAGAAAATGAAACTGGTAAGAAAATCAAATGTCTAAGATCAGATCAAGGAGGAGAATTTACATCTAAGAAATTTAATGCATTCTATGAAGTGAATGGAATCAAAAGATAGCTATCAGCACCTCGGACACCACAACAGAATGGAGTTGTTGAAAGGAAAAACAAAACTATCTTGGATGTAGCAAGAAGTATGTTATCAAAAGAAAATCTACCACATGTGTATTGGAGAGAGGCAGTAAGTACAACAGTCTATATATTCAACAAAGTTCACATCAAAGGTGAAACCGGTAAGACCCCTCATGAACTATGGTTTGGTATTACTCCTACTCTTAAATACTTCAGAATATTTGGAAGTAAATGCTATATTAGAAGAGATGAGTAAATTGGGAAATTTGATCCTAGAAGTGATGAAGGAATATTTCTTGGTTATTCATCTAAGTGTAAGGCATATAGATGTTTTAACAAAAGATTGCAGAAAATTGTTGAGAGTACAAATGTGAAGATTGATGAACAATTTAGAGGAACTTTAAGGTACATAGATTTTGAACCGGCAACATAAATTCTGACAAATGAACCTACACTGAACCCACTGGTATAGAATGAAGATCTAGTTACACCAATATCATCTGAAAATTCCACAATAACTGAGGAACAACAGCAAACAAAGACACCCCGATATGTAAGACTGAATCACTTTGGAGATCAGATAATTGGAAACATGTATAAAGGAGTTATGACAAGAGGAAGATTGGAAAATGAAGATGTATGTCTTATTTCTCAAATTGAACCATCATCAATTAATGAGGCATGTTAATATAAATAGTGGATTAAAGTTATGGAAGAATAATTAGAGCAAATTGAGAAGAATAACACTTGGACATTAGTTCCTCGGCCTAAAGATAAAAATGTAATTGGAACCAAATGGGTATTCAAAAACAAACTTAATGAAGATGGTACAGTTATCATAAATAAAGCAAGACTAGTGTGTAAGGGATATTCTCAAAAAGAGGGAATTGATTATAATGAGACCTTTGCACCGGTAGCTAGAATTAAGGCAGTCAGATTATTTTTGTCTTTTGTAGCACATAAGAACTACAAAGTATATCAAATGGATATTAAATGTGCATTTCTAAATGGAGATCTTGAAGAAGAAGTTTACATTGAACAACCTGATGGATTTTCTTTGACAAATAACAAAGATATGGTTTGCAGGTTAAGGAAATCTTTGTATGGGTTGAAGCAAGTTCCAAGAGCTTGGTATGCAAGATTGGATAAGTATCTTTTGAAGATTGGTTTTTCTAAAGGTAATGCTGACAACAACTTATATTATAAAGTGACTAATGATGACATCTTGGTTATAGAAGTTTATGTTGATGATATAATCTTTGGAGGAGAAGATGGATTATGTAAAGAATTTTCTATTGAAATGCAACAAGAATTTGAAATGTCTATGATTGGAGAGATAAAATTCTTTTTATGATTGCAGATTTCACAGACTAATAAAGGTATATTCTTGAGTCAATCCAAGTACTTGAAGGAGTTATTAAAGAAATTTGGTATGGAGAACTCTAAACCGGTAAGCACACCTATGACTAAAAATGACAAATTATCACAAAGGGATGAATCTACACCTGTTAATCTAACTAGATACAAATCTATGATAGGAGGTTTACTGTATTTGACAAAAACAAGACCTGATATCATGAATGCAGTATGTATTGTTTCAAGATTTTACAGTAATCCTAGAGAAAATCATGAATCAGCAGTAAAAAGGATTTTCTGGTACTTTCAAAGCACAACAAATCTTGGATTATGGTATCCTAGAGATGAAAACTTTGAATTATGTGCATACACAGATGCAAATTGGGAAAGAGATGTGGATGATAGAAAAAGCACCATCGACGGAGCATTTTTTCTTGGAAACATACTAGTTTCTTGGTTGAGTAAGAAACAAAGTTGTACATCCTAATCAACAGCAGAATCAAAATATGTTGCAGCATCAACTAACTGTACACATGTACTATGGCTTAAAAAAATGTTGAAAGACATAAAGGTAAAATGCAAGGAACCTATAACTATCTATTGTGATAACACTGCAGTAATTGATATATCTAAGAATCCGGTACTACATTCTAAAACCAAACATGTTTCTATCAAACTGAATTTTCTAAGGGAGAATGTTGAAGCAAAAGAAATAAAACTGGTTTATGTGAATACTAAAGAGCAGATTGCAGATATTTTTACTAAACCTCTGCCTAAGGATACTTTTGAATATCTTAGAGATCAGCTTGGGGTCATACCCCCACCGGTAGATACTTAGGAAGTTGATGTTTGTCATCAACCGATAGAATTAACAGAGAAATATTTTACTCTGACTTTGATGAGGAAGCTACTTCTCAAGGGGAGTAGTTGGTATACTGAATTGGTTGGTATTTTGTATCTGAAAAATGTTTTTACTTTGGCAATTGATGTCAAAGGGGGAGAGATTGCTATGGAAAAACACAAGGAAACACATGTCACTCTAAGGGGGAGAGATTATTTATATCTGAATTTTTTTATTTCTGGTTATGATCTCTTTTGGGAGATTGTTGGCTTTTGTTGTCTTTTGGTATTTGGCATTTCCATTTTGGCACTTTGATGGTTTTTCCATCTTGTGTTGCCATCGATGCCAAAGGGGGAGATTGTTGGTATTTTGGTATAGTTTTGTCATTGATGTCAACACCTACTAACACTTATCAACTCTGGCACTTTGGAGAATCAGCAACATTCGTCGGCAAGCAAATCACTCATGCACAGTCACCGATATCTAATACACTGGCAAGATATAATGATCACTGATACTTGGAATGGCATGAAAAACACTTGGTTAAGTCGAAGACATCATTTGGACACTTTGTCTTGGAGACTTGTTTTTTTGGCATATTCGTATTAGTATATTTGTCATTACCAGCAAATTGGTCCAGGTTATACACTGATAAAATTATCATTTCCAGATCAGCATGGCACACTATGGAGATGATTTATTATTGTTGTAAATGCATCAAGTTGACATGTTGTATCGGTTATTACATCGGTTATTGTTTTAATTATAAATTGATTTTATTGTAATATCCTTTAGAGCCAACCTACTAAAATTGGTCCTAGGTTATGATATAAATGTAAGATCTTATTTGTAAGATCAAATGTGGAATGCGAAGAAGAATTGTGTGAAGGTATATGCAAGAATAAGCAGAGCTATACATGCAGACATCATTTGAAGATGAAGCAATGTTTTTGTGAAAGCATATCAGAACTATTTTGAGCAGTACATCCTTATTGGATTTAACCATCCAATTGTAGTTAGTGTGACTCCTATTTTGTGTTTGAGCAGTGAGCTCTAGGCGCTTGGCCTTTCTGCATGTGCAGACCCCATTTGTATACACTTACTATATGTAGTAGTATCATCTGATTGTGGGTAAGGTTTCCTATCGTGTTTTTTCCCCTTACAGGGTTTCCACATATAAATATTGGTGTTATGTGTTGTGGATGACTTTGTCTTTTGTTTCATGCATTAATCTTTACCGGTATTGCAATTAACTGATAAAACTGTCAACCGGTATAAAAGACTGGTTTACCAGTATTCAACATTAAGTTGGTTAAGTTTTTTTTGGTTTGAATTTATTTCACAACTAATTCACCCCCCCCCCTCTCAATTGTCTCCGGGACCTAACATGAGTCACCATCAATAACAACTGCTAAGAATCTACAAGCACTAGGCACCATCAATCTTCATCGGAGCATCACTAGAATAACAAAGGTCAATAATCTCCCCCTTTGGCATTGATGGAAACATAGGTGAAAAATGATAAGTATCCAAAATTTGCAAGACACCAAAAATATAAACTCTACATTTAATCTGACTGACTCCCCCTGAACGACTTACTCCATTTTTCACTTATCTCTCTCCCCCTTTGACATTAATTGCAAAGGGAGGGAATCCACCAAAACTTATATACAAAATAATGAATGAATGAACTTGATTATGTTAAGTTAAAGATGTCAGAGTAAGTCAACTGTAAGGATTTCAGATACTTTCTATCCTCTCAGGAAACAATCAAAGACAATTTATTAGGGCATTGTACATAAATGCATGAATCTCAACACTCTGATGATCGGATTGTACTAGTTTACCTAAGGCATTTGTTGTATCTTGTTGCACTCCCACCAAGGTGTCCATCCAAGTAATTATCAAGATCCTCAATTCCCCTACTCTACTCAGCATTCTTTCCTTGTCATGATTTAGGCCCTTTATTTTATCAAAATAATCCAAAATTTGTGCTTCAGGGGAACTTGGGTAGACGGATTGAGGTGCAAAAGAATGACCAATACCAGATAGCTTGCTCTCAAGATTTCTTATTTGCTGATCAATGTCTGTAGTAAACTTGGATAAAAATAGACATGATTGGAAATTTTCTCGCTTTCATCTAATGCCTCTTCTACACTCTTCATTGTGGACTTTAGGCTCACTTAATCCCTCTCTACTTCTTTCAACTTTTCCTACAATCTTATCTCATTAAACCTTTTCTGTATAGATTCATCTGTACCCTTTTTTATTGATACAAAATTTGAGTTAACAACACTTAACAAGTTCTTAAGATTTCTAGAGGGAGAAGCACCATAATCTTGACAAAAATTGGGTAAAAACTTTTCCAAAACCTCAGTGGCAAGAGAGATGACCTCTTTATCTTCAGACTGAGATTTTAACAGATCTTCACTTTCCTTGATTTGATCTTGGGTGGCAAGTTTCAAAGCTTGAATAGAGGAAAGAGTGCTCAAATCAACTAGACTATGAGATAAGTCATCCTCTACATCAATATCCTTACCTTTATCAATAACAATTGTCGCATTCATGGTTACCAGATGTTTGTTTGTATGCTCATCACTCTTCTCCTTCTCAACCTCTACATTCATACTCTTTTCAACTTTTCCCATGTCCTCTAGTATCATTTTTGCAATCACTTCTATCTTAGGAGGGTCCTGAGCAGCTTCACCAGAGACATCTACAATTGGATTTTCAAAGGGTGCATCTAGTGTTGCATCTTTCTCAACAGACTTCTGGTCTACTTGACCATCGAAGACTTCTATATGTACTTCTAGAATGGAAGTGTCAAGATTATATCCTTCCAGGTGGGAGGCATCCTGAGGTTGATTTGCCTCATATCTCAGCTCAAGCTGCAAGAAGTCTATCATAATTTGTTATGTTTCTCTTGCAACTTCATCGATTTCATGAAGAATACTTCTATTAACTCTTCTCTTTCTCTTTAATTTTTCTTTTTTCCAATTTTAATAATCTTTCAACTTCATCCATAGATGGCTGAACAAGTACTCACCAAAACATACTCCTGCATTTCTTCATCTTTCCGACAAGCAGTATTTCTTTTGATATCAAGGATATCATACAACTCCTTAGATGAATTGGATGATAACTCAATTAGAGATCTATTGAAATTATTCATTTATAGTACAATTGCTTCCTTAATTTCTCTCCTCTCCTTATCATTCGCATTCTCATAATATACACCAGGAATTTTCAAATTTCCATCCTTAATGATTTCATTTGTTATATCTTCTAAGGATTTAGGAGTAATAATCTCAATCTTACCAGATTCCAAGGCTGCATCTATCTCATATTTTGGCTTCCTAGTTCCTTTAGAGTTTCCAGATGGCTCACCTTGAATCTTTGTTTTCTTAGAGGGTGGAGCATCACTAGATGGCTTTCTAATTACTTGAGTATAAGTAGTAGTCTTCTTGACTTTCCAAAATTCTTCATCTGACTCTGTCTCCTCCTCTCCTCTAGCCTACTACCTAGAAGGCTTCTCCTTTTTACTCTTCTCCACTCCATTGGTTAATATCGCAGGATTGGGCTTGGTTGGAGGAATTGGTTTCTTCACTCTAGAAATAGGTGCAAACTTACTAGGTTTAGCTTTGCGCTGCATAGAAGGGTTAGCTGGTTTGGGATATGGTTTGATTACATCCTCCTCCCTTATAATATTTTGTACTCTTTCCCTTTGTACATCTTCCTTTCTCAGTCCCGTTTAGTGTACAACAACTTCTACTTCCTTTCTGATCTTTCTTCTAGCATCAATGAATTTTTTATGCAGACTTAAGTCCTTTTCCTTGAAAGTACCAAATATTTCTTCTTTTGGATCTACTAGTTGGCCCAGTAGGTGTTGAGAATATTCTTCAAGTGTGATAGCGTCAACTTCATACCCCATGGGCATGATCCAAAATTTTTGAGGCTCAACTGATTCTATCTGACACCAATCTTTATCAACCATGAAACAAATAGTTTTATCATATTTCTTCACAATCTCCTTACGGATTCTTTCTCTTCTCTTCATGGTGGCTTGAAATATCTTGAAATAGACCCATAGTGAGGATATTCCCATTGTAGCATCTCCTATTCCCCACAATCCCTCCTTGATTTCCATTGACACTGGTCTATCATAGGCCCATTGGACCTTTCCTTTTATTCCAGGTATCTCATTCAAGAAATATAAGGCCAAACAAATAAGAAGAGACCCATACTTAAAGGTGTGCTTCTTCTCTTTCTTAATTTTTTTCAACTTACTCATCAATTCATTTAGAAGGATTATGCAAAGATCATACCTCTTGTCATCCTTGAACATTTGATATGCTGAATAAATTGTAGTTTTGAAGACAGTGTTCTATGTGCCTGATTGATAGACTTTGTAACCAACCACCATTGATACAAACCTCACATCATGCACCAAGATTTCACTGATAGTCATTTCTTTGTTATAAAACTTAGAACCAGTAGTGTCTACCACTATGTTATTCGATACTTTTCTCAGGCCAGGTACTTCACCGGTTTCACTTAGGTATGTTACAACTTGAATTGTCTGCTTAGTGATCTTATGAGGCCTATCAAGCCATATGAACTCGTCATGAACTTAACTGAGGATATACTAGATCCATTCTACTTCATCAAACAATGGGAAATGGATGAAATGCAAAAAACCTTTGTCCTGAAGAACCTTATATCTGGGTTTCAGGTTACCCAAGCTATCAGCCAAATGTTTGTTATACAAGGTCACTATATCATAATTGCCAAGCTCCTCAAGATCATAATCGATGTATGCCCTAATATCCTCATTGTAAAGAACGTCATAGGGTACCACAGAAAATGCTCCTTCCAGATCATCTTCGACAAACTTGAAGGGATGTTTCTTAAAAATAGGTCCTGTTTTATCCTTAATCTCAACAACCAATGGGGTAGAAAATCTAGATACTGATGCTATTTTAAATCTAGGGTTTAAAATGGATAGCTTCAGGGAGACAGATAAATACCTTTTAATTTAATCGAGCACAATAAATTGCTTCTGAATCGTTACAAGCTAGATTTTGATCGCCATATCTCTTTTCTTTACTATACTACTCTTTTCTCTTGATCGCATTGTTAAAAATAAATCTTTGAAATTTCATTTTTAACCTTGGAAAATCTAATTCTGTGTTGTAATAAATGCTTCAACCGGTTGCTATAATTTTCATGAAATTGCTTGCCCGAGCCTCAAATCTCCATCAAATCTTTCGGAGCACACATGATTTAAGCCTTCTACAACCTACCAAGATTGGCTACATATCAAATAAGAGGGGGTTTTATGAATCTGCATGTAAAATTACCCTAAGGCCAAAAATCCCTAGTTGTCGGATGAGATTCCATCACCAGATTCAAGTGTAGAGCCATTCTGCACATTGGAATCTTCTTTCTTTACCCACATTTTCTTATGATCTCTGATTTCATCTACTTTTGTTTATCCTTTCTCATATGATTTTCCTTTATTTACTAGACCATTATTCTTGTTTTTGTAGTATTTTGCAATGTGACCAGACTTGTTGCATGCATGGCAAACAACATTTCTCTACATATGTCTGAAATTCATCTCATTTGGTCTCATCTTGCATTGGTTGGAGATATGTCCGAACATCCCACAAGCATAATATCTCATGTTCTGAAAATTATTCATTACTGCTCTGCACATGTTTGACTTGTGACAAAAATTGTTGCATATGAAACATTGACCGATGTATGTGGTGAAAATGGATTAATGGAAAAAACAATATTGAAAGAATAACAAATATCCAACAAAAAAATCTTATCCTAACAATGAAAATGATCCACCATACACAAATAAATATACCTAAGACCATGCAAATAAACAAACTAAACCAAGATATACCATTCATAGGTCTAGTAGGGTTTCAATCTCCATTTCTTCTCATCTCCTTTTATCTTGTTTGATATATTTACTCTTGTTGGCCATTTGGTGGAATTGATTATGTCTTGCATTAATGTTTTTTCATTGATGTCAACACTAGTTGTTTGGATGCTTTACCAACACCCTTCTGGTCCCGGTAGGTTGACTAGTTTTTGGATAACTTGGATCCGGCAAGATACGGTAGACTCCAACATAATCTGGTGATGTAATTGGCTTGTTCATAATTATTATACTCATATTAGGTCTATTAGGTTTGATCTTGTGATTGGATGCTATCTTGCTTACATAGAAGATTGGTTTCTGGTTCCAGTGAGGGTTTCACCGGTAGAGCTTTTGGTGGAGATCTTTGATGCATTATATAATTGGTGTTGGTGCAACTTCTGATAGAGTTTAAGGATGTTGTTGGTGATCTTTTTTTATACTTGGAATTTGGAGATCATTTCTAAAGTATGTGGACCTATACTTGGTCCCGGTTGATCTAGGTTATGGAATGACATTGATGTAACGCATGGATAGGACCTATTGTTGTATTTCTGGGATATCATATGTGTGGATATTATTTGTTTTGGTCTAAGGATGACATGGTTTGTAATTATGTAATTGGTTTATTGTCTGGTGGTCGACTTGATTTTTATGGCCGAGGGTTTGTATATATAGATGTAAAATATCATTGTAGATCACCATTGTTATTGTAAGAGTTCATGGTCAAGGAATATAATGTGTGAATAATGTAATATCATTCAGGCAGAGGAGTTGGTCGATTATTGGAGATTGAATTGGGTTTATGTAAGATGATTTAGTCCTCTGGTATTGAGCTTAACTGGAATTGTACTTAGGCATAGGAGATGCTATCTTTTGCAATTCAACACCTCTTCGGATTGTAGTCTGGATTTGTATGTCGTCGGTGAGGCTCCTTTTGTGATGAGCAATGTGCTCTAGGTTGTTGGCCTTCCTACTAGTGTAGGCCCCTTCATTGTAAATTCACATACTTACTGCAAAAGTATTATCTAACTATGGGTAGGCTTCACAACATGGTTTTTCCCTTTATCGGGTTTTCCACGTACAAATCGTGGTGTTGTATGGATGGGTTTTATTCTGTGATTATTGTTTATGCTTTTTTGGATTAACTGCTATTCCGGTATTATTATTTTGGGTTCTGTTATTATTGTTTTAAATTACTAATGATTCTAGTAATCTATGACAACTGATTCACCCCCCCCTCTCAGTTTTCTTCCAATTATATGAACTATCTAATAATTGGTATTAGAGCTTTGGTCCACTCTACAAAAATCTTAACCGGTTGAGGAAGATCCTATGGAAACTAACAGTTCAATTTCATCCAGTTCTTCTGGAGCTTCTTTTGAAGGGATATACCGAGGCTTGAAGGAACCAATTATACAATATAGAAGATTCAGATGGAGACTCATCTAAGATGTCTTGGAAAAGAGATTTGGGAGATCACACCTAATGGTGTCACAACCTTTAATCCATGATCTGACAATCCTCCTCCAGTAAACCTAGATAAGGAGCTTGAGAATGATTGTAGAGTAAGAGAATCCCTCTTGTGTGCACTTTGTGATAAGCAAATAATGGGATAAAATAACAAATAATCTAGAAAGGCTATATGGGATAAGTTGCAGACTCTTAATGAAGTTGATCCTACAGTAAATATTGCTAAACTTGATCATTACCGAGTGAGATATGAAAACCTGAAGATGGAAGAAAATGAAAGGATTACTGCATTCATGGAAAGGGTAAATGAGATTGTATGGGAATTCAATGTTGTGGTGGAACTCTGAGGGAAGATGAAATTGTTTCTAAAGTCCTGAGAGCCCTACCACCGGCTTATCAAATGAAGGCTACTCCTATCAATGAGTTGAGAATAATGGCCAATACATCTATCAATGAGGATACTTTGGTTGGGAAACTATTTTCTTTTGAGCTTGAGGAATTTTGACCTTCTAGAGCTGTGAAGACTAAACCTGCTTTTCATGCATCTACATCTACAACCGGTAAGCAAGACTGGAGAGCTTTATATGCAGAAGAATTAGAAGATATGAAGAGAGAAGATTAAGAGTTTGAGGAACTTGAAGCACTATTTCCTTGAAGAGTACCGAAAGGACTGATAGGAATTAATTATGAAGGAAAAACACTTTTAAATGTTTGGCATGTAATAAGATTGGTCATTTTCCATCTAGATGTCCTAAAAGGAATTCAAGATTTGAAGAAAGAGTTATGAGATCATTTAAGCCTAACCCTAGATATCTAAACAAGTATAGATTCAAGAAAAATAGAGACAAAACATGCTACATAGAGGATGTGGAAGGCATTACTAATTTAGATGATGAACTGACAAAAGATTCTGCTAGTGGATCTGGCAATGGGAAGGAATTTGTATTCCTGGCAATCAAGGAAGATGATCTGACACTGGAAGAGAATGTACCTGAGGAGAAGGCACTTGCTAATAAAATTGAGGATAATGATGAATGGGTAATTGAAAGTGGTTGTTCACATCATATGACTAGAGATAAAGGAAAGTTTTTGTCTTTGCAAGAAATTAATGGTGGACTAGTTAGATTTGGAGATGACAAGGCATGTATGATCAAGGAAAAAGGAACTATATCATTGGATGATAAAAATAATACTGACAATGTTTATTATGTTGAAGGTTTGAAGCATAATCTTTTGAGTGTAGGACAACTGGTAGATAAGGGATTTCAATTACAGTTCAAGGATGGAAAATGCAAAATCATTAACAGATCTGGATTGGAGATTGCAACCGATACACAGACAAAAGGTAACATATTTTATTTAAACTCTGGTGAAAAGACATGTTTGATTACATAGAGTGATGAGAGTTAGCAATGGCATAAAAGGTTGTGTCATGTAAATTTTGATTGCATTGTGAAGATCAATTCAACTAAGGCTATTAGAGATATACCTAATATCATGAAGCCCTATAATCTGGTATGTAAAGAATGTCAAATGGGTAAACAGGTCCAAACCTCTTTTAGGAGTATACAAGATAAATAAAATGATTTATTGATCTTATTCTTACTGATTTGTGTGGCCCTGCTAGAGTTAAAAGTTTTCATGGTGATAGATATTTCATTCTAATCATTGATAATTATTGTAGAATGACGTGGGTTACTTTTTTGAGAAAAAAATCTGAAGCATTTGAATTTTTTTAAATCTTTAAGGCTAAAGTGGAAATTGAGATAGGATTGAAGATTAAATATTTGAGATCAAATTATGGTGGAGAATTCACATCCGATGAGTTTAATAACTTTTGTGACAAGCATGGTATTAGAAGACAATTTTCTGGTCCCCAAACACCTCAATAGAATGGAGTTGTGGAAAGGAAAAATACAACTATCTTGGATGTTGCTAGAACAATGATGATGGAAGCAAATCTACCTAATATATACTAGAGAGAAGAATTTAGTACAATGTGTAATGCCCCGCCAGGAAACCCCTAAGGGTTTAAATTAAAAACACTCAAATAGAGTGTAAATTTTTTTTTTTTTAATATAATTAAGAGTATTAATGAAAAGGTTACAATATTAAGATAGATTGAAGTTAACTCAATTCATTATTAGACACGACATTAAAATACAATGGAGATTATCTGTCACCTTAGATATCACAGCGGAAGGCTCAGCCAATCCTAGGGAGTTTCCTAACGCGATTACATAACCTTACACCTAACTCAACTTGCGTCATTAGATCCATTAAACTAGATATCTTATTTACAAGATAACACATAGATCTTGATTAATGGTTTGGCATCTTCTAATTTTAGGAATCGATCATTCACTTCGGGTGGATAGGAGGCCCTTGATAGGTTATTTAATTAATGCACTTAACTTTCATAATTTCATTAAGAGGTCTCCCAAAAGGGTTCATGCTTTTAATATAGCGAGGTTCATTCTTTGGGCTTGAGGTATCCACTCACAAATGATTTCATCCTTTAATGTTTAATAATAGGCTTAATGAGATTCATACATTTAAGGTTAAACTACGATTAGTAAAGCGAGGTTTCCTTCATTTGACTTTAAAATTTTCACCCACATTTGATACCTCTTTTAAAATAGTATACAATATGGTTAATACGATAAATTTGTTTCTTTCGGATTAACTTCCGTGAGTAGAGTGAGGACTCTTCTTTTGTTTTCATATTTAACCAACTAATGAGTTGAAATTCTTTTATGAAAGGTATAATGTGCATAGCCATGGAATTCATTTGAGGGGTTAATAATGCAATAAGTAGACTAACTTCATTAAGATGGATATGCATTAGGCCACACGAGAACATCTTTTAAATTAAAGTATCGTTAACTAGATGACAATCAACATTTCAAGATTAGAATAATTAAAATCACGGTGACACTCTCTCTTAGGATTAAAATACAATTTCCTGATTTCATATCACCCCCTTTTTTTTTCTTTTTGTTAAATGAACTTAAAATGAGGGAGATAATTTTACTAAGTTAAATGTAAAAACCACAAGCCAATTACTCTCCCATTTAGATTTATTTTGGCAATCACGAGGGATTCCTTTTATAAGGGATTGAAATATGGATACCTATTTGAGTTCGCACTATTATAAGTTAAACTAGTGAGGATTATTGATTTATAATTACAACATGAATTACTAAGTATATTCATCCATTATACAACATGAATACCTAATTGGGTCCACACGGTTATCAAGTTAATCCGATGAGTATTTTTGTTAAGATTAAAATGTGACATAACTTAACCATTTCGTCCAATGTAATGAAACATAATTGACATGGCGTGATCCATTTTCTAAGGTAAAAAAAAAATAGATATTTATATGATGTTCATTCTTTAGTTTTAAATCTAGGAATTGTGACATAAATTTTAACTTTGCTTCCTTTTTACATTCGTTCCATTTGTATACTCAATATCAAGTTAATCTAATAAAGTAATTCTAATTAAATTTCTTCCACTATTACATTTTAAAATAACATTTCCAATTTTATTTTTTTTCCACACTTTAATTTCAATATTTAATTACCATGCCATATTCATAATTCACCACATTTTATGAACTTGAGTAACTACGTTTATCCATATGAATTAATGTTATGCATTTAAATTCGAATTCATTAAACTTCCACCATACACTCATGCAAGATTACAACCATTCATGATAATTTAAAACATAAAACAAGGCACGTTATAAACATCTCATAACACAGATATGATCTCGGAGTTCACCCCGGATGGGCTACATCTCCGGGTCTGCTCAACTGCAAGACCCCATTGGCATTATATATATCTAAGGTTACATATTTACTTGTCTTGCAATTCTGCCCTTTAGGCGACCATACACACTATTCCACATCTACCACGATTGATTATTACATAGTGATCCCTTTTAAAGCGGTTCAAATTGAATCATAACAAAGGAAGACAACATACCTAAATTCTATTGTTGACGGTACCCTAACTAGGGACTTGACCAACTTGCAACCAAACACTGCCATGTCAAATCTTACCATTACATAACCAAAATCAATAATAGAAGTTTAATTCAGCATAGGCATTAACGGGTAGAGATATTCGTTTTATCATATAGCTCCGACTAATAATGTCGATACTTCGGTATACTAGCTAAATTAACTTTCATTTAAAACTTGCATTAAAACACCATCACTGTTTATTCCATGCCAATAATAAATATTAACCCGAGTACATTAGACAACATGAAATTAGTAGCTTGTATTATATTAGGGGTCAACTAATTGTTGCATCTCTAAAACCCAAATATGTTATTTAGCAAATCAGAGATTAGTTACATAAAAGAGATTGAGTTTTGAATGTAAATGATATCAAAGGACTAAGTTTAATTTCCTTGTATTACTCGTAAATTCTCTTGCACATATATATATATATATATATATATATATATATATATATATATATATATATATACATTATTCCCCAAATTCATAGAAATTCATAATTCCCAACTCTCCTTTTTTTATATATATCACAAATATTATTATAAAATAAAACTGTTCCAATAAACATCCTTTTTTTTTCTTTTAAAAAAAATACCATGGAAGGACCCGAAACTCGGGTTTGAAGTCATACATAAAATACTGAGTTGAAGTAAAACTTAACAAAACATTTTAAAAGTTTTTTTTTTAAACACAAAAAATGGACGAACCCTAAACAAGCCCTAACCGCAGGGAACTGCGGCCACCATGGCGGGCGCAGCCCGGGGGCTCTGCGTCCGCCATGGGGGACGCAGTCCCTGCGGCTCCCCCACACAGTGGTGTCGGAGGGGGCTGCGGCCTCCAAGGAGACGCAGTCCCCTTCGGCCCCACTGTGTGTGGGCGCCAAGGTCTCTGCAAGCGGCGCGCGCGGGGAGGGGATGGGTCGAGCTTCGGCTCCCCCCCCCCCCGAAACCCCAAAATTTTGCATTAAAGTTTTGTTTTTTTTGTGTTTAACATTTTTTTTTCTTTCTTTTATTCATTCGATTCACAGTTCGTTTTCTTTTTTTTTTGTTAATGTTTTCTTTTTTTGTCAATATAGAAATCCGATTCACAGTCGGATCTAACTGTTTAGAAATCTAAAAAAAGAACAGATAAATATGTAACCCAATAACAAAATCTCCCCTCTTTCATATTTGCTTTGCTTTGCTTTGCTTTTATCATAGACCCATTTCTTTTTCTCTTTCCAGATTCTACCAAAATCTCTTTAATGGGAAGAATATCTCCTATCCAGTTTTAAAATCACAGCTACCACTAAGAGCAAGGATTTGATCCAAGAGCAACTAAGTAAGGAAGGAGACTGAAAACTAAACTTCAAACATTCATGAGTAAAACTGTCTTTTTGTTCAACAAATAAATAAGGAGAAGATTCGATTCTTACCTCACAATGCAAATTCCAGGCTTGAATCTTGAATGAAAAGCTTCCCAATCTGCTGCTCCATTGCAAATCCCCCATTTTCCCAAAAAAAAAACCTCCCAAGCCAAGGACCCCCAAAAATGCTTACCAACTGGGTTAAAAGAAAAAGCCCTAATTTTTGCCCTAAATTTCAATTTCGAATTTCGGGCTTTATTTCTAAAATACAATAAATGAAAATCCAAATGGGAATCATTCATTCCCTCCTTGTTCATTTTTCTTTTAAAATTTAAAAGCTTCTATTTCATATTCAACTTTAATTTAATTTACTGAAAATCAAACTTTTATACTTTATCAACTATACAAGTAAGAAGAAATAACTTCTTTTAAATAATAATCATTTTCCCCTTTTTCCCTCCAAATGCGAAAATGCGTAATTTATTGCTATCTCCCAAATGTCTTTAAATTTTTCCTTTCCAAAAATGCATAACTCATTAAATTCATTATTTTTAAAATTAGCTATTAAATTAACTCGCTACAACATAATAAAGCGATATTTTTAAATAAATGACTAATCTAATGCAAGAGTTTAATTTATTCTAATTTCTTGACTATAAATGCATAAAAGTTACAAATGCGTAAATGAGCACACTAACCTCAGTTAAATACCTTAAACTTGCTACAATAATAATTTAAAGCAAATCTCTTTAATTACTGATTAATCGTATAAATAAGCTACCTATTTAAATTTCTATATCTCTAATGTGTACGTTTAATCATAATTTTAAATTTAATACTTAAGATAACAAACCTCACTTACCTCGTGCAAGGCACGCAAATCGAGGTAGTCCTCCAATCTCTCGACACGCATCCCAATGAAAGGCAAGCTCCACGAATCCACGCACGATGCTCACCTAACCATGGCTAAGGCAAGACGAGCGTTATATGACCACTAATTCCGAATTCAAAAGATGAAAGGGCATACTCAACCTTGCAAATTCCAAAGGAGATGAACCTTGCCCTAAGCGATGTTGTACCTGCAATCTCCTGCACCCATGAATTCATACAAGCATGCATATACAAATACATATTCAATGAAGACGTCAGCTCAAGATTTATCACAAGGGTTAGGAACAATTACATTTACACGAAAATCGATGCAAAAGCACAATAATAAGTATGCACAATTTATTTATATTATCTAAACTACACATTGCATATCGGTTAATCTACCATCCAAGAATGTCACATAGGAAGTAAATCAAGGTTAAACGGGTTTTAAAAGTCCGACTAGGGTATGGGCATTACATTCTCCCCCCCTAGGTTTCGACTTACTCCTGGAAGTCGCAAAGTTAAACGGAAGTCCTGCAACACTTATTAGTCCTTAAACTCACTTAACAATTATCAATTTGCACAAACAACTATTTAGTCAACAATTTAAAACATTATTCATCAACAAAAATGCACCTAACATCATTCACACCTTCAAATATTCTATAATTTACACTCAATCATAGCAAGGATATGAGACTTTTCCCTTTTTATGTCACCAATTTCAAAGCAATCAAAATATATAAGCACAGTTATCATACTCATTTATCAAACATGACAAGAAAAATATGCTCTCAAGGTCAATTTCTTTCACCAATTCATTTCTTTCACAAAACTTTATCGCATAAAACTAGCCTCAAATAACAATTTCTACCACCAAGTTACTTTTCAACAAATAAGGACAACGTAAGAACTCAATTGTTACATTTTTCAGACATACAAGATCCTTTCCAATGACTATGCCCCATAACATAGTGACAAGTTAGTACCATTTAATCCATGATTACACATAATATCCATCCACAATACTGGTTTGCACAACACAATAGGCCACATGTGAGCATGTCTAATGCTCGGTCAAAGGTAACATATATGATCCACATCTCAATGCCTGCTCTCAGAACAAATACATGATCAACAAATATCCAACATCTCACTCGAGGGCTTGATGGTGCTAGGGTACACCATAGCGGTGCTTCCTTCCGTACAAGTCCCTCGTGAATATCCCTTGTTGTGTAAGGTGTTTAGCCTCCAAGAGATAGTCACCACTCATAGGTAGGTAGTGGATCTTAGCTGTTTTCACAGCCTCACATACCTCCATCCTCAAGGTTCCTTGCGTCTACTTCCTCGTATACACTCATCCAAGCCCGTCTCCCACGTTCTTGGAGAGGAATTCACATTACAACACAAGACCAGCATTCAAAAACAACAAGGGTAAACCGGTTTAGCCACTAAAGTACAATAGATTAAAGATAATAATTGTCAATTCCAACAATAAAACAAGAAAATAATTTCCGGATTTGCAACATCAAATCAAGTAAAATCAAGATCGCAAGATCGTGGCTAAACTGTCAAGGTCAAGGTAAAATAAATTTCTGGCCCACAAGGAAATAAATAAATAATTACAAGAAAATCATAATTGCACATTACATCACTACGTGACTAGTAGCTAGCCACCAACGAGGAAGGAAGGAACAACCGTCTAGCTACCCTAGTAGCTCATCATGTGGTGTGACCAAGTCACACATCCACATGGCATGGCAGTGTGCACCTCGGCATCACCCCGCATCACGTCGTCACGTGGCATGGCTCTACCCAATACATAGCGGTAGACCGCATGGAAATGTCTACTACATCCCGCATCGTGTCTCAGCACGGCATGGCAATACTCCAAGCGAACAAGGCACGCAATGGACGTATCCCGCATGGCAGTGTACCCCGCAGATAAGGCACGCCCTGGTCACACTCCGCATAGCGATGTTCCTCTCAGGATACTCGCCGTAAGCCAGAGGTATACATGGCTAAGGTCTACCCATAAGTCTACCAACACTAACCAGTTGGTAACTTATGTAGAACAATAACATGCCTCTCATGAAGACAAGGCAACAAATGCTCCAACATGTAAGAAAGTACCACACCTCTCATGAAGACAAGGCTACAAATGCTCCAACATGTAAGAAAGTACCACGCCTCTCATGAAGACAAGGCTACAAATGCTCCAATGGAATCCAACAATATGCTCAAAAACTGTCATCTATATGCTCAAGATAAAGGATAGGAATAAGGCTGGCACACATGAACCTCATAAATCGGTTCATCCCAAGGGGAAGTATTGAGTACACCTATGTTATAGTTTCATTACAAAACCATTCTTTTCCTCGAAATAGGGAAGCTAAAGTCGCTTCGCATCGACATTACTCGTACGCTGTTCATTCTATTCAAGGAATGGTGACTTCTACTACTACCCCTTCACATACTGACTTATCAACAACCCGTGGGTTGGCACTCAGTAAGGGAAACAAACAAGCAACATCACATAGATAGGTATGGTTTCCCATACTCATAAACAAACACATTCCCCATGGTTGATTACTTCACCATCCCATGGGCACACAAAGCAAGTACGGGTTTTCTCACAACACACACAGAATAGCACTATTACTGGTTTAGTCACATTTACGGGGAGTACTTTACATTATACTAACGTATACTTAAGGGAAGTTTTAATTATGCTTTACACATGAATCACCAAACAATGTTTACTCTTGATCCACATACTAAAATTTTCAACAATTCAAATTTACACAACGAGATAACATCATTCTAATATCTTTCTCAATCTTCCCTAAGTATTTTCATTCACATTATTAACTATGCAATTTCCCTTTTCAAGATGAAAAACTTTCCCCTTTCAATTAGAAGCCCAAAGCAACATAAAATTTCACATGCATTATAGCAAAACTTCTTCTTAAATCACTGCATACTATATAGTGTTTCAAAAACAACAATTCCTATATTTTAGACAAGAGGGGGAAAGGAGTTGGAAAATCAACCATTTCCTACGAATACACAAAAATTTCGAAATCACTCCATATGCTCGGATATAAGTTTATCATTTGAGTTGCACAGTTTTCATTTCTCTATCCCTTAGGATGGTTCCAAAACATCCTAACATGACATTTCTAATCATTATTGCCGCACTATAATGTTCTAGTTTTCCGAACAAGAATTCAAAACAATCAATTTTTCTTTTGTAATACAAGTCTTCTAAAGCACAATCACTATTCGTAATATGTTACAATACAATAATACCTCAAATTTTAACATTGAAACTTTATAACATGATAAGGAGGTAAATAAAAAGCTATCTACTAGATTTTACACATTTAGTGCATACAATTCCACAAGTCTTTTATTTACTCCTTTCGAAACATAAGAAGGCAATTATCTAATTCCAAAACAAGTTAGAAGTGCGTCACTTAATAGGTCCTAAATCACACTAGTTTAATTAAGCACATAAAACAATCTTTTGAGAAGCACATCAATTTACTCTTGAAACTACTACAACATGTCCTCTTTTGGTTTTCCTTCTACATCAAGCAATTCTCACGAAATCAACTTTACGCATTTTGAAGCACTTTACTTAAGATGAAATTTAATTATATTACCCCTACCAAGCACATGGAGCACCCTTTATTGCAACCATACAATTTTCCTATCATTAACCAAAAATTAACTCCTAAATCAATCCTTTTATCAATCTAAAGCACAAAAATGTTATGAAGCTCACACAAGGCTCATGAAATATCATCCTTTCTCTTGCAATTAGAAAACTTAACTAAGAGGTAACTACACATATCAATTCATTTTATTTTACTTAGAGAAAGAGAAAAGAAGATGAGTCATAATCACTCAATGTACTACATGATAAGCATTAACATTTGTCATACTAGCCTTTCAAGTGGACAATCATTAAAATAGATCAAACCATAAACAAGCACATTTCATACTTTTATGCTCAAGATATTACAACCAGCCCAAATGGATCAGTCAACAGAGTAAAACAAGGCAAGAACGAAGGTACATACGAATCTTTTTCCAAGGTAAGAGAAGTCATAGACCAAGACCTCAATAGGTAGACAAAACACCCATAATTATTTCCAAAACACCCACATCAATAAGGTGAAAACAAAGTGTGAATCACACATGTTACACACAAACAGGGTTTGTTAAATCACACTCTCACATCAAGGTGGACAAGCATACAACATAAGATAGACACACACACACCAACTAAGAGCACAAGTGAAACCAGAGATCCCAGTGTTGCAACATGGGCTCTGATAACAAGTGTAATGCCCCGCCAGGAAACCCCTAAGGGTTTAAATTAAAAACACTCAAATAGAGTGTAAATTTTTTTTTTTTTAATATAATTAAGAGTATTAATGAAAAGGTTACAATATTAAGATAGATTGAAGTTAACTCAATTCATTATTAGACACGACATTAAAATACAATGGAGATTATCTGTCAACTTAGATATCACAGCGGAAGGCTCAGCCAATCCTAGGGAGTTTCCTAACGCGATTACATAACCTTACACCTAACTCAACTTGCGTCATTAGATCCATTAAACTAGATATCTTATTTACAAGATAACACATAGATCTTGATTAATGGTTTGGCATCTTCTAATTTTAGGAATCGATCATTCACTTTGGGTGGATAGGAGGCCCTTGATAGGTTATTTAATTAATGCACTTAACTTTCATAATTTCATTAAGAGGTCTCCCAAAAGGGTTCATGCTTTTAATATAGCGAGGTTCATTCTTTGGGCTTGAGGTATCCACTCACAAATGATTTCATCCTTTAATGTTTAATAATAGGCTTAATGAGATTCATACATTTAAGGTTAAACTACGATTAGTAAAGCGAGGTTTCCTTCATTTGACTTTAAAATTTTCACCCACATTTGATACCTCTTTTAAAATAGTATACAATATGGTTAATACGATAAATTTGTTTCTTTCGGATTAACTTCCGTGAGTAGAGTGAGGACTCTTCTTTTGTTTTCATATTTAACCAACTAATGAGTTGAAATTCTTTTATGAAAGGTATAATGTGCATAGCCATGGAATTCATTTGAGGGGTTAATAATGCAATAAGTAGACTAACTTCATTAAGATGGATATGCATTAGGCCACACGAGAACATCTTTTAAATTAAAGTATCGTTAACTAGATGACAATCAACATTTCAAGATTAGAATAATTAAAATCACGGTGACACTCTCTCTTAGGATTAAAATACAATTTCCTGATTTCATATCACCCCCTTTTTTTTTCTTTTTGTTAAATGAACTTAAAATGAGGGAGATAATTTTACTAAGTTAAATGTAAAAACCACAAGCCAATTACTCTCCCATTTAGATTTATTTTGGCAATCACGAGGGATTCCTTTTATAAGGGATTGAAATATGGATACCTATTTGAGTTCGCACTATTATAAGTTAAACTAGTGAGGATTATTGATTTATAATTACAACATGAATTACTAAGTATATTCATCCATTATACAACATGAATACCTAATTGGGTCCACACGGTTATCAAGTTAATCCGATGAGTATTTTTGTTAAGATTAAAATGTGACATAACTTAACCATTTCGTCCAATGTAATGAAACATAATTGACATGGCGTGATCCATTTTCTAAGGTAAAAAAAAAATAGATATTTATATGATGTTCATTCTTTAGTTTTAAATCTAGGAATTGTGACATAAATTTTAACTTTGCTTCCTTTTTACATTCGTTCCATTTGTATACTCAATATCAAGTTAATCTAATAAAGTAATTCTAATTAAATTTCTTCCACTATTACATTTTAAAATAACATTTCCAATTTTATTTTTTTTCCACACTTTAATTTCAATATTTAATTACCATGCCATATTCATAATTCACCACATTTTATGAACTTGAGTAACTACGTTTATCCATATGAATTAATGTTATGCATTTAAATTCGAATTCATTAAACTTCCACCATACACTCATGCAAGATTGCAACCATTCATGATAATTTAAAACATAAAACAAGGCACGTTATAAACATCTCATAACACAGATATGATCTCGGAGTTCACCCCGGATGGGCTACATCTCCGGGTCTGCTCAACTGCAAGACCCCATTGGCATTATATATATCTAAGGTTACATATTTACTTGTCTTGCAATTCTGCCCTTTAGGCGACCATACACACTATTCCACATCTACCACGATTGATTATTACATAGTGATCCCTTTTAAAGCGGTTCAAATTGAATCATAACAAAGGAAGACAACAAACCTAAATTCTATTGTTGACGGTACCCTAACTAGGGACTTGACCAACTTGCAACCAAACACTGCCATGTCAAATCTTACCATTACATAACCAAAATCAATAATAGAAGTTTAATTCAGCATAGGCATTAACGGGTAGAGATATTCATTTTATCATATAGCTTCGACTAATAATGTCGATACTTCGGTATACTAGCTAAATTAACTTTCATTTAAAACTTGCATTAAAACACCATCACTGTTTATTCCATGCCAATAATAAATATTAACCCGAGTACATTAGACAACATGAAATTAGTAGCTTGTATTATATTAGGGGTCAACTAATTGTTGCATCTCTAAAACCCAAATATGTTATTTAGCAAATCAGAGATTAGTTACATAAAAGAGATTGAGTTTTGAATGTAAATGATATCAAAGGACTAAGTTTAATTTCTTTGTATTACTCGTAAATTCTCTTGCACACACACACACACACACATATATATATATATATATATATATATATATACATTATTCCCCAAATTCATAGAAATTCATAATTCCCAACTCTCCTTTTTTTATATATATCACAAATATTATTATAAAATAAAACTGTTCCAATAAACATCCTTTTTTTTTCTTTTAAAAAAAATACCATGGAAGGACCCGAAACTCGGGTTTGAAGTCATACATAAAATACTGAGTTGAAGTAAAACTTAACAAAACATTTTAAAAGTTTTTTTTTTAAACACAAAAAATGGATGAACCCTAAACAAGCCCTAACCGTAGGGAACTGCGGCCACCATGGCGGGCGCAGCCCGGGGGCTCTGCGTCCGCCATGGGGGACGCAGTCCCTGCGGCTCCCCCACACAGTGGTGTCGGAGGGGGCTGCGGCCTCCAAGGAGACGCAGTCCCCTTCGGCCCCACTGTGTGTGGGCGCCAAGGTCTCTGCAAGCGGCGCGCGTGGGGAGGGGATGGGTCGAGCTTCGGCTCCCCCCCCCCCCCGAAACCCCAAAATTTTGCATTAAAGTTTTGTTTTTTTTGTGTTTAACATTTTTTTTTCTTTCTTTTATTCATTCGATTCACAGTTCGTTTTCTTTTTTTTTTGTTAATGTTTTCTTTTTTTGTCAATATAGAAATCCGATTCACAGTCGGATCTAACTGTTTAGAAATCTAAAAAAAGAACAGATAAATATGTAACCCAATAACAAAATCTCCCCTCTTTCATATTTGCTTTGCTTTGCTTTGCTTTTATCATAGACCCATTTCTTTTTCTCTTTCCAGATTCTACCAAAATCTCTTTAATGGGAAGAATATCTCCTATCCAGTTTTAAAATCACAGCTACCACTAAGAGCAAGGATTTGATCCAAGAGCAACTAAGTAAGGAAGGAGACTGAAAACTAAACTTCAAACATTCATGAGTAAAACTGTCTTTTTGTTCAACAAATAAATAAGGAGAAGATTCGATTCTTACCTCACAATGCAAATTCCAGGCTTGAATCTTGAATGAAAATCTTCCCAATCTGCTGCTCCATTGCAAATCCCCCATTTTCCCAAAAAAAAAAAACTCCCAAGCCAAGGACCCCCAAAAATGCTTACCAACTGGGTTAAAAGAAAAAGCCCTAATTTTTGTCCTAAATTTCAATTTCGAATTTCGGGCTTTATTTCTAAAATACAATAAATGAAAATCCAAATGGGAATCATTCATTCCCTCCTTGTTCATTTTTCTTTTAAAATTTAAAAGCTTCTATTTCATATTCAACTTTAATTTAATTTACTGAAAATCAAACTTTTATACTTTATCAACTATACAAGTAAGAAGAAATAACTTCTTTTAAATAATAATCATTTTCCCCTTTTTCCCTCCAAATGCGAAAATGCGTAATTTATTGCTATCTCCCAAATGTCTTTAAATTTTTCCTTTCCAAAAACGCATAACTCATTAAATTCATTATTTTTAAAATTAGCTATTAAATTAACTCGCTACAACATAATAAAGCGATATTTTTAAATAAATGACTAATCTAATGCAAGAGTTTAATTTATTCTAATTTCTTGACTATAAATGCATAAAAGTTACAAATGCGTAAATGAGCACACTAACCTCAGTTAAATACCTTAAACTTGCTACAATAATAATTTAAAGCAAATCTCTTTAATTACTGATTAATCGTATAAATAAGCTACCTATTTAAATTTCTATATCTCTAATGTGTACGTTTAATCATAATTTTAAATTTAATACTTAGGATAACAAACCTCACTTACCTCGTGCAAGGCACGCAAATCGAGGTAGTCCTCCAATCTCTTGACACGCATCCCAATGAAAGGCAAGCTCCACGAATCCACGCACGATGCTCACCTAACCATGGCTAAGGCAAGACGAGCGTTATATGACCACTAATTCCGAATTCAAAAGATGAAAGGGCATACTCAACCTTGCAAATTCCAAAGGAGATGAACCTTGCCCTAAGCGATGTTGTACCTGCAATCTCCTGCACCCATGAATTCATACAAGCATGCATATACAAATACATATTCAATGAAGACGTCAGCTCAAGATTTATCACAAGGGTTAGGAACAATTACATTTACACGAAAATCGATGCAAAAGCACAATAATAAGTATGCACAATTTATTTATATTATCTAAACTACACATTGCATATCGGTTAATCTACCATCCAAGAATGTCACATAGGAAGTAAATCAAGGTTAAACGGGTTTTAAAAGTCCGACTAGGGTATGGGCATTACACAATGGTTTATACATTCAACAAAGTACATATCAAAGGAGAAACTGGTAAGACACCTTATGAATTATGGTTTGGCAATACACTTATAGTTAAGTATTTTAGAATTTTTGGTAGTAAATGTTATATCAAGAGAGATGATTATATTGGGAAATTTGATCCTAAAGGTGATGAAGGCATATTTCTTGGTTATTCTAATGAAAGCAAAGCATATAGATGCTATAACAAAAGATTGCAGAAAATAGTGAAGCGTGCTAATGTCAAAGTAGATGAGCTGAGAAAAAGTCAAATCATAATTTATGAGAAGGAAGCGACAGTGGAAATGATTATATCTGAATCGGTAGCACCTTTACTAGAATAGAGAGTTGAACTAGTTACTCCTGCAACATCAGAGAATTCTATAGTAATTGAAGAACAAGAAAGAGAAATAGAGAGTCAAAAGACTCCTAGGTATGTAAGATTGAATCATTTTGAGTATCAAATCATTAGGGATAATAACAATGGAATGATGACAAGAAGAAGACTGGCAACTAAGGAGGTATGTTTAATTTCACAAGTTGAACCGGTATCAGTAATTGAGGCATGTAAAGATATTTTTTTGTTAAAAGCTATAGAAGAAGAATTAGATCGGATTGAGAAGAATAATACATTGACTTTGGTTTTTTCGGCCTAAAAATCAAAATGTTATTGGAACTAAATGGATTTTTAGGAATAAATTGAATGAGGATGATCAATTTATAAGGAATAAGGCTAGATTGGCTTGTAAAGGATGTTCTCAGAAGGAAGGAATTGATTATGGAGAGACTTTTGTACCTGTAGCTAGGATTGAAGCTGTAAGATTATTTCTTGCCTATGCTTCTTATAAAAACTACATGGTTTATCAGATGGATGTTAAATGTGCATTCTTGAATGGGGATCTTGATGAGGAAGTTTATATTCAGCAACCTAATGCTTTTTCATTATTAAATGATATTGATATGGTTTGTAGGTTAAGAAAAGCTTTATATGGATTTAAACAAGCACCTAGAGTTTGGTATGAAAGGTTGGATAAATATCTTTTGAAGCTTGGTTTTACTAAAGGCAGTGCTGAGAGTAACCTATATTATAAAATCACTAATGATGATATATTGATTGTTGAATTATTTGTTGATGACATTATTTTTGGAGGTGAAGATAAATTATGCATAACATTTTCTAAGAATATGGAGAAAGAATTTGAGATGTCTATGATTGGTGAGATGAAATTTTTCTTAGGTTTGCAGATTACTCCTACTCACAAAGGTATTTTTATTTGTCAAACTAAATATGCTAAGGAATTGCTGAAGAAATTTGGTATGGGAGATTCTAAACCAGTAAGGACACCTATGGTTACAAGTGAGAAATTGACAAGGAAATATGTTTCTGCACCGATAAATCCTACAAGATACAAATCTATGATTGGAGTTCTAATTTATTTGACACAAACTAGGCCTGACATTATGGATGTTGTTTGTATTGTTTCAAGGTTTCAGAGTCATCCTAGAGAAAATAATGAGATGGTGGTGAAAATGATTTTTAGATACTTGAAAGGTACATCAGAATATGGTTTGTGGTATCCTAAGAATGATAACTTTACTTTACGTGCATATACAGATGCTAATTAGGCTAAAGATGTTGATGACTGGAAAAGTACTTTTGGTGGAGCTTTCTTTCTTGGAAAGAATTTGGTTTCATGGATCAGGAAGAAACAAACATGTACTTCTTTATCTACTGTTGAAGCTGAGTATGTTGTTGCTACTACTAATTGTACACAAGTTTAGTGGATGAAGCAAATGTTGAAGGACACAAAGGTGGATTGTGATGCACTGATAGTTATTCACTATGATAACTCTATTTCTAATGATATATCAACGAATATGTTATTTCATTTTAGGACAAAGCACATATCTATCAAGTATAACTTTTTGAAGGAGAAGGTGGAGACAAATGAAGTTAAACTATTTATGTGAACACTAAAGAACAAATTGTAGATATTTTCACTAAACCTTTATCCTAGGAATCATTTCAGTACCTAAGAGACAAATTGGTGGTTTTCACCCCTCTGACAAACACTTGATTGATGCAATTTGGCATTAGTCTAATATGCATTATCAGAGATACTATTCATTCTTCTACTAATGTGAGATGTTGCTGCTCAAGGGGAGTAGTCAGCTTTGAGATTCAAAGGCTTATGTTTTTGCTTTGACATTTCTGTCAGATTTATAGCATTGATGTCAAAGGGGGAGAGATAGTGATGTGAAAAATAAATTTGGAACTTTACAGAGATATTATTCAAGGAAGAGAGACATTGATATTTAGAGCTATATATAGTAGATTGTTGGTTGTCTTCCACAAGGGGAGACTTGTTTGGCATTTCTTGGTACTTAGATGTTTTTCACATCTAGTGTTTCCATCAATGCCAAAGGGGGAGATCATTGGCCATTTGGTGGAATTGATTATGTGTTGCATTGATGTTTTGTCATTGATTTCAACACTAGTTGTTTGGATGCTTTACCAGGATCCTTCTGGTCTCGGTAGGTTTAGTTTTTGGTTAACTTGGATTTGGCATGATCCGATAGACTTTGGTATAATCTAGGGATGGAATTGGCTTATTCATAATGCTTATAATCATATTTGGTCAGTTGGTTTTTGTCTGGTGATTGGATGCTATCTTACTTGCTTAGAAGATTGTTTTTTGGTTCCGGTGAGGGTTTCACCAGCAAAGCTTCTGGTGGAGATCTTTGATGCATTGCATAATTGGTGTTGGTGCAACTTCTAATAGAGTTTCAGGATGTTGTTGGTGATCGTGTTTGAGACTTGGAGTTTGGAGATCATTGCCAAAGTCTATGGACCTATAATTGGTCCCGGTTGATCTAGGTTATGGATCGGCATTAATGTAACGTGTGGATAGGACCTATTGTTGTATTTTTGGGATGTCTTATGTATGGATATTATTTGTTTTTGTCTAAGGCTGACATGATTTGTAATTATGTAATTGGTTTATTGTTTGGTGGTTGACCTGATTGTTTATGGTCAAGGGTTTGTATATATAGATGTAAAATCTCATTGTAGATCATCATGGTTATTGTGAGAAGTCATGGTCAAGGAATGTAATGTGTGAACAATGTAATATCATTTAGGCAGAGGATTTGGTCAATCATTGGAGATCGAATTAGGTGTATGTAAAAGGATTTAGTCCTCTGGTATTGAGCTTAACCAAAACTGTACTCAGGCATAGGAGATGTTATCTTTTTGTAGTTCAACACCTCTCCAGATTGTAGTCTGGATTTGTTTGTAGTCAGTGAGGCTTCTTTTGTGATGAGTAGTGTGCTCTAGATTGTTGGCCTTCCTGGAAGTGTGGGCCCCTTCATTGTAAATTCACATACTTACTATAGAAGTATTATTTGACTGTGGGTAGGCTTCCCACCGTGGTGTTGTGTGGATGTCTTTTATTCTGTAATTATTATTTATGCTTAATTGGATTAACTGTAATTCTGGTATTATTATTTTGGGTTTCGGTATTGTTGTTTAAATTGTTAATGATTCTGGTAATCTGTGACAACTGGTTCACCCCCCCTCTCAGTTGTCTTCTAGTTATTTGAACTGTCTAACAAATCTTAGATTTTATGTCTACACAAGAGCTCAACAAAAAATGGAAATGTGGTTGATAGTGTGATTGCAAGAAGGTGTGATTGCATAAGATATTGTTCATGATTAGATGATTAGGGATGATAATGAAGAGGACATCCTCTTCTATAGAGAATATTGTAAGAAATGGAGGGATAAGATTGAGAGGTGTATAGATAAATGGTCAGCTAGGATTAAAGGGTAGGTAGAGGAAATAATTAAATAATAAAGGGGGTAAGTAAGAGAATAATTATGAGATGAGTGACATGTGTCATGGGTAGAAGAGGCTAACAGATTCATTAAATAAATAAAGATTTATTTATTTAATAGAGGAAAGGGGATCAATTAAATAAATAAAATATTTATTTAATTTAGTAAAAAGAATAATTTTAAATAGATAGAAGTATCTATTTAAATTAGAAAAGGACTAGAAAGGGCTAAAGTGAATTAATTAAATAAATAAAGATTTATTTAATTAATAGAAGAATTAGGATCAAATAATTAAATAAATAAAAATATTTATTTAATTAGACAACACAAATTTAGTTGTCTATATTTTGTCCCTCTTTGAGACAATGCAGCTTGTTGTGTTGGCTCAAAGAAGATAAGATAAACTAATACAAAGTTGCCCCAAGATGGGAATAATATTCCCCCTCGAGAGATTGGATGAAAATGTTTGAAAACATCATAGACAAACTCTTGATAAGAAGGAAAGGCTAGAAAGGACTGACAAGATAGGGTGACAAGGTCACGTAGGGAGAAGACTGATATGAGAGAGTAGGGTTATGTAACCTATATGATAGGGCCACAAGGAAAACATCTTGATTTTAATCCACACACAGAAGAGATCAGAGTGCAGAGGGAGATCTTAGAGCAGTTAGAGATGATGGATAGATTTCATAGATTCGATCATTCGGCAATATCAAAGACCAACCAACATGGGTGAATTGGTAAGTACCTTGAAGCCTCTTTATACGTTTTTGCATTTATTGCTTTCATTAATACATTTTAGTGTAGATAAGAAAAAATGTGAAATCAGTATTTTGCACTACAAACATGTCTAGGTCAGTGCCAGGCACGTCTTGGTAGGATAGGTGCATCTAGGTTAGGTTTGGTTGCGTCTGTTAATGTAATCGCGTCTAGGATTGATACAGACACATCTATGTGAAGAAGGAACATTTATGTCATAAAGGTATGTTTATGTAGGATAGTAGCGTATATGTGATCCATAGGAACATCTAGGGAAATCAAACACATCTGGGTTGATGAAAACCACGTTTGTGTTATAAAAACATTTTTGTGTCTAAGTGGGCTCAAATCAACAGTTTTGTGATGAACATGCACTATCGATTGGATAAGCTACTGAGAGGATACACTCAAGCAAGTACCCTAGGGTGACAAACTAAGAGATAGGATAAAATTGACAATTCTATGATGAACATATGTTATCAATTGGATAAGCTATCGAGAGGATACACTCAAGCAAGGCCTCTAAATAGGATCAAGTGCAATGTGATGAACATATACACTAGGATGAAACACCATGTGATAAACATAAGCACTAGGATAGAAATAGCACTATGTGATATACATGAGTACCACTAGGATTGACATGATTGATTTGCTTGGTTGTAGGAGTACTTTCCCCAGATAGAGTCACAAGAGAGATTCCCTATGACACAAACATTACAAACAAAGTTGACCTTTGAGGAATGGGCAGTTGTCGAGGATATGGGATTGAGATACATCATGTATCTGCTTGAGATTTAGGCGAATAGAGGATTACTGATTGCTCTAGCAGAGAGATGGCACTCTAAGACCTTTTTGTTTCATTTGCCAACTAGCGAGATGTCAGTCATTCTAGAGGATGTTTATAGGATTATGAGGATATCGATCCATAGTGAGCTAGTGTCTATGATAGAGAGGGTGACAGGGATGCATTGAGATGAGTCTTTGGTGACCTAGAGTTAGAGATGAGATCAAGTCATGTTAGCTAGGATTTTATGCTAGCTACTGGACGTAGACTATCGACAATAGTTGGAGGAGTGAATAGTGGTTACCTTTGTCCAGACAGGGTGACACGAGGTATAGTTTTTGGCTGGGGGAGAACTCTTGAGACATTAATGACATAGAAAACTAGGTATACAAGGGGTCCATGTGTATTAGCATATTTGTATCATGAGCTTCACTAGTTTGTGTATCTCGGTGGTTGTGAGTTAGGTTGTGGGGTGACTCTATTATGGGTATGGTCATATGAGCACATTGCAGTTACTAGACCGATTCACTTTAGAGGGAGAGAGCATGGACAACCCTACACACACTTGTATAGTATGATCAATTCCTTGCCATGGATTGGGAAGGTGGACTATTGGAGACAGGTTATAGATGACATAGATAGTGTCATATGGAGACCCTATCTTGACTACGAGGATTGGGAGGAGGACACTATAGAGCTTCTGTATGTTTTTCAGGTGCAAGTATTTGATTGGGCGGATGCCCTATGTACTTGATAGACATCTCATTGACAAGGTATGTAGGCAGTTTGGGCAATAGTGGAGGATGCCTCGGGGATCAAGAGAGTTTGCATGGACAGTGCGAGAGAAGGTTCACTGAGGGCCAATTTTGTCCTATGATGCTACAGTTACATAGTTCAAGAAGATGGTTCCTATGCCTTGGGATGTGCTTGTTGGAAACCAATAACACTAAGAGGGGGGGGGGGGTGAATTAGTGTTATAATGCAATAAAGGATTTTAGCTTTAACAAAACACACATACACCAACCGGTATACTGGTATTAACAGAATTGAAAGATGTAATACAACCAATAAGCCAAACATATAAATGAGAACCATAACATGTAGATTTATACGTAGAAAACCTCAATGAGGAAAAACCATAGTGTGATTTGTGACCCACAATATCAATTCAATGGCCATATGAAGAGATATTACAATATATGTTAGGGACTGCACTTGCAGGAAGGCTTACAGCCTAGAGCACATTGCTCATCACAAAAGGAGTCTCACTGACTACATAATAACCCAGACTATAATCCAGAGAATAGTGAACTGCTTAGTATAACATCTCCTATGCAAGAATACAGTTCTGGTTTAAGATTTGTTTGTTCCAGTTAAAACCTCAGTACCAAAATAACCCTTACAATGAATTCCTTGCATACATAATCTCTCTAATATATTTCACATTACCTTACATCCATAACCTTATACATCTATTCACTTTTCTATCTATGCATATCCTATATATACCCTATACAGATTTATGCCTTATGTCGGCTTACAAGGATATATATAATTACATAGTACATGTCGGCCTTATAATATAAATGAATAAGAATTAAATAAGTTTCTGATGATGGATCCAAGATGTGTCAGCCTTCAATACCTCTATCCTTTATCATACCATGTTGACCTGCATTGTCAGTGACCAAATAAATCTTATATCCTGGTGGTGCCGGTGTTGGTGTAGGTGTAGAGTCTATGAAGTGCCTTCCGGTATACCATATGAAGCCTGAACCCCAAAAAATGTTGCCATCAATGACAACATAATCAAACTTAACCAGTAGAGTGTCAATTGCCAACAATCTCCCCCTTTGGCATTGATGGCAACACTCATGTAAAAAATGCTCATGGTTTCAACTGTTGGTCTCATCCTGCCCTGCTCCCCTTGAGCTGAATATGCAAAATGCTTCAATACTCCAAAATTCCAAGAAATTTGTAACTCCCTCTAATGTATGCAACCCTTAATTCTTTTTCACATGCATACTACTCCCCCTTTGACATTAATGCCCAAAAATTGTAAGAAGAAATGTCAAACAATGATAACTGTACACTGAATATCTCCCCCCAAAAAAATTCTTACCGGAGCTTGACCAATTTCAATATTTCCAGGTACACTTTCTCTAACAACTCCACATAAATATCCCAACTAGTTTTGAGTGTGCCAGAGATAGATACAAGTCCACTTAGTAAATATGCAAGTGATTCTTTCTCATTAACTTCTGCTGGTGTGGCCTTACCAAGTATATCCATGCATTCCCTCTTATGAATACCAGGTGAATCCAATCTTGGACTCACCAAACCTCTAAGACTTCTGGATCTCCTAATGATCATATCTCTTTCTTTTTCAAGAGTAGAAATTTGATTCTCCAAAGTTAAAATTTGTCCATCTATAGATGTGGTCAGTGAAATTAGTCCATCAAAAGAGTTAGCAATATTAGCAATTTTTTCATGTACCTCTTTTATCTTTTCATCCACTTTTGCTGTTAGAATCTCTATATTGCAACATATCCTGTATATATTAGTACTTTGTTTCAAACAATTTTCTATTAAAATTAACTTCTCCTCAATTTTTTTCTTCTCTGTCAATGATTTGATCAAAAGTGTCTTTCTTAGCCAAAGTGAATTTTTCAAGTGCTAGACGATTAGAGATTTGTTGTAATGATTGAAAATATTTAGAGATGCGTTCTGTTATTATCTTAAGCTTCCTAGAAGGGCTCACTTCATTTTCAATCTTACATTTTGGGACCAATCTGTGCAAAATAGTTATGGATTGATCTATAATCCCTTTGTCTTTGTTTCCTTCCTTCGTCAGTTTCTGAGTAGCGAGCATCATTAGTTCTGTGGGACTCATCTTTGTGATGTTTTTTTTTTGCTAGAGAAGTGTCAATTGTCAAAAATGATGTGTTAGCAATTGGTTCCCTACCGGATTCCCTTGTTTTCTCTGGTGATTTATCCTTTATTACCTCCTTACTTGCACCAGTGGCTTCACCACTTGGTGTAGTCTTTGCAACTATCGGTTCCTCTCTAGGAATAGTATCCTCAACCTGTACATTAGCATCTGGAGGACAAGTGTCCTCAATGTTAATATCCTATACAATGTTTTATGCATTAACCAGTGCCTTTGTATTTGTCTGTGCACTTGGCTCAATTTCCACTATATTGATATTCTTCAAAACCTAGGGTGGTGTACCCATAATTCCTTTACCTTTCCTGTCGATCGATGTATCTACAGTATCAGTCTTTATCTCTAGTGAAGTGAAGAATCCTCTATGCTCTCCCAAAAATTTAATCCAATTCTTTTGTGTTTCCTTTATTATCTCATTCATCCTTCCTAAGATTAGGCTAGTTATTCTATGTTTGTTGTTAAATACTTTCCTATCTGCAGCTTCAATTGTCTTCTCCATCTCATCTGGAGTTATAGTAACACATATAGCTAAGAGTTCTTATATCTTAAGGTGTTTGTCTTCTTGCATTTCAGATAACCTTCTAGCATCTAATATTTTGTATAGCTCTGTTGGTATTTGATTTTCTATTTCAATTAATGTTTTCTTATACATGTCTAAATATAGAAGAATTGCTTCCTCTACCTCTCTTTGTTCATTAACTATAAATGTATCATAATAAGACTTAACATTATTCAGCATCCCATCCCTAGTTATTTCATCTACAATTTCAGCACAAGTATTAGGTGGAATAATTATTACATTAACAGTCTCTAGTGCCAATTCAGTGTCACCCTCCTTCCTCCTTCTGGCAGTACCAGATGTAGTTGATGGTGTAGCCTTGGGTGCCTGCTTCTATGTCGATACTTTGATGGTGACTTTCCTAATCAATTATCTCCTTGGTTCCACTTTATATTCTTTCAGTTTCTTCCTTACAACCCTTTTGAAAGCTAAAGGTGTCTCATCATCAGTCTCAGAATTTGCAGCCACAGGGTCAATTTGAACTACTAGATCCTTCTTCTTTCTCCCTTTCTCTGAGACAACATCAATGAGTGCCTTAATGTCCTTAGAAACATTTTGTACAAACTTGCTTTCCTTACCTTCTTGTTTTTCCCTCTTCTTCTGGTTAAACTCAGTTTTAACTTCAAAAGTCTTTTGTTGTGCAGTTCCACAAGGTTTTTCTGCTTCATCTATTTCTACATCTATCAAAATTTTCGCATAAGCATCAAGGATTAATGCATCCACCTCATATCCCATTTTCTCTATCCAAATCTTATGGGGCTTAACTACCTCCATGAGAGTCACATCCTTCTTAACCATAAAATAAATGTCGATAGAGTATTTCTCTACAATTTGATCAGGTATCCTTATTCTAGACCTCATAGATTTCTGAAAAAGCCTTGAAGTAGCCCCATACCTTGTCATCTCTAACACTTCCTAGTGCATAAATTGATTGCTTAAGTTGTCTTCCTACTGGGATGTCAAAAGCCCATTACTTCCTTCCAGAATCAAGGGTATCATTTAGAAAGTAACATTAAGCACACTAAAAGATTTCCATACCGGAAGGTGCCCTTCTTCTCACCTTTAATATTTCCTAAATTGATCAATAACTCCTCAAGAATCCAGTCATAGATATCAAACTAAATATTTTCTCTCATCATTCTATAAGCGGCCAAAATACATGAACTGGAAACTGAATTGAGTCGGATAGACTAAGTTACCTTGTAACCTATGATCATGCTGCCAAATTTGATGTTGGTGTTGGTGATAGTGTTAACCTTCATTGATATCTTATCTGATGTAGTGCCAGTGATCTTCCTTACTAAGTCATTTGATACTTTCTTATTTGGATGTTTCCCCATTGAGGGTAAATCAGTAATTGCTTGAATGGATTCCTTAGTGATTTTGTAGTGTGGGTCCAACCATATGAATTCCCCATGTACTATACTTAGTACATATTTGACAATCTCATCCTTGAATTTTGGAATATCCATAATATATGTGAACCCTAGAACTTCCATATGTTTATATGCCAGTTTGATTTTACCAGATTCTCCATTGAGTTCATTCATATACATCCCCTTGATTTCTGAAGTACCTAAGTCCTTTATATGACAATGAATATAAGCCCTAACATCTTCTACATATACCACTCCCTCTGGGACATGAGAAAATGCTCCAAATGAATCTTCCATGGTAGCCACATGTGGATACGGTTTGAAAATTGGCCTAGGGTAGTCCTTAATTTAACTACAGTTGGATTTACAACAAAAATAGGAGTAGAAGATGATCTCGATTCCATGATTCAAGAAAAATACCTCTAAAACTATGCTGGTGAAAAACCTCTAATCAAATCCATCTACATGTCAGTGTGATCATCCAAGATAAAATCTGATCATCTCTCAATAGTTTTTTATTGTACTAAGTCGCTTTGAATTACTCTGAAATCACTCTAAATGCTGGGTGATTAATAATGAAGTGTAATCGACCTTTTATCCATCGAGAAAACCCTAAGGATCTCACTCTGAATATATAAATACCAGATAATCCTTTCCAATATCTGGAACATCTTCCAGAATCTCCTCCAGCGGCATATGCATCATCTTTCATGAAATTTTCCTACCCATAAGGCATCTACCTTAGTTATCGGATGAGCTCACTGTTAGTGCAGGAGAAACCTCTTCTGCTAGATGGGTAACCGGGACATTCCCATCTGATGATTGGTCTTCAGTCTTTTTGACCCATCTTTGAGTATGATCTTGTTGGATTTCATTAACCTTCTCTTTTCCTTTTTCATTTATTCCTCCATTGCCAGCTGGTGGATTTTTGCTTCTACAGAACTTAGCAATATGTCTGACTTCATTGCATGCATAACATGTAACATTGTTCTTTTGAATTACCTTGTTAAAACCAATGAAATTACTTGACCTGCACTATTTAGCCATATGTCCAAACTTTCCACAAGCATAGCATTTCACATTCATTCTACAATCTTCTGTCTTATGACCAATTTTATTGTATTTAGAACATTTACCAGTAGCAGAAGTAGGATTATGATTTTCTCTGTTTCTACATTTCTTAGCCATGTGACCAAATCTATTGCAAATGAAACATCTACCATTGAATTATAAGCATCAAATTGCCTTACCAGTTTCTTATAGTTTTGATCTTCATCAACAGTACTAGAACTTTGTCCTTGCTCAAATCCAAGTCCACTAGAATCTCCAATTTGTATTTGTCTCTTCAGTAACTCATCAAGTTGTGCTGAGCTGATCTTGATATTTTATTTGTACTCAGTTGTAACAGTTAAATCATCTGTTAATATTGTCATTTATCTCTCAAGCTCTTTCTCATTTCTATGGGATTGTACCAAATTAGACTTTAATATCTCATTTTCATGACTCAACCTACCACATTCTTCAAATTTGTTCTTCAGGGATACAACAACATTTTCTTCCTTTTTCTTTCCGTCCTCAATATCCTTGGATAACCTCATAGTCATAGTTTGCATTTCATTCTTCATAACCATGTTCTCCTAACTTAATTTTTGACATTGTTCCTTAAGTGCATCTTTGTCATCTTCATTTTGCAAAAGTTCCTTCCTCCTAGCTTGAACAGATGAAAATCTCTCTTGTAGGACAAGAAAAAATTCTTTAGCAGAATTCAACTCATCTTGTAGCTTTAAGTTCTTCAATCTTTCAACATTATAATCTTCAAGTTCCATCTCAAGTTGTTTCTCCAAAGCCATATTCAGTTCTAGTTTTAGGATCTTCCTCAAGCCATTAAACTTCCTCCAAGGCACAAGGCTCTGATACTAATTGTTGGAAACTAATAACACTGAGAGGGGGGTGAATCAATGTTATACCGGAATAAAGGTTTTTCGACTTTAAAAAACACACATATACTAGTCGGTATACCGGTATAAATAGAATTGAAAGAAGTAATGCAATCAATAAGCCAAACATATAATGAAGAACCATAACACACAAATTTATACGTGGAAAACCTCAATGAGGAAAACCCACGGTGGGATTTTTGACCCACAATATCAATTCACTGGCCATATGAAGAGATATTACAATATATGTTGGGGCCTACACTTGCAGGAAGGCTTACACCGTAGAGCAAACTGCTCATCACAAAAGGAGTCTCACTGACTACATAATAATCCAGACTACAATCCAGAGAATAGTGAACTACTTAGTATAGCATCTCCTATGCCAGAATACAGATCTAGTTTAAGCTCTGTCTTTTTCTATTAAAACCTCAGTACCAGAATAACCCTTATAATGAATTCCTCGCATACATAGTCTCTTTGATATATTTTGCATTACCTTACATCCATAATCTTATACATGCATATATATAATTGCATATTTTGCATTACCTTAAAACCTCAGTACCAGAATAACCCTTATAATGAATTCCTCGCATACATAGTCTCTCTGATATATTTTTCTATCTATAAATATCCTATATATACCCTATACAAAGTTATGCCTTATGTCGGCTTACAAGGATATATATAATTACATAATACATGTCGCCTTATAATATAAATGAATAAGCATTAAACAAGTTGTCGATGTTAGATCCAAGGTGTGTCGGCCTTCAATACTGATATCCTTTATCATACCATGTTAGCCTACATTGTCAGTGACCAAATAAATCTTCTATCCTACCAGTGTCGATGCTGGTGCTAGTGTCGATGTTGGTGTAGAGTGTGTGAAGTGCTTGTCGATATACCATATAAAGCCTGAACCCAAAAAATTGTTTTCATCAATGACAACATAATGAAACTTAACTAGTAGAATGTCAATTGCCAACACCACTAAGGGATGTGGTTGACACAAGTACAAAACCAAATTATGATGCCTATTTTGTAGGACATCTAGTACTAAGGTTGATAGATCTAGATGAGCCTTTGGTAGTGAAGGATGATGATGATGAGGATGATGAGGATAGGGCGGAGAGAAATGGAGGAGGAGGAGGAGTGGAGAAGCAAGGAGGGTGGTGAGGGGCAGGGGTGGATAGAGGGATGTTGGAGAGAGCGCTAAGGAGAGACTGGATCCATAGGGAGGGAGGCCACCGAGACCACCGAGGGGTAGAGGAGGATAGGTCTTATAGGTTGGTGGATAGGTATAGTGATAGGTACTAGGGAGAAACACATAGGGACAATCTAGGCAAGAGGAGGATGCTCGGGGTGGAGATGAGGAGGTGGATGAGTTGCTAGCATTGCGAGAGATTGCAGTAGGACAGGTCAATGAGATGGAAGATCTCAAGACATATGTGACTTGATTGAGGTGATAGTTAGTAAAGATGTAGAGGGAGAGGGATCAAACCATCCAGAGGTATATTTAGGCTAAGGAGGTACTGAGGGCATGCAGGAGAGTAGTTGAGGACACAGGGGCTGGATATGCATATGTCCTATGAGAAAGAGAGGAGATAACCTATTAGAGAGATTTGTACTATGTATTTGTTCCTCCAGAGATAAGGGCTCAGAGCTTCAAGAGAGATTCTAGGATGAGTACTATAGGGGGGAGAGACAGACACCAAGCATCCAGTGGTGGGGTTACAGGTCCACCTGCACCACTAGGAGGAGGAGACAAAGGAGGTGATCTTGGAGCAAGGACTTCGAGAGCTCAAATTTCTTTGAGGCTAGCTAGCTCTGAGGGAGGGAGTTCATCATAGCTCTCTTGGATCTATTTTTTCTATCAGTATTTTGAATGATGATGTAGACATCTTCGGGTGATTTTGTAGCCTTATGTATTATTGACATCATTGTATCATGACACATTATTATTTTTGATATATATATATATATATATGAGATGAATCATCCTTGTGGAAGCTATATGCATGTGTACAATGTGTTTGTGCTTCTATATGTTTTATGATGATTATGATGTTATGATTATTATATGGATGCAAAATATGATGATATACAATATGTTTTTATTCTTTTTTGTTTTTATATGATTATGCAAATGTGGATGTACTATATGTGGATGGATGTATGATTATTAACATGCTATATTTGTTTACATGATGAGAATGCAAATGTATATAGATATGCTAATCAATGGTGTGTTAAGGATGTGATGTGATTATGGTTTCTAAATGTACATATGAAATGAAAATTAGTAATATGTGGTGATGCAGGTGAATGAAATGCAGATATTTCTAGTATGTCATTATACTTAGTCGTGTTATTGTGGGCTACATGAACTCAGGGAAGGACAATGGAGGTCAATCATGAAAGGAGGATGGAAGATAGAAGATGTGGAAGTGAAAGAGCTTCTTGTGCTTTATCATTATTGAGATTTATTATGGCAAATAAGTTATGACAATCAAGGTATAGGTTCAACCTAGAAAGTCATTGTGCCCTATTTGCATGGAGATCAGATAGTCGCAAACAAGGAATGCCCCAGTTCACACTCGACTCATAGTGTCCTCATATCCTTGGAAAAGTCATAAAATTACTAAGAGACAATCCATAGACATCAAAACAATAGGTTAACATATCCCATCCTTGTCTTCCTAGTCAAAGACATCCTAGAGATATAATCTCTAGTCAAAGACATCCTAGAAAAGCTAAAAGACATGTCACCAAAAGATAAAATCAGAAGAAAACCAAGACTTGACACCAACACAATGAAATCTTCAAGTTATTTGTGTTTCTTTCCACATATGTTAACATGTTTGATTTGGCCACAATGTTGTCATCTTGATAAAGGACAGATCATGATGAAAACCATGTTGTTGCCAAAGTCTAGTAAAAGATTTGATTTGTTGAAAGCCCACTGTTGCTTGTGTCTCATTTGAAACTGACTGAATCCATGAAGTTGATAATTTATTGCGAAGAAGAACAAAACTTTATTTTGGATTATCAATGCAAAGGACTTCTTATTGCAGATTATGCGTGAAAAGGAGGAATGAAAAGACAGTGCTCCTCAAAACATGCGATGCTGAACATACCACTTTCATCACTAGATTTAGGATTTTGTCCCAATTGCAGACTAGACTTGATTTATTATGGAAGGAAAGAGTGAAAGGGGAGGATTTATTATGAATGGCTAATCAATCTTAGGTAGATCAATAACAAGCCATGATGGGAATAGGTAAATTTATTATGGATGGATAGACTAAGTGTGGGCAAAGTGAAAGGATAAGATTGAATCTTGAAGGAGGGAGGAGCAATGTCTCTACACATGGTACCAGTAACCTAGTTTTTACCATGGTACTTGCCAAGGGTACCACCGAAGTGGTTTTCACTGTTGGATGGATTTATTTTTCTTTTCGTTTTTTGATTTAAAAAAATTGTGTCACAAGGCACCTATTTGCCAAGTTTTCACCAAGTAATGATTTTATATTTTTTATGATTTTTTTTTTATTTTTGATATTTTTTTAATTTTTATTTTGTATTTTTGAATTAGGATATTCTGAAGAGATATGTGTAAAACCTATGAAGGTGCGTGTTATTGATAAGATCCTCTAAAGGTTCTTCGTCTAGTGTTGAGATGACGTAAGGACCAAGCTAATTGGGCACAAATTTTCCTTTCTTTTCTTGGTCTTGCTAATTTCTAGGATTCTCTCTCAATACTAAGTCACCTACCTAGAATGTGCAGCTATGACTCATAATCTGTTGATAAGCCTTAAGATGATTAAAAGCAATTTGTCATCACTCATCCAATAGTTCTAGTTTCTATAAGAGGGAGACCCTATAGTCTTCATCATTTATTATATCATGCAAAGACACTCGTAAGGATGGTAACTCAACATCAATAGGAAAGATAGCTTCAAAACCATATATAAGTTAATAAGGGGTGGCTCTAGTAGTTGTACGCACACTTGTATAATAAGCCCAATGTGAGGGGTTGAGTAGGATGTGCCAATTTCAGCCAATGTCATTGACTGTCTTTTTAAGGATTCTGAGAATGGTTTTATTAGACACCTCAGCTTGGCCATTATCTTGGGGATATTATAGAGTGGATAAGTGATGGTTAATATGGAAAAAATCACAAATTTCATGAACATCCTGATTTTTTAAGGGACGTCGGTTATCTTTAATGATGGAAAGAGGGACACCATATCGACGAATGATGTAATTGAGGATAAATGTAGTAATCTTTTTTCTAGTGACTTGGGTGAGAGGAATGGCTTCAATCCATTTCATGAAATATTTTGTGGCAGTGATAATGAATTTATGGTCATTGGAAGGAGGGTGAATCTTGCCTATGAGATCGAGTCCCCACTAAAAAAAGGGCCAAGGAGTTGTAATCAGTTGAAGTTCTTGAGCCGGCGCATGAATAAGGTCTCCATGAATCTAACATTGCTTACATTTCTTGACAAACTAATATGAGTCTTTTCCATAGTGGGCTAGTAGTATCTAGTCTTGATAAGTTTCTTGGCTAAGGTCAGACCACTAGAGTGGGCACCACATATACCTTCATGAACCTCTTGTAATGCAATCTTAGCTTCGTCACTTTCTCAACATCTAAGAAGAGTGCCATCTAGACCTCGATGGTAAAGGGTATTAGCTAAAATGACATAGCAAGAAGATTGGCAGATGAAAGAACAATGTCGATTGTTGGAAAGGTTAGGGGAAGGGTATTGTTGCAAAGGTATGTAAAAATGGCAGCGCACCAAGGTGAATCAGGACAAACGACACATATCATCTTAGTAGGAGTGATCTCATATGAGGGAACCAAAAGGTTATCCACCAAGAACTCATAGTAGGTCTCATTTCATGGTAGATCAATCAATGAAGCAATAGTAGCCATGGCATCTACAACTCGATTGTTTTCTCTTGGAATCTGCTCAAATATTATCTTTGTGAATTATTATTTTTAAATCATCAATGATTTTCTTATAGGGAAATAATTTTTCATCTTTTGTTTGGTAGTAATCATTTTCTTGACAAATTACAAGTTGAGAGTCCCCAAAAACATGAATTTCCTAGATCTTCCACAGAACCACAATTCATAAACTCATTGTTAATGCTTCATACTCTGCTATGTTATTGGTGCAAGGAAATGACAACCGATAGGATTTAGGAATGGAATCCCCTTGAGGTGTGATAAAGAGAATTCCATCTCCTATGCCATGCTGCATGTATGAACCATCAAAGTATAATTGTTAAGGCTTTGTGTGTGTCATAGTCAGAATGGATTTGTCTAGAAACTCTGAAGTCATACGAGTATCATCAATCATGGGTGCATCTACCAATTTATCTACAATAGCTTGTCCCTTGATTCTTTTCTATCAACATATTCAATGTTAAATTGACTCATAATCATAACCCATTTATCTAATCTGCCAATTAGTGTTGCCTTATTGAGAAGATATTTTAGTGGGTCTATCCTTGCAATGAGCTTAGTTTTATGAGTTAGTATGTAATGTCATAATTTATGCAAGGTAAAACCACAACAAGACATGCATGCTCAATCAATTTGTAGTTAAGCTCATAGCCAACCAAAGTATGACTGATGTAATATAATGCTCTTTCTTTTCTGTCATTGTCCTGTTGTGCCAAGAGTGCCACCAGTGTTGTTTGTGTAGCTAATATGTAGAGTAACAGGGGTTTTCCTATAATTGGCAGCATCAAAACTGGTGGATTTAGGAGATAAACTTTAACCATCTGAAAATCCTATTGTAATTTAGTATCCCACTTGAATTTGATGTTTTTGTGGAGTAGATATTGAAAAGAATGACATTTATCTGCAAGTTGAGCAATGAATCTTCGTATAGACTGGAGTCTTCCCTGTAAAGACTGAAGTTGACTGATATTATTTGGTGGTGGCATTTCTAATATAGCTCTGACTTTCATTGGATTGGCTTCAATTCCTCTCTTTGAGACAATGTATCCAAGGATTTTCCCAAAGGTTACTCCAAAGACACACTTCTTAGGATTTAAACTCTTTGTATTTTTCTAACTAATTGAAGATCATTGAAAGGATGTCCAAATGTGTTTCTATTTCTAATGATTTAACCAGGAGGTTGTCCACACAATCTTCCATAGTAACATGCATAACATCATGGAAAATGGTAGTCATAGATCTTTGGTATGTGACACCTACGTTCTTTAGTCTGAAGGGCATGACATTCTATCAAAAATTTCCCCAAGGACAAGTAAATGTTGTTTTGTGCTAGTCTTGAGGTGCAATTTTTATCTGGTTGTAGCCAAAAAATCCATCCATCAAAGATAACATTGCATGACCAGCTGTAAGATCCACTATCAAATCAATATTTGGCAATGGAAAGTCATCTTTAGGACAAGCTTTTTTGATATCTCTAAAATCCATATATATTCTAATGTTGTGATCTGGCTTGTTGACAGGTACTAAGTTAGAGATCCACTCAGGGTAATCAATCAGTCTTATGAATCCAACGTCAAGTAATTTCTCAAGTTCTACCTTTACTAATAATGCCACTTATGGATGCATTTTCCTTAACTTTTGTTTCATTGGCTTTTCTCCTGGTGTGACTATCAAATGGTGCACAAATAGATCAGGATATAGTCTAGGCATATTTGCATATAACCATGCAAAATTAATTTGTTGTTCTATGAAGAAACTTATGAACTTCGGCCTTTCTTTTTTTTTCAAGGATTGTGCTAAGAATATTTTGTGCAGAATCTCTTATATATCAATGTTTGTTTTGATAGTTTCCTCCACCAACATGGATGATTTTTCTTCATATGATGTCATCGGGAGATTGTCAAGCCTTCCATCTTTGGGTGCCTCAAAGAGGTTTTCATCCTCAGATACGTCCTTTATTTTTACTTTTTTAGAGTCAGACAATGCCATAGTGTGGTTTTCACTAGAAGACCCATGATTTGTTTTTATTTTTATATTTTTTTGACTAGAAGGCCCAACACCCTCACTGAAGTATGCCACGCTATTGAGTTCTATAGTTTACCCTTCTTTATGGTCCCCAAGCAGAAGATCATCTCATATGCCCAAGTAGTCTATGAAAGAATCATTTTTTTCAAATATGTCTAGTTGTAAAGGTCCTCTTTTGGTCTCAATCAATGATTTGTGGGTGAACAAGGGGAAGACCATCGATGTTTTGAAAGTTAGCGAGGGTAAGGGTAAAGACACAATTTTCTTCAGGTATGTCAAGGTAAGTGTCGAGGTCATCACTAGCACTCTCCTCACCTGTCTCAATCATAAATGAATCCAAATTGACATCACTAGAAGAGCCTTCGGCAATGGGAGTCCTCACTTTACATGATTTTGACCTAGAACCTAGAAACAAAGACTATTTGGGATCCTCAAAAAAAATTTCTTTATCATCCTCTTCTTGTGATGTAGACTCTGAAGTATTTTGACTAACCCTGAATTTTCTGTTGAACTCTTCTTCCTCTATGGGCTCACCTTGTTCTCTAAAGGTTTCAGTGAGCTTATAGTAACTAGATGATTTATCTGAACCCCATTCCCATTCATTAGAGTCTGTGGAGAAATGTTTTTCTTATTGATAATTAGATTCTATGATTTGCAATACTTCTTTAGATTTGTGACTACCTAATCTTAAAGGTATGAAACCAAGTCCTTTGGAGAGATAATTTTTAAATGTCAATTCTGGTTGCAAAGGCTGAGTGATACCTTCTTTTATTAATCCAAAAGGGCTCTTACCATCATATCCAAATTTTTGCAAGAAATTGAATCCTTTACCGTAACTTTCACATGATATCTTGATGTGAACCTATGTGTCTTGTTTAGGTTCTTTATAAATCATTTTGTATAAGTCATCTTCTTCCATCTCACCCCACTTTTGGAATATAGTAGGATCCCATTTTAGTGTAATGGTAGATATCTCTTTAGAAGGATGTGGTCATCCATACCCTTTTGGAGAATACTTTACTTATCTTAGGTACATAGTTTGATTCAGAGTGTACTCGCCCATGCCTTTATCCTGATATTTCCCTTTAAGTTCACCTTGTTTTGACATTGAAGGTTTTAATGATTCAGGATCAACATACACAAATGATGGATTTTCTTCTCTATTGATTGGTATTATTGTTTCCAATTTTGACCACAGGCTATTACTATATATGAACGGATTTGTGTTACCATTGACGGTCACCTCAACTCCATTATGTTGGAACTTGATACATTAATGATATGTAGAAGGAAAAACTCTCATTTCATAGATCCATGGGCATCCCAAGAGTATATTGTATATGAGATCTAAATCAAGAACTTGAGATACCACATCCTTCATAATTGGCCCAACTCTGAGAGGTAAGGTGACTATGCCCTTGGATGAGCACTCTTCGTCATCATATTATTTTATGGAGATTGCATTTGTATAATTCACAACCTTTTTAGAATATCCCAATTGTTTAATAGTGTTCAATATAAAAATATTCAGACCTACTCCTCCATCTATCAAACTCATTTTATTTGGTTCTTATAGATAAAGGTTTCAATATGTAGAAGTGCATTATGAGGCTCAGTTATGGATGTGTCATCAAATTTTGTGAATGTGAGGCTATGAAGAACAAAAAGGTATCCCACCACAGATTAAAATTGGTCCATGTTCAGATTAGTGGGTACAAAGGTCTCTCTCAAAATTTTATCAAGGATGGCCTTATGTACAGGAGATATGCGTAAAAGCTCAAGGATGGAAATGAGGGGGAGTGTCTTCCATAACTGATCTAAAAGATCATACTCAATCTTGGTAGATGAAGAGGTTGTGGTCTTGGATGGAATACCTTGAAAGGTGACTTTACCTCGATGGGTTGTGACATTAAACATTTAGAGGTTTCATTTTTTGAAGATGAGGAAGATGGTCCAATGCCTTTCAAAAAAACTTTACTCCTTTGGGTAGAGATTTCGGGAGTTTTATCATTTATAATGATAGTAGAAATATGATTATACATTAAAATATGATTAATAGTAAAATCATAATCATAGGGTATCTTGGTATAATTATCTTTATTGTCTTTAGTTTTAGCTTTTCCCTTGTCATGTTTAGGAAATGGCTCCTTAGACATCGCATGGTCTTCATTGGAGGTGTGACCATCAACTTCTACATCACCTCTATCAATAAGATCTTGTACAAATATTCTTCAATGTGTGATAATTGCTACTTATATGCCCTTTACTCTTGTGATACAATATTCATCATTATTCCACCAATTTGGTTTTACTTTTGGTTCATATGGTAGATTATTTGGTAGTGTTATGATCTTATTTTCCATGAACTTATTGAATCTTGTTTCAATCGGTTCTCCCAATGGAGTGTATTTTCTTCAAGGCTTTGATTACCCTTGAGTGTTCACTTGATTGTTCATATTAGAGGAACTTGCACCAGGGAAGGTTATCTTAGGTTTCACAACATTTTCATCTACTACCCCATCATTGACTGTGTTCTTATTCTTGTTCCAAAAGCAATGTTTGTCTTTCCCATTTGATTCTTGTTTGTTCTCTTCGAGTATCTTAATGACACCCTGTTTGATAAGGACTTTTTATGTTTCCATTCCTTTCTCAATGACCTCCTTGAAGGTAGACAAACAAGCTTTTAATAGCTCATATCCAATATCCTTGTTGACATTTTGAGTTAACATTTCTAACATTTGTTTTTGTGGGATATCATAAAGGCATCGACTAACAAGACCTCTCCATCGTAAAAATGAAGAAAAAAGATTCCCCATTTTTTTGCTTAGTATTGCACAAGGTAGTTACTGACACATCTGTTTCAATGTTTTATAAGAAGTGTTGTATGAAAGCCTCTGGTAAATCACCCCATGACTTAATTCTAGGTGGAATTTGGCAGAACCATCCCATTGCTTGTTTGCCTAAGCTTTGTGGAAACAATCTCATCCAATATGTTTCTTCTCTTGCTACCTCAAAGCAAGCTATGAAAAATTGTCTTATGCGTTCCTTAGGATCCCCATTGCCTTTGTACTTATCAAATTTTTGTGTCACAAAATATGGAGGAATGGAGGCATTGGAATGCTTCTATCAAATGGGTAAGGACATATATCTTTCATTGTGTATTGTTTCTTTGGTGTATTCATGTCTGCCATTTGATTTTGCAAATCCTTAATCTACTATTGCAAGTCATTATTGGGTGGTGTCTTCTCTTTTTGAGCTAGTCCCATGCCTGAGCCACTGTACAAAGGAGCAGGGATATAATGCATATATATATGTTATTGATTATATATGTGTTCATATAGAGGAGGAACATAGTTATAGCTTGTATATGGATCACTTGGTATGGTGTTGTAATGAGGAGCACTAGGTCTAGATCGATACATGTCATGACCATAAAGATGGGAGGTATCATAAGAGTGATCTTGAGTATTTCCCCCAAATATGAGATGGGGTTTCCTCATGTCATGATTTTAAATATTCGCTTGAGTGTAATTATATTCATTAGTATAATCTTGGATATCATCATAATTATGTGTAGTGCTAGTTCTTCTCCATGGGAAAGGACGACTGCAGGGTTGTTCATGAGATGTTCTATCATAATTGGCATGAGAATGAGTGTATGTGTTTGGAATTTCAGGATTTTGAAATAAGGAGGAAGGTGACTCAAGAAGGAGACACTCTCTCTTCTTACCACCATATATTAGGTCTCCTTTGTCTTGTATTAACTTGATTTATTTGATTTGAATCATCCTCCAAAATCTGTGACATCTCAAAAGATGTTGGCCATTTGGTGGAATTGATTATGTGTTGCATTGATGTTGTCATTGATGTCAACACTAGTTGTTTGGATGCTTCACCAACACCCTTTTGGTCCTGGTAGGTTGAGTGGTTTCTAGTTATCTTGGATTCGGCATGATTAGGTAGGCTCCAGTAAAATCTGGTGATGGAATTGTCTTGTTCATGATTCTTATACTCATATTTGGTCAATTGGTTTTGATTTTGTGAATGGATTCTATTCTTCTTTCTTAGGAGATTGGTTTCTGGTTCCGACGAGGGTTTCACCGGCAGAGCTTTTGGTGGACATCTTTGATGAATTGCATAAGTGGTGTTAGTGTAGCTTCTGATGGAGTTGTAGGATGTTTTTGGTGATCATGTTTGAGACTTGATGGATGGATATCATTGGTGAAGCATGTGGACCTATACTTGGTCCCGGTTGATTTAGGTTATGGACCAGCACTAATATAACATGTGGATATGACCTATTGTTATATTTCTAGGATGTATTTTGTGTTGGATTTATTTGTTTTGTTCTAAGGTTGACATGGTTTGTATGTAATTGGTTTATTTTCTGGTGGCCAACCTGATTGTTTATGGTCCCTTCATTGTAATTCACATACTTACTATGGAAGTATTATCTGACTGTGGGTAGGCTTCCCACCATGGTTTTTCCGTTTACTAGGTTTTCCATGTAGAAATCATGGTGTTGTGTGGATGGCTTTTATTCTATGATTATTGTTTATGCTTAATTGGATTAACTAATATTCTAGTATTAGTGTTTTGGGTTTTAGTATTAAAATTTTAATTCCTAATTCTTCCAGTAATCTGTGATAATTGATTCACCGCCCCTCATCTTAGTTGTCTTTTGGTTATTTGAACTATCTAACAATTGGTATCAGAGCTTTGGTCCTCTCTACAGAAAGCTTAACCACTTGAGGAAGATCCTATAGTGACTAACAATTCAAGTTCATCCAGTTCTTCTGGAGCTATCTTTCGAAGGGATATACGGAGGCTTGAAGGAAAAAATTATATAGTATGGAAGATTCGGATGGAGACTCATCTTAGATGTCTCGGCAAGGAGATTTGAGAGATCACACAGAATAGTGTCACACCCTTTAATCTGGGATTTGGCAATCCTCCTTCAGAAAACCTGGACAAGGAGCTTGAGAATGATTGTAGAGAAAGAGAAGCCCTCTTGTGTGCACTTTGTCATAAGAAATTAATGGGATTAACAAACAAATCATTTGGAAAGGCTATATGGGATAAGTTGTAGACTATTAATGAAGGTTACCCTATAGTGAAGATTGCTAAACTTGATGGTTAACGGGTGATATATGAAAACCCGAAGATGGAAGAAGATGAAATAATTACTGCATTCATGAAAAGAGTAAATGAAATTGTTATGGGAATTCAATGTTGTGGTGGAACTCTAAGTGAAGATGAAATTGTTTCTAAAGTCCTGAGAGCCCTACCACCGGCTTACAAAAAGAAGGCTACTACTATTAATGAGCTGCGAAAAATGGTTAATACATTTGTCAATAGAGATACTTTGGTTGGGAAACTATTTGCTTTTGAGCTTAAGGAATTTGGACCTTCTAGAGCTATGAAGATTGAACCTTCTTTTCATACATCTACATCTACAACTGGTAAGCAAGATTGGAAATCTTTATATGCAAAAGAATTAGAAGATATGAAGAGAGAATATGATGAGTTTGAGCAACTTGAAGCACTATTGGCTAGAGGAGTACCGAAAGGACCGGTAGGAAGGAAAAACACCTTTTAAATGTTTTGCATGCAATGAGATTGGTCATTTTGCATCTAGATGTCGTGAAAGGAATTCAAGATTTGAAGAAAGAGTTAGAAGATCATTTAAGCCTAACCCTAGATATCAGAACAAGTATAAATACAAGAAAAACATAAATAAATAATGCTACATAGCGAGCGAGGAAGGCATTACTGATTCAGATGATGAATGGACAGAAGACTCTGCTAGTGGATCCAACAATGGGAAGGAATGGGTGTTCCTGGCTATCAAGGAAGATGATCCAGCACTAGAAGATAATGTACTTGAGGTGAAGGAACTTTCTGCTAAAATTGAGGACAAAGATGAATGGGTAATTGATAATGATTGTTCACATCATATGACTGGAGATAAAGGGAAGTTTTTGTCTTTGCAAGAATTTGATTGTGGACTAGTTAGATTTGGAGATGACAAGGCATGTATGATCAAGGAAAAAAGAACTATATCGTTGGATGTTAAAAACAAAACTAACAATATTTATTATGTTGAAGGTTTGAAAAATAATCTTTTGAGTGTAGGACAACTGGTAGATAATGGATTTCAATTATAGTTCAGGATGGAAAATGCAAAATCTTTAATAGATCTGGCTTGGAGATTGCAATCAGTATACAAAAAAAAGGTAACATATTTCATTTGAACTCCGGTAAAAAGACATGTTTGATTACACAGAGTGATGAGAGTTGGCTACGACATAAAAGGTTGTGTCATGTGAATTTTGATTGCATTGTGAAGATCAGTTCAACTAAGGTTTTTAGAGATATACCTAATATTATGAAGCCCTATAATCCGGTATGTAAAGAATGTCAAATGGGTAAACAGGTCAGAAACCTCTTTTAGGAGTATACAAGATAAATAAAATGATGTTCTTGATCTTATTCATAATGATTTGTGTGGCCCTGCTAGAGTTAAAAATTTTCATGGTGATAGATATTTCATGCTAATCATTGATTATTATTCTAGAATGATGTGGGTTACTTTTTTGAGAGAAAAATTTGAAGCATTTGAAAATTTTAAAATCTTTAAGGGTAAAGTGGAAACTGAGATAGGATTGAAGATTAAATGTTTGAGATCAGATCATGGTGGATAATTCACATCCGGTGAGTTTAATAACTTTTGTGACAAGCATGCTACAAGAAGACAATTTTCTTCTCCCCAGAAACCTCAACAGAATGGAGTTGTGGAAAGTAAAAACAAAACTATCTTGGATGCTGCTAGAACAATGATGATGGAAGCAAATCTACCTCATTACTACTGGAGAGAAGGAGTGATTATAGTGGTTTATACATTCAACAAAGTACATATCAAAGGAGAAAGCGGTAAGACACCTTATGAATTATGGTTTGGTAACACACCTAGAGCTAAGTATTTCTAAATTTTTGGTAGTAAATTTTATATTAGGAGAGATGATACTATTGGAAAATTTGATCCTAGATGTGATGAAGGCCTATTTCTTGGTTATTCTAATGAAAGAAAATCATATAGATGTTATAACAAGAGATTGCAGAGAATTGTGGAGAGTTCTAATGTCCATGTAGATGAGCTGAGCAAAAGTCAAATCAGAGTTTATGAGAAGGAACCGGTAGTGGAAATGATTATATCTGAACTAGTATCACCTTTACCAGAAATAGAGTTGAACTAGTTACTCTGGAAACATCAGAGAATTCTACAGTAACTGAAGAACAGAGAAGATGAACAGAGCATCAGAAGACTCCTAGGTATGTGAGATTGAATCATTCTAAAGAACAAATAATTACAAATAAGAGAAATGGAGTGATGGCAAGAAGAAGACTGGTAACTAAGGAGGTATGTTTAATTTCACAAGGTGAATAGGTATCAATAATTGAGGCATGTAAAGATGAATTTTGGTTAAAAGCTATGGAAGAAGAATTAGATCAGATGGAGAAAAATAACACATGGACTTTGGTTCCTCAGCCTAAAAATAAAAATTTCATTGGACCTAAATGGGTTTTTAGGAATAAATTGAATGAGGATGGTCAAGTTATAAGGAATATGGCTAGATTGGTTTATAAAGGATATTCTCAAGAGGAAGGAATTGATTATGGAGAAAGTTGTGTACCGATAGCTAGGATTGAAACTATAAGATTATTTCTTTCCTGTGTTTCTTATCAAAACTACAAGGTTTATCAGATGGATGTTAAATATGCATTGTTGAATGGGGATATTGATGAGGAAGTTTATATTGAGAAACCTGATAATTTTTCACTATTAGATGATACTGCTATGGTTTGCAGGTTAAGGAAAGTTTTATATGGATTGAAACAAGCACGTAGAGCTTGGTATGCAAGGTTGGATAAATATCTTTTGAAGCTTGGTTTTACTAAAGACAGTGACGACAATAATTTATATTATAAAATCATTGATGATGATATATTGATTGTTGAAGTATTTGTTGATGACATTATTTTTGGAGGTGAAGATAAACTATGCATAGAATTTTCTAAGAATATGGAGAAAGAATTTGAGATGTCTATGATTGGTGAGATGAAATTTTTCTTTTGTTTGCAAATTACTCAGACTGAAAAAGGTATTTTTATTTGTGAAACTAAATATTCTAAGGAATTGTTGAAGAAATTTGGTATGGGAGATTCTAAACCAGTAAGTACACCTATTGTTACAAGTGAGAAATTGACAAGAAAACATGTTTCTACACCGATAAATCCTACAAGATACAAATCTATCATTGAAGGTCTACTTTATTTGACTCAGACTAGGCCTGACATTATGAATGATGTTCATATTGTTTCAAGATTTCAGAGTGATCCTAGAGAAAATCATGAGATGGCAGTGAAAAGGATTTTTAGATACTTGCAATCTACATCAAAATATGGCTTATGGTACCCTAACAATGATAACTTTACTTTATGTGCATATACAAATGTTGACTGGGCTGGAGATGTTGATGACCAGAAAAGTACTTCTAGTGGAGATTTCTTTCTTGGAAAGAAGTTGGTTTCATGGATCAGCAAGAAACATACATGTACTTCTCTATCTACTACTGAAGCTGAGTATGTTGCTACTGCCACTAACTGTACACAAGTTTTATGGATGAAGCAAATGTTGAAGGATATAAAGGTGGATTGTGATGCATCGGTAGTTATTCACTATGATAACTCTACTGCTATTGATATATCAAAGAATCTAGTATTTAATTCTAAGACAAAGCACATACCTATCAAGTATAACTTTTTGAAGGAGAAGGTGGAAACAAATGAAATTAGACTAGTTTTATGTGAACACTAAAGAACAGATTGCAGATATATTATGAAAACCTCTATCCAAGGAATCATTTGAGTACCTGAGAGATAGATTAGGGGTTTTTGCCCCTCTAGCAGAGACTTGATTGATGTGGTTTGGCATCAGTATGGAATGCATTATCAGAGATACTATGCATTCCGGAACTGATGTGGGATGCTACTACTCAGGGGGAGTAGTCATCTTTGAGATTCAGAGGCTTTTTCTTTTTCTTTGATATTTTTGTCAGATTTCTAGCATTGATGTCAAAAGGGGAGTGATATTGATGTGAAAAAGTGATTGTCAAAGGGGGAGTGATATTGATGTGAAAAAGTGATTGTCAAAGCGGGATAAATATGATAATATATTAATATTTAGAGCGATATGCAGGAGATTGGTGGTTGTCTTCCACATGGGGAGACTTGTTTGGCATTTCTTGGTACTTAGATGTTTTTCATGTCTAATGTTGCCATCAATGCCAAAGGCGAGATTGTTGGCCATTTGGTGGAATTGATTATGTGTTCCATTGATGTTTTGTCATTGATGTCAACACTAGTTGTTTGGATGCTTTACCGACACCCTTCTCGTCTTGGTAGGTTGAGTGGTTTCTGGTTATCTTGGATCCAGCATGATCCGGTAGGCTCTAGTACAATCCAGTGATGGAATTGGCTTGTTCATGATGCTTATACTCATATTTGCTTAGTTGGTTTTGGTCTAGTGATTGGATGCTATTCTACTTGCTTAGAAGATTGGTTTCTGGTTTTGGCGAGGGTTTCACCAATAGAGCTTTTGGTGGAGATATTTGATGAATTGCATAAGTGGTGTTGGTACATCTTCTGATGGAGTTTCAAGATGTTGTTGGTGATCATGTTCAAGACCTGGCAGATGGAGATCATTTTTGAAGCGTGTGGACCTATACTTGGTCTCGATTGATCTAGGTTATGGACCAACACTAATGTAACATGTGGATAGGACCTATTATTGTATTTTTGGGATGTCTTATGTGTTGGATATTATTTTTTTTGGTCTAAGGCTGACATGGTTTGTAATTATGTAATTTCTTTATTGTTTGGTGCCAAACTTGATTATTTATGGTCGAGGGTTTGTATAAATAGATGTAAGATCTCATTGGAGATCATCATGGTTAATGTAAGAGGTCATTCTCAAGAAATGTAATGTGCGAATAATGTAATATCATTCAGGCAAAGGATTTGGTCGATCATTCGAGATCTAATTGGGTTTGTGTAAGAGGATTTAGTCCTCCAGTATTGAGCTTAACCAGAACTATACTCAGGCATAGGAGATGCCATCTTTTGCATTTCAACACTTCTCCGGATTGTAGTCTAGATTTGTATGTAGTTAGTGAGACTCCTTTTGTGATGAGCAATGTGCTCTAGGATATTGGACTTCCCTAAAGTGCAGGCTCCTTCATTGTAATTCACATACTTACTGTAGAAGTATTATCTAATTGTGGGTAGGCTTCCCATCATGGTTTTTCCCTTTACCGGGTATTCCACATACAAATCTTGGTGTTGTGTGGATGGCTTTTATTCTATGATTATTATTTATGCTCAATTGGATTAATTGTTATTCCAGTATTATTGTTTTGGGTTCCAGTATTAAATTTTTAATTGCTAATTCTTCTAGTAATCTGTGACAACTAATTCAACCCCTCTCCCCCCCCCCCCCCCTCTCAGTTGTCTTTCAGTTATCTTAACTATGTAACAAAAATCATGGGGTAATCTTATTCCACTTTGTGCCATGAATTGTAGGAAATATTAGCTATCCCTCTTCATGATTTCTTGAACCAATTTATTAAAATGGGGATCCATGATAGTTTCCTCAACTTCTGCAGAATCCATGAATAAATTGTCATTGTCATTATCATTTCCATTGTTGTTCTCATTGTTGTCATTGTCATTGTCTGGTATATTACTGCAATTTTCAAATGGATTGTAAAATTCATCTTCATCAAACTCACATGTTTAAAGACCTTAAAGCTTCTTTGAATTCCCTTCTAGACCTTTGTGAAAAAGTTTCAACCATAGACTAAAGTGTTGATCAAAATGAAAGGTAGAATGAAAATGCAAAGACTATGGAAGACCAATGGGTGTATGAAGTGTAGATGAATCCAAGGTTAACGTGAAATGTCCAAGAGTGTAAGACCAAAATATGTATGTTTTTAGAGTAAGGTGTGGCTTGTAGAGAGATGATTGATCTCTTGATGATGTAAGTTGACCTTGACTCAAGAAGACCAAATGAGACCCTAAGATGATAGATCTTGATACAAGAATCACCTAGTGTTGTGTTGTAGTATATTTGTAAAGTTTGATGTGGACAAGAAAAGTAACCTTTTTACTCAAATTTGGAAAATATGTATGAGGACAATGCAAATGAAGGAAAATGATTGACTATGTGTGACCAAGATAGGTTGACTGAAGAATGAAGCCCTATAGGAAGCAACCTTAAAAGCTCTTTGAATCTGAAAACTTAAGTCCTTTTTCTCTTGACAAATCTTTTACAATTTCTTAGTTCTAAACACAGATGCAATTTTAACAAACCTAGATGTGATTTCTGATCCCAAACATAGTTACAGTAAACACAGACGTAGTTTTCTGGTGATAATGATAATTTTAACTTTAAAGTTAGAGACACAATTCTGCTCTACACAAATGCAACTCAGATAGACACAGACATGGTTTAAATTTTTTTGTGGCAAATGTGATAGTATATTTCTCTGATACCTGGACGTGATTTCCTAATGCAGATGTAGTTTAAACTAACACATACACAGTTCTAGAAATGTTTTGCAATTCTAACCAATTGTGAAGTTGTCGAATGTGACCAAATCTCAATGTTTTAACTTTTAATGACAAGAAAAAATAGCAAAATAGTGAAGACCCAATGTGTGAAGGTGTTTTTTGTTTGTATTTTTAGATTGTTGGCATTTTGCATATAGATTGCATTAATGATATTTTGTCATTGATGTCAATTGAACCAGTGAATGGTATTCATGATTTTGCTGATGTTATTGTTGATATTTCTTTTGTATTGTAACCAGTATGATAAACTTTGTGGAAGATGTTGTAAACTGGTATATGGTAGTTTGTAAGTTGAACTGGTGAATAGGGTTAAACCTTTATATCTTATGTAAACAGTAAACCCTACCAGTTGTTTTTTGATAAACCCTAACTGATCAAGTTTGTTGGTTTATGATCTGATGTTGAGCAGTAATGATGGAGACACGTGTGATCATTGAATGAGGATAAGTTCATATTGCTTTGGCGCGTTTGTTTATTATCTTGGAAAGGAGCAAAGTGGATTGCATCTAATCCATTGAGCATGATGAGTTACAAAGTTTGATGAAGTGGTGACCATGGAGCAGATGGAATTTTCTTGATTAATGTGAAGAGATTGTTATGATTTCTAATGGTCAAGATTGTACCGACTTGTTTGTAATCTTGATGATGAGAATTAGGTTTTTGTTGTGTTACCAACCTAGTTGAATTTGTATTTAAGGTAGATGATATTATTTTGTTAGGTGTTGGCAAAGTTGGAAAAGTTGGCAGAAATTAGCTAAGTGTGTGGTTGCCAAACCAGTGGATGGATCTGCACTTTGAGTAAAGGCAGATTGGAGCTTAAGAATGATCTGATCAAGCAAATGTACTGCTATTCAGACATATCAACAAAACCTGTTGTTTTCTAACAATTATAGCAGAATCAAAATCCCCTAACTGGGTAAGCTCTAACAAGCTTGGTTACTTTCTAAATCCTCTAACAAGCTGGTCCATTAGTTTGGATTCTCAAATCCTCCAGCGAGGTTACTCCTAATAGGGTATTGTGCTTTTCATCAAGGCATATTTGTGAATCCCTTAACCAGGTGTTTCCTAATCGGAATTAGTTCTTAACATGACTTATTGTAAAGCTTTAATAGGCTTGGCTCCTAATAGGGTGAACTTCAGAAGAGTTCAGATAGCTATCATTGTGAGTCTCATCTCACTGTGGTTTTTACCTATTTGGGTTTTTCACGTATAAATATTTGTGTCAAGTGGTGAATGTTTTTGTGTTTATGATCTTATTTGTTGATAAGTTTATTTTGCATTTGGGAGTTTGTATTAGTTTTTTAGTATATTGATTCACCCCCCCCCCTCTCAGTTCTCCACCGGATCCTTATTCTTTCATCATATCATCAATTGGTATCAGAGCATCTTAGGTACTCTTAGATCTCTAAGCCTAACAACTTGAGGAAACGATCCTATAGATCATGATGAAGAAAGAAGGTCCTAAGTTCAACAAAGATAACTATAGGATATGGAGCGATAGGATGTAGATTTACATTAAAAGTCTTGGTAGTCAGTATTGGGAGCATGTAGAAACTCAATATGTTGCACCTACTAGTACTCTGACTGATGATCAAAAGAAAGAACAATAAGAGAATCATCAAGCATTAGAGGGTATTATCAGTTCCCTATCTGATGTTGAATATGTAGATGCTCATGGTCTTGAAACTGCATATGAAGTGTGGAAAAAAATTGAAGAGATTTATAGCAATGATGAACATGTTAAGATTGCTAAAGAGGAGAGTTTAAGAGGAAAGTTTGATGACATGAGAATGTCTGAAGGTGAAAATATCTAGTAGTATGTTCAAAGGATTAAAGAAATAGTTGGTGAAATAAAAAGTGCAGGAGGGAAAGTAGATGATGCCACAATGGTCAGTAATGTACTGATAACCCTTCTACCGGTCTATGCTATTTGAGTTGCAGCTATTCAGGAGCTGAAATCCATTGACAAGACAAAAGTAACTCTTGACTCTATTATTGGCAAACTTACTGCTTTTGAACAAAATGGATATGATGGTAGTGTATAAAAATCTAAATCTGAATTCAAAGCTTTTGCCTCTAGCCCATCTGTGAGAAGAAGTAGAGATACTGGCCATAGCGATTATTCTAGATCCAACAGAGATGATGATGATGAAGACATTTTAGTGGAGCTTGAAGCATTGTTGGCAAAACAACTGCCTAGAGGCACTAGTAAATACAAAGGTAGGCTACAGTTGCAATAAGATATTGCCCAAATGGTGAAAATCAACACAAGAGAGACAAATTTAAGAAGTATAAGGGTAAAGGCAATAGAGATTGTCTTGTAGCTATTGATAGTGGTATTATTGATGATTAATCTGATGATGATGCTAGTGAAGATATTGTGTTTGTGGCTATTAAGGAAGAGAAATCTAACCAAAAGGCTCTAGTATCCAGGATGGATAACTCTGATGATTGGATCATTGATAGTGATTGTTCACATCACATTGTTAGGAATCCCGTAGATACTGAGAAGGGGGGTGAATCAGTATCTGACTGGTTATTAGAATTTCTAAAATTAAAACATGCACAACATATTATAACAGTGTACCGGTATGTAAGAAATAATGTAATAAACAGAATTAAGAACATCCACATGAAGAGCACACCATAACACAAGGATTTAATGAGGAAACCCGGGGTGGGAAAAACCTCGGTGGGATTTGTGACCCACAATATTCACTCACTGGCCAATAAGACAATATTACTTACAATAGGGGCCTGCACATGCAGGAAGGCCAACTGCCTAGAGATCACTGCTCAATGGAAAGTCTCACTGAGTTACAATGTGGATTATACAAATCCAATATCTTGTACTACTTTACAATAGCATCTATAATGTCTAATCCAGTACTGGTTGCTGCTCTGCTTCTTACATAAACCCTTCAACCTATATTTTGCATAATAGGTCTACCTTAATATTTCACATACATTACTTTCTTCACTTGCTTCCTTTCTTACAAAATGTCTACAATGATCTCTTTTATATATAAGAGTCATTTTACAACATGCCAAGTCGGCTTACAAAGTTTTTATAATAATAAACAAAATATAATATTACAAAATCATGTCGACCTCTGTGTCGGTGTACTCCCTTTCTTTGTGTGAATGTCAGTACCGGTGTCCTGAGTGCCAGTGTAGACTGTGATCTGTTGATGTCAGTGCACTAACTTGTCGGTGTAATGCTTTGTCAGTATAATGCTTTGCCAGAGCCATAGGATTGCAAGGTTGCCATCAATGACAAAACCTTCAATCACGTACAATGTCTCATTGGAGTGTGCATATGCCAACAATCTCCCCCTTTGGCATTGATGGCAACACTCATGAGAAATTTCAAAAGTGTATCAAAAAAATTATCCAAAAAGGTGAATTCCAAAAATGTTACCAAAAATGTGTGTGCTCCCCCTGAGCATATGATTCCTATGATGTTGAATTTTCTCATCCCACTACTCCCCATTTGGCATCAATGACAAAGATTGTCAAGATGTCAGTGGAGTTTGTAGTTTCAACCTTGTAACTGGGTAGTTTCAATTTGAAATAGTTCCACCAAAATCAAGTTTATACTCTCCATAAACTTTTTACTATCTCTTATCGTTGTCTCTGTTCTCTTAACTATACAGGTGAGATGCTGCAAATTCTCTGCCGGTGTTTTTTGTCCCTATATTAGTGCCTCAGATACTTCCTTCCATAGTGATGCTAGATAGTCCAATCTTGGACTCAGTTTTAATCTTAGATGTTTTGCCTTATTCACTATTCTAAGTAATTCTTCTTCAAAATTTGTTATCTTCTCCTCAAAAACTGATAGTGTATTAGGTGAGTTAACAAAATTATCTGCAAGTTTATTGATTTCATCCTGTACCTTGCTCATCTTTTTATCTATATCTACAGTTAAAAGTTTTTCTTACAGTTGTCTTTGTACATAGTTTTGCACTCTTTCAATAAATTACACAATTCTGGTAGAAAGTGTGTCAAAATCTCTGTTACACTTCTTTATTTGCTCATCAAAGAATTTCTGCTTTTCAATTTCTACTTTATCCTTCAATGTCTCTTCCTTTATTTTCTCAATGTTTTCTATGATATGCAAGGTATCAAGTTGTCCTAAAGAATCTTTATTGTCTATATTACAGTTAGGAGCAATTACCTTCAAAATTGGTATGGTATCATCTATTGCCTTATAAGCTTGTGAGCTGCAGTCTGTTATCTTTTTAATTGAATCTAATAGTACCTCAGTCACATTAATTGTTTTGTAGCTTGATGATGAACCTAGATTCTGAGTACCACCAGTGGAAGTAACCAAGCTTGTATTGACCTCTGGTAGGTCTGTTTGTGTCTACATTTCCTTAAGCAATGGTTTTTCTACTTCTCCAGTTGTCGGTGGCACTATTTCCTTCTGTTCCTGTTCCTGTTGTTGTTCCTGTTTAGGAGCCTTTTTCTCTATTTGTTTCTCTATTTGTTGCATTGTCTCAGTCTGAGTCTGAGTCTCTACCTTTTTCTCTTTGTCATCTGTCAGTTTCTCTTGTGTGTTATCAGTTTGCTCTGCTACCGGAGGCTCACTAGCCATGTCAGTCTTATCAGCTGTATCTTTGTCTACCACAATGTTGATCTTTTGAGTATCAACATCCACAGTATATAAGACTTTAGGATTATGATTACCATCTTCTACATCCATACTTTCAGTTGCCGGTTGATCTTCTGTAGCTGTTATTTTTACCGATGGAGTAATCAAAGGAGGTGGGCGTGTCTTTAACCTTGATACTAGGTGGTCCACCAACTTTACCTTTACCCTTGTCTCTTTCTTTCTGATATACCTTTATAGGTTTGGGGTTCCTATATTCTTCTTGTTTTTCTTTTCCAACTAGGAATATATCCCATCCATTTTCTGTCTCCTCAGTCATCTCATTAACTCTTCCAACCATTAAAGCAATGTGTCGGTGTGAAGTAGAAAATACTAATCGGTTGGCTTGAGCAATAAAGTCATCAATTTCTTCGAGTGAATTCACTGGATATACAGCAAGTAGCTTCTCTATCTTTATTTTCTTGTCCAGTTCTATTACTACTTGTCTTCTTGCTTCCAGTCTCTTAAATAGTTCATCTGGAATTTCATCTACTACTTCCATCAAAAATTTCTTATACATATCCATATGTAGTATAACACTGTTTCCTACTTGTTCTTTTTCATCAGTTGTCAGAGTGTCATATATTTTCTCTATATTCTCCAATTTGCCTTCCTCTATAATTTCATTCAATAGTATATCAAGAGGGGCCAAGTCCTTTTTTGTCCTCTTCTTCTTTTTGGGTGTCAGTTTCTTCTTCTTTGGTGTAGCCTTTCTTACCCCAGATCTCACTACTTGTTGTTTTTGTCTTGTCCTCCTAGGTGAGGGTGTGGTTGTCAGTGATGGATCTCTTTTCCTTACAACTCTTTTGAAAGTTGCAAGCACGTCACTCTCCGAAGAAGTACGTATCGGTGATAGGTGAGTTTTAGGTTGCAGAGATGCTAACTCATCCTCTGTTATACTGGTTTGTTTTAACACATCTTCTTTAATGGCCTTTGCCTGTCTGGAACCTTTTCTTACAACTACCTCAACCTTTTTCACTCTTTTCTTAGATTGTATTTGGCTTTCAATAGTTTCTGCACTACCAAATACTTCTTCCTTAGGTTCTTTAGGGGCTTCCAGAAGTGCTTTAGCATATATTTCAATTATATGATCATTTTTTTCATAAACCATTTCTATTACCCAAACTGTCTTAGGGATGACTACTTTCATCCAGATCTCATCCTTCTTGATTACAAAGCATATTTCATCCTTATATTTGTCAACAATCTTTTGTGATAGTCGGATTCTTTTCTTCATTTTGACCTTTAGTTCTTGAAAGAAATCATGGATATTGTTTTCCTTGTCTTCTCCCATATTATTGAATAGTTTTATTAACTGTTTGCCTACCGGTATATCATATCCAAGTTCTTTGTAGCCTATACTGGGAACCTGTTTGGTTATATGTAGCATCAGACATACTAGTAGATTTCTAAACCTAAAAGTTCCTTTCTTGTCTTTCTTAATCTTGCCTAAGTTGTCAATTAATTCGTCCTTCAACCACTCACATACATCAATCTTTGCATTATCTGTGACCTTATCATAAGCACTCTTAATGCATAAACTTGAAACTGAATTAAGTCTATTTGCATGAGTAGCTTTATACCCTAATATCATGCTAATAAATCTCACATTAATGTCTGTTACATCATTTACTCTTAAGGACCTTTTATCGGATGTGGCACCAGTTAACTGAGTAACTAGGTCATTGGAAACCTTCTTTGTTTTGTCTAGCCTTTTACCAATGGTCGGTAACCCTTTGACAACTTTCATAGCTTCCTTAGTGATTTTGTGGATTGCATCTAACCAGAAAAATTCACCATTTACCCTACTTAAGACTATCTTAATCACATCCTTGCGGAATTCAGGAATGCTAAGGATCTCTGTAAATCCTAGGGTTTCAATGATCTTATGTTCATCTTTTACATTGCCGGTTTCATCACATATCACAATTTTAAACATGGTTTTAATCTCTTCATCTCCTAGTTCCTCAATGTTTCAGTGAATGTAAATTCTGGGGTCTTCAGCATAGACAACTCCTTTAAAAATTTGAGAAAAAGCACCTAAGGTATCATCTTTCTTTGCTACCTCGGGAACTAATTGAAATACGGACCTAGGTCTTTTTATATCTTCGACAATAGTAGGGTTCACTATATATTCAATTGCAGACGTAGATGCCATGATAAAATACCTTTTACTACCTTTAGGATGGATGATTGCTTGGAGTGTTCTTACCTCTTAGCTCGGAATGTCTTAGCTCAGAATCTTCGCACTCTTCGTAAGTTTGAAATCTTTGTGAAATAAAATGGAGCCAAAACCTTGAATTTATAGTGTCTTTTCGCCATCTACCACATTAAATACATGTCGGTTAAGTAATCACTTAACATTGTCTACTGGTAATAAGTAATTTCCAACTTCTTATCTCTAACCGAGGGGATAATAGCACATGTGTCATTAGATTGCCAAACCCTCAAGGAAACTTTCTTCAATTAGATGAAGAACTTCCTGCCGGTGGAGCACTGCTCTGTCCTACCAGTGAAGCATCACTCTGTCTTGCCGGTGAAGCATTGACTGGTTCTACTAGTGGAGGAGTAATCCCAATATTTAGATCAGCTTTTCTAATCCATTGTTTTGAGAATTCTTGCTTAACCTCTTCAACTTTTTCTTTACCCTTCAAGCTAGAACTTTTGTTGTCTACTGGTAATCCTTTACTTCTATAGAATTTTGCAATATACCCAATCTTGTTACATGCATAACAAATTACATTATTCTTCTGAATAGCTTTCCCATAACCTATGCCAGTTTGTGTTCTGTATTTATTAGATAAATGTCCAAATCTTCCACAAACATAACATCTCACATTCATTCTGCAATTTTCAGAGTTGTGACCAACTTTGTTGCATTTTGAACATTGACTGGTGGGTGTGTTGATATTATGATAATTTCTAGATCTACATTCATTTTCTCTATGACCATACTTATTACAATTAAATCATTTTCCATTGAATTTATAAGCATTAGGTTGTCTTACCACTTTGTTGTAATCCTGAGTATTTGCAGTACCAGAGCTTTCACCAACTTCAAAGCCAATTCCAGAAGTGTCACCTTTAGGTTTTTGATTCTTCAACAAGGTGCCAAGTTCCTCTGAGCTTTTCATGAATTTTTCTTTATGTTGATTTGCAATTTCTAATTCTCTTTCTAAGACTTCTTTCTGTCTCATCAGTTCATTTGAGTCATTCTGAGTGTGCATCAGATCTATCTTCAACATGTCATTTTTAGAGCTAAGTCTTGTGTTTTCATTTGCTGCATCACTTAGTCTTCTAGTCAATTCTTCTTCATTCTTCTTCCTATCCTCAATCTCTTTACAAAATCTCATAGTCATATCCTGCATCTCATTCTTTATTGTCATGTTCTCTTGTTTCAGCTTGCTTATTTGATCATTAAGTGATTCCTTTTCATCATTCTCATTTTGCAACTTTTCACAAAGTTCTCTTCTCTTATTTATTGCAACAGTAATATTCTCTTGAAGTGCTTGAATGATATCTTGAGCTGCCCTTAAATCATCTTCTAGTTTGATATTTTTCAATTTCTCTGCATCATAGTCTGAAAGAGCTCCTTCAAGTTGCTTCATCAGATTTTCCATCTTTACCGGTGTCAAGATCTTCCTCAAGCTGTTAGGCTTCTGAAAATAGAGGACCAGGCTTTGATACCAATTGTTAGGAATCCCATAGATACTAAGAGGGGGGAGTGAATCAATATCTGACCGGTTATTAGAATTTCTTAACTTAAAACATGCACAACATATTATAACAGTGTACCGGTATGCAAGAAATAATGTAATAAATAGAATTAAGAACATCCACATGAAAAGCACACCATAACACAAGGATTTAACAAGGAAACCCGGTGTGGGAAAAACCTCAGTGGGATTTATGACCCATAATATTCACTCACTGGCCAATAAGAGAATATTACTTACAATAGGGGCCTGCACATGCAGGAAGGCCAACTGCCTAGAGCTCACTACTCAATGGAAAGTCTCACTGAGTTACAATGTGGATTATACAAATCCAATATCTTGTATTGCTTTACAATACCATCTATGATGCCTGATCCAGTACCGGTTGCTACTCTACTTCTTACATAAACCCTTCAACCTATATTTTGCATAATAGGTCTGCCTTAATATTTTGCATACATTACTTTCTTCACTTGCTTCCTTTCTTACAAAATGTCTACAATGATCTCTTTTATATATAAGAGTCATTTTACAACATGCCAAGTTGGCTTACAAAGTTTTTACAATAATAAACAAAATATAATATTACAAAATCCTATCGGCCTCTATGCCAGTGTACTCCCTTTCTTTGTGCCAGTGCTGGTGCCGGTGTCCTGAGTGCCAGTGTAGAGTGTGATTTGCTAATGTCGGTGCACTAACTTGTCGGTGTAATGCTTTGCTAGTATAATGCTTTGTCAAAGCCATAGGATTGCAAGGTTTCCATCAATGACAAAACCTTAAATCACCTAGAATGTCTCATTGGAGTGTGCATATGGAAACACACATGACCGGTGATCAGAGAAAATTTCTTTCCTTGAAGGAATTTGATGGTAGTATTGTCAGATTTGGCAATGAATCACCTTGTATGGTTAAAGGTAAGGGAGTTATTTATCTTAATGGGAAGAGTAGTGTTGATGATGTTTATTGGGTTGAAGGTATAAAGCACAATCTTCTGAGTGTGGAACAACTTAATGACAAAGGATACCCACTGGAATTTAGAAATGGTATGTGCAAAATCTTTGACAACAAAGGTAAATTGATTGCAACTAGTAAACAGACCAGAGGTAATCTAGTTCATCTTAATCCAAAGGTTATCAACTATTTGATTGCAAAGATAGATGATAGTTGGCTTTGGCATAGAATATTTTGTCATATAAATTTTCACAATATTGTTAAAGTGAGAGAGTCTATGACAATAAGAGGTCTACCTCAGATAGACAAACCAGTTAATGCTCTTTGTAAAGAATGTCACTTAGGAAAGACAACTTCTACTTTCAAGTGCAAGTCTTTCTCAGTAGAGCACTTGTTAGATTTGGTTCATACAGATCTATGTGGACCAATAAGAACTAGAAGCATTTCAGGTGATAGATATTTCATGGTCTTCACTGATAACTATTCAAGGATGATGTGGGTCACATTCTTGAAAGATAAGAATGAAGCTTTTGGTAAATTCAAGGCATTCAAGGCATTTACTGAGAAAGAGAGTGGCAAAAAGATTAGATGTCTGAGAACAGATCAAGGTGGTGAATTCACTTCTGTTGAGTTCACTAAGTATTGTGATGAGAATAGTATCAAGCGGCATCTTTCTGCACAAAGGACACCACAACACAATGGTATTGCAGAGAGAAAAAACCGGTCAGTGGTTGAAGCAGCTAGAACTATGATGATTCAAGGAGGTGTGGCGATAAAATTTTGGAGAGAAGCTATAAGTACAATAGTCTACACAATGAACCGGTTTCTAGTGAAAAAGGTAAGGACAAGACACCTTATGAATATTGGTATGGAAGATCACCTAATGTTAGTTATTTTAAGATCTTTGGTAGTAAGTGTTTTATTAAAAGAGGTGTTTACAATAGAAAGTTTGAAGCGAAGAGTGATGAAGGCATCTTTCTTGGCTATTCCACCAAGAGTAAGGCCAACAAATGTTTCAATAACCAGACACAGAGAATTGTTGAGAATGTTGATATTCATGTTATTTGTTGATAAGTTTATTTTGAGTTTGGGAGTTTGTATCAATTTTGGAGTATACTGATTCATCCCCCCCTCTTAGTATTATACTAGATCCTTATTCTTTCATCATATCATCATTTTTATCCAAAAATGATAGAGTTTCAATTTCAAGTGTGATTGTAAAATGTCCTTGTTTGTTTTGTATACACTTGGAAGATATGACATACACAATGTTTCTTTGTTTTTCTTGAAATTTTTTGAGTGTTCTGATCATGCACGTACAAATCCTAGGGCTGGCTGGGACATTAGTTGTTAAATCTCACTTGGGGTGTTACCTCGAGCTACACAATTCAGAGCAGATACTTAGATGCTTGACCCCACTGGCCCCACCCTCAACACCCACTTCTTCAGGGCAGCCAAGCATCAATCCTGATGAAAACTCCTCGTGGTGAACTTTGTATCTCTTCTAAGAACCATAATAATTTGAGCTACTTCAGAGGTCCGACCTCCTGCACCAACAACTAGAAGGTTTTTGGCTTCTAACACAAAAGGTGTCTAGTAAGAGCATCCGTTCAGGTGGTTATAATCAGTAGCATGTTACTATTAGACAGTTCAAATAACTAAAAGACAACTGAGAGGGAGGGTGAATCACTTGTCATATATTACTAGAACCTTAAGGAATTAAAACTTAAATACAAAAACCCAAAACATTAATACTAGAATGTTTTAACCAAATACCGAAATAGAGGTTAAACCAATTAAGCATAAATAATAATCACAAAATAAATACCATCCACATGACACTAATATTTATACATGGAAAACTTGCTAAAGGGAAAAATCATAGTGGGAAGCCTACCCACAATCAGATAATACTTCTTTAGTAAGTATGTGAATTACAATTGAGGGGAGTACACTTACGGGAGGGCCAACAACCTAGAGTGCACTAATCATCACAAAAGGAGTCTCACTGACTACATAGAAATCTAGACTGCAATCCAAAGAAGTGTTTGAACTACAAAGGAAGCATCTCCTATGCCTAAGTACAGTTCTGGTTAAGCTCAATACCAGAGGACTAAATCCTCTTACATAAACCGAATTCAATATCCAATGATTGACCAAATCCTCTGCTTGAATGATATTACATTATTCGCACATTACATATATTAGACATAATGAACCACTGAGAGGGGGATGAATTAGTGGTTCTCAATCTTTTCACTTTAACTATCATATGTGAGTATACCGGTTCAAAGATTCTAACTCAATGTAGACTTATCAATTAGAGGAGAGACCACCACAAATGAAAATATACACAAAGGAACATCACATAACACTAGTATGTATGAGGAAAACCCAAGATGGGAAAAAACTTAGTGAGCAATGTTGCTAGAGTCTACTGCTCCAATCTAGCCTCATAATGAAATTTGTTACAAAGTTTAGAGCACCAACCCAAGGAGCTACAACCCCTGATTTAGGGCACCAATCCCTAACTGATTTATGGGCTACAACCCAAAGGAGCTACAACCCTTACTAGTTTATGGGCACCAACCCAAAGGAGCTACAACCCCTCCACCGAGCTACAACTCAGTGATCACAATGATAGCTTTGAATACAAAAGTGGTCATACTATTACAAGTGAATCTTGTAACCATTTCATATACTTCACTCTTCCTGTGAAACACCTTCTCTACTACACCAGTTCATGTTTCTCTGTTGCTGCTTTACCGACTTACACTCTATCGGGTTACCTTGCTCTATATCTACTTTCTTGGATCTCTCCTTCACTATTCCGCACTTCCACACCCACTTCTATCTTCCTACCGGTAATCTTCCCTGATGCAATCTAGCTGCTATACCGGTTAAACCCTCTGTTAAACCTTATCACCAGTTTAACCTTCACTCACTCACTCACTCACTGATATCTTCTACCATTTTCACCCTGACTAATCTAACTCTCTCATGAAACACTCAATCACTTTGCAACAGCTCTATCTTCTCCCATCCAACAACTCTTAACAATATCTTTGGCTTGCATATTTATAGCCCAGTCTTCCCGCCAAAAGCCAATTCAAATCATAGGTGGTTAGGGTTTCCTCATCAACCTTGAGGAAAACCAAATCCAATCAGATCTTATTCGATCTAATCTCTAAGACAACTATCTGCACATCTTTGCCATTAATGTCCCTTCCAATACACGTTTATTATGTTTAGAAATCATAGACAGTTTGTTGGAGAGACACAATATCAATCACCATTAATGGTTCTGCAGATTTCATCACCAACCTCATTTTGCATCTAGACACTCTATGTTGATTGATGCATCCCATCGATCACCTATGTTCGACCTTCCTCGAGCCACACACCTCTGCAATGCCTTTGCAACACATTCCATGATTTACGAGGTCTACCATTAATATCGACCAACTCTACACCAACCTCACCGGTACACACACCATCTACCTTTGCATGCAAGTCCACCACCTTGACTCCACATGGCACCTTTGTCAACCAGTTGCCAGCTTGGACCTTTGTGTCGGTTCAAATAGGATCACCAACCAAACACTCAATCGATTCTTCTTTTCTGCCAGTTCACTAACCCTGCTGGTATCTCACACTTTACTAGTTAACCTTCATGCCTTCTCTTTGTTGAAATATCTGTGGAACACCTTAACCGATCGCCAAACATGTCTATTCATAGCATGCTCATTCTCATAAGGTAGAAGCACATCTCTTAGCCTCTCTTCTTCCTTACTGGTTCTCATGCTTACTGGTAGTCATCCTGACACCATGTCATCAGCCTTAAGTGATTTCCATCTAAATCATCTACTTGCCAGTTTCATTCTCTGTTTTTAGCTGCTCCACTTTGCCTTCTTCATCATTAGACTAAATATCATCTCACCTAGTTTGTCAAGTTGACAAACTCATTAATTATTTACTCTTCCCTTTTTGTACTAGTGGCATAGCATGCCTTATATGTTGGTCTAGTGTATATCCCTGATTTCATACACTTGAGGCATCCATTTGATTTGACAGTAGATCTGATGTCAGTCTTTGAACATCTTCCTTTACCCCTTCTTCCTTATCTTAGAGAATTATGATACATATTATGCATAATAGGAGATAGAGGTAAGCATTGATAGAACTATGAGAATCATGTGTTTGATAGAGGTAAGCATTGACTTCAATTTTGATGGCCTGGGGCCATATGTAATTAAACTATATTATTGTCTAGTCGCTTTGCTTTTAGTTGTGTGGTTTTCAATAAGGAACCATTTTTTTTTGAGAAGAGGAGAGGTGATCTGTTTTTGGGTGGTCTTCTCAACCAGAGATTTTGAATTCTTGTGTTGATCTTCCAATCAACCATCCCTAGTCAGAGCCATTGTTGGGACTCATAAAATTTGAGTCAATTTGAGAGGCCCATTTCAAAGAAGGGTAAAATGAAACCGACATTCTCCTCACGTTCTTGAGAAAAGTAAAGGCATTTAAAAAAAACTTCCAAGCAAATGTGATTGTCAGGTGTAAAACCTAACCTTTGCAGCCCTTAATGGAATTCTCTCTTGTATGCAGTGAAGAGGGTTTTAAAAGGCTAGAGAAACCTCCAAGTAAATGTTTCCAAGCATAAATATGTATCCCACATTGGTTGTGAGAAGGAAATATTTTGTATTTAAATACAAAGCCCCACACATATTAAGTGTTAAAGCTTAAGGGATTTTGGCAAGTGGAAGCTCAGTGTCGGTGTCCCCCCACACACGTGCACATCTCAAGGCATCCAAATTTTACAGTAGGCTATTGAGAAGAAGAAGCTAAAGGTCGATCAAGTTGGGTAGATCAGACGGTGATCGTAGATGATCTGATGGTGGTCGCTATACTATGATAGAAAGATGCCCTTCGAATACTCACTGTAACTTGGTGACAAGGCACAGGCCGGAAAGGGGCAAGTTAAAGATCGAGCAGATCGCTGAGATACAATGGCAAATCTGACAAATAACAATGGTGGAGTGAAATTCTGGGGCTATCCATGACTGTCATTGTACCGTGGTTGTGAACTGCCCAGAATGAATACCCTCGCAATAGGAGGTAGATAGGTGCCACCTAGATGGTGGCTAGTTGGATGCATAGACAAACCAAAGAGTGACCTATTGAAAAGACCTTAGCTTCGATGGATCTCTAAAGGGACACATCAAAAGCATCAGTTCCATCAACATAAAGCATGCCGAAGAAATAAGAACTGGTTCCGCTAATGAAATAAAAGGTATCGATGAAACTGTAGAATCGATGAGACTTGTGAACGGCTCACCGATGGAGGAAGTTTGACTGAAAGAATAAAATCGAGCAAGCTAGTAGAACCCAAGTCCAGGGGTGGATAAAGTGGCAAGATGGGTGGTGCCCAAGTCAATCTCATGAGCGAACCACTGGCAAACACGCGGTGACACATGATAGAGGGGAGCAGATCAGGCAAGGTAAAGGTCAGGGATATCAAGGAAGATTGGATGGTGATGAGAAACATCCAATGGTGATCACTATACCATGATGGAAATAATCTTGGCAGTTATCCCCAGCGACATAGTGACTAGCAAGGTGGTAGTTGAGATGGCAATCAAGGTGGGTTCAGTGCAAATCAGGAAGTGACATGTGGTGGGCCTGCTACAAGACAGAGTAGCCCAGGAAAATTAATGGGTGGGCAAGTCAAGAAAGATCTCACAGTCAGATGGAAGATCAAACGGTGGTCATTATGTTGCGATGGAATGTAGGTTGATGGCTAATCGACATGACTTGGCGACCAAGTGGTGGGACCCGACAGGAGATCAATTCAGAGGAGAAATAAAGGTTGAGCAGGGTGGAGGTGACCGAATAGTGATCCAGGGAAGATCAACAGTTGTCACTAGACCGTGATGGGAAATGGCTCGATGAATATCCATCATGACTTGGTGACAAGGTGGGCCCAGATTTAGTAGAGGGTTCGACCTAAGGTGACATGGCGGTTAAGGTGGCACCTGGTTAGATCCAAAGGAGCCAATCAGGGGGTGTCACATGGCGAAGCGTAGAAGGAAGGTCATGGAAAAAGTCCAAGTTGAATGATATAGTCCCAGCTATAGTGAAGAGGATTAAAAAATTTAAATAAATGTTGTGCCTGACTGATCTGCAAGAGAAATTAATGACTGACCTGCACAGGGATTGATGGTTGAGGAGTTATTTTTCCCAAATATATAAGTATTATATATCATTGGAAAGCTCACGATCTAAGGAATCCACTTCTATAGTTAAGTGTAACCCATGACAAATATATTTGGGGCAGTTACTTCGGGATCTCAAAATATATTTTTCAGTCAGAAAGAGAAGATTTTCAGGAGGCCAAGTGTGTGGGCAGTTAATTCTAGAAGATTTGGCAAATTCCATTGTTAGGAACGAAATCTGAAATTCTTCTGGCTTCCTTTTTATTCTAAAGTCTTTTCATTTTGTAGGGGTTCCAGATTTTTGTGAGCAAGGCTCCTTAATCTTGGTTTCTAATTCTAGGTTTTTCCATGTTTTTAATATAATGTCTTTTTTTCAAGTAATGGAGTATATCTTCTTGATGTAGGTGTTTTTGTTGTAGGTTCTTATGTATGTGTTAGCCCCGTATAGAGCCAAATTTAAAAATTCAGAATTTGGGTCTACTCTGTGTCAATCCTTGCTAGTGGACATTTTATCTATTAAGAATGAGTATTGAACCCCTTCGAACTAAGTTCAAAGAGGTTCGAAGATGTTCAAAGGTTTATTTCAAAGGTTTAGTTCAAAGACCAACTTCAACAAGGTACAATTGGTTCAGGCAGGCTCATATCTACAAATTGTGGCCATTCATGTGAAGATCTTTTGTTACAGCATGTGAAGAAACGTTGCATTTCCACATCCTTTTATAAGAGGCAATGAGAAATTATTGTACTCTTCAATGAGGAAATTAAAGTAATATGCTTTCAATTTTGAAGGAATAATTGTTAATGGAAACCATTGAAGAACACTTGATAAATGTTGGAGTTTGGACATCAAGTTTGATTGTTCTGACAGTTTTATATACCTCCACTCAGACATCAATAACTTTTTCCTCGAACATAATTTGCTCGATCTCTCTAGTCAAGTTGTGTTAAATTAGGAATAAAACAACATATCCAAAAAGTGGTAAGATCCAATGGTGGGGTAAAAAGTTATGCCCCCCGCAGCGAGACCCAATTTGACTGTCATAAAGACATCCGCCCAACATCAAATTTTTATTATTATTTTGGACTAATGTTTTCATATCCCATCTGTCCAAGTATGCCAAAATGACATTTATAAACTATTGAATGTAAAGTTTATAAAGACTTGATTTTATAAAGAGGATGGGTGGAGAAAGTAAAAAGGAAAGGTAAAGTAACAAAAAGGTGGAATCGGTTACATTTCAAGAATCAGTTGTAGAAGAAACAGAGGTTATGACAAAATGATTTATGGGAGAAACCGATGGGGGATGGTGGCCAAGGAAAGAAGGAGAGATTTTCTGTAGGATTGAATGGTCTTTGAGCCATGTTTTTGGTATTTGTAAAAAGAAGAGAATGTATGTTAAATCTTTGAGTTTAAGTATGTTTTCTTTGATTGGAAATGATCTTTGAGTTGTCCCAATCATTTGAGATGTTGTCATGTTCATTTGAAATGCATATGTTTTTGTTAAAATCTTTGAATTTTAATTACTCATATATCCGAAATGAAATGTCAATCTTTCTTTTGTTTTCTTGAAGCTGGAAGATTAGACAAATGGCCTTTGTGTCTTTCATTTAGTTTTCTTTAAACTCATTAAATCTGTAATCACATTTATCTCATGTTAGTGGATGAATGTTAGTTTACCTTCTTTGTCTTTGAGTTAAAGGCATAGAAATTTATTTGATTCTTTGCAAATCATTCGAAGGTAGCTGGGCCTTTGAAAATAAGTAGAAAGCACTAATTTATAATTGTGGCAAGTGACTCAACTGTTGTGTTGAAAGTTTGTCTTTCAGCCTTGGGTGTTTAGGAGTCATTTTGTGCAGGTGTTTTGAGAAGACAAATCTGTTCACTAACAGTTTGTAAGGCATGCATAAATTCCCACAAGATTGTCTCTAGATATATATTTCTTTGTTACAAATTAAATCCTCAAGGAGGCTGGAATTTGTCATCTCAAGGAGATTGTTGTGATTGTTTGTGGGTATTCTTCAAGGAAGAATTTAAATTTTGTAATCAATCATAAATAATGGAATATATTTTCAAGATCTGAAGATTTTGTGAATGAGCTGAGTAATGCATTTATGCAAGGCATTAATGCAAGAATATCTAATGATGAAGATGGATTTGCAGTAGAGGTTTTTTGTTTGTAGTTTGATGTATGACTCTATGCCCTTGGATAAGGCACTGGTCTTGTAGATTCTAGGGATTCTCAAAGATTTTTGAAATAAAATATCCATTTACTTTTATGTTTGTAGTTTTAGTTTGTTCCACCTATCCAATGCTTCAACTTAGTTGAGATGTCAATGTAGATCTAGCCCTTCTGCAATAACCTCCTAGTTGTTTAATCCTAATGAGATCTATCTCCTTTGGTTGATGTTGTCATATGTTTAATGGGTCTGATTCAATGCATCAAAGGTACACCCACCTAGGTTTTGCAGAGCCTGAAGAGTAGAAGGATTCAAATCCTTGTTATGTTGTCCAAGCCCTAAACCTTTTCATTGATTGAGATTGGCTATTTCATAGATAGATTGTAGGTGAACTTGGGTTTCTTATTTTTTACAACAACAAAAATGGCGACTCTGCTGGGGAGAATGATGTAAAAAATTATGTCAAGTCAAACCCATGAGTTTGGCCAAAATTCATTTGGGGAAGAGTCTCAAAAGTTTACAAATTTGAAAGTTATTTTTAGATTTGAAAGTGTATACCCTGGAAGGTTCTGTTGCTAAGAAATTAAAAAAAAAATATTATGTGACTCTGCTGTGTGAGACCCAGAAATCTGAATGTGTTTTAGAGTGAAGATCAGTGGTTGAAATTGTATTCCTCCTCAGGTAGGTGGCAACTTTGTAAGAACGAACCTCGGATTTGGAGGTGCTCTTTAAATTTTTAGTCAGAGGTGAAGTGGACAACATCAACAAATTTACTCTAGGTATTCCTCATTGTTGAGATAATTATTTGTTCCTTATTACATGAAAAAGTCACCATAGAAAGGAAAAGAAATGTGCGCTTCACATACTTCCTATTTTGAAAAGTTTCATTTAAATGATGGGAGAAGTATGTGGTTATGAAGCTAATGACTGCATGTGTTTTGCAAAGGGTTTGTAAAACATTATGATGCATTGTCATGGTAATGGTTCAGAAGATGTTTCAGATTTGATGGATCTAGATGTGGTTTCTAGATCTAAAAACCCTTTGTCAAATCTGAAAGAATTTGATACGGAGATTGAAATACATCTTCAAAAGATCCAAGAAATTTTCATCTTGTTTTTAAGAAGGAAAGTAGGGAAGAGAAAGGAAGAGTCATCATATGTCTTTTATGAAAGATTTAGGGCTGCATTAAATGAGCTTCCAGTCTATGTTAGACCCCATAAGTCTATTTGGATTGAGTTATTCTTAGAGCTTGATGAGCCCGACTCAATTAATTGGTCTACAACCTTGAGGGAAGAAAGTGTTGCACATATTAAAGAGTGGATAGATGAGATTGAAATGATCAAATCTAAAAATGCACATAGTTTTGAGTACAATAATGGAGATGAATCCGTGAGTGTAGATGTCTCATATGATGTTGAAGATGATTCTTACTCTCAGCCTGATAGTGCAGATGTGTATTCAGAGCAAGAAGAAAATTGTGAAAGTATAAGTTATTGTTTAAATAATCATGAGCCTATTGAGGTTTCAGATTTGAATAATGTAGATCATCTTGTTGTTAAGTTCAATCCACAAAGTGTTTGCAACCAGGGTTATGAAACCATGTTGCAACATATAGCAGCACTTTATGATCAGCATAATAAAGGTAATGATGGATATGCAAGTTGTTGTAATGACAAAATAAATGCGCACAAAGACATGAGCACTTTAGATTTAATGCATGCATCAGATTGGGAAAATGTTTACAGCACAAAAGACAAAGCCAAGGAAAATGAGAATGAAGGAGAAGGTTCACTAAGTAGTGAACAAATCTCAGAACTCTTAGCTATCAATCTTAAGAGGTATGCATCCAGAAATGTCCTCAATATTCCATACCCAACCAGCATATGTTTTGATACTGATGATATTTTTGAGGGTGTGAGGTATGATACATATGATATTGATTGTTTCCCTACAGTTGATTTGAATAGTAGACAAGGTGAAAATGCATATAAGATTGATAGATGTAATTATGTGGATTCATATGCTAATATGAATTCAGAATTTAAATCTTATGCTAATCTTGGTGTTAAAGAGAAAGACAAATATGAAGTTGTTTTCCCAGATTTGCAAGTGGTTAATGAACCATTACTTGATGATGTATTCCAATGTGTGTAAAGTGTTGATAGAAATTGTGATTAGCAAGATCAAATGCAGTCATTTTATGAGGAAATGTTCCTCTCCGATTTGCAAGACAATATTATGGATGAGTGTTTTCCATTTGTGAAAACTAGCAATCAGCATGTGCCTGATGTTCCTAGCTTTCAGAGGGAGTTGGATACTTTTCATTTCCATTGGGTAAGAATTGTAAAGAGTATAACAATTATATGTCATATAGTGATCAATACTCTCAACATTTGTTTGATTTCCAACTGTTTGGTGATTACCAACATGTTGATTATCTTTTATGTGATGTGGTGATGAGAAGTTGCAGTGTTTCTGATCAAGCAGATATAAATAAAAATCCCATCTTACCTTCAGTTTATGGAAATGAGAATCATGTGTTTGATAGAGGTAAGCATTAACTTCAATTTTGATGACCCGGGGCCATATGTAAACAAATTGTATTATTGTCTAGTCGCTTTGCTTTCAGTTGTGTGGTTTTCAATAAGGAACCTCTTTATTTTTAGAAGAGGAGAGGTGATCTATTTTTTGGTGGTCTGCTCAACCAGAGATTTTGAATTCTTGTGTTGATCTTGCAATCAACCATCCCCAGTCAGATCCACTATTGGGACTCATAAAATTTGAGTCAATCTAAGAGGCCCATTCTAATAGAAATATGCCTGCCAAATATTCGCCGTGACAAGGCATGGACCGAAAGGGGGCGAGTTAAAGATCAAGTAGATCACTGAGATCTAGCAGCAAATACGAGGAAGATCAATGGTGGAATGAAATTCTGAGGCTATCCATGACCGTCATTGTACCGCGGTTGTGAAGTGCCTAGAATGAATACCCTCGCGACAGGTGGTGGACAGGTGGCGCCTAGATGGTGGCCACTTAAATGCACAGACAAACCAAAGAGTGACCTATCAAACAGACCTTGGATTTGATGGATCTCTGAAGGGAATCATGGAAAGCTTCAGTTCCATCGATATAAAGCATGTTCAAGAAATCAGAACTGGTCCCACTGATGAAATAAAAGGTATCGATGAAACTGCAGAATCAATGAGACTTGTGAATGGCTCGCCGAGGGAGGAAGTCTGATGAAAAGAATAAAATCGAGCAAGCCAGCAGAACCCAAGTCCAGTGGCAAATGAAGTGGCAAGATGGGTGGTGCCTAGGCCGTTCTCACGAGTGAACCAATGGCTGACAGGTGGTGACACGCGATAGAGGGGAGCAAATTAGCCTAGGTAAAGGTCGGGCAGATCAAGGTAGATCGGATGGTGATGTGAAAGATCCAATAGTGGTCACTATACCGTGATGGAAAGAAGCTTGCCACTTATCCCCCATGACATAGCGACTGGTGAGGTGGTAGTTGAGGTGGCGGTCAAGGTGGGATCAGTGCAAATCAGGAAGTGACATGTGGTGGGCCCGCTAGAAGAGAGAGTAGCCCAAGTGAATTAATGGGTGGGTAATTCAAGAAAGATCTAACGGTCGAACGGAAGATCAGACGGTGGTCGCTATGTCACGATGGAAAGTAGCTCGATGGCTAATCGGCATGACTTGGTGACCAAGTGGTGGGACCCGGCAGGAGAGCAATTTAGAGGAGAAATAAAGACCGAGCAGGGTGGAGGTGATCAGACAATGATCTGGGGAAGATCAACAGTTGTCACTAGACTGCGACAAGAAATGGCTCAATGAATATCCATCGCGACTTGGTGACAAGGTGGGCCCAGGTTCCATAGAGTGTCCAGTCTAAGGTGATCTGGCGGTTAAGGTGGTGCCTAGTTAGATCCAAAGGAGAGAATTAGGGGGTGCCTCATGGTGAAGTGCAGAAGGAAGATCATGGAAAAATTCCAAGTTGATTGATATAGTCCTGGCTATAGTGCAGAGAATTCAAAAATTTAGATAACTATTGTGCCTGACTGATCTGCAAGAGAAATTAATGATTGACCTACAGAGGGATTGATGGTTGAGGAGTTATTTTTTGCCTGAATATATAAGTATTTTATATCATTGGAAAGCTCTCAATTTGAGTAATCCAATTCTGTAGTCAAGTGTGACCCATGGAAAATATATTTTGGGTAGTTACCTCAGGATCTAAGAATATTATTTTTAGTCAAAAAGAGAAGATTTTCAGCAAGCCATGTGTGTGGGCAATTAATGCTGAAAGATTTGGCAGTTACCCTTGTCAGGGACAAAATCCAAAATTCTTCTAGCTTACTTTTTATTCTGAAGTCTTCTCATTTTGTAGGGGTTCCAAATTTTTGTGAGCAAGGCTCCTGAATCTTGGTTTCCAATTCTAAGTTTTCCAAGTTGTAATATAATGTCTTTTTTTCAAGTAATGGAGTATATCTTCTTGTTGTAGGTGTTTTTGTTGCAGGTTCTTATGTATGTAAGGCATGCATAAATTCACACAAGATTGTCTCTAGATGTATTATTTTTTATTACAACTTAAATCCTCAAGGAGGCTAGAATTTGTCATCTCAAGGAGATTGTTGTGATTGTTTGTGGGTATTCTTCACAGAAGAATTTAAATTCTGTAATCAATCATAAATAATGGAATATATTTTCAAGATCTGATGATTTTGTGAATGAGCTGAGTAATGCATTTATGCAAGACATTAATGCAAGAATATTTAATGATGAAGATGGATTTACAATAGAGGTTTTCATTTCCAGTTTGATGTATGACTCTATGCCCTTGGATAAGGCACTAGTCTTGCAGATTCTGGGGATTCTCAGAGATTTTTAAAATCAAATATCTATTTACTTTTATGTTTGTAGTTTTAGTTTGTTCCACCTATCTCATGCTTCAACTTAGCTGAGATGTTAATGTAGATCTAGCCCATTTGTAGTAAACTCCTAGTTGTTTAAGCCTTATGAGATCTATCTGTTGGCATTTTTGATGATGATGTTGTGATTGTCATTGATGGAGACACACTTTCTTTGAGATCACTTTTTGTATGTATGAGTTATTCTCAATCAGTATTTGTTCCAACCGGTATTATGTATTATAGTCTTTAGACTATCAGTGTTTTGCAAAAAGTGTTTACCGATCTCAAGCGGTATGAAGACTCAAGAAGTTCGAGGATCCCAAAGAGGTACGAAGGAACAAAGAGGTTGTTATCATTTTTCCCAGCCTTCATTTTGACAAACTAGTAATTGGTAAAATGTGTGAACCGATAACCGGTTAAATGTATGAACCGGTATTACTCTGTGATGAGTTACCAACCAGTATTTTTTTGTGATGAGTTATCATCCACTGACACTTTGGTGGTGATTCTATGTCGTGTTACCAAATGTGTCCAGATGCACTAAACCTAGGAACTTGCAATGTAATCCTATTGGACCGACATAAAATCAGATTCCTTTATAAGGACATCATGTCTAGGGTTTTAGGAGTTGTTAGGGTTTTAGGTGGTTGATGAGGTTTTTGTTTGTGTGATCACAAAAGTAGATTAGGTCTGTGTGAAGAAACAGAGTGTGGAAATATTGAAGACTCAAGTAATGTTGAAATGCATTAACAATGAGCTATCAAGGATCGAAGCAAGCATATTGTGCTAGTATTTAGATCACTCGCTTGTTGATTAATCACATCTTCGATAGGTCTGAAACCCTTAACCGAGTAGGCCTGGCAAAGCCTTTGTAAATCCTCTACCTGGTCCTCCACAACTATGCATAGAATTTTTAGCTAGGCCAAAGAGGAATTGGTACTGGGGAGATTGGTATTGGGAATCAAACTGGTAAGAGTTTCAACCACAGTTTGAATAACATCATGCTCCTTTTTCCTCCTTAATTCTTCTAGTCACTCCTGTGCAAGCTTAATGCTTTGGAGCAGCTTCGATTCATTTGCAGATTGGAAGTCAATGGGACTAGTAATGTCAGCTGGTTTGGCTTGACTACTGGTTGCCTTTGGTATCTCCACATGTGTGCTCTTTGTTGCTTCCTTTTTTTCTTCGACTTTTTTCTTTTCCTCTTCTGCCTTCTTTTGTTCCTCTACTTCTTTCTTTTTCTTCTCTTCATCCTTCTTCCTTTCTTCTTCCTTCTGCTTCTCTTCTTCTTTCTTCTTCTCCTCTTCCTGTTTCCTCTTGTCCTCTTCCTTTTTCTTCTTCTCCTCTTCCCGTTTCCTCTTCTCCTCTTCCTATTTCCTTTTCTCTTCTTCTTTTCTCTTATCCTCCTCTTCCTATTTCTTTTTCTCATCTTCTTTTTTCTTCTTCTCCTCTTCCTTTTTATTCTTCTCTTCCTATTTCTTTTTCTCCTCTTCTGCTGGCTTCCTCTTCTCTTCCTCTTGATTCTTTTTCTCTTTCTCTACTTGCACTTTATCAGCCTTTTCTTTGTCTTATTTTTCTTTGTCCACTCTCTCTTTATCAGTCTTTTCCTTTGCTACATCTGGAGTGACATTTTCAACATCCAAAGCATCAATGACAATTGTGTCCATATGTTCAGTGACCGGTTCTCATTCACTATCATATACCTCATCTAGTTTTCTAGTTTCTGGTTCTTGTTCAGCCTTCTTGTTGGCTTCAGACACTTGGTGCAACCTCAGAGTGGCATTGCCAGGCCTACCCGGTTAAGGGTTTCATACCTATTGAAGATGTCAGTAATCAACAAGTGAGTGATCTAAATACTAGCACAATATGCTTGCTTAGATCCTTGATAGCTCATTGTTAAAGCATTTCGGCATTACTTCAATCTTCAATATTTCCACACTCTGTTTCTTCACATAGACCTAATCTACTTCTGTGATTGCACATACAAAATCCTCATCAACCACCTAAAACCCTAACAACTCCTAAAACCCTAGACATGATATCCTTATAAAGGAATCTGATTTCATGTCGGTTCAATAGGTTTACATTGCAAGTTCCTAGGTTCAGTGCATCTGGACACATTTGGTAACATGGAACAGAATCACTGCCAAAGTGTTAGTGGATGATAACTCATCACAAAAAAATACCGATTGGTAACTCATCACAGAGTAATACCAATTCATACATTTAACCGATTACCGGTTCACACATTTTACCAATTACCAGTTTGTCAAAATGAAGACTGGGAAAAATGATAACAACCGATTTGTTCCTTCATACCACTTTGGGATCCTCGAACTGCTTGAGTCTTCATACCACTTGAGATTGGTAAACACTTTCTGCAAAACATCAATAGTCTAAAGACTATAATACATAAAACCGGTTGGAACAAATACTGGTTGAGCATAACTCATACATACAAAAAGTGGTCTTAAAGCAAGTGTGTGTCCATCAATGACAATCACAACATCATCATAAAAAATGCCAACAATCTCCCCCTTTGGCATTGATGGCAACACTTAGGAAAATTTTGACATCTAAGTGTTTTACAACAAAAAAATATGCCATAATCAATTTTCCTCCCCCTAAGCATATACACTATCCGTTTTGTAGAAAATACAACGTATTCTACTCCCTTAAAGAGATAACATGAAAGTATACATAGCATTCACCAAAATTTTAAATACAAATGCTACTCCCCCTTTGCCAACAATACAAAGTATTGCAAAATAACCCATGTTTCTCATTATCATTAATATAATAAATGTTTATGACAATAATGAGTAAAACTTATCAAAAACTGATTTAAAATTCTGCATGAAGGTCTTCATGGATAAGGACCATGATTCAAGTAATGAGGTAGCCACCTCACTTTTTGTTTGCATCTAGGATACTTGTTCCTCCATGGCATCTATTGTGCTCATCTCTTGAGTGACTGTTAAGGCATCCAAATTAAGATAACACTTCTAAAGTATTTGCAGTCTGGGTAGTAAAACCGGTTGAAGTTCCTACAAATCTCTGGTCCAGTTGCTGATCTCGAACTCTATTCTGGCAGACTCAAGCTAAAACTGGTGAACAATTTGTCCATATGTAGTAAAGGAATCATAGGGCGTCTTGAAGGTGCTTATAAATGCCTGCAAATTAGATTGCAGTTTTTCTTTCTATGCAAGCACATCATCACAAAAGAGATGGGGTTGGCTTATCTTACTGAGCAACAGTTTACCCTCATCCATAGCATCTCTTATGTCTTTCTACTCTTTCTAAAGTTCACACTGGAGCTCATTCAATTTATTCTCTAAGGCAGTGTTTAGTGCCTTTTGATGCTTCTTCTGTCTGTTAGCTTCAACAACCTCTTCCAGGCTTTGTACCTGGTCCTCCACAACTATGCATAGAAGTTTTAGCTGGACCAAAGAGGAATCGGTACTGGGGAGATTGGTATCAGAGCCAACCTTTCTGTAAGTTTAACCACTTGAAAGGAGATATGGAGGAATACACTATGATGGAGCTTACTCATCATCTCGCTCAGACTGAGAGAGCCTTTGATGAACTCAAAGTCAAATATAAAGCCTCTCTAGCAAAGAGAAGAGAGCATGCTAAGAAACCAATGGAGCTTACTGAAAATAGTTCTTCTGATGAAGTAGACATGGAAGCCCTAGTTGAATAAGTTGAAAAACTGAATGAATCTAATGCTAACCTAAGAAGGGAACTGGAAGGACTGACTATCAGAATATGTCAAGATCTTGAGAACCGGAGGAAAGCTGAAGATCTGGTAAAAGACAAAGATCATGAGATCTCCAAGCTGAAGCAAGAAATCAGTGCACTTACCACTCATCTCCAAGAAAGTAAAGTGGAAAAATAAGAAATGCAAGGTGAACTAAACATGGCTATCTTTGAGAATGCAACCTTGAAGGAATCCAATGTAGCTATTTCCAAAGAACTCACTAAGACAAAGGAAATACTTGCCATATTCAATAAGAGTGCTATTAAGCTAGAACAAAAGCTTGAATCCGCAAAACCAATAAAGAATACCACTAGACTTGGTTTTTCTGGTTATGAGGAAGGTGAGACCTCTAGAACAAAAGATGGAGCATCAAAGAAGCAACTGACACCAAAGGATAAAGGTAAGTAAAAGTTCAAACCTTTTTGCTTTAATTGTCTCAAGGAAGGACACAATGCCAATGTATGTAAAAGTAAGGCTTACAATAATTTTCCCTACTTTCTAAACAATAAGCCTAGATCCAATAGATTCAATGGTAACTGTTATGCATGCAACAAGTTTGGGCATAGAGCATTTGAATGCACGTCTATTATACACAACACTGGAAGATATCCTCAAAGGAGTCAAGGAGTTTTTCTTGAATCCTCTGTGAACCGGAATCGAAACCGGTATAATGCCTATGACCATCAATCAGATGGTGGTGGTTATCAAGCAGCAACTGGTTGGAGAGCAACCTATTTAATTTGCCATGGTAGTGGTCACACTGCTGCAACATGTAAGAGGAAGAATGGTAGAATGAACAATGGACCATGGAGGACACCTGGAATGGTATGCTATCATTGCAACAAACTAGGATACCCTGCCAGAACCTGCAGAATGAGAAAGAACATATCAGATGATATACTGGTCACTCTAGAAGGAAAGGTTGATGTTGAAACTGTTCAAGCAGATATGAAGACAACATGGAAGAAGAAACCAGAAGAAGTGTCACAAGAAGAACCGGTTTTTGCACCTAGTGTGGAAGTTGCTGAACCGGCAAACTAAGCTTTAGAAAAACTTAGGGGGAATGAATCGATGAAATGTTTCGAACCCCCGGTAAAAGACCTTAACCGATATGTGTTACCTATCAATCGACAGAAGACCAGAAATGGTAAAAGGCAAAATTAGGGTTTATAACCTAATGGTGGAGCATTTATTATGGTAGGTGAAGAAGTTGTTTAAAAGGGATTTTCAAGTCATTTGCACTTATAAATTTGCGAGCGAAGAAATTCTCAAGTGCAGAGCGACCAAAGGCGATTTGTTTTGCGATTCTAAGAGATTTCAAAAACTTTGAAGTAGAATCCAGAGATAGTATCAATTAGTCAAGTGAAGAACACTAAGAGGTGTTCCAAGTGACCGAAGTGGTGTGTTGCAAGCTATAGTGTCAAAGCCCTAAATCTCAATTAGTGAAGGTATTTTTCAAGCTTCTTTGTTTATCATGGCTTCTGCATCACACTCCAGTTCAAGTACACCTAGTGATTCGGTGGATTTCATACAAAGGAAGATAAAATAAAATGCCCTATCTCAGATACCCCCTAGTGATCCATTCTCAATTAGGTTTATTCTACGAGAATGACAAGAACATCAAACTGGAATACAACATCCTGGAAAGAAAGAAACTTCATAATGCGGTCTATTTTCTTGAAGAATTTACAAAAGATCACATCTGCATCATCCTAAGAAGAGTGCACGGTGACAAAATGTATCTTGAGTGGACACATGACATCACACAAGAAGCGATTCATGCCATCATTGGTTTCTGTAACGTTGGAGAAGTGTCAGCCCTAAGGAAAGTCATTAAGATGGAAATGACCAAGCTCACCAGTTTTGTGAGCGACCAACGGGGAATGAACGTTAACACCATCAAGGATGATTTGGTCAAATATGCCTGCATGGTGATCGGATATCGGACATTCTATGCTAGCAAAATAAACTCTGTCTCTGCAACTGCAACGACTGTAGCCTACAAAATGATCATGGAAGATGCATCATTTGATCTATGCACCTATATGCAGAGGTAATTTCTGGTAAACCTGAAGTCTATCAAACAGGATAATTCCTTGAGATTTAAATTTGGACAACTATTGGTAGGTTTGTTTTTCTATTTTCAAGGCTATTTTCAGGGAGTTGGTGATATTCAATGGTCTGCTAACCAACCGGTTACCAAGCAAATTAGAGAAATTCTTCAAGTGGTGGGAACCAGTTATCCTGAAGTCCTGAACAAATAATTTGATGAATTTAGACACAAGATGAGCCAAAGGATGAGAATATATGGAAATATTGTCCAGAATTATGAAGAGGACATCTTCTTTATCATCAAAGTAGATGAGTGCATAATGGAGGTGGCTAAGCCTAGAAAGGAAGAAGTGGAGCCCATGGGATATGAGGTGATGTATGACATACTCGATGGGTACGTCTCTACTCTACTTGCCTCACCTCTTGATCCAAAGAAGAAGAGAACTGGAACCTACTTGGAGAGGGTAACACAGGTTGAAGAACCCTTAGTGAAGAAGGGAAAGGGAGTGCCATCGATATCGGCACCGGTTACTTTAGCAAGTCCTAAAGTGACCAAGCGATCACCGGCCAAGAAGAAACCGGAAGTTGCACCTGCCAAGGTCTTTGAAAGAAAGCGGAAAACTAAGAGCACCTCACCAGATTCTGAGGATACAAAACCTGAGGTACAACCTAAAAAGACTAGGCAAATGAGGAAGAAGACAAAGACAGCTAGCAATGAATCGGCATTATCAGCATCGATAAATATAGACATTTCCTCTTACAAACCATTGACACTTTGTCAAAGAACTATCAAGAATATTAGGAGAAAAGTGCTAAGTGATTTAATAGATCATTTTGATGATTTTAATGACAATGAAAAGGAGGAAGTTGAACAAGAAGTTATTCAATATTTATGTATTAATGACCAGTTGCCATTAGAAATTAGATCTGTGACATCGGATTGTTTATATAATTCTTTAGATAAAAAATGGTGCATTGCCATAGAACTGGAACAAGAAATAATCTAGAGGAAATTTTTGCACAACATTTTCGTGATGTGTCAAATTCAGAGCTATATGAAGTTATGGATAAATACAATGGCCTCTTCTTCATGAGAAGAAGAAGACTCCTGTTACTAGAAGGGAAAGTTCCTGAAGTGGTAAAAGATACACACTCACATGCCAAAGCCGCTCTGAGATTGCACCAAGTGTCTGAAGCCAACAAGAAGGCTGAGCAAGAACTGGAAACTAGAAAATTGGATGAGGTATATGATAGTGAAGGAGAACCGGTCACTGAACAGATTGACACAATTGACGTTGATGCTTTGGATGGTGAAAACGTCACTCTGAATGCAGCAAAGGAGAAGGCTAATAAAGAGGGAGTGGACAAAGAAAAATAGGACAAAGAAAAGGCTGATAAAGTGCAAGCAGAGAAAGAGAAAAAGAATCAAGAGGAAGAGAAGAGGAAACAACCAAGTCCAGTGGTATTCTTTACTGGTTTTGTTGATTCAAGCTTTTGTTCTAGCTTAACAATACTCTTATTGAATTTGGCAAGTATTTCCTTTGACTCAATGAGTTCTTTGGAAATATCTACATTGGATTCCTTCAAGGTTGCATTCTCAGAGATAGCCATGTTTAGTTCACCTTTCATTTCTTCTTTTTCCACTTTACTTTCTTGGAGATGAGTCGTAAGTGCACTGATTTCTTGCTTCAGCATGAAATTTGTCTTTTACCAGATCTTCAGCTTTCCTCCGGTTCTCAAGCTCTTGACACATTCTGATAGTCAGTCCTTCCAATTCCCTTCTTAGGTTAGAATTAGATTCATTCAATTTTTCAAACTCCCTAGTAAACTCGAGGCAATGTAGATCTAGCCCATCTACAGTAAACCCCTAGTTTTTTAAGTCTTATGAGATCTATTTTCTTTGGTTGATGTTGTCATGTGTGTAATGGGTTTGATTCAATGCATCAAAGGTACATGCACCTAGGTTTTGCAGAGCCTAAAGAGTAGAAGGATTCAAATCCTTATTATGTTGTCCAGCCCTAAATCTTTTCATTGATTGAGAATGGCTATTTCATAGATAGATTGCAGGTGAACTTGGATTTCTCATTTTTGAGAAAAACACCGTCATCAACAGCTCAACCCCAATCAACATCTATATATGCACATAAAGTAAAAACATCATACTTAGGGTACCACAAACCATATTCTAATGTACCTTGTAAGTATCTAAAAATACTTTTCACCACACTCTCATGATTTTCTCTAGGATCACTTTGAAATGTTGATACAATACAAACAACATTCATTATGTCAGGCCTAGTCTGAGTCAAATAAAGCAGACCTCCAATCATAGATTTGTATTTTGTAGGATTTACCAGTGCAAAAACATCTTTCCTTGTCAATTTCTCACTTGTAACTATTAGTGTAAATAAATATTCATCATGGATATTATTACACTTTACTTAAGTTAAGTTAGGATAATTCATCTCTTCGTAGTTTGGATATGAGACACTTAGAGAAGTGTGCACATAGGGATGTAGCTTGTAGGAGAAATTCCACCTTTTGTGGTCGTATTTTGCTGTTACACTCCACATTTGGTGGGTCAGCCACCTCTTGTGGAATACTATATTATTTCTCCCACCCATCCTTGTTTCTCATTGATCCACATCTCGTGATTGTGTGCTCGTATATGCATATCGCCTTGCCTATATAAGCAGGCTCATATTCATTGTATTGGTTAATCTAGTTGATCATTTGCATATTGATCAGAATACAGTTTGTTCTTGTCATTCTTTTGTCTCTATTTATACTTTTCATTGTGCCCTTGATCTTGGCAATATCTCACATGGTATCAGAGCTATTGGGGTTTATTAATTAGTTTTGGGAGACATCTTGGAAGGCTTCTATTTCTGGATCTAAGGTATTGCACATTTTGGAGGCATCCTAGAGCATTTTCAACCTTACCATTGCATCCGAGAGGCTGTTTTCATAAAAATAGAGTATAAACTTGACCTATTTTGGTGAAAGTCAAATTTTGGGTGTTGGAGAATTTTTTTGCCCAATTCGAGCGGTACGGTATGGAACTTTTGGATTTTTTCAAAAAAAAAGGGGGGTCCACACCTTTTGCCCAGTCAGCAGCACACACTCAGCACCCAGTCAGCACTTAGTCAGTGCCCATTCAGCACCCAGTCAACATTTTTTGAAAAAAAATAGACTCCTCTCCGTTGAGCAATTTGGTTTTTTGGGTCAACTTTGGAGGCTCATAACTTGTTCAATTTTGCTCCTTTTTTGGTGATTTTTTTTTTATTTGGGATAATTTTTCATGCTCTTTGTAGTGGTGTGGTAATTTTCTGATTTTGGTGGACAGGTTTTTCAGAATTGTCGGATTCTCTTAGCTGTACCTGTCCAATCCTCAATTTTGCAACTTCAAAGGCTTCGTTTGAGCTCATACGACATCCTTTTCAAGTGCTATTTTTTTTTAAAGTGCATATTTTTTTGTCTACTTTCATTAACTACGATCAATTTTTTAGAGATTTTGAGTGGATATTGTACTTTCAGATATTGGCCTTTTTTGGCCTATTTGGTACTTGTAATTTGCTTGGATCTTAGTTTAGATCACTTGCCTTATTATATTTGAGTCTCCTTTGGCCTTATTAATGTAGTTGTAAAGTTGCAATCAGAAGTCCACTTTGCCATTTTTTGCAAGTGGCCCATTGTACACGCACTAAGTATAAAGTGCCAAATCATCATTTTGGGGGGGGGTTCTTTGATTGAGTGAATTTGGGGGGGTGTCTTGTGTGATTGTGCCTCTCTTTCCTTGTGCTCTTTCATTTTTGTTGCAATGAGTCCTCATAAATTTCCACCTTTAACTCTACATAATTATGCATCATGGAAAATTATGGTATGGAGCAAATTAATGGAAAAAGGTCTCACACATTACATAGATGGAACAATAGCAACACCACCTGATCCTAAGGCTGATGCTAATGCTCAGTTAGAATGGCTCACTAATAATTGCATAGCTCTTGGAAATTTGCGTAAGTATGTTTCAGATGACCTCATTTTTCACATTGAGAAGTGTACTACAATCAAAGAGGCTTGAGATATGTTTCAAAAATTGTATGGTCAAGTTGATGAAATCAGAGGTTACAAGATTGACAATGAAATCACCAACTTGGATCCCAAGAGTTTTGATACAATCCAAGATTATGTCACCAAAGAAAATGAGTTAAGAGAAAAGCTTACGAATTGTGGAATTGACAAAAATGATGCTCAGTTGCTATTCAACTTGTTGGACAAGCTTGCACCAAAATATGCAGCATTTGTTTCAAGATTCCAAACTCATTGTTTGACAATGGGAAGTTCCTACATTATGCCTTCATTTGATACTTTCAAAAAAATGTTGATATTGGAACAATCTAAGTTGTTGAACATGGGGCTTCTCAAGCCTTCAAAGTCCAAGGATTTGGTGGCTAATCAAGGAAATCAAGGGAGTCAAGGAAAAGATTCCAACAAGAAGAAGAAGAAATCTAAGTCAAAGCCACAACAGGAAAAAGGACAATCATCCTCTCCATCACAAGGTGATTTTTCCTCTTCTAAGAAGGGGAATCCACCTAAGAAGGATAAACCAACTTGTGCTTATTGCAAGAAGTATGGTCATGATGAGCATTGATGCCACACCAAGCAAGTTGATGAGTTGACAAATCTTCTTAAGAAAAGAAACATCAACTTGCCATCCACCTACACAAAGAAGGATTCATCTCCTTCCCCTTCCTCATAGTTTAAGGGAAAAGGGCAAGCATTTGTGGGTACAACAAGTTCTTCACAGTAGTGGATACTTGACTAAGGTGCCTCTTATCACATGGGTTCTACAAAGGAGCAGTTTTCTTCATTGGAGTCATCAAAGGTACCTCACATTTGCATAGGTAACGATACACAAGTTGGGGTTGAAGGGAAAGGTTCAGTTGACATGGATGATGGAACATTTGAGAATGTTCTTTATGTTCCTAACTTGTCTACCGACCTTCTCTCTATGTACTAAATCACTCACTATGAGAATGGGAAAAAAGTTGAGTTTACCCCTGATTCAGTTGTGGTAAAGGAACTTGATGATGATTCCTTGGTAGTAGTGGGACAAGTCAATGATAACTCAAGGCTTTACTCATTCTCCCACTTTGTGCCATGTTCTCCTTCTAGAGCCTTGCTTACTCATTCAAATTCAGAAAGTAAGCTATGGCATTAGCAATTTGGTCACCTCAACTACCGCTATCTTCAATAGCTCACCATTAAAGAAATGGTCAGAGGTCTACCTCGAATCAGTTTTTCAGAGGGTGTATGTTTAGGGTGTTCCATGGGGAAGCATCTCGAGGAGAAGTTTGCTAAGGGGAAAGCTTGGAGAGCTTTGGAAGTTCTTCAACTTGTTCACAATGATGTAGTAGGTCCATTTCCATCACCTTCATTTAGTAAGGCCTACTATGTCCTCACCTTTATTGATAACTACTCCTACTTCACTTGGGTCTACTTTGTTATTCATAACAGTGAATTATTTGATAGATTTCAAGACTTCAAGACTCATGTGGAGAAGCAATCCGGGAAAGTGGTCAAGATTCTTTGTACAAGTAATGGAAGGGAATATGTGAATAAAAGACTTGAGGATTTTTGTACATTTGAGGGGATTGATCTTCAACATTCTATTTCTTACACTCCATAGTAGAACGGAGTTGCAGAGCACAAGAATAGAACTCTCAAAGAAATGGCTAGCTATATGATTCATGCATGTTCTCTTGATTCCGCCTTTTGGGAAAAGGCTATTAGTTGTGCCACACACATCCAGAATTGGGTTCCTCATAAAGCTTTGCAAGGTATTACTCCTTTTGAGGCTTAGGCTGGTAGGAAACCGATTGTGATACATTTTAGAATCTTTGGGTGTCCAGCATGGGCTCACATACCTCCACAGAAACACAAGGAATTGGAACCTTAGAGTAGGCCTTGCATTTTTGTTGGATATCCTAAGAGTGTTAAGGCATATCGGTTGATGTATCCTAAGACACATGAGGTGTTTATTGAGAGGAGTGTTCATTTTGAGGAAATATCTCCTAGCATAGCCTTTCTACCTCCTCTGCCTTCCTCCATTGTGGATAGTGATACTAGTGATTCAAATGATGAGAATCCTTCAACTCTGACTCGCAGGGTTACACCTCCACAGGGTCCACTTGCACTTGAGGAGCCTCGTTCTCCACCTCCACCTAGACCTCATTGGGCTCGACAGACACTTGAGTCAACGGGTTCTCTTTGATGGGGAGGTCACTCAAAGAGAGATTACACCTTGTTTAAGGGTAGTTAGATGTTGTCCTAGTGGGCTTCATGCTTTGTTCATATTGTCTTCAAAACAATTTGGACACCTAAGCTTCCTAGGAGTGCTCCCAATCTATATGTGCTCCTTGTTTGCTTAAGCATGGTTGAGATTCACCAGGGTAAATCCAACCTTCTAATCTAAAACTCCTCACAAGTTCTTTCAGGGGTTGTAGCAGGTGTTTTTAATGTTTTCCTAAGTCTATCAATTGGTTTTGAGTGAGGGTTTCATTCTTTTCCCCATCTCTCCTTCATTTTCCTACTTTCTAGGCCTAGTAGCCCTAGAGCCCCAATTAGCCCTACCAAACCGGTTTTTGTGAATTTTCTGCCAACTTCTCCAAAGACACACAAAATATTTGCTAATCAGGATACCCTTTTGGAAGTACTTTCTAACATCTGAATTTAGGAATCTAAGTTTGACCGTATAGGTATGAAACCCAAGAAATGCTTGTTTTAGGTGGTTCTGGGCTTGTTTTGATATTTTTCCAAGGTTTAGGTGTCTTCCTTGATCTCCCACACCTCCAAATTCACACATACGTTATACCACACAACACTTGTTCATCCCAAACACTTTGCAACTCTAACCCTGCTCTTTCCTACAAACACTTGCACAATCTCATTCATTTCCTAACCGAGCTATGACTGAGCTCACCTAGGAAATGATGCTCATTTTCCTTTCAATGACCTCCAAAGGAAAATAAAATGTATATACACTACACAAAGGTTCCCTGGCTTGAGTCCCAAGGGTTATTGAGAAGAACTCAAAGGACTACAAGCCAGAACCATGTCTAGGCCTCTCAACCCTTACTCAGGCTGAGAGCTTACAAAATGAGAAACTCAATCCAAACCTGCAAATAAACCAATCAAATTGTTTCCTGAGTACTACAAGAAAATGAACAAAACAATAAGAAAGGAACAACAATGCAATCAATCCATTAAGTACAGATTGCTTCTCTAATTCTTGACAAAATGCAATGTAAAACTTCAAAATTGGTCTCAAAATGTATTCCAATCTATTCTAGGCATTGAACAACCACATTAAATTGATTCTCAAATATTTTATATTCCATTTTTTTCCTAACTAACTCTCCATCAGTTCCCTAACCAACCTTTTGCACCAAAAATGCAAAAAGTTGCTCAACGTTGCAAAAATTTGTCAAGCAACTTTGACAACTTTTGCCAAAAAGTGCATTTTTGCCTTTCATGCTTGTTTCTCTTCTTAAAACCATCTAAGATGACTAAAAACCATTACATTGACATGTCCCAATGCCAAACAAGTCTATTCAAGGCATTTTTCATCCAAATGCAAGGTTTTGCCATCTCAGGCTTACAAGCCAAAATTAAGAAAATGCATTGTTCTAAGGGTATTCAACCTACCAAAGCACTAAAAAAACATATTAAGACCTACGAGAAGACTCTTATTCACCACTCTAAATGAAACTATGAAAAAACACACCAAAATGTAGAAAATGGACTCAAAACTAGCTCAAAATTAGGTGCTCCCGCACCACTCTTGTTCGGGATCCTTCAGATACACAGAGGACTCGATCACAGCATTAGAACCTTCCACATGCATTCATTGCTACTACTTCTGATCCACATACATTTCAAGAAGCATCAGGGGTTCCTAAGTGGGACAACGCTATGGAGGAAGAGGATAGTTCCTGAAACTGCGGTGGGGATGGCACCCACAACTTCACTACTGCAATAATAAATATTGCTCGGTTAGAGCTACATGTTTAGCTATTTCTAATAGCTTACCCTATTAGGAGTATCAAGATCTGTTAGATCTACCTTGCTAAAGGATTTTACAACACTTAATCTAAATGTTGCACTTGGTTAGAGGCTTTACAATTTATAGACTTGATTAGAGTCTTTTACCCTGTTAAAGGTTTTCTCTTACAACTTCAAAAAATTACAATAAAATCATTACCAATATTTGCAACTTTACATCTGGAATGTTATAGCAGATTCTATGTGCTTAGAATAAGATTACCTTGCTTATAGCATACCTCGGTAACCCATATAGTAACTTGGTAAACCCTTCTGTTTACTCTGTTCTTTGACTGTTCTCTGAAATCCTTCTCGATGACCTCTATGTCTCTGTAACAGTCATTACACTTAGTGCTTTCACATGTCTTGCTTTGTATATTTCTATATCTTCCTTTCTATCATGCTACATGTATATATCTGATCTTAATCCATGTTGAATAAATGGATCTCTTATGTCAGCAATCCATTCATTGCTTCAATCTTACAAATATATTTTATCGAATGAATAACCATGCACAATATTTCATTGGTTAGATGACCTCAAAATCATACACAATCTTTAAGTGCAATTTCCAATGTGATAACGGTTCTATGTGCCTCGATCTTGTAACACGTTTTCATATGTATGTCCAGGTTCAATGAATCTGGTAACACATTTCACTCGGTGTATATCAGCTCGGTGTGTCATCTTTGCTACTCGATAGACATGGAATGATACTCAGTAGATAGCTCAGTGTGTACTACGCTATGAGACTACTTTCTTCTATAACCGACTAGACTGTGCATACCGACTGAATATTTCGGTAGTAGTAACCGACTAGAGTATATAGAATAACTTTGAACATAAAACTAATGGCAACTTGATAGGTAGTAACAATCTCCCCTTTTGACATTAGTTGAGATGTTTGACAAAAACTACTTTCAAAGTTATAACTCAATAATCTATATACTTGCAAAATTTGACTATACTAACAATATATACAATAGTCAATGAAATAGTAAATCTAGATATACTCTCCTTATCGATATACTGTACAAAACTTTTGATTTTGCATGCTTGGTGATCAATGTTCTGTGTGTTGCACTTGTTCTTTGCTTACTGTTTAGTTCACTACACTTGGATACTCTACTCACTCTACTCGGTATACTCCCCATGTATACTACACTCCTTAATACTATACTTTCATACTTTGAATACTATATCACTCCCCCAATATTGTATCACTCCCCCTTTTTGAAAAACATCAAAATTTAGTTACCATTCTGTGGTGGCAACTGGTCAAAAATAGATTTGTACTTGGTCTGTGCTTCGGTGAGAGCGATAGAGAGGGCATCCCTTACACTGTCCATTAAAGAATTATGTGCTTCAATATCAGCCAATAATGATATTAAGCCATCTAGAGTGCTTCCCTTTGGTGTAGTGGACAAGTATGTGGCTCGGTTGATCTATTCTTGGACGGACAAAAGATGAGGAAGGAATAATGTCTGAAGTGTCATTATGTCCATCCTGATCTTGTGTTCGTCATTTCTAAGGTCTAATTGTTGAGCCATGAGCTATTGTAGCTTGGTATAGAAATTCTGAACTGAATTTGGCTTTGTGGTCAACTTATTTGAGAGATCGGTGATCTCTTTCTCAATTTCCTCTATTTTATTTTTGATGTATTTAATGAATAAAGAAAATGTATAGAGTTTCTGAAATAAATAAAGACTATGCTTGATTTGAGGAGTCAACTCAGCAATAAATTTGACAAGTTTAACTTTTCCAATAGCTATAGCTTTCTATACCTCTTCTATCATTTTTGCAGTGAGCTCCTTGTCTTTTAGCTTGCTCAAATATTCCAATTTATCTACTCTAGATGTCTCTATCTTTGTTAGGAGTTCATCTAGTTGAATGTGGATGGCTACATCTATTGACACTGTAGCTTCAGGTAGCATATCTATTAAGAGTGCTTTCACCTTTTGAAGTACCTTATTTTTCTTTTGAATTGCCATTTGCTTCTCTTGTTCGGCCTTTGCTTTGCATAGTTCACCAAAATCAATGAGTGCTTGCCCCTTTAATTTTGATATGTCTACATTGGGCAACACTATTGGTTTTGACAAATCAACTTTAAAACTATGCTTTTTCATCTTCTTTCCTTTACCTTTCACCGATGGAACTAAGACAATGGCTTGTGAGGCTTGATGACCCTCGGTAGGTTGCTCAGTAGAGGCAACACTTTGGTTGGTTTCTTTAGCCTCTGTAGAGTCCTTTGGTGTCTCAGTACTTGGTGTCTCAGTGTCAACATTTTCAGTGCTAGAAGGTGCTTGAGACGTTTGTTCTTGAGTAGTACCTTCTCCTGGTGTAGAATTGTGACCTTCAATGCCTTGATCCGTATCCTGAGGGGTTTCGGTTGAGACAGGTTGATTGACCGGTGGATAAGGCTGAACTTGTTCCAAGACTAATTCACTGGATACAAGTTTTGCATATGCATTACCTTCTATCATTTCCTGTTCTGGTTCCTCTGTATCCATGATATCTTCATCTATTTGAATGGTGTCAGTAGGGTCTTGCTTGGGAACATCAGGATCTTGCTCGGTGACATCAACAATTTCAACTTCAGCTTGCTCACCAGCATCCTTGATTTTAAAGATTTCCTACCACTTTGCTTTTGTCTCATTTTCTACTTCAATATACAACCCATTCATCAGTTTCAAGGCTCTTTGTTTGACGAGAAAATTTGAGTTGTAGGTTATCAGATGTTCTTTTATTTCAGCTAACGACATGTTAGGAAAGAGATGTACCAGACTTCTTTCTCTGATCTATTTCTCTGAGTCCATTGCATACTTCCACCTATTGTCAATATGTAAATATAACTCATTTGGAAGTGACTTAGATAGTTCCAATGGAGCTAACCAGAATTTTAGAAGTGTGCAGATGACAACTTCTTCAATTTGTCTCTTTTCATCATTATTTCTGGTTTCATACTTGACATATCTGAATGATCCAAATCCACCATATTCTTTCAGATTAGCACAGAAATTTTCAATGCTATGTACATTTATCTTCTTGCTCTTGACAATCTGAAATTTGCTTGCATTCTTAGATTCGGTGTCACTAGACTCTTTTGCCAAAATAAGTCTCCAAGTAGTTTTCTTGTAAGTTTTTGTTACCTTAGGAACAATAACACTCTTTTCTTTCTTACTCGGTGAGGCTATAGATGGTCTAGTGCTAGGTCACTTTGCTGGTGGAGTCAGTGAGGCCTTTGATGTGTCTTGTTTCTTTCTTTTCAACACTTTTCCCTTAGGCAATTCGGTGCTCAATGTTATGGCTACCTCTTGGGCTTCAGATTCCTCTTTGGTAATGGCTAAAGTGCCTTTGATAGGTGTGGGGGAAGAGTCTTCTCTGAATTTCTCTGATAATGCCTTTATCATCTTTGTTGCCTTTCTTGTAGCTTTGGGTACTACAATGCTCATTTTTACTTTTTCCTTCACTTCTTCATAGGTTCCATACCTCAGCTCTGTAGCATGTCTTGGCAATGTAAGAAATGCATCAATTTGTTGTTGTGTGATGTTAAGATCAATCTCATAACCCATCAGTGACAAAGATTGAGTTCTTGGTTCCACAACATACACATAACAGTAATCAGTGACAACTTCAAAACATATGTCATTTTTGTATTTCTCCACTAGCTGGGGTGGAATCTGGTACCTATTATGCATTTTCTCTTGAAACTTACTGAAGTAATCATCCATAATATCATTAAAATTATCACCTAACTTCTTGATGAAGTCATTAATCTGATGGGTGATTGGTCGGTGTAGTTCCCAAACAACTTTACCGACTGATGGAAAGAATTTTCAAAATAGAAAAACATGCATACAAGTAATGATCCAAACTTTAGTGTATTAGCTGAGTTGTTCTTCTTCGGCTTCCTGATGGTGTTCGGATCCTCAAATAGGTTTTTCAGCAACACCTCACAAAGATCAATTTTCATTCCCTTTTTCACAATTTTGTATGCTAGGTCTACTACTACATAGGGTACATTGTTTTCCCTTGCCGATTGGAAGAAACAGTAGACTATTACTATAATGGCAAATTTTAGTTCTTCATCTATGACATTGTTCAATTTTAGTCCTCTGTAATCTGATTCCACTCTGGTTAAACTGATCAATTCCTTTTGTGATATCATCTTTTAGGCTCGAGCATGATCATAAATAGGGTAACCGGTAATCAGTTGAATGATTTCCTTGGTAATCTTAAATGGTTGCTCTTCTAGAAACATGAAATCATCATGGACTCTGCTTAGAACAAACTTGACCCACTAGGGTTTGAACACATGGGGATAGGTTAGGGCTTCAATTAATCCCTTGATCTTAATGTGCTCATACTTGCTATTCAATTTACCATCTATGCATAATTCATCATAGGTGTCTTTGATTTCAACATGACCGAGTTATTCAACATGACATTTGGTGAAGAATCTCACATCGTCGACTAACAACACTCTATTCGGGATGAGTGAAAATGCGGTTTTATCATCCGGTTCAAATGCAACTTTGGGAGTTAATGAGTATTTTAGTGAGGGCTTCTCAAAATTCTTGACAACAATGGGATCTTGGATCTTAGGTGCCATTGTAAATTTCAGATAAAAACTAAGAAAAGATCCTTAGAGTTTTAGGATTTTCAAATGGCAGATGCTTCACACTTAGTAGATAATAGCAACTTGATAAGATCAATAAACCAGCTTAACAATGCATTGAGATTGATGTAAATACCTTGAATTTGTTTTGTAGGAGGTTTGATCACCTTAGCTTCGCTTTGCTCTGCTTTCTTGAAAACTTGGTAAGTAAAAATGACTGCAAAAATGCTTTAAGTACATAATATGCCTTATCGGGCTTCGTGCGGGTTAGGTCAAAAACATTAAATGCACTCGGTTCCACTAAAATTTCTTTCCTTTTTTTTGCTTTAACCGAGTAACTAAACTTCCTTCATTTACCAACTTGACAGGTTTCCTGTATAGTGCTCCAAAAGACTTTGATAGAATTTCAAAATTTACTAATACTTCTTTAACTATGCAGATTTTTAATTAAGTACATAATAGAATAGGAACTGTTAAGATTTAACCTTGAGAGAATGCAGTCCCTTCATACCTTTACCGATTAATTTCGAATAGGTGCACCTAACTCGGCAGGTAAGGTGCTTTCTTCATTTGACACAATTTCCTTCTTTTTTCTAAATCATCTTTAATTTGTCTTTTATTTGCTCAATGTCTTTTCTAGGTTGATCTCTGCAATCTCTAGCCAAGTGTCCAACTTTGTGACAATGAAAACATGTCATACCAGGATTTCTCCATGATCTTCGGTTGTTCATCCCAAACCTTATAAAGTAGTTGGCACTTATATGTCCATATCTTCCACAACATTCATACCATATCCTTGTATTGTAATCCCATGGTACTGTAGAATACTGTCGGTAAGGATCTGTGTGAGTTCGGTAACCTCTAGCATTTGCTCGGTGTGCAGACCACATATAGTTCTTTTGCTTAAACCACCACTTCTCGGTACTATGTCCATATCTATTGCAGTTTTTACAAAACCCTTTGAATTTTGCCTTCTGATAATTGTTAACAGACTTTGTCCTACATTGATTACATGAGTGACCATATTTATTGCAATTGCAACAATAACCATTGGACTTAGTGACATTCGGTTGCTTACCATTTCTGATTTGGCACATGTTGGCAGTGTGACCTTGATTTCCACAGCAATTGCAAATAGGCTTCTTTGTTTTGATTCCAGCTTGCTTTGATGATTCTCCTCTCTCGATAGTATGAATTCCCTTCTCGGTAGAGTCTTTTCCTTTGTAACCGAGTCCTACATCTTTGTTGGGTCTTCTTGTATTCAATTGCTCATCCAACATCTTTGATACTTCATGACTCTTCTTCATTGTTTCTTTGGATTTCTTCTTTGTTTCAAGTTTATTAGTCAACCTTGATACTTCAAGTTTCAATGCTTGATTCTCACCATCTTTCAGATTTGCTTCATGATGTGTATAACCTAGTTGATCTGATAGGTTTTGTTGAATTCCAGTCATCCTTGTGATTTCATCATTCTTATTAGATACTAAGACTTCAAGATGTTGTTTCTCTCTTTCTAGATCTCTTACTTTATCCTCGGCTATCCTCAATGCATCAAGATTTTCAGTCATCTATGTGCTGAAATGTTCATGTTCTCTTTTCATTGCTTTTAGTTGATCAGCCAATGCTTTGTTCTTTTCTTTCAATACCCCAATCATTTCTTCAGTCTCTTCAGATACAACGTTTTCAGATGATATCTCAATTTGTTCCACTAACTCTTGAGAGTCCTGCAAATCATCAGATAATCTTCTTCTCACTTTTAGAGATTTTTGCATTTTCCTTTTCATGTCTACAATCACTTGATTAGCATGATCCAACTCTTCTTGCAGATACACAATCCTCTAAGATTGTTTATAGCCTTCCATTGATAAGATCTTTCTCTTTAGGCAATTAAACCCTTTTCCAAGATTGAAGCTCTGATACCAATTGTTAGGCCCAATATGGAAAGCTAATGTACTGAGAGGGGAGGGGTGAATCAGTACTTCGAAACATTTCTTCAATAATAACTTTACTGTTATGCATAAACCGAATAGTGCAGTAACATAATATAAAGCTAAAACAAATAGATAACAATCATACATGATTCACTCCATAAAACATATATTTTGGTTATGCAAAAACTCTTGGTTAGAGAGAAAAACTGTGGTGGGGATGGCACCCACAACTTCACTACTGCAATAATAAAGATTGCTTGGTTAGAGCTACATGTTTAGCTATTTCTGATAGCTTACCCTGTTAGGAGTATCAAGATCTGTTAGATCTAACTTGCTAACAGATTTTACAACACTTAATCTAAATGCTGCACCTAGTTAGAGGCTTTACAATTTATAGACTTGATTAGAGTCTTTTACCCTGTTAAAGGTTTTCTCTTACAACTTCAAAATATTACAATAAAATCATTACAAATATCTGCAACTTTACATCTGGAATGTTATAGCAGATTCTATGTGCTCAGAATAAGATTACCTTTCTTATAGCATACCTCGGTAACCCATATAGTAACTTGGTAAACCCTTCTGTTTACTCTATTCTTTGACTATTCTCTGAAATCCTTCTCGGTGACCTCTGTGTCTATAACAGTCATTAAAATTAGTGCTTTCACATGTCTTGCTTTGTATATTTCTATATCTTCCTTTCTATCATGCTACATGTATATATCTGATCTTAATCCATGTTGTATAAATAGATCTCTTATGTCAGTGATCCATTCATTGCTTTGATCTTACAAATATATTTTATTGAATGAATAACCATGCAAAATATTTCATTGGTTAGATGACCTCAAAATCATACACAATCTTTAAGTGCAATTTCCAATGTGATAATGGTTCTATGTGCCTCGATCTTGTAGCACGTTTTCATATGTATGTCCAGGTTCAATGAATCCGGTAACACGTTTCACTCAGTGTATATCAACTTGGTGTGTCATCTTTGCTACTCGGTAGACATGGAATGATACTCGGTAGACAACTCAGTGTATACTACGCTCTGAGACTACTTTCTTCTATAACCGACTGAATATCTTGGTAGTAGTAACCGACTAGAATGTATAGAATAACTTTGAACATAAAAATAATAGCAAATTGATAGGTAGTAACAATGACCATTGAATCAACTTGCATTACCACTTAACATGAAACACTAAACCATCATATGAAAAGAATCACACATGACACACTGATTTTTCATGTGGAAACTCAACTGGGAAAAACCACAGTGGGGATGAATACCCACAAGTTGTTCTTTGAACTCTTCTGAAGTCTACTCTATTAGGAGCCTAGTCCAGTTAAAGACTTTTACAATAGGTTCTGCTAGGAACCGATCCTGCTAGGGATCACCTAGTTAAGGGATGGCTAAATACCCAGTTAAAGGTTAGAACCCTGTTAAAGGTTACCTCGCAAGAGGATTTGAAGAACTCATTGAACTGAGTCACCCTGTTAAAGGATTTACACAAAAGCCTGTTAAAGCTACCTGGTTAAGGGATTTTCCAACTGCTGAAATGGTTAGAAGTTAACAAGTAATACACTGATCTGATAATAGCACACAATGCCAAGGCAAGTCCTCTTTAGCTCGTTTGCTTCTGCAATCAGACTCTACAGGTATCAACACACTTCTCTATTCTGGAAAAAATCAAGTATCTCTTCGCTTGGATACACACATAACATTTTCCAACTACTTCAAAATGAAAAACATCATCGACCTTATAGGAAACAGATAGGTCAATAGCATAAACCCTAAACCCTAAACATTTAGGTTTAACAATTTAGTCTGTTCAATCCTGACCGTTAATCATACTGTATTGAATACAATAGTCTTGAAATGATCTCAAGATGTTCTCCAATGTTCATTCTTTGCCACTTTAGGAAGTTGATAACCCATCATGCGCTTTCCACCATTTACAGAGACTTCACACATTCCCGAGGTAGATAGGATCAATCTTCTTCATGCAAGATCCTCAAGGAAATCCATCATGTGCACAAGGCTGACGTGGCAACATGATCTGATCTTCATTACAATGCTAACTCATCACAAGGTGTCATCAGTTGAATCACAGAGGCTTTGAATGCATCAACTGAAAAACTCTGAGGCTGAGACTACCAACCGGTAGTCATGCCAAATGAAACCCCAATACAAAACTTACCATATACCGGTTCTCATTCCAACATACCGCTTCACATTTTCACATATACAAGTTCACAATATCATATCGGTTCTCTTGCTAGTTTGTTTACTTCAATATACTGGTTCATACTTCAACATATTAACATCAATGACAACATACAATATCATCATGTCATCAAGCTCTGCACATATGCCAACAATCTCCCCCTTTTGCATTGATGGCAATATACAAAGATATCTCTATGCTTCACATCTGCAACCCAATACTGCAGATATCTTATCCGCTTCACATCTTCTCCCCCTTTGACAACAATGCCAAAGTGGAGGCACAAATAGCTATGTTCCACTATGTTGCTCCCCCTAAGGAGTAGCATCCCTCAACTCACCAATCTTGAAAAAGATTTATCAATGCAATACCTTATTGATGTGGAGCACACACCTTTAGCTCACCTCTTGAAGGGGCAACACCCCTAATTCACCTCTTAAATAGGTAAATGTAGCCTTCGGTAGAGGCTTGGTGAATATGTCAACTAACTGCTCCTTACTGGAAACATGTTCCAATACAACTTCTTTGTTCTAAACCTTCTCCCTCAAGAAATGATACTTGAGCTTGAAGTGCTTGGTTCTAGCATGCAAAACCGAATTCTTGGAAATATTAATTGCACTTGTGTTTTCATAGAATATACTCACTGGTTCAGATACAGGAACTTTGAAACCACTTAATACATGCTTCATCCAAATTGTCTGGGTGCAGTTCATAAATCCTGCAACATATTCTGCTTTTGTTGTAGACTGAGAGATACAACTCTGCTTCTTACTCATCCATGAGACAAGTCTACCACGAAGAAAGAATGCACCACCGGTTGTGCTCTTTCAATCATTCACATTACCAGCCCAATCAACATCTGTAAACACTTTGAGGTTGAAATCATTACTTTATGGATATCATAATCCATAGTCAATAGTTCCCTTCATATATCTAAGAATCCACTTGTCTGCTACCAAATGGGATTCTCTTGGAATTTTCTGGAACCGTGCAGTAATTCCCACTGCATGTGCAATGTTCGGTTTGCTATGTACTACATAGTGTAACTTACCAATCATTGATTGGTATTCCTTCTCATTTACCAACATTGAGTCATCTCTTTTGACAATTTACAACCGGTCACCATCAGTGTACAAACCGGTTTGTTGTCTTCCATGCCAAAGGTCTTCAACACCTCTTTGACATACTTGGACTGAGTGACAGAGATACCATCTTTCATTTTTTGAATTTGTAGTCCAATGAAGAACTTAATCTCCCCTATAAGTGACATCTCAAATTCCTTCTTCATCTCATCTGCAAAATCATCACTCATCTTGTCATCTCCACCAAAAATTATGTCATCAACAAATACTTCACAGATTAGAATTTGATCTCTCTTTAACTTTAGATAGATATTTCTATCTTCACTTGTTCTTTCAAATCCAATCTTCACAAAATGGGAGTGTAAGTGTTCATACCATTCTCTAGGTACCAACTTCAATCCATACATGGCTTTATGTAGCCTACACACCATGTCACTGTCTTCTGATAGAGAAAACCCATCTAGTTGCTCTATATACACCTCCTCTTCAAGTATTCCATTCAGAAATGTAGATTTTACATCCATTTGATATACTTTGAATCCCTTGAAGGCTGGATATGCAAGAAGAATATGAACTCCTTCCAATCTAGCTATTGGAGCAAAGGTTTCTCCATAGTCTTCTCCTTCTTCTTGAGCATATCCCTTACACACCAGTCTAGCTTTGTTTCTTACCACTGTGCCATCTTCATTCAACTTATTTTTGAAAACCCATTTGGTGCCAATGACATTTTTATCCTCAGGTCTAGGTACCAAAGACCATGTACCATTCTTTTCTATCTAGTCAGGTTCCTCTTCCATTGCCTTGATCCAGACTTCATCTTTGTGTGCCTCTTTAAAAGTTTTAGGCTCAAATTCAGAGATCATGTAAGAATTTTCTTTGACCTGTCTTCTTGTAAGAATTCCCACATCCTTGTCTATTATGATTTGCTTTGGATCATGGTTTAGCTTTACATACCTTGGAATGATCTTAGCTATTTCCTCTTTCTTTTCTTATTCATCCTCATCTTCATCAGCATCAGCTTCTACCAGTGTAGAAGCATTGTTACTGGTACTAGGTTGTTTTGCAACCGATTCCCATAAGGTTACAATTGGTTCATCTACCACTCGCTCACTGCTAGTTTCCTTAGGTTTCTCAGAGGTTTCATCAAATCTAACATTGATACTTTCAACAATTCTCTAAGTCCTATTGTTGAAACATTTGAGAGCTTTTATCTTGGTGGAATACCCTAGGAATATTCCCTCATCACATTTTACATCAAACTTGCTTTGGTGTTCACTCCTCTTGATATAACATTTGCTACCAAACACTCTAAAGTAACTTACCACTCGTATCTTACCGGTCCAATACTCATAAGGAGTTTTATCCGTACCTTTCTTGATGAGTACCTGGTTCATAGTGTAGACTGCAGTGCTCACCACTTCTCTCCAGAAGGTGTGAGCAACCTTCCCTTGAATCAGCATCGTTCTGGCTGCTTCAACTACAGTCTAGTTGGTCCTCTCTGTTAGACCATTCTACTATGGAGTCTGGGGGCCAGATAGTTGCCTCTTGATGCCATTTTCTTCACAGTACTTATTGAACTCACTAGAAGTGAACTCACCTCCTTGGTCAGTTCTAAGGAATTTGATTCTCTTACCACTTTCTTTTTCAACCAGTGCTCTAAAGGCTTTGAACTTTCCAAAAGCTTCAAACTTATCTTTGAAGAATGTGACCCACATCATTCTTGAGCAGTCATTAGTGAGAATCATAAAGTACCTATCTCCCTACACAATCCTAGTTTTTATAGAACCACACAAATCAGTATGCACAAGATCAAGTAAATTGTCTGCAGTGAAAGATTTAGCTTTGAAGGTTGAGGAAGACATTTTCCCCAGTTGACACTCTCTACACAAAGGATTCTTTGGTTTGCTTAGCACAGGCAATCCTCTAACTGCCTTGATCTTACTGGCCTTCATAATATTATCAAAGTTTACATGGCAGAGTCTCCTATGCCATATCCAGCTATCATCAAACTTAGCCATTAGACATATACTGATATTTGCATTCAGCTGAAATAAGTTACCTCTAGTCTGCATATCGGTGGCCATTAGTTCACCACTCTTTCCTTTTATTTTGCACACTCCATCTTTGAATTCCAAAGTGAGTCCAATATCATTCAGCTGGGCAACACTCAAAAGGTTGTGTCTGAGACCTTCTACCCAATACATATTATCAGCACTACTTTTTCCATTTAGAGAAATCGACCCTCTGTCTTTTACCATACATGGTGCATCATTACTGAATTGTACCACACCACCATCATACTCTTCCAAAGACAAAAACTTACTCCGGTCACCAGTCATGTGGTGAGAACAACCACTATCAATAATTCACTCATTGGAATTATCAAAGTGGGAGACAAGAGCCTTCTTGTTTGACATATCATCCTTAACTACTACAAACATAATGTCTTGACTTTCTTCATCTTTTGATTCCTCATCAGTGACACCTTCATCAACTGCTACAAAATAGTTTCTCCTATTTCCTCCTTTGAACTTCTTGAACTTCTCTGGTTTGTCCTTATTATCACCATTAGGACAGTTTACAACAATGTTTCCTATCCTATTGCAAGAACAACATTTCAAAGGGAGCTTACCTTTGTATTTACTAGTTCCCTTAGGAAGTCTCTTGGCAGAAGAGCATCAAATTCCATCAGGATCTCCTCATCATCCATTTCTCTACTTTGTCTTGGTTCACAACTGGTACTAGCTTCTTTTCCCTTTCTAGATGGTGAAGCAGATGCTCTAAAGACTGATTCAGTCTTCTGAATACTGCCATCATCATTATTTAGCTCATATGCGGTCAACTTAGCAATGATGTAGTCTAGGGATACCTATGTCTTGTATATAGACCTCAATTCCTCAATAGCAGCAATCCTTATTGCATAGACTGGTAATAAGGATCTCAAGACTTTGCTAACAATAGTCGAATCATCTATTTTACCTCCTGCACTCTTGATGTCTCCAACAACAGTTTTTATTTTTATTCCATATTGTTGAATGGTCTCTCCTTCAACCATCTGCATGTCTTCAAACTTTCCCCTAAGGCTCTCTTCCTTAGCTTGTTTCACATGCTCATCACCACCATAGATATTATCCAGAGCATCCCATACTTCTTTGGGATTGTCTTTATCCTAAACATCAATAAACTCAATATCAGATAGACTGCTGATTAGGGCTTCCATGACTTTCCCATTCTCTTGAATCTCTCTTCTTTGATCATTGGTGAAAGTACCGATAGGGATAACATAAGCATTCTCAACATAGCTCTAGTGTTGAGCACCCATGCTTCTATGTAGACCTTCATTCTATCCTTCCATATCTTAAAGTTATCTCTGTTGAACTTTGGACCTTCCCTCTTCATCATTAGAGTAGGATCTTTTCCTCAAGCAGTTAAGCTTACAACACAAAGGACCTGGAAGATGCTCTGATACCAATTGATGAATAATGATGAACAGTTAGCACCAAACCGATACTCAGAGGGGGGGGGGGGGTGAATCAGTACAGAAAAAAAACTTTTATTGAACTAGTTTGATTGCAAAGACTATACTTAACTGGTAAATAGTAACACCAGTCTAAATCAGGGCACTACTAGTAACAACATAGTGAGACTATGAAACACACAAACTGGTAACACCTAGATCAATTCAAGACCTAATACCTTATCACAACTTCACCCAAAATCTTAAGCAAGTAATACATCAGAAATACTTATGACCATTGAATCTATTGGTGTAAATAATTATTCATCTTGAATATTATTACACTTAAGTTTACTTAGGAAATGCATTTCATAGTAGTTTGGGTATGAGACACTTGGGTGTTTGTGCCATATTGGGATAGTGTGTGTAGGAGAAATTCCACCTTTTATGGTGTTGATCTTGTTGTTACACTCCACATTCAGTGGGTGATCCACCTCATGTGGACTATTATATTATTTCTCCTACCTACCCACACCTATTTCCTACCTACCCTTGTTTCTTATTGAGCCACATGTCATGTTTGTGTGCTCACATATCCCTAGCCTTGCCTATATAAGCAAGCTCATCTACATTGTATGTAATTGATATTATTGATCATTTTCTATTGAAGAGAATACAGTTTATTCTTGTCCTATATTGTGTCTCTATTTTGTACATTTCATTGAGCTCTTGATCTTGGCAAAATCTCACATGGTATCAGAGCCATTAGCGCTTCATTGATTCATCTTAAAGAGGCATTATTGCGACGTCAAAAGGCAGATCTGAGGAGCAGCATCTTTTGGAGGCATCGTAGACTAGATCCGACCCCATCATTGCGTCCAGAAGGCCATTTCCATGAATTTTGGTTATAAAGTCGGCCTATTTTGGTGAGAAATTTTTTTTCACCAATTTTGCTATTATTGTACGGATTTCCAAATTTTTTATTAATTTTTTGAAAAAAAAAAATTTCATTTTCTAAAATTTTTTTTCGAAAAATCAAAAATCAAAAAAAAACTTTTCGAAAAAAAAAAAAAAAAAAGGCAATTTTTGGGGGGTCCGCAGACCCCCCTGTGACCTGTCGTACCCTGCAGGTCTGCAGCACTTGACAGCGCCTGTACCCGCCGTCGCCCATGCCTTGTTCCACACGCCACCTCACAGAACGTCCCACCGATCACCTCGCTCCCGCCGCCGGCCGCTTTACCTTCCGCTGCCACCGGCCGCCTTGCTCTCCCCGCCGCAGCCGCAACCCGCAGCTCCTCCCGCGCGCCTCTGCTCCCTCCGTTGCCATCGCCGCGCCAGACTCTCCCGCCACCACCACCACCGCCATCGGTAGCTCCTCCCGACACCGACCCCCGTCCTCGATTCCCAGCCCGCCGTCGGCCCCCTCGGCACCAGGCCGCCAGTCTCCTCCTCTCCAATGATCATCCTCAGCCACTACAGTCGGCCTTTCGGCTCTGGCCGCTCCCTCCGCTGACGGTCAACCCAGACAAGAGGACTCATGTCAGCCACGTGGTAGGCGGCCACTGGCCCGTGGGTACAACCCCTACACACAGTCATTCGCCACGCAGAGCCGCCCAGTCAGCAAATCCATACGGTACGGCCTGCACGGTCACCTGCCCAGTCAGCAGTCTATACAGTACGGACGACCAGTCAGCAGGGAGGCGAAGTTTTTGCGATGGTCATACAGTCATCAAATTTAACACACTGACTTGCTGATGTCAGCGCCACATCATGATTTTTCAAAATTTTGCAGGCCCCTCTCATTTGCATTTTTTATTTTGCAGTTCAACTTCAAATGGCCATAACTAGCTCATTTTTGCTCCTTTTTGTGTGCAATTTTTTTTGAAATGGGCTATAATTTCGTGCTCTCCACAGTGGTGAAGAAATTTTTTGATTTTGATGCAGTGTTGTTTAAAAAAATGTAGTTTTTGGTGACTATACCTGAGTAATCCCAGTTTTGGCAACTTCAGAGGCTTCGTTTAGGGTCATACGAACTCCTTTTCAGGTGCCTTTTTTTTGAAAGTGCATATTTTTTCATCTACTTTCACATGATGCTATCAAATTGATGCCATTGTAAGTAGAGATTGTACTTTCAGATTTTGGCCATTTTTGGCTCTCTTAGTACTTGTATATTTGCTTGAATCTCAGTTAGATTCATTGCACTATTGATTGAAGTCTCTTGTATCTCATTTGAGAAGTTGTAAAATTTGCATCATAAGTCCACTTTGCCTTGTTTTGCAAGTGGCTCATTGTAATCGCACTAAGTATAAAGTGTCAAAATCATCACTTTGGGGGGGGTACTTTGATTGAGTGAATTTAGGGGGGTGTCTCTTGTGCTCTTGTTCGCTTGTGTTCTTTTTTTTGCTGCTATGGGTTCTTCTAAGTTTCCTCTCTTAACTCCTCATAATTATGCTACTTGGAAAATTGATGCATGGAGTAAACTTATGGAAAAAGGACTCACTCATTACATTGATGGAACTATTGTTGCTCTCACTGATCCTAAGGTTGATCCAGTTGGTCACTTGGATTGGCTCACTAAAAATATCATGGCAATTGGTACCTTAAGAAAGTATGTATCAAAGGATCTCATTTTTCATATTGAGAAATGTACTCTAATCAAGGATGCTTGAAAAAAGTTTCAAGACTTGTATGGTCAAGTTGATGAGATTAGGGGATATCAAATTGATAGTGATCTCACCATGTTAGATCCCAAGAGCTTTGACACTATACAAGATTACGTCACTAAGGCAAATGAGTTGAGGGCACAACTCAAAGATTGTGGCATTGATAAGAAGGATACTCAATTGATCTTCAACTTGATAGACAAGCTTCCACAAGAATATGCAGCATTTGTTTCTAGTTTCCAAACCCATAGGATGACAATGGGTTCAAGCTACAAAATGCCTACATTTGATGCTTTCAATGAAATGTTGATGATGGAACAAACTAAGTTGATAAGCATGGGCATTCTTAAGGCTTCTAAGTCTCAAGCATTAGTGGCAAATCAAGGGAACAAAGGAAATCAAGGAAAGGACAACTCAAACAAGAAGAAATGGCAATCAAAGCCTAAAGAAAAAGCACCATCTTCTCCACAACAAGGAGATTCATCCTCTTCCAAGAGAGATAATTCACCAAAGAGGGAGAGACCTACTTGTGCTTATTGTAAAAAGATTGGTCATGAGGAGAATCGTTGCCATTCTAAGAAGATTGATGAGCTTACACATATCATCAAAAAGCATAACATTGATTTGCCTAAAGTCTACAAGAAGGATGATTCATCAACTTCCACTTCCTCACATTCAAAAGGAAAAGGGAAAGCATTCATGGCTTCTACAAGTGGGAAGACTCACTCTTTTGGAAGAAGAAAAGGAAAAGCTCTATGTGCTACTATCAGTCATGATTCAGAGAGATGGCTTCTAGATTCAGGGGCTTCTCATCATATGGCATCTTCATAGTCTATGTTCTCTACATTTGAGCCTTGCACCATGCCATAGATTTTGATGGGCAATCATACATACATGGATGTGATTGGGAAAGGATCTATTGACATTGGGGATAACTCCTTCAATGATGTGTTGTGTGTACCCCACTTGACAAACAATATCCTTTCTATCTATCAAATCACACATGGCACAACTAAGAGAGTTGTGGAGTTCACACTTGATTCAGTTTTCATTAGAGACTAGAGCTATCATTGCAACTGGGGTGGTTGATCATGCATCTCGGTTATACTCCTTTTCAGATTTTGTTGATGATGATGATTTCACATTTGATGATTCTACACATGATAATCACACTTCTTGTGATGGTTCAGATTTTGACGAGAAATTTGGACACTTGAACATGGGGATTCTCACATGTGACCCCATTCTTGAGCCTTGTATTTCATCTCCTCCTATTGATATCACATCACCTATTGCACCTGATGATGTAGATAGTGCGACAGTTTTGCCTTCATGTGATTCAGTGCAACAAGATATTCATTGTCTTCCAGCTTCAGATTCATGGGATGATTACTTGACAGACATTGCAGGTTTATTTATGGAATCCTACATTGCAGATTTGGGAGACATCATTGATGACATTCATCTTCTCTTTGATGAAGGTGATCCTTCTTCGATTGTTGCGAGGGCACACTCTGACCCTCTTGTTCATTCTCTACATGATCATTCTCTCAAGGTTGACATGATTGTGGATACTTATGTACAGCAGTTGGAGGAGGTCTCTTTATGTTTTGAGGAGACATGTGAGTCTTTGGGACATGTTCTACATCCATCTCCACTAGATCTTGGAGTGCCTTTTTCAATAGTGTGGCACAGTTTACCACCTTTGGAGGAGGTATCTTTCAGCATCGACATGGGGACACTTGAGCAGTTTTTAGAGATTCCTTTCATCATGAGTTTTCTTCATACATCTTCCCTTCATGATTGGGGAGACTTCATGGATACACCTTTGGTTTTGTTTCTTCCTAAGGGGAGGAATGTTGTTCGACGTTCATGGAGCAATTTCTTCATACATCAAGCTTCTATCATTGGTGCAGATTCCACATTGAGGGGGGGCTTTCTAGCTTCTCTTCTTCTCTCATATGGGGGGGACTGTTTCCTCACATGGGGTTTTGTTCCTCACATTCTTCTATGAGAGTTCTCTTGTATAGCTTTCATCTCTCTTTTGGGGGAGGGTTTTTTCCCATTGGGTTTTTCTCTCTTTCCCCACTTTGTGAGAGATTTCATTGCATTGCTTTGCATGCATTTGCTTTTGTACATGGGTACCTAACATGGCCTAGTAGCCGGGACCCATCTTGCATTGCTTAGTTGCATTGTAGACTTAAGTGCATTCCCCTAAGTTGCACTTAAGGGGGGGTGTTGGTGTAAATAATTACTCAACTTGGATATTATTACACTTACTTAAGTTTACTTAGGAAATGCATTTCATAGTAGTTTGGGTATGAGACACTTGGGTGTTTGTGCCATATTGGGATAGTGTGTGTAGGAGAAATTCTACCTTTTATGGTGTTGATCTTGTTGTTACACTCCACATTCAGTGGGTGATCCACCTCATGTGGACTATTATATTATTTCTCCACCTACCCACACCTATTTCCTACCTACCCTTGTTTCTTATTGAGCCACATGTCATGTTTGTGTGCTCACATATCCCTAGCCTTGCCTATATAAGCAAGCTCATCTACATTGTATGTAATTGATATTATTGATCATTTTCTATTGAAGAGAATACAGTTTATTCTTGTCCTATATTGTGTCTCTATTTTGTACATTGCATTGAGCTCTTGATCTTGGCAAAATCTCATAGAATCAACTTGCATTACCACTTAACATAAAACACTAAACCATCACATGAAAAGCATCACACATGACACACTGATTTTTCACAAGAAAACCCAACTAGAAAAAACCATAGTGGGGATGAACACCCACAAGCTTTTCTTTGAGCTCTTCTAAAGTCTGCTTTATTAGGAACCTAGTCCGATTAAAGACTTTTACAATAGGTTCTTCTAGGAACCGATCCTTCTAGGGATCACCCGATTAAGGGATGGCTAAATACCTGGTTAAAGGTTAGAACCCTGTTAAAGATTACCTCACAAAAGGATTTGAAGAACTTATTGAATTGAGTCACCCTATTAAAGGATTTACACAAAACCCTATTAAAGGTACCCGGTTAAGGGATTTTCCAACTACTGAAATGGTTAGAAGTCAACAGGTAATACACTGATCTGATAACAACACACAATGCCAAGGCAGATCCTCTTTAGCTCCTTTGCTTCTGCAATCACACTCTGTAGGTATCAACACACTTCTTCAGTCTGGCAAGAATCAATTATGTCTTCACTTGGATACACACATAACATTTGCCAACTACTTCAAAATGAAAAACATTATCGACCTTATAGAAAACAGATAGGTTGGTAGCATAAACCCTAAACCCTAAACATTTAGGTTTAACAATTCAGTCGGTTCAATCCTAACCATTAATCATACCACATTGAATACAACAGTCTTGAGCAGATCTCAAGACATTCTACAATGTTCATTCTTTGCCTCTTCAGGAAGTTGATAACCCATCACGCGCTTCCCACCATTTACAGAGACTTTGCACATTCCCGAGGTAGATAGGATCAATCTTCTTCATGCAAGATCCTCAAGGAAATCCTTAACACACACAAGGCTAACATGGCAACATGATCTAATCTTCATTACAATGCTAACTCATCACAAGATGTCATCGGTTGAATCACACAGGCTTGGAATGCATCAAGCGGAAACCCTGAGGCTGAGACTACCAACCCATAGTTATGCTAAATGAAACCCGGATACAAAACTTCCCATATACCGGTTCTCATTCCAACATACCACTTCACTTTTTCACATATACTGGTTCAAAATATCATATCGGTTCTCACATATACATGTTCACAATATTATACCGGTTCTCTTGCCAGTTTGCTTACTTCAATATACCGGTTCATATTTCAGCATATTGACATCAATGACAACATACAATATCATCATGTCATCAAGCTCTGTACATATTCCAATTGTTCCTTGATGAGGAACAACACATGGAATTTAGTCCATCTCCCTAAGGGGAGAAAGATGGTTTGATGTAAGTGGATCTATCAGACCAAGTTTGTAGCAGGTGGTACTGTGGATAAGTATAAGGCTTGACTTGTTGCAAAATGTTTCTCTCAGTTTCTAAGTGTTGACTATATTGAGACCTTTGCACCCATAGCCAAGATGAACTCCATTCGGTTCACACTTTCTATTGCCCGTAGCTCATGGTTGGGTTGTACATCAGATGGATATGAGGAGTGTTTTTCTTCATGGGGATCTTGATGAGGAGATTTATATGGAGCAGCCACACAGTTTCATCTAGGATTATTCCTTGGTTTGCAAACTAAGGAAATCTCTCTATGGCCTTAAGCAAGCCCCTAGGGCTTGGTACGCCAAGATGGATTCCTTTCTTCTCTCAGCAGGGTTCACCATGTGTCATTCTGATCTGAATGTCTATATTTTGCAACAGGATGACTCACACTTGATACTTGTTCTCTGTGTTGATGACTTGATCATTATAGGGAGCACCACATCCATCATTAGCAGTATCAAATCTGCTTTGCATGATGGATTTTCTATGACTGACTTGGGTCTTTTGCACTACTTTCTCAGGATAGAGATTTCACAGTCACCTTTCAGGATTACACTATCGCGGCCCAAGTATTCTCTTGATCTACTTGCACACTTTCATATGGTTGATTGTAAGCATGCACTGACTCTCTTCTTTCAGGAGTCAAGCTTGAGGCTCAGTGCTCTTCTCTAGTAGTTTATGCCACATTGTATCGTCAACTTGTGGGTAGTCTCATCTACTTGACTCACACACGCCCTAATATTTCATTTGCAGTTGGCATGGTTTCTTGCTTCATTGCAGGAACCACATGAGCTTCATTAGAAAGCCGCCAAATGCATCCTGCATTACATCCATGGTACACATCATTATGGGATTCACTATGCAGCAGGCACAAGACTTCGCTTGGTTGGTTACACAGACTCCAATTGGGCTGGTGATCTTGATGATTGTAAGTCTACTTCAGGTTATAATTTTCACCTTGGTTCAGGGCCCATTTGTTGGCAGAGCAAGAAGCATCATGTTATTTCTCTCTCTTCGACTAAGTATCGAGGAGCTGTTAACACAGGGATTGAGACCATTTAGCTTCAACAGAGTCTCACAGAGTTTGGGTTCACCATTCTATGGCTGACAGTTCTACATTGCGACAATTAGAGTGCTATTTCTATCTTGAAGAACCTGATCCAGCACCAGTGGACCAAACACATCAAGATCCATATGCACTACATCCAAGAGATGATTCATGAGCAGGTCATTGATTTACAGTATTGTCCTGCAACGGAGCAGGTTGCAAACATATTCACCAAACCTTTCATCGAGAGTAAGTTCCAGTAGTTGAGATCTCTCTTGGGTGTGCAGGATGTCTCATTAGGGGGGGTCAGCTGACTTCTCCTTCCTCTCTTATGGGGGGGACTTTTTCCTCTTTAAGGTTTTGTCCTTCTTTGAGAGTCTTTTTTACATTCATGTCTCTTTTGGGGGGAGTTTTTTTCCACTAGGTTTCCTCCCTTTCTCTGTTTGTGAGAGATTGCATTGCAAAGTTTTGCTTGCATTTTCATATTGTACATGGGTACCTATCAGAGCCTAATAGCCGAGACCCATCTTGCATTGTTGACTTGAGTCTTCATTCCCCTAAGTTGCACTTAAGGGGGGGTGTTGGTGTAAATAAATATTCATCATGGATTTTATTACACTTTACTTAAGCTAACTTAGGATAATGCATCTCTTCGTAGTTTGGATATGAGACACTTAGGGAAGTGTGCACATAGGGATATAGCTTGTAGGAGAAATTCCACCTTTTGTGGTCTTATTTTGTTATTACCTACCCCTAGAATTTCTTACCTACCCTTGTGGAATATTATATTATTATTTTGGTGTTAGCCACCTCTTGTGGAATATTATATTATTTCTCCTACCTGCCCCTAGTATTTCTTACCTACCCTTGTTTCTCATTGAGCCACATGTCATGATTGTGTGCTCGTATATCCATATGGCCTTACCTATATAAGAAGACTCATATTCATTGTATTGGTTAATTCAGTTGATCATTTGCATATTGATGAGAATACAATTTTTTCTTGTCATTCTTTTGTCTCTTTATACTTTTCATTGTGCCCTTGATATTGGCAATATCTCATAGTAACCATAGGAGTACTTACCAGTTTAGAATCTCCCATACCAAATTTCTTTAAAAAATCCTTAGCATACTTAGTTTGACAGATGAAAATACCTTTGTCTGTCTAAGTAATCTGCAAACCTAAGAAAAATTTCATCTCTCCAATCATAGACATCCAAAACTCATTCTTCATATTGTTAGAAAATTCCATGCATAACTTATCTTCACCTCCAAAATAATGTCATCAACAAATACTTCAATAATTAGTATATTATCATTAGCGATCTTATAATATAAATTACTGACACCATTACCCTTAGTAAAACCAAGCTTCAAAAGATATTTATCCAACCTTGCATACCAAGATCTAGCTGCTTGTTTCAATCCATCTAAAGCTTTCCTTAACCTGCAAACCATATTTATATCATCCGATAGTGAAAAACTATCAAGTTTCTCAATGTAAACTTTCTCATCAAGATCTCCACTCAAAAATGCACACTTCACATCCATCTGATAAACCTTGTAGTTCTTATGGGCAACATAGGCAAGAAATAATCTCACAGTTTCAATCCTAACTACAGGTGCAAAAGTTTCACCATAATCAATTCCTTCCTTCTGAGAATATCCTTTACAAACCAATCTAGCCTTATTCCTTATAACTTGACCATCCTCATTTAATTTATTCATAAAAACCCTTTTAGTTCCAATAACATTCTTATTTGTAGGTCGGGGAACCAAAGTCCATGTGTTACTTTTCTCAATCTAATCTAATTCTTCTTCCATAGCTTTCAACCAATGTTCATCTTTACATGCCTCAATTATTGATATCGGTTCAAATTGTGAAATTAAATATACCTCATTAGTTTCCAGTCATCTTCTTGTCATCACTCCATTGTTCTTATCCGCAATGATCTGATCTTCTGAATGATTCAATCTCACATACCTAGGAGTCCTCTAACTCTCTATTCCTCTTCCTTGTTCTTTAGTTACTGTTAAATTTTATGATACTGTTGGAGTAATTGGTTCAACACTCTATTCTGGTAAAGGTACTACCAGTTAAGATATAATCATTTACACCACCAGTTCCTTCTCATAAACTTTGATTGGACCTCTATTCAGATCATCCACTTTGACATTAGCACTCTCCACAATTCTTTGCAATCTCTTGTTATAACATCTATATGCCTTTCTTTCATTAGAATAACCAAGAAATATGCATTCATTACATCTAGGATCAAATTTGCCAATGATATCATCTCTCCTGATATAACATTTACTACCAAATATTTTGAAATACTTAACTGTAGGTGTATTGCCAAACCATAATTCATAAGGTGTCTTACTAGTTTCTCCTTTGATATGTACTTTGTTGAATGTATAAACTGTGGTACTCACTGCTTCTCTCCAGTAGATATGAGGTAAACTAGCTTCCATCATCATTGTTCTAGCAGCATCCAAGATAGTTTTGTTCTTCCTTTCCACAACTCCATTTTGTTGAGGTGTCTGAGGAGCAAAAAATTGTCTCTTTATACCATGCTTCTGACAAATGTATTAAACTCACTAGATGTGAATTCTCCACCATGATCTAACCCGAAACATTTAATCTTCAATCATGTCTCAGTTTCCACTTTAGCCTTACATATTTTCAAATGCTTCAAATTTTTCCTTTAGAAATGTAACCCATGTCATTCTAGAATAATCATCAATGATTAGCATGAAATATCAATCACCTTGAATTTTTTTTAACTCTAGTAGGGCAACACAAATCAGTATGAATAATATTAAGAACATCATTAGATTTATCTTGTATACTCCTAAAAGAGGTTCTAACCTATTTACCCATTTGACATTCTTTACATACTAGATTATAGGGCTTCATAATCTTAGTTATATTTCTAACTGCCTTAGTTGAACTGATCTTTACAATGCAATCAAAATTCACATGACAACCTTTTATGCCATAGCCAACTCTCATCAATTTGTGTAATCAAACATGTCTTCTCACCGGAGTTAAAATGATATATATTACCTTTAGTCTGTGTACTAGTTGTAATCTCCAAACTAGATTTGGTAATGATTTTGCATTTTCCATCCTTGAACTTTAATTGAAGTCCCTTGTCCACCAATTGTCCTACACTCAAAATATTATGCCTTAAACCTTCAACATAATAAACATTTTTAGTATTGTTCTTACCATCCAATGATATAGCCTCTTTTCCTTTGATCATACATGCTTTGTCATCTCCAAATCTAACCAGACTACATTCAAATTCTTGCAAAGATAGAAACTTCCCCTTATCTCCAATCATATGATGTGAACAACCATTGTCAATTACCCATTCATCTTTGTCTTTAATTTTTGTAGTAAGTGCCTTCTCTTCAGGTACATTCTCTTCCAGTGCCAAAACATCTTCCTTGATAGCCAGGAACACCCATTCCTTCCCATTACCATAATCACTAGTAGAGTCTTCTATCGATTCATCATCAGAATCAGTAATACCTTCCTCATCTGCTATATAACATGATTTGTCTATGTTTTTCTTGTACTTATATTTGTTCTGATATCCAGGGTTAGGCTTAAAATATCTTCTAACTCTTTCCTCAAATCTTGAATTCCTTTCAGGACATCTAGATGAAAAATGCCCAGTCTTATTACATGCAAAATATTTAAAAGGTGCTTTTCCATCATACTTACTTCCTACCGATCCTTTAGGTACTCTTCTAGCAAATAGTGCTTCAAGTTGCTCAAACTCATCATCTTCTCTCTTCATATCTTCTAATTCTTTTGCATACAAGGCTTTCCAATCTTTCTTACCGGTTGATGATGCACATGCATGAAAAGCAAGTTCAGTCTTCATAGCTCCAAAAGGTCCAAATTCTTCAAGCTCAAAAGCATATAGTTTCCCAACCAAGGTATCTTTTTTGACATATGTATTAGTCATTGTTCTCAACTCATTAATAGCAGTAGCCTTCATTTTGTAAGCCAGTGGTAGGGCTCTCAAGACTTTAGAAACAATTTCATCTTCGCTTAGGGTTCCACCACAACATTGAATTCCCATTACAATCTCATTTACCCTTTCCATGAATGCAACAATCCTTTCATCTTCTTCCATCTTCGGGTTTTCATATCTCACCCGGTAACCATCAAGTTTAGCAATCTTCAATGTAGGGTCACCTTCATTAAGAGTCTCCAACTTATCCCATCTAGCCTTTCCAGATGATTTGTTAGTCAATCCCATTATCTGTTGATCAAAAAGTGAACACAAGAGGGCTTCTCTTGCTCTATAATCATTCTCAAGCTCCTTATCCAGGTTTTTTGGAGGAGGATTTCCAGATGTCGGATTATAAGGTGTGACACCATTCTATGTGATCTCCCAAATCTCCTTGCCAAGACATCTCAGATGAGTCTCCATCTGAATCTTCCATACTATGTAATTTGTTTCATCAAGCCTAGGAATATCTCTCCAAAAGATAGCTCTAGATGACCTGGTCAAACTTGAACTGTTAGTTTCCATAGGATCTTCCTCAAGCGGTTAAGCTTTCTACAAAGAGGACCAAGGCTCTGCAACCAATCGTTAGCCAATTCAAATAACCGAAAGACAACTGAGAGGGGGGTGAATTAGTTGTCACATATTACTGGAACCTTAAGAAATTAAAACTTTAATACCGAAAACCAAAAAATTAATACCAAAATGCTTAAACCAAATCCTAGAATAGCAGTTAAACCAATTAAGCGTAAACAATAATCATAGAATAAATACCATCAACATGACACCAGGATTTATATGTGGAAAACCCAGTAAATTGAAAAACCACAGTGGTAAGCCTACCCACAGTCAGATAATACTTTTGTAATAAGTATGTGAAATACAATTGAGAGGCCTGCACTTGCAGTAAGGCCAACAACCTAGAGTGTACTACTCATCACAAAAGGATTCTCACTGACTACATAAAAATCCATACTACAATCTGCAGAAGTGTTTGAACTCCAAAGATAACATCTCCTATGCCTGAGTACAATTCCGGTTAAGCTCAATACCGGAGGACTAAATCCTCTTACATAAACCCAATTCAATCTCCAATGATCGACCAAATCCTCTGGCTGAATGATATTACATTATTCGCACATTACATATCCATATTCCATACCATATCTGATCTATAATGAGACCTTACATCTATATATATACAAACCCTTGACCATAAACAATCAGGTTGGCTACCAGACAATAAACCAATTACATAATTACAAAACATGTCGGCCTTAGAACAAACAAATAATATCCAACACATAAGACATCCCAGAAACACATTGAGAGGTCCAATGCACATGTTACATTAAGTCGGTCCATAACGTAGATCAACCAAGACCCAATATAGATCCACACACTAAAGAAATGATTTCCATCCACCAAGTCTCGAACATGATCACCAACAACATCCTGAATCTCCACCAAAATTTTGCACCAACATCACTTATGCAATTCATCAAAGATCTTCATCAAAAGCTCTACTAGTGAAACCCTCGCCAGAACCACAAGCCAAGCTTTCAAGAAAATATGATAACATCAGATCACTAGGCCAAAACCAATTGATTGAATATGAACACGAGTATCATGAATAAGCCAATTCCATAACCAAATCATACCAGAGCCTACCGAATCATGTCAAACCCAGAGCAACCAGAAACTACTCAACCTACCGAGACCAAAAGGGTGTCAGTAAAGCATCCAAACAACTGGTGTTGGCATCAATGACAAAACATCAATGCAACACATAATCAATTCCACCAAATGGCCAACAGTTACACTCCATTAAATAGAAGGCCTCCCATCCTATAGAGGTTATGCTCTATAGGGTTTATGGGGAGTCATAACGTCGTTATAGTAGCATGTAACACCCATTTCTTGCAACTTTCCTTACAAACACTTTAATTTATAGTGGCTTGGAAGAGGTTGGCTTTAGCTTGTTACCACTTGGGTCATTCCCTCTCACTTGGCCTTATGGACTACTCGAGAGGCATGCCCTCTAAAAGGTAAAACACAAAGAGTCTAAGACACAAAAGACACTTGTTAATTTTAGAGCATCAATTGAAGTGTTTTGCTAGACTAATGAAGACAAAGAAAGCAATTTTAAAATCAAATCTTTGCCAAAGGCCGTGCACCAAACTTGTTAGTAGTTTTGAAATAATACCCCTCTTGCAAGAACACAAGTTAAGTAAATTTTAAAAATCCTAAAAGAATTTGTGAAATAGGGGCCTTCAACAAGATGTGTTTCTCCTTTTTAAATAGCTACACCACTTCGTTAGTTAAATCAAAATAGGTTATCTCCAAAACCCAAATCTGAAAACCCTGAAAACTGAAAAACACAGACGCAGCTATACTAGATACAGATGCAAAAAGAATGATCACAAATGCACTTTCAGGAAATTGGACCCTACAAACTCAATAAAAAAGCATAGATGTGACAAAAACTTGCACAGATGTAAAATCTAGACACATGCGCAAAAATAGAACCCATAGACGCGATTCTAGAAACCTGCAACCTACAAAACTAACTGAAAAACCTACAAAACAAAAATACGACAAAAGGCAACACAAACGCAGTTAGAAATTAAAAAAAATGATTAGATGTGTTATAGATGCAACTTTGGTATAGAGAGTATGCAGAAAACAACAAGAAATAAAAAACGCAGAAATATTAGTCGCAAACATGGAAACAAAACACAGACGCAGTTAGATCTATCATAGACACAGAAAAATGCAGAATCATCGCAATGTTGAACCTGCAACTTCTAAAAACACAAAATTTGCAAACAATTTGTCAATATAAAAAGGGACAAAGGTCCCACTGGGCATACCAAAATGTATATGGTGAAAATGGATTAATGAAAGCAACAATATTGAAAGACTAACAAAAATCCAACCATAAAATACTAGCCTAACAATGAAAATGATCCACCATACACAAATAAAGATACCTAAGACCATGCAAATAAACAAAATAAACCAAGATATACCATTCACAGGTCTAATAGGGTTTCAATCTCCATTTCTCTCTATCTCCATTCATCTTGTTTGATATATTTTCTCTCAGATTTTATGTCTGCACAAGAGCTCAACAAAAAATGGAAATCTGGTTGATAGTGTGATTGCAAGAAGGCTTGATTGCATAAGAGATTTTTGACGATTAGATGATTAGGGTTGATAATGAAGAGGGCATCCTCTTATATAGAGAACATAGTAAGAAACAAAGGGATAAGATTGAGAGGTGTAATGATAAATGGTTGGCTACGATTAAAGGGTAGGTAGAGGAAATAATTAAATAATAAAGGGGGCAGGTAAGAGAAGAATTAAGAGATGAGTGGCATGTGTCATGGGTAGAAAAGGATAATGAATTAATTAAATAAATAAAGATTTATTTAATTAATAGAGGAAAGGGGGTCAATTAAATAAATAAAATATTTATTTAATTTAGGAAAAATAATAATTTTAAATAAATTAAAGTATTTATTTAAATTAGAAAAGGGCTAGAAAGGACTAAATTGAATTAATTAAATAAATAAAGATTTATTTAAGTAATATAAGAATTAGGATCAAATAAATAAATAAATAAAAATATTTATTTAATTAGACAGGACAATTTTAGTTGTCTACAATTGGTAAAGGTAGGACCATTGCTCACATTATTCAACATTTCATTATTCATCTTACTTCTGCATTGATTTACCATATGATCAAATTTATTGCAAGTAAAACATCTATTATTGAAATTATAAGCATTAGGTTGTCTTACTAGATGATTCTTGTTCTTAGGCTTTGCATTGCTTTGTCTAGAACCAGAGGATTCTCCCTTTTCATATCGAGGTCCTCTCATGTCTTTCCCATGCCTCTGACTATCCTGCATCTCATCAAGCCTTTTTGAGCTAGCATTGCATTTGTCTTTGTACTCATTTGCAGTAGCAAGTTCATCTCTTAGGGTAACAATTTGTCTTTCAAGTTCTTATCCATCATTCCTTGATTGTGTCAACTCAAGATTCAACTGATCATTCTCATAGGTAAGCTTGAAGGATTCATCTAATCTGTCTTTAAATGTTTGAGTCTGACTTTTTTCATTCTTCTTCTAGTCTTCAATCTCTTTAGTCAGCTTCATCACTATGGATTGCATCTCATTCTTCAATACAAGTTTTTCTCTAGCAAGCTTCTCACACTCATCAGCCTTGTCCTGATTCTCCATGCTTTGTTCTTCTTTTTCTTTTAGTTTGTCCATTAGCTCTTTCCTCTTGTCTCTTGAAGTATTTACTTGATCTTTCAAATCATTAATGAAGTCTTCAACTAAATTCAAGTTTATCTTAAAAGAACTCATTTCATATCTTGTTGCATCAAGATCTTCAAGAGTCACACAAAGTTGTCTCTACAAACCAAAATCCATTGATTCAATCTCCTGGACCTTCCTCAAGCGATTAGACTTCCTCAAAGGAACTAGGATCTGGTAGTAATTGTTGGAATCAATGAACATTGAGAGGGGGGGTGAATCAGTGTTCTGCAAATTTTGAATTTGTTAATCCGATACTTTAACAACCAAATGAACAACAAAGAAAGCAAAGTGCAGAAACATAGAACAAGTAACCATGCAACCATAACACCAAGATCTTTTTTTATGTGGAAACCCAAATGGGAAAAACCACAGTGGGATTTGAACCCACATTATTATTCCACTATGGTCAGTAGCAAAACAATATGACATAAGGGGAATACACTTGCATTCAGGCATACTCCCTAGAGTTCACTACACAAGTTACAAAACAAGGCTACAACCCTAGAGGAAGGCTTGCTACCTTACAAGAGATTACAAACTTATTACAATAAGTGAAGAATTAGAAAATAGCATCTAACTATTCCAAATATTAGTTCTAGTTAGGCACAAAATGATCTGCTACACTGTTCTAATAAAATACTATGTTCAGCTTTACTGGATCAACACAATTTTGAGTGTGCACAAGAAAATGCACTTAATCGCTCTAAAAATACCACATAGATTATATCCAACACCTAATCAATTAACCCAAATGGTCTTATATATCTAGACACTGAAAATTAATCACCCACATGTCGACTTCACCAAATATTAAAAAAATGAAATGTGTAGCTGCATGTCGACTTGGATCTATTGTTGAACCATATACCGAACCCATAATATATGAATACACACTTCCTATAGGTTTCACATATCATTCCAAACATATTTCCAATCACCAGAAACAACTTAAATAATCTGGTCACACGATACACCACCAAAAATGAAGAGTACTTTGTTTTACTATTCTTTCGGATACCAAACCTTCAAGAAGGCATATGAATCAATACTAGAAGATGGATTAACGTAATAATCTTCTTCATATACCTAGCCAATTAATCACCGATCACCGATCACCGAAAACAAAACTACTTCACGAGAAATCATAAAACTGTATGTTGAGCTACAATGATAGACAATCCAGAATTACCATATTCAAGACATCCGGTTAGCCAAAACCTCATACCGAATCAGGTCAGTAGAATGAGTTGCCATCAATGATAACTCATAAGAATCTACAAGAATCAGGCATCATTAATATGTTGGTATTTTGGTATGGTTTTGTCATTAATGTCAACACCTACTAAATACACCTACTTTGGAGATCCAACAACATTCACTAGCAAATAGTAAACTGTGCAACAGTTACCAGTATATGGTTCACCGGTAGGATATAAAGTTCACTGGCAGGATATAATGTTCACTGGCAGGATATAATGTTCATCGGTACCTGAAATGACATGGAAGACACTTGGTAATGTCGAAGACATCATGTGGACACTTTATTTTGAAGTAATAATCATTGGTATACTCTTATTTGCATATTTGCTTTTATTGGCAAATAGGTCCAGGTTATCTAGGGTTTCACTGGCAGGCTTATCTTTTCCAGATCAGCATGGCATGCTATGGAGATGATTTATTGTTGTTGTAAATGCATTAAGCCGACATGTTCAATCGGTTATTGTATTATTTGTAAAATGTTTTTATTGTAATATCCTGTAGAGAGGACCTACTAAAATTGGTCTTAGGGTATGGTATAAATGTAAGATCTTATTTGTAAGATCAAGTGTGGAATGCGAAAAAGATTTAAGGAAGGGTATATGCGAGATCAAGCAAGGATATACATGAAGACATCATTTGAAGGTGAAGTTAGGTTTTTGTAGAAGCATATCAGCATTACACCGATACTGAATCCAGCATATGAAGATGCTATTTTGTGCAGTACATTCTCATTGGATTTAACCATCCAACTGTAGTCAGTGTGACTCCCATTTGTGATTGAGCAGTGAGCTCTAGGCTGTTGGCCTTTTTGCATGTGCAGACCCCTCTTTGTACACTTACTATCTGCAGTAGTATCATCTGATTGTGGGTAAGGTTTCCCACTGTGGTTTTTCCCCTTACAGGGTTTCCACGTACAAATATTGGTGTCATGTGTTGGGGATGACTTTGTGCTTATGTTTCATGCATTAATTCTTACCGGTACAATAATTTTCTGTTAAACACTGTCTACCGGCATACTTAATTGATTTACCGGTATTAAGCATTAAGTTGGTTAATAAGTTTTTGGTTTGAATTTATTTGACAATTGATTCAACCCCCCCCCCCCCCCTCTCAGTTGTCTCCGGGACCTACAATTGCATGGTAAAAATTAGTACTTCTAAGGCAATTAGAGATCTACCTAAAATTGTGAAACCTCATAATACAATTTGCAAGGAATGTCAATTTGGAAAACAGGCCAGAGCTAGTTTCAAAAGTGTTCTAGAAAAATCCAATAATGCCCTTGATTTAATTCACACTGATTTATGTGGTCCAGCTAGAACTAAAAGCTTACAAGGTGATAGATATTTCATGCTAATTATTGATGATTATTCTAGAATGTGTTGGGTTACTTTTCTCAGAGAAAAATTAGAAGCACTTGGGAAGTTCAAACTATTCAAAGCAATGGTTGAAAATGAAACCGGCAAGAAAATTAAATGTTTAAGATCAGATCAAGGAGGAGAATTCACATCTAAAGATTTTAATACATTCTGTGAAGTAAATGGAATCAAAAGACAGTTATCAGCACCTCAGAAACCACAACAGAATGGAGTTGTTGAAAGGAAAATTAGAACTATCTTGGATGAAGCAAGAAGTATGTTATCAGAAGCAAATCTACCACATGTATACTGGAGAGAGGCAGTAAGCAGTGTTGTCTATACATTCAACAAAGTTCACATCAAAGGTGAAACCGGTAAGACCCCTCATGAACTATGATTTGGTAATACTCCTACTCTTAAGTATTTCAGAATTTTTGGAAGTAAATGTTATATTAGAAGAGATGAGTATATTGGCAAGTTTGATCCTAGAAGTGATGAAGGAATATTTCTTGGTTATTCATCTAAGAGTAAAGCATATAGATGTTTTAATAAAAGATTAAAGAAAATTGTTGAGAGTACAAATGTAAAGATTGATGAACAATTCAGAGGAACTTCAAGGTATATAGACTCTGAACCGGTAATAGAAATTATGGTAAATGAACCTACAATAAATCCACCGGTATAGAATGATGATCCAGTTACTCCGGTATCATCAGAGGATTCCACAGTAATTGAAGAACAACAACAGACTAAGACACCCCGATATGTAAGACTGAATCATTCTGAAGATCAGATAATTGGAAGCAAATTTAAAGGAGTCATGACAAGAGAAAGATTGGAAAATGAAGAGGTATGTCTTATTTCTCAAATTGAACCATTATCTATCAATGAGGCATGTGAAGATAAATTTTGGATTAAAGCTATGGAAGAAGAATTAGGACAAATTGAGAAAAATAATACTTGGACATTAGTTCCCCAGCCTAAAAATAAAAATGTAATTGGAACCAAATGGGTATTTAGAAACAAACTCAATGAAGATGGTAAGGTTGTTAGAAATAAAGAAAGATTAGTGTGTAAGGGATATTCTCAGAAAGAAGGAGTTGATTACAATGAAACCTTTGCACCAGTAGCCAGAATTGAGGCAGTTAGATTATTCTTGGCCTTTGCAGCTCACAAGGATTACAAAGTTTATCAAATGGATATCAAATGTGCATTTTTGAATGGAGATCTTGAAGAGGAACTCTATATTGAACAACTTGATGGATTTTCCTTGACAGATGACAATGATATGGTTTGCAGATTAAGAAAAGCTTTGTATGGATTAAAACAAGCTCCAAGAGCTTGGAATGCAAGATTGGATAAGTATCTTTTAAAGATTGGTTTTACTAAAGGAAATGCAAATAGCAATTTATATTACAAAGTAACTAATGATGATATCTTGAAATGCAGCATGAATTTGAAATGTCTATGATAGGAGAAATAAAATTCTTTTTAGGATTGCAGATTTTACAAACTGATAAAGGCATATTTTTGAGTCAATCTAAGTACTTGAAAGAACTACTTAAGAAATTTGGGATGGAAAAATCTAAACCAGTAAGCACACCTATGACTACAAATGAAAAATTATCTCAAAGGGATGAATCTACATCTATCAATCCAAATAGATACAAATCTATGATAGGAGGTTTACTGTATTTGACACAAACCAGACCTGATATTATGAATGCAGTATGTATAGTTTCTAGATTTCAGAGTAATCCTAGGGAAAATCATGAATCAACAGTAAAAAGGATTTTCCGGTACTTACAAGGCACAACAAATCTTGGATTATGCTATCCTAAAGATGAAAATTTTGATTTATATGCATACACAGATGCAAATTGGGCAGGATATGTGGATGATAGAAAAAGCACCACTGGAGGAGCTTTCTTTCTTGGAAAAAGATTAGTTTCTTGGTTAAGTAAGAAATAGAGTTGTACATCTTTATCAATAGTAGAATCAGAATATGTTGCAGCAGCAACAAACTGTACACAGGTACTTTGGCTTAAGCAAATGTTGAAAGACATAAAGGTAAAATGCAAGGAACCTATTACTATATATTGTGATAACACTGCAGCAATTGATATATCTAAGAATCCAATATTACATTCTAAAACAAAACATGTTTCTATCAAACTGAACTTGCTAAGGGAAAAAGTTGAAGAAAAGGAGATAAAACTGGTTTATGTGAATACTAAAGAACAGCTTGCAGATATTTTCACAAAACCTTTGCCTAAGGAAACTTTTGAGTAACTCAGAGATCGGCTCGGAGTCTTACCTCCACCGGTAGAGACTTAGATAGTTGATGATTGTCATCAACCGATAGAATTAAATGGACAAATATTTTATTCCGGTATTTGATGAGGAAGCTACTTCTTAGGGGGAGTAGTTGGTATATTGAATTGGTTGGTATTTTGTATGAACTTGACTTTTTGTGACCTTGGCATTTGATATCAAAGGGGGAGAGATATATGGAAAAACATTGGGGAGAGATATATGGAAAAACATTACGGAGAGATATATGGAAAAATGCATTATCTTTTTGAGAAGAGATTGGTATGAGAGATTGGTATTGAAAATAAATCTTTGAATAAATAGATTGGTATTGAAAATAAATCCTTGAATAAACACATGTTACTCCTAGGGGGAGAAATGGAGATTGTTTGTTTTTGTACTTGGCATTTCTGTTTTGGCACTTTGATGGTTTTTCCATCTTGTGTTGCCATCAATGCCAAAGGGGGAGATTGTTGGTATTTTGGTATGGTTTTGTCATTAATGTCAACACCTACTAAATACACCTACTTTGGAGATCCAACAACATTCACCGGCAAACAGTAAACTGTGCAACAGTTACCAGTATATGGTTCACCGATAGGATATAATGTTCACTGGCAGGATATAATGTTCACCGGGAGGATATAATGTTCACCGGTACTTGAAACGACATGGAAGACACTTGGTAATGTCGAAGACATCATGTGGACACTTTATTTTTAAGTAATAATCATTGGTATACTCTTATTTGCATATTTGCTTTTACCAGCAAATAGGTCCAGGTTATCTAGGGTTTCACCAGTAGGCTTATCTTTTCTAGATCAGCATGGCATGCTATGGAGATGATTTATTATTGTTGTAAATGCATTTGCATCGGTTATTGTATTATTTGTAAAATGTTTTTATTGTAATATCCTGTATAGCCGACCTACTAAAATTGGTCTTAGGGTATGGTATAAATGTAAGATCTTATTTGTAAGATCAAGTGTGGAATGCAAAAAATATTTAAGGAAGGGTATATGCGAGATCAAGCAAGGATATACACGAAGACATCATTTGAAGGTGAAGTTAGGTTTTTGTAGAAGCATATCAGCATTACACCGATACTGAATCCAGCATATGAAGATGCTATTTTGTGCAGTACATTCTCATTGGATTTAACCATCCAATTGTAGTCAGTGTGACTCCCATTTGTGATTGAGCAGTGAGCTCTAGGCTGTTGGCCTTTCTGCATGTGTAGACCCCTCTTTGTACACTTACTATTTGCAGTAGTATCATCTGATTGTGGGTAAGGTTTCCCACCATGGTTTTTCCCCTTACAGGGTTTCCATGTACAAATATTGGTGTCATGTGTTATGGATGACTTTGTGCTTATGTTTCATGCATTAATTCTTACCGGTACAACAATTTTCTGTTAATCACTGTCTACCGGCATACTTAACTGATTTACTGGTATTAAGCATTAAGTTGGTTAATAAGTTTTTGGTTTGAATTTATTTGACAACTGATTCACCCCCCCCCCTCTCAGTTGTGTCCAGGACCTACATAATATTCATCAGAGCATCATTGGAATATTAAAAGCCAGCAAATATAAAAATGTCTCAAAAGAAGAGGTAATCTTCAAAGAGAAAGAGGATTAAATATACTGTCCTTTGCCCCCGAGTGAGAAAACAAGGAATAATTATGTTACTATTCATGTATGATATTAAAATGAATATGCATCACTAGACATGAAAAAGAGCCCCCAATAAGGTTAAACTACTAGTGCCATAGGGTGAGGAGCAACATAATAAGGTGAATGGAGTTCTAAGGCACTACCTCTTAACCAATAAAAAATACAAGATTAGTTGTAAGAGCTATGTGAAACTAATCATATTGGTCCTGAACAACTTCTTTAAAACCTTTACAATTTCTAGGGAAATGAGAATAACAATGATGAAAAATATAATACTCATCACCTTCTTTATTCTTATTGTTATATCTTATGAAAGGAAAAAAAACATTCTTATCATACTTGAATCTCCAAAAGATTCTTGTAACTAATTTTTCTTGATTGTCAATAGGGGTAGGTCTTGTCTATTGAGATGTAGAAAATGATGTGCTAGCAGGAGAAGGATTGCTTTCTATTATTTTGAGAGTTCCATTATCAATGAGTCCTTGTATTTCATTTTAAAAATCAGGACATTCATTTATATGATGATCATTAGTTTGATGATATGTGCATAAAGGATTATTTGAAGAAGTATGTTTTGATGGGTCATAGAGTTTATGTTTTGCAAGATCCTCCTTTAACCTTTGAATTTTAAGGATATCATCAATAGGTGAATGATGAGGATGTCCTAAACCTTGTGTACTAGCTTGTGAAGGAGGGTTTATAGGGGATTTTTTTCCTTGTTCATATTTTCCAAGTCCTTGTCCACTATAACCTTGTTTTAAGATTATATAATAACCACTTCAATAATAATTTTTCAATTGTACAAAAGAAGGACAATTATTATGAATTTCTTTAAAATTTGCATTGTAACAACATATGGAGGGATCAAAGGGGTAAGCAGATGATGAAGGGATATCCTCTGTAGGGAGATTCTCCTTTCTATCATCATTCATGTCCTCTTTGATAGGTTGGGACAGAGGGTCCTTATCATCTAAAGGTTCATCTTTACTTAATATTATGTGAGGAGATTCATCATGAATAAAATGCATAACATCATCTTCCTTACAAATATGTTGATTATTGAGATAAGATCTAGGAGAATAAGGAGGATCTAGAGAGATTGATACACCATTATTTTGATCTTTCCCCAGTTGCACTAGAGTATGCACATGAGAAGACTATGGTGTCATGTTTCTCTTCAATTCTTTCTCTCCATGAGAGAGATCATTTATAGGAGTATTGACTATTTCCTCATTCACATTAGATACCCTGCGAGAGGAAAAAGTGTTAGTCTTTTCAATGCCATCTTTAGGATTGTCATTGTCTACGAAAGCTTCACTTTGATCTACATTTGTAATGCATTTTCTTAGAAATATCATCATAAAACAACATATAATATAGATAAGCTTTGAGAGATGATTTGCAAGTAGGAAATATCTTTGAAATTCTAAAGATGCAATATGCAAGAGTACTATGGATAAAAAGGAGTTATTTAAAATGAAAGAAACAATTGTCGAATACATGATTTTGATGCATAAGAATGTTTTTATTCAAGTATGATAAGAATGTTTTTATTCAAGTATTTCACATCTGATTCGTTTTCTATTTCTTATCATTCTTATCATTCTTATCTTATTCTAAAATTGACTTGTGGATTGCATCATATGTGAAATAGAAAACGAATCAGATTCCATTATGAAATAGCACAAATTAGATATGAAAATACATGTGAAAAATGATGCAATCCACAAGTCAATTTTAGAATAATAAATTAAGGTTTTTATGAAATTAACCACTAGATTTATGTAATTCAATTGAAAATATGATTAATGAATGCAAAATTTAGTGTTTAGCTACATACAAATCAGATATGAGACTACAAATCATAAATAAGCATGTAAGAAATTGGGTTCACCAAAAATGTAATAATGTAAAACTAGGCTTTCATTAATTAAGATAATAATGTTGCAGATATGAAGGTGATGATGTTGAGTGATTGTCATTGATGTCAACATAATGGTTGTCATTAATTTCTTTGATGTTCTTGGTATTGGTGATCCAAAATATGCATTCTAGGAATCTTTGCTGCTACAGAAGATGTGTTGGTGGATGAGATGTGTTCTTGGTGATCCAGATATTTTTGGTTATCGAATATGCTGTTGATCGATGGTATTCATGTGTATCTTGGTTCCATTCTTATTTTTGGTGTTTTGGACAATGATGTTTGGGTCTAGATTAAGTCCGGAATTCAAGGATGTGTAGCAGCTTTTGGTGTAGTGTGTGAATCACGATTTGGGTATGGAATTTGTAATGGGCTGACCTGATCGTTGATGTGTGTTGTGGCATGGTCTACTTCTCATTTCTTCCCACCACCATAATTTTTAGTGTTGACCTACTTTAGATCTATGTCTTGGCCGAAATGGAAGAGTATGCTTCTCGGAGATAGTATATATATAAGAATTACCTAGTGAGTTTTTTTTTTTAAATGATCTAGATGAGTTAGATATAGAAAAAAAATTGCATTGTTTTGAAGATATGTGAGATTGGAAAGAAAATATATGAATATTGGTAATATGTGAGAGTGTGTTGGTGTTGACGCACTAGAAGCAATCCGGTTTTACAAATTTTACTTCAGTGGTGGATTCTTTCTTTCTTTCTCTCTTTCTTCGAGAATGAGCCCTTTTCTGGGTAATGAGCCCACCTATAGTGAGCATTCTGGCATTGAGCCACCCTTTGTAAAAATGACCTTAATTGGTGTTTTATATTGATAACTAACATTATTCATGATTTTTCCCTTCTTGGGTTTTCCATGTCATATCTGGTGTTCATTGTGTGATTTATTGTATGTTTATTTTTTCTATGTTATATCTATCTTAGTTAATTCAATTGGTTTGGAGTTTGGATGTGAAAAGAATAAAAGAAATTGTTTTTAGTTATCAACTAATTCACCGCCCCCCCCACCTCCCCCCCCCTCTTAGTTTCTTGAATATTCAACAATTGGTATCAGAGCTTTGGTTTCTTCAAGAAGAGCTTAACTTCTTGAGATAGATCCTGATCTAATGGCACATAAAATAACTATTCCTATCTTTGAAGGATCAAGCTACAGTTTCTAGAAAGTCAAGATGAGAGGATACCTTACATCTTTGGGGTGCAAAAATTGGAAAGAAATGGAAACTAAGTATGTTCAACCAACAAATGGTCTTACAACTCATGATGGGATTCAAGCTTATGAACAAAATGAAAAGGAAAGGTATTCTATCTTTAGTGCTTTATCAAAGATTGAATTGGCAAAGCTTATTTCATTGAATACTACTTATGAGGTATTGAGGTTTGGGAAAACTTGAGAGATATCTATGAAGAAATAATATTCAAATTATCAAAGAAGATAACAACTAAGTGCAGATATGAGAACTTGAAAATCGAAGAAGGAGAGGACATAACTAGCTATTTTTGGAAGGTTGATAATGTGGTAAACGAAATCAAAGAACTTGGCGGTACCTTGACAGATTGTCACGAATCATTTTATTTAATATTGTGCAATTTAAAGATGTAATGTGATTTTGAAATTCAAATAGATTAGATCATTCATAATCTAGTATGAGGAAATATAATATGCTTTTTACTCCTGCAAATGATATGAAATTCAATATTCTTTTGGGTTTGTCAATGTTGATAAAAATTTTAGTGCAAGTAATGCAGGATGAGGTGAAGGAGGTCGAAGGCGAGAACACGAATCAGGTAGAATTTCTTTTAACTAAACGACTTTGATAGAAAAGGGAATCTTTCACACACCACATTAGGATTTATAATTTGCATCTTGAAAATGTGGATGATTTAAATAATCTTATGGAGTGTTTGTTCAAACTGAAATGATGAAATTTGAATGAGTAGTAGATTAGTTTAAATGTTTATATAGGTGCATTAATTGCATGATGTGAGTAGTGTTTGAAATAAATATAAGTTGTCTGAGTAATTGTGAAATAGTATGTTTTATGGTTAAAAGAGATAAATGTGTAGATGATTCGAAAATGAATATTGACCCTAGGTTTTTAGGTCCTTCTTGTTCAGATATGTATAAATGTATGAAAATTGTACTTACGAATTTAAATTTTGTAAATTGAATAATAGTCCAAAATATACATATGAGAAATTTATTCAATTATGTACATATATCAATAACCAATTATTGTGAAATTTGACTTCGTCAAATTTCTTTTGTCGATTCATTCGAAATTTGTCTAATAATAATAATTTCATCTATTTGTAAATATTGAATAATGTATTGTATTTATGAAATTAAACTAAGTAATAAAAATCTTATATATATATATATATATATATATATATATATATATATATATATATATATATATATATATATATATATATATATATATATATATACACTTGTTTATCAAAGAAAAGGTTAGTCAAGGAATATATTAAAAACAAAGTCTAATGTTTTATATTAAAGAAAAGTCATTTAATATTATCACTTTAATTAAAACATACCATATTATAAATATAATATTGAACATAATAATAAAGGTGGCGGGGTGGTCGACTGTTTGAAGCAAGAGCCGCTTGGGTCGTTGTTTTAACGAACTCCCTCCACCCACGGTAGCCGCCTTGGTCGATGTAGACTCCTCCACCATGATAGCCGCTTTGGATGTAGAACCCCCTCCATCCTCGATAGCTGCTATCCAAGCTTTAAACACAGATCAAACGTGGAGGCAAAGTCATTTAGGTGAGCGTAGCTTAAGGAGAGACCACCGCCTACCACCACTACCACTATCAAACATAAAGCAATGTGCAAAACACTTTCTCCATCCACGGTGGTCAAAGCAATACACAACACGATGGAGACTTAAACTCTCTCTCACGACTTGGCATGCAACATCATCTCTACAATGGATAAGAAGTCGACAGATTTCATGCATGGAGATTGCAGTTAAAAACCAACTACTGCATGGAGAATATAGTTGCAACCACATAAGTGGAACAATAAATAAAACCTAGAGGATAGCAGCAAACATAGCCACAGATTTGAATAAATAGATGTATGCACACACTCATATTTCATTCTTCTCACACGAGATTAGAAGAGAGAATTCTTGAAGGGAGAGTAATTCTTGAAGGGAGAGTAAGAATAGTTCGATGGAGAGTTAGAATAGATTGAGAGAGAGTTAGATTAGTTTGACAGAGAAGAAGAATAGTGTGATAGAAAGGAAGAATAGTTCAATACAGAGGAAGGATAGTTGGATGTAGAGGAAGAATAGTTGGATATTATCATGGAGATTGAGCGATAGAGAGATAGTTAGATAGAGATAAGAATAGTTGGAGAGAAAGAGAGATGTGCGATCAAGGAGTGGAAGCATTTGATGAAGAACAACAAGGTCAAAAGCTCACAATCCACTCTAAGTTTCCAAGAGGTTAGAATCTTTTTTTTTCATTTCGTTTTACTTTATTCATTAAATTTGGTATAAAATGTGTAGAAAAGGAAGTTTAGATAACAGATACATACATCCAAATGGGTATCAATTATTAATATTGTATTTGAAATGCTTTTTAAACCATTGTGGAATAAAAGAAAAGAATTTAGAGAAAAGAGGTTGTTAATATCGTACTTTGCACAAAATATTTAGTTTTAATTCTATTTTTAGAATGTGTTTATGTACTTTTGTTAACATATAAGATTAATCTCATACATGTTTAACACCTTCTATTGTATGTACTTTATTTTAGATGAAAGATTGATTTTAAGAGTTTTGCTTATAAAGGTTTATCGTTTCTATGAAAGATTGTCTTCAAAAAAATATATTAGACAAGTAATGATTAGTAAGCAACAAAAATGATATCTCTATTTTGTTTTAAAAGAAAGATTGTATTCTTAAAAGAATTTGTGTTTGAGGGAATCAAGCTAGGGTTAAGCTTGAATTGGAAAAATTTACCTTTCGGGATGGGTGACGAATGTGGATGCTTTAGGAAGAATAGTTGTTTTTTCCAACTATTATTTTGTTGTGCATGGCATATACTCGGTCGAGTTATTGTTTGAATTATCCATAGAAAAAGAAGGAAATTTCTTATTTATACTCTCTACCACATGCTAGTATGATAGCGAATGCTTGTTTCTTAGAATGAAGTAGGAAAAATGAAAATGCATATATCATCTAACCATGCACCAGATTCCCTCTTGCTTTCGAATTCTTTGGTTAAACCAATTCGTGCAGAGTCGGGTATTCTTGATTGACCAAGAATTCTGGGGAAGCGTAAGCTTCAAGGTTGGGCGGAAAAAGCGCCTAATTCTTGTTCTCATCTGCATTCGAAAGACAGAAGGAAGCGACTCAGACTAAAGATTGACGGACGTATTTTTTTGTATATTCCTAAAGCAATTTGGAAGCCTAAGTAGAAAATGAGAACTTCTTTAATTTTATATTGTATTATTCATGTGCATTATTGTGATATATTCGATGTTTGCGTATATTTTGTATAAAATAGGCTTAGAGATTGAAATTTTAAGTTTATTTATGAATAAAGCGTAGTTTAGGGTTAGATCCTAGATTGACGTCTTTACACAAATGAAGACATAATTGAGAAGATCTTGATGTCCCTACCAGAAAGTTACAATGACAAGATCTCTGCTATTGAAGAAGCCTATGATCTGAAGAAGTTCACTAGAGAGAAGCTTTGTGGTACTTTATCAGCATTTGAGATAAGGAAGTTTGGAAAAGACCAAGCTAATACCGAGTCTGCCTTTAAAGCTTTTGAGGAAGATCTTGAAAGATGAAAGTTCAGATGAGATGGAAGAAAAATTTGTAAGGAGATTGAAGAAAGGCACTAGCAAATACAAAGGTTTGTTACCTCTTAAATATTTTAGATGTAGAAAGATTGCTCATATTACTACTAGGTGTCCAATAAAAGGTTCAAGAAAAAAATATAGAGAGGGTAAAGGAAAATTTAATGAGAGAGCCTATTATGTCAAAGATGATGTTGGTATTTTAGATGATGAATCAGAATATGAAGATGGTGATTGTTTGTTCTTGGTCGAAAGAGATATACCTAAGATTGATATTCCTAAGCCTCTGGCTACTACTTTACATGCTAGAAGAGATAGAAATGAATGGTTAATTGATAGTGGATGTTTAAATAATATGACTAGGGACAAAAGTAAGTTTGTGAAACTTGATAAGTATGATGGTGGTTCTGTTAGGTTTGGAGATGACCAGATAGAACAAATTATGGGGATTGGTTCAAATTTTTTTGATGGAAAGCATAATATTTACAATGTTTACTATGTGAAAGGTTTGCATAATAATATTTTTAGTGTTGGACAGATGTACGAAAAATGGTTACAATGTTGTTTTCTAGGATGATGGTTGAGAGATCTGTAAAGGATCCAAAATTGTTATTGCAGCAGGTAACAGGACTAGTGGAAACATGTATATGAATAGAAGGAGCTATGAAGCATTGTTTGTTATCTCAGATCATTAATAGCTATCTTTGGCACCGGAGGATGTGTCATATCAATTTTGAAAACTTGGTGAAGATTAGTTCACCAAGTGCAGTGAGAGATTTACCAAGGCTGGCCAAACCCAATAACAACATTTGCAAAGAATATCAAGTTGGAAAGTAGATGAAAGGAACTTATAGAGGAAAGGAGCATTCATCCATCATATTCTTCGATTTATTGCATACAAACCTATGCGGTCTGACTAGAACAAGGAGTATACAAGGTGAGAATAATTTCATGTTATTGATTGATGATTATTCTAGAATGTCATGAGTTGCATTTTTGATAGAGAAGTTAGAATAATTATTTTTTTAAAAATATTCAAGGCTAAAGTTGAAAATAAAATTGATAGAAAGATTAAGTGCTTGAGATCTGACAGAGGAGGAAAATTATGAGTTTAACAACTTTTGTGAGGAACATGGTATTAGAAGATAGTTGTCTTCCCTAAGAACACCTCAATAGAATGGTGTAGTGGAAACTATTAACCGAACAATTCAAGAGGTAGCTAGAACAATGACGAAATGAGAAGAAATCATAGAAGTCTATTGGAGAGAATCAATACATACTGTAGTCTACACTATTAACATAATTATATGCTAGAAAAGACATGGAAATACATCTTATGAACTGTGGCATGGTAGAACTCCAATAGTAAAATATTTCAAGGTATTTGGAAGCACGTGCTACATCCAGAGAGATGAGGATAATCTTGGAAAATTTGACAACAAAGATAATGAAGGAATTTTCCTAGGATATTCTTCAAAGAGAAAGGCATAATAGTGTTACAACAAAAGGTTGAACAAGAACGTTGAAAGTGCAAATGTGAAGGTTGATGAAGACACTTCTAATGAATCTAACAAACTAGCAAGATAGGAGTCTAACGAACCAATTGGTAGAAAAATGGAAGAAAAGATCAAGGAAGGAGAAGAAGAAAAGGAAGCTCAGGAAGCTCCGACATTTGCATTGAAGACACCAAGATATGTTCAAAAGAATCATTCCGTGGATCAGATTATTGGAGATAAGAACAAAGGTATCATCACAAGAAACAAAGCAGCTCAAGAACAAGTCTTGTTATGTTTACTTTCAAATATTGAACTGAAAATAGTAGAAGAAGCTTGCAATGATTAGAATTGGATGAAGGTAGTAAAAGAAGAGTTGGATCAGAATGAGAAGAATCAGAAATGGGAATTAATTAACAAACTGGTAGATAAGGATGTTATTGGAACAAATTGGGTATTCCAGAACAAGCTGGATGAAGATGGAAAGGTTGTGAGAAACAACGCAAGTTTGGTTTGCAAGGGTTATACTCATATTGAAGGCATTTATTTTGAGGAGACATATGCTCGGTTGCTCAAAATGGAGTCAATCAAGATGATTTTGGATTTTGCATCTTTTAAGGATTTTAAGGTTTATCAGATGGATGTGAAATCAACATTTTTTAATGGATAATCTGATATCAACATTTTTCAATGGATAATTGATTGAAGTTTACATTGAAAAACCTAGAGGATTTAGGTTAAAAGATGATTCGAGCATTGTTTGCAAATTGAAGAAGGCCTTGTATGGATTGAAACTAGTCCCTAGAGCTTGGTATGAAAGACTACATAAGTACTTGATTGATCAAGGATTTCAAAAAGGTTCAACTGATAGCAATTTATATTTCAAAACTGATTCAAGTAAAATGTTAATTGTTGTAGTGTATGTTGATGACATAATTTTTGGAGAAAATGAAGGTATGTGCAAAAAAAATTTGAATGAGATGTAGAAGAAATTTGAGATGTCTATGATTGGTGAGTTGAATTTCTTTCTTGTCTTACAAGTAATTCAAAATCATAAAGGAATTTTAATTTCTTAGTCTAAATACATTAAGGAATTATTGAAGAAGTTTGGGTTAGAGAACTATAAACTGATGTGTACACCTATGACCACCAGATGCAAATTGACAAAAGATGATAAATCCCCTAATGCAGATGCAAGTCAATACAAATCAATGATTGGAGGACTATTATATTTGACTGCTACCAGATTAGATATCATATTGTTGGAATCAAGGAACACTGAGAGGGGGTGGTGAATCAGTGTTCTGCAATTTTTAACCTTATTACCTTGTTCTTTTAGCCACTTAATGAAAATGAACAAAAGAAAGATGCAAAAACACAAATTAATTAGTAACAACACCATAAAACCATATTTTATACATGGAAAACCTGGTTAAGGGAAAAACCATGGTGGGGATGAAACCCACAATATAAATATACTCTGTAGAAGTATATAAATATTACATTGGGAATGCACATGCATTCAAGCATACTATCTAGAGCTTACTGCTCAAAATATCAAGGGCTACAACCTTAGGAAGACTCACTGTCTTAAAATATATTTTACAAAAGATCATTGGAATGTCTGAACTAAAAAATAGCATCTATAAATGCCAAGGTACAGTTCTGGTTAACCACAAAACACTTAATCTCTCACTGTTGTCTTCCACTAATCTGAAATATTCTAGAACATAAATCCCTCACTTGCGCATGTGAAACTATGCACAATCAATTAAAAACACTTTCCACACATCCATTGATATCTAAAATTAACATATACATCAGTCCTTGATATCCACAAAATGAAATTAGGTCTTCTACTTGTCAGCTTCAAGAACACTATAGAAATAATAAAATGTGCATACATTGTCGGCTCAATCTATACTCCAATGCATATGCAGACCAAAATGGATTGTCCACATGCTTCCTAGATGTCAGCTAAACATCCTCAATCACAAAAACAACCACCAAAATTACTCCATCAATTCCGTACAATTATCAACTGTCCATGTTTCCCATACCACATTGTTCAACCCAAAAAACTTTACACCAAATCTTATATCTCACACAAAAATCATCACTGGAGGCTAAGATTATGGAATAAGGTACTCTAGACATCTAATTGTCTTCCTCTATCTCTACAACACAAAATATTCAACCGAAATGAAATGCCAACCAAAATACTACATTTTGTTGGATGCACTATTATAACTCACCGGACTTAACCAAATATACATTCTAACTTTCGGTATAGAAAAATCAATCACTACGGATGAGATATCCAACTTCAGTTTCCATCAATGATAATACCAAATGATTTGTATAGTGTCTCTTTCCAACAATCTCCCCCTTTGGCATTCATGGCAACACTTAGTGAAAAATGACTAAGTGTTAGAATCAGTACCAACATATGCACATTGCAAAACTCAAAATCTCAAAATTCTGAAATTTTGGAATTCCCCTTAAGATGAATACAACATTTTTATTACTATGCACTCCCCCTTTGATATCAATGGTAAAGGTAGGGATCTGGATGCCAAAATTCAAGCAAAAATTTTATATATAGACCACATATGTACATAGACATACTGCCTTACAAAAACATGAAGATATCTGCAAAAGTTTTATCCAATGAGCCCAAATGGCTATCCCAACCCTTCTTGAGGCACTCTAAAATAGATAGAAGACCACTAAATAGGCATGCGTGCATCTCTGCTTATTTAAGATCTAAGGGTTCACTAGTGGCCTGAACATCCTAAGCATGCTTCATGGCACTGAGAAATGTGTCCAACTTGGGAGTGATGTGACTCTGAAGTTCACCAACTCTGCCAACAATCTTCTCCATGTCATGGCTCAAACTCTTGATTTTGTCAAGGATATTACCTAATCTTCTCGACGGCTCACAAAAACTGATTAGGGGATCAAATGACTGTGATATTCCATCTAATTTCTTTTCATGATCCTTGGACTAATTCTCAATATCCTCACTAAATTTTGACAAATATAGACATGATTTATAAATGTTACCATCACTAGATAATGCTCTTGAATTCTCTTAATACAAGTATCTAATGTAACTCTATCATTGGCAATCATTGTTTTCAATGTCTAGAGCCTTTTAGAATTAAATCCAATGCAAACCTTTACCTCAGTAGACTTCTTCAATGAGTCAAAATGAGTACTCACCAAATTGATCAAAATTTTTAGCTGGCTGAAAGGGGAATCAAATGTATCCTCTTTGAATGTAGGCATTATTTTCTCTAGGATACTGGATGCAAGACTCACAAGCTCACTATCTTCTATGTGAGACTTTAATATCTCTTCTCTTGCCTTAACCTAAGCAAGTGATGCTAGCTTTATCTTCTGGATCGAAGACAAAGAATCTAAGTTGATTGGACCTTGTTATAGTGTTGGATCATCAAATAAATTTCTTTTCCTTTTCAAGGAAATCTTTTACATCATCTACAATGTCTCTTGTTGCGTTCCTTTTATCATTTGCATCTATTTCGGTCTTGACCTCTTTAAGGCCTATATCATCAACAACCACAACTTGATTCTCAATAGACAACATTGTATCCATTGGCTGATCCAGAGGATTTTGTGTATCCTCATCCTTATTATCTGATGTAGAGCATCATGATGAACCAACCAAGAACCTCAAATCATTCGTGAAGTTCAATCATCAACACAAATCTTCCAACATGTTAGAGGCATTGTCATATATTTCCCAACAAAATCATCAAACAAATAACCATTATCAAATCTTCTCCATAGATATAAATCTATCATGATTGTAGATCCATATATTATGATTTAAATATGAATCATTTAAACCCTTCATCTATTCATTTCTTGCAAATGAAAATCAAGAATTTTCCCAAACTATGAAATTGACTCTATTCTGGTCATGAAATTATAGTCATGAACAGTCATTCATAACTCTTACAATATTACTCCTCAAGCCAATCGCTCTAGTCAGATTATAGAAATGATATTTATAAAAATTTTCTCCAAATTATAGAAAGATCCAATAGTTACATCCAAAGTTATGATAGTTTTTTAAAAACTGGTCATTGTGAATTAGGGTTTTGGGTAGTTCCAAACAGTTTTCACCAAAATACTCATAACTTTCTAAAAAATGCATGAAATCAACTCAAACCAAAAGAAATGGAAATATTATTCAATATAATACACTATCATGATATAAATACACTTGTTTACAGGCTGTACATGGCCGCACAAGGCCTGGAAACAAGAGGAAAGATTTTCAAGACCACAAAACAAGAGATTGAAACAATGAAAATATGATACCAAAATGTTTCCAATGCTTTCCATTTCCTTCTCCAACTTTTACACACTCTTATGAACGACCATTACATAGGTTTTATAGACTTTTCATCTTCACATGGAAGTTACAACTACCCAACTTCCTCTTATAACCATACAACTTCCCATTTTGGTCTTTTTACAACTTTTGAAAAGTTGCATTTTACAACTTTTACAACTTTTGACTCAAATGACTTTAAACCTTCAAAAGAACCTTCAAAACATATTAGGATGGAATAATGATGTATTTTTGTTACCATTTTACCCCTCCAAGGTTATTTAATACAAATATTACCAAATGACTAATTCAAGACCTTATTGGGACAATTTGGACAACTCATTACAATGGGCTCTTTTAGCCTTACATATTGATTCATATTGACTCAAAATGACATTACAAATGAAAATGTAATTGAATATACTTATGAATTGATTTTTATCCTCTTATAGACTCATTTTGTGCCTTTGTGTTAGGTGCTCCTGCACCATTATCATTACCTATCTCCTCTTTAGGTTTATCCAACTCATCTCCCTACTTATCTTTAACTACATCTTCCTTTACTGGATTAGAGGGAGCACTTACATCTGGTTGATCATCTTTGGATTTCTCTTTTTGTGATGCCGAAGAAGATGAAACAACATCATATTCATTCCTTTGCAAAATTGGCTTTAGGATTGTTTCAGTATCCTTTATTACTTCACCCATTTTCCCAATTATAATCCTATTTATAATCCTAGTTTTACTTATCAATCTGGATCATAAGATATCTCTGTGAAGTCCACCTAATTGATGTAAGTTCATGCATCTTAGTCCTTATCAGGAGGGTAAATTTCCCCTAGCTTCTCTCTGAGATACTCAAATGTATCTTTAGACAAAGGCTTAATGAATATATCTGCAATCTATTCCTTTGTAGATACATACTCCAGTCTGACTTCCTATTCATTCACCTTCTCTCTCAAGAAATGAAACTTGATTGATATATGCTTGGTCTTAGAATGCAACACTAGATTCTTAGAAATATTGAAAACACTTGAATTATCATAGTATATAGTAGTAGACTCATAAAAAAATACTATAATATCCTTCAACATGTGCTTCATCCAAATCACCTTAGTATAGTTGCTAGTAACAACAATGTATTCAGCTTCTGCAATAGAGAAAGATGTAACATTCTCCTTCGTACTCATCATGAAACCAATCTCTTACCCAATAAAAATGCACCACCACTAGTACTCGTTATGTCATCAACATCACCTACCTAATCAACATCAATAAAAGAAGTCAAAGTAAAATCATCATCTCTAGGATAACACAAACCAGAATCAACTGTCCCTTTCAAATATCTAAAAATTCTCTTCACAGTAACAACAAGAGATTCCTTAGGGTCATCTTGAAATCTAGAAACAAGACATACAAGATTGAGATATAAAGATACCTTTATCCAACTGAGTAATTTGCAATCCTAAAAAAAAATTCATCTCACCTATGATAGACATCTCAAACTCATTTTGTATATCATCAACAAACTTCTTGCGCAAATCATCATTTTCACCAAAAATAATATCATCAAAAAAAACTTCAACAATGAAGATGTTATCATCATCAATCTTGAAGTATAGATTACTATCATCAATACCTTTATTGAATTCAAGATTCATCAAATACTTATCCAATCTATCATACCAAGCTTTTGGAGCTTGCTCAAGTCTGTATAGAGATTTCTTCAACCTACAAACCATATATTTTTGATCTATCAACTGAAAACCATCTGGTTGCTCAATGTAGACTTCTTCTTCCAGCTCAACTTTAAGAAAAGCTGACTTGACATCCATTTGAAACACTTTGAAATCTGTGTAAGTAGTATAAGCAAGAAATAATCTAATAGCTTCAATTCTAGCTACCAAAGAAAAAGTTTCCTCAAAATCAATACCTTCCATCTAAGAATAACCCTTACAAACAAGTATTTCTTTATTCCTAAAAAATTCACCTAGCTCATTCAATTTATTCCAAAATACCCATTTAGTTCCAATTACATTCTTATCCTTAGGTCTGGGAACTAAAATCCATTTATTATTCTTTTCAATCTGATTCAACTCTTCTTCCATAGCTTTAACCTAATTTTCACCTTTACAAGCTTCATCAACATATTTAGTTTCAATCTTAGAAATCAAGCAATACTATTCATCCACTCTTCTCCTAGTCATCACACCTTTATTCTTATCACCTATAATCCAATTATCTGAATGATTTAACCTTACATACCTGGGAGTCTTAGGATTTTCATGATTCTCAGACTCTTGAACTCTTTCTTCTACACTAGCTTCTCCTTCATTCTTAGGCTTTTCTAGAGCACTCTGATCTTGATTTTGGGTCTACACTTGCTTTCCTTTATCTATACTAACAATCTAATCATTTGAATCATATTAGGAGTATCTAGGTTGATACTCATTTTCTTTATCCACTTTCACATTATCACTTTCAACTATCTTTCTCAATCTCTTATTATAACACCAATAGGCCACGGTCCTAGTAGAATAACCAAGAAATATTCAATCATCACATCTAGCATCAAACTTCCCTATATCTTCATCTCTTCTGATATAGAATTTACTACCAAAAAATCTAAAATATCTAATTATAGGAGCATGACCAAACCATAACTCATAAGGAGTCTTACCGGTATCACCTTCAATATGCACTCAGTTGAGAGTGTATACAATAGTATTCACAACTTCTCTCCAATAGATATGTGAAACATTTCCTTCAATCGTCATCATTCTATGATCTTCCTGAACTATCATATTCTTCCTTTCCAGAATACCATTCTGTTGAGGGGTCCACAGAGCAAATAACTGCCTCTTCACCCCATGCTCTTAACAAAAAGAATTGAACTCGCCAGAAGTAAATTCACCACCTCTGTCAGATCTCAAACACTTTAGCTTCTACCTAATCTTAGTCTCAACCATAGCTTTAAAAATCTTGAATTTCTCCAATTCTTCAAACTTCTCTCTTAAGAAAGTAACCCACATCATCCTTGAATAGTCATCAATCAACTATAATGCCCCGCCAAGAAACCCCGAAAGGATAAAGCTAAAACACACGAATGGAGTGAAAATATTTTTTTTATAAAATTAAACATAACATAATGATACAATGAGTTATCAAAAGCTTTGATAACACAGCGGAAGACTAAACAATACCTAAGGAGTTTCCCAACATGATTACTTAATCTAACATCTAACTCAACTCATGACATTTGATCCAATTAAGAAGCTTGACTTAATTTTATGTTGTTACATTAAACAAACATATAATTTGTTCAGTAAATTAAAATTATAGATAATAGGATGCGTTCATGCATTATGGTTGAAGATGTAGCTAGGATGAGGAAATTCACCCATTAAATTTAAAACATAGATAACATGTGGATATTCATCCATTAAAGTTAAAAGATAGATAACTTAATGAGTTTATCCATTATGATTTAACCAACCCTTACGTTCAAACTTTCATTAAAACTTAATTCATGCAACTAGTTTTATAACATAGTTTAATTACATTATAAACTAATGAGTTCCTTACATGCATACTTAATTTCATTATCAATAACTGAATATATTCCATTATTCTAATCTACATTCTTTCATGATCCAATTTTTGCATTTAATATGATGACTAGACACATGCATTTAAAATTAATTTCATCTAATTAACTTGATACATTCTAACATAATACCATTCATACATGTCAACACCAAATTGATATCGAAGTTCACCCCTAGAGGGCTATATCTCTGGGTCTGCTCAATTGTAAGATTCCTCTAATCATTAAATAAGTTAAGAACACATAAGATTCACATCATTTACAATCCTACCATCAAGGAAAACATAACCAACATACAATGACCACATCGGTCAAATAAATACATAAATGATCCCTGAATAGGAAATGATCCAACTGAATATAATAGAAGCAAATACAAAGGTCCACTGGAGCAACCACAAAAATAACTCATCGCAACACAAGGTCTAGCATGACATCAGGTTCTCACAAGGGCATAAGCAACAGGATGACTCCACAAAAGTGCTCCTATCAAGACAACACAACCACACACTAGCGAACATAGGGGACAAGTGTCATCACACAACCTGGTATGGTTAGCATGACAGGCCTTCATAGGTTCTGACCCCATCCACTGGGTTACCCTAGCAACCTATTCTGAACCTCTAGCCCATCCAAGCCTCATGTGGATCCACACATCCTTTCGTGAAGACAAGGATGATGGTTTGCCATATCAGGCCTTCTCACAGCATGTCGAGTCTATGTTAGCACTTGTCCCATGTGTGAGGCACAATTATCTTACTTAGTGATTCATTAACTAATTCTCTAATATGCTATTAGGTTATCACTTATTAGACACACTTCCGATGGGTTACCCAGCAGTGACTCTAGGTGCGACCCCCAATCAAAAGCCACTTTCCCATACGACAATAGACCATACTCAATGAACTCCTAAACCCAAACATACACAAGGTCAAGCAACCAGAGTTAAAAATGGAGGAAACAACCATTCGGTCAAACACGACTTCATATGATGTGCACTAACTGACGGTACTCTATCTAGAGACCTGACCAACTATGGTCAACCACAAATCATCATTCAACACCCGCATACTGAACATGACCAGTTATAACACCATCACAAGACAATAGTCAAACTTGAGATCGAGGACAGAAACAGGTATCCCAAATCAACCAAATGACAAGGTCCAATCAAACAAATCAAGGTTTTGCGATTACTTAAGCAAAAGCGAATACATAAATTTAAACTTGCATAGGCAATAATCAGTAGAGACAATCTTCTTGAATTTGATTTAAACATTAAAAGTCGATCAAGTTTTCTAATGATCTAAATTTGATTGCAGTTATCTACCTCATCAAGGTACAGGTCATTCTTGGTTTTGTAACTCACTAACTTCTTTTGCATCAAAACATAACATAAATACATCATTACGAGGTTCAAATGAACATAGTTAAACAAACATTAACTGTGTAAATATGATATTTAATCTTCAAATAAAACACCATTGTCCTACTGGTTCGAAAATAATTTCTCCAAGTTCATCTTTTCCAGAACCAAATTACACTTTTCTGATTAAGGATACATACATTTAAAGGAACCAGAAATAGGCAAGCATTTCCCAAATCCACAAATTACTTCCTTACGCACATATAGAAAAATACCAAAATTAACTATTAATTTATATATTTATTAATCCACGATTAATAAAATATAACAAATTAATAATTAATAACAAAATTAGCAAATCAAGTATTTAATTAGAAAAAAATATGCATTAATAATCAAATAGAATTTGAATATTAATTAATGTATATTTTCCATTATATGAATAATTAATAACAAATTAATCATAAATTATTACTTAATGACCAAATTAATCATAATTAAAACTTTATTAAATTTAACATTTATTTATAATATTAAATTATTATATATTTTTTTTGGCAATATATATAAAAAAACATTACAATTTACAAAATATAAAAATGGGGGGTGTACCCACGTGGGCCCCCTTGGTAGCTCATGCTACCATTGGTAGCGCTTCTACCCTTTGGTAGCAGTTCGCTACGATTAGTAGCGCTGCTACCAATTGGTAGCAGCCACTACCCTTGGTAGCGTGCTACCTCCCGCGTGGTGGGGGGTTTTTTTTCCCCGCCACGTGGGGGGTTTTTTTTCCCCGCCACGTGGGTAATTTTATATATTTTATTTTTTATTTTTTTAAAAATAATTTACTGTTAAAAATATGAATACACAACAAAAACACAGTCTCACAGAGATTTAAAAATAATTTTTTCCAAAAAACATGGGTTTTCTAATATTTGCAAATTCACAACACCCAGATCCAGGAAAGGGAAAAATTCATTTAAAACAAACACCATTGGCAAAATAAGATTGATTAACATCCATCTAAACAACATATCTGCCAAACCCCAACTAAATTTTCTGATTTAAAACTTATTTATGAGAAGATTCAATGGAGTTTTAAACAAAATTTCATCTTGAACAACCAAACCCCAATATTTGGTTTTAATTTTTGAAAACACATTTACACAAGTAAAAATGACATCTGGAGGTTTGGAAAGGAAGCAAGGAGGGTTTGATTTTGTGATTTCATTACAACTCTTCCATTTTCCACACAAAATAAGGAATTATGTACAAACACAACTAGATTTTTACAAAACAAAACCAAAACAATTTCTTTAAAACAAAGAAGCCAATGAAATAAACCAGAGGCCTACCTGGTTCAGCAATCCTAGCAAGATTGAAGGAGAGCCCAACCTGTAAGCTCCAAAAATCCTTTCTTTTGAAAAAATCCCCAAAATTCCATTCTCCAGAAAAATATTTTTCCCCCAAAATATTTTCCAAAATTATCCTCCCAAAAATATTTTCAAACCCTATGTTAAATGCAAAATTTTTTGACTCAAAAACTCCTTTTTAAAATAAAAATACTTTTACACAATTTATTTCTAATTTTGAAAAATCAAAATGCCTCTTCCTCATTTAATTTCTAATTTTCCAAATTAACACAACTTAACATTTAAATTTCAAAAATATTATGAGGGCAATATATTTTTTTATTTAAAATAAAATCCCCAAATTAATCTTTCACACTTTATCAAATATATATTAACTTGCTTTTCTAATTAAAATTGATTTCCTTTAAATAATTAAAATCACCCTTTCTATTTTGTTAAAGGCAAAGAGGTTAAATTAATTCTATTTCAAATTAATTTAAATCTTTCCTTTCCAAAAGAATAATTAAATAAATTAATCCATTAAAATTTACCATTTAATTTAAACTAGCTACCAATTTGAATTGTGCAATTCTAAATAACAATTAATCGCATAAAGGGAACCTATTTAATTTAGTCCCTTAATTTTTAATGCATAAACACAACTTAATCAAATAAAATAAAAAGGATTAATTACTCAATTTAACCACACACATAAAACACGCAATCCAAGAAAGCCAACCAAATAGATGACCTCCATACCCAACCAAAGGAATACTGACTGACGACTGACAATGCTCTCTTGAGCACGACTAGGGTAAAATGAGGGTCTCCCGACCAAGTAATCCAATTTCTAAGGGTTAATGAGGAGCACTCAAACTTGTAAACCCAGATGGAGTCGAAACTCGTACCTATGCAGTACTGTACCTGGAGTCTCCTGCAACCATGAATGAAACATGCATATATGTATATATATTTAATAAGAGTGTTAGCCCGGGATTAATAGCACAATTCAGGAGAATAATAAACTTACATACAAATTGATGTGACAACTACATTAACAGGTACGTACATTAATTAAAACATCTGACTATAAAATGATTACATGATAACTAAACAAGGTCAAACCGAAATTAGAATCTGATTAGGGCAAGGGTACTGCATTGTCCCCCCTAGATTTCAACTTACTCCTGGAAGTCATAAGCCTAGCTGGAGAACATGTCGCACGCATTAGCCCTAAAACTCATTCAACAAATATCAAATTGCACATAGGAATTTTTCCACAAATAAATGAAACATAATTGTTAAACCCTCTACGAATGCCATGATCCATTGGCAAGATACATCTAGATCCATACATTTCTTAAAATATTCTAGTAACTATCTACAAACATAGCAGAGAAACAAGAATTTTCTTCCTTTCATTACACCAAATTAACGCATTACATAGAGGTAAGCAACAATTACCATACTCATCTAACAAATATGACAAGAAAACATGCCATCAAATAATTTTTTATTTTTTTTTCCAATCCATCCTCCTAATTAAATTTAATCGCATAGAACTAGCTTCAAAATTTGGCTTTTACTACCAAGTTGACCTCCAATAAATAAGAGCAAAATATAGTACATAATTGTTTACACTTGTCAGGCATATAAGAATCTTTCCAATGACTATGTCCCATTACATAGTGACAAGTTAACACAATTTACTCCATGATTACACATAATAACCATCGACTTAACTAGAATGCAAAACTCAAAAGGCCACATGTGAGCATGTCTAATGCTCGGTCAAAGATAACATGCATGATCAGCATCTCTATGCCTGATCTCAGAACAATAACATGATCATAAATATCCAACATCTCACTCAAGGCTTGATGGTGCTAGGGTACACCATAGCAGTGCTACCTTCCATACAGGACCTTCGTGAACATCCCTTGTTGAGTAAGGTGGTTAGCCTCCAAGAGATAGTCACCACACATAGGTACGTAGTGGATCCTAGCTGCATCATAGCCTCACATTACAACACAAAACTAGCATACAAAAACAATAAGGATAAACCAGTTTAGTCACCAAAGTACTAATGAATAAAGATAATAAATCATCAATTCCAACAGTAAGACAAGAAAATAATCCATAATTTGCAACACCAAATCAAGTAAGCAAAAGATCACAAGATCGTAGCTAAACCTTCAAAGTCAAAGTAGAATAAATTTCCGATCCACAAAGAAATAAATAAGAATATCACAACTGCACATAACATCACTATGTGACTAGCATCTAGCCACCAATGACGAAGGAATGAACAATCGTCTAGCTATTGCAGTAGCTTATCGTGTGGTGCAGCCTAGTCACACATCCACATGGCATGGCAGTGTGCACCTCAACATCACCTTGCATCACGTCATCACATGGCATGGCAATACTTCAGGCGGAGAAGACACGCAATGGATGTATCCCGCATGGTAGTGTACCTCGCAAAAAAAGGCACGTGCCGGTCACATCCCACATAGCGACATACGTCTCAGGATACTCGCTGTAAGCTAGAGGTATACATGACTAAGGTCCACCCACATGTCCACCAACACCTACTAACTGGCAACTCATGTGGACAAAACCTACCTTTCATGAAGACAAGGAAATAGATCCTCTAAGATACATCAATACTATGCTCAAGAATTGCCATCAATATGGTCAAATAAAGGAGAGGGATAGGCTGCACACATAAACCTTATAAATAGATTCATCAAAAAGGGAAAGTATTGAGTACACCTATAATACAGTTTCATTATTTAACCATATTTTTTCTCAAAATAGAGAAGCTAAAGTCGCTTTGCGCCGATATTACTCGTACGTCAATCTATACTATTCAAGGAATGGTGACTTCTAATACTACCCCTTAACATATTGAATTACCAACAACCCAAGGTTTGGTACTCAGTAGTGTAACAATTAAGAAACATCACATAAACAGTATGGTTTCCCATACTCATAAGCAAACATATCCTCCATGGTTGATTACTTCACCATCCGATGGGCACATACAACAAGCACGGGTTTCTTACAATACATAAAGAAAGCACTAGTACTAGTTTAGTCACATTTACGGGGAGTACTTTTCAGTACACTATCATCTACTCAAGGAAGGTTTTAAGTATGCTTTTCACATGAATAACTGAATAAAGTTTATTCTAGATACAAGTACTAAAATTCAAATAAAGGAGAGGGATAGACTACACCATAAGCATTAACATCAACCATACAAGTCCTTCAAGTGGACAACACTAAGCTAGATTATAATTTTAAAACAAGCACATTTCGTACTTTCAAATTCAAGACAAGCACTGACCAACCCAAATGGATTAGTCTAAAGAGAACAACAATCAATAAGGAAGGTACATATGACTTTCTTTCCGAATAAGAGTAATCGTAAACCAAGACATCAATAAGCAAACAAAGCACATATAATCATTCCAGAGCACCAACATCAAGAAGGTGAAAACAAGGTAATGCCTCGCTAGGAAACCCTGAAGGGATAAAGCTAAAACACACAAATGGAGTGCAAATATTTTATTTTTTTAAAATTAAACATAACATAATGATACAATGAGTTATCAAAAGCTCAGATAACACAGCGGAAGACTAAACAATACCTAAGGAGTTTCCCAACGTGATTACTTAATCTAACATCTAACTCAACTCACGATATTTGATCTAATTAAGCAGGTTAACTTAATTTCATATTGTTACTTTAAACAAGGATATAATTTGTTCAATAAATTAAAATTATAGATAATAGGATGCATTCATGCATTATGGTTGAAGATGTAGCTAACATGAGGAAATTCACCCATTAAAGTGAAAAAATAGATAACATGTGGACGTTCATCCATTAAAGTTAAAAGATAGATAGCTTAATGAGTTTATCCATTATGATTTAACCAACCCTTACGTTCAAACTTTCATTAAAACTTAAGTCATGCATCTAATTGTATAACATACTTTAATTCCATTATTAACTAATGAGTTCTTTCCATGCATACTTAATTTCATTATCAATAATTGAATATATTCCATTATTCTAATCTACATTCTTTCATGATCAAATATTTGCATTTAATTTTTAATGCATAAACACAACTTAATCAAATAAAATAAAAAGGAACAATTACTCAATTTACCCACACACACAAAACATGCAATCTAAGAAAGCCAACGAAACAGACGACCTGCATAACCAACCAAAGGAATACTGACAGATGACTGACGATGCTCTCTTGAGCACGACTAGGGTCAAATGAGGGTCTCCCGACCACCTAATCCAATTTCTAAGGGTTAATGAGGAGCACTCAAACCTGTGAACCCAAATGGAGTCGAACCTCTCACCCATGCAGTACTGTACCTGCAGTCTCCTGTAACCATGAATCACACATGCATATACGTATATATATATTTAATAAGAGTGTTAGTCTGAGATTAATAGCACAATTCAAGAGAATAATAAACTTACATACGAATTGATGTGACAACCACATTAACAGGTACGCACATTAACTATAACATGATTACATGATAACTAAATAAGGTCAAACCGAGATTAGAATCTGATTAGGGCAGGGGTACTACATTCTCCCCCCCTAGATTTTGACTTACTCCTGGAAGTCGTAAGGCTAGCCGGAGAACATGTCGCACGCATTAGCCCTGAAACTCATTCAACAAATATCAAATTGTACATAGGTATCTTTCCACAAATAAATGAAACATAATTGCTAAATCCTCTACAAATGCCATAATCCATTGGCAAGATACATCTAGATCCATACATTTCTTAAAATATTCTAGGAACTATCTACAATCATAGCAGAGAAACAAGAATATTCTTCCTTGCATTACACCAAATTAACGCATTACAAAGACGTAAAAAAAATTTACCATACTCATCTAACAAATATGACAAGAAAACATGCCTTCAAATAAATTTTTATTTTTTATTTTTTCCAATCCATCCTCCTCATAAAATTTTATCGCATAGAACTAGCTTCAAAATTCAACTTTTACAACCAAGTTAACTTCCAATAAATAAGAGCAACATATAGTACACAATTGTTTACACTTGTCAGGCATATAAGAATATTTCCAATGACTATGTCCCATAACATAGTGACAAGTTAACACAATTTACTTCATGATTACACATAATAACCATCCACATAACTAGAATGTACAACTTGAAAGGCCACATGTGAGCATGTCTAATGCTCGGTCAAAGATAACATGCACGATCAACATCTCTATGCCTGATCTCAAAACAATAACATGATCATAAATATCAACATCTCACTCAAGGCTCGATGGTTCTAGGGCACACCATAGCGGTGCTACCTTCCATACAAGACCTTCATGAACATCCCTTGTTGAGTAAGGTGGTTAGGCTCCAAGAGATAGTCACCACACATAGGTAGGTAGTGGATCCTAGCTACATCACAGCCTCACATACCCCCATCCTCAATGTTCCCTACGTCTACTTCCTCCTATACACTCATCCAAGACCGCCTCCTACATTCTTGGAGAGGGATTCACATTACAACACAAAACTAGCATACAAAAACAATAATGATAAACCAGTTTAGCCACCAAAATACAGATGAATAAAGATAATAAGTCATCAATTCCAATAGTTAGGAAAGAAAATAATCCAAACTTTGCAACACCAAATCAAGTAAGCAAAAGATCACAAGATCGCGGATAAACCTTCAAAGTCAAAGTAGAATAAATTGCCGATCCACAAAGAAATAAATAAGAATATTAGAACTGTACATAACATCACTATGTGACTAGCATCTAGCCACCAATGAGGAAGGAAGGAACAATCGTCTAGCTATTGCAGTAGCTCATCATGTGGTGCGGCCTAGTCACACATCCACACGGCATGGCAGTGTGCACCTTGACATCACCCTGCATCACATCATCACGCAGCATGGAAATACTCCAAGCGGAGAAGACACACAATGGACGTATCCCCCATGGTAGTGTACCTCACAGAAAATGGCACGCACCAGTCACATCCTGCATAGCGATGTACCTCTCAGGATACTCGCCATAAGCTAGAGGTATACATGACGAAGGTCCACCCACATGTCCACCAACACCTACTAACTGGCAGCTCATGTGGACAAAACCTACCTTTCATGAAGACAAGGAAAAATATCCTCCAAGATACATCAATACTATGCTCAAGAACTGCCATCAATATGCTCAAATAAAGGAGAGGGATAGGTTGCACACATAAATCTTATAAATAGATTCATCAAAAAGGGAAAGTATTGAGTACACCTATAATACAGTTTCATTATTTAACCATATTTTTCCTCAAAATAGAGAATTTAAAGTCACTTCATGCCGACATTACTCATACGTCGATTCGTACTATTCAAGGAATGGTGACTTCTAATACTACCCCTTAACATACGGAATTACCAACAACCCAAGGTTTGGTACTCAATAGGGTAACAATTAAGAAACATCACATAAATAGTATGGTTTCCCATACTCATAATCAAACATATCCTCCATGGTTGATTACTTAACCATCCCATGGGCACATATAGCAAGCACGGGTTTCTTACAATACACAAAGAAAGCACTAGTATTTGTTTAGTCACATTTATGGGGAGTACTTTTCAGTACACTATCATCTACTCAAGGAAGGTTTTAATTATGCTTTTCACATGAATAACTAAATAAAGTTTATTCTAGATACAAGTACTGAAATTCTTCTTAACCATTCAAAATTACATAAGGAAATAACATCATTCCGATATCTTTTCTAAATCCATTAAGCATTCACAACCACATTACTAACTATGCAAATTTCATTATGAAGCTCAAGACTTGCATCCTTCCATAAAAAGACAAAAATGAAAAAAGTACAATATCACATGTTTTATAAACACTCTATTTAAATCAATGCACTCTTTAGTAGCATTACTAAAATCTAATAATCTAGGCAAGGAGGAGGAAAAAGAGAGTTTGATAACCAATCTATTACATACATGGACACAAGATCACATGACATTATAAAATTTCTCACTATAAGCCTATCATCTTAATGGTATGGTTTTCATTTTGCTACCATTTTAGAAGAATGCCAATCAGCCTAACATGACATCTCCAATTACTATGGTTACAACATAATGTTCTAGTTTTCCAAATAGCAAAGGTCAAGACAGGCAATCTTTTCGAAAATACAAGATCTCTTGCGAACACTCACTTTTTTTAATTCTCTACAAAGCCTATCATAATCTGCAACCTTTCTTTGAAAATATAGGGTACGATAAAAAGGTAAATGAGAAACTTATCAACTAAATAATACTTATTATTGTATGCACATAAAACAAGCTTTTCATTTGCACTTTCTAATCATAATAAGGCAATCATATATATCCAAAAGCAAGTTCAATGTAGCATTGTTAAAATAGGTCCTCAATTGAACTGGTATTATGAACACATAAACAATCTTTCAAGGAACACATTAATACATTCTTAGCCACTATAACATGTTCCCTTTTATACATCTTATTACAAACAAGGCAGTTTTCACATAACAATTATTCACACATTAATGCACATTACTTAAGATAGAATTTAATTATGTTAATCCTACATTACACATGTAGAATTCCTTAATAAAAACATACAATTTCCTCCCAATAATCAATATGATCTTTTAAATCCATAGCCCTCTTATTATCTAGAAGTACAAAAGCATCATAAGGCTCACACAAGGGTTCAAGAAGTCACTACCTTTCTCTTGCAATAAGGAAACACACATAAGAGATAATTACACAAATCACAACCATTTTAAATTCTAGAGAGAAAGAGGAGGAAGGATTATAATCATTCAATTTGCTAAACCATAAGAATTAACATCTACCATACAATTCCTTCAAGTTGACAACACTAAGCTAGATCATAATTTTAAAACAAGCACATTTCGTACTTTCAAATTCAAGACAAGCACTGACCAACCCAAAGGGATTAGTCTAAAGAGTACAACAATCAATAAGGAAGGTGCATATGACTTTCTTTTCGAATAAGATTAATCGTAGACCAAGACATCAATAAGAAAACAAAGCACATATAATCACTCCAAAGCACTAACATCAAGAAGGTGAAAACAAGGTGTGAACACAAGTGTTACACACAAGTTAAGGTCTGCTCAATCACACACATACAAAGGAGGACAAGCATACTACATAAGGTCTATAAACCTCACACCAATTAAGTGTACAAGCGACACCAAAGATCCCAGTGTTTGCAACATGGGCTCTGATACCAAATGTAATGCCCTGCCAGGAAACCCCAAAGGGATAAAGCTAAAACACACAAATGGAGTGCAAATAATTTTTTTTTTTAAATTAAACATAACATAATGATACAATGAGTTATCAAAAGCTCAGATAACACAACAGAAGACTAAAAAATACCTAAGGAGTTTCCCAACGTGATTACTTAATCTAACATCTAACTCAACTCACGACATTTGATCCAATTAAGCAGGTTAACTTAATTTCATGTTGTTACTTTAAACAAGGATTAAATTTGTTCAGTAAATTAAAATTATAGATAATAGGATGCATTCATGCATTATCGTTGAAGAAGTAGCTAAGATGAGGAAATTCACCCATTAAAGTTAAAACATAGATAACATGTGGACGTTCATCCATTAAATTTAAAAGATAGATAACTTAATGAGTTTATCCATTATGATTTAACCAACCCTTACGTTCAAACTTTCATTAAAACTTAAGTCATGCATCTAGTTTGATAACATACTTTAATTCCTTTATAAACTAATGAGTTTTGTCCATGCATACTTAATTTCATTATCAATAACCAAATATATTCCATTATTCTAATCTACATTCTTTCATGATCCAACTTTTGCATTTAATATGATGACTAGACACATGCATTTAAAATTAATTTCATCTAATCCACTTGATACATTCTAACATAATGCCATCCATACATGTTAAAAACTAAAAAGGAACATAAGAACATAAGCACCACATAACACCAAATTGATATCGGAGTTTACCCCTAGAGGGATACATCTCTGGGTCTTCTCACCTGCAAGACCCCACTGATCATTAAATAAGTTAAGACTACATAAGGTTCACATCATTTACAATCCTGCCATAAAGGCAAACATAACCAACATACAATGACCACATCGGTCAAATAAATACATAAATGATTCTTGAATAGGAAAGGATCCAACTGAACATAAGAGAAGCAAATACAAAGGTCCACTGGAGCAACCAAAAAACTAAGTCATCGCAACCCAAGGTCTAGCATGACATTAAGTTCTCACAAGAGCATAAGCAACAGAACGACACCACAAAAGTGCTCCTATCAAGATAAAACAACCACACACTAGCAAACATAGGGGACAAGTGTCATCACACAACCTGGTATGGTTACCATGGCAGGTCTTCATAGGTTCCGGCCCCATCCACTGGGTTACCCTAGCAACCTACTCCAAACCTCCAGCCCATCCAAGCCTCATGTGGACCCACACATCCTCTCGTGAAGACAAGGATGATGGTTTGCCATTTCAGGCCTTCTCACAGCATGTCGAGTTTGTGTTAGCACTCATCCCATGTGTGAGGCACAATTATCTTACTTAGTGATTCATTAACTAACTCTCTAATATGCTACTAGGTTATCACTTATTAGACACACTTCCGATGGGTTACCCAATAGCCACTTTGAGTGCGGCCTCCAATCGAAAGCCACTTTCCCATACGACACTAGACCATACTCAATGAACTCCTAAACTCAGACATACACAAGGTCAAGCACCCGGAGTTCAAAATGGAGGAAACAACCATTTGGTCAAACATGACTTCATATCGGGTGCAGTAACTAACGGTACTCTATCCAGAGACTTGACCAACTATGGTCAACCACAAATCATCGTTCGACACCCGCATACTGAACATGACCAGTTATAACACCATCACAAGACAACAGTCAAACTCGAGATCAAGGACAAAAACATGTATCCCATATCAACCAAATGACAAGGTCCAATCAAACAAATCAAGGTCTTGCCATTACTTAAGCAAAAGCGAATATAGAAATTTAAACTTGCATAGGCAATAATCGATAGAGACAATCTTTTTCCATATCGATTTAAACATGAAAAGTTGATGAAGTATTTTGATGATCTAAATTTGATTGTAGTTATCTACCTCATCTAGGTACAGGTCGTTCTTGGTTTTCTAGCTCACTAAGTTCTTTTGCATCAAAACATAACATAAATACATCATTACGAGTTTTCAAACCAAGTTCACATGAATATATCTATATAAACATTAACCATCTAAATATGATATTTAATCTTCAAATAAAACACCATTGTCCTACTAGTTCGAAAATAATTTCTCCAAGTTCATCTTTTCCAGAACTAAATTACACTTTTCCAATTAAGGATACATACATTTAAAGGAACCATAAATAGGCAAGCATTTTCCAAATCCACAAATTACTTCCTTACGCACATATAGAAAAATACCAAAATTAACTATTAATTTATATATTTATTAATCCACGATTAATAAAATATAACAAATTAATAATTAATAACGAAATTAGCAAATCAAGTATTTAATTAGAAAAAAATATGCATTAATAATCAAATAGAATTTGAATATTAATTAATGTATATTTTCCATTATACAAATAATTAATAACAAATTAATCATAAACTATTACTTAATGACCAAATTAATCATAATTAAAACTTTATTAAATTTAACATTTATTTATAATATTAAATTATTATATTATTTTTTTGGCAATATATATAAAAAAAACATTACAATTTACAAAATATAAAAATGAGGGGTGGGGGGGGGGGGGGGGGGGGGGGGTGGAGGGTACCCAAGTGGGCCCCCTTGGTAGCTCATGCTACCATTGGTAGCAGTTCGCTACCATTAGTAGCGCTGCTACCAATTGGTAGTAGTCACTACCCTTGGTAGCGTTCTACCTCCCGCGTGGTGAGGGGTTTTTTTTCCCCGCCACATGGGTAATTTTATATATTTTTTTTTTATTTTTTTTAAAATAATTTACTGTTAAAAAGATGAATACACAACAAAAACACAGTCTCATGCAAATTTAAAAATAATTTTTCCAAAAAACATGGCTTTTCTAATATTTGCAAATTCACAATACCCAGATCCAGGAAAGGGAAAAATTCGTTTAAAACAAACATCATTGGCAAAATAAGATTGATTAACATCCATCTAAACAACAGATCTGCCAAACCCCAACTAAATTTTCCAATTTAAAACTTATTTATGAGAAGATTCAATGGAGTTTTAAACAAAATTTCATCTTGAACAGCCAAACCCCAATATTTGGTTTCAATTTTTGAAAACCAATTTATACAAGCAAAAATGACATCTGGAGGTTTGGAAAGGAAGCAAGGAGGGTTTGAGTTTGTGATTTCATTACAACTCTTCCATTTTCCACACAAAATAAGGAATTATCTACAAACACAACCAGATTTTTACAAAACAAAACCAAAACAATTTCTTTAAAACAAAGAAGCCAATGAAATAAACCAGAGGCCCCCTTGGTAGCTCATGCTACCATTGGTATTCCAGCTAGCCTTTGGTAGCAGTCCGCTACAAATTGGTAGCAGTCGCTACCCTTGGTAGCGTGCTACCTCCTGCATGGTGGGGGGTTTTTTCTTCCCCGTCACGTGGGTAAATTTATATTTTTAATTTTTTTAATTTTTTTAATTTTTTTTAAAATAATTTATTGTTAAAAAGATGAATACACAGCAAAAACACAGTCTCACAGAGACTTAAAAATAATTATTCCAAAAAACATTGGTTTTCTAATATATGCAAATTCAAAATACCCAAATCTAGGAAAGGGAAAAAATACTTTAAAACAAACACCATTGGAAAAATAAGATTGATTAACATCCATCTAAACAACAGATCTGCCAAAGCCCAACTAAATTTGCCAATTTAAAACTTATTTATGAGAAGATTCAATGGAGTTTTAAACAAAATTTCATCTTGAACAGCCAAACCCCAATATTTGATTTTAATTTTTGAAAAACAATTTATACAAGCAAAAATGACATCTGGAGGTTTGGAAAGGAAGCAAGGAGGGTTTGAGTTTGTGATTTCATTACAACTCTTCCATTTTCCACACAAAATAAGGAATTATCTACAAACACAACCATATTTTTACAAAACAAAACCAAAACAATTTCTTTAAAACAAAGAAGCCAATGAAATAAACCAGAGGCCTACCTGGTTCAACAATCCTGGCAAGATTGAAGGAGAGCCCAACCTGCACGCTCCAAAAATCCTTTCTTTTGCAAAAATCCCCAAAATTCCATTCTCCAGAAAAATATTTCTCCCCCAAAATATTTTCCAACAATAATCCTTCCAAAAATATTTTCAAACCCTAGGTTAAATGCAAAATTTTTTGACCAAAAATCTCCTTTTTAAAATAAAATACTTTTACACAATTTATTTCTAATTTCGAAAAATCAAAATGCCTCTTCCTCATTTAATTTCTAATTTTCCAAATTAACACAACTTAACATTTAAATTTCAAAAATATTATGAGGGCAATATATATTTTTATTTAAAATAAAAATCCCCAAATTAATCTTTCACACTTTATCAAATATATATTAACTTGTTTTTCTAATTAAAATTGATTTTCTTTAAATAATAAAATCAACCTTTCTATTATTTTTAAAGGCAAAGAGATTAAATTAATTATATTTCAAATTAATTTTTATCTTTCCTTTCCAAAAGCATAACTAAATAAATTAATCCATTAAAATTTACCATTTAATTTAAACTAGCTACCAATTTGAATTATGCAATTCTAAATAATGATTAATCACATAAAGGGAACCTATTTAATTTAGTCCCTTAATTTTTAATGCATAAACAGAACTTAATCAAATAAAATTAAAAAGGATTAATTACTCAATTTAACCACATAGACAAAACATGCAATCCAAGAAAGCCAACCAAATAGATGACTTGCATACCAAACCAAAGGAATACTGACAGACGACGGACGACGCTCTCTTGAGAACGACTAGGGTCAAATGAGAGTCTCCCGACCACCTAATCCAATTTCTAAGGGTTAATGAGGAGCACTCAAACCTGTGAAACCAGCTGGAGTCGAACCTTGCACCCATGCGGTACTGTACCTGCAGTCTCCTGCAACCATGAATCACACATGCATATATGTATATATCTATATTTAATAAGAGTGTTAGCCCTAGATTAATAGCACAATTCAAAAGAACAATAAACTTACATACGAATTGATGTGACAACCGCATTAACAGGTACATACATTAATTAAAACATCTGACTATAACATGATTACATGATAACTAACCAAGGTCAAACTGAGATTAGAATCTGATTAGGGTAGGGGTACTACATCAACAACATAAAATGCATATCACCCTACAAGCTTCTCACTTTAGAGGGGCCATACAAATCAATATGCACAAGATTCAATATCCCATTAGAGGTATATTATTTGCTTTTGAAACAAGCTCTTGTCTACTTCCCTAATTGGCATTCCTTACATACCAAGTTAGAAGGCTTTGCAATATTAAGAAGATTTCTTACAGCGTGAGTGAAACTTTTCTTAACTATGTAGTCAAAATTTACATAACACATCCTTTTATGCCATGACCAAACTTCATCAATCTAAGCAATCAAACAATTTTTACCACCAGGATTCAAGTGAAAGATATTACCTTTATTCTTTGTACTTGATGCAATCTCAGTTTTCGAGCTACTCAATATCTTCCATTTACCACTCTTGAATTGAAATTCATATCTCTTATCAACCATTTATCCAACACTTGAAAGATTATGATTTAGACATTCAATAAACAAGACATCATCAGTGTTATGCTTACCATCAATATAAATAGCACCTCTACCCCGGATTATACCACCTTTGTCATCTCCAAAGCTCACTACACCACCATCATACTTTTCCATACTCACAAACTTACTCTTATCACATGTCATATGATGAGAGCAACCACTGTCAATAACCCATTCATCTTTTTCTTCAACATTAGCAGCCAAAGCTCTCTGTTCAATAATGTAGCTAGTAGAATTAGCAATCACCGGATCATCTTTCTTGATAGAATTGATCACCCACTCATCTCCTGAATTTCCTTTATCAGACTCATCATCTGTCACACCTTCATCAGCAACAAAGTAGCACTTCTTCTGATATTTAGACTTATAAGGCTTAAATGATTTCTTAGAATTAGACAAGGCACTCAACGATGATTCCTTAGCTCTAATAATGAATTCAACTTCCTTTATCTTATATGGAATGATAGGATTATTCTTAGGGGAATTATGCATATTCTTAGTAATCTTCCAATAGTCTTCACTAATGCATTGCAAATGACATTCCATCTAGTTCTTCTAGAGAGTGTAATTCGTTCCATCAAATCTTGAACTATCCTTCTTAAAATCAAAGGTTGTCATCTCAGATCTCCTCAAGCGGTCAAGATTCTTCTGGAGGATCTAGCTTTGATACGAATTGTTGGCAACAATGTAGCAAACTAAGAACACGGGGTGAATCCATTTTTTCACAAACTCTACACAACTCAAACTTAAATTTGGATTTGATTATTAACAATGAAATCATAAACCATCACCACATCAATACCACACATAACACCAATATTTTTGACTTGGAAAATTCGGTTAAGGAAAAAACCATGGTGGGAACCTACCCACAATGAGACAATACCCTGTTAGGAGTCAATGTAAATATTACAATGGGGAATGCACATGCATTTAGGCACATTGCCTAGAGGTCACTGCTCAAATCACAAAACAAGAAGGGATACAACCCTGAAGAAGACTCACAGTCTTACAAAAACATTCAAATTGCATCTGAAGGATCATGAACTGATGAAATAACATCTTCTCATGCCTAGTTATAGTTCTGGTTAAGCATATATACTCAAACTCTTCTCTTCACACTTCTTTCACACTCTTTTGCACTTCTCCTTTGCTACTGAAAGATCATTTATCAATATTTGCACATGCAAATACATCTCACAAATGAATATTACATATATTTATACAAATCATAAACCTATATTTCAAGGTTGGCTCAACCCTTAACACAAATTATAAAATATTAGCCTCACATGCTACAATAACACATGCGCACCAAAACAATGTTTGCTAAGACATAGTCTGGACCCAAATCAATACCGCAACCTAGTCACACTGCCAATAATTATGCCTCAAACCACCAAGAATATCACATAACATGAAGATCACCACCAGATCAAGGAAATGATCAATATCGCACACAATGATTAATGTGGACCATGAACACATATAGAACACGATCTAGAAACATCTACAAGAAACATGAATCATACCAGAAACAACCGTAACAACACCACTTACTAGAATCCTCATCATCAATATACCAAACCTTAAAAACACATGTTGAACTGACTATCAAACTAAAAGATTCACTTCCAGATTGCCAAATCATGAACCATTAAAATTGAGGACATATATGAATGTCCCAAACACTCTACCAAATCCACAAACCAGGATAATGCAATTCAAAAGCACAAACCAGAATACTGAATAACACAAATAGATGAATAACCAACCATAATACCATACCTCATAACTCAATCAAATCATCATGCAGACGACTAAAACTTTTTTTGAATCAACTAGAGATAAGTATCTCTAAACCCATTAAACCACAACAACTCAATTGGAACACACTGACCAAACCAACTTATTTAATCTGACTACAACACTAAAATACATAGAAGAATATGTTGACATCAATGACAACACATCATTCCAGCAAACTTCTCAGCAATATCCAACATAGACAATATAGAGGAGGGTGTAGGACTCTTAGTTTGCCTTGGCTTTGGAGGAAAGACTTCTGGTTTATCCTTCTTCTTAATAGGCTCCTCTGTAGATAAAATGTCTCTCTTTCTTGCTTCCCGGACAACCTCCTTTATGATCCCTATTCTCTTTGCATATGCGTCCACTTCCTTCCTTACTTTTCTCTAAATTTCTAGATTTTTCAATTGCTTGTGCAACTTGAAGCTCTTCTCAACATAAGTACCAAATCTTTCTTCCATGGGATCTATCGACTTGCTTAACAAGTGCTGAGCATATAGAGCCAATGTTTTCTCATCAACCTCATACCCCATGGGCATGATCCATATAGTCCTCGACTCAACAACCTCCATCAGACATTGGTCTATATCCATCATGAAGAAAATTGTATCTTGATACTTCTCAACTACTGACTTAGGGATTCTCTCCCTCTCATGTATTTCACTCTAAAAAATATTGAAATAGCCCCATAAAATAGCTTTTCGAGCCTTAGTGTCACTAACATTGTATAATAATTCTTTGATTTGTACTTCCACAAGTCTGTCATAAGACCATTGGACTTGACCAAAACCCAGAACTTCATTCATTAAATAGAAGAACAAACACAGAATCAAATTTTTGTACTTGAAGGGATGTTTCTTGTCTTGCTCGATCTTTGCAAAGTTCTTCATTAGCTCACTCTGGACTAACTGACATAGATCATACTTCTTATTCTCTTGGACCATCTCATAAGCCGCATATATTGTTGTTATGGATATTTAATTCTCTCTACTAAAGTAGTATACCTTGTATCCAATCACCATTGAAGCAAATTTGACATCATACTCCAAAATGTCATTGATTGTCAAGGCTCTTTTATCGAACCTCGAACTAGTTGCGTCTGTGACACTCTGGTTCTTTACTGACTTCAATGAGGGAAACTCACCAAATGAATACAACCTTGTTACGACCCTAATAGCATTTTTGGTGATCTGTAAAGTCTTGTTTAGCCACATGAACTCATCATGCATTCTGCTAAGAACATACCAGACCTATTCTTGTTCATCAAACATCATAAATTTGGAAAACTATATGAAACCCTTATCCTCCAACACTTGGAATTTTGGCTTTAGCCTAAAATTCCCCTCAATCAACTGCTTACTATAGAGATTCAACATATGGGAGCTTCCCAGATCCTCGATGTTACAATGCATGTAAACCCAACTAATATCCTCGATGAGAAAAACATCATGTGGAATCAATGAAAATGCACTCTTCGGATCATCTTCCATAGAGATCAATGGGTTTTTCTTAAAATCTGGCCGAGCTCTCTCAGTGATATCTATGACTAGTGGGGTTGCAGTTCTAGAGGAATCCATTTAATAAATTTTAAACTTCAAACTTGAAAGATTTCATGGAAAAATACCTTGACCACCGGATTGGATTTTCACTTGAGAAATCACTTTTATGCTTCAGTCTCTTGGATAATCTTCTCATAGAGTGCTCTCCTCTTCTTCTCTAGAATGCAAAGTGAAAAATGAAAGGCAAAATGACCTTTTATGATTCACTTATCTGACTTTTAGGGTACATTAAATGTGTTTAGCCCTAAACCTTTTGAATACTCAACTTTTACAGACAACTCATAAAAAATCATCTACAAACCTTCATTATTGTTTAGATTCTTCTGGAGATGATCTCATATCATCTACAATACCCTAACACAAGCCAACCTATTAGATTGAGGTACCATACCTCATAACTCAATCAAATCATCATGCAGACCACTAAAACTTTCTTTGAATCAACTAGAGATAAGTATCTCTAAACCCATTAAACCACAACAACTCAATTGGAACACACTGACCAAACCAACTTATTTAATCTGGTTGCAACACTAAAATACATAGAAGAATATGTTGACATCAATGACAACACATCATTCCAACAAACTTCTCAGCAATATCCAACATATAAAATCTAGAGGAGGGTGTAGGACTCTTAGTTTGCCTAGGCTTTGGAGCAGAGACTTCTGGTTTATCCTTCTTCTTGATAGGCTCCTCTGTAGGTAGAATGTCTCTCTTTCTTGCTTCCTAGACAACCTCCTTTATGATCCATATTCTCTTTGCATATGCCTCCACTCCCTTCCTTACTTTTCTCTAAATTTCTAGATTTTTGAATTGCTCGTGCAACTTGAAGCTCTTCTCAACATAAGTACCAAATCTTTCTTCCATGGGATCTATCAACCTGCTTAACAAGTGCTGAGCATATAGAGCCAATATTTTGTCATCAACCTCATACCCCATGGGCATGATCCATATAGTCCTCGACTCAGCAACCTCCATCAGACATTGGTCTATATCCATCATGAAGAAAATTGTATCTTGATACTTCTCAACTACTGACTTAGGGATTCTCTCCCTCTCATGTATTTCACTCTAAAAATTATTGAAATAGCCCCATAAAACAGCTTTTCGAGCCTTAGTGTCACTAACATTGTATAATAATTCTTTGATTTGTACTTCCACAAGTCTGTCATAAGACCATTGGACTTGACCAAAACCCAGAACTTCATTCATTAAATAAAAGAACAAACACAGAATCAAATTTTTGTACTTGAATGCATGTTTCTTGTCTTGCTCGATCTTTGCAAAGTTCTTCATTAGCTCACTCTGGACTAACTGACATAGATCATACTTCTTATTCTCTCGAACCATCTCATAAGTTGCATATATTGTTGTTATGGATATTGAATTCTCTCTACTAAAGTAGTATACTTTGTATCCAATCACCATTGAAGCAAATTTGACATCATACTCCAAAATGTCATTGATTGTCAAGGCTCTTTTATCAAACCTCGAACTAGTTGCATCTGTGACACTCTCGTTCTTTATCGACTTCAATGAGGGAAACTCAAAGATGAATACAACCCTGTTATGACCCTAATAGAATTTTTGGTGATCTTTAAAGTCTTGTTTAACCACATGAACTCATCATGCATTTTGCTAAGAACATACCAGACCTATTCTTGTTCATCAAACATCATAAATTTGGAAAACTATACGAAACCCTTATCCTCCAACACTTGGAATTTTGGCTTTAGCCTAAAATTCCCCTCAATCAACTGCTTACTATAGAGATTCAACATATGGGAGCTTCCCAGATCCTCAATGTTACAATGCATGTAAACCCAACTAATATCCTCAATGAGAAAAACATTGTGTGGAATCGATGAAAATGCACTCTTCGGATCATCTTCCATAGAGATCAATGGGTGTTTCTTAAAATCTGGCTAAGCTCTCTTAGTGATATCTACAACTAGTGGGGTTGCAATTCTAGAGGCATCCATTTAATAAATTTTAAACTTCAAACTTGAAAGGTTTCACGGAAAAATACCTTGACCACCAGATTGGGTTTTCACTTGAGAAATCACTTTTATGCTTCAGTCTCTTGGATAATCTTCTCATAGAGTGCTCTCCTCTTCTTCTCTAGAATGCAAAGTGAAAAATGAAAGGCAAAATGACCTTTTATCATTCACTTATTTGACTTTTAGGGTACATTAAATGTGTTTAGCCCTAAACCTTCTAAATACTCAACTTTTACAGACAACTCATAAAAAATCATCTACAAACCTTCATTATTGTTTAGATTCTTTTGTAGATGATCTCATATCATCTACAATACCCTAGCACAAGCCAACCTACTGGATTGAGGTACCATCTTCTACAGGGGGTGCATAAGATTTTCATGAAAACCCCCCTAGGTTGGAGGTCTTAACTCAATTCGTGGAGGAATTTGCAGCACTGGATTCAGGTACAGATCCAGTCCCAGCATTTGAATCACTCTTCTTAACCCATTTCTTCTTCATCTGATCTCTGATCTCGTCCAGTTTCTCTTTCCCTTTTACATCTGCCTGCAAATTCTTATTCTTGTCTACCAGACCGTTCCTATTCACTTTTTTGCTTATGCAGATCCTTGCAATGTGACTGGATTTGTTGCAATTGTAGCATACAACATTTCCTTGTCTAGGCTTGAAATTCCCTTGGTTTCCTCTTGATCTGCACTAGTTAGCAACATGTCCAAACCTACCACATGCATAAAATCTTATATTCCTTCTATTTGGAAAGTTAATCATCATAATTTTGCATTCATTTGACTTATGTCCATACTTATTGCATTTAAAACATTGACCAGAGAAAGATGGACCATTAGAATTCATTCTATTTCTGTATTGACTAGCCATATGACCAAATTTATTGCAAACAAAACAATTACCATTGAACTTATGAGCATTAGGTTGCCTTACCAGAGACCTTTTAGCTATGTTCTTCTGATGTTGGGACGGGATTGTTTTGACGAGATCTGGAGCTTTCACCTTTCTCAAATCCAAGTCCTCACTTGTCATATTCACTCTTCTAACTTTCAAACATCTCATTAAGTTTGGCTGAAATAGTCCTGAATTTCTCCTTGTATTCATTTGTAGCTTCAAGATCATATCTAAGAAGAAGGATATTCTTTTAGAGATCTTCCTCAAGTTTACTGGATTCTTGCAAGTTAAGCTTCAGCTGGCCATTTTCACAATCAATTCTATAGCATTCATCAGATTTATCTTTCAACAACTAAGTAAGATTCTCCTCATTCTTCTTCTTTTCCTCAATGTCCTTTGTCAATTTTATCACAATAGATTCTATCTCATACTTCAAAACTTCATTATCTCTGGCAAGTTTCTTACATTCTTTTATCCTCTTTCAAGGCTTGGTCATCAATACTTTGGTTTTTTTTCTCCTTTAGCTTATCAAAAATTTCCTTTCTTCTTTCTCTTGACTTGTTCAATTGAACTTTCAATGAATGGATGAAGTTCTCAGTATCCTTGATATTGACTTTCATTTGTCGGACCTCATCCTAGGATTGATCAAGATTCTCAAGTGCCACAATAAGCTGATGTTGAAGACTACCAAAATATATTGATTCACCTTTTCTGGATCCTCCTCAAGTTGTTAGACTTCTTTTCAGGGACTAGGCTCTGATACCAATTGTTGGAATCAAGGAACAATGAGGGGGGGGGGGGGGGGGGTGAATCAGTGTTCTGCAATTTTTAACCTTATTAACTTGTTCTTTTAGCCACTTAATGCAAATGAATAGAAGAAAGATGCAAAAAGACAAAGTAATTAGCAATAACACCAGATTTTATGTAGAAAACCCAGTTAAGGGAAAAACCACAGCGGGGATGAGACCCACAATATAAATACTCTACAAAAGTATAAAAAAACTACATTGGGAATGCACATGCATTTAGGCACACTTCCTAGATCTCACTGCTCAAAATTTTAAGGGCTACAACCCTAGGAAGACTTGCTATCTTACAGTATCTTTCACAAAAGATAATTGGAATGTATGAACTAAAAAATAGCATCTACAAATGCTAAGGTATAGTTTCGGTTAAGCACAAAACACTTAATCTCTCATTGCTCTGCTGCACTACTCTGTTCCACTAAACTGCAATATTCTAGAGAATTAATCAATCACAAACACTATCCACAAATTCATTGATATCTTAAATGAACATATCCATCGGTCCTTTATAGCCACAACATGAAATTACGTCTTCTACGTGTCGGCTTCAAGAACACTATCCAAATAATGAAATGTGCATACATTGTCGGCTCAATCCAAACTCCAATGCACATACAAACCAAAAATAATTGTCCACACGCTTCCCAGATGTTGACTAAACATCCTCGATCACAAAAACAACCACCAAAATTACTCCATCAATTCCGCACAATGATTAATTATCCACGTTGCCCATACCACACTGTTCAACCCAAAAATCTGTACATCGGATCTTCTATCTCACACGAAAATCATCACCAAAGGCTAAGATTCTAGAATAAGGCACTCGAGACATCTAAATGTCTTTCTCTAACTACACAACACAAAATATTGAACTGAAATGAAATGCCAACCAAAATACTGCATTCTGTCGGATGCACTATTTTAACTCACCGAACTTAACCAAATCTTCATTTTGACTTCTGGTATAGAAAAATCAATCACTATGGATGAGATATATGACTTCAGTTGCTATCAATGACAACACCAGATGATTTGTACAGTGTCTCTTGCCAACACATATATTTGGTCTGTTTGGTAACTAGATTTCAGCAAGAACCGAAATAATCACATGTGACAGCGAAAAGAATTTTTAGATATCTAAAAGGAACAAAGGAGTTTGGTTTGTGGTACCCTAGAAGTTTAAATTTTACACTAATAGCTTATTATTGTTGGTATTATGGATGTGTCACATTAGTTTTGTCATTGATGTCGACACTTATCCTTCTGGAGATCTACATTATTGATTTGACACTATGGTTATATTGGTTTACTATTGAACTGGCACATTGTGGTCACCGACAAGGTTAGTGACCTATGCATAGTCACCGGTATATGCTCACTGGTAGGTTATATGGTTCACCGACACTGATGATGACTTGTTATGATCTAGAGATCACTTGATTATGTCGAAGACATGGTTTGGATACTTGGTTTTGGTGTTTTGGTTATTGATTTAATCGGGTTGACATATTTGTTGTTACCAGTAAATTGGTCTAGGTTATGGACCGGTATACGTTATCTATTCCAGATCAGCACAACACGTTATGGAGATGATTTATTAATTGGATATTGTTGTAATTTTATTGAGCCAACATGTTGTATCGCATCAAGACTTATTTGTAATTGATTTAATTGTAATATTTTTAGTAAGCCGACCTATGCATTTGGTCTTAGGTTTTGTATAAATGTAAGATCTCATTTATGAGATGAAGAGTGGAATTGTAGTATGATCATGGTATGTGTAAATATTGAAGATCATATGAGCATATCATAGAGAAAATCAAGCTAACATCATTTGAAGGTTAAAGGAAGGTTTGAAGGTGTTTATCAGAGCTTAACCAGTACTGAATCCAGCATTGGAGATGCTATTTTGAGCAGTACATTATTATGGGATTTAACCATCCTACTGTAGTCATTGCGACTCCCATTTTAGAAGTGTGCTCTAGGCGGTTGGCCTTTCTACATGTGCAGACCCCATTTGTATACACATACTATCTATAGTAGTATCATCTAATTGTGGGTAAGGTTTCCCACCATGGTTTTTACCCTTACCGGGTTTCCACATCAAAATATCTATGTTATGTGTTGTGGATGTTGTTTCTCTTTCTGTTTCATGCATTAAGTTTCGGTCATATTGATATTAACTGCCAATTTGTTAACCAACATTAAGTTTGGTTTGCCGGTATTAAGTATTAAGTTTGATTAAGTTATAATTGGGTTGAAATTCATTGACAACTGATTCACCCCCCCCCTAACAATAATGATGCAGATTGGGCTATAAGTTTTGATGACATGAAAAGTACAAGTAGTGGAGCATTATTTCTCAGCTCCTGGTTAGTTGCTTGGTTAAGTAAGAAGAAGGATTTTATCTCTTTATCTACAACTGAAGTAGAATACATTAGACCATCTTCATGTTGCACACAGATTCTATGGATGAAGCAAGCTTTGAAGGATGTTGGTGTAACATTCAATGAACCTATCTCTTTTATGTGTGACAACACTAGTGCAATAAACATTTCTAATAATCTAGTACATCATTCTAGAACAAAGAACATATCCATTCAGTATCACTTCTTTAGGGAAAAGGTGTTGGATATTGAAGCAAAGCTTGTGTACATACCTACAAAACAAAAGATTGTACATATCTTCATGAAAGCTTTGTGTAAAGATGATTTTGAGTATCTCTAATAGAAGTCGGGGCTATTACCCCTTCCTAGTGTGAATTGATGTACAGTTGGATGTGCATTAGTCCAATGAAAAGCTTGCATATTTTTATCTAGACCGATGCTTGGGTGCTTCCCCATTGGGAAAGTAGGAATGTGTTTCTTAGGGGGAGTTATGTTTGCCTTTGTCCTTGATTTCAAGGGGGAGAGATATTGAGAGTTTATGAGAGATTCAGATTGTTATTTAAGATTGTTGTTTAGTTGCAAAGTTGTGCAAAGAGTGTCATGTGTTTGTTTTTTATGGATGTTACCATCAATGACAAAGGGAGATATTGTTGCAGATATGATGGTGATGATGTTGAGTGATTGTCATCAATGTCAACATAATGGTTGTCATTAATTTTTCTGATATTTTTAGTATTGGTGATCCAGAATATGTTTTCCAAGAATCTTTGGTGCTCTAGAAGATGTGTCGATATATTAGAAGTGTTGTTGCTGATCTAGATATTTATGGTTATCGGATATGGTGTTGATTGATGGTATTCATGCATATCTTGGTTCCATTCTTATTTTTGGTGTTTTGGGCAATGATGTATGGGTTTGGATTAAGTCCAAAATTTGAGGATGTGTATCAGCTTTTGGTGTAGCGTATGAGTTATGATTTGGGTCCACAATTCATAATGGGTTGACCTGACCGTTGATGGGTGTTGTGGTATGGTCTACTTGTCATTCCTTCCCACCACTAGAATGTTTATTGTTGACCTATTTTAGATCTTTGTCTTGGCCGACTTGGAATTTTATGCTTCCCAGAGATAGTATATATATAAGAATGATCTAGATGAGTTAGATATAGAAAAAATGTTGCATTGTTTTGAAGATATGTGAGATTGGAAAGGAAATATCTAACTATTGGTGATATGTGAGAGTGTATTGGTGCTGAGGCATGAAAAGAAATCTAGTTTTGCAGATTGTGTTTCAGTGGTGGATTATTTCTTTCTTTCACTCCTTCTTTGGCAATGAGCCTTTTTCTAGGAAGAAGCCCACCTATAGTGAGCATTCTAGCAATGAACCACTGTTTGTAAAAATCACCTTAACCGGTGTTTTATATTGAGAACTAACAGTCTTCGTGTTTTTCCCTTCTTGGGTTTTCCACATCATATATGGTGTTCATTGTGTGATCTCTATTGTATGTTTATGTTTTCTATATTATACCATCTTAGTTAATTCAGTTGGTTTGGGTCCAGATGTGAAAAGAAAAAAATAAATTATTTTTAGTTATCAACTGATTCACCCCCCTCTCAATCACCTAGATATTCAACAAACAAAACCACTAATTTCACTTGGGAGACCACTACATTGAAAGAGATGTGAATCAAATAGATCTAGCCATAATCCAAATAGGAAAGGGACTAAAATTTTGATTAGATTCACTAGTTTTTAGTTTTCCTTCTCTTCTAGTTGAAGATTGGATGTGAATTAGGATACTAGAGAAAAACAAGGGATAATTGAAGTAAATTAACGAAGACATTAAGCTATAGATGTCCCATAAAGTCACCAGATGAGATTTGAGATAAAGAAGATGTTTAGTATCTATACCTAGAAGTTGGGCCTAACCTGGTAGTATAAGTTCGCCTTGGTTCTCTGAATTTTTCTCCATTGAAAGTTGAATATTTTCATTGTCATCAACTCTGTTGGAATCTCTCAGAACAACTCATGAGTCTATTCCCTCAAATATGAAATGGTTGATAGAAGGATTGATGATGCAATACTCTTTCTATGTAATCACAAGTGTTGAATGTAATAGCATGACAAACATATGAATATGATAACCCTGATCACATACACATGCTTGCATGAAGATTGGTGTAAATTTATTCCATAATGATTGAAGGGTGAAATGTTGACACAACACTTGAGAATGTCAGATGATAAAGTCTTATCAATTTCTTCTAGGTCTTAGTGGATGTCAAAATGAATTGATAGGATGTCTTTATATAGGATTCCCTAGGCCAATTACCAATTAGGTTGACCTCCAATGGTTAAGTGTAGTCACGAGGCCCAAATTACATCAAGCAAAGAGAGATCCTATTGGGTCCTAAATTCAGACCTATTTAACGAGGACCAAGGCACTGGGGGACACCCTAGTTCTCCAAAAATAGGACTTGAAACTTAGAGGCTAGGGAAGGATAATTCCTAGATGGGGCCCACTCAATGGTGTCAAAAGGTGACATCATGAGTTGGAGTAAAAGGGACCAAAATGCACCTAGCCGAATGAAAATGCAACACACTAAACTAAGAGCACAAACATGAGGTGAATTGTACTAGTTAAAATTTACGATGCTACAAAAATAAATTTACATACAATATAGTAAAACACACACATACATAATGGATATCTATTTGAAATGGATGCCCATTCCAAACAAATATCTATTACAAACAAATATAAGTTTTTTGTAACCAAATCTACAGCCTTTTGGGATTGCTTTGGAATTTGGCTTTGAGATGTCAAACCTATAAAGTCAACAAAAAATATATGTTTAGTAGTTTTCCTCTTTTTTTCGACTTCATCCTTGTGGCTAATGGCTTTTTTAATCCAAATTTGATGAAACAAAAAGGTTTTATTAGTAAAATTGTCATCTTTTTTTTGGTAATTAAATAGCTAGAAGGGCCAAGACCCATTATATTATAATAAAAAAAATTAAGGTTTAACATAATCCATAGAAAGTATCAAGGGATAGAGTATGAAAAAAAAAACCAAATAGACAAAGCTAAAATAGAACCGTAACACCCCTGATAGAGTTGGAAAGAGACAACTAAAAATAAGGCTATCCCAGCCAAAATGATCCCAAGAACCCAAAGGAAGATCAAGACAGCCTAAACTAGATTGGGTAATATCCAAACCCTAAGAGTAGAAGCATAGACAAATAAAATTCTTCAAAAAAACCTATAAATCAACTCGCCCATTTGTTATTCTTCAACAATTGTCTCCTCTGGAAAGACGACCTTAGGGGAATTGTCAACTTACCAACAATATAAGATATGTTTTATTTTGGAGCTCTTCCCATAGTGTTTTGATTAGATTGTGGTGGTGTTGTAACCACCAATGTTCAAACCCTTGCTAGGCCTTTGTTATTGTAAGGCTTGTGCTTTCACTGATCCAATGCACTCATGAGTTTGAGCCTTACAAATTTTATATGGGAAAGAGGATGCCATTTGTGACCTCACAAGTCCATAGCTCTGGGTCAAAATAATTTCATGTGGAGTCAAAGGGCATGTCATGTCAGCGTCACCAGTCACATTAAAAAAAGTTTATTCTATAATTATAAATAAAACAGATATGACTTGTTTTGAATTTAATAGATTATTATTGATTTTCTACATGCATTATGACTAAAGTACTAATTGATTGCTTGATTGAAAAATATCTATAACTTCAAATGGTTTCACATTATTCAAATTTGAAAGATGTGATCATTCTATGCTTCACATATTATAGGATAATAAAACATTAAATTTCATAAAGTTTTGACCAAATTATGGTGTTCAGACATAGGAGATTTAATATTTTTTAATAATTATATTAAAACAATCATAGATAATTATTTACTTGCCAAAAATTTACAAACCAATGTGGCACATCTGGGTATATGTCCTTAACTTATATTGAAAGTTTCCAATAAAAAATATGCTTGTACTTAGGTTGCTCAAACATACACTTGCCTTTTATTTTTTTCCTAAATTTTTAGTACTATTGCATTGAAATTTTAAATTTCCACCAAATAGATTGATTTTTCCAAAAATAACCAGTAGCTTAAAAAATTACATTTAATTAATTACAAATTATGTTCTTACATATTTTTGAAATTATGTTAATAACCTATTCAATATTTTATGTCAAGTTTCCTAAGTTTATTTTTTTATATTTTCATTGCCACTTAAGGGCCTAGCTTCGACCCCATGATCCTTCACTGACCGAGCTGCTAAAAGTGTACTAGAAGTGACACATTTAGAAGAGCTTTTGCACTAGTGAGTAACGTTTCATGCATGGTTCGCAAAGGCATCCCCCTCTTCTCCTGCTTGAGGGTATTGATTTGGTTGGTGTGAGTTAGTGATAAGAGATATTCGATCCCAGTCTAGTGGTTGTTAGTTCTCAAGAAATAGAGATAATGCTATTAAAAATTTGTCTTAGCACTCAAGGCCATCTTTTACCTTTTTGCATGAGTGTGGTGCTCTAGGTTTGCTAGATTCGAATAAGTTTCCTTGCCTGGAGCTAACCATTTCTCTAGTTCGGGCCTAGCAAATTATAGATGACGCTCCTAAGGAAGAGGGCTCTCTCCCTAGTCAGCAGCTAATTGATCACAAGTACATCTTAATAATGTTTGGGGAAAGGCGATGAGAAGAATCTCCCTCTAATTGATATGCCATTAAATGTGTTAGTTTTTGTTTAGACTTGATTGTTTGTTGAACTTTCTTCCTTGTCTTAGACATCATCTTACATAAAATTTAAGAATCTCTCCTTTTACCACCCATCTTATTTTTGTTAATATTTTACTATTTTCCATAAAATTAAATAAAACTTATTAATTAAAAAAATTCAAAAGATTGTGTGTTATAAAAAAATTAAATCTAAAGAGTGACAAATTATATCAAATTATGTGTTTGAAGGGAAATTGCAATAGCTTATGGATATGTTCTGATTTCATTTAAGGGCTCAAATTACCAGGCAAGGTAAGGTGCAACACATGGATTTTTCTGCACAAACCAAAACAACCGTTCCTTCAAATATAAATCCAATACCCAGTGAAATTCCCTAAACAGACCCAAACTACGGCTGTACGGAACGTTGTATGTGCACTCAAAGCTATCTGGATGAATCCACACCTTACATTGTCCCATTATTTTAAGTATCTATATATCTATCTGGTAGTGAAGGCCATTTCAAATTATTTGCAGTGGCCTCGGAAATTGCGAGGTCACATGAGAAAGTGTTAAAATTTAAATTATAATAATCAGATTCCTTTTTGGCAGAACACATGCAAGCCTGCAACGGCCTTTGAATTCGAGAGACAACACACATCTCAACGTTAACTACTGTCTATATAATTGTATGTTGAACTACTCTTACGTGCTCTTACTATTAGAGGTAAGAGATTTAAGGGAGAGGATAAATAGTAGGGTATCAGATATTCTCCATTCAAAATATAGTATGCTTAACATATAAAAAGCAATGTGTTTAAGATGTTTTCCATACAAAATTCTATTGCTAATGGGATCTATAACAGTTGCAACTTTAACATTTTTATGGTGTCGTTGATGGTACCATCAGCTCTCAGCTAATCACCTAACCAACTTTAAATTTATTTTTCCATCTTAATTTTTATTTAAATTAAATTTAAATTTTTTCCATTTTGTTATCTAATAGCTAGTCACCACAAGTTAATCAAGGAGGAGCTGGATTAGAAGTTAGGGTTGATATGCTAAAAGTCTAATTTGGCATTCTTGTTGTTGCGTGATATAGTGTTTTGGATGAAGAATGCAACGATCCTATCAATTAGGAGAGATGTGATGTCAAATTTGTTTTTAATATTTTTAGGATAAAATATGTATTATATTTCAAAGTAAAGTTGATCAATGAACCAAAATAGTTTGTAAAAAATAAAATTGTAGGTATAGGAAACATTCAATAAACGTTACAAACATTTCTATTAAGCATGTGAACAAAGTTTATCCTCACCTCTCTATGTCCTTCCCTAGGTCTCCTACTCCCTCCATGTCTACGTCTCCCTCTATTCCTTCTTGATCATCTCTCTCTTCTTTTTTTATCTCTCCTCTTCACTCTCACTTCCCTCTCAAGGTCACTACCTCTCCCTTTTCTTTAAAGGGTATAAAGTTTAGTGCATATAAAATATTTATGGTTTATGTTTTAGGGAATATGGTGTAGAATATAAGGTTTAGCGTATAGGTTTGATGGTATACTATTTAGGTTTCAGGGTATTGGTATATGGTTTAGGGTACAAGATTGTGGAAAAAGGGTTTAGGGTACCTATGGTTGACAGTATTTCCCATATTGATACTTCTCCCTATCTTTCCCTATCCCTCTCTTCTCTCTCCCCTCTTTGGGTCTCTCCTAGCCTATATGCCTCTCTCCCTCTTTATCTCCACTCCCTCCTTACTACTATCTCTCTCACTCCCCCACTCTCTCTTATTCTCTCTCTCCATTGTCTAGATCGTCACCTCTCCCTCCCACCCTCTCTATCCTATCTCTAGGTTTTTCCATCCCTCCCTCTCCACCTCTCTACCTCTACATCTAAGTCTCATTACCCACTTCTCCTTATCTCCCTCTATCTATCCCACCCTCTCTCCCCAATTAGGTCTCTCACCTCTCTTTCTCCCTCTAGGTCTCTAACCTATCTATTTATCCTCTTTATCATTTTCTCCATCCATCTCTAACTCTCTCTCTCTCCCCCCCTACCCCTTTCCCTTTCTAAATTGCCTCTTCTCTATACCTTCATCTCTCTATCTCCTATTTAACTAGGTCTCTCACTCCCTACATCTATACCTATCCCTCCATCCCTTATTATTGTTCTATCTTTGTGTTTCTTTGTCTCTCCTCATCTCAAACCATCCACTCTCTAGCTCTCTCCCTCCATTTCTTCCTCTCTCCCTCTCTATCTCCCGCTCCCTTCTTATCCAAATCTCTCTCTCCCTTCCCCACTCACTCTTATTCTCTCTCCGTTGTCTTTGTCATCACCTTTCAATCCCACTCTCATTCTCTACCCTCTAGGTTTCTCCTACTTTCTCTCTCCACATATCCACCTCTCCATCCATTTCTTACTACCACCCGGGCTCTCTCTCTCTCTCTCTCTCTCTCTCTCTCTCTCTCTCTCTCTCTCTCTCTCTCTCTCTCTCTCTCTCTATATATATATATATATATATATATATATATATATCTGTGTGTGTGTGTGTGTGTCACACACACACACACACACACACACACACACACACACACATACACACACACATATACATGTACGGAACGTTGTATGTGCACTCAAAGCTATCTGGATGAATCCACACCTTACATTGTCCCATTATTTTAAGTATCTATATATCTATCTGGTAGTGAAGGCTATTTCAAATTATTTGCAGTGGCCTCGGAAATTGCGAGGTCACATGAGAAAGTGTTAAAATTTAAATTATAATAATCAGATTCCTTTTTGGCAGAACACATGGAAGCCTGCAACGGCCTTTGAATTCGAGAGACAACACACATCTCAACGTTAACTACTGTCTATATAATTGTATGTTGAACTACTCTTACCTGCTTTTACTATTAGAGGTAAGAGATTTAAGGGAGAGGATAAATTGTAGGGTATCAGATATTCTCCATTCAAAATATAGTATGCTTAACATATAAAAAGCAATGTGTTTAAGATGTTTTCCATACAAAATTCTATTGCTAATGGGATCTGTAACAGTTGCAACTTTAACATTTTTATGGTGTCGTTGATGGTACCATCAGCTATCAGCTAATCAGCTAACCAACTTTAAATTTATTTTGCCATCTTAATTTTTATTTAAATTAAATTTAAATTTTTTCCACTTTTTTATCTAATAGCTAGTCACCACAAGTTAATCAAGGAGGAGTTGGATTAGAAGTTAGGGTTGATATGCTAAAAGTCTAATTTGTCATTCTTGTTGTTGCATGATATAGTGTTTTGGATGGAGAATGCGACGATCCTATCAATTAGGAGAGATGTGATGTCAAATTTGTTTTTAATATTTTTAGGATAAAATATGTATTATATTTCAAAGTAAAGTTGATCAACGAACCAAAATAGTTTGTAACAAATAAAATTGTAGGTATAGGAAACATTCAATAAACGTTACAAACATTTCTATTAAGCATGTGAACAAAGTTTATCCTCACCTCTCTATGTCCTTCCCTAGGTCTTACTCCCTCCATGTCTACGTCTCCCTCTATTCCTTCTTGATCATCTCTCTCTCCTTTTTTAATCTCTCCTCTTCACTTTCACTTCCCTCTCAAGGTCACTACCTCTCCCTTTTCTTTAAAGGGTATAAAGTTTAGTGCATATAAAATATTTATGGTTTATGTTTTAGGGAATATGGTATAGAATATAAGGTTTAGCGTATAGGTTTGATGGTATACTATTTAGGTTTCAGGGTATTGGTATATGGTTTAGGGTACAAGATTGTGGAAAAAGGGTTTAGGGTACCTATGGTTGACAGTATTTCCCATATTGATACTTCTCCCTATCTTTCCCTATCCCTCTCTTCTCTCTCCCCTCTTTGGGTCTCTCCTAGCCTATATGCCTCTCTCCCTCTCTATCTCTACTCCCTCCTTACTACTATCTCTCTCACTCCCCCACTCTCTCTTATTCTCTCTCTCCATTGTCTAGATCATCACCTCTCCCTCCCACCCTCTCTATCCTATCTCTAGGTTTTTCCATCCTTCCCTATCCACCTCTCTACCTCTACATCTAAGTCTCATTACCCACTTCTCCTTATCTCCCTCTATCTATCCCACCCTCTCTCTCCCCATTTAGGTCTCTCACCTCTCTTTCTCCCTCTAGGTCTCTAACCTATCTATTTATCCTCTTTATCATTTTCTCCATCCATATCTAACTCTCTCTCTCCCCCCCCTACCCCTATCCCTTTCTGAATTGCCTCTTCTCTCTACCTTCATCTCTCTATCTCCTACTTAACTAGGTCTCTCACTCCCTACATCTATACGTATCCCTCCATCTCTATCTATCCCTCCATCCCTTATTATTGCTCTATCTTTGAGTTTCTTTGTCTCTCCTCATCTCAAACCATTCACTCTCTCGCTCTCTCCCTCCCTTTCTTCCTCTCTCCCTCTCTATCCACCCCTCCCTTCTTATCTGAATCTCTCTCTACCTTCCCCACTCACTCTTATTCTCTCTCCATTGTCTTTGTCATCACCTTTCAATCCCACTCTCATTCTCTACCCTCTAGGTTTCTCCTACTTTCTCTCTCCACATATCCACCTCTCCATCCATTTCTTACTACCACCCAGTCTCTCTCTCTCTCTCTCTCTCTCTCTCTCTCTCTCTCTTATTTGTGTGTGTGTGTGTGTATCACACACACACACACACACACACACACACACACACACACACACACATATATATATATACATGTATACATATATATATATATATATACACGTATACATATATATATATATATCTATACATGTATACATATATATATATATGCATATATATACATATATGTATATATATATACATATATATACATGTATATATATATACATATATATGTATATATATATATATACATATATGTTGGGATCTAAGAACACTGAGAGGGGGGTGAATCAGTGTTCTACCGGATTGAATAGTTTTTAACTTTCTAGACCATGCATATATATACTGGTAAACAAATAAACATATAGTAAGAAGCAAATAAACCATCCACATAAATGAATACCATAACACATAGAATTTATACGTGGAAATCCTCAATGAGGAAAAACCACGGTGGGATTTGTGACCCACAATATCAGTTCACTGGCCATATGAAAAGATATTACATATAATGGGGGCATGCACATGCAGGAAGGCACACTACCTAGAGCATACTGCTCCTCACTAAAGAGTCTCACTAACGACAGGCTTCTGCTAAAGTAAAATACTGAAAATGAACTAAAAAATGCATCTTCTATGCCAAATAGAGTTCCGGTTCTAGCTTTGCTGTGTACCAGTTTATAAACCCTTAACACTACTACTGGTATCTCTTCTCCTCCAAGAAAGCTTTCCAAGCTATCTACATACAAAATGATCTTCATACATATACTTTGCATTATACAGTTCTTCTATATTCTCCTATGTCGCATCCTCTATCTTCTTCAAAATGACCTAGTAGACTGGCCTATATACCCATTACAAACAATATGCCTTATGTCGGCTTATAGTAAATTACAAAAAAAATATTCAATGTTGGCCTCGACAATAATTACAAAATGATTTTGTAAATAAATCTTCCTTGATGTCAGCTTCCTTGAACTATTGATGTCGGTGTCGGTGTAGCCCTGAATGCTTCCAATGCCAGTGTCTGTCAGTATATGCTTCCTAGTGCCAGTGTGTGACTTCCATCAGATCTTGTTGCCATCAATGACAATAAAATGAATCTAATGAGTGTCAATTGCAAACAATCTCCCCCTTTAGCATTGATGGCAACACCCGTGAAAAATGGACTCCTTGTCGGTGTGCTCCCCCTCAACAATATACTCCATCTGATAACATATTCCCTAATATTTTTCACATACATACATACTCCCCCTTTGACATTAATGCCAAAGACCAGTGAAATAATTGAAAGAATATAGTTAGTTTCACAGGAGCTTAGTCATCTTTAGGATTTTCGGGTATGCTTTTTGTAGCAACTGAAGGTATGTATCCCAGCCTGATTTGAAAGTATCAGATATAGATGCAAGTCCACTTAGTAAGTGCGCAAGTGTTTCCTTCTCTTGGATATCTGTCGATGTGGGTTTTGCTAACATATCCATGCATTCTTTCTTATGAACACCCAATGAATCAAGTCTAGGTTTCACCAATCCTCTTAGATTTCTTTCCCTCCTTATGATTTTATCTTTCTCCTTCTCAAAAGCAAAAACTTGGTTCTCCAAGAAAAAAAAATTGTCCATCAACAGATGTAGTTAGTGCAATCAATCCACCAAAAGTGTTAGCAATATTAACCATTTTGTCATATAACTCCTTCAATCTGCTATCTATATTAGTTGTAAGACTTCCTATATAACAACATACTATGTAGATATTTGTACATTGTTTTAAACAAATCTCAATGGGAATAAGTTTGTTTTCAATTTGTTTCTTCCCTGTCTCTATAAGCTGATCAAAAGTTGTTCTTTTTGTTGTTGTGAAATTGTCCAAAGCTTGTCAGTATGCTATTTGTCTGAGAGATTGAAATTTATTTGATATGTGCTCTATTAAAGTCTTTAGCCTATCGAAAGGGTTTTCTCCATCCTCAAATTGACAGTCAGGCATTAGTCTGTGTAGTACAGAGATTGATTGATCAATTAACCCTTTATCTATAGTCCCTTCCTTCAGCAATTTCTGAGTGGCCATCATCATTAATTTTGTTGGACTCAACTCAAAGACTGATTTCTTCTCAACTTGAGAAGTGTCAATTGCCAAAACTCTTGCCGGGGAATCAATTTTACCTACCGGTATGGACACTGTTGATTTTACCTTGTCCATCTCAACCTCTTTTGTACCGGTGGCTTCACCACATGGTGCTATATCAGTTACTGCAGGTGGAGTATCATCCACAATTTCCAGTGTCCTGTACATTCCCTTTCTCTAAATTGGTCTGTGCTAGTACATACTGTACACTCTCTTTAACTGTTGGTTGTGGTTGTGCCAAAATTGGAGTTGAACTTCCCAAAATACCCTTCCCTTTTGATTTGTCAGGAATGGTGGAAGATGTTGCCCTTGCAAATTCTTCTTGAGATGTGAGAACGTCAGGGTTTTTCTGAAAGAATTTGGTCCATCCCTTGTCTCATTTACCACCTCATTTACTCTCCCCATCATAAGACTTATTTGGCGGTTTTTACTACTAAAAATTGTCCTATTTGCAGTGTCTATACATCTTTTCATTTCTTCATTATTTATAGTACCACACAATTCCAAAAGTGCAACTTCTTTGAATTCCCTATCCATCTTGACAGCGTCAAGTCTTCTAGCTTCAAGTTTATTATACAGAGATAAAGGTATCTCCTTCAAAATTTCAATTAAGGCTTTCTTATAGATGTCCATATATAACAAAATGGCCTCTTCTAATTCATTTTTCTCATTCTCTTCTAAATCTTTATAATACTTAGATATATTTTTCAATATTCCATCTTTTGTAATTTCATCAACAAGTTCAGCAATAGGTCATTGTTGTCTTACCAGTTCCAGTATCATCACCCTTCTTCATTTTGCTTGTGGCTACCGGTGTGACTGGTTTCCTCTTCTGCATAGGCTTCTTTACTGGTGGCGGAGGTGCAATAGGCTGAGCTGCCTTTCTGACAAGTATCCTCCTAGGTTCTTCTTTTTTCTTTCTCTACCGGTGGTTTTACCAAATTCTTCCTTTGCACCCTTTTGAAAGCCAAAGGTTCATGATCCTCTAAGTCAGAGTCAGGAGTGATTGGGGAAATTTGAATTGGTGGCTTCTTCACTTTTATAGTACCAACCTCTATCGATTTGGCTACCTGTTTAGATTTGAAGCCCAACTGAGTGTCTATCTTGTGAATCACATCTTGCACATATTCATACATCTTCTCTATTTTATTCTCTCTTCTTTTCCTATTAAAACTTGTTTTTACTTCAAGAGCCTTCTCTCCTACTATACTGAAATGCTCTATTTTATCATCTAATGGGGTATCTAACAACATCTTTGCATAGAGTTCAAAAATGTTGTCATCTACCTCATATCCAAGCTCAGTAATCCATATTCGCCTGGGTTCTACTACTAGTGGATTTAACAGTGGCTTTTCCAACCCCTAAGGCTTATGCCTCAGTTACTGGTAGAATTTCCTGTCAGTGGAGCAATACCCTGTTCTACTAGTGGAATTATCAATATAGATCCATCTCCACTTGGTTCTTCAGATTTTCTAACCAATCTCTTGGTGTGGTCTTGTTGTATTTCATCTACCTTTTTCTTTCCTTTCTCATTATCTTTATCATTATTAGCCGGTTGAGTCTTGCTTCTGCAATACTTAGCAATGTGGCCTATTTTGTTGCATACATAGCATGTAACATTGTTCTTCTGAATTGCTTTGACATATCCGGTATTATTTCTTGACCTACAATTATTAGAAAAATATCCAAACTTTCCACATTCATAACATTTAACATTCATTCTGCAATCATCTGATCTATGACCATATTTCTTGCAGTTTGAGCATTGACCAGGAACAAATTGTAGTTTTGATTTACCTTATTTCTACATTGTTTAGCCATATGCCCAAATTTATTGCAAACAAAACATCTACCATTGAATTTATAAGCATTAGATAGCCTTACCATTTTCCTTTGTTTAGATGAGTTCTGCATACCGGTTGTTTGTTCTTCATTAGCAGTACCGGAGCTTTCACCTTGTACAAATCCAAGTCCTCTAGAATCATCAATTAGTTTTTGTCTTTTCAATAAGTCATCCAATTGTGTAGCACTGATCCTAAATTTTTCTTTATACTCACTTGCAGTAGTTAGATATCTCTCAAAGTAGTTATTTTCCTTTCAAGTTCTTGTTCATTGTTCTGGGAGTGTGCCAAATCAGTTCTTAACAGATTATTCTCAAGTCAATCTGCCACTTTCATCAAATTTTTTCTTTAGAGATATAGCAAGATTGTCTTCCTTCTTCTTCATATCCTCAATATCTTTTGATAACCTCATGGTTAGATCTTGCATTTTATTTTTCATAAGCATGTTTGCTTGACTCGGTTTCTGACATTGTTCCTCAAGAGCATTCTTCTCCTCATCATCTGGTTGTTGTAGAAGTTTTTTCCTCTTGGCTTGTGCAAATGATAACCTTTCTTGCATGATAAGAATGAATTCATTTGTAGAATTCAATTCTTCTTGCAATTTTAGGTTCTTCATCCTTTTAGCATCATAATCTTAAAGAGCCATCTCAAGTTGCTTTTCCATAGCCATGTTCAAAGATTTCGGTTTCAGGATCTTCCTCAAGATATTAAACTTCTTCTAAGGTACCAGGCTCTGATACCAATTGTTGGCATCTATGAACACTGAGGGGGGGGGGGGTGAATCAATGTTCTATCAGATTGAACAGTTTTTCACTTTCTAGACCATGCATATATATACCGATAAACAAATAAACATATAGTAAGAAGAAAATAAACCATCCACATAAATTAATACCATAACACATAGAATTTATATGTGGAAAACCTCAAAGAGGAAAAACCACGATGGGATTTGTGACCCACAATATCAGCTCACTGACCATATGAAAAGATATTACATATAATGGGGGCCTACACATGCAGGAAGGCACACTACCTAGGGAATACTTCTCATCACTAAAGAGTCTCATTGAGTACAAGCTTCTGGCAAAGTAAAATACTGAAAATGAACTCAAAAATGCATCTGCTATGCCAAATAGAGTTCCAGTTCTAGCTCTGCTCTATACCAGTTCATAAACCCTGAACACTACTACCGGTATCTCTTATCCTCCAAGAAAGATTTCCAAGCTATCTATAGATCATTGCATGATATAACATTCGCATACAAAATGATCTTCATACATATACTTCACATTATATAGTTCTTCTATATTCTCCTATGTCACATCCTCTGTCTTCTTCAAAATGACCTAGCAGACTAACCTATATACCCATTACAAACAATATGCCTTATGTCAACTCACAGTACATTACAAAACAGATATTCAATGTCGGTCTCGACAATAATTAAAAAATTATTTTCTAAATAAATCTTCCTTGATGCTGGCTTTTTTGAACTATTGATGTCGATGTTGGTGTCGGTGCTGGTGTAGCCCTGAATGCTTCCAATGTCGGTGTCTACTGGTATATGCTTCTTGGTGCCAGTGTGTGACTTCCATCAGATCTTGTTGCCATCAATGACAACAAAATGAATCTAATGAGTGTCAATTGCCAACAATATATATATGTATATATATATATATATGTATGTATGTATGTATATACATATATATGTATATATGTATATATATATATATGTATGTATATATGTATACATATATGTATATATATATACACATACATACATACATACATACATACATACATATATACATATACATATACATATATATGTAGATATATACATACATACATACATATATATATATATATATCACCACCCTATTTATCTCGCCTCTATTTCTCTACCTCTCCACCTTTCTCTCTTACCCCTCTCACTTTGTAAACTCGATCTCCTCTCTTGTTTGTCTCCCCTCCCCTCCCTATATCCTCCTTCCCTAGGTCTCTCACTCCCTCCATGTCTACCTTTTCCTCTATCCCTTTGTACTCCTTTTCACCCTCGCTCCCCTCTCTAGGTCATTATCTCTCCCTTTGCTTTATATGGTATTGTAATGGTGAAAATTTGACTTAGGGTTTGCAACATAGAAGGGAGAAACCACTAAATCAATTTTACTTAGGATATTGCATTCAAAATAGGAAGGGAATCCACTAGATTCAATCACAAATCAATTAAGGACTAAATGCAAAATGGATTGAATTAATTTTGATCTCCTCTTTTGTAAGTTGAAATACTGAAATAGGTAAAGTGCTGAAGAATGAAGGTAAAACTTAGAAAACAGTGAGCTACAGATGCAGGATTTTCATGTGCACTTGGATCTAAGCAACATAAGCTGAGTTGGACCTAATATTTGAAAAAACTCCTAAAAAGATGGGACCATAGCACATCACAATGGTCCTCTAAAATTTTCACACGCCCAAGGGTGAACGATTTGTCTCTACAAATAAATCTTATCCTCAAGATTGTAGCTTTATACTTATTTCCTACACACAAAAATGAGAAATAGGTTGGGAATAGGGGCTTGCCTAAGTCAAACCCTGATTCAAAATCAACCTTGAATGAAATATTGCAAATACTTGAATAAAATAATCGAAAGGTATACCTCAGATCTATAATAAATGATAATGATTCTTTGCTTCTTGAATGTAATCACATATGTTGTATGAAATGGCATGAACATGACAAAACCCTAATCACATACACATTCTTGCATAGGAATGATATATAATTGCTCCACAATAGATAGATGAAGAATATGTAGCCTTTAAGACCTATAACTGCATGTCTTTGTACCCACAACTAAAAAGAAACTATCTTCAATCTTTTGATATAACCAAGATACACAGCTAATTGGACAAAAAGTATGATAATTACCTATCTCACATTCGACAGTGAGAGTTTCATCAATTTTCACTGACATAAATGATTATAACTATGTTGATTAAATCGTCGTAAATCCAAGTAAATTTTCCTTATTATTTTTATGTTTCCCCTCATCAATAGGATTGAGATAAAGGTCAGAGAGCAAACTGAATAATTCCCAATCTAGAATCTCCTTTGGCACAGTACCTTCTGGTTGGGACAATATTTGATCCGCTATGTCTAAATAATATTCACATACATAGTTAAGTGATGGTTCGGATCCAACCATTTCAAATAAGGTTTTGCCCTTGACTCTCGAAACTCGAATATCTTCAATAAGAGGTAACACTTCTATTACGGGCATTGGACAGGCTTCTACATATTTATTGATAAGATCTCTTTTAGATGTATGATTTCCAACCAAACCTGCTAATCGCAGTGGATGTGTACGAGCATTTTCCCTGATAGAAGCAGTAATACGATTAGCTGCAAATAATGCATCAAATCCATTATCTGTAATAATGACACAAAAATCTGCATAATTCAACGGAGCAGCAAAACCTCCACAAACCACGTTGCCCAATACATCAAATAATATTATATCATATTCGTAAAATGCATTTAATTCTTTTAACAATTTCACAGTCTCTCCTACCACATATCCCCCGCATCCAGCTCCTGCCCCCCAGCTTCCACACAATCTACCCCTCCATAACCTTTATGAATGACATCTTCGAACCAAATATCTTCATAATGATAATCTTTGGACTACAAATTATCTATAATTGTAGGTATCAAAAATCCTATCAGAGTAAAAGTACTATCATGTTTGGGATCACATCCAATCTGTAACACTTTTTCGCCACGTCTAGCTAGCGCAATTGAAATATTACAACTAGTGGTTGATTTACCAATTCTGCATTTTCCATAAACTGCTATTTTCATCTTTTCATCTCCTTTTATTTCTTTTTTATCTTCCGAACTTGTGATTCGTTTGATCTAATTTTGAGTTGAACTTTGCCTTATTTATATTATATAATTGTAGCATGTTACATTGTTTGACATTGTTTTTTTTGTTTTTTTTAGCCCCCTCACATCTTAAACCTCATTCTCTCCTGAGTAAATGGAGGAAGCCAAGCAAAAGACCCTTCCTCCATTCCCAGATCAATGCTATTTTATTCATTAATTTGAAGTGGATGGAACTCCCCGCTAATTAAGACTTAGTTCTCTTTATTCAAATAATAGAATAAAAAAACCAATTGACTGCATGGCAAATGATAAGAGGAGAAGATAGGTTTGGGATTTGATTTGGTTACTACCTCCAAATGAATGCATTTTTTATGTTATATGTGATGTCGTGTATGGTTATTTCAATGAATCAATGAAAAACCAAGGAAATAGTTTTGGAAAGATCCCAATCCTCCCATCGATTCAGTTTGTTCTTTTTTCAAATATCTCTATTTTATTATTAGATTTTGTTATATGTATATAGCAACATACATACATAACATTTGTTATATGTATATACATATACACATAACATAATGTATCGTCAATCACTCATCATTTGATTCATGATAGAAAATCACAATGAATTGAATCCGGTCGATTTTTTTTACCGGGCGAACGACAGGGATCGAACCCGCGCATGGTGGATTCACAATCCACTGCCTTAGAACCACTTGGCTACGTCCGTCCCAAACTAATTGACAGTCTCTGTCTATGGTCATTCCATTTCAAGAAGAATGGTTCTAAGCCTAGAAAATGAACTAATAATGAAACTATTATATTATTAGTTAGTTATGAACTCTTCAGTTCTATTGGCAAGCTCTGACAGGACATCAAAGTGATGCATTGCAAGATAAATAACTTTCAATACAACTCTCGAGCAAGTTCGTTACATTTCTTTATTTGTTTGTTGAAAATAATAGTTTTGGGTATCCAATTTAAGATCTGAGCCGATACTTATTATTATTATTATTATTATTATTATTATTATTAATATGCATCCATGGCTGAATGGTTAAAGCACCCAACTCATAATTGGGAAGTCACGGGTTCAATTCCTGCTGGATGCACAATAAAAGTTATTGTGCTCTGCTCGCAATAACTTTTAGTTTTATGACAGAAAAATTAGACGGAAAAAAGTAGTACCAAACCTTTTGGTTTTGGTACTGCTTTCTTTTTTGCTTTTCAAGGATTGAATGTCCCCCCCAAATGAGAGGGGAAGACTCCTTATATACTTTCTTGTCATCAATTATGTTAATTTTTTGACATAACCTGACATGAAGCAAGATTTCTTGCTCAAATTTGAGATGGGGAAAAGGGTTTGAAATGGACCCCAATTAGGGACGACCATGGCATGGTGTCATGGTCTCAATGAGGACCAAGGCACCATGCCTTGGTCCTACCCCATATTTGGGCCAGCGTTAAGGTGCAATGCAAGGTGGAATGTGATATTGATGCCAATTTTGTATGATACAAGCAAAAATGGGTCCCAGTTAAGTATAGGGATGAGAAGACTAAGGTGATGGCCCCAAATTAGGCCAAAATTGCAAAGGGTGCAATTTTAGGAGGCTACAAGTATAACACTTAAGGTATACAAAACTATTTAGGGAATAGGTTTTAGGTAATATGGTGTAGGATATTAGGTTTAGGGTATAGATTTGAGGCTATTTATATACAGTTTAGGGTACAATATTGATTGGTGTAGGGTTTAGGGTAAATAGGGTTGAGGGTATTGCCCATGTTGATACTTCTATCCCTAAACTCTTTCTCCCCTCTCTGGGTCTATCTCTACTCATATTCCCCTCTCCCTATATATCTCCTTCCCCCGATCTTTCTTATCTCTTTCCCTCTCTTATTCTCTCTCTCGATTGTCTAGGTCATCAACGCTCTCTCCCACCCTCTTCTTGAATGCAAGGTAGGACTGAGGGGGCCTGAGTTAGTCCAAACAAATAATTACAACAGAATATAAATGATTAATGAACAAAACATATCCAACACATGAACACCAAGATTTATATGTGGAAAACCTAAATAGGGAAAAACCATAGTGGGACTCAACTCACAAGAATATATCCATTATATATAAAATGATTACAAAGATAAAGCTAACTTCTCCGGACTTGTACACCAAGGCTAACTGCTCCGGACTTGTAGACCAAGGCTAACTGCTCATGGGACAAGATAAAAAAAGGAGTTGTAAAACCTAAAGCTAATTGTAATTAAGGAAATATATAGAAAAATGATCTGAAAGGAGGGATCTCTTGATCATGAAGCTATCCTTGAGCTCTACATCAATCGACCAATATCAACACACAACTCTGCTTTCAAATGCCAACACTCTTTCTCAACTCTATCATAGTCACAACACAACTTGCATATCATTCTAACACAACTCTTCTTCGCTTCTCACACTTCCTCTAATTTTTGTACTTCACCACATCATTTACACTCTCTCTCATTCTGATTGCTCTAACTAAAAGAACCAACTGCCTTATATACAAGATAGTGTTGGCATATGCACACTCCAATGAGACATTGTATGTGATTGAAGGTTTTGTCATTGATAGAAACCTTGCAATCCTATGGCACCAGCAAAGGCATTATACTGGCATCAGTAGATCACACTCTACATTGGCACTCGGGACACTGACATGGGCATCAGCACAGAAGAAAGGAAGTATACCAACATAGAGGCTAACAGGATTTTTGTTATATTATATTTTGTTTATTATTGTAAAAACTTTGTAAGCCGACTTGGCAAATTGTAAAATGACTCTTATATATAAAAGAGATCATTGTAGACATTTGATATAGGAGATGTAAGAAGTAAGGAAAAATATTAGGCAGACCTATTATGCGAAATATAGATTAAGGGGTATATGTAAAGAATAGTGCAGGAACCAGTACTGAATCTGGCATTGAAGATGTTATTGTAAAGTAGTATAGGATATTGGATTTGTATAATCCTCATTGTAAGTCAGTGAGACTTCCCATTGAGCAGTGAGCTCTAGGCAGTTGGCCTTCCTGCATGTGTAGGCCCCTATTGTATGTAATATTCTCTTATTGGCCAGTGAGTGAATATTGTGGGTCACAAATCTCACCGAGGTTTTTCCCACACTGGGTTTCCTCGTTAAAATCTTGTGTTATGGTGTTCTTTTCATGTGGATGTTCTTGATTTTGTTTATTACATTATTTCTTGCATACCGGTACATTGTTATATTATGTTCTGCATGTTTTAAGTTAAGAAATTCTATATACCGATCAGATACTGATTCACCCCCCCTCTTAGTATTTGTGGGATTCCTAACAATTGGTATCAAAGCTTGGTCCTCTATTTTTAGAAGCCTAACAGCTTGAGGAAGATCTTGACACCGGTAAAGATGGAAAATCTAATGAAGCAATTAGAAGGAACTCTTTCAGACTATGATGCAGAAAAATTGAAAAATGTCAAACTAGAAGATGATTTAAGGGCAGCTCGGGATATCATTTAGGCACTTCAAGAAAATTTTACTATTGCAAGAAATAAGAGAAGAGAACTTTGTGAAAAATTGCAAAATGAGAATGATGAAAAGGAATCACTTAATGATATGATAAGCAAGTTGAAACAAGAGATCATGACAACAAAGAATGAGATGCAGGATATGACTATGCGATTTTGCAAAGAGATTGATGATAGGAAGAAGAATGAAGAAGAATTGACTAGAAGACTAAGTGATGCATCAAATGAGAACACAAGACTTAGCTATGAAAATGACATGTTGAAGATAGATCTAATGCATACTCAGAATGACTCAAATGAATTGATGAGACAAAAAGAAGTCTTAGAAAGAGAACTAGAAACTACAAATCAACATAAAGAAAAATTCAAGAAAAGCTCAGAGGAAGTTGGCACCTTGCTGAAGAATCAAAAACCTAAAGGTGACACTTCTGGAATTGGCTTTGAAGTTGGTGAAAGCTCTGGTACTACAAATACTCAAGATCACATCAAACCGATAAGACAATCTAATGCTTATAAATTCAATGGAATATGCTTTAACTGTAATAAGTATGGTCATAGAGAAAATGAATGTAGATCTAGAAATTATCAAAATATCAACACACCCACCAGTCAATGTTCTAAATGCAACAAAGTAGGTCACAACTCTGAAAAGTGCAGAATGAATGTGAGATGTTATATTTGTGGAAGATTTGAAAATTTATCTAATCAATGCAGAACACAAACCAACATAGGTTATGGAAAAGATATTAAGAAAAATAATGTAACTTGTTATGCATGTAACAAGATTGGGCATATTGCTAAATTTTGTAGAAGTAAAGGAACACCGATAGACAACAAAAGTTCTAGCTTGAAAGGTAAAGAAAAAGTTGAAGAGGTGAAGAAAGAATTCTCTAAACAATGGATTAGAAAAGCTGATCTAAATATTGGGAATACTCCTCCACCGGTAGAACAAACCAATGCTTCACCGATAGAATAGAGTGATGCTTCACTGGAAGGACAAAGCAGTGCTCCACCGGCAAGAAGTTCTTCATCTAATTGAAAAAAATTTCCTTGAGGGTTTGGCAATCTATTAACACATGTGCTATTATTCCCTCGGTTAGAGATAAGAAGTTGAAAATTACTTATTACCGGCAAATAATGTTAAGTGAAAACTTAACCGTCATGCAATTAATGTGGTAGATGGTGAAAAGACACTATAAAATCAATGTTTTGGCTCCATTTCATTTCACCGAGATTTCAAACTTACGAAGAGCATGAAGATTCTTAGCTAAGGCATTTCAAGCAAGAAGCAAGAACACTCCAAGAAATCATCCATCCTAAAGGCAATAAGAGGTATTTAATCATGGCATCCACCTCTGCAATTGAATATGTAGCAAACCCTACTATTGTTGAAGTGATAAAAAGACCTAGGCCCGTATTTCAGTTAGTTCCTAAGGTAGCAAAGAAAGATGATACCTTAGGTGCTTTTTCTCAAATTCCTAAGGGAGTTGTTTATGCTAAAGACTGCAGAATGTACATCCACTGCAACATTGAGGAACTAGGAGATGAAGAAATTAAGACTATGTTTAAAACTGTGATATGTGATAAAACTGGCAATGTAAAAGATGAGCACAAGATCATTGAGACCCTAGGATTTACAGAGATCCTTAGCATTCTGTTAGTTGTGGTGTTTAGAGTCGCCATATTAATTCAAGGGTTCCCCTTTAAAAACCACACCTATCTTATTCGAGGTCTCCCCTTCATCATCTAAGTGTCTATCATCCTTTGAAGAAATTTGGTCAAGTTCGCAAGCTTCCACGGTCATTCCTCCCCTCCCTTTTGAATCGCTTCGAATCATTTCGAACCTCGGTTCGAAGTAGTTCAAAGTGGTTCGACCAAATTTTTCATACTAATACTCTTTCTTTGGCAGGAAGTATCTTTTATCGCGGCAGTCTTCTTTGAAATACTTTGAACCATTTTGAAGCTCGGTTTAAGCCTATTCAAAGTGGTTTTTGGCAAGTATTGACGGCGGGAGTTTATTTTTGGAAGTACGATGCGCCGCCTTTCTCTCAAAGCAATCAATGGTCCCGTCAGCATGTCAAATCAAAAGATTTTATTTCTTTTTCAAGGAAAAGGGCATCATTGTTATGAGTGTGAGTAGACCTTCATTTTATGAATGACTGGATATCACATGAAATCAATTATTATTAACTCATGCGAAAGGGTAAATCATTAATCGAGGCATTTATGCATCGACGCCTCGAGCATGTCAATCCTGATGTGAGGTGATGAACTATCATTATCCGATCTTCCCATGTATAAAGTTCCCCTGTGATAAATTTTCATTCAGTTGCCTGGTAAGTTATCCAAAAAACAAAGAAAAAGGATAAAGGAGAGGAGGTCTGATTTCGGAGAGAAGGAGCAGTTAGGGAAGCTAGAGCAGATTATTTGCTTTTCAATGGAAAACAGGTGATACATTGGCCTCAAATAAGAAAATAAAGTTTCCTTCCCAAGTCACGACTCTTAGGACGAGATCCCATTCCAGGAACAAAGCTTTGAAGCAGCCTAGTTCCCAGAAGCAGAAAATGACATCACCAGAGCGGGATTCAAGTGATAAGTCCCCTTTTCAAGGTGAAGCAGATGATAAAGTCCAATTCATTGAAACACCAAAGACAGATCAACCCAATTTCTTGACTCCGATTAAAGATACTCAGATGATATCAACCACTCCCACTGTTCCTTTATGGTTGTCAAATTCAATCAATAAGAAACGGAGTTTACAACCAGTGGCCTCGCCAGTAAAAGATATTGTCACTAGGTATGCGGCTAGAGGATCTAAAGTAAAGAAAATGAAAACAGATGCTTGTCTCTCTAAAGATCCAGTGACGGGAAAAATCATAGCGGAGGTGGCTACTTATAAATAGAAAAGGGAATCAGGGGAAATTGATGAGGAAGGATTCAAAGTCACTTCTATTGAACTAGGTACCCTTAATAGGAGTACTGGTAATAATTTCTTTAAATTTTCTGTTGATTACATGCTCACTCAATCAGAAAAAGATTCTAAAGAGAAGAAAGAATTGAAAGCAATGGTGGTGACGATGGCCACATACATCAATTCGCTGATTAATTTAGGGCCTAACCCAATAATCCAGCTACCTCAGCCATTCGATCCAAATTCCGCCGAAAGCTAGCAATTGATGAAATAGATGCAAAGGGGAAAATTGCTGTCTGACGCTGTGGTTAGTTGGGTAAATAGCATATTAGAGCAAGGGAATAAGTTTATTTCTGAAATTACTAGTATCTATTCCGAGGGTGAAGCATTGCTTGGGGAGATTCAAACTTTGATACCAGTATGGGAGACAGAATTGTCACGGTGCCAAACCATAGTTTCCCGGGTAGCTGAGGTTGAAAAGTTTGGAGTTCTCAAATTCTTAGGTGAAAACCCCATGAAAGCCGTGGACCCGTGCACATTATTTATCCTGAAAAGTAATATGAGCTGGAAGGAGTCCATCTATAAAGAAGCCATCAAAGAGGTCCAAGGCGTCAAGAATCAAATCAGAGACATGCATAAGGAACTGGTTAAAGACATGAAGATTGTCAACCCCACAGGAATCTTACAATTGGATGAAGGTAGCATGGACATTGAAGTGTTAACCAAAAGTTTCACCGAAGCAGTTGAACAGATTAGAGATAAAGAAACGCCCAAGGTCGATGATTTCACTTCGTTGGCAGGTATAGAATCCATGTTGCGCCTCAATGAGAAGCTGATGCCATGTCAGAGCCTAAAGATGAAGGAGTACAGGTGGCAGAAGGATGCATGTAGAGCCCGGCTCATGAGTTTAAAGAACCCGCACTCACAGGCCACGCAGGAATTCATGTCTACTTTCCAGAGCTGGAAGCTGGTACGACAAACCGTCGGAAATGAGTAGGAAGCCGGCGAATATAGTGGGAACTGAATCGTCACCCGCTGGCATTCTATCTTTTTGATAACTGCTTTCTAGTTTCATAATGGTTTCTTGTATTAACCCGATAGGGTTGGGTTTTAAGGGAGGTCCTTCGGGATTTTAAAAAACGACTATAAATGCTGGGGCATAAAACTGTCTAAAAGGGGGATTAGCAATAGAGGGGAAAAGGATAGCAAGTTAAATATAGTTTTAAGATAGATTTTTCTGAAGTACAGTGATCAAGGATAGTATATGCATGTTTTAGCTTCCAAAGACTTTGTGCATTGAAGTTGGATATACATATATGAAAAATTTCGAGTTATGCTTTGAAACTTTTCGTTCTGAGTGTTGAATTATTATCACTTTGTGGAGATAATTTGGCGATTCAAAATTTCCTTATTGCTGTTGGTTAGTCGTAAGTTCATCTATTTCCTGTTTTGATATATGTTGAAAATCTAGCAGAAAATCCATTCTTTGAGATAGATTTTGTTGATTATATGTATGTGAATCTTTTCATTTGCGATCTATATTTTGTAATTACCTCACTACCTAAGAGTAGTTGAGAGAACCTTATGCACTTTCAGGAAAAAGTGTAATTATAAAAGTTGAATTCATTGTAAATCAGATAAGGGAGCTGTACCTGTAGAAAAATTCAGAGAGGAAGTTAAAGTAAAATTAATACTTTCTCAACTGTAGTGAATGATTCTGTTCTCTTCATAACATTGGGCATAGAGTAAATTAAAAGAAATTAAGTAAGAGGACAATCTGTTCACCAACAGATTTTTGGTGACTCTGCTGGGGAAATCGAGTCCTTTTGAAGGAACCTTAATTTTTAAATGTAATGTATAACCATGGTTCTTCAACATAATGAGGTCTTTCCTGTATTACAACCCAATCTTCGATTTGAAGATACTCAAGAAGACATAATTTCAGACTTAGCGGCAACTACTTGGCGAGAACGTAGAAGTGGTCAACACTATCAGCAAATATTAGTGGTTCTGGAAATAGAGGAAGAAAGAGCCGAGTTCTTGAAAGGAGTGCCGGAAGTTCAGGAGGCTGCTCTTGTAAATAGACTAGCCCAGGCACCCGCAAGACCTTGAACGCACCAGTAGTTTAGAAACTGGCTACTCGTAGATACACAAGAGGGGAAAGAAAAAAGGGAATTCTTGATGAGAACTTTGAGCCCTTGAAAAACCTAAAACTCTTGCCAGATTTTACCGACCCTAAAAAGAAGAAGATTAAATCCCAAAGCAGGCCTAGCTCACCACCAAAGCCTTCTCCCTTCTCACCTCTGGTTCAATCCTTGCTTTCATTGAGTGCCCTTGTTCCAGCCTATATATCAATTCCACCTTTGCAAGTTATACCACCCAACATGGCTGCTAATCAACCTTGGGGACAGAACATAGGTCCACTGAATTTAGGCGTGAACCCTGCACCACTTTCTAAAGGAGCTACTGAAGTTTTACCCAAGTTTAGTGGAGATGGCAAGGTCTCAACAGATGACCACTTAAGCGCTTTTCATTCTGCCTGTGCTGTTATAAGCGTCCCTACACAGGAGGTTGCTGTGAGATTGTTTGTGCGAACTTTGACTGATGCTGCTACTGATTGGTTCAATCATTTGCCCCATCTTTCTATTACTAGTTGGGATGATATGAAAAATGCCTTTGAATATAGATTTAAAACCCCTGAAAATGAATGTTCTCTATTTTCCCAACTCAGTCAAATGAAGAAAGATATGCATGAACCTATGAGAGAATTTGTAGCCAAATTCAATAGATTGGTTCAAAGAATTCTCACGGCGTCAAGACCTAGTGAAGAAAATCAGAAATCATTTTTTATTAATGCCGTTCCAGCAGATATAAGTTTTCATCTTATTAAAGATGCTTGTGCTGATTTAGGCGCTGCTCAGAGGTTGGCTATTCAACTGGAGGATGCATTCATTAATGCCGATAAGTGGAAAAGAGAGGTACATACTCCCGGGACCGTTTCATCTGCTACACCTACAGACCCAGTCTTACAAAAGCTGATGAATGACATAGCAATGATGAAGAGGCAGTAGAATAAAACACATAATCAATATCCTTCCCCTTATCAAGACATTCAAAGACGGCAGCAGTCTCAAAATTTTGGGAGAACTCCCCTATTAACTGCTCCTCAGCCGAGACTACAAATCGAAGAAGCCCCTAAAGAAACAATGTGTTCTCTCCACATGACTTCGGATCATGATGAACGAGAATGTCCTGACTGGCTAAATTGTATTCAGCTAGCAAAGAGTGCTCTTATGGCAGAAGCGATGATTGAAAAAAAAGATGTAGAAAAAGATGAGTCTGGTAGTTACTTCCTAGAATATGAATCTGATTCAGAGAGAGGAGGTGATGTTTTTACAACACTTCAAGAACCTGCCTGCACAGTCATGACTAGAGGCCAACGGAATCAAAAATTCTATCCTGGAAACACCCCAAATGTATCAAATTCTAAAGGTAAGGAGCATGTTCAGACTGATACTATGGAACCTAAGATTTTGTTCAGGGCTGAAACGAAAGCTAGTGCCTCAGCTTTTGACATTGTGGAATTCTATAAAACCTCTTCTATATTCATTTCACCAGCTAAATATTTAAAGCTTAATCCTAAGGAGTTAGACAAGTTGGTTCAATACGTGAAGGGAAGTTCAGTCACTAGTGCACATGTTACAGATAATGTTTTCGAGGATGTAGGAGCTGCTGATGAACCCACTTTTGTATCCGAGAGATGCTCAAAGAACATTGAAGCTACTGCTAATTCTATTCAAAAAGAAACGGATGAGAAAAAGCCCAATCCATTTTATATATCTTTGTTATTAAACGGTCAAAGGCTTAGTAACTGTATTATTGATTCCGGAGCATCAGATAATATTATGCCTCAGCCAGTTGCAAAAGCCCTCGGTTTGGAGCTCACAAAAACTTTTGGGTATTGCTATGCTATGGATGGGAAGCAGGTACCCCTGGTTGGCCAAGTGAAAGATGTACAAGCTGTCCTTTACGCTTGCCCTGAAAAGAGAGTGAAGCTTACTATTCTGGTAGCTGACATTCCAGCTAGCTATGGGATGCTACTTAGCAGAACTTTCTGCAAGGATATAGGTGGAGAAATTAAAATGGACTGGTCCGAAGCATATATTCCTGTAGGAAAGAAGAAAATAAAGTTAGAACCTGAGCCGAAAAATAAATATACTGTGGTACCTTCTGATAATCCCAAAGCACAGATATTATATGAGGAGTGTCAATTCGGGAATTACATCATCTTACCTGAGAAGTCATGTGAAGAGAACACGGTAAGTGCTGAAGAAACCTTGTGGACTTTAGAATTTGATGGAAGTTGCTCGAACTCAGGCTCAGGTGCTGGTGTAGTACTCATATCACCTTCCGGGGAAATTTTCCCTTTCTCTTTTAAGCTGGATTTCCATAATACAAATAATACAGCAGAATACGAGGCGTTACTTCTAGGTCTACAAGAAGCAAAGGGAAAAGGGATAAGGCAGTTAAAAGCAAAAGGGGATGCTGAACTCATTGTCAAGCAGGTGAGAAAACAATTCTCTGTAAAAAATGAGCGACTGAGGCATTATAGAAATCTGGTTTGGGATGAAATTGAGTCATTTGAAGCTTTTTCTATTGAATTCGTCCCTCGTGCTCAAAATACCAAAGCTGATTCTTTAGCTGTCTCTGCATCTTTATTATTACCCCATCCCGAATTCAAAAACAATACTTACAGGATTGAGGTGTTATACAGACCAAGAGTCCCAGATAATATTAATCATTGGTAGGTCTTTAATGATGATGAACAATTAAAAGAATTCATGGCATGTGCAGGAGATTTCGCTGAAATCCTTTTCGAAGGATCTGAACGTGGGGGCAAGCCAATCGGTGAAGAACCAGCGGAAACAGGGGAAGTGATCCAACTTCAAGGGAACAGAATTCCCAAAGGCCTGGTTTCTTTGGAACATCTTTTTGGTAGAAAGGATGACAGTACTTTAAAGAAAGATGCTGGTTCTAATGAAAGTAAAGAGGAACATGACAAGATCAACATTGGAAGTGAAGAGGATCCTAAGCTGATCTCTATAGGCAAAACTTGTTCTGCAAGGGAAAAGAGGAACTTATCTGAGCTTTTAATCCAATATCAAGATGTTTTTGCATGGGGTTATGGTGACTAAAAAAATTTCAGAAATGGTGAATTCGTGCATCACATACCATTGAAACCAGGGGCCACCACCTTCAGACAAAAGCTTAGAAATTACAACCCCAAAGTTTCAGAAGCCATTTTTAGAGAGGTAGAAAAGATGTTGAAGGCCCGTATAATTTACCCAATACATCATTCAACATGGGTGGCAAATATTGTTCCAGTAAGGAAAAAGAACGGTGAAATAAGGATTTGTGTAGACTTTAGAAATCTGAATCAAGCAAGCCTCAAAGATAACTATGCGCTTCCTGCTATGGATCATGTCTTGCAGTCAATAACTGGATCCGAAGTAATGTCGATGCTGGATGGTTACTCAGGATATAATCAGATTAGTGTCGCCCCAGAAGATCAACACAAAACAACCTTCATCACTCCCTGGGGTACTTTTGCTTACAACCGAATGCCTTTTGGTCTAATTAATGCCGGAGCTACTTTTCAGCGAGCGATGAATTCCTCTTTCAAAGACCTGCGAGATAAGATAATTGTTATATATCTTGATGATTTAACTGTCTATTCTAAAAGAAGGAAACATCATTTGAGGGACTTAGAGAAGGTGCTGGAAAGATGTAGACAGCATGGTATATCTTTGAATCCGAAGAAGTCTATTTTCTTCGTTGAAGAAGGTAAATTGCTCGGGCATATTGTTTCTAAAGAAGGTGTAAAAATCGATCCAAAGAGGGTGAAAGCAATACAGAAGCTGGTTCTGCCTACAAATAGAAGTGATTTGAAATCTTTCTTTGGTCAGATCAATTTCCTGAGAAGTTTTGTACCCGAATTTTCTGAAAAGGTGAGATACATGCTGGACATGATGAGCGAGAAACGTCCTTTCAGATGGCGAGAAGAGGGTAAGAAAGCTTTTGAAGATATCAAAACAGCTATCACAAGTGCTCCAATGCTGGTAAGCCCTAATTTTGAGAAAGACTTCATTATTTATTGTTACGCTTCTGAGCATTCTCTATCTAGTATTTTAACCCAACCCATTGATGAAGGAAAAGAAGCTCCAATCGCCTTCATGAGTGTTCCATTGAAGAAGCATGAATTAAATTATAGTCCAACAGAAAAACATGCCTTTGCTATAGTGAGGGCATTGAAACAATTCAGGTATTACATACTGCACTCTCATTTTGTTGTATTTGTGCCCGGGACCGCAGTCAAAAGCATCTTGACTCAGCAAGAAGTAGGAATGAATAAACGAGCGACTTGGGTAGCTAAAGTGCAAGAATATGATTTAACAATCAAACCTACTTCTCTAGTAAGGGGGCGTGGTTTGTGCAAAATGATAGCTGAGAATAGAGATGTGTCTCCCGGTAAATCCGATGAAGCTCATACGGTTTACTGGTCAGTCTAACAGATCCTTGGTTCTCTGACATTGCATATTTTCTTTCATACGGTGAATGCCCATCAAACATGAATTATAAAGATAAACGGAATCTCAGGCTGAAAGCTGCCAAATATGTAATTTCAGATGGTGTTCTATATAAGAGGGGAATCAATGGAACATTTTTAAGATGCGTGGATGCAGAGCAACAAGAAAAATTGTTAAAAGCGTACCATTCTGAGGCTTGCGGAGGACACTTTTCATCCACTGTTACTGCCTTTAAAATTCTCAGGAATTGTTTTTACTGGCCAGGTATGTTCAAAGATGCTTATAAATTTGTGAAAAACTGTGAGAAATGTCAACTTTTTACTGGACGTCCTCAATTAGCAGCATTACCTCTCAGACCTGTAGTAATTGATGAACCGTTTCAACAATGGGGCATCGACTTTATTGGACCTATAAATCCTCCATCAAGCACTGGACATATCTACATTCTAACAGCGACAGATTATTTCACTAAATGGGTGGAGGCAATTCCAACGAAGAAATCTAACTCTCAAGTGGTATGTGAATTTCTGATGGAGCAAATTTTTGTTAGATTTGGTGTACCTCAGAAAGTGGTTTCAGATAATGCCACTTATTTCTCATTAGAGGAAATATCACTTTTCTGTTACGAGCACGGTGTGTCATTGGCACATTCATCAGATTATTTCCCACAGGGAAATGGGCAGGCAGAGTCCAGCAATAAGAATCTAGTGGCCATCATAAAAAAATTGGTATCTGACAATTCTCGAGATTGGCACAAAAGGCTCTATGAAGCATTGTGGGCAGACCGGATCACACCAAAAAGAGCTATTGGGATGGCTCCATTTGAATTAGTATATGGGATTGGAGCTCAAGTATCTTTACCCCTGGAGTTATCAACTGCTAAATTGCAATCGGTCATCGAAGATCAATTCTTTAAAAATTCATTGGAGAAGAGAGTCATGTATCTGCACAAGTTGGAAAATGAGAGGAGCAAATTAGTTGATCACATCACAGAGCACCAGATGAATGTGAAGCGCATCTTTGACAGGAAAGCTCGACCAAGAAATTTCCTTAAGAACGATGAAGTACTCCTGTGGGATAAGAGGAAAGAACCAAAAGGAGCTCACGAAAAATTTGAATCTCTTTGGAAAGGTCCGTTCTTTATTTTAGAAGTTGTTGGTCCTAACACTTTCCGTTTGAGATACCCAGATGGAACAATTCTGCCTTTTACATATAATGGGCAGGATTTGAAGCTGGTCAAATTCTAAGTTTTGATGTCCCCTGCTATGTACATAGTATTTTGTTGTGTCTAGTTTTCTCGTTCTTGTTGTTTTCTTTCCTGTTTGCTGTGTTGAGTCCTATCTCCTGTTTACAACCAGTGGCCTCGCCAGTAAAAGATATTGTCACTAGGTATGCGGCTAGAGGATCTAAAGCAAAGAAAATGAAAACAGATGCTTGTCTCTCTAAAGATCCAGTGACGGGAAAAATCATAGCGGAGGTGGCTACTTATAAACAGAAAAGGGAATCAGGGGAAATTGATGAGGAAGGATTCAAAGTCACTTCTATTGAACTAGGTACCCTTAATAGGAGTACTGGTAATAATTTCTTTAAATTTTCTGCTGATCACATGCTCACTCAATCAGAAAAAGATTCTAAAGAGAAGAAAGAATTGAAAGCAATGGTGGTGATGATGGCCACATACATCAATTCACTGATTAATTTAGGGCCTAACCCAATAATCCAGCTGCCTCAGCCATTCGATCCAAATTCCGCCAAAAGCCAGCAACTGATGAAACAGATGCAGAGGGGAAAATTGCTGTCTGACGCTGTGGTTAGTTGGGTAAATAGAATATTAGAGCAAGGGAATAAGTTTATTTCCGAAATTACTAGTATCTATTCCGAGGGTGAAGCATTGCTCGGGGAGATTCAAACTTTGATACCAGTATGGGAGACAGAATTGTCACGGTGCCAAACCATAGTTTCCCGGGTAACTGAGGTTGAAAAGTTTGGAGTTCTCAAATTCTTAGGTGAAAACCCCATGAAAGCCATGGACCCGTGCACATTATTTATCCTGAAAATTAATATGAGCTGGAAGGAGTCCATCTACAAAGAAGCCATCAAAGAGGTCCAAGGCGTCAAGAATCAAATCAGAGACATGCATAAGGAACTGGTTAAAGACATGAAGATTGTCAACCCCACAGGCATCTTACAATTGGATGAAGGTAGCATGGACATTGAAGTGTTAACCAAAAGTTTCACCGAAGCAGTTGAACAGATTAGAGATAAAGAAACGCCCAAGGTCGATGATTTCACTTCGTTGGCAGGTATAGAATCCATGTTGCGCCTCAATGAGAAGCTGATGCCATGTCAGAGCCTAAAGATGAAGGAGTACAGGTGGCAGAAGGATGCATGTAGAGCCCGGCTAATGAGTTTAAAGAACCCGCACTCACAGGCCACGCAGGAATTCATGTCTACTTTCCAGAGCTGGAAGCTGGTACGACAAACCGTCGGAAATGAGGAGGAAGCCGGCGAATATAGTGGGAACTGAATCGTCACCCGTTGGCGTTCTATCTTTTTGATAACTGCTTTCTAGTTTCATAACAGTTTCTTGTATTAACCCGATAGGGCTGGGTTTTAAGGGAGGTCCTTCGGGATTTTAAAAAACGACTATAAATGCTGGGGCATAAAACTGTCTAAAAGGGGGATTAGCAATAGAGGGGAAAAGGATAGCAAGTTAAATATAGTTTTAAGATAGATTTTTCTGAAGTACAGTGATCAAGGATAGTATATGCATGTTTTAGCTTCCAAAGACTTTGTGCATTGAAGTTGGATATACACATATGAAAAATTTTGAGTTATGCTTTGAAACTTTGCGTTCTGAGTGTTGAATTATTATCACTTTGTGGAGATAATTCGGCGATTCAAAATTTCCTTATTGCTGTTGGTTAGTCGTAAGTTCATCTATTTCCTATTTTGATATATGTTGAAAATCTAGCAGAAAATCCATTCTTTGAGATAGATTTTGTTGATTATATGTATGTGAATCTTTTCATTTGCGATCTGTATTTTGTAATTACCTCACTACCTAAGAGTAGTTGAGAGAACCTTATGCACTTTCAGGAAAAAGTGTAATTATAAAAGTTGAATTCATTGTAAATCAGATAAGGGAGCTGTACCTGTAGAAAAATTCAGAGAGGAAGTTAAAGTAAAATTAATACTTTCTCAACTGTAGTGAATGATTCTGTTCTCTTCATAACATTGGGCATAGAGTAAATTAAAAGAAATTAAGTAAGAGGACAATCTGTTCACCAACACATTCCTAAATTCCCCAAGGATGTGATTAGGATAGTCTTAAGCAGGGTACATGGTGAAATTTTCTAGTTAGATGCAGTCCACAAAATCACCAAGGAAGTTGTGAAAGCTATCACAAGGTTACCAACCACTGATAAAAGGCCAGATAAAACCAAGAAGGTATCCAATGACCTAGTTACAAACCTAACTGGTGCAACATTCGACAAGAGGTCTCTAAGAGTTAATGATGTAATAGACATTAATGTGAGATTTATCAGCATGATATTAGGGTATAAAGCTACTCATGCAAATAGACTCAATTTAGTTTCAAGTTTATGCATTAAGAGTGCTTATGATATGGTCACAGATAATGCAAAGATTGATATATGTGAATGGTTAAAACATGAATTAATTGACAACCTTGGAAAGATTAAAAAGGACAAGAAAGGAACTTTCAGGTTTGGAAATTTGTTAGTATGTCTGATGCTACATATAACAAAACAGGTTCCTGGTATAGGCTACAAAGAACTTGGATATGATATACTGGTAGGAAAATAGTTAATAGAACTATTCAATAACATGGGTGAAAACAAGGAAAACAATATTCATGACTTCTTTCAAGCATTAAAAGCCAAAATGAAGAAAAGGATCAGGTTATCACAAAAGATTGTCGACAAATACAAAGATGAAATATGTTTTGTCATCAAGAAAGATGAAATCTGGAAGGAAGCAGTCATCCCTAGGACAGTTTGGGTGACTGAGATGGGCTATGAAACAGATGATCACATAGTTGAAACATATGCTAAAGCACTTCTGAAGCCCCCAGAGAACCTAAGGAAGAAGTATTTGGTAGTGCAAAACCATTAAAAGCCAAATACAATCAAAGAAAATAGTGGAAAAGGTTGAGGAAGATGTAAGGAAAGGTTCCAAACAAGCAAAAGCCATCAAAGAAGATGTATTGAAGAAAACCGGTATAACAGAGGATGAGTTAGCAGCTCCACAACCTAAAACTCACCTATCACTGGTAGGTACTTCTTCAGGGAGTGACATGCCTGCAACTTTCAAAAGAGTTGTAAGGAAAAGAGATCCCTCACTGGAAACCACACCCTCACCTAGGAGGACAAGACAAAAGCAACAAGAAGTGAGACCTCTGGTAAGAAAGGCCACACCAAAGAAGAAACTAACCCCCAGGAAGAAGAACAGGACAAACAAAGACTTGGCCCCTCTTGATATATTGCTGAATGAAATCACAGAGGAAGGTAAATTGAAGAACATAGAGAAAATATATGACACTCTAATAGCTGATGAAAAAGAACAAGTAGAAAACGGTGTTATATTACATATGGATATGTATAAGAAATTTTTGATGGAAGTAGTCAATGAAATTCCATATGAGCTATTTAAAAGACTAGAAGCAAGAAGACAAGTAGTAATAGAACTAGATAAGAAAATAAAGATTGAAAAGCTACTTGTTGTTTATCCGGTAAACTCACCCAAAGAAATTGATGAACTAATTGCTCAAGCCAATTGGTCAGTATTTTCTACTGCACACTAGCACGTTGCTTTAGTAGTTGGAAGAATTAATGAGGTGACTAAGGAGACAGAAAATGGATGGGACATATTCCTAGTTGAGAAAGAAAAGCAAGAAGAGTATAGGAACCCCAAACCCATAAAAGTTTATTAGAAAGATAGAGACAAGGGTAAAGGTAAAGTTGGTGGACCACCTAGTATCAAGGTTAGGGACAACTTACCCCCACCTCCTTTAATTACTCCACCGGTAAAAACAACAACTATAGAAGATCAACTGGTAGCTGAGAATATGGATGTAGAGGATGATAATCCTAATCCTAAAGTTTTATATACTGTGGATGTTGATACTCAGAAGATCAACATAGTGGTAGACAAAGATACAACTGATAAGACTGATATGGCTAGTGAGCCTTCGGTAGTTGAGGAAACTAATAACACATAGGAGAAACCAGCAGAAGACAAAGAGAAAAAGGCTCCGAAATAGGATCAATAGCAACAGGAACAGGTACATAAGGAAATAGTACCACCAGCAACTAGTGAAGTAGAAAAACCATTGCTTAAAGAAATGCAGACACAAATAGACCTACCAGAGGTCAATACAAGCTTGGTTACTTGCACCAATACTCAGATTGTTGATTCATCATCAGGCTACAAATCAACTAATGTGACTGAGGTACTATTAGACTCAATCAAGAAAATAACTAACTGCAGCTCACAAGCTTACAAAGCAATTGATAATACCATACCAATTTTGAAGGTAATTGCTCCCAACTGTAATATAGACAATAAAGATTCTTTAGGACAACTTGATACACTGTGTAAATATATCTCAGAAAACATTGAGAAAATAAAAGAAGAGTCATTAAAGGATAAAGTAGAAGTTGAAAAACAGAATTCTTTGATGAGCAAATAAAGAAGTGTAACAGAGATTTTGACACACTTCTACTGGAATTATGTAATTTATTGAAAGAGTACAAAAATCTGTACAAAGATATGTGTAAAACAAACTTTTTGATTGTAGATATAGAAAAGAAGATGAGCAAGGTATAGGATAAGATCAATAAACTTGCAGATAGTTTTGTCAACTCACCTGATACACTATTAGTTTTTGAGGAAAAGACAACAAATATTGAAGAAGAATTACTTAAATTAGAAAGAGAGAAAGAAATAATAGTGAATAAGGCAAAGCATTTGAGATCAAAACTAAGTCCAAGATTGGACTATCTAGCACCACTATGGAAGGAAGTATTTGAGGCACTAATATAGGGAAAGAAAACACCGGTAGAGCATTTGCAGCATCTCATCGGTACAGTGAAGAGAATAGAGACAGCAATAAAAGATAGAAAGAAGTTTATGGATAGTATAAACTTGATTTTGGGAGATCTTTTTCAAATTGTAACCACCCAGTTACAAGGTTGAAACTACAAACTCTACTGACATCTTGACAACCTTTGTCATTGATGTCAAAGGGGGAGTAGTGGGATGAGAAAATTCAAATCACCGGAATCATATGCTCAGGGGGAGCACACACATTTTTGGTAACATTTTTTTTGGACTTCACATTTTTGGATCATTTTTGAAATTTCTCATGAGTGTTGCAATCAATGCCAAAGGGGGAGATTGTTGGCATATCCACACTCCAATGAGACATTGTATGTGATTGAAGGTTTTGTCATTGATGGCAACCTTGCAATCCTATGACAACAACAAAGGCATTATACTGGCATCAGCAGATCACACTCTACACTGGCACTTAGGACACACCAGCACCAGCACAAAAGAAAGGAAGTATACCGATACAGAGGCCGACAAGATTTTTGTTATATTATATTTTGTTTATTATTGTAAAAACTTTGTAAGCCGACTTGGAAAATTGTAAAATGACTCTTATATATAAAAGAGATCATTGTAGACATTTGATATAGGAGATGTAAGAAGTAAGGAAAAATATTAGGTAGACCTATTATGCAAAATATAGGTTAAGGGGTATATTTAAAGAATAGAGCAGGAACCGGTACTCAATCTAGCATTGAAGATGCTATTGTAAAGCAGTACAAGATATTGGATTTGTATAATCCTCATTGTAAGTCAGTGAGACTTCCCAGCAATGAGCTCTAAGCAGTTGGCCTTCCTGTATGTGCAGGCCCCTATTGTAAGTAATATTCTCTTATTGGCTTGTGAGTGAATATTGTGGGTCACAAATCCCACCGAGGTTTTTCCCACACTGGGTTTCCTCATTACAATCTTGTGTTATGGTGTGCTTTTCATGTGGATGTTCTTGATTTTGTTTATTACATTATTTCTTGCATACCAGTACACTGTTATATTATGTTCTACATGTTTTAAGTTAAGAAATTATATATACCGGTCAGATACTGATTCACCCCCCCCTCTTAGTATCTGTGGGATTCCTAATAGATAGATCATCAAAGCTTAAAACAAGCCGGACTGAATCAAAATATACTTTCTGAACCAAATATACATTGATCCACTTCAAGATAATTATAGGACCAAAAAACATCTTCCAAAGATTAATTCACTAATTCATAATGATTGAATCCTAGCCAACAACATATCTACATGCTACATAGCCATATAAGCAATTGCCAATCAAAATATACTCTCCAGAGTAAATAACTCAAACTTGGATCTCCACAAGCTACATTGACACCTAAAAATGTTTCCATAAATCATATCTAGACCTAAGGATAGGTCAAACATAGAATCTCACAACTAGCAACGAACAATACCACAACACTCTGAGAACACAAAGATGTTTTTGGACCTCAAAACCAACATATTCATGACACCAAAATTGTATCCAATGAAGATAACAATAATATTCAACACCAACAATAGATTCCGAACCCAAGCACTTCTGGAATAACCAACAAAGCAACTACACAAACAACAAAATAAGATAACTCTAAACCACATATATTTTGAACCAAACTGGAACGATATATTTGACATCAATGACAACCACAACAACACATCAACTCATATTTCTAGCACCTCTCTCTCCTCTCTCTAGGTTTTTTCATCCCTCAATCTCTACCTCTCTACCTTTTCATTTAAATATCATTAACCACCTTATCCTTATCCTACCCATCTCAAACATAGATATATATATCCCCTTTCTAGCTCTATCCCCCATTTCCACCCGCCATTACCTATATCCCTTTATTTACTCTCTCCTTCTCTTCTCTCTCTCCCCTCATGTCTCTATCTCCTCCTTTTGTAGGTATCTCATTTCCTCCATGGCTGACTCTTCCTCCATCCCTTCTTACTCATGTCTTTATTCCTTTGTCTCTACTCATCTCCATCCTTTTTTTCCTCTCTTCCTCTCTACCTCTCCCTCCCTCCTTACCCCATCCCTCTCTCACTTTCCCACTCACTCTTATTCTCTCTCTCCATTATCTAGATCTCCTTTCTGTCCCTTCCCCCTCTCTCTCCCATCTATAGATTTATCCTTCCCTCCCTCTCTATCTCTCCACTTCTCCATCCGTGTCTCATTACCCACCTCTCTCTATCCACCTTATCTATCTCATCCCTCTTTGTCCCTCTCTAATTATAGGATATATAGTGTATGTTATAGGTTTTAGGTTATAGAGTTGATGGCATAGGTTTTAGGGTTTAACGTTTAGGGTACTATTGTTACGTTATAAAAATGCATTGATAGAACACTAGCACCAAGTAATTCTAGTGAGTTATTGTCTACATTGGATCAATTCTCTTTTTCTATCTCTCTCTCCCACTTTGATTAAGGCTTATATTTTACAATTGATGTTTTATGATGGATAGATAAGTTTTTTCCTTTCACTCCTTTCCTACCTCCTCCAATCTCTACTAGTACAATTCCTGTTCTCTCTCCCTCTATTTTCTCTCTCACATCTTCACCCTCTCTAATTCTTGCTCACCTTCTATCCCTCTCTAAATTTCCTTTCTCCGTTTAACCCTTCTTTATTAAATTTCATCTCTCTCTCTTTCTCTCTCTCTCTCATCTCTACATTTCTCTCCCTCCCTCTTCATACATGTATCATTATCCACCTCTCTCTATCCACTATATCTATCTCACTCCTCTCTCTCATCATATAGGTCCCTCACCTCTCTCTCCTCCTCTAGGTATCTCACTATTATATCGAGCTCATTTTTATTTCTCTCCATCCCCTCTTAAACCACTCCATTTATGATCTCTCTCCTTCTCTTGTCTCTCTCCCATGACCTATCTATCTCCTCCTTCCCTAGGTCTCTCACTCCATTGATGTTTACCTCTCCCTCAATCCCTTCTTACTCCTCTTCACCTTCCCTCCATTTTATAGGTCATTATATCTCCCTCCACTTTATATGGTTTAATTTTTAAGGATTATAAACTATTTAGGTTATAGATTTTAGTGAATATGGTGTAGGATATAAGGTTTAGGGTATAGGTTTGAGTGTGTTGGTATAAGGTTTAGGGTAAAACTCTTTCTCCCCTCTCTAGGCCCCTCTTCTACCATATTCATCTCTCCCTCTATATCTCCAATCCCTCCTTACCCCTATCTCTATCTCCCTATTCAACTCTCTCTTATTTAAGATTTCCCTCTCTTATTCTCTCTCCATTGTCTAGGTCATCAAATTTCCCTCTCACCCTCTCTCTCCCCTCTCTATATTTTTTTCATTCCTCAATCTCTACCTCTCTACCTTTTCATCCAAGTCTCATTACCCACCTCTATATATTCCCCTTTATCTATCTCACCCTTCTCTTTTCCTAATTAGGTCTCTTACCTCTCTCTCCCTCTCTCCCTCTCTAAGTCTTTGACCACTATATATGTTCCCTTACTAGTTCTCTCCCTCCCTCTCCACCTCTATCTTCCCCCACCTTATCCTTATCCCTTTATGAACTCTCTCCTTCTCTTCACTCTCTCCCCTCATCTCTCCATATCCTCCTTCCTTAGGTCTCTTGCTCCCTCCAAATCTACCTCTCCTCATCCCTTCTTACTCCTCTCTCTTTTTTCCTTTGTCTCTCCTCATATCCTTCCTTTTCTACCCCTCTCCCTCTCTACCTCTCCCTCCCTACTTACCCCATCATTCTCTCCCTTCCCCACTCACTCTCATTCTCTTTCTCCATTATCTAGGTCATCACCTCTCTCTCTCTCTCTCTCTCTCTCTCTCTCTCTCTCTCTCTCTCTCTCTCTCTCTCTCTCTCTCTCTCTCTCTCTCTCCCATCTATATGATTCTCCTTCCATCTATCTCTACCTCTCTACTTCTCCATCCATGTTTCATTACCCCCCTCTCTCTATACATGTCTCCTTTGTCTGAATAAGTGTGTTTAGAGTGTCAGATAAGAGATGCGAGCAATTTTTTCTACCAGTGCATTTTGTGTGTTTCAGATTTGATTCTAGAATGCTTGAAAATTGATAAAGCCACATTTTATGTATGACTTATCATTGCAAATTATAACCATTTATCATTAGGTCATAGATCTAACAGTGGATATGTTGTATTCTTTATTTACCCTAAAAGGAAACCCTATATTATAAGGACATTGTCTTATATCTATGTAGCATGATATGTTATCACGGTTTGATAGTTGTTGAGTTACCTCTAGATCTCCATTGTTGATACTCCTGTGAGAAGCTTGTTCTGCAAGTAAATTGTAATATTTTATTTATTTATGAATAATATATTGGATGGATTTTAAAGTGCGGAGTTTTTATAGTGAAAGGGTTTTCCCCGCACAAATTATTGTGTTGTGTTATGCATGCAATTTATGTTTATTTTTGTTAAGATTTTGTAACTGTTTTAAAAATATATAAATTTTTTGGATTACCCTCCTCTCAAAGTTAGCATTGGAGGTTGTTCTACTACTTAACTTCCTTACACTTTATTCTATTTGAGTTGGTTTTGTTGAGAGACCCATCAAAAATATTCTTGGAGAAGGTTTCCTCTTTCTAGGTCATTTTGTTTAACCTTGGGATATCCCTGCAACCCAATCTAGTGACCCCACCACACCTTTCCTTGAGCTAGGGAAGGATTAGTCCCTAAGTGCCAATTGCACGATATCCAAACAATGTAGCCAATGAGTAAACATGGTTGATAAGATTTAAACCTTAGACCTACATGGGATAAGCTTAAAACCTTAGCACAACCTAACCAAATGTTTGAGCTAACAATTTTCCTCTTCTAGATCATTGTTATCAAGTAAACACTATCATAGTCTCAATGTTTGTAGGTGTGTCACTGGATGTTATTGAATATAATGAGGTTATGTGCAAGTTGATGAAGTTTCTCTTTGAGAAAACATCTTTGGTGGTTTAGATGTTGTATTTATCTCTATGTTGCTAGACAAAAACAAATTGTCACAAAAGGGTGCTTTTGTTATTAGTAATCAAGTAGTTATGGGGCTTCTAGGCCCCTTTCTTCCAAGAATACAATGTAAAAGTGAAGGAAGTGCATGGAAAGTGAGAAGATAGAACTATATGCTTTCTAAAACAAGTTGTAAGGATCGAAATGCTTAGTGAAGTAGATTGCAAGTTTCTCATTGATTTGTGGTTTGAATCATGTGCTCATCTAGTTCTAGGCCTCCTTTTGCTCTATAAGGTTCTATACAATGGTAAGTCTATTGTTGGGGACTGTTGAGCATTTAGGCTAATTTTATTCTTATGGTTCTTAAATGTAGTCAATAGATAGTTGCATAGTTAATTTTTCAATTTCTATCCATCATTCATGTGAATGAACATACTCAAATTATGCATTATATTTTTTGAAAGCAATATAACAAGAAGATTCCAAGACCATAATTTACCAACAAAAAAAAATGAAAATATCATGATTAATAGTAAATTAAAAATTTTGAATTTTGAATTTTTTCTTATAGAATCAATGAAAGAAAATTACATAGGTTTAGACAATTACAAATCTGCCAATAAATAAATTAAAAAGAAAACAAAATATCACCACTAATCTTACAACCCAAAACCAACTCATAAACCTCATTACAAAGGATGGGCCAACCTTAGACCACACACACTATGCAACATATTAAGCCTAGAGAATGTTAGTCAACTCTAGGTGTTTAACACTTTTTAAGTCTATAAGTGTATTCTTAGTGTGACCACACACCTTAAGCAACATATCAAGCATAGAGAATGTTAGTCAACTTTGATTGTTTAACACTTCTAAACTTAGAAGTGTAAGCTTAGTGTGTGTGATTTAAGCCATTCCCAAAAGACGAACCTTATACTCTAAACAATAACATACAATATTATCCAAAAATTTTGATAGGTGATAATGTGGTTCATAGTAGTCGAGCAGGCGGGAAGGAAAAAGTTTGAACCTACGAGACAAAACATGTACCAAACCAGTAGCAGCGGATGGCAAGAACCAGGCCAATGGAATTCCATGGGCTACAAGAATTTTCAGTGGGGTTATTAGAGGAACAAGCATAGCTGGAATACCCAACAACATCAAAGACCCCCATTCAAAAGACTATCCAAACAAAAGAAACCAATATTTGATATCTACAATGGCTATTGTTCTGAACATTCACAAGATCTTGTTAGGGGAAAACGGTTTCTAGACCATTTGAGAAGTCATACCAAAGTGGATTTCAAAAGTACAAATATACTGATATGCAAACCCAAATTCCTCTCCTATCTGAACAATATTCTGACTGCAGGGAGCCGAGGTTTTTCAGATTCCACTCTTAGAGTTCTCTTCAACCCAAAGTTTGATAGTGCAGGGAGCTGAGACTTTTCAGATTTTACTCTTAGAGCACCCTTTAACCCAAAGTTTGATAGGTAGCCTGGTAAATACAGAATAGTTGAGGAGGTCCCCCTTCGACCATTTGATGAACCCTAGAGAAAAATAAAGTTGAATGAAGAATAGATTGAACAACGATCAAAAAGAAAGATAATGCGACCACTCCTGAACCAAGTCATCTTCATAAGCAGTACAAGGTTACTCTCCTAGACCATGTTATTATGCCTCAAATTTCGTATCTTTGAGAGAGAGCACTTGTTGGTAAGTTTTAGAAATCTTCTCCATCATCTGCTGATTTATTGTCATGGGCTAAGAAATGTTGGAAAGGGGTTAAGGAGATTTTTACATTGATAATGGATCAAGATTTTTTATTGCAATATTTCGATCAAAAAATTCTAGGGATATGGTCCATAAGTTTAAGGGTTGGTTTTGTAAGGGTTTTGGTCTTTTCACCATCCCATGGGTACTAAATTTCAAGATGGATTCTGCAATATGTATTTTTTCCCCCTTCTAGATCTCTTTTTTGCCCTTGCCTTTGGAATACAGAGATTCTTTCCCATGTTCCAATAGGTCACTACAATGGTATGAGGAGCTGGATGTGTAGAGATCACCAGATAATCTAGGCCAAGTAGCTAATGATTGGCTATGCCCAATTCTGGCAGTTTGGTGGTATGAGGAGCCCAAGGTGCAAAGATCACTAGACAACTTAGAACAAATTACCAATGAAGTGTTACATTCGGTTGGCTCCCAATTATTTGATGAAATTGTTGAAGATGTTTTAAATGAGGATGATCAATTGTTCCCAGATCACTTAACAGTTATGCCAATTGTGTTTCTAGATTCTCATATTGACATTTTGCCTAGTAATATGGAAGTAGAGGTCAACAATTACCAAACAGATTGTGAAATCCAGCAAGATCCTCCATATGATTTCTCACAATCTCTATCAGTTTCCCAATCACCTCCTAGTCTTTCTCTACTATCTAATCCACCAAAACCAAGAGGGAGAAAACCAAAATTAGCTAAATTGAAAGAGGAAATAGCAACTGACATTCAATCCACTTTAGATGGTCAATTTATTGTCATTAAAAGGTCGAGGAGGGCATGTTGTTTTCCTCGCCCTCAATGAAAATCATTTCATGGAATGTCTGACAAAAGAAATCAAATTAAGCACCAGCTTGATTTGACAACAACTGATATTGTTATGTTGCAAGAAACCAAAACATCCTAGGATACTTTTCAGAACACTATTCACAAGTGGACAAAATGGAAATCATTGTATGTTCTAGCTCGGGGAGCTTCAGTAGGGCTTATAGCTCTTTGGAATCCTAAAACAGTAAATGCAGAAATAGTAACCACAAGTAATAATTGGCAGTTATTGAATATTCAAAACTTTGATCTGTCTTTCAATCTATTTAATGTTTATGGACCCACTAGTACACTTGACAAAAAGAGGCTCTGGAATACAATAGAAGCAGTTATTAATCAATTTATAGATCATAACATTATTGTGGGAGGAGACTTCAATGTTATTGTCTCCCTTCAAGAAAAAAGAGGGGGTATTTGTCCTCCATTAAGGACTATTGAATATTTTGTAGGTTTTATCTCTGATAATGCATTAACAGATACAATGCCAAAGAAGGGTTTTTTTACATGGACAAATAGGAGAAAGAAATTTTCACAAATAGCTAAGAGATTGGACAGATTTCTCATTTCTTAACAATAGTTGTTACAAAATTATCAATTTGAATTAGAGATTCTCCCTCTCATCTGCTCAGACCACTTTACTTAGTATCTCCCCTAAGACTTCACCTTATGTGCATCGGATTTCATTCAAATCTGAAAGGATGTTGTTCAGACATCCTCATTTTTTTCCCCTACTTCATCAATGGTGGGTGAGTGCACCATTTCATAATGGTAATAAAATGCTTTAATTTTACAAGAAAATGCAGTATGTTAAACCTCAAATCAAAGTATGGAATGCAATAGTTTTTTAGAATATTTTTCATGAAAAAGATATGGTGGCAAAAGAGTTAGCAAAAATTCAGGATCACATCATTATGTAGGGCATGGATAATGCCACGGATGATAAGAAAAACATCTACAGACAACATGGGAAGAGTTATATAAGAGAGAGGGATTCTATTGGAGGCAAACATCTAGGGAACTCTAGTTGAAAGAAGGAGATAGGAATACAAAATTCTTTCATGCGTCAGCAAAAGAAAAAAGAGTGGCCTCTTCAATATTTGAGATTAATGATGCTATTTCAGGTGCTAAGCTGACAAACCTCTAGAAATTCAAGATGAAAAAGTGAATTTTTTTAAAAATTTGCTTGCTCATCCCCTTGTTAGTAATATGCATTTGGCATCTAAAGAACAAGAAGTCTTAGATGTTATCAGAAATATCATCACCCAATGTGACAATGGGGATCTCATGAAACCATTCACTCTTGAAGAAATTCGTGGAGTGGTGTTTTCACTTGCCCTGGATAAAGCCTCGGGTCCTGATGGATATACGGCCCTTTTATTTCAAAAGTGTTAGGATGTTATAGGCTTTGAAATATTGGTAGCACTTGAAGAGTCAAGAAGTGATTCAATTTTGAAGATGTTTAATGTAACTAATGTATCAATTCTGCCCAAGGTAAGAGAACCAAAAACGTTTGCAGAATTTAGGCCTATCTCCTTGTGTAATACAATTTATAAAATCCTTACTAAGGCCATTTATCGAAGATTGCAAAAACTCATTCCAAAACTTATTTCACTTGAACAAGGAGGTTTTGTCCCTAGGAGGGAAACTATGGAAGGGGCATTAGTTGCACATGAAGTTCTCCATTCTGTTAAAACCACCCAAATTCCATCTTTAATTGCTAAGCTTGATATGATGAATGCCTATGATAGGGTAAATTGGAATTTTCTCTTAAAAGTTCTCCACAAATTTGGATTCTCTGAAAAATGGTGCAAGTGGATTAGAGCATGTATTTCGGGACAATTCTTCTCAATTATTATCAATGGGACACCTTCAGGTTTCTTTGCAGGTACTCAAGGTGCTAGGCAAGGAGACCCCCTATCCCCTTTATTGTTCATCATTATGGCAAAAGAGCTTAGTAGATTAATCAAATTTAATAATGAAAAGGGCACTTGGCAGGATATCCACATTCTCAATACTTCCATTTTAGTCACACATACACTATTTGCGGATGACACTCTTTTATATGGAAAATCCACTATAGCAGAGGATAATCATATTAAGAAAGTTTTGGAATCCTTCACATCAGTATCATGACAAAAAATTAATGCTCAGAAATCAAAGGTATTTATTTTCAACACAAGATCTATAGTTAGCAGAAAGATCATTTAAAGCTTGGGATTTAATCTAGAAGATTTATCTTGTTCGTACTTAGGTATTCCTTTATTTATGGGGGCCAAAAATAATCTTATTGAGAAAATGTGCTTGAAAGGATTAAGTCTAGAATTTCAGCTTGGCGAATTAGATGGTTGTCTCTCTCAGGCTACATCCTTCTTATCAAAATTGTTTTGGCCTCCATACCTAACTATTATATCTTTGTTCTTAAGGCACCAAAATCAGTTGTCATGAAGATTCAAAAATTATCAAAAGATTTTTATAGAAGGGTAATCTCTCTCAAGAAAAGAAAATTCCATTAATTTCACTTACCAATATGACACATGGAAAGGTTGTGGGAGGAGTAGGACTACATGATCTCACCAAATGAAATAAAGCATTTCGAGGTAAATTGGTTTAGAAAATGTACTTCAAACCTAATGCAAAATGGTGCCAAATCATGCAACTGAAGTATCTAGATTCTTCAAACCCTTTGAGAACCCTCACCATTGCTAATCCTCCAAATGGATCTACAATGTGGAACTTCATGATGTCCTCCAGAGAACTGGTACCATGTATATTTCTTGGCAATTTAATAATGGGGAGTCAATTCATTTTTGGAATGATTCATGGAATGGACATCCTCCACTAGCACAATGTCAACACCTGGAAGGAATAATTCCTATTCTTACTCATGCATGGGGTGAGAAACTTATTGATTACATCAGTGGAATTGAATTACATTTAGGAAAGGCCATTTGGAAAGATTTTTTGCATGTTATTACTAATGAAAATCAAAAGAAAATGTTACAAAACCTTTTGTCTTAGAGGATTGTATTTATTTTAGATAATTCTGATAAAGTTGTTTGGGCTCCATCCAAACAAGGTGTATTCTCAGTTTAAAATGGATATGCAGCTTTACAACATATGATGGATCAGCAACAAAACCAAAGAGCATTTAATTTTTGTTGGAATAACAAAGTTTTTCCTAAAGTAGGTTGTTTCTCTTGGTTGACAATTTAAAAAAAGATCTTAACTAGTGACAGACTAGTCAAGCTGCAAATTTCCCAACCATTTTTTGTGTTCTGTGTAATAAGGAAAGTGAAATAGTTGATCACATGTTTGATCAATGTCCATTTGCTCAACAGTGTTGGTTCTTTAGTTTGAACAAATTGCAAATTTCATTGCCTTTACCAAACACAATATGGGATTTGTTTCAGTCATGGCCTACTATGTTTATCTCCTCCATATTTTCTTGTATTTCGCACATCATTCCAACAACAGACATTTGGTCCATCTGGTGGGAAAGAAATAAAAGAGTCTTTAGGAAAGTGTCTCTGACTGTTGATAAATCTTTGGAAGTTATAGAGAAATCAATTTCTGATCTAGTAAATGTTCATGAGCAATCCTGTTATAACATTTCTTCACTATTTTCGTCATGGGATTCTTCCATTATCAAAAAATGGAAGCATATTTAATCACTGTCTAACTCCAATTTTCCATCTTCTAATAAATTTAATAAGGTTGATAGATCTAATGTTTCATGGCAACCTCCACATCGAGATTTTGTCAAACTTAACTTTGATGGGTCATCAAGAGGGAATCCAGGTGACTCAGGGGCTAGAGTTTGTATTAGGGATCATCTGGGTAATTTAAAAGCATGCAAATCTTTTTTTTTGCCTCCAGAAACTAACAATATGGTAGAGGTGCAAGCGTTATTGGAAGGATTGATCCTTAGAAAGAAATTGGGTTATTTAAAAGTTCATGTTGAAGGGGACTCCTTTCTTAATATTAATAAATGCATACAGAGGAAAACATTAAATTGGAGGATCAATTAAATTCTCAGACAAGTTTGGAATCTACTAGATTCATTTGAAGCATTTCATATCTCGCACACGTACATGGAAGGTAACAAGATGGTGGATATACTTGCAAACATGGGCTATGATGGGCTTGAAATTGAATCAATTAAGGATGGATATGATTTAAAATAATTTCCATTATTAAAAAACATATTATGTGATGAGATTTCATGTGTGACGAGACAAGGTAACTATCATATTTAATCATTTAAGTTCTCATGATAATTATACTTGCAGGAATAAATACAAACCAAGGTGAATTAATCGCTTAGCATGGTTGCATGTGTGATATGTCTTAAATAAGTCAATCACCATCTTCACATAAATGACTTATATCCTTGGCACATGTGAAATGTAAATTGAGGACTTCTCGTACTTGGTAAAGCAAAGTTTCCACATGCGAACATTATTTGCAAGCAGATAAAGATATTGGAATTAAAACATAGGTGGATGGGTTGGCTTTTAGGCATCATTTCCTCCATTTCAAAGGCATTCTTCCCTCACAAGCTAAGTTGGTTTGTGTACAACATAGGTTTTGAAGAGTAAGGAAAAAATAAACAAAACAACATAATAGGGCTCGTTGGTTTCAACAGAAGGAATAATGCAAATGGATGATACTTGCGCAACGTAGAGAGCACACGGAGTATATGTCACGCAATTCCAGAGTCCACTTAGCGATGGAAGAGTGGGAGAGACCCTTCTCAGAGAACATCACAGACGTATTTTTGGGACAGTCTTCCACATTCAATTGTACCAGATCAGGAGGAGCATCAAGCAAGTGATTGATAAAGAAATCTTGTTTCCTCAGGCAAGATGGGTCATATTCCCATCATAGCTTATCTCTATTTTCTTGTCTAATGCGTTTGCTTTGCTTCAATCTCTCTCAATGCTTGAGTTAATTGTTGCCAAAGTTGTCAAGAATGAATTTCTGCCTGGTAATAAACTTCTGCTAGCAGTCGAAAGATATGATTTATGGGAGGGTAACGCACATATTGGGGGTATTTTCCCGCGGTATTTTATTCTATCCAGGCATGTCTTTGTGTCAATCTATGACACCATTAAACACATGTTGGAGATGTAGAATTTTTCATATATCCAAAGTGCTTTGGATAGGCATCGTAGGGAAATTGGGCAGGAAATAGTTACCTTGATCAAGAAAAAGACTAATGCCTTGTTAATTATATTGAATGCGGAACTCCTTGAGGTGAATCCACATCCACAACCATTAGTGTCAGATTTAAATGTTGCCCTAGGGCCTGTGTTATCGCAGGGTTCTAATGAAGCTGCAAGATCTGCTCAAATTCCACCTACGGTTGACAGGGGCACAGTGCAAGAACAACAAAATGAAAACGTCCAACCGATGGATGAGTAAGGCAGAGGGTAAAATTTTTGTTATCCATTTTGATGATTATAAATATGGATTATTGATGATTCTACATTTCGAAACTTGCTGAGAATGGCCATGTTGCAAACTTATAAGTCTATGTACAGAATTAACTGTTATTCAAGTTAATATTTTTTGGATTGTAGCAAGATTGAGACAGATATGTAGTCTTGCAGCCAATTGCAAAAATTGGTAAACTTGGTTTTGTAAGAATGATATTTATATCATATCATTAGTTTAGCTTCATTAGGTTAGCATTAGTTATTTAGGGGATTTCGATTGTAATTGAAGCTATAACCGAAAGTTTTTTTGTTTTCGGTTCTTTCCTGCTGATATGCTTGTCGAACCAGATTTTTGTATCTTATTATTATATAAATATATATGTAGCTTGCCACCTTGCCTTAAAAAAAAAAAAAATTTCCAAAAAAAATTAAAATTAAACAAACTATGACATCATAATAATCAATCACATACAATGTTGGAGCAAAAAGCAATAACAATGTGCAACTATCATATTAGAAATCAATAACAACGTGCAATAGAAACCAATAAATGTGTGCAACTATGCACATGTGAGATGGCAATTCAAGGTGCACCAAGCTTCAATTCGAGTCGTTGGGAGGCCCTGTAATTGTTGTTTATTCTGTAATCCCAACTTACAATCCTATAGGGGAAAGGACCCAGTAGTTGTGCACCCTAACTTCGCGCTTCTCAAAATCCTACTTGGAAATTTCAAATCACTCCGATTTTTTTACAGCAGCTTACTTGGCAAGTCCCCTGCTTATAACTAAGGTTTCAGGACCACATCATCAAATATGATGCCACATCAGCATGCTTTTTGCCAAGGCGTCCAAAACAACCCCCAAAAAAAGTGAGACCAATAGGCGTGCAAAAGAAACCCCAATAGTTGTGCAGCTAATGTGGCATCACCTGATTGGTTACTTTTTACAATATTGGTACATTTCTTAACAACTATTGGTACATTTCCTAACAACTATTGGTACATTTCCTAACAAAAATTGATATTTTTGTTTCAAACAATAGGTTTTATTTGTTCAATTTTCGGAACAAAAGGTATCAACAACCCTCACAACAATTGAAACATGCTCAACTACTGGGTCCTTTCCCCTATTTCATCCCTAATTGTTCTCACACTCCATTAACGGATTCTCATCCGGTACAAAAATGATGTAACTCAAACGTAAGATACCTGCAACATACGGAGTCTTCTAAACAAACCAAAACAAAAGCTACTACAAAATTCCCTGCAGAGCTTCAGACAATCGCTGTACGTGACGCAATGCATGCACTCCAGGTAGTTTGGAACGAATCTGAAGCTTACATTTTCTGTTCACTTGAGACCCGTTGGCGAATTCCAGAAAAAACCTGCAGCAGCCTGACTGCGCGGGAAGCATATTTCAAAATCCAATTTCCAATGCCTTACAATGGCCTCGGAAATGGTGAAGTCACATGCGTCTGAGCCTTGCATTCAAGCTTCCTTTGTTTTTTCTGTTACAGGCGAGCATTATACTGGTGTCCGTTGAGATATAAATTATAATATCTGGAGTTGGTAGAAATGCATTCCTTTTTTTACTGCGACACCTGTAAGCCCGATCCCACCTCTGAATTCGACCGTTAGCAGGCATCTCAACATTCTTACCGTATAAAATTACATGATGATGTTGTGTTTCCTAAGAGATCAGAGATAATTTAATGGGGAACTGTATGTGGACAAGCTTTGGTAGTGCAGAGGCACCGGGCAGAATGTTGAGTGTGATCAGTAGAGGTGATAATACGTATGATCCATTTCAATATGCACAATCTTTTCCTGTGGATGTGCAGTTGGAAAATGTGGCGCCCTGTAGACTGTCATCTGGATCAGCTGCAGATCTTCTTGCCAAAATTAGTAACAAAGAGCCCACTGTGGAAGTTGTGCCTTCTCAGCAGAAGGGTATTTGGAAAGTGAAGTTGGTTATAAGTGTTGAGCAGCTTCATGATATTCTTTCACACCAGTCCAACACAGAGGCCTTGATTGAGAGAATGAGATTGACGGCTTCTGCTTCTGCTTCTGCTTCTGCATCTTCGCCATCAACGCAAAATCAGCGTAGAGTTTCCTTTTCCTCTGCTTGTTACTGGAAGCCTTCTTTGGAGAGCATTTCAGAGGATACAACTTTTGATAATGGCATCAGGACTGCCATTACTGGTAAGTAAGTTGGCAGTGTAGGAGTTTAAGGCGTTGTGTAACAAAGTATATATTAGTGTTGTTTGGAGTGAAATAGAAACCATGGTTTCAGTTTCACCCATGGAATTGGATATTTGTAATGCGCAAAGGTCATGTGTATGACTTCAGGATCATATTTGTGGCTAAGGATGGGCTTTCAAAATTTAAACTGTCATAATATGCAACTGTATATGTTGGGTCTCCACAGGGTTATAAAATAAAGAGATGTCATATATGTGAGGTTTATGGATGGCTCAAATGATTAACTGTTTACAATCATTCATAGTCTCAGTTTTTACTCGATTATGTTATCTAATGTTTGATTGGATATAGATTACAGAGTGTGATTCTAAATATTGATGTAAGTTAAAGCGAACATTATTGAATTCAGAAATATCATGCATTAAGTACTGATTATAGATGAATTCATTTACTTCACTTCAGGCTTTGTCTTGTTTATTTATATAATGTTTATGGAAATTTAACTTTTTGTACATGGATAGGGGTACTCTAAAATGACACCACCATTCTTGTCAGTGAATGAAAAACAAAAAGCATAAGGATGTTGTTTTCTTTCTTATCCAATCAGAAATGACAACTTTCATTTCAATGTAGACTTCTCTTTAAATGGTTAAATTTTGATTTGATTTTTATTATTTTGCTAATTGTTTAGAAGGCAGATTTTTCATTTTATTTTTATGAGATTACTGATTTTTATCTTGATTTGTTCATTATTCCATTTAAAATTATTATATTATAATTAATATTAAATTAATATTATTATATTATGATATTGTAATCAATATTAAATATTAAGATATTATATATTTTTATATTTCTATTAAACTCTTCACCAAAGTAAAATAAATTATTAAGACTAATTATTATTATATCATCATATCTTTATTATATTATTATAATATTAGATTGACATAATTATGAAGTTAACAACTATTAGTATGATAAAGATGGATAGAATTAACTAGCTTATATATATTTAATAATATATATAGAATAAGCCGAGAGGTATCCTTCTAGAGGCGCCTATTTTTTTATTGATTTATCAACATTAAATTGCAATAGGCGCCTCGAGAAGGATACCTCTCGGCTTATTCTATATATATATTATTAAATATATATAAGCTAGTAGCAGTCGCAGCATGAATTGAAAGACATGACATAAATTAATTTCAATATATATATTGTTGTATAGTTTAGGATTCTAATTGGTTCAATTCTAGATTTATAATTGTAGTTAGGATTGGAATCAAAATAGTAGGCCTAATTCAATAAGGATTAGGGTTCATTATGGTTTACTATTAGGGTTAGGATTTGATTTGGTTTAAAATAGTAGGCCGAATTCAATAAGGAATAGGGTTCATTTTGTCTTGCTATTAGGGTTAGGGTTATGGTTGTAGTTAGGTTTTACATCATTGTTTAGGTTAGGTTAATGGATAGGGTTTGGATTTACATCATGTTTAGTGTTACGATTAGCATTAAGATTGTGTTTAGGCTAGGATTTAGGGTTATGGTTAGATTATGTGTAGGGTTATGGTTTATATCATAGGGCTATGATTAGGGTTAGGATTATAGTTAGGGTTTACATCATTGTTAGGGTTAGGTTAATGATTAGGGTTTGGATTTACTTCATGATTAAGATTAGGGATAGGGTTAAGATCGTGGTTAGGCTTTGGATTTATCATTATTGTGAGGATTATGTCTAGGGTTAAGGTTAGAGTTAGGATTATAGTTAGGGTTTACATCATTGTTAGGGTTAGGTTAATGGTTAGGGTTTATATTTACATCATTGTAAGGGTTGAGGTTCTAGTTAGGCTTAATTTTTAGGTATACGGTTAGGATTATCTCTATGATTAGAGTTTATATCATAAGGTTAGGGTTATGATTGTGGTTAGGGTTAAGGTTAAGGATTAGGTTTAGGATTATAGTTAGGGTTTACATCATTTTTATGGTTAGGTTAATGGTTAGGGTTTGGATTTACATCATGTTTAGTGTTACAATTATTGTTAAAATTGTGGTTAGGCTTAGGATTTAGGGTTATGGTTAAGATTATATGTAGGGTTAGGACCTTTATATCATAGGGCTAGGGTGGTTATGGTTATGGGTTAGGGTTAGGATTATAGGTAGGGTTTACATCATTGTTAGGGTGAGTTTAATGGTTAGGGTTTGGATTTACATCATGATTAGGGTTAGGGTTAAGATTATGGTTAGGATTAGGATTTACATTTATGGTTAGTTTTATGTTTAGGGTTGTTGTTTATACATCACCGTGTTAGGGTGAGGGATAGCACAATGGTTAGGGTTATGGTTAAGTTTAAGATTGTGGTTAAACTTAACATTTATAATTATGGTTAGGGTTATGTCTAGGGTTAGGATTTATATCATAGGATTGGGGTTAGGGTTAGGATTATAGATAGATTTTACATCATTGTTAGGGTTAGGTTAATGGTTAGAGTCAGGGTTAGGGTTAGGGTTAAGACTGTGTTTAGGATTAGGATTTATGGTTATGGTTAGGATTATGTGTAGGGTTAGGATGTATATCATAGGGTTATACTCAGGGTTAAGGGTTAGGGTTAGGGTTAGGGTTAGGGTTAGGGTTATAGTTATGGTTTGTATCACTTTTAGGGTTAGGTTAATGGTTAGGGTTATGGTTGTAGTAAGGTTTTATATCATTGTTAGAGTTAAGTTAATGGTTAGGCTTAGGATTTAGTATTATTGTTATGATTATTTCTAGGTTTAGGGTTTATATCATGGGATTAGGATTAGGGTTAGCATTAGGATTAATGATTATGGTTAGTTTTACATTTAGGGTTAGGGTTTATATCACAACGTTAGGGTTAGGATTAGCATCAGGGTTAGGGTTATGGTTAAGTTTATGATTGTGGTTCAAAGGATTAATATTTAGAATTATGATAAGGCTTATGTCTATGGTTAGGGTTTATATCATAGGGTTAAGGGTTAGGGTTAGGATTATAGATAGATATTACATCATTCTTAGGTTTATGTTAATGGTTAGGGTTAGGGACGGGGTCAAGATTATGTTTAGGCTTATGATTTATGGTTATGCTTAGGATTATGTGTAGGGTTAGGGTTATAGTTGTGTTTTGCATCACTTTTAGGGTTAGGTTAATGGTTAGGGTTTGCATTTACATCATGGTTAGGGTTATGGCTAGGGTTAGGGTTAAGATTGTGGTTATGCTTAGGATTTAGGGTTTGTATCATAGGGTTTGGGTTAGGATTAGGATTATGTTTATGGTTTATATCATTGTTAGGGTTAAGTTAATGGTTATAGTTTGGATTTACAACATGGTTAGGGTTTGGCTTATGGTTATGGTTTGCATCACTTTTAGGGTTAGGTTAATGGTTAGGGTTAGGATTGTAGTAAGGGTTTACATCATTGTTAGGGTTAGGTTAATGGTTAGGTTTTGGATTTAGGGTTTAAGGTTAGAGTTAGGATTAGGGCTACGATTATTGTTAGGGTCAGGATTTAATGTTATTGTTATGATTATTTCTAGGGTTAGGGTTTATATCATGGACTTAGGATTAGGGTTGGGATTAGGATTTACGATTATGGTTAGTTTTATGTTTAGGGGTACGGTTTATATCACAATGTTAGGGTTAGGGTTTATATTAGAGGGTGAGAGATAGGGTTAAGGGTTAGGGTTGGGATTATAGATAGGGTTTACATCATTGTTAAGGTTAGGCTAATGGTTAGGGTTTAGATTTATATCATGGTTAGGATTAAGGTTAGGGAAAGGGTTAAGATTATGGTTAGGCTTAGGATTTAGGGTCACATTTAGGAGTTTTTCTAGGGTTATGGTTTATATTTATTGTTATGGTTATGGTTTGGATTTATATTTATGGTTTGCATCACTTTTAGGGTTAGTCAAATGGTTAGGATTAGGACTGCAGTACGGGTTTACATCATCGTTAGAGTTAGCCTAATGGTTAGGTTTTGGATTTAGGGTTAAGGTTAGGGTTAGGTTTACAATTGTTGTTAGGATTAGTATTTAGTGTTATTGTTATGATTATTTCTAGGGTTAGGCTTTATATCATGGGATTATGATTAGGGTTAGGATTAGGATTTACGATTATGGTTAATTTTGTGTTTAGGGTTAGGGTTTATATCACAACATTAGGATTGGGGTTAAGGGTTTAAGGTTTATATTAGAGACTTAGAGTTACGGTTTTAAGGGTTAGGGTTAAGATTGTAGTTAGGGATTACATCATTGTTAGGGTTAGGCTAATGGTTAGGGTTTATATCATAGGGTTAGGGTTAGGATTAGGATTATGTTTATGGTTTATATCATTGTTAGGGTTAAGTTAATGGGTACGGTTTGGATTTACAACATGGTTAGGGCTAGGGTTTGGCTAATGGTTATGGTTTGCATCTCTTTAAGGGTTAGGTTAATGGTTAGGGTTAGGATTGTAGTAAGGGTTTACATCATTGTTAGGGTTAGGTTAATGGTAAGGTTTTGGATTTAGGGTTTAAGGTTAGAGTTAGGGTTAGGGGTTAGGATTTAGGGTTTTATATTAGAGGGTTAGAGTTAGAGTTTTGGATTTAGCGTTTTATATTAGAGGGTTAGGGTTAGGGTTAAGGGTTAGGGTTAGGATTGTAGATAGGGTTTATATCATTGTTAGGATTAGGCTAATGGTTAGGTTTTGGATTTATATCATGGTTAGGGTTAAGGTTAGGGATAAGGTTAAGATTATGGTTAGGCTTAGGATTAGGGTTACATTTAGGATTATCTCAAGGGTTAGGGTTTGTATCATTGGTTAAGTGTTAGTGTTAGGGGTTAGGGTTAGGATTGTAGTAAGGGTGAAGTTAGGGTTATATTTAAGTTTAGGGTCAAGTTATGGTTTAGAGTTCAATCGGGTCTAGATTAGAGATATTGTCAAGGTGAGGGTTTTATTATGGTAAGGTTTTCATTATAGTTAGGGTTTGTATTTTTTTAATGTTGTTAAATGAATCAATAATTAGTTTTAAAATAAATTTAAAACTAAAAAAATGATTAGAGTATTCTTTTAATGTTTATCAAAGCCTAATGGTAATCAAACCAAAATATTAATGAAGGGTTTAACCTTTATGATATAATTTTAGAAATTTAAAAATTATATTGTTAGAGTTAACTTTAAGGTTAGGTTAGGGTTGGCATTCAATCAAAGAGATTAGGTTTAGGGGTTAAGGTTATAGTTAATTAGAGTTCAGTTTGAAGGTAAGGCTAGTAGGTAACTATTGTAGGATAATGCATTCATAACACTTATAATCATTTTTTATAAAATATTAAAAGAATCTTTATTATTATGTACTTTTCTTATGAATATTTTGTTTCCTTATTTATATATTTTAAAATAAAACTTAAACTTAGCATTAGTAAAAGTTAATTGATAATAAATTGTTAGATTATGCTTTTAGTTGTGAAATTGAAAAAAGAATAGAAATTAATCTAAATATATTAACAAAATTTCTAATTTAAAAACTATATGATTGGAGTTAACTTTAAGATTAGGTTAGGGTTTGCATTTATTTAGAGAGATTAGGTTTAGGGGTTAAGGTTATAGTTAATTAGAGTTTAGTGTTAAGGTAAGGATATAAATAGGTAACTATTGTAGGATAATGCATTCATAACACTTATTGCCATTTTTTTATAAAATATTTAAAAAGTCTTTAATATTATGTAATTTTCTTATGAATATTGTTTTTCCTTATTTGAATTTTTTTATGAAATAATTACCGTGAAGCTTTGTCCTAATGAAATAAATACATTTTTAAATAGCTTCAAAGTTTATTATAATTAAAATATAGACATTTTAAAATAGTTCAAAGTTTCTTATAATTAAAATTATCTTACTCATAACCTTTAATTAATTTAGACATATAACATTTTTATTCTACCTTTTCTTTTTGCATGCAAAACATTTTAGATTTTAAAATTGAAATAAATTCATTGTTTTTAATTGTTAAATGAATCAATAATTAGTTGTAAAATAGATTTACAACTCTCACTGGCATCTTGCATTCCTTCTACAATGCATTGATCTCCTCATTTCTGTAATTCAAATGAGTTTATTAAAATTGAAATGAAGTTATTCATAAAGATAATGAAAACATACTATGCAACCCTCGCTCTACAACCCTCCTCTACTCGTAAATTAGTTAAAAAGACGCATTGAAAATAGGATATCCATTTTTTGGTTTTTAATTTCTTACTTTTCTTTTTATCATTCTTAAGTAGATTAAAATTCTATAAAACTACTCATTCTTTTCATTCAATCTTTTTGGTAAATTTGGACTCACCTTCATGGATTGAAAGAGATATTAAAATAAAAATGATGCATTGAAAATAGGATATCTATTTTTTAGTTTTTTAAATTTCTTACTTTTTCTTTTTATCATTTTTAAGTAGATTAAACTTCATTGAAACTACTCATCATTTTCATCCAATATTTTTCTTATGTAATGAACTTTGCATACAACTCAATTTAAAGGCTGCATTTTAGTTTTTTGAGTAACAATATTTCAATATTCTTTGTCCCACTTATTTATCTATAATTTTTATAATTAAAATAATAATGCTTATGTCAATGCTTAGATACATACACTATATTTAAATAAGTTATTGTATTTTAAATTTTTTATGGAGAGATTTTTATGAAATATATCAGCTGGTATTATTGAGAAATTTTCAAATATTTCATAAACGGTTCTATTCATTTATGGTTTAAATTTTTTATTTCACAGATTTTAAAAAGTTATTGATCTTATGTATTTAAATTTGTAATATTTGATGTTAGAAAAGTTAGCTGAAAATATTTCTATACTGATTTGACCTAACAGTCACTATGCACATTTATGAGTTAAATGCAAATTTGATCATATTTATTTATTTTTTAAATAGAAATAATTAATTTTTAATTAATTAATATATTTAATCAAATATTCATTCTGATTGTTCTGGCACTATAACTGCAGAACAAAGTTTCAATCACAATCTATGACAAAAAGTTATATCAATCAGCCAGGAAAACTTCTAACAATCTAGACATTGCTGAAGTGCTCCCCGATTTAAAAACTACCATTAAAACTACAAAGATGAACCCGATAGTAATTTGTTTTTTAGTGTGTGCACCATAACTTCTTTTTTTTTTCACTATAATTGCTAGAACAAGGTTTTTTACAGATACTTTTTTCTGCAAATCTATTTATGGTATAAAAATATGTGCTTTTGTCCACGAAGCAACATCATCGTACATGCAAGTAAACACCTTACAAATCTATGGAGAAATAGATAGCGGAGCAAAAACCCTAATCTCTAGAGTTAGGGTTTCAAAATCCACTGCCTTGCAAGTTCAACTGGCTTGGTTGTACACGAAATGTAGGTGGAGGATTTTTCCCCTCTGAGTTACAATCGTTTAGACCATTTTCTTGCCCCTCCGAGTTACAATCGTTTAGACTATTTTCTTCACTATTTTCCAGATTTGTAAGCTACAGGATGGAACAGACAAATATTAGTGTTACAAATTTTAGCTAGAATTTGTATCCTTTTCATATTATTGATTTTGTAATTCTACTAAAGATATCATCTAACTGTAAAAATCTAAAGTCTTTAACCAAACGAATGAATTTGTAGATAATACCCACCCATTCCTTGAGAATAAAGCACTTATGTTGGAATCCAATTACTTGTACACAACCAAGATCAAAGTAAACACATTTAGGAGATGAAGACTCAGTATGTGTAGATTTCTGGATTCAGTTTTGCAACATTTTATAATATCAATATTTTGGATCATATTTTTAGGATCCTATAAGATAAAATTGGTTTCATTTATTTTCATTTTCACGATTTTAGATCTTATATTAAAATCCATACTGATTTTATTTCGTTTTCATATCTGAAACATTGATGTTGGTAAATATTAAGAATCAAAACCAGAGATCAATGCATATTGAAATTATAAAGTGTGGAAAATTCATGTTGTTAATAGATAACAACTATTTTAAGAAGAAAATTAAATGCTTGTGTCAATGTTACCTTGCTTTCTGTCTTTGGGCGTTCATATTTTAAGACTTCTATCTATTTTGAAACACCAAGTAAAAGAGGTAAACTGATCAGTATACAGTATTTTTTGTTCAATTCATATACACGTATTAATATGTTTGCCTTTCTCTCTCAAACTTTCTTTGCTGCAAGCACAAGATTTTCTTCAAGAAAACCCAGTTGTTTTGGTGTAAATGTCTCCACATCTTCACCCGTCACACAATTACACAGAAGAATCAATCTAGATAGCTTTCCAAAAGTTGAATATTAATATGCTGATGATTCTGCAAATAAAATAGATTCAACAAACCTACAATATGAAAACAATATGAAATCTGTAAAACAATATTACATACCTCTATCTCACAATGAAACTGCACAATTGATCCCTTCAAAGAATGGTGCATTACCGTTTTTGTAATTTTTAATTATTGAATGGAGTGAAACTGTCTCATAACCGTTTTGAAAACCAAATCTATTAATCTATTAATTATTTTACTTTCTATATTAGTTAATTATTATTTTAAACCTTAAATAATTGAAAACCAAATGACCATCAAAATTATTGAAAACCCCCAAATGTTGACGCATAAATTTGCTGCCACTGTAGAAGCCTCTCGGCTTAATTAATAGTTATACTCAAAGTGAGTGATAGTTGAAAATAAAAAATAAATAAAATATATTTTTTACATGTCGAATTTAATGATTCTAGTTTTTATTAATACATATTTGTGCACTCATTATGTTTTTAATATTTCTATTAAACTCTTCACCAATGCAAAAAAATCTATTAAGATTAATTACTATTATTATAATTATCATATCTTTATATTAATATTATAATATTAGATTGACATAGTTATGAAGTTAACTATTAGCATGATTAAGATAGATAGAATTAATTAATTTCATGCATTTAAATGTTACAATCATGTGAATTTAATGATTTTGATTTTTATTAACACATATTTGGGCATCCATTATGTGAGTGTAATATGTTATATATTTTTATTTTTCATACATTTAAGTGTCACAAACATGTCAAATTTCATGCTTATTATTTTTATTAACACATATTTATTCATCCACTATGTAAGTGTAATACGCCTTCAACATAATAAAACATCATATTTCTAAATAAATATATTTTCATTTATTTTTAGTTAAATATTTAAAAAATATTTATTTCAACAAATTTATAAAGATATGCATTTTACTTCAAATTAAATACATTTAAAAATAATTATATAATTTTATTTTTTTAATTTATACAATATTGTTTACTTCATATTGTAATTCCACTATTTATACACGATTTAAAAAATTAATAATGTATCCTTAATTGCCTATCTAACAAAATCTAAATCTTCTAAAATACAAAGAAAATTATATAAACTTAGGCTCAATTTCAATTTATGTTCACATCAAATATTAAAAAAATAAAAATAAAATAATATGAAATCCTATGACAGGACGAACCTTTATGCCGACATATAACTTTAAAGTACTAGACCTGAACTTTTGTGCCGACAAATAACATGCATCATTTATTTATTTGTTGGGGAGGATGAAGAGCCTAACAACCAATGCTGGATATCCAATGACATAAGCAGATGTGCGTAGGATCACTTGAATTTGCATAATTATTATTGTATGAATGATAATACAAATATTATTTAATAATTTCACAGAAATTTTATTTAGTAGTTAGGTGTGTATTAAAAGTTATAATTAATCTGAGGTTAGTTTAGTATCTAAAATACATATGTATTCTAGTGATATTAAAATTATTTTATTTATTTAAGATTTATTTTTTATGCTTAAGATTATTATTTAAATATTATTTATTTATTTTTAGTATATAAGAATTGTTTTAATTTATCAGTAATTAATATGGATTTCGAATTATTTTTCAATCTAACATTATTATAAGAAAACAAAAAGATATAAATGAATGAGATTTTTGCTTTTTATATTAATTAAATAAGAAAAATTATGTTTTATCATATCTAACAATGATCAATTTGTGTATGTTTTTAATTTTGGTATTATTCATGGTGATCTATTCATATAATGAGATTGAATCTTCCTTAATAGTAAAATTATGGTTATTATTAAATATAAATTATTTGATGTGTAAATGATTATCAAATGTAAGTTCAAGAGTTTTTATTTATACTTATACAGTCATATTCATGAAGTCATTTTAGAATCTCTTTAAATTAAAAACTAAAAAATCAGAAATATGCAAGTGTAGGAAGAGTTCAGTTCACCAAAATGTAATGGATGAAAAATTTAGGGTTCCACAAGTTAAGCTTTATAAAGTAGGAAATGACCTAACCTTCACATAAATCACATTAAAAGGAAAGTGAACTCAATAGATCCAACCTCATTTCTAATAGGAATAGGGTTGAATACTAATTGGATTCTATTTGTTTTGTTTGACTTGAAGATGGCCAAATTTAGGATAAAAGATACATGTATTAACTTAGAATGTTAAAATTTATTTATAAACCAATATAGATTATACAACATGTACATAAATGGGTAGGAAATCTAATTGTGCACTTGTAACAATGATTTGGAGCTAAATTTGTGGGACTGGGGCTCCCAAAATGCCCTAATCTTTTGTTCAATACCTGGTTTCTGGAATTTACTTTTTGAGGCTAAGAGTGAGCTACCTGTGAAATCTAGAGGGAAACCCTAAGGACAAGGAGCCTCCAACACCCTAGTCTGGCAAGGGGTGCCCCAAGCATCTTGGTCCTGGAAAACTAGGTCCAAATTCTGAGTATAGGTCTGTATTAGTCTGTTGATAGTCTCCTGAATTTTTTGTCTTCATCAACAACCTCTACCTCCATATTGAAGGAGAAAAATGATGTTGTGGATAGGGGTTTACTTAGTTCAAACCCCAGGTTTATAATTAACCCTTAGTGAAACAACAATTGAATTTAAATTGAATTGGAAGATTGCCTTTTGAGAGAAAGGCTAGATTTGAAATCGAAATGCTTGAATGTAGATGATTATATCTTCAATTGGTGATATGCAATTCTCTGAGTATAATTTATCCATGTGTTGATGCAATAACATGATAAATCACATAAGATCCATCATGGAATGATAATTGAAACATAATATGAAGATGTCTTGAAGTAGTAGGACATACAATGTTTAAAAACACTATTGTAGAATCTACTAGATTATGAGGGTCAATCTCTCTTCTATTATACTCTTATGATGAGTGAAATACTTAAAAGAAAAAAAAATGAACATATAATAGATATAAAATGACGTGTTTTAATGCAAACATGATCAGATTGTATTACTCTACAAAAATGTATGTGCTTAATTATAATACCCTAAGATTTTCTTTATGATATTTTATGTACTTTTTAAGTCAATAAGTGAAGTATCATTAGATGCAATAACTAAGCACACAAATCAATATAAAAATGATTAATAAAATTTTAATTTTAAAAACTAAGATTTAAGTTTGTAATGTAAAATAATCTAATGGGTTGGGGTCTAGCTTGAATGGCAAGAGCTTCTAGTGGTAAAGCATGAGGTCACGAGGTCTAGTCTCCCCTAACCCACATAGTAACGGAGGATGTGTTGCATCAGTGTCGTCGATCAATTAAAAAGTTTATTCTTGCATTCTAAATAATAATAGAATAATAATCTAAGCTAATTTTCTACCAAAAAATACAAATATATGAAATAATAATAAAACATGAAAATATATAAAATTTAATACTATATTACATTCTATAAACTAATTATTACATTTATTACACACTAATTGAAATAGACCCAAGTAACAAGGAAAGTGGCATGGTTATGAATTTGACCATAAGTAAAATATATTCCACAATGTAGCTAGACAATTTGACATGGGTGACTTTGGACAAGGAGCATTGGAAGCCTCCATTATTGTTTATCCCCACTTCCACCAATTGAGATTTATTTTTTAACTTAAATCAATGATAGTGCCTTAAGCTTTTCTAAATGATCTTCCATGTGTTTTGTAAGTCAATAAGTGAAATGTCTATAAATACACTAACGAAGAACACAAATCAATATACAAACGATTAATAAAGTCTGCAATAACAAATGATTTTAAAATATAAGATTTAAGCTTGTAAAGTAAAATAACCTAAATTAATCTTCTATAAAAACAAATACAAATCTATGAATTGATAATAAAATATAAATGTATAAAATTTAATACTAAATTACATTTTATAGATTAATTATTGCATTTGTCACACCCTCATCAAAATACTCAAATAATAAGGAAAAGGGGCATGGTTATGAATTTCACCATAAGTAAAATCTATTACGCAATATAAGGGAAAGGGTCCAATGTTGGTGCAGGCTTGTATAGTTGGGATAGTGGCTGACAGTCTGGGGCCCCACCACATGCCAATTAAAACATTAATAGTTGGCATAAAACTCCTCCTTTCTTTTCAAACTAGATTTTAAATTTGAAAAAGTAACCAATCATGTGATGCCACATCAACACACCAACAAACATTACTTAGTGCACAACTATGGGTCTTACTTCTTTTCGGGACCATTTTAGACACCTTGACAAAAAAAGACATGTGATGTGGCATCATATATTGACTGCGTAGACTTAAAACCTATTTTTTGAATAAAAGACTAGACAAATAAACCACTGTACAAAATTAATTTTTTTTTTTAAAAAAGCACCAACATAATCCTCACCACATAAGACCTTCTCCCTTAATAACAATTTTGACACTGGGATTAGTCTCGCTTTAGCTAGGACACCTCCAGATTCCACGATAGTAAATATAAAAAAAAAATTGTTACTTATTCCCATTTACCAACTTAAAACAATTCTATTCTAAATTATTCGCGACACCAATTAAGCAACTTTGATTGAGTACAAAAATGACGTAGCTCAAACATAAGATGTCTGTCACGCATGCATTTTTGTGCAGAAAGCGAAAAGTACTGAAGAGACTTGCAGTGCATCTTCACCGTCGTCTTCTACAGAAATTATTGGAGCCTCTTTAGGGAATTTCGAAAGAAATATTTGAAATCCAGTTCCCAATGACTTTCATCCGCCTCGGAAATTGTGAAGTCACATGCATCTCTGCTTATATTTAAGCTGATTTAGTTTTTACTAGACGTATTAATAGCGATTGTTTTAGTTATGTCGCCCGTTGAGATTTAAATTATATTGTATGGATTCGGCAGGTAGATTCCTTTTCTTCGCAGCAACACATGGTCATTGATTTTCAATGGCCTTAGAAGGAAGTATATGTTTCAAGGCTAGATAAATATCAATGATAAATCATTCTTGTCATGTTAGCTATTGGAAAAAAAAAATTAATACATGTTTTTTCAATGGCTTCAACTACATTTTATAAGTTCAATTGCATGAAGGTAATAATTTTTGAACGGATTGTTCTAATTAGATAAAGTAGGAGAGGACCCAAATCGTTACATAATAGTCAAGCGACACATGAAAGGGGTCTCATGAGGAGTCAGCATTAAGACCACACTCAACATTAAGACTTCCAGGTATCATATACATATCATATTGTAAATTTTACATTAATATCATAAAGGGGAACCCACTCAACTTTTCCTAGAGCTTGAAGTGCAAAGAAAATTGGTCTAATCCATTTCTTGTTTATTGGCCAAATCCATTTCTTGTTTATTGGCCAACCTCCTAATTGACTAAGTTTGAAGTTTAGTTAATCACTAGAGGTAATTATGTCCAATTAGTTGGAAACAGTATGTGGGAAGGTTAAATCATTTTATTATGAATGCAAGACACAACATACAATAAGGAATATATATTCCCTTCTTCATCTCATACCTATACATTGCACTTCTGTGACTGGACACAAATATATTATACCTTATTATGACCTTTGGAACATCTTTCTTATTCATACTCACAACTACATTGGATATTTATTTCTCTCAATCACTATATTAGTAACACTATTATTCCTCTTCATATCTTCTACCCTTTGTTTCTTCTTACTAATATATGTGGAATTTCTATGTGATATAATAGTAGTATCATCACTTCATGTAGGCACTTCCTTATCTCTTAATTAACATCTATTTATAACCTACAATAATGCCTTGTCTACATGAGTTATTATGTCTTCACATGGTTGATTGATTTTATGGGTTGGTTAGATGAACTTCTTTCAATGTTTAATACTATGATGAGGAAACTGATATTTGTGTGAGGCAATACCGTGTTCTTTTTGAAATACCAAATCTACTACATAATGATCATTATACTCATTTTATCCTTTCATAGATTCATATCGTAATACATTATACTAATAATCCTAATCTTCATAATTATTTGACTAATCTTCTTCATAAGGAAGACCTCCCTCTTTACTCATTGAGAGAGTATTTTCACTCAAAATTGTGTTCTCCTAAGGAATTTTTTGTCCAAGAACTACATGACATTGTATCTTCTTTTTTTGAAGGCAATATATTGATTCTTTCTTATCAACTTACTTTTTAGATGAAAAAATGGATTGTTGGAGATAGTGGCAAGTAACATGTATTTCCAGATCTTGATCTCCCATTAAAATAATTTGTACACTGTAGGATCTATCCCAATCAATCCTACTAATACGTATATGGTTTCTATTTCAGTGGGCCTCTCACAATTCAACTACTAACATTTTGTGTGCCTCCTTTTTGAGGTTATTTAATAATTCATCTAGGTCATTTCATAACCATATGACATGATATCATAGATGGGGTTCTAGCTAGGAGGGTGTGAATCATAGTATTTATACTAAAGTCTTCTGCCCATGGTCATATCATCCCTTCTCATTTCATGATCACACCTATGGATTGTCTATGTTCTCATTTAAACTTAGTAAGTATACATGTGTTCATATCTATTGAACACCCAACAAGACTGAGAGGGGGGTGAGGGGGGTGAATCGGTCCAAAACTTTAAAAACAGTTATTAATAAACTTATTCAATATAAACACTTTAATCATCAACACATCAAATAGAAACACATGAAAACATGATATATGTGGAGAACTCAAATGGGGAAAAACCACAGTGAGATTATAACTCATAATATAATAACAATGTTTACAACTTTTTATGTTTATAGCCATGGAGAACCAACACTTGAAGGACTTGCAGAACTAAGGCACACAACCTTAGGCAAGATACAAAGGACTTGTACAATTGAAGAACACTTCTTCAAGAAAAGATACAAATCACTGCCAAATGATTCATTGTCTATCAACAACAAATGAAATAGCTAAACTGAAATTAAGAAGGATTCTCTTGATCATGAAATTGTCCTTGAATAGTAATCAAGCAACCAATAACATGACAAACATCTCTATAAATCTCCACTATCACCAAAATTTATTTGGTAGAAATAAGAGCTTCAAATATCTTCCCAAATTGTCTTTTGCATCACCACAAACTCAAATTTTCTTGTGAATCATTCGCATACACTTCTCACACAATTCACTTCTCATCCATACCCATTTCATCCTTCCACACATCTTAAATATGAGATACAATATTAAATCTTAAAGAAAGATTGTCCAAGACAAAATAAGCCACTCGAATAAAAAATACTCAAATTATTCCACTCTAGGAGAAATAGGGAACCAAAACATATCATAATACATCATCCCATAAATAATCCAAAAATCCACACATGCTAACACATATCCTAGAATAAATTACAAAGCATAACATGTAGATATAATCAACCAGTCGGCCACATAACACTTCTGATGTAAAATACTCCATACAAATCTCCACAAACCAAAGTGAGACCCAAATAATTACCTTAACACATCTTCCAACACATATCGAGACCAAAAGAACATGATCCACTAAATCACAATGAAATTAACAACATATCCAAGAGGCACCAAAAGTTTTTTTGACCACCGTAAATATAGGATGTCATAGCCCACACCAAAAGAGTATCCTAATCAAACTCTATCTAGATAACCAAGGTTTAACCACGCATATATGGACCAATATCCATTCAGATAACTAGGTTTGACATCAATGACAATCGTATAATCTCATGCTTCTAACAATATCCCCCTTTGCCATTGATGGCAACATCAATCAACAACTAATAGACATCAACTGATAATCTTCCAAAAAATCTCTCCCCCTTTGACAAAAATAAAAAAGGACACATAAACAAAAACATATTGACCACTCACACCATTGATCCCCTTGAGAGCAGCAACAAAATCAATGCAGGAACAAAGATAAGAACTAAGTCTCCCTTGGAAATATGCACCACCAAAGGTGCGTCTAGTTGGAAGAAGGGGCAATGCCCGTTAATTTTTTTTCTAAGACACTTAAAAGTATCCTTCACCAAATCCTTAGTAAAAATATCTTCTATCTTCTCTGATGTAGAAATGTATTCAAATCTAACTTCTTTTTCATCAACCTTCTCTCTCAAGAAATGTTAATGGATTGAAATGTGTTTAGTCCTTGAATGCATAACTCGATTCTTTGAAATGTTTATAGCACTGGTATTGTCACACATGATAGGAATAGCTTCATCATATACAACTTTGATATCCTTAAGAGTGTTTCGCCCATAAAAATTGAATACATCAAGATGTTGTTGCAATATATTTAACTTCAACAGTAGACAATGATATGGATTCTTCAACAGTACACAATGATATGGATTCTTGTTTCTTAGTCATCCATGAAACCAATATGTCTCCTAGAAAGAATGTTCCACCACTTGTTTTCTTCCTGTCATCAATACTTTCGGCCCAATCAACATTTGCATATGACTTTAACATGAAATATTCATTTGTTTTGTACCATAGGCCAAAATCTCGAGTTCCTTCCAAATATCTGAAGATCCTTTTCACTGCTTGATCATGATTTTTCTCTGGATTAGCTTGAAATCTTGCAACCAAACATACAACATGCATAATACCTAGTTTAGAAGTGGTAAGATACAATAGTCCTCCAATCATAGATCTATACTTCTTCTAATTAATGTGTGGAGATGTATCATATTTTCCTAACTTGAATCCGATAGCTAAAGGAGTAGTAATAGGTTTACAACTCTCCATATCAAATTTATTCAGCATCTCTTGAACATACTTAGCTTGAGAAATGAAAATTCTATCATCCAATTGAGTAACTAGAAGCCCAAGAAAGAAATACATTTCACCAAACATAAACATCTCAAATTCTTTCTACATTTCTTTGGAAAAATCTTTGCACAAACTATCACTTCCTCCAAAAATAATAACATCAACATAGACAACAACAATCAACAACTTAATACCTTCAACCTTGAAGCAAAGATTGTTGTCAGTAGTACCTTTCTTTAAATTATTTTGCAAAAAGTACTTATCCGGTCTCGCATACCATGATCTAGTTGCTTGTTTAAGTCTCTACAATGCCTTCTTCAACCTGCAAACCATATCTAGATTTTCTAATAGTCTGAATCTATCTGGTTGTTCAATGTACACTTATTCTTCCAATTCTCCATTAAGAAACACTAACTTGACATCCATCTAATATACTCTAAAGTTTTTATAGGCAGAAAATAAAAGAAACATCCTGATAGGTTCCATCCTAGAAATAGGGGCAAAAGTTTTTTTAAAACCAATACTTTCTATTCGAGAATAGATTTTATAGACCAATACTACCTTGTTCCTTATGACCTATCCTTGCTCATTTAGTTTGGTTTGGAACACCCACCTAGTTCCCAAGTTTGATTCTTTTGTATCTAATTCAGTTCTTCTTCCATAGCTTTATCCCAAATTTCTTCTATTTTTTCTTCTTCATATAATTTTGGTTCAATAAGTGAAATAAAATAGCAATTAGTTCGCTCATTCACCTTTGAAACACTTATTTTTGTCTCCAATTATCTAATCTTCTGAATGATTCTTATGCACATACTTCAGGGTCTTGATTGCTTGTTCCACTTCTTCTTTGTCTTCTTCTTCTATTACATCTATTTTCTCCTCATTACTTCCTACCAAAGGGGTATTTTATTCTATAACAGTAGGTATGATCTCAAATTCAACTTCCTGAACAGGTTATAGGGCAATCTATCCCATGCTTCACATACTTTCACATTTGTACTCTTCAGTATCTTGTTCAATATCTTGTTGTAACACTGGTAAGCCTTGATTTTTGTTGTATATCCCAAGAATATTCCTTTGTCAGCTTTGGTATCAAACTTTCCAGAATCATTCTTATCTCTTTTAATATAACACTTGCTTCCAAAGATTCTGAAGTACTTCACAGTAGGTGGTCCTCCATACCACAACTCATAAGGTGTCTTTGTATAATTTATCCTTATTTGAACTTTATTAAGAATATAAATAGTAGTATGCAACTTCTTTCCAATAAACATTAGCTAAGTTAGCATTTTTCATCATAGTTCTAGCCATTTCAATGAAGGTTCTATTCTTCCTCTCTACCACACCATTCTACTAAGTGGTTATCAGAGTAGAAATATGTCTCATGTCACATACCTTCACAAAAAAAATCAAATTTATTTAAAGTAAATTCTCCACCTCTATCACATCTCAAACACTTGATTCTAACATCAACCCGATTCTCTACCATTGACTTGAAAACTTTAAATCTTTCAAAAGCTTTAGATTTTTCCCTAAATGTAACCCATGTCATTCTAGAGGAATCATTAATGAGTAGCATAAAATACCTTTCATGGTTGATTTCACATGTCCTTGTAGGTTCACATAAGTATGTGCGAATTATCCCTAATGGGTGTGATGTAAAATGCTCCTTTTTCTTGAAATTTCTCTTATCTAACATTCCTTGCACATAATGTCAATAGGTTTGATAATCCTTGGTAAATATCTCACTGCTTTATAATTATTGATCTTTATCATGTTGTCAAAGTTAACATGTCCCATTTTCTTGTGCCATAAACAACATTGATTACTTTGACTTAGCTAACATACATGTTTCCACCTCTTTCCTTTATGCAGTAAACATTTCCACTTTTCTTGATTCCTTCTGCTACTAGTTTTCCTATTTTACCTTTTCTAATCATACATCCAATTTCTATGAACACAACTTCATAACCTCTATTTCATATCTGACTAACACTCAACAAACTATGTCTCAATCCCTGCATATAATAAACACCATTAATTTTATACTTACCATCAACAAAGATACTTCCTATCCTGTAGATCAATGCAACTTCCTCTCCTACAAATTTTATAGATCCACCATCATACTTCTTCAGGGTAGTAAACTTGTCTTTGTCTCCGGTCATGTGATTTGAACATCTAAAATCAATGATCCATGATCTAGGTTCAAGTTTAGCATGCAGTGTAGTCTTCTCTTATGATTATTCGATACATTCCTGATACTTCTCTTCAATTGTCATAAATAGGTATTCTTCATTTGATTCTTCAACATCTTCTTCTTCTTCTTCTTCTAGTGAGTGTGCTTTAGAAGAATACAAACTCTTTTTCTCTTTATCATCCATTCTTATCTTAAATTCATTTCTTCTAAACCTACAGTTTTTCTTTTCAACATCCTTTGACATTCTATAATCTTCTGTATATGTACATTTTGAAGCATAATAACCAATTCTTCCACAATTAAAACATTCCAAGGGTAACTTACCTTTGTACTTCTGAATTCCTCACTTTGGCCTTCCTACAAAGTTTTCTTCAATCTCATCTTGGTTCTCATTGGTTTCTACTTCATCTCCTAGTATGCTTGAAATATTAAATGCAACTTCTCTTCAATAGGACTTCATATCTTCCATCTCACCAATCTCATAGGTAGACAATGTACTTATAAGCTGATCAATTATGTAGTTGTTCAGATAATGGTATTCTTTAAGTGTAGACTTTTTTGGTTTATAGGGTTTTGTCAAAGTAAATAGGATGTTTTCTAGAACATCACTTTCTTCAATCATTTCACCAGCAGATCATGTAGCCACCGTTGTATCATTTACTCTATGTATGTAACTCTCAACACTTTCATCATCAACTAGTTTAAAACCTTCAAACTTCTACTTCAAGTTCAAGCATGTTGCGTGTTGTGTCTTCGGGTCACCTTCATATGCATAAATCAACTTGTTCCAAATTCCCTTAGCTTCCTTCATTCCTTTGACTTTGCCGAAAACTTCATCATTGAGATAGTTGATCAAAATTGTTCTAACCTTTGCATCTGTTTCCCTAGCCTTAATCTCCTTCAAAGTTGATGGTCCATTAGGAGGTCATTGATAGCTAGTCTGGATAATCTCCTAGATTTCATTATGCAATGCATCCAAATATGATTCCATTCTTTCCTTCCAATAGTTGTAATTAGTTTCATCAAACATCATAGATTTAACATGAAGGTCCCACGTGAGTGGTTAAGATTTCCAAAAAGGAGCCTTGATTTGATACCAATTGTTGAACACCCAATAAGACTGAGAGGGGGGGTGAATTAGTCTAAAATTTTAAAAATGGTTATTGATAAACTTATTTAATATCAACACTTTAATCATCAACACATCAAAGAGGAACACATGAACACCAAATATACGTGGAAAACCCAAACAGGGAAAAACCATGGTGATAATCTAACGCACAATATAATAATAGTGTTTACAACTTTTTAGGCTTATAGCCAACGAGCACCAACACCTGAAGGACTTACATAACTATGACGCACAACTTTAGGTAAGATACAAAGGACTTGTGTAGCTAAAGAACACTTCTTTAGGAAAAGATATAAATTTCTACCAAAGGACTTATTATAAATCAACAACAAATGAAATAGGTAAACTTAAATTGAGAAGGATTCTCCTAATCATGAAATTTTCCTTGAATGGTAATCAAGCAACCAATAACATGGAAAACATATTTGTCAATCTCCACTGTCACAAAGATTTGTCCCGTATAATATATCAGCTTCAAATCTCTTCTCAAACTATCTTTTGCATCATCACAAACTCAAAACTTATTGCAAATCATTCACATACACTTCTCATCAATACTCAATTCATCCTTCTACACTTCTTATATATGAGATACAACATTGAAATCTTAAACAAGGATCAACCAAGACAGAATAGGTCACCGAAACCAAAAATACTTAGATTGGTCCACTCCAGTAGAAAGAGGGAAACAAAATATATTATAATACATCATCCCATAGACAATTAGACAATATGTACATGCTAACACATATCCCAAAAGATGTTACAAAGAATAACGTGTAGATATAATAAAACAATCAACCACATAACCACTTTCGATACAAAATACTCCATGCAGATCTCCACAAAACAAATGAGACCGAAATAATCACCTCAATACATCTTCCAACACATATCCAAACTGAAAGAACATGATTCACTAAACTGTAATGAAATTAACAACATATCCGAAGGGCACCAAAATCTTTTTGGACCACCCTAAATATAGGACGTCACAACCAACACCAAAAGAGTATCCGAACCAAACTCTATCTAGATAACTAAGGTTTGACCAAGCATATCCAGACCAATATCCATTCGGATAACTAGGTTTGACATCAATGACAATGATACAAGCTTATTCTTCTAACAATCTCATAAATCAATGAATTAAAAAATTCTACCTAAAGTATAGATAATTTTGAATATAGATAGGTAGCTCTAAATGGAATACCATTATTTTAATTATTTTCATGATAGATTTTGTCTTCATCTAAGTCTTGAAGCTTCATATTTTCTTGTTGGTATCTACACTACCTTCTTTTGTTCATGTTCAAGTCTTTTGATTACAAACTAATTTTGGGTTTGATTAAAATACATCCATCACTCTTCACCTAAAGAGATAACTTGATGGCGACAAATAACTTCAAGTTATAGGGTCTTGTAGATGATTTCAAAGTCAAATTCTCCTTGACAATCATGTCATTCTATTGATTCTTAGAGTTATAGGTCCTAGAAATAGGATTAATAACATATAAAATTCAAAAGTCAGAAAAATTGATGTAATGGTTTCTAGTATATGACTAACCCCAAAATTTGTCACTTTGCCAAAGAGTAACCTACTGTTATAACCTTTATTATGCTAATAATCACATCATTGCATTATAGTACGATGTGGGTATGCACAAAATGACTTTCTAGTACGATAATTGCTATGGACCATTGAAGATGTTTTCCCTAGTTACAACATTGAATCATGAATGACACACAATCTACTTTTTACTCCTACTCTACTAATGAATGATGTTTTCAATTTAAGTGCAAAGGTAAGTTACATGTACATTGACCTACTCTAAAACTCATGGATTTGATTTGGCAAAATGTGCACTATCAAGATATGCTTTCCCTGATTCTATTGAATGTAGATAAGGACATACAATGTTTACAAACACTATTGTAGAATCTATCAGATTGCAAGGGCCAAGTTCTCTCCTATAGACTCTTATGATGAGTAAAATGCTTAAAGGACAAAACTCAAGCATACAATAGATCTAAGATGCCATGTTCTAATTCAAATGAAGTTAGATTCTTTGCATTCTCCAAAATATTGTACTTTATATATGATCAATGATAGATACCCTAAGATTTCCTAAATGATCTTCTACACTCTTTTTAATTCATTAAATAAAGAATTTTTAAATACAATAACTAAACACAAAAATCAATATCAAACAACTAATAAAATAAATAAAAACAAATAATTTAAAAATTTAAATTTGAAACTATAAAGATTTAAATTTGTAAAGAAATATAACTTAAATTAATTGTTTTTAAATACAAATCTATAAAACAATAATAAAACATGAAAATATATAAAATTTAATACAAAATTATATCTTATATACTAATTATTACATTTATAGCACCCTAATCGAAACAGACCCAAATAATAAGGAAAAGGTGCATGGCTATGAATTTCACCATAAAAGTAAAATCTATTACGCAATATAGTCGGACAATTGACGTGGGTGACTTTTCGACGAGACCGTTGGAAGACACCGTTATCATTGTTCTTTCCCATTTCCCAAATTACAACAATTCTATTCTAAGGTACATCCCTAATTATTCGTGACACCAACTCAGCACATTTTATGTGCAAAAATGACGTAGCTCAAACGTAAGATGTCTGCCACGTATAACTTTTTTGTGCAGAAAGGAAAAGGTACCGAGGAGACGTAACGGAAGCTATAGATCATTCTAAGGAGCCCTTGCAGTGCATCTTCACCGTCCTCTACAGAAATTAAGTAATTGGCCTCTTTAGGGAATTTTGAAAGAAATATTTGAAATCCAGTTCCCAAGGACTTTCACCCGCCTCGGAAATTGTGAAGTCACATGCCTCTCTGCCTTTGTTTAAGCTTAGTTCGTTGTTTAGCTCACTACCTAGACCTCTTACCAGCGAGTGTTTTAGTGCTGTCGCCCGTTGAGATTCAAATTAGATTATATCGATTCGGCAGATAGATTCCTTTTGGCAGAAACACATGCAAGAGTACAAGCGCCTCTTAATTCGACCGTTAACACACATCACAACGTTATCATTCTCTATATATGTTGTATTACTATTTACTCTTAGAGACTAGAGATTTCATGGGGAACTGTATGTGGGCAGGCTTTGGTAGTGAAGACACGCCGGGTAGAATGTTGAGTGTGATAAGTAGAGGTAACAATATATACGGCCCATTTCCATATACCCAATCTCAGCAAGTGGATGTGCAGTTGGAAAATGTGGCGCCCTGTAGACTATCGTCTGGAACGGCTGCAGATCTTCTTGCCAAGATTAGTGACAAAGAACCCACTGTAGAAGTTGTTCCTTCCCAGCAGAAGGGCATCTGGAAAGTGAAGCTGGTTATCAGTGTGGAGCAGCTCCATGACATCCTTTCTCACCAGTCCAACACAGAGGCGTTGATTGAGAGAATGAGTTTGACAGCATCTGCATCTGCATCCACACCATCAACACCAAATCAACAAAGAACTTCCTTTTCTTTCTCTTCCTACTGGAAGCCTTCTTTGGAGAGCATATCAGAGAATGTCCCTCTTGAAAATGACGACAACACCACTACTACTTGTAAGTAAACCTTTTGTTCACTGTTGTTTCTAGATTAGACTGAGTGTAAATTTTTTCATCAATGTTTAAGATTACATTTGGTGATTCATCATAAAGATAATAAAGATCTAAAGAAATCTTAGATGAAACATAAAATGTGATCCAAAATATTGATATAATTATTTACCCACATTCTAATCTAAAACGAACATAAGAAAAAAATTATATGAATTTACATTGAGTTGTTGCGCAACAAACTATGTTCTACTATTGTTCAAAGTAAAATAGAAGCCATGGAACCAGATATTTGTAATGGGTATCTTTTGGAAGGCTAAAGATCATGTTTAGATCAAATAGGAAAAGTGGGTTTGGAAGATTGTACTTAAATCATTTGTATCAACATGCAGGTGGATATGTTGGCGCATTGAGAAAGTCCATCAGTTTACATGGGTAAACTTCTTCGGCAATTGCAGGACGGTGTTCAGGAAGTTTTAGTACAGAACCGAGAACCCTAAGAGGTTCAGTATACAACCAGTACGTTTCACAGTTGTTTCTGAATCTGAATAGAATTCATCAATGAAGCCTAAGTTTCTTAGGTGGTCCCTGCAAAATGATCCTCCACTGTCTTTATCTTGTTGTAGTAACGTTTTCAGTAACCATGAGTGTCTCTATTTTTTTGGCTACTGCTGTACAGGGTCTCTGCAAGAGAATTTCTTATTTTAATTGGTACCCTTTAAGTCTACTAGTTTTGACTGTGTTGCTTATTTTGACTGGTACCCTTTAAGTCTACTAGTTTTATTGCCTTATTTTGATGATTGTGCATACGTGCCAGTCGCTTTTTATTGTAAACACTATTTTGATGACTGTGCATATTTACCAGTGAGTTTTAAGAGGTACTTCGCGTTCAGTGTGTTAGGGTAATTTCTGGATTCTGTAGAAGTCGTTTGAATTTGGAAGAAACTTACAGCAACCAAATGCAAGGAAATGTGGGAAATGCATTTAAAAAACAAGTATATGCCCATGAGAAAGTGTACGCGCATTAAGATATTAAAATGTTTTATTCAAACATTAAATAAGATTTATGATAAAGGGGTAGTCGATAGTTGATATAGCCAATAAAAATACAAGTGACTGATAATTTATTAATATAGTGTAAATACTAGCAGTTGCAAGGGTTTTTTTATACAACGGTGAGCCGATAGGATTTTTCCAAATAGTAATGTGATCAGCAATCAGATCCTACAAGATTTACATTTTAAAGTTACACATTTTATCAATGATGTTCTATTATGTGATGTTGCAGTGTATTTGCTAGTTACAGTATATACTAGACATGGACATACAAATGGCTCTTGGCAACCTTGCCAAATGGAACATTCTCTCATATCAAATTCAATCAGCATCTTTAAATAAACCAGTCTTTACAAGAGTTTTTTACATAGTAACCTGAGGTGCTACATGATCTAAAAAATTAGGTTCAACTGTCTGTGTAGAATTCAATGTGACAGTCTGTGTGAGACAAGGACTCTCATTGTGTTGTCAACCACATTGTAACCCTATATAGCCCTTGTGATCTCTCCAAAAAAGTTCACTAGACTGGGACATCTTTCTATTATCTCTCTGTCAAATAATAACTTTGTAGAATTACTCAAGGCAATGAGACCTTCCACAGAATTTGAGAAATGCTTCTAAAATTGAATGAAGCCTCTAAGGATTCTCAGCAATGAAAGGAATTAAACATTGGTAAAAATTAGTGAAAAATTTACAATAATCAATACTTTAAAAAACTATATATATAAAAAAAACTGTTTAAATATAAATATTAAGAAGTGTCCTCAATTCTTTGAGTTCACACATTCTTCAATGAGGTGAAAACCTTACTCTCTCCCTTTATATTGGTAGGGACTAATAATTGTTCTATCTATTGTGAAATCAAAGATACTGGGGTCATTTCTTTAGGGCTAAATCCAAATATGAATCTACAACAAAACTCCCCCCAAAAAAGGCAACTAAATTGCTCCCCTGACCATATGTTCACATTGCTTCAGCATTTGATATGTAACTTTAACTCAATTAAACATCTGATATGAGACTAAATTAGCTCAATTAACTCTTTTTGGACACTAAAAATATAATTGCATGCAATACATATTGTAGAAAACTGAAACTCTTAAACACAGTGCAGTTCACCAAACTCTACAATTTTCCCCTTAATACTAATCACTGTTTCATCTTTTAGAACATGGATTCAATGTTTAAAAACTCCTTAGTTAATTGTTAGAAGTGAGCAGCAAAGTTGTTCTGTATGTAATATCGATATTATCTACAAGTTACAGTATATACAAAATATAAGATATACAAAGAAGGTCTTCAACAGTTGCTCTAACTTACATAGTTTCCTATAAACAATTTTTTTCACTTAAAATTTATCACCGTAACAGGGACCAGAGGCAAACATAAAAATAAAAATCCATGGCAAATTTTTATGTAAAGTCTTCTGATCATTTGAATAATAGAGGACTCTTAACATTAATCATCTGCTATTGTCATAACATAATGTTCATTTGCTACCACTACCAGAAAGAGCTCTATTAGACCACCTAAAAAGGAAAACCAAGCGCATGTCTGTTTGCTAGAACAAGTCATGGATTACCTTGAATTCTATTTGCAAGAATTTAATAAAATATAAAACCCTAAGCAAAGTCTTACCTACTTGCATCAGGAATAAGATTTTTAAGCGAACATTGAAAATTAGGAAAATATAAGATCCTAAGCAAAATAATCCACAGATATATCTATACCTAGATTGTAGTGATGGTTTGGAAATTTTCTGTAAGATTGGGCACTGCTCCTGCCTTTTTTTGCCTTCTCCTATTAATCCTTGTGCTTAACTTTCCTTTCGAGGCGGTTAGGGATTGAAGACTGGAAACGTTTACTGCCAGTGGGCATATCACAAAATGCCAAGTGCATATGTAGAGGAGCGGTGGGCACTATGTTGTTTGACAGTTGCAAGTCGGAAAAAAAACAAGCAACCTTGCAGGATGATAGTTTTCCAGCTGAAAAATGAACTTTCTGGACTTAAAATCCCACACTTAAAAGCCTATCGGCTAATTAAGTGTAAGGGATAGTATGAGGAGTTATATCAAGAAACAATCTATTATGAATGTTATTAAAGATTGGGAGTGTTCTACTCATCTTATAGATCTTATACAATCAAAGGGAGAACACTTCATTTTGGTTGTAAAGTTATCGTAAATACTTTTACACAAAGTAACACCTATGTTGAGTAGGAGCTAGTGAAAATTGACTTTTTATATGAGTAAGATTCTATTAGTAATGTAGTTTGTTTGTAGTGGAAGATAAGTTAAAATAGACTTTTTTAAAAATTAAATGGAGATATTATAATGTCAAAACTTTTGTATCGACTTTTCAATCTATTAAGATTTGATTTGACAATTCCACATTTTTCTTGAGTTTCAATCTTTTGCATGTTTAATCCTTAATTAATCAATCATTTATTACCAATCTAATGAGTCTGTCTATGGGTTTCCACTTGTCAAATTTTTCTGAGGGTTGCTCTTCATCATCTCCATATACCTATCAAAAGTTCGAAGTTACAAAAACCTAAGAAAATCATGTGTTTAGATGGGTTATTATTTTCTTGTGTTTCTACATATAATCAGAGTTTCTATCATGGGCATAATTTTCCTCAAAATTGCACCTTTTTCATTGTCCAATTTGAGGTATCAAACCTTTCTTGTAAACCCTAGTTTTCCCTTGTCTTTTTCAGAATTTCAAAAATTTTCTTCCTAGCATGCTTTTCTTTTGACCCCCACAATTCAACACTTTTGACTATGTTGTCTTTCAAAGCTAGAGCTTCAATGATCCTCTTGCTCACGTGCCTTTCAGTATGGTTTCCTTTGTATACTTGATCCTTAACTCTTGAAACATTCCTTCATCCTTTTCTTTTTAATTCACTTTCTTTATTTTATAGGATCTTAATTAGGACTTTTATGATTTTATTTCTTCCCATCGTGATCTGGATTCAATAGTGAAATTCTTTAAACAATACAAAGTAAGCAAAAATTTACAAGTATTGTGAAAAAGTGACAATAGCAGAAATTAAAACAAAAGTTGTATGCTTCAAAAGTCACCATTATCATATCCAAAATGAATTTTTGAACACCTATATAGAATCCCAACAATCTCCACATTCCAAAAGAATTTTTGATGAAGAAATTTTGAGGACTAAAACAACAAACAAATTACAATTTTTTTAAGAACTCTAAAATTAGATACCCAACTTAGCAGGATCATCATTCTTTGCTCTATGCTCAAAATTCAAAACCACTCCCACCATTGAAAATTTTTCAAAGAGATCTAATTTTAGTCCCTTTATACAATGCCTTTGTCGCCTGAGTTAAAGGATCAACAAAAGTTTCAAACCCAAATTCTACTCCGAAAACCTGAATTTTGACTTTTCCTCGGTCCTATCACATCCGAACTACTTTGAAACAGCCTCAGACTGTTGTGGATCATTCGTCCTTCCATTAGGGGCAATGGGCCCCATTACAATACAACCAGTACGTTTGACAGTTGTTTCTGAATACAACGCATCAATCAAGCCTAAGTTTCTTATCTTCTTACAGTGGTGTTCAATGACCGTGGGTTTGTTTATCTTTTTGGCTACTACTGTACAGGGTCTCTGCAAGACAATTTCTGATTTTAATTGGTACTGTGCTAAATGGCAGCGACTGTGTTGCTTATATTTTGACTGGTGCCCTTTAATTTTACTAGTTTTATTGCTATATTTTGATAAATGTGCATACTTGCCAGTCGCTTTATATTGTAAACACTATTTTGATGACTGTACATATTTACCAGTGAACGTTTTAAAAGGTACTTCGCATTCAGTTTGTAAGGATAACGTTTTAAAAGGTACTTCGCATTCATTGTGTAAGGGTAACGTTTAATATATGTCTGGATTCTGAAGAAGTCGTTTGAGGTGGAAGAAACTTAGGGGAGAGGAGCCATTAGTGTGTGGGGATTTAAATGTGTGATAGGTCTTAGGTGGTTAGGGGTCTATGTCTATCTAATTACTTAGTATCTGTCGACGTGTGTCTCATCATATGTTCAACATTGAACAGTAAATAATATCATTAAACAATCACACAAATTAATCATAAAGTGTATCTTTTGCATTCAAAATATAAATCTTTATGTTCACACGTAAACATTTAAACCATTCACATTGACTCGAATAAAAGTTTTTGAGTTCTATCAAATAAGATCATGTGCCCAATAAAGGGACCAAGATAAAAACATTCAAGTCTGCATTAAACATTAAAACGATAACATATTAAGCCTAAATAAGCCGACTTGGAGGCAATGACGACAACCCCATGTCATGTGAGCACTCATGGACACTGACGCGGCCAATCAAATGTCACATGATGGTCATAATTTGTCCACATCCACGTCAAACCACAGGACCCTTTCAACACCTTTTCGCATCCCCCGTCCCATCTGTCTAGCTCGAACCAGGCTAATATGGTCACTTTAGCACCATTTCAGGTCATATCACCTGCATCCATCACAACGCTTGTGTAAGGCCACAAATTGAACAATAAAAACAATCAACTCGGACATAAATGGGGAAATATGGAGATTCAAATTCAAATTCAACACAGTAGATAAAAAAATTAAAGAACTTCGATTCAAATTCAAATGTTGCCACATAAATAAGCACTTGAAATCAACGCATTTCATTCAACAAGCAAAAGCAAGAAGCGAAGAGAAAGAAGACAAAGAAATAGCACGTTGCAGAGGTGTAAGAAGCCACACAATTTAGGTAAAGAATACGTGTTTTGCAGGTATTCTTCTTGTTCACAATCCACAAACCTCTTTTCAATTTATGTATAATAGTTCAATATATTGTGTTTTTTTAACAAACTATGACTCACTTACCAAAATGATTACAAAAATGATTCGGCATAAGACCAAAAAAAATCATTTCTTGATTTCCCAAAAGTCTGTCGACTCCAATCTGACTTGCGGCCTCTTCTTGTCACCTTCATCCTCACCCACCTCACCGCCTTCATCCTCACCTGCACCTGCAACAGTCGCACCACCTTCCTTTTCAGGAAGATATTGCTCAAGCAACCTCCACCCCTTGGCCGGTTTGGACCTCCTCGCTTCTTGGTCCTGCCCCACTCTCCAGCTAATGAATGGGAAGAGTGTTGTGACTTCTACTTCCACTCCTTCCCCTACTAGATAATCAAACCCAATTCCAGGAATGACCTTGTCAATCAGAGGCTTTAGGCTGCCTAACCATTCCTTACCCACTATTCCCCGCAACAACCATGCACACTTTTAAGTGTCTTTCCCAATCTCCACCCCCCACGCCAAAACCATATTGACAATGTCAACATTCATGCGGTACCTATGTTTTGTTTTCAAGAAACAGTCACTAAGGAACACCTTCATTGCCGTGATAAATTCTTCATCCTGGTACTTAAAAACTTGTTTCAATCTCTTATTAGATATTGTGCTAGCAAATGCCAACTGCTGCCTTGAGGTGTATAGTGTGAATGTAGCTTCCATGCTTACCGATACCTACAAAATGCTTCCCCTTCGCTAAAAAAATACTAAAATAAACTATATTCTCAATGCACTGCTTTACTCCTATAAATAGATTCGTAACTGATTTGTTTTTGTTTTTCCTGTTCAATGATTTATACTAATGCCGGTGAGCCAAATCTCTTCAAATATTTTGGCTTAATTATGCACACTTCCCATCTAAATAAGCAACCGCCACCTCATATTCCCTACATTAATGAGCTTTTGTTGTTTTAGTATGCATCTACCACCTCACATTCCCTACATTAATGCATAGTTCACTATCCTGACATATCCACTTGAAATTATTTGTCCTAGGGGAGAGGACCCATAATGTGCACACCACATCTTTGTGGTGTCCATGTAAGTATACATGTATGTATATAGACACTGTCAAATATATATATATATATATAACCCCATCGTATACATGTCTGACATTCTACATATATGTATATACATGCTCTCAAATATACATATTTGATAGCATGTGTATATATATATACACTGTCCAAGATATATATTCCACATGCAATACTTATATACTCAATTATGTATTTTTGAAGGTTTAAATATATAATCCCAATTCATTAAACACAACTTTATTGCACCCAATTCAACTTTCAAGAAGCCAATTAAAAATGCACAATTGAACACAGACAAAAGTGTAGATGAATGAAAATGAACATTGAGCCATGCAAATGACTGACTTCATGCCAATTCGAACACAACACTGAATCATATTTAGAAATTGTGAATATAGGAATTTAGAAATTAACTATTTGAAATGAATCGTATTTAGATAGTGACTATTTGAAATGAGTTCGACAATTGTATTTACAATGACTATACATATATGTACAAATAAGCCAAATTCAAATGTCGAAATGCAGTTCCAAATGCACAAGCGAACATTCTTAAAACCCCGCATGACAAAAAACCAACCCTTTATGACTTGAATGAAATGACCTTGAAATAGAAACAAACATTAGATTTTGAATTAATTTAACAGAAACATCCAAACACAATTGAACATCAAACAACAAACTACTTACTAATTTACTAAATTTACAGATATTAAATTAACTAAATTTCCACAAGCCATGACTAAATTGCATTACATGCTTCTAGATTTGATTGTCTGTCTCTTTTTTACACCAATATTTCTGATCACACGAGATGTACAAATTAAATGCCCCAGTTGACACTCTCCATCCTGATGGTGGATCACATGGTGTGATCCAAAACGTTGATGCAAATTCCATAAGCATCAAATCCTATATGGTGACATGATATATACAGATGTGTTCAACTATCAGGTGACATGATATATTTGTAATGTTTACCATGATGTAGATGACTACGGAGAAGTCAGGATGATACATTACAGACATCGAACATGGACACAGCTAAGCGTGGATGTCTGAAAAAGAGATGAACGCTATCAAATTGTTCAAAATTATCAATACGATAGGGAAAACTATTTGAAGGCCCATCACACACTAACAACTCAAGGTGTCATTGCAACCCTCACTCCAAATGTTGCAGATTACGACATTACAACTTACCTACGTGAATATTTTGATCCCTTCTCATACTCACCTATTCCACCCACTGAATGTCTAGTTCAAATCCCTTATCGACTCATTCGTGCACAACAAGAATGGATTGTGAAGCATTCTCATATTGTTTACCAACTCTTTCTCTATCCAAACTCCTATGATGATCATCTCTTTCCCACCCGATTATCTTTCTATTCTAAATTATTCAAGGTGAATCTGGAATCATGACAAACTAATTATCTAAATAGGTTTTTTTTAGAAAACTATGGACCACAAGTTCGTCAAAGCTCCACTACTCTATCATGGAAATAAATGCTTCGAAGAGTAGTCAATGAACATATTCCATCATAGATTTTTACCAAAGTATACATTCAACCTCATCGTGGACAAACTTAGAGGTTGCATTCTACTTTGCCTTGTCGACTATACAGTCAACTAATTCTTTGGAAGGAAGCCATTTCAACTACACCACCACATCTAGTTGACCTAGAAGGTTTCAACCATGAATCCATGCTAGGCTAAGTTTGCGCATGTACCTCTAAACCCCTATTGTCTAAGTTTCCAATAAATAACACATTTCCACACACATATGCCCATAAAAGATATCATTTCACATAGGGAACCATACTTCTACTGTTCAAGCATCACTATCATCTTACACTATATTGTCATCCACTCCTTACTTGCACAACGGTGCCATTTCAAGCATCAAAGTTAATATTGTTCAACAGGCTTTGACTTACAACATCACTTGTTTAGTTGGTTCCATCTCAATGTAACCCATGTTGTACTATATATATATGTTTGCAGGTTACATTTTAAATTACAAAAAATTTCCATACATACTGTTAAATTCATATTGATCTGTATATTTTTCATGGAATTACAACTAACGTACAATTTATTATTGTTCTTGCAGATGAGGAAGGCAAATAAGATGACTGGCTATGGTGCAAAGAAGAGAGCATCAACAAGGTTGCCATCACATAAAAGAGGTGTGAAGATTCCAGTTTAGCCATAGACCCCACCTCCTAATGTTGCTGAAGTAGAGCCTATACTCCCATCACCAGATGACCAGTAACTAGAACCTATCTCGCCACCCACTGTGGACGTTTTCGCTCCTTCAACTGGAAGGAATTTTACAAGGTCATAAAAGTTGTGGTTGGCTTCGGCCATGTCAGGTGCAATCCATTATGTAGAGGAAAATGACATGTCTATTAGGGGGGCATCAAATAAGTGGGGAATACCAGCTAGAACAGTGACAAAATGGTTGGATGGAGTAACAACAACATCGAAGAAAGGTCCCCCAACCATCTCACTACTGAAGAGGAAGAAAATATTGTTGAGTGATGCCAACAGATGGAAGCAGTTGGTCATGGCCTCGAGATCCTCAACTTGAAGGCAACTGTGGCACAGATTTTTGAGGGTAGACCCAGCCCTTTTAAGGATGGCATGCCCTGGAAATCATGGTGGGCTGGTTTTAAACCCTGACATCCAAAAATCACCTTGCAAACAACTGAAGGCCTTGACAAAGACAAGGCACTCACTCTAAGACTTGTCATTGTTGTTGCTTTCTATGAGACATTATCAAAGGCCTATGCAGCAAATCAGTATGCTCCTCATCGGATTTGGAACTGTGATGAAACTGGGGTTACAACAGGCATGAATGGTGCTATGAGGGTGATCGCTAGATAGGAAGTCGCAATGTCTCATACATAATCCCGAAGAGTCGAGAATGGATTACGATTTTGTGCTACGTGAACACTTTCGGGCAAAGCATCCTAGGCTTCTACTCGTTCAAAGGGAAGAAGCACCTACAAAATTACATCGCCAAATGCAAGACGAGTGATTGCATGATAGCACAAAAACACACATGGATGACGGGGGAACTATTCCTTAATTGTTTGTACCACTTTGTGCGATGTATTCCAGGGGGTGTATCGCCCACCAACAAGCACTTACTTATATTTGATGGCCATGGCAGCCATGTTGTTGTGACAACCATCCAAGAGGCAAGGATGCTAGGTATAGACTTGCTCACATTGTCGGCTCACACCTCTCACCAACTATAGCCACTCAATGTCAGTGTCTTCTCTCCATTCAAAACATTCTTCAAAAAAGAAAGAGTGGCTTGGTTGGAAAGGTTTCCAAATGTGAAGATCAGGAGGGTAGAATTGGCAGAAATAGGAAGCAAGTCCTTAAATAAGGCATTGGCAGTTTCTAACATCCTAGTAGGCTTCAGAAGGATAGGTATATGGCCCATCAATCCTAATGCCCTCATGGATGACATGCAACCCAACACTAGATTCGACATTAAAAATGGCGAGGATGTTTCAGTTGTGCAAAACATGATGAACTTATCCAGTGTTGATGTTTCAAGTGAAGCTGTTCTAGAAAACATTGCTGAAAGAGTGACTGACAGTATAGAAGAAAGTATTGCTCTTCCATCACAATGAATAGCACCGACATGGGTGGTCAATGGGGCAATGGATTTAGGAGTTGAATTGGAAGGGGAACATCAAGAATCCACATTCACTTTCCCTTTGCCACCTGCAACTGCCATGGATGATGTGGTCCATTACTATGTCGATTGTGGCATATTAGATAGCCAACCTCATGTAGAATTGAGGCAACGAGACACCACACAAGACACAACACAAGTTGGTAGTGATGAAGACAAGATCCTTCTATCCCAATTCAGTGGGATGGGCCCCTCTCAACAGGAAATAGGACTATCAAGATTTTCAAAGCTTCATGTTCACATCATCAACAAGATGAAAGGGAAAGGTGTTAAGGATGGGTTGTGGTTGAGTTATAATTCATAGTTGACTACATCTAATGAGCTCATAAAAAATTTAATGGTTCAAGAGGTGAAGAACATGGAAGCAGAGGAGACCAAAGAAAGAAAGAAAGAGCAGGCCAAAGAGAAATAGGCAGCAAGCATATTGGCAAAGTAGAAGAAGGAACTAGAAAAAAAATAGAAGGAGAAATGCGTAAGGAAAAGGAAAGGCTGAAAGAGATAGAGAAGAAGGAGAAGGAGGAATGAGAGAAATGAGAGAAGGCTTTAAAGGAGGAGGAAGAGGAAAGGGCCAACGAGGAGTAGATAATGATTCTGGCAAGAAAGAGGATGCTAAATAGTCCATCGACTCCATTGAGTCTATTGCCATAATGACATCCCATAATGCTGGACACGTTGAACACAATTATCCCCACCTTTCGATCACCTTCAATTTGTCAACCAAGTTCCCCCCCTATGACCTTTACTATTCCTTCAACTCACATGCCAGGGGTTGCCGATAGCCTTGGGTATTTTCTACCACCTTCAATTTGTCAACCAACTTCCCCACCTATGACCTTTTCTATTCCTTCAATACACATGGTTGTTGGCATTGTGTTGTCATTGATGTCAACCGGTAAGTAATGTGTTGGCATTGTGTTGTTGACAACTGGTAATCATGTAACTAGTAAGCCAACAAGGTTGAACTAATGAAGAAAGTGCAAGCAACCGGTATGCAGTTTGATGTCAACCAACTGGACTCCCACAAGATAAAGATGTTGTCACATGATGAAGAGAAGACTGACAGAAATTGTGTTGCCTCAAGATAGCAAGGAAGACATATGGGATGTCTATCGGGTCATATGTCAGGTTGAAGATGTATCTTCTTATTAGTGCAATGCCTGAAGAAGAATGAGCAACAAAGATCCACTCCTACCAGATGTTGGCAAGTTAAGTGCATCGGTCCATCTACTCCCACCAGTTGGTGGCAATATCATAACCCTCTGGGATAAGATAGTCAAAAGAGTTAAAGGCAGGTGGTTAAAGGCTTATACCAAATGACCTAAGTGAATCATGAGGAAGCCTCCAATATATGAAATCAAAGATATCAACCAGATCAATAAGAGAAGGCGTGATGAGCTACTGGGATAGAAAAGGAAGAGTAAGTTGTGATGAGTTTGTCACTTTGACAAACCGGGTGAGATGAGAACTTGGCTAATGAAGGGGAAAGAAAGGTTAAGCATTGGAGACATGGATTTACACTAAGATGCAAATGGAGATTAGTGTTACCGTAGTTGGAGATAGTTGAATATTTGTTGGCATGGTGTTCTCATGGGTGTTACCGATATACAAGCATGAGTATTGTCAACCGGTAAACAAGAACATAGCGGTGATCAAGAAACTGGTATGGATGATTGGAGAAGATCCAGCTGTTGCAGTTCATAATACATGTTCATAACATTGATATGAGTCTGTGATTGAAACTGCATCAAATTTGGTGAATCAAGAGCACACTAATAATTGACTGATATGAACTCTGTGAAGAAGAATGAACACCTATCTAGTGTGCAGGTAGGTGTAGTATGAACTAGAAAACATGTCCATCGATAAGAAAGCAAGGGACAAGCAGAACGTAGAGTATGGCATCATGTCATATGAAGTGAAAAGGTATTATGTGCTAACTGGCCAAATAGAGAAGAGCATAGTTTGAAGATTAACTATTTACTGTATAACTAGTAGGCAAAGATGAACCAGTAGTATAAGGTGAATACCGGTAGTGTGCTTTTGGTTGGTTCCTAAGCCTGAACTGACATAGTCAACTGAGCAGGATGCCGAAAGAGTTGACACATGGATTCCAGGTGGCTAACATACAGTGGTGAAGAGTGCATCGGTGAGGTGGTTGCCGACTAAGTCTATATTAATGCAGAATGCAAAAGTCACGGGTTGAGTGCAGAGGATTGCGACTCGAAGCATGTTGAAGGATGGAGATCTGATTCTTTAACATCATGATTGAAGCAGGACATCTGGTTGCAGATCGGATTTGGAGAAGCAAACAACTAGGTCATTTATTGTGACTGACATAAAGCAAGGTCGATGATCAGTTTGCAGTTTGCTAAGTTTAGCAAATGTGTATTGGAAGAATCAAATATGGCAGTGTTGTTAGATTTATGGAAGGTTGTCAATCTTGGAGATGGGATCAGATTTGATTTAACATGGATTGAGTTAGTGGAGAAAACCCTAGAGCACAAAGTTTGATTGTTTGTTTTGGTGGGAAAGCCCAAGTATAAATATATAGATTGAAGACATGGGTCTGTGATGCCAGTGGCCAGAGTAGAGAGTGAATGAGTGCAGATTAAGGATCAAATAAAGGAGTGATGATGTTGGATGTCGGATTCTAGTGAAGAGGGCAAACTAACCAGTCTGATTGGTTAAGTGTTGAACTTTAAAGCAACCGAGTGTGTTGGAGAAGAAATCGGTAAGAGGGGTTTAACCGGTAAGTGTGATGAGAAAGTAATGATATATCTATTAGAGGGTATACTGTTGAATTGAAGGTAGATCAACAAGTGAGTGGAAGAGAAAAAAGAAGATCTGGTAGACAAGATTGAACTGACAAGGTTCAAGGTTTACTGGTAAGAAGCTACAAAGCATAACTGTCTATTATACTAGCATAGACTGTGCTAGTAAGGGATAGAGAGTGAAAAAAAATCCAGTAAGGTGGAAGCAGAGTACAAAGGTGAATTGAGATAGAGAGAAAGAGGTTCCGGTAGAGAAGAGGTAGAGTGAAAGGAGATCTGACAAAGGTGATGCAAAGAACATAGAGCATCAGACAAAGATATTTGTGCGAGTTATAAAGCTCATTTGTAACAAGGTTATTACTATTGTATTGTTTTGATAACATTCATTGTAATCACTGAGTGGGTGCTCGGTGCAAAGGTTGGTGCTGCTTTGGGTTGTTGCTCATAAATTAAGGGGTTGGTGCTCCTTGAGTTGGTGTTTAGAATAGATTAGGGGTTGGTGCACCTTGTGTTGGTGCTCATAATAGAATAGGGGTTGGTGCTCCTTTGGGTTGTTTCCCATAAATCATTAGGGGTTGGTGCTCCTTGGGTTGGTGCCCTAAACTTTGTAAAACTGTTGTTTCATTGTGAGGCTGGATTGGAGCAGTAGACTCCAACAACATATCTCATCAAGGTTTTTCCCACATTGGGGTTTCCTCATACATCTAGTGTTGTGTGATGTGTTATTGTGTGTGCTAGCATTTTGATCTCTTCCCCTATCTCACTGATATATTCACTTAGTGTTTGAAATGCTAACTGGTACACATATTTAGGATTAAAAGGTTGGGAATATTGAAAACCATTGATTCACCCCCCTCTCAGTGGTATCTTGTGTTCTACAATGGTAGTGGTTGCCGACAGCCCTGGGTATAGCAACCCAATACAAAGTGATGAGAACATGGAACCTATAGCTAGCTCAGGGGTACCACCTGAAGTTAGAAGAAGTTCATTTCCCCCTTGGATGAACTGACATCTACATGAACATATGTGCTTTTTTTGTCACTTTTTTGACTTATCAAGTCAGTCTAGAACTGCAAAAATGTCTTTTCAAGACATGGATTTAACATGATTTTTGTTTCGAATTATGCTCATATGGTATTTTTTTTATATGCAGATGCAATACAAAACAAGTAATGGGATGATTGAGGAAGTTTTGGAGTATTACATGATTGTAGTTTACAATTATGTGCATACTTATTTTATACAGATGTTATGCAATTGTGTACATGTAATGGGATGAGTGATCAACTCATCAATAACTACTTTTTTTATGTATCCATTTAGGTGCATTTCATTTGTTTTATATGTACATGCAATTAAGAACATGTAATGGGATGAATGAGCATGATTGAGGATGTTGTGAACATGATCATTCTTGTAGTTTCCAATTATGTGCATACCTCTTTTATGTAGATGTCATTGCAATTCAATACATGTAATGGGATGATTGAGCATAGATGTCAACAACTACAGGTTTTATGTTTCTAGTTATGTATATGAAAGACGAACAAGAAAAGATGACACTTTTATATGTCAATGCAATTGAGAAAATATTATGGGGTGAGGAGCAAATATTGACAAGTATCGTTGAGTTGGCAACCCAAAATCAAAAGTTGACATGCCACCGATGAATTTTGCCATGCCAATGCTGAATTGTCATCCAAGTCACCAAAAAAATGCCACTTCAGACCCTCAACTAGAATGAGAGCGTGCCCATGCCCAAAACCTGCCACACTTTCCATTTGCATCAAACAAGTTGGCCTTGTGGCAATCACTTGCACACCTTACTGACCATCTACTCTACCCAATACTCGTGCCCCCACATTGAAATCCCAACTGTAGAGGCATTAACTATGCATCACCTCTCCTTACTTGCACCTCCATAATCAACTACAACGAGTACACACAACCATTTGAAAACCTTTATACTTGAGAATTGTGCTGCACAAACCATTCAATATGAATATGAAAGTGCAACATAAATCACGAGTATAGATATTTCAAATGACAGCATGTCCTCGTTGTTTATAATTATGAGGATGGCATGTCCTCATCCAGTGACTTAATGTAGTTGTTCCAATTGTTGAGATCTTGGCTCAATCATCACATTACATGTGAATTGGATTGAATGTAATAGAAGACTCCTCTAAAAAACTAGTTTGCGAACCTTTCAAGTTCAGTTGTGCTACTTACACGTGTTTTGATTACTACTACTTCTGCCCTTCTGAACAATATGGACCAAAAATATGTACATACACACATGTATATACATATATGCATATACATGTACATACATATATGCATATACATGTCTATACATATATGCATATACATGTACATGTGTTTATGCATATACATGTACATACATATATGCATATACATGTACAAACATACAAACATTTATGCATATACATCTACTAGTATATTATGGCATCCTGATTTATATGCATGAGTGGTTAATGTGCCATATTTTACATTTTCAGTTTTGCTGTCAAATGGTTTTAAATTGGGGAAGCCAAATTAGAAGTCTATGTGGGTGGGTTGAAAAGTTGGTGGGTAAGTGCACAAATATGATGGTCAAAAAGAGGGGTATAAGTGGACACTTTTTTTTCTGAAATTAGGTGAACCTGAACTTGGAGGCAAAATTTGAAAGTCATCCACTCAAGATATGAAGATAATCAAAGAACAAATATTGTAGTATTCTGAATCTAGTTTCCAAACTACTAAACTTTTTCAAAATTGGATAAGTTTAAGGGGGTCAAATCCTTTACGCACAAAAAACTGACCCTAATTTTTTCTGAAAAACACAACATAGTGTCTAACATGTGTATCAAAAAAGTCATAGTTAGATTTATTATTTTGACAAATCCTTTGGCAGAAAGATAGTTATGAGTGAGCACTAGAAGATGTGTATTTTTTTATTTTATTTTATTTTTTTTGTGATTTTTCCAATCGAGCACATCCTGAAAAATTTGGTACCTATTCGTGCGCGAAGCATGCACTAAAAAAATTGAAAATACAATTTTTTTTTTAAAATTGTAAATAATCAAGTGCACTACAATAATATATAATGTTTTTTTAATTTGGATAAATATATCAAAAGTTATTCAAAAAATGGTGAACCTATGTCTGTAAGAACTATGGAGACTGGTAAAAGAAATTCAATAATAATATGTTATTGTTGTTCAAATTGAAAAAAAATTATATGGTTAAAAATCTCAGAAGATGGGTGAAATATGGTGGCAGTTTTATAAATACCCACTTGATGAACTGTAAACCTGATGATGACAAAGTTGATAAACCAAGTTGATAAAATAAAAAATGTCAAAAATGAGAGAAATGGAGGGAAATCAAACTTCCAAACCGTAGCTTTGTCATCGAGACCTATTTCCAAGCCTAAATAGTCAAAAGCGCGTATGGGGTACTTATGGTGTAAGCAATGCATACGCACTCTTTTTAATATAAATAGTGCATACGCGCTCTTTTTACTATAAACAACATGTACGTGCTATTCTATAATATACATATAATATATAATATGTGTATATACATATAATATATAATATGTGTATAATATGATATTGTATATATAATATGTGTATATACATATAATATATAATATATTAAGTATATATGTACACATGTAAGTGTATTGTCTCCCCCTCTCAAATACATACAAGGTGCCTCTCTCTCTCTCTCTCTCTCTCTCTCTCTCTCTCCCCTTCTCCCTTCCTCCATACCCCATTCCTCTCTCTCTCCATCCCTCTCTCTCCTTCTCCCTTCCTCCATACCCCATCCCTCCCTCTCTCCCTTTATCCCTTCCTCCATACCTTATCCCTCTCTCTCTCGCTCTCTCCCCTTCTTCCGTCCTCCATACCCCATGCCTCTTTCGCTTCTTCTCTCCCTCCCTCCCTCCATACCCCATTGCAACTGTGTCTACACTTCTATAGAAGTAAGTGAATTTATTTCTTGTCTGCAACTTCATCTTTGATTTTTATCATGTATGCTCTCCTAATAAAATTGACTGATGGATTTGTGTGTGTAAATTGAATAGAGGAATAGGGTTTGAAATTGAACCACGGGTGTATTATCATGACAAACAAGGAAACTTGCAACAATATTCTTCTCGAATGTGTCTTTAATGAGTAGAGAAGAAGTGAAAAATAGTGTCAACAAAGCAACATGATGAGTCGGAGTACCTGCAATATGTTTTTTAGAAGGAAACAACAGGTAGGGAGAGAAAGAGGGAGAGTAACACAGATGATGTTCTGGAGAATGATAGTGGTGGGTATGTGAGAGTTCCCATGTTGTTACACAATGCCTGTCACCTAAAGAAATTAAAGTTTGTTGTATGCATGGCAGTGGTAGTATATGATGATCATCACTTGTCAAACGGCTCGGAACGGTACATACCCATGAAAGAAATCAAGTGTGTAATTCCTATAGTCACAATCAAGACCAGTCTTATAACCTTGCAAATTTAATAGCATCATATGTTTTATAACTTAGGTAGTACTCTTAGGGTTTGGTCAAGCTCTTACACTTGCTTTTTAGAGAAGCCTCATTGTTTGTTTGCTTGGAGTCTCTTTGTATGATGCTTTATTCATAACTTTAAATTTAATATATCATTTTATTAGCCCACCATATGACCCCTTAGGTGTCATTAGAGGTCGTATTGTTTCCTAAGAGGTCATATGGTGTCCTGTGACCCCTTAAGACACCATATGACCCCTTAAGACACCATATGAACCATAACAACACCATATGGTGTCCTAAGGGGTCATAGGATGCCATATGACCCCTCGGCACACCAATGACCCATAACAACACCATATGGTGTTCTAAGGGGTCATATGGTGTTCTATGACCCCTTAGTACACTATTTGGTGTTGTTATAGGTCCTATGGTGTGCTAAGGGATAATATAGTGTCAAATGACCCCTTAGGACACCCTATGACCCCTTAGATGTTGTTAGGGGTCATATTGTGTTCTAAGGGTCATATTGTGTCCTGGATTCAATATCTCTTCCTCTCCCTCCCCCCTCCTTCTTCTCTCCCTTTCTCCCTCTCCCTCTCTCTCTCTCTCTTTGTCCCCTTCTCCCTTCCTCCATACCCCATCCCTCTCTCTCGCTCTCTCCCCTTCTCCCTTCCTCCATACCCCATCCCTCTTTCTCTTCTTCTGTAATTCCTATAGTCACAATCGAGATCAGTCATATGGTGTCTTGTGACCCCTTAAGACACCATATGACCCCTTAAGACACAATACGACCCATAACAACACCATATGGTGTCCTAAGGGGTCATAGGATGCCATATGACCCCTCAGGACACCAATGACCCATAACAACACCATATGGTGTTCTAAAGGGTCATATGGTGTTCTATGACCCCTGAGGACACCATTTGGTGTCGTTATAGGTCCTATGGTGTGCTAAGGGATAATATAGTGTCATATGACCCCTTAGGACACCCTATGACCCCTTAGATGTTGTTAGGGGTCATATTGTGTTCTAAGGGTCATATTGTGTCCTGGATTCGATATCTCTTCCTCTCCCTCCCCTCTCCTTCTTCTCTCCCTCTCTCCCTCTCCCTCTCTCTCCCTCTCTCTCTCTCTCTCTCTCCCCTTCTCCCTTCCTCCATACCCTATCCCTCTCTCTCTCGCTCTCTCCCCTTCTCCCTTCCTCCATACCCCATCCCTCTTTCTCTTCTTCTCTCCCTTCGTCTTTCTCTTCTTCTATAATTCCTATGGTCACAATCGAGATCAGTTCTATAACCTTGTAAATTTAATAGCATCATATGTTTTAGAACTTAGGCAGTACTCTTAGGATTAGGTCAAGCTCTTACACTTAGCTATATCAAAACTAAACTACTGAAGTTCTATTGTATGATGTTCTATTCATAACTTTAAATTTAATATATCATTTTATTAGCCCACCATATGACCCCTTAGATGTCATTAGAGGTCGTATTGTTTCCTAAGAGGTGTCATTATAGGTCCTATGGTGTGCTATTTGGTGTCATTATAGGTCCCTCCCTCCCCCTCTTCTCTCCCTATCTCCCTTCCTCTACCTCTCTCCCTCTCTCTACCTTCCCTCCCCTCTCTCTCTCCCTCTCTCTCCATCTCCCTCCTTCCCTCTCTCTCTCTCTCTCTCTCTCTTCCTCTCCCTCCTCCCCTCCTCTCTCTCTCTCTCTCTCTCTCTCTCTCTCCCACCTTCCCTCCTCTCTCTCTCTCTCTCTCTCTCTCTCTCATTCCCTCCTCTCTCCCTCCACCCTACTCTCCCTCTCCCTTCCTCCATACCCCTTCTTCTCCCCCACCCTCCCCCTCTTCTCTCCCTCTCCCTCTCTCTCCCTCTCCCTCTCTCCCTCTCTACCTTCCCTCCCCCCTCTCTCTCTCCCTTTCCCTCCTTCCCTCTCTCTACCTTCCCTCCCCCTCTCTCTCTTTCTCCCTCTCTCTCCCTCTCCCACCTTCTCTCTCTCTCTCTCTCTCTCTATCTCTCTCTCTCTCTCTCTCTCTCTCTCTCTCTCTCTCTCTCTCTCTCTCTCCATCTCCCTCCTCCTCTCTCTCTCTCTCTCTCCTCCTCTCCCTCGTTCTCTCTCTCTCTCTTCCTCTGCCTCCCCATCCCCCCTCTCCTCTCCCTCCCTCCACCCTACTCTCCCTCTACCTCTCTCCCTCTCTCTACCTTCCCTCCCCCCTCCTTCCCTCTCTATCTCTTCATCTCCCTCCTTCCCTCTCTCTCTCTTCCTCTCCCTCTCTCCCTCTCTCCCTCCTTCCCTCTCTCTCTTCCTCCCCCTCGCCCTCCCTCCCCCCTCTCCTCTCCCTCCCTCCCCCTACTCTCCCTCTCCCTTCCTCCATACCCCTTCTTCTCTCCCACCCTCCCCCTCTTCTCTCCCTCCCTCCCTCCCTCCTTCCCTTCTGCCCCCCTCCTCTCTCCCTCCCCCCTACTCTCCCCCCTCTCCCTCTCTCTCTCTCTCTCTCTCTCTCTCTCTCCCTCCCTCCCTCCATTTTCATTCACCTTTTTTCTACTACCAATAGCACGTACGAGGTACTGAAACTATTAGTTCACTGCCCTTCCATAACTTTTTTAAGGCGTAGGAGCATGTATGCGATACTTATTACTTGTAAGCATGTACGCGGTACTTAATACTTGTAAGTACGTACGGGGTACTAAGCCCATTATTCGCTACCCTGTGATAACATTTTTTAGGCTTAGGAGCACATACACGCTACTTATTAGTACAGAATGGGAAAAAAGAATACCGTTGGGCTTGCCAAAATTTTATGGACTAACAGTGCATACGCAGTTATTAATGTAGCGCGTACATGGTACATAGACATAGTTTTAGTTGCCCAAGACCCTCAACGACCTCAAAAGAAGTTTTTGAGGTCGTTGAAGGCCCCACTGGAATTGTGTCCGCACTTCTATCACTGTTTTATACATAGAAGTAAGTGAATTTTTTGTTTTTGCATGATTTCAAATGATTGAATTGTTGTTCTTATTAGTTTTGTCAATAGTATTGTGATTCTTTAATAGTTTGATTCCAAAAAATAGTGATAGGATGCATATTTATGGTTATTTGTTTGTTTATAAACTTTTGTTTACACATATATGTAATATGATTCTATTTAGGACAACCAATATCAACCATGGGAAAGAACAAGCGAGGAACGATGGAACAATGAGAGGCTCAAAAGGAAAGACAAAGGTAGCGTATGAATAAATTGTGTGACATAAGAACAATGGGAGAAGAAGGTATGTCATCCTCAACATTTCAATTTGATTTACCAAACAAATATAATGCACCTAATGCAATTGAAGGAGAGACATTTGATTTACCATATGAACCTAATGCAATTGAAGAAGATACCGCATTGAATAATCAATTAAATGATGAACATACACCTTCTCTATTTGATGAATTGAATGTACATAATGCACCGATGTTAACACCTCCTAGAATCATTCGTAGGAAACCAAAGTATCTAATTGACATTGATGAGAATATATTGAAGCCAATGCCCAATAAAATGAATGAATGAATTTGTAGGAGAATGGTTAAAAGAATATGGCAAAACTATTTTGAAAACTTAAATCAAACCGCAAGATGTCAATTAATTGTTCAAATGATTAAAAATTTGAATATTAGAGAGACAATGAAAATTCTAGGCCTAAGACCATCTGAAAGTAACAGTGAAACAACTATTGTGAGAAATCTATTTGATGCATATCAAGCTATTGGTTCAAAATCATGTACTAAAGATTCTAATGCTACTCGACTTGTCATTACATCAACCATAATGAACAAGAAAATAAAAAAAGATCATTTGATAAGCAAAACAAGTAGGTCATTAAATGTTAGTAGAACAAGATTAAGTAAAGCATTAAAGAGGCGAGAAAAAATAGAGGAACCTAACAGTAATTCTCTTTGGGCATTCTCGGGTAGACTACCATGCAAAGACAAGGTTGTTGTTGATGCACTAAGAACATTAATTGAAAATTTTTGGCATGACAACACAAGAGTTTCACCGAACCAAAGAGATGTTGGTAGAACACAAATTGGGTCTACAAATTGTGAGCCACATGCCAAACACTATTTGGATATGACTCAAACTAAATTTTATGAAAGATTCCTTCAAAAGTTTCCTCAAATAAGAATTTCTCAAAGATTTTTTGAAATGGAAAAACCTTTTTATATTAAGATTAATCATGTATGCACCACATGTTGTTGTAGGATGCATATTGAATTTTCCATGCACTATGATATTTTTCGTCATATTTGTTCTACTTTGCACACTAACGATGTTTTGTAGGAATGTAATATACAAGCACCTCCTAAGTGGGTAAGAGAATTTATTTCAAGTGTGCTATGTAATAGACATGATGGTTGCATTTATTATAAGATGCCTTGTTTGGAAGGTTCTTGTGCTATATGTGGTGGTTTGCAACATTTACCAAGATGCGTACATTTGGAGAGCACACATGAAATTGGTAAGAAACTAGTTTCTTTCGAAAAATACAAGACAATCACATATGGAGTTAAAGATGGAAAAGATTTGAAGAGATGTGAGCTAGTGAAAAATGATATGTGTAGCTGAATTTATGAAAATGTTTCAAGAGAAACTAGTTTATGAGTACATAATGCATACACATAGAGCTCAATGGTTAGATGAGAAATTCAAGTTATGTAAGGAAACATTTCCTCTTGGCACCATTGTCTCTATCGTTGATTTTGCTGAAAATTATACACTACAACCTCAAAATGAAGTGCAAACCATGTATTATCACTCTACACAAGTTTCTATTTTTGTACACATAGCATTCATGCATGCAGATGATAGCACAGAGGAGGATAGAAAGGTTGTAAGAGAGTATCACTTCTACATAAGTGATGATCATACTCATTCATCGGAGTTTGTACAAGGATTCTTTAAAGTTTTCTATGATAGTTTAAGGGAAAGGAACATATGATACAACTGACACTTAATATGGTCAGATAATTGCACCACACAATTCAATAATGCAAGGATGTTTTATTGGTTGACAAGGATGCATATGACAAGCGGTGTACAACATTTTTAGAATTTCACTGATGCTAGACATGGTAAGGGAGAGCATGATGGTGCAGGAGCATGTGTGAAAAGATCCCTAGCTAGGGAAGAGTTGAAGTATGAAGGTGGTGTTGAGTTGATAGATGTAGAAACAATTATGCGATGGTGTAAGTCTACGATGGGTCCAGGTAATCTAGGTACGTCAATGGTTTGTAGATATTTTTGGCTGATCATTGAATCTAACATTGAAAACTATCTAGATTGTTGTACAGTTACAGGATCGAGTGACATGCACTCATTTATGAGTTCAAATTCAAGTTCATTGGTAATTTATATGAGACAAATGGTATATTATTGCTCTTCATGCATGTATTGTTTGTAGAAAGAATGTGAAACACAAGAGTGGGTTGACAAATGGCAAGACCATTGGTTCCCACTGATTCATAGCAAATTCCCAAAGCACTACAATTGAGCCAGATGGAGACATCAGTGGATCTTGACCACGTATCCGACCTAGTGGATTCAGGTGATTTTTTGAGTTAAATTTTTTGCAAGTATTCTTTTTGGTTCATTTTGTTGTACATCATACTTTATTTTTGGTATTAATTAACACTTTATAAAATGTAGGTCAAGTGTATGCAGTTGTTGCAGAAGAGAACAATGAAGAAGGAACAAATTACTATTTGTATCATTGTGTTGAGCCAAAAAGAAATTTGACAACCACAATCATTGACAGAGAGGGTATTGAGTACCCATTACGGTCTATTGTAGTGATAGGAACATGGCTTCAGAAATACCCTATCAAGAATTCTGATGTTTGGTTATTTGAGGACTTTGAAACACACAGACATATTCTTCATTTCTCTAACCTTGTTGTTGCAACATATATTCATTTGATGAAGTATCGTGGTAGACCTCATAACAAGATTTTATGGAAAGTTCATGAATCTGACCACGAGGCAATAATTGACACAATACGGGTTAGAGCCAATCTTGAAGGCTCACTTGATTGATTCTATGGTTCAGAGTAGAATGATTTTGAGAATTTTGTATAAATCATTGACGAATTGTTCTATATTCATTTTTTATATATATAAATTCCCATGAGCTGATTTTTACATGTTTAGGGGCATAATTTTGTATATTTAAATGGCAGTGAGCTGATTTGTACATATGTACATGCCAAATTTTGTATATTAAAATGGCGATGAGCTGAATTGCACATATTGTAATGCCAAATTTTATATAAAAGTCCATGAGATGATTTGTATATTAAATTGACGTTGAGATGAATCACACATATTGTAATGCCAAATTTTGTATAAAAGCCCATGAGATGATTTGTAAGACTTTTTTTTGTATAATCAAATAGCCAAGAGCTGATTTGACCATATTTAGAGGCAAATTTTTGAATAATATGTGGGAATGTTTTGTGACTATTTTGTGTGTCAATGTTTTGTGACTATGTTCTGAGTATATGTGATGTGTCCCTGGTCAATCATGAGCATTCTTAATTCTTGTATAATCATGGAGAATTATTTGTCATTATTGGGTCATAGGGGTCATACATTGAGACTAGATACAATTTGAGCAAAAATTGTCATTGTTAAAAAAATTATCAAAAAAGTTGTCAAGCAACGTCTACATTGCATCGGTATGGTATGACTCTCGATGTTCCAACGCTTTGGGATGCATGACAAGGGCATGCCTAGCATAAATTTTGCCACCTAGATGATCTCGTGACGTCGGTTTGTGCACACGACAAACTGATTCAATTCTAGCCAATCTTGCAACTTTGCATTGCACGCAACTGATGGTTTTTGCAGTAGACGAAAAAATGCTACCAATTAAAAATGGCTTTGATTCATCAAAAATCGAGATAAGCCATTCTAGAGGAGCCTCACGCAACCACACGGGTTCAAATGGATCGACCATATGTGTCCTAGATTTGAAGAAACAGTCCTTCAAATTTTGACAATTGTTTGGACTTAGGGCACTTGAGAGATTGCCTCGGTACGATATGACTCTCAATATTCCAACACTTTGGGATGCATGACAGGGGCATGCCTAGCATAAACCTTCCCACTCGGATGCACTCGTGACATTGGTTTGTGCACATGATGAACCGAATCAATTCTAGCCAATCTTGCAACTTTGTATTGCATGCAAGTGACAGTTTTTGCAGCAGGCGAAAAAATGCTACCAATTGAAAATGGCTCCGAGTCATCAAAAACTGAGATAGACCATTGTACAGGAGCCTCACACAACCCTACGAGTTGAAATGGATTGACCATATGTGTTCTAGATTTGAAGAAACTGTCTATCAAATTTTGACAACTTTTTGGACTCAGGGCACTTGAGCGATCGCCCTAGTACAGTATGATTCTCGATGTTCCAGTGCTTTGGGATGCATGATAGGGGAATTCCTAGTGTAGACCTACCCACTCGGATGCGCTCGTGATGTCGGTTTGTGCACATGATGAACCGAATCAATTCTAGCCAATCTTGCAACTTTGCATTGCATGCAACTGACAGTTTTTGTAGTAGGCAAAAAAATGCTACCAATTGAAAATGGCTTTGAGTCATCAAAAAAAAAGATAGGCCATTGTATAGGAGCCTCACATAACCCCATGAGTTTAAACGGATTGACCATATGTGTCCTGGATTTCAAGAAACAGTCCGTCAAATTTTGACAATTTTTTGGACTTAGGGCACTTGAGAGATCGCCCCGGTACGGTATGACTCTCAACGTTTTGGCACTTTAGGATGCATGACAAGGGCATGCTAGCGTAAACCTACCCACTCGGATGTGATCGTGATGTCGGTTTGTGCACATGACAAACCAAATCAATTCTAGGCAATCTTGCAACTTTGCATTGCATGCAACTGACGGTTTTTGCAGTAGGTGAAAAAATGCTACCAATTGAAAATGGCTCCGAGTCATCAAAAACCAAGATAGGCCATTGTAGAGGATCTTCACACAACCCCATGGGTTTAAACGGATTGATCATATGTGTTTTGGATTTCAAGAAACAGTCTATCAAATTTTGACAACTTTTTGGATTGAGGGCACTTGAGAGATCGCACCGGTACGGTATGACTCTCGATGTTCTAGTGCTTTGGGATGCATGGAAAAGGCTAGCCTAGTGTAAAATTTCCCACCTAGATGTGCTCACGATGCTGGTTTGTGCACACGACCAACCAAATTAATTTTAGCCAATCTTGCAACTTTGCATTGCATGCAACTGACGGTTTTTGTAGTAGGAGAAAAAATGCTACTAATTGAAAATGTTTCCGAGTCATCAAAAACTGAGATAGGCCATTGTAGAGGAGCCTCATGCAACCCCAGGGGTTAAAATGGATCAACCACATGTGTCTTGGATTTCAAGAAATAGTCTATCAAATTTTTACAATTTTTTGGAGTCAGGGCATTTGAGAGATCGCACCGATATGGTATGACTCTTGACGTTTTGATGCTTTGGGATGCACGACATGGGCATGCCTAGTATAGACCTTCCCACCCAAACACACTCGCAATATCGGTTTGTGCACATGAACAAAATTTGACCATTGTGAGCGTGAGGGTGCTCTCGCACCAAACACATATTGTTGTTTATATTCATATTGTTGATTTTTGTTGTTTATATTCATATTGTTGATTACATATCCAAATATTCATTTAAATTTATAAAAGGCCAGCCACCAAATACAACGAATACACAGTAATGAACTGAATACAAGGAGTTTTGTAGGGTTAATTAAACATTTTAGAAAGTTTATCAAATCATATTCCATGATTGCAATGTTTTATATCATATATTTTTGTTGTTTATATTCATATTGTTGATTACATAGGCAAATGATCAATTAAATTTATAAAGGACAACCACAAAATACAACGAATACAAAAGAATGAAATCAGTACACATTTATTGGATCGAGTATCGATATTTATATATATATATAAAAAGGCATGTCTGCCAAGTCAATACAAGTATTACAAAAATGTGGCATATGCCATGTCCAAATCGATATACAATAAAAATGTACAATATATCTACATGTATTGGTCATTATATGACCAAAATTAACACTATATGATCCTAAACTTGTGGTAGATCATCAAAATCAAGCCTCTTTGATGCAGTACGTGGCTTTGTAGATGGCTACAAAACCACAATTCAAAAGCCAAGTTAGAATTCTTTTGTAGAAAATAGTCCACAATTAACAACATAACTATGCATTTAACTATAATTCCTTTGCAATTGAAATGTAGATTACCTCATCGGCTGCTCTAGGAGCTAATGTCTTCGCTCTCCTCTCCTTGTAACTCTTAGGAGTTTTCTTGAAGACATACTTAAATGGATCCACATTATGGTCGTACCACAAAGGGGTCTATTGTAGATTAAATGTACAATTAATACAATGTACTAACATAAATATATCAAAAAACTTAAAAGTTATAATATAGAGAACAATGATGTACCTATGCCTAAGATGTTTCTCTAATGGACTAAGGATGGCTCACCATCAATGGAGAAACTGTCGCTATTACCTATACAAAAAATGTTCAAAGATTAAATACAATTAATATAATGATAAGTATTGTAGGTTAAAAACAATTAATTTTACATATCAAACAAAAGTGTACCGGATCCTGAGATGCTTCTCCAGTGCACAGAGGAGGGTTCGCCATTGATGAAATAGGTATGGATATTTCTTGTATGAAAAAATTATAAGATTATAATATATCACAAGTTCACATGTACGCGCGCATATAATCATGAAATCAAGAAAATAAAGTAGAGATACATACCTCTACCCTCTCTTGATCCATGGGCGAATTAGGTGCATTCAACAAATCCACATAGCTCAATGGCCATTGTACATGTAAAGTAGACAAAAAACACTAATCAATCTACAAACCCCAACTAATACTTGGTTTCAACATTTTCAAACAATTTTACAACTAAAAATGTGTTCAATTACCTTCTTCCCACGTTTTGGCGTCTTCGAGGAATTCTTTTCTCAGGATGAGCCCTAGATGTGGAGGGGTACCTAAAAAAACAAAATTAACATGAGATATTAGTACAAATAATAAATTAAACATAATTTTAAAAATCTAAAATGAAATGAATTGCATATTCCACCAAAATAATACATAAAAAGGGTTGTACAAAATATGATACCGTATAGCCTTGTAGGCCAAAATCGATCACTGAGAGCATGATGTCATCAATCTTGGATATTTGGTCCCTTGTCAACACCTACAAATGAAAAATTGGACCGAACATTAAAGATAATTAGTATATCTTATATTTTTTTGAATTCAAAGTGTACTATTCTATTTTAACATGTTATAAAATTTATACCTCAGGCATCAAAGTTACAACTGTAGTAACTGGGGGAAGAGTATGGGATACCGCTGCTACATCCTGAAATGCATATTATTTATCTCAATTTAAATCAATGTATAAATGAAAATTCATTTATGTAATTACAAATTTAAAGTGATTGATAAATAAAATGCTCTGAATTCAAATCAAAACACCTATGTTTGTTGCTCATGGGAAAACACCATGTCCATCAACTCATCTGTTAGTGCGAAATCCTCAACCATGCGAGCCTAACATCTACTCCTACAAATCATGCATAGATGAGAAGTGGATCCATCTGCACTGGCTGCATCATCTATCCCCAAGAATATCCCTGAGAAACTGACACACATATGCTGGATGGGCTCTTTATTGCCACCTAATGGCTCATCATCCAATATAATAGGGTGTGCTAATGATGTCCCATGTTGGATGATGGCACCAGTCAATGATGTGGCCACCTAAAGAGTCTGTAGCTCCTTCGACTCTTTCAGCTCTACTGGGATAGCCTGATGCACCTTGGGTTTAGGTGCTAGGGGGCGGCGACTCTCCGTGGGTAATTGCCTATGGGCTCTAGGTCTATCTTGGGAAAAGCCACCACCTCTACCATGGAACTATCTCATGTCAAAATAGTTTGGGCACACATTGAGCACAAATTCACAATATACTTTTCTCAAAAAATATAATGGCACCTCATAATTATTACAAGGTGGATCATCAAAGACCATCCACCACCTCTGCTAAAAAAGATTCTTCATCTTTACATTGGTACACCAATGTATGGAAAACCTCTTTGCATTAAGAGGTAATGACTGACCAGTTTTGGGATCAACAAAAAGGGCACATATTTGTTGTTTAGTAATTTTATTTTTTTTACTCCATCGCATGATAGCCCATTAGCATAGAATTGATGACACCTATTCCTAAAGCTTCCCCATTTGGTAATTTGTGTGGAAATAACTATGAAACCACTAGCTAATGTTTCTAGGCTAGTGGCAAGGGATTGATGATGCTCAAGTTCAGATGTTTTCAATTTAACAATCAGTCTATTGATTTTAGACTTATTTTGTCCTTACTGATTAATTAATTTCTCCTTTGTTTCAGGTGTGTGGTCAAAAGGAGGAATTGGGGGTTGTTCTTGTGGGTTTTCAGGAGGTGCATTTGGTTGTTCTTGTTGTGTATTAGAAGAATCTGGTTTTTGAAACAAAAAATGAAAAAACCTAATCAAAATTAATGAAATTAAATTCAAAATGTAAAACAAATTGAACAAACGGGAAATAAAGACAAAAGTAAACAAAAAATAACCTTGATCCATAGCCTGGACGAGAAATTTAGCACCCCATTCACGGTTTAGGAGAGGAAATGAAAAAAAATGAAGTAAAAATGCACTATTCATAGGTAAATGAGACCCAATTTTTTATAAAAACTTTTTTTAATAGGCACCGCGTATGCGGTTATCTTTGGATTATTAGCATGTACGTGCTCATTTTCCTATGAGTAGCACGTACATGCTCATTTTCCTAGGCGTAGCACGTATGCGCTCATTTTCCTAAAAGTAGCTTGTACGCACTATCTTCTCTAGGCTCGGGAATAACAAACCTAAGCGTGTACGCGGTGAATTCAAATTTTAGAACAGCATACACGCTGCTTGTTTTTCCATGTTTTTTTTTGGGTGGTGTCCACTTTTCTGACCACCATCTTTGTGCACTTACCCTGGTCTTTGGGTCCACTTTAAGAAGGAGACATGGACCTGCAAAGTTAGGGTGCACACGTCCTAGTTCCTCTCCCCTACTCACCTCTAAAAAACATCTACATATATACCAAATATGGCACAAGAATCTGGAGATGAGGTGCACACATCTGAAAGTGATAAGGCAAATGGATCCCACCATAATGATGAGTTTGGCATTTATGATGAGGAAGAAGGAGACAGGGCAAATAGATCTAGTCATCAAGATCTATTTGATAGTGAAGGTGAAGAAGAAGATGAAGCAGAAGTCGATCTTGAAGGAGAACTTTTAAATGTACTTGAAGAACTCAGTAGAGTAAGAAAAGAATACAAGCTATTCAAGAATGCTACTATAGTGGAGCAGAATCGGTTGAATAAATGCCTTGAAGAATCTAAGAAATGCATCTCAAAGTTGAAGTCTCAAGAAGAAGGCACCAAGAAGTGCTAGTGTAATGATCTAGCATTTGTGCTAGAAGTTAAAGATAAAGAATATGTACATCTAATTGGAGAAATGGAGATTCTCTAAAATGACCTTGAGAAGTGTCAAGATGAGCTCAAGGTAAGAATCTAGTTTGGTGGCAGTAGTGATGCCTTGGACAAAATGTTGAAAAAGAAAAAACATGCCAAGGAGCCCGAAGGATTAGGAAGTGGTGCCAGTGAATGATCCACCAGCAAGAATGTCCCTCACAATGACATTCTATTTGTCTCTTCAAATGGAGAAAACAAGGGGCAAACCTTCATAGTTAGAAATGCTTCTTGAAAGAAGGTTGACCTAAATACAACCGATGAAGACTTGTAGACAAGAATGAAGACCGGTGCTGCAAGAAGGAGGAAAGATGCAGATCCCAAAGGAAAAGGGAAGATGGGAGAAGACAGCTTCATCGGAAGCAGGAACATGAGAAGATAGCAAAGAGGACCTCCTACCACCAGAGGACAAAGGAATGCTACCACCCATAGGACAAATCAAGTGTGGGAGAAGAAAATACCAGAAGGAAGGGCTACACAGAATGGACAATCAAGGTTTCATACTCAAATAAGGAGAAATGGAGATGTTAGACCGATAAGATCTCCTCATGTATGGCAGAATAAATTTGTAAATCATAGGCCATCATTTACCGGTTATTGCTTTGCATGTAATTCTTATGGCCATATATAGAGCAAAGGAATGTAGAAAGAGATCTAAAAATAATAATACAAGATCTCATAGACATCATGCATATGAGAAAATTGTATCCAGGAGTAGATACATGCATGTCCCCTCTCCCAGCTATGTTAGAAAGAATCCATTTGTTATCCCTAATAATGCAAATGTTGTATGCTATTACTGCAATGGATTTGGCCATAGAAAGGTTGAATGCAAGAAGAGGAACTTGCAGTCATATGGAGGTCGAAACAACAACTATGCTCTGCAAAAAAGTTAATATAGATCATACGGAAGTCAGAGGGTTTCATGGAACCAGAGGAGAAATGTGTGTGCAGGAGCAAGAGGTCCACCAGTTTCGATTGCTAGTCACAACAACATGACCAGAAACAGACAGTCAAACATGCATGTCAAAACATTTCCCAATCATGAAGTTGGGATGGATGTTGTGTGTTACTATAGCACTATTTCCAATTGTGATGTAGTATCTAGGAATGAAAGGGCACATCAACAGAAGGTGGAAAGACCTGCTCCCAAGCCTGAAAATGGGAAGAAGAATGAGACCAAGCAGGTATGGAGGAAGAAGACCATGGACCGACACTGTGCATTAAATGCACAAGTGATATCTCCTAAGGCCTAAAGGAGATGCATGATCTTAGGTGGAGTAATACACTGAACTTATCATTCACCCCTTAGTGAAAGAAGATACATGGAATAGCAAGCTACTGTCAGTATGTAGGATGAAAATGCGATGATAAGTGTGTGTAGAAGTTGCCTTAACTACTCACCTACATATGAAAGTTGGATCACTACCGCCATGTCAATGTATGAAAAGATAACAATTGGAATAACATATAGAGTGACACAAAATGTTAGGAGTCACAGGAAGGTTCTTCGATAGTGATAGTGGATCGGTATAGGAAACCAGTATGTGCAGGATGTTATCGGCATGAATGCTAACAAGTACTTGTAGGTTATGTAAGACAATGAGGTTGGAGATCATTGCAATAGCCCCGTTAGCATGGAAGGTAAAGTTATGTCTGAGGTGGTGTTGATGAAGACCTGAATGACATATGTTGGCCCGATGGTTGATCATGCAAGCATGCATATTTTTGGGCTAACCGGTTTAATTTATGGCATGGTGATGTCATTGTATGGCATTGTGTGGATTCAAGATCATGTCATAGGCTATGGTGGATATGATGGAGCTAAAGATCATCAGATGATCACATATGTATAGGTAAATTGATATATGGAGGTGATTGGAGTCCCGGTATTAGACCTGATCAAAGATGAGGACTTGAGATGTATGACTTAGGGGGAGTTCAAGTGCTCATGATGCAGAGTCAACATGCTTGAACTTGTAAGGATACCGACTAACCAAACTACATATTATGGAAATTACAGTAGGATTACCTAGGAGAATTTCATGGTTATGGGCATCTACTTGTCATTTGGTTGGTTGTATTCATAGTACAATCACATTTGATTCTAACAAAATTTGGGATCAAACGGGAGGTGATGCAGGTTGACTGACAGGTGAGTAGTATTAACTGACACATCCTTCTGCAAATTGAGTGTTTTAACATATAGTATCAGATTTGCATGCTCAATTGGTGTCAATTGATAGTTGAGTCCTCCATATCAAGTGTTGGGACTTGAAAAAATGTAAGAAGTCGTATCAAAGGAGGAGATGCATCCAATGATGATAAAGGGGGAGAAAGAATTCTTTTAGTGACCAGTAAATACAAGGAGGAATGATATCCTGACAGTGCCCTTTGCCATTGTTGTCAAAGGGGGAGAAAGATTTTGTAGTATACTGCTTACTACATGAGTGAGAATCCATTGGATCATACAAAGGGGGAGAGATTATGTAGTATGCCAGATAGTACATGAGTTGACATCAATGCCAAAGGGGGAGATTGTTGGTATTGTGTTGTCATTGATGTTAACCGGTATGGGATGACTATTGATATGAGATATGTATGTGCAAGACTGTCACAAAGGAGTATAGAATGAGATATCTTTCACATCACCTTGTGTTGCAAGACACCGATAAGGTAAGGAAGAGAATGTCATTCAGATGGATGACCATAGGAGTCACCAGTACACAAGTTAGTGCCTAACTTGTGTGGATGAGATGGATGCTAGCATTGCACACTCTAATGGTAGTTAAAGGTGATTGAAGGTGTTGATGGCAACCTTGCAATCTTATGGCACCGACAGGCATCGACACTGACAGACTCTACTCCAGCAGATAATTCACTGGCAGCAACAATAATGTTTACCGGCTTCTCAGCCGACAGGATTTTGATTATTGTATTTTGTATTTAATTGTAATATCTTTTTGTAAGCTGACATGGCATATTGTTGTAAGACTCATATATAAGTATGAGATCTTGTAGATCATTTTGAGCAACAAAACATAGAGGATAGATATGATGGATATGTAGAGAAAATATTAAGGCAAATTTTGTAGAAGGGTTTATGGTTATTGTATGAGCTTAAACTGGTATTGAACCTGGCATAGCAGAGGCTATTTTGTATAAGTACATTATATTGGATTCTCATAATCCATTTTCTAAGTCAGTAAGACTTCCTTTTGTAATTGAGCAGTGAGCTCTAGGTAGTTGGCCTTCTTGCATGTGCAGGTCCCTCTTGTAAGTAATATCCATTCATTGGCCAGTGAGTGAATATTATGGGTCACAAATCCCACCGAGGTTTTTCCCACACCGGGTTTCCTCGTTAAACATCCTGTGTTATGGTGTGCTTTCTATGTTGTCTTTACTATTCATATTTACTGCACTAATTCTTGTTTATCAATACACTGTTTTGGAATGCAAAATACTCAATAAGGTCAAAGAATCTATTAACCGACTAGATACTGATTCATCCCCCCTCTCAGTATCTTTGGGACTATCATCAATCCTAAAAATTGGTATCAGAGCTTGGTTCTCTATATTCAAAAGCTTGACAACTTGAGAAAGATTCTGACACTGGTACAGATGAAAAACTTGAGAAAGCAATTAGAGGGAGCTCCTGTAGACTTTGATGTAGAAAAGTTGAAGAATATCAAACTTGAAGATTATCTAAGGACTGCACATGAATTCATTCAAGGACTTCAGGAGAATCTTACTATTTCTAGAAATAAAAGAAGAGAACTTCATGAGAAGATACAAAATGATGATGATGAAAAGGAAACTCTTAATGAGCTTGTAAGCAAGATGACGCAAGAAAACATGAGCTTGAGGAATGAGATGCAAGATATGACTATGAGATTTTGTAAAGACATTGAAGACAAAAAGAAGAATGAAGATAACCTAGCTAGAAGACTCAATGATGCTGGAAATGAAAATCTAAGACTCAGTCATGAAAATGACATGTTGAAGACAGATCTGATTCACATGGAACATGACAAAACTGAACTTATGAGACAAAAGGAATTTTTGGAAAATGAGTTGGCTACTGCAAATCAACATAAAGAGAAATTTAAGAAAAGTTCAAAAGAACTTGATGGTATGCTGAAAAGTCAGAAACCTAATGGAGACACTAATGGACTTGGATTTGAAGTTGGTGAAAATTCTGGTACTGCAAACAATCATGATCACAGTAAACCAGTAAGACAACCTAATGCCTACAAAATTTAATGGGAAATGCTTTAACTATAACAAGTATGGTCATAGAGAAAATTAGTGTAGATATAGAAACTATTAGAACACTAATGAACCCACTGGTCAATGTTCCAAATCCAACAAAATTGGTCATAATTCAGAAAACTACAGAATGAATGTAAGATGTTATGTTTGTGGAAGATTTGGACACTTATCTAATCAATGCAGAACACAAATCGGCATAGGATGTGGAAAGGCTATTCAGAAGATCAATGTGACTTGTTATGCTTGTAACAAGATTGGACATATTGCAAAATGTTTTACAAGTAAGACTTCACTGACAAATAATAAAGGATCCAATTTGAAAGGCAAAGAGAAGGTTGATGAGGTAAAGCAAGAATTTTCAAGACAACAGATTAGAAAGAGAGATCAGAATGTTGATGAGACTATTCCTTCATTGGTAGAACAAAGTATTACTCCACCGGCGAGAGATTCTTCATCTAACTAAAAAGAAACCTTTTGGGGGTATGGCAACAAGTTGAAAATCATGCAAGTTTACCCTCAGTTGATGGTAAGAAGATGAACTTCTTCTTTACCGGTAGATGTGTTAAGTTTTACTTAACTGACAGGCATTTATTATGGTTGTTGGAAGAAATGACATTATAAATCAATGGTTTTCCCTCATTTTCATTCACTGAGCATTCAAACTTTCAAAGAGTGTGAAAAACCCGAGCGAAGGCATCCAAAGTGAGAAGTAAAGAAAGTTATTTCAAGAGCCCAAACCTATTAGGTAGATTAAGGTATTTATCAATGGCTTCCTCCTCTACTCCAGAATTCATTGCAAACCCTACTGTTACAGAAGTAATTAAATGCCCTAGGCCCATTTTCAAGATTATCTCCGAGGTAGCGAAACAGGATGATACCCTAGGTGCTTTTTCAAAAATCCCTAAAGGAGTTGCATATGCAGAAGACCCTAGAATATATATTCATTGCCACATTGAGGAATTAGGTTCAGAGGAAATCATGAAAATGTATAAAAATGTTATCTGTGATGAAAATGGAATTGTGAAACACAAACATAAGGTTATTGAAAATTTAGGTTTTTTAGAAATCATTGACATCCTAGAATTTCCTAAGGAAGTTGTAAGAATTGTACTTAGAAGAGTTCATAGTGAATTCTTTTGGCTAGACTCTATTCATAAAATCACTAGAGAAGTAGCTAGGGTAGTGACTGACTTACCATCCACCAGTAGCAAGCCAAATAAAACTAAGAGGGTTCCTAATAACACAGTGATGACTTTAACAGGTGCAACCTATGACAACAGATCCCTAATAGTTAATTATGTAAAGGATGAGAATGTTAGATTCATTAGCATGATATTAGGATACAAAGCAGCACATGCTAACCGACTGAACTCAGTTTCAAGTATATGTATTAAAAGTGCATATGATATGGTCAATAGTGATGCTAAGATAGGTGTATGTGAGTGGCTGAAGGATGAGTTGATTGATAATCTAAAGAAAATCAAAGGAGATAAGAAAGGTACTTTCGGTTTTGGCAATCTTCTTGTATGCTTAATGCTATATCTTACAAAAGAGGTTCCCAGTATTGGGAAGAAAGACTTTGGTTTTGATATACTGATAGGTAAACAACTGTCTGATATCTTCACCAGTATGGGGACAGATAAGGATAACAACATTTCTGAGTATTTCCAAGCATTTAAAGCAAAAATGAAAACAAGGGAAACGTTACCACAAAGCATTGTATACAAGTATCAAAAGGAAATGTGTTTTGTTATTAAGAAAGATGAGATATGGATGGAGGCAGTTCTTCCTAGAACTATTTTGGTGATAGAAATGGGATATGAGGTTGATGTAATCATAATTGAAACATATGCCAAAGCCCTACTAGCATCCCCTAGAGAACTGGAAGAAAAGGTTTTTGGGAATGCACAATCAATAGAAAGTGATGTACAAACATTGAAACAAAGGAAGAGAAGAGAAAAATGCATAAGGAGTGCATCTAAACAAGTTAAGGAAATTAAATAAATTGTAATGAATATCACTGGTATCAAGGAAAGTGACTTAAAAGGACTACAACCAAAGGTTCAACTCTCACCGGTTGGTACATCCTCAAAAAGTGAAATCCCTGCAGAATTCAAAAGAGTTGATAGGAAGAGAAAAAATTTGCCGGTACCCTATCCTCCTCCCAAGAAAACTAGGACACCAAGGAAGAAGCAACAAGTGGTGAGGTCACCAACAAAGAAGCTGACACCTAGAAAGAGAAAGGAAAAGCAAGCCATACCACTACTAGACAACTTACTGAATGAGATAATAGATGATGGAAACTTATCTAATGTTAGCATATTATATGATACATTTACCAATGAGGAGAAAGAAAGTGTTGAAAATAGCATCATCTTACACCTTGATATTTATAAGAAAGTTATAATAGAGGTTGTAGATGCTTTGCCTAGTGATTTATATAGGTGGTTAGATGCTAAAAGGCTAGCTAATATGGAACTTGACAAGAAAATAAAGATTGAGAAACTACTTGATGTACATCCTATAAAATCAGTTGAGGAAATTGATGAGTTGATCAGTGAAGCAAACAGAACAGTCTTTTCAAGCGGACACCGACATGTAAGTCTAATGGTCGGCAGGGTTAATGAAATCTTAGAAGAGATAGTTGACAAATGGGATATTTTCTTTGTTGAGAAAGAGAAACAAGAAGAACTGAATAGACCTAAAACATTCAAGGTTTACCAAAAGGATCAAGACAAGGGAAAAGGAAAGGTAAGTGGACTACCAAATATAAAAGTGATAGATAATCTACCACCACCTTCAGTTACTCCACCGGTACAGTCTGACTATACACCGACTACTGAGAATGTGGAAACACCACATGAGGATACAAACCCTGAGTCTGAAATCTTGTATACTATGAGAATAGATACTCAGGAGGTTAATATTGTAGCTGACAAAGAAAGAATAAAGGAAAATAAAAATGATGTTGCTATTGAGAAATCAATTGGTAATGTTGAGATTTGGATCATAGGGAGAACACATTGAGATTGGGGTTAGTAAAATGGTTACTGACAATACTATCAATGCAACCACTGAAAAACCAATAGAGATAGAGTTACCAGCTGCTGAGAATACAAAAAAACCAATTGAGATACCAGTAGTGGAAAATGTAGAGGTACTGATAGAGAAACCGACAGTAGATACTACTAAAAAACCATCAGAAAAATTGGTTGATAACACTGTGAAACATGCAGAGAAACAAGCAGAGAAATAGGCTGAGAAATAGGTACACATGAAGACAGTGCCACTGGTAACTACTGAAAAGCATAAACCTTTGGTAATAGAAATTCAAACAAAAATTGACCCTCCAGAGGTCGAGGCAAGCAAAGTAATTGATCCTACCGCCAACACTGAAATTGTTAAGGTAATTGGATAGTCATCCAGTACTTCTATGACAAAATTCAGACCAACAAATGTGACTGAAGTACTCTTAGATTCTATTAAGAAAATTACTAATTGTAATGCATTGGCATATAAGGCTATAGATGACACAATTCCTATTCTTAAATTGATTGCACCCAAGTGTAATGTAGATAATAAGGATTCTTTGAGTCAGTTAGACACATTGTCTAAATACATCACCGACAATATAATAACTGTGGACCAAATAAATAAATAAATATTTAAGGAGAAAATGGATAGGGAAAGAGAGAAATTCTTTGGAGAAACAATAAAGAAGTGCAGGGAACATATTGATACTCTCTTATGACACTGAATAAAAGAACTATAGAGTTCAAGGAACTGTACAGAGACACTTGTAAGACTAATCTTTTGACAGTGGATATTGATAAGGAAATCAGTGAAGTTCAAAAGGAGATAAATGAGATAGCTGATACTATCATTGGCTCACCTAAACCAATATCAATTATTGAGAAGGAAATTGCTGAATTTGAGGAGAAACTGGAGAAGTTAGAGAAGGAAAAGGAAAGAATAAAGGGCAAAGAAAAAGATCTTAAATGCAGACCCAGTCCAAAGTTGGATAACCTCATTTCTCTAATGAAAGAGATCTCTGAGGCAATTATTCAAGAGCAAAAGACACTGGAAGAGAAAATGCATCACCTCACCGGTACAATTCAGAGAATAGAGGAAGCTTTGAAGGATAGCAATAGGTTTACTCAGAGTTTGAACTTGGTTTTAGCAGACTTATTCCAGATTGTAACCAACTGGTTACAAGGTTCTAGCTGAAAACTGCACTCATTTGACAATTTTGACAACCTTTGTCATTGATGTCAAAGGGGGATTAGTAGGACAGAGAAAAATGGTCATCAAAAGAGATCATCTTCTCAGGGGGAGCACATAGTTTTGGTAAGATTTTTGGACTTGAATTTTTGGGGACAATTTTTGGATTTTTCTCATGAGTGTTGCCATCAATGCCAAAGGGAGAGATTGTTGGCATTGCACACTCTAATGGTAGTTAAAGGTGATTGAAGGTGTTGTCATTGATGGAAAAATTGCAATCTTATGGCACTAGCAAGCATCGGCACCGACAAAATCTACATCGATGGTAGATAGTTCACTGACAACAACAATAATATTTACCGTCATCTCAGCCGACAGGATTTTGATTACTGTATTTTGTATTTAATTGTAATATCTTTTTGTAAGCTGACATGGCATATTGTAGTAAGACTCATATATAAGTATGAGATCTTGTAGATCATTTTGAGCAACAAAACATAGAGAATAGATATGATGGATATGTAGAGCAAATATTAAAGCAGATTTTGTAGAAGGGTGTATGGTTATTGTATGAGCTTAAACTGGTACTGAACCTGGCATAGAAGATGTTGTTTTATAGCAGTACATTATATTGGATTCTCATAATCCATTTTGTAAGTCAATGAGACTTCCTTTTGTAATTGAGCAGTGAGCTCTAGGTAGTTGGCCTTCCTACATGTGCAGGCCCTTCTTGTAAGTAATATCCATTCATTGGCCAATGAGTGAATTTGTGGGTCACAAATCCCACCGAGGTTTTTCCCACATCGAGTTTCCTCATTAAACATATTGTGTTATGGTGTGCTTTCTATGTTGTCTTTACTGTTTATATTTAATGCACTAATTCTTATTTACTGGTACACTATTTTGGAATGCAAAATACTCAATAAGGTCAAAGAATCTATTGACCAATTAGATATTGATTCACCCCCCCCCCCTCTCAGTATATTTGGGACTATCATCAATCCTAACAATGGATAGGTTACTGATATAGTGTATCACCGGTAAGGAAAGGATGTCAACAAGTGATTTGTTGACATGGAGAAGACAAATCAAGCAAGTGGTTGTCAACCGGTAGGATTATGACCAGTGAACAAGTAGGATGAGCAAGGTGCTTGAGCTGTTGTTTGTGATGAAGAGGCAAAATATTACCTAAATCACATTAAAATTGGAAGAGAAGAATGAACAAGTCACTGGTATGCTATGAGGTTGAAAAATAGCAAGACCCCACTGGATGAAGATGCAATCACCATGTGAAGAGATGACTGATAGCGAATGTTCCCACACTTGATCACATGTGTCTATTTGAAGATGTGCTACACAAACAGGGAGGTCACATGAGTGAATTGCAGGATGTAGATGACATAAGTGTCACTCCACTAGTAAATAAAGCTTATATCCTATTATGCATAATGTGCATTATAGTTCTATGAGATAAGGAAGAAGAAGTAAAGGCAGGTGTTTAAAGGCTCACACTAGAACTATCGATGAATTGAAGGAATGCCTCAAGTGCATGAAATCAGGGTTATGCACTGGACTGACAGAGAAGGCATGTTGGGATGCTGGAACAAATGAAGTGTTTTGAGTTTGTCACCTTGATAAATTGGCAAAGATGTTATTTAGGATGATGAAGAAGGAGGCAAAGTGGTGCAGCTGAAAATAGAGAATGGGAAAAAAGAATATGTAGAAACTGACATGCAGATGCCTTAGTTAGAAAACTATTGAAGGATGATGATATGTTGTCATCAGGATGGCTACTGGTAAGCATGAGAACTGGTAAGGAAGTGAAGAGGCTAAGAGATGTGACTCTCCCTAATGAGAATAAGCATGCTATGGATAGACATGTTTGGTGACCGGTTAAGAAGTTCCATCGACAGTTCAACAAAGAGAAGACATGAGGAGTTAACTAGTAGAATGTGAGATACTGATAGGGTTAGTAAACCGATAGAAAAGAAGAACTGATTGAGTGTTTGGTTAGTGATCCTATCTGAACTAGCACACCGATCCAAGATAGTAGTTGGTTGACATGGATTTCATGTGGTATCATGGTGGCAGACTTGCATGCAGTGGTAGATGGAATGTGCACTGACGAGGTAGTTGTAGAGTTGGTCGACATTAATGGTAGATCCCGTAAATCATGGGGTGTGTTGTAGAGCCATTGCAGAGATTTGAGGCTCGAGGTCTAGAGGACAACAGTGAGCTAGATCAGAGTGATTGAGAAGATCGAGGTTGATGAAGGAAACCACAAGACCCATCTTGGTGTTAGACCAAGAAATCAGCCGACAGAGTAAAAACCAGATTGCCAAAGATAAAAGGTGTGTTCAAGAAGGCAGGACAATGGCGAACATGAGAAAATAACTGTCTGGATGATCAGATTAGATAGGATCTAATTGGATATGGTTTTCCTCGAGGTTGAAGAGAAAACCCTAACCACTCATGTTTTTGAGTTGGCTTTTGGTGGGAAGGCAAGGTTATAAATAGGGAAGCCAAAATTAGTGAAGGTTGCTACTGAACAAAAGAAGATAGATTTGTTGCATGTGAGAGAAAATTAGTCAAGTGCTCATCAAGGAGATAGAAAAGAGACTAGGTGTGAGGGAGAATGAGGTTGAAGTGTTCAACTAATAGAAGTGCATAACTGGTAGTGTTCATACCAGTAGAGAAGAAGAAAAGGTAACTGCAGAGAAGGCAGGCATAGAACCGACTGAGTGTAGTACCGGTGGAGAGAAACAAAGAAGATGAAAGAAGTGAAAACCGACAGAGAGAGAGAGGTGAACTGGTAAAGCAGCAACGATAGAGAGAGAGGTGTACCAGTATAGCAGAGAAGGTGTCTCATTGGCAGAGTAAGGTATATGAAATGGTTACAAGATTCACTTGTCACAGAATAACTACTTTTGTATTTGATGCTATCATTGTATTCACAGAGTTTTAGCTTGGTGTAGGGGTTGTAGCTCCTTTGGGTTGTAGCCCATAAACAAGTTAGGTGTTTTTTCTCCTTGGGTTGGTGCCCTAAATGAGGGGTTGGTGCCCTAAATTAGGGGTTGTAGCTCCTTGGGTTGATGCCCTAAACTTTGTAATAGAGATTCATTGTGAGGTTGGATTGGAGCAGTAGACTCCAGCAGCATTGCTCATCGAGGTTTTTCCCATCCTGGGTTTTCCTTGTACATGCCGGTGTTATGTGATGTCCATTTATGTGTGATTGCACTTATGATTAGTCTCCCCACTAACCAATATGTCTTCATTATGTTAGATTCCATAATCGGTATGTACACACATAAGTTAGTTAAAGAGAAAAAAGTTGAGAACCACTGATTCACCCCCCTCTTAGTGGTGCATTGTGTCTAACATGAAACCTAGAAACCCAATTTACAATAAAACTGAAAATGTGAACCCTTTTACATTAACAATGAAACACTGAAAATCCATCAAACCCTTTTGACAATAAATGTGAATTTTAAAGCCAACATTGAAACCTAGAAACCCAAACTATAATAAAACTGAAAATGTGAACCCTTTTAAATTAACAGTGAAACACTGAAAAGCTGTCAAACCCTTTTGACAGTAAATGTGAATTTTGAAGGCAACATTGAAACTTGGAAACCCAATTTACAATAAAACTGAAAATATGAACCCTTTTACATTAACAGTGAAACACTGAAAATCCATCAAACCCTTTTGATAGTAAATGTGAATTTGAAACCCTAATTCTAGTGAATTTGTAAAAGAAATGAACATTTAAACCCACAAACCCATTATACAATAACAATGAACCATTTAAATTGAAACCCCCTTTGTTAGTAAATGTGAAATTAATAGCCTAAATCCAGTGAATCCATAAATGAAATGAACATTTGAACCCACAAACCCATTACACATTAACAATCAACCAAAAGAATTGAAACACTTGAACCCTTGAAACATTAATGGTCAAATTAAACCCTTAAATGTTAACGATGAAATTCAATACCATTAAACCTTTAAACCATAGTGATGTTGCAAGTCAATGCCAAAACTCCCAATAGATTCATTGTTTGATGAAATGAACCAAAATTTTAGTCATGCGACACCATTAAAATTATAGTAATGCTAGAATAGAGTAGTACGATTCCATTTTGTATGTAATTGAGTTTATGAACACAGAAGGTTGTGTTCAAAAAAAAACCATAAAAATTTCTTGAAGAATGCCAAACATTTAGAAACTAAAAAATTTATGAAGAATGCCAAACAGTTAAAACAATTTTTTAAACGATCAAGTAAGAGGAAAAATGTCAAAAGAAAACAATACAAAACATTGCAAATTCATGAGCCTTAGTGAGGGAAATTCCTCACCAAGGTCGAAGGGGAAATGAGCCAATTCAACATCTGCAAGTAGATCCCCATCATCCTCATCATTCGGCTCTGTACCTGCAAAGTGGAGGTGTCGAGGGAGTAATAGAACAAAAAATGGAGCCAAACATAGAAACGTAACCCCAAAAAATCCAAAAAAATAGACAAAATCCTATGAAATAGGGTATGCACTGAGGCGCTACCTAGTTTTGGGTGTGCACATTCTAGTCCAAAACCAAGTTGAAGGCGTTCCATGGCGAGAAGGTTTTGGTAGTAGATGAAACCACCAATGGTACTTTAGTGAGAAGTAAATGAATGGGCTTTGAGACAATGTACGAGGGGTCGAGCACAATGAAGGCCAAGCACTTCAAAAAATGCGATTGAGCAGAGACAGTGAAGGTGAGGTGACGCATAGTTAATGCGAGTGTAGTTGGAATTTGAATGTGGCAATGGGAGAATTGGGCATAGTAGATTGTTGGTAAGGTGGGAAAGGGAGTGATCACCACACGGCCAACCCATTCGATGCAAATAGAAAATATGGCATGTTCAGGGGTGGACCCACTCAAGTTCTAGTTGACGGTTCAAAGTGGCATTTTTTTTACCACTTGGATGACAACTCAACATTGACATGGAAAAAATTATCGGTGGCATGGGGTGAGTTCACAATAATGGTTCCCACTTTCACAAATGAAGGGAAAATGATATTGTAGGAAAAAAAAATCGGAGGGGGTTCGAGCAAAATAGGGGTGTTTGAACGAACTACCCTTTAGGGTTCAAGCGAGCCCCCCACTTTTCTTGAACCCCCTCTTTCAAGAAAATTTCCTTTAATGCTTGTTTATGTTGATTTTTTATTATACTGGAGGGGTTCACTCAAATCCCCCTTCATTGAAACCCCCCTAAAAAGGGGGGGTTCACTTGAACCCCCCTTCGTTCGACCCCCTTTTTTTACACTTCTCTGAAACTTTCTACAATTTTTTGCAGATTTTGGCCCTCAAACCTCTGTTTGAAGGCTCAAATGGAATGATCTTGGAAACCCAAAATGTAGTATGGTAGCCCTCAAAGCAAGATTTCCAATGACTAAGATTTTATTACATATTTAGTTTATTATGAACTTATTTTTTTAATTTTACCAAACATAGGTTTTTCACTAAACATGAATTTCTCTATTCAATGCACTGGGAAAAATTGTAAACTAATTCAAAAAAACTCTAAAAAATATCTATGCCCTAGGTATTGATGTCTTCTTTCTAACCAATTTTGTTTTGAATTTCGATATATATAGAACAGGTTATGTGTTCAAACCTACACCCATGTCTTAAATATAATTAGTTGGACTTCAAAACTTAATAAAAAGAAAAATATTCAACATAAAACAATCTACAAGCCTTGGATATTGATGTTACAAACCAAAATTCGAAATAATTGAGTTTTTATCATTTATAGAAAAAAAGTTATGCTTTTCAGGATGCACATCACTCTTAAAAAATGTAGTTTGCTATAAAAAACTACTTTTTGAGGGAGATGGAAAAATTTAAAAAAATTGAAAAAAAAAAGAAAAAATATATATATAGAATCTTCAGACAAAATGCTACAAATAACTAATTTACATCATCTTCAAATTATTAATAGCTTAAAAGTTATAGTTGTCGGAAGTTGAAGATTATTTTAAAAATATTCATCTCAGTGTCAAAAGTGGCAAAAAAGTGGGAACCATTATTGTGAGTTCACCCCATGTCAACTTTTGATTTTGGGTTGCCAACTCAGTGGTCTACATGGGCGGTTAAAAAAATTGGTCTCTAGATCCACGTGGCATGCCACGTCGACCCTCAAAGTTAGGGTGCACACATAATGGCTCCTCTCCCCTATCGCATCCAAATGCAAGGAAATGTGGGAAATGCATTAAAAAACAAGTATCTACCTATGACAAAGTGTACGTGCATTAAGATATTGAGATGTTCTATTCAAACATTAAATAATATTTATGATAAAGAGGTAGTTGATAGTTAATATAGCCAATCAAAATAAAGTGACTGATAATCTATTAAAATAGTATAAATATAAATTGTAAGAGATAGTATGAGTAGTTATATTGAGAAACAATCTATTATGAATGTTATTTACATTAAAGATTGGGAGTATTCTACATATCTATAAGATGTTGCATAGTCAAAGAGAGATCACTTCACATTGACTGTAAAGTTATCGTAATACCTTCATTCTACTTTCCATTTATCTAGATGTTTTACTCAAGGATACACAAAGTAACCCCCATGTTGAGTAGGAAGTAGTTTAAGTTAACTCTTTATATGAGTAAGATTTCATTAGTAGTGAGTTGGAGGTGATGTAGTTTGTAGTGGATGATAAGTTAAAACTCTAGATAGAATTTCTTAAAAATTAAATGGAGATATTATAATGTCAAAAAATTTGCACCAACTTTTCAACCTATTAAGATTCAATTTGACAATGCCACATTTTTCTTGAGTCCCAGCCCTTTACACATTTAATCCTATTTATCCCTTCATTTATTACCAATCTAACAAGTCTTTCTATGGGTCCCCACTTGTCAAATTTTTCTGAGTGTTATTCTTCATCATTCCCATGTACCTATCAAAAGTTGGAAGTTGCAGAAAACCTAAGAAAATCATGTGTTTGGATGAGTTGTTATTTTCTTGTGTTTCTACATAAAATTAGAGTTTCTATCATGCGCATAACTCTCATCCAAATTCCATGTTTTTATTTGTACAATTTGAGGTATCAAACCTTCTCATCCTTGAAAACCTTTCTTGTAATCACTAGTTTTCTCTTGTCTTTTTTAAAATTTCAAACATTTTCTTCCCAGCATAATTGTCTTGTGACCCCCACAATATAACACTTTTGACTATGTTGTCTTCCAAAGCTAAGGTTTTCCTCATCCTCTTGCTCACATGTATCCTTGATCCTTAACACTTGAAAACTACCTTCATTTTTAATTCGCTTCCTTTATTTTATTGGATCCTAACTAGGAATTGAATGATTCTCTTTCCGCCCATCTCGATCTAGATTCAATAGTGAAATTTGTGGAACAATAGAAGGTAAGCGAAAAAATGCAAGTATTGTGAAAAATGAATAATAGCAGAACTTGAAACAAGAGTTGTATGCATCAAAAGTAACCATTTTCATATCCAAAATGAGTTTCCAATAGTCTCCACATTCCAAAAAAATTTAAATGAAGAGTTTTTGGAGAATAAAACAACAAACAAATTACAAATTTTCAAAAAACTCTAAAATTAGATACCCCAACATAGCAGGGTCATAACTCCCTACTTGATGCTCAAAATTTGACACCACTTACACTATTGGAAATTTCTTGAATAGATCTAATTTTAATCCCTTAATAAAATACCTTTAACTATCAAGTTAAGGGATCAACAAAAGTTCCAAACCCAAATTCCACTTTGAAGACCTTCGAAAATGAGATTTCCTAGAATCTAGAAAATATAAAAAAATTAGATTTTAGGGTTTTTTCAGTTTTGTCACCTTCGAACTACTTTGGAACATCCTTAGACTATTATGGATCATTCCCCCCCCATTGATAGTAAATTTACCCCATTGCACTAGCCTACTACAAAAGATGAGGAAAACATTGTGCAATTTGTTCACTTGTAAATCATTTTCCTTGATGAAGTTACTAACCTACTTGAACAACATGATACAAATAAATATATGTTCCTCTAAGAGTCTTCACATTAACATCCATAATCTGGTCACTTACCAAGGGAGTGGTGGTATTAGGATCCAATTCTTCAGTATGAATTCTATTAGCTACCTCTGAAGTATCCAACAAAGGTGGAAAAAATGGACGAAGTAGTTCAAAAATGAAAATAGGGTGAATACCCCAAAAACATGGAATATTTAGCTCAAAAGAATTCTCACCAACCTGATTCATAATAGTATGCGGCCCATACCATAGATGACAAATTTTCCTATATGACATTTGAAGTATTTCCTTTTGAAGATGAAGCTAAAATTTATCACCCACCTGAAAGTGGTGTGATGTGCGATGTTGATCATGATGCTCCTTTTTTTTCTTGATTAGCCTTGTACACTATCTCATGAACCTATTTTTGAAGATGTTGAATTCTCTCAACAAAATTAGAATCTTTGTCTATCTTCTTTTCTGCATAGGATGATGGCTAATTTTTAGCATGTGGAAGAGAAACATCCAAAGGAGCTAAAAGTTGATACCCCAAATGAACTTCAAATGGATTGCATCCAATAGTACCATGCATTACAAGATTGTATCTATATTGTACAAATGTAAGAACCTCATCCTAGGTGTGACGCTGATGAGAATGATACATACAAATAATGTGAACAATCATGTGATTAACTACATCAATCTTCTCATCTATTTGGGGATGAAATGCTATAAAATTTGTGATCTTGGTATCCATCATTGCACAAAGTGTTGACCAAAATTTTCCAACAAACTTGTTATGCCTATCAAAAATAATACTATGTGGTTGTCCAAAGTGAACCCAAACATGGGTAAAAAGTAGGTTGGTGGTGTCTTTTGTAGTGATCCCTTTCTCGCAGCCTACTATAATGGACATTTTTGAAAACTTATCTACCACAACATAAAATAGTCATGACCATGTTTGGTAGTGGGTAAACTAGACATAAAGTCCATGGAAACAAATTGCCAAGGTCTATCTGGAGTAGGAAGTGAAATATATAATTCATCTTTTTTATTTGTGGGTTTTGCAATGGAACATGCTACACATGATTGAATGTAATAAATGACATAATTATACATCTTGGGCTAGTAGATATACCTCTAGAACATAGTAAGATTTTTTCCAATGCCATAAGGTCATGTAATGTGACTATAATTTACCTCTCATATTATTTTTGCCCTCTCTTTGTAGGGACACATAAATGACACATATATAAAAGGATGCCACTCTATAGGTGAAAGTTAGGAACATTCTTACCTTGTGTCAGGTAAGTAAAGACTGCAAATAATTCATCATTTGTGGTAAACATATCAAGCCAATTTGTAGTTTCAAGACCACAAGAGTCTAGTACCTTACGTAGTATTGTAATTGCAGGTCTGTTCAAGCAATCTACAACCTTGTTTTTTATTAAAGGGGTCAAGAAGTTTTTTAAGGGACTCAAAACCCTATTTACATAAAGTTGTCATCAAATAACCTTTAGCATACCATCAACAAACAAGTAGCCAATTCACACAAAAACCAAAACAGAACACAACAAAACAAAACAAAACAAGAAAAAACAACTAATTCAAATTCTTTAAAGCTTCTACTACTTCCACTTCAAGCTGAGAGAGGTTCATGGATATCTTATTCATATCTCTCACATCTTGTGCAACTTTCTCCATCATCTTCTTGTTGCTCACCCTATTACGAGTACAAGGGTCTCTACCCTCCTCCTATGTAGCCTGCTTTACTTTCTCAATGATATCAGGATCAATGAAAGATAATTTAGCCTCTTGAGCCCTCTCAAACTTCACTTTCATAACTCTAATGCTCTTTGTGCTGGATTTGATAAACTTGTAGCTAAAGTTGACTAGGTTAATTAAATTATCATTGATCCTTTTGTATTTTGTCTCCAATCTCATGATTCATCATGTGTTCTATATCCTTAACTACTTTTTGCAGGGAAACAACCATGTTACTTCCTTCCTTCTCTAGCCAATTTGAATTTGGGTCCTTTAAGTTATCCATTTTATTCTTGACCCATGGATAGCAATATTAATCTCATTAATCTCATGAAATAAAAAAGTATGCATTTTGAAATTATCAACAACAATGTTCCTAGCAACTGCAAGGAGGTATGAAGGATGCTCTTTGTCAAGATTTAACATGGGGGAGTTGTGGTTTAGATAAAGAGGGAAAGGGGGTCTCCCAACACAACCTATCTAAGGGTGAGATTCTTCTAAAACTCTCAATCCCTCCTGATTATCTACCTTAAAGGAAGAATCTCTACTAGCCCCATCGTTCTTTTTCCTTTTCTTAATACCTATCCCCTCTTCTCCTTCAAATAAACTAACTTGTGAAATTGAAATAGGGGAAGCCTTTATGCCTTTAGGGTGTCTTTCACAAGCCTTCTTCCCCTTATCCTCTTCCTAATCCTCATCAGAATCATCCAACTCCTCAATACTCCATCCACTACCCTCACAGAAAGGGGAATCATAACTAGCTAGAATCTACAACCTTGTTACTACTACCGTTTTTATGGTGAATATTGATATGCAATTTTTGTAAGTATGAAGACCACCTATGATGTCAATTATTCTACATCTTCCCTTATGTTTGCAAAAAATGCAAGGGCTTATGGTCTATATGAGTAATTGTCTCTTTGCCTAGAATGTCCTATTTTCACTATATTAGAAAATATTTCACTATGATAGGTTCCCAAATGATCATGTTGCATGAGAACTGGTCTGTGAGCATAATTAGATGTATCAATATTATCCTATATTTTATCTCACTCAAATTATGAGATTAGTTAGGACCAGTGTGCCAAGGCAAAAATCTACGCAATTGTTGACCTTGCCTAGGTGATTAACCTTAGTTTGCTCCATTTTACATCATATAGATGCATGGTTTGAATATATAGGTAGATATTAGAATTTAAGAACCATTTATATTTTATCACTACTTGTTATGAGTCAATTGAATAGAAAGAAGTATTTTTGAAGAAACAACATAAATTTTTTTAAAATGTTGCATTTTCAAAGGAGTTCAAACACCTCAAGTTTGACCCCGCTAGTGGTTGTTGCCCCTAGACCCCCGCTATCAAATTTGAAAACCAAAAAGGAAATTGGTGGGGAAATCATGCCAGCCCAAGTTGATGTTTTTATATCCTCTCTACTTACTGAATGCAACTTAGATTATCTTGATCTTTCATCACCATTGTCACATGCATCTACAAATTTTATTTCTATAGATGAGCAAGAACATAGGGTATGTGCACAAAGATGGTGGTCAGAAAAGTGGACACCACCCAAAAAAAACATGGAAAAACAAGTAGCTATCATGCCCAAACTTTTGGGCACAAACAGAATAATTTTTTTTAAAAAATACTTAACCTAGTACAACTAACTTATTCAAATAATGCAAAACTAGTTTAGTCTTAACTATGTTTTGAGTGAATCTAACCACTAAGCCAATTTGGCAAAAAACCATCTAAGTTAAAAGTGGATTTTAATTCTTCGAAAGTATTATTATTATCTCCCATTAATAAATGATTGAACTCACTTAACAAATAATCTCAAAATTAATTGATGGGGAATATTAATAATCTCATATAGTTCTTTTATTTCCTAGGGTCTAATAAATTTGCCCTAGCACTTAGATTAAATAAACCTATTTAAACAAAATTTTCATTAATTAAAATACCTCATAAATTAAAATTTTAAAAGGGCCAACTTGACATACATAGGTCATTTTAGTTCCCTAAAGATTTATCCTCCCAAGGGTTTAAATTTAAAACATCTTATTAGAATGCTTCTTCATTCCTATAATAATTGAAAGTGGTTTTAAAATAATTTACAATTAAACTATTTGATTCCATATAAATATAAAATTCTACTTACATATATATATATATGTAGATAACCATATATCTAAGACATATATATATATATATATTTATTTATATAAGAGGTGTGAGGGAATGTAAAAATGTACATCTACACACACACACACACACATATATATATATATTCAAAGGATAAAGGGGTGGTTCTCCTTTCTTTTTATTAAGTTACATTTTAAAAGAATTCTAAAAAAAACATATGTTAACCCTAACTTCTTTCTAACTTATATCCCACACATATTTTCTTTTAAAACCCATGTATGTTTTTCCTAACCCAAAATTAGGGTTAGGGCATGTGTGTGATAAAATTTATTTTCTTTTTTTGTGTGTGCTGTGTGTGTGTGTGTGTGCAGGTCATGGGAGTGGAGGGCCGAAGCCTTGGCGGATCTACCAAGTGGGAGAAGCATTTTAGCCAAGGGGAGGCAAAGATGTTCCTAGAAAAGCACAGGAGAAGGCCAAGGTTCTTCTGCATGACCACGCAGCGGCACCTAGGCGCCATTGCGGGTTGCGGTGCGCAGTGGCATCGTGGTATCTCTGTGGGATGCGGCCCGCAGTGGCAGCCAGGGCCGCCCCTGCGGTTCGCGGCCCACACTGGCACCTCAGCACCTCTGTGGGTCGTGGCCCACAGGGCTTCCGCGCCGCTAGGCCCCCGCCGGGGTTTCAACCTGTTGCCTATATTTTTTTTTTAATGTTTTTATTTTATTTAAATTTTTTTTTTAAAGTTTAACATTTATTATTTTCTTAAATGACATAGAACCAACATTATGTTTATATATATATATATATATATATATATATATATATATATATATATATATATATATATATATATATATATATATATATATATATATATATATATATATAACATGTAAATATATTACTGGTTTTTTTTTAATATACAGACTTTCAAAATAAAACATTTAAATGAATAAATAAATGAATATATATATATATATATATATATATATATATATATATATATATATATATATATATATATATATAGATTGCCCTTTTCTTTTTATAACTCATTTAGGCAAACATATGAGTTTTCTCTTTTTTTCTTTTTATCTTTAAAATACATGCAGAGATTTTTCTAATATTATTTGTAGTATGTTAAAGGGGAAATATCCTTTTCTAAAAGGCTGAAAAATATATGTTTTATATTCTTTTTTTTTTTGTTTTAAGTATTCTATAACTAATATTTCAATGCACACAAAACAGCAAGCTTTACTTCATAAATACTAACTAGCTTCATTTTCAAGCAATTTATTCAAATGACAAAAGTACTAAACTATAGCTGCAACTACAATAAGCTAGTAACATTTAAAAGAACAACTAGAGCAAAATATATTGAAAATTATTCCACTACATTTATAGTTGAATTAAACTTATTAGTCTATGTGCATATTTTTTTTGTAAATTTACTTTCATAGAGAAATAAATGAACTCTACACTATATCAACATGAATGCAACAAATTTATGTTTTTTTGTTTTTTTTTTCTATAAATGAAGATTTTAATACAAGCTCATATTTTTCATCTTCCTTTTTGCAAAACTAACCAAATAGAAGAAATACATTTCTTTAAGCAAATTAGAATACAAAGTAAATATTATTACAAATGGGTTTGAAAACCCTACTAGGATTCTCCTTTCCATAAGACTATGAATAAAATAAATACATACATTTCTTTGCTTTTGGAAAATATATACAACACTGGCTTTTTTTTTTTTTTTTATAAACTACAATATTAAATACATTTCTCATTAAAACTTTTCTGCAACATAAAACAACAACAAATCTCTCCATCTTTTCTTTCCCATTCCAAGCTACCTGTAAATAAAATACAACTTGACCATGGAGAGCTCACCTCCCAGCCTAGGCTTACTAGAAGCCACCCCCGAGCTTCGAGAACCAAGCACGAGACGGGTCACAAACAAACAAACAAACACAACAAACATAGGGCAACATTCAACATACGTTTTCCCAACCCAAGCTACACTCTCACCACAACTTGTGATGATCTTTCCATGGGTGGAAGTAGACCAAATACCATTTGGGAGACTGCAAGCATAATACATCTCAAGCCACCTCATGGAAAATAAAAAATTCAACACATACATCTCCACACCCTTATGCCCCCCCAAAGGCATAAAAGCCATATCTTCTCCCCTTATGACCCCCTAATGCATACACAAGGCTATGCAGCAAGGGTCATAAAGGACACCCTTGAGATCACTCTCCATAAGGAGAGCCTCTCACCCAAGGCTATCATACTTCTTCCACCCCAAGACGATCCTACTCTCCCAAGAGTAGGAGGCCTTGGACACTCCCAAAACAAGAACACATAACAAAAGGAACAAGGGAAGGAAAATTTACATTTTTCTCCTACAGAACAATTTACATATACACATCTTTTCATACAAGCATTTCTTCTTTTCTTTCTAAACAACATAAACAACATAACTAAAAATAAGTAAAACCAACCTTAATTTGCCAAAAGGAAAGAAGTAAAACCAACCTTAATTTGCCAAAAGGTATGATAGAATTAGTTGGGGATGAGCAGCCCAAATCCACACAAACTCTTCACCAACACTTCACCAAAAATTCTATCCTGCAACTAATTTTCAAAAAAAATTGCATTATCTCCAACAATGGAGAGTGGGTGATTACTCACTAAGTCCCAAATCCTTGCCTAAGAAGGCCTCTCTCACACTTCCCAACCCCTTGGGTAAGGTGAGAGTTCCCATTGGTTGTTCTTCCCAACCTCTTACATGTTGCTAAAACTGGAAAGGGAAAAGGTGAGAGAGGATGGGGAAGAGAGTTTGACATCAAAAGGGAAGGTTGTCTATCCTAGGAGGAATCTTCTAAGTTGAATTTTCGCTCACCTTGGAAAAACCACTTTTTGAGGTGACTAAATAGTCACATGGGAGTAGTCACATGTTTAAAAATACCCCTAACCCATAGGTATACCCTTTGGACCTTTGGAAAAGCCCTAAAACTGACCCTAGGAGTCCATTTGACCCCTTAGAAACCCAACTGAAGTTAACCTATGGGTCAAACCTGAGTTGACCACTCTTAAGACTCCCTACCCAAGGAAAATTTGGGAGTTTGAATGGATTTGGTAGAAACAAAACTCCCCCCAAGAGACAAGTCAAAATCAATGACACTAATCAGCACATGTGTCAAGTGACACAATAAAATACAATATAAAAATCACACATGGAATTTGTCTCTTGTAGGATTACACATATACATAAAATCAATTTAACACTCATGCATCATTTACTTTCACAAATAAAATACAATACAAATGGGGTGTTGTCTCTCCAAATAGACAACCCTTGGTTTAACAAACGTACATAGGTCTAGGTTTGGTTCTCCATATTATTTCCATGGTCACATGGATAATTTTCCTGCAGATCTCAATTAACACATTAGTAATTCCAAATAATCACAAATATATATAATTAAACACGTGAATTTCATTACACATCAAACACTCATACATTTGACAATAATAATTCAATATCTCATACATTCAAATTTGATTCCACATAAGCAATTATCATAATCCACAAAATTGAACCATTCATATAATAAGCATCTTATTTCTATCATCAGAATGAAGTCCTGCAAATCCAATATTGACATACATCATTTCAAAAAGATTCTATTGTAGCAACATATAAAGTTTCATAATCATAATGCATAAAATGAAGTATCAATATACATCAATGTGATCCAAATCATGGAATCATATAGGTTCTAAATCCGTAATGCATAAAATAAAGTATCCATAATAGTCTCAATATGAAAATAACAGAAAATGTCAGGATGAATCTAGGTAGGGCCTCAAACCCTCCCCCTCTAGGCATGAACTTCCTCCTGGAGTTCATCAAAAAGGTGGGGGTACTGTGATCTCATGCATGTTGCATCCTCCCATGAGGCTGTAACCTCATCATAGCAATCCCAATGGACCCTAACCTGGTCTAGGTCTCGACCTCGAAGGCCCAACATCTAGCGTGCCAAAATGCAAATGGGCTCCAAAGCTAGCTGCCCGTCCAACTCCTCCTGCAAGGCATCCCAATCTAGAATATGAGACTCATCATAGATATACTTCCTCAAAACTGAAACATGAAACACATCGTGGATGCGCGACAGGCTAGGTGGCAATGCTAAATGGTAGGCAACTGGTCCTATCCTCTCAAGGATCTCAAATGGTCCTACAAATTGAGGTGTGAGCTTAGAACCCTTTCCATAACGGATTGGACTCTTATACGGTCACACTTTCAAGAAGACTCTATCTCCAACCAAGTAGCTACGATCTATCCTCTTTGCATCTGCATATTTCTTCTGTCTATCCTGTGCCTCTCTAAGACACTGCCTAATCAAATCCACCTACTGCTCCATATCTCAAACTATCTCACAACCAATAGCAACTCTGTCCTCTATGCGGTCCCAACTCAATGGTGTCCTACAAGGTTTGCCATATAATGCCTGATAGGGTGGCATCCCCAAAGATGTGTGATGCCCATTGTTATAGGCAAACTCCACTAAGGGAAGGTACTCTTCCCATCTGGTCTAGTGATCCATGACGTACATGCAAAGCATATCCTCTAACACCTGATTAACCCTCTCTGTCTGGCCATCTATTTCCGGATGGTAAGCTGTACTGAAATTGAGCTTGGTACCCATAGCTGCCTATAATACCTTCCAAAAGGAAGAAGTGAAGATGGAATCCCTGTCGGAAATAATCTTGCGGGGAATGCCATGAAGTTTGACAATGTCTCGCAAGAACACCTGTGCTACTATTGGTGCTATGAAGGTGGTATGAACTGGTGAAAAGTGGGCCACTTTGGTCAACTTATCGACCGTCACCAAGATGGCATCATGGTGACGAGATGACATAGGGAGACCAATGATGAAATCCATGGATATAGTATCCCACTTCCACTCTGGTATAGTATGAGATTGGAGCAACCCACCTGGATGGTGGTGCTCCACCTTGACTCTCTGACACTCGAGGCATTGGGCCACCAACTCAGCAATAAACTGTTGCATTCCTGGCCAATGGTATAATTCCCTCAAGTCTGCATGCATCTTCTTAACCCTGGGATGTGCTACATAAGTAGCTCTATGAGCCTCTGTGATAATGAACTCCCGCAATCCCCCAAAAGAAGGTACATAGATGCACCCTCTATGGCGTAATAATCCATCGGAGTCTATGGAATAATCCACATATTTTCCTTCTAAAATTTCTTGAGATCGTATAGCTTGACAAACCTCTAAATACCATCCATCCTCTGGCAACTGCTGCATTATCTGATCCCTCAAATCCATGCCCATATATATGGTGTATACCTCATGACATCTCCTACTCAAAGCATCTGCAACTACGCTTTCTTTCCCTTTGATGTAGTGAACGTCAAAATCATATTCGCACAAGAATTCCATCCATCTCCTCTGACGCGCATTAAGATTCGGCTGAGTGAATATGTACTGAAGGCTCAGATGGTTTGAGTGCAACTCAAAATGATGACCCAAAAGGAAATGTCTCCACCTCACAAGTGCATGCACTACTGCTGCAAGCTCAAGGTCATGAGTAGGGTAATTAAGCTTGTGAGTCTTGAGTTTCCTAGACACAAAAGCTATAGCTCTACCATCCTGCATAAGGACTGCTCCTAAACCCTCTAGGGAAGCATCTGTGCAAACCATGAAGTCGGTTGAGGGATCTGGCACTACAAGGATAGGTGCACTAGTAAGTGCCTTTTTAAGTTCCTGAAAGGCCTTCTTGCACTTCTCTGTCCACTCAAATTTCTTCCCTTTACACTGAAGAGAAGTAATAGGATGAGCGACTCTAGAGAATCCCTCAACAAAACGTCGATAATAACCTGCTAAGCCCATGAAGCTCCTGACCTCTGTCACACTGGTTGGTGCTGGCCAATCCATAATGGCTCTGATCTTTGATGGGTCTACTGAGATCCTATCACCAGATATAACATGACCAACGTATTTGACCTCTATTCTAAAGAAAGCACATTTTGACAAACTGCCATACAACTGATTATCCCTCAAACACTGCAAAACCTGTCTCAGGTGCTCCTCATGCTCCTCCTCATTCTGTGAATATATCAATATGTCATCAAGAAACACAATCAAAAAATGGTCAAGGAATGTATGGAATACTCCATTCATGAGACTCATGAAAATAGCTGGGGCATTTGTAAGACCGAATGGAACCATGGTGAACTCATAGTGGCCATATCTAGTGAGAAACGTAGTCTTGTGGATATCACTATCCACAATCCTCAACTGATGGTACCCTGATTTTAGATCAATCTTGGAAAATACTTTGGCACCCTAAAGTTGGTCGAATAAATCGTCGATCCTGGGCAAAGGGTATTGGTTCTTGATGGTTACTTTGTTCAACTGATGGTAATCCATGCATAATCAGAGAGATCCGTCCTTCTTCTTCACGAAGATGACTAGTGCACCCCAAGGGGATAAACTAGGACAAATGTGGCCCTTCTCTAGGAGTTCCTCAAGCTACATCTTGAGCTCATTAAGCTCATTTGTGGTCATCCTATATGGTGCTCTTGAAATTGGTTTGGCTCCTGGAACAAGCTCTATATGAAAATCAATCTCTCTACAGGGTAGCATACCGGGTAACTTTGAAGGAAATACATCTGAAAATCCCTTAAGGATAGGATGGTCGTCAATGGATGGTTCCTTTTCTTCTTCTTCTTCTCTATCACTAATGGTGATGGCAAATAACTGACATCCCTTTCACATGCTCCGCTTAAGTTGCATGGCGGAGATCATACAAAGAGACACGGGTCTCTGAATTCCAATGATTACTATGGGAGAACCATGATCAACCTCACACTCGATCCTTTTTAGGTGACAATCCATCTTGGCTCTGTGGGCATAAAGCCAGTCCATGCCAAGTACGATGCCATATGATCTGAGTGGTGTAACTCTAAGGTCTACTAAGGTGGTGGTATTACCAATTTGAAGCTGACATCCCCTAACCTCTAATTCCACTGACACTCTAGCCCCTAAAGCTAATTCTGCTTCCCAACTGACCTCTTGTCTAATTGCCACTAGCCTGCAATGCTTCCACAACCAATGGAGATATAAAAGAGTCAGTAGCTCTTGAATCAAATAATATAGATACACTGCTACCTCTGATCATACCTGCAACCTCAATAATCGTGGCCTGATGCTCTACCTGGTGGTTGTCAACCACTACGAAGACCCTATGGGACTTGCCCATATCCCCAACTGTCGGCTCTGATGCTGCCACCCTCTGACTGCCTACCATCTAACCCTGAGGACACTCTCTCACCATGTGTCCCATGGCTCCACATGTGAAGCAAGCGCCACATGCATGAAACTGCACTCCCTGTGGTCTGGAGAAAGACTGTCTCCCTGTCCTACTAGAACCACTATACCCACCCCTGGAGGACTGTTGAGTCCTCATCGGAGGTGTGTAAGGAGCCTGAGATCTCTAATCTCACCTCTGACCCTGTGACTACCACTGCTTGGGCTTCACGCCCTACTGACTTTGCAGAGGCCTTTTCCTCTGGTTTTGCTGTGACTGCTGTGGAGGAGGGGGTTTGGAGAACCTCAATGTGTGCCTGTTGTTACCCTTTCAATGGGGTTTCTGAAACTCATAAGTCTAGGGTGTAGGGTTAGGGTTCTGGAACCGATCCCTCGAGTCCTGGGGTTTGACCTGAATCTCCTCTACTATCAAAGCCTTCTCCATGGCAACCCAAAGGCTCCCTGGAGTGGCCATCCTCACTGGTCCTGTTATGCCAGTATTCAACCCTTAGATAAATCGGTTGACGAGAAGCTTCTCATCTTTCAGGTAGTCTATGTATGGTAAGAGTTCAAAGAACTTGTTCTCATACTGGGTCACTAACAGACCCTTCTGTTGGAGGTCATGGAACTCATCCACCCTACACTATCTATAATGCTCTGATAAGTACCTCTCCCTGAATCTCTCTGTGAAAATCTCCCAAGTGAGGGTTTCTATCACTAAGCCACACTTATATTCTTCCTATCTCCACCATGTGGAGGTTGTTCCTCGTAATAGGTGGACCACTGCACGTGCTTTTAGATTGCTTTCATAAGAGCACAATGCAAAGCACCTATCTAGGCTCAAAAGCCATGCCTCTGCTTCTACCCTGTCGATAGATCCCCCAAAAGATGGTGGCTGAAGATGCATAACCTCTCTAATTAGATCCCCTAGATCCCGATGTGCCCTCTCATAATACACTGGTGCTACTACTCGAGGTGGTGCTGGTAGGTGAATAGACTTGAGCTCATGCCCAGCCTAGCTCTCTACGGGATTAGGAGGTGGACTCCTACTCCATTCCCATTCTACTATTCTATAGCTCCCTGAGTCTTGGTTCTCAACATTATGATCTACTGTCGGAAGCCTATCCTGAACTATGCCTATCAGGTTCTGTAGAGCTACCAAGATGTCTCGGTTCGGGTCAACTGGTCGTTCAGGAGGAGCTTCTAGGTTCACTTCCAGAACCAATTCCTCCCTATTGACCTCTTCGCGTGCCATGCGTTCACGCCTAGGGCCTCTACCACGTTTGCGAGCTTGTCGCATAGTTGGAGGCATCCTTTTTAAGAAAATAAAATAAAATGAAATAAATAAATATTTTTGGAGAAATATTTTAACTAATTAAAAATAAATATAATAAAAATAAATATAATTTAATTAATTAAATAATTATAGCAAAACGTAATGGAGAAAGGTTCCTAGTGTTGGAAAACTTGGCTCTGATACCAAAATGTCATGCCCAAACTTTTGGGCACAAACAAAATAATTTTTTTTTAAAAATACTTAACCTAGTACAACTAACTTATTAAAATAATGCAAAACTAGTTTAGTCTTAACTATGTTTTGAGTGAATCTAACCACTAATCCAATTTGGCAAAAAACCATATAAGTTAAAAGTGGATTTTAATTCTCTAAAAGTATTATTATTATCTCCCATTAATAAATGATTAAACTCACTTAACAAATAATCTCAAAATTAATTGATGGGGAATATTAATAATCTCATATAGTTCTTTTATTGCCTAGGGTCTAAATAAATTTTCCCTAGCACTTAGATTAAATAAAACTATTTAAACAAAATTTTCATTAATTAAAATACCTCATAAATTAAAATTTTAAAAGGGCCAACTTGACATACATAAGTCATTTTAGTTCCCTAAAGATTTATCCTCCCAAGGGTTTAAATTTAAAACATCTTATTAAAATGCTTCTTCATTCCTATAATAATTGAAAGTGGTTTTAAAATAATTTACAATTAAACTATTTGATTCCAAATAAATATAAAATTCTACTTACATATATATATGTAGATAACCATATATCTAAGACATATATATATATATATATATATATATATATATATATAAGAGGTGTGAGGGAATGTAAAAATGTACATCTACACACACACACAAACAGATATATATATATATATATATATATATATATATATATATATATATATATATATATATATATATATATATATATATATATATATATATATATATATATATATATATATATTCATATATTCAAAGGATAAAGGGGTGGTTCTTCTTTCTTTTTATTAAGTTACTTTTTAAAAGAATTCTAAAAAAAAACATATGTTAACCCTAACTTCTTTCTAACTTATATCCCACACATATTTTCTTTTAAAACCCATGTGTGTTTTCCCTAACCCGAAATTAGGGTTAGGGCATGTGTGTGATAAACTTTATTTTCTTTTTTTGTGTGTGCTGTGTGTGTGTGTGTGTGCAGGTCTTGGGAGTGGAGGGCCGAAGCCTTGGCAGATCTACCAAGTGGGAGTGGCATTTTAGCCAAGGGGAGGCGGAGATGTTCCTATCAAAGCACGGGAGAAGGCAGGGGTTTTGCCATGTGGCCACGCAGCGGTGCCTAGGCGCCACTACGGGTCGCGGTCCGCAGCGGGACCATGGCGTCTCTGTGGGATGCGGCCCGCAGTGGCGGCCAAGGCCGCCCCTGCCATTCGCGGCCCACCACGGGCACCTTTGTCCGCCTCGGCCCACAATGGCACCTCGGCACCTTTGTGAGTCGCGGCCCACAAGGCTTCCGCACCGCTAGGCCCCCGCCGGGGTTTCAACCTGTTGCCTATATTTTTTTTTGTATGTTTTTTTTTTATTTAATTTTTTTTTTTAAAGTTTAACATTTATTATTTTCTTAAATGACATAGAACCAACATTATGTTTATATATATATATATATATATAGAACATGTAAATATATTACTGGTTTTTTTTTAATATACAGACTTTCAGAATAAAACATTTAAATGAATAAATATATATATATATATATATATATATATATATCCCTTTTCTTTTTATAACTCATTTAGGCAAACCTATGAGTTTTCTCTTTTTTTCTTTTTATCTTTAAAATACATGCAGAGATTTTTCTAATATTATTTGTAGTATGTTAAAGGGGAAATATCCTTTTCTAAAAGGCTGAAAAATATATGTTTTATATTCTGTTTTTTTTTTGTTTTAAGTATTCTATAACTAATATTTCAATGCACGCAAAATAGGAAGCTTTACTTCATAATTACTAACTAACTTCATTTTCAAGCAATTTATTTAAATGACAGAAGTACTAAACTATAGCTGCAGCTACAATAAGCTAGTAACATTTAAAAGAACAACTAGAGCAAAATATATTGAAAACTATTCCACTACATTTATAGTTGAATTAAACTTCTTAGTCTATGTGCATATTTTTTTTGTAAGTTTACTTTCATAGAGAAATAAATGAACTCTACACTATATCAACATGAATGCAACAAATTTATCTTCTTTTTTTTTGTAAATAAAGATTTTAATACAAGCTCATATTTTTCATCTTCCTTTTTGAAAAACTAACCAAATAGAAGAAATACATTTCTTTAAGCAAATTAGAATACAAAGTAAATATTATTACAAATGGGTTTGAAAACCCTACTAGGATTCTCCTTTCCATAGGACTATGAATAAAATAAATACATACATTTCTTTGCTTTTGGAAAATAAATACAACAATGGCTTTCTTTTTTTTTATAAGCTACAGTATTAAATACACTTCTCTTTAAAACTTTTCTGCAAGATAAAACAACAACAAATCTCTCCATCCTTTCTTTCCCATTCCAAGCTACCTACAAATAAAATACAACTTGACCATGGAGAGCTCACCTCCCAGCCTAGGCTTACTAGAAGCCACCCCTGAGCTTGGAGAACCAAGCACTAGACGGGTCACAAACAAACAAACAAACACAACAAACATAGGGCAACATTCAACATAGGGCAACATTCAACATATATTTTCCCAACCCAAGCTACACTCTAACCACAACTTGTGATGATCTTTCCATGGGTGGAAGTGGACCAAATACCATTGGGGAGACTGCAAGCATAATACATCTCAAGCCACCTCATGGCAAATAAAAAATACAACACATAAATCTCCACACCCTTATGCCCTCCCAAAGACATAAAAGCCATATCTTCTCCCCTTATGACCCCCAAATGCATACACAAGGCTATGCAGCAAGGGTCACAAATGACACCCTTGAGATCACTCTCCATAAGGAGAGCCTCTCACCCAAGGCTGTCATACTTCTTCCACCCCAAGACCATCCTACTCTCCCAAGAGTAGGAGGCCTTGGACACTCCCAAAACAAGAACACATAACAAAAGGAACAAGGGAAGGAAAATTTACATTTTTCTCCTATAAAACAATTTACATATACACATGTTTTTATACAAGCATTTCTTCTTTTCTTTCTAAACAACATAAACAACATAACTAAAAAGAAGTAAAACCAACCTTAATCTGCCAAAAGGTATGATAGACTTAGTTGGGGATGAGCAGCCCAAATCCACACAAACTCTTCACCAACACTTCACCAAAAATTCTATCCTACAACTAATTTTCAAAAAAATTGCATTATCTCCAATAATATAGAGTGGGTGATTACTCACTAAGTCCCTAATCCTTGCCTAAGAAGGCCTCTCTCACACTTCCCAACCCCTTGGGTAAGGTGAGAGCTCCCATTGGTTGTTCTTCCCAACCTCTTACATGTTGCTAAAATTGGAAAGGGAAAAGGTGAAAGAGGATGGGGAAGAGAGTTTGACATTAAAAGGGAAGGTTGTCTATCCTAGGAGGAACCTTCTAAGTTGAATTTTCGCCCACCTTGGAAAAACCACTTTTTGAGGTGACTAAACAGTCACATGGGAGTAGTCACATGTTTAAAAATACCCCTAACCAATTGGTATACCCTTTGGACCTTTGGAAAAGCCCTAAAATTGACCCTAGGAGTCCATTTGACCCCTTAGAAACCCAACTAAAGTTAACTTATGGTTCAAACCTTAGTTGACCACTCCCAAGAGTCCCTACCTAATGAAAATTTGGGACCACACTCATGTGTTTGAATGGCTTTGGTAGAAACAAAACTCCCCCCAAGAGACAAGTCAAAATCAATGACACTAATCAGCACATGTGTCAAGTGACACAATAAAATACAATATAAAAATCACACATGGAATTTGTCTCTTGTAGGATTACATATATACATAAAATCATTGTAACACTCATGCATCATTTACTTTCACAAATAAAATACAATACAAACGGGGTGTTGTCTCTCCAAATACACAACCCCTGGTTTAACAAACGTACATAGGTCTAGGTTTGGTTCTCCATATTATTTCCATGGTCACATGGATAATTTTCCTGCACATCTCAATTAACACATTAGTAATTCCAAATAATCACAAATATATATTATTAAACACATGAAATTCCATTACACATCAAACACTCATACATTTGACACTAATAATTCAATATCTCATACATTCAAATTTGATTCCACATAAGCAATTATCATAATCCACAAAATTGAACCATTCATATAATAAGCATCCTATTTCTATCATCAGAATGAAGTCCTGCAAATCCAATATTGACATACATCATTTCAAAATGATTCTATTCTAGCAACATATAAAGTTTCATAATCATAATGCATAAAATGAAGCATCAATATACGTCAATGTGATCGAAATCATGGAATCATATAGGTTCTAAATTTATAATGCATAAAATAAAGCATCCATAATAGTCTCAATATGAAAATAACAGAAAATTTTAGGATGAGTTGGGGTAGGGCCTCACAGTAGGGCTTACATGGTTCTAAAATTTGAAATGACCGCATACGTGCTTAGGTTTGTTGTTCTGGAGCCTAGAAAAGGTAGTGCGTATGCGCTGCTTTAGGGAAAGTAGTGCATATGTGCTACCTCTAGGAAAATGAGCGCATACACGCTACTTATAGGAAAATGAGCGCATATGCGCTAATAATCCCAAAAGAACCGCATGTGCGGTGCCTGTCAAAAAAGGTTTAAAAAAAAAACTGGGTCTTATTTTCTCATGAATAGCACATTTTTAGTTTATTTTTTCTTCATTTTCTCTCCTAAACCGCGAATAGGATGATAATTTTCTCCTCCAGACACTATGGATCAAGGTTAGTTTTTGTTTATTTTTGTCTATCTTTCTTGTTTGTTCAATTTGTTTTACATTTAAAATTTAATTTCATTAATTTTGATTAGGTTTTTCATTTTTTGTTTGAAAAACTAGATTCTTCTAATCCACAACAAGAACAACCAAATTCACCTCCTAAAAACCCACAAGATACACTGGCACCCCCAATTCCTCCTTTTGACCACACACCTGAAACATAGGAGCAATTAATTAATCAGTTAGGACAAAATACGTCTAAAATCAATGGACTGATTGTTAAATTGAAAACATTCAAACTTGAGCATCATCAATCCCTCGCCACTAGCCTAGAAACATTAGTTAGTGGTTCCATAGTTGTTTCCACACAAATTACCAAATGGGGAAGCATTAGGGATAATTGTAATCAATTCTATGCCGATGGGCTATCATATGGGGAGTAAAAAATAAAAATATTAGTAAACAACAAATATGTGCCCTTTTTGTTGATCCCAAAACTGGTCAGTCATTACCTCTTAATGCAGAGAGGTTTACCATACATTGGTGTACCAATGTGTAGATGATGAGTCTTTTTGGCAGAGGTGGTGGATGGTCTTTGATGATCCACCTTGTAATAATTATGAGGTGCCATTATATATTTTGAGAAGAGTATATTGTGAGTTTGTGCTCAATGTGCGCCCAAACTATTTTGACACGAGAGAGTTTCATGGTAGAGGTGGTGGCTCTACCCAAGATAGACTTGGAGACTGTAGGCGATTACCCGTAGAGAGTCGTTGCCCCCTAGCACCTAAACACAAGGTGCATCAGGTTGTCCCAGTAGAGTTGAAAGAGTTGATGGAGCTATAGACTCTTTAGGCGGCCACAACGTTGACTAGTGCCATCATCCAGCATGGGACATTGTTAGCACACCCTAGTGTATTAGATGATGAGCCACTAGTTGCTCCAGGTGGTGACAAAGAGCCCATCCAGCATATGTGTGTCAGTTGCTCAGGGATATGCTTGGGGATAGATGATGCAGTCAGTGTAGATGGATCCACATCTCATCTAAGCATGATTTGGGGGAGTAGATGTCAAGCCCCCATGACTGAGGATTTCACGCCGAAAGATGAGTTGATGGACATGGTGTTTGCCCATGAGCGATAGACATAGGTGTGTTGATTTGAATTCATAGCATTTTATTTATCAGTCACTTTAAATTTATAATTACATAAATGAATTTTCATTTATACATTGATTTAAATTGAGATAAATAATATGCATTTCAGGATGCAACAACGGTATCCCATACTCCTCCCCCAGTTACTACAGCTGCAACTTCGATGCCTGAGGTATATATTTTATAACATGTTAAATAGAATAGTACACTTTGAATTCAAAATAATACAAGATATACTAACTATCTTTAATGCTTGGTCCATTTTTTGATTTTTAGGTGTTGACAAGGGACCAAATATCCCAGATTGATGACATCACGCTCTCAGTGATCAATTTTGGCCTACAAGGCTATATGGTATCATATTTTCTACAATCCTTTTTATGTATTGCTTTGGTGGAATATGCAAGTCATTTCATTTTATATTTTTTAAATTATGTTTAATTTATTATTTGTACTAATATCTCATGTTAATTTTGTTTTTTTAGGGTACCCCCTCTGCGTCTAGGGCTCGTCCTAAGAAAAAGAATTCCTTGAAGACGCCAAAACGTGGGAAGAAGGTAATTGAACACATTTTTAGTTGTACAATTGTTTGAAAACATTGAAATCAAGTATTAGTTGGGGTTTGTAGATTGATTAGTGTTTTTTGTCTATTTTACATGTACAACAGCCATTGAGCTATGTGGATTTGTTGAATGCACCTGATTTGCCCGTGGATCAAGAGAGGGTAGAGGTATGTATCTCTACTTTATTTTCTTGATTTCATGATTATATGCACACGTACATGTGAACTTGTGATATATTATAATATTATAATTTTTTCATACAAGAAATATCCATACCTATTTCATCAATGGTGAACCCTTCTCCGTGAATTGGAGAAGCATCTCAGGATCCAGTACACTTTTGTTTGATATGTAAAATCAATTTTTTTTAACCTACAATACTTATCATTATATTAATTGTATTTAATCTTTGAACATTTTTTGTATAGGTAATAGTGACAGTTCATTCATTGATGGTGAGCCATCCTCAGTCCATTAGAGAAGCATCTCAGGCATGTGCATGCCATTTTTCTCTATATTATAGCTTTTAAGTGTTTTTGATATATTTATGTTAGTACATTGTATTAACTGTACATTTAATCTACAATACACCCCTTCGTAGTATGACCATAATATGGATCCATTTAAGTATGTCTTCAAGAAAACTCCTAAGAGTGACAAGGAGAGGAGAGTGAAGACATTAGCTCCTAGATCAACCCTACATTTCAATTGCAAAGGAATTATAGTTAAATGCATAGTTATGTTGCTAATTGTGAACTATTTTCTACAAAAGAATTCTAACTTGGCTTTTGAATTGTGGTTTTGTAGCCATCTACAGAGCCACGTATTGCATCGAAGAGGCCTGATTTTGATGATCCACCACAAGTTTAGGATCATATAGTGTTATTTTTGGTCATAGAATGACCAATACATGTAGATAAATTTTACATTTTTATTGTATATCGATTTGGACATGGCATATGCCATATATATATATATATATATTCGATCCAATAAATGTGTACTGAGTTCATTATTTTGTATTCATTGTATTTTGTGGTTGTCCTTTTATAAATTTAATTGATCATTTGCCTATGTAATCAACAATATGAATATAAACAACAAAAATATATGGTTTAAAACATTGCAATCGTGGAATATGATTTGATAAAATTTCTAAAATGTTGAATTAACCCTACAAAACTCCTTGTATTCAGTTCATTATTGTGTATTCATTGTATTTGGTGGCTACCCTTTTATAAATTTAAATGAATATTTGCATATGTAATCAACAATATCAATATAAATAACAAAAATTGACAATATGAATATAAACAACAATATGTGTTTGGTGCGAGAGCACCCTCATGCTCGCAATGGTCAGATTTTGTTCATCGTGTGCACAAACCGACATCACGAGCACATCCGAGTGGGCAAGGTTACGCTAGGCATGCCCTTGTCATGCATCCCAAAGCACTGAAATGTTGAGAGTCATACCATATTGGTGCGATCTCTCAACTGCCATGAGTCCAAAAAATTATCAAAATTTGACGGATTGTTTCTTCAAATCCAGGACACATATGGTCGATCCGTTTGAACCTGTGGGATTGTATGAGGCTCCTCTACAATGACCTATCTCATTTTTTGACGACTCGGAGCTATTTTAAATTGGTAGCATTTTTTGCTTGCTACAAAAACTGTGAGTTGCATGCAATGCAAAGTTGCAGGATTGGCTATAATTGATTCTGCTCCTTGTGTGCACAAACCAATGTCGCAAGCACGTCTAGGTGGGCAGGTTTACACTAGGCATGCCTCTTTCATGCATCCCAAAATGTTGGAACATCGAGAGTCATACCATACCAATGCGACCTCTCAAGTGCCTTGAGTCTAAATAATTGTCAAAATTTGATGGACTATTTCTTGAAATATAGGATATATATGGTCAATCCATTTGAAACCATGGGGTTGCATGAGGCTCCTCTACAATGGCCTATCTCAGTTTTTGATGACCCTGCTACAAAAACTGTCAGTTGCAAGATTGGCTATAATTGATTCGGTTCATCGTGTGCACAAACTAACATCACTAGCACATCTGGGTGGGAAGGTTTATGCTAGAGATGCCCCTGTCATGTATTCCAAAGCGTCAGAACGTCGAGAGTCAGACTGTACTAGGGTGATCTCTCAAGTGCCACAAGTCCAAAAAATTGTCAAAATCTGATAGACTATTTCTTCCAATCCAGGACACATATGGTCAATCCATTTGAACCTATGGGGTCACATGAGGCTCCTCTACAATGGCCTATCTTCATTTTTGACGACTCAGCCATTTTCAATTGGTAGCATTTTTTCGCCTCCTGCAAAAACTGTCAGTTGCATGCAATGCAAAGTTGCAAGATTGGATAGAATTGATTTGGTTCATCATGTGCACAAATAAACATCACAAGCACATTTGGGTGAGAAGGTTTACATTATTCATGCCCATGTCATGCATCCCAAAGTGCCAGAACGTCAAGTCATACTGTACTGGGGTGTTCTCTCAAGTACCATGAGTCCAAAAAATTGTCAAAATTTGACGGACTATTTATTCCAATCTAGAACACATATGGTTGGTCTGTTTGAACCTATGGGGTTGCATGAGGCTCCTCTACAATGGCCTATCTTAGTTTTTGACGACTTAGAGCCATTTTCAATTGGTAGCATTTTTTTGCCTACTGTAAAAACTGTCAATTGCATGCAATGCAAAGTTGCAGGATTGTTTAGAATTGATTTGGTTCATCGTGTGCACAATCTGATGTCATGAGTGCATCTGGGTGGAAATTTTTATGCTATCCATGCTCCTTTCATGCATCCCAAAGTGTCAGAACAATGAGAGTCATATTTTACCTGAGTGATCTCTCAAGTTCCTTGAGTCCAAAAAATTGTCAAAATTTGATGGATTGTTTCTTCAAATCTAGGACACATGGTCAATCCATTTAAGCCTATGGGGTCATGTGAGGCTCCTCTACAATGGCCTTTCTTAGTTTTTGATGACTTGGAGGCATTTTCAATTGGTAACATTTTTCGCTTGCTGCAAAAACTGTTAGATGCATGCAATGCAAAGTTGCAGGATTGGCTAGAATTGATTCGGTTCGTCGTGTGCACAATTTGACATCATGAGCACATCTGAATGGGCAATTTTAGGTTATGTATGCTCCTCTCATGCATCCCAAAGAATTGGAACATCGGGAGTCATACCATACTGGGGCAATCTCTCAAGTTCCCTGAGTCCAAAAAATTATCAAAATTTGATAGACTTTCTTCAAATCCAAGACACATATGGTCGATTTGTTTGAACATGTGGGGTCACATAAGGCTCTTGTATGATGTCCTATCTTGGTTTTTGATGACTCGAAGCCATCTTTCAATTGGTAGCATTTTTTCACCTGTTGCAAAAACCATCACTTGCATGCAATGCAAAGTTGCAGGATTGGCTAGAATTGATTTGGTTCATCATGTGCATAAACCGACGTCACAAGGGAATCTAGGTGGGTAATTTTATGCTAGGCATTCCCCTTTCATGCATCCCAAAGCATCAGAACATTGAATGTCATACCCTACTGATGCAATGTAGAAGTTGCTTGACAACTTTTTTTGACAACAATGACAATTTTTGCTCAAATTGTATCTAGTCTCAATCTATGACCCCTATGACCCGATAATGACTCAAATAATTATCCATGGTTATAAAATAATCAAGAATGCTCATGATTGACCAGGGACACATCACATATACTCAAAACATAGTCACAAAACATTGACACACAAAAGTCATAAAACATTGTCACATATTACTCAAAAATTTGCCTCTAAATATGATCAAATCAGCTCTTGGCTATTTTTATATACAAAAAAATATTTTACAAATCATCTCATGGGATTTTATACAAAATTTTGCATTACAATATGTGTGATTCAACTCATCGCCATTTTAATATACAAAATTTGGCATGTACATATGTACAAATCAGCTCATTGCCATTTACATATACAAAATTATGCCCCTAAACATGTAAAAATCAGCTCATGGGCATTTATATATACAAAAAATGAATACAGAACAATTCGTCGATGATTTATACAAAATTATCAAAATCATTCTACTCTGAACTGTAGAATCAATCAAGTGAGCCTTTAGGATCGGCTCTAACCCATATTGTGTCAAGTATTGTCTCATGGTCAGATTCATGAACTTTCCATAAAATCTTGTTATGAGGTCTACCACGATACTCCATCAAATGAATATTTGTTGCAACAACAAGGTTAGAGAAATGAAGAATATGTCTATGTGTTTCAATGTCCTCGAACAACCAAACATCAAAATTCTTGATAGGGTATCTCTGAAGCCATGTTCCTGTCACGACAATAGACCCTATTGGGTACTCAATACCCTCTCCATCAATGATTGTGGTTGTCAATTTTGTTTTTGGCTCAACACAATGACACAAATAGTAATATGTTCCTTTTTTATTGTTCTCTTCTGCAACAACTGCATACACATGACCTGCATTTTATAAAGTGTTAATTAATACCAAAAATAAAGTATGATGTACAACAAAATGAACCAAAAAGAATACTTGCAAAAAAATTAACTCAAAAAATTACTTGAATCCACTAGGTCGGATACATGGTCAAAATCTACTAATGTCTCCATCTGGCTCAATTGTAGTGCTTTGGGAATTTGATATGAATCAATTGGAACCAATGGTCTACAAGACCATTTGCCAATCCACTCTTGTGATTCACATTCTTCCCACAAACAATACATGCATGAAGAGAAAAAACATACCATCTGTCTTGTATAAATTACCAGTGAACTTGAATTTGAACTCATAAATGAGTGCATGTCACTTGATCCTACAACTTTACAACAATCTAGATAGTTTTCAATGTTAGATTCAATGATCAACCAAAAATATCTATGAACCATTGATGTACTTGAATTACTTGGACCCATAATAGACTTACACCATTGCACAATTGTTTCTGCATCTATCAACTCAACACCACCTTCGTACTTCAATTCTTCTCTAGCTAGGGCTCTTTTCACACATTCTCCTACACCATCGTACTCTCCCTTACCATGTCCAACCTCAGTGAAATTCCAAAAATGTTGTACACCGCTTGTCATATGCATCCTTGTCAACCAATAAAATATCCTTGCATTCTTAAATTGTGTGGTGCAACTATCTGACCATATTAAGTGTTAGTTGTATCATATGTTCCTTTCCCTCAAACTATCATAGAAAAATTTAAAGAATCCTTGTACAAACTCTGATGAATGAGTACGACCGTCACTTATGTAGAATTTATACTCCCTTACAACCTTTATATCCTCCTATGTGCTATCATCTGCCTGCATGAATGCTATGTGTACAAAAATAGAAACTTGTGTAGAGTAATAATACATATATTGCACTTCATTTTGAGGTTGTAGTGTATAATTTTCAGCGAAATCAATGATAGAGACAATGGTGCCAAGAGGAAATGTGTCCTTACATAACTTGAATTTCTCATCTAACCATCGAGCTCTATGTGTATGCATTATGTACTCATAAACTAGTTTCTCTTGAAATATTTTCATAAATTCAGCTACACATATATCATTTTTCACTAGCTCACATCTCTTCAAATCTTTTCCATCTTTAACTCCATATGTGACTGTCTTGTATTTTATGAAAGAAACTAGTTTCGTACCAATTTCATGTGTGCTTTCCAGATGTACGCATCTTGGTAAACACTGCAAACCACCACATATAGCACAAGAACCTTCCAAATAAGGCATCTTATAATAAATGCAACCATCATGTCTATTACATAGCACACTTGAAATAAATTCTTTTACCGACTTAGGAGGTGCTTGTATATTTCATTCCTGCAAAACATCGTTAGTGTGCAAAGTAGAACAAATATGATGAAAAATATCATAGTGCATGGAAAATTCAATATGCATCCTACAACAACACATGGTCCATACATGTTTAATCTTAATATAAAATGGTTTCGCCATTTCAAAAAATCTATGAGAAATTCTTATTTGAGGAAACTTTTGAAGGAATCTTTCATAAAAATTAGTTTGAGTCATATCCAAATAGTGTTTGGCATGTGGATCATGATTTGTATAGCCAATTTGCCTTCTAACAACATCTCTTTGGTTGGGAGAAACTCTTGTGTTGTCATGCCAAAAAAATTTAATTAATGTTCTTAGTGCATCAACAACAACCTTGTCTTTGCATGGTAGTCTACCCGAGAATGCCCAAAGAGAATTACTGTTAGGTTCCTCTATTTTTTTTTGCCTCTTTAATGCTTTACTTAATGTTGTTCTACTAACGTTTACTAACTTACTTGTTTTGCTTATCAAATGATCTTTTTTTATTTTGTTGCTCATTATGGTTGATGTAATGACACTTCGAGTAGCATTAGAATCTTTAGTACATTATTTTGAACCAATAGCTTGATATGCATCAAATAGATTTCTCACAATAGTTATTTCATTGTTCCTTTCAGATGGTCTTAGGCCTAGAATTTTCATTATCTCTCTAAAATTCAAAATTTTAATCATTTGAACAATTAATTGACACCTTGTGGTCTGATTTAAGTTTTCAAAATAGTTTTGCCATATTCTTTTAACCATTCTCCTACAAGTTCATTCATTCATTTTATTGGGAATTGGCTTCAATATATTCTCATCAATGTCAATTAGATACTTTGGTTTCCTACAAATGATTCTAGGATGTGTTAACATCGGTGCATTATGTACATTCAATTCATCAAATAGAGAAGGTGTATGTTCATCATTAATTGATTATTCAATGTGGTATCTTCTTCAATTGCATTAGGTCCATATGGTAAATAAAATGTATCTTCTTCAATTGCATTAGGTGCATTATGTTCGTTTGGTAAATCGAATTGAGATGTTGGGAATGAAATACCTTCTTCTCCCATTGTTCTTATGTCACGTAATTTCTTCATACGCTACCTTTGTCTTTCCTTTTCAACCTCTCGTTGTTCCATCATTCCTTGCTTGTTATTTCCCATGGTTGATATCAGTTTTCCTAAATAGAATCATATTACATATATATGTAAACAAAAATTTATAAACAAACAAATAACCATAAATATGCATCTTATCACTATTTTTTGGAATCAAACTATTAAACAATCACAATACTATTGACAAAACTAATAAGAACAACAATTCAATCATTTGAAATCATGCAAAAACAAAAATTCACTTACATCTATGTATAAAACAGTGATAGAAGTTCAGACACAGTTCCAGTGGGGCCTTCAACAACCTCAAAAACTTCTTTTGAGGCCGTTGAGGCTCTTGGGAAACTAAAACTATGTCTATGTACCACGTACGCACTACATTAGTAACCGCATGCATGTTGTTAGTCCATAAAATATTGGCAAGCCCAATGGTAATTTTTTTCCCATTCTGTACTAATAAGTAGCGCATACGCACTCCTAAGCCTAAAAAATGGTATCGCATGGGTAGCAAATAATGGGATCAGTACCTCGTACATGCTTACAAGTAAAAAGTAGCATGTACGCGCTCCTATACCTTTCAAAATTTATGGCAGGGTAGTGAACTAATAGGTTCAGTACCCCATATGTGGTATTGGTAGTAGAAAAAATGTGAATGAAAAGGGAGGGAGGGAGAGAGAGAGAGAGAGAGGGAGATGGAAGAGAGTAGGGGGGAGGGAGAGAGAAGGGGGTGGAAGGGAAGGAGGGAGAGAGGAGAGGGGGGAGGGAGGGAGGGAGAGGAGAGGGGGGAGGGAGGGAGAGGAAGAGAGAGAAAGAGAAAGAAGGGGATGAGGGAGATGAAGAGAGAGAGAGAGGGAAGGAGGGAGAGAGAGAGGGGGAGGGAATATAGAGAGAGGGAGAGAGGTAGAGGGAGGGAGAGAGGGAGAGAAGAGGGGGGAGGGAGGGAGAGAAGAAGGGAGAGGGAGGAAGGGAGAGGGAGATTAGGGGGGAGGGAGAGAGGAGGGAAGGAGGGAGAGGGAGAGAGGGAGAGAGAGAGAGGGGGGAGGGAGGGAGAGGTAGAGAGAGAGAGAGAGAGAGAGAGAGAGAGAGAGAGAGAGAGAGAGAGAGAGAGAGAGAGAGAGTGGAGGGAGGGAGAGAAGAAAGGGTATGGAGGAAGGGAGAGGGAGAGAGAGATAGAGAGGGGGGAGAGTAGGGAGAGTGAGAGAGGAGGGAAGGAGGGAGAGGGAGAGAGAGAGAGAGAGGGGGAGGGAGGGAGAGGTAGAGAGAGAGAGAGGTAGAGAGAGAGAGGTAGAGAGAGAGAGGGAGGGAGGGGGAGGGAGAGGAGGAGGAAGAGAGATCGAATCTAGAACACAATATGACCCATAGAACACAATATGACCCCTAGCAACATTTAAGGGGTCATAGGGTGTCCTAAGGGGTCATATGACACTATATTATTCCTTAGCACACCATAGGACCTATAATGACACCAAATAGTGTCCTAAGGGGTCATAGAACACCATATGACCCTTTAGAACACCATGTGGTGTTGTTATGGGTCATTGGTTTCCCTAGGGGTCATATGGCATCCTATGACCCCTTAGGACACCATATGGTGTTGTTATGGGTTGTATGGTGTCTTAAGGGGTCATATGGTGTCCTAAGGGGTCACAGGACACCATATGGCCTCTTAAGAAACAATATGACCTCTTAGGAAAGAATATGACCTCTAATGACACCTAAGGGGTCATATGGTGGGCTAATAAAATTATATATTAAATTTAAAGTTATGAATAGAAAATTATACAATAGAACATCAGTAGTGTAGTATTGATATAGCTAAGTTAAACCATTGTTAGCATAAGAGAGACTCCAAGTGAATAAACAATGAGGCTTCACTAAAAAGAAAGTGTAAGAGCTTTACCTAACCCTAAGAGTACTGCCTAAGTTCTAAAACATGTGATGCTATTAAATTTGTAAGGTTATAGGACTGATCTTGATTGTGACTATAGGAATTATAGAAGAAGAGAAAGACGGAGGGAGAGGAAGAGAAAGAGGGATGGGGTATGGAGGAAGGGAGAAGGGGAGAGAGCGAGAGAGAGGGATGGGGTATGAAGGAAGGGAGAAGGGGAGAGAGAGAGAGAGAGAGAGAGAGAGAGAGAGAGAGAGAGAGAGAACATGTGATGATCATCATATACTACCACTACCATTCATACAACAAACTTTAATTTCTTTAGGTGACAGGCATTGTGTAACAACATGGGAACTCTCAAATACCCACCACTATCATTCTCTAGGATATCATCTATGTTACTCTCCCTCTTTCTCTTCCTGTTGGTTGTTTCCTTCTGAAAAACATATTGCAGGTACTTTGACTCATCATGTTGCTTTGTTGACACTATTTTCCACATCTGCTCTGTTCATTAAAAACACATTCAAGAAAAATATTGTTGCAGGTTTCCTTGTTTGTCATGGTAATGCACCCATGGTTCAATTTCAAACCCTATTCCTCTTATTAAATACACATACACAAATCCATCAGTCAATTTTCTTAGGAGAGCATACATGATAAAAATCAAAGAGGAGGTTGCAGACAATAAATAAATTCACTTATTTCTATAGAAGTGTAGATACAATTGCAGTGGGGTATGGAGGGAGGGAGGGAGAGAAGAAGAGAAAGAGGGATGGGGTATGGAGGAAGGGAGAAGGGGGGAGAGAGAGAGAGAGAGAGAGAGAGAGAGAGAGAGAGAGAGAGAGAGAGAGAGAGAGAGAGGGATGGGGTATGGGGTATGGAGGAAGGGAGAAGGGGAGAGAGGGAGGGAGAGAGAGAGGGGGATGGGGTATTGAGGAAGGGAGAAGAGGATAGAGGGAAGGAGAGAGAGAGAGAGAGAGAGAGGCACCTTGTATGCATTTGAGATGGGGAGACAATGCACTCATATGTGTATATATATACTTAATATAGTATATATTATTGTATACATATATATATATGTATATATAAATATTATATATTATATGTATATACACATATTATATATACAATATCATATTATACACACCCAAAATTTAAACAATAGTGCATATGCATTGTTTATAGTAAAAAGAGCATGTATACGCTTCTTACACTATAAGTACCCCGTATGCGCTTTTTATACCATAAGCACCCTATACGTGCTTTTGACTGTTTAGGCTTGAAAATAGGCCTAGATGACAAAGCTATGGTTTGGAAGTTTGATTTCCCTTCATTTTTCTCATTTTTGACATGTTTTATTTTATCAACTTGGTTTATCGACTTTGTGATCATTAGGTTTACACTTCATCAAGTGGGTATTTCTGAAATTGCCACCATATTTTCACCCATCTTCTGAGCTTTCTAACCATATAATTTTTTTAAAATTTGAACAACAATAACATATTATTATTGAATTTCTTTTACTGGTGTCTCCATAGTTCTCATAGACATAGTGATGAATACTAAGAGGGGGGGTGAATTAGTATACCAAAAAATATTTAACTCAAACTCTTAAATAGTTTAGCAGATAACCGGTATAACAAATTCACTAATAAACCAGTTAAGATAAATGCAAACCAAATAGCAAATAAAGCATTCAGCCACAAAAGCACAATCACCATAACACAAGATATTTTGACATGGAAACCCAAATGGAAAAAACCACGATGAGGAGAAACTCACAAGTAACTATTTGCAAAATAGAAACTAGACCAGTTAAGGTCAAACCAGTTAATGTCATATAATGTTCTTCACCAGAACAAATCCTGTTAGGAATCTAGATCTCTATTAGGAGATAAGTCTTATTAAAGACTACCTTGCTAAAGGATTTTAGATCCATAGTTGTGAACCACCTTGTTAGAGGATTTACAAAGGCTTTGTTGGGCCTACCCGGTTAAGGGTTACAAACTTTTCGAAGATATGAGTAATCAACAAGTGAGTGATCTAGATACTAGCACAATATGCTTGGTTAGATCCTTGATAGCTCATTGTTAATGCATTTTAGCATTACTTTAGTCTTCAATATCTCCACACTCTAACTCTTCACACAGACCTAATCTTCTTTGCAAATATCGCACATAACCTTCTCATACATCATACATCTCTCAACTATACAAACCCTAGACATGATGTCCTTATAAAGGAAACTGATTTCATGTCGGTCCAATAGGATTAAACTACAAGTTCCTAGGTTCAGTGCATCTAGACACATTTGGTAACATGGCACAAAATCACCATTAAAGTGTCAGTGGAGGATAACTCATCACAGAGTATACCAATTACCGGTTGTCAAAAATAAAGACTAGAAAATGTTAACTACCACTTTGTTCCTTTGTACCATTTGTGAGCCTCAAACCGCTTGAGGTCCTCATACTACTTGAGTTCTCCATACCGCTTGAGGTCTTCAGTCAATTTGTGACCGGTAAACATCTTCTATAAAACATCGATAGTCTAGAGACTATAATACATAATGTCGGTTGGAACAATTACTAGTTGAGCATAACTCATACATCAAGAAAGTGTGTGTCCATCAATGACAATCAAAACATCATCAAGATGCCAACAATCTCCCCCTTTGGCATTGATGGAAACACTTAGGAAAATTTTGACATCTAAGTGTTTTTACAACAAAAATATGCCATAATCAAAATTACTCCCCATAAGCATATACACTATCCCTTTTGTAGAAATGACAATGTATACTACTCCCCAAAAGTGGTAATATGAAAGTATACATAGCATTCACCAAAATTTTCAATACTACTCCCCCTTTGCCAACAATGACAAAGTAATGCAGAATAACCCCTGTTTCCTTATATATAAAAAGAGAGTAAATGTTTATTACAATAAGGAATAAAACTTATCAAAAACAGATTTAAAATCCTGCATAAAAGTTTTCATGGCCAATGACCATGACCCAAGTAATGAGGTAGCAACCTCACTTTTTGTCTACATCTGGAATACCAGTTCTTCCATAGCATAAATGGTGCTCATCACTTGAGTTACCGTGATGGCTTCTAGATTGCGAAAACATTTCTGAAGAATCTATAATCTGGGTAATAAGACCTATAGACGTCTAAAAATGGTCAACGCTTGTGGAATCATACTTTAACATTTGCACATTGCCTTATTTTAGGGTTTTTGCATCACATTAACATTTCTCCTATGTTGCGCATGTGGTCTTTATCATTTGCGAGCATCGAGTCCTTCTTCTGCATTCTTCATTTGTCTCGCTTTCGAATTTGGTCTTGTCGATAATAATCTTCAGTCATGATTTTGGTCAGTCTTATCCTCTCGTATCAATGTGCGTATTCATTTGTCATCATTCTGGACATTGTCAATCCTAATCGATGATAGAATTAGGGTTCTGTCCTCTTCTCAATCTTGTCATCTTGCGATCGATTTGCCATCGATCCTTGTCAAATCTCATCAATTTTGAGATCGATTTGTCATCGATCATTGTCCTTGTCAATCTTGTCAATTTTGTGATCGATTTGTCATCGATCGTCATCCTTTTCAAACTTGTCATTTTGTGATTGATTTGTCATTGATTGTTGTCCTTCTCAATCATGTCAGTTGGGATCAATTAGTCATTGATTCCTCATAAATTGGCGCATTTGTCAATCTTGGTCAATTTGTCAACCAATCTCAATCGTTTATCAGCATTGGTCTTTTATCAAGTCAGAATCATGATCAAATCGATCTTACATCAAGACCTAATTGTCATCCTTGCATTTCTAATTCATCTTCTAGGGTTTCATGATTTATTCATTTAACCTTGTTTGTCATTTCTCCCTCTAGGTTAAATGATTTATCTATCCTAAGTCTTCTTGTCACAATTAAATGTTTAAGTAATTGGCTAACTAATTCCTCCTTTGTTTGTAAATTAATTAATGAATGAAAAATTATTAATTAATTTACCTAGTTTGCATCAATTTCCTAATTTCCAAGTCATTATTTCTAACTTAATTTTCTAATTTCTCCTAAATTCCTAAATGTCTATTTCTATTTCAAATTCTTGTCATAATCCTTGCATAGCAATTTGTCATAAATTGTCATAAATTGTCATAAATCCTTGCATAGCAATTTGTCATACACTTGTCATAATTTTGCTATTCTTGATTTGAATTTCCATTCGAATCACTTTCATGCTAATTTGGTCTTTTCTCCAATTTGTCTATAAATTGGATGAATTTCTTCAATCAAAGGGTCGAATCAATCACTTCTAGTACCCTTATGTTGTCGTCTCATCTTGTCAATCTTGCTTTCATATTATACTTATGCACTTGAAGGTGAGATCCACAAAGCAAAGTAATTTGAAGGAGAAAGAAGGAAAATGGAGATTTCTGGAGGAGATATTCACATTGCGATGGTTTGCATTTGAATTGAATGTCTTGTTTTTTATGCATCTCTATTGAATGTAATTAGGATTTGTCATTGCAATTGAGTTTTCATGATTGAGCTAGCTTAAATATCTACTTGCTTTGATGATTTCCAGATTCCTATCTACATTAATTGGTGAACCCGATGTGAACTAACCATTTAACCATGTTTTGAGTGCCTTTTGAGCTGATTTGCAGGTGAAAACCCAAGAAACAGGACAACTCAGGGCTTTCTGGGCACTTCTGCGCCTATGTCAAAGGGATCTATGCCTGTTTCAGAGGGATCTATGCCTATGTCAATGCATTTTGTGCCTATGTCAATGCATTTTGCACCTGTGTCAAGACATTCTGCGCCTGTGTGAGGCCAGAAATAGAGGTAAAAATCAATGTTTTTGCTTGCAAATTACTTTGTTTGGCATTCTATTCTTGCATTTTGGTTTTCTTTGGTACTGATTCTCTATGCAAAACCTTGGCATTACATGTGACGAAAACTAAGAATGAAACTACTAACAAATCTTATTCAGGTTCACTAGTCAAAGATCAAACAAACCAAATTCCTAACTTAGTGATTTTGTAGGTTGCCTTATATTCCAACTAAACTTTGTGTTTGTGATTCATAATTAGGCACCTAGTATGTTTGCTAAGTAGGATGGAATGAACATGTGTTTTCTTTGTTTGTTGAGTTTGACATTGGAGTAGGAGAGTATGCTCTCATCCTTCTTAGGGTGATTAGAAATCTAGATCTTCGATACCATTCTCATGTTTTGGATTGTGTGTTACCTTTAGAGGTCTTGCCTTCCCGACCATTTGCTTTCTTTTGCAAGCAAGTGACAATTGTGAGAAGGGAATGACCCAAGTGAGTACAGCCAGAGTACCTTGGCATTCTAACTCACTATAAATAAATACCTGATGGGCGAAAGCTTTGAAGGAAGGGTTACGTGGGAATTGCAGTTACTTGGGAAGTGATGACCCTTGGACTCTTTCTCATATCAACATCTAAGTAGGGCCTCACGGTCTAAATCATGCTTGCACGACTACATTTGTTTGGTATCTTGGTGGGCTTATGTCTCAATCACACTTGCGTGACACCAAGGAGTAACGCTTAACAGAAATCCTTACTAAACACCTTGTATTTAGAGGCCAAAAATCCTTCTAGTTGCTTGAGAAGGAGGAGTTTGGATACTTGGAAGAGATACTAAGTTTTCCATGGTGAGATTTTCATGGGGACTGATGCTTGGCTGCCCTAAGAAGTGAGTGTCGTGGAGGGGAGCCTATGGGGTCAAGCATCTATGTATTCTCCTTGAATCTCATAATGAGTCTACCTCTCAAGTACCTACTATCCTTACCTACCATAAGAAATGTGTGAATGAGAATGATTGTCTTGAGTCTAAGTTAAAAAATCTTGTCTTCTTTGCTTGTCAAAAGTTGAGTTGTGTCTCATTACAAAAACAAGACAACTTGATTCAAAAAAAGGTTAAACACAAGAGTATTTCATTAAACAAAGTTCAAAACACCTTCAAACATGGTTGTCAAACATTTTTCAAAATATTGTCTCAACATTCATGTCACTTAGCTCTAGGTTCATCCTAGGTTTGCATTTTGCAAATTCATTGTCAACTACCAAGGTTAAGTTTCACCTAGGTCATACTCCTTTGCATATCAATAAGGGTCATTCATGTGCATGTGTCCTCTTGCATTAGAGTAATACCATTTCATAATTCAACCTTAGGTTGACATTGTCATACATTTGCATGTGCATACCCTAGGTCCCTTCATTAAGCTTAAGTCATTATCATATCATATTAGGGTCATTTGCATAGTAATCGTCCCTTTGCATATAGTGTCAAAACTAGGTTTTGTCATACTTGAGTAATGCAAATCTTTGATAAACCCTAAGTTATTGTTAGGAAGTCTTGATCTTATCAAACTTTTCTCTTTTTGTCATCAATGTCATTTCGTCAAACCTAGCTTAGTATCCAAGAATATAGGGGAGACATTGTCAATTTGTCCTATTGTCACTTGGTCCTTTTGTCCTTTGAGGTCTAGACATCATTTCAATCTCCTAAGGGTCTCTTTTTAGATTTGCATTCCAAAAAGTTTGTCAAAATCTTGGAAAAACAACAAAAAAATAGGTTGCATTCTTGCCATAGATTGCATTCTCATCTATTTAGTTTGCATTTAGTTGCATATCATATATTATCTTTGAAAAATTCCAAAAATATTGCATTTGCATAGTGACATGCCTGTTGAAACAAGGTCAAAATATAAGAAGATGGGCGAACCAACGTATCAACCCATTGACAACCTATCAAACTCATAGTTTCAAACTAGTCAAACAGTACAAATTGAAGGTTCGTCAAGCACATCATTACCACCATATGGCATGGTTCAACTTGGACCACCTCCATTATATGAACTAGTGTTTGTACCCATGAAACTAGGACATGGGAGTGTTCCACCAACACCAAGGGGAAATGCACCTTTTGATTGGAATCAACCGAACCTGCAACATGACATTCAAACTCAAACATTATATGAAGAACAAATTCTTTCACAAGGATTTGGTTCAGATCAAGGCATTCAACAAGAAACAAATCCAAATGTTTTACTAGATTCTTTATCAGATTCCGATGCTTCCGATGATGTTGATATGTTCCTTAAAGATCCTAAGATGACGAAAAAGATGGATAAATTTTTGAACAAGGTTTTTAAGATGTTCCCACAAAAATATCTTGACATGATGAGTAATGTGACCTCCTCAAGTGAGCAAATCAATGTGCAAAAACAACAAGGCGGTGAGTTGTTAAGTTTCTCTCCACGTCCAAACGAAGAAGATGTGCAACAAGAAACTCAACATACCTTGATGAGTAAACATGCTTCAAAAGCATTGACAGTGACTATTCCTCAAAAGTCACCATTTGAAACAATAAATAATCCGTTATTTAATACGACACTTGTAACACAAGATCAAATGAGGGCCACACAAATATTGACAGTTGTCCCTCAACAAGAAGTGGTTCCTTGCATGCATAAAATTGGATCAAAATCTAAGATGCAAGAAAGCTTTACGACTGGAATGCCTGATCTCACCAATGTCCAAAACAATTCCACAATGCAACAAAGTTCCTATGTCCCATTAAGTTCAATATATTTGCCAAGCACTCAAGTACCTATTATGCAAACTATTGTGATAGATCCTTCGATAATGGTGACACAAAGAGCTACAGATAGTGGTTTGCACCAACAACAAATGTTGCAAGAATTGAGTAATACACAAAAGGTACAATCGAATGTGCAAACAAACAATGCACAACAACAACAATATTTCATTCGACAACAAGTTTTAGTGCCTTCTGCCCCATTACAAGTTAATGCCAACTTGCAACCACCACAATGGATTGGACAAATGACACAACAAGTCAATGCAAGTGCCATACCCCATCTTAAGGAGAAACAACAAAAACCTCCCAAACAAAGTTTTTTACAAATGATGGGATTTACATCTGTATTCGGGAAAAGCGGGTCGATGGAACTCAATATGTGAAAAATGCTCCAAAATACTTGTCCACACACACACACAGGACTTCTTGGTGCAAGCTATGGAGTCATGAAGTATAACTCAGCTTCCCAAGGTGGGTCCCATGGTTCTCTATCTTACAATGTCCCTCAAACCAATATTTTTGCTCTCAGATCACTGAGCAAAATGGTTTAGGGATGGCAAATGCAAGAATGAGGGATGCTTTGATAGATTTTAGAATGAAATGCATCCTAAGCTATGCATGATTCTAGAAATGCAATAAACTAGATTATAAGATGACAAGGTTAGTATGAATACTATCCTAACATGATATATTTAGTCTATGATTGAGCTAAATGATAAAGAAAGTATTCTAAACATGCATATTTAGACTAATTCCTGATTTCAAAGAGGCTAAAGTGACAAGCATAAAAATGATATATGAAAGCTTGAATGTATTTGAGCATAAGTGTGATACTGCAAATTTGGAGGATGATTAAAATGGAGGAATGAGAGCTCTATTTCTAGCAAAAATAGGGCAATGGATGGTTAGGATTGAAAGAGTTGATCAAGGGTTGAGTTTGAAAGTTGGGGATCCATGTTTGCAATTTGCACCAATGAAATGGTGACAAGTGTCAACATAGGGTTAGGTTAAGAGAAGGGGTAGGAGACATTAAATGTCTGAGAAGACCTTATGGTTATCTAGAAGGTAAGGGTCAAGTCTAAATTAAGATTACCTAATGGATTAAGAGTTAATCCAAGGATAAACCTTTGTGCAAATGATTAAGAGATAATCATGGTCAAAGCATTAAATGCTTGATGAGACCCTTGGGTTGGATGAAGGTTGAGTTAAAAGAAATTCTTTAACCATGTAAGAGGGTTTGAGTTAACCATTAATGGTTATGAAGACTTTGGGGAATTAAGTGGTTGAAGGCTTGAATCCTTTAATGGTTATCAAAGACTTTGAGGATTTGAGAAGTGACCTCCTCTTGCTTAGGGATGTGACAAAGTTTAGAAGATGGGTTAGGTTAATTTAGAAGTGATTAGAAGAGTCTAGAAGAAATTAGGAAGGGGTTTAGGAAGCAAGTGGGAAATGTAGGAAAATGCAAGTGGATGGAGGGATAATAGGATTTAATTGAAATAAAGTAATTTAATTCAATTTGGTTGCAATTTAGAGAAATTAAATAAATTAGATTTATTTAATTTAGGATAACTATTTAATTAAAAGTGGATAGGGGGGATTTAATTGAATAAAATGATTTATTCATTAAATGGGTATAGTGAATTTAATTTAAATAAATTGAGTAATTTACTTAATTAAATAGAGGAATGCGGGTAATTTAATTAAATTGGATTTAATCAAATAGAGAAATGAACATAAAATATTCATTTAGGAATATGGTTATTTTTATACGTCTACATTTTGCCCCTCTTTGAAGTGACGTGTGTGCACATGTTATTTCAAAGAAAATGATGTGTTTATCATGATTTATGATCAAATGCAATTTTTGTGTCGCTCTTTTGATTTACAAGTTGTGCCCCAGATTCAATTTGATGCATGATGCCCCAGATTCGATATTTTGATGGTGATGCCCCCTCGGGAGATGAATCATTTTTTTGAAAAAATTTTATTTGATTTGATGAGTTGCTTGGATATGTAGGATTTTGTTGATGTAAAGTGTGTGTAAATTGATTCATCTCCCGATAATGTACAACATGCAAGGTATAGGGGAGACCGCGACCATATTATAGGTAAATTTGGCTAACCCTAATCTCATTTTCCTCCTATAAAAGGGGAAAATAGCTTTGATTTGATTCATTTGTGCCTTGTTGACTTTGGAGAAAGAGAATTTGGTCTGAAGAGAAAATGCCTATTCCATATTCCAGACACCGTTTCGAGCGCGTTCGGAGGTACTGGAGACCTGCAGCATATGGACCACCAGTAAGTCAACATTTTTGACCCTCTTTTGATTTTTGATTTGGTCATTTTTAGTCATTTTTTTATGTTTAAAACTCGGTTTTAGCGTTTTAGTGCGTCAAAGTTGTAGATTAGTGCATACGAACTTTTAAGTAGCGCATCAAGTTTATTTTAGGGGGTGCATCTGAAATAAAATAGGGCAGTGCATAGGAAATAGAGGTTAGCGCATAGACACAGAATAGCGCATGGTGATAGTCGGGTAGCACGTAGGGTCAGCAGGGTAGCACGTAGGGTAGACCTAGCGCATAGGGGTCACATGGGTTTGCATGGGTAAGGGGGTTTAGTGCATAGGGATAACCTAGCGCATAGGGTCAAACAGGTAGTGCTTGGGAGGTATAGATTAGTGCGTAGAGTCAGTCTAGCGCATAGGGTAGGTTAGGTGGCTCATGGGGGGAAATATTTAGTGCGTAGAGTCAGTCTAGCACATAGGGTGAATAGATTAGTGCATAGGAAAAATAGCCTAGCACGTGGGTGAAGTTTAGTGCAGCAGGAGTCTGTTTTAGCGCATCTGGAAAATTTTTGTGAGATGAGCCGATTTGTAAATTTGTTGTGTTTGTCTGTCATGATTTTATGGATTTGTCCAATATGAATGTCAATATAACTTGTTTTGATTTGCGATTTTTCAAGTTATGTATAGATATCAATATGGTGTTTTGATCAAAATATGATTTGTTTACGTACCGTGTTTCAAGTTCAATGTGTGAAGCCTGATTTGTGTTACAAGCTGATATGGGTTGGAAACTTGATTTGTGTTACAAGCTGATATAGGTGGGAAACTTGAGTTGTTTTACAAGTTTATGTGATTGTGGAGACTTGAGTTGTGTTACAAGCTTTGATATGGTTTTTGATAACTTGAGTTGTGTTACAAGTTGATATGAAATGATAGGATTTTGAACTTGATGTAGATGAGCAAATTGTTTCATGTTGTTGATGTGAGTTTGATTTTGATATCTTTGTTTTGATGTGAAAATTGATATTGGATTTGTTTTGCTTGTTGACAGGAGCGATTGGGTGTGGTGCAGTCACGGGAGAGATTTTTGAGACCGTGGGCATTGATACCGCGGTTGTCTCAGGTCGATCTCGACATTATTGAGAGATGTGGGTTGAGCTATCTTTTGGATATGCCTCGGTTCACTATGAACCGAGGGCTACTGACAACACTTGTAGAGAGGTGGCATAGCGACACAAACACCTTCCATTTTTCTACTGGAGAGATGATAGTCACACCAGAGGACTGTTACAGGATCCTGCGGATTCTCGTAATAGGTGCACTACTACCATATGAGCAGTCGGAGGAGGGTGGGACAGAGGCACTGCACCGTATCTTCCATAATGAGACAGTTTGTGGCTATGAGATCCTGTGGCAGGAGTTTTTGGACCTAGATTATTTGCCATTGCCATCTGTATTGGCAGGGTTTACTGGTGGATTCCTTTGTCTTGATCGCAGGTCAAAAGGATTCTTTGTGGGATGGGGGCTGGCATTGGAGGAGATGGTCACACAGGGGTGGAGATTTTCATGGGGATTAGCTATGCTGGCCCATCTGTACAGGGGTCTACATGAGGTGGTATACCTCAGTTACGGCAGTTTGTCAGCTGGCATGACATTATTATAGGTATGGTGCTGGGAGCACATTCCAGCGGCGAGGCCACTGGCAGACAAGGACAGGCCCGTGGGATGCGCATATGCATATGGATACAGGGGTCTAGTTGTCCAACGCAATCTAGGCAAACTAGAGCATTGGATGAGAGTGCTTGATGATATAGATACAGTCACCTGACGACCGTACACAGGATACAAGGTGTGGGCAGAGGATGGGCTAGAGATGCCCTTTGTTTTTATGACCAGATACCTGATTGGGAGGACCCCGTTTGTGATAGAGAGGTTTGTGGTGACCCAAGTTTTGAGGTAGTTTGGGCGCTAGCAGGATATCCCACAAGGAGCATGCCTATATGCACGGCGGCGGCAGGATGTAGGTGATTGGGGTCCGACGATTGATAGCGCAGTGGCAGTGGAGGAGTTTGTTGGGTTGGCATGGCAGATATGGGATTATTCCCTAGAGATTCAGGATGTGGGCATGATTGATGAGTTTTCCAGATTGTTTGCTGCGTGGGTGGTGTCCAAGATATCTAATCCTGATGAGATGAGGCCTGCTTTTGATTCCAATGAGGAGGAGGGAGAGGGAGATGATGATGATGATGGAGAGGATGGAGAAGATAGATGAGGGAGAGGAGCCAGAGGGAGGCGGGGAGGTAGAGCTAGGAGAGGACATAGGGGTGTGGAGAGAGTGGTGAGATAGGGGATGATAGATAGGGGGAGAGGTGGAGAGGGGAGAGTGGTGGAGGTGCTAGCTGCAGTGGGGGGTGTTGATGAGGTGAGGCGACCAGCTTAGAGGAGGAAGACGGATGTGCTCCCACCTCCAGCACTGAGGATAGGTAGGGTTGGAGGGGTTTCCCCTGCATAGGTACCACTACGGGTTCAGATCCCTACACATGTTGAGGATGCTCAAATCTAGACCCTACAGGTGACTGTACAGCAGCTGCAGGCATAGATTTTGACATATCAGTGATAGATATCTCAGTTGACCACTAAGCGGGATATCGAGATAGAGTGGAGGGGGTGAGCAAAGGAGGTGGTATCCAGCATGTAGAGAGCAGCAGAAGGTGCTCCGATGAGAGACACCCTAAGAGAGCTAGCATTGAGAGCTTAGGTTGCGGAGTACTATCGGTAGCACTATGAGGCTGCGGTACCTAGGGACCAGCGAGTACAGAGCTTTGCACAGTTGAGATCCAGTCGATCTCGAGATACTGGGTTGCGGTCCAAGAGTCGAGGTGTCACAGAGCCATCGAGACATGACCCTCCTAGGGATCTAGGGGCGGGTGCATCTGGAGCTAGACCATCTCCATCAGGGGATAGTCATACTTGAGAGACGTGGTCTCTGTTGTATTTTTTATTATTGGATTCTTTGTACTGGACACAATGTTGATACATTTTGTACATTTTGATCATTTTTGAGATATATATATATATATAGATATATTGTACGTTAGGAAATAGGAAATCATCACAAAACAAGATAAAAATAATAACTCAATCATAAAAGCATTCATTGAAATGAATCTATCCTAAGACACATTCAATAGAGACATGAAAACAAAGCAGACAAAACTAATGATTGTGCAAACCAGATGACGATTTGAATGCTCCTTCCATGCGGCTCCATTGTTTTTCTTTCCTCTCCAAATAGTTGTGGATCTCACCTACAAGTGCACACACAATTGAAAGCAAGTAGACAGGATTCTTGATCAAGAGTACTAGAAGCTTAGATTTGATAGCCTGATTATCAATTACCAATTACCAATTACCAATTAGCCTTGATTGATGAAGATCATCCAATTTATAGAAGAATTGGAGAGATGAACAAATTAGCATGATAGTGATTCGAATGGAAATTCAAATCAAGAATAGCAAAATTATGACATGTCTATGACAAATTGCTATGCAAAGATTTATGACAATTTATGACAAATTTCTATGTCAAGAATTGATTGATTGTCAATTATGACAAATTATGACAAATTTCTATGTCAATTCCATGAATTTAGGAGAGAAATAGGAGGAATTTGAAATTAGGAATTAAGAAAATTAGAAAATTGAAATTGATGAAAATTAGGAATTTGAAATTAGGTAAATTAATTAATAATCTTTCATTTATTAATTAATTCACAAAGAGGAATAATTAGCCAATTAAATGAACATTTAATTGTAATGAGAAGACTTAGGATAAATAAGTAATTTATTAATCCTAAAGGAAGAAAATGACACACAAGGTTAAATGATTAAATCATAAAACCCTAGAAGATGAATTAGGTCTTGATGAAAGATAATTGACTCGATTCGATTTGATTTTGGATTGATAAATGACCAATGTGATAAATGATTTGATTAATAAATGTGCCAATTGATGAGGAACAATGACAAATTGATCCAAATTGACATGATTGGAAAAGACAAGGATTGATGACGAATCGATCGCAATATAACAAGATTGACAAGGACAAAGATCGACCAAAATCATGACTGAAGGTTGTTGTCGACAAGACCAAATTCGAAAGTGAGATAGATGAAGAATGTAGAAGAAAGACTCGATGCTCGCAAATGATAAAAACCCAGAGCGTGACATAGGAGAAATGTTAATGCAATGCAAAAACCTAAAATGAGGCAATGCGCAAATGTTAAAGTATGACTCCGCAAGCGTTGACCATTTTTAGGTGTCTACATTTTGCCCCTCTTTGAGACAATGCAATTTTAAGTGTTGTTTCAAAGAATAGTAATGAAAATGCCCCAGACAATAACAATGACATATGCATGCCCCCTCGAGGAATTGGTCGGAAACATGCAAAGAAGAGGCCAATTGATCAATAAGAATGACAGAAGATAATAGGATCAAACGGACTGCCAAGACTGACGGAAGAAATGTTAGTAAGAAGAAATGAAACAGAAAACAGTTAGAGACGAAGAAAAACTTGCTTTCACTAATGCACTTTGTAGGTGAGAACCTTTATTTAATGTAGCAAAACGGATGCTTAGCATCATGGCATTGAAGGCCAGAGCTGAAATGCAACCCTTTTTGCAAAAGACAGACACATTGCAGACAAACAACAATCACAACAAAAAAAGAAAAGGACCATGAACCATCCCGGTCACTCTAAATCACTCAGTGACATCATCGAGCAACATAGGAACATGACCAAAGCCAAAGATAAATCAATAAAAAGATAAGATGCACAAATTCCAACAAATCAAACAAACATCTTGATCTTCGTTGTCAAAAGTTGAAAGTGCTGATAGGACGATCATGCTGTCTGGTTTCAGGACATGCGGTACCCCATCTAAGATAGGACATAGTCTGGTTTCGAGTATAACACACCCTGTATAAGACCCATGATAGTGTGCCAAGGACGAATTGATTTTGAGGTTGATTGATATGACAAGTGCGATCAGTTTGAATGTCTGATTTGATTGAAAAGTTCATCTGTTTAAGCGTGATTTCATTAAAGCATAGCGTGCGATTGCGAGTTGTTGGATGTATACTCAGTGATCTGTCTTATTCACAAAGGGATGATTTATTGCAAAATGCTTGTTTTTGGATTTTAAAATTTTTTGGTCATTTTTTCAGGACTTTTTATGATTTTTATGGATTTTTTCAAGACATTTTTCAATTATTTTTTAAGAGATTTTTTCAGGACATTTTTCAATTTTTTTGAGATTTTTTTAGGACATTTTTAAATGTTTTTGAGATTTTTTCAAGACATTTTACAATTTTTATAAGATTTTCTTCAGGACATTTTACAATTTTTTAGAGATTTTTTTTTCAGGACATTTTTCAATTTTAAAAAGATTTTGCCCCCAGTGTCTAGCAGGGCAAGGAATATGACAGGTGAATAAATAGGCTTTCTGAAATAATGGTGGATAGAGGGAAGACAAAGGCCTTTTATCATGGAGACAATACAGATGCAATTTTCAAGGGCTATGGCATGATGGGACAAGAGACTGGAAATGACAATGTAAAGCAAGAACATGGCACGAGGGACATGTCAAGAGGTTTTTGAAACCATGTTTAAATTTTGCGTCCTTATGTCGGATCAAGATCAAGGAATGAAAAAGAGTGTATGGATAGTGATAAGATATGGATAGGATAAGCAAGACCAAGAATGGATAAGGGAAATGGACTGGAGGTCGGGATAGGATACGGGATGGTGGCAGAAAGTCGCAACAAGCTAGGGAATATGGATGAAAGGTTATAATAAGAAAATGGATAAATGACCAAAAGCTATGATGGACTAAAAGCTGCAAACAAGATACATGATGCTCATGAAGATCCTCAGCCTTGTCAAGATCAAAGGTGGAAAGAGGAAATGGACATGAGGGACAATAGGATATGAAGGGTAATGACATGGGTATGATAGGATAATGAAGGGCAATAGGATATGATAGGATAAAACCTGCCCCCAAGTGTGCTATGCAAGAAGTTCATAGATTACGCATGATGCCTGTTTGCCAGGTTTTCATCATGGTACTTGCCCAGGGTACCTGTTTGCCAGGTTTTCACCAGTGGACGAATTATTTTTCTTTACTTTTTTTTTTTTCTTTTCCTTTTTTTTTTCACTTTTTTTGTATTTTTGAGCTTTTCAATAGAAGATGGACACATGATAGGGGATGGAAGAAGGACTCAAACATCTTTTTTTCTTTGGATAGTAGCCTTGAAATAAAATGGACCATGACCTTTAAAAGTATGCTCAAAGACGTTGGTAGGATAAGGACATGGAGAATGAGATGAAACTAAGGCGAGGATTTATGCAAAGGATTGGACCAGAGGGATGGAAGGATGGAAAATATGCATTGGATAATGTATAGGGTATTGGAAGAATTGTGCTTGAGTAGATGGAAATGTTGGCAAGATCGGCATTGGCACACACCTTGAGGGGTGGTGGACTGATGGAGGAAGAGTGAGTTTTGGATATTGAGATTTTGATGAAGGAAAGGCTATGGATTTTGGGACATAAGGGCCCAAAATGGATGAAGAAGGTGATGGAGGGACAAATTTGAGAGGTTTGGATGGATGAATAGCAATTTTGGATGCCAAGTTGGATGTTTCTTTAGGCTTTTGTGCTTCAAGGAGCTTCTTAGGGATCCACATGGTTTTTGATTTTTCATGCTTTTGTGGTTCCTTGGAGTGCATTGCCAACACAAGGGATTTAGGAACCCATATATATTTTGACTTTTATTTATTTTTCTTAGTGGGCCTTTGTGGCCTTTTGGATATTTCTTTTTCTTTTTGGATCATATTGTTCTTTGTTTTGACATGTCGATTATATTGGACATGTTGATCCTTGAATACATGTGGATTGCTAGACTTATGACTTTTATACTTGGCATCCAAATTGCTTGGAAGAGGGAATGAATGTCGATGTGGATGGGAATGATATGGAGGCATGTGGGATGGATGGAAGGTTCTCCAAGATGTGTGCCTTTGCTGATGTTGCATAGGAGATGGAGGGATATAGGGACCTAGAATGGATGGAAGGTGTGATGGAGAAGGTGAATGTTTTGATTTTGATGGAGGGATACCAGTGCCTTGAATGTGAGCTTTGTAGCCATGACCATTAGTATATTCTTTGATATGGAGGGGTTCTTGCTCATGAAGGTCTACTCCTTTGCCTTTATGAATATATTGACTTGTAGGATACTCTTTTCTTTGGGAAGAAGACGCGAGTCCATTATGAGGTGGATATGATATGAGAGAAATAATGAGATCTTGAAGTGGATCGGATTGCACCAAAGTGGAAGAACCCATTATGCATGTCGAGGGTTCATGAACATCTTGCACTGACATGTTAGAATCATGAGGGGGATTAGGATCATGAGGGGGACTAGGATTGTGTTGTGGACATGGTTCAATGATAGGCTCTTCAAGAGATGGAATGGGAGAAATAATGGGATCATCAAAAGAAATGCGATCTTGGAGTGGATATGCTGGATTAGGATGTGGAGATGGAGGAACAAGTGGATCTTGTGGAGGATCTGAAGGAATGATAGGGTCTTGCATTGGAAATGAATTTGGAAGGATAATTTGATCTTGACAAGGAGGAAGATCATTGGATTCCTCTTTAAAGGTTCTTTGCTCTTGACTTTTAACGGAATCATCGGAAAAGATGGAAGGGATATCTTGATCTTTCTTAGGAAGTGGAATGTCAATGGGATTTGAAAGGATATTGTGTTCTTGGAATGGAAGGAGATCGTTTGGGATTGGATGGACTGGGATATCTTGATCTTGCTCGGGGAATGGAGTGTTAATAGGACTTTGGATAGGATGGACAAGAATAGGGGAATCATCGTGAGTGTCTGGGAACATGGGGTCCTGGTCAACAATTGGATGGGATGATAAGGTTTCAGGATCTTGATCTTGATTTTCTTGAGGACTCATTTCTTCATGCTCTAAATTATCCTCTTGACATGGGGTTGGACTTTGGATATGCATGGGGGATTCTGGCAAGGAGTCAATGTTTTGGCATGAAGGGGATGCACTTCGAACATTTGTGATGGATTCTGGCAAGGAATCAATGCTTGAACATGAGGAAGAGGGACTTCGAATGGGGTCCTCTAAAATAGGTAATGGCAATAAAGTGCATGGTGGCATTGGGTCTTGTATTTTTGAAACATGAGAAGGATGTGCATCATGAATTGGATTATCTTGGCAATCAATTATGGTTAGCTCTTGGATAATTGTATCCTTGGGTGTATTGTTTGATGAGGACAATATGGAAGGTTCTTGTGAAACTTCTAGAGGTGTAGGGATAGATGCCACTGGAGAGTCAATTTGTTTGCGAGGGGATGAGGCATTGCTAGACATAAGTGTATTATTTTGATCTTCCTCAATAAACTCACTTGGTAATTTCCTTAAGAGCATTGCAATAAAGACACCTTTCTTTCGAGGTTTTGACATGATTGGATCTGGAATTTGAACTTGTTTTTGGTTTGATGTCATGTTTTGATATTGGACTTGGTTCAATTGTTCTGACATGTTTGAAACATGGGTTGGTGTGTGCTACAACCTTTGTTTTTGAATGTGTGGTTGTGGTTGTTGACATTGATATTCCACCATTGGTTGAACCATTTGTGGACATTGTATAGTTGGTTGGACATATTGTTGAAATTGGACCATTGGTTGTATTGGTTGAAAATCTGATTGATAGTAAACACCTTCTTGTTCTTGTTGTGGAGGCACATAATGTTGAAATTGATGTTGTCTCTTTTCTTGAAATTGTTTCATCATCTCTATTTGTGATAGGAGAGCTGGTATGTCTGATCGTTCAAGAAGAGATCTTACATCAATCAGCTCAACCTTTGGATTTCGACCTGGAAATTTTCGAAACATTTTGGACACTTGTGATCTATTATTCGCAATGTTTTTCACTTTTTGTTCCAATATCTCATTTTCTTGAGCTAGTTTCTCCTCTAGTTTTTGTATTTGGACATTTACATCATCATGATAAGTTTGACCAATGTTGCTTTGTTGTTAGGTTGGATAGAATTGTGATTGCCTTGGATTAAAATTCAATTGCATCGTTGGTTGATACGTCAAACTTTGTTGCATCATTGGTGCTTGGAACCTTGTTTCAATAGACATGTCACTATGCAAATGCAATATTTTTGGAATTTTTCAAGGATAATGTATGATATGCAACTAAATGCAAACTAAAATAGATGAAAATGCAATCTATGACAAGAGTGCAACCTATGTTTTTGGTTGTTTTTCAAGATTTTGAAAAACTTTTTGGAATGCAAATCTAAAAGAGACCCTTAGGAACTTGAAATGATGTCTAGACCTCAAAGGACAAAATGACCAAGTGACAAAAGGACAAGATGAAAAAGTCTCCCCTATATGCTTGGATACTAAGCTAGGTTTGACCAAATGATATTGATGACAAAAGGACAAAATATTTGATAAGGTCTAGACTTCTTAACAATGACTTAGGGTTTATCAAAGATTAGGATTACTCAAGTATGAAAAAACCTAGTTTTGGCACTATATGCAAAGGGACATTACTATGCAAGTGACCCTAATATGATATGATAATGACCTAAGCTTAATGAAGAGACCTAGGGTATGCAAATATGAATGAATGACAATGATATGACTTTGATGCAAGAGGACATATGCAAATGGATGACCCTTATTGATATGCAAAGGAGTATGACTTAGGTGAAACCTAACCTTGGTACTTGACAATGACTTTTGCAAAATGCAACCTAGGATGAACTTAAATGTAAGTGACATGAATGTTGAGACAAGATTTTGAACAATATTTGACAACCATGTTTGAAGATGAATTCTGAATCTTGATAAACTTTTGTTGGATGAATGTCTCTTGTGTTTAATCTTATGTTGGATCAATTCATTTTGTTCTTGAAATGAGATACAATTCAACTTTTGACAAGCAAAGAAGACAAGATATTGCAACTTAGACTCAAGACAATCATGCTCATTTCCACATTTCTTATGGTAGGCAAAGACATTAGGTACTTGAGAGGTAGACTCATTATGGGATTCAAGGAGAATACATAGATGCTTGACCCCACGGGCTCCCCTCCATGGCACTCACTTCTCAGTGCAGCCAAGCATCAGTCCCCATGGAAATCTCCCCATGGCGAACTTAGTATCTCTTCCAAGTATCCGAATTTGTCCTTCTCAAGCAACTAGAAGGGTTTTTGGCCTCTAAAAACAAGGTATGTAGTAAGGATTTCTGTTAAGCGTTACTCCTTGATGTCACGCAAGTGTGATTGAGACACTAAGCCCATCAAGATACCAAACAAATGTAGTCACACAAGCATGATTTAGACCAAGAGGCCCTACTTAGATGTTGATATGAGAAAGAGTCCAAGGGTCATCACTTCCCAAGTAACTACAATTCCCACGTAATACTTCCTTCAAAGCTTTCGCTCATCGGGTATTTTTTTATAGTGAGTTAGAATGCCAAGGTATTCTAGCCGTACTCACTTTGGGTCGTTCCCTTCTCACGATTATCACTTGCTTGCAAAAGCAAAGTGGTCAGGAAGGCAGGCCCTCTAAAGGAGACACACAATCAAAGACAAAAGCATGGTATCGAAGATCTGGATTTCTGATCACCCTAAAAGGATGAGAGCATACTCTCCTACTCCAATGTCACACTCAACAATCAAAGAAAAAACATGTTCATTCCAATCTATTAGAAATCACTAGGTGCCTCAAACATTAATAACAAACATCAAGTTTAGTTGTTTCTCCAAGGCAACCTGCAAAATCACCAAGTTAGAAGTTTAATTTGTTTGGTCTTTGGCTATCGATTCTGCATAACACATGTTAGTAGTTTGATTTATTGTCTTTTTCATGCGTATGCCAAGATTCTGCACAGATAATTAGTACCAAAAACCAAAAAATAGAAAACAGAATGCAAAAACAAGACAATTTTCAAGTAAAACACTGCATTTTTACTTCTGTTCTGGACTTTACACAGGCGCAGAAGTCATGAAACAAGTGCAAAAGACATGAAACAGGCACAGAATGTCTTCAACACAAGCACAGAATGCATAACACAGGCACAGGTTGTCTGACACAGGCGCAGAAGTCTCCAGAAAACCCTGCACGACCCTGTTTTTGGGTTTTTTGGCCTGCAAATCAACTTGAGAGCACTCAAAACACCATAAAGAGGTTAGAAGGTTAGTGTTCATATTGGGTTCACCAATTAATGTACGTTAGGAAATAGGAAATCATCACAAAACAAGATAAAAATAATAACTCAATCATAAAAGCATTCATTGCAATGAATCTATCCTAAGACACATTCAATAGAGACATGAAAACAAAGCAGACAAAACTAATGATTGTGCAAACCAGATGATGATTTGAATGCTCCTTCCATGCAGCTCCATTGTTCTTCTTTCCTCTCCAAATAGTTGTGGATCTCACCTACAAGTGCACACACAATTGAAAGCAAGTAGATGGGATTCTTGATCAAGAGTACTAGAAGCTTAGATTTGATAGCCTGATTATCAATTACCAATTACCAATTACTAATTAGCCTTGATTGATGAAGATCATCCAATTTATAGAAGAATTGGAGAGATGAACAAATTAGCATGATAGTGATTCGAATGGAAATTCAAATCAAGAATAGCAAAATTGTGACATGTCTATGACAAATTGCTATGCAAAGATTTATGACAATTTATGACAAATTTCTATGTCAAGAATTGATTGATTGTCAATTATGACAAATTATGACAAATTTCTATGTCATTTCCATGAATTTAGGAGAGAAATAGGAGGAATTTGAAATTAGGAATTAAGAAAATTAGAAAATTGAAATTGATGAAAATTAGGAATTTGAAATTAGGTAAATTAATTAATAATCTTTCATTTATTAATTAATTCACAAAGAGGAATAATTAGCCAATTAAATGAACATTTAATTGTAATGAGAAGACTTAGGATAAATAAGTAATTTATTAATCCTAAAGGAAGAAAATGACACACAAGGTTAAATGATTAAATCATAAAACCCTAGAAGATGAATTAGGTCTTGATGAAAGATAATTGACTCGATTCGATTTGATTTTGGATTGATAAATGACCAATGTGATAAATGATTTGATTAATAAATGTGCCAATTGACGAGGAACAATGACAAATTGATCCAAATTGACATGATTGGAAAGGACAAGGATCGATGACGAATCGATCGCAATATGACAAGATTGACAAGGACAAAGATCGACCAAAATCATGACTGAAGGTTGTTGTCGACAAGACCAAATTCGAAAGTGAGATAGATGAAGAATGTAGAAGAAAGACTCGATGCTCGCAAATGATAAAAACCCAGTGCGTGACATAGGAGAAATGTTAATGTGAGGCAAAAACCTAAAATGAGGCAATGCGCAAATGTTAAAGTATGACTCCACAAGCGTTGACCATTTTTAGGTATATATATATATATATATATATATATATATATATATATATATATATATATATATATATATATATATATATATATATATATATATTCGGCACCATTTTCTTTGATCATGTGGTGTGTTTATATGGATGCATGTTATGTGTGTTATTTTGTTTATGTGATGTAATGCTTTAAATATATGATATAATGTATGATGCAGGATGTATGTTTTTATATGTTGTGAGATGTATTTTGAAAATGAGATGTATGATTTGATATGCTGTGAAATGTATCTTGTGTGTTGTGAAATGTATCTTGAAAATGAGATGTATGATTTGATATGCAACTAAATGTAAAATGATATGCAAACATGTTAAAACGATATGCAACTAATTGTAAAATGATATGCAACTATGTTTTTGGTAGCATCCTCATTCTGTATTTGCCATCCGATATAGCCATTTTGCTTTCTTTGTAGATATCATCATTGAGCATTGATTTGTTTAGGATATGTTGAAAATTTATACAAGAACAATGGTATAATTGAACCATAATGACTTGAAAAAAATTTACATGATATTTGATTTTGCAAGATAGCACAAGCGTCAAGGTATAATTGAACCAGGACGACCTGAGTGCGTATTGCGTAAACAGACAAGATTAAATCATTTGAATGCGTGAAGTGGAATCAGACCTTCAGTGATAGTTCCATGTATCACGTCTTGAGGCCAATATTCACACAATACAAGTGATCGCTTCCCAGATAGAAGACTAAGAAAATATTGGAAGTTCCTCATGATCTCTAGCTATGACGCATTTAGTGAGACAAGGAAGAGAATCCAAATAATCGAAAAAAAGTTCAAAAAGAAAAACTAGTCAAGATTTTATGTGATAATGCAACATCCAGTACTTCAGAAAATCATCCATCCTTGGTATTTTTGTGAATTGTTTTGTTTTGTGATGAAGCGTAGTTTTTGGTTGATGGATGCCATGCTTTTGAGTTTTGCAAATAGCCTTGATGTCTTGAATGTTTGCACTATTTAGATGATTTGAATGCCCCTAGCTAAGTGTGCCTCTTGATGTGAATATTTACAGTGATTTCCAAGCCATGGTGGATTTGTGGTAAGAGGATATATATATGGATAAACTAGGATAGTGACTATGCTAAGTATGTCTTAAGTGGATATGTGCTAAGTGTCAGGCAATGGCCGATAGTGTTTAGATGGACAAATAGGATGGAGATAGATAGAGGAGCCATTCTTTCACAAGAGCGCCTATTTACCAGGTTTTCACCATTTGTTTTTATTGTACTTTATGTTTTTTCTTTTTCTAGATTTTTTTATTTTTTTGCTTATTTTGGCTTTTTCCGTGCACTAGGCTACTTAAGTGTAGTACTTCTTTAGATGGATGTTGTTAGTTGGTTCATTGAGCACATCTCCTTCTAAAGTCGTTAGCTGATAGGCACCTGATCCATAGACTGATATGATAACATAGGGACCCAACTAGTTAGGTTCAAATTTCCCTTTCTTTTCTCGATCTTGCTAATTTCTTGGATTTTCTTTGAGGACTAGGTCACCAACCTTGAAGTTGTGGGGGATGACTTTGTGATTGTAGCTCCTGCACATGCATTGTTGATATGCTTTGAGATGAGTATATGCATGGTGATGTCTTTCATCTAATAGTTCAAGGTCTTGCAGTCGGTTAACTCGATACTCTTCATTTGGGATTAAGCCTTTCAAAGAGACTCTAAGAGATGGGATTTCTACTTCCAGGGGTAAAATGGCTTCTGATCCATATACCAATGAGCATGGTGTTGCTCCTATAGGTGTGCGGATGCTAGTTCTATATGCCCAAAGTGCTGGATTGAGTTGTACGTGCCAATCCTTGCCTGCATCATTCACTATTTTCTTGAGGATTTTCAGTATTGTCTTGTTAGATGCTTCCGCTTGACCATTCCCCTATGGGTAGTATGGTGTAGAGAACCTAGGTTGGATTTTGAATTTTTCACATAGTTCTTGGACATCTTGATTTTTGAAAGGCCATCCATTATCTATGATGATTGAACTTGGAATACCATATCCGCAGATCAGATAATTGAGGATAAAAGAGGCAATTTGTTTCCTTGTCACTATGGTCATGGGAACTGCTTCTATCCATTTGGTAAAGTATTTTGTTGTTGTTATAATGAACTTGTGTCCATTTGAAGATGAAGGATGAATTTTGCCTACTAAGTCCAGTCCCCACTGACAAAAGGGCTAGGATGTTGTAAATGGCTATAGTTCCTATGCTGGTGCATGTATCAGATTACCATGGATCTGGCATTTAGGACATTTCTTGGCAAAGTGGTATGAGTCTTTCTCCATTGTAGGCTAGTAGTATCCCATCCTTAGAATTTTTTTAGCAAGAGTAGTTCCACTTGAATGTGTGCCACAAATACCTTCGTGAAGCTCGTGTAAAGCAGAATCAGAATCATTATGATCAAGGCCATGAAGAAGAGTACCATCTAGACCTCGATGATACAAAGTATCAGCGGTAAGGGTGTAACGGGCAGCTTGTAGGATAAAGTTACATTTTTGGTTATGGGATTGGTCAATTGGTAAGATATTGTGCTTGAGGTAGTTGTATATTGGTCCATATAATAGAGAATCTGAACTAGTCAAGGCATAGATAACATGGGATTCAGAGTGGTCATAGGCAGGGGAGAACAGTTGCTCTACCAGGAACTCGTAACAACTTTTTTGCTCTGGAATTTATAGTAATGAAGTGATAGTAGCCATTGCATTAGCTACTTTGTTGTTTAACCTTGGTATTTGTTCGAACGTGATGTGCACAAAATACTGTTTGAAGTCATCCACCATTCGCTTGTAGGGTAGTAGCTTGTCATCCTTTGTCTGATAGTTGTTGATTTGATGGACGACTAGTTGTGAGTCTCTATAGACCTTCAACTCTGTGATTTTCCATTCTATGGCCATTTTGATGCCTATAACCAATGCCTCATATTCAGCCACATTATTTGTGCATGGAAACATAAGCCTATATGATCTTGGTATAGTGTGTCCTTCAAGAGTGATGAATAGAATTCCAGCAATTGAACCATGTTGTGTATGGATCCGTCAAAGTATAGGGTCCATTGTGTAGTAGAAAGAGCAAGAACGTCCCTGTCTCAAAATTCAATCTCCATGGTGTGTTTGCCTGGTAGCGGTGCTTCAGCCAACTGATCTGCAATTGCTTGTCCTTTAATTGCTCATCTTTCTATGTATTGGATGTCAAATTCACTGAGAATCATGACCCATTTAGCCAATCGGCTTGTAAGAGCTGCCTTGCTGAGTAGATATTTGAGAGAATCAATTTTTGCGACTAGCTTAATGGTGTGTGCTAGCATATAATGTCGGAACTTTTGAGATGCAAAGACCACTGTTAGGCAAGCTTTTTCAATGAATGTATAGTTGAGTTCATAGCCATTCAATGTCCTACTAATGTAATATATGGTGCATTCCTTCCCTTGTTGATCTTCTTGTGCCAATAGTGCCCCCAGCGATATATCTGTTGTTGAGATATATAGGATAAGTGGCTTTCCTGCAACTGGTGGTACTAGAACTGGTGGATTCCTCAGGTACTATTTGATTTGGTAAAAAGAGTCTGCACACTTGGTCTCCCATTTGAATGGTACATTTTTGTGTAGTAAATGGTTAAATGGTAGACTTTTATCTGCTAGCTGAGCAATGAATCGCCTGATTGATTGAAGTCGTCCTTGTAGAGATCTAAGTTGACTGATATTCTTTGGTGGTGGCATGTCCATAATGGCTTGTACCTTTGTTGGATCTACTTCAATACCTTTAGCTGAGACAATGTAGCCTAGTAACTTGCTTGATGTAACCCCGAAGACACACTTCTTAGGGTTGAGCCTGACTTGGAATTTCTCCAATCGATCAAAGATCTTTGTTAGGATGCCAAGATGTTTTGCTCTGGTGAAGGATTTAGCTAGTAAATCATCCACATAGTCTTCCATAAATGTGTGCATCATGTCATGGAATATTGTTGTCATTGCTCTTTGATAAGTGGCCCCTACATTCTTTAAGCCAAAAGGCATAACATTCCAATAGTACGTTCCCCAAGGACAGGTGAATGTGGTTTTATCTTGATCTTTTGGGGCTATTTTGATTTGATTATAGCCTGAGAAACCATCCATTAGTGAGAGCATTGCATGGCCTACTGTGAGATCTACAATTATGTCAATACTGGGTAGAGGAAAGTCATCTTTTAGACAAGCTTTGTTGACATCTCTGAAGTTAGTACATATTATAATACTACCATTTGGTTTTGATACTGGAACGATATTGGAAATCCATTCTGCATAGTCAATGGGTCAGATGAATCTGACATCTAAAAGTTTCTTCAATTCAGTTTTGACCATGAGTGCCACTTGTGGATTCATCTTTTGTAGCTTTTGCTTAACTGGTTTAACTCTTGAAGAGATGGACAAGTGATGCATGATTAAGTGTGGATCCACTCCAGGCATATCAACATATGACCAAGCAAAGTTAATTTGTTGTTCTTTAAAGAAAATGATGAATGCTGATCTTTCTGCCTCTATTAGAGATTCTGCAAGGTGTAGGTTTCTGACTGCTTCTGTGGTACCAATTTTGATTGATTGAGTGGGTTCAATCAATATGGGTGATCGCTCATGAAAGTGCTCAGGAAGAGTGTCAAGTCTCCCATCGTTAGGTTCCTTAAAAAGGTTTTCACCCTCAGATGCGTCCTTTATTTTTACTTTTTTGTGATCTAGAGCTACCATTGACTGGTTTTCAGCATCAGATCCTTTATTTGGTTCATTTTTGTGACTGAGAGACTTGGTACTCCCTGGTTTGTAGACATCGTTACTTTGTTCATTGGTAGATTCTGTTTCCGGATTTACGATACATAGGTAATGGATAATAGATTCATCATCTGGGAAAATTGGTATATCATGGATTTCAGGTTCATCCCAGTTGATTAGGTCAGGAAAGACAAGTGGTAAGGAATCGTTAGGTGGATCCAGTTTGGCTATTGTGAGTGTTAGGATAGAGTTTTCATTTTGATTGTTCTTGATTTTAAAGAAGTCTAGGATTTCATCAAGGTCTTCAATGGTATTATCTTCTACATAGACTTGTTCATAATGTTCCTGTTCACTTTCCTTGGCATCATAGATATTCTGCGGTCCAAATTCAAGAGGTCTATCTTCTGTGTTATGTTCTTCTTGAGAAAGAAATATAGAATCAGTATCATTAGGGATATCTATAGTAGCATTGGAGTAGGTACCTCATTCATATTCACTAGAATCAATCTCTGAGGCATCATCCCAGATTCTATCAGTGCTGTAAACTGGTATGTTGTATGGTGAAAACAAATCTTTGATGATAGATGCCATTTTGATAGTTTTTGTTGATTCTATGTCAGAGTTGTCTTCTATTTTCTGTATTTGTTCATAGAATGTGCTTCTTCAGGGAGGAATAATGGTATCTGGAGATGATTTTATTGTTTCTTGAGATATTGGTGTTTGAATATGAGCTACTGCTATAGATATGGCCCTTTTGTGTTTTAGAAGCTTTTCCTGATATAACTTCTGATCTTGACATTCCTGTGCCTTGTAGATTGTTTCTGTTGATTCAAAGAGTGCTTCCTACTAGGATTCTTCTTTGTACTTCATCTTTACTTTCCATTGAGGTTTTATAATTAAGTGGGGTGGCCTTTCTAATAGGAAGGTGAGCTCACAACCCAATCCTGCTTTGTTTCTATTGGGTTGTGAAGGAAGATTTATAGGTTCAGTGACTCCTTCCTTGCATTTCCCAATAGGTCCTTTACCATCATATCCCATTTGCTTGATGATCAAGTATCCTTTTCCATATAGGTGTGTAGGTAGAACAATATCTAGAGTAGCTGCTCTATTATCTTCTTTCTCATCTTTGTATAACCAGCTAAGAATATCCTTATCTTCTAATTCATGTGCCAGAGTGCCCAATTGGATGAAGGTACCATCAAATTTAGTGATAGGCTGAGTGACCAGATGTGTTGATGTAGTAGGAAATCCATGAGATCTAGGTGATGTTGGCAATTTGGCCAAACATAAAGGCTCCAAAGAGTATTCTCTGATACCTTGGTCTTTGATTTGCATTTTCTATTTGAAGTCTCCCCATAAGGAATTGGATTTTGCTGTTTGTTGATCTGATGTTGAAGATCGTTGCTTTTCTCTATTATGAGGAACCAAACTATCTTGCGTTGCCCCCATTGCATTGCAATGTTGAAATGGATTGTGATCAGCAGATATGGAGACTTCTTGTCCGTCATAAGGAAATTTGACACACTAGTGATATGTGGAAGGTACTGCTTGCATTTCATGTATCCAGGGTCGCCCTAATAAAATATTGTAGGTAAGGTCTATGTCCAAGACCTGGCATATAGTATCCTTTTATATTGGTCCCACTTGAATAGGTAATATCACAGTTCCTTTAGAGGACCTTTCCTCATCATCATATGCTTTTATGGTAATTTTCTTGCAGGGATCAATAGATTCTTCTGAGAAGCCTAATGCATGGATAAGCTTTAAAGTACATATATTAAGTCCGACTCCTCCATCTATTAGGACTCTTTTTACTCAGTGTTTGCAAACAATGACTTCAATATGGAGAGGAGTATTATGTGGATGGCTTAAGGAGGCATTGTCATGCTCTGAGAAGGTAAGGTTATGAGGTCCAGTCATATGGGTGACCATGGCTTGAAATCTGTCTATATCCAAATTTTGAGGTACATTGGTTTCTAATAGCGCTTATTCTAATATGTCTTTGTGCTTTGGTGATAGTTTCAGCAATTCTAGTATAGATATCTGTGCTGGAGTTTTATGGAGTTGGTTAACCAAGTCATATTGGATTTTCGGTGTGATAGTTGTAGGTGCAGTATGTCCTTTCAAGACATATTTCTGAGTTCAGGTTGTTACATTGACAAATTCATGATCACACTTATCTCGGATGGTGATGACATTTACTTGATGATCTTGAGCTGATAGGTGATTTATGGTGTTGTTGTAGATATGGTTGATACGAGCTCCGTGTGTATCATTCGAGGTTGAAGCTCCATCTTTGTAATTTGGAAGAGTATTTTTAAATGCTCCATGATCACCATTTGTTTTGAGACCATCTATTGTTAAGTCACCTCGATCAATCATATCTTGCATCACGTGTTTTAACCTCATGCAGTCATTCGTCTGATGACCCTTGTTATGATGGTAATCGCAATAGTGTGAATCATTCCACCAAGGTGGTTTGATTTGAGGCTCATAGTTGCTGATTGGAGGCAAGAAAAGAATCTTGTGTGCCAAAAGTTCTCTGAATGCTGATTCTAGTGATTGCCCCAGTGGTGTGAAGATACACTTTTGGAATTTGTTTGTGTTGTTGCGTGAATTATTATTAGGTCCTGGATTCATGTTTTTGTTTTGAGTATCATTGGTGTTGTTTGTGTTGAGTTTTCCTTGATCGGTGTTTTGTGCATATGTGTTAGCATTTGGATTAGCATTTTTAGGATTTTTCATGTTTTGAGGATTCCCAGATAATGCCAGCACTGGTTGCTTAGATTTGGGATCATATGTTTCATTGTTGCCTTCATTCTTGTTTCGAGTCAAAAATCGAGATTTGTTAGGGTTGGTGTTGTTCTGGTTATTGTAGTTTGATGATTTTGTTCCTTGTAAAATTTGAGTGTTCCCTTTTTGACACATGCTTCCTCTACTTGAATGCCATTTTCAATCAATTTAGCGAAAGACGGTATGCATTGAAGTTTTAGTCTGTAACTAATTTCACTATTCAAGTTATCGATGAAGATTTCCATTTTCTCCTTCTTGAGAATATCTCGAGGATATCTGGATACCATACGTCGCCAGCATTGAAGGAATACCATGAATGTTTCGTTGTCCTTTTGTTTGGTGTTGCAAACATCTAGCATGGTTATGGCATGTTGGATATTATAGGAATATTGGGTTATGAATTTGTTAACCAATTCATCAAATGATCTGACAGGTGGTGTAATTTTGGATAACCATTCCATGGTTTGCCCTCCCAAGCTTCATGGGAATTGTATATGGTGAAAATGGATAACAATAATAACAATATTGAAAGACTAAATGAATTCAACCACCAAACCCTAGCCTAACAATCAACAAAGATCCACCATAACATATGAAGATTACCTAAGACAATGCAAATCACATGAAATCACAAAGATTATACCATCACATGTCTAATAGGGTTTTGATCTCCATTCTTCCTATCTCCATTGATCTTGCTTGATATATTTGCTCTCAGATTTTATATGCACAAGAGCTCAACAAAGAACGGAATGTGGTTGCAAGTAGGATCGTAGTATAGTCAAGTCCTTAAGATCAGTGATTAGGATGCATAGAATGATTAGGGTTTGATAATAAAGAAAGAATCTCCTTAAATAGAAGACACAATATGAAATGGAGGGATAAGATTGAGAGGTGTAAAAGGAGGTCGGCTATGATTAGAGGGTAGGTAAAAGAAATAATAAAATAATGAAAGGGGTAGGTAGTGTATGAATTAAGAGATGAATGACATGTGTCACGGGTAGAAAAGGTTAATGAATTAATTAAATAAATAAAAATTTATTTAATTAATAGAAGAAGTGGGATCAATTAAATAAATAAGATATTTATTTAATTTAGGAAAATGATAATTTAAATAAATAAATGTATTTATTTAAATGAGAAATAAGGCTAGAAGAGGATAAATGAATTAATTAAATAAATAAAGATTTATTTAATTAATAGAAGAATTAAGCTTAGATAATTAAATAAATAAAATATTTATTTAATTAGACATGACAATTTTAGGTGTCTACATTTTGCCCCTCTTTGAGACAATGCGGCTTGTCGCATTGTTTCAAAGAAGATAAGATGAACCGATACAGAGTTGCCCCAGAATGGGAATGATATGCCCCCTCGAGAGATTGGATGAAAATATCTGAAAAGATTGCAGACAATCTCTCGATAAGAAAGAGAGCCTAGAATGTACTGACCGGATAAAGTGACAAAAGTCACGGGATAAAGAAGATTGACTCGGGAAATGAAGGCTAGGGGTAGTCTATAAGATAGACCATGGGGGAAAATACATCCTCATTGTCATCTACACATCCATGAGAGAACATTGCAGAGCGAAAATAGAGTAGGAGCAGTCAGTAGCGATGGCTTTCGTGCATAGATTCGACCGTGTTCATCGATTTCAGAGGCTAGCAGAGGTAGGAGAGCCAGTGAGTATCACCAAACCTCCTCGTACTTTGATGCATTTATTGTTGTCATTAATGCATGCTAGGTAATGTAATAAATGCATGTTTATGTCATGTAAGTGCATTTGCATTTGAAAAGTATGAATTTGCATCTTCTAGGTCAAATCGGTAGTTCTGTGATGAACATACGCTGTCGATTGGATAAGCTGCTGAGGGGATACACTCAAGTAGGTCCTCTAGGAAGACTAGGATAGATCAAGACACTTTGTGATGAACAATGAGTACCAAGATAGAGTACTTTGTGATGAATAGGGAGTACTGAAATATGAGCAGCACTTTGTGATGAACAGGGAGTGCAAATGTGAGTAACACTTTGTGATGAACAGGGAGTGTCACACACGTAGTACTTTGTGATGAACAGTGAGTACCACTTGGATAAATAGCAACACTTTGTGATGAACAGTGAGTGTCACTAGGGTAGATAGCCATATGCATTTAGACAGTGAGTAGCATTTTGTGATAAACAGTGAATGCCACTATAACTGACATGATTGAGTTGTTTGACTGCAGGAGTATTTGCCGATGCTAGAGTCACGGGAGAGATTCCCGTCGACGCAGAGGTTGCGACCTGAGTTGTCACTCGAGGACAGAGCTACCATCGAGGAGATGGGTTTGAGACATGTGCTATATATGCCTGAGTTTCAGGCAAACATGGGTTTGCTGATTGCACTGGCTGAGAGATGGCACTCTGAGACGTGCACATTTCATTTGCCGATGGGTGAGATGACAGTCACCCTGGTGAGATGACAGTCACCGATTGATGGGGAGCTGATTCCGTATGATCGAGATGGAGACAGGGATGCCCTTAGATGAGTGTTCTAGGATCCAAGACTGGAGATGAGGGCGGGACACGTGGCATGGGATACCATGACATGGATAGGATTAGCACTACCAATAGTGTTGGTAGGAGTGATCAGTGAGTTCCTCTGTATCAGTTTTGTACCATTTTGTATAATGATGTAGACACTTGTGGGTGATTGTAGCCATATGATTTTGACATCATTGTATCATGACACTTTATATATATATATGAGATGATGCATCTTTGCGGTAGTTATATGCATGTGTACCTATGTAATGAGATGTTCTTATGTGATGCTTATGATATGGATGCAAATATGTATATGATGCAATGCAATATTTTTTTTTTTCGTTCGTTTATGTTTTATATGTGTATGCATGATGCAAATGTGAATGTAAGTAATGCAGATGAATATGATAACGTAAATGTAAATTGTGCTAACAGGTGTTGTGTGCAGGATGTGATGCAGTTGTGATAGCTATATGTATGTATGAAATACTTATATGTGGTAATGTAGGTGCAGCTACATGAAATGCAAATGTTTTTGGTGTGTCATTATACTCAGTCATGTGATAGCAAGCTACGCAGAATTGAGAAGGATGATGGAAGTCAATCAAGAAAGGGGGGATGAAAGATAGAAGATATGAAAGTGAAAGAGCTTCTTGTGCATTATCATCATTGAGCTTTATTATGGCAAGTAGGTTATGACAATCGAGGCATATGTTCGACCTAGAAAGTCATTGTACCTATTTGCATGGAGATAAAACAGTCACAAACAAGGAATGCCCTAGTTCATACTAGACTCACAGTGTCCTCATATCCTTGGACAAGTCATAGCATTACTAAGAGACAATCCACAGACAGAAAATACAAATAGGTGATGATACCCCATCCTCGCCTTTCTAGTCAAAGACATCCTGGAGATAGAAGCTCTAGTCAGAGACATCCCAGAAAAGCTAAAAGACATGTCACCAAAAAAGATGAAATCAAAAGAAAACCAAGACTCGACACCAACATCCACTGTAGTCCTCAAGTTTAGTGTCTCTTGTCACCTGTATAAGTCTTATTTGATTGTGGTCACAATGTTCACTTTCACAGAAATGATAGATAGCACTGAACCATAATGTTGTCTAAGTCTGTTGAAATATTTGATTTGTTGAAGCCCATTGTTGCTGCTGTGTCTCATCTAAAACTGATTGAATCCATGAAACTGATACTTTATTGCAGAGAAGATGAAACTTTATTGCAGATCTGTGATGCAAATGTTTCTTTATTGCGGATTGTGCACGGATAGACTGAAGGAAGCTGGAAGAAACTGTACTCCTTGAAACATGTGATGTTCTTAGTTCCACACCTATCACTAGATGTAGGATTTTACCTTAGCCATAGATAGGATCTAATTTATTATGGATGGAAAGGGAGGCGAAAAGGGAGGTTTATCAATAACAAGCCATGATGGGAATGGGTAAGTTTATTATGAACGAATAGGTTGTGAGTGTGTGCAAAGTGAAATGATGAAGAGAATCCTGAAGGAGGGAGGAGCAATGTCTCTACACATGGCACTGGTGACCCAGTTTTCACCATGGTACTTGCCCAGGGTGCCACCGAAGTGGTTTTCACCATTGGACGAAATTATTTCTCTTTACTTTTTTCAATTTTTCAATGTTTTTTGTGTCACAAGGCACCTGTTTGCAAGGTTTTCACCAAGTAACGATTTTTTTGTTTTATAAATTTTATTTTTTTTGTATTTTTGAATTTTTTGATTTTTTTTTGTATTTTTGAAAATTTTGATTTTTTTGTATTTTTTGAATTAGGATACTCTGAAGAGCTATGTATAAAACCTGTGAAGGTGCATGTTGTTGATAGGATCCTCCAAAGGTTCACCTTCTGTAGTTGAGAGCTGATATGCCCCAGATCCATATGCTACTGTAATGACGTAAGGACCAAGCCAATTTGATTCGAACTTGCCCTTCTTCTCTCTGTCTTGCTGATTTTTGGGATTTTCTCTGAGAACCAAGTCACCTACCTCAAATGTGTGAGGCTTTACCTTGTGATTGTAGTTGCATTGTTCCTTGATTGAATGATGTGTAGCTTGAGTGACTGTCTTCCTTGATAAGGGAACTGAGATAGAATTACTAGTGTGTGGACTACACAGGCCCGTATGTGTGTCACCTGAAGAAGTTTGGGCATCCCTGATAACAAAGTCCTTCAAGGAAGCTCCATTAAAGGTCCATGATGTATCGCCAGAAGGGAATGGATGTGTAGAACAAGTGGATGAGTGATGGAGGCTTATGATTGTGAAAATAAGTGAAAGTAGGATAGCATGATGGAGACTTAGGATCAACAAGTAATCTTTTTGACTTGCAATTGTAGAATTTTTGCCCCTAGTTATTTTGATATTAGGGGAGATCATCTCTTGCTCTTTTTGCTTCATAGGAGTTTTATCCTTAACTTTGATTTTTGTAGAGTCCAATAGCTTTTGATTTTGATTTAGAATGAAGCACTTTTCTTTATTTTTGACTTTTAGATTTTTCTTTTCAAAGCTTGATTTTTGATCCCCAATGAGTAAGGGCTTTTGTAATTCTTGTTGATCCAAGTCTGAAAGTGGAGTGGAAATGGAATGAGTGGATGATATGGTAAGGCTATGTGAGTTCTCAAGAGGGTTGGCGATACGCTCAATAGATTCTTTGTTGGAACCACTCTTAGGATTGTTGATATCAAGAGATGCTTGCACCCCTAGAGGAGATTTGCATTTAGACTTAGTAGCCACAACACTAGGTGGTTCACACCCAATTCCTTGCAAATTGTTTATAGATTGTTCTTGTAGACTGAATGTCTTAGGAGACAGTGGGAGTTGATCAACATGAAAGATATACTCACCACATCCCATGTCTTTAATCTTGAACTTGTCTTTGAGCTCTACTTGTTTGGATGTAGAAGCTTTTAAGGATTCAGGATCCACATATGCTGATGAAGGAACAGCTTCGCGATTGACTGGGATTGTTATTTCTGATTGAGGTTGCAGATTGTTGCAATATATGAATGGATTTGGATCTGCTTTGATGGTCACTTCAACTCCATTGTGTGGAAACTTGATACATCGATGATATGTAGATGGGACTGCGCTCATCTCATGAATCCATGGACGTCCCAAGAGTATGTTGTATGTGAGATCTAGATCAAGGATTTGACAAACCACATCCTTTGTAACTGGCCCAACTCTAAGAGGTAAGGTGACTATGCCCTTGGATGAATTCTCTTCATCATCATATGCCTTGATGGTAATTTTGTTTGTAGAATTCACAGCTTTTTCAGAATATCCCAATTGTTTAACAGTGCTCAATGTACAAATGTTTAGACTTGCTCCTCCATCTATCAAGACTCGTTTGATTCTATGTTTGTGTATGAAGGCTTCAATGTGTAATGGTGCATTATGTGGTTGACTTACAGAGGCGTCATCGGCTTCTATGAAAGTAAGGGAGTGTGGAATGGAAAGGTATCCCACCATGGCTTGAAACTGGTCCACGTTCAGATCAGTAGGAACAACAGTTTCTCTCAAGATTTTGTCAAGAATGGATTTATGTGCGGGGGATATGCGTAGGAGCTCAAGAATGGAGATGAGCGTGGGTGTCTTCCCTAACTATTCTACAAGGTCGTACTCAGGTTTGGTTGATGAGGAAGCGACGTTCTTGGCTGGAGCACCTTGAAAAGTAATTTTACCTCGACGGGTTGTAATGTGACATTCAGAGGTAGGTTCGGAAGAAGATCCAACACCTTTTAGGACAATCTTAGGTCTCTGAGTAGAATTCTCAGATGCTTTGTCCTTGATGATAATAGTAGAGACGTAATTGTCCATCGAGGTATTATTGATAGTTGAATCATAGTTGTAAGGTGCTCTAGTATAGTTGGCTTGGTCATCTGTGGCTTTAGCTTTTCCCTTGTCATGTTTTGGGAATGGTTCCTTAAACATCTCATGTTCTTGATTAGATGAATGTCCCTTAATCTCAATGTCACCTCTATCAATGAGATCCTATATGATGTTCTTCAGTCGATGACAATTTCCTGTCTTATGACCCTTGCTCTTATGAAATTCACAATACTCATCATCATTCCACCAATTCGGCTTAAACTTTGGTTCATATGGAGGAAAATCTAGAACTGTGATTACCTTGTTTTCCACAAGCTTCTTGAAAACTGACTCAAGTGGTTCTCCCAATGGAGTGTACTTCCTTCGTGATCTGGAAGTTGTTTGAGTATTTACTTGATTGTTTGTAGAACTTGATCCAGAAAAGATGAATTTAGGTCGCACTGTGTTGGCATCAACAACACCATCATTGACTGTGTTCTTGTTTTTATTCCAAAATCTTGGCTTTTCTTTTCCTTTAAAGTCATCTTTGTTTTCCTTAAATATCTTAATGACTCCTTGTTCAATTATGACCTTTTCTGTTGCTAAGCCTTTTTTGATAACATCCTTGAAGGTAGACAAACAAGCTTTCCTTAAGTCATAACCAATCTCTTTGTTAACATTTTGGGTGAACATCTCTACCATTTGTTTTTGTGGAATCTCACAAGAGCATCTGCTGGCTAGATTTCTCCATCTTTGTAAAAATGATGCAAAAGATTCTCCCTCTTTTTGCTTGGTGTTGCACAAAGTAGTGACTGATATGTCTGTCTCTATATTGTAGGAGAAATGTTGAATAAATGCTTCTGCTAGGTCACCCCATGACTTAATACTAGGTGGAAGTTGGGAGAACCATTCCATAGCTTGATCGCCTAAGCTTTGTGGGAATAATCTCATCAAATATGTCTCTTCTGCTACTACCTCAATGCAAGCTGTGAAAAACTATCTTATGTGCGCCTTAGGATCCCCTTTTCCTCTATACTTGTCAAATTTAGGCATCACAAAATGTGTAGGAAATGAAGGCATTGGAATGCTCTTGTCAAATGGATAAGGACATATGTCTCTCATTGTGTATGTTGGCTTCAGTGTATTTATGCCCTCCATTTTCTTTTGTAAGTTCCTGATTTGTTGTTCCAAACTGCTCTTAGGTGGAGATCGACTTCTTGGACCATACCCCATGCTTGAGGCACCAATTGGAGGAGGAGCATGTTGCATATATGGACCACTTGGTATAGATTCATGTTGAGGAACACCATATCTATTTTGTGCATGTATACCATACTCTACAGGCATGTCATGTTCTATTGTATTAACCCCAAATTTGACATGAGGTTTCCTTGTGTCCAAATTTTGAGCATGCCTTGGAATATCCCATTGCTTTGGTGGTTGATCCTTAGCATTGGTATGTGATTGAGCATATTTGTCTGCATAAGACTTACATAATGGTCTATGAAGGTAAGTATCATATGTTTGACCATGTGTATGTGGGACCTTTGGTTTTTGAAACAAAGATGATGGTGATTCAGGCACAAGATGTGGTATTCTATTGCCTCCACTATTAGGCCTCCTTTGATCCCTGTTGGAGTGAGGTTGTTGCAAAGTTCTATGTTCCATTATTTGAGACATGTCAAAATCATGAGGTATCTTGGCTCCACTTTGTGCCATCATTTGTAAGAAGTATTGTCTATCCCTCCTCATTATTTCTTCAACCAATCGATTGAAATGGGGATTCATAATGGATTTTTCCACATCTGCTGAATGTACTAAAAAGTTGTCCACATTGTCATTTTGTGTAGAATTGTTGTTTATAGTGTCCATGTTCTCAACATTTGGATTGTTTCTATAGGCATCCATGTCAGGTAATGTAGTATGATCAGAATTGAAAAAGATCTCATTGTCATACTCATAAGAACTCATGTTTGCGGACTCTTGAGCCTCTTTAGTTTCTCTCCTAGATTTTTGAAGACGGGTTTCAACCATGAACTAAGTATTGACCAAGATGTGTGAGACTAGATGAAAAATGGAAAGAGTATGGAAGACCAAGAGTTGGATGAAATGTAAATGAGTTTGAAGTGTACTTGTAATGTCCAAAGTGTAAGACCAAGTATGTATGTAGTAGAGTAGGTGTGACTTCCAAAGAGAGGATAGTTTCTCTTGATGAGGTAAGTTGACCTTGACTCTAAGTAAAACTAAATGAGACCCAAAGGTAAGAAACCTTGATGAGGGACCACTTAGCAAAGTGTTGTTGTATGTAGTGTGTTGACAAAGTATGATGAGGACAAGCAAGTGACCTTTTGACTCAAGTTTAGACAAATGTGAATGTAATGTAAGGTGTAAAGCAATGATGGATTTTGTGAGACCCAAAGACAAGTTGAATGCTAGATGAAAACCTAGAGAAACAACCTAGGAAGCTCAAGAATTCCCAAACTGATTGTTCTTGTTTGCTTGACTGTAAAATTTTTCCAATTTGTGAAGTTGTGACCAAATTTGAATGTTTGACTGTTTTTCGTGACAAGAGGACACAATGTTGATGAGGACTCAATGTTTGCAAGTGTTTAGACTCTCCAAGAAAAGTGTGTTGTTTGATGTAAAAATGTTTTGCATACACTTGAAAACATAAAAGACACAATGTTTTGTGTTTGGTTTTGAATGCTTTGAATGTTTAAAATAAGTCAAGCACAATTCTTATGGCTGGCCAAGACAATAGTTTGTTGATTCCACATGGGGTTTTACCCCCGAGGCTACGCTATTCAAAGCGGATACTTAGATGCTTGACATCACTGGCTCCACCCTCGACACTCACTTCTCAGGTCAGCCAAGCATCAGTCCCCACGAAAACTCCCCGTGGGGAACTTTGTATCTCTACTAAGAACCGTATGTGTGTGGGCTGCTACTAGAGGTCCGACCTCCTGCCCCAACAACTAGAAGGATTTGGGCTTCTAAAACAAAAAGGTGCTAGTAAGGGCATCCGCTCGTGTGGCCATACATGTGGCACTTTCAGCTCTGTAAATACAGAAGGCTCCCAGCCGGTAGGGGTTATGCCCTACAAATGATCAAATAAATTTGATCAAACGGGTTTATGGGGAGACATAGTGTCGGTATGAACTAATCAGCACATGTTATTCATAGTTTTCATCATGAATACATTTGATTATAGTGGTTCGGATGAGGTGGATTTTCCTTGCTACCACTTGGGTCGTTCTCTTCTCACTAGCAGTCCTAATGACCACACAGGAAGACAGGCCCTCTAAAGATTAAACAAAAAGAGCCTATTGCTCAAGACACAAAAGACAATGATTCAATTTTAGTGCACCAATTGAAGTGTTTGCTAGTCTATGAAAACAAGGCACACAATAAAAATCCAAAAACCCTTGCCAAGGATCTGCAACAAAGATTTATTAGTAGTTTGGATTGTTTGAAATAATCACCCCTTCCTGCAAGCACACAAGTTAGGTAAATTTTAGATCCAAAAGACTTTGTGAAATAGGGGCCTTCAATAATGCGTTTTGTTGACCAATTCAAAGATCTGATTCATCATAGAAAAAGACCACCTGTAAAATTTCAAGAGATTTCCAGAAATGTAAGAAAATCCAAAAAATTTGCTAATTTGCTCCAAAAATTAATTTTTTATGAAAAATCATAAAAAATTCATATAAAACGTAAAATCGATCCAAAAACTCTAAAATTTTTACTGGAGAGTCTCGATGGTCTACCAAACTTGCACAAAAAATTTTCTCTAACAAGTCCAAGCAGTTTGTGAGATATGAGTAAAATAATGCAAAACCCTAATTTTCAAAGATCTGATTTTTGAGGAATAATTTTGCATCAAATTTAAAATCACAAAGAACAGATCCTGTGTATAATTTTGAGAGATTTCAAAAAATGTAAGAAAATCCAAAAAATTCGTTAATTTTCTCTCAAAACTAATTTTTTATGAAAAATCATAAAAAATACATACAAAATGCAAAAAAGATCCAAAAAATCTGAAATTTTTACTAAATCTTTCTGATACTTTTCCTAACCTACACAAAAAAATTTATGTCAAAATTCGAATCGGTTTGTGAGATCTGATCAAAATAAGGAAAAACCCTAATTTTTAAAGATCCAATTTTTGGGGAAATATTTTGCATCAAAATTAAAATCACAAAGAACAGATCCTATGTATAATTATGAGAAATTTCCAAAAATATAAGAAAATCCGAAACATTCTCTCATTTGCTCTCAAAATTAATTTTTTATGAAACATCATAAAAAATTAATAGAAAATGAAAATGTACTTCAAAAATTCTGAATTTTGGCTTGAGAGCTCCTGATACTTTCTTCAACCTACAAAAACAATTTGGTGCAAAATTTCCTAGCCGTTTTTGAGATATGATTGAATCTCTCCAAGATCTTGATTTTGTGTCCAAAACCCTAGCTGCACAAGGTTATTCTCCAAATTGTTTTACAAAATAGCAATATAGGGTTAGAAAAATCTGCAAAAAACATAGATCTAAGAAAAATCCATGTCCCACCGGGCGTGCCAAAATGTATATGGTGAAAATGGATAACAATAATAACAATATTGAAAGGCTAAATGAATTCAACCACCAAACCCTAGCCTAACAATCAACAAAGATCCACCATAACATATGAAGATTACCTAAGACAATGCAAATCAAATGAAATCACAAAGATTATACCATCACATGTCCAATAGGGTTTTGATCTCCATTCTTCCTATCTCCATTGATCTTGCTTGATATATTTGCTCTCAAATTTTATATGCACAAGAGCTCAACAAAGAACGGAATGTGGTTGCAAGTAGAATCGTAGTATAGTCAAGTCCTTAAGATCAGTGATTAGGATGCATAGAATGATTAGGGTTTGATAATAAAGAAAGCATCTCCTTAAATAGAAGACACAATATGAAATGGAGGGATAAGATTGAGAGGTGTAAAAGGAGGTCGGCTATGATTAGAGGGTAGGTAAAAGAAATAATAAAATAATGAAAGGGGTAGGTAGTGTATGAATTAAGAGATGAATGACATGTGTCATGGGTAGAAAAGGTTAATGAATTAATTAAATAAATAAAGATTTATTTAATTAATAGAAGAAGTGGGATCAATTAAATAAATAAGATATTTATTTAATTTAGGAAAATGATAATTTAAATAAATAAATGTATTTATTTAAATGAGAAATAAGGCTAGAAGAGGATAAATGAATTAATTAAATAAATAAAGATTTATTTAATTAATAGAAGAATTAAGCTTAGATAATTAAATAAATAAAATATTTATTTAATTAGACATGACAATTTTAGGTGTCTACAGGAATAACCTCATCAAATAGGTGTCATCATGAGCAAATTCAAGGCTCATTGTGCAAAATTCTTGAACATGATCTCGGGGATCACTTTTCCCATCATATTTATTAAATTTGGGAACGTCTGAGTTTGGAGGAAAAGGCACCATGTTTAATCTTCTGTCAAATGGATAAGGACAGATTTCATTTAAAGAGTATCGCATGGTTGTTCCTTGTTGCATATCCTGTATTTGCCTTTGCAACATTTGCATTTGTTGAGTAAGGGAAGCCAAAGGTATGTTGTCTTGTCGAGGGAAAAGTTCTTCCCTTGTATTTGTTCTCAGTTGAAAAGGTGTGGTAAAGGGTATATTTTGCTCTGGTGTTTTTAGTTCGGGTATACGCATTTCTGGTATGCGTTGTTCTGGAATGTGTTGCTCAGGTATGTGTTGTTCAAAGTTACAAGTTTCTTCTTCTCTTTGTTGTTCTTGATATGCATATTGTCGAGATCCAGTTTTAAAGATGTTTGAGTCTAAATCTTCGGGAAGTTTAACGCCTTTACTTGTAAGCATGAGCAGATATTTTTCTTTGTCATTTTCCATGAGCCTTTCTAAAAGCTTTTGGAATGAGGGATTTTCCTGACATTCCTGAAGAAGTGCTTCAGTAATTTCAGGTTCTTCTAAGGGTGGAACTTCAAAAGGATTTGACAATCTTCGATTCATACTAGACTCAGCATGTGTCTCGCTTTGTTGGTTTCTTTGAAACCGAGTAACAGGCATTTTAGTATAAACTTTCAGTGATGAAAGGGACAAAAGCCTGATTGATATGTTGCTCGGGGGTGGGTGGTTCTGGTCAAGATATGTTATAAGTGATACACTCGTCGGGTAAGAATGCTGGATTGATTTTTCTACCGCGGTTTATGGTTTGATTAAAAGCAGACTTTTGACAGTAGGCTCTTGTCTTCAAGGGTTCCTTGTCAAATTCATTGGATTTATTTTGGATACAACGTTTGACGTAATGAAGGAATACCCGATGAGATTTGAATAGTTGATGATTGATGTATAAGAACTTGTTTCTCTTGATGAATTTTGAAAAACTAGGTTGTTGTTTCTTCAACGTGATGTTACGATAAAGGTTCTTTCTTCTCAGAATATGAGGATTAGTCATGCATGAGTGATTAATGGTTTCCTTTGATTTGTTTGGATTTGGTCGATCTTGTTTGAAAAATTTCAAATTTTACTTTATCAAAGTGAAGGTTTAGATGCCCCTTCATGACAAAGTGTGTCAAATGATATGGATAAAAGCCTCCCAATATGGAGACTGGATTTGACAACTTGAAAATTTTAAATAAGTGTTTTTGTGAGATTAAATCCGTAAGATGGTAAAGGATGCTATTGATACAAATGATGAGGTTTCCAGATTATGATAAGATAGATATGTTTTATCGTGCGATTCATTTAGGATTTTACAACATTTGTTTTGACACAAATTAGCTTAAGAAATAGTCTTAACGGTTTGTTTTCGCTACTCTGTTTGATGAAAAATGATGTTTGATGGAGAAGGCTTCTAAAAATGTTTTTGAATTTTTTTCAAAATTCCTCACTGTTTTGCCCTCTATTTTTGTGTTTTGGATCACGCACTAAAACAGAGACTATATGCGCTACAAAAATTACTCTATGCACTAGAATAATGATCACACACACTAGGCTACCCCCAGACACGCGCTAAAGTTTTAATGTTCAAATTTGTTTTCCATTTGTTGTGAAAAATCTATGCGCTACCCTAGGTCTGCAACGCGCTAACCTGTGAACCTAATGCGCTAATGTTTAGCCTCCATGCGCTAGACTGATGCTTCCACACACTAGAATGTTTGTTTGATGCATTAAATGTTTGCACACTGTTTTGTCTTGAGATGAAATGCTACTGTTTGGAACCGACGTGCTAATGTGATGTTTGGATGCGCTAACAGAAAGTCCACATGCACTAAGAAGTTGCTCTTATGCGCTAAACTACCCTGATTTTACTTTTGGTTGATTTTTTTCAAATTTTGAACTTTTGTTGTGAAATTTTCAAGTTCAATGGATGATTTTTTGAAGTAGTAAATGCAAGCATGACACAAAAAGTACAACCATTTTTCCTAATCTAACAAAAAGTGTATTTTCTGCGAGGATGTGTTCAAATCCCCAATGTTTTAATAGGTTTTGATACAAATAATACACTTCAGATAGACTCTTTAGTCAAGGGTCTTAAATAACATCATAGCCCACTAGTCTCGATACTTCATCAACTCAAACAGTCTTGTCACCCCCTAGAGGGTGCCCTTTTTTTTGCCTTTTGCCAGAAATTAACCCAAAGTGAATCACTTCACAGTTGAGTAGTTATCTTGGGAGATATATGGTGAGTAATCTTGGGGGTGGATTCTTCCCCACCCTTGCACTATGATGTTATAAATGTCTGGTTACTGACTCGGTTCAAAGCTTCTATTTCTATGGTTCGTAATTAGGCTTCCCGTTCGGTCGCCAGTGATAAACTCCCTCAGGAGGCTTCCCAACCTTTAGAACAAAGGCATTACGTATCTCAAGGATATTGGGGGAAGGCTAATCGCTGCGTGCAACCGTTGAAAAGGACTTTCGTCACTTTCCATGTTTGATTATAGTGGGTTGGAATTCTTGGCGTCAAAGTCATTCCCCACTTAGGTCGTTCCCTTCACACCGGCCATAAACGGCTTTAAGAGTTGATTTCAACTCCTTGGGAAGGCAGGCCAGCTAAAGGTTTTATCACTTGAAGTAAAGAAAGCTTTTAAGAGTGGTCTAGATTTTTGGTCACCCAGTTAAGGGGAGAGCATATTCCTTCCACTTTTGGAACAAGGCAATCAAGTTGTTCTTTTTAGCCTTTAAGACAATGATTTGCTAACTTCTATTTGGAGATGTTGCTCCAACAAGCATGATGTTCTTTTTAACCCTTCATAGCGATGATTTTCCAATCTAGGAAAATAATTTGGTCAACAAAGAAAAATTTTGATCTTTGGTGGTCAACAAAAGAAATCAATAAAAGAAAATTTCTAGCTCTACCTGCAAGAAATTGTCAGAGTCCTGCAAAATTCCAATCAAATAGTTAGAAAAATCTGGATTTTGGTGGACTTCTACAAGTCTAAGTTTAATGTTGGTTACAATTTTAATTTTTGCCTTCTGTCTATGATGCGCTACAGAAAGGACTGTACGCGCTACAATATAACCTAGATGCGCTAAAATTATGTCTAAATGCACTACACTATTTGCTAGATGCGCTACTCTGTGCATTGGAAGCGCTACTCTATTTTTCTTCCGCGTTGAGACCTACAGGAAAAATAATGATTTGATGCACTAAAAGATGGACTTCACGCGTTGGATGGTGGACTCCACACGCTAGACTATGAATGGAATTCGCTATCTAACAAACCCGACGCGCCAAACTATTTTTCAGATGCACTACTCTATTTTTCTTCCACGCTGAGACCTACAGAAAAAGATTAGTGGAGGTCATGTGCTAAAGAATGGACTTCACGCACTAGAGTATAGACCCCATGCGCTAAATAGTAAGTAGGATGCGCTAGACTGTTAACCGGATGCACTAGGGAATGTTTCCCATGCACTGATTCCTGTTTCCCGCAGACTTGCAAAAGTGGTTAATTTTAAAAACCGATTTGATATATGGGGTATGGCCCCACGGTGGGCACCAGAAATGTATGTAGGAAAAGCGGGTCGATGAAACTCAATATGTAAAAAATGCTCCAAAATACTTGTCCACACACACACACAGGACTTCTTGGTGCAAGCTATGGATTCATGAAGTATAACTCAGCTTCCCAAGGTGGGTCCCATGCTTCTCTATCTTACAATGTCCCTCAAACCAATATTTTTGCTCTTAAATCACTGAGCAAAATGGTTTAGGGATGGCAAATGCAAGAACGAGGGATGCTTTGATATATTTTAGAATGAAATGCATCCTAAGCTATGCATGATTCTAGAAATGCAATAAACTAGATTATAAGATGACAAGGTTAGTATGAATACTATCCTAACATGATATATTTAGTCTATGATTGAGCTAAATGATAAAGAAAGTATTCTAAACATGCATATTTAGACTAATTCCTGATTTCAAAGAGGCTAAAGTGACGAGCATAAAAATGATATATGAAAGCTTGAATGTATTTGAGCATAAGTGTGATACTACAAATTTGGAGGATGATTAAAATGGAGGAATGAGAGCTCTATTTATAGCAAAAATAGGGCAATGGATGGTTAGGATTGAAAGAGTTGATCAAGGGTTGAGTTTGAAAGTTGGGGATCCATGTTTGCAATTTGCACCAATGAAATGGTGACAAGTGTCAACATAAGGTTGGGTTGAGAGAAGGGGTAGGAGACATTAAATGCCTGAGCAGACCTTATGGTTATCTAGAAGGTAAGGGTCAAGTCTAAATTAAGATTACCTAATGGATTAAGAGTTAATCCAAGGATAAACCTTTGTGCAAATGATTAAGAGATAATCATGGTCAAAGCATTAAATGCTTGATGAGACCCTTGGGCTGGATGAAGGTTGAGTTAAAAGAAATTCTTTAACCATGTAAGAGGGTTTGAGTTAACCATTAATGGTTATGAAGACATTGGGGAATTAAGTGGTTGAAGGCTTGAAGCCTTTAATGGTTATCAAAGACTTTGAGGAATTAAGTGGTTGAAGGCTTGAAGCCTTTAATGGTTATCAAAGACTTTGATGATTTGAGAAGTGACCTCCCCTTGCTTAGGGATGTGACAAAGTTTAAAAGATGGGTTAGGTTAATTTAGAAGTGATTAGAAGAGTCTAGAAGAAATTAGGAAGGAGTTTAGGAAGCAAGTGGGAAATGTGGGAAAATGCAAGTGGATGGAGGGATAATAGGATTTAATTGAAATAAAGTAATTTAATTCAATTTGGTTGCAATTTGGGGAAATTAAATAAATTAGATTTATTTAATTTAGGATAACTACTTAATTAAATTTGAATTTAATTAAAAGTGGATAGGGGGGATTTAATTGAATAAAATGATTTATTCATTAAATGGGTATAGTGAATTTAATTTAAATAAATTGAGTAATTTACTTAATTAAATAGAGGAATGCAAGTAATTTAATTAAATTGGATTTAATTAAACAGTGGAATGAACATAAAATATTCATTTAGGAATATGGTCATTTTTATACATCAAAACAACAACAATTGGCACAAAGTCAACAAATTCCAACTTGTCAGCATCAACAACAGCATGTGCCTCAATATGTGCCAAGACAAACAAGTTATCATACTTCACAACCACAATTGATGTTTGTGCAATATCAACAACACCCTCAATTGCAATATCAACCTAGGCTACAAACAATGATTCCACCACAAGAAGCACAACAATAAGGTGAATATCAAGGCATGGTACAACCACAACAGCAAGAGGTGTACCAAGAACATTATATGCCGTAGACACCAAAGATGACAATTTCAGAGCATCAACAACTGATCGGAAACAAGATGTATCGACAAAGTGTACACTCAAGAGTAAATGATGAACTTCCAAAATCATCACTACCTAACACATTTGCACAACATCTTGAGAAGTTGCAATGACAAGTCAATGCATTGGAAACCAAAGAAACAAAGAAGTTGTACATAGATCAAGATTTCTGTCCTAATCCATTTAACAAGAGCTTGTACATGCCTCCCTTCCCTAAGAATTTTGAGGCACCTAATTTTGAGAAATATAAAGGGAATGGCAATCCAAAAGATCACATTCGAGCATTTTTTGCGGTGTGTACTGAAGTGAGTTATGAGGAAACATATTTAATGCGCTTATTTGCATGAAGTCTCACAAGGCAAGCCATGGATTGGTATTCGCATCTGACAAGAAATATAAAGACTTGGTTGGAATTGGCTGAAAAGTTTATATCTCAATTCGTATTCAACATTGACAGTGACGTGACCATGTCAGATTTATGCAACACCAAGCAAAAGCAAGGTGAACCATTAGTGACTTTCTTTCAATGATGGCGAAGCTTGTATAGTCGTTCTTCCCTAGATATACCTGAAGAACAACAAGTGAACTTGTTTATCCAAAATTTGGTCCCAAAAATGATGTATGAACTCAAATTGAAAAGTCCCAATACCATTGAGAAACTCATTAAGAAAGGGATGAACATTGAAACTGCTCTTGTAGCTAAGGGAATTATTAAGCTCAACAAAGACAGTGACAACACAAACAATTTAGGGGACAGAAATAGATTTTGGTACAAAAACAAGAATGTCACTAATGATGGAGTTGTTGACGCAAGAGAGATAAATGCAAATCAACCCCCGTTCATAATCAAGAAATTGAGTGCTCCTAATATGTCAACTATGGAACAAAATCAAACACCAGCGAGCAATGTTACTCAATAGCCGCCATATCAACAATACACTCAACAATATAATCAACAATAAGGTTAGCAACAAAACCAGCAACGCAAACCTTTCCAATCAAGGGATGGGCCTCCTCAACAATTTATGCCATTGGGAAAGCCTATTGAGTCAGTAATGATACAATTAATACAAGCAAAATTTATCAAGTTACCAGATATCAAGGCCGAACCATTGGTAAAGCCGCATTGGTGGAATGATAATGCATATTGTGAATACCATCGGTCAAAAGGACATAAAACTACATCATGTTTTCAATTGAAACATATGATTCAAGACTTGTTAGAGCAAGGAGTAATTGAGGTAGATCTGCCCAATGTGACCTCTAATACTGATCATACAATTTTCAAAACTCCTTTGCTTGATCATGACAAGGGTAAAGCATCTTCTTCAAACTCTACCCAAATAGCAAATTATGCAAATACTGGTTATAACAATGTCATCAATTGTTTTCGAGCATCAAATGAGTATGTTTCCACCCTAAGAATAAAGGGACAAGATCCTTCTTGCGCAGTCACCACTCGTCGATCCAAAATAGTCCTGAAAGGAGCTCCTACAGTTCCTCCCAAATCAACTCCTACGAGTCAGTATAATCTCCTAGATCATCTAGGAAAGACACCTGCACAAATATCAATCCTTGAGTTGTTGAAAATGTCCCCCATGCATCACGCAGTCCTAGATAAAGCTTTAATTGAGTCCACTGTCCTGACAGACATTGATGTTGACCAGTTTCAAGCCCGAATTAGACATTTAGCCATTTCCCAACATGTCGCCTTTAATGATATTTCACCTGATAAACTCCCGCATAATGATCCTTTACATCTTGAAGTCTTTGTCCATAATTGCAAAATCCGATGACTCTTGATAGATGGTGGAGCAGGCCTTAACATATGTACCTTGAGAGTGGTCATTGGTCTTGGTTATACAAAAAATGATATTGATTCTTCCAGAAGAATAACAATCAAAGCTTATGATGATGCTAAGTTCCCATCTAAAGGGATAATTGCATTGCCTATCAAAGTTGGTCCAATGATAGAAAACACTTTCCTGCAGGTCCTAGATCTCGATCTCCCTTACAATATGATTCTTGGCCATCCGTGGATCCATGCAATGAAAGCAGTTCCATCCACTTATCATCAATGTTTAAAATATCCTTACAATGGGACTGAGATAACAATTCCCGGAGATCCTAATCCATTTCAATTTGGTGCCAACCTAAAGGATTCCCTGTAGCAATAAGTCCTAGTCAATAGAGAGGCCCACTCACATAGTTATGTCGATCCTAATGAATTGTTAGATGATGTCAAAGGAAAATTGAAGATACAGGACCAAGGATGCAGAGAGTATTCAATGGCTCAAACATTTCTCATTGGGAATTTACCAATATCTCCAAAATCACATGGCAAACCACATTTGTTGCAAAAGGAACCTAAAATAGTCATTCAATATCAGCCCCCCACTACATTTACAAGATGGGGTGAACTTGACAAAGAAACTTTGGATGATGATGTCATAGATTGGCTTTATAAGGATCCAATTGATACCCCACCTGTCAGGTTGCTGGTGGAGTGGTACAACAAAGGATTTACTATGCCATAGACGAAAGGATATGATGGCTGTAGTGGCTTGGGTCCTGACCAAAAAGGAAGGCTAGAACCTATTATACCCAAGATGCGACCTCCAACTTTAGGGTTAGGTTTTGTACCATTGAGAATTGGACCCTCGTCTACCAAAGTGACCATGTGTGGAAAGGGGCATGACTCTGATGATGAAATAACATCTGAGGATATCCAACCTGAAACTGATTCCAATGAATGGGAATGGAGTTCCTTTTCCTCTAGCTCCTATGCCCTTGACAATGTTTTCCTTGACCCTGATGATTTGCCCATAGAAGGCAAACATGAAATAACTCCCCCTCCTAAAACATGTCCTAATGCTTGGATAGAGTCATTCTGGGACCCAAGCTCTGAATCAGATACAAGTAGTTCAGACAGTGATACCACAAATGTTTATATCTTTACCATCTCAGCCCTTTCTCTCTTTAAAATCAATGATGACATGCCCCTTGTCTATCCTCAGCTTATCCAACATGACCAACAAGAACCACTCACATTGGATTGTTTTCAAAATGACGAAGCAATTGCAGAATTCCTTGGACTATGGGAAGGCATAGCACAAGGTGATCATAAGGCAGGATTTACAATTGATCTAGATTCCACAACATATTTTTGGGATTCAACTCCATCTTCCAATCATCAAAATGAAAAAAGAAAATAAAAAATAAAAAATAAAAAGAATGAGTCTTTGAGTGAAAACCGTAAGGCACTCTCTGATCATGAAAAGTAAAAATAAAAGACGTACCTACGAGTGAAAACCTCTTTGAGGTGCCCAAAGGTGGAAGATTGGACATACCCCTATCAAGTTAGGATAAATCAACATTGCTTGTGGAAATGACTGAAGAGATAAATTTGGGTACACCTGACAACCCTAAAGTCATTCATTTTGCTACTTCTCTATCAAAATAGGAAAAGATAGATTTTGTCAATTTCTTTCTTGAGAACAAGATCAGTTTTGCATGGTCCTATGTAGATATGCCTGGCCTTGATCCATAATTAGTCCTTCATCACTTGCCATTAAAAGCAAATGCCAAGCCTATCAAATAGAAACTCAGAAAGATGCATCCCCAAGTGGCTCTCTTGGTCAAGGTAGAACTAAAAAAATTACTAGACGTAGGCTTTATCAGACCCATTGATTATGCAGATTGGATTTCAAATTTGGTACCAGTTAGCAAAGTAACTGGGGGCATCAGAATCTATACGGATTTTAGGGATCTCAATAAAGCATGACCGAAAGATGATTTTCCACTACCAAATATAGACATCATAGTTGACATAACTGCTGGATATGAGATGCTCTCATTGATGGATGGTTTCTCCGGCTACAATAAAATTCACATTGCTCCTGAAGATCAACATAAGATAACATTCACATGTGCTTAGGGTACCTACTATTGGAATGTGATGCCCTTTGGTCTTAAAAATGCTAGCACAACATATCAAAGAGCTATGACGACAATTTTCCATGATTTCATGCATACTTTGATGGAAGACTATGTTGATGACTTATTATGCAAATCTGTCACAAGAGATAGTCATCTAGCCATCCTTGGCCCAATCTTTGATCGAATGGAGACCTACAAGCTTAGACTCAATCTAAAGAAGTGTGTCTTTGGTGTCACAGCCGACAAATTACTAGGGTACATTATTTCTCACAGAGGCATCAAAGTTGACCCTGCCAAGGTTAAAGCAATAATGGATATGCCTCCTCCTTCCAATCTCCATCAACTAAGAAGTCTGGAAGGAAAGCTACAGTCAATCTGCCGGTTTATAGGTTAATTAGTAGACAAATGTCATCCCTTCCAACATTTATTGCATAAAGGTGTCACTTTTAAATGGACTGAGCAATGTCAATCAACATTTCAAACTCTCAAGGATTATCTATTGTTGCCACCTATTTTGATGCCTCCTATAGATGGAAAGCCATTCATATTGTATATTTCTGCCATTGAAATGACACTGGGAGTTCTCTTAGCCCAACAGGATGAGAAAGGCAAAGAATGGGCTATTTATTATATCAGCTGGACACTAGTAGGCTATGAGTTGAATTATTCCACTATTGAATGGGCATGCTTAGCAGTGGTATTTGCAACATAGAAGCTTCGACACTATATGTTAAATCATCAGACATTGTTAGTTGCAAAAATTGATCCTTTGAAGTACTTGCTTAGTAGGGCAGCATTGACAGGTCGCCTAGCAAAGTGGGTTATGATCCTCAGTGAGTTTGATATTGTGTACATGGAGTGAAAGGTGATAAAAGGACAAGTCATAGTGGATCAACTTGCAGAGGCTCCTATTTATGATGATCATCCCATGTTGACAGATTTTTCAGATGAATCAATCTTTGTTGTCACATCTTCTAATGAATGGAAGTTATATTTTGATGGATCTCATACAAAGTTTGAGTCCAGAGCAGGTATATTGTTTGTCACCCCTCAAGGTGATGCTATTCCTAAATCTTACAGAATAACTTTCCATTGTACCAGTAACATTGCCGAATATGAAGCTCTAGTCATAGGACTCTGAGTAGTGGTCCACTGGAATATCACACATTTGCAAGTCTCTAGAGATTCTCTGTTAGTCATCCGTTAGGTGAATGATGACTATGAAACAGAAGATGAAAAGGTTATTCCTTACAAACACATGGTAGATTTCTTCAAGATAAAGTTTATGGCTATCCATTTCAGTTAAGTTCCCAGAATTCAAAACAAGTCGGTAGATGCAATGGCCACTATTGCTTCCATGATAAATCTGCCCCACAATACGGACAGATGTGAATTTTGGTTGAACAGTTGCTTGTCCCTTCTTTTGAAATTTTGAGAGTAGATGTGATGTGTGTTCTTGTTGGTCCTGATTCCCCGTGGTACAATGACATCTATCAATATTTGAAATCCCAAACCTTACCACTTAATCTTTCATCTAACCAAAGCTGAGCCTTCATCCGATAGATAGCCAAATATGTCATCATTGCCGACACCCTTTACCATCATTCCTTTGACCATACCCTCCTTAGGTGTTTGGATTCTGATGAAGCACAAATGGCTTTACGCGAGGTTCACGATGGTATATGTGGGGGCCATTTCAATGGTCTGAGCTTAGCCAAAAAGTTGGTTTGTGCTGGGTATTATTGGTCCACTCTGGAAAAAGATGTTCATGATTTTGTCAAGTGCTAAAAATGCAAAATCCATGGAAATTACATTCATGCACCAGCTCAAGAGCTTCATTCTATCATATCTCTGTGGCCTTTTTCTCAATGGGGATTGGATCTTATTGACAAGATTCACTCGACATCTGCAAATGGACACAAGTTTATCGTTACAGCCACAGAGTATTTTACAAAGTGGATTGAGTCTATCCCCATGACCTATATCACTAGTGTACAAATTTCAAAATTCCTATTGAATTATATCATATGCAGATATGGGGTTCCCCTTGCCATAGTCATAGATAATGGCCGTCCCTTCAAGAACAAAGATGTCAAGGAACTCTGTGAAAAGTTTCACATTCAACACCATTTTTCAAGTCCCTACTATCCACAGGGTAATGGTCAAGCTGAAGCATCAAATAAAACCATTATCAAGATCCTGAAAAAGGTTGTCAATGATGTTGGTTGAGATTGACATGTACAGTTGAATCCAACACTATGGGCTTATCGCACTTCTATCCACACACCTACTGGCGCAACACCTTATTCCTTGGTGTATGGTGTGGAAGCCATTTTACCCTTGGAAGTGGAGATTCCTTCTTTGCATGTTTCCTTGCAACATCTGATTGATGATGAGATGCATAGAGTCTCTCGGTTGCATCAGCTTGAGATGTTAGATGAGAAACGTCAAACAGCCCTGACACATTTGCAAGCATATCAAAACCATCTCCGTCGCTCTTATAATAAGAAGGTCAAAGGGCGACACTTCGAAGTGGGAAATCTGGTTTTAAAGGCAAACCCTGAGAATAGACAATCTACTGACATCATCAAAGGCAAGTTTGAACCTAATTGGGTTGGGCTTTTCATAGTTACTGCAACCTATGGCTCGGGGGCATATCAGCTTGCCACCCTAAAAGGTGAACCTTTGTCAAATCCAGTCAATAGTATGCACCTTCGCAAGTACTAGGCATAATTTTCTATTAGTAGTTCTTCAAATATGATCTTGAAAAAAATACAAAAAAATAAAAAAAGTGAAAAAAAATATATATATATAATAAAAAAGTGAAAAAAGTGAGAAAAAAAGAAACAGAACAAAAAAAAAGTAAAGACAAATGATTCACCCTCTAGTGAAAACCTAGCAAACAGGCGCTTTGGGCAAGTACCATGGTGAAAACCTGGCATACAAGCACCATGTGTAAAAAGATCATTGCTTCGTCATCTATCATGACCTCTAGCTATGCTTTCTCTTTGCAGGTTTATTGCGTCTATCCTTGTCCTGACCTAATGTTCTGTTCCAGGCTTGTGATTGGTCAACATCATTGTCTTGCATACTCCAGTTTCTTGTGCATATGTTTCGGTCCTGGTCTCTATATATGTCTTTCAGATGTGCATTGGGTGTGTGCTCCTTGTCATGATCAATCAATGGAACTTTCGAATTGCAAAATGTCCTGAAATAATCCAAAAAAATTGAAAAATGTCCTGAAATAAACCCCTAAAAAGTCAAATAAAGTCCTGACAAAACAAAACAAAAAAGTATCCCCTCTGTGCATAGACAGATCGCTGAGCACACATCCAATGACACACAATCACACACTGTGCTTTAATGAAATCACACATTAATAGATGAACTTTTTCAATCAAACCAGACATTCAAACTGATTAAAATTGTCATATCAATCAATCAACATTCATCTCATTTGTCCTTCTCACTATTATCATGGGTCTTATATAGGGTGTGGTATACTCAAAACTAGACTGTGTCCTATCTTAGATGGGGTTCCGCATGTCCTGAAACCAGACAACATGATCGTCTTATCAATGCTTTCAACTTTTGACAATGAAGATCAGGATGTTTGTTTGACTTGTTGGAATTAGCGAGTCTTATCATTTATTGATTTATCTTTGATCATGTTCCTATGTTGTTCGATGATGTCACTGAGTGATTTAGAGTGACCGGGATGGTTCATGGTCCCTTTCTTTTTTTGTTGTGATTACTGTTTGGGAATGTTTGTCACAAACTGGGGCAACTATATCATTGGGTGTCTGTGATAAGTATGTTCGCTTTGAGAATGCCGCACATACCTCGACCCTTGATGTATGCACCCTAGGATGCTTCACTCATTCCTTGTGTGTGATGTGTCTATATTTTGTAAAAAGGGTTGCATTTTAGCTCTGGCCTTCAATGCCATGATGCTATGCATCCATTTTGCTACATTAAATAAAGGTTCTCACCTACAAAGTGCATTAGTGAAAGCAAGTTTTTCTTCGTCTCTAACTGTCCTCTATCTCATTTCTTCTTACTAACATTTCTTCCATCAGTTTGGGTAGTCAGTTTGGTCTAGTTCTCTGATCTCCAAAAATATTAGCTACATCCTACATTCATTGATTAGTACATTTGCCTTTTATCAAGCCGATATCAAGCATTTTATCCATTTCATATTAAAAATGCATCAAAAAACACAGAAAAATGTATCCATACATGTCCACAATACATAGTGCATAAGCCATCCATACATAGAAAGTAAACATCAACCATAAGCCATAATGCATTGTATCCCATCATATAGATGCATATCATATCATTTATCAAAATAATATCGGAGTACAAAATTGGACTGTCTGTCCTAAGTATGGCCCGCAGGCTGACTACATAAATGTCAAACTACATATGTCTCTATCAATAAGGAGCATGTGCCTCTATTACTGGGTGCTCCCTCTATCCTCCTCCTCCCTACCATGTCTCAAGGATGATGTCCCTCCTGTCCCAGGTCCTAGCTGTGGTGGTCTCATAGGTCCACTCACCCCCATGCTGCTCACTGACCTTCGAGAACATGGCCTGCTCTCTGTCCTCGATCGTGTCCGATATGACGCTGCTCTCTGCTCTAGTGGAACTGCATTCTTATATAGTGTCCTCTAATTTTATATCTCCTCTTTTTTCTCTACCAACATCTGTGCCATCTCATGTGCATTGGCATCCCTAAGCGATCCAATGTACTCGGTGACTCTCTGCTCTTCTTGCTGTGCTTGGGCTATTGGTATATCTCGAGTTGTTATATGTCTAGCTAGCTCCACTCTAAATTGATCTTTCTTTGTACTCAAGATAGCATTCTATCTCTCTAATGTTGCAATGTGATCATGCTGACTCGCTATGGTAGCCCTACATATCTCCATCTCTTCTATGCTAGCTATCTCCAGCTCTATGGGTATATCCTACAATGACTCCTAATCAGCTGAATCTGGCTCATAATCTTCATCCTCATCATCTTCATCCTCGTCATCCCCCTCATCCTCTCCATCCTTGTCCTCCTCTCTATCCTCATCATCTGCCTCCTCTCCAGCAAGTGGGAAGTCCTCCTGTCTCCTAGGTACTAGAATATCAGGATCTGTCAATGGCACTGGCTGTTGTTGTGCAAACCATCGCTCATACTCCTCTATCATCCCGAAGTCCACCACATCTGATCTCCAATCCCACTATCTCTACTGTAGCTATGTGAAGTTAGCATATGCTATGTGTGGCTGAATCATCCTCCCCCACTGACTCATCTCTCTAGGAGATCGGGCAAAGTGTGCAGTCCCTCTAGGTACATCCTGCCTCTCTCCAAATAGTCGTCTGACTCTCTCTGGTAGGTACATCTCAATCACTCTCTAGCGATTCATTGGTCGCCCAATCAGGTACCTCTCTTGTCTGCAATATAGTAGCTCATCACTATCATCTGACCATCCAGGGCAATCAAGATATGGCCTCCATGTGAACTCTCTCAATCTATCTAGCTCATGTCGCCAATACAGTATGTATTCGAAAGGACCCTGTCTCCATGCTCCCCCATAGTAGTATACATATGGTCAGTGTGGTACTACCTGTCTCTCTATAATTGGTTGACATATGGCTATGTGCTCAAATGCCCATACCTGTAGTAGTGTGACCCCACAACTCAAAGTCTAAACCCCCTGATATGCTATCTGATGCAGCTAAAAATATAGCATAGCAAGCACACATTTTCCCCATGCATATACAGTCCCCTCTATTGCCATCCACTCTAGCACTCTTCTCCATCCAATAGGGAATCCATGTCATCATCTGTCTCTTGCTAATAGGCATGCTATCACCACTACTATCACTACATATCGTTGATCATACTCTGATGCCATGGTCTCCCAACCAATCTCCCTCTCTACAATATCAAGGTCCTCTGCATCACACTCAAATAATCTGCACAATGCATCTCTCCCTATCGCTAGATTATACTCTATCATCTCCCCATGGATTAGAATGTGGAGGATATGCCATACATGCTCTAGTGTCATTGTCGCCTCTCCAGTCGCCAGGTGGAACGAGGAAGTCTCTGAATGCCATCGCTCTACCAATGCGGTGAACAGTCCTGTGTTTGCCCTAATCTTGGGCATGATGTGATATAGTATAAACCAAGTCCTGCTAATGTATCTCTATCCATGCTCTTGAGTCTATGTCGTAACATGAAGCAGTCAGGTTGGTTCTCCCGTGTGATCAATGGATACTGTCGACTCTGCATCACAATTGGGGCACATTTTATCAGTTTTAGGGTTTTCTCCTATGGGCCACATTTCCTTGTTTCATGTCCAAATTAGGGTGTTTCTAATCTATTTTGACCTATCCTACCCTTATCCCCCTTTTCAGATCATTTGCATGCTATTTTTTATCATATTTGGGTTCCCAGTGCACAACTGCGCCTGTGTGCTATGTCCTGCACCTGTGTTGCATCAACTTGCACCTGTGTACCCTACACAAGTGCAGGATGCACCCACACAGGCGCAAAAGTCACTTTCTTCATTCCCTGTGGGCACCGTAATGTCCTGCAAGCAAGTCAAATTCATGAAATTGACAATTTGGGTTTTTTAGATACATACCGCTGCTCCCACATCGTCCGGTCATCTGTACATGTGTCCATGTTCCCTGAGGTGATCTACCATTGGAATGTTCATCATCTCTCTGCAAGCATCCTTTTCCAGAGCAACAAATTCTCCTCTTTGGCTAGTGCAAATGAGCTCTTTTCACTCTCTTTGTCTCATTTATAGCTCTTTGTCAGTGCATAGATGGATGTGCACCCTCTCCATCTTATGCTGGTCATGATCTTTTGCACCTTCAATTGCTTGTCATTTGTGTATCCGATCCCCGATTTTCAGTCTGTTTGTTCCTATCATTTTCTATCATTCTTATCGATCAATTGGCCTCTTTTCTAGATGTTTCCGACTAATTCCTCGAGGGGGCATGCATATGTCATTGTTATTGTCTGGGGAATTTTCATTATTGTTCTTTGAAACAACGCTTAAAATTGCATTGTCTAAAAGAGGGGCAAAATGTAGATGTCTAAAAATGGTCAACGCTTGTGGAATCATACTTTAACATTTGCGCATTGCCTTATTTTAGGGTTTTTGTGTCGCATTAACATTTCTCCTATGTTGCACATGTGGTCTTTATCATTTGCGAGCATCGAGTCCTTCTTCTGCATTCTTCATTTGTCTCGCTTTCAAATTTGGTCTTGTCGATAATAATCTTCAGTCATGATTTCGGTCAGTCTTATCCTGTCGTATCAATGTGTGTGTTCATTTGTCATCATTCTAGACATCGTCAATCCTACTCGATGATAGAATTAGGGTTTTTTCCTCTTCTCAATCTTGCATCGATCATCTTGTGATCGATTCACCATCGATCCTTGTCAAATCTCGTCAATTTTGTGATCGATTTGTCATCGATCGTTGTCCTTGTCAATCTCATCAATTTTGCGATCGATTTGTCACCGATCATCGTCCTTTTCAATCTTGTCATTTTGTGATTGATTTGTCATCGATCTTCATCCTTCTCAATCATGTCAATTGGGATCAATTAGTCATTGATTCCCTGTCAATTGGTGCATTTATCAATCTTGGTCAATTTGTCAACCAATCTCAATCATTTATCAGCATTGGTCTTTTATCAACTCAGAATCATGATCAAATCAATCTTACATCAAGACCTAATTGTCGTCCTTGCATTTCTAATTCATCTTCTAGGGTTTCATGATTTATTCATTTAACCTTGCTTGTCATTTCTCCCTCTAGGTTAAATGATTTATCTATCCTAAGTCTTCTTGTCGCAACTAAATGTTTATTTAATTGGCTAACTAATTCCTCCTCATCATTATTAATTAATTTACCTAATTTGCATCAATTTCCTCATTTCCAAGTCATTATTTCTAACTTAATTTTATAATTTCTCCTAAATTCCTAAATGTCTATTTCTATTTCAAATTCTTGTCATAATCCTTGCATAGCAATTTGTCATAAATTGTCATAAATTTTCATAAATCCTTGCATAGCAATTTGTCATACACTTGTCATAATTTTCCTTTTCTTGATTTGAATTTCCATTCAAATCACTTTCATACTAATCTGGTACTTTCATGCTAATCTGGTCTTTTCTCCAATTTGTCTATAAATTGGATGAATTTCTTCAATCAAAGGGTCAAATAATCACGCTTCTAGTACCCTTATGCTGTCGTCTCGTCTTGTCAATCTTGCTTTCATATTATACTTATGCACTTGAAGGTGAGATCCACAAAACAAAGTAATTTGAAGGAGAAAGAAGGACAATGGAGATTTCTGGAGGAGATATTCACATTTGTGAAGGTTTGCATTTGAATTGAATGTCTTGTTTTTTATGCATCTCTATTGAATGTAATTAGGATTTGTCATTGCAATTGAGTTTTCATGATTGAGCTAGCTTAAATATCTACTTGCTTTGATGATTTCCAGATTCCTATCTATAAGACTAGTCGAAGCTCTTGCAAATATTTTGTCCGATTGCAGATTTCTTAGTCCAACTTGACAATCTACAATTGATAATGATGGACCATTTTCCCATATGTAGTAAATGAATCATATGGCATCTTGAATTTGCTGATGTATGCTTGGAACTCCGATTGGAGTTTATCTTTCTGATTAAGCACATCATCAAAAAATAGATGTGGTTGGCAGATTTTACTCAACAATAATTTTCCCTCATCCATAGCACCACTGAGATCCTTCTGCTGCTTGAAAAGTTCTGACCAGAGCTCATTCAGTTTCTTAAATAAGGTGGTGTTAATTGCCTTTTCATGATTCTTCTTTGCAGTGGCTACAACAACATCTTCCAAGCATTGTACTTGGTCCTCTACTATAGTGCAAAGGAGTTTCAGCTTGGATAGAGAGAAATCGGTACTGGGGAGGTTAGTACTAGGAATTAGACTGGTAAGGGTGTCAGCGACAATTTGTATGACATCCATTTCCTTCATCCTTTGCAACTCTTCTAGTCTTTCTTGTGCCAATTTGATGCCTCGCACCAACTCAGACTCATCTGATGATTGAAGGTCAATCGGACTGGTGGTGTCAACCGGTTTGGCTTGACCACTTGTTGCCTTGGGAGCCTCTGCTTGTTTGGTTTTCTCTGCTTGCTTCTCCTCTGCTGCACTTTTCTTTTCCTCGCCTTTCTTCTTTTGCTCCTCTTCTTGTTTCTTCTTCAGTTCTTCCTTCCTCTTGTCTTCTTCCTACTTTTTCTTTTCTTCCTCCTTTTTCTCCTCTTCTTTCCTCTTCTCCTCTTCTTTTCTCTTCTCCTCTTCTTTTCTCTTCTCTTCTTCTTGATTCCTCTTCTCCTCCTCTTTCTTTTTCTCTTCCTCTTTCTTTTTCTCTTCCTCTTTCCTCTTGTCTTCCTCTTTATTTTTCTCTTCCTCTTTTCTCTTGTCTTCTTCTCTCTTTTTCTCTCCCTCTTTCCTCTTGTCTTCCTCTTTCTTTATCTCTTCCTCTTTCTTGATTTGTTCTTTTTCCTACTTCTCTTTTTTAGCTTTTTCTTTGTCTAGTTTCTCCTTCTCTGTGTCTGAAGTGACATCCTCAACATCTAATGCATCCACATCAATGGGATCATTTTTCTCTATCATTCTTTCCCCTTCACTATCAAATGCTTCATTCAGTTTGCCTGATGTTAGTTCAGGTGTTTGTTCAGCCTTCAGATTTGCCTCAGACACTTGGTGTAACTAGACAACAACTTTGGCATGTAAATGTGTGTCCTTCTCCACTTTAGAAGCTTTACCTTCTAGTAGCCCAAGTCTTCTTCTTCTCATGAAGAAGAGGCCTTTATTCATATCCTTTATCACAAATAATTTAGAATTAGAGGCATCGGGAAAGTATTGTGAAAAGACTCTCTCCCTTATTTCCTCTTCCTTTTCAATGACAATGCACCATTTGTTATCTAAAGAATTGTATAAAGAATCTGGTGTGACCGATCTGATTTCAGATGGTGACCAGTCATTGACACACATATATCTAATAATCTCTTGTTCTACTTCATCTTTCTCACTATGAGAAAAATCATCAAAATATTCTTTTAAATCATCAAGCACCTTCCTCTTAACATTATTTAAAGTCCTTTGAGAATGTGTCATTAGCTTATAAGAGGAAATATCTATATTTACCAGTGCAGAGGTTGCAGGTGCATTACCGGTAGAGTTTTCCTTCTTGCTTGATTGCCTGGTTTTCTTTAGTTGTACTTCCGGTTCAGTATCCTCTGACTGCAGTGAGCTATTTTTGGTTTTCTGCTTCCTCTCAAAGACTTTAGCAGGAACAACCTTCATCTTCTTCTAAGCAGGTGACTGCTTGGTCACTTTTGGACTGGCTGAGGTAACCAATGCTGATACCAATGGCACTGCCTTTCCCTTTTTATATGGAGTATCTTCAACCGGTGTTACCCTCTCTAAGTAGGTGCTGGTTCTCTTTTTCTTGGCATCTAATGGTGAGGCAAGCAAGGTAGAGGCATACCTGATCAACGTATCATACATTACTTCATACCCCATTGGTTCAACTGCTTTCTTTCTCGGTTCCAGTGCTTCCATTATGCATTCATCTACCTTTATGGTGAAGCAAATGTCATCTTCATATTTCTTCACAATATCACCAGATATCCTCATTCTTTGGCTCATTTTCCGCTTGAATTCATCAAAATATTTATTAAGAACCTTAGGATATCCGGTTCCCATTGCTTGAAGACTTTTTGTAATTTACTTGGAGACTGGTTGGTCAGCAGACCATTGAACATCACCTACTAGAAGGAAATAGCCTTGAAAGTAGAAAAATAGGCCGACCAAAAGTTGTCGAAACCTGAACCTTAGAGCATTATCCCTTTTAATGGACTTTAGGTTTAGTAGCAATTGCTTTTGAAAATAAGTACACAAATCAAATAAGGCATCTTCCTTAATCATTCTGTAGGTGGCATTCACTATAGCAATAGGGACAGAGTTCATTCTGCTGGCATAAATCCTTGCATAGCAATTTGTCATACACTTGTCATAATTTTTCTATTTTTGATTTGAATTTCCATTCAAATCACTTTCATGCTAATCTGGTCTTTTCTCCAATTTGTCTATAAATTGGATGAATTTCTTCAATCAAAGGGTTAAATCAGTCATGCTTCTAGTACCCTTATGTTGTCGTCTCGTCTTGTCAATCTTACTTTCATATTATACTTATGCATTTGAAGGTGAGATCTACAAAACAAAGTAATTTGAAGGAGAAAGGACAATGGAGATTTCTGGAGGAGATATTCACATTTGTGATGGTTTGCATTTGAATTGAATGTCTTGTTTTTTATGCATCTCTATTGAATGTAATTAGGATTTGTCATTGCAATTGAGTTTTCATGATTGAGCTAGCTTAAATATCTACTTGCTTTGATGATTTCCAGATTCCTATCTACAAGACCAGTCGAAGCTCCTACAAATATTTTGTCTGATTGCAGATTTTTTATTCCACCTTGACAATCTACAACTGATTATGGTGGACCATTTTCCCATATGTAGTAAATGAATCATATGGCATCTTGAAGTTGGTGATGTATTCTTGGAACTCTGATTGGAGTTTATCTTTCTACTTAAGCACATCATCAGAAAATAGATGTGGTTGGCAGATTTTACTCAACAATAATTTTCCCTCATCCATAGCACCACTGAGATCCTTCTGCTGCTTGAAAAGTCATGACCAGAACTCATTCAGTTTCTTGACTAAGGTGGTGTTAATTGCTTTTTCATGATTCTTCTTTGTAGTGGCTACAACAACATCTTCCAAGCATTGTACTTGGTCCTCTACTATAGTACAAAGTAGTTTCAGCTTGGATAGAGAGAAATCGGTACTGGGGAGGTTACTACTGGGAATTAGACTGGTAAGGGTGTCAATGAGAGTTTGTATGACATCCATTTCCTTCATCCTTTGCAACTCTTCTAGTCTTTCTTGTGCCAATTTGATGCCTCACAGCAACTCAGACTCATCTGATGATTGAAGGTCAATTGGACTTGTGGTGTCAACCGGTTTGGCTTGACCACCTGTTGCCTTGGGAGTCTCCACTTGTTTGGTTTTCTCTGCTTCCCTCTGCTCTGCTATTGTTTTCTTTTCCTCTTCTTTCTTCTTTTGCTCCTCTTCTTGTTTCTTCTTCAGTTCTTCCTTCCTCTTGTCTTCTTCCTACTTTTTCTTTTCTTTCTCCTTTTTCTCCTCTTCTTTCCTCTTCTCCTCTTCTTTTCTCTTCTCTTCTTCTTGTTTCCTCTTCTCCTCCTCTTTCTTTTTCTCTTCCTCTTTCTTTTTCTCTTCCTCTTTCCTCTTGTCTTCATCTTTATTTTTCTCTTCCTCTTTCCTCTTGTCTTCTTCTATCTTTTTCTCTCCCTCTTTTCTGTTGTCTTCCTCTTTCTTTATCTCTTCCTCTTTCTTGATTTGTTCTTTTTCCTGCTTCTCTTTTTTAGCTTTTTCTTTGTCTAGTTTCTCCTTCTCTATGTCTGAAGTGACATCCTCAACATCTAATGCATCCACATCAATGGGATCATTTTTCTCTATCATTCTTTCCCCTTCACTGTCAAATGCTTCATTCGGTTTGCCTGATGTTAGATCAGGTGTTTGTTCAGCCTTCAGATTTGCCTCAAACACTTGGTGTAACTAGACAACAACTTTGGCATGTAAATGTGTGTCCTTCTCCACTTTAGAAGCTTTACCTTCTAGTAGCCCAAGTCTTCTTCTTCTCATGAAGAAGAAGCCTTTATTCATATTCTTTATCAAAAATAATTTAGAATGAGAGGCATCGGGAAACTATCGTGCAAAGACTCTCTCCCTTATTTCCTATTCATTTTCAATGACAATGAGCCATTTGTTATCTAAAGAATTGTATAAAGAATCTAGTGTGACCGATCTGATTTCAGATGGTGACCGATCATTGACACACATATATCTAATAACCTCTTGTTCTACTTCATCTTTCTCACTATCAGAAAAATCATCAAAATATTCTTTTAAATCATCAAGCACCTTGCTCTTAACATTCTTTAAAGTCCTTTGACAATGTGTCATCAGCTTATAAGAGGAAATATCTATATTTACCGGTGCAGAGGTTGCAGGTGTATTACCGGTAGTGTTTTCCTTCATGCTTGATTGCCTGGTTTTCTTTAGTTGTACTTCTGGTTCAGTATCCTCTGAGTCCGGTGAGCTATTTTTGGTTTTCTGCTTCCTCTCAAAGACTTTAGCAGGAACAACCTTTGTCTTCTTCTAAGTCGGTGACTACTTGGTCACTTTTGGACTAGCTAAGGTAACCAATGCTGATACCAATGGCACTACCTTTCCCTTTTTATAGGTAGGATCTTCAACCGGTGTTACCCTCTCTAAGTAGGTGCTGGTTCTCTTTTTCTTGGCATCTAATGGTGAGGCAAGCAAGGTAGAGGGATACCTGATCAACGTATCATACATTACTTCATACCCCATTGGTTCAACAGCTTCCTTTCTTGGTTCCACTACTTCCATTATGCATTCATCTACATTTATGGTGAAGCAAATGTCATCTTCATACTTCTTCACAATATCACTAGATATCCTCATTCTTTGGCTCATTATCCGCTTGAATTCATCAAAATATTTATTAAGAACCTCACGATATCTGGTTGCCATTGCTTGAAGACTTTTCCTAATTTACTTTGAGACTAGTTGGTCGACAGACCATTGAACATCACCTACTCCAAGGAAATAGCCTTGAAAGTAGAAAAATAGGCCGACCAAAAGTTGTCCAAACCTAAACCTTAGAGCATTATCCCATTTAATGGACTTTAGGTTTAGTAGCAATTGATTTTGAAAATAAGTACACAAATCAAATGAGGCATCTTCCTTAATCATTCTGTAGGCAACATTCACTATAGCAGTAGGGACAGAGTTCATTCTGCTGGCATAAATCCTTGCATAGCAATTTGTCATACACTTGTCATAATTTTTTTATTCTTGATTTGAATTTCCATTCGAATCACTTTCATGCTAATCTGGAGTTTTCTCCAATTTGTCTATAAATTCGATGAATTTCTTCAATCAAAGGGTCGAATCAATCATGCTTCTAGTACCCTTATGCTATTGTCTCGTCTTGTCAATCTTGCTTTCATATTTTACTTATGCACTTGAAGGTGAGATCCACAAAACAAAGTAATTTGAAGGAGAAAGAAGGACAATGGAGATTTCTGGAGGAGATATTCACATTTGTGATGGTTTGCATTTGAATTGAATGTCTTGTTTTTTAAGCATCTCTATTGAATGTAATTATGATTTGTCATTGCAATCGAGTTTTCGTGATTGACGTAGCTTAAATATCTACTTGCTTTGATGATTTCTAGATTCCTATCTACAAGACCAGTCGAAGCTCCTACAAATATTTTGTCTGATTGCAGATTTTTTATTCCACCTTGACAATTTACAACTGATAATGGTGGACCATTTTCCCATATTTAGTAAATGAATCATATGGCATCTTGAAGTTGTTGATGTATTCTTGGATCTCTAATTGGAGTTTATCTTTCTACTTAAGCACATCATCAGAAAATAGATGTGGTTGGCAGATTTTACTCAACAATAATTTTCCCTCATCCATAGCACCACTGAGGTCCTTTTGCTGCTTGAAAAGTCGTGACTAGAGCTCATTCAGTTTCTTGACTAAGGTGGTGTTAATTGCCTTTTCATGATTCTTCTTTGCAGTGGCTACAACAACATCTTCCAAGCATTGTACTTGGTCCTCTACTATAGTACAAAGGAGTTTCAGCTTGGATAGAGAGAAATCGGTACTGGGGAGGTTAGTACTGCGAATTAGACTGGTAAGGGTGTCAACGAGAATTTGTATGACATCCATTTCCTTCATCCTTTGCAACTCTTCTAGTCTTTCTTGTGCCAATTTGATGCCTCGCAGCAACTCAGACTCATCTGATGATTGAAGGTCAATCAGACTGGTGGTGTCAACCGGTTTGCCTTGACCAACTGTTGCCTTGGGAGTCTCTGCTTGTTTGGTTTTCTCTGCTTCCTTCTCCTCTGCTGCTCTTTTCTTTTCCTCTTCTTTCTTCTTTTTCTCCTCTTCTTGTTTCTTCTTTAGTTCTTCCTTCCTCTTGTCTTCTTCCTACCTTTTCTTTTCTTCCTCCTTTTTCTCCTCTTCTTTCCTCTTCTCCTCTTCTTTTCTCTTCTCCTCTTCTTTTCTCTTCTCTTCTTCTTGTTTCCTCTTCTCCTCCTCTTTCTTTTTCTCTTCCTCTTTCTTTTTCTCCTCCTCTTTATTTTTCTCTTCCTCTTTCTTCTTGTCTTCTTCTCTCTTTTTCTCTCCCTCTTTCCTCTTGTCTTCCTCTTTCTTCATCTCTTCCTCTTTCTTGATTTGTTGTTTTTCCTGCTTCTCTTTTTTATCTTTTTCTTTGTCTAGTTTCTCCTTCTTTGTGTCTGAAGTGACATCCTCAACATCTAATGCATCCATATCAATGGGATCATTTTGCTCTATCATTCTTTCCGCTTCACTGTCAAATGCTTCATTCAGTTTGCCTGATGTTAGATTAGGTGTTTGTTCAGCCTTCAGATTTGCCTCAGACACTTGGTGTGACTAGACAACAACTTTGGCATGTAAATGTGTGTCCTTATCCACTTTAGAAGCTTTACCTTCCAGTAGCCCAAGTCTTCTTCTTGTCATGAAGAAGAGGCCTTTATTCATATCTTTTATCACAAATAATTTAGAATTAGAGGCATCGGGAAAGTATTGTGCAAAGACTCTCTCCCTTATTTCCTGTTCCTTTTCAATGACAATGCGCCATTCGTTATCTAAAGAATTGTATAAAGAATTTGGTGTGGCCGATCTAATTTCAGATGGTGACTAGTCATTGACACACATATATCTAATAACCTCTTGTTCTACTTCATCTTTCTCACTATCAGAAAAATCATCAAAATATTCTTTTAAATCATCAAGGACCTTCCTCTTAAGATTCTTTAAAGTCCTTTGACAATGTGTCATCAGCTTATAAGAGGAAATATCTATATTTACCAGTGCAGAGGTTGCAGGTGCATTATAGGTAGAGTTTTCGTTCTTGCATGATTGCCTGGTTTTCTTTAGCTGTACTTCCAGTTCAGTATCCTTTGACTCCGGTAAGCTATTTTTGGTTTTCTGCTTCCTCTCAAAGACTTTAGCAGGAACAACCTTCGTCTTCTTCTAAGTAGGTGATTTCTTGGTCACTTTTGGACTGGCTAAGGTAACCAATGCTGATACCAATGGCACTACCTTTCCCTTTTTATATGTAGGATCTTCAACTGGTGTTACCCTATCTAAGTAGGAGCTGATTCTCTTTTTCTTGGTGTCTAATGGTGAGGTAAGCAAGGTAGAGGCATACCTGATCAACGTATCATACATTACTTCATACCGCATTGGTTCACCTACTTCCTTTCTTGGTTCCACTACTTCCAATATGCATTCATCTACCTTTATGGTGAAGCAAATGTCATCTTAATATTTCTTCACAATATCACCAGATATCCTCATTCTTTGGCTCATTTTCCGCTTGAATTCATAAAAATATTTATTAAGAACCTCAGGATATCCGGTTCCCATTGCTTGAAGACTTTCCCTAATTTGCTTGGAGACTAGTTGGTTAGCAGACCATTGAACATCACCTCCTCCAGGGAAATAGCCTTGAAAGTAGAAAAATAGGCCAACCAAAAGTTGTCCAAACCTGAACCTTAGTGCATTATCCTATTTAATGGACTTTAGGTTTAGTAGCAATTGCATTTGAAAATAGGTACACAAATCAAATGAGGCATCTTGTTTAATCATTCTGTAGGCGGCATTCACTATAGCAGTAGGGACAGAGTTCATTCTACTGGCATAAATCCTTGTATAGCAATTTGTCATACACTTGTCATAATTTTCCTATTCTTGATTTGAATTTCCATTTGAATAGCTTTCATGCTAATCTGGTGTTTTCTCCAATTTGTCTATAAATTGGATGAATTTCTTCAATCAAAGGGTCTCATCAATCACGCTTCTAGTACTCTTATGTTGTCGTCTCATCTTGTCAATCTTGCTTTCATATTATACTTATGCACTTGAAGGTGAGATCCACAAAACAAAGTAATTTGAAGGAGAAAGAAGGACAATGGAGATTTCTGGAGGACATATTCACATTTGTGATGGTTTGCATTTGAATTGAATGTCTTGTTTTTTATGCATCTCTATTGAATGTAATTAGGATTTGTCATTGCAATTGAGTTTTTTTGATTGAGCTAGCTTAAATATCTACTTGCTTTGATGATTTCCTGATTCGTATCTACAAGACCAGTCGAAGCTCCTGCAAATATTTTGTCTGATTGTAGATTTTTTATTCCACCTTGACAATCTACAACTGATAATGGTGGACCATTTTCCCATATGTAGTAAATGAATCATATGGCATCTTGAATTTGGTGATGTATTCTTGGAACTCTGATTGGAGTTTATCTTTCTACTTAAGCACATCATCACAAAATAGATGTGGTTGGCAGATTTTACTCAACAATAATTTTCCCTCATCCATAGCACCACTGAGATCCTTCTGCTTCTTGAAAAGTTGTGAGCAGAGCTCATTCATTTTCTTGACTAAGGTGGTGTTAATTGCCTTTTCATGATTCTTCTTTGTAGTGGCTACAACAACATCTTCCAAGCATTGTACTTGGTCCTCTACTATAGTGCAAAGGAGTTTCAGCTTGGATAGAGAGAAATCGGTACTGGGGAGGTTAGTACTGGGAATTAGACTGGTAAGGGTGTCAACGACAGTTTGTATGACATCCATTTCCTTCATCCTTTGCAACTCTTCTAGTATTTCTTGTGCCAATCTGATGCCTCATAGCAACTCAGACTCATCTGATGATTGAAGGTCAATTGGACTGGTGGTGTCAACTAGTTTGGCTTGACCACCTGTTGCCTTGGGAGTCTTCGCTTGTTTGGTTTTCTCTGCTTCCTTCTCCTCTGCTGCTCTTTTCTTTTCCTCTTCTTTCCTCTTTTGCTCCTCTTCTTCTTTCTTCTTTAGTTCTTCCTTCCTCTTGTCTTCTTCTTGCTTTTTCTTTTCTTCCTCCTTTTTCTCCTCTTCTTTCCTCTTCTCCTCTTCTTTTCTCTTCTCCTCTTCTTTTCTCTTCTCTTCTTCTTGTTTCCTCTTCTCCTCCTCTTTCTTTTTCTCTTCCTCTTTCTTTTTCTCTTCCTCTTTCCTCTTGTCTTCCTCTTTCTTTTTCTCTTCCTTTTTCCTCTTGTCTTCTTCTCTATTTTTCTCTCCCTCTTTCCTCTTGTCTTCCTCTTTCTTTATCTCTTCCTCTTTCTTGATTTGTTCTTTTTCCTACTTCTCTTTTTTATCTTTTTCTTTGTCTAGTTTCTCCTTCTCTATGTCCGAAGAGACATCCTCAACATCTAATGCATCTACATCAATGGTATCATTTTGCTCTATCATTCTTTCCCCTTCACTGTCAAATGCTTCATTCGATTGGCCTGATGTTAGATCAGGTGTTTGTTCAGCCTTCAGATTTGCCTCAGACACTTGGTGTAACTAGACAACAACTTTGGCATGTAAATGTGTGTCCTTCTCCACCTAAGAAGCTTTACCTTCCAATAGCCCAATTCTTCTTCTTCTCATGAAGAAGAGGCCTTTATTCATATCCTTTATCACAAATAATTTAGAATTAGAGGCATGGGGAAAATATTGTGCAAAGACTCTCTCCCTTATTTCCTATTCATTTTCAATGACAATGCGCCATTTGTTATCTAAAGAATTGTATAAAGAATCTGGTGTGACCGATTTGATTTCAGATGGCAACCGGTCATTGACAAACAAATATCTAATAACCTCTTGTTCTACTTCATCTTTCTCACTATCAGAAAAATCATCAAAATATTCTTTTAAATCATCAAGCACCTTCCTCTTAACATTCTTTAAAGTCCTTTGACAATGTGTCATCAGCTTATAAGAGGAAATATCTATATTTACTGGTGCAGAGGTTGTAGGTGCATTACCGGTAGATTTTTCCTTCTTGCTTGATTGCCTAGTTTTCTTTGGCTGTACTTCCGGTTCAGTATCCTCTGACTCGGGTGAGCTATTTTTGGTTTTCTGCTTCCTCTCAAAGACTTTAGCAGGAACAACCTTCGTCTTCTTCTAAGTAGGTGACTGGTTGGTCACTTTTAGACTAGTTGAGGTAACCAATGCTGATACCAATGGCACTACCTTTCCCTTTTTATATGTAGGATCTCCAACCGATGTTACCCTTGTAGCATAGGAAATAGGAAATCATCACAAGACAAGATAAACATAATAGCTCAATCACAAATGCATTAATTGCAATGAATCTATCCTAAGACACATTCAATAGAGACATGAAATAAAAACATTCAAAAGCAAAGACATATGCAAACCAATAGCAGATTTGAATGCTCCTTCATGCGGCTCCATTTTTCTTCTTTCCTCTTCAAATGGTTTGATTGTTGATCTCACCTACAAGTGCATACACACAATTGAAAGCAAGTAGACGGGATTTTTGATCAAGAGTACTAGAAGCGTAAATTCGATAGTCTGATTAAGGATTATTCTCATTATTAATTAAGGGTTGAAGAAATTCATCCAATTTATAGAAGAATTGGAGAGATGAGAAGATTAGCATGATTCAATTCAAATGGAAATTGCAAATCAATTATGTCAATTATGACAAATTATGACAAATTATGCACTTTCTATGCAAAATTTGTTGATTGATAATTTATGACAAATTATGACAACTTCTATGTCAAAATTGATTGATTGTCAATTATGACAAATTGACATGTCATTTCCATGAATTTAGGAGAGAAATAGGAGGAAATTGAAATTAGGAATTAGAAAAATTAGGAAATTGGGAAAATAGGAAATTAGGAAATTGAAGGAAATTAGAAATTAGGTAAATTAATTAATAATTTGTCATTTATTAATTAATTCACAAAGAGGAATAATTAGCCAATTAAATGAACATTTAATTGCAATGAGAAGACTTAGGATAAATAAACAATTTATTAATCCTAAAGGAAGAAATGAGACACACAAGGTTAAATGATTAAATCACGAAACCCTAGAAGATGAATTAGGTCTTGATGAAAGATAATTGACTCGATTATGATTTGATTTTGGATTGATAAATGACCAATGTGATAAATGATTTGATTGAGAAAATGTGCCAATTGATGAGGAACAATGACAAATTGATCCAAATTGACATGATTGAGAAGGACGACGATCGATGACAAATCGATCACAAAATGACAAGATTGAAAATGATAAAGATTGATGACAAATCGATAAGAGGACAAAACCCTAATTAGGATTGACGATGTCCAAAATGATAAGATTGATGATAAGATTAATAAGAGGACAAAACCCTAATTAGGATTGACGATGTCCAAAATGATAATAAATTAGCACGCACATTGATGCGATAGGATAAAATCAATCAAAATCATGATTGGATAGTGTTGTCGACAAGACCAAATTTGAAAGCGAGATAGAATGAAGAATGTAGAAGAATGACTCGATGCTCGCAAATGATAAAAACCAAGTGCGTGACATAGGAGAAATGTTAATGCGATGCAAAAACCTAAAATGAGGCAATGCACAAATGTTAAAGTATGACCTCGCAAGCGTTGACCATTTTTAGGTGTCTACATTTTGCCCCTCTTTGAGACAATGCGATTTTAAGCGTTGTTTCAAAGAACAATAATGAAAATGCCCCGGACATTGACAATGACATATGAAAATGCCCCAGAAAATAACAATGATATATGCATGCCCCCTCGAGGAATTGGCCGGAAACATGCAGAAAAGAGGCCAATTGATCGATAAAAATGATAGGATCGAACAGACGGACAATCGGAGATCGGATGCATGAAGGACAAGAAATTAAAGGTACACAAGACCATGACCAACATAACATGGAGAGGACGCACATCCATCTATGCAATGACAAAGAGCTTTAAATGAGACCAAGAGGTGGAAAATTGCTCATTTGCACTAGCTAAAGAGGAGGATTTGGTGCTCTGGACAAGGACACTTGTAGATAGATGGCAAACATTCCAATGGTGGATCACCTTAGGGAATGCATATGCACATTCAGATGACCAGACGACACAGGAGCAGCGGTATGGATCTCAAAAACCCATGTTTTCAATTTCATGAATTTTGATTACTTGCGGGACATTGCGGGGCCCACAGGGGATGCAGAAACTGACTTCTGCGCTTGTGTAGGGCGAATCCTATGCTTGTGTAGGGTCTTCTACGCTTGTGTAGGGAGACACAGGCGCAAGTTACCTGACACAGGCGCAGGTTCCTGGACACAGGCACAAGTGTGCATTGGAAACCCTAACTTTGGTCAAAATGGCATGCAAATGCTCCGGAAAGGGGGAACAAGGATAGGATAGGTCAAATGAGATGAAAAATACCTTGATTAGACATGAAAATGAGGAAATGCAACCCATAGGAGCAAACCCGAAAATTGACAAAATTTGCCCCAATTGTGATGCAGAGTCGACAGTATCCATTGATCACACGGGAGAACCGACCAGATTGCTTCATGCTACGACATAGACTCAGGAGCACGGACAGAGATACATTAGCAGGACTTGGCATATATTACATCACATACATGCTTGAGATTAGGGCAAACACAGGATTGCTTACCGCATTGGCAGAGCGATGGCATTCAGAGACCTCCTCATTCCATCTGGCGACTGGAGAGGCGACGGTGACACTGGAGGATGTATGGCATATCCTCCGCATTCTGATTCATGGAGAGATGATAGAATATGACCCAGTGATAGGGAGAGATGCATTGTGCAGATTGTTTGAGTGCGATGCAGATTATCTGGATATTGTCGAGAGGGAGATTGGCTGGGAGATGATGGCATCAGAGTATGATCAACGATATGTGGTGATAGTCGTGGTGATAGCATGTCTACTAGAAGGAGACAGACGAGGACATGGATTCCCTATTGGATGGGGAAGAGTACTGGAGCGGATGGCGACAGAGGGGACAGTGTATGCGTGGGGACCATGTGTACTAGCTATGCTATATTTTCAGCTACATCAGATAGAATATTAGGGAGTGCAGACTTTGAGCTGTGGAGTCACATTGCTACAGGTATGGGCATTTGAGCACATAGCCATATGTCGACCGATCATAGATAGACAGGTAGTACCACACCAACCATATGTGTATTGCTATGGGGGAGCACTGAGACAGGGTCCATTTGGATACATATTATACTGGCGACATGAGCTAGACAGACTGAGAGAGTTCACATGGAGGCCATATCTTGATTTCCTTGGATGGTCAGATGATAGTGATGAGCTACCATATTGTAGACAGGAGAGGTACCTGATTGGGCGACCAGTGAATCGCCAGAGAGTGATTGAGTTGTACCTGCCAGAGAGAGTCAGACGACAGTTTGGAGAGAGGCAGGATGTACCTAGGAGGACTGCACACTTTGCCTGATCTCACAGAGAGACGAGTCAGTGGGGGAGTATGATTCAGCCACACACAGCATATGCGGACTTCTCACAGCTACAACAGAGACAGTGGGATTGGAGATCAGATGTGGCAGACGCTGGGACAACAGATGAGTATGAGATATGGTTTGCACAACGACGGCCAGTGCCTTTGACTGATCCTGATATCCCAGTACCGAGGAGACAGGAGGACTTCCCACTCATAGGAGAGGAGGGAGATGATGAGGATGAGGAGGATGATGAGGATGATGAGGATGACGGGCATGGGGATGAGGATAGAGATGAGGATGGTGGGGATGAGGACAAAGATGAGGATGGGGAGCAGGAGGCATTACAGGACATACCCATAGAGCCAGGGACAGCTAGGACAGAGGAGATGGAGATATTTAGGGCTACCATAGCGAGTCAGTAGGACTATATTGCAACATTGGAGAGACAGAATGCCATCTTGAGGATGGAATGAGATACAACAATAGCTCAGGCACACCGAGAGGGACAAAGAGTCACTGAGTTCATTGGGTCGATTGGGGGTGCCAGTGCATGGGAGATGGCACAGATGCTGGTAGAGACCGGAGAGGAGAGATTGTATTGGAGGACACTATACGAGAGTGCAGTTCGACCAGAGCGGAGAGCACCTTCATCGACAATTATGACAAATTGACATGTCATTTCCATGAATTTAGGAGAGAAATAGGAGGAAATTAAAATTAGGAATTAGAAAAATTAGAAAATTGGGAAAATAGGAAATTAGGAAATTGATGGAAATTAGAAATTAGGTAAATTAATTAATAATTTGTCATTTATTAATTAATTCACAAAGAGGAATAATTAACCAATTAAATGAACATTTAATTGCAATGAGAAGACTTAGGATAAATAAACAATTTATTAATCCTAAAGGAAGAAATGAGACACACAAGGTTAAATGATTAAATCATGAAACCCTAGAAGATGAATTAGGTCTTGATGAAAGATAATTGACTCAATTATGATTTGATTTTGGATTGATAAATTACCAAGGTGATAAATGATTTGATTGAGAAAATGCGCCAATTGACGAGGAACAATGACAAATTGATCCAAATTGACAAGATTGAGAAGGACGACGATCGATGACAAATCGATCGCAAAATGAAAAGATTGAAAATGATAAAGATTGATGACAAATCGATAAGAGGACAATACCCTAATTAGGATTGACGATGTCCAAAATGATAAGATTGATGATAAGATTAATAAGAGGAAAAAACCCTAATTAGGATTGACGATGTCCAAAATGATAACAAATTAGCACGCACATTGATGCGATAGGATAAAATCAATCAAAATCATGATTGGATAGTGTTGTCGACAAGACCAAATTTGAAAGCGAGATAGAATGAAGAATGTAGAAGAATGACTCGATGCTCGCAAATGATAAAAACCAAGTGCATGACATAGGAGAAATGTTAATGCGATGCAAAAACCTAAAATGAGGTAATGCACAAATGTTAAAGTATGACCTCGCAAGAGTTGACCATTTTTAGGTGTCTACAACCCTCTCTAAGTAGGTGTTGGTTCTCTTTTTCTTAGCATCTAGTGGTGAGGCAAGCAAGGTAGAGGCATACCTGATCAATGTATCATACATTACTTCATACCCCATTGATTCAACTGCTTCCTTTCTTGGTTCCACTGCTTCCATTATGCATTCATCTACCTTTATGGTGAAGCAAATGTCATCTTCATATTTATTCACAATATCACCAGATATCCTCATTCTTTGGCTCATTTTCCACTTGAATTCATCAAAATATTTATTAAGAACCTCAGGATATCTGGTTCCCATTTCTTGAAGACTTTCCCTAATTTGCTTGGAGACTGGTTGGTCAGCAAACCATTGAACATCACCTCCTCCAGGGAAATAGCCTTGAAAGTAGAAAAATAGGCCAACCAAAAGTTGTCCAAACCTGAACCTTAGTGCATTATCCTATTTAATGGACTTTAGGTTTAGTAGCAATTGCATTTGAAAATAGGTACACAAATCAAATGAGGCATCTTGTTTAATCATTCTGTAGGTGGCATTCACTATAGCAGTAGGGACAGAGTTCATTCTACTGGCATAAATCCTTGTATAGCAATTTGTCATACACTTGTCATAATTTTCCTATTCTTGATTTGAATTTCCATTTGAATCACTGTCATGCTAATCTGGTGTTTTCTCCAATTTGTCTATAAATTGGATGAATTTATTCAATCAAAGGGTCTCATCAATCACACTTCTAGTACTCTTATGTTGTCGTCTCATCTTGTCAATCTTGCTTTCATATTATACTTATGCACTTGAAGGTGAGATCCACAAAACAAAGTAATTTGAAGGAGAAAGAAGGACAATGGAGATTTCTGGAGGACATATTCACATTTGTGATGGTTTGCATTTGAATTGAATGTCTTGTTTTTTATGCATCTCTATTGAATGTAATTAGGATTTGTCATTGCAATTGAGTTTTTGTGATTGAGCTAGCTTAAATATCTACTTGCTTTGATGATTTCCTGATTCGTATCTACAAGACCAGTCGAAGCTCCTGCAAATATTTTGTCTGATTGCAGATTTTTTATTCCACCTTGACAATCTACAACTGATAATGGTGGACCATTTTCCCATATGTAGTAAATGAATCATATGGCATCTTGAATTTGGTGATGTATTCTTGGAACTCTGATTGGAGTTTATCTTTCTACTTAAGCACATCATCACAAAATAGATGTGGTTGGCAGATTTTACTCAACAATAATTTTCCCTCATCCATAGCACCACTGAGATCCTTCTGCTTCTTGAAAAGTTGTGAGTAGAGCTCATTCAGTTTCTTGACTAAGGTGGTGTTAATTGCCTTTTCATGATTCTTCTTTGTAGTGGCTACAACAACATCTTCCAAGAACTGTACTTGGTCCTCTACTATAGTACAAAGGAGTTTCAGCTTGGCTAGAGAGAAATCGGTACTGGGGAGGTTAGTATTGGGAATTAGACTGGTAAGGGTGTCAACGATAGGTTGTATAACATAAATTTCCTTCATCCTTTGCAACTCTTCTAGTCTTTCTTGTGCCAATTTGATGTCTCATAGCAATTCAGACTCATCTGATGATTGAAGGTCAATCGGACTGGTGGTGTCAACCGGTTTGGCTTGACCACCTGTTGCCTTGGGAGTCTCCGCTTGTTTGGTTTTCTCTGCTTCCTTCTCCTCTGCTGCTCTTTTCTTTTCCTCTTCTTTCTTCTTTTGCTGCTCTTCTTGTTTCTTCTTTAGTTCTTCCTTCCTCTTGTCTTCTTCTTGCTTTTTCTTTTCTTCCTCCTTTTTCTCCTCTTCTTTCCTCTTCTCCTCTTCTTTTCTCTTCTCCTCTTCTTTTCTCTTCTCTTCTTCTTGTTTCCTCTTCTCCTCCTCTTTCTTTTTCTCTTCCTCTTTCTTTTTCTCTTCCTCTTTCCTCTTGTCTTCCTCTTTCCTTTTCTCTTCCTTTTTCCTCTTGTCTTCTTCTCTCTTTTTCTCTCCCTCTTTCCTCTTGTCTTCCTCTTTCTTTATCTCTTCCTCTTTCTTGATTTGTTCTTTTTCCTACTTCTCCTTTTTAGCTTTTTCTTTGTCTAGTGCATCCACATCAATGGGATCATTTTGCTCTATCATTCTTTCCCCTTCAATGTCAAATGCTTCATTCGGTTTGCCAGATGTTAGATCAGGTGTTTGTTCAGCCTTCAGATTTGCCTCAGACACTTGGTGTAACTAGACAACAACTTTGGCATGTAAATGTGTGTCCTTCTCCACTTTAGAACTTTTAACTTCCAGTAGCCCAAGTCTTCTTCTTCTCATGAAGAAGAGGCCTTTAGCACAAATAATTTAGAATTAGAGGCATCGGGAAAATATTGTGCAAAGACTCTCTACCTTATTTCCTGTTCCTTTTCAATGACAATGCGCCATTTGTTATCTAAATAATTGTATAAAGAATCTGGTGTGACCGATCTGATTTCGGATGGCAACCGGTCATTGACACACAAATATCTAATAACCTCTTGTTCTACTTCATCTTTCTCACTATCAGAAAAATCATCAAAATATTCTTTTAAATCATCAAGCACCTTCCTCTTAACATTCTTTAAAGTCCTTTGACAATGTGTCATCAGCTTATAAGAGGAAATATCTATATTTACTAGTGCAGAGGTTGCAGGTGCATTACCGGTAGAGTTTTCCTTCTTGCTTGATTGCCTGGTTTTCTTTGGCTGTACTTCTAGTTCAGTATCCTCTGACTCTGGTGAGCTATTTTTGGTTTTCTGCTTCCTCTCAAAGACTTTAGCAAGAACAACCTTCGTCTTCTTCTAAGTAGGTGACTGCTTGGTCACTTTTGGACTGGTTGAGGTGACTGCATCTAGTGGTGAGCCAAGCAAGGTAGAGGCATACCTGATCAACGTATCATACATTACTTCATACCCCATTGGTTCAACTACTTCCTTTCTTGGTTCCACTGCTTCCATTATACATTCATCTACGTTTATGGTGAAGCAAAAGTCATCTTCATATTTCTTCACAATATCACCAGATATCCTCATTCTTTGGCTCATTTTCCGCTTGAATTCATAAAAATATTTATTAAGAACCTCAGGATATTCGGTTCCCATTGCTTGAAGACTTTCCCTAATTTTCTTGGAGACTGGTTGGTCAGCAGACCATTGAACATCACCTCCTCCAGGGAAATAGCCTTGAAAGTAGAAAAATAGGCCAACCAAAAGATGTCCAAACCTGAACCTTAGAGCATTATCCCATTTAATGGACTTTAGGTTTAGTAGAAATTGCATTTGAAAATAGGTAGACAAATCAAATGAGGCATCTTGTTTAATCATTGTGTAGCCGACATTCACTATAGCAGTAGGGACAAAGTTCAGTCTACTGGCATAAATCCTTGCATAGCAATTTGTCATACACTTGTCATAATTTTTCTATTCTTGATTTGAATTTCCATTCGAATCACTTTCATGCTAATCTGGTCTTTTCTCCAATTTGTCTGTAAATTAGATGAATTTCTTCAATCAAAGGGTCGAATCAATCACGCTTCTAGTACCCTTATGCTGTCGTCTCATCTTGTCAATCTTGCTTTCATATTATACTTATACACTTGAAGGTGAGATCCACAAAACAAAGTAATTTGAAGGAGAAAGAAGGACAATGGAGATTTCTGGAGGAGATATTCACATTTGTGATGGTTTGCATTTGAATTGAATGTCTTGTTTTTTAAGCATCTCTATTGAATGTAATTAGGATTTGCCATTGCAATTGAGTTTTTGTGATTGAGCTAGCTTAAATATCTACTTGCTTTGATGATTTCTAGATTCCTATCTACAAGACCAGTCGAAGCTCCTACAAATATTTTGTCTGATTGCAGATTTTTTATTCCACCTTGACAATCTACAACTGATAGTGGTGGACCATTTTCCCATATGTAGTAAATGTATCATATGGCATCTTGAAATTACTAATGTATTCTTGGAACTCTGATTGGAGTTTATCTTTCTGCTTAAGCACATCATCAAAAAATAGATGTGGTTGGTAGATTTTACTCTAAAATAATTTTCCCTCATCCATACAACCACTGAGATCCTTCTGCTACTTGAAAAGTCGTGACCAGAGCTCATTCAGTTTCTTGACTAAGGTGGTGTTAATTGCCTTTTCATGACTCTTCTTTGTAGTGGCTACAACAACATCTTCCAAGCATTGTACTTCGTCCTCTACTATAGTACAAAGGAGTTTCAGCTTGGATAGAGAGAAATCAGTACTGGGGAGGTTAGTACTAGGAATTAGACTGGTAAGGGTGTCAACGACAGTTTGTATGACATCCATTTCCTTCATCCTTTGCAACTCTTCTAGTATTTCTTGTGCCAATCTGATGCCTCATAGCAACTCAGACTCATCTGATGATTGAAGGTCAATTGGACTGGTGGTGTCAACTAGTTTGGCTTGACCACCTGTTGCCTTGGGAGTCTTCGCTTGTTTGGTTTTCTCTGCTTCCTTCTCCTCTGCTGCTCTTTTCTTTTCCTCTTCTTTCCTCTTTTGCTCCTCTTCTTGTTTCTTCTTTAGTTCTTCCTTCCTCTTGTCTTCTTCTTGCTTTTTCTTTTCTTCCTCCTTTTTCTCCTCTTCTTTCCTCTTCTCCTCTTCTTTTCTCTTCTCCTCTTCTTTTCTCTTCTCTTCTTCTTGTTTCCTCTTCTCCTCCTCTTTCTTTTTCTCTTCCTCTTTCTTTTTCTCTTCCTCTTTCCTCTTGTCTTCCTCTTTCTTTTTCTCTTCCTCTTTCCTCTTGTCTTCTTCTCTCTTTTTGTCTCCCTCTTTCCTGTTGTCTTCCTCTTTCTTGATTTGTCCTTTTTCCCACTTCTCTTTTTAAGCTTTTTCTTTGTCTAGTTTCTCCTTCTCTATGTCCAAAGTGACATCCTCAACATCTAATGCATCCACATCAATGGGGTCATTTTGCTCTATCATTCTTTCCCCTTCACTGACAAATGCTTCATTCGGTTTGCTTGATGTTAGATCAGGTATTTGTTCAGCCTTCAGATTTGCCTTAGACACTTGGTGTAACTAGACAACAACTTTGGCATGTAAATTTGTGTCCTTCTCCACTTCAGAAGCTTTACCTTTTAGTAGCCCAAGTCTTCTTCTTCTCATGAAGAAGAGGCCTTTATTCATATCCTTTATCACAAATAATTTAGAATTAGAGGCATCAGGAAAATATTGTGCAAAGACTCTCTACCTTATTTCCTATTCCTTTTCAATGACAATGCGTCATTTGTTATCTAAATAATTGTATAAACAATCTGGTGGGACCGATCTGATTTCAAATGGCAACTGGTCATTGACACACAAATATCTAATAACCTCTTGTTCTACTTCATCTTTCTCACTATCAGAAAAATCATCAAAATATTCTTTTAAATCATTAAGCACCTTCCTCTTAACATTCTTTAAAGTCCTTTGACAATGTGTCATCAGCTTATAAGAGGAAATATCTATATTTATTGGTGCAGAGGTTGCAGGTGCATTACCGGTAGAGTTTTCCTTCTTGCTTGATTGCCTGGTTTTCTTTGGCTGTACTTCTGGTTCAGTATCCTCTGACTCTGGTGAGCTATTTTTGGTTTTCTGCTTCCTCTCAAAGACTTTAGCAGGAACAACCTTCGTCTTCTTCTAAGTTGGTGACTGCTTGGACACTTTTGGACTGGTTGAGGTAACCAATGCTGATACCAATGGCACTACCTTTCCCTTTTTATATGTAGGATCTTCAACTGGTTTTACCCTCTCTAAGTAGGCGCTGGTTCTCTTTTTCTTAGCATCTAGTGGTGAGGCAAGCAAGGTAGAGGCATACCTGATCAACGTATCATACATTACTTCATACCCCATTGGTTCAACTGCTTCCTTTCTTGGTTCCACTACTTCCATTATGCATTCATCTACCTTTATGGTGAAGCAAATGTCATCTTCATATTTCTTCACAATATCACCAGATATCCTCATTCTTTGGCTCATTTTCTACTTGAATTCATCAAAATATTTATTAAGAACCTCAGGATATCTGGTTCCCATTACTTGGAGACTTTCCCTAATTTGCCTTGAGACTGGTTGGTCAGCAGACCACTGAACATCACCTCCTCCAGGGAAATAGCCTTGAAAGTAGAAAAATAAGCCAACCAAAAGTTGTCCAAACCTGAACCTTAGAGCATTATCCCATTTAATGGACTTTAGGTTTAGTAGCAATTGCATTTGAAAATAGGTACACAAATCAAATGAGGCATCTTTTTTGATCATTCTGTAGGTGGCATTCACTATAGCAGTAGGGACAGAGTTCATGCTGCTGGCATAAATCCTTGCATAGCAATTTGTCGTACTGATTGGAGTTTATCTTTCTGCTTAAGCACATCATCACAAAATAGATGTGGTTGGCAGATTTTACTCAACAATAGTTTTCCCTCATCCATAGCACCACTGAGATCCTTCTGCTGCTTGAAAATTCATGACCAGGGCTCATTCAGTTTCTTGACTAAGGCGGTGTTAATTGCCTTTTCATGATTCTTCTTTGTAGTGGCTACAACAACATCTTCCAAGCATTGTACTTGGTCCTCTACTATACTACAAATGAGTTTCAGCTTGGATAGAGAGAAATCGGTATTGGGTAGGTTAGTACTGGGAATTAGAATGGTAAGGGTGTCAATGACAGTTTGTATGACATCCATTTCCTTCATCCTTTGCAAATTTTCTAGTATTTCTTGTGCCAATTTGATGCCTCATAGCAACTTAGACTCATCTGATGATTGAAGTTCAATCGGACTGGTGGTGTCAACCGGTTTGGCTTGACCACCTGTTGCCTTGGGAGTCTCCGCTTGTTTGGTTTTCTCTGCTTCCTTCTCCTCTGCTGCTCTTTTCTTTTCCTCTTCTTTCTTTTTTTGCTCCTCTTCTTGTTTCTTCTTCAGTTATTCCTTCCTCTTGTCTTCTTCTTGCTTTTTCTTTTCTTCCTCCTTTTTCTCCTCTTCTTTCCTCTTCTCCTCTTATTTTCTCTTCTCCTCTTCTTTTCTCTTCTCTTCTTCTTGTTTCCTCTTCTCCTCCTCTTTCTTTTTCTCTTCCTCTTTCTTTTTCTCTTCCTCTTTCTGTTTCTCTTCCTCTTTCCTCTTGTCTTCTTCTCTCTTTTTCTCTCCCTCTTTCCTCTTGTCTTCCTCTTTCTTTATCTCTTCCTCTTTCTTGATTTGTTCTTTTTCCCACTTCTCTTTTTAAGCTTTTTCTTTGTCTAGTTTCTCCTTCTCTATGTCTGAGGTGACATCCTCAACATCTAATGCATCCACATCAATGGGATCATTTTGCTCTATAATTCTTTCCCCTTCACTGTCAAATGCTTCCTTCGGTTTGCCTGATGTTAGATCAGGTGTTTGTTCAGCCTTCAGATTTGCCTCAGACACTTGGTGTAACTAGACAACAACTTTGGCATTTACCTTTTAGTAGCCCAAGTCTTCTTCTTCTCATGAAGAAGAGGCCTTTATTCATATCCTTTATCACAAATAATTTAGAATTAGAGGCATCGGGAGAATATTGTGCAAAGACTCTCTACCTTATTTCCTATTCCTTTTCAATGACAATGTGCCATTTGTTATTTAAATAATTGTATAAAGAATCTGGTGTGACCGATCTGATTTCAGATGGCGACCGGTCATTGACACATAAATATCTAATAACCTCTTGTTCTACTTCATCTTTCTCACTATCAGAAAAATCATCAAAATATTCTTTTAAATCATCAAGCACCTTCCTCTTAACATTCTTTAAAGTCCTTTGACAATGTGTCATTGGCTTATAAGAGGAAATATCTATATTTACTGGTGCAGAGGTTGCAGGTGCATTACCGGTAGAGTTTTCCTTCTTGCTTGATTGCCTGGTTTTCTTTGGCTGTACTTCCAGTTCAGTATCCTCTGACTCTGGTGAGCTATTTTTGGTTTTCTGCTTCCTCTCAAAGACTTTAGCAAGAACAACCTTCATCTTCTTCTAAGTTGGTGACTGCTTGGTCACTTTTGGACTGGTTGAGGTAACCAATGCTGATACCAATGGCACTACCTTTCCCTTTTTATATGTAGGATCTTCAACCGGTGTTACCCTCTCTAAGTAGGCGCTGGTTCTCTTTTTCTTAGCATCTAATGGTAAGGCAAGCAAGGTAGAGGTATACCTGATCAACGTATCATATATTACTTCATACCCCATTGGTTCAACTGCGTCCTTTCTTGGTTCCACTACTTCCATTATGTATTCATCTACCTTTATGGTGAAGCAAATGTCATCTTCATATTTCTTCACAATATCACCAGATATCCTCACTCTGTGGCTCATTTTCTGTTTGAATTCATCAAAATATTTATTAAGAATCTCAGGATATCCGGTTCCCATTGCTTGAAGACTTTCCCTAATTTTCTTTGAGACTGGTTGGTCGGCAGACCATTGAACATCACCTCCTCAAGGGAAATAGCCTTGAATGTAGAAAAATGGGCCAACCAAAAGTTGTCCAAACCTAAACCTTAGAGCATTATCCCATTTAATGGACTTTAGGTTTAGTAGCAATTGCATTTGAAAATAGGTACACAAATCAAATGAGGCATCTCGCTTAATCATTCTATAGGTGGCATTCACTATAGCAGTAGGGACAAAGTTCATTCTGTTGGCATAAAACATCTAGTAGCCAATCACCATGCAAGCATACTTAACCAAATCATCTTTGATGGTGTTGACAGTCATCACCTTTTGTTCACTCAGAGAACTGGTGAACTTAGTTTTTTCTGTCTTGGTGTCCTTCCTTAGAGCTGGCACCTCTCCAATATTACAAAAACTGGTGACGGTATGAATTGCTTCCGGTGTGATGTCATGTGTTCGCTTGAGATACATTTTATCACTATGCACTCTACTCAAGATGATGCGGATGTGATCTTTAGTGAAATCTACTAGAAAATAAGCCGCATTGTGCAGTTTCTTCCTCTCTAGGATGCTATATTTAGGTTTGATTTTCTTGTCATCCCCACAGAACAAACCTAGCTGGGAATGGATCACCAGGGATCCTAGGTCTTCTAGTTTACAATCTATATATCCTAAAATATCCTCTTCAACAATAACTTTGGTGGGTATCTGGGATAGGGCATTGTATTTCATCTTCTTTTGAAGAAACTCGGCTGAATCCATAGGTACACTAGAACTGGAGTGCAATGCAGAAGCCATCATAAACAACAATTTCATGAAATACCTTCACAATTCAAAATTTAGGGTTAAGGAATGTCTCCCACAATACACCACTTCTGGTTGCAAGAACACTGCTTAGTGTTCTTCACTAAAAGGTTGCTGGATTCTGTATGATAGGAATTTGGAATTCATCAAAGCAATAGACATTAAACTAGCTCAATCACAAAAACTAGATTGCAATAATAAGAAAATCCTAAAAAACATTCAATAGAGATATGAAGACAAGATAATCAAACTAAATGAAAACCATTACAAATGCAAATATCTCCTCCATAATCCTCCATTGTCCTTCTTTCTCCTTTAAATTAGTGTGTTTGTGGATCTCACCTACAAGTGCACAAGCATAGCATGAAAGCAAGATTGATAAGATGAAATGGCAGCGTAAGGATACTAGAAGCATGATTGATTCTCTGAAAATGTGGTTAGATCCCTCGATTGAATAAAATCATCCAATTTATAGACAAATTGGAGAGATGACAAGATTAGCATGAAGAGATTTGAAAGGAAATTTCAAATCAAGAATGACAAATATGACAAATTATGACAAAATTGACACTTTCTATGCAATATTGATTGATTGACAAATTATGACGAATTGACATGCAAGATTGATTGATTGACAAATTATGACAAATTGACAAAATTGAAATGCCATTCCGATGAAATTAGGGGAAATATTAGAAAAATAGGAGAAATAGAAAATTAGGTTTAGAAATGATGAATTGGAAATTAGGAAATTAGAAATTGATGGAATTAGAAAATTAGGTGAATTAACTAATAATTTTTCATTTATTAATTAATTCACAAAAAGGGGGAATTAATTAGCCAATTAAATAAATATTTAATTGTAACAAGAAGACTTAGGATAGATAAATAAATTATTTAACCTAGAGGGAAAATGACAATCAAGATTAAATGAAGAAATCATAAAATCCTAGAAATAAGAGGACAAGGAATTAGGTCAAGATAACAAGAAATTATGTCGATTTGATCATGATTTTGATTGACAAAGGACCAATGCTGACAAACAATTGAGATTGGTTGACAAATTGACCAAGATTGACAAAGAGATCAAATTGATATGCCCCAATTGATGAGGAACAATGACTAATTGATCCAAATTGACACGATTGAAAAGGAAAACGATCAATGACAAATCAATCACAAAATTGATGAGATTGACAAAAGGACAAGGATCAATGACAAATTGATCACAAAATAACAAGATTGACAAGGATGAGGATCGATGACGAATTGATCGCAAAATGACAAGATTGACAAGAGGACAAAACCCTAATTCTATCATCGATTAGGATTGACGATGTCCAAAATGATGATAAATGAGCATGCACATTGATGCGACAGGATAAGATCGACCAAAATCATGACTGAAGATTGCTATCGACAAGACCTAATTCAAAAGTGAGAAAAATAAAGAATGCAGAAGAAGGACTCGATGCTCACAAATGATGAAGACCAAGTGTGCAACATAGAAGAAATGTTAATGCGACGCAAAAACTCTAAAATAAGGCATGCACAAATGTTAAAGTATGACTCCGCAAGCGTTGACCATTTTTAGATGTCTACATTTTGCCCCTCTTTGAGACAATGTGATTTTAAGCGTTGTTTCAAAGAACAATAATAAAAATGCCCCAGACAATGACAATGACATATGCATGCCCCCTCGAAGAATTGGCTGGAACAATCCAGAAAGGAGGCCAATTGATCGATAAGAATGTTAAAAATTGATAGGATCAAACGGATGAAAGATCAGAGGTCGGATACACAAATGACAAGCAGTGGAAGGTGCAAAAGACCACAACTAGCATAAGATGGAGAGGGTGCACGTCCATCTAGGCACTAACAAAGATCTATAAATGAGACAAGGAGAAGGAAAAGAGCTCACTTGCATTGGCCTAAGTGGAGGAATTGTTGCTCTGGAAAAGGACCCTTGCATAGAGATGGTGAACATTCCAATGGCAAATCACCTTAGGGAACGTGTACGCACCTATAGATGACTGGATGATGCGGGAGCAGTGGTATGTATCTCAAAAACCCATATTGTCAATTTCATGAATTTTGCTTGCTTGTGGGACATTGCGGGGCCCATAGGGAATGGAAAAATGGACATCTGCGCTTGTGTGGGTGCATTCTATACCTATGTGAGGATGTTCTATGCCTGTGTAGGGTACACAAGTGTAGCTTGATGTAGCACAGGTGCAGGATAGGGTACACAGGCGCAATTGTGCACTTAGGACCCTAATTTGACCAAAAACAGTGCGTGGATGATCCCGAAAAGATGGATAAGGGTAGAATAGGTCAACATAGATAAGAAAAACCCTAATTTGTGCATGAAACAAGGAAATGTAACCCTGAGGAGAAAACCCTAAAACTGACAAAGTGTGCCCCAATTGTGATGCAGAGTCGATAGTATCCATTGATTACTCGGGAGAACAGACCCGACTGCTTCATGTTATGATATAGACTCAGGAGTACGGATAGAGATACATAAGCAGGACTTGGATTATACTATATTACATTCATGCCCAAGATTAGGGCAAACACAGAACTGCTTACCGCATTGGCAGAGTGATGGCATTCAGAGACTTCCTCTTTCCATCTGCCAACTGGAGAGGCGACTGTGACACTAGAGGATGTGTGGCATATCCTCCGCATTCCAATTCATGGGGAGATGGTGGTGTATGATCCAGCGATAGGGAGAGATGCTTTATGCAGATTATTTGAGTTCAACGCAGATGATCTGGATATCATAGAGAGGTAGATCCCCTGGGAGACCATGGCAGTAGAGTACGATCAATGATATGTGGTGATAGCAGTGGTTATAGCATGCCTATTAGCAGGGGATAGACAAGGACATGGATTCCCTATTGGATGGGGAAGAGTGCTAGAGCAGATGGCGACAGAGGGGACTATTTATGCATGGGGACCATCCATGCTTGCCATGCTATATTTTTAGTTGCATCAGATAGCATATCAGGGGGTTCAAACTTTGAGCTGTGGGGTCACACTATTACAGGTATGGGCATTTGAGCACATAGCCATATGTCGACCAATTGCAGAGAGACAGGTAGTACCACATTGACCATATGTGTACTGTTATGGGGGTATATTGAGACAGGGTCCATTTGGATACATACTGTATTGGCGACATGAGCTAGACAGATTGAGAGATTTCATATGGAGGCAATATCTTGATTGCCCTATATGGTTAGATGATAGTGATGAGCTACCGTATTGTAGATATGAGAGATACCTGATTGGGTGACTAGTGAATCGCCAGAGAGTGATTGAGATGTATTTTCCAAAGAGAGTTAGATGATAGTTTGGAGAGAGACAAGATGTACCGATAGGGATTGCACACTTTGCCTGATCTCATAGAGAGACAAGTCAATGGGGGAGGATGATTCAGCCACACATAGCATATGTCGACTTCACACAGCTACAACAGAGATAGTGGGATTGGAGATCAAATGTTGTGGATGCTAGGATGATAGAGGAGTATGAGTGATGGTTGGCATGACAATGACCTATGCCATTGATAGATCCTAATATTCTGGTACCTAGGAGATAGGAGGACTTCCCACTCATTGGAGAGGAGGAGAGAGATGATGAGGATGGATATGAGGACGAGGAAGATGATGAGGATGAGGAGGATGATGAGGAAAGAGGGGATGATGAGGAGGAGGACAAGAGAGATGATGAGGAGGAGGATGAGAGGGATGATGAGGAGGATGAGGAGGAAGAGGAGGAGGACAAGAGGGAGGAGCCAGATCTAGCCTATCATGAGTCATTGCAGGATATACCCATAGGGTAGGAGACAACGACCATAGAAGAGATGGAGATATGTAGGGCCACCATAGTGAGTCAGTATGATCACATTGGGATATTAGAGAGATAGAATGCTATCTTGAGGATAGAGCAGGATTAGTTCAGAGCAGAGATAGCCAAACTAACAGTGGCTTGAGATACAACAATAGCCTAGGCACAACAAGTAGAGTAGAGAGTGACCAAGTATATTAGGCCAATTAGGGATGCTAGTGCACGTGAGATGGTACAAATGTTGGTAGAGACCAGAGATGAGATACACCATTGGAGGACACTATATGAGAGTGCAGTTCCACTAAAGTAGAGAGCAGCATCATATCGGTCACGGTCGAGGACAGAGAACAGGCCACGTTCATGGAGGTCAGTGAGCAGCATGGGGGTGAGTGGACCTAGGAGACCACCACAACCAGGACCAAGGATAGGAGGGACATCATCTTTGAGTCATGGAAGGGATGAGGAGGACAGAGGGAGCACCTAGTGATAGAGGCACATACTCCTTATGATAGAGACATATATAGTGTGACATTATGTAGTCAGCCTGCGGGCCATACTTAGGACAGACAGTCCAATTTTGTACTCTGACACTTTTTTGATATATGATATGATATGCAACGATATGATGAGATGCAATGTGTCATGGCTTACATGTACTTTCCATGCATGGATGGCTTATGCACTATTTATGTACCATTGTGGAACATGTATGAATATATTATTATGTGTTTTTGATGCATTTATAATATGAAATGGATAAAATGCTTGATATAATGCAAATGTAATAACCAATGAATGCAAGATGCAGCTTATGTTTTTGGAGATTGGAGAACAAGACCAAACTGACAGCCCAAACTGATGGAAGAAATGTTAGTAAGAAGAAATTATACAGAGGACAGTTAGAGATGAAGAAAAACTTGCTTTCACCAATGCACAGAAGTAGGTGAGAACCTTTATTTAATGTAGCAAAGCGGATGCAAAGCACCATGGCATTGAAGGCAATAGCTAAAACGCAACCCTGTTTGCAAAAGACAGACACATCGCATGCAAGAAATGGGTGAAGCATCCTAGGGTGCATACATCAAGGGTCAAGGTATGTGTGGCATTCACAAAGCAAATGTACTTATCATAGACACCCAATCATATAGTTGCCCCAGTTTGTGACAAACATTCCACAAATAGTAAACACAACAAAAAAGGAAAGGGACCATGAACCATCCCGGTCACTCTAAATCACTCAGTGACATCATTGAGAAACATAGGAACATGATCGAAGGCAAAGATACATCAGTAAAAAGATAAGATGCACAAATTCAACCAAGTCAAACAAATAGTCTGATTGTCATTGTCAAAAGTGGAAAACAAGAATGATCATGCTGTCTGGTTCCAGGGAATGCGATACCCCATCTAAGACAGAACACAGTTTGGTTTCGAGTATACCACACCTAGTATAAGACCCATGATAATATTGACAAGGACCAATGGTAATGTTGATGCTATTTTGATTGATGTGACAACTGTGATCAGGTTGAATGCTCGCTTGGTCAAACAATTTATCTGTTAATGCGTTATTTCATTAAAGCATAATGTTTGTTTGATTGCGGTTGGATGTATGCTCAGCAATTTGTCTGTGCACAAAGGGGACCATTTATTGACAAAATGCAAAATGCCAAAGAAATTGTTGTTGGATTTTGATGTTTTTCACTTTGTAGGAATTTCGAGTTTTTTACAATTTTTTTGCTCATTTTTCAGGACTTTATTCAATTTTTAGGGATTTTTTCAGGACATTATGTGATTTTTTTTAGGGATTTTTTCTTTTAAGACATTTTTCAATTTTTTTTTTTGATTATTTCAGGACATTTTTCAATTTTTTGTGATTATTTCAGGACATTTTTCAATTTTTTTAAATTATTTCAGGACATTTTTCAATTTTTAAAAATTATTTCAAGACATTTTTTGACTTGAAAGCTCCATTAATTGATCATGACAAAAGGCACGCACCCAATGAACAATTGAAAGACATACAACGACCAGGATCAAAACATATGCACAAGGACTGGAAACCTGAGTATGCAAGACAATGATGTTGACCAATCACAGGCCTAGAATAGAACATTAGGTCAGGACAAGGATAAGTGTGATAAACCTGCAGGGGGAAAGTATAGCTAGGGGTCATGATAGATGATGGAGCAATAATCTTTTACACATGGCACCTGTTTGCTAGGTTTTCACCATGGTACTTGCCCAAAGCACCTGTTTGCCAGGTTTTCACTAGAGGGCGAATCATTTTTCTTTACTTTTGTTCTTTTCAAATTTTGTTCACTTTTTATTTGATTTTTTTTTTTTTTTTTTACTTTTTGATTTTTTTGTATTTTTATTTTTTATTTTTTGTATTTTTTTGTATTTTTTGATCTTTTTTTTTTTTTTGTATTTTTTTAGGATCATATTAAAGAACTACTAACAAAAGAATTATGCCCAGTACTTGCGAAGGTGCATGCTATTTATAGGATCTGACAACGGTTCACCTTCTGGGGTTGCAAGCTAATATGCCCCCGAGCCATAGGCTGCAGTAACTATGAAAGGCCCAACCCAATTAGGCTCAAACTTTCCTTTGATGATGTCAATAGATTGTGCATTCTTTGGGTTCGCCTTTAAGACCAAATCTCCCACTTTGAAGTGTCGCCCTTTGACCTTCTTATTATAAGAGCGACGAAGACGGTTTTGATATGCCTGCAAATGTGTCAGGGTTGTCTGATGTTTCTCATCTAACATCTCAAGCTGATACAACCGAGAGACTCTGTGCATCTCATCATCAATCAAATTTTGTACATGCCATAGTGCTGGATTCAACTGTACATGCCAATCTCGACCAGCGTCATTAACCACCTTTTTTAGGATCTTAATGATGGTTTTATTTGATGCTTTGGTCTGACCATTACCTTGTGGATAGTAGGGACTAGAGAAACGGTGTTGGATGTGAAACTTTTCACAGAGTTCCTTACCATCTTTATTTTTGAATGGATGGCCATTACCTGTGACTATTGCAAGAGGAACCCCATATCTGTAGATGATATAATTTAGTAGAAATTTTGAAATTTGCACACCAGTGATATAGGTCATAGGGATAGTCTCGATCCATTTTGTTAAATACTCGGTGGCTGTGATGATAAACTTGTGTCCATTTGCAGATGTTGGGTGAATCTTGCCAATAAGATCCAATCCCCATTGAGATATGACAGAATGAAGCTCTTGGGCTAGCACATAAATGTAATTTCCATGGATTTGGCATTTGTAGCATTTCTTGACAAAATCATGAACATCCTTTTCCATAGTGGGCCAATAATACCCAGCACGAATCAACTTTTTAGCTAGACTCAAACCATTGAAATGGCCCCCACATATACCATCATGAACCTCATGTAAAGTGGTTTGTGCCTTGTCAGAATCCAAACACTTGAGGAGGGTGTGATCAAAGGAACGATGGTAAAGGGTATCTGCGATGATGACATATTTGGTAGTTTGGTGTATGACGGCTCGGCATTGGTTAGAGGAAAGGTTAGGTGGTAAGGTTTGGGATTTCAAATATTGATAGATGTGATTGTACCATGGGGAATTAGGACCAAGAAGAACACACATCACATCTGCTGTTGGAATTTCAAAAGAAGGGATAAGCAACTGTTCGACCAAAAATTCACATCTATCCATATTGTGGGGCATATTTAACATGGAAGCAATAGTTGCCATCGCATCTGCTGACTTGTTTTGAATTCTTGGAACTTGACTGAAATGGATAGCCATAAATTTTATTTTGAAGAAATCCAGCATATGCTTGTAGGGAATAAGCTTTTCATCTTTCATTTCATAGTCATCAATCACTTGACGGATGACTAACTGGGAATCTTGATAGACTTGCAAATGTGTGATGTTCTAGTGGATTGCTACTCGGAGTCCTATGACCAGAGCTTCGTATTCTACAACATTATTGGTGCAATGGAAAGTTATTCTATAGGATTTGGGAATAGCATCACCTTGAGGGGTGACAAACAATATACCTACTCCGGACCCAAATTTGGTATGGGATCCATCAAAATATAACTTCCATTCATTAGAAGATGTGAGAGTAAAGACTGATTCATCTGGAAAATCCGTCAACATTGGATGATCATCATGAATAGGTGCCTCTACAAGTTGATCCGCTATGATTTGTCCTTTTATTTCCTTTCTCTTAATGTACTCAATATCAAACTCACTGAGGATCATAACCCACTTTGCTAGGCGACCTGTCAAAGCTGCCCTGCTAAGCAAGTATTTCAAGGGATCAATTTTTGCAACTAACAATGTCTGATGATTTAACATATAGTCTCTAAGATTCTATGTTGCAAATACCATTGCTAAGCATGCCCATTCAATAGTTGAATAATTTAGTTCATTGCCCACTAGTGTCTGACTAATATAATAAATAGCTCGTTCTTTGCCTTTCCCATCCTGTTGGGCTAAGAGAACTCCCAGTGTCATTTCAGTTGCAGAAATATACAATATTGTAAAACGGAAAATCGCGGTCGAACCCTAGTTGCTCTCCCCTCTTCCAACTCCAAGGAGAGAGAAGGGAGATTCACTCTAGGGTTGATGGTTTTCACTTAGGGGAGAGACTTTACATTCAAAAGAGGGGTTGAAACCCACAAGATCCAATCCCACACCATGCAAGATTGGATGCTAAATGAGTTTCAAGGGTTATGATAGCAAGGCTACCCTCTTTTGTAAAGAATGTGCATAGAAGAATTAAGCTAGGAATGCATAGAAAGTGAGAAAGATTCTCTTATAAACTGAGATAGGAATACAGTATGAAGCTGCGGACTTGGAATTAGCAGTAAAATGTTGATACGGCGCTGTCCTGCAAATTTGAGCGAAAGTTGCCGGGACGATGGCGCCCGAGTGCCACAGTCCTCCGAAAAATCTGCGAAACGAAGGGGGATCTGTTCGTCTCTGCACAAGGATTCCAGATCTTCAATTTCAGCCACGTACCTGCAACCTACACATAGAAAAGCGAAGACAATTGGGGGGTTAGGGATTAGGGGTTTGCCTTCAGGTCAAACCCCGATTTTGGAATTAACCAAGAAATGAGCAATGCTGTAAATGTAAATGTCTGTAATGTAAAACAAGTACTAATACCTTGTTGTAAGGATGTTTGTATCCTTATGTGCGAAGGTATAGATGTTGTATGTTGTATGTTGTAGTAGTATGTTGTAAGTGATCTCCTCTTCAATGGTTGAATCCTTGTCTTGAATGCAACACTTAGCCTTGAATGGAGACTTGAAATGATCAATTGCTTGAAGGAATGCTTGAATGCTTGAATCCTTAAGTATAGTTTCCACACTTTTTCCATCATATCGAATGAAAGAGGAAAATGTAGTTTATATACTTGTCAATTAGGGCTGATAGACTGATTTTCCCGACCTTAGGCCGACCAGGAAAGATAATTTTCCAATTTGCAAACATAAAGACCTGAAGTCCAAAAGAGACCGGGCCCAAAATAGGACCCAGGGACCAGGGTGCTGGGCGCCATGGTCTTGGGGGACCAAGGCGCTGGGCGCCCTGGTCCTGAAGGACCAGGGCACTGTGCGCTCTGGTCCCACCTCCCGGGACAGCAGGGTGCAAAGGAGGTTCAGGCCAGGGTGCAAGAAAATGCAGTTTTCAGTGTCATAATCAGGTTTCGAGGTCTCCATTCAGGTTGCGTGTTGCGTCGCCATCGTGAAGACCCAAATGCAGTCGAAATTGCAAGTGTCACAATTTTAGGACGCTACAAATATGAATGGCTTCCCTTCTATAGGAGGCATTAGAATAGGTGGCGATAGCAGATAATCCTTGAGAGTTTGAAATGTTGATTGGCATTGCTTAGTCCATTTAAAAGTGACACCTTTATGCAATAAATGGTGGAAGGGATGAAATTTGTCTACCAATTGAGCTATAAACCAGTGGATTGACTATAACTTCCCTTGCAAACTTCTTAGTTGATGGAGATTTGAAGGAGGAGGCATATCCATTATTGGTTTAACCTTTTCAGGGTCTACTTCAATGCCTCTATGAGAAACAATTTACCCTAATAATTTGCCGGCTGTGACACCAAAGACACATTTCTTTGGGTTAAGTCTGAGCTTGTAGGTTTCCATTCAATCAAAGATTGGGCCAAGGATGGCTAGATGACTATCTCTTGTGACTGATTTGCATAATAGGTCGTCAACATAGTCTTCCATCAAAGTATGCATAAAATCATGGAAAATTGTTGTCATAGCTCTTTGATATGTTGCGCCAGCATTTTTAAGACCAAAAGGCATCACATTCCAACAGTAGGTACCCCAAGCACATGTGAATGCAATCTTATGTTGATCTTCAAGAGCAATACGAATTTGATTATATCCAAAAAAACCATCCATCAAGGATAGCATCTCATATTCGGAAGTCATGTCAACTATGATGTCGATATTCGGCAATGGAAAATCATCTTTAGGGCATGCTTTATTAGGATCCCTAAAATTTGTATAGATTCTAATGCCCCCAGTTACTTTGCTAACTAGTACCAAATTTGAAATCCAGTCTGCATAATCAATGGGTCTGATAAAGCCCAAATCTAATAATTTTTTTAGTTCTACCTTGACCAAGAGAGCCACCTAGGGACGCATCTTTTTGAGTTTTTGTTTGACATGCCTGGCATCTGATTTTAATGGCAAGTGATGAAGTACTAATTCTAGATCAGGGCCGAGCATATCTGCATAGGACCATGCAAAACTGATCTTCTTCTCGAGAAAGAAATTGAACAAAATCTATTCTTTCTTGTTTTGATAGAGAAGTAGCAAAATGAATGACCTTAGGGTTGTCAGGTGTACCAAAATTTATCTCTTTAGTCATTTCCACAAGCAATGTTGATTTATCTTGACTTGATGGGGGTATGTCCACTCTTCCACCTTTGGGTGCCTCAGAGAGGTTTTCACCCACAAGTACATCTTTTATTTTTACTTTTTCATGGTCAAAGAGCACCTTACAGTTTTCACTCAAAGACTCATTCTTTTGATTTTTTACTTTTGCTTTTTCTTTTTCATTTTTATGACTAGAAGATGGAGTTGACTCCTCAAAATATGTCGTGGAATCTAGATAAATAGTAAATCCTGCCTTATGATCACCTTGTGGTATGCCTTCTCATAGTCCAAGAAATTTGGCAATTGCTTCGTCATTTTGAAAACAATCTAACGTGAGTGGTTCTTGTTGGTCATGTTGGATAAGTTGACAATAGACAAGGGGCATGTCATCATCGGTTTTAAGGAGAGAGAGGGTCGAGATTGTAAAGATGTAAATGTCTGTGGTATCACTTTATGAACTGCTCATATCTAATTTGGAGCTTGGGTCCCAAAATGACTCTATCCAAGCATTAGGACATGTCTTAGGTGGGCAAGTTATTTCATGTTTATCTTCCATGGGTAAATCATCACGGTCAAGAAAAACATTTTCAAGGGCATAGGAGCTAGAAGAAAAAGAACTCCACTCCCATTCATTGGAATTAGTTTCAAGTTGGGTATCCTCAGGTGGTGTTTCATCATCAGAGTCACACCCTTTTCTACACGTGGTCACTTTGGTAGATGAGGGTCCAATTCGCAATGGTACAAAACCTAACCCTAAAGTTGGAGGTTGCATCATATCCCTTTTTCTACAACATAGTAAACCCTTTGTCATACCGCTCTACCGGCAACCTGATAGGTGGTGTCTCAGTTGGATCTTTATAAAGCCAATCTATGACATCATCATCCAAAGTTTCTTTGTCAAGTTCACCCCATCTTGTAAATGTAGTGGGTGGCTGATATTGAATGACTATCTTAGGTTCCTTTTGCAACAGATGTGGTTTGCCATGTGATTTTGGAGATATTGGTAAATTCCCAATGAGGAATGTTTGAGCAATTGAATACTCTCCGCATCCTTGGTCCTGTATCTTCAATTTTCCTTTGACAACATCTAACAATTCATTAGGATCCACATAATTATGTGAGTGGGCCTCTTTATTGACTAGGGCTTGTTGCTGCGGGGAGTCCTTTAGATTAGCACAAAATTGAAACGGATTATGATCTCCTGGAATTGTCATCTCAGTCCCATTGTAAGGATATTTTAAACACTGATGATAAGTAGATGGAACTACTTTCATTGTGTGGATCCACGGATGGCCAAGAATCATATTGTAAGGGAGATCGAGGTCTAGGACCTGCAGGAAAGTATTTTCTATCACTGGACCGACTTTGATAGGCAATGAAATTACCCCTTTAGATGGACCCTCAACATCATAATATGCTTTGATTGTTATTCTTCTAGAAGAATCAATGTCACTTTTTATATAACCAAGACCAATGACCACTCTCAAGGTACAGATGTTAAGACCTGCTCCGCAATCTATCAAGACTCATCAGATTTTGCAATTATGGACAAAGACTTTGAGATGTAAAGGATCATTATAAGGGAGCTTATCAGGAGAAATATCATTATCAGAAAAGGCAACGTGTTGGGAAACAACTAAATGTCCAATTCGGGCTTGAAACTGGTCAACATCAATGTCTGTTGGGATAGTGGACTCAATTAAAGCTTTATCTATGACCACACGATGCATAGGGGACATTTTGAACAACTCAAGAATTGATATTTGTGCGGGTGTCTTCCCCAGATGATCTAGGAGATTATACTGACTCGTAGGAGTTGATTTGGGAGGAATTGTAGGAGCTCCTTTCAGGACTATTTTGGATCGACGAGTGGTGACTACGCAAGAAGGATCTTGTCCCTTTATTCTTATGGTGGAAACATACTCATTTGACGCTCAAAAAAAATTGATGACATTGTTATAACCAGTATTTGCATAATTAAGATTTGCTGTTTGGGTAGAGTTTGAAGAAGATGCTTTACCCTTGTCATGATCAAGCAAAGGAGTTTTGAAAATTGTATGATCAGTGTTAGAGGTCGCGTTGGGTGGGTCTACCTCAATTACTCCTTGATCTAACAAGTCTTGATTCATATGTTTCAATTGAAAACATGATGCAGTTTTATGTCCTTTTGACCGATGGTATTCACAATATGCATTATCATTCCACCAATGCGGCTTTACCAACGGTTCTGCCTTGATATCTGGTAACTTGATAAACTTTGCTTGTATTAATTATTTCATTACTGACTCAATAGGCTCTCCCAATGTCATAAACTATCAAGGAGGCCCATCCCTTGATTGGAAAGGTTTTCATTGCTAGTTTTGTTGCTAACCTTGTTGTTGATTGTATTGTTGAGTATATTGTTGGTATTGTGGCTGTTGAGTAACATTGCTTGCTGGTGTTTGATTTTTTTCCATAGCTGACATATTAGGAGCACTCAATTTCTTTATTGTGAACATGGGTTGATTTGCATTCACTATTCTTGCGTCAACAACTCCATCATTAGTGACATTCTTGTTTTTGTACCAAAATCTATTTCTATCCCCTGAATTGTTTGTGTTGTCACTATCTTTGTTAAGCTTAATGATTCCCTTAGCTACAAGAGAAATTTCAATGTTCATCCCTTTCTTAATGAGTTTCTCAATGGTACTGGGACTTTTCAATTTGAGTTCATACATCATTTCTAGGACCAAATTTTAAATAAATAAGTTCACTTGTTGTTCTTTAGGTATATCTAGGGAAGGATGACTATACAAGCTTCACCATCGTTGCAAGAAAGTCACTAATGGTTCACCTTGCTTTTTCTTGGTGTTGCATAAATCTGACATGGTCACTTCACTATCAATGTTGAATGCGAAGTGGGATATAAACTTTTGAGCCAATTCTGACCAAGTCTTTATATTCCCTGGCAAATGCAAATACCAATCCATGGCTTATCCTGTGAGACTTTGTGCGAATAAGCGCATTAAATATGTTTCCTCATAACTCACTTTTGTACATGCTATGAAAAATGCTTGAATATGGTCTTTTGGATTGCTATTCCCTTTATATTTCTCAAAATTAGGTGCCTCAAAATGCTTAGGGAAGGGAGGCATGTACAAGCTCTTGTCAAATGGATTAGGACATAAATCTTGATCTGTGTACAATTTCTTTGTTCCTTTGGTTTCCAATGCGTCGACTTGTCATTGCAACTTCTCAAGGTATTGTGCAAATGTGTCAGGTAGTGAAGATTTTGGAAGTTCATCATTCACTCTTGGGCGTACTCTTTGTCGATACATCCTGCTCTCCATTGGTTGTTGATGCTCATAGATTGCAGTCTTTGGTGTCTCTGGCATATAAAGTTCTTGATACAGCTCTTGTTGCTGTGGTTGTGTCATGCCTTGACATTGACCCTATTGCTATGCTTCTTGTGGTGGAATCATGATTTGTAGCCTTGGTTGATATTGCAATTGAGGGTGTTGTTGATATTGCACGGACATCAATTGTGGTTGTGAAGTATGATAATTTGTTTGTCTTGGCACATATTGAGGCACATGTTGTTGTTGATGCTGACAAATCAGAATTTGCTGACTTTGTGCCAATTGTTGTTGTCTTGATGTAAATCCCATCATTTGCAAAAAACTTTTTTTAGGAGGTTTTTGTTGCTTCTCCTTGAGATGGGGTATGGCACTTGCATTGACTTGCTATGTTTTTTGTCCAATCCATTGTGGTGGTTGCAAGTTTGAATTAACTTGTAATGGTGCAGAAGACACTGTAACGTGTTGTTTAATGCGATATTGTTGTTGTTCTGCATTGCTTGTTTGCACATTTGATTGTGCCTTTTGTGTATTACTCAATTGTTTTAACACTTGTTGTTGGTGCAAACCACTATTTGTGGCTCCTTGTGTTGCCATTATCGAAGGATCTGTCACAATATTTTGCATAATAGGTACTTGAGTATTTGGAAAATATATTGAACTTAATGGGACATAGGAACTTTGCTGCATTGTGGAATTGTTTTGGACATTGGTAAGATCAGGCATTCCAGTCGTAAAGCTTTCTTGCATCTTAGATTTTGATCCACTTGTAATTATTCAAGGAATCATTTCTTGTTGAGGGACAGCTGTCAATATTTGTGTGGCCCTCATTTGATCTTGTGTTAAAGGTGTGGTATTAAACAATGGATTGTTTATTGTTTCGAATGGTGACTTTTGCAGAATAGTCACTGTCAATGTTTTTGAAGCACGTTTACTCATCAAGGTGTGTTGGGTTTCTTGTTGCACATTTTCTTCATTTGGATGTGGAGAGAAACTAAACAGTTCACCACCTTATTGTTTTTGCACATTAATTTGCTCACTTGAGGAGGTCACATTACTCATCATGTCAAGATATTTTTGTGGGAACATCTTAAAGACCTTGTTCAATAATTTATCCATCTTTTTTATCAACTTTGGATCTTTAAGGAACATATCAACATCATCGGAAGTAATGGAATATGATGAAGAATATGGTAAAACATTTGGATTTATTTCTTGTTGAATACCTTGATCTGAACCAAATCCTTGTGAAAGAGTTTGTTCCTCATGTAATGTTTGAGTTTGAATGTCGTGCTACAGGTTCGGTTGATTCCAATCAAAAGGTGCATTTTCTCTTGGTGTTGGTGGAACACTCCCATATCTCGGTTTCATGGGTATAAACATTGGTTCATATAATGGAGGTGGTCCAAGTTGAACGATTCCATATTGTGGTAATGATGTGTTTGACAAACCTTCAATTTGTAATGATTGACTAGGTTGCAACTGTGAGTTTGATACATTGTCAATGGGTTGATATGTTGGTTCACCCATCTTCTTAGATTTTGACCTTGTTTCAACAGGCATGTCACTATGCAAATGCAATATTTTTTTGGATTTTTTGATTTTAAAAGGATGATGTATGATATGAAACTAAATGCAACCTAAATAGATGAAAATGCAATCTATGGCAAGAATGCAACCTATGTTTTTGTTGTTTTTCAAGATTTGGACAAACTTTTTGAAATGCAAAGCTAAAGACTCAACCTTAGGAAGTTGAAATGAAGCCAAGACCTTAAAGGACAAAGGACCAAATGACAATAGGACATAATTACAATGTCTCACCTATATGCTTGGATATTAAGCTAGGTTTGACAAAAATGATATTGATAACAAAAAGACAAAAGTTTGATAAGGTCTAGACTTCCTAACAACAACTTAGGGTATCATCCAAAGTTTTGATTTTCCAAGTTTGACAAATCAAATTTTTGAGACTAAATGCAAGAAGGCAATGATTATGACAATGACTTAGGATATGACATGAAAATGATCTAAGGATATGATATGACAAGATGAAGCCAAGACAAGATGACAATACAATGACAAGGATATGCGAAGAGCAATGACTTGGAATATGCAAAATGCAACCTAGGCAAGACCTAATTTTAGCATGACAAGGATAATGCAGGAATGTCGCCTAAATGGAAATCTAGCTTGGATACGAAAATGAAATGCAAACTTAGGGAAATGATTTTGAAGCTAAGTGCAAAATGAGGATGCTTGCAATGAAAAGGACTAAAATGAAAGGAGATGACAATATGCCTTAGGACCTAAGTTGGACTATGCAAAACCTAGCCTAAAGTGACATGAATGTTGAGACAAAGTTTTTTTTATTTCAATGTGTTTGAAAGCCATGTTTTGAAAATGTTTTGAACTTTGTTGGATGGATGTTCTCTTTTTAAAACCTTGTTTGGACAATGTTTGGACTTGTTTGACAAATGATGTTTTGTGACAATTGTATAATTCAACTTTTGACAATCACAAAAGACAAGATGTTTGGACTTAGACCCAAGACAATCATGCTCATTCAGAACAAATCCTATGGCTGGCAAGGGCAATATCTATTGAATCCTCTACCCAAAATACAACACTTAGCCGGATAGCTAGATGCTTGGTAGCACTGGCTCCCCCTTATAGTACACTCACTTCTCGGGCATACCAAGCTTCGAGTTCAAGGGGCATCACTTCCCAAGAACTTGATATCTCTAACTAAGGAGTACATGAGAGGTGTCTTCGGCATGTGCATATCACAACACCTGAGCAAATGGATAGAATGATTTTGACCTCTAAAAAAAATAGATTCTAGTAAGGGCATCCATTTAGGTGGGTATTGATCCAGCGAATAAATCGTCGCAATACCATTCTAGCACCCATTCTCTACAACTTTCGTTGCATCCATAGTTATTTAGAGTGGTTCGAAAGAGCTTGGTTTTAGCCTATCACCACTTAGGGTCATTCCCTCTCACCAATGCCTGTGCGAAGTGCCAGGCAAATCGGAAGGTAGGCCCAATTCTAAGGGTTAAAACATGCAATCAAAGTAAAAGAAAACAAAGCATGCATGGTGTTCATTAACCCTTAAGAAATTAAATGTGCAACTACTTTAAAAATCACATGCAAGATGTTTTTAATAAAAGTCTTTGACCATGTCCTACATAAGAGTTGTTAGTAGTTTCATTTTTAGTCTTCGTCACACATAATGCCAAGGTGTTGCACAGAGAATTAGTACCAAAGAAAAACCAAAATATAAGAACAGAATGAAGACAAAATAATTTGCAAGCAAAAACACTGGTTTCACCTCTGTTTCTGGCCTTACACAGGTGCAGAATGTCTCAACACAGGCGCAGAATGCCTTAACACAGGCACATATCTCTTTGAAACAGGCGCAAATCTCCTTAACACAGGTGCAGATCCCTCCTACATAGGTGCAGAAGTGTCCAGAAAGCCCTGAGTTGCCCTGTTTCTTGGGTTTTCACTTGCAAATCAGCTCAAAAGCACTCAAAAACATGGTTAAAGGGTTAGTTCACTTTGGGTTCACCAGAAAATGTATGATAGGAATTTGGAATTCATCAAAGCAATAGACATTAAACTAGCTCAATCACAAAAACTAGATTGCAATGATAAGAAAATTCTAAAAGACATTCAATAGAGATATGAAGACAAGATAATCAAACTAAATGCAAACCATTACAAAAATGAATATCTCCTCCATAATTCTCCGTTGTCCTTCTTTCTCCTTCAAATTAGTGTGTTTGTGGATCTCACCTACAAGTGCACAAGCATAGCATGAAAGCAAGATTGACAAGATGAAATGTCAGCGTAAGGATACTAGAAGCATGATTGACTCTCTGAAAATGTGGTTAGATCCCTTGATTGAAGAAAATCATCCAATTTATAAACAAATTGGAGAGATGACAAGATTAGCATGAAGAGATTTGAAAGGAAATTTCAAATCAAGAATGACAAATATGACAAATTATGACAAAATTGACACTTTCTATGCAATATTGATTGATTGACAAATTATGACAAATTGACATGCAAGATTGATTGATTGATAAATTATGACAAATTGACAAAATTGAAATGTCATTCCCATGAAATTAGGGGAAATATTAGAAAAATAGGAGAAATAGAAAATTAGGTTTAGAAATGTTGAATTGGAGATTAGGAAATTAGAAATTGATGGAATTAGAAAATTAGGTGAATTAACTAATAATTTTTCATTCATTAATTAATTCACAAAAAGAGGGGGAATTAATTAGCCAATTAAATAAATATTTAATTGTGACAAGAAGACTTAGGATAAATAAATAAATTATTTAACCTAGAGGGAAAATGACAATCAAGATTAAATGAATAAATAATAAAATCCTATAAATAAGAGGACAAGGAATTAGGTCAAGACAACAAGAAATTAATGTCGATTTGATCATGATTTTGATTGACAAGGGACCAATGCTGACAAATGATTGAGATTGGTTGACAAATTGACCAAGATTGACAAAGAGATCAAATTGATAGGCGCCAATTAACAAGAAACAATGACTAATTGATCCAAATTGACATGATTGAAAAGGACAATGATCGATGACAAATCGATTGCAAAATTGATGAGATTGACAAAAGGACAAGGATCAATGACGAATCGACCACAAAATAACAAGATTGACAAGGACGAGGATCGATGACAAATCGATCACAAAATGACAAGATTGACAAGAGGACAAAACCCTAATTCTATCAGCAATTAGGATTGACAATGTCCAAAATGATGATAAATGAGCACGCACATTGATGTGATAGGATAAGATCGACCAAAATCATGACTGAAGATTGCTATCGACAAGACCTAATTTGAAAACGAGAAAAATGAAGAATGCAGAAGAAGGACTCAAGGCTCTCAAATGATGAAGACAAAGTGCGCAACATAGAAGAAATGTTAATGCGATGCAAAAACTCTAAAATAAGGCAATGCGCAAATGTTAAAGTATGACTCCGCAAGCATTGACCATTTTTAGATGTTTGCAGATTCCTCTGCAAGATTTTTGAATTTTATTTGAAATGCTAGATGAATCACTCTTTGTCGCTATTCTCTTGAAAATTCTTCGCTCAAAAATAGATAAGTGAAAATGATGACAAAATCCCCTTTTAAATAATCTTTCACGTACCATAATAAATGTATCTCCGTTAGGGTACAAACCCTAATTTTTCCTTTTGCCACTTCAAGTCTTCTGTCGATTAACAGGTAACATATACCAATTAAGGTCTTTACTGATATAAACTAGGGGGTTCAAATATTTCACCGATATGCTCCCCTTAAGCTTTTCTGAAGCTCAGTTTGCGGGTTTAAAGACTTCCACACTAGGTGCAGAAACTGGTTCATCTCGTGACACTTCTTTAGGTATCTTTTTCCATGTTTTATTCATTCCCACTTGAATGGTTTCAACATCAATCTTTCCTTCTGGAGTGATTGGCATATCATCCGATAGGTTCTTTCTCATTCTACAAGTTGTGGCAGTGTGTCCCAGTTTGTTGCAATGATAGCATACCATTCTAGGTGTTCTCCATGGTCCATTATCCATACTACCATTCTTCCTTCTGCATGTTGCAGTAGTGTGATCGCTACCATGATAGATCAAATAGGTTGCTTTCCAACCAGTTGCCACTTGATAGCCACCTAATCGATGGTCATAGGTATTATACCGGTTGGGATTTTGGTTCATAGAGGGTTTCAGGATAACTCCTTGAGTCCTTCGATGGTATCTCCCAGTGTTATGCAAAACAGACTTGCATTCAAATGCTCTATGTCCAAACTTGTTGCATGCATAGCAATTTCCATTGAATCTATTGGATCTAGGCTTATTGTTTAGAAAATAAGGAAAATTATTGTAGGCCTTGCTTCTACACACATTAGCAGTATGTCCTTCCTTGAGACAATTGAAGCAAATAGGTTTAAACTTTTTATTACCTTTATCCTTGGGTTTTGGTTGCTTCTTTGATGCTTCAGCTTTTGTTCCAGAGGTTTCAGCTTCCTCATACCTAGAGAAACCAAGTCTAGTGGTATTCTTTACTGATTTTGTCGATTCTAGCTTTTGCTCTAGCTTAGCAGTACTCTGATTGAATTTGGCAAGTATCTCCTTTGACTCAGTAAGTTCCTTTGAAATAGCAGCATTAGATTCCATCAAGGTTACATTCTCAGAAATAGCCATGTTTAGTTCACCCTGCATTTCTTCTTTTTCCACTTTACTCTCTTCGAGATGAGCAGTAAGGGCACTGATTTCTTGAATCAACTTGGAGATCCCATGATCTTTGTCTTTTACCAAATCTTCAGCTTTCCTTCGGTTCTCAAGCTCTTGACACATTTTGATAGTCAGTCCTTCCAACTCCTTTCTTAGGTTTTCTTTAGATTCATTCATTTTTTCAACTTATTCAACTAGGGCATCCATGTCAGCTTCATCAGAAGAGCTATTTTTAGTAAGTTCCATCAGTTTCTCAGCATGCTCTCTTCTCTTGGCCAAAGAGGCTTTATACTTGACTTTTAGTTCATCATAGGCTCTCTCAGTCTGAGTGAGATGATGAGTAAGTTCCCTCACAGTGTATTCCCCCATATCTCCTTCCAAGTGGTTAGAATTATAGAAAGGTTGGCTTTGATACCAATTAATGAATACTAAGAGGGGGGGGTGAATTAGTATACCAAAAAATATTGCACTCAAACTCTTAAATAGTTTAGCAGATAACTGGTATAACAGATTCACTAATAAACCGGTTAAGATATTTTGATGTGGAAACCCAAATGGGATAAACCACGGTGAGCAGAAACTTACAAGTAACTATCTGCATAATAGAAACCAGACTGGTTAAGGTCATACAATGTTCTTCACCACAACAGATCCTGTTAGGAATCTAAATCTCTGTTAGGAGATAAGTCCTGTTAAAGACTACCTTGCTAAAGAATTTCAGATCCACAGTTGTGAACCACCTTGTTAGAGGATTTACAAAGGCTTTGTTGGGCCTACCCAGTTAAGGGTTTCAGACTTGTCAAAGATATGAGTAATCAACAAGTGAGTGATCTAGATACTAGCACAGTATGCTTGGTTAGATCCTTGATAGCTCATTATTAATGCATTTCAACATTACTTCAGTCTTCAATATCCCCACACTCTAACTCTTCACACAGACCTAATCTTCTCTGCAAAGATTGCACATAACCTTCCCATACATCATACATCTCTCAACTATGCAAACCCTAGACATGATGTCCTTATAAAGGAAACTGATTTCATGTCGATCCAATAGGATTAAACTACAAGTTCCTAGGTTCAGTGCATCTAGACACATTTGGTAACATGCCACAAAATCACCGACAAAGTGTCAGTGGAGGATAACTCATCATAGAAATACTAGTTGGTAACTCATCACAGAGTAATACCGGTTCATACAATATATTGATTACAATTTTGTCATTCATGATTCTTTAAATTATCTTAAGATGACCATTCAAGGTTTTATTATATTATTGTATTTCTTGATTCCTTGGATTTTCCTAATGCCCTCATACTTTTATAGTATGAAATTAAGTTGGGGGGGACATCATTTGAATTTTGGAATTCATTGGTTGATTCTTGATAACATCTTCATTAATTGTTTCTATGGCGCTTGTAATAAAACCACATGTGTGAGATTTGGACCAAATCAAGGTATGAATTCTTGTGTTGATTACCATTTCATTTATATTGTGTTTACACAAGAATTAATTGTAACTCATCCATTTTCTTATTCTTAGTTATTTGTTAATATTACTAACTCTACCCTTATTATTAATACATTACTTATTAATCAAATGGAGTTATTAAATTGATGATATTGTACATTACTATACTTGATATGCTTGGTCTTGAGAACATGGTGTAGCATAGAAATTAGGAATCATCACAAGATAAGTAGATCAATCAAAACACAAGACATGATAACTCAATCATGAGAGCACTCATTGCAAATGAACCTAATCCTAAGCACACTCAATAGAGATATGAAAACAAAGCATTCAAAATGAAAGATTATGCAAACCAAATGCAGAATTGAATGCTCCTTCCATGCGGCTCCATTGTTCTTCTTTCCTCTTCAATGGATTTGTGGATCTCACCTACAAGTGCACATACAATTGAAAGCAAGATTGATGAAAAGCTCAAGAGTACTAGAAGCGTAAGTTCGGTAGTTTGATTAAGGATTCGGATTCGGGATTTGGGATTCAAGATTCGGGATTCGGGATTAGCTTTGATTGAAAATCATCCAATTTATAGAAGAATTGGATAAATGACAAGATTAGCATGATGCAATTCAAATGGAAATTGCAAATCAATATGACAAATTATGACAAATTATGCACTTTCCATGCACAATTTGATTGATTGATAATTGATGACAAATTATGACACATTCTATGTCAAAATTGATTGATTATCAATTATGACAATTTCATGACAAATTGAAATGTCATTCCCATAGAATTAGGAGATGAAATAGGAGGGAAAAGAATTTAGAAATTTAGAAAATTAGAAAATTGAAATTGATGAAAATTAGGAATTAGAAATTGATGGAAATTAGAATTTAGTGAATTAGAAGAAATTAGGTAAATTAATTAACAATTTGTCATTTATTAATTAATTTACAAGAGGAAGAATAATTATCCAATTAAATAAAGATTTAATTGTAACTTAGGATTAATAAATAATTTAGTAATCCTAGAGGAAGAAATGACAACTTAGGTTAAATGAATAAATCATAAAACCCTAGAAGATGAATTAGGTCTTGAAAGATAATTGACTCGATTTGATTTGATTTTGGATTGATAAATGACCAGTGTTGATAAATGATTTGATTGAGATTGGTTGACAAAAATCAATGACAAATTGACCAAATTGACATGATTGAAAAGGACAAGGATCGATGACGAATCGATCGCAATATGACAAGATTGACAAGGACAAAGATCGACCAAAATCATGACTGAAGGTTGGTATCGACAAGACCAAATTCGAAAGCGAGACAAATGAAGAATGCGGAAGAAAGACTCGATGCTCGCAAATGATAAATACCAAGTGCGTGACATAGGAGAAATGTTAATGCGATGCAAAAACCTAAAATGAGGCAATGCGCAAATGTTAAAGTATGATCCCACAAGCGTTGACCATTTTTAGGTGTCTACATTTTGCCCCTCTTTGAGACAATGCGATTTTAAGCGTTGTTTCAAAGAACAAAAATAAAAAATGCCCCGGACACTGACAATGACATATGAAAATGCCCCAGACAATAACAATGATATATGCATGCCCCCTCGAGGAATTGGCCGGAAACATGCAGAAAAGAGGCCAATTGATCGATAATAATGATAGAAAATGATAGGATCAAATGGACTGCCAAGACGGACCGAAGAAATGTTAGTAAGCAGAAATTAGACAGAGGATAGGTAGAGATGAAGGAAAACTTGCTTTCGCCAATGCACAGAAGTAGGTGAGAACCTTTATTTGATATGGCAAAATGGATGCGTAGCATCATGGCAATGAAGGCCAGAGCGATAATGCAATCCCTTTACGTAAGACAGACACATCACAGACAAACAACAATCACAACCAAAAGAAAAGGACCATGATCCATCTCGGTCACTCGAAATCACTTAGTGACATCATCGAGCAACATAGGAACATGATTGAAGATAAATCAATAAAAAGATAAGACACACAAATTCAAGCAAATCAAACAAACATCTTGATCTTCATTGTCAAAAGTTGAAAGCGTTGATAGGACAATCATGCTGTCTGGTTTCAGGGATTGCGGTACCCCGTCTAAGACAGGACACAGTCTGGTTTCGAGTATACCACACCCTGTATAAGACCCATGATAGCAGTAACAAGGACAAATGATTTTGATGTTGATATTCGAGTGATATGACAATTTTGATCAGGTTGAATGTTTGGTTTGAATGAAAAAGTTCATCTGGTTAAAGCATGATTTCATTAAAGCACAGCGTTGGATTGATTGTCATTGGATGTATGCTCAGCGATTTGTCTTATGCACAAAAGGAATAATGTTATTGCAAAATGTTTGTTTTTTGGATTTGGAATTTTACAATTTTTTTTGTTGTTCATTTTTTTCAGGACTTTATGTGATTTTTTTGTTTTTTTATTTCAAGACATTTTTCAATTTTTTTGTTTTTGAATTTTTTCACGACATTTTTCAATTTTTAAGACTTTTTTTAGGACATTTTTCAATTTTTTTTTTTTTTGTGAATTATTTCAGGACATTTTTCAATTTTTTTTTTTTTGTGAATTATTTCAGGACATTTTCCAATTTTTATGATTTTTTGCCCCCAGTGTCTAGCAAGGCAAGGAATATGATAGGTGAATAAATAGGCTTGCTGAAATGATGGTGGATAGAGGGAAGACAAAGGCCTTTTATCATGGAGACAATATGGATGCATTTTCCAAGGGCTATGGCATGATGGGACAAGAGACTGGATATGACAATGTAAAGTAGGAACATGGCATGAGGGACATGCCAAGAGGTGTTTGAAAAATATATTTAAATTTTTGCGTCCTTATGTCAGATCAAGATCAAGGAATGAAAAAGAGTGTATGGATAGTGATAAGATATGGATAGGATAAGCAAGACCAAGAATGGATAAGGGACATGGATTGATGGTCGGGATTGGCTAAGGGACAGTGGCAGAAAGTTGCAATAAGCCAGGGAATATGGATGTAAGGTTGAAATAAGCAAATGGGCAAATGATCAAAAGCTATGATAGACTAAAAGCTGCAAACAAGATGCATGATGCTCATGACGATCGTCAGCCTTGTCAAGATCAAAGGTGGAAAGAGGAAATGGACATGAGGGACAATAGGATAATGGAGGAGTATGACATGGTATGATAGGATAATGGAACAATGGAGGACAAAAGGATATGAAGGAGGAAACCTGCCCCCAAGTGTAGTGTGCAAGAAGTTCATGGATTACACATGATGCCTGTTTGCCAGGTTTTCATCATGGTACTTTCCCAAGGCGCCTGTTTGCCAGGTTTTCACCAGTGGATGAATTATTTTTCTTTATTTTTTCTTTTCTTTTCTTTTTTTTTTTCACTTTTTTGATTTTTTTTGTATTTTGACCTTTTCAATAGAAGATGGACACGTGATAGGGGATGGAAGAAGGACTCAAGCATCTTTTTGTTTGGATAGTAGCCTTGAAAAAAAATGGACAATGACCTTTAAAAGTATGCTCAAAGACGTTGGTAGGATAAGGACATGGAAAAAAAGATGAAACTAAGGCAATGATTTATGCAAAGGATTGGACGAGAGGGATGGAAGGATGGAAAATATGCATTGGATAATGGATAGGGTATTGGAAGAATTGGGCTTCAGTGGATGGAAATGAAGGCAAGATCAACATTGGCACACACCTTGAGGGGTGATGGACTGATGGAGGACAAATGTATTTTGGATATTGAGATTTTGACGAAGGAACGACTATGGATTTTGGGACATAAGGGCCCAAAACGGATGAAGGAGGTGATGGAGGAACAAATTTGAGAGGTTGGGATGGAGGAATAGCAATTTTGGATGCCAAGTTGGATTTTGCTCTTTGTGCTTCAAGGAGCTTCTTAGGGATCCACATGGTTTTTGATTTTTCATGCTTTTGTGGTTCCTTGGAGTGCATTGCTTGCACAAGGGATTTAGGAACCCATATATATTTTGAATTTTCTTTATTTTGCTCAGTGGGCCTTTGTGGCCTTTTGGATATTTCTTTTTCTTTATAGATCATATTGTTCTTTGTTTTGACATGTCGATTAGATTAGACATGTTGATCCTTGAATACATGTGGATTTCTAGACTTATGATGCTTATACTTGGCATCCAAATTGCTTGGAAGAGGGAATGAATGTTGGTGTGGATGGGAATGATATGGAGGCATGTGGGATGGATGGAAGGTTCTCCAAGATGTGTGCCTTTGCTGGTGTTGCATAGGAGATGGAGGGATATAGGGACCTAGAATGGATGGAAGCGATGATGGGGAAGGTGGACATTTGGATTTTGACTTTGAAGGGATACCAATGCCTTGAGTGTGAGCTCTATAGCCATGACCATTAGTATATTCTTTAATATGAAGGGGTTCTTGCTCATGAAGGTCTACTCCTTTGCCTTTATGAATATCTTGACTTGTTGGATACTCTTTTCTTTGGGAACAAGATGCAAGTCCATTATGAGGTGGATGTGATATGAGAGAAATAATGAGATCTTGAAGTGGATCGGATTGGACCAAAGTGGAAGAACCCATTATGCATGTCGAGGGTTCATGAACATCTTGCACTGACATGTTAGAATCATGAGGGGGATTAGGATCATGAGGGGGACTAGGATTGTGTAGTGGACATGGTTCAATGATAGGCTCTTCAAGAGATGGAATGGGAGAAATAATGGGATCATCAAAAGAAATGAGACCTTGGAGTGTATATGGAGCATTAGGACAAGGAGATGGAGGAACAAAAGGATCTTGTGGTGGATCTGAAGGAATGATTTGATCTTGACAAGGAGGAAGATCATTGGAATCCTCTTTAAAGGTGCTTTGCTCTTGACTTTCAATGGGATCATTGGAAAGGATGGAAGGGATATCTTGATCTTTCTTTGGAAGTGGAATGTCAACGGGATTTGAAAGGATATTGTGTTCTTGGAATGGAAGGAGATCGTTTGGGATTGGATGGACTGGGATATCTTGATCTTGCTCGGGGAATGGAGTGTCAATAGGACTTTGGATAGGATGGACAAGAATAGGAGAATCATCATGAGTGTCTAGGAGGGTGGGATCTTGGTCAACAATTGGATGGGATGATAAAGTTTCGGGATCTTGATCTTGATTTTCTTTAGGACACATTTCTTCATGCTCTAAATTATCCTCTTGACATGAGGTTGGAATTTTGATATGCATGGAGGATTCTGACAAGGGATCAATGGTTTGGCATGAAGGAGATGCACTTTGAACATTTGTGTTGGATTCTGGCAAGGAATCAATGCTTGAACATGAGGAAGAGGGACTTCGAATGGGGTCCTCTAAAATAGGTAATGGCAATAAAGTGTATGGTTGCATTGGGTCTTGTATATTTGAAACATGACAAGGATGTGCATCATGAATTGGATTATCGTGGCAATCAATTATGGATAGCTCTTGGATAATTGCATCCTTGGGTGTATTGTTTGATGAGGATAATATGGAAGGTTCTTGTGAAACTTCTAGAGGTGTAGGGATAGATGCCACTGGAGAGTCAATTTGTTTGCGAGGGGATGAGGCATTGCTAGACATGGTTGTATTATCTTGATCTTCCTCAATAAACTCACTTGGTAATTTCCTTAAGAGCATTGCAATAAAGCCACCTTTCTTTCGAGGTTTTGACATGATTGGACCTGGAATTTGAACTTGTTTTTGATTTAATGTCATGTTTTGATATTGGACTTGGTTCAATTGTTCCGACATGTTTGAAACTTGGCTTGGTGCATGTTGCAAGTTTTGTTTTTGAATGTTTGATTGTGGTTGTTCACATTGATATGTTGATTGAACTTGTTGATATTCCACCATTGGTTGAACTATTTGTTGACATTGTATAGTTGGTTGGACATATTGTTGAAATTGAACCATTGGTTGTGTTGGTTGCATATGTTGGACCATTGGTTGTGTTGGTTGAATATGTTGGACCTGTTGAACCATTGGTTGTATTGGTTGAAAATCTGATTGATAGTAAACACCTTCTTGTTCTTTTTGTGGAGGCACATAATGTTGAAATTGATGTTGTCTCTTTTCTTGAAATTGTTTCATCATCTCTATTTGGGAGAGGAGAGCTGGTATGTCTGATCGTTCAAGAAGAGATCTTACATCAATTGGCTCAATATTTGGATTTCGACCTGGAAATTTTTGAAACACTTTGGACATTTGTGATCTATTCTTCACAATTTTTTTCACTCTTTGTTCCAACATCTCATTTTCTTGAGCTAGTTTCTCCTCTAGTTTTTGTATTTGGAGACTTGTTTCATCATAAAAAGTTTGATCGATATTACCTTGTTGTTGGGTTGGATATAATTGTGATTGCATTGTCGGTTGATATGTCAAAATTTGTTGCATCATTGGTGCTTGGAACCTTGTTTCAATAGACATGTCACTATGCAAATGCAATATTTTTGGAATTTTTCAGGGATAATGTATGATATGCAACTAAATGCAAACTAGATAGATGAAAATGCAATCTATGTTAAGAATGCAACCTATGTTTTTGGTTATTTTTGAATATTTTGACAAACTTATGAACGCAAATCTAAAAGAGACCTTTAGGAAATTGAAATGATGTCTAGACCTCAAAGGACAAAAGGACTTAATTGAAAAAGGACAAGATGACAATCTCTCCCCTATATGCTTGGATACTAAGCTAGGTTTGACGAAATGATATTGATGACAAAAGGAAAAAAGAGTTGATAAGGTCTAGACTTCTTAACAATGACTTAGGGTTTATCAAAGATTTGGATTACTCAAGTATGACAAAACCTAGTTTTGACACTATATGCTAAGGGACAATTACTATGCAAATGACCCTAATATGATATGATAATGTCCTAAGCTTAGTGAAGAGACTTAGGGTATGCAAATATGAATGTATGACAATGGTATGACTTTAATGCAAGAGGACACATGCAAATGGATGACTCTTATTGATATGCAAAGGAGTATGACTTAGGTGAAACTTAACCTTGGTACTTGACAATGAACGTTGCAAAATGTAACTTAGGATGAACTTAAATGCAAGTGACATGAATGTTAAGACAAGATTTTGAATAATGTTTGATAATCATGTTTGATAATGTGTTGAACTTTGTTGGATGAAATGTTCTTGTGTTTAACCTTGTTTTGAATCAATTTATCTTGCTTTTTGAAATGGGATGCAATTCAACTTTTGACAATCAAAGAATACAAGATATTGCAACTTAGACTCAAGACACTCATGCTCATTTCCACATTTCTTATGGTAGGCAAAGACATTAGGTACTTGAGAGGTAGACTCATTATGAGATTCAAGGAGAATACATAGATGCTTGACCCCACGGGCTCCCCTCCACGGCACTCACTTGTCAAGGCAGCCAAGCATCAGTCCCCATGGAATCTCCCCATGGCGAACTTAGTATCTCTTCCATGTATCCGAATTCGTCCTTCTCAAGCAACTAGAAGGGTTTTTGGCCTCTAAAAACAAGGTGTTTAGTAAGGATTTCTGTTAAGCATTACTCCTTGATGTCACGCAAGCGTGATTGAGACATTAAGCCCATCAAGATACCAAACAAATGTAGTCGCGCAAGCATGATTTAGACCAAAAGGCCCTACTTAGATGTTGATATGAGAAAGAGTTTCAAGGGGCATCACTTCCCAAGTAACTACAATTCCCATGTAACACTTCCTTCAAAGCTTTCTCTCATCAGGTATTTTTTTATAGTGAGTTAGAATGCCAAGGAATTCTAGCCGTACTCACTTTGGGTCATTCCCTTCTCACGATTATCACTTGCTTGCAAAAGCAAAGTGGTCGGGAAGGCAGGCCCTCTAATGGAGACACTCAATCAACAACACAAGCATGGTATCGAAGATCTGGATTTCTGATCACCCTAAGAAGGATGAGAGCACACTCTCCTACTCCAATGTCACACTTAACAATCAAAGCAAGCAAATGTTCATTCCCACCTATTTATAAATCACTAAGTGCCTAATTAAAAATCTCAAGCACACAATTTGGTTGTTTTTCCAAGGCAACCTGCAAAACCCGAGTTAGAGGTTTGAATTGTTGTCTTTGACCATCGAATCTGCACAAAACATGTTAGTAGTTTGATTTTTAGTCTTTTCCATGCATATGCCAAGATTCTGCACAAATAATTAGTACCAAAATCCAAAACACAGAAAACAGAATGCAAAAACATCAAAAACTTCAAGTAAACACTGCATTTTTCACCTCTGTTCTGGACTTTACACAAGCGCAGAACTCATGACATAGGTGTAAGATGTCTGACACAAGTGCAGAATGTTGCATACACAAGTGCAAGATGCTCAACACAGGCGCAGAATGCTTCACACAAGCGCAGAAGTGTCCAGAATGCACTGCACGACCCTGTTTTTGGGTTTTTGACCTGCAAATCAACTTAGAAGCACTCCAAAACATAGTAAAAGGGTTAGAAGGTTAGTATTCACATCGGGTTCACCAGTTAATGTAGCATAGAAATTAGGAATCATCACAAGATAAGTAGATCAATCAAAACATAAGACATGATAACTCAATCATGAGAGCACTCATTGCAAATGAACCTAATCCTAAGCACACTCAATAGAGATATGAAAAAAAAGCATTCAAAATGAAAGATTATGTAAACCAAATGCAGAATTGAATGCTCCTTCCATGCGGCTCCATTGTTCTTCTTTCCTCTTCAATTTATTTGTGGATCTCACCTACAAGTGCACATACAATTGAAAGCAAGATTGATGAAAAGCTCAAGAGTACTAGAAGCGTAAGTTCGGTAGTTTGATTAAGGATTCAGATTCCGGATTCCGGATTCAAGATTTGAGATTCGGGATTAGCTTTGATTGAAAATCATTGAATTTATAGAAGAATTGGATAAATGACAAGATTAGCATGATGCAATTCAAATGGAAATTGCAAATCAATATGACAAATTATGACAAATTATGCACTTTCCATGCACAATTTGATTGATTGATAATTGATGACAAATTATGACACATTCTATGTCAAAATTGATTGATTATCAATTATGACAATTTCATGACAAATTGAAATGTCATTCCCATAGAATTAGGAGATGAAATAGGAGGGAAAAGAATTTAGAAATTTAGAAAATTAGAAAATTGAAATTGATGAAAATTAGGAATTAGAAATTGATGGAAATTAGAATTTAGTGAATTAGAAGAAATTAGGTAAATTAATTAACAATTTGTCATTTATTAATTAATTTACAAGAGGAAGAATAATTAGCCAATTAAATAAAGATTTAATTGTAACTTAGGATTAATAAATAATTTAGTAATCCTAGAGGAAGAAATGACAACTTAGGTTAAATGAATAAATCATAAAACCCTAGAAGATGAATTAGGTCTTGAAAGATAATTGACTCGATTTGATTTGATTTTGGATTGATAAATGACCAGTGTTGATAAATGATTTGATTGAGATTGGTTGACAAAAATCAATGACAAATTGACCAAATTGACATGATTGAAAAGGACAAGGATCGATGATGAATTGATCGCAATATGACAAGATTGACAAGGACAAAGATCGACCAAAATCATGACTGAAGGTTGGTATCGACAAGACCAAATTCGAAAGCGAGACAAATGAAGAATGCAGAAGAAAGACTTGATGCTCGCAAATGATAAATACCAAGTGCGTGACATAGGAGAAATGTTAATGCGACACAAAAACCTAAAATGAGGCAATGCGCAAATGTTAAAGTATGATCCCACAAGCGTTGACCATTTTTAGGTGTCTACACATGGTTATAGGTTTCTCATTGTGGTTACTCAATATTTTTACACTAGTACTAGTTAATGATGCTTCTCTACATGGGCATCCAAGACACACTTTCTTGGAATTGCTCACTAGATGGCCAAAAGTAAGTTTCTTTTGTGCTTCACTCTTTTTTATCACAAGAGGATTTTTGTGTCAAAGTGTTTCACATTAATGGAAATAAATTCTCTCTTTCACCATCCTTGATGCTAGATCACGTAGAGGACAAAATGAAACTTGGTGTAATCATGGATCTTGCGATACCATGTTTTTGGCTAATTCTTCACAAGCCACACATCCAAGGATAACTTGAATACATGTGGAGGCCTCACAAGGATCTTGTACATATTCTAATGTTGACATGTACACTTCATCATAAGGATTGATTCTTCTACCCATCTAAATCTATATGGATAATTTGAGAGACTCCATTGCTCTTTCCCAATATATCATTTTCTTTGGTGGATTGCTTCTCTTGTAAGTAATTATTTCAACAAAGTGATTGGGCATGTATTCCAAACTTATACAATCAACTTTCAAATATGGTGGAATGTGCTAAATGGGATCATATTATGTAATCTTGTTAGACACATATGCATGGTCACTCTTGATGAGGTATATTTCTTGCCATTGGTCATCATTTCAAGCTATGCATCATATAATCAGTTTCAATAATTTCAAGGGCTTCGAAAGGAACTCCAAGTTTTGGATGGTCTCACTTAAACATCCATATGAGAGTTTCATTTTCTTTGGTCATTATATGCAATTTTTCAAAAGGAAAAAAAAATGAAAAAAGCAATAAGTTCTAACAATGAAAACCTTCAGGCATTGTTAGACAACTATAATTTGAAAACTAGTTTCTGGCAGGTTGTAGTTGAAATATATTCTTGGTGGTGAAAAATGTTTTTACAGTGCCACTAAGCGGTGAGTGATTAAAAAATAGTTTACCAATAGTCACATGTCGTTATCAAAAATGAAAAAGAAGAGAAAAAAGTATTAAAAAAAGGGAATAAAAGAAAAAAATACTCAATAATTGGTGTTCTTCCTCTGGATTCCTAAATTTGTAGGTACACTCAAATGCTTCTATGGAGTTTCACTCTTTGAGTGTTTCTAGCACCTCTTGTCACTCACTTGTGTCGCTATGCTTCAGTTTGTTGTGGTCATCGTGCCTCTGATCACCTATAGAAAATTCTACACATTTAGTTGAGGAGTTACAACACATGGATTTAGCTCCCAACAATGTGTTCTCTAGTGCTTCGGTCAGATAGATCTCTCTCGTGATATTGAAGTTCTTAGCATAGTATGTGGTTCCTTATTGAAGATTCACAATTGTTGATTTGTTTTGGTTACCTGGCCTTGGCATATATGGACATGAATATTGGTAAAATATTCAATTTTATTTTTCATTGTTATATCTCTTGAACTTAATTAATATTTCTTAGTATATTGATCATATATGCAACATCCATGCCTATCCTTTTCTTGTTTCTTAAGTACATTCAACCCTTTAAGTTGGGGGGAGGTACACCATCCTTATTACCTATCTTTTCACCTACATCGTCCTTATTACCCATCTTTTCACTCATCATTTCACTTTATCTTTAATCATGCAACTATTCCCTCCTACATAGTTATTTCACCCTTTAGATTCCTTATCACTTCATCCTCCATGATTTCTTCTCATTTCACCCACTTTACATAGCTAAAAGTGAAGATATTTTTTCATGATATTTCTCATAGATAGTATTTGAACAATATTGATGTAATGAAGAATGAAAAAAAGAGAGAAAGAAGATGAGTTTTAAAAAAAAAGAGGAAAAATCAAAATTTGGAGGAGGATTGAATAAATTGAGGGATTTAAAGAAAATTATAAGATTGAGGAATAAAACAAAACATGAAGATTGTTATGAATAGATGATGAAAAATAATTGAAAGTAAATCCATGAGAGTCCCTATGAAGAGAAATTGATAGAAAAAATGAGTAAACAAATAATTAAAACGATGAGGTATAATTGTCAAGGGTGAAGGAGAAAGCGAATGCTATAAATCCAAAAGGTTCTTAGTTCAAATCAAAGATCTCTTGCTCATAATGATTGCACAACGATGTGCAATATGCTAAGTTGGGGGGAATAATGAGATATATTTATGTCTCATTTTATGCCATATTTTATGGCTTTTCATACATCTTCATTACATTTCCGCATTCCATTTCCATCCCATTTTCATAACATTTTATCATTTATGATGCATATGATTTAATATATATAACTCATATTTAATATAGTTTTGAGATTAAATTATGAAAATTAATTATTCATTGTCTTCATTAATGGGCATTGTTATTTTACGCTTTGGAAAATATATCTTGTAGATCTTCCTGTCACCTTCAATGCTCCATTTTGTCACTTTCTAGCCAGGAAATTTTGTATTTTACCTTTTGACCAGCAACTTAATCTTTCCAAAATATGATGTCATCTTCCACGGTAACATTGATTACCTATTGACTGTGTACTGGGTTTGAGTCAGCATGAGAACTTGTGCATGGATATTGCTATCTATTGTCTATTTATGTTCATTTTTATAACAAAACATCTTGTGACTAAATGACTCTCTTTTAATCACCACCTCAACACTATGATGTTGAACTAATTTGTGGTAAATGATTTGTGTATGTGGAAAAATGGATTAATAAAACTAAATATGTGAAAAATTACGGTAAATACCAATCCACACACACACACAGGACTTCTTGATGCAAGCTATGGAGTAACGATGCGTTACTCAGGTTCCCAAGGAGGGTCCCATGGTTCTCTATCTCACAATGTCCCTCAAACCAATGTTTTGCTCTCAGATTACTGAGCAAAATGGTTTAGGGATGGCAAATATGAGAACGAGAGAGATTTTTAACTGATTTTAGTATGAGATGTGTTGTAAGCTAGGTATGATGCTAGAAATGCAATAAACTAAATGATAAGATGACAGGGTTAGTATGAAATACTATCCTAACATACTATATCCAGTCTATGATTGAACTAAAGTGATAAAGGACTTATTCTAAGCATGCATATTTAGTCTAATTTATGATCTAAAAGAGGCTAAATGATGAGCATATATGAAATGAAAGCTTGAAACAATTTGAGCATAAGTGTGATGCTTCAAATTTGAAAGATGATTGTTAAGAATGACAGAATGAGAGCTCTATTTATAGCACAAACAGGGCAATGGATGGTCAGGATTGAAAGGTTTAATCAAGGGCCAAGTTTGAAAGTTGGGGATCCATGTGCATAATTGGCATCAATGAAATGGTGACAAGTGTCCACATAGGATTGGGTTGAAAGAAGAGGTTGGAGGCATTAAAGGCCTGAGAAGACCTCGTGGTTATCTAAAGGCTAAGGGTCAAGTCTAAGTTAGGTTTACCCACTGAATTAGGAGTTAATCCAAGGATAAACCTTTGTGCAAATGATTAAGAGATAATCATGGTCAAAGCATTAATGACCTGATGAGACCCTTGGGTTGAGTAGAGGTTGAGTCAAAACAAATGTTTTAACCATATGGGAGGGTTTGAAATAACCATTAATGGTTATTGGAGACTTTGGGGATTAAGTGGTTGAAGGTTGGAAGCCTTCAATGGTTTTCAAAGACTTTGGGGTTTTTGGTGGTTGAAGGTTGAAAACCTTCAATGGTTATCCAAGACTTTGGGCCATTTGAGAAGTGACCTCCCTTTGCTTAGGGATGTGACAAAGTTTAGAGGAGGGTTAGGTTAATTAGAATTGGTTAGAATATTCTAGAAGGGGTTAGGAAGGGGTTTGGGATTTTGCAAGTGGATGAGGGGATAAAAGGATTTAATTGAATTATTTGATTTTCATTCAATCTGGTTGCAATTAAATAAATTTGATTTATTCAATTTAGGATAACTATTTAATTAAATTTGAATTTAATTAAAAATGGCTAGGGGGATTTAATTGAATAAAATGATTTATTCATTAAATGGTATAGTGAATTTAATCAAGTGATTTACTTAATAAAATAGAAGAATGTGGATAATTTAATTAAATTGGATTTAATCAAATAGAAAAATGAACATAAAATATTCATTTAGGAATATGGTCATTTTTATGCGTCTACATTTTGCGCCTCTTTGAAGTGACGTGTGTGCACATGTTAATTCAAAGAAAATGATGTGTTTTTGTGTTTTTATGATCAAATGCAATTTTTGTGTCGCTCTTTTGATTTGCCAGTCGTGCCCCAGATTTGATGCGATGCCCCAGATTCGAGATTTGATGTGTGATACCCTAGATTCGATATTTTGTGTGATGCCCCAGATTTGAGATTTGTGTCGTGTTGTCATGATTTTATGTAGTTGTCCAATATGAGTGTCGGTATAACTTGTTTTGATGTGAGATATTTCAAGTTATGTAGATATCAATGTGTTGTTTTGATCAGAATATGATTTATTTGCGTGTTCTATTTTAAGTTCAAATGTGTATGAAAGCCTAAGTTGTTTTACAAGCCGATATGGGTTGGAAACTTGAGTTGTTTTACAAGTTGATATGGGTGGGAAACTTGAGTTGTTTTACAAGTTTGTGATTGTGGTACTTGAGTTGTTTTACAAGTTTTGATATGGTTTTTGAGAACTTGAGTTGTGTTACAAGTTGATATGAAATGATAGGTTTTTGAACTTTATGTAGATGAGCAAATTTGTTTCATGTTGTTGATGTAAGTTTGATTTTGATATCTTTGTTGATGTGGAAACTGATATTGGATTTGTTTTGAGATTTGATATGATAATGCCCCCTCGGGAGATCGTTCATGCACACAAAGCATGAATGATCTCTCGAAAGAAGAAGAATGTTGTTTGAAAGATGGAAGAGTAGATAGTGATGGCATGCATGGGTTTGATAAGATTGATTAGATTGATTGGAATGAGAACAAGTCTTGTTTCAGGTATGACACCTCCTGTATAAGACATGGATGATCGATCATCTGGGTTTAGGAATGATATCACCTGTATAAGACATGGATGATTAAGCATCTGGTTGCAAGAATGATACCGCCTGTATAAGACCTGATAGAAGATAGTTTGGAAGAATGATGAAGATAGTTTGGAAGAATGATGAAGATAGTTTAGAAGAATGATGAAGATAGGTTGGAAGAATGATGAAGATAGTTTAGAAGAATGATAGAAGATAGTTTGGAAGAATGATAGAGATATGAAAGTGAAGAAAGATTCCATGATGATGTGATAGATATGCATGCGAGGGATGCAATGATGGATGATGAATGATATTTTGAAAATGAGATGTATGATATGATATGCAACTAATTGTAAAATGATATGTAGCTATGTGTTTTTGGATCATCTCTCATTCTGTATTTGCCATCCGATAGAACCAGTCATTTGCTTTCTTTGTAAATATTATCACTGAGCATTGATTTTTTAGGATATGTTGAAAATTTATACAAGCATAATGGTATAATTGAACCATAATGACCTGAGAAAAATTTACCTGATTTTTGATTTTGCAAGATAGCACAAGCGTCAAGGTATAATTGAACCAGGACGACCTGAGTGCGTATTGCGTAAACATACAAGAGTTAACCTTTGTCCCATACAAATCCGAAATGTCCTTAGAGATATGCCACCGGATTTATTCATAGGACAAATTTGCATGGTAAAAGACTTCACTCACAAATAGAAGACAAATAAAACATCACATTCCTTCCTTGCTTCTCTAGTCGTAAGACATCCTGGAGGTGCTCAGGAGATATGATAAGCAAAAATTAACAACCATAAGTAATCATGCATGCTATTGGAAATGTATTCTTGTCAATTAAAACATCTTGCAAAATAGATCTTTGTTCAGTTGAAATCAGTTCAAGTTCATGATGTTTAGCCTTCTTGCATTGTCGATTGTCATTTGTTGGTTGTTTTGATCCTTGTTGTCTTACTACGTGTTTGGTTTGATGTTGAAAATCTTGAAGGCGAAATGCCCCCAGCAAGGTCAGGATTTTGCCCCTTATTGTTGATACTACTTTGATATGGATATGTACACAGATCACCAAGCCATGGTGGGATATTATTTTGGATAATTGTTTCAGATAAACCAAGGACAGTGACTACACTAAGTATGTCCAAGATTGATAAGCATTTGTGAATTTCTGGTGACGTCTCAGATGGGTGGATATGATATGTACAATATGATTTGTCAAACATGTATTTCCATCAATTGATAAAGATAAGGCTAACTATAATAAAATCCAGCAGTCATACTGATTGATGTCATTGTTATGATTTGGTTGATGATTGATGTATAAAAATTTATTTCTCTTGATGAATTTGGAAAAACTAGGTTGTTGTTTCTTCAACGTGATGTTATGATAAAGGTTCTTTCTTCTCAGAATAAGGGGATTAGTCATGCATGAGTGATCAATGGATTCCTTTGATTGGTTTGGATTCAGTTGATTCTTGTTTTGAAAAAATTTCAAATCTTACTTTATCAGAGTGAAGGTTTAGCTGCCCCTTCAGGATAAAGCGTGTCAAATGATATGGATAAAGTTTCCCGGTCTGGAAACTGGATTTGACAATGTGAAAATTCTAAACAAGTGTTTTTGAGATAAAATCCGTAAGATGGTAAAGGATTCTGTTGATACTGATGATGAAATTTTTCCGGATTATGATAGGAGAGACATCCTTTATCGTGCGATTCGTTTAGGATTCTGACAACTTTTGTTTTGACACAAATTTTGCTCGAGAAATAGTTTTAATGGTTTGTTTTTGTCAGTCTGCTTTGATGAAAAATGATGTTGATGGATGGATTGATTATCAAGACTTGATGATTGATAGGAATGTCTAGATTCAAAGAGTGAGTACCCCATATAAGACCGATCTGTCTGATTTCGAGTGTACCTATCCCTGTATAAGACATGTTTGATGTTGATGTTGATTTCAAGAAATGAATTGATTAACAAGACATGTGATAAGTTTGATTGTAGACTTTGAGAGTTTTCCTATTGTTGATCGGATTTGATGGATGGTCCATGTGTTCATGGTTTGATTTTTTTATTTTTGATTTTTGTTTTGTTGATTTTTGGTTTTTGGATATTTTGATTTTTTTTGAGTTTTTTGGATATTTTGATTTTTTTGAGTTTTTTGGATATTTTGATTTTTTTGAGTTTTTGGATATTTGATTTTTTTGAGTTTTTGGATATTTTGATTTTTTTGATTTTTTGGATTAGAAGAAAGATGTATTTGGTTGCCCCAATGTATATTAAGATGAGGAATGGATGAATGAATGACTAAACCATTAAGGTTGAAATAGATTCGTTGTCCATAGTTTTGATCAAGATCAAGGATGAAAAAGGGGATATGGATAGAGATAGGATAGAGATGAAGCAGGATTGTAGAAAGAATTGGATGATAGAAGAAATGAATAGATAGGATAAGGGATATGGATTAGAGGACATGGATGATATGGTAGGAAGAATAGAGTGGATGAACTTTGCCCCCAAGCATAGAGGTTTCCATTTGCAAAAAGGTGATATGTAAGATTGTCATAGTATTTAGCACCATCTGAATAAGTGTTCTTGAATTTTTCAAAGATAGAGACCCAACCCACACTTAGAACCTCTGGAAAATTCAACTGAACATTTCTAGCAACTAGGAAGCAGACTCAAAAGGGAATAAGAATCTCAAACTGGATCAAGGTACTTAGTTCTTTGATTACCCATGTGTGTGCAAGTGGGTTCATTCTGGCTCATATGATCATTGTAATCTTCAGAATCCAACATGGCTAGCTATATGAGTTACCTTAACTTCAAAAGCATCCTGGAAAGAGCCTCACTGCCAGCGAGCGTCCATAGCCCCGATGAGGTTATCGCTGTAATCTCACAAATATTGCTCCATTGCCAGCCAGGCGTCCATAGCCCCGATGGAGTTACTTGCATGTTCCCATAGCCAATCATTTTGATATTGCATTTCATTGCATTTTGCTTTTCTTGATATTCATTTTCTTGCTCATGCTTTTGATATTTCTTTTTTTTTTTTTTTCTTCTTCTCTTTTTTTCTTGCATTGGCTTGTAAGTGATGAAACTTACATTGGTCTGATAATTACAGTGGCGCTGAAGCAAGATTTTAGATTTTTCACGAGCCATGTCTTCAATTTAAGAGATCACAATGATTTAGAGCAATCAATTAAGTGTATGAGATATAGTAATCAAAAGATGTCGGTACCAAGATACGATAAGTGGTTCTTTTCTGGATTGAGTGTGTATCCCAACCAAAAGAAAATGTTAAAGAGGAAAAACCTCGGATTCTGAAGCATTTCATGAATAGATATCTAGGAAAAGGATTGAACATGAGATTCGAGCATGGGCAAGTATGTGACAAAATGACACAAACACCTATTTCACTGATGAAGGACTTTATGTGAAGGATTGGATGAAAGGGATGGAAGGATAGAAAAGAGGTGTTGGATAATAGATAGAATGTTTGAAGATTTGTGCAAGGATAGATATAAATGTTTTCATGATGAGTGTTGGTACTTGAGAAGTGATGAAGAGATGGAGGAAAATTGAATTTTGGGACAGAAGGACCCAAAATAGATAGAGGAAATGATAGAAGAATAGTTTAGGAAAGATGTTTAGATAGAGGATTGAAAGAATTTCAAAGATGTGCTCCTCGTTGATCTTTCTTATGGATTGTTTGAGGTGATGGATTTGTGGATGGAGGGAAGTAAGGACCCAAGATGGATGGAAGGGATGGAGAATTCGATTGTGGAATGAAAGGACCTAAGATAGATTTGGAGGATGAAGAGATTCCTTGATCTTGATCTTGACTTGGAGTAGGATCATTTGAGTTTGTGCTTTTCTCGAATCTTGTTGGATGAAAGTCTTTCCTAAAGATAGTTGAAATGTTGATAAGCATCTCAAAAGATGTTTTGTTGGATATGGAAATTTTCTCCACTTTATGATTTTTCCTTGTTTGAACTGACTTTTGAGTTTGATTGTTTAGATATTTTGCAAGATATTTTAGCATTTGTGACAAGAATACATAGCACACATGAAGACAATGATCATCCTAATGCTAAACATTGAGTGTATGTTCTTTTGAGGATGTGTTCAAATCCTCGATGTTATCACTGGTTTGATTTACAACAAAAGACACATCAGATAGACTCTTTATTCAAAGGTCATTGTCAATATCATAGCCCACTAGTCTCGATACTCCGTCAGCTCAAACAGCCTTGTCACCCCCTAGGGGGCGCCCATTTTTTTGCCTTTTGCCAGAAGTTAACCTAAAGTGAATTGCTTCACAGTTGAGTAGTTATCTTGGGAGATATATGGTGAGTAATCTTGTGGGCGGATTCTTCCCCACCCTTGCACTATGATGTTACAAATGTTTGGATACTGACTCAGTTCAAATTTTCTAATGCTAAGGTTCTTAATCAGGCTTCCCGTTCGGCCGTCAGTGATAAACTCCCTCAGGAGGCTTCCCAACCTTTAGAACAAAGGCTTTACGTATCTCAAGGATACTGGGGGAAGGCTAATCGCTGCGCGCAACCGTTGAAAAGGACTTTCGTCACTTTCCACATTTGATTATAGTGGGTTGGAATTCTTGGCGTCAAAGCCGTTCCCCACTTAGGTCGTTCCCTTCACACCGGCCATAAACGGCTTTAAGAGTTGAGTGCAACTCCTCGGGAAGGCAGGCCTGCTAAAGGATTTATTGCTTGAATTAAAGAAAGCTTTAAGAGTGGTTTGGCTTTTTGGTCACCCAGTTAAGGGGAGAGCATATACCTTCGACTTTCGATACACGACAGATAAGTTGTTCTTTTTAGCCTTCAAGACAATGGTTTGCTAACCTCTATTTGGAGATGTTGCTCCAACAAGCATGGTGTTCTTTTTAACCCTGTATAGCAATGATTATTTAATCTATGGAAAATAGATCGTCAACAAAGAAAATTTCGATTTTCGAGGTCAACAAAAGGAAAAACGTTTTGTTTGTAAAACAAATCTGCTCGCTTTTCCTGCAAGAAACTTGTTAAAAATCCTGCAAAAAGAAATCGGTTAGTTTGTTTCGAGGGACTTCCACAAGTCTAAAATTATTTATTCGGTTACACAATCTTTTGTTGGTTTTCTTTTTGACGTGCTACAGAACAAACTGTACGCGCTACAATATTGGGTCGATGCGCTACTGTCCCGCTTGCGTGCGCTATTCTGTTTCTCAGAAGCGCTACTCTGTCTCTCAGACGCGCTAATTTATGGTTTGGTTTTCCCGCGGTCTGTTATTCGGGAAATTTTTGAAGTTTAATGCGCTGACTGTCTATTCAAATGCGCTGGAAGATCAATTCTAAGCGCTATTATTTTTGGCCCATGCGCTAATCTGTCAGGTAGACGCGCTGATCTGCGTTTCGGTTTTTCTCGGGAAATTATGAATTTCAATGCGCTAATTGTCTGTTGATACGCGCTGGAAGATGTAGGTGAAGCGCTAAAACGTGGGGTGCATGCGCTATTCTGTCAGGCAGACGCACTAATCTGTGGTTCGCCGGCGTCGATACCTACAGGAAAATTTGTCAATAGTTTAATGCGCTAAGGAATAGTTTGAACGCGCTGGAACAGAGAGCCCACGCGCTAAACAGTAGGCTAGAAGTGCTAAACTGTTTGGCTTATGCGCTAAAATGTTCCTGAGACGCGCCAATTCTAGTTTCCCGCGTACCTGCAAAAGTCTTCAAATTCAAAAAATGATAAGTTATTGGGGTGCGTGCCCCACGGTGGGTGCCAGAAATGTATGTGGGAAAAATGGATTAATAAAACTAAATATGTGAAAAATTACGGTAAATACCAATCCACACACACACACAGGACTTCTTGATGCAAGCTATGGAGTAACGATGCGTTACTCAGCTTCCCAAGGAGGGTCCCATGGTTCTCTATCTCACAATGTCCCTCAAACCAATGTTTTGCTCTTAGATTACTGAGCAAAATGGTTTAGGGATGGCAAATATGAGAACGAGAGAGATTTTTAACTGATTTTAGTATGAGATGTGTTGTAAGCTAGGTATGATGCTAGAAATGCAATAAACTAAATGATAAGATGACAGGGTTAGTATGAAATACTATCCTCACATACTATATCCAGTCTATGATTGAACTAAAGTGATAAAGAACTTATTCTAAGCATGCATATTTAGTCTAATTTATGATCTAAAAGAGGCTAAATGATGAGCATATATGAAATGAAAGCTTGAAACAATTTGAGAATAAGTTTGATGCTTCAAATTTGAAAGATGATTGTTAAGAATGACAGAATGAGAGCTCTATTTATAGCACAAACAGGGCAATGGATGGTCAGGATTGAAAGGTTTAATCAAGGGCCAAGTTTGAAAGTTGGGGATCCATGTGCATAATTGGCATCAATGAAATGGTGACAAGTGTCCACACAGGATTGGGTTGAAAGAAGAGGTTGGAGGCATTAAAGGCCTGAGAAGACCTCATGGTTATCTAAAGGCTAAGGGTCAAGTCTAAGTTAGGTTTACCCACTGAATTAGGAGTTAATCCAAGGATAAACCTTTGTGCAAATGATTAAGAGATAATCATGGTCAAAGCATTATTGACCTGATGAGACCCTTGGGTTGAGTAGAGGTTGAGTCAAAACAAATGTTTTAACCATGTGGGAGGGTTTGAAATAACCATTAATGGTTATTGGAGACTTTGGGGATTAAGTGGTTGAAGGTTGGAAGCCTTCAATGGTTTTCAAAGACTTTGGGGTTTTTGGTGGTTGAAGGTTGAAAACCTTCAATGGTTATCCAAGACTTTGGGCCATTTGAGAAGTGACCTCCCTTTGCTTAGGGATGTGACAAAGTTTAGAGGAGGGTTAGGTTAATTAGAATTGGTTAGAATATTCTAGAAGGGGTTAGGAAGGGGTTTGGGATTTTGCAAGTGGATGAGGGGATAATAGGATTTAATTGAATTATTTGATTTTCATTCAATCTGGTTGCAATTAAATAAATTTGATTTATTCAATTTAGGATAACTATTTAATTAAATTTGAATTTAATTAAAAATGGCTAGAGGGATTTAATTGAATAAAATGATTTATTCATTAAATGGTATAGTGAATTTAATCAAGTGATTTACTTAATAAAATAGAAGAATGTGGATAATTTAATTAAATTGGATTTAATCAAATAGAAAAATGAACATAAAATATTCATTTAGGAATATGGTCATTTTTATGCATCTACAATTTGTTGTATGGAGGAAATCAAAATCTGCCAATTTCTATTCTTATCCGCAGTTGTAATTTAATTTGTTCTATTGTGTGATCAACACATATGGTTTTGTTTGAGCCATTGTCTTATTGGTTTTTTGGCCATAGGACAAAACAAACACCCCAATTCTATATGTGGTTGTTAATCTACATATGCATAAGTACCATAATATGAGCTGCAATAGATAGGTATATTTTTGGTGAGAAGATTATTGTATACTAACTTCTATATTATTTTATGATAATAAAACCAATGTTGTTATGATAAAACTAGCATAAGGAAGCCATTTTGTTTGATCATCTAGTGAACTAAGGAGGTAAGGCCTACTTCTTGGGATGTCTGGTGACTTCTGTGAATTTAGCACTATGTTTATTTCTATTCTTTGTCATTATTTGCAAGTGTCATTTGCAATTGATTTAAATTTTGTAATTGTTAAAATTTGATGTTGTTCCTGCACCAAGAAGTGATAGTTCCTATCACTGGAGTTATTTTGCTTTGTTGTAGATTTATTTCTATAGGTTGCATTTCATCCCCACTCATCTCATGATTTTCACCCCTTTTTGGCATACAACTCCGACACCTTTCGTAGGTTTACGTCCTGGATTGACAGGTAGACCAAGCTGAATCTAGTGATTAAATCCTCTTATTTCTTCATCCCGGTGTTGGCCTATCAACCCCTACAAAATTTGTCTATTTTGTAGCATGTATCCTCTAAGAATGCATGTCAAGGTACTTGTTAAACCCAGTCATGCATAATTAGGTTCCTCGATAGATCATTTTGTTTGGACCCCTTAATTCGTCTATTAAAAAATTGACAAGTTAATTTTTGAAGTGATCTTTTTTTTTAATGTATTTTGAGTTTGAAAACCTGAAATACAATTTATCTCTTTGTCATTATGCATTTTAGGTTTTAAAACCCAAATTACACTTTTCACCATTCGCATGTGCATTTCAAGTTTTAAAACCCAAAATGCACATCTTTCATTGTAAATCAGGTTTTAAATCCCGAAACATACTTTAGTTACCACTGCAAAACAACAATGTGTTGCTTTTGAATAATCACCTTAGACCACCTTATATTGCTAACTATTGAATAATATCAATTGAGTTATAAAACCTGATAAAAAAAACCTCGACCTTTGCAATCACAATGCACGTCACATTTTAAAACTTGATTAGCATGAATTCATGAGTCTCACACACATGTAAATTAGGTTTTAAAATATGATTCACCTCATTCCATATGTAAACTCAACAAAGATGTAAATCAATTTTCAAAACCTAAATTACATTACTTTGCACCTCATCATGTCATATGCAAATTGGGTTTTAAAACTCGATGTGCACCTTTGTATCATTCACATGCACCTGAGGGTTTAAAGTGCAATGTGCAACCTTATTCACACTAACCATTCATAAGTACAAATCGGGTTTTGAATCCCAGTTTGAATATAACATGAACCGTCCTTCCATGTAATATGGGTTTTAAAACTTGATTTGCATTTTTGGTCCAAGATGAAGAATTTTTCTAACTCTGCAGAAAATTGTCAAAAAAAAATGACATCTCCTTTGGAGATGTCTGAACCCTCCCCAAGAAAGAATATGAAGTAGAAATACCATAATTTGTTCCTAATGGCCTCTATGTCATCCAATATTGACACCATTACAGATATAGAGATCAGTCATGTGGACATGCCTAGATTCTTGAAGAAGGGTTGCATCAACAAAGAGGACTTCATCACATGAGTGATCTATTTCAAGTCAAATATTAGGACTCAATGAATTAGAGATGAAACTATAGCATCATAAATTGTCACTGGGCCAATTTATACCTCATGTTTGGCCCCCTACTTTAGGGTGTCCTAACCTCATCCTCTTTCTAGGTGTTGTTGTGCCTATTCTCTAGCTTTGAATCCATGAACAACCTTTTGTGGATCCTACCATGGGATATCCACCCTATTTTAGCACTTTTTTGGTCTTGATTGTGGTTGGACCAAGGTGTAGAGTGTTAGGATAATCGGTGAACAATTGAGAGGGTAAATAAGTTGTTAATAGATTATGAGAATTAAAGCACTTAAAACCTTTTACCAGAATAACTGATTAAGCATTAAAGCATAATTGAAAACCAGAGAATCAATACCATGCAACCATAACACATAACACCATGATTTGTATGTCAAAAACCTGGTAAAGGGAAAAACCACGGTGGGAAACCCTACCCACATTCAAATGATACTTCTACTGAAAGTATATGATTACAATAGGGGCCTGCACATGCAGGAAGGTACACTCCCTAGAGCGTATTTCTCATCACAATGGAGTCTCACTGACTACTAAAGCGGCCAACTACCTCAAAATATTTGGACAACAATCCAAAAAGAAGAATTGCATGTGATGGCATCAAACATGCTAGATTACAGTTCTGATTAAGCTCAATACTAGAGGTCTAAAACCTCTTATATAAACCCAACTCGATCACCTATGATCAACCAAATCCTATGCACAAATGATTATTACATTATTCTCTCATTGCCCATTATCTACAATGAGATCTTACATATATTTATACCAACCTGGGACCTAACCAATTAGGTCAGCCACCCAAATGATAATTCAATAGATCCATTACATAATCCTGAAATAAAATCATAGAAAATGTCAGCCTAAGGCCAAACAAACACCATCCAATCAATAAAACATCCCGGAAGTGCATCGAAGGATCCACCAACACATTACATGAAAACTGGTCCATAACCTAGATAGCATCGTACCTAAATTAGATCCACACATGCCAGAGCAATGACACCAATTAGTTGAGGAATGAACACAATCACCATCAACATCCCGAATCCCTTCCAGAAACTACACCAGTACCACTTACGCATTTCATCAAATATTTTCAATAAAGCTCTTCTGGTGAAACCCTTACTGAACCTATAATGCAGGCTTACTAGAACATAAGATATCATCCAATCATCAATTCAATACAAACTGACTGAAGCATACTTTAGAAGCATATGAACCATCCATACGAACTTATTTTATCATCCAGATCATACCCATGACAATCAACTGATAATCTTCCAAATCCAATCCTTCTACCAGAAGTCGGTAAAAAAGCATAATAGGTAGTGTTGGCATCAATGACAAAACAACAATGCAACACATAATCAATTCCATCATATGGTCAATAATCTCCCCCTTTGGCATTGATTGCAACACTAGATGTGAAAAACATCCAAGTGCCAAGAAATGCCAAACAAGTCTCACATTATGGAAGACAACCAAAAATCTGCCATAAAATGATATAGCAATGAAGCTCTGAATGAAATCTGAATCAAAAGACCAAATACCACCAAACTCCCCCTAAGGAGTGCAATCAATCTGAAAAATAGATAGCAATGTTTTTCACATATGTTCTTCCCCATTTGACAGCTATGCCAAAAATATGACACATATATCAAACAAAATATGAAAACTGTAAATCTCAAGGCTGACTACTCCCCCTTAGTAGCATTATTTCATCAATATGGAGCAAAAGATAGCTTTGATAATGCATACTGGGCTGATGCATATTTGCATCATTTAAGTCTCTAACGGAGGGGTAGAAACCCCCAATCTGTCTCTCAAATACTCAAATGATTCCTGAGACAAAGGTTTAGTGAAGATGTTTTCTATCTATTCTTTAGTGTTCACATAAACCAAACTAAGTTCATTTTTTTCCACCTTTTCTTTCAAAAAGTTATACTTGATTGATATGTGCTTAGTCTTGGAGTGAAATACTAGATTCTTGGATATGTCAATAGCTACAGAGTTATCGCAATGAATAACAACTAGATCATTACAACTCACTTGTATATCCTTCAACATCTTCTTCATCCATAGAATTTGAGTGCAATTAGTTGCGGCTGCAACATATTCAACTTCATCAGTAGATAAAGAAATGTATGACTACTTCTTGCTGATCCATGAAACCAGCTTCTTCCCAAGAAAGAATTCTCCACCAGATGTTCTCTTCTGGTCATCAACATCACCTACCCATTCTTCATCTGTATATGCACATAAAATAAAGTCGTCATCTTTAGGGTACCATAAACCATATTCAGTTATTCCTCGCAAATACCAGAATATCCTTTTTATTGCACTTTCATGATTTTCTCTTGGATTACTTTGAAATCTTGATACAATACTAACTGCATTCATTATATCTGGTCTCGTCTAAGTTAAATATAGAAAACCACCAATCATGGATTTATATCTTGTAGAATTTACTAGAGGGGATACATCTTTAATTGACAATTTTTCATTTGTAACCATAGGAGTACTAATTGGTTTCGAATTTTTCATACCAAATTTATTCAATAATTCCCTTACATACTTAGTTTGATAGACAAAAATGCCTTTGTCAGTTTGAGTAATCTACAAACCTAGCAAAAATCTCATTTCTCCAGTCATAGACATTTTAAATTCACTCTCCATATTACCAGAGAATTCTATGCACAATTTTTCTTCACCTACAAAAATGATATCATAAACAAATACTTCAATAATCAAAATATTACCATCAATGATCTTATAATATAGATTACTATCAGCATTACCTTTTATAAAATCAAGGTTTAAAAGATACTTATCCAATACCAAGCTCTAGGAGCCTGTTTTAATCCATATAGGGTTTTCCATAATCTACAAACCATATTTTTGGCATCTATCAATAAAAATCCATCAGTTTGCTCAGTAAAGACTTCCTCTTCAAGTTCTTCATTAAAAATGCACACTTAACATCCATTTGATAGACCTTGTAGTTATTATAGGCTACATAAGAAAGAAATAGTCTAACAGATTCAATTCTACCTACCGGTACAAAAGTTTCATCATAATCGATTCCTTCCTTTTGATCCTTTGCAGACCAATCTAGCCTTGTTTCTTACAACTTTTCCATCCTCATTTAGTTTGTTTCTAAAAACCCATTTAGTTCCAATAACATTCTTATTTTTAGGTCAGGGAACCAAAGTCCAAGTATTGTTCTTTTCTATTTGATCTAATTCATCTTCCATAGCTTTCATCCAACATTCATTTTTACAAGCTTCAATTAATAATGTGGGTTCAATCTAAGAAATGCAACATACCTCTTGATTTTCCAATCTTCTCCTTGTCATAACTCCCTTGTTTTTGTCTCCAATTATATGATTTTCAGAATGATTTAGCCTTACATACCTTGGTGTTTTTTGATTTTCAGGTACTCTGTGTTGCTCTTTAGTTACAGTTGATTTTTCTGATGATATCGGGGTAATTGGTTCCGTATTCTGTTCTAGTACAGGAACTACCGGATCAGTTATGATCATTTCCACTGCTAGTTCACTGTCATAAGATTTAGCTTGGTCTTTGTACTGCTCATCCACTTTTACATTAGTGCTCTCCACAATTCTCTACAATATTTTGCTATAACATCTATATTCTTTTCTTTTTGTTGAATAACCAATAAATATTCCTTCATCACATCTAGCGTCAAAATTTCCAATGGAGTCATCTCTTTTGATATAACATTTACTTCCAAAGATTCTAAAATACTTAAGAGTAGGAGAATGACAAAGCCATAATTCATAATGTGTCTTATCGGTATCTCCTTTGATACGAACTCTATTTAATGTATAGATCGATGCATTTACTACTTCTCTCTAGTAGATATGAGACAAATTATCTTCCATCATCATGGTTTCTGACTGCATCCAAAATGGTTTTGTTCTTTCTTTCCATAATGTTATTCTGTTGAGGTGTCCGGGGTGCAGATAACTATCTGCTAATGCCATTTTCCTCACAATAGATGTTGAATTCACCAGATGTAAATTCACCACCTTTATTTGATCTTAGACACTTGATTTTCATTCCTATCTCTATCTCAACCATAGCTTTAAAAATCTTGAATTTCTCAAAGGCTTCAGATTTCTCCCCTAGAAAAGCAATCCACATCATTCTAGAATAGTCATCATGATTAACATGAAATATCTATCTCCTTGAAAGATTCTTGTATTAGTAGGACCACATAGGTCAGTATGAATCATATCAAGAATATCACTAGATTCATCAAGTATGCTTTTAAAAGAATTTATGATTTGCTTACCCATTTGACATTCCTTATGATAATACAATGATGAATAGTGAGTACCAAACCAGTACTGAGAGGGGGGGGTGAATCACTATAGATATAAAAACTTTTTTTGAACCGGTTTAACTATAAGTAGTGAACTTGACTGGAAATCACTAACACCGGTCATAAACCAAATTACTACCAATTAAACACAATGAGATTGTGAAAGATACAAATGAGAAGAACTTATCTTACCACACAACCTACACCCTCATTTCCATATTATCCTTGTGCACAAATAGGTAATCTATCATCAAAAATATAATAACATGCTACATCAACATGATTCACCGCTTGACAGAAAACAACAAAGCATCACATGAAAAGGACATCACATATGACACACATATTTTTCACATGGAAACCCAACTAGGAAAAACCATGGTGGGGATGAATACCCACAAGTTGTTTTTGAATTATTTAGAAGTCCACTCTGTTAGGAGCCTTGTCCGGTTAAAGACTGTTACAATGGGTTCTATTAAGAACCAATCTTGTTTGGGATCACCCGGTTAAGTGTTAAACCCTATTAGAGGATTTCATGAGCCCAATGGCTTTGAGTCACCCTGTTAAAGGATTTATAGAAAGCTGGTTAAAGCTACCCTATTAACGGATTTTCCCACTGTTGAAGTGGTTAGAGATCAACAAGTATTACAATGATCTAGTAATAGCACTTCAATGCCAATGCAGATCTGCTTTAGTTCCTTTCTTCTGCATACACACTCTACAGGCATCAACCCTCTTATTTGGTCTGGCAAGAATCACATATCTTTGCACTTAGATACACACACAATATTTTCCAACAACTTCAACATGAAACACAACATCGACCTTATAGGAAATAGATAGGTCGATAACATAAACCCTAAACATTTAGGTTAAGCAATTCAGTCGGTTCAATCCTGACCATTGAACACTTTGCATTTGAATACAATGGTCTTGAATAGATCTCAAGACATTCTCAATCATTCATTCTTCCCTACTTCTTGGAGGTGATAATCCATCATGCGTACTCCACCGTTTGCATAGACTTCACACATTCCCAAGGTAGATAGGATCAATCTCCTTCATGCAAGATCCTTCACGTACACAAGGCTAACGTGGCACTACAATCTGATCTCCATTACAATGCTAGCTTATCACACAATGCCATCGGTTGAATCACACAAACTTGAAGCACTTCAACTAGAAACCCTAAAGCTAAGACTACCAACTGGTAGTCATACCATATTAAACCTTGATAGAAAACATTCCATATACCAGTTCACTTGGACAAACATACCGCTTCACCTTTTGCACATATATCAGTTCTCATCATTATACCAGTTCACTTTGCTAGTTTCTTAACTTCAATAAACTTGTTCACTCTTCATCATATTACTTGTTCTCTCTTTCAGCATATTGACATCAATGACAAAACAATATCATCATGTCAACATACTCTGCACATATGCCAATAATCTCCCTCTTTGGCATTGATGGCAATATACAAAGATATCTCTCTTTCTGCATCACATCTTCTCCTTAATATTGTATATATCGTCTCCACTTCACATCTTCTCCCCCTTTGACAATAATGCCAAAGTGGAGGCATGACCTTCCCTATCCCACTATGCTGCTCCCCCTGAGGAGTAGCATCCTTCAACACATCAACCTTTTAAAGATATAGCAAAGTAAGATCTGACTAATGTGGAGACCAAACCTTTAGCTTGCCTCTTGAAGGGGTAGCACCCCTAATTCACCTCTCAGATAGGGAAAAGTAGCCTTCAGGAAAGGTTTAGTGAATATGTCTACTAACTGCTCCATACTAGAAATGTGTTCCAATACCACCTCTTTGTTCTAAACCTTTTCCCTCCAGAAATGATACTTGAGTTCAAAGTGCTTGGTTCTAGCATATAAAACTGGATTCTTGGAAATGTTAATTGCATTTGTATTGTCACAAAATATACTTACCGGTTCAGATACAGGAACTTTGAAGCCTTTCAATACATGCTTCATCTAAATAGTCTAGGTGCAGTTCATAAAAGCTGCAACATACTCTGCTTCTATTGTAGACTAAGAGATACACCTCTACTTTTTACTCATCCATGAGACCAGTCTACCACTGAGAAATAATGCACCATTGGTTGTGCCCTTCCGGTCATCCACATTACCAGCCCAATTAGTATCTATGAACACTTTCAGGTTGAAATCATCAATGTATGGATACCATAATCCATAATCAATAGTTCCCTTAAGATATCTAAGAATCTGCTTGACTTCTACCAAGTGGGATTCTCTTCGGCTTTTCTGAAACTGAGCAGTAATACCCACTACATGTGCAATGTCTGGTCTGATATGCACTATATAATGCAACTTACCAATCATTGGTCAGTATTCCTTCTCATTTACCAATGCTGAGTCATCCTCTTTTGACAATTTACAACCGGTCACCATTGGTGTACCAACTGGTTTGCTCTCCTCCATGCCAAAGGTCTTCAACACCTCTTTGACATACTTGGACTAAGTAATAAAGATTCCATCTTTGATTTGCTGAATCTGCAGTCCAATGAAGAACTTAATCTCCCCTATGAGTGACATCTCACACTCTTTTTTCATCTCGTCTGCAAAGTCATGAGTCATCTTGTCATGTCCACCAAAGATTATGTCATCAACAAATACTTCACAGATCAGAATCTGATCTTCTTCTATTTTCAAGTAGATATTGCTATCTTCACTTGTTCTTTCAAATCCAATCTTCACAATATGGGAGTGCAAGCATTCATACCATGCTCTAGATGCATGCTTCAGTCCATACAAGGCTTTATGTAGCCTACACACCATGTCACTAACTTCTGATAGGGCAAACCCATCTGGTTTGTCTATATATACCTCCTCCTCTTCAAGTATTTCATTTAGGAATGCAGATTTTACATCCATTTGGTATACCTTGAATCCTTTAAAAGCTGCATATGCAAGAAGCATACAAACTCCTTCCAATCTTGCTACTAGAGAAAAGGTTTCTGCATAGTCTTCCCCTTTTTCTTGGGCATATCCTTTACACACTAGTCTGGCCTTGTTCCTTACCAATGTGCCATCCTCATTCAGCTTATTTCTAAAGAACCATTTGGTCCCAATGACATTTTTATGCTCTGGTCTGGGTACCAAAGACCATGTATCATTATTCTCTATCTGGTCAATTTCTTCTTCCATAGTCTTCATCTTTATGTGCCTCTTTGAATGATTTAGGCTCAAATTCAGAGATCATACATAAGCTTTCTCTAACCTTTCTTCTTGTAAGAATTCCTGCATCTTTGTCTCCTATGATATGCTTTGGATCATGATTGAGTTGGACATACCTAGGTATATTCTTAACAGATTCTTTTTGCTTTTCTTGTTCATCCTCATCTTCATCAGCATCAACATCCACTGGTGAAGGAGCACAATTAATGGTATTGGGCTGATTTGCAACCGATTCCCAGAAGGTTACCACTGGTTCATCTTCTACATGCTCTCTGCCAGTTTCCTCAAGTTTATCAGAGTTTTCATCAACCCTGACATTTATGCTTTCAACAATTTTCTGAGTCCTATTGTTGAAACATTTGAGATCTTTGCTCTTTGTGGAATACCCTAGGAATATTCCCTCATCACATTTAGCAACAAACTCGCTCTGATGTTCACTCCTCTTGATATAACATTTACTACCAAACATTCTAAAGTAGCTTACCACTGGTATCTTACCGGTCCAGTACTCATAAGGAGTCTTATCCTTTCCTTTCTTGATGAGTACCTAGTTCATTGTGTAGACTGCAGTGCTCACCGCTTCTCTCCAAAAGGTGTGAGCAACCTTTCCTTGGATCAACATAGTTCTAGCTGCTTCAACCACAGTCTGGTTGTTCCTCTTTGCTAAGCTATTTTTCTATGGATTCTAGGGGGAAGATAGTTGCCTCGTGATGCCATTCTCTTCACAATATTTGTTGAATTCACCAGAAGTGAATTCTCCTCCTTGATCAGTTCTAAGGCATTTGATTCTTCTACCACTTTTCTTCTCTACTAGTGCTCTAAAAGCTTTGAACTTTCCAAAGGCTTCAAACTTGTCTTTCAGGAATGTGACCCATATCATTCTTGAGCAATCATCTATAAGAATCATAAAATACCTATCTCCCTACACACTCCTAGTTTTCATAGGACCACACAAATTAGTATGCACAAGATCAAGTAAATTGTCTACAGTGAAAGATTTACCTTTAAAAGTTGAGCAAGACAATTTACCTAGTTGACACTCTCTGCACAAAGGATTTTCTGATTTGCTCAGCACCAGTAATCCTCAAACTGCCTTGATCTTACTGGCCTTCACAATATTGTCAAAGTTTATATGGCAGAGTCTTCTATACCATATCCAGTTGTCTTAAAACTTATCCATAAGGCATGTAATGACATTAGCATTTAGCTGAAATAGGTTACCTTTGGTTTGCATACCGGTAGCCATCAGTTCACCACTCTTTCCTTTGATTTTGCACACTCCATTTTTGAATTCCAGAGTGAGTCCATTATTATTTAGTTGAGAAAAACTCAAAAGGTTGTGCCTTAGACCTTCTACCCAATACACATTATCAGCACTGCTTCTTCCATTTAGAGAGATGGACCCTCTACCTTTTACCATACATGGTGCATCATTACCAAAATGAACCACACAACCATCATACTCTTCTAGAGAAAGAAACTTACTCCGATCACTAGTCATATGGTGAGAACAACCACTGTCAATAATCCACTCATTGGAATTATCAAAGTGGGAGACAAGAGACTTCTTGTTTGACACATCTTCCTTGACTGCTACAAACACAATATCCTCATTTTCTTAATCTTCTGATTCCTCATCAGTGACACCTTCATCAACTACTACAAAATAGTTTCTTCAGTTCCCTCCTTTGAACTTCTTGAACTTTTCTAGTTTGTCCTTGCTATCACCATTAGGACAGTTTACAACAATGTGTCCTATCCGGTTACAAGAGAAGAATTTCAAAGGAAGCTTACCTTTGTATTTACTAGTTCCCTTAGGAAGTCTCTTGGCAAGAAGAGCTTCAAATTCCATCAAAATCTCCTCATCATCCATTTCTCTGCTCTATCTTGGTTCACCACTAGTACTAGCTTCTTTTCCTTTTCTAGATGGTGTAGTAGATTCTCTAAAGGATGATCCAGTCTTCTGAACAATTCCATCAAAACTATTTAGCTCATAGGCTATCAACTTTGCAATGATGGAGTCTAGGGATACATTAGTCTTGTCTATTGACCTCAACTCCTGAATGGTAGCAACCCTTATTCCATGGACCAGTAATAAGGATCTCAAAACTTTGCTAACAATAGTGGAATCTTCCATTTTACCACTTGCGCTCTTGATATCTCCAACAATAGTTTTGATTCTTATTCCATATTGTTGAATGGTCTCTCCTTCAACCATCCACATGTCTTAACTTTCCTCTAAGGATTTCTTCCTTAGCTTGTTTCACATTCTCATCACCACCATAAATATTCTCAAGAGTATCCCATACTTCTTTAGGATTTTCTTTATCCTAGACATCAATAAACTCAATGTTAGATAAACTACTAATTAGGGCTTCCATGACTTGCCCATTCTCCTGAGTCTCTCTCTTTTGGTCATCGGTGAGAATACCAGTAGGGATAACATAAACATTCTCAACATAGCTCCAATGTTGAGCACCCATGCTTCTGATGTATGTCTTCATTCTATCCTTTCATATTTTAAAGTTATCTCTGTTGAACTTTGGACCTTCTCTCTTCATCATTACAATAGGATCTTTCCCTCAAGCGGTTAAGCTTTCAACATAGAGGGCCTGGAGGATGCTCTGATACCAATTGATAATACAATGATGAACAATGGGTACCAAACCAGTACTGAGAGGGGGGGTTGAATCAGTACAGATATAAAAACTTTTCGTAAACCGTTTTGACTGTAAGCAGTGAACTTGACTGGCTGTCACTAACACCTGTCATAAACTAAATTACTACCAGTTAAACACAATGAGATTGTAAAAGATACAAATCGGAAATACTTATCTTACCACACAACCTACACCCTCGTTTCCATATTATCCTTGTGCACAAACAGGTAATCTATCATCAAAAATATAATAACATGCTAGATCAACATGATTCACCACTTGACAGAAAACAACAAAGCATCACATGAAAAGGACATCACACATGACACACATATTTTTCACGTGGAAACCCAACTGGGAAAAACAACAGTGGGGATGAATACCCACAAGCTATTTTTGAACTCTTTAGAAGTTCACTCTGTTAGGAGCCTTCTGCAGTTAAAGACTGTTACAACAGGTTCTGTTAAGAACCGATCCTGTTAGGGATCACCTAGTTAAGGGATGGCTAGAATACCTAATTAAGGGTTAAACCCTGTTAGAGGTTACCTTGTTAGAGGATTTCATGAACCCAATGGCTTTGAGTCACCCTGTTAAAGGATTTACAACAAGTTGGTTAAAGCTACCCTGTTAAGGGATTTTCCAACTGTTGAAGTGGTTACAGATCAACAAGTATTACAATGATCTAGAAATAGCACTTCAATGCCAATGCAGATTCACTTTAATTCTTTTCTTCTGCATACACACTCTACAGGTATCAGCCCTCTTATTTGGTCTGGCAAGGATCACGTATCATTGCACTTAGATACACACACAATATTTGTTAACAACTTCAACATGAAACAAAAAATTGACCTTATAGGAAATAGCTAGGTCCGTAACATAAACCCTAAACCCTAAACATTTAGGTTGAGCAATTCAGTCAGTTCAATCCTGACCATTGAACACTTTGTATTTGAATACAATGGTCTTGAACAGATCTCAAGGCATTCTCCATTGTTCGTTCTTCCCCGCTTCTTGGAGGTGATAACCCATCACGCATTCTCTACCATTTACATAGACTTTGCACATTCCCAAGGTAGATAGGATCAATCTCCTCCATGTAGGATCCTTCATGTGCATGAGGATGATGTGGCAGCATGATCTAATCTCCATTACAATGCAAACTTATCACACAATGCCATCAGTTGAATCACACAAGCTTGAAGCACTTCAACCAGAAACCTTGAAGCTAAGACTACCAACCGGTAGTCATACCATATTAAACCTTTATAGAAAACATTCCATATACCGGCTCCCTTGGACAAACATACCACTTCACCTTTTGCACATATACCAGTTCTCATCATTATACCAGTTCACTTTGCTAGTTGCTTAACTTCAATAAACCTGTTCACTCTTCATCATATTACCAATTCTCTCTTTCAGTATATTGACATCAATGCCAACACAATATCATCATGTCAACATACTCTGCACATATGCCAACACCTTATATACCTGATTATGAGGATTCATAATCTTAGGTAAATCTTTAACTACCTTAGTTGAACTTGATGACTTAATGATGAATAGTGTGTACCAATTTGGTACTGAGAGGGGGGGCGGGGGGGGGGGAGTGAATCAGTACCGACATAATAACTTTTCCTAAACTGGTTTGATTGTAGACTGTAAACTACTAGATATCCCTAACACTGGTCCAAATCAGATTACTACTGGTTAAACATAGTGCAACTATGAAAGACATGAACTGATCAATCTTCTTAGCTTTTCATACAATCTACTCCCTCATTTCCCCTTATTCCTTATACATAAACAAATAATCTATCATCAGAAATAAAATAACTTGCTAGATCAAAATGATTCACTGTTTGATAGACAACAACAAAGCATCACATGAAAAAGACATCACATATGATACATATTTTTCACATGGAAACCCAACTGGGAAAAACCATGGTGGGGATGAATACCCACAAGCTATTTTGAACTCTTTAGAAGTCCACTCTATTACAAGCCTAGTCTGGTTAAAGACTGTTACAACAGGTTCTGTTAGGAACCAATCCTGTTAGGCATCACCCGATTAAGGGATGGATAGAATACCGGGTTAAGGGTTAAACCCTGTTAGAGGTTACCTTGATAGAGGATTTTATGAACTCAATGGCTTTGAGTCACCCTGTTAAAGGATTTATAGCAAGCGAGTTAAAGCTACCCTGTTAAGGGATTTTCCAACTGTTGAAGTGATTAGAGATCAACAGGTATTACAATGATCTAGTAATAGCACTCAATGCCAATGCAGATCCGCTTTAGTTCCTTCCTTCTGCACACACACTATGCAGGTACCAATCCTCTCAAACTGGTCTAGCAAGAATCACGTATCTCTACACATAGATACACACAACATTTGCCAAAAACCTCAACATGAGACACCACATCGACCTTATAGGAAACAGATAGGTCGATAGCATAAACCCTAAACCTTAAACACTTAGGTTGAAAAATGTAGTCAGTTCAATCCTAACCATTGAACACTTTGCATTTGAATACAATGGTCTTTAATAGATCTCAAGATATTCTCCATCTCTTGTTCTTCACCGCTTTTTGGAGGTGATAACCCATCATGCCTTCTCCACTGCTTGCAGGGACTTCGTACATTCCCAAGGTAGATAAGATCAATCTCCTTCATGCAAGATCCTTCACGTGCACGAGGCTGACGTGGCAACACAATCTGATCTACATTACAATACTAACTCATCACACAATGCCATCAGTTGAAACACATAGGCTTGAAACACTTCAACTGGAAATCTTGAAGATGAGACTACCAACCGGTAGTTATGCCATATGAACCCTAGATACAAAACATTCCTTATACTGGTTCTCATTCTAACATACCAGTTCTGGTTCACAACATCATACTAGTTCACTTAGACAAGCATACTGCTTCATTTTTTCACATATGTCGGTTCACAACATCATTCTAGTTCTCTTTGTCAGTTGCTTACCTTCAATAATCCTGTTCACTCTTCATCATATTACCGGTTCACTCTTCAGCATATTACCAGTTCTCTTTCAGCATATTGACATCAATGACAACACAATATCATCATGTCAACATATTCTGCACATATGCCAACATTCTCCCCCTTTGGCATTGATGGAAATATACAAAGATATCTCTCTTTCTACATCACATCTTCTCCTTAATACTACAGATATCTTTTCTACTTCATATCTTCTCCCCCTTTGACAATAATGCCAAAGTGGAGGCACAAGCTTCCCTATTCCACTATGTTGCTCCCCCTGAGGAGTAGCATCCTTCAACACATCAATCCTGAAAAAGATATAGCAAAGTAAGATATCACTGATGTGGAGCATAAACCTTTAGATTACCTCTTGAAGGGGAAACACCCCTAACTCACCTCTCAGATAGGCAAAATTAGCCTTCGGTAGAGGCTTGGTGAATATGTCTGCTAACTGCTCCTTACTAGAAACATGTTCCAATACTGCCTCTTTGTTCTAAACCTTTTCCCTCAAGAAATGATACTTGAGTTCATAGTGCTTTGTTCTAGCATGTAAAACCGGATTCTTGGAAATGTTAATTGCACTTGTATTGTCATAGAATATACTTACCGGTTCAGATACAGGAACTTTGAAGCCATTCAATACATGCTTCATCCAAATAATCTAGGTGCAGTTCATAAAAGCTGCAACATACTCCGCTTCTGCTGTAGACTGAGAGATACAACTCTGCTTTTTACTCATCCATGAGACCAGTCTACCACTGAGAAAGAAAGCACCACTGGTTTTTCTCTTCAAGTCATCTACATTACCAGCCCAATCAACATCTATGAACACTTTTAGGTTGAAATCATTATTGTATGGATACCATAACCCATAGTCAATAGTTCCCTTCAGATATCTAAGAATCCGCTTGACTGCTACCAAGTGGGATTCTATTGGGCTTTGCTAAAACCGAGCAGTAATACCCACTGCATGTGCAATGTCCAGTCTGCTATACACTACATAATTCAACTTACCAATCATTGATCAGTATTCCTTCTCATTTACCAATGTTGAGTCATCCTCTTTTGATAGTTTACAACCAGTCACCATTGGTGTACCAATTAGTTTACTTTCTTCCATGCCAAAGGTATTCAACACCTCTTTGACATACTTGGATTGAGTAATAAAGATTCCATTTTTCATTTGCTGAATTTGTAGTCTAATGAAGAACTTGATTTCCCTTATGAGTGACATTTCAAACTCTTTTTTCATCTCATCTGCAAAGTCATGACTCATCTTGTCATCTCCACGAAAGATTATGCCATCAACAAATACTTCACAGATCAAAATTTGACCTCCTTCTGATTTCAAGTAGATATTGCTATCTTCACTTGTTCTTTCAAATACAATCTTCACAAGATGGGAGTGCAAGTATTCATACCATGCTCTTGGTGCATGCTTCAGTCCATACAAGGCTTTATGTAGCCTACACACCATGTCCCTATCTTTTGATAGTGCAAACCCATCTGGTTCCTCTATATACACCTCCTCTTCAACTATTCCATTTAAAAATGTAGATTTTACATCGATTTGGTATACCTTGAATCCTTTAAAAGTTTCATATGAAAGAAGCATACAAACTCCTTCCAATCTTGCTACTGGAGCAAAGGTTTCACCATAGTTTTCTCCTTCTTCTTGGGCATATCCTTTACATACTAGTCTGGCTTTGTTCCTTACCACTGTGTCATCCTCATTCAACTTATTTCTGAAGACCCATTTGGTTCCAATGACATTTTTATGCTTCGGTCTGGGTACTAAAGACCATGTACCATAATTCTTTATCTGGTCAAGTTCCTCCTCCATTTCCTTGATCCTGTCTTCATCTTTATGTGCCTCTTTGAATGATTTAGGCTCAAATTCAGAGAACATACATGAGCTTTATCTGACCTTTCTTCTTGTAATAATTCCTGCATCTTTATCTCCTATGATCTTCTTTGGATCATGATTGAGTTTGACATACCTAGGTATGTTCTTAACAACTTCCTCCTACTTTTCTTCATCATCCTCATCTTCATTAGCATCTACCGATGTAGGAGCACAAGTGCTGGTACTGGGCTGATTTGCAACCGGTTCCCAGAAGGTTACTACTGGTTCATCTCCTACATGCTCTCTACTAGTTTCCTCTAATTTCTCAAAGTTTTCATGAACCCTAACATTGATGCTTTCAACAATTCTTTTAGTCCTATTGTTGAAACATTTGAGAGCTTTGCTCTTTGTGGAATACCCTAGGAATATTCCCTCATCACATTTAGCATCAAACTTGCTCTGATGTTCACTCCTCTTCATATAACATTTACTACCAAACACTCTAAAGTAGCTTACCATTGGTGTCTTACTTGTCCAGTACTCATAAGGAGTCTTATCCTTTCCTTTCTTGATGAGTACCTGGTCCATTGTGTAGACTGCAGTGCTCACCGCTTCTCTCCAAAAGGTGTGAGCAACCTTTCCTTGGATCAACATAGGTCTAGTCGCTTCAACCATAGTCCGATTGTTTCTCTTTGCTAGGCCATTCTGCTATGGATTCCAGGGGGCAGACAGTTGCCTCTTGATGCCATTTTCTTCACAATATTTGTTGAATTCACTGGAAGTGAATTCCCCTCCTTGATCAGTTCTAAGGCATTTGATTCTTCTACCACTTTCCTTTTCTACCAGTGCTCTGAAAGATTTGAACTTTCCAAAGGCTTCAAACTTGTCCTTCAAGAATATGACCCACATCATTCTTGAGCAATCATCTGTAAGAATCATAAAATACCTATCTCCCTGTACACTCCTAGTTTTCATAGGACCACACAAATCAGTATGCACAAGATCAAGTAAGTTGTCAGCAGTGAAAGGTTTACCTTTGAATGTTGAGGAAGACATTTTCCCCAGTTGACATTCTCTGCACAAAGGATTTTTTGGTTTTCTCAGCATCAGCAGTCCTCTAATTGCCTTAATCTTACTGGCCTTCACTATTTTATCAAAGTATACATGGCAAAGTCTCCTATGCCATATCCAGCGATCATCAAACTTAGCCATAAGACATGTACTTATATTTGCATTTAGCTTAAATAAGTTACCTTTGGTCTACATACTAGTGGCCATTAGTTCACAATTCTTTCCTTTGATTTTGTAGACTCCATTTTTGAATTCTTGAGTGAGTTCATTGTCATTCAGCTGGGCAACACTCAATAGATTGTGTCTGAGACCTTCCACCCAATACACATTGTTAGCACTGCTCTTTCCCTTTAGAGAGATGGACCCTCTACCTTTGACCATACATGGTGCATCATTACCAAAATGACCACCCCACCATCATACTCTTCTAGAGACATAAACATGCTCCGGTCACCAGTCCTATGGTGAGAACAACCACTGTCAATAATCCACTCATTGGAATTATCAAAGCGGGAGACAAGAGCCTTTTTGTTTGACACATCCTCTTTGACTGCAACAAACACAATATCTTCATTTTCTTCATCTTCTAATTCCTCATCTATGACACCTTCATCAACTGCTACAAAAAAATTTCTCTGGTTTCCTCCTTTGAATTTCTTGAACCTTTCTGGTTTGTCCTTGCTATCACCATTAGGACAATTTATAGCCATGTGTCCTATCCGGTTACAAGAGAAGCATTTTAAAGGAAGCTTGCCTCTATATTTGTTGGTTCCCTTAGAAAGTCTCTTGGCAAGAGAGCTTCAAATTCCATTAGAATCACCTCATCATCCATTTCTCTGCTCTATCTTGGTTCACTGCTGGTGCTTGCTTCTTTTCTTTTTCTGGATGGTGCAGCAGATGCTCTAAAAGCTGAATCAATCTTTTGAACACTACCATCAAAACTATTTAGCTCATAGCCTGTCAACTTTGCAAAGATGGAGTCTAGGGATACCTTAGTCTCATCTATTGATCTCAACTCTTGAATAGCAATAACTCTTATTGCATAGACTGGTAATAAGGATCTCAAAAATTTGCTAACAACAATGGATTTTCCATTTTACCACCCGCACTCTTGATATCTCCAACAACAGTTTTGATTCTTATTCAATATTGTTGAATGGTCTCACCTTCAACCATCCACATGTCTTCAAACTTCCATCTAAGGCTTTCATCCTTAGCTTGTTTTACATGCTCATCACCGCCACATATATTCTCAAGAGTATCCCATACTACTTTGGGATTTTCTTTATCGTAGACATCAATAAACTCAATGTCAGATAAAATACTAATTAGGGCTTCCATGACTTGCCCATTCTCCTAAATCTCTCTCTTTTGGTCATCAGTGAGAGTACCGGTAGGGATAACATTAATATTCTCAACATAGCTCCAATGTTGAGCAACATGCTTCTGATTTATATCTTCATTCTATCCTTCCATATTTTAAAGTTATCTCTGTTGAACTTTGGAGCTTCCCTCTTCATCATTACAGTAGGACCTTTCCCTCAAGTGGTTAAGCTTACAACACAGAGGACCTAGAGGATGCTTTGATACCAATTGATGACTCAATGATGAATAGTGAGTACCAATTTGGTACTGAGAGAGGGGGGGGTTGAATCAGTATTGGCACAAAAATGTTTCCTAAACCGGTTTGATTGCAGACTATAAACTACTGGCAATCCCTAACACTGGTCCAAACAAGATTACTACCAGTTAAACACAATACAACTATGAAAGACATGAACCAGTCAATCTTCTTAGCTTTTCATACAACCTACTCCCTCATTTCCTCTTTGTCCTTATGCATAAACAAATAATCTATCATCAAAAATATAATAACTTGCTAGATCAACATGATTCACCTCTTGATAGACAACAACAAAGCATCACATGAAAAATACATCACATATGACACACATATTTTTCACGTGGAAACCCAACTGGGAAAAACCACGGCGAGGATGAATACCCACAAGCTATTTTGAACTCTTTAGAAGTCTACTCTGTTAGAAGCCTAGTCTAGTTAAAGACTGTTACAATAGGTTCTGTTAGGAACCGATCCTGTTAGGGATCACCCGGTTAAGGGATGGCTAGAATACCCAGTTAAGGGTTAAACCCTGTTAGAGGTTACCTTGATAGAGGATTTTATGAACTCAATGGCTTTGAGTCACTCTATTAAAGGATTTACAACAAGCTGGTTAAAGCTACCCTGTTAAGGGATTTTCCAACTATTGAAGTGATTAGAGATCAACAGGTATTACAATGATCTGGTAATAGCACTCAATGCCAATGCCAATGCAGGTATCAATCCTCTCAAACTGGTCTAGCAAGAATCACGTATCTCTGCACATAGATACACAACATTTTCCAGCAACCTCAGCACGAGACACCACATCGACCCTATAGGAAATAGATAGGTCGGTTGCATAAACCCTAAACACTTAGGTTGAGAAATTTATTCAGTTCAATCCTAACCATTGAACACTTTGCATTTGAATACAACAGTCTTTAACAGATCTCAAGACATTCTTCGTCGTTCGCTCTTCACCACTTCTTGGAGGTGATAACCCATCACGTGTTGTCCACTGTTTGCAAAGACTTCGCACATTCTCAAGGTATATAGGATCAATCTCGTTCATGCAGGATCCTTCACATGAATGAGGCTGACATGGCAACATGATCTGATCTCCATTAAAATACTAACTCATCACACAATGCCATTGGTTGAAACACACAGGCTCGAAACACTTCTACCGGAAACCCTGAAGCTGAGACTACCAACCGAGTTATGCCATATGAACCCTGCATACAAAACATTCCTTATACTAGTTTTTATTCTGACATACTGGTTCTGGTTCACAACATCATACCGGTTCACTTGGACAAGCATACCGCTTCACTTTTTCACATATGTTGGTTCACAACATCATACCGATTCTCTTTGTCAGTTGCTTACCTTAAATAATCCTGTTCACTCTTCATCATGTTACCAGTTCACTCTTTAGTATATTACCATTTCTCTTTCAGTATATTGACATCAATGACAACACAATATCATCATGTCAACATATTCTGCACATATGCCAATAGAACTGATCTTTATAATACAATCAAAATTTACATGACACAACCTCTTATTCCATAGCCAACTTTCATCAATATGTGCAATCAAACATGTCTTTTCACCGGAGTTCAAATGAAAGATGTTACCTTTTGTCTGTGTACCAGTTGCAATCTCCAATCCTGATTTGATAATGATTTTACACTTTCCACCTTTGAATTGTTATTGAAATCCTCTATCTACCAACTATCCTACACTCAAAAGATTATGCTTCAGACCTTCAACATAATAGACATTGTAGACACCCAAAATTGTCTAGTCTAATTAAATAAATATTTTATTTATTTAATTATCTAAGCTTAATTCTTCTATTAATTAAATAAATCTTTATTTATTTAATTAATTCATTTATCCTCTTCTAGCCTTATTTCTCATTTAAATAAATACATTTATTTATTTAAATTATCCTTTTCCTAAGTTAAATAAATATCTTATTTATTTAATTATCCCACTTCTATTAATTAAATGAATCTTTATTTATTTAATTAATTCATTAACCTTTTCTACCCATGACACATGTCATTCATCTCTTAATCCATACACTACCTACCCCTTTCATTATTTTATTATTTCTTTTACCTACCCTCTAATCATAGCCGACCTCCTTTTACACCTCTCAATCTTATCCCTCCATTTCATATGGTGTCTTCTATATAAGATGATACTTCATTCATTATCAAACCCTAACTACTTGATCAATTGACTACACTACGATCCTACTAGCAACCACATTCTGTTCTTTGTTGAGCTCTTGTGCACATAAAATCTGAGAGAAAATATATCAAGCAAGATCAATGGAGATAGGAAGAATGGAGATCTAAACCCTATTGGACATGTGATGGTATAATCTTTGTGATTTCATTTGATTTGCATTGTCTTAGGTAATCTTCATATGTTATGGTGGATCTTTGTTGTTGTTAGGCTAGGGTTTTGTGGTTGAATTCATTTAGCCTTTCAATATCGTTACTATTGTTATCCATTTTCACCATATACATTTTGGCACACCTGGTGGGACATAGATTTTTGTTAGATCTGTGTTTTTTGCAGTTTTTTCTAACCCTATATTGCTGTTTTGTAAAACAATTTGGAGAATAACCTTGTCCAGCTAGGGTTTTGGACGCAAAATCAAGATCTTGGAAAGATTTGATCATATCTCACAAACAACTAGGAAATTTTGCACCAATTGTTTTTTGCAGGTTGAAGAAGGTATCAAGCTCTCAATACAAAATTCAGAATTTTTGGAGCACATTTTCATTTTCTATGAATTTTTTATGATTTTTCATAAAAAATTAATTTTGAGAGCAAATGAGAGAATTTTTTGGATTTTCTTTCATTTTTGGAAATAACTCAGAATTATACATAGGATCTGTTCTTTGTGATTTTAATTTTGATGCAAAATATTTTCCTAAAAATCGGATCTTTAAAAATTAGGGTTTTTCCTTATTTTGATCAAATCTCACAAACGGCTTTGAATTTTGGTATCAAATTTTTTGTACAAGTTAGGAAAAGTATTAGAAGGATTCAGTAGAAACTTCAGATTTTTTGAATCATTTGTTCAATTTATATGAATTTTTTATGAATTTTCATAAAAAATTAATTTTGAGAGAAAATTAGTGAATGTTTCAGATTTTCTTACATTTTTGGAAATATCTCAGTATTATACATAGGATCTGTTCTTTGTGATTTTAAATTTGAAGCAAAATCATTCCTCGAAAATCAGATCTTTGAAAATTAGGGTTTTGCATTATTTTACTCATATCTCACAAACTGCTTGGATTTGATAAAAAACATTTTGTATGAAAGTTTGGAAGATTATGAGGACTCTCCAATAAAAATTTCAGATTTTTTGGATTGATTTTGCATTTTATATGAATTTTTTATGATTTTTCATAAAAAATTAATTTTTGGAGCAAATTAGCAAATTTTTTGGATTTTCTTACATTTCTGGAAATCTCTTGAAATTTTACAAGTGGTATTTTTTTATGATGAATTAGATCTTTGAATTGGTCAACAAAATGCATTGTTGAAGGCCGCTATTTCACAAAGTCTTTTGGGATCTAAAATTTACCTAACTTGTGTGCTTGCAGGAAGGGGTGATCATTTGAAACAATCCAAACTACTAATAAATCTTTGTTGCAGGTCCTTGGCAAGGGTTTTTGGATTTTTATTATGTGCCTTGTTTTCATAGACTAGCAAACACTTCAATTGGTGCACTAAAATTGAATCATTGTCTTTTGTGTCTTGAGCAATAGGCTCTTTTTGTTTAATCTTTAGAGGGCCTGTCTTCCCGTGTGGTCATTTGGACTACTAGTGAGAAGAGAACGACCCAAGTGGTAGCGAGGAAAACCCACCTCTTCCAAACCACTATAAACAACTGTATTCATGGTGAAAACTATGGATAACGTGTGCTGATTAGTTCATACCGACACTATGTCTCCCCATAAACCCGTTTGATCAAATTTATTTGATCAGTTGTAGGGCGTAACCCCTACCGGCTGGGAGCTTTCTGTATTTACAGAGCTGAAAGTGCCGCATGTATGGCCACATGAGCGGATGCCCTTACTAGCACCTTTTTGTTTTAGAAGCCAAAATCCTTCTAATTGTTGAGGCAGGAGGTCAGACCTCTGGTAGCGGCCCACACACATACGGTTCTTAGTAGAGATACAAAGTTCACCACGGGGAGTTTTCATGGGGACTGATGCTTGGCTGACTCCAGAAGTGAGTGTCGAGGGTGGAGCCAGTGAGGTCAAGCATCTAAGTATCCGCTCTGAATAGCGTAGCCTCGGGGGTAAAACCCCATGTGGGATCAACAACTATTGTCTTGGCCAGCCATAAGAATTGTGCTTGACTTATTTTAAACTTTCAAAACATTCAAGACCAAACAACAAAACATTATGTCTTTTGTGTCTTCAAGTGTATGCAAAACATTTTTACATCAAACAACACACTTTTATTTGAGTCATTTTGAGTCTAAACACTTGCAAACATTGAGTCTTCATCAACATTGAGTCCTCTTGTCATGAAAAATAGTCAAACATTCAGATTTGGTCACAACCAACAACTTCACAAATTGGAAAAATTTTACAGTCCAGCAAACAAGAGCAATCAGTTTCGGAATTCTTGAGCTTCCTAGGTTGTTTCTCCAGGTTTTCATCTAGCATTCAACTTGTCTTTGGGTCTCACAAAATCCATCATTGCTTTACACCTTACATTACATTCACATTTGTCTAAACTTGAGTCAAAAGGTCACTTTCTTGTCCTCATCATACTTTGTCAACACACTACATAAAACAACATTTTGCTAAGTGGTCCCTCATCAAGGTCTATCACCTTTGGGTCTCATTTGGTCTTACTTAGAGTCAAGGTCAACTTACCTCATCAAGATAAACTATCCTCTCTTTGGAATTCACACCTACTCTACTACATACATACTTGGTCTTACACTTTGGACATTGCAAGTACACCTCAGATTAATTTACATTCCATCCAACTCTTAGTCTTCCATACTCTTTCCATTTTCATCTAGTCTCACACATCTTGGTCAATACCTAGTTCATGGTTGAAACCCGTCTTCAAAAATCTAGGAGAGAAACTAAAGAGGCTCAAAAGTCCGCAAACATGAGTTCTTATGAGTATGACAATGATATCTTTTTCAATTCTGATCATACTACATTACCCGACATGGATGCCTATAGAAACATTCCAAATGTTGAGAACATGGACACTACAAACAACAATGATACACACAATGATGATATGGACAGCTTTTCAGTACATTCAGCAGATGTGGAAGAATCCATTATGCATCCCCGTTCCAATCGATTGGTTGAGGAAATAATGAGGAGGGATAGACAATACTTCTTACAAATGATGGGACAAAATCGAGCCAAGATACCTCATGATTTTGACATGTCTCAAATAATGGAAAATCGACCTTTGCAACAACCTCACTCCAACATGGATCAAACGAGACGTAATAGTGGAGGCAATAGAGGACCACATATGGTACCTGAATCACCATCATCTTTGTTTCAAAAACTAGAGGTCCCACATACACATGGTCAAGCATATGATACTCACCTTTGTAGACCATTATGGAAGTCTTATGCAGAGAAATATGCTCAATCACATACCAATGCTAAGGATCAACCACCAAAGCAATTGGATATTCAAAGGCATGCTTGAAATTTAGACACAAGGAAACCCCGTGTCAAATTTGGGGGCAACACATTAGAACATGACATGCCTGTAGAGTATGGTATACATGGACAAAATAGATATGGCATTCCTCAACATGAATCTATACCAAGTGGTCCATATACGCAGCATCACTATAGACCTCCTCCATATGAACATGTGTATGATCAATATCATCCATATATGCAACATGCTCCTCCTCCAATTTGGTGCCTCAAGCATGGGGTATGGTCCAAGAAGTCGATCTCCACCTAAGAGCAATTTGGAACAATAAATCAAGTACTTACAAAAGAAAATGGAGGACATGAATACACCGAAACCAACATACACAATGAGAGACATATGTCCTTATCCATTTGACAAGAACATTCCAATGCCTCCTTTTCCTACACACTTTGTGACGCCTAAATTTGATAAGTATAGAGGAAAAGGGGATCCTAAGGCACACATAAGACAATTTTTCATAGCTTGCATTGAGGTAGCAGCAGAAGAGACATATTTGATGAGATTATTCCCACAAAGCCTAGGTGATCAAGCTATGGAATGGTTCTCCCAACTTCCACCTGGTATTAAGTCATGGGGTGACTTAGCAGAGGCATTTATCCAACATTTCTCCTACAACATAGAGACAGACATATCAGTCACTACTTTATGCAACACCAAGCAAAAAGAGAGAGAATCTTTTGCATCATTCTTACAAAGATGGAGAAATCTAGCTAGTAGATGCTCTTGTGAAATTCCACAAAAACAAATGGTAAATATGTTCACACAAAATGTTAACAAAGACATTGGCTATGATCTAAGGAAAGCTTGTTTGTCCACCTTCAAGGACATCATTGAAAAAGGCTTAGTAATAGAGAAGGTCCTAATTGAACAAGGAGTCATTAAGATATTCAAGGAAAACAAAGATGACTTTAAAGGAAAAGACAAGCCAAGATTTTGGAATAAAAACAAGAACATAGTCAATGATGGTGTTGTTGATGCCAATACAGTGCGACCCAAATTCATTTTTTCTGGATCAGGTTCTACAAACAATCAAGTGAATACTCAAACAACTTCTAGATCACGAAGGAAGTACACCCCATTGGGAGAACCACTTGAGTCAGTTTTCAAGAAGCTAGTGGCAAACAAGGTAATCACTATTCCAGATTTTCCTCTATATGAGCCAAAGGTTAAACCAAATTGGTGGAATGATGATGAATATTGTGAACTTCATAAGAGCAAGGGTCATAAGACAGGAAATTGCCATTGACTAAAGAACATCATACAAGATCTCATTGATAGAGGTGACATTGAGATTGAGGGACACTCATCCAATCAAGAACATGAGATGTTTAAGGAAACATTCCCAAAACATGACAAGGGAAAAGCTAAAGCCATAGAGGATCAAACCAACTATACCAGAGCATCTTATAACTATGATTCAACCATCAATCACATCTTGATGGACAATTACGTCTCTACCATTATCATCAAGGACAAAACATCTGAGAATTCTACTCGGAGACCCAAGATTGTCCTAAAAGGCATTGGATCTTCTTCCGAACCTACCTCTGAATGTCATGTTACAACCCACCGAGGTAAAATCACTTTGCAAGGTGCTCCAACTAAGAACACCACTTCCTCATCAACCAAACCTGAGTATGACCTTGTAGAACAATTAGGGAAGACACCCGCGCTCATCTCCATTCTTGAGCTCCTACGCATATCCCCCGCACATAAAGCTATTCTTGACAAAATCTTGAGAGATACTGCCATTCCTACTGATCTGAACGTGGACCAGTTTCAAGCCATGGTGGGATACCTTTCTGTTCCACACTCCCTTACATTCATAGAAGCTGACGATGTCTCTGTAAGTCAGCCACATAATGCACCACTACACGTTGAAGCCTTCATACACAAGCATAGAATCAAACGAGTCCTGATAGATGGAGGAGCAGGTCTAAACATTTGCACATTAAGCACTATTATACAATTGGGATATTGTGATAAAGTTGTGAATTCTACAAATCAAATCACCATTAAGGCATATGATGACAAAGAGCATTCATCCAAGGGCACAGTCACCTTACCTCTCAGAGTTGTGCCAGTTATGAAGGATGTGGTTTGTCAAGTCCTAGACCTAGATCTGACATACAATATATTGCTAGGATGTCCTTGGATTCATGAAATGAGGGCAGTCCCATCTAGATATCACCAATGCATTATGTTTCCTCATAACGAAGTGGAAGTAACAGTTAATGGCGATCCTAATCCATTCATATACTGCAATAATCTAAGATCAAAAACTGAGACCATCATTCCCAGTAATCGTGAAGCTGTTCCTTCCTCGGCATACATTGATCCTGAGTCATTAAAACCTTCAACATCAAAACAAGGTGAGCTTAAAGGCATGGGGGAATACACTTTAAATCAGACCATGTACTTACGACAAGTCATGAGTTCCCCAAAAGAATATGGAAGACCACATCCTAACAAGCAAGTATCCATCATGGTACTCAAATGGGACCCTACTACCTTTCAAAGATGGGGCAAACTAGAAGAGGAAGACTTATACAAAATGCTTTACAAAGACATTGAAGATGACACACAAGATCACATCAGTCTACCATGTGAGAAATATGGCAAAGGCTTCAAAATTCTACAAAAATTAGGGTATGATGGAAAAAGCCCTCTGGGGTTACGAAAGGAAGGCATCATTGAACCTTTACAACCTGAATTGACATTTAAAAAGGAACGCTTGAAAGGACTTGGTTTCCTAACTTCCAAGGTCCACACTCAAAGGATAGAAGAAGCCTTACAAATCAAAGCTGCCAAAATTCAACAAGAGGACCGCTATTCCACAGATTCCAACAAATGGGAATGGGGTTCAGATAAGTCTTCCAGTGACTGTGAGCTCACCAAGATATTCAAAGAGCCAAATGAACCCATAGAAGAAGAGGAATTTTATAACAAGTTTAGAGTTGGTCAAGAAACAACCCATGAGGATTCCATACAGTCCTTGTCTCAAGGTTCTAGGTTGAAATCACATAGGATGAGAACACCTATCCCAGAATGCGCTACTAGTGATGATAATTTGGATTCGTTCGTGATTGAGACTGATGAGGAGAGTGCCATCAATGACCTCAATAATTACCTTGACATACCTGAATATAACTGCATCTTCGCCCTTAGTCCTGCTAACTTTGAAGAAGTTAAAGGCCTTCCCCTTGTTCACCACCAACTCATTGACTAGGATCATGAAGGACCTGCACAGTTTGACACATTCCAAAATGATGAAGCTTTTATTGACTATATTGGCATATGAGATGATCTTCCTCCTGGGGACCATAAGGCAGGATACACTATAGAACTCAACAGCGTGGCATATTTTGGTGAGGGTGTCAGACCTTCCAGTTGCAAAAATGTGAAAATAAGAACAAACCAAGGGTCTTATGGTGAAAACCACACTGTGGCGCTGTTTGACCCCAAAAAAGTAAAAAGAAAAGACGTATTTGAGGGCAAAAACCTCTCTGAGGCACCTGAAGATGGAAGGCTCGACATTCTCCCAGCATCATATGAAGAAAAGTCATCCATGTTGGTAGAGGAGACTATCAAAACAAACATTGGTACAGAAGAGGTTCCACACAACATATTCTTGGCTCAATCGTTGACAGAGTCAGAAAGGTCAAAATTCATAAGTTTCTTCAAAGAATGACAAATCAACTTTGCCTGGTCATACGTTGATATGCCTGGATTGGATCCGGAGTTGGTAATGCATCATTTGATAGTTAAACCGGGGGCAAAACCAGTGAAACAGAAATTGAGAAAAATGCATCCACAAGTGGCAATACTAGTCAAAGCAGAACTTGAGAAATTATTGGATGTCGGATTCATACGCCCAATTGATTATCCCGAATGGATCTCCGACTTGGTACCTATTAGTAAACCAGATCGTAGCATCAGAATATGTATAGATTTCAGAGACATCAACAAAGCTTGTCCAAAGGATGACTTCCCATTACCAAATATTGACTTGATTGTTGATCTCACAGCAGGTCATGAAATGTTATCATTAATGGATGGATTCTCTAGTTATAATCAGATAAGGATTGTGCCTGAGGATCAACACAAAACATCAATCACTTGTCCGTGGGGAACTTTCTGCTGGAATGTCATGCTCTTCGGGCTAAAGAATGCAGGTGCTACATATCAAAGAGCCATGACTACTATCTTTCATGATCTCATGCACGTAACCGTGGAAGATTATGTTGATGACCTCTTGGGTAAATCAATAGATAGAAATACACATTTGGACATACTTTCAGTCATCTTTGATCAGTTGGAAAAATACAAAGTAAGATTAAACTCCAAGAAATGTGTCTTTGGAGTAACCTCCGGGAAGCTCCTAGGATTCATTGTATCCAAAAGAGGAATTGAAGCCAATCCAGCAAAAGTCAAGGTCATCTTGGAGATGCAACCACCAAGAAATATCAGTCAACTTTGATCCTTACAAGGCAGACTCCAGTCCATACAAAGATTCATAACACAACTTGTAGATAAGTGTAATCCTTTTCAGCACCTGCTACATAAAAACATGAAATTCAAATGGGATGATAACTGTCAACAGGCTTTCCAGATGCTCAAAGATTATCTTCTACATCCACCAGTTCTGATGCCACTAGTTTTAGATCAACCATTGTTACTATACATATCAGCTACTCCAACAGCACTGGGGGCACTCTTAGCACAACAAATTCCTAAGGGAAAGGAAAAAGCAGTATACTATATCAGTTGCACATTGGTAGGATATGAGCTAAACTATACACCAATTGAGCGTGCATGTCTCACCGTGGTCTTTTCTTCACAGAAATTACAACATTACATGCTCACTCATAAGACTAAGTTGGTTGCAAGGATAGACCCATTGAAATACCTTCTCAATAAAGCAACACTTACTGGGCAACTAGCCAAATGGGTAATGATCCTGAGTGAATTCAACATCGAGTATGTGGATAGAAAAGCAATAAAAGGACAAGCCATCGCAGATCAATTAGCAGATGCTCCCATGATAGATGATGTTCCTCTAAATTTAGAATTTCCACATGAATCCATTTTGACAATGTCACATGCAAAGCCATGGCAACTGTACTTCGATGGCTCATACATATAGCATGGGGCAGGAGTTGACATCCTCTTTATAAATCCTCAAGGGGATTCTATACCAAAATCATACCACTTATCATTTCCTTGCACTAACAATATAGCAGAATATGAGCCATTAACAACAGGATTACGAATCACAGTTCAATGGAAGATCCAGGAACTTCATGTTTTTGGAGACTCTCAACTTGTCATCCGCCAAGCAACTGATGATTATGAAACAAAAGATGAAAAATTAATGCCTTATAAACAAATGGTGGATGACCTAAAACAACACTTCACAAAGATAGACTTTGAGCAAATACCAAGAGAGCAGAATCGCGCCGCAGATGCCATGGCTACAATTGCTTCACTGATTGATCTACCTCCAAATGAGACCCGCTATGAGTTCTTGGTGGATAACCTTTTGGTTCCTTCATATGAGATCATGCCTACTGAGACGATATGTGTTGTCGGTCCTGAATCCCAGTTATATGGCTCCATTTTCACATACCTTCATAACAATATCCTACCTCCTGATCTATCAAATAACCAATGTCGCACTTTCATTCACCAATCCTCTTGATATGTCATTTTAGCTGATATCCTATACCAGTGAGGTCTAGATGGCACTCTTCTTAGATGTTTAGAAAGCGATGAAGCTCAGATTGCGTTACAGGAAGTGCATGAAGGGATATGTGGTCCACATGCTAGTGGTCCTACCTTGGCCAAGAAACTCATCAGGACTGGATATTATTGGCCCAATATGGAAAAAGACTCATATCAGTTTGTTAAGAAATGTAAGCAATGTAAAATTCATGGAGACCTCATACATGCGCCAGTATAAGAACTTCAACCAATTGCATCTCCTTGGCCCTTTTGTCAGTGGGGACTCGATCTCATAGGCAAGATTCACCCTCCTTCTTCCAATGGTCATAAATTCATTATCATTGCCACAGAGTATTTCACAAAATGGATTGAAGCCATGCCTCTCACACAAGTCACTGGAAAACAGATTGCTACGTTCATCCTCAACTATATCATTTGCCGATACGGTATTCCTGTTTCCATTATCACTCATAACAGGCATCCCTTCAAAAATCAGGATGTTCATGAACTCTGTGACCACTTCCATATTTACCATCATTTCTCCACACCATATTACCCCCAAGGTAATGGTCAAGCTGAGGCATCTAACAAAACAATCCTTAAAATGCTAAGAAGACAGTTGACGACGCTAGCCGTAATTGGCATATCCAACTTAATCCTGCACTTTGGGCCTACTGCACAAGCGCCCGCACACCTATAGGAGCTACACCCTATTCACTTGTCTATGGCGCTGAAGCTATCTTTCCTATTGAGGTCGAGCTACCCTCTTTACAGGTCTCTTTGCAAAACATCATCAGTGATGAAGACTATAGGGTCTCTCGCTTGCAAGACCTAGAATTACTGGATGAACGAAGACAAACTGCTTTTAGTCATCTCAAGGATTACCAACAACGAATGAGTCGTAGCTACAATCACAAGGTCAAGCCTTGCACATTTGAGGTAGGGGACTTGGTTCTCAGAGAAAACCCCAAAAATCAGCAAGACAGAGAGAAGAAGGGCAAGTTCGAACCAAACTGGCTTGGTCCCTACATTATTACAGTAGCATATGGATCTGGTGCATATCAGCTCTCAACTACAGAAGGTGAAACTTTGGAGGATCCTATCAACAGCATGCACCTTCGTAGGTTTTACACATAGCTCTTCAGAGTATCCTAATTCAAAAATACAAAAAAAAAAATTCAAAAATTTCAAAAATACAAAAAAATCAAAAAATTTCAAAAGTACCAAAAAAAAATTCAAAAAATTCAAAAATACAAAAAAAATTATAAAACAAAAAAATCGTTACTTGGTGACAACCTGGCAAACAGGCACCTTGTGACACAAAAAACATTGAAAAATTGAAAAAAGTAAAGAGAAATAATTTTGGCCAATGGTGAAAACCACTTCAGTGGCACCTTGGGCAAGTACCATGGTGAAAACTGGGTCACCAGTGCCATGTGTAGAGACATTGCTCCTCCCTCCTTCAGGATTCACTTTCATCCTTCACTTTGCACACACTCACGACCAATTCATCCATAATAAACTTACCCATTCCCATCATGACTTGTTATTGATCTACCCAAGATTGGTTAGCCATTCATAATAAACCTCCCTTTTCACCTCCCTTTCCATCCATAATAAATCAGATCCTATCTGTGGCTAAGGAAAATCCTACGTCTAGTGATGGGTGTGGAACTGAGAACATCACATGTTTTGAGGAGTGCAATTTCTTCTAGCTTTCTTCAGCCTATCCGCGCACAATCTGCAATAAAGCAACATTTGCATCATAGATCCGCAATAAAGTATCAGTTTCATGGATTCAGTCAGTTTCAGATGAGACACATCAGTAACAATGGGCTTCAACAAATCAAATCTTTCAACAGACTCAGACAACATATGGTTCAATGCTATATATCCTTTTTGTAAAAGTAAACATTGTGACCACAATCAAATAAGACTTATACAAGTGACAAAAGACACTAAACTTGAGGGCTACAGTGGATGTTGGTGTCAAGTCTTGGTTTTCTTTTGATTTCATCTTTTTTGGTGACATGTCTTTTAGCTTTTCCGAGATGTCTCTGACTAGAGATTCTATCTCCAGGATGTCTTTGACTAGAAAGGCAAGGATGGGGTATCGTCACCTATTTGTATTTGTTGTCTATGGATTGTCTCTTAGTAAAGCTATGACTTGTCCAAGGATATGAGGACATTGTGAGTCTAGTATGAACTGGGGCATTCCTTTTTTGTGACTGTCTTATCTCCATGCAAATAGGTACAATGATTTTCTGGGTCAAACATATGCCTCGATTGTCATAACCTACTTGCCATAATAAAGCTCAATGATGATAATGCACAAGAAGCTCTTTCACTTTCGTATCTTCTATCTTTCATCCCCCTTTCTTGATCAACTTCCATCATTTTTCTTGAGTCCACGTAGCCTGCTATCACATGACTGAGTATAATGACACACCAAAAATAGTTGCATTTCATTGCACCTGCATTACCACATATAAGCATTTCATATATACATATAGATATCACAACTACATCACATCCTGCACACAACACCTGTTAGCACAATAATCATTTGCATTATCATATTCATCTACATTATATACATTCACATTTACATCATACATACACATATAAAAGAACCAAAAACATATTGCATTGCATCGTATACATATTTGCATCCATAACATAAAACATACATCACATAAGAACATCTCATCACATAGGTACACATGCATATAGCTGCCACACAGATGAATCATCTCATATATATATATAAAGTGTCATGATACAATGATGTCAAAATCATATGGCTACAAAAGCACCCGCAGGTGTCTACATCATCATACAAAAATGGTACAGTACTGATACATAGGGAGCCCTCTATGGCTATGATGAGCTCCCTCCCTTGGAGCCACCTGGCCTTGATGGAATCTGAGCCCCTGAAGGACCCGCCCTAGGATCATCCCTCCTCTCTCCTCTATCTGGTGGTGGTGGAGGACCCATAACCCCACCACTCGATGCCTATCTCCTCCGGCTCCCTCCCGTAGTTGTCGCTGTACGCGACGGTCTATGGAAGCTACTCGCCCGCTGATCCGCTGGCACTGCACCATAATAGAGATCTTGCCAGTAGGAAATCTCCTCCCCTTCTCGCAGGACATAAGCATATCCTACCCCTGTGTCCTCTACTACCTATCTCCCCACTCTTAGTGCTATCTCAGCCTCTGTATAACACTGAATAGACTGATCCTGCTCCCGCTCAGTATCTCTGAGCCTCCTCCGGAGCTGATCCCTCTCCCTCTCCAACTCCTGGATCTCATCTACCTATCCCTAGCAAATCTCCCTCAGCTTTATTAGCTCATCCTCCTCTGCGTCAGCCCCCTTCACCTCTGCCTATGGCTCCCTCTATACGGGTGCCTACCCCTGTGCCTATACCTGTACTGGTACCTATCCTATATCTATCCCTGTCCCTATACCTATACCTATCTGGGACCCTGTGCTGCTGGCACCTGTAGCGACAATCCACCGTGACCCCTCACCACCCAAGCCTGTCTTTCCTCTCCACCCTCCCTCCATGGTGCAACCCTCCTTTCTCCAACTGCTCCCCTCCTCTGTTGGCCTCTTCCCCCATCACCTCCACCATCATCATCATCCCCACCACCATCCCCATCTAATGGCTCTCTCGGATCCATCAGGCGTGGGAATGGATGCTCTGCCCAGTATGCTGTGTACTCAGCATCCATGCTGAAATCCTCAATCTCTGGCCACATGTCCCAGGGTAGGGGCATCATCTCTACCAACTGCGTAATTGCCTGATCATATGACAATAGGGGCCCAAACTATGCCTAATCTCTGATAGTCCGTGCATACATACCTGAGCCCTGGGGCATCCTCTAGATCCTGCCAAACTGTCGGCCAACCCTGTCCACTAGCTGCCTCTCCAGCACATAGGGCATCCACCCAATCAGGTACCTACTCCGGAAAGTGTAGGGAAGCTCAACTACATCATCCAACCATTGCTCACATCCCAGGTATGGTCTCCATATGACCATGTCAATGTCATCTATCACTCACCGCCAGTGCTCCAACCTGCCAATCCGTGGCTACGATGTGATCATATCATACAAGTGAACAAAACTATGTCCATGACCCCTGCCTCTAAAGTGTATTGGCCTTGTCATTGGCAGATGCTCATAAGCCCACACCTGCAGCAATGTCACCCTGCAGCCCAATCCCACTGATCCGTGGTACACAAACTGATGCAGCTCATAGTAGAGGTGTGCCAGCACACACGGTCCCCAAGCATATCTGGTGTGCTATGTCACCAGTGTCTCCAGTGCTCCTCCCCAACCCACAGCCAACCCCTGTGTCACCCTATCCGGACATAGGAACCCACTGATCGCTCCTCCTACCACTACTGGCAGGGCTAGCCCTGTGGCTATCATAGTGTCCCATACCACATGTCCTGCCCTCATCTCCAGTCCTGGGTCCTGGAATACTCATCTCAGGCCCTCCCTATCTCCATCTCGATCGTATGGGATCAACTCCCCATCGATCGATATCCGTAGAATCCTGTATACATCTTCCAGGGTGACTGTCATCTCCCCCATCGGCAAATGAAATGTACATGTCTCAGAGTGCCATCTCTCCGCCAGCGCAGTCAACAGTCCTATGTTCACCCAAAACTCAGGCACATATAGAACATGTCTCAATCCCATCTCCTCAATAGCCACTCAGTCCTCAAAGGTCAGCTCAGGTCGCAACCTCTGAGTCAACAGGAATCTCTGTCGTGACTCCAGCATCGGTAAATACTCCTGTAGTCAAGCAAATCACTCATGTCAGTCATAGTGGCATTCCTTGTTTATCACAAAATACTACTTTTTATCTAAATGCATATGGCTATCTATCCTAGCAGTACTCCTTGTTCATCACAAAGTACTACGTGTGTGACACTCACTGTTCATCACAAAGTGTTGCTCACATTCGCACTCACTGTTCATCACAAAGTGCTGCTCATTTCTTAGTACTCCTTGTTCATCACAAAGTACTCTATCTTGGTACTCACTATTCATCACAAAGTGCCTTGATCTCTCCTAGTCTTTTCTAGAGGACCTGCTTGAGTGTATCCTCTCAGCAGCTTATCCAATCGACAACATATGTTCATCATAGAACTGCCGATTTGACCTAGAAGACAAAAATTCACACAAACGCGCTTACCTGACATAAATGCGCTTAAAGACTACACAGACGTGCCTGACAAACACAGATGTGCCTATGCTCTACACAGACGTGCCTAGATGACACAGACATGCCTTCTTGGCACAAATGCGCCTGACCATCACAAACGCAGCCGCATTTGACACAGACGCAGTTTCAAACGTAGACGCACCTGGCACAAACACAGATGCGCCTCTCGAGCATAGACGCGCCTAGCACCAACTCAGACGCACTTAAACATTTTTGACCTTTTTTGGGACCCTATTCTAAGTGCATTTATTGCTCTATCTACCATGCATTAATGACAATATTAAATGCTTCAAAGTATGAGGAGGTTTGGTGGTACTTACCAGCTCTCCTGCCTCAGCTGGCCTCTGAAATCGATGAACGTGGTCGAATCTGTGAACGAAAGCCATCGTTGCTGACTGTTGCTACTCTATTTTTGCTCTACACTCTACTCTTATGGATGTGTAGATGACAATGAGGATGTATTTTCCCTCATGGTCTATCTTATAGACTACCCTAGCCCTCGTTTCCCATGTTAGTCTTCGTTGTCTTGTGACTTTGTCACTTTATCTGGTCAGTCCATTCTAGCCTCTCTTTCTTATCGAGAGATTGTCTATGATATTTTTAGATATTTTTTCATCCAATCTCTCGAAGGGGCATATCATTCCCATCTTGGGGCAACTCTATATCAGTTCATATTATCTTCTTTGAAACAACGCGACAAGCCGCATTGTCTCAAAGAGGGGCAAAATGTAGACACCCAAAATTGTCCAGTCTAATTAAATAAATATTTTATTTATTTAATTATCTAAGCTTAATTCTTCTATTAATTAAATAAATCTTTATTTATTTAATTAATTCATTTATCCTCTTCTAGCCTTATTTCTCATTTAAATAAATACATTTATTTATTTAAATTATCCTTTTCCTAAAATAAATAAATATCTTATTTATTTAATTATCCCACTTCTTCTATTAATTAAATGAATGTTTATTTATTTAATTAATTCATTAACCTTTTCTACCCATGACACATGTCATTCATCTCTTAATCCATACACTACCTACCCCTTTCATTATTTTATTATTTCTTTTACCTACCCTCTAATCATAGCTGACATCCTTTTACACCTCTCAATCTTATCCCTCCATTTCATATGGTGTCTTCTATATAAGATGATACTTCATTATCAAACCCTAACTACTTGATCAATTGACTACACTATGATCCTACTAGCAACCACATTTCGTTCTTTGTTGAGCTCTTGTGCACATAAAATCTGAAAGCAAATATATCAAGCAAGATCAATGGAGATAGGAAGAATGGAGATCCAAACCCTATTGGACATGTGATGGTATAATCTTTGTGATTTTGTTTGATTTGCATTGTCTTAGGTAATCTTCATATGTTATGGTGGATCTTTGTTGTTGTTAGGCTAGGGTTTTGTGGTTGAATTCATTTAGCCTTTCAATATCATTATTATTGTTATCCATTTTCACCATATACAGACATTATCAGTGTTATGCTTACCATCCAATGAATTGGTTCCTATTCCTTTGACCATGCATGCCTTGTTATTTGTAAAGCAGAAAAATCGAGATCGAACCCTAGTTGTTCTCCCCTCTTCCGACTCCGAGGAGAGAGAAGGGAGGTTCGCTAGGATTCGATGGTTTTTCACTTAGGGGAGAGACTTTACATTCAAAAGAGGGGTTGAAACTCATAAGATCCAATCCCACACAATGCAAGATTGGATGCTAAATGAATTTCAAGGGTTAGAAAAGCAAGGCTACCCTCTTTTGTAAAGAATGTTGTTAAGGAAATTAAGCTAAGCATGCATAGAAAGTCATAAAGATTCGCTTATAAACTGAGTTCGGGTTATAGGATGAAGCTGCGGACCTGGAATTAGCAGTAAAATGTCGATACGGCGCTGTCCTGCAAATTTGAGCAAAAGTTGTCGGGACGATGGCGCTCGGCACCACGGTCCTCCGAAAAATCCGCGAAACGAAGGGGGATCTGTTCGTCTGTGCACAAGGATTCCAGATCTTCAATTTCAGCCACGTACCTACAACCTACACACAGAAAAGCGAAGACGATTGGGGGGTTAGGGATTAGGGGTTTGCCTTTAGGTCAAACCCCGGTTTTGGAATTAACCAAGAAATGAGCAAGTGCTGTAAATGTAAATGTATGTTAAACAAGTACTAATACCTTGTTCTAAGGATGTTGGTATCCTTATGTGCGAAGGTTTAGATGTTGTATGTTGTATGTTGTAGTAATATGTTGTATGTGATCTCCTCTTCAAAGGTTGAATCCTTGTCTTGAATGCAACATTTAGCCTTGAATGGAGACTTGAAATGATCAATTGCTTGAAAGAATGCTTGAATGCTTGAATGCTTGAATGCTTGAGTATAGTTTCCACGCCTTTTCCATCATCTCCCAAATGAAAGAGGAAAATGTAGTTTATATACTTGTCATTTAGGGCTGATAGACTGATTTTCCCGACCTTAGGCCGACTAGGAAAGTTAATTTCCAAATTGCAAACAAAAAGACCCGAGCCCCTTAGGAGATCGGGCCCAAAATAGGACCCAGGGACCAGGGCGCTGGGCGCCATGGTCCTGGGGATGAGGGCACTGGGCGCCCTGGTCCTGAGGGACCAGGGCGCTGGGCGCTCTGGTCCCACCTCCCGGGACATCAGGGTGCAAGGAGGTTCAAGCTAGGGTACTTGAAAAATGCAGTTTTCAATGTCGTGAGCAAGTTTCAGGGTCTCCATTCAGGTTGCGTGTTGCATCGCCATCGTGAAGACCGAAATGCAGTCGAAATTGCAAGTGTCGCAATTTTAGGACGCTACATTTAGCCCCCACTTTAGCGGGAGTATGTATGCTCATACTTCCGGTAAAGTACAAGGAAACAACATTGAAAGACTTTCACCACGTCAAGGAGGCAAGATACACCAAGCCCCCGGTGGACTAAGGATCTTACGACTTCGATTGACAAAGTAAAAGGGAAGATCATGAGGGAGAACCATGACTGTTAGTAGTAAGGCTCTCTCACTATGAGTCATGCAAGAAAGATATCAAAAATTTTCAAGGCAAGGCTAAATTTACCAAGAAATTTTCAAGTATCTTGAAAAGATATGAACGGGATGTATGCCCCCCTACGCTAAAGCAATCGCACACGCCTCACCGGGTGTGATTGTTTTAACGTAGTGATACACATAAGAAATGAGAAAGGAAAGGAGCACGTTATCGCAAGGATTTAGCCCCAAAGTGTGAGATAAACCCAAGGATAATAGACACAAAACATAAAGCACGAGGTGACTTCACTTTCCTCGGGGTCAGTATGCTGTATGATAATTCATATATATATATCATATGTATGTATGCATAATTGTTCTTCATTCCCCAATCAAGGAAGGTCACCTAGAAAAAGGGAACACATGTGTCTTTTGAGTCAACATGAGAGAGATCAAGAGATCTCAATGCTTTGCATCGTCCTCAAGTAGACAACACCAAGGACAACAAATAGAAGAATGAGAATAACATATAGAAGAAGTAACAAAAGAGAGGAGAAGAGAATCTGCTATGCTAATGTAACTAGTCTAGCATGTCATCTACCCCCCGATCTTGCTGATCAATGTTTCGGGAAGGCAGGGAACACGCTAGAGGAGGAACATCCAACACAGTAGATGGAGCTATCACAAGATCCAAACAAGGGCTATGTTCATGTTCTGAGCCACATTGTTCTTTTCTAGGAGCTAGGATAAGTGCTTTAGAAAATTCATTAGATAAATGGTTATCGACATCAACAAGTTCATATTCGCTATCAGAAGCAAGAGGAGTAACATTTTCATCTATGTCATCATCAAGATTTATAAAAATAGGATCTTTAACTCGCACAGGATCAAGATCATCATGCATCTTATGTTTAGGAGATTTAGGCTCAATGTCCGGCTGAGGAGAAAATGGAATAATTCTTGTTGAAGGTATTTTTGGAGATTGTAAAGTTTGAGAAGCGGCTGCCTGAGCCCTAAGACGACGCTTTCGTCGGCGTTCACGTGCAGAACGATTTCGTCTAGTCTTAGTAGGAAGTGGAGAAGATTGAGGAGGAGGAATGTTCTCATCCTTAGCACTTGGGTGTTTAGGTTGTGGTTTCTTAGGCTGGATAATAGGAGAAGAAGAAGGTCTCTTCTCTCTATAAAAAGAAGGAGGAGGAACTGCTCCATATAAAGGAGGAATTTTTGGTTTAGGGAGAAGACCAAGTCCATCATGACAAGGAGGTATAGGTCTACTCTTAGGAAGTTTATTAGGTATAGACATAGTCACATCCATAGGGATGGGTTGAGATTCTTCTTGAGGAAAGACATTAGTTTTATCTTTCAAAGGAAGAACTTCCTTCTCAAGAATGATAGGAATATCAAGTTTAGGTGTTCTAGGTTCACTTAGAGATAAGATCATATCTGTTTTCCACTTTTGATAAGATTTGAAAAGATGATCACTTCGTGGAGGAAGAGATTGGAATTGTTTAGGCCAAAAGTAATCAATAGGAACACTAGAGGTTCTTTCAGCTGGTTTAAAGAGACTATGATTGACAGTAACAACTTCACCATTATGGGGAAATTTCAAACACTTATGAATAGGAGAAGCAATAGCTTTCATGGAAGATAGCCAAGGATAGCCAAGCTTCACACGAAATTGTTCGAAAGATGGAATAATAGCAAAGTTCACATCAAGGGATTTGTTATGGACTTCAATAGGCAATGTAATAGAACCAATTGCAGGAGAAGAAAATGCATCAAATAGTTTCACAATCACATCTGTTTTGTCATAGATCACTTGATTCAATTTCAAAGTAAAAAGAAATTCTTCAGTAATAACATTAACCATGCACGAAGGATCAATAAGCACTCCACGGCAAGGTGTATTCTTAACTTTTGCAACTATGTATAAAGGACCATCAGGTGCCCTAATGGTTTCGCTAGAATCAAATGTGATGGAAGGTTCTTCAGGGATTTCTTGCTGCTCTACAAAGTTAATCACATTCGGAGTCATAGACACAAGACCATCAGATGAGAGAGAGGAATCATTAGTCTCAATCGCATTAGAGGTATGAGAAGGCAATGGATCAGTGAAAATCTGAATATTTTGATTAGGAGGAGCTACAGATGTGTTGCCTTTATCATTCACTCCAGAAACAGAGATAGTATTATTATCAATCAAATCTTGAATTTTACCCTTTAAAGAAAAACATTTTTCAGTATCATGCCCAGGCTGACGATGAAATTGACAAAAAGCTTTGTTATCAAAATAAGGTGAAGTAATCTTTGCAGGATCAATTTGTCTTATAGGAGGAAGAGTAAGCACATTTTGTTCCAATAACTTATTCATAATACTATGCAATGATTCATTCAAAGGAGTATACTTTCTTTCTTTCTTGAAAAATTTAGAAATAGGAGGCACACCTGATGCTGCATTCACATTGTTGTTGATGATGTTTTCATTGAATTTGATGGAATCTCTGTTCGGTTTAAACTTCCTAAATGGTTGTTGACTGCTATCACCCTTATCACTCAGAGCCATAGGATGTGATTGTTCCATTTGACTCACAGTCAGTTGATAATTGTGAAGAGTGGCACACAACTGTTGGAAAGAAGTAAACTCAGAAAACAGAAGTTTATCTCGAATATCTTTTTGTAAATTAGAAATAAAGATTCTTTGAATATCATTGTCAGGCACTGGAAAACAAATTTGAGCATACAAATGCTTATATCTACCAATGAAATCAGTCACTTTTTCTTTAACACCTTGTTTACAATGCATTAAATCAATCAAAGTAACTTTAGGACTTATATTATTTTGAAATTGTTGAATGAAAGCATTTGCAAGTTGTTCGAAAGAAGTAATAGAATAAGAAGGCAACGAGCAATACCATTGTAGGGCTTTGTCTCTTAATGTTCTAGTGAATAGTTTTGCAAGCAACCTTTGGTCATAAGCAAAATCGGTACATATTGTTTGAAAAGTCTTAACATGTGTTAGAGGATCACCTTTACCATTATAAAGCTCCAAATGCGGGATTTCAACATGTTTAGGAGGGATAGCTCGAACAATGTCAAGAGAAAGTGGGCTCGCAACATCAAATGTGGGCACACTAAACTTAGATTGATTCATAGAAGCAATTTGTTGCTGTAAAGAAGAGACAGTTTGTGCAAGATTGTTAATGGTCGCTTCAGTCGAAGAGTTCATATTGGATGTGTTAGATTGAGATGGAGGTGTTATGTTATTGAAAGAAGGTAGAGAGTAAGGTGGTGGGACCCTATGATAATTAGTCATAGGAGATGATTGGACAAGAGGAACACTACAAGGAGGGATGGAATGGTTAAATGAATTGCCCCCTTGCGTCATGTTCATTTGTGGAGATATAATAGGGACACTCATTGAAGGAATGAATGAAGAAGTCAGATTGAATGAAGGAAGAGGGTTAATTGAAGAAGAAGGGTTGCCCCCATGACTGGTGATCACAGGAGGAATGTCTTGTGTATAAGTAGCCATTATGTTTGATGTAAAGGTAGGTATACTAGCAATAGAAGTCATCAAAGGAATAGAATGATTGACTTGTGTAGGAGGTTGTGTATAACCTAAATTTTCAGCACAACTCTTCATAGGCATCACATTCGAATCCACAATGTGTGCAATACCACGCAAAATATCAATTCCATTCTTATCACTTTGAAGCATACGTTTTAGACCCTCAATTAAAGGAAGAGCTTGACTATCAGGGTATTCTTGAGACATCCATTGTCGAAAATCGTCAAATTGGTTATCCAATTTTGAAAGTTGTTCTACAGAAACCTCATGGAGAGCTTCTTCATCATTAGGAGGATTAGAGGAATTACACATGTCCTCGTTAAAAAGACCATTCAAATTAGGTTCCATCTCCTCAGTAATTAAACCTTGGAAGGACTTAATTCTAAGGCTTCGTCTAACGGGAATAGTGTAAGTAGGGCTTATTGTTGTAAAACTCATGCACTAAAAAGAGAGAGAAGATTTTGAATTTAGAGGTAGCAATTTTCAGTAAAATCAGCCAATCTTCTGGATTTAAGCTGTTAAATGCAATCACAACAGTCTCCCGAAATTTCGGAAAAAATGTCCGGGACCGTGGCGCCCGGAGTGCAACACGGTCCCTGCAAATTTTTTCGAAATTTGCAGGGATGAAAGGTATGATGATTTTAGAGTTAATCTGAAAAAATTGAGTGATTTTACGATCTGTAGATAGGCCAAATTAAAGTTGCAAATTCAAAATTGAACCCTATCAGGATTGTCAAAAAATGCAAAATTTGAATTTTGAAAAAGAGAGGGAAACTGAAATTTTGAATTTTATGATTTTAGAGGGAATGTCAAGAGCAATGCAAATTTTGAAATTTGAAAATTGACTCAATTTCACGGAAAATTCAATTTTGAAAGCGGAAATCAAAGTTGTTGTAATTAAACACTTAATTTCAAAAGTCACAAATTGCAAGAATTTGAATAAAGCACTGAAATTTTTAATGAATGATAACACAATTTTCAGATTTATGATAATAAAAATGCAATTTTGACACAAAATTTTAATTTCAATGATTTTTGAATGATTAGAAGCCTTAGACCAAGCAATCGCAAGAACAACTTTGACTGTAATTTTGAAAGTGTTATAATTGACAAAATCAGCCAAAATTTTGGATTTTAGCAGGAAAATACAGCAAGATCTCGCTCCCAAAATTTTGGAAAAAATGTCGGGGACGATGGCGCTCGGAGTGCAACACGGTCCTCGCAACTTTTTTCCAAATTTTCAGGGATGAAGGATATTGTGATTTTATTGCAGAATCCAAAGTTACAGCTGATTTGGAGATGTTTTGATTGGTCAAATTGTCGGACAAAGGTTGAATTAAGAGGGTTTCAAAAATTAGGGTTTTGACATTTAACCACTTAATTTTTAGAATTAAAGCACAAATATGAATTGATAATTTGTAATAGAAGGGCAGATCTGAAATAGGCATTAACATTTAGACATTTCGCAAGTTCAATTACTAAAAAGAAAATTTAGGGTTTTTATGCAATCACCTCTTAAATTTTGCAAAAGATCAAACATGGAAATGTAATCAATTTTTTCAGATCTAAGCATGAAAAATCAGAAAGGATGTTCACGTCGGGTTCACCAAAATGTAAAGCGGAAAAATCGCGATCGAACCCTAGTTGTTCTCCCCTCTTCTGACTCCGAGGAGAGAGAAGGGAGGTTCGCTAGGATTCGATGGTTTTTCACTTAGGGGAGAGACTTTACATTCAAAAGAGGGGTTCAAACTCATAAGATCCAATCCCACACAATGTAAGATTGGATGCTAAATGAATTTCAAGGGTTAGGAAAGCAAGGCTACCCTCTTTTGTAAAGAATGTTGTTAAGGAAATTAAGCTAGGAATGCATAGAAAGTCATAAAGATTCGCTTATAAACTGAGTTCGGGTTATAGGATGAAGCTGCGGACCTGGAATTAGCAGTAAAATGTCGATACGGCGCTGTCCTGCAAATTTGAGCAAAAGTTGTCGGGATGATGGCGCCCGGCGCCACGGTCCTCCGAAAAATCCGCGAAACGAAGGGGGATCTGTTCGTCTCTGCACAAGGATTCCAGATCTTCAATTTCAGCCGTGTACCTGCAACCTACACACAGAAAAGAGAAGACGATTGGGGGGTTAGGGATTAGGGGTTTGCCTTTAGGTCAAACCCCGGTTTTGGAATTAACCAAGAAATGAGCAAGTGCTGTAAATGTAAATGTATGTAAAACAAGTACTAATACCTTGTTCTAAGGATGTTGGTATCCTTATGTGCGAAGGTTTAGATGTTGTATGTTGTATGTTGTAGTAATATGTTGTATGTGATCTCCTCTTCAATGGTTGAATCCTTGTCTTGAATGCAACACTTAGCCTTGAATGGAGACTTGAAATGATCAATTGCTTGAAAGAATGCTTGAATGCTTGAATGCTTGAATGCTTGAATGCTTGAGTATAGTTTCCACGCCTTTTCCATCATCTCCCAAATGAAAGAGGAAAATGTAGTTTATATACTTGTCATTTAGGGCTGATAGACTGATTTTCCCGACCTTAGGCCGACTAGGAAAGTTAATTTCCAAATTGCAAACAAAAAGACCCGAGCCCCTTAGGAGACCGGGCCCAAAATAGGACCCAGGGACCAGGGCGCTGGGCGCCCTGGTCCTGAGGGACTAGGGCGCTGGGCGCTCTGGTCCCACCTCCCGGGACATCAGGGTGCAAGGAGGTTCAGGCCAGGGTACTTGAAAAAATGCAGTTTTCAATGTCGTGAGCAAGTTTTAGGGTCTCCATTCAGGTTGCGTGTTGCATCGCCATCGTGAAGACCGAAATGCAGTTGAAATTGCAAGTGTCGCAATTTTAGGATGCTACATTTAGCCCCCACTTTAGCGGGAGTATGTATGCTCATACTTCCGGTAAAGTACAAGGAAACAACATTGAAAGACTTTCACCACGTCAAGGAGGCAAGATACACCAAGCCCCCGGTGGACTAAGGATCTTACGACTTCGATTGACAAAGTAAAAGGGAAGATCGCGAGGAAGAACCATGACTGTCAGTAGTAAGGCTCTCTCACTATGAGTCATGAAATTTCGGAAAAAATGTCCGGGACCGTGGCGTCCGGAGTGCAACACGGTCCCTGCAACTTTTTTCAAAATTTGCAGGGATGAAAGGTATGATGATTTTAGAGCTAATCTGAAAAAATTGAGTGATTTTACGATCTGTAGATAGGCCAAATTAAAGTTGCAAATTCAAAATTGAACCCTATCAAGATTGTCGAAAAATGCAAAATTTGAATTTTGAAAAAGAGAGGGAAACTGAAATTTTGAATTTTATGATTTTAGAGGGAATGTCAAGAGCAATGCAAATTTTGAAATTTGAAAATTGACTCAATTTCACGCAAAATTCAATTTTGAAAGCGGAAATCAAAGTTGTTGTAATTAAACACTTAATTTCAAAAGTCACAAATTCCAAGAATTTGAATAAAGCACTGAAATTTTTAATGAATGATAACACAATTTTCAGATTTATGATAATAAAAACGCAATTTTGACACAAAATTTTAATTTCAATGATTTTTGAATGATTAGAAGCCTTAGACCAAGCAATCGCAAGACCAACTTTGACTGTAATTTTGAAAGTGTTATAATTGACAAAATCAGCCAAAATTCTGGATTTTAGCAGGAAAATACAGCAAGATCTCGCTCCCGAAATTTTGGAAAAAATGTCGGGGACGATGGCGCTCGGAGTGCAACACGGTCCTCGCAACTTTTTTCCAAATTTTCAGGGATGAAGGATATTGTGATTTTATTGCAGAATCCAAAGTTACAGCTGATTTGGAGATGTTTTGATTGGTCAAATTGTCGGACAAAGGTTGAATTAAGAGGGTTTCAAAAATTAGGGTTTTGACATTTAACCACTTAATTTTTAGAATTAAAGCACAAATATGAATTGATAATTTGTAATAGAAGGGCAGATCTGAAACAGGCATTAACATTTAGACATTTCGCAAGTTCAATTACTAAAAAGAAATTTTAGGGTTTTTATGCAATCACCTCTAAAATTTTGCAAAAGATCAAACATGGAAATGTAATCAATTTTTTCAGATCTAAGCATGAAAAATCAGAAAGGATGTTCACGTAGTGTCCTAAAATTGTGACACTTGCAATTTTGACTGCATTTTGGTCTTCACGATGGCGACGCAACACGCAACCTAAATGGAGACCCTGAAACTTGCTCACGACACTGAAAACTGCATTTTTCAAGTACCCTGGCCTGAACCTCCTTGCACCCTGATGTCCCGGGAGGTGGGACCAGAGCACCCAGCGCCCTGGTCCCTCAGGACCAGGGCGCCCAGCGCCCTGGTCCCTGGGTCCTATTTTGGGCCCGGTCTCCTAAGGGGTCTCAGGTCTTTTTGTTTAAAAATTGGAAATTAACTTTCCTCGTCGGCCTAAGGTCGGGAAAATCAGTCTATCAGTCCTAAATGACAAGTATATAAACTACATTTTCCTCTTTCATTTGAGATATGATGGAAAAGGCGTGGAAACTATACTCAAGCATTCAAGCATTCAAGCATTCAAGCATTCAAGCATTCTTTCAAGCAATTGATCATTTCAAGTCTCCATTCAAGGCTAAGTGTTGCATTCAAGACAAGGATTCAACCATTGAAGAGGAGATCACACACAACATATTACTACAACATACAACATACAACATCTAAACCTTCGCACATAAGGATACCAACATCCTTAGAACAAGGTATTAGTACTTGTTTTACATACATTTACATTTACAGCACTTGCTCATTTCTTGGTTAATTCCAAAACCGGGGTTTGACCTAAAGGAAAACCCCTAATCCCTAACCGCCCAATCGTCTTCACTTTTCTGTGTGTAGGTTGCAGGTACGCGGCTGAAATTGAAGATCTGGAATCCTTGTGCAGAGACGAACAGATCCCCCTTCGTTTCGCGGATTTTTCGGAGGACCGTGGCGCCGGGCGCCATCGTCCCGACAACTTTTGCTCAAATTTGCAGGACAGCGCCGTATCGACATTTTACTGCTAATTCCAAGTCCGCAGCTTCATCCTATAACCCGAACTCAGTTTATAAGCGAATCTTTATGACTTTCTATGCATTCCTAGCTTAATTTCCTTAACAACATTCTTTACAAAAGAGGGTAGCCTTGCTTTCCTAACCCTTGAAATTCATTTAGCATCCAATCTTGCATTTTGTGGGATTGGATCTTATGAGTTTCAACCCCTCTTTTGAATGTAAAGTCTCTCCCCTAAGTGAAAAACCATCGAATCCCAGCGAACCTCCCTTCTCTCTCCTCGGAGTCGGAAGAGGGGAGAACAACTAGGGTTCGATCGCGATTTTTCCGCTTTACATTTTGGTGAACCCGACGTGAACCTATCATTGCTTCCTCTTGCATTGCATGTGTTAGATCTAGATCTAGATTTAGTGTGTTTTCATTTCATTTCATTAAAAGAGAAAAAGAAAAAAAAAAAAGAGAGAAAACTTGTGTTTCTTTGCATTGTGTGTTTAAATTTTATGCAATCTTTTCAAAATGTCAGATTTTTATTTGCAAAATGTTCATGCATTTGATGATTATTATGAGTATAGCCAAGATGAATTAGATGAAGCTTTAGATGAGTTTTTAAACCCTAAGGATTGTAAACCTTCATTTTACCAAAAACTCATAAACCTTGTTACCATGCCATTTAGGTGTGATGAGAAAGATAAGTCGAATGATTCCTCTCAAGGATACATTCCTATCCACTCTTCCCCTGAATCTAGTAACATGGTTGTTTTCAATAATCCCCTATATGAGGAGATGTCTCCTTTTGAATCAAAAGACAAACCTTTTAATCGATATGATCATACTTTGTTGGATGATGCTCTTGATGACTTTGTGGCTTTGTCGAAACCTTTAAACAAAAACAAGACCTCTAAATTGGTTAACATGATAAATTTGAATGAATATAACAAACCTCTCTTTGAAGTCCAAGGTGCTTATCCTTCTCCCACCTTTCAAATTCCTAAGACTCCTCTCCTTACTGTCCAAGGGAGGTATGATCATGATTCCTTTTGTACTCTGAATAAACCAATCATCACCGTACAAGGAAGAAAACCTATAAGTCCTTACAATTATGCTAAGCAAATAACTAGAAAGAGTTATCATGCGGTTGCCCATACTTATCATACCAGAAATAATAGGCAACCTAATCCTCCTCCTGTTATTCCAGTCTCTCTTCCTAATCCTCAACCAATTCTCCCTCAAGCTCCCCGTATTTCGCAAGTTATGGGTAAGGAATATGATCTCATAGAACAACTCAAAGCTACCCCTGCTAAGATATCCCTTTGGGATTTGATTCAAACTTCTTCCGCTTATCATGGAATGTTACAAGATGCCTTGAAAGATTTGAATGTTCCTCCACCGAATACATCTAGTAATATAATATCTTTTGTTAACTCCGTGATGAATCCTAAACCTCAAATTGTGTTTACGCAAGATGAGTTGCCTACTAGTGAAGTCCAACAACAATATGATCCCTTGATGATTGTGGTTGTCATGAAAGACACTGCTATAAGACGAACACTAGTAGATAATGGCTCTGGCCTTAATGTATGTAGCATCAATCTATTGCATAAGATGAATGTGGATACATCTCTTATGGAGCCTGACTCTCATTCCATTCGTGGCTTTGATAATGTGGCTAAGACTTCATTGGGTATCATCACCTTACCTCTCACAGTAGGACCTGTTACTTTGCCTACTCCTATCCATGTTATGCCAGGAAATTTAACATACAACTTGTTATTAGGGAGGCCTTGGATTCACAGCATGCAAGCTGTCCCCTCTACATTGCATAGACAAGTTAAATTCATTTATAACAATAAGACATATACTTTGATGGGAGATACTAATTTTCAAGCTTGTCTACAAACATCTAATTCCAGAGGAGATTCTTCTAAGCCATCCTCGTCTAGTGATGACTCTTTAAACAAGAAACCTATCGATGAGTCTTCGCTTTCCGATGATCAAAATCCTTTGGATGAATCTGGAACTCCTGAAGAAAATCCTTCTCGACTTAAAACTACACATAAAAAGGATTTTGATCCTGAGAAGGATCTCGCAGAAGATGATTGGGGATCTCTTGATTTTAATCCTACCTTTGTGGGTGAATATAAGATTCCTTCTAGAGAACTTAAAGTTGAAAAGAAGGAAGAAGCTGAAAATCACAAAGTTGAAAAGAAAGAAGAAACTAAAAAACAATCAACCCTGCCTGAAGCTATGAGTAATAATTTTGTGACCGCTTCTCAAACTTCCTCTTCTCACATCTATAACTATGAAGAGTTTGATTCTTTGTCTTATGAAAAACCACCTTCTCTTCCTGAAATGGCTGATCGCTATGGTCGTGGTTTTCGCATTTTTGCTAAGCATGGGTATCATGGAAAAGGTTGTGGTGCTAATGAACAAGGGATTAGAGTTCCCCTAGAAACTAATTTTCAACATTATGCCTTTGGACTTGGTTATAATCCCTGCAGATGTACTAAAGCCTCTAAAAGACCATGCATTAGTGTTAATGCTATCTCTACATCTTTATCAATACAACACCCTGAGTATATTGATGAGGATTCTTCGGGTGATTGTGCTCTAGATATCTTCCCTACCGACGATGCTTTAGCTGAGTTCTTGGGAGCCTATGACACTCTTCCTCGTTATCATCACAATAGGGGACTCCCTTATTGTTTGAACACTGAAGCCTATTTTGGAAAGGAGATTGATAACGATAAGATTGTGAAAGAATTCCCTCAGTTAAAGGATACTCCTCAACAAAGTAATCTCCTCATAAGTGACACCACTGATATTAAGATGGATCCTTGCAATAAAGAGAAAGTCATTAAAATTGGAAAATGTTTGGATGAAGAGGAACAGAAACAATATGAAGAACTATTGCATGAATTCCCTGAGATCTTTGCTTGGGCAAATTCTGACATGCCTGGTATAGATCCTAAGATCGTTACTCATAATATTGTCTTAGTTCCTGATGCTAAGCCCGTAAAACAAAAGATTCAAAAAATGAATCCTAAGATAGCTCTGCTTGTTAAAGCTGAGATTGGAGGCTGGATTTATCCGCCCTATTGACTATTCCCCATGGATTTCAAACATTGTCGCCGTGGCTAAACCAGATAACAAAATAAGAATGTGTACCGACTTTCGGGATCTAAATAAAGCTTCTTTAAAAGATGATATACCTCTTCCAAACATTGACATGATAGTTGATTCTACGGCAGGACATGCCCTCTTATCCTTCATGGATGGTTTTTCAGGCTACAATCAAATTTTCATTAACCCTCAAGATCAATTCAAAACCGCTTTTACCACTCCTTGGGGTATGTTTTGTTGGATAATGATGCCTTTTGGACTTAAAAACGCTGGTGCAACTTATCAGCGAGCGATGACCCTTATCTTTCATGATTATATGCATAAGATTTTAGAGGATTATGTTGATGATATTCTGGCCAAATCTTTTCTTCGCATGGATCATGTTAATATCCTTCGACAAATTTTTGAAAGAATTCGTAAATATCACATGCGCTTGAATCCCCGAAAATGTGTTTTTGGTGTGGATAGTGGAAAACTATTAGGATTTATAGTTTCACATCGTGGGATTGGGGTGGATACTAAGAAAATAGATGCTATTGTTAACATGCCACCTCCTCGAAATGTATCTCAACTTAAAAGCTTACAAGGAAAGATTCAAGCTATTCGTAGGTTTGTGTCTCAACTTGCGGATCGTACCTTTCCTTTTACTCAACTTCTTAAAAAGGATATCACTTTTCAGTGGAATGAGGATTTTCAGCAAGCATTTGAAGATTTAAAAGTGTATTTGGCTAGTCCTCCTATTCTTCAACCTGCCGAACCTTCTAAACCCTTTATCCTGTATACAGCTGCTTCTTCTCATGCTCTCGTAGCATTGTTAGCACAACATGATAAAGATGGTAAGGAGTGTCCGGTGTATTACATAAGTCGTACTTTACTCGATTATGAGACCCGATATTCTGCGATAGAAAGACAATGCTTGGCCGTGGTGTTTGCGACTCAGAAATTGAGACATTATCTTTTAAATTCAGAAGTCCATGTCATGGTTAAGTTTGATCCGTTGAAGCATCTTTTCTCTAAAACTGATTTATCAGGATGTCTCGCTAAGTGGGTTATGATGTTAACTGAATTTGACCTTAAATTTGTTTCACAAAGAGCAATTAAAGGACAAGCGTTAACCGATCACTTAGTTGAGGCCCCTTCACCTTTTTCATTCCCTAACCCTGAGTCCTTTCCTGATGACTTCATTCTTTCTATAGAGAAAGATGAAACTTGGGAGTTATACTTTGATGGCTCTAAGTGTCGTACGGGATCGGGGGCAGGTGTTGTTTTGGTTTCTCCTACAAAGAAACCTATTCCCTTGTCATATCGTCTAAATTTCCTGTGTACCAATAACATTGCTGAGTATGAGGCTCTTATAGCAGGAATAAAAGCAGCCTTAGCTCTTAATATAAAACACATACATATCTATGGAGATTCGCAATTGATTATAAGACAAGTAACAAGAATATATCAAGCAAAACAGGACAAATTATCACAATATAAAGACCTAGCTATCTCTTTATTACAAAATTTCGATTCTTATACCATGGAACCTGTTCCTCGAAAAGATAATTGACATGCGGATGCGATGGCATGTGTGGCTTTGTTAGTATCTTTAGAGGACCCTATGGTCGATCTTAACTTTGTTATTCACAATCTTATTTCTCCAGCTATTGAAGATGATTCTAGCTTGGTAACATGTTGTGACTTTGTAGACTCAGATGAATCATTCTCTCATATTGTAAGATATTTGACCGATGGTACCTTCCCTGATTCTGCTAATAGGAACACTAGGGCTAGAATCCGCAAGTTGTCTGCTAGATATATCATCCTTTCTAATGTCCTTTATCAAAGGGGTTATGATGGTCTTCTCCTTCGTTGTCTTAACAAGTCAGAAATCCCTATTGCCCTTGAAGAGGCACATTCGGGTGCCTGTGGGGGGCACTTTGGGGGCAAATCCCTGGTTCATAGGCTGCTTCGTATGGGATACTATTGGCAAACTATGCAGAAGGATTCCTTTTCATTTGTTAAAAAATGTCATCAATGTCAACAACACAATAACCTGATTCATGCTCCTGCCCAAGAACTCCACTCTCAAGTAGGTTCTTGGCCCTTCTCCACATGGGGTTTGGATCTTATTGGAAAAATCTCTCCTCCTTCATCTCAAGGACACACCTTCATTATAACTGCAACGGATTACTTTACGAAGTGGGTAGAAGCTATTCCTCTTCGCTCTACTACTGCTGAAGTGATTTGTCAATTTCTTCTAGAAAACATTATTTCTCGATTTGGGATACCTTCCACTATTATCTCAGATAATGGAACTTCGTTTAAGAACAAGGACGTAAAGAAATTCCTCGAGAAGTATCATATCAAACATCGATTTTCTACACCGTATTACCCTCAGTCAAATGGTCAAGCCGAATCATCCAATAAGATAATTGAGAAAATTCTTCGTAAAACCGTAAATAAGCATGGTAAGGATTGGAGTAACCAGCTAATCTACGCTCTTTGGGCCTACCGAACGAGTGTACGAATTGCTACGGGAACTACTCCTTATAATCTTGTTTATGGTGCTGACGCTATTATGCCCTTAGAGTTAGAAATTCCATCACTTAGGGTTTCTCTCAAAGGTACAGTAGATGATGACTCTTATAGAGAACAACGACTTCAATAGCTTGAGATGCTTGATGAACAGCGTATAAAAGCTCTTGAGCATATCCAAGTGTATCACAAAACTCTACAGCGAAGCTATAATGATAAGGTTATTCAACGTTCCTTCTCAGTAGGTGATTTAGTCCTTTATGAGAATCAGCGCAATGTGAATGCCTTGCCGGCCGAAAAGGGAAAATTTAGTCCTAATTGGCTTGGACCATATATCGTCATTGAGGATTATGGATCAGGTGCTTACAAAATAGCGGATGTAGACGGTACGCCTCTTAAAGAACCTATCAATGCTATGCACTTGCGTAGATATTATGCTTAAATTCTTCATTTCTTATCTATCTTCTTTTCAAAACTTCAACATTGGATAATATGTTAGTGTTTCTTAATTAAAGCAAAATAGAATTAAATGTTATATTGTTTAATCTATTTTGCTTCGTTCCTGACAAGCGTGCCTTCTTACTTTATAGTTTGTCTTGAATTCATTTATGTAAATTGTGAAAGATTTACATTTCCATTATGCTAGCATATTATACAGTGTCTTTATGTGTGTTAAGTAGAATCGTATCATGTTGTGTTTAAGTTCAAAATTAAATCACATTAGTTATATGATTCTTAGAATTAATGCATATTTCTTCCTTATCATCAATGTTGTACTTGATTAAATATTTTAATTAAGTCACACATGTATCAATTTAATCATGGAGCATTGAGAAATCAATCACATAGAAATTAAATTATGAACATACATGTACATTTACCAAATGTATTAGATTTAATCAAAACAAAACATACATTGTTTTAAGCATTAGAGATAACACATTTGAGACAAAAGAGAAGCATGTATATATACATATATATATGTGTGAATCGTATACAAACATAGGTCACTGTATATGCAAAATGTGACCTCTCCTACATCATACAATCATCTCCTATCCCTAGGGCTAGTGGCTGGAGAGTGTCGACTGGATGCTCCCTCCTGATCTGGCCGTGGAGGTGGACCCATGGGTGTATAGCGTGATACAGATCGTGAGTGACTCCGAGAGGAACTCCTACGATCCCTATCCATAAGGATCGCACGATAGGTGGTAGCCTCGGTCTGAGCCGCTACTAGGTCCCGCCGCACCTGCTGGAGGTCCTCTGATAGGACTCTCTCTCTCTGCCGCGCCTGCTGGAGGTCCTCTGATAGGACTCTCTCTCTCTGCCGCGCCTGCTGGAGGTCCTCTGATAGGACTCTCTCTCTCTCCCTCCATATATCTACCTGTACTCGGAATGGGAAAAACAAATTCTCATGCCGACCTGCGTTCCCCTGAGGCTTATAGGCAATCTGTGAGGAACTGGGGATCTGTGCTATCATGGAAATGTCTGTCATTGCCTGCTGAATCAAGGAACACCATTCCTGCACATTAGCTGTGGCAGTAGAACAGATCTTTGTTAGTACCATTCTTTATCATCAAAACATTAATCAATCAATATAAACCTACTATACTTGGATCTCCCTCGCACCAGTAGGGATCATGATATGGTAGTATCTGTGATTGAGAACTGCTAGGCTCCCCTCGCTCATAAACTCTATCCACGATGGGTGTAGGCTGGATGGTACTGGTGACAGGTCTCCGTATCGCCTCCTGTTCCCCCTGTTGGAGAATAGGAGGTGGATCTAGAGCTATGGTATCATCTCCTGAATGATGGGGAGCTGCATCCGACTCCTCCTCATCATCTCTATCCTCCTCCTCCTCGTCCTCATCATCCTCATCCTCATCCGCGTTATCACCTACATCCTCCTCGTCCTCCTCTCTATCTGCATCCTCGTCCTCCTCCTCCTCGTCACTGGGCTGATCGCCTGTAGGTGGATCAGGATCTTCCGCCTCCTCATGATCCTCTCCCTCCTCTGACTCCTCTGACCTGGATCCCTCGTCCTTGTCTTGGTCTCCATGTCTCCATGGGCCTGGATAGCCTGTCAGATGATCTGGTGCAAAGATAGGACCTGGATATGATCTCATGAACCATGAAACATATCTACGCTGTGCTCCAGGCTCTGCAGAATAGTCAGTGACTACGTCCTGATCAGATCCCTCTAAGTCTGTCGTCTCGATATCATCTACCATCGGTCTCGCTACTGCTCCAGGTCTGGGAAGGACCCGTGAGTGTCGAGTATAGATGGGCACATCGCCTGGAACACACTGCTCTAGTCCGAACTGCCTCCGTACTCGGTCAAAGTAGAAAGGGACTATGATGTGTGCATATCATCCTCACAGTAGGCGGTTCCTCTGTAGACATGCTAACTGTCTCTCCATCCCATCCCATCTGTGCATCAGTAGGTAAGGTCTCCACACTATCACCTCGGATGTCAGTCTGTCAATAATCACTCTCCAATATAACAAATCTCCAAATCTCCACTCGTTGGTAAGTGGATAAGCGAACACCCTAGGTCGCTCGCTCGCTATACTCAGTGGAAAGCCGACGGGCCTGGTGCATGTGAAGTGCTCTAAGATCCACACCTGCAAAAGTGTGCATGTCATCAAACTACAACCCTGTCCGAATAGATTTCATCACTTTCCCTAGCAAGCATTAGGTGGTTTTGTGATCTAACGTTTGTTTTGTAGGGTGCAGTTCCTAACTGTGTACTGCAGATACCGCTGGGGGCTTCGTCCGATGACTTATGGATATATCCTTTTTCAAATAATGTTTACTTTTCTGTACTTTAGCTTGCATATGCACGTAGTACTCATATTACCGCTAAAGTGGGGGCTAAATGTAGCGTCGTAAATTGTACGCACTCGCTAGGGTGGTACAATTTTGCACCTAGTTTAGCACCCGCCTTAGTGCATTTTGCATTCTGCATTGCACTTCTCCTTAAGCACTTAATTAATCAAATTAATTAGGTCTAAGGCCCTATTTCATCATTTTCTACATCATAGAGTTGGGCCCTTTCACTAAAGCGTGCCCTTCGCATTTTATTCTTCCAATACACCACTTAATCATCACAAATATGATCATCTTGCAAATAAAAATCTAACATTTTGAAATTGCATAAAATTTAAACACACAATGCAAAGAAACATACTTTTTTTTTTTTCTCTTTTTAATGAAAATGAAATGAAAACACACTAAATCTAGATCTAGATCTAACAAATGCAATGCAAGAGGAAGCAATGATAGATTCACGTCGGGTTCACCAAAATGTGTAGGGGAAAAAGCGAGACTAGGTTAACATGCCCTAATCCTACCTTTTGACACACATTACGGAATACGAAAGAGCCTACAGATATCACACAATTGGCTACTTCTTTTTGTGAAAGAGAGAGCCACAGGATATCTATTCCTTTGTTGAAATTGGAAGATCAAATGATGCAAGTTCAATCCCTAACCTCAAAATGCAAGTAGGAACTAATGACAAGATTGCAGAATTGAACTTAAATGATGGAAAGCTGTAAACACAAGGATAAGACAAGAATGAAAATGCGTACCCAGAGTTAAAATCTGACTAAAAATGTTCAGGACGGGGGCGCGGGCGCCACTGTCCTGATTCTACCCCTGAAACTACTCCGGAAACTGCTATTTTTGCACTTTGGAAAAAGCTGTCAAAAATGCTGAAAATGCTGTCGGACCAGGGCGCCTAGCGCCCCTGTCCCAGGGACCAGGGTGCCCAGTAGGGACCAGGGTGCCCAGAAGGGACCAAGGCACCCAGCGCCCCTGTCCTGGTAGGACCAGGGTGCCCCACGCCCCTGTCCTGGTCTTTTTCTCTGAAATTTGGTGGGAAGGTCGGTCTCAGTCTGCTTCTCCCGGATCTGCAACCTACGACGTCGTCCGAGTCCCGAAACCTGCACTTATATCTGAAAAGGTGTTTGGGCGGCTATATAGGGTTTTTCCTTAGTCAAACCCCCGCTTCGGTGATTTCCACCTCCACGAATAGCCAAGTTGTATTGTAAAATGTATTGTGTGTGCAGACCTAGTGTGTGTGTAAGGTCCTTAAATGCAAGAAAGCAAACTACAGCAACCTAGAAAGTAAACCCTAATTGCTTGTAAATGATAATGTAAATGCTCTAAATCAAGATGCAAAGTGATCTAAAGCATGAATAAAGGATATATTGAAGCTTATGCAAAGACATGAAAACAACATGAAATCATACCCAACCCTCAAGGGAGGAGTACAAGCCAATCTTCAGTCGGTAATTTCCTATTATTCTTCAATGTCTTCCAAGCCCTAAGTGGATGAATGAATTTGATAAGTGCTTGATAGAGGAATGTTGAATGTTGTTGAAGTCTTCAAAGATCTGCTCTTTCGCTGCATAGAAGGTCCTTGAAAGCCAAAAATCGGATCCTTTCAAATGAAGAAAGAGAGCTCTTATGTATGAAACCCTAGGTCTTAATTTTGACTTTTGGCCAACCTAGAGATTGAATATCCCGCCAATTTCTTGGGGTTAAGCTTTATTTTATGATTGGATCGTGCTCCCAAAATTTCGGGAAAAATGTCCGGGACCATGTTGCACGGGCGCCATGGTCCTGACAACTTTTCACCAAATTTTCAGGGCCGTCAGATATGATGATTTTAGAGAGAATCCCGAAGTTACAGGTGATTTCGAGATGTTTTGACCCCCGAAATCAAGCCCCCAAGTTCAAAATAGGACCTAATTAGGGTTTTTGATTAAATGATGTATTGGAAGAATAAAATGAAAGGGGCACATTTTAATGAAAGGGCCCAACTTTATGATATGGGAGATGATAAAATAGGACCTTAGACCTAATTAATTTAATTAATTAAGTGCTAAAGGGGAAATGCAATGCAAAATGCAAAATGCGCTAAGGCGGGTGCTAAACTAGGTGTGAAATTGTACCACCCTAGCAAGTGCGTACAATTTATGACGCTACATTTAACACCTAGTTTAACCCTAGTTGTTAACTATACTCAAGCATTCAAGCATTCAAGCATTCAAGAATTCAAGCATTCTTTCAAGAAATTGATCATTTCAAGTCTCCATTCAAGGCTAAGTGTTGCATTCAAGACAAGGATTCAACCATTGAAGAGGAGATCACATACAACATATTACTACAACATACAACATACAACATCTAAACCTTCGCACATAAGGATACCAACATCCTTAGAACAAGGTATTAGTACTTGTTTTACATACATTTACATTTACAGCACTTGCTCATTTCTTGGTTAATTCCAAAACCGGGGTTTGACCTAAAGGCAAACCCCTAATCCCTAACCCCCCAATCGTCTTCGCTTTTCTGTGTGTAGGTTGCAGGTACACGGCTGAAATTGAAGATCTGGAATCCTTGTGCAGAGACGAACAGATCCCCCTTCGTTTCGCGGATTTTTCAGAGGACCGTGGCACCGGGCGCCATCGTGTCGACAAATTTTGCTCAAATTTGCAGGACAGCGTCGTATCGATATTTTACTGCTAATTCCAGGTCCGCAGCTTCATCCTATAACCCGAACTCAGTTTATAAGCGAATCTTTATGACTTTCTATGAATGCTTAGCTTAATTTCCTTAACAACATTCTTTACAAAAGAGGGTAGCCTTGCTTTCCTAACCCTTGAAATTCATTTAGCATCCAATCTTGCATTGTGTGGGATTGGATGTTATGAGTTTCAACCCTTCTTTTGAATGTAAAGTCTCTCCCCTAAGTGAAAAACCATCGAATCCTAGCGAACCTCCCTTCTCTCTCCTCGGAGTCGAAAGAGGGGAGAACAACTAGGGTTCGATCATGATTTTTCCGCTTTACTTTTTTCCGCATAATTGGTTGACTGTAATTTTGATCCGGGTGGTACAATTTCACACCTAGTTTAGCACCCGCCTTGGCGCATTTTGCATTTTGCATTGCATTTCCCCTTTAGCACTTAATTAATTAAATTAATTAGGTCTAAGGTCCTATTTTAAAATGCGTACCCGGAGTTAAAATCTGACTGAAAATGTTCGGGACGGGGGCGCGGGCGCCACTGTCCTGATTCTACCCCTGAAACTGCTCCGGAAACTGCTGTTTTTGCACTTTGGAAAAAGCTGTCAAAAATGCTGAAAATGCTGTCGGACCAGGGCGCCCAGCGCCCCTGTCCCAGGGACCAGGGCACCCAGTAGGGACCAGGGCACCCGGCGCCCCTGTCCTGGCAGGACTAGGGCGCCCCACGCCCCTGTCCTGGTCTTTTTCTCTGAAATTTGGTGGGAAGGTCGGTCTCAGTCTGCTTCTCCCGGATCTGGAACCTACGGTGTCGTCCGAGTCCCGAAACCTGCACTTAAATCTGAAAAGGTGTTTGGGCGGCTATATAGGGTTTTGCCTTAGTCAAACCCCTGCTTCGGTGATTTCCACCTCCACGAATAGCCAAGTTGTATTGTAAAATGTATTGTGTGTGCAGACCTAGTGTGTGTGCAAGGTCCTTAAATGCTAGAAAGCAAACTAGAGCAACCTAGAAAGTAAACCCTAATTGCTTGTAAATGATAATGTAAATGCTTTAAATCAAGATGCAAAGTGATCTAAAGCATGAATAAAGGATATATTGAAGCTTATGCAAAGACATGAAAACAACATGAAATCATACCCAACCCTCAAGGGAGGAGTACAAGCCAATCTTCAGTCGGTAATTTCCTATTGTTCTTCAATCTCTTCCAAGCCCTAAGTGGATGAATGAATTTGATAAGTGCTTGATAGAGGAATGTTGAATGTTGTTGAAGTCTTCAAAGATCTGCTCTTTCGCTGCATAGAAAGTCCTTGAAAGCCAAAAATCGGATCCTTTCAAATGAGGAAAGAGAGCTCTTATGTATGAAAACCTAGGTCTTAATTTCAACTTTTGGCCGACCTAGAGATTGAATATCCTGCCAATTTCTTGGGGTTAAGCTTTATTTTATGATTGGATCGTGCTCCCAAAATTTCGAGAAAAATGTCCGGGACCATGTTGCACGGGCGCCATGGTCCTGACAACTTTTCACCAAATTTTCAGGGCCGTCAGATATGATGATTTTAGAGAGAATCCCGAAGTTACAGGTGATTTCGAGATGTTTTGACCCCCGAAATCAAGCCCCCAAGTTCAAAATAGGACCTAATTAGGGTTTTTGATTAAATGATGTATTGGAAGAATAAAATGAAAGGGGCACACTTTAATGAAAGGGCCCAACTTTATGATATGGGAGATGATAAAATAGGACCTTAGACCTAATTAATTTAATTAATTAAGTGCTAAAGGGGAAATGCAATGCAAAATGCAAAATGTGCCAAGGCGGGTGCTAAACTAGGTGTGAAATTGTACCACCCTAGCAAGTGCGTACAATTTACGACGCTACATTTAGCCCCCACTTTAGCGGTCATATGAACACTACGTGCATATGCAAGCTAAAGTACAGAAAAGTAAACATTATTTGAAAAAGGATATATCCATAAGTCTGTCGAACGAAGCCCCCAGCGGTATCTGCAGTACACAGTTAGGAACCGCACCCTACAAAACACACGTTAGATCACAAAATCACCTAATGCTTACTAAGGAAGGTGATGAAAATTCGAGGGTAGCTATATGCCCCCCCCTGTTTCGGCTTGCTAATTTTAGTGAGTTGAAACAGGGTATCATGTTTACCACTTCGAATTGTTAAAGAATATTGATGACAAATGCCCACAAGAAGATTTGATATGAGATCAAAAACTAATGGAGAATCATTTGGTAAGAAAGAGGACTAAATCTCAATTTCAACACAACAAAGAGTGTGAGGATTTGAGAGTTCTCTAACACAAGATGAAGGATGTACATGGAAACAAAATGCAAAGAGAAGAAAAAGAAAGGAAAAAAAGGCATGAATACACACATTGGTGATCCATGAGTTAGACAAATATAACATCTTCTAGAATAAGACAAAGAAGAGAATAAGAATGCAATACTTCCTTCTTTTGCGAGGTGAAAGTGATTCTTAATGAAGGATGACGCTCCTTTTAACGCAATTAGGAGAGTGAATTCATTATAGATGCATTTTACCAAGTGCAAAAGAGGTTGTAGTCAAGGACTTACACGTCTTGTAAGAGAGAATCCTTGAACAAACAACAAATGCCTACAAGGAATAACATCAAGTAATAAAGTTCACACCATCCACGAAATAGGAAAAAAAAAGTGGATCCTTAGATAAAAATAAGGAAAGATCATTGCCTCAATGAGAAGGACTTACACAATCTTCTAGGGAGAGATTTGGACATAAGCAAAAGAAGAGATGTATGAAATCACTCTTGTCCCCATAAAAACAAGAAAATTAGGCTATTATGTTGCTTCAAAAAAAAATAAAAAAATATGATTGCACTTGACATTGTACCATCATGAATGACAATGAGCCCCCAGTAAATGAGCTACCAATGTCACATAATGATGAGCAACATAATAGCCATTAATGTTATTTAAAGACATGATAGATTGAATGAGGTATTTGAATATGACATGCTAAATGCTCAACTATAAGTGAGATCAAAAACATGTATAAAATTGAAGAAGAAAAGTCACAAGAACTCTTAGAAGAGGGATGAGTGTAATTTATTAGAGCCTTATCCCTGGAGGAAAGGACTTTATGATGAATAGGAGATAAAGATTCATAAGTGGATTTAGAAATTTGAGGGGATTCATAAAGAGATTTGTTCATTGCCAAGATTTCCTTATGAGGGGAATGAGAGTTGATAGAAGTAGAAGATGATTTAGTTGAAGTGAGATCATCATCACTACTAAATATAGCATTCACATTGAGAGATGGTCTTTTAGATGCTTTAGTGCATTTGCAGGGATTATAGCCAAGTCCAAAGGCATAATTGTGAAAATTAGTCTCTAGAGGAACTTTTATCCCTTGTTCATGAGCGCCACAACCATTTCCATGATACCCATGCTTAGCAAAAATGCGAAAACCACGACCATAACGATCAGCCATTTCAGGAAGAGAAGGTGGTTTTTCATAAGACAAAGAATCAAACTCTTCATAATTAGAGGTGTGAGGAGAAGAAGTTTGAGAAGCGGCCACAAAATTATTGCTCATAGATTCAAGTAAGACTGATTGATCTCTAGTTTCTTCCTTCTTTTTACCTTTAAGATCTCTAAGAGGAACCCTATATTCACCTACAAAGGTGGGATTAAAATCAAGAGATCCCCAATCGTCTTCCGCGAGAACCTTCTCAGGATCAAAAGCCTTTTCATGTGTAGACTCAAGTCCAGAAGGATCTTCTTCAGGAGCTTTAGGCTCATCCAAAGAATTTTGATTATCAGAGGGTGATGATTCATCCATAGGTATCTTGTTTAACGAGTCATCACTAGAAGAGGAAGGCTTAGAAGAACTCCCTTTGGAAGTAGATGTTTGCAAACAAGCCTGAAGTTTAGTATCACCTATCAAGGTATATGTCTTATTGTTATAAATAAATTTAACTTGTCTATGCAATGTAGAGGGGACAGCTTGCATACTGTGAATCCAGGGTCTCCCTAATAACAAGTTGTATGTTAAATTTCCAGACATAACATGGATAGGAGTAGGCAAAGTAACAGGTCCCACTGTGACGGGTAAGGTGATAATACCTAATGAAGACTTAGCCACATTATCAAAGCCTCGAATGGGATGAGAGTCAGGCTCAATAAGGGATGTATCCACATTCATCTTATGCAATAGATTAATGCTACACACATTAAGGCCAGAGCCATTATCTACCAGTGTTCATCTTATAGCAGTGTCATTTATGATAACCACAATCATCAAGGGATCATATTGTTGTTGAATTTCACTAGTAGGCAACTCATCTTGGGTAAACACAATTTGAGCTTTAGGATTCATCACAGAGTTAACCAAAGACACTATATTACTAGATGTATTAGGTGGAGGAACATTCAAATCTTTCAAGGCATCTTGTAACATTCCATGATGAGCAGAAGAAGTTTGGATCAAATCCCAAAGGGATATCTTAGCAGGGGTAGCTTTAAGTTGTTCTATGAGATCATAGTCCTTACTAAGCATTTGTGAAATACAAGGCGCTTGAGGAAGAATAGGTTGGGAAGGAGGAAGTGAAGTGGGGATAACTGGAGGAGGACTAGGTTGCCTATTGTTTCTTGTGTTATAGGTATGAGCAACCGCATGATAACTCTCTCTAGTTAGTTGCTTAGCATACTCATAAGGGCTCTTAGAAGAATAACCTCCTTGCACAGTAATAATGGATTTCTTAGGAGTGCAAAAAGAATCATTAGCATAACCACCTTGAACCACTAAGATAGGCTTATTTAAACATTGAGAATTTTGAGAAGGACAAGCACCTTGGACAGTGAAGAGAGGTTTGTTAGGTGTCTCATTCACATGTATCAAATTGATTGAGGATGATTTAGAGGAATGAACAAAAGTGTTGGAAGAATTATTGATAGTCTTCTCTTGCACTAAAATCTTATCACGGATTAAATCAATTTTAGGAGAGAGACAAGGGGTAAGCATTGATGTTCTAGTAGGAAGAGGAAAGGTCATATCATCCTCTATCATCAAAGGATCTACATGGGGAATAAACTCTCTAGGAGAAGGATCAACACTACTCTCTAAAGTGTCACTTTTGAGAGGGAGATCTTTGAAAGAAATGTTAACCATCTTGCTTTGAACTAGGGTTTCCTTATGAGTAGAAGCAAGTTGAGGAGAGGGAGATGCTTTATTTTTAGAGGGAGAATAATTGAGATTCAAGGAAGGGGAGAAACTATCAAGGGAGTTTCCAATCTTGATTTCATCCCCTTTGGCTAGGGGTAGAGAATAATCTATACCTTCTTCTAATGGTTCATCCCAAATGGTGAGGTTGTTGAAAGGAATGTTTAAAGTATTGTCAATTTCGGGAGAGGAGATAACATTGTTTATTAATTCTTCATCCTTAGGAGGGAAAGCATCAATAAATGTGTTAAACTCATCCTCTTTCCTTAAAATATGTTCAATATGATCTTTAGGGGAGAGAGAATTAAGGAAATTGCTTATTATTTCATCTTCTTTCTCTAAGGGATGCTTATGGGTAAGTTAAACTTTAGGAGAAGGGTAAGCATTTATCATTAATTCATCATCTCTAGTGGGAATTTTGTTGGAAAAGGAAAGGCCATCACTAGGAAATGTAGGGATAATGTCATCTTCTTGCACACAAGGATCCTCATGAAGGGAGCATTTTTTAGGAGACACAAAGGCATCAAGGGCATCATCCCACAAAGCATGATCATATCTATTAAAACATTTATCTTTTGATTCAAAAGGAGATATTTCCTCATAGAGGGGATTATTGAACACAACCATGTTACTAGATTCAGTGGAAGAGTTGATAGGAATGTACCCTTGAGAGGAACCATTTGACTTATCTTTCTCATCACATCTAAATGGCATAGTAACAAGGTTTATGAGTTTTTGGTAAAATGAAAGTTTGGTATATTTAGGTTTCAAAAATTCATCTAAAGCTTCATCTAACTCATAATCATCACAAATATGATCATCTTGCAAATAAAAATCTAACATTTTGAAATTGCATAAAATTTAAACACACAATGCAAAGAAACACACTTTTTTTTTTTTTTCTTTTTAATGAAAATGAAATGAAAACACACTAAATCTAGATCTAGATCTAACAAATGCAATGCAAGAGGAAGAAATGATAGATTCACATCGGGTTCACCAAAATGTGTAGGGGAAAAAGCGAGACTAGGTTAACATGCCCTAATCCTACCTTTTGACACACATTACGGAATACGAAAGAGCCTAGAGATATCGCACAATTGGCTACTTGTTTTTGTGAAAGAGAGAGCCACTAGATATCTATTAGAATTTCTATTCCTTTGTTGAAATTGGAAGATCAAATGATGCAAGTTCAATCCCTAACCTCAAAATGCAAGTAGGAACTAATGACAAGATTGCAGAATTGAACTTAAATGATGGAAAGCTATAAACACAAGGATAAGACAAGAATGAAAATGCGTACCCAGAGTTAAAATCTGACTGAAAATGTTCGGGACGGGGGCGCGGGCGCCACTGTCCTGATTCTGCCCCTGAAACTGCTCCGGAAACTGCTATTTTTGCACTTTGGAAAAAGCTGTCAAAAATGTTGAAAATGCTGTCGGACCAGGGCGCCCAGCGCCCCTGTCCCAGGGACCAGGGCGCCCAGCAGGGACCAGGGCGCCCAGAAGGGACCAGGGCGCCCAGCGCCCCTATCCTGGCAGGACCAGGGCGCCCCACGCCCCTGTCCTGGTCTTTTTCTCTGAAATTTGGTGGGAAGGTCGGTCTCAGTCTGCTTCTCCCGGATCTGCAACCTACGGCGTCGTCCAAGTCCTGAAACCTGCACTTATATCTGAAAAGGTGTTTGGGCGGCTATATAGGGTTTTGCCTTAGTCAAACCCCTGCTTCGGTGATTTCCACCTCCACAAATAGCCAAGTTGTATTTTAAAATGTATTGTGTCTGCAGACCTAGTGTGTGTGCAAGGTCCTTAAATGCAAGAAAGCAAACTAGAGCAACTTAGAAAGTAAACCCTAATTGCTTGTAAATGATAATGTAAATGCTCTAAATCAAGATGCAGAGTGATCTAAAGCATGAATAAAGGATATATTGAAGCTTATGCAAAGACATGAAAACAACATGAAATCATACCCAACCCTCAAGGGAGGAGTACAAGCCAATCTTCAGTCGGTAATTTCCTATTGTTCTTCAATGTCTTCCAAGCCCTAAGTGGATGAATGAATTTGATAAGTGCTTGATAGAGGAATGTTGAATGTTGTTGAAGTCTTCAAAGATCTGCTCTTTCGCTGCATAGAAGGTCCTTGGAAGCCAAAAATTGGATCCTTTCAAATGAAGAAAGAGAGCTCTTATGTATGAAACCCTAGGTCTTAATTTCAACTTTTGGCCAACCTAGAGATTGAATATCCCGCCATTTTCTTGGGGTTAAGCTTTATTTTATGATTGGATCGTGCTCCCAAAATTTCGAGAAAAATGTCCGGGACCATGTTGCACGGGCGCCATGGTCCCGACAACTTTTCACCAAATTTTCAGGGCCGTCAGATATGATGATTTTAGAGAGAATCCCGAAGTTACAAGCGATTTCGAGATGTTTTGACCCCCGAAATCAAGCCCCCAAGTTCAAAATAGGACCTAATTAGGGTTTTTGATTAAATGATGTATTGGAAGAATAAAATGAAAGGGGCACACTTTAATGAAAGGGCCCAACTTTATGATATGGGAGATGATAAAATAGGACCTTAGACCTAATTAATTTAATTAATTAAGTGCTAAAGGGGAAATGCAATGCAAAATGCAAAATGCGCCAAGGTAGGTGCTAAACTAGGTGTGAAATTGTACCACCCTAGCAAGTGCGTACAATTTACGATGCTACATTTAGCCCCCACTTTAGCGGTCATATGAACACTACGTGCATATGCAAGCTAAAGTACAGAAAAGTAAACATTATTTGAAAAAGGATATATCCATAAGTCTGTCGAACGAAGCCCCCAGCGGTATCTGCAGTACACAGTTAGGAACCGCACCCTACAAAACACATGTTAGATCACAAAATCACCTAATGCTTACTAACAAAGGTGATGAAAATTCGAGGGTAGCTATATGCCCCCCCCTATTTCAGCTTGCTAATTTTAGTGAGTTGAAACAGGGTATCATGTTTACCACTTCGAATTGTTAAAGAATATTGATGACAAATGCTCACAAGAAGATTTGATATGAGATCAAAAACTAATGGAGAATCATTTGGTAAGAAAGAGGACTAAATCTCAATTTCAACACAACAAAGAGTGTGAGGATTTGAGAGTTCTCTAACACAAGATGAAGGATGTACATGGAAACAAAATGCAAAGAGAAGAAAAAGAAAGGAAAAAAAGGCATGAATACACACATTGGTGATCCATGAGTTAGACAAATATAACATCTTCTAGAATAAGACAAAGAAGAGAATAAGAATGCAATACTTCCTTCTTTTGCGAGGTGAAAGTGATTCTTAATGAAGGATGACGCTCCTTTTAACGCAATTAGGAGAGTGAATTCATTATAGATGTATTTTACCAAGTGCAAAAGAGGTTGTAGTCATGGACTTACACCTCTTGTAAGAGAGAATCCTTGAACAAACAACAAATGCCTACAAGGAATAACATCAAGTAATAAAGTTCACACCATCCACGAAATAGGAAAAAAAAAGTGGATCCTTAGATAAAAATAAGGAAAGATCATTGCCTCAATGAGAAGGACTTACACAATCTTCTAGGGAGAGATTTGGACATAAGCAAAAGAAGAGATGTATGAAATCACTCTTGTCCCCATAAGAACAAGAAAATTAGGCTATTATGTTGCTTCAAAAAAAAAAAAAAATATGATTGCACTTGACATTGTACCATCATGAATGACAATGAGCCCCCAGTAAATGAGCTACCAATGTCACATAATGATGAGCAACATAATAGCCATTAATGTTATTTAAAGACATGATAGATTGAATGAGGTATTTGAATATGACATGCTAAATGCTCAACTATAAGTGAGATCAAAAACATGTATAAAATTGAAGAAGAAAAGTCACAAGAACTCTTAGAAGAGGGATGAGTGTAATTTATTAGAGCCTTATCCCTGGAGGAAAGGACTTTATGATGAATAGGAGATAAAGATTCATAAGTGGATTTAGAAATTTGAGGGGATTCATAAAGAGATTTGTTCATTGCCAAGATTTCCTTATGAGGGGAATGAGAGTTGATAGAAGTAGAAGATGATTTAGTTGAAGTGAGATCATCATCACTACTAAATATAGCATTCACATTGAGAGATGGTCTTTTAGATGCTTTAGTGCGTTTGCAGGGATTATAGCCAAGTCCAAAGGCATAATTGTGAAAATTAGTCTCTAGAGGAAATTTTATCCCTTGTTCATGAGCGCCACAACCATTTCCATGATACCCATGCTTAGAAAAAATGCGAGAACCACGACCATAACGATCAGCCATTTCAGGAAGAGAAGGTGGTTTTTCATAAGACAAAGAATCAAACTCTTCATAATTAGAGGTGTGAGGAGAAGAAGTTTGAGAAGCGGCCACAAAATTATTGCTCATAGATTCAGGTAAGACTGATTGATCTCTAGTTTCTTCCTTCTTTTTACCTTTAAGATCTCTAAGAGGGACCCTATATTCACCTACAAAGGTGGGATTAAAATCAAGAGATCCCCAATCGTCTTCCGTGAGAACCTTCTCAGGATGAAAAGCCTTTTCATGTGTAGACTCAAGTCCAGAAGGATCTTCTTCAGGAGCTTTAGGCTCATCCAAAGAATTTTGATTATCAGAGGGTGATGACTCATCCATAGGTATCTTGTTTAATGAGTCATCACTAGAAGAGGAAGGCTTAGAAGAACTCCCTTTGGAAGTAGATGTTTGCAAACAAGCCTGAAGTTTAGTATCACCTATCAAGGTATATGTCTTATTGTTATAAATAAATTTAACTTGTCTATGCAATGTAGAGGGGACAGCTTGCATACTATGAATCCAGGGTCTCCCTAATAACAAGTTGTATGTTAGATTTCTAGACATAACATGGATAGGAGTAGGCAAAGTAACAGGTCCCACTGTGACGGGTAAGGTGATAATACCTAATGAAGACTTAGCCACATTATCAAAGCCTCGAATGGGATGAGAGTCAGGCTCAATAAGGGATGTATCCACATTCATCTTATGCAATAGATTAATGCTACACACATTAAGGCCAGAGCCATTATCTACCAGTGTTCGTCTTATAGCAGTGTCATTTATGATAACCACAATCATCAAGGGATCATATTGTTGTTGAATTTCACTAGTAGGCAACTCATCTTGGGTAAACACAATTTGAGCTTTAGGATTCATCACAGAGTTAACCAAAGACACTATATTACTAGATGTATTAGGTGGAGGAACATTCAAATCTTTCAAGGCATCTTGTAACATTCCATGATGAGCAGAAGAAGTTTGGATCAAATCCCAAAGGGATATCTTAGCAGGGGTAGCTTTAAGTTGTTCTATGAGATCATAGTCCTTACTAAGAATTTGTGAAATATGAGGCGCTTGAGGAAGAATAGGTTGGGAAGGAGGAAGTGAAGTGGGGATAACTGGAGGAGGACTAGGTTGCCTATTGTTTCTTGTGTTATAGGTATGAGCAACCGCATGATAACTCTCTCTAGTTAGTTGCTTAGCATACTCATAAGGGCTCTTAGAAGAATAACCTCCTTGCACAGTAATAATGGGTTTCTTAGGAGTGCAAAAAGAATCATTAGCATAACCACCTTGAACCACTAAGATAGGCTTATTTAAAGGTTGTGAATTTTGAGAAGGACAAGCACCTTGGACAGTGAAGAGAGGTTTGTTAGGTGTCTCTTTCACATGTATCAAATTGATTGAGGATGGTTTAGAGGAATGAACAAAAGTGTTGGAAGAATTATTGTTAGTCTTCTCTTGCACTAAAATCTTATCACGGATTAAATCAATTTTAGGAGAGAGACAAGGGGTAAGCATTGATGTTCTAGTAGGAAGAGGAAAGGTCATATCATCCTCTATCATCAAAGGATCTACATGGGGAATAAACTCTCTAGGAGAAGGATCAACACTACTCTCTAAAGTGTCACTTTTGAGAGGGAGATCTTTGAAAGAAATGTTAACCATCTTTCTTTGAACTAGGGTTTCCTTATGAGTAGAAGCAAGTTGAGGAGAGGGAGATGCTTTATTTTTAGAGGGAGAATAATTGAGAATAATTGAACTTAAATGATGGAAAGCTGTAAACACAAGGATAAGACAAGAATGAAAATGTGTACCCGGAGTTAAAATCTGACTAAAAATGTTCGGGACGGGGGCGCGGGCGCTACTGTCCTGATTCTGCCCCTCAAACTGCTCCGGAAACTGTTGTTTTTGCACTTTGGAAAAAGCTTTCAAAAATGCTGAAAATGTTGTCGGACCAGGGTGCATAGTAGGGACCAGGGCGCCCAGAAGGGACCAGGGCACCCAGCGCCCCTGTCCTGGCAGGACCAGGGCACCCCACGCCCCTATCCTGGTCTTTTTCTCTGAAATTTGGTGGGAAGGTCGGTCTCAGTCTGCTTCTCCCGGATCTGCAACCTACGGCGTCGTCTGAGTCCCGAAACCTGCACTTAAATCTGAAAAGGTTTTTGGGCGGTTATATAGGGTTTTGCCTTAGTCAAACCCCTGCTTCGGTGATTTCCACCTCCATGAATAGCCAAGTTGTATTGTAAAATGTATTGTGTGTGCAGACCTAGTGTGTGTGCAAGGTCCTTAAATGCAAGAAAGCAAACTAGAGCAACCTAGAAAGTAAACCCTAATTGCTTGTAAATGATAATGTAAATGCTCTAAATCAAGATGCAAAGTGATCTAAAGCATGAATAAAGGATATATTGAAGCTTATGCAAAGACATGAAAACAACATGAAATCATACCCAACCCTCAAGGGAGGAGTACAAGCCAATCTTCAGTCGGTAATTTCCTATTGTTCTTCAATGTCTTCCAAGCCCTAAGTGGATGAATGAATTTGATAAGTGCTTGATAGAGGAATGTTGAATGTTGTTGAAGTCTTCAAATATCTGCTCTTTCGCTGCATAGAAGGTCCTTGAAAGCCAAAAATCGGATCCTTTCAAATGAAGAAAGAGAGCTCTTATGTATGAAACCCTAGGTCTTAATTTTGACTTTTAGCCGACCTAGAGATTGAATATCCCGCCAATTTCTTGGGGTTAAGCTTTATTTTATGATTGGATCGTGCTCCCAAAATTTCGGGAAAAATGTCCGGGACCATGTTGCACAGGCGCCATGGTCCCGACAACTTTTCACCAAATTTTCAGGGCCGTCAGATATGATGATTTTAGAGAGAATCCCGAAGTTACAGGTGATTTCGAGATGTTTTGACCCCCGAAATCAAGCCCCCAAGTTCAAAATAGGACCTAATTAGGGTTTTTGATTAAATGATGTATTGGAAGAATAAAATGAAAGGGGCACACTTTAATGAAAGGGCCCAACTTTATGATATGGGAGATGATAAAATAGGACCTTAGACCTAATTAATTAGATTAATTAAGTGCTAAAGGGGAAATGCAATGCAAAATGCAAAATGCACCAAGGCGGGTGCTAAACTAGGTGTGAAATTGTACCACCCTAGCAAGTGCGTACAATTTACGACGCTAGTTGTTCTCTGTAAATTAGACCAACTTCACAATTATCAACTGACTGTGAGTCAAATGGAACAATCACATCCTATGGCTCTGAGTGATAAGGGTGATAGCAGTCAACAAGCATTTGGGAAGTTTAAACCGAACAAAGATTCCATCAAATTCAATGAAAACATCATCAACAACAATGTGAATGCAGCATCAGGTGTGCCTCCTATTTCTAAATTTTTCAAGAAAGAAAGAAAGTATACTCCTTTGAATGAATCATTGCATAGTATTATGAATAAGTTATTGGAACAAAATGTGCTTACTCTTCCTCCTATAAGACAAATTGATCCTGCAAAGATTACTTCACCTTATTTTGATAACAAAGCTTTTTGTTAATTTCATCGTCAGCCAGGGCATGATACTGAAAAATGTTTTTCTTTAAAGGGTAAAATTCAAGATTTGATTGATAATAATACTATCTCTGTTTTTGGAGTGAATGATAAAGGCAACACATTTGTAGCTCCTCCTAATCAAAATCTTCAGATTTTCACTGATCCATTGCCTTCTCATACCTCTAATGCGATTGAGACTAATGATTCCTCTCTCTCATCTGATGGTCTTGTGTCTATGACTCCGAATGTGATTAACTTTGTAGAGCAACAAGAAATCCCTGAAGAACCTTCCATCACATTTGATTCTAGTGAAACCATTAGGGCACCTGATGGTCCTTTATACATAGTTGCAAAAGTTAAGAATACACCTTGCCGTGGAGTGCTTATTGATCCTTCGTGCATGGTTAATGTTATTACTGAAGAATTTCTTTTTACTTTGCAATTGAATCAAGTGATCTATGACAAAACAGATGTGATTGTGAAACTATTTGATGCATTTTCTTCTCCTACAATTGGTTCTATTACATTGCCTATTGAAGTCCATAACAAATCCCTTGATGTGAACTTTGCTATTATTCCATCTTCCGAACAATTTCGTGTGAAGCTTGGCTATCCTTGGCTATCTTCCATGAAAGCTATTGCTTCTCCTATTCATAAGTGCTTGAAATTTCCCCATAATGGTGAAGTTGTTACTGTCAATCATAGTCTCTTTAAAGCAGCTGAAAGAACCTCTAGTGTTCCTCTTGATTACTTTTGGCCTAAACAATTCCAATCTCTTCCTCCACGAAGTGATCATCTTTTCAAATCTTATCAAAAGTGGAAAACAGATATGATCTTATCTCTAAGTGAACCTAGAACACCTAAACTTGACATTCCTATCATTCTTGAGAAGGAAGTTCTTCCTTTGAAAGATAAAACTAATGTCTTTCCTCAAGAAGAATCTCAACCCATCCCTATGGATGTGACTATGTCTATACCTAATAAACTTCCTAAGAGTAGACCTATACCTCCTCGTCATGATGGACTTGGTCTTCTCCCTAAACCAAAAATTCCTCCTTTATATGGAGCAGTTCCTCCTCCTTCTTTTTATAGAGAGAAGAGACCTTCTTCTTCTCCTATTATCCAGCCTAAGAGACCACAACCTAAACACCCAAGTGCTAAGGATGAGAACTTTCCTTCTCCTCAATCTTCTCCACTTCCTACTAAGACTAGACGAAATTGTTCTGCACGTGAACACCGATGAAAGTGTCATCTTAGAGCTCAGGCAGCTGCTTCTCAAACTACCCTCAACGGGCGCCATGGTCCAGTCTCCATTCACAAGCATACAAAGAAAGAATATATACTTGTCATTTTTGAGCTACAGATGTGTTGCCTTTATCATTCACTCCAGAAATAGAGATAGTATTATTATCAATCAAATCTTGAATTTTACCCTTTAAAGAAAAACATTTTTCAGTATCATGCCCAGGCTGACGATGAAATTGACAAAAAGCTTTGTTATCAAAATAAGGTGAAGTAATCTTTGCAGGATCAATTTGTCTTATAGGAGGAAGAGTAAGCACATTTTGTTCCAATAACTTATTCATAATACTATGCAATGATTCATTCAAAGGAGTATACTTTCTTTCTTTCTTGAAAAATTTAGAAATAGGAGGCACACCTGATGCTGCATTCACATTGTTGTTGATGATGTTTTCATTGAATTTGATGGAATCTCTGTTCGGTTTAAACTTCCCAAATGGTTGTTGACTGCTATCACCCTTATCACTTGGAGCCATAGGATGTGATTGTTCCATTTGACTCACAGTCAGTTGATAATTGTGAAGAGTGGCACACAACTGTTGGAAAGAAGTAAACTCAGAAAACAGAAGTTTGTCTCGAATATCTTTTTGTAAATTAGAAATAAAGATTCTTTGAATATCATTGTCAGGCACTGGAAAACAAATTTGAGCATACAAATGCTTATATCTACCAATGAAATCAGTCACTTTTTCTTTAACACCTTGTTTACAATGCATTAAATCAATCAAAGTAACTTTAGGACTTATATTGTTTTGAAATTGTTGAATGAAAGCATTTGCAAGTTGTTCAAAAGAATTAATAGAATAAGAAGGCAACGAGCAATACCATTGTAGGGCTTTGTCTCTTAATGTTCTAGTGAATAGTTTTGCAAGCAACCTTTGGTCATAAGCAAAATCAATACAAATTGTTTGAAAAGTCTTAACATGTGTTAGAGGATCACCTTTACCATTATAAAGTTCCAAATGCGGGATTTCAACATGTTTAGGAGGGATAGCTCGAACAATGTCAAGAGAAAGTGGGCTCGCAACATCAAATGTGGGCACACTAAACTTAGATTGATTCATAGAAGCAATTTGTTGCTGTAAAGAAGAGACAGTTTGTGCAAGATTGTTAATGGTCACTTCAGTCGAAGAGTTCACATTGGATGTGTTAGATTGAGATGGAGGTGTTATGTTATTGAAAGAAGGTAGAGAGTAAGGTGGTGGGACCCTATGATAATTAGTCATAGGAGATGATTGGACAAAAGGAACACTACAAGGAGGGATGGAATGGTTAAATGAATTGCCCCCTTGCGTCATGTTTATTTGTGGAGATATAATAGGGACACTCATTGAAGGAATGAATGAAGAAGTCAGATTGAATGAAGGAAGAGGGTTAATTGAAGAAGAAGGGTTGCCCCCATGACTGGTGATCATAGGAGGAATGTCTTGTGTAGAAGTAGCCATTATGTTTGATGTAAAGGTAGGTATACTAGCAATAGAAGTCATCAAAGGAATAGAATGATTGACTTGTGTAGGAGGTTGTGTATAACCTAAATTTTCAGCACAACTCTTCATAGGCATCACATTCGAATCCACAATGTGTGCAATACCACGCAAAATATCAATTCCATTCTTATCACTTTGAAGCATACGTTTTAGACCCTCAATTAAAGGAAGAGCTTGACTATCAGGGTATTCTTGAGACATCCATTGTCAAAAATCGTCAAATTGGTTATCCAATTTTGAAAGTTGTTCTACAGAAACCTCATGGAGAGCTTCTTCATCATTAGGAGGATTAGAAGAATTACACATGTCCTCGTTAAAAAGACCATTCAAATTAGGTTCCATCTCCTCAGTAATTAAACCTTGGAAGGACTTAATTCTAAGGCTTCGTCTAACGGGAATAGTGTAAGTAGGGCTTATTGTTGTAAAACTCATGCACTAAAAAGAGAGAGAAGATTTTGAATTTGGAGGTAGCAATTTTCAGTAAAATCAGCCAATCTTCTGGATTTAAGCTGTTAAATGCAATCACAACAGTCTCCCGAAATTTCGGAAAAAATGTCCAGGACCGTGGCGCCCGGAGTGCAACACATAAGAAATGAGAAAGGAAAGGAGCACGTTATCGCAAGGATTTAGCCCCCAAGTGTGAGATAAACCCAAGGATAATAGACACAAAACATAAAGCACGAGGTGACTTCGCTTTCCTCAGGGTCAGTATGCTGTATGATAATTCATATATATATATCATATGTATGTATGCATAATTGTTCTTCATTCCCCAATCAAGGAAGGTCACCTAGAAGAAGGGAACACATGTGTCTTTTGAGTCAACATGAGAGAGATCGAGAGATCTCAATGCTTTGCATCATCCTCAAGTAGAAAACACCAAGGACAACAAATAGAAGAATGAAAATAACATTTAGAAGAAGTAACAAAAGAGAGGAGGAGAGAATCTGCTATGCTAATGTAACTAGTCTAGCATGTCATCTACCCCCCGATCTTGCTGATCAATGTTTCGGGAAGGTAGGGAACACGCTAGAGGAGGAACATCCAACACAGCAGATGGAGCTATCACAAGATCCAAACAAGGGCTATGTTCATGTTCCGAGCCACATTGTTCTTGTCTAGGAGCTAGGATAAGTGCTTTAGAAAATTCATTAGATAAATGGTTATCGACATCAACAAGTTCATATTCACTATCAGAAGCAAGAGGAGTAACATTTTCATCTATGTCGTATCCAAACCCTATTGGACATGTGATGGTATAATCTTTGTGATTTTGTTTGATTTGCATTGTCTTAGGTAATCTTCATATGTTATGGTGGATCTTTGTTGTTGTTAGGCTAGGGTTTTGTGGTTGAATTCATTTAGCCTTTCAATATCATTATTATTGTTATCCATTTTCACCATATATAGATATTATCAGTGTTATGCTTACCATCCAATGAATTGGTTCCTATTCCTTCGACCATGCATGCCTTGTTATTAACAAAGCCGAATTCACCACCATCAAATTCTTGTAGGGTTAGAAACTTTCTTTTGTCTCCTATCATATGATGGGAACATCCACTGTCTATTACCCATTCATCTTTATCTTCAACATCTACTGCAAGGGCCTTTTCCTCATTTTTGATAGCTGATTCTGGATCATCTTCCTTCATAGCATAAAATACCTAGTCTTTTGCATGACCGAATCAACTAGCTGAATCTCCTACCGGTTCTTCTTCTGAGTCATTAGTTACTCCTTCCTCATCAACATAGTAGCATGATTTGTTTTTGTTTCTCTTGTACTTATGCTTGATCTGATATTTAGGGTTAGCTTTAAAAGATCTTCTTCCTCTTTCTTCCAATTTTGAATTCCTTTCAGGACATCTAGATGCAAAGTGGCCTATCTTATTACATGCAAAACATTTGAAAGGAGATTTTCCTTCATACTTAGTTCCTATCAGGCCTCTAGGTATCCTTCTAGCAAATAGGGCTTCAGGTTTCTCAAACTCTTCATCTTCTTTCCTAATCTCTTCCAATTCCTTTGCATACAAAACTTTCCAATCTTGCTTATCGGTTGATGATGTAGATTCCTTAAATGCAGTATCAATCTTTGTAGCTCTTGGAGGATCAAATTATTCAAGCTCAAAAGTAGATATCTTCCCCGCAAGAGTCTCTCTATTGATAGAAGAATTAGGCATGGTTCTTAGCTCATTAATTGTAGTTACCTTCATCTTATATGTCAGTGGAAAAACCCTTAATACTTTTGAAACAATCTCTTCCTCGATCAGAGATCCACCACAACACTGAATTCCTAATACAATTTCATTTACCCTTTCCATGAATGCAAAAATTCTTTCATCTTCCTCCATCTTCAAGCTTTCATATCTTACCCAGTAACATTCAAGTTTTGGAATCTTAACAATGGGATCACCTTCGCTCAGAGTCTCCAACTTGTCCCATATAGATTTTGATGGTGATTTATTTGATAGTCACATGATTTTCTGATCTGATAAGGCGCTTAAGAAGGCTTCTCTAGCTCTACAATCATTTTCAATGTTCTTTTCCAAGTTTGCCGGTGTAGGATTTCCAGATGTTGGATCATGAGGAGTGTAACCTTTCTGAGTTATTTCCCAAATTTCCTCTCCAATGCATCTTAAATAAGTCTCTATCTGAATCTTCCATACTCTGTAGTTTGTTCCATCAATCCTAGGGCTATCCTTCTAGTAAATAGTAGTTGAACTATTAGTTGTCATAGGATCTTCCTCAAGCGGTTAAGTTTCTACAAAAAGAGGACTAGGCTCTGATACCAATTGTTAGGATAACTAGTGAACAACTGAGAAGGGGGCTGAATCAGTTGTTAATAAATAATATGAATTAAAGAACTTAAAAGCTTTTACTAGAATAATTGATTAAGCATTAAAGCATAATTGAAAACTAGAGAATCAATACCAAGCAACCATAACACATAACACCATGATTTGTATATGGAAAACCTAGTAAAGGGAGAAAACCACGATGGGAAACCCTACCCACAGTCAAATTACACTTCTATAGAAAGTATATGATTACAATATTGGCTCGCACATGTAGGAAGGCACACTGCCTAGAGCGCATTGCTCATCACAATGGAGTCTCACTAACTACAAAAGAGGCCAACCACCTCAAAATATTTGAACAACAATTCAAAAAGAAGAACTGCTTGTGATAGCATCAAACATGCCAAATTACAATTCCAGTTAAGCTTAATAACGGAAGCCTAAAACCTCTTATATAAACCCAAATCAATCACCTATGATCGATCAAATCCTCTTCACAATTGATTATTATATTATTCGCTCCTTTCCCTTTATCTACAATGAGATCTTACATATATTTATACCAACCTAGGACCTAACCAATTAGGTCGGCCATCCAAATGATGATTCAATAGATCCATTACATAATCCTAAAATAAAATCATAAAACATGTTGGCCTAAGGCCAAACAAACATCATCCAATCAATAAAACATCTCGGAAGTGCATCAAAGGATCCACCAACATGTTACATGAAAACCGGTCCATAACCTAGATAGCACCAGACCTATATTAGATCCACACACACCAAAGAAATGACACCAATCAGTCAAAGCATGAACATAATCACCATCAAGATCTTGAATCCCTTCTAGAAGCTGCACCAACACCACTTATGCATTTCATCAAAGATCTTCAATAAAGCTCTGCCAATGAAACCCTTACCGGACCTATAAAGAAGGATTACTAGAACATAAGATATCATCTAATCATCAAGTCAATACCAACTAACTGAAGCATACTTCAAAAGCATATGAACCATCCATACAAACTTATTCCATCATCCAGATCATACTAGTGACAATCAACAGATAATCTTTCGAATCCAATCCTTCTACCAGAAGCCAGTAAACAACGATAATAGCTAGTGTTGACATAAATGACAAAACATCAATGCAACACAATAAATTCCATCATATGGCCAACATAGAGAGCCCTAGTTTTGACCACGGTACCCCAAAATGCCATGGTCTTGTTCAATCCAACCCCAATTTGAAATAGGGTTGGGGTTCTGTATGATAATTGGAGGTTGACATAATCGGTAATTTACCTTGAGGCTTCTATATATAGACCTTTTATCAATCCAAGCAATCTAAGTCTCCATTCCTATCACATGTGCATCTGTGAAGCATTTTCATATATCTTGAAGGATACATATTCATAATTCAACCATTGTGGAGAAAATTAGATCAATCTTATGCAAGCATGTATGTGAGATTGGGGTTTTTTGTTTGTCATGCCATTTTATAGAACATTTGTAATTACATTCAAGGAGAAAAGCACCAACATCAATAATTATAGATCTAAGGTAGATCTATCCAACATTTATTTCAATATTTGTATTATTTAATTCAAGGTTAATTCTTAAATTGAGGTTTGACTTAGGCAAACCCCTATTCCCAACAATGTCCCCCTTCTTTCTATGTGCAGGAAATAGGTATAGAGTTACATTCACAAGGATTGAAATAATTTATAGAGACAAAGAGGTTCAGCTTTCAGAGGTAAGAAATTTGGAGGAGCATGGTGAATTGATAATACTTGGTCCCAAAATTTTAGGTCAAACTTCTACGAATAGATTCGTGACATCTTATTTTTCCCAAATGTAGGTTGATGTCTTCATACAAAATCTATAGCTCACTATTTCTGCTCGATCTCTTCAATAATCACATACTTTGTCATATTCTTCAATGATCAAAATCAATTCAATTCAAGGAGGAGAAGCCCCTATCCAAGGAACCAAGAATCTAATTAGAATCTTGGTCTTTCAAGGATAGATCTATTATATTCCTCTCCTCCTTAATGTATTGGTAAGTTAGGTTTGCTAGTGGTCTTATTATCTTAATTTAACCCTAACATTAATTTTCCCACCAATACATTTTTGTGAACCTGACTCCTTACGCCTTTATTTTTTATTTGTCTTCTCAAAACTGATTTGCAAGCATTTTAATTTTCAAGTTTGCACTCATAGATTATATTATAGAGGTTAAATTCATAAATAAACCCTAATTTATTTTAGTTAATTTGATTTGTGGGTTGCATAATTTGCCACTTTTGTTTTTAGATTTGATATTAGACATTCATAATAGTACTTAATAGAACTAATTTATTTGCCATTTCATATATGATTACATTTCCTTTCAATTACATTTATCATAATCATGTGTTGGATAATGGTTTCTTTCACTTTACCTTGCTTCTTTTTATTCATAGCACTTTGGGATATTGTATTTTTAGAATTTATAATTTTTTTCCTATTAATCAATTAAATCTCAAAGATTTTATCCATGATGCATGTTTTTTAATGGTGATATTTTTAGGAAAATGCATTACATATGTAGATCACATAAAAGGTTTTGTAGATAATAATAATCCTAGATATGCTAATGAAAAACCTAACACTTTTACCTCTCCTAGAGTATGTCATGTTGATTAAGTTGAAAGCACAAAAATACTGAGAGGGGGGATGAATCAATATTCGTACAAATTTAAAAACTTTATTCTAACTTTAGTCTTCCACAGAGATATCAAACTTCATCCAACAAAATTAATAGATATGAAATAAAAACTGTAGAATAAACACGAAGAACACAACCACAAGACAAACATCGAATTTTATATGTGGAAAACCCAAATGGTAAAAACCACAGAGAGTGTTAAATCTTAGGAGAATATAACTAGTTATATGGTATTTACAACAAGGGTGGATCACTGTCGGTTGGCTTACTGCTAGAGTACAAAAGTGGCTCACTGCCAAACTTCTCACTGCAAAGATAGAAAGAAATGACTCACTTCAAAAATGCTCACTGCAACATAAAAGGTTGAACTAAAAAAAGAATTACATCTGCATGTGCATAGGATCAATTCCTAGATTAAGCTAGATTACAATCCACAAACTTTATAGCACATCTAGTTAGAAATATCTATATAACTATCCTGCAATAGGTCGGTGAAGGACTACTACACTACGACAACACTGTCTGCCTTGTTGTTCGCAATTCACACTTTACACATCGCTACCTTCATTGCTAACACTCTTTCACATATCACATGTACTTCTTTAATCTCCTTCTCACACAAACCTTCATATCATTCTTCTCTCATACCTCATGCTACTACAAATGTACATATATATATATATATATACCAGAGGGCACAAATACAAAATAGTGTGTTAGCCAAGCCCAACATATTATCAATACACTTATGTCAGTCTCCACAAGATCTCTACATGCTTCCTTTTACAAACTTCATTTGCCAATGCATATACCAAGATTACCGGAATGAGGTAGGGTCATCCAAACCTTAGAATACTTACCAATTATAACAAAATCATGTACAACATCACCAAACTGTATACTCCACACATACCAAGAATACTGCAACATGAAACTCAAAGAGATACCACTGATATGAACAAAATAACTACTACTAGGACACATGATTGACACCACATGATTGATACCAGGATAAATAAGAACTCAAAATTCTGGAACAAAGATCTTCATGTCATGCCCAAAATTTAGGGCAAGAACGGGATAAATTTTTTTTTTCAAAATCACATCTTTAATCATTAAATTGACAAATATAAAATATTATAACATGTTTTGTCTTAACTATGTTTAGAGTTAATCTTATCTCCTAGCTCAAGTAAGCAAATTATTAGTTAAATAAAATGCGGAATACTAAAATAATTAAATACTATTTTAACTCATCAAATTAGCCCAATAGATAAATCTGAATCCAAAAAATCTAATTTGATAGACAAGGATACCATTAACTCCCAATAGTTTTTATTTGTTTTTAAGAAGCATTTAAACAATAATTAAATATTAGACTGGGCTAAAACAACTAAAGGGTTGATTATATTCGAGATGAATATTTTCCCAACAAGTTTAATCACATGCATCTACATCTAGGAGAGATAAAATTAAAACCCTCTAGTTCAGTAAGTTACATTTAGAACTTAAATTCCCTAATTGTTTAATTTCAAACATCTAAATTTATTTAATTAAAATTTAATAATAATCCACAGATTTCAATTTATAAATATCTCAACCCATTTAGATTCACAATTAAATATTAACTGCATTAAAATCTAATTCATAACATCTCAATATTATTTAGTTTAAAAGAAAAAATATTAACTTCATTAATATTTAATTTATGACATCTCAATATTTTTAAATTTAAAACAAAAAAAATAAATATTAACCTCATTAATATTTATTTCATAAACATGTCCACATATATATATATATATATATATATATATATATATATATATATATATATATATATATATATATATATATATATATATATATATATATATATATATATATATATATATATATATATATATATATATATATATATGTTATATTCCCTAGGGTATTGCCCATGCAAACCCTAACCCTTTTTTTATTATAAAATAAGGCCCTCTTTATTTTATTTTTTTAAATTTATTTTCATCAACACATTTTTACCCTAGCCCTACCCAGGCTAGGGTTTTCTTTTATTTTTTCTTGCTGGGTTTTCTTTTTTTTTTCTTGCTTTGATTAAAGACTGTGTAGGGCCGAATGGGTGGTGGCCATGGCAAATGGCAGAGGAAGGCGGTGGAGGGTGGAGTTCTGAGAGGGTGGTGGTGAATGATGCGGCCAAGGCTACCCACTATGCAATGCACAATGGTCGGCCTAGCCGAGCCACTGTGCACTGCATAATGTTCGGCCCTGCCGACCACTGTGCACTGCATAATGCTCGGCCCACCGACCCATTGTGCATTGCATAGTGGGTTCGGCCCGAGCCGACCCCCCCCCAAAAAAAATAAGTTTTATTTATTTATTTATTTTTAAAAGTTTATTAATTAAATTTTTTTTTATTTATTAAAAATATAATAAATTATATATATATATATATATATATATATATCTTTTAATATATATTTATTTATATATATATATATAAATAAATATATTTTAATTGCATATTGGATCAAGGTTTTTTTGGGTTTTTTTTGTAACTATACAATGATACTGCTATTTTGAAACATTTTTCAATAGATAAGTTATAGTCATCGGATTTAAATAAAAGTATATATATATATATATATATTTCTTAAATGCCAAGTAGCTAAAAATAAAATCAGATAGTTTTCTTAATCCTTAGATTTATTTCCTGCAATTAAATGCTTGATAGCATTCCTTAAAAAGTTAAACAACAACTATATAAATAGGATATTCTCTAAATTTAATAGACTATTTGACTCTAGGTTTTATTTTCTGCAAATTAATAGAATAACAGATTTTTCAATAAATCTAAACAACAACTATATAAATGACAGAGTTTAATAAGATGTATTCAGTAACTGCATTATCCTAGATTATTTGAATTAAACTTAGAGACATGCATGAGGAAATAAACTAAACACTTAATTTCAAAGTGACATGCATGCAATCATTAAACATTTAAGAACAATACAAACGTAGTACTCCACATAGATATATATATATATTTTTTTTGCAACCAATAATGCTTAATAAAATAATATATTTCCTTAAGGTATATTTAAAACACAATATAGTCAACTCTTACAATGGACCTCTCATTTCTTCTATATGAGGACCTTAAAACTAATAGTAACATTTCTTTTCGAAAATAAATATAGCATAGCTTCTCTTTACGTTACTGCAACTTTAAAAAAAAGATAATTTTCCATCTCCAAATCTTTTTTTTTTTTCTGTGACAAATAAAACCAACAACTTCTACATGTCCTTTTCCTTTCTTCCAATAACCTGCAAATAATTCAGAGGCTGTGATCATGGAGTTCTCACCTCCCAGCCTAGGCTAACTAGTAGCCACCCCCGAGCTTGGAGAACCAAGCCCTAGATAGGTAACACATGCAAATAGAAAAGACAAGGAAAAACACAATCTCAAACACAATCCCAACCCAGGCTACATTGCACCACACATTGTGATGTCTTTTCAATAGTGGTAGTGGACCAAGTACCCTGAGGAGACTACAAGTATGGTAAAACATATAGCCACCTCATGGCAAACCAAATACATCAAGTATAACAGCGCCACATTCCTTATGCCCCCCAAGGCATTCGTGCCTTATTTCCCTCCTTATGACCCCCAATGCATAAACAAGCTATGCAACAAGGGTCATGTAAAATCCCTTGTGATCACTCTCATAACGAGAGTCTCTCACTCGAGGGATGTCACTTCTACCACCCACAAGACCATCCTCTCTCCCAAGAGTAGGAGGCCATGATTACTCCCAAAACACATAAATTGCATAAGCACAAAACATCAAATAAAATTCCAAGGAATACATGCAAGGAAAACTAGCCTTTAACACAAACAAATCTTTCAATATAACATGCAATGAGAAAACATTACAAGGAAAGTAGAACCAACCTTAAATTGCCCAAAGGTATGCTAGTTTTGTTGAGGATGAGCAGCCCAATTCCACAAGTCTTTCTTTTCTACACTTAGCCAAATTCTTAATTCCCCAAATCTATCTTTTTCCCTTTCAAAATTCTTTTGTCTCCAAAAATGAAGAGTGGGTGATTACCCACTAATTTTCTAATTCTTGCTTAAGAAGCCCTTTGTGAGAGTCCTCACAAGTTTCTAAAAACTGAAAAGGAAGGTAAGGTAAAATGGGAAAGGGAACTCTCCTTCGAAAAGGAAGGTTTACAACTTAGTTCAAGCCTTCTAATTTCAATTTCCGCACAACTTAGAAAAGTCACTTTTTTGGTTGTCTAAAAGGTCACATGGGAGTAGAAACTTGCCTAAAATTACCCCTAACCCTTAGGTATACCTTATGGCCTTTAGGAAACCTTATTAAACTACCCCTAGGTGTCCATTTAACCTCTTTTTAACCCCTCTAAAGTTTATTTTCGGGTCAAACCTATGTTGACCATCCCAAAGATTCTTTACCCAAGGCATTTATGGAATCATATTAAATTAATTGAAAAAGCTATAGTTAAACAATTCCCTCCAAGAGACAAATTTAAAAACCTCAACATAAATCCACACGTGTCAAGTGACACAAAGAAAATACTTTTACAAAATTATACATGAAATCGTGTCTCTTGTTGGATTTAAATAAATCAATTAAATAACATTCAACACACATGCATCATTTACTATTACGAATAAAATACGACACAAATGGGGTGTTGTGTCTCCAAATAGACAAACCCTGGTTTTATGAACATACATAGGTCTAGGTTTGGCTCTCCATAATATTTCCATGGTCACATGGATAAATTCCTAGGCATCTCAATTACACATTAGTAACTTGAAATAACCTCATATAATATAAAACACATGAATAATAGTACACATCAAACACTCTGCATATGGTATATACATATAAATCAATTCAATACATTTTACATCCTAATAACTCCACATATGCAATTATCATAATTCTACTAATTTTGATCCATACATAAAACATACATCCTAATTCTATCATCATAATAAAGTCCTGAAATTCCAATAATGACATACATCATCGCAAATCTATCCTATTCTAGAATTCATATAGAGATCTATATCATAATGCATATAAATGAAGCATCAACATACATCAATGTTATCCCAAATCATGGAATCATATAAGTTCTAAATCAAAATGCATAAAATAAAGTATCCAAAAATAGTCTCAACATATAAGATCACTAAAAAGATGGAATGAGTCGGGGTGGGGCCTCACACCCTCCCCCTCTAGGCATGAACTTCCTCTTGGAGTTCATCACAAAGGTGGAGGTACTCTGATCTCATACGTGCTGCGTCCTCCCATGAAGTCGTAACCTCATCATAGCAATCCCACTGGACCCTAACCTGGTCCAGCTCTCAACCTCAAAGGGCTAGCGTCTGGTGTGCCAAAATGCAAATGGGCTCCAAAGCTAGCTTCCCATCCGACTCCACTTGCAAGGCATCCCAATCTAAAATAAGAGACTCATCATAGATATATTTCCTCAAAACTAATACATGAAACACATCGTGGATGCGTGACAAGCTAGGTGGCAATGCTAAATGGTAGGTGACTGGGCCTATCCTCTCAAGGATCTCAAAAGGTCCTACAAAGTGAGGTGCGAGCTTAGAACCCTTTCCATAATGGATTGGACTCTTATGCGGTCGCACTCTCAAGAAAACTCTATCTCCAACCAAGTAACTATGATCTATCCTCTTCACATCTGCATATTTCTTCTATCTATCTTGTGCCTCTCTCAGATGCTGCCTAATCAAATCCACCTGCTGCTCCATATCCCAAACTATCTGAGGAACAATAGCAACTCTGTCCTCTATGCAGTCCCAACTCAATGGAGTTCTACAAGGCCTACCGTATAATGCTTGATAGGGTGGCATCCCCAAAGAAGTGTGATGCCCATTTTTATAGGCAAACTCCACTAAGGGAAGGTACTCGTCCCATTTGGTCTGATGATCCATGACGTACATGCGAAGCATATCCTCTAACACCTGATTAACCCTCTCTGTCTGACCATTCGTTTCTAGATGATAGGCTGTACTGAAATTGAGCTTGGTGCCCATGGTTGCCTATAATGCCTTCCAAAAGGAAGAAGTGAAGACAGAATCCCTGTCCAAAATTATCTTGTGTGGAATTCCATGAAGTCTGACAATGTCTCGCAAGAACACCTATGCCACTACTGGTGTTGTGAAAGTAGTCCGAACTGGTGAAAAGTGGGCCACTTTGGTCAACTTGTCAACTATCACCAAGATAGCATCATGGCAACAAGAATACATAGGAAGACTAATGATGAAATCCATGGATATAGTATCCCACTTCAACTCTAGTATAGCATGAGACTAGAGCAACCCACTTGGATGGCGGTGCTCCACCTTGACTCTCTGACACTTGAGGCATCGGGCTACTAACTCAGCAATGAGCTACCACATTCTTGGCCAATGATATAGCTGCCTCAAGTCAACATGCATCTTCTTAACTCTAGGATGTGCTGCATAAGGAGCTCTATGAGCCTCCGTGACAATAAACTCTCACAATCCCCTAGAAGAAGGTACATAAATGCACCCTCTATGGTGTAATAGTCTATCGGACTCCAAAGAATAGTCCACATATTTCCCTTCTAGAGTAACCTGAGATCGTATCACCTGACAAGCCTCTGCATACCATCCATCCTCTGGAAAATGCTGTAGTATACGATCTATCAAATCTGTGCCCATAGATATGGTGTATACCTTGTGACATCTCCTACTCAAAGCATCTGCAACTACGTTTTCCTTTCCTTTAATGTAGTGAATGTCAAAATCATATTCGCACAAGAATTCCATCCATCTCCTCTGACGTGGATTAAGGTTCGGCTGAGTGAAAATGTACTGAAGACTTTGATGATCTGAATGTAGGTCAAAGTGATGACCCAAAAGGAAGTGTCTCCATCTCACAAGTGCATGCATTACTACTATGAGCTCAAGGTCATGAGTAGGATAATTAAGTTCATGAGTCTTAAGTTTCCTAGACTCAAAAGCTATAGCCCTACCATCCTGCATAAGAACTGCTCCTAAACACTCTAGTGAAGCATCTATACAAACCATGAATTCAGCTGAGGGATCTGGTACAACAAGGATAGGTGCGCTAGTGAGTGCCCTTTTGAGTTCTTGAAAGGCCTTCTCGCACTTCTCTGTCCACTCAAATTTCTTCCCTTTATGCTGAAGAGAAGTAATAGGATGTGCGACTCTAGAGAATCCCTCAACAAAATGTTGGTAATAACCTGCTAAGCCCATGAAGCTCCTGACCTCTATCACAGTGGTTGGCACTGGCCAATCCATAATAGCCCTAATCTTTGATGGGTCAATTGAGATCCCATCACCGGAAATAACGTGCCCAAGGTACTTGACCTCTGATCGAAAGAAAGCACACTTTGACAAACTGCCAAACAACTGATTATCCCGCAAACACTGCAATACTTATTTCAGGTGCTCCTCATGCTCCTTCTCATTTTGAGAATATATCAGTATATCATCGACGAACACAATTACAAAGCAGTCCAGAAATGTGCAGAATACCCCATTCATGAGGCTCATAAAAATAGCTGGAGCATTGGTAAGACCAAATGGAACCACAGTGAACTCATAGTAGTCATATCTAGTGCAAAATGCAGTCTTGTGGATATCACTTTCCACTATTCTCAGCTGATGGTATCTTGACTTCAGATCAATTTTGGAAAAGACATTGGCACCCTGAAGTTGGTCGAATAAATCATCAATTCTGGGCAAAGGATATCGGTTCTTAATAATTACTTTATTTAATTGCCGATAATCCATACATAATCGGAGAGATCCATCCTTCTTCTTAACGAAGATGACTGGTGCACCCCAAGGGGGTATGCTAGGATGAATATGACCCTTCTCAAGGAGTTCCTCAAGCTGTATTTGAGCTCATTAAGCTCATTTGTGGTCATCCTATAAGGTGCTCTGGAAACTGGCTCAACTCCTGGTACAAGGTATATATGAAAGTCAATCTCTCTATGGGGCAACTTTCTAGGTAGCTCTGAAGGAAACACATCTGAATATCCCTTAAGGATAGGATGGTCATCAAGTGATGTTTCCTTTTCTTCCTCTTCTCCTCTATCACTGATAGTGATAGTAAAAAGCTGACATCCCTTTCGCATGCTCCGCTTAAGCTACATTGCGGAGATCATACAAAGAGACATGGGTCTTTGAATCCCGGTGATAACTATGGGCGACCCATGATCATCCTCACACTTAATCTTTTTCAGGCGGTAATCCATATTGGCTCTATGGGCATAAAGCCAATCCATTCCAAGTACAATACCATAAGATCCAAGTGGTGTCACTCTAAGGTCTACTAAAGTGGTGATATTGCTAATCTATAGTTGACATGCTCTAACCTCTGATTCCACTAACACTCTAGCCCCTTAAGCTAACTCCACTTCCCAACTGACACCCTTTCTAGTTGCCACTAGCCCGCAACGCTCCACAACCAATGGAGATATAAAGGAGTCAGTAGCTCTTGAATCAAATAAAATAGACACATTGTTACCTTTGATCATACCTGCAGCCTCGATGACCGTGGCTTGGTGCTTAGCCTGGTGGTTGTCAACCGCTATGAATACTCTATGGGACCTACCCATATCATCAACTGTCAGCTCTTAAGAGGCCATCCGCTGATTCCCTGCCATATGCCCCATGGCTCCACATGTAAAGCAAGCACCCCATGCCTAAAACTAGGGGCCCTGAGGCCTAGAGAAAGCCTGTCCTCCTATCCTACTAGATCCACTGTACCCACCCCTGAGGTGTGTAAGGTACCTGCGCTCTCTGATCTCACCTCTAACCCTAAGACTACCACTAGTTGGGCTTTGTGCCCTACTGATAATGTGGAGGCTTCTGCCTCTGGTTCTATTGTGACTATTGCGGAGGAGGGGGTTTGGAGAACCCCTATGAATTTCAGTTATTTCCCTTCCAATGGGGTTTCTCAAATCCATAAGTCTGGTGTGTAGGGTTTGGATTCTGAAACTGATCCCTAGTATCTTGTGGTCTGACCTGAATCTCCTCTGCTATCAGTACCTCCATGGCAACCCAAAGGCTCTCTAGAGTGGACATCCTCACTAGCCCTGCTATGGCGGCATTCAGCCCTCTGATGAAGCGGTTGACGAGAAGCTTCTTGTCCTTTAGATAATCCACATAAGGAAAGAGCTCAAAGATTTTTCTCTCGTATTGGGTCACTAAGAGGCCCTTTTGTTGGAGGTCATGAAACTCATCTATCTGATGCTATCTGAAATGTTTCGATAGGTACCTATCCTTGAACCTCTCTGTAAATATCCCCCAAGTGAGAGTATCAGGAACTAATCCACACTTGTACTCCTCCTATCTCCACCATGTGGAGGTTGTTCCTCTCAATAGATGGACTATGACACATTCTTTTAGATTTCTCTCATAAGAGCGCAATGCAGAGCACCTCTCAAGGCTCAAAAGCCATGCCTCAGCTTCTACCCCATCGGTAGAACCCCCAAAAGATGGTGGCTAGAGGTGCATAACCTCCCTGATAAGATCCCCTAGATCCCGACAAGTTCCCTCAAAATAAACTGGCTCCACCACTGGAGGTGGTCCTGGTAGGTGCATAGACTCTGGCTCATTCCCACCCTGACTCTCTACAAGAATAGGAGGTGGACTCCTACTCTGTTCCCTATCAGCTGATCTATGACTCCCAGAGTTATGATTTCTAACATGATGGTCTTCTGCTGGAAGCCTTCCCTGAACCATACCAATTAGGTTCTGGATTGCTTCTAAGAGGTTTCGGTTAGGATCATTTGGCTATTCGGGAGGAGCTTTTGGGTTCTCTTCCGGAACCGATTCCTCCCTATCTACCTCTTCGCATGCTATGCATGCACACCTAGGACCCCTTCCATGCTTGCGAGCTTGTCGCGTAGTCGGAGGCATCCTAAGAAAAAAATAGAATAAAATAAAATAAATTAAGTAACTAATTTATTGGAGAAATATTTAATTAATTAAATTTAAATGTCCTAGAAAACTAATATAATAAAATTAATTCAATAATTTAAAGTGAAACGTAATGGAGAAAGGTTCCTAGTGTTGGAAACCTTGCTCCAATACCAGAATGCCATGCCCAAAATTTAGGGCAAGAACGGGATAATTTATTTTTTTCAAAATCACATCTTTAATCATTAAATTGACAAATATAAAATATTATAACATGTTTTGTCTTAACTATGTTTAGAGTTAATCTTATCTCCTAGCTCAAGTAAGCAAATTATTAGTTAAATAAAATGTGGAATACTAAAATAATTAAATACTATTTTAACTCATCAAATTAGCCCAATAGATAAATCTGAATCCAAAAAATCTAATTTGATAGACAAGGATACCATTAACTCCCAATAGTCTTTATTTGTTTTTAAGAAGCATTTAAACTAGTATCGACACTTAGATTTATAAGTGTCTTTATTTTTCTTAACAATAATCAAATATTAGACTGAGCTAAAACAACTAAAGGGTTGATTATATTTGAGATGAATATTTTCCCAACAAGTTTAATCACATGCACCTACGTCTACGAGAGATAAAATTAAAACCATCTAGTTTAGTAAGTTACATTTAGAACTTAAATTCCCTATTTGTTTAATTTCAAACATCTAAATTTATTTAATTAAAATTTAATAATAATCCATGGATTTCAATTTATAAATATCTCAACCCATTTAGATTCACAATTAAATATAAACTGCATTAAAATTTAATTCATAACATCTCGATATTATTAAGTTTAAAAAAAAAAAATATTAACCTCGTTAATATTTAATTTATGACATCTCAATATTTTTAAATTTAAAAAAAAATAAAAATATTAACCTCATTAATATTTATTTCATAAACATCTCCACCTATATATATATATATATATATATATATATATATATATATATATATATATATATATATATATATATATATATATATATATATATATATATATATATATATATATATATATATATATTCCCTAGGGTATTGCCCATGCAAACCCTAACCCTTTTTTTTATTATAAAATAAGGCCCTCCTTATTTATTTATTTTTAATTTATTTTCATCAACACATTTTTACCCTAGCCCTACCCGAGCTAGGGTTTTCTTTTTTTTTTTCTTGCTTTGATTCAGGACTATGCAGGGTTGAATGGGTGGCGGCCAAGGCAAATGGCGAAGGAAGGCGGTGGAGGGCGGAGTTCTGAGAGGGCGGCGGTGAGTGGCGCGGCCAAGGCTGCCCACTATGCAATGCACAGTGTTCGGCCTGGCCAAGCCACTGTGCACTGCACAGTGCTTGGCCCACCGAACCACTGTGCATTGCACAATGGGTTCGTCTAGGGCCGGCCTCCCCCTGCCCCCCCCACAAATCAAGTTTTATTTATTTTTATTTTTTTAAAAGTTTGTTAATTAAATTTTTTTTTGTTTATTAAAAATATAATAAATTATATATATCTTTTAATATATATTTATATATATATATATTAAATATATATATATAAATAAATATATTTTAATTGCATATTGGATCAAGGTTTTTTTTTTTTTTGTAACTATATAATGATACTGCTATTTTGAAACATTTTTCAATAGATAAGTTATAGTCAACAGATTTAAATCAAAGTATATATTGTTTTTTAATTTCTTAAATGCCAAGCAGCTAAAAATAAAATCAGATAGTTTTCTTAGTCCTTAGATTTATTTCCTACAATTAAATGATTGATAGCATTCCTTAAAAAGTTAATAAACAACTATATAAACAAGATATTCTCTAAATTTAATAGACTATTTAACTCTAGGTTTTATTTTCTGCAAATTAACAGAATAACAGATTTTTCAATAAATCTAAACAACAACTATATAAATGACAGAGTTTAATAAGATGTATTCAGAAACTGCATTATCCTAGATTATTTGAATTAAAATTAGCGACATGCATGAGGAAATAAACTAAACACTTAATTTCAAAGTGACATGCATGCAATTATTAAACTTTTAAGAACAATACAAACGTAATACTCCACATAGATATTTCTTTTTTTTTTTTTTGCAACCAATCCTTAAGGTATATTTAAAACACAATATAGTCAACTCTTACAGTGGACCTCTCATTTCTTTTATATGAGGACCTTAAAACTAATAGTAACATTTCTTTTCGAAAATAAATACAGCATAGCTTCCCTTTATATTACTGCAGCTTAAAAAAAAAGATAATTTTCCATCTCCAAATCTTTTTTTTTTCTATGACAAATAAAACCAGCAACTTCTACGTGTCCTTTTCCTTTCTTCCAATAAGCTGCAAATAATTCATAGGCTATGACCATGTAGTGCTCACCACCCAGCCTAGGCTAACTAGTAGCCACCCCCGAGCTCAGAGAACCAAACCCTAGATAGGTAACACACATGCAAACACAAAAGACAAGGAAAAACACAATCTCAAACACAATCCCAACCTAGGCTACACTGCACCACATTGTGATGTCTTTTCAAGGGTGGTAGTGGACCAAGTACCCTGAGGAGACTGCAAGTATGGTAAAACATATAGCCACCTCATGGCAAACCAAATACGTCAAGTATAACAGCCCCACATTCCTTATGCCCCCAAGGCATTCATGCCTTATTTCCCTCCTTGTGACCCCCAATGCATAAACAAGCCATACAACAAGGGTCATATAAAATCCCTTGTCATCACTCTCATAACAAGAGCCTCTCACTCAAGGGCTATCACTTCTCCCACCCACAAGACCATCCTCTCTCCCAAGAGTAGGAGGCCTTGATTACTCCCAAAACACATAAATTGCATAGGCACAAAACACCAAATAAAATTCCAAGGAATACATGCAAGGAAAACTAGCCTTTAACACTAACAAATCTTTTAATATAACATGCAATGAGAAAACATTACAAGGAAAGTAGAACCAACCTTAAACTGCCCAAAGGTAGTCTAGTTTTGTTGAGGATGAGTAGCCCAATTCCATAAGTCTTTCCTTTCTACACTTAGCCAAATTCTTAATTCCCCAAATCTATCTTTTTCCCTTTCAAAATTCTTTTGTCTCCAAAAATGGAGAGTGGGTGATTACCCACTAATTTTCTAATTCTTGCTTAAGAAGCCCTTTGTGAGAGTTCTCACAAGTTTCTAAAAACTGAAAAGGAAGGTAAGGTAAAATGGGAAAGGGAACTCTCCTTCGAAAAGGAAGGTTTACAACTTAGTTCAAGCCTTCTAATTTCAATTTCCACACAACTTAGAAAAGTCACTTTTTTGGTTGTTTAAAAGGTCACATGGGAGTAGAAACTTGCCTAAAATTACCCCTAACCCTTAGGTATACCTTATGGGCTTTAGGAACCCTATTAAACTACCCCAAGGTGTCCATTTAACCCCTTTTTAACCCCTCTAAAGTTTATTTTCGGGTCAAACCTATGTTGACCATCCCAAAGATTCTTTACCCAAGTTATTTATGGAATCATATTAAATTAATTGAAAAAGCTATAGTTAAACAATTCCCTCCAAGAGACAAATTTAAAAACTCAACATAAATCCACACATATGTCAAGTGACACAAAGAAAATACTTTTACAAAATTATACATGAAATCGTGTCTCTCGTTGGATTTCAATAAATCAATTAAATAACATTTAACACACATGCATCATTTACTATTATGAATAAAATATGACACAAACGGGGTGTTGTCTCTCGAAATAGACAAACCCTGGTTTTACGAATATACATAGGTCTAGGTTTGGCTCTCCGTAATATTTCCATGGTCACATGGATAAATTCCTGGGCATCTCAATTGCACATTAGTAACTTCAAATAACCTCATATAATATAAAACACATGAATAATAGTACACATCAAACGCTCTGCATACGGTATATACATATAAAACAATTCAATACATCTTACATCCCAATAACTCCAAATATGCAATTATCATAATTCTCCTAATTTTGATCCATACATAAAACATACATCCTGATTCTATCATCATAATAAAGTCCTGAAATTCCAATAATGACATATATCATCGCAAATCTATCCTATTCTAGAATTCATATAGAGATCTATATCATAATGAATATAAATGAAGCATCAACATACATCAATGTTATCCCAAATCATGGAATCATATAAGTTCTAAATCAAAATGCATAAAATAAAGTATCCAAAAATAGTCTCAACATATAAGATCACTAAAAAGCTGGAATGAGATGGGGTGGGGCCTCACATTTCAAGAGATTACCATACTATATCACCTCCATCTCCTACATCATAACGCCTATCCAAAACATAACCAAAGAACTGCACATATTGATTGCATATAACTCCAAGAACCAATGTTCCTTTGAAACCACGTTCCTTTCTCCCCCTTTTGACATGAGGGACAAAAAAAGCCTTTGATGAAAAAAAGAATGAAAAGAAAAAGATAGAAAAGCAATATATACAACTACAAAAATGCTAGAACTTGAATATCGCAGAAGAACCTTTAGTTGCTCTTCTTCAAAAAGATGAACTTGTATTTCTCCTTTAGATCTAGAAGAAGAACTTCCCAAGAATGCATGGCTAGTTTAATGCTAACTGAAAGGGTTCTAAACTCTACCAATAGATCAACTACATGGGAAAAAATATCCAGAGAAGATGGGTTCTACCCATACTCAACTGCATTCCCAAGCATGTTGAAAAATGCTCCAATTTAGCCTCAACAATCTCCTTAACTTTCTAGAACATGTTCACAAAGTCTTGTTTTTGCCTCTGCAATAATAAGAGTTTAGCTTGAAGATAATTGATTCTTTTCCTGTACTCACCATCCTTGTCATTTAGAAAATTAAAAGACTTGCCTAGATTTGTTAAGATCATCCTCAATAGCTTCAATCTTTCTTTTGTGCTTCATTGTAGCTATAAGCCAAGACATACAATACCTATAGACTCTTCTAGCACTGCAGATATTGTTGCCAACAATAGTGAATGAAAACTTGGGGGGGGGGGGTGAATCAATTTTCACGAGATTATCAAACTTAACCTCAAATGCAAATTTGATAAATTGCAGTAACAAGAAAGATAAGCAAATTGATAGCACAATACATAATACCAAGATTTTAATGTGGAAAACCCAGTTAAGGGAAAAACCACAATGGGAACCTACCCACAATAATATAATACAAACAAAAAATTTGAATTCACTCATGCTCGAGGTTAAACAAACTTTTCAATCACTCATTTGAATGTTTATCTTGAACCTACAATTTTTCCATGATTTTCATGCCTAGAATCTCCTCCCCTTCTGATTTGCTTGTGCCAACCTTCCCCTTTTGATTATGGGGTCTACATTTGATTGGACACTATCCTTTATGTATGTCTTTCATATGATAGCTATTCAAGTTGCGAGGAGATGTCCCTCTACTCAGGACTCATTGAAACTCCTTCATTTATGTTGCTGAGTGTCGAGCTGACATCTCAAACATCCCAAAGGTTGGTACACAATGTGCATCTTCTTTTTACTCAAGGCTCGCTAAAGTCGAAAAACCACTCTTGCCCAGTTCCGAGTGGTCCCACCTCAGCACTTTGACAACTTACCTATACTCGGCACTCACTCGAATTAAAAGGAAAAACTTTTTGGGGACCAATCTTTGGGTTTACGTAGGACAACTTAGGACTTGACCAAGCTAAGAAGAAGCCCTAACTGAGCACTGAGTTTCATCTCAAGGTACTTCCATGTCATGATATTTAAAAACCTCATCATCCTTTTAGAAAGATGTTGATTCCTTGACATATTATTGGTTGATCCTTATAGGAAAGGGATTTGGGGCCAGTTTCTAAATGATACTTGCCCCTCCAAATTATAAATTATCCTACCAATGACCGGGATACCAATTGAACAAAAAAAAAGGACATACCCACCAAATCTGATTTAAAATTTTATTGGAGTTTGGATATTCTTCAATGGGATCAAAATTCAAGGCTAACAAGTATCATTTTGTCAGAGATATGATCGAAGATGGTAGGATGAAGTTGGTTAAGATAGAGACTTTGATGAATTTTGCAAGATGAAGTCTGTGGGCCTCATGGCCCCTATAAATTAACATAGTGTATATACTCCCTTTTCTCTTGCAAGGTTTTCGACAAGTGGGAGAATGTTAGGAAAATGGTGTCTCAATATTACATTTACATGAGGTTACTATTTATAGTAATTTTAATTTGAGGATTAAATGGTGCAAAATTTTCTCAAAAGCTTTGGATTATCCACATAAGCATGCAGGTAAATTTTAATCATAAGATCATAACTAGTTTTGTAGATATTAAAGTTTCCATTTTTGAAGGGTGTGATGAAAGGTTTAAATTTAATTTTTCGGACTTTTGAGGCTCCAATCTTGGAAAATTGGGCATAACTGGCATAGTGGGATATGAGGTGTTAGAGAACTTTTCAAGCTTTGTGACACTTCAAATGGTTCATCAATCAAACACACGTTTCACAATTTATGGCCTTTGAAAGTTTGGACTCTTGAAATAGGAAAATATAAAATGCATCGAACACATAAATGAGTTTGAAAAGGAAGGAACACATGTTGATATGTGTTTTGACACATCATAGGGCATTTAGATTGGAGATAAGGTCAGCTATACTTTATTGGGCGGTTTTAGCCCATGGTTTTGTAATATTGTTTGTCAAATTTATTGTATTGTATCTCTTATATATGAGGTATGTGAGATAAAGGTTGTGTGCAAGATTCTGATAGCTATTGAGTTACCTCTGAATCTCTAATTGGTGGTACTCATGTGAAGAGATTTCTCTACAATTATATTATAATATGTAATTGATTTTTGAATAATATATTAGGCAGCTTTTGGAGTGTGGGTTTTTTCTCCCGAAAGGTTTTTTCCCCAAGTAAAACACTGAGTTGTGGTATGCATGCTATAATGTCTATTTTTGTTAAGTTTATGTAACATTGTAACAATCTATAAAAAAAATTGCATCACCCTCCTCTCAAGGTTACTATAGAAATTTTTTCTACTACTTAACTTCTTTACATTTTCAGTAGTACCAAAGGAAGTAGGTCGGCTTCCAATTCTTTCTTTTCCTCTTTTATTTCCTCATCCTCTTTACTTTCTTTATCCTTTTTAGAATTCTCTATTTCACCTTCATGTTTTTCTTCTACATCTTTTTGCTCTTCTTTATCCTATTTTTCAATTTCAATTTCTTTATCGTCACCAGTTTTATGTTCCTTACTTTAATGTTTTTCTTCTGTAGGATTATCAAGGGCAATTATCATGTCAATCTACTCATCATTTGTCATAACATATGAGTTTTTCAAAGGAGGAAGGGGTTTCTCATCTGTAATAGTATCCTTAGTTGCAAATATATCTTGACAATGGCATCAATATCATCATCCCTTTTTGACAACATTTCAATTTTTTCTACCATATTCTGTAGAGCTTCAACTATCTCTCTGTAGCTTCTCAAAAACTTCCTTATCTCTATGCATTAGAATATCTTATCTTCATTTTTATCTAAATTCATTTGAGTAAACTTATTTTTGTTGGAATCAAGGATCACTGAGAGGGGGAGGGGGGGTGAATCAATGATCTACCAGCTAGTAGATTTTTAAACTTAACTTTAAACCACCAAAAGAAAATACTTGAAACTGAAATGCAAAAACATAGAACAAACAACCACAAGATCATAACACCAGTATTTTTAAGTGGAAACCCAAATGGGAAAAACCACGGTTGGATTTGAACCCACAATATTATTCCACTATGGCTAGTAGAAAAGCAATATTACAAAATGGGAATGCACATGCAGTCAGGCACACTTCCTAGAGCTCACTACTCAATTATAATAACCTGGAAGGATACAACCCTTAGGGAAGTCTCACTAACTTACAAGATAGTTATAGTGATGAATTACAATGAATGAACTCTGAAATAGCATCTATAATGCTTGGATGAGTTTTGGTTGAGTGCCAAATATACCGACTGACTCCCTTCTACTGATCTACTTGGTTCTGCCATGTTCTCTATCTTAATCAGCTACCAGATCAAGAATGTGCATGTGAAACTACACCAAAATGGATTCTCGCTCACATACAATTGTATCATTCACCAAAAATATCATCGACACCAAATTCATATATTAGCAAGCACAAAATAGGTCATACATCATGATGACATGCAAGTATAATGTGCACTCACATTTTGACTTTAACAGATCACTAGAGATAAATGTGGATCACAAAATAATGTGTCTAAGTTAGCCCAATCATCCCAAACATGATTCAATGCACCACAATCACTAGAAAGCTTCCAGACCCAAAAATGTTCTTTTCTTCCTGAAATACCGGTTAATCAGCTACCGGTTAACCCCTACTTCCGGATAAGAATAATTATGATCACCAGATTGAATCTCCATGAAGATTTTTCATCAATGACAACCCTAAACAAATATTCAGCCATTGGAAACCACCAGAAACCACTAGATGAGTGTCAATTACCAACACTCGTGAAAAATGGCTAAGTGTTGAGCATTGTACACCAGTTCAAAAGAATCAAAATAATTTCTAAGGCTCCCCTGTAGAAAAATAATTCCACTCTCCTATACATTTTTCACCTTATCTCTCCCCCTTTGACAACAATGCCAAAGATGGGGTGTTGTCCAAACTTTATATACAAAGATATTAACCAAACAAATTTACAAATACTTTATGATGTCAGCATAAATAGTCTTAAAAAATTCTAGGTGAGTATCCCACCTACTCTTCAAGTTATCCAAAAATATGATAAATGCACTAAATATAGTAGCACAAATTTCTAATTCCCTTAGGTCAGATGGCACAGGCTAGGCCATTTCCTTCATACAACATGCCTTGTTACTCAACATGATGTCCAAGTAGGGGGCAATTAGTTTCTAGAGTTCACCAATTTTTCTCAAAATTTTATCGTTGTCTGCTTGGAGACTTGAGATCTGATCATTTAAAGCTATAACCTTCCCTTCAACACTTTTGGTTAAAGTTACATTAGGATTAAAGGAGTGTGAAATGGTATCAAGCTTGCCCTAACATACACCTATCTGCTTGTCTATATCTACAGTGAATTTAGGGAGGCAAGATTTGTATAATTTACCTCCTTCTGACAATGTGTGAGAAATAATCTACAATCTCTTATTTAGTATCTCTTTGTCATCCTCAATCATCTTCTAGATTTTTTGTATCCTAACATCCTTAGATTTATCCAAAAATTCCTAAGTAGCAAACTTCTCTAAAGAATCAAAACTGGTATTTACACTGTTAATTAATTTCAATAATTTACTGGAGGAGCTATTGTTAGAATATAACTATACATCTAGAGCTACCTTCTACAAAACATCTATCGACAACAAAATTAGCTTCTTATCTTCAGATTCAGACTTTACCAAATCTTGGCTATCCTGAGCTTGGACAATAGCTGAGAGCATGAACTTTTCAACATGAGACATCTGTCCAAGGTTCGGTGATCCATCTAGATTTATAAGAATATGAGGTGGGGTCCCTCTAACCAAAGGAGTGAAAATTGTCAAATCAGCTACACCTTTTCCCTTGTCAAACTCTCCAACCTTTACCTCTTCAGTCTCAACATCCTTCTCCTTTTCACCATCCCCTTTATCTTTTGCACTGTTGTTGCCACTTGGTGCAATATCAACTTGTTGGCTCTTAGGGGCTGCAAAGCTATCCACCACCAGAGGAGTATCATCAGTCTCAACATCAAGTGTGGTGTTATTCTGATCTTCTGGATGATCCTTAGTTTGAGTTTCATCCTTCTGACCCTCTGAAACACCTTGTTTTTCTTCCGGCTGAGAGGACTTAAATGCATCCTTGTATAGGGAATCATGTTGAATGATATTTCTCCATATAAACTCTATCTCTTTCCTCACCTCTTCCACATTACCAATCATTAGCATATTCATCCTATTCTTACTTCAAAATTATTTCTTATTTTCCTCCACAATCAATCTCTTGGCTTCATCAAGAGTGATACAGGTATAGACATTTATTAGCTCTCTCTCCTTCATCTCCTTGTCAATATTACTTGTTGTCATTCTCCTTGCATCTATAAGACTATACAAGTCCTTAAGAATGGTCTTCTCGAATTCAATTAATGTCTTACTAAAATTGTGTAAATATAATACAACTGCTTCCTCAATCTTTCTTTGAACACCCTCATCTAAATTCTCATAACAAGCTCAAATATTCTTCAAGTTTTCATCAACTATTTGTTAGGATAATTGGTGAACAACTGAGAGGGGGGGGGGGTGAATTAGTTGTTAATAGCTTATATCAATTAATCCACTTAATAACCTTCAACCAGATCATATAAACATTAAGTACCTAAATAGTAGAAATAGATATTGGCAAGCAATAAAACTTAACAATGAAAGAGATAATCAACACAATGCAACCATACCACATAACACCATGATTTATACGTGGAAAACCTAGAAAGGGAAAAACCATGGTGGGAAGCCTACCCATAGTCAGATGATACTTCTAAAGAAAGTATGTGATACAATGAGAGGCATACACATGCAAGAAGGCACATTGCCTAGAGCGTACTGCTCATAACAAAAAAGTTTCATTGACTACAAAGAGGTAATAACCCTCTCAATATAAATGGACAACAATCCAGAATAATGGACTACCCGAGATAGAATCTACCATGCTTGATTACAGTCCTAGTTAAGCTCAATACCAGAGGCCTTTGACCTCTTCCTTAATCCCAATTCGTTCACCTATGATTGAGAAAATCTCCTTTGCATATGATATTGCATTCCAAGACCACGACACACTTTCTATAATGAGATCTTACATCATTTTATACCAACCCTAAGGCCTAAACCATTTAGGTCGGCCACCTAAGAGATATTACAATAAGATCATTACATAAATCTATATCATCTTAAGACCAAAACAACAATAGCCAATCCATAGAACATCCCAAAACATCCTGGTAACATGTAGAGAACAAGTTAACATGATACTAGTCCATAACCTAAATAGGCACCAGACCAAATATGGGTCCACCACACCAAAGCAATGTTTTCACTCAGTTGAGGCACGATCAAAGAACATCTTCAGCATCTTGAAATCCATCTAGAAGTTGCACCAACACCACTTATGCATCTTGTCAAGATTTCTCAGTGAAAGCTCTATCGGTTAAACCTTGAACTAATGCCGATATGGGTTTACAAGAGTGTATGAGAGCATCTGATTATCAATTCAATACCAACTGACCAAAAAATGCTCGAGGAACAAGTAACACATAAAATCAAACATACTCCATTGATCCAAACATGTCGGAAGTGTCCAATAGATAGTCTCTTCTACCGGTAACACTAGATCTTCTATTGGTAACCAAAACCTGTCTGTCAGTAACCAACCATAATAGCTAGTGTTGACATCAATGACAAAACATCAATGCAACACATAACCAATTCATCCATAATACCAAAAATCTCCCCATTTGGCATTGATGGCAACACTAGATGTGAAAAAAATCTAAGTACCAAGAAATGTCAAACAAGTCTCCCCTGTGGAAGACAACCAACAATCTCTTGAACATCAGCAACTCTCCCCTTGTGAATAATATCTATGTAAAGTTTTGAATTTCTTTTTCACATCACTATCTCTCCCCCTTTGACATCAATGCTAGAAATCTGACAAAAATATCAAAGCAAGAATATAAACCTTTGAATCTCAAATCTGACTACTCCCCCTGAGTAATAGCAACACTCATCAGTGCCAGAATGAATAATATCTTTGATAATGCATGTCGGACTGATGACAAAATGCATCAATCAAGTCTCTACTAGAGGGGCAAAGACCCCTAATCTATCTCTCGAATACTCAAATGATTTCTTAGAGAGTGGTTTAGTGAATATATCTGCAATCTATTTTTTAGTGTTCACATTAACCAATTTGACTTCCTTTCCTTCTACCTTGTCTTTCAAAAAGTTATACTTTATTGATATATGCTTAGTCTTAGATTGAAATACTAGATTCTTCGACATGTCAATAGCTACAGAGTTATCACAGTGGATAACTACCGGTTCACTATAATTTACCTTGATATCCTTCAACATTTACTTCATCCACAAGACTTGAGTGCAATTGGTTGTTGCTGCAATATATTCACCTTCTGCAATAGATAGAGAAATGTATGACTATTTTTTTGCTGATCCATGAAACTAGTTTCTTTCCAAGAAAGAAAGCTCCATCAGAAGTGCTCTTCTTATCATTAGTATCTCCTGCCCAATTTGAATCAGTATATGCACATAAAGTGAAATCATCATCTCTAGAATACCATAAGCCATATTCTATTGTTCCTTGCAAATACCAAAATATCCTCTTTACTGCACATTCATGATTTTCTTTAGGATTACTTTGATATCTTGAAACAATACTTACTACATTCATAATATCTGGTCTTATTTGAGTTAGATATAACACTAGTACATTCGGGTCAAAATTTTGATGGCAATTCATCGTCATTCCGACGCAATTTCATCACAATACCGACAAAAATAGCTGTCAAAAAAATTTTGTCAGAAGTTCCGACTATCCTTTTGGTCATCGCAATTCTGATATCCTCTCAAACCTTTCTGATGGCCGCCATGGATGGTCATACCCAGAAAGAATACAATCGCGATCTCGGCCTATCGTTGGAATTCCGACATCAAAGGGTAAAAATTCCGACGAGGATGTTGTGCATCCGACGACACTCCTCTATTGGAATTTTTACCCTTTGATGTTGGAATTCCGACGGTAGGCCAATTTTTTGGAAAAAAAAAATTATAGAAAAAGATTTCTTTACTATCTCTCTTCTCTATCCCTCTCTACTATCTCTCTTCTCTCTCCCCTATCTAGGTCTCTTTCTCCATCCCTCTCTTCTTCTCTCCCTCTCTACTTCTCTTTCTCTACCCTCTCCAGGTCATTATCTCTTCCTCTCACCCTCTCTCATCAAAAGAGAAATAAAAACTTGCATGGCCTTATAATTCATGAGTTGAAGTTTGAGTTTAACATTTTGGAGGTAATTTTCTTAGACTATTCAATGCCCATTCTAACTAAGGTCAATCAAAATTCAAGATAAACCTATGGTAAAGACTCCACTTTTGATGGGAGAAAACCCTAGTATTTAGTTTGGTAAGCTCTAGTCGAAGGTGTAGTATGACAGCCACGTAGAAGGAGAACCATGACATGTTGCAAAATTAGAAGGGAAATTCTAACAAAGAGTAGCTACATGTCTGGAACATTCAAAGCATTTCATGTATGGGCTAGCTATCTTCTTTACTCTAGTCTAGGATTTCACATTTTTGAGAAAGCATGATTTTTATGGATGGTTTGTTTGTTTCAAATGAAGTATAGTCCAGCCTCCACCAAAATAACAATGACAGTAAGGACTAGTAGAGTAGTCTATTAGAAGGTTTAGACATTGATAATAGTGTCTAGGTTTTCCCCAATTCTTGAATAGCATTAATAGATAATCATAATTATAGCAAGGAATAGATTACTTAAAGCTTGTAATGAAGAAGGGTTTTGAATTAAAAAGACAAGATAAGAGTTTTTTTATTGTTCAAAACACAAAGACAATCACAACAGAAAATTACAAGTTATAGGGTTAAATTGAGTAGGTTTGATTGATTATTGAAGAATATATTGTGTTTCTCTATCAATAAATAAGAGGTCTCAAGAAGCTAAAGACAATGAAAACTAATTGATGAGAAACCTTTTGACTATCAAGAAGTGATTGCCTCAGATGAAAGTAGTGATAAATGTCACTATCAACAAAAGAACAACCAATAAATGATAAATTTGTAGTGAGATCATAGTGCCTAAATCAGTCTAAAAGCTTATAAGGATCATAACCAAGCCATATAAGCTTCAAGAACAATTTGAGAGCATCAAAGACATCTACTAGACATTAGAAATTGTCAAATCAATGACACATAGCAGCTTCATTATAGTCTTATGTTGTATTAAATAGCAAAAGCCAAGTCTAAGATAGTGTTAGAAGGTGTGTGAGAGTCTTCAACATGGATAACTGATAGGTATAACACTAAGAGCAGCAATATATGAGATTTGATGAATGATAGTGGCCAAAATCATAGTATTTCCATAGCCCATGAAGTTCTAGAAGATGTGCAAGGGTAGTTCATAGTGCAAGGTCATAGGTATTTAGTGTCATAATTATTTTCTTCACCCCTAGATCTTGATGAAAGATAAAAGGATGCCATGACACAAAGTGAAAAGTCTATAGCATTGATAAATAGGTTAGCATTATTTCATATGCATACAAGACATCATGAAGCAAATTTGACAATAATAAAGTTGCAGCAGCCATCAACTCAAGCATAATGAAGGTATGGACACTGAGCATGCAAAAATATAATTGATAACAGTGGTGAAATTATTAATGTTGTATCACAATTTGATATCAAACTATCTATGAAGATGGTTGTTGAAAGGTTTAGTGTTGGTTTTAAAGGTGAAAACATTGCATGAGGTCTATCACCATAAAGGAAATACAAAGCTACAAATAAGACAGTGACCATTCAAAGATAAAGCTACAAAGAACTATCAAAGAAAACACAATCCAATGAAGAATCAAGAGACAACAGGCCTAAGTGTAGTCTCAGATATTTGAAAATGTCATTATGGATAGTTAAGAAAAATACATGCATTCATGATAATTGCACTCAACAAAAGAGAAGGGTTTGTATTCATCAAAGATTAGTTGAAACACTTGTGAGAGAGAGATCAATATCCATCAAGCCATAAATAAGATAATCACCATTACAAAGCATGATGAGTCAAAAAGGCAATCAAGAATTATCAGTTCAAAGGATCAATAGGTGAATCTTCTCTTGTTGATAATCTCTAGTGATGGTGTATAGGATCCCTATTCCAATCTCAATGTGCCAAAGCTTGATGAGAAGTCATGGATTAGAAGTTACAAATGCCTTAAACAGTTTTATAATAAGAGAAGCCATATAGTCAAATCAAGACTCAAATCCACAATGGTAAGATACAAACAACGATGATAGTCAAGGAGTCATTCATTGTAGGGTTTTCATAAAATTTTAGAATATGGTATGAGCAGTCCAAATAATTATGACACTTCACTGAAAGGAGTAGCATATTAGTCCTTATTGGTATCAAATTATACAAATGACAACTAGGGATGAAGCTATAGGAGACAATCACTATCTTAGTTTAAGACCCTAGAACAATATAGCCCCAATGGAGAAAGCAAAAATCAAAACATAGGAGAACTCCTAGAATCCCACTAAAATCTTATTTGCAGTCGCAGAGTTGTAAGATCAAAAGCATATAATGGTAAAGATGACCTAGGGTTCTCTTTTTATTATTCAGACAATATTATGTGAATATGATAGTTTAGCAGTCCTCGAATGCATGTGAGTAGTCCCAATGAAGAAACAATACCATCAGGGTATTAGAATAATTTTTGAAACCTGCAATCATGTTAGACAAGTATTGAAAGTATAATTCATAGAGCAACCATTTCAACTAGGTTTAGATAGCATATATTCATAACTATTTCAATTTTATGTGAACTACACAATATCTATAATGCATAAGTGGAGTTAAAACATAATAGGGCTTGGATGAGAAACATGATAGGGCACCCGAAGCTGTCCACATGCTAAGCTCAAGAGCAGATATACCATCCCTCTTGGCCCCATGTGGCAGTCCGCCATCCATATGACGTGGTGTCCTTAGTGGGTAAACTTGTACCTGCCCTCCCTATCCATGCTACCTTATCCACCCTTCTATGATTGAGACTCCTTTAATCACAATGGTAGAGGTAGATGGGGAAACCACAATTAAATTATGTAGGATCTCCTACCCTATCTCGTTGAATTCATTCCTACACCAAGTGACTATGAACAAAAGCGTAGATATTTAACAACAAAGACATGGTCCATGGACTAGTGATCCTCCTCTTGATACTCCATCTACAAATGAGAAAATCTCTTGTACACATTGCTACTTTAGACTTAAAAGTTGCTTCTTCTAGAATTTTCCATGATTCTTTGCAATAGGATTATATGTCTTCTAGATTCACCCCACTAGGACACATTCATATCAAGCATCTTTACTTTTTTGAAAAGTAGACCACATTTCAGATCTAGATGACACCATAATGAATTTGATTTCCTCTTGCAAGATATTCCTCCATCATGTATTGCTTCATCAAAGTTCAAATTTGCATCTTCAAGGGCTCTCAATGATTCTCTATATAGGATTCTTCGTGTCTATGAGATCCACTTCATTGGGAGGCCTACTTAAACATTTCACATATGTTTGTGGACTCTCACCTTTCAAACATTTCACATCTTATAATTGAGCTTCACTTTGTTTCAAGAATAGTTTAATATTCTCTACTTAATAAGGCCAACCACGTGAAGGTGGAAGCTCATTTGGCCCCTCCCCCCCCCCCCCCCCCACCTAACATCACTCTAAATTCCCCATTAACATCAAACTTTCATTCATTCTTTCATCCATTATTAAAATATAACATTCATTCATTATCACATAACGTTCATTAACACATAAAATTCATTAGCTTTCATTAAAATGCAACATTCATCAATAATCATCAACACATATCATTCATGAACATTCATTAGTGCATAATTACATTCATTACACATAAAAATCAGTCATTATCAAATAAGGTAGATTACAATCATTTCTTTCTTTGTTTTTTCTTTGAAGCTATGAAAAGACTAAGTGGAACATCGATTTCTTCATCATTTCCCCCATCTGTGGATGTTATGACCTCTTCTCGTGCTCTTGATGTATGCCTAGTCCTATACAAAGGACGAGGATACTGAACCAAAGGGGGGTCCTCTACAATAACAAAGAATTGGGTTAAATTCAATACATTTTTTTATTATTGTTACAAGTATTTCATTAATTTAAAGAACACAACCATTACACTCTTTACTTGATGGGGCCACATCATCTTCCACATCATTTTGTCTAGCCTCAACCTCAACATGCTAAGCACCCTCTAGATCCTCTGGAGTTGAAATATGAAACATTACATTAATCAATACACCAATTGCAATTAAATTTTCTTAAAGGAATAATAGTGGTCCTCTTTACCTGATTGGGGAACATCATGTTCCTGATGTTGTCTACCCGGATCATGCTCCACTTGGTCACCACCGACTACATGCTCTTAAATATTAACAATAAAGGTTACATTAATTACTACACTAATTTTCAATTTAAGATGTTTAATTGTATTAATAATTACATAAAAAAAATTGAATAGAAAATGAATACCTCCACTACTAGGATGCACATCCAGAACTTCATGTACAGGTTCTGTTCCACGATTATCATGCTGCATTCCAATGTCACGCACAGTGTTATCATTGCTTGCTTATTTACAAAAAATATAGTCACTTTATGTTGAAACTTAACATTAAATATATTATTGGTTAAGTATTCAATTTGAAATAATTTTCATTTAGCTTAATTACCATTGTGATAGATGCATCAGAATCTCATGTTTGCCCACTCAATTCTCATAGCCGTTCAGCCACGGCTATATAGCCTTGCTGGTAGCCAATTCTCTTGTCATCTTCCATGGGCGCTCTATTGAATTTAGAGCCCTTCATTTTTGCTTAGTATTGTGAATTTTGCTTGTATTGTTTGATAAAAAAAAAATTGTTTACAATTTATAAATATTTTGATGTGATACTTAATTTACTGATTCTTACAATTCATGCGACAAGTTTCATATAACCACCAGAGCCGATTCTGTGTTAGCCCTGGGGCATCATGTATTGTCCATACAAGAATTGCATGGAATTGAAATTGTCTTTGTCCTATTGGTCTAGAGATGTCATACATGGTCACACCATTCCATAAGTCCAGCAACTCGTTGATAAGAGGCTCAATATATACATTCATATCTTTAACTTGGTACTTGCCTAGTGGAATGAACAAAAACATTACATAATTATTATGACCATTTTACTGTAATATTTATAATTAAATGTAGATGACTATTAAATGATAAAATACCTGGAACAATCATTGCCAACATTATGTGCTCCCTCTTTATTGACATCCATGGAGGAATATTATTGTTGATAACAAAAATAGGCCACACCGAGTAAACAGATCTCAATTCTCCAAATGAATTGACACCGTCCACTGCCAATGAAAGCCTGAGATTATGAGGTTCTTCTTTAAAGTGTGGCCACTTTTCCTCTATGTCCATAAATGTTGAACCATCTGCAGGCATTCAAAGAATGTCATCTCGACTTCTATTGTGTGCATGGTAATCCATAAATTGTGCCAAGCTAGTGCACCTGAATAATCGTTGTATACGTGGAATAATGGGAATATAATGAAGAACCTTGCGAGGAACCTTTTTTGTTATTTGATCTGTTCGATATCTACTAATATGACATTCAGGGCATTCTGTTCCAAATTCATGTTGTTTATGATATATAATATGATCATTGGGACAAGCATCTATTGTTTGATACTACATTCCAATATCTTTCATAATGGTGGATAATTCTCGGTATGAGCGAGGTAGAATATTTGATGGTGGTAAGAAAAACTCACCTATCAATCTACAGCAAAAAAAAAAGTTTGAGGTGTTAATATAAAGAATATTAATGGTACATGATTCACCATTTATCAACTATAATGACATGTGTGACACACCTTAACATACATGAGATTGTTATGTTGGATAAACCATTCATAACCTTCAAGTTCACCAACAACAATATAGTAGAGAGAATAGTTGTTTGGGAGCCTTTGTAAAGGGGCTCATATGCCTTCTCAAGAAGAGGTAAATCATGAACATCAAGGTCATCCTAATCATCATGATCAGTTGTGCTAGTACTAAATGTGACATGGATCAATGTATTTGTACCATCATCTTCAATTGTGTTTTCTAGTGCATGATCGTCATCTTCCATGGGATCATTATCTTCAGCTTTGATATTCACACCTCCATGTTCCTCCACTTCGAAAACCATATTCTTAGGGTTTTGTTGATCCATACCATTTGCTCTAGGGTGCTCCATCTATATAAAATTGATATACATAAATAAACCATGATCATTATCTCATTATCAAGTGATTTCTCATGTATATAAATTGTTAAAACGATATAATGAACAACTTACCAGTGGATGATAATCATGTCCCCCTTCAATGTGACCATGTTGCCTACAATGTTTCTTAGTTGTTTTGATTAGAAGTATTCTAGTCTTTAAGCCCTTACAAATTTTGCAGGGACAATAACATTTCCCATCACCTTTTCTTTTCAAGTTAGACCATAATCTAGCAGTTGTCTCCTTATTTTGTTCTTCGCTGATATTATCTGACATGGTCTTTCTTCACAAGCAAAAAATCAGGCTATGGAAACTTCAGTACAAAAGCTTCACAAAAATTGCAAATCCAACCAAAACCATTGAACTTAATAGAGAATGTATTTAATTTAGTTGATTGTGTGAATTTCTAAGCATTGTGTTTGCAAATTCTTACTAAAAGTTTGCCTATTGCAGACTTTTTGAGAGACATTTTTGAGTATTCTAAGCAAAGCATTTATTTTAACATACACTTATTCATTCACATTGCAGGGATAACAATACAAGGCTCACATATTGGTCTAAAAGGATGCCATGGTCTCACAAAGTAACCAAGAACCATATGAAATGATGGTCTTGAATCCACACACAACTAGGGAGGATCCATATGATTATGTATGACTTACCCCTTGTTTGTTTAATGGGATTAGCTAGCTCCAAGACATAGCCGTCAATAATCACTAAGAATGTACAAGTGGATTGTAGCTACCCATACAACAAACACTTACCCCTATCTTCAAATTTTCCCAATGTTTGATTCCTTATATACACTCATCCAAGGTTAACTATGTCGATCTTGGTGAGGAATCACATCACAACAAAGAAGGCAACATTTAAAAATAGCAAGAGTTTCACTAAACTACCAAAGATCATAAATATTGAAAGAAAGAAAAAATAGTAACAATAATAAGTCAAATAAATGTGTTCAATTCCAATAGAAAATCAAACATAGCCACAATAACTACACAATAGAGAAAAATCACAATAGTGATTAAACTAATTCAAACAAGATAAAATAAAATTGTTGGCCCATGCAACAAAGATGAGAGATCATCAATAATTGAAGGAAACTTCACAATCCTTAAAAGTGCACATTACATTACTATACGACTAGAAATTGTGGCTAAATAGAGTGAAGATTCATCATGACTCCAATAATAGTCCCTCATGTGTGCATTTGTGGCATGAACACAAAAACTCCCACATGGCATGGCCATGTACCTAATGGAGAAGACATGCCTAGGCTACATGCCCAAAAAACATGACTATAATAATAGTCCCTCATGCATGCATTTGTGGCCTACACACTACAAATCCTAACATATCATGGCAATACACCTCATAGAGAAGACACACCTAGGGCCACATTGCACATAGCAATGTGCCTCACAAAGAAGACATGCATAGGGCACATGCCACATAGCAATGTGTCTTATGGAAAAATGTGCATGCATGTCACACACCAAAGCTATATGTATACATCATGAAGCACATTCATATGTTATCAAACACAACCTATTGTATCTAACATGAGTTCATCTCTACATGTGTGCAAATCTTCCAACACTAATCGCCACTAAGAAGGAATAATATAAAATGCATCTTCAAATATTTGTGTGTGTGTGTGGAATTATGTATTTGAACCCAAATCACTACCATCAACAACATGTAACCATCACCTACACTATGCCAAAACATAAGTATGGTGTGGCATCATATCTATTTGCATAATGTCAAAACACATGCAAACACGAAAATCATCATAGCATGACAAAAATCAATCTCCACATGTTGGAATAAAGATATAAATAAGATAACAGGGTAAGAGGAAACCCGTACCAAGAACCACATACCAACTATCGGCAATACCATCAAGATAAATGTAGGATAGGGTACCACTATGAGCCATCCAATGGTCCATTCTATGAGGAGAACTAGGGGATACTATCTTTGAAAGGTGTGGTCAATAGAGATAATCCCTACCAATGCCACAATATGTCACCATGGCTTCTTGAGTTTTCCATTCTTCTACTTAACACCACATTTATTGAGTTCCTCAATAGCAAGGTTGGTTCTCAATAGGATGCACAAACATGTAAACACACAAGCATGGTTTAATCATACTTGTACAACAATACAAATTCATTTTTTTAGTTAATTATTTAGTGTAAAAATAACTCCATTACATAACATAGGGCAATAATCACCATAAGTTTTCAAATAAACTGCCCAAACATCAATTGGAGTTACCCTTTCTAAGGTACAAACATAATTTATTTATAACTTCAAAATTAAAATAATCACAATACATCCAAATAAGTTCAATAGTGCATGGAAATAGACAACATGATCCATAATTAAACCCATAAATTACCCTAATTGGATATGCTAATAAAATGGTGTCTCAAATAATAGAGATTATGTTGGACCTATAATAGAGATCTAGACTTGGTTTCATCATACTTGTATCCAAATACACCATCCATAGATAGGTACTTAGTACCACAATCTCATGGGTACCCTTTTAGCTGAATTTACCCTATATTTAGGTGAATCTACCCTTGTATCATTCCTTGATCTAGTATGTCATTCCACCAATCAATAATTTTTCCATATTCTTGGGAGAATACACTATCCCTTAGGTGAATATGCCATATCCTTAAATGAATCCTCCTTGTCATCATCCTAAGTCCTCTTTTTGTTAAGTCTTATCCCTTCATCTTTAGGAAAATCCACCTATCATTATGTGAATCTACTTTCTCTTAGTTGAATCTATTTAATCCAATTCACCCACTCTCACAATCACAACCTATTTAATCCTATTCCCCACATTCCCCTCCTCAATAACCTTTGAAAATGGAATCACCAATCTCTACCCTAAACCTCATACTACTAATCTCAATCACTCCCCTCGCATACACATCCTCTCCTCCCTCCTCGGCCCTCACCCTAACTCTGAGGTGCAGACCCAACTCAAACACCACACACAATCTCGATATCCACCCACCCCTGGTTTCCTCGTCCGGTATCTAGTTTCTATCTATCCCCGGGTAATGGTTTACCTACCTTCCTGTTCATGGATTAGTGGTTCCGGCTTCCATCCATATATGGAATGGCAAGTTTCTTGATTTTGGTTGTACAACTATCAAACTATAGGTAGGGTGGGATAGCAATAGTTCCAGGAAGTAATAGTTGGTTGGACACCCAAACCGGAAGACACAACAACCAAATCCAATCATGGGGTAGCATCAAAGCATAATCGAAGGGGGTTTTAATTGCAAAATGGGGTAGCATACACATGGCATGTGAACTGTATGATGGAATACCTCAAAGAGATGTCATTTCATGGAATTTTAAGATCGCAGGATATGCACAAAATGGATTAATTCAAAAAAAAAAACTAGTTGGGAAAAAAAATTAGTTGCCTTCATTGAAAAACAAAGAGTTCTTACCTTGCTTGTGTAGAGATTGCTTCAGCGAGGGACGGGGGGGGGGGGGGGGGGGGCAGGGAGGCAAGACGGCTTCAGTTTGCTGTCAAAATGAAAATGCCTTGTGTTTTTTTTTTAAAATAAAATGCCTGAGGTCATCAGAATTCTGATGAAGATGGGCATTTAAAAAAAAAAAAATCAATTTTTCACACAATGCTCCTTGTCCATCGGAAACCTCCATCAGAATTTGACCCCAAATGTATTAGTGTAACAAACCACCAATCATAGAGTTATACCTTGTCAGATTTGTCAATGTAGAAGTATCCTTGATAGATAGTTTCTCACTTGTCATCATAGGAGTACTTACCAATTTGGAATTATCCATAAAAAACTTCTTCAACAATTCACTCAAATACTTAGTTTGATGGATAAAAATGCCTTTGTCAGTTTGAGTAATCTGCAAACCTAAGAAAAATCTCATCTCACCAATCATGGACATTTCAAATTCATTCTTCATATTATTAGAAAATTCCATGCATAATTTATCTTCTCCTCCAAAAATGATATCATCAACAAATACTTCAATAATCAGAATATCATCATTAGTGATCTTATAATATAAATTACTATCAGTGCCACCTTTAGTAAAACCAAGCTTCAAAAGATATTTATCCAACCTTGCATACCAAGCTCTAGGAGCTTGTTTCAATCCATATAAATCTTTCTTCAATCTGCAAACCATATCTTTATTATCTTTTAGTGAAAATTCATTAGGTTGCTCAATGTATACTTCTTCCTCAAGTTCACCATTCAAAAATGCACATTTAACATCCATTTGATAAGCCTTATAGTTCTTATAAGCTGCATAGGCAAGAAATAGTCTAACAACTTCAATTCTAGCTACAAGTGCAAATGTATCACCATAATCAATTCCTTCCATTTGAGAATATCCTTTACAAACCAATCTAGTCTTGTTTCTTACAACTTGACCATCCTCATTTAGTTTATTCCGAAAAACCCATTTAGCTCCAATTACATTCTTATTTTTAGGTCAGGGAACTAAAGTCCAAGTTTCATTTTTCTCTATCTGATCTAATTCATCTTCCATAGCCTTTAACCAATGTTTATCTTTACAAGTTTCAATAACAGATGTTGGTTCAATTTGAGAAATAAGACATACCTGTTCATTTGCTAGTCTTCTTCTTGTCATAACTCCCTTGTTTCTATCTCCAATGATTTGATCTTCATAATGATTTAATCTTACATACCTTGGTGTCTTCTAAACTTCAAGTTCACTTCTCTGATCACTAGTCACAGTTGAATTTTTTTATTGTGTCGGTGTAACAGTCTTAGTTTCCTGTGCTGGTTGAGGCATTTTCAGTTTAGTTATGATCATTTCCACTGCCGGTTCCCTATCATATGATATAGATTTATTTTTGTATTTCTCATCCACTTTCACATTAGCATTCTCCACAATTTTCTGCAATCTTTTGTTTTGATTAATATGAAAAATAGGTTTTAAGTACTCGAAACCTTTAATAAAGGAGCATAAGATAGTTCAACATAGAGCAACAAGACCAACAATGAAACATCATACAAAAGACTGGCAAGAAGGCTAGTAAACCGAACAAATAGCAAAAGAAAGGAACAAGAAAGTGAAAAAAACCAGATTAAAGACCTACACAACTAACAGCAACTACATAGACTTAAGAAGATCAACCGCCTTAAAGACCAGTAGGTCATAGTTTGCTGAAGCAACTTTGAGTTCTTCAATTTACTTGTTTCTCTTTTTCTCCTTCTTCATGCCTCTGGTCATCATTATAGGTCCTGGCACGTCTCCCATACCTTCCATATCAGGTTCCAGCTCCAGGGAATCCTTCTCGTTCTCCAACTTGCTGATAAGAATTTTAGTGTTGTCAGTCGAGGCCTTTAGAATGTTATGGATTTGTTCAGCAATGCTTTTGAGGTAGGTTTCAATTTTGTTGAGTTTTTTGTCAGTATCTACCATTCTCTAGTCCATAGTATTGTCATTGGTTTTTATCTCTTCCTGGGCCTTCTCCACTTGCTCAAACCTTGGATTGAAGGCATCCGTAATCTCTTCAGGTTTGGCAACAATTTTACCCAGGTCATCAACATATTCAGGTTGCAATCTTTTGTTATAAAATCTATATTCTTTTCTTTGAATTGAATAACCAAGAAATATCCCTTCATCACATCTAGGATCAAACTTCCCAATTGAATCATCTCTTTTCATATATTATTTACTTCCAAAAATTCTAAAATATTTAACAGTAGGTGTATGTCCAAACCATAATTTATAAGGGGTCTTACCAGTTTCACCTTTGACGTGAACTTTGTTGAATGTGTAGATTGATGTACTCACTGCTCCTCTCCAGTAGATGTGAGGAAATTTGTCTTCCATCATCATAGATCTTGCTGCATCCAAAATGGTTATGTTCTTTCTTTCCACAACTCCATTTTGTTGAGGAGTCCGAGGTGCAAATAACTATTTCCTAATTCCATTAGTCTCACAATAATTGTTAAATTCATGAGAAGTGAACTCACCGCCTTTATTAGATCTTAGACATTTGATTTTCAATCCATTTTCTGTTTCAACCTTTTCTTTAAAGATCTTAAATTTCTCAAAGGCTTCAGACTTCTCCCTTAGAAAAGTCACCCACATCATCCTAGAATAGTCATCAATAATCAACATGAAATACCTATCACCTTGAAAGCTTCTAGTCCTTGCAGGACCACATAAGTCAATGTGAATCAAACCAAGCACATCATTAGATTTATCATGTATGCTCTTAAAAGAAGTTCTAACTTGCTTTCCCAATTGGCATTCCTTACATACTGGATTATGAGGCTTCATAATCTTAGGTATATCTCTAACTGCCTTAGTTGAACTAATCTTAACAATACAATCAAAATTGACATGACACAACCTTTTATGCGATAACCAACTCTCATCAATATGAGCAATCAAGCATGTCTTATTACTAGTGTTCAAGTGAAAGATATTACCTCTAGTTTGAATACCGGTTGCAATCTCCAAACCAATCTTGTTAATGATTTTGCATTTTCTATCTTTAAACTGAAGCTGGAAACCCTTGTCCACCAATTGACCAACACTCAAAACATTATGCTTTAAAACTTATACATAATAGACATTATCAGTATTATGCTTTCCATCTAGAGAAATAATACCTCTACCTTTGATCATACGTGCTTCTTCATCTCCAAATCTGACTTGGCCGCCATTGTATTCTTGCATGAATTTTTTTTTCTCTTTTGTCTCCAGTCATATTATGTGAGCATCCACTATCAATTACCCATTCATCTATTGGCATTTGGATGAAGATTGCATTAATGATATGTTATGTTGTCATTGATGTCAATTAACCAGTAATGATAGTGTTGATATTGTTGTAATATTGTTTTGTAACCAGTAGGATGAACAAGTGAAGGGAACTGTAACCAATAGGAGGAATTTGTGAGTTCAACTGGTAACCGGTAAACCCTACCTATTGTTTTTGATAAACCCTTACCAATTAAGTTTGGTGAATTTATTATATTGGTTTATGATCTGATGATGAGTGACAATGATTATGACACATGTGATTATTGTATGAAGACAATTTCAAGAGATTTTGGTGAACTATTGTAATGGTTTTTGTCTAGGGAATGAGCAAATATATTGCATATAATTCAAAGCACATGATGAGTTACTAAGTTTGATGAAATGGTGATCAAGGAGTGATCAAGGTTTTCTTGATTGATGTGAAAAGATTTCTATGTAACCCAACCGTCATACTTGAACGGACTTGTTTGTAATCTCTATGAGAATTAGGTTTTGATGTGTTATCGACCTAATTGATTTGTTTATAAGGTCGATGAATTTGTTTAGTTTAATGATTTGGCAAAGAGTTGGAAAAGATCAATTGAGTGTGTGGTTGCCGAACCAGATGATGTATCTGCAATTTGAGTAAAGGCAGATAAGAGCATGAAATGGATTTGATCAAGCAAGTGTAGTGGTATTCAGACAGATCTGCAAACTCCTATTGTTTTATAACAATTACAACAGAATTGAAATCCCCTAACCGAGTAAGCTCTAATAAGGTGATCCATTAGCTTGGATTTTCAAATACTCTACAGAGGTTACTCCTTATAGGGTATTGCTTCTAACATGGCATTCTAGTCAATCCATTAACTAGGTGGTTCCTAATAGGATTAGTTCTTAACAAGACTTTTGTAAAACTTTAACAGGCTAGGCTCCTCAAAGGGAGAACTTCAAAAGAGTTCAGATAGTTATCTTGTGAGTCTAATCTCACTGTGGTTTTTCCCATTTGGGTTTCCATATCAAAAATATTTGTGTCAAGTGGTGAATGTTTTTTTGGTTATGTTTCTTATGGTTGATTTACTTAACTACTTAACTACTTTGATAAGTCATGATAACTGGAAGCATTGAAAAATGAAGGCTATTGACATATGAAAAAGCATTTGGATGTTTATGAGTTTGAAGTTGTTTACTGTTAATTTGTTGTAACACTCAACTAGTTTATCTTATGAGTTTTTATCATGACAGTGGTATTACATTGATAGTTCTAAGTTTACTTTGAGAGATTGATTTTTGAGATTGGTGAAGTTTGTATCAATGTTTCTATCTACTGATTCATCCCCCCTCTTACTAGTTGACTGGATACTTATTCTTTCATCATACCATCAATTGGTATCAGAGCTAATCAGCTCCTCTAAGTTCTTAGCCTAACAACTTGAGGTAAAGATCTTGTAGATCATGATGAAGAAGGAAGGTCCAAAGTTTAATATAGAGAACTATAGGATATGGAGTGATAAAATGAAAATTTATATCAAGAGTCTGGGAAGTTAGTATTGGGAGCATGTCGACACCAAATATGTTGCACCTACTGGGATGTTGACTGATGATTAGAAGAAAGGGCAACAAGAAAATCATCAAGCATTGGAGGCCATTATTAGTTCTTTGTTTGATGCAAATTATGTAGATGTTCATGGTCTTGAGACTACATATGAGGTATGGAAAAAACTTGAAGAGATTTATAGCGATGATGAATATGTTAAGATTGGTAAAGAAGACAGTCTAAGAGGAAAGTTTGAAGACATGTAGATGGCTGAAGGTGAGAATATCCAATAGTATGGTCAAACGATAAAGGAGATAGTCAATGAAATTAAGAGTGCAAAAGGTAAAGTGGAAGATGCCATAGTGATTAGTAGGGTAATGAGAACCCTATTACCAGTCTACGCTATCTGAGATACAACTATTTAGGAGCTAAATTCCATTGACAAAACTAAGGTAACTCTTGAATCCATCATTGGCAAGCTTACTGCTTTTGAATTAAATGGTTATGATGGTAGTGTATAGAAATATGAGTTTATATTTAGAGCTTTTGTTTCTAACCCATCTGTGAGGAAAAGTAGAGATGCCAGTCATAGATATGAATCCAGATCCAGTAGAGAAGCTTATGATGAAGACAATTTAGTTGAGCTTGAAGCATTGTTGTCCAAGTGGTTGCCTAGAGGTACAAGTAAATGTAGAGGTAAATTATCTTTGAAATGTTTTGCATGCAACAAGATTTGACACATAGCTTCTAACTATCCTAATGGTGATAATGAGTACAAATGAGAGAAATTTAAGAAGTATAAGGGTAAAGGCAAAAGAGATTGTCTTATTGATGTTGATGGTGGTATCACTGATGAGGAATTTGATGGTGATGCTAATGAGACATTGTGTTTGTAGCCATTAAAGAAGAGATATCAGACCAGAAGGCATTAGTATCGAGGATGGATAACTCTGATGATTGGATCATTGATAGTGGTTGTTCACATCACATGACAGATGATCGAATAAAATTTATTTCTTTGAAGGAATTTGATGGCAGAGTTATAAGATTTGGTAATGACTCACCTTGCATGGTTAAATGTAAGGGAACTATTTCTCTTAATGGAAAGAGCATTGCAGATGATGTCTACTAGGTTGAAGGTTCAAAGCACAATCTTTTGAGTGTGGCACAACTGAATGATAGAGGATACCCATTGGAGTTTAAGAATGGTATGTGCAAAATCTATGGCAGCAATGGTGAGCTGATTGCAACCGGGAAGCAAACTAGAGGTAACTTGTTTCACCTTAATCCTAGAGTCGGCAGCTGTTTAATTGCAAAGATAGATGATAGTTGGCTTTGGCATAAGACATTTTGTCATATAAACTTTGATAACATTGTTAAAGTGAGTAAGTCCAAGACAGTGAGAGGTTTTCCTCAATTGGACAAACCAGTTAATGCTCTATGTAAAGAATGTCAGTTGGGAAAGATGACATCCTCAACTTTCAAGAGAAATTCTTTTTCATGAAACATTTATTAGGTTTGGTTCATACAGATCTTTGTGGACCAATAAGGACAAAATGTATTCAAGGTGACAGATATTTTATGTTCTTCACTGATGATTGCTCAAGGATGATGTGGGTCACATTCTTGAAAGATAACACTGAAGCTTTTGGTAAGGTCAAGGAATTCAGGGCCTTAGATGAGAAGGAGAGCGGTAAGAAGATAAAGTGTCTAGGGATAGATCAAGGTGGTGAATTGACTTCTAAGGAATTCACTAGGTATTGTGAAGAAAATGGTATCAAACGATAACTTTCTGCACCGTGGACACCACAACAAAATGATATTGTGGAGAGAAACAACCAATCAGTTGTTGAAGCTGCTAGGATGATGTTGATACAAAGAGGTGTAGAGAAAACTTTCTGGAGAGAAGCTATCAACATAGTTGTCTACACTATGAACTGGATTTTGGTAAAAAAAGCTTAGAACAAGACTCCTTATGAATACTGGTATGGAAGATCACCTGATGTTAGTTATTTCAAGATATTTGGAACCAAATGTTTTATTAAGAGAGGTGATTATATTAGCAAATTTAAGGCTAAAAGTGATGAAGGTATATTTCTTGGCTATTCCACCAATAGTAAGGCCTAAAAGTGTTTTAACAACTGGACATACAAAATTATTGAGAGTGCTGATGTTTGAGTGGATGAATATCCTGAAGTCTCAGAGGAAACCAGTTTGGAGAAAAAGGATGAATATCCTTGCATTTTGTCAGAAATTGTGAAATCTGAAACCGGCAAAGCAAATACTGATGTACCAGTTCAAACAAAATAGATAAATTTAGAAGAAGATGATGATATTGAAGAAGCTAAACCTAAAGATAATGATCATGTTATTCCAAGATATGTGAGACTGAATCACAATCTTGAATAGATTATTGGGGATAAGGATGCTGGAGTACTAACCAGAAGAAGAATCAGAGAGAAATCTTGTATGATCTTCACTATGGAGGAGGAACTAGATCAAATTGAGAAGAACAACACATGGACCCTAGTACCCAGACCAGTAAATAAAAATGTGATAGGTACTAAGTGGGTATTTAGGAACAAGTTGAATGAAGATGGTGTTGTAGTTCACAACAAAGCTAGGTTGGTTTGCAAAGGTTATGCACAAGAGGAAGGAGAAGATTATGGTGAGATTTTTGCACTAGTGACAAGACTGGAAGGTGTCAAAACTTGCATTTGCAACACACAATAAATTCAACGTATACCAGATGGATCTTAAGTTAGCATTTTTGAATGGGATCCTGGAAGAAGTATACATTGAGCAGCTAGATGGTTATGCTTTGATTGATGAGAAAGACATGGTATGCAGATTGCATAAGGCTTTATATGGATTAAAGCACGCACCAAGAGCATAGTATGAAAGGATTCATACACATTTGTTGAAGATAGGCTTTCTGAGAACTAGTGATGATAGTAACATATATCTCAAATCTGAAGGAGATAAAATACTAGTCAGTGAAGTATTTGTAGATGATATCATATTTGGAGGAAATGATTTTGTAGATGAAATGAAAAATGAGTTTGAAATGTCTTTAGTGGGAGAAATAAAAAATTTCACAGGCTTGCATATACAACAAATGAAGAATGGTATTTTTATCACATAGTCTAAATATGTGAAAGAGGTCTTGAAGACATTTGGTATGAGTGACTGTAAACTAGCTGGGACACCAATGGTTACAGGTTGTAAGTTGTCTAAGGAAGATGAATCCAAATCTGTTGATGAGAGGAATACAGGTCAATGATTAGAAAATTGCACTATGTTGTTCACAACAAACCGAACATAGCTCATGTAGTTGGCATAGTTGCTAGATTCTAGAAGAATCCCAAGGAAACACATCTGATAGCAACCAAGAGAATTTTTAGATATTTGAAAGGTGTTGTTGACTATAGATTATGGTATCCATATGGAGGAAATTTTGACTTGAAGGTGTACACATATGTGTAATGGGTAGGAAATGTTGATGACCGGAAAAGCACAACTAGTAGATTATTTTTTCTTGGAGGAAGACTTGTTTCATGGAGTAGTAAGAAGCAGAGTTGTACTCCACAATCTACTCCTGAAGCTGAGTATGTTGTAGCATACATGAATTATACTCAAGCTATCTGGATGAGGCATATTTTGGAAGGTTTTAAGATGAATATTTTAGAACCTATATAGATCTTATGTGATAATACAAGTGCCATAAATATTTCCAAGAACCCTATTTTGCATGCATATTTAATTGAAGTATCATTTCTTAAGGAAAAAAGTACAAAGTAAAGATGTGATCTTGGAGCATGTTTCTACCAGGGAGCAGCTTGCAAACATTTTTTCTAAACCTCTACATAAGACTACTTTTGAGTATCTTAGAAGTCTGCTAGGGGTTGTCCCTCTTCATGAGGTTAGTTAAGCATGATCTAGATTACATCAGTCCCGGAGCTACTTGCTGAATTTTACAGAAGGATTGGTGTAGAAGTGGAGTTATTTCACAGGGGGGGCATCAATTTGCAGGTTGATGATGCTGCACAGTGAAATTTTACATTACATGTTTTACTTTCAATTTGGCATTGCTGTCAAAGGGGGAGAAGAATTATGTGATTATGGGAAGAAGAACCAATGAAAAGTTGAAGACATGGAGAGCAAGGTGAATACTTGGTAATGTAAACTAGGATTCCTATTCACAATCACAACAACAATCAATGGTATTGATAGTTGTATTGCCATCAATGCCAAAGGGGGAGATTGTTGGCATTTGCATGAAGATTGCATTAATGATATGTTATGTTGTCATTGATGTCAATTAACTGGTAATGATATTATTGATATTGTTGTAATATTGTTTTGTAACCCATAGGATGAACAAGTGAAGGGGAACTGTAACCGAAGAAAGAATTTGTGAGTTGAACCGGTAACTAGTAAACCCTACCTATTGTTTTTGATAAACCCTAACCGATTAAGTTTGGTGAATTGGTTATATTGGTTTATGATCTGGTGATGAGCGACAATGATTATGACACGTATGATTATTGTATAAAGACAATTTCAAGAGATTTTCACAAACTATTGTAATAGTTTTTGTCTAGGGAATGAGAAAATATATTGTATATAATGCAAAGCATGTGATGAGTTACTAATTTTGATGAAGTGGTGATCAAGGAGTGATCAAGGTTTTCTTGATTGATGTGCAAAGATTGCTATGTAATCCAATGGTCATACTTGAACCGACTTGTTTGTAATCTCTATGATAATTAGGTTTTTGTTGTGTTACCAACCTAACTGATTTGTTTATAAGGGCGATGAAGTTGTTTAGTTTAATGAGTTGGAAAAGAGTTGGCAAAGATCAATTGAGTGTGTGGTTGCCGAACTGGATGATGTATCTGTAGTTTGAGTAAAGGCAGATAGGAGCATGAAATGGATTTGATCAAGCAAGTGTAGTGTTATTCAGACAAATTAACAAACTCCTATTAATTTCTAACAATTACAACAAAATTGAAATTTCCTAACCGAGTAAGCTTTAACAAGCTTGGTACTATTCAAATCCTCTAACAAGGTGATCCATTAGCTTGGATTTTGAAATCCTCTACCGAGGTTACTCCTTATAGGGTATTGCTTCTTACAAGGCATTGTATTTAATCCCTTAACCATGTGGTTCCTAAAGGGATCAGTTTTTAACAGGGATTTTGTAAAGCTTTAACAGGCTAGGCTCCTTACAGGGTGAACTTCAGAAGAGTTCAGATAGTTATCTTGTGAGTCTCATCTCACCGTGGCTTTTTCCATTTGGGTTTCCATGTCAAAAATATTTGGGTCAAGTGGTGAATGTTTTTGTGGTTATGTTTCTTATGGTTGATTTACTTAATTACTTAACTACTTTGATAAGTCATGATAATCGAAAGCATTGAGAAATGAAGTCTGTTGACATATGAAAAAACTTTTGGATGTTTATGAGTTTGAAGTTGTTTACTGTTAATTTGTTGTAACAATCTATCTTGACAGTGGTATTACATTGATAGTTCTAAGTTTATTTTGAGAGATTGATTTTTGAGATTGGTGAAGTTTGTATATGTTTTTCTATCTATTGATTCACCCTCCCCCCTTCTCAATTTTTTACTGGATACTTATTCTTTCATCATACCATCATCACGCTTATCTTCAACTTTTGCTGCGAGGGCCTTTTCTTCATTCATGATAGTCAGTTTCTGTTCATCTTCATTTAAAGCATAGAACATCCATTCCTTTCCATTTCCAAATCCACTAGAAGATTCTTTTGTTGGTTCATCCCCAGAGTCATCACTTACTCCTTCCTCATCTGCTATGTAGTATTGTTTACTTTTCTTGAATCTATATTAGTTTTTGTTAGGCTTAAATGATTTCTTAGCTCTTTCCTCAAATCTTGCATTCCTTTCAAGACATCTAGATGCAAAATGACCAATCTTATTACATCCAAATATTTAAAAGGTGCTTTTCCTTCATACTTACTTCCTATCGGTCTTTTAGGTACTCTTCTAGTAAATAAGGCTTCAAGTTGCTCAAATTATTCATCTTCTTTCCTCATATCTTCCAATTCTTTTGCATATAAGGCTTTCCAATCACTTTTGCTGATAGATGATGATGCATGAAAAGAAGGTTCAAATTTTGTAGCTCCAGAAGATCCAAATTCTTCAAGCTCAAAAGCAGATAATTTCCCAATTAGAACGTTCCGTTAACTGAAGTGTTTTCCATTGTTCTCAACTCATTAATTATAGTTGCCTTAATCTTGTAAGCTAGTGGAAGGGCTCTTAAGAATTTGGGAACTATTTCATCTTCACTTAGAGATCCTCCACAACATTGAATTCCCATAACAATCTCATTTACTCTTTCCATAAATACCAATTCTTTCATTATCTTCCTGTTGGTATTTTGGTATGGTTTTGCCATTGATGTCAACACCTACTAAATACACCTACTTTGGAGATGCAGCAACATTCACCGGCAAGCAATAATCTGTGCAACAGTTACTAGTATATGGTCAACTAGCAGGATATAATGATCACCGATACCTGGAATGACACGGAAGACACTTGGTAATGTTGAAGACATCATGTGGACACTTTATTCTGAAGTAATAATCATTGGTATATTCATATTTGCATATTTTCTTTGATCAGCAAAAAGGTCCAGGTTATCTAGCGTTACACTGGCAAGCTTATCTTTTCCAGATCAACATGGCATGCTATGGAGATGATTTATTATTGTTGTAATGCATTAAGCCAACATAATTAATCGGTTATTGCATCGGATATTATATTATTTGTAAAATGATTTTATTGTAGAATCTTGTAGAGCCGACCTACTAAAATTGGTCTTAAGGTATGGTATAAATGTAAGATCTTGTTTGTAAGATCAAAAGTGTGGAATGCAAAAAAGAATGATTTAAGTAAAGGAATATGCGAGATAAAGTAGAGGCATACATGAAGACATCATTTGAAGATGAAGTTAGGTTTTTGTAGAAGCATATCAGCATTACACCGGTACTAAATCTAGCATATGAAGATGTTGTTTTGTGTAGTACATTCTTATTGGATTTAACCATCCAACTGTAGTCAGTGTGACTCCCATTTGTGATTGAGAAGTGAGCTCTAGGCTGTTGGCCTTTTTGCATGTACAGACCCCTTTTTGTACACTTACTATCTGTAGTAGTATCATATGATTGTGGGTAAGGTTTCCCACCATGGTTTTTCCCCTTGCAGGGTTTCCATGTACAAATATTGGTGTCATGTGTTGTGGATGACTTTGTGTTTATGTTTCATACATTAATTTTTACCGATATAGCAATTTACTATTAACATTGTCTACCGGCATACTAAACTCGTTTACCAATATTAAGTATTAAGTTGATTAATAAGTTTTTGATTTAAATTTATTAGACAACAGATTCACCCCCCCTCCTCTTAGTTGTCTTTGGGACCTAACAATTGGTATCAAAGTATAGTCCTCCTTTTGCAAAATTTTAACAACTTGAGGAGATCCAATGTCTACTAATTATTTCAAGAAGGACAGTCCTAAACTTGATGGAACCAACTATGGATATGGAAGATCAGAATGGAGACACATCTGAATTGCATTGGTAAAGACATCTGTGAAGTTACCAAGAATGGCTATACTACTATTGTAGCTGGTCAGACTGCTCCAACTACCTTAGCCAAAGATGAAGAAAATGATTGCAAAGCAAGAGAAGCACTCTTGAGTTCATTATCAGTTCAAAAAATCATGGGATTATCAGATAGGTCTACTGCTAAAGCTATTTGGGATCATTTGGAAACACTGAATGAAGGAGATTCCACAGTCAAAATTGCAAAGCTTGAAAGCTTCCAAGTCAGGTATGAACATCTGAAAATGGAAGAAGATGAAAGAATTTCTGCTTTGATGGAAAGAGTAAATGAAATTGTTTTGGGTATCAAATGTTGTCGAGGAACCTTAAGTGAGGATGAGATTGTTTCAAAAATTTTAAGAGGTTTTCCACCAGCATATAAAATGAAGGTTACTGCTCTAAATGAGTTGAGAACAATGCCTAATACATCAGTAACTAGGGATACATTGATTGGAAAACTTTTAGCTTTTGAAATTGAGGAATTGGGTCTTGTTGCTACTATAAAGACCGATTTGGCCTTTAAAGCATCAACATCATCTACTCCATCTTTTGACAAATCAGACTGGAGAGCCTTTTATGCAAGAGAACTTGAAGTAACCAAGAAGGAGAATGAAGAGCTTGAAGAACTTGAAGCACTATTTGCAAGGAAAATGCCAAAAGTTCCCACTGGAAGTAACTATGAAGGTAAAGGACCCTTTAAATGTTTTAACTGCAATAAGATTGGTCATATGGCTTCAGGATGCCTTGATAGACATGATAGACTAAGAGAGGAAGCTAGAAGAACATACAAGCCTAATCTTGAATATCAGAGATACAGATTTAAGAAGAACAAAGATAAATCTTATTACATTGTTGATGAAGGTGTGACTGATGATTCTGATGAGGATCTAGTAGACAATGCATGGGTTTTTGTTTCTATAATAGAAGATCAACTGGCACCTACTGCTCAACCGATAGAACAAGCCCTAGCAGCTAAAGTTGAATCAAATGATGAATGGATTATTGACTCAGGATGCTCACATCACATGACTGGAGACAAAGGTAAATTCTTGAACTTTCAAGAGTACAATGGAGGTTCAGTAAGATTTGGAGATGACAAAGCCTATTGAATCAAAGGTAAGGGTTCAATATCTCTTGATGGTAAACACAACACGGACAATGTCTACTATGTTGAAGGATTAAAGCATAATCTTTTAAGTGTTGGTCAATTAGTTGAGAAAGGTTTTCAATTACAATTTAAAAATGGAAAATGCAAAATCATGAATAAAACTGGTTTGGAAATTGCAACCAGTAATCAGACTAGAGGTAATATCTTTCATTTGAATAACAGTGAAAAGGCATGCTTAATTGCACATATAGATGAAAGTTGGTCATGGCATAAAAGACTATGTCATGTAAATTCTGATTGCATGGTAAAAATCAGTACTTCTAAGGCAGTTAGAGATCTACCTAAAATTGTTAAACCTCATAATACAATTTGTAGGGAATGTCAATTTGGAAAACAAGTTAGAGCTAGTTTCAAAAGTATTATAGAAAAATCCAATAATGCTCTTGATTTAATTCACACTAATTGATATGGTCTAGCTTGAACTAAAAGCTTACAAGGTGATAGATATTTCATGCTAATTATTGATAATTATTCTAGAATGTGTTGGGTTACTTTTCTCAGAGAAAAATCAGAAGCACTTGGGAAGTTCAAACTATTTAAAGCAATGATTGAAAATGAGACCAGTAAGAAAACCAAATGTTTAAGATTAGATCAAGGAGGAGAATTCACATCTAAAGATTTTAATACATTCTATGAAGTGAATGGAAACAAAAGACAATTATCAGCACCTCGGACACCACAGTAGAATGGAGTTGTTGAAAGGAAAAACAGAACTATCTTGGATGCAACAAGAATTTGAAATGTCTATGATTGGAGAAATAAAATTCTTTTTAGGATTGCAGATTTTACAAACTGATAAAGGTATATTTTTGAGTCAATCCATGTACTTGAAATAACTACCAAAGAAATTTGGGATGGAGAACTCTAAACCAGTAAGCACACCTATGACTACAAATGACAAATTATCTCAAAGGGATGAATCTACACCTGTTAATCCAACCAGATACAAATCTATGATAGGAGGTTTACTGTATTTGACACAAACCAGACCTGATATTATGAATGCAATATGTATAGTTTCTAGATTTCAGAGTAATCCTAGGGAAAATCATGAATCAGCAGTGAAAAGGATTTTCTGATACTTACAAGGCACAAAAAATCTTGGATTATGGTATCCTAAAGATGAAAGTTTTGATCTATGTGCATATACAGATGCAAATTGGGCAGGAGATGTGGATGATAGAAAAAGCACCACTGGAGGAGCATTCTTTCTTGGAAAGAGATTAGTTTCTTGGTTAAATAAGAAACAGAGTTGTACATCTTTATCAACAGCAAAATCAAAATATGTTGAAGCAGCAACAAATTGTATACAAGTACTTTGGCTTAAGCAAATATTGAAAGACATAAAGGTAAAATGCAAGGAACCTATTACTATATACTGTGATAACACTGCAGCAATTGATATATCTAAAAATCTGGTATTACATTCTAAAACAAAACATGTTTCTATCAAACTGAATTTTCTAAGGGAAAAAGTTGAAGAAAAAGAGATAAAACTGGTTTATGTGAATACTAAAGAACAACTTGTAGATATTTTCACAAAACCTTTGCCTAAGGAAACTTTTGAGTATCTCAGAGATCAACTCAAAGTCATACCACCACCGGTAAAGATTTAGACAGTTGATGATTGTCATCAACTGGCATAATTAAATGGACAAATCTTTATTCCAGTATTTGATGAGGAAGCTACTTCAAAGGGGGAGTAGTTGGTATATAGAATTGGTTGGTATTTTGTATGAACTTGACCTTTTGTGACTCTAGCATTTGATGTCAAAAGGGGAGAGATATCTATGGAAAAACACATTATCTTTTTGGTAAGGAAAAGAGATTTTAGGGGAGAGATTTTGAAAAACACATTTAAGAAGAAATTGTTGTGGAAGATTGTTACTCCCAGGGGGAGAAATGGAGATTGTTAGTTTTTGTATTTGGCATTTCTATTTTGGCACTGTGATGGTTTTTCCATCTTGTGTTACCATCAATGCCAAAGGGGGAGATTGTTGGTATTTTGGTATGGTTTTGTCATTGATGTCAACACCTACTAAATACACCTACTTTGGAGATCCAACAACATTCACTAGCAAGCAGTAATCTGTGCAACAGTTACTGGTATATGGTCAACCGGTAGGATATAATGTTCACCAGTACCTGGAATGACATGGAAGACACTTGGGAATGTCGAAGACATCATGTGGACACTTTATTCTAAAGTAATAATCATTGGTATATTCATATTTGCACATTTTCTTTTACCGGCAAAAAGGTCCAGGTTATCTAGGGTTACACTGGCAGGCTTATCTTTTCCAGATCAGCATGGCACGTTATGGAGATGATTTATTATTGTTGTAATGCATTAAGCCGACATAATTAATCAGTTATTGCATCAGATATTATATTATTTGTAAAATGTTTTTATTGTAAAATCTTGTAGAGCCAACCTACTAAAATTGGTCTTAGGGTATGGTATAAATGTAAGATCTTATTTGTAAGATCAAAAGTGTGGAATGCGAAAAAAAATGATTTAAGTAAAGGAATATGCGAGATAAAGAAGAGGCATACACGAAGACATCATTTGAAGATGAAGTTAGGTTTTTGTAGAAGCATATCAGCATTACACTAGTACTGAATCAAGCATATGAAGATGCTATTTTGTGCAGTACACTCTTATTGGATTTAACCATCCAACTATAGTTAGTGTGACTCCCATTTGTGATTGAGTAGTGAGCTCTAGGTTGTTGGCCTTTCTGCATGTGCAGACTCCTTTTTGTACACTTACTATCTGCAGTAGTATCATCTAATTGTGGGTAAGGTTTCCCACCATGTTTTTTCCCCTTACAGGGTTTCCACATACAAATATTGGTGTCATGTGTTGTGGATGACTTTGTGTTTATGTTTCATACATTAATTTTTACTGGTATAGCAATTTACTATTAACACTGTCTACTGGCATACTAAACTGGTTTACTAGTATTAAGTATTAAGTTGATAAATAAGTTTTTGATTTAAATTTATTAGACAACTGATTCACCCCCCCCTCTTAGTTGTCTCCGAGTCCTAACACTTCCATCTCCAAGTTTTCATATCTTACCCTGTAACCATCAAGTTTAGCAATTTTGACAGTAGGATCACCTTCATTCAGAGTTTTCAATTTATCCCATATAACCTTTGCCGATGCTTTATCAGTCAATCCCATGATTTGCTAATTAGTAAGTTCACTCAAGAGGGCTTCTCTAGCTCTGCAATCATTTTCAATATTCTTGTCCAGGTCTGCAGGAGCAGGATTGCTAAATGCCATATCATAAGGTGTGTATCCTTTTTCAGTGATCTCCCAATTATCCTTGCCTAGACATCTATGATTAGTCTCCATTTGAATTTTCCATATCCCATAATTCTCGTAATTGCTTCCATCGAGATTGAGGATTTCTCGTTTGAAAATAGTTGTCGATGGATTTGAAGTGTTAGCTGCCATAAGATCTACCTCAAGTAGTTAAGCTTCTACAAAAGAGGACCAAAGCTCTGATACCAATTGTTAGGATAACCAGTGAACAACTAAGAGGGGGGGTGAATTAGTTGTTAACAAATTATATCAACTAATCCACTTAATAACCTTTAACTAGATCACATAAACATTAAGTACTAGAATAGTAGAAATAGATATTGGTAAGAAATAAAACTTAACAATGAAACATATAATCATCACAATGGAACCATACCACATAACACCATGATTTATACATGGAAAAAACATAATGGAAAAAACTACAGTGGGAAGCCTACCCATAGTCAAATGATACTTTTGGAGAAAGTATGTGATACAATGATGGGCCTATACATGCAGGAAGGCACACTACCTAGAGAATACTGCTCATTACAAAAGAGTCTCATTGACTACAGAGAGGTAATAACTATCTCAAGATAAATGGACAACAATCTAGAATAATGAACTGCCTGAGATATCATCTACCATGCTTGATTATAGTCCCAATTAAGCTCAATACCGGAGGCCTTTGACCTCTTCCTTAATCCTAGTTTGATCACCTATGATCAACCAAATCTCCTTTGCATATGATATTGCATTCCAAGACCACGAAACACTTTCTATATTGATATCTTACATCATTTTATACCAACCCTAAGGCCTAAACCAATTAGGTGGGCCACCTAAAAGATATTGCAATAAGATCATTACATAAATACATCTTACAATGATATGCCATGTCAGCTTAAGACCAAAACAACAATAACAATTCCATAGAACATCCCGAAACATCCTGGTAACGTGTAGAGAACATGTTAACATGATACCAATTCATAACCTAGATAGGCACCAGACCAAATCTAGGTCCACCATGCCAAAGCAATGTCTTCACTCAGTTGAGGCATGATCAAAGAACATCTTTAGGATCCTGAAATCCATCTAGAAGATGCACCAACACCACTTATGCATCCTGTCAATATTCCTCAGTGAAAGCTCTATCGGTTAAACCTTAAACCAATGCCAATATGGGTTTACAAGAGTGTATGATAGCATCCAATTACCAAGTCAATACCAACTAACCAAAACATGCTCCATGAACATGTAACACATAAAATCAAACATACTCCATTGATCCAAACATGCCGGAAGTGTCCAACAGATAGTCTCTTCTGTCGGTAACACTATATCTTCTACCGGTAACCAAAACCTATCTATTGGTAACCAACAATAACAACTAGTGTTGACATCAATGATAAAACATCATTGCAACACATAATCAATTCATCCATAATGCCAACACTATTATTTCATCTATTAGTTGATCTTCTAATAGTGGAGGAGTAATTGTGTACTTACCTTGTATGTTACTAGACTCAAGGTCTTTTTCAAGTTGAATTCTGACTTGTCTACTTCTTTTGGATTTTTTGGTAGGAGCAAGATCAGATTTTGCGTTCTTTCTCTATTGGGCTCCACTGGATTGTGGCTTCCTCACCACTTTGACAAATTCACCTTTCTTCTTTGCCTTTCCTGCTTCTTCCTTAGAGTTTGTTTCAGAGGTTACTAAAGATACTGCAACATAAGTCCTCTTGGGCTTCTCCTTCTCCTTTAACATACCTTTCCTGAATGGGCTAGGTCCTACAGATTATGCCATCGGAGTAGGAACAAACTTGGTCTCTTTAGGTTTGACCTTGGAGGGAACCAAATTAACCTTAGGTTTCTTGGTTTCCTCTTTTTCCTCTTTCTTCTCATGACTTTCCCTTTCTTTCTTCACCTCCTCTCAGGTGAAACCCATCTGAACTGCCACCTCCTCAGCCATCTTTGTAACTTTCCTTTTTTTTGGCAGGTGCAATGAATTGATTGTGTAGTTCAAGGTCTTCCTCCTTGAATGTTCTTAATCTACCTTCCTTGGGATCTACCAGTTGACTCAAAAAAATTTTGACATATACCTCAAGTGTGACAAAGTCAACTTCATACCCCATGGGCATGATCCACACTACTTGGTGCAGTCATCGACTAGGAGGGACCTCAAAGAGATCAATTTGGACCAGTCAGCAAGAGTAAACACAATGGAAATACAAAGATATGATGGAGGCAATGCATAGCATAATGAATTATATCATGAAAACTGATTATAATCAACTGGTAACATTTGAGTTACAGAAACTGTCTCACTAGCCTACTAAAACATGCTCAATTATAGAACAAGTCACAACCGGGACCTCAAACCTTATAATCTAGTTTCTATGTTTTGTCTACCACCTTCAATCTACATTGTAATTCTTAATTACAATAATTTATAAGATCCAAGGGATCTGATCAGCCCAAAAGGGGATCAAATGCCAAAGAACAAGACCTAATGTGTAAAAACAACAAGGTCACCCTCTGCCAAAGAAATTGCTCCAGAAAATCCAAAGGATGAACTACAGATCAAACGGAAGGTCGGCCACATGCCAAGGAACATAAAAATCAACTCTCAAGGCTCCACAAGCTATGAAATGGATTTGGTAGATCACTAATACAAATAGATCCAGGCAATCGGTACTAGAAAATTGTCTTGGAAACTGATAGCGATAACTTGTCAGAAAATTTATCCAAATGCTCCACAGTTTGGGAATAAGGTATATCATCAAGTTCTCAAGTAAAATCTAACTCCTCAAGATAAGGTGAGCCAATGCTAGAAAATGCAGAATGAAATGTTGAAATTGCAAAACAAAAAGGATATATTTTTGGTTGATGCAAGATTGCCAAGAACTAGGGATGCTCCTATATCAAAAATATCGGGTTGTTGAAAAAGGGAGTCTCTCACTGTGTTGGGTTAAAAGAAAAAACAAGGCAGTTTACCTCAACCTGAAAAATCCAAGATGAGTCTTCAACTGTTTTGTCCTTCCACTTTACTAGATACTCCTTATACTGACTGCTCTGGGTACTATGCCTAATCCTACTGTCCAAAATGTCTTCAATTTGATCTGGTTGCTTTCGGGGCAACTATTTTTCCAAGTCTGTAATATTGCCCTCACTTAATTCTGGCTCATGATACTGATGTAGATCTGCAATGTTAAATATAGGTGAAATACTCTGACTATCTAGTAACTCCACTTAATATGCATTTCTGGATCTAAACTTTCTCAAAATCTTGCAAGGTCCAAACATCCTCATCTATAACTTGTTATAAGTTCCAACCAGGAATATTTATTTTGTCAAATACACCATTTCATCACCAAATTCAAATTTCTTATGTCTTCTCTTCTCATCTTCTTTCTCCTTATACTTATTATTCATGTCCTCCAAATGCAGCTTAACTTGAATATGTAAGTCCTTTATGTGAGCTGCAAATTATTCTGCTTCTAAAATCCTTCAGTCTTCATTGCTCATATCTCTTGATTATAATATACCTCTAGGGTGTTCTCTACTAACAATCTCAAAAAGGTGTCCTTTCGGTACTCATGTTTACTAAATTATTATAGGCAAAATCTGTTTGTGCAAGAATCATATCCCAACTTCCAATTTTGTCTCCAACTAAGCATCTTAACAAATTTCCCTAGCTTCGGTTAACTACTTCTGTCTTTCCATCAGTTTGTGGGTGAAAAGTAGAACTCAACTTCAAATCTATCCTCATCTTCTTCCAAAGTGTTCTCTAGAAATAACCAAAAAACTTGGTATCCCTTCCTGAAACTATGCTCTTAGACAATCTATACAATCTCACCACTTCCTTGAAAAATAGGTCATCTATATGCACTGCATCTAATTTTTTCTTACAATGTATGAAATGAGCCATCTTTGAGAATATAGCCACTACCACAAATATAGAATCATTCCCTCTCTATGTTTTAGGCAATCTAAGTATTAAATCCATGCTTATATCCTCCCAAGGTCTCTCTAGTACTATCAAAGGCTTCTACAATCCCACATTCTAACTATTACCTTTTGCAACTTGAGAAACTCTATAGCTTTGCACATATTTCCTTACATCCTTATGAATCTGAGGCTAAAAGTAATGCTCACTCACCAATGCTACTATTTTATCAACATCAAAGTGTCTGACTAATCCTCTACTATGTTTCTCCTTTATTAGATTCTCCCTCATAGAACTCTTAGGTATGTACAACTGAAATCCTTTGAATAACATCCCATCCTAAATGAAGTAATCCAACCACTTGCTTCTTTCTACCATAATCGGTTCTCTACATGCTCTGCAAGGTTCTACAAAATCTGGGTCATCATCATACAATGTCTTTAACACCTCAAATCCTATTATTGTCACTCTCATCTTTGTCAGCAAATTCCTTCTTCTACTCAATGCATCAACAACTTTGTTAGATTTCCCACTTCTATGCTTCAACATGTAGTGTCATAAATTATACACCCTTGCTAGGGTGGTACAATTCTACTCTTGGTTTAGCTCCTGCCTTGGTGTGTTTTTTATCCTGCATTTCTAATCCCATTTAAGCATTTAATTAATTAATTTTATTAAATCTAAATTCATATTTCATCACTACACACATTATAAAGTTGTGCCCTTTACCCTAAGCGTCCCCATTTTCATTTTATTCCTTAAATAAATCATTTAATCATAAACCCTAATTATGTCCTATTTTTACCTTTAAGGCCCAATCTCACATATCAAAACATCTTGAAATCAGGTGTAACTTTGAGATTCGCTCTAATATCATGATATCTAACAACCCTGAAAATTTGGTGAAAAGTTGGTCGAACTGAGTGCACTTTGCACCTGGTCCTTGACATTTTTCCCAAAATTTTAGGAGCATAATTCTATGATATTATAATGCTTCACCCCAATAAATTGGTGGGAAATTCAAATCTTAGGTCGGCCTAAAGATGAAATTAAGATCTAGGGTTTCATACATAAGAGCTCTCTTTCTTCATTTGAAGGGGAATGGAAGATCTAGAGAAGTTTGGAGCAAAGCGATCACAAGGAGCCTCTATGTAGCAAAAGAGTAGATCTTTTGAATTTTTCAAAAACATTCAAAAACACCTATTAAGCATTCATCAATCATTCTTTTATCCATTGGGGGATTTTAAAGATATAGGAAAGGAATAGGAGATCTCTGGTTGAAGCTTGTACTTCTCCCTTGGGGTTGGGTATGGTTTCATGTTGTTTCCATGTCTTTATATGATCTTCATTACATTAATTTGATTTATATTCAGGCTTTAGATCACTTTGCATCATTGATTTAAGGCATTTTCTCTGTCAATTACAAGCATTTAGGGTTGCTCTAGATTGTTAACATTCATCTTAGGATCTTGCACACACACAAGATTCTTGCACACACTATTTTACTATACAAATCAGCTATTTGTTGAGGTGAAAATCACCGAAATAGGGGTTTGACTAAGGCAAAACCCTACATAGCCACCCAAAACCCTATTTTCAGCTACAGGTATAGGTTTGGATCCGAGTGTCACTACAAATTTCAGGACCGATAGAGCACACAGACTCGGTTCTAGGGACCAGATATCAGTAGAAACCCCTAGGACGGGGGTGTGTCACCCTGATCCTCTGAGATTTTGGCAAGTTTCAGCAGAACAATAAGTTGTTGTCTTCAGATCCCAGTTTGTTAGTCATAGCTTTTGGTCTACAGAATCGGGACAGGGGCGTAGCACTCCTATCCTGGACATTTTGGCTTAGATTTCTAGCATAGGTGCACCTTTGAATTTGTCTCTTAATTTGTACTTTTCAGCAGTATATAAGTTATTCTCAATTCTGTATTTCCAGATTAGGGTTGCTTGTGTATACTTGTATTCTAGGTTAAATCATTCAAATCTACACTTTGCATTTCTCCTATCTCTCATTTACAACAAGGGAATAGAAACCATAAGAGGTAATCCTCTGCTCTCTCTTCCTTACAAGAAGTAGCCAAAGTGCATTACCTTCCTAGGCTCTTTCGTATTCCACGAGTGTGCAAATGAGAGTGGGATTAGGGTTTGTTAGCTTAGTCTCACTTTTTCCCCTACACATCTTTGGTGAATCCGACATGAATTTGATCTTATTTTCATTGCATTGTATTGTTAGATCTAGACTTATCATCTTTCATTTTCTTTATAAACATAAAATTCCAAAAAAAAGTGAAAAATTTAAGAAAAAAAAAAGATTTCCCTTTATTTGCTTGCATTGTGTGTTTAAATTTCATTCAGTTTCTATTTCAAAATGTCAGATTTTTATTTGCAAGATGTATATACTTTTGATGATGTATGCAATTATGTTGATTATGAGTTTAGTAAGGATGAATTAGTTGAAATTCTAGATGAGTTTTGAACCCTAAGCCTTCTAAACCCTCATTTTGTCTAAAACTAATCAACCTTGTTACTATGCCATTTCATGGTGATGAGAAAAATAAGTTGAATTCTTTCTCTCATAAGTACATTCCTATTAGTGCCTCCACTAAATCTCACAACATGGTTGCCTACAACAATTCCCTTTATGAGGATATGTCTCTTTTTGATGATGCCCTTGATGACTTTATGTCTCTTTCTGAATCTTCAAACAAAAACAATCCATCTAAAAGATTAATCAATATGATAAATGTGAATGAAAATAGCAAGCCTCTTTTTGTAGTCCAAGGTGCATATCCTTTTTCAACTTCTGAACTTCCCAACAACCCCTTTTCATTGTTCAAGGTGGATATAGTCATGATTCCTTTATTACTCCTAACAAACTTGTCATTACTATACAAGGAAGAAATCCTAGTAAGAGTCCTTATAGTTATGCTAAACAACTAACAAAGGAGAGTCATCATGCATATGTCCACACTTATAGCACAAGAAACAATAGGCAACCTAACCATCCTCTGGTTATCCCTTCTTCTCTTCCTGATCCTCAACCTATTCTTCCTCAAGCACCTTGCATTTAACAAACTCTTGGTAAGGAATGTGATCTTATTGAACAACTCAATGCTACTCCTGCCAAGATATCCCTTTGGGATTTGATTCAAACTTCTTCAACCCATCATGGAATGTTACAAGATGCCTTGAAAACTTTAAATGTCCCACTCAAAGTGACATTCAATAATATGGCTTCCTTGATTGATTCTATCACATCTCCTAAGGCTCAAATTATGTTCACCCAAGATGAATTGCCCAGTAGCAAGATATAACATCAATATGATCCTTTAATGATTGTGGTTATCATAAATGATAGTGCAATAATATGAACACTAGTGGACAACAGTTATGGCCTTAATGTTTGTAACATTAACTTGTTACATAAAATCAATGTCGATACATCTCTCATTAATCTTGATTCTCTCACTATCTGAGGCTTCGATAATGTTGCAAAATATTCATAGGTATCATCACCTTACCTATTAAGGTAGGTCATGTTACCTTACCCACACATATTCATGTCATGCCTGGAAATTTGACATATAATTTGTTATTAGGGAGACCTTGGATTCATAGAATGCAAGATGTCCCCTCTACATTGCATAGGCAATTTAAATTCATTTACAACAATAAAACATATACCTTGTTAGGTGATACTAATCTCCAGGCTTGTCTACAAACATCAACATCCAAGTCCTCTTCAACTGGTTCTTCCCCAACTATCTTAGATGATTCTTCCAATAATTCTACTCCTACTAGTGTGTCTATTTCCCCAAGTCTATCTTCTACCTCGAGCTCATCTCCTAATAATTCCTCAAATGAACCTAAGGTTCCTAAAGAAAAGCCTTCTCACGATGTATTTTCTCCTGAAAAGTTTCTTGCAGAAGATGATTGGGGATCCCTTGACTTTAATCCTACTTTCATAGGGGAATATTAAATCCCCCCCAAAAGAACCCAAGGTTGAAAAGAAGAAAGAAGAATAACCTAAGAAGCAATCCACTTTACCAGAGCCATTAAGTAATAAATTTGTGGTGGCTTCTCAGACTTTATCTCCCTTTGTTTCTGATTTAGAGGATTTTGATCCTTTACTTTATGAAAACCCTCTTTCTCTTTCAGAAATGGCTAACCTTTATGGTCCTGGCTTTCACATCTTAGCTAAGTGTGTATATAATGGCAATAGATGTGGTGCCCAAGAGTAAGGTGTAAAGGTTCCCTTGTAAAATAACTTACATGATACAACATTCGAGCTTGGATATGATCCTTTTGAGCATACTAAAGCCTCTATGAGACTATCTATTAGTGTTAATGTCATCTCTACTTCCCTCTCAATAAAGTATCCAAAATATATCAACTTTGATTCTTCTAGTGTCTTTGCTTTGGATTTTCTTTCCACTGATGACTCCTTGGCTGAATTCTTAGGAGCCTATGATGACCTTCCTCATTATCACCATAATCATGGCTTTCCCTATTGTTTAAATATTGAAGCTTACTTTGGGAAAGAAAGAAATAATGATGAGATAGTTAAAGAATTTCTTCAGTTGAAAGGCACTCCTCAACAAAGTAATCTCCTCATAAGTGACACTATTGATATCAGGATGGATCCTTGTATCAAAGACAAAGTCATTAAGACAGGAAAATTTCTTGATGAAGAGTAACAAAAACAATATTCTAAATTGTTACATGAATTGCTTGAAATATTTGCTTGGATATATTTTGACATGCCCGACATTGATCCTTAGATTGTCACTCGTAACATTATCTTAATTCTTGATGCTAAATAGTGAAGTAAAAGATTAGAAAGATGAACCCTAAAGTAGCATTGCTTGTTAAGGCTGAGATTGAAAATTTATTAGATGCTGGATTCATCCATTCTATCAGTTATTCCCCATGGATTTCAAATATTGTGGTTATGCTAAATCTGATAACAAGATTAGGATGTGTATGAATTTTTGAGATCTTAGTAAAGCTTCTTTGAAGGATGATTTTGTTAGGATAATCGGTGAACAACTAAAAGGGGGGTGAATTAGTTGTTAACAGATTATGAAACTTTAAGCACACAAAACCTTTTACCAGAATGCATAAACCAAATACTAGAATAACAAATATATAAATTAAGCACAAACATAGATCATAAATCAAATACCATGCATCCACAACACATAACAACAAGATTTGTACATGGACAACCCGGTAAAGGGAAAAACCATAGTGGGAAGCCTACCCATAGTCAGATAATACTTCTATAGTAAGTATTTGATTACAATAAGGGGCCTACACATGGAGGAAGGCCAATAGCCTAGAGCACATTGCTCATCACAAAGGATCCTCACTAACTACAAAAGATATCCTGACAACAATCCAGAAATAAGAATGAATTGCAAGAATAGCATCTCCTATGCTTAAGTATAGTTTTGGTTAAGATCAATGTTAGGGGTCTTAAACCTCTTACATAAACCCAATTCGATCACCTATGATCGACAAAAACCTCTGCATATTATTACAACTTTATGTGCACACAGATAATCCTATAACCCATGATCACATGCCACAATCTACAAAGAGATCTTACATCATAGATATACCAACCCAAGACCTAAACAATTAAGTTGGCCACCTAGAAGATAATACAATAAATCCATTACATAAACCCACAAACCAATGATAATCCAAGTCGGCCTAAGACCAAAACAACATTAACCAAACAATAAATCCAATTGGTAATGCATCAGGAGAATCCACCAACAAGTTACATAAATTAGTTCATAACTTGACAAATTATCATAGAATAGGTCTGGTGATAAATGCAACACCATTGATAAATTGGAACATGAACGTGATAACCTCAACACCCTGAGAACGTTCTAGGAGCCGCACCAACACCACTTATCAAATCCATCAAAAGATCTTCAATAAATCTATATCAGTAGAACCCTTACCGGTAACCAAAAGGCTTACTAGAACATATGATAGCTTCTGGATCACCAAAACCCATACCAATTCAATGTGACATGCATCTAAATAACATGAATGATCAAACCAAACCAATTCCACCAATTTGAACATATCCCCGGTATGTTCATCACAATCCAACCACTCTACAGAAACCCGGTAGACAACCAAACAAGCTAGTGTTGACATCAATGACAAAAATCAATGCAAAACATAATCAATTTCTCCAAATTACAAACAATCTCATCCTTTAGCATCGATGGCAATAGTAGATGTGAAAAATATCCAAGTGCCAAGAAGTGCCAAACAAGTCTGCCCCAATGGAAGACATCCAACAAATGATATATCAATGAAGATCTAAACCAAATAACCAAACCATAGATTAAACTCCCCCTGTGACTGATATCTTTGTTAAGCTCTATTTTTCACATGTATACCTCTCCTCCTTTGACATCAATGCTATAAATCTAACATGAACATCAAAGAAAAACTATAGATCCTCTGAACCACACAACTGACTACTCCCCTTGAGTAGTAGCACTAACTCATCAATCTAGAAAGAATAATAATTCTTATAATGCATACCGGATTGATGCCAATCATCATCACTTAAGTCTTTACCGGAGGGGCAGAGACCCCCAATATGTCTCTAAAGTACTCAAATGATTCATGGGAAAAGGTTTAGTGAAGATATCTGCAATTTGCTCTTTAGTGTTCACATAAACCAATCTGACTTCATTTGCTTCCACCTTTTCCTTCAAAAAGTTATACTTGATTGAAATGTTCTTTTTCTTAGAATGAAATATCAGATTCTTTGATATGCCAATAGAAGCAAAGTTATCACAATTAATAACTACCGGCTCATTACATTCTACCCTTATATCTTTCACATTTTCTTCATCCATAAAACTTGTGTACAACTAGTAGCAGCAAGAACATACTAAGCTTAAATAGTAGATTAAGAAGTACATGACTATTTCTTGTTGATCCATGAAACAAGTTTCTTTCAAAGAAAGAAAGCTCCACTAGATGTGCTTTTCCGGTCATCTATATCTCTAGCCCGATCTATATCTGTATATGCTTATAGTGTAAATTCATCATCTTTAGGATACCACAAACCATATTCAGTTGTTCCTTGTAAATATCTTAAAATCCTTTTCCTGCACTCTCATGATTCTCTCTAGGATCACTCTGATATCTTGATACAATACAAATAGCATTCATTATATCCAATCTAGTCTGAGTCAAATATAACAAACCTCCAATCATAGATTTATACCTTGTAGGATTTACCAAAGTTGATATATCTTTCTTTGTCAATTTCTCACTTGTAACCATAGGAGTACCAATTGGTTTATAATTATCCATACCAAATTTGTTCAACATCTCTCTAGCATACCTAGTTTGATAGATTAAAATACCTTTATCAGTTTGAGTAATCTATAAACCTAGAAAAATCTCATTTCTCTAATCATAGACATTTCAAATTCATTCTTCATATTATTAGGGAATTCCATACATAAATTTTCCTCACTTCCAAAAATGCTATCATCTAGAAAGACCTCAATAATAAATATGTCATTATTAATGATCTTATAATACAAGTTACTGTCAGTATTACCTTTAGTGAAACCAAGCTTGAAAAGATATTTGTCCAACCTAGCAAACAAAGCTCTAGGTGTGAGGCCCTACCTCAACTCATCCTAGCATTTCAGTATTTTTAATGTTGAGACTATTATGGTTGCTTTATTTTTATACATTATGGATTTTGAACTTATATGATTTCATGATTTGGGTAACATTAATATATATTGATGCTTCATTTCTATGCATGATTCTAGAATACGATTACTTTGTGATGATGTATGTCATTATTGGAAGTGCAGGACTTTACTATGATGAGAGAAATAGGAATGCATGTTTTATGTATGGATCAAAATTATGTGGATTATGATAAATGCTTATGTGGATTTATTTGGATATAAGATATATTGATTTGCTTAAATGTAAATTTGTATGCGAAGTGTTTGATGTGTATTCTTATTCATGTGTTTTATATTATATGAGGTTATTTGGAATTACTAATGTGTAATTGAGATGCACAGGAAAATTATCCATGTGACCATGGAAACATTATGGAGAACCAAACCTAGACCTATGTACATTCATAAAACTAGGGTTTGTCTATTTGGAGAGACAACACCCCATTTGTATCATATTTTATTTGTGAAAGTGAATGTAGCATGTAGGTTAAATTGAATATACTAAATTGTGTAAATCCAACAACAGACAAAATTTCATGTGTAATTTTGTAAAAGTATTTTTATTGTGTCACTTGACACGTGTTGATTTATGTCTTGATTTTTGAAGTGCCTCTTGGAGGGAATTGTTTTAACCATAGCTTTTTCAAATAATTTAATGTGGTTCTATATTTTCCTTGGGTAGAGAATCTTTGGGGTAGTCAACTTAGGTTTGACCCGAAAGTTAACTTTAGATGGGTTTAAAAGGGGTCAAATGGACTCCTAGGGGTAGTTTAAAGGTGTTTCTTAACGCTCACAAGGTATATCTAAGGGTTAGGAGTAATTTTAGGCATGTGACAACTCCCATGTGGCTGTTTAGTCACCCTAAAAAGTGGATTTTCTAAGATATGCGAAAATTGAATTTAGAAGGCATCATCTAGGTTAGTTAACTTTCTTTTTTGATGAGAGATCCCTTTTCATCTTTTTCTGACTTTTTCTTTTTTCAATTTTAGAAACCTATGAGAACTCTCACTGAGGTCTTCTTAGGAAAGAATGAGAGATTTTGTACGTAATCACCCACTCTCCATTTTTGGAGACAATGCAATTTTGAAAGAAAAAGATTTGGTATAGGAATTTGGCTAAGTGTAGAGAAACAAGGATCGTGGAATTGGGCTGCTCATCCTCAACTAGACTAGCATACCTTTGGGCAGTTGAAGTTTGGTTTAACTTCTCTTTGTATTGTTTTCATGTTGCATGTTATATTGAAAAGATTTACTTGTAAGGAAAGGCTAGTTTCTTGCATTTTCTTTGTGAAAATTATTACGCGTTATGTCTTTTATTTCTTGTATGCATTCTGTGTTTTGGGAGTAACCAAGACCTCCTACTCTTGGGAGAGAGGATGGTCTTGTGGGTGGTAGAAGTTTGACAGCCCTCGAGTGAGAGGCTCTCGTTATGAGAGTGATCTCAATGGATATATATGTGACCCTTGCTGCATGGCTTGTTTATGCATTTGGGGGGTCATAAGGAGGGAAATAAGGCATGAATTCCTTGGGGAGCATAAGGATGCAGGGTTATTATACTTATGATATATCTTGTTTGCCATGAGGTGGCTTTGTGTTTTTACCATACTTGCAATTTCCTCAGGGTATTTGGTCCACTACCACCCATGTAAAATCATCACCTTTTGTGGTGTAGTGTAGCCTTGGTTGGGAATATGTTGTTGTGATTGTTTTCCCCTGCTTGTTGTGTTTGCATGTGTGTATCCTATCTAGGGCTTGGTTCTCCAAGCTCGGGGGTGGCTACTAGTTAGCCTAGGCTAGGAGGTGAGCACTCCATGGTCATAGTCCTTTTGATTTAATTGCAGGTTATTGAAAGAAAAGAAAAGGACAAGTAGAGTTGCTAGATTTATTTGTTTACAGAAAAAGATATTGGAAGATGGAATATTTATGTTTTAAGTTGCAGCAATGTAAAAGGGAAAATATGTTGTATCTAGTTTTGAAAAGAAATGTATCTATTATTTTTAAGTTCCTCATTTAATAGAAATGAGAGGTCTATTGTAAAAGTGGACTATAATGTATTTTAAATATACCTTAAGGAAATACATTGTTTTATTAAGTATTATTTGGTTGCAAAATGAATTATTTATGTGGAGTATTATGTTTTGTATTGTTCTTAAAAGTTTAATGATTGCATGCATGTCACTTTAAAATTAAATGTTCAGTTTATTTGCTCATGCATGTCTCTAAGTTTAATTAAAATAATCTAGGTTAATGTAGTTAGTTTAGGGTTTTGCATGGACAAATTTTAATACTGTAAAGACATATTTGTTCATATATATATAGGGATTAAAAAAAAAGAATGGCTAGGGCAAGTAATGTGGTTTCAAAAAAATAAAAGGGGATTTTATAATAATAAAAAAATTAGGGTCTTGAGTATTTTGGTTAATAAGGTATGTTTAAATAAAAGGAAATAACCTCACATAAAAATATATCAGAGTTTATTATATATATATATATATATATATATATATATATATATATATATATATATATATATATATATATATATATATTTATATATATATATTTATATATATATTTATATATAGTTTAAAATTATGGATGTATAAATTTGACTTTAATTTAATTAATTTATTTAACATTCATATTTTATACATGTTAAATAAACATTTAAATATGAAGTCTTAAATTTTTTAATTAGATTGGAGTTAATCATTTAAGAAATTAATTTTGTTTGTAAATTATTTGACTATAGGGAATAAATTTAGTCCACCTAGATATAGGTTTATGAGATTAAACTTTATAGGAAAATTTTCATTATGGATTTATTTGACCCTTTTATATCGATTTAGTTGAAACACATTTTACTTATTGTTAAAATAAAATATAGACATTTATAAGCTAAGTGCTAGGACTAATTTAATTAGTCCCTAAAATCAATTAATGGTTATTGGAGATTAATTTTATCTACGTCAATTAATTGACTAAATTAATTTATTGATTAAAATTGAGAAGATAATAAATAATTTTTTTAGTGTTCTGCATTTGATTTAAATTAATATTTTTGTTTACTTGAGTTAGAGGTTAAATATTAACTCAAACATAGTTAAAGACCAAACTTGATAATGCGTCTCATATTAGCAACATTTAAGGTTATTAAGTTGTGATCTTTAAAAAAAAAATTCCCAGTTTGGGCATGACATTTTGGTATTAGAGCAAGGTTTCCAACACTAGGAACCTTTCTCCATTAAGTTTCGCTTTAAATATTTAATTAATTTTATTATATTAATTATCTAGGCTATTTAAATTTAATTAATTAAATTTTTTTTTTTTCAAAGAAATTAGTTATTTAATTTAATTTATTTTATTTTTCTCTTTAGGATGCCTCTAACTATGCAACAAGCTCACAAGAATGGAAGGGGTCCTAGGCGTGTATGCATAGCATGCGAAGAAGTAGATAAGGAGGAATTGGTTCCAGAAGTGAACCCAGAGGCTCCTCCCGAACAACTAGTTGATCTAAACTGAAACATCTTAGAAGCACTCTAGAACCTGATTGGTATAGTCTAGGATAGGTTTCCAGTCAGGGATCATCATGTTGAAAATCAAAACTCAGGGAGTCATAGATCAACAGATAGGGAACAGAGTAGGAGTCCACCTCTTATTCCCGTAGAGAGTCAGGATGGGAATGAGCCTAAGTCTATGCACCTACCAGGACCACCTCTAGTGGCAGAGCCAATGTATTATGAGAGAGCAAGTCAAGAACCAGGGGATCTTATCAGGGAGGTTATGTGCCTCCAGCCACCATCTTTTGGTGGATCTACTGATGGGGTAGAAGCTGAGGCTTGGCTTTTGACCCTTGATAGGTGCTTTGCATTGCACTCTTATGAGAGAATTCTAAAGGCACATCTAGCAGTCCACCTATTGAGAGGAACAACCTCCACATGGTGGAGATAGGAGGAATACAAGTGTGGTTTAGTTGCTGATACTCTCACATGGGAGATTTTTACAAAGAGGTTCAAGGAGAGGTACTTGTCAGAGCATTATAGACAGCGTAGGATAGATGAGTTCCATGATCTCCAACAAAAGGGTCTCTCAGTGACCCAGTACAAGAGAAAATTCTTTGATCTCTTGCCATACGTTGACTACCTAAAAGATGAGAAGCTTCTCGTCAACCGTTTCATCAGAGGGCTGAATGTCAGCATAGTAGGACTAGTGAGGATGTTCACTCTAGGGAGCCTTTGGGTTGCTGTGGAGAAGACACTGATAGCAGAGGAGATTTAGGTTAGGCCACAAGATACAATGGATCAGTTAAAGAACCGAAACCCTATACCCCAGACATACGGATTTCATAAACCCCATTAGAAAGGAAATAACAGAAACACACAGGGGTTCTCCAAACCCCCTCCTCCGCGATAGTCACAACAAAACTAGAGGCAGAGGCCTCTGCAGAATCAATAGGGTGCAAAGCCCAAGCAATGGCAGTCTCAAGGTCAGAGGAGAGATCAGTGATCTCAGGCTCCTTACACACCTCTGATGATGACTCAGTAGTCCTCCATGGGTGGGTATAGTGGTTCTAGTAAGATAGGGGGACAATCTTTTTCTAGGCCTCAGGGCGTCTAGTTTCAGGGACGTGAGGGCGTCTAGTTTCAGGGATGTGGTGCTTGTTTCACATGTGGATCCATGGGGCACATGGTGAGAGAGTGTCCTCAGGGTTAGATAGCAAGGAATTAGAGGATGTTAGCATCAGAGCCTATAGTTGGAGATATGGGTAGGTCCCATAGAGTCTTTGCAGCAGTTGACAACCGCTAGGCAGAGCACTAGACCATAGTCATTGAGGTTGCAGGTATGATCAGAGGTAACAGTGTATCTATATTATTTAATTCAGGAGCTACTGACTCCTTTATATCTCCTCTGGTTGTGGAGCATTACAGGCTAGTGGCAACTAGACAAGGTGTTAGTTGGGAAGTGGACTTAGCGTTAGGAGCTAGAGTGTCAGTGGAATCAGAGGTTAGGGCATGTCAACTTTAGATTGACAATACCACCACCCTAGTAGACCTTAGAGTTACACCACTTGGATCATATGGCATTGTACTTGGAATGGATTGGCTTTATGTCCACAGAGCCAAGATGGATTACCACCAAAAAGAAATCAAGTGTGAGGATGATCAGGGTTCACCCATAGTAATCACAGGGATTCAGAGACCTGTGTCTCTTCTTATGATTTCTGCAATGTAGCTTAAGCAGAGCATGTGAAAGGGCTGTCAACTATTTGGCATCACTATCAGTGATAGAGAGGAAGAGGATGAAAAGGAAACATCGATTGACAACCATCCTATCCTTAAGGGATATTTAGATGTGTTTCCTTCAGAGCTACCTGGGATGCCACCCCATAGAGAGATTGACTTTCATATAGACCTTGTACCAGGAGCTAAGCTAGTTTCATGAGCACCTTATAAGATGACCACAAATTAGCTTAATGACCTCAAGATGTAGCTTGAGGAACTCCTAGAGAAGGGTCACATTCATCCTAGCATATCCCCTTGGGGTGCACCAGTCATCTTCATGAAGAAGAAGGGCAGATCTCTCCGATTATGCATGGATTATCGCCAGTTGAACAAAGTAACCATCAAGAACCGATATCCCGTGCCCATAATTGATGATTTGTTTGACCAACTTCAGGTTGCCAACATATTTTCTAAAATTGATCTGAAGTGAGGATACCATCAGTTGAGGATAGTGGAAAGTGATATCCACAAGACCTCATTTCACACTAGATATGGCCACTATGAGTTCACCATGGTCCCATTCGGTCTTATGAATGCTCTAGCTATTTTCATGAGCCTCATGAATGGGGTATTCCACACATTTCTGGACCGCTTTGTGATTGTGTTCCTCGATGATATATTGATATATTCTCAGAATGCGAAGGAGCATGAGGAGCACCTAAGACAAGTTTTGTAGTGTTTGAGGGACAATCAGTTGTTTGGCAGTTTGTCAAAGTGTGCTTTCTTTCAATCAGAGGTCAAGTACCTTGGGCATGTTATTTCTGGTGATGGGATCTTAGTAGACCCATCCAAGATCAGAGCTATTATGGATTGGCCAGCACCAACTGGTGTGATAGAGGTCATGAGCTTCATGGGCTTAGCAGGTTATTATCGATGCTTTGTTGAGGGATTCTCTAGAGTCGCACACCCTATTACTTCTCTTTAGCATAAAGGGAAGAAATTTGAGTGCACAAAGAAGTGCAAGAGGGCCTTTTAGGAACTCAAAAGGGCTCTTACTAGTGCACCTATCCTTGTAGTACCAAATCCCTCAGCTCACTTTATGGTTTGCATAGATGCTTCCCTAGAGGGTTTAGGAGCAGTCCTTATGCAGGATGGTAAGGCTATAGCTTTTGAGTCTAGGAAACTTAAGACTCATGAGCTTAATTATCCTACTCATGATCTTGAGCTTGTAGCAGTAGTGCATGCACTTGTGAGGTGGAGACACTTCCTTTTGGGTCATCATTTTGAGCTTCATTCAGACCATCAGAGTCTTCATTACATATTCACTAAGCCGAACCTTAATGCACAATAGAGGAGATGGATGGAGTTCTTGTGTGAGTATGATTTTGACGTTCACTACATCAAAGGGAAAGAAAACGTAGTTGTAGATGCCTTAAGTAGGAGACGTCATGAGGTATACACCATATCTATGGGCATGGATTTGAGAGATCGGATATTGCAGCAGTTGCTAGAGGATGGATGGTATTTAGAGGTTTGTCAAGTAATACGATCTCAGGATACTCTAGAAGGGAAATATGTAGATTACTCCTTGGAGTCTGATGGACTATTATGCCATAGAGGGTGCATCTATGTACCTTCTTCCAGAGGTTTGTGAGATTTCATTGTCATGGAGGCTCATAGAGCTCCTTATGTAGCACATCCCAGAGTTAAGAAGATGCATGCTGACTTGAGACCGTTATATCATTGGCCAGGAATGTAGCAGCTCATTACTAAGTTAGTAGCTTGCTGCCTCAAGTGTTAGAGAGTTAAGGCGAAGCACCGCCATCCAGGTGGGTTACTCTAGTCTCATGCTATACCATAGTGGAAGTGGGATACTATATCCATGGATTTCATCATTGGTCTTCCTATGTCATCTCATCGCCATGATGTCATCTTGGTGACAGTTGACAAGTTGACCAAATTGGCCCAATTTTCACTAGTTTGGAATACCTTCATAGCACCAGCAGTGGCACAGGTGTTCTTGCAAGACATTGTCAGACTTCATGGTGTTCCATGGAAGATTATTTCTGATAGGGATTCCCTCTTCACTTCTTCCTTTTGGAAGGCATTACAGGCAGCTATGGGCACTAAGCTCAATTTCAATACAACCTATCATCCGGAAATGGATGGTCAGACAAAGAGGGTTAACCAGGTGTTAGAGGATATGCTTCGCATGTATGTCGTGGATCATCAGACTAGATGGGAGGAGTACCTTCCCTTAGTGGAGTTTGCCTATAACAATGGGCATCACACTTCTTTGGGGATGCCACCCTATCCTGCATTATACGACAAGCCTTGTAGGACACAGTTGAGTTGGGACCGCATAAAGGACAAAGTTTCTATTGGACCTGAGATAGTTCAGGATATGGAACAACAGGTGGATTTGATTAGGCAATGTCTTAGAGAGGCACAGGATAGACAGAAGAAATATGCAGATGTGAAGAGGATAGATCATAGCTAATTAGTTGGAGATAGAGTCTTCTTGAGAGTGTGACTGCATAAGAGTCCAATCCATTACGGAAAGGGTTCAAAGTTCGCACCTCACTTTGTAGGACCAGTTGCCTACCATTTAGCATTACCACATAGCCTGTCACACATCCATGATGTGTTTCATGTATCAATATTGAGAAAGTATATCTATGACGAGTCTCATATTTTAGATTGGGATGCCTTGCAGGTGGAGTCAGATGGGCAGCTAGCTTTGGAGCCCATTCGCATTTTGGCATGCTGAACGCTGGCCCTTCGAGGTCGAGAGATGGACTAGGTTAGGGTCCAGTGGTATTGCTATGATGAGGTTATAGCTTCATGGGAGGACGCGACACGTATGAGATCACAGTACCCTCATCTTTTTTATGAACTCCAAGAGGAAGTTAATGCCTAGAGGGGGAGGGTGTGAGGCCCTACCATGACCCATCCTAGTATTTTAGTATTTTTCATGTTGAGACTATTATGGTTGCTTTATTTTTATACATTATGGATTTGGAACTTATATGGTTTCATGATTTGGATAACATTGATATATATTGATGCTTCATTTCTATGCATGATTCTAGAATAGGATTACTTTGTGATGATGTATGCCATTATTGGAACTGCAGGACTTTACTATGATGATAGAAATAGGAATGCATGTTTTATGTATGGATCAAAATTATGTGGATTATGATAAATGCTTATGTGGATTTATTTGGATATAAGATATATTGATTTGATTAAATGTAAATTTGTATGTGAAGTGTTTGATGTGTATTCTTATTCATGTGTTTTATATTATATCAGGTTATTTGGAATTACTAATGTGCAATTCAGATGCGCGGGAAAATTATCCATGTGACCATGGAAACATTATGGAGAACCAAACCTAGACCTATGTACATTCATAAAATCAGGGTTTGTCTATTTGGAGAGACAACACCCCCTTTGTATCGTATTTTATTTGTGACAGTGAATGTGCCATGTTTGTTAAATTGAATTTACTAAATTGTGTAAATCCAACAAGAGACAAAATTTTATGTGTAATTTTGTAAAAGTATTTTTATTGTGTCACTTGACACGTGTTGATTTATGTCTTGATTTTTGAATTGTCTCTTGGAGGGAGTTGTTTTAACCATAGCTTTTTCAAATAATTTAATGTGGTTCTATATTTTCCTTGGGTAGAGAATCTTTGGGGTAGTCAACTTAGGTTTGACCCGAAAGTTAACTTTAGATGGGTTTAAAAGGGGTCAAATGGACTCCTAGGGGTAGTTTAAAGGTGTTTCTTAAAGCTCACAAGGTATATCTAAGGGTTAGGAGTAATTTTAGGCATGTGACAACTCCCATGTGGCTGTTTAGTCACCCTAAAAAGTGGATTTTCTAAGATATGTGAAAATTGAATTTAGAAGGCATCATCTAGGTTAGTTAACTTTCTTTTTTGATGAGAGATTCCTTTTCATCTTTTTCTGACTTTTTCCTTTTTCAACTTTAGAAACCTATGAGAACTCTCACTGAGGTCTTCTTAGGCAAGAATGAGAGATTTTGCAGGTAATCACCCACTCTCCATTTTTGGAGACAATGCAATTTTGAAAGAAAAAGATTTGGTATAGGAATTTGGCTAAGTGTAGAGAAACAAGGATTGTGGAATTGGGCTGCTCATCCTCAACTAGACTAGCATACTTTTGGGCAATTGAAGTTTGGTTTAACTTCTCTTTGTATTGTTTTCATGTTGCATGTTATATTGAAAAGATTTACTTGTAAGGAAAGGCTAGTTTCTTGCATTTTCTTTGTGAAAATTATTACGCGTTATGTCTTTTATTTCTTGTATGCATTCTGTGTTTTGGGAGTAACCAAGACCTCCTACTCTTGGGAGAGAGGATGGTCTTGTGGGTGGTAGAAGTTTGATAGCCCTCGAGTGAGAGGCTCTCATTATGAAAGTGATCTCAATGCATATATATGTGACCCTTGCTGCATGGCTTGTTTTTGCATTTGGGGGGTCATAAGGAGGGAAATAAGGCATGATTCCTTGGGGAGCATAAGGATGCAGGGTTATTATACTTATGATTTATCTTGTTTGCCATGAGGTGGCTTTGTGTTTTTACCATACTTGTAGTTTCCTCAGGGTATTTGGTCCACTACCACCCATTTAAAATCATCACCTTTTGTGGTGCAGTGTAGCCTTGGTTGGGAATATGTTGTTGTGATTGTTTTCCCCTGCTTGTTGTGTTTGCATGTGTGTATCCTGTCTAGGGCTTAGTTCTCCAAGCTCGGGGGTGGCTACTAGTTAGCCTAGGCTGGGAGGTGAGCACTCCATGGTCATAGCCCTTTTGATTTAATTGCAGGTTATTGAAAGAAAAGAAAAGGACAAGTAGAGTTGCTGGATTTATTTGTTTGTAGAAAAAGATATTGGAAGATGGAATATTTATGTTTTAAGTTGTAGCAATGTAAAAGGGAAACTATGTTGTATCTATTTTTGAAAATAAATGTATCTATTATTTTTAAGTTCCTCATTTAATAGAAATGAGAGGTCCATTAAAAAAAATTTAATTTTAAAATAAAAAAATAAAAATAAAAACTTTGGGTTTTCAGGGGGGAACCTACTGTGTGTACACACAGAGGGCGGCACCCGTGCCACCACTGTGTGGACATATAGTGGGCAGCGCTTGCACCACCATTGTGTGGACACATAGTGGGCGGTGCCCGCGCCGCCATTGTGTGGTCACACAATGGGCACCATCGCCACTATATGCACACACAGTGGCGGCTATGGAGAACCTGCTGCCTCCTCCATAGTCGCTGCCCTCTTGCGTGAATGATTGCCTGTAAAAAGAAAGAGAGAAATAAAACCCGGGCAGGGTTAGGGTAGAATAAATAAAGGAAGAAATTATAAAATATGGGGCATTTTATAATATATTTATATATTTTTAGTTTAGGGTTTTGCATGGACGGATTTTAATACTGTAAAGACATATTTGTTTATATATATAGGGTTTAAAAAAAAAGAATGGTTAGGGCAAGTAATGTGGTTTCAAAAAAATAAAAGGGGATTTTATAATAATTAAAGAATTAGGGTTCTTGAGTATTTTGGTTAATAAGGTATGTTTAAATAAAAGAAAATAACCTCACATAAAAATATATCAGAGTTTATTAGATATATATATATATATATATATATATATATATATATATATATATATATATATATATATATATATATATATATATATATATATATATATAGTTTAAAATTATGGATGTATAAATTTGACTTTAATTTAATTAGTTTATTTAACATTCATATTTTATATATGTTAAATAAACATTTAAATATGAAGTCTTAAATTTTTTAATTAGATTTGAGTTAATCATTTAAGAAATTAATTTTGTTTGTAAATTATTTGACTATAGGGAATAAATTTAGTCCACCTAGATATAGGTTTATGAGATTAAACTTTATAGGAAAATTTTCATTATGGATTTATTTGACCCTTTTGTATCGATTTAGTTGAAACACATTTTAATTATTGTTAAAATAAAATATAGACATTTATAAGCTAAGTGCTAGGACTAATTTAATTAGTCCCTAAAATTAATTGATGGTTATTGGAGATTAATTTTATCTACGTCAATTAATTGACTAAATTAATTTATTGATTAAAATTGAGATGATAATAAATAATTCTTTTAGTGTTCCGCATTTGATTTAAATTAATATTTTCATTTACTTGAGTTAGAGGTTAAAGATTAACTCAAACATAGTTAAAGACCAAACTTGATAATGCGTCTCGTATTAGCAACATTTAAGTTTATTAAGTTGTGATCTTTAAATAAAAAATTTCCCGTTCGTGCCCAAAAGTTTGGGCATGACACTAGGTGCTTGCTTCAATCCATATAAATCTTTCCTCAATCTACAAACCATGTTATTGTCATCTTTAAGAGAGAATCCATCAGGCTGCTCAATTTTGACTTCCTCTTCAAGATCTCCATTTAGAAATGCACACTTAACATCCATATGATAAACCTTGTATTTCTTATTGGCAACATAAGCAAGAAATAATCTCTCAGCTTCAATTCTAGCTACCAGAGAAAAAGTTTCATCATAATCAACTCCTTCCTTCTGAGAATATCCTTTGTAGACTAATCTAGCCTTGTTCCCCACAACTTGACCATCTTCATTCAATTTATTCCTAAAACCCCATTTAGTTCCAATAAAATTCTTATTTTTAGGTCAGGGAACTAAAGTACATGTCATCACTCTTTAGCTGCTAACCTTCTCCTTGTCATCACTCCTTTGCTCTTGTCTCCAATGATCTAATCTTCTGAGTGATTCAACCTTACATACCTAGGAGTCTTCTGACTTTTTGTTTCTCTACCCTTATCTTTAGTTATTGTTGACATTTATGATACTGTCAGGGTAACTAGTTCAACATTATGTTTTGATATAGGTGTTACCGGTTCAATTATTGATCATTTCCACTTCTGGTTCTCTCTCATAAGTTTTGATTTGACCTTTGTACTTCTCATCCACCTTTACATTAGCGCTCTCCATAATTCTCTACAATATTTTGTTATAACATCTATATGCTTTTCTTTCATTTGAATAACCAAGAAATATTCCTTCATCACATCTAGGATCAAACTTTCCAATGGAATCATCTTTTTTGATATAGCACTCACTACCAAAGATTTTGAAGTACTTAACTATAGGTGTATGACCAAACCATAACTCATAAGGTGTCTTACCATTGTCTCCTTTGATATGAACTCTATTGAATGCGTATACCACCATGCTCACAACTTCTCTCTAATAGATATGATGCAAATTACCTTCCATCATCATAGATCTAGCTACATCCAGGATAGTTTTGTTCTTTCTTTCCACAACACCATTCCACTGAGATGTCCGGGGTGCAGACAAATCTCTCCTTATGCCATGTTTCTCATAATAATTGTTAAATTCACCTGATGTGAATTCACCACCCTTATTGGATCTTAAGCATTTTATCTTCAATCCTATCTCTATCTCAACCATAGCTTTAAAGTTCTTGAAATTTTCAAAGGCTTCATATTTTTCCCTTAGAAAAGTAACCCACATCATTCTAGAATAATCATAAATGATTAGCATGAAATATCTGTCACCCTAAAAATTTCTTATTCTAGAAAGGTGACATAAATAAATATGAATAAAATTAAAAATATCATTATATTTGTCTTGAATACTCTTAAAAGAAGTTTTGACTTGCTTTCCCATTTGACATTTCTTACATACCGAATTATGAGGCTTCACAATCTTAGGTATATATCTAACTGCCTTAGTTGAACTGATCTTTAAAATGCAATCAAAATTAACATGACACAACCTCTTGCGCCATAACCAACTCTCATCAATATGTGCAATCAAACATGTCTTCTCACTAGAGTTCAAATGAAAGATGTTACCTCTAGTCTGTGTATCGGTTGCAATCTCCAATCCAGATCTATTGATGATTTTGCATTTTCCATCCTTGAACTATAATTGAAATCCCTTATCCACCAACTGTCCTACACTCAGAAGATTAAGCCTTAAAACTTTTACATAATAGACATTATCAGTGTTATGCTTACCATCTAATGATATAGTCCCTCTTCCTCTAATCATGCATTATTTTTCATCTCCAAATCTGACCAAACCACCATCAAATTATTGCAAAGATATAAACTTCCTTTTATCTCTAGTCATATGATGTGAATATCCACTATCTATCACCCATTAATCCTTGTCTTCAACTTTAGTAGCAAGGGCCTTCTCTTTATTTTTAATGACAGGTTCTGGAGCATCTTCTTTGATAGCTAAGAATACCCATTCCTTTCCATTGTCAGATCCACTAGCTGACTCTTTTGCCAGTTCATCATTAGAATCATCTGTTACACCATCCTCATCAACATAGTAGCATGATTTGTCTTTGTTCCTCCTATACTTATGCTTGTTATGATATTCATCATTAGGCTTAAAATATCTTCTAGCTTTCTCTTCAAATCTTGAATTCCACTTAGACATCTAGATGCAAAATGACCTATCTTATTACATGCAAAACATTTGAAAGGTGATTTTCCTTCATACTTACTTCTTGTTGGACCTTTAGGTACTCTTCTAGAAAATAGGGCTTCAAGTTCCTCAAGCTCTTCATCTTGTTTCCTCATATCCTCAAGTTCCTTTGCATATAATTCTTTCCAATGACTCTTTTCGGTTGATGATGTAGATGCCTTGAATGCAAAGTTTGTCCTTAAAGCTCCTTGAGGACCAAATTCTTCAAGCTCAAAAGAAGATAACTTCCCAACCAAATTATCCCTATTAATAGAAGTGTTAGACATTATTCTCAGCTCATTAATTGTAGTAGCCTTCATTTTGAAAGCCGATGGCAAAGCTCTCAATACTTTAGAAACAATCTCATCTTCGCTCAGAGATCCACCACAACATTCAATTCCCAAGACAGTTTTGTTGACTCTTTCCATAAAAGTAGTAATTCTTTCATCTTCCTCCATTCTTGGGTTCTCATACCTCACCTGGTAACCATCAAGTTGAACAATTTTTACAGTAGGGTCACCTTTATTCAGAGTCTCCAACTTATCCCATATAGCTTTTGTAGATGATTTGTCCATTAATCTCATTACCTGTTGATCTTAAAGGGTGCTCAAAAGGGCTTCTCTAGCTCTAGAGTCATTTTCAAAGTTCTTGTCTTAGTCTAATGGAGGAGGATTTCCAGATGCTAGATTGTAAGGGGTATAGCCTTTCTTAGTGATCTCCCAAATCTCCTTGCTATGACATTTCCAATGAGTCTCCATCCGAAGCTTCCATAATCTATAATTTGTTCCTTCAAGCCTAGTGTCATCCTTGCGGTAAGAAATTGAAGTTGAATAATCACTCACCATAGGATCTTCCTCAAGAGGTTAAGCTTCTGCAGAGAGGACCAAACTGTGATACTAATTATACAAAGCGGGGGTGAATCAGTTGTTAATAGATTATGAAACTTTAAGCACACAAATTTTTTTATCGAAATGCATAAAAAGATACCAGAATAGTGGATATATCAATTAAGCACAAACATAAATCATAAACCCAATACCATGCATCCACAACACATAACACCAAGATTTGTATGTGGAAAACCGGGTAAAGGGAAAAACCATGGTGGGAAGCCTACCCACAGTCAAATAATACTTCTGCAATAAGTATGTGATTACAATAAGGGGCTTGCACATGTAGGAAGGCCAACAACCTAGAGCATACTACTCATCACAAAGGAGCCTCACTGACTACCAAAGATATCCAAACTACAATCCAAAAATAAGAATGAGCTGCAAGAATAACATCTCCTATGTCTGAGTACAAGTTCAGTTAAGCTCAATGCCAGAGGTCTTAAACCTCTTACACAAACCCAATTTGATCACCTATGATCAACCAAAACCTCTTCATATTATTACAATGTAATTCGCACATAGATAATCCTATAACCCACAATAACATGCCATGATCTACTAAGAGATCTTACATCATATTTATACCAACTGGGGACCTAAACAATTAGGTCAGCCACCTAAAATTATAATAAATCCATTACATAAACCCGTAAACCAATTGTAGTACAAGTCGGCCTAAGACTAAAACAACATTAACCAAACATTAAATCCAACTAGTAACGCATCGGGAGAATCCACCAACATGTTACATAAACTGGTCGATAACCTAGAAAAATAGCATAGAATAGGTTCGGTGCTAAATGCAACACCACTGATCAATTGGAACACAAACAAGATAACCTCAACATCCTGAGAACCTTCTAGAATCCACACCAACAACACTTATCAAATCCAACAAAAGATCTTCAACAAAGCTCTGCTAGTAGAACCCTTACTAGTAACCAAAAGGCTTACTAGAACATATGATAGCTTTAGGATCACCAAATCCCAAAGAAATTAAATGTGACACACATCTGAATAACATGAATGACCAAACCAAACCAATTCTACCAATTTGAACATATCCCTGGTAATTTCAACACAATCCAACCACTCTATCAGAACCCGATAGACAAGCAAACAAGCTAGCGTTGACATCAATGACAAACATCAATGTAACACATAATCAATTCCTCCAAATTGCCAATAGATTTCCCTCTCCCAAATATCGATATTATAGTAGATTTTATAGCAGGCCATTCTTTATTATCCTTTATGGATGGTTTCTCAGGATATAATCAAATCTTCATTAATCCTCAAGATCAATTCAAAACTACTTTCACCACCCCTTGGGGCTGATAACTCAATGATGAATGCATAGTACCAAGCTGGTACTAAGAGGGGGGGGGTGAAATAGTACAAACAAAAACACAAGCCTAAAACCGGTTTGTTAGCAGACACTGTGGATAGGCAGATAGGCAGTAACTCTGGTCTTAAACATAGTACAACCAGCAAAGCCCAGAATGACTTAGACAAGCATAAACCGGTTGACACTTATCTTCTCATACAATCTAATATGTCATTTCCATTACACCCTAGTGCATGAATAGGTAATCTATCATCAAAAGATATATAAACAGCTAGATCAACATGATTTACCTTCAGACACAAATTACTCAAACCATCACATGAATAACATCACACATGACACACAGATTTTTCACGTGGAAACCCAACTGGTAAAAACCACGGTGGGGATGAGTACCCACAAGATGTTTTTGAACTATTTATAAGTCCTCTCTGTTAGGAGCCTTGTCTGGTTAAAGACTGATACAATAGGTTCTGTTAGGAACCGATCCTGTTAGTGATCACCCGGTTAAGGGATAGCTAGAATACTCGGTTAAGGGTTAAACCCTATTAATGGTTACCTTGTTAGAGGATTTCAAGAGCTCAATGGTTTTGAGTCACCCTATTAAAGGATTTACAAACAGCTAGTTAAAGCTACCTTGTTAAGGGATTTCCCAACTATTGAAGTGTTTAGAGATCAACAGGTATTACAATGATTTGGTAACAACACTCAATGCCAATGCAGATCCACTTTAGCTCCTCTTCACATTCTACACTTACACTCTGTAGGTATTACTTCTCTCTTCTGGTCTAGCAAGAATCATGTATCCCTTCACTTGGATACACACACACAACTTTTGCCAACAAACTCAGAAAGAAACACAACATTGACCTTATAGGAAATAGATAGGTTGGTAGCATAAACCCTAAACCCTAAACCTATTAGGTTAAGCAATTCAAATGGTTCAATCCTGACCATTGAGCACATTGCATTAAATGCAAGAGTCTTGAACCAATCTCAAGACATTCTCCATCATTCATTTTCCACCGATTTCATGGCAGCTAATAACCCATCACGCGTTATCACCGTTTACAGACTTTGCACATTCTCGAGGTAGATAGGAACAATCTCCTAAATGCAAGATCCTTCACGCACACAAGGCTGATGTGGCAACATGATCTATTCTTCATTACAATGCTAACTCATCACACAAAGTCACCAGTTGAGCCACACAAGCTTGAAGCACTTCAATTGAAAACCCTAAAGTTGAGACTACCAACCAGTAGTCATACAAAGCTTCCATGTGCCAGTTCCCATAACCACATGCCGATTCAACTTAAACAAACACACCACTTCACTTTGGCACAAATGTCGGTTTATAGTGTTAAACCGGTTCTCTCCTCTTTAGCATATTGACATTACCGGCTGTCTCCTCTTCAACATATTGACATCAATGACAACATACAATGTCATCATGTTCTCATACCGGCTCACATAATGCCAATAATATCCCCCTTTAGAATTGGTGGCAATATACAAAGATATCTCTCTACTTCACATCTTTTCCCCCAATTTCTGTAGATATCTTCTCTACTTCTCTTCTTCTCCCCCTTTGACAACAATGTCAAAGTGGAGGCACAAGCTTCCCTATTCCATTATGCTTCTCCCCCTGAGGAGTAGCATCCTTCAACACATAAATCCAAAACAAATTTGACTATGCAATACCTAACTAATGTGGAGCATATACCTTTAGTTCACCTCCTCAAGGAGCAACACCCCTAATTCACCTCTTAAGTACATAAATGTAGCCTTTGGGAGAGGCTTGATGAATATGTCTGCTAACTGCTCCTTACTGGAAACATGTTCCAGTACAATCTCTTTGTTTTGAACCTTTTCCCTCAAGAAATGATACTTAAGCTCAAAGTTCTTGGTTCTAGAATACAAACCGGATTCTTGGAGATGTTAATTGCACTAGTATTGTCACAAAATATACTTATCGGTTTAGATACAGGAACATTGAAGCCATTTAATACACACTTCATCCAAATTATCTGAGTGCAGTTCAAGAAAGCTGCAACATACTCTGCTTCTTACTCATCCATGAGACTAGTCTACTACCAAGAAATAATGCACCACTGGTTGTGCTCTTCTGGTCGTCCACATTACCTACCCAATCAGCATCTGTGAATACTTTCAAGTTGAAATCCTTGCTATATGGATACCACAATCCATAGTTAATAGTTGCCTTCAGATACCTAAGAATCTGCTTGACTGCAACCAAGTGGGATTCTCTTGGACTTTTCTAGAACCTTGTAGTAATGCCAACTACATGTGCAATATCTGGTCTGCTATGCACTACATAATGCAACTTACCAATCATCAATTGGTATTCCTTCTCATCAACCAATGCTGAGCCATCCTCTTTGGATAGTTTACAACTAGTCACCATCGGTGTACCAACCAATTTGCTATCTTCCATGCCAAAGGTCTTCAACACCTCTTTAACATACTTGGACTGAGTGATAAAGATTCCATCTTTCATTTGTTGAATCTGTAGTCCAAAGAAGAACTGAATCTCCCCTATGAGTGTCATCTCAAACTCTTTCTTCATCTCATCTGCAAACTCATTACTCATCTTGTCATCTCCACCAAAGATAATGTCATCAAAAAATACCTCACAGATCAGGATCTAATCTCCTTCAAACTTCAAGTAGATATTGTTATCTTCGCTTGTTCTCTCAAATCCAATCTTCACAAGATGGGAGTGTAGGCATTCATACCATGCTCTAGGTGCCTGATTTAGACCATATAAGGCTTTATGTAGCCTACATACCATGTCACTATCTTCAGATAGGGCAAACCCATCTGGTTGCTCTATATACACTTCCTCTTCAAGTACACCATTTAGGAATGTAGATTTTACATCCATTTGATATACTTTGAATCCTTTAAAAGCTGCATATGATGGAAGCATACAAACTCCTTCCAATTTGGCGATAGGAGCAAAGGTTTCTCCATAGTCTTCTCCTTCTTCTTGGGCATATCCCTTGCACACCAGTCTGGCTTTGTTTCTAATCATTGTCCCATTCTCATTCAGCTTATTTCTAAAAACCCATTTGGAGCCAATGACATTTTTATGCTCCGGTCTGGGTACCAAAGACCATGTACCATTTTCCCTATCTGGTCAAGTTCCTCTTCAATTGCCTTGATCCAGTCTTCATCTTTATGTGCCTCTTTGAATGATTTAGGCTGAAATTCAGAGATCATACATGAGTTTTCTCTGACCTTTCTTCTTGTAAGAATTCTTGGATCCTTATCTCCTATGATCTTCTTAGGATCATGATTCATCTTGACATACTGAGGAATGGTCTTAATAGACTCCTCTTGCTTTTCTTCTTCATCCTCATCTCCATCAATATCGGCACCTACATTTACCGGTGTAGGAACACTGTTACTGGTACTTGGTTGACTAGCAACCGATTCCCAGAAGGTTGCAACCGGTTCAATTACCACTTGCTCACTATCAATCTCCTTAGTTTTCTCAGAGGTTTCCTCAACTCTTACATTTATGCTTTCCATAATTCTCTAAGTCCTATTATTGAAACACTTGAGAGCTTTTCTCTTGGTGGAATACCCTATGAATATTCCCTCATCACATTTCACATCAAATTTGCTCTGGTGTTCACTCATCTTGATGTAACATTTTATATCAAACACTCTAAAGTAGCTAACTATAGGTGTCTTACTAGTCCAATACTCATAAGGAGTTTTATCCTTACCTTTCTTGATGAGTACCCGGTTCATTGTGTAGACTGCAGTGCTCACCACTTCTCTCCAAAAGGTGTGAGCTACCTTTCCTTGAATCAACATAGTTCTAGCTGCTTCAACCACAATCCGGTTATTCCTCTTTGCTAGGCCATTTTGTTGTGGAGTCTAGGGGGCAGATAGTTGCCTCTTGATGCCATGTTCTTCACAGTACTTGTTGAATTCACCGAAAGTGAATTCCCCTCCTTGATCAGTTCGCAGGCACTTGATCCTTTTACCACTTTCCTTCTCCACTAATGCTTTGAAAGCTTTGAACTATACAAAAGCTTCAGACTTATCTTTCAAGAATGTGACCCACATCAGTCTTGAGTAGTCAGTAGTGAGAATCATGAAGTACCTATCACCCTGCACACTCCTAGTTTTCATAGGACCACATAAATCAGTATGCACAAGATCAAGCAAATTGTCAGCAGTGAAAGGTTTACCTTTAAAGGTTGAGGAATAAATTTTCTCCAGTTGACACTCTCTACACAAGGTATTTTCCAGTTTGATTAGCACCGACAACCCTCTAACTGCCTTGATCTTATGAGCCTTCACAATGTTATCAAAGTTTACATGGTAGAGTCTCCTATGCCATATCCAGCTATCACCAAATTTAGCCATAAGACATGTACTTATATTTGCATTCATCTGAAATAGGTTACCTTTGGTCTACATACCATTGGCCACCAATTCATGATTCTTTCCTTTAATTTTTCACACTCCATTCTTGAATTCCAGAGTGCAACCACTGTCATTCAGCTGGGCAACACTCAGAAGGTTGTGTCTTAGACCATCAACCCAATACACATTGTCAGCACTACTCTTTCCATTCAGAGAGATGGACCCTCTACCTTTGACCATACATGGTGCATCATTACCAAAGTGAACCACACCACCATCATACTCTTCCAAGGATAGAAACTTTCTCCTATCACCAATCATATGGTGAGAACAACCACTATCAATGATCTACTCATTGGATTTATCAAAGAAGGAGACAAGAGCCTTCTTGTCTGACACATCTTCCTTGACAACAACAAACACAATATCTTCATTTTCTTCATCTTCTGATTCCTCATCTGTAACACCTTCATCAACTACCACAAAACAGTTTCTCTAGTTTCCTCCTTTGAATTTCTTGAACCTTTTAGGTTTGTCCTTATTGTCACCATTAGGATAGATTATAGCAATATGTCCTATCCAGTTACAAGAAAAGCATTTCAAAGGGAGATTACCTCTGTATTTACTGGTTCCATTAGGAAGTTTCCTGGAAACAAGAGCTTCAAATTCCATTAGAATCTCCTCATCATCCATTTCTTTTCTCTATCTTGGTTCACCACTAGTACTAGGTTCTTCTCCTTTTCTTGATGGTACAATAGAGGCTTTAAAAGTTGATTCAATCTTTTGAACACTGCCATCAAAACTATTTAGCTCATAGGTTGTCAACTTTGCAATGATGGAGTCTAGGGATACCTTAGACTTGTCTATTGATCTCAACTCCTAAATAGAAGCAACTCTTATTGCATAGACCTGTAATAAGGATCTCAAGACTTTGCTTACCACAGTGGAATCATCCATTTTACCACCTGTACTCTTGATATAATGATCACCGACACTTGGAATGATATGGAAGACACTTGGTAATGTCGAAAACATTGTGTGGACACTTTGTTTTGAAGAATTAATCAATGGTATATTCATATTTGTATATTTGCTTTTATCAGCGAATATGTCCAGGGTTACCTAGGGTTACACCAACAGGCTTATCTTTTCTAGATCAACATGGCACACTATGGAGATGGTTTATTATTGTTCTAAAATGCATTAAACTGACATGTTTAATCTGTTATTGCATTGGATATTATATTATTTGTAAAATTCTTTATTGTAATATCTTGTAGAGCTGACCTATTAAAATTGGTCTTAGGTTATGGTATAAATGTAAGATCTTATTTGTAAGATTGAATGTGGAATGCAAAAAAGAATTGTGTGAAGGTATATGTGAGATTAAGCAGAGGTATAAACAAAGAAATTATTTGAAGGTGAAGCTAGGTTTTGTAGAAGCATATCAGCATTACAATGGTATTGAATCTAGTATATGAAGATGCTATTTTGTGCAGTACATTTTTATTGGATTTAACTATCCAATTGTAGTCAGTGTGACTCCCATTTTGTGATTGAGCAGTGAGCTCTAGGCTATTGGCCTTTCTACATGTGCAGACCCCATTTATGTACACTTACTATCTACAATAGTATCATCTGATTGTGGGTAAGGTTTCCCACCATGGTTTTTCCCTTTACAGGATTTCAGCGTACAAATATTGGTGTTATGTGTTGTGGATAACTTTATGTTTATGTTTCAAGCGTTAACTTTACCGGTATAGCAATTAACTATTAACACTGTCTACCGGCATACTTAACTGGTTTACTGATATTAAGCATTAAGTTGGTTAAGTTGTTTGAATTTATTAGACAAATGATTCACCCCCCCCTCTCTCAGTTGTATCTGGGACCTAACAATTGGTATCAGAGCTTAGTCCTCTTTTACAGAAGTTTAACAACTTGGGGAGATCCAATGACTACTAATTATTTCAGGAAGGACAGTCCTAAACTTGATATAACCAACTATGGGATATGGAGATCGGGATGGAGACACATCTAAATTGCATTGGTAAAGACATCTAGGAAGTTACAAAGAATGGCTATACTGCTACTATAGCTAGTCAGACCACACCAACTACCTTAGCTAAAGATGAGGAGAATGATTGCAAAGCAAGAGAAGCACTTTTGAGTGCTTTGTCAGATCAGCAAATTATGGGATTATCAGATAGGTCTACTGGTAAAGCTATTTGGGATCATTTGGAAACACTGAATGAAGGAGATTCCACAGTCAAGATTGCAAAACTTGTAAGCTTCCAAGTTAGGTATGAACATCTGAAAATGAAGAAGATGAAAGGATTTCTTCTTTTATGGAAAGAGTAAATGAAATTGTTTTGGGTATTAAATGTTGTGGAGGAACCTTGAGTGAGGGTGAAATTGTTTCAAAATTCTTAAGAGGATTGCCACCGGCATATAAAATGAAGGTTACTGCTATAAATGAGTTAAGAACAATGCCTAATACATTAGTAACTAGGGATACATTGAGTGGAAAACTTTCAGCTTTTGAAATTGAGGAATTTGGTCCTATTACTACTATAAAGACAGATTTGGCCTTTAGAGCATCAACATCATCCACTCCATCATTTGGCAAATCAGATTGGAAAGCCTTTTATGCAAGAGAACTTGAAGAAACTAGGAAGGAGAATGAAAAACTTGAAGAACTTGAAGCACTATTTGAAAGGAAAATGTCAAAAGGTCCAGTTGGAAGTAAGTATGAAGGTAAAGTACCCTTTAAATATTTTAATTGCAATAAGATTGGTCATATGGAATTGAGATGCCCTGATAAACATGCTAGACTAAGAGAAGAAGCTAGAAGAACATACAAGCCTAATCCTTAATATCAGAGATACAGATTTAAGAAGGACAAAGACAAATCTTGTTACATTGCTAATGAAGGTGTGACTAATGATTCTGATGAGGATCCAGCAAACAATGGATGGGTTTTTTTTGCTATAACAGAAGATTAACCAGCACCTACTACTCAACCGGTAGAACAAGCCCTAGCAGCTAAAGTTGAAGTAAAGGATGAATGGATCATTGACTTAGGATGCTCACATCATATGACAGGAGACAAAGGTAAATTCTTGAACTTTCAAGAATACAATGGAGTTTTAGTAAGATTTGGAGATGACAAAGCCTGTTCAATCAAAGGTAAGGGTAGAATATCGCTTGATGGTAAGTATAACACTGATATTGTCTACTATACTGAAGGATTAAATCATAATATTTTTAGTGTTGGTTAATTGGTTGAGAAAGGATTTCAGTTACAATTTAAGAATGGAAAATGCAAAATCATGAATAGAACTGGTTTGGAAATTACAACCGGTAATCAGACTAGAGGTAATATCTTTCATTTGAATAACAGTGAAAAGGCATGCTTGATTGCACATATAGATGAAAGTTGGTTATGGCATAAGAGACTCTATCATGTAAACTTTGATTGCATAGTGAAGATCAATACTTCTAAGGAAGTTAGAGATCTACCTAAAATTGTGAAACCTCAAAATACAATTTGTAAGGAATGTCAATTTGGAAAACAAGTTAGAGCTAGTTTCAAAAGTATTCCAGAAAAATCCAATAATGCACTTGATTTGATTCACACTGATTTATGTGGTCCAGCTAGAACTTAAAGCTTATAAGCTGATAGATATTTCATGCTAATTATTGATGATTATTCTAGAATGTGTTGGGTTACTTTTCTTAGAGAAAAATCAGAAGCACTTGGAAAGTTCAAAACTACTCAAAGCAATTTTTGAAAATGAAACCGGTAAGAAAATCAAATGTTTAAGATCAAATCAAGGAGGAGAATTCACATCTAAGGACTTTAATACATTCTGTGAAGTGAATGGAATCATATGATACCTATTAGCACCTCGGATACTACAGTAGAATGGAGTTGTTGAAAGGAAAAATACATTTAACAAAGTTCACTTCAAAAGTGAAACTGGTAAGACCCCTCATGAACTATGGTTTGGTAATACTCCTACTCTTAAGTATTTCAAAATTTTTGAAAGTAAATGTTATATTAGAAGAGATGAGTATATTAGCAAATTTTATCCTAGAAGTGATGAAGGAATATTTCTTGGTTATTAATCTAAGAGCAAGGCATATAGATGTTTTAATAAGAGATTGCAGAAAATTGTTGAGAGTACAAATGTAAAGATTGATGAACAATTCAGAGGAAATTCAAGGTATATAGACTCTGAACCGGCAACAAAAATTGTGACAAATGAACCTACACTAAATCCTCCAATACAGAATGAAGATCAAGTTACCCTAGCACCATCAGAGGATTCGACAATAATTGAAGAACAACAACAAGCTAAGACACCCTGGTATGTAAAATTGAATCATTCTGAAGATTAGATAATTGGAAACAAATTTAAAGGAGTTATGACAAGAGGAAGATTGGAAAATGAAGAGGTATGTCTTATTTCTCAAATTGAACCATCATCTGTTAATGAGGCACGTGAAGATAAATTTTGGATTAAAGCTATGGAAGAAGAATTAGAACAAATTGAGAAAAATAATACTTGGACATTAGTTCCCCGACCTAAAGATAAAAATGTAACTGGAACCAAATGGGTATTTGGAAACAAACTTAATGAAGATGGTAAGGTTGTCAGAAATAAAGCAAGACTAGTGTGTAAGGGATATTCTCAGAAAGAAGGAGTTTATTACAATGAAACCTTTGCACCAGTAGCTAGAATTGAGGCAGTCAGATTATTCTTGGCCTTTGCAGCTCACAAGAACTACAAAGTTTATCAAATGGATATTAAATGTGCATTCTTGAATGGAGATCTTGAAGAGGAAGTCTATATTGAACAACCTGATGGATTTTCTTTGATAGATGACAATGATATGGTTTACAGGTTAAGAAAATCTCTGTATGGATTGAAAGAAGCCCCAAGAGCTTGGTATGCAAGGTTGGATAAGTATCTTTTAAAGATTGGTTTTACTAAAGGAAATGCAGACAACAATTTATATTACAAAATAACTAATGATGACATCTTGATTATAGAAGTATTCGTTGATGATATAATCTTTGTAGGAGAAGATGGATTATGTAAAGAATTTTCTATTAAAATGCAGCAAGAATTTGAAATGTCTATGATTAGAGAAATTAAATTCTTTTTAGGATTGCAGATTTCATAGACTGACAAAGGTATATTTTTGAGTCAATCCATGTACTTGAAAGAGTTACTAAAGAAATTTGTGATGGAGAACTCTAAACTGGTAAGCACACCTATGAATACAAATGACAAATTATCTCAAAGGGATGAATCTACACCTATTAATCCAACTAGATACAAATCTATTATATGAGGTTTACTGTATTTGGCACAAACCAGACCTAATATTATGAATGCAGTATGTATTGTTTCTATATTTCAAAGTAATCCTAGAGAAAATCATGAATCAATAGTAAGAAGGATTTTTTGATACTTACAAGGCCTTGCAAATCTTGGATTATGGTATCCTAGAGATGAAAATTTTGATCTATGTGTATACAAAGATACAAATTGGGCTGGGGATGTGGATGATAGAAAAACACCACCGGTGGAGCATTCTTTCTTGGAAAGAGATTAGTTTCTTGGTTGAGTAAGAAATAGAGTTGTACATCTTTATCAATAGCAGAATTAGAATATGTTGCAACAACAACTAACTGTACACAGGTACTATGGCTTAAGCAAATGTTGAAAGACCTAAAGGTAAAATGCAAGGAACCTATTACTATATATTGTGATAACACTACAGCAATTGATATATCTAAGAATCCGATATTACATTCTAAAACAAAACATATTTCTATCAAACTGAATTTTCTAAGGGAAAAAGTTGAAGAAAAGGAGATAAAACTAGTTTATGTGAATACTAAATAATAGCTTACAGATATTTTCACAAAACCTTTGCCTAAGGAGACTTTTGAATATCTTAGAGATTAGATTGGAGTCATACCACCACTGGTAGAGACTTAGATAGTTGATGATTGTCATCAACCGACAGAATTAAAAGACAAATCTTTTACTCTAGTCTTTGATCAGGAAGCTACTTCTCAGGGGGAGTAGTTGGTATTTTGAATTGATTGGTATTTTGTATATGAACTTGATTTTTGTAACCTTGGCATTTGATGTCAAAGAGGGAGATATATCTATGGAAAAACACATTATCTTTTAAGGAGAGTTTGGTATTGAAAATCTTTGATAACACATGCTGCTCCTAGGGGGAGAGATTGTTGGTTTTTGGTATTTGGCATTTCTGTTTTGGCACTTTGATGGTTTTTCCATCTTGTGTTGCCATCAATGCCAAAGGGGGAGATTGTTGGTATTTTGGTATGGTTTTGTCATTGATGTCAACACCTACTAAAACACTAGCACTTTGGAGATCCAACAGCATTCACCGACAAGCAAGTAACTATTGCACAGTTACTGGTATATAGTTCACCGGTAGGATATAATGATCACCAAAACTTGGAATGATATTGAAGACACTTGGTAATGTCGAAGATATCATGTGGACACTTTGTTTTGAATAATTAATCAATGGTATATTCATATTTGCATATTTGCTTTTACTGGCAAATAGGTCCAGGGTTACCTAGGGTTACACCGGTAGGCATATCTTTTCTAGATCAACATGGCACGCTATGGAGATGATTTATTATTGTTCTAAAATGCATTAAGCCGACATGTTTAATCGATTATTGCATCAGATATTATATTATTTGTAAAATTCTTTATTGTAATATCTTGTAGAGCCAACCTACTAAAATTGGTCTTAGGTTATGGTATAAATGTAAGATCTTATTTGTAAGATCAAATGTGGAATGTGAAAAAGAATTGTGTGAAGGTATATGCGAGATTAAGAAAAGGTATACACAAAGACATCATTTGAAGGTAAAGCTAGGTTTTGTAGAAGCATATTAGCATTACATCGGTACTAAATCTAGCATATGAAGATGCTATTTTGTGCAGTACATTCTTATTGGATTTAACTATCCAACTGTAGTCAGTGTGACTCCCATTTTGTGAGTGAGTAGTGAGCTCTACGTTGTTGGCCTTTCTGCATGTGCAGACCCCATTTATGTACACTTACTATCTGCAGTAGTATTATCTAATTGTAAGGTTTCCCACTGTGGTTTTTCCCCTTATAGGGTTTCCACGTACAAATATTGGTGTTATGTGTTGTGGATAACTTTATGTTTATGTTTCATGCATTAATCTTTACTGGTCTAGCAATTAACTATTAACACTATCTACCGGCATACTTAACTGGTTTATCGGTATTAAGCATTAAGTTGGTTAAGTTGTTTGGATTTATTAGATAGCTAATTTAGCCCCCCTCTCAGCTGTCTCCGAGACCTAACAACCCATACCTCTTTGGGATTTACCTTATCTTGGACATCAATAAACTCAACGTCAAATAAACTACTAATTAGGGCTTCCATGACTTGCCCATTCTCCTGTATCTCTCTCTTTTGGTCATCAGTGAGAGCATCAGTAGGGGCAACATAAGCATTCTCAACATAGCTCCAGTGTTGAGCACCCATGCTTATGATGTATATCTTCATTCTGTCTTTATATGTACTGAAATTTTCTCTGTTGAACTTTGGACCTTCCCTCTTCATCATTAGACTGGGATCTTTACCTCAAGTGGTTAAGCTTATAACATAGAGGACCTAGAGGATGCTCTCATACCAATTGATAACTCAATGATGAATGAATAGTACCAAGCCAGTACTGAGAGGGGGGAGGGGTGAATCAGTACAAACAAAAACACAAGCGTAAAACCAATTTGTCAGTAGACACTATGCATAGGTAGACAAATAGGAACTCTGGTCTTAAACAAAGTACAACTGGCAAAGCCCAGAATGACTAAGACAAGCATAAACCGGTTGACACTTATCTTCTTATACAATCTAATATTTCATTTCCATTTCACCCTAATGCATGAACAAGTAATCTATCATCAAAAGATATATAAACGGCTAGATCAACATGATTTACCTTCAGACACAAATTACTCAAACCATCACACGAATAACATCACACATGACACACAGATTTTTCATGTGGAAACCCAACTGGGAAAAACCATGGTGGGGATGAGTACCCACAAGCTATTTTTGAACTCTTTAGAAGTCCGCTCTGTTAGGAGCCTTGTCCGGTTAAAAACTAATACAATAGGTTCTATTAGGAATGGATCTTGTTAGGGATCACCCAGTTAACGGATGGCTAGAATACCTAGTTAAGGGTTAAACCCTATTAAAGGTTACCTTGTTAGAGGATTTCAAGAACTCAATGGTTTTGAGTCACCTTATTAAAGGATTTACAACAAGTCAGTTAAAGCTACCCTGTTAAGGGATTTCCCAACTGTTGAAGTGGTTAGAGATCAATAGGTATTACAATGATCCGGTAACAACACTCAATGCCAATGCAGATCCGCTTTAGCTCCTCTTCACCTTCTACACTTACACTCTGCAAGTATTACTTCTCTCTTCTAGTCTGGCAAGAATCATGTATCCCTTCACTTGGATACACACACACAACTTTTGCCAACAAACTCAAAAAGAATCACAACATCAACCTTATAGGAAATAGATAGGTCAATAGCATAAACCCTAAACCCTAAACCTGTTAGGTTAAGCAATTCAAACGGTTCAATCCTGACCATTGAGCACATAATATAGAGATTTAGCGATATTTTGTTGCAAAATTTTGATTCTTATACCATGGAGCATGTTCCTCAAAAGTATAATCAACATGCTGATGCAATGGCATATGTAGCCTCTCTTGTGTCTTTATAGGACCCCTTGGTAGATCTCAAATTCACTATTCACAACCTCACTACCTCGACTATTACCGACAATCCTAGTGATGTGGCATATTTTTGCATTGTAGATTCTGGTGAGTGGTACTTGCATATCACAAGATATTTGATTGATGTTACCTTTCCCAAGTCTATGAAGAAGAATACCAAGGCTAAGATTCACAAGTTGGTGACTAGATACATTATCTTTTTTAATGTTCTTTATAGAAGGGGTTATAAAGGTCTTCTCTTTTGATGTCTTAACAAAGCTGAAATCCCTATTTCTCTTGAGGAAGAACATTCAGATGCTTGTGGGGGGAATTTTGGGGGTAGATTGTTAGTTCAAAGATTGATCCCAATGGGATATTATTGGCAGACCATGGAAAATGACTCATTTGCATTTGTTAGGAAATGCCATCATGTCAGCAACATAGCAATTTTATCCATGCTCCCACCCAACAACTTTGATCTCAAGTGGCATCTTGGCCCTTTTCTACATGGGGTTTGGATCTCATTGGTAAAATATCTCCTCCTTCATATCAAGGACATACTTTCATCATAACTACTAATGATTACTTTACGAAGTGGGTAGAAGCAATACCTCTTTGATCCACTACTGCCGAAGTAATTTATCAATTCATCTTATATAACATCATTTCCTGATTTGGAATACCTTCCATTTTGCTTTTAGATAATGGGACATCATTTAAAAATAAGGATGTGAAAAGGTTTCTTGAGAAATGTCATATTCAACATAAATTTTCTAAACCTTGTTAGACAACTTAGATAACCGATGAACAAATGAGAGGTGGGGGGGTGAATCAGTACTTAACAGATTATAGAAATTTAAACATTAAAACCTTATTACCGGAATAGAAAATATAACAGTTAGGCACAAATATAAACCACAGATCATTTACTAACCATCCACAAAAGATAACACCAAGGTTTGTATGTGGAAAACCTAGTAAAGGGAAAAACCACAGTGGGAAGCCTACCCATAGTCAGATAATACTTCTGCAGTAAGTATGTGATTACAAAAAGAGGGGCCTACACATGCAGGAAGGAGAACAGTCTAGATCATACTACTCACCATAAAAAGATCCTCACTGACAATAAAATAAATCCAGACTACAATTCGGAAAGAAGAGTGAATTGAAAGAATAACATCTCCTATGCCTGAATATACATCTGGTTAAGCTCAATACCACAGTTCTTAAACCTCTTTTACCAACCCAATTTGATCATGATCAACCAAAAAATTTTCATATGATTCCAACCTTATTCGCACATAGATAATCTTATATCCCAAAAACCCATGATCTACAGAGAGATCTTACATCATATTTATACCAACACGGGACCTAAACAATTAGGTCATTCACCTAAAAGATAATACAATAAATTTATAATGTAAACCCATAATCCAATGATCAACCAAGTCGGCCTAAGACCAAAACAACATATTCCAATCAATAGATCCAACCGAAAATCCATCGGGATCATCCAACAACACTTTACATAAACCAGTCCATAACCTAGAAGAATAAGATAGAATTAGGTCTGGTTTGAAATGAAACACCACTGATCAATAAAAACATGAACAAGATAACCAACAATATCCTAAAAGACATCTAGAATCTGCACCAACACCACTTATCAAGTGCATCAAAAGATCTTCAACAAAGCTCTACTGGTAAAACCCTTACCAGTGACCAAAAGGCTTACTAGAATAAACGATATCTCCTAAGTCATCAAATCCCAAATGAACTGATCATGATACACATCTGAATAGCATGAATGATAGATCCAAATCAATTCCACAAATCAAACCATACCAGAGCATACTGGATCATTATCATAATCCAACTGCTCTATCGGAACCTACCAAAAACTGATAAACAACCAAAACAGTCGATGTTGCCATCAATGACAAAACATCAATTCAACCCATAATCAATTCCTCCAATTTTCCAACACACCCTACTATCCTCAATCAAATGGTCAAGCCAAATCTTCAAATTGTATAATTGAACAAATTCTTCATAAAACTGTGAACAAGCATGGTAAGGATTGGGACACTCAGTTAATCTATGCTCTTTGGGCTTATCAAAAAGGCATATGTATTGCTACAGGTTGTAGTCCTTATAATATTGTTTTTGGTGCTAATGCTATTATTCCTTTGGATTTAGAAATCCCATCTTTAATGGTTTCTCTTAAAGTTATAGTGGATGATGATTCTTATAGAGAGAAAAGGCTCCAACAACTTGAGATACTTGATGAATGGTGCATAAATGCTCTTGAGAATATTCAGTCATAAAAATCCACAACGAAGCTATAATGAGAAAGTTATTCAACGTTCCTTCTTAGTAGGTGATTTAGTACTTTATGAGAATCAGCACAATGTGAATGCCTTACCTATAGAAAAAGGGAAATTCAGCCCTAATTGGCTTGGACCGTACATCATTATCGAAATCTATGGATCAAGTGCTTACAAGATAGAAAATATGGAAGGTGCACCTCTCAAAGAGCCCATAAATGCTATGCACCTTCATAGATACTATGCCTACTCTCTCTCTCTCTCTAGTTTATTCTCTCTCCTTGTGCCTTTTCTTGCTTCAAAAATTGGATAATATTCTAGCATATCTTCATTAAAGCATGTTGTATTAAATGATATTTTATTGTTTAGTCTACATTACTTCATTCTTGACAAGAAAGTCTCTTCACTTTATTGTTTGTCTTGGATTCATTTATGTAAATTGAAATAGATTTACATTTTATATGTGCTAGCATGTTATACAACTTCTTATGTTTTAAGAAGGATTATATCATGTTGTATTTAATTAGAGGTAATTAAATCACATTATTCATAAAGTTCTTAAGCTTAACACATTTTCCTTCTACATCACTAAGGTAGCATTTAATTAAATACCTAGTCATTTAATTAAATCACACATGTATCAATTTAATCATGAAGCATTGAGAAATCAATCACATGGAAATTAAATTAGACATACATGTTCATTACCAAATATGTTACTTTTAATCAAAGTAATGCATACATTGTTTCAAGAATTAAAATAACATGTTTGAGATAAAATATAAGCATAAATAAATTTATATCGATGAATGTCATAACATGTATATCACTGTACATCAAAAAGTGTCACATCCTACAACATAGTCATCTCCTATCCCTAGCACTAGTAGCTGGAGGATGGTGACTAGATGTCCCCTCCTGATCTGGTCGAGGGGGTGGACCTATGGGTGTGTATCATGCGAGTCACTTTGTGAGGAGATCCTATGCTCCCTATTCATCATGATACCATGATATGTAGCTACCTCTCTTGAGCCACTGCTAGATCATGCTTGGTCCACTATAGCCTCTCTAACAAGGTAGTCTCCCTCTCTCACCACAACTCTAACTCCACTTGGAAGGGGGTGATTAGGTCCTCATGCCTCCCAACACTTCTTTGAGGTCTATGCACTATCTGTGAGGAGTTAGGAATGTATGTAGTAGTGATGATGTCCATCACTGCATTTTGGATAAGGGAGCACCACTCTTCAACACCAACTATAGAGATAGGAAGAGGTTTTCATCAGTAACATCCTATATCATCAAATCTGAATAATTAAGAGGCATAAATTGAAAAATCATAAAACAACTTACCTGGGTCTCACTCTTGCCAACAGGGGTCATGGAAAGAGACCTCCTATGATTGGGATCCGTTAGGCTCTCCACACTCATAATGCCTTTGTACGGTAGGCATGGGATGGTGAGGACTAGAATCAAGACCCCTTATAGGGTCCTTCTCCCCTTAGGATGGAATTATCAGTTGATCTAAGGAAATGGAGTCATCTTCAGAGTAATGTGCAACTGCATTTGACTCATCCTCCTCATTCTCCTCACCCTCCTCTTCATCCTTATCCTCCTCATCCTCCTCCTTCTCTCCATCCTCCTCATTATCACCATCCTAATCTCCCTCTCCTCCATCAGGATCATCGGCATCACCACCAACCTCCTCTCCTACATCATCATCTTGATCATTTGTGTCCTCCTCACCAAGGTTCTCAGATGCATCACAGTCCTTCTTGTCACCTGCATGTCTCCATTATCCAAGGGTCCCTCTAGGGAAGTCTGCCAGAAAGATAGCTCCAAGGTATGTCCTACCCCACCATGCAATGTATCACCGATGTGCACCCACATAATCTCTATAGTTGGTCGTGATATCCTGATCTGACCCATCTAAACCTGTGATATCAATCTCATCCCTGGTAGGTGTTGGAATGGCTCTTGGCCAAGGGGTCACACATGAGTACTAAATGAAGATAGGCACATCTGTAGGGACACACTATTCATGCCCAAACTACTGGCAGACTCATTTGAATTATACTGGGACTATAGTGTGGCTATACCATCCTTCCAAAAGATGGTTCCTCTGCATACAAAACAACCTCTTATGTATACCTACCCACATGTACATCCTAAGGTAGGGTCTCCATCTAATAACCTTCATTGCCAATCTATTCAAGGTCACTCTCCAATACAACAAGTCTCCAAACTGCCACTCACAAGTAAGAGCATATGCAAACACCCTAGGCTGCTCCGGATCCAAATCAATGGGAATCCTAGCAGGTCTAGTGCATGTGATGTGCTCAAGAATCCAAATCTATAGTAATGTGTAGGTCATCAAGATACATCCCTATCCAAAAAAATATTCTCCTAGGTCATGATAGAGGTGGGATAACATGCTCTACCCCTAGGAGAATACCGTCCTAGGTCTCTCCATAGATCTCGCTTCATAAGTGAGACCTCTGTGTGTTGTTCTCAAAATCTGATTCACTTTAACATCCTTATAATGACATGATGACTCTGTATGCAGAATATATATTAAAGAGAAGGAAACTTCTAGGACAACATGTGACAAGGTTTGATTAACCTTCTACACTTCAGACTTATTCAAAGTCCAGGCGGGTATACCTTTGTGAACTAAATCCAAACTTGTAAAAGATAAATCCACAGCAAACCAATCCAAAAACAAATGGATTCAATCACCTTAAAACTAACTAAAACAAAAGAATGAAAATTGCATTCATGTTCAATATTGACCTACAAAATATGTAATAAACAACCTTGATCTATACAAGTGCCTTATCCGAGGTCATAGAGTCATCCAAGTTCAAACAATACTCCCACAATCGAATATCTCCACATATCCCATTAGTTTGGCTTCTACAGATCCCTATATATGCCTAACACACATAAGAACTTATTCATACCAAATTAAACTATGCCTATCAAGATTCAAAGTATCCCACAAAGAATTTACTGGTAGAGATGATTCTTGCATATTTAATTCCCATCCTGAAGAGAAAAGATAAGAAACATATCTACTGAAAGTTGCCTTACAACCCCTATTCACATGAAATAACCCTAGATTATTCAGAATGAAAGAGTAAACACTTGCAAACATATTTTGAAGACAACACAGAGTTTTAAGTCAAAACCAATGGTCTGTATATTGATATTTTCTTCAAGAAAGTATTACAAGAAACCTTTGAATATTCTCCATTAGTACTTGGAAAAGCCCAGATAAATTTATGCAGCGTTTTCTTACAATTCTTTTTCGATCCCCTTTCCACTAGTCCTGGTATCCATTTATAACAATATGGATGCATACAAAGCTTCAGACTTTCCTAGGAGAGTTTGTTACAATCATTACTTTTCAAGAAGAAGTTAGAAAATCTTTTATAAATGTGGTTACAAGTCTTTTTCAACATCCGCAGCTTCTTCTTCTTGTTGCTCTATTGCAACATCTTTTAACTACTCCACATCAAGCACTGCATATTTGTTTGTCCATTCCTGATACACCTCATCAGTGGGTCATGAGAAGTTAATTACTTTTGCTTTTGTCCTGGCTAATCTTTTCCAAGAATTTCTCATTTTATTAACCTCTGAATTTAGGAAACCATAATGAGATTTGATTTTCTCAATCTCTTCAATTGTTTTAACAAATATGGAGGCATCCTCTAATTTAACAATTCCTTTTATCCTTAATGACAATTTGGCTTCTAAATCCTTAAGCCATATTTGTTTGTCCTTTAATTGGTTTGGGCTGACAAAACCTTCTGGGAGCAATTCAAAAACCTGATCAGTGTACTCTTTCTTGTACAAATTGATCTTTCTGTCTACATTATCTACTCCTTCTGCCAACTTTACTAAATCCTTAGTCATATCATTTGTAGATTTAATGATAGGGTCAGCCCCTGCCTCATCATAGGATACATAAATCAATTCTATATCCTGCTCTCTGGGTCTCCATTTATTAAAAATAGGCATTAACACAGCCTTGTCCCCATTTAGCTCGTTCCACATTTCCAAGATTTTACTCATGTTATTGTACATTAGTGAAGACTCTATAGTGTCAGCAAAACTTAAAATTGTAGCCTTTACCCTTTCTTCATATCTCTTTGCATATAAGGCTTGAGCCTGTTTTAAATTCTCCAACTCATGGGGAGTAATCTAAATCAACTGAGAACTAGAAGGTGCTGGAGATGGTGGGAACTCAATAATAGGGCTGTTAGGTGGAGGTCTTATAGGAGAAGAGGAGATCATCAATGTTGAGGACTCACCTTGATGGTACTATCCTGCCAACTAGCTTTGTAGCTTGGCGATGATGTTATCTTTACCTCTCATCTCTTCCTTGGCATTGTTGTAAGCTTTTAGAATTGTCTCCAACTTAACTTGAAGATCTGCCTTTTCCTTAGCCTCCCTTTTTGCTACTGCAACAATAAACTTTGCAGTCTCTAGCACAGTGCTAGTAGCTTCTACTACCCCAGTGCTCTACACTCTTTTCACTATCATTCCTCCAAGGTAACTTGACCCTGAGGTGTCGTTATTCCTCTTATTTTCATCTCTTTTAAGAGACCACATGACCAATGCAACATTATCTTTGTTGAAAGTGACTCCCTCCATAGGTTTAGTCTCTTTTCTTACTACCTCTAAAACCAAGGCATCTGCTATGTCCCATTCGGGGAGAATGAGTACCCTAGCCTATGCTACCATGTCCCTTCCTTGCTTAGGAGTGATGGTCTTAAAATCATCAGCCATTTCTTGTTTTATCTCTTCCTCTACCACAGCTGGATCTCTATGGGGTTGCTCACTTTTCCTCTTTTCACACCTAGCATTAAATTTATCAATGTTCTGCTTCCACACAAACTGCATGAAAGCTCCTGATGTGACAAAATTATTATCAGCCAAGAATTCTTCATTGGCTTGCTTGATCTCAGGATCCCACTCCTGGCCTTTGAACTCATTAGTAGTGATGTTCATTTTAGTAGAAAGGGGCTCTTCTGGCAGTCCCTCTTCCAGTTCATCATATGTGTATGCTATCTCTCCAAGGCTACCTAACTATAACAGTTCCTCAGCTACTGCCTGTTCATCTCCTATATGAATAGGGGATTGAGATGGAGAGTACAAAGGCTCATCAGATTGTATTTCTTTTCCCACTCTTTGTTTCTTTGGGCTATCCTGAATGTCAATGACTTCCTATATCTTCCTCTTTTCTTTAGAGGTAGAGGGCTCCCCTATTGTAGGCATCAACACACTATAGTTGGACTTCTTATGCAACAAGTAATCACCAGGAGGGATTACTCTGGCAGATGCAAACCTATTCAAAACCAACCTCGCTTTCTCAGGGTTGTTCTTAATTATAACTTCCCTCTTTTCTTTCAATGTTTGCATCACATCCTCAAAGCAAAGAATCAAGAACTTTATCTTCTCCTCAAAAGGGTGAAAGCTAGACAAAGGGTCATAGCTAGTGTCAAATTGGTGTACAAAGTCTAAAGCCTTTTTGTAGGCCACCCATTTTTCCTTCCTCAACTCTTGTTCATCTAGATCAAACTCATTCCTAATGAGGTCTTCAGGAAACTGGAATTGGTGGGGTCTACCTCTGCATATTGCCCTCTTTTTGAACATGCCATTGAAGAAGTCTTTAGGGTCAGCACATCGCAATACTGCAGTTGACAAATGATACGGTTGAAGGAAATCTTCAAAACACTTCCAACCTCCTTTAATTATCAAAAATTGGTGTGCTATGGTAACTGTAGGGAAAATGGTCCCTTTACCTCTGCCTATCAACTCTTCCTCTTGCACACCACCAATCTACCTAAGGATTTCTGCAATTCCCACTTTAAGAGGGACCTAATAGGATAACAAAAATGGAGTGCCTTTGAAAGCATATACTCTGAAAACTATGGAGACAGGGTATAAGTAAATATCACCCCAATTGTGGACAATTTTAACATTCTCAGCAAACTCTTTTGGCCTAATGAATTCCAAAAGAACCTTAGGGACTCTTGGATTCTCTGAATAGATAAGAGTCCAAATCTTAGATGTAAAAAATTTATCAAACTTTAAGAAGCTTACATCTTCTCTATCCCATGACAGCACTATACTCCATAACTGCACTGGCATCTTCTCTTCATCTTTCTCTTTCACAATATCCATCCCACTTGCAAAATAGTCACCACCCTTGAATAAAAACAAATGCATGAGTAGGGAGTACCACCCAAAAGGCCTATCAACTTTCCCATTCTTTATTCTTATCAATCCTTCATGGATAGCATCAGTGATAAAGGAAGCATAATCAAAAGTCACTGCCAAAGAAGGGTTCAAAATTTGAGCCATCATTAACATCTAACGAGTTGGCATATTTGCCTCAGCATCTTCTCCTAGAATTTGGCAGAGTGACTAGTATATTCCTTTGGCCCTAAGGGTAAACAAATTTAAAGAGAAAGGTTCCTCAGTGTTAGGTCCTACAACTGTTAACTTGCCTATCTTTACAAAGAATTTTTTGAGAGGCCCATTTCTAAGGTGATTCCTCTACACACTGTAAACCTGAGCTAGTGATTTAAAATTAATAGGCTCTAGAAAATTGGTAAATTCACTAAGCACAAAAGCATTTTTGAACTCCTCATTATTTATTTCAATGAGGGTTTTCCCACTTATATCCTGGACACTTCTTGTAATTAGGTCATAGTTGTGTGCAATCTAAGTTAGGAGATCCACATCCATGAATACTCTAAGGACCACTAATTTGCCTACATCCAACTCCCAGATATTGTTTTGTGGAGCTGGGGAGTTTCTCATGCCAAATCCAACTTTAAATAATCCCAACCTAGACAACCCAATTTGAGGATCTCTTAACCAATTACCCTTATCATATAATCCCTCTCCTATTTTTAGGTGAGGAGCTCTTGGCATGAGTTCTTTTACCTTTGTGGCCACATTTGTTGACAATGTTAACTGTTCAAGGAAGTCATCATAGATAGCCCTCTCCTGATAATTAACCTTTCCTGAGAATTCTCTTTTAGGTGCCATCTTAAAGACTATGAAAACAATTTAATTATTAACCCCAACTGTTATGTGACAAGTCAAGACCTCAATTAAAACACACTGTTAAGTAATTGCCAAACAAGAGTATAAGAGAACCTATTTTTTGCTTGAACAAATCCACTCTGTAACTAAAGAAATTTTCTCTGTAAGCACTTCTCTACAACTACTCTTCAAAATGATTCCTTCATTCAATTGATATGAGATCATATATGGTAATCGGGTTCTTAACTGTGACATTGATACCGCATGCTTTGGTCGTCCCTTCAAAATTGAATTCATAGAAGAATTCAAAAATTTCGCTCCAACGGGTCATAACATGCCTATGTATTTTCCTCTTCACTCTTTCACCATTTAGCAGAGCATAACCTTCTAGCAATTTCACCAAACAAAATTACGCCAGTTGTCTGATCAGATGAGATATGATTGGTTTTTACACTGTCTTAATATCTCTTCCTTTGCATCGGGTCCTACCTCTTTTCACCACTTCGCAAGCTTTATCCCACGAGAACTTTCCTTTCGTGAAGCTATGCCAAGCGTTAGACAGAACTCTAATTGCTTGCCCTTTAACCCTTACCGGGACCATTAGCTTTTTCACTAACCGTGCCTCATCTTGATAGCTAACGATTTTTTGCCATTTCGCAGGAGTTAATCCGCTTGCATCTTTGGGCCATAAAATAGCGAGAAGTGTTGGATCAATCTTGAGATGACCATCTTTTAAGTGAGACCTTTATTTCTTACCCCACTTATTCACTGGTTAACAAATGGCACGTGGCATTCAACCATTAGCCCTGGAAAACTCTTCAAGTTTAGTTTAGAATCAACCACGTGTCCTATTTCCTACATAACCACTGGTTACACCTTGGCGGGTCCTAAATCACCTTTTGAAACCACGTGTCAACCGACACATCACCATCAAGCTTTACCAGAAGTAATAGCTGTCGCTCCACGTCATGTCAAGAAGAATCTCTTTTTCTCTTTCACCATTTCATGGGGCTTAACATTCATTTGATTTGCAACCATGAAATGACAAGAACCCTTAGATCAAAATAGAGTTGATCCCTTTTTACCTCTAAGCTTTATTTATTCTTCGGGCCCACCTTTTCCTTTCACCATTTCACAGGCTTTAAAACACAAGAATCTTACCCTTGCAAACACACGTGGGTTGTTAGATTATATCAAACTTGTTTGATGCTTAACAACCTACTTGAATCTAGCCGACGTGGGTTTTCTGAGTTAGCATTATCCACCTGGCGTCTAGTCATTCCCGAGCTGATGTGTCAACATTCTACTCACTGAGAAGAAACATCGGGATCCATGTTTTCCTTGCCACCTATATTTGCTAGGTCATTTCATATCCTGCAGCATGACTCATCTCATTGGACCCACCATTTAGTCCTTAAATCTAATTCACTGACCATTTTGATTTTTGGCCACATGCTATTATCTTACTCGCCATCTCAACTAGCTAGATTGCTTGCTTGGAACGCCATGTCATTTCGCTGTTTCACAAAAGCTATCTTTTGAGCATCTTCCTCCTGCGAAACTGCACTAGCCATCAAATCTTCAAGAACCTGCGCATTTTTTATGCCTCTTATGAACCTCTTTTGCCCAAGCCAAAAAAAACCTTTCACTTCTTTGCAGGGCATAACATGTGAGCATCTGTCAGCCATGAAGCAATGCAAACCGTCCCTCTTGAACTTGATCACCTTTTAGCCATTTTAAAAGTCTTCACCGTTGGGTCTGTTGGAACCCTAAAATTTGCAATTTTTAGAATTCCAAATTCCAAGACAAGGAGCAAGAAAAATTCTAAATATATATATACATATATATATATATATATATATATATATATATATATATATATATATATATATATATATATATATATATATATATATATATATATATATATATATAGGTACAAGTAATATATTTTATATTTGTTGCACAATATGAAACCATAACATAAACACAATAATGGGCATAAAAAATGGAGTGTGAAGCACCAAAGGGGGTATTTACATCATTTAAAGACCATTTATCCATTATATACCCATAAAATAGCCTTAAAATACCTCTAATATGCCCAAACAACTTGTAAAGTGACAATTAATTACATAAACTAAGGCAATTTCGGGATTTGGAATTATTTTTATTTAAAGGGGGGTGTCTTTTCACCCAAAGGGGTATGAAAACCATTCAAACACATATATATGTGTGATGTAAAATGTAAAAAAAAAAGAAAAATAGAGAATAGAGATACAAGAGGTGGAGGTAATTTTGTACTTTTAAACTTTTTATCAAAAATAACCAGTTGCATTTTCTTTCTCATATGTGTTGAGAGTTAACATATTTTTAGAAGGCAGTTGCTTGTGATATTATCTAAAGGAGATAAGGTTATTTGTGTTCTTCCAGTAAAATTTTGTGTTTCATATTGTAGATTTGGATAAAAAAAGATTTACTTGTGAATTGTAATTGTTCCATGTATTTCTTCCTTGGATGGTCTCTTAAAGTTAGGGTTAAATTCATTCAAGCGGTTTACAATAGAGACATTGAAGTAGAGCTCATAAGAAACAGTAACTGACATACTCACCGAGAGGGGGTGGGTTTAAAAACTATCTCATAAATTTACACAATAAGTCCTAACAAAATATAAGACTCTGTAGCCCAAATAAGAGGAAAGGCACCGATCATTTGTAAACAAACCCTTTACCCATACTAGTTACCCTTTAATTTTAAGCATTATGATTAGTAGAGTAGGTATAGTAGGTAATTTAGCCAAAGTGTATTATATATACTTTTGTAAGATACATAGATCAATACACACATCTGAAATCAGTCTGTTTAAGAAACTTATGCCATTCTGAGACTAGGAGATATCAGATTAAGACACTAAATCTGCTATAAAAAGCATTGGTTGAAGGAACAACTAGTGAGTAGGTATACCCGCCTAGGTCCTGCAGAGCCTAAAGTGAGAGAGTTAGTAACCAAATAGGTTCACTCTATAAGTTGGCCAAGTCAATTGGAGGGTTTGATCATAGGAGTTGGCATTTCCTTAGAACCTATCCAATCTATTGATTTGAGACCCAACAGGGTCTTGCCAAGCCTTTTCGCCATTTCGCAAAAGGTATTTCACTTGCTAGTTTCATCTGTGAATCAATGCCAGCTGTTAGATCTTGAGCGAGATGGAGTCTCATTAAACTAGACCAAATGCACACAACTGAACATGCTTTTTCCTTTTGCTATTTCACATAGCTTGAAACACCCGCAACTTCACCTAACGAAATAATGAAAGTCGTAGATTCATCTGGAAGTTGCCTGACACTTACTGGGCCCAACAACATTAGAAGGAAAAAGGCATAAAACATAGATTTTTAACAATTATTTAATGACCACCTAGGTAAATGACAAGGGGGGACACATCATATGACCCCAAGACCCATTACTTAAATGAATTAAAGTAACGTAGGAATAGAAACCAAAGGGTTTTGATCAGACACTTGAGTGATTAAAACTAAAACCTTGAACCCTTAAAGACCTAAAACAAATTTGAAGCAGTTGATAGTGTGCCTGACTCAAAATTTCAAAAACTTAGCCAATTATGGGAAAAGAAAACCCATTTCTTAAACAGTGATAACATTGTGCATGTGTGTGTTGCGCCCATTAGGGCACATGAATAATACAATGGTAGCAATCATCAACCGTCTCACTAGTGTTACCTCACCGGTGAGATGTAAAATATAACTAATGATAATGCAACCTTTCATCTCATCGGGCATCTCTCTCCCAATGCAGTATATCTAATCCCTCATGTAGTTGATAGCAGTGCGATCAGCTAGGTACCTCACCATCTCTCCTCTGATAGGCAGATGAAATAAGCATTACACATCCTCTAGAGTGACCATCATCTCACCCACAAGTAGAAGAAATGTGGAGGTATCTACATACCATCTCTCCATCAAATCCATCAACATTGCACGGTGGAACTTGATGGATGGCATGGTCATCACATACCATAGACCTAATGCATGTAGTAGCTCTTTGTCCTTTGGTGTAAGCCTCTAAATCTGACTCCTGAGGCTCTGAAAGACATGACCGATAGTGTGCTCTCATATGTAGGGAAGAATATACAAAATGGAAAAATCCAATCATTAGTAATCACTCATCTATAATCATCATCTAAACATCATTCTATCTATAAGACACTAGATCCCGTGCAACCCTCAGTGACTACGAGCAACGACCTAGGTGCCCCTGCGAGACCAGAGCACCCTCAGAGGACCAGGGCACCCCTGTGGGACCAGGGTTCCCTAGGAGATCATGTTGGTATTTTGGTATAGTTTTGTCATTGATGTCAACAACTACTAAAACACTAGCACTTTGGAGATCTAGCAGCATTCACTGGCAAGCAAGTAACTATTGCATAGTTACTGGTATATGGTTCACCGACAGGATATAATGATCATTGGCACTTGAAATGATATGGAAGACACTTGGTAATATCAAAGACATCATGTGGACATCTTATCTTAATGAATTAATCATTGGTATATTCATATTTGCATATTTCCTTTTACCGGCAAATAGGTCTAGGGTTACCTAGGGTTACACCGACAGGTTTAGCTTTTCCAGATCAGCATGGCACACTATGGAGATGATTAATTATTGTTGTAAATGCATTAAGCTGACCTGTTCAATCAATTGTTGCATCGGATATTATATTATTTGTAAAAAAATTTTATTGTAATATCTTGTAGAGCCGACCTACTAAAATTGGTCTTAGGTTATGGTATAAAGGTAAGATCTTATTTGTAAGATCAAGTGTGGAATGCAAAAAAGAATTGTGTGAAGGTATATGCGAGATTAAGTAGTGCAATACACGCAGACATCATTTGAAGGTGAAGTTAGGTTTTTGTGAAAGCATATCAGCATTACACCGATACTGAATATAGCATATGAAGATGTTATTTTGTGTTGTACATTCTCATTGGATTTAACCATCCAACTGTAGTCAGTTTGACTCCCATTTTGTGATTGAGCACTAAGCTCTAGGCTGTTGGCCTTTCTGCATGTGTAGAGCCCATTTATGTACACTTACTATCTGCAGTAGTATCATCTGATTGTAGGTAAGCTTTCCCACTATGGTCTTCCCCTTATAGGGTTTCCACGTACAAATATTGCTGTCATGTGTTGTGGATGACTTTGTGTTTATGTTTCATGCATTAATCTTTACCGGTATAGCAATTAACTATTAAAACTATGTACCGACATACATAACTGATTTATTAGTATTAAACATTAAGTTGGTTAAGTTGTTTTTGGTTTGAATTTATTAGACAACTGATTCACCCCCCCCGCCCCTCTCAGTTGTCTCAGGGACCTAACAATTGGTATCAGAGCTTAGTCCTCTTTTGCAGAAGTTTAACAACTTGAGGAGATCCAATGTCTAGTAATTATTTTAGAAAGGATAGTACTAAACTTGATGAAACCAACTATGGCATATGGAAGATCAGAATGGAGACACATCTAAATTGCATTGGTAAAGACATCTAGGAAGTTACAAAGAAAGGTTACACTACTGCTGTACCTGGTCAACCCAGTCCAACTATCTTGGCTAAAGATGAGGAAAATGATTGCAAAGCAAGAGAAGCACTTTTGAGCGTATTATCAGATCAGCAAATCATGGAATTATCAGATAGGTCTACTGCTAAAGCTATTTGGTATCATTTGGAAACACTGAATGAAGGAGATTCCACAATCAAAATTGCAAAAACTGAAATCTTCCGGGTCAGGTATGAACATCTGAAAATGGAAGAAGATGAAAGGATTTCTACTTTTATGGAAAGAGTAAATGAAATTGTTTTGGGTATTAAATGTTGTGGAGGAACCTTAAGTGAGGATGAAATTGTTTCAAAAATTTTAAGAGGATTGCCACAAGCATATAAAATGAAGGTTACTGCTATAAATGAGTTAAGAACAATGCCTAATACATCAGTAACTAGGGATACATTGATTGGAAAACTTTCAACTTTTAAAATTGAAGAATTTGGTCCTGTTGTTACTATAAAGATAGATTTAGCCTTTAAAGCATCAACATCATCTGCTCCATCATTTGACAAATCTGATTGGAAAGCCTTTGATACAAGAGAACTTGAAGAAAGTAGGAAAGAAAATGAAGAACTTGAAGCACTATTTGCAAGGAAAATGCCTAAAGGTCCAATTGGAAGTAAGTATGAAGGTAAAACACCCTTTAAATGTTTTAACTACAATAAGATTGGTCATATGGCTTTGAGATGCCCTAATAGACATGCTAGACTAAGAGAAGAAGCTAGAAGAACATACAAGCCTAATCCTTAATATCAGAGATACAAATTTAAGAAGAACAAAGACAAATCTTGTTACATTGCTGATGAAGGTGTAACTGATGATTCTGATGAGGATCCGATAGACAATGGATGGGTTTTTGTTGCTATAACAGAAGATCAAACGGCACCTACTGTTCAGCCGGTAAAACAAGCCCTAGTAGCTAAAGTTGAAGTAAAGGATGAATGGATCATTGACTTAGGATGCTCACATCATATGACAGGAGACAAAGGTAAATTCTTGAACTTTCAAGAATACAATGGAGGTTTAGTAAGATTTGGAGATGACAAAGCCTGTTCAATCAAAGGTAAGGGTACAATATCTCTTGATGGTAATCATAACACTAACAATGTTTACTATGTTGAAGGATTAAAGCATAGACTTTTAAGTGTTTGTCAATTAGTTGAGAAAGGATTTCAGTTACAATTTTAAAATGGAAAATGCAAAATCATGAATACAACTGGCTTGGAAATTGCAACCGGTAATCAGACTAGAGGTAATATCTTTCATTTGATTAACAGTGAAAAGACATGCTTGATTGCACATATAGATGAAAGTTGGTTATGGCATAAGCGATTCTGTCATGTAAACTTTGGTTGCATGATAAAGATCAGTACTACTAAGGCAGTTAGAGATCTATCTAAAATTGTCAAACCTCAAAATACAATATGTAAGGAATGTCAATTTGGAAAACAAGTTACAACTAGTTTCAAAAGTATTCCAGAAAAATCCAATAATGCTCTTGATTTGATTCACACCATTTTATGTGGTCCAGCTAGAACTAAAAGCTTACAAGGTGATAGATATTTCATGCTAATCATTGATGACAATTCTAGAATTTGTTGGGTTACTTTTCTCAGAGAAAAATCAGAAGCACTTGGAAAGTTCAAACTATTCAAAGAAATGGTTGAAAATGAAACCGACAAGAAAATCAAATGCTTAAGATCAAATCAAGGAGGAGAATTCACATCTACGAACTTTAATACATTCTATGAAGTGAATGGAATCAGAAGACAACTATCAGCACCTCAGACACCATAGCAGAATGGAGTTGTTGAAAGGAAAACAAAACTATCCTAGATGCAGCAAGAAGTATGTTATCAGAAGCAAATTTACCACCTGTGTATTAGAGAGAAGCAATCAACATAGTGGTCTATACATTCAACAAAGTTCACATCAAAGGTGAAACCGGTAAGATCCCTCATGAACTATGGTTTTGTAATACTCCTACTCTTAAATATTTCAAAATTTTTGGAAGTAAATGTTATATTAGAAGAGATGAGTATATTGGCAAATTTGATCATAGAAGTGATGAAGGAATATCTCTTGGTTATTTATCTAAGAGCAAGGCATATAAATGTTTTAACAAGAGATTATAGAAAATTGTTGAGATTACAAATGTAAAAATTGATGAACAATTCAGAGGAACTTCAAGGTATATAGACTTTAAACTGGCAATAGAAATTATGACAAATGAACCTACACCAAATCCACCGGTATAGAATGAAGATCCAGTTACCCCAGTACCATCTGAGGATTCCACAATAATTGAAGGACAACAACAAACAAAGACACCCTGGTATGTAAGATTGACTCATTCTGAAGATTAGATAATTGGAAATAAATTTAAAGGAGTTATGACAAGAGGAAGATTGGCAAATGAAGAGGTATGTATTATTTCTCAAATAGAACCATCATGTGTTAATGTGGCATGGGAAGATAAATTTTGGATTAAAGCTATGGAAGAAGAATTATAACAAATTGAGAAAATTAACACTTGGACATTAGTTTCCCGACCTAAAGATAAAAATGTAATTGGAACCAAATGGGTATTCAGAAACAAACTTAATGAAGATGGTAAGGTTGTCAAAAATAAAGCAAGACTAGTATGTAAGGGATATTCTCAGAAAGAAGGAGTTGATTACAATGAAACCTTTGCACCGGTAGCTAGAATTGAGGCAGACAGATTATTCTTGGCTTTGCAACACACAAGAACTACATAGTTTATCAAATGGATATTAAATGTGCATTTCTGAATGGAGATCTTGAAGAGGAAGTATACATTGAAAAACCTAGTGGATTTTCTTTGACAAATGACAATGATATGGTTTGCAGGTTAAGGAAAACTCTGTATGGATTAAAACAAACTCCAAGAGCTTGGTATGCAAGATTGGATAAGTATCTTTTAAAGATTGGTTTTACTAAAGGAAATGCGGACAACAATTTATATTACAAAATAACTAATGATGACATCTTGATTATAGAATTATTCGTTGATGATATAATCTTTGGAGGAGAAGATGGTTTATGTAATGAGTTTTTTACTAAAATCCAATAAGAATTCGAAATGTATATGATTGGAGAAATAAAATTCTTTTTAGGATTGTAGGTTTCATAGACTGGTAAAGGTATATACTTTAATCAATCTAAATACTTGAAAGAGTTAGTATAGAAATTTGGGATGGAGAACTCTAAACTAGTAAGCACACCTATGAATACAAATGACGAATTATCTCAAAGGGACGAATCTACACCTATTAATCGAACTAGATACAAATCTATGATAGGAGGTCTACTATATTTAACACAAAACAGATCTGATATTATGAATGTAGTAAGTATTGTTTCTATATTTCAAAGTAATCCTAGAGAATTCATGAATCAGTAGTAAAAAGGATTTTCCCGTACTTATAAGGCACTATAAATCTTGAATTATGTGTATACAGAGATGCAAATTGGGCAGGAGATGTGGATGATAGAAAAAACACCACCGGCAGAGCATTCTTTCTTGGAAACAGACTAGTTTCTTGGTTGAGTAAGAAACAAAGTTGTACATCTCTATCAACAACAGAATTATAATATGTTGCACCAGCAACTAACTATACACAAGTACTATGGCTTAAGAAAATGTTGAAAGACATAAAGGTAAAATGCAAGGAACCTATTACCATATATTGTGATAACACTGTAGCAATTGATATATCTAAGAATCTAGTACTACATTCTAAAACAAAACATGTTTCTATCAAACTGAATTTTCTAAGCGAAAAAGTTGAAGAAAAGGAGATAAAACTGGTTTATGTGAACACTAAAGAACAATTTGCAGATATTTTCAAAAAATCTTTGCCTAAGGAGACTTTTGGATATCTCAGAGTTCAACTTGGAGTCATACCACCACCAGTAGAGACTTAGATAGTTGATGATTGTCATCAACCGGTAAAATTAAAAGACAAATCTTTTATTCTAGTCTTTGATGAGGAAGCTACTTCTCAAGGGGAGTAGTTGGTATACTAAATTGATTGGTATTTTGTATATGAACTTGGTTTTATTATTGTAAACACCTAAAATTGTAATGTCTAATTAAATAAATATTTTATTTATTTAATTACTTTAGCCTAATTCTTCTATTAATTAAATAAATCCTTCTTTGTTTAATTAATTCATTTATCCTCTTCTAGCCTTATTTCTTATTTAAATAAATACATTTATTTATTTAAATTATCCTTTTCCTAAATTAAATAAATATCTTATTTATTTAATTGTTCCCACTTCTTCTATTAATTAAATAAGTCTATATTTATTTAATTAATTCATTAACCTTTTCTACCCATGACATATGTCATTCATCTCTTAATTCATACACTACCTACCCTCTCATTATTTTCTTATTTCCTTTACCTACCCTGTAATCATAGCTGACCATTTATCTTTTACACCTCTCAATCTTATCCCTCCATTTCATACAGTGTCTTCTATATAAGGAGATGCTTCCTTCATTATCAAACCCTGATTAACTCAATTGTGCACTTGACTACACTATGACTTTGCACTTTCATATGCAATCCTACTTGCAACCACATTTCCATTCTTTGTTGAGCTCTTGTGCACATAAAATCTGAGAGCAACTATATCAAGAAATATCAATGGAGATAGGAAGAATGGAGATCCAAACCCTATTAGACATGTGATGGTATAATCTTTGTGATTTCATTTGATTTGCATTGTCTTAGGTAATCTTCATATGTTATGGTGGATCTTTGTTGTTGTTAGGCTAGGGTTTTGTGGTTGAATTCATTTAGTCTTTCAATATTATTGTTGTATCCATTTTCACCATATACATTTTGGCACGCCCAGTGGGACCCTTGTCCTTTTTGCATTTAACATCTTTTGTTGTAGATTTTGTGTTTTGAAGTTGCAAATATGACATTTCTGACAACATTTTGATATTTTCACATCTGCGTACTTTCGGATCGCATTTTTGATTTTTTGCCGCGTCCACGACATCTAGAATCGCGTCTACGTCCTTGAGAGTATTTTATTTTTCTGCAAATTCTGAAAGTCACGTCTGTGTGCCTTAGTTGCATCTGTGGAGTTTTCAGGTGCGTCTGCATCCAGGAGCCACATCTATGTTCTGGAACCATGTTTGTGTCGGCTTTAGGAGCGTCTCTAAAATTTTATAGAATTTGTGTTTCTGATAATAGCACCTGTGTGAATTTGTTACATTTTGGGGTTTTCTTTGATTTGGTTTTGTGTCATTCAGATTTCAAATTTGGTTTATTTTGAGCTAACATCTTCAGATCTAGGTAATGAAATTGGTGTAGCTTGTCTTGAAAGCAAAATCATCTTGTTGAAGGCCCCTATTTTCACAAACTCTTTTGGATCTAAAATTTACCTAACTTGTGTGCTTGCAGGAAGGGGTGATTACTTCAAAAAATCCAAACTACTAATAGATCTTTATTGCAGGACCTTGGCAAGGGTTTTTGATCTTTCATTGTGTGCCTTGTTTTCATATATTAGCAAACACTTCGATTGGTGCACTAAAATTGAACCATTGTCTTTTGTGTCTTGAGCAATAGGCTCTTTTTGTTTAATCTTTAGAGGGCTTGTCTCCCCGTGTGGTCATTAGGACTACTAGTGAGGAGAGAATGACCCAAGTGGTAGCAAAAGAAAAGTCATCTTCCAAACCACTATAAATAATTGTATTTATGGTAAAAACTGTGCATAACATGTGCTGATTAGTTCATATCGACACTATGTCTCCCCATAAACCCATTTGATCAAATTTATTTGATCATTTGTAGGGAATAACCCCTAACGGCTAGGAGCCTTCTGTATTTACAGAGTAGAAAGTGTCGCATGTATGGCCACACGAGCAGATGCCCTTACTAGTACATTTTTGTTTTAGAAACCAAAACCCTTCTAGTTGTTGGGGTAGGAGGTCGGACCTCTGGTAGCGACCCACACACATATGGTTCTTAGTAGAGATACAAAGTTTTCCATGAGGAGTTTTCATGGGGATTGATGCTTGGCTGCCCTGAGAAGTGAGTGCCGAGGGTGGAGCCAGTGGGGTCAAGCATCTAAGTATCCACTCTGAATAGCGTAGCCTCGGGGGAAACTCCATGTGGGATCAACAACTATTGTCTTGGCCAGCCATAAGAATTGTGCTTGACTTATTTTGAACAATCAAACATTCAAGACCAAACACCAAAACATTGTGTCTTTTGTGTCTTCAAGTGTATCTAAAATAATTTTACATCAAACAACACACTTTTTTTTGAGTCATTTTGAGTCTAAACACTTGCAAACATTGAGTCCTCATCAACATTGTGTCCTCTTGTCATGGAAAATAGTCAAACAATTTCAGATTTGGTCACAAAAACAACTTCACAGATTGGAAAAATTGTACAAAGTTTGTAGAAATGTGTCTATGTCTGACAAACCTGCGTCTGTGTCATCTAAATGTGTCTGTGAAGGATAGAAATGCATCTGTGTCTTTTGAGCAACATTGCAGCATCTCAAAAATGCATTTATGTATGACAGAACCACATTTGTGTCATTTAAGTGCATTTGTGTCTAATAGAATAGCATCTGTGTCCTTTAAGCACATCTGTGAAGTATACAGGCACGTCTGTGTTCAGGATTGAAAACTTTCATAATTCAACAAACAAGAACAGTCAATTTCAGACTTATTGAGCTTCCTAGGTTATCTCTCTGGGGTTTTCATCTAGCATTCAACCTGTCTTTGGGTCTCACAAAGTCCATCATTGCTTTACACCTTACATTACATTCACATTTGTTTAAACTTGAGTCAAAAGGTCACTTGATTGTCCTCATCTTATTTTGTCAACATACTACATACAACAACATTTTGCTAAGTGATCCCTCATCAAGGTCTATCACCTTTGGGTCTCATTTGGTCTTACTTAGAGTCAAGGTCAACTTACCTCATCAAGAGAAACTATCATCTCTTTGGAAGTCACACGTACTCTACTACATACATACTTGGTCTTACACTTTGGACATTGAAAGTACACCTCAGATTCATTTACATTCCATCCAAACTCTTGGTCTTCCATGCTCTTTCCATTTTCATCTAGTCTCACACATATTGGTCAATACCTAGTTCATGGTTGAAACTCATTCCCAAAAATCTAGAAGAGAAACTAAAGAGGCTCAAGAGTCTGCAAACATGAGTTCTTATGAGTATGACAATGATATCTTTTTCAATTCTAATCATACCACATTACCTGACATGGATGCTTATAGAAACATTCCAAATGTTGAGAACATGGACAACACAAACAACAATGACACACACAATGACAATATGGACAACTTTTATGTACATTCAGCAGAAGTGGAAGATACCATTATGAATCCCCGTTTCAATCAATTGGTTGAGGAAATAATGAGGAGAGATAGGCAATACTTTCTACAAGTGATGGCACAAAGTGGAGCCAAGATACCTCATAATTTTGACATGTCTCAAATAATGGAAAATCGACCTTTGCAACAACCTCACCTCAACATGGATCAAAGGATGCCTAATACTAGAGGCAATAGAGGACCACATCTTGTGCTTGAATCACCATCATCTTTGTTTCAAAAACCATAGGTCCCATACACACTTGGTCAAGCATATAATACTCACCTTCGTAGACCATTATCGAATTCTTATGTAGAAAAATATGCTCAATCACATACCAATGCTAAGGATCAACCACCAAAGCAATTGGATATTCAAAGGCATGCTCAAAATTTGGACATAAGGAAACCCCATGTCAAATTTGGGGGCAACACACTAGAAAAAACTCATGACATTCCTATAGAGTATGGTATACATGGACAAAATAGATATGCCATTCCTCAACATGACTCTATACCAAGTGGTCCATATATGCAGCATCATTATAGACCTCCTCCATATAAACATGTGTATGATCAATATCATCCATATATGCAACATGCTCCTCCTCCACCCAGTGGTTCAGGCATGGGATATGGTCCAAGAAGTCAGTCTCCACCTAAGAACAATTTGGGACAACAAATCAAGGACTTACAAAAAAAAATGGAGGACATAAATACACCAAAGCCAACTTCACAATGAAAGACATATGTCCCTATCCATTTGACAAAAGCATTCCAATGCCTCCATTTCCTACACACTTTGTGACACCTAAGTTTGATAAGTACAGAGGAAAAGGGGATCCTAAGGCACATATAAGACAGTTTTTCATAGCTTGCATTGAGGTAGCAGCAGAAGAGAAATATTTGATGAGATTATTCCCACAGAGCTTAGGTGATCAAGCTATGGAATGGTTCTCCCAACTTCCACTTGGAATTAAGTCTTGGGGTGATCTAGCAAAGGCATTTATCCAACATTTCTCATACAACATAGATACAGACATATCAGTCACTACCTTGTGCAACACCAAGCAAAAAGATGGAGAGTCTTTTTCATCATTTTTATAAAGATTGAGGAATCTAGCCAGTAGATGCTCTTGTGAAATTCCACAAAAATAAATGGTACAAATGTTCACCTAGAATGTTAACAAAGACATTGGTTATGACCTAAGAAAAGCTTGTTTGTCCACCTTCAAAGACATCATTGAAAAAGGCTCAGCAATAGAGAAGGTCCTAATTGAACAAGGAGTCATTAAGATATTCAAGGAAAGCAAAGATGACTTTAAAGGAAAAGATAAGCCAAGATTTTGGAACAAAAACAAGAACACAGTCAATGATGGCATTGTTGATACCAATACAGTGCAACCCAAATTCATTTTTTCTGGATCAAGTTCTACAAACAATCAAGTGAATACTCAAACAACTTCCAAATCATGAAGGAAGTACACCCCATTGGGAGAAGCACTTGAGTCAGTTTTCAAAAAGCTAGTGGCAAACAAAGTAATCACAGTTCTAGATTTTCCTCCATATGAGCCAAATGTTAAACCAAATTGGTGGAATGATGAAGAATATTGTGAATTTCATAAGAGCAAGTTTCATAAAATATCATAAAATAGGAAATTGTCATCGACTGTAGAACATCATACAAGACCTTATTGATAGAGGTGAGATTGAGATTGAAGGGCATTCATCCAACCAAGAACATGAAATGTTTAAGGAACCATTCCCAAAGCATGACAAGGGAAAAGCTAAAGCCACAAATGACCAAACTAGCTATATCAGAGCATCTTATAACTATGATTCAACTATCAATCACATTTCAATGGACAATTATGTCTCTACCATTATCATCAAGGACAAAACACCTGAGAATTCTACCCAAAGACCCAAGATATTCCTAAAGGGAATTGGATCTTCTTTCGAACCTACCTCTGAATGTAATGTTACAACTCATCAAGGTAAATTCACTTTGCAAGGTGCTCCAACCAAAAACACAGCTTCCTCATCAACCAAGCCTGAGTATGACCTTGTAGAACAGTTAGGGAAGATGCCCGCAGTTCCTACTGATTTGAACGTGGACTAGTTTCAAGCCATGGTGGGATACCTTTCCATTCCACACTTCCTTACATTCACAGAAGCCGATGATGCATCCATAAGTCAGCCACATAACACACCTTTACACATTGAAGCCTTCATACACAAACATCGAATAAAATGAGTCCTGATAGATGGAGGAGTAGGTCTAAACATTTGTACATTGAGCACTATTAAACAATTGGGATATTCTGATAAAGCTGTGAATTCTAAAAACAAAATTACCATCAAGGCTTATGATGATGAAGAACTTTCATCCAAGGGCACAATCACCTTGCCTCTCAGAGTTGGGCTAGTTACGAAGGATGTGGTTTGTCAAGTCCTAGACCTAGATCTCACATACAATATATTACTAGGATGTCCTTGGATTCATGAAATGAGGGCAGTCCCATCTACATACCACCAATGCATTAAGTTTCCTCACAATGGATTTGAGATAATAGTTAATGGTGATCCTAATCCATTCATATACTGCAATAACTTGAGACCAAAAACTGAGACGATCATTCCCAGTAATCGCAAAGTTGTTCCTTCTTCTGCATATATTGATCCCGAGTCATTAAAACCTTCGACATCAAAACAAGGTGAGCTTAAAGACAAATTTCAGGACAAGGGCATGGGTAAATACACTTTGAATCAAACCATGTACTTACAACAAGTCATGAGTTCACCAAAAGAATATGGAAGACCACATCCTAATAAGCAGATATCTATCATTATACTCAAATTGGACCCTACTATCTTTCAAAGATGGGGTGAACTGGAAGAGGAAGACTTATACAAAATGCTTTACAAAGACCTTGAAAATGATACACAAGATCACATCAGCATACCATGTGAAAAGTATGGCAAAGGGTTAAAGATCCTACAAAAATTTGGGTATAATGGAAAAAGCCCTCTTGGCTTAAGAAAGGAAGGCATCATTGAACCCTTACAACCTGAATTGACATTAAAAAAGGAATGCTCAAAGGGACTTGGTTTCGTGACTTCCAAGGTCCACACTCAAAGGACAAAAGAAGCATTACAAATCAAAGATGCCAAAATTCAACAAGAGAATCACTATTCCATAGACTCCAATGAATGGGAATGGGGTTTAGACAAATCCGCCAGGGACTATGAGCTCACTAAGAAATTCAGAGAGCTAGATGAACCCACAGAAGAAGAGGAATTTTATAAAAAATTCAAAATTGGTCAAGAAACAACCTTGGAGGATCCCATACAGTCCTTGCCTCTAGGTCCTAGGTTGAAATCACATAGAATGAGAACACCTGTCCCAGAATGCACTACTAGTGATGATAATTTGGATTCATTCACGATCGAGACTGATGAGGAGAGTGCCAACGATGACCTTGATAACTACCTCAACATACCTAAATATAACTGCATCTTCACTCTTAGCCCTATTAACTTCGAAGACATCAAAGGCCTTCCCCTTGTTCACCACCAACTTATTGACTGGGACCATGAAGGACCTGCATAGTTTGACACACTCCAAAATGATGAAGCTTTTATTTACTATCTTGGCATACGAGATGATCTTCCCCCTGGGGACCATAAACTAGGATACACTATAGAACTCAATAGCGTGGCATATTTTGGTGAGGCTATAGGGCCTTCTAGTTGCAAAAATATAAAAATAAAAACAAACCAAGGGTCTTATGCCAAAAACCACATTGTGGTGCTATCTGTGTTCATATTTTGGTATGGTTTTGTCATTGATGTCAACACCTACTAAAACACTAGCACTTGGTGATCCAACAACATTCACCGTCAAGCAAGTAACTATTGCACAGTTACTGGTATATGGTTCACCGACAGGATATATGGTTCACCAGCACTTGAAATGATATGGAAAACACTTGGTAATATCAAAGATATCGTGTGGACACTTTGTTTTGAATAATTAATCATTGGTATATTCATATTTGCATATTTACCTTTACTGGCAAATAGGTCTAGGGTTACCTAGGGTTACACCGATAGGTTTATCTTTTCCAGATCAACATGGCACGCTATGGAGATGATTTAATATTGGTGTAAATGCATTAAGTTGACATGTTTAATCGGTTATTGCATCAGATATTATATTGTTTGTAAAATATTTTATTGTAATATCTTGTAGAGCTGACCTACTAAAATTGGTCTTAGGTTATGGTATAAATGTAAGATCTTATTTGTAAGATTGAATGTGGAATGCGAAAAAGAATTGTGTGAAGGTATATGCAAGATTAAGCAGAGGTATACACGAAGACATCATTTGAAGGTGACGCTAGGTTTTTATGAAAGCATATCAGCATTACAATGGTATGGAATCTAGCATATGAAGATGCTATTCTATGCAGTACATTCTTATTGGATTTAACCATCCAACTGTAGTCAGTGTGACTCCCATTTTTGTGATTGAGCAGTGAACTCTAGGCTGTTGGCCTTTCTGCATGTGCAGACCCCATTTATGTACACTTACTATCTGCAGTAGTATCATCTAATTGTGTGTAAGGTTTCCCACCATGGTTTTTCCCCTTACAAGGTTTCCACATACAAATATTGGTGTTATGTGTTGTGGGTGACTTTATGTTTATGTTTCATGCATTAATCTTTACCCATATAGCAATTTACTGTTAACACTATCTACCGGCACACTTAACTAGTTTACCAGTATTAAGCATTAAGTTGGTTAAGTTGTTTTTGGTTTGAATTTATTAGACAACTGATTCACTCCCCCCCTTGCCTCTCAGTTGTCTCTGGGACCTAACAATTGGTATCAGAGCTTAGTCCTCTTTTGCAGAAGTTTAATAACTTGAGGAGATCCAATGTCTACTAATTATTTCAAGAAGGATAGTCTGAAACTTGATGGAACCAACTATGGGATATGGAAGATCAGGATGGAGACACATCTAAATTGCATTGGTAAAGACATCTAGGAAGTTACAAAGAATGGTTATACTGATGTTGTGGCTAGTCAGACTGCTGCAACTACCTTAGCTAAAGATGAGGAGAAGGATTACAAAGCAAGAGAAGCACTTTTGAGCGCATTATTAGATCAACAAATCATGGGATTATCAGATAGGTCTACTGCTAAAGCTATTTGGGATCATTTGGAAACATTGAATGAAGGAGATTCCACAGTCAAGATTGCAAAACTTGAAAGCTTTCGAGTCAGGTATGAACATCTGAAAATGGAAGAAGATGAAAGGATTTCTTCTTTTATGGAAAGAGTAAATGAAATTGTTTTGGGTATTAAATGTTGTGGAGGAACCTTAAGTGGGGATGAAATTGTTTCAAAAATCCTAAGAGGATTTCCATCGACATATAAAATGAAGGTTACTGCTATAAATGAGTTGAGAACAATGCCTAATACATCAGTAACTAGGGATACATTGACTGGAAAACTTTCAGCCTTTGTAATTGAGGAATTTGGTCCTGTTGCTACTATAAAGATAGATTTGGCCTTTAAAGCATCAACATCATCTGCTCCATCATTTGACAAATCAGATTGGAAATGCTTCTATGCAAGAGAACTTGAAGAAACTAGGAAGGAAAATGAAGAGTTTGAAGAACTTGAAGCACTATTTGCAAGGAAAATGCCAAAAGGTCCAGTTGGAAGTAAGTATGAAGGTAAAGCACCCTTTAAATGTTTCAACTACAATAAGATTGGTCATATGGCTTTGAGATGCCCTGATAGACATGCTAGACTAAGAGAAGAAGCTAGAAGAACATACAAGCCTAATCCTAAATATCAAAAATACAGATTTAAGAAGAACAAAGACAAATCTTGTTACATTGTTGATGAAGGAGTGACTGATGATTTTGATGAGGATCCACTAGACAATGGATGGGTTTTTGTTGCTATAATAGAAGATTAACTGACACCTACTACTCAACTGGTAGAACAAGACCTAGCAGCTAAAGTTGAAGTAAAGGATGAATGGATCATTGACTTAAGATGTTCACATCATATGATAGGAGATAAAGGTAAATTTTTGAACTTTCAAGAATACAATGGAGGTTTAGTAAGATTTGGAGATGACAAAGCCTGTTCAATCAAAGGTAAGGGTACAATATCTCTTCATGGTAAGCATAACATTGACAATGTCTACTATGTTGAAGGATTAAAGCATAATCTTTTAAGTGTTGGTCAATTGGTTGAGAAGGGATTTCAGTTACAGTTTAAAAATGGAAAATGCAAAATCATGAATAGAACTGGTTTGGAAATAGCAACCGGTAATAAGATTGGTCATATGGCTTCAAGATGCCCTGATAGACATGCTAGACTAAGAGAAGAAGCTAGAAGAACATACAAGCCTAATCCTGAATATCAAAGATACAGATTTAAGAGGATCAAAGACAAATCTTGTTACATTGCTGATGAAGCTGTGACTGATGATTCTGATGAGGATCCAACAGACAATGGATGGGTTTTTGTTGCTATAATAGAAGATCAACCGGTGCCTATTGCTCAACTGGTAGAACAAGCCCTAACAGCTAAAGTTGAATCAAAGGATGAATGGATTATTGACTCAGGATGCTCACATCACATGACTGGAGACAAAGGTAAATTCTTGAACTTTCAAGAATACAATGGAGGTTTAGTAAGATTTGGAGATGACAAAGCCTGTTCAATCAAAGGTAAAGGTTCAATATCTCTTGATGGTAAACATAACACTGACAATGTCTACTATGTTGAAGGATTAAAGTATAATCTTTTAAGTGTTGGTCAATTAGTTGAGAAGGGTTTTCAATTACAATTTAAAAATGGAAAATGCAAAATCATGAATAGAACTAGCTTGGAAATTGCAACTGGTAATCAAACTAGAGGTAATATCTTTCAGTTGAATAATAGTGAAAAGGCATGCTTGATTTCTCATATAGATGAAAGTTGGATATGGCATAAGAGACTCTGTCATGTAAACTTTGATTGCATAGTGAAGATCAGTACTTCTAAGGCAGTTAGAGATCTACCTAAAATTGTGAAACCTCAGAATACAATTTGTAAAGAATGTCAATTTGGAAAACAAGTTAGAGCTAGTTTCAAAAGTATTCCAGAAAAATCCAATAATGCTCTTGATTTGATTCACACTGATTTATGTGGTCCAACTAGAACTAAAAGCTTACAAGGTGATAGATATTTCATGCTAATTATTGATGATTATTCTAGAATGTGTTGGGTCACTTTTCTCAAAGAAAAATTAGAAGCACTTGGAAAGTTGAAATTGTTCAAAGAAATGGTTGAAAATGAAACCGGTAAGAAAATCAAATGTTTAAGATCAGACCAAGGAGGTGAATTCACATCTAAGGACTTTAATACATTATGTGAAGTGAATGGAATCAAAAGACAATTATTAGCACCTCAAACACAACAACAGAATGAAGTTGTTGAAAGGAAAAATAGAACTATCTTGGATGCAGCAAGAAGTATGTTATCAGAAGCAAATTTACCACCTGTGTATTGGAGAGAAGCAATCAACATAGCAGTCTATACATTCAACAAAGTTCACATCAAAGGTGAAACCGGTAAGACCCCTCATGAACTATGGTTTGGTAATACTCCTACTCTTAAGTATTTCAGAATTTTTGGAAGTAAATGTTATATTAGAAGAGATGAGTATATTGGCAAATTTGATCCTAGAAGTGATGAAGGAATATTTCTTGGTTATTCATCTAAGAGCAAGGAATATAGATGTTTTAATAAGAGATTGCAAAAAATTGTTGAAAGTACAAATGTAAAGATTGATGAACAATTTAGAGGAACTTTAAGGTATATAGACTCTGAACTGGCAACAAAAATTGTGACAAATGAACCTACACTAAATCCACCGGTACAGAATGAAGATCCAGTTACCCCTGTACCATAAGAGGCTTCCATAGTAATTGAAGAACAACAGCAAACTAAGACACCCCCGTATGTAAGATTGAATCATTCTGAAGATCAGATAATTGGAAATAAATTTAAAGGAGTTATGACAAGAGGAAGATTGGCAAATGAAGAGGTATGTCTTATTTCTCAAATTGACCCATCATTTGTTAATGAGGCATGCGAAGATAAATTTTGGATTAAAGTTGTGGAAGAAGAATTAGAACAAATTGAGAAAAATAACACTTGGACATTAGTTCCCCGACCTAAAGATAAAAATATAATTGGAACCAAATGGGTATTCAGAAACAAACTTAATGAAGATGGTAAGGTTGTCAGAAATTAAAAAAGACTAGTATGTAAGGGATATTCTCAGAAAGAAGGAGCTGATTACAATGAAACCTTTGCACCAGTAGCTAGAATTGAGGCAGTCATATTATTCTTAGCTTTTGCAACACACAAGAAATACAAAGTTTGTCAAATGGATATTAAATGTGCATTTCTGAATGGAGATCTTCAAGAGGAAGTATACATTTAACAACCTGGTGGATTTTCTTTGACATATGACAATGATATGGTTTGTAGGTTAAGGAAAGCTCTGTATGGATTAAAACAAGCCCTAAGAGCTTGGTATGCAAGGTTGGATAAGTATCTTTTAAAGATTGGTTTTACTAAAGGAAATGCAGACAATTTATATTACAAAATAACTAATGATGACATCTTGATTATAGATGTATTCGTTGATGATATAATCTTTGGAGGAGAAGATGGATTATGTAGGGAATTTTCTATTAAAATGTAGCAAGAATTTGAAATGTCTATGATTGGAGAAATAAAATTCTTTTTAGGATTGCAGATTTCAGAGATTGACAAACGTATATTTTTGAGTCAATCGAAGTACCTGAAAGAGTTACTAAAGAAATTTGGGATGGAGAACTCTAAACCGGTAAGCACACCTATGACTACAAATGACAAATTATCTCAAAGGGATGGATCTAAACCTATTAATCCAACTAGATACAAATCTATGATAGGAGGTCTACTGTATTTAACACAAACCAGACCTGATATTATGAATGCATTATGTATTGTTTCTAGATTTCAAAGTAATCCTAAGGAAAATCATGAATCGGCAGTAAAAATAATTTTCCGATACTTACAAGGTAGTGTAAATCTTGGATTATGGTATCCTGGAGATGCAAATTTTGATCTATGTGCATACATAGTTGCAAATTGGGCAGGAGATGTGGATGACAGAAAAAGCACCACCGGCGGAGCATTCTTTCTTGGAAAGAGATTAGTTTCTTGGTTGAGTAAGAGACAGAGTTGTACATCTTTATCAATAGTAGAATCAGAATATGTTGTAGCAACAACTACCTGTACAGAGGTACTATGGCTTAAACAAATGTTGAAAGACATAAAGGTAAAATGCAAGGAACCTATTACTATATATTGTGATAACAATGCATCAATTGATATATCTAAGAATCCAGTATTACATTCTAAAACAAAACATGTTTCTATCAAACTGAATTTTCTAAGGGAAAAAGTTGAAGAAAAAGAGATAAAATTGGTTTATGTGAATACTAAAGAATAGCTTGTAGATATTTTTACAAAACCTTTGGCTAAGGAGACTTTTGAATATCTCAGAGATCAACTTGGAGTCATACCATCATTGGTAGAGACTTAGACAATTGATGATTGTCATCAACCGGCAGAATTGAAAGACAAATCTTTTACTCTAGTCTTTGATGAGGAAGCTACTTCTCAAGGGGAGTAGTTGGTATATTGAATTGATTGGTATTTTGTATATGAACTTTGGCATTTGATGTCAAAGGGGGAGAGATATATATGGAAAAACACATTATCTTTTAAGGAGAGATTGGTAGAGAAATTGATATTGAAAATCCTTGGATAAACACATGTTGCTCCTAGGGGGAGAGATTGTTAGTTTTTGGTATTTGGCATTTCTATTTTGGCACTTTGATGGTTTTTCCACCTTGTGTTGCCATCAATACCAAAGGGGGAGATTGTTGGTATTTTGGTATGGTTTTTTCATTGATGTCAACACCTACTAAAACACTAGCACTTTGGTAATCCAACAACATTCACCGGCAAGCAAGTAACTATTGCACAATTACTGGTATATGGTTCACCGACAGGATATAATGTTCACCGGCACTTGGAATGATATGGAAAACACTTGGTAATATTGAAGACATCATGTGGACACTTGGCTTTGAAGAATTAATCATTGGCATATTCATATTTGTATATTTGCCTTTACCAGCAAATAGGTCCAAGGTTACCTAGGGTTACGTCGGTAGGTTTATCTTTTCCAGATCAGCATGGCATGCTATGGAGATGATTTAATATTGGTGTAAATGCATTAAGCTGACATGTTAAATCAGTTATAGCATCAGATATTATATTGTTTGTAAAATGTTTTATTGTAATATCTTGTAGAGCCGACCTACTAAAATTGGTCTTAGGTTATGGTATAAATGTAAGATCTTATTTGTAAGATCGAATGTGGAATGTAAAAAATAATTGTGTGCAGGTATATGCAAGATTAAGCAGAGGTATACATGAAGACATCATTTGAAGGTGAATCTAGGTTTTTATGAAAGCATATCAACATTACATCGATACTGAATCCAACATATGAAGATGTTATTCTGTGCAATACATTCTTATTGGATTTAACCATCCAACTGTAGTTAGTGTGACTCCCATTTTTGTGATTGAGCAGTGAGCTCTAGGCTTTTGGCCTTTTTGCATGTGCAGACCCCATTTATGTACACTTACTATCTGTAGTAGTATCATCTGATTGTGGGTAAGGTTTCCCACCATGGCTTTTCCCCTTACAAGGTTTGCACATACAATTATTAGTGTTATGTTTTGTGGATGACTTTATGTTTATGTTTCATGCATTAGTCTTTACCAGTATAGCAATTTACTATTAACACTATCTACCAGCACACTTAACTGGTTTACCGGTATTAAGCATTAAGTTGGTTAAGTGGTTTTTGGTTTGAATTTATTAAACAACTGATTCACCCCCCCTCTTAGTTGTCTCCGAGACCTAACAATCTAACCTCAAAAAAGTAAAAAGAAAGGACATATTTGAGGGCGAAAACCTCTCTAAGGCACCCAAAGATGGAAGGCTTGACATTCTCCCAACATCATATGAGGAAAAGTCATCCATGTTGGTAGAGGAGACTATCAAAACAAACTTTGGCACAGAAGAAGTTCCACATAATAGATTCCTGGCTCAATCTTTGATAGAGTTAGAAAGGTCAAAATTCATAAGTTTCTTCATAGAATGACAAATCAACTTTGCATGGTCATATGGTGATATCCCTGGATTGGATCCGGATTTGGTAATGCATCATTTGATAGTTAAATCGGGGGCAAAACTAGTAAAATAGAAATTAAGAAAGATGCATCCATAAGTCAGATTATTAGTCAAAGCAGAGCTTGAGAAATTATTGGATGTCGGATTCATATGCCCAATTGATTATCCCAAATGGATCTCCAACTTAGTTCCTGTTAGTAAACCAAATCGTAGTATCAAAATATGTACATATTTCAGCGACATCAACAAAGCTTGTCCTAAGGACGATTTTCCATTACCAAATATGGACTTGACTGTCAATCTCATGTGATGTTATCCTTGATGGATGGATTCTCTAGTTACAATCAAATAAAAATCACATCCAAGGACCAGCACAAAACAACTTTCACTTGTCCTTTGGGAACTTTATGCTGGAATGTTATGCCCTTTGGGCTAAAAAATGCAAGCACTACATATCAAAGAGCCATGACTACTATCTTTCATGATCTCATGCACATGACTGTGGAAGATTATGTTGACAACCTCTTGGGTAAATCAATAGATAGAGATACACATTTGGACATACTTTCAGTCATCTTTGATCGGTTGGAAAAGTATAAAGTAAGATTAAACCCCAAGAAATGTGTCTTTGGAGTAACCTTTGAGAAGCTCCTAGGATTCATTGTATCAAAAAGAGGAATCGAAGCAGATCCAGCAAAAGTCAAGGTCATCCTACAGATGCAACCACCAAGAAATATTAGTCAACTTCTATCTTTGCAAGGGAGACTCCATTCCATACAAAGATTCATAGCACAACTTGTAGATAAGTGTAATCCTTTTTAGCACTTGCTACATAAAAACATCAAATTCAAATGGGATGGTAATTGTCAACAAGCTTTCCAGGCACTTAAAGATTATCTTATGAATCCATCAGTTTTGATGCCACCAGTTCCGGACCAACCTCTATTACTATACATATTAGCTACTTCAACAGCACTGGGGGCACTCTTAGCACAACAAGTTGCTGAGGGCAAAGAAAAGGCATTATACTATATCAATCACACATTGGTGGGATATGAGCTAAAATACACACCAATTGAGCATGCATGTCTCACTGTGGTCTTTGCTTCACAAAAATTATGACATTATATGCTAACTCATAAGACTAAGTTGGTTGCAAGGATCAATCCATTGAAATACCTTCTCAATAAAGAAACACTTACTGGGCGACTAGCCAAATGGGTGATGCTCCTGAGTGAATTCGACATTGAGTATGTGGATAGAAAAGAAATAAAAGGACAAGATATCGTAGATCAGTTAGCAGATGCTCCCATGTTAGATGATGTTCCTCTAATTTCAGAATTTCTAGATGAATCCATTTTAACAGTGTCACATGCAAAGCCTTGGCAACTATACTTTGACGACTCATACACATAGCATGGGGCAGGAGCTGGCATCCTCTTCATAACTCCTCAAGGGGATTCTATACCAAAATCATATTTATTATCATTTCCTTGCACTAATAACATAGCGGAATATGAGGCATTAACAACTAGATTATGGATAGCAGTTCAGTGGAAGACCCAGGAACTTCATATTTTTGGGGACTCTCAACTTGTAATTCGTCAGGCAACTAATGTCTACCAAACAAAGGATGATAAATTAATGCCTTACAAAAGAATGGTGGATGACCTGAAACAACATTTCACGAAGATAGACTTTGAGTAGATACCTAGAGAGTAGAATCAAGCTACGAATGTCATGGCTACAATTGCTTCACTAATTGATCTACCACCAAATGAGACCCGCTATGAGTTCTTGGTGGATAACCTTTTAGTTCCCTTATATGAAATCACTCCTACTAAGATGATATGTGTTGTTGGTCCTGAGTCCCAGTTATATGGTTCCATTTTCGTATACCTTCGTGACAATATCCTACCTCCTGACCTATCCAATAACCAACGTCACACTTTCATTCGCCAAGCTTCTTGATATATCATTTTAGCCGATATCCTATACCATCAAGGTCTAGATGGCACTCTTATTATATGTTTAGAAAGTGACGAAGCTCCGATTGTGTTAAGTGAAGTACATGAAGGGATATGTGGTCCACATTCTAGTGGTCCTACCTTAGCCAAGAAACTCATCAGGACTGGATATTATTGGCCCAATATGGAAAAAGATTCATATCAGTTTGTCAAGAAATGTAAGTAGTGTCAACTTCATGGAGACCTCATCCATGTGCCAATGCAAGAACTTCAACCAATTGTGACTCCTTGGCCCTTTTGTTAGTGGGGACTCGATCTCATAGGCAAGATTCACCCTCCATCTTCCAATAGTCATAAATTCATCATCACTACCATAGAGTATTTCAAAAAATGGATCAAAGTCATGCCTCTCACACAAGTCACTAGAAAACAAATTGCTACATTCATTCTCAACTATATCATTTGTCAATACAGTATTCCTTTTTCCGCCATCATTAATAATGGGCGTCCCTTCAAAAATCAGGATGTTCATGAACTCTATGACCGCTTCCATATTACCCATCATTTTTTCACACCTTATTATCCCCAAGGTAATGGTCAAGCTAAGGCGTCTAATAAAACAATCCTTAAAATCTTGAAAAAGACAATCGATGACACTAGCCGTAATTGGCATATCCAACTTAATCCCGCACTTTGGGCTTACCCCACAAGCATCCGCACACCTACATGAGCTACACCCTATTCACTTGTCTATGGAATTGAAACTATCTTTCCTATTGAGGTCGAGTTACCCTCTTTATGATTCTCTTTGCAAAACATTATCAGTGATGAAGACTACAAGGTCTCTCACTTACAAGAACTTGAACTATTGGATGAACAAAGATAAACTGGTTTTAATCATCTCAAGGCTTATTAATAACGAATGAGTCACAGCTACAATCATAAAGTCAAGCCTCACACATTTGAGGTAGGTGACTTGGTTCTCAGAGAAAATCCTAAAAATCAACAAGATAGAGAGAAGGGCAAGTTTGAACCAAATTGGCTTGGTCCTTACATCATCACAACAACCTATGGATCTGGTGCATATCAACTCTCAACCATAGAGGGTGAACCCTTGGAGGATCCTATCAACAACATGCACCTTCGTAGGTTTTACACATAGCTCTCTAGAGTATCCCAATTTAAAAATTAAAAAAAAAAAAAAAAGTAAAGAGAAAACGTTTCATCCAATGCTGAAAACCACTTTGGTGGCGCCCTAGGCAAGTACCGTGGTGAAAACACGGTCACCGGTGCCATGCGTAGAGACACTGCTCCTTCCTTCTTTAGGATTCCATTTCATCCTTTCACTTTGCACACACTCACAACCTATCCATCCATAATAAAATTACCCATTCCCATCATGGCTTGTTATTGATCTACCCAAGATTGGTAAACTATTCATAATAACCCCCTTTTCCCCCTCTTTCCATCCATAATAAATCAGCTCCTATCTGTGGCTAAGGCAAATCCTACATCTAGTGATGGGTGTGGAACTGAGAGCATCGTCTATTCTGAGGAGTACAGTTTCTTCTATTTTTCTTCAGTCTATCTGTGCACAATCCGCAATAAAGAAGCATTTGCATCGCCAATCCGCAATAAAATTCCATCTTCTTCGCAATAAAGTATTAGTTTCATTATTTCAGTCAATTTTAGATGAGACAACAATAAAAATGGACTTCAACAAATCAAATCTTTTAACAGACTCAGACAACATATGGTTCAGTGTTATCTATCCTTTTTGTGAAAGTAAACATTGTGACCACAATCAAATATGACTTATACAAGTGACAAGAGACACTAAACTTGAGGACTATAGTGGATGTTGGTGTCGAGTCTTGGTTTTCTTTGATTTTATTTTCTGGTGACATGTCTTTTAGCTTTTCCAAGATGTCTCTATCTAGAGATTCTATCTCTAGGATGTCTTTGACTAGAAAGGCGAGGATGGGGTATTGTCACCTATTTTTCTTTGCTATCTGTGGATTGTCTCTTAGTAATGCTATGACTTGTCCAAGGATATGAGGACACTGTAAGTCTAGTATGAACTAGGGCATTCTTTGTTTGCAACTATCTTATCTCCATGCAAACAGGTATAATGACTTTCTGGGTCAAACATATACCTCGATTGTCATAACCTACTTGCCATAATAAAGCTCAATGATGATAACGCACAAGAAACTCTTTTCACTTTCATATCTTCTGTCTTCCATCCCTCATTCTTGATTGACTTCCATCATCCTTCTTGAGTCCATGTAGCCTACTATCACATGACTGAGTATAATGACACACCAAAAACATTTGCATCTCATGTAGTTGCACCTGCATTACCACATATAAGCATTTCATACATACATATAGATATTACAATTGCATCACATCCTTCACACAACATATGTTAGCACATTTTACATTCTTATCATGTAAATAATCATTTACATTATCATATTTATCTACATTTCATACATTCACATTTTCATTTGCATAACATTTAAAAATATAAAAGAACAAAAATATTGTATTTCATCATGTACATATTTGCATCCATAACATAAGCATCATGAAACATCTCATCACATAGGTACACATGCATATAGCTGTCATAAGGATGAATCTCATATATATATATATATATATATATATATATATAATCATGTGTCATGATACAATGATGTAAAAATCATATGGCTACAACCACCCGAAGGTGTCTACATCATAATACAAAATGGTACAAAACTGATACATAGGGAGCCCTCTATGGCTATGATGAACTCCCTCCCTTGGAGCTGCCTGGCCTTGATGGAGTTTGAGCCCTAGAAAGACCTGCCCCAGGATCATCTCTCCTACCCCCTCTATCTAGTGGTGGTGGTGGACCCATAACCCCACTGATGGATGCCTATCTCCTCTGACTCCCTTGAGTAGCTGTCGCTGTCCACAATAGTCTGTGGAAGCTCCTAGCCCGCTGCTCTGGTGGCACTGCCCCATAGTATAGGTCTCGCCAATAACCTATCTCCTCCCCTACCCACAGAACATAGGCATATCCAGCCCCTATGTCCTTTGCCACCTTCCTCCTAGCCCTCAATGCTATCTCAGCCTCAGTATAGCGCTAGATAGTTTGATCTCGCTCCCACTCAGTATCCCTCAGTTGTCTCCTAAGCCTAGTTGTCTCCCCCTCCAGATCTTAGATCTCATCTACCTTTCCCTAACAGATCTCCCTTAGCTCAAATAGCTCATCCTCCTCCTCCTTAGCCCCCTGTGCCTATGGCTCCCCCTGTACTGGTGGTTGTGCCTGTGCCTGTGCTTGTGCCTTTTCCTATACCTGTACTTGCCTCTATCCCTGTCCCTACACCTGTCTAGGACCCTGTGCTGCTAGCACCTGTAGTGGCAACCCACTACAACCCCTCACCACCCGAGCCTATCTCTCCTCCCCACCCTCTCTCTGTGGAGCCACTCTCCTCTCTCCAACTGTACCCCAACTCCTCTGTCGGCCTCATCCTCATCCCCTCCACCATCTCCATCTATCTACTCACCTGGGTCTGTCAGGCATGGAAATGGATGCTCAACCTAATATGCAATGTACTTTGCATCCATACCTGCATCCTCAATCTTAGGCCACATATCCCATGGCATGGGCACCATCTCTACTAGCTACATCATGACCTAATCATATGATAATAGTGGCCCAAAGTGTGCCTGGTCTAGCACTATCCGTGCATACATACCAGAACCTCGTGGCATCCACTGGATCCTGCCAAACTGCCTGCATACCCTATCTACCAACTGCCTCTCCAATACATAGGGCATCCGCCCAATCAGATATATGCTCCTGAAGATATAGGGTAGATCCATTGCATCATCCTCCCACTGCTCGCACTCGCAGTATGGCCTCCATATCATAGTGTCAATCTCATCAAGCACCTTGTGCCAGTACTCCAACCTGCCAATCTGTGGTTGTGATGTAATCATATCATACAAGTGCACAAAACCGCATCCATGACCTCAGCCTCTGAAGTGTATCAGTCGTGTGACTAGCAGATGCTCATATGCCCAAACCTGCAATAATGTAGCTCTGTAGCCTAATCCTACAGATCCATGGTAAACAAACTGATGAAGCTCATAGTATAAGTGTGCCAGCACGCATGGCCCTAGGCATATCTGCTATGTTGTGTAACCAATGTCTCGAAGGTACTCCCCTAGCCCACAGCCAGCCCTTGTGTCGCCCTATCTGGACACAGGAACTCACTAATCACTCCTCCTAACACTATTGGTAGTGCCAGTCCTATCACTATCATCGTGTCCCATGCCATGTGTCCAGCCCTCATCTCCAGTCCTGGATCCTGAAACACTAATCTCAGGGCCTCCATGTCTCCATCTTGATCATAGGGTATCAACTCCCCATCGATCGGTATCTGCAATATCTTGTACACATTATCCAAGGTGACTGTCATCTCACCCATCGACAAATGAAAAGTTCATGTCTCAGAATGCCACCTCTCAGCAAGTGCAGTCAGGAAACCCTTATTTCCCTAAAACTCAGGCACATATAGAATGTATCTCAAACACATAGCCTCAATGGTAGCCCTATCCTCAAATGTCTTCTTTGGTCGTATCCTCTAAGTCGATGAGAATCTCTCTCGTGACTCCAGAATAGGTAAGTACTCCTACAGTCAAGAAAAGCAATCATGTCAGTCAAAGTGACACTCACTGTTCATCACAAAGTGTTGCTTCTATCCTAGTGACATTCATTGTTCATCACAAAGTGTTTCTATCTATCCTCGTGACACTCACTGTTCATCACAAAGTGTTGCTTCTATCCTAGTGGTACTCCCTGTTCATCACAAAGTACTACATGTTTTTCACTCCCTGTTCATCACAAAGTGCTGCTCATATTTGCACTCCCTATTCATCATGAAGTGTTGCTCATATTTTCACTCCCTATTCATCACAAAGTGCTACTCCTATTGGTACTCAATGTTCATCACAAATTACTATGTCTTGGTACTCATTATTCATCACAAAGTGCCTCAATCTATCCTAGTCTTCGCTAGAGGACTTGCTTGAGTGTATCCACTCAGCAGCTTATCCAATTGACAGTGTATGTTCATCATAGAACTGTCAATTTGACCTTGAAGACATAAACACGCCTTCATGATATAAACATGCTTAAAGACTGCACAAACATGCCTGCTCTACATAGACGTGCTTGAAATACACAGACATGCCTATACTCTACACAGATGCACCTGTCCTACACAGATGTGCCCACATTTCACAAACATGCCTACACAACACAGACGCGCTCACATCTAGCACAAATACTTTTCCTAGCATAGATGCACCTAGCACAAACACAGACGTGCATTATCCTATGACTCTGTCAATCTATCCTATTCAGTCAATCCATTCTAGCCTTTCTTTCTTATCAAGAGATTGTCTGCGATCTTTCCAGACATTTTTATCCAATCTCTCAAGGGGGCATATTATTCCCATCTTGACGCAACTTTGTATCAGTTCATCTTATCTTCTTTTAAACAACGTGACAAGCTGCATTGTCTCAAAGAGGGGCAAAATGTAGACACCTAAAATTGTCATGTCTAATTAAATAAATATTTTATTTATTTAATTACTTTAGCCTAATTCTTCTATTAATTAAATAAATCCTTATTTGTTTAATTAATTCATATATCCTCGTCTAGCCTTATTTCTTATTTAAATAAATACATTTATTTATTTAAATTATCCTTTTCCTAAATTAAATAAATATCTTATTTATTTAATTGATCCCACTTCTTCTATTAATTAAATAATTATTTATTTATTTAATTAATTCATTAACCTTTTCTACCCATAACACATGTCATTCATCTCTTAATTCATACACTACCTACCCTCTAATCATCGCCGGCCATTTATCTTTTACACCTCTCAATCTTATCCCTCCATTTCATATAGTGTCTTCTATATAAGGAGATGCTTCCTTCATTATCAAACCCTGACTAACTCAATTGCGCACTCGACTACACTATGCCTTTGCACTTTCATATGCGATCCTACTTGCAACCACATTTTCGTTCTTTTTTGAGCTCTTGTGCACATTAAAGCTGAGAGCAACTATATCAAGCAAGATCAATGGAGATAGGAAGAATGGAGATCCAAACCCTATTGGACATGTGATGGTATAATCTTTTTGATTTGATTTGATTTGCATTGTCTTAGGTAATCTTCATATGTTATGGTGGATCTTTGTTGTTGTTAGGCTTGGGTTTTGTGGTTGAATTCATTTAGTTTTTCAATATTATTGTTGTATCCATTTTTATTGTATACAATTATAACTTTGGCATTTGATTTCAAAGGGGGAGAGATATATGGAAAAACACATTATCTTTTGGAGAGATTGGTATGGAAACTTTGGATAATACATGTTGCTCCCAGGGGGAGAGATTGTTGTTTAGGAGAGACTATTACTCTCTATATTCTGGTTATGATCTTTTTGGAGATTGTTGGTTTTTGGCATTTCTGTTTTGGCACTTTGATGGTTTTTCCATCTTGTGTTGCCATCAATACCAAAGGGGGAGATTGTTGGTATTTTGGTATAGTTTTTTCATTGATGTCAACACCTACTAAAACACTAGCACTTTGGAGATCCAACAACATTCACCGGCAAACAAGTAACTATTGCACAGTTACTGGTATAGGGTTCACTGACATGATATAATGATCACCGACACTTGAAATGATATGGAAGACACTTGGTAATATAAAAGACATCATGTGAACATCTTATCTTAATGAATTAATCATTGGTATATTCATATTTGCATATTTGCTTTTACTAGCAAATAGGTCCAGGGTTACCTAGGGTTACACCGGCAGGTTTATCTTTTCCAGATCAACATGTCACACTATGAAGATGATTAATTATTGTTGTAAATGCATTAAGACAACATGTTCAATCAGTTATTGCATCAGATATTATATTATTTGTAAAAATTTTTTATTGTAATATCTTGTAGAGCCGACCTACTAAAATTGGTCTTAGGTTATGGTATAAAGGTAAGATCTTATTTGTAAGATCAAGTGTGGAATGCAAAAAAGAATTGTGTGAAGGTATATGTGAGATTAAGTAGTGCAATACACACAGACATCATTTGAAGGTGAAGTTAGGTTTTTGTGAAAGCATATCAGTATTACACCGGTACTGAATCTAGCATATGAAGATGCTATTTTTTGCAATACATTCTCATTGGATTTAACCATCAAACTGTAATCAGTGTAACTCCCATTTTGTGATTGAGCAGTGAGCTCTAGGCTGTTGGCCTTTCTGCATGTGTAGACCCCATTTATGTATACTTACTATCTGTAGTAGTATCATCTGATTGTGGGTAAGGTTTCCCATAGTGGTTTTTCCCCTTACAAGGTTTCCACGTACAAATATTGGTGTCATGTGTTGTGGATGACTTTGTGTTTATGTTTCATGCATTAATCTTTATCAGTATAGCAATTAATTGTTAAAATTGTCTACCGACATACTTAACTGATTTACCAGTATTAAGCATTAAGTTGGTTAAGTTGTTTTTGGTTTGAATTTATTAGACAACTGATTCACCCCCCTCTCTCAGTTGTCTCCGGGACCTAACAGATCATGGTACCCAAATAGGGGGCATGTGCATGATCTCGACACTACAATCATCAACACAAAAATCAAAATAGATAAGTCAACAAAGAATCAACAAAAGGTCAACTCACCTCATCGAGTGGTCTGTTGGTCAGCACAACCTAGTGTAGGATCTCCATCCACGTGGGTCGCTTGGGTCAATGTTGAGGCATGATGGCTAGTTTGTGGGCTCCTCTGTAGTGAGTAGTACCAAAAGTCAAAAAGTGAAAAATGAAAGTGTCACTTTCATATTTATGAGATATGCACTTTTTCATTTTTATAATTTTAAGTTAAAAACCCTAATTTCTCTCTTTTCACTTAATCTATAATAACTTGAGCTAGGGAGCTTCGATTTTTGTGCTATCGGCAGCGTCAGGATCATGAATTTGTTTTCTTGCTCCACATTTGTTTCATAAAGTGCTTTTATGTAAAATTGAGGCTTCTTGTGAATATTTCTCAAGGTCTCTATCACAATTCGCTCTGGTAAACATGATACCCTATTTCACCTCACTAATAAGCAAGCTGAAATTAGGGGGGCATATAGCTACCTACAAACTTCATCCCCTTCCTTAGTAAGCATTAGGTGATTTGGTGATCTAACATGTGGTTTTGTAGGGTGTGGTTCCTAATTATGTACTACAGATACTGTTGGGGGCTTCGTTTGACAACTTATGGATATATCATTTTTCAAAATAATGTTTACTTTTCTATACTTTAGCTTGCATATGCATGTATTATCATATGACCACTAAATTGGGGGCTAAATGTACTCTCATAAATTGTACACCCTTGCTATGGTGGTACAATTCCACTCTTGGTTTAGCACCTGCCTTAGTGTGTTTTGCATCTTGCATTTCTAATCTCATTTAGGCATTTAATTAATTAATTTAATTAAATCTAAATTCATATTTCATTACTACACACATTACAAAGTTGGTCCCTTTACCTGAAGCGTGCCCCTTTTCATTTTATTCCTTCAATAAATCATTTAATCATAAACCCTAATTATTTCCAATTTTGACCTTTAGGGCCTTCTTTTGCATATCAAAACATCTCAGAATTAGGTAAAACTTTGGGATACTCTCTATTATCATCAGATCTAATGACCTTGAAAATTTGGTGAAAAGTTGGTCAGACCGGGTACACTTTGCACCTGGTCCCCAACATTTTTCTCAAAATTTTGGAAGCATAATTTCATGATATTATAATGCTTAACTCCAATAAATTGGTGAGAAATTCAAATCCTAAGTCAGCCTAAAGATTAAATTAAGATCTAGGGTTTCATACATAAGAGCTCTCTTTCTTCATTTGAAGGGGAATGAAAGATCTAGAGAAGTTTGGAGCGAAGTGATCACAAGGAACCTTATATGTAGCAAAAGAGTAGATATTTTGAAGTCTTCAACAATATTAAACAACACCTATCAAGCATTCATCAAGCATTCTTTTATCCATTGGGGGATTTTGAAGATATAGGAAAGCAATAGGAGATCATCGACTGAAGATTGTCTTGTACCTCTCCCTTAGGGTTGGGTATGGTTTCATGTTGTTTCCATATCTTTTTATGAGCTTCATTACATCAATTCAGTTTACATTCATGCTTTATATCACTTTGCATCATTGATTTAGGGCATTTACTTTGTCAATTACAAGCATTTAGGGTTTACTCTTTAGGGTTGCTCTAGATTGTTTTCATTCATCTTAGGATCTTGCACACACTATTTTACTATACAAAACTGCTATTGGTTGAGGTGGAAATTATTGAAATACGGATTTGACTAAGGCAAAACCTTACATAGCCACCCAAAACCTTATTTTCAGCTATAGGTACATGTTCGGATCCGAGTGTCGCTGCAACTTTTAGGATCAATAGAGCATATAGAGTTAGTTCCAAGGACCATATCTCAGCATAAACCCCTAGGATAGAGGCATGGCACCTTGGTCTTGCCCAAGATAGGGATGTGGTGCCCTGGTCCTCCCAGATTTTGGCAAGTTTTGGCAGAACAACAATTTGCAGTCTTCAAATGCCAGTCAGTCAGTCACTACTTCTGGTCTGCAGAATTAGGACAGGGGCGTAGCACTCCTATCGCATACATTTTGGCTTAGATTTCTGGCATAGGTGCACCTTTGAATTTGTCTCTTAATTTGTACTTTTCAGCAATATATTAGTTATTCTCGATTCTATATTTCCAAATTAGCGTTGCTTGTGTATACTTGTATTCTAGGTTAAATCATTGAAATCTACACTTTATATTTCTCCCATCTCTCATTTACAACAAGGGAATATAAACCCAAAGAGGTAATCCTTAGCTCTCTCTTCCTCACAAGAAGTAGCTGAAGTGCATTACCTCCCTAGGCTCTTTTGTATTCCACGAGTGTGTACACGAGAGTGAGATTAGGGTTTGTTTTCTTAGTCTCACTTTTTCCCCTACACACAACACAAAGGTGTAACTATGCAAAAATTATACCTATCTCATATGTCTCTGATTCAACTTACTTTGGCTGTTCAAATACTACAAATCTTGATAATCTATATACAATGTGAACTCCTTAGGCAACAAGTAATGTCTCCACTTCTTCAAGGCTTGAACTATGGCGTAAAATTCCTGATCATACACTGAATATATTCTCTAGGAATCATTTAATTTCTCACTGAAATAAGCTACTACTCTCCCTTCCTGAGTCAAGATTGCTCCTATTATTGTTCCACTTGCATCACAATCCACTTGAAATACTTTGTTGAAATTTGGTAAAGCTATCACAAGCTACTCAATCACTTTCGACTTCAGCAATTCAAAACTTTTGTTTGGTATGGTGGTCCACTTGAGTTCCTTCCTATCTCCCCTCACTGTCTCAGTCATAGGGTTACAAAATGAACTGAAATTTTTGATGAATTTCTGGTAGAAACTAGCCAATCCATGAAATGATCTTACCTCTCCAATGCTTTCTAGTGTAGGCCATTCAACAATTGCTTTTAATTTCTTAGCTTCCATCTTCAAACCATCATTATATATTACAAATCCCAAATAGACTAACTGTTCCTTCATGAAATTACACATCTTAAGGTTTATCTGCAACTTTTCTTCTCTCAACCTCTGCAAAATTTGTCTTAAATGCAACAAATGCTCCTCTTTTGTCTTCCTAGAAATCAGAATGTCATCCAAATATACAATAACAAACTTACCCAAGAATTTCTTCAATACCTCATTCATCAACCTCATGAAATTACTTGGTGCATTAGTTAACCCAAAAGGAATCATTATCCACTCATACAGTACTTGAATTGTCTTGAATGTTGTCTTCCACTCATCTCCTTTTAGACCCTGATATGATGATATCCACTCTTAAATTTAATCTTTGTAAAGTATTTAGCTCCACTCAAACAGTGCATTATGTCATCCATCCTAGCCAAAGGAAACTGGTATTTCACTATGATCTTGTTTATTGCTCTGGAACCGGTACACATCCTCCATTCTCCATTCTTCTTAGGTTCTAATATTGTTGGTACTATACAAGGACTCAAACTTTCTTTGATCAAACCTTTCTTCAATAGCTTCTGCACTTGTCTATTTAGCTCTTCATTCTCTGTTGGTGTCATCCTATGTGCAACTTTGTTAGGAAAACTAGCTCCGAGAACCAGGTCCATGCAATGACTAATACTTCTCATAGGTGGCAATCCATCAGGCATATTGTCTTATATGATGTCTTCATACTCTATCAACAACTCTTTTATCTCTTCCATTTGTTCTTCTTCATGCTTTAGATTCTCAAGTCTTCTTAGGAACTAAGGCAAAACACACATTCTCATGTCTCAGCCCATCAAGGGATTTCCTCCCACCCACCAGATAGATTCTAGCATTTGTACAAACTTCACTCTTCAAAGTCTCATCCAAGGGAAACAATGTTTTCTTCATCCCATTAGCCATAATAGTGTATGTATTCTTTCTCCCATCATGTATTTCATGTCTATCAAACTACCAAGGTCTACCCAACAAAAGGTGACAAATACCCATAGGCATAATATCACACAAGACTTCATCATGATAATTCCCAATTCTCAATTTCACCAAACATTGCTCACTTACTAACAACTTATGATCATCATGAATCCATGCTATCTGATAAGGCTTAGGGTGTTTCAATCTTTCCAACTTCAACTTATTCACCATCTCTTCAGAAACAAGATTATCCAAACTACCACTATCAATAATAATTTTACAGCACTTACTAGATACCTTACATCTGGTCTTGAACAAATTTCTTCTTTACAAGGGCTCTTCATCTCCTCCAGTATGACACAAAGCTATCCTCATCATCAATAGTTCTCCATCTTTTAGTTTATTAGCTAATCTAGTGGGGCTTTCTTCCACAACTATTGATCTCTTGGTATTCTTTATCTTCTTAGATTCAAAATCATGATTTCCTTCTCCTCCACACTTATAGTAAGTTCCTCTAAACACTCTCTTATCTTGTCTTCTATCTTCTTTTCCAAAAAATTTACTCTGGTAGCCATCCGGTTCTCTGCTCCTCTAGAAATTTCTATCATCCTTTCGGTATGAATTACCTTCTTCACTCATTCCTTGACCTTCTTCTAATCTATACAAGTTCCTCTTCCTCTGGTATATCCTCTTCCTCCTTAAAATCTTCCTCTGGAAAACCTTCTACCTCTTCCTCTCTGACTCTGCTCATGTCTTTTGTTCAACTTCTCTTCTACTTGCAGGGCATACTGATAAGCCTCTTCAACACTCTGCAACTTGATCAAACTAAGTTCATCTTGTATAGACATCCACAATCCATTCAAATATCTTGCAACTTGTTCAACCTCATCATCAACATGTCTGGATCTGATATTCAACTTGTAGAATGCTTTAGTGTAATCCTTTACACTAGATTTTGTTTGCTTCAGATTCTGCAACTTTTGGAATAGATTCACTTGATAATTAGCTAGCATAAATTTTGATTTCAACTTAGCAACCATACAATCCCATGTCTTGATCTTCTCTTTACCTATTCTCTATCTATCAACCTGCAAATTTTCCCACCAAAGAGATGCATGACCTTTCAACCGGGTACATGCATACATCACCTTTCTTTCTTGTGTAGTGTTCTCAAAATCAAAATATTTCTCCATCTCCGAGATCCAATCCATTAATTCATTTGAATCCAACTTTCCATCATATTCCAATTGGGTAAAATGTGGTTTAGTATTAGCCCTACTCAAAACCCTTAAGAACCTTTCTTCATCCGGATCAATCACTGTGGGTTTACTTGTTCTATGGGGGCTTATTCTCCTTCATCTTCACTTAAATCTTCAATATGTCAGCCTCTTCTCTGGGCTATCTCAATAGGTTCCAACTGGGCTGCAATTCCTTGCAACATTTCCATCATAGTAGGGTCTTCATTCCCACACACTCCACCATTCCTATTTCCTCTTCATGTCATCTTCATGTCAATCCTCTGCAGCTGCAGGCCAGATCCACAATCCACCACCCTACAACAAAATTCTCAGGACAACATAATCTCCCGAATGATACCACTTGGTGCAGTCACCAGTTAGGAGGGACCTCAAAGAGATAAATCTGGACCGGTCAACAAGAGTAAACACAATGGAAATAGAAGGATATGATGGAGGTAATGTAGAATAGAATGAATTATATAATGAAAAATAATTACAATCAACCAGTAACATCCGGGTTATAGAAACTGACTCACTGGCCTACTAAAACATGCTTAATTACAGAACGGGTCACAACCGAGACCTCAAATCTTAAGATCTAGCTTCTATGTTTAGTCTACCACCTTTTATCTATATTCTAATGCTTAATTACAATGATTTATATGATCCAAGGGATCCGGTCAGCCCAATTAGTGATCAAATATTGAAGAATAAGACCTAATGTGTAAAAACAACAAGGTCGGTCTCCACTAAAAAAATTCCTCCAGAAAATACAAAGTATGTAGTGTGGATCAAAAGGAAGGTTGTCCACATGCCAAGGAACATCAAAATCAATTCTCAGGGCTATGCAAGCTACAAAATTGATCCAATAGATCACTAATGCAAATAGGACCAAGTAGTCAGTACCAAAAAATTGTCTCGGAAACCGGTAGCAATAACTATTGGAATGCACTCATACTAGTAGTAAACTGAGAGGGAGGGTGAATCAGTTTACTAACAATAACAACAATTAATTCAATTATAAACCTTATAGTGGAGCACAACACAATGAAAGATATATAATAAAAGAACAACACACATAACACCAAGATTTTGATGTGGAAAACCTGGAAAGGGAAAAACCGCGGTGGGAGACCCTACCCACAATCAGATGAATACTCTATAGTAGTATGAATAATTACAATGGTGTGTACACATGCAGAATGGCCAATATCCTAGAGCACACTGCTCATCACAAAGGGAAGTCTCATTGACTTAGAAAATTATCAGACTACAATCCAAAAAGCAATGAATTGTGAAAGTAGCATCTACTAACACCTAATACGATTCTGGTTAAGCACTGATGTCTACTCTGCAATACAAAACCTTTCCAACCTTCACCTGAATGATATGACTTTATTCACACATAATCCTTTCTCTGATAATGTATACTTAACCAATCATAACCATCGATCTCCAAGTTACATGAATAAGTCACCTATAAATACAGATCATCAACCTTATTGACAAGGTCAGCTAAACCCTAAACCCATAAATCCATAATTACAAAAATTACATCACATGGTACCACTAGACCAATATTATGATTTACATTACATAGCATGGACCTAAATCAAGTAACCAAACAATCATATCCATCAAGGATTTAGCTAAGACTAAAATCCAGCACGCTTCACTTGTAGGTAGAAACCCTCAGTGAAAGTTTAACCGGATCCAAATAGGACCAACATAATAGCATGCCATCCAATGAAAAGTCCTCAAACACTTGGGATATGGTCAAGAAGCACCTTCAGCATGATAGAAACCAATTCCATAAACCGGACCCAAAATCCACTAACCAAGTCACCAAAACAACATACCAGTAAAGCTAACCGGGAATGCCAAAAGCTAGCGGAGAAAGGCACAAACCAACCGGTAACTAGAAATACCAAAATTAATAACCAAATCATAAAACCACTAGAATATAGCAATCATATAACCATTAGAATAAGCATCCAAAACCAATTCTAGAGATCTGTTCATATCGGATCAGAATCACATCCAAAACCAAAATGATCACCAAGATTAATCGAGATAGATCCAACCAGTATACAGCGTTGACATTAATGACAACACTTAACCAAATCCAACATATTGCCAACAATAACTTTCTAAAAAATGATCCAAATGCTTTGCAGTTTGGTAATAAGGTAGATGATCAAGTCCTCAAGCAAAACCCAACTCCTCAAGATCCAGTGAGCCAATGCTAGAAAATGTAGAATGAAATGATGAACCTGCAAAATAGAAAGGAAATATTTTTGGTTGATGCAAGATTGCCAATAACTAGGGATTCTCCTACATCACTAATCTAGGCTCAACTGCTTCCATTAGACATTTATCTTTGTTAATCATGAAGCATATGGTTTTCTCATACTTCTCCATAATTTCCTTAGGGATCCTCTCTCTAATTTTCATTGCTACTTGAAAGGATTTAAAGTATCCCTCGAGAGAAGATATTCGCATTGTTGCATCACCAATTCCCCATAATCCCTCTTTAATCTACATGGCCACCAGTGTATCATAGGCCCATTGGACCTTTCCTTTCACATCGGGTATCTCATTTAGAAAGTATAAAGCCAAGCAAATAAGAAGAGTTCTATATTTGAAAGTGTGCTTTTTATCCTTCTTGATCTTCTTCAAATTGCTCAACAACTCATTCAGAAGGGCTGAACACAACTTATACCTTTTTTCATCTTTGAGCATCTAGTATGCAGTGTAAATGGTAGTACTAGAGATAGAGTTGTACTTGGTTGACTGGTAAACCTTGTAACCAACCACCATCGATGTAAATTTTACATCATTATCTAGAATATCATTTATGGTCATTGATCTATTGTCAAATTTGGAACATGTGGTATCTATCACCATATCATTCGACACTTTTCTCAAACTGGGCACGTCATCGATTTCAGCTAGGCCTGTCATGGATCGGATCACCTATTTGGTGATCTTGTGTGCCCTGTCAAGACATATAAACTCATCATGAACATGGCTAAGAATATACAAGATCCACTCTGCTTCATTGAACAATGAAAAGTGAACGAATTGCAAGAAATCCTTATCTTGAAGCACCTTGTATTCTAGTTTGATATTTCCCAAACCATTAGCCAAATGTTTATTGTATAGGTCCAACATAGCTGCATTTCCAAGCTCCTTGAGATCATAGTGAATGTAAGCCCCAATATCTTCATTATGAAGCATGCCATAGGGGACCAATAAAAATGTACCTTTTGGATCATCTTCAACTGACTTGAAAGGATGTTTCTTGAAAATAGGTCGGGCCCTATCGTTGATCTAGACCACCAAAGGGGTAGAAACACCAGAAGCTAAAGCCATTTTGAATGCTAGGGTTTGCAAAAAATGGAAAGCTTGAATGGATAAATACCTTGATTCACAACTAGGTGCTGAAATTCACGGTGGAATTGATGAAATCACTATTGAAATTGCAAAATCACTTTTCTTTGCTTCTCTACACTATTCGCTTGATCGTATTGTGACAACTTCAAAATGCACTTTTATCCTTCGAAAACCTAATTTTCTACTGTAATAAATCCAAACAGTTATGATGAGTTTCATGAAGTTACATATAGGAGCATCAAATCCTTTCTAAAACTTCTAGATAACATTTACATATCTAAGCTAAGCCTTCTACAACCTTCGAAAATTGATTATAGACCACCAAAGAGGGGGTTCTTAGAATCTGCAAGAAAAGTTCTCCCTAACGCTTAAAGCCCTAGTTACCGAATGAAGATCTTGCACTGGATTTGGGTGTAGATCTATTTTTTTCTTTAGATTCATCTTTTCTAATCCACATCTTCTCATGCTTGTATCTGATCTCTTCTACCTTCACTTTTCCCTTCTCATCTGATTTTCTCTTGTCTATCAGAACATTGTTCTTGCTTCTGTAGTACTTTGCAATGTGATCAGTTTTATTGCATGCACAACAACCAACATTATACTACATATGTCTGAAGTTCATCTAATTTGGTCATATCTTGTACTAGTTAGAGATATGTCCAAACATCCCACATGCATAGCATCTCTTGTTTTGGAAGTTATTCACTATTGCTCTACACATTTTTGACCAATAAAGGTAGGAACATTGTTCATGTTGTTTATTCTATTATTTGTCCTACTTCTGCATTGATTCACTAGATGAGAAAACTTATTGCAAGTAAAAAATCTACCATTCAAATTATGAGCATTAGGCTATCTTACCAAAGGATTCTTTCCCCTTCTTTGATCACATTTTGAATTGCCTTGTCTAGATCCAGAGGATTCACATTTCTCAAATCCAAGTCCTTGCATATCCTTTCCATATCTCTAACTTTCTAGCATCTCATCAAGCCTTCTTGAGATAGATTTGAATTTGTCTTTGTATTCATCAGTAGTAGCAATTTCATCCCTTAAGGTAGTAATCTATCTTTCAAGTTCTTGACCATTATTCCTTGACTTTGTCAATTCAAACTTCAACTGATCATTCTCATAGGTAAGTCTAAAGAATTCACCAGCTCTTTCCTTCAATGATTGTGATAGATTCTCTTCATTCTTCTTTTGGTCCTCAATCTCCTTATTTAGTCTCATCACAATAGATTGCATCTCATTCTTCAAAGCAACATTCTCTCTTTCAATCTTGTTAACTTCACCAACTTTACCCTGATATTCCATGATCTGATCTTCTTTCTCCTTCATCTTATCCATCAATTATTTCCACTTGTCTGTAGAAAGTGCTCGCTTGATCCTTCAAGTCATTAATGAAATCATCAACAACATTCAAGTTCTTCTTTAAGGTAAAAATATCATTTCTAGCTGCATCAAGATCCTCAAGTGCCACAATGAGTTGTCTCTGAAAAATAGAATCCATTGAATCAATATCTTGGACCTTCCTCAAGCAACCAATCTTCCTCAGAGGAACTAGACTCTAATGCTGATATTTGGAATCAAGGATCACTGAGGTGGGGGGGGGGGGTGAATCAGTGATATATTAGTTAGTACATTTTCAAACTTAACTTTAAACCACCATAAGCAAATACTTGAAACTAAAATGCAAAAACATCGAACAAACAACCACAAGATCATAACACCGGTATTTTTACATGGAAACCCAAATGGGAATACCATGGTGGGATTTGAACCCACAATATTATTCCACTTGGCCAATGAAAATTTTTTTTACAAAATGAGAATGCACGGGCATTTAGGAACACTGCCCAGAGCTCACTACTCAATTACAATAACTCGAAAGGCTACAACCCTCAGGGAAGTCTCATTGACTTACAAGATAGTTACAATGATGAATTATAATGAATGAACTCTGAAATAGCATCTACAATGCTAGGATGAGTTCCAGTTGAGTGCCAAATATACTGACTAACTCCCTTCTATTGATCTGCTCTATTCTACCTTGTTCTTTGTCTCAGTCAGCTACCGGATCAATAATTTGCACAGGAAACTGCACCAAAATAGATTCTTTATCACCTCTCGCATGCATACAATCACAATATTCACCAAAACAATCATCCACACCAAACGTATATATCAACAACCACAAAATTGTTGGCATTATACACTCATATGAGAATGGTGGATGTTGTCATTGATGGCAACAAGGTTCCATAGGTTCAACTGGCATTAGACTTCACCTACCAGCACAGGCAGATTCAATAAGGCTTATTCACACCAGCATCTAGTTTACACTGGTAGAAGTTTATACCAGCATTCTAGGTCGACTTGTCAATAAATATTGTTTATGCGAAATAAATTGTAATGTAAGTTATAATTGTATGGCTAACATGTTGTATTGTAAAGACTCATATATTTATGAGCTCTTGTAGGTCAATTGAAAGGGATGAAAGTGGTAATATGAGATAGGATAGGATGTGATAGTGAATAGTTGTATATGTATTTTGATGTGTTTATTTTGGAGTGAATAAGAAGCAGAGCAGAGCAGAGTGAAGACTATTCTGTATAAGCAAAATCATTTGACATCATATCAGCTAGGGTTTTCGGCAGAGGCAGAACCAGTATCGGACAGAGCATAATAGCGAACTCATCCAACATTTTGATGCAAGTTGTAAGAGTTCATTTTATGTTTACATCAATGTAATGTTGTAGTCAGTGAGACTCCACTTTTGTTGTTGAGAAGTAAGATCTAGGCACTTGGCCTTCCCGCATGTGCAGGCCCCTTTTGTACAAAGTAATATTTATTCATATGGTCAGTGAGTAAATATTGTGGATCACAAATCCCATCAAGGTTTTTTCCTTATCAGGTTTCCTCACCAAAATATTTGTGTTATGGTGTGCATTGATGCTGATTCCTTTGTTTCTCTTTACTACATTATTATTTGTTTACCGGTATATTAATCTCAGTTACAAAATTACAAATACATTTAAATCTTTCATTAACCAGTTTGGCACTAATTCACCCCCCCTCTCAATGTCTTTGGGATTAATAAATTATCTAAAAATTAGTATTAGAGTCAGGTTCTCTATTTGTAGAAGCCTAACAGGTTGATGAATATTTTGAAACTAGTACCAATGGAAAGTTTGAGACAACAGTTGGAAGTGGCTCGTGAATATTTTGATGCAGAATAATTAAAGAATATCAAACTAGAAGAGGAAATCAGTTATGCTCAAGAATTTATCAAAGCACTTCAAGAAAACCTGGTCATGGTACAAAATAAGAGAAAAGAATTACATGAGCAACTGCAAAAAAAAGATGAGGAAGAAAAAGAAACTCTTAGAGACATTGCAAAGAAATCGATACAAGAGAATAGTAGCATGAAGAATGAGCTACAAGATTTAACCATGAGACTATGTAGGGATATTGAAGATAGAAAGAAGAATTAGGAATATTTGGCTAGACGATTTAATGAAAGAGCAGATGAATCTACAAGGCTTTGACATGAAAATGATATGCTTAAAACAAAGTTGATTCAGATGCAACATGACAAAGAGGAACTTATGAGACAAGTTAGCACTCTGGAAAATGAGTTGGTCACTGCAAATGAATACAAAGACAAATTCAAAAAGAGCTCAGACAAGCATGATTATATGCTGAAAAGTCAAAAACCTGATGGAGAAATAGTTGGAGTTGGATTTGAACATGGAGAAAGTTCTAGAACTACAAATAATCATGATCACAACAAACCGGTAAGGCAACCTAATGCTTATAAATTCAATGGTAAATGTTTTAGTTGCAACAAATTTGGTCATAGAGAAAATCAATGCAGATATAGGAATAATCAGAATACAAACTCATTTACCAGTCAATGTTCCAAATGCAATAAATATGTTCATAAGTCAAATTATTTCAGAATGGATGTAAAATGCTATGCTTGTGGTAGATTTGGATATCTATCTAATCCATGCAAAATTGAAACCAAGCAAGGTTATGGAAAATCTATTCAAAGAAACAATGTAACTTGTTATGCATGCAACAAGATTGGGTATATTGCAAGATTTTGCAGAAGCAAGAATATACCGGCAAACAACAAAGGATCTAATGCCAAAGGCAAAGAAAAGGTGAATGAAATCAAGAAGAATTCACTAAACAATAGGTCAAGAAGACAGATCAAAGAAATGATGAATCTAGCTCTGCATTGACAGAACATTTGAGGCAATCCTGCACCGGCAGGAAATTCTTCATCCAACTAAGGAATAATCCTTAGGGGTAAGGCAACTAATTGAAGATCATGCATTTTTGCCCTCAGATGATGGTAAAGTTACAATCCTTCTTTACTAGCACATATGTTGAGTTACAATGGAAATTCACTAACCGGCAAAGCACTTAATGCGGTTGTTAGTTAACTTTTTGGCTATAAAGAATTGAAATTTCTCATTTTGACTCACCAAGAATTCAAGTATTCGAAGAGCACATAAGTAGAGCACCTACATTGAAGAAGCAAAGTAGCAAATATTTTCTAGGTTATCCAAGGTTTTCACTTGCATTCGACAGACAAAGATATTTATTTTTCATAATGGTTGCTTCATCTTTCATTCTTGAATTCATAGCAAACCCTACTATTGTGGAGAATATCAAACATCCTAGGCTAGTTTTTAAGATAATTCCTAAGACAGCTAAGATGGATGACTCTATTGGAGTATTTTTTAAAATTCCAAAGGGAGTTGCATTTGCAGAAGACCCTAGGGCATACATTCAGTGTAGTATTGAAGATTTAGGGTCTGTGGATATAAAGAACATGTTTATGAAAGTCATCACAAACAACCAAGGTGTAATCAAACCCGAACATAAGATTGTGGAAGATTTAGGGTTAGTAGACATCCTTTATATGCCTGAATTCAAAGATCAAATTATCTGATATGTTCTAAGTAGAGTTCATAGTGAATTCTTATGGCTTGACTCCATCTTCAAAATCACCAAGGAAGATATTAAAGATGTTACACGTTTACCCTCTACCAACACAAGGCCTGAGAAGAAGAAGAAAATTCCAAACAAATATGTTATGAATCTAACCGATGCTACATCTAATAAAAAATCACTTAGGGTAAGTGACATAACCGATGATAATGTTAAATATGCCAGCATGGTTATTGGTTACAAGGTTGAACATACAAATAGGCTGGATTATGTTTCTAGTCTATGCATTCACAATGCTTATGAAATGGTAAAGAACATTGTAAAAATTGATCTTTGTGAATGGTTAAAAGATGAATTGATAGATAACTTGGAAAAAATCAAGGGTGATAAAAAGGGAACATTCAAATTTGGAAATTTAATTGTATATTTGATGCTATACTTCTCGAAGGAGATTCTCGACATAGGGCATAGAGATTTTGCCTATGATATTTCTGTTGGAAAATAGATTAAGGAGGCAATTTCTAGCATGGGTTAGGAAAGAAACAAACAGGTATGGGGATACTTCAAAAAATTTCAAGAAAGAATGAAGAAAAGGGAAAGAATCCCTCAAAGTATTGTTGATAAGTATGATAAATTGATATGCTTTGTTATAAAGAGAGATGAAACATGGATGGAGGCTGTCAAACCTAGAACTGTTTGGGTAACTAAAATGGGATACGAAGTGGACACCAACATTCTAGAATTTTATGCCAAGAGACTTCTAGATGCCCCATCGGAACCTACTAAGAAGAATTTTGGCACTGCTGAAACCATAGAGAAAGATGTTGCTATTCTGAAGCAAAGAAAGAAAAGGGATAAAACATTGAAAGATGCTTCAAAATTTGTCGAAGATGTTACCAAGGGATTATTGAAACTTGGACAATTGAGTGATGTTGTTGCAAGCATAAAAGAAAGAAAATATGACCAGCAACTGGTAACACATGTTTCCCCTATTGTTACCTCATCTGAAACTGAGAGTGACAAAGTTGTGGAATTTAAAAGGGTGGATAAGAAGAAGAGAAAATCCTCACCGACACCTGCTCCATCACCTAAGAAGACAAGGAAACTTAGGAAGAAAGAATAGGTTGTGAGAGAGCCTAGTGGTCCTAAGAAGAAGATTGCATAGAAACAACCAGCACCAAAGATGTCTGATACACTTTCCCTGGAAGAGCTCATTAATGAAATAACTTAGGATGGTAATCTCAGCAATGATAATAAGTTTTATCATTATAATAAGGACACTATTGAAGAAAGCATAATCTTGTATTTATATATATAAGAAAGTTCTTATTGAAGTCTTTGATGTTCTCCCCAATGACTTATATCTAAGACTTGAGGAAAAAAGAATGTCTATCATGGAATTGGATAGGAAATTGAAGGTTGAAGCATTGTTGGTTGTTCATCCAGCTAAGTCTAGACAAGAAATAGATGAATTGATAGCTGAAGCTAACAAAACTATTTTTGTAAGTGGTCACGGGCAAGTAAGCCTCATGGCCGATAGGATAAAGGAAATCGTAGATGAGCACCAGACAAATGGGTTATTTTCTTTGTGGAGAAAGAGAAAAGAGAAGAAAAAGAAACACAAAAAGCTGAAAAATCTTTTACTAAGGTATATCAAAAAGGAGATAAAGGGAAGAATAAAGTTGATAGTGTTCCTAACTAAAAATAAAAGATAACTTACCTCGATCGACTCAGGTCACCCCACTGGTAGCAGCAAAGGCACAGGCAGAAGTGCAGAATTAGCACGCAAAAAAGACATCAGAGGAAGAAAAATCAACAGATGTCATTGATCTCCAGTCAAACGTTCTATTCACAATGAAGGTTGACACTCAGGACATCAACATTACAATGGATGATACCTCTATTCCAGAAATTGGTAAGGACCAGCCCACAAACACTCCTTTAAATATTAATATTGATAAAATAACTATTGATGATGCAAATAAAGTTGTAGATAATGAAAGTTTTGAGGAGAAGAAATCAGAATCTACAAATATTGAGATCTCTGACTCATCAATAAAGGCAGTTGACACTCAGCAGGATGTTGAGATACCAATAGATAAAGTACAAGAATAGACAACATTTGAACCGGAAAAGGATAAGAATGAGAATAAGGAAGAGGAAGTGATAGCTGAACAAAAAATAGAGGAAGGGTCAAAGAAATCAGGAGAAGAGAAGAAAGATAATGCAGAACCTAGCACTTCTCTTGGTACTTCAATTTGGGATTTCAGACCAACAACTGTTACAGAAGTACTTTTGGATTCTATAAAGAAAATAATGAAGTGTAATGCCTTAGCATTTTAGACTATCGATGAATCTCTACCGATTTTGCAGATTATTGTACTAGAGTGCAAGATAGATCATATTGTTGGCTCAATAGGTAAATTGGACACATTGTCTAAATTCATTTCTGCTAACATTCAGTCATCAGACAAAATAAATGAGAAGACTATTCAAGAAAAAGTTGATAAAGAAAAGGAAGTATTCTTTAGTAAAATAATAAAGGAATGTACTCAACAGATTGATACACTGCTATCAACACTGAATTCTACCATTTTGGAATATAAGAAACTATACCGGGAAGCCTGTAAACCACATCACCTAACAAAAGCTATTGATGATCAGATGAGAAAAACTCAGAAGAAAATTGATTATATTGCAGATAACATAATTGGTTCCTCAAAACTAACATCAGTCGTAGAACAAGAGATGGCTATATATGAGGAAAAGATTGAAAATCTTGAAAAAGAAAAGGTAACATTGAAAATGAAAACCAGGGAGTTGAAGAATAAGCTTGGTCAAAGATTGGAAAATCTAATCACTCACTAAAATGCACTATCAAAAGCTACAATTCAAGGAGATAGATCACCGGAACAACAAATGCACTATCTTACCTGGATGATCAGGCAAATAAAAACATTAATAACCGACAATACAAAGTTCATGCAGGGTCGAAACTTAGTTCTAGCAGATATTTTTCAAGTTGTACACAACTAGGTTCAGGGTTCTAAGTAAATTTTTGAGTTTTTGAAAATTTTTGACATCCTTTGTCATTGATGTCAAAGGGGAAGTGGTATAGTGAGAAAAATGTATAGTGAATAGATCATTTGCTCAGGGGGAGCACTCATAGTTTTGGATACACAGTTTTGATTTATCTCATGAGTGTTACCATCAATGCCAAAGGGGGAGATTGTTGGCATTATACACTCAGATGAGAATGGTAGATGTTTTCAATGATGGCAACAAGGTTCCATGGGTTCAACTGGCATTAGACTTCACCTACCACCACCGATAGGTTCAACAAAGCTTATTCACGTTGGCATCCAGTTTACATCGGCAAAAGTTTATACCAGCATTCTAGGTCAACTTGTTAATACATATTGTTTATGTGAAATAAATTGTAATGTAAATTATAATTGTATGGCCGACATGTTGTATTGTAAAGACTCATATATTTATGAGCTCTTGTAGGTCATTTTAAAGGGATGAAAGTGGTAATATGAAATAAGATAGGATATGATAGTGAATAGTTGTATATGCATTTTGATGTGTTTATTTTGGAGTGAATAAGAAGCAGAGCAGAGCGAAGACTATTTTGTATAAACAAAATTGTTTGACAGCATACCGGCTAGGGTTTTTGGCAGAGGCAGAACTGGTATCAAATAGAGCATAACAACGAACTCATCCAACATTTTGATGCAAGTTGTAAGAGTTCATTTTATGTTTACATCAGTGTGATGTTGTAGTCAGTAAGACTCCACTTTTGTTGTTGAGCAATGAGCTCTAGGTAGTTGGCCTTCCTGCATGTGCAGGCCCCTTTTGTACTAAGTAATATTTATTCATATGGTCCATGAGTAAATATTGTGGGTCACAAATCCCACCAAGGTTTTTCCCTTACCAGGTTTCCTCGCCAAAAATATTTGTGTTATGGTGTACATTGATGTTGATTCCTTTGTTTCTCTTTACTGCATTATTATTTGTTTACCAGTATATTAATCTCAGTTACAAAATTGCGAATAAGTTTAAATATTTCATTAACCGGTTTGACACTGATTCACCCCCCTCTCAGTGTCTTTGGGATTAATCAATTATCTAACAAAAATAGGTCATACATCATGTCGATCTGCAAGTGTAATGTGTAGTCGCATGTCGACTTAACCAGATCACTAGAGATAAATGCAGATCATAAAATGATGTGTCTAAGTCAGCCCAATCATCCCAAACACAATTCAATGCACCATAATCATCTGAAAGCTTCCAGACCCAAAATTGCTCTGTTCTTCTTGAAATATCGGTTAACACCCACTTCCAGATAAGAAGAATTATGATCACAAAATCAAATCTCCATGAAGAGTTGCCATCAATAACAACCTTAAACCAATATTCAGCCATCAAAAACCACCAAAAAACCACTAGATGAGTGTCAATTGCCAACAACTTTAATGTAGATCTATCCTTTTCTAATAACGTGGCACACACAGTCTATAGGGAATGTTTCTTGATAATTTCTACATCTTCTATTGATTCCTATCTAAATTTTGACAATACACTCCATAGATCATCAGAAATATCATTTTTGAAACTTTCTATATAAGCTTCTAGATCAGTAAAATATTTTACAACTACCTCAACAATTGTTTCCTTATCTACCTCATCTTCCTTTCCGTAAATTTCTCCAACTTATTTCATCTTATCATCTGACACCATATAGTTGAACAAGGTGTCCGAATTTTTAGGCTTCTTCTTAACATTCTTCTCTTTTGCTTCTTTCCTTCTTTCTCGAAGTACATTTTTTTTTTTTTAAGCTTCAATATTTTCTTCATCTGAGGATTGAACAAGATGTACTTGTTTACCCTTTTGAGTCATAGATTCTTATTTTTCTTTAGACTTTGTTTTTGTTTCTGTAGATAGGAATTTGGAAAAACATCAAAGCAATATTAAACTAGCTCAACCACAAAAACTAGATTGCAATGATAAGAAATCCTAATTACAATCAATAAAGGCATGAAGACAAGATATTCAAAATGCAATCAAAGCAAACAAGATGCAGATATCTCCTTCATGTGGCTCCATTGTTCTTCTTTCACCTTCCAATTTAATGTTGTTCTCACCTACAAAGTGTATTTGCAAGTGGAAAGCAAGTTGTTGATGAAATTTGTAGCATAAGGTTACTCGAAAATGTGATTGATTTTATTGACAAAGGAACTCATCCAATTTATAGACAAATTGGAGAGATGACAAGATTAGCATGAAGAGATTTGAAAGGAAATTTCAAATCAAGAATGACAAATATGACAAATTATGACAAAATTGACATTTCTATGCAAGATTGATTGATTGACAAATTATGACAAAATTGACATGCAAGATTGATTGATTGACAAATTATGACAAAATTAAAATGCCATTCCCATGATAAAAGGGAAGAGAGAAAATAGCCTCCATGATTGCAACAAATGGAAGCATAAACATAGGAGAGAATTAGGGAATGAATTTAGAGGAAATATTAGAAAAATTGAAGAAAATAAGAGAAATAGAAATTAGGAATTAGGAGAAATTAGTAAATTAGAAAAATTGAAGAAAAAGATGAAATAGAAATTAGGTGAATTAATTAATAGGTTTTCATCCATTAATTAATTCATGAAAAGACCTAGGACTAAATAAATAGATTTATTTAACCCACCAAGAAGAAGAAAAGGATTTAATGATCAAATCATAAAACCCTAGAAATAAGAGGACAAGGAATTAGGTCAAGACAACAAGAAATTAATGTCAGTTCTATCATGATTTTGATTGACAAAGGACCAATGCTGATAAATGATTGAGATTGATAAAGAGATCAAATTGATAGGCATCAATTGATGAGGAACAATGACTAATTGATCCAAATTGACATGATTGAAAAGGACAAGGATCGATGACGAATCGATCGCAAGAATGACAAGATTGACCAGGACAAGGATCGATGACGAATTGATCGCAAAATGACAAGATTGACGAGGATGAGGATCGATGACAAATCGATCGCAAAATGAAAAGATTGACGAGGATGAGGATCGATGACGAATCAATCGCAAAATGACAAGATTGACAAGAACAAGGATCGACCAAAATCATGACTGGAGATTGCTATCGACAAGACTTAATTCGAAAGCGAGAAAAATGAGGAATGTAGAAGAAGGACTCGATGCTCACAAATGATAAAGACCAAGCTTGCAACATAGAAGAAATGTTAATGCAACACAAAAACCCTAAAATAAGGCAATGCGCAGATGTTAAAGTATGACTCCGCAAGCATTGACCATTTTTAGACGTCTACATTTTGCCCCTCTTTGAGACAATGCGATTCTAAGCATTGTTTCAAAGAACAATAATGAAAATGCCCCAGACAATAACAATGACATATGAATGTCCCCTTGAGGAATTGGCCGGAAAAATCCAGAAAAGAGGCCAATTGATCGATAAGAAGGACAGAAGATGATAGGTTCGAATGGATAAAAAATCGGAGGTCGGATGCACAAATTACAAGCAGTGGAAGATGCAAAAGACTACGACTAGCATAAGATGGAGAGGATGCACATCCATCTAGGAACTGAAAAAGAGCTATATAGGAGACAAAGAGAATGAAAAGAGTTCATTTGCACTGGCCAAAGTGGAGGAATTGTTGCTCTAGAAAAGAACCCTTGCATAGAGATGGTGAACATTCCAATGGCAGATCACCTCAGGGAATGTGTACGCACCTACAGACGATCGAATGACGCAAGAGCAGTGGTATGTAGCTCGAAAACCCATATGTCAAATTTCATGAATTGTGCTTGCTTGCGGGACATTGTCGGGCCCATAGAGGAAGGAAAAAGAGAGTTTTGTGCCTGTGTAAATAGGTTTTGTGCCTGTGTAAGGTACATAGATGCAACTTGATACTGCACAGGCACAACTATGCACTTATGACCTGAATTTGACCTAAAACAGTGCGCAGATGATCTTGAAAAGAGGGATAAGGGTAGGATAGGTCAAAATAGATAAGAAAAACCCTGATTGGTGCATGAAACAAGGAAATGCAGCCCTTAGGAGAAAACCCTAAAACTGACAAATTTGTGCCCCAATTGTGATGCAGAGTCGACAGTATCCATTGATTACGTGGGAGAATAGACCCGACTGCTTCATGTTGTGATACAGACTCAGGAGTACTGACAAAGATACACTAGCAGGACTTGGATTATACTACATCACATACATGCCTGAGATTAGGGAAAACACAGGACTACTTACTGCATTGGCAGAGCGGATGCATTCAGAGACTTCCTCATTCCATTTGCCGACTGGAGAGGCGACGATGACACTAGAGGATGTGTGGCGTATCCTCTGCATTTCGATTCATGGGGAGATGGTAGTGTATGACCTAGTGATAGGGAGAGACTCGTTGTGCAGATTATTTGAGTGCGATGCAGATGACCTTGATATTGTAGAGAGGGAGATTCACTGGGAGACCATGGCAGCAGAGTACGATAAGCGATATGTGGTGATAGCAGTGGTTATAGCATGCCTATTAGTAGGTGATAGATGAGACATGGATTCCCTCTTGGATGGGGAAGAGTGCTATAGTTGATGGTGACAGAGGGGACTATATATGTATGGGGACCATGTGTGCTTGCCATGCTATATTTTTAGTTGCATCAGATAGCATATTAGAGGGTTCAGACTTTGAGCTATGGGGTCACACTGTTACAGGTATGGGCATTTGAGCATATAGCCATATGTTGACCGATTGCAGAGAGATAGGTAGTACCACATTGACCATATGTGTACTGTTATGGAGGTACACTGAGACATGGTCCATTCAGATACATATTGTATTGGTGACATGAGCTAGACAGGTTGAGAGAGTTCACATGGAGGCCATATCTTGATTGCCCTGGATGGTCGGACAATGGGGATGAGCTACCATATTGCAGACAGGAGAGATACCTAATTGGGCAACTAGTGAATCACCAGAGAGTGATCGAGATGTACTTGCCAAAGAGAGTCAGACGATAGTTTGGAGAGAGATAGGATGTACTGATAGGGACTGCACACTTTGCTCGATCTCATAGAGAGACGAGTTAGTGGGGGAGGATGATTCAGCCACACATAGCATATACCAACTTCACACAGCTACAACGGACATAGTGGGATTGGAGATCAGATGTTGTAGATGTCAGGATGACAGAGGGGTATGAGCGATGGTGTGCACGATGGTGGCTAGTGCCATTAATAGATCCTGATATTCCAGTACCTAGGAGATAGGAGGACTTCCCACTCGCTGGAGAGGAGGAGGAAGATGATGAGGATGGAGATGATGAGGGGGAAGATGATGAGGATGGAGATGATGAGGATGAGGGAGAGGATGAGATGGGAGATGAGAAGGATGGGGGGGAGGATGAGATGGGAGATGAGGAGAGTCCTAGGTGCATGCAGCAAGATGAGTCAAATCTAGTAGATCATGAGGCATTACAAGATATACCCATAGGGCAGGAGACAGTGAGCATAGAGGAGATGCAAACATGTAGGGCCACCATAGCGAGTCAGCATGATTACATTGCCACATTAGAGAGACAAAATGCTATCTTGAGGACAGAGCAGGATCAGTTTAGAGTAGAGATAGCTACACTAACAATGGCTCAAGATACAGCGATAGCCCAGGCACAACAAACAAAGTAAAGAGTGACTGAGTATATTGGGTCGATTAGGGAGGCCAGTGCATGTGAGATGGCATAGATGTTGGTAGAGACTAGAGATGAGATGCGCCAGTTGGGGACACTATATGAGAGTATAGTTCCACCAGAGCAAAAAGAAGCATCATATTGGTCACGGTCGAGGACAGAGAGCAGGCCACACTCTTGGAAGTTAGTGAGCAGCTTGGGGGTGAGTGGACCTATGAGACCACCACAACTAGGATCGGGGACAGGAGGGACATCATCTTTGAGACATGGCAAGGATGAGGAGGATAGAGGGAGCACCCAGTGATAGAGGCATGAACTCCTTATGATAGAGACATATATAGTTTGACATTATATACTCAGCCTGCGGGCCATACTTAGGACAGACAGTCCAATTTTGTACTCCGATATTATTTTGATATATGATATGATATGTAGCTATACGAGGGATCCAATGTGTTATGGCTAATGTGTACTTTCCATGTATGGATGGCTTATGCACTATTTATGTACCATTGTATAACATGTATGAATATATTTCTATGTGTTTTTGATACATTTATAATATGAAATGGATAAAATGCTTGATATGGGCTTGATATAATGCAAATGCACTAACCAATGAATGTAGGATGCAGCTTATGTTTTTGTATTTTTTTTTTGGAGATCGGAGAACTAGACCAAACTGACTGTCCAAACTGATGGAAGAAATGTTAATAAGAAGAAATTAGACAAAGGACAGTTAGAGATGAAGAAAAACTTGCTTTCACCAATGCACAGAAGTAGGTGAGAACCTTTATTTAATGTAGCAAAGCGGATGTAGAGCATCATGGCATTGAAGGCCAGAGCTGGAATGCAACCCCTTTTGCTAAAGACAGACACATCGCACACAAGGAATGAGTGAAGCATCCTAGGGTGCAGACATCAAGGGTCGAGGTATGTGCGGCATTCACAAAGCGAACGTACTTATCACAGAAACCTAATGATATAGTTGCCCCAGTTTGTGACAAACATTCCACAAACATCAAACACAACAAAAAAGGAAAGGGACCATGAACCATCCTAGTCACTCTAAATCACTCAGTGACATCCTTGAGCAACATAGGAACATGATCGAAGCCAAACATAAATTAGTAAAAAGATAAGATGCACATATTCAACCAAGTCAAACAAACATTCTAATCGTCATTATCAAAAGTGGAGAACAAGAAGGATCATGTTGTCTGGTTTCAGGGAATGTGGTACCCCGTCTAAGATAGGACACAATCTAGTTTCTAGTATACCACACCTTATATAAGACCCATGATAATAGTGAAAAGGACAAATGATATTGATGTTGATTGATTGATATGACAATTTTGATCAATTTGAATGTCTAGTTTGATTGAAAAGTTCCTCTGTTAATACGTGATTTCATGAAAGTACAATGTTTGATTGATTGTCATTGGATGTATGCTCAACGATCTGTCTACGCACAAAGGGGACCATTTATTAACAAAATGCAAAATGCCAAAAGAATTGTTTTTAGATTTTGATGTTTTTGAAAAAAAATTGTTCGTTTTTCAGGACTTTATTTGACTTTTTAGGGATTTTTTCAGGACATTATTTGATTTTTTTGGATTATTTCAGGACATTATTTGATATTTTGAGGGATTTTTTCAAGACATTTTTTTATTTTTAAGGATTTTTTCAGGACATTATATGATTTTTTTTGGATTATTTCAGGACAGTATTTGATTTTTATTTTATTTTTTCAAGACAGTATGTGATTTGAAAGCTCCAGTAATTGATCATGACAAGGGGCATGCACCCAATGAAAATTTGAAAGACATATACAGTGACCAGGGCCAAAACATATGCACAAGGACTGGAAACCTGTGTATGCAAGACAATGATGTTGACCAATCACAGGCCTGGAACAAAACATTGGGTCAGGGCAAGGATAAGCATGATAAACCTGCTGAGGGAAAGTATAGCTAGGGGTCATGATAGATGACGGAGCAATAATCTTTTACACATGGTGCCTGTTTGCCAGGTTTTCACCATGGTACTTGCCCAAAGCGCCTGTTTGCCAGGTTTTCACTAGAGGGCGAATGATTTTGGCTTTACCCCCCTTTTTTTTTCTTTTTCAATTTTCTTTTTTTTTTTTGATTTTTTTGTTTTTTTTTTTTGCTTTTTGATTTTTTTTGTATTTTTTTTTGCTTTTTGATTTTTTTGTATTTTTTTTTTGCTTTTTGATTTTTTTGTATTTTTTCTTTGCTTTTTGATTTTTTTGTATTTTTTCAGGATCATATTTGAAGAACTACTGACAGAAAACTATGTCCAGTACTTTCGAAGGTGCATGCTATTTACAGGATCTAACAAAGGTTCACCTTCTGGGGTTGCAAGCTGATATGCCCGCGAGCCATAGGCTGCAGTAACTATGAAAGGCCCAACCCAATTAGGCTCAAAATTTCCTTTGATGATGTTAGTAGATTGTGCATTCTTCGAGTTCACCTTTAGGACCAAATCTCCCACTTTGAAGTGTTGCCCTTTGACCTTCTTATTGTAAGAGTGATGGAGATGGTTTTGATATGCCTACAAATGTGTCAGGGCTATCTGATGTTTCTCATCTAACATCTCAAGCTGATGCAACCGAGAGACTCTGTGCATTTCACCATCAATCAAATGTTGCAGGGAAACACGCAAAGAGGGAATTTCCACTTCTAAGGGTAAAATGGCTTCTGCACCATACACCAAGGAATAAGGTGTTGTGCCAGTAGGTGTGCGGATGGAAGTGCAATAAGCCCATAGTGTTGGATTCAACTATACATGCCAATCTTAACTAGTGTCATTGACAACCTTTTTCAGGATCTTAATAATGGTTTTATTTGATGCTTCGGCTTGACCATTACTTTGTGGATAATAAGGACTGGAGAAACGCTATTGGATGCGAAATTTTTCACAGAGTTCCTTGACATCTTTATTTTTAAATGGACAACCATTATCTATGACAATTGCAAGGATAACCCCATATCTGAATATGATATAATTCAGTAGAAATTTTGAAATTTGAACACCAGTGATATAGGTCATGCGGATAGCTGTGGTCCATTTTGTAAAGTATTCTGTGACCGTGATGATGAATTTGTGTCCATTTGCAGATGTCGGGTGAATCTTGCCAATGAGATCCAATCCCCATTGAGAAAAGGGCCATGAAGATATGATGGAGTGAAGTTCTTGAGCTAGCGCATGAATGTAATTTTTGTGGATTTGGCATTTGTAGCATTTCTTGACAAAATCATGAGCATCCTTTTCTATAGTGGGCCAATAATATCCAACATGAATCAACTTTTTAGCTAGACTCAGACCATTGAAATGTCCCCCATATATACCATCATGAACCTCGCATAAAGCAGTTTGTGCCTCGTCAGAATCCAAACACCTGAGGAAGGTGTGATCAAAGGAACGATGGTAAAGGGTATTTGCAATGATGACATATTTGGTTGTTTGGCGTATGAAGGCTTGGCGTTGGTTAGAGGAAAGGTTAGGTGGTAAGGTTTGGGATTTCAAATATCGATAGATATCATTGTACCACGGGGAATTAGGACCAATAAGAACACACATCACATCAGCTGTCGACATTTCAAAAGAAAGCACCAGCAACTATTTGACCAAAAATTCACATCTCTCCATATTATGGGGCATATTTAACATGGAAGCAATAGTTGCCATCGCATCTGTTGACTTGTTTTGAATTCTTGGAACTTGACTGAAATGGATAGCCGTAAATTTTGTCTTGAATAAATCCACCATATTCTTGTAGGGAATAAGCTTTTCATCTTTTGTTTCATAGTCATCATTCACTTGATGGATGACTAACTAAGAATCTCCATAGACTTGCAAATGTGTGATGTTCCAGTGGATTGCTACTCAGAGTCTTGTGACCAGAGCTTCGTATTCTACAATATTATTGGTGCAATGGAAAGTTATTCTATAGGATTTGGGAATAGCATCACCTTGAGGGGTGATAAACAATATACCTACTCCGGACCCAAATTTGGTATGGGATCCATCAAAATATAATTTCCATTCATTAGAAGATGTGACAGCAAAGACTGAATCATCTAGAAAATCCGTCAACATTGGATGATCATCATGAATAGGTGCCTCTGCAAGTTGATCTGCTATGATTTGTCCTTTTATTGCCTTTCTCTCAATGTACTCAATATCAAACTCACTGAGGACCATAACCCACTTTGCTAGGTGACCTGTCAGAGCTACCCTGCTAAGCAAGTATTTCAAGGGATCAATTTTTTCAACTAGCAATGTCTGATGATTTAACATATAGTGTCAAAGCTTCTGTGTTGCAAATACCACTACTAAAAATGCCCATTCAATAGTTGAATAATTCAATTCATAACCCACTAGTGTCCGACTGATATAATAAATAGCCCATTCTTTGCCTTTCTCATCCTGTTGGGCTAAGAGAACTCCCAATGCTATTTCAGTTGCAGAGATATACAATATGAATGGCTTCCATTCTATAGGAGGCATTAGAATAGGTGGCAATAGAAGATAATCCTTGAAAGTTTGAAATGCTGCTTAACATTGATCAGTCCATTTAAAAGTGACACCTTTATGCAATAAATGTTGGAAGGGATGACATTTGTCTGCCAATTGAGCTATAAATCGGCGGATTGACTGTAACTTCCCTTGGAGACTTCCTAGTTGATGGAGATTGGAAGGAGGAGGCATATCCATTATTGCTTTAACTTTTTCGAGGTCTACTTCGATGCCTCTATGAGAAACAATGTACCCTAATAATTTACTAGCTATCACACCAAAGACACATTTCTTTTGGTTGAGTCTGAGCTTGTAGGTTTCCATTCGATCAAAGATTGGGCCAAGGATGGCTAGATGACTATCTCTTGTGATGGATTTGCATAATAGGTCATCAACATAGTCTTCCATCAAAGTATGCATAAAATCATGGAAAATTGTTGTCATAGCTCTTTGATATATTGCTCTAGAATTTTTAAGGCCAAAGGGCATCACATTTCAGCAGTAGGTACCCCAAGCACATGTGAATGTAGTCTTATGTTGATCCTCAGGAGCAATATGAATTTGATTATATCTAGAAAAACCATCTATCAATGATAGCATCTCATATCCAACAGTCATGTCAACTATGATGTCTATATTCAATAGTGGAAAGTCATCTTTAGGGCATGCTTTATTAAGATCCCTAAAATCCATACAGATTCTAATGCCCCCAGTTACTTTGCTAATTGGTACCAAATTTGAAATCCAATCTGCATAATCAATTGGTCTGATAAAGCCCACATCTAATAATTTTTTGAGTTCTACTTTGACCAAGAGAGCCACTTGGGGATGCATCTTTTTGAGTTTTTGTTTGATGGGCTTGGCATCTGGTTTTAATGGCAAGTGATGAAGGACTAATTTAGGATCAAGGTCATGCATATCTACATAAGACCATGCAAAATTGATCTTTTTCTCGAGAAAGAAATTGACAAAAACTATTCTTTCTTGTTTTGATAGAGAAGCAGCAAAATGAATGACCTTAGGGTTGTCAGGTCTACCCAAATTTATCTCTTCGGTCATTTCCACAAGCAATGTTGATTTATCCTAACTTGATGAGGGTATGTTCAATCTTCCACCTTTGGGTGCCTCAGAGAGGTTTTCACCCATAAGTACGTCTTTTATTTTTACTTTTTCATGATCAGAGAGTGCCTTACAGTTTTCACTCAAAGACCTATTCTTTTGATTTTTTACTTTTTCTTTTTCATTTTTATGACTAGAAGATGGAGTTGACTCCCTAGAATATGTTGTAGAATCTAAATCAATAGAAAACCCTACCTTATGATCGCCTCATGGTATGCCTTCCCATAGTCCAAGGAATTCTACAATTGCTTTGTCATTTTGAAAACAATCCAATTTGAGTGGTTCTTGTTGGTCATGTTGGATAAGCTATGGATAGACAAGGGGTATGTCATCATTGGTTTCAAGGAGAGTTAGGGCTGAGATGGTAAGGATAAGAATGTCTATGGTATCATTGTCTAAACTGCTCGTATCTGATTCAGAGCTTGGGTCCTAGAATGACTCTATCCAAGCATTAGGACACATTTTGGGAGGGAGAGTTATTTCATGTTTGTCTTCCACGGGCAAATCATCAGGGTCAAGGAAAACATTTTCAAGGGCATAAGAGCTAGAAGAAAAAGAACTCCACTCCCATTCATTGGAATCAGTTTTAGGTTGGGTATCCTCAGGTGTTGTTTCATCATCAGAGTCACGCCCCTTTCCACACGTGGTCACTTTGGTAGATGAGGTTCCAATTCACAATGGTACAAAACCTAACCCTAAAGTTGGATGTCGCATCTTAGGTATAATAGGTTCTAGTATTCCTTTCTTGTCAGGGCCCAAACCACTGCAGCCATCATATCCCTTTTTCTGTAGCATAGTAAACCCTTTGCCATACCACTCCACTGGCAACCTGACAGGTGGTGTCTCAGTTGGATCCTTATAAAGCCAATCTATGACATCATCATCCAAAGTTTCTTTGTCAAGTTCACCCCATCTTTTAAATGTAGTGGGGGGTTGATATTGAATGACTATCTTAGGTTCCTTTTGCAACAAAGGTGGTTTGCCATGTGATTTTGGAGATATTGGTAAATTCCCAATAAGGAATGTTTGAGCCATTGAATACTCTCTGCATCCTTGGTCTTGTATCTTCAATTTTCCTTTGACAACATCTAACAACTCATTAGGATCCACATAATTATGTGAGTGGGCCTCTCTATTGACTAGGACTTGTTGCTATGGGGAATCCTTTAGATTAGCACAAAATTGAAATGGATTACGATCTCCTGGAATTGTTATCTCAGTCCCATTGTAAGGATATTTTAAACACTGATGATAAGTAGATGGAGCTGCTTTCATTGCATGGATCCATAGATGGCCAAGAATCATATTGTAAGGGAGATCGAGGTCTAGGACCTGTAGGAAAGTGTTTTCTGTCACTGGACTGACTCTGATAGGCAATGAAATTACCCCTTTAGATGGGCACTCAGCATCATCATATGCTTTGATTGTTATTCTTCTGGAAGACTCAATGTCCTTTTTTGTATAACCAAGACCAATGACCACTCCCAAGGTACATATGTTAAGACCTGCTCCACCATCTATCAAGACTCATCGGATCTTGCAATTATGGACAAAGACTTCAAGATGTAAAGGATCATTATGAGGGAGCTTATTAGGAGAAATATCATTATCAGAAAAGGTGACGTGTTGGGAAATAGCTAGATGTCCAATTCAGGCTTGAAACTAGTCAACATCAATGTCTGTCAGGATAGTGGACTCAATTAAAGCTTTATCTAGGACTACGCGATGCATAGGAGACATTTTCAACAACTCAAGAATTGATATTTGTGTAGGTGTCTTCCCCAGATGATCTAGGAGATTATACTGACTCGTAGGACTGGATTTGGGAGGAATTGTAGGTGCTCCTTTCAGGACTATTTTGGATCGACGAGTGGTGATTGCGCAAGAAGGATCTTGTCCCTTTATTCTTATGGTGGAAACATACTCATTTGATGCTTGAAAACAATTGATGACATTGTTATAACCATTATTTGCATAATTAAGATTCATTGTTTGGGTAGAGTTTGAAGAAGATGCTTTACCCTTGTCATGATCAAGCAAAGGAGTTTTGAAAATTGTATGATCAGTGTTAGAAGTTGCATTGGGTGGGTCTACCTCAATTACTCCTTGATCTAACAAGTCTTGAATCATATGTTTCAATTGAAAACATGATGTGGTTTTATGTCCTTTTGACCGATGGTATTCACAATATGCATTATCATTCCACCAATACGGCTTTACCAATGGTTCTTGATATCTGGTAACTTGATAAAATTTGCTTGTATTAATTGTTTCATTACTGACTCAATAGGCTCTCCCAATGGCGTAAATTGTCAAGGAGGCCCATCCCTTGATCTAAAAGGTTTTTGTTGTTGGTTTTGTTGTTGACCTTGTTGTTGATTATACTATTGGTGTTGCGGCTGTTGAATAGCATTTCTTGCTTGTGTCTAATTTTGTTGCATAGCTGCCATATTAGGAGCACTCAATTTCTTTATCATGAACTTAGGTTGATTTGCATTCACTGCTCTTGTGTCGACAACTCCATCATTAGTGACATTCTTGTTTTTGTACCAAAATCTATTTTTCTCCCTTGAATTGTTTGTGTTGTCACCGTCTTTGTTGAGCTTAATGAGTCCCTTAGCCACAAGAGCATTTTCAATGTTCATCCCTTTCTTAATGAGCTTCTCAATGGTACTAGGACTTTTCAGTTTAAGCTCGTACATCATTTCTGGGACCAAATTTTGAATAAACAAGTTCACTTGTTGTTCTTTGGGTATATCTAGGGAAGAACGACTATATAAGCTTCACCATCTTTGTAAGAAAGTCACTAATGGTTCACCTTGCTTTTGCTTTGTGTTGCATAAATTTGACATGGTCACTTTAGTGTCAATGTTGAATGCGAAGTGGGATATAAACTTTTGAGCCAATTCTAGCCATGTCTTTATGTTCCCTGGCAAATGTGAATACCAATCCATGGCTTGTCTTGTGAGACTTCACATGAATAAGTGCATCAAATATGTTTCCTCATAGCTCACTTCAGTATATGCTGCAAAAAAATGCTCATATATGGTCTTTTGGGTTGCCTGTCCCTTTATATTTCTCAAAATGAGGTGCCTCAAAATGCTTAGGAAAGGGAGGCATGTATAAGCTCTTGTCAAATGGATTAGGACACAAATCTTGATCGGTGTATAATTTCTTTGCCTCTTTGGTTTGCAATGCTTTGATTTATTGTTGTAACTTCTCAAGCTATTGCACAACTATGTTAGATATCAAAGATTTTGGAAGTTCATCATTCATTCTTGGGTATACTCTTTGTCGATACATCGTGTTCTCCATTAGCTATTGATGTTCTAAAATTGTTTTCTTTGGTGTCTCTGGCATATAAAGTTCTTGATACAACTCTTGTTGTTGTGGTTGTGCCATGCCTTGACATTGAACCTGTTGCTGTGTTTCTTGTGATGGGATCATCATTTGTAGGCTTGGTTGATATTGCAATTCAGGGTGTTGTTGATATTGCATGGACATCAGTTGTCATTGTGAAGTATGATAACTTGTTTGTCTTGGCACATATTGAGGCACATGTTGTTTTTGATGCTGACGAATCAGAATTTGCTGACTTTGTGCCAATTATTGTTGTCCTGATGTAAATCCCATCATTTGCAAAAAACTTTGTTTGGGAGGTTTTTGTTGTTTCTCCTTTAGATGGGGTATGGCACTTGCATTGACTTGTTGTGTTGTTTGTCCAATCCATTGTGGTGGTTGCAAGTTTGAATTGACTTGTAATGGTGCAGAAGACGTTGCAACTTGTTGTTGAATGCGATATTGTTGTTGTTGTGCATTGGATGTTTGTGCACTCGATTGTGCTTTTTGTGTATTTCTCAATTGTTGCAACATTTGTTGTTGGTGAACATCACTATTTGTGGCCTTTTGTGTTGCCACTATCGAACGATTTGTCACAATAATTTGCATAATGGGTACTTAAGTATTTGCCAAACGTATTGAGCTCGACGGGACATATGAACTTTGTTGCATTGTAAAATTGTTTTGAACATTCGGAAGATCAGACATTCTAGTCATAAAGATTTTTGCATCTTAGATTTGGATCCAATTTTAGGCATGTGAGTAATCACTTCTTGTTGAGGTAAACCTGTCAACATTTGTGTGGCCACCATTTGATCTTTTCTTAAAGGTGTTGTAGTAAACAATGGATTGTTTATTGTTTCAAATGTTGATTTTTGAATAGTCACTGTCAAAGTTTGTGAAACACGCTTACTCAACAAAGAGTGTTGAGGTTCTTGTTGTACATTTTCTTCATTTGGATGTGGAGAGAAACTTAACAGGTCACCACCTTGTTGTTTTTGTACATTAGTTTGGTCATTTGAGGAGGTCACATTACTCATCATATCAAGATATTTTTGTGGAAACATCTTAAAGACCTTGTTCAAGAATTTATCCATCTTTTTTGTCAACTTCGGATCTTTAAGAAGTATATCAACATCATCAGAAGCATCGGAATCTGATGAAGAATCTGGTAAAATATTTGGATTTGTTTCTTGTTGAATTCCTTGATCTGAACCAAATCCTTGTGAAAGATTTTGTTCCTCATTTAATGTTTGAGTTTGAATTTCATGTTGCATGTTCGGTTGATTCTAGTCAAAAGGTGCATTTTCCCTTGGCGTTGGTGGAACACTCCCATATCTTGGTTTCATGGGTACAAACACTGGCTCATATAATGGAGGTGGTCCAAGTTGAACCATTCCATATTGTGGTAATGATGTGGTTTACGAACCTTCAATGTGTAATGTTTGACTAGGTTGAAACTGTGAATTTGATACATTGTCCATGGGTTGATATATTGGTTCACCCATCTTCTTAGACTTTGACCTTGTTTCAACAGGCATATCACTATGCAAATGCAATATTTTTGGAATTTTTTTGATTTTAAAAGGATGATGTATGATATGCAACTAAATGCAACCTAAATAGATGAAAATGCAATCTATGGAAAGAATGCAACCTATGCTTTTGTTATTTTTCAAAATTTGGACAAACTTTTTGGAATGCAAACCTACAGACTCAACCTTGGGAAGTTGAAATGAAGCCAAGACCTTAAAGGACAAAGGACCAAATGACAATAGGAAAAATTGACAATGTCTCACCTATATGCTTGGATACTAAGCTAGGTTTGACAAAAATGATATTAATGAAAGGACAAATTTTAGACAAGGTCAAGACTCCCTAACAACCTAGGGTATCATCCAAAGTTTTGATTTTTCAAGTTTGACAAATCAACTTTTTGAGACTAAATGCAAGAAGGAAATGATTATGACAATGACTTAGGACATGAAAATTATCTAAGGATATGATATGACAAGATGAAGACAAGACAAGATGACAATACAATGACAAGGATATGCAAAGACCAATGACTTGGAATATGCAAAATGCAACCTAGGTAAGACCTAATTTTAGCATGACAAGGATAATGCAGGAATGCCACCTAAATGGAAATCTAGCCTAGATATGACAATGAAATGCAAACTTAGGGAAATGATTTTGAACCTAAGTGAAAAATGAGGATGCTTGCAATGAAAAGGACTAAAATGAAGGGAGATGACAATATGTCCTAGGACCTAAGTTAGACTATGCAAAACCTAGCCTAAAATGACATGAACTTTGAAACAAAGGTATTCAATATTTTGACAAGCCATGTTCAAATGTTGGATGAATACTTGGACAAATTTGGACTTTTGTTTAGATTTTGCTTTGAATTGAAGTTTGTTGATTTTGAAAATCCAAGTTGATTATGAACACTTTTGAAAGTTTGTTTTTGATTTAACCTTTGACAAACATGGAAGACAAAATATTTGTTTGACTTTGACTCAAGACAATCAAGCACATTTACAACAATTCCTATGGCTAGCAAGGGCAATATCTATTGAATCCTCTACTCGAAATACAACACTCAGCTAGATAGCTAGGCACTTGGTAGCACTAGCTCCCCCTTACAGTGTACTCACTTCTCGGGCATACCAAGCTTCGAGTTCAAGGGGCATCACTTCCCAAGAACTTGCTATCTCTAACTAAGGAGTACATGAGAGGTGTCTTCGGCATGTGCGTATCACAATGCCTGAGCCAACAGATAGAAGGATTTTGGCCTCTAAAAATAAGAGATTCTAGTAAGGGCATCCGTTCGGGTGGGTATTGATCCGATGAATAAATCATCACAATACCATTGCAGCACCCATTGTCTACAACTTTCGTTGCATCCACAGTTATTTAGAGTGGTTTGGAAGAGCTTGGTTTTAGCCCGTCACCACTTAGGGTCGTTCCCTCTCACCAATGCTTGTGCGAAGTGCTAGGCAGATGAGGACGCAGGCCCAATTCTAAGGGTTAAAACATGCAATCAAACTAAAAGCAAAAAAAGCATGCATGGTGTTCATTAACCTTTAAGAAATGAAATGTGCAACTACTTTAAAAATCACAAACAAGATGTTTTAGTGAAAGTCTTTGATCGTGTCCTGCATAAGATTTGTTAGTGGTTGTATTTTTTTAGTCTTCATCACATGTAATGCCAAGGTGCTGCATAGAGAATCAGTACCAAAGAAAAACCAGAATATAAGAACAGAATGAAAACAAAGTGTAGCGTCGTAAATTGTACGCACTTGCTAGGGTGGTACAATTTCACACCTAGTTTAGCACCCGCCTTTGCGCATTTTGTATTTTGCATTGCATTTCCCCTTTAGCACTTAATTAATCAATTTAATTAGGTCTAAGGTCCTATTTTATCATTTCCTACATCATAAAGTTGGGCCCTTTCATTAAAGTGTGCCCTTTTCATTTTATTCCTCCAATACATCATTTAATCAAAAACCCTAATTAAGTCCTATTTTGAACTTGGGGGCTTGATTTCGGGGGTCAAAACATCTCGAAATTAGCTGTAACTTTGGGATTCTCTCTAAAATTATCATATCCGACGGCCCTGAAAATTTGGTGAAAAGTTGTCAAGACCATGGCGCCCAGAGTGCAACATGGTCCCGGACATTTTTCCCAAAATTTTAGGAGCGCGATCCAATCATAAAATAAAGCTTAACCCCAAGAAATTGGCAGGAGATTCAATCTCTAGGTCAGGGAAAAGTTGAAATTAAGACCTAGGGTTTCATATATAAGAGCTCTCTTTCTTCATTTGAAAGGAGGGGGAATTTTGGCTTTCGAGGACCTTCTATGCAGGGAAAGAGTAGATCTTTGAAGACTTCAATAACATTCAACATCCATCCATCAAGCATTCATCAATTTCATTCATTTAGGGCTTGGGAGACATTGAAGAACAATAGGAGATTACCGACTGAAGATTGGCTTGTACTCCTCCCTTGAGGGTTGGGTATGATTTCATGTTGTTTTCATGTCTTTGCATAAGCTTCAATATATCCTTTATTCATGCTTTAGATCACTTTGCATCTTGATTTAGAGCATTTACATTATCATTTACAAGCAATTAGGGTTTACTTTCTAGGTTGCTCTAGTTTGCTTTCTTGCATTTAAGGACCTTGCACACACACTAGGTCTGCACACACAATACATTTTACAATACAACTTGGCTATTCGTGGAGGTGGAAATCACCGAAGTGGGGGTTTGACTAAGGCAAAACCCTATATAGCCGCCCACCACACCTTTTCAGATATAAGTGCAGGTTTCGGAATCCGGACGACGCTGCAAGTTACAGATCCGGAAGAAGCAGACGGAGACTGAACTTCACACCAAATCTTAGAGCAAAAGACCAGGACAGGGGCGTGGGGCGCCTTGGTCCTACTAGGACAGGGGCGCTTGGCACCCTGGTCCTTTTGACAACAGTTTTCAGCATTTTTGACAGCTTTGCAAAACAGCAGTTTTCGGAGCAGTTTCAGGGGCAGAATCAGGACAGTGGCGCCCATGCCCCCGTCCCGAACATTTTCAGTCAGATTTTAACTCCGGGTACGCATTTGCATTCTTGTCTTGTCCTTGTGTTTACAGCTTTCCATCATTTAAGTTCAATTCTGTAATCTTGTTATTAGTTCATACTTGCACTTTGGGGTTAGGGATTGAACTTGCATCATTTCATCTTTCAATTACAACAAAGGAATAGAAATCCTAATAGGTAGCCCGTGGCTCTCTCTTCCATAAGAAGAAGTAGCCAATTGTGTGATACCTCTAGGCTCTTTCGTATTCCACAAATGTGTGATTGAAAGTGAGATTAGGGCATGTTTGCTTAGTGTCACTTTTTCTCCCACACATTTTGGTGAACCCGACGTGAATCTATCATTGCTTCCTCTTGCATTGCATTTTTTAGATCTAGATCTAGATTTAGTGTGTTTTCATTTCATTTTCATTAAAAAAAAAAAAAGTGTGTTTCTTTGCGTTGTGTGTTTAAATTTTATGCAATTTCAAAATGTCAGATTTTTATTTGCAAGATGTTCATATTTGTGATGATTATGAGTTAGATGAAGCTTTAGATGAGTTTTTGAAACCTAAATATACCAAACCTTCATTTTACCAAAAAATCATAAACATTGTTACTATGCCATTTCGTTGTGATGAGAAAGATAAGTCGAATGATTCCTCTCAAGGGTACATTCCCATCAGCTCTTCCACTAAATCTAGTAACATGGTTGTTTTCAATGATCCCCTCTATGAAGAGATATCTCCTTTTGAATCAAAAGATAAACCTTTTAATAGATATGATCATGCTTTGTTGGATGATGCCTTTGTGTCTCCTAAAAAACACTCCCTTCATGAGGATCCTTTTGTGCAAGAAGATGACGTTATCCCTACATTTCCTAGTGATGGCCTTTCCTTTTCCAACAAAATTCCCACTAGAGATGATGAATTAATGATAAATGCTTACCCTTCTCCTAAAGTTGGTCTTACCCATAAGCATCCCTTAGAGAAATAAGATGAAATAATAAGCAATTTCCTTAATTCTCTCTCCCCTAAAGATCATATTGAACATATTTTGAGGAAAGAGGATGAGTTTAACACATCTACTGATGCTCTCCCTCCTAAGGATGAGGAATTAATAAACAATGTTATCTCCTCTCCCGAAATTGACAATACTTCAAACATTCCTTTCAACAACCTCACTATTTGGGATGAACCATTAGAAGAAGGTATAGATTATTCACTACCCCTAGCCAAAGGGGATGAAATCAAGATTGGAAACTCCCTTGATAGTTTCTCCCCTTCCTTGAATCTCAATTATTCTCCCTTTCCTCAACTTGGTTCTACTCATAAGGAAACCCTAGTTCAAAGCAAGATGGTTAACATCTCTTTCAAAGATCTCTCTCTCAAAAGTGAGACTTTAGAGAGTAATGTTGATCCTTCTCCTAGAAAGTTTATTCCCCATGTAGATCCTTTGATGATAAAGGATGATATGACCTTTCCTAGTATTACTCTTCCTACTAGAACATCAATGCCTATCCCTTATCTCTCTCCTAAAATTGATCTAATCTATGATAAGATTTTAGTGCAAGAGAAGACTATCAATAATTCTTCCAACACTTTTGTTCATTCTTCTAAACCATCCTCAATCAATTTGATACATGTGAATGAAACACCTAACAAACCTCTCTTCACTGTCCAAGGTGCTTGTCCTTCTCAAAATTCTCAACCTTTAAATAAGCCTATCTTAGTGGTTCAAGGTGGTTATGCTAATGATTCTTTTTGCACTCCTAAGAAACCTATTATTATTGTGCAAGGAGGTTATTCTTCTAAGAGCCCTTATGAGTATGCTAAGCAATTGACTAGAGAGAGTTATCATGCGGTTGCCCATACTTATAGTACTAGAAACAATAGGCAACCTAATCCTCCTCCAGTTATCCCAACTTCACTTCCTCCTTCCCAACCTATTCTTCCTCAAGCTCCTCGTATTTCACAAGTTCTTGGTAAGGAATATGATCTCATAGAACAACTTAAAACTACTCCTGCCAAGATATCCCTTTGGGATTTGATCCAAGCTTCTTCCGCTCATCATGGAATGTTACAAGATGCCTTGAAAGATTTGAATGTTCCTCCACCTAATACATCTAGTAATATAGTGTCTTTGGTTAACTCTGTGATGAATCCTAAAGCTCAAATTGTGTTTACTCAAGATGAGTTGCCTACTAGTGAAATTCAACATCAATATGATCCCTTGATGATTGTGGTTATCATAAATGACACTGCTATAAGACGAACACTAATAGATAATGGTTTTGGCCTTAATGTGTGTAGCATTAATCTATTGCATAAGATGAATGTGGATACATCCCTTATTGAGCCTGACTCTCATCCCATTCGAGGCTTTGATAATGTGGCTAAGTCTTCATTAGGTATTATCACCTTACCCATCACAGTAGGACCTGTTACTTTGCCTACTCCTATCCATGTTATGTCGGGAAATCTAACATACAACTTGTTATTAGGGAGACCTTGGATTCATAGTATGCAAGTTGTCCCCTCTACATTGCATAGACAAGTTAAATTTATTTATAACAATAAGACATATACCTTGATAGGTGATACTAATCTTCAGGCTTGTTTGCAAACATCTACTTCCAAAGGGAGTTCTTCTAAATCTTCCTCTTCTAATGATGACTCTTTAAACAAAATACCTATGGACAAATCATCATCCTCTGATAATCAAAATTCTTTGGATGAAGATTCTTCTCAACTTGAATCTACACATGAAAAGGCTTTTGATCCTAAGAAGGTTCTCGCAGAAGATGATTGGGGATCTCTTGATTTTAATCCCACCTTTGTAGGTGAGTATAGGGTTCCTCCTAGAGCGCTTAAAGTTAAAGAAAAGGAAGAAACTAAAAATCAATCAGTCTTACTTGAACCTGTGAGCAATAATTTTGTGGCCGCTTCTCAAACTTCTTCTCCTCACACTTTTAATTCTGAAGGATTTGATTCTTTGTCTTATGAAAAACCACCTTCTCTTCCTGAAATGGCTAATCGTTATGGTCGTGGTTTTCACATTTTTGCTAAGAATGGGTATCATGGAAATGGTTGTGGCGCTCATGAACAAGGGATGAAGGTTCCTCTAGAGACTAATTTTCACAATTATGCCTTTGGACTTGGCTATAATCCCTGCAAACGCACTAAAGCATCTAAAAGACCATCTCTCAATGTGAATGCTATATTTAGTAGTGATGATGATCTCACTTCAACTAAATCATCTTCTACTTCTGTCAACACTCATTCCCCTCATAAGGAAATCTTGGCGATGAACAAATCTCTTTATGACTCCCCTCAAATTTCTAAATCCACTTATGAATCTTTATCTCCTATTCATCATAAAGTCCTTTCCTCTAGGGATAAGGCTCTAATAAATTACACTCATCTCTCTTCTAAGATTTCATGTGACTTTTCTTCTTCAATTTTTATCATTTTATACATGTTTTTGATCTCACTTATAGTTGAGCATTTAACATGTCATATTCAAATACCTCATTTAGTCTACCATGTCTTTAAATAACATTAATGGCTATTATGTTGCTCATCATTATGTGACATTGGTAGCTCATTTACTGGGGGCTCATTGTCATTCATGATGATACAATTTCAAGTGCAATCATATTTTTTGAAGCAACATAATAGCCTAATTTTCTTGTTCCTATGGGGACAAGAGTGATTTCATACATCTCTTCTTTTTCTTATGTCCAAATCTCTCCCTAGAAGATTGTGTAAGTCCTTCTCATTGTCCTTATCCTTGGGAGGCAATGATGATTCCTTATTTTTATCTAAGGATCCACTTTTTCCTATTTTGTGGATGGTGTGGGCTTTATTACTTGATGTTATGCCTTGTACGCATTTGTTGTTGTTTGTTCAAGGATTCTCTCTTACAAGAGGTGTAAGTCCTTGACTACAACCTCTTTTGCACTTGGTAAAATACGTCCATAATGAATTCACTCTCCCAATTAGGTTAAAAGGAGCGTCATCCTTCATTAAGAATCACTTTCACCTTGCAAAAGAAGGAAGTATTGCATTCTTATTCTCTTCTTTGTCTTATTCTAGAAGATGTTATATTTGTCTAAGACAATTCCTCTCAAGGATAGGTGTCTTTTGTATAAAGATCTCTTCTTCTCTAAGGATCCCCTTTACACATACTACAAGATATCCCTTTCCAACTATCTTATCCTTGCTTAAAGAGTGCGAAACTCTCTTGCTTGGATCTATGACACTGTTGCATTTTTGGGGTATCTTCTTTTGTGATGAAGGTAGGAATCCTTGTTCTACTTTGCTTATGACATAAACATTACACTTTTTTAGCAATGGGTCATTCTTGGAACCAGAGCACAGACTCTTAGAGCGAGATGTCTCCATTTTTCTTTTATGCAAGGTGATTATTCTCGGAACCAGAGAACAGACTCTTAGAGCGAGATGTCATGCTTTTTTTACTATACATATACAGGTTGTAGCATACTCGGCCATAGACTCCTATGAGGTGCTTCTGACCTCCCTTACACACACATGCACGAGGTTGAGTGGAACTAGCGGCATAAGGCTAGACTTTCTCACTCTCCTCCCTTACATGGATCACCTAGACAGACTCTAGGGGCTAGTTTTCCATGTCCTCTTTCCCATGGATCACCTAGACAAAATCTAGGGGCGAGAAGTTCATGTTTTCTCTCTCACTATTCTTCTCATGGATCACCAATGTGTGTATTCATGCTTTTCTCCTTTCTTTTCTTCTCTTTGCATTTTGTTTCCATTTACATCCTTCATCTTGTGTTAGAGAACTCTCAAATCCTCACACTCTTTGTTTTGTTGGAATTGAGATTTAGTCCTCTTTCTTACCAAATTATTCTCCATTAGTTTTTGATCTCATATCAAATCTTCTTGTGAGCACTTGTCATCAATATTCTTTAACAATTCGAAGTGGTAAACATGATACCCTGTTTCAACTCACTAAAATTAGCAAGCCGAAACAGGGGGGGGCATATAGCTACCCTCGAATTTTCATCACCTTCCTTAGTAAGCATTAGGTGATTTTGTGATCTAACATGTGTTTTGTAGGGTGTGGTTCCTAACTGTGTACTGCAGATACCGCTGGGGGCTTCGTTCGACAAACTTATGGATATATCCTTTTTCAAATAATGTTTACTTTTCTGTACTTTAGCTTGCATATGCACGTAGTGTTCATATGACCGCTAAAGTGGGGGCTAAATGTAGCGTCATAAATTGTACGCACTTGCTAGGGTGGTACAATTTCACACCTAGTTTAGCACCCGCCTTGGCGCATTTTGTATTTTGCATTACATTTCCCCTTTAGCACTTAATTAATTAAATTAATTAGGTCTAAGGTCCTATTTTATCATTTTCTACATCATAAAGTTGGGCCCTTTCATTAAAGTGTGCCCTTTTCATTTTATTCCTCCAATACATCATTTAATCAAAAACCCTAATTAAGTCCTATTTTGAACTTGGGGGCTTGATTTCGGGGGTCAAAACATCTCGAAATTAGCTGTAACTTTGGGATTCTCTCTAAAATCATCATATCCGACGGCCCTGAAAATTTGGTGAAAAGTTGTCAAGACCATGGCGCCCAGAGTGCAACATGGTCCCGGACATTTTTCCCAAAATTTTAGGAGCGCCATCCAATCATAAAATAAAGCTTAACCCCAAGAAATTGGCAGGAGATTCAATCTCTAGGTCGGCCAAAAGTTGAAATTAAGACCTAGGGTTTCATATATAAGAGCTCTCTTTCTTCATTTGAAAGGAGGGGGAATTTTGGCTTTCGAGGACCTTCTATGCAGGGAAAGAGTAGATCTTTGAAGACTTCAATAACATTCAGCATCCATCCATCAAGCATTCATCAATTTCATTCATTTAGGGCTTGGGAGACATTGAAGAACAATAGGAGATTACCGACTGAAGATTGGCTTGTACTCCTCCCTTGAGGGTTGGGTATGATTTCATGTTGTTTTCATGTCTTTGCATAAGCTTCAATATATCCTTTATTCATGCTTTAGATCACTTTGCATCTTGATTTAGAGCATTTACATTATCATTTACAAGCAATTAGGGTTTACTTTCTAGGTTGCTCTAGTTTGCTTTCTTGCATTTAAGGACCTTGCACACACACTAGGTCTGCACACACAATACATTTTACAATACAACTTGGCTATTCGTGGAGGTGGAAATCACCGAAGTGGGGGTTTGACTAAGGCAAAACCCTATATAGCCGCCCACCACACCTTTTCAGATATAAGTGCAGGTTTCGGAATCCGGACGACGCCGCAAGTTACAGATCCGGAAGAAGCAGACGGAGACCGAACTTCACACCAAATCTCAGAGCAAAAGACTAGGACAGGGGTGTGGGGCACCCTGGTCCTACCAGGACAGGGGTGTGGGGCGCCCTGGTTCTACCAGGACAGGGGCGCTGGGCGCCCTGGTCCTTTTGACAGCTTTGCAAAACAGCAGTTTTCAGAGCAGTTTCAGGGGCAGAATCAGGACAGTGGCGGCCGCGCCCCCGTCCAGAACATTTTTAGTCAGATTTTAACTCCGGGTACGCATTTGCATTCTTGTCTTGTCCTTGTGTTTACATCTTTCCATCATTTAAGTTCAATTCTGTAATCTTGTTATTAGTTCATACTTGCACTTTGGGGTTAGGGATTGAACTTGCATCATTTCATCTTTCAATTACAACAAAGGAATAGAAATCCTAATAGGTAGCCCGTGGCTCTCTCTTCCACAAGAAGAAGTAGCCAATTGTGTGATACCTCTAGGCTCTTTCGTATTCCACAAATGTGTGATTGAAAGTGAGATTACGGCATGTTTGCTTAGTGTCACTTTTTCTCGCACACACAAAGTAATTTGCAAGTAAAAACACTAGTTTCACCTTTGTTTCTGACGTTACATAGGTACATAATGTCTCAACATAGGTGCAGGATGTCTTGACATAGGCATAGAATGCCTCGACATAGGCGCACATCTCTTTGACATAGGCACAGATCTCTTTGACATAGGTGCAGGATGCCTTGACACAAGCGCAAGATGTTTTGACACAGGTGCAGAAGTGTCCAGAAATCTCTGAGTCGCCCTGTTTCTTGAGTTTTTCACCTGCAAATCAGCTCAAAAGCACTCAAAAACATGGTTAAATGGTTAGTTCATGTCGGGCTCACCAAAAAATGTAGATGGGAGTTTGGAAAAACATCAAAGCAATATTAAACTAGCTCAACCACAAAAACTAGATTGCAATGATAAGAAATCGTAATTACAATCAATAAAGGCATGAAGACAAGATATTCAAAATGAAAACAAAGCAAACCAAATGCAGATATCTCCTTCATGTGGCTCCATTGTTCTTCTTTCACCTTCCAATTTAATGTTGTTCTCACCTACAAAGTGTATTTGCAAGTGGAAAGCAAGTTGTTGATGAAATTTGTAGCATAAGGTTACTCAAAAATGTGATTGATTTTATTGACAAAGGAACTCATCCAATTTATAGACAAATTGGAGAGATGTCAAGATTAGCATGAAGAGATTTGAAAAGAAATTTCAAATCAAGAATGAAAAATATGACAAATTATGACAAAATTGATATTTCTATGCAAGATTGATTGATTGACAAATTATGACAAAATTGACATGCAAGATTGATTGATTGATAAATTATGACAAAATTAAAATGCCATTCCCATGACAAAAGGGAAGAGAGAAAATAGCCTCCATGATTGCAACAAATGGAAGCATAAACATAGGAGAGAATTAGGGAATGAATTTAGAGGAAATATTAGAAAAATTGAAGAAAATAGGAGAAATAGAAATTAGGAATTAGGAGAAATTATTAAATTAGAAAAATTGAAGAAAAAGATGAAATAGAAATTAGGTGAATTAATTAATAAGTTTTCATCCATTAATTAATTCATGAAAAGACCTAGGACTAAATAAATAGATTTATTTAACCCATGAAGAAGAAGAAAAGGATTTAATGATCAAATCATAAAACCCTAGAAATAAGAGGACAAGGAATTAGGTCAAGACAACAAGAAATTAATGTCTATTTGATCATGATTTTGATTGACAAAGGACCAATGCTGATAAATTATTGAGATTAATAAAGAGATCAAATTGATAGGCGTCAATTGATGAGGAACAATGACTAATTGATCCAAATTGACATGATTGAAAAGGACAAGGATCGATGACAAATCGATTGCAAGAATGACAAGATTGACCAGGACAAGGATCGATGATGAATCGATCGCAAAATGACAAGATTGACGAGGATGAGGATTGATGATGAATTGATCACAAAATGACAAGATTGATGAGGATGAGGATCAATGATGAATCAATCACAAAATGACAAGATTGATAAGAACAAGGATCGACCAAAATCATGACTGGAGATTGTTATCGACAAGACCTAATTCGAAAGCGAGAAAAATGAGGAATGTAGAAGAAGGACTCGAAGCTCGCAAATGATAAAGACCAAGCGTGCAACATAGAAGAAATGTTAATGCAACGCAAAAACCCTAAAATAAGGCAATGCGTAGATGTTAAAGTATGACTCTGGAAGCGTTGACCATTTTTAGACATCTACAGTTTCTAATTCTTCTTTTTTCTTAGAAAACTTTACTCTAGTAGCCTTTTATTTTACTCTCCTTATAGTAGAGGAAGGGGTTGTTTATTTCTTCCTTTTTTTGAACTTATCCTTAGATGTCGAAGGAGTCTTTTCCTCTACCTGAGTTGTCTTCTTCTTCTCAGGGGTAGATAAAATAGTTTGGGAGGATGTAGATGTAGTTTAAGAGGAGGAGATTCTAGTTCTCTTAGAGCTTGTTGCAAGATCTTATCTCTTTCAATCAATATTTTCTTGGGAAAGTCTAGTTGTTCTAGCAATTTCATCAATTTTCTTCTAGACCCTCTTGTCAATGATGGGCTTCATTTGTTCCAAATTCACTACTTTGAATTTCTCTTCATATGTCTTGTGCCTTTCTTAGGTTTCATCTTTAGGACAACTCAAGAGATCTTTAGCTAGACCAATTATTTCTTCTTCTAATACTTCATATCCAAGAGCTTGTATTCACTTACTTCTAGGCTCTACCACCTCCATAATGTACATTCATATGTAGTTGTTGGAAAAGTGATATCATTGTGATATTTTTCAATGAGCCTTTTGGGAATTATTTCTCTCTTTTGCATCCATTGTTGAAATATAGTAAATAAAGTAGTAAAAGCTCCATCTTCTACCATTAGGTCCTTAAACCTATTCATGTACTTAGGTATATAACATGCTACCAGTTTTTAAGGAATCCAACCTACATTCTTATAACCTAAAAGTTTGCCCAAAAAGTAGAACAATATGCACATGGCTAATTTTCCATACCAAAAATCATTTTTCTTTCATTTTGACTACAAGTTTTCTATAAATTGTTGTCTTAATAACTCATATAGATCATAGTCTACATTTTTTGTCACCATTTGATAGGCTACGTTAGTGAAGTGAATTTTGTTTCCAATCATCAGTGATGCATACTTCACCACAGAGCTATTAATTGTACTACCTGACATAGCTCTTCTATCTAGGGTAGCACTACTTAAGTTAGCCACCATATTATTCTTCACTACTCTCATTACCAAAACTAATCCAATAGACCATAACCCAGTAACTCTTTCAATCACCTTCTTTGTTATCAATCATGGTAGGTCTAACAACACAAACTCTTGATTATCATACGCACCCACTTGTCATCATAGTAGAAAAAGGGAAATCGGTTCCAAACATTCAACTTCTTTTCTGCTAGGGTTTTGTACTTGATCTTCAATTCAAATTTGTCACTAGTTAACTCTATATTCCATATATCAGTGAGTTTTCCATGGTTGTATTCTTCCATTTTAACATGCATAAATGTTGTAACATCCTTAGTTGATAAAACTCCACACAGAATGGTCGAAATTGCACCCATCAGATCATACTTAGTTGATTTTTTAGGTTATTATTTAAACTTGGTATGGGGCTTAGCATTAACATCAACATTTTGAGTTGCCATTGAAAATAAATTTAGTTGGAGAAGCTAGGGTTTAGAAAAATAGGGCACAATAATATCTCTTTTAACTTCACCTAAAACTTTTGAACTTCTTTGCCTTTCTCTCTTTATCCTCTTTGTCTTCAAATGAATAAAATGACTTACAAAAATTCCTTTTATGATTTCATCCATCTTGATAGCGCATGCAATAAATATTTGTTGAAAAAGTTGCTAACAAGTTTGTCTATCATAGTCACCATCCAATGTACCACAAATCACCACACTTCAATGTTTCTTACTGCAATCTTCACCAAAAGGTGAATTATAACATTTTACACATTATATCTTCATCTTATGATAATAACATCACATTATTTGATAGGGGATAATGATCTTCATTTTATCTCTACCTAAGCCAAAGCTCTTCAACTTAATTTAATGAGGAACTTTCTGCACCAAATCTAGGTGTAACCACATCTTGTTCTTCTTCTATATCTTTTTCATCTCATTTTTAATTTATTCCACACTAATCTTCTTCATAGGTTCATCTCTTTTCAATTAATTATCCTTCTTTATACTTTTGTTTCTACAAAACTTCACAAGGTGTCCAGACTTATTGCCATTGTAGCACTTATCACTTCATTGTCCTGTATTTCCTTTGTCTAGTCTAGATCTGCTTAGATTAGCCTTACGACCAAAACCATTGAATACATAACAATTACCATTAAAGGAACTAATTCTTCCATAGCTATTCATGATCTTACTTTTGCACTAACTAGATTTATGACAGAACTTTTTGCAAGCAAAAACATTGACCAAAAAATGACCTGGCATTTTGATTCATCCTGTTTCTACATTCTATGGCTTTATTTCCAAATATATTGCATGAAAAATACAAACCATTAAAATAAAAGTACCTATTGTTCTCAAAAAGAGAAACCCAAGTTCACCTGCAATCTATCTATGAAATCGCCAATCTCAATCAATGAAAAGATTCAGGGCTTGGACAACATAACATAGTATCCTAATGATCCTCCTACACTTTAGGTTCTACTAGACCTAGGGGGGACACCATTTGATGCACAAAATACAACCAGTCATAGACATATGGCATCAATAAAAGAAGATGAATCTCAAAATGCTCAACAACAAGGAGGTATTCTATTACTTGAAAACAGACATTATATTACAAATTTGGAAAAAAGCTCAGAATTGGAAACCAAGATTCAGGAGCCTTGCTCACAAAAAATCTGGAACCCTTACAAAATGAGAAGACCCTCGAATAAGAAGGTAGGGAGGACAAAATCAGATTTCATTATCTGACAATGGCAACTACCCTATCTTTCAGCATTAACTATTTCACACAACTTGGCCTGCAGAAAACTTTTCTAACAAACTGAAAAAATACAATCTGAGATTCTAAGGTAACATCCTCAAAAATACTTTCTGTTGGTTGCACTTGACTATAGAATCAAATTCCTTGGATTGAGAGCTTTCCAACGATATATATCACTTATATATCAGGCAAAAAAAAATCCCTTAGTTATCAATCCCTCTGTAGATCATTCATTTAAGTTTTTGCCTTTTCACCACAGTCTGAAATTATATTTTAAATCTTTGAATTTTATTGTGCAGATCTCTTCCATGCATCTCCACCACATGTCACCTCTGGATTGTTTCCGGGGTCCTTATCCTACCACCTCAACACCACCTGGACACACCGCCAGAATGAAGCTCTTTGTTTCTTCTAAACTACTCTTCTTTTCCATCAGGCCCCACCACTTGGTCGCCATGTCACAGCTATTAACCATCGAGCAACTTTTTGCTATGACTTGGTGACAACCATTGATATCCCTTAGATCACCATTTATCTTCCTTGACTTGCCCGACCTTTACCTTGCCTGTGCGGCTCCCTCTATCACTTTCTCTTCTGATGGGCCCAACACGTGGCGCATCCTAATTTTCCTTTGGATCCATCTAGATGACCACCTCAACTACTACCTCGCCAATCACTATGTCGAAGGTGATAACCAATGGGCACTTTCACATGGTGATATAGTGATGACCATAGATCTTCCCTCAACCTGGTTGATCCTTAACGCTTGCCCGCTTCCCTTTTTCGCACATGCTTTGTCACCAAGTCGTAGGGGATATTTGGTGATCATCTTATCATTGAGACATGGTGACAACTATTCTCACCCAACAAACAGATCTTCTTAACCTACTAGGACTCTACCTTAGCTAATCTGCTCCCTTCTTTGTTGCGTGTCACAACTTGGCAACCCCTGATTCATGAGATCTACCTACGAACCACTTGTCTGTCGGGTCTATCATGCATCAACCTCTAGTTCATCACCTGATCAATCTAAGTCTGGCCTCATCCACCACATCAGGGCCACCGGACCCACTACTTGGTCGCCATGTCACACCGAATAACCATCGAACACTTTTGGGTTGCAGTATAGCGATAGCCACGAGATCAGTAGGAACCTACTCAATCTTTAGGAAGCTTGATAGATACATAGGAAAAGACATATGACTTAGGGTAAAATTAAAATTTATCAAAACTCACCCAGGCCTAGATTTAAAAGGGCCCCCCTCTTAACGATGCACAAACCCTTCTGCTTAAGTGAAAAAAGGTAACGAGCAAAGACCTTTAACAAAAGAAAGGGATATTTTGAGCCATGAACCTTGAAACAATTTTCAAATGGTTTGAAATAGACATAATGCATTCTCACTTTATTAGTAAAAAATATTACAAAGTCATGACTCATGCAAGAGAAATGATTGAACCTTGAACCAAAAAGGTTCAAGTTCAATATGAATTACAACAATGTGCAGCAAAGGTTTAATTTTTCTAAATGCTTTCATGAAAAAGCAAAAACCTGAACCCTCAGAACCACAAAATCGCAGGCAAAGGTCAAATTCTGAATTTTGATAGACTCTAATAGCTTAAAGGAAAGATTTTCAACATATTTGAAACAGTGATAACAAACTCATCAAGTTCCATTAGAAAGTGCAGAGCATAATTTTAAAATAGGCCACCAAAATCTTACCCTAACAGGCCTCTGTGTTGCAATGGAAGAGAACAACAAATGTTTAAAATAAAGACAACAATATGAGGTTCCAAAATTAGGAAACCTCCTACACTTTATCCTTATAAAAGCTTGGGCAAGTGAACCCTTTTAAAGACTATTTTCTCAGAAAAAATAGTAAATGGTTTGTAGAAAACTAGTGTAAATTCCTACAAACTTTCCTTATTGACCAGTACAACTAACTTGAATGAAAAATTGATTTGACTTTTTTAAAAAAAGGATCACAAAATGCAACAAAAACCAATAGATAAACCAGTGCCTTATCTGGGCAATAGAGTCATCTACAACAGACAACAACCTAACAAAAAAAACTAGTATATAAATCACAAGTTCTTGATCTATCAACTCTGAATCTACCTGACATATAGAGAGTCCTAATCTGCACTAGATTTCATCATCAAATCCACACCAAAAATACTGATATCAATGACTTTGTTCAAAGTATTTAATATTTTCCTCCTTAAGAAAAAGACTGAGAACAACTTCATTAGATGCCTAACAAATCATTCAAATAAGAAATCCTTGATTACTTAAGTGAAATAAACACCAGTACAGTGGCATAGAGATAATACAAATCTAAATTTAAATTCTCTGGACTGTATATTTCATTTAAGTAATCAAGGATTGCTTATTTGAATGATTTGTTAGGAATCTAATGAAGTTGTTCTGAGTCTTTTTCTTAAGGAGGAAAATATAAAATACTTTGAACAAAGTCATTGATATCAGTATTTCTGGTGTGGATTTGATGATGAAATTTGGTGCAGATTAGGACCCTGTGTATGTCATGCATATTCAAAGATGATAGATCAGGAAATTGCGATTTATATACTAGTTTTTTGTCAGGTTGCAGTCTGTGGTAGATGACTCTGTTGCCCAGATAAGGCAATGGTTTATCTGTTGGTTTTTGTTGCATTTTGTGATCCTTTTAAAAAAAAAGTCAAATCAATTTTTCATTTACGTTAGTTGTATTGGTCAGCTATGAAAGTATGAAGTAATTTACACTGGTTTTCTGCAAACCATTTATTATTTTTGTGAGAAAATAATCTTTAAAAGGGTTCACCTACCAAAACTTTTATAACCTTAAAGTGTAGCAGGTTTCCTAATTCTGGAGTCTCATATCGTTGTCTTTTATTTCAAACTTTTGTTGTTCTCTTCCATTGTAGCACAGAGGTAGTAGTTTTTACTTTTAAAGAGAAGAAACAAAAGTTTTCAAAATGGAGAACAACAAAATTGGTGACTCTACCGGGGAGTAATCTAACGATATTTGGTTTAGATTGTTGAATCAAATTGTAAGTGAGTCTAGCCAAGGTCATTTGGGGAAGAGTCTTAGAAGTTTACAATTCTGAAAGTTGTTTTTAGATTTGAAGGTATACATCCTAGAAGGTTTTGTTATTGAGAAATAAAAAAAGAATATTATGTGACTTTGTTGTGTCAAGTACCCAAAAATCTGAAGTTGTTTTAGAGTGAAGATCAGTGATTAAATTTAATTCCTCTTCAGGGAGGTGGTGACTATGTAAGAATGAACCTGAGATTTGGAGGAGTTCTTCAAATTTTGAGTCAGAAGTGAAGTGATCATCAGTAGCAAATATACCCAGGTATTTCCCATTCATGAGATAACTTTTGTTCCTTAGAAGGTGAAGCAAGTCACCAGGAAAAGGAGTATTGGTTCTAAGGTTATATACTTCTTGTTTTGAAAAAGTTTCATTCAGAAATATGGTGAGAAGTATGTCTAGTTATGAAATTAATGACTGCATATGTTTTGAAAAGAGAGTAAAACAATAAGATGTTTCAAATTTGATGGATCTAGATGTGGTTCCTATATCTCCAAATCTTTTGTCAAATCTAAAAGAAATTGATAGGGAGATTGAAATATGTCTTAAAAAGATCCAAGAGAAGTTTGAGGAAGGGTCATCATATGTTTTCTATGAAAGATTTATCGTTGCATTGAATGAGCTTTCAGCTGATGCTAGACCCCATGAGTCTATTTGGATTGAGTTATTCTTGGAGCTTGATGAGCCTGACTCAATTAATTGGTCTACAACCTTGAGAGAAGAAAGTGTTGCACATATTAAAGAATGGATAGATGAGATTGAAGTGACCAAATCTGAAAATGCACATAGTATTGAGTATAGTGATGGAGATGAATCCATGAGTGGATATATCTCTTATGATGTTGAAGATGACTCTTATTTTCAGCATGATAGTGCATATGTGTATTCAGAGAAAGAAGAAAATTGTGAGAACATATGTTTTTCAAATAATTATGAGCTCATTGAGTTTTCAGATGTGAATGATATAGATCACCTTGTTGTTAATTTCAATCCACAAAATGTTTGCAACCAAAGTTATAAAACTATGTTGCAACATATAGCAACACTTTATAATCAGCATGATAAAGGTTATGATGCAGATGAAAGTTGTTGTAGTGACAAAACAAATGTGCGTGAAGACATGAGCACTACAGATTTAATGATGCATTAGATTGGGACAATGTTTACAGCACAAAAGATGAAGCCAAGGAAAATGAAAATGAAGAGAAGGTTCACTAAGTAATAAAAAAATCTCAGAACTCTTAGCTACTGATCTTAAGAGGTATACATCCAGAAATGTCCCCAATCTCTCATACCCAATCAGTATATGTCTTGATACTGATGATGTTCTTGAAGGTGTGAGGTATGATACATATGATATTTCTTTCCCTACATTTGATTTCAATAATGGACAAGATGAAAATGCATATAAGGTTGATAAAGGTGATAATGTGGATTCATATGTTGATATGAACTTAGAATTTGATATGCATTGTGTGGATCTTGGTGTTAAAGAGAAAGGCAAATCTGAAGTGATTTTCCCAGATTTGCAATTGGTAAATGAACCATTGACAGGTGATCATGCATTTTCATGTTTGCAAAAGGCTAATATAAGGTGTGATCAACATGCTAAGTTGTAGTCATTTTATGAGGAAATGTTCCTCTCTTGTTTGCAAGCCTGTATTATGGATGAGTGTTTTCCATTTTTGCAAACTAGCAATCAACATGTGCCTGATGTTCCCAGTGATCAGATGGAGTAGGGTTACTTTTATTTTCAGCCAAGAAATAATTGTAAACAATATGATAGTTATGTGTCATCTGACGGTCAACATTTTCAAGTGGGATCTATTTTTCAAAGTGTGAGTGAATACCAGCATGTTGATTATCTTTTATGTGATGAGCTGATGAGAAGTTGCAAAGTTTGTGATCACACAAATGTAAATGAAAGTTCCAGCTTACCTTTGATTCATGGAAATGATAATCATGTGTTTGACTTGGGTAAGCATTGATTCCTAATTTGATGGCCTAGGGCCATATGTAAATAAATTCTATTGTACAGTCACTTTGCTTTCAGTTGTGTGGTTTTCAATAAGGAGCCATACTATTGGGTGGAATGAGGAACCCCTGTTTTGGAGAGTAAGGCTCATTGAAGATTTTAAAAAAAGAAGTGTCCTGTTTTTGGGTTTTGTTAGTCTGCGTTCTAGAGTTTTTGTCATATTCTTGTGTTGGTCTTGCATCCAGCCATCCCCAGTCAGAGCCACTGTTGGGACCTATAAAAATTTTGAGATTTTGAGTGGCCCATTTTAAAATTTTGCTCTACACTTTCTAATGGCACTTGATGAGTCTGTTATCACTGTTTCAAAAATGTTGAAAATCTTGCCTTTTAGCTGTTGGAGTCTGTCAAAATTCAGAATTTGACCTTTGCCTGCGAGTTTGTGGTTCTGAGGGTTTAGGGTTTTTTCTTTTTCATGAAAGCATTTATAAAAATTAAGCCTTTGTAGTGCATTATTGTAATTCATATTGAACTTGAACCCTTGAACCTTTTTGGTTCAAGGTTCAATCGTTTCTCTTGCATGAGTTGTGACTTTGTAATATTTTTTACTAAGCAAGTGAGAATGTGTTATGTCTGTTTTGAACCATTTGCAAATTGGTTCAAGGTTCAAGGTTCAAAATTTCCCTTTTCTTTTGATTAAAGTCTTTGCTAATCATTTTCCCACTTAAGTGGAAGGGTCTATGTGTCATCCAAAGGGGGCCCTTTTAAGTCTAGGCCTGGGCGGGTTCTGATAAATTTTAATTTTACCTAAGTCTTATGTCTCTTCCTATGTATCTGTCGGGCTTCCTAAAGATCGAGTAGGTTCCTATTGATCTCGCGCCTGTTGCTATACTACAACCCAAAAGTGCTCAATGGTTATTCAATGTGACATGGCAACTAAGTGGTGGGACACATGAGAAAGGTGTAGAGCACAAAAAGTCCAAGAAAATTGGAAGTCAGGTTTTCAGACTATCCTAGTGACTTAATGGAAAGGGCTAAGGTGAACCTTTTATCCCACATTGGCCGTAGGGAGGAGCATTTTAGTATTTATGTGCAAGGCTGCATATATCCTAAGTGTCAAAGCTTACGGGCTTTTGGCAAGCAACAACTCAGAAGTGATGTGCCCCCTGTGCGCATCTCAAATCATCCAAAATTTTGTAGTAAAAGGGCAAGTTAAACAGCAAGCAAGTTGAATGCAGATCCATGACCATCGCTATATTGCCATGCAAAGGTGATCAAGTGTAAATGGTCATGACTTGGTGACTGATAAGGTGGTAGACAAGTGGCGGACATGTGGTGACATCATGGCATAGGATGTAGTTTCTCAGAGAGGCTAAGGGTCGAGAAAATCAAGAAAGATCAATGGTGATCAAGATGGATCCAAGGGTTGTCGCTATGTCATGACATAAAATTGCTCACTAGATATCTCTTGTGACTTGGCGACAAGCCACTAGCGGTGAACCGTGGCTAATAGTTAATGCAAGTAGTTAAGGTAGGCAGTTCATCCTGGCAGTTAGTGGAGGTCATGCTAAGGTGTCTGAGTTGAGAGCCCGAAATGAATACCCCCAAAATAGGTGGTGCCTAGTTGTGAACTCCGAAGTGAAATCAAAGGGTGCCAGATGGCAGATAGGTGGCATATCATCAAGGTTTATATCAAGTAGACCATGGCTTCAATGGATCATTGAAGGCACTCACTAGAGGCATCTATTTCATCGACATGAAAGGTGTCGATGAAACTAGGGTTTCAATAAGACATGAAAATGGTTGGCCGAAGAGTAAGTTTAGCCGAAAGAATGATGTCGAACAAACCAAAGCAAGTGATGGGTTTGGTGGCACTGACGTGGCAGATGAGGCCGCGCTCAAATGGATCAGGTGATGAACCAGAGGTTGATGTGTGGTAGACCTGATAGATAGGTGGTTCCCACATAGATCTCAGAATGAATCAGGCAGTGTCAAGTGGTGACATGCAGCAAGGAGTGGAGCAAATTAGCTATGGTAGAGTCCTAGTAGGTTAAAAATATCTAATGGTCGGGCGAGATGATCCAACAATTGTCGCCATGTCGCAATGGGAAGATGATCACCAAATATCCCCTATGACTTAAAGACAAAGAATGTTGAGAAAAGGAAAGCGGTCAGACATTAAGGATCAAGTAGGTTGAGGGAGGATCTATGGCTGTTGCTATACTGGCATGTGAAAGTGCCTATTTCTTATCACCTGTGACATAGCGAGGTGGCAGTTGAGGTGGTCATCTAGATGGATCCAAAGGAAAATCAGGATGTGCCACATGTTGGGCCCGTTAGAAGAGAAAGTGATGGAGGAAGCCTCTCAAGCGAGGCAATGGCTGGGAAATTCAAGGCAGATCAACGACTATCACAAATTTGCAACAAAAAGTTGATCAATGGCTAATAGCCATGACTTGGCGACTAAGCGGTGGGGCTTGATGGAAAAGAAGAGCAACTCGGAAGAAACAAAGAGCTTCATTCTGATGATGGGTTGAGGCGGTGCTGAGGTGGTAGGATAAGGACCCCGGAGACAATCCAAAGGTGCCATGCAGTGGAGATGCATGGTAGAGATCTGTGCAGTAAAATTCAAAGATTTAAAATATAATTTCAGACTGTGGTGAAAAGGAAAAAACTTAAATGACTAACCTACAGAGGGATTCATGACTAAGGGACTTTTTTTTTGCCTGATATATAAGTGCTATATATCATTGGAAAGCTCTCAATCCAAGGAATCTGATTCTATAGTCAAGTGTAACCAACAAATAGTATTTTTGAGGATATTACCTTAGAATATCAGATTGGATTTCTTCAGTTTGTCAGAAAAGTTTTTTGCAGGCCAAGTTGTGCGAAATAGTTAATGTTGAAAGATAGGGTAGTTGCCATTGTTAGATAATGAAATCTAATTTTGTCCTCCCTCCCTTCTTATTTGAGGGTCTTCTCATTTTTTAAGGGTTCCATATTTTTTGTGAGCAAGGCTTTTGAGTCTTGGTTTCCAATTCTGAGCTTTTTTCCAAATTTGTAATACAATGTCCCTTTTCAAGTAATAGAGTATCTTCTTGTTGTAGATGTTTTCTGTTGTAGGTTGCATATATGTAAGGCATATATACAGTTTATTAGATTGTCTCTAGGCCTTCTCTTATTTTCAATGAATCCAGTCTTCAAGGGAGTTTGGGTTTTTCCTCTCAAAGTGGGAGTGTAATGAGTGTTCCTAGGTACTCTTGAAGGGAGAGTTTAAACTCTATGAATAATCATTTTGGATTCAAGATAATGTCTGGACATGTATGATCCTCTATTTGAGTTTAGATTGTATTAATGTTAGACATTAATACAGGGATATCTTTCTTAATAAATTGGATTTGCAATAGAAGTTTTCATTTGCAGATTGATATATGACTCCATGCCCTTGGATAAGGCGCTAGTCCTACAGATTCTAAGGATTCTTAGAGATTTTAAAATCAAATATCCTTTTACTTTTATGTTTGTAGGTTTAGTTTGTTCCACCTATCTCATGCTCCAATCTTGTTAAGACATCAATGTACATTTAACCCATCTACAGTAACCTCCTTGTTGTTGAGCCTTTTGAGATTCATCTGATTTTATTGATGTCATATGTCTGTTACTGGTTGTTATTTGTGCAGCAAAGGGTGTCCCCCTAGGTCTAGCAGAACCTAAAGTGTAGGAGGATCATTAGGATCCTATATTATATTGTCCAAGCCCTGAATCTTTTCATTGATTGAGATTGGCACATTCATAGATAGATTGCAGGTGAACATGGGTTTCTCTTGAAGTAATGTCAGATGCAATTTTGTTGTTCTCCATTTTGAAAACTTATGTATCTTCTCTTTAAGAGTGAAAACTACTGCCTTTGTGTTGTAATGGAAGAGAACAACAAAAGTTTGAAATAAAGACAACAATATGAGGTTCCAAAATTAGGAAACCTCCTACACTTTAAGCTTATAAAAGCTTGTGTAGGTGAACCCTTTTAAAGACTATTTTCTCACAAAAATAGTAAATGGTTTGCTAAAAACCAGTGTAAATTCCTGCAAACTTTCCTTACTAACCAGTACAACTAACGTAAATGAAAAATTGATTTGACTTTTTTTTAAAAGGATCACAAAATGCAACAAAAACCAATAGATAAACCAGTGCCTTGTCCAGGCAATAGAGTCATCTACAACAGATTGCAACCTGACAAAAGAAACTAGTATACAAATCACAAGTTCCTAATCTATCAACTCTGAATATGCCTAACACACAGAGTCTTAATCTACACCAGATTTCATTTGAGAGGGTTAATTTTTGCCAATTTTTTTTCTCAAAATGAAAAACCCAATTTCCCTTACAATCGATCTATTAAATAGCCAATTTCAATCAATGAAAAGATTTAGGGCTTGGACAACATAACATAGGATCCTAATGATCCTCCTACACTCAGGTTCTGCTAGAACTAAGGGGGACACCCTTTGATACACAAAATACAATTAGTCATAGACATATGGCATCAATAAAAGTAGACGAATCTCCAAAGGCTCAACAACAAGGATGTTACTGCAAATGGGCTAAATCTACATTGACATCTCAACAAGATTGGAGCATGAGATAGGTGGAACAAACTAAACCTATAAACATAAAAGTAAAAGGATATTTGATTTTAAAATCTCTAAGAATCCCCAGAATCTAGAGGACCAGTGCCTTATCCAAGGGTATGGAGTCATACATTAATCTACAAATGAAAACTTATATTGCAAGTCCAATTTATTAAGGAAGATATCCCTATATTAATATCTACCATTAATACATTCTAAACTCAAATAGAGGATCATTCATATCCAAACATTATCCTGAATCCAAAATGATCATTCATAGAGTTTAAACTCTTCCTTGATGAGTACCTAGGAACACTCATTACACTCCCACTTTGAGAGGACAAACCCAAACTCCCTTGAAGACTGGATTCATTGAAAAGAAGAGAAGGCCTAGAGACAATCCAATAAACTATATATATGCCTTACATATATCTGACCTACAATAGAAAACATCTACAACAAGAAGATACTCTATTACTTAAAAAGGGACATTGTATTACAAATTTGGAAAAAGCTCAAAATTGGAAACCAAGATTCAGGAGCCTTGCTCACAAAAAATATGTAACCCTTACAAAATGAGAAGACCCTCAAATAATAAGGTAGGGAGGAAAAAATCAGATTTCAATCTCTGACAATGGCAACTAGCCTATCTTGTAGCATTAATTGTTTCACACAACTTGGCCTGCATAAAACCTTTCTAACAAAATGAAAAAATCCAATCTGAGATCCTGAGGTAATTGTAGACGTCTAAAATTGGTCAACGCTTGTGGGGTCATGCTTTAACATTTACGCATTGCCTTATTTTAGGGTTCTTGTGTCACATTAACATTTCTTCTATGTTGCACACTTGGTCTTTATCATTTGTGAGCATCAAGTCCTTCTTCTGCATTCCTCATTTTTCTCACTTTCGAATTAGGTCTTGCCGATAGTAATCTTTAGTCATGATTTTGGTCAATCTCATCCTGTTGCATCATGGTGCATGCTCATTTATCATCATTTTGGGCATCATCAATCCTAATCGATGATAGAATTAGGGTTTTTTCCTCTTTTCAATCTCGTCATTTTGCAATCGATTCGTCGTCGATCCTTGTCCTTGTCAGCCTTCTCATTTTGCGATCGATTCATCATCGATCCTTGTCCTTGTCAATCTGGTCATTTTGCGATCGATTCGTCATTGATCCTTGTCCTTGTCAATCTTGTCATTTTGTGATCAATTCGTCATCAATCCTTATCTTTTTTAATCATGTCAATTTGGATCGATTAGTCATTGTTCCTCGTCAATTGGCGCCTATCAATTTGATTTCCTTGTCAATCTTGGTCAATTTGTCATTGATTTTCGTCAACCAATCTCAATCATTTATCAACATTGGTCCTTTGTCAATTAGAATCATGATCGAACCTACATTAATTTCTTGTTGTCTTGACCTAATTCCTTGTCCTCTTATTTCTAGGGTTTTATGATTTGTTCATTTAATCCTTTTCTTCTTCTTTGTGGGTTAAATAAATCTATTTATTTAGTCCTAGGTCTCTTTCATGAATTAATTAATGGATGAAAACCTATTAAATAATTCACCTACTTTCTATTTCTCCTATTTTCTTTAATTTTTCTAAATATTTCCCCTAATTTCATTCCCTCATTTTCCCCTATGTTTATGCTTCCATTTGTTGCAATCATGGAGGCTATTTTCTCTCTTCCCTTTTGTCATGGGAATGACATTTCAATCTTGTCATAATTTGTCATAATTTGTCATTCTCGATTTGAATTTCCTTTCAAATCTCTTCATGCTAATCTTGTCCTCTCTCTAATTTGTCTATAAATTGGATGATTTTCTTGAATGAAAAAAAGAGAGATCAATCACATTTTCGAGTAACCTTATGCTACGAATTTCATCTCTCAACAACTTGCTTTCCACTTGCATTTTGCACTTGTAGGTGAGATCCACAGCAAATTTGAAGGTGAAAGAAGAACAATGGAGGAACAATGAAGGAGATACATGCTTTGGTTTGCATTTTATTTTAGTATTTCATCTTCATGCCTTTATTGAATGTATTAGGATTTCTTATCATTGCAATCTAGTTTTTGTGGTTGAGCGAGTTTAATATTGCTTTGATGCATTCCATTTTCCTAGTTATAGTAACAACCCCAAAAATACTTGTCGTGGGTTACACTTGACTATAGAATTAGATTCTTCAGATCAAGATCTTTCCAATGATATATAACACTTATATATCAGGCAAAAAAAAAATCCCTTACTCATGAATCCCTCTACAGGTCGGTCATTTAAGTTTCTACCTTTTCACCACAGTCTGAAATTATATTTTAAATCTTTGAATCTTACTGCACAGATCTCTACCATGCATCTCTAGGATTTGGCACCTCTGGATTATTTTTGGTGTCTTTATCTTGCCACCTTAGCACTGCCTTGACTCACTACTGGAATGAAGCTCTTTGTTTCTTCCTTGTCGCTCTTCTTTTCCATCGGGTCCCACCACTTGGTCACCAAGTCGTAGCTGTTAGCCATCGAGCAAATTTTTGTTGTGACTTGGCAACAACCATTGATCTCCCTTGGATCACCATTGATCTACCTTGATTTGCCTAATCTTTACCTCGCCTAAGCGGCTCCCTCTATCACTTTCTTTTCTGATGGGCCTGACACATGGTAAATCCTGATTTGCCTTTGAATCCATCTAGATGGCCACCTGGTCATGCCACTAGACTTGGGCCCACCCTAATTCTTCTTCTACTCCCTAATATGTGGCACAACCTGATTCGTACTAATCCTACCTAGTCAGTCACTATGTCATGGGTGATAACCAATGGACACTTTCACATGGCAGTATAGCGATGACCTTAAATCTTCCCTCAACTTGCTCTATCCTTAATGCTTGGGCCGCTTTCCATTTTTGCATGTGCTTAGTTTCCAAGTCACGATGATAACTTGATGTGCATCTTTTCATCGCAGTATAGCAACCACCATCAGATCTTTTATGTGTCAACCTCTGGCTCGCCACCTAATCCATCTGAGCACAACCTCATCTGCCATATCGGTGCAACCAAACCCACTACTTCCTTTGGTTTGTTCGGCATCATTCTTTCAGCCAAACTTCCTCTTCGGCTAGCTATTTTCTTATTTTATTGAAGCCCTAGTTTCATAGACAACTTTCATGTCGATGAAACTGATGCCTTTGGTGAGTCCATTTAGAGGTCCATTGAAGCCAAGGTCTGCTTGATGTTCATTTTGATGACACACCACCTATCTACCACGTGGCACCCTTTGATTGGCTCTAGGGTTCACAACTGGGCACCACTTGTTGTGAGCGTATTCACTCTAGGCTCTCCACTCTGACACCTTAGCAAGACCTCCACTAACTGCGAGAATGAACCACATGCCTTATCTGCTTGCATTAACTTCTGGCCATGGTTCACCACTAGTGTTTTGTTGCCAAGTCACAAGTGATATCTGGCAAGCATTTTTTACATCGTGACATAGCGACAGCCCTTGGATTCATCTTGATCACCATTGATCTTTCTTAATCTGCTCAACCCTTAGCCCCTCTAAGCAGCCACATCTTATGCCATAGTGTCACCATGTGTTCGACACTTGTCTGCCACCTCATCAGTTGCCAAGTCATAGCCATTAATAGTCAATCACCTTTGCATGGTGGTATAGTGATGGTCATGGATCTGCATTCAACTTACTCATTGTTTAACTTGCCCTTGCCCTTTTGCTGCAAACTTTTGGGAGCTTTGAGATGTGCATAGGGGGCCCACCGCTTCTAAGCTGCCACTTGCCAAAATCCCGTAAGCTTTGACACTTAGGATATATGCTACCTTGGACATAAATACTGAAATGCTCCTCCCTGCGGCCAATGTGGGATAAAAGGTTCACCTTAGCCCTTTCCATCGGGTCATCAGAATATTCTGAAAACCTGACTTTTGATGGCTGATGATGACTTTCTATGCTCTGCACCTTTCTCACGGGTCCCACCACTTAGTCCCCATGTTGTGGTGAATAACCATCGAGCACTTTTGGGTTGTCGTATAGTGATAGCCACGAGATCAACAAGAACCTGCTCGATCTTAAGGAATCTCGATAGATACATAGGAAAAGACATAAGACTTATGCAAAATTAAAATTTATCCGAACTCGCCCAGGCCTAGACTTAAAAGGGGCCCCCTCTTGATGAGGCACAGACCCTTCCGCTTAAGTGAAAAAAGGTAACGAGCAAAGACCTTTAACAAAAGAAAGGGACATTTTGAACCATGAACCTTGAACCAATTTGCAAATAGTTCAAAATAGACATAACACATTCTCACTGGCTTAGTAAAAAATATTACAAAGTCACGACTCACGCAAGACAAATGATTGAACCTTGAACCTTGAACCAAAAAGGTTCAAGGGTTCAAGTTCAATATGAATACAATAATGTGCTACAAAGGTTTAATTTTTCTAAATGCTTTCATGAAAAAGAAAAAACCCTAAACCCTCAGAACCACAAACTCATAGGCAAAGGTCAAATTCTAAATTTCGACAGACTCCAACAGCTAAAAGGCGAGATTTTCAACATTTTTGAAATAGTGATAACAAACTCATCAAGTGCCATTAGAAAGTGCAGAGCAAAATTTTAAAATGGGCCACTCAAAATCTCAAAATTTTTATAGGTCCTAACAGTGGCTCAGACTGGGGATAGTTGGATGCAAGACCAACACAAGAATCTGGCAAAAACTCTGGAACGTAGACCAACAAAACCCAAAAATAGGACACTTCTTTTAAAATCTTCAATGAGCGTTACTCTCCAAAAGAGGGGTTCCTTATTCCACCCAACATCAAGGCTCCTTATTGAAAACCACACAACTAAAAGCAAAGTGATTGTACAATAGAACTTATTTACATATGGCCCCAAGCCATCAAAATTGGAATCAATGCTTGCCCCTGTCAAACACGTGATTCTCATTTCAATGAATCAAGGGTAAGTTGGAAGTTCAATTTACACTTGCCTGATCACAAACTCTGCAACTTCTCATCAGCTCATCAAATAAAAGATAATCAACATGCTAGTAATCATTCGATCTTTGAAAAATAGATCCCACTTGAAAATGCTGACCGTCATATGACACATAACTGTCATATTGTTTACAATTATTTCCAAGCTGAAAAGAAAAGTAACCCTGCTCCATCTGATCACTGGGAACATCAGGCACATGTTGATTGCTAGTTTGCAAAAAATGGAAAACACTCATCCATAATACAAGCTTGCAAACTAGAGAGGAACATTTCCTCATAAAATGACTACAACTTAGCATGTTGATCACAACTTATATCAACCTTTTGCAAACATGAAAATGCATGATCACCTATCAATAGTTCATTTACTAATTGCAACTCCAAGAAAATCACTTCAGATTTCCCTTTCTCTTTAACACCAAGATCCACACAATGCATATCAAATTCTAGGTTCATATCAACATATGAATCCACATTATCACATTTATCAACCTTATCTGCATTTTCATCTTGTCCATTATTCAAATCAAATGTAGGGAAAGAAATATCATATGTATCATACCTTACACCTTCAAGAACATCATCAGTATCAAAACATATATTGATTGGGTATGAGATATTGGGGACATTTTTGGATGTATACCTCTTAAGATTAGCAGCTAAGAGTTCTGAGATTTGTTCATTACTTAGTGAACCTTCTCCTTCATTTTCATTTTCCCTGGCTTCATCTTTTGTGCTCTAAACATTGTCCCAATCTGATGCATGTGTAAAGTGGAAAAATCGAACCCTAGTTGTTCTCCCCTCCCCAACTCTAAGGAGAGAGAAGGGGGAGTCACTAGGGTTGATGGTTTTCACTTAGGAGAGACTTTACATTCAAAAGAGGGGTTGAAACCCACAAGATCCAATCCCACACAATGCAAGATTGGATTGTATATGAGTTTCAAGGGTTAAGACATCAAGGATACCCTCTTTTGTAAAGAATGTAGATAGAAAGATTGAACTAGGAATGCATGTAAAGTAGGAAAGATTCGCTTATAAATAGAGATAGGGATATGGGATGAAGCTGCGAACCTGGAATTAGTAGTAAAATGTTGAGACGGTGCTGTTCTGCAAATTTGAGCGAAAGTTGACGGGACGATGGCGCCCGGCGTGCACACGGTCCTCTGAAAAATCTGCGAAATGAAGGGGGATCTGTTCGTCTCTGCACAAGGATTCCAGATCTTCAATTACAGCCGTGTACTTGCCACCTACACACAGAAAAGAGAGGACGATTGGGGGGTTAGGGATGAGGGGTTTGCCTTTAGGTCAAACCCCGATTTTGGAATTAACCAAGAAATGAGAATGCTGTAAATGTAAATGTTTGTAATGTAAACAAGTACTGATACCTTGTTGTAAGAATGTTTGTATTCTTACATGCGAAGGTGTAATGTATGTAGTATGTTGTATGTTGTATGTGATCTCCTCTTCAATGGTTGAATCCTTGTCTTGAATGCAACACTTAGCCTTGAATGGAGACTTAGATTGCTCAATTGCTTGAAGGAATGCTTGAATGCTTGAATGCTTGAATGCTTGAATGCTTGAATATCGTTTCCACCTTTTTTCCATCTACCAAAATGGGAGAGGAAATGTAGTTTATATACTTGTCAATTAGGGTTGATAGACTGATTTTCTCGACCTTAGGCCGACCAGGAAACATTATTTTCCAATTTGCAAACTTAAAGACCCGATGCCCACAAGAGACTGGGCCCAAAATAGGGCCAGGGACCAGGGCGCTGGGTGCCACGGTCCTGGGGGACCAGGGCGCTGGGCGCCATGGTCCCACCTCCCGGGACAGCAGGGTGCAAGGAGGGATCAGGCCAGGGTGCGGAAAAATGCAGTTTTTGATGTTGTAAATAGGTTTCGGGGTCTCCATTCAGGTTCAACGTTGCGCCGCCATCATGAAGACCCAAATGCAGTCGAAATTGCAAGTGTCACAATTTTAGGACGCTACATTTAGCCCCCACTTTAGCGGGAGTATAGGCGTACGCTCATACTTCTGGTAAAGTACAAGGAAACAACATTGAAAGACTTTCACCACGTCAAGGAGGCAAGATACACCAAGCCCCCAGTGGACTAAGGATCTTACGAGTTCGATTGACAAAGTAAAAGGGAAGATCACGAGGGAGAACCATGACTGTCAGTAGTAAGGTTCCCTCACTATGAGTCATGCAAGAAAGATATCAAAAATTTTCAAGGCAAAGCTAAATTTGTCAAGAAATTTTCAAGTATCTTGAAAAGATATGAACGGGATGTATGCCCCCCTACGTTAAAGCGATCGCACATGCCTCACTGGGGGTGATTGCTTTAAGGTAGTGATACATATAAGAAATGAGAAAGGAGCACATTATCACAAGGATTTAGCCCCCAAGTGTGAGATAAGTCCACGGATAATAGACACAAAACACAAAGCACAAGGTGACTTCGCTTTCCTTGGGGTCAGTATGCTGTATGATAATTCATGTATATCATATGTATGTATGCATAATTGTTCTTCATTCCCCAATCAAGGAAGGTCACCTAGAAGAACAGAACACATGTGTCTTTTGAGTCGACATGAGAGAGACAAAAAGAGATCTCAATGTTTTGCATCGTCCTCAAGTAGACAACACTAAGGACAAAAAATAGAAGAATGAGAATAACACATAGAAGAGGTAACAAAAGAGAGGAGGAGAGAGTTTGCTATGCTAATGAACTATTCTAGCACGTCATCTACCCCCTGATCTTGCTGATCAATATTTCGGGAAGGTAGGAAACATGCTAGAGGAGGAACATCCAACATAGCAGATGGAGCTATCAAAAGATCCAAACAAGGGCTATGTTCATATCCCAAGCCATGTTGTTCTTGTCTAGGAGCTAGGATAAGTGCTTTAGAAAATTCGTTAGATAGATGGTTATCAACATCAACATATTCATATTCACTATCAGAATGAATAGGAGTAACATTTTCATCATGAATAACATTTTCATCTATATCATCATCAAGATTTATAAAAATAGGATCTTTAACTCGCACAGGATCAAGACCATCATGCATCTTATGTTCAGGAGATTTCAGCTCAATCATTGGTTGAGGAGAAAATGGAATAATATTGGCTGAAGGTGTTTTTGGGGGTTGCAAAGTTTGAGCTCTAAGACGACGCTTTCATCGGCGTTCACGTGCAGAACGATTTCGTCTAGTCTTAGTAGGGAGTTGAGAAGATTGAGGAGAAAGAATTTTCTCATCCTTATCACTTGGGTGTTTAGGTTGTGGTCTCTTAGGTTGAACAATAGGAGAAGAGGAAGGTCTCTTCTCTCCATAAGAGGAAGGAGGAGGAACTGCTCCATATAAGAGAGGAATATTCGGTTTAGGAAGGAGACCAAGTCCATCATGACGAGGAGAGATAGGTCTACTTTTAGAGAGTTTATTAATCATAGGCATAGTCACATTCATAGGGATGGGTTGGGAATCTTCTTGAGGAAAGACATTAGTTTTATCTTTCAAAGGAAGAACTTCCTTCTCAAGAACGATAGGAATGTCAAGTTTGGGTGTTCTAGGTTCACTTAGAGATAGGATCATATCTTTTTTCCACTTTTGATAAGATTTGAAAAGATGATCACTTCATGGAGGAAGAGATTGGAATTGTTTAGGCCAAAAGTAATCAATAGGAATGCTAGAAGTTCTTTCAGCTGGTTTAAAGAGACTATGATTGATAGTAACAACTTCACCATTATGGGGAAATTTCAAACACTTATGAATAGGAGAAGCAATAGCTTTCATGGAAGATAGCCAAGGATAGCCTAGCTTCACACGAAATTGTTTGGATGATGGAATAATAGCAAAGTACACATCAAGGGATTTGTTATGGACCTCAATAGGTAATGTAATAGAACCAATTGCAGGAGAAGAAAATGCATCAAATAATTTCACAACCACTTTTGTTTCATCATAGATCACTTGATTCAATTGCAAAGTAAAAAGAAATTCTTTAGTAATGATATTAACCATACAAGAAGGATCAATAAGCACTCCATGACAAGGTGTATTCTTGACTTTTGCAACTATATATAAAGGACCATCAGGTGCCTTGATAGTTTCACTAGAATCAAATGTGATGGAAGGTTCTTTAGGGATTCTCTGCTGCTCTACAAAGTTAATCACATTCGGAGTCATAGACACAAGCTCATCAGGTGAGACAGAGGAATCAATAGTATCAATCGCATTAGAGGTATGAGAAGGTAATGGATCAGTAAAAATATGAAGATTTTGGTTAGGAGGAGCTACAGATGTATTGCCTTTATCATTCACTCTAGAAACAGAAATAGTATTATTATCAATCAAATCTTGAATTTTACCCTTTAAAGAAAAACATTTTTTAGTATCATGCCCAGGATGACGATGAAATTGACAAAAAGATTTGTTATCAAAATAGGGTGAATTAATCTTTGTAGGATCTATTTGCCTTATAGGAGGAAGAGTAAGCACATCTTGTTCCAATAACTTATTCATAATACTATGCAATGATTCATTCAAAGGAGTAAACTTCCTTTCTTTCTTAAAAAACTTAGAAATAGGAGGCACACCTGATGCTGCATTCACATTGTTATTGATGATGTTTTCATTGAATTTAATAGACTCTCTATTCGGTTTAAACTTCCCAAATGGTTGTTGACTACTATCACCCTTATCACTCGGAGCCATAGGATTTGCTTGATCCATTTGACTCACAGTCAGTTGATAATTGTGAAGAGTTGCGCACAACTATTGGAAAGAAGAAAACTCAGAAAACAGGAGTTTTTCTCTAATATCTTTTTGTAAATTAGAAATAAAGATTATTTGAATATCATTGTCAGGTACTGGAAAGGAAATTTGAGCATACAAATGCTTATATCTACCAATGAAATCCGCCACTTTTTCTTTAACACCTTGTTTACAATGCATTAAATCAATCAAAGTAACTTTAGGACTTATATTGTTTTGAAATTGTTGAATAAAAGCATTTGCAAGTTGTTCGAAAGAAGTAATAGAATAAGAAGGCAACGAGCAATACCATTGTAGGGCTTTATCTCTTAATGTTCTAGTAAATAGTTTTGCAAGCAACCTTTGGTCATAAGCAAAATCAGTACATATTGTTTGAAAGGTCTTAACATGTGTTAGAGGATCACCCTTACCATTATAAAGCTCCAAATGCAGAATTTCAACATGTTTAGGGGGAATAGCCTGAACAATGTCAAGAGAAAGTGGGCTCACGACATCAAATGTGGGCACACTAAACTTAGATTGATTCATAGAGGCAATTTGTTGCTGTAAAGAAGAGACAGTTTGTGCAAGATTGTTAATGGTCGCTTCAGTCGAAGAGTTCATATTAGATGTGTTAGATTGTGATGGATGTGTTATGTTATTGAAAGAAGGTAGAGAGTAAGGTGGTGGGACACTATGATAATTAGTCATAGGAGATGATTGGAGAGGAGGAACACTACAAGGAGGAATGGAATTGCCCCCTTGTGTCATGTTCATTTGCGGAGATATAATAGGGACACTCATTGAAGGAATGAATGAAGAAGTCGGATTGAATGAAGGAAGAGGATTGATTGAAGAAGAGGGATTTCCCCCATGACTGGTGATCATAGGAGGAATGTCTTGTATTGAAGTAGTCATTATGTTTGATGTAAAAGTAGGTATACTAGCAATAGAAGTTGTCAAAGGAATAGAATGATTAACTTGAGTAGGAGGTTGTGTATAACCTAAGGTTTCGGCACAACTCTTCATAGGCATCACATTCGAATCCACAATGTGTGCAATACCACGCAAAATATCAATTCCATTCTTATCATTTTGAACCATACGTTTTAGACCCTCAATTAATGAAAGAGCTTGACTATCGGGGTATTCTTGAGACATCCATTGTTGAAAATCAACAAATTGGTTATCCAATTTTGAAAGTTGTTCTACAGAAACCTCATGTAGAGCTTCTTCATAATTAAGAGGATTAGAGGAATTACCCATGTCCTCGTTATAAAGGCCATTCAAATTAGGTTCCATCTCCTCGGTAATTACACCTTGGAAAGACTTAATTCTAAGGCTTCGTCTAATGGGAATAGTGTAAGTAGGACTTATTGTTGTAAAACTCATGCACTAGATAGAGAGAGAGATTTTGAATTTTAGAGGTAGTAAATTTCAATAAAATCAGCCAATCTCCTAAATTTAAGCTGTTAAATGCAATTAGGACAATCTCCCGAAATTTCGGAAAAAATGTCCGGGACTGTGGCGAACGGAGTGCACACGGTCCTCGCAACTTTTTTCAAAATTTTCAGGGATGAAAGTTATGATGATTTTAAAGCTAATCTGAAAAAATTGAGTGATTTTACGATCTGTAGATAGGCCAAATTAAAGTTGCAATCTCAAAATTGAACCCTACCAAGATTGTTGAAAAATGTAAAATTTGAATTTTGAAAAAGAGGGGGAAACTGAAATTTTGAATTTTATGATTTTAGAGGGAATGCTGAAAGCAATGCAAGTTTTGAAATTTAAAAGTTGACTCGATTTCATGCAAAATTTGAATTTGAAAGTGGAAATCAAAGTTGTTGCAATTAAACACTTAATTTCAAAAGTCACAAATTGTAAAAAATTTGAATAAAACACTGAAATTTCGAATGAATTCCAACACACTTTTCAGATTTAGTACAGTAAGGAACACAATTTTGATACAAATTTCAATTTCAACAGTTTTTGAATGATTAGAAGCCTCAATCCAAGCAATCACTAGACCAACTTTAACTTTAATTTTGAAGGTGTTAAAATTGATAAAATCAGCCAAAATTCTGGATTTTAGCAGAAAAATACAGTAAGATCTAGCTCCCGAAATTTCAGAAAAAATGTCGGGGACGATGGCGCTCGGGGTGCACACGGTCCTCGCAACTTTTTTCCAAATTTTCAGGGATGAAAGATATTGTGATTTTATTGCGAAATCCAAAGTTACAGCCGATTTGGAGGTGTTTTGATTAGTGAAATTATCAGTCAAAGGTTGAATCAAGAAGGTCTTAAAAATTAGGGTTTTGACATTTAACCACTTAATTTTCAGAATTAAAGCACAAATATGAATTGACAATTTGCAATAGAAGGGTAGATCTGAAACAAGCATTAACAATTAAACATTTCACAAGTTCAATTACTAAAAAAAAAAATTTAGGGTTTTTATGCAATCAACCTCTAAAATTTGCAAAAGATCAAAAATGGAAATGTAATTAGGGAAGCAAATTTTCAGATCTAACCATGAATAATCAGAATGGGGATGTTCACATCGGGTTCACCAAAATGTAAAGCGGAAAAATCGAACCCTAGTTGTTCTCCCCTCCCCAACTCCAAGGAGAGAGAAGGGGGAGTCACTAGGGTTGATGGTTTTCACTTAGGAGAGACTTTACATTCAAAAGAGGGGTTGAAACCCACAAGATCCAATCCCATGCAATGCAAGATTGGATTCTATATGAGTTTCAAGGGTTAAGACATCAAGGATACCCTCTTTTGTAAAGAATGTAGATAGAAAGATTGAACTAGGAATGCATGTAAAGTAGGAAAGATTCGCTTATAAACAGAGATAGGGATATGGGATGAAGCTGCGGACCTGGAATTAGTAGTAAAATGTTGAGATGGTTCTGTTCTGCAAATTTGAGTGAAAGTTGACGGGACGATGGCGCCCGGCGTGCACACGGTCCTCTGAAAAATCTGCGAAATGAAGGGGGATCTGTTCGTCTCTGCACAAGGATTCCAGATCTTCAATTACAGCTGTGTACTTTCCACCTACACATAGAAAAGAGAGGATGATTGGGGGGTTAGGGATGAGGGGTTTGCCTTTAGGTCAAACCCCGGTTTTGGAATTAACCAAGAAATGAGAATGTTGTAAATGTAAATGTTTGTAATGTAAACAAGTACTGATACCTTGTTGTAAGAATGTTTGTATTCTTACATGGGAAGGTGTAATGTATGTAGTATGTTGTATGTTGTATGTGATCTCCTCTTCAATGGTTGAATCCTTGTCTTGAATGCAACACTTAGTCTTGAATGGAGATTTAGAATTCTCAATTGCTTGAAGGAATGCTTGAATGCTTGAATGCTTGAATGCTTGAATATCGTTTCCACCTTTTTTCCATCTAGCAAAATGGGAGAGGAAATGTAGTTTATATACTTGTCAATTAGGGTTGATAGACTGATTTTCCTGACCTTAGGCCGACCATGAAACATTATTTTCCAATTTGCAAACTTAAAGACCCAATGCCCACAAGAGATCGGGCCCAAAATAGGGCCAGGGACCAGGGCACTGGGCGCCATGGTCCTGGGAGACCAGGGTGCTGGGCGCCCTAGTCCAGAAGGACCAGGGCGCTGGGCACCATGGTCCCACCTCCCGGGATAGCAGCGTGCAAGGAGGGATCAGGCCAGGGTGCGAAAAAATGCAGTTTTTGATGTTGTAAATAGGTTTCGGGGTCTCCATTCAGGTTCAACGTTGCGCCGCCATCGTGAAGACCCAAATGCAGTCGAAATTGCAAGTGTCACAATTTTAGGATGCTACAGCATGTATTAAATCTGCACTGCTCATGTCTTCACACACATTTGTTTTGTCACTACAGCAACTTGCATCTGCATCATAACCTTTATCATGATGATCATAAAGTGTTGCTATATGTTGCAACATAGTTTCATAACTTTGGTTGCAAACACTTTGTGGATTAAAATTAACAACAAAGGGATCTATACCATTCAGATCTAAAACTTCAACAGGTTCATTATTATTTGTAAAACTTATGTTCTCACAATTTTCTTCTTGCTCTAAATACACATCTGCACTTTCATGCTAAGAATAAGAGTCATCTTCAGCATCATAAGAGATATATCCACTCATGGATTCATCTCCATCACTGTACTCAATACTATGTGCATTTTTAGAATTTCTCACTTCACTCTCATCTATCCATTCTTTAATATGTGCAACACTTTCTTCTCTCAAGGTTGTAGACCAATTAATTGAGTCGGGCTCATCAATCTCTAAGAATAACTCAATCCAAATAGACTCATGGAGTCTAGCATCAACTGAAAGCTCATTCAATGTAGCTATAAATCTTTCATAGAAAACATATGATGACTCTTCCTCTTTTCTTTTCCCTACTTTCTTTCTTAAAAACAAGATAAACTTCTCTTGGATCTTTTTAAGACATATTTCAATCTCCCTCTCAATTTATTTCAGATTTGACAAAGGATTTGGAGATCTAGGAACCACATCTAGATCCATCAAATTTGAAACATCTACTGAACCATTACCATGCTATTACATCTTACTATTTTACTCTCTTTTCAAAACATATGTAGTCATTAACTTCATAACCAGACATACTTCTCACCATATTTCTGAATGAAATTTTTTCAAAACAAGAAGTATATAACCTTAGAACCAATACTCCTTTTCCTAGTGACTTGCTTCACCTTCTAAGGAACAAAAGTTATCTCATGAATGGGAAATACCTAGGTATATTTGTTGTTGATATTCACTTCACTTCTGATTGAAAATTTTGAAGAACTCCTCCAAATCTTAGGTTCATTCTTACAGAGTCACCGCCTCTTTGAAGAGGAATAAAATTTAACCACTTATCTTCACTTTGAAACAACTTCAGATTTCTGGGTACTTGACACAGTAGAGTCACATAATTTTTTTATTTTATTTCTCAGCAACAAAACCTTCCAGGATGTATACCTTCAAATATGAAAACAACTTTTAGACTTGTAAACTTCTAAGACTCTTCCCAAAATAACCTTGGCCAAACTCACTTACAATCTAATTCAATAATCTAAACCAAAGATCTTTAGATTACTCCCCAGTAGAGTCGCCAATTTTGTTAATTTTTGTTAATAGTGCAATTAAAGACAAATGAAATACCTAGGGGACTAGTTGAACTAGAGGGTATGTTTAGTTACAGTGATGGTCACTTACATCAAACATCATCTACAAAGTTGGAGGAATTGGATGAAGTGAACTTAGGGACAAAGGCATCCCTTAAAATGGTGTATATTGGGAAGAACTTGTCTCCCCATATTAGGACCAACCTCATTAACTTATTAAAAGGGTATGTTTTTTCTTGGTCCTATGAGGACCTAAAGGTGTATAGACAAGATTTATTCCAACACAAAATTCCTCTACATGCTGATGCTAAGCATTTTTTACAAAAGCAAAAACCTATTAACCCTCTTTTGGAGACCAAAATGCAACAAGAATTAACCAAGTTAAGGGAAGGTGGGATTATAAAACCTATAAGACATTCCTCATGGGTATCCAACTTGGTCCCTATTAGAAAGAAGAATGGGGATATAAGGCTTTGTGTAGATTTTAGAAATCTGAATGTTGCCAATTTTATTGTTCTCCATTTGTAAACCTTATGTTTCTTCTCTTTAAAAGTGAAAACTACTGCATTTGTGCTGCAATGGAAGAGAACAACAAAAATTTGAGATAAAGACAACAACATGAGGTTCCAGAATTAGGAAACCTCCTACACTTTAAGCTTATAAAAGCTTGGGTAGGTGAGCCCTTTTAAAGACTATTTTCTCACAAAAATAGTAAATGGTTTGCAGAAAACCAGTGTAAATTCTTACAAACTTTCCTTACTGACCAGTACAACTAACCTAAATGAAAAATTGATTTGACTTTTTTTTTAAAAGGATCACAAAATGCAACAAAAGCCAACAAATAAACCAATGCCTTATCCAGACAATAGAGTCATCTACAATAGACTACAACCTGACAAAAGAAACTAGTATACAAATCAAAAGTTCCTAATCTATCAACTCTGAATATGCCTGACATACATAGAGTCCTAATCTGCACCAAATTTCATCATCAAATCCACACCAAAAATACTAATATCAATGACTTTGTTCAAAGTATTTTATATTTTCCTCCTTAAGAAAAAGACTCAGAACAACTTCATTAAATGCCTAACAAATCATTCAAATAAGCAATTCTTGATTACCTAATTGAAATAAATGCCAATTCAGTGACATAGAGACAATACAAATCTGAATTTAAATTCTCTAGACTGTATATTTCATTCCTCTGTCAGAAGTTACAGGTACTTCATATTTTACTTAGAAATTGCTAAGACAAAGTCCTGTATTAATTTAGCCAGAGTTTAGCTACAAAAATTTGTGTCCCTTTTCTAGGTAGCCTTGGTATCCTTTTATAGCAATCAAGATGTTACAAGCTTTGAACCACCTAGAAAACAATTCTTATCCTAATAGTCATTTATTGTAAAATTTATATTTATGTGCCATTGCAGTGGAGGGAGAAACCTAACATTCTTTTTGGATGCGTGCTTCATTAATTCACTGGGCATTCACTTGGAAGATGGCCGAAAGGGCGGGCTCCTATTACCCAAGAATTGGATACTGTAAAGCAGAAAATCACGATCGAACCCTAGTTGCTCTCCCCTCTTCCAACTCCAAGGAGAGAGAAGGGAGGTTCGCTAGGATTCGATGGTTTTCACTTAGGGGAGAGACTTTACATTCAAAAGAGGGGTTGAAACCCACAAGATCCAATCCCACGCAATGCAAGATTGGATGCTAAATGAGTTTCAAGGGTTAAGATAGCAAGGTTACCCTCTTTTGTAAAGAATGTGCATAGGATAATTAAGCTAGGAATGCATAGAAAGTGACAAAGATTTCCTTATAAACTGAGATAGGAATACAGTATGAAGCTGCGGACCTGGAATTAGCAGTAAAATGTCGATACGGCGCTGTCCTACAAATTTGAGCAAAAGTTGTCAGGACGATGGCGCCCGGCGCCACGGTCCTTCGAAAAATCTGCGAAACGAAGGGGGATCTGTTCGTCTTTGCACAAGGATTCCAGATCTTCAATTTCAGCCGCGTACCTGCAACCTACACACAGAAAAGCGAAGACGATTGGGGGGTTAGGGATTAGGGGTTTGCCTTTAGGTCAAACCCTGGTTTTGGAATTAACCAAGAAATGAGCAAGAGCTGTAAATGTAAATGATTGTAAAACAAGTACTAATACCTTGTTCTAAGGATGTTTGTATCCTTATGTGCGAAGGTTTAGATGTTGTATGTTGTATGTTGTAGTAGTATGTGATCTCCTCTTCAATGGTTGAATCCTTGTCTTGAATGCAACACTTAGCCTTGAATGGAGACTTGAAATGATCAATTGCTTGAAGGAATGCTTGAATGCTTGAATGCTTGAGTATAGTTTCCACGCCTTTTTCATCATATGACCTTCTTCCCCAAATGGGAGAGGCAAATGTAGTTTATATACTTGTCAATTAGGGCTGATAGACTGATTTTCCCGACCTTAGGCCGACTAGGAAAGATAATTTCCAAATTGCAAACAAAAAGACCCGAGACCCCTTAGGAGACCGGGCCCAAAATAGGACCCAGGGACCAGGGCGCTGGGCGCCCTGGTCCTGAGGGACCAGGGCGCTGGGTGCTCTGGTTCCACCTCCTGGGACAGCAGGGTGCAAGGAGGTTCAGGCCAGGGTACTTGAAAAATGCAGTTTTCAGTGTCATAATCAGGTTTTGGGGTCTCCATTCAGGTTGCATGTTGCGTCGCCATCGTGAAGACCGAAATGCAGTCGAAATTGCAAGTGTCACAATTTTAGGACACTACATTTAGCCCCCACTTTAGCGGGAGTATGTATGCTCATACTTCCGATAAAGTACAAGGAAACAACATTGAAATACTTTTACCACGTCAAGGAGGAAAGACACACCAAGCCCCCAGTGGATTAAGGATCTTACGACTTCGATTGACAAAGTAAAAGGGAAGATCACGAGGGAGAACCATGACTGTCAGTAGTAAGGTTCCCTCACTATGAGTCATGCAAGAAAGATATCAAGAATTTTCAAGGCAAAGCTAAATTTGCCAAGAAATTCTCAAGTATCTTGAAAAGATATGAATGGGATGTATGCCCCCCTACGTTAAAGCGATCGCACACACCTCACCGGGGGTGATTGTTTTAACGTAGTGATACACATAAGAATGAGAAAGGAAAGGAGCACGTTATTGCAAGGATTTAGCCCCCAAGTGTGAGATAAGCCCAAGGATAATAGACACAAAACACAAAGCACAAGGTGACTTCGCTTTTCCTTGGGGTCAGTATGTTGTATGATAATTCATGTATATATATCATATGTATGTATGCATAATTGTTCTTCATTTCCCAATCAAGGAAGGTCACCTAGAAGAAGGGAACACATGTGTCTTTTGAGTCAACATGAGAGAGATCGAGAGATCTCAATGCTTTGCATCACCCTCAAGTAGACAACACCAAGGACAACAAATAGAAGAATGAGAATAACATATAGAAGAAGTAACACAAGAGAGGAGGAGAGAATTTGCTATGCTAATGTATCTAGTCTAGCACGTCATCTACCCCCCGATCTTGCTGATCAATGTTTCGGGAAGGCAGGGAACACGCTAGAGGAGGAACATTCAACACAGCAGATGGAGCTATCACAAGATCCAAACAAGGGCTATGTTCATGTTCCGAGCCACGTTGTTCTTGTCTAGGAGCTAGGATAAGTGTTTTAGAAAATTCAGTAGATAAATGGTTATCAATATCAACAAGTTCATATTCACTATCAGAATGAATAGGAGTAACATTTTCATCTATATCATCATCAAGATTTATAAAAATAGGGTCTTTAACTCGCACAGGATCAAGCCCATCATGCATCTTATGTTTTGGAGATTTCGGCTCAATCGTCGGCTGAGGAGAAAATGGAATAATGCTTGTTGAAGGTGTTTTTGGAGATTGCAAAGTTTGAGAAGCAGTTGCTTGAGCTCTAAGACGATGCTTTCGTCAGCGTTCACGTGCAGAATGATTTCGTCTAGTCTTAGTAGGAAGTGAAGAAGATTGAGGAGGAGGAATGTTCTCATCCCTATCACTTGGGTGTTTAGGTTGTGGTCTCTTAGGTTGGATAATAGGAGAAGAAGAAGGTCTCTTCTCTCTATAAAAGGAAGGGGGAGGAACTGCTCCATATAAAGGAGGAATTTTTGGTTTAGGAAGGAGACCAAGTCCATCATGACGAGGAGGTATAGGTCTACTTTTAGGAAGTTTATTAGACATAGTCACATCCATAGGGATGGGTTGGGAATCTTCTTGAGGAAAGACATTAGTTTTATCTTTCAAAGGAAGAACTTCCTTCTCAAGAATGATAGGAATGTCAAGTTTAGGTGTTCTAGGTTCACTTAAAGATAGGATCATATCTGTTTTCCACTTTTGATAAGATTTGAAAAGATGATCACTTCGCGGAGGAAGGGATTGGAATTGTTTAGGCCAAAAGTAATCAAGAGGAACACTAGAGGTTCTTTCAGCTGGTTTAAAGAGACTATGATTGACAGTAACAACTTCACCATTATGGGGAAATTTCAAACACTTATGTATAGGAGAAGCAATAGCTTTCATGGAAGATAGCCAAGGATAACCAAGCTTCACACGAAATTGTTCGGAAGATGGAATAATAGCAAAGTTCACATCAAGGGATTTGTTATGGACCTCAATAGGCAATGTAATAGAACCAATTGCGGGAGAAGAAAATGCATCAAATAGTTTCACAATCACATCTGTTTTGTCATATATCACTTGATTCAATTGCAAAGTAAAAAGAAATTCTTCAGTAATAACATTAACCATGCACGAAGGATCAATAAGCACTCCACGGCAAGGTGTATTCTTGACTTTTGCAACTATGTATAAAGGACCATCAGGTGCACTAATGGTTTCACTGGAATTAAATGTGATGGAAGGTTCTTTAGGGTTTTCTTGCTGCTCTACAAAGTTAATCACATTTGGAGTCATAGACACAAGACCATCAGATGAAAGAGAGGAATCATTAGTCTCAATCGCATTAGAGGTATGAGAAGGTAATGGATCAGTGAAAATCTGAAGATTTTGATTAGGAGGAGCTACAGATGTATTGCCTTTATCATTCACTCCAGAAACAAAAATAGTATTATTATCAATCAAATCTTGAATTTTACCCTTTAAAGAAAAACATTTTTCAGTATCATGCCCAGGCTGACGATGAAATTGACAAAAAGATTTGTTATCAAAATAAGGTGAAGTAATCTTTGCAAGATCAATTTGCCTTATAGGAGGAAGAGTAAGCACATTTTGTTCCAATAACTTATTCATAATACTATGCAATGATTCATTCAAAGGAGTATACTTTCTTTCTTTCTTGAAAAATTTAGAAATAGGAGGCACACCTGATGCTGCATTCACATTGTTGTTGATGATGTTTTCATTGAATTTGATGGAATCTCTATTCAGTTTAAACTTCCCAAATGGTTGTTGACTGCTATCACCCTTATCACTTGGAGCCATAGGATGTGATTGTTCCATTTGACTCACAGTCAGTTGATAATTGTGAAGAGTGGCACACAACTGTTGGAAAGAAGTAAACTCAGAAAACAGAAGTTTGTCTCGAATATCTTTTTATAAATTAGAAATAAAGATTCTTTGAATATCATTGTCAGGCACTAGAAAAGAAATTTGAGCATACAAATGCTTATATCTACCAATGAAATCAGTCACTTTTTCTTTAACACCTTGTTTACAATGCATTAAATCAATCAAAGTAACTTTATGACTTATATTGTTTTGAAATTGTTGAATGAAAGCATTTGCAAGTTGTTCGAAAGAAGTAATAGAATAAGAAGGCAACGAGAAATACCATTGTAGGGCTTTGTCTCTTAATGTTCTAGTGAATAGTTTTGCAAGCAACCTTTGGTCATAAGCAAAATCGGTACAAATTGTTTGAAAGGTCTTAACATGTGTTAGAGGATCACCTTTACCATTATAAAGCTCCAAATGCGGAATTTCAACATGTTTAGGAGGGATAGCTCAAACAATGTCAAGAGAAAGTGGGCTCGCAACATCAAATGTGGGCACAATAAACTTAGATTGATTCATAGAGGCAATTTGTTGCTGTAAAGAAGAGACAGTTTGTGCAATATTGTTAATGGTCGCTTCAGTCGAAGAGTTCATATTAGACGTGTTAGGTTGAGATGGAGGTGTTATGTTATTGAAAGAAGGTAAAGAGTAAGGTGGTGGGACCCTATGATAATTAGTCATAGGAGATGATTGGACAGGAGGAACACTACAAGGAGGAATGGAATGGTTAAATGAATTGCCCCCTTGCGTCATGTTCATTTGCGGAGATGTAATAGGAACACTCATTGAAGGAATGAATGAAGAAGTCAGATTGAATGAAGGAAGAGGGTTAATTGAAAAGGAAGGATTGCCCCCATGACTAGTGATCACAGGAGGAATGTCTTGTGTAGAAGTAGCCATTATGTTTGATGTAAAGGTAGGTATGCTAGCAATAGAAGTCATCAAAGGAATAGAATGATTGACTTGAGTAGGAGGTTGTGTATAACCTAAAGTTTTGGCACAACTCTTCATAGGCATCATGTTCGAATTCACAATGTGTGAAATACCACGCAAAATATCAATTCCATTCTTATCACTTTGAAGCATACGTTTTAGACCCTCAATTAAAGGAAGAGCTTGACTATCAGGGTATTCTTGAGACATCCATTGTCGAAAATCATCAAACTGGTTATCCAATTTTGAAATTTGTTCTTCAGAAACCTCATGGAGAGCTTCTTCATCATTAGGAGGATTAGAGGAATTACCCATGTCCTCATTAAAAAGGCTATTCAAATTAGGTTCCATCTCCTCGGTAATTAAACCTCGGAAAGACTTAATTCTATGGCTTCGTCTAATGGGAATAGTGTAAGTAGGGCTTATTGTTGTAAAACTCATGCACTAGAGAAGGAAAGAAAATTTTGATTTTAGAGGTAGCAATTTTCAGTAAAATCAGCCAATCTTCTGGATTTAAGCTGTTAAATGCAATCACGACAGTCTCCCGAAATTTCGGAAAAAATGTCCGGGACCGTGGTGCTCGGAGTGCAACACGGTCCTTGCAAATTTTTTCAAAATTTGCAGGGATGAAAGGTATGATGATTTTAAAGCCAATCTGAAAAAATTGAGTGATTTTATGATCTGTAGATAGGCCAAATTAAAGTTGCAATCTCAAAATTGAACCCTACCCAGATTGTCGAAAAATGCAAAATTTGAATTGAAAAAAAAAAAGGGAAACTGAAATTTTGAATTTTATGATTTTAGAGGGAATGTCAAGAGTAATGCAAATTTTGAAATTTAAAAATTGACTCAATTTCACGCTAAATTCAATTTTGAAAGCGGAAATCAAAGTTGTTGTAATTAAGCACTTAATTTCAAAAGTCACAAAATGCAAGAATTTGAATAAAGCACTGAAATTTTTAATGAATGTTAACGCACTTTTCAGATTTAGGACAGTAAGAACACAATTTTGACACAAAATTTCAGTTTCAATGATTTTTGAATGTTTAAAAGCCTTAATCCAAGCAATTACAAGACCAACTTTGACTGTAATTTTGAAGGTGTTAAAATTGATAAAATCAGCCAAAATTCTGGATTCAGCAGAAAAATACAGTAAGATCTCGCTCCCGAAATTTCAGAAAAAATGTCGGCGACGATGGCGCTCGGCGCCACGGTCCTCGCAACTTTTTTCCAAATTTTCAGGGATGAAAGATATTGTGATTTTATTGTGGAATCCAAAGTTACAGCTGATTTGGAGATGTTTTGATCAGTGAAATTGTCAGACAAAGGTTGAATCAAGAGGGTTTCAAAAATTAGGGTTTTGACACTTAACCGCTTAATTTTCAAAATTAAAACATAGATATGAATTGATAATTTGTAATAGAAGGATAGATCTGAAACAAGCATTAACAATTAAATATTTCACAAGTTTAATTACTAAAAAGAAATTTTAGGGTTTTTATGCAATCACCTCTAAAATTTTGCAAAAGATCAAACATGGAAATGTAATCAATTTTTTCAGATCTAAGCATGAAAAATCAGAAAGGATGTTCACGTCGGGTTCACCAAAATGTAAAGCGGAAAATCACGATCGAACCCTAGTTGCTCTCCCCTCTTCCAACTCCAAGGAGAGAGAAGGGAGGTTCGCTAGGATTCGATGGTTTTCACTTAGGGGAGAGACTTTACATTCAAAAGAGGGGTTGAAACCCACAAGATCCAATCCCATGCAATGCAAGATTGGATGCTAAATGAGTTTCAAGGGTTAAGATAGCAAGGCTACCCTCTTTTGTAAAGAATGTGCATAGGATAATTAAGCTAGGAATGCATAGAAAGTGACAAAGATTTGCTTATAAACTGAGATAGGAATACAGTATGAAGCTGCAGACTTGGAATTAGCAGTAAAATGTCGATACGGCGCTGTCCTGCAAATTTGAGCAAAAGTTGTCGGGACGATGGCGCCCGGTGCCACGGTCCTCCGAAAAATCCGCGAAACGAAGGGGGATCTGTTCGTCTCTGCACAAGGATTCCAGATCTTCAATTTCAGCCGCATACCTGCAACCTACACACAGAAAAGCGAAGACGATTGGGGGGTTAGGGATTAGGGGTTTGCCTTTAGGTCAAACCCCGGTTTTGGAATTAACCAAGAAATGAGCAAGAGCTGTAAATGTAAATGACTGTAAAACAAGTACTAATACCTTGTTCTAAGGATGTTTGTATCCTTATGTGCGAAGGTTTAGATGTTGTATGTTGTATGTTGTAGTAGTATGTGATCTCCTCTTCAATGGTTGAATCCTTGTCTTGAATGCAACACTTAGCCTTGAATGGAGACTTGAAATGATCAATTGCTTGAAGGAATGCTTGAATGCTTGAATGCTTGAGTATAGTTTCCACGCCTTTTTCATCATATGACCTTCTTCCCCAAATGGGAGAGGCAAATGTAGTTTATATACTTGTCAATTAGGGCTGATAGACTGATTTTCCCGACCTTAGGCCGACCAGGAAAGATAATTTCCAAATTGCAAACAAAAAGACCCGAGACCCCTTAGGAGACCGGGCCCAAAATAGGACCCAGGGACCAGGGCGCTGGGTGCCCTGGTCCTGAGGGACTAGGGCGCTGGGCGCTCTGGTCCCACCTCCCAGGACAGCAGGGTGCAAGGAGGTTCAAGCCAGGGTACTTGAAAAATGCAGTTTTCAGTGTCATAATCAGGTTTCGGGGTCTCCATTCAGGTTGCATGTTGCGTCACCATTGTGAAGACCGAAATGCAGTCAAAATTGCAAGTGTCGCAATTTTAGGACGCTACAGATACAACCATTGTCAGCTTCATAATGCTGGTGGATCATCTTGTACTAGTGCATTGATGGTTTTACCTAAGAAAAAATACAGTGGCACACCATTATGTTCTTCGCACAACTCCTTGCAGATCTCCTAGATACCTCTCACCAATCCCTTTTCATCTTGAAGTAATGTCAGATGCAACTTGCATACCTTTATTGATATTTATTTTGAATATTTAAAATTCTTTGGCACCAACGGATCTGGAGGCCTTCTCTTTGAGAACATTTCCTTTGGTCACCAAGTCATGCCTCTTAAAGTTTGGATGAGTTTCCATCATTTTATAGCAACAACTATTTGATCATGGGAAACTAACATGCCTTTTAAATTCCCTGAGTAATCCACTTAGCGACAGGCCCCACCACCTGGTTTTTGGCTATTAAAAACTTAACTTCTACTGCACTTGGCCTATAGAAAATCCAATCTCTCTAACTGAAGAATAAACCCTGAGATCCTGAGGTCACTGTCCCAAAAATACTTGTTGTGGGACTATAAAAATCAGATTCCTCAAATTGAGAGCCATCCATTGATATTTGATAAATCCATATCTGGACAAAAATTAACCCTCATAGATCAATCCCTCTATAGGTCGGTCACTCAAGCTTTCGCCTTTTCATCATAGTCTGAAACTATATTTTAACCTGACTTTCCTGCATAGGTTTCGGCCACATGTCACCTCCTGATTCACTCAAGAGTCCCTCTTGACTCCACCTATCTTGCCACCTCATCAATCACCAAGTCGCGGTCATTAATATCTAGGCACCTCTAGCTTGCAGTATGGTGACAACCGTAGATCTTCCTTGAACTTGCTTGTTCTTTACTTCCTCTGGATTGCTCTTCTTTTCTATCGAGTCCCACTACTTGGTCACCAAGTCGCAACTATTAGCCATCAAGCAACTTTTTGTTGTGACTTGTTGACAACCGTTGATCTCCCTCAGATCACCATTGATCTGCTTTGTCTTGCTCGACCCTTATCTCGCCTGAGCGGCTCCCTCTATCACTTTCTCTTCTGATGGGCCCAACATGTGGTACATCTTGATTTTCCTTCTTCTACTCCCTAATACGTGGCACATCTAGATTCACATTGAGCCCACTTGGATGACCACCTCAACCACCACCTATCCAGTTGCCATGTCACATGGGATGACAATCAAGCTTCTTCACATGGTGGTATAGTGATGGCCGTAGATCTTCCCTCAACCTACTCATTGTTTAACTTTCCCTTTTACTACAAAATTTTGGCACTTTGAGATGCATGCGGGGGGCCCACCACTCATGAGTTGCCACTTGCCAAAAGCCCATAAGCTTTGACACTTAGGATATATGTGACTTTGCACATAAATACTAAAATTCTCCTCCCTGTGGCCAATGTGGGATAAAATGTTTGCCTTATCTCAAATCCTAACCTCCAATCCTCTTGGACGTTCTACACTCTACACCTTTCTCACGGGTCCCACCACTTAGTCACCATGTTGAGGTGAATAACCATTGAGCACTTTTGGGTTGGGGTATAGAGATAGCTGTGAGATCAATAGGAACCTGCTCGATCTTTAGGAATCCTGACAGATACATAGGAAAAGAGATAAGACTTAAGCAAAATTAAAATTTATTAGAACCCGCCCAAGCCTAGACTTAAAAGGGGCCCCCTCTTGATGATGCACAGACCCTTCCACTTAAGTAAAAAAGGTAATGAGAAAAGACCTTGGATAAAAAAAAGGGACATATTGAACCTTGAACCTTGAACTGATTTGCAAATGGTTCAAAACTAACATAATGCATTCTCACTTGCTTATTTAAAGAACATTACAAAGCTATGACACACACAAGAGAAGCGATTGAACCTTGAACCAAAAAGGTTCAAGGGTTCAAGTTCAATATGAATTACAGTAATACACTACAAAGGTTTAATTTTTCTAAATGTTCTCATGAAAAAGAAGAAACCCTAAACCCTCAATATTTTATAGGTCCCAATAGTCGCTCTGACTGGGGATGGTTGGACACAAGACCAACACAATAATTTAGCAAAACTCTGGAACATAGACCACTAAGGAACAAATGAATTCTCTTCAATTCAAAATAGGGGCTCCTTATTGAAAATCACACAACTGACAGCAAATATATACAGCCTATAACTACTGTGCATGGACTGAAATAGATCAAGAGAAGTAATATTTCAGGAATTGTCTATGCACTAGAAATTCCTGTATTTCTCCATTCATTCTTTGCAAGAAGTATGAATCCTTTCCATTGATGTCACAAACAATTAAAGGACCTAACCACAGTGATTCAAATTTCTTATGCTTGCCTTTCTCTTGGTCATTTGCATTCCACTGCAACACCATGTCATCAATTTGGAATTTTCTTGCACTAGTCCTTTTTATCAAAAAGGTACTTTGACTATAATTGAAGTTTCATATTCATTTTATGGGCTACAGTCCTCATTTCCTCTAGCTCTACCAACTAAATCATTCTCTCTTCCATGGGTTCAGACATTTCTAGTTCTTCAATCTGCAAAAATTGGTGAACTGAAAGCAAATTATTTACAGGTAATCTAGCTTTCACTCCATAAACTACCTCAAAAGGGGACATACCAATGGCCTTTTTTACAGTCACCTTGTTAGCCCATTAAGCTAACCTAATTTTTTGATCCCAGGACCTTTTATTGTCCTCTAGGATTTTCTTGATGATGTTGAGGAGACTTTTATTATTCGATTCTGCCTGATCATTTCTCTGTGGGTGGTATGGTGAGGAGTATGTCATAATAATCCCATAATTGACACAAAACTCTGCAAACTCCTCAAACCTGAAGCACATAGCGTTGTCCATGACTATTTTAAGTGGCACACCAAACTTTGTCTCTATATTATCCATCAAAAAATTAATGACTACCTTACTAGTAGCTTGTTTGGTAGGTATGGCTTCAATCCACTTGGTGAAATAGTTTGTAACCACCAGAATCCATCTATGTCCTTTGCTTGATTTTTCTATTATCTCTCCAATAAAATAAATTCCCCATTGAACAAAAGGGGCTTCAATTGTAACATAATTCAAAGGCAAAGCACCAACATACTTTAGTTTAGAAGATAACCTTTGACAAGGATCACATTTTTGAACATATTTATGAGCATCCTTGAACAAAGTTGGCCAATAGTACCCTTCTTGGATTATCCTATGAGTAGTAGTCTTAGTTGAATAGTGGCCTCCACACACCCCACTGTGCATCTCTTTCAGAACCTTCTCAACTTGAAATTTGTCCAGGCAAACTAGTAGCATCCCATCAATGTTTCTCCAATATAGGTCTCCCTGAATAAGAACATATTTATGCAATTTTAACTTTAATTTTCTCCTTTGGCTATGTGTCTTACCTTCTGGACATGAGGCATTCTTCAAGAATTATACCACATCTAAACACCATGGCTGCCTCTCAACACTGGTTATAAAAGCTTGTTCAATCTCAACATTATTTATGTCAATATCCTTAAAGTTTGTCACAGTCATTAACTTGGCTAAGACTAGACCTCTTACCAGCTTTGTGATTTTGATCTCAAGATCATATTCTTGTATTCTTCTTATCCATCTACATCTTTTTCCAGTTACTTTAGACTGGGATAGGATATCCTTGACAGCTGCATGTGGTACATAGGCTACAATTTGGGCATTTACCAGATAAGAACGAATACTTTAACAGCCTTGACTAGAGAATACACCTATTTTTCCATGATTTCATACTTTAACTCAGCAACCTCTAAAGATTTGCTACAGAAAGCAATTGGATTTTCATATCCTTCATCATCCTTCTGTAGTAGAACTGCAACTACTGTGTGATAAGAAGAAAAAGAAAATAATGAGAAAGGCTTATTGTAATAAGGTGATTTTAGCACCAATGCTTCCTAAATAACCTTCTTAATTTTGTTAAAAGCTTGTGCAGCTTATTCATCCCAAGAAAACTTTGCATCTTTCTTCAAAAGCTTCACAATGGGCTTGAAAATTTCAGCAAAATTTGCAATAAATCTTCTAACAAAATTCACCTTGCCCAAGAAAGATTGAATCCCTTTAACATTCTTTGGCTAGGGTACATTATTCATAGCTTTAATCCTTTTAGGGTCTATCCTAACCCCTTCCTTGGAGACAATATGCCTCAATAATTTTCCTTCAATCACTACAAAATGACATTTTTTGGGTTTAAGGATACACCAAACTCCAAAGCCTTGCAAAAAATCCTTTCCAAATGAACACAATGATCATCTACCTTCTTTGAGAAACATGTCAAATCATACACATAAGTCCCCCAAGGGGTAGTAATATCAGTCTTAAATTGTTTATATTCTTTTACTAGTACCTGATTATAACCTGAGAACCCATCCATCATTGACAATAGATCACAACCTGTTACCCTTTTTAACATGGCTTCCATATTTGGGGATGAATAATCATCTTTTAAAGAGGCAGCATTCAAATTTCTAAAATCTACACAAAGCCTTATATCCCCATTCTTCTTTCTAACAGGGACCAAGTTGGATACCCATGAAGAATGTCTTATAGGTTTTATAATCCCACCTTCCCTTAACTTGGTTAATTGTTGTTGCATTTCAGTCTCCAAAAGGGGGTTAATAGGTCTTTGCTTCTATTGAAAAGGCTTAGGATCAGCATGCAGAGGAATTTCATGTTGGAATAAGTCTTGTCTATATGCCTTTAGGTCCTCATAGGACTAAGCAAAAACATTTTTATACCCTTTAAATAAGTTAATGAGGTAGGTCCTAAAATGGGGAGATAGGTTCTTCCCAATATACACCAACTTAGGGGATGCCTCTTTCCCTAAGTTCACCTCATCCAATTCCTCCAACTTTGTAGATGATGCTTGATGTAAGTGACCATAACTGTAACTGAACATACCCTCTAGTTCAACTAGTCCCCTAGGTATTTCATTTGTCTCTAATTGTACTATGTCACTTCCAAAAACTATTTCCTGTCCATCTACAACCTCCACCAATGCATTACATTCAATCTTTTGACCTTCATAGTCATCTATGCATTGTACAAATCTAAGGATGTCTTCATCATCCTCAAAAACTTGCCAATTGTACACATTATCTGGGATGGTTGGTTTGGCTTTTGTCTCAATTAATGAAACTCTAGTCAATGTTACATCATCATTTTTGAAAGCAACATTAGCTAAAAAATCTGCCATAATGTTCTTAGACCTTTCAATCCAATCAATAGAATATGCATCAAAGTGTTCAATGACATCCCAAACAACATGTTTGTACCTTTTTAAATTTTCATTTTTAGTTTCATATCTTGACCTTATTTGAGACACTACAAGTTTAGAGTCTCCATAAACCATTAATAACTTGATCCCATGTCTTTTAGAAATTTATAAACCCAATAATAGAGCTTCATACTTAGCTATATTGTTTGTGCATTGGAATGCTAACAAAAAAGAATAATTGAAGGTAATACCTGATGGGGAAACAAATAACACTCCCGCTCCAGACCCTTCCTTAGAGAAATCTCCATCAAAGTACATCTGCCAAAGGCCTTCTTGTTGTCATTCCAGAGCATCAACAATAGGATCAGTATTCTTCAACTGAGTCCGAATGGGTTCAATCCTGAAGTTATCAAGATCCACATCAATCATGCAATTAAGCATGTTTGGGTTTATTTTTTCAATAACCACTAGGGCACGTGGTTCTCTGTACAATTTTATAGAATTCACATTCACTGGGATAGTTGTATATGATAAATCCAACTAAAGATGTCCTCCAACAACAGTAGCCCACTATCTAGATAGAAGCATGCCATAATGTGGCTTGGTATCTGTAGCAATTACATCCATTTTATAGGTAGCTTCAGGGAAAGTTGCCATTTTTACTTCTACATCTCTCATAGTACCCACAACAAGCACTTCTCTATTATCCATGGCATAACACCTCCCATATGAAGTGTGTACTGACAAACCTAGCTTTTTCATAACCCCATAAGGCATCACATTAGTAGTTGCACCAGAATCTATCATGCAATTTTTTATCAATCTATTATTTACTAATAGTGTGACATAAAAGGGATCTATTTGAGATGGTTCTTGATTAATAGTGGTGCCCACATAAACTTCAGGGACCCCTTGTTCTTGATCCTTCTCATATTTTACATTTCCCTTTTTAGAAGAAGCATCTCCATCTGATATACTTGAAATTAAATAAAAAGTAGCCTCTCTATGTTCTTTTATTTTTAGCAGCTCTATCAAAGGTACTAAAACCTTCATATGTGTTAAAGCTTGAGTCATATCAAAAATAGTGTTAACATTAGACTCAACATGAATTTTAACCTTTTCTTCCTTCTGGTGACTTGTTCTCTTGTCACCAGTAGTTTCTGCCTTACATCCAGTTGTATCAGCAATACCAGGTTTCGCTGAACTACTTGACTGGTCACTTTTAGCCTGACTATCTTTGATAGAAGTTTTGTTCTCAGTGGACCTCTTAGAAGAAGTTTCTTTAAAAAATAGAGAACCAGGCATACCTTGACTTCCATGATCTTTGTTTCTTCTCAGATTATAGTTATGTTTAGCTTTAGCTATTGCAGCCCTAGTGAGATTCTTGACTTCCTCCTCACTAGGCCTTCTAAGGTGAATCTCTTGATCTTCTATTGTGACTACATTCAAAGTGGGATGCCAATCAATTGTCAATTTTCATTTCTTCTTGAGACATTATATTCACTTGCTTCATCCTCTCAAGACTCACAATCAATTACCATGGTACACTCAAACATATTAACTACAGGTTCATCCTCACTTCTCATGGATTCATTTAGATCTTGAGCGACAACACACTAATAGGGGGAATGTGGCTTGTCACATACCATACACCACGGGGTGTTTTCCACATTATGTACATTTCCCCCCTTCAAAGGATCAAGGGTATTCTAATTTTGTGTGCCTTTTGATATATCTTGCACAGGTTTGCCATCTTTCCATGCAGTGTTATGTGGCATATCATGCAATCTAGCACATTTGTCCTGCCAATTGTAGTGAGGCCTCTCAAGTTTACTTACTTTAGCACTGAGATCCTTGACCGCAGTCATTAATATTTGTATCTTATCCTCTTCTTTGGAGGATTTATTTTGTTTTAGTTTTTGTTCCTACCACAATCTTCCATCTGTCCTTCTTCCCACTTTACCCGATGCTTTTCTATTACTCTCTAAATTGATTGCGATTCTAAAAGCATCTCTTAAACTATGTGAGTTCTTATCTATGAGAATGTAAGCCATTTTGGGGTCAAATGTATTATAGTAGGTAGTTAGACACACATTTTTCATCTAGCCTCATTACTTGAAAAAGTCTATGCATTGCCTTTTGAAACCTTGCATTAAAATCTGTGATGACTTCCTTATCAAGTTTCTTGATGTTGTTAAATTCATTGAGCGTGAAGCTCACATTTGTCTTGTCTCCATATTGCTCTTGAAATCAATTTTTGAACTCTTCCCAAGAACCTATATTGTCCACAGGTAACCCTCTGTACCAATCTCTAGCATCCTCAATCAAGGATTGCACAAACAACTTCATGATGACATCTTCATGTGCAATTTCATAGTCATTAATCATGTCACCAAAAGATTTCAAATGCTCTCTAGCACTGACAATATTATTCCCAACAACATCTGGAGATTATCCCTCATTTCAATAGGGACATGGTTTGGATGTCCAAGAATTCCATCAAAATACAATGTCTTATACAACTCAACATTTATTGGTCTCCTTTGAAACTGATTTCCAATAAAGTTATTTCCAGTATTCACCCTTGGGCCTGATTTGCCAACTCTAAGATTTTGATGGCTTTGATTATGGGGTAATCTATGACTAGTTTGATTTGCTAGAATTGTACTTGGAGGAATAGCAGAATTATTTGGGGCAGCATTATTAGATTGGTTAAAGGGTGGGATAGCACTTGTTTGTATCATTGGTTGAGTGTTCAACAAAGAGGCAAAAGTATGTTGGTATGTAGGATTACTATTATCTACATGTGGGAAAGTTATATGAGGAGATTTCAAGCATCGTATCTTTCTCTTGAGCTCGGTATTAGGTGCTTCTATTTAAGCCCTCTCTAACTCCCTTTGTAGGTCTTCATTTTCTTTCCTTATCCTTTCTACCTCAATCTCATGTGACATAATTCCTTGGGGTCCTTCTGCACTTCCTGACACTAGACCCGCAAACCTATTCTCTACTATTTTCTATTTTCCTTTGTCAATAACAGGTTTGGTAGGTTGGGGATCATTGTGAACCTCCCTACTAGGTTGTACTAGAACACTAGGTGCAAAAACAATTTTCGGATCAAGGATTTCCCTAATAACATGGCCTTGGTCTTTACTCCTAGGTTCTTCTTAAGCAAACAACTCAAGCTCTGCAATCTATCTTAATAGCCTATCTCTTTCAGTGAGTTTGTCTTTGGTTTCATTCTCCTTTTCCTTATGTTTCTTTTTTCTTATGGCAATCAATTGATGTACTCTCTAATTTAGTACCTCAATATCCTGAGACACTTCATCTTGGTCTAGCAAATTTTCCTCTGAATCAGACACATTTAACTAGTCCATATCAATCAGGTTGATATTTCCTTCCATAGTTTTGGGAATGGAACTAGCTCTATTACTTGTACTATGCCTATCTCTCCCAGAAACGCTAGCATTAGACAATCTTTGGTGAAAGGTTTGGATATCAACATTAGTGCCAAACAGGATAGCATGAAAACCCATAATATCATGGTCACAGTCATGAGAAGAGGCATTGGACCTTGCATATACAGGATGCTCAGAAGACTTACCCATTTGATTACTCTTTTGTTTCCATGACTGATTTGACTGCTCAGGAATAACAGTTCCTCTCCAGCCCTTCTTGACTGGTTCAGGTAACCCTTCATGCAATTTCTCTTGAGGGTTTTTCTTCATATAAGACCTAGTATTCCTTCTCCTATTCATCTTGCTAATCTTGTGAAGTGACTGATTTTTTTTTTATTCTTTTAAAAGAACACTAGTTTTTTTTTACTTCAGAGTCGCCACCCAATATCTTGGGAATAAAATATATAGTTTAACACAGTGAATCACTTACAAGACACTTGAGAATGAAACTGTTGATCTTTAGTAAAAAACAAAATAGTATTCTAAGATGCTATGAGATAGATCGAGGAGAAAACTCACTTACAATTTGATTCAACAGTTTATAACAGAGCTCTTTAGATTACTCCCCAATAGATTCATCAATTTTGTTGTTCTCCATTTTGAAAAATTTTGTTTCTTCTCTTTAAAAGTGAAAACTACTACCTTTGTGCTGCAATGGAAGAGAACAACAAAAGTTTGAAATAAAGACAACAATATGAGGTTCCATGATTAGGAAAACTCCTACACTTTAAGCTTTATAAAGCTTGGAAAGGTGAACCCTTTTAAAGACTATTTTCTCACAAAAATAGTAAATGATTTGTAGAAAACCAGTGTAAGTTCCTACAAACTTTCCTTACTGACCAATACAACTAACCTAAATGAAAAATTGATTTGACTTTTTTTTTTAAAGGATCACGAAATGCAACAAAAACCAACAGATAAACTAGTGTCTTATCTGGGCAACAGAGTCATCTACAATAGACTGCAACTAGACAAAAGAAACTAGTATACAAATCACAAGTTCCTGATCTATCAACTCTAAGTATGCCTGATATACACAGAGTCCTAATCTGCACCAGATTTCATCATCAAATCCACACTAGATATACTGATATCAATGACTTTGTTCAAAGTATTTTATATTTTCCTCCTTAAGAAAAGACTCAGAACAACTTCATTAGATGCTTAACAAATCATTCAAATAAGCAATCCTTGATTACTTAAATGAAATAAACACCAATACAGTGACATAGATACAATACAAATCTGAATTTAAATTCTCTGGACTATATATTTCATTCCTCTGTCAGAAGGTTACAAGTAATTCATATTTGACACAGAAATTGCTAAGAGAACGACCTGTATTAATTTTGCCAGAGTTTAACTACAAAAATTTGTGTCCCTTTTCTAGGTAGCGTTGGTATCCTTTTATAGCAATCAGGATGCAACAAGCTTCAGACCACCTAGAAAAAAAATCTTACCCTAACAATCATTTATTGCAAAAGTTATATCTCTGTGCCATTGCAGTTGATGGAGAAACCTAACATTCTTTCTTGGATGTGCGCTTCATTAATTCACTAGGCATTCACTTGGAAGATGACCGAAAGGGTAGGCTCCTATTACCCAAGAATTGGATACAACCACTGTCAGCTTCATAATGTTGGTGGATCATCTTGTGCCAGAGCATTGATGGTTTTACCTAAGAAAACACAGAGTAGCGTACCATTATGCTCTTTGCACATCTCCCTGTAGATCTCCTAGATACCTCCCACCAACCCCTTTTCATCTTGAAACAATGTCATATGCAACTTGCATAGCTTTGCCGATATTTATTTTTAATATTTAAAATTCTTTGGCACCAACAAATCAAGAGGCCTTCTCTCTGAGAACTTTTCCTGTGGTTGCTAGGTCACACCTCTTAAAGTTTGGATGAGTTTCCATTGTAGTATAGTGATAGCTATCCAATCATGGGAAACTAACATTCCTTTTAAATTCCCTAAGTAATCTACTTAGAGATAGGCCCCACCACTTGGTCTCTGACTATTAAAACTTAACCGCTACCGCACTTGGCCTATAGAAAATCCAATCTCTCTGACTGAAGAATAAACCCTGAGATCTCGAGGTCACTGTCCCAAAAATAATTGCCTTGGGTTGCACTTGACTGCAAAAATCAAATTCCTCATATCAAGAGCCATCCACTGATATTTGACAAATCCATATCTGGGCAAAAATTAACCCTCACAGATCAATCCATCTGCAGGTCAGTCACTCAAACTTTCACCTTTTCACCACAGTCTGAAACTTTATTTTAACTTGACTTTCCTGCCTAGGTTTTAGCCACATGTCACCTCTTGATTTGCTCGGGAGTCCCTCCGAACTCCACCTATCTTGCCACCTCATCAGTCACCAAGTCACAACCATTAACATTCAGGCACCTCTATCTTTTGGTATGGTGAAAACCGTAGATCTTCCTTGAACTTGCTTGTTCTTTACTTCCTCTAGATTGCTCTTCTTTTCTATTGGGCCCCATCACTTGGTTGTCAAGTCATGGCTATTAGCCATCAGGCAACTTTTTGTTGCGACTTGGTGATAGCCATTGATCTTTCTTGACTTGCCCTACCCTTATCTCTCCTGAGTGGCTCCCTCTATCACTTTCTCTTCTTATGGGCCCAAAATGTGGCACATCCTGATTTGCCTTTGGATCCATCTAGAAGGCCACCTGGTCTTGCCACTAGACTTGGGCCCGCCTTGATTCTTCTTCTACTCCCTAATACGTGGCACAACCTAATTCACATTGAGCCCACCTGGATGACCACCTCAACCGCCACCTGGCCAGTTGCCATGTCGCATGGGATAACAATCAAGCTTCTCCACATGGTGGTATAGAGATGGCCATAGATCTTCCCTCAACCTGCTCGCTATTTAACTTGCCCTTTTACTGCAAATTTTTGGGTGCTTTGAGATGCGTGTAGGGGCCCCACCACTCATCAGCTGCCACTTGCCAAAAGTGGGTAAGCTTTGACACTTAGGATATATGCGGCTTTGCATATAAATACTCAAATGCTCCTCCCTGTGGCCAATGTGGGATAAAAGGTTCTCCTTAGCCCTTTCCATCAGGTCATTGGGATAGTCTAAAATCCTAACCTCCAATCCTCCTAGACATTTTGCCTTCTGCACCTTTCTCATGGGTCCCACCACTTAGTTGCCATGTCATGGCGAATAACCATTGAGCGCTTCTGGGTTGTGGTATAGCGATAGCTATGAGATCAACATGAACTTGCTCGATCTTTAGGAAGCCTGACAAATACATACAAAAAGATAAGACTTAGGCAAAATTAAAATTTATCAGAACCCACCCAGGCCTAGACTTAAAAGGGGCCCCCTCTTGATGATGCACAGACCCTTCTGCTTAAGTAAAAAAGGTAACGAGCAAAGACCTTGGATAAAAACAAAGGGACACATTGAACCTTGAACCTTGAACCATTTTGCAAATGGTTCAAAACTGACATAACACATTCTCACTTGCTTATTTAAAGAACATTACAAAGCCACGACACACACAAGAGAAGCGGTTGAACCTTGAACCTTTTACCAAAAAGGTTCAAGGGTTCAAGTTCAATATCAATTACAGGTAATGCACTACAAAGGTTTAATTTTTCTAAATGTTCTCATGAGAAAGCAGAAACCCTAAACCCTCAAGATTTTATAGGTCCCAATAGTACCTTTGACCATTAGGCAACCTGACTGGGGGTTTTCCTTTCTGATTATGGAATCACTTTCCTTTAGCAAGCTGAACAATTTTTGTCTCCTTAGGTGAAATAGATTGTCTTCATTTTTCTAATGTGAGAATTCACCAACTCCAAACCCTAATCTACTCTTGTCGTTTGAATTATTTTATATAGCTAACATCTTATCAAGCTTTGTTGTGCTCATTCTGAATTTGTCTTATTACTTCTTTATTTTCTGAGATCTGATCTTAGGGTTACTACCTCTTGCTCTAGTTTTTTGCATTCCTCTATTTTTCCTTCAATTATGACATTTATACTATCCTTAGTCTTTTTCTCTTCTTCAACTAGGGTCTCCAGATTCAAATCATGTTATGTGCTTATTTTAATTCTTTTCTAACCACCTTATGTATTTTTTTAAATTTCTTCATCTATACCCTCAGCTTCCTGATGCATTCATTTTCTTCAAGATTGATGTTTTCTTTTAGTTCACTATTTTCATTTTTTGTATTTTCAAGATCTTCAAAAGCTACCTTAAGTTCTCCATTTTTATTAAGTTGACATTGTCCTAGGAATTCTTCTGGGATAGATTTAGGTGCCATATATTCAACCTCATCCTCTTGAATTTGTTAGGCTCATTCAAAATACAAGGCTTTGATACCAATTGTTGAACATCCATTATACTGAGAGGGGTGGTGAATCATTTTTCCCTTAAACATATTAAAACTTTTAAATAACCATCCACATAACATAATTAATTGCAGTAAAAAGAAAGTAAACTATGAAAGAAACTATAAGAATTTGTTGAAAATAGCCAAGATCACGAGTACATTGAATAATACAAAAGAGAGGTAAAATAGAGAATAAATGGTATTCTCAATATTATAAAAAATGATCATTAAAATTACATACAATGTAGATAAGCCTTCTTATAAAGGCAAGTATAAGAAATAAGAGAGCCTACAAAGATGACATGTGTCTCAATGAGATGCAAGGGTAGGTAGAAGAAATAATTAAATATTCCACATGAGGTGGATCACCCACCGAAGGTGGAATTATGATCTCGCAATAAGTGGATATGATAAAGTAAGAACAATATCACACCATAAAAGGTGGAATATCTCCTACATACACACTCCCAATGTATTTACATCCCTAAGTGTCTCATATACAAACTAAGATGTTATGCATTTACCTAAGTCAACTTAAGTAAGGTGTGATTATATCCTAAATGAATAAATAATTACACCAACACCCTCCCTTAAGTGCAACTTAGGGGAATGCACTTAAGCTGACAATGCAAGATGGGTCCCGACTACAAGGCCATGTTAGGTACCCATGTACAAATGAAATACAATCAAAACATTGCAAAGAAATCTCTCACAAATGGAGAAAGGCATAAAACCACATGGGAAAAAACTCCCCCCCAAAAGAGACATGAATATATACAAGAGAACTCTTAAAGAAGTATGTGAAGGACAAAAGCCCTTGTGAGGAAACAGTCCCCCCCTAAAGAGAGAAGAAGAGAGACCAAGTAGTCCCCCCTCAATGTAAAAACTGCACCAATTGTAGAAACTTGAAGATGAATGAATAAATTGCTCCATGAACATCAAACAATGTACCTCCCCTTGGGAAGAAACAAAACCAAAGGTGTGTCCATAAAGTCTCCCCAATAATGAAGGGAAGCTATTGGAAAAAAACTTAGGATGTGTGGAGTCTTTGAAAACTTCTCAAGTGTTCCCATGTCGATGTTGAAAGTTGCCCCCTCCAAATTAGGTGTACTGGTCCACATTGCTGAAAAACGTACTGCAATATCTAGTGGAGATGAATGTAGAACAAGATCCAAAGACTCACATGTCTCCTCTAAGGATAAAGAGACCTCCTCCAAGTGTTGTACATAAGAATCCATAATCATGTCAACCTCAAAAGAATGATCATGTAGAGAATGAATAAGAGGGTCAGAGATTTGCCTCACAAAATTCAAGGAAGGATCATCTTCATCAAAGAGAAGATGAATATAATCAATGATGTCTCCCAAATCTGCAATGTTGGACTCCACAAACAAACCTGTAATGTCTGTCAAGTAGGAATACCAATGAACTAAAGCTAGAAGACAAGATATATCTTGTTGAACTGAATCACAAGAAGGCACAACTATAGCATCATTTGCATCATCAGGTGTAATAGGTGATGTGATATTAAGAGGAGGAGATGAAATTCTAGTCTCAAGAACGGTGTCACATGTGAGAATCCCCAAGTTCAAGTAACCAAAATTATCGTCAATACTTGAATCAAAACAAGTGTGTTCATCATGTGAAGAATCAACATCATCAAAAGGACCAAAATGTGAAAAAGAGTACAACTAAGATGCATGATCCACCACCCTAGTTGCAAGGATATCTCTACTCTCCAAGTCTCTAATGATAATTGAATCAGGTGTGAACTCCACAGTTCTCCTTGTTGCCCCATTAGTGATCTGATAGATGGAAAGAAGATTATTTGTCAAATGAGGTACACATAACACATCATTGAAGGAGTTATCCCCAATAACAATAGATCCTTTTCCAATCACATTCATGTAAGTATGATTACCCATAAAAATCGGTGGCATGCAGTAAGGCTCAAATGAAGAGAACATAGACTATGAAGATGCCATATGATGAGAAGACCCTTAATCTAGAAGACATCTCCCTAAATCATGACTTGTAGCACAAAAAGCTTATCCTTTATGTGTCCAAGAAGTGATTCTTTCACTTATCAATTTCCTTTTTTTTGGAGGATGAAGGAGAAGTTGAAGTAGACATTCTAGAAGGTAAACCAATTTTGTTCTTCTCAAGAAGATGCTTCAACTCATTAATATGCTTCTTGTAACAATTGTGTTCTTCATGTCCTTCTTTCAATATGCATAAAAATACTTCTCCTTAGATGATTTCCCCTTTTATGAGGAGGAGGATGTAGAATCACTTTGTTGTGGAGAGGGTGGTTGTGTTTTCTCTTGTTGTGGCTTTGTCTTAGAGTGCTTATGCTTCTTGTTGGAGCCCTTTCCTTGATTCTTTTGATTAGCCACCAAAGCAATGGACTTTGAAGACTAGAGAATCCCCATTTTCCTCAGCTTATCCTACTCAAGAATCAATAATTCTTTCAATGTAGCAAAAGATGGTGCCTAGTATGAACTATTGGCATTCGCATGAAGATTGCATTGATGAACTATTATGTTGTCATTTATGTCAATTATAAATGGTAATGATGTTGTTATGATATTGTTTTGCAACTGGTATGTGAGCTAATGAAGGAAACCGATATTACTTAAGAAGCAGTGAGATCAACCGGTAACCCTACCTGTTGATGTGCCAAACCCTAACTGATGGAGCTTGGTGAATCAATTATATTAGTTTATGATCAAATAATGAATAGTAATGATTATGCCATGTATGCATGTTATATGTGATGATTTTCAAATGGTTTTTGGTGCATAGAGATAATGGTTTTATCTTGGGAATGAGCGAGTACATTGCAAGAAGAGGAAACCATGTGATGAGTTACTAGAATCAATGAAGCGGTAATCAAGGAGTGGTCAAGGTTGTCTTGAACAATGTGCAATGATTGATATGTAATCAAATGGTCATACTTGAACTGATTTGTTTATAATCTCTATGAGATCTTAGGTTTGTGATGTGTTACCAACGTATTGTTTTGCTTATAAGGTCGATTAGTTATTTTGTTGTAGTGTTGGCAATTTTGGTTAAGTATTAGTGTGATTGATTGTGAACTAGAAGGTGTATCTGTAGTATGTGAAAATGTAGATAGGAGAATGAAAAGGATCTGATCAAATAGAGTAGTGTTATTTACCAGATCAACAAACCTCTGTTGTTCTCTAACAATTACAATAGTCAACTCCCTTAACCGGGTAAGCTTTAACAGACTTAGTACTATCTAAATCCTCTAACTAGATGATCCATTAGCTTGGATTTCAAATCCTCTACCGAGGTTAATCCTAATAGGGTATTGCTTCTAACAGGGCATTATAGTCAATCCCTTAACTGGGTGGTCCCTAACATGACTTTTTGGAAATCTTTAACAGGCTTGGCTCCTAATAGGGCAAAATTGAAAAGAGTTTAGAATACTTGTGGGTATTCATCCCCACCGTGGTTTTTCCCATTTGGGTTTCCATATCAAAAATCATTGTGTTAAGTGGTGAATGGTTTTTGTGGTTATGTTTGATATGGCTTATTTGATTAACTATTAAATCCACTTAGATATGATAAGATGACTGACAGTAATCTAAAATGTGCTTGTACTATTGTTAGTAAAGTATTTTGATGTTTTGGATAAATAGTTTGGGAGTTTTAGAGTTGTTATAATGTTATTTTGATATGCCAGTCAAACTAATAAACTATCATGCTATTGAAGTTTGTAGTTCAATGTTTGAACCAGTTAGTTCTGAGATTGGCTTATGAGATTGTTATAGAGGTTGGTGAAAGTTTAGTTAGTTTTCTATCTACTCATTCACCCCCCCCTCTCTCAGTATTTGTTTAGATCCTTATTGATTCATCACACCATCATGAACTACTTGTCAATCTTTGAGTATGGAAGCTAGAGACAAAGACTACATATTTTGATGGAAGCTTGTGCACCAAATTGAAAACCAATTTATCATCATCCTTGTTTATACCACAATCCATAAGTTGTGCTCTAATATCATTAGCTTTGGTTACATAATTGTCAATGGAATCAAAATTCTTGGGATCAAGGCTAGAGAGTTCACTATGAAGCATGTACCCCTTAATCCTTATCAATTTTCCCATACAAAGAAGAAAATTTGTCCCAATCCTCTTTAATTGTTTTGCATTTTTCAAAATGGAAGATGAGATATTTTGAAACATATTTCCTTAATGTACCAATAGCCATGGATTTTTTCATGAGACATTCAACTTGAGCATTAGGATCAGCCTTAGGATCCCTAGGTGTTGTTATTGTTCCATCAACTTATTGTATTAAACATTTTTCCATTAACTTCCTCCAAGCATCAATTTTCCAAGAAGCATAGTTATGTGTAGTTAACAAAGAAAACTTAGGTGAACCCATGATGAAACAAAAGAGAACAGGATAAAAAGACAAGATCACAAGACACCCCCCCAAATTCACTCAATTGAAGAAACTGCCCCCACCTTGCCCCCCCCCAAAAAAAAAAAAAAAAAATTAAAAAAAAAAAATTAAAAAATGATAATTTTGACACTTTATGTGTAGTACATATACAATGGACCACTTGCAATCAATGGAAAAGTGGAATTCTGATTGTGTTTTACAAATTCCACAATTAGGCTCTTATAGACTCAAATTAAAAATATAAATGATCTCCAAGCAATTACAAGTACCCAATAGGCCAAAAAATGACCAAATTCTAAAATTATAATATCCACACAAAATAACTACAAATTGATGGCAGATTATGAAAGTACAAAAAATTATGCATTTAAAAAAAAATGACACCTGAAAAGGAGGTTGTATGACCCCAAACAGAGCCTTTGAAGTTGCAAAAATGAGGAATGGACACGTACAATCATGAAAAACTGAAAATTGTGAAAAATCTATTCATCAAAACAAAAAATTATATCACCAATGTGAAGAGCACAAAAAATTAGGCCAAATAAAAAAATTGCACCCAAAAAGGAGAAAAATTTAGCAAGTTATGGCCCTTCAAAGTTTGCCTGCAAAATAAAAAAATGCATTGGAGAGGGGGTCAAAATTTTCAAAAATGATTCTTATACTCAAATATAGGAAAATTTATGCTCAAAATTCATGGAAATTGCCTCCCAGACTCAATGGTGAGGTCGACATTACCATAGGATGCTCCCAAAATGTGGAGCTCCCTAGATCTAAAAAATGAATCCTCCAAAAGCTCTCCAAAAAGACTACTCAATGAATCCCCAATGGCTTTGATACCATGTAAGAATTTGTTGAAAATAGCCAAGATCAAGAGCACATTGAATAGCACAAAAAAAAGGCAAGATAGAGAATAAATTATATTGTCAATATTATAAAAAATGATCATTAAAATTACATACAATGTAGATAAGCCTACTTATAAAGGAAAGGCTAAGAAACAAAAGAACACACAAAGATGACATGTAGATCAATGAGATGCAAGGGTAGGTAGGAGAAATAATAAAATATTCCACATGAGGTGGATCACCCACCAAAGGTGGAATTATCATCCTACAATAAGTGGATATGATAAAGTAATAATAATATCACACCATAAAAGGTTGAATTTCTCCTACATACACACTCCCAATGTATGCACATCACTAAGTGTCTCATATACAAGATACGATGTTATGCATTTACCTAAGTCAGCTTAAGTAAAGTTTTAATTATATCCTATATGAATATATAATTACACCAATAGAAACACATAACACAACACTAATATTTTGTGTGGAAACCCGTAAGGGAAAAACCATGGAGAGGGTTAAATCTCAATATCTTATAAGTATAAGATACATAATATTACAAGTGTGCTCATTGCATGACTCAATTCTAGAGGGCTCACTATCTAGATAAGGATCACTACCGAAGGGCTTACTACCCAAAAATAGATACAAAATGAACTATTACAGTTGCATGTCAAACATGCATGGAGTACAATTCCAATTAGGCTCAATAAATAGTTTTTGCACACTTTATTGGCTCTTTTGTTATTTTCTTCTTGATTTAATCATATATCATTGCTAATCATTGTCTCTATCATCATTGCCGCTACCATCATGCTCATTACTACTACTACTCACCAAAGATGGTACATGATACATATATATCAATCCATATTTGATTCATATCATTTGCATATCCTTCATTCTAGTAGTTATGTCAATCCAAAACACACTTTACAAGCTACACATTTTATCCACATAAGTTGGCCAAAACATGGTGCAAAAGATGTCCACTGGAAGTTACATGCAATGATCTATCTTTAGTCTTGTCCTAAAACTTCAAAGAAAAATGTGATCATATGAAAAAATATGGACTCCTTGAGCTAACTATCCTATACTAGAGTGTTGACATTTGCATGAAGATTGCATTAATGATATGTTATGTTATCATTGATGTCAACTAAACCGGTGACAATATTTATGATATTGTTGTTGTTATTGATATTGTCTTGTAACTGGTAGGAAGAGCTTTGAGGAAGATGTTGTAAACCAGTGTGTAAGTTTGTGAGTTGAACCGGTAAACCGGTGTATAAGGTTAAACCTTTTCTATGCAATGTGATCGGTAAACCCTACCATTTGTTTTTTTGTTAAACCCTAACCGATCAAGTTTGTTGGTTTAAGATCTAATGGTGAGTGGTAATGATGGAGACACGTGTGATCATTGTATGAGGATAAGTTCAGATTGTTTTGGCACATTTGTTTGATTGTCTAGGGAATGAGCAAAGTGGATTGCATCTAATGCATAGCGCGTGATGAGTTACAAATTCCGATGAAGCGATGATCATGGAGTGGTTGGAATTTTTTTAAAGAATGTGTGTAGATTACTATGTAAATCCAACGGTCACACTTGAACCAATTTGTTTGTAATCTCTATGAGAGAATTAGGTTTTTGTTGTGTTACCGACCTAATTGATTTAAATTTAAGGTGGATGAAGTTGTTTGTAAAGTTGTTGGCAAAGTGTTGGCTGAAATCAAATGAGTGTGTGGTTGCCTAACTTGAGAATAGATCTATAGTTTGTGTAAAGGCATATTGAAGCTTAAAAGGATCTGATCAAGCAAATGTAGTGCTATTCAGATAGATCAAAAAAACTTGTTGTTTTCTAACAATTACAGCAGAACTAAAATCCCCTAATCAGGTAAGCTCTAACAAGCTTGGTTACTTCTTAAATCCTCTAACAAGGTGGTCCATTAGCTTGGATTCTCAAATCCTCTACCGAGGTTACTCCTAACAGGGTATTTTCTTTTTATCAAGGCATTTTGTAAATCCCTTAACTAGGTGATTCCTAATAGGATCAGTTCTTAATAGAACTTATTGTAAAAGCTTTAATAGGATTGGCTCCTAACAAGGAAAACTTTAGAAGAGTTCAAATAGCTATCTTGTGAGTCTCATCTCACCGTGGTTTTTACCCATTTGGGTTTTCCACATATAAACATTTGTGTCATGTGGTGAATTTTTTTGTGGTTATGATCTTATTTTGTTATTTGATTGACTACTTAACTATTCTAATAAGGCACGATAACTGGAAGCATTGAGAGATGGAATATGTTGATATATGATTAAGCATTTTGATGTTTACAAGATTGAAGTTGTTTACTATTAAGTTGATATAATAGTTAACCGGTTGATGTTGAGTATTCTGATGAGGATCTTGACAGTGAAAATTTACTTTGTGTGATTGAGTTTGAGATTGGGAAGTTTGTATCAATTTTTCAGTTTATTGATTCACCCCCCCTCTTAGTAATCTATTGGATACTTATTCTTTCATCATACCATCAATTGGTATCAGAGCATCTTAGGTCCTCTTAAATCTAAAAGCCTAACATATTGAGGAAATTATTTTGTAGATCATGAAGAAGAAGGAAGGTATGAAGTTCAACAAAGATAACTATAGGTTATGGAGCGACATAATGAAGATTTACATTAAGAGTCTAGGAAGTCAGTATTGGGATCATGTAGAAACTCAGTATGTTACACCTATTGGAACTCTGACTGATGATCAAAAGAAAGAACAACAAGAAAATGATCAAGCATTGGATGCTATTATCAGGTCCCTATCTCATGCTAAATATGTAGATGTTCATGGTCTTGAAATTGCATATGAAGTATGGAAAAAACTTGAAGAGATTTATAGATATGATGAACATGTTAAGATTGCTAAAAAGGAGAGCCTAAGATGAAAGTTTGATGACATGAGAATGTCTGAAGGTGAGAATATCCAATAGTACGATCAAAGGATAAAAGAGATAGTTGGTGAAATAAAGAGTATAGGAGGGAAAGTGGAAGATGCCACAGTGACCAGTAAGGTACTGAGAACCCTGCTACCGATCTATGCTATCTGAGTTATAGGTATTCAGGAGATGGAGTCCATTGACAAAACTAAGGTAACTCCTGACTATATCATTGGCAAACTTACTGCTTTTGAATTAAACGACTATGATGGTAGTGTACAAAAACCAGAATCTACATTCAGAGCTTCTGTCTCTAACCCATCTGTGAGAAAAAGTAGAGATACTTATCATGGTTATGAATCTAGATCCATTAGAGATGTTGATGATGAAGACAACTTAGTGGAGCTTGAAGCATTGTTCAAAAAATGACTGCCTAGAGGCACTAGTAAATATAGAGATAAACTACCTTTAAAATGTTTTGCATGCAACAAGATTGGTCATATAGCAACTAATTGTCCTAATGGTGAAAATGAATACAAGAGAGACAAATTCAAGAAGTGTAAGGGAAAAGAAAAGAGAGATTGTCTTATAGCGGTTGACAGTGGTATTACTGATGAAGAATCTAATGATGATGCTAGTGAAGATATTGTGTTTGTAGCTATTAAGGAAGAGATATCAGATCAAAAGGCACTAGTGTCTAGGATGGATAACTCTAATGATTGGATCATTGATAGTGGTTGTTCACATCATATGACCAGTGATCGAAGCAAATTTATTTCCTTGAAGGAATTTGATGGCGGTGTTGTTAGATTCGGCAATGATTTACCCTGTATGATTAGAGGTAAGGGAGTTATTTCTCTTAATGGGAAGAGTAGTGTTGACGATGTCTATTGGATTGAAGGTCTAAAGCACAATCTTTTGAGTGTGGTACAACTTAATGATAGAGGATACCTACTGGAGTTTACAAATGGTATGTGAAAAATATTTGACAACAAAGGTGAATTGATTGCAACTAGGAAACAAACAAGAGGTAATCTTTTTCATCTTAATCCTAAAGTTAGAAACTATTTGATTGAAAAGATAGATGATAGCTAGCTTTGGCATAGGAGATTTTGTCATATAAAATTTGATAACATTGTTAAAGTGAGCAAGTGCAAGACAATAAGAGGTCTGCCTCAGCTAGACAAACTGGTTAATGCTCTTTCCAAAGAATGTCAGTTAGGAAAGATGACTTCTTCAACTTTCAAGAGAAAGTCCTTCTTAGCAGAGCACTTGTTAGATTTGGTTCATTCATATCTATGTGGACCAATAAGAACAAGAAGCATTGAAGGTGATAGATATTTCATGAACTTCACTAATGATTGTTCAAGGATGATGTGGGTCACATTCTTGAAGGATAAGAATGAAGCTTTTGGTAAGTTCAAGGCATTCGGGGCCTTAGCTAAGAAAGAGAGTGGCAAAAAGATAAAATGTTTGAGAACAGATCGAGGCGGTGAATTTACTTCTAAGGAATTCACTAAGTACTGTGATGAGAATGGTATCAAATGACATCTTTCTGCACCAAGCACACCACAATAGAATGGTATAGCAGAGAGGAACAATCGATCAGTGGTTGAAGCTACTAGGACAATGTTGATATAAGGAGGTGTATCGAAATCATTTTGGAAAGAAGTTGTAAGTATAACTGTCTACACAATGAACTGAGTTCTAGTGAAAAGATGTAAGGAGAAGAGCCCTTATGAATATTGGTATGGGAGATCACCTGATGTTAGCTATTTTAAGATATTTGGTAGCAAATGTTTTATTAAAAGAGGTGATTACAGTAGCAAGTTTGAAGCTAAGAGTGATGAAGGAATAATTCTTGGCTATTCCACCAAGAGTAAGGCCTACAAATGCTTCAACAACCAGACACAAAGAATTGTTGAAAGTGTTGATATTTTTGTAGATGAATGTCTTGAAATCTTAGAAGGAACCGGTTCAGAGAAAAAGGATGAAGATCCTTGCAATTTTCTTTTGGAACCTAAAACTATTAAATCAGAAACTAGTAAAGCAAATTCTAATGCACCTGTTCAACCAAAACAAATAAATTTAGAAGAAGATGATAATGAAGAAGTTGAACCTGAAGAGAATGATCATGTTATTCCTAGGTATGTGAGACTAAACACAATCCTGAGTAGATTATTGGGGATAAGGATGCTGGAGTACTAACTAGAAGGAGAATAAGAGAGGACTCTTGCATGATCTGAACCATTGAACCAAGAAGTGCTAAGGAGGCATTTGGTGATGATTATTGGGTTAAAGCTATGGAGGACAAATTGGATTAAATTGAGAATAACAACACATGGACCCTGGTACCCTGACCGGTAAACAAGAATGTTATAGGTACAAAATGGGTATTCAAAAACAAGTTAAATGAAGATGGTGTTGTAGTTCGCAATAAGGCATGATTATTTTGTAAGGGTTATGCACAAGAATAAGGAGAAGATTATGGTAAAACTTTTGCACTAGTAGCAAGACTGGAAGGTGTCAAAACTTTACTTGCATTTCTAGGCCATAAGAAGTTGAAGGTATACCAGATGAATGTTAATTCTGCATTTTTTAATGGGATATTGGAAGAAGAAGTATACATAGAGAAACCAGATGGTTATGCTTTAACCGATGAGAAAGACATGGTATGCAGATTGCATAAAGATTTGTATGGATTCAAGCAAGCACCCAGAGCATGGTATGAATGACTTCATACACACCTGATGAAGATAGGCTTTGCAAGAATGAGTGATGATAGTATTATTTATCTCAAGTTTGAGGGAGATGAAATACTGGTCAGTGAAGTATTTGTTGATGATATTATTTTTGGAGGTAATGATGTCATGAGCAATAGTTTTGCAAATGAAATGAAAAATGAGTTTGAAATGTCTTTAGTAGGGGAAATAAAAAATTTCATAGGCTTGTAGATACATCAAATGAAGAATGGTATTTTCATTACACAATCTAAGTATGTGAAAGAGGTTTTGAAGACTTTAGGCATGAGTGATTGTAAAGCGGTTGGAATACCAATGGTTACAGGTTGTAAGTTATCCAAGGAAGATGAATCTAAGTCTATTGATGAAAAGGAATATAGGTCAATTATAATCCCTGCCAAAATACCCTAGAGAAATATAGCTAACTACACACTAATTTAATTTTTATTTTTATTTTACAATACAACACATAACATCACTTAAGAAATGAAGCTAGCAACAACAACATTTAAGTGTTATGAACATAGAATAATTCACTCAAGCTATTCAAACAATTACGCAAGTGGAATACAATAAATCATTACTACTAAGTCCCTAGGGTATCTCAACACCATTACTTAATCTACCTACATAAGAAATAGGCATTTACTTTCTTCCAAATCAATACCTCATAATCTTAATCATTATACACACATAGGTGCATCATAGCAATACCTAACACTCATGATATGCAACCTACTTAATATTTCATTTAATATGAGATTCTATCTTTCAATGCATAGCTACTTCCCTTTTTCTCTTAGGTTCATTTTATACACCAAGTCCAAATGTTCCTATTACCATTAACCAACCTTTGACTATCAACATCACCATTCACATACCAAGATTAACCCTTACATTGCATTAACACCATTTCCATTTATGATTCTATGCTCCTATCATGCTTATTACTCCATCATGATTCCTAAAGTACATAAGGCAATAATCAAAAAGTCTTCCTAAACATTTAACCCATAGCTCATTTAATACTCCTAAAATATCTTACACTATATCATTTAACCAACAATCATCTTATTACAAATTAAGTAACTACATGAATTCATCTGAACACAAACTAAGATACAATAACCTAATTCCATAACAAATAATAGCATCCACCAAATGGAGTTATAATCTTAAACCATAACACATGATACATTCTAATCATTTTCTATAAGACAAGCATTCATTTTACCATCTACCCATACACTTACTAGTAATTTCCACTAATAAGATTAGTAATTCATTCATTAAGAACATCCATACAATATTTTCATAAGGAACATTCAACTACATCTCAAGCATTATAAGATTTGAATCCTACCATTAGATCACTGACAATGAAGTATGATACTATAAATTCAAATTCTTTAATCACAACTCATAAACATGTTCTAAGATATCTTCCAATATTACTCATGCTCATACATCCTACCAAGGTATAGCATTTCTTCTACTTAAAGAATTAGTTAATTTCTAAGATTTACCATTATCATAACATTTACATCATTTCCTTTTAACATGGCTCATCAAGAATACAAAATGCATCATTTAATTCCGAACCACAATACTTATCCACATCTCATGCATCCATTTTAATTAATATAAATGCGTTACAATACAACTCAAGGTTCATCATTACAATCATATATCATAACCAAAAGCTATCACTATAACTAGAACAACAAAATCATTTCTCATAAGAATGATTTCTTTTACAACCATTACATAAGAATTTCATTACATAAATCACATCACCATTTACATTCTTATTGCACTTATTATCCATGAACTATCTGAAGAAGCATCCTCACCATGCAAGAAGAATCCAAAGATAAGAACATCCCAATGGTTTAAAAGCACCAACCACCTGACCATGTAGAACCAAAGGAACCACCCTTGTACTAGGAGATGACACAAGGTCCCAATACACACTCTACACCTAAGCTAGCACCTATAACCAAGAAGACTAACCACATAAGGACTCTCAAGTAAGAACTCACACAAAACCACAAGAATGAACTCCCAGAGGTGTAAAACTTATCGGGACATAAATGCATCCAATAAGCATAATCATAAATCATAAAGGGGGAACACATGTAGGAGTGGAGTGTCCTCACATGCCATCCTCATAACATAATAACATAATAGCATAATAACACAAGGCACTAGCCTGATGGACATGTGGAGCCATCTCAACCTATGAGAGACCAAGGGAGATTAGCTTACCATCTTCACGGCCTTCTTATGCTTATCTTAAAACATCCTCCCTAGGACTAAGCCATGAGGCTCAAAACTATTCAATTTTTTTGTTTAAATGAGTTCTAATTACCCATCCCAATTAATTCATTATCAATGTTATCACTTGTTTACAAATCATGGAAAAATCCAATGTGCCCTGGTGGTCTAGACTTCATGCATCCTTAAAAGGGACCTCATGCAAGTCTATCTCTCGTGACCCTGGTCATCACAAGGAAGCCCACTCCTCCTAACATGGCCCAACAATAAATCACAAGAGGCTCTACCAACATAAACACATAAGAATAATACTCAATGTAGCAAAAAACTTCCACACATACTCTTACAACATATACAAGGCTACAACATCAATATAGCAAAATGAGCCTCTTCGCTAGCAATAAACAAAGGCATATCAAGCCATCAAATCCTACCATCAAATAGAAGATACCATCACAGCAAGGCCAACTCACTTGCTGGTCCAAAACTGTCATGCCCAAACTTTTGGGCAAAAATACAAACAACAAATTTTTTTGAACACTTAATTATATGCATCCTATGCCTAATTAGATGTGACAACTTAACAACTTGTTCTAATGAAATCTTAATTGATATTAAAATTTAACTAGAAGCCTTAGGTTTCGATATAACTCCTAGACGTTAAAATTAGATTATTACTTACGTAACAATTATGATAGCTCCTATTATCAAGCGGAACAAATTAATTTTATAAGGACAATAATAAATTCACTCAAATGTCTCTTTTATTTCAGTTGTGTTTTATAATATTTAATTAGACCAACTTCTACTAAATAGACATTAATATAATTACTTGATTCTATATCAATTATTTAACTAATATCAAGTTTCCTCCATCATTGTTATTAGATTCTTCCTTTATAACTTAATTAAATCTTGCATCTATTAATTTAAGTATTAATACAATTTTAACGTAATAATATTAATTAATTTGAGCAAATAAAATTGGAGTGCCAAATGTTACTATGTTAATTGATTTATTTAACATACAATTCCACTGGGGTTAAATAAGTTCGCAAGATCAAGTTTATTGACTCATTTTAGAAATATATAATTCCACCACAATATCCTCTTTCAAATAAACATTTAGTAACCTATATTAAATCCTTTTGTTTAATTATAAATATCATTAAAAATTTCTAAAAAGTATTTATATAACTTAAATCAAATTGCAATATATTAATCCTCCAAACATTAGGTATTAAATATTTAATACTCAACATTTAAATTACCTCTAGATTTTAAATTTGATCTTTAAATTTTATGAAAACCCATCAATAAACTTCTTTAATAAATCTACTCCAAAGAGTACATTATTTCTATATAAATTAATCTCCCCAAATTTAATAAATATTGACATTAGAAATACTTTTTAAACTTAATTTAGATAAACATACTATTTAAATTTTTCTTTAATAAACTTTTCAATCACAACCTACCCATAATATGGAAAATAAAATGATTGTATACAATTAAATTCCTAATACAAAAGTCAACCTCAAACAAAATATTTAAAATTTAACCAAATGAGGATAACCCAATTCAAATTTTGAAAAGCAATCTTCCCCCACCCCTCTTTTTACTTATATTATTAATATCCTCTTAAACTAACTAGGGTTTTCTCTATTCTTTTATTTTTAAAACTATAAACTCTCATCTAAAACTCTTTTCTATCCATTTGCCTTTACCCTAACCCAAAATTGGGTTAGGGTTTATTATTATTTTATGTATGTGTGTTTAAGCAGGGTCTATGGCGGCGGATTTCATAGAGGCCGCGAGGGTTTAATGTACAGTCGGTGGCAGGGAGGGGGTTGCGCCTCCCACAGCGGCGCTAAGATGCCACTACGGGTCACGGCCCACAGCGACACCTCTGTGAGGCTCGGGCCGCTGAGGGTCTCCTGCATGGAGCTTCAGCTCCGCGGGACACTCAGTAGGGTTAGAGTTGATTTTTTTTTTTTGCATTTAATATATATATATATATATATATATATATATATCAATCTCAAGGGATATTTAGGGTTAGATTTTTTTATTTTGTTTTATATATATACTTTTAAAACAAGCATGAATAAATAAAATATAGACATCATATAAATAGATATGCATTTCCTTCTTTTTTTCTTTTTTTTTCTGTTACTTAACTCGTAGATAGGAGAAATAATGTATGTACAGATATAATTTATATATTTATATGTTTCAATATGTTTATTTAAATGAATGTAATGTTTCTCTAACTTTTCAATATGCAGGGATATCATAATATAATGACTATCAAAAGGCAAAATAAAACAACAATACAATAGTTATTTTATTTTTTTTCATTTCTTTAAATAGGTTTGAAGTAAAAAGCTTTTTGATAAGAATACAATAGATGTTTCATTAGAACATTAAAGCAGATTATAGTAGGCTAGATTTAATGTATTTCTTATCATTTTTAATGCCTTATAGTTAACTATAGGAAAAGATTAATTTATCTACTTTTATTTTCTGCACTTTTTTTTTAATGAATGACAGAAGTAAATAAAATTACAGTAGCATTAAAATAGTCTAAAAAATACTTTAAAACATTATCATTATGCACAATGCAAAACTATTATACTTCTAATGTCTATTTGATCATATTCTGCATTAGGATCTAAATAACTAGGACTAAATGTTATTTCCATCTTACTAACATTCATGCTTTCTTTGAAATAAATTTACTTATCTATCTAAATTTCTTCCATTATTTAAAATGAAAAATGACATATTCGAATAAATGTCAGCAACATTAACATAGTTTCATTTAAAACTATATCACCTAGTTAAATACAGCATAAAGAGATAGAATGCCTTTCTTTATTTTTAAGAAATGTCAGCAATAGATTTTAACTCAAACTATAGAAAGCTTAACCCATATATATATATATATATATCATTTTGCAATAACAACTTAACAAAGAATACTTGAATACAATATGTCAGCTTTACAAATGGGTGAAATACCCAACTAGCCTCTCATTTCTAATAAATGAGGACTTAAATAAATAAATACATTATTCCTTTGCAACTCAAATAAATAATAGTGTAGCAACTCCTAGCTTTGATTTTTCTTCTTTTCCAAGCAACCTGCATTACAAACTCTTAAGCTTGTGACCATGGAGGTGTGAGGCCCTACCCCGACTCATCCTAGCATTTCAGTGATTTTCATGTTGAAACTATTATGTATGCTTTATTTTTATGCATTATGGATTTAGAAATTATATGATTCCATGATTTGGATAACATTGAGGAATGTTGATGCTTCATTTATATGCTTTATGATATAGAACTTTATATGATTCTAGAATAGGATAGATTTGAGATGATATTTGTCATTATTGGATTTGCAGGACTTTACTATGATGATAGAAATAGGATGCATGTTTTACGTATGGATTAAAATTATGGGGATTATGATAACTGCTTATGTGAATTTATTTGGACATAAGATGTAATGATTTGTTTAAATGTATATTGTATGCAGAGTGTTTGATGTGTACTCTTATTCATGTGTTTTATATTATATGAGGTTATTTTAAATTACTAATGTGTAATTGAGATGCACAGGAAACTTATCTATGTGACCATGGAAATATTATGGAGAACCAAACCTAGACCTATGTACGTTTGTAAAACCAGGGTTTGTCTATTTGGAGAAACAACACCCCGCTTGTATCATATTTTATTTGTGAAAGTGTATATTGCATGTGTGTTCAATTGAAGTTATTAATTTGTGTAAATCCAACAAGAGAATTTTTTTTGTGTAATGTTGTAAAGTATTTTATTGTGTCACTTGACACGTGTTGATTTATGTCTTGATTTTTGAATTGTCTCTTGGAGGGAGTTGTTTTAACTATAGCTTTTTCAAATAATTTAATGTGGTTCTATATTTTCCTTGGGTAGAGAATCTTTGGGGTGGTCAACTTAGGTTTGACCCGAAAGTTAACTTTAGATGGGTTTAAAATGGGTTAATGGACTCCTAGGGGTAGTTTAAAGGTGTTTCCTAAAGCCCATAAGGTATACCTAAGGGTTAGGAGTAATTTTAGGCATGTGACAACTCCTATGTGGCTGTTTAGTCACCCTAAAAAGTGGGTTTCATAAGGTGAGTGAAAATTGAATTTAGAAGGCATCATCTAGGTTAGTTAACTTTCCTTTTTGATGAGAGATTCCTTTTGATCTTTTACTGACTTTTTCCTTTTTCAATTTTAGAAACCTATGAGAACTCTCACTGAGGTCTTCTTAGGCAAGAATGAGAGATTTTGCGGGTAATCACCCACTATCCATTTTTGGAGACAATGCAATTTTAAAAAATAAGAAGAGATTTGGTATAGGAATTTGGCTAAGTGTAGAGAAGCAAGGAATTGTGGAATTGGGTTGCTCATCCTCAACTAGATCTAGCATACCTTTGGGCAGTTTGAAGGTTGGTTTAACTTCTTCTTATTTTCTTTCATGTTGAATGTTATTTTGGAAAGATTGTCTATGCGGAAAAAAGTTGTTCTCCTGCATTTTATTTTGTGAAAATTATTACGCATTATGACTTTGATTTCTTGTATGCATTCTGTGTTTTGGGAGTAACCAAGGCCTCCTATTCTTGGGAGAGAGGATGGTCTTGTGGGTGGTAGAAGTTTGATAGCCCTTGAGTGAGAGGCTCTCATTATGAGAGTGATCTGAAGGGATATTTATGTGACCCTTGCTGCATGGCTTGTTTATACATTCGGGGGTCATAAGGAGGGAAATAAGGCATGAATGCCTTGGGAGGCATAAGGATGTGGGGTTATTATACTTATGATATATCTTTGTTTGTGCCATGAGGTGGCTTTTTGTTTTACCATACTTGCAGTCTCCTCAGGGTATTTGGTCCACTACCACCCTTGGAAAGATATCACATTGTGTGGTGCAGTGTAGCCTTGGTTGGGAATATGTTGTTGTGTTTGTTTTCCCCTGCTTGTTGTGTTTGCATGTATGTAACCTGTCTAGGGCTTGGTTCTCCAAGCTCGGGGGTGGCTTCTAGTAAGCCTAGGCTAGGAGGTGTGCACTCCATGGTCATAGCTAATGCTTTTATTGTAGGTTGTCGGAAGAAAAGAAAAGGACAAGTAGAAGTTGCTGGACTTATTTGTTTGCAGAAAAAGAACTGGAAATAGAATATTTTATATGTTAAGTTGCAATAGTGTGAATGGAAAACTATATGATGTAATTACTTTGAAAAGAAAATGTATTTATTTTAATTAAAGTCCTCATTTAATAGAAATGAGAGACTAGTTGGGTATCACACCCATTTGTGTTGATGGCTATAATGTATTTTAAATGTACTCTAAAGGAATGCATTATTTATTTTGTTAAAGTATTATTTTGTTGCAAATATATATATATATATATATATGTTTATCTTGGATTAAGTTCCCTATAGTTATTGAAATTATATTTGTAGTATGCATGTTAGTTTTGAAAATGGAAAGTTTAAATTTGAATGTGACTTCTAAAAATAAATGTTCAGTTTATTTCCTGATGCATATCTCTAAGATTTATTAAAATAATCTAGGTTAATGTAGTTGTTGAATATATCTTATTAAACTTTGTCATTTATATAGTTGCTGATTAGATTTATTGAACTCTGTCAATCATTTACTTATTGCAGAATATAAAATCTAAAGTTAAATAGCCTATCTAATTTAATTAATATCTTTTGTATTTAGATGTTGTTTAAATATTGAATTTTGTCAATTATTTAAAATAAATCTAAGGTTAAATAATTTATCTCAGATTATAGCAACTTGGGATTTAAAACAAAAAAAAAATATGACCTTGATTTAAATCTAAGGATTATTAATAATCTGTTCTATGTTTTTTTTGAAAAGAAAAAAAAATAATATATATTGCTTAAAAGAAAATTTAGCCCTAAATCTAGTGAGTATCCAATATATATATATATATATATATATATATTTAAAATAAATGTATATAAATAGATAAATATATATATATATATATTTATTTATTTATATTTATATTAAAATATATTTCTATATATAATATAATTATATATATATATAATTATATTTTCTTTTTAAAAAAAATTTACAAAATAAAATAAAATAAAAATATTTGAAGGACCTTGGAAAGGGGCTCGGCCCCTGCGAATGTCCTCGCAGGGCGGCCCCCTCGTACAGTGGGCGGCAACCCCCCAGCGGTGGCCGCAGCTGCCACTGTGGGCCACAGCCAATAGTGGGAGGCTTTGGCCCCCTCTGTGGGCGGCACCCCACAGCAGCGGCGCGGTCAAGGTGTGGGCCGCATCGCACAGTGGCGACCTAGGCCGCCTCTGTGGGTCACAACCTGCAAGCTTGGCAGTGGCCGTCCCTGTGGGGAGCCCCCCCATGGCCTTCGCCTCTTCAAAAATCCATCACTCGCCCTCCACCATTCACATTCATTCAGCCCCCCTATAGCAAGGAAAAGATTTGAAACCCTAGCCCAGTTTGGGTTAGGGTATTCGAAAGATAGTAAAAGTAATAAAGGAATAAAAAAAATAAAGGAGCATTTTATAATAATAAAAAAATTAGGGTTCTTGAGTATTTTGGTTGATAAGGTATGTTTAAATAAAAGGGGGAATAACCTCATATATAAATATATCAGTGTTTATATATATATATATATATATATATTTATAAATATACATATTTATATATATTTATATATAGTTTAAAATTATGTATGTATAGATTTGACTTTAATATAATTAGTTTATTTAACATTCATATTTTATATATGTTAAATAAACATTTAAATATGAAGTCTTAAATTTTAAATTAGTTTGGAGATAATCATTTAGGAAATTTATTCTATTTGTAAATTATTTGACTATAGGGGATAATTTTAGTCCACCTAGATATAGATTTATGAGATTAAACTTTATAGGACAAATGTCATTATGAATTTAATTGACCCTCTAGTCGATTTAGTTTAAACACATTTTAATTATTGTTAAAATATAATATAGACATTTATAAACTAAGTGCTAGGACTAATTTAATTAGTCCCTAAAATCAATTAATGGTTATTGGAGATTAATTTTATCTGCGTCAATTAATTGACTAAATTAATTTATTGATTAAAATCGATGAGATAATAAATAATTCTTTTAGTGTTCTGCATTTGATTTAAATTAATATCATTTACTTGAGTTAGAGGTTAGAGTTACTCACACATAGTTAAGACAAAACTTGCTAGTGCATTACATGTTAGCAAATTTAATGTTTTAAGTTGTGATTCGAAAAAAAAATTTATCCCGTTCCTGCCCAAAAGTTTGGGCATGACATTTTGGTATCAGAGCAAGGTTTCCAACACTGGGAACCTTTCTCCATTATGTTTCGCTTTAAATATTTAATTAATTTTATTATATTAATTTTCTAGGATATTTAAATTTAATTAATTAAATATTTTTCCAAAGAAATTAGTTATTTTATTTATTTTATTTTATTTTCTCTTAAGGATGCCTCTGACTACGCGACAAGCTCACAAGTGTGGAAGGGTACCGAGGAGTGTACACATAACACACGAAGAGGTAGATAGGGAGGAATCTGTTCTAGAAGTGAATCTAGAGGCTCCTCCCAAATAGCCAGTTAACCCAAACCGAAACATCTTAGAAGCACTCCAGAACCTGATTGGTATAGTCCAAGATAGGTTTCCAGCCAGGGATCATCATGTTGAAAATTAGAACTCAGGGAGTCATAGATCGACAGATAGGGAAAGGAGTAGGAGTCCACCTCCTATTCCCGTAGAGCATCAGGGTGGGAATGAGCCTGAGTCTATGCACCTACCAGGACCATCTCCAATGGCAAAGCCAGTGTATTATGAGAGAGCACATTGGGAACCAGGGGATCTTATCAGGGAGGTTATGCACCTTCAACCACCATCTTTTGGGGGATCTACCGACGAGGTAGAAGCTGAGGCTTGACTTTTGAGCCTTGAGAGGTGCTTTGCATTGCGCTCTTATGAAAGCAATCTAAAGGCACGTGTAGCAGTCCATTTGATGAGAGGAATGACCTCCACATGGTGGAGATAGGAGGAATACAAGTGTGGTTTAGTTCCTGATACTCTCACATGGGAGATATTTATGGAGAGGTTCAGATAGAGGTACTTGTTAGAACATTACAGACAGCGTAGGATAGATGAGTTCCATGACCTCCAACAAAAGGGTCTCTCAGTGACCCAGTACAAGAGCAAGTTCTTTGAGCTCTTGCCATAGGTGGACTACCTAAAGGACGATAAACTTCTCATCAATCATTTCATCAGAGGGCTGAATGCCAGCATAGCAAGACCAATGAGGATGTCTGCTCCAAGGAGCCTTTAGGTTGCCATGGAGAAGGCACTAATAGCAGAGGAGATTCAAGTTAGGCCATAGGATATAAGGGATCAGTTCCAGAACTGAAACCCTACACCCCAGACATATGGATTTTAGAAACCCCATTGGAAGGGAAATAACAAGAACACATAGGGGTTCTCCAAACCTCCTCCTCCGCAACAGTCACAACAGAACCAGTAGCAGAGGCCTCTGCAAAATCAGTAGGGTGCAAAGCCCAAGCAGTGGCAGTCTCAGGTCGGGGGCGAGATCAGTGATCTTAGGTTCCTTACACACCTCTAGCGAGGACTCAACAGTCCTCCAGGGGTGGGTACAATAGTTCTAGTAGGATAGGGGGATAGTCTTTCTCTAGGCCTCAGGGCATCCAGTTTCAGGCACGTGGTGCTTGTTTCACATGTGGAGCCATGGGGAACATGGTGAGAGAGTGTCCTCAGGGTCAAATGGCAGGGAATTAGAGGATGGCAGCATCAAATCCTATAATTGGAGATATGGGCAAGTCCCATAGAGTCTTTGTAGAAATTGACAACAGTCAGGCAGAGCACCAGGCCATAGTCATTGAGGCTGCAGGTATGATCAGAGGTAACAATGTATCTATATTATTTGATTCAGGAGCTACTCACTCCTTTATATCTCCATTGGTTGTGGAGCGTTGCGAGCTAGTGGCAACTAGACAAGGTGTCAGTTGGGAAGTGGAGTTAGCTTCAAGGGCTAGAGTGTTAGTGGAATCAGAGGTTAGGGCATGTCAGCTTCAGATTGGTAATACCACCACCTTAGTAGACCTTAGAGTTACACCACTTGGATCATATGGCATCGTACTTGGCATGGATTATCTTTATGCCCACAAAGCCAAGATGGATTACCACTGGAAAGAAATCAAGTGTGAGGATGATCAGGGTTCACCCATAGTAATCATAAGGATTCAAAGACTCGTGTCTCTTTGTATGATTTCTGCAATGCAGCTTAAGCAGAGCATGCGAAAGGGATGCCAGCTATTTGCCATCACTATCAATGATAGAGAGGAAGAGTATTAAAAGGAAACATTGATTAATGACCATCCTATCCTAAAGGGATATTCTGACTTGTTTCCTTCAGAGCTACCTAGGATGTCGCCCCGTAGAGAGATTGACTTTCATATAGACCTTGTACCAGGAGTTGAGCCAATTTCAAGAGCACCTTATAGGATGACCACAAATGAGCTTAATGAGCTCAAGATGTAGCTTGAGGAACTCCTAGAGAAGGCTCACATTCATCCTAGCATATCCCCTTGGGGTGCACCAGTCATCTTCGTGAAGAAGAAGGATGGATCTCTCCGATTATGCATGGATTATCGTCAGTTGAACAAAGTAACCATCAAGAACCAATATCCCCTACCCAGGATCGATGATTTATTCTACCAACTTCAGGGTGCCAAATTATTTTCCAGAATTGATCTGAAGTCAGGATACCATCAATTGAGAATAGTGGAAAGTGATATCCACAAGACCACATTTCGCACTAGATATGGCCACTATGAGTTCACCGTGGTTCCATTTGGTCTGACGAATGCTCCAGTTGTGTTCATGAGCCTCATGAATGGGGTATTCCACACATTTCTTGACCATTTTATTATTGTGTTCCTCAATGACATATTGATATATTCTCAGAATGAGAAGGAGCATGAGGAGCACCTGAGGCAGGTTTTGCAGTATTTGAGGGACAATCAGTTGTTTGGCAGTTTGTCAAAGTGTGCTTTCTTTCGTTCAAAGGTCAAGTACATTGGGCACATTATTTTTGGTGATGGGATCTCAATTGACCCATCAAAGATCAGAGCTATTATGGATCGGCCACCGCCAACCAGTGTGACAGTGGTCAGGAGCTTCATGGGCTTAGTAGGTTATTATCGATGCTTTGTTGAGGGATTTTCTAGAGTCGCACATCCTATTACTTCTCTTCAGTATAAAGGGAAGAAATTTGAGTGGACAAAGAAGTGTGAGAGGGCCTTTCAGGAACTTAAAAATGCACTTACTAGCACACTTATCTGATAGTTCTGATACTTAAAGATAAGTACAGATGCCTAGCCAATAAGATGAGAGGGGGGGTGAATCATACAAACTTAATCTTTCATTTAAACATCATATTCAACCTTGGTAACATATACTTTAGTAATATAACCAAAACTGCTAAACATGCAAACTCAAAAGCATATGAACATCATAACACTCATAACACTAGATTTAACATGGAAACCCGAATAGGTAAAAACCACTGTGGGATTTCGGACCCACTAAGCAATATACTCTTCTAGAGTATGCTCGGTTAAAAATAAATCTTGTTAAAGATTACAAACACATTGCTAGATGTGACCCGGTTAAGGGATTTCCCTCAAATCTGTTAGGATCTTCACCTTGTTAGAAGTGACCTTGTTAAAGGTTTTCAAACACTCAATCAGAATGTCACCTTGCTAGAGGGTTTTACAAATAAGACTGTTAAGTCCACTCGGTTAAGAGATTTTCTATCACTTCACAAAATAACAGTAATAAAAATCTATCTACAACTTCACATCTAAAAATGCTAAAGTAGATTCTTATTTTCTCAATACAATAGGACTTATCTTGTCCATCTACTAGGATCTATACTCTGTTATTCAAATAGGTCTTCAAGCTTCTGTGCTCGGTAATCACTATGTAGCATCCTTGTGCATACACTTTTCCGCATACATTGTTTATCAACGGTTCCTTATTTATAAACAATTCGCCAACCGCTTAATCTCCTTGATCACATTTCCCATGATCAATCATAGCCATCAGATCTTCAAACTTGACCAGGTTCAATGTATCCTTCGATCTGAAATTGTCTTACCCCACCTTGGAACTTGCATACATTTCTTGGAATTTCTACTAGGGTATTGTGGTTCAATCTGAGCTGTAGATCTTCCTATTGATTTTCCTTTGCCATAGATTCTTTAACAAACTTCATGCATGACATACCGATCATTTAATCAGTTCTAGCTCATCAGCTTCATTAAATAATTCTTTTATTCATTCAATGCATTCTATTACTACTCGGTTGCAACTTGGTAAATACTAAACTTCACTCGGTAGACATTCTGCCTTCATTAACTGATAGCGATAACCTTAGGGTTTACCGACTAGGTTCCTTAGGGTTTACCAACTAGGTTCTTTGCTCAGTAACATAGTATAGTATTAACCTTACAATCAATAACATATGTAGGATATAAAAACAATCTAAACATCATGATCTCATCATTATCTAACTCGGTAATAGTTTCCCATTGAATAACTTATTCCTCCTCTTATTCATCATATTCTTTTTGTGTCTTTTACCGACATCTTTATACTCATCAAATCATACCTCTTAAGATATGAAAACATCATAATGAATTAGAAAATTAATTTCTTGACATCAATGACAAAATAATAATATTAAGATAGTAAACATCCTTGATCAGTTATATCCATAATCATCAACAACCTTCTCAATATCCTATTGAAATGCCAACAATCTCCCCTTGCCTGTTATAATGCCAACAATTTCTCCTTGTCTGTTATAATGCCAACACTATCCTTGTAGTACCAGATCCCTCAACTGACTTCATGGTTTGCACAGATGCTTCCCTAGAGGGTTGAGGAGCAATCCTTATGCAAGATGGTAGGGCTATAGCTTTTGAGTCTAGGAAACTTAAGTCTCATGAGCTTAACTACCCTATTCATGACCTTGAGCTTGCAGTAGTAGTGCATGCACTTGTGAGGTGGAGACACTTCCTTTTAGGTCATCATTTTGAGCTTCATTCAGACCATCAAAGCCTTTAGTACATATTCACTTAGTTGAACCTTAATGCATGATAGAGGAGATGGATGGAGTTCTTGTGTGAGTATGATTTTGATGTTCACTACATCAAAGGGAAAGAAAACGCAGTTGCAGATGCTTTGAGTAGGAGACATCATGAGTTATACACAATATCTATGGGAATAGATTTGAGAGATCATATACTGCAACAGTTGCCAAAGGATGGATGGTATTAAGAGGTTTTTCAAATGATACGATCTTAGGAAATTCTAGAAGGAAAATATGTGGATTGTTCCTTAGAGTCCGATGGACTATTATGCCATAAAGGGTGCATCTATGTATCTTCTTCTGGGGGATTGCGAGAGTTCATTATCACAGAGGCTCATAGAGCTCCTTATGCAACACATCCCGGAGTTAAGAAGATGCATGCTGACTTGAGAGAGTTATATCATTGGCCAGGAATGTGGCAGCTCATTACTGAGTTAATAGCCCGATGCCTCGAGTGTCAAAGAGTCAAGGCAGAGCACCGCCATTCACGTGGGTTGCTCTAGTCTCATGCTATACCAGAGTGGAAGTGGGATACTATATCCATGGATTTCATCATTGGTCTCCCTATGTCATCTTGTCGCCATGATGCCATCTTGGTGACAGTTGATAAGTTGACCAAAGTGGCCCACTTTTCACCAGTTCAGACTACCTTCATAGCACTAGTAGTAGCACAAGTGTTCATGCGAGACATTGTCAAACTTCATGGTGTTCCACGCAAGATAATTTTTGATAGGGATTCCCTCTTCGCCTCTTCCTTTTGGAAGGCATCATAGGTAGGTATGGGCACTAAGCTCAATTTTAGTACAACCTATCATCCGAAAATGGATGGTCAGACAAGAGGGTTAACCAGGTGTTAGAGGATATGCTACGCATGTACGTCATGGATCATCAGACTAGATGGAAAGAGTACCTTCCATTAGTGGAGTTTGCCTATAACAATGGGCATCACACTTCTTTGGGGATGCCACCCTATCAAGCATTATACAATAGGCCTTGTAGGACATCGTTGAGTTGAGACCGCATAGAGGACAGAGTTTCTATTGGTCTTAAGATAGTTTGGGATATGGAACAATAGGTGGATTTGATTAGGTAGCATCCTTGAGAGGCATAGGATAGATAGAAGAAATATGCAAATGCGAAGAGGATAGACCATAGGTACATGGTTTGAGATAGAGTCTTCTTGAGAGTGTGACCACATAAGAGTCCAATCCATTACGAAAAGGGTTCTAAGCTCACACCTTGCTTTGTAGGACCATTTGAGATCCTTGAGAGGATAGGACTAGTTGCCTACCATTTAGCATTTCCACCTAGCCTATCATGCATCCACGATGTGTTTCTGATAGTTTTGATACTTAATGTTAAGTACAGATGCCAAGCTGATAAGATGAGAGGGGGAGGGTGAATCTTACAAACTTAATCTTCCATAAAAACATCAGATTCAACCTCGGTAACATATACTTTAATGATATAACCAAAACTATTAAACATGCAAACTCAAAAGCATATAAACATCATAAACCTCATAACACCAGATTTAACATAGAAACCCAAATAGGGAAAAGCAACTATGGGATTTCAGACCCACTAAGAAATATACTCTTCTAAAGTATGCTTGGTTAAAAGCAAATCTTGTTAAAGATTACAAACACATTGCTAGATGTAACCCGGTTAAGGGATTTCCCTCAGACCTGTTAGGATCTTCACCTAGTTAGAAGTGACCTTATTAAAGGATTTCAAACACTCAATTAGAATGTCACCTTGCTAGTGGGTTTTACAAATAAGACTGTTAAGTCCACTCGGTTAAGAGATTTTCTATCACTTCACAAAATAATAGTAATAAAAATATATCTACAACTTCACATCTAAAATGCTAAAGTAGATTCTTATTTGGTCAATACAATCTAGACATAGAACTAATCTTGTCCATCTGTTGGGCTCTATACTCTATTATACAAATAGTTCTTGAAGCTTCTATGCTCGGTAATTACTATGTAGCATCCCTGTGCATACACTTGCTCGCATACATTGTTTATCAACAGTTCCCTATTTATAAACAATTGCCAACCGCTTAATCTCCTTGATCACATTTCCCATGATAAATCATAGCCATCAGATGTTCAAACTTTGACCAGGTCCAATGTATTCTTCAATCTGAAAAAATGTTTTACCCCACCTTGGAACTTGCATACATTTCTTGGAACTTGTACTAGGGTATGTGGTACAATTTGCATTGTAGATCTTCATGCTGATTTTCCTTTGTCATTGATTCTTTAACAAACTTTATGCATGGCATACCAATCATTTAATCAGTTCTAGCTCATTAGCGCCCTTCATTAAATAACACATGTAACCATTTAATGCATTTGGGTGCCTATTCCTATAGTAAGATGTCCATGGAGGCCTCAAGGAGGGTAGTAGGCCCCGTAATCAGCAATTGAAGATATTGACCTTACGAAACTTAATCCCACCCTTTTGTATTTTTCATCCAAATTGGGTTTCTCTATGTTAATTCTTGTGTCTACTTCATTTGCAAGCCAGGCATTGATGGCAAAACCAATTGATTTGACCTAATTGATTTGAATTGTTATGATATTCTGAAATGCTGAAATACTCTCCCCCTGTCATCAGTCTTCTTCCTCATACATTATACTTCTCCTCTTTTCTTAGTCTTTCTTTTCTTCAGTCTTCTCTAGTCTTCTCCAGTCTTCTCCCCCTTTGACAACAATGCCAAAAAGTAAAGAACTAAAACATAATTTCTTCCTGTATGAAGTGATTTCTTGTTGTGATGTATCAAATTAGTCTCGATCAGAGAATTTTGTCTTCAATTCTTGTTTCTTGTATTGTTTCCTACACACCTTTAGAAAACCTCCTAAAGTGTGTAAATTAGCATCAACTCCTAAAAGATATTCTATAGAGTCATCGAATTGATGCTTTCACCAAACTTGGTCAGTGAATGGAAGATAGGGGTAGGACCCCTAACTTACTTCTGAGATACTCAAAAGTGTCCCTCGGTAGTGGCTTGGTGAAGATATCTGCTATTTGTTCCTTTGTGCTAACATACTCCAACACCACTTTCTTCTCTTGAGCTTCTTCTCTAAGATAATGATATTTGATAGAGATGTGTTTCATCTTAGAGTGCATAACAGGATTCTTTGAAATGTTAATGGCACTAATATTGTCACAGAATATAGTTACTGGCTCGGTAACTTTCTCATTTATACCATCCAACAGTTGTTTGATCCATGCTATGTTGGTACAATTTAATGTTGCAGCAACATATTCAGCTTCTGCTATTGACTGTGAAACACATCCTTGTTTCTTGCTAAGCCAACTTACTAGTCTTTCTCCTAAAAAGAAAGCTCCTCCACTTGTGCTTTTTCTGTCATCAATGTTGCCTACCCAATTAGCATCAGTGTAAACTTTTAAATCAAAGTCATTTCCTTTCTGATGTACTAAGCCATAATCCTCAATGCCTTTCAAGTATCTAAAAATTCTTTTGATTGTTGTCATGTGTGTTTCCTTGGGATCTGTAGAGAATCTTGCAACTATACCTACTGCATGTGCTATATCTGGTCTATTGTGAACAACATATTGTAGCTTTCCAATCATGGATCGGTAAAGTGTCTCATCAACAGATGCAGATTCATCATTCTTTGATAATTTACAGTTGGTAGTCATAGGAGTACTTATTGGTTTTTAGTCCTCCATTCCAAATTTCTTCAATATTTCCTTTATGTACTTGGATTGAGTAATGAAAATCTCATTTTTCATTTGCAGTATCTGTAAACGTATAAAATACTTTATTTCACTGATTAATGACATCTCAAATTCTTTGCTCATTTCATTTCCAAAGTTCTTGCATAAAGAGTCATTTCCATAAAATATATTATCATCAACAAATATGGCTGAGATCAGTATTCCATTTTCATCATTCTTCATGTACATATTGTTGTTCTCACTTGTCCTTATAAAACCAATCTTAATCAAATAAGAGTGCAATCTTTCATACCATGTTCTAGGTGCTTATTTCAAACCATATAATGCTTTGTTCAATTTACATACCTGATTTTTACTCTTGTCTTCAACAAATCCTTCAGGTTGTTCAATCAAAACTTCTTCTTCTAATATACCATTCAAAAATGCAGATTTGACATCCATTTGATATACCTTGAAATTTTTGTAAGCAACGTATGCCAATAATGTTCTTACTCCTTCTATTCTAGCCACAGGTGCAAAATTTTCACCATAATCAATTCCTTCTTCTTGGGCATAACCTTTTCAAACTAGTCTTGCTTTATTTTGAATGATCTCTCCTTTTTCATTTAGCTTGTTTCTAAAAATCCACTTTGTACCAATTACATTTTTGTCCTTTGGTCTTGGGACCAGTGTCCATGTGTCATTCTTCTTTATTTGATCAATCTCTTCTGTCATAGCATTTATCCAATATTCACTGTTAAATGCCTCTTTCACTATTCTCAGCTCAAATTCAAATATTAGACATGTGTTCTGTCTCAGTTTGTTCCTTGTCATAACTGGATCATCCTTATCTCCTACAATTTGACTTGACACATGATGTCTTCTAACATATTTGGCTAATACAGGCTCGGTAGGCTCTGTATGATCTTCTTCATCACTCAAAAACTGGATATTCTCTTCATTTTCTTCAACAGTTTTCTCGGTAAGACTTGTCGGTTGAACATAGACAAATTCATCATAGTCTTTTGGTTCCTTGGAATTTCCTTCATCATTGCTTTCTACAAATTCATCAATTTTCACATTTGCACTTTCTACTATTTTATTAGATGATTTGATCAGACATTTAAATGCTTTGGTTCTAGAAGAATAACCAAGAAATGTTCATTCTTCACTTTTGTGATCAAACTTGCCATTTCTATCATCTTTGTGTACATAGCATCTACTTCCAAAGATTTTGAAATAACTTTCATTAGGTTTCTTGTCATACAAGATTTCATATGGTGTCTTCATAGTTCCTTTCTTCAGTTTTACTCAGTTTAGGGTGCAAACTGTTGTGCTTATTACTTCTCTCCAAAATGTTTGTTGCACTTTCTTTTCAATCATTAGGGTTCTAGCACAATCCACAATAGATCTATTTCTTCTCTCAGCTATTCCATTTTTTTATGGAGTTCTTGGTGCAGAGACTTGTGTTTTAATACCATGATCATTGCAAAATAAGTTGAACTCATCAGATGTGAACTCTCCTCCTCTATCTGATCTAAGACATTTCAGTTGTCTTCCTATTTCATTTTCAACTCTTACCTTGTACCATTTAAACATTTGAAAAACTTCTGATTTTTCTTTTAAAAACATAACTGACATCATCCTTGAGTAATCATCCACAAATAATATGAAATATTTATCACCATAATAACTTTGAACTTTTGTAGGACCACAAAGATCGGTGTGCACAAGATCTAAAATTCTCTTAGAAGTGTAAGACTTACTTGTAAAGCTTGATCTTGTCATCTTACCCATCTGGTATCCTTGGCACATAGCATTCTAAGGTTTTTCCAAACTCGGTAGACCTCTTACTCGGTGCTTCTTACTTATTTTGATCAAATTATCAAAATTTACATGACAAAACCTTTTATGCTCATCTATCTTTGCGTACAGACACTTATTCTAAGTTGAGTCAAGGTGAAATGTGTTACCTTTTGTTTGTGTCTGGGTAGCAGCTAACTTTCCATTCTTGTCATGAACTTTGACAATTCCTTTTTGAAATTCTATTTGGTATCCTGTATTTTTTAGTTGTGCTACACTCCACAAATTGTATTTCAAACCTTCAACCAATAAACATCATTGCATCTTGCATTGTCAAGAAGTGTTACAGATCCTTTACCTTTTACTGGACATGGTGCATCATTACCAAATCTTACATAGCCTCCATCATAATCTTCTAACATAACAAACTTGTGTTTATCACCAGTCATGTGATGTGAGCATCCACTATCTATGATCCAAAAATCATTAGTATTTATGTGAGATATTAGGGCTTTTTATTCATACCATTCTTCATCTAATTCATCTTTGATAGCCACATAAACGACTTCCTCTGTATCAATTTCATCTGATTTATCATCATTGGATTCCTCATCAGCTATTAAGCATGTCTTTCTATCTCTTCTTCTGAAGTCTTGGTGTCCTCTGCAATGATTGTCTTTCTGTCTATTATCTCGGTAATCTCTCTTTTCAGTAGAATCTTTGTTAGGATAGTTAGAAGCCATGTGTCTTATCTTATCACAATTGAAACATTTCAAAGGTAGTTTTCCTTTATACTTACCTTTGCCTCTCGGTAACCTTCTGGCTAATACTGCTTCAAACTCTTCTTGCTTTTTGATTTCCTCATACAGTTTGTGTACTTCCTCCATGTTCTTACAAAATCTTTCACTTGCTCCACTATGATCTCCTTCAGAGTACTTATACTTTCTTTCATTGTAATTATTAGATTCATCAAGATCAAAAGAACTAAATGCAAATTCAACTTTATTTATCGAAGACCCACTATTATCAAAATTACTTAACTCAAATGCATGTAGCTTACCAATAGTAGCATCTAAAGAAACTGGCATATTGGGTACAGACCTTAATTCATTGATTGTAGAGACTCTGATTGCATAAGCTAGTAGAACGGTTCTTAAAAACTTACTTGTTATACCCTTTTCTTCAATGGTTCCACCTGCTCCTTTGATTTGATTGACAATCTCCTTTAGTCTTGTACTGTACTGAGTTATGTTCTCACTTTCATTCATCCTCATAGATTCAATTTGCCCTCTTAGACTGTCCACTTTTTCTCTTTGAACATGTTCATCACTGCCATATACAAATATGAGCTTGTCCCACATTGCCTTCGTATCATTGCATCCTTCTAGATCATTAAACTCTGAGTCGGTCAATGCAGATGTTATTTCAATCATTTCTTGGATATGTTCTTGCTTTGCCTTTATCTCTTCCATTGTCAATGGATAGGTGCTTAGTCTAATGAAATCATTCTCCAGATAATATATAGCATATTCTCCAACTCTTGATAGGTGCAGCTTCAACCTTTTCTGCCATGTAGAGAAACTTGACTTGTTTAGCTTTGGTGCATCCCTCTTATATATCTTTGGATCTTTTCCTTAAGTAGCTTTAAACTTTTTTTAGGAGTCCAAGGCTCTGATACTTAATGTTAAATATAGATGCCAAGCTAATAAGATGAGAGGGGGGGTGAATCATACAAACTTAGTCTTCCATAAAAACATCAGATTCAACTTCGGTAACATATACTTCAGTGATATAACCAAAACAGTTAAACATGCAAACTCAAAAGCATATAAACATCATAAACCTCATAACACCAAATTTAATGTGGAAACCCAAATAGGGAAAAACCACTGTGGGATTTTGGACCCACTAAGAAATATACTCTTCTAGAGTATGCTCAGTTAAAAGCAAATCCTGTTAAAGATTACAAACACACTGCTAGATGTGACCCAGTTAAGGGATTTCCCTCAGATTTGTTAGGATCTTCACCTTGTTAGAGGTGACCTTGTTAAAGGATTTCAAACACTCAATCAGAATGTCACCTTGCTAGAGGGTTTTACAAATAAGACTATTAAGTCCACTCAATTAAGAGATTTTCTATCACTTCACAAAATAACAGTAATAAAAATCTATCTGCAACTTCACATCTAAAATGCTAAAGAAGATTCTTATTTTCTCAATACAATCTAGACATAGAACTAATCTTGTCCATCTGCTGGGCTCTATACTATATTATACAAACAGTTCTTGTAGCTTCTGTGCTCGGTAATTACTATGTAGCATCCCTATGCATGCACTTGCCCGCATACATTATTTATCAATAGTTCCCTATTTATAAACATTGCCAACCACTTAATCTCCTTGATCACATTTCCCATGATCAATCATAGCCATCAAATCTTCAAACTTTGACTAGGTTCAATGTATTCTTCGATCTGAAAAATGTTTTACCCCACCTTGGAACTTGCATACACTTCTTGGAACTTGTGCTAGGGTATGTGGTTCAATCTGCGTTGTAGATCTTCATGCCAATTTTCCTTTGCCATAGATTCTTTAACAAACTTTATGCATGGCATACCAATCATTTAATCAGTTCCAGCTCATCGGCTCCCTTCATTAAATAACGCATGTAACCATTTGATGCATTCTTTTACAGCTCGGTTACAACTCGATAAATACTAAACTTTACTCGGTAGACACTCTATCTTCATTAACCGATAGCGATAACCTTAGGGTTTACCAACTAGGTTCTTTGCTTGGTAATATAGTATAGTATTAACTTTACAATAAATAACATATGTATGATATCAAAACAATCTAAACATCATGATCTCATCATTCTCTAACTTGGTAATAGTTTCCCATTGAATAACTTATTCATCCCCTTATTCATCATATTCTTTCTATGTCTTTTATTGATACCTTTGTACTCATCAAATCATACTTCTCAATATATGGCAACATCATACTGATTTAGAAAATCAATATCTTGACATCAATGACAAAATAATAATATTAAGACAGTAAATCATCCTTAATTAGTTATATCCATAATCATCAACAACCCTCTCAATATCCTTATTGAAATGCCAACAACCTCCCATTGTTTTTTATTATGCCAACAGTTTCATGTATCAGTTTTGAGGAAGTATATCTATGATGAGTCTCATATATTAGATTGGGATGTCTTGTAGGTGGAGTCAGACGGGCAGCTAGCTTTGGAGCCCATTCACATTTTGGCATGCCGAACACTAGCCCTTCGAGGTCGAGAGCTGGACCAGGTTAGGGTCCAGTGGGATTGCTATGATGAGGTTACAACTTCATGGGAGGATGCAACATGTATGAGATCATAGTACTCTCATCTTTTTGATGAACTCCAGGAGGAAGTTCATGCCTAGAGGGGGAGGGTGTGAGGCCCTACCCCGACTCATCCTAGCATTTCATTGATTTTCATGTTGAGACTATTATGTATGCTTTATTTTTATGCATTATGGATTTAGAACTTATATGATTCCATGATTTGGATAACATTGAGGAATATTGATGCTTCATTTATATGCTTTATGATATAGAACTTTATATGATTCTAGAATAGGATAGATTTGAGATGATATTTGTCATTATTGGATTTGCAGGACTTTACTATGATGATAGAAATAGGATGCATATTTTACGTATGGATGAAACTTATGAGGATTATGATAATTGCTTATGTGGATTTATTTGGATGTAAGATGTATTGATTTGTTTAAATGTATATTGTATGCAAAGTGTTTGATATGTATTCTTATTCATGTGTTTTATATTATATGAGGTTATTTAAAATTACTAATGTGTAATTGAGATGCGCAGGAAAATTATCCATGTGACCATGGAAATATTATGGAGAACCAAACCTAGACCTATGTATGTTCATAAAACCAAGGTTTGTCTATTTGGAGAGACAACACCCCATTTGTATCGTATTTTATTTGTGAAAGTGTATGTTGTATGTGTGTTAAATTGAAGTTATTAATTTGTGTAAATCCAATAAGAGACAAAATTCGATGTGTAATGTTGTAAAGTATTTTATTGTGTCACTTGACACGTGTTGATTTATGTCTTGATTTTTGAATCATCTCTTGGAGGGAGTTGTTTTAACCATAGCTTTTTCAAATAATTTAATGTGGTTCAATATTTTCCTTGGGTAGAGAATCTTTGGGGTGGCCAACTCAGGATTGACCCGAAAGTTAACTTTAGATGGGTTTAAAAGGGGTTAAATGGACTCCTAGGGGTGGTTTAAAGGTGTTTCCTAAAGCCCATAAGGTATACCTAAGGGTTAGGAGTAATTTTAGGCATGTGACAACTCCTATGTGGCTGTTTAGTCACCCTTAAAAGTGGGTTTCCTAAGGTGAGCGAAAATTAAATTTAGAAGGCATCATCTAGGTTAGTTAACTTTCCTTTTTGATGAGAGATTCCTTTTGGTCTTTTTCTGACTTTTTCCTTTTTCAATTTTAGAAACCTGTGAGAACTCTCACTAAAGTCTTCTTAGGCAAGAATGAGAGATTTTACGGGTAATCACCCACTCTCCAATTTTGGAGACAATGCAATTAAAAAAAAAAGAAGAGATTCGGTATAGGAATTTGGCTAAGTGTAGAGAAGCAAGGAATTGTGGAAGTGCACTGCTTATCCTCAACTAAATCTAGCATACCTTTGGGTAGTTTGAAGAGTGGTTTAACTTCTTTTTGTTTTCTTTCATGTTGCATGTTATTTTGCAAAGATTGTTTTTGTGGAAAAAAGTTGTTCTCCTGCATTTTATTTTGTGAAAATTATTGCACGTTATGACTTTGATTTCTTGCATGCATTTTGTGTTTTGGGAGTAACCAAGGCCTCCTACTATTGGGAGAGAGGATGGTTTTTTGGGTGGTAGAAGTTTGATAGCCCTTGAGTGAGAGGCTCTTATTATGAGAGTGATCTCAAGGGATATTTATGTGACCCTAACTACATGGCTTGTTTATGCATTTGTGGGTCATAAGGAGGGAAATAAGGCATGAATACCTTGGGGGGCATAAGGATGTGGGGTTATTATACTTATGATATATCTTTGTTTGTGTCATGAGGTGGCTTTATTTTTTACCATACTTGCAGTCTCCTCAAGGTACATGGTCCACTACCACCCTTGAAAAGACATCACATTGTGTGGTACAGTGTAGCCTTAGTTGAGAATATGTTGTTATGTTTGTTTTCCCCTACTTGTTGTGTTTGCATGTGTGTAACCTATCTAGGGATTTGTTTTCCAAGCTCGGGGGTGTCATCTATTAAGCCTAGGTTGGGAGGTGAGCACTCCATGGTCATAGTCAATGCTTTTATTGCAGGTTGCTGGAAGAAAAGAAAAGGACAAGTAGAAGTTGTTGGACTTATTTGTTTGCAAAAAAAGAACTGGAAATAGAATATTGTATATTTTAAGTTGCAACAATGTGAATGGAAAACTATATGATGTAATTACTTTGAAAAGAAAATGTATTTATTTTAATTAAAGTCCTCATTTAATAGAAATGAGAGACTAGTTGGGTATCACACCCATTTGTGTTGATTGCTATAATGTATTTTAAATGTACTCTAAAGGAATGCATTATTTATTTTGTTGCAATATATATATATATATATAGTTCCCTATAGTTATTGAAATTATATTTGTAGTATGAATGTTAGTTTTGAAAATGGAAAGTTTAAATTTGCATGTGACTTCTAAAAATAAATGTTCAGTTTATTTCCTCATGCATATCTCTAAGATTAATTAAAATAATCTAGGTTAATGTAGTTGCTGAATATATCTTATTAAACTTTGTCATTTATATAGTTGTTGATTAGATTTATTGAACTCTGTCAATCATTTACTTATTGTAGAATATAAAATCTAAAGTTAAATAGCCTATCTAATTTAATTAATATCTTTTGTATTTAGATGCTGTTTAAATATTGAATTCTGTCATTTGTTTAAAATAAATCAAAGGTTAAATAATTTATCTCAGATTATAGCAACTTGGGATTTAAAACAAAAAATAAATATGACCTTGATTTAAATCTGAGGATTATTAATAATCTGTTCTATGTTTTTTTTGAAAAGAAAAAAATAATATATATTGCTTAAAAGAAAATTTAGCCCTAAATCTAGTGAGTATCCAAAATATAAGTATATAAATATATATATATATATATATATATTTATATTCATATTTAAAATAAATATATATATATATATTAAAGTATATTTCTATATATAATATATATAATATATATATATATATATATATATATTAAAAAAAAAATACAAAACAAAAAAAAATAAAAAATATTGGAAGGACCTTGGAAAGGGGCTCAGCCCATATGAATGTCCCCGCAGGGCGGCCCCCCCGGCATAATGGGCGGTGACCCCCTAGCAGCGGCCATAGCCACCATTGTGGGCCACAACCCACAATGGGAGGCTTCAGCCCCCTCTGTGGGTAGCGCCCCATGGTGGCGGCACTACCGGGCTGCGGGTCACGTCCTACAATGGCGGCTTAAGTTGCCTCTGTGGGCCGTGACCCGCAAGCTCGACATTGGCCATCCCTGCGGGGAGCCACCCCCATGGACTTCGCCTCTTCAAAAATTCGTCGCTCGCCCTCCACCATTCACATTCATTCGCCCCCCCTGCAACAAGGAAAAGATTAGAAACCCTAACCCAGTTTGGGTTAGGGTATTCGAAAGATAGTAGAAGTGATAAAGGAATAAAAAAAATAAAGGGGCATTTTGTAATAATAAAAAAATTAGGGTTCTTGAGTATTTTGGTTAATAAGGTATGTTTAAATAAAACAGGGAATAACCTCATATATAAATATATCAGTGTTTATATATATATATATTTATATATAGTTTAAAATTATGTATGTATAAATTTGACTTTAATATAATTAGTTTATTTAACACTCATATTTTATATATGTTAAATAAACATTTAAATATGAAGTCTTAAATTTTAAATTAGTTTAGATAATGATTTAGGAAATTTATTCTGTTTGTAAATTATTTGACTATAGGGGATAATTTTAGTCCACCTAGATATAGGTTTATGAGTTTAAACTTTATAGGATAAATGTCATTATGAATTTAATTGACCCTCTAGTCGATTTAGTTTAAACACATTTTAATTATTGTTAAAATAAAATATAGACATTTATAAACTAAGTGCTAGGACTAATTTAATTAGTCCCTAAAATCAATTAATGGTTATTGGAGATTAATTTTATCTACGTCAATTAATTGACTAAATTAATTTATTGATTAAAATCGATGAGATAATAAATAATTCTTTTAGTGTTCCGCATTTGATTTAAATTAATATCATTTACTTGAGTTAGAGGTTAGAGTTACTCACACATAGTTAAGACAAAACTTGCTAGTGCATTACATGTTAAGCAAATTTAATGTTTTAAGTTGTGATTTGAAAAAAAAATTATCCCATTCGTGCCCAAAAGTTTTGGCATGACAGGAGGGCTCACCTCCCAACCTAGGCTTACTAGAAGCCACCCCCAAGCTTGGAGAACTGAGACCTAGATGGGTTACACACAAACAAGTAAGGAAAACTTAAAACAAACACATTCCCATCCCAAGGCTAAACATCATCACATAATGTGATTTTTTTTTTTATATGGGTGGAAGTGGACCAAGTACCTTAAGGAGAACTACAAGATAGTAGATCACAAGCCATCTAATGGCAACCAAGAAAACATCACAAGTCCATCTTAACCCAACATCCTTATGACCCCCAAGGCATATGTGTCATAATATCTCCCCTTATGACCCCCAAATGCATAAACAAAACTATGCAGCAAGAGTCACATAAACAAACCCTTGAGATCACTCTCTTAAAGAGAGCCTCTCACTCTAGGGCTGTCAAACAACCTTCCACCCCTAGGACCATTCTACCCTCCCAAGGGTAAGATGGAATTGGATACTCCCAAAACACAAGTAAATGCATACCAAAAATAAGAGAAAGATCACATATATGTATTTTCACAAATAAAACACAAGGGAAGAAAACAACTACATTCAAGCAATCTTTCCAAAAACAAATTTTCAACATACAAGTAAGAGATTGAACCAACCTTGAATTTGCCAATGGTTTACAAGAGATAGTTTGGAGAAAAGCAGCCCAAATCCACACTTCTTTCCTTCAACACTTAGCCAAAAATTCTATCCTAAACTTGTTTACAAAACTGCAAGATCGAGTCTCCAAAGATGGAGAGTGGGTGATTAACTTCCTAAGCCTCAATCCTTTTCCTAAGAAGGCTTCTCTCACTCTTTCCAAACCTCTTGGGCAGAGTGAGAGCTCACATTGGTTAGTCTTCCCAAGGTCTTACACACTCCCTAACCAAGGCACCTCAAAAAATGGAATGGAATGGGGAAACAGAATGACACATACCAAGAAGGTTATCTAACCAAGGAAAAATCCTCCAAGTTGGATTTTCACTCATCTTGGGAAAACCAATTTTTGAAGAGTCAAATCAGTCACATGGGAGTGGTTACATGCTTAAAAATACCCCTAACCCATAGGTATACCCTATGGACCTTTGGAAAAGCCCCTAAACTAACCCTAGGAGTCCATTTGACCCCTTAGAAACCCAACTAACGTTAACCTACGGGTCAAACCTGAGTTGACCACCCCAAAGACTCTTTACCCAAGAAAAATTTGGGACCACACTCAAATATTTGAAAAAAGGCTTTGGTTGAAACAATCTCCCTCCAAGAGACATGACAAATCAAAACACTATTCAACACATGTGTCAAGTCACACAATAAAATACATTACTTAATTTACACATGGAAATTGTCTCTTGTTGGTTTTAAACAATTTAATAAATATAATTTAACACACATGCAAACATTTACGTTTACAAATAAAATACGATACATACAGAGTGTTGTCTCTCCAAATAGACAACCCTTGGTTTTATGAACGTACAAAGGTCTAGGCTTGATTCTCCATAATGTTTCCATGGTCAAATGGATAATTTTCCTGCACATCTCAATTACACATTAGTAATTCTCAAATAGCCTCATATAATATTAAACACATAAATAAGAATACAAATCAACCACTTTGCATACAATTGACATCATACAAATCAATTTACCATAAAACCAATGCAATCCATATAAAGCAATTATCATAATCCTCATAAATTCCAACCATTCATAAGGCATGCATCATAATTTCTAACATCATAATAAAGTCCTACAAATTCAGATATAGCAGACATATGTCAAATCAAGATTATCCAATTAGTGGATTATATAGGATTTCAAGTCTATAACACATCAAAATGTACACCGCAAGGTGAAAAGATTTTGTAACTTGGTGCAATTACTTTTCTCACCAATCTATCTGTCTAACATAGCCCATCCAATTGAATTATAGCATTTATTAATAGGGTCAACCATGGTCAACTAAGTTAATCAAAGCTTGATTGGGGAGGGGCCCTACAAAAACAACATAGTAATCATCTCAATAATCCATGGCCTATCCACATGGAAGAGAGTCTAAAATATCCAAGATGGTGTAGAGAAATAAATATACATAAAACCATCAAAATACATCAAAATTGATAAAAGACGAATCTAGAAAATATTAACAGACCTCAAATATAGCCTCTGGTACAAAAATCAATTTAGGAAAATTAATTAAAATAAGAAAAAATGTGAAAAACACATAAATTAGACAAGTTCATGTATTTGCCCAATAGGTTCGTGCTTTTGTTTAACAGGTTAGCTCTTTTGTTCAACAAGTTAGCTCTTTTGTTCAATAGGTTAGCGCATTTGTCAATAGGTTCGCGCATATGTTTAACAGGTTCACACATATGATCAACAGGTTCACACATATGTTCAACAAGTTTGTGCATATGTTAAAACAACACATATGCCTAAATTTGACGAAAATACTCAGAAACTTATGACAAAAAATAAATCAGGTTTGTGCATATGTTCATAGGTTCACGCATATGTTCAACAGGTTTGCACATATGTTCAACAGGTTCGTGCATATGTTAAAACAATGCATATGCATAAATTTGACGGAAATAAACAAAAAACTTTTGGCTAGAATACTAAAATATAGCCTTCATCAAAGGGCTTGAAAAATACATGAAAAGAGATGCCCATAAACAAGGAGTACATAGGTATAAATGAAATAAATCAACTCAGACTAAAAACCAAGATTAAATGAAATGTCTTCACAAGAGTTTTCACAAAACCAGGAAAAACATAAACAGAAAATACCAAATACATATTTTCCAGCAACTATACAAAACCCAAATAATATAAAGTTTCCTCCCCAAATATTAACCTTCAACAATATTAAAAACTATAGAATAAATAATACTTTAACCCAGACCCAAAACATTGCATAAACAATGCATACATAGAGAAGCCATTGAAAACAAAATGCAAAATGAGAGAACTCCAACCAGCAACCTGGAGTAATGGAATGAAGCTGAAGAAAAGCTCTCACAAGCCAAACCAAAATCCAACCAAGTTCTAGCCAAAACCAAGAGTGAAGAAATCCAAAACCAAGGAAGAAAACTTGCTGGAGAATTTTTTAGAGAATCTTCAACCCCAAAAACTTCACGGAAATGAAAATAAAAAGCCAAACAATAACCAAAAACCCTAGCCTCCACAACAACCAATCAAAATATTCGATTCTATAATATATTTTACCAACCCCACCATATAATATAATTTTACCTCCCTTTTCAAATTCAACCAATAAAAGAAGAGGGTAGGTAAGATAAATATAAATCATTTTTTTACAATTAGGTAGGAATATTTTGTTATTTTATTTTAAAGTGTATTTATACAACCCACTTAATATAAAAGTCAGACTAATAAATAAAATATGAGCCACAATTAAATAAATCAAATGGGAAAATTAAATTAAATAAACCAAAAGCTCATAAATGAATTAAAGAACCAAATAAATACTAAGCCATAGGTGATTAAATAAATAAATAAATAAATAATCAAATACCAATAAAACGGTCAAAATCATAAATAAATATAAAACCACAACATAAGCTAAACAATAAATATTAAAATCATCATTAAAATATGTTGGTGTAAATAATTATTCATCTTAGATATTATTACACCTTACTTAAGTTTACTTAGGTACATGCATTTCATAGTAGTTTGGGTATGAGACACTTAGGTGTTTGTGTCACATTGGGATAGCGTGTGTAGGAGAATTTCCACCTTTTGTGGACTTATCTTTTTGTTACATTCCACATTCAATGGATGATCCTCCTCATGTGGAATATTATATTGTTTCTCTTACGTACCCACACCTATTTCCTACCTACCCTCATTTCTTATTGAGCCACATGTCATGTTGTGTGCTCACATATCCATATTGCCTCGCCTATATAAGCAGGCTCATATTCATTGTATGTAATGCTTCATGATCTAGTTGATCAGTATTTTCATCTTGATAGAATACAATTTATTCCTATCATCTATTTTGTTCTCTCTTATTTGTTCTTTCCATTGCCTCTTGATATTGGCAAAATCTCACATGGTATCAGAGCCATTAGAGTGCCACTGGTTTGCCAATTGAGAGAAATTTGGGGTTTTGCATTTTGGAGCTTTCTATTGCAGGTTATTATTGGAGCTTGTTGGGTCAAATCTGAGGTCACCATTGGATTGAGGAGGTCTGAGAAAGTAATAATCACTTTTTATTTCATCCAAATCCGACATCCGAGGCCAAATCTAGAGTCGTTTGAAGGTGGAGGGTGGTGACTTGTCCCGACACTGATCTACAATTTTGGAGCATTTTTGGCCAAATCCGTCATCTCCATTGTGCTCAGAAGGCCCAAAAACCCCAAGATCGATTATCAATTTGTTGAAATCGGCCTCCGTTACCCCGAGTTGAAAAAACCTCCCCTCCTAGCCCGTCGTACATACTTGCAGGTACAGATCTGAGAAAAAAAAACATATCTTTTTTCCGTGTAATTATTTTTAGAAAATAAAAAAAATCTAAAAATCAAAATTTTCGTTTAAAAGTGGGGGGGGGCATTTTTTTTTGTTGTTTAAAAAAAAATGAAAAAATTTTCAAGGGGGGTCCCCGCAGTATCTGTGGGTAACCATAGTGTACCTATAGCCCCGCAATCACTACGGGTAACCATAGGCACTATGGCCCCGCAGTGTACCTATGGGTGACCGTAGTCACTGTGGCCCCATAGTATACCTGCAATGGTCTCGCAATTGTCTATGGGCCCCTCCCCGTATGGAGGGGGTACATTGTGTTTTTTGTAATTTTTTTTTAATTTTTAAAATAAGTTTTTTTAAATTAAAAAAAAAACTTTTATAGTTTTTTTTCCTTTAATAATTTTTATTAAAGTTTTTTTTTTTTTCTTTATTTTTAATAAAGTTTTTTTTTGCATGGGCTTTAATAAATTGTTTTTATTTAGATTTTTAAAATCTTTTAAAAACACAAACATCATGGGATAAGTCAAATTGGGAACATTTTTTTTTCTTGTCACTTCACACCTGTCTTGCAGTGCTTCCAACCGATAGTCAAGAGGGGGGGGGGTTGATTTGCTCCTTTATATCTCTTGGCCACATCCCAATTGGAGGCATCTTTTTCCATAGTATTCTATAGGGCTTCTTCGTGGCATCATCTTCATGTTTCCAGATTTTCACTATCATGTTGTATGCTCTTGCATGAGCAATGTTGTACTCGCACTATCATAAAGTGCCACACCTCTTTGTATCTTGTCATTGTTGACTATTTGATGTAATCCTCTTGTACACGTAGATTAGGAATATCTTGTGAGACTTGGTGCATGGCTCCAGGTGAGACTTAGATTGTACACATTTGTTCATGTCTTCCATGAGACTTTGATTGTACCGGTATTTCTGCTATTTCTGAGTATCTAGATGATGCTCATAGTAGGTTGTCTTTGTGCCTGATCTTCATTTTGTTGCAGCGAGTTATTCATCGTCATCAACTTGGTACCTGGTTTTGTCACACTTTGACATTATTGGTGTAGCATTGGCTCTCTTTCTTCCTTATGGGGAGGTATTTTGGTCATCATCACTGGACCATATTTGTAGGAGATTCGACATTGATGGGGGGCTTCTTGGTCTTTTCTTCTCTCTTATGGGGGGGACACAGTTTTGCTCCTCTCATTCATTATTGAGAGCATTGTGTGCTTTCTTCATCTCTCTTTTGGGGGAGGGTTTTTTCCCATTGGGTTTTTCTCTCTTTCCTCACTTTATGGGAGATTGCATTTGCATTTGTATATGGGTACCTAACATGGCCTCATAGCCGGGACCCATCTTGCATTGCTTAGTTGCATTGTAGACTTTAGTGCATTCCCCTAAGTTGCACTTAAGGGGGGGTGTTGGTGTAAATAATTATTCATCTTGGATATTATTACATCTTACTTAAGTTTACTTAGGTACATGCATTTCATAGTAGTTTGGGTATGAGACACTTGGGTGTTTGTGTCACATTGGGATAGTGTGTGTAGGAGAACTTCCACCTTTTGTGGACTTATCTTCTTGTTACATTCCACATTCAGTGGGTGATCCACCTCATGTGAAATATTATATTATTTCTCCTACCTACCCACACCTATTTCCTGCCTACCCTTGTTTCTTATTGAGCCACATGTTATATTTTTGTGCTCACATATCCATATTGCCTTGCCTATATAAGTAAGCTCATATTCAGTGTATGTAATGCTTCATGATCCAGTTGATCAGTATTTTCATCTTGATAGAATATAGTTTATTCCTATCATCTATTTTGTTCTCTCTTATTTGTGCTTTCCATTGCCTCTTGATCTTGGCAAAATCTCACAAAATAAATAAATATTTAAATATCAAATAATTAAATACCCAAAAAGTCAAGAATCTAATAAATTAAATTAAACATTAAATAATCAAATAATCAAATTGCTATTAATCAAAATAATTATAATAAACATTATTAACTATTTAATCTCATATCAATAATCAATTAGTCTCAACATAATAGAACTAACCAAACCAATAGTAACATATTCACAACACAAAAGAAATCAAGCTTACTAACTGATATGGTGACTTGTGCCAAGACGCTGACGACTAATATTGAACAACTTAGACCTAGAGTACGTGAGGGGAACTTGTGCCAACTCCAAACCACATGCCATTGGGATTTAAAGACATGCTCAGACCTGTGGAGCCAAATGGAGTCGATGTCTGGTACCTGCAAATCCTGCATGCACAAAGCAATGATATGACATATGCATATATATATTATAACATATAACGGGTTAGAGAATCGCAATGGCACATCCTGCTTGCAATGAGTGATGTGGCATTGTCTCTATCCCGAAGATAGTCAGGAAACAATCAAACACACCATACGATTAACTTATCATAGATAAGCATTAAATATGGTCTGTATATAAAAACATCATCAAGTGCATGATTAGTATAATTCCTGATTATAGTAAGGCATGTAAAATCCATCAACACTTATGCTCATCAAATCACATGATCAATGTAATATTTCGATAATCAATCACATAATAAGTATATAGTGTCTAATAAATCATACAATCAATAATGATAGTATCAACATCATATAAATCATCTGAAATAGCCTATGCCTAATAATGTCTATCATGCATGAATAAAAAGTCAACTCTAGTCAAAACAAGTCAAGTCAAGGGTGGACACTACATCAATGATTGGAAAATTACACTATGTTGTTCACAGCAGACCGAATATTGCCCATGTGGTTGGTATAGTTGCTAGATTTTAGAAGAATCCAAAGGAAGCACATCTGATAGCAACCAAGAGAATTTTTAGATATTTGAAAGGTATAGTTGACTATGGATTATGGTATCCCTATGGAGGAAAATTTGATTTGAAGGTGTACAGAGATGATGATTGGGCAGGAAATGTTGATGATCGGAAAAGTACTATCGATGGAGCATTCTTTCTAGGAGGAAGGCTTGTTTCATGGAGTAGTAAAAAGAAGAGTTGTACTTCACAATCTACTACTAAAGCTGAGTATGTTGCAGCTTATATGAATTGCACATAGGCTATTTGGATGAGGCACATTTTGGAAGGTTTTAAGACAAAGATCTCAGAACCTATAAAGATTTTATGTGATAATACAAATGCCATAAATATTTCTAAGAATCCTTTTTTGCACGCTCGCACCAAGCACATTGAATTAGAGTATCACTTTTTGAGGGAAAAAGTTCAAAGTAAATATGTTATCTTAGATCATGTTTCTACCAAGGAGCAGCTTGCAGATATCTTTACCAAACCTCTTCCTAAGACCACTTTTGAGTTTCTTAGAAGACAACTAGGTGTTTTCCCTCTTCATGAAGTTAGTTGAGCATGATGCTAATTGCATCAGTCACTGAATCACTTGCAGAATTTTACATGGATTGATGAAGAAGTGGATGAATTCCACAAGGGGAGCATCAATTTGCAGAATGTTGTTGATGCACAGTGAAATTTTGTAATTACATGTTTTACTTTCAATTTGGCATTGTTGTCTAAGGGATAGAAGAATTATGTGATCAGCAAAGGGAAACCAACAACGGGTTGAAGACAAATAGAGCATGGTGAATACTTGGTAATGTAAATCAGGATTCCTATTCACCAATCACACTAGCAATTAGAGGTGTTGATATTTGTATTTCCATAAATGCCAAAGGGGGAGATTGTTGGCATTTGCATGAAGATTGCATTAATGATATGTTATGTTGTCATTGATGTCAATTGAACTGGTGATGGTATTTATGATATTGCTGATATTGTTGTTGTTATTTAAATTGTCTTGTAACTGGTAGGAAGATATTTGAGGAATATGTTGTAAACCAGTATGTAAGTTTGTGAGTTGAATCAGTAAACCACTGTATAAGGTTAAACCCTTTCTATGCAATGTGACTAGTAAACCCTACTAGTTTTTTGTTTGCTAAACCCTAACCGATCAAGTTTGTTGGTTTAAGATCTAATGGTGAGCGGTAATGATGGAGACACGTGTGATCATTATATTAGGATAATTTCAGATTATTTTGGTGCATTTGTTTGATTTTCTAGGGAATGAGCAAAGTGGGTTGCATCTAATGAATAGCGCGTGATGAGTTACAAAGTTTGATGAAGCAGTGATCATGGAGCGATTAGAATTTTCTTGAAGAATGTGTATAGATGCTATGTAAATCCAATGGTCACACTTGAACTGATTTGTTTGTAATCTCTATGAGAGAATTAGGTTTTTGTTGTGTTACCGACCTAATTGATGTGTATTTAAGGTGGATGAAGTTGTTTGTAAAGTTGTTGGCAAAGTGTTGGTTGAAATCAGTTGAGTGTGTGGTTTCCTAACTAGAGAATGGATCTGTAGTTTGTGTAAAGGTAGATTGAAGCTTAAAAGGATCCGATCAAGCAAATGTAGTGCTATTCAGACAGATCAAGAAAACTTGTTGTTTTCTAACAATTACAACAAAATTGAAATCCCCTAACCGAGTAAGCTCTAAAAAGCTTGGTTACTTCTTAAATCCTCTAACAAGGTGGTCCATTAGCTTAGGTTCTCAAATCCTCTACCGAGGTTACTCCTAACAAGGTATTTTCTTTTTATCAAGGCATTTTGTAAATCCCTTAACTAGGTGATTCCTAACAGGATTAGTTCTTAACAGGACTTATTGTAAAAGCTTTAATAGGCTTGGCTCCTAACATGGCAAACTTCACAAGAGTTCAGATAGCTATCTTGTGAGTCTCATCTCACCATGGTTTTCACCTATTTGGGTTTTCCACATATAAACATTTGTGTCATGTGGTGAATGTTTTTGTGGTTATGATCTTATTTGTTGATTTGATTGACTACTTAACTATTCTGATAAGGCATGATAACTCGAAGCATTAAGAGATGGAATATGTTGATATATGATTAAGCATTTTGATGTTTATAAGATTGAAGTTTTTTATTGTTAAGTTGCTATAACAATTAATTGGTTGATGTTGAGTATTCTTATGAGTATTGATCTTGACAGTGAAAGTTTATTTTATGTGATTGAGTTTGAGATTAGGAAGTTTGTATCAGTTTTTTAGTTTACTTATTCACCCCCCCTTCTCAGTAATCTACCGGATACTTATTATTTCATCATACCATCATGGAGAAGCAGAGTAACTGTTAGATAGGGCTTCCATACCTTATATCTTTCAAACCATTCCATGTCAACATGTGAAATCTTGAATATAGGTAAGTATTCAAGTCTCTGCAAAGTTGCTATCAAAACCACAGACAAGTACAATAAACCAAGGAGGAGTTTAGACCAAAATAGGACTCATGTATATATAGGCCATCTTGTTTGACTATCCCATAACTATCCCAAAACTATCCAATAGAATTAAGCTCATGTTGCCACAAGCATCAATGACAACATTCCAGCATATTTACCACACAATAACTTATAATCCTTTAGTGGATTATCAAAATAATCCAAAAAAAGGAAATATTTTGATAATCCATGGCCAAAATTCTTGGACAAGGGTGTTGGGTTCCTTAGTCCAAGAATTATAGGCCAACAAAAAGGTAATTGATTAGGGTATTGCATTGAGATTCCAAAATGATGCCCAAAACTAAGAACAATCATGCATAAATTAAAAACAAGAGGCACAACTACCAAAGTGATGTTGATAAGGTTGAAAGGACTAGAATACTGAGAGGGGGGTGAATCAGTATTCCCTTAGATTTAAAAAATAAAAAAACTTTTCACCAATTATAGCTGTTATCAAACACACTTGATTGATATAAAGCAGTTAATGCAGAATATACATGAAGAGCACAACCACAAGATAAACACTGGATTTTATACATGGAAAAGCCAAATGGGAAAAAGAATGGAGAGAATTAACTCTTAGGAGAATATAACTAGTTATAGTGGAGTTTACAAAGGGGTGGTTTACTATTGGGTGGCTCATTACCAAATTATAAAATGGCTCACTATTTTATTATAAATCAGCTCACTATCTAACTGGTCACTGCAGATATACAAAAGATGGCTAATTGCCAGAATTCTCACTGCAACTAGAAAGGTTGAACTGAAAAGGTTTGCATCTCCAAATTCATGGGATCAGTTACAAGTTTAAGATAAGATTACAAATCTCAAACTCTATAGTAGATCCGGTTAGAGATCTCTGTACAACTATCCTACAACAAGTCCAGTGAAGGACTACTACAACACTGATTGCCTTTGTTGTTCGCAACTCACACTTCACACACTTTTCTATCTTCATTGCCGACTATCTTTCGCACATCACTCATACACTCAGTTATTCGATATGTCATACCATTATATATATATATATGGAAGGGTATAGATACAAAATAGTGTGTCAATCAATCCCAACACATTACCAATATGCTCATGTTGGCCTCCGCAAGACCTCTACATGCTTCCTTTTCATACTCGAATTACCAATGCATATATCGAGATTACCACAAAGGGGCAATGTCATCTGGACCCAAGAATACAAACCCATTATCACAAGATTAAGTGCGATATCTCCAAAAAGTAGATTCCACACAAACCAAGGAAACCACAACACAAAGCTTGAATAGATACATCTAATAATTACAAAAGATGTTAACCTCAAGACACATAACTAATATCGAGATCAATAAGAACTCCTAACACTGGTATACCAAGATCAATGAGAACTTAATGAAACCACAAAAAATCATCATCCAGGGTTGTCCATGCTATATAATAACTTTTGATCAAAACCACAACATCTAAATTGCACATACATTAAGATTGCATTACCATCCTTGCATACATCTACAACGTCCATAATATCTAGACTCATAATTACCAAAGATGTTAACCTTGAGACATATCACTAATACTAAGATCAATAAGATCTCTTAACACTGGGATATCAGGATCAATGAGAGCTCAATGAAACCACAAAAATAATCATCCAGGGTTGTCCATGCTACATAATAAATTCTGACAAAAATCGCAATATCTAAACTGTACATACATACAAACTACATTACCATCCTTGCATACATCTATAATATCCATAATATTTGGACTGGTAATTGCCAGAGATGTTAACCTCAGGACACATAGCCGATACCAAGATCAATAAGAATTCCTAACACCGAGATACCAGGATGAATGAGAACTCAATGAAACAACAAAATCATCATCTAGGGTTGTCCATGCTACATAATAACTTCTAACCAAAACCGCAAATATCTGAACTACACATACATATAGACTGCATTACCATCCTTGCATACATCTATAACGTCCATAATATCCAGACTAATATCCATGCCTCAAACACTATTAGGTCCAAAACCAAATGACTGGTTTGACCTTAATGACAACATTATTCACACAAGTCTAACAATTTCCCCCTTTGTCATTGATGGCAAAACATATTCAAAACATAACTGCACAACTCCCCCTTACTCACATAATTCCTGAAAACCACATAACCACATTCCTTGAATTCCTTTCTCCCCCTTTTTATATCAAGGACAAACGATGCCTTTGATGAAAAAGAAAAGAAAAGAACAATTATATACAATTAAATTGTCAAAAAAATGAACCTTACACAAAGAAACTTTTAGCTACCCTTCTTCGAAAATATAAGCTTGTAATTTTCCTTTAGAGAAGGAAGAAGAACTTCCCAAGAATGTATAGCTAGTTTGATACTCATTGAAAGACTTCTACACTCAATCAGTAGATCAACCGAATTTGAAAAATTATCTAGATCAGTTGAATTCTACTCATACTCAATTGCATTCTCAAGTAATGTCAAAAAGTGCTCTAGCTTAGCATCAACAATTTCCTTAAACTTCCAAAACATACTCACACAGTCTTCTTTCTACCTTTGCAATAAAAGGATCTCAACTTGAAGAGAATTAATTCTTTTCCTTTGCTCACCATCCTTATCATTTAGAAAATCAAAATTGGATTTGTGAGTTCATCTTCAATAGCATCAATCTTACCTTTGTACTTCACAAAAACTATCAGCCAAGAAATACAATATCTATAGACTCTTCTAGATCTGTGGATACAATCTCTCAATTCCTCTATACATGTTGACAAGTTCTTTTGTGCAAAAAAGAATTCATTCAATAGATTTTTCATACCCAGGCATTTTCCTTCAACTGATTTCTCAGACATTATTTCTTTTAGGATCTCATTCAAAGACCCCAGAAGTAGATTACTAATATCTTCTAGACTTATATTGTTCCAAATCAAATGCTTCATCAAAATACTCTCAATTCTGTCTAACTCAACTGAGGTCAGCCATTTTACACCAATCTTTTGAATTCCATATATACTGTTAACCAATTTTAGCAAAACAGACTCATCTTTTGAGTCTCCAACTTACTGCTCATCAACATTTGGAACTCCAACTTCTTGCTCATCTTTGGCTTTGAAACACCAATAGGAATAGATTATCTCTTTTTCTTCTTTCCAGAGGATAAATCTATAGAACCAGAAGAGAAAGACAAAGAAACCGAGCCAACTCTCCACATATCCACAAATGATTTGAAAATATTCATTGAAAACTTCCTCTTTGTTAGCCAAAGTGTTCAAATGTCTAAATATTTGTCTTGCAATAGGAACACCAAACTCCCAAATGACATATTTTCTGTTAGAAAGGATTCTAAATAGTACATTACCAAACTTACAAGAAATAACCCAAACTAGAAAGCATGGTTCTTTTCTTTTTCCATCTTAATGTTTTCTAACAATAATTCTTTCAGCAATTCACACAAGTCAAATGATGTATTCTTTATTACAAGCATATATGCCATATATACCACAATTGCCAAGGTGGCTCCTTCCCTATTTTGGAAATAGATTTTATAAGAGATGTCATAGGCATCATACCTCACCACAAGGTTGATGATAGTGTTAATGATTAGAGCTCATTGATCACCCTTTACCCTGGTTAGGGCTTCCACTTCTTTGTTCAAGAGTGACTTATTTGTCAGAAATTCTCCATTGTCACACAAGTTGGTGATCGTAGAAAGTATTTCCTTCATGATTGGATAGGGTTTATCCAATACGATGCAATTATGTTGCACATGGCTAAGAATTACCCTGATAACCTCTGCTTTATCGAACCGAGGGAATTCAGTCCATAGATTCAAACCTTTTCCTTCCAACTCTTTGACCCTTTTAAATTCATCATCCTTCAAACCTACTTCAACAACTCTAATCTTCTCTGGGCTAAACTCATCCAGGAGCACCTTGTCCATAGTTTGAACTTCCTGACTGCTAGGTTCTCCGACGATCAATTTTCCTTCCATGATTTCTTTCTCTGCTACTACTCCAATATTCACAATATTCTCAAGCAAATAACTAATAAGTAAGAAAGAAACTCAAAACAGATACTTATCTTGCTAAGGATACTTCATTAGGGCTTTGCCACCAAGGACTGTCTTTTTTATGATGTCATCAAGATTCCTCTGATTACCAGATACCACTCAAGCACTATCATGTTGGATTAGTGACATGATCCATTTAGATGGGGATGATAGAAGATAGAAGGGGTGCCTGGACCGTATTTCAGTACTTCAGGCTCACTTCCTTTGTTCTCACTCTTCTTTCTTCTTTGATTCATCATTCTTCATCTCATTCTTCTCAATAGATTTTTGCTCATTTCTATTGTTACATTGATTAGCATAATGTCTAGTTTGTTGGAATTAATGAACACTGAAAGGGGGGTGAATCAGTGTTTTGTAATTTACAAACTTGTTAATTTGATTCTTAAACCACCAGATGCATAATAATGAAAGTAAAGTGCAAAAACATAAAGTAGTCAATATAGGAGTTGAGAAATACAACCCCACAGGAGCCTGAAGATCTTTTGCAAGCCGAATGACCTATTACAAGGAGAAGCAATGAAGCAAAATATGAAGAACATACAAAACACAGAGAATATGCTCAAAAAGAGAGAGCTCAATATTCACAAAAATATGTAATGTGATTCTTACAATGAAAAGAAAGAACTCAACCTTTAATAGGTCAAGAAACCCTAAAAAGGGAAAACCTAGGTTTGCACATAATAATTAATTATATGCACCTAAAGTTAGCTTAAGTGTAAAAGAGATAAAGGGAACTTCAATAATTAAACAAAGAATGTTTAATTAATCAAGTAAATACCTGAATACTCTAACACCCCCCCTTAAGCTAGACTTAGGGAGAAGCTAAAACCTAGGTTTTCCCTTTTTAGGGTTTCTTGACCTATTAAAGGTTGAGTTCTTTCTTTTCATTGTAAGAATCACATTACATATTTTTGTGAATATTGAGCTCTCTTTTTGAGCATATTCTCTGTGTTTTGTATGTTCTTCAGATTTTGCTTCATTGTTTCTCCTTGTAATAGGTTATTCGGCTTATAGAAGATCTTCAGGCTCCTGTGGGGTTGTATTTCTCAACTCCTATATGGTATCAGAGCAAAAGATCTGCATCTACCTATTCTTGATTTGAGATTTTTGGCTTTGGAAGCAGATCTAGGATTTCAAGAATTTTTTTGTGTACCTAGGGTTTGAGCTTTTTTTCTGAGCACTTTGGGCCTAAACGGACCTCACCATCGTGCTCAGAAGACCCGAAAACCCCTATGGTCATATAAAATTTGACCTATTTTGGTTCCTGAACCTTTAGGTGAATTTTTTTCTCAGATCCAGACAGTATGGCCCTGGCACGCAGATTGAGAAAAAAATTTAAAAAAAGAAAAAAAAAATTGCCTTTTTACAGCATGCAGGCCGAAATTTGCTTTTAAGAAAAAAAAAGAAAAAAAAAAATGAAGTTTTTGTTTCTTTTTAAGAAATTTTTTATTTTTTGGGCAAAAATATTTTGGGGGCCCTCACGGTACGTAGGGTACCGTGGGGCCCCTACCATGTTGCAGGCCCTGTGGGTGTTGGTACAACGCCGTCGCCATCCATGCGGGCCCAACCCCGCCGTCACCGGTTTCTCTACAGCCCCCATCGACAGTTACACCTGGCCCCCGGTGACCCTGCAGTCTCTGGCCTCTACCGCCTCCAGTCCCCTACGCCACCGCTTCCCGATAGCCTGGCCTTCCGACTGCGTGCCTCTCCGCTCCGCCAGCCCTGCTCTCACCGCTGGCCTCCCTACGGCCCGCGCCACTAGAAACCTCCCTACACCTCCGTCACCACCTGCCTGTGGCCCCAGCTCGCCGCTCAGCCTGCGACCCCACCGGTGGCCCTACTTCTCTCCGACGTCTTCTTCCCACTTCCTGGCACTGGCCTCCGACTCCCCGGCCCCCACCGGTCTGGCCACCTATCGGCCTCCCTGCAACCTCCGGCACTGCTCAGTCCCCGGCCGCCACTTCCTGGCAGCACCGCCTCCCTGGCCACCGCTACTCCCTGCACTGCTTCTATCATTGCCACTGCCTGCAGCCCCTGCCTACATGTAGCATCTACCCTGGCCCCCACCGCTCAGACTGTGGCCCTTCGCCTGGCCCCTGCCACTCAGCCTGCGGCCCTCCGCTAGCTCCCTACTCAGTTCTCCGCGCTCAGCCCCGGCCGCCGATCCGCCCGGCCCTTTTTTCAGGCCGGCAACCGCTCCGCCACCGGGCCACTACCTGACCACTACCCAGCCACTAAAGCTCCGCTCGACCGCCACCGGTGCGCCACCCACTAGCCACCGGACCACCAACAAGCAACCAGACCCCCTTTTTTGGCCCTATCTTGGGCATACGGAGTTGTTTTTTCAAAAATGAATAGGCATCGGAAAGCTGGATTCAAGGCCGACCTCATGGTGTTGGTATTTTTTTCCAATATTGTTGTTTGACTATTTTTTTTGCAGTCAAAGTGAGGTTTCTTTTTTGCACTCCGGGAGATGTAGAATGAGCATCCGAACTCCGTTTTTCAAAAACTTTATATTTTTGGAAAGCTTGTGCTCTGATACCATATAGGAGTTGAGAAATACAACCCCACAGGAGCCTAAAGATCTTCTGCAAGCTGAATAACCTATTACAAGGAGAAACAATGAAGCAAAATCTGAAGAACATACAAAACACAGAGAATATGCTCAAAAAGAGAGAGCTCAATATTCACAAAAATATGTAATGTGATTCTTACAATGAAAAGAAAGAACTCAACCTTTAATAGGTCAAGAAACCCTAAAAAGGGAAATCCTAGGTTTGCACATAATAATTAATTATATGCACCTAAAGTTAGCTTAAGTGTAAAAGAGATAAAGGGAACTTAAATAATTAAACAAAGAATGTTTAATTAATCAAGTAAATACCCGAATACTCTAACAGTCAACCACACAACCATAACACCAATATTTTATGTGGAAACCCAAAAAGGGAAAAACCATGGATAGGATTTGAACCCACAATATTATTATACTATGACCAACATTATGATAATATTACATAAAGGGAATGCACTTCCATTCAGGCACACTGCCTAGAGCTCACTGCTCAAATATAAAAGGGCTACAACCCAGAGGAAGGCTCAATACCTTACTCATGATTACAATTGATTACAGTAATGAATGAAGTGAATTATAGCATCTACATATGCCAAAATGTTGCTTCGGTTAGGCTCAAATTGACTTCTGCAATTATTCTATCTTTTTGCTATGTTTTCCTACTCTGTCATATACCGAAGCACCTAAATCTTCAATCACATTCACTAATATTTGTACATTCATTGATATAAATTTCTCACACATATCTCATACATTAGAATGTTCAAATGAATCGGTCTTATATGTGTGCATCAACCAAATAAATCATTTTTCATGTCAGCTTCCAAAAACTGCATAACATGCAACATGAAACATGTATTACTAAGTTGGCTCAAACTGTCCACAAATCAATATGCAAAAACAAATGTTATAAGAATCTTCACACAAGTTGGCCTAATCTCCTCAAACACGAAACCAATCACCAAAATTAACCCTAAGATTACACAACACACGTTACACCAAAATAGTTATATTCCTCTAGAATTACTAGATATCAAACCTCCAATCTAGCTCATGAATCAACACTGAATATCAGGATTACGGAATAATCTACCTCTAAACTCAAATAATTTGCTTCTATCACCACAACCAAAGTTACAAAACCAAAATAATGATATGCAAACTATACTCATACTCTACCAATTACTGTGTTACACCTTCCAGACTTATGCCTCATGAACAATATAACTTTTGGTAAATCAAATATATGTACACTAGATATAATTTTTGAACTGGGTTACCATAAATTACAAATCCTAAGAATCTCTCATGCATCAATCTTCACCAAAATAGTCCCTCTTACCAACAATCTCCCCCTTTGGCATTGATGGCAACACTATGTTAAAAAACTATACACTCAAAACTACAAAACTTCAAAAGTCCAAACTTCCTCCCAAAATTTTGTAAGACTCTACACACTCCCCTTGAGGATTTGCACCATTTTTCACTTCACTCTCTCCCCCTTTGACAACAATTCCAAATATAGGCATCTGCCTAAACATATACAAGGATATGTATAGTTGCTTACAAAAATTTGAAAATATCTACAAAAATTGTCCTTAGGGATAGTAAGTGGTTATCCCGTGCCTTCTTCAAACTCTCCAAAATATTGATAATCCCACTAAAGAGATAGGAAATCATCTTTTCTCCACTTGAAGAAGACAAATGGACACTGAGAGGGGGGGTGAATCGGTGTATTTCAAAACTTTAAGTTCAGTGTGCAGATTTTAAGGATGTACTACAAACATAAACACACACACACACACACACAAGCATATTACATAACACCAGATGTATGAGGAAAACACAATGTGGGAAAAACCTCAGTGAGAATAGTTGTTGGAGTCTACTGCTCTAATTCAACCTCATGGTAAATAATAGTTTATAATATGTTTTAGGACACCAACCCAAGGAACACCAACCCCTAATATTCTGAGCACCAACTCAAGGAGCACCACCCCCTAGTTTTATGAACACCTACTCAAAGGAGCACCTACCCTTGCTCTGAGAACCCACTCAAAGAAATAAAAAAATATTCAGTTGTTATAATGCTATGATAAAACCTTGTTACAAGTGTGTTTTGTAACACTTACAAATTTCTCACACTTTCAGAAAGGATCTCTCTGCTTGCTGGTATTATTCTATTGTTTCTTTCTTCTCTCTCTCACTCATTGTCTTCTTCTCTTTTCCTCAGCTTCAGCTTTCTCAAACTACTCTACTCGTGAACTACTCCTACTACAACTACCCTCTCTGCTCTATTTCTACAACTGCTCTATCTCTAACTCTCTCTGTCTACAATCACATTTCTTCTCAGTAGCTACACCTTTTTTTCATCACTTCCAATCGACTTCTAGAGTTTTCTTTTTTTTTACCATTATCTCTATCTCATCTACTATTATTCAATTACATCAAATTGCCTCCACTTGTAGTCATCTCTTTGTATCAACAAGATTTTATTATCTATCTTTACTATGATCTTAGACTAACCACTCACTTTAAATGTATTTTTTCTATCTTCAGGTCATTTTGTACATAGATTACAAAACTTAGTAATCTCAATCTTGTCTTCAAGGATATGGTCTGCAGTAGATTGGATTTCCCTCCTTGGATTGACCACTTGGATTGAATTACCCTACTCTATTTTACACCCTTTGTCTATCTCTGTTCTGTTCACTTTTTGCACTGGGTTACTATTTTTAGCAAGCTTGATCTATCTAGCAGATCTGATCCTACCTCTGTCAATCATCTCGAGCCCATCAACAGACTCCAACAGGTTCACCATTAATGATATTACTATCCCTTATCAACCTACTGAGACAAGATTGACAACTACCAAACTGAGATCCACCATCACTGATTTCTGCATATCTGATTTGTTATGTCCACCAAGGAGCCACATGTCTTTATATTCTTCATCCAGATCAAATGGTCAAGGTCAATCAAATTCCAAGTGGACAATCGGGTTGCTTAGATCCGTTAATCTTCATGTTGTGACTAACCTTCATGTTATACAAATATGTTGCATGTATCAGTTTGATAATAACCACTTATCCCTATCTACTATGTCAACTGGATTTTTATTTCCTCATGTTCATCGCCATAGTTATCTCAAAAAAGAACCTTCAGATCAAATGACCACATATCAGAATTACCATTAACTATCAGTATAGGAAAATCATGTTGAAACAATAGTATAATTCATTCTGATGACATACTATCAACCTCCCTTTATCAACATAGGTATTCTGAAACTCAAACTCCATGGTGACAAACTTCACCAGCATAGGTTACTCCGATGAAATCCTCACCTTTGATTTCCCTTATCTCCATAAGCTATCCCAAAATACAATCTTCATGTTGACACACGTTATCGACATAAGTTAGTCCTAATGCAACCCCATCAGAACAACCAACACTATCGGATTAACATCTGAATATTAACCCATCAATACAAACTTATTTTGATGACACAACATGAACAAGCATTAGCATATCTATTCCAAAATTGCATAGCCATAGTCCTTCAACATATCAGCATATATTATTCTGATAAACTTACCAAGGGGTCTTTTCTTCATTTTCCTCTATCGGAATAGTTTTCTCTATTAACACAGTGGGAAGTTGTTATTCTTCCTTCAATATCTACTTTGATACACATCCTTGGTCTCTTGGTCAACATAGCTATTTTGATACAATGATGCCAGAGTAGTTTGTTTTATCGGTTTTACGCAAAATTGCTACTTTCTCTATGTTTAGCTATTCCCATAAGATAACTTCACCTGCACAATAGTTGATTGGTTGAGTTATCCTGATATGATAGCTTCACCTACACAACATTTGATCGACTGAGTCATCCTGATATGATAAATTCACCTGCACAACACTTGATAGGTTGAGTTATCCTGATATGATCACTCTACAACTTGAAACACTTGTTTCTCTACAGCCTCTTTGCATCCCTCCAACACTTGTTGACATGAATGACAATAATCTCCCCCTTTGTCATTGATGTCAACACACACAACAACACACACAAACATCTTTTTCTCCCCCTTTGACAATAATTCCAAAGGGACCACACCCGAACTGCCATAAAATGTGTACACTTCTTCTCCCCTTTGAAAGATGTTCAGCCTAGATAATGCCTATCAATTGATGTTTTCAGTAGATTCCACTAGATGAACCATTATTACAATATAAATATCAGTGTTAATACTACTCACAAAAACTTTAGAACTCCCCCTGAGACAAACATGAGGTTCAAGGATGAAAAGTAGTAAAATGGTATGTTCCCTTTGAACCACAGACCTCAAAAATATGTTTAAGTGCTAAAGGAAGGTGGGACAACACCCAAACTCAATCTTAGATATTTAAAAGTATCCTTGGGTAGTGGTTTTGTAAAAATATCAGCCACTTGCTTAGCTATGCTTACATATTTAACCTTGACTTTCTTGTCAGCTACCTTCTCCCTCAAGAAATGGTACTTAGTTTATATATGTCTTGTCCTTGAGTACATGACATGATTCTTGGAGATATTGATTGCACTTGAATTATCACACTTTATGGAGATTGGACCTGCATACTCTACTTGGATGTCCTTGAATGTTTGCTTCATCTAGAGAACCTATGAACAACATGTAGCAACAACTATGTACTCTACTTCAACCGTAGACTAAAAAAATAGAATCTTGCTTCTTGTTGTGCCATGAAACCAATCTGTCTCCAAGGAAGAAATATCCACCACTGGTGCTCTTCCTATCATTGATGCAACCTACCCAATCAGCATCAGTAAAGGCTTGTAAAGTGAAATCTCCTTTCTTTGAATACCATAACCCATAACTAAGTATTCCTTGTAGATACTTGAAGATTCTTCTAACTGCATTTACATGTGATTGCTTTGGAGCAACTTGGAATCTAGCTACCATGCACACTTCTTGCACAATATAAGGGGCTTGAAGCTGTGAGATACAATAGACTATCAATCATGGATCTATACAAGGTTTGACCTACATTTACTGACTAATTGTCCTTCCTAAGCTTGCATCCTATCACCATGGGGGTACTAATGGGCTTGTTGTCCTCCATTTGAGTTTTTTTCAACATGTCCTTTGCATACTTGGTTTGTGATATAAATATTCCTTTATCTAACTGAGAAATCTGCAAACCAAGGAAATATGACATCTCTCCAAGCATTGACATCTCAAACTTGGACTGCATTTGGTCAGCAAACTCTTTACATAAGATGTCCTTGTTACCTCCAAAGATGATGTCATCCACATAGACCACAATTATAATCATGTGGTCTCCATCTACCTTAATGTACAAGTTGTTGTCAACATTTCCCTTTCTAAAACCTTGCTGATGGAGGTACTTATCCAACCTAGAATACAATGCTCTAGGTGTTTGCTTTAGAATATACAAATATTTTCTCAATTTGCATACAAAGTTTTCATCTTCTTGTAGCCAAAATCCTTTAGGTTTCTCAATATAGTCTTCTTCTTCAAGATTTTCATTCAAGAATGCATATTTGACATCCATTTGATATACTTTATATCTTTTATAGGTTGAGAATTCCAAGAACATCCTTATCGATTCAAGCCTTGCAACTGGTGTAAATGTTTCTTCAAAATCTATGCCATCTACTTGAGGACACCCCTTGCAAACTAATCTAGCTTTATTTCTTATTACTTTTCCTTCTTCATTCATCTTGTTCCTGTAGACCCATTTAGTCCCAATGACATTCGTGTCTCCTGGACTAGGAACCAAATACCAAGTCTTTTTCTTCTCTATCTACTACAACCTTATAGATTCAAGCCTTACAACTGGTGTAAATGTTTCTTCAAAATATATGCCATCTACTTGAGGACACCCCTTGCAAACTAATCTATCTTTATTTATTATTACTTTTCCTTCTTCATTCATCTTGTTCCTATAGACCCATTTAGTCCCAATGACATTCGAGTCTGCTAGCCTAGGAACCAAATACCAAGTCTTTTTCTTCTCTATCTACTACAACCTTATAGATTCAAGCCTTGCAACTAGTGTAAATATTTCTTCAAAATCTATGCCATCTACTTGAGGACACCCCTTGCAAACTAATCTAGCTTTATTTCTTATTACTTTTCCTTCTTCAATCATCTTGTTTCTATAGACCCATTTAGTCCCAATGACATTCATGTTTGTTGGCCTAGGAACCAAATACCAAGTCTTTTTCTTCTCTATCTACTACAACTCCACCTGCATTGCCTTTATCCATTTTTCACTCTTCCTAGCCTCAACATATGTCTTGGGTTCCATCTCAAACATAATGCAAAATTTTACTTGTTCATTATTTCTTGCAAGTCTTCTTCTAGTTTGTACACCCTCATTTTTGTTGCCTATGATCTCCTCTTTAGGGTGATTCTTTTCCACGTATCTATTTGGAGTCTTGCTAGGTGTTTCTTCTTCATTTTCAGTTTGAGATTGATCTTCATCTTCAACATATGGTTCTTCAATCTAAGTAATTGAGTTTTGCCTTCCTTTATGTATATCTTCATCTACTTTTACATGTACACTCTCAATTACCTTCTTTAGTATTTTGTTGAAACACTTGTAGGCCTTGTTGTGAGTAGAGTACCCCAAGAAGATACCTTCACCACTTGTTGAATCAAAACTTCCTAATCCATATTCATCTCTTTTGATGAAGCACTTGCTACCAAACACCTTGAAATACTTGACTGATGGTTTCCTATCATACCATAACTCATAAGGTGTCTTTTTTTTGTTCACTCTCAATTGAACTCTATTTAATGTGTATACAATAATATGAACTGCTTCTTTCTAGTTACATCAGGGAGATTAGATTCATTCAACATTGTCCTTGTCGTCTTATTAACTATTTTGTTCTTCCTTTCCACAACACTATTTTGTTGTGGTGTCCTAAGAGCTGAATATTGTCTTTTGATTTCATGTCTCTCACAAGTCTTCAAATTCATTTGATGTGAACTCACCTCCACATTCTGATCTAAGACATTTTAGCTTGTATCCACTTTCCTTCACAACCATCTTCCTAAATATTTTCAATCTTCCATAGGCTTGAGACTTGTCTTGCAATAAGGTGACACATGTCATCCTTTAAAATTAATCTATGAGGAGCATGAAGTATCTTTATCCATTTAGGGCTCTTGTTCTTGTAGGCCTACACAATTCAGTGTGCACAAGCTCTAGTGGCCTTGTAGTTGAGTATTATTTAGTCTTAAAAATCTCTTTAGTTTGTTTTACTATTTGACACTCATCATAGAAAGTGCTTGTTGGTTTGATAATCTAAGCTATCTACCTAACATACCCTCTCTTTCTTAGTTTATCAATATTATTAAAATTGATGTGACCTAGTCTTCTATTTTATAGCCAGCTCTCATCAACTTATCCCATCATACATTGAGACTCAAAGAATTCCTAGGGATTATATACATTTCTATCTATCCTTTTTCCTTTAGTAACAAGTTGTCCATTTCTTTCTTTTGTGATTTGACATCCTTTTGAATCAAATGTAAACTTATATCCTTTGTCACACATTTGAATCACACTAAGCAAATTGTACTTCAGACCTTCCACATAGTATACATCATGTGCTTTTAGTTTACCATTAATATTGAGAGTGTTAAGTCTCAGAGACAATTGAGAGCGGGGAGGGGGCGGGGGTGAATCAATTATCTAATAAATTCAAACCAATAACAACTTATCCAAACTTAATGCTTAATACCGATAAACCAAACTTTATGCTGGTAGACATTTTATCAGTTAATTGTAGTACCGGTAAAGATTAATGCATGGAAGAAAAAGACACTAACATCCACAACACATAACACCAATATTTGTACGTGGAAACCCTGTAAGGGGAAAAACCATGGTGGGAAACCTTACCCACAATCAGATGATACTACTGTAGATAGCATGTGTATACAAATGAGGTTTGCACATGTAGAAAGGCCAAGTGCCTAGAACTCACTGCTCAAACACAAATAGGAGTCACACTGACTACAATTGGATGGTTAAATCCAATAATGATGTACTGCTCAAAATAACATCTTCATATGCTGGATTTAGTACCGGTGTAGTTCTGATATGCCTTCACAAAACCTTCCTTCAACCTTCAAATGATGTCTGCATGTATAGCTCTGCTTATTCTTGCATATATCGAATTACAATCCTTTTCACATTTGCACATCAATCTTACAAATAAGATCTTACATATATACCATAACCTAAGACCAATTTTAGTAGGTTGGCTCTAAAAGATATTAAAATAATTTTTTTTTACAAGTAAATCAATAACCGATGCAATATCTGATTTAGCATGTCGGCTCAATGCATTTACAACATTGATAAATCATCTCCAAAGCATGTCATGTTGATCTGGAATAGATAAGTCTATCTGTGCTTATTCTGGACCGATTTGCCGGTAACAACGAATATGCAAACGTGAATATACCAATGAATAGATCTCCAAGACAAAGTGTCCAAATGATGTCTTCAAGATAACCAAGTGTTTTCCATGTCATTCCAACTGCCAGCGAACAATATATCTTGTCAATGAACCAGATACTAGTGACTGTGCATAAAGTCGCTTGTCGGTGAACATTGCCAATTCTCCAAAGTGCCAAAGTTGATAAGTGTTAATAGGTGTTGACATCAATGACAAAACCTTATCAACATATCTAAAATACCAACAGAGAGTACCTTTGCCTTTTATTTTGATGGATGAATTGTCTCCAAACCTCACTAAAACCACCATTCCAATATTCTAATTTGATGAATTTCTTCTTATCACCAGTCATGTGGTTGGAGAAACCACTATCTACTACCCATAAGTTTTTCCTTTCAACATGCAAGGCAGTTTGAACAATCAAACTTGACTAAGCTTTGTCCTTTTCCTTTTCTACCCATATTTGTTTTGATTCTTGCTTCTTTTTTACTATCATATTTTGGTCTAATTCTATCTTTGGTTCCAAAGGTGACATTTTCTTCTTTTTCTTAGATGTTCTAATTTTACAAGTCTTTTCTATATGTCCAAGATTTTGACAATGATAACATTTGACATTTCTATTGAATGATGAACTTAAGGGACTGTCATAGGACTGAAAACTAATCTCCTACATTCATAACTTTTATGACCAATAGCATTACAATGGTAACAAATAATATTGTCATCTCTAAGAGCATCAAAAGGATTTATACTTTCAAAACTAGGAGGGGACCTATGCATAAGTCTACATTCTACAATTCTATGTCCATAAGTACTACATTTATAACAGTAGCCATGGAAATGAGGTACATAATAATTATTGTTAAACTTATTTCTCATTGGTCTCCTTGGAGTAGCATAACTTGGTCTTCTTGAGCTCTTCCTCATATCCTTGACTCTTGTGAAACCTCCATCATCCACCTTTGCTTTTCCTTTTGGATCAGCATAATTGCTCTGTGTAACAACAACATATGTTTTCTTCTCAATGGGCTTGCTGACAGTGAAATTTTGTTCATTTCCATTCTTACTTGAAGAGATAAAATGTATCTCTTTATTTGTTGATTACTTGCTGGTAGAACATTGACTGGCATCAAATCCAACTCCTTATGTATCCTTTGAGTGCTTTTGCTTGTTCAATATTTTGTGCAATGCATCAATGTCTCCCTCAAACTTGATTCTCACATTGAGTTCATCTTTGCACTTTTCAAGTTCCTTCCTGAGATTCACAATTTCTTCTTCCTTCTTTTGATATTCTTTCTCTTTGTTTTCTAAATCTGATTTTAGTCACTCCATGCAGTCTTTTGGTTTCTTCCAACTAAGTAGTTATGGCAGCAAGATTGCTATTTGATTCTTCAATATTCTTGTTAAGTAATTCATGCTCTTTTATGACAGACTTCTTGTATTTCTTGAACTCTTTTCTTACTTTGTCAAGTTCTTCAAGAGAACAAACCAATTCTCCTTCAAGGTCAACCACATCATCCGCATCATCTTCCTCACTATCATCTATATTTTAGATTGACCACCACTATGTTTCTCATTAAGGATCTCTTGAGCCATGAAGACACTAGTTTGTTTTTTATCTTCACTATATTCCTCAAATGACTCACTTTCATCATCAGATATATCACTATCAATTGAGTAAAGAACCTTCTTCTTTTGAAAATTTCTTCTTCTTGATTTGTAAAACCTTTTACCCTTATCCTTGACACCTTCCACATTATTATCTTCCTTCTTATAGGGACACTTACAACAAAATGTCATATTTTACCATAGTCAAAGCATTTGAAAGGTAGCTTTCATATATACTTGATTGATCCTTTCTTGATCTTTCTAACAAAGTTAGCTTTAGCAACATCAGAGTAATTTTCATCTTCATTTATAGCTTGTATTTTTCCTTTCTGTGTGGTATTGAAGGCAACTTCTCTCTTTGAAGGTTCAACACTTATTGTTCTCATCTCATAGGCAAACAAAGAGTCAGACAATTCATCCATAGAGAAAGTCTTGAAGTCTTTAGCTTCCTCAATAGCTGATACCTTTCTATCATACTTTGAGGTTAATGATCCTAGAACCTTCTTGATAGTAACTTCACCTTTGACATGATCTCTAAGTCCTCTTATAGCACTCATAGTCTCATCCACTCTTTGCAGTATTCTTCTCTTCTTATTTCATTTTTAGATTTCCAAACTGAGTTGTTAGATTTTGTAGTTTGGCTTCTTTTAATTTGGTATCTCCTTCATATACACTCTTCAACTCTTTTGCTAATGTACAATGTATGGCTTTGACAAAATTTGTATCTGATAGATCACTTAAGATTTCATTCTTAGCTTTGGCATTGTTCTCATATTCCCTTTTAGCATTAGGATCGGTAGGAGGAACTCGAGGGACAATATATAACCATTTTTTACTAACATCCAAACATCAAATCCTAGAGAAGATAGGTAGGTTTCCTTTTTTCTACTCTAGAAGGCATAGTTGGTGCCATAAAAGATAGGTGCTTTAGAAGATGAGGATTCATTCCTAGCCATTATGTTCACAAACTAGAATCTACCCAACCAATATTTTACTACAGGGGAACCTAGGCTCTAATACCAATTGAAGAACACAAATGGGCACTAAGAGGGGGGTGAATCAGTGCATTTCAAAACTTTAATTTTAATGTGAAGATTTTAAGGATGTAATGCAAACATAAACACACACACACAAGAGCATATCACATTACACTAGATGTATGGGGAAAACCCAATGTGGGAAAAATCTTGGTGAGAATAGCTACTGTAGTCTACTACTCCAATCCAGCCTCACAATAAATAATAATCTAAAATATGTTTTAGGGAACCAATCTAGGGAGCACCAACCCTTGATATTCTAAGCACCAACTCAAGGAGCATGAACCCCAAGTTTTATGAGCACATACTCAAAGGAGCACCTACCCCTTCTTTGAGCACCCACTCATAGAAATACAACAATATTCAGTTGTTATAATGCTAAGATAAAACCTTGTTACAAATGTGATTTGTAAAACTTACACATTTTTCACACTTTCAGAAGGCTCTTTCTGCTTGCTGGTATTCTTCCTTTGTTTCTTTCTTCTCTCTCTGTCTAATTATCTTATTCTCTCTACCTCAGCTTCACCTTTCTCATGTACTACTCTACTCTCAAACTTTTGGTACTACAACTTCCCTCTCTTCTTTGTTTCTACAACTTCTCTATCTTTAACTATCTCTGTCTCCACTCACATCTCTTCTCAGTAGCTAAACCTTTTTTTCATCACTTCCAATCGACTTCTAGAGTTGTCTTTATTTTCACCTCTATCTCTATCTCATCTACTACTATCAAATCACAGCAAAATTCCTCTGTCTACAATCAACTCTTTGTATCAACAAGATTTTATTCTATGGCTTTCGTATGATCTTAGAATAGTTTCTCACATTAAATGTGTTTTATTTATCTTCAAGTTGTTCTAAACACAAATTACTAAACTTAGTAATCTCAATCTACTCTTCAAGGATATGGTCTATAGTAGATTGGATTTCCCTCCTTGGATCGACCACCTTCATTTAATGACCCTGCTCTATTTTCTTCCCTTTGTCTAGCTCTGCTATGTTCACTTTCTTCACTGGGTTACTATTTTTAGCAAGCCTGATCTGTCCAGCAGATCTGATCCTACCTCTATAAATTATCTTGAGCCCATCAATAGACTGCAACAAGTTTGTCATTAATGAGATTACTATCCTCTATCGACCTACCCAGATAGGATCAACAACTACGATACTAAGATCCACCATCACAAAATTCTACATATCTAATTTTTTCTTTCCACCAAGTAGCCGCATATCTTCATATTCTTCATCCAGATCAGATGGTCAAGGTTAGTCAAATTCTATTTGGATAATCAGACTACTCAGATCAGTTAATCTTCATGTTGTGACTAACATTCGTGCGATACAGACATGTTCCATGTGTCGAGTTGATAATAACCACTTATCCCGATCTACTCTATCAATTGGATTTTTCTTTCCTCGTGTTCATCACCATAGTTATCCTAAACAAGAACCTCCAAATTAGATGACCACATATCTGAATTACCATTAACTATCGGTATAGAAAAATCATGTTGAAATGATAGTATAAGTTATTTCGATGACATAGTGTCAACCTCCCTCTATTGACATTGGTATTCTAAAACTCAAACTCCATGGTGACAAACTTTATTGGCATAGGTTACTTTGATGAGATCCTCACCTTTGATTTCCCTTATCGCCATAAGCTATCTTGAAACACAATCTCCATGTTGACACACCTTATCGGCATAAGTTACCCCAAACACAACCCCATCAAAACAAACAACACTATCGGATTAACATCTAGACACTAACCCGTCAATACAAAATTATTCCGATGACACAACATGAACAACTATCAGCATAGCTATTCTAAAATCGCATACCCACAGTCCTTCAACATATCGACATATATTATTCTGATAAACTTACCAAGGGGTCTTTTATTCATTTTCCTCTATCGAAATAGTTTTTTCTATTGACATAGTGGGAAGTTGTCATTCCGCCTTCAATAGATACTCTGATACACATCCTCAATCTCCTGGTTGACATAGATATTCTGATACAATGATGTTGGAGTAGTTTTTTTAATCAGTTTTACACAAAATTGCTACTTCGCCTATGTTCAGCTATTTCGATAAGATAACTTCACCTGCACAACACTTGATCAGATGAGTTGTCCTGTATGATAACTTCACCTGCACAACACTTAATCGGATGAGTTATCCCGATATGATAACTTCACCTGCACAACATTTGATCTACTGATTTATCCCAATATGAGAACTTCACTTGCACAACACTTGATCGGCTGAGTTATCCTGATATGATCACTCTGCAACCTACAACACTTGTTTCTCTACATCCTCCAACACTTGTTTCTTTGAAACCTCTTGGCATCCGTGTAGCACTTGTTGACATCAATGACAATAATGCCAACACCACTTCTATCTACCAGAACACTTAATTAGAGAATCATTTGCATCTTGCATACTACTCATTAGAGAATCTATCTAGGGAGTGATAAGACTCCTCACTTCTCCTACTCTACCCAAAATTCTATCATTCTCCTTATTTAAAATCTTAATCTTATCCAATATACTCAAAACTTCTGGTTCAAAATTGCTAGTCGGGACTGATTGAGGTGCATATGATTGATATTTTCTAGCTAGTTGGCCTTCACATTCTCTTATTTTCTTTTCAATGTCCATAGTAAACTTTGGGAAAATTAGACATGACTTGTATATTTGACCACCTTCATCTAATGCATATTTAATACCCTTCAGAGCAATTATTAAACTTACCCTATCATTCTCAGTCATCTTCAAAAATGTTTTCAGTCACATGGCATTAAACTGATTCAAAACTCTAGTATCTATTGCCTTCTCCAAATACACAAAATGAGATTCTAGAGCATTCAACATACTTCTAAGCTTAAATCAGAGGGATTATCATATGTGTCTGGTTTAAAAGATGGAAAAAATTTCTCTAATACATCTCTCACCAATGTTATTAATTCTTTATCTGTAGTATGGGACTTGAGTAAGTCCTCACTAGCTTTTTCTTATGCAAGAGTTGCTAACTTCAATGCTTGAATTGGAGATAAAGAACTCAAATCAATAGGCCCTTGAGAGAAGTCATCTAAATCAGTAGCAACCTATTTTCCTTTGTTAGTTATAGTGTCTCTTGCTAATGTCACGGGAGCATGATCATCCTTCTCCTCTCATTTCTCCTTTCCTGCTACCTTTGCACTCACATCATTTTCATCCTTCTCCATGTATCATATTCTCCCTTTTCAGCATCAACTGTCTCCCCAATTGCCTTATTTGAAACAACTTCATTGGAGTTATCAACAACTGTTGTATGCACATTGGTCTACTCTACTGGAATGACCTTCTTATATTTTTTACTTTTCTATATGTTAGGAATGGTTGCATGAACTTCTAAAACATATGTATCCTGAGATTTCTCTCCTAGCTGAGTGTCATCATGTACTGGATTCACATCATATATGTGATCTATCAAAAATTGTCTCAAAATTGCTTCAATTTCTTTAGTTACTTCATCTATTTTACCAAGCATGATTTTATTGACTCTCTTCTTGCTTATGAATCTCTCCTTTGCAAGCTTTAGCAGTCTAAAGACCTCATCTTAAGAAATTACAGAAGATAAATTCACTGATACATACTCTTTTATTCTTTCATCCTCTAAACTTGTTGTATGCCTCCTTGCATCCAAAATGTCATATAGGCTTTTGGGTATCATGGATGATAATTCTATTAATTCTTTACTATAAAAATCCATTTACTATACAATTGCTTCCTCTATAGCTCTTTGATCTTTATCCTCAAAATTCTCATAATATACAAGCACACTCTTCAAAATACCATCCTTAAGCACTTCATCAATTATTTCATTCAAATTAATTGGGGGCACAACATCATAAGTACCTTCAACTTTTCTAGACTTCAAAGCTTCATCTAATTTAGATTTCTACTTCTTTCTCACTCTGGCTCTACCAGATGGCTTAGCTTCATCTCTTGGTTTCTTTGTCAGCTGGGCTATACCGAATTAAGGCTTCTTAACTAATCTTGCATAAGTAGTTGTCTTCTTCACCTATTTCACCACTCCATTAGATTCAATCTCTACATCCTCAATAGTGGCTACAACATATTCTCTTTGAGGGTTCTCCTTCTTCCTCTTCTCTACTCCACCTGTTGACTTGGCTTGTGGCTTGGGTGGGGGGATAGGCTTCTGAGAACTAGAGGTAGGTGTAGTTTGGGATTTCCTTGGCTTTGATTTCTTGGGAGGAGTGGAGACTAGTTTTGACTTCTTAGACTTTACCATGTCCTCCTCCTTCAGTATATTTTTCTCCCTAGGTGTTTGCATAACTTCTTTTGATATACCCATTTGTTCATAAAGCTCTTCAACTTCATTTTTGACTTTCCTCTTCCTTGTCGACTTAGTGAATTTCTTGTGCAAATCTAAGTCTTTCTCCTTGTAAGTACTGGACCTCTCTTGTTTCTCCTCTATCAGTTTACTCAACAAGTGTTGAGCATATGCATCAAGTGTATTTCCATCTACCTCATACCCCATGGGCATGATCCAAACAATTCTAGGTTCCACTACCTCCATATGACATTGATCTTTGTCTACAATTAAAAAGATTGTGTTCTCATATTTTTCAACAATATCTTTTGGGATCCACTCTCTACTCTATATTATTGCTTGAAATGATTTAAACTATCCCCACAAAGAACATTTCTAAGGTACAATATCACCCAATCCCTGCAAACCTTCTTTGATTTGGATTGCCACTGGTTTATCATAAGCCCATTGAAACTTTCCTATTACAGGGATTTCATTCAAGAGGTAAAGTGTTAAACAAACAATCAGAGAATTGAATTTAAAAACATCTTCTTTAGGTTGCCCATTAGCTCACTTAGAAGCACTTTACATAGATCATACCTTGTGTCCTCCTAAAGCATCTGATAGGTCACAAATATAGTATTACCAGATACTGAATTATGTCTATTGGATTGGTACACCTTGTATCCTATCACCATTGAGGCAAATCTCACATCATGTTTAATGATATCACTAATTATCATCGACTGACTAACATGTTGGGATCCAGTAACCTTTGTTACTATTGTATTCTAAACTTTCCTCATACCGAGGATCTTATCGATTGCATTCAAATAGGTTACAACTTGAATGGCTTACTTTGTAATCTTGTGAGGTCTATCCAGCCATATAAAATCATCATAGATTTGGCTCTAGATGTATCTGACCCATTCGAGCTCATCAAACACCAGAAAATGAACAAACTGGATAAAACTTGTGTCTTGAAATGATTTAAATTTGGGCTTCAGATTCTGTATTCCATCCATCATATGCTTGGTATATAGTGATAGCATGTCCGCATTTCAAAACTCCTTGATATTATAGTGAATGTATGCCTTGATATCTTCATTATGCAGAATGTCATATGGTACATAAGAAAATGCTCCTTCTAGATTATCTTCATGTTAGGACCCGAAGGCAACTGAGAGGGGGGTGGGGTGAATCAGTTGACTAATAATTTCAACCCAAATATAACTTAATCAAACTTGATACTTAATACCGATAAACCAAACTTAATGCCGGTAAACAAATTAACAATTAATATCAATACCGGTGAAACTTAATGCATGAAATAGAAGAAAAAACATCCACAACACATAACACAAAGATTTGTACATGGAGACCTTGTAAGGGGAAAAACCACAGTGGGAAACCTTACCCACAATCATATGATACTACTATAGATAGTATGTGTATACAAATGGGGTTTGCACATGCAGAAAGGCCAACTACCTAAAGCTCACTACTCAATCATAAGATGGGAGTTACACTAACTACAATTGGATGATTAAATCCAATGATAATGTATTGCTCAAAGTAGCATCTCCATTACTGGATTCAGTACCGGTTAAGCACTGATTGTCTTCTTCAAACCTTCCTTGAACCTTCAAATGATGTTTGCATGATTATCTCTTCTTATATTCACATATACTGAATATCATAACCTTACCATACCATATTACATACCATATCATAATCTCACAAATGAGATCTTACATATATACCAAAACCTAAGACCAAATGTGTAGGTTGACTAATTAAGAATATTATAATAAAATCAATTACAACAAGTCAAGATGCAATGCATCATGTTGGCTCAACAATAATACCAATTAATTAAACCATCTCCATAACGCATTGGTGAACAATATAACCTATCGGTGAACCAAATACCGGTGACTGTGCATAAGTCACTAAACTTGTCAATGAACATAACCAAAGATGTCCAGAAGGATAAGTGTTGATAAGTGTTGACATCAATGACAAAACCAATTCAACATATCCATAATACCAACAATCTCCCCCTTTGACATTGATGGAAACACAAGATGGAGAAACCATCTAAGTGCCAAAGCAGAAATGCCAAAAACCAAAAACTAACAATCTCTAGAATAGATCAATACCAGAAATCAAAATACAAATGCAGAGAGGATGAACCTCTCCCCCTTTGAATAATGTTTCCCCAAAGGATAATATTTGTATGTTTTTCCATAGATATCTCTCCCCCTTTGACATCAAATGCCAAAGCAATACAAATACCAGATACAACCAGTTCATAGAACTAATTACAAATACCAATGAAGAACTGAGAGACAATGGATGGGCTTTTGTTGCAATAATAGAAGATCAACCGGTACCTATTGTTCCACCGGTAGAGTAGGCCCTGACAACTAAAATTGAAGAAAAGGATGAATGGATTATAGATTCCAGATGTTCACATCATATGACTAGTGATAAAAGTAAATTCTTATGTTTTCAAGAATACAATGGAGGTCTAGTAAGATTTGGAGATGACAAAGTTTGTTTGATCAGAGGAAAAGACACTATATCTTTTGATGGTAAGCACATTACTGACAATGTTTATTATGTTAAAGGATTGAAGCATAATCTTTTGAGTGTTGGTCAATTAGTTGAAAAAGGATTTCAGATATAATTCAAGAATAGCAAATGCAAAATCATGAATAGAACTGGTTTGGATATTGCAACCGGTAATCAGACTAGAGGTAATATCCTTCATTTGAATAACAATAAAAAGACATGCTTGATTGCACATATTGATGAAAGTTGGTTATGGCATAAAAGACTCTATCATGTGAATTTTGATTGCATTGTGAAGATTAGTTCATCTAAGGTAGTAAGGGGTTTACCTAAGATTGCAAAGCCTCATAATCTGATATGTAAGGAATGTCAAATGGGGTCTGCACATGCAGAAAGGCTAGCTGCCTAGAGGTCACTGCTCAATCACAAGATGGGAGTCACACTGACTACAATTGGATGATTAAATCCAGTGATAATGTACTTCTCAAAGTAGCATCTCCAATGCTGGATTCAGTACCAGTTAAGCTCTGATTGTGTTTTTCAAACCTTCCTTGAACCTTCAAATGATGTCTGCATGAGTAGCTCTGCTTATATTTGCATATACCGAATATCACAACCTTACCATACCATATTACATACCATATCATAATATCAAAAATGAGATCTTACATATATAACAAAACCTAGGACCAAATGTGTAGGTTGGCTAATTAAGAATATTATAATAAAATCAATTACAACAAGTCAAGATGTGATCACTAGTACATTCAGAGCTGATTTTCGACAGTCGTTTGTCGGATTTTCAATGAATTTTCATCGGAGTGTCGACAAAATCCACCATTGAAAACTCAGCATTGGATTGGTCGACGATGCCATGCCCGTCGAAAATTTGACAATCCAATGGACTCTACCAATGGTCAAAGAAGTCGTCGGTTGAAAGCTTGGTATTCATCGTAATTCTGATGATGATCATTTCTGTTAAAAAAAAATAATTATCATCGATATAAAAGATCCATCGAAGGAAGGAAACACCAAAAGGACTCACTGAAGATTATGACTTCATCAACAAAAGATATCAAAGAAAGCAGAGAGGGTCTTCATCGATAGGAAAAGTTCTTGAGGAAATAATACTATCGGTGCAACATAAAAAGGACCCACCGAAAGGAGCATTTTCATTGAAAGAATAATATTGATCAAACAAAAAGAAGCTACATCAATAAAAGATTTCAATGAGGATATAGGTTTCGAGGAGGTTAAAATTCATCAAAAAAAGATATCGAAGAAAGAAGAGAGGGTCTTCATCGATGGGAAAAGTTCTTGAGGAAATAATACTATCGGTGCAACATAAAAAGGACCCACCGAAAGGAGCATTTTCATCGAAAGAATAATATCGATTAGACAAAAGGAAGCTACATAAATAAAAGATGTCGATGAGGATATAGGTTTTGAGGAGGTTAAAAGGCATGTTCTCGATATGTGTGGTTTTGTCGATGTAACTTTATCGGTGAAGAATGATAAGGGAAAATAAAGAAAAGCTTCGGTGAGATAATAGACTCATTCATCGACGGGCATAGTGATATTGATGAAAGAAGTATTTCAATGGAAAAATAAAGGAGGACACCAAAGCCAAAGGTTTCTTCGACATAAGACCCGATGGATATCAGATATGTTTCAATGAGGAGATAGCCATACTGACCGAATACAGTATTTCGATGAAGGGAAAAAATACTTGATCGAAGTAATATTCGAAACAAAAGTATTGTTGATAGAAACAAAGAGATCGATGGACTAAAGAAACAAATGATCAAAAGACATATCCTCATCGAAATGATTATTGATTGCCATGAAAATCATAAACAAATCCCAGGGAAGGTCACATCACCATTAAATTAAAATGTGTGCCTGAGTGACCATTGTCCAAAGCGCCATTACTAACTGATTAAATATGCCATAAGTAGTGGATCAACCATCAAAGGACACAACATTAAGGAATTCATAGGCCGAATTGGGCGAATTCACAGATAAAGCTCAGTAATTCCAAGTAAGTTGTTTGCACACAGACCTCTTTTTCAAAATTCAAATGGAATCATCATCTAAAACTAATAAGACCAGAAAGGGAAAAGAACCTATCACTGCAGAAGAAAAACCTAAAAGATAGAAAAGGGAAGAGCGTTCTTTGGCCCAAGACCTGATTTACCAGTGCCCATCATCTAGCTTGAGGTCCAAGAAGATTAGAGCAGATGAGGAAGGCCTGGAGGATCAGTTTGAGGATCTTGGAGACATATGGACAGAGTTGAGAGGGTATGAATTATTCATATATGGGTACAATAGAAGAGTTCCCCCTCAACCTATCAACAATTTATGGTGATTGAACTTAGTAAGGTTAGTTGTGGCTAATGTATTCATGAATGTGGAGCTCATGAAGGCATTGACAAACAATTATGACCCTAAAACTAGGACCATATATAACTACATGGGTGAGCCAATTCTTGCAATCACAAAGGAGGTTATTGACACCGTGTTTGAGTTGGATTGGGGATTTGAAGAATTGATTGACCTCAAGAAGTTAACAAGTGAATACTTTAACCTAGAGCACATTTACAAAACATGGAGACTCCCTATACATAGACCTAGGAATGCAGGATCCTTAGTGCCACTAGGTTAGGATGACAAAGCTCCCTATGATGTCAACTCTTTCCATCCATACTTCAAGTATACCTATTACTGTGTTTCCCAAGTGCTAGGGATAAAAGCCCATCCTTTGATGGATATTGCAGCCATGGTCATTTGTGTCGATTTGCAGTCTAAGGACCCCCACTTCTTTGATTTTTCTACTTATTTGGTTGAGGTTTTCAATCATGGGTTAGAAAATTTAAAGGAGGATGTCATCAATGTTCATTTCAAGCATTATTCCTTACTTATGCATATGCTATTGTATGTGGGCCAAGATGAAGGGTTATGGCCATAAGAGTTATGTGTCAGGACATATGACAATGCTGGAATGAGAAAACCAGTGCAACTATGGGTTTCTTCATGGGACCAGAGTTATGTGAATAATCAATATTGGCATTTTGAGGAGTTCTTTGTCAAGCCATTATATAGACTGTTTGGATGCCCGTGTGATCATGCCCTTGCACCAAAGGTTCAAAGATTCCTAAGACCAAAAGATATCATTGAAGATCCCTCAATTGAACACAATTGGGGAGATTGGTATTGTTTATTAGACTACACACAAGTTAGGGTATACGGGTTTGAAGAGAGACCATACTTACTACCACTTATAGTCCCTAATAGAATGGCTTGTCTGGAAATTGTGAGGCAACTATCAATAGTGAGTACATAACATCTGACAAGGCATGGAAAACAATCAATTGTACTTGGGTTGTTAGTATTTTCAGATTTTATTGTGAAAAGTTCAAAGAGTTATGGCCTACTGCAGAAAAAATTAGATTATTATGGCATGGCTATGCGGGATCCAAGGCCCAATTTTGATCCTGAAGGATACATAAGGATAGCCCAGTCATCACAAAAGCTGAAGGCTGGAGAGCATAAATCTTACCTACCGGATGACCTCATTAAGAACATTGGCAGAGAAGAGGCTAGAGTGAAGCGAATAAAGTTTGAGAAAGCAATGCAGGCTTATAAATGGAAGCTTTATAGAAGGAAAATGGATGAGAATGTGCTACAAAACATTCAAGACCCCTTGGAGTTGGCCAACAAACATGTGGAGCATGAATTGGAAATACTTGAGGGAGTCCTACCTCATGTTTTTAGGGATTACATTGATACTATTAGGAATACAGAGCCTTTGGCTCATATGTCTCCTACTTCCACATCTGGCATTGTTCCATTCACTCCTCAAGAGGATTACCTTCTAGTTATGTAGAGGATTACCCCCCTAGTTATGTAGAGGATACACCGATAGACTTGGCAATAGGACAATTGAATGTCTGAGAAGTGGCTGACATCAGATTCCTGGAGCATGAGGATTTCATTACTGATAGTGACTTCATTGCTTCCAAGGAGTTCACCGCATTCCTCTATCAACATAAAGGATCTCAAATTAGGAATAACATGAGAAATAGTGAAGAAGAACAGCAACTTCAAAAGTTACAAGAGGAGATGGATTTCTGATGAGAGAAATGACACCTCAGAAGGGAAGACAATTGCTTAAGGAAGTTGGTGTGCTATTATACTCTGGATGGGACATGAACTCTGCCTTGTTGTATGATGGATTCCTCAAGAAATAGGACCCAAGTAGGCAAATGATGTCAAAAGAGATTGATAAACTCTTTAGAGGATCAAGATATGATCTAAATTAGAAGGCTCTTCTACAGTGGGCTATCTATCCCAAAGATAAAAGACCTATATTGGTTGTGTTGGATTTTGCCAAGATCAAGAGGTCAATGAAATGTACAAGATAGAGACACAATATAGGACAAGAATAAACTGTATTCTCATCAATAGAAAATGATTCAATAGTTGTTCAATAGTTCTTACATACAATGTAGAAGAGCCTGCTTATATAGGCAAGGCTAGGGATATGTATGAGCACACAAACATGACATGTGGCTCAATAAGAAACAAGGGTAGGTAGGAAATAGGTGTGGGTAGGTAGGAGAAATAATATAATATTCCACATGAGGTGGATCACCCACCGAAGGTGGAATTATCACTCCACAATAAGTGGATATGATAGTGTAATAACAAGATCAACACCATAAGAGGTGGAATTTCTCCTACACACACTATCCCAATGTGGCACAAACACCCAACTGTCTCATATCCAAACTACTATGAAATGCATTATCCTAAGTAAACTTAAGTAAGTGTAATAATATCCAAGATGAATAATTATTTACACCAACACCCCCCCTTAAGTGCAACTTAGGGGAATGCACTTAAGTCTACAATGCAACTAAGCAATGCAAGATGGGTCCTGACTATGAGGCCATGTTAGGTACCCATGCACAAATGCAAATGCATGCAAACCAATGCAATGAAATCTCTCACAAAGTGGGGAAAGAGAGAAAAACCCAATGGGAAAAAACCCTCCCCCAAAAAGAGAGATGAAAGCTATACAAGAGAACTCTCATAGAAGAATGTGAGAAACAAAACCCCATGTGAGGAAAAAGTCCCCCCCATATGAGAGAAAAAGAGAAGTCAAACTGTGATCCTCCCTCAATGAAGAATCTACACCACTGATAGAAGCTCGATGTATGAAGAAACTGCTCCACGAATGTCGAACAACATTCCTCCCCTTAGGAAGAAACAAAACCAAAGGTGTATCCATGAAGTCTCCCCAATCATGAAGGGAAGATGTATGAAGAAAACTCATGATGAAAGGAATCTCTGAAAACTGCTCAAGTGTCCCTATGTCGATGCTGAAAGATGCCCCCTCCAAAGGTGGTAAACTGTGCCACACTGCTGAAAAAGGCACTCCAAGATCTAGTGGAGATGGATGTAGAACATGTTCCAAAGATTCATATCTCTCCTCAAAACATAAAGAGACCTCCTCCAACTGCTGTACATAAGTATCCACAATCATGTCAACCTCGAAAGAATGATCATGTAGAGAATGAACAAGAGGGTCGGAGTGTGCCCTCGCAACAATCGAAGAAGGATCATCTTCATCAAAGAGAAGATGTATGTCATCAATGATGTCTCCCAAATCTGCAATGTAGGATTCCACAAACAAACCTGTAATATCTGTCAAGTAATCATCCCATGAATCTAAAGCTGGAAGACTATGAATATCCTACTGCACTAAATCACATGAAGGCAAAACTGTCGCACTATCTGCATCATTAGGTGCAATAGGTGATGTGATATCAATATGAGGAGATGAAATGAAAGACTCAAGAATGGGGTCACATGTGAGAATCCCCATGTTCAAGTGTCCAAAGTTCTCCTCAAAATCTGAACCATCACAATAAGTGTGATCATCATGTGTAGAATCATCAAATGTGAAATCATCATCATCAACAAAATCTGAAAAGGAGTATAACCGAGATGCATGATCAACCACCCCAGTCGCAATGATAGCTCTAGTCTCCATGTCTCTAATGAAAACTGAGTCAGGTGTGAACTTCACAACTCTCTTAGTTGCACCATGTGTGATTTGATAGATAGAAAGGAGATTGTTTGTCAAGTGGGGTACACACAACACATCATTGAAGGAGTTATCCCCAATGTCAATAGATCCTTTCCCAATCACATCCATGTATGTATGATTGCCCATCAAAATCTGAGGCATGGTGCAAGGCTCAAATGTAGAGAACATAGACTGCAAAGATGCCATATGATGAGAAGCCCCTGAATCTAGAAGCCATCTCTCTAAATCATGACTGATAGTAGCACATAGAGCTTTTCCTTTTCTTGTTCCAAAAGAGTGAGTCTTTCCACTTGTAGAAGCCATGAATGCTTGCCCTTTTCCTTTTGAATGTGAGGAAGTTGAAGTTGATGAATCATCCTTCTTGTAGACTTTAGGCAAATCAATGTTATGCTTTTTGATGATATGTGTGAGCTCATCAATCTTCTTAGAATAGCAACGATGCTCCTCATGACCAATCTTTTTACAATAAGCACAAGTAGTTCTCTCTCTCTTTGGTGAATTATCTCTCTTGGAAGAGGATGAATCTCCTTGTTTTGGAGAAGATGGTGCTTTTTCCTTAGGCTTTGATTGCCATTTCTTCTTGTTTGAGTTGTCCTTTCCTTGATTTCCTTTGTTCCCTTGATTTGACACTAATGCTTGAGACTTAGGAGCCTTAAGAATGCCCATGCTTATCAACTTAGTTTGTTCAATCATCAACATTTCATTGAAAGCATCAAATGTAGGCATTGTGTAGCTTGAACCCATTGTCATCCTATGGGTTTGGAAACTAGAAACAAATGCTGCATATTCTTGTGGAAGCTTGCCTATCAAGTTGAATATCAATTGAGTATCTTTCTTATCAATGCCACAATCTTTGAGTTGTGCCCTCAACTCATTTGCCTTAGTGACATAATCTTGTATAGTATCAAATTTCTTGGGATCTAACATAGTGAGATCACTATCAATTTGATATCCCCTAATCTCATCAACTTGACCATACAAGTCTTGAAACTTTTGCCAAGCATCCTTGATTAGAGTACATTTCTCAATATGAAAAATGAGATCCTTTGATACATACTTTCTTAAGGTACCAATTGCCATGATATTTTTAGTGAGCCAATCTAAGTGACCAATTGGATCAGCCTTAGGATCAGCTGGAGCAACAATAGTTCCATCAATGTAATGAGTGAGTCCTTTTTCCATAAGTTTACTCCATACATCAGTTTTCCAAGTAGCATAATTATGTGGAGTTAAGAGAGGAAACTTAGAAGAACCCATAGCAGCAAAAAGGAAAGAACACAAGAGCACAAAAGCACAAGAGACACCCCCCCAAATTCAATCAATCAAAGTACCCCCCCTAAAGTGATGATTTTGGCACTTTATACTTAGTGCGATTACAATGAGCCACTTGCAAGACAAGACAAAGTGGACTTATGATGCAAATTTTACAACTTCTCAAATGAGATACAAGAGACTTCTATCAATAGTGCAATGAATCTAACTGAGATTCAAACAAATATACAAGTACCAAGAGAGCCAAAAATGGCCAAGATCTGAAAGTATAATTTCTACTTAAAATGGCATCAATCTGATAGCATCATGTGAAAGTAGATGAAAAAATACGCACTTTCAAAAAAAACGGCACCTGAAAAGGAGGTCGTATGACCCCAAACGAAGCCTCTGAAGTTGCAAAAACTGGGATTACTCAGGGATAGTCACCAAAAACTGCATTTTCTGAAAAATCCGTGCATCAAAATCAAAAAATTCTTTCACCACTGCAGAGAGCATGAAATTATAGCCCATTTCAAAAAAAATTGCACCCAAAAAGGAGCAAAAATGAGCAAGTTATGGCCATTTGAAGTTGAACTGCAAAATCAAAAATGCAAATGAGAGGGGGTCCAAAAAATTTTCAAACCCTGCTGATGTGGTGCTGACATCAGAAAGTCATGCGAATAAATTTGACGGCCATATGACCGTCACAAAAACTTCACCCTCTGCTGACTGGATGTCCGTACTGTACGGACAGATTACGTGGCGAGCTGACTGTATATTCTATACTGTACGGAAATGCCGACTGTACAGGCTGATGTGGCATCCGTACGGAATATGACGTGATAGGTTTGTACTGTGGGCCAGTGGCCACTTGCCACATGGCGGGCGCGGTCCTCCGGTCTGTGTCCGCGTGGCGGGGGAGTTGGCCGAGCCGACGGCGGAGTGCGATGCCGGGAGCGGAGGAGTTTGACGCCGGAGAGGAGGCGCTGCCAGAGCTGAAGCCGCTGGTGGAGGTCCGGGAGGACGCAGGCGGCGCCGGAGCAGAGGGAGCAGCACGCAGGAGCCACTGGGCGGAGAACTTGCAGGCAGCTGCCGGGAAGCGGGGGGTGGCGCCGGGAGCTGGGCGGCGCAGGTGGAAGCAGCGCTGGTGGAGGCCGAGAGGATGCGGCGGAGCGGGGTCGACAGCGGGTGGAGCTCTGTCTGCGGGAATCGGCAGCGTGCACGGCGGGCGTGAGCGGCAAGGACCTACGGACGGTGGGACGAGCAGGTACGTGTGGACAGGTACGGAGCTGTCTGCGCACAGACCTGTTGTACAGGTCACGGGGGGGGGTCTGCGGACCCCCCAAAAAACAACTTTTTGACTTTTTTTGCTTTTTCAATTTTTTTTTTATTTTTTCGAATTTTTTTTCAATTTTTTTGATTTTTAAATTTTTGAAAACAAATTTTCAGACAAAAATTTATTTTTTTTTTGCCGAAAATTATATAAAAAATTTGAAAATCCGTACGAATATGATAAAATTGGGGAAAAAAATTTTCTCACCAAAATAGGCCGAATTTATAACCAAAATTCATGGAAACGGCCTTCCGGACGCAATGGAGAGGTAGGATCTGGTCTAGGACGCCTCCAAAAGATGCTGCTCCTCAGATCTGCCTCTTGACGTCGCAATAATGTCTCTTCAAGATGAATCAATGAAGCCCCAATAGCTCTGATACCATGTTGGATTTTGCCAAGATCAAGAGGTCAATGAAATGTACAAGATAGAGACACAATATAGGACAAGAATAAACTGTATTCTCATCAATAGAAAATGATTCAATAGTTGTTCAATAGTTCTTACATACAATGTAGAAGAGCCTGCTTATATAGGCAAGGCTAGGGATATGTATGAGCACACAAACATGACATGTGGCTCAATAAGAAACAAGGGTAGGTAGCAGAAATAATATAATATTCCACATGAGGTGGATCACACACCGAAGGTGGAATTATCACTCCACAATAAGTGGATATGATAGTGTAATAACAAGATCAACACCATAAGAGGTGGAATTTCTCCTACACACACTATCCCAATGTGGCACAAACACCCAAGTGTCTCATATCCAAACTACTATGAAATGCATTATCCTAAGTAAACTTAAGTAAGTGTAATAATATCCAAGATGAATAATTATTTACACCAACAGGTTGATACAGAAGAAGCTTTTGGACATTTGATGGTGTAGCAGGTTTGAAAGACTGACCCTAGAACAACTGCCAAACTAAATTTGGATGTCGCTAAAATAAACCAAGATCAGATAGAGTTTCTATTCTGAGAAAATTGTACATACAAAACCCTATATGAGAAAACCGATGAAGAAAAATAGAGGCTGCAAGCAAGATTGCTTCAGATTGATACAGGTACCAGTCAAATAGGGATGACAGAGATGCCATGGATGCCTTGACAGATGCTATGTATTGGAGGAACAAGGCCGAAAATACATCTCGACAACTAAAAAAGGAACAACAAAAGATGGATAAGTTAGTTCTCGAGGTCATTGACCATAGATTCAAAAGTATGATGCAGGTTGTAGAAATCTATTGGAAGACATACACTGGAATAGTCAAAGCTGTGAAAGAGCATGAAAGGCTCAGGTCTCAGTTGGAAGGCTTGATGAATGACAACAGTCTGATGAATCTAGGTGAGAAAATTGAAGTCAAGGCTCACTTGAAGTCCCATGATGAATTGGCAAATCAATTAAGGAAAGAGAATCAGAGGCTAGACAATGGCAATACCCCTAGGGTGCCCTCTTTTTACAGTAATGGTGAGTTAGTATCGTTGGAATAGTGGAAACAAGAGTTCAGTGATGAGAAGAATCGAGCAGTAGCAGAGTTGGATCAGGACAAAGATTTGTCACTTTGTGTTAGCAATATTCTATCCAATCATTTCCAAACAGAAAGCGACATGAGGACACTAAACAATGACATTGTAATGTATAAAGATGATAAGTACATTGAACACATAGGAATGCTGAACTTGTTTATCTTCCAGTTTGTTAACAAAAGTCCTAATTAATAGTTATGTGCTGAAAAGCCACGATGCTTGGTGACAATGTATACCCTCATATAAATGAGGGAATTTTTGTAACAATAATGATCATTAGAGAAGAAGTAGAATATAGCCTCAGGCTTACTATTGTACCATTTTGTGAACATACATAATATAATCAGTCATCTTTCCTTTGTGTATATGATGTGGATTACTACATCTTTCTATAGGAAGTTGCTCGTGATATTATCTAAAGGAGATAAGGTTACTTGTGTTCTTCTAGTAAAACTTTGTGTTTCAAATTGTGGATTTGAATAAAAGATTTACTTGTGAATATAGTTTTGTATATAGTGCGCATGCATATTATCTCAACCATGGTGCGCCCTCATATGTATATAGTTTTGTTTATAGGTGGAAAGCCTGAGGTTCAATGTTGAACTTGGTTGCTCTGATACCATATGTAATATTCCATTAATTCTATACTTAAAGAAAATAAATTGTGATCTATATTAAGATAAAAAATTGAGCATTTCAAAATAAAACATAACTACTTCAGTTGAAGGAGAAAACTAACTAAATGTTCTTCAACATAATAAGAATCTAACGAATTTATCTAGAAGGAAGGTAATCTTTTAATGATAAAAAACATTGAACAAATATTATTAAGCTAATCAATATGAGAAAGGAATTCAAATGGCAAGTTTCATTTTTGAGGGAAGAGATAAAGGTTCAGAGGTTACTGTTATCACTGTTTAAAAAATGGGTATTCATTTCCATAATTGGCTAAGTCTATGAAATTCTTGGGTCTGGTATGGCCTTGTGACTTCTATTGCTTTGGGTCCTAAAGAGGGTTTAGGGTTTACGTTTAATCTCTTTCAAAATGTCTAAGAAAAAACCCTTATAATTCTATTTCCGTGTTACTTTATTCACTTAAATAATGGGTCCTTTTGTCATGCAAAGTGTTCCCCCCATTGTTTTTTACCTAGGCAGTCCTTTTAAATGTTTGAATTTTTATTCGCCTTTAAATTGCCTTTTCTAGTGACCGTCAAGCCTTGTAATTGTCACGCAACTCTTAGTCAATCGGATGGCCCGCATGGATTCATGAACTCAACATGCCCGAAAGTTACCTATCACAAAGTAGTGAAAAGGTTTGGAAGGACCCAGTGATGAGGACTTCTTTCTTGGCTAAAGGGCAATCGGTTTGGAAAGAGATCAATGGCTCGCTGATTCGCAACCTAAAGATGCTCGTGGTTTACAAGTTGTGAAATGGAGAAAAGATGGTGGGCTCGGGTGAAGTGGTTAGTAGAAAGAGTAACAACAATGCAAGTCCCTCAGATCTAACGCCTCGCATTGTTTTGCGAGATAAAGATAACTGAGTTTTACCCTTCTGCGAAATAGCAAAAGGGTTTGGTGGGCCCAACGTCCAAGCTTCGTCTGAAGATTAAAGACTAATCATGTTCTATCTGATTGGATGGCCCTCATTATTTCATGAGATCAAAGCACACATGTTTTAACTATTGCGAAATAGCAAAAGGTTGTGGCAGGTCCCAAAAGCCGATGGGTTTTCTAATGAGTAAAGAGTGAGTGGTTCAGAGAATAATCAACAGCTTACATTGATTCGCAACCCAAAGATGCTCGAGAGTTAGTTTTCGCGAAGTGGAAAAATGACATGGAATTCCAAGTGAGCAGTCCAAGAGGTAGGAATCACAAATCAAAAGGTTACACATGTCCTCTAGATCACGTAAAACATAGAGAAAACTTTGCGACCAAGTGGTGGGCCGAACAAATAGAATGATATAAACTGAAGACAAAGAGGTGACCTGTCAGGCACAAGTGGCATTTTAGAAGTGGATCCCGTTGAAGTCTTTCGACGAGTAGGAAGTTGACACCTTAGTTCAAGAGGGATCGAATACCAAAGTGAATGGCACTGATTCAGAGGGCCCACGTCTGCCAGTTCTAACAGGTTTTTAAAGGAAGGGCATCTCAAGAAGGATCTAACGGTGGGCATTATTTCACAACCTTTAAATGCACGATGGTTACCATTCGTGAAATAGCGAAAATGGTTAGCGTTAACCGTTTTGAATGTGGTTAGTGATATAAACCACCAGGTTAGGACAATGTAAAGATTGATCAAGTTTCAATTGATCGGATAGCTAGTGCAACTTCGTGAGGTCAAGATGCAAGATGGTTACCCATCGCGAAATAGCAAAAGGATTTTCAGCCTGTTGCTAAGCAAGGAAGAGTCAAAAGGGTAAAAGTGGTGCAAGTTCTATCTGATCCAATGGTTGGAGTCTTTTCGCTAGATGAACATGTAAGAGCTTTACGCTCTGTGAAATAATGAAAGAGCAAAATGAAAAATACTCAGAGTAGTTTTGATCCATTGGAGCCAAATTTTTGAATTCTTTCATGAATTCAATTTTGAAGGGATGGTCAAAGTGTATGATGTTAATGTCGCAGTTAAGGAGCCAAATTGCCGTATATATCCTTGCATCAATTGAATGAGGGTATCATTTCATAGAAGAAGTTGCAGAGAGAGCTGGTGTAGAGTAGAAGTTTGCAAACTGAAATCAGGTTCTCTTGCTCTTTGTTTACCCATTGCTTAAAGATTGTTGAATTGTGGTCTTGTCCTGTTAGAAAATTGGTTTGATTGATAATTGGCTTAGTTGCATACTCCTAAAATGGGACCTAGAAGAGAATTAATAGGGAAGGTAAATTACTAGGACCAAAATATTTGTGATGACTTTCTTGAGAAGTTAACCATGTCGACCAATGTCAGGGCTAGGGCCAAGGAGTTAGTGCCAAAAAACCCCCATTTGAAAATTGGGGATGGTTTATATGATAAAGGAAATCGGTTGAGGGACCCTGAAATAGGGATATCCGGTCTCAGTTTGTTTAAAGTGGGTTTTGGTCAAAGACATGCCCCTTCCCCTATGAATAGTATCTGGAATTTAGATGTAGGGAAGCTTGTGGTCCCAGGTGTTTTCATGGATGTAGATCTGTTGACCCTAATTGCCTAGAATTATGACCCTGCTGCCAGATGCATTAGAAACATAAAGGGATCAGCCCTTGTTGAAATCAAAGATGATGAATTTAGGAATGTCTTCAAGCTTAGTTAAGCTTCCAGCTACCTTGAGCCTATTGATTTTGAGGCATTAACCCAAGTTTACAATGCCCAAAGAGATCATCTTAGGAGTGACCCATTGAGAGAATTTTTTGTCAAAATAGGGGGATTAAAAGTTGTAGGCCCTAGCATAATGGAGCCATTTTCCCTTAATTTATTTACCTTGAGAGATAAAGGTATGTACTAGACAGTGTGTCAAATTTTTGGAGAAGATGTTGAGAAAAACATGCCCGTCCATTATATGTTAATGATTGCCCAAATTTTGAACCCTTCCCTAGCCATAGCATTTGACTTCGCTCCTTTCCTCTCTGATGCTATCCATGCAAGATTAGTAGGAATTAAGAATGGTAAGGTACACAAGCCATTTAGATGGTATTCCTTGTTGATGCATATGTTTCTATTCAAAGGGGTTGATTATTTTGCAAAAGAGATGGACCTGGTTAAGGTCAAGGATAAAGAGGAGATGCCAGTGCAATTGTGGAATACTATTCTACCTTGGGATAGAGAGGATGCAAGTTATCTGAAGTTTGATAGATGCTTTGCATTTAAAATTAGAGTTCTCTTGTGTACAGAAAACCCTAGGATTCCCAAGGCTCTTTTGGAATTCCTTAGGCCTAAAGAATTTGTAGAGAATATCAAGATTGTTCATAACTGGGGAGATATGTATCTATATCCCGTTTCTACTATTTTTAAAGTGTTTGGATTTAGGGGTATCCCTTATCTACTACCCTATCAAGTTCCATTATAGATAGGGATTGCAGAAGTATTAAGATAGATTGGAGGAGTGCATGACGCTGAGTTAACTAATAGGGGTAAAGGGACAATTCTCCCAACCATTACCATGGCTCATCATTTTGTAATTACCAAAGGTGGATGGAAGTATTTTGAAGAATTCTTTAAACCATACATGTTATCAACTATAGTGTCAAGGTGTGCTGACCCTGAAGATTTCTTCAACAACATGTTCAGGAAGAGAGCAGTTTGTAAAATCAGGCCTCACCAATTCCAATTCCCTGAAGATTTGATCAAGAATGAATATAGTCTAGATGAGCAGGAGTTGAGGAAGGAGAAGTGGATTGCATATAGAAGAGCCCTTGACTTTATCCATCAATTTGATTCTAGTTATGATCCTCTCTCTAGTTTTACCCCTTTTGAAGAAAAGGTTAAATTCTTAATTCTTTATTTTGAAGATTTAATGCAAACCCTGAAGGAAAAAAGAGAAACCATAATGCAAAATGATCCGGACAGGGCTAAATTGGTCCTAGCCAAGCCTGCCTTTGCTAAGGCTATTCCACCAGGTGATTATATAGTGCACAAGAGATCTAAGTATACTATAATGATGCCAGTAATAGGTGAACCTTCTACTTCTAGAGGGAAAAGGGCCATTGAAGATACTATTGAGATTCAGGATTCACCTAAGAGGCAGAGAACAGGTAAAGAAATTAAAATTGATGACCCTCAATACTCTCCATCTCAGTCCCCTATTCATATAGGAGATGAGAAAGTGGTGGCTGAGCAATTGATATAGATGGGGAGTTTGGGTGAAATTTCCTACACCTACAATGAGACTCAAGAAGGAATGCCAGAAGAGCCACCTTGTGCTGAAATGGATGTAACTAATGGTTAGCTACAGCGAAAAGAATTGGACATTGCTGTCAAAAAAGCTAGTGAAGAATTCCTAGCTGACAACAATTTTGTCACATCAGGAGCTTTTATGCAGTTTCTATGGAAGCAAAATATTGATCAATTCAAGATCAGATGTGAGCAAAGGGCAAATGAACATCCTCTGAAGGATGCAACCCAAGTGGAGGAAGAGGTTAAACAAGAAATGATGGCTGAGTTCAAAGCTATCACTCCTGAGGCTGGAAGAGAGATGGTGGATAAGGCTAGTGTGCTAATCCTCCCTGAATGGGATATAGTTGATGCATTGGTTCTTGAAGTGGACAACAAGGAAACTAAGCCAATGAAGGGAGTGGTATTCAGCAAAGATGACACTTCTCTGGTTATGTGGTCCCTTAAAAGAGATGAAGGTAGAAGAAGGAAAGATACCTCACAGTCTAACCTTCTAGGAGCTATGATAGTCAGAAGAGTTCAGGATACAGGGGTAGTGGAAGCAGCTAGTACTGTTTTAGAGACTGCTAAGTTCTACGTAGTAGTAGCAGAGAAGGAAGCAAAAGAAAAGGCTGATCTCCAAATTAGGTTGGAAACAATTTTAAAGGCTTATAATGAAGCCAAAAAGGAGGTAGCCAGCAAGGACACTATCATTGCCAAACTTCAAAGTCAGCTGATGGGACAATACCAAGGAGGTGAGTTCTCTACCTTGGAAATTTCTTCTTCTCTAGCAAGGCCCCCACCTACTAGTCCCATCATATAATTCCCTCCTTCTCCTATGCCTTCTGGTTTTCAAGTAGTTGAAACTTATCAACATGAATTGGAAAAGTTGAAACAGGCTCAGGCCTTATTTGCAAATAAGTATGAAGAGAAGATAAAAGCTACAATTTTTAGTTTTGTTGATACCATTGATACTCCCATGGTACATATCAATATGAAGAGAATTTTTGACACTCTTTGTGAGTTAAATGAGGACAAGGCCATTCTAGAGCCTATTCTATATAAGTGGATCCTAAGGGAAGTAGATTTAGAATTTATGTGTGTATCTTACGATGAAGTTGGATCTGATGCCAATATCAAATCCATATGTGAATTGACCAAAGGTTTGACAAAGCTTGCAGAAGGGATAGCCAATGTGGAAAGGAAGGCTAATTTATATAGAAAAGAGTATACTAAGCACAAATTTGAACTATTTCCTGGAGGTTTTGTCAACCAAAATCAGATAAAGGACAAACAGGTATGGCTAGATGAGTTAGGAGCTAATCTATCTCTAAGGGTAAATGAAATAATCAATAAAGATGACACCTTACTATTTGTTAAAACAATTAAGGAAATAGAAAAGATCAAATCACATTATGGTTTCTTGGAGTTAGAAGTGAGCAAAATAAGGAACTCTTGGAAAAAGCTATTAAAGTTGAAGAAAAAGATTATTGGCTATTCATGGCCTACCGATGATGTTTTTCAAGAGTGGTCCAAAAATTTTGTGGTGTAGGAAGAAGATGCTCTGGAGCAGTTACAAGAGGTTGCAACCGAGCAAAAAGTGCAAGAGGCCAAAGATGCTAAAAAGGACTTGTAACCGTTTCTTGGGGAGTATTTTTAGTTTGTAACAAACTCTTTTTGAAAAGGGGTCCGAAGCTTGTATGCATCCATAATTATATAAATGGATACCAAGACTAATGAAAAAGGGGGATCGCAAGAATTTGTAAGAAAACTCTACAGAAATAGATCTGGGATTTTCTAGTCTTATGGAGAATACTCTAAGTTTTGTAATACTTTTCAAAATTAATATCAATATACAGACTATGAACTTTCGAGCCTAGATTTTGTGTTGTCTTCTAGTTTACTTTCAATAGTTTATTGGTTTCAATTTTGAATAATTTTAACATTGCAAGAACCAATGCGTTGTTAGTGTTCACCTCCCTTGCTTGACTTGTACATCCAATTCTTCAACTCAACAAACTCACTAGTTACCAACCATCTAAGCAAGCCATCTACTTAATGTGTACTAACAATAATGGTTATTAATGATCATCATATGATAAATAGCATACACTTGAGCCAACTAACTCACTAGTTTACTAACCAACTATCTAGTTAACTGCTTAATGTCTACTAAGAATAACGGTCATAAATGACCATCATAAGATAATTAACATACACTTGAGTCAGTTGATTCATTGGTTACAGTCTTTCTAGGTTTAGCTGATCCAATTCGTTACATAAGAGTCTCATGTCTACTGACATTAATGGTTTACAAGGACGTTCATGGGATTGTGACATAACCTAACAAGCCAACTGCTACAAATCCCCTATGTCTAATGAGCTTCAACTGTCATCATGGAATTAAACCTAATACAACATTGGTTCCCTTATTTAGCTAAATTAACACATCATATTATGACTCAACAAAAAATATGGTTCTAATATATTTTTTTGTCTTTCTATATTCCCAAAAGTATGCATCTAATTGATGATAAGAATCCTTCTTCAGGTCTTGCAACCATGGAGACTGATATAATCTGATTATAACCAATGTGCATTGATTCCAAGATGAACCATATTTGGTTGAACTATGAGTTAAGAGTGGAAAACAAATAAACATAGAATATCTGCAAAATATAGTAAGGTATTGTGACTAGAAGATAGAAACCATCCTAGGAGCCTCCAATATATCAAAAGTTGAGAAAGTAGCAAGCTTATTATACAAAGAGAGTGATCACTATAAAGTTGCAGTCAAGTTCAAAGCATTGATTTGTGGGAACAAAGGGTTTCATATGGGGATAGAGAAATCTCATGAAATATCATGATAGTCATAATCATAATCTAAAGAGTAGTCAAATCTTCAAGGTAGATTGGTGATAGTGCAGTCATTTTGTTGAACATCAAATCTGAATTAAGTAAAATATCTTGATTTGAGAAATTAAATCATAGTAGCCATCTCTCTTTGGAAGAAATCATCATTTTCATTGATATCGTAATAACCCATAAGTTATTGAACAAGTCTAAAAGCATTCTATCAAAGTATCTAAGATTCAAATAGTATCGATGAGACCTAGCGATGTCTCATCAATATAAAAGGGGCATCAAAGAAAGAAAACGCCGATGAACTTTAGAAAGGACTCATCAAAGACAGTAACTCCATTGATAAAAGATATCGACGAAAGTGGAGATGGTTCTCATTGACAAGAAAATGTCTTTGAGGATATAACACTATCGGTACAAAAAGACTCACCGAAAGGGATGGTCCCACCAACAAAAGGTATCAAAGAAAGCAGAGGTGGCCCCCACCGATGAGAAAAGGTTTTCAAAGAAACAATATCATCGATGCAAGATAAAGAAGATTCACTGAAAGAAGCATTCTCATCAAAAAAGTGATATCGATAAAATAGAAGAAAACTTCATCGATGAATGATATCGATAAGGATATGAGTTTCGATGGGAGGACAAAAGAAGTCACCAAAGTCCAAAGTCTCTTCGACATGAAACCCGACGGACAACAAAAAGATTTCAATGACAATATGAGTTTTGAGGAGACTAAAAGGCATGTCTCTGATACACATGGTTTCATTGATACAAGTTTATTGGTGGAAGACAATAAAGAGAGGATAAAAGGGGCTTCAGTGAGACAACAAACCCATTCATCAAAGGAGCATAGTGATATTGATGGAAAACTACAGGAAGTCACTGAAGCCCAGGGTTTCTTCAACATAAAAAGGGACTAATGGAATATAAAGACTCTGTAGCCCAAAAAACAAAGAAAGGCACTGGTCATCTATAGAATACAATTCATCAATTCACATTTCATTTTAAAGCAAAAGGAGTAGCTGAGTAGGAAATATAGAGTAGACTAGAAATAGTGTATATACATAAATTTGAAGCATAGAAATCGAATAATTTCTACAACAACAATCTTGAACTCATCTTCTATATCTCCATCCTAGGAATTTATGCAATTCTGAGATAGGAGGAAATCAGATCAAGATACTTAATCTGCTATAAAAAGCATTAGTCATTGAAAACAACTAGTGAGTAGGTAAACCCGCCTAGGTCCTGCAGAGCCTAAAGTGAGAGAGTTAGTAACCAAGTAGGTTCACTCTATAAGTTGGCCAAGTCAATTGGAGGGTTTGATCATAGGAGTTGGCATTTCCTTAGAACCTATCCAATCTATTGATTTGAGACCCAACACATTCATTAATTGTTTTGGACATTTCAAGCTATGTTTTCCTAATAGATGGTCAAGTATAGAACAACACTCAGAAAATACAGTCTAGAGAGATTGCAGTCTACAGTAAAGCCAGTAGGCAGTCATACCTAGTACCAAATAAAATGATAGTAATCAAGTGTACTGAGTGAAAAAGAGCAGGCTATAAGTTTCTAAAAGGTCTTTTCAAACCTTAAGAACAAATAACACGTTATTGTTGCAGCATTGTCAAAACTTGACAAAAACAACACCTTATTACCTCAAGAGGCATAGCATTCATAGGGCAACTCATGTCGAATGTGCAACTCAATACAATAAATAACCTTAGTTTGTAGCCCTATAGCATCATAATGCAGTGCTTGACCAAGTATGCATACAAGAAACATCTAGTTCTATTAAGACACAAGCATCAAAGTTAGAGGTTATGACAACTAGTCAAAAACATCAACTACAAAAAGTTTAGTCTCAGTCACTAGAACACAATTTGCAACATGCATTAGGAGTTGTCATCCTTACAAATAGTGCAACATTAAAAAGTTATTATCAAAGCTACAACCACAATTCAAAGAGGAAGCTTACAAAGATAGACAAAGCTAGGTATAGTCATAAGTCAAGGCAAATACATAGTTGAAACTCAGTCGAAAATAGTGAAGAAGTGCAACAAATGACATGAGAAATCTAAAGAAGTATTATAGAAATCATGAGTCAAGGATTAATGAAGAGATTTTTTGCATCCATGATACAATCCTTAAAAGCATCCATGATACAATCTCAAACACACTTTTTACCATTCTCTTGGTGATTGTGCCCAATTGTGTATGTCTTGCTTATGTATGAAAATGACATTTTGCAACTTTCCACCGACCATGTATTTGAGATGTCTTTGATTTAGATATGGCATGAGCTTAGTCGTAGAGTGAGACTAGGGAGTTGGACCATCTCAACCATGGTGCGCCTGCATGTGTATATAGTTTTGTGTATTCATTAAAGATTTTCATTTAATTTTAATCAACTAAAGAGCAATATTCATGACTTACAAGTAATAAAAAAACTTACAAGGATGAGGCATATTCAATACAAACAAGTAATAAAATAACTTACAAGGATGAGGCATATTCATAACTTTTATTCATAACTTTTGCAGTCCCACCTTGGATATCAACACTAGAAGCAACTCATATTGTTCATGTACATACAAGACAATATGGGAGTTCATTATACCCAACAACTTGTGGTGTTGTTGTTCGTGTTGGCTCTATTGGACCCTGCAATTAAGATTCAATATACATTATTCAATAAGATTAACTGTGCAAAATAATGAAAGCTAAACACAATCTGGATATGGAGACTATGGAGGAGACTCTCAGGGCCGCAGACACTATTTCTACCCTCCATATCTCTAAAGATGAACAGATAACCCTTAGAAAAGTGACTCCCTCTTCTGGCCCTCCTCTCGAGGCCTTGAATGGTTTTATGAAAACCATAGAATGGCTTATTGATGGGAATAAGAAAACTGCGGATGAGTACAAAAAACTCTACAACAGAGTCCTGATCCTGGAGACTATTAACATTGGAGAGGGGAACACTATGGCCAATTATATCAAGGATCTAAAGAACATAATTGCTAAAGCGGAAGACATCAAAAATGCCTTTAATCCTCGGTTTGAGAAAATTGAAAAGGAGATACAGGATAGAAAAACCCTGGAGGAAACTAGTGAAAAAATGCTCTCGGACACAGCTGCAAAAGTGGACAAGATAGAGGAGTGCCTCAAGAAAATTGCAGAGTAGAGCCTCAGCATTCTGAAAATCTTAGCCAACAACACCCATACCCTCATCAGCAAGCTTGATGATGAAAAGGAAATCCAGGAAATTGACCTTGATGCAGAAGGAACAGGGGAAGCCCAGGGTCCTAGAACCTGCACTCGTGGGAAGAGGAAGGAAAAGAAAGTGAATAAGGACCTGGAGGAGCTGAAAGCAGTTGGAGCAACCTATGATGAGCTGGTGACAAAGGCAGAGGATCTGCTTAAGAAAATTACTATGTAGTGTCTCCTTGGGTTCTTTACTGTTTTTTGTTGTTTAGCTATTTTTTCTATTCACTGGTCTTTTGACTAGTCGCTTTGTATGTGGACTCTATTTTCTCAGCTTTATTTCTAACTATGTTGTAATGGTTTTGGGTCCTTAAAACCTGTTTTTCAATCAATCAGAACATAATGAAATATTGAAAAGTGTGTTACCTTATTGAGCTTCGCTTGGTTTTGAGAATAGTTTAATATGCTCTACTTAACAGGGCCAACCATGTAAAGGCAGAAGCTCATTTGGCCCCTCCCCCCCCCCTAACATCACTCTAAATTCCCCGTTAACATCTTATAACATTCATTCATTCATTAATATCACATAACATTCATTAACACATAACATTGATTAACATTAATTAACACGCAACATTCATCAATATTAATTAACACATATCATCCATAACCATTAATTATCACATAATTACATTCACTAACACGTAAAAATTAGTCATTATCAAATAAGTTAGATTACAATCATTTCTTTCTTTGTTTTTTATTTGAAGCTATGAAAATACTAAGTGGAACATGGGTTTCTTCATCATTTCCCTCCTTTGCAGATGTTCCGCCAACTGCTCGTGATCTCAATGTATGCCTAGTCCTATACTGAGGACGAGGACACTGAAGCGAAGGGGGGTCCTCTGCAATAACAAAGAAAAGGGTTAAATTCAAAAAAAATAAAATATTATTGTTACAAGTATTTCATTAATTTAGAAAACATAATTTTGGTGCTCTTTACCTAATGGGGCCACATCATTTTGTGTAGCCTGAACCTCAACATGCTGAACACCCTCTAGATCATCTGGAGTTGAAATAGTAAAGGTTACATTAATGTTGAACACCAATAGAAATTATATTTGTTTAAAGCAATAAGAGTTGTCCTCTTTACCTGAGTGGGGAACATCACATTCTTGATGTTGTGTACCCAGATCATGCTCCACTTGCTCACCACCGACTACATGCTCTAAAATATTAACAAAAAAGGTTACATTAATTACTACTCTAATTACAAATTAAGATGTTTAACTGTATTAATAGCTAAATAAATAAATTTGAATAGCAAATGAATACCTCCACTACTGGGATGCACATCCGGACCTTCATGTGCAGGTGGTGTTTCACAATTAGCAGGTTGCATTCCAATGACATGCATATTGTTATCATTGCTTGCTTATTTAAAACAAATATAGTCACTTTATGTTGGAACTCAATATCAATTAGATTATTGGTAAAGTATTCAATTTGAAACAACTTCCATTTAGCATATTTACCTATGTGACGGATGCACTTGAATGTTGTGTATGCTCACTCAGTTCTCATAGCCAATCAGCCAGAACTAAATAGCCTTGCTAGTAGGCAATTCTCTTGTCATCTTCTGTGGATTCTCTATTGAATTAAGAGCCCTGCATTTTTGCTTGGTACCATGAATTTTTCTTGCATTGTTTAATAAAAAAAAATGTTTGCAATTTATTAATATTTTGTTTACATGAGATACTTACAATTCATGCAGCAAGTTTCATGTAACCACCAAAGCCGAGTTTGTGTTGCTCGTGCTTTTCTTGCCTTGCCTTGGTTGCCTTTGACGTGTCACTCAGTCTATAAAAAGTTAGAAATATGTTAGATTATATAAATATAAAGAGTAATTAATTAGTACATAATTACATTCTTAATAGTATCTCGTACCTTCTTCTGGTGTCTACTGGTGTATTTCCTTTTTTCCTTTTAATTCTCTCCTTGGCATCCAAAATCAGGTCCTTCCACTCCCTCTCTAGAATCATGGGGGGATGCTCGTACTTTAGGTTCCTCTCCAAATGGGTCCTGTATTGGTTCCTCACATACTTTAGATATGTGCCATCTTTTCCAAGGAGCTTGGTTTTGTCAAACATGTCATTTCCAAACCACTCAACTATTTGGTTTGTCAAATCATCTTTTAACCATTTTTCTTGGTCATTCCACCTTTTAAAGCAAAAACAAACCTTTTAGATTTAGAAATGAACTGAAGCTACATTTATTACACTTCAAGAAATGGATCAAAGGAAAAGTATTCTAGCAATGCTATGAAATCAAAAGTGGATTAGGGTTAGTTCACATATGATGTACCACCTTTTACGTATGGTGGGCCCAAATATCTGTAATGCAATGTCACTAAAATGTTTATAGAAAATATCATTGCCTGTAAAAAATTCATGGGATCATTAGTCCAAAATGAGTGATCATAAAGTAAATTATAATTAGAGTATATATAATAATAATTTTAAAGTACCTAGAACCTTTTGTATCTTTAAGGGAAGCATTTCTTCGTCACTCACCACCAATGTGGTCTGCAACATTCTCGTACTAGCAATATGAGAAGATCTAGGAAATGATGGTATGTTATTAGCAGTAGTCGCCTTTGGCACATCCTCATGTGCATCTCCTCCTGCAAAAAATGAATCCACTATGAAATGGCATAAGAATTCAAGAAAGAATGCTTGAAGGGAAATAAACACATGACAGAAGATAGAGAAAAAGAGGGATCTACCAACGGTGGGCAGGTCAATATGATGTGCACTAGAGGATGTTTGCATGCTACGTGTTGCCGACATTACAGTCGGCAATACAGGTGAGGGTAACCTCTGATGAGGTGGCATCAGCATTTGCACAGTAACATTGACAACACCTAAAGAATAATACATTAAATATATCAAACATTAAGTATATGAAAAGTGCAAGAATTGTAAACAAGGATGAACCTTTATTTTGAAAATTGACAATATCAAGTATGATGTGTTTTGGGTACTCAGAGTGATAAGCCAAGAAAGTGATAATACAAGAAAATCATCATCACCTAAAGATACTGTAACACCCTAATTGTGGGAATGACTTTCATGAGGGCGGATAAATTTCTGTAAAAACAATACATACATATTTTAGTCAATGACATAAAAAAGAATAAAATATAAACCATCATTGAACTTTTGTTATAATTAAAGCTTTCATTACTGCTTACTTGCAAGTTTTCTGCTATCTGAAACAATAATTCCACCCATTGTTGTATCTCATCAGTGGTAGGATGCATAGCTACCAAAGCAACAATCTCTTTTCTAATTTTTATAAGAGGCATTTTAAAGAATTTCACAAGGTCTGTGGGATCTTCACGGTCATCATTGCTTAACCCTAATGATTCCACATCCCTAGAAAGGTGCTCAGGTACTGCAACTCCCTTTCCCTTTCCCTGAACATCCGTCTGTGTCAAGAATATCATTAACAATTAAAAAATTAGTATAAATCTCTAAAAAAAAGAACATAATAATGTAACAGTTTGCTTCTACCTAATTTGTACAATTACAATGAGGTTTACCTACTCAGTAGAAGTGTCGCAAGGTACATCTCTGTCTGCGATATGTGATGGATCCATGTTGGCCTATGACAAAGAAAAAATATTAAAAACGTTAGCGAAATTACATCGTACACAACATGAACAACATGAACTTTGTAGACAAAAAGAGTATTAAATAATAAAAAGATGTTGTCATCAAAATCATTATAAATTTTTTAATTCCTTACCTTTACTTTATGTAGACTATGTAGGATCCTCAACTAAATGGTCACATAAATAGTCACATAGCTAATAAAAAATCCAATTTCCATAAATAAACACAGTTTAAAAATTGTCCCTATCTCCATCTCCATATTAAAAGGTGCATCATGAATTAATTATGTAATGGCATTAGAATTCAAAATAGAATGAATTAATTATGTAAAAAAAATTCTATCAAGAAGTCAATATTAAATAGATAATATACTAATTGCATACATCATACATTTCATTCTTCATCATCATGAGCATCAAGGTCATCATCATCATCATCATCATCATCATCATCATCATCATCATCATCATCATCATCATCATCATCATCGTCGTCATCATCATCATCATCATCATCATCATCATCATCAACGTCTTCACCATCATCATCACCATCATCACCATCACCACCATCATCATCATCATCATCATCATCATCATCATCATCATCATCATCATCATCATCATCATCATCATCATCATCTTCTTCTTCTTCCTTTTTTTCTTCTTCTTCTTCTTCTTCTTCTTCTTCTTCTTCCTCTTCTTCTTCATCATCATCATTGTGAAACTATCGATCGTGATCATCATCCACTTCATCTTCTACTTCTTCGGTATCTTCTTCTTCAGTATCTTCTTCTTCCATCACATTATACTTTATCGGCCTTCCTCATGGATCATGTCTAACAACAAATGACCAACCCAGTTTATGTGGAACCTCTGAGTAAAATACTTGCTCACATTGGCTTGGAAGAACATAGAGCTCATCCCCAACTAGTTCAAATGACCTTGTATTTAGCATTATAAAACCATTATAATGTTCAATAATAGTTCTATCAAGATCATTTTTATTCAATTGTAGCCTGTACCATTTGACGATGAACAAAACTAATTTGAAGGAATTAAAGTCACACTCAAGTATATCATCCAAAATGCCATAGTATCAATTTTGAGACTGTTGAGGATGAATGTCATTTCTTGATGAAATATTTGTCACCTCAAAGACTTCAGTGATGCCAGAGTCACAAGTTTTCTTCATGTCATCCAGCTTTTTTATGCAAAATTTATGACCATTGCAACACATAGCGTTGTGGTGTTTGACCTGCGATATGTCAAACGTGTAAAATTTATTGCATTGTGAGTTGATAAACATATGGGTGATTAATAAATGTATACGTACTTGTTTATCTCTTAAATGATATGCTAAATCAATTTCCCTTTGCATAACATTGGAATCTCCATTACGATGTGCTTCTTTAACCAATCAAGCCACACCTTCCCATGTTAACGTGTGTCCAAAATATTGACAACATTCAATCCATACTATCATCCAATCAAGATTGTTTGCAATATACAAATGTAGTGCATACCCCTCTCGACCAACTGTACAAAAAATAAATAGACGTCTTACAATCAATTTATTTTGAAGATTAAGAATTAATTAACTACAATAACATCTTATAATTACCTCTCACTTTCCTCAATCTACCTTTCCCCATCAGGCACTCCCCTTCGAATTTGTTAATGTTGTTGGGATCCCAAATGCGATCCATGTGGATCTTTGCTGCAAACTTAGGAAGATATTCAGAAATGTACACCATAGTCTCGTATACCATATATCCCTCCACCATAGAACCCTTAGGATGTGCTCTTTGTCGAACCAAAGCCTTCAAAAATTTCAAGTGCCTCTCAACCATCCACATTGACCTAGTGTGTACAGGTCCACACAATTCAATCTCCTCAACTTGGTGTATGAGGTAGTGTTCTTGTGCATTGAAAAAAGATGGAAGTAGACACTTTTACATTTTACACATTAAATGAGAAATTTTTCTCTTCCAATATTTTATATCGTCTTTATGGATTTCTTTACATGACAACCACCTACAAGGTATTCAAGATGCAAAAAAATATATTACATAAGAAGTAAAACAAATCGCAAATATAATTATACAACGAACTAAACAAATATCACTACTTACCTCATGTATTTTCCAAGATCATATATGACTTGCTTGACTTTATTGTCGAAGTTTTCTGGGAGAGATAGAGGTAGAATGTACTGCAACAATTATAAAATTATCTTTTCATTTTTTTGTAACATAATGAAAAGTACACATATGCGCAGTACATAAATACATACTAAAAATATAAGAACATAAATTACCTTAATGAAGGTATGCCAATCATGCATTTTCATCCTTGGCCCAAATTCACTTTTCTTTGATATGAGATTGTTTATGTTTGGAGCAAATCCTGTGGGAAATCAAATTTTTTGTATGACTTCTTTTATAGCATTGCTTTTCTGGAATGTTAATAACCAAGGAAGCTCACTTATATTAATCTAGTCTCCATGGCTATTTGATTGAATGACATTTATCATTGCATGATTGGAATCCTGAATGTCACTACATATTTTGACAATTTTTTCTTTGTCACGCCTTCCATCCAATATTTTCCATAATGTCTTTGTTATATTCTATCCAATATGCATACTATCAAACAAATGAACAATTTGTAACTACTCGTAGTAGGGCAACCTACTAAATTATCAGGGATAACTTTTTATTCCCTTAGGAAGGTGGTCATTTATGCCTTCACGACCTTCATGATCATCAATCACATCATCTGTAAACAAAACAAAATAGAAAAGATGTTTTATGACAAACTAATAGATGGAATGGCATTACCTTAATGATTAATTCTATTATATTCCAACTTCCATAGGTGAGGTGTCATTCTTCATGGCTTTGATGTATTCTCTTCTTTCCCATTGAAAAGATGTTTTTCAGTATTTTGATACTTATGATTTTTATGGAGAAAGTGCCTATACTCATCAAACACCTGCTTTCCTAAACTTTTTGAATGACGAGATTTCATCTTTGGACCACAAACAGGACATGAAAATTTTCTCTTTGTTTGAAGACCTACAAGATAATGTATAATTGGATTAAATATTATAATTTCTTGAATTATAATGTTCATGCACAACTTAAACACTATAACATACCACAAAAATGTGTTAGCCCCGGGGCATCGTGTATTGTCCATAGAAGCATTGCATGGAATTGAAATTGTCTTTGTCTTATTGGTCTAGAGATGTCATACATAGTGACACCATTCCATAACTCTAGCAACTCATCAATAAGAGGCTTGATATATACATTCATATCTTTAACTTGGTACTTACCTAATCGAATGAACAAACACATTACATAATTATTATGACCATTTTACTACAATATTTATAATTAAATTTAGATGACTATATTTAAATGATAAAATACTTGGAACAATCATTGCCAATATTATGTGCTCCCTCTTTATTGACATCCATGGAGGAATGTTATTGTTGATAACAAAAACAAGCCACACTGAGTAAACAGATCTCATCTCTCCAAATGGATCGACATCGTCCACTGCCAATGAAAGCCTAAGATTACGAGGTTCTTCTTTAAAGTGTGGCCACTTTTCCTCTATCCATAAATGTTGAACCATCCATAGGCATTCAAATAATGTCATCTCGACTTCTATTGCATGCATGGTAATCCATAAATTGTGCCAAGCTAGTGCACTTGAATAATCGTTGCATACATGGAATAATGGGAATATAGCGAAGAACCTTGCGAGGAACCCTTTTTGTTATTTGATCTGTTCGATATCTACTGATATGACATTTAGGGAATTCAGTTCAAAATTCATGTTGTTTGTGATATATAATATGATCATTGGGATAAGCATCTATTGCTTGATACTCCATTCCAATATCTTTCATAATGGCAGATAATTCTCGGTATGAGCGAGGTAGAATATTTGATGGTGGTAAAAAAAACTCACCTATCAATCTACAACAACAAAATATAATTTGTTATAATAAAGAATATTAATGGTACAACATGATTCATAGTTTATTATGACATATATGACATGCCTTAACATACATGACATTGTTATGTTGGATAAACCATTCATAACCTTCAAGTTCACCAACAACAATACAACGGAGAGAAGAGTTTCCTATGAGCCTTCGTAAAGGGCCTCAGATACCTTCTCAAGTAGACGGACATCATGAACAACATCAAGGTCATATTCATCATCATGATCAGCTGTGCGAGTACTAAATGAGTCATGGATCAATGTATTTGTACCATCATCTTCAATTATGTTTTCTGGCTCATGATCATCATCTTCCATGGGATCATTATCTTCAGCTTTGATATTCACACCTCCATGTTTGTCCACTTCGAAAACTATATTCTCAGGGTTGTGTTGATCCATACCATGTGCTCTAGGGTGCTTGACCTATATAAAATTGATATACATAAGTGAACCGTGATCATGATCTCATCATCACATTATTTATTATGTATATAAATTGTCAAAACAATATAATGAAAAACTTACCAATGGATGATAATCATGTCCACCTTCAATGTGACCATGTAGCCTACAATGTTTCTTCGATGTTTTGATTAGAAGTCTTTAGTCTTTAGCCCCTTACAAATTTTGCACGGACAATAACATTTTCCATCACCTTTTCTTTTCAAGTTAGACCACAATCTAGCAATTGTCTCCTTATTTTGTTGTTCGTTGATATTGTCTGACATGGTCTTTCTTCATAGGCAAGAAAATAGAAATTGTCTGACATGGTCTTTCCCTCAAGAGTTGGCAGATCCTGCTTCCAAACTTTAATTTTGTTTTCTCAAAGGACAATCCTGAAAATCCATGCATTGCAAATAACTTTTAACACCTTTGTTGGTTGTGGTGGCATCACTGAGAGTTTACATCAATAAATGAAGAACATGCCAATGCTTTTAATGCAATAGTAGAATTCTATCTCTTATTCAATATCTCTAGTAAAACCCCCATGATCTTTTGTTGGAGTAGAATTTGTTATATTCTAGAAAGGGTCTTGTCCTTTGTTGATGGGATATTCATCTACCTCAAGAAATAACTATTCTTTTCTCCAACAAGAAGTGGAGCTAAATGAAGATCTAGCACCATGAAATGAATCCTCAAAAGGATTACTATAGTTAGTTTTGGTAGATAATGATCTGGGTAAAATACTAATGTGGCTTTACGAAACATTATGTACTAGCTTAGCATACTCTAACAACTTTGGTGCGACATGCTACATCCAATTATGTCTCCATCGGTATCTCTATTGTGTTTATGGATTGGGATTCAATGTACTCTTTTTATACATAGATTTTACTTTCAATTGAGGAGGTTTGTATGTACTTACTTGTCTTTCGATTGTATCCCTATTTCAAGAATTTCTTCTATCAACAAATCATTTGTTGTAAGTTGTACAAGTGGAAGCTTGAACATGCCTTCCATGCTAGCCTTGTTGATACGTTCAACACCATCTTGTGCAACAAATCTTTAGAACTCCATTTTTTCGAATTGAAGAGTGAGTAGTAGGGACAATCTAGGACACTTACAAAGGTTTTGCAAGAGAGATAAATAGACCTAAATATTATGGCTTAATAATTATCAATAGTTAAATAGATAAGAAATTCTCAATATCAAAATGACTTTCTCAATTGTCTTTACTAGAAATGGATAGATCTGCTAATAATGACTTTATGACTGTATGTCAACTTTAGACTCAATCCAAGAAGAGATAGAACTAATATGCGATATCTATATTTATGATCTCTATAATATAATCCCATAATTATGTTTCCACGCATCTATACGAAAACACAAACATTATGCTAGTGTTCAACCATAGCAATTGATATCCTAATTATAGAATGTGAAATATGCACATAACTATGAATAAAGATTAAGAAAAACAAAGAAAGATGCTTATTGCAAACATAAATGACTAATGGACAAGAATTGAATTCATTGTAGATATTTTTGAATATCAAATTCACTTATTTGTGTGCATTTAGTAACTCATGTACTTGTGGCCAACCATTTATCTCTTTCATAAATTAAACACTTATCAATAACATTAAATAGCTGAGTAATTATGTTTTAGTTGAAATTGAAAATAAAATATTTTATTTCAGGACAGCTCACACTATTCCCTATCATATTTTAGACTCTCGGTTTTGTTAGTAGTGGTTTGATGTCTTTGGAGATGATCATTGCATTTCTTAAGCTACGTTTGCAGCCTACTCCCAGCCTATGCCAAAATGGGAGCTTTGGAATAGGGTATGGACATCCATCAAAGCATAAAAGATAGAGGAATTTTGTTAGATGTAGTTGCAACTACACAAAATGGATTTGCTGAGAAGGATTTAGAAACTTTCAAGAAAATGCAATCGGCAGGTGTAAAGCCAAATTCCAAAACCATTGCTACTATCCTCCCTGCATGTGCCAAAATGGGACATTTGGAACAGGGTATGGACATTCATCGAAGCATAAAGGATAGAGAAATTTTGTCAGATGTTGTAGTTGTAACTATGCTGGTAGACATGTATGCAAAATGTGGAAGCATAGACAAGGCACGTGAACTGTTTGATAGAATGCCTAAAAGAAATGTTATCTCATGGACTGCAATGATTGCTGGATATGCACAAAATGGATTTGTCGAAAAGGCTTTAGACACTTTCAAGAAAATTAAATTGGAAGGCATAAAGCCAAATTCCATAACCTTTGCTAGCATCCTCCCTGCCTATGCAAAAATGGGAGCTTTGGAACAGGTTATGGACATCCATCAAAGCATAATGGATAGAGGAATTTTGTTAGGTGTTGTACTTGCAAATGCCCTGCTTGACATGAATGCAAAATGTGGAAACATGGACAAGGCTTGTGAATTTTTTGATAGGATGTCACAAAGAGATGTGATCTCATGTGAACAATCAACACGCACATATACGGGAGGAAGGGATTGCTGATATAAAATTGAATGCTCACTCCTCAATCATAGTTCTATGGTTTTACGAGATTAAACTAGGAAAATTAACCATAACATGTATATTTTTTGCAACATGAAATTAAAAAATAGGGAAATTTGAATCTACCTCCTACGTAGGATTGCCTTCAATACGAGTTTGATGTTCTTGGGGGTTGAAGTCGCCATGGATGCCTATGCGAGATTGCAATTCACAAATGAATTCCCCGCCTCTTTTTTATTTTGTAATGGCCGTTGTCCTCGGAATTATGATGAACTCGAGCACTTTTTTGAAAAAAAGAGAATTCTCATTGCTAATGCCTGCTTCGTCAAAACCAAATGGGTAATTTCCATTGGAATTATGATGAATGCGGGCATTTTTTCAAAAAAAATCAAATTTGGCCACAATATACCTTCTCTGTTGGAAACCTCAGTCGAAAATCTAGTCCAAATGTATTAGTGGATGCATCATGTTAGCTCAACAATAATACCAATTGATTAAACCATCTCCATAACATGTCAGTGAACCAAATACCAGTGACTCTAGATAAGTCACTAAACTTGCTGGTGAAAATAACCAAAGATCTCCAGAAGGATAAGTGTTGATAAGTGTTGACATCAATGACAAAACCAATGCAACATATCCATATTACCAACACTTCAATACATTTGAATGGATGTCTCTTAAACACTGGCCTTGCCCTCTTAGTAATATCAACTACCAACGGGGTTGCAACACAAAATGCAGATGCCATTTTGAAATTAGGGTTATAAACAAATAGCTCCATCTCAGATAAATACCTTTTAAAATTCAACTGGATGCTAGGGGTCACTTTCATATTGCTTCAAGCTTAGTTATCACTCCTCAATCTCATTTGCTTTTCTCTTCTACTCTTTATCTTCATTCACAATGTGAAGAATGAATGATTGAAATGCCTTTTTATCCATTGAAAACCTAACTTTAAGTTGTAATAAATGTATAACCCTAAAGGCTTTGTGAATACCCTGGTTTTTAAGAATTCATCATCAAATACTCAGATAGGCCTGTGACATTTCAGACATCAATTGTATAGCTAATCTCCAACATCTACAACCATCCTCGACCGATTACAGATCTCCAAAAGGAGTTTTTAAGGATTTGTATGAAAAACTTCCCCCTAAGACCAAAATGTCTTAGTTACCAGATGAGGTTCCAATAGTGGAATCAGTTGTGGAGCCATTCTGAACATATGAATCTTCCTTCTTTACCCACATCTTCTTATGTTTTTCTCTATCTTCTTCAACCTTTTCTTTTCCCTTTTGATATGATTTGTGCTTGTCTACCCGAGCATTCTTACTTACATTCTTGTTTCTACAATATTTTACAATGTGATTGGATTTTTTGCATGTATAGAAAACAACATTTACTTGCATAGACCCGAAGTTCATCTGATTTGATCTCATCCTGCATTGATTAGAAATGTGTCCAAATATTCCAAAAGCATAGCATCTCATATTCTAGAAATTATACATCACTATTCTACACATGTTTGACTTATGACCAAAGTTGTTGCTGTATGTTAGGAAATAGGAAATCATCACAAGAAAAGATAAACATACTAGCTCAATCATAAATGCATTCATTGTAATGAATCTATCCTAAGACACATTCAATAGAGACATGAAAACAAAGCATACAAAACTAGAAATTATGCAAACCGGATGACGATTTGAATGCTCCTTCCATGCGGCTCCATTATTCTTCTTTCCTCTCCAAATGGTTGTGGATCTCACCTACAAGTGCACACACAATTGAAAGCAGGTAGATGGGATTTTTGATAAGAGTAATAGAAGCGTAAATTCGATAGTCTGATTAAGGATTATTCATTAAGGGATTTGATTGAAGAAATTCATCCAATTTATAGAAGAATTGGAGAGATGACAAGATTAGCATGATTCAATTCAAATGGAAATTGCAAATCAATTATGTCAATTATGACAAATTATGACAAATTATGCACTTTCTATGCAAAATTTGTTGATTAATGATTTATGACAAATTATGACAACTTCTATGTCAAAATTGATTGATTGTCAATTATGACAAATTTATGACAAATTGACATGTCATTTCCATGAATTTAGGAGAGAAATAGGAGGAAATTGAAATTAGGAATTACAAAATTAAGAAATTAGAAAAATTGATGGAAATTAGAAATTAGGTAAATTAATTAATAATTTGTCATTTATTAATTAATTCACAAAGAGGAATAATTAGCCAATTAAATGAACATTTAATTGCAATGAGAAGACTTAGGATAAATAAACAATTTATTAATCCTAAAGGAAGAAATGACACACACAAGGTTAAATGATTAAATCACGAAACCCTAGAAGATGAATTAGGTCTTGATGAAAGATAATTGACTCGATCATGATTTGATTTTGGATTGATAAATGACCAATGTGATAAATGATTTGATTGAGAAAATGTGCCAATTGATGAGGAACAATGACAAATTGATCCAAATTGACATATTTGAGATAGACAACGATCGATGACAAATCGATCGCAAAATGGCAAGATCAAATCAAGATGACAAGAGTTGATGATAAATTGATCCAAAATGACAAGATTGAAAATGACAACGATCAATGACGAATTGATCACAAAATGACAAGATCGAACATGACAACGACCGATGACAAATCGATCATTAAATGACAAGATTGAAGGATTGATGATAAATCGACAAGATTGATAAGAGGACAATGATTGATGACAAATCGATCGCAAGATTGATAGGACAAAACCCTAATTAGGATTGACGATGTCCAAAATGATGACAAATAAGCACGCACATTGATGCAATAGGATAAGATCGATTAAAATCATGACTGGATAGTGTTGTCGACAAGACCAAATTTGAGAGCGAGATGAATGAAGAATGTAGAAGAATGACTCGATGTTCGCAAATGATAAAAACCAAGTACGAATCATAGGAGAAATGTTAATGCGATGCAAAAACCTAAAATGAGGCAATGAACAAATGTTAAAGTATGATTCCGCAAGCGTTGACCATTTTTAGGTGTCTACATTTTGCCCCTCTTTGAGACAATGCGATTTTAAGCATTGTTTCAAAGAACAATAATGAAAATGCCCTAGACAACGATAATGACATATGCATGCCCCCTTGAGGAATTGGCCAGAAATGTCCAGAAAAGAGGCCAATTGATCGATAAGAATGATAGAAGATAATAGGAACAAACAGACTGCCAAGACTAACGGAAGAAATGTTAGTGAGAAGAAATTAGACAAAGGACAGTTAGAGATGAAGAAAAACTTGCTTTCACCAATGCACTTTGTAGGTGAGAACCTTTATTTTAATGTAGCAAAATGGATGCGTAGCATCATGGCATTGAAGGCCAGAGCTGAAATGCAACCCTTTTTGCAAAAGATAGACACATCACAGACAAACAACAATCACAATCAAGAAAAGGACCATGATCCATCCCGGTCACTCTAAATCACTCAGTGACATCATCGAGCAACATAGGAACATGACCGAAGCAAAAGATAAATCAGTAAAAAGATAAGATGCACAAATTCCAACAAATCAAACAAACATCTTGATCTTCATTGTCAAAAGTTGAAAGTGTTGATAGGACGATCATGCTGTCTGGTTTTAGGACATGCGGTACCCCGTCTAAGACAGGACACAGTCTGGTTGCGAGTATACCACACCCTGTATAAGACCCATGATAGTAGAGACAAGGACAAATGATTTTGAGGGTAACGTTCGATTGATATGACAATTTGGATCAGTTTGAATGTCTGGTGTTGATTGAAAAAGTTCATCTGTTTATGCATGATTTCATTAAAGCACAGTGTTTGATTGATTGCGAGTCATTGGATGGATGCTCAGTGATCTGTCTATGCACAAAAAGAGATCCTTTATTGCAAAATGCGTGTTTTTGGATTTTAATGTTTTTGAAATGTTTTTGTGTTCATTTTTTTCAGGACTTTTTATGATTTTTAGGGATTTTCAATTTTTTCAATTTTTAGATACTTTTTTCAGGACTTTTTTCAATTGTTTTTGAATTTTTTTAAGGACATTATATGATTTTTTTATGATTTATCTCAGGACATTTTCCAATTTTTTTGAGATTTTTTCAGGACATTTTTCAATTTTTTTATTTTTTTTGAATTTTTTTCAGGACATTTTTCAATTTTTTTCGAATTTTTTCAGGACATTTTTCAATTTTTTTTTTTTTGAATTTTTTTCAGGACATTTTTCAATTTTTTTTGAATTTTTTCAGGACATTTTTAAATGAAAAAGTTCCAGTGATCGATCATGACAAGGGAACGCACCCAATGTGCATCGAAAAGACATACATAGACCGGGACCCAAAACATATGGACAAAGAACCGGGGTATGTAAGACAATGATGTTGACCAATAACGAGCCTGAAATAGGACATCGGGTCAAGACAAAGATAAACATGAGGAACCGGTCGAGAAAAAGCATAGCTTAAAGGTCATGATAGATGATGGAGCAACGATCTCATTTTACACATGGTGCCTGTTTGCCAGGTTTTCACCAAGGTACTTGCCCCAAGCGCCTGTTTGCCAGGTTTTCACTAGAGGGCGAATCATTTTTCTTTGCTCCTTTTTCTTTTTTGCTCTTTTCCTTTTTTCTCTTTTTTCATTTTTTTTGTTTTTTTTCATTTTTTCATTTTTGATGACTGGAAGAGGGAGTTGACTCCCCAAAATATGCCGTGGAATCCAGGTCAATAGCAAATCCGGCCTTGTGATCACCTTGTGGTATGCCTTCCCATAGTCCAAGGAATTCTGCAATTGCTTCATCATTTTGAAAACATTCCAATGTGAGTGGTTCTTGTTGGTCATGTTGGATAAGCTAGGGATAGATGAGGGGCATGTCATCATCAGTTGTAAGGAGAGAGAGGGCTGATATGGTAAAGATATGAACATCTGTAGTGTCACTATCCGAACTGCTTGTATCGGATTCGAAGCTTGGATCCCAAAATGTCTCTATCCAAGCGTGAGGACAGGTTTTAGGAAGAGGAGTTATTTCATGTTTGTCTTCCATAGGCAAGTTATCGGGGTTAATGAAAATATTATCAAGGGCATAGGAACTAGAAGAAAAAGAACTCCACTCTCATTCATTAGAATCAGTTTCGGGTCAGGGATCCTCAGGTGTTATTTCATCGTCAGAATCATGCCCTTTTCTACACATGGGCATTTTGATAGATGTGGATCCAATTCGCAACGGTACAAAACCTAACCCTAAAGTTGGAGGTCGCCTCTTGGGTATGACAGGTTCTAGCTGTTTATGGTGAAAATGGATAACAATGATAACAATATTGAAAGGCTAAATGAATTCAACCACAAAACCCTAGCCTAACAATGAACAAAGATCCACCATAACATATGAAGATAACCTAAGACAATGCAAATAACTCAAAATCACAAAGATTATACCATCACATGTCCAATAGGGTTTTGATCTCCATTCTTCCTATCTCCATTGATCTTGTTTGATATGCTTGCTCTCATATTTTTATATGCACAAGAGCTCAACAAAGAACGGAATGTGGTTGCAAGTGGAATTGTAGTGTAGCCAAGTACTCCAAAATCAGTCATTAGGATATGTCATTAGGGTTTGACAATGAAGAAAGCATCTCCTTAAATAGAAGACACAATAAGAAATGGAGGGTTAAGATTGAGAGGTGTAAAAAGAGAGGTCGGCTAGGATTAGAGGGTAGGTAAAAGAAATAATAAAATAATGAAAGAGGTAGGTAGTGTATGAATTAAGAGATGAATGACATGTGTCATGTGTAGAAAAAGATAATGAATTAATTAAATAAATAAAGATTTATTTAATTAATAGAAGAAGTAGGACAATTAAATAAATAAAATATTTATTTAATTTAGGAAAGGGATAATTTAAATAAATAAATGTATTTATTTAAATGAGAAATAAGGCTAGAAGAGGATAAATGAATTAATTAAATAAATAAAAATTTATTTAATTAATAGAAGAATTAGGCTTAGATAATTAAATAAATAAAATATTTATTTAATTAGACATGACAATTTTGAGTGTCTACATTTTGCCCCTCTTTGAGACAATGCGGCTTGTTGCGTTGTTTCAAAGAAGATAAGATGAACTGATACAGAGTTGCCCCAATATGGGAATAATATGCCCCCTCGAGAGATTGGATGAAAAATGTCTGAAAAGATTGCAGACAATCTCTCGATAAGAAAGACGAGATAGAATGGACTGATCAGATAAAGTGACAAAGTCACGGGATAAAGAAGACTGACTCAGGAAACGAAAGCGAGGGCTAGGGAAATCTATAAGATAGACCACGAGGGAAAATACATCCTCATTGTCATCTACACCGTCACAAGAGCATAGTGCAAAGCGAAAATAAAGCAGCAACAGTCAGCAGCGATGGCTTTTGTTCATAGATTCGACCGTGTTCGCCAATTCTAGAGGCCAACGGAGGCAGGAGAGCCAGTGAGTACCACAAAACCTCCTCGTACTTTGTTGCATTTATTATTGTCATTAATTCCTACTAGGTAATGTAATAAATGCACATTTATGTCAAGAAAATGTGTTTGTGTCCAAAAATGCGAATTTGTGTCTTCCAGGTCAAATCGGCAGTTTTGTGATGAACATACGCTGTCGATTGGATAAGCTGCTGAGAGGATACACTCAAGAAGGTCCTCTAGGGAAGACTAAGATAGATCAAGGCACTTTGTGATGAATAGTGAGTACCAAGATAAAGTACTTTGTGATGAACAGGGAGTACTAGAATATGAGCAGCACTTTGTGATGAACAGGGAGTGCAAATGTGAGCAGCACTTTGTGATGAACAGGGAGTGCAACACACATGTAGTACTTTGTGATGAACAGGGAGTACTACTAGGATAGATAGCAACACTTTGTGATGAACAGTGAGTGTCACTATGACTGACATGATTTGATTTGCTTGACTGCAGGAGTATTTGCCGATGCTGGAGTCACGGGAGAGATTCCCATCGACTCAGAGGTTGCGACCTGAGTTGACAGCCGAGGACTGAGCTGCGATTGAGGTTATGGGATTGAGATACATTCTGTATGTGCCTGAGTTTTGGGTGAACATGGGATTGTTGACTGCACTGGCTGAGAGATGGCACTCAGAGACTTGTAGTTTGCATTTGCCGATGGGTGAGATGACAGTCACCTTGGAGGATGTATATAGGATTCTACGGATACCGATCGATGGGGAGTTAGTACCCTATGATCAAGACGGGGATAGGGATGCACTGAGATGAGTGTTCTAGGATCCAGGACTAGGGATGAGGGTGGGACATGTGGCATGGGATACCATGACATGGACAGGATTAGCACTACCAATAGTGTTGACAGGAGTTATCAGTGGGTTCCGCTGTCTGGATAGGACGACACGAGGGGTGGCTGCAGGGGACACAGGGGCCAGGAGAGTTGATCTTGGGGTGGGTCCTTCTAGGGCTCAAACTCCATCGAGGCCAGGCAGCTTCGAGGGAGGGAGTTCATCATAGCCTTAGAGGGATCCCTATGTATCAGTATTGTACCATTTTTGTATTGTAGACACCTGCGGGTGATTTTGTAGCCATATGATTCTTTTAACATCATTGTATCATGACACTTTTGATTATATATGAGAGATGATCCATTTTTGCGGTAGCTATATGCATGCATACCTATGTGATGAAATTTTCTTATGTGATACATGTTTTATGATATGGATGCTTATATGATGCAATGCAATATATTTTTGTTCTTTTATGTTGTATATGTGATGCATGATGCAAATGTGAATGTATGTAATGCAAATGAATATGATAATGCAAATGATTATTTACATAATGAAAATGTGAGATGTGCTAACATGTGTTGTATGCAGGATGTGATGCAATTGTGATATCTATATGTATGTGTGAAATGCTTATATGTGGTGATGCAGGTGTAACTATATGAAATGCAAATGTTTTTGATGTGTCATTATACTCAGTCATGTGATAGCGGGCTACGTGGACTCGAGAAGGACAATGGAAGTCAATAAAGAAAGGGGGATGGAAGACAGAAGATATGAATGTGAAAGAGCTTCTTGTGCGTTATCATCATTGAGCTTATTATGGCAGAATAGGTTATGACAATCGAGGCATATGTTCGACCCAGAAAGTCATTGTACCTGTTTGTATGGAGATAAGACAGTCACAAACAAGGAATGCCCCAGTTCATACTAGACTCATAGTGTCCTCATATCCTTGGACAAGTCATAGCATTACTAAGAGACAATCCACAGACAGCAAATGCAAATAGGTGACGATACCCCATCCTCGCCTTTCTAGTCAAAGACATCCTGGAGACAGAATCTCTAGTCAAAGACATCCTGGAAAAGCTAAAAGACATGTCACCAAAAAAAGATGAAATCAAAAGAAAACCAAGACTCGACACCAACATCCACTGTAGTCCTCAAGTTTAGTGTCTCTTGTCACTTGTTTAAGTCTTATTCGATTGTGGTCACAATGTTCACTTTCACAAAAAGGATAGATAGCACTGAACCATATGTTGTCTGAGTCTGTTGAAAGATTTGATTTTGTTGAAGCTCATTGTTGCTGCTGTGTCTTATCTGAAACTGACTGAATCCATGAAACTGATACCTTATTGCGGAGAAGATGGAACTTTCTTGTGGACTGGCGATGCAGATGTTGCTTTATTGCGGATTGTGCGTGGATAAACTTGAAGGAAGCTGGAAGAAACTGTACTCCTTGAAACATGTGATGTTCTCAGTTCCACACCCATCACTAGACGTAGGATTTGCCTTAGCCACAGATAGGATCTGATTTATTATGGATGGAAAGGGAGTGAAAAGGGAGGGTTATTATGAATGGCTAACCAATCTTGGGTAGATCAATAACAAGCCATGATGGGAATGGGTAAGTTTATTGTGAGTGAATAGGTTGTGAGTGTGTGCAATGTGAAAGATGAAAGAGAATCCCGAAGGAGGGAGGAGCAAAGTCTCTCTACGCATGGCGCTGGTGATCCAGTTTTCACCATGGTACTTGCCCAGGGCGCCACCGAAGTGGTTTTCACCGTTGGATGAAATTATTTCTTTTTACTTTTTTGATTTTTCAATTTTTTTTGTTGTCACAAGGCGCCTGTTTGCCAGGTTTTCACCATGTAACGATTTTTTTGTTTTTATAATTTTTTTGTATTTTTGAAATTTTTTGATTTTTTTTGTATTTTTGCATTAGGATATTCCAAAGAGCTTATGTGTAGAATCTGTGAAGGTGCATGCTGTTGATAGGATCCTCCAAGGGTTCACCTTCTGTAGTGGAGAGCTGATATGCCCCAGATCCATATACTGTTGTGATGATGTAAGGACCAAGCCAGTTGGGTTCAAATTTGCCCTTCTTATCTTTGTCTTGCTGATTCTTGGGGTTCTCTCTGAGTACTAAGTCACCTACCTCAAATGCGCGAGGCTTGACTTTGTGATTGTAACTGCATTGTTCCTTGACTGAATGATGTGTAGCTTGAGTGATTGTCTTCCTTGATAAAGGAACTGAGATAGAATTACTATTGTGTGGACTACATAGGCCCATATGCGTGTCACCTAAAGAAGTTTGGGCATCACTGATAGCAAAGTCCTTTGAGGAAGCTCCATTAAAGGTCCATGATGTATCACCAAAAGGAAAAGGATGTGTGGAACAAGTGGATGAGTTATGAAGGCTTATGATTGCGAAAAGAAGTGAAAGTAGGATAGCATGATGGAGACTTAGGATCAACAAATATGCTTTTTGACTTAAAATTGTAGAACTTTTGCCCCCAGTTATTTTGGTGTTAGGGGAGATCAACTCTTGCTCTTTTTGCTTCATATGAGTTTTATCCTTGACTTTGATTTTTGTAGAGTCCAATAGCTTTTGATTTTGATTTGGACTGAAGCACTTTTCTTTATTTTTGACTTTTAAATTTTTCTTTTCAAAGCTTGATTTTTGATCCCCAATAAGTAAGAGCTTTTGTAATTCTTGTTGATCTAAGTCTGGAAGTGGAGTGGAAATGGAATGAGTGGATGAAATGGTAAGGCTATGTGAGCTCTCAAGAGGGCTGGCAATACGCTCAATAGATTCTTTGTTGGAACCACTCTTAGGACTATTGATATCAAGAGTTGCTTGCACCACTAGAGGATATTTGCATTCAAGCTTAGTAGCCACAACACTAGGTGGTTCACACCCAATTCCTTGGCATTGCAAATTGTTTGTAGGTTGTTCCTGTCGATTGAATGTCTTAGGAGACTGTGGGAGTTGATCAACATGAAAGATATACTCACCACATCCCATGTCTTTAATCTTGAACTTGTCTTCTTTTAGCTCTGCCTGTTTTGATGTAGAAGCTTTTAAGGATTCAGGATCCACATATGCCGATGAAGGAATAGCTTCGCGATTGACTGGGATTGTTATTTCTGATCTAGGTTGTAGATTGTTGCAATAGATGAATGGATTTGGATCCGCTTTGACAGTCACTTCAACTCCATTGTGTGGAAACTTGATACATCGATGATATGTAGATGGTATTGCTCTCATCTCATGAATCCATGGACGCCCTAGCAATATGTTGTATGTGAGATCCAGATCAAGTACTTGACAAACCACATCCTTTGTAACTAGCCCAACTCTAAGAGGCAAGGTGACTGTGCCTTTGGATGAGCGCTCTTCATCATAATATGCCTTGATGGTAATTTTGTTTGTAGAATTGACAGCTTTATCAGAATATCCCAATTGTTTAATAGTGCTCAATGTACAAATATTAAGACCTGCTCCTCCATCTATCAGGACTCATTTTATTCGGTGTTTATGTATGAAGGCTTCAACATGTAGGGGTGCATTATGAGGCTGACTTATGGAGGCGTCATCGGCTTCTGTGAATGTGAGGGAGTGTGGAATGGAAAGGTATCCCACCATGGCTTGAAACTGGTCCACGTTCAGATCAGTAGGGACGGCAGTGTCTCTCAAGATTTTGTCAAGGATAGCTTTATGTGCAGGAGATATACGTAAGAGCTCAAGAATAGAGATGAGTGCAGGTGTCTTCCCTAGTTGTTCTACAAGGTCATACTCAGGCTTGGTTGATGAAGAATTGGTATTCTTAGTGGAGCATCCTGGCAATGTGATCTTACCTCGACGGGTTGTAACATGACATTCAGAGGTAGATTCGGGCGAAGATCCCACACCTTTTAGGACAATTTTGGGTCTTTGAGAAGGATTCTCAGGATTTTTATTTTTGATAGTAATGGTAGAAATATAATTGTCCATTGAGATGTGATTGATAGTAGAATCATAATTGTAAGGTGCTCTAGTGTAATTGGCTTGATCATCTGTGACTTTGCCTTTTCCTTTGTCATGTTTTGGGAATGGTTCCTTAAACACCTCATGCTCTTGGTTAGATGAATGTCCCTCAATCTCTATATCTCCTCTGTCAATGAGATCTTGCACAATGTTTTTCAATCGATGGCAATTACTTGTCTTGTGACCCTTGCTCTTATGAAACTCACAAAACTCATCATCATTCCACCAATTCAGTTTTACCTTTGGTTCATATGGAGGAAAATCTGGCCGTGATCACTTTGTTTGCTACAAGCTTTTTGAATACTGATTCAAGTGGTTCTCCCAATGGAGTGTACTTCCTTCATGGTTTAGAAGTTGTTTGATTGTTCACTTGATTGTTGGTAGAACTTGATCCAGAAAAGACGACCTTGGGTCTCACTGTGTTGGCATCAACAACACCATCATTAACTGTGTTCTTGTTCTTGTTCCAAAATTTTGGTTTGTCCTTTCCTTTGAAGTCCTCTTTGTTTTCTTTGAATAGTTTGATAACTCCTTGTTCAATTAAGACTCTTTCTGTTGCTAGGCCCTTTTCAATGACATCCTTGAATGTAGACAAACAAGCTTTTCTGAGATCATAGCCAATAGCCTTGTTAACATTTTGTGTGAACATCTCCACCATTTGTTTTTGCGGAATTTCGCAAGAGCATCGGCTAGCTAGGTTTCTCCATCTCTGTAAGAATGTTGCGAAAGATTCTCCTTCCTTTTGTTTCGTATTGCACAAGGTAGTAACTGAGACATTTGTTTCAATGTTGTAAGAGAAATGTTGAATGAATGCTTCTGCTAAGTCGCCCCATGACTTAATACCGAGAGGTAATTGAGAAAACCATTCCATAGCTTGGTCTCCTAAGCTCTGTGGGAATAACCTCATCAAGTATGTTTCTTCTGCCGCTACCTCAATGCAAGCTGTGAAGAATTGTCTTATATGTGCCTTGGGGTCTCCTCTCCCTCTATATTTGTCAAACTTTGGTGTTACAAAGTGCGGAGGAAACGAAGGCATTGGAATGCTCTTATCAAAGGGATAAGGGCATATATCTCTCATAGTGTATGTAGGTTTGGATGTACTCATGTCCTCCACTTTCTTTTGTAGATCTCTAATTTGTTGCTCCAAATTATATTTGGGAGGAGACTGATTTCTTGTAGCATACCCCATGTTTGAAACACCCATTTGAGGAGGAGCTTGTTGCATGTATGGATGATACTGATCGTAAACATGTCCATATGGAGGTCTATATTGTTGCGACATATATGGAGCACTTGGCATAACTTCTTGTTGAGGGACTCCATATCTGTTTTGTGTGTATAAACCATATTCAACAGGTCTTTCATTTTCCATTGTGTTGCCCCCAATTTTGACATGAGGTCTCCTTGTGTCAAAGTTTTGAGGATGTCCTTGAGTATCCACTTGTCTTGATTGACCCATATCTTGAGCATGTGTTTGAGCATAGGGCCTCCATGATGGTCTTTGAACTTAAGTATCATATGTTTGAGCTTGTGTATGTGGGATTGCCGGTTTTTGAAGCAGAACTGATGGTGACTCAGGCATCATATTCGGTCCTCTATTTCCTCCACTATTTGGTCTCCTTTGATCCATGTTGGGTTGAGCTTGTTATGAAGGTCGACTTTCCATAAGTTGAGATAAGTCAAAATCATGTGGTATTTTAGCTCCACTTTGTGCCATCATGTTTAAAAAGTATTGACGATCTCTCTTCATTATCTCTTCAACCAATCTATTGAATTGAGGATCCATTATGGATTCTTGTATGTCTGCTGATAGTACTGAAGAGTTGTCAACATTGTCATTGTGTGTAGTATTGTTGTTTATAGCGTTTGCGCTTTCCACATTTGGATTGTTTCTATAAACATTCATGTCTGGTAATGTAGTGTGCTCAGGATTGTAGAATAGATCATTGTCATACTCATAAGAACTCATGTTTGTGGATTCTTGAGCTTCTTTAGCTATTCTCCTAGATTTTTGAAGGCGGGTTTCAACCATGAACTAGGTGTTTGACCAATATGTGAGAGACTAGATGGAAAATATGAAAAGAGTATGGAAGACCAAGAGTTGTATGGAGTGTAAATGAATCTTGAGGTGTACTTGCAATGTCCAAAGTGTAAGACCAAGTATGTAAGTAGTAGAGTAGGTGTGACTTCCAAAGAGAGGATAGTTTCTCTTGATGAGGTAAGCTGACCTTGACTCTAAGTAAGACCAAATGAGACCCAAAGGTAAGAAACCTTGATGAGGGACCACCTAGCAAAGTGTAGTAGTATGTAGTGTGTTGACAAAGTATGATGAGGACAAGCAAGTGACCTTTTGACTCAAGTTTAGACAAGTATGAATGTAAAATGAGATGTGAAGCAATGATGGACTATGTGAGACCTTAGAACAGGCTGAATGCTAGATGAAATCTGAAGAGACAACCTAGGAAGCTCAAGTATGCCGAAACTGATTTCTTTTGTTTGTTGGACTGTGAAATTTTTCCAATTTGTGAAGTTTTTGGTGGTGACCAAATCTGAATGTTTGACTATTTTTCGTGACAAGAGGACACAATGTTGATGAGGACTCAGTGTTTGCAAGTGTTTAGACTCCAAAATGACTCCAAGAAAAGTGTGTTGTTTGATGTAAAATTGTTTTGCATACACTTGAAGACACAAAAGACACAATGTTTTGTTGTTTGGTCTTGATTGTTTGAATGTTTAACATAAGTCAAGCACAATTCTTATGGCTGGCCAAGACAATAGTTGTTGATCCCACATGGGGTTTTACCCCCGAGGCTACGCTATTCAGAGCAGATACTTAGATGCTTGACCTCACTGGCTCCACCCTCGGCACTCACTTCTCGGGTCAGCCAAGCATTAGTCCCTATGAAAACTCCCCATGGCAAACTTTGTATCTCTACTAAGAACCGTATGTGTGTGGGCCGCTACCAGAGGTCCGACCTCCTGCCTCAACAACTAGAAGGATTTGGGCATCTAAAACAAAGAGGTGCTAGTAAGGGCATCTGCTCATGTGGCCATACATGTGGCACTTTCAGCTCTGTAAATACAGAAGGCTCCCAGCCGGTAGGGGTTACGCCCTACAAATGATCAAATAAATTTGATCAAACGGGTTTATGGGGAGACATAGTGTCGGTATGAACTAATCAGCACACGTTATTCATAGTTTTCACCATGAATACATTTGATTATAGTGGTTTGGATGAGGTGGGTTTTCCTCGCTACCACTTGGGTCGTTCTCTTCTCACTAGTAGTCCTAATGACCACACGGGAAGACAGGCCCTCTAAAGATTGAACAAAAAGAGCCTATTGCTCAAGACACAAAAGACAATGATTCAATTTTAGTGCACCAATTGAAGTGTTTGCTAAGCTATGAAAACAAGGCACACAATAAAAATCCAAAAAACCTTGCCAAGGACCTGCAACAAAGATTTATTAGTAGTTTGGATTGTTTCAAATGATCACCCCTTCCTGCAAGCACACAAGTTAGGTAAATTTTAGATCCAAAAGACTTTGTGAAATAGGGGCCTTCAACAATGCATTTTGTTGACCAATTCAAAGACCTGATTCATCATAAAAAAAGACCACCTGTAAAATTTTAAGAGATTTCCAGAAATGTAAGAAAATCCAAAAAATTTGTTAATTTGCTCCAAAATTTAATTTTTTATGAAAAATCATAAAAAATTCATATAAAATGAAAAATCGATCCAAAAAATCTGAAATTTTTACTAGAGAGTCTTTATGGTCTTCCAAACCTGCACAAAAAATTTTCTGCAACAAATCCAAGCAGTTTGTGAGATATGAGTAAAATAATGCAAAACCCTAATTTTCAAAGATCTGATTTTTGAAGAATGATTTTGCATCAAATTTAAAATCACAAAGAACAGACCCTGTGTATAATTCTGAGAGATTTCCAAAAATGTAAGAAAATCTGAAAAATTCGCTAATTTGCTCTCAAAATTAATTTTTTATGAAAAATCATAAAAAATTCATATAAAATGAAAAATAGATTCAAAAATCTGAACTTTTTACTGAATCTTTCTGATACTGTTCCCAACCTGCACAAAAAATTTTATGGAAAAATTCAAAGCCGTTTGTGAGATCTGATCAAAATAAATAAAAACCCTAATTTTTAAAGATCTGATTTTTAGGGAAATATTTTGCATCAAAATTAAATTCACAAAGAACAGATCTTGTGTATAATTATGAGATATTTCCAAAAATGTAAGAAAATCTGAAAAATTCTCTCATTTGCTCTCAAAATTAATTTTTTATGAAAAATCATAAAAAATTCCTAAAAATTGAAAATTTGCTCCAAAAATTCTGAATTTTGGATTGAGAGCTCCTGATACTTTCTTCAACCTGCAAAAAACATTTCGTGCAAAATTTCCAAGCCGTTTATGAGATATGATCGAATCTCTCCAAGATCTTGATTTTGTGTCCAAAACCCTAGCTGCACAAGGTTATTCTCCAAATTGTTTTACAAAATAGCAATATAGGGTTAGAAAAATCTACAAAAAAACATAGATCTAAGAAAAATCCATATCCCACGGGGCATGCCAAAATTTATATGGTGAAAATGGATAACAATGATAACAATATTGAAAGGCTAAATGAATTCAACCACAAAACCCTAGCCTGACAATGAACAAAGATCCACCATAACATATGAAGATAACCTAAGACAATGCAAATGACTCAAAATCACAAAGATTATACCATCACATGTCCAATAGGGTTTTGATCTCCATTCTTCCTATCTCCATTGATCTTGTTTGATATGCTTGCTCTCAGATTTTTATATGCACAAGAGCTCAACAAAGAACGGAATGTGGTTGCAAGTGGAATTGTAGTGTAGCCAAGTACTCCAAAATCAGTCATTAGGATATGTCATTAGGGTTTGTCATTAGGATATGTCATTAGGGTATGTCATTAGGGTTTGACAATGAAGAAAGCATCTCCTTAAATAGAAGACACAATAAGAAATGGAGGGTTAAGATTGAGAGGTGTAAAAAGAGAGGTCGGCTAGGATTAGAGGGTAGGTAAAAGAAATAATAAAATAATGAAAGAGGTAGGTAGTGTATGAATTAAGAGATGAATGACATGTGTCATGTGTAGAAAAAGATAATGAATTAATTAAATAAATAAAGATTTATTTAATTAATAGAAGAAGTAGGACAATTAAATAAATAAAATATTTATTTAATTTAGGAAAGGGATAATTTAAATAAATAAATGTATTTATTTAAATGAGAAATAAGGCTAGAAGAGGATAAATGAATTAATTAAATAAATAAAAATTTATTTAATTAATAGAAGAATTAGGCTTAGATAATTAAATAAATAAAATATTTATTTAATTAGACATGACAATTTTGAGTGTCTACACTAGCCTTCCATTGTTGTTTAGGCCTAAGCCATTGCAACCATCATATCCTTTCTTTTGCAGCATGGTAAATCCTTTGCCATATCGTTCCACTGGCAATCTGACAGGTGGAGACTCAATTGGATATTTATAAATCCAATCTATGACATCGTCATCTATAGTTTCCTTGTCAAGTTCTCCCCATTTGGTAAATGTAGTAGGAGGCTGATATTGAATAATGACCTTAGGTTCTTTTTGCAATAAATGCGGTTTGCCATATGATTTTGGAGATATTGGCAAATACCCGATGAGGAATGTCTGATCCATTGAATATTCTCCACATCCTTGGTCTTGTATCTTCAATTTTCCTTTGACAACCTCTAACAATTGATTGGGATCCACATAGCTATGTGATTTGGCCTCTCTGTTGACTGGGACTTGCCACTGAGGGGTATCCTTTAGAGTAGCACAAAATTGAAATGGATTAGGATCTCCAGGAATTGTTATCTCAGTTCCATTGTAAGGATATTTGAAACATTGATGATAGGTGGATGGAACTGCTTTCATTGCATGAATCCATGGATGGCCAAGGATCATATTATAAGGGAGATCAAGGTCGAGGACTTGCAGGAAAGTGTTTTCTATCACTGGACCAACTCTGATAGGCAATGTAATTATCCCTTTGGATGGGTGCTCAGCATCATCATATGCTTTGATTGCTATTCTTTTAGAAGCATCAATGTCATTTTCTGTGTACCCAAGGCCAATAACCACTCTCAAAGTACAAATATTAAGACCTGCTCCGCCATCTATCAAGACTCGTCGAATTTTGCAGTTATGAACAAAGACTTCAAGGTGTAAAGGATCATTGTGAGGGAGCTTGTCGGGTGAGATAACATTGTCAGAAAATGCGACATTTTGGGAAACGGCTAAATGTCCAATCCGGGCTTGAAACTGGTCAACATCAATATCTGTTGGAATAGTGGACTCAACTAAAGCTTTATCCAGGACTGCACGATGCATGGGAGACATTTTCAATAACTCAAGGATTGATATTTGTGCAGGTGTCTTTCCTAGGTGATCCAAAAGATTATACTGACTTGCAGGAGTTGGCTTGGGAGGAGCTGCATGAGCTCCTTTCAGGACTATCTTGGATCGACGATTGGTGACTGCACAAGAAGGATCTTGTCCCTTTATTCTCAAGGTATAAACATACTCATTTGATGCATGAAAACAATTAATGACATTATTATAACCAGAACTTGCATAATTGGCCGTTTGGGCAGAGTTGGAAGAAGATGCTTTTCCCTTGTCATGATCAAGCAAAGGAGTTTTGAAGATAGTATGATCAATGTTAGAGGTCGGATGGGGTGGGTCTACCTCAATTACTCCTTGCTCTAATAAATCTTGAATCATGTGTTTCAATTGGAAACAGGATGCAGTTTTGTGTCCTTTAGACCGATGATATTCACAGTACGCATTATCATTCCACCAATGCGGTTTTACCGCTGGTTCTACCTTGATATCTGGTAGCTTAATAAATTTTGCTTGTATCAATTGTCTCATTACTGATTCAATAGGCTCTCCCAATGGCATAAATTTTCGAGGAGGCCCATCCCGCGATCGGAAGGGTTTGCGCTGCTGGTTTTGTTGTTGGCCTTGTTGTTGAGTATGTTGTTGTTGAGCATGTTGTTGATATTGCGACTGTTGAGCATGTTGTTGATATTACGAATGTTGAGTAACATTTCTCATTGGTGCTTGATTTTGTTCCATAGTTGACATATTAGGAACACTCAATTTCTTGATCGTGAATGGGGGTTCATTTGCATTCACCGCTCTTGCATCAACAACTCCATCATTAGTGACATTCTTGTTCTTATACCAAAATCTGTTTCTATCCCCCGAATAATTGGTGTTGTCATTGTCTTTATTGAGCTTGATAATTCCTTTAGCTACCAGAGCCGTTTCAATGCTCATTCCCTTCTTAATAAGTTTCTCTATAGTACTAGGACTTTTCAACTTTAGCTCATACATCATTTCTGGGACCAAATTCTGGATAAACAGATTCACTTGTTGTTCTTTGGGTATATCACGAGAAGAACAACTATACAAGCTTCGCCATCGTTGCAAGAAAGTCACTAATGATTCACCTTGCTTTTGCTTGGTGTTGCATAAATCTGAAATGGTCACATCATTGTCGATGTTGAATGCAAAATGAGATAAAAACTTTTGAGCCAATTCAGACCAAGTCTTTATATTTCCTGGCAAATGTGAATACCAATCCATAGCTTGTCCCGTGAGACTTCGTGCAAATAAGCGCATTAAATACATCTCTTCATAGCTTACCTCAGTACATGCCGCGAAAAATGCTTGAATGTGATCTTTTGGATTGCCATTCCCTTTATATTTCTCAAAATTAGGTGCCTCAAAATGCTTAGGGAATGGAGGCATGTATACACTCTTGTCAAATGGATTAGGACATAAATCTTGATCTGTATACAACTTCTTTGTTCCTTTAGTTTCTAATGCATCAACTTTTTGTTGCAACTTCTCAAGTTGTTGCGCAATTGTATCAGAATTTAGAGGTCCATCATTAATCCCAGTTGGTATCCTTTGTCAATACATTGCATTTCCGATCGGTTGTTGATACTCTAGAATGGCCGTTTGTGGTGTTTCCGGCATATAAAGTTCTTGATACATCGCTTGTTGCTGTGGTTGTGCTATGCCTTGATATTGACCTTGTTGTTGTGCTTCTTGGAGCCTAGGTTGATATTGCAATTGAGTAGGTTGTTGATATTGCACAGGCGCCAATTGCGGTTGTAAAGTAGGATGGCTTGCTTGTCTTGGCACATATTGTGGCACATGTTGGTGTTGAGGCTGACGGATCGGAACTTGTTGACTTTGTGCCAATTGTCGTCGTGGTGTATATCCCATCATTTGTAAAAAACTTTGTTTAGGCGCTTTTCGTTGCTTCTCCTTAGGATGGGGTATAGCACTTGCATTAACTTGCTGTGTTGTTTGTCCAATCCATTGTGATGGTTGCAAGTTTGCATTAACTTGTAATGGTGTCGAAGGCGCTGCTATTTGTTATCGAATGTGAAATTGTTGTTGTTGCACATTCAATTGTACCTTTTGTATATTACTCAATTGTTGCAACAATTGTTGTTGGTGCAAACCACTATCTGTAGCTCTTTGTGTTGCCATTATTGAAGTATTTGCCGCAATAGTATTCGGCAAAGATATTGAACTTAACGGGACATAAGAACTTTGTTGCATCGTGGAATTATTTTGGACATTGGTGACATTAGGCATTCCAGTTGTGAAGCTTTCCTGCATCTTAGATTTTGATCCCACTTTATGCATGTAAGGAACCACTTCTTGTTGAGGGACAGTTGTAAATACTTGCGTGCTCTTCATTTGTTCTTGCGTCATAGGTGTTGTGTTGAATAGTGGATTATTTATCGTTTCAAATGGTGACTTTTGAGGAATAGTCACTGTCAATGCCTTTGAAGCACGTTTACTCATCAAGGTAGGTTGAGTTGTTTGTTGTGCATCTTCTTCATTTGGATGCAGGGAAAAACTTAACAACTCACCACCTTGTTGTTCTTGCACATTGATTTGGTCATTTGAAGATGTCACGTTACTCATCATGTTAAGATACTTTTGTGGAAACATCTTAAAAACTTTGTTCAAGAACTTATCCATCTTTTCTGTTATCTTCGGATCTTGAAGGAACATGTCAACATCATCAGATGTATCGGAATCGGATGAGGAATCTGGTTGGACATTTGGATTCATTTCTTGGTGAAAGCCTTGATCTGAACCAAATCCTTGTGTGAGGGTTTGTTCTTCATATAATGTTTGATTTTGAATGTCATGTTGCAGGTGTGGTTGATTGAAATTGAAAGGCGCACTTCCTCTTGGAGTTGGTGGAACACTCCCATGTCCTGGTTTCATAGGTACAAACACTGGTTCATATAATGGAGGTGGCCCAAGTTGAACCGTTCCATATGGTGGTAGAGATGTGTTTGAGGAACCTTCAATTTGTACTGTTTGACTGGTTTGAAACTGCGAATTTGCTATGTTGTCCATGGGTTGATACATTGGTTCGCCCATCTTTTTAGATTTTGATCTTGTCTCAACAGGCATGTCACTTGTGCAAATGCAATGTTTTTGGAATTTTCAAAGATAATGTATGATATGCAACTAAATGCAAACTATATAGACGAGCATGCAATCTATGTTTTTGGTTGTTTTCGAAGATTTTGACAAACTTTTGAAATGCAAATCTAAGGGAGGGACCCTTAGGAAATTGGAATGATATCTAGACCTTAAAGGACAAAAGGAAGTAAGTGACAAAAGGACAAATGACAAAGTCTCCCCTATATGCTTGGATACTAAGCTAGGTTTGACCAAATGATATTGATGACAAAAGGACAAAGGATTTGATAAGGTCTAGACTTCTTAACAATGACTTAGGGTTTTTCAAAGATTAGGATTACTCAAGTATGAAAAAACCTAGTTTTGGCACTATATGCAAAGGGACAATTACTATGCAAATGACCCTAATATGATATGATAAGGACCTAAGCTTAATGAAGATACCTAGGGTAAGCAATGTATGACAATGATATAACTTTAATGCAAGAGGACATATGCAAATGGATGACTCTTATTGATATGCAAAGGAATATGACTTAGGTGAAATCTAACCTTGGTACTTGACAATGACTTTTGCAAAATGCAACCTATGATGAACTTAAATGTAAGTGACATGAATGTTGAGACAAGATTTTGAACAATATTTGACAACCATGTTTGAAGATGAGTTTTGAATCTTGATAAACTTTTGTTGGATGAATGTCACTTGTGTTTAATCTTATGTTGGATCAATTTGTTTTGCTTTTGAAATGGGATGCAATTCAACTTTTGACAAGAAAAGAAGACAAGATGTTTTAACATAGACTCAAGACAATCATGCTCATTTCCACATTTCTTATGGTAGGCAAAGACATTAGGTACTTGAGAGGTAGACTCATTATGGGATTCAAGGAGAATACATAGATGCTTGACCCCACGGGCTCCCCTCCACGGCACTCACTTCTCAAGGCAGCCAAGCATCATTCCCCATGGAAATCTCCCCATGGCGAACTTAGTATCTCTTCCAAGTATCTGAATTTGTCCTTCTCAAGCAACTAGAAGGGTTTTTGGCCTCTAAAAACAAGGTGTTTAGTAAGGATTTATGTTAAGCATTACTCCTTGATGTCACGCAAGTGTGATTGAGACATTAAGCCCATCAAGATACCAAACAAATGTAGTCGCGCAAGCATGATTTAGACCAAGAGGCCCTACTTAGATGTTGATATGAGAAAGAGTCCAAGGGTCATCACTTCCCAAGTAACTGCAATTCCCACGTAACACTTCCTTCAAAGCTTTCGCTCATCGGGTATTTTTTTATAGTGAGTTAGAATGCCAAGGAATTCTAGCTGTACTCACTTTGGGTCGTCCCCTTCTCACGATTATCACTTGCTTGCAAAAGCAAAGTGGTTGGGAAGGCAAGCCCTCTAAATGTGACACACAATCAACAATACAAGCATGGTATCGAAGATCTGGATTTCTGATCACCCTAAGAAGGATGAGAGCATACTCTCCTACTCCAATGTCATACTCAACAATCAAAGCAAACAAATGTTCATTCCAACCTATTTAGAAATCACTAGGTGCCTAAAAATTAAATGCAAACACAAAGTTTGATTGTTTCTCCAAGGCAACCTGCAAAACCCAAGTTAGAAGTTTAATACGCTTATTCTTTGACTTTTGAATCTGCACAAAGTGTGTTAGTAGTTTGTTTTATTGTCTTTTCCATGTGTATGCCAAGATTCTACACAGATAATTAGTACCAAAATCCAAAGCACAGAAAATAGAATGCAAAAACACAACAAATTTCAAGTAAACACTGCATTTTTTTACCTCTTTTCTAGACTTTACACAGGCGCAGAACCCATGACACAAGCACAAAATGTCATCTACACAAGCGCAGAATGCTCAACATAGGCGCAAGTTGCTTCACACAGGCGCAGGAGTCTCCAGAAAACCCTGCACGGCCCTGTTTTTGGGTTTTTTTGGCCTACAAATCAACTTGACAGCACTCAAAACACCATAAAGAGGTTAGAAGGTTAGTGTTCATGTCGGGTTCACTAATTAATATATGTTAGGAAATAAGAAATCATCACAAGAAAAGATAAACATACTAGCTCAATCATAAATGCATTCATTGTAATGAATCTATCCTAAGACACATTCAATAGAGACATGAAAACAAAGCATACAAAACTAGAAATTATGCAAACCGGATGATGATTTGAATGCTCCTTCCATGCGACTCCATTATTCTTCTTTCCTCTCCAAATGGTTGTGGATCTCACCTACAAGTGCACACACAATTGAAAGCAAGTAGACGGGATTTTTGATCAAGAGTACTAGAAGCGTAAATTCGATAGTCTGATTAAGGATTATTCATTAAGGGATTTGATTGAAGAAATTCATCCAATTTATAGAAGAATTGGAGAGATGGCAAGATTAGCATGATTCAATTCAAATGGAAATTGCAAATCAATTATGTCAATTATGACAAATTATGACAAATTATGCACTTTCTATGCAAAATTTGTTGATTAATGATTTATGAAAAATTATGACAATTTCTATGTCAAAATTGATTGATTGTCAATTATGACAAATTTATGACAAATTGACATGTCATTTCCATGAATTTAGGAGAGAAATAGGAGGAAATTGAAATTAGGAATTACAAAATTAAGAAATTAGAAAAATTGATGGAAATTAAAAATTAGGTAAATTAATTAATAATTTGTCATTTATTAATTAATTCACAAAGAGGAATAGTTATCCAGTTAAATGAACATTTAATTGCAATGAGAAGACTTAGGATAAATAAAAAATTTATTAATCCTAAAGGAAAAAATGACACGCACAAGGTTAAATGATTAAATCATGAAACCCTAGAAGATGAATTAGGTCTTGATGAAAGATAATTGACTCGATCATGATTTGATTTTGGATTGATAAATGACCAATGTGATAAATGATTTGATTGAGAAAATGCGCCAATTGACGAGGAACAATGACAAATTGATCCAAATTGACATATTTGAGACAGACAACGATCGATGACAAATCGATCGCAAAATGACAAGATCGAATCAAGATGACAAGAGTTGATGATAAATTGATCCAAAATGACAAGATTGAAAATGACCACGATCAATGATGAATTGATCGCAAAATGACAAGATCGAACATGACAACGACCGATGACAAATTGATCATTAAACGACAAGATTGAAGGATTGATGATAAATCGACAAGATTGATAAGATGACAATGATTGATGAGAAATCAATCGCAAGATTGATAAGACAAAACCCTAATTAGGATTGACGATGTCCAAAATGATGACAAATAAGCACGCACATTGATGCAATAGGATAAGATCGATTAAAATCATGACTGGATAGTGTTGTCGACAAGACCAAATTTGAGAGCGAGATGAATGAAGAATGTAGAAGAATGACTCGATGTTCACAAATGATAAAAACCAAGTATGAATCATAGGAGAAATGTTAATGCGACACAAAAACCTAAAATGAGGCAATGCACAAATGTTAAAGTATGATTCCGCAAGCGTTGACCATTTTTAGTTGTCTACAGTTGCATATGAAACATTGATCGGTAAAGGTAGGACCATTATTCATCATCCTACTATTCATGTTATAGCTGCATTGACTTGCCATATGACCAAATTTTGCACAAACAAAACATTTTCCATTGAATTTATAGGAATTAGGTTGTCTTATTGAAGGGTTCTTGTTCCTCTAATGATTGCTTTGTCCTGAATTAGAGGAGTCTCTTTTCTCATATATCCAAGTTCTTGGATGTCTTTCCCATGTCTCAGACTTTCTAGTATCTCATCTAACTTGGTTGAGATATCTTTGAATTTTTCTTTGTACTCATTAGTAATAGAAATCTCATCTCTCATAATTATGATCTACCTTTCAAGTTCTTGTACATCATTCTTGGATTGCACCAATTCAAGTTTCAACTGATCATTCTCATAGTTCAATCTGTAACATTGATCAGATCTATCCTTAAATGACTTAGTTAGATTTTCCTCATTCTTCTTTCTATTTTCAATCTCCTTTGTCAGCTTCATCACAATAGATTGTGTCTCATTCTTTAGGATTACATTCTCTCTAGCAAGCTTCTCACATCATCTATCTTGTCTTGTAGGCCGTGATTATCAATGCTTTGTTCTTCTTTCTCCTTGAGTTTATCCATCATTTCCTTTCTCTTCTCTCTTGATGTGTTCACTTTTTATTTAAGAGATTCAATGAAATTATCAATTGCTTCCAAACTTCTTCTCAGGATACTCTTCTCTTTCATAGCCACATCAAGATCTATCTTCAAGCGCCATAGTAAATTGCCTCTGCAAACCAAAGTCCATTGATTCAATCTTTCAAGTCTTCTTCAAGTTGTTAGGATTCTTCTAAGGGACAAGACTCTAACACCAATTTTCGGAATCAATGAGCACTGAGGAGGGGGGGGGGTGAATCAGTTTTTTGTAATTTACAAACTTGTTAAGCTAATTCTTAAATCACCGGATGCATAATAATGAAAGTAAAGTGCAGAAACATAAAGCAATCAACCAAACAACCATAACACCAATATTTTAGTTGGAAACTTGGAAAGGGAAAAACCACAGTGGGATTTGAACCCACAATATTATTATACTATGGTCATGAGTATGATAGTATTACATAAAAGGAATGCACTTGCATTCAGGCACACTGCCTAGAGCTCACTGCTTAAAGACAAAAGGGCTACAACCCGGAGGAAGGCTCACTACCTTACAAGTGATTACAATTGATTACAATAATAAATAAACTAAAGTATGCATCTACATATGCTAAAAATTAATTTTGGTTAGGCTCAAATTGGCTTCTGCAACTATTTTGTACTAGAGTACCTAAATCTTCAAACACATTCACTAATGTTTGCACATTCGCTCATACAGATTTCTCACACATATCCCATACATCAAAATGTTCAAATGAGTTGCTCTTATATGTTCACATCAAAAAAATGAATCATTTTTCATGTTGGCTTCCAAATACTTCATAACACACAACATGGAACGTGTATTACTAAGTCAGCTCAAACTGTGCACAAATCCATGTGCGAACTCAAGAAAAATTATAAGAAGCTTCACACAAGTCAGCCTAATCTCCTTGAATACAAAACCAATCACCAAAATCAACCCTAAGATTTTGCAACACATGTTACACCAGAATAGTTATGTTCCTCCTGAATTACCGAATATCGGACCTTCAATCTAGCTCAAGAATCAACACTAAATATCAAGATTACAAAATAATTTTCCTCAAACCTCGAATCATCTACCTCTATCACTGCAACCAAATTTAAACAACCAAAATAAATATATGCAAATTATACTCATACTCTACTTGTTACTATGTTCCACCTTCCAGACTTATTCCTTATGAATATTATGAGTTTTTGATAAATCAAATCTATGTACACCAGATATTATTTCTGAACTAGGTTTCCACTAATGACAACTCCTAAGCATCTCTCATGCATCAATCATTACCAGAAAAATGTCTCTTGCCAACATGGTTTTCTTGCATTTGAAACAACCAACAATCTTCCTCTCAAATCTTATCGGGTGTGATTTGTATCTACATTGATTGGCCTTATGTCCATAGTTATTGCAAATGTAATAGTATCAACAAAAGTTGTAAATCTTCTTGTTTGCAACAAACAGATTATAGTTCTGATTCACAACATGATTCCTACAAAGACTTTCTTTATGTCCAAAAATGTTCCAACCATAACATTGAATGCTTCTATAGTTTAATGCCTCGTGTCCAAATTTATTGCATCTAAAATAACAACCATTAAAATATGGGTACCTTTATTTATTACGCTATTAGACCAATGGTCTTCTTGTATTTAATTTCTACCTCTAGGATCTCTTATCATCTTTTGGCTTCTTCTCTTTGACTTCTTTGTTTTCTTCTTTATCATTCTGATCTGGGCACATACCGGTTTGGAAACCAAGTCCAGTTTTATCTGGATTACCTTGTTGCATACTAATCAAATCTTCCTAGAACTTACTGTTGTCAAGGATCTTATTTTTTTCCTTCAAGTTCTTCACCTCTTGTTCAAGCTTTTCACTTTCTTCAAATTTCATCTTTAATGTCTCTTTCAAGAGCTTCTCTATCTTGTCATTTTCCTCAATCTTTTGCTTCAGATCTTTGATAGTTTCATTTACCTATTTCAAGTGATTGTTAACATCCTTATGTCTCAACTTGAACTTATGGATTTTCTCTCTCAGCTTCTCCATACATTCATTTTCTATCTTCACATTTTCCTTCAATTCTTCATTTTTTGATTCAACACTTTCCACATCTTCAAGAGTTGTCTTCAAATCTTCATCCATCTGAAAATATTCTCCCAGGCATATATGTGCCCGTGACTCAACCAATACATATCTCCCTCAAGAAGTTAAGCTTTCCAAGCAAGGGACCAAAGCTCTGATACCAATTGTTGATCAAGTTGAAAGCACTGGAATATTGAGAGGGGGAGGTGAATCAGTATTCCCATAGATTTAAAAACAACAAAATTTTCACAAATTATAATTGTTATCAAACACACTTAAGTAATATAAAACAGTTAATACATAATAGACATGAAGAACACAACCACAAGATAAACACCAAATTTTATACATGGAAAAGCCAAATGGGAAAAATCATTGAGAGCGTTAACTATCAGAAAAATATAACTAGTTATATAGTTGAGTTTACAAAGGGGTGGCTCACTACTAGATTAAAAAATGACTCACTATTGGATTACAAATTAGCTCACTGCTAGACCACTCACTATGGATATACAAAAGGTGTCTAACTATCAGAATGATCACTACAACTAGGTAGGTTGAACTGAAAAGGTGTGGATCTCCAAATGCATGGGATAAGTTCCAAGTTTAAGCTCAAATTAAAAATCTCAAACTCTATAGTAGATCCAGTTAGAGATCTCTATACAACTATCCTGCAGTAGGTGCGGTAAAGGACTACTACACTTCTACAACATTGGTTGCCTTTGTTGTCTGCAACTCACACTTCACACACTCTGTTATCTTCTCTACCAACTATCTTTCACAAATCACTCATACACTCAGTTGTTCGATATGTCATACCGCTACATATATATATATATATATTAGATGGTACAAATATAAAATAGTGTGTTGGTCAAGCCCAACATGTTACCAATATGCTCATGTCAGTCTCTACAAGACTTCTACACACTTCTTTTTTATACTTCGATTACCAATGCATATACCAAGATTACCAGAAAGGGGCAGGGTCATCTGTACCCAAGAATATTGACCCTTTATCACAAGATTAAGCCCAATATCTCCAAAAAGTAGACTCCACATGAACCAAGGAAACCACAACACAAAGATTGAAGAGATGAATTTGATAATTACCAAAGCTATTAACCTCAGGACAGATAACTGATACTAGGATCAAGAAGAAGTCCTAACACCAGGATACCGAGATCAATGAGAACTCAATGAAACTACAAAAGTCATCATCCAGTGTTATCTATGTTGCATAATAAATTCTGACCAAAATCGCAACATTTGAACTGCACATACATACAGACTGCATTACCATCCTTACATACATCTATAACATCCATAATATCTGGACTAATATCCAGGCCTCAAACACGATCCAATCTAAACCCGGATGGCTGGTTTGACATCAATGACAACATTGTTCACACAAGTCCAACAAGTGAATCCAAAGTGTGTGAAATTGTAGAGGTATATAATTTTCTACACTACATTAGTCCCCACTTTAATAGTAGTATAAACTTTTTCTCATTCTCTCAGCAAATTATATAGAAGCAAATAGATACTTTCATCAAGACAATAAAGAGAAGAGAAAACCAATTTTGGAAAGTTGTTAGCCTCAAAGACTTGAGATCTTATGAATCTAAAATATCAAGATAAAAGAAAACTATTATCAACATAAGTAATACACACATAGAACATTTAAAAATAAAGAGGTATGGAATCTAGGGATAATAAGGTCCTTGAAAACATAGTAGGAACCATAAAATACAAGGCATGACAAATAGGAATAGTAAGAATCATTATATACTTACTAGGAGTCATGTTCCAAAAGGTGTCACATATGTCTACCAACTTCCATTATGCTAGGTGACTCAAGCTAAGGTGAAGGTCACGAAAAGGTCTAGCAAGTTGCATTATGCTACATGATTTTTATGCCAATAGAGATTACAATGAAAAGCCCATCTATTTGCTAGGTAATCTAAATATCAGATTGTAAAATGGGTACTACAGTGACACTAAGAAAAATAATGGTGTGTGATCAAAAGGTACAAACTGGAACCTTGTATTTTGTAGATAAATTGAAATACATATTAGAGTATATGTGTAGTACCCCTTCTCGTTTGAACTCATTAGACTCATATTTTATTATTGTTTACTTTCAGTGGATACATTACCATGATGTGTTATTCAGACTTATATGACATTGTTTCATGCTTTATCTGGATATGAGATGCATTATTTTAGTACTTGTGATTTATGGCATTTTATGGATTATTGCTATATACTGACACTTTACTTTATCTATGCAATGGAATATTATATGTTGTGTGTCTGCAAGTGTATTGGATGTAAGGGGACGATTTTCCTTCACTCACTCTGGTGAGACATGGAACGTCGTGATTCTCCTTCATTGGTATGTGTGCCATTTTTTCTATATTGTATATATGCATGTGTGGTTCGGTGAAGCAGGATTTTGTAGGTACAAGTACCGGGTAGGTACGGGGTATCGTCTCCACCTAGCTTCACAAGTTTGAGCATGCCTTATATTTTCCAATGGAAGTGGAGGAGGTAGTAGTTGACCCTATTTTACTCAGTTACACTCGTGTGAGTGTCGTCAATTGGTCGTTTTATCAGTTTGTTTGGCCTTCGTATTTTGTTGTTTGACCTTTTTATGAGTATTTGCTTGGGGTTTTTTAAGTTTGTGTGTTTTAGTAGATATAATTAATTAATTAAATTTATGGAGTTATCTCATAGTTGGTATTTTTGAATTATGTATTTTATGCATTGAGATTATAAATTTAGTTAATTAAAAGGAATTATTAAATTAAGTTGCAAGCTGGATGATATTGGAAATATATTTTATTTAAATTTTAGTGAAAAATAAATTAGATTAATTTCATTTATTGTTTCCTAGAATTTTAAATAAATAAAAGAATAAAAGAATAAATAAATGAATAAAAGAATTAATTAGAATTGAAGTATTGCTTTGATTTCTTTATTTAGAAAATTAATTAATTTGCATGAGAAAAGAAAAGAAAGAAAAATGATTTTTAATTATTACATGTTAACTTATCTTTTGTTAGAAAATTAGAAAATAAAATAAAATTGCTTTTATTTACTAAAATTAAATATTAGGGTTTTGGGAAAAAAATATATGCAACCTAGTATTTTAATTTAAAAGGGGGAATAGGTTTTTTATTTTGGGGGACACAGGAAACGGGTCAGGGATTTAGGTGAAGAGAAATTTATTTGGAAGTTTGTTGAAGGATTGGTTCTCTTCTATAAATTTCTTCAAGGAAAGCTATACCAGGTTGGGTGGCTTCGTTTGTTTGTTTGTTTTAAAGAAAGTATTTTATTTCTTTCTTCTTTCTGAATGATGTGTGTTAAGATGTTTGTCAAATCTAAAATCCTATCTGATTCTTGGCTAAAGTCCATTCCTAAAATTAATTTATGGAAAGAAGTTATTTCCTAGGTGTTTTTAGATTAAAATTTTGAGAAGATTGGGAAAAGTTAATGTGGCAAATTTTGCCAAGATTTTTATTGTGCATGAAAATTGCAAGATTTGGGAGGAATGAGATTTACCAGTGAAAACATTCCCTCTTGTTTGATTTTTGTTTCAATACTAGGCTATGGCAGTCCTTTTTAATATTTGTGTATCTCTATGGAATTATTTAGTTATTATAGAAATAAATTTAATCATTAATTAAATTTATTGTGTTATTAAAAGTTAAGGGAAATTGTTTTATTATATTATTTTGGAGAAATTATGTATTAATTAATTTCCCTTTAAATATATTTGATTGGAAATAAATTTTGGTTGAAAATAGAATTTGCTAGTTTTTAGGTTATTGTATTTTAAAAGAATAAAAATAAAAATATAAATTTAAAAAAAAAAAAAAAAACCTTCAGTAGTTACTACCAGCGGTAGTACCTGCTACTACAGGGTAGCAGTGCTACCGACGGTGCTACTGCAAGGTAGCAGTACTACCTACAGTAGTACATACTACCAAGCGGTAGCAGTGCTACCCGCGGTAGCATGGTTATATTAATTCACGGTTTCCTAGTTAAAATTTCATGCAAACCGAAATTTGATATTTCGGATTTTCGTGCAGGGTTATTAAATTTGATTTTTAAATTAAATTATTATATATATGATATATGTATATATATATATATATACATATATGTGTGTGTGTGTGTGTGTGTGTGTGTGTGTGTGTATAGATATATATGTATATATATTCATATATAGGTTTTTTTTATTATGGGCATTATATTAGTATTATTTTATTACTGTGAAAATTAATTCATGAGTTTACATATATATTTTGTAATATGATTATAAGTATATAATATATATACGATGTATATATATGTATTCATATAATTATATATATATAATTAATTCAGAGTTTGGTTATTTTCAGAAAAGCTTGTAATTATTGGATCTTATATTTATGCTTGGAAACACATTAGGAGATTAATTCATATGTGAATTTATTTAACCTTATTGGACAAATGACAAAATTGATTTCTTTGTATTAATATAGTTGTATTTTCTTACTTTCTGGAAAATCTTTATTTGCAAGTATTTTATGCTTTTGGTTGTTTAAAGAAAAGATTGCCTATATTAGGATCTTGTGTAAATGGTGTTTGCAGTCAAGGTTAATTTCATTGCAATTCTGGTTGAGTTGTCATTATGTCATATGTTGTTATATCTCCTTGGTTAGGTGTTGTTGTATAACCCTGTTGATGTGAGTCATTGTGTGTTTTGTCCAAATGGTCAATCTTGGGTTAGTGATTGTGTATCTTTCACCTATGGTTAGTCAGGATTAGATATGGCTATCTATTTCACCATAGAGTTCTCGTAGAGAGACCTTTCCTATTAGTGTCCTATGAGAGAGAGTGGCTTTTGAGCAGGGGCCACGCCCAAAGTGGATGGCAGGATAACCCCATCGAAAGTCAGTTAACAAGTGATAACCTAATAATTGATTTGGGGGTGGGTAGTTTATAATACTAATTAAGATAATGTACCTCATGCATAGGTGAGTGCTAGTATAGGGCTCATAATGTTGCAAGAAGGCCTGGAATGGAAAACTTACCACCTTGTCTTCATAAAAGGATTGGTAGGGTCTGCATGAGGCTTAGATGGAGCCAGAGGTTCAGGAGAGGTTACCAGGATAACCCAGGATGGGGGCTGGGACCTATGGAGGCCTACCAGGGTAACCACTTTAAGCCATGTGATGACACTCTCTCCTTAGAGTCACTAGTGTTTGCGAGTTGAGTCACATGGATGTTTGCGGAGTCATGTATTTCTTTTGTACTTGTCTTATTTTGCTTGCTTGAGGGTTTTCTACTATCTCCTATAATGGTGGAGTGGTTCCATTTTGGGATCACATGGTCGGGTGGTAGTGCCACTTCCCATCAAATGTTTGGGATTGTATCTTCAGGTGAGGAAAGGCTTTGCTGGTGTTTCTTGGTTCGTGGTTCATATACCAGCTCATGTTTATGATCATTTTTTAGTTGAGACCTTGTGCTCATTGTATCAAACTTTTATGTAACCTTGATATTGCAACTTATGGATTCCGTGGTATTTTTGGAAGTCGTGTATTTATGGATATTGTAATACTATGTTAGTGGAATGTATGTTAATTCAGTTGCCTTGATCTTTTGTATAGATGGTTTATGGATAAATAAATGCATTGGAATACTTTGATTCTTTCATTATGGAATTTAGATGTATGTGTAGGTTTAATCTCAAGCATTTAATTTATCTAATTAAATAGACAATTGGATTAACCATGATGTTAATATAATCTGTGAATTTAATCTTTGTTGGTAACCCTTAGGAAATCATGTGCTAGACTTTTGCTATGATATTAAACATGCTATTGTTATAATTAATGCACTTAATCTTTTAGAAAAAAATATTTCACCCTTTAGTTGCCTAGTTGTGTTGTTTTCCTATAGGGTTCCTAGCGGGGCATTACAATAGAGCCACATGTTAAAGTGATTGTGCATGCCAATTGGTAAATTTTTTAATAAGGTAGAATACATCCAAAGATAGACACATCACAACAATAAAATTTCCCAAAACTTAGGCAAGCCAAAGGTGATAGTCACAAACCATGTGTTGGTACATTTCCATGTGATGTCTTAGAATTACCTCAGAATTAACCTTCTTCTGTCAATATAATTTTGAGCTCCTTGGCCAATTGACAAGGGTTTCCTATGAACTAAGCAACCCTTCTACACTTTAGGCTCTGCAAAACCTAGGTGGGTAGACCTCTAGCAACATTTATAAATCTAACATAAATTAAGGCAAATGTTGCATATAGTAGATAACTCTTAGTTTGTTTATCCAGAACACATAAAAAATTACCCATAATTGGCTCTATTGTGGTCATATCCCACTTATGCATATCTAAGAGTGAAAACTTTATTCTAACTCTACTCCTACAAACATGAAAGGGAAAATGATTTTGAATAATTTGAATGTTTCTGAAAAAAATTGGACAAGATAATAGATCAGTGCCTATTCCTGGGTTATGGAGTCAAAGAAGATATCATGAATGAATTCCTTCGACAAGTTAAATCTAATCAGTAGGTCTTTCTATGTTAATACATTACATTAACAGACCCTCTTATTGCAATCATAGAGTCCTACTTACTGATCCAAAGCTACTCACTCAAAACCACAATTATCTAATCAAAGCGAATTAACTTTTCCTTGAAAAGAGTAGTGAAGAAGGTAATACAATCACAGGAAAATGTGATGACTAATTCTCATATCCTTATTACTTGAATTTATATGATCAAAAGTACATAGCTTGGAGACAACCCTAAGATATTATCAAAACAACCTTGAAACTGATTGACATTTGTCTCAGAAAGTGTTTACAATTTATAAATTTTTCCAGAACTAGTTTTCAACATTTTCTATTCATATCAAATTTTCAGAACCTCTACCTTAGAGAAAAAAGAAGAAGTAATAGAAATAAGAAAAGCACTAAATTAATTTTTTTGTAGACAATCTAGAATCTTCTATCCAATTTCCCTCTTTTTATGCCTTTTATTTGTACTAAAAAGTTTGCAACCAAGAAAATGCCCACCTTGCCTCCAACATTCTAATTTAAAATATTCTCATTTTTCCCTTGGTTGTGCATTCCCATGAAATTTTTTCATTTGGAGTAAAAATAATATTTAATTGCAACAACATTTTACTTCTGGTAAAAATAACACCCTTTCTGGAAACCATGCACTTTACAATCAATTTTCAAGATCACAATTGTTGTTGCTAAGTCATTTTTAGCATTTTTGGGTCGTTTTTGGGCTTATGGGAAACATAAAAAAGTTTAAAACAACAATAATTTCCTTTCCAATATGTGATAAAAGGTTTGGGGATCACTTGGGGGGCAAAAACCAATGTTTGCAGCTCATATTCAACCCCAAAAATTTTTTCAAAGACCAAAAATGTGGCTGGATTCTACCTCCAACACTACTTTGAAACTTCCCACACAGCAAAATTAGGGCACTTAGAACTCACTAAGGCTTCATCCCACTCTTACTGAGCTCCCAAGAATCCATACAACCCTCCCAATTTTTTTTCCGAAGAATCAACCTGCACTCGCTGAGATTCATTTTTTCACTTTGTCGAGTGCTAGAAAGGCTTCTCGTTGAATCAAAAAGCATAAGGTAGATCAAAGCTTTAAATTTTATTTATTTATACCTTTGGAACAATCAAAAGTTTCTTTTAAACTTTATTTTAAAACATTTTTAAAAATGCTTTAAAATAAATGAAATTTAGATATTAGGTATGACTATAAGTAGTCATTTTGGGGTAATTTCACTGTGGGCCAACTGGGTATCCTGGAGCCACAAAAAATTGTGAAAAACTATTATAATTAAAATAAATCAAGGGTTTGTGTTAGATTTTGAGCATCTCTCCAAATTGGGATACTTATTTTGTAAACTGGCCCGAGTTCGACACAAGATGCCACTGAGAGGGGGGGTGAATAAGTGGTTTCCAATTTCCTAACCCTTAATCATCTAAGTATGAGTACTAGTTAACATCCTAATACCTAGTAGGCCTGTCGATAAGATAAACCAAGACAATTAAATGCAAGCATACATAAGGGTACATCACATGACACCAGAATATACAAGGAAAACCCAAGATGGGAAAAACCTCAGTAGGAAATGTTGTTGGATTCTACTGCTCCAATCAAGCCTCACAATGAAAATATGATTACAATGTTTAGGGCACCAAACCAAGGAGCACCAACCCAAAGAGCACCAGCCCCTAATTTAGGTCACCAACCCAAGGAGCTAAAACCCCTACACTGAGAACCAGCTTAGTGACCACAATATATGATATCATAACAAACGTAATAGCCTGGCTACAAATGAGTTCTGCAACCACTGATGAACAATCTCTCTACCAGTTTACTCTTCTCTACCGGTTACCTTCTACTCTTCTTTTTGTTACTTCTCACTTAGTCTCATTCACTACCACCACCTTTTATCTCTATTTCTCTCTTGCCAACTCAGGCTCTATTGGTTGTTCATCTGATAAACTCTGCACTTGATTACCAATTACTCAGCTTATCGGTTTACCCCTGCTCTGTTCAATTCTTGCTAAAACTTCTTTTCCACAGTCACACACTGCTGCTTCACTCTGAGCTATCTTCATGTTGGTTCTAACACTACTGATTATCTTCACTGATGCACTTTTGTAGTTTACGGGTTGCTCTAGCCTTACCGATTAAACCTCTGCTAAACCCTTCCACTAGTTGCCTCACTCTTGCTGGTTGAACTCTTCAACTTGATTCTCTCACACACTCAGTCTCTTCTATGATTGGCATTGAGCACTTGACTGAAAATGATTCTCTTCACTTTTTCACTCTCTCATGCATCAATAGCCCCTTTCATTGATTTTGACTTGCATATTTATAGACAAGTCTTCCCACCAAAAACCAATTCAAACTTCAGGTAGTTAGGGTTTCTTCATCGACCTCAAGGTAAACCAAATCCAATCAGATCTCATCATATATGATCTCCTTGATTGATGATCTGCAACTCGTTAATCAACACCACCATTGTCATGCCTTCCAGAACATGCCTTCTATATTTAGCAATCTGCATTTAATCTATCAACTGATCTCTTGGTTGATCACCAAGAATGATTTGGTGGTTTCCTTCACCTACTTCGATCTACTCAATTAGTCTATCTTGGATCTTTGTTGTTCGTTTGACCTCAAGCCACAAACCTCTACTACACATCCCATGAATCACGCAGTCGACATAAATGTCAACCTACCACCATCTACCTCACTGACATAACATGTTGACTTGTGCATGCATGCTTGCCACTTTAAATCCACATGGCCACTTTGTCAGTGTCCACCTCAGCTCAGGCCTCCATGTCAGTTTGGACTCTGTCACTAACCAACACATAACCAAGTTCATCTGCCAATTCACTAACCCTGCCAATTTTCCCTAACTGGTTTGTCATCAACCTTTCACCTTTCTTCTCTTTCAGTGGAGCACCTAAACTGGTCAACACACTTGCCAACTTGCCTCATGCACATCTTCAATAGATGGGAGCCTTCTACATCTACATTATGTCAACTTTACTAGTGGACATACTTACCGGTAACCACCTTGATGACACCATATCATCAACCTTCAACAAACTTCATTTTCAATATGGTAATGTCCTCTATCTATAGTTGTTCCAACTTTGCCTTCTTCATCATTTGATCAGTCCTCCTCTTAACCAGTTTGCTAGGATGGCAGACATATCCTTTCTTCTCTGTACTAGCAACTCAACATGTCTACCTTTGTAGATCTCATACACATCTCTGATCTTAAAGTCAGGAGGCTTCTTCTGACTGCCTTCTTTCAGAGGGATATGATGCATTCAATGCATATGGTGAGATAAGTTACACTTACCAGTGGGAGTGGATCCTTGTCATCTGTAACCTACATTACACCAATGTGGCTTCCATGTTTGAGCAACATATCTTCAAACAGGCACATGTGATCTAGTTGAGCACATTCACTATCAGTCAACTCTTCATTTGGTGATTGCATCTTTATCCGGTGGGAGTTTTATTGTTTCACATCCACACAGCATACCAATGGCCTACACAAACTTCACTTTTGGTGTTGATGTGAATTTGGTAACATTTCCCCTCTTCATCACAATCAACAGCCCAGTATCTTGCTCTCTTATCGATTGGCAACAATGCACTGCCAGCATGTCAATTACCGGTCAACATACCTTATATATTCAACACAAGTTAACATTAACTTGTGTATTAGTGACCTCAATGGCCACTATGAAAGATGACCTTCTCTTCCTTACCAGTTACACACCATTTTTGGTATTAATCAATGCCAACACTACTCATCAATCTCCCATAATGATTGCCATCCTATATCGGTTGACATCAATGACAAGACAATGCAAACATTCTCCCCCTTTGGCATTGATGTAAACACATGTAGTATCCATCATACTACAAAATAGTATCTGACATACTACAAAATCTCTCCCCCTTTGACAACAATGGCAAAGGGCACTGACAAGGTTTCTCTCCTCATGTCTACCGAGCACTGACAGAGTTTTCTCACCCCTTTTTACTCTACCGGATGCTTCTCCTCCTGTGACTATCATGCATTTCATCTTCTCAAGTCATAGCACTTGAGATGAAGGGCTCAAGCACCAACTGACACCAATTTCTCAACAATCAAGTGTATATGAAAACCGGAAACACATGCATATACAAGTCTGAAACCAATTGAAGGCCCATGTATCAGTGAATGCAACATACCTATCGGTCAAGTTGCATCATCTCCCCTTGATATGCAGAAGCTATTCTCACCCCAAAATGTTGATATCAAGTGTTGAGGCTAACACTAATATCAATTGTATCTCTTCTGATACCAAATGCATGTTCTCTTGTGCAGGTAACTTCCCTCTTAGCATGCAACACTCTCGATGATCTAGTTGTGGTTTCAATTGAATAGGAATTTAAATATCTCACAATCTTGGATACCTCCAAAGACACAAACATACCGGTACATCCATAGACACTTTCACAACCTCTATGTCCAGCAAGTTTGATACTAGTTAGAAAACATGGTTGTCAAGTCCCCTTGAGTCATGCATCTCAGGTCCACATTGTCGGTTAAGTCCAAAACTAGAGCTCCAATATTTACCATATACCGATTGATCTATGCATATGTGATCAATCTAATGATCTATTAGCTCCATTATATCTACCATAGCCTATGACATGATCCTAGGTGTACACAATGTTATACAATATCATCATCATGCCATAAACCAAACTAGTTAGCCCACAAAGGATGCATGCATATATGATCAACAATTGGGCCAACATCTATCATTCAAGTCATCTCCAATATCACCTGAGACATAAACTCCTCATTCCACATTACCAAGGATAATGCAATGATCTCGAACCTCATTATCTTACATAACCTGCAAGTACCTGTTAGCATTCATACCGGAAAAGTCATTACACTTCCAACAGAAGATATTATTGTTTCTAAGAAAAACATGATGTCTATTCCTAGACTTAATTCTTCATTCATCTACCCTATGGCCATATTCTTTACATGCAAAATAGTAACCGAAGAAAGGGGGCACATAACTTGATGAACTTATAAGGCACTAGGAGGGGGGGTGAATCAGTGATAGCAAAAACAATACAAATATGAATATCAGTTTCACCAACTAAACTCAATAAACATGCAAGAAATAACACCAAGTATGCAATCACCAAATAAATAATACACCACATGACACGAGACTTTATACATGGAAAACCCAAATGGGAAAAACCACAGTGGGAGTTAGTACCCACAAGATCTACAAATTGTTGTATAGAGATCTGACCGATTAAGGTCTACAACACTTTGTTAGGGGCACACCCTGTTATAATTGTTTAAGCCCGGTTAAGAGAATTACAAAAAGGCTTGCGAGGACCATCCTTGTTAGGAGCTACCCAAGTAACTGGGATTTGCAAACACCAGCTAATGTGTTACCTAGTTAGAGGATTTAATGATCAGAACTATTAGGATCTGACTACACCCTATTTGGAGTGACCTTGTAAGAGGATTTTCTTGCTGCAATTGTTAGGAAGAAAACAATTACAAATGATCTTAGTATAACACCTTCTATGTCTGATAAGATCCACTTCAGGACATTACAACATCATAGAGACTTCATCTCTCAACTCCTCTGATCTTTGCACTATGAGAAATACAAAATTCGCTCATCATATATCACACTAACAAGATCATGTATATATATCCTTTCATACCTCATCACATAATTAAAATTATCATAAGGTCAGCTAGAACCTTATTACAATTCCCTAGGTTCAATGCATCTAGACAATCTTGCATTGTACGCTTTAGTTATGTCAGCCACTGACATAACAAATCCAATTTTGTGTCGTGTTACCGATATGAGTGATTTTCATCACTACCAGTTAACTGTGTTTCTTGATCTCTATCTTGTTGATCAAATCTCATCTATCTGATCAAATTTTCTCATATGGTCAAGAATATATCCTAATCTAATAATCTTAAATGCTTTTTCAAAACCACATTCCTTCATCCTTCATGGATTTCATATACTAGTTGTCTGCGTGAGACTCTATTACTAATTTTACCAATTCTGATGGAATTGCCTATGTTTACCGATTAACCTTTATCGGTTGCATTGTGTAGTATAGATGATAAGAAAATATAGCTGCCATTAATGACAATATACATAATAGTCATCATACACCAAGTTAATCTCTTTTTATCTACAGACAAGTACCCATTGCATCTAACATTTCATTACATTACCGGTTGACCAAATGATCAAATCCCAACATAACTTACAATTTGTTTTTGCCATGCATGTGGATATCTTTCTAGTTTGGCATCTTCATTTCTACTTCTTCGAGAATGGATCCTGGATTGTCCACGCTCTGCAGCTCTTCCATCTGATCTTTTCTTTTCCCACACTTGCTTTATCTTGTGGGCGATAGCATTTCCTTGTCTTCTACTAGTAGGAGGTCTTCTTTGTTGTCTTCTCATGTTCTTTCTTCTGGTGAAGCTACCTTCTCCCATCTTCCCTTTTCCTTTGGGATCTGAATTGTTTCTCCTTCTTGCAGCACTGGTCTTCATCCTTGTCTGCATGTCTTCACCGATTATGGCTAGATCAACCTTCTTCCATGGAGCATCTCTAACTGTGAAGGTCTAACCCATGTTATCTCCATTTGAGGAGACAAACAAAATGTCTTTGTGGGGTACATTCTTGCTAGTGGAGCATTCACTAGAACCACTTCCTAATCCACTGGTATCCTTGTCATGCTTTTTCTTTTTCAACGGTTTGTCCAAGGCATCGCTATTGCCATCAAACCAGATTCTTACCTTGATCTCATCCTAACATTTCTCAATGTTATTTTGGATAATCTCCATTTTTCCTACCAACTGTTGATATTCTTTATCCTTGACTTCTAGTTCAGATGCAAGATCATTACACTAGCACACCTTGGTGTCTTCTTGTTGATTCTTTTATTCTGAGACACATTTCTCAAATTCTTCAAGGCATCTCATCAACCTGTTATGCTCCACAATTGCAACATTCTTGAATAACTTGTACTCATTCCTCTTCTTCTTCTTCTCCTTCTTCTTCTTCTTCTTCTTCTTCTTCTCCTTCTTCACTATCACTGCCAAACACATCTCATCAGTGGGAATGATCTGCATTTTTATTCTCAAATGTGTGTCTCTTATCTTCTGATTCTTGTGCCATGAAGAGGTGAGTTTCTTCTTCATCATTGATGCGGCTACTAAGAGATTTTCCTTCATCATTTGCAGATACATGAGATGCATTTCTCATCCTATCTTCAAAAGTCGGTTCTGTAGTAGTAGGCTCATTTCCATAGAAATTCTTCAATCTATCACATAAGCTTTTTGTTGATCTGCATTTGTTCACCTATGAGGAGACATTATCTTATTACCCACAGAGTATAGCCTCCATTGCTACATCATCACACCGATTTTGTAATTGTGAGTTAAGGGTTTAGCCAGCCTTGTTATCAAGGTTGATGAATTGTATAAATAGGTGATATAGTCATGTAAATTAGGTGTCAAGTTTCTGTTTTCATTATCAGAGAGTGGTGTATGTGCGATCAAGTGGTTTCATCTTTCGGTGTTGCAATTGAGGAGAGTTTGGTATTATAGGACAAACAATTGTGCTTAACTGGAACTATCATAAGGAATTTGGAGATACTATTATTGCATTTCATTCCTTCCAGATTGTAGTCCAGATATTGTTGTAAGTCATTGAGACCTACTTGAGGGTTGTAGCCTTTTGGGTCATTATCTTTTGAACAGTGAGATCTAGGTAGTGTGCTTAAATGCATGTGCATTCCCCATTGTAATATTTTCACATACTACTATAGAGTATCATCTTATTGTGGGTAGGTTCCCACCATGGTTTTTTCCTTAACAAGGTTTTCCATGTCAAAATTAATGAACTTATAAGGCACTGAGAGGGCAGGTGAAATAGTGCTACTAAAAACAATACAAATCTGAATATCAGTTTCACCAACTTAAAACTCAATAGACACATAATAAATAATACCAAGTATGAAATAACCACATAAATTATAAACCACATGACACAAGAGTTTATACATGGAAAACCCAAATAGGAAAAACCACAGTGGGAGTTATTACCCACAAGATCCACTAACTGTAATATAGAGATCTGATCAGTTAAGGTCTACAACACCTGGTTAGGGGCACACCCTATTAGAAGTGTCTACACCTAGTTAAGAGCATTACAAAAAGGCTTGTGAGGACCATCCATGTAAGGATCTACCCAAGTAACTTGGATTTGCAAACACAAGATAATGTGTCACTTGGTTAGAGGATTTAATGATTATAACTGTTAGGATCATACTGCACCCTGTTAGAAGTGACCTTGTAAGAGGATTTTCTTGCTGCAACTGTTAGGAAGACAACAAGTACAAATGAGCTCAAAATAACACCTTCTCTATCTGATAATATCCTCTTCATAACATTACAACATCACAAAAACTTCATCTCTCAACTCCTCTGATCTTCCCACTATCAGAAATACAAAATTCACTCATCACATATCACACTATCAAGCTCATGTATATATATCCTTTCATACCTCATCACAAAATAAAAATTATCATAAGGTCGGATTGAACCTTATTACAATTCCCTTTGTTCAATGCATCTAGACAATCTTGAATTGTACATTTTAGTTATGTCAGCCACCGACATAACAATTCTAATTATGTGTTGTTTTACCGATCTGAGTGATTTTCATCACTATTGGTTGACTATGTTTCTTGATCTCTACCTTGTTGATCAAATCTCATTCATCTGATCAAATCTACTCTTGTGGTCATGAACTTACCTTCATCTGATAGTCATCAACATTGCTGCAAAAGTACATTCCTTCACCCTTCATGGATTTCATGTATTGATTGTCAGTGTGAGACTCTGTTGGTCATTTTACCGCTTCTAATAAATATGTCTCTGGTTTATCGGTTAAGTATAGCCAGTTGAACTGAAGGACTTAGATGACTCAAAGAAACATAGTTTCCATCAATGATAACATACAAAATAGTCATCATACATAAATCTAATCTCTATGCACAACAAACATATACCGATTGTCCAAATGATCAAGTGCCAACAATCTCCCCCTTTGGCATTGATGGCAACACTTAGGAAAAATTTTGTCAACTAAGTGTGCAAAACAAAAATTGACTTCATGACATACACTCACTTCATGACATGCACTCCCCCTTATCAATTGCATGCCAAAATGAAATCATTACTCCCCCTTAATAGTACATAAAATTTTTTGACTCACTTTAAACTAATTTTACTCCCCCTTTGACAACAATGCCAAATAAAGAAGTAAAATACATACATTACAACAAAATTTGTCATAAAAAAACTGCATGTATATATGGTTAGTATCAATAGGGCCTTACTCAAAATTTGTAGGCTTAACACCCTCAAGAAGATCTTCTCCCTTTAACTTAACAGGTGTATCATCTTCATCTTCTTCATCTTTTTCTTCATCTTCAATGATGAGACCTAAAGATTTCTTTATCAAAATTTCAGTCTCCTTTTGGACTGATTCAATATCACCTGTTAGCATTCTAGTCAGTGTTTTCTTGGATCTAAGAAAAGATTTTTCATTTACTCGTGCATCTTCTATTTCTTCCTCACTGGCTTCCAGTTGTAGGTGCTTAATAGTGTAATCAATAAATTCTTTATCCTATCTAATGGTGCCTTGCCATCTTGTATCAATAATATTATACAAAGTGTCTCAAATTTTCCCTTATAGTTCAATGACAGCTCTACTAAACTTTTCCATACTAAAGATGATGGTATCTTCAATATCCCTTCGCTGACTTTCAGACAAATGAGTAAACAATATGTTTAAACCTTTGTAAATACCATACTCCTTAATAATCTTAATCATTCTAGTGAAAGAATCTTCAAGTGTTAATATTTTTGTAGTTGCTTTACCTTTTTGAGTAGTCTTGAGCTTCTTAGCACTTGCTCTTAGTGCTCTCTTATCTTCTTCTAATTCTATTTCCTCTATATCTATCACCTGTTTACGACCTTTCTCCTTCTTTCTTTTTCTAGTTTGGGCAGGCACAATGGGAGGTTCAATAGTTTGACCTTTCCTTTAGAATTGTATTTTAGAGGGTTTTCCTTTTTGGGATTCAACAAGCTTCACCTTAGTTTCTTTTTCTTTCTTCTTCTCAACTGCTTTGGCTACTTTGGTCTTACTAGTGGGGGTACCGGTTGGTACACTGGAAGTTACACCTTGTTGAGCCTCATATTTGGCTCTTACTGTAGCTATCTATTCTTTTGTGAATCCGACCTGCTCAACAAAGGCATGTACCTCTTTTCTTACTTTCTTTGCAATCACCAGTTTCCATAGTTCAGAGTGCACTTTTAGTAGTTTCTCCTTGTAGGTTCCAAACCTCTCAGTGGTGGTATCGACCGCTTGATCTAACAAATGATCAACATAAGCAATAAGTAGATCTTTATCTACTTCATAACCCATGGGCATTACCCATGTGGTCCTCAGAATAACAACTTCCATCAAGCATGTGTCTGTGTCAATCATAAAATAGATAGAATCCTCATACCGATTGACTACCTCTACTGGTATGCATTCTCTAGCATGCATTTCCTTCTTAAATTTCTTAAAATATCCCCATGAAATATCATCAAACTTGTTTTTCAGCATCCTAATGTTGTTCTTCATCTGCAATAGCGCAGGTGTCCCGATTATCCATTGTACATCACCAATACCAGGGAAAAAGTTTTAGAAATAAAAGAATAAGCCCATGATAAGATGTCCAAAATTAAATCTCAGTTTCTTGTCCTTTCTGACTACTTCCAAATATTCTATTAATTGCCTTCTCATTGCTTCACAGAGATCATAATAAACATCCTCCTTAATCATCTGGTAGGCAGTGTGAATAGTTGTTGTCAGTATACTGTTCATTCTGCTTGAATAGAAAATTCTATAGCGAATCACCATAGATGAAAATTTAACAACAAGATCATTAATTTCATTCACGGTCATGGCTCTTTTATCCCATCTAGATCTAGTTAACTTCACAACATCATCCTTAGGTATAGACCTAAGCAATGGCACTTCACCAGTTGAGCGAAAGCCGGTTATGGCATGAATTGCTTCCATAGTGATTTTGTGAGGTCTATCCAACCACATGAACTAATCATGAATATAGCTCAAAACAAATCTCACCAACTCATCATCAAAATCATCAATGAAATTGACCGCATGATGAAAACCTTTATTGGCTACACTTCTGAACGGTTCTTTCAATTTTCCCTATTCATTACATAGAGATCTGTATTGCTTATAAATAACTGCAACTCCCAAGTCTTCAAGTTTGTAGTGATAAAAGGATCTTACATCCTCTACATGCAAAACACTATTTGGTGCACCAGATAGGGCACCAACAGGGTTAGTTTCCTCTTACTTGTATGGATGTCATTTGTATTCAGGTCTTGCCTCTTAGTCACATCAACTAGATGTGAAGTATCCATACTACAATATGAAAAACTTTGAAGCAAAGAGTAAGATTCATTGATAAATACCTCCTATGCTTTGGTGTTAGGGTTTCCAACAGTCAAAAACTTTCAATATTTGATCACCGAATCAAACTTTACTTCTATTGCCTCAAATGCTGGTAAATGATCTCAATGTTGCTTGCACAAACTTATCTCTTCTCTTCTTGCTTCACCAAAAGTTCTCAAGATGTAAAGTGATAAATGAAATTTAAAAAGTTCTATTTATTTTCACTTTAACTACTGTGATAAATGCATTTACTGATAAAACCCTAAAATGCCTTAGCAAACCCTGAAGCATATTATCAGTAGCAAAAACTCAATGATATTTACCAGTTATGATCCAAAAACATATCAAAACATCAGAATGCATCAAAATATATAGATTTAACTTATAATACATCATCCAGGGGTTCAACTCAAGATTTGACAATAAGCTCACCCCAAGTTGTAGAAACAACTTAGTTTGTCAGAGAGGGATTCTCCACATTAGGTGAAGAATCTTATTCCTCAGATGGTTTGTCATCACTCTTCTTCTTCCAGGTCTTATTCATCTCATCTCTAGTTTCTTCAATATCAACCTTCTTCTTTCCTTTCCATTCTATAGGATGATTCACTGGTTGGTTCTTCTTTGTTCTGCAAAACTTGGCAATCTGTCCCGGTTTGTTGTAATGATAGCATGGCATTCCATATGGTCTCCAAGGTCTTGATTTGCCTCTACCTATTCTTCTTTTGTAGTTCATTCCCATATGTCCAAAATTGTTGCACATTGAACAAGTTAAATTGACTCTCTTTTCCATCTCATAAGGACTAGACTAGTTAACGTAGGATCTTTGCCAATTTGTGTTCCTCTGGTTAGTGAGATTCCTTCTCCATTCGCCAATTGGTCTTGGATTCATGTGATGTACAGGATTATTTTCTCCATATCTACATTCAACTAATCTATGCCCATAGATGTTGCATGTATAATAATAACCTTAAAATATACTAGGCACATATCTAGTATTAGGTCTATAACCAATATTACCATCAGATTTGCTTCTGCAAACATTAGCAGTATGTCTTGGTTTATGACAATTAAAGCAAACAATTTTGTAAGATTTCTTACCGGTAGGCTTCTGAGCCTTGGGAGAAGTTTTACCTTCATGCATGTCACTCTTGGTACCAGAAGGTTCTCCTTTCTCAGATGTATTATATCCTAGCCCAAATGTATCACCTTTCATCCTCTGAGATTGGATCTGTTCATCTAGCATAGTAGAACTCTTGTTGAATTTTTCAAGCTTTTTATTAGCTTCTGTAAGATCTTCAGTTTGCTTCATAAGAGTCTCTTTAAGAGACATTGCCATATCAATATCTACTTTTATTTCTTCTTTCTCTTCTTTCTTCTCATGTCAGTGTTCATACAAAGTTGCATTCTACTACTTGATCTTAAAGATCTCATGATCTTTCTCTTTGATCTAGTCTTGAACTGCCCTCCTAGTTTCAACTTCTTGACTCATATGGATTATAAGGGCTTCAAGTTCTCTCCTTAGGTTAAGTTTCTCACCATTCTGTTTCTCCACTTCCTCAATCAATGCATGTATATTTTCTTCATCAGAAGAGTTGCTTTCATTGATCTCTGACAATTGTTCAGTAAGTTTCTTCTTTTTAGCTAGTGATGTCTCATACTTTCCTCTTAAGGTTTCTAGCTCATCCTTGGTTTCAACAAGTTCTCTACCCATTTCTCTATAGCTCATTCCTTCACCCATATTTTCCTTAGGATTAGAGATCCCTTCCAACTGGTTAAGCCTTAAGGAATTTAGGTTTTGATACCAATTGATGAACTTTTAAGGCACTAAGAGGGGGAGTTGAATCAGTGCTAGTAAAATCAATACAAATCTGAATATCAATTTCACCAACTTAAATTTTAATAGACATGTAAGAAATAATACCATGTATGTAATCACCACATAAAGAATAAACCACATGACACAAGAGTTTATATGTGGAAATCCCAAATGGGAAAAACCACAGTGGGAGTTAGTACCCACAAGATCCACTAACTGCAGTATAGAGATCTGACCAGTTAAGGTTTACAACACCTGGTTAGGGGCACACCCTGTTAGAAGTGTCTAAGCCTAGTTAAGAGAATTACAAAAGGCCTATGAGGATCAGCCCTATTAGGAGCTACAAGTAATTGGGATTTGTAAACACAAGCTAATGTGTCACCTGGTTAGAGGATTTAATGATCAGAACTATTAGGATCTAACTGCACCTTGTTAGGAGTGACCTTGTAAGAGAATTTTCTTGCTGCAACTATTAGGAAGACAAGAAGTACAAATGATCTTAGTATAACACATTCTTTGTCTAATAAGATCTACTTCAGAACATTACAACATCACAGAGACTTCATCTCTCAACTCCTCTGATCTTCGCACTATCAGAAATACAAAATTTGCTCATCACATATCACACTATCAAGAACATGTATATATATCTTTTCATACCTCATCACACAATTAAAATTATCATAAGGTTAGATAGAACCTTATTATAATTCCCTAGGTTCAATGTATCTATACAATCTTTCATTGTACATTTTAGTTATGTCGGCCACCAACATAACAAATCCAATTTTGTGTTGCTTTACCGATCTGAGTGATTTTCATTACTACTGAATGACTGTGTTTCTTGATCTCTACCTTGTTGATCTAATCTCATTAATTTAATCAAATATGTTCATGTGGTCATGAATTTACCTTCATCTAATAGTCATCAACATTGTTGTAAAACCACATTCCTTCATCCTTCATGGATTTCATGGACCGGTTGTTGGTCTAAGACTTTGTTAGTCATTTTACCAGTTCTGATAAAGTTCTCTCTGCTTTACCAATTAAGTCTATCTGGTTGAACTGAAGGACTTAGATGACTCAAAGAAACATAGTTGCCATCAATGACAACATACAAAATAGTCATCATACATAAATCTAATCTCTATGCACAACAAACATATATCGATTGTCCAAATGATCAAATGCCAACAAAATTTTTGTTGTGTGTAGTGTTATCAATTTTCTTTTCTTTATTATTGTTGTAGTTTATTAGATCTGTATTTGTGGTTAAATTTGTAGATCCAGTGAAAACTGATTCATGGCTCCCTTCTTAATTTTCCTTGATTATTGTTGCCAACAATTGGTATCAGAGCTAGATGCTTTAAAAAATTCTTAACCACTTGAGGAGATCCAGGATGGCAACTAGAAGTGGAAGTGTTATCTTTAAGAAGGAGAGTCTGAGATTTGATTGTAGTAACTATTCTATATGGAAGAACCATATGGAAGTGCACTTGAGTTATCTTGGAGAAGATTACTGGAAGATTACAAAGAATGCCTATTCCGCTCCTATGAAAGGACTGGTTACTATTGATGAGATCAAGGAAACTGAACATAATATTAGAGAGAAGGAAACATTTCTAGTGCCCTAACTGGTTCAAATATGACAAATGTAATGGGACTTCAAACCACACGAGATCTAGGAGAAGCTTGAGACCTTGTATGAAGGAGATAAACAAGTTAAAGTTGCTAAGTTGTAGAGTTTTAAAGGAAAATATGAGATGGTGAAGATGGGAGAATATGAGAACATAAATACCTTTATGGATAAGGTGAATGAGCTTGTCCTAGGTATCACATGTGCCAGTGGTACACTTGAAGAAGATGAAATTGTTGCTAAGGTGCTAAGATCTTTGCCTCCTTATAAGCACAAGGTTGCTACTATAGATGAAATTTAGAGTGTGACTACAATGACAACAGATATTTTGGTTGGAAAGATTGTTGCATTTGAGCTGAGAGAATTTGGAGAATCACATGGAAAGTTTGAGACAACATTTAGAGCATTTGTATTCACATGGAATGCAGAATATCCAGATATGAAAGAGAAAGGAGAGAGATGGAAGAGAAAGAAAGAGAACTAGATGATCTTGAAGAATTGATTGCCTAGAGATTGCTTAAAGGAGCTGATAAGTATGATGGAAAATTTCCCTTGAAATGTTTCTCTTGCAATAAGGTCAAAAAATTTGCTTCTAGGTGCCCATAGAGAATGGCTAAGTATGATAGGCATGATAAATTTGATAAGCATGACAAAAATGATAGATATGAGAAGAATGAGAAATATGATAAGCCTTACAAGTCTAATCAGAAGTATAGGAATCATAAGGACTTCTATTATGTTGTGGATGAAGGTGTTACAGATGAAGAATCAAAAGGTGATGAAGTTGTGTTTCTTACCATTAAAGAAGATGGACTAGTACCTATTGATTCCCCTAGCTCCACTATTGAAGAAAAATTTTTAGCTGCTAAAGTTGAAGAAAAAGATGAAAACGAGATTGACAATGGTTTCTCACATCATATGACCGGTGATAAAAGCAAATTTGTGAGTATGGAAAGGTATGATGGTGGAATAGTGATATTTGGAGATGATAAAGCCTGTGTGATTCATGGTAGAGTGATGCAGAGCCCTTCACACACCTAAGGACAAGTCCAAAACTTTTGGGTTTGACCCTTCAAATGATAATAAGGATCCTACAAGGAAGGACTCCATATCTTAAGGTTAGAACTACACACACTCCCCTAGTCTAGCACCTACTCAAAATGAGTAAAAGGTCTCAACACCTTCAATATACCTCTCCATGACTCTTGCTCTTGGGGTCCTTGGAATTGGCTAGTACATGACTCCTAGGGATTGTTCCAAACCTTGGTTTTAGGTTTTGTCTTCAATGCCTTATACTTCCTTTGTAAACCTACCCCCTTGGCTAGTAGCCCTATTTGGTAGGTATTTTGCCCTTAACTCAAAAATATTGCCCATACCCTAACAAACTATTTATCATTCTAGATACCCTTTTAGGACTTATTTTCATCCCCAAAATATTTTGGCAAGATCTGTACTCTAAGGGTCTAGACCCCTTAGAAGCCGAGAGGCCTAATTAGAGCGATTCAGTCTAATTTACAAGGCAACACCCATTTCTTGGTCCTCAATAATTAAATTAACTTCATGAGCATGTGGACAATGGTAAATAACCTTAGATTATATGGTTACAGGCCTGAAATCCACTGCTACAAGATTTTAGGGTGACTATCCTAATTTTGTCTAAGGTAGTCACATAGAGATGCCTACCTATTTTTGCATCATACACTCCACAACTGATCCTTCCCTACACCAAACCTACACTCCACCAAAAGAAATAACTTCTAGAGGAAGAAGGTGCAAGATATGGCCATTTTTAGGTAAAACCCTAGCCAAACCCTTGTTTTCCAAGTTGCAGTCAGCAAATTGAAGGGTTATCACTACTCCTAGAAGATAAAGATCTCAAACCACCACCAAAAAAAATGTGATTGAACCCTATATCTTCTCCATGAATGATTTTGTAAAATTCAATCTGTACAAGGATGTACAACCTCTGCAAACTCAAAATTTCTAGGAAAAACTCAAATTTTCAGTGTTTTATTGTCTTCAAATTTTAATCCACGATAACTCTAACCTTGGGAATCATGTCCACAAGGCTTATATCCTTCCCGAATGGTTTCCAACTAAATTTTGAAGATTTTGGGGCCATTAAGAGGCTTACAACAACCAAAAGTGGAAAAGTTGCACTTTTTGACAAAGTTGTCAATTCACACCAATTTGGGATCCACACAACTTGGATCAACTAAACATCACCTAAACACCCTAAAATCCTATCAAACATCAAACAAACATAAATCTACCCCTTATACACCAAATTTTCCAAGTTGTCTTATCAAGTTGCCTAATTTGTGACAATGGTTTACATGGTGGGGTCCTTATTGAATACATGAACAGTTCACAAAAAAAAAAGAAATTCATAATGATCCTAAGATCCTAATCTTCATCATTAGATGCATTATTGTCTTGTTGAGGAGGTTCCCCTACACCATACTCCCCAAGAGAAGAGATCTCAAGCTCACTTGAGATCAGAGTTTGGAGTTCTGCACCATGATTGGAAATTTGGTTTTTTGTCATCCAAACTGCTTCAGAGTTTGGTTTGTCCTACCAAGACACCAAATGCTCTATATACTCCTTGTTCCTTGTTCTCTTTGTGACTCTAGTGTCTAGAACATTCCTCAACTTTGGTGGATCATGCTTTGGAATATCATCATCAGCTACAACCTGCATTGGTTCCTCCTCTTCATTACCATTGCCTTTGTAAAGTGTTAGATCACACACATTGAAAATGGGTGACAATCCAAGATGAGGAGGAAGTTGGATTTCATAAGCATTTTACCCACACTTCTTCACAATTTGACATGGTCCAATCTTCCTCTGCATGAGCTTTGTGTATTTTCCTTTTTGGAGTCTCTCCTTCTTCAAATGTATCCATACTAAGTCCCCAACACCAAACTGTACATCCCTCTTTTTCCTATCAGCATAAGCCTTGTACTTCTCTACAGATTGTTGGAGATGAGACTTCAAGTGGTCATGTACCTCCTTGATAGTTGATGCAAAAAAATTACCATCTGCACTAATGGACTCTTCTTTAGGTAAATCCCTCAACTCTAACACACCTCTGGGGTGGATGTCATACACAATTTGAAAAGGAGATTTCCCAGTGCTCCTATTTATGGTGTCATTGTATGAGAACTCTACCTGTGATAGTATGTTGTCCCATTTTTCTCCATGTTGTCTTTTCAAGCATCTTAATAGGTTCCCCAAGGACCTATTGACAACTTTAGTTCGTCCATCCATTTGGGGATGGTAGGTGGATGAGAAAGCTAGGTTGGTTCCCAACTTCTTCCATAGGGTCCTCCAAAAGTGTCCTATGAACTTCACATCCCTGTCTGAAACTATGTTTAGAGTTAACCCATGTATCATGACTATCTCTTTGAAAAACAACTCTGGAACATATGAGGCATCACAAGAGGTTTTGCATGGCAAGAAGTGAGCCATATTTCTAAATTTTTCTACCACTACAAAGACACTCTCATATCCCTTCCTTGTCCTAGGAAGACCCAACACAAAATCCATTCTTATGCTTTCCCATGGCTTAGAAGGAATGGGTAAAGGTTGGTATAAAGCTACATTGGTGGATTTCCCTTTGGCTTTTTGACAAATCACACATGTTTCTACAAAATTCCTTACATCTTCCTGCAACTTAAGCCAAGAGAAATGTCTTTTTACAAGTTCAAGTGTCTTGTCAAGACCAAAATGACCTACCATTTCTCCATAATGCTTCTCCCTAATAATATTCAGTCTCATTGAACACTTAGGAATGCATAATTGTCCACCCTCAAATAGAAATCCCTCTTGGATCAGAAACTCTGAAAATTCAACATGATACCTCTCACCAAAAGACTCACATACCTTATAGATCTCTCCAAGATCTTCATCAACATCATACATGTTCTTCAAGGAGTCAATGCCAACACTCTCCATCTTAATTTGGTTGACGGTTAGGACCCTCCTTCTTAAGGCATCTACAAATTTGTTCTTGACCCCCTTTTTGTGCATGAGGTTGAAGGTGAAAGCTTGTAGGGTCTCTACCCACTTCATGTGCATGTGGTTTAACTTCTCTTGACTATTTATGAAACTGAGAGCCTAGTTATCAGTGAAAACTATAAACTCCTTTGGCAATAAATAGTGCCTCCACTTCTTCAATGACTGAACTAAAGCATACATCTCCAAATCATAGGATGAGTATCTCCTCTTGGCATCATTTAGTTTCTCACTAAAAAAGGCAATTGGCCTTCCTTCCTGACTGAGAACTGCCTCAATAGCCATGTGGCTTGCATCACATTCCACCTAAAATATCTTGTTGAAGTCTGGTAGGGCAAGGACTAGTTGTTCTGCAACTTTCTTCTTCAAAGTTTCAAATGAGTCATCTGCCTCCTTGGTCCAACTGAACCTGCACTTTTGTCCTTCTTTTATGGTGTCAAGCATTGGTGCACAAACATGAATAAATCCCCTTATAAACTTCCAATAAAAAGCTACTAAGCCATGGAAACTCGGGACATCATTCATGGTTTTAGGTGTTGGCCAAGATAAAATAGCACTTACCTTCTCCTGGTCCATTTTCAACTCGCCTTGTGAGATTACAAAGCCCAAGTAAATGATCTCCTCCTACATGAACAAACACTTATCCAAATTTATGATTAGTTTCTCTTCATGTAATCTTTTGAGGACCATATCTACATGTTTGAGGGTCTCTTCCCTTGTGTGGATAAAGATCAAGATATCATCTAGGTATACTATTACAAACTTTCCTATGTACTCCACCAAGACCTCATTCATCAACCTCATAAAGGTACTAGGGGCATTGGATAACCCAAATGGCATGACTTTCCATTCATATACCCCCTCATTGATTTTAAAAGTTTTTTTCCATTCATCCCTTGGCCTTATTCTAATATGATGGTATCCACTTTTTAGATCCATTTGGGTGAAATATTTAGCACTCCCCAAGCAATCCAATAAATTCTCTATCCTAGGGATTGGGAACCTATACCTTATAGTTATCTTGTTGATGGCCCTTGAGCCTGTACATAGTCTCCAAGTTCCTTCTTTCTTAGGTGCAAGGACAATAGGTACTGCACATGGGCTTAGGATTTTGCCAATTAGCCCCGATTCTAGCAACTCCTCAATTTTTCTTACCATCTCTACATTCTAGTCTAGAGTAAGCTTGTATGCTACTTTATTTGGTAGGGTAGATATAGGGATCAGATCTATGCAATGACTGATGTCTCTCACCGGTGGAAGGGATCTTGGCATTCCATTTGAGATGATGACTTTGTACTTGTCAAGTAATTGTTTGACTATAGGGTCTATTTGGCTCTATCCTTCTTCTTCCCTCTCTTCAAACTGCTCCTTCTTTGTCATCTTGGACTTGGGAATGAGGGCATAGAAAACTGCATCCTTCTCTGCAATCTCCTTCATGAACTACTTTCCTTCTACTAACAACACTTTGGCATCTTTTCCTTTTGGCTCTATCTCATTCTACGTTAGGGTTAAAAGTTCTATCACCTTACCATCCTTGGTGATTTAATATGCATTTCTAACCCCATCATCATAGTCCTTCAAGTCAAACTTCCATGCTCTTCCAAACAAGAGATGACATGCATCCATCTTGGCTGTGTCAAATAGCAATCTATCCTTGTATGATCCAATCTGAAACTCTACCCAATCCTTCTCTTCTACCATTTCCTGCTGACCTTGGGTGAGCCATGAGACCTTGTAAGGGTAAGGATGTGGCAACCTTCTCAACTTAATCTTCTCTACCATTTCAAGTGATAGAAAATTTTTAGTAGACCCAGAGTCTATCAATACCTTGCATACTTTTCCTCCTGCCCTGTAGGTAGTTTTGAAAAGAGACTTTCTTTGTGGGGGCTCTTTATCAGGTACCTTCATGGTGGTCACTGATCTCCTCATCATTAGAGCCTCTCCTCTTTTAGGGTAGCCATAGCTATTAGGAGCATTGGCACTTTGATAGGTGTTTGCACTTGCCACACTTTGGCAATCAGATTCTTGCACCAAGTTTCTCCTCCTTTCTCCCATGGAGCTTGTAGCCTTCTTCGGACACCTATTGGCCATGCACCCTTCTTGGTTGTAGTTGTAACATCTAGGAGGTCCTCTGCCTTGGGATATTCCTCTAGAGGGTAGTCTTCTGCCCCTAAAGTTACCTCTTGGATTGTAACCTCCTCCTTGGTTGTAACTACTCTCTCCTCTGGTGCCTTCTTGACTAGACTCACCTTGGTATCCAAAACCATTTCCTCTACCTCTAAAAGGACCTCTTCCCCCTCTTTTTTGTTTCCCTTTTCCTCTACTATTTTTTTCCTTCCTTCTCTTTAGCTTCTCCTCCACCTTGAGTGCCAACTGAAAACATTTTTTGGACTGTCTCTTGGGTGTGGAGGTTCAAATCTTCTTGGATCACAAATCTTAGTCCATTGAGATATCTCGCCACTTTTTCATCCTCATTCTCCTTTACCTTGGTCTTCACACACAACTTCATGAACTCCTCTATGTAGGAACTCACATCCACCTCCTTCTACTTCAAGTTTTGTCTCCTCTTATGCAATTGGACATTATAGTCCATTGGAACATAGGCTTTCTTCACCAAATCCATCATCTTCTTCCAAGTAGCAAATTTTCTCTTCCCTTCTTTCACCCTCTCATCTTGGATGAAATTCCACCAAGTTAGTGCAGCCCCTTTCATCTTGGCTTGGGCCATTTTCACCCTTTGGTACTTTGATATGTCTTCACTCTCAAAGAAATTATCTAGGGAGTCTATCCACTCCATCACTATATCAGGTTCCATCTTGCCTGCAAACACTAGTAGATCCAACTTCACATCCATTTTTCTTCTTTCCATGGAATTGAGGACACTCATTATGGGTATCTAGTCTGCAGGAACCTCTAGTTCTTCCTACCTAGGGATATCCTCTTCATCCCTTTCTTCATATCCTCCAGAGTCTCTCTCTCCCCTCTCCACTTTGCCCTTCAACTAGTCCATTTCATTTCTTAAGGCCTGATTCTCAGCCCTGAATTCTCTACTCTTTAGCATCTACTTCTTCACCAAGATAGCCAACTTAGCATTGGTCATCCTTGATGGGAGATCTTGGGATCCCTCTTCCTCTAACATCTTGTCTTCTTCTCCGGTCCAAAGTAAACTCCTAAGCTTTGATACCACTTGATGCAGAGCTGGTCACACACCTAAGGACAAGTCCAAAAGGTTTGGGTTTGACCCTTCAAATGACAATAAGGATCCTACAAGGCCGGACTCCACATCTTAAGGTTTGAACTACAGACACTCCCCTAGTCTAGCACCTACTCAAAATGAGTAAAAGGTCTCAACACTTTCAATAGACCTCTCCATTACTCTTTCTCTTAAGGGCCTTAGAATTGGTTAGTACATGACTCCTAAGGACTATTCAAAACCTTGGTTTTAGGTTTTGTCTTCAATGCCTTATACTTCCTTTGTAAACCTACCTCCTTGGCTAGTAGCCCTATTTGGCGGGTATTTTTCCCTTAGTTTCCAAAATATTGCACACACCCTAACAAAATATTTATCATTCCAGATACCCTTTTAGGAGTTACTTTCATCCCCAAAATGGTTTGCCAATATCTTCACTCTAAGGGTCTGGACCCCTTAGAAGCCTAGAGACCTAATTAGGGCGATTAGGCCTAATTTACAAAGCAACACCCATTTCTTGGTCCTCAATCAAAAAATTAACTTCATGAGAATGTGGGGGATGGAAAATAACCTCAGATTCTATGGTTGCACACTAGGAATCCACCATTACAAGATTTTAGGGTGACTATCCTAAATTTGTCTAAGGTAGTCACATAGAGATGCCTACCTAGTTTTGCATCATACACTCCACAACTGAGCCTTCCCTGCAAAAAACCATGAAAAACTTAAAGTAAATTGGCCAACCCTACACTCCACCAAAGGAAAGAACTTCTAGAGGAAGGAGGTGCAAGATATGGCCATTTTTAGGTAAAACCCTAGCCAAACCCTTGTTTTCCAAGTTGCAGTCAGCAAATTGAAGGGTTCTCACTACTACCAAAAGATAAAGATCTCAAACCACCACCAAAAAATAGGTTATTCAACCCTCTATCTTCTCCATGAGGAATTTTGTCAAATTCAATCCATACAAGGACGTACAACCTCTACAAACTCAAAATCTCTGGAAAAAACTAATTTTCAGTGTTTTATTGTCTTCAAATTTCAAACCATAGTAATTCTAACCTTGGGAATTGTGTCCACAAGGATTATATCCTTCTCCAATGGTTGCCAACCAAATTTTGAAGAGGTTGGGGCGATTGAGAGGCTTACAAAAACCAAAAGTAGAAAAGTTGCACTTTTTGACAAAGTTGTCAATTCACACCAATTTGGGATCCACACAACTTGGATCAACCAAACATCACCTACACACCCTAAAATCCCATCAAACATCAATCAAACATCAATCTACCCCTTATACACCAAATTGTCCAAATTGGCTTATCAAGTTGCCTAATTTGTGACAATGGTTTACATGGTGGGGTACTTATTGAATACATGAAAAGTTCACAAACACAAGACATTAACAATGATCCTAAGATCCTAATCTTCATCACCAGATCCATGATTGGCTTGTTGAGGAGGTGCTCCTAAACCATAGAGGTTCTATTTCTTTTTATGGTAATTATAATATTGATGATGTCTTCTATGTTGAAAGTTTGAAGCATAATCTTTTGAGTGTTGGACAGATGGTTGATAAGGGATGTGATTTGCAATTCAAGAATGGTAAATGTAAGATCCTAAATTATTCCGCTAGCATAGAGATTACATCTGGAACTAGGATTGTGTTGGCAATTAACACTCAATTGGTTGGTTTCACTATGTTGTCATTGATGGCAATATGGTATTATGTTCTGGCTACATATTTTCAATTAGTTGTATACCGACAGGGACTTCACAGGTACTACACCGGCACCAACACCGACAGGATAGAAGGATTTCTTTGGTCACTGGTAATGCAGGCCAACATGGTTTAGTAAAGGTTATCGGTATTGAAGGCCGACATATCTTGGATTCGGCATCAACAATTGATTTTAATGTTTATGCATTTATGTTATCTTGCTGACATGTAATTTGATATTGTATATATCTTTGTAATCCAACATAAGGCATGTAAATTTGTATAGGGTATATAGGACAGTTTGATAGATCATTTTGATATACATATACAAGAGACATATGATAGGAGATTATGGATATATAAATGTAATATGATGTGAAATATATCAAAGAGATCATGTATGTGAGGGAATTCATGTAAGGGTTATTCCAGTAAAGGGTTAAGGGTTTCAGACCAGAATAGACAAAGCTTAAACTAGAACTATATTCTGGCATAAAAGATGTTATCTTAGGAGCTCACACTTCCCTGGATTGTAGTCTGGATTTTTATATAGTCTATGAGGCTCCTTTTGTGATTGAGCAGTGTGCTCTAGGCTATAAGCCTTCCTGCAAGTGCATGCCCCTCATATTTTGTAATGTCTCTTCATATAGCTAGTGGATTGGTATTATGGATGACAAATCCCACCGTTTTTTTTTCTCTTTGAGGTTTTCCACATATAAATCTATGTGTTATGGTTCTCATTTATGTGATTGTCTTATTGGTTGCTTTACTTCTTTCAATTCTGTATGTATCGGTATACCGGTTGGTGTATGTATGTTTTAATAGGGCTAAAACTTATCATTCTGGTATAACACTAATTCACCCCCCCCCCCCCCCCCTCTCAGTGTTATTGGTTTCCAATAATTGGTATCAGAGCCTTGTGCCTTAGAGGAAGTTTAACAGCATGAGGAAGATCCTGAAATTGGAATCCATGGATATGGCTTTGGAGAAGCAACTTGAGATGGCACTTGAATATTATGTTGTTGAAAGGTTGAAGAAATGAAATCTACAAGATGAATTGAATTCTACTAAGGAATTTATTCTTGTCCTACAAGAGAGGCTATCATCTGTTCAATCTAGGAGGAAGGAACTCTTGCAAAGTTAGGATGATGAAGAGAAAGATGCACTTAAGGAACAATGTCAGAAATTAAGTCAGGAGAACATGGTTATGAATAATTAAATGCAAGTTATAACTATGAGGATGTCTAAGGAGATTGAGGACAGAAAGAAGAAGGAAGAAAATCTTATTGTATCCCTGAAGAACAAATTTGAAGAATGTGGTAGGCTGGTTCATGAAAATGATATGTTGAGAACTGATTTGGTACAATCCCAAAGTAATGAACAAGAGCTTGAGAGACAAACCATAATTCTATGAGAATATTTAACTACTGCAAGTAAGTACAAAGAAAAATTCAAGATTAGCTCAGCACAACTAGATAAGTTATTGAAAAGACAAAGGTAGATTGGAGATTCCAGTGGACTTGGATTTGAGCAAGGATAGAGTTTTGGTACTGCTAATGAAGATCAAAACCATAAGGCACTGGTAAGGAAATTTAATGCTTATAAATTCAATGGTAGATGTTTTTTTTGCAATAGATTTGGTCACATGGCTAGGCAATGTAGAAACAAAGCAAATCAGAACCCTGATTCTACTCCCGGTAAATGTTCTAAATGCAATAAGTTTGGTCATAAGACAAAAGATTGCAAAATGAATGTCAAATGTTGTGCATGTGGAAAATTTGGACATATGGCTAATCAGTGCAGGTCAAGAAATTTCACCAGTTTTAGCAAAGCAATTCAAAGGAACAATGTTACATGTTATGCATGTAATGAGGTTGGACATATTGCTAAGTTTTGTAGAAGCATAAATCCACTAGTTGGTAATGGAGGATCAAAAAAGAAAGGAAAAGAGAAGGTTAGTGAAATCCAGAAAGATCATACTCAGAGATGGGTTAGAAAGACTAAAGAACAATCATCAGATGGGAATGTCCCAGTTACTTATCTGGTAGAAGAGGCTTCTCCTACACCAGCAGGTAGCTCATCCAATAACTAAGGCAGATGCCTTAGGGGTAAGAAAAATTCATGAAGATGTTGCATATGCCCCGGGAAGAGGTTCTGGAAGATGTTCCAAATATTGAAGATGATTATCCAGCATGGACATTTTCTGAGCGAGATCCAGTATCTTTCACCAGTAGTCATTTATGTCAATGGTAGATTAGGGTTTTTCTTGAAGGTTAAAATGTCAAATACACTTCATAGTTGATCACCTTGTATTCAAAGTGATTTCAGAGCAATTCAGAGCAACTAACAACAATCAAAGGCAATTCAAAGCAATCATATTTCTTCTTAAGCAATCTCACCAGCATCTAGAAGAATTTGTTGGAGGTTTTCACTGAGAGTGATCAAAAGGTATTTATCTTTAAACATGGAAGTGAGATCATCATCTATTCCTATTTTTGTTGCAAACCCAACTGTAGTAGAGGTCAAGGACCACCCCAAGATAATTTTCAAGCGGTATCGACATGTGGCTACCCTGGAAGATTTGGTTAGAGCATTTTCTTGCATTCTAGAGGGAATTGTCTATGTAGAGGATGTTAGGGAATATATTCACTATCACATCGAGGACTTGGGAACTTTAGAAATTAAGGGCATGTATATGAGTGAGCTAATGGGAGAATCTGGAAAGATCAAATTGGCATACAAACATATTGAAGACCTAGGGTTTACAGACATTCTGGATATTCCAGAATTTGAGGATGAGATATTCAGATATATTTTGAGTAGAGTACATGGGGAGTTTATATGGCTGAACAGACCTTACAAAATCACCAAGGAAGCCATTTGGGCAATCACTAGTTTTCCATCGGTTGGGCAACATCCAAACAAGAAGATCTCAAATGATTTCATGAGAAAGATCACCACCGTGACATCTACCAAAAGATCCATGAAATTGAGCACTATCACCAACACAGACATCAAATTTGGTAGCATGATCATCAGGTATAAGATAACTCAATCAAACTAACTGAATTTTGTTTCCAGTTCATACATTTTGGCTGCATACAAAATGATGAGAGAGAATGTAAAATTAGATCTATGCGATTGGATGCTAGATGAGTTGTTAATAAATCCAGGGAAGATTAAGAGTGAAAAGAAGGGTACGTTCTAGTATGGCAACTTTATAGTTTGCCTGATGTTATATTTCATGAATGATACACCTAGTTTTGGTTAAAGGCAATGGGATTTTGACATTCCAATAGGAAGACAATTTAAATAGTCAATTGTTTCTTTAGGAAGCCAGAGAGATGATATGGTATGGGGACATTTCAAAGCATTTCATAAATCTATGAGGTCTAGGGTAAGGGTACCTGAGCATAGTATAGAAAAATATTCAACTGACATATGCTTCATGGAAAAGAAGGATGAGAGACTCATGGAAGTAGTTAAGCCCCAAAATATTTGGATTGAAGAAATGTGCTATGAGGTGGATGCACAAATTCTTGATGCCTATGCAAAAATGTTGATTGATGCACCAATAGATGAGGTAGAGAAGTAGTGTGGAACTGCACAACAGAAAACTCAAGAGGTTGAAACAGAGTTCAACCGGAAGAAAAGAGAGAAGTAGGAAGGAAAAGAAAGAAAATTTGTGGAGAAGGTCTCAAAGGACATCAAAGAATTAATTGATGTTGTCCCAGAGAAAGGTAGAAAGAGGAAGGATTTTGAAGTTCATATTGAGCCTGTTACTGTAGAATCAGAATCTGAGGATGACACACCATTAATATTTAAGAGGGTTGTTAAGAAGAAACTAGAGAAAACAGAGGCAGAAGCTAAGAAGCAACCGATCAGGAAGGTTACAATCAAAATACTAGCATAAAAGCAAGCACCAAAGATAACACCTTCAGCTGCATTGGTACTGCAAAGAGGAAGAAGAAGAGCGACATCGACTTAGCAATTGAATTTGGTAATGTGACTATCATACCACCTAAAACTTGTGCAGAATTACAAGATGAAATCACTAAAGATGGCATGTTGAATAATGTTCAATTTTATTATGAACACTTAGAGGATGATGAATAAAGAGAGGTAGAGGAAGAACTCTTATTATACTTGGATATTTATAAGAAAGCTTTAATAGAAATAGAAAATCAAATATCAGTTGAATTACATATAATATGTTAGATGCTAGAAGATAAACATATTGAAATTCAAGAGATATTATCTATCTGTGTTACTATTGCTCTAGATGAAATGGAAAAGATACTTGAGGTGGTAGATAGAAAAATTTTCAATAGAAAACATAGGATACATAGTATGATGCTAGGAAGAGTAAATGAAATAATAAAGGAGACTCAAAAAGCATGGGTTAAATTTCTTGGAGAAAGCAAAGGATTCTTTACTTCACCGAAAACCATGACAGACACTGTAGATACCCCAATTGAAGGAAAAGGAAAGGGGATTATGGGTACTTCACCCTTAGTTTTGAAAAATATTAGGATAGTGGAAATTGAGCCCCCGGTAAATGCAAATGTACAGACAAACATTGAGATATCGATTAATATAGAGAGTGAACAATCTAATATTATACATGATACTAATATTGAGGATAATTTTCCTCCAAATACAAATGTATAGGTTGAGGTTATAGTTCCTATAGAGGAACCAACAGTTACACAGCTTGCACCAAGTGGTGAAGCCATCAGTGCAAGTGAGGAAGTTATAAGGATAAATCTTTAGAGGAGAAGGTAAGGGAATCTGATAGGGAACCGATTGTTGGTCCATCATTATTGTCAATTGACATGTCATAGGTAGAAAAGAAAAACATCACAGAGATGAGTCCTACTGAACTGATGAAGATGGCAACACAAAAACTAATGAAGGAAAGATCCATAGATAAAGAGATTATTGATCAATCAATCACTGTTTTACACAGACTAGTCCGAGAGTGTAAGATTGAAAATGAAGCAAGCCCATCTAACAAAATTAAGATAATCACTGAGTATATTTCAAAGGAATTTCAACCCTTACAACAAATCTCAAACTGGAAAGCAATAGAAAGGTTTACTCAGGCTAAGAGGGCTGCATTTGATCAGGTAGTTGGAACTAAGAAGAAAAAGATTGATGAGAAGCTGATACTAATAGAAAATTCTTTGAAGAAATGTACAAATATATATAGGGTATGTTGTAATATTGAAATACTTATAGCTAATGTGGATAAAAAGATAAAACAAATTCAGGAGAAAATTGCAAGTATAGCTAATTCTTTTAACAGACTGATTTCATTGACTACATCAATTGATGGTCAAATTTTGATTTTGGAGAACCTTCTCTTGAGAAGGAAAGAGACAAAATAATAAGAAGATCCAAAAGTCAGAGGATTGGTGAGTCCTTGGTTGGATTCACTCAGTGTACACAAGAAAGAATGCATGGATATGGTGGGAAAGCCCACACTGGTAGAGGTAAATGAGAATGTCTTTTGCACATTTATTGAGTGGACTTGTATCTATTTTTGACACATTCAAAACCAGTTGGGATGCTTATCTTGAGCTACTAGAGAAGTCTTATTTGAAAATTTTGAAATTTGTCAAGCTCCAGTAAGACATTTTTGGGGATATTCATTATACGGTTCTTATTCTATAACATTCTGTTTAGAAATTTTTGATGGCATTGATGTCAAAGGGGGAGTAGTATAGATGTAAAAAAGAATAAAAGGAGTTGTATACATTAGGGGGAGTTATGGAGTTATGAAGATATGGAGTACTTTTCCATATTCAGCTTAGGGGGAGCAGGGTAGGATGAAACCGATTGATGAATCCTTGACCGTTTTTCACATGAGTGTTGCCATCAATGCCAAAGGGGGAGATTGTTGGCAATTGACACTCAATTGGTTGGTTTCAGTATGTTGTCATTGATGGAAACATTGTATTGTGTTCCAGCTTCATGTTTTGGATTAGTTGTGTATCGATAGGCACTTCACAGATACTACGCCGGCACCAGCACTGGCAGGACAGAAGGATTTCTTTGGTCACTGGCAATGGAGGCTGACATGGTTTAGTAAAGGTTATTGGTATTGAAGGCTGATATATCTTGGATCTAGCATGAATAATTGATTTTAATGTTTATGCATCTATGTTATCTAGCCAACATGTAATTTGATATTGTATATATCTTTGTAAGCCAACATAAGGCATGCAAATTTATATAGGGTATATAGGACAATTTGATATATGCTAGGAGATTATGGATATGTGAATGTAATATGATGCAAAATATATTAGAGAGATCATGTATGTGAGGAAATTCATGTAAGGGTTATTTTGGTAAAGGGTTTATGGTTTCAGACCAGAACAGACTGAGCTTAAACCAGAACTATATTCTAGCATAAAAGATGTTATCTTAGCAGTTTACACTTCTCCGAATTGTAGTCTAGAATTTTATGTAGTCAGTGAGGCTCCTTTTGTGATTGAGCAGTGTGCTCTAGGCTATAAGTCTTCTTGCAAGTGTAGGCCCCTCATATTTTATAATATCTCTTTAAATTGCCAGTGGACTGATATTGTGGGTCACAAATCCCACAATGGTTTTTCCTCTTTGAGGTTTTCCACATATAAATCTGTGTGTTATGGTTCTTTTTTATGTGATTGGATTATCGGTTGCTTTACTTATTTCAATTCTATGTACCGGTATACTGGTTGGTGTATGCATGTTTTAATAAGGCTAAAACTTATCATTCTAGTATAACATCGATTCAACCCCCCTCTTAGTGTTATTGGTTTCCAACAAATTGAAGGTAATATTTTTCATTTGAATGCTAGTGAGAAAAGTTGCTTGATTGCTTAGCTTGATGAAACTTGGTTGTTCCATAGAATAATGTGTCATGTTAACTTTTATTCTATGGTTAATATCAGTTCTATTCAAGCTATTAGAGATCTACCTAAGATTGTTAAGCTTGCCAATCTGGTATGTAAGGAATGTCAATTGGGTAGACAAACAAGAATTTATTTCAAGAGAAAGCAGTATACATCTGATGGATTGCTAGATCTTGTGCATACTGACATGTGTAGACCTACAAATGTTAGAAGTGTGCAGGGAGATAGATATTATATGTTACTAATTGATAATTATTCCAAGATGATGTGGGTTGTCCTTTTGAGGGAAAAATATAAAGCATTAGACAAGTTCAAGATATTCAAAGCAAAGGTTGAGATTGAGTCAAAATTGAAGGTGAAATGTCTTAGATCCGACAAAGGTGTATAATTTTGTTCTGGTGAGTTTAATTTATTCTATGAGAAGCATGGGATTAGAAGACAATCATATGCTCTTAGAACCCTCAATAGAATGGAGTTGTTGAAAGAAAGAACAAGACTGTTTTGGATACTACAAGGACTATGCTAATTGAAGGAAAAATTCCAAAGATCTATTGGAGAGAAGCTATTAGCACTATTGTTTACACATTCAACCGAGTTCATATTAAAGGTGATACCGATAGGACTCCTTATGAGTTATGGTTTGGTCATGTTCCTACCATGAGATATTTCAGAGTATTTGATAGCAAGTATTATATCAAGAGAGATGAGGAAATAGGAAAGTTTGATGTAAGAAGTGATGAAGGAATTTTTTTGGGTTATTTTACAAAGAGCGAATCCAACCTATGCTATAATAAGAGACTAAGAAAAATAGTGGAAATTGAAAATGTGAAGGTTGATGAGGATTATTTAAAAGAGATCAGAGCTTGCGGATATGATGATGGTCAACAATTTCTTTTGAATGTCATTCAGACCGAAGAATTGAAGCATAATAATCCGATAGAAACTGATAATCTAGATGTTACTGCTATCGATAGAGAGGTGCAAGAACCTGAAAACCAGAACAATAAAAAGAATCTAAGGTACGTAAGATTGAATCATTCAAAAAATCATATTATTGGAGATAAAAATAAAGGAGTGATGACTAGAAGAAGGCTAGCTGCTGAAGAAGTATGTTTGATTTCTAAAATTGAACCTAAAGACGTTGTTGAGGCTTGTAAAGATGAAAATTGGATGACAGCAATGGAAGAAGAATTAGATCAGATTGAGAAGAATAACACATGGGAGCTTGTACCTAGACCTAAAGATAAGAATGTGATTGGTACTAAATGGGCATTCATGAATAATTTGAATGAAGCCAGTGAAGTTGTCAGAAATAAAGCAAGACTAGTATGCAAAAGATATTCACAAAAATAAGGAATTGATTACGAGGAGACTTTTTCTCTGGTAGCCAGACTTGAAGTTGTTGGATTGTTGCTCACACATGCTTCTTATAAAGATTTCAAGGTATATCAGATGCATGTCAAATCTACCTTTTTGAATGGTGTTCTTGAGGAAGAAGTATACATTGAGTAGCCTGATGGATTTTCATTATCAAATGATGGAGATATGGTATGTAAACTAAAGAAAGCTCTTTATGGATTGAAACAAGCCCCTAGAGCCTAGTATGCTAAATTGGATAAGTATTTTTTGAAATTGGGATTTAATAAAGGTACTACTGACAGTAATTTGTACTTTAAGATTGAAAATGATAACATCTTGATTGTTGAAGTCTTTGTTGATGATATTATCTTTGTAGGTGATGATAACTTACGCATGAAGTTTGTCATTGGTATGTAGAAACAATTTGAGATGTCTATGATAGGTGAGATAAAAAAATTATTAGGTTTGCAAATTTCATAGATTGGAAAATGTATTTTTACATCTCAAACTAAATATGTGAAGGAATTGTTGAAGAAGTTTGGGTTAGATGACTCCAAACTAGTTGGAACTCCTATGGTGACTGGCTGCAAATTATCTAATAATGATGAATCTCTGAAAACTAATCAAAGCTTGTACAAGTCTATGGTTGGTGAATTGCTATATCTTACTCAGACTAGGCTGAACATTATGCATGAATTGTGCATAACTGTTAAATATCAAGTTGATCCGAAAGAGACTCATGTTACTGATGTGAATTGAATATACAGATACTTGAAGGGATCTATGGATTATGATTTGTGGTGTGCTTACGCTGATGCTGATTGGGATGGTGATGTTGATGATGAGAAGAGTACCTTCGATGGTGCTTTCTTTTTGGGTAAGAAATTGGTTTCATGGGCTAGTAAGAAACAAGATCTAGTATCCTTATTTACAGCTGAAGCTAAGTACATTGTTGTTGCTGGTAGTTGCATTCACGTAGTTTGGATGAAGCAAATTTTGAAAGATATCAAAGTTATTTATGATGAGCCTATTGTCATATATTGTGATAATTCCAATGCTATTAACATGTCAAATAATTTGGTGCAACATTCAAAAACTAAACATGTGTCAATCAAATATCATTTCTTGATAGAAAAAGTCAGTGAAGAGGAAGTGAAGCTGGAATATGTATATACAAAGGAATAGATTACTGATATTTACACTAAGCCTTTGCCCACAGATACATTTGTCTATTTGAGAGATAAGTTAGGGGTATCCACCCCTCCTAATGAGAACTAGATGCATTGTGTTGTATCAATCCGATGGACTTAATAAGTTTTATCTCTTTATCTAGATTTATGAGTTGGTTTTGCTCCTCTAGTGGAGTGGTATGGGTATGTGTTTTAAGGGGGAAAGATTCATGAAGATGTGTTTTGGGGAGAGAAGCATAATCTATATTTTGTCTTTGGCATTATTGTCAAAGGGGGAGAGAAGCATGTGAAAAATGGTTTTATCTTCCTGATCTTAGGGGGAGTTTGTTGGAGTTATTTTCTTTCTTTGCATTGATTGTTTTTCACATTCATATGTTGCCATCAATGTCAAAGGGGGAGATTGCTGGACATTGTTGCTTCTAGAGTATGTTGTTGTCATTGATATCAACATATTCCTACTTTAGTGGTTGCAGATTGGTTCATTGTGATCTTGGTTTTGTGTATGGAGTATTTATAGTATCACTGTATTCTTTTGTATTGGTTTTGGTCATCTTGGAAGCTTAAATTGATCATATCAGATGATCCTATTTTACAGTTTCTTTTTTTGATTAGTACTTTGAAGAGTTCAGTATCTCCTCCAGTATATTCTAGTGTGATCAGATCTTGAGATGAGATTTTGGGATATTGTTTGGGATGGTCTTGTGTATGTTCATTTCAAATGGTTCATGATTTGGTTCTCCACAAGTTATAATTTCTTCATGATAGTTGTTGTTGTTTGAGTGCTCTTGAGTTTCAGATGTTGATCGATGAAAATTTGATAAGTGGTGTTGGTGCAGTTGTTGCTGATGATTCTAATGTGTTTTTTGGTGTTTTCTATTGTGTCCTATTTGTCTTGATGATCTGAATTGATTGTTGTGCAAGTTCTTGGTGATTTTGTTGAACCAGTGATGTTCTTCATGTTATGCAGTTTTCCTGGTGATGTAGCGTGTTCTGGTGGTGTTGCATGTTTAGATATTTGATTTAGGACCATGTTATATCATATAAATCATTATATTCATCCAGTGGTTGATCTTTGTATCATGTGATGTAATTTTGTAATTGTAAAGTGAAGATGTCCATATTCTCTTAGGTTTAAGCTTTTGGGATAGGAATAGGACATCTTCACAAGGTTTGGTTGATTGAGTTTCCTGAGGAAAAAATTAATGATTTATAAAATTTCTAGGGTTAGATAAAGGTTGGAAACCACTATGATTTATGGCTTTGACTTATCCTTCAAATGGGAACTTCAAGCACTTGTGGAATATGGAAGGGATTACCTGTTGGTATATGCACACTCCAATGAGACATTGTATGTGATTGAAGGTTTTGTCATTGATGGCAACCTTACAATCCTATGGTACTAGCAAGGCATTACACCGGCAAGACATTACACCGGCAAGATAGTTCACTTGCATCAATAGATCACACTCTACACCGACACAGAGAAAGGAAGCATACCGACACAGAGGCTGACAAGGATTTTTGTTTATTATTGTAACAACCTTGTAAGACAACTTGGAAAGTTGTAAAATGACTCTTACATATAAAAGAGAGGTATGTAAGCGAAAAAGGAAGATATTAGGCAGACCTATTATGCGAAATATAGGCTAAAGGTTTTATGTAAAGAACAGAGCAGAAACCGATACTGGATCAGGCATTATAGATGCCATTGTAAAGCAATACAAGATATTGGAATTGTATAATCCACATTGTAAGTCAGTGAGACTTCCCATTGAGCAGTGAGCTATAGGCAGTTGGCCTTCCTGCATGTGCAGGCCCCCTTTTGTAAGTAATATTCTCTTATTGGCCAGTAAGTGGATATTGTGGGTCACAAATCCCATCGAGGTTTTTCCACACCGGGTTTCCTCATTAAATCCGTGTGTCATGTTGTGCTTTTCATGTGGATGTTTTTAATTCTATTTATTTCATTATTTCTTGCATACCGATATACTATTATAATATGTTTTGCATGTTTTAAGTTGAGAAATTCTAATTACCGGTTAGATATTGATTCACCCCCCCCTCTCAGTATCTGTGAGTTTCCTAACACTACCTTCATGGATGTGAGCCGAGGACCCAACTTCACACAAAATTGGTTTGATATAGGAATAATTGTGAAAAGAACATTTAAACATTTAGATCCAACTTCAATGGGAATAGTGATGGAACCAATGAGGTAAGTGAAACCATTGTGCAACTTAATCAAGACTTTATACTTATCTGTGTATTTATATAATCTATATGTGTAAACATATTATTCTATAACCACATTCACCATACATGCTAGATCAGCAAACTCCCCACATATGAGTTTCTCATTAGTTATAGTGGTAATGTATAGTGGTCCATCTTAGGATATCATTTGAGGTAAAAGTGATATTAGGTTCACTTTTAGGCTTAGCTTTCTCTTATCTATCATATTCACAAATTTTTTTGTTTAGATAGATTGCTCATTAAGGAAATCACTTGAGGTAAAAGTAATATTAGGTTCATATTTAGGCTTATATTTCTCTTGTTCTATCATATTCACAAAATTTTAAGTTTAGTTGGATTGGAAATTAAGGGATACACAAATACAAATATTGGTTTCAATAGCATTTATGTAATGGGAAGGTAATGTTGGGAAAATGGTGTCTCAACCTTGCATTTACATGAGGTTACTATTTATAAAAATTTTTAATTTGAGCATAAAATGGTGTGAAATTTTCCCCAAAGCTTTGTATTGGATAGATAAGTATACCAGTAAATTTTTGTCATAATATCAAAGATAGTTTTGAAGATATTAAAGTTTCTATTTTGGAAGGTGCGATGAAAGGTATAAATTTAACTTTGAGTAATTTAGGCCCTCTGAAATGCCTTGGAAAGTGGGAATAACTTGTGTAGTGGATTATGAGATGATAGAGAACTTCATGATCTTTTAGGTGCTTCAAACAGTTCATCAATCGAACATCCAGTTCACAAGTTATGGCCTTTAGAAGTTTTGATTCCTAAAATAGGAAATATAAAATATACATCAAACACATAAATGAGCTATAAAAGGGAACACGTGTTGATGTGTTTTTTGACACACCATAGGGCATCTATATTGGAGATAAGGTTGGCTCTACTTTATTGGGCAGTTTTAGCCCATGGTTTTGTAATATCACTTGTTGGTTTCTTGTATCGTATCTCCTATATATGAGGTGTGTGAGATAGAGGTTGGGTGTGAGAGTCTGATAGCTATTGAGTTACCTTTGAATCTCTAATTAGTGGTACTCCTATGAAGAGCTTTCTCTGCAAGTATATTATAATCTGTTATTGATTTTTGAATAATATATTGGGTGGCTTTTGGAGTATGGGGTTTTTCTCTCTAAAGGGTTCTCCCAACGTAAATCATTGAGTTGTGGTATGCATGTTTTTATGTCTATTTCTATTAATTTTTTGTAACTGTTGTAATGATCTGTTAAAGTTTTTGTATTATCCTCCTCTCAAGGTTAGTGTAGGAATTTATTTTGCTACTTAACTTCCTTACGGGTAAAGGATTAGTAAATATTTGTATGGTTTGATTAGGTGGTATTATAGATTTATTCACTTTATCATTCAGGCCATCGACACAATAATATAAGATTTAATGAGGTCTTGAAATTCATTTTTAGTTATAGAGGACTCATACTATATTCTAGTATTACTAGTTCCTTTTAGAGGTGGTTTTGTTTCCAATGACAAGAAATATAACTTTCTTTCACAAGTAGATGAAATTGTACCTAACCAAATGTAGGTTTAGTTGAATTCATATTCCTAGAATAAGAAAAAATATTATTTATTTCCCCTTCCTCCTCTAATTTGTTCCTTTATTTTTTTCCCTACTTCACAAAATGCCTTAAGTTTACTTAAAATACCCCACATCCTCATCCACCTACTATGCAGGATAAACTATCCCTTCCAATATTTATAGCTGAGAACTAATAGATTTTTTCCTCAACATTTGATTGAAAATTTATGATAAATGTCATATTTTCTTGGTTATTGACCCCTTCCATAAAAAAAATTATTGCCTTTCTTTTTCTTTTAAATATGCTTAATTGTTATAAATAAAGAAAAATGAATTAGACGATATAAGGTACCTACATACCTCTTAGAGGCTCTTCTTTTAACAAAATAATAATAATAATTCCTTTTAAATTTGGCTCCCAATTTCAACCTTTATTCTATATATATCTTTAAGTATTTAAAATATTCTTTAATCCCAACCATACATATATGCATATGTAGCGTTTTATTTATTATGTATTTATTTTAAGTAATACTATTGAAATATTGTGGTTTGGATCCTTGTATAGGGATGTAAACTAAGATCTCAAATTCTCATACAAATAATTTGGTAACAATGAATAAGGTTCAACTTTTGTCCAAATCCAACTTCACAAATAAGAATAATATTTAAATTCATTTTAAGGATCACTGCCTAAGGAAGCACACCACTTCCTAAAGGACATGTTGAAAAGGTTCACTACCTCTAAGAAAGATACAAAGGTCTGCTAAAGAGATTCACTATCTTAGATCAGGATACATGAAAATTTAAATTACAATGAATAAGCCTTCAACTCACAGACTCTATCAATCTCCTAAGAATATAAATGCACTTGGCTAAGTAATTCAACTCTAAAAATTCCACCACAAAGTTTTTACTACACCACACTTTGTGTCTCATAATCCATCACTTTTCAAATGATGTGATCTTCTAAATCTATCCTCTGTAAGCAAAGAAAATATCAAATTAGGTCCATTAAAATAGGAGATAAACAATTACCCCAATAAGTCTACCTCAAAACATATTTACGGTGAAAGAGGTCGAAGCCAGGAGATAGAGTGGGTCTAAATCAACATATCACATATTTCTAAGTAGTCCCAAACATCAAGCATACTAGTGCACATCTTCCCAAGTCAATAACAAGATAGTGTGTAGATGAAACATGTATCACTTTACCAATTAGTCCAAAAACATAATTTACACATTAATTTGCATAGTGTGCCTCACATTTTTTGAGCCTAAAAGGTGTAGGTAATTGCAAATTTCTCCTTGGTAAAGGAAAGGTATATATTCATTCTCAATATCTGGTGAACATTATTGTTGTTCCATAATATTTATTTGAGCATCTTTAGTTCTTTATCAATAAATAATATTCATTTAAAGGAAGTTTAGATTTATTGTGAGAATGTAGTGTCTTTTAATGAGGTATTAGAAGGCCTCTAAATATGTTATAAGTCATCTTTGACTAGGTCTCTAGTGGCTTCCTATCTCTTGTAGTAATTTATTCCAAGTGATCAACATAGTTAATGTTTCAAATCTAAGAGAGTTGAAATTATATATATATCAAGTCTTACAATTTATGATTATAGGAAGATACATTGCATGTGGTCCAAGTCACATACGTGATTCAACTAAACAAGGTTGTATAAAAGTTTGATTGCAAGGAGAGGAAAGGATCCAGAAATTAAGTTTTATTTGGTGAATTTTTTGTTTTTTGGCATCTATGTATTTTCTCATTTTAGAAGTAGCTCTATAGTTTAAACAATCTATGTGAATGAATTAAAAGAATTTAACATTGTTGGGAATGTTAAATATTTTCATGACTTTGGTATATAAGGGATTTGATAAGAGCAAAATGGTCATAGGTTCAAAATCACAAGGTGAGCCCTTACAAATTATTTTTTCTCTATAAAATCAAATTTGAGAAATGATTTAGAGTGATAGGATGTTATTTTAAAGAGACATAAGGAAATAAGGTGCAATTTTTAGTTTTTTTTAATATATTAAAATATTTTTTTTATTGTGCTATCTAATACTAGGACCTTTAAGGTCATCTTTGCTATGTCTGAAGAGGCCTCTAAAGAATCACCTAATACACCAAATGGATAAAGTATAATAGGCTAGAACTAGAGGCTAGCAACACTATAGGTTAGAGATTTTTCCATCATTTTGAGATGGTGATTTGCATGAGAATTATTTTATCTTTCTTTTTTATTTCCTTATTTATCATGGTGAATTTGAAGAATGCATATATTGTAAATTTTTCTTATTGAATATAGGTAAGGATTTGGAAAACTTCATATGGGTTATCATCTAGTGACTTCAAAAGACTATGATTGAGAATTATACCCTTCCAAAGGTAAAGAGAGAACTTGATGGATCTTTACGAGTATACATCACTATATATTATTGTCAAATAATTTATGAAATTATGAATTAGGATTTTAAGGAAATGGTATTTCAAAACACAGGAATTAAACTCAAAGATACACTATTTGGAGGATCATGAGGGAACTTGATAGAGTTCCCCATAATTTAGAATTTGTTTCTTCAAAGTATGATCTTCTTAGGAAAGTGTATTTTACTTATGTATTAGAAATTTTTGTTTTGTAATCATGTAGTGTTATAAATTCTAAACATTAACAATTTTGCACTAGTTTTGGAACCCATTTTGGTGGATGTGCCTAATTTATGTATGATTGTGCCTAGTTTTTTGACTATTTTTTTAAAACTTATATTATTCCCGTATTCTTAACCTTTTTTGTGGCTCATTTTACTAGGAATAGTGTTCCTAATGCCCCTACCCATGTAAAAGGATTCCAACTTTTAAAGAATGAAAGTTGGCCTTGCATTTAATGAAAATTAACCTTGCTTCATCGACCTTCTGCAAAAGTTTAATTAAAAAGGTTGTTTATTATAAACAAAATTCCCTCTCTCATTTCAAAGGTATATATTATCTAAGAATTTCAATAAAGTGTCCTAACACTATAACAATCAATTCAAATAATTTAAGCATAGGTATGTATTTAAGAATTCAAGTTTGCTACAACAATCATGATCAATTGCAATATATTTCTTCATGTTGAAAGAATACTCTAATATGTTGTAGGAATTCATCATATCAAATCTTGTGTTAAATTCCATGAAAGGGTTTCATACTTAAGATTTTTGTATATTGATGAGAAGTTTGCTGGAATGATGTGTTGTCATTGATGTCAACATATTCTTTTGTGTATTCCAGTGTTGCAGTTAGATTGGATGAGTTGGTTTGGCTAGTGTGTTGGAGTTGAGATGTTGTGGCTTAATGGGTTTAGAGATACTTATCTCTGGTTGATTCAGTAGAATTTTTAGTGTTTCACATGATAATTTGCTTGAGTTGTATGATCTAGTAGTATGGATTGTTCTTCTGTTGTTCGTGTTATTTGATATTCTGGTTTGTGCTCTGCATTGCTCTAGAATTTCTATATCTTGGTTTGAAGATTTGGCAAAGTGTTTGGGACATTCATCTATGCCATCAATTCAAATGGATCATGATTTAGAAGTCTGCAAGTGAATCTTTCAGTTTGACAATTAGTTGGGTTTGTGTTCTTGAGGTTTGGTATAGTGATGATGAAGATTCTAGTAAGTAGTGATGTTACAGTTATTTCCATGGTGATTCATGTTGCTTGTGCATGTTTCTAGATTGGGTCATATCCGTGTTGATGGTCAGCATTGAATGTTGTGCATATTATTGATCATTTTTTTGATCTATGGTGTTCTTCATGTTATGCGACATTCTTGGTGATTGTAGCATGTTGCGGATGATCGAGGCATAATTCTTGGTGATGTTTCTTGGTTGTAGTATTGATTTGGGTCCAGAATATGTCTTAGCTGATATTGTTTTGGTCTACATGCATTGTTGTAGTGTGTGAGGTTATTATTTTGTAATTTGTGTTAAGGGTTTAGCCTACCTTGAAATATAGGTTGATGATTTGTATAAAAATATGTAATATTCATGTGAGAGATGTATTTGCATGTGTGAACATTGAATTTATCTTTCAGTAGAAGAGGAGAAGTTGGAAAGAGTGTGAAAAAGTGTGAGGAAGTGTGAAGAGAAGAGTTTGAGTATTTGTGCTTAACCAGAACTATAACCAAGCATTGGGGGATGCTATTTTCACAATTCATGTAATCTAGATTGTTGTCTGAAACTTGTAAGGTAGTGAGCCTTCCTCAGGGTTGTAGCCCTTCTTGTATTTGAGAAGTGAGCTCTAGGAAATGTGCCTAAATTCATGTCCATTTCTCATTATAATACTTACATTTACTCCTAACAGGGTATGATCTCATTGTGGGTAGGTTCCTACCATGGTTATTCCCTTAACTAGGTTTTTCACGTCAAAAATCTTGGTGTTATGTGTGTTATAGATGTGGTGATGGTGTATGCTTTCATTGCTAATAATCAAATCTGAATTTAAGTTTGAGTTGTGTAGAGTTTATGAGAAAAATGATTCACCTCCTCCTCTCAATTTGTTGCATTGTTGCCAACAATTGGTAGCAGAGCTAGATCCTCCATAAGAAGCTTGATTGCTTAAGGAGATCTGAGATGACAAACTTTGCTTTTAAGAAGGATAATCTGAGATTTTATGGAATGAAATATACTCTCTAGAAGAACTAGATGGAATGTCATTTAAGATGCATTGGTGAAGGCTACTGGAAGATTACCAAGAATGTATATAATGCTTCTCAGAATGGTCCTACCACTCTAGATGAGATAAAGGAAGTTGAATTCAATATTAGAGATAAGGAAGCATTGTTGAGTGCCTTGTCTAATTCTGAGATTACTAATGTGATGGATTTGTAGACTACTCATGAGATATGGAAGAAGATAGAGACTTTGTATGAAGGTGGTAGCCATGTGAAGGTTGTTAAGTTATAGAGCTTGAAGGGAAAGTATGAGATGCTGAAGATGGGTGAAGATGATAATAATACCTTATTTATGCAGAAAGTGAATTAGCTGGTGTTAAACATAAGATGTGTCAGTGGAGTATTGGAAGAGTCTAAGATTGTTGCTAAGGTACTAAGATCCTTGCCTCCTTCTTACAAGCATAAGGCTACTGCTATTGAAGAGATCCAGACTGTGATAGATGTGACTAGAGATATGTTGATTGGAAAGCTTGCTGCTTTTGAGTTGAGTGAGTTTGGTGAAGTCCCTCATAAATTTGAATCTGCATTTAAAGCTACTGTATTCAAGAAGCAAAAATATGATCTGGGAGAAAGTTCTACAAGAGTATCCAGATATGAGAAGAAGATGAGAGAGCTTGAGAAGATGAAAGAGAGCTTGAAGAGCTTGAAGATCTTGAAGCTGTAATCGCCAGAAGATTGCCTAAAGGTACCAATAAGTATGAAGGAAATTTTCCTCTTAAATTTTTTTCATGCAATAAGATAGGACATTTTGCCTCAAGGTTTCTAAAAAGAGAAGGAATTCCTAAGAAGCCATTGAAGCCATATAAGCTTAAATATCAAAAGTGTTATTTTGCTACTGATGAAGGTGTGACAGATGATGAGTCTGAGAAAGGAAATTTAGGAGATGAAAGGGTGTTCATTGCTATCAAGGAAGATGATTCAGTGATTCTTGATTATACTAGTTGTATTGTTGAAGAGAAATCTTTATCTACTAAAGTTGAAGAGAAATATGAATGGGTTATTGATAGTGGTTTCTCTCATTATATGATAGGTGATAAGAGTAAGTTTGTATGGAAAGGTATGATGGTGGTGTAGTAAGATTTGGATATGACAAAGTTATTTTAATCCATGGTAGAGGATCTATTTCTCTTGATGGTAAGAATAACACTGATGATTTCTTGTATGTTGAAGGTCTAAAGCATAATCTTTTGAGTGTTAGACAGATGGTTGATAAGGGATATGATTTGCAATTCAAGAATGGAAAATGTAAATCTTGAGTAGCTCTAGAACTGAAATTGCATCAGGTACTAAAACTAAAGGTAATATCTTTCACTTGAATGTTGGTGATAAAATTTGTTTGATTGCTCAAATTGATGAAAGTTGGTTATGGAATAGAAGGATGTGTCATGTATGATGATATGATGAATCAATAATGATCTAGTCAACTACTAAGAGGGGGGGTGAATTAGTAGATAGAAAACAAACTAAACTTTCACTAAACTCAAAACCCAACTCATTAATCAATCACTGAAGTAACCTGTTCAAACACTGAACTATAAACTGCAACCACACTATCAAGTTTACTGGTTGACTAGCATAACAAAATAATAGTGAAACAGATTTGAAACTCTCAAACAATTTAACCAAAACATCAAACCAGTTTTCTAACATTAGTAAAAGCACTTTTTAGATCACTTCTGGTCATCTTAACACATCTAAGTGGATTTACCAGTTAAACAAATTAACCATATCAAAACATAACCACATAAACCATTCACCACTTGACACAATGATTTTTCACGTGGAAACCCAAATAGGAAAAACCATGGTGGGGATGAATACCCACAAGTATTTTGAACTCTTCTGAAGTTTTCCCTATTAGGAGCCAAGCCTTGTTAGAAGCTTTTACAAAAAAATCATGTTAGGAATAGATCCGGTTAAGGACCACCCGGTTAAGGGATTGACTTCAATACCCTGTTAGGAGTAGCCCCAGTAGAGGATTTGAAATCCAAGATGATGGATTACCTAGTTAGAGGATTTACAAAACACCAAGCTTGTTAAAGCTTACCTGATTAGGGGATTTAACTATTGTGATTGTTAGAGAACAACAAGGTTTTTGTTGATCTGGTAATAGCACTACTTTGCTTGATCAGATCCTATTCATGCTCTTATCTGCCTTCAAACATTCTACAAATACTCCTTTCAGTTTGGCGGTCAATCACACTGACACTTAACCAAAATTGCCAACACTATTACAAAACAACTCATCGACCTTATGAGAAAAACAATAGGTCGGTAACACATCACAAAACCTAAGATCTCATAGAGATTACAAACAAATTGGTTCAAAAATGACCATTAGATCATAGAGAAATCATGAGCACATTGTTCAAGACAACCTCGACCACTCCTTGATCACCACTCATCAAATTTTTTAACTCATCATGTGGTTTCCACTTCATGCAATGTACTCGCTCATTCCAAAGATAAAATAGTTATATCTACATGCCAAAAACCACTTGAAACTCATCATGTGCATCATGCATACATGTCATAATCATCTCAGATCAACACAACCAATTCACCAAGCTCCATTAGTTAGGGTTTTGCATATCAATGGGTAGGGTTACCGATTGATCTCTCTACTTCAATAATAATATCTGTTTCCTTCACTTACTCAACTACGGATTGCATAATTTCATCACTACTAGTTATAATACAACTCCATTACCAATTACAATTGACATCAATGACAACACTTAAACTTCATCAATGCAACCTTCATGCAAATGCCAACAATCCCCCCCTTTGGCATTGATGGCAATACAAATATCAATACCCTTAATTTTGATGATTGAGAGCAATGCACATACACAGGTATAGGAATCCTAGTTTACATTTTACCATGTACTCTCCTTCAACTAAGTCTCCATGTCTTAAGTTGGTAACTAGCTACAATTATTCTCTTTATCAATCATACAATTCTTCTCCCACTTTGACAACAATGCCAAAGTGAAAGTAAAACATATAGTGTCAAACTTCATCATTCTGCAACAAGTTTCTCTCCCTATGGAGTAGCTCCACTCTACACCAATCCTTCTTCAAGATCTTCAATTAGCTCTGGGATTGGTGTCTTCCACATCTTCTTAATTGACCTCATGTAGGGGCATAACCCCTAGTTGACTTCTAATATACTCAAAAGTAGCCTTAGGCAGAGGTTTAGTAAAGATATCTTCTAGTTGTTCCTTAGTAGATACATGCTCCAATAACACATCTTTACTCTACACTTTCTCTCTCAAGAAATGATATTTCAGATCAATATGCTTGGTTCTAGCATGCAACACCGACTTCTTTGAAATATTTATTGCACTAATGTTATCACAAAAAATCCTTACTGGTTTTGTAATCTTCAACTTGAAACCTTCTAGAATGTGTTTCATCTAGATTGCCTGGGTACAATTCATATACGCTGCAACATATTCATCTTTAGAAGTTGACTGTGATATACAACTTTGCTTGTTTCTTCTCCAAGATACAAGCCTTCATCCAAGAAATAATGCACCTCCGGTTGTGCTCTTTCCATCATCAACATTTCCTTCCCTGTTCTACATCTATATAAACTTTCAAATCAAAGTTACATGCATATGGATACCATAATCCATAATCATTAGACCTTTCAAATATCTGAATATCCTTTTAGTTGCTACCATGTGTGTTTCATTCAGGTTCCTCTAAAATCTAGCAACTAATCCAACCGCATGAGAAATATCCATTCTACTATGAACAAGATAATGTAGTTTCCCTATCATAGACCTGCACTCCTTTTCATCAATGGATGCAGCATCATCCTCCTTAGACACTTTACATCTTGTAACCATTGTTGTCCGAACTGGTTTACAATCTCCCATTCCAAATGTCTTCAATATCTCTCACACATATTTGGACAGTGTGATAAAGATACCATTCTTCATCTATTGAATTTGCAAACCTATGAAGAATTTTATCTCTCCTACCAGAGACATCTCAAATTCACTCTTCATCTCATTTGCAAAGTCATCACTCATGTCATAATTGCCTCCAAAAATAATATCATCCACAAACACCTCACTAACTAGTATCTTATCTCCTTCATTCTTGAGATATATGTTGTGGGTTCTCTGAAAACCTATCTTCACCAAGTGTTATTGTATTATTTCATACCATTCTCTTGGTGCTTTCTTCAAACTGTATAGTGCCTTGTGTAGTTTACACACCATATCCTTTGCATCATTCAAAGCATAACCATCTGGTTGTTCAATGTATACTTCCTCTTCTAGTATTCCATTTAGAAATATTGACTTCACATCCATCTGATATACTTTGAATCCCCTATATGCTACAAATGAAAGTAGAGTCCTAACACCTTCCAATCTAGCAACTGGTGCAAATGTCTTGCCATAGTCTTCTCCTTCTTCCTATGCATAACCTTTGCATACCAATCTGGCTTTGTTTCTGACTACTACTCCATCTTCATTCAGTTATTTTCTGAATACCCATTTAGTACCTATTACATTTTTGTTCACCGATCTGGGTACTAGGGTCCATGTAATGTTCTTCTCAATTTGGTCAAGCTCTTCTTCCATAGCCTTGATCCAATGATCATCTCAAAAGGCTTCCTTTTCTGTTCTAGGCTCAATGGTGGACATCATATAAGAATTTTCTCTTATTCTTCTTCTGGTTAACACTTCAACATCTTTATCTACAATAATCTGATCAAGATTATGATTGAGTCTTACATACCTTGGAATAACATGATCATTATCTTCAGGTTCTTCTTGGTCACTATCTTCATCTTCTACAAAATCTACCTGTTCCGATTGAACTGGTACTATATCATTCATTTTACCAAAATCTGGCTTCATTGGTTCTGGCTCCAAAATCAAAATGTAAGGTTCATCTTCCTTCTTCTCCTTACTGGTTTCTCATATATCTTCAGGACACTCATCCACTCAGACATCAAAACTTTCAATGATTTTCTTTGTCCGATTGTTGTAACATTTGTAGGCTTTTCTCTTGCTGGAATAACCAAAAAATATGCCTTCATCACTCTTAGCATCAAACTTACCAGCATAGTCACCTCTCTTGATAAAACATTTATTTCCAAAAATCTTAAAGTAACTGACATTAGATGACCTACCATACTAGTATTCATAAGGAGTTTTATCCTTACCTCTTTTAACCAATATTTGGTTCATTGTGTAGATAGCTATGCTGACAGCTTCTCTCTAGAAAGTCTTAGCAACACCTCCTTGTATTATCATAGTTCTAGCATTTTCAACAACTGACTAGTTGTTCTCCCTGCAATACCATTTTGTTGTGGTGTCCTAGGTACAAAAAGATGCCTCTTAATTTAATTGTCTTCACAATATCTAGTGAATTCCTCTAAAGTAAATTCACCACCTTGAACTATTCTTAAGCACTTTATCTTATTTCCACTTTCCTTTCCAGCTAAGGCCCTGAATGCCTTGAATTTTCTAAAGGCTTATGTTTTTTCCTTCAATAATGTGATCCACATCATTCTTGAGCAATCATTCATGAAGATCATAAAATACTGATCACCTTGAATACTCCTAGTCCTTATTGGTCCACAAAGGTCCATATGAACCAAATCTAGCAAATGTTCTGCTGAGAAAGATTTTCTCTTAAAAGTTGAGGATTCCATCTGTTGGCATTTGGCATTATAACAGACAATGGGAGATTGTTGGCATTTCAATAAGGATATTGAGAAGGTTGTTGATGATTATGGATATAATTGATTAAGGATGTTTACTAGCTTGATATTATTATTTTGTTATTGATGTCAAGAAATTGATTTTCTAATTCAGCATGATGTTGCCATATCTTGAGAAGTATGATTTGAAGAGTATAAAGATGTCGGTAAAAGACATAGAAAGAATATAATGAATAAGGGGATGAATAAGGTATTCAATGGGCAACTATTACCGAGTCAGACAATGATGAGATCATGATGTTTAGATTGTTTTAACATCATACATATGTTGTAAATTGTAAGGTTAATACTAGACTATGTTACCGAGCAAAGAACCTAGTCGGTAAACCCTAAGGAACCTAATCAGTAAACCCTAAGGTTATCACTATCGGTTAATGAAGGTAGAATGTCTACCAAGTGAATTTTAGTATTTACCAAGTTGTGACCGAGTTGTAATCGAGCTATAACAGAATGCATTAACTGCTTACAAGTGTTATTTAATGAAGGAAGCTGATGAGCTGGCTATGATTAAATGATTGGTACGCTATGAATGAAGTTTGTTAAAGAATCTATGGCAAAGGAAAATCAACAGGAAGATCTACAACTTAGATTGAACTACAATACCCTAGCACAAGTTCCAAGAAATCTATGCAAGTTCTGAGGCAGGGTAAAACGTTTTCAGATTGAAAGATACATTGAACCTAGACAAAGTTTGAAGATCTGATGGCTATGATTGATCATGGGAAATGTGATCAAGGAGATTAAGCAGTTGGTGAATTGTTTATAAATAGGGAACTATTGATGAATAGTGTATGCATAGGGATGCTACATAGTGATTACCGAGCACAAAAGCTTGAAGACCTATTTTGAATAACAGAGTATAGAGCCTAGTAGATGGACACGATTAGTTCTATGTCTATATTGTATTGAGCAAATAAGAATCTACTTTAGCATTTTAGATGTGAAGCTACAGATAGATTTTTATTACTGTTATTTAGTGAAGTAATAGAATATCTCTTAACTGAGTGGACTTAACAGTCTTATTTGTAAAACCCTCTAGCAAGGTGACATTCTGATTGAGTGTTTGAAATCCTTTAACAAGGTCACTTCTAAAAAGGTGAAGATCCTAATAGATCTGAGGGAAATCCCTTAAGTGGGTCACATCTAACAATGTGTTTGTAATCTTTAATAGGATTTCCTTTTCATTGAGCATACTCTAGAAGAGTATATTTCTTACTGGGTCCGAAATCCCACAGTGGTTTTTCCCTATTTGGGTTTCCATGTTAAATTTGGTGTTATGAGTGTTATGATGTTCATATGCTTTTGAGTTTGCATGTTTAGCAGTTTTGGTTATATTACTGAAGTATATGTTACCCAGGTTGAATCTGATGTTTAATTGAAAGATTAAGTTTGTATGATTCACCCCCCCTCTCATCTTATTAGCTAGGCATCTGTACTTATCTTTAAGTATAAGAACTATCAATTGGTATCAGAGCTTTGGACTCCGGAAGGAAAAGTTTAAAGGTACTTGAGGAAAAGATCCAAAGATGTATAAGAGGGATGCACTGAAGTTGAACAAGTCAAGTATCTCTACATGGCAAAAAAGGATGAAGCTGCACCTATCAGGAGTTGGAGAATATGTTGTATATTATTTGGAGAATGATTTCATCACACCGAGCACCTATCCATTGAAAATGGAAGAGATAAAAGAAAAGCAAGAACATATCCAAGCAATGATTGAAATAACATCTGCATTGACCGATTCAGAGTTTAATGATCTAGAAGGCTGCAATGATGCAAAGGCAATGTGGGACGGCTCATATCTGTGTATGGAGGAGATGAACATGTTCAAAGAGAAAAAGTGGATAGTTTAAGAGGACAAATTGAATCTATGAGGATGAATGAAGGTGAGAACATAACCCAGTACAGTACAAGACTAAAAGAGATTGTCAATCAAATCAAAGGAGTAGGTGGAACTATTGAAGAAAAGGATATAACAAGTAAGTTGTTAAGAACCCTTCTACCAGCTTATGCAGTCCGAGTCTCTGCAATCAATGAATTGAGGTTTGTACCTAATATGCCAGTTTATTTAGATGCTATTATTGGTAAGCTACATGCATTTGAATTAAGTATCTTTGATAACAGTGGGTCATCGATAAATAAAGTTGAATCTCCATTTAGTTCTTTTCATATTGGTGAATCTGATGATTACAATGATAGAATGAGTAAGTACACTAAAGGGGATCACAGTGGAGCAAGTGAAATATTTCGCAAGAACATGGAGGAAGTACACAAACTATATGAGGAAATCAGAAAGCAAGAAGAGTTTGAAGCACTATTACCCAAAAGGTTACCGAGAGGCAAAGCTAAGTATAAAGGAAAACTACCTTTGAAATGTTTCAATTGTGATAAGATAGGACATATGGCTTCTAATTGTCCTAACAAAGATTCTACTCAAAAGAGAGATTACCGAGATGATAGATAGAAAGATAATCATTACAAAGGACACCGAGACTTTAGAAGAAGAGATAGAAAGTCATGCTTAATAGCCGATGAAGAATCCAATGATGATAAATCACATGAAACTGATACAAAGGAAGTAGTTTATGTGGCTATCAAAGATGGATCAGATGAAGAAAGGTATGAAGAAAAAGCCCTTATATCTCACATAAATACTAATTGCAGATCAGGAAATTGAAAATCATCAAAGCAATAGCAATTAGGACAATCACAAAACCTAAAGCTACTATGAAAGCAATCCTAATCCATTCAATGAAGACATAAAGACAAGATATTCAAATTGAATGAAATTGAAGCAAACCGATGCAGATATCTCCTTCATGTGGCTCCATTGTTCTTCTTTCACCTTCAAATTTGATGTGGATCTCACTTGGAAGTACAAAATTCATGTGGAAAGCAAGTTGTTGAGAGATGAAATTCGTAGCATAAGGTTACTTGAAAATGTGATTGATTGATTTCTTCATTGAAGAAAATCATCCAATTTATAGACAAATTGGAGAGGACAAGATTAGCCTGAAGAGATTTGAAAGGAAATTCAAATCAAGAATGGAAAAATTATGACAAATGACAACTTGCTATGCAAGGAGTATGACAAATTATGCACAAATTATGGCAAGTTTCTATACAAGATGTATGAAAAATTATGACAAAATTGAAGTCGAAATAGAAATTAGGAATTAGGAGAAATTAGCAAATTAGAAAATTGAGGAAAAAGATGAAATAGAAATTAGGTGAATTAATTAATAGGTTTTCATCCATTAATTAATTCATGAAAGAGACCTAGGACTAAATAAATAGATTTATTTAACCCACAAAGAAGAAGAAAAAGGATTAAATGAACAAATCATAAAACCCTAGAAATAAGAGGACAAGGAACTAGGTCAAGAGAAAAAGAAATTAATGTAGGTTCGATCATGATTCTGATTGACAAAGGACCAATGTTGATAAATGATTGAGATTGGTTGATAAAAATCAATGACCAAGATTAACAAGGAGATCAAATTGATAGGAGCCAATTGACGAGGAACAATGACTAATTGATCCAAATTGACATGATTGAAAAGGATGACAAGATTGACAAGGACAAGGATCGATGATGAGTCGATCGCAAAATGACAAGATTGACAAGGACAAGGATCGACGGTGAATCGATCGCAAAATGACAAGATTGACAAGGACAAGGATTGATGATTAATCGATTGCAAAATGACAAGGTTGACAAGGACAAGGATCGATGATGAATCGATCACAAAATGACAAAGCTGACAAGGGAAAGGATCGATGATGAATCGATCGCAAAATGATAAAGCTAACAAGGACAAGGATCGATGATGAATCAATTGCAAAATGACAACGCTGACAAGTTAATAATCGCAAATAATTATTAACAAGCTAAAGATGATTGAAAGATTGACAAGAGGACAAAAACCCTAATTCTATCATTGATTAGGATTGATGATGTCCAAAATGATGATAAATGAGCACGCACCAAGATGCAATAGGATAAGATCGACCAAAATCATGACTGAAGATTGCTATCGACAAGACCTAATTCGAAAGCAAGAAAAATGAGGAATGTAGAAGAAGGACTCGATGCTTGCAAATGATAAAGACCAAGTGCGCAACATAGAAGAAATGTTAATGCAACACAAGAACCCTAAAATAAGGCAATGTGCAAATGTTAAAGTATGACTCCACAAGCATTGACCATTTTTAGACATCTACATTTTGCCCCTCTTTGAGACAATGCGATTCTAAGCGTTGTTTCAAAGAACAATAATGAAAATTCCCCAAACAATAACAATAACATATGCATTCCCCCTCGAGGAATTGGCTGGAAAAAAATCCAAAAAAGAGGCCAAGTGATCGATAAGAATGACAGAAAATTATAGGTTCGAACGAAGCAAAAAATGAAGGTCGGATGCACAAATTACAAGCAGTGGAAGGTGCAAAAGACCGTGACCATCATGAGATGGAGAGCATGCATGTTTATCTAGGTACTGACAAAGATCTATATAAGAGACAAGGAGAAGGAAAAGAGTTCATTTGCACTAGCCAAAGTGGAGGAGTTGTTGCTTAGGAAAAAGGACCCTTGCAGAGAAATGGTGAAAATTCCAATGGCAGATCACCTTGGGAAATGTGTACACACCTACAGTTGACCAGACGATGTAGGAGTAGCGGTATGTAGCTCAAAAACCCATATATTCAATTTCATGCATTTTGCTTGATTGTGGGACAGTGTGGGGCCCATAAGGGAGGGAAAAAGGCAGACTTGCGCTTGTGTGGGGGAATTTTGCGCCTGTGTAAATAGGTTCTATGCTTGTGTAAGGTACACAAGTGCAGCTTGATGCTGCACAGGCACAGGACAGGGTACACAAGCACAAGTGTGCACTTAGGACACTAATTTGATCAAAAACAGCGCACGGATGATCCTAAAAAGAGGGATAAGGGTAGGATAGGTCAAAATAGATAAGAAAAACCCTGATTGGTGCATGAAACAAGGAAATGCAGCCCTTGGGAGAAAACCCTAAAACTGACAAATTGTGCCCCAATTGTGATGCAGAGTCGACAGTACCCATTGATCACGTGGGAGAATAGACCTGACTGCTTCATGTTGCGATACAGACTTAGGAGTACTGAAAAAGACACATTAGCAGGACTTGGATTATACTACATTACGTACATGCCCAAGATTAAGGCAAACACTGGACTTCTCACCGCATTGGCAAAGCGATGGCATTCAGAGGCTTCCTCTTTCCATCTTCCAACTGGAGAGGCGACTGTGACAGTAGAGGACGTGTGGCATATCCTCCGCATTCTGATTCATGGGGAGATGGTGGTGTATGACCCAGTGATAGGGAGAGACTCTTTGTGCAAATTATTCGAGTGTGACATGGAAGACCTTGATATCAGAGAGAGGGAGATTCGCTGGGAGACCATGGTAGCAGAGTATGATCATCAATATGTGGTGATAGGAGTGGTTATGGTATGCCTATTAGCAGGTGACAGATGAGGACATGGATTCCCTATTAGATGGGGAAGAGTGCTAGAGTGGATGGCGATAGAGGGGACTGTATATGCATGGGGACCATGTGTGCTTGCCATGCTATATTTTTCAGTCGCATCAAATAGCATATCAGAAGGTACAAACTTTGAGTTGTGGGGTCACACTTTTACAGGTATGGACATTTGAGCACATAGCCATATGTCAGCCGATTGCAGAGAGACAGGTAGTACCACATTGACCATATGTGTACTGCTATGGGGGAGCACTGAGATAGGGTCCATTTAGATACATATTGTATTGGTGACATGAGCTAGACAGGTTGAGAGATTTCACATGGAGACCATATAATGATTGCCCTGGATGGTCAGATGATGGTGATGAGCTACCGTATTGCAGGCAGGAGAGATACCTGATTGGGCAACTAGTGAATCACCAGAGAGTGATTGAGATGTATCTACTAGAGAGAGTCAGATGATAGTTTGGAGAGAGGCAAGATGTACCAATAGGGACTGCACACTTTGCTCGATCCCATAGAGAGACGAGTCAGTGGGGGAGGATGATTTAGCCACATATAGCATATACCGACTTCACACAGCTATAACGAAGATAGTGGGAGTGGAGATCAAATGTTGTAGATGTCGAGATGATAGAGGAGTATGAGAGATGGTTTGCATGATTGCGGCCGGTGCCATTGACGAATCCTGATATTCCAGTACCTAGGAGACAGAAGGACTTCCCACTCACTGGAGAGGAGGAGGGAGATGATGAGGACAAAGATGAGGAGGGAGATGATGAGGATGAGGGAGATGAGGAGGGAGATGATGAGGATGAGAGGGATGAGGAGGCTGAGGAGGGCGATGAGGGAGAGGAGAGTCCTAGGTGCATGCAGAGAGATGAGCCAGATCCAACATATCATGAGTCATTGCAGGATATACCCATAGGGCAGGAGACAACGAGCATAGAGGAGATGGAGATATGTAGGGCTGCCATAGCGAGTCAGCATGATTACATTGCGACATTAGAGAGACAGAATGCTATCTTGAGGATAGAGTAGGATCAGTGGTCAACTAAGAGGGATAGGTTCAGAGCAAAAATAGCCAGACTAACAGTGGCTCGAGATACAGTGATAGCCCAGGCATAGCAAGCAGAGCAGAGAGTGATCGAGTATGTTGGGTCGATTAGGGATGCTAGTGCATGTGAGATGGCACATATATTATTAGAGGTAGGAGATGAGATGTGCCATTTGAGGACTCTATATGAGAGTGTAGTTCCACCAGAGCAAAGAGCAGCGTCATATCGGTCACGATCGAGGACAGAGAGCAGGCTATGCTCTCGGAGGTTAGTGAGTAGCATGGGGGTGAGTGGACCTATGAGACCACCATAGCTAGGACCAGGGACAAGAGGGGCTTCATCCTTGAGACATGGCAGGGATGAGGAGGACAGAGGGAGCACCCAGTGATAGAGGCACATGCTCCTTATGACAGAGACATATATAGTTTGACATTATGTACTCATCTTGTGGGCCACACGTAGGATAGACAGTCCAAGTTTGTACTCCAATATTGTTTTGATATATGATATGATATGCAGCTATATGATGGGATGCAATGTGTTATGGTTAATGTTTACTTTCCATGTATGGATGTCTTATGCACTGTCTAAGTACTATCTTTGGAACATGTATGAATGGTGTTTATGTTTTTGATGCATTTATAAGATGAAATGGATAAAATGTTTTGTATGGACTTGATATAATGCAAATGTACTAATCAATGAATACAGAATGTAGCTTATATTTTTGGAGATCGGAGAACTAGACCGAACGAACTACCCAGACTAACAGAAGAAATGTTAGTAAGAAGAAATTAAACAGAGGACAGTTAGAGATGAAGGAAAACTTGCTTTCACAAATGCACATAAGTAGGTGAGAACCTTTATTTAATGTAGCAAAGCGGATGCAGAGCATCATGGCATTGAAGGCCAGAGCTGGAACACAACCCCTTTTGCAAAACATAGACACATCGCACACAAGGAATGAGTGAAGCATCGTAGGGTGCATACATCAAGGGTCAAGGTATGTGCAGCATTCACAAAGCGAATGTACTTATCACATACACCCAATGATATAGTTGCCCTAGTTTGTGACAAACATTCCACAAACAACAAACACAACAAAAAACAAAAGGGACCGTGAACCATCCTGGTTACTCTAAATCACTCAGTGACATCATCAAGCAACATAGGAACATGATCGAAGCCAAAGATAAATCAGTAAAAAGATAAGATGCACAAATTCAACCAAGTCAAACAAATAGATTGATCATCATTGTCAAAAGTGGAAAACAAGAATGATCATGTTGTCTGGTTTCAGGGAATGCGGTACCCCATCTAAGACAGGACACAGTCTGGTTTCAAGTATACCACAACCTGTATAAGACCCATGATAATGTTGACAAGGACGAATGGTAATGTTGATGCTATTTTGATTGATGTGACAACTATGATCAAGTTGAATGCTTGCTTGGTCAAACAGTTGATCTATTAATGCGTGATTTCATTAAAGCACGATGTTTGATAGATTGTCATTGGATGAATGCTCAGTGATCTGTCAATGCACAAAGGGGACCATTGATTGACAAAATGCAAAATGCCAAGGAAATTGTTTTTGGATTTTGATGTTTTTCACTTTGTAAGAATTTTGAGTTTTTTACAATTTTTTTTGTTCGTTTTTCAAGACTTTATTTGACTTTTTAGGGATTTTTCAAGACATTATATGATTTTTAGGGATTTTTTCAGGACATTATATGATTTTTAGGGATTTTTTTCAGGACATTATATGATATGAAAGCTCCAGTCCACAAGCAGCAATAACTCCAGTAATTGATCATGACAAGGGGCGCACACCCAATGAAAATTTGAAAGACATATATAGTGACCAGGACCAAAACATATGCACAAGGATTTTGCCCCCAATGTCTAGCAAGGCAAGGAATATGACAGGTGAATAAATAGGCTTTCTGAAATGTTGGTGGATAGAGGGAAGACAAAGGCTTTTTATTATAGAGACAATGGGACAAGCAACTAGATATGACAATGTAAAGCAGTGACATGGCATGAGGGACATGTCAAGAGGTTTTTGAAACCATGTTTAAATTTTTCTTCCTTATGTCAGATCAAGATCAAGGAATGAAAAAGAGTGTATGAATAGTGATAAGATATGGATAGGATAAGCAAGACCAAGAATGGATAAGGGACATGGACTGAAGGTCAGGATTGGCTAAGGGATAGTGGCAGAAAGTTGCAATAAGCCAGGGAATATGGTTGAAAGGTTGTAATAAGCAAATGGATAAATGACCAAAAGCTATGATAGACTAAAAGCTACAAACAAGATGCATGATGCTCATGAAGATCCTCAGCCTTGTCAAGATAAAAGGTGGAAAAGGGGATATGTACATGAGGGACAATAAGATATGAAGGGTAATAAGACATGATAGGATAATGAAGTGTAATAGGATATGACAAGATAATGAAGGAGGAAACCTACCCCCAAATATGACATGCAAGAAGTTCATGGATTACACATGACGCCTATTTCCCAGGTTTTCATCATGGTACTTGCCCAAGGCGCCTGTTTGCCAGGTTTTCACCAGTGGATGAATTATTTTTTCTTTACTTTTTTCTTTTTGTCCTTTTTTTTTTTTTTTTAATGTATTTTGACTTTTTCAATAGAAGATGGACACATGATAGGGGATGGAAGAAGGACTCAAGCATCTTTCTTTTTTTTTGGATAGTAGTCTTGAAAAAAATGGACCATGACCTTTAAAAGTATGCTCAAAGATGTTGGTAGGATAAGGACATGGAAAAAGAGATGAAATTAAGGCAAGGATTTATGTAAAGGATTGGACTAGAGAGATGGAAGGATGGAAAATATACATTGGATAATGGATAGGGTATGGGAAGAATTGGGCTTCAGTGGACAGAAATGAATGCAAGATCAACATTGGCACACACCTTGATGGGTGATGGACTGATGGAGGAAGAGTGGGTTTTGGATATGGAGATTTTGATGAAAGAATAGCTTGGGATGTTGGGACATAAGGGCCCAAAATGGATGAAGGAGTTGATGGAGGAACAAATTTGAGAGGGTTGGATGGAGGAATAGCAACTTTGGATGCTAAGTTCGATGTTTCTTTAGGCTTTTGTGCTTCAAGGAGCCGCTTAGGGATCCACATGGTTTTTGATTTTTCATGGTTTTGTTGTTTCTTGGAGTGCATTGCCAACACAAGGGATTTAAGAACCCATATAGATATTAACTTTGCTTTATTTTTCTCAGTGGGCCTTTGTGACCTTTTGGATTTTTCCTTTTCTTTATAGATGAAATTTTTCTTTGTTTTGACATGTTGATTAGATTGGACATGTTGATCCTGGAATACATGTGGATTTCTAGACTTATGAATTTTATACTTGGCATCCAAATTGCTTGGAGGGGGAAAGGAATGCATGGATGGATATGAATGAAATGGACTCCTTTTGGATTGATGAAATTTACTCAAGGATGTGTGCCTTTTCTAACCTTGCATAGAGGAGGAGGGGATATAAGGACCTAAGATGGATGGAAGGGATATGTTTGGATTTTGAAGGGATGTTGGATTTAGTAGGGGTACCCACATCTTGAGGAATTTCACTGAGGCCATGACCCTTAATATTTTCTTTAACATGAAGGGATTCTTGCTTATGGAGATCTATTCCTTTTCCTTTATGAATATCTCGACTTATATGATACTCTTTTCTTTGGGAAGAAGACGCAAGTCCATTATGAGGTTGATATGATATGAGAGAAATAATGAGATCTTGAAGTGGATCAGATTGCACCAAAGTGGAAGAACCCATTATGCATGTCGAGGGTTCATGAACATCTTTTACTGACACATTAGAATCATGAGGGGGATTAGGATCATGAGGGGGACTAGGATTGTGTAGTGGACATGGTTCAATGATAGGCTCTTCAAGAGATGGAATGGGAGAAATAATGGGATCATCAAAAGAAATGTGCTCTTGGAGTGTATATGGAGGATTAAGACAAGGAGATGGAGGAACAAAAGGATCTTATGGAGGATTTAAAGGAATAATTTGATCTTGACAAGGAGGAAGATCATTGGAATCCTCTTTAAAGGTGCTTTTCTCTTGACTTTTAATGGGATCATCAGAAAGGATGGAAGGGATATCTTGATCTTTCTTAGGAAGTGGAATGTCAATGGGATTTGAAAGGACATTGTGTTCTTGGATAGAATTGACAGGAATAAGTGAATCATTGCGAGTGTCTGGGGAAATGGGATCTTGGTCAACAATTGGATGGGATGATAAGGTTTCAAGATCTTGATCTTCATCTATTTCAAGACATGTTTCTTCATGCTCTAAATTATCCTCTTGACATGGGGTTGGACTTTGGATATGCATGGGGGATTTTGGCAAGGGATTAATGCTTTGGCATGAAGGAAATGCACTTTGAACATTTGTGGTGGATTCTGGCAAGGAATCAATGCTTGAACATGAGGAAGAGGGACTTTGAATGGGGTCCTCTAAAATAGGTAATGGCAATAAAGTGCATGGTTGCATTGGGTCTTGTATTTCTGAAACATGACAAGGATGTGCATCGTGAATTGGATTGTCTAGGCAATCAATTATCGATAGCCCTTGGATAATTTCATCCTTGGGTGTATTGTTTGATGAGGACAATATGGAAGATTCTTGGGATACTTCTAAAGGTGTAGGGATAGATGCCACTAGAGAGTCAATTTGTTTGGGGGGGGATGAGGCATTGCTAGACATAAGTGTATTATCTTGATCTTCCTCAAAGAACTCACTTGGTAGTTTCCTTAAGATCCTTGCAATAAGACCACCTTTCTTTCAAGGTTTTGACATAGTTGTATCTGGAATTTGAACTTGTTTGGCAAGGAGTTGGTTCTAGTCTGATGTCATGTTTTGATTTTGAACTAGATGTTGATCAAATTGGTTTGACGTGTTCAAAATTTGGCGTGGTGCATGTTGCAAGTTTTGTTTTTGAATTTGTGATTGTAGTTGTTGATACTGAGTTTGTTGTCAATAATTAATAGTTGGTTGGACATATTGTTGAAATTGGACCATTGGTTGTGTTGGTTGTATATGTTGGACCATTGGTTGTGTCTGTTGGAAATGTTCGAACTATTGAACAATTGGTTGTGATGGTTGAAAATTTGATTGATAGTAAACACCTTCTTGTTCTTGTTGTGAAGGCACATATTGTTGTTGTCTCTTTTCTTGAAATTGTTTCATCATCTCTATTTGTGAGAGGAGATCTGGTATGTTTGATTGTTCGATAAGAGATCTTACATCAATTGGCTCAATATTTGGATTTTGACCTGGAATTTTTTTAAACATTTTGGACATTTGTGATCTATTCTTCTCAATGTTTTTCACTTTTTGTTCCAAAATCTCCTTTTCTTGAGCTAGTTTCTCCTCTAGTTTTTGTATTTGGACATTTACATCATCATGATAAGTTTGATCCAAGTTCTGAGACATGTAGAGATTGGATTGACATGATTGATTTCTCAATTGTGATGACATGGCTTCGTAAGAAGGTTGAGACCTCATTTCAACAAACATGTCACTATGCAATGCAACTAATGGGATTGACAAATGCAACCTAAAAGGATGACAATGCAACTAAATGTTTTTGTTGTTTTTCAAGATTTTGACAAACCTTTTGGAATGCAAACCTAAAGACTCAACCTTGGGAAATTGAAATGAAGTCAAGACCTTAAAGGACAAAGGACCAAATGACAATAGGACAAATTGACAATGTCTCACCTATATGCTTGGATACTAAGCTAGGTTTGACAAAAATGATATTAATGAAAGGACAAATTTTAAACAAGGTCAAGACTCCCTAACAAAAACTTAGGTATCATCCAAAGTTTTTATTTTTCAAGTTTGACAAACCAAATTTTGAGACTAAATGCAAGAAGGCAATGATTATCAAAACAAAATGGAAATCTAGCTTGGGTATGACAATGAAATGTAAACCTAGGGAAATGATTTTTGAACCTAAGTGCAAAATGAGGACTCTTGCAATGACAAGGACTAAAATAAAGGGAGATGACAATATGTCCTAGGACCTAAGTTGGACTATGCAAAACCTAGCCTAAAGTGACATGAATTTTGAAACAAAGATATTCAATGTTTTGACAAGCCATGTTCAAATGTTGGATGAATACTTTGACAAATTTGGACTTTTATTTGGATTTTGTTTTGAATTGAAGGTTGTTGATTTTGAAAACCCAAGTTGATTACGAGCACTTTTGAAAGTATGTTTTTTATTTAACTTTTGACAATCACAGAAGACAAAATGTTTGTTTGAATTTGACTCAAGACCATTAAACACATTCACAAAAAATCCTATGGCTGGCAAGGGCAATATCTATTGAATCCTCTAACAATAAAATACAACACTCAGCTGGATAGCTAGACGCTTGGTAGCACTAGCTCCCCCTTACAGTGCACTCACTTCTCGAGCATACCAAGCTTTGAGTTCAAGGGGCATAACTTCCCAAGAACTTGCTATCTCTAACTGAGGAGTACATGAGAGGTGCCTTCGGCATGTGTGTATCACAATGCCTGAGCCAATAGATAGAAGGATTTTGGCATCTAAAAACAAGAGATTCTAATAAGGGCATCCGTTCATGTGGGTAATGATCCGGTGAATAAATCTTCCCAATACCATTCCAGCACCTATTGTCTACAACTTTCATTGCATCCACAGTTATTTAGAGTGGTTCGGAAGAGCTTGGCTTTAGCCCATCACCACTTTGGGTTGTTCCCTCTCACCAATGCTTGTGCGAAGTGCCAGGCAAATCGGGAGGCAGGCCCAGTTCTAAGTGTTAAAACATGCAATCAAATTAAAAACAGACAAAGCATGCATGGTGTTCATTAACCTTTAAGAAATGAAATGTGCAACTATTTCAAAATCTCAAGCAAGATGTTTTAATGAGAGTCTTTGACCATGTTCTACATAAGATTTGTTAGTAGTTGCATTTTTAGTCTTTGTCACACGTAATGCCAAGATGCTGCACAAAGAATTAGCACCAAAGAAAAACCAGAATGAAAACAAACAAACTTGCAAGTAAAAACAACTGATTTTACCTCTATTTCTGGCCTTACACAAGCACAAAATGACTCAACACAGGCGCAGAACCCATCAACACAGGTGCAGAACCCATCAACATAGGTGCAGAATGCCTCAACACAGGCGCAAACGTGTCAGGAAAGCTCTGAGTCACCCTATTTCTTGAGTTTTTCACCTACAAATAGCTCAAAAAGCAGTCAAAACATCTTTAAGGGGTTAGTTCACGTCGGGTTCACCAAAAATGTAGATTAGGAAATTGAAAATCATCAAAGCAATAGCAATTAGGACAACCATAAAACCTAAAGCTGCTATGAAAGCAATCCTAATCCAATCAATGAAGACATAAAGACAAGATATTCAAATTGAATGAAATTGAAACAAACCGACATAGATATCTCCTTCATGTGGCTTCATTTTTCTTCTTTCACCTTCAAATTTGATTTGGATATCACCTGCAAATGCAAAATGCATGTGGAAAGCAAGTTGTTGAGAGATGAAATTCGTAGCATAAGGATACTCGAAAATGTGATTGATTGATTTCTTCATTGAAGAAAATCATCCAATTTATAGACAAATTGGAGAGAGGACAAGATTAGCATGAAGAGATTTGAAAGGAAATTCAAATCAAGAATGGCAAAATTATGACAAATGACAATTTTCTATGCAAGGAGTATGACAAATTATGCACAAATTATGGCAAGTTGCTATGTAAGATGTATGAAAAATTATGACAAAATTGAAGTAGAAATAGAAATTAGGAATTAGGAATTAGGAGAAATTAGCAAATTAGAAAATTGAGGAAAAAGATGAAAATGAAATTAGGTGAATTAATTAATAGATTTTTATCCGTTAATTAATTCATGAAAGAGACCTAGGACTAAATAAATAGATTTATTTAACCCACAAAGAAGAAGAAAAAGGATTAAATGAACAAATCATAAAACCCTAGAAATAAGATGACAAGGAATTAGGTCAAGACAACAAGAAATTAATGTAGGTTCGATCATGATTTTGATTGACAAAGGACCAATGTTGATAAATGATTGAGATTGATTGAGAAAAATTAATGACAAATTGACCAAGATTGACAAGGAGATCAAATTGATAGGTGCCAATTGATGAGGAACAATGACTAATCGATCCAAATTGACATGATTGAAAAGGATGACAAGATTGACAAGGACAAGGATCGATGATGAATCGATCACAAAATGACAAGGCTGACAAGGACAAGGATCGATGATGAATTGATCACAAAATGACAAAGCTGACAAGGACAAGGATCGATGATGAATTGATCGCAAAATGACAAAGCTGACAAGGACAAGGATCGATGATGAATCGATCACAAAATGACAAGGCTGACAAGTTAATAATCACAAATAATTACTAACAAGATAAAGATGATTGAAAGATTGACAAGAGGACAAAAACCCTAATTCTATCATCGATTAGGATTGATGATGTCCAAAATGATGATAAATGAGCACGCACCATGATGCAATAGGATAAGATCGACCAAAATCATGAGTGAAGATTGCTATCAACAAGACCTAATTTGAAAGTGAGAAAAATGAGGAATGCAGAAGAAGGACTCAATGCTTGCAAATGATAAAGACCAAGTGCGCAACATAGAAGAAATGTTAATGTGACACAAGAACCCTGAAATAAGGCAATGCGCAAATGTTAAAGTATGACTCCATAAGCGTTGACCATTTTTAGATGTCTACACTAATGATTCTTGGATCATAGATAGCGGATGCTCACATCACATGACAGGTGATAAACACAAGTTTTTTTTGTTAGAAGACTATGATGGAGGCTATGTAAGATTTGGTAATGATGCGCCATGTCCGGTAAGAGGTAAAGGATCCATAACACTTCTTGACAATGCAAGATGCAATGATGCTTATTGGGTTGAAGGTTTGAAATACAATTTGTTGAGTGTAGCACAACTAAACAATATAGGATACCAAATAGAATTTCAAAAAGGAATTGTCAAAGTTCATGACAAGCATGGAAAGTTAGTTGCTACCGGGACACAAACAAAAGGTAACACATTTCACCTTGACTCAACTCGGAATAAATGTTTGTATACAAAGATAGATGATACCTAGTTATGGCATAAAAGGTTTTGTCATGTAAATTTTGATAATCTAATCAAAATAAGCAAGAAGCACCGAGTAAGAGGTCTACCAAGTTTGGAAAAACCCGTGAATGCTATGTGCCAAGGATGCCAGATGGGTAAAATGACGAGATCAAGCTTTACAAGTAAGTCTTACACTTCTAAGGGAATTTTAGATCTTGTGCACACTGATCTTTGTGGTCCTATGAAAGTTAAAAGTTATTATGGTGACAAATATTTCATATTATTTGTGGATGATTACTCAAGGATGATGTCAGTAATGTTTTTAAAAGAAATATCTGAAGCTTTTCAAATGTTTAAATGGTACAAGGCAAGAGTTGAAAATGAAACAGGAAGACAACTGAAATGTCTTAGATCAGATAGAGGAGGAGAATTCACATTTGATGAGTTCAACTTATTCTGCAATGATCATGGTATTAAAAGACAAGCAACTGCACTAAGAACTCCATAGCAAAGTGGAATAGCTGAGAGAAGAAATAGATCTATTGTGGATTGTGCCAGAACCCTGATGATTGAAAAGAAAGTGCCACAAACATTTTGGAGAGAAGCAATAAGCACTACAGTTTACACCCTGAACCGAGTACAACTGAAGAAAGGTACTTTGAAGACACCATATGAAATCTGGTATGACAAGAAACCTAATGTAAGTTATTTTAAAATCATTGGAAGTAGATGCTATGTACACAAGGATGATAGAAATGGAAAGTTTGATCAGAAAAGTGAACAAGGAACATTTCTTGGTTATTTTTCTAGAAGTAAAGCATTTAAATGTCTGATCAAATCATCTAACAAAATAGTAGAAAGTGCAAATGTGAAAATTGATGAATTTGCAGAAAGAAATGATGAAGGAAATTCCAAGGAACTAGAAGATTATGATGAATTTGTCTATGTTCAACCGACAAGTCCTACCAAGAAAACTGCAGAAGGAAATGAAGAGAATATCTAGTTACTGAGTGATGAAGAAGATAATACAAAGCCTACCGAGCCTGTATTAGCCAAGTATGTCAGAAGACATCATGCACCAAGTTAGCTTATAGGAGATAAGGATGATCCAGTGATGACAAGGAACAAACTGAGACAAAACACATGTCTAATATCTGAATTTGAACCGAGAATAGTGAAAGAGGCATTTAACAGTGAAGATTGGATAAATGCTATGACATAAGAGATTGATCAAATCAAGAAGAATGACACATGGACACTGGTCCCAAGACCAAAGGACAAAAATGTAATTGGTACAAAATGGATTTTAAGAAACAAGCTGAATGAAAAAGGAGAGGCCATTTCAAATAAAGCAAGACTAGTTTGCAAAGGTTATGCCCAAGAAAAAGGAATTGATTATGGTGGAAACTTTTGCACCTTATAAGCTAGGCACTTGTACTTATCTTTAAGTATCAGAAATATCACCATCTTCCCTAACTGACATTCCTTACATAGAACATTCACCAATTTGTTCAACTGAGGCAAACCTCTTACCGATTTGGACTTATTGACTTTGACAATGTTATCAAAATTTACATGACAAAATCTTCGATGCCAAATCCAACTATCATCAACTTTAGCAATTAAACAATTGTTGACTTTAGGATTTAGGTGAAACAAGTTACCTTTTGTCTTCTTTCCGGTTGCAATCAGTTCACCTTTTCTCCCATAGATTTTGCACATTTCATTCTTGAATTCCAATGGATAACCTTTGTCATTGAGTTGAACGACACTCAAAAGATTATCAATCCTTCAACCCAGTAGACATCATCTGAACTACTCTTTCTATTAAGAGAAATGGTTCCCTCACCTTTTACCATGTAGGTTGAGTCATTCTCAAATCTCATAGCACCTCCATCAAATTCCTTCAAAGTAAGAAACTTAATTCAATCACCGGTCATGTGGTGTGAACAACCACTGTCTATAATCCAATCATCAAAACTATCCATACAAGAGACTAATATCTTCTGATATGATGTCTCCTCTTTCATGGAAACAAACATAGTATCCTCATTTTCATCTCCCTCAGATTACTCATATGTCATTCCTCCATCAACTACAATAGGGAAATCTCTTTTACCTTTGCCTTTGTACTTCTTATACTTCTCAGGTTTATGCTCATTGTCTCCATTAGGATAGTTAGCTACAATATGTTTAATCTAGTTACATGAAAAACACTTCAAAGGTACTTTACCTCTGTACTTACCAGTACGTCTAGGTAACCACTTGGCTAACAATGCTTTAAGATCAATTAGACTGTCTTCATCATCAACTTCTTTGTTGGATCTAGACTCATAACTGTGACTAGCTTCTCTTCTTTTCCTTACCGGTGGATTATAAACTAAAGCTCTAAATGTAGATTCAAATTTCTGAGTAGCTCCATCATAACCATTTAATTAAAATATAGTTATTCTACCAATGATGGAGTCAAGAGTTACCTTTTCTTATTAATAGACTTGAGTTCCTGAATGGCTGCAACTTGGATAGTGTAGACTGGTAGAAGGGTTCTCAACACCTTGCTAACCACTGTGGTATCCTCCACTTTACCACCAACACTTTTGATCTCACTGACTATCTCCTTAATCCTTTGACCATACTATTTAATATACTCACCTTCAACCATCCACATATCATCAAATTTACCTGCCAGACTCTCTTGTTTGGCAATCTTCACATGCTCATCACCGTTATAGATATCCTCAAGCTTCTTCCACAAATAATAAGTAGTCTCCAAACCATGGACATCAACATACTCTGAATCAGACAAGGAACTGATAGTAGCCTCCAATTCTTGATTATTCTCCTGTTGCTCCATCTTTTGATCATCTGACAAAATCTCACTAGGCAAGGTATATTTGGTAACAACATGTTCCCAATATTGACTTCCTAAGCTTTTGATATAGATCTTCATCCTATCACTCCAGATTCTATAATTTTCCCTATTGAACTTTAAACCTTCTTTCTCCATCATGTTCTTATAGATCTGTACCTCAATTTGTTAAGCTTAGACACTAGAAGACCTAAAATGCTCTAATACTAATAGATGATATGATGAATCAATAATGATTTGGTCAACTACTAAGAGGTGGGGTGAATCAGTAGATAGAAAATAGACTAAACTTTCACCAAACTCAAAACCCAACTCATAAATCAATCACTGAAATATAATATGCAACTGCACTATCAAGTTTACCAGTTGAGTAGCATAATAGAATAACAATGAAACAAATCTGAAACTCTAAAACCATTTAACCAAAAAATCAAACCACTTTACTAAAATTAGTGAAAGCACTTTTCAGATCACTTTCAGTCATCTTAACACATCTAAGTGGTTTTACCAATTAAACAAATTAACCATATCAAAACATAACCACAAAAATCATTCACCACTTAATAGAATGATTTTTGACGTGGATACCCAAATGGTAAAAACCATGGTGGGGATGAAGACCCACAACTATTCTGAACTCTTCTGAATTTCGCCCTGTTAGGAGCCAAGCCTTGTTAGAAGCTTTTAAAAAAATGTCCTATTAGGAACAGATCTAGTTAAGGACCACCAGGTTAAGGGATTAACTACAATACCCTATTAAAGCCAATACCCTATTAGGAGTAACCTTAGTAGAGGATTTGAAATCCAAGCTAATGGATCACTTGGTTAGAGGATTTACAAAATACCAAGCCTATTAAATCTTATCCGGTTAAGGGATTTAATTGTTGTAATTGTTAGAAAACAACATGGTTTTCATTGATCTAGAAATAGTACTACTCTACTTGATCAGATCCTATTCATGCTCCTATCTTCCTTCAAACATTATGTAGATACTCCTTCTGGTTCGACAATCAATCACGCTGACACTTAACCAAAATTGCCAACACTATTACAAAACAACTCATTGACCTTATAAGCAAAAAAATAGGTCAGTAACACATCACGAAACCTAAGGTCTCATAGAGATTACAAACAAATTGGTTCAAACATGATCATTAGATCACATAGCAATCATCATCACATTGTTTAGGACAACTTCAACCACTCCTTGATCACCGCTCATTGAATCTTGTAACTCATCATGCAGTTTCCACGTCATGAAATGTACTCACTCATTCCCAAGATAAAATAGTTATCTCTACGTGTCAAAAACCACTTGAAACTCATCACATGCATCATGTATATGTGGCATAATTATCTCCGATTACCATTTTATCATAGTTCAACACAATCGATTCACCAAGCTTCATCGGTTAGGGTTTGACCTATCAACACATAGGGTTACCAGTTGATCTCTCTACTTCAATTGTAATACCAGTTTCCTTCACTTTCTCAACTACCAGTTGCATAACTGCATCACTACCAGTTACAATACAACTCCATTACCAGTTACAATTAACATCAATGCAATCTTCATGCAAATGCCAACAATGTAAATTTTAACTACATGGTTAAGATAAGATCTACCCTAGCAGTGAGAGATCGGCCTAAGATTATAATTCCTTCTAATTTGGTATATAAGGAATGTTAGTTAGGGAAGCTAAGCAAGAGTTTCTTTCAAAAGAAAATTGCATACTTCTAATTGGATATTGGATCTTGTGCATACTGATATGTATGGTTCCTCTAGAGTGAGAAGCTTGCATGGTGACAGGTATTTCATGTTGTTGATTGATGACTATTCAAGGACGACATGGGTTACTTTCTTAATGGAGAATTCTGAAGCATTGAAGAATTCCAAGAATTTCAAAGCTATGGTTGAGACAGAGACTAGAGAAGTTGAAATGTCTAAGATCTGAATTTATAGGTCTGGTAAGTTTAATTATTTTTGTGAAGAGCATGGGGTAAAGAGACCATTATCTTTTTCATGGATCCCTCAACAAAATGGTTTTGTGGAAAGGAAGAATAAGACAATTCAGGAAGGTGCTAGAACCATGATGATTGAAGAAAATTTTCCACATGTCTATTGGAGAGAAGTTGTGAGTACTGCATTGTATACCTTTAACTGGGTACATATAAAAGGTGATACTAGTAATACTCCCTATCAGTTATGGTTTAGTCATATTCCTACACATAGATATTTCAGAATTTTTGGTAGTAAATTCTATATTAGAAGATTGAACCTAAAGATGTTGATGAAGCTTATAAAGATGAAAGTTGGGTTAAAGCTATGGAAGAAGAGTTGAATCAGATTGAAACGAATAATACATGGATTTTAGTTCCCAAACCTAAGGATAAGAATGCAATTGGAACTAAATGGGTGTTTCAAAATAAATTAAATGAGCAAGGTGAAGTTGTTAGAAATAAAGAAAGACTTGTTTGTAAGGGTTATTCTCAGATGGAAGGTACTGAATTTGAGGAGACATTTGCTTCGGTATCTGTAATTGAAGATATTAGATTATTTATTTCTTATGTTTCTTACAAAGATTTCAAAGTGTATCACATGGATGTCAAGTTAGCCTTTCTTAATGGTGAGCTAGAAGAAGAGGTCTACATTGAGCAACCAAATGGTTTTCAGTTGACAAATCAAAAGGATATGGTTTGCAGGTTGAGGAAAGCTCCAAGAGCTTGGTATGCCAGACTGGATAAGTATCTGATGAAGCTTGAATTCAATAAAGGTACTACTGATAGTAATCTATACTTCAAAATTGATAATGAGAACATCTTAATTGTTGAAGTTTTTGCTGAGGACATTATTTTTGGTGGAAATGATGGTTTGTGCAAGAAGTTTGTTGATGATATGCATAATGAGTTTGAAATGTCTATGATTGGTGAGATAAAATTATTTTTGGGATTGCAAATTACTCTGTTGGATAAAGTTATTTTCATATCTCAATCTAAGTATGTGAAGGAATTATTGAAGAGGTTTGGTTTAGATGATGCAAAGTCTGTTGGTACACCTATGGTGACCGGATGTAAGTTGACAAAGTATGATGATTCTCCGAAAGCAAATATGAGTAGATACAGATCTATGACTAGTGGTTTGTTATATTTGACTTGGACTAGAGAAGATATTAATAATGTTGTATGTCTTGTTGCTATATTTCAAGTTGATCCTAAGGAATCTCATATTGTTGTTGTGAAAAGAATTTTTAGATATTTGAAAGGAACAGTTAATTTTGGCTTGTGCTATGAGATGATGATTTCACTTTGAGTGTTTTTACTGATGTTGATCGGGCAGGTGATGTTGATGAAAAAAAGAGTACTAGTGGTGGTGAATTTTTCTTTGGTAAGTGATTGGTTTCATGGATGAGTAAGAAGCAAAATGCTATATCTTTGTCTACTATGGAAGTTCAATACATTGTTACTGCTAGAAATTGTACTCAGGTGATTTGGATGAAGTAGATGTTGAAGGAGAACAAAGTTACTTTTGATGAGCCTACTGCTATATACTATGATAATTCAAGTGTTATCTAAACATTTCTAAGAATCTGATGTTGCATTCAAAGACCAGGCATATATCAATCAAGTTTCATTTCTTGAGAGAGAAGGTGAATGAGAAGTAAGTCAAATTGGATTATGTATCTAGAAAGAAATAGATTGAAGATAACTTCATAGAGCCTCTACCTAAAGATACATTTGAGTATCTCAGAGAGAAGATAGGGGTGATAGCCACTCCTAATGAGAACTAAGATGCATGGATTTGCATTAGTTCAATGACTTCATAGAGATATCTTGTGATCTGGTATGATGAGTGAGGTTGCTACTTAGGGGGATTACTCAGTATGTTGTTCAGATGTTCAGAATTGCTAGTGTGTGTCAAAGGGGAGAAATTATTTGATAAAGAATGAGAGAATAAATATTTATGTTGTATGTGGCTTTTTAATTGATGTAAAAGGTAGAGAGAACCATGTGAAAAACCCTATGGGGGAGAAAAGCACAAGAAAAATAGTTATATCCTATGTTGATCTCAGGGAGAGATTTTTGTGAGTTATGGGAGATCGTTGGTTGTTGATTTCTTTCTTTGAATTGATTTTTTTTCACATTCATATCTTTCCATCAATACCAAAGGGGTATATTGTTGGATATTGCTGAGAATTTTGCTGGAATGATGTTTTGGCATTGATGTCAACATATTCTTTTGTGTATTCCAGTGTTGCAGTTAGATTGGATGTGTTAGTTTGGCTAGTGTGTTGCAGTTGAGTTGTTGAGGCTTAATGGGTTTAGAGATACTCATCTCTAGTTGATTTAGTAGAAGTTTCAGTGGTCTGCATGATGATATGATCAAGTTGTGTGATCTGGTAGTATGGTTTGTTCTTATGTTGTTCATGTTATTTGGTATGTTGGTTTCTGCTCTACATTGCTCTAAAATTACTATATCTTGGTTTGCGGATTTGGAAGAGTGTTTGGGACATTCATATGTGTCCTCAATTTAGATGGTTCGTGATTTAGAAGTCTACAATTGAATTTTTCAGTTTGACAATTAGTTGAGTTTGTGTTCTTGAGTTTCGATATAATGATGTCGAAGATTCTAGTAAGTAGTGATGTTGTGATTATTTATGTGGTGATTGAGTTGCTTGTGGATGTTTCTAGATTGGATCATATTTGTGTTGATGGTTCATATTGATCGTTGTGCCATTATTGATTATTTTCTTGATATGGTGGTGTTCTTCATGTTATGCGACATTCTTGGTGACTGTAGCGTGTTGCGGATGATTGAGGCATAATTATTGGTGGTGTTTCTTGGTTACGGTATTGATTTTGGTCCATAATTTATGTTAGCCAACATTGTTTTGGTCTACATGCATTGTTGAAGCGTGTGAGGTTATTATTTTGTAATTTGTGTTGAGGGTTTAGCCGACCTTGAAATACAGGTTGATGATTTCTATAAATACATGTAATATTCATGTGAGAGATGTATCTATGCATGCGAACATTGAATTAATATTTTAGTAGAAAAGGAGAAGTGTGAGGATGTGTGAAGAGAAGAGTTTGAGTATATGTGCTTAACCATAACTCTAACCAAGCATTGTGAGTTGCTATTTTTATAATTCATGTAATTCAAGTTGTTGTTTGAATCTTGTAAGGTAGTGAGCCTTCCTCAAAGTTGTATCTCTTCTTGTATTTCAGCATTGAGCTTTAGGCAGTGTGCCTGAATGCATGTGCAATCTTCATTTTAATATTTACATTTACTCCTAATAGGGTATTATCTCATTGTGGGTAGGTTCTCACCGTGGTTTTTCCCTTAACCAGGTTTTCCACATCAAAAATTTTAGTGTTATGTGTGTTATTGATGTGTTGATGGTTTATGCTTTCATTGCTAATAATCATATCTGAATTTAAGTTTGAGTTGTGTAGAGTTTGTGAGGAAATTGGTTCACTCGCCCCCTCTCAGTTTGTTGCATTGTTGCCAACAAAGATAATATCATGTCAATTCAACATTTTATTACTTTTTATCCTTTGTCCTTGAGATGAAACACACTCAAACCTCATCCTTAGCTATTGTGGAAGTGAAAACACTAATAAAGTGTTTGACTTAAGAAAACCCCTAAATTACACAAAACTTTTCCCCATTTTTTTGTTTGTGCAAATGTAGATCCAACAACAAGAAAGCTACAAAAGTGTGGAACAAACATTAATATGATAATTTGAGTGGATAAAAAGACCCACACTAGGGTGCCAAGAATTATTGTCCAAATATAGTGACCCAAATTTTGGGAGACAATTGTACAAAACCTCCTATTTGCATTTCCAGTCATATTCTGAATCCCCCAACACCTTCAAATGAGGACCATACAACACCCGTATGCTACATTGTTTGCTCTATATTTTAGATCCAAGCTCCTCTATATGTCTCTATTGTAGATCTTCCTTATTTTTAATGTTTTCCACTCTATATTTTCTATTTACTATTATAGTCAATCATTTTATCATCATTAACATAGATTACATCAACACACTACACTATCTCATTTCTCATCAACACAACAAAAAGAGAATAGGAGCCACCAATGTGTAGTTCTTTGAGGATAATAATTAGGCCTATTCTTTTTCCCTAGATGTTATGATAATGGAATTGAGATCTTTAATTGAATTATTTGTCTTAGGATATCATTCCCTGTCATTTCAAATCCTTAACTTGGGTCCATTAACAAGGTCAAGTTTGAGGTTTGAGGAGTACATTTGAAGAATTAATGTAACAAGGGAGAAATCTTAGTGTAGAACTTTAGATTAAGAGTTATTCTTGATTGTTATATTATATAGTTATCATTATGTTGCTAAATTGGATATTAAATTGTAACGTTATCCACCTTAAATAAATACACATCTTTTCATCCTTAAATATATTGATCAATTTATTTTTTATCACTAAACAAGTTCTCCTACTCAATCTTCCCTCTCAAATGGTGAGGATAGAAAATATTCTTAGATTATTTTTTAACATTGGAAGAAAGGTATTCTAAAGCATGTATTCCAGTCTCATGTGCAAATTATGGACTGCATTTTTTAGGTCTGATGTAATTATCTAGTTATTTTATTTTTTGATGGTTGGTTGCCAATAACTTGTTGGAATCAATGAGCACTGAGAGGGGGGGGAGTGAATCAGTGTTCTACAATTTACTAGGTTATTAAATTGATTCTTAAACCACTGAATGGAAAAGGTAGAAACTATAATGCATAAACTCAAAGCAAATAACCACACAACCATAACACCAAAATTTTTACGTAGAAAACCGGAAAGGGAAAAACCATGGTGGGATTTGAACCCACAATATTATTATACTATATACAGTAGTAGAACAAGCTTACAAAAGGGGAATGAACTTGCATTTACCCAAACTACTTAGAGCTCAGTTCTAAAATACAAAACAAGGTTGCAACATCGGAGGACTCGCTATCCTACAAATGAGATATAAAAAGAAAATATAATATTTAACCTGGAATACAACATATACAAATGCTAGGAATTAGTTCCAATTAAGCTCAAAATGATCTGCTACCATTTCTCTGAGAAACTGCTATTTTCTACTCTGCTGCCAAATATCAGATCACCAAAACTCAAAATGTGCATGTGTGAATCTTATTAGCTAGGCATCTGTACTTATCTTTAAGTATTAGAACTATCCCCATGTTTCCTATAACTGACATTCCTTACACAGAGCATTCACCGATTTTTCCAACTGAGGCAAACCTCTTACCAATTTGGACTTATTGACTTTGACAATGTTATCAAAATTTACATGACAAAATCTTCGATGCCAAAGCCAACTATCATCAAGTTTAGCAATTAAACAATTGTTGACTTTAGGATTTAGGTGAAACAAGTTACCTTTTGTCTTCTTTCCGGTTGCAATTAGTTCACCTTTTCTCCCATAGATTTTGCACATTCCATTCTTGAATTCCAATGGATAACCTTTGTCATTGAGTTGAGTGACACTCAAAAGATTATCAATCCTTCAACCCAGTAGACATCATTTGAACTACTCTTTCTATTAAGATAAATGGTTCCCTTTCCTTTTACCATGCAGGGTGAGTCATTTTCAAATCTCACAACACCTCCATCAAATTCCTTCAAAGTAAAAAACTTAATTCAATCACCGGTCATGTGGTGTGAACAACCACTGTCTATAATCCAATCATCAAAACTATCCATACGAGAGACTAATGTCTTCTGATCTGATGTCTCCTCTTTCATGGAAACAAAGACAATATCCTCATTTTCATCTCCCTCAGATTCCTCATCTGTGATTCCTCAATCAACTGCAATGAGGCAATCTCTTTTACCTTTGCCTTTGTACTTCTTATACGTCTCATGTTTATGCTCATTGTCTCCATTAGGACAGTTAGCTGCAATATGTTCAATCTGGTTACATGCAAAACACTTCAAAGGTAATTTACCTTTGTACTTACCAGTACATCTGGGTAACCACTTGGCTAACAATGCTTTAAGCTCAATCAAACTATCTTCATCATCAACTTCTTTCTTGGATCTAGACTCATAACTATGACCGGCTTCTCTTCTTTTCCTTTCCGGTGGATTATAAACTAAAGCTCTAAATGTAGATTCCAATTTTTGAGTAGTTACATCATAACCATTTAATTAAAATACAGTTATATGCCAATAATGGAGTCAAGAGTTACCTTTTCTTATCAATAGACTTGAGTTCCTGAATGGCTGCAACTTGGATAGTGTAGATTGGTAGAAGGGTTCTCAACACCTTGCTAACCACTGTGGTATCCTCCACTTTACCACCAACACTTTTGATCTCACCGACTATCTCCTTAATCCTTTGACCATACTATTGAATATACTCACCTTCAGCCATCTGCATATCATCAAATTTACCTACCGGACTCTCTTCTTTGGTAATCTTCACATGCTCATCATCGTTATAGATATCCTCAAGCTTTTTCCACACATCATAAGTAGTCTCCAAACCATGGACATCAACATACTCTGAATCAAACAAGGAACTAATAGTAGCCTCCAATTCTTGATTATTCTCCTGTTGCTCCATCTTTTGATCATCTGACAAAATCTCACTAGGCAAGGTATATTTGGTAACAACATGTTCCCAATATTGACTTCCTAAGCTTTTGATATAGATCTTCATCCTATCACTCCAGATTCTATAATTTTTCCGATTGAACTTTAGACCTTCTTTCTTCATCATGTTCTTCTAGATCTATACCTCAATTTGTTAAGCTTAGACACTAGAAGACCTGAAATGCTCTAATACCAATTGATGATATGATGAATCAATAATTATTTGGTCAACTACTGAGAGGGGGGGTGAATCAGTAGATAGAAAATAGACTAAACTTTCACCAAACTCAAAACCCAACTCATAAATCAATCAGTGAACTATAATATGCAACTGCACTATCACATTTACCGGTTGAGTAGCATAATAAAATAATAGTGAAACAAATCTGAAACTCTCAAACCATTTAACCAAAAAATCAAACCACATTACTAACATTAGTGAAAGAACTTTTTAGATCACTTTCGGTCATCTTAATACATCTAAGTTGCTTTACTAGTTAAACAAATTAACCATATCAAAACATAACCACAAAAACCATTCACCACTTAACAGAATGATTTTTGACGTGGAAACGCAAATGGGAAAAACCATGGTGGGGATGAATACCCACAAGTATTCTGAACTCTTCTAAATTTTTCCCTGTTAGGAGCCAAGCGTTGTTAGAAGCTTTTACAAAAATGTCCTATTAGGAACAAATCTAGTTAAGGACCACCAAGTTAAGGGATTGACTACAATACCCTGTTAAATCCAATACCCTATAAGGAGTAAACTTAGTAGAGGATTTGAAATCCAAGCTAATGGACTACTTGGTTAGAGGATTTACAAAATACCAAGCCTGTTAAATCTTATCTGGTTAAGGGATTTAATTGTTGTAATTGTTAGAAAACAACATGGTTTTTGTTGATCTGGAAATAGTACTAATCTGCTTGATCAGATCCTTTTCATACTCCTATCTTCCTTCAAACATTATGCAGATACTCCTTCTGGTTCGACAATCAATCACACTAACACTTAACCAAAATTGCCAACACTATTACAAAACAACTCATCAACCTTATAAGCAAAACAATAGGTCGATAACACATCATGAAACCTAGGATCTCATAGAGATTACAAACAAATTGGTTCAAACATGATCATTAGATCACATAGCAATCATCATCACATTGTTTAAGACAACTTCAACCACTCCTTGATAACCGCTCATCGAATCCTATAACTCATCACACAGTTTCCACTTCATGCAATGTACTCGCTCATTCCCAAGATAAAATAGTTATCTCTACACATCAAAAACCACTTGAAAATCATCAGGTGCATCATGTATATGTGGCATAATTATCTCCAGCCACCATTTTATCATAGATCAACACAATCGATTCACCAAGCTTCATCGGTTAGGGTTTGACATATCAACAGGTAGGGTTACCAGTTGATCTCTCTGCTTCAATAGTAATACCAGTTTCCTTCACTTGCTCAACTACCAGTTACAATACAACTCCATTACCAGTTACAATTTACATCAATGCAATTTTCATGCAAATTCCAACAATGTAAATTTTTACTACATGGTTAAGATAAGTTCTACCCTAGCAGTGAGAGATCGGCCTAAGATTATAATTCCTACTAATTTGGTATGTAAGCAATGTTAGTTAGGGAAGCAAAGAAAGAGTTTCTTTCAAAAGAAAATTGTATACTTCTAATGGGATATTGGTTCTTGTGCATACTAATTTGTATGGTCCCTCTAGAGTGAGAAGCTTGCATGGTGACAGGTATTTCATGTTGTTGATTGATGACTATTCAAGGATGATGTGGGTTACTTTCTTAATGGAGAATTCTAAAGCATTAGAGAATTCCAAGACTTTCAAAGCTATGGTTGAGATAGAGACTAGATAGAAGTTGAAATGTCTAAGATCTGATAGAGGTGGTGAATTTACAGGTCTGGTAAGTTTAATTATTTTTGTGAAGAGCATGGGGTAAAGAGACCGTTATCTTTTTCATGGATCCCTCAGCAAAATGGTATTTTGGAAAGGAAGAATAGGACAATTCAGGAAGGTGTTAGAACCATGATGATTGAAGAAAATTTTCCACATGTCTATGGGAGAGAAGTTGTGAGTACTGCATTGTATATCTTTAACTGGGTACATATAAAAGGTGATACTAGTAATACTCCTTATCAATTATGGTTTGGTCATATTCCTACAAATAGATATTTCAAAATTTTTGGTATTAAATGCTATATTAGAAGAGATGAATGTCTAAGGAAGTTTGATGCTAGAAGTGATGAAGGAATCTTTCTTGGTTATTCTACTAAGAGCAAGGCCTACCGGTGTTATAACAAGAGATTAAGCAAGATAGTTGAAAGTGATAATGTGAAGGTTGATGAAGGAAATGAGTATCATCCTAAATGCTCTGGATATGATTCAGATGATCAGATTATTAGTACCGATAGAGGAAAGAAAGTGTAGACCCAAGCCCAAGTTTAGATTGCTCCTGAAAAGCTTGACAAAGAAGGAGAAGCTAGTGCAAAAGAAAGAGTTTAAGAGTCTAAAAATCATGAAACCTCTTTAAGACTCCCAGGTATGTAAGGTTAAATCATTCAAAGAATCAGATATTAGGAGATAAGAATAGAGGTGTGATGACTAGGAGCAGAGTTGTTGAAGTGTATTGCTTGATTTCTAAGATTGAACCTGAAGATGTTGATGAAGCTTATAAAGATGAAAGTTGGGTTAAAGCTATGGAAGAAGAGTTGAATCAGATTGAAAAGAATAATACATGGATTTTAGTTTCGAGACCTAAGGATAAGAATGCAATTGAAACTAAATGGGTGTTTCAAAATAAATTGAATGAGCAAGGTGAAGTTGTTAGAAATAAAGCAAGACTTGTTTGTAAGGGTTGTTATCAGATGGAAGGTACTGAATTTGAGGAGACATTTGCTTCGGTATCTATAATTGAAGATATTAGATTATTTATTTCTTATGTTTCTTACAAAGATTTCAATGTGTATCACATGGATGTCAACTCAACCTTTCTTAATGGTGAGCTAGAAGAAGAGGTCTACATTGAGAAACCAAATGGTTTTCAATTGACAAATCAAAAGGATATGGTTTGCAAGTTGAAGAAAGCATTGCATGGGTTGACGAAAGCTCCAAGAGCTTGGTATGCCAGATTGGATAAGTATCTGATGAAGCTTGAATTCAATAAAGGTACTACTGACAGTAATCTATACTTCAAAATTGATAATGAGAACATCTTAATTGTTGATTTTTTTGCTGATGACATCATTTTTGGTGGAAATGATGGTTTGTGCAAGAAGTTTGTTGATGATATGCATAATGAGTTTGAAATGTCTATGATTGGTGAGATAAAATTATTTTTGGGATTGCAAATTACTCAGTTGGATAAAGTTATTTTCATATCTCAATCTAAGTATGTGAAGGAATTATTGAAGAGGTTTGGTTTAGATGATGCAAACCCTGTCGGTACACCTATCGTGACCGGATGTAAGTTGACAAAGGATGATGATTCTCTGAAAGCAAATCTGAGTAGATACAGATCTATGACTTGTGGTTTGTTATATTTGACTTGGACTAGAGAAGATATTAATAATGTTGTATGTCTTGTAGCTATATTTCAAGTTGATCCTAAGGAATCTCATATTGTTGTTGTGAAAAGAATTTTTAGATATTTGAAAGGAATAGTTAATTTTGGTTTGTGGTATGAGATGATGATTTCACTTTGAGTGCTTTTACTGATGTTGATTGGGCAAGTGATGTTGATGACAAGAAGAGTACTAGTGGTGGTGCATTTTTCTTTGCTAAGAGATTGGTTTCATGGATGAGTAAGAAGCAAAATGCTATATCTTTGTCTACTGCGGAAGTTCAATACATTGTTACTGCAAGAAATTGTACTCAAGTGATTTGGATGAAGCAGATGTTGAAGGATAACAAAGTTACTTTTGATGAGCCTACTGCTATATACTATGATAATTCAAGTGTTATATAAACATTTCTAAGAATCTGATGTTGCATTCAAAGACCAGGCATATATCAATCAAGTTTCATTTCTTGAGAGAGAAGGTGAATGAGAAGTAAGTTAAATTGGAGTATGTATCTAGAAAGAAATAGATTGCATATATCTTCATAGAGCCTTTGCCTAAAGATACATTTGAGTATCTCAAAGAGAAGATAGGGGTGATAGCCACTCCTGATGAGAACTAAGATGCATGGATTTGCATCAGTTCAATTGACTTGATAGAGATATCTTGTGATCCAGATTGATGAGTGAGGTTGCTACTCAGGGGGATTAGTCAATATGTTGTTCAGATGTTCAGAATTGCTAGTGTGTGTCAAAGAGGAGAAATAATTTGATAAAGAATGAGAGAATAAATATTTATGTTGTATGTGCCTTTTTTATTGATGTAAAAGGGAGAGAGAACCATGTGAAAAACCCTTTGGGGGAGAAAAGCATGAGAAAAACTGTTATATCCTATGTTGATCTCAAGGAGAGATTTTTCTGACTTATGGGAGATCATTGGTTGTTGATTTATTTCTTTGGATTGATTTTTTTTCACATTCATATGTTTCCATCAATACCAAAGGGGGATATTGTTGGATATAGCTGAGAATTTTGCTGGAATGATGTTTTGGCATTGATGTCAACATATTCTTTTGTGTATTCCAGTGTTGTACTTAGATTGGATGAGTTGGTTTGGCTAGTGTGTTGCAGTTGAGTTGTTGAGGCTTAATGGGTTTATAGATACTCATCTCTAGTTGATTCAGTAGAAGTTTCAGTGGTCTGCATGATGATATGATCAAGTTCTTTGATCTAGTAGTATGGTTTGTTCTTATGTTGTTCATGTTATTTGGTATGTTAGTTTCTGCTCTGCATTGCTCTAAAATCACTAGATCTTGGTTTGTGGATTTGGAAGAGTGTTTGGGACATTCATATGTGTCCTCAATTTAGATGGTTCATGATTTAGAAGTTCGCAAGTGAATTTTTTAGTTTGACAATTAGTTGAGTTTGTGTTCTTGAGTTTCGATATAATGATGTCGAAGGTTTTAGTAAGTAGTGATGTTGCGATTGTTTATGTGGTGATTAAAGTTGCTTGTGGATGTTTCTAGATTGGATCATATTTGTGTTGATGGTTCATATTGATCGTTGTGTGCATTATTGATTATTTTCTTGATATGGTGGTGTTCTTCATGTTATGCGACATTCTTGGTGATTGTAGCGTGTTGCGGATGATTGAGGCATAATTATTGGTGGTGTCTCTTGGTTGTGGTATTGATTTGGGTCCAGAATGTATCTTAGCCAACATTGTTTTGGTCTACATGCATTGTTGAAGCATGTGAGGTTATTATTTTGTAATTTGTGTTGAGGGTTTAGCCAACCTTGAAATACAGGTTGATGATTTCTATAAATATATGTAATATTCATCTGAGAGATGTATCTCTACATGCGAACATTGAATTAATATTTTAGTAGAAAAGGAGAAGTGTGAGGATGTGTGAAGAGAAGAGTTTGAGTATATGTGCTTAACCATAACTCTAACCAAGGATTGTGAGATGCTATTTTTATAGTTCATGTAATTCAAGTTGTTGTTTGAATCTTGTGAGGTAGTGAGCCTTTCTCAAAGTTGTATCTCTTCTTGTATTTCAGCAGTGAGCTCTAGGCAGTGTGCGTGAATGCATGTGCATTCTCCATTTTAATATTTACATTTACTCCTAATAGGGTATTATCTCATTGTGGGTAGGTTCCCACCGTGGTTCTTCCCTTAACCAGGTTTTCCACATCAAAAATTCTAGTGTTATGTGTGTTATTGATGTGTTGATGGTTTATGCTTTCATTGCTAATGATCATATCTGAATTTAAGTTTGAGTTGTGTAGAGTTTGTGAGAAAATTGATTCACTCCCCCCCTCCTAGTTTGCTACATTGTTGATAACAAAGATAATATCATGTCAATTCAACATTTTATTACTTTTTATCCTTTGTCCTTGAGATGAAAGACACTCAAACCTCATCCTTAGCTATTGTGGAAGTGAAAACACTAATAAAGTGTTTGACTTAAGAAAACCCCTAAATTACACAACACTTTTCCCCATTTTTTTGTTTGTGTAGATGTAGATCCGACAACAAGAAAGCTACAAAAGTGTGGAACAAACATTAATAAGTTATGATAATTTGAGTGGATAAAAAGACCCACACTAGGGTGCCAAGAATTATTGTCCAAATATAGTGACCCAAATTTTGGGAGACAATTGTACAAAACCTCCTATTTGCATTTCTAGTCATATTCTGAATCCCCCAACACCTTCAAATAAGGGCCATACAACACCCGTATGCTACATTGTTTGCTCTATATTTTAGATCCAAACTCCTCTATATGTCTCTATTTTAGATCTTCCTTATCTTTAATGCTTTCCACTCTATATTTTCTATTTACTATTATAGTCAATCATTTCATCATCATTAACATAGATTACATCAAAACACTACACTATCTCTCATCAACACAACAAAAAGAGAATAGGAGCCACCAATGTGTAGTTCTTTGAGGATAGTAATTAGGCCTATTCTTTTTCCCTAGATGTTATGATAATTGAATTGAGCTCTTTAATTGAATTATTTGTCTTAGGATATCATTCCCTGTCATTTCAAATCCTTAACTTGGGTCCATTAACAAGGTCAAGTTTGAGGTTTGAGGAGTACATTCGAAGAATTAATGTAACAATGGAGAAATATTAGTGTAGAAATTTAGATTAAGAGTTATTCTTGACTGTTATATTATATAGTTATCATTATGTTGCTAAATTGGATATAAAATTGTAACCCTATCCACCTTATATAAATACAGATCTTTTCATCCTTAAATATATTGATCAATTTTTTTTTTATCACTAAACAAGTTCTCCTACTCCATCTTCCCTCTCAAATGGTGAGGATAGAAAATATTCTTAGATTATTTTTTAACATTGGAAGAAAGGTATTCTAAAGCATGTATTCCAGTCTCATGCACAAATTATGGATTGCATTTTTTAGGTCTGATGTAATTATCTAGTTATTTTTTTTTTGATGATTGGTTGCCAATAACTTGTTGTTATCAATGAACACTAAGAGGGGGGGGGGGGGCGGGGGGTGAATCAGTGTTCTACAATTTACTAGGTTGTTAAATTGATTCTTAAACCACCGAATGGAAAAGGTAGAAAGTATAATGCATAAACTCAAAGCAAATAACCACACAACCATAACACCAAATTTTTTACGTAGAAAACCGGAAAGGGAAAAACCACTGTGGGATTTGAACCCACAATATTATTATACTATATCCAGTAGTAGAACAAGATTACAAAAGGGGAATGCACTTGCATTCACCCAAACTACTTAGAGCTCACTTCTAAAATACAAAACAAGGCTGCAACATCAGAGGACTCACTATCCTACAAATGAGATATAAAAAGAAAATATAATATTTAACCTAGAATACAACATCTACAAATGCCAGGAATTAGTTTCGGTTAAGCTCAAAATGATCCGCTACCATTTCTCTAAGAAACTGCTATTTTTTTCTCTGCTGCGAAATATCATATCACCAAAACTCAAGATGCGCATGTGTAGTTGTGCTCAATCGCTCCCAAAACAATTTTGCATACATCCCAACATCTAAAATGATCATCCAAGTCAATCTCATTTATCCACACTACCAAAAATTATCTCCAACAGGTCGGCATCACAAAACTACAAAATATAAAACGTGTAGTCTCATGTCGGCTCAATCCATCGCAAATCCATATACTGAACCTAAAAAATTGTTGGCCATTTGGTGGAATTGATTATGTGTTGCATTGATGTTTTATCATTAATGCCAACACTAGCTATTTGGATGCTTTACTGACACCCTTCTCATCCCTGTAGGTTGAGTGTTTTCTGGTTAACTTGGATCTGACATGATCCGGTAGGCTTCGATATAGTCTAGTGATGAAGTTGTCTTGTTCATAATACTCATGCTCATATTTGGTCAGTTGGTTTTGGTCTGGAGATCTGATACTATCTTGCTTCCTTAGAAGATTGGTTTCTGGTTCGAGCGAGGGTTTCACCTGCAGATCTTTTGATGGAGATATTTGATGAATTACATAAGTGGTGTTGGTGTAGCTTCTAGTGGAGTTTTAGGATGTTTATGTTGATGCTTGAGACCTATACTTGGTCTCGGTTGATCTATGTTATGGACTGACTTTAATGTAACATGTGGATAGGACCTATTAAAGTATTTCTGGGATGTCTTATGTGTTGATATTATTTGTTTGGTCTAAGGTCAACATGGTATGGAATTATGTAATTGGTTTATTGTCTGGTGGCTGACCTGATTGTTTATGGTTGAGGGTTTGTATATATAGATGTCAGATCTCATTGTATATCATCATGGTTATTATTAGAGGTCATGGTCAAGGAATGTAATGTGCAAATAATGTAATATCATTCAAGCAGAGGAGTTGGTCGATCATTGGAGATTGAACTGGGTTTATGTAAAAGGATTTAGTCCTCTGGTATTGAGCTTAACCAGAACTGTACTTAGGCATAGGAGATGCTATCTTTTACAGTTCAACACTTCTCCAGATTGTAGTCTAGATTTCTATGTAGTCAGTGAGCCTCTTTTTGTGATGAGCAATGTGCTCTAGGATATTGGCCTTTCTACAAGTGTAGGCCCCTCAATTACAATTCACATACTTACTATAGAAGTATTATCTGACTATGGGTAGGCTTCCCACCATGGTTTTTCCCTTTACTAGGTTTTTCATGAACAAATCTTGGTGTCATGCGGATGGTATTTATTATGTGATCATTAATTATGCTTAATTGGTTTATATGCTATTCTGGTATTAATGTTTTGGGTTCCGGTATTAAATTTTAAATTGCTAATGGTTCTGGTAATCTGTGACAACTGAATCACCCCCTCCCCCATCTCAGTTGTCTTTCGGTTATTTGAACTATCTAAAAATTGGTATCAGAGCTTTGGTCCTCTGTTTAGAAATCTTAACTGCTTGAGGAAGATTCTATGGTGACTAATAGTTCAAGTTCATCCAATTCTTTTGGAGCTATCTTTCAAAGGGATATTGTGAGGCTTGATGGAACAAATTACACAATATGGAAGATTTGGATGGAGACTCATCTAAGATGTCTTGGCAAATAAATTTGGGAGATCATACAGAATGGTGTCACACCCTATAATCTGGGGTATGACAATCCTCCTCCAGTAAACCTGGATGAGGAGATTGAGAATGATTGTAGAGCAAGAGAATCCCTCGTGTACACTTTTTGATCCCCAAATAATGGGATTAACTAACAAATCATCTGGAAAAGCTATATGGGATGAGTTGGAGACTCTTAATGAAGGTGATCTTACACTAAATATTGCCAAACTTGATGTTACCGGGTGAGATATGAAAACCTAAAGATAGAAGAAGATGAAAGGATTATTGCATTCATGGAAAGGGTAAATGAGATTGTTATGGGAATTCAATGTTGTGGTGGAACTCTGAGCGAAGATGAAATTATTTCTAAAGTCCTAAGAGCCCTACAACTAGCTTACAAAATGAAGGCTACTACTATTAATGAGTTGAGAACAATGGCTAATACATCTATCAATAGAGATACTTTGGTTGGGAAACTATCTGCTTTTGAGCTTGAAAAATTTGGACTTTCTGGAGCTGTGAAGTCTGAACCTTCTTTTCATGCATCTACATATACAACCAGTAAGCAAGTCTGGAAAGATTTATATACAAAGGAATTAGAAGGGATGAGGAGAGAAGATGATGAGTTTGAGCAACTTGAAGCACTATTTTCTAGAAGAGTATCGAAAGGACTGGTAGGAAGTAAGTATGAAGGAAAAGCACCTTTTAAATGTTTTGCATGTAATAAGATTAGTCATTTACATCTAGATGTCGTGAAAGAAATTCAAGATTTGAAGAAAGAGTTAAACTATCATTTAAGCCAAACCCTGGTGTAGACACCTAAAAATGGTCAACGCTTGCGGAATCGTACTTTAACATTTACGCATTGCCTTATTTTAAGGTTTTTGCGTCGCATTAACATTTCTTCTATGTTGCGTACTTGGTATTTATCATTTACGAGCATCGAGTCCTTCTACATTCCTCATTTTTCTCGCTTTCGAATTAGGTCTTGTCGATAACAATCTCCAGCCATGATTTTGGTCAATCCTCGTCCTTGTCAATCTTGTCATTTTTGCGATCGATTCGTCATCGATCCTTGTCCTCTTCAATCATGTCAATTAGCGCTTTTCAATTTGATCTCCTTGTCAATCTTGGTCAATTTGTCATTGATTTTTGTCAAACCAATCTCAATCATTTATCAACATTGGTCATTTGTCAGTCTGAATCATGATCAAATCGACCCTGCATCAATTATCTTTTGTCAAGACCTAATTGTCATCCTTGCATTTCTAATTCATCTTCTAGGGTTTCATGATTTATTCATTTAACCTTGTTTGTAATTTCTCCCTCTAGGTTAAATAGTTTATTTATCCTAAGTCTTCTCATCACAATTAAATGTTTATTTAACTGGCTAACTAATTCTTCCCTCTTTGTGAATTAATTAATAAATGAAAAATTGTTAATTAATTCACTTAATTCCTAATTTCCTAATTTCCTAATTTTCTAATTCCTAATTTAAATTTCCTCCTATTTCTCTCCTAATTTCATGGGAATGACATTTCAATTTGTCATAATTTGTCATAATTGACAATCAATCAATTTTGACATAGAAAGTTGTCATAATTTTCTCATAATTATCAATCAATCAATTTTGCATAGAAAGTGCATAATTTGTCATAATTGACATAATTGATTTGCAATTTCCATTTGAATTGAATCATGCTAATTTTATCATTTCTCCAATTTGTCTATAAATTAGATGAATTTCTTCAATCCCGATCTAATAATAATCACTTGTTTGAATTACTTTGTCGAATCAATCACGCTTTGAGTATTCTTGTGCCAATGTCAATCTTGCTTTCACATTAGGTTTATGCACTTGAAGGTGAGATCCAAAAATAAAGGTTGTTTGAAGAAGAAAAAAGGACAATGGAGCCGCATGAAGGAGACATTCAGATCTGCATCTAGTTTGCTTAGTTTTTAGTTTTGAATGTTTTGCTTTTCATGTCTCTATTGGAAGTAATTAGGATTGATCATTGCATTTGTGTTTTCGTGATTGAGCTCAATTAGTATTTTTATTTGCTTTGATGATTTCCAATTTCCTAGCTACATTAATTGGTGAACCCAACGTGAACAAACCCCCTAACCATGCTTTTGAGTGTTTTTGAGATGATTTGCAGGTCAAAAACCCAAGAAACAGGGTAGTGCAGGGTTTTCTGGGAACTTTTGCGCCTGTGTCAAGCTTTCTGTGCCTGTGTCAAGCATTCTGCGCCTGTGTCAAGGACATTCTGGGCTTGTGTCAAGCATTCTGTGCCTATGTCAGACATTCTGTGCCTGTGTAGGACCAGAAACAGAGGTAAAAGATAGTGTTTTTCACTTGCAAATTGTTTTCTTTTGCATTATGTTTCTACTTTTTTGGTTTTGTTGGTACTGATTCTCTATGCAGAACCTTGGCATATGCATGACAAAGACAACAAATGAAACTACTAACATGTTTTATGTAGTTTTGATAGTCAAAGACTAAACATATCAAACTTCTGACTTGGGTTTTGCAGGTTACCTTGGACTACAACTAAACTTTGTGTTTGCAATTAATATTTAGGCACCTAGTGATTTCTAAATAGGATGGAATGAATATATGTTTGCCTTGATTGTTGAGTTTGACATTGGAGTAGGAGAGTATGCTCTCATCCTTCTTAGGGTGATCAAAAATCCAGATCTTCGATACCATGCTCATGTTTTTGATTGTGTGTCACCTTTAGAGGGCCTGCCTTCCCGACCATTTGCTTTTGCAAGAAAGTGATAATCATGAGAAGGGAACAACCCAAAGTGAGTATGGCTAGAATACCTTCGCATTCTAACTCACTATAAACAAATACCTGATGGGTGAAAGCTTTGAAGGAAGGGTTACGTGGGAATTGCAGTTACTTGGGAAGTGATGACCCTTGAACTCTTTCTCATATCAACATCTAAGTAGAACCTCACGGTCTAAATCGTGCTTGCGTGACTACATTTGTTTGGTATCTTGGTGTGCTTAATGTCTCAATCACGCTTACGTGACATCAAGGAGTAACGCTTAACAGAAATCCTTACTATACACCTTGTATTTAGAGGCCAAAAATCCTTCTAGTTTCTTGAGAAGGACAAGTTCGGATACTTGGAAGAGATACTAAGTTCACCATGGGGAGATTTCCATGGGGACTGATGCTTGGCTGCCCTGAGAAGTGAGTGCCATGGGGTCAAGCATCTATGTATTCTCCTTGAATCCCATAACAAGTCTACCTCTCAAGTACCTAATGTCCTTGCCTACCATAAGAAATGTGGGAATGAGAATGATTGTCTTGAGTCTAAGTTGAAATATCTTGTCTTCTTTGCTTGTCAAAAGTTGAATTGCATCTCAAGACACATTGATTCAAAACAAGGTTAAACACAAGAACATTTCATCCAACAAGGTTCAAAACATCTTCAAACATGGTTGTCAAATATTTTTCAAAATCTTGTCTCAACATTCATGTCACTTAGATTTAGGTTCATCCTAGGTTTGCATTTTGCAAAGTTCATTGTCAAGTACCAAGATTAGGTTTCATCTAGGTCATATTCCTTTGCATATCCATAAGGGTCATCCTTTTGCATGTGTCCTCTTGCATTAGAGTAATACCATTGTCCTACAATTTCATTTTCATACCCTAGGTCTCTTCATCAAGCTTAGGTCATTATCATATCATATTGGGGTCATTTGCATAGTAATTGTCCCTTTGCATATAGTGTCAAAACTAGGTTTTGTCATACTTGAGTAATCCAAATCTTTGAATAAACCCTAAGTTATTGTTAGGAAGTCTAGACCTTATCAAACATTTGTCTTTTTGTCATCAATGTCATTTGGTCAAACCTAGCTTAGTATCCAAGCATATAGGTGAGACATTGTCAATTTTTCCTATTGTCACTTGATCCTTTTGTCCTTTGAGGTCTAGACATCATTTCAATTTCCTAAGGGTCTCATTTTTAGAATTGCATTCATGAGTTTGTCAAAATCTTGAAAAACAGCCAAAAACATTAAGTTGCATTGTCATCCTTTAGGTTGCATTTGTCAATCCCATTAGTTGCATTGCATAGTGACATGTTTGTTGAAATGAGGTCTCAACCTTCTTACAAAGCCATGTCATCACAATTGAGAAATCAATCATGTCAATCCAATCTCTACATGTCTCAAAACTTGGACCAAACTTATCATGATGATGTAAATGTCCAAATACAAAAACTAGAGTAGAAACTAGCTCAAGAAGAGGAGATATTGGAACAAAGAGTGAAAAACATTGAGAAGAATAGATCACAAATGTCCAAAATGTTTCAAAAATTTCCAGGTCGAAATCCAAAGATTGAGCCAATTGATGTAAGATCTCTTCTTGAACGATCAGACATACCAGCTCTCCTCTCACAAATAGAGATGATGAAACAATTTCAAGAAAAGAGACAACATCAATTTCAACATTATGTGCCTCCACAACAAGAACAAGAAGGTGTTTACTATCAATTATATTTTCAACCATCACAACCAATTGTTCAACATCTCCAACATTTCCAACAGACACAACCAATGGTCCAACATATACAACCAACACAACCAATGGTCCAATTTCAACAATATGTCCAACCAACTATACAATGTCAACAAATACTTCAACCAATGGTGGAATATCAACAAGTTCAATCAACATATCAATGTCAACAACCACAACCAAACATTCAAAAACAAAGGTTGCAACACACACCAAGCCAAATTTTGAACATGTCAAACCAATTTGAGCAACATCTAGTTTGGAATCAAAACATGACATCAAATAAGAACCAACTCCTTGCCAAACAAGTTCAAATTCCAGATACAACCATGTCAAAACCTTGAAAGAAAGGTGGCTTTATTGCAAGGCTCTTAAGGAACCTACCAAGTGAGTTCTTTGAGAAAGATCAAAATAATACACTTATGTCTAGCAATGCCTCATCCCCTCACAAACAAATGGACTCTCCAGTGGCATCTATCCCTACACCTCTAGAATTTTCACAAGAACCTTCTATATTGTCCTCATCAAACAATACACCCAAGGATGAAATTACCCAAGGGCTATCCATAATTGATTGCCAAGATAATCCAATTCATGATGCACATCCTTGTCATGTTTCAAAAATACAAGACTCAATGCCACCATGCACTTTATTGCCATTACCTGTTTTAGAGGACCCCATTCGAAGTCCTTCTTCCTCATGTTCAAGCATTGATTCCTTGCCAAAATCCATCACAAATGTTCAAAGTGCATCTCCTTCATGCCAAAACATTGATTCCTTGTCAGAATCCCCCATGCATATCCAAAGTCCAACCTCATGTCAATAGGATAATTTAGAGCATGAAGAAACGTGTCTTGAAACAGATCAAGATCAAGATCTTGAAACCTTATCATCCCATCCAATTGTTGACTAGGACCCCATGTTCCCAGACGCTCATGATGATTCCCCTATTCTTGTCCATCCTATCCAAAGTCCTATTGACACTCCATTCCCTGAGCAAGATCAAGATATCCCATTCCATCCAATCCCAAACAATCCCCTTCCATTTCATGAAAAAAATGTCCTTTCAAATCCCATTGGCATTCCACTTCTTAAGAAAGATCAAGATATGTTTTCCATCCTTTCTGATGATCCCATTAAAAGTCAAGAGCAAAGCACCTTTAAAGAGGATTCTAATGATATTCCTCCTTGTCAAGATCAAATTATTCCTTTAAATCCCCCACAAGATCCTTTTGTTCCTCCATCTCCTTTTCTTAATCCTCCATATACACTCCAAGATTGCATTTCTTTTGATGATCTCATCATTTCTCCCATTCCATCTCTTGAAGAGCCTGTCATTGAACCATGTCCACTACACAATCCTAGTCCTTCTCATGATCCTAATTCCCCTCATGATTCTAATGTGTTAGTGCAAGATGTTCAAGAACCCTCGACATGCATAATGGGTTCTTCCACTTTGGTGCAATCTGATCCACTTCAAGATCTCATTATTTCTCTCATATCATATCCACCTCATAATAGACTCCCGTCTTCTTCCCAAAGAAAAGAGTACCCTACAAGTCAAGATATTCATAAAGGAAAAGGAGTAGATCACCATAAGAAATCATCCCTTCATGTTAAAGAAAATATTAAGGGTCATGGCCTCAGTGAAATTCCTCAAGATGTGGGTACCCCTGCTAAATCCAACATCCCTTCAAAATCCAAGCATACACCTTCCCCATCATACTTTCCATCCATCTTAGGTCCTTATATTCATTCATTCTCTATGCAAGGTCAGCAAAGGTACACATCCTTGAGTAAATTTCATCCATCCAAAAGAATTCCATTTCATTCATATCCATCCATGCATTCCTTTCGCCCTCCAAGCAATTTGGATGCCAAGTATAAATGTCATAAGTCTACCAATCCACTTGTATTCAAGGATCAACATGTCCAATATAATCGACATGTCAAAACAAAGAACAATATGATCTATAAAGAAAAAGAAATATCCAAAAGGCCACAAAGGCCCACTGGGCAAAATAAAGGAAAGTCAAAATATATATGGGTTCCTAAATCCCTTATGCAAGCAATTCACTCCAAGGAACCACAAAAGCAAGAAAAATTAAAAACCATGTGGATCCCTAAGTGGCTCCTTGAAGCACAAAAGCCTAAAGAAAAATCCAACTTGGCATCCAAAATTGATATTCCTCCATCCAAACCTCTCAAATTTGTTCCTTCACCACCTTCTTCATCCATTTTGGGCCCTTATGTCCCAAAATCCATAGCCTTTCCTTCATCAAAATCTCAATATCCAAAATACATCTTTCCTCCATCATTCCATCACCCCTCAAGGTGTGTGCCAATGTTGATCTTGCCTTCATTTCCATCCACTAAAGCCCAATTCTTCCAATACCCTATCCATTATCCAATGCATATTTTCCATCCTTTGATCCCTCTGGTCCAATCCTTTACATAAATCCTTGTCTTAGTTTCATCTCATTTTCCATGTCCTTATCCTACCAACGTCTTTGAACATACTTTTAATGTCATGATCCATTTTTTTTAAAGCTACTATCCAAACAAAAAGATGCTTGAGTCCTTCTTCCATCCCCTATCATGTGTCCATCTTCTATTGAAAAAGTCAAAAATCAAAAAAAAAAAAAAAAAAGTGAAAAAAAAAAAGACAAAAGAAAAAAAAAAGTAAAGCAAAAATAATTCATCCACTGGTGAAAACCTGGCAAACAGGCACCTTGGGCAAGTACCGTGATGAAAACTTGGAAAATAGGCATCATGCGTAATCCATGAACTTCTTGCACACCACACTTGGGGGTAGGTTTCCTCCTTCATATCCTATTGCCATTTATTATCCTATCGAACCCCTGTCATTACCCTCCATTATCCTATTGTCCCTCATGTCCATTTCCACTTTCGACATTTGATCTTGACAAGGCTGAGGATCGTCATGAGCATCATGCATCTTGTTTGCATCTTTTAGTCTATCATAGCTTTTGGTCATTTATCCATTTTCTTATTATAACCTTTCATCCATATTCCCTAGCTTATTGTGACTTTCTGCCACTACCCCGTATCATATCCCGACCTTCAGTCCATTTCCCTTATCCATTCTTGGTCTTGCTTATCCTATCCATATCTTATCACTATCCATACACTCTTTCTGTCCCTTGATCTTGATCTGATATAAGGATGCAAAATTTAAACATGGTTTCAAAAACCTTTTGACATGTCCCTCATGCCATGTCACTGCTTTACATTGTCACATCATGCAATAGCCCTTGAAAATTGCATCTGTATTGTCTCCATAATAAAAGGCCTTTGTTTTCCCTCTATCCACCAACATTTTAGCAAGCCTATTTATTCACCTGTCATATTCCTTGCCTTGCTAGACACTGGGGGAAAAATCATAAAAATTGAAAAACGTCCTGAAATAATTCAAAAAAATTGAAAAATGTCCTAAAATAATTCAAAAACATTGCAAAATGTCCTGAAATAATTCTAAAAAAATTGAAAAATGTCCTGAAATAATTCTAAAAAAATTGAAAAATGTCCTAAAATAATTCTAAAAAATTAAAAAATGTCCTGAAATAATCCAAAAAAATCAAATAATGTCCTGAAAAAATCTCAAAAAAAATTGAAAATGTCTTGAAATAATTCTAAAAATTTGAAAAACGTCTTGAAATAATTCAAAAAAATTGAAAAATGTCTTGAAATAATCCAAAAAAAATTGAATAATGTCCTGAAAAAATCTCTAAAAATCAAATAATGTCCTGAAAAAAATCCCTAAAAAGTCAAATAAAGTCCTGAAAAAAATGAACAAATTTTTTTCAAAAACATTAAAATCCAAAAACACGCATTTTGCAATAAATATCCTCTTGGTGCATAAGACAGATCACCGAGTATACATCCAATGACATGCAATCAATCATACATTGTGCTTTAATGAAATCATGCGTAAACAGATGAACTTTTTCCATCAAACCAGACATTCAAACTGATCAAAATTGTCATATCAATCGAACATCAGCATCACTATCATTTGTCCTTGTCTCTACTATCATGGGTCTTATACAGGGTGTGGTACACTCGAAACCAGACTGTGTCCTGTCTTAGATGGGGTACCGCATGTCCTGAAACCAGACAGCATGATCGTCCCATCGGCACTTTCAACTTTTGACAATGAAGATCAAGGTGTTTGTTTGATTTGTTGGAATTTGTGCATCTTATCTTTTTACTGATTTATCTTTGGCTTCGATCATGTTCCTATGTTTCTCGATGATGTCACTAAGTGATTTAGAGTGACCGGGATGGATCATGGTCCTTTTCTTTTTTGTTGGGACTGTTGTTTGTCCATGGTGTGTCTGTCTTTTGCAAAAAGGGTTGCATTTCAGCTCTAGCCTTCCATGCCATGATGCTACGCATCCATTTTGCTACATTAAAATAAAGGTTCTCACCTACAAAGTGCAATACTGAAAGCAAGTTTTTCTTTGTCTCTAATTGTCCTCTGTCTCATTTTCTTCTTACTAACATTTCTTCCATCCGTTCGGATAGTCAGTTCGGTCTAGTGCTCCGATCTCCAAAAACATATGTTGCATCCTGCATCCATTTGGTTAGTACATTTGCATTATATCAAACATCACATCAAGCATCGTATCAAGCATTTTATCCATTTCATATTATAAATGCATCCAAAACACATAAAAAAATACATCCATACATGTTCCACAATGGTACATAAATAGTGCATAAGTCATCCATACATGGAAAATAACATAAGTCATAACATATTGCATTCCCTCATATCGATGCATATCATATCATATATCAACATAATATTGGAGTACAAAATTGGACTGTCTATCCTAAGTATGGCCCGCAGGCTAACTACAAAATGTCAAACTACATAATGTCCACTATCTGTCCTAAGGAGCACATGCCTCTATCACTGGGTGCTCCCTTTGTCCTCCTCATCCCTACCATGTCTCGTGGATGATGTCCCTCCTGGTCCTGGCTGTGGTGGTCTCATAGGTCCACTCACCCCCATGCTACTCAATGACCTTCGAGAGCATGCTCTGCTCTCTGTCCTCAATCATGCCCGATATGATGCTGCTCTCTGCTCTGGTGAAACTACGCTCTCATATAGTGTCCTCCAATGGCATATCTCCTGTCCAGTCTCTACCAGCATCTATGCCATCTCCCATGCACTGGCATCCCTAATTGACCCAATATACTCAGTGACTTTCTATTCTTCTCGCTGTGCCTGAGCTATTGCTATGTCTCGAGCCACTATGAGTCTGGCCATCTCCACTCTGAACTGCTCATGCTCTCTCTCTAAAGTCGCAATGTGATCCTGCTAACTCGCTATGGTAGCCCTGCACATCTCCATCTCCTCTATCCTAGTTGTCTCTAGCTCTATGGGTATATCCTACAATGCCTCTTGCTCCCCATCCTCATCTTTGTCCTCATCCTCCCCATCCTCATCTTCATCCTCATCATCCCCCTCATCCTCCTCTCCACCCTCATCCTCCTCGTCCTCATCATCTCCCTCCTCCTCTCCAGCAAGTGGGAAGTCCTCCTATCGCCTAGGTACTGGAATATCCAGATCTATCAATGGCACTGGCCATCATCGTGCAAGCCATCTCTCATGCTCCTCTGTCATCCCAGCATCCGCCACATCTGATCTCCAATCCCATTGTCTCTACTGTAGCTATGTGAAGTCCATATATGCTATGTGTGGCTGAATCATACTCCCGCACTGACTCGTCTCTCTGTGAGATCGGGCAAAGTGTGCAGTCCTCCTAGATACATCCTGCCTCTCTCCAAACTGTCATCTGACTCTCTTTGGTAGGTACAACTCAATCACTCTCTGGTGATTCATTGGTCACCCAATCAAGTACCTCTCCTATCTATAATATAGTAGCTCATCACTATCATCTGACCATCCAGGGCAATCACGACATGCTCTCCATGTGAACTCTCTCAGTCTGTCTAGCTCATGTCGCCAATATAATATGTATCCAAAAGGACCCTATCTCAGTACTCCCCCATAGCAATACACATATGGTCGATGTGGTACTACCTATCTCTCTATAATCGGTCAACATATGGCTATGTGCTCAAATCCCCATACCTGTAGCAGTGTGACTCCACAGCTCAATGTCTGCACTCCCTGATATGCTATCTGATGCAACTAAAAATACAACATAGCCAGTACACATGGTCCCCATGCATATACTATCCCCTCTATCGCCATCCACTCTAGCACTCTTCCCCATCCAATAGGGAATCCATGTCCTCATCTGTCTCCTGCTAGTAGGCATGCTATCACCACGGCTATCATCACATATCGTCGATCATACTCTGACGCCATGGTCTCCTAGCCAATCTCCCTCTCCAGGATATCCAGATCCTCTGTGTCGCACTCAAACAATATGCACAATGCATCTCTCCCTATCACTAGGTCATACTCTACCATCTCTCCATGAATCAGAATGCGGAGGATACGCCATACATCCTCCAGTGTCACCATTGCCTCTCCAGTCACCAGATGGAATGAGGAGGTCTCTGAATGCCATCGCTCTGCCAATGTGGTAAGTAGTCCTGTGTTTGCCCTAATCTCGGGCATGAATGTGACATAGTATATCCCAAGTCCTGCTAATGTATCTCTGTCTGTGCTCCTGAGCCTATGTCGTAGCATGAAGCAGTCAGGTCGGTTCTCCCGCGTGATCAATGGATACTGTCAACTCTGCGTCACAAATTGGGGCATATTTTGTTAGTTTTAGGGTTTGCTCCTATGGGTTACATTTCCTCATTTTCATGTCCAATTAGCATGTTTTTCATCTAATTTGACCTATCCTACCCTTATCCCCCCTTTCTAGATCATTTGCATGTTGTTTTGACCAAAATTAGCGTTTACATTGCACAATTGCACCTGTGTGATGAGTCCTGTGCCTGTGTTACATGTCCTACACCTACGTCTCCCTACACAAGCATAGAAGACCCTACACAAGCGCAGGATTCGCCCTACACAAGTGCAGGAGTCCCTTTCTGCATCCCCTGTGGGCCCCGCAATGTCCTGCAAGCAAGTTAAATTCATCAAATTGAAAACATGGATTTTTGAGATACATACCATTGCTCCTGCATCATCCGGTCATCTATAAGTGCGTACACGCTCCTTGAGGTGATCTGCCCTTGGAATGTTTGCCATCTCTCTACAAGTGTCCTTTTCTAGAGCAACAAATTCTCCTCTTTGGCTAGTGCAAATGAGAAATCTTCACTCTCTTTGCCTCATTTATAGATCTTTGTCAGTGCATAGATGGACGTGCACCCTCTCCATCTTATGTTGGTCGCAGTCTTTTGTGTCTTTAATTGCTTGTCCTTCATGCATCTGATCTCCAATTGTCAGTCCGTTCGATCCTATCATTTTTATCGATCAATTGGCCTCTTTTCTGCATGTTTCTGGCCAATTTCTCGAGGGGGCATGCATATGTCATTATTATTGTCTGGGGCATTTTCATTATTGTTCTTTGAAACAATGCTTAAAATCGCATTGTCTCAAAGAGGGGCAAAATGTAGACACCTAAAAATGGTCAACGCTTGCGGAATCATACTTTAACATTTACACATTGCCTTATTTTAAGGTTTTTGCATCACATTAACATTTCTTCTATGTTGAGTACTTGGTCTTTATCATTTGCGAGCATCGAGTCCTTCTTTTGCATTCCTCATTTTTCTCGCTTTCGAATTAGGTCTTGTCGATAACAATCTCCAGTCATGATTTTGGTCGATCCTCGTCCTTGTCAATCTTGTCATTTTTGCGATCGATTCGTCATCGATCCTTGTCCTCTTCAATCATGTCAATTAGCGCTTTTCAATTTGATCTCCTTGTCAATCTTGGTCAATTTGTCATTGATTTTTGTCAAACCAATCTCAATCATTTATCAACATTGGTCCTTTGTCAGTCTAAATCATGATCAAATCGACCCTGCATCAATTATCTTTTATCAAGACCTAATTGTCATCCTTGCATTTCTAATTCATCTTCTAGGGTTTCATGATTTATTCATTTAACCTTGTCTGTCATTTCTCCCTCTAGGTTAAATAGTTTATTTATCCTAAGTCTTCTCATCGCAATTAAATGTTTATTTAATTGGCTAACTAATTCTTCCCTCTTTGTGAATTAATTAATAAATGAAAAATTGTTAATTAATTCACTTAATTCCTAATTTCCTAATTTTCTAATTTTCTAATTCCTAATTTCAATTTCCTCCTATTTCTCTCCTAATTTCATGGGAATGACATTTCAATTTTTATAATTGACAATCAATCAATTTTGACATAGAAAGTTGTCATAATTTTCTCATAATTATCAATCAATCAATTTTGCATAGAAAGTGCATAATTTGTCATAATTTGTCATGATTGACATAATTGATTTGCAATTTCCATTTGAATTGAATCATGCTATTTTTATCATTTCTCCAATTTGTCTATAAATTGGATGAATTTCTTGAATCCTGATCTAATAATAATCACTTGTTTGAATTACTTTGTCGAATCAATCACGCTTTGAGTATTCTTGTGCCAATGTCAATCTTGCTTTCACATTAGGTTTATGCACTTGAAGGTGAGATCCACAAATAAAGGTTGTTTGAAGAAGAAATAAGGACAATGGAGCCGCATGAAGGAGACATTCAGATCTGCATCTGGTTTGCTTAGTTTTTAGTTTTGAATGTTTTGCTTTTCATGTTGGATTGATCATTGCATTTGTGATTTTGTGATTGAGCTATGACTAATATTGAACTTGCTTTGATGATATCTGATTTCCTATCTACACCTGGATATCAAAACAAGTATAAATACAAGAAAAATAGAGACAAATAATGCTACATAGTGGATGAGGAAGGCATTACTGATTCTGATGATGAACTAATAAAAGACTCTTGTAGTGGATCCGACAATGGGAAGGAATGGGTATTCCTGGCTATCAAGGAAGATGATCTAGCACTAGAAGAGAATGTACCTAAAGAGAAGGCACTTGCTACTAAAATTGAAGACAAGGATGAATGGGTAATTGACAGCGGTTGTTCACATCATCTAACTGGAGATAAAGGAAATTTTTTATCTTCGCAAGAATTTGATGGTGGTCTAGTTAGATTTGGAGATGACATGGCATGTATGATCAAAGGAAAAGGAACTATATCATTGGATGGTAAGAACAATACTAACAATGTTTATTATGTTGAAGGTTTGAGGCATAATCTTTTGAGTGTAGGTCAATTGGTAGATAAGGGATTTCAATTACAGTTCAAGGATGGGAAATGCAAAACCATTAACTAAATCTAGCTTGGAGATTGCAACTGGTACACAAACAAAAGGTAATATATTTCATTTGAATTCCAGTGAGAAGACATGTTTGATTACACAGATTGATGAGAGTTGGCTATGGCATAAAAGGTTGTGTCATGTGAATTTTGATTGCATTGTGAGGATTAGTTGAACTAAGGAAATTAGGGATATACCTAAGATTGTGAATCCCTATAATCCAGTATGTAAAGAATGTCAAATGGGTAAACAAGTCAGAAAATATTTTAGGAGTATAAAAGATAAATCAAATGATGTTCTTGATCTTATTCATACTGAATTATGTGGACCTGCTAGAGTTAAATTTTTTCAAGGTGATAGATATTTCATGCTAATCATTGATGATTATTCTAGAATGATGTGGGTTACTTTTCTGAGAGAAAAATATGAAGCATTTGAAAAGTTTAAAATCTTTAAGGCTAAAGTGGAAACTGAGATAGGATTGAAGATTAAAATGTTTGAGATCAGATTATGGTGGTGAATTCACATCCAGTGATTTCAATAACTTTTGTGACAAGCATGGTATAAGAAGATAATTTTCTACTCCCCAGACACCTCAGTAGAATGGAGTTGTGGAGAGGAAGAACAAAACTATCTTGGATGTTGCTAGAACAATGATGATGGAAGCTAGTCTACCTCATATTTACTGGAGAGAAGTAGTGAGCACAACAGTTTATACATTCAACAAAGTACATATCAAAGGAGAAACCAGTAAGACACCTTATGAATTATGGTTTGGCAATACACCTATAGTTAAGTATTTCAAAAGAATTGGTAGTAAATGTTATATCAGGAGAGATGATATTATTCGGAAATTTGATCCTAGATGTGATGAAGGCATATTTCTTGGTTATTCTAATGAAAGCAAAGCATATAGATGTTATAACAAGATATTGTAGAGAATTGTGGAAAGAGCTAACATCAAAGTAGATGAGATGGACAAAAGTAAAATCAAAGTTTATGAAAAAAAACCAACAGTGGAAATGATTATATCTAAACCTATAGCACCTTTACCAGAACAAAGAGTTGAACCGGTTACTCCAGTAGTATCAAAGAATTCTATAGTAACTGAAGAACAAGGAAGAGGAACATAAAGTCAAAACACTCCTAGGTTTGTGAGATTGAATCATCCAGAAGATCAAATCATTGGGGATAAGAGAAATGGAGTGATGACAAGAAGAAGATTGGAAACTAATGAGGTATATTTAATTTCACAAGTTGAACTGGTATCAGTAATTGAGGCATGTAAATATGAATATTGGTTGAAAGCTATGGAAGAAGAATTAGATCAGATTGAGAAAAATAACACATGGACCTTGGTTCCTTGGCCTAAAAATAAAAATGTTATTGGAACTAAATGGGTTCTTAGGAATAAATTGAATGAGGATGGTGAAGTTATAAGGAATAAGGATAGATTGGTTTGTAAAGGATATTCTCAGAAGGAAGGAATTGATTATGGAAAGACTTTTGCACCTGTAGCTAGGATTGAAGCTATAAGATTATTTCTTGACTATGTTGCTTATAAAAACTACAAGGTTTATCAGATGGATGTTAAACGTGCATTTTTTAATGGCTATCTTGATGAGGAAGTTTATATTGAGAAACCTGATGGTTTTTCACTATCAAATGATACAGATATGGTTTGCGGGTTAAGGAAAGCTTTATATGGATTTAAACAAGCACCTAGAGCTTGGTATGCAAGGTTGGATAAATATCTTTTATAGCTTGGTTTTACAAAGGGAAGTGGTGATGGTAATTTATATTATAAGACCATTGATGATGACATACTAATTATTGAAGTATTTGTTGATGACATTATTTTTGGAGGTGAAGATAAGTTATGCATAAAATTTTCTAAAAATATGTAGAAAGAATTTGAGATGTCTATGTGTAGATCAGCAAATTGAAAATCATCAAAACAATAGCAATTAGGACAACCACAAAACCTAAAGCTTCTATGAAAGAAATCCTAATCCAATCAATGAAGACATAAAGACAAGATATTCAAATCAAATGAAATTGAAGCAAATCGATGCAGATATCTCCTTCATGTGGCTCTATTGTTCTTCTTTCACCTTCAAATTTGATGTGGATCTCACCTACAAGTGCAAAATGCAAGTGGAAAGCAAGTTGTTGAGAGATGAAATTCGCAGCATACGGTTACTTGAAAATGTGATTGATTCCTTTCATTGAAGAAAGTCTCCAATTTATAGACAAATTGGAGAGAGGACAAGATTAGCATGAAGAGATTTGAAAGGAAATTAAAATCAAGAATGGAAAAATTAAGACAAATGTATGACAATTTCTATGCAAGGTGTATGACAAATTATGACAAGATTGAAATGCCATTCCCATGACAAAAGGGAAGAGAGAAAATAGCCTCCATGATTGCAACAAATGGAAGCATAAACATAGGAGAAAATGAGGGAATGAAATTAGGAGAAAAATTAGAAAAATTAAAGAAAATAGGAGAAATAGAAATTAGGAATTAGGTGAATTAATTAATAGGTTTTCATCCATTAATTAATTCATGAAAGAGACCTAGGACTAAATAAATAGATTTATTTAACCCACAAAGAAGAAGAAAAGGATTAAATGAACAAATCATAAAACCCTAGAAATAAGAGGACAAGGAATTAGGTCAAGACAACAAGAAATTAATGTATGTTCAATCATGATTCTAATTGACAAAGGACCAATGTTGATAAATGATTGAGATTGGTTGACAAAAATTAATGACAAATTGACCAAGATTGACAAGGAGATCAAATTGATAGGCACCAATTGACAAGGAACAATGACTAATCGATCCAAATTGACATGATTGAAAAGGACAAGGATCGATGATGAATCGATTGCAAAATGACAAGATTGACAAGGACAAGGATCGATGACGAATCGATTGCAAAATGATGAGATTGACAAGTTGATAATCGCAAATGATTACTAACAAGCTAAAGATGATTGAAAGATTGACAAGAGGAAAAAACCCTAATTCTATCATCGATTAGGATTGACGATGTCCAAAATGATGATAAATGAGCACGCACCATGATGCGATAGGATAAGATTGACCAAAATCATGACTGAAGATTGCCATCGACAAGACCTAATTCAAAAGCGATAAAAATGAGGAATGCAAAACAAGGACTCAATGCTCGCAAATGATAAAGACCAAGTGCGCAACATAGAAGAAATGTTAATGCAATGCAAAAACCCTAAAATAAGGCAATGCGCAAATGTTAAAGTATGACTCCACAAGTGTTGACCATTTTTAGACGTCTACATGTTGCCCCTCTTTGAGACAATGCGATTCTAAGCATTGTTTCACAGAACAATAATGAAAATACCCCAGACAATAACAATGACATATGCATGCCCCCTCGATGAATTGGCTAGAAAAATCTACAAAAAAGGCCGAGTGATTGATAAGAATGATAGAAGATGATAGGTTCGAACGGATCAAAAATTGAAGGTCGGATGCACAAAGGACAAGCAGTGGAAGGTGCAAAAGACTGTGACCATCATAAGATGGAGAGCATGCACATTGATCTAGGTACTGACAAAGATCTATATAGGAGACAAGGAGAAGGAAAAGAGTTCATTTGCACTGGCCAAAGTGGAGGAGTTGTTGCTCGAGAAAAAGGACCCTCGTAGAGAGATGACGAACATTCCAATGGCAGATCACATTGGGGAACATGTACGCATCTACAGACAATTGGATGATGCGGGAGCAGCGATATGTAGCTCAAAAACCCATATGTTCAATTTCATGAATTTTTCTTGATTGTGGGACATTACGGGGCCCACAGGGGAGGGAAAAATGTAGATCTATGCCTATGTTGATGCATTCTATGCCTATGTAGTGATGTTCTATGCCTGTGTAAGGTACATAGGTGCAGCTTGATGCTTCACAAGCGCAAGATAGTGTGCCAAAGTGCAATTGTGCACTTATGACTCCAGTTTGACTGAAAAGAGGGATAAGCATAGGATAGGTCAAAAATAGATAAGAAAACCCTGATTGGTGCATGAAACAAGGAAATGCAACCCTTAGGAGAAAACCTTAAAACTGACAAATTGTGCCCCAATTGTGATGTAGAGTCGATAGTATCCATTGATCACATAGGAGAACAAACCCGACTACTTCATGTTGCGATACAGACTTGAGAGTACTGACAAAGACACATTAGCAGGACTTGGATTATACTACATTACATACATGCCCAAGATTAGGGCAAACATAGGACTTCTTACTGCATTGGCAAAGCGATGGCATTCATAGACTTCCTCTTTCCATCTTCCAACTAGAGAGGCGACTGTGACACTAGAGGACATGTGGCGTATCCTCTGCATTCCGATTCATGGGGAGATGGTGGTGTACAACCCAGTGACGGGGAGAGACTCTTTGTGCAGATTATTCGAGTGTGATGCAGATGACCTTGATATCATAGAGAGGGAGATCCACTGGGAGACCATGGTAGAAGAGTATGATCAGCGATATGTGGTGATAGTAGTGGTTGGCATGCCTATTAGCAGGTGACAGATGAGGAAATCAATTCCCTATTGGATGGGGAGGAGTACTAGAGCAAATGGTGATAAAGGGGACTGTATACGCATGGGGACCATGTGTGCTTTCCATGCTATATTTTTAGTTGCATCAGAGAGCATATCAGAGGGTATAGACTTTGAGCTGTGGGGTCACTCTTTTACAGGTATGGGCATTTGAGCACATAGCCATATGTCGGCCAATTGTAGAGAGACAAGTAGTACCACATCGACCATATGTGTACTGCTATGGGGGAGCACTGAGACAGGGTCCATTCGGATACATATTGTATTGGTGACATGAGCTAGACAGGTGGAGAGATTTCACATGGAGGCCATATCATGATTGCCCTGGATGGTCAGATGATGGCGATGAGGTATCGTATTGTAGATAGGAAAGATACCTGATTGAGTGGCCAGTGAATCACTAGAGAGTGATTGAGATGTATCTGCCAAAGAGAGTTAGACGATAGTTTGGAGAGAGACAGGATGTACTGATAGGGACTACACACTTTGCCCGATCCCATAGAGAGATGAGTCATTGGGGGAGGATGATTCAGCCACAAATAGCATATGTCGACTTCATATAGCTATAGAGGAGATAGTGGGATTGGAGATCAGATGTTGTAGATGCTAGGATGACAGAGGAGTATGAGTGATGGTTTGCACGACAGCGGCTAGTGGCATTGACAGATCCTGATATTCCGATACCTAGGAGACAGGAGGACTTCCCACTCGCTGGAGAGGAGGATGATGACAAGGGAGAGAAGGGAGATGATGAGGATGAGGGGGATGAGGAGATTGAGGAGGATGATGAGGGAGAGGAGAGTCCTAAGTGCACGCAAAGAGATGAGCCAAATCTAACAGATCATGAGTCATTGCAGGATATACCCATAGGGTAGGAGACAACTAGCATAGAAGAGATGCATATATGTAGGGCCACCAGAGTGAGTCAGCATGATTACATTGCAACATTAGAGAGACAGAATGCTATCTTGAGGATAGAGTAGAGCAGGAGCAGTGGTCAACTGAGAGGGATAGGTATAGAGTAGAGATAGCCAGGCTGACAGTGGCTTGAGATACAGTGATAGCCCAGGCATAGCAAGCAGAGCAAAGAGTGATCGAGTATGTTGGGTCAATTAGGGATGCTAGTGCGCATGAGATGGCACAGATGTTATTAGAGGCAGGAGATGAGATGCACCATTTGAAGACTTTATATGAAAGTGCAATTCCACTAGAGCAAAGAGCAGTGTCATATTAGTCACGATCGAGGATAGAGAGTAGGCCACATTCTCGGAGGTTAGTGAGCAGCATGGGGGTGAGTGGACCTATGAGACCACCACAGCCAGGACCAGGGATAGGAGGGTCTTCATCCTTGAGACATGGCAGGGATGAGGAGGATAGAGGGAGCACCCAATGATAGAGGCACGTGCTCCTTATGATGGAGACATATATAGTTTGACATTATGTACTCAGCCTATGGGTCATACATAGGACAGACAGTCCAATTTTGTACTCCGATATTTTTCTTTTTTCTCTTGTTTTTTTTTTTTTTTGATATATGATATGATATGTAGCTATATGATGGGATGCAATGTGTTATGGCGTATGTTTACTTTCCATGTATGGATGTCTTATGCACTATCTATGTATTATCTTTGGAACATGTATGAATGTTGTTTATGTTTTTGATGTGTTTATAAGATGAAATGGATAAAATGCTTTGTATGGGCTTGATATAATGCAAATGTACTAACCAATGAATGTAGGATGCAGCTTATTTTATTTTTTTTGGAGATCAGAGAACTATACCGAACAGACTGCCAAGACTGATGGAAGAAATTAGATAGAGGACAGTTAGAGATGAAGGAAAACTTGCTTTCACAAATGCACATAAGTAGGTGAGAACCTTTAATTATTATAGCAAAGCGGATGTAGAGCATCATGGCATTGAAGGCCAGAGCTAGAACGCAACCCCTTTTACAAAAGATAGACACATCGCACACAAGGAATGAGTGAAGAATCCTAGGGTGCATACATCAAGGGTCGAGGTATGTGCAGTGTTCACAAAGTGAACGTACTTATCACAAACACCCAATGATACAGTTGCCCCAGTTTATGACAAACATTCCACAAATAGCAAACACAACAAAAAAAGAAAAGGGACCATGAACCATCCTGGTCACTCTAAATCACTCAGTGACATCATCGAGCAACATAGGAACATGATCGAAGCAAAAAATAAATCAGTAAAAAGATAAGATGCACAAATTCAACCAAGTCAAACAAACAGTCCGATCGTCATTGTCAAAAGTGGAAAACAAGAATGATCATGCTGTCTAGTTTCAGGGAATGTGGTACCCCATCAAAGACAAGACACAATCTGGTTTCGAGTATACCACACCCTGTATAAGACCCATGATAATGTTGATAAGGACCAATGGCAATGTTGATGCTATTTTGATTGATGTGACAACTGTGATCAGGTTGAATGCTTGCTTGGTCAAATAGTTTATCTATTAATGCGTGATTTCATTAAAGCACAATGTTTGATTGATTGTCATTGGATGTATGTTCAGTGATCTATCTATGCACAAAGGGGACCATTTATTGACAAAATGCAAAATGCCAAAGAAATTGTTTTTGGATTTTGATGTTTTTCACTTTGTAGGAATTTCGAGTTTTTTTACAATTTTTTTTGTTCATTTTTCAAGACTTTATTTGACTTTTTAGGGATTTTTTCAGGACACTATTTTATTTTTAGGGATTTTATCAGGACATTATATGATAAGAAAGCTCTAGTCCACACGTAGCAATAACTCCAGTAATTGATCATGACAAGGGGTGCGCACCCAATGAAAATTTGAAAGACATATACAGCGACCAGGACCAAAACATATGCACAAGGACTAGAAAATTGAGTATGCAAGACAATGATGTTGACCAATCACAAGCCTGGAACACAACATTGGGTCAGGGAAAGGATAATCATGATAAACCCGTGGGGGGGGAAAGTACAGCTAGGAGTCATGATAGATATCGGAGCAATAGTCTTTTACACATGTCACCTGTTTGCCAGGTTTTCACCATGGTACTTTCCCAAAGTGCATGTTTGCCAGGCTTTTCACTAGAGGGCGAATTATTTTTCTTTACTTACTTTTTTTTTTCTTTTCAATTTTCCACTTTTTTTTATTTATTTGTATTTTTGAGCTTTTGATTTTTTTTGTATTTTTGAGCTTTTGATTTTTTTTTTTGTATTTTTTTAGGATCATATTGAAGAACTGTTAATAGAAAAACTATGGCCAATACTTTCGAAGGTGCATGCTATTTACAGGATCTGACAGAGGTTCACCATCTAGGGTTGCAAGCTGATATGCCCCTGAACCATAGGCTACAGTAACTATGAAAGGCCCAACCCAATTAGGCTCAAATTTTCCTTTGATGATGTTAGTAGATTGTGTATTCTTTGGGTTCACCTTTAGGACCAAATCTCCCACTTTGAAGTGTCACCCTTTGACCTTCTTATTATAAGAGCAATAGAGATGGTTTTGATATGCTTGCAAATGTGTCAGGGTTGTCTAATGTTTCTCATCTAACATCTCAAGCCGATGTAGCCTAGAGACTCTGTACATCTCATCATCAATCAAATGTTGCAGGGAAACACGCAAAGAGGGAATTTCCACTTCCAAGGGTAAAATGGCTTCCGCACCATACACCAAGGAATAAGGTGTTGTGCCAGTAGGTGTGCGGATGGAAGTGCGATAAGCCCATAGTGCTGGATTCAACTGTACATGCCAATCTCAACCAACATCATTGACAACCTTTTTCAAGATCTTAATGATGGTTTTATTTGATGCTTTGGCTTGACCATTACTTTGTGGATAGTAAGGACTAGAGGAACGGTGTTGGATGCAAAAAATTTCACAGAGTTCCTTGACATCTTTATTTTTGAATGGATGGCCATTATCCATGACTATTGCAAGGGGAACCCCATATCTGCATATGATATAATTTAGTAGAAACTTTGAAATTTGAACACCAGTGATATAGGTCATAGGGATGGCCTCGATCCATTTTGTAAAGTATTATGTGGTTGTGATGATGAATTTGTGTCTGTTTGTAGATGTCAGGTGAATCTTGCTAATAAGATCCAATCCCCATTGAGAAAAGGGCCACGAAGATATGATAGAGTGAAGTTCTTGAGCTAGCGCATGAATGTAATTTCCATGTATTTGACATTTGTAGCATTTCTCGACAAAATCATGAGCATCCTTTTCCATGGTGGGCCAATAATATCTAGCATGAACCAACTTTTTAGCTAGACTCAGACCATTGAAATGGCCCCCACATATACCATCATGAACCTCATGTAAAGCCGTTTGTGCCTCATCAAAATCCAAACACCTGAGGAGGGTGTGGTCAAAGGAACGACGGTAAAGGGTGTTTGCAATGATGACATATTTGGTAGTTTGGCGTATGAAGGCTCGATGTTGGTTAGAGGAAAGGCTAGGTGGTAAGGTTTGGGATTTCAAATACTGATAGATGTCATTATACCATGGGGAATTAGGACCAACAAGAACACACATCACATCTGCTATCGAAATTTCAAAAGAAGGCACTAGCAACTGTTCGACCAAAAATTCACATCTGTCCATATTATGGGGCATATTTAACATGGAAGCAATAGTTGCCATAGCATCTGCTGACTTGTTTTGAATTATTGGAACTTGACTGAAATGGATATCAGTAAATTTTGTCTTGAAGAAATCCACCATATGCTTGTAGGGAAGAAGCTTTTCATCTTTTGTTTCATAGTCATCATTCACTTGACGGATGACTAACTAGGAATCTCCATAGACTTGCAAATGTGTAATGTTCCATTGGATTGCTATTCTGAGTCCTGTGGCCAAAGCTTCATATTCTGCAATATTATTGGTGCAATAGAAAGTGATCCTATATGACTTTGGGATAGTATCTCCTTGAGGGGTGACAAACAATATACCTGCTCCTGAGCCATACTTTGTGTGAGATCCATCAAAGTATAATTGCCATTCCTTAGAAGAAGTAAGAGAAAATATTGATTCATCAGGGAAATCTATCAACGTTGGATGATCATCATGAATAGGTGCCCCTGCAAGTTGATCTGCTATGATTTGTCCTTTTATTACCTTTCTCTCAATGTACTCAATATCAAACTCACTTAGGATCATAACCCATTTTGCCAGGCAACCTATCAAAGCTACCCTGCTAAGCAAGTATTTCAAGGGATCAAGTTTTGCAACTAGCAATGTCTGATGATTTAACATATAGTGTCGAAGCTTTTGTGTTGCAAATACCATTGCTAAACATGCCCATTCAGTAGTTAAATAATTTAGTTCATATCCCACTAGTGTCTGACTGATATAATAAATAGCTCATTCTTTTCCTTTCTCATCTTGTTGGGCTAAGAGAGCTCCCAGTGTCATTTCAGTTGCAGAGATATACAATATGAATGGCTTCCCTGCTATAGGAGGCATTAGAATAGGTGGCGACATAAGATAATCCTTGAGAGTTTGAAATGCTGATTGACATTGCTTAGTCCATTTAAAAGTGACACCTTTATGCAATAAATGTTGGAAGGGATGACATTTGTCTGCCAAGTGAGCTATAAACTGACGGATTGACTATAACTTCCCTTGCAGACTTCTTAGTTGATGGAGATTGGAAGGAGGCATATCCATTATTACTTTAACTTTTTCTGGGTCTACTTCTATGCCTCTGTGAGAAACAATATACCCTAATAATCTACCGGCTGTGACACCAAAGACACATTTCTTTGGGTTGAGTCTGAGCTTGTAGGTTTCCATTCGATCAAAGATTGGGCCAAGGATGGCTAGATGACTATCTCTTGTGATAGATTTTCATAATAGGTCATCAACATAGTCTTCCATCAAAGTATGCATAAAATCATGGAAAATTGTTGTCATAGCTCTTTGATATGTTGCTCCAGCATTTTTAAGGCCAAAAGGCATCACATTCCAGCAATAGATACCCCAAGCACATGTGAATTCAATCGTATGTTGATCTTCAGGAGCAATGCGAATTTGATTATATCCAAAAAAGCCATCCATCAATGATAGAATCTCATATCCGGCAGTCATGTCAACTATGATGTCTATATTCGGCAATGGAAAGTCATCTTTAGGGCATGCTTTATTGAGATCCCTAAAATCTGTACAGATTCTAATGCCCCTAGTTACTTTGCTAACTGGTAACAAATTTGAAATCCAATCTGCATAATCAATTGGTCTAATAAAGCTCACATCTAATAATTTTTTGAGTTCTACTTTGACTAAGAGAGCCACCTGGGGATGCATCTTTCTGAGTTTTTGTTTGACGGGCTTGAAATCTGGTTTTAATGGCAAGTGATGAAGGACTAATTCTGGATCAAGGCCAGGCATATCTGCATAAGACCATGCAAAATTGATCTTCTTCTCGAGAAAGAAATTGACAAAATCTATCTTTTCTTGTTTTGATAGAGAAGCAGTGAAATGAATGACCTTAGGGTTGTCAGGTGTACCCAAATTTATCTCTTCGGTCATTTCCATAAGCAATGTTGATTTATCCTGACTTGACGAGGGTATGTCCAATCTTCCACCTTTGGGTGCCTCAAAGAGGTTTTCACCCATAGGTACATCTTTTATTTTTACTTTTCTATGGTCAGAGAGTGCCTTACAGTTTTCACTCAAAGACCCATTCTTTTGATTTTTTACTTTTTCTTTTTCTTTTTCTTTTTTATGACTAGAAGATGGAGTTGACTCCCCAAAATATGTTGTGGAATCTAAATCAATAGCAAACCCTGCCTTATGATCACCTTGTGGTATGCCTTCCTGTAGTCCAAGGAATTCTACAATTGCTTTGTCATTTAGAAACAATCCAATTTGAGTGGTTCTTGTTGGTCATGTTGGATAAGCATGTCATCATCGGTTTCAGGGAGTGTTAGGGCCAAGCTGGTAAGGATAAAAATGTCTGTGGTATCATTGTCTGAACTGCTCATATCTAATTTGGAGCTTGGGTCTTAGAATGACTATATCCAAGCATTAGGACATGTTTTGGGAGGGGGAGTTATTTCATGTTTGTCTTCCATGGACAAATCATCAGGGTCAAGGGAAACATTTTCAAGGGCATAGAAGCTAGAAGAAAAGGAACTCCACTCCCATTCATTGGAATCAATTTTAGGTTGGATATCCTCAGGTGTTGTTTCATCATCAGAGTCACACCCCTTTCCACACGTGGTCACTTTGGTAGACGAGGTTCCAATTCGCAATGGTACAAAACCTAACCCTAAAGTTGGATGTCGCATCTTACGTATAATAGGTTCTAGTCTTCCTTTCTTGTCAAGGCCCAAACCACTATAGCCATCATATCCCTTTTTCTGCATTATAGTAAACCCTTTTCCATACCGCTCCACTGGCAATTTGATAGGTGGTGTATCAGTTTGATCCTTATAAAGCCAATCTATTACATCATCATCCAAAGTTTCCTTGTTAAGTTCACCCCATTTTGTAAATGTAGTGGGGGGCTGATATTGAATGACTATCTTAGGTTCCTTTTGCAACAAATGTGGTTTGCCATGTGATTTTGGAGATATTGGTAAATTCCCAATGAGGAATGTTTGAGCCATTGAATACTCTCCACATCCTTGGTCCTGTATCTTCAATTTTCCTTTGACAACATCTAACAACTTATTAGGATCCACATAACTATGTGAGTGGGCCTCTCTATTGACTGGGACTTGTTGCTACGAGGAATCCTTTAGATTAGCAAAAAATAGAAATGGATTATGATCTCTTGGAATTGTTATCTCAGTCCTATTATAAGGATATTTTAAACATTGATGATAAGTAGATGGAACTACTTTCATTGTGTGGATCCACGGACGACCAAGAATCATATTGTAAGGGAGAGCGAGGTCTAGGACCTGCAGGAAAGTGTTTTCTGTCACTGGACCTACTCTAATAGGCAACGAAATTACCCCTTTAGATGGGCATTCAAAATCATCATATACTTTGATTGTTATTCTTCTGAAAGAATCAATGTCATTTTCTATATAAGCAAGACCAATGACTACTCTCAAGGTACAGATGTTAAGACCTGCTCCACCATCTATCAAGACTCGTCAGATCTTGCAATTATGGACAAAGACTTCAAGATGTAAAGGATCATTATGAGGGAGATTATCAGGGGAAATATCATTATCAGAAAAGGCAATGTGTTGGGAAACAGTGAGATGTCCAATTCGGGCTTGAAACTGGTCAACATCAATGTCTGTCAGGATGGTGGACTCTGTTAAAGCTTTATCTAGGACTGCACGATGCATAGGGGACATTTTCAACAATTGAAGAATTGATATTTGTGTAGGTTTCTTTCCCAGATGATCTACGAGATTATACTGACTCATAGGAGTTGATTTGGGAGAAATTGCAGGAACTCCTTTCAGGACTATTTTGAAAATGTAGATCAGGAAATTCAAAATCGTCAAAACAATAGCAATTAGGACAACCACAAAACCTAAAGTTTCTATGAAAGCAATCCTAATCCAATCAATGAAGACATAAAGACAAGATATTCAAATCAAATGAAATCAAAGCAAATCGATGCAGATATCTCCTTCATGTGGCTCCATTGTTCTTCTTTCACCTTCAAATTTGATGTGGATCTCACCTACAAGTGCAAAATGCAAGTGGAAAGCAAGTTGTTGAGAGATGAAATTTGCAGCATACGGTTACTCAAAAATGTGATTGATTTCTTTCACTGAAGAAAATCATCCAATTTATAGACAAATTGGAGAGAGGACAAGATTAGCATGAAGAGATTTGAAATGAAATTCAAATCAAGAATGGCAAAATTATGACAAATGTATGACAAGATTGAAATGCCATTCCCATGACAAAAGGGAAGAGAGAAAATAGCCTCCATGATTGCAACAAATGGAAGCATAAACATAGGAGAAAATGAGGGAATGAAATTAGGGGAAAAAATAGAAAAATTAAAGAAAATAGGAGAAATAGAAATTAGGAATTAGGTGAATTAATTAATAGGTTTTCATCCATTAATTAATTCATGAAAGAGACCTAGGACTAAATAAACAGATTTATTTAACCCACAAAGAAGAAGAAAAGGATTAAATGAACAAATCATAAAACCCTAGAAATAAGAGGACAAGGAATTAGGTCAAGACAACAAGAAATTAATGTAGGTTTGATCATGATTCTGATTGACAAAGGACCAATGTTGATAAATGATTGAGATTGGTTGACAAAAAACAATGACAAATTGACCAAGATTGACAAGGAGATAAAATTGATAGGCACAAATTGATGAGGAACAATGACTAATCAATCCAAATTGACATGATTGCAAAGGACAAGGATCGATGATGAATCGATCGCAAAATGACAAGATTGACAAGGACAAGGATCGATGATGAATCGATCACAAAATGATGAGATTGAGAAGTTGATAATTGCAAATGATTACTAACAAGATAAAGATGATTGAAAGATTGACAAGAGGACAAAACCCTAATTCTATCATCGATTAGGATTGACGATGTCCAAAATGATGATAAATGAGCACGCACCATGATGCGACAGGATACGTGTAGCATCGTAAATTGTACGCACTTGCTAGGGTGGTACAATTTCACACCTAGTTTAGCACCCGCCTTGGCGCATTTTGCATTTCACATTGCATTTCCCCTTTAGCACTTAATTAATTAAATTAATTAGGTCTAGGGTTCTATTTTATCATCTCCCACATCATAAAGTTGGGCCCTTTCATTAAAGTGTGCCCCTTTCATTTTATTCCTCTAATACATCATTTAATCAAAAACCCTAATTAGGTCCTATTTTGAACTTGGGGGCTTGATTTAGGGGGTCAAAACATCTCAAAATCAGCTGTAACTTTGGGATTCTCTCTAAAATCATCATATCCGACGGCCCTGAAAATTTGGTGGAAAGTTGTCAGGATCATGGCGCCCGGAGTGCACACGGTCCCAGACATTTTTCCTGAAATTTTAGGAGCGTGATCCAATCATAAAATAAAGATTAACCCCAAGAAATTGGCGGGAGATTCAATCTCTAGGTCAGCCAAAAGTTGAAATTAAGACCTAGGGTTTCATATATAAGAGCTCTCTTTCTTCATTTGAAAGGGTCCGGGATTTTTTGGTTTCAAAGGACCTTCTATGCAGCGAAAGAGCAGATCTTTGAAGACTTCAACAACATTCAACATCCATCCATCAAGAATTCATCAATTTCATTCATTCATTTAGGGCTTTGAAGACATGGAAGAGCAATAGGGGATTACCGACTGAAGATTGGCTTGTACCCCTCCCTTGGGGTTGGGTATGATTTCATGTTGTTTTCATGTCTTTGCATAAGCTTCATTATATCATTTGTATTCATGCTTTAGATCACTTTGCATCTTGATTTGGAGCATTTACATTATCATTTACAAGCAATTAGGGTTTACTTTCTAGGTTGCTCTAGTTTGCTTACTTGCATTTTAGGATCTTGCACACACACAAGGTCTGCACACACACTACTTTTACAATACAACTTGGCTATTTGTGGAGGTGGAAATCACCAAAGTGGGGGTTTGACTAAGGCAAAACCCTATATAGCTGCCCACCATACCCTTTTCAGATATAAGTGCAGGTTTCGGGATTCGGACGACGCCGCAAGTTGTAGATCCGACGGAAGAAGACTAAGACGGAACTTCACACCAAATTTTAGAGTAAAAGACCAGGACAGGGGCGTGGGGCGCCCTGGTCCTGCTAGGACAAGGGCGCTGGGCACCCTGGTCCCTGGGACAGGGTCGCTGGGCACCCTTGTCCTCCTGACAGACAGCAGTTTTCAGCATTTTTGATAGCTTTCCAGGTTGCAAAACAGCAGTTTTCGAAGCAGTTTCAGGGGCAGAATCAGGACAGTGGCGCCCACGCCCCCATCCCAAACATTTTCATTCATATTTTAACACCGGGTACGCATTTACATTCTTATCTTGTCCTTGTGTTTATAGCTTTCCATTGTTTAAGTTCAATTCTGCAATCTTGTTATTAGTTCATACTTGCACTTTGGGGTTAGGGATTGAACTTGCATCATTTTATCTTTCAATTGCAACAAAGGAATAGAAATCCTAATAGGTAGCCCGTGCTCTCTCTTCCACAAAAATAAGTAGCCAATTGTGTGATACCTCTAGGCTCTTTCGTATTCCACAAGTGTGTGGTTGAAAGTGAGATTAGGGCATGTTTTCTTAGTGTGACTTTTTCCGACACACATTTTGGTGAACCCGACGTGAATTCCAATCTTCTCTAATTCTGATCTATGTTTTCAAATTTGTATTTACAAGTTTTAATTTCTTGCAAGATTAAAAAAAAAAAATTAGAGGAAATTTTTGCTAAAACCCTAATTTTTTCAAGTCAAAGTTGAACTTGTGGATAGCTTAATTGGGATCAATAATTTCAAATCTGATTTAGGAACTCATTTGAATCATAAATTTCATTTTCTAAATCTACATTCTAAGTGCTTGCATTGGTTAAAATTAAACATTTCCTTCTATTTTGCATGTGTTATCATTTGAAAGAGGAAAATTGTTATCATGATGCATTCATTTCATAGATGTAATAATGGGTTAGCTTCCCTTGTTTCAATTTTTCCTTCTCCTAAAGAACCTCCCCCCATCTATAACAACATTTTAGTGCCTAAAAAATTTGCTTCCAATCCCTTTGAGACTCTCCCATGCTCTAAGGATGGAGACTTTAAGAGTGATCTTGACAATTCTCCTAAAATGTGCCCTTCCTATTTAGCTATCCTAGAGGAAGAGAATGATATCATAAACACCTTTCTTAATGTTACTTCACCTTCCCTACATGATGCCTCTCTAACTAAAAAGGTATTGATGGACATTGACTTATTTTCTCCTAAAGTTGGTCCTTTCAATTGGGGCATGTTAGTGCAACAAGAGGTTATGAACACTTCTTTCAAAGATCTCCTTCCTAAGCATGAATCTTTGGAGAAATATGTTCATGTTCCTCCTAAAAAACACTCCCTTCATGAGGATCCTTTTGTGCAAGAAGATGACATTATCCCTACATTTCCTAGTGATGGCATTTCCTTTTCCAACAAAATTCCCACTAGAGACGATGAATTAATGATAAATGCTTACCCTTCTCCTAAAGTTTGTCTCACCCATAAGCATCCCTTAGAGAAAGAAGATGAAATAATAAGCAATTTCCTTAATTCTCTCTCCCCTAAAGATCATATTGAACATATTTTGAGGAAAGAGGATGAGTTTAACACATCTATTGATGCTCTCCCTCCTAAGGATGAGGAATTAATAAATAATGTTATCTCCTCTCCCGAAATTGACAATACTTCAAACATTCCTTTCAACAACCTCACTATTTGGGATGAACCATTAGAAGAAGGTATAGATTATTCTCTACCCCTAGCCAAAGGGGATGAAATCAAGATTTAAAACTCCCTTGATAGTTTCTCACCTTCCTTGAATCTCAATTATTCTCCCTCTAAAAATAAAGCATCTCCCTCTCCTCAACCTGGTTCTACTCATAAGGATACCCTAGTTCAAAGCAAGATGGTTAACATCTCTTTCAAAGATCTCCCTCTCAAAAGTGAGACTTTAGAGATTAATGTTGATCCTTCTCCTAGAGATTTTATTCCCCATGTAGATCCTTTGATGATAGAGGATGATATGACCTTTCCTAGTATTACTCTTCCTACTGGAACATCAATGCCTACCCCTTGTCTCTCTCCTAAAATTTATTTAATCCATGATAAGATTTTAGTGCAAGAGAAGACTATCAATAATTCTTCCAACACTTTTGTTGATTCCTCTAAACCATCCTCAATCAATTTGATACATGTAAATGAAACACCTAACAAACCTCTCTTCACTATCCAAGGTGCTTGTCCTTCTCAAAATTCTCAACCTTTAAATAAGCCTCTCTTAGTGGTTCAAGGTGGTTATGCTAATGATTCTTTTTGCACTCCTAAGAAACCTATTATTACTGTGCAAGGAGGTTATTCTACTAAGAGCCCTTATGAGTATGCTAAGCAACTGACTAGAGAGAGTTATAATGCGGTTGCTCATATCTATAATACTAGAAATAATAGGCAGCCTAATCCTCCTCCAGTTATCCCAACTTCACTTCCTCCTTCCCAACCTATTCTTCCTCAAGCTCCTCGTATTTCACAAGTTCTTGGTAAGGAATATGATCTCATAGAACAACTTAAAGCTACCCCTGCTAAGATATCCCTTTGGGATTTGATCCAAACTTCTTCCTCTCATCATGGAATGTTACAAGATGCCTTGAAAGATTTGAATGTTCCTCCACCTAATACATCTAGTAATATAGTGTCTTTGGTTAACTCTGTGATGAATCTTAAAGCTCAAATTGTGTTTACTCAAGATGAGTTGCCTACTAGTGAAATTCAACATCAATATGATCCCTTGATGATTGTGGTTATCATAAATGACACTGCTATAAGATGAACACTGGTAGATAATGGTTCTAGCCTTAATGTGTGTAGCATTAATCTATTGCATAAGATGAATGTGGATACATACCTTATTGAGCTTGACTCTCGTCCCATTCGAGGCTTTGATAATGTGGCTAAGTCTTCATTAGGTATTATCACCTTACCCATCACAGTGGGACCTGTTACTTTGCCTACTCCTATCCATGTTATGTTGGGAAATCTAACATACAACTTGTTATTAGGGAGACCTTGGATTCACAGTATGCAAGCTGTCCCCTCTACATTGCATAGACAAGTTAAATTTATTTATAATAATAAGACATATACCTTGATAGGTGATACTAATTTTCAAGCTTGTTTGCAAACATCTACTTCCAAAGGGAGTTCTTCTAAGCCTTCCTCTTCTAGTGATGACTCGTTAAACAAGATACCTATGGATGAATCATCACCCTCTAATAATCAAAATTCTTTGGATGAGTCTGAAGTTCCTGAAGAATATTCTCCTCAAATTGAATCTACATATGAAAAGGCTTTTGATCCTGAGAAGGTCCTCGTAGAAGACGATTGGGGATCTCTTGATTTTAATCCCACCTTTGTAGGTGAGTATAGGGTTCCTCCTAGAGAGCTTAAAGTTAAAAAGAAGGAAGAAACTAGAGATCAATCAGTCTTACCTGAACCTATGAGCAATAATTTTGTGGCCACTTCTCAAACTTCTTCTCCTCACACCTCTAATTCTGAAGAATTTGATTCTTTGTCTTATGAAAAACCACCTTTTCTTTCTGAAATGGCTAATCGTTATGGTCGTGGTTTTCACATTTTGGTTAAGAGTGGCTATAGTGGAAATGGTTGTGGCGCAAATGAACAAGGAATTAAAGTTATTTTAGAACATAACATGCATGAATATTCATTTGGACTTGGATATAATCTTTCTAAGCCCACCAAAGCATCTAAAAGACAATCTCTCAATGTGAATGCTATATTTAGTAGTGATGATGATCTCACTTCAACTAAATCATCTTCTACTTCTATCAACTCTCATTCCCCTCATAAGGAAATCTTGGCGATGAGCAAATCTCTTTATGACTCCCCTCAAGTTTCTAAATCCACTTATGAATCTTTATCTCCTATTCATCATAAAGTCCTTTCCTCAAGGGATAAGGCTCTAATAAATTACACTCATCTTCCTTCTAAGATTTCTCATAACTTTCCTTCTTCAATTTTTATCACTTTATACATGTTTTTGATCTCACTTATAGTTGAGCATTTAGCACGTCATATTCAAATACCTCATTCAATCTATCATGTCTTTAAATAACATTAATGGCTATTATGTTGCTCATCATTATGTGACATTGGTAGCTCATTTACTGGGGGCTCATTGTCATTCATGATGGTACAATTTCAAGTGCAATCATATTTTTGAAGCAACATAATAGCCTAATTTTCTTGTTCCTATGGGGACAAGAGTGATTTCATACATCTCTTCTCTTTATGATTAAAATTTCCCTTTGGGGTAATAGTGTGGAAATATTGGTCATCTTTTCTTTAGAATCCTCTTTTCCTAGATATGGGAGAAGATGTGTATCCTCTTTCTTATCCTACCCACTTCTTGTGAGAAGCATTTTACATACACTAATGTCTTGCTTTCATGAACTCATGTGAGTATGTAGTACATTTTGCTTATGTCTAAATCTCTCCCTAGAAGATTGTGTAAGTCCTTCTCATTGTCCATATCCTTGGGAGGCAATTATCTTTCCTTATTTTTATCTAAGGATCCACTTTTTCCTATTTCATGGATGGTGTGAACTTTATTACTTGATGTTATTCCTTGTATGCATTTGTTGTTGTTTGTTCAAGGATTCTCTCTTACAAGAGGTGTAAGTCCGTGACTACAACCTCTTTTGCACTTGGGAAAATACATCCATAATGAATTCATTCTCCCAATTGGGTTAAAAAGAGCGTCATCCTTCATTAAGAATCACTTTCACCTCGCAAAAGAAGGAAGTATTGCATTCTTTTTCTCTTCTTTGTCTTATTCTAGAAGATGTTATATTTGTCTAACACAATTCCTCTCAAGGATAGGTGTCTTTTGTACAAAGATCTCTTCTCCTCTAAGGATCTCCTTTATACGTACTACAAGATATCCCTTTTCAACTATCTTATCCTTGCTTAAAGAGTAAAAAACTCTCTTGCTTGGATCTATGACATTGTTGCATTTTTGGGGTATCTTCTTTTGTGATGAAGGTAGGTATCCTTGTTCTACTTTGCTTATGACATAAACATTACACTTTTTGAGCAATGGGTCATTCTCAGAACCAGAGCACAGATTCTTAGAGCGAGATGTCTCCATTTTTCTTTTATGCAAGATGATTATTCTCGGAACTAGAGCACAGACTCTTAGAGCGAGATGTCACGCTTTTGTACTATACATATACAGGTTGTAGCATACTCGGGCATAGACTCCTATGAGGTGCTTCTAACCTCACTTACACACACATGCATGAGGTGGAGTGGAACTAGTGGCATAAGGCTAGACTTTCTCACTCTCCTCCCTTACATGGATCACCTAGATAGACTCTAGGGGCTAGTTTTCCATGTCCTTTTTCCCATGGATCACCTAGACAAGATCTAGGGGCGAGAAGTCCATGTTTTCTCTCTCACTATTCTTTTCATGGATCACCAATGTGTGTATTCATGCTTTTTTCCTTTCTTTTCTTCTCTTTGTGTTTTGTTTCCATTTACATCCTTCATCTTGCATTAGAGAACTCTCAAATCCTCACACTCTTTGTTGTGTTGGAATTGAGATTTAGTCCTCTTTCTTACCAAATGATTCTCCATTAGTTTTGATCTCATATCAAATCTTTTTGTGAGCATTTTTCATCAATATTCTTTAACAATTCGAAGTGGTAAACATGATACCCTGTTTCAACTCACTAAAATTAGCAAGCCGAAATAGGGGGGGCATATAGCTACCCTCGAATTTTCATCACCTTCCTTAGTAAGCATTAGATGATTTTGTGATCTAATGTGTGTTTTGTAGGGTGTGGTTCCTAACTAAGTACTGCAGATACCGTTGGGGGCTTCGTTCGACGGACTTATGGATATATCCTTTTTCAAATAATGTTTACTTTTCTGTTCTTTAGCTTGCATATGCACGTAGTGTTCATATGACCGCTAAAGTGGGGGCTAAATGTAGCGTTGTAAATTGTACGCACTTGCTAGGGTGGTACAATTTCACACCTAGTTTAGCACCTGCCTTGGCGCATTTTGCATTTCACATTGCATTTCCCCTTTAGCACTTAATTAATTAAATTAATTAGGTCTAGGGTTCTATTTTATCATCTCCCACATCATAAAGTTGGGCCCTTTCATTAAAGTGTGCCCCTTTCATTTTATTCCTCTAATACATCATTTAATCAAAAACCCTAATTAGGTCCTATTTTGAACTTTGGGGCTTGATTTCGGGGGTCAAAACATCTCAAAATCAGCTGTAACTTTGGGATTCTCTCTAAAATCATCATATCCGACGGCCCTGAAAATTTGGTGAAAAGTTGTCTGGACCATGGCGCCCGAAGTGCACACGGTCCCGGACATTTTTCTCGAAATTTTAGGAGCGCGATCCAATCATAAAATAAAGCTTAACCCCACGAAATTGGTGGGAGATTCAATCTCTAGGTCGGCCAAAAGTTGAAATTAAGACCTAGGGTTTCATATATAAGAGCTCTCTCTCTTCATTTGAAAGGATCCGGGATTTTTTGGTTTCAAAGGACCTTCTATGCAGCGAAAGAGAAGATCTTTGAAGACTTAAACAACATTCAACATCCATCCATCAAGAATTCATCAATTTCATTCATTCATTTAGGGCTTTGAAGACATTGAAGAGCAATAGGGGATTACCGACTGAAGATTGGCTTGTACCCCTCCCTTGGGGTTGGGTATGATTTCATGTTATTTTCATGTCTTTGCATAAGCTTCATTACATCATTTGTATTCATGCTTTAGATCACTTTGCATCTTGATTTGGAGCATTTACATTATCATTTACAAGCAATTAGGGTTTACTTTCTAGGTTGCTCTAGTTTGCTTACTTGCATTTTAGGATCTTGCACACACACAAGGTCTGCACACACACTACTTTTACAATACAACTTGGCTATTTGCGGAGGTGGAAATCACCAAAGTGGGGGTTTGACTAAGGCAAAACCCTATATAGCCACCCACCATACCCTTTTCAGATATAAGTGCAGGTTTCAGGATTCGGACGACACCGCAAGTTGCAGATCTGACGGAAGCAGACTAAGACGGAACTTCACAACAAATTTCAGAGCAAAAGACCAGGACAGGGGTGTGGGGTGCCCTGGTCCTGCCAGGACAGGGGCGCTGGGCACCCTGGTCCCTGGGACAGGGGCGCTAGGCGCCCTGGTCCTCCTGACAGACAACATTTTTTAGCATTTTTGACAGCTTTCCAGGTTGCAAAACAGCAGTTTTCGGAGCAGTTTCAGGGGCAGAATCAGGACAGTGGCACCCGCGCCCCGGTCCTGAACATTTTCATTCATATTTTAACACCGGGTATGCATTTACATTCTTATCTTGTCCTTGTGTTTACAGCTTTCCATTGTTTAAATTCAATTCTGCAATCTTGTTATTAGTTCATACTTGCACTTTGGGGTTAGGGATTGAACTTGCATCATTTTATCTTTCAATTGCAACAAAGGAATAGAAATCCTAATAGGTAGCCCGTGGCTCTCTCTTCCACAAAAAGAAGTAGCCAATTGTGTGATACCTCTAGGCTCTTTCGTATTCCACAAGTGTGTGGTTGAAAGTGAGATTAGGGCATGTTTGCTTAGTGTCACTTTTTCCCCCACACAATACGATCGACCAAAATCATGACAAAAGATTGCTATCGACAAGACCTAATTTGAAAGCGATAAAAATGAGGAATGCAGAAGAAGGATTCGATGCTCGCAAATGATAAAGACCAAGTGTGCAACATAGAAGAAATGTTAATGCGATGCAAGAACCCTAAAATAATGCAATGCGCAAATGTTAAAGTATGACTCCACAAGCGTTGACCATTTTTAGACGTTTACACTATGATTGGTGAGATGAAAATTTTCTTAGGTTTGCAGATTACTCAGACTGACAAAGGTATTTTCATTTGTCAAACTAAATATGCTAAGGAATTGTTGAATAAATTTGGTATGGGAGATTCTAAACCGGTAAGTACTCCTATGGTCACAAGTGATAAATTGACAAGAAAAGACGTTTCTACATCGGTAAATCTTACAAGATACAAATCTATGATTGGAGGTCTGCTTTATTTGATTCAGACTAGGCCTAACATTATGAATGTTGTTTGTATTATTTCAAGATTTCGGAGTGGTCCTAGAGAAAATCATGAGATGGTGGTGAAAAGGATTTTAAGATACTTGCAAGGTACATCAGAATATGGCTTGTGTTACCCTAAGGATGATAACTTTACTTTATGTGCATATACAAATGCTAAATGGGCTGGAGATCTTGATGACCAGAAAAGCACTTCTAGTGGAGCTTTCTTTCTTGGAAATAAGTTGGTTTCATGGATCAACAAGAAACAGTCATGTACTTCTTTAGCTACTGTGGAAGCTGAGTATGTTGTTGCTACTAACTGTACACAAGTTTTATGGATGAAGCAAATGTTCAAGGATATAAAGGTGGATTGTGATGCACCGGTAGTTATTCACTATGATAATGTTGTTGCTATTGATATATCAAAGAATCCCTTATTTCATTCTAAAACAAAGCACATATCTATCAAGTATAAATTTTTTAAGGAAAAGGTGGAAGCAAATGAAGTTCGACTGGTTTATGTGAACACTAAAAAGTAGATTGCAGATATTTTCACTAAACCTTTGTCCAAGGAATGATTTGAGTACCTGAGCGATAGATTGGGAGTTTCTCCCCCTCCAGTAGAGACTTGATTGATGTGGTTTGGCATCAGTCCAACATGAATTATCATAGATACTATTCATTCTGGCACTGATGTGGGATGCTACTACTTAGGGGGAGTAGTCATCTTTGTGATTCAAAGGCTTATGTTTTTGCTTTGATATTTCTATCAGATTTTTGGCATTGATGTCAAAGGGGGAGTGATATTGATGTGAAAAAGAAAAAGAAATTTAGAGCTTTACAAAGATATTATTCATACGGGGAGTTTGAGTTGTATGTGAGAGATTGTTGGTTGTCTTTCATTGGGGGAGACTTGTTTGGCATTTCTTGGTACTTAGACATTTTTCACATCTAGTGTTGCCATCAATGCCAAAGGGGGAGGTTGTTGGCCTTCTAGTGGAATTGATTATGTGTTGCATTGATGTTTTGTCATTGATGCCAACACTAGCTATTTGGATGCTTTACTAGTACCCTTCTCATTCCAGTAGGTTGAACGTTTTCTGGTTAACTTGGATTCGACATGATCTGGTAGGCTCCAATAAAGCCTGGTGATGGAATTGTCTTGTTCATAATACTCATTCTCATATTTGGTCAGTTGGTTTTGGTCTAGAGATCAGATGCTATCATGCTTGCTTTAGAGGATTGGTTTTTGGTTCCGGTGAGGGTTCCACTAGAAAAGCTTTTGATGGAGATCTTTGATGAATTGCATTAGTGGTTTTGGTGTAGCTTCTGGTGGAATTTCAGGATGTTGTCGTTGATCATGTTCAAGACCTAGTGGATGGAGATCATTGTTGTGGCGTGTGGACCTATACTTTGTCCCGGTTGATCTAGGTTATGGACCAACTTTAATGTAATGTGTGGATAGGACCTATTAATGTATTTCTAGGATGTCTTATGTGCTGATATTATTCATTTGGTCTAAAATTATGTAATTGGTTTATTGTCTAGTGGCTGACCTCATTGTTTATGGTTGAGGGTTTGTATATATAGATGTAAGATATCATTCTATATCATCATGGTTATTATTAGAGGTCATGGTCAAGGAATGTAATGTGTGAATAATGTAATATCATTCAAGTAGAGGAGTTGGTCAATCAATGGAGATTGAATTGGGTTTATGTAAGAGGATTTATTCCTTTGGTATTGAGCTTAATCAAAACTGTACTTAGGCATAGGAGATGTTATCTTTTGCAGTTCAACACTTCTCCAGATTGTAGTTTGGATTTATATGTAGTCAGTGAGGCTCCTTTTGTGATGAGCAATACGCTCTAGGCTGTTGGCCTTCCTGCAAGTGTAGTCCCCTAAATTGTAATTCACATACTTATTGTAGAAGTATTATCTGACTATGGGTAGGCTTCCCACCATGGTTTTTCCCTTTACTGGGTTTTCCACGTACAAATCTTGGTGTCATGTGGATGGTATTTATTATGTGATTATTGTTTATGCTTAATTGGTTTATCTTCTATTCTGGTATTAACATTTTGGGTTGCGATATTAAATTTTAAATTGCTAATGGTTCCAATAATCCATGACAACTGATTCACCCCCCTCTCTCAGTTGTCTTTCGGTTATTTGAACTATCTAACAAACATATTATCACAAGCTTCATACACAATGGCACAAACTCCTTTAACACAACACCAATCATGGAAATAATCCTTACAATCCTGCAACACATATTACCCAACTTGTCCACACAATAGCTCTGCTCTTCCAGAATCACCAGATATTAGACCAAGAATCATGCACTAGACTCAACACCAAAGGCTATAATTACAAGATGATCTTCCTTAAACAACTATTTGACTATCCCAATCACTGCAACCAAAGCTGCATCATCAGAAATAAGTTGTGCTCATTGAATCTGTATACTGTGTTCACACTCTTTCTAACTTATGCCAAAAGTCAATATAAATTCAGTAGATCAAATCTAAAGGTACCGGATAGGATTACTAGGCTGAGTTGCCATCAATGACAACCCCTAAGTAATCTCCATGCATCTAATATTACCAGAACAGTGTCTCTTGTCAACAATCTCCCCATTTGGCATTGATGGAAACATTATGAAAAATGACAAGTACTCCAAAATTCCAAAACTACAATAAATCCAAAAATTTGTACACTCAACTGACTCCCCCTAATAATGTGCACCATTTTTCACTGCTCTCTCTCCCTTTGAAATCAATGGAAAAAGGTAGGAATGCACCAAAACTTATATACAAAACAATGTTTACAATGATCTACAAAAACTTGAAAATATTTGCATAAGTTACCTTCAAAGATTTCAGATACTCATTCCATCCTCTAAGAAAACAATACAAAACATTAAGGTGCTAAATATGTATGCATGTAATTCTATGCCCTTAAGATATTATGGTACATCTTTTCCCAAAGTGGTAATTGCATCTTGCTGAGCCTCAAGCAAAGTATCTAACTGGGGAGTGATTAGACTCCTCAACTCTCTTGCTCTGCTTAAAGAATCTAATATTTCTCTTTATATGTGATCTTTATTTTATCAGTTAGATCTGTAATATGAGCTTCAAAACTACTGGGAAAATCTGAATGAGGAGCAAAGGATTGTGCAATGCTAGCCAACTACCCTTCATGATCCCTTATTTTCTTTTCATTATCTATAGTAAATTTGGGAAAAATGAGACATGACTTAAAGATCTTACCACCTTCAACTAGGGAATCCTCAACATTTTGTGCAACTGTCTTCAAACTAACTCTGTCACCTTCAACTACTTGCAAATTTGTTTTCAATCTGATGTCATTAAATATTTTCAGAACTACCTCATCTTCCGCTTTCTCTAATGACTCAAAATCTGATTCAACTTTATGTAACATTCCCTTAAGCTTATCGAAGGGTGTGTAAATGGAATTCTTCTTAAGGTTAGGCTAAATTTTCTCCAAAACTGTAGTTGCCAGAGATATAACCTCTTTTTCTTTAGATTTGGACCTAATTAAGTCCTCACTAGATTTGATTTGAGAAATGGTGGCTAATTTTAATTCTTGAATAGGAGATAGAGTACTCAAATAAATTGGTCCATGAGAAAATTCATCTTCATCAGCTACAATCTGTTTCCCTTTATCAGTGGCTCTTGCCATGGACACCGGAGCCTTATCAACTTGTTCTTCCTCTTTCTCTTTTATTTCCTTTTCATTTGCGTTCAACCCTACATCCTTCTTGGTATTTCCTTCTTCCTATCCATCTGCAAATTTTCTTATCTCCTCAACTATCTTCTCAATGTTAACCTCAATCACTGCAAGGTCTGCTACAACATTACCAAAGTCATCAACTGTGAGATTAGCAGTAGTATCATTTGTAGCTTCCTACTCTACCGGATCAATACTATTAGGTGATTTATTCCTTTGATCATGGGGAACTTCTGTCGATACTTCTGGAATGGAAGTGTCTTCTAGTAATTTCTCTTTCGGTGAGGAATCATCCATTTCCATATTGATTTGATAGTTATTTTCTTTCAAAATTTTCTTTAGAATACCCTCTGTATCTTTAACCACTTCATCGACTCTTTCAAACATTATTTTATTTACTTTGTCTTTTCTTTAGAAGTTCTCCTTAGAAAGTCCCAAAATTCTTTATATTTCACCCTTTGTTACATCAAGAGATAGCTTCCCTAAAGTATATTCTTTCAAGCTCTCTTCCTCTAAGCTAGCTATGTGTCTTTGGGAATCCAAAATATCATATAACTCCTTTGGGATCATAGAGGACAACTCAATCAATTCTTTACTAAAAGAGTTCATATAATGTATGACTGTTTCCTCAATGGCTCTCTGAACTTTCATTAGAATGCTCATAATATATAGAAAGGTTTGTCAAATTGCCTTCTTTTACTATTCTCTCTATAATCTTTTGTAACCAAGGCACAATAGTGTAAGGACCTTCAAGCTTACTCGACTTGAGAGCTTCGTCTATTTTTGATTTCTTCTTGCCCGCTCTCATTTTTCCAGATGGCTCGCCTTATGTTTTAGCTTTCTCGGCAGGTGGAGCTTCATTGGATAAGGGCTTCTAGACTACTCTAGCATATGTGGTAGTATTCTTTACTTCTCTAACCTCTTCATCTAATTCGGTTTCTTCTTCCATAACAACATAATATCTCATCAACTTCTCCTTCTTCTTCTTTTCAACTCCATCGGTAGAGCATTATTCTGGCTTAGGTGGAGGGACTACCTTCTACTTACCAGAGATGGGTGCAGACTTACTCTGCTTAGCCTTGGCCTACTTCAAAGGAGGGGGAACCAACTTACCCTGTTGCTTCATAATGTCTTCCTCCTTCAATATATTTTTCTCTCTAGCCTTCTGCACAACTTCTTTGGTTATGCCCATTTTCTCTATAATCTGTTCAACTTCCTTTCTAATTTTCCTTTACTTTTCAAGCCTAGTAAATTACTTGTGTAGGCTCAAGTATTTTTCTTTAAAAGTACCAAATCTTTCCTCCTCATCCACCAGTTTACTCAGGAGGTGTTGAGCATAGGTGTCAAGTGTGAGTTCATCCACCTGATAACCCATTGGCAGGATCCAGATAGTCCTAAGCTCTACTGCTTCCATGAGGAATTGGTCCTTGTCCATCATGAAACAGATTGTGTTTTCATATTTTTTAACTATAGCCTTTGGAATCCTTTCTCTGCCCTACATCAGCTCCTGAAAATTCTTAAAGTAACCCATAAGGCATATTTTTGTGCAGCTACATTACCAACATCCTGCAAACCTTCTTTGATTTGAACAGCTACCGTATGTCATATGCCCATTGAACCTTTCCAATCTCAAGGATCTCATTTAAGAAATATAGTGTCAATAAAATGATCAAGGAACCAAATTTGAACACATGATTCTTGTCTTTTTTTATCTTCTTTATGTTTCTCATTAGCTTGCTAAGAAGCACTGTACTCAGGTCATACTTCTTGTTTTATTTAAGCATCTGATAAGTTGCATAAATTGCAGTACTGGATACTGAATTCTTCCTGCTTGATTGATACACCTTGTAACCAGTAACCATAGTGGAAAATATTACATCAAATTCGATAATATCACTAATGGTCATTGATCTGATGTCATTTTTTGAGTTTTTTACCTCCATTGAAGTGGTGTTCTTCACATTCCGGAGTGTAGGAACTTCACTAGTTTCACTCAGACAGCTAACTGCTTGAATAGCCTGCTTTACGATTTTATAGGGTTTGTCTAGCCATAAGAATTCATCATGGATCCAGCTTAGTACATACCTCACCCATTCGAGCTTGTCAAATACCGAGAAATGAACAAACTGAATGAAACCCTTTTCCTCCAAATACTTAAAATCTAATTTCAGAATGACAAAATCATCAACCATGTGCTGAGTGTACAGGGATAGCATATCTGAATTTCCCAATTCTCTAATGTTGTAATGTATGTAAGCCCTAATATCTTTGTTGTGTAAAAATCCATGCGGTACAGAAGAAAATGCACCATTCGAATCATCTTCTACTAACTTAAATGGACGCTTCTTAAATATAGGCCTTGATCTTTCAGTAATTTCCACAATAAGAGGAGTAGCTATGCCAGATGATGATGCCATTTTGGAATTTGAGAATATGAAATGATAGCTCGAGAATGGATAAATACCTTTTCGATCACAACTAGATGCAAGGAATCTCTATCAAATCGATGAAAGCTCGAATTTTGCTGTTAAATCTCTTTTGGTTCACTACTCGACACTATCTCTTTGTTTGCAATGTGAGGAATGAAAGACAAAAATCCCCTTTTATCATTTGAAAACCTAACTTTTAGCTGCAATAAATGCTTAACCCTAAAAAGCTTCTGGATGCCTTGTTCTGCATCAATTCGCTCACCGGAATCTCAAATCGTCATGAATTCTTCTAGATGACATTTGGACATCTAATCTCGATCTTCTGCAACCTTCTAGAACTTGGCTATAGATCTCTAAAAGGGGGTTCTTTAGATCTGCATGATAATTTGCCCCCTAAGGCCAAAATTCCCTAGTTACCGGATGAGGTTCCATCACCGGATTCAAGTGTGGAGTCATTTTTCTCATTTGAATTTTCGTTTATAACCCACATCTTCTAATGTTAATATTTGATCTCTTCCACTTTAGCTTTTCCTTTCTCATATGATTTATTCTTGTTGACCAGAGCATTCTTGCTTCTGCAATATCTTATAATATGACCGGGTTTTTTTGTATGCATGACAAACAACATTCCTTTGCATAGGCATGAAGTTCATTTGATTTGGTCTCATCCTGCATTGGTTAGATATATGTCCAAACATCCCACAAGCATAGCATCTCTTGTTCTGAAAATTATTTATCACTGTTCTACACATGTTTGACTTATTACCAAAATTGTTGCATATGAAACATTGATCGATAAAAGTAGAACCATTATTCAACATGTTGTTCATCATCCTACTATTCATCTTACTTCTGCATTGACTTTCCATATGACTAAATTTTCCACAAACAAAGTATTTACCATTGAATTTATAGGCATTAGGCAATCTTACCAGAGGTTTATTGTCCTTCTTATGATTACTCTTACTAGAACTAAAGGATTCTCCTTTCTCAAATCCAAGTCCATGCATGTCTTTCCCATGTCTCTGAATTTCAAGCATTTCATCCTACTGGGATGAGCTATATTTGAATTTTTCTTTGTACTCATTAGTAGTAGTCAGCTCATCTCTTAGAATTATGATCTGCCTTTCAAGTTCTTGTCCATTATTCTTGCATTGCACCAATTCAAGCTTCAACTGATCATTCTCATATGTCAATCTACAACATTCATCTGATCTATCCTTTAGTGACTAAGTTAGGATTTATTCATTCTTCTTCTGGTCTTCAATCTCCTTTGTCAGCTTCACTACAAGGGGTTGCATTTCATTCTTCAAGACTGCATTCTCTCTAGCTAGCTACTCAAATTCATTTGTCTTGTGTTGTAGGGCTTGATTATCAATGCTATGTTCTTCCTTCTCCTTTGGTTGGTCTATCAACTTCTTTCTCTTTTCTCTAGAAGTGCTCACTTGATCTTTTAGTGTCTCAATGAAGTCCTCAACAACATTCAGATTTATTTTTAAGGAACTTATTTATTTTCTTGTTGCATCAAGATCTTCAAGTGCCACACTAAGTTGTCTCTACAAACTGGAGTCCATTCATTCAATCTTTCAGTTCTTCTTCAAGTTGTTAGGCTTCTTCGGAGGAATTAATCTCTGATACCAATTATTGGATTCAATGAACATTGAGAGGGGGGGAGGTGAATCAGTGTTCTAAAATTTACTAGGTTATTAAACTAATTCTTAAACCCCCAGATGTAAAAGATAGAAAGTATAATGTAGAAACTCAAAGCAAATAACCACACAACCATAACATCGAATTTTTTACATGGAAACTCAGAAAGGGAAAAACCATGGTGGGATTTGAACCCACAATATTATTATACTATGGCTAGTAGTAGAAGAATATTACAAAAGGGGAATACACTTGCATTCAAGCACATTGCCTAGAGCTCACTTCTCATATATAAAATAGGGTTACAACTCCAGAGGACTCACTATCCTAGAAATGAGATATAAAAATAAAATACAATATTTGAACTGGAATACAACAACTATAAATGCCAGGAATCAGTTTCGGTTAAGCCCAAAATGATCTATTGCCACTGCTCTATTCTACTCTTCTACCAAATACCAGATCACCAAAACTCAAGATGTGCATGTATAGCTGCACTCAATCGCTCCCAAAATAATTTTGCATACACCCCAACACCTAAAATGATCATCCACGTCAATCTCATATATCCACACCACCAAAATAGATCTCCAACAAGTCGGCTTCACAAAACTGCAAAATATGAAATGTGTAGTCTCATGTCACCTCAATCCATCACAAATCCATATACCAGACCTAAAACATTTGATCACAAGATTCACATGCAATGGTACAAACTCCTTTAACACAACACCAATCATAGAAATCATCTTTACAATCCCGTAACACACGTTACCCAACTTGTCCACACAATAAATCTACTCTTCCAGAATCACCAGATACTGAACCAAGAATCATGCACTAGAATCAACACCAGAGGCTGTAATTACAAGATGATCTCCCTTAAACAACCAATCGACTATCCCAATTACCGCAACCAAAGTTGCATCACCGAAAATGAGTTGTGCTCACTGAATCTGTATATTATATTCACACTTTGTCGAACTTATGCTAGAAGTCAATATGACTTCTAGTAGATCAAATCTATAGGTACCAGATAGGATTAATATGATGAGTTGCCATCAATGACAACCCCTAAGTAATCTCCATTCATCTAACATCAACGGAGCAATGTCTCTTTCCAACACAACTTTGTTGAAGGTCTTTAGGATTTGTTTTTTTTATTTTCTACTATTGTTTTGTTTCCTTGTGGATATTGTGTGTTAAGGCTAATTGGCTATTTTTTATAGCTTTCTAAAGGGTAGGGACCTTATTTAAAACCAAAATTTACTTTATGAGGGTTGGGACCCTTTTCCTAACGTATCTAATCAAAAGCATTTTCCCATCACATTGGGGAAAGTAATGCCCTTGTTTCCCTATGTTTTAGAGATTAGATAAGAATATACCATTAATAAATAAAATATTGGAAACCGTAATAAATTATTATTTATTTTAAAAATATAAAATATATATCATATTAACTCAAATTCATCATATTATCTAATATGCAATTAGCTTGAGGGGGCATATGTCCTAGCTTTTATTATATAGATGTTATGTGGAGGCTAAAGTAGCTCTTAATGAATCATACACCATACAAAACTAGATAAAAATTTCCTTTATGATTCCTACATTACATAATCAATGAAGTAGTCAGTTATGAACCCTATGCCACTCACTCTAATGAGGAAATATATCCTTTATAGGGGCTATTTTTTTAATAATTTAATCACCATTTCATATAAAATTATTTTATTTTCTTATGGTCAAAATCTATTTAGGGGGTGTTGGATTTAGGGATCACTGAGAGGGGGGCTAAATCAATGATCTACCAATTATTTTATTTTCAAACTTAACTTTAAACCACCAGAAACATACAAATGAAACTAAACTACAGAAACATAGAACAAACAACCACAAAAGCATAACATTGAAATTTTTACGTGGAAACCCAAATGGGAAAAACCACAGCGGTATTTGAACCCACAATATTATTCCACTATGGCCAGTAGCAAAACAATATTACAATATGGGAATGAACAGGCTTTCAGGCACACTTCCTAGAGCTCACTACTCGATTACAATAACTCAGAAGGCTACAACCCTCAAGGAAGGCTCACTGCCTTACAAATTAGTTACAATGATGAATTCTAGCAAAATGAACTTTGAAATAGCATCTACAATTCTTGGATGAGTTCCGGTTAAGTGCTAAACATACTAAATGGATCACCTCTATTGATCTACTTTCTTCTGTCTTGTCCACTATCTTAGTCAACTACTAGATCAAAATGCACACGTGAAACTGTGTCAAAATGGATTCTCAATACTCTCTCGCATACAATCGCATCATACACCAAAAATATCATCCATACCAAACTTATATACTAGCAATCACAAAATAGGTCATTTACCATGTCGGTCTGCTAGTGTAACGTGTAGTCACATGTTGACTTGACCGTATCACAAAAGATAAATACAGATTACCAAAACAATAATAAAATGATGTTTCAATATCGGCCCAATCAATGCAAACATGATACAATGCACCGCAATCACCGTAAATCTTTCGCACCAAAAATGCTCTATTCACCTTGGAATACCAGTTAACACTTGCTTCTGAATAAGAAGAATTACGAACACCGGATCGAATCTCTATGAAGAGTTTCCATCAATGACAACCCTAAACCAATAATCAGCAATTGAAACTACCAAAAACCACCAGATGAGTGTGAATTGCCAATAATCTCCCCCTTTGGCATTGATGGAAACACTCGTGAAAAATGGCCTAGTGTTGAACACTCTACACCGATTCAAAAGAATCAAAAAAAATTCTAAGGCTTCACCTTAGGCAAAGAATTTTGAAATCTATAATTACACTCTTCTATACATTTTTCACCTTGTCTCTCCCCATTTGACAACAATACCAAAAATGGGGTGCTATCCAAAAAATACATTTAGAGATATTTGTTGAAGAATTTTACAAATACTTGAAGATGTCAACATAAATAGTCTTCAAAAATCCTATGTTAGTATCCCACCCACTCTTCAAGTTATCCAAAACTATGATGAATGCACTAAATACAGTGGCATAAATTTCTAATTCCTTTAGATCAGATGGTAGAGGTCGAGCCATTTCCTTCATACAATCTACCTTATTACTCAACATAGTGTCCAACCGGGGGACAATCAGGTTCCTAAGTTCACCAAATTTTATTAAAATTTTGTCCTTGTCTACTTGGAGGCTTGACATCTGATCATTTAGAGCTATAATATACCCTTCAACATTGTTGGTTAGAGCTACATTTGATTCAAAGGACTATGAAATACAAGAAAGCTTTCCCTAGCAAACACCTATTTGGTTGTCTATATCTACAATGAATTTAGGCAAAATTAGACAAGACTTGTACAATTTTCTACCTTCTGATAATGCATTAGAAATAATTTGTAGTCTCTTATTTAGTCTCTCTATCATCCTCAATCATTTTCTAGAATGTCTGGATCCTAACATCCTCAAATCTATCCAATACTTTCTGAGTAGCAAACTTTTCTAAAGAATCAAAAATTGTATTTACACTATTAATCAATTACAACAATTTACTGGAGGGGATTTTATTATAATCTAATTGTACATTTGGAGCCAGCTTTTGCAAAATATCAATCAACATCAAAATTATCTTCTTATCTTAGGATTCAAACTTTACCAGATCCTGACTAGCCTGAGTTTGCACAATAACTACGAGCATGAGCTTTTCTATAGGAGACATTTGTCCAAGGTTCAGTGGACCATCCAGATTGGTAGGGATCCAAGGTGGGGTCGTAGAAACTATAGGAGCGTCAATTATCAAATTAACATCTCCTTTGCCTTTGTCTACCTCTGCAACCTTATCTTCTGCACTCCTAGCATCCTTTCTCTCTTCTTCATCCCCTTTATCTTTTGCACTAGTGTTTCTATTTGGTGAAGTATCATCCTTTTGGATCTCAGGGGCTGTTGAATTGTCCATCACTGGAGGGGTATCACCAGTCTCAACATCAAGCATTGTGTTATCTTGATCTTTTGAATGCCCCTCAGTTTGAGTTTTGCCCTTCTTATCACTAGAAACACCTTGCTTTTCTTCCAGTTGAGAGAGGACTTAAATGCATCTTTATATAGAGGATCTTTCACCATTATCTTTTTCTAGATGCCTTTTGTCTTCTTCCTCACTTCTTCCACCTTCCCAATCATTAACCCATTTACCATGTGTTTTGCTTCTAAATTATTTCTTGTTAGCCTCTTCAATGAGTCTTTTGACTTCATCATGAGTAACACATGTGCAAACATTTATTAGCTATCTTTCTTTCATTTCTCTATCAATCTTGCTAGTTGTTATCCTCCTTGCATCGATAATGTTATACAGATCCTTAGGGATACTATGCCCTAATTCAATCAATTTATTACTAAAGTTGTGCAAGTATAAAACTACAACTTCTTCCACTTTCCTCTGATCAACTTCATCTAGATTCCCATAGTAAGCTCCAAAATTCTTTAGGTTCCCATCAACAATTATTTCATTTATTAGTTGATCTATTTACAATGGGGGAACAATTGTGTTCTTACCTGACTCAAGGTCTTTGTCTAGCTGACTTTTGACCTGTCTTCCTCTTTTGGGTCTACCGATAGGGAGAGGTTTTGATTTAGTTTTCTTTCTTTGTTGGGCTCCACTAAAATGTGGCTTCCTCACCACTCTGACAAATTCACCTTTCTTGTTTGCCTTTCTTGCTTCCTCATCAGATTCTATTTCAGAATCCACCAAAGACACAGCAACATAAATCCTCTTGGGCTTCTCTTTTTACTTCAACACACCTCTCCCAGATGGGCTAGGTCATGAGGATTGTCCCACCGAAGAAGGAGCAGACTTCATTTCTTTAGGTTTGATCTTGGAGGGAACTGGATCAACCTTAGTTTTCTTGGTTTCCTCTTTGGCCTATTTCTATGCATGTATCTCTCTTTCTTTCTTCACCTCCTCGCAGGTAAACCCCATCTGAGCTACCACCTCCTCAACCATCTTTGTAACTTTCCTTTTTTTGGCAGGTGCAATGAATTACATGTGCAAACTAAGATCCTTCTCCTTGAATATTTCGAATCTCCCTTCCTTAGGATCCACCAATTGACTTAATAAATGTTGAGCATATGCCTCAAGTGTGATGAAGTCAACTTCATACCCCATGGGCATGATCCATACTGTTCTAGGCTCCACAACTTCCATCAGACATTGATCTTTGTCAATCCTGAAGCAAATGGTTTGCCCATACTTCTCCATAATTTCCTTAGGGATTCTCTCTTTATTTTTCATTGCGTCTTGGAAGGATTTGAAGTATCCCCAGAGAGTAGATATTCTCATTGTAGCATCTCTAATTTCACACAATCCCTCTTTAATCTGCATCACCATCGGTCTATCATAGGCCCATTGGACCTTTCTTTTCACACTGGGTATCTCATTCAAGAAGTATAAGGCCAAGAAAATAAGAAGAGTTCCATATTTGAAGGTGTGCTTCTTATCTTACTTAATTTGCTTCAAATTGCTTAATAACTCATTCAAGAGGATTGTGCGTAGGTCATACCTCTTGTCATCTTTCGACATTTGATAGGCTGAGTATATAGTAGTACCAAAAATAAATTTGTGTCTTCTTGACTGGTAAACCTTGTATCCGACCATCATCGATGAAAACTTGACATCATTCTCCAGAATATCTCTGATAGTCATTACTCTATTGTCAAATTTTGAACCAGTGGTTGTTGTCACCGTGTCATTCGACACTTTCGTTTGGCTAGGTACTTCACCAGTTTCATTGAGGCATGTCACGGATTGGATCGTCTGTTTGGTAAGATTATAAGGCCTATGAAGCCATATAAATTCTCATGAACTTGACTAAGAATGTACCAGATCTACTCTCCTTTGTCGAACAACAAAAAATGAATGAACTATAAAAAAACCCTTGTCCAGAAGAAATTTGTACTCGGGTTTGAGATTTCCCAAACTGTCTGGCAAGTGCTTCTTATATAGGTCCAACATATGCATTACCAAGCTCCTCAAGATCATAGTGGATGCATGCCCTAATATCTTTATTATGAAGCACGTCATAGGGTACCAAAGAAAATGCACCTTCTAGACCGTCTTCAATTGACTTGAAAGGTTGTTTCTTTAATACAAGTCTGGCTCTGTCCTTAGTCTCAACCACCAAAGGAGTAGCAATACTAAAAAATGAAGCCATTTTGAATTTAGGGTTTACAAAAATAGATAGTCTGAACAGATAAATACCTTGATTTGCACCCACGTACTGAGATTCACTTTAGAGTCATTGAAATCACTGTTGAAATTGCCAAACTGCTTCGCTCTACTTCTCTGTCCTATTCACTTGATCGCATTGTGATAAATGTAAATTTGAAATGCCTTTTTATCCTTTAAAAACCTAATTTTCCACTGTAATAAATGTTGCAACCGATTACCATGATTTTGATAGAGTTGCTTACCGAAGCATCAAATCTTCTCTGAAACTTCCAGATAACACCTGCACATATGATTTAATCCTTTTGCAACCTTCCAGAATCGATTGCAGATCACCGAAGAGGGGATTCTTATAATCTGCATGAAAAGTTCCCCCTAAGGCATAAAGCCCTAGTTATCGAATGAAGATCCTACACCGAATTTGGGTGCAAATCCATTTTCTTCTTTGGATTCATCTTTTATAACCCACATCTTCTCATGTTTTTTTCTGATCTCTTCTACCTTTGACTTTACCTTCTCATCTGATTTGCTCTTGTCTACTAGAACACTATTCTTGCTTCTATAGTACTTGGCAATGTGACTGGTTTTGTTGCATGTACGACAAACAACATTTCTCTATAAAAGTTTGGAGTTCATTTGATTTTGTCTCATCCTACACTGGTTAGAGATATGTCCAAACATCCCACAAGCATAGCACCTCTTATTTTGAAAGTTATTCATTACTGCTCTACACATATTTGACTTGTGACCAAAATTATTGCATATGAAACACTGACCAGTAAAGGTAGGAACATTATTCATGTTGTTCATTCCATTATTCATCCTACTTCAGCATTGATTTTCCATATGACTGAATTTACTATAAGTAAAGCATCTACCATTGAATTTATGAGCATTAGGTTGTCTTACCAGAGGATTCTTGCCCTTCTTCTAATCAGGTTTTGCATTGCTTGGTCCAGATCTAGAGAATTCACCTTTCTCAAATCCAAGTCCTCTCATGTTCTTTCCATGTCTTTGACTCTCCAGCATCTCATCAAGCCTTACTGAGCTAGCTTTGAATTTGTCTTTGTGGTCATTAGCAGTAGCAAGTTCATCCCTTAAGGTAGCAATTTGTCTTTCAAGTTCTTGACCATTATCTCTTGACTATGTCAGCTCAAGCTTCAATTGATCATTCTTATAGGTAAGCCTGAAACATTCATTAACTCTTTCCTTTAATGATTGTGCCAGATTCTCTTCATTTTTCTTTCGGTCTTCAATCTCCTTAGTCAGTCTCATCATAATGGATTGCATCTCATTCTTCAAGGCAACATTCTCTCTTTCAAGCTTGTTAACTTCATCAGCTTTATCCTAGTATTCCATGATCTGATATTCTTTCTCCTTTAGCTTGTCCATCAATTCCTTCCTCTTGTCTTTTGATGTGCTCACTTGATCGTTCAAGTCATTAATGAAATCATTAGCAACATTTAGGTTTTTCTTCAAGGTACAGATCTTATTTCTGGTTGCATCAAGATCCTCAAGTGCCACACTAAGTTGTCTCTGAAAACTAGAATCCATTGATTCAATCTCTTAAACCTTCCTCAAGTGGTTAAGCTTCCTTAGAGGAACTAGGCTCTGATACCAATTGTTGGATTCAGGGATCACTGAGAGGGGGGGTGAATCAATGATCTATCGATTAGCTTATTTTCAAACTTAACTTTAAACCACTGAAAGAATACAAATGAAACTAAAGTGCAGAAACATAGAACAAACAGTTCCACAAAAGCATAACACCAGATTTTTATGTGGAAACCCAAATGGGAAAATCATGGTGGTATTTGAACCCACAATAGTATTCCACTATGCCCAGTAGCAAAATAGTATTATGATATAGGAATGCATAGGCATTCAAGCACACTGCCTAGAGCTCACTGCTCAATTATAATAACCTGGAAGGCTACAACCCTCAAGGAAGGTTCATTGCCTTACAAATTAGCTACAGTGATGAATTACAACAAAACAAACTCTGAAATAGCATCTACAATGCCTGGATGAGTTCCGGTTAAGTGCTAAACATATTGACTGGATCACCTATGCTAATCTACTCTATTCTACCCTATGCACTATCTCAGTCAGCTACTGGATCAAAATGCGCACGTGCAACTCTGAAAAAATGGATTCTCGATACTCGCTTGCATACAATCGCATCATACACCAAAAATATCATCCACACCAAACTTATATACCAAAAATCACAAAATAGGTCATTTACCATGTCGGCCTGCTAGTGTAACATGTAGTCACATGTCGAATTGAATAGATCACAAAAGATAAATACAGATCACCAAAATAATAATAAAATAATGTTTCAATGTGGGCCCAATCAATCCAAGCACGATACAATACACCGCAATCACTGGAAAGCTTCCGGACCAAAAATGTTTTGTTCACCCTGGAATACCGGTTAACACTTGCTTCTAGATAAGAGGAATTACGACCACTGGATAGAATCTCTATGAAGAGTTACCATCAATGGCAACCCTAAACTAATATTCAACCACAGAAAACTACCAGAAACCACTAGATGAGTGTCAATTGCCAACAGGGGGTTTATGGAGTCTAATTTTCTCACATCTCCATGTTTTCATCTTAGAATAATATAAAAATAAAATAATAAAAAATATACAAAAAAAATTATATGATATATTTAATATGTGTGATATATAATATAAGAACAGTATTCAAACATAGACATGGAGATAATATCATATAAGAATTCTCTGGGATCTTTTCCTTATGCATAACAAATATAGTTTTTAATTTAGTTTAATATTTTTGATTCATTGTAGCTCACATGTACTCGAAAACAGACTCAAAATGTAAAGATAGAAAGTGTCTAGTCAAGACTTTCCATTGTTTTTTAGAACTTGTTTTAGTGCCCTTGATTGAAAAGCATCACATTAACTATTCTTACATATTTTGTGCACAGTTATCCCCTTCCACATTTAATCACCTTTTAACTTGCCATTTCTTATGATTTTGCCACCTTAAATACTACAGGTCCCAACGGTCACACACAAAATGTTCAAAACATGATTTTTCAATTTTGACTTATGGTATCTCAACTTCAATTTGCATGAATATTCTTGGACTAGAACAAAATAATCATTAATAAGAGACCAATGCTTTAAAAATAATAGAATAAGACAATGAATACAATGTAAATAAATAGACGCACACAAACACCTGTATATACCAAGCATCTCAAAGTGCTCATTTTCATAGTAGAACCTCAATATGATTGTTAAACAAACTTTCCTTCACTTGGAATTCATTTATGAATAGTTTTAAAAAAATCATACATTGTTTTAAATCATTTTACTTTTAGAACAGAAAATGCCTAAATGTTGATAAGACATCATCCCATTCTAACAATTAGTTTTAGTGTAGGAATGGGCTAAAATGTCCCAATAGATATTTCTTGCCTTTTAGAAGGAAAGAGTAATGTTGCAAAAGATGCTACCACAATAGTAAAAGGTGTTGTAATGGACATATACAATATCCACCTAGAATACAAATAGTACCATAGTCATATAGACACAATCTCACCAAATTATAATAAGACATATAGATAAAAAGTATAAACAAAAATTAGAGTCATAATCCCTCCTCTTAAATTATATCATCCATTAAATCCTTTCTTTTTATACTGAAATAGAATCATTTTCTCTTATAAAAGAAGTCAAACTTTATTTCTATACTAAAAATTAAACTAAGCATATTAGAATTAAAATAACTAAAACATTTTTTATCCTTTCTATAAACATCATCATTGAATGATATATTAAAATGTTAGTTGTAAGTAATTGTAATCACTATCACCTAATTGTAAGACATTAAAAATAACATCCTACTTCTTCGAGCATATTAGTGAATATACATGCATTCTATTCACCGGGGATCCCTTTTGGAGAAGAGTGTAACCATATGAATGTTTTACATCTTGATTTTCTCCTTCGGGAAAATCAGATGTCAAGTGATGCCATTTAGCAAACAATTCCCTTGCGAGGAATAATACTTTTGATAAGGCTATTACTTATGTTATATGTTATGGGTTACAATAACCAGACTGTGTTAAGAGTTAAGGCTGCTTCAACAAAAGAAACTATAAACAAGTCTGTTGAAAATCTTTCCATGAATGCTTCCAGTTGAACTAAGATGTTCCCACTCCTAAGAAATCGATGAAGGCAACGTTAGCTCTGTCCTTCAACTGTCCCTCCTCGAGTGCTTTGTCATTGGATTTGGAGCATGAAGGCTCAACATCTAGTATGCTCAATTTTAAATCTGCATATTTCATTTCAAGAGCTAGTGGCCCTTGATTATCAATGGGCTTGTCATTTTTTCTAACATAAGACTGATGGAATGTTATATTTTCCTCTTTCCCCGTGGTTGTGCAATTAGAACTCTGAGAATAGTTTATACCTACTCGACCAATTGAAAGATTGTGGCTGTTGCCACTGGTAAATTTGATAGCCTGTGAAGAATTCTCGTCTTCCTCACCTTCTGATGGATCTTCACCTGTATTTCTATGAGAATGTGTTAGTCTATGATGATTATGAACATGTGGCAATTTAAGTTGTGTATCTGAACCAGCTGCATCTCGTTGTTTCCAAACATAAGTGAGCCTTTCACACTGTGATAAATCTGTTGGTGTTGGAATTACTGTACCAGAGAAGATTGTAGGCAATAAGGAAGCTGATGGTAATGAAGTAGTTTTCATGGTGGATTGTGGAGAGCAAAGTTGTTTCCTAAATTGGGTATTATGTTTACTCATAACTCTATTGCTGTAATCCTCTCCTTCAACAGATGGAATGTTACCTGATGATAAATTTTATATCAGCCAAACTAATTTCTATCTGAAACCCACCAAAACAAATAAGCATGTCATTTCAACACCTACCTCGTGAATTGATGCATAAAATTGGCTCTGTGATCTGCCGGTTGTGATTGGGTTCAATAGATGGATTCATCGTAAGCCCTTGATATTTTCTTCTACAATATCTGTCTACAAAAGCATTGTGAGGAGTATGTGCAAGGTGGTGACGATAATCGACAGTTGAAGTTGCCTTTCTGAGAGAATAGCATAGCTTTCGTTTGCCATAGATACGAGATCGCTCTCTAAATTTTCTTGCCATGATAACATGCCAGTGGTTCTTCACAGCGTTGTCTGTTCTTCCTGGAAACAGCCGGGCGATCATGGCCCATTTGTTTCCATGTAATCTGTGTGCTGCGACAAGCCTCTCTTCCTCTTCTTCTGTGAAAGGCCTACGGTTTATGCGTGGATCCAACTGATTATACCATCTCAATCTGCAGCTCTTCCCTGCAAGTGCACAAACGAAGAAATCGGGACTGATTCAAAATCAAAGATTGATTTAGTTTCTGCAAGATCAAGATCTTTTCTCTTTCTGCAACTTAAACACCAAATCTATCTAGAAAGAAATCGAGGCACACCCAAAATCCTGAAACACAGCTATCTATGCAGATCATTAGGCTCTATAAGCTATGAACTAAAAAATCAATCTAGAAAAAGAGAGAAAAAAACAAGAGAGTTTTTCCTCTGTCCATTATTTCTTTCTCTATTTAGGGTTTGTCGAATATAGCCAATTTGACCTAACCTAATCCATTTCAATCCATGGTGAAGCAGATCGATATATCGGCCTGCATACTATATTTACACTGGACAATATCCCTTGCCGGAATAACTGCTCAAGAAAATTTCATTATATTTGTGTATATGTATGATTGTGATCTAAATGTGTGTGCAATGGTGTGCTGGTCTATTTTATCAATAGAATCCTTTAGAAAAAGGCCTAAATTTTCAAATGGGTTCTTTACTGATCATAAAAGAGCTACAATGAAGTCATGGAAAGAACCCACAATAAATATATATATAAACAACAAGAAAACATACTAAAATACCTGATCTTCCATGGAGTTTGTCTGCAATAGCGTTCCAATTTTGGGGACCATAGTTTTGCACAAGCTCCCTAAGTTTCTCATCTTCAGCCGGTCTCCAGTGACCCCTCTGGCACATTTTGGACTCTAAACATTCTTCTTTTGCTTCAATATCAGAGCTACCACTAGTTCTTTCCATTTTCTGAAAGACAGAATCATTCATCTTCTGCAAAAAATCTCGAAAACTCTCCTCACTGATCTTCTTCAAGAAGCTGGATTGAAACCGTTTACATAATAGCTATCTAGCACTAGTCCTGTCTAACAATAACCTCTGTAAAAACAAAACAATCCAAAACTGATGCATCTCATCAATGGGTGAACCCTGTAGAGAAGGGGTTTTATTCCACAGTTACGTGTATGGTTGGACAACAAATGACAAAAGCTCTCCCAACATTTCCACAGATGTGACGAAATACAACCCTGCCTTGTAAAAAACAAAGGCATGGACCCGTCTGCAATTGGACACAAGATAAGCAACCCTTGATAGAAAACAATATAAATAGAGCCGCTGTACTTGTTATGTTATGTAATGGGTACCAAGGAATTAGGTTAACAATACCCATCTGTGATGGCACGTCCCTTTTCTTCAATTCACACGATATGGTTTCAGGGAAGGAAAGTGACATGTACTTGGCAGCATATGGCCGGTATGCTATTTAAAAATAATTCTTCAACTTCCATCAGGAAGTTCTTCCATCAAACTCAGGGACCCACCAGACTTTTAGAAATAAAACATGACAACCATTACCACCCGCAGGGACTGTGAGAGCTAAGGCAATAAAAAAATAATGAATCTTCTGCTTCTACTTCTGCCATTACAATTACAGTTAAATTCAGTGCAGAAAGAGCGCGACATGAATTTGGTATGAACAATTCGTAGCTGTGGGTGGGTACCCAACCGTTACAAGCTTTTTCTTCTAGTAAAAGTTATATTCTGGCGTAGGCTAAAAATATGGTCGTTACAAACGAAAAAGAGCTTGCTTGGTCATTTATTCTCCATTAATTCTGCTGTGTGAATAATTTAAAGCATCAGTTAGTTATGGGCTGATATGAATAGTAAATATGTGTATAGAATGAGGTTTTGGAGATGTTAGAAATCCTTTTCTGCAGCAACAATAATCTCCAAGTTGATCTACTTTGAGCGACGTTCGGTCTTCATTTGGCAAGACGTTTGCTTAGTCCAAACATACCAACCAACCTCTCCCAATTACCAAACGCATACGACACCATTTTACTCCGATCGCTCTCTTCTCTAAAAATTATCGATTTCATACAAATTGTCACAACAAATTTCACGTCCAAATTTGAAACACCATGCGTAATATACCTGTCAGCAATTTCTGTTATTGTAGTAAGCCACAAATTTATCTCCACAGTGTACGCCTGAATATAAGTAATCTACTATTGTAACGTTTACGCTGCCCTAAAATTTATACGCGGGGGTATACAAAAACATTTGTTGGCTTCTACACCAACCTTCGACGTAGTAGTTGTATCTAGTGACTATGGTAGTGTGACCATTTACGCATTAGTGAACATTTTTCTTCTTTTATTCACTTTTGTCTTTCGAGGCATGATGAAAACCACAGGTCTGATTCAAATTTTACCAGTTGCATCAGTAGGTGCAAGATTTTGTCCATTTGTGTGAATTCTTTTATTGTTAAACAAAAGTTCTGGATATTGTGCTATAATAATCACAATAAAATATTGTATAGAAAACATTGGTATAAAAAAAATCTATATATTTTTTTTGTTAGTAAGGTAAAGAATTTGGAGTTATTATAATTTTTGTTTTTGTTTTTAGTAATTTATAAAATAATTTATTGGTATAATTTTTTTTTATTAAGAATTTTATGTTAAATCAAATCAATTTGAAATCATGAATATAAGTTAATGCATTTTTTATTAGAAGTTAGAAATTGAGTAGTATCTATTGAAACAAAGTTGGCGAATCTAAGTTAACACCTCTTTGCTTAAGAGGTAAGGATTGAGAGACATCCACTCCACCAAGATCATTTACTGTACAATTTTTTATTAAAGATCTTACATTGCATAAGATTTATTTTTTAATAAATGCATTCAAAATTATTCAATTTTACCAATAGATTGAAAAGCCTTTAAATTAATTATCTTATTTATTTCATTTATAAAAACTAAATTACATTACAAATAAAATATTTTTAATTTTATTTTTTAATATTTATATATTTTAAATTAGAAAAATTGAATTTCATTAAAAAAAAATCATTTTCTTTTTCAACTCTTTAAGATACCCTTCTTATCCATATTAATAAACATGTGCTACAATCCCAAGTCTTCTCTTGTTTTCATTAATTCCAAAATAAAAGTAATTTGATAAATGAAGTCATATTTTAAAAATAAAGAGATTCTTGTTAGGTGAGTCTACATTTAAAAATTTAAAAGGTATTTATTATATGTAATATATTATAGGACTATGCTATTGTGCTAATAATTATACAATTTTATCATGTGTTTACAGACTAGGATAGAAAAGAAAGTGTTGATTTAGATTAATAATAGTTAATAATAAATTGAGTTAAATTTTAAAAATAAAAGTAATATTAGAGAAAGTTTTTTTTTTTTTTTTTTAATAAAATATTAATTTGATCTTGGTAATCATTAATATGATGTACTTAATGATTAAATTTTGACTTTCAAATTCAAAATTAATATTATATGATGTAGGTGCATCTAAGTGGTATGGGGATTAACTTATATCAATTGATTTTTTATTTTTTTAATGTATATTTATGTTCAAGTTACTAGGAGGTTTTTAGAGAAGCTACCAAAAAAAATTACAAATATTTATTGTGTCATGTAGCTTGGATATCTTGTTGTTAGAGAATGCAGTGAGATCATATTCATATTTCATGAGATATGGGCCAATAGAAGAGCATAACACAGTCTCTAAGTCTTAATTATACTTACAAGTTTACATGCTTTTCTCTTGCACTAGAACTTTGGGAGTTATAGTAACCAAGGAGCTGTGTAGATATCATCACATTTAATTTGGAGGTTTTTTACACTTAGCCTAGATCTACACATTTCATGTGGCTTTGAGCTTTGTGTGACATTGTAGTTTATGTGCTTCATCTTTATGAATGGAAATCACTATTTATTATTAATTATTATTGTGAAGGAACAATATGGGAAATATAAGATGAATTATCATATGTTAAGTGCATCAAGGAAGATGTCAAATATAGAATAGAGGATAAGTGCAATCATAAAGAAATGAGGTAAAAGAATTAGATTAAGGTATGGAGTAGATGTTGTAGACTAAAATTATTTGAGTCAAGAGTTTAAACATACTATGGTATGATTCTATAGGAATTTTAGAAATTTATAAGTGGTATTTGGGTGGGTGCAAGAAGTTGGGTCCCAATTTCGCGGAAGTCTACAAGCAAAAAAGTTTGCCGCTAGAAACGAGCGCCCATTTTTTAAGAAACGGACATCCGTTTAGCTTTGGGGCCCCGACCCATAAAAATAAAATGCATGCACATTTTGAAAAATGGGTGCCCATTTAAGATCAGACCACCATAGAGAAATAGGTGCACGATTTTTAGAAATGGACACATGTTTCTAAAAATGGGCACACGTTTCTTAAAATGCTACAAATTTCAAAACGGGTGCCCGTTTCATAGAAGATGGAGTCAGAAAAATACGTATTCCTTAGTTTTGGCTTCAGTATAGGCTTGGTGGGACCAAGCCTATGCTTAGACCTCAAAAAAAATAGCTAAGGCAATGGAATACCAAATTTATGCCTTGCAATAATTTTTGAAGGTCTTCATGATCGTATTTTTTTATGAAATGAAAACCCATTCGATTTCTCATTGTCTTGATTTAAAAAATGTAAATTTCATAGAGATATGATTATTTTTACTATTTTTTGCATTATTTATTACTCAAAAGCGGTACCTAAATGTAAAATAGTGAGGTTCAGTAAAATTTTAATAACTTTATTGTTTTTAGGTTTTTTGGAAAATAAATTATATGACACCAATCTACATACAATTGTTTTGGAAAAAAAAATTAAAAATATGAAATTTTCATTAAATTATGGTGGTCGTATACAAGATGTTTTGAAAATGTACTTTATAGTTAATTAAGAATTAATAAAAAAAAATATATTCAATAAAAAAATAAGAAAAAATATTCTCATCAATATTTGGTGTCTTAGGTATCTTTTCCTAGAAGGACTTGTTAAAATTCATTTATTTACGTCAAAATATGGTGGTCGTACACATGTGTGGTATGGTCCTAAAACAAGCATTTTGAAAAAGTGGTTTTTAAACATGCCTACCAAAACACAATTTCTACCATGTGGGTATTGAAATAAATTACATATTTGAAAATTAGACTCTGAGCACTACATTTTCTAATACTGAAGTTTTTTTAGATTCAATCTCTAAGTGCCTCAAATTTTGACATCAATCGACAAAAAATATGAAAAATGGGGAAAACACTTCCACTTTTTGCCCAAAAGTGGGGCTTAACTCGTTGCAGCCACCCATTTATAGGATTATATGTTTGTGTTTGTAGAATCCATGTATGTTACATTTAACCATTTGTTTAATAGTATTGTAATCATGTGGTTGTGGCATGGCATGTGAGAAGGCCCTTTCCAAAATACCATAATGTGTTTGAGGATTTAGTAATATGTGGGTGAATATTTTTGGGTTGGGTGATCCCCTTGATGAACATTCTAAACATAAATCTATTGTTATTTGTAGTTTTTATTTCTACTTGTGTGTGTTAGTTATGTTTGTTTTATAGATATATATTCCTTCATTGGATCCTCCTACAATGATTGCATTAAATAATATCAAAGATAGTTTTATGATGGAAAGATTATAAATAAAGTGTTGACCATGTGATAGTTTATAGGAGGTAGCTATCGGGAATGCACCAACCAAGTAAAGTTATCAAGATTCACCAAATAGAGATGATGTTGAAATATGAAAAGCAAAAGGTTGAAATCTATGAAGTAATTGAAATGAAGATTTAATTATTTTTGTTGACAAATGACTAAATGGAGGTAGCTTATAATGACTTGAAAAATAATTTAATGTGAGGAAATTCTAGCGTTTTGTGACCAAATTATCAAACCTGAGGTAATCCAAGGAGGTTTTCACTTGTTGATAAATTATATTTTATAGGTATCATGCAAATGTATTTTATGGAATTATCATTGACTCTAAGGCAATCATAAGGATTTACAAGTAGATTATCACACATGGTGTAGTCAATAATAGATTGTGAGGTTAAAATGTTTTTTTTAATATAATGGTGGAGGACCACATAAATAATTTATTAAAATAAAGAGAAAGATACATATGAAGAGCTAGGTATAAGAAGCTGGCAAGAATCTAATCAATGATGTTATAGTGGCTACAATAAACTTTTTATTCCTCTTTAATATTAATAGGGGAGTGTATGTTGGGGCCATTATTTAATTTAAAAGGAGATAAATTTACATTTTTTTATAAAGGTTCATTTATCATCTACATAACCCACCTCAGAAGATGAAGGATGAGAAGGAGTTTTTAGTTTATGATCTTTGCATTTTTTTTTGATCAAATTTCTGAAGAGCCCTAGAATTGTTTAATTTTTTACCTTGGGGAGGATATTAATTCTTCTCAACATATTTTACTAAAGGATTCATTAATTGTGCTAAAGGAGTCATTATCAGTGCTAAAGAAACAATTTCTTTAAATGCCAATAGTGAAATATTTGAGAGGTAATTTGCATAAGGGTATCTTTACACCATGGAGCTTGTTAATATATTTTACTTTTGATGTAACATGTTGCAAAAAAAAATAACCTATTTCATAACATCTCCTACAATGAAATAAAAGTCCTTCATAATCTAGTAATTATGTTTAAGAACAACTAACAGCATTAAGAATTATTTTCGTAGAAAATTACTTTTGATGTAACATGTTGCAAAAAAAAAATAACCTATTTCATAACATCTCCTACAATGAAATAAAAGTACTTCATAATCTAGTAATTATGTCCAAGAACAACTAACAACATTAAGAATTATTTTAGTAGAAAATCTCTTGCAGAGGTTCATTTCTACTTTGGATTTGAAAAAAAGTACTATGAGAATAATCTATAGTATTCTTATGTATATAGCCAAGAAATAAACTAACAAATTATCAATGGATTTGAAGCATGATTTGATCCATTTAATTGAAGTGAAAGATTTATGAGATGAACCCAGATTCACATGATGTTGAAGGATTTAGAAGAAGGATTGAAGGTTGAATTCTAAGGTTTATGTAAATAGGATTGCTAACTCCAAGTCTAATGGTGATCAATGAGGATTGAGTCCCTATGTTTGGTGGAAATTACATCACCAATTGTGAGGTAATATTACAAACCAATCAAGTAGGATCAAATAAATTCTCCTTTAGATTGACCACTAACAATGAGGGAATCTATTATCATGTGCATAAAGAAGTGTGGCGAAGAATATTTAATATAATCACAAAAAAATTAATATGGCTAGTGGCAACAACAAGATAATGATTTTTGATTCAATTTCAACATCCTATCTCTTGGTTGTAAGGATGTTGATGTTGATCTTCTTGTTGACTTTTGTGTGTCTCCTATAGAGGTGGAGAGATGGTTGGGAAAGATTTTCTCAATGTCGCATTTTTTAAAGTGTATGGTTATGGGAGCCATGATAAAACCCATGGTTATGTATTTTTGTTTTTTATAGGGACATGATGGATGCTAGCAGTTTTCAAGGGCCTAGTTTGGCCAATGTTACTTTGAGATCTTTGATCATCCTCAATGTTCAGGTTATGGGTGCCTCGAAAAACCCTTGGTATCTATTGAAGGTTAAGGGTGCCTAGATAAAATCCTTGTGCTTTTGTTAGGCTTTAGGCTTCTTCCTTTTCAGATAGGTTTCATTTATTTCTCTTTGTTGCTAGGTTGAGTTTGGGCTACTGGTTATCTTTGATGTATCTTTTGGCAGTTGTCTATTTTGGGTTTGGGATCCTTGTTTAAAATCTGAGGGTTTCGGTCCCTTCAAAGCCTATTGTAAGGGGTTTTGGGTCCCCTCAAAACCTGTTGCCCTTTAATCAAAATGAGATAATGATTTTTCAAATAACCTTAAGATTATATTTTAAAATTGTAGCATAAGTATGATTATTGCATTGTATGACAGGTATTTTTTAAGCAATCATTTCAACTAACAACCCAAATTTTCTTCATTATAAAAGTTTACACTACATATTAGTAATTATTTAAGTATTTTACCCTTCATATGGTATTAGAGCCAATGAACAACAAGAAATAGAATGATTATTTTGTAGAATATATTCGATTAGTTTGTTGCATGATGGAATGAAGATTCAAGGAAGGGCAATGCAATATTGACTTAGGTTAAATCAATCTAGCAAACTCTCCTGATATACTTAAAAAATTAATTATGAGTAGTTGTAACTAGTGATAAGGCTCATTATAGAGTATAAATGGAGAGTTAGCATAGGATGTGGTAGCAAGGATGATGCAGAAGGATCAAGTGGTGTAAGGGCAATCCTGCATCACCCAAAAAAAAAATTTATTATTGTTAGTTTTCTTTAATATTTTTGTATTTATGGATACCCATTTGGGTGAGTAAGAAATTCCAACTTTCAGAATCGTTCTATTGCTAATTTTCTAGCTAACCTGCTATTTTTAGAAAGTTTTAATTTGAAGGCAGATGGAGCTAGAAATTTGTGGAAAGATTTAGAATGGAAAAATAAGCACTTTTATGAAAGAATATGGTTAAATCATTAATGGTTTGAAATTTATTCAAGTTTCAGTTTCCTGGAGAATTTGATAAAAAAAATTTCCAAGACAGATTTGAGACATTAAACGGCCTTGAACAACCTCGAAAATAGTGAGAATTTGCAAAGCGGATTCTTATCATATTCTTCACTTAGAGATCTTTCCAAAGGTTCAAAAGGTGTGTCAATCTGATTCCTAGATCAAAAGTTATGGCTGTCAGAAGTTGGTAATTTTTCTAAAAGTTTCCACTATTCAAATTTGTCTCAATTTTGAATTCAAATTGTATTTTTTGGCACTATATCACCAATTTTAATTTTTAAATTATAATTTTGGCTCCAAACCAGGGAGAGGCAAAAAAAGGAATCTCATGAAACCTAAAATATTTAAGTGGATGGAGAGAAAAATAAAAAGTAAATAGAAGAACAAAGATTTGAGGAATGAAGAAGATTGAAGCATCTAGTTCAATGAATATTTAAGAGAAAAAAAATCAAGAGACCAACATGGATAGAATAAATGCAAATGTGAAAATGGTGATGCAAAAGATTTCAAAAATATGAAAATTTGGATTATAGATTCTAAGTATATCCTCAAACCCACCTTTTAATGACAATAAAATTATCTTTATTTAGATAAATTTATATATACCAGTGACGAACTCCATTTTACTATTGAAAACATAAAAAATAGTAAATAAATAAAAGATCCCTTGTATGAGTGTAAACTAAAAAAAAAAATATCTTGGATAATATTCCTAGTAAGATTTCTTAGAGATAAATTAGAAACCATACAAATAGATTATATAAACTATTTTATAATAGAATAAATTCTAAGACATCCATGTCAACTCATAATTTAAAATTAATAAAAAATGTTTAAAATGCAAAAAGTATTGAAAAAGTTAAGCAATTTTGTGAAACCTAAAAAGAAAGATGAAAAAACAAAATAGGTTATGTCTAGTGTTGCAGGTCTCATGGATTGTATATAGGAAAGTGAAATGATCTAAATATAGGGATTCAATAAAATTATCTATAAGAGCTCCTTTTTTTAATAAATTATTTTTAAGTAAAAGAATAATAAGACAAGTATTTTTTAAAATATAAATCCTAAAATGTTAACTATCAATGTAATCATGGGCTTGACAAGTTGATCTAGTGCATTGAATATCTAATCATGCTTTCATTTCTTTAACTATTGAGAGATGACAAGGAATGAATTCATGTAATTATTTTATTTCATCATACATTATATTTTTATAATCATTATCACAATATTAATCTATAGAAATTTCATCCAAAAGCTAATTATATACTTCATTTTTACCACTAAAAGATGTACCTTTAGGTATCTTCATATTTTCTTCATCCATATGTGACATGAAATTAATTTAATCAATAAGTGAAGATATAATAATATATGCATAATAGCATTTAACCTTCTCAACAATCCCAATCTACTCATATATTTGATCAAGATTATGAGGCTATAGTCTTCTGAGCGTGCTACTCAAACTTGTCTCATAATTATTAAGACACACTAAATCTCTAGGTCTAAAAAATCCAGAGATAACTAACAAAGGCATACTAAATCTTTGTAAATAAATAATAAAGTTTTTCATCCTCATATATTTTTTATTTTAAATAGTTCTTGAACAAGAAAAATAAGATCAATGCTACTCAAATTCTACTAGAAGCTCATTGTGATTAAAATAATATGCATATGGCCCCTAACCTGGCATACCCTATCTCTATAGTTATTGTTGTCCCTATCTTGGTGGGCCCTACTCCCTCTCTATGAACTATTTTGGTGTATGTCATTTAATCTCAGTTACATTTACTTAAGTTCAACTTAGGTAACCAATATTTACATTAAATTAATTATTTTTATGTATTATTTAATAATATTGATAGTGCATTTAATAATTATTATTGGGTAGTTATTTATAATTGGACTTTACCTACTCTCGCATTTGCTTGAGATACATGTCCATATCGTGTGTTGTCCTACCTACCACCTTTTTCTTTATAAGAAAGGGCTTCGTATGTTTTAATCATCTTATTCTCATGATACATAACATGATGATAAATATAAAAAACCAATCTCTAGTATCATCATTAAGGGTTCAATAAAGACATTCATGAAAACATCCTCAACATCAATCTTATAATCTCTAATTAAATCATTGAATTGCAAATGTGTTCTTATTAATTAAAAAAAAACATCCAAATTAAACTTTGGAAAGTGTTCTTTAACTTCAATATAAACAACATTTAGATAACCTTGAATACCATTAAAATTCAGTGGCTTGTATCTTTCCAGAAAAAAAGAAAAAAAAAGGCCTTCTTTGAGGACATGATTGGAGTCAAGTTGTTGTGAATTATGTATTATGACAAAATGAAGAGGGAAAACTATGGAGACAAAGACCTTTAAAATATTCTTTCAATAAAATATCATCTCCCTTATAACCATTTCACAATTATATTTTATCTATAATAATATCTTATCCTTATCAACACAACCTATATCTCTCTCTTTCTTAGAATATTTATTACTTTTAAACTTTATTATATGAGGAATTTATATCAATCAAGCCTTGATACAAATGATTCGTGTGCTTCTATTAAAGACCTCACAAAATTTTACAAGATATTCAGCTATATGAATCAATATCCTCACTATCATGCATATTTTACTTAGAGCATACATAACATGATACATAACATACATACACAACCATTTCATAATTATTTTTTATCTATAATAATATCTTATCCTTATCAAGAGAACCTTTATCTCTCTCTCTCTCTTTCTTAGAAGATTTGTTAGTATTAAACTTTAATATATGAGGAATTTATATCAGCCAGCCCTTGATACAAAAGATTCACATGCTTCTATTAGAGATCTCACAAAATTTTACAATATATACAACTATATGAATCAATATCCCCACTATCATGCATATTTTACTTAGTATATACATAACATGATAGTATTAATAAAATATACATGCTTTTTCTATTCACATTAGTTATATTGCATCCACTAAGAACCCATATGCATTGTGTGAATAGTATAATTCAGAAAACAAACTTGTGATTGACTCCCATATAACAATGTACTCCCTCTTGAATTTTAGAAAGATGAAATACTTGGAAATATATTGCATCCTTAATTATTCCTCCTCCTATGACTACATATCTTGTAGAAATATGTAATACACATGTATAAACAACAATAATCCTTTACAATTAAATCAACTCCACCTACAGAGCTACCACCTCTCTAAAGAGGATAAAAATATTGAAGTAGCTAAGTTATGCTCAAAAATATATTTTATTCTAGAGCCATTCCACTAGAAAAATCACTTTATAATTTTTTTCAAACATGTTGCAATACTTTCCATCAAAGTATGAAGATCTTCAGTTAGAAAAAATTCTCATTCTTTACTCTTTCTCATATAGATAGGTTTGAATTTCTCTAGTATTATTTCCAATCTATTGATTCTTCCAACTAATTGCTTGATTTTCTCTAAATATTAGCCTTGTCTTATCACTAAGAAACTCATATCAGTGTTCAATGAATAGTAAAATCATATTGAAAGTATTTTTTATTTGGACTTCAGCTTCTATAGGACATAGGGGGCTCACCCTTAATGACACTAAACATGAATACTAACTACAACTATTCCATAATACCTAGGAGAGATAAAAATGCATTCATATTAATAATGAATTGTAAGTTTTAATTAGAAGACTATTTGTTTTCTTGTAATCTATGTTAGATTTTATGCCCAACACTGAGAACAAATTTGTAAGTCATCCTTCACACACAAGAGAGAAGCACTCTTCAAGATATTATTCCATAGAAAAGGAAAATGAATTAAGATGACATGCAATGTAAAAATACCTTTCTTATAAAGCCAAAGATGGTAGTTAGAAGTAAACAAGATCTTGACACATGTCTTAATCCTATGCAAGGGTAGGTAGAGATCAACTACTCAATTAAAAATACTATTGTAACCTAGGAAATAATATAATGTGTTGGTCTTACCTAAGTTGGACATAATTAAACATAAATAGGATTAAACTATTTACTCTAATAGTTTTTTTAGTTCCCATATGTGATAATAAATAATTAAAATAAGTAATAACTTAGCTATAGATTTTTAAAATTTTAAACCATATTAGAAATGGGAACTAGAAATTATTGATTGATGCCTATCATTGTTCTAAAGAGTTATAACTCATGTATTTATATTACAGTGCTTAACATATCTTGATGGTCAACTAAAATATTATCACTTTTTGATAATATGACTTGTAAAAACCTACATCACAATGATTCTTAATAATCCATTTGAAACTATAATATACACATGACTCCTAGGCAATAATTTACACCATCCCTTGTTCAAACAAAACATCATTAGAATAATTCAAAGGAGTTAAATTTCTTGAATAATATCTATAGTCCTTAATTATTTCATTCAAAGAGTATTACATTCTCAAGTTGGAGATGATGGCATGTATTAATATGTATCTATATATGATACAATTAAAGGCATGATAACATTATCATATAATTACTTATAGAAATATACCTTCCCCTTTATAGTTCATTTTCCCAAATCATTTATAACTCCTTCCTAAATGACAAGTGAAGTTACATTTAATGACTAGATAAAAACTTAAATTGAACCCTGAAATAGCACTTGTCATATTGAGCTTCCTTAATCTATAAATGAAAATGAGAGTTGGAATATTCCTTGACCTATTATTTTCCTCCTTATCTACTCTTTTTGTTGCAACTAAAGATAATTTGCCATTTTATTTTACAATCCCAGGGACATTTTTCAACTAGGTGTAAAAAAGCATTTACTATTTCATTTTCACTTGACAAGTGAAAATTTTCACCTCTACATAAGAACCCATTTCACTAGCAATAAAAAAAAAAATTATCATTCACTTAAAGCCTTCTAGATATTAAATTTTTCCTTTGTAGTTAATTTGAGATTTTATTGAATATTTCCAAACATATAAATCCTCTTCCAACACATTTATTTGCAACCATTTTGTTCTACATTTATTCATTCAAATCACTTGAACCATTTATTGCAATTATTTTGCAGTCTTAACACTAGCATCCCTTTCTCGATGGTTTAATTCATATGAAATATTTTGAAGAAAACTATACTTAGGCAATCTCAACATCACAAGAAACTTTTTAGTGGCTAGAGAAACAACAATATGATATTTAAAACATTTAAAATACAATCTCAAATCCCTTACTACAAAGTTAAAACTCATTTTATCATCACCTGTGTGTGTGTGTGTGTGTGTGTGTGTGTGTGTGTGTGTGTGTGTGTGTGTGTATGTGTGTGTGTGTGTGTGTGTGTGTGTGTGTGTGTGTGTATGTGTGTGTGTGTGTGTGTGTGTGTGTGTGTGTATACATACATATATGTATATATATGTCTATGTATATATATACATAGACATATATATATGTCTATATATGTATATACATATACATATACATATACATATCCATATATGTGTGTGTGTGTGTGTGTGTGTGTGTGTGTGTGTGTGTGTGTGTGTGTGTGTGTGTGTGTGTGTGTGTGTGTGTGTGTGTGTGTGTGTGTGTGTGTATCTATATGTATATATATATAGATATATGTATGTATATATATATAGATATATGTATGTATATATATACATATATATACATATACATGTATATACATACATATATATATATATGTATATGTATATATATGTATATGTATATATACATATATATATATATACATATATATATATATATATGTATGTATGTATATAGTTACATATACATATATATATATATATATCTGTGTGTGTGTGTGTGTATGTATGTATGTGTATGTATGTATATACATATATATACACATATACATATATATATATGTATATACATATATATATACATACATATATATATATATATACATACATATATATATATATACATATATACATATTGATCTGTAATAGGTCGAAGCCACAACATTTTAAATTATTATTATTATTATTATATTATTATTATATTATTATTATTATTATTATTATTATTATGTTTGATTAGATTGACCCTAGAGCAATTCATTTTGGTTGTGATGGGACATTTTTATGTTGTTAGCAATCAAAAATCATGCAAAACTCTATCAATATAAGTATCTAGGTGTTGGAATAGCTATAGGTGACAATTTGAAGGTGAAAATAATAGTTATTTATAGCTTAAAACATTAAAAATCCCCCCTAGAGCCTCCTCCATGTAATAGAAATATTTTTCAATGTGGATTTGAAGGTTATTGCAATCTTAGAAAGGAAAAAATGCTACAAAATAATGCTATAATTGGGGAAAAAGAGTGTGGTTTTATGCACATGAAGAGACCATAGTTTTGGCACCTAGCATGTAGTCCATATTGGAAAATATTACATCTTTAGTTAGTAGGTTAGTATAGTTTTAAAATAATAAATAATCAGTTGGCATGTTTTGTTCCCATAGATTTGTTGAATAGTTGTTTGACGGGAAACAAAGACTTTATAAGTCATTAAATTGTGATGTAAATTCATCCATTTTAATTCTCAAAAAATTAAATTAATATATTGTCTACATTATTTTGTTTGTTACAATGGTTTTATCTTCTAATTATTTTTGTGATCCTCTATTTTCCAATTTGGTATCAAAGAAGGATATAAATATGCACCTATGATAGAAGATAGTCTCGAAAAAGGATGGGGTGAAGAAGAGAAGGTATAAATAAAGCATGTGTTTTACCAAGTAGTGAGGCATCCTTTTGATAGGATGTTCATTGTTAGAATCAACTTATATTTGACTTCTCCCCTACCATAACTACAAGAGAAACTTTGTGTCAAAAATAAAAAGGCATTGTTGAATGATGGTGATGTTTGAAATATTGTAAAAAAAGAAATTTAATCATGTCTATTGAAGTTGCCACCATTTTTGTAGAGTCATAAATATTTATTAAATGCAAGAAGACACACGATGGAATATGGCCATCTATATTTGTTCCAATATAATGGAAATAAATTTGGTTTGATTAGATTGGATGAATAATTCATGTGATGTGATGCTTCATAGTCTACAATCTAATTGTGTGCTAAAAATAAATCCTATCCTAAAAGTGCATGTCCTTTTCCTATGCTAGTGGGAAAACACTTAAAAGGTGAAATGGTGTCCTTTTGTATGGCTTACTCTAATACCTCTTTTCTCTTCCAACATCTAATAATGATATGTCCCTCTTTTCAATAAAAATTATAATAGTCTCATAAGTTTTCTTTATCTTAGAGGAAGACTCATTAGGCTTAGAATATTTTTCATTTTTAAGAGTAAATTATTGTTTCTAATCTAATTGAAGCTTTGGCATGGAAGAAATCTCATTTCCTATTGTTAAAAAAGTCTTAGTCTTTAATGTGGATGATCCCACAATACTGGGTTACAATTTTTGGTACATCATGATTTTTGCTGAAATCATACATTTTTTAAAATCATATATTTTTTTAAAAACATAATGATTTAAGCTTTAAGAGGTCCCGTTTGAAGTAATTAATTGAGGAGAGTTAGATCAAAGGATCTTAGATCAAAATTTCTTAGATAAAATCTCTCTACTTCAAAATCATACCTGTAATGGAGTCTCCTTCGCACCTATCAAAATGCTAATAAAAAACCACTTTTACATTAGTTTTTGGGGGGTAAAATGAATTCATTTAGAAGTTTTTTTTTTAAAGTATTTAGTCTTTATTACAAGATTTTCAAATAGTATAATTTTTAATATATTTAATTTTATTAATATATTTATGTTTTATTTCTTATGAATGTAGGTTTTTCATCAAACATTAAGGATTGTCTTTCACACATGTGAAAAAATAGAAAAATAAAATTATAAAATATTTCTTTTCCCTAGGTATTGATATCCTCATTTCAACACAAAAATAAGTTAATTCAAATGCATATGAAAAAAGTTATGCATTACAAAATACACCTCTATCCAAATTACTATTACTCTGCCATAAAAAATTAACTAAAAAAAATATATGTAACTAAAAATTATGAAAAAATATCCATTCACTAGATATTGATGTTAAAATTCTATATTTTAAAAATTATAATTTCCTTCTTGCTATAAAAAAATGTTATGCATTGCCAAATAAATATCACTTCTGAAAAATATTGATTACTATAAATATTGAGTTATTAAAAGTTACATAACAATATGGACAATAAATTTCTAATTATTTTATAAAAAATATATGTAGAATCTATATCAAAAGTCTCAAAAATTATTTGTTTACTTTATCTTCAAATTCTTAATGGTTTAGCTGTTGTAGGTTTTAGAAAGTAAAGATCTGGCAAAATGTTGATTTCAGTGTCAAAGTTGGCCAAAAAGAGTAACCCAGTATTATGGGATCACCCATGTCCTATTACCTTTTATATTAGATGACCAATACATTAATTATTATTAGAAAAAAACTCAAACTATGTCAATTTATCCTATTGCCATTTCAAACAACAACAAAAAAGATCCCAAATGAAGGCATGGTAAATGTATCTCTTGATGCATCTAAAGTGGATTAGAAATTAAAAGACAACATCTTAAATGGTACTAAAAAAATGCACAATATTAAAAAGGTACACATGATTTAACATATTTATCCTTTCTAATTAATAATTACTCAATTCTTTAACATATTGAGTAATTATTAAAGAATTGAGTAATTATTAAAGAATTATAATTTTGATTTAATAATTTTAATGCTTGGAACTCAACTTTACCAAATATCTCATTGTAATTATTGTATATCTCCTTAAAACTTCTACAAGATTCTATTTGAATCAAAAAACTATCTAAATCATTCAATAAAATAAGACCCATGGTTTCATCTTTTTTTTAGTACACAAACTTACCATTTTTTTGTAGTGAACTCAAGTGCAATATAATCCAATGTAGACCCATGGTCCCTTGACATGATTAATCTACCCATCTTAAATTTATAAGTGTGATAGTTGTGTAGTATAAGGTTCTCATTTGTGTGTTTATTTTAAGTTTAATATAATTAACTAAATGCTAGTTTTGATTTTTTAATTATTTAAGGTACTTTAGGAAAAAAATAATCCACTATAGTGAGAAAAAGAAATATTTTTATATATATTATAACTAAAAAGTGAAAAATAAAATATTTATTTCATATTGGATCTATGTGTGCCTGGTAAAAAATTTAAAAAATTGTCTAAGTAATATGTAGACCACTAAACCAACTTTTAAACACTACAAGGATCATGAAAAAATGTAGAGTCATGTCAAAATTTATGATCCTAAAATCTTATAAAGATTTAACTTCAATGGGTGATAAAACTCAATAATAGAAAAATATTATAAAAACATTGAGACCATTCGAAATTGCTCAAAACCAACATTTTGAAGAGTGTTCAATTTTGAAAATAGGAAAAAAAAAATGAAGACAAACTATAAGGTCTTACTCCAATACCTTATGGAATGTTTCCTTGATTTTTGAAAAGTTGTAATGGAAAAAGTTAAATTGCCTTACAATGAAAATTTCTTAATATTATTGTTTTTAATAATTATGATGAAAAGATGTGTCAAAAAATAATTTTCATGATGATACAATGAAAATCTCCAATTGTGAATAATATATGCCAAAAAAAAAAGGTTTCTAATTATTTTTTTTGGCATATCTTCCTCAAAATTGAATATTTATAAAAAAAATTAAGAAACCTTATTAAGATATGCATATTTTTAAGAAATTTTATTAATAATCATTGTAACTATGTTTTTTCATATCTTGATCACCATTAGAGATTTTCAAAAATAAAAATTTATTAGTATTCCTTGAATAATTTTGAAATGATGTAATGAAAAAAGTTAAATCACCTAAGAAAAAATAATTACAATAATTTTACAATTAAAAGAAATAAACGTACTACATTATCAAGATAAAAATACCTCAAGCTCACAAGATTGTGCCAAGTATCTTAATATTATGAATTGAGACAAAAAAATCAAAAAGTAACCCAAGTAAGCTTAAGACTAAGGTATGAATAGGTCTTAGATTGAGTTCATTAGATAAAGTAACATATTCACACCAACAAATAATTTTAATGTATTCATTAAATGTAGTTGCATGTCCTAAGTTGGCTCATGTAAACACTAGGTAAAAATTAATGGCCCAAAAATAGCTAGAATAGAGTATCAATATTCATAGTGTTACTTAATATGTTGATTGTGGAACTTAAACCTCAATTATGTAATAGTTTTGAGATCGAATACTTAGGTAATGCTTGATATATAGTTAGTATACATATACATATGGATGGGGAACCATAAAACTATCTAAAAAATTCCTTTTGCAAAAATTGTAGCCCTTTTTAAGGTAATTTCAAATATCACCAACCCTTCAATTGATAGAAATAAAGATAAATAGAGCATGTATAGAGTAGGAATAGAAAAATAATAAATCTCAAGTCAAGGCTCAAAGGATGAATCAACAACCATAGACTTGATGTAGACCTATAGAATTTCAATCTCGGAGAAACCACAAATTCAAGACAAGTTTTGAAGCTATTTATTATTGCATTTTTCTTAGCTAGACATGAACCTAATTCTATAATCTTCTCCTTGGGAAATAGTTCTTTGGTCACAGAGATAAGTACACCACTCTACTACATTTACTTTCTTGAAATAATTGTTACATATTATCAAATTCATAGATCCCTATCACTATCACTTTATCTAAGACTTAGTATAGGTTACCCCTAAGGATGTTTTCCTATATATGTAAAATGGATATCTATACTTTAACATAAACTATATTAAATTTTAGTTATTTTTATATTCAATCTCAAGAATATCATATCCTAATGTATAGGCATGTTTTTAATTGCTATTTTTTTATTGCTAAGTCACCCCTAAGGATGTTTTCCTATATGTGTAAAATGGATATCTATACTTTAACATAAACTATATTAAATTTTAGTTATTTTTATATTCAATCTCAAGAATATCATGTCCTAATGTATAGACATGTTTTTAATTGCTATTTTTATTGCTAAGTCAAAATTATTAGACTAGTCTAAATTGGTGGGGGCACCAAAGGGGACCTCCTCCCCTTTATTTCAACACATTTTGGGAGGCATTTAGATATATCAATACTAGAATCTAAAATGTCTCTATCTAACCTTGATGGGTGAACAACCACACTAGAGACAACAACCATATGTAGGTGACAAACCACACACATAGAAGTGACAACTACACTTAAGTAACGAACAACACATTGAAAATACACCACATCGAGATAGCACACCACATCCTAATTAAAATTGAGCACACATAGATGATCAACCACGCATAAAAATGGTAGGTACACAACTCAAACTAATTTAGATACTAAAACACACACAACCAAGAATTACTATTTTAAAATCTAGGTTGATTATCTCTTTAGAAAATTTAACTTAAACTCTAAAAGCTAAGAAAAAAATTCAATGCCACTTGATCTCTAACCCATTGACTTCTTTTCAATTATTATTACAATTTATTCTAAATAATAACTGTTTCACATCAATGCACATTTTTTCAAAATCTGGGTCACATTCCAATGTTTGGATATCCTTGAGCAGGACTCTTCACTAGAATGAAAGTAGAGTATCATATGCGATTCCAAATGGTGGACCTGGTTCACAGGTAGTTAAAATGCTCCATCTTGAGAAATATGTGTTGCCATCTTTTTCCTCTATCAGAATGAGGGACGAGAATATATGTGGGATCGTTACGTGTCACCATATTATGGCCGTTTAGTCATTATTACTGTCCAATTATCCAAATCAATGTCCCTTTTAAACATGATCATATCAAATCATAAACGTGAAAGATTACAAGATCAGAAAATTGTTAACAAGAGTTTTAAGCCTTGATCATTCTGTCATACTACGCCACCGCCAGATTATTGTTGAGAAGTCCACATAAACTTCACCATTGAGCGCGACAAGAGAAGTAACAGTTAATACTATCTTGTTTAAGAGCTCAGAATTTGCTGCAAACTTGTCCAGATACAACTTATTAATTTGAGATTTCCTGCAAGCGTTAATATTGCATTAAATTTTAGTTGTTAAATAGAAGTTTCCAAACTCCACTGGGAAAACGATCTGTTCAATTTGAGGTAACAGAAATTGTCAAATACATTGTCCCTTCATCAAGATTTTGTCAGTACAAAGTTTCTCTGTAATTCTCTGCGAGTGCTCTAGGTCAGCTAGAATATCCCGTTTTAGAGAAAGTTTTGTAGAGAAATAGAATAAGTGGGAGGCTACCATTTTAACTAAATGCAAGAAGAGGTTTATTTTTGGAATGGTAGTGAAAGAAACTTCTCAATCCCATTTCTTTCATTTGATCTGCAGAGCTCGATATATTCCTCTGGTTGTTGGTGAGATTTGGAATAGACAGATTAACGTTCTTGATCTGATATTTATATATCCTTGCACCGGCCATTGGACTTATGCTAAGAGCTTTTAGTGCACGGTTTTCATTTCAACTCTTCCATGTTTCCTAGTTAGTTAGGAGAACATTCTAACGTAACAGTAGGAATTCTTCACACCTTATAATTGCACATGGAGAAAATGGAGCATCGTTCATTTCTATATTGTGTTTGACTTTTAATTTTATGGTTTTCATATTTATAATTTATAATAATTCATATGTATGTTAAGGAGGTAAAATGTACAGTTAAAGTATTAATATCATTTGTGTTATTTGTATGACTTGATTAAAAATATGTAGAAGTAATCGTGTGTCGTCTTTATTCACCATAAAAGTGGTATCAAAAAGGGATAAGCTTAAACAAAACACTCTAAGTTTTGATTTGCTTATCTAATTCATCTAAAATTACATTAGCTTTCAAGTAGGACCCACTTATTAGTGTGATTTCAAATGAACCACTTAAACAAGTCAAAGCTTTAAAATGTGTTGTTTAAACATAAATACCAAAAAAACCATATTAAAATTGAATTACGTGAATATTTTAGAAAAATTAAAAGATTGTGGGTTTCCATAACATTTAAAAAGATTAACTACCTTTGAAATGGCAAATAAAAATGTGATCGTGTGAATGAAAGGTAATTTGTTGCACAAAAAATAGGCCACAATATTTGGTATAAACCCACCTAAGAAAATAAAGGGTGATTTGAGTGAGGAAGCCACCAAAATAAGATTAATGTAGAATAAAAAGGGTTATTGTTTCCATCACCCCTAAGAAAGTAAAGAGATGAGCAATTTACTTTTGAAAAAAAAGATAGAAGGAAAACACACTCACAACCACCAAGGCTTGGGTATATTTTAAATGGAGCCTGGCCAAAGATAAGGAAAACATTGTTAGGATAAGGTGATATTAAACTTGCAATCATATGCCATTCATGTGTCTCCATGTTTTTTGGAAAGGGATTTTGAGGACATGAGAGAAAAAATATTAAATATATCTATTTTATGAAAAAAACTATAATTGCATTTTCAGAAGGTGAACATGTGTTGATGATGGAGATAAGACAAAGTGGGCACAGATGCCTCCTAGACATCCACCTTGGGGAATGTGAAGAGTCGTTCTTTAGGCACGCAAGTTTGGAAGGTGAAAATTTGTCTGTTGGGTGATCCAAAGAGTTGTCAAGGAGTTACAAAGAATTTAAAAAGTGAAAGATTTGAGTGGCTATGAGTTATAGTTATGCACCCATATTGGAGCCATGTGAAATACTTAATTTTATTATCATGTTTGTTGGTTGTTTATTATCCTAGGTGTGGATTTTTGCAATTGGTTTCTTACCTCTTGTTTCTAGATACCATAGTGTTTTTCCCTCTCACAGTTTTCTTAGACATAGATAAGCCTAAAAAATCTTGCCACGTCCTCCACAACTAGTGCAAACACTCAAATAAATGACACCCATGAGAAATCAAGCTCTATCAACCAAATAGTCACAAATCTCCTAGAATATCAACATCAAACAACCTGCAGCCTTGTAGATATCAGAATCTCATATGTGAACCACATAGAAGCATTCTATGAGCTTAATAAAACATCTCCATATACTCCTTTCATACTATATTAATGAAAAATTAAGAAAGCACAAGCCAGAAGATATAGAACACTTCATACCCAGTAAGCCAGGAAGCCCAGTCTTGAGATAGAATGTTAATAACCATACTTGCGGTACATTTCAACACTTGAAACCTAAATTGAGACCTAGATTGAACAACATAACCATACTCGCCAAGTTGCAGGAGCAATAACATAAGTGAGGAGAAATGTGGAGCATTTCCTAGACAATTCCTCTCATACACCCCAATTGTCTATATATTGCAATTACCAAAGACATATGTAGCCACATTTGTATCTTGAAAAAGGAAATATACACCAAATGTTCACAACACATGAAATCCAATTTCCAAACCGCAAGTCCATAGCTTCAACTACAAAGGAATGCAGAGCATTCTCCCAGATAGTATCTAGTATAATTGTGCATTCTCATTCTTTCAACTATAAGCAGAGACTGGAGCTTCTTGATAACATCAATTCCTCACTCAGGAGAAACATGAGAGATAGATAAATAGTTTATAACATTGTCAATAACATATTCAATTGATTCAATATCATACTTATAATCCTCATCCTAATGCCTCTAATCCACATATTATGCTTCTGATCTTCACCTTAATGCTTTTTATCATCATCTTAATATGTTGATTTTGATCCTCATCTTATAATGTTTAATCCTCATCTTAATATGTCATCATGATACTCACTATGTTGGCCTTTTTTTACATCAATGAGTAGCAATCAACCATGTGTTGACATCAATTATCATAATATGCAACAAGATGCTCCTTTTTGAGTAATATCCTTTTCACTTTTGGATTTTTCTCTAAATGGATTACTTGGCTCATGAGTTGTGTGGAAACCTCTTTTGTCTTTGTTCTTATAAATGGCAATCCATCTTCTTTGTTTTTCTTACTCATAGGATTTTCCAAGGAGATCCACTTTCCACTATCTCTTCATCCTTATGGCTAAAGGTTTCAAAAGGTATGTCAATCATCAAAAGACTAATAATTTTATCCAAGAGTAGAAGGTGGCTATGGATTGTGATTCTATTCTTGTCTTCAATTTGTTGAAAATACTTCTTTGATGGGTGTTGCTAAAGTTTAGGAAGTCACTCATTTCTGAAAAAATTTAGATATGTATTTGACAGCCCCAAGTTAGCAAATTAATGAAGATAAGCTAAATACATTTTTTTTCTAATACTCCTATACCAATTCAACAAACAACTACCTCTATCCTCCATTTCAATAGTGGTCAACTCCCTTTGGAGTATTCAAGGATCCCTTTGTCAAATGGCTCTCTTAGTCACATTTATTGGAAGAAGCTTCTCAATTATTTCAAGGTAAAATTTGACCATTGGACTTTTTGTTGGTTGTATTACACTTTAAAAAAAAAAATTCTAGCCCTTCTAGTTTATAAGTTTATGGTTGTTTCCACAGGTCCCAAGGTTTTCTTAAAGGGCTTTGCTTCTCTCTCTAAGAAATTTTTATGGGCTGGTAATTTGGTTATTAAAATATCTTCATGGGGTTGATTCTCAAAAGGCTCTGAGATTTGATTTGATAGGTAAAGGTTTTGTGATATGGAATATTCTCAAGAAAGCTGCATCCTTATTAAGCAAGGTCATTTTTGGATTGTGAGCTCTCCTAATAAAGCTCTCTTTTCGACATATCCATGGGATCTTCACTCTCCTATCTTTACCTCTTTTCCTCTTCTCCATCAAATGAGTAATTATTTTGTTGAGGCTGAATGGTGTAATGTTGTTAATTTCAAGGAATGTCATTAGATGGGACATACTTCAATCATTCATTGTAAATATATTAGTAGTTGGCCTTTGGGTGGGGATATAGAATCTCAAGTTGCTCTTGCTTCTATTCTTATTGATTCACATTGTTCTTCCTTGTGTAATATGTTTCAAGTGGTTATCAATTGTTAAATGCTGAAAAGAATGGGTTGAAGAATTTCCCTTGGTGAAAAAGATTTGGAATAATTTTGTTGGCCCAAATATAATTTCTTTGTTTGTCTCCTTAGTCAAAATAAATGTCTTACTTGGGACAACCTTAGAAAACAGGGATTCCAAGGACCTTCTAAGTGTTCTCTTTGTGGTCTTTATGAGGAAGATTCTTCTCACCTTTTCTATTAATGTCCATTTTTTAAAAGTCTTTGGGCATAGTGGTGGAAGTGTTGGAATCATCCTTTTGTTCTTACTTCTTCTTTGTCTAACTTTTGGGCTCACTTGGGTCATTCTCCTCCTACTTATTTTCTTGAGGTAGCCTGGGATATTGTTCCTATTTTTCTTTTGTGAAAAATTTGGTTAGAGACGAATCATCATATTTTTTACGAACATCAGAACCTCATTTAGTATGTTCATATAAGATTATAGATTCAGTTCAAGAGACTCTTGTTGCTAAATGTGCTTTTAATTAGATCCTTTCTCTTGTTGATCTCACAATTCTCAATCATTTGGATGTTGGTAAATTTCTTGTTTCTACTACTTTCAAATCTCATACTCATCCTTCTTGAAAGGTTTATTAGATTTGGTCAATGGAAAACTCCTCTTAATAATTTTTTTAATTAAGACCAGTGGTTTCTCTAGGGCTAATCCTAGTCTAACTAAGATTGGAGGTGTTGAACATGATAGTTTTGGCTCTATTTAGTTCTTTTTTTTATGGCTACTAGATTTGGTACCAATAATCAAATGGAAGCTTGTGTCTTTCTTGCTGCTTTGCAAAAATCTTGTGAATTCGATTGGAAGCATGTTATTTATGACGTGGATTCTATAATTTTAGCTTCACTTATTAAAAAAAAAGAATTCTAAGAGTTCTTGGCATTTGGCTTCTCTAGTTGATCAAATTCATGATTATCTTAGAACTTAAACTCCACCTCCTTGGTTCATATCCATCAAGAATGGAATGTAGTTATCAATTATCTAGCTAAATGGGCTTCAGATGCTCCCACACAATAGAATGTTTTTTATTGGGACTCTCTTTCTCCTAATAAAGTTAATTATCTTTTACATCTACTTCGGAATGATGTGGTATAATTATTGTACTTCATCTTGATTTTTGCTAAAGTCAGTTATTCTTGAAATTGGTGGAATTGTATGAGACATTTTTAACTCTTTATTTTTCTTGTTGTGATAACTATGATTATCTAAATGATTAATATATTTTATTTCTTTTTGCAAAAAAAGATACCAATTATACATGCAACAGTTTAAATATTTTTTAATAAAATATTACTCATCATAAATACTCTTCTCACACGTTTGAATGAATCATTGTATTGCACCTTATTCTTCCTAATAAAAATCTTGTGAAAATGAACACGATTTTACATTCCCACCATCATACTTTTAAAAAGCTTCCATACACAAATGCGTTTAACAATTCAAAAATTCACATTACATCTTACTATAGATGTGACGACGTAGAGCATCTCTCAGAATGATACAAATCGTATGCCTTTTAACACCTTAAATACTACGCCTTACATTTTTTTAATGTTCAGCAAGCAAGCTGAAAAAATGGAGCAGTCATTTAGTAGGTCACTAAAAAATCAGAAATATAAAATAAATTAAAATAATAATAATTGAAGTCGTCATGTACATAGTCAGTGGCTTGCATTATTTAGGAGGCGCATATCCACATCATGCCATCATCTTTTCTATTTTTAATAAGAGAAAAAAAAACCTAAAAACCAGATTTGGTTGTCATTGCAGTAAGGCTATTTATAAAAATAAATAAGAAAATGTAAGTTGACAAAATCATGTGTGTATATATAGAGAGAAGACAGAAGTAGCATATGGCATTGGTGTTTAAGAGATTATAAATAGTGTTTTTTTTGTGATTAAGAAGTATTGGAGATTTACATAATTTCGAGTAGTTAATCTATTGAGGGAGATTTGGAATGGGAGAGAAAGGTAAGATGTAGTGCTTTTCAGTATTTATGTTGTCACCTATTATTCAATGGTTCTCGCAGGAGATCCTGATTCTTTATAGGACTTTTGTGTTGTTCAAGTTAAACATGAAGGTATTATTTTGTAGGAGGTGATTCTATATAAGAGAGATGATGTATTAGTTGAATCCATTTCAATAGTTATTATAGCATTTATCTATTTAAAGTATAATATTGTTAACAATATGCATCAGTAGTTGTGACTTTAAAGTTATTAGTGTTGATCATGACTATTCATAATTGAATGAAATGTATTCCTTAGATCTAAAAAGTGTCAAATCGTGTGATGTCACATCAATGCACCAATAAAACATGACTTAGTGCACAAATATCATCTGTAATATCCCTCTCTGAGTCATCTTTCCTTTTTGTGCATCGATAGACTATATTGATATACCTTAGACTATTTTATGATGCTTTTGATAGATGTTTATGGATTTACCTATGATTTGGATGCCCTATGGTTGATGATCGACATATCATATTTGCAGTTGACATTATGGTTTCATATGGATGATGATATTCACGGACTATTGTGATGATGGACTCATATTGATGATTTATATGCACTTATCTTATATGTGAAACTCATATCTTCTTATTGTGATTTGATGGTATCTTATGATGTGCTAACTACACTTCATGATTATACTGGATAAGATGATTATGATAGTGCTTGGTTGTCATGACTGTCTTCTTCTGTGGTTGTGCTAGGGATGATGTCATACCACTCATTCATGAGCATGATATGAAGTTGTGATTTCCTTTCACTTGTCTAATTATTTCATGATATATGTTATTGTATATGTTGTTGTACATGTATTGGTGATGACAAATTTGCAAGTACCAGACATCGACTCCACTTGGCTTCATAGATCTGAGCGTGTCTTCATCCTAAAGGCAAGTTGATCGGAGGTGACATAAGAACCCATTCTACACTCTAGATTTAGTTGATACCTGATGCTCTGCAAAAAGGATTAGAAAATATGCTTGATGGCAGAACACGCAAGAGCACAAGAAACAAACGTTAGTGTTAGCAACAAAAGATTATCCTAAACAGGCATATCAAGAGAGATATTAAGCATGAAATAAAAAGCATACAAACATAGAATAGATAAACTATACTCTTCCAAATGCTAATCAAGATGCTCATAGTTGCTCATCCCTTGTTCCTCTCCTCTCCAAGTTCCACATGAGTGTAGCTCTCAACTTTTAGCACTAGCCATGGATGCCATACGGAGATTCAAGATGGTTGAAAATGATAAACAAATGCTATGCAAGTGTAGCTAGTGATGCTATGAAAAATCTCTATTCTAATACCAGTATAAAAACAATACTCTAATGCTTCCTTCTTTGCTTGAGGAGAATGGTTCTATTTATAGAAGAAATTGGGAAATGAAGGGTTAAGATTGACCAATCTTAACAAGGGTTAGGATTGAAAGATATTCAATCCATGTGAGACTTTCAACCCAATCCCATGTTGACAAGTGTCACCATGAGGAGGCTTGAAAGGAGAGATAAGGAGCATTGAATGCTTGAGGGGACATGATGGTTACCCTAGGGGGTTGGGTTAGGGTTAGGTTAATGGATATTCCTTTTATCCAAGGGATAAAGGAATGTGCAAGGGTTAAATGGTTACCTTAGTCAAAGAAATAAATGATTTGAAGAGACCCATGAGTCAAAAGGATGGTTAAGTTAGAGAAAAGTCTCTAACCAAAAGTAAAAGGTGAGTTAACCATAAATGGTTATGTAAGAGTCTTTAATGGTTTGGAAGACTTTAGAGATTAACCATTTGAAGACATAAAGCCTTTAATGGTTATTGAAGACTTTGGAGGTTTTTGAGAAGTGACTTCCTTTTATTTAGGAATGTGACAATGATTAGGATAGGATTAGGCTAATTAGAAGGAGTTAGAAGAATCTAGAAGGGATTTAGGCATGCAAGTGGGAGGAATTTTGGGATTTTCAATTGAAATAAAATCATTTATTTCAATTAAATGGTGTAATTTGCATTTGGATAGATATTTAAATAAATATTAATTTATTTAAATGTGAACGTGAATTTTGGATTGTATTTAAATAAATCTTAATTTATTTACATGAGAAAAAAGAAGATAAAGCATTAATGCTTGAAGACTTTGAGGGAAACCATTAAAGGTTTGAGAAGACTCTAGAAGGAAGCCATTAAGTTTTAAGACTTTAAGGGAAACTATTAAAGGCTTAAGAAGACTCTAGAAGGAAGCCATTAAGTTTGAGGACTTTAAGGGAAACCATTAAAGGCTTGAGAAGACTCTAGAAGGAAGCCATTAAGTTTTAAGACTTTAAGGGAAACCATTAAAGGTTTCAAGTGGGTGAGGATAAATAGGATTTTCAATAAATAATTTATTTATTTAAAATAGTTGTGCAACTTGCATTTGTAGGAAAATGCAAGTGGGTGGAGGATAAAGGTGATTTAAATAAATGTTAATTTATTTAAATGTGAGAGATGGGATTTTGGGGGATTTAAATAAATATTAATTTATTTAAATGTGAGAGAAGATTTAATTAAACAAATATGATTTATTTATTTAATTAATGGTCTGAATTTGGTTAAGTGAATTAAATCAAATAAATTAAATAATTTATTTAATTAATAAGAGAAGAGGGTTAAGATAAATTAATTAAATATTAATTTAATTAATTATTGATTGACGGTTAAATAATCAAATAAATACTAAATATTCATTTAAGTGGACAGATTTATGTGACTACATTTGCCCCTCTTTGAGACAGTGCGATTTTATCACATCGTTTCAAAGAAAGAAAAATAGTTGTGAAGAAATATGCCCCATAAATGTTAATTTAGTGGGTGGTATGCCCCTGCGAGAGATGGGCCGATTTTTTTTTTGAAGAATCGGGCGATCTCTCGAAAAAGAACGAGAAGTGGAGGGGAGGTAGAATAAAAGAAATTAGCAATAACGGTGAAAGAATGGAAGAAAATAGAGTGAATACGAAGAAATGACAAGCTTGTGAGTACCCGTAGGTTATGCAAGAGATACAGTGCAAATGTGGTGTTGTGCTTTTGATTGATATTGTACAATTGATCAAAATTGGTTGGACAATTTGGTGCAATCGGTTTAATTGCCCCGGTTGAGTCAAAGCATGACAGTTGATGTCAGTTGTTCACTTGGATAGGATAAAGTCTGAGTAAGTGAATCAAAGTGACCTGATGGTGACTTAGACAATTGATGTAATTGCCCGATGAAGTTAAGGTATTTGAAGCAAAATACTCGTTGAGACTTAGACAATTGATGTAATTGTTCGTTATGATTGTGTTTGATTGGTTGATCAATTGATAGTGTGTGCATGTGATGGATGGTTGTGGTGAATCATAGCAGCCCCATTAAGACTAGGTCATTATGATAAATGCCTATTGTAGTCTAGGTTTGTCATAATCGATTACCTATTGAGACCCAAAGATACTTGATCAGAGTATCTGTTGATAGTCTAGGCGTGTGTGAGTCGATGTGCCTGTGTAGACAGAGTAATTGGCTTGATTGGGTTGATGGGAGATGATGTGGGGTATGTGATGATGATTACCAAGATGGGGAGGGTGAGGGTGGGGTTCGATGTTAGATACAAAAAATGGAGGACCTATGATGCATTCCTATGGAAGAAGAGGAAAATAGAGTATCCATTGTCATTACTATGTATGCATGATATGCATCTATTATGAATGTATGGATGGATGGAATGCAACGGAATGCAATATATACATATGAGATGGAATGACGATCCATAGTGCTTTATTTTTCATCATTGAGCTTTCGAATTGTGGGAAGTGAGTGCAAACATCGATGGTATAATTAAACCATGATGACCTGAGCACTTCTTTCCTAGATTTTGATATAGAAAGTTAATACAAGCAACTTGATATAATGGATCAAGTTGACCTGAGTAGTGCTTGCAGAACAGACAAGGATTATCTCCTTTCATGGATGACTTGGAACGTCCTCTTTGATCTTTTGCTGATCATATCCTGAGACAAGTTCATACCGTAGTAAGAGATAAACCATTATCGAGTTTGGATGAGGTAGTAGGAACCAAAGATGGAGCATTGTACCTATAAGCAAACAACATATATATAAAGAATATGGATCCTCAATAATGGTTCATGCTCATATGGTCGAGGTATATGCTATAGTCAGCAAGCCATAGTGATCTATGACTATATTTTTGCATAAGATCCGTAACTTAGTGAACTTCCCACATAGACACCATTAGTACATACCCCAGAACTTCATCGGAATAATTTGCAGAAGATACACAAACAATGTTGTAGGACCCTGATATAAATAACCCACAAATCAACCAAGTTTTTGATAGCTTCAACAGAATTTTCTTGTCAAAGAAAAATGTCATCTTGTCTTTGTTTCTTGGTAAGGAAGGACGTATCCTTGTTTAGACAGTTTGCGTGTTTGATGTTGATTTTTGATTTTGATGTGATAAGAGGTCATCGTTTGATTATTTCACAATGTTTGTTTGGTATCTTCTTTGAAAAATGCATGTACAAGGCGTTGCCATGTTTTTGTTTGTTTGATGTTTTCTGATGATTTTGGATTTTGTGAGATAGTTTTCAATGAAGAACTCCATGAATCACAAAATAATGTAGAATCCACTTCCATCAACTAGATTAAAGGTATTGCCCCCTGTTTAGACATGACTATGAAAAAATGGGATGCCAGACATGTGAGGTACTTATCCTAGATTTGCAGATCAATAACAAGCCATGGTTTGGACAAATGGATGAGTGGATGAATGTGAATGTGATCGCAACAAGTTTGAAAGACAATGGAGCCATAGCTGCTACAAGTGGCGCATGTTTGCCAGGTTTTTACCATCACACTTACCCAAGGTGCCACCGGAGTGGTTGTTCACCGTTTGGATGCATGATTTTTCTTTACTATTTTGATGTTTTTTGTATTTTCTTCAAGACATTTATCTAAATGTTTTTGGTGTTTTTCTATACAGCTTTTAGGTATAAAACCGTTTGAAGTGCATGTTGTTGATTGGATCTGCTAGCGGTTCTCCTTCTGAAGTAGTCAACTAATATGCCCCGGACCCAACTATAGCAGTGATAACATATGGACCCAGCTAGTTTGATTCAAGCTTTCCCTGATGTTCTCTATTTGGTTGGTTACAAGGATTCTCTCAAAGAACAAGATGACCTACCTCAAATGTACGAGGTCTAACCCAATGATTATAGCTTCTACTCATGCATTGCTAATAGGCTTTGAGGTGGTTGTATGCAGCTTGTCATTTCTCATCAAGTAGTTCCAGGTCTTGAAGATGTGATACTCTGTATGCTTCATCATCTATCAGATTATGCAAGGAAACCCATAGATATGGTATCTCAACCTCGATGGGAAGGATGGCTTTTGCACCATAGACCAGTGAGTAAGGAGTTGCGCCTATAGGGGTTTGAATACTAGTTCGATACGCCCATAGTGCTAGATTTAATTGAAGATGCCAATCACGACTGGCATCATTGACTATCTTCTTGAGGATTCTCAATATGTTTTTATTTGATGCTTCAGCCTGACCATTGCCTTGTGGGTAATAGGGAGTGGAAAAGCGGTGTTGGATGTGAAATTTCTCACAGAATTCATGGACATCCTGATTTTTGAAAGGAAGACCATTATCTGTGATGATGGACATGGGTACACCATACCGGCAGATGATGTAATTAAGGATGAATGAGGCGATCTGCTTATCGGTGACTTGGGTAAGTGGAATAGCTTCGATCCACTTTGTGAAGTATTCGGTAGCGATAATAATGAATTTGTGGCTGTTAGATGAAGATGGATGGATTTCACCCACAAGGTCAAGTCCCCATTGACAAAAGGGCCATGGTGTTGTGATTGGTTGCAATTCTTGTGCTGGCACATGTATCAGGTCTCCATGAACTTGACATTTCTTGCACTTTCTGACAAAATAGTAGGAGTCTTTTTCCATTGATGGCCAATAATATCCAATGCGCATGAGTTTCTTGGCTAGTGAAGGACCGCTTGCATGAGTTCCACAAATTCCTTCATGTACTTCTTCCAAGGCCTTTGTTATCTCATCCTACTCCAGACATTGAAGGAGAGTACCATCAAGACTACATCGGTATAGGGTTTTAGCAATAATGGTATATCGAGCGGTTTGGCAGATGAAGGTTTTACATTGGTTATTTGATTGGTTAGGAGCAAGTGTGTGATCGTGAAGGTAGGTGTAGAACTCACCGTACCATGGGGATTCAGAAGTGACAAGGTGACATATCATCTTGGATTCCGGGATATCATAAGCAGGAATCCAAAGCTATTCGACCAAGAACTCATAGCATGTTGAATTTTTTGGAAGATCTAGGAGAGATGCAATAGTAGCCATAGCATCAACAGTTCAATTCTGGTCTCTTGGTATCTGCTCAAAGGTGATAGTTGTAAATTATGCCTTTTGACTATCCACCATTTGCTTATACGGCATGAGTTTGTCATCCTTGGTTTGATATTCATCGGTTGCTTGTCGAATGACCAGTTGGGAGTCACCATTTACTTGCAGTTCTAGTAGCTTCCACTGTATGGCTAGCTTGACACCTGTGATCAAGGCCTCATATTCTGCTATGTTGTTTGTGCATGGAAATGTAAGTCTGTAAGACTTAGGGATGTTGTCACCTTGAGGTGTGATAAACAGAATGTTTGCCCCCAAGCCATGCCTAGTGTATGAACCATCAAAGTATAGTTTCCATGGTTGTGTTGTTGTGATCATGAATATCTCTTCATCTGGAAAATTGGAAATGAGAGGATGATCTCCTATGAGTGGTGCATCAGCCAAATGATCTGCAATCACTTGTCCTTTGATATCTTTACGGTCCACATACTCAATGTCAAATTCACTTAGAATCATCACCCATTTGGCCAAGCGGCTAGTCAATGCTACTTTGCTGAGTAAGTACTTGAGTGGATCAATTTTTGCAATTAGTTGTACTTTATGTGTCAACAGATAGTGCCTCAATTTAGTGGCTGCCAAGATTACTGCTAGACAAGCTTTCTCAATAGGTGTGTAATTGACTTCATAGCCAACCAGTGTGCGAGAGATGTAGTATATAGAACATTCTTTGCCTTCTACATTGTGTTGAGCCAATAGCACTCGTAATGTTGTATTAGTTGCTAATATATAAAGTAGTAGAGGCTTACTCAGATCTGGTGGGATCAGCAATGGTGTATTCATGAGATAATCTTTAAGCATCTAGAATGCTTGCTGGCATCTACCATCCCACTGAAAGTGGAAATTTTTGTGTAGCAAGTGTGTAAAAGGATGGCATTTATATGCCAGTTGTGCAATGAACCTTCGGATGTACTGTAGCCGCCCTTGTAATGTCCTTAGTTGACTGATGTTCTTCGGAGGTGGCATGTCCATGATTGCTTTGACCTTTGTTGGGTCGACCTCAATGCCTTTGCTTGAGACAATGTATCCTAGAAGTTTCCCTGAGGTTACTCCAAAGACACATTTCTTTGTGTTGAGTCACACATGATATTGTTCCAGTCTGTCAAAGATCTTCTCTAATATTTCTAGATGACCTTCTCTTGTGAGTGATTTTGCCAGTAAGTCATCAACATAATCTTCCATTATGGTATGCATCATATCATGGAAGATAGTGGTAATTGCTCGTTGATAGGTCGCTCCTACATTCTTTAGACCAAAAGGCATTACATTCCAGTAGTATGTTCCCCATGGACATGTGAAAGTCGTCTTATGTTGATCCTCTGGTGCAATCTTTATCTGATTGTACCCTGAAAAGCCATCCATGAGTGAAAGCATGGCATGTCCTGCTATTAGGTCTACGATTATGTCGATGTTTGGTAGGGGGAAGTCATCTTTAGGACATGCCTTGTTCAGATCTCTGAAGTCAGTACAGATATGGATGCCCCCATTTGGTTTGCCGATAGGCACAATATTGGATATCCAATCTGCATAATCAATTGGTCTAATAAAACCAACATCCAGGAGTTTCTTAAGTTCTTCTTTGACTAGCACCGCAATCTGGGGATGCATCTTGCGAAGTTTCTTCTTGACAGGTCTGGCTCCTTCTGTGATGGTGAGGTCATGCGTGACTAAATCAGGATCAAGCCCAAGCATGTCTGCATATGACCATGCAAAGTTAATCTGGCACTTCTTGAAGAATTCTACATACTTAGGTTGTTCCTCTAGAGTTAAAAGAGATGCCAGATGTATGTGGTGAGGAGTTTCAAGAGTCCCCACATTGTATTTTTTGGTTTCCTCGATGAGAGTTGTTGATTGTTCTTGTTGTGTACTAGAAGGGAGAATGTCAAACCTTTCATCCTCCGGTGCCTCAAAGAGGTTTTCACCATTGGATATGCTCTTTCTTTTTACTTTTGTGGGATCAAATAGTGCCACAGTGTGGTTTTCACTGGAAGATCCATGTTTTATTGTTATATTTTTGCAGCTAAAAGGTTTGGCATTCACCCTGAAGTATGATGCGCTATTAAGTTCAATGGTGAATCCAACTTTGTGATCCCCGCTTGGTATGTTATCCCATAGTTCCAAAAATTCAATGATCGCCTCATCATTTTGGAAATGGTCAAGACATGGGGGATTAGGTTGGTTCCATTCGATGAGTTCAGGATGGATAATGGGCATTACCTCATCGATTAGGTTAAGTTCATTAGATGTGTCAGTGAGGGTTAAGACATTGTGGTGAAGGTCATTGATGGTACTCTCCTTGTCAGAATCAAGCATAGGATGTGACATAGGGTCTGTGGAAGAAGTTTCCAGATCAGGAACCCAAGAGGTCTTTATTTGTGCTTCTCCTAAATAGGGATGTCTTTGCGGGGTGGAGGTAGTGATGTTTCTTCCTCATCTGAAGTATTAAGCTGGATGGAATCAAATTCCCACTCATGTGAGTCAGTCTCTGAGTCACTTTCCAGTATCCGATTACTATACCATATTGGGATGTCCTTTGAGTTAAACACTGCAGGTGTGATCGGTTTTGTAGATGAAATGATTGGTGTTGCATGAACGATTATGGGGATCAATGAATCTGATACGGGGAGTATTGGTAGTATTGACTCTTCTGCTTCTACTAGAATTGTTGGTGTCGTAGATACTATTGTGGGTTCGGATACTGATAATGGTGCTATTGATGCAATTGTTGTTGTTGATGGGGTTGTTGGTTTTATTTGTGGGGTGATTGGTGTTGTGGATGGTATTGTTGGGATTTTTAGCCTCAATGGGGTAATTTCTATGGTTTTGGGTATTGCTTTTATAATCAAAGGCGACCTCTTTGTAGTAGGTTGATATAGAGGTTTGGTGGGTTTCCCTTTAAATCTAAGCTTAGGAAGGATCTCCTTTTGAAAGCCTAAGCCTATGTTATCTTTGGGTTTTAATTCCGGCTGTAGCGGCTCCTGTCACCCTTGTTTACAATGCCCTAAAGCACTTTGACCATCATATCCCATTCTTTGCATAATGAGAAGGCCTTTTCCATATTGATATGTGGGAAGCTTAGCTTGTAGAATGTTGGTGGTGATAGGATCTTTATAGATCCATTCTACTAAGTTTTCATCTCTGGTTTCTTCTTCTTGACTCTTTCCAAGGATGAACGGTGTCAAAGTACATGCTGGCTTGATTAGTGGTGCTTGAAGTATCTATTGAGGTTTTCCATGTGTTCTAGGAGAAGTAGACATTTGTCTAGCACAAAAAAGTTGGCTCAAATTGTACTCCCCAAGACCTTTCTGTACTATTTTCATCTTGAGCTTCTCTTGCTTGGGTATAGTGGTGTTTGAACTAGAAAGAGAGGCTAGATTTACATATGATGTGGATGAGATGGCTTCTCTATTGTTGGGAACGGTAATCTCTGGTTGATGACTTATATTATGACAATATGCAAAGGGGTTTGCATCGCCCATGATTGTGATTTCTACACCATTATGTGGGAACTTGATACACTAATGGTAGGTGGATGGAACGACTTGCATGGCATGTATCCAAGGTCTTCCTAACAACAAATTGTATGGTAGAGGAAGGTCCAAAACTTGACAGATGATGTGTTTCACCACAGGGCCCACTCAGATTGGTAGCACAACAGCTCCTTTGGATGAACGCTCTGCATCATCATAGGCTTTGATTGTTATCTTCTTGCGGGGATCCACTGATTCAATTGCATATCCCAAAGTTGTGACTAATTCTAGTGTACAAAGATTCAGGCATGCTCCATTATCGATCAAGACTTGCTTGATCCTATGCTGGTTGATAAACCCTTCAATGTGGAGTGAGGCATTGTGAGGTTGCTGGAAGGATGAGTTGTCACTTTCAAAGAAAGTGAGACAAGGTGATGATATTAGGTTTCCAACCATAGCTTGGAACTGATCTATATTTAGGTTTGCAGGGACTAACACCTCTTGGAGAGCTTGATCCAAGATTATTTTATGGGATGGAGATAGGCACAATAGCTCTAAGATAGATATCAGTGTGGGCATTTTGTCTAACTGTTCCACAAGGTTATACTACTTTGGGATAGATGGGGTGCCTTGTGGAGCTGCTTTTATGGTAATCTTGCCGCGACGTGTAACAACATTGCAAGTGGAGCTGGGATTTTTTATGGTAATAGTTGCAATTTGTTCACTGGCATCATATTGGTGATTCACAATGTAATTATACGCGGCTTGCATATAATCAATGGTATCTACGTTTCTCCCTAAAGTGGAAGGACCCCTTTGATCTTGGGATGGAAGTGGATTTTTGAACATAAGATGATCATTGTTTGTTGTTTTTGGGTCATGTCCTTCGATTTCGATTTCACCTCGGTCAATAAGATTCTAAATAAGATCTTTCAATCTGTGACAATTGCTTGTCTTATGCCCTTTCCCTTGATGGAAATCACAATTTTGAGTATCCCTCCACCATGAAGGTTTGACTTGAGGTTCATAATTTGATGTTTTGGGTAAGGTCACCAAATTTTGAGAAACCAACTGACGTAACACTGTTTCGATGGGTTCCCCTAAGGGAGTGTATGTTCGTTTTGGTTTAAAATTTTGTTAATGTTGTTTGGGTTCCTCTTGAGATGTATTGCATCCTTGATTTGGAGGAGCAACTGTGTTATTCTTAGGTGGGGGATTTTGTCCTGCAAATCGAACCACAGGTTGTGCACTTTTGATAGTTCTTGCATCCACAACCCCGTCGTTGATGATGTTTTTGTTTTTGTTCCAAAAGTTAGGCTTGTCACTATTGAAGTGTGGGCGAGGGCCGTCCTTTGGATCATTATATATCTTGATAAGCCCTTTTTTGATGAGATCCCGCTCACATTTTAAGCCTTTGGTGATCATGTCATTGAAAGAGTTTGTGTCTTTTACGTCTAGGTGAAATTCCATTTCATCATTTAAGTTGGAAATAAATATTTCGACTAGTTCTTGTTCAGGTAACTGAAGAAAACATCTGCTAGACATTTGACGCCATCGTTGCAGAAAGACTAAAAATAGTTCACCTAGTTTTTATTTAGCGCTACATAGATCAGCCATGGTGATATCACGTTCAATGTTGTGTGAGTAATGTGCCAAGAACTTCTGGATGAGTTCTTCAAATGTCCTAATGCCACCTAGTAATCAAGAAAACCATGATGTGATTGTTCCTCCCAAGCTTTGGGGAAAAAGGCACATTAGGTACGTATCCTCATATGCCACTTTGAGGCAAGCTGAATGGAATTCTCGAACATGATCATGAGGATCTCCTTTTCCTCTATACTTTTCAAACTTGGGTGTTTCAAACCCTCATAGAAAAGGTGGCATATGAAGATTCCTATTAAAAGGATAGGGACAAATGTCATTAAGTGAAAATTGATTAGTTTTCACACCACTATGAAGTTGTTGGGCGAGATTTTCAACTTGTTGCCGCAACATTTCTATTTCATTTGGAGGAGGAGGTGGGGGATTACCTTGATGAAGGTTGTATCTAATGTGTTCTCGACCTCTTTCATCCTCATTACGACTTTGGCATTCTGATGCTTGTCTTAGTTGTGCAACATCAAAGTCAGAGGGTAGTTTAGCTCCTTCTTGAGCAAGTCTTAAAAAGTGAGCATCAACATTACTCTTGAGTATCTCATCAAAAAGTCTATTAAAGAGAGGGTTGTGTTGTGCCCTTTCTATTGCTGTAGGAGTAGGAGTGTGTGGATTTTCATCATTTATATTTCCTCCTAGGGCTTCTTGGAACTCATTGATATTTTCTTCCTCTTCCTCTTCAATTTCTTGTTGTCTGGATCTTGATCTGGTATGAGCCATTTTGTTTATAAGTTTTTGTTGAAGTTTCATGAAAATGATGATGAGTTGGTGATGAAATGAAAGATTGATGTTTGGTGAAGTGTTTCGCATATGAATCTCTAGCACTAAAGGTAGATGGTACCAAAGTTCTTTCTTGAATTGCTTGTTGTGTTTGATTGACAAAGTTTGATGTGATAAGGTGTAGAGAAATCTGAGATGTGTTACAAACTCAACTACCTAGTAATGAGAGGATTCACTCATAGACTAGTTTTAACCTGCATAGAAATGTCTCTTAGGATGAGTTTATCCTAGATGTAGAGACACTCTAAAAAGTGATGTGTTGTGTTTGATTCAAGAAATATTGAAATAGAACTTAGGACAAAAACCTCTTGATGTTTTGAGAGTTGGAAGTGGATTTGATGAGATATGGATATGATAATGGATGAAAATGTGAACTTCAATAAAATATTCATGTTACATAAGGGACAAACTCTTCTTCTTCTCTCTCTGGAGTTGGTGGTTCTTCCTGAGCTATATTATATGTGATGCAAATGTCAAGAAAGAAATTAGGATTGATTTTGCCTCCTTTGTTCTTTTGATAACTCAAAGCTCAATATTGCATAAAAGCTCTGCGGTTCAATGATTCTTGATCAAATTCATTTGATTTCCCTTGGAGATAAAGACGCATGTGACGTAAGAAGGCTCTATGAGAGACAAATATTTGTCTATTAAGATAGAATAATTTCCTCCTTTTGATTAAAGCCTTTGAACTCAATGGTCTTCTCTTTAAGTTGATGTGTTGATGAAGATTCTTCTTTCTCAAGATGTGAAGAATGGTCATATAGTTTGATACTTTTTGATGTTTCTCTTTGTTTTTGATCTTTTGTGTTTTGAAAATGTTTGTGTTGGATGAATACTTGTTTTGGGTTTTTGGATTTTTATGATGTTTCTTTGACAAGAAAACAAAGCAATCACACAAACACAAGAATGTTGCCTCAAAAGACACAAGTAAGTATGGGTCTAGATCAACCCAATATTTTGAACTTTTTATGACCCTTTCCTTCAAACGTATTTTAGGTGTTTCCAAAGCCTGAGGTCGGCTCAATTTGCATTGGTCTTGACTAAAAAATGAAAACACTTCAAACACTCTTTATCCCTAATGTCAAATGGCCAATTGCGATAATTTCAGCCCAGATCTTGATATTTCTTCAACTTTGGTACTACATACCTAATGAATCCCACCATGGCAGGTAAGGATGTGATAGACTAAGTCTTGTGTGAGCATAACAAATAGATGATCCCTATGATGGGGGAGTCACCACTTTTATCGGGCTACAAGTAACCTTTCAAAAAGCTATGTTTCTACTCAAGTAAATATGTATGGTGAGTATCTTGGGAGCAAAACCTTCTATGCTCTTGCACTGAATTTATCACAAATATCCTCAATCAATAGAATGGGTGGGCTACTACTTAAAGGCGTTTAGTAATTTTTTATGTTTTTGAACATAAGTTCATTCTGCAGTGACTCACTTAAGAGCCTTGTAACTTGTGGTGGGGCCCATTTGTCCTTTCAGCAAGTTACACTGTAGGAACAGCTATACCCAAGGCTATAGCTTTTTCTCTCATGTGATTTATATAGCGGCTCGAAGGATTTACCACGTGAGGTCATTCCCAAGAGTGATGTGTCTCTTGGCAGGCCTCTCTCAAAAATATAAAATATGAGTGTTACTAACACTTTTCTCTTGTACCTAGGACCATGAAAGCCAAGGGAGAGGATAGTGTGTGTTAGAATTAGGACCACTCGACAAACTTTTCACAAGTGTGCCAATCATGAAAAGCACTTCTTCTTTTTAATTGATTTTCATTGCCATGTGATCTAACTATTTGGAGATGTTGCTCCAACAATCATGGTGTTCTTTTTAACTTTCAAAGGCAAAATGTGTTGTAAACTAGGAACTTGGAATCTTGGTCAACTGAATTGAAAAACATGTTTTTGCTTGAAGTAAAATTGCTTTTAAACTTTGAAGAAAAAAAAAATGGCTTGTTCTTTTTAGTTGGCCCCAAATCAAAATGTTGATTGTGAATTTCCTTAAGTTGATGCAAGAAATGAAAGTTGTGTTGTTGATTTTAAGCACCAAAATAAAGATTATTCCTAACTTGCAAATAAACTTTGAAGTTTGTGGTCCTTTTTAATTTGCAAGTGGGGTTCTTTTTACAAACCAAAACTAAAGATGTGATTCTTTTTATGATCCAAAATGAAAATGTGAGGTTCAATTTTTAAGCCAAAAGAGACAATGAATTTGTTTTAATCCAACTTTGAAAACAAAGTGAAAGAAAGAATTCAATGCTTTCTAATCTAACTCCTCCAATCCTGCATAAACAAACAAACAGTTATGATGAATACTAAGAGGGGGGGGTGAATTAGTATGCCAAAAATCACTATACTAAAAGACTTTGCTAGACTAACAGTAAACCGGTAAAACAATTTAGCAGACAAACCGGTTAGCACACATCCAAACCAAATAGCAAATAATGCATTCACCCATAGAAGCACAAACACCATAACACAAGATATTTTGACATGGAAACCCAAATGGAAAAAACCACGGTGAGATGGAGCTCACAAGTAACTATCTGCAGAATAGGAACTAGACCGATTAAGGTCAGACTGGTTAAGGTCATACAATGTTCTTTACCAGAATAGATCCTGTTAGGAATCTCAATCTCTATTAGGAGATAAGTCTAATTAAAGACTACCTTGCTAGAGGATTTTAGATCCACAGATGTGAACCACCTTGTTAGAGGATTTACAAAAGGCTTTTGGGCCTACCCGGTTAAGGGCTCCAGACTTGTCGAAGATGTGAGTAATCAACAAGTGAGTGATCTAGCTAATAGTGCAGATTGCTTGGTTAGATCCTTCATAGCTCATTCCTAATGCATTCTAGCATTACTTGAGTCTTCTACACATTCACACTCTCTCTAACTCATCAACCACCTTGAACCCTAGCAACAATCTAAAACCCTAGACATGATGCCCTTATAAAGGAATCTAATTTTATGTCGGTCCAATAGGATTTTTCAATTTCCTTGTTTCAATGCATCTAGACATATTCTGTAACACAACACAAAAATCATCGTTGAAGTGTCGGCATCGTCAAACAATCGGTGGATGGTAACTCATCACAAAATGTTGGTTGGTAACTCATCATAGAGTATTACCGGTTCATACAAAATACTGGTTGCCGGTTTGACAAAAATGAAGACTGGGAAATATGTGTACTGCCGCTTTGATACTTCATACCACTTGAGATCCTCGAACTGCTTGGGGTCAACATACCACTTCAGATCGGTAAACACTTTCTGCAAAACACCAATAGTCTAAGGACTATAATGCATCATACCGGTTGGGAACAATTGCCGGTTGAGCATAACTCATACATATAAAAGTGATCTTAATGCAAGTGTGAGTCCATCAATGACAATCACAACATAATCATTGAAAATGCCAACAATCTCCCCCTTTGGCATTGATGGCAACACTTAGGAAATTTTGACATCTAAGTGTTTTACAACAAAAATACGCCATAATCAAAATTACTCCCCCTAAGCATATACACTATCTCTTTTGCAGAAAATACATTGTATACTACTTCTTAACAGAAATAACATGAAAGTATACATCAAAACATTCAAAATTTATACTTCTCCCCCTTTGCCAACAATGACAACAAAATATTACAGACCAACCCCTGTTTCATTAGTGTTAAAAGAATAAGAGTTTATGACAATAAAGAATAAAACTTGTCAAAAATGATTTGAAGTCCTGCAAAAATTGTTTCATAGATAAGGACCAGGACTCAAGTAGGGAGGTAGCCACTTCTTTCTTTGTCTGCATCTGGGAGACCTGCTCTTCCATGGCATCAATTGTGCTCATCTCTTGAGTCACCGTTAAGGCATCCAGATTGAGATAACATTTCTGAAGTATCTACAGGCGTGGGAGTAGAACCAGTTGGAGTTCCTGCAAATCTCGAGTCCAGTTGCTGATTTCCAACTCTATTTTGGCAGACTGGATATGAAACTGGTGAACAGTTTGCCCATAAGCTGTAAAAGAGTCATACGATGGCTTGAAGGTGCTCATATACAACTGCAAGTCATTTTGTAGCTTTTTCTTCTGTACAAGCATATCATCACAGAAGAGATGGGGTTGGTAAATCTTACTTAGTAGTAGATACCCCTCATCCAGAGCATTCCTTATGTCTTTTTGTGCTTTTTGCAGATCGAACCGGAGCTCATTTAGCTTCTTTACCAGGGCAATGTTGAGAGCCTTTTGATGCTCTTTCTTGGCATTTTCCTCTGCTACCTCTTCTAGGCTTTGCACCTGATCATCCACTACAGTGCATAAGAGCTTCAATTGTGCCAGTGATGAATCAATATTGGGGAGGTTTGTGCCAGGTAACAAACCGGTAAGAGTTTCCACCGCAGCTTGGATCACATCTTGCTCCTTCTTCCTCCTTAACACTTTAAGGCGTTCTTGAGAAACCTTAATGCTCTATAGCAGCTCCATTTCATTTGCAGACTGGAGGTCAATAGGATTGGTGAGGTTAGCCGGTTTGGCTTGACTACTGGTGGCCTTTGGAGTCTCCATCTGAGTTCTTTTTGCCGCTTCTTCTTTCTCTGTAGCTCTTAACTTTTCCTCTTCTGTCTTTTTCTTTTCCTCTTCTTCTATTTTCCTTTTCTCTTCTTTCCTCTGCTTCTCTTCTTCTTCATCCTTCTTCTTCATCCTTCTTCTTCTCCTCTTCCTTTTTCCTCTTCTCCTCTTCATCCTTCTTTTTCTCCTTCTCCGCTTCCTTACTCTTCTCCTCTTCTTTATCCTCCTCTGCTTTCTTCGTCTCTGCTTGCTTCTTTGCTTCCTCCTTTTTGTCCTCTACTTCCTTTTTCTTTTCTACCTGTTCTTCCTGCTTCTCATGTCCCATTGCTTCTGATGGTGTACCCTGAGCAACATCCTCTACATCTAGAGCATCGACATCAATAGTGTCTATAGGTTCAGTAACCGGGTTTCCTTCATTATCAAACACTTCATCCAGTTTTGTTATTGTCAGTTCTTGCTCAGCCTTCTTGTTGGCTTCAGCCACTTGATGCATCTTAAGAGCTTCTTGAGCAAGAGTATGTGTATTCTTGATCACTTCTTGACCCTTTCCTTCCAGTAACAAGAGTCTTCTTCTTCTCATGAAGAAGAGGCATTTGTATTTATTCATAACTTCTAAAAGTTCTGAATTGGATACATCAGGAAAATGTTGAGAAAATATTTTCTCTCTCATTTCCTATTCCTTTTCTAAGGCAATGCACCATTTATTGTCTAAAGAATTATACAAAGAATCCAGTGTCTCAGATCTAATTTATGAAGGCGACTGGTCATTAACACATAAATACCTAATGATTTCCTATTCAACTACTTCCTTTTCATCATCATTGAAATCATCAAAACAATCAATCAAATCATTCAACACTTTTCTCCTAATATTTTTTATAGTTCTTTGACAATGTGTCAAAGGTTTGTAGGAATAAATGTCAATATTTACCAGTGCAGATGATGTCGGTTCATTCTTTGTCTTTTTCTTTGTTTGTCTTGTCTTCTTGGGTTTTTCTTCAGACACAGTTTCTTCTGAGTCCGGTGAGTTATTCCTTGTCTTCCTCTTCCTCTTGAAGACTTTTGCAAGTGCTGCTTCTGGTTTCTTCTTTGCAGGTGACTGCTTGGTCACTTTGGGACTGACTGCAGTAACCGGTGCTGATGCCAAAGGCACTGCCTTTCCTTTCTTTTCAGGAGGTTCTACAACCAGTGCAACCCTTTACAAATAGGTGTCGATTCTCTTTGCCTTAGGATCAAGGGGTGAGGCGATTAGGGTAGAAGCATACCCGTCCAGCATATCATACATCACCTCATAGCCCATAGGCTCTACTTCTTCCTGTCTGGGCTCAACAGCCTCCATTTTGCATTCATCCACTTTGATGATAAAGCAGATATCCTCTTCATATTTCTTGACAATGTCGTTGGATACCCTCATCCTTAGACTCATCTTGCTTCTGAACTCATCAAAGTACTTGTTCAAAACATCAAGATAACTAGTTCCAACTACTTGCAGGCTCTCTTTGATCTGCTTGGTAACTAGTTAGTCAGCAGACCACTGAATATCTCAAACTCCTGGGAAATAACCTTGGAAGTAGAAGAATAACCCTACTAGTAGTTATCCAAACTTGAATCTCAATGCATTATCCTGTTTGATTGACTTAAGATTCAACATAAGTTGTCTTTGCATATAGGTGCACAGATCAAACGATGCATCTTCTTTGATCATCGGGTAAGCGGCATTTACCGCTGCAGCAGAGACAGAATTAATTCTACTAGTAGAGAATGTCTAGTAGCCTATCACCATGCAGGCATACTTGACCAGATCATCCTTGATTGAGTTGACGGTCATGCCACGTGAGTCGCTCATTGAACCAATGAGCTTGGACATTTCGGTCTTGTTGACCTTCCTTAGGGCTGGCACTTCCCCTACATTGCAGAAACCAGTGATGGCCTGAATAGGTTGTGGTGTGATATCATGTGTTCTCTCAAGATACATCTTGTCACCATGAACTCTACTTAGAATAATCTGAATGTGGTCATCTGTGAAATCCTCTAGGAAGTAAACCGCATTGTGAAGCTTCTTCTTCTCCAAGATTCTATACTCCAGTTTGATCTTTTTATCCTTCCCACAGAATAGACCTAGCTGAGAATGGATCACAAGAGACCCTAAGTCTTCGATCTTGCAATCTATGTAATCAGAAATCCCTTCTTCTACTATAACACTAGTCGGTACTTGAGACAAGGCATTATATTTCAACTTTCATTGTATGAAATCCATTGAATTGATAGTTGCACTAGAACTATCATGCGATGCGGGAGCCATGATAAAACAAAAAACTTGAGAAATACCTTTCTGAAATTGAGAATTTAGGGCTTGCAAATTCCACTTTGCCTTCCACTTCGTCAGTTGCTGAATCACCGCTTTGAGTTCTTCTCTTGACTGTTTGATATTTGCTTCTGAATCTTCTTTAGGGTTTCGATATTTTTTTGAATCGCAACACAAATCACTTTTTCTTCTCTCTGCACTAGAAAAATTTCTTCACTCAAAAAATGATAGTGAGAAATGATTTGAAAATTCCTTTTAAACATATTTCTCACCTACCATAATAAATGCTCCACCATTAAGGCGTAAACCTCAATTTGCCTGTTACCATTTCTGGTCTTCTGCCAAATGACAGGTATCACATATTGGTTAAGTTCTTTTATCGGTGTAAACCGGGGGTTCGTAGTGTTTCACCGTTTGCTCCCCCTAAGATTTTATGATTCTTAGTTTGTCGGTTCTGTTATTTCCACACTAGGTACAGAAACGGGTTCTTCTTGCAACACTGCTAGTTTCTTCTTCTAGGTTTTGTTCATATCCACTTGAACAGTGTCAATATCAATCTTTTCTTCTAGAGTGACCGGTATGTCATCCGATATGTTCTTTCTTGTTCCTGCAGAATCTGGCAATGTGACCCGGTTTGTTGCAATGATAGCAGACCATTCCAGGTGCTCTCCAAGGTCCATTATTCATGTTACCGTTCTTTCTCTTGCATGTTGCAGCTATGTGACCATGACCATGATAGATCAAATAGTTTGCTTTCCATCCGGTTGCCACTTGATAGCCACCACTTCTTGACTGATGATTAAAGGTATTAAACTGGTTGTGATTCTGGTTCACAAAAGGTTCAGGACCAACTCCTTGAGTTCTCTGAGGATATCTTCGAGCGTTGTTCATAACAGACCTGCATTCAGATGCTCTATGCCCAAACTTGTTGCATGCATAACAATTACCATTGAATCTATAGGATCTAGGCTTATCATTTAAAAAATAAGGAAAATTATTGTAAGCCTTACTCCTACATACATTAGCAGTATGTCCTTCTTTAGGATAGTTAAAGCAAACAGGTTTAAACTTTTGCTTACCTTTATCCTTTGATGTTGGTTGTTTCTTCGATGCTCTAGCATTTGTACTAGAGTTCTCACCTTCCTCATGACCAAAATAACCAAGTCCATCAGTATTCTTGATAGGTTTGGCAGATTCAAGCTTTTTCTCTAGCTTAACAGTACTCTTTTTGAACTTAGTAAGTATTTCCTTTGACTTAGAGAGTTCTTTGGAAATAGTAGCATTTATTTCCATCAGTTTTTCATTCTCAAAGATGGCAATGTTCAGTTCTCCTTGCATGTCTTCCTTTTCCACTTTGCTCACATGGAGTTGAGCAGTTAGGGCACTGATGTCTTGCTTCATCTTGGAGTTTTCATGATCTTTGTCTTTGACCAGATCTTCAGCTTTCCTCCGATTCTCAAGCTCTTGGCACATTCAAATAGTTAGTCCTTCCAATTCTTTTCTCAGGTTGGAATTGGATTCATTCAACTTTTCTACTTCTTGGATCAGGGCTTCCATGTCTGCTTCATCAGAAGAACTATTTTTAGATAGCTCCATTACCTTTTCAGCATGTTCACTCCTTTTTGCTTGAGATGCCTTATATTTGACCATAAGACCATCATAGGCTTGCTCAGACTGAGTGAGCCGATGAGTAAGTTCTGTCAATGTGTATTCCCCCATATCTTTTTCCAAGTGGTTAAACTTATGGAAATGTAGGCTCTGATACCAATTGATCAATACTAAGAGGGGGGGGTGAATTAGTATGCCAAAAATCACTATACTTAAATAATTTGCTAGACTAACAGTAAATCGATAAAACAGTTTAGCAGACAAACCGATTAGCACACATCCAAACCAAATAGAAAATAATGCATTCACCTACAAAAGCACAAACACCATAACACAAGAAATTTTGGCATGGAAACCCAAATGGGAAAAACCACGATGAGATGGAACCCACAAGTAACTATCTGCAGAATAGGAACCAGATCGGTTAAGGTCATACAATGTTCTTTACCAAAATAGATCCTGTTAGGAATCTCAATCTCTGTTAGGAGATAAGTACGATTAAAGACTACCTTGCTAGAGGATTTTAGATCCACAAATGTGAACCACCTTGTTAGAGGATTTACAAAAGTCTTTTGGGCCTACCCGGTTAAGGGCTTCAGACTTGTCGAAGATGTGAGTAATCAACAAGTGAGTGATCTAGCTAATAGCACAGATTGCTTGGTTAGATCCTTGATAGCTCATTCCTAATGCATTCTAGCATTACTTCAGTCTTCTACACATTCACACTCTCTCTAACTCATCAACCACCTTGAACCCTAGCAACAACCTAAAACCCTAGACATGATGTCCTTATAAAGGAATATGATTTCATGTCGGTCCAATAGGATTACATTTCAATTTCCTAGGTTCAATGCATCTAGACATATTCTGTAACATGACACAAAAAGCACCGTTGAAGTGTCGACACCATCAAACAATCAATGGATGGTAACTCATCACAAAATGTAGGTTGGTAACTCATCACAGAGTATTATCAGTTCATACAAAATACCGGTTGTCGGTTTGACAAAAATGAAGACTAGGAAATATGTGTCCTGCCACTTTGATCCTTCGTACCGCTTGAGATCCTCGAACCGCTTGGGGTCAACATACCGCTTCATATCGATAAACACTTTCTGCAAAACACCAATAGTCTAAGAACTATAATGCATCATACCGGTTGGGAACAATTGTCGGTTGAGCATAACTCATACATATAAAAGTGATCTCAATGCAAGTGTGAGTCCATCAATGAAAATCACAACATAATCATCAAAAACACCAACAAGTTAGTCCTAAAAATAAAATAAAATGAGGTATTGGTGGGCTTCTACAAGCCTAGGTTTTGATTTTCGGTTACAATAAAAAAAATTACAACTCTTTGTTACAATAGCGCCACTCTGTGTAAACAAAGAAGCGCTATTTAACACGAAAGTGCTAAAGTGCAACCTGTGTGGCAATTTAAACAAAAAAGTTAGTAGTTTTGTACAGAAATCTTGTGTTGGATTTACGTCGGGTTCACCAAATGATGCTCTGCAAAAAGGATTAGAAAATCTGTTTGATGGCAACACACACAAGAGCACAAGAAACAAACGTTAGTGTTAGCAACAAAAGATTATCCTAAATAGGCATATCAAGAGAGATATTAAGCATAAAATAGAAAGCATACAAACATAGAATAGATAAACTATACTCCTCCAACTACTAATCAAGATGCTCATAGTTGCTCCTCCCTTGTTCCTCTTCTCTCCAAGTTCCACATGAGTGTAGCTCTCAACTTTTAGCACTAGCCATGGATGCCATATGGAGATTCAAGATGGTTGAAAATGATAAACAAATGCTATGCAAGTGTAGATAGTTATGCAATGAAAAAACTCTATGCTAATACCAGTATAACACCAATACTCTAATGCTTCCTTCTTTGCTTGAGGAGAAGGGTTCTATTTATAGAAGAAATTGAGAAATGAAGGGTTAAGATTGACCAATCTTAACAAGGGTTAGGATTGAAAGATATTCAATCCATGTGAGACTTTAAACCCAATCCCATGTTGACAAGTGTCACCATGAGGAGGCTTGAGAGGAGAGATAAGGAGCATTGAATGCTTGAAGGGACATGATGGTTACCCTAGGGGGTTGGGTTAGGGTTAGGTTAATAGATATTCCTTTTATCCAAGGGATAAAGGAATGTGCAAGGGTTAAATGGCTACCTTAGTCAAAGAAATAAATGATTTGAAGAGACCCATGAGTCAAAAAGATGGTTAAGTCAGAGGAAAGTCTCTAACCAAAGGTAAAAGGTGAGTTAACCATAAATGGATATGTAAGAGCCTTTAATGGTTTGGAAGACTTTAGAGGTTAACCATTTGAAGACATAAAGCCTTTAATGGTTATTGAAGACTTTGGAGGTTTTTGAGAAGTGACTTCCTTTTATTTAGGAATGTGACAATGATTAGGATAGGATTAGGCTAATTAGAAGGAATTAGAAGAATCTAGAAGGGATTTAGGCATGCAAGTGGATTTTGTAGGAGAATGCAAGTGGGAGGAATTTTGGGATTTTCAATTGAAAAAAAATCATTTATTTCAATTAAATGGTGTAATTTGCATTTGGATAGATATTTAAATAAATATTAATTTATTTAAATGTGAATGTGAATTTTGGACTGTAATTAAATAAATCTTAATTTATTTAAATGTGAATGTGAATTTTGGATTGTATTTAAATAAATCTTAATTTATTTACATGAGAAAAAGGAAGATAAAGCATTAAATGCTTGAAGACTTTGAGGGAAACCATTAAAGGCTTGAGAAGACTCTAGAAGGAAGCCATTAAGTTTGAAGACTTTAAGAGAAACCATTAAAGGCTTAAGAAGACTCTAGAAGGAAGCCATTAAGTTTTAAGACTTTAAGGGAAACCATTAAAGGCTTGAGAAGACTCTAGAAGGAAGCCATTAAGTTTTAAGACTTTAAGGGAAACCATTGAAGGTTTCAAGTGGGTGAGGATAAATAGGATTTTCAATAAATAATTTATTTATTTAAAATAGTTGTGCAACTTGCATTTGTAGGAAAATGCAAGTGGGTGGAGGATAAAGGTGATTTAAATAAATGTTAATTTATTTAAATGTGAGAGATGGGATTTTGGGGGATTTAAATAAATATTAATTTATTTAAATGTGAGAGAAGATTTAATTAAACAAATATGATTTATTTATTTAATTAATGGTCTGAATTTGGTTAAGTGAATTAAATCAAATAAATTGAATAATTTATTTAATTAATAAGAGAAGAGGGTTAAGATGAATTAATTAAATATTAATTTAATTAATTATTGATTGATGGTTAAATAATCAAATAAATACTAAATATTCATCTAATTAAGTGGACAGATTTATGTGACTACAATACCCTTGTTGGTTTAGTATCTTGAGTTGAGTTGTTTAGCGTTGAGTGGTATTTTATGTCACCCTGTGTTGGGTTGTCTTGAGGAGTTGTGGTTATTGGTTGATTAAATTATTAATTAATTAATTGGATTAAATAGTTTATTAACGTTAAATTAATTTATTCGATGGTAATAATATTTAGATAATTATGTGTGATTTTATTATTTCGGATTTATTATTTATTAATGTTTATTTAATTGTTTATTTATGTTTATTTATATTTAATTAATGGTTTAATATCTATTTGAGCATTTATATTATTTGATTTAATTATTTCATTGTGAGTTTTTCTATTTATTATTTAATTGGGCCTTGAATTTATTTGGGTTTATTTTACTAAGCTATTATGTTTTATTTATTGGTTATTGTTATTTATTTTCCATTTTTTCCATTTGGTTTTTTTTTTAATAAAAGGGTTAAAACTTTATTGAAAATCAGAAAAATGCATTACATAGATAGGCATAGCCCCAAGGCCCCTAGTGAAGACAACCAAGCCAACCACACATCAACCAGCTTCATTACCATCCATGTCCTCAGTGAAAATCTTCTGCAATTCCTGACAATAGTCCCCAGAGAGGTGCTCCCAACCTTCCACTTTCCAATCATTGTCATGATCTGAGGCCCACTTGGCCAAACAATCTGCCCCTCCATTCCATTCACGAGGAATATGGATGAAGGACACTTGCTCCATTAAGGAACTAATTTGGAGAATCTGTTGAACAATCCCTACCAATTGCCACTGAATCCCACTCACCTTCTGCTCAGTCAACAAATTAACAACAATTTGTGAATCCAATTCACAAATCACCTTCCTACAACCCAATGCCAAAGCCCTCTCCAATGCATAAAGAATCGCTAAACCCTCCATAAGATTATTAGACTGCCATCCTTTATGCACCAAGAAAAAGAAAACAACCTCCCCCCTGCTATTCCTGCCAACACCCCCTATTCCAGTTGGGCCTGGGTTACCCCTAGATGAGCCATCAGTGTTAATCTTGATAAACTCATCCTGAGGGGGTACCCACCTTCCCACCCTTTGCACCTTCTTAATAGACCATCTACCTCTCTGGACATAAGTTGAGGTCAGAGATAGCTCCTACAATCCAAGCCTACTCACATTATCTGCCTCATCTCTACCCAGTAGGAAGAATCATAATAGTGATCCTATTCCAAACTTGTTGAACAAACAATTTGGCTTCATAAAAAATCCTCTTGTTCCTTTCGAGCCAGATCTACCATAGAATGAAGATGGGCCCAATATACCAGATAGTTTGGATGAAGGAGGACGAAATAGGAGGTCTTCCCAAATCGCTCCAAAATTCCACCAGAGAATCAACATGGACACAAGGACGCTTCCACACCCCCCACCAATAGTGCCAAATAAGCATAGAGAAAGGGCATCTGAAAAATAGATGAGAGGAATCTTCCTCTCTGTTACCATATAGAAAACAGATAGAGGGCCCCAAGAATCCCCGCTTGCGGATATTGTCCCATGTAAGACACCTATTCCAAGCCAAAGTCCAAGCAAAGCAATTACACTTCGGCCAAGAAGCATTATTCCATACCTATTTCCACCAATTCACTTCCCTTCCCTCAAGTCTTCGCCTCGTCAATTGCCAGTAACCACTAGCCACCGAAAAGATGCCCTTAGGATTTGGGGACCAAGCTAGCCCATCCCTCCCCTTGAGAGAGCTACAGTGTCTATTCGCCAAAATGCCCTACAGCTCAGCACATTCTTCCTCCATCCCAACCATCGGCCATTCGTTAGGATTCTTCCACCTTTCCAAATCCAGCTGACCGCACCTGTAGACCACCTTAAAATCACTCACCCTTGACCATCCCTCATCCAAAAACCTCTCGCCCAAGTTTCCAAGGTTAGGAAACTGATCAAGGATGGGAGGGTAACCATCCCAAGAGTCTTTCTAGAAAAGGACCTCTTCCCCCCTTCTGCAAATCCAGAAAAGCCCTGCCTTAATGAGAGAAGCCCCCTGCTTAAGTGTGTTCTAGATTGAAGAGCCCTTTCCTTTAAGCGGATATCTAGGGATTTCCTCCAACGGGATCCTCTGTATATATTTATTGGCTAGAATCCTGGCCCAACCTCGATCCTGCTCAACACACCACCTCCAGTACAGTTTAGCTGCAAGAGCCTCCCCAAAAAGAATAGATTGCCTTAACCCAAGCCCCCCTGCCTGCTTTGGGCTACACACCAGGTCCCAGTTGACCAGACTCCACTTGGAAGCTGAAAGAATTCCTGCCCATAAGAACTGCCTAGCTAGAGAATCCAAGCCCTTCAAGAACCACTTAGGTGCCACCTAAAGCATACATCGATAGGTCAGCAGTGCCTGAACCACCGACTAAATTCCATTTGGTTTATTTATTTATTCATTATTTAATTATTGACTCTAGGCCTACCCTATTTTATGATTGGCGGAGAGATTGGGTAAGTTTAAATAATATTATTTTATTATTATTTTCTTCCATATATGGCATGTTAGGTATGAAATATAATATTCTTAGATTATTTTCAATTGGCCACATATTTCATACATTTTGAATGAAATCTTATTTATTGAGTTTTCTAAGTTTTGTTGGGGGTTGGCTGGATGGGAGAATTTCTGGTTACTATTGTTTTGATAAAATATTTTTAGCAAATTTGGATTGTGGAGATTTGACTTGGCTTGGATTTTGGATTTGCTAGATAGTTTCACTTCATCAGACTCATTTGTCCTTCCATAACTTCAAGTCCAGGTTGGGAAATTTTAATCCCTCTTGTGCATTTATTTTGAAAATAATGTTTTCACCATGACTGTGAAAAGATTGTCTACAGGGCTGGAGAATCAATATTGTAGAAAGATTAATAATATAGTTTAATAAATATAATAATTTGGGGCTATTCAGCTTATTAAATGTGTTGTTTTGAATGACAAAGGCATTGCAGGACCTTGTGTATGCATTGTTTGGTATGTCATATGCACTACACTATATTTTAAAAGCATTGCACTGATTTTTAAATGCGCTACTTTGGTGAGTAAGTGGGTAAAAGCACAAATTCGTGTCACACTCTTATAAAGGAAATGGCCAATGCTAATGCAACTTTTTAAGTTGAATCAATAGAAAGTGAAATATATGTTCTGAATTTTGAAATGATGCAAACTAATAAAATGTACATTTTTTTGTCTATTTTATGTTTGTATTTTTTTAAAATTTAAAAATTATTGAAATATACTTTCGTATAAAGTAAACACTATAATTTAGTTACTAATAAAATTTTGAAATTGAAGTTACACGAGGCATCACACTTTATATATTAAATTTTATCTATTTTTCTTCAATTTATTTGTGTATATTGATAACTTGAAACTTTAGTGCAAAAATATATTTTTAACTATTTTTTATGTATATATATTTTTCAATAAATTTGAAAAGTTGTGTGTAATGAAATATAACTCTTTCCATTTGGGTTCGCCATTTTTGTTAATTATTTATCCAAATTAGAAAATGTTTATAACATCTTGACATAGACTCTTTTCTCTAGTGCATCATTTTTTTTCAAAAACATTTAAATAAATTTTAGAGTTTTCCTTTACAAGATAATTGACCTTATATTTTAGTGTTGATAACATACTTTCAATAAAAATAAAATATTAAATATTAAAGTATATATTTTTTGAAAAATTCACCTATAGATCTATAAAAGGGTATTTTACATTTCAAAAAAAAATATTATTTATAAGCGTAGGAGTTGTTGAAACATTGATTTTTATTTTTTTTTAAATGGTAATTAGACCCAAAGTGGTATAAAATATACATTTAGTGGACAATTCCAATTGTTGTGGCCCATATATAAAATAGCTATAATGAATCTCTATAGACCATATGTTTGACTAAAATTATTTTTTAGTTAAAATTACTTAAATTCACATATGCTGATAAGTTAGCCTGAAACGTGAAATAGTTTTGTGCTTTTACCCAAATGTGTCAAAATGTTGTTTGACCTTCTGTGATAGTTGTTGGCTTTCTAAGTCAGTCTTGAGCTTTCTATTTTGGTATTTTGTCAATCCAGAGGTTGTGCCTATGTTTTCTGAGTGTATCTGAGACTGAATTATTGATTATGATTGATTATTTGCATTATTATATAATAAGCAAGATGAGTAATACCTTGCTATTACATTGGGTTGTTGTGGATATATTGATATTTGTGGATATTTTTTTTATGCTTTGTGATTCCATGTTGCCTATGAGGCTATGATTTTGATGTTATTACGCATTATGGTTGATCATTATTGTGGATGTAAAGCTTGGTTACTCAAGTTATGTTTCTTTTGTGAGCCCTTGAGTTCATGATGTGATGTTGTTACCCTAAGGTCTAGGTGCATGATTAGGGAGAGTGGGCTTCCATGAATCTGGCAAGATCATGAGGAATAGACCACTAGATTCCTTGTGTGAGGAGACAAGGTCTAGACCATTGGGATAGCTCATTGGAAGTTTGTCATCTAATCAAGTGATAACATAATTAATTAATTTAAGGTGGATGGGTAGTAGTAATTCATCTTAATAAGATAAGAAAATGTATCGTTGGTACCCCTTCTCATGGCCTAGAGTACTTGTATAGACTTTGGATGAGGTTTGGGAAGCTCTAGTAACTGGATAAACCAAAGTCCCTTGATTTCCTCAAAGGTTGAGATGGTTCCATATGTGTATCACAAATGCAAGGAATAGGGAGCTTCAACTCCCCTTACCTAGGATATCCTTTATTGTTTTGGTGATAGCATGTGTTGGCAGTATTTCCTACATGTTTATCCTAGTTCCTTATGCCCTTTTGTTGTGGTGCCTCTAGATTTCATGTCATGTGCTTGAGTTAGCCATGTTGTGTTCAAGTATTATTCTTTTGGATTTATTTTGAGGAGGTTTGGTTGTATCCTTTGTTTGTTGGGTGTCAACCTAGATCTAGAGTGTGTGTGGGATCTTGTGTCATTCTTCGTAGTATGGGGGGGGTTCCACATGGTTGGGTATTTTGATACCTTCTTCCATTGGGATGTCTTTCTCTTTGTTGGATGTTTGTTGCATGGATGTGGATTCTTAATCTCTTCAGTTATGGATGAATTCTTGGAGCAGATTGATTTATTATGATTCATGTGGCATTTACATTAATAGGATTCATGAGATAGGAGTGTTTGTATTTGGAGAAACTATCTATTATGATGTAAAGATATTATTCATATGTAATAGAAATAATGTATTGGGTTGTGATCATGACTCTTGTAATAGAACATGTTGTTATATTCCTTGATAGATCTATGTTGCGTCTGGGATAGTGTTTATTTATGGAGATAAGGAAATTGGATATATGATGTATTGGATTTGTCTTATATGGAATAGTTAGTGAAGTTAATTCTCTAATGTATTTATCTTTTGAATATGGTTATGCATTTGGTACTAAGTTGATGAGAATGGATAATCTTATCATAGGGGATGGTTTAGATTGTGATAGGAGATGTTTTAGTAATGAACAAAGATAATGAATATGAGAATTGGCAATTAGGAACATTTGTCTTGGTGTTTTGATTAAAGGGGAAAATAGGTTTTGAGGGGAGCAGAAACCTCGTACAACAAGTTTTGAAGGGACCTGAAACCCTCGGATTTTTTACATATCCAGAACCAACAAAGAAACGCTACTAAAAGAAACATCAAAGACAAATAGCATCTCAGCCACAACCTAACAAGTCGGATAAAACATTACAGAACTAGTGGCAAAAAAGAAGGCCAAAGTCACCCCAAAAGATATTAAATAAACATGAACATAGGGGACAAGGCTCCCTCAGCCAGAAACATGGGTTTTATCCAGGCTCCCACAACCTTATCCTTTAGATTGATCCCTGCAAGAAGCAACATGCATATATCAAAAACCACTTCACCAGCTCCCTCGTAGCTAAACAACAGGGCTTCCACAGCCCCCCAACTGTAGTTCCAAGCATATCTAGTAGCAATAAAAATGCTATCATCCAGAATGTCCCTAAAAAAAATCAAATGAAACGGGGTTTTTCTAGGCTCCCTCAACCTTAAGGGTGGGTTTTACAAGGTTCCCACAACCTGTAGCAATGGGTTTTTGAAAGGCTCTTATAACCTTGGCCTTGAGAGAAAACAGAGCAGAACATATTATTCCCTCCAAGATCAGTACGTCAATATGTTATAAAAGAGAGAAGCCAAATAAAAGGCCACCCTTTGTTCCCACATAGTCCAAAAAAAAGGGCAACAACAGTCACCCACCAGCATATCCCAACCTCCACTGGGGAGACAAACTCCACCTCAATAGGAGAAAGGTTATCCCCGGCAATATCTATCTTCACCTCAAAAGAAGACAGAGCCACCTCTATAAGGCAAGCTAGAAAAAAACAAAGTTGCAAAGAGAGGTCCATCCAAAAAATAAAACTTGCAAAACCATAGTTGGGGTAAAGATGGAAACCCTTCAATGAATCTTCAGCAAAGGTTAAATAACATAGAAAGATCTATCTAAGACCACAAAAGGCCTTCAAAGAAATAGACCCAACCATACCACCAATAGAGCCTCCATGATAAGAAAAAACCCCTTCACAGAACCTCAAGAAATAAGCCATAAAGAACAAACCAAGGGGCAAAAAAATAAAACCCTCTGCCTCTTTCAAAACAAAGACATTCAGAACAAGAAAAATATGGGGATGAAGGGAATAGGAAGCACCCAGTCCACTCCCACCAACAGATCCTTGAGCCAGGACCCCAAAGAAACCACCACTACACCAAAAGAGATTAGATCTGTTGCAGCACCAATGCCATCTTCAGCGACACCGTACATAGAAACCCCAGGAAAAATGCCAAGAGCATTCGCATCACTCACCATATGACCCCACATGCTAACCCCATCACATCTCTTGCCTCCCAAACCACAAACCAAGTAGAAAGCCATAGAGAACAAGGGCATACCAAAGCCACGAGGCTCAAATCACAGAGAACATTTAGATTGGTATTCTTAAAATGAATCTAAGGGGATTATTGGCAATTGGATATATGTTAGAATGTGTTTGTGGTAGTTATATTAATGGATATTCTCTTATGTTAATGTAAGTAATAAATGTTAGATTAAGTAATGGCATTGAGATGCCCTAGGGAAAAGATGAGTTATGTGATGATGTTCATTTTCGCTTGCATACTTGTGTTTTTGTTGGATTCAATTATTGAATAGTTAGTTGATGTATGTATCATTTGGGATCTTGTTATTGTTGGAATCAAGGATCACTTAGAGGAGGGGTGAATCAGTGATCTAATGGTTGATATATTTTCTAACTTAACTTTAAACCACCAGAAGCATAAACATAAAACTGAAATGCAGAAACACAATGTAACCAACCACAAAATCATAACACCAGAATTTTTTTGTGTGGAAACCCAAATGAGAAAAACCACAGTGGGTTTTAAACCCACAATATTATTCCACTATGGCCAGTAGCAAAGCAATATTACAAAATGGGGAATGCACTTGCATTTAGGCACACTGCCTAGAGCTTACAGCTCATTTATAATAAGGGCTATAACCCAGGAAGGCTCACTGCCTTACTGATTAATTAGAATGATGAATTATAGAAAATGAACTCCAAAATAGCATATATAATGCATGGATGAGTTTCAGTTAAGTGCCAAATACACTAAATACGCATCTAAAAATGTGCTACAAAGGATTCTTGATCACCACTTGCTCGCATATAATCATACCATACATTAAAAATATCATCTACACCAGTCTTATATATCCACAATCACAAAATAGATCATTCACCAAGTCGGCCTGCTAATGTAACGTGTAGTTTTATATCGGCTTGACCAAATCACCAAAGATAAATGTGGATCACCAAATTAATGATAAAATGTTATCTCTATGTCAACCCAATCATCCTATACATGATTCATGACACCGTAATCACCAGAAAGCTTCCAAACCAAACTGCTTTGTTCAACCTAAAATATTGGTTAACTAGCTACCGGTTGACATCCGCTTCTAGATATCAAGATCCGTGATTATCGGATGGGAATCTCATGAAGAGTTTCCATAGATGACAACCCTAAACCATTAATCAAGTATCAGAAGCCACTAGATGAGTGTCAATTTCCCACAATCTCCCCTTTTGCATTGATGGCAACACTCGTGAAAAATAGCTAAGTGTTGAAAACTTGTATACCAAATCAAAAGAATTTCTAAGGCTCCCCCTTAGACAAATAAATATAAAACCTTTTATTACACTCTTCTACTGTACATTTTTCACCTTTACTCTCCCCCTTTGACAACAATTCCAAAGATGGGGTGTTGTCCAAAACTTATATACAAAGATATTTACCGGAGACTTTACAAGTACTTGAAGATGTCAACAAAAATGTTCTTCAAAAGTCCTAGGTGAGTGTCCCACCCACTCTTCAAGTTATCCAAAACTATAGTGAATGCATTGAATACATAGGCATGAACTTCTACATCCTTTAGTTCGGATGGAACTGGTTGCCTCATAGCCTTCAAATAGTCTATCTTATTGCTCAACATGGTGTCCAATCAGGGGCCAATCAAATTCTAGAGTTCACAAACTCTCCTCAAATTTTTTTCCTTATCTACATTGAGGCTCAAGATCTGATCATTTAGAGATATTATCTGCCATCTACATTGTTGGTAAGGGATACATTAGGATCAAAAGACTGTGAAATACCAGCAAGTTTACCTTGGGAAACACATATTTTCTTTTCTATGTCTACTGTGAACTTTGGCAAAATTAGACAAGACTTATATATTTTACCACCTTTAGTATTGCATTTGAAAGAGTTTGCAGACCTTTATTCAATTTTACTCTATCATCTTCTATCATTTTTTGGAATGTCTGCATTCTTACCTCCTTAAATCTATCCAAAACTCATTTAGTAGTAGCCTTCTCCAAAGAATCAAAATTTGTATTTACATTATTAATCAATTGAAGTAATTTACCAGAGGGGCTAGAGTTAGGATCTAACTGTACACCTGGAGCCACCTTTTGTAACACATCAACAAGCATCAAAATGAGCTTTTTGTCTTCAGACTCTGATTTGACCAAATCCTAACTGGCCTGTGCTTGTACAACACCTACAAGCATTAGCTTCTTTGCCAGAGAAATTTGTCCAAGATTTAGAGGACCATCAAGATTAATAGAGATTTGGGGTGGGGTCCTTGTGACTGGAGGAGTGTCAATTTTTGGATCAACAACTCCTTTTCCTTCATCTACCTCTGCATCCTTCACGTATGTCTTCTCGGGTTCCTTCAACTTAGCTCCATCCCCTATATCCTGTGTAGTACTGGTGTTGCCACTTGGTGCACTATCATGCTTTTGAATCTCAGGTTTTGCTTTAGTACTGTCAACCATTGGAGGGTTTGCAGTGGTCTCAACATTAGTGGTTGCATTTCCTTGGTCTGAGTTTCATCATTTTGGTCACCAAAGACACCTTCCTTTACTTCTGGATGGGAAATCTGAATTGCATCACTATATGTAATACCCTAAAAATGGTCACCTAAACCATGGTCCTTTAATCTCGACTACATCACCAAGGTCCTAACCAAAGGCAATTAAATCAATCTTGAGCACCTAATTAATTAATTCTTAAATCATCAATGTCACATGGCAATTAAATCATTCTATAATAATTAAATATTTATTTAATTAATTAATCATTCCAAGTAAATAATTTTGATCAATTATCCAATTTGTTTAATTAAATATCCTAGCATGTTTAATTAACAAATCAATTTGCTATTAAATCATTAAAAAGAAATTAATTTGAAAAAAGGAAAAAAGTTGGAAAAAATAATCAAATTGAGATATCTTAAAAATCTAATAAATTGAAAAATCTCAAAAAAAAAAGCAATTAAAACAATTAAATCTCAAAATTGAATAAAAATATGGAATAAATCAGTTTTTCTGATTTTATCTTAATTTTACCTCAATTTCTTTTAAAACTAAGAAAAGTAGCCAATCACATCAATTCACCTGGATTGTGCTTCCTCTTGGAGAATCTCAACTGCTCATCATTAATTGATCTTGACCATTGGTCTCTCTCTGGATTTTCTATAAATTTAGGCCCTCATCTCCCAATAAAAAAAGGACCCTGGAGATTTATTATTATTATGTAGTTTTTGCTCTAGGTTCATTGAGAATATTGTGCTTTGAGATGATTGCATCTTAGCTTTTTGCATATTAGTTTAATCATGATTGCTTGCATCCATCTAGCTTAATCTTGCATCTATCTAGCTTAATCTTTCATCCATTTAGCTCAATTTTGTGCTCATATAGATTAAAACCTTTGTCTTGGTGTAGTCTAGTCACTGGTAGTGCTTAGACAAATCTGAGAGCAAGTCTATACTCTCGTCTTTTAGAAGGCAATAGATCGATTTGTTATAATTTTTATATTCATTGATTATATCTATCTAACCATGCATGCAATGATTTATTGAAGTGTTTGTGCCTTACAACTTGCAGATTACTACTTTTCACACACATTTTTTGCACCCATCGTGGGGCTCGAGAATTTAATTTTTCGGCCTTGCAATCATTTCTTTTTATTTTCTAGATTTTGTCTATACAGTCTCTGCAAACCGTAGTACGAGTTCTAATTTTTGTTGTCTGGTTCATTGAGAATCCTTGTATGATATTATGATTATGTCATTTCATTTTGTGTTTACTCGTCTAATTCGCTAAGAATATTCATACAGCTATATCTGAAAACTCATATGAATCATTGTTTTATCATACAACCAGGTGAGAAAACTTGTATGAATTTATGTAAGGTACCATATTTTTTCACATTCTCTACTGAGAATTATCATATGGCTCTATAAAGTTACTCGTACGAGTTACTATTTTGTCATATTAAAAACAAAGAGGTTAATTTTAGGGTTATCTAATTGGATTTTGATGATACTAATGCTAATCCTGGTTTGTTTTTTGTCTTCCTCGAAGATTTTTCACAGCCTAACCAATGTTTTGTAGAATGCTTGTCAAAGAATCTATCAATCAAACTTATGCCTATCAAAGAATCCATTGCTCAAAAATAATAAAACTACTGATTCGTTGTTTTTGCAGGTTGCCTAAGGAGAATCATCTAAACATTGTGTATTCTTTAATTCATTTCTAGGCACTTAAATTGGGATATGGTTAATGAAAAGTCTGTTTTTGTGTTTAAGAAAAGTCTAAAAGGTAGGAGAGTATGCTCTTGTCTGCACAAACAATCAAAAATCCAGACCCTTGAATCTTTTCTGGTTTTGAGATTTGTGTTCCTTTAATGGGCCTGTCACAGTGGTAAAAAGTAATCACCTTGTGAAAACAACCCAAATGAGTACAGCTAGACCCAAGCATTTCAACACACTATAATAAATAGGCTTTTTGGGATTAAAGTCTCAGAGGAAGGAATTATTTGAGTTTTCTCTTTGACATGTCTCATATCGGGCATTTTGTAGGGCCTAGTGGTCTCAATCATGCTTGTGTGACTACATCTTGTTTTGGTACCTTGTTGGGCTATAGGCCTCAATCACGCTTGCACAACTTCAAGGGGTAATTTCGAATAGAAATCCTTACTAAGAACATTAAAATAGAAGCTACCTGGTTCACCTCCGAAAGGGGGATAATCTTTGTGCAAGAGAGATAGTAACTCTCCCACGATACTTGTCATATCGTGCCCCCATTAGCATTTGGATTCGACTAATATAGCATTGAGAATCCATTGCGTGAGACTCAGTGGTCATATTTTGATTAGCTATTGGGTCTGTGCCTAAGTCTACAAGCAAAGGTTTTCACTCTCAGCCAACTTCCTTAGGATTAGTGTGTTGTGCTTGAAGTCACTTTACATCTTGCGTGTTTGTTGTGTCTTTGTCTTGGAAATAGAAACTGAAACCCTGAAACTAGAAAACAATCAAAACATTAAAAAAACTCAGTGGTCAAAACTTTGTCCTTGTCAAAAACTCATCCTTGTTCGGTCTTGTGTTGTACGAGTCTTTTGTTTTGTTGTTCTACCCTTTGAGAATTTTCGTCTGGTTAATAGTAAACTGTCGTACGAGTCTTAAAATCTAGGGTTCACCTTTACCAGTTTGTCATACTATTTAATGCTAATTGTCATCTGGTAAGTGTTATACTATTGTATGAGTTATCATTTATGAAGTTCATCATTGTCAGTTTGTCATCTGATAAGCAATAAACTATTGTGCGAGAATAAAAAGCAACTCATACAAGGATCCTAGTGTGTCATTTGGAAGTCCTTAAATTGTCATCTAGTAAGTGCTAGACTGTCGTACGAGCTATCATCATCTTTGATAGTTTGTCATCTGATAATCCTTGTATTGTCATTCGAGTATAGACAGAAGCTCGTATGAATATATGTATGGGTCATCTAGAATTCCATAAACTATCATCTAAGTCATAGTATTATGTTTTATGAGTCTTTGAATTTGTCAGTCCAGAAACCTATCTTTTTGCGTACTTTTCTAGATTTGTCATACTTGCCTAATCAGTCTACAGTGAGCAAATATGTGGTCTTTTCCATCCTGAGCATAAACAATCTTGATAGTGTACCCTTATTGTTGTGTTACACGATTTTGTCGATTATATCTCAGCTAGTTCAATCAATCCTACATCAATCTGATCAATCTAACTTGCTTAGATCACGTCTTATACTAGATACATCATTCCTGAAACTAGACTTGGTCTCAATCACTTTACTCAATCATTACCTCAAACGAACAACTAGCTTTGATTTTATCTTGACTTCTATATCACTCCTAGCTCTCGGTCACATCGATTGTAAATGCATGTTCGAACCAGAAGTTCTCATAAAAATTTTGACGAAAGTGAGAGGCAGTCTTACTCATTACAAACTAATCCATTATTGTAAATTAAACTGTCATAAATCTCCATGGCTACCTTGGCCCAACAAATTCAAGATCTCAAGAGAGAAATATATGATATTTAAGCCCAACAAAAAGATTCAATGACCCCTCTTCAGATAAAATTTCATGATATCAAGAACACTAGACTTCAAGAAATGCTAAAACAATTATATAAGGTGGAACGGAAAGAAATTGAAAATCAAAATCCAAATCTCATACAAGATTGCAAGACACCTTCACCAAGACAAAAAGACATCTATCCCCTAGATAGACAGTTTACACCTAACAAGACCACATGGGGATGTGAATTTTTTAGTAATTATTGTGCATATCATAGGTATAACAAACATAAGACTTCAATATGCATGGAATCAAAACATAAAATTCAAGACCTCCTTGGTGATGGTGTTATTGAAATTGAAGATCCTAATAATTCACCTAAGGAGAAACTAGATGTCATTACCAAGCATGATCAATGGCCCACATGTAGCCTCCATCTCCTAAGGCTTCTCAACAAAAATCCATATCATATCCCTCAAATGATGAATCTAATGATGAAACTTCTCATGTTGACCCTCATGGGCTATCTCAAGGGCCATCCCATCCAATGATTGAAAAAGATCCTACCACCCTAGAATCCCATGATGATACCCTTATACCTTTCTATTTCGTCCAAGATGATCCCCTTCCATCTTGAGAGAAAATCATCCTTACAAATCCCATTCATAATCCCCTTCCTAAGCAAGATCATGATGCCTCTTCCACCTTTTCAAACAATCCTATTCAAAATGAAGAGTCAAACACCATTCTTACTCTATCCAATGGTCCTCTTCCATGTCAAGATCAAATTATCTCTTCATCTACTTGTCATAATCCTCCATGTTCACCTCAAGGATCCATCATTCCTATGAAGCCCTCGCATGATCCTATCATTCCCTACATTCCACCTCATAATGGACTCACATCTTCTTCCCAAAGCAAAGTGTATCCTACAAGTCAAAATATTTATAAAGGCAAAGGGGTAGACCTTCACAAGCAATAACCCCTCCATATTAAATAAAATATTAAGGGTAATGGCCTCAGTGAAATTCCTCAATATGTTGGTATCCCTACTAAACCAAAATCCAAATACACGCCTTCCCCTTCATCCCTTCCATCCATTTTAGGACCCTATATCCCTCCATCCCTTATGCAGGATGAGAAAAGGCATACATCTTCGAGCACCTTCCATCCATCCAAAATACCTCCATATCATTCCTATTCATCTACACATTCTTTTTTTTCTCCAAGAAATTTAGATGCCAAGTATAAAAGTCATAAGTCAAGTAATCCACATGTATTCAGGGATCAACATGTCCCATCTAATCAACATGTCAAAACAAATAAAAATATCATCCAAAAAGAAGAAAAATCTAAAAGGACACAAAGGCCCACTGAGAAAAAGAAAACAAAATCAAAAGTTATATGGGTTCCTATGGCACTTGTAGAAGCAATGTGTCCTAAGGAACTACAAAAGCATGAAAAATCAAAAACCATGTGGATCCCTAAGTGGCTCCTTGAAGCACAATAGTCTAAAGAAAAATCTAAATCAACATCCAAAATTGTTCTTTCTCCATCACCTCCTTCATCCATTTTGGATCCTTATGTTGCAAAATCCCTGGTTGTTCCTCCATCCAAATCTCAAAATCTGAGATCCACTTTTCCTCCATCACTCCACCACACGTCAAGATGTGTGCCAATGTTGATCCCGCCAACATTTCCATTCACTCATGCACCAAACTTTCAATATCTAGTCCATTATCCAACACCTCTTTTTCACTCTTCCATCCCCCTTATCCAATCCTTTGCATAAGAATTTTCCCTAGTTTCATCACAAAATCCAAAAACAAAAGAAATCAGCATTGGAGATGTTGAACATGCACACTTAGCTGAGTCCTTATATCCTATTGGAAAAGACATCTTTATCTAACTCTTCAAACAAAGACCAATGAACTACCTATAGAAAACTCCCTCACCCTATGAATAGCATGCACCTTAAATGATATTATATCTAAGGGTTGGATTAGTTTAGGTTTTTCTTTTCGCATTGTATGTCATTTTATTCAAATCACTACATCACATATAGTTTCTTTTTTAAATGCATCGCAATCACAAAATTTCAGCATTTGCATATAGAAGCATTAATAAAACAAGGCAACTATCCAAGTTTATCATTTGTTTGCATTCAAGACAAACAAGGGTCGTCTCCTTTCTTAGATATTTGGACATGAAGTTTTTGAGATCCTAAGGTCATTCATTTTCAACATCACCCCGTGATGATGCTTTACTTATGGTTGGGTAGTGATTTCACTATTTGAGACTTATTAACCCAAAATCTATCAAATGTTATATCTCAAACACAATAACAAAATCTCTAATTCATTCTAGACACCTAGTTGACCATATGACTAGTGAAAAATCTAACATTCTACTTCAGTGCCACTATAATTGTCACACCCAAGTAGGTTTCATTACTTACAAGTCAAGGCAAGAAAAAATAAAAAATAAAAAGTGCTATGCCAAATATTCATCTCAAGGAAAAAGAGAAATAATATATAACTGAAATATCACGCATAAAAGTGCGACAAAAAGCTTGACTATGGGAACATGCGAGTAACTCCATCAAGGCTATGGACACCTATTGGCAATGGAGCAATATTTGAGAAATTATAGTCTATAACCTCATCGGATCTCTAAAAGCTTGCTAGCAGTGAGGCTCTATTCGAGATTCTTTTGAAGTTAGGATAATCCATGTGGCTAGACATATAGGATGCTAAGGATCTTTAGTGAACACAAGAGCAGGAATTAACTCATTTGCACTCACATGGGAAAAACAAGATCAAAGTTTCAAGAATCAATGGAGAAGTTTTCCACGTCTCCATTTGTAAATCCTAGTCGCTAAGTGTGTTAATTTGGATGTTCCAAGAGACCTTAAGGATCAACTAACTACTTATCTATGAAATGTTTTGTACCTCCAATTCAATTGGTGTATTAAATGCTAAACAAACAGAGTCATCCTTGTTCGAATAGGAAATGCATCTTCATCATGCATATTGCATTAACACGGGTCATATCGAAAATTCATTGTCTCCATATGCATTATGCAGATCATCCTATCATATAGGTCTGCATACTGGGAGCATAGCTAAAAAAATCCTAAAAATCATAGTCCTAAAAAAAATCATAAAATGTCCTGAAAAAAAACCCTAAAAATCAAAAACTCACAAAATCAAAAACTGAAAAATCAAAGAAAGAAAGCATAGACCATCCATAAAACCAAATCAACAATAGAAAAACTCTCAAATTCTGTAATCAAACTTATCACATGTTTTTTTAATCAATCTATCAAACTCTATCAAACATCAACATGTCTTATACAAGGAAGGGTACACTCGAAACCAGATAGATCGGTCTTATATGGGGTACTCACTCTTTGAAATGAGACATTCCTACAAATGATTACACAAATCAAAACAATGACATATATCAATATGGTTGTTGGATTTTGTCCAGGTTGGTCTTATTTTCTGTACTGAAGTGTTGCATCTTTGCTTTAGCTTGTGCATATTCTTCAGTCGCTTTCATAACACCCTGGTTCTTTTTGGAACCCTCATGGCTCAAAATCGATCAACGTCCTAGTCTTAGGGTAATCGACTGATCAATATAAATGTCCTAAGAAGTTTAATCAAGTCATCTTTATGTCGGTAGTACCAATTCATCCAATCCGAGTCAGTTACCTATCTGCTAACCACTGTAGGGTTTTACCACTGAGTAAACAAGCAAAACAAGAACAATGAAAAGAATCACTAAAACTGTTTTTTATTGAAATTTCCATTGTGTGATATCTTTTAAATTGGTCTTTGCTTATTATTCCCTCTGAGAAACTCAAGGAAGTCTATCCTGACTAAGAGGAGCAAGGACTAGGGGCATAATACTTTTCTTTGTTTTTTGCTTGTAGGAATAATTTTGATGATCTGAAAACATCTCATAAGCTGGGTGTCTGTGATTAGTGCCTTCACATCAAGGTGAAATCACCACGCATACCTCGACTCTATTTATTTGTATGCTACACGGAGGTTGGAATCATTTTCTTGTTTGTTTTGAATAAATTTATTTATTATGCAATCTGGATGAATGCTTAATATGTCCTAGGATATGAACAATAAAAGGGTCAATGCAGACAAGATAATTAATGTTGCATATGAAAAGGAAGGAACTATTCTCTATCTCGTGTGTTTACGCACAAGTAACATTCAGGTCATCCTGGCTCTTTATGCCTTGGTGCTTATGTTCGCTTGCTATATGAAAAAGGATGTGACATTCAGGTCATCCTGGCTCTTTGTGCCTTGGTTCTTATGTTTATTCCTACATTTCCACTTAATGATGATTAAAAGAAAATTAAAATCCAATGACTCAATACTAGTTTGCATTCATACTATGTTTTGCATTTAAAGTGATTTCAGCATGATAGCAATGTTTCTAGGTGAGTTGAATCCAAATCAATTATCATTTCTCTACCAAGTGGTCAATTGTATCATCATCAACAACATAATCAAGTACCTATGTATCGACATCACAAATCCTACATGAGATGCTAGCCGCATACATAAGCATATCATATAGATCCATAAGTCCATTATGCATTCATACTATTGCATGAAAAAACAAAAAAATAAACATTTACATTATTAGCTCATCATTTTCACTCATCAAATCATTTATTTGCATATGAAAAAAAAAAATCCATATTCATCTGAGGGTACAAATGATATCAAATGTCACAAATACTGTCAATCAGGCCAAGAATTGTATAAACTACAAAAATGGGGTACAAAATATGGGAGATATACAAAAATCTAACTCTCCACCTCTCCCTCATCACCTAGTGGAGGAGGTGGTCGCTGTTGAACAAGGGCATCATCTTGTTTGGGTTCCCTACCTCCCTCTAACCAAGCCATATACTGGGAATAAGGCACAACCTGCCTATCCATAGGGAGTGTTGTGCTATAGGCTGCCACATAATACACTACCTTGCTCTTCTGATGAACAACCTCGCGCTGAAGGTTGTCATGCTCTTCTCTTAATCTCTAGACTTGTCGATCCCGCTCTGCTATCTGAGTCTAAACAACTATCAACTATGTCTGTAGTCCACTCACTCTACCCCTCAAGGTGTGGATGATATTTGTAGGTGTCTAACCTCCTGCTCCAACGCCCTCACCTTCACAACCTCGCTCCTCCCTCCTCTATCATACCTATCTAGGAGCATCCTCACTGTTAGGTCCCACTGCCTCACCCATCTCTATATCTACTACAACCTCTCCTCCCCTATCACCACCTGCATCTCCACCAACTGCTCCCAATGCCCCTCCCTCTCCCCTCCGACGTTGTCATCCTTTGATAGGTTCTCTACTAATTCTAGTATCAGGATCTCCTCCTCCCCTCTTAGGTGTCACCTCTCTTTGAGCTCACGTTGGCACATCATCACCCTCATCTATCTGAGGGGCATGCTCTCCAGGATCTATGAATCAAGGGAATGGATGTCTCTAGAACCAATCCCTAAAATGGGGAATTATCCCCGCATCTACAACATCCTCCAAATACTCTCACCTTTGTGGTTGTAATCTTGATAACTCCTACATGGCCAGGGCATATGATAGTCTAGGAACCCAACATCATCTCTCCTGATTAGCAAATCATGCATAAGTTGTAAACTCCTGGGAGATACTATGTGGCCTCCCATACTACCTCAAAACTCTACTAACCACAAATTGCTCAATAATCACTGTGGATATACCGACAAGTGGTCACATCATAAACATATCTCTTTGTTTCCTCCTCCAATCATCCCACAACTCTAGACCCCTGTATGGTCTCCAGACTACTGTTACCATGTTATCCAATTGTCTCCTCTAGTAGTTGGTCTTCCCCAGGTGGGGATGTGTAATATAACCTGAATATCTATACACAATGGGCCGACCCTCTTGTCGTGCATCATCTACAATCTGCCTACAAACTGGGATGTACTCCCAGGCCCAAATCTACAAAACTAATACACCTATCGCCATACTCTTCGCCCCTCTATAGGTGATCTCATGCATCTTGTGGTACATGTGTGTGAGAAAACATGATCCCCAACTCTGATAGGATGAGTAAGCAATCTCTCTAGCATCCTACCCTTTCCACATAAAAATCCTTGTTGTCCCCTATCTGGCATCATGAAACAGCCTATAATACCAGCCAAAATGCAAGCAAGGGGGAACTATGCACCATATCTAATCAAAAGATCATCCCATGTGATAGAATGATCCAGTATAGTGCCATCGTGAAAAATGCATCTAAGTGCCTCAATCCCCTATCATGGCGCAACATCGTAATCCACCTTATCTCCAACAAAAGATATCCTCAAAATCTTGTATATGTCCTTAGGAGTGATAGTCATTTCCCCAATCGGCAGGTGGAATGTGTTGTTCTCACTATGGAATTGCTCAACTAAAGCAGTCAACAAACTATGGTTCACACGGATATTAGACATCTAAAGCAAGTATCCAAATCCACACAATCCAATATGTCCCCTATGTGCATCTCACAAATCTCAAACTAATCTCATAGTCGGCGGATATGTTTCTTTGCGCCGAAACTGAATGTCTAGCAACTGAACCTTCAAAATTGAACAAAAAAATCATCACTTTGCGATCAAATTTGAGCTAAGAATATGTCAAAAATGCTAAAGAATCCAAATTTACAACAATGAAAATCAAAATTTGATGATTGGACCTTCAATAATACCTGTTGTTTTCAATACGAGTCAACACAGAAAAGAAGAAACTCGTATGAGTAAAATTTACGAGTCATGCGAGTAAACATTCTCATACAAGCTACCATGCCATATCAGACGTCAAAGTGGTCTATGATGAATAAACTTGTATGATTTATGGGTATATACCATACGACAATACATACATGTTGATATGAGAAAAGAAAAATTACCAGTTACCTGTATGAGAAACCCTATTAAACCAAACGATAAAATGACAAGGGACGAACTAAAACGAACCTAAAACAAAAAATTCAAAAAAATCACAAAATGAGAAATTAAAGAAGCTAAAATCAATGACTTACTATTGTTGGGTAGTTTCGAGGTCGATTTTTTCATCTTTGGTGCTTGAATCGATTATCTTGAACAAGAATTGCCATTTTGCTCCAGAGAAGGTTTTTGAAATTTTGAACTTGGAGAGGTAAAAATGAATTGAAAATAACACTTTCAATCTCTTATATAGGCGAAACCCTAATTTTCAAACTTGCTCTGATTGACACAAAATTTGTACTCTTAGCTAAATCAACCGTCCTAAGTCCATTTTTGGGATTGAAATCAAAATCTGACATCAATTTTCTAGTCAAATTTTTACAACATTGACCACTTGGCACTTTCATCTTTGCGTCAATCTTTACATCATTCTACGCTCAAATCTTTTTTTCTGAATCAATTCTTATCTCAAATCAATCTTCATGCTCAGATTATCATCACTAAATCATTTTATTAAAAAAAATTGCCTAAAATCACTGCGATCTTGCTATCTTTCAATTTCACTCCCGAGGGGGCATACTTATTACATCATCAAAAAGTCAAGAACTTTTTTCAAATCTTCATCAAAAGTTGAGCAGCAAATCTTTTCAAACAAAAACTTAATCAAACTTCAATCAATCTCTAGGGGCATATCAGTTTCATCGCACCAAATCAAGTTGATATTGTCTTTATCTAAATCAGTCTCTTAACGATAATCAGTTTCATCGCATCTCATCAAGATGGTATTCATTTAAACCTAATCAAGGGTTTAAAGAGTCTTTTTGAGAGTGATCAAACACTCAATTCAAATAGGTGTTCAATTTCATCAAATCAAGCTGGACATTTTGTTTCGCTAATCAGTTCTTGTTCAATCAAGTTCGAAATCAGTTTTATCTCTTTGCTCAACCAATTCTTGTTCAATCAAGTTTGGAATCAATTTTATCTCTTCTCTCAATTGATTCTATTTCAATCAAGTTCTAGATTGGTGCTCATTTCTTGATCCATCAAGTTCAAGATCGGTATCTCTCTCTTCATCGGTCCTAGTTCAAACAAGTTCAAGATCGGTATTGCTTTAATCAACTTGTTCAGTTTCATTTCTTCAAATCAAGTTGAACATCTTTCTCCTTATCAGTTTGTGATCCATCAAGTTCAGAACTGATTTCTCTTTGACATCAATTATTCTTTGAATCAATGCACTTCTCGCACATCAACTCAAAGAGGGACAAATGTAATACCCTAAAAATGGTCACCTAAACCATGGGCCCCTAATCTTGACTACATCACCAAGGTCCTAACCAAAGGCAATTAAATTAATCTCGAGCACCTAATTAATTAATTATTAAATCATCAATGTCACATGGCAAATATTTCATTCTATAATAATTAAATATTTATTTAATTAATTAATCATTCCAAGTAAATCATTTTGATCAATTATCCTATTTGTTTAATTAAATATCCTAGCATATTTAATTAATAAATCAATTTACCATTAAATCATTAAAAAGAAATTAATTTGAAAAAAGGAATTAAATTTGGAAAAATGAATCAAATTGAGATATCTTAAAAATCTAATAAATTGAAAAATCTCAGAAAAGCAATTAAAACAATTAAATCTCAAAATTGAATAAAAATATGGAATAAATCAATTTTTCTGATTTTATCTTAATTTTAGCTCGATTTCCTTTAAAATTGAAAAAAGCAACCAATCAATCAATTCATGTGGATTGTGCTTCCTCTTGGAGAATCTGTACTGCTCATCATTAATTGATCTTGATCATTGGTCTCTCTCTGGATTTTCTATAAATTTAGGCACTCATCTCCCAATAAAATAGGGACCTTGGAGATTTATTGTTATTATGCAGTTTTTGCTCTAGGTTCATTGAGAATATTCTTCTTTGAGATTGTTGCATCTTAGCTTTTTGCATATTAGTTTAATCATGATTACTTGCATCCATTTATCTTAATCTTGCATCTATCTAGCTTAATCTAGCATCCATTTAGCTCAATTTTATGCTCATATAGATTAAATCCTTCATCTTGGTGTAGTCTAGTCATTGGTATTGCTTAGACAAATCTGAGAGCAAGTCTATACTCGTATCTTTTAGAAGGCAATAGATTGATTTGTTATGATTTTTATATTCATTGATTATATCTGTCTAACCATGCATGCAATGATTTATTGAAGTGTTTGTGCCTTACAGCTTGTTCATTACCACTTTTCACACATACACTATACAAAGGATTGTTCTTCATGATTCTTCTCTAGATGTTCTTAGTCTCCTTCCTCACCTCTTCCACCTTGCCAATCATCAACCTGTTCACCCTATTTTTGCTTGTGAATTCTTTCTTGTTAGCTTCCTCAATGAGCCTTTTGGTTTCATCTTGGGAGACATGGGTGCAAACATTAATCAACTCTCTCTCCTTCATTTCCTTATCAATCCTACTAGCTATTAGCCTCCTTAAATCAATAATGTTATATATATCCTTAGGGATAATGCACTCCAATTCAATTAAAGATTTTCTAAAGTTGTGTAAATACAAAACAACAGCTTCTTCAACTTTTACTTGATCTGCCTCTTCCAGATTTTCATAATATACTCCAATACTTTTCAAATTTCTATCAACAATTATTTTATCAATCAGTTGATATATTGTCAATGGAGGAACAAATATGTATTTACCTTGCTGATCACCTGACTCAAGATCTTTGTCAAGTTGAGTTCTAACCTTTCTTCCTCTCTTGGGTCTTCCTGTAGGGGTAGGTCCAGATTTGGCTTTCTTGCTTTGTTGGGCTCCACCGGATTGTGGCTTCCTCACCACCCTTACAAATTCACCTTTCTTTTTAGCCTTATCAGATTATGTCTTAGAGGCCACCGAAGATACAACAACATAATTTCTCTTAGGCGTCTCCTTTTGCTTTTTAATTCCTTTTCCCAATGAGCTATGTCCTGTAGATGGTGCTGCCGGAATAGGGGAAGACTTAGTCTCTTTTGGTTTAGCTTTAGAGGGAACCGGTTCCCGGCCTTAGGCTTTTTGGTTTCCTCTTTAGCCTACTTCACCTCTTCCTAGGTGAATCCCATCTGATCAGCTACTTCCTCAACCATCTTGGAAACTTTCCTCTTCCTTGTAAGGGTTGTGAATTGTTTGTGTAGCTCTAGGTCCTTCTCCTTAAATGTGCCAAACCCTCCTTATTTTTCATCAACCAACTAACTCAGGGTAGTAGCATCAACTTCATAGCCCATAAGAAGAATCCACATAGTCCGTGGCTCAACTACTTCCATTAAGCATTGGTCCTTATCAACCATGAAGTAAATTGTTTTCTCATATTTCTCCACTATCTCTTTCGGGGTTCTTTCTCCTCTCTTCATTGTGGCTTGAAAAGGTTTGAAATAACCCCATAGAGTAGATGTCCTCATTGTATCATCACCAATCCCCATAATCCCTTCTTGGATTTGCATGGCAACCGGCTTGTCATGGGCCCATTGGACCTTTCCTTGAACATCGGGGATTTCATTCATTAAATATAGTGCCAAACAGATGATAAGTGTACCAAACTTAAAGGTGTGATTCTTGTCTTGTTTGGTTTTCTTCAAATTTCTTAGCAGCTCATTCAAGATAATTGTACACAAATCATACCTCTTGTCTTCCTTTAACATCAGATAGGTAGAGTATATAGTTATACTGGAGACAGAGTTTTATCTACTTGACTGGAATAATTTATATCCAACCACCATTGATGCAAAATTGACATCATACTCCAAAATTTCATTGACTGTCATAGCTCTACTATCAAATTAAGAACTAGTGGTGGCAATCACAGTGTTATTTGATATTTTCCTTAGGCTAGGAACTTCACTGGATGCGCTCAAACAAGTCATGACTTGGATTTCTTTCTTAGTAATCTTAGGAGGCTTCTCCAACCACATAAATTCATCATGAATTCTGCTGAGTATAAACCGGATTCATTCTTTCTCATCAAAAGTCAGAAAATGTATGAACTGAGAGAAACCCTTGGCCTGCAAGTGCTACTATTTTGACTCGAGATTTCCCATGTTATCCTCCAGATGCTTGTTGTACAGGGTCAACATGTCAGCACCCCCGAGTTCATCAAGATCATAGTGGATATATGCAAGTTATGTCCTCATTGTGAAGAATGTCGTAGGGTACAGAAGAAAACACTCCTTTGGGATCATCCTCAATAGATTTGAAAGGATGTTTCTTGAAAACGGGTCGAGCCCTATCCTCGATTTCCACTATTAGTGGGGTAGCAATTCTAGATGCAAAAGCCATTTCAAACTTACAATTTTCAAAAACTGATAGCTTGAAATAGATAAATACCTCAATTTGCAACTGGGAACAGATATTCACTTTAGGATCACTGAAATTGATGTCTAGATTGCCAAATTACTTTGCTCTTCTACTCTACAATAATCTCTTGATCGCATTATGAAAAATAAAGCTTTCAAATCTCTTTTTATCCTTCAAAAATCTAATTCTCCATTGTAATAAATGTTGCAACCGATTACCTTGATTTTAATGGAGTCACTTACCGGAGCATCAAATCTTCACTAAATCTTTTGGATAACATCTGCATATATGATTTAAGCCTTCTACAACCTTTTTAATCAATTGTAGATCACCGAAGAGGGGGTTCTTAGAATCTACATAAAAATTTCCCCCTAAGGGAAAGAGCCCTAGTTACCGGATGAAGATCCTACACTGGATTCGGGTGTAGATACATTGTTTGTTTTAGATTCATCCTTTGTGACCCACATCTTCTCATGCTTGTCTCTAATCTCCTCTTCCTTTTCCTTGCCTTTCTCATCTGATATGTTCTTGTCTACTGGAGCACTCTTTTTGCTTCTACAATATTTTGCAATGTGACCAGTTTTATTGCATGCATGGCAAACATTCTGCATCGGTTTGAAGTTCATTTGATTTGTTCTCATCTTGTACTAGTTAGAAATATGTCCAAAAATCCCACAAGCATAGCATCTCTTGTTTTGAAAGTTATTCATTACTGCTCTGCACATATTTGACTTGTGACCAAAATTATTGCATATGAAACACTAACCGGTAAAGGTAGGACCATTGTTCATATTATTCATTCTATTATTCATCCTACTTCTGCATTGATTCACCATATGACTAAATTTATTGCAAGTAAAGCATCTACCATTAAATTTATGAGCATTAGGTTGTCTTATCAGAGGATTCTTGGTCTTCTTCTGATTAAGTTTAGCATTGCTTTGTCTAGATCTAGAGGATTCTCCTTTCTCAAATCCAAGTCCTAGCATGTCCTTCCATGTCTCTGACTTTACAGCATCTCATTAAGCCTTGTTGAGTTAGCATTGAATTTGTCTTTGTATTCATTTACAGTATCAAGTTCATCTCTTAGGGCAACAATCTATCATTCAGGTTCTTGACCATTATTCCTTGATTGTGTCAACTCTAGCTTCAATTGATCATTCTCATAGGTAAGCTTGAAGAATTCATTTTCTCTTTCCTTCAATGATTGAGTCAAATTCTCTTCAATCTTCTTCTGGTCCTCAATCTCCTTAGTTAGCCTCATCACAATGGATTGTATCTCATTCTTCAGTACAATATTCTCTCTCTCAATCTTGTTAGCTTCATCATCTTTACCCTGATTTTCCATGATTTGATCTTCTTTCTCCTTGATCTTGTCCATCAATTCCTTCCTCTTGTCTCTTAAAGTGTTCACTTGTCCTGCAAATCATTAATGAAGTCATCAACAACATTCAGGTTTCTCTTCAAGGAACTGATCTCATTTCTCATTGCATCAAGATCCTCAAGTGCCACATTGAGCTATCTTTGAAAACCAGAATCCATTGATTCAATCTCCTAGACCTTCCCCAAGAGGTTAGGCTTCCTCAAAGGAACTAGGCTCTGATACCAATTGTTAGAATCAGGGATCATTAAGAGGGGGGGTGAATTAGTGATCCACCGGTTGATATATTTTCTAACTTAACTTTAAACCACCAAAAGCATAAACATGAAACTAAAATGCAAAAACACAAAGTAACCAACCAGAAAATCATAACACCAAAAATTTTTATGTGGAAACCTGCTGTAGCCATAACCAGTAAAAACCCTCAAAAAGAGTCAACTGGCTTATGTAGCAAGAGAGACATGATGGAAGCAGCAAGAAAACATAACAAATTCACATAAATAGATCATATTAAAGCCATAGAAATTTTGGCAATCATCTAGAAATCATTATATTATCATCAAAGAACATCTGATAATTAACCGGCTACATGCAAGCTTCAAGCCAGATACAATCCAACTGGGACTCTAAGAATCAACCGAATCATAATATGCAAATCTCAATCCTTATTCTTAGTTCTACTTCCTTTTCCCTTACAAATGATTACCTAACATCATATTTATACCTGCCAAAACATATCTGAGTCAGCCTCATAAGATTACATTCACCAATGTAGGAAAATGAAACGTGTAATTAGGTCGGCCCTAAGATTTAAGAAATATTTCTGGAAAATAACAACCAAGTGATGCGGTTCAGCAGGAAGGTCAGCCACACACCAAAGAACATTGGACAAAAACTAAGATGGATCCACATGCCAAGAATCATGTCAGTAATGAAGTAAAACCAATCGGTAAGCATAAGAACTATCCTAGAACCAAAAAATAGCCAACCGAAAGTGACAACTAACCAGAAAAGAACCCAAATGAACTAGAAATATGGAATCAAGCACATGAAACTGTCTGGAAACTGAAAATAAGATCTTCCATGAAGAACAAGAAACTACCGGTACATATCGGTAAGAACACAGAAAACTGCACAAAGAACTAAACAAGAACAAAACTGAAAGGAAATATTTTTGGTTGATGCAAGATTGCTCATCGACTGAAGATGCTCCTGCATCAAACAACCCAGGTAGAAAAAGATGTTCCATGAGAGGCAACTCATGAACATCTAAAAGGATTCGGAATGAAGATCCTATGCTAATATCTGATCCAAACATATTCTTTATCTTCCAACCTCTGTTTTAGCTCTTTCGATGCCTCAACCGGCTTCTCTAACCTCTGACTCCCACTTTTTCTCTTTCTTTGCTTTTGATCAGCACACTGTCTCTATTTCTGCAACTCTAATTTGGTTCTGCCATTAGACTTCATCTGGTTTGTCACCATCATCTCTCTATCAACCAGTTCCAACTGTCCATCAGGCTCAACTATCAGATCCTTCTGCAAACTCATGTCACCCTCTAGTATAACCTATGACACTGGTTCTATCATATATTTCTTCAAACCCTCTGGTATAACTTTTGCAATTGGTTCTTTTGAACCTTCTGGTATAGCCCCTACCACCGGTTTCTCAGCACTGCAACTTTTCTGAGGACTCAAATTCTTCACCTCCTTCTCTTTCTCCTTCAAAGAAATCAATGTGAACTTATGCCCATCCTTTTCAATAGTAACCAAGTTTCTTCTATAGTCATAAATAGTTCCTCTATCATATTGCCAAGGTTTTCCCAGCAGGACATGACAAACACTCATGGACACAACATCACATAAAACTTCATCTCTGAAAGGCCCAATACTGAAACTCACCAAACACTACTCCTTTATCTCTATCTTTTGATAATATTGTAACCAACTCACCTCATAAGGAAAATGATACTTATGATGAATACTAAGAGCGGGGGGTGAATTAGTATGCCAAAAATATTTGCACTTAAACACTTTGCAAGACTAACAGTAAACCGATAAAACAATTTCGCAAACAAACCGGTTAACAAACATGCAAACCAAATAGCTAATAATGCATTCACCCACAGGAGCACAAACACCATAACACATGATATTTTGACATGGAAACCCAAATGGGAAAAACCATGGTGAGATGGAACTCACAAGTAACTATTTGCAAAATAGTAACCAGACCGGTTAAGGTCTTACAATGTTCTTTACCAGAATAGATCCTATTAGGAATCTCAATCTCTGTTAGGAGATAAGTCCGATTAAAGACTACCTTGCTAGAGGATTTTAGATCCACAAATGTGAACCACCTTGTTAGAGGATTTACAAAAGTCTTTTGGGCCTACTCGGTTAAGGGCTACAGACTTGTCAAAGATGTGAGTAATCAACAAGTGTTTGATCTAGCTAATAGCACAAACTGCTCGGTTAGATCCTTGATAGCTCATTCTTAATGCACTCTAGCATTACTTCAGTCTTCTACACATTCATATTCTCTCCAACTCCTCAACCACCTTAAACCCTAGCCGCAATATCAGCTATTGCAACAACAACAACATCAACAAACTAAAACCCTAGACATGATATCCTTATAAAGGAATCTAATTTCATGTCGGTCCAATAGGATTACATTACAATTTCCTAGGTTCAATGAACCTGGACATACTTGGTAACACGACACAAAAAGCACCATCAAAGTGTCAGCACCGTCAAACAATCGGTGGATGGTAACTCATCACAAAATGTCAGTTGGTAACTCATCACAAAGTATTACCAGTTCATACAAAATGCCAGTTGTCAGTTTGACAAAAATGAAGACTGGTAGAAATGTGTTATGCCACTTTAATCCCTCGTACCGCTTGAGGTCAACATGCCACTTCAAACCGTGAAACACATTCTGCAAAACACCAATAGTCTAAAGACTATAATACAACATACCGGTTGGAACAAATATCTGTTGTGCTCTAACTCATACATATAAAGAGGATCTCAATGCAAGTGTGTGTCCATCAATGACAATCACAACATAAACATCAAAAATGCCAACAATCTCCCCCTTTGGCATTGATGGCAACACTTAGGAAAATAAAATTTTGACATCTAAGTGTTTTACAACAAAATCATGCCATTAGCAAAATTGCTCCCCCTAAGCATATACACTATCCCTTGTCAATACAATGTATAAAAATTTTGCATAAAGAGCATAAACATTGAGATATTCAGAGCATATATCAAAATTTTGATTACCAGATACTTCTCTCAAATAGAATTCTTCTCCCCCTTTGCCAACAGTGACAAAGTAGAGTTGAACAACCCTGTTTTCAAAATAATAAAAGTTTATGACAATAACAAATAATACTTCTCAAAAATAGATTTAAAGTCCTGTGAGAATTGTTTCATCGACAAAGACCAGGACTCAAGTAGGGAGGTGGATACTTCTTTCTCTATCTACATCTGGGAGACTTGTTCTTCCATAGCATCGATTGTGCTCATCTCCTGTGTCACTGTTAAGGCATCCAGGTTCAGATAGTACTTTTGAAGAATTTGCAATTGTGGAAGTAGAACCAGTTGTAGCTCCTGCAAATCTCTAGACCGTGTGTTGATCTCTTGCTACAATTTTGCTGACTGGATGTGAAACCAGTGAATGGTTTGCCCATAAGTTGTAAAGGAGTCATAAGGTGGCTTGAATGTGCTCATGTAGGACTGCAAGTCCGTTTGAAGCTTTTTCTTCTGAGCTAGCACATCATCATAGAACAAATGGGGTTGGCAGATCTTGCTAAGTAGCAGATTCCCCTCATCCAAAGTATCCCTTATATCCTTTTGTTCTTTCTTTAGTTCGGACCGGAGCTCATTCAACTTCTTCACCAAAGCTATATTAAGAGCTTTTTGATGCTCCTTCTTGACATTTGCCTCTGTTGCCTCTTCTAGGCTCTGCACCTGATCATCCACTACTATGCATAGGAGCTTAAGTCTAGCTAGTGATGAATCGGTGTTGGGAAGATTTGTACTGGGTATCAAACTGGTAAGAGTGTCCACAGCTGCTTGAATCACATCTTACTCCTTCTTCCTTTGAATAATTTCAAGGTGCTCTTGAGCAACCTTGATGCTCTACATTAGCTCTGTTTCACTTGCAGACTAGAGATCGATAGGACTAGTGAGGCCAGCCAGTTTGGCTTGACTCCCGGTTGCCTTCGGAGTCTCCATCTGGGTGCTCTTCTCTACTTCTCCCCTCTTCTCTGCTTCCTTGTCCTCCTCATCCTTTTTCTTTTCTGCTTCCTTCTTCTTCTCCTATTCCTTATCTTCTTCTTCCTTCTTCTTCCTCTCTGCTTCCTTCTTCTTCTCCTGTTCCTTATCTTCCTCTTCTTTCTTTTTCTTTTCATCTTCTTGCTTCTTTTTCTCTTCTTCATCCTTTTTCTTCTTCTCCTCTCCATCTTTCTTCTTCTTCTTCTCCTCTTCATCCTTTTTCTTCTTCTCCTCTTCATCCTTCTTCTTCTTCTTCTCCTCTTCATCTTTCTTCTTCTTCTCCTCTTCATCCTTTTTCTTCTTCTCCTCTTCATCCTTTTTCTTCTGCTCGAAATGTTCCTTTGCTTCTTCCTGTCTGTCCTCGGCTTGCTTATCAACCTATTTAGCCTATTGCTCCTGTCATGTTGCCTCAAATGGTGTTTCCTAACTAACATCCTCTACATCCACAGCATTGACATCAATGGTGTCAATCGGTTCAACAACCGGATTTCCTTCATCATCAAATACTTCATCCGGTTTGGATATAATCGGTTCTTTTTCAGCTTGCCGGTTGGCTAGACGCGCTTTGTGAGATTGGATAGGTTCTCATATACAGATGAGTGTCTTTTTTGACATTGTCAACTCTACCTTCTAATAGCCAGAGTCTTCTTCTTCTAGTGAAGAAGAGTCCTTTATTTTGGTCAATAACATCAAATAATTCAGAATTTGATAGGTCGGGAAAGTACTGTGGAAAAACTTTCTCCCTAATTTCCTCTTCTTTCTCTATGGAAATGCGCCATCTATTATCTAATGACTTTTATAAAGAATCTGATGTCTGAGGTTTAATCTCTGAGGGTGACCGGTCATTAACACATAAATACTGAATTATTTCCTTTTCAACCGCTTCCCTTTCATCATCATTAAAGTCATCAAAACACTCAATTAAGTCATGTAGCACTTTTCTCCTAATATTCTTTATTGTTCTTCGACAATGTGTCAAAGGTTTATAGGAAGATATATATATATTTACTAGTGCACATGATGTCAGTTCATTCTTTGTCTTTCTCTTTACTTGACGTGTTTTCTTTGGCTTTTCCTTAGACACAGTTTCTTCTGAGTCTGGAGAGGTATTCCTTGTCTTCCTCTTTCTTTGGAACACATTAGCCAGTGCAGCTTCTGATTTCTTCTTGGCTGGTGACCGCTTGCTCACTTTTGGAGTTGCAGTAGTAACCGGTGCTAATGTTGTAGGCACTGCCTTTGCCTTCTTCACCGTAGGTTCTTTTCCTTTTTTTGCAGAGGGTTCCTTGACCGGTGTAATCCTTTCCAGATAGGTTCCGGTCCTCTTTGCCTTAGGATCAAGAGGTGAGGCAATAAGAGTAGAGGCATACCCTTCCAGCATATCATAGATCACCCCATAGCCCATTGGCTCCACTTCTTCCTGTCTGGGCTCAATAGCCTCCATTATGCATTTATCTACTTGGATGGTGAAACAGATATCGTCTTCATATTTCTTGATGATGTCACCTCATATCCTCATTCTTTGGCTCATTTTCCATCTAAACTCATCAAAATAATTGTTCAGAATATCAGGGTAACCGGTTCCAATTGCTTCAATGCTTTCCTTGATTTGCTTGGTCACTGGTTGGTCAGCAAACCACTAGGCATCTCCTACTCCTAGAAAGTAGCCTTGGAAATAGAAGAACAACCCAACCAGTAGTTGTCCAAACTTGAACCTTAGTGCATTATCCTGTTTGATCGACTTCAGATTCAATAGGAGTTGTCTTTGCATACCAGTGCACAGATCAAATGATGCATCCTCTTTATCATCCGGTAAGTGGCATTTACCACTGCAGTAGATACAGAGTTAATTCTGCTAGCAGAGAATGTTTGGTATCCAATCACCATACATGCATACTTCACTAGATCATCCTTGATAGAATTGATTGTCATGCCTCATGAGTCGCTCACTAAACCGGTGAGCTTGGACATTTCAGTTTTGCTTACCGTCCTTAGGGCTGGCAATTCCCCTGTATTGTATAATCCGGTGACTGCATGAATTGCCTGTGGCATGATATCATGTGTTCTCTCCAGGTACATCTTATCACCATGGACTCTTCTCAGAATGATCCTTATATGATCCTCTGTGAAATCCTCCAAGAAGTAAATAGCATTATGGAGCTTCTTCTTCTCCAAAATATTAAACTCCAGTTTGATCTTCTTATCCTTGCCACAAAATAAACCTAACTGGGAGTGGATAGCTAGAGACCCTAGGTCTTCAATCTTGCAATATATGTAGTTAAAAATTCCCTCCTCTACTATCACACCAGCTGGAACTTGTGATAGGGCATTGTACTTGGACTTTCGTTGAATAAAACTTGCAGACTCGACAGATGCACTAGAACTAGTATGAGATGCAGAAGCCATGATTGAAATTTTAAGAACTCGAGAAATACCTTTTGAAACACGTGAATTTAGGGTTTGCCGATTCTCCTTCAATTCACACTCCAACGGTTGCTGAATCACCGCTTTGTGTTCTCCACTTGATCATTTGCAGTTTGAATTTGAATTTCCTTCGTGGTTTCTCAATTTCTCAAAATCTCAGCTCAAATCACCTTTTCGTAACTCTGCTCCTTGAAATACTTTTCTTCGCTCGAAAGATGATAGTGAGAAATGATTTGAAAAATGCTTTTAAACATATTCCTCACCTACTATCATTAATGCTCCTTCATTAGGGCGTAAACCCTAATTTGCCTTTTTTACCATTTTCGATCTTCTGCCAAACGACAGGTATAACATACCTGTTAAGGAATTTTACCGATGTAAACTGGGGGTTCAAAACATTTTGTCGTTTGCTCCCCCTAAGCTTTTCTGAAGCTTAGTTTGCCGGTTCCATGATTTCCACACTAGGTGAAGAAACCGGTTCCTCTTGTAACACCACTGGTTTCTTCTTCCAGGTTTTGTTCATGTCCGCTTGAACAATGTCAACATCAATGTTTCCTTCCAAAGTAACCGGTATATCATCAGATATGTCCTTTCTTGATCTTCAAAATATGGCAATGTGACCCTGTTTGTTGCAGTGATAGCAGACCAATCCAAGTGCTCTCCAAGGTCCATTGTTCATGTTTCCATTCTTTCTTATGCATGTTGTAGTAGTGTGACCATGACCATGACATACCATACAATTTTCTCTCCATCAGGTTGCCGCTTGATAGCCACCGCTTCTTTGCTGATGATTGAAGGCATTAAACTGGTTGTGTTTTTGGTTCATTAAAGGTTCAGGACCAACTCCTTGAGTCCTCTGAGGATATCTTCCAATGTTATTCATAACAGACCTACATTCAAATGCTCTATGCCCATACTTGTTGCATGCATAATAGTTACCATTGAATCTATAAGCTCTAGGCTTATCATTTAGGAAATAAGGAAAATTGTTGTAAGCCTTACTCCTACACACATTTGTAGTATGTCCTTCTTTAAGACAGTTAAAGAAAACAGGTTTAAACTTTTGCTTACCTTTATCCTTTGATGTCGATTGTTTCTTTGATGTTCCAGCATTTGTACCAGAGGTCTCACCTTCCTCATGACCGGAATAACCAAGTCCATTGGCATTCTTGACTGGTTTGGCAGATTCAAGCTTTTGCTCTAGCTTGACAGTACTCTTGTTGAACTTAGCAAGTATTTCCTTTGACTCAGAGAGTTCTTTGGAAATAGCAGCATTTGTTTCCAACAGGTTTTCATTCTCAGAGATGGCAATATTCAGCTCTCCTTGCATGTCTTCCTTTTCCACTTTGCTTGCATGGAGTTGAGCATTTAGGGCACTGATCTCTTGTTTCAGCTTGGAGATCTCATGATCTCTTTCTTTCACCAGATCTTCAGCTTTCCTCTGGTTCTCAAGCTCTTGGCACATCCAGATAGTCAGTCCTTCCAGCTTCTTTCTCAGGTTGGAGTTTGATTTATTCAACTTATTTACTTCTACAATTAGGGCTTCCATGTTTGCTTCATCTAAAGAACTATTTTTAGATAGCTCCATTAGCTTTTCTCCATGTTCTCTCTTTTTTGCTTGAGATGCCTTGTATTTGACCATAAGATCATCATAGGTTTGCTCAGACTGAGTGAGCCGATGAGTAAGTTCCCTTATAGAGTATTCCCCCATATCTCTTTCCAAGTGGTTAAACTTATAGAAAGGTTGGCTCTAATACCAATTGATGAATACTAAGAGGGGGGGTGAATTAGTATGCCAAAAATATTTGCACTTAAACACTTTGCAAGACTGACAGTAAACCAGTAAAACAATTTTGCAGACAACCCAGTTAACAAACATGCAAACCAAATAACTAATAATGCATTCACCCACAGGAGTACAAACACCATAACACACGAGATTTTGACGTGGAAACCCAAATGGGAAAAACCACGATGAGATGGAACTCACAAGTAACTATCTACAGAATAGGAACCAGACCGGTTAAGGTCTTACAATGTTCTTTACCAGAACAGATCCTATTAGGAATCTCAATCTTTGTTAGGAGATAAGTCCGATTAAAGAATACCTTGCTAGAGGATTTTAGATCCATAGATGTGAACCACCTTGTTAGAGGATTTACAAAAGGCTTTTGGGCCTACCCAGTTAAGGGCTACAGACTTGTCAAAGATGTGAGTAATCAACAAGTGTTTGATCTAGCTAATAGCACATACTGCTCGGTTAGATCCTTGATAGCTCGTTCTTAATGCACTCCAGCATTACTTCAATCTTCTACACATTCATATTCTCTCCAACTCCTCAAACACCTTAAACCCTAGCCGCAATATTAGCTATCGCAACAACAACAACATCAACAAACTAAAACCCTAGACATGATGTCCTTATAAAGGAACCTAATTTCATGTCGGTCCAGTAGGATTACATTATAATTTCCTAGGTTCAATGAACCTGGACATACTTGGTAACATGACACAAAAGGCACCATTAAAGTGTCGGCACCGTCAAACAATCAATGGATGGCAACTCATCACAAAATGTCGGTTGGTAACTCATCACAGAGTATTATTGATTCATACAAAATGCCGGTTGCCAGTTTGACAAAAATGAAGACTGGTAGAAATTTGTTATGCTGCTTTAAACCCTCGTACCACTTGAGGTCAACATGCTGCTTCAAACCAAGAAACACATTCTGCAAAACACCAATATTCTAAAGACTATAATACAACATACCGGTTGGAACAAATACCGGTTGTGCTCGAACTCATACATATAAAGAGGATCTCAATGTAAGTGTGTGTCCATCAATGACAATCACAACATAAACATCAAAAATGCCAACAACTTAAGCCTCTTCAACCCATGCTTCACAACTATCTCCTCAAATACTAAATTATTAGTACTTCCACTATCTACAATGACCTTGCAACACTTACCACCTGATTTACACATAGTCTGGAAAAGACTCTTCCTCTGAGTAGATCCAGTATCCTTTCTTCTGAACATAAGGGATTCTCCTTGATCTGGTGCATAGTCAAATATGGTACCATCTAGTTCTTCACTTTCCACACAATGTATTGACATTCCTTGCTTACATTTATAGGATCTATGTCTAGTTTCTCCACACTTGAAACATTTGCCAGGAAATTCTCTATCGATACTGCTGCTACCTTTGCTCGATGTCTTTTGTTTTGGTTATTTACTCCTTAGCTTTTCACTCCTCTTCTTCAACCAGCTTCTTTATACTATCACTCTTCATGAATTTCTCCTTTCCCTTATTTGGTTGTCTTCTTCTCACCTTATCCTCAACCTTCAAAGCATATTGGTAAGCTTTTTCGACTGTCAAAACCTTCAACATACTCATCTCATCTTGAATGTTAAAAGCAAGTCCATTAATGTACCTCACCACCTTATCTCTACCCATCTGTATATGTCCAGATCTGATCACCACCTTGTAGAATTCCTCTGTATATTCCTTCACATTCATGTTTCTCTATTTTAGGTTCTGCAACTTCTTGAACAACTCCAATTCATAGTCTCTCGGTATGAACTTGGCCTTCAATCTTGCAACCATTTGCCTCTAGCGGGTGATCTTCAATTCACCATTCTCCTCTATGTCTTTCTACAATTCTTTCCACCACAAGGCAGCATGCCCTTTCAACTTGGTCTGTTCCAACTAGACTCTCTGCGGGTCTTTGACATCTTCAAACTCAAAGTAGTCCTCCAACTCTCTGATCCAATTGATCAAATCCTCTGGGTTCAGCATTCCAGAAAAGTTGGAAACCTCAACTTTATGAAGTTTATGAACTTGTGCCACTACTATCAGGAATCTTTCCTCTCTTTCATCTTCTAGTCCTTCAACTTTTTCAATCTCTTCATCGGCTTCCTCATATTCATCCTTGGAATCAAGGTTTCTTCGTAAACCAGCCAAAGCATTCCGAATTTCATTTCTTAATTCATTCTTGAAGTCTTCCATTAGCTTCTCTACCCTATGGGGGTTTTTCCTTCTCAGCAGCATCTCTCCTTCCACTTCGGTGAACTACCCCAACTTAGCAATCTAACTACTAGTTTCAATTGCCTCCCCTCAGTGATCTATTGAACACACGCGCAGCCTGCCTCCAATCGGAAATCTGTCCACCTCAAGGAATGCCTCAATTTTCACAAATGATTCTTCCACCAGTCAGTCCATAACCAACTCTGATACCACTTGATGCATCCATAACTAGTACAAACCCTCAAAAAGAGTCAATCGGCTTATGCAGTAAGAGAGACATAATGGAAGCAGCAAGAAAACATAACAAATTCACATAAACAAATCATATTAAAGCCATAGAACTTATGGCAATCATCTGGAAATCATTATATTATCATCAAAGAACATTCGGTAATTAACTGGATACATGCAGGCTTCAAGCCAAATACAATCCAACCAGGACTCTAAGAATCAACCAGATCACAATATACGAATCTCAATCCTTATTCTTAGTTCTACTTCCTTTGCCCTTACAAATGATTACCTAACATCATATTTATACTTGTCGGAACATATCCAGGTTGGCCTCATAAGATTACATTCACCAATATAAGAAAATGAAACATGTAATTAGGTCCGCCCTAAGATTTAAGAAATATTTCTAGAAAATAACAACCAAGTGATGTGATTCAGTAGGAAGGTCAGACACATGCAAAATAACATCAAACAAGACCCAAGATGGATCCACACGCCAAGAATCACGTTGGTAATGAAGTAAAACCAACCGGTAAGCACAAGAACTATCTCGGAACCCAGAAATAGTCAACCAGAAGCGATAACTGACTGGAAAAGAACCCAAATGAACTGAAAATAAGATCTACCATGAAGAAGAAGCAACTACCAGTACATACCTATGTGGGGGAAAAAGTGAAACTAAGCAAACATGCCCTAATCTCACTTTCAATCACACATTTGTGGAATACGAAAGAGCCTAGAGGTATCACACAATTGGCTACTTCTTTTTGTGGAAGAGAGAGCCACAGGCTACCTATTAGGATTTCTATTCCTTTGTTGTAATTGAAAGATAAAATGATGCAAGTTCAATTCCCAACCCCAAAGTGCAAGTATGAACTAATAACAAGGTTGCAGAATTGAACTTAAACTATGGAAAGCTGTAAACACAAGGACAAGATAAGAATGTAGATGTGTACCCGGAGTCAAAATCTGAGTGAAAATGTTCGGGACGGGGGCGCGGGCGCCACTATCCTGATTCTGCCCCTGAAACTGCTCCAAAAACTGCTGTTTTGCAACCTAGAAAGCTGTCAAAAATGCTGAAAATTGTTGTCTGACAGAAGGACCAGGGCGCCCAGCACCCCTGTCCCAGGGACCAGGGCGCCCAACGCCCCTGTCCTGGTCTTTTTCTCTACAATTTGGTGTGAAGTTCTATCTCGGTCTGCTTCTTTCGGATCTGCAACTTGCGGCATCGTCCGAATTCCGAAACCTACACTTATATTTGAAAAGGTGTGGTGGGCGGCTATTTAGGGTTTTGCCTTAGTCAAACCCCCGCTTTGGTGATTTCCACCTCCACGAATAGCCAAGTTGTATTGTAAAAGTAGTGTGTGTGCAGATCTTGTGTGTGTGCAAGATCCTAAAATGCAAGTAAGCAAACTAGAGCAACCTAGAAAGTAAACCCTAATTGCTTGTAAATGATAATGTAAATGCTCCAAATCAAGATGTAAAGAGATCTAAAGCATGAATACAAGTGATATAATGAGGCTTATGCAAAGACATGAAAACAACATGAAATCATACCCAACCCCAAGGGAGGGGTACAAGCCAATCTTCAGTCGGTAATCCCCTATTGCTCTTCAATGTCTTCAAAGCCCTAAATGGATGAATGAAATTGATGAATGCTTGATGGATGGATGTTGAATGTTGTTGAAGTCTTCAAATATCTTCTCTTTCGCTGCATAGAAGGTCCTTGAAACCAAAAATCTCCGATCCTTTCAAATGAAGAAAGAGAGCTCTTATATATGAAACCCTAGGTCTTAATTTCAACTTTAGGCCGACTTAGAGATTGAATCTCCTGCCAATTTCTTGGGGTTAAGCTTTATTTTATGATTGGATCACGCTTCTAAAATTTCGGGAAAAATGTCCGGGACCATGTGCACTCCGGGCGCCAAGGTCCCGGCAACTTTTCACCAAATTTTCAGGGCCATCGGATATGATGATTTTAGAGAGAATCCCAAAGTTACAACTGATTTTGAGATGTTTTGACCCCTGAAATCAAGCCCCCAAGTTCAAAATAGGACCTAATTAGGGTTTTTGATTAAATGATGTATTGGAAGAATAGAATGAAAGGGGCACACTTTAATGAAAGGGCCCAACTTTATAATGTGGAAGATGATGAAATAGGACCTTAGACCTAATTAATTTAATTAATTAAGTGCTAAAGGGGAAATGCAATGCAAAATGCAAAATGCGCCAAGGCGGGTGCTAAACTAGGTGTGAAATTGTACCACCCTAGCAAGTGCGTACAATTTATGATGCTACAATACCGGTAAGAAAATAGAAAACTGCACAAAGAACTAAATAAGAACAAAATTGAAAGGAAATATTTTTGGTTGATGCAAGATTGCTCATCGATCGAGGATGCTCCTGCATCAAAACCCAAATGGGGAAAACCACGATGGGATTTGAACCCACAATATTATTCTACTATGGCAGTAGCAAAACAATATTACAAAATGGGGAATGCACTTGCATTATGGCACACTACCTAGAGCTTATAGCTCATTTACAATAGGGGATACAAGCTCGAAAGGCTCATTGCCTTACTGGTTGATTACAATGATGAATTACATAAAATGAACTCCAAAATATCATCTACAATGCCTAGATGAGTTTTGGTTAAGTACCAAATACACTAACTATATCACCTCTGTTGTTTTGCTTTATTCTGCCCTATTCTTTGCCTCAGCCAGCTACCAGATCAAGAATGCGCACATGAAACTGAGCTACAAAGGATTATTGATCACCACTCACTCACATATATTCATACCATGCATCAAAAATATCATCTACACCGATCTTATATATTCGCAATCACAAAATAGATCATTCACCAGGTCAGCCTGCTCATGTAATGTGTAGTCTTATATCTGCTTGACCAGATCACCAAAGATAAATGTGGATCACCAAATTGATGATAAAATGTTGTCTCTATGTCAGCCCAATCATCTTATACATGATTCATGACACCGCAATCACCAGAAATCTTTCAAACCAAACTGCTTTATTCAACCTGAAATATCGGTTAACTAGTTACTAGTTGATGTATGCTTCTAGATATCAAGATCTATGATTACCGGATGGGAATCTCATGAGCAGCTGCCATCAATGACAACCCTAAACCATTAATCAAGCATCAGAAGCCACTAGATGAGTGTGTTGTTCTCAAAATATAATTCCCTTTAAAATCCTTATAGTGATATGATAAACTCTGTATGTAGAAGAGATATTAAAGAGAAGGAAACTTTCAAGACAACATATGACAAGGTTTGATTAACCTTCTACACTTCAAACTTATCCAAAGTTCAGGCGGGTATACCTTTGTGAACTGAATTCACACTTTTAAAAGATAAATCCACAGCAAACCAATCTGAAAACTAGTGGATCTTATCACCTTAAAATCAACTTAAACAAAGAAATGAAACTTGTATTCATGTTCAATATTGACCTACAAGATATGTAATAGACAACCTTTATCTACACCAGTGCCTTATCGAAGGTCACAGAGTCATCTAAGTTTCAAACAATACTTCCACAATCAAATATCTCTACATATCCCATCAGTTTGGCTTTTGCAAATCCCTATACATGCCTGACACGCATAAGAATTTATTCATACCAAACTAAACTATGTTCATCAAAATTCAAAGTATCCCACAAATAATTTACTAGTAGAAATGATTCCTGCGTATTTAATTCCCCTCCTGAAGAGAAAAGCTAAGAAGCATATCTACTGAAAGTTGCCTTACAACCCATATTCAAAAGAAATAATCCTAGATTACTCAGAATGAAATAGTAAACATTTGCAAACATACTTGAAGACAACACAAAGTTTAAACTCAAAACCAATGGTCTGTGTATTGATATTTCTTCTGAAAGTATTACAAAAACATTTGAATATTCTCCATCAAAACTCAAAAAAGGCTCAGATAAATTTCTGCAGGGTTTTCTTACAATTCCTTGCGATCCTCATTTTACTAGTCCTAGTATCCATTTATAACAATATGGATGCACACATAGCTTCGAACTTTCCTAGGAGAGTTTGTTACAATCATTACTTCTTAAGAAGAAGTTACAAAACCTTTTCAAATGCGGTTACAAGTCTCTTTCAACATCCATGGCTTCTTCCACTTGTTGTTCTATTGCGACATTTTCTAACTGCTCCACATCAAGCACTGCATATTTTCTTGTCCATTCCTAATACACCTCATCAGCAAGCCATGAGAAGTTAATCACTTTTGCTTTTGTCTTGGCTAATATTTTCCAAGAATTCCTCATTTTATTGACCTCTAAATTCAGAAAACCATAATGAGATTTGATTTTCTCAATCTCCTCAATTGTTTTGACAAATATGGAGGCATCCTCTGAATTGACAATTCCTTTTATTCTAAGTGACAATTTGGCTTCTAATTCCTTAAGCCATATTTGTTTGTCCTTTAATTGGGTTGGGCTAACAAAACCTCCTGGGAGTAATTCAAAAACTTGATCAGTGTACTCTTTCTTGTACAAGTTGATCTTTCTATCTACATTATCCACTCCTTCTGCCAACTTTACTAGATCCTTTGTCATATCATTGGTAGATTTAATAATGGAGTCAGCCCCTACCTCATCATAGGATACACAAATAAGTTCTATATCCTGCTCTTTGGGTCTCCATTTATCAAAAATAGGCATTAAAATAGCCTTGTCCCCATTTAACTCATTCCACATTTCCAAAATCTTACTCATGTTGTTATACATTAGTGAAGACCCTATAGTGTCAACAAAACTTAAAATTGTAGCCCTTACTCTCTCTTCATACTTCTTTGCATATAGGGCCTGAGCTTATTTTAAATTCTCCAACTCATGGGGAGTGATCTCAATCAACTGAGAACTAGAAGGTGTTGGAGATGGTGGGAATTCAATAATGGGGCTGGTAGGTGGAGGTCTTGCAGGAGAAGAGGAGATCATCAATGTTGAGGACTCACCTTGATGGTATTGTCCTGCCAACTGGCTTTGTAGCTTGGCAATGATGCTATCTTTACCCCTTACCTCTTCCTTGGCACTATTGTAAGCTTTTAAAATTGTCTCCAACTTAACTTGGAGATCTGCCTTTTCCTTAGCCTCTCTTTCTGCTACTGCAACACTAAACTTTGCAGTCTCTAGCACAGTGCTAGCAGCTACCACTAGCCCAGTGCTTTGCACTCTTTTCACTATCATTCCTCCAAGGTAACTTGACCCTGGGGTGTCCTTATTCCTTTTATTTTCATCTCTTTCAAGAGACCACATGACTAGTGCAGCATTATCCTTGTTGAAAGTGACTCCCTCCATAGGTTTGGTCTCCTTTCTTATTGCCTCTAAAACCAAGGCATCTGCTATGTCTCATTCAAGGAGAATGAGTACCCCAACCTATGCTACCATGTCTCTTCCTTGCTCTGGAGTGATGGTCTTAAACTCATCAACCATTTCTTTCTTTATCTCTTCCTCCACCACAACTAGATCCTTGTGGGGCTGCTCACCTTTCCTCTTTTCACACCTAGCATTAAATTTATCAATATTTTGCTTCCACACAAATTGCATGAAAGCTCCTGATGTGACAAAGTTATTATCAGCCAAGAAATCCTCACTGGCTTGCTTGATCTTAGGATCCCACTCCTGGCCTTTGAACTCATTAGTAGTAATGTCCATCTCAGCAGTAAGGGGCTCTTCTGGCATTCCCTCTTCCACTTCATCATACATGCATGCTATCTCTCCAAGACTACCTAATTGTAATAGTTTTTTAGTTGTTGCCTATTCATCTCCTATATGAATAGGGGATTGAGATGGGGAATACAAGGGTTCATCAGATTGTACTTCCTTTCCCACTCTTTGTTTCTTTGGGCTATCCTGAATGTCAATGACATCCTATATCTTCCTCTTCCCTTTTGAGGTAGAAGGCTCCCCTATTGTTGGCATCAACACACTATAGTTGGAATTCTTATGTAACATGTAATCACTAGAAGGGATTGCTCTAGTAGATGTAGACCTATTTAGAACTAGTCTTTCTTTCTCAGGGTTGTTCTTAATTACAACCTCCCTCTTTTCTTTCAATGTCTACATCACATCCTCAAAACAAAGAATTAAGAATTTTATCTTCTCTTCAAAGGGGTGAAAGCTAGACAGAGGGTCACAGCTAGTTTCAAATTGGTGCACAAAGTCTAAAGCCTTCTTGTAGGCCACCCACTTTTCTTTCCTCATCTCTTGCTCATCTAAATCAAACTCATACCTAATGAGGTCTTCAGGAAACTGGAATTGGTGGGGTCTACCTCTGCATATTGCCCTCTTTCTGAACATGTTGTTGAAGAAATATTCAGGGTCAGCACACCGGGATACTGCAGGTTGATAAATGGTATGATTGAAGGAAATCTTCAAAATACTTCCAACCTCCTTTAATTATTACAAATCGATGTGCTATGGTAACTGTAGGGAAAATGGTCCCTTTAACTCTGCTTGTTAGCTCTGCCTCTTGCACACTACCAATCTGCTTGAGGATTTCTGCAATTCCCACTTTAAGAGGGACCTGATAGGGAAACAAAAATGGAGTGCCTTTGAAACCATATACTCTAAAAACTGTGGAGATAGGGTATAAGTAGATATCACCCCAATTGTGGACAATTTTAATATTCTCAGCAAACTCTTTTGGCCTAATGAATTCCAAAAGAATCTTAGGGACTCTTGGATTCTCTCAACAGATAAGAGTCCAAATCTTAGATGCAAAACACTTATCAAAATTTAAGTAGCTAGCATCTTCTCTATCCCATGATAGCACTATACTCCATAACTGCACTAGCATCTTCTCTCCATCTTTCTCTTTCACAATATCCATTCCACTTGCAAAATAGTCACCACCCTTGAATAAAAATAAATGCATGAGGAGGGAATACCATCCAAAAGGCCTATCCACTTTCCCATTCTTTATTCCTATCAAGCCTTCATGGATGGCATCAGTGATATAGGAAGCATAATCAAAGGTCACTGCCAAAGAAGGATTCAAAATTTGAGTAATCATTAACATGTAATGAGTTGGCATATTTGCCTTAGCATCTTCTCCTAGAATTTGGCAGAGTGACCAATATAATCCTTTGGCCCTAAGGGTGAATAGATTTAGAGAGAAAGGCTCCTCGGTGTTAGGTCCTACAACTATTAATCTATCTATCTTCACAAAGAATTCTTTAAGAGGCCCATTTCTAAGGTGGTTCCTCTGCACACTGTAAACCTGAGCTAGTGATTTAAAATTAATAGGCTCCAAAAAATTGGTAAATTCACTAAGCCCAAAAGCATTTCTGAACTCCTCATTATTTATTTCAATGAGGGTTTTCCTACTTATATCCTTAACACACCTTGTGATTGGGTCATAGTTGTGTACAATCTGAGTTAGGAGATCCACATCCATGAATACTCTAGGGATCACCAATTTGCCTACGTCCAACTCCCAGATACTGTTGATTGGGGCTGGGGAGTTTCTCATACCAAATCCAACCTTAAATAATCCCAACCCAGACAACCCAATTTGAGGGTCTCTTAGCCAGTTGCCCTTGTCATACAATCCTTCTCCTATTTTTAGGCAAGGAGCTCTTGGCACTAATTCCTTTACCTTTGCTGCCACATTAGTTGACATTGTCAACTGTTCAAGGAAATCATCACAGATAGCCCTCTCCTGGTAATTAACCTTTCCTGAGAATTCTCTTTTAGGTGCCATCTTAAAAAACTATGCATGCAATTTAATTACTAGCCCCAACCATTTTGTAACAAATCAAAACCCTAATTAAAACACACTGTTAAGTAATTGCCAAGCAAGAGTACAAGAGAACTTGTTTTTGGCTAGAAGAAATCTGCTCTGCAACTGCTTCTCTGTAACAATTTTTCAAAGTGATGCCTTCATTCAATTGATGTGAGATCATATACGGTAGTCAGGCTTTGAACTGTGACATTGATACCGCATGCTTCGGCTGTCCTTTCAGAATTGAATTCATAGAAGAATTCAAAAAATTTGCTCCAACAGGTCATAACATGCCTGTATATTTTCTTTTTGCTCTTTTGCCATTTCACAGAGCATAACATCCTAGCAATTTTTCCTAACAAAATTGTGCCAGCCGTCCGATCAGATGAGACTTGATCGGTCTTTACACTATATTAACCTCTTTGCCTTTGCATTTGGGCCCTACCTCCTTTTCGCCATTTCGCAAGCTTTATCCCCCAAGCATTTTCCTTTCGCGAAGCTATGCCAAGTGTTAGATGGAACTCTAACCACCCACCCTTTAACTCCTACCAGGACCATCAACTTTTGCACTAACCGCACCTTATCTTGACGACTAATGGTTTTTTTCTATTTTGTAGGGGTTAATCCACTTCCATCTTCAGGCCATGAAACAACGAGAAGCATCAGATCAATCTTGAGATGAACATCTTTTAAGTGAGACCTTTATCCAGACATTGCTTACCCCACTTATTCACCGGTTAACAAATGCCACGTGGCACTCGGCCATTAGCCCTGGAATACTCTTCGGGTTTAGTTCAGAGTCAACCACGTGTCTTACTTCCTGCATAACTACCGGTTACACCTTGGCAGGCCCTTAATCACCTTTTGAAACTACATGTCAATCGACACATCACCATCAAGCTTTACAAGAAGTAGCAGTTGTCATTCCATGTCATGATGGAAAGAACCTCTTTTTCTCTTTCACCATTTCATGGGCCTTAATCGTTGGTTGATTTGCAGCCATGAAGCAACGAGAACCCTTAGATCAAAACAGAGTTGATCATCTTTTACCTTTATGCCTTGTCTATTCTTCGAGCCCTCTAGCTCTTTCGCCATTTCATAGACCTTAAAACACTAGCATCTTACCTTCACAAATTCATGTGAACCATTAGATCATATCAAAATTTCTTGATGCTTAACAACCTACTTGAAAACTGGCAAACACGGGTCTTCTGACTCAGCTTTACCCACCTAGAACTTGGTCATTTCTGAACTGACGTGTCACCTTCTTATTCGCTGAAAGAAATCAGCGGGATCCACTTCATCCTTGCCACTTGTATCTGCCAGGTCACTTCTTATCCCGCAGTATGACTCATCTTCTTGGACCCACCCGTTAGTCCTTAAATCCAATTTGCTGACCACTTTGATTTTCGGCCACATGTCATTGTCTTACTTGCCATCTCAACTAGCTGGACTGCTTTCTTGGAACACCATGTCATTTCGTTGTTTCGCGAAAGCTATCTTTCGAGCATCTTTCTCCTACGAAACTGCGCTAGCCGTCAGATCTCGAGGACCTACACATCTATTATGCCTCTTATGAACCTCTTTTGCCCGGGCCCAAAAAACCTTTCGTGATTTCTTTTAAACTTGATCGCCTTTTAGCCATGGAAAAGTCTTCACCGCTGGGTCCCGTCAAACCTTTTTGCCATTTCATGAAAGGTAATTTACTCACTCATTTCGGCTACGAATCAACGCCAGTCGTTAGATTTAAAGCGAGATGGAGTCTCGTTAAACTAGATCCAATGCACACAGTTGAACATACTTTTTCCTTTCGCTATTTCACAGAGCATAACACACCCGCAACTTCGCCTAATGAAATAGCAAAAGTTGTAGATTCATCTAAAAGTTGTACGACACTTACTGGACCCGACAACATTAGAAGGAAAAGGCATAAGGCATAGATTTTTACAATTATTTAACGATCGCCTAGGCAAATAACAAGGGGGGACATTTCGCACGACCCCAATACCCATTACTTAAGTGAATAAAGTAACGTAGGAATAGAAGCTAGAGGGTTTTGATCAGACATTTGAGCGATTAAAAAACTAAAAACCCTTAACCCTTAAAGACCTAAAACAGATTTGAAGCAATTAATAGCATACCTGACTCAGAATTTCAAAAACTTAGCCAATCATGGGAAAAGAAAACCCATTTCTTAAACAGTGATAACAGAGTGTCAATTGCCAATAGTTATATGATGATAAATTAGATAAATAGGTTAATGGAGTTATATGTCTTGCATTAGTTTAAATAGTATAAAAAAATTATCTCTATGTGCATGTTAGATGGTTATATTTCTCTAGGGTATTTTGGCAGACATTATATAATCTCACTATTTTTTTAAGATAGGTTTGAAATTTTAATTATAAACAAAGGATTTATTGCATAAACTGCTATTAAAAATTGTTAGAATATAAACTAACATTGTTGTGTTAAATTGAATTGAACTGCAGACGTATTCATAAATGGGTTCACTTGTAAGCCAATAGAGGATGTTAAGGCTGATGATTTCTTCTTTTGTGGACTGGCTATAGTAGGGAACACAGGAAACATGTTTGGTTCCAACAAGACTACAATAGATGTATTGACATTTGCAAGTTTGAACATGTTGCACTAGGAATATCAATGGTATAGATTGACTATTCCCCACATGAGGGACTCAACACTCCTCACATGAACCCTAGAGACACTCAGATTTTGGTTGTTATAGAGGGAACTCTCAATGTGGGTTTTGTCACCACTGACATGAAACCTCATTCATTCAACAAAATCCTATACAAGGGAGATGTATTCATCTTCCCCAAATCCTTGGTGCATTTCTAGCAGAACGTAGGTTATGAAAATGTAGTGGCAATTGCTACTTTGAGCAGCCATCTTCCTGGCACTCAATAAATTGTCGAAGCCTTGTTTCAAAGCCTCTATGCCTATTGATGATGCTATTCTTTCTAAAGCTTTCCAAATCAACCAGAAGCTGGTTGATGAGTTATAGGATAAGTTTTGGGAAAATGTTTAGTAAGCGTGGAATATAATGAACTTAATTGCTTGACTCTTACCAAAAACCATCAGTTTCCTCACTATAATTATGTTTTAGCGTAAGTATGAATCAAGACTCACATAAAAATGTCTCAACACAAGAATACAGAATTCCTCTTGCTTATCTTGGGTTTCAACCAGCTTTTTTCATTTTACAAATTATTTTCTTAATTGTATATCTAAAGTATATCCTAAATATCAAACTTGGAAGTATCCCCATTGTTGAATAGTCAACACTTGGAATTATATTTGAAATTGAATAGTTCTAACTGATCCAACCAAATAAAGCATATAAATAAAATAACTTTTTAAAGAAAGAAAATGGCATATATAAATGTTGAGAAAAATCTCATGTCATAAATAATCTAAATTCAATAAAATTCTAGGAACCTTAGAATGGTATTAATCTCTTGAAGTATGTTGAATCTCATTCTTAGAGATGGATTGTGGCATTGAGCCTAATCCATCTATTAGTCCAATGAGTGTCCATTAAATAGAATAAAGATTCAAAGATGGCTATGTTTTGGGTGTTATTTGAAATTAGGGTTTAAATTAAGATAATAAAAACACTAACAAGTCAAATTAGCTAACACATTGAAAGAGGGATGAATTCAATAGATCTAGCCCCAATCCAAATATAGAAAGGGATAAATTCTAATTAGATTCACTAGTTATTTTTAGTTACCCTCTTTCTTAGTTGAAATTGGAAGGTAATCATGAAATTAGGGTAAAACAATAAATAATTGAAGCATATTGTCAAAAACGGATTGCTACAGATATCCCACAGAGCCACAAACTAAGATTTGGACAAAAGAAGATGTTTAGAACATGTTCTCAAAAGTTCGGCCTAATTTTTTGGGACCAGCTAGTATAGATTCACCCTAGTCCTCTAAATTTTGCTCCATCAAAAGTTGAACCTTTTTGTCATTGTCGACTCTATCAGAATTCCTAGTACAACTCCCAAGCCTATTTTTGGTGCAATCACCGATTAGGAGGAACCTCAAAGAGATCAATTCAGACTAGGAAGCAAGGGTAAACACAATGGAAACAAGAGGCTATGATGGAGGCAATGCAGAACTAGATGAATTAGATCATGAAAACTGATTACAGATAACCAGTAACATCCGAGTTACAAGATCCGGCTCACTAGCCTGCTACAAACATGCTTAATTATAGAACAGGTCACTCCCGGACCTCCAAACCTAAGATCTATCTACTATATTCTATCTGATTTCCTTCTGACTAATTTCTAATGCTCAATTACAATGATTTATATGATCCACGGGGATTCGGTCGGCCCAAAAGGGATCAAATGTCAAAGAACAAGATCAAACGTGTAAAACCAATAGGTCGGCCTCTGCTAAAGAGATTCCTCTAGAAAATCCAAAGGATGAAGTGTGGATCAAAGGGAAGGTCAGCCACATGCCAAGGAACATCAAAATTAACACACAGGGCTCTGCAAGCTATGGAAGAGATCTGGTAGATTTACCAAAGCAAATAGGTCCAAACAATTCTGGTGCCAGAAAACTATCTCAGAATCCAAAATTGATAACTTGCTAGAAAATGATCCAAATGCTCTGTGGTTTAGGAATAAGGAATATGATCCTGTTATCAAGCAAAATCCAACTCCACAAGATCTAGTGAGCCAATGCAAGAAAATGCAGAATGAAATGTTGAAACTGCAAAATAGAAAACAAACAGAAAAGAAATATTCTTGGTTGATGCAAGATTGCCAAGAACCAAGGATTCACTTGCATCAATTTTTTGCACACATAAAAATAAGAAAACATGTTGTGGATAGGGTTTTGCCTTAGGTCAAACAATAATTTAGGAATTAACCTTGAAATTGAGATAGAAATTGAAATGGGAATTACTGCAAGATGCTTTCATTTTGAGGGAAAGGCTAGATCTAAAACGAAAAATTCTTGTAATTAAAGTATACCTTGATGAAGTTGTGTTTGATCCTCATACAAGGGTTTTAGGGTTTCATGTAGAATTTCTTCAAAGAAATTTGATCATGGATGCCATCTTGAATGCATAAAGTTGAGTTCACTTATTATCCAATGCTTGATGAATGACTGATTTCTTTCTCACTTGAATTTGCTAGAGTGTATTTCAAATGGCTTAGAGGATTAGGTTTCAAATGATAGGGGTAGAGCTCCTTTTATACTTGACTGCCCTAAAATTTGTTGACATTGCATGAAGATTGCATTAATGAAGTATAATATTGTCATTGTTGTTAATTGTAACTGGCAATAGAGTTGTATTGAAACTGGTAGTGATGCAGTAATGCAACCGGTAGTTGAGTAGTGAATGAAACCGGTATTACTATTGAAGCAGTGAGATCAACTGGTAACCCTAAGGGTGTGTGCAAGCTAATGAGTCACAAATTCGTGGAAGTCTGCGCGTAGGAAAACACGCTCCACAAAATGGGCCCCCATTTTCAAAAAATGGGGGCCTATTCTAAAAAAACGGGGGCCCATTAATGGTTCAGCCTCTTGAGCCAAAAGGTGATGGGGGGACGAAGCTAAATAAAATGGGCCCCCATTTTTAAATTCTATTTTTACTATTTTTTTGGGTAAATTTTTCATTTTCATCGTGACAGTGAATTGACAAGAGGAGATCAAAAATGGGCCCTCGTGCTGTGGTTTCCATTTCAAGCTTCCACCACTATCCTAGGTACACATTCAGTCATCTATTTTCACATTTCATAATTTTCTTGTTTTTTTGTGTATTATTTAGTTTTTTTTGTATTATTTTAATTTTTTTTTTATAGTAGCCTATAAATAAATTATTTTTATATTTGTAAATTCTTGATTTTGATCTAAAATATTTTTGAACAGTTAACCCTAAACCCTAATCAACAAATTTAGAAATCAAAACCAAACCTAGATAATTAACAAAACGAAATTGACACAAACAAAAAAATGAAAATGAAATGGAAACAAAAACAAAAACTTTCGAAAAGGAAATCAAAATAAAACTGAACATATTTACCTAAATTGTTCTTAATCCTCAATAGGAAATACAAAAGTTACCACTAAATTAGTATAACCTTAAAAGTAATTAACATTACTCTTCAAATTTTAGATATCAAAGTTTAGGCTTAGGTTTATGCCATGTCATGGCATAAAGGTCCTATTATGGTCCTATTATGTCATGTGATGGTATAAAAGGATCAATTATGGACACATTATGTCATGTCATGGCATAATAGGACACATTATGCCATGATGGCATAATAGGACACATTATGACATGATGGCATAATATGTCCTATTATGCCATGACATTGCATAATGGGTTCATAGTTGGTCCTATTATATCATGTCATGGCATAATAGGACCTATTATGCCATCATGGCATAATAGGTCCTATTATGCCATGACATTGCATAATAGTCCACCTATTATGCCATCATGGCATAACAGGTCCATAATAGGACCTATTAAGCCACAACATGACATGATTTTCTCAAAATTGCCAACTTCATCATCTAATTTATCTCCAACACTAAAACTATGCTAATTTGACATGTTTACTTAGTATGGTAGGACCAATTATGGACCTATTATGCCATGATGGCATAATATGTCCTATTATGCCATGACATTGCATAATGGATCCATAGTTGGTCCTATTATGTCATGTCATGGCATAATAGGACCTATTATGCCATGATGGCATAATAGGTCCTATTATGCCATGACATTGCATAATAGTCCACCTATTATGCCATAATAGGACCTACTAAGCCACAACATGACATGATTTTCTTGAAAATTGTCAACTTCATCATCTAATTCATCTCCAACACTGAAACTATGCTAATTCGACATGTTTACTTAGTATGATAGGACCAATTATGGACCTATTATGCCATGATGGCATAATAGGTCCTATTATGCCATGACATTGTATAATAGGTCCATAGTTGGTCCTATTATTAGATTTTTAAAAACTTATAAATATCCTATGTATCATTTAACATATCCACACCTAAAGGATTTGGTTTTGCATAAAAATTAAAAAAGAGAGAAAAGTAAACATAATTTTTTTATTCATGGGTGAAAACCATTCTTATGACACCTTGGACAAGTACCTTGGCATCATGTATAATTTTTTTTAAAAGTACCCTACACTTGGAGTATACCATAATCCATTCAAATTCTCTTTATTCTCAACCATCCTTGTCATCATCCATATCATGTATCTCACATTCCTAGTTTTTTACCTTGATTCAAGTCTTTTAATCATTTTGAGACATGTTTTAGGAAAATTATAATATATAAAATCCTATTTACAAAGAACTGTTACAAAAAAATTGAGAAAATGAGTAACATATATCCACATCTCTACCAAAGTAGGGAGTATGAGTTGAACATGTGATGCCTACCTAGGTAGATATCTACCCAAGTAATCTTATCCTATCCTCTAGGTGCAAATATGCAATACAATAGTTAGGTAAATGGAAGAAAATAACGATGCACCAACAAAGTGAATGTACACATTGAGGTGACACATAACATAAAAGAGAAACCAATAGATATCACATGATTTAATATTTTATGTTTACTTCATATTCTATTACTTCATGTGTTTTATCTCCTATTTTTACATTAAATCTAATCTTTATTAGTAACTACTAATTTCCCATAATGATTGATGTCTTATACTTTAATCTTTGTTCTATCTTATGATCTTCAAGACTATTTGCTTCGCATGTATGTTCATATAGTGTTTTTTTAATCTTATTAAAGCATTATCTTATGTTTGTATATTGGTTAATCTATCTTCTTAAAGTATTAGCTTATGTTCATACATTGGCCTATTATTGTAGAGAATATAATAGATTATCACTATTTGATCACGCATTTTTGCATCTTAATATCATATGATTGTGCCTCACATGATGATCTTATGATCATATCTTGGTTTATAGAGTGTAATGATCTCACATTTCAATATCTTATTTTAAGCACTTATCATCAATCCTTATATATTCTTACACTAGAAGGAGGATCATCTTATTTCTCACTTCTTTATTGATCTTATGTATGAAATATTTTATATTGATTTTAATAGTTGATGCACTTTTACAAGAAATGAATTTATTAAATTGACTATATAATAGATTTATGATGTTTCATTGAAAGTTTTTATTAAGTTTTGTGCACAAATTTTATATTTAAAGATTCAATATATGTACATGTATATTTTTTTAAGTTCAATATTATATTATATATTTCATGTGTATCTCATTCAACAACATAGAAATGTTACTATTTATAAATGTTTTTTTTTAATTTAGTAAAATAGATTCTTCTTTGACATAGAGTTGTATATAATTCATGTATATCTTTATATATGCAAGAGCTCTTTGTTATCATGGATGTCTTTGACATAGATGAACTATTAGGTGAAAATCCCCCACCACAACCCCCTCCTCCTCCTCCTCCACCTCCACTACCACCACCACCACCTCCACCTCCACCCCCTAGATTGGATGAAATTCGTTTAAGAAAATGAAGTAATGAAAACCTACAAGTGATTGAACAAAACATTGCTGCTATCCAAAATGAGCAAATCACGCCACCCCATCTTGTAGAGTTTGCAAAATCAATGCAAACTGTTGTCAAGTCAGTTAGATCTGTTGATTCTCAATTAGATCAATTTCATAGATGACGACAAGAGTTGCGTGATTTTTATGCCGATGGTTTAACTTATAGGAAAATCACTGATTTGAAAATAACCAAAGCTCATTTATGTCCATATTTTACTAACCCAAAAACAAGAGAACCAATGCAACCTAACCAGAAAAGAATTTCAATTAGGTGGTGTGTGCATCCAAAAATGGCTAGATACTTTTGGGATAGATGGTGGATGGTTTTTGATTATCCACCACATCGTAATTATGAGGTCCCTTTTTATTTTTTGAAGAAATTATACTGTGAGTTTGTAATGAACCAAAAACCAAATTATTTTGACATTAAGTCATTCTAGGGTGTTGGTCATGGAATGCCACAGCATAGATTAGGGGCACGGAGTAATAATCCCCTACTGGATCCACCCATAGTTCCACTTGTTGCTCCATCGATTCCTGTAGATGTCCAAAATACATCATTCATTTTGACATTAGATGCTTTGACTTCCCTCACAGGTAACCTGAGTGAGCAAGCTGCTCACATAGCATCTGCTCCTTGATGGATGCCACATATGTGTTCAAGTTGTCATGAGACATGTGTAGGTCCTACTGTTGCTGCAGGATCTACTTCAGTTCCAACTGAGCATGATGCAGCAGATGATAGTATGATGACATCTTATATGGATTTTCTTTGCTTGGATGTTCATCTTGACAAGGTATAGATATATATACATGTACATGTCAATCTTTTTATACTTCATTAAATATAGGTATAAACTAAGTGCATCTCTTTTTTTTATACAATCTAATACTTCATTAAATAAATTTTGTTTATGTAGATAAGGACTACACCTAATATTAGAGTCAATATTGCATCTACTGGAACACAACTCGGCACACCTTATGGGGTATAGTATAAATTTCTATCTAGACATTGTACTATCTTTTTAAGTTAATATGTTATCATCGTATACTATATAAATTTTCATGTTGATTCATTGAATGCTTCTTTCTCTAGGATTCAAGTCATGAGGGACCCTCTACATCACATCGAGAAGAGGTTCTGACTACTGTGACACCATCTATGGTATGTATCTTATAATTCTTAAATTAAATATGAACTCTTACAACATTGTAAATTAACTTGAAATTATTTAGTACACATATATATGTTCACTAGAAATATGATTTCATTAAATGCATGTATGCAGGTGGACACTACCATTAGGATAGGTTATCCTCATAATTTTGATCAGAGCCAATTTGAACATACATCAACATCCTTTGAGGTATTAATATGTAATACTTAATTTGATCTTATTTTGACTCTTAATTTAAGATTTAATTGGACACTTTGAATTTGACCTTGTACAGGAGTTAGCTAGCACTACATTTGGTGTTGATACTGCACAAGATACTGCTAGAGGAGATACTACTAGAGGATCTGATGAGCATATGGTAAGTTTGTAACTTAATTTATGAATTCTACTATATTTGATAAATGATTCTTTTAATAGTTAATTTTAATTAATATTTTAATATTATTTTTTTATTGTACAGCATGAGACGAGTGGATCTAGACCACGTCTCGGGGACAAGAGAGATACTGCTAAAGGATCTGATGAGCATATGGTAAGTTTGTAACTTAATTTACGAATTCTACTATATTTGATAAATGATTCTTTTAATAGTTAATTTCAAGTAATATTTTAATATTATTTTTTTCTTGTAGAGCATGAGACAGGTGGATCTGGACCACGTCCCGAGGACAAGAGACCACGAGATGTTATTGATGATAGCACTTAGATTTTACTATTTATTTGGCTTTGATATGTACCTTTTTTATGGACTTTACACATTTGTTTACACGTGCACATTCTTTATATATATGGATAGTTGCATAATAGGATTAGATCATATATATTTTGTGCATACTTTATATATTTTGTGCACATTAGATATTATGTGGAGTGAACATCATGTTACCATCTAGATATATATATGGATTATGTGGACTTGAAATTTTACTGTTTATTTGGCTCTGATATGTACTATTTTATGGACTTTACATATTTGTTTACACATGCACACATACTTTATATATATGGATAGTTGCATAATAGGATTAGATCATATATATTATGTGCATACTTTATGTGTATTGTGCCCATTAGATATTATGTGGACTTGAAATTATATGCACATTAGATCATATATATTGACATGAAATTATGTGGACTTGAAATTTTGTGCATACTTTATATATTATGTGGACTTGAAATTGTATTTATGGAAGTTGTGCTTAGACAACTTTATAGGCATTATGTGGACTTGTAATTTTATTTTTGGAATTTCATTTAAATAGTTCTTGTGATTAGATAAACTAAAGGTGCATACATCATGAACTAAGTATCGAAACATATCTTATAATTATAACATATTCTAAATTAAAAAGTATCAAAACAAATATAATGAATAGAACTTGATTAAAACATAATCATCTCCTTCATAAATTTGACCAATAGTCTCTCACTTATGTATATTGTACACAAAATGTAATCAAGAATACATATCTAAAATAAAATAAATAGACTATCTAAATTATAATAATAAGTATTTATATCTCTCAAGATACAACATAAAGTATGCACAAACAATAGTAGTCATTGAGGCCAAGTCTACTCTGAGAGACCTGGAAAAAATAAATACATATGATTAATTTTTATAATCAGGATGCATTGAATTTAAAATACAAAGGGATTTTCCTTAAGGGTACCAAAATTTAACTTACTTGTAATTATTCAAAATGAAACATAAAGTATGCACAAATAACTTTGTTTTCATTGATGCCTTCTACTTGTGGTAGACCTGAAACAAAATTTTACTAGATTAGATTTTATAATTATGATTTATGATATAAAATGCTATATATAATATGCATCATGACTTTTAAAAGGGAGGTGGATTAAGGGTTTAAATTATAACTTACTTGATATTCATTCTGTTATACCATCTGCATCCTCTCTCTTTTGCAAAGCATCTATAATTGTCTCATGCTCTTCCATAGAGAGAGTCCATAATTGTTTATTCGCAGGCCTGCCACGATATCTATCCAATTTTATATTAGTTGCCACTACCAAATGCGAGTAATGTATAATCTTCTTCTCTAATTCATAATCTTCAAATGCGGGCAATCCATTCTTTCTTGTTAGATATTTGCGTAGCCAAGTGCCAACAACAACCACAGATCCTATTGGATAGTCATAACCATCATCATCTACTCGAGGAGTGGTTAGCTTATGTTTTTTCTCTACACATCGAGCCAACCAATACTATGTCCCCTCTTCATTGTCCTCTGGTGCAACAACAGCATAGACATGTCCTATGTACAAAACAATTTTATTTTAATATTTAATGAGAAATAAAAACAAAAATATACACTGTAAGATTTTATAAATATGTACTATTTAATAAATCAAAAAAAAATTCAAAAATAATTTTACCTTGTTGTATAAGATCTGAAATGCGATCATAGTCATTTGATGCAAACATTTGATCCATATCTTCATCAGTTCTTTCATGTGGATCATTTGCATCTATGGGTGTCAATGATCTTTGTTGCCATTCTTCAACCCATTCTTTATTCTCACAAAATTCCCAATCTCCGGAAACACAAAATTGACAAAAGCAAGCAAGTTGCCTTGTGAATATAGTCCATGTGTTTGAATTAGAACTCGTAAACGAATGCAATTTAGCTAATCCAATGATGGTATTACAATCATGCCAAATAGGAATACTATCTTCCTCTATCAACCAAAAGAAACGTCAAATTGCAGAGTTTTCAGTTGATCCTTTTGACAACTTTGAATTGCACCAATCTACAACTGCACGAGCATCTCTAAATTTCACTGCATCCTCGAATTTCAATTGTTCTCTAGCAAGAGCTCTTTTTATATAGGCACCGGCTCCATCATGTTCCCCCTTACCATGTCCTGCTTCAAAAAAACTCCATAAATGTTGGACATTGGTTATCTTGTGAACTTTGCATAGCCAATAAAACATTCTTGCATATTTGAATTGTCCAGTGCAGTTATCTGACCATATCATATGTTGTTTCATGTCAATTTCTCTTTCCTTAAGATTATCATAAAATACCTCGAAGCAATGTTGAACAAACTCTAAAGAGTGTAATCGATTATCACTAACATAGAAATGATACTCCCTCAAAAAATTTCTATTATCTTTTGTACTGTCATGGTCATGTTTATATATAATGTGCACAAATATGGCCACTTGCACTGAGTTGTAGTATTGTGATTGAGTTTCCTCTTGTGGTTTTAGAGTATAATTTTCTGCAAAATCCACAACTGATACTATTGTTCCAACTGGAAATGTGTTCTTGCATATGCGAAACTGTCCATCAAGCCATCGGGCTTGTTGGGAATGTTTCACATATTTTGGAACAATATGAGTTTTAAATTCACTAATAAATGCATTCACACTATTTTGTTCTATACTCAATTCTAATTGTTTCCCCATCTTTCCATCCTTTAGAGGGTATTCTATATTTTTAAATCTCCTAACATCAACCATTTTTTGTCCAAACTCAGATGAAACATGTTCATGCAAACATTCACCTATTGAAGAATAGTTCCCACATAAATTGCAAAGGCCATAAATGCATGAACTGGAAAGAAATAATTGTTCATTAGGTGGTTTACAAAATAAACTTCCAATAAAATCTTTTATAGTTTCAGGTGGAACATAAATACCACAATCTTGCACAAGATCATTACCATGCAACATACAATGTATATATCGAAAAACATCATAATAGTAATGAAACTGAACATGAGTTTTACAACAACAAGATATTCTTTGTTTATTGATTTTAACATACTAGGGTTTGCATTTTTCAAATGATCTTTGACTAATTCGTAAATTCATTAACACAGATTCATCACTAATTTTTTTAAAGAATTCAGTTTGAGTCATGTCAAGAAGATGTTTTGGATGAGGATCATGAAATTTTGATCCCACCCTTAACTTTAAAACATCTCTAGCATTTGATGAAACTCTAGTGTTAACATGCCAAAATTTTGCAATTAATTGTTTAGTTTCATCATTTAATTTCATGTCCGACCTTTTAAGTCTACCACTAAAACTCCAACAATGGTTTAGTGGATCAATTTCAATTGTGTCTCTTCTTTTGGCCGCTCTTGACAAGGTTCTACGATGTAAGTTCAAATAGCCACTTATATCACTTAACATTCTTTTACTAACAATCATTTTGTCAACTATAGCAATCATTATAACTCTACGTGTTGCATTCTTATCTTTAGATCGACTTGTTTTTCCTATAGAATCGATGGCACTGGCAACAGTAGATACAACTTGCTTATATGATTCATCTTGCATAAATACCTATTTTTTTCATGACTTTACGCATTTTTAACATTTTTATTAATTGTAGCATTAATTGACATTGGAATCCTAACTTTTTATTATAGAAAAATTGTTTATATAATCTGTTTGCATGTGTTCTGATTTGTCTCCAAGAAACTAACCCATTAAGATTATCTAGCACATTACTATCAATAGTAAACAAATTACATTCATTTTCTTTCAGAGAGGGTGGTGTAATATTTTCAATTTTTATTTCTTTTCGTATTGGTGTATGAAATTTATATCCAGCTTCATTTAAATCAGCAATTTGATTGGCATCATAGTCATCGGGATTTAAAAACATACCAGGATTCACATCCACATCAACATTTGCAGCAACAGTCATACCCGTGTGTGGTTCTACATTTCTTGCATCCATCATGATGTCTTCAATGGTCTCATCTACAATGGGCACTGAACTAGATGCTTCAGAAGTGTTATTCAATTGTCATTGTTGTGATCTTTGATCTCTTTGGTGTTTTGCCTCCTTCTCTCTTTGTGCTTGAATTTCGTCCACTGTCATTGTCCTCTTTTTTTTCTTTTGACGTTGCTTAGAACCTATTTTTACAAACTCATCTTCAAAAATAATATCTTTTTACTGAGTTCTTCAAAAAATCATGTAAAAAATATTAAAAAGTACTACCAAATGATGTAAATAATCTTTGTCAGTATGGATTTCAATGATAGTCTGGTAAATCGATGCAATCTATCTTTTTTTTAACTCCGTTTTTAAAACGGGGGCAAGTTATTAAATCCAATGGGCAAAAAAATGGAACAAGCCCCCGTTTTTGAAATGGATCCACAACCTGCCACCTGCCTCAAGATTAGGCCTGAGATGGCCACACCTGAGACATGAACCTACAAATTCAAAGCTCCATGAATGAAAGCACAAATATGAACTTCTGAAATAGTTTACGTGCCTCTAATCAGAGAATTTTTATACAAAATTGAAACCCATTTCATATTATACTGTCTAGATTCTAAATATGTAAATTAATTTAAAAATTGATTATTTTAACTATTTTTCATTTAATTTATACTAAATCAGGTCCATAAATTTGAAATATTAACTAATTTTCTTAATTTAATAACTTTTTTATTTTAATGAATTTTGAAAAAAAAATTATATGTCATCAATCTACACAAAATTCTTTTCTATCTAAAAAAAAAATTCAAAAAATGCTAAGTTTACGTCAAATTATGTGGGTCGTACACGTCAAATTTTTAAAAAGATAATTACGGCCATTAAAAAATTAATTAAAAAAAAATACTTGAAATAAAAATACAGAAAAATATGCTCATCAATCTTCAGTGTGTTACAAACCATTTCCCAAAATAGTTTGAGAAAATAATTTTAATTGTGTCAAGAAGTGTGGGTCGTACACATGCATGGTATGGTCCTGAAAATGGAATTTTTAAAACATGGTTTTTAGAACTCCACTCAAAAGTTATTTTTTATTATGTGGGTATTAAAATAAATTACATATTTGAAAAGTACACTCAGAGGGCTATCTTTTATATTACTGACTTTTTCCAAGATTCAATCTCTAAGTGTTTCGAAATTTAAGCTCAAATGAGACAAAATCTGAAAAACAAGGAAAACACTTCCACTTTTTGGCCAAAAAGTGGACTCATCTTCTTGCACTGACCCCTAACCTGTTGATATGTCGAACCCTAACTGATGGAGCTTGGTGAATTGGTTGTGTTGATCTATGATAGAATGGTGATCGAAGATGATTATGCCACATATGCACGATGCACATGATAAGTTTCAAAGTGGTTTTGGCATGTAGAGAGAATTGTTTTATCTTGGGAATGAGCAAGTGCATTGCATGAAGTGGAAAATGCATGATGAGTTATAGGATCCAATGTGCGGTGATCCAGAAGTGGTGGAGGTTATCTATAACAATATGCAGCTGATTGCTATGTAATCTAACAGTCATGTTTGAACTGATTTGTTGGTAATCTCTATGAGTTCTTAGGTTTTGTGATGTGTTACCGATCTATTATTTTTCTTATAAGTTCGATGAGTTGTTTTGTAGTAGTGTTGGCAATTTGGTTAAGTGTGTCAGTATGATTGATTACCAAACCAGAAGGAGTATCTATAGAATGTGTGAAGGCAGATAGGAGCATAATCGGACCTGGTCAAGAAGAGTAGTGTTATTACCATATCAACAAAGACCATGTTGTTCTCTAACAATTACAACAATTAAATCCCTTAGTCGGGTAACCTTTAATAGGCGTGGTGTTTTCTAAATCCTTTAACCAGGTGATCCATCATCTTGGATTTGAAATCCTCTATCGAGGTTACTCCTAACAGGGTATTGCCTTTAACAGGGTATTGTAGTCAATCCCTTAACCGGGTGGTCTTTAACAGGATTTGTTCCTAAGAAGACATTTTTGTAAAGCTTCTAACAAGGCTTGGCTCCTAACAGGGCAAACTTCAAAAGAGTTTGAAATCCTTGTGGTTATTCATCCCCACTTTTTTTTTTCCCATTTGGGTTTCCACGTCAAAAATTATTGTGTCAAGTGGTGAATGATTTTGCAGTTATGTTTTGATATGGTTAATCTATTTAACTGGTAAAGCCACTTAGATGTGTTTAGATGATCGGAAGTGATCTGAAATGTGCTATTAATAATGTTAGTAAAGTGGTTTGATGTTTTGGTTAAATGGTATATGAGTTTCAAATCTATTACCTTGTTATATTCATATTCTAGTTAACCAGTAAACTTGACAGTGCAGTTATAGTTTATAGTACAGTGTTTAGTTCAGTGATTGATTTATGAGTTGGGTTTGAGTTTGGTGAAAGTTTAGTTTGTTTTCTATCTACTGATTCAAGCCCCCCCTCTCAGTAGTTGACTGGATCATTATTGATTCATCGTATCATCAATTGGTATGAGAGCCTTTCAAATCCTCTAGTGTCTAAGCCTAACAGCTTGAGGTAAATATCTACAAGAACATGACGAAGAAAGAAGGTCTGAAGTTCAATAGGGAAAACTATAGAATCTGGAGTGATAGGATGAAGATCTTTATCAAAAGCTTAGGAAGTTAATATTGGGAACATGTTGTTACTAAATATAGCTTGCCTAGTGGGATTTTGTTAGATAATCAAAAGAAGGAGCAACAGCAGAATAATCAAGCATTGGAGGCCATTATCAGTTCCTTGTCCGATTCAGAGTATGTTGATGTCCATGGTTTGGAGACTGATTTTGAAGTGTGGAAGAAACTTGAGGATATCTATAGCGGTGATGAGCATGTGAAGATTGCCAAAGAGGAGAGTTTGAGAGGTAAATTTGATGACATGTGGATGGCTGAAGGTGAGAATATTCAACAGTATGGTCAGAGGATCAAGGAGATAGTCGGTGAGATTAAAACTATTGGTGTTACAGTGGAGGATACCACAATGTTTAGAAAGGTGTTCAAAACCCTTCTACCGGTCTATGCTATCCGAGTTGCAACTGTATACGGTGAAAATGGATAACAACAATATTGAAAGACTAAATGAATTCAACCACAAAACCCTAGCCTAACAACAACAAAGATCCACCATAACATATGAAGATTACCTAAGACAATGCAAATCAAATGAAATCACAAAGATTATACCATCACATGTCCAATAGGGTTTTGATCTCCATTCTTCCTATCTCCATTGATCTTGCTTGATATATTTGCTCTCAGATTTTATATGTGCACAAGAGCTCAACAAAGAACGGAAATGTGGTTGCAAGTAGGATCACATATGAAAGTTCAAAAGCATAGTCGAGTAGTCAGTAGGGGGTTTGATAATTAAGGAAGCATCTCCTTATATAGAAGACACTATAAGAAATGGAAGGATAAGATTGAGAGGTGTAAAAGATAAATGGTCGGCTATGATTAAAGGGTAGGTAGAGAAAATAAGAAAATAATAAGAGGGTAGGTAGTGTATGAATTAAGAGATGAATGACATGTGTCATAGGTGGAAAAGGTTAATGAATTAATTAAATAAATAAAGATTTATTTAATTAATAGAGGAAGTGGGATCAATTAAATAAATAAGATATTTATTTAATTTAAGAAAAGGATAATTTAAATAAATAAATATATTAATTTAAATGAGAAATAAGGCTTAGAAGAGGATAAATGAATTAATTAAATAAATAAAGATTTATTTAATTAATAGAAGAATTAGGCTAAAATAATTAAATAAATAAAATATATATTTAATTAGACATGACAATTTTAGGTGTCTACATTTTGCCCCTCTTTGAGACAATGTAGCTTGTTGCGTTGTTTCAAAGAAGATAATATGAACTGATACAAAGTTGCCCCAAGATGGGAATGATATGCCCCCTTGAGAGATTGGGTGAAAATGTCTGGAAAGATCGTAGACAATCTCTCGATAAGAAAGAAATGTTAAAATGGACTGATGAGATAGGATAAAGTGGCAGAGTCATGGGATAAAGAAGACTGACTCGGGAAACGAGGGCTAGGGCTAGGGCTAGGGCAGTCTATAAAATAGACCATGAGGGGAAAACATCCTCATTGTCATCCACATATCCAAGAGATCAGAGTGCAGAGAGAGAATAAAGCAGCAACAGTCAACAATGATGGCATTGGTTCACAGATTTGATTGCGTTCACAGATTTCAAAGGCCAACAGATGCAGGAGAGCCGGTAAGTACCACAAAACCTCCTTGTACTTTGTCGCAATAAATGTTGTCATTAATGCATGCTAGGTAGCACAATAAATGCATTCAAAAATATGTCAAACAAGGTCAAAAAATGTCGAGGCGCGTTTGTGTTGGTGCCAAGCACGTCTAGGTTAGCTAGGCGTGTCTGTGTTTGTGCCAAGCGCGTCTATGTCAAATGCGAGTGCATCTGCATTGTGCAGGCGCGTTTGTGCTATGTAGGCACATCTGTGCAGAGAAGGCGTGTCTATGTCAAAAAGTGCATTTATGTCTTCTAGGGAAAATCGGCAGTTCTGTGATGAACATATGTTGTCGATTGGATAAGCTACTAAGAGGATACACTCAAGCAGGTCCTCTAGGGAAGACCAGAATAGCAGATAGGGCTAGCATTGACAATTCTGTGATAGAACATACGTTGCCAATTAGGAAACTACTCAAGAGGATACACTCAAACAGAGGCCCTAGGATAGGATAGATCGAGGCACTTTTTGATGAATAGTGAGTACCAAGACATAGTACTTTGTGATGAACAGGGAGTACTAAAAAGAGCAGCACTTGGTGATGAACAGGGAGTGCAAAAGTACGAAGTACTTTGTGATGAACAAGGAGTACCACTAGGATAAACAACAACACTTTGTGATGAACAGTGAGTGTCACTAGGATAGAGTATCATAAGCACTTAGGATAAAAAGCAGCATTTTATGATGAACAGGGAATGCCACTTTGACTAACACAATTGAATTGTTTGACTACAGGAGTACCTACCTATGCTAGAGTCATGAGAGAGATTCCCATCGACTCAGAGGTTATGACTAGAGCTGACATTTGAGGACAGAGCCACGATTGAGGTTATGGGTTTGCAATTCATTCTGTATGTGCTTGAGTTTCGTGCGAACATGGGATTGGTGACTGCTTTAGCTGAGAGATGGCACTCTGAGACATGCATGTTCCATTTGCCGATGGGTAAGATGATAGTCACCTTAGAGGATGTGTATGGGATTTTGAGGATACCAATCAATGGGGAGTTGATACCCTATGATTGAGATGGAGACAGGGATTCCCTGAGATGAGTGTTTCAGGATCCAGGACTAGAGATGAGGGTTGGACATGTGGCATGGGACACCATGACACAGACCGGATTGGCACTACCAGCAATACTGGCAGGAGTGATCAATAGGTTCTTGTGTCCGGATAGGGTGACATGAGGGTTGGCTGTGGACTGGGGGAGCACATTGGAGACATTGGTGACACAGCATACCAGATATGCCTGGGGACCGTGCGTGCTAGCACACTTGTACTATGAACTTCATCAATTTGTATACCATGGATCTGTAGGATTGGGCTGCGGAGTGACATTATTGTAGGAATTGGCTTATGAGCATCTGCTGATTACCTGACCGATTCATTTCAGAGGTAGGGGCCATGGGTGCAGTTTTGTGTATTTATGTGATATGATTACATCTCAGCCATGGATTGCGAGATTGGAGTACTGGCATTGGGTCATCAATGAAATTGACACCGTGGTATGGAGACCATACCAAGAGTGTGAGGCATGGGAGGATGACATAGTGGAGTTTCCATACACCTTCAGGAGCAGGTATCTGATTGGGTACATGCCCTATGTACTAGAGAGGCAGTTGGTTGACAGGGTTTACAGGTAGTTCAGCTAGATTCAGCGGATGCCACAGGGTTCCGAGATGTATGCTCGGATAGTGAGGGATCAACCACACTTCAGGTCATTGTTATCATATGATCAGGAAATGATGCAGTTGGTAGAGATGGTGCCCATGCCTTGGGATATGTGGCCAGAGATAGAGGATGCAGGGATGGATGCAGAGTATACTGCATATTTGGCTGAGCATCCATTTCCATGACTAACAGATTGAGGGGAGCAGATAGATGGAGATGGTGGGGGGATGAGGATGATGATGGAGATGGTGAAGGTAGAGGCCGATGAAGGAGGTGGGGGATGATAGGAGAGAGGAGAGTGGCTCTACAGAGAGAGGGTAGGGAGGAGAGATAGACTCAAGTGGTGAGAGGCCGAGGTGGTTTACCATTACAGGTGCCATCAGCACAGGGTCCTAGACAGGTATAGGGATAGGGACAGGGACGAGGACAGGGGTAGGGGCAGGAGCAGCCATAGGTATAGGGGAGAGAGGAGGAGCAGGATGAGCTACTAGAGTTGAGGGAGATCTACTAGGGATAGGCAGATGAGATCCAGGTGCTAGAGAGGGAGACAGCTAGGCTCGAGAGACAGCTGAGGGACATAGAGCGAGAGCAAGATCAGGCCATTCAGCGCTATACAGAGGCTAAGATGGCACTAAGGGTAGGGAGGTAGGCAATAGAGGACACAGGAGTTGGTTATGCTTATGTTCTATAAGCCAGGGAGGAGATAGGATATTGGAGAGACCTATATTATGGAGTTGTGCCACCAGAGCTATGAGCTAGGAGCTTTCATAGACCATCGCGGACAGTGACGACCACTAGAGGGAGGGACAGGAGACAGGCATCTAGTGGTGGGGTTATGGGTCCTCCACCACCACCAGATAGAGGGGACAAGAGAGATGATCCTAGGGTGGGTCCTTCTAGGGCTCAAACTCCATCGAGGCTAGGCAGCTCCAAGGGAGGGAGTTCATCATAGCCTTAGAGGGCTCCCTATGTATAAGTTTTGTACCATTTTGTATGATGATGTAGAGACCTTCGGGTGATTGTAGCCATATGATTTTGACATCATTGTATCATGACACTTATGATTTTGATATATAGGAGATGATTCATCCTTGTGGCTGCTATATGCATGTGTACCTATGTGATGCTTCTATGTGATGCTTATGATATGGATGCAAATATGTACATGATGGAATGCAATATTTTTATTCTTTTATGTTTTTAAATATGTTATGCGAATGTGAATGTATGAAATGCAGATGAATATAATAATGCAAATGTAAAATGTGCTAATATGTGTTGTGTGCAGGATGTGATGCAATTGTAATATCTATATGTATGTATGAAATGCTTAATATGTGGTAATGCAGGTGAAAACTACATGAAATGCAATTGTTTTTGGTGTGTCATTATACTCAATCGTGTGATAGCAGGCTACACAGACTCAAGAAGGACAATGGAAGTCAATCAAGAAAGAGGGATGGAAGATAGAAGATATGAAAGTGAAAGAGCTTCTTGTGCGTTATCCTCATTGAGCTTTATTATGGCAAAATAGGTTATGACAATCGAGGCATATGTTCGACCCAGAAAGTCATTGTACCTGTTTGTATGGAGATAAGACAGTCACAAACAAGGAATCCCCCAGTTCACACTAGACTCACAGTGTCCTCATATCCTTGGACAAGTCATAGCATTACTAAGAGACAATCCACAGATAGCAAAAGAAAAATAGGTGACGATACCCCATCCTCGCCTTTCTAGTCAAAGACATCCTGGAGATAGAATCTCTAGTCAGAGACATCCTGGAAAAGCTAAAAGACATGTCACCAAAAAGATAAAAATCAAAAGAAAACCAAGACTCGACACCAACATCCACTGTAGTCCTCAAGTTTAGTGTCTCTTGTCACTTGTATAAGTCTATTTGATTATGGTCACAATGTTTACTTTCACAAAAAGGATAGATAGCACTAAACCTAATGTTGTCTGAATTTGTTGAAAGATTTCATTTGTTGAAGCCCACTATTGTTGTGTCTCATTTGAAACTGACTGAATCCATGAAACTGATACTTTATTGCAAAGAAAGAGAAACTTTATTGTGGATTGGTGGTGCAAATGTTGCTTTATTGTGGATTGTGAGCGGATAGACTGAAGGAAATTGGAAGAGACTGTACTCCTCGAAACATGTGATGCTCTCAATTCCACACCCATTACTAGATGTAAGATTTGCCTAAGCCACAGATAGGAGCTGATTTTATTATGGATGGAAAGGGTGAAAAGGAATGTTTATTATGAATGGCTAACCAATCTTGGGTAGAGCAATAACAAGCCATGATGGGAATGGGTAAGTTTATTATGAATGAATAGGTTGTGAGTGTGTGCAAAGTGAAGGATGAAATGGAATCCTGAAGGAGGGAGGAGAAATGTCTCTACGCATGGCGCTAGTGACCCAATTTTCACCATGTTACTTGCCCAGGGCACCATCAAAGTGGTTTTCACCATTGGACGAAATGTTTTTCTATTTTTTCAATTTTTTTATTTTTTTGTATTTTTGAATTTTTTTGATTTTTTTGTATTTTTGAATTTTTTTAATTTTTTTTTGTATTTTTGAATTAGGATACTCTGAAGAGATATGTGTGAAACTTGCAAAGGTTCATGTTGTTGATAGGATCCTCCAAATGTTCACCCTTTGTGGTTGAGAGTTGATATGCACCAGATCCATATGTTGTTGTGATGATGTAAGGACCAAGCCAGTTTGGTTCAAATTTGCCCTTCTTCTCTCTGTCTTGCTGATTTTTAGGATTTTCTTTGAAAACTAAGTCACCTACCTCAAATGTGTGAGGCTTGAATTTATGATTGTAGCTGCGACTCATTCATTGTTGATAAGCCTTGAGGTGATTAAAAGCAGTTTGTCTTCGTTCATCCAATAGTTAAAGTTCTTGTAAGCGAGAGACCCTATAGTCTTCATCACTGATAATGTTTTGCCAAGATACTTGTAAAGAGGGTAACTCAACCTTAATAGGAAAGATAGCTTTAGCACCGTAGACAAGTGAATAGGGCGTAGCTCCTATAGGTGTGTGGACGCTTGTGCGATAAGTCCAAAGTGCAGGATTAAGTTGGATATGCCAATTGCAGCCAACGTCGTCGACTATCTTTTTTAGGATTTAAGGATTGTTTTATTAGATGCCTCAGCTTGACCATTAACTTGGGGGTAATAAGGTGTGGAGAAATGATGGGTAATATAGAAGCGGTCACAAAGTTCACGAACATCCTAATTTTTTAGGGGATGCCCGTTATCGGTGATGATGGAAACAGGAATACCATATCGACAAATGATATAGTTGACAATGAATGTAGCAATTTGTTTTCCAATGACTTGTGTAAGAGACACCGCTTCGATCCATTTTGTAAAATACTCTGTGGCAATGATGATAAACTTATGACCATTGGAGGGAGGATGGTGAATCTTGCCTATGAGATTGAGTCCCCACTGACAAAAGGGCCAAGGAGTCACAATTGGTTGAAGTTATTGCACTGGCACATGAATGAGGTCTCCATGAATTTGACACTACTTACTTTTCTTGACAAACTGATATGAGTCTTTTTCCATATTAGGCTAGTAATATCCAGTCCGAATGAGTTTCTTGGCTAAGGTAAAACCACTAGAATGTGGACCACATATTCCTTCATGAACTTCACGTAATGTAATCTGAGCTTCGTCCCCTTCTAAACATCTAAGAAGAGTGCCATCTAGACCTCAACGGTATAGGATATCGGCTAAAATGACATATTGAGAAGATTGGCAAATGAAAGTGTGACGTTGGTTATTGGATAGGTTAGGAGGAAAGGTATTGTCACTAAGGTATGTGAAAATGGGACCATATAACTGGGACTCGGGACTGACGACACATATCATGTCAGTAGAAGTGATCTCATATGAGGGAACCAAAAGGTTATCCACCAAGAACTCATAGTGGGTCTCATTATGTGGTAGATCGATTAGTGAAGCAATTGTAGCCATAGCATCTACAGCTCGATTCTTCTCTATTGGTATCTGCTCAAAGTCTAACTTCATGAAATGTTGTTTCAGGTCATCCACCATTCTTTTGTAAGGCATTAATTTCTCATCCTTTGTTTGGTAGGCATCAGTCGCTTGACGAATTACAAGTTGAGAGTCCCCAAAAACATGAAGTTCCTGGATCTTCCACTGAACTGGAATCCATAATCAAGATGTTAATGCTTCGTATTCTGCTATGTTATTAGTGTAGGGAAATGATAATTGATATGATTTTGGTATGGAATCCCCTTGAGGAGTTATGAAGAGGATACCAGCTCCTGCCCCATGCTGTGTATGAGTTGTCAAAGTATAGCTACCAAGACTTTGCGTGTGACACTGTCAAGATGGATTCATCTGGGAATTTTAAAGTTAGAGGAACATCATCTATCATGGGATCATTTTCTAATTGATATGTGATGGCTTGTCCTTTTATTGCTTTTCTGTCCACATACTCAATGTCAAATTCACTCAGGAGCATCACCCATTTGGCTAGTCAACCAGTAAGCATTGCCTTATTGAGAAGGTATTTCAATGGATCGATCCTTGCGACCAACTTAGTTTTATGAGTTAGCATGTAATGTCATAATTTTTGTGAAGCAAAGACAATAGCGAGACATGCACGCTCGATTGGTGTGTAGTTTAGCTCATATCCCACCAATGTGCGACTGATGTAGTAGACTATCTTTTCTTTGCCCTCAGCAACCTGTTGTGCTAAGAGTGCCCCCAATGTTGTTGAAGTGGCTGATATGTATAGTAATAGAGGTTGATTTGGAACTAGTGGCATCAAAACTGGCGGATTCAAAAGATAATATTTGAGTGTCTAGAAAGCCTGTTGACAGTTATCATCCCACTTGAATTTAATGTTTTTATGTAGCAAGTGCTGAAAAGGATTACATGTATCCACAAGTTGTGCTATGAATCTTCATATGGACTGGAGTCTCCCTTGCAAAGATTGAAGTTGACTGATATTTCATGGTGGTTGCATCTCTAGGATGGCCTTGACTTTTGCTGGATTGGCTTCGATTCCTCTTTTTGATACAATGAATCCCAGGAGCTTCTCAGAGGTTACTCCAAAGACACATTTCTTGTGGTTCAATCTTACTTTGTATTTTTCAAACCGATCAAAGACGACTGAAAGTATGTCCAAATGTGTATCTCTGTCTATTGATTTGCTCAAGAGGTTGTCAACATAATCCTCCATAGTAACGTGCATGAGATCATGAAGATAGTAGTCATGGCTCTTTGATATGTAGCGCCTGCATTTTTTAGCCCAAAGGGCATGACATTCCAGCAGAAAGTTCCCCAAGGACAAGTGAATGTTGTTTTATGTTGATCCTCGGATGCGATTTTTATTTGATTATAACTAGAGAATCCATCCATCAAAGATAACATTGCATGACCTGCTGTGAGATCTACAATCAAATCTGTGTTTGGTAATGGGAAGTCATCCTTAGGACAAGCTTTGTTGATGTCTTTGAAATCTGTACATATTCTGATGCTATGATCTAGTTTACTGACAGGCACTAAGTTGGAGATCCATTCAGGATAATCAATTGGGTGTATGAATCTGACATCCAATAGTTTTTCAAGCTCTTGTTACTACTTATCAGATTGCCATTAGTTTTATGTCAAAGTTATACTATATACTCTAGTCAGTTATCTATTATCGAGATATTCAGTCGGTATGCACAGTCTAGTCAGTTACAGAAGAAAGCAGTAACAAAATTTAGTATACACCGAGCTGTCTACCGAGTATCTTTACATGTCTACCGAGCAACAAAGATGACACACCGAATTGATATACAGCAAGTGAAACGTATTACCAGATTCATTGAACCTAGACATGCATATGAAAACGTGTTACAAGATCGAGGCACATCTAACCGTTATCACATTGGAAATTGCACTTAAAGATTGTGTATGATTTTGAGGTCATTTAACCAATGAAATAATTTGCATGGTTATTCATTCAATAAATCGTGTTTGTAAGATCGAAGCAATGAAAGGATCACCGTCATAAGAGATCTATTTATGCAGCATGAGTTAAGAGTTAAAGAGGTGTGTGCATGAGTGTAAGAAGACTATTACAGAGACACAGAGGTCACCGAGAACGCTTTCAAAGAATAGTCAAAGAACAAAGTAAACAAAAGGGTTTACCAAGTTACTATATGGGTTACTAAGGTATGCTATAAGCAAGGTAATCTTATTCTGAGCACATAGAATTTTCTATAACATTTCAGATGTAAAGTTGCGATATTTGTAATGATTTTATTGTAATATTGTGAAGTTGTAAAAGAAACCTTTAACAGGGCAAAAGACTCTAATCAAGTCTATAAATTGTAAAGCCTCTAACCAGGTGTAGCATTTAGTTTAAGTGTTGTGAAATCCTTTAGCAAGGTAGATCTAATAGATCTTGATACTCCTAACAGGGTAAGCTATCAGAAATAGCTAAATATGTAGCTCTAACTGAGCACTCTTTATTATTGTAGTAGTGAAGTTGTGGGTGCCATCCCCACCGCAATTTTTCTCTCTAACCAAGAGTTTTTGTGTAACCAAAATATATGTTATGGATTGAATCATGTATGATTGTTATCTATTTGTTTTAGCTTTATATTATGTTATTGCACTATTCGGTTTATACATAATAGTAAAGTTATTATTCAAGAAAAGTTTTAAAGTACTGATTCACCCCTCCCCTCTTAGTACATTAGCTTTCCATATTGGGCCTAACAATTGGTATCAGAGCTTGAATCTTGGAAAAGGGTTTAACTACCTAAAGAGAAAGATCTTATCAATGGAAGGCTATAAACAATCTCGGAGGATTGTGTATCTGCAAGAAGAGCTGGATCATGCTAATCAAGTGATTGCAGACATGCAAAGGCAAATGCAAAAATCTCTGAAAGTGAGAAGAAGATTATCTAATGATTTGCAGGACTCTCAAGAGTTAGCGGAACAAATTGTGACATCATTTGAGAATAGCATATATGAAGAAACTGAAGAAATGATTGGAGTATTGAAAGAAAAGAACAAAGCACTGGCTAATCAACTCAAAGCAATGAAAAAAGAACATGAACATTTCAGCACACAGATGACTGAAAATCTTGATGCATTGAGGACAGCTGAGGATAAAGCAAGAGATCTACAGAGAGAGAAACAACAACTTGAAGTCTTAGTATCTGATAAGAATGATGAAATCACAAGGTTAACTGGAATTCAACAAAACCTATCAGATCAACTAGGTTATACACATCATGAAGAAAATCTGAAAGATGATGAGAATCAAGCATTGAAACTTGAAGTATCAAAGTTAACCGATGAACTTGAAACAGAGAAGAAATCTAAAGAAACACTGAATAAGAGTTATGAAGCATCAAACATGTTAGATGAGCAAATAAATACAAGATGACCTAACAAAGATGCAGGACTCGGCTACAAAGGAAAAGACTGTACCGAGAAAGGAATTCATACTACCGAGCGAGGAGAATCGTCAAAGCAAGCTGGAAACAAGAATAACATCAAAAGAAAGAAGCCTATTTGCAACTACTGTGGAAATCAAGGTCACACTGCCAACATATGCCAAATCAGAAAAGGTAAGTAATCGAATGTCACTAAGTCCAATGGTTATTGTTACAATTGCAATAAATATGGTCACATATCTAATCAATGTAGGACAAATTCTATTAACAATTATCAGAAGGAAAAATTCAAAGCTCTTTGTAAAAAATGCAATAGATATGGACATAGTACCGAGAAGTGTTGGTTTAAGCAAAAGAACTATATGTGGTATGCACATCGAGCAAATGCTAGAGGTTACCAAACTCACACAGATCCTTACCAAGAGTATTCTATAGTACCATGGGATTACAATACAAGGATATGGTGTGAATGTTGTGGAAGATATGGACATATAAGTGCCAACTGTTTTATAAGGTTTGGAATGAACAACCGAAGATCATGGAGAAATCCTAGTATGGCATGTTTTCATTGTCACAAAGTAGGACACTTAGCTGGAGATTGCAGAGATCAACCTAGAAAAGACACTGAAGAAATAAAAGAAAAATTAAAGATGATTTGGAAAAAGAAGGAAATTGTGTCAAATGAAGAAAGCACCTTACCTACCGATTTAGGTGCACCTATTCCAAATTAATTGGTAAAGGTATGAAGGGATTGCATTCTCTGAAGGTTAAAATCTTAACAGTTCCTATTCTATTATGTACTTAATTCAAAATCTGCATAATTAAGATGTATTAGTAAGTTTGAAATTCTATCAAAGTCTTTTGAAGCACTTTACAGGAAGTCTGTCAAGTCGGTGAATACAGGAAACCTGTCTAGTCGGTGAATGAAGGAAGTTTGGTTACTCGGTCAAAATGGAAAAAGGTGAGTAAATTGGTTAAAGAGGAACCGAGTGCATTTAATGTTTTTGACCTAACCTGCACAGAGCCCGATAAGGTATTTTGTGTACTTAAAAGCATTTTCATGGTCATTTTCACTTACCAAGTTTTCGAGAAAGCAGAGCAAGCGAATCTAAGGCGATCAAACCTCCTACAAAGAAAATTCAAGGTATTTACATCAATCTCAACACATCGTTAAGCTAGTTGTCGATCTTATCTAGTTGCCATTATCTGCTAAGTATAAAGCGTCTGTTGTTTGAAATCCTGAAACCCTAAGGACTCTTTGCTAGTTTTGATCTAAAATCCACAACGGTGCCCAAGATCCAAGATCCCATAGTTGTCAAGAATGTAGAAAAGCCCTCACTAAAATACTCTTTGACTCCCAAAATCGCTTCTAAACCGAATGACAAAAAAACCTTTTCACTCATCCTGGATAGAGTGTTACTAGTCGAGGATATGAGATTCTTCACCAAATGTCGTGTTGAAGAACTCGGTCATGTTGAAATCAAAGACACCTATGATGAGCTGTGTACCGATGGTAAATTGAACAGTAAGTATGAGCACATCAAAATCAAGGGATTAACTGAAGCCCTAACCTATCCCCATGTGTTCAAACCCCAGTGGGTCAAGTTTGTTCTGAGCAGAGTTCACGATGATTTCATGTGGCTAGAAGAGCAACCATTTAAGATTACTAAGGAAATCATTCATCTGATTACTGGTTGCCCTATCTATGATCATGCCCGAGCCCAGAAGATGATATCACAGAAGGAATTGATCAGTTTAACTAGAGTGGAATTTGATTGCAGAGGATTGAAACTAAATAATGTCACTGATGAAGAACTAAAATTTGCCATTAGAGTAATGGGCTACTGTTTCTTCCAATCGGCAAGGGAAAATAGTGTTCCCTGTGCAGTAGTAGACCTGGCATACAAAATTGTGAAAAAGGGAATGAAAATTGATCTATGTGAGGTGTTGTTGAAGAACCTATTTGAAAATCTAAACACCATCAGGAAGCCGAAAAAGAACAACTCAGCTAATACTCTAAAGTTTGGATCATTACTGGTATGCATGTTTTTCTATTTTGAAAAATTCTTTCCATCAATCGGTCAAGTTGTTTGGGAACTACACTGACCAATCACCCATCAGATAAATGACTTCATCAAGAAGTTAGGTGATAATTTCAATGATATTATGGATGATTACTTCAGTAAATTTCAAGAGAAAATGCATAACAAATATAGGATTCCACCCTAGCTAGTAGAGAAATACAAAAATGATATATGTTTTGAAGTTGACACTAATTACTGTTATGTGAATGTTGTGGAACCAAGGACTCAATCTTTGTCACCGATGAGTTACGAGATTGATTTTGACATCACAAAATACCAAATTTATGCATTTCTTACATTACCTAGATATGCTACCGAGCTGAGGTATGGTACGTATGAGGAAGTAAAGGAAAAGGTAAAGATGAACATTGTAGTACCCAAAGCTACAAGAAAGGCATCAAAAATGATAAAAGCATTGTCAGAGAAATTTAGAGAAGACTCTTCCTCTACCTATCAAAGGCACCATTGCCATTACCGAAGAGGAATCTAAAGCCCAAGAGGCAGCTATAACACTAAGCACTGAATTGCCTAAGGGTAAAGTGTTAAAGAGAAAGAAATAGGACACAACATAGGCCTCATCGATTCCACCTCTAGTAAAGCGATCTAACACTAGAGCATCTGCAGCCTCACCGACTAAGAAAACAAAAAGTGTTATTGCTCCCAAGGTAACAAAGACATACAAGAAATCTACTCAGAGACTCATTTTGGCAAAAGAGTCAAGTGATACTGAATCCGAGGATGCAAGCAAATTCTAGATTGTCAAGAGCAATATGGTAAATATACATAGTGTTGAAAACTTTTGTGCTAATCTGAAAGAATATGGTGGATTTGGAGGATTTAGATATGTCAAGTATGAAACCAGGAACAATGATGAAAAGGGACAAATTGAAGAAGCTGTCATCTGCACACTTCTAAAGTTTCGGTTAGCTCCATTGGAACTAGCTAAGTCACTTCCAAATGAGTTGTATCTGCATATTGATAATAGGTGGAAGTATGTAGTGGACTCAAAGAAACAAATCAGAGAGAGGAGTCTGGTTCATCTCTTTCCTGACATGTCAGTAGCTGAAATAAAGGAACATCTGACAACCTACAACTCAAAGTTTCTTGTCAAACAAAGAGCCTTAAAACTGATGAATGGGCTATATATTGAAGTGGAAAGTGAGACAAAAGAAAAGTGGTAGGAAATCTTCAAAATCAAGGATGCTAGTGAGCAAGCTACAGTTGAAATCATTGATGTCACCAATCATGATCTTGATGTCACCGAGAAAGGTCCTGATGCTACCGAACAAGATCCTACTGACACCATTCAAATAGATGAAGATGTCATGGATTCAGAGGCACCAGAATAGGAAATGATAAAAGGCACTACATATGCAAAACTTGTACCTAGTAAATCAATCTTGGAACAAGTTCAGCCTTATCCACCGATCAAGCAACCTGTCTCAACCAAAACTCCTCAGGATATAGATCAAGGCACTAAAAGTCACAAGTCTACAACAAGAGAAGGTAATACTCAAGAATAGACATCTCAAGAACCTTCTAACACTGAGAATGTTGCAACTGAGACACCAAGTACCGAGACACCGAAGGACTCTACAAAGGATAAAGGAACCGATCAAAGTGTTGCCTCCACCGAGCAACCTACCGAGGGTCATCAAGCCTCACAAGCCCTTGTCTTAGTTCCATCGGTGAAAGGTAAAGAAAAGAAGATGAAAAAGCATATTTTTAAAGTTGATTTGTCAAAACCAATAGTGTTGCCCAATTTAGATATATCAAAATTGAAAGAGCAAGCAATCATTGATTTTGGTGAACTGTGCAAAGCAAAGGCTGAACAAGAGAAGCAAATGGCCATTCAAAAGAAAAATAAAGTACTTCGGAAGTTAAAAGCACTCCTAATAGATATGCTACCTAAAGCTACAGTATCAACTGATGCAGCCATCCACATTCAACTGGATGAACTCCTAACAAAGAGAGAGACATCTAGAGTAGATGCATTGGAGTATTTGAGTAAGCTGAAAGACAAAGAGCTCACTGCAAAAATGATAGAAGAGGTACAAAAAGCTATAGCTATTGGCAAAGTTAAACTTGCCAAATTTATTGCTGAGTTGACCCCTCAACTCAAGCACATTCTTTATTTATTTCAGAAACTCTGCACATTTTCTTTAATCATTAAAGACATTAAGAATAAAATAGAGGCAATTGAGAAAGAGATCACTAATCTCTCAAATAAGTTGACCACCGAGCCAAATTCAGTTTAGAATTTTTACACAAAGCTACAATAGCTCATGGCTCAACAATTGGACCTAAGAAATGAAGAACACAAGATCAGGATGGACATAATGACCCTTCAGACATTATTCCTTCCACATCTTTCATCGGTCCAAGAACAGATCAACTGAGCCACATACTTATCTACTACTCAAGAGGGAAGCACTCTAGATGGCTAAATATCATTATTGGTTGATATTCAAGCGCAGAATTATTTAATGGATAGTGTAAAGGATGCACTCTTTGTCGCTCTCACCAAAGCTCGGACCAAGTACAAATCCATTTTTGACCAGTTACCACCCCCAAATGGTAATTAAGTTTTGATGTTTGTTAAAAAGGGGGAGTAATATGTTACAATAGTAAGGGAATGATACAGTAATATGATACAGTCTTGGGGGAGTAATACAATATATTTGAGGAGTGATACAGTATTGAGAGAATGGTATAGTATTCGGAGTATAGTATATAGGGGGAGTATACCAAGCAGAGTAAGCAGAATATCCAAGTGCAGTACACTGAGCAATAAATAGAACACTAAGCAAAGCACACAGAATAGATCACCAAGCATGCAAAATCAGAGTTTTGTATAGTATATCGATAAGGGGAGTATATCTGATATATTATATTATTGACTATTGTATATACTGTCAGTATAGTCAAATTTTGCAAGTATATAGATTTTTGAGTTATAACTTTGAAAGTAGTTTTTGTCAAACATCTCAACTAATGTCAAAAGGGGAGATTGTTACTACTTATCAGATTGCCATTAGTTTTATGTCAAAGTTATACTATATACTCTATTCAGTTATCTATTACCGAGATATTCAGTCGGTATGCACAGTCTAGTCAGTTACAGAAGAAAGCAGTCACAGAACGTAGTATACACCAAGCTGTCTACCGAGTATCTTTACATGTCTACCAAGCAACAAAGATGACACACCGAGTTGATATACACCAAGTGAAATGTGTTACCAGATTCATTGAACCTGGACATGCATATGAAAACATGTTACAAGATCGAGGCACATCTAACTGTTATCACATTGGAAATTGCACTTAAAGATTGTGTATTATTTTGAGATCATTTAACCAATGAAATAATTTGCATGGTTATTCATTCAATAAATCATGTTTGTAAGATCAAAGAAATGAAAGGATCACCATCATAAGAGATCTATTTATACAGAATGAGTTAAGAGTTAAAGAGGTGTGTGCATGAGTGTAAGAAGGGTTTACTGAGTTACTATATGGGTTACTGAGGTATGCTATAAGCAAGGTAATCTTATTCTGAGCACATAGAATCTACTATAACATTCCAGATGTAAAGTTGTAGATATTTGTAATGATTTTATTGTAATATTGTGAAGTTGTAAAAGAAACCTTTAACAGGGTAAAAGACTCTAATCAAGTCTATAAATTGTAAAGCCTCTAACCAGGTGCAGCATTTAGTTTAAGTGTTGTGAAATCCTTTAGCAAGGTAGATCTAATAGATCTTGATACTCCTAATAGGGTAAGCTATTAGAAATAGCTAAACATGTAGCTCTAACCGAGCACTCTTTATTATTGCAGTAGTGAAGTTGTGGGTGCCATCCCCACCATAGTTTTTCTCTCTAACCAAGAGTTTCTGCATAACCAAAATATATGTGTTATGGAGTGAATCATGTATGATTGTTATCTATTTGTTTTAGCTTTATATTATGTTATTGCACTATTCAGTTTATGCATAACACTAAAGTTATTATTCAAGAAAAGTTTTGGAGTACTGATTCACCCCTCCCCTCTCAGTACATTAGCTTTCCATATTGGGCCTAATAGCTCTACCTTGACTAATAATGCCACTTGTGGATGCATCTTTCTTAATTTTTGTTTCACTGGTTTTACCCCTGGTTTAACTGTCAAATGATGCATTACCAAATCCAGATCCAATCTAGGCATATCAGCGTATGACCATGCAAAATTGATTTGTTGCTCTGCGAAGAAACTTATGAACTTTGATCTTTCTATCTCTGTCAAAGATTGAGCCAGGAATATGTTATGTGAACTTTCTTCTGTACCAATGTTTGTTTTGATGGTTTCCTCTACCAACATAGATGATTTTTCTTCATAGGTTAGCTGGGAGAATGTCGAGCCTTCCATCCTCGAGTGCCTTAGAGAGGTTTTTGTTCTCAGATACATCCTTTCTTTTTACTTTTTTGGGGTCAAACAACACCACAAGGTGGTTTTCACCATAAGACCCTTGATTTATTTTTATTTTTATATTTTTGCGACTGGAAGGCCCAACACCCTCACCAACATATGCTACACTGTTGAGTTCTATAGTGTATCCTGATTGATGGTCCCCAGGGGGAAGATCATCTCGTATGCCTAGATAATCAATAAAGGCTTCATCATTTTGGAATGTGTCAAGCTGTGCAGGTCCTTCATGGTCCCAATCAATAAGTTGGTGGTGAACAAGGGGAAGGCCTTTGATGTCTTCAAAGTTAGCGGGGCTAAGAGTGAAAATGCAGTTATACTCAAGTATGTCAAGGTAATCATCGAGGTCATCATTGGCACTCTCCTCATCTATCTTGATCATGAATGAATCCAACTTATCATCACTAGTAGGGCATTATGGGATAGGTGTTCTCACTGTATGTGATTTTGACCTAGAACCTAGAGGCAAGGACTGTATGGGGCCCTCAGGGGTTGTTTCTTGACCAAATTTGAATTTTCTATAAAATTCTTCTTCTTCTGTGGGTTCACCTAGTTCTCTGAATGTCTTGGTGAGTTCATAGTGACTGGAGGATTTGTTTGAATCCCATTCCCATTCATTAGAGTCTGTGGAATAGTAATTCTCTTGTTGATTTCTGGGAGCTTTGATTTGTAATGCTTCTTCTTTCTTTTGAGTGTTTACCTTGGAAGTCATGAAACCAAGTCCTTTAGAGTGTTCCTTTATGAATGTCAATTCAGGTTGTAAAGGTTCAATGATGCCTTCCTTTCTTAAGCCAAGAGGACTTTTGCCATCATACCCAAATTTTTGTAGGATCTTGAATCCTTTGCCATACTTTTCACATGGTATGCTGATGTGATCTTGTGTATCATTTTCAGGGTCTTTGTAAATCATTTTGTATAAGTCTTCATCTTCCAGTTCACCCCATCTTTGAAAGATAGTAGGGTCCCATTTGAGTATAATGATAGATACCTGCTTATTAGGATGTGGTCTTCCATATTGTTTTGGTGAACTCATAACTTGTTGTAAGCACATGGTTTGATTCAAAGTGTATTTGCCCATGCCCTTGTCTTGAAATTTCCCTTTAAGCTCACCTTTTTTTGATGTCAATGGTTTTAATGATTCAAGATCAATGTATGTAGAAGAAGGGACAACTTCCCTATTACTTGGAATGATCATCTCAGTTTTCAGTCTCAAGTTATTTCAGTATATGAATGGATTAGGATCACCATTAACTATTATTTCAACTCCGTTGTGAGGAAACTTAATGCATTGGTGATATGTAGATGCGACTGCCCTCATTTCATGAATCTAAGGACGTCCCAGTAATATATTGTATGTGAGATCCAGGTCTAGGACTTGACAAACCACATCCTTTATAACTAGCCCAACTCTCAGAGGCAAGGTGACTATGCCTTTGGATGAACGCTCTTCATCATCATATGCCTTGATGGTAAATTTGTTTGTAGAATTCACAGCTTTATTAGAATATCCCAATTGTTTAATAATGCTCAATGTACAAATGTTTAGACCTACTCCTCCATCTATCAGGACTCGTCTTATTCAATGTTTGTGTAGGAAGGCTTCAATGTGTAAAGGTGCATTATGTGGCTGACTTATGGAGGCATCATCGGCTTCTGTGAATGTAAGGGAGTGTGGAATGGAAAGGTATCCCACCATGGCTTGAAACTGGTCCATGTTCAGATCAGTAGGGACAGAAGTGTCTCTCAAGATTTTGTCAAGAATGGCTTTATGTGCAGGGGATATGCGTAAGAGCTCAAGGATTGAGATAAGCGTGGGTGTCTTCCCCAACTATTCTATAAGGTCATACTCAGGTTTGGTTGATGAGGAAGCAGTGTTTTTAGTTGGAGTACCTTGCAAAGTGAATTTACCTTGGTGAGTTGTAACATTACATTCAGAGGTAGGTTCGGAAGAAGATCCAATGCCTTTTAGGACAATCTTGGGTCTTTGGGTAGAATTCTCAGGTGTTTTGTCCTTGATGATAATGGTAGAGACATAATTGTCCATCGAAATGTGATTGATAGTTGAATCATAGTTATAAGCTGCTCTGGTATACTTGGTTTGGTCATCTGTGGCTGTAGCTTTTCCCTTGTCATGTTTTGGGAATGGTTCCTTGAACATCTCATGTTCTTGGTTGGATGAGTGTCCTTCAATCTCAATGTCACCTCTATCAATAAGATCTTGTATGATGTTCTTTAGTCGATGACAATTTCCTATTTTATGACCTTTACTCTTATGAAATTCATAATATTCTTCATCATTCCACCAATTTGCTTTGACCTCTGGCTCATATGGAGGAAAATATGGAATTGTTATTATTTTGTTTGCCACTAGCTTTTTGACGACTGATTCAAGTGGTTCTCCTAATGGAGTGTACTTCCTTCATGACTTTAAAGTTGTTTGAGTGTTCACTTGATTGTTTGTAGAGCTTGATCTAGAAAAAATTATTTTGGGTTGCACTGTATTGGCATCCACAACACCATCATTGACTGTGTTCTTGTTTTTGTTCCAAAATCTTGGCTTATCTTTTCCTTTAAAGTCCTCTTTGTTTTCTTTGAATATCTTAATGACTCCTTGTTCAATTAGGACCTTCTCTATTGCTAATCCTTTTTCAATGACATCTTTGAAGGTGGACAAACAAGCTTTTCTTAGGTCATAACCAATGTCTTTGTTAACATTCTGCATGAACATCTCTACCATTTGTTTTTGTGGAAATTCACAAGAGCATCTACTGGCTAGATTCCTCCATCTTTGTAAAAATGATGAAAAAGATTCTCCATCCTTTTGCTTGGTGTTGCACAAGGTAGTGACTGATATGTCTATCTCTATGTTGTATAGCTTGATAATTCCAGGTGGGAGTTGGGAGAACCATTCCATAGCTTGATCACCTAAGCTTTGTGGGAATAATCTCATCAAATATGTCTCTTCTGCTGCTACCTCAATGCAAGCTATGAAAAATTGTCTTATGTGTGCCTTAGGATCCCCTTTTCCTCTATACTTATCAAACTTAGGTGTCACAAAGTGTGTAGGAAATGGAGGCATTGGAATGCTTTTGTCAAATGGATAGGGACATATGTCTCTCATTGTGTAAGTTGGCTTCTGTGCATTTATATCCTCCATTTTCTTTTGTAAATCCTTGATTTGATGTTCCAAATTGTTCTTGGGTGGAGATCAACTTCTTGGACCATACCCCATGCCTGAACCATCGGGTGGAGGAGGAGCATGTTGCATATATGGATGATATTGATGATAGACATGTTCATATGGAGGAGGTCTATAATGATGCTGCGTATATGGACCACTTGGTATAGAGTCATGATGAGGAATAGAATATATGCTTTGTCCTTGTATACCATACTCTATAGGATTGTTATGAGTTTGTTCTAGTGTGTTGCCCCCAAATTTGACACAGGGTTTCCTTGTGTCCAAATTTTGAGCATGCCTTTGAATATCCCATTGCTTTGGGGGTTGATCCTTAGCATTGGTATGTGATTGAGTATATTTTTCTGCATAAGACTTCCATAATGGTCTGTGAAGGTGAGTATCATATGCTTGACCATGTGTATGTGGGACCTCTAGTTTTGAAACAAAGATGATGGTGATTCAAGCACAAGATGTGGTCCTCTATTGCCTCAACTATTAGGCCTCCTCTGATCCATGTTGAGGTGAGGTTGTTGCAAAGGTCAATTTTCCATTATTTGAGACATGTCAAAATCATGAGGGATCTAGGCTCCACTTTGTGCCATCACTTGTAAGAAATATTGTCTATCCCTTCTCATTATTTCCTCAACCAATCTATTGAAACGGGGATCCATAATGGTGTCTTCCACTTCTACTAAATATATGGAAAAGTTGTCCATATTGTCATTATGTGTATCATTGTTGTTTGTAGTTTCCATGTGCTCAACATTTGGAATGTTTCTATAAGCATCCATGTCAGGTAATGTAGTATGATCAAAATTGAAAAAGATATCATTTGTTACTACTTATCAAATTGCCATTAGTTTTTATATTCAAAGTCATACTATATACTCTAGTCGGTTAACACTACCAAATCATGCAGTCGGTACACACAGAGAAGTCGGTATGCACAGTCTAGTCGGTTACAAAAGAAAGCAGTCACAGAACGCAGTATACACCAAGTTGTCTACCGAGTATCTTTTTGAGACTACTGAGCAGCAAAGATGACACACTGAGTTAATATACACCGAGTGAAACGTGTTACCAGATACATTGAACTTGGACATGCATATGAAAACGTGTTACAAGATCGAGGCACATCTAACCGTTATTACATTGGAAATTACATTAGAAGATTGTGTATGATTTTGAGATCAATCCAACCAATGAAATATTTTGTATAGTTATTCATTCAAGGAATCTTGTTTGTAAGATTGAAGCAAAGAATTGGATCATCGTTTTAAGAGATCTATTTATACAACATGAGTTAAGGGTGTGTACATATGTAAGAAGACTGTTACAGAGACACAGGGGTCACCGAGAAGGTTTTCAGAGAACAGTCAAAGAATAGAGTAAATAGAAGGGTTTACCGAGTTACTATATGGGTTACCGAGGTATGTTATAAGCAAGGTAGTCTATTCTGAGCACATAGAATCTGCTATAACATTTTAGATGTAAAGTTGCAGATATTTGTAATGATTTTATTGTAATATTATGAAGTAGAAAGAGAAACTTTTAACAAGATAAAAGACTCTAATCAAGTCTATAAATTGTAAAGCCTCTAACCAGGTGCAGCATTCAGAATAAATGTTGTAAAATCCTTTAGCAAGGTAGATCTAACAGATCTTGTTACTCCTAACAGGGTAAGCTATCAGAAATAGCTAAAATGTAGCTCTAACCGAGCACTCTTTATTATTGTAGTAGTGAAGTTGTGGGTGCCATCCCCACCGCAGTTTTTCTCTCTAACCAAGAGTTTCCGCATAACCAAAATATATGTGTTATGGAGTGAATCATGTATGATTGTTATCTATTTGTTTTAACTTTATTTTATGTTACTGCACTATTCTTTTTATACATAACAGTAAAGTTATTATTCAAGAAAAGTTTTGAAGTACTGATTCACCCCTCCCCTCTCAGTACATTAGCTTTCCATATTGGACCTAACAATTGGTATCAGAGCTTAAATATTGGAAAAGGGTTTAACTACCTAAAGAGAAAGATCTTATCAATGGAAGGCTACAAACAATCTTGGAGGATTGTATATCTGCAAGAAGAACTGGATCATGTTAATCAAGTGATTGCAGACATTCAAAGGCAAATGCAAAAATCTCTAAAAGTAAGAAGAAGATTATTTGATGACTTGCAGGATTCTCAAGAGTTAGTGGAACAAATTGAGACATCATCTGAGAATAATATATCTGAAGAGACTGAAGAAATGATTGGAGTATTGAAAGAAAAGAACAAAGCATTGGCTGATCAACTAAAAGCAATGAAAAGAGAACATGAAAATTTCAGCACACAAATGACTGAAAATCTAGATGCATTAAGGACAGCTGAGGATAAAGCAAGAGATCTACAAAGAGAGAAACAACAGCTTGAAGTCTTGGTATCTGATAAAAATGATGAAATCATAAGATTGACTAGGACTCAACAAAAAATGACAGATCAACTAGGTTATGCACATCATGAAGCAATTCTGAAGAATGATGAAAATCAAGAATTGAAACTTGAAGTATCAAGGTTGACCGATGAACTTGAAATAGAGAAGAAATCCAAAGAAACACTGAAAAAGAGTTATGAAGCATCAAAGATGTTGGATGAACAACTAAATACAAGAAGACCCACCAGAGATGCAGGACTCGGTTACAAAGGAAAAGACTCTACCGAGAAAGGAATTCATACTACCGAGAGAGGAGAATCATCAAAGCAAGCTGGAAAAAGGAATAACATCAAAAGAAAGAAGTCTATTATCTACTACTGTGGAAATCAAGGTCACACTGCCAACATATGCCAAATTAGAAAAGGTAAGCAACCGAATATCACTAAGTCCAATGATTATTGTTACAATTGCAATAAATATGGTCACACATTTAATCAATGTAGGACAAAGTCTATTAACAACTATCAGAAGGCAAAATTCAAAGGGTTTTGTAGAAACTGCAATAGATATGGACATAGTACTAAGAAGTGTTGGCTTAAGCAAAAGAACTACATGTGGTCTGCACACCGAGCAAACACTAGAGGTTACCGAACTCACACAGATCCTTACCGACAATATGCAGCAGTACCATGGGATTACAATATAAGGATATGGTGTGAATGTTGTGGAAGATATGGACACATTAGTGCCAACTATTTAATAAGGTTTGGAATGAACAACCGAAGATCATGGAGAAATCCTGGTATGGCATATTTTCATTGTCACAAAGTTGGACACTTGGCTGGAGATTGAAGAGATCAACCTAGAAGAGACACTGAAGAAATAAAAGAAAAATTAAAGATGATTTGGAAAAAGAAGGAAATTGTGTTAAATGAAGAAAGCACCTTACCTACCAAGTTAGGTGCACCTATTCCAAATTAATCAATAAAGGTATGAAGGGACTGCATTCTCTGAAGGTTAAAATCATAACAGTTCCTATTCTATTATGTACAAAATTCAAAATCTACATAGTTAAGATGCGTTATTAAGTTTGAAATTCTATCAAAAGTACTTTACAGGAAACCTGTCAAGTCGGTGAATACAGGAAGCCTATCAAGTTGGTAAATAAAGAAAATTTGGTTACTCGGTTAAAACAAAAAAGAGAGTAAATCGATTAAAGGTGAACCGAGTGCATTTAATGTTTTGACCTAACCTGCAGAGAGCTTGATAAGGTATTTTGTGTACTTAAAAGCATTTTCGTGGTCATTTACATTCACCAAGTTTTTGAAAGAGTAGAGCAGAGCAAATCAAGGTGATCAAACCTCATTCTGAGCGAATCCAAGGTATCTACATCAAATCTCATCACATTGTTAAGCTGGTTTATCAATCTTATCAAATTGTTATTATCTGCTGAGTGTGAAGTGTCTGTCGTTTGTAAACCATCAAAACCTAAGGATAGTTTGCTAAGTTTTACCTAAAATCAACAAATGGCACCCAAGATCCAAGATCCCATAGTTGTCAAGAATGTAGAGAAGGCCTCACTGAAATACACTTTGACTCCTAAAGTTGCCTCCAAACCGGATGACAAAACCGCCTTTTCACTCATCCCGGATCAAGTCTTGTTAGTTGAAGATGTTAGATTCTTCACCAAATGTCGTGTTGAAGAACTCGGTCATGTTGAGATAAGAGACACCTATGATGAACTATGTACCGATGGTGTATTAAACAGCAAGTATGAACACATCAGAATCAAAGGATTGACTAAAGCCCTAACCTATCCTCATGTGTTCAAGCCCCAGTGGGTCAAGTTTGTTTTAAGCAAAGTTCATGATGATTTCATGTGGCTAGAAGAGCAACCATTCAAAATCACCAAGGAAATTATTCATGTGATCACCAGTTATCCTATCTATGATCATGCACGAGCTCAAAAGATGATATCACAGAAGGAAATAATCAGTTTAACTGGAGTTAGATCTGATTACAGAGGATTAAAACTGAACAATGTCACTGATGCAGAACTTAAGTTTTCCATTAGAGTAATCGGCTACTATTTCTTCCAATCTACAAGGGAAAACAGTGTACCCTATGTTGCAGTTGACATAGCTTATAAAATTGTGAAAAAGGGAATGAAGATTGATTTATGTGAAGTGTTACTGAAGAACCTGTTTGAGAACCTGAACACAATAAGGAAGTTGAAGAAGAACAACTTGGCAAATACACTAAAGTTTGGTTCACTTGTTGTCTACATGTTTTTCTACTTTGAAAAATTCTTTCCATCAGTCGGTAAAGTAGTTTGGGAGCTACACCAACCAATCACCCATCAGATTAATGACTTTATCAAGAAATTAGGAGATAATTTCAATGACATAATGGATTATTATTTCAGAAAATTTCAAGAGAAGATGCATAACAGGTACCGGATTCCACCTCAGCTAGTGGAGAAATATAAAGATCCTGATGTCACCGAGCACAGTCCTGATGCTACCGAGCACGACCCGGCTGACACTATTCAAATTGATGAAGATGTCATGGATACAGAGGAACAGGAGCAGGAGATGATAGAAGGCACTACATATGCAAAACTTGTATCTAGTGAATCCATTTTAGAACAAGTTCAGCCTTATCCACCGATCAATCAACCTATCTCTACCGAAGGTCCTCAGGATACAGCACAAGGCACCAAAGGTCATAAGTCTACAATAGGAGAAGAGACTACTCAAGAATAGATCTCTCAAGCACCCGCAAGCACCAAAAATGTAGCAACTGAGACACCCAGTACCGAGACACCAAAAGACACCACAGCAGCTACAAGTACCGACCAAAGTGTTGTCTCTACCGAGCAACCTATCGAGGGTCAGCATGCCTCTCAAGCTATTGTCTTGGTCCAACCAACCAAAGGTAAAGAGAAGAAGGTGAAAAAACATAGTTTCAAAGTTGATTTATCTAAACCAATAGGTTTGCCCAATGTGGATATATCAAAATTAAAGGGGCAAGCACTCATTGATTTTGGTGAACTATGCAAAGCAAAGGCCGAACAAGAAAAATAGATGGCCATACAAAAGAAGAATAAAGTACTTCAAAAGGTGAAGACACTGCTATCAGATATGCTACCTACAGCTACAGTATCAACCGATGTAGCCATCCATATTCAACTGTATGAACTCCTTAATCAAATAGAAACATCCAGAGTTGATGCATCTAAGTACTTGACCAAGCTAAAAGACAAGGAGCTTACTGCAAAAATGATAGAAGAGGTACAAAAAGCTCTAGCTATTGGGAAAGTCAAACTTGTCAAATTCATTGCTGAGTTGTCCCTTCAACTCAAGCATATTCTTTATTTATTTTAGAAACTTTGTACATTTTCTATATTCATTAAAGATATCAAGAATCAAACTAATGCAATTGAACACTCCAAAAATTATTCCTTCCTCATCTTTCATCAGTTCAAGAACAGATTAACCGAGCTACATGTCTATCTACTACACAAGAGGGAAGCACTCTTGATGGCTTAATATCACTATTGGCTAATATTCAAGCACAAACTTCTTTAATGGAAAGTGTCAAAGATGCACTCTCTGTCGCACTCACTGACGCCCGGAAGAAGTATAAATCTATTTTTGATCAGTTACCACCCCTGGATGGGAATTAAGTTTTTTATGTTTGTCAAAAAGGGGGAGTAATACAATATATTGACAGATACTATATATTTGGGGAGTAATATAGTTTTGATACAGTATTCGGAGTATTGTATACAGGGGGAGTATACCAAGTAGAGTATGCAGAGTATCCAAGGACAGTAAGCAGAGCACACAAGCACAAAACCGAGCATGCAAAATCAGAGTTATGTACAGTATAATGATAAGGGGAGTATATCTAAATATACTATTTCATTGACTATTGTATATACTGTCAAGTATAGTCATTTTGCAAAGTATATAGATTATTGAGTTATGACTTTAAAAGTAGTTTTTGTCAAACATCTCAACTAATGTCAAAAGGGGAGATTGTTACTACTTATCAAATTGCCATTAGTTTTTATATTCAAAATCATACTATATACTCTAGTCGGTTAACACTACCGAATCATGCATTCGGTACACACAAAGAAGTCAGTATGCAAAGTCTAGTCGGTTACAAAGGAAAGCAGTCACAGAACACAATATACACCGAGCTGTCTATCGAGTATCTTTTTGAGACTACCGAGTAGCAAAGATGACACACTGAGTTAATATACACCAAGTGAAACATGTTACCAGATACATTGAACTTGGACATGCATATAAAAATGTGTTACAAGATCGAGGCACATCTAACCATTATTACATTGGAAATTGCACCAGAAGATTGTGTATGATTTTGAGATCAATCCAACGAATGAAATATTTTGTATAGTTATTCATTTGAGGAATCTTGTTTGTAAGATCAAAGCAATGAATTGGATCACCGTTTTAAGAGATCTATTTATACAGCATGAGTTAAGGGTGTGTACATATGTAAGAAGACTGTTACAGAGACACAGAGGTCACCGAGAAGGTTTTCAGAGAAAAATCGAAGAACAGAGTAAATAGAAGGGTTTACCAAGTTACTATATGGGTTACCAAGGTATGCTATAAGCAAGGTAATCTATTCAGAGCACATAGAATCTGCTATAACATTTTAGATGTAAAGTTGTAGATATTTGTAATGATTTTATTGTAATATTGTGAAGTAGAAAGAGAAACCTTTAATAGGGTAAAAGAAACTAATCAAGTCTATAAATTGTAAAGCCTCTAACCAGGTGCAGCATTCAGAATAAATGTTGTAAAATCCTTTAGCAAGGTAGATCTAACAGATCTTGTTACTCCTAACAGGGTAAGCTATCAAAAATAGCTAAAATGTAGCTCTAACTGAGCACTCTTTATTATTGCAGTAGTGAAGTTGTGGGTGCCATCCCCACCGTATTTTTTCTCTCTAACCAAGAGTTTTTGCGTAACCAAAATATATGTGTTATGGAGTGAATCATGTATGATTGTTATCTATTTGTTTTAACTTTATTTTATGTTACTGCACTATTCTATTTATGCATAATAGTAAAGTTATTATTCAAGAAAATTTTTGAAGTACTGATTCACCCCTCCCCTCTTAGTACATTAGCTTTCCATATTGGGCCTGACATCATTGTCATACTCATAAGAAATCATGTTTGCAGACTCTTGAGCCTTTTTAGTTTCTCTCCTAGATTTTTGGGAACAGGTTTCAACCATGAACTAGGTATTGAACAAGATGTGTGAGACTAGATGAAAATGGAAAGATATGAAAGACCAAGAGTTGGATGTAATGTAAATGAATCTGAGGTTTACTTGCAATGTCCAAAGTGTAAGACCAAGTATGTATGTAGTAGAGTAGGTGTGACTTCCAAAGAGATGATAGTTTCTCTTGATGAGGTAAGTTGACCTTGACTCTAAGCAAGACCAAATGAGACCCAAAGGTGATAGACCTTGATGAGGGACCACTTAGAAAAATATTGTTGTATGTAGTGTGTTGACAAAGTAAGATGAGGACAAGCAAGCGACCTTTTGACTCAAGTTTAGACAAATGTGAATGTAATGTCAGGTGTAAAGCAGTGATGGGCTTTGTGAGACCCAAAGACAAGTTGAATGCTAGATGAAAACCCAGAGAGATACCTAGGAAGCTCAATAAGTCTAAAACTGACTTTTTCTTGTTTGCTGGATTATGAAAGTTTTTCAATTCTGAATGCAGACGTGCCTGTATGCTTCACAAGCGCACTTAAATGACACAGATGCTATTCTGTTAGACACATATGCGCTTTGATAACTCAATGATGAACAAATAGTACCAAACTGGTACTGAGAGGGGGGGTGAATCAGTACAGGCAAAAACACACTCTTGAACTAGTTTGTCTGCAGACACTGTGCATTGACAGACAAACAGTTAGGTTAAGGAATTCAAACAATTCAATCCTGACCGTTGAGCACACTACATTAATCTCCATCGTTCGTTTTCCACTGATTTCATGGCGGCTGATAACCCATCACACATTATCACTGTTTACAGACTTTGCATATTCCCGAGGTAGATAGGAACAATCTCCTTCATGCAAGATCCTTCACGCACACAAGACTTACGTGGCAACATGATTTGTTCTTTCTTATCATGCTGACTCATCACACAAAGTCACTGGTTGAGCCACACTGGCTTGAAGCACTTCAAACCAGAAACCCTGAAGTTGAGACTACTAATCGATAGTCATACAATGCTTCCATGTGTCGGTTCCCATAACCATATGTTGGTTCACCTTGAACAAGCACACCGCTTCACTTTGGCACAAATGCCAATTCACAGTGTTATACCAGTTCTCTTCTCTTCATCATATTGACATCAATGACAACACAATGTCATTATGTCCTCATACCGGTTCACATAATGCCAACATGCTTAAATGACACAGACGTGGTTCTGTCAGACACAAACGCATTTCTGAGATGTTGTAAGTGCATTGTTGCTCAAGAGAACGCAGACACATTTCTGCCCTTCACAGACATGGTTATATGACACAAACGTGGGTCTATTAGACATAGACACGTTTTTGAAAACTTTGTGCAAATTTTCTAATCTATGAAGTGACTTGTTGTGACCAAATTTGAATGTTTGACTATTTTTCGTGACAAGAGGACACAATGTTGATGAGGACTCAATGTTTTCAAGTTTTAGACTCAAAAATGACTCAAAGAAAAGTGTGTTGTTTGATGTAAAATTGTTTTGCATACACTTGAAGACACAAAAGACACAATGTTTTGATGTTTGGTCTTGAATGTTTCAATGTTTAAAATAAGTCAAGCATAATTCTTATGGCTACCCAGGACAATAGTTGTTGATTCCCACATGAGGCTACGCTATTCAAAGTGGATACTTAGATGCTTGACCCCACTAGCTCCACCCTCGGCACTCATTTCTCGAGGCAGCCAAGCATCAGTCCCCACGAAAACTCCTCATGGTGAACTTTTTATCTCTACTAAGAACCGTATGTGTGTGGGCCGCTCCAGAGGTCCGACCTCCTACCCCAACAACTAGAAGGATTTTGGCTTCTATAACAAAAGGTGCTAGTAAGGGCATCCACTGTGTGGCCATACATGTGGCACTTTCAGCTCTGTAAATACAAAAGGCTCCCAGCTAGTAGGGGTTATGCCTTACAACTGATCAAATAAATTTGATCAAACGGATTTATGGGGAGACATAGTGTCGGTATGAACTAATCAGCACATGTTATCCATAGTTTTCACCATGAATACAGTTGTTTATAGTGGTTCGAAAGAGGTGGGTTTTCCTCACTACCACTTGGGTCGTTCTCTCCTCACTAGTAGTCCTAATGACCACATGGGGAGACAGGCCCTCTAAAGATGAAACAAAAAGAGCCTATTGCTCAAGACACAAAAGACAATGGTTCAATTTTAGTGCACCAATTGAAGTGTTTGCTAATCTATGAAAATAAGGCACATAATAAAAACCCCTACAAAGGCTCTGCAACAAAGATCTATTAGTAGTTTCAAATGATCACCCCTTCCTGCAAGCACACAAGTTAGGTAAATTTTAGATCCAAAAGACTTTGTGAAATAGGGGCCTTCGACAAAATGATTTCTTTTCTTCTTTTGCTTTCAAGACAAGTTGCACCAATTTCATTAGCTAGATCTGAATATGTTAGCTCAATATAAACCTGATCTGAAATTTGAATGATGAAAAACCAGATCAAAGAATTCAAAATGTAACAACTGCACATAGATGTGGTTACCAGAAACACAAACATGATTAGATCTGACACAGAAGCGATTCCTAAACACAGACGCAATTAGATCTAACACAGACGCGGTTCCTGAAGACTTCACAGATGCGACTAGGGAACACATACGTGTTTCCTGGAATTTGCAAAAAAATAAAATATTGTCGAAGGCACAGACACGATTCTAGATGTCATAGATGCAGCAGAAAATCAAAAATGCAATCCAAAAGTACGCAAACATGAAAATATTAAAATATTGTCAGAAAATGTCAGATCTGCAACTTCAAAAATACAAAATCTGCAACAAAAGATGTTAAATGCAAAAAGGGACAAGTGTCCCACCATGCGTGCCAAAATGTATACGGTGAAAATGGATAACAACAATATTGAAAGACTAAATGAATTCAACCACAAAACCCTAGCCTAACAACAACAAAGATCCACCATAACATATGAAGATTACCTAAGACAATGCAAATCAAATGAAATCACAAAGATTATACCATCACATGTCCAATAGGGTTTTGATCTCCATTCTTCCTATCTCCATTGATCTTGCTTGATATAGTTGCTCTCAAATTTTATATGTGCACAAGAGCTCAACAAAGAATGGAAATGTGGTTGCAAGTAGGATTGCATATGAAAGTTTGAAAGCATAGTCGAGTAGTCAGCAAGGGGTTTGATAATGAAGGAAGCATCTCTTTATATAGAAGACACTATAAGAAATGGAAGGATAAGATTGAGAGGTGTAAAAGATAAATGGTCGGCTATGATTAAAGGGTAGGTAGAGAAAATAAGAAAATAATAAGAGGGTAGGTAGTGTATGAATTAAGAGATGAATGACATGTGTCATAGGTGGAAATGGTTAATGAATTAATTAAATAAATAAAGATTTATTTAATTGATAGAGGAAGTGAGATCAATTAAATAAATAAGATATTTATTTAATTTAAGAAAAGGATAATTTAAATAAATAAATGTATTTATTTAAATGAGAAATAAGGCTTAGAAGAGGATAAATAAATTAATTAAATAAATAAAGATTTATTTAATTAATAGAAGAATTAGTCTAAAATAATTAAATAAATAAAATATTTATTTAATTAGACATGACAATTTTAGGTGTCTACAGCAGCCATTCAAGAACTCAAGTCTATTGATAAAACAAAGGTAATTTTTGACTCCATCATTGGTAAACTAACTACATTTGAATTAAATGGTTGTGATGGAAGTGTTCAGAAATTGGAATCTGCATTTAGAGCTTCAGTTTCTAACCCACCGGTAAGGAAAAGCAGAGAAGCTAGTCATAGTCATGAGTCCAAATCCAGCAAAGAAGTTGATGTTGAAGACAGTCTGACTGAGCTTGAAGCATTGTTGGCCAAGCGATTATCCAGAGGTATCAGTAAGTACAGAGGTAGATTACCTTTGAAATGTTTTGCATGTAACCGGATTGGACATATTGTTGCTAACTATACAAATGGAGATAATGAGAGGAAACATGACAAGTATAAGAAGTACAAAGGCAAAGGTAAAAGAGATTGTCTCATTGTAGTTGATGGAGGAATTACAGATGAGGAATCTGAGGAAGATGCAAATGAGGACATTCTCTTTGTTTTCATTAAAGAGGAGACATCAGATCAAAAGGCATTAGTCTCTCGCATGGATAATTTTGATGATTGGATTATAGGGAGTGGTTGTTCACACCACATGACCAGTGACCAAATTAAGTTTCTTACTTTGAAGGAATTTGATGGAGGTGTTGTAATATTTGGAAATGACTCGCCCTGCATGGTAAAGGGAAAGGGAACCATCTCTCTTAATGAAAAGAGCAGTGCAGATGATGTCTATTGGGTTGAAGGATTGAAACACAATCTTTTGAGTGTTTCTCAACTCAATGATAGAGGCTATCCACTAGAATTCAAGAATGGGATGTGCAAAATCTATGGAAGCAAAGGTGAATTGATTGCAACTGGCAAGCAGACAAATGGTAACTTGTTTCACCTAAAATCTAAAGTCAACAATTGTTTAATTGCTAAAGTAGAAGATACTTGGCTTTGGCATCGAAGATTTTGTCATGTAAATTTTGATAACATTGTAAAAGTCAATAAGTCCAAATCTATAAGAATTTTGCCTCAGTTGGACAAACCGGTGAATGCTATGTGAAAGGAATGTCAATTAGGTAAGATGACATCCTCAACTTTTAAGAGCAAATCTTTCTCAACAAACCATTTGCTAGATTTGGTTCATACAGACCTTTGTGGACCAATAAGGACTAGGAGTATTCAAGGTGATCGGTATTTTATGATCTTCATTGATGATTGCTCAAGAATAATGTGGGTCACATTCTTGAAGGAAAAAACAAAAGTCTTCATCAATTTTAGGGCATCCAGAGCCTTAGCTGAAAAGGAAAGTGGAAAGAAGATAAAGTGCTTAAGAACTGATCAAGGTGGTGAATTTACTTTAGAGGAATTCACTAGATACTATGAAGACAATGGAATTAAGAGGCATCTTTCTTCACCTAGGACACCACAACAGAATGGTATTGCAGATAGGAACAACCAGTCAGTTGTTGAAGCTACAAGAACTATGCTAATACAAGGAGGTGTAGCTAAGACTTTCTGGAGAGAAGCTATCAGCACAGTTGTCTACACTATGAACTGGATACTGGTTAAAAGAGGTGAGGATAAAAATCCTTATGAATACTAGTATGGTAGATCACCTCATGTCAGTTACTTTAAGATATTTGGTAGTAGATGTTTTTTCAAGAGAGGTGACTATGTTGGTAAGTTTGATGCTAAGAGTGATGAAGGCACATTCCTTGGTTACTCCACCAAGAGAAAAGCCTACAAATGTTACAACAACTGGACAAAGAAGATCATGTAAAGTGCTAATGTCTGAGTGGATGAGTGTCATGAAGATAGAGGAGAAAATAGTGAGGAGAAGAAGGAAGATGAACCTTACATTCTGATTTTGGAACCAAAACCAGTGAAGCCAGAAGTTGGCGAAATGAATACAGAAGCACCAGTTCAACCAGAATGGGTAGATTCTACAAAAGATGAAGATAGTGAGGAAGAAGAACCTGAAGACCATGATCATGTTATTCCAAGGTATGTAAGACTCAATCATAATCCTAATCAGATTATTGGAGATAAAGATGTTGGTGTGTTAACCAAAAGAAGAATAAGAGAGAATTCTTGTATGATCTCCACTATTGAGCCTAGAAAAGCAAAGGAAGCTTTTGGAGATGATCACTAGATCAAGGCTATGGAAGAAGAGCTTGACCAAATTGAGAAGAACAATACATGGACCCTAGTACCCAGATCAGTGAACAAAAATATAATAGGTACTAAATGGGTATTCAGAAATAAATTGAATGAAGATGGAGTAGTTGTCAAAAACAAAGCCAAAGTGGTATGCAAAAGATATGCACAAGACGAAGGAGAAGACTATGGTGAGACATTTGCACCATTTTCTAGATTGGAAGGTGTTAGGACTCTACTTGCATTTGCATCATATAGAGGATTCAAAGTATATTATATGGATGTGAAGTAAGCATTTCTAAATGGAATACTAGAAGACATAGTCTACATTGAATAGCTAGATGGTTATGCTTTGACTGATGCAAAGGATATGGTGTCCAAACTAAACAAGGCATTATATGGTTTGAAACAAGCACCTAGGGCATGGTATAAAAGACTACATTCTCACTTGGTGAAGATAGGTTTTCAGAGAACCAATGAAGACAGCAATATATATCTCAAGACTGAAGGAGATAAGATACTAGTTAGTGAGGTATTTGTGGATGATATCATTTTTGGAGGCAATGATGACATGTGTGATGACTTTGCAAATGAGATGAAAAGTGAATTTGAGATGTCTCTGGTAGGAGAGATAAAATTATTTATAGGTTTTCAAATTCAATAGATGAAGAATGGTATCTTTATCACATCGTCCAAATATGTGAAAGAAGTATTGAAGACATTTGGAATAGGAGACTGTAAACCAGTTGTAACACCAATGGTTATAGGCTATAAACTATCTAAGGAGGATGATTTTGCATCAGTTGATGAAAAGGAGTATAGGTCTATGATAGGGAAACTACATTATGTTGTTCACAGTAGACCGGATATTGCTCATGCAGTTGGATTAGTTGCCATATTTCAGTAGAACCTGAAGGAGACACAATGGTAGCGACTAAAAGGATATTCAGATATCTAAAAGGTACTATTGATTATGGATTATGGTATCCATATGCAGGTAACTTTAATTTGAAAGTCTATACAGATGCAGATTGGGCAGGAAATGTTGATGACAGGAAGAGTACAACCGAAGGTGCATTCTTTCTTGGAGGAAGGCTTGTATCTTGGAGCAGTAAGAAGCAAAGTTGTATATCACAGTCAATTACTGAAGCTGAATATGTTGCAGCATATATGAATTGTACCCAGGCAATCTGGATGAGGCACATTCTGGAAGGTTTCAAGTTGAAAATCTCAAAATTGGTAAGGATTTTTTGTGATAACAATAGTGCAATAAATATTTCAAAGAACTCGGTGTTGCATGATAGAACCAAGCATATAGAGCTGAAATATCTTTTCTTGAGAGAGAAAGTGTAGAGTAAAGATGTGTTACTAGAGCATGTATCTACTAAGGAACAACTAGCGGGTATCTTTACTAAACCTCTACCTAAGGCTACTTTTGAGTATCTTAGAGGTCAGCTAGGGGTCATGTCCCTACATGAGGTCAATTAAGTAGATGTGGAAGACATCGGTCCCAGAGATTATTGAAGATCTTGAAGCGGGATTGATGTAGAGTAGAGCTACTCCACAAGGGGAGTAGCTAGTTATAGATCAGTGAAGCTTGGAGTGGTTTACCAGCTGATATTGGTATTCACCTTGGCATTATTGTCAAAGGGGGTGAAGAAATGTATGATTGATAGGGAGAAGAATTGTAGCCAGTTACCAGTTGAAGACCTGGAGACTCAGTTGAAGGAGAGTACATGGAAAAATGTAAACCAGGATTCCTATACTTGTGTATGTGCATTACTCTCAATCATCACAATCAAAGGGTACTGATATTTGTATTTCCACCAATGCCAAAGGGGGAGATTGTTGGCATTGCATGAAGATTGCATTAATGAAGTATAAGTGTTGTCATTGATGTCAATTGTAACTAGTAATAGAGTTGTATTGCAACCAGTAGTGATGCAGTAATGCAACCAGTAGTTGAGCAGTGAAGGAAACCGGTACTACTATTGAAGTGGTGAGATCAACGGTAACCCTAACCTGTTGATATGTTGAACCCTAACCGATGGAGCTTGGTGAATCAGTTGTGTTGATCTATGATCGAATGGTGATCGGAGATGATTATGCCACGTATGCATGATGCACATGGTGAGTTTCAAAGTGGTTTTGGCATGTAGAGATAATTGTTTTATCTTGGGAATGAGCAACTGCATTGCATGAAGTGGAAAATGCATGATGAGTTACAGGATCCAATGTGTGGTGATCTAGGAGCGGTCAAGGTTGTCTAGAAAAAAGTGCAATTGATTGCTATGTAATCTAATGGTAATGTTTGAACAAATAAACTTTGTTTGTAATCTCTATGAGATCTTAGTTTTTGTGATGTGTTACCAACCTATTGTTTTGCTTATAAGGTCGATGAGTTGTTTTGTAGTAGTGTTGGAAATTTTGGTTAAGTGTGTCAATATGATTGATTGTCGAACCAGAAGGAGTATCTGCAAAATGTGTGAAGGCAGATAGGAGCATAAACAGATATGATCAAGTAGAGTAGTGCTATTACCAGATTAGCAAAGACCCTGTTGTTCTCTAACAATTACAACAGTTAAATCCCTTAACTGGGTAAGCTTTAACAGGCTTGGTGTTTTCTAAATCCTTTAACCAGGTGATCCATTAGATTGGATTTGAAATCCTCTATCGAGGTTACTCCTACAGGGTATTTCCTTTAATAGGGTATTGTAGTCAATCCCTTAACTGGGTGGTCCTTAACTGGATCTGTTCCTAACAGGACATTTTTGTAAAGCTTCTAACAAGGCGAACTTCATAAGAGTTTAGAATACTTTTGGGTATTCATCCCCACCGTGTTTTTTCCCATTTGGGTTTCCACGTCAAATATCATTATGTCAAGTGGTGAATGATTTTGTGGTTATGTTTTGATATGGTTCATCTATTTAGCTGGTAATGCCACTTAGATGTGTTTAGATGACCAAAAGTGATCTGAAATGTGCTATTACTAATGTTAGTAAATTGGTTTAATGTTTTGGTTAAATGGTGTATGAGTTTCAGATCTGTTACACTGTTATATTGGTATTCTAGTCAATAGGTAAACTTGACAGTGTAGTTGCAGTTTATAGTACAGTGTTTAAACTAGTAAGTTCAGTGATTGATTTATGAGTTGGGTTTGAGTTTGTTGAAAGTTTAGTTTGTTTTCTATGTACTAATTTGCCCCCCTCTCAGTAGTTGATCGGATCATTATTGATTCATCATATCATCAAAATTAATTGAATTTTTAGAGTAGGCTAACACGGGATCAAATGTCTTGCTCATATGAGATGACCATTATAGGGACCAAAAATGGGCCGTAATTGAGAGGACCAAGGCATGCCATATTTTGATAATCAAGACTCGGGCTTGGAGGGAAGATAGAGAAGGAGATGAAAATGTAGGACTATGGATGGTGTGAGAAAAATCAGAACAGACGTCAAGCATCAAAATTTGAAGCACCAAGGTGAGGTCTAAGAAAGGATGAAATTGTATGCGAATTCAATTTATGATGTTATAGGCTATAAAATAGTGTAGCAGTCATTGAGTATGTGACTATTTATAAAAGCTTTAAATATTTGTAAAAGGAAAAGCACTTCTATGTGAAATGATTTAGGTTAGTTAAATACATGAAATTATCTATAGATCTTTTATTGTTGCTTCATCATAATAAAGTTACAAATAAATTATATTTTTTATTCATTGATTAGGCTAATGCACATTCCTCCAATTTAATCTTACTTTAAAATAAAATAAAATAAAATTTCATCCACTTATAAATCTAAAAACAATTATCTTTTTCATCTTTAGTTACACTTTGTGAATGTGATTCTCTACCACCCTCCCTTTTGTTTGAATATTGTACTATCCTTTATTTAATAAAGTTTAATCGGAAATATTTATAAAATATATATATCCTAGCCATCCATTTCAACTCATGCCCTCTTCTCCACTTCTCCTCAACTCAAACCTTCATATGTGGGAATCTTAAAACTTCATGCAAGACAAATAGATCCCCGCCTTTCATCTCTCAATGTGATCCTCTCCATCTTCTTGCTCTCATTCTACACCTCCACATGTTTTCATCTTTCATCTCCATATAATTTATCTTGAATATATATAGTCTACATTAGCTATATCTCATCCTATCTCTCTACTTGTCTCAAGGCAATATTTTTCCTCCATGCAAAGAAATCCTAACCCTCCATTGTATGATCAACCCTCCATGATCATGTCTAGAAATATATTTAAATACACACATGCAAAGGATAATTACATATATTTGGAAGTAAATATGTTACCCAATTAGGAAATTTCAAGAGCAACCAACACAAAAAACTTCTACTACAATCTTTTAACATCATTTATTTTCAATGCTTTTATGATTTTATGATGGTCCAATTTTGTGATGAAATTGAAAGTGATCTATTGATTTATGTTGAATGCAAAGTGCCAATTTAACATTTTTGTGTATTATGTGAGATAAGATTACCATGATTAATTAATAGAGGTGACTATATATTTTTTAACAATGTTATTAAAGTATGTTTGAAAATATTATTATGTTCAATAAGAATGGGCATCGAGGAAGAAGAACTGAATTTTAGTGTTGAAACTTGTTGTGGAATAATCCAAATGTGTGAAAAAAGATTAATTAATTAATATAAAATTAAATAATTTAATGTAAAAAGAAATAAATAAATAATGTAGTACGTAATATTATTTTTTATTTATTTATCATGATAATTTATTTTTTAGGAAAAGAAATAAGTTTAATTATCAAATTTATAAATTTCTTTATTTATTAAATGTGCAAGTTTACCTTTAGGAATAATTAGGAATATGAGAAATAAATTGATTCTACAAAATTGGAGTCACTCTCATCATGCCACCACTTTTGAAGCTCTCAAATCTTAAGGCTCACACTACTGCCCATGCATAGTGCATTTTTTAGACCCCTCCACCCTTGGATTGGCATTGGATATTGGAGTTGATTCTTCACTTGGGTATTAGTATGGTTCATAGTGTTTGTCTCTTATCAGTGTTAGTGCAGTTCCTACTTTGAAAGGAAAAAATCAACCACATGGTTAGGCTTCTATATTCTCTTGAGTGACTTGCCCTCTACATTGCGCTAGCATTTCTCCAGTAGTAGAATTCGATGAGGAAATCAACAGGAATGTTGCCAAAAAATGAGTCTTTATTTTTCATCAAGGGTTTGATTAGTAGATTCAATGGGTTGTGGATGAGTCTTTAAAATCTTCACAAATGGATCACTATTTGGCACCCCTATCTTAAAAGGAGATTCTCAAATATATCCTTATGCTCATGGTTTTTTTGTTGTGGTTTCTTACAATATTTTGGGGCATAGAAATATTATTTGTGATTACCTCTATAATTGTGAGCAACATATGCTTATTTGTAGAGCCCCTCCCTGATCAAGCTCCGATTAACTCAGTTGACCATGGTTGACCTTACTAATAAATGTTATAATTCAATAGGATGGGCTATGTTAGATGGATAGATTGGTGAGAAAAGTAATTGAACCAAGTTACGGAATCATTTCACCTTGAGTTGTACATTTTGATGTGTTATTGATACATAACTTTATATGATTCTAGAATAGGATAACTTTGAGATGATGTATGTCATTATTGGATTTGCAGGACTTTACTATGATGATAGAAATAGGATGCATGTTTTATGTATGGATCAGAATTATGTGGATTTATTTGGATATAAGATATATCGATTTGTTTAAATGTAAATTGTATGCAGAGTGTTTGATGTGTATTCTTATTCATGTGTTTAATATTATATGAGGTTATTGGAATTACTAATGTGTAATTGAGATGTGCAGGAAAATTATCCATATGACCATGTAAATATTATGGAGAACCCAACCTAGACCTATGTACGTTTGTAAAGCCAAGGGTTGTCTATTTGGAGAGACAACACCCCGTATATATCGTGTTTTACTTGTAATAGTAAATGATGCATGTGTCTTAAATGTTATTTATTGATTTATTTAAATCCAACAAGAGACAATTTCCATGTGTAATTTTGTAATGTGTTTTATTATGTCACTTGACACGTGTTGATTTATGTCTTGAATTTTGACTTGTCTCTTGAAGGGAGTTGTTCAACTATAGCTTTTTCAAACATTTGAATGTGGTTCTAAAATTTCCTTGGGTAGAGAGTCTTTGGAGTGGTCAACTCAGGTTTGACCCCAAAGTTAACTTCAGAAGGGTTTATAAGGGGTCAAATGGACTCCTAGGGGTAGTTTAAAAGTGTTTCCTAAAGCCCATAAGGTATACCTATGAGTTAGGATTATTTTTAGGCATGTGTCTACTCCCATGTGACTGTTTAGTCACCCCAAAAAGTGAGTTTTCTAAGATGTGCGAAAATTCAAAATTAGAAGGTGCCATCTAGGTTAGAGATCATTTTTTTGATGAGAGATCATTTTTTATCTTTTTCTTTTTTTTTTCTTTTTCAGTTTTAGAAACCCGTGAGAACTCTCACTGAGGTCTTCTTAGGCAAGAATGAGAGATTTTGTGGGTAATCACCCACTCTCCATTTTTGGAGACTATGCATTTTGAAAAGTTAGTTTTTGGAAGCGAAATTTGTCTAAGTGTGGAAGGAAGATTTGTGGATTTGGGTTGTTCATCCTCAAACTAGTTCTAGCATGCCTTTGGGCAGATTGAAGGTTGGTTCATCTTTTTGTTTTTATGTTGCATGTCTATGTTGGAAAGTTTGGTTATATGTGAAAAGGATTCTCTTGTATTTTTTTTTGTGAAAACTATTTTTATGCAATCTATCTTTTATTTGCTTGTATACATTTTCTGTGTTTTGGGTGTAACCAAGGCCTTTTACTCTTGGGAGAGTAGGATGGTCTTGCGAGTGGTAGAAGTTTGACAGCCCTCGAGTGAGAGACTCTCTTTATGAGAGCGAACTCAAGGGGTGTATTTGTGACCCTTGTTGCATGGCCTGGTTTGTGCATTTGGGGGTCATAAGGGGAGAAAGTATGGCATGAATGCCTTGGGGGGCATAAGGAATGTGGGGTTAATGAACTTGTGAAATATCTTTGTTTGCCATGAGATGGCATTGTGATCTGCCATTTTTGCAGTCTCCTCAAGGTACTTGGTCCACTACCACCCATGTAAAATCATCACATTTAGTGATGGAGTGTAACCTTGGTTGGGAAAGTGTTTGCTATATGTTTTTCCCTTGCTTGTTGTGTTTGCATGTCTGTAACCTGTCTAGGGCTTGGTTATCCAAGCTCGGGGGTGGCTTCTAGTAAGCCTAGGCTGGGAGGTGAGCACTTCATGGTCATAGCCTATGATTTATTTGCAGGTTGTTGGAAGAAAAGAAAAGGACAAGTAGAAGTTGCTGGATTTATTTGTTTGCAAAAAAAGATTTGGAAATGGAGTATTCTATAATTTAAGTTGCAGCAATGTGAAAGGGAAACTATATGTTGTAATTACTTTGAAAAGGAAATGTATCTATTTTATTTTAAGTCCTTGTTTGCTAGAAATGATTGATCCATTTGTAAGGTTAACTATATTGTAATTTAAATATACTTTAAGGAAATACATTATTTGTTTTATTAAAGTATTATTTTGTTGCAAAATGAATTATTTATGTTGAAGTTTAAGTTATGTATTGATCTTGAAATAATGTTGATTGTATACATGGTATTTTGAAAATGAAAGTTTAAATTTGCATGTGACTTCTAAAAATAAAAGATCAATTTATTTCCTTATGCATATCTCTAAGGTTAAATTTAAATAATATCACATCTATATAGCTGTTGTTTAAATTTATTGCATTCTGTCATTTACTTGTTGCAGAAGTTAAAATCTAGAGATAAATAAATCTAGTTAATTTAAATAATATCATATTTCTAGAGTTGTTGTTTAATTTTATTGGATTCTATAAATCATTTATTTGCAGAAAAATAAATCTAAAGTAAAATAGGTTATCTTTGGTTTTTATATATATATATATAGATATAGATATATACATGGATTGAAATCCGAATATTTTAATCAATCTGTTTAAAAAGTTTCAAAAAAAAATATAGCATCTATATTTCTGCATAGTAAAGTTAGCTTTAGTTTTCTTATGCACCAAAAATATATAAATATATATATATATATATATAAATCAAAATATTTTAATCAATATGTTTAAAAAGTTTCAAAAAAAAATATAGCATCTATATTTCTGCATAGTAAAGTTAGCTTTGTTTTCTTATGCACCAAATATATATATATATATATATATAATGTTATATTTCTTTTTAACATAAAAAAAAGGGAAATAAAAAAAAAAATTTAAATAAAATAAATCTTGGGTTTCCGGGAGCTCGCCCCCCCCGCCACCCCCCCGCACAGTGGGCAGCGACCCCCACCGGCGGCCGCAACCCACAGTTGGGGAGGCTTCGGCCCCCCTCTATGGGTGGCACCCCACAGCGGCGGTGCTGCCAAGCTGCGGGCTGCGACCCACAATGGCGGCCAAGGCCGCCTCTGTGGGTCGTGACTCGCATGTTCGGCAGTGGCCATCCCTACGGGGAGTCCCCTCCTTCCCCCCTACGTGAAAACCTCTGCCCATATCCACCTCCGCCCAAAGCTGCCTCCGTCTAGTAAATTTGGCCTCCGCCCAGTGCATTAAGAAATAAATAAAACCCTAACCCAGTTAGGGTTAGGGTAGCAAAAAAAAAAGAAATAGAAAAGATTATAATTGTAAGGGGCATTTTATATTATATTTTGGCTAGGGTTTCATGGATAGTTTTATAATAATGGTGAAAATATATATATATATATATATATAGAGAGAGAGAGAGAGAGAGAGAGAGAGAGAGCTAAAAATATGCATGTATAGGTAAAAATTGTAGATTAAATATCTCTCTAAGATTTGAAGTGGAATTATTCTTTTAACTTGAGTTATTTTGTAGTTCAACAAGCTAGTTTGTAATTTAATGTAACATGTAATGAATTTTTCTACAACATTACTATTACCATATTTGGGTAAATATATTTGAGAAGTTAAATTGACTGAATTTAAAGCAAGAGGTAATGTGAAATATTGAATACGAAATATTTAATAGATGATGTTTGGAAGAAGTAATATATAACAACTTGAAATTAAATTATATAATCACATTTTAGAGATCTAAACGATTTTCAAAATTAAATGGAATAATTTAATATAGATAATTAAATAATTAATTTAAGAGGATATTGTAGTGGCGTAATATACTTTCTATACAATAAAATTAATGGACTAAGCCTTGCAAACCTTATTAACCCAAGTGGAGACTTTCATCAGATAATTTAATTATCTTAATGATGTTTGGCACTTTAAATTGTGTCTACTCAATTAGATAATATTAATTCAATGAAATTGTATTAGTGTTGAATTAATCAAAGCCATATTTAAATTAAATTATTAAGAAAGGATGTATTAACAGGATGGAAGAAACTTGATATTTATTAAATAATCGATATTGAACCAAGTAATTTTATTAATGTCTATTTAGTAGAAGTCGATCTAACTAAGAATTATAAATTGTAATTGTAATAAAGGGGACATTCGATGTGAATATATTATTGTCCTTATAAATTCATTTTGTTCCGTTTGATTATAGGAGTTATCGTAAATTGTTATGTTAGAAATATCCTAACTTTGTCATCTAGGAGTTTCATAGAAACCTAAGGCTCCTAGATAAATTTGTTCTATTCATCGCTCACGTTAGAAAAATATTTTATCATGATTTAAGGTTCCGCTTGGAGCAACCTGTTAAGTTGTCACATCTAATTAAGCATAGGTTGCATGTAATTAAGTGTTCAAGAAAAATTTGTTGTGTGTGTTTTTGCCCAAACGTTTGGGCATGACATTTTGGTATCAGAGCCCTAGGTTCATACACTGGTGAACATGGGCTACATTCATGACTTAGTTGAACTAAACTATGGCTTCGAAGTATAACACCTTGGTGGAAAACCTGCGAAATAACAAAGTGAAACATAAGTGAAAATTCTTCTAAATCAACAGATCAACATATATCAACAGATCAACATATATCAATTCAAGGGGTTCCAAGGGTCACTAAAAGCCTTGAAATTTAAAACTAATTAGTCATAATGTTATGGCATAATAAGACCCCAAAGGCTACAAAAATTTTTAAATTATAAATATTCTCAGTATTTAATAAACGAAATTTAGATCATTAGTACTTATAAGGTTACCATTCAATTGGACCCCGAACGCAATTATTGCCCTAATCAAATCAAGTATGAGGAGTTAATTCTACAATATAATAACTCTGATGGTAACTAAGAGAATACCATCCATCGAGGTATATTCTTGATTTGGCAAGTCAAGCAAGCTAGTTAGACATAATATGAAGGTGCAATAACCAAGACAATTGAGATAGCGACAACTCAAGTTAATTTTTTTAAGCTATGCGAAAATTTTGGTGGTTCGAGGACCACGACCGTCATTTGAGACAACATTGAAGAAGAGTTAAGAGGTACTCTTGTGAATATTAGAAAGAATCATTAACCTATCCTAATGAATAGGTGCCTTAAGCGTGTGGTCAGGCTAGGTTGCTTATTGAGAGCATTCGTTAGACAATCCTTGTAGCAATGCAGAGAAGCTAGAGTTGTATAACCCTGAAGATAAGGACTAAAATGATGAATGACAATCTCCTTGATAAGTGGACCCTAGCAATATTATAGATTAATTAACTAAGGAGAAAGGATACATGAACTTCCTAGGTTAAAGCACGTAATTGCAATAAACCCTAAGTTCATCTGTAGTTATATATTGGGGAAATAAAAAGTGACAACTAGTTCCCTTATGGGAAGACAATCTTGGAGAAATTAATGGCAAGGAGAGTAGGGACGATTTGGGAATCGTATTAAAAAAAATGCCTATTGAAGTGCAAGGACTATAAAAGTATTAGGATCTTATACTCTAGGAATGAGTAACTAATACTCATTTAGAACCTAAGGAGAAAAGTGCAACCCAATCATGGCTAGTCGCTAGTTACAAGACAATATGAAACACAATTTAACCTACTTGACACAACTGAAGTAGGTTTGTAAATTTATGGCACTCAAGTGTGAAGGTATGCAAAAAACATTAGGTATGGATGAAACAACATGCAGATGGAAATGGCTTATGGAAAGATAGCATAGCAGTATTATAATACGAAGGTTTTAATGACAATTAGATGGCAGTATAAGATATTTTATGAGAAAATGGATAAGGAGCCGAATTATGAGGATTGCCAACGGAGAACTTGGAAATTATGGTAGTCTTAAGACATTGGTAATTATTGGACATCCTGATGTTATACCGTAATTGGGTAATAGGATATTATGATGATAAGATGGTTTACGTGGTTTGAAGGAAATTGTAAGTTGTGATATGCTAAAAATTGGCTAGTAAGTAAATACAAATAAATAATATGGAAAAAGATAACTTCTTTTTACCAAATTTTAATTAATAGGGTGAGTGTTGGTCACTTCTCGAGTGCACACCCCCTTGATATCATAAGTTGCATAAGGGAAGTAGGAGGGAATAAGTCAACTCTCTGTGTTTTTTGAAATATGTCATGAAATGTGTGGGAGGGAATTAGTTGTCAAGCATCATTGATTTTACTTGACAATCAGTCCACCCCAAATAAATGTTAGTAATTTGGCAACATGCTCCTTATTGACGAAGACGAAAGGATGATTAGAGGTGAAAATTCAAGGAGCTAGCAAAGGGCTAAGAGATCAAATGATGTCCCTAGTAGAATTATATGATTACATTTTTTTTTTCAAATCCTAAGTGTTCCTAAGTATACAAGTGACAATTTTGTGCCGAACTATCCACCACATGTGAGTAAGACATGAAAGTGTCGATGCACGACTTACCACGTAATAATGAACCAAGGTTTAGCATACCAAGAAAATCAATGGAAGTCCTAGAAGAATGGACGGAGGATGGTAGAGTTAGTGCAATCACCTGTTAGATATAATTATGGATGTTAATAACCCTAAATAGATAACGGAGTATGTTGGAAAGTGTGTCTTGTGCTAGCAATCACATGAAGGTTAAAATGAAACATAATCTATAAAACGATTGTAATCTCATGTGTATAAGATATTTCGTAAATAATAAAGGAATATAGATAATCTAAGAATCTCAAGAGTCTAATAATCACTTCCTAACACACTCAGGACATGTGATCTTGGGTGATGTGCTGTTGTTACTCCCTATAGCATGGCTAGTATGGTCAACTTGTTTCAAGTTTTGATTCAACAGTATTTTTCACTTTCTTTGAATAGTATTTTCCGATCTAGGGGCTAGTACTTTCTTTTTATTTATTTATTTTTATGATGAAAGGACCACTAAATTTATGTTTCTTTTTATTGGAGCTATGGCACTTGCCATGTTGCTAATTTTAATATCTTTCAATTGTTGGCATTTTTCTTCTTTGATTGGACTTGGTAAAAGTAACTTTTATTTTGATCTTTTAAAGTGTCAAGTGGTCATTTTGACATTTTTATAACTAGCCCTAGAGATGTGATTTATCTATCATGTTCATTGAACCACTGATAGTGTGTCAAGGGAGAATACCGCAAGGAGTGAAAATTAGGCACACAGAATAAACAAAGAATGTTATTTCGAAATAAGGTAAAGAAAGGAATATTCTCCTAAATAAAATTAATTGCGAGTAATCTAAGAAAGGAAATTTATAACAAAAAAAATAAATAAAAATAAAAATATGTGTGTGTGTGTGTGTGTATGTGTGTGTGTGATCTAGACCTAATGAATTGCGAAAGTGATGATAATTGCAGACTAGTAAAATTTGGCATGTGTATGGAGATGATTGCATGGATGAGATAAAAAAGAAATAATAATTATTAATTTTCATCACTCCCTCAAAATGGGATGGTTATGTACCTTAATGTTTGGGTTTTTGCGAATAATGTACCTATGAAACTAAAACCTTGGTGCCTAGAAATACCAAGCATTGTGGGCCGTAGAAGTAGAAAAAATCCCTACTTATGGGTAGATTCAAAGAACTTAAACTTGATTATTCCTTGTTGCCTAAGGATGTTGGAATAAATCATGCACCTAGGGTGGTTTACCAAATATGTGATTAACCCCCTTAACCTCGATGTAAAATTAGTAGATTCATTATGGATAAACTGTGATGTCAATTCTCTTTAGTGGCGAGCATGGATGACAATTGCAGTGGGATAAACATGTTTTACATGAACCCTTAATAAGTATGACTCCTAGAAATTTATAAGTAAACTATCATATGTAACCTTGATTATGGGAGTCGATGTGTGTTATTGATATAATTTGGATGGTGCATTAACGCAAGTTGTTGGAAGATAGAATTTTGTAAACACCTACCTGAGATTGAAGGGAAATGTAAGAATTTAAGCTTATGAAGATAGTAAGCTAATTACAATAATAAGTTGGTTTTGCTAATGCATCTTTCTAGTAGGCAAGATAAGATTTAGAGTAACCTATTGAAATTGTGGGAAATGTTATGTCCCTATTTCGTATTCTACTCATGCGACTTCCAGGAGTAAGTCGATCTCTAGGGGAGGAGGATGTAGAGCCCCTCCCCGATCAAGCTCTGGTTAACTCAGTTGACCATGGTTGACCTTACTAATAAATGTTATAATTCAATAGGATGGGCTATGTTAGATGGATAGATTGGTGAGAAAAGTAATTGAACCAGGTTACGGAATCATTTCACCTTGAGGTGTACATTTTGATGTGTTATGGATACATAACTTTATATGATTCTAGAATAGGATAACTCTGAGATGATGTATGTCATTATTGGATTTGCAGGACTTTACTATGATGATAGAAATAGGATACATGTTTTATGTATGGATCAGAATTATGTGGATTATGATAATTGCTTATGTGGATTTATTTGGATATAAGATATATCAATTTGTTTAAATGTAAATTGTATGCAGAGTGTTTATGTGTATTCTTATTCATGTGTTTAATATTATATGAGGTTATTGGAATTACTAATGTGTAATTGAGATGCGCAGGAAAATTATCCATATGACCATGGAAATATTATGGAGAACCAAACCTAGACCTATGTACATTCATAAAGCCAGGGGTTGTCTATTTGGAGAGACAACACCCCGTATGTATCGTATTTTATTTGTAATAGTAAATGATGCATGTGTCTTAAATGTTATTTATTGATTTATTTAAATCCAACAAGAGACAATTTCCATGTGTAATTTTGTAATGTGTTTTATTGTGTCACTTGACACATGTGTTGATTTATGTCTTGAATTTTGACTTGCTTCTTGAAGGGAGTTGTTCAACTATAGCTTTTTCAAACATTTGAATGTGGTTCTAAAATTTCCTTGGGTAGAGAGTCTTTGGAGTGGTCAACTCAGGTTTGACCCGAAAGTTAACTTCAGATGGGTTTATAAGGGGTCAAATGGACTCCTAGGGGTAGTTTAAAAGTGTTTCCTAAAGCCCATAAGGTATACCTATGAGTTAGGAGTATTTTTAGGCATGTGTCTACTCCCATGTGACTGTTTAGTCACCTCAAAAAGTGAGTTTTCTAAGATGTGTGAAAATTCAAAATTAGAAGGTGCCATTTAGGTTAGATAACCTTCCCTTTTGATGAGAGATCCTTTTTGATCTTTTTCTTACTTTTTTCCTTTTCAAATTTAGAAACCTCTGAGAATTCTCACTGAGGTCTTCTTAGGCAAAAATGAGAGATTTTGTGGGTAATCACCCACTCTCCATTTTTGGAGACTATGCATTTTGAAAAGTTGGTTTTTGGATGCGAATTTTGTCTAAGCGTTGAAGGAAGATTTGTGGATTTGGGTTGTTCATCCTCAAACTAGTTCTAGCATACCTTTGGGCAGATTGAAGGTTGGTTCATCTTTTTATTTTTACGTTGCATGTCTATGTTGGAAAGTTTGGTTATATGTGAAAAGGATTCTCTTGTATTTTTTTTTGTGAAAACTATTTTTATGCAATCTGTCTTTTATTTGCTTGTATGCATTTTCTATGTTTTGGGAGTAACCAAGGCCTTCTACTCTTGGGAGAGTAGGATGGTCTTGCGGGTGGTAGAAGTTTTATAGCCCTCGAGTGAGAGACTCTCTTTATGAGAGCGAACTCAAGGGGTGTATTTGTGACCCTTGTTGCATGGCTTGGTTTGTACATTTGGGGGTCATAAGGGGAGAAAGTATGGCATGAATGCCTTGGGGGGTATAAGGAATGTGGGGTTAATGAACTTGTGAAATATCTTTGTTTTCCATGAGGTGGCATTGTGATCTACCATTTTTGCAGTCTCCTTAGGGTACTTGGTCCACTACCACCCATGTAAAATCATCACATTTAGTGATGGAGTGTAACCTTGGTTGGGAAAGTGTTTGCTATATGTTTTTCCCTTGCTTGTTGTGTTCACATGTCTGTAACCTGTCTAGGGCTTGGTTCTCCAAGCTCGGGGGTGGCTTCTAGTAAGTCTAAGCTGGGAGGTGAGCACTCCATGGTCATAGCCTATGATTTATTTGCAGGTTGTTGGAAGAAAAGAAAAGGCCAAGTAGAAGTTGTTGGATTTATTTGTTTGCAGAAAAAGATTTGGAAATTGAGTATTCTATAATTTAAGTTGCAGCAATGTGAAAGGGAAACTATATGTTGTAATTACTTTGAAAAGGAAATGTATCTATTTTATTTTAAGTCCTCATTTGCTAGAAATGAGAGATCCATTTGTAAGGTTGACTATATTGTAATTTAAATATACTTTGAGGAAATACATTATTTGTTTTATTAAATTATTATTTTGCTGCAAAATGAATTATTTGTATACATTATTTGTTTTATTAAAGTATTATTTTGTTGCAAAATGAATTATTTATGTTGAAGTTTAAGTTATGTATTGATCTTGAAATAATGTTGATTGTATACATGGTATTTTGAAAATGAAAGTTTAAATTTGCATGTGACTTCTAAAAATAAAAGATCAGTTTATTTCCTTATGCATATCTCTAAGGTTAAATTTAAATAATATCACGTCTATATAGTTGCTATTTAAATTTATTGCATTCTGTCATTTACTTGTTGCAGAAGTTAAAATCTAGAGATAAATAAGTCTAGTTAATTTAAATAATATCATATTTCTATAGTTGCTATTTAATTTTATTGGATTCTGTAAATCATTTATTTGCAGAAAATAAATCTAAAGTCAAATAGGTTATCTTTGGTTTATGGTATTGAAAATAAATAAATATATATATATATATATATATATACATGGATTTAAATCTGAATATTTTAATCAATCTGTTTAAAAAGTTTCAAAAAAAAATATAGCATCTATATTTCTGCATAGTAAAGTTAGCTTTAGTTTTCTTATGCACCAAATATATATATATATATATATATATATACACATTATGTTATATTTCTTTTTAACATAAAAAAAGGGAAATAAATTTTAAAATAAAATAAATAAACCTTGGGTTTCAGGGAGCTCCCCCCCCCCGCACAGTGCGCGGCGACCCCCAGCCGTAGCCGCAGCCGCCACTATGGGCCGCAACCCATAGTTGGGGAGGCTTCGGCCCCCACCTGTGGGCGGCGCCCCACAGCAGCGGTGCTGTCGGGCTATGGGCCGTGACCCACAGCAGCAGCCAAGGCCACCTCTGTGAGCCGCGACCCGCAGGTCTGGCAATGGCCGTCCCTACGGGGAGCCCCCCCTTCCCCCCTACATGAAAACCTACGCCCATATCCGCCTCCACCCAAAGCCACCTCCATCTGGTAAATTCGGCCTCCGCCCAGTGCATTAAGAAATAAATAAAACCCTAACCTGGTTAGGGTTAAGGTAGCAAAAACAAAGAAATAGAAAAGATTATAATTGTAAGGGGCATTTTATATTATATTTTGGCTAGGGTTTCATGGATAGTTTTATAATAATGGTGAAAATATATATATAGAGAGAGAGAGAGAGCTAAAAATATGCATGTATAGGTCAAAATTGTAGATTAAATATCTCTCTAAGATTTGAAGTGGAATTATTCTTTTAACTTGAGCTATTTTGTAGTTCAACAAGCTAGTTTGTAATTTAATGTAACATGTAATGAATTTTTCTACAACATTACTATTACCATATTTGGGTAAATATATTTGAGAAGTTAAATTGACTGAATTTAAAGCAAGAGGTAATGTGAAATATTGAATACGAAATATTTAATAGATGATGTTTGAAAGAAGTAATATATAACAACTTGAAATTAAATTATATAATCACATTTTAGAGATCTAAATGGTTTTCAAAATTAAATGGAATAATTTAATATAGATAATTAAATAATTAATTTAAGAGGATATTGTAGTGGCATAATATACTTTCTCTACAATAAAATTAATGGACTAAGCCTTGCGAACCTTATTAACCCAAGTGGAGACTTTCATCAGATAATTTAATTATCTTAATGATGTTTGGCACTTTAAATTGTGTCTGCTCAATTAGATAATATTAATACAATGAAATTGTATTAGTGTTGAATTAATCGAAGCCATATTTAAATTAAATTATTAAGAAAGGATGTGTTAATAGGATGGAGGAAACTTGATATTTATTAAATAATCGATATTGAACCAAGTAATTTTATTAATGTCTATTTAGTATAAGTCTATCTAACTAAGAATTATAAATTGCAATTGTAATAAAGGGGACATTCGATGTGAATATGTTATTGTCCTTATAAATTCATTTTGTTTCGTTTGATTATAGGAGTTATCATCAATTGTTATGTTAGGAATATCCTAACTTTGTCGTCTAGGAGTTTCATAGAAACCTAAGGCTCCTAGATAAATTTGTTCTATTCATCGCTCACGTTAGAAAAACATTTTATCATAATTTAAGGTTCCGCTTGGAGCAACCTGTTAAGTTGTCACATCTAATTAAGCATAGGTTGCATGTAATTAAGTGTTCAAGAAAAATTTGTTGTGTGTGTTTTTGCCCAAAAGTTTGGGCATGACATTATTCTTAAATCATATCATCCTTCATTCAACCCTACAATTAAATCTTTTATCATCATTCTAATATGGGTATGACAACACAATATTCCTCTACAATTTTGGTTTGATTCTTGTTTTGAAGATATTGGAAATTCACTAATGAATTTTTTGGATTTGGATAAGAGTTCTCCCAATCACCTTCACACCACATATGCTCACATGTTGGTTGATCTCAATATTTCCAGAATCCTTCTAGTGGATATCTCTTTAAAAATCATTAATTGATGTTACAAACAAATCTTGGATTATGAGGGCTTACCCTTTTGTAGTCACGGGTACTTTGGCATTTGCGACATTGTTGCACATTGCTTCAAACCCAAGATCAATTCCCAATCCATGTGGTGGAAAGACACCTCTCTCCACCACTACTCTATTGAAAAGGGAGTTTGGTTTCTTCTAAAGATGGAAACTTAATAAATGGCTCAAAATGAATATGTGCAATGGTTGTTATCCAATAAGAATTGCTGCCAAATTGATTCTCTAGACACCTAAAATTATTATGTCGTAATTAAATAAATATTTTATTTATTTAATTATTTTATCCTAATGTAAAGTGGAAAATTGAACCCTAGTGATTCCCCACCTAGGAGAGAGAAAGGAAATCACTAGGATGATTTTCACTTAAGAGATACTTTACATTCAAAATAGGGGTTGAATTCACTAGATCCAAACCCAAGATTGAATAAGGATCTAAATACTAAGTGAATTGCAAGGGTGCAATGCAATTTACCCTCTTTTGTAAGTAGAAGAGTTGACTTGTCGGCTATGCAAAAAATTAAGACAAAATGGGTGAAATAAGGAGCTACAGATTCGGGATCATGATGTAACTTCGGATTTGAGGTATTTAGACTGATACGGACCTGCCCTGCAAATTTGGAGAAAATTCGGTGGGACCGTGGGTAAGTTATGTGCAGGCCTCCAAAAAATTTGCGAGTCGAAAAGGGTTTTTTCGTCTTTGCAAATGAATCCTAAATTTGCAATTACATCCACGCACCTAAAACCTGCACACAAAAAATAAGGGAAGAAGGGTTGTGGATGGGGGTTTGCCTTAGTCAAACCCTGGTTGAGGAATCAACCTTGAAAGAAAGTAATTTCAAATGCTTAAATGTAAATAATGGAAATGTATACCTTGTAGATCTGCAATTTGTTGATGATGGTTGCTTTGCTTCTTGAATGTAATCACAATTGTTGCATGAAATGGCATGTAACATGAAAAAACCCTAACACACACATGCTTGGAAATGAATGTTGTAATGTTTCTCCAATGGTTGGATGAAGAAGACACATGAAGAAGAAGACTTAAATGCTTGAACACTTGATGACAATAATGGAGACCTTCCACTTGTTTCCCATTTTTTGCTTATGAAAATGAGAGAACTAGATCCCCCTTTATACTTTCCTTTGAGGGTTAATTATCTCTTCACCAAAGGATGACATAGAGGGGAATTTAATTCTTGAAAGATAATTTAGGTCCAAGGGTCAGACAGACCAATTTTAGGGCCACACAAAGAGGGAGGACAAGGGTGCCACACCCCTGTCCTAAGGGGACTGGGGTGCCACACCCCTGTCCTGCACATTTTTGGGGCCTGAAACAAGGTTGTAAAATGTGGAAATGAGGCCCAATTCCATGGTGGAGGCATAGATGGATCCCGATCAAGCATGCGAGATGATATCGCCAAGGTAAGGGGCCTAAAACATGGTCAGAATTGCAAGGGGTGCAATTTTATGATGCTACACCTAAGACTTCTATTAATTAAATTAATTTTTTATTTATTTAATTCATTCATTTATCCTTTTCTAGCCCTTCCCTTTTTAAATAAATATTTTTATTTATTTAAATTATCTTTTCCCCAAATTAAATAAATATTTTATTTATCCAATTGGTCCCACTTCCTCTATTAATTAAATAAATATTTATTTATTTAATTAACTCTGTAGCTTGTTCCCTTCATGACACATGTCATTTATCTCTTAATTTTCTTCTACCTAACCACTTCATATTTTATTGTTTTTCCTACCTACTCTTTAATCCTAGCCGACCATTTATCCTTTAAGCTCTTAATCTCGTCCCTCCATTTTCTAAAGTGTCTTCTATATAAGAGTATTCTTCTATCTTTCTAATACTAATGCGTATATCAAGCCTTCAAGCGATCAAATGACTTCACAACCACAATTTATTCTTTGTTGAGCTCTTGTGCACATACAAAATCTGAGAGCAAATATATTGAACAAGATCAATGGAGATAGGAAACAATGGAAATCCAACCCTACTTGGCATGTGAATGGTATTATTGTTTTAATTTATTGATTTTCATGTTCTTAGGTTTCTTCATTGGTGTATGGTGAATGCTTTGTTGTAGAACTAGGGTATTGTTGTGGATAGATCTTTGTGGTTTTGTAATAGTTTATCATCATCATTTTTCATTGTATATAGATTCAACATGTGTTTTGCAATCTATTCTTCTTGTAGTTGATGACTCACCTCCATGTGGTAGGGAAAGCATTTTGAATTCAAATCCAAAGAACTCTAAGCCTAAAGAAGAATCATTAGTGCTAACAAAGGCTTTAGATGTAATTTCCCTTAAGGATGAAGATTCTTATATCCCAAGAGTTTTGGATATGGTTGTGGATGTTGATGATGACAATGAAAAGTAGATTATTGTAAAAAGTAAAAAATGAACCATGTGGCTACTTTCAATATACCCCTTTTCTCCCACACCAAGAGTGATGCTAAAAATTATATTTGTAACTCACTAGAAATACACTTTTAATGTTATGAAAATGGTGTCTCGGCCTTGCAACAATAAAAAGGTATTGTTGATAAAAGGTTACTATTGTTTTTGATTAATTAAAAATAGGTTTTAAGGGACCCGAAACCCAAATACATAAGAAAGATATTCAAAGAAGCATCAAAATACAACAGCAACTAAAAACCAGCAAAAAAACCAACAACAACGGAAAGGACAACAAAAGGCCAGCAAGAAATTGGCCTCAAGCCCAGCAAAAAATAGAGTTAGAAATTCTTCATTGTTTCTTTTGCATCCTGTACCAAAAGCATCATTGCTTTTGCCGCTTCCCTCAAATCATTATTTTCCTGAGCAGTCTGGCTATCCTTCATCTTCATTTCCTTCTCCACTGTAGTCTACCTAGATCTGCGTCTAGAGGTCTGGTGGCTAAGGCTAGGAGTAGAAGCATCTTCAATAACCACCAGGTTCTTCTCCTAGGTTTTCTTTTCCAATTGGTTCACCAGCGCATTCATGTTCTGGGAGGATACTTTTAGGACTTGGAGGCTATGATCCATAAGGCTTTTCAGGGTTTTCTCATTTCTAGCCATCCGGGTATTGACATTATCCTTATCCTCCTCCATCTGTTCCTTCAGAATTCTGATGACGTCCTCCAGGTGTTTCAGGTCACCTTTAATCAAGTCTTTCTCCCGCCAGTCTTCCATTTCCATCTCTTCCTCCACTTCACTATTCTCAGTCTCCTCATGTTGCTTCCCTGAATCAGACGTGTTGATCAACTTGTTGATCTTACCTTCCAACTCCCTCTGTTTACCCTGCATGCTGGTAATGTTCTCCACCACCCACTTCTGAAAGTTGAAGTATTCAAGGGTGCAATTGTGGGTGGTATCCAGAATGGTGTCCGCAGAATCCTTGTTTTGTTCCATATCCTCCTCATTAGGGTTTTCACCTTCCTTAGGCTTCAGAGCCTCTTTCTCAGTTTCTGAGCCTTCAATATAATGTTGACAATTCTTAGAATTGCCCCCTTCCTCTCCTCCCCCATACTCCTCCTCCTTATTGATCTCCTTTTCAGAAATTTCTTCATTATTTTTTCCTTCTTCTTCCTCACAGAGCTTATTTGTTTCTTCCTGCACAATAACCTTCCTTTTTTTATGGGTAGGGGTTTTGGTCTTCTCAGTCAAACCAGAATCTATGCTTTTCTCATAAATCTGGGCATTGAGAATTAAAGGGTCATCCTTTTTTGCCCTAGTCTTATCCTTCATGTATTCATAAATCAACAGGATGAGACCCTGGTGTACAAGAGGGTAGGAGCTGGGTTTTTTAATATGGTCCGCCAAACTCTCATTAAGAGAAGAAGCAAGATAGAAGGGCAAAGAAATTTTCACCCCATGGTGAAAATGATTCAAGATGGCGAAGTGATAATTGTAAATTTTTGTGAACCTACCATCCACAGTTAAATATTCCATTAAAGCCCTAAGAATTGTTTGCCAGAAAGGTTTTACTTGTTGGGGGGTGAAGTAAGATATATTATCCTGCTTCTCCAAGTTGCCCTTCTCGTCCTCCATCTTAGGGAAGGTTTTGAATGCCTCAGCGGTGTACTTTTTGTCCCTATAGAATTTGGTCCTCTCCATCTTGAGCCCCATTACCTCCGAGATCAGACTTTCATCAATGTGCCAGATTTCCCCAAACAGGGTAGCCCTGTTATTGCTCCAGCTTTTTGCGAATCCCTGAGAAACAGAGCTTCTACTACCATGGAGCTTCTCCATATAATCCATGAACTCATGTCGGTGGAGCCTTCTCCACACCTTCCTTTCACTTTTCCAGTGGTCACAACCAAACAGTTCATTTCTGTTAAGGTTGCCTCCCATTCTGCTCTCCAAATCACAATCGCCTCTGTTACAGTTCTCGGCCCGCAAGTAAAGCTCGGTGTTTCTGGTTTCTTCTTGAAAAGAAACTTTAACAATTATGATGTTGCCTTTCATGTTCATACAAACTTGGCTATTATTACAATTACCTCTCGCACACATGTGTTCTTGGTTATGATGCCGAGAAGCACTCATCGACTGGCAGTTCATTTGCCTCCAAACTCTGTCATTGGTACTCGTTCCCCAGAATTCAATCATAACATTTGCTTGCTCCATTAAGGTGATCAAAATATAATTGTTCCTTAACCTCCCACTTAATGTGATCTTCCCCCATATATTTGACCCCCTTTTCCAAGTTAACCCCTTCATTAGCAAGGATATCCGCTACCTTGTTACCCTCTCTAAAAGTATGGGTTAAGATAATGTTATCATAGTTATTGAGGATAGTCTTAGCATTTTTAATAATATTAGCAATATTCCAGGAGACTGAACTCATACCTTTGAGGGCTTGTATAATATTTAAGGAATCCCCTTCAAGCCATATTTTTTTAAATTTGAATTCCTGGGCTAACTGGAGGCTCCTGAGCATGGCCATAGCTTCAGCCACATGGTTGTTTTGGATTCAAAATGGGGATGCAAAAGAAGCAATACACCTTCCTTGAGCATTTCTAATAACTCCACCTCCACCAACCCTTCCAGGGTTCCCTTTGGCAGCCCCATCAAAATTAACCTTTATCCATTCATAATCAGGGAGCCTCCAAACAATGTTTTCTCTCTTCTTCTTGTTATCCACTTTGAAGACCTTATCAATCAAGTTCCATTCAGTAATAATGCCTTTTTCCATATCATTAATATTTATAATAATCCATTGTTGATTATTCTTGTGAGGGATGTTGATGTTCTCCTTTATAGCCCTACATATTTTTTCAAAGACAACCTGAGTGTTACACTTTTCTTCCCTAAATATCCTGTTATTCCTTTCTTTCCAAATGCCCCAGCATATCATGGGGAGGGTCAGGGACCATGGGTTTTTAATAATTTGACATTTGGTAGGATAATTCCATTGCCATATTATATCCTTAATGCTTTTGTTCATGACCCAATTAATTTTCCATTTTTCCCAAATTTTGCACCAGATTTCTCTAGTAAAGGAGCAATGAAAGAATAGGTGACCAATAGATTCCTCCTCCTTCTGACAAAGCTCACATCTATTAGGGAAATTGAATCCCCTTCGAATTAGATTATCAATAGTAAGGATACTATTATGAGAGGCAAGCCAAAAGAACATGTTGACTTTAGGGATCAAGATGTTGTTCCAAACTTTACTCCAAAAGGGATTGCAGATTTGATAACAGGTGTTTTTATAAGCAGAAGAAACTGTGAATTCACCTTTAGGTTCACTTTTCCAGAGGAAAACATCTTCATAGTTGTTGTTAGGGGAAAAGGACAGCAATTCTTTCTGAAGAGAGGAAAGACCAGGATGGATGTCCCCAAGATTGACCCATTTATTCTCCTTCCAATAGTCACAAACCATCAGCCCAAACCTCCTTTTACATTCTTCAATGACATGGTTGTTATTTTGATCAAATAGGGCTTCATTCTTCATCCAGGGGTCTTCCCAAAACCTTATTCTATCACCTTTTCCAAGGACCCATCCAACTCCATCTTTTGCAACTTTTATGGCTTTGGTAACACTATTCTAGATGAAAGATCCAGCTGGGACATCTTCCTCATTGAGGATCCCTTGGATAGTCTGATTCTTAATGTATTTTTCAAACCAGATTTGACTCTAGTCTTTCTTAATGTCAAAAGCTCTCCATAATTGCTTAGCAAGAAGGGTTTTATTAAGATTTTTAATAATTTTAATTCCCAACCCTCCTTTGTTCTTTGGTCTACACACCTTGTCCCATGCTACCAAAGGTATTCTCTTCCTTTCTTCAACTCTAGACCATAAAAATCTCTTCTAAATTCTTTCCATAGTATCAGCAGTTTTAGCTAGAATACCAAACAGACTGATGGCATAAATAGGGAGATTTTGAAGAGTAGCCTGGAGGAGCTGCATTTTCCCAGCTTGAGATAACATAGAACCTTTCCATCCTGCAAGTTTCTTATTAATTTTATCAATGATCATATTCCAAAAAGAAATTGGGGGAGCCATCCCTAAAGGAAGGCCTAGGTAGGTAGATGGCAGCAAGTCCACTTTACAACCAATTATATTAGCTATCCTCTATTGTCTTATGACTGGAGTATTGAGGAAGTACATAGCTGATTTGTCCTAGTTAACTAGTTGACCAGTTGCCAAAGCATAGGAATTGAGAGAAGTTTTGAAAGCTTCAGCCTCCTTGACTGAAGAATACCCCATGATGATAGTATCATCAACAAACTGTTGATGAGTACAAAACACATTGGCAGAAGAAGGTTGAAGACCTTTGATAATTTTGCTTTGTTTCAATTTATGAATCATTCTACTCATACTTTCAGCCAGAATGGTAAAAAGAATGGGTGAAATAGGGTCTCCTTGTCTTAGCCCTCTAGAGTTATTAAAAAAATTTGTGGGAGATCCATTAATCAGAATAGAGAACATAGGAGTAGTGATTAGTTCTCTGATAATTTTGATGACCTTGCCATCAAAACCAAAGGCCCCCATGATTTTAAATAGAACATCCCATTCGCCTCTATCATAAGCTTTTGCCAAATCCAACTTTATCAAGAAGCCTTCTTTCTTTGCAGTGCTAAGAGAATGTATGTTCTCATGAACAAGAATGATTGAATCAAGGATCTGTCTTCCAGGAACAAATCCTTTTTGCTCTTTAGATATGATGAAGGGAAGCATCGCCAACATTCTAGTAGTCGTCACTCTAGATATTATTTTATAAAAAGAGTTGCATTAACTAATAGGCCTAAATTTTCCCATAGAATCAGTCCCAGCAACTTTGGGGATTAGGGCAATAAAAGTGGCGTTCACCTGCTTAAGGATTCTTCTGGAGCCAAAAAATTCTTTTACCGCATTAACCGTATCCTTCCCCACAATATTCCAAAATTCTTGAAAGAAAAACATGGGGAATCCATCAGGGCCCGGAGCTTTATCCCCTTGAAAGGTAAAGACAGCTTTTTTGATCTCTTGACCAGATTGAGTTGACGGATCTGATCAAGATCCTCATTATTAGATAAGAGCTGCTTGAAGAATCTAACAGCTTCATCCCTGATTTCATCCTTATTTGTCAGAGTGTTGCTCTCAACAGTTAACTTGGTTATTCTATTAGCTGCCTTATGTTTTAGGGAAGTCATGTGAAAAAACTTAGTATTTCTATCCCCTGCCTTCAGCCATATAGCCCTGGATCTCTGTCTCCAATATACTTCTTCCCTTGAAATTATGGTATGAATGTTGTCAAGAACCTTATCTTCCATGGATTTGGAATACTCGGTGTAGCCCTCTTTCTGGATGGAGGTTTGAATCTAGTTCAGATCCTCCTTTAGCTTTTTCTTTGAATCAAAAATATCACCAAAGACCTTTTTGTTCCAAGTCTTAATGTTGATTTTGACATTTTTAAGTTTTTTGGCAACTTTATACATGGCTGTTCCATTAATATCAATATTCCACCATTCAGCAATGGATTTTTCAAGACTGGGGTGGGATACCCACATCTTTTCGAATCGAAAGGGGAATCTTTGATTTTTTTTAGAGTTCTCAGCAACAAAGGAAATGGGATAATGATCTAATCCAATTCTATTAATGATAGAAAGGGAACAACTATGAGAAAGAATCCAATCATTAGAGAGAAGAGCTCTATCAAGTCTTACCTGGATAAGATCTTCCCCATCTCTTCGGTTTGACCAAGTGTAGGAGGCTCCACTGAGTTCCAAATCAATGAGAGCATTGTCATTGATAAAGTCCATCAGGTTGGATCTGCTTTCAGGTTAAGCTTGACTACCTCCAAATTTTTCTCTGTCTTGCAGAGGAGTATTGAAATCTCCCATTACAATCCAACTGTTCATAGAGAAATTTTTCCTTTTTTCTTGAACTTTCTCCCAAAATTTACTTCTAGCATGTTTGGAGTTAGGGGCATAGATATTAGTTATAACAAATTCCTTCTCATCAAAATTATTTCTAGCTTTTAAGGATAGAATATTTCCATCCTCATCAACCATATCTCCAGAAGTAGTGCTTTTATTCCAGAATATAGCAACCCCTCCAAAGGCGCCATTTGAGCTACTGCCACAGACTCCCCCATTTTTAAAAAACTTAAGTTTCTCCACTTTCTCTTTGCTCATTTTAGTTTCCTGAATTAGGATAATATCCGGATTATGATCTCGAATAAGATTCCTTAATATATCCTGTTTATTGAGACCATTTAGGCCTCTGATGTTCCATGATATTACCTTCATTTTGAAACTTGAGGGTAGGACTCCTTGATAGTTCTCTGCCTTCCATTAGCTATGTTAAATTCTGTGAGAAGCAAGAATTGAGCCAGGATCTGATGTCGGTCATAGATCACATGCAACTCCAAGCAACGGATGATCAAAGATCAAAATAGCTGAATGAAGATAAATCTGATATGAGAGAAAAATAGAGATAAAGAAGAGAATATAGAGAAGACTCTCACCGAGCTATCACTTAACTTAGTGAAGGTGAGAGTATATTGCTTATTATATAGAAAAATAATAGCATATACAACCAAGAGGTGCATTAACTCCCACCTCCATAAAAAGTGGGAGGTTTTACCTACTACCCCATAAAAGGTGGGAGGTTTTTACCTACTTGGTAAATGCCAAAACATGTGGCATAACCTCCTTACATGAAAACAAAAAAGGAGTTATAAGAGGTGGCACATAAAGCCAAAAGAGGGTGAGAAACCCAACTACCCCATAACCCACTTAGGAAATGACAAAATAGTGGTTATGAGAGGTGGCACAACAAGCCAAAAGAGGGTGTGTAACTCAACTACCCATGTGAGGTGGAGAGTTACACATGTAGCTAATGTATTCCGCCACGTGTCCTCATATTAACCACACCTAATAACCTAAGCAAGCTTAATAATATATGTGTAGGAAAAATAAATACCCCCTAACATAAGGAAAATAAAAAAACCTACACTAACACCCCCCCTTAAGCGTAGCTTAGGTGGGTGAAAAGATGGGTCCCGGCAAATGAGGCCATGTTAGGTACCCATGTACATAAATATCCCCCCCAAAAGAAGAAGACCCCCCCCATAAGAGGAATAGACCCCCCTAAATAGAGAGAGAAAGAATGAAGGACTAAGAAGCCCCTCCTGAAGTAGACACCTTTTGCATCCCAAGCAAAGATCGCAAATGAAGGAACTTGCTTTCGGTGAAAGGTTTGGTGAAGATGTCCGCAGTTTGCTCCGATGTAGAACAATACTTAAGATCAATGATGCCTTCCTGAATGAGCTCCCGAAAATAGTGCATATGTATCTCAATGTGTTTCATCCTCTGATGATGAACTGGATTTCTTGAGATCTGTATAGCACTCTGATTATCACAAAAGATGATGGTAGGCTTTCTAACTGGAATACCAAGCTCAGTAAGAATATTTTGAAGCCAAATAGCCTCAGTGGTGGCATTGACTGCCCCTTGATACTTGGCCTCTGTCGATGAAAGAGCAATTGCAGACTGCTTCTTGCTCGACCAACAAACTGGACCAGAACCAAGTGAGAAGCAATACCCAGAAGTAGACTTGCGATCCTGAGAATCACCTGCCCAATCTGAATCTGTATATCCTACCAAGTCAATATCCACACCTACTACATACTGAATTCCATAATTGTGAGTACCCTGAATGTAGTGGAGGATCCGCTTAGCTGCTTTCCAATGCAACTCATGTGGCTCCTGCATGAATCTAGAGACCATGCCCATAGCATAAGAAATGTCAGGTCTCGTATGAGTCAAATAAATGAGGCTTCCAACAAGCTGTCGATATAAAGTGCCATCAACCAAGGGTGAAGAGCACTTAGCCTCAAGTTTGACTCCTGACAAAAATGGAGTAGGTGCAGGCTTACAATCAGCCATGTGAAATCTGGAGAGCATATCAAGTGCATACTTGGGTTGTCCAAGGAAGATTCCTGAAGATGATTGAGTGATCTCAATTCCCAAGAAGTAATGTAGAAGACCCAAGTCTGACATCAAAAATCTATCATGTAGAGCAATTTTCACTGCTTTGATGGTGGATGAGTGACTCCCTGTGAGTAACAAGTCATCAACATAGAGAACTAGAGATGTGAGAGTTTCATCCTGTTGCAGAATGTATACGTTCGGATCAGAATGGCACCGAGTGAAACCAACTGTTAGAAGGAATGAGTCCATCTTGGCATACCAAGCTCGAGGAGCCTGTTTGAGGCCATAGAGAGACTTTTGAAGTCAACACACAAGTGAAGGATCCTGAACAAACCCCTGTGGTTGCTCCATGTAGATTTCCTCCTGAAGGTCACCATGAAGAAATGCACTCTTCACATCCATCTGAGGAACTTCCCAACGATGGGCTGCAGCTATAGCAAGAACAAGTCGGATGGAATTCATCTTAGAAACTGGAGCAAAAGTCTCAGAGTAATCAACCCCTGGAACTTGGGAAAAACCTTTTGCTACCAAGCGAGCCTTATACTTATCAACCGACCCATCTGCTGCAAATTTTGTTCGATAGATCCACTTGCATCGAACAAGTTTCCTTCCCTTAGGAAGAGGAACTAAATCCCATGTGTGATTCCTTTCCAAGGAATTGAACTCTTCTTGCATTGCAGCATCCCACTCAAGAACACCTGAAGCTTCTCGAAAGGACTGTGGATCAGAAGCTGAAGCAATGAAGAGATGTGGAGCTTGCTGAAATTGTGACCTTGTTCTTCTAGTATCTAATGGATCACCAAGCCAATCTCCTGCTGACTCAAAAGCTTGTCGAGCCCAAAGAGGCACTGAGGCTGGAGAGTCTGGGGGAGAATCATCAGCCTCTGAATGATGACTATGAGAGGAATGTGAATCCTCATCATCACTGTCACCATCTGAAGTAGAGGAAGAAGACTCCTCATCAAGATTAGGAGGATTAAGATCCTCTGAAGAACTGTCATCATAATGCAATTTCTCCAATGTGATAGTGGATGGAGAAGTGGTATGAGAAGAACTAGAAGAACTCTCCTCAAAACGAACACTCCTCTCAATGAAAAACTCATGAGTAGTGGGATGGAGAAGCCTATACCCTTTGACATCATCTGGATATCCAACAAATATGCAAGGCTTACTCTGCGGATCCATAGCCTTGCGTTTTTTAGCTGGAATGTGGGCCCATGTAAGAGAACCAAACACTCTAAAGTGTTTAACTGTGGGTTTTCGACCAGTCCAAGCTTGAAAGGGAGTTACCCCCTTCACAGCTTTATGAGGAACTCGATTCTGGATGTAACATGCACAGTTGATGGCCTCTGCCCAATACTGAGGTGCCAAAGACTTGGAGTGAATCATACAATTAGCCATCTCCTTCAAGGACCTATTTTTTCGTTCTGCTACACCATTTTGTTGAGGACTGTATGGAACTGTGTGCTGCATGTTGATACCTTCTGAAGCACAAAACTGTTCAAACTGATTATTAACATATTCACCCCCATTATCTGTACGCAGAATCTTGATGAACTTCCCAGATTGTTTCTCTGCAAAAGCTTTAAAATCTAGAAAATTTTCAAAGACTTCAGACTTTTGTTTGAGAAAGTAAACCCATGTATATCTGGAAAAGTCATCAATAAATGTCAAGATATATCTAGCCTTGCTGAAAGATGGTTGTGGAAATGGTCCTACCAAGTCACTATGTACCAACTCCAATAGTTGTGTAGCTCTCCAAGATTTACCTTTATCATACTTCTCCTCTGGATGCTTACCAAGAATGCACCCCTGGAAAACTCCATCAGAAAATCGAATAGAAGGCAACCCTGAAACCATTTCTTGTTGACTGAGTTGTTGCAAGTAACGGTAGTTCAAGTGGCCAAACCGTTGATGCCACAAACAACTCACCTCATCTGCATGAGTGAGTAAAACTGTTGAAGGAGAGTCAGGAACAAAGTGAGAAAACTTATATAATCTAGAATGATGATCTGCTTTTCCCACAGCAACAGTAGACCCATTATGCATTTCGCTGATTACCACTGCATCTGGTGTGAACTCAACTCGCTTGCCAGAACCAGTGTGAGTGATCTGATAAATAGATAGGAGATTAGTTGATAAAGATGGAACACAAAGGACATCTTGAAATGTTCCTTCACCCACATCAACAGACCCTCTCCCATGCACTTCAACAGGAGTGTCATCACCCATTAGGATGGAAGGCATAGAACATGGCTCTAAAGATGTGAAATCATCTTCTGAAGAAGCCATGTGGTGTGAAGCACCTGAGTCAATTATCCAAGAATTTGGTTGTGAAGCAATAGCAACTAGGGCCTTACCCTTTCCTTTCCCCTTACTCTTATCTATGTCCTTAGAAGATCCTTCTGATGAACTCTGTTTGACTGAATCAGGAACCTTGATATTATTCTTTTCAAGAAGATTTGAAAGGTGATCAATTTGTTTCTTTAAACACTTATGTTCATCATGACCAGGCCTCTTACAATAAGAACACTTGACCTTCTCCTTCTTAGGTTGTTCACCTTTTGATAAAGAGGTCTCATTGTCTGCTTTTGAAGTAGCAGATTTCTGATCTTTCTTCTTCTCTCCTTGGTTCTTTTGTTTCTTATCTTGCTTACTAGACCCTTTATGTTCTTTTGTGCCTTGATTTACAACTAAGGCATGTGACTTAGAGGGCTTTATTGTACCCATTTGAACCAATTTGTCCTGCTCCCTAGTGAGTTCTGCAGCAAAATCATCTAAAGAAGGCATTTTGAATGTGGTACCTAGGGCACATTTGGTAGCATAGAATGTAGAAACAAACACTGAATAATTAGGACCAAGCTTAGAAAGAATACTCAAGATCAGTTGCTTATCATCTTTCTTAGTTCCACACTGTTCCAACTACAATCTTATAGACTTAAGTTTAGTGAAGAAGTCTTGTATAGTATCAAAATTGGTTGGATTCAACCCTATGAGTTCATTCTCCAATTGATGACCTCTTAGTTCATCCTGCTTACCAAAGAGGTTTCCCAAAGTAGTCCATACTGCATTTGGTGTAGTAGCAGATTCAATGTGAAAAAGAAGGTCAGGAGAGACTGACATGCACAATGTACCAAAAACTTCATCACATTTATTAAACCATTTAATCTTTTCTGCAGCATCTTGAGGTTCAGTTTCAAGTCCCATAGTAACACGATGATATCCATGTCTTTTCAGATATATTATCATCTTAGATTTCCATTCAAAGTAATTATATGGTGTTAAAAGTGGAACTGTAGATGCATCCATGATAGCAAAAAAGAAGATTGCAAAGAGTCAAGAAGAGTGCAAGAAAGAAGACACAAGAGACACCCCCCCTTTTCACTAGTCTTTGAAATCACCCCCCCCCCCAAATATTACAAGGTTGGCACTTTATAATTAGTGCATTTACAAGGCTTTTATCAAATTACAATGCTTTCTAAGGCTTTAATGGCCAAAATAGAAAGTTTAAATACATATAAATTTAACACAAAATCTTGAAAAAATTAGCCTTATAGCTGCTCAATGTATCTTAATACCTTTCCAACAACTATTTGTTTTTGTAAAATAGAGTTGTGAGAAGAAAGATATGATCTATAGAAGGGAAAAAAAAACATGCAGCTGATTCAACCTGCAATATCTAACAAAGAAGGGTAGAATATTTCAATAAGACCTGCAATTATGAAGAGTGCTCATTTCCAACTTTCCGTCAAGTACTCTGATTTTTTTTACTGTGTTCTCCAAACTCTGAATTTGGTGAAATAAAAGTCACTAATAATTTTCACAAGCCTTCTGGACACTCTGGAAATGCTAAAGAAGCCTCCAATATTACCAAAAATGTTGCAATCACCCAGATCTCAAAGAACACATATATAAAACCAGATTTAACTAGAAGCTTATTTTCCTTTAAACTGTTCTGATTCTCCAGATCACATGAAAATGTAGGAGAAGAGCATACTTGGTTTTTAAGAAAAATATTAGCTATCTAACAATCTCAAATCTCTCAAATAAATTAGAAAAGCAATGAGCTATACCAGACAACACGGCTTTGATACCATGTTAAATTTTGTGAGAAGCAAGAATTGAGCCAGGATCTGATGTCGGTCATAGATCACATGCAACTCCAAGCAACGGATGATCGAAGATCAAAATAGCTGAATGAAGATAAATCTGATATGAGAGAAAAATAGAGATAAAGAAGAGAATTTAGAGAAGACTCTCACCGAGCTATCACTTAACTTAGTGAAGGTGAGAGTATATTGCTTATTATATAGAAAAATAATAGCATATACAACCAAGAGGTGCATTAACTCCCACCTCCATAAAAAGTGGGAGGTTTTACCTACTACCCCATAAAAGGTGGGAGGTTTTTACCTACTTGGTAAATGCCAAAACATGTGGCATAACCTCCTTACATGAAAACAAAAAAGGAGTTATAAGAGGTGGCACATAAAGCCAAAAGAGGGTGAGAAACCCAACTACCCCATAACCCACTTAGGAAATGACAAAATAGTGGTTATGAGAGGTGGCACAACAAGCCAAAAGAGGGTGTGTAACTCAACTACCCATGTGAGGTGGAGAGTTACACATGTAGCTAATGTATTCCGCCACGTGTCCTCATATTAACCACACCTAATAACCTAAGCAAGCTTAATAATATATGTGTAGGAAAAATAAATACCCCCTAACATAAGGAAAATAAAAAAACCTACACTAACAAGCTATGCTTTGTTTACTCTCCTGGTCCCTATGCCATTTCATGGTTTTGTGTCCTAGTGGGGACCTTGATGCCCCAAAATCTGCCTTAGACCTAGCTCTGGTTTTTACTCCATTAGGACCCCCTGTCTTCTTAGTTTTAATTTTCTTTTCATTTTCTATCATGTTTTCTTCTTGTTGTTCTGCCCTGGATTCATCTTGTATGTTGCTCCAAAACTTTTCTCTTTTCCGAGGTGAAGTGGTCATATTTGCTTCTATGTTCTGGAATAAGGCATTTAAGTTTGCTTGTGGTGATCCAAACTTGTTGTTCCTTCTCATTTCTATTTCCTATTCCTGAATCTCTTTCCCTAAACAGGGTTCCTCTTTCTTTGACATGGGTTCATAGCGTTCCTCATGATGCGAGTCAGTGATATCCTTAATCTCACCATCCTCAAGGGTCTTTGTACTGATTTCCTCCTCCTTTTCTTACACCTGAAGGGCTTCAAAGGTATTACCTATTTTGATCTCAAACTCCTTAGTTTCATTCTTCTTGTTCCCCTTCAAAGTAGGGTCTTTAGTTAAATCACTGGATTCATTTTCCTGATTTACTGAAATCAGATTTCCACTTTTTTCTTCTACCTGATTGCAGGCTTTGTTGTTATTTTTTTCTTTCCATATCGCTTTTTTAATATTTTTGTCTTTAACCATAGGTCTTTTAGGGTTGTTGGGACACGCCTTAGCCCAGTGACCTACTTTTTTGCAAGAAAAGCACACAAAAGGTAAAGATTCAAATTCAATAGTTTGTTCCCATAACCCAAGTTTTGAATTTATATCAATGGTACTAGGGAGATCCATATTCTGTGAAATGTTGAGACAGATGCAAGCATACACAAGTCTCTTGCGAGCTGCAGTCATTGGGTCTATCGCAATAAGCTCCCCAAAGGAGTTAGCAATTCCTGAGAAAACATCCTCCACCCAGTATTCCAAAGGTAGTCCAAACAGTCTAACCCACTCCGGGGCAGATTCAAAAAAGGAATCATTTAGTTCCATGTTAGGGGTCCATTTTCTTAAAGAAAGAGATGTTTTACCAAACATCCAGGGGCCTCCACTTAGAGCGGCTTCCAAATCTTCCCCGCATGAAAAGGAAAACACAAAAAAACCCCTTGGCAGGGTAGAAACTTCAACTTGTCCTTTCATTCTCCATTTTCTTTTAATAAAGGATCTAACATCCTCAATATTAGGTCAGGGTCTGACAAATTTTCCCACCAAAGAGAGAGTCATTAAGGAGATGCTATGATCAATAACCAAATCAGGAATCTCAATCGCAAGTTTACCTATTCTATTGTCTGATATATCCTTCACAAAGGGGAGAGAGGATTTACCAGTCGGTTTACCAGAGGCATGTCTAGCGAAGAGGCTATTCCAAGGTTTAGGTATTCGCCCTTCCTTGGTTGAACCTAAAATAGCCTGCACCGTCTTGGGGTAAGAATCTTGCATGTTTTTTAACTTTTTTAGGATTGGGAGGAGGGTCCCATGTTCATGGGTCCCCATCCTGTCTTCCATCCTCATCATCAGTTGTTTGTCCTCGAGATGCAGTGGATTCAGATCCAGAGGACCCAGCATTGTTGTTCCCTCCATTTCCCAAATTCAAAATTCCCCCTGCAAATGCTATTCCCTCCGTTGTTCCCTCCATTATTCTTTTCTCCTTCTCGGCCTATTTTTATAAAGGTTACTATTGTTATGTGAGCATGAGGGGTTGCATTGTGAATCCTATTTGTTTATCATTAGGTCATAGATCTAATGATGGATATTTTGTGTTTTTTATTTGCCTTAAAAAGAAACCAAATATTATGAGGGTATTGTATTACACCTGTGTATTTTGTTGTATTCAAAGAGTCTGATAGTTGTTGAGTTGCCTCTAGATCTCCATTGGTGGTATTCATGTTAGAATCTTGCTCTACAAGTATACTATAATTTATTGTTTATTTTTTAATAATATGTTTGATGTTTTTTGGTGTGGGGTTTTTCTCCTGATAGGGTTTTCCCCACATAAATCAATGTGTTGGGGTATGCATGCTATTTATGTTTTTTCTTTGTTAAGTTTTTGTAACTATTGTAAAAATCTATAAAATTTTTGCATTACCCTCCTCCCAAGATTAGTGTAGGAAGTTGTTCTACTACCTTAACTTCCTTACATGAATGTGGTCAAGGGTTTTTTATATTATTTTGTGGCACTCCTAGAGTTACCATATAGTATTGTGTAATCTTTATTTTAATTTAATTTAATTTATGAGCTACGACTCCCTTATGCCAACTAACTTTAGAGAAAAAGAATAAAAGAAATAAATTATTATATTATTTTTATTGCTAAATATATATATATATATATATATATATATAGTTTCAAAAGTAAATTCTTTTATTATGAAAATTTGAAAAAAATAATATTGTTAATTTATCATGAAGAAGAATAAGATTATTTAAATATTATTTTATTTTGTTAAGAATGCATTATTATATTTTACTTTGGTTTTTAGGTTTTAATTTAAGTTTTGGGAAAGAAAAGGAAGATCTATTATAAAGAAAATAATAAATTTAAATATTAATTTTGGAATTATCAATTTTTATCATGCAATTTAAAGAAAGAAGAAATAGTTTTAAAACTTGAAGATTTTTTCAAGTAATTTTTATGGAATAATTGAAGGATTTTTATGAAGAGTGAATTGTTTGGGTTCATTTCCATTTATTTTCAAAATTTCTACAAGGCTAGGGTATAATTATTTTCATGAAATATTATGGTTAAAGCACAAACATGTGTCACACTTTCGGTCAACAAAAAAATATTTCTACCAAGACAATTTTGAGTGAAACATATTCAATTGAACAGATTTCAGCCAAAACCAAGTGTCCTTCATGTGGAGCATATGTAGGATATTCAATCAAATAGGTTTGGGAAAAACATGTCTAGATGAATATATTTCACTTGAAACTCATAGAAATAAAAAAAAATTAAAAATAGAATTAGGCATTTCACTTTAAACTTTCTCATAGTTAACACCTTTTACTCAAACATGTGCATCAAACACCCACCATCTAGAGGTAGGTGAACATATAATCTAATTATATTGTGCACCCTTCTAATGATTTTTATAGCTTACTTCATCACTAGATGGAAACTAATAATGGTGTGCATCCTTCTAATGATATTATCCCTATTTTAAATGCAATACACCTATAGATGACAAAAAATTATCCTACTTGTGATGATATCTTTTTATGTCATATAGTACATGTTTTATATTATTATATAAATGACATGAATAAAAGATACACTTAATTCTACATCTAGCAATAATTTATATAATGCTATATTATTTTATAAGGTTTGCAACCCTTAAACTATATCACAAAATAAAATAAACTCTCAAATTCACATAAATATAGAAATTAAATATGCATTAAAGGGAAAGAGGTGAGAATGGAGCATAGGTTGGAAGGGAAAAATTCAAATCAAGGATTTTTAGAATGACTACATTCTACTCAAACGAAGACCAAGAGGATATGGAAGCAATCTCTAGTCTTTTCAGGAAGGCATCAGGATTTGGGAGCCAAATGGGACTGCCAAAATTCTATAAAATATTCAGGATCTCATTAGCTATATCATTTTTTTTTAGGTTGTCTATCATCTTTCCCAAATTATATGCCAATCCCTAGACCTTTCCCAACAAATAAACTATTTAACCTTCTATAGTGTCATAAATTGAACCTTGCACAATTTTATGCTACATAAGCACCTTTTCTTTATAGCATTTGGAGAACTCCTTCATACCATTTGGAGAACACCTGTGATTGGTAGAGCTTGTAATACCTCTTCCTATGCTCACTGACATTGGTTTTCACTTCCAACATGCATATCATTCTTTTAGAGCTTCATTTTCACTCTCTAACATCTAGGATCAAACTCTGAAGCATTTGAATTAACTTCTCAAGCACTCTCTTGAATATTTTACTTACAACTTTCGGCACTATTGGCTCCATAGCATGATTTTTTATCTTTCTCACATTATCATATTCATGCTTCGTACTTTTACTATCATGGTGTTGTGGAGAGGGTTTCATTCTTCTTCTTCATCATCCAACAAGTCCTTCATTTTGGGTGTGGAAGGCAATTTTCTTGTCTTCTTTGTATCTCAATTTAGCATATTTATTGTGTCTTCATTTCCATTCTATTAAAATTTTCATCTATCTATCTATTTGGTTGTCCATGGAAGTGGAAACACCAAAGTGGAGGTCTGATTGCGGCAAACCTCTAAACGTAGCCCCAACATTTTTCATCTCTAGTTTGTGTGTGGGTTTTTCTAAAGCAAGAGTTATTGTGTTGGAAGCTCCAAATGTGGGATTAATATAAGTTTGTTCTTTATTTCATCTCTAGTTAATGTTCTTATTCTTCTATGTTTATGTTATTTAGAACATCTTGAATTTTATCATTAAGTTTCTCTATACTTTCTATGTATGTATCTATGTTGTATTCGTACAGGACGTTAGCGCACCATGCTATCATCCTCAACCTACACATGCATCCTTGGGCAGAGACTATGTAGAGATTACTAGAGAGTCTCTATGACCAATCCTTTCAAGTTTGGTAGTTTGACAGACCTTCTATCTAGTAATTTTCTCTTATAAGTTTGGGTAGTTAGTTGTATGTATCTCATGGCTCACCAAAGTGCTAGTTTAGTGAGGTTGAGTAGGTCTATTTGCTCCTCCAGGTTTTCATCACTTGAGGGTGTCAAATTTCCTCCTCCACATTTTGGTGAACCCAAGTGAAAGCATCTTAACATTATTTAATTATGTGTGTATGTGTATGTTCGAGAAGTTTGCCTAAAGTAAGTTAAAACTTTGTGAATTTTTTTCTTAAGTAATACTTTGTGTTAGAATCCTTTATTTCATGCTTCTATTGTGTTCAAAGTGTTGTAGAGTGTGTCTATGACCTTTATCGCTTAGAATACCATTGGGGTTATTGTAAGGAGTGTTGGCAGTGTACCAGCATCCCTCGTGGGGATTCATGACATGGTTTAACAGCCTCCTATGGATTCTATAAGTCTAGTGGTTGTATCGGGCATTGACAAGTTGATCTTTTGGTGCAACGACAACCCTAGCTTATAACAAGTGGTATCAGAGATTGGTCACAGTTTTAAATCATGTAGGTCACGGCGAGTGATGTTGAGAGGGGGATTGTTGGCAATGGGCCAGCATCCCTCATAGGGATTCGTGACATGGTTTAACGGCCTCCTATAGATTCTATAACTCTAGTGGTTGTATCGGGCATTGGCAAGTCGATCTTTTGGTGCAATGGCAACCCTAACTTGTAATAAGGAGGACTTACAAATAGAGTATCCCTCTTGATCGCTACAGTCCTACTTGGCCTAGTCCAATATTCATAGACATGTCAAATCCAAGTGATCTCTTTGCATCTCATCCCCTTAAGAGTATTACAACTAGGGGCTCTTCTACATCTAGATCACAAAACACTACCCCTACAATTAGTCCCCTGAGATCTCCTTCTACTATTGATCATTATTTCATAGTCACTATTTAGTTTGACTAGATTCAATCATTAGATGAGAACTTGGGAGACTTCAAAGGATTCTTAAACAAAGAAAATGTTCTCCCTTAGACTAGGAATGTGATAAATACTTTAAGAGATATATTAATCTTAGATAGTGGAGATTAGAGATGTTGAGGGCATTATCCTTAATTGTTAAGAGTATGTGCCCCTTGTAGATGCTCCTTCTCAGGGTAGTCAATTCAATACTACTAGTTATTATATTTGTGTTGACATACCTAGAGTGAAGTACACATGGTTGGCACTAGACCTACGATTGATCCCTTAATTCCTAGCATCAATATCTCCAGTAGTCACCTACGTTACATGGGTATGTCCAGTAGTTCTACCACTTCTTTTGCTCCAGATCATGCTTCTTTTGTCAATGTCAATACTAGGACTGGTACTATCCCTTGTGGTAGTATTGAACCTCATCTTGTGTTGGCAGAGGTGGTAGTCACAATACCTATACAGCTGCTGCTATGCATGGCGCACCTTCACCCCCTTTGTTTTTTATTCCCATGTTAAACACTATACTATAGAACATGGGACAATTGTAACAACAGCTTAAAAAAATTGCATCCACCTCTAGTCACTCTTTACTGCTCGCTTATTATCACAAGAGCCCACTTGACTTGAGTATCCTTAATATCATCCTTCCTTGGGGGGTTGAGGTATTAAAGTTTGATCGATTTAATGGAGAAGGGGATCCTAATGTACATATTAATTCTTTCATGATCATGTGTAGTGACTAACATAGTTTGGATTTTGCCCTACTCAAACTATTATCTTAATCCCATAAGGGAACAGCATTGGAATGGTATAGTTCCTTCCCGGATCACTCCATTCAAATATTTGATTAGCTCATGGACTTATTTCTCAAATGGTTGTAGGAAAACATTGATAGCAAGGTCACCATAGCCAACTTGTTCATTGTAAGAAAAATTTGAATGAGAAGGTTACTGATTTTATTTCTCGATACCAATCTATCTCTACCAAAATTCCATTTTCCCTTCTATCTAATAGTGACCTACAAAGAATTTTCATTGGAAATATACAGTTGGGATTGAGAAGAGAAAATTTGTCTCTTAACCAATATAAAAACTTTGCTAATCTATATTTTGTACTCACTAATTAATAGCACATGGTGATACAATTTAGAGAATCTACTTTGAATTCTTGTGCCAGCAGCTTTGGGGGTATGTCTTCCATGGAAGGGTCTAGAAAGAACAAGTTCTTGGCCAATGTCATTACTGTACCTCAATTGATTGAGAGATCCATTTAAGAACCACAACAAAATAGTGTCTTTATTAAGTTAAATGATTCCTATTTGAGCATAATGTAAAGATTATTAAAGGATAATTTGATAACCCTTCTTGAGATCAAACCTTTTCTCGACAACAGACTATACCCTCAGTGGTATAATGGTTCAAAAAATTTGTCAGTATCACCATGTGCCTAGACATGATACTAAATGTTGTATTCATCTTAGACATCTTGTCCATGACCATATAGACAATGGAGCTATATAGGCTAGTGAGAGAAAATAGAAGCCTAATAAGTCTAATGACAAGGCAAACAATGAGTTGCAAATCTACACAAATATTTTTTCACCTCATTCATCTAATTTCATCTCTACATCATCTTCGTATCTGCAATCAAGAGAAGGGTTGTATGTTAATATGGTTATTATCACTCCGATCTCACCTCCTAGCTAGAGTGCAAGAACCATCGATATATATTTCACCCCTCTAGATGCCCCTTATTGTGGAGAACCTAGTCCTCTATACATCCCTATGAAGTTAAATGGTCAAACCATTATAGGTGTGATGATTGATCCATCATACAAAGTTGATATTATTACAGAGGATATCGTGTTTGTTAATGGTTGGCATAGGCCAAGCTATGATGAGTGTCGTGCTACCCTTTACATGAATAACAGGTTATCTCTTAGTCCTTTAGGAAATATCACCTTGATAGTCCTTATGAGACCAAAGGCTATATCAAGCACATTTGGTATCATTCCTTAATTGGACCTTTTTGGTTCAAACTAGGTTCCCCTAGTTGTTCACCATGGAAGTGGTCCCCTTGGTGATTAATAAGTGTTTAAAATTTCCTCATGAGGGCTTGATATATGTTGTCTAGGATACTAGATATCGACCATTGGTAGCCCATGGGGATTTTTTGTTGGACCATTTTTGGCCTACTCTAGTTGGGCCTATGCTTCCTAGTGATGATTTGATGTACAAATCTTATTATCAATATAAGATGGAGGAGTCGGCTCCTAAGTCCTAGATCTGATGGAAATAATTATACTATCTAGAAGGACCGGATGGAAGTTCATTTGAAGTGCCTTAGTGAAGATTATAGGAAGATTACAAAGAATGTTTACAATGTTCCTCGAAATGGACCAGTTACTGTTGATGAGATCAAGGAAGTTGAACATAACATAATGGCTAATGAAGCATTGCTGAGTGCTTTGAATTATTTAAAGATGACTAATGTGACGAGACTTCAAACTGCACATGAGATATGGAAAAATCTTGAGGTATTGTATGAAGGAGATGCATAAGTTAAAGTTTCTAAATTGCAGAGTTTGAAGGGAAAATATGAAACATTAAAGATGGGAGAAGATGATAACATAACTTCCTTTATGGCTAAAGTGAATGAGATTTTTATGAACATCAGATGTGTTGATGGAACCCTTGAGGAAGATGAGATTGTTGATAAGGTATTGAGATACTTCCCTTCTTCTTATAAAGCTAAAGTTGCTGCTATTGATGAGATCCGGAGTGTGAATATTGTGACAAGAGATATGTTGGTTGGTAAGCTAGTTGCATTTGAGTTGAGAGAATTTGGAGAATCACATGGTAAATCTGAGACTACATTCAAAGCCTCTAAATCCAAGAAGCAACCATATGATCTGGGAGAGAGTTCATCTAGGATTTGAAGATATGAAAGAGAAATAAGAGAGATGGAAGAACAAGAGAAAGAGTTGGATGAGCTTGAAGTACTTATTGCTCAGAGATTGCCTAAGGGAGCAGATAAGTATGATGGAAAGTTACCTTTAAAATATTTCTCTTGTAATAAGATGGGACATTTTGCTTCTAGGTGTCCTAAAACAATGTCTAGGCATGATAAGAATGAAAGACATGATAGATTTGATAAGAATGATAGATATGAGAAGCATGATAAGTATGATAACCCTACCAGAAGTATAGAAATTAGAAGAGATGCTATTATGCTACTAATGAAGGTGTGATAGACGAAGAATCAGACAATGTGAATTCAGGAGATCGATTTGTGTTTATTGCTATCAAAGAAGATGATCCAGTACCAGTGAATCCTACAAGCTACATTGTTGAGGACAAATATTTGGCTACTAAGATTCAAGAGAAAGATGAATGGGTAATTGACAGTGGTTGTTCACATCATATGATAGGTGATAAGAGTAAATTTGTAAGTATGGAAAGGTATGATGGTGGAATAGTAAGATTTGGAGATGATAAAGCTTGTGTGATTCATGGTAAGAATAATACTGATGATGTCTTATATGTTGAAGGATTAAAGCATAATCTTTTGAGTGTTGGATACATGGTTGACAAAGGATATGATTTTCAATTCAAGAATGGTAAATGCAAGATTTTGAATGCCTTTGGTATATAGATTGTAACAGGGACTAAAACTAAAGGTAATATCTTTCATCTGAATGTTGGTGAGAAAAGTTATTTGATTGCTCATATAGATGAAAGTTGGTTGTAGCATAGGAGGATGTGTCATGTTAACTTTGACTATATGGTAAGGATAAGTTTTATTCAATATGTTAGAAATTTTCCTAAGATTGTGAAGCCCTCTAATCTAGTATGTAAAGAATGTTAGTTGCGAAAGCAAACAAGAACATCATTTAAAAGCAAATTGTATACATCTAATGGACTATTAGATCTTGTGCATATTAACTTGTGTGGTCCTACTAGAGTGAGAATCATGCAGGGTGACAGGTATTTCATGTTGATGATTGATGATTAGTCTAGAATGATGTGGGTGAATTTTCTAAGGGAAAAATCAGAAGCATTGGAGAAATTCAAGATATTCAAAGCAAAGGTGGAAACTGAGACAGGATTGAAGATGAAGTGTTTGAGATCTGACAAAGGAGAATTCACGTTTGGTGAGTTTGATACATTTTGTGAGAGGAATGGAATTAGAAGACAGTTATCTGCTCCTAGAACCCTTCAAAAAATGGAGTTGTTGAAAGGAAGAACATAACAATCTTGGATGTTGTTAGAATGATGTTGATTGAATGAAATATTGTGTAAACCTTGGAAGGAATTTGTTAGTGCTTTTGTTTACACATTCAACCGAGTGCATATAAAAGGTGATTCTGGTAAGACTCCTTATGAGCTATGGTTTGGTCATGTTCCTACAGTTAGATATTTTAGAGTTTTTGGAAGCAAATGTTATATAAAAAGAGATGAGGATGTAGGAAAGTTTGATGCAAGATGTGATGAAGGAATCTTCTTGGGATATTCTACTAAGAGCAAGGCCTACCGATGTTACAATAAGAGGTTGAAAAAGGTAGTAGAAAGTGAAAATGTAAAATTTGATGAATGTTTTGATAAGAAGATCAGAGCATGCGGATATGAGACTGATGAATAGGATATTGTCTCTAAGATTGCACAGACTGAGATCCTAAAGAAGATTAATCTGGTAGAGATAGTTAATCTATATATTTCTCCTGCCAATGAAGCACTTCAAGAGCCTGAGAAAATGAACAATCCAAAGACTCTGAGGTATGTAAAATTGAATCACTCTGAGAATTAGATTATTGGTGATAAGAAAAAGGGTGTGATGACTAGGAGAAGACTTGCTGCTAAAGAGATATGTCTGATTTCTAATATTGAGCCTAAAGATGTTGTTGAAGCATGTAAGGATGAGAATTGGATAAAATCTATGGAGGAGGAGTTGAATCAAATTGAAAAGAATAACACTTGGGAGCTTGTTTTGAGACCTAAAGACAAAAATGTGATTGGCACTAAATGGGTGTTCCGGAATATACTAAATGAAGTTGGCAAAGTGGTAAGAAACAAAGCAAGATTGGTATGTAAGGGATGCTCTTAGATAGAAGGTATTGATTATGAAGAAACTTTTTCTCCTGTAACTAGAATTGAAGTTGTTAGATTACTGCTAGCTTATGTTGCTTACAATAATTTCAAAGTTTATCAGATGGATGTCAAGTCAGCCTTTTTGAATGGTGATCTTGAGGAGGAAGTCTACATTGAGAAACCAGAAGGATTTTATTTATCAAATGTAGGAGACATGACATACAGATTGAAGAAAGCATTGTATGGACTGAAGCAAGCCCCTAGAGCCTGGTATACAAGATTAGATAAGTATTTGATGAAGTTGGGATTTTGCAAAGGTACTACTGATAGTAACTTATACTTTAAGGTTGAGAATGATAACATTTTGATTGTTGAAGTATTTGTGGATGTCATTATTTTTGGAGGAGATGATGATTTGAGTATGAAGTTTGTTGATGATATGAAAAAGGAATTTGAGATGTCTATGATAGATAAGATGAAATTCTTCTAAGGATTGCAGATGACTCAGACCAATAAAGGTATTTTCATTTGTTAATCTAAATATGTGAAGGAATTGTTGAATAAATTTGGGTTAGCTTATATTAAACATGTTGGAACTCCTATGGTGACTGGATGCAAGTTATCTAGGAATGATGAATCTAAGAAAGTGAATTAGACCTTGTATAGATCTATGGTTGGTGGACTATTGTACCTGACTCATACTAGACTAGATATTATGCATGTTGTGTGTCTTTGTGCTAGATTTCAAGTTGATCTTAAAGAGACTCATGTTACGGTTGTTCAAAGAATTTTTAAATACTTGAAGGGAACTACTGACTATGGGTTGTGGTATCTAAAGAATGATGATTTTATGCTATGTGCCTATACTGATGTTGATTGGACAGGTGATGTAGATGACCAGAAGAGCACTACCAGTGGAGCTTTCTTTTTGGGGAAGAAGTTGGTGTCATGGGTGAGCAAAAAACAAGATGCTATATCTTTATCTATTGTCGAAGCTGAATATATTTCTACTACTACAAATTATACTTAGGTAGTTTGGATGAAACAGATGTTGAAAGACATTAGAGTTGTGTATGATGAGCCTATTGTTATTTACTATGATATTTCAAGTGCTATTAATATTTCCAAGAATCTGGTACTGCATTATAAAACTAAGCATACATCAATTAAGTGTTATTTCTTAAGGGAGAAATCTAGTGATGAAGAAGTAAAACTGGAGTATGTATCTACAAAACATTAGATTGCAGATATTTTCACAAAGCCTTTGCCTGCAAATACATTTGTGTATTTGTCTGATAAATTAGGGGTCTCTGCCCCTCCTGATGAGAACTAGGTGCATTGAGATGCATCAATCCTATGGACTTCACAATCTTATCTCTTTATCTGGGTTGATGAGTTGATGTTGCTACTCGGCTGAAGTAGTTAGTGAATTTTGTAGAGTTGTTCCTATGTTATTTGGGGGAGAGAAGCTTGATCAGTTTATATCTTTGGCATTGTTGTCAAAGGGGGAGAGAAGCATGTGAAAAATTATTTTATCTTTGGAGCTTTGTGTGCATGATCTTAGGGGGAGCCTATTGGATTTTGTTGATGTTGGTCTATTCCTTTGCGTTGATTGTTTTTCATATTTATATGTTGCCATCAATGACAAAGGGGGAGATTGTTGGACATTGTTGTTGCTAGGATATGTTGTTGTCATTGATGTCAACATATTCCTATGTTTTGGTATTATAGAGAATTTATTTGGTGATCCAATGATTGCAATGATTTGATCTAGTTGGTTTGTATATTTGGGATACCAGAATACTTCATTTATTATTGATTTCAGTGATTTGGAAGTTTACTTGATCATATCATTTGATTGGGTTTGAGGTTTAGGTCTCTTTGTTCAGTGGCTAGCAGAGTCTATTTTTTTATCTGGTGACCTCTGATATGATCATATCTTGTGTTGCAGTTTTTTAGAGAATGTTTTGGATGTTCATGTGTATCTTCATTTCAAGTGATTCATGATTTCATGCTCTGAAATATATCTTTCTTATCCAAGTTGATGTTGTTGACTGTTCTTGAACATTAGCGTGTTGATCGATGAAGATTTGCATAAGTGGTGTTGGTGCAGCTATTGTGGATGGTTCTAATGTGTTTGTTGGTGTTTCCTAATCATGTCCTATTTATCTCAGTCGTCCACATTGATTATTGTGTGAGTTCTTGATGATCTTCATGGTCCGATGATATTCTTCATGTTATGTGGTGTTTTGGTGGTGTAACGTGTTGTAGTTGATCTTGGCGAGATTTCTCATGGTGGTGCATATTTGAGAAGTTGATTTAGGTCCATGTTATGTTGTCTATGGAATTGTATTGGTCTGGTGGTTGATTTATGTATCATGTGATCTAATTATGTAATTAGGTGTTAAGGGTTTGGCCAACCTTGTAGTCAAGGTTGATGATTTGTATAAATGGGTGTAATATTCATGTAATTTTGGGTCATAGGTGTTGAGTTTGCATTATCATAGAGTGGTGTATATGCAAACAAGTGAATTCATCTTTTGGTATGGTGTGTTGAGAATATATTGGTGAAGGGAAGACATTTGAGCTTAACCAGAACTGTCATCAGGCATTACCAAATGTAATTTTTGCAGTTCATTCTTTCTGGATTATAATCTGAATCTTTTTGTAAGGTAGTGAACCTTCCCTGAGGGTTGGAGCCTTCTAGGTCATTTTAATTTTAGCAGTGAGTTCTAGTTAGTGTTCTTGAATGCATATGCATTCCCCATTGTAATATTTACACATACTACTGCAGAGTATCATCTTATTGTGGGTAGGTTCCTACCATGGTTTTTCCCTTGACTGGGTTTTCCACATCAAAAGTATTGGTGTTATGTGGGTTTTTGTTATTGTGGTTTTCCTTATTTCTATTGCAGTTGATTAGATCTAAGATTGTGCTTAATTGATTTAATCTGGTGAAAACCGATTCACCCTCCTCCCTCTCAGTCTTCCTTCTTTATATTGCCAACAATATAAGTCATGTCTAATTTTGCCAAAGTTTACTATAGACATCGACAAGAAAATTGGAGAGTATGAAGGCCAGCTAGCTAGCATATCATAGTCATACACACCTCAATCATTCCCAGCTAGCAGTTTTGAACCTCAAGTTTTGAGTGTAATGACTAAGATTAAGAGTTTAAATCAGGAGAAGGAAAGAGTTTTGGGTAGAGTAGCATATTTAAGGAGGCTTATCACTCCCTTGATAGATTCTTTGATGAGTAGCATGCAATATGCTAAGGATGCATTGAATAAGCTGAGGCTTATACACAAGGAGCAGAGATGCATGCCTACCTTTTCAGTGGGATGATCAGCATTTTGGAGAGCTTGAAGAAAGCATGTGATAACCATTTTTTGTCCCTTACAACTATTTTTGCAGATATTCAAATTCTTGTGAGAAATTGTACATATACTTGTATATCAATTTTGGCATGTTCCTATCTTTGGCATTGTTGTCAAAGGGGGAGAGGGGCAGAGTGAAAAATGTTGCTAATTCTTAGGTGGAGCTTGTAGATTCTTGGTGAGTTTGAAATTTTGAAGTTCTGCATTCTTGAGTGTACAATTCATTTTTCACAGTGTTTCCATCAATGCTAAAGGAGGAGATTGTTGGCAAGAGACATTGTTCCGGTGAAGAATGATGCATGGAAAATTCTAAGGGTTTGTCATTGATGGCAACTCAATTCAGAAAACATATTTGGTGTTGATTCATGAGCAAGTTTAGTGGTTTGGTATCCAGTAATTCAGTTAAGTAGAGATATTTTGATGTAACGTGTGTTGCGGATTTGTTGGGTTGATGTCGGTGATCAATTTCATGTTAAAGGTGATTGGGTCAACTTATGGGAAGCTTACTATCTTTGTGTTTTGGTCTGCATTTGGACTTGTGGTCGGATTGAGCTGAATTGGTGATACACATTTCATGTTGTGTGTTATGCGGTTTTTGGAAGTCGACATGGTTAATGATTCCTTTTGTTGGTCCAGATATATAAGATCAACTTGGTTGATCATTCTGAGGGATGTTATGAGCAAAGAAAATCTATATGAGTGACTTTGCAAGTCTAGTGAATGTGATTGAAGGTTTTGGTGGTCCGATGAGTGACAAAGGAAGAAAACAGAGCAGAAAGACAGATCAGTTGCAGAAGATAGTCTGATCCTAATCAGAACTACATTTTGGCATATTTAGATGTTATACTTCATTTCATTCTCTATTGTAATCAATCGTAATATCCTATAAGGCAGTGATCCTTCCTCCGGGTTGTAGCCTTGTTTGTAATTGAGCAGCAAGCTCTAGGCAGTGTGCCTGAATGCAAGTGCATTCCCCATATGTAATATTATCATACTTCTGGCTATAGTATAATAATATTGTGGGTTCAAATCCCACCATGTTTTTTCCCTTACCATGTTTCCACGTAAAAATTCTGGTGTTATGGTTGTTTTGTTGTTTTCTTTGAGTTTCTGCAATTTAATTTTTTTCTTATAAATCTGGTGGTTTAAGAATTAGTTTAATAAACTTCTAAATTGCATAACATTGATTCACCCCCCCCATCTCAATGTTCATTGATTCCAACAATTGGTATCAGAGCTTAGTTCCTCAGAAGAATCCTAATAGCTTGAGGAAGATCTGGAAGATTGGATCAATGGACTCTCGTTTGCAAAGACAACTTAGTGTGACACTTGAGGATCTTGATGCAGCTAGAAATGAAGTAAGTTCTTTGAAAAGAAATTTGAATGCAACTGAAGACTTCATTGAGACATTCAAAGATAAAGTGAGCACTTCTAGAGAAAAGAGAAAAGAGCTAATGGATAAACTCAAGGAGAAAGAAGATCAAAGCGTTGATAATCAAGCCCTTCAAGATAAGATAGATGAATGTGAGAAGCTTGCTAGAGATAATGCAGCCCTGAAGAATGAGATGCAATCAATTGTGATGAAGCTAACAAAGGAAATCAAAGACCAGAAGAAGAGTGAAGAAAATCTAACTTAGTTGTTCAAGGACATATCTGATGAATGTTGCAGATTGACATATGAGAATGATCAATTGAAACTTGAATTGGTGCAATGCAAGAATGATGGACAAGAACTTGAAAGGCATATCATAATTCTGAGATTAGCTTTCTACTACTAATGATTACAAAGAAAATTTAAAAGATAGCTCAGCCCAGTTGGATGAGATGCTAGAAATTCAAAGACATGGGAAAGACATGCGAGGACTTGGATTTGTGAAAGGAGAATCCTCCAATTTTGGACAAAGCAATCATCTGAAGAACAAGAAACCCCTGATAAGACATCCTAATGCCTATAAATTTAATGGTAAATATTTTTTTGTGGTAAATTTGGTCATATGGCAAGTCAATACATAAGTAAGATTAATACTGAGATGATGAATAACATGATGAAAAATGGTTCTACCTTTACCAGTTAATGTTTCATATGCAACAACTTTGGTCATAAGTCAAACATGTGCAAAGTAGTCATAAATAACTTTTAGAATAAGAGATGCTATGCTTGTGGAATGTTTGGGCACATTTCTAACCAATGTAGGATGAGACCAAATTAGATGAACTTCAAGCCTATGCAAAGAAGTTTTATTTGCCATGCATGCAACAAACTAGGTCATAGTGGAAAATACTACAGAAGCAAGAACATGAACAACAATGGTCCAGTAAACATATCCCTGTGTTGCAAATAATTGGTTTGTTGCAAAGAGTTGGTTGGGTTGATCTATTGCAGATGTTCTGATACAGATTAATGGGTTTTAAGATACTTATCTCTAGTTGATTCAGTATGACTTTCAGTGTTCCAGAAGGTGATTTGGTCGAGTTATGTGGTCTGATATGTGGAGTGGTTTTTCAATATTCAGTGTTGCAAAGTTGTGGTATTTGATCGATATTTCTCTTAAATGATTATATCTTGAGTTGCAGATTTTGGAGAATGTTTTGGATGTTCATGTGTTTCCTCTGATCGGGTGGTTCACACTTTGGAACTTCACAAGAATATCTTTCAATTTGTTAGTTGGTGTTCTTGAGCTTCGGTGATAGAATAATGATAATTCTTGTTATCCAAGTTGTTGCAGTTATTGCGATGGAATTCACGTTGCTTGTTGATGTTCTTTGATCGTGTGCTATGCATTTTGGTGGTCCGTGTTAATCGTGGTTCGTGTTATTGAAGATCTTATTGGTCCAATGGTATTCTTCATGTTATGCAACATCTTTGGTGGTTTACCGTGTTGCAGATGATCTAAGAAAATTATTCGGTGGTTTTGTGTGTTCGAGGATTTGATTTGGGTCCATGCTATGTCCTTATCGACATTGTATTGTTCTGGTTATGGATTTATGTATTATGTGATATAATTTTGTAATTAGGTCTTATATGTTGAGCCGACCTTAAGGTTAAGGTTGATGATTTGTATAAATAAGTGTTGTAATTATGTAGGATATGTGTCTGCAAGTGTATGTGGTTAGATCTATGATCTATGAGAGTATTGTATGAGTGAACAAGTGAATTCATCATTCGGTAGTGGAGAAGAGAAAGGAAGTGTTGTTGTGCAAACAGTGTGCCGAAACTATGATCAAGCATTTGGATATGTTATTCCTTCAATTCATGTAATTTGGATTGTTGTTCGATCTTTGTTAGGCAGTGAGCCTCCCTCGGGGTTGTAGCCCTTTCTTTGTATTTGAGCAGTGAGCTCTAGGAAATGTGCATGAATGCATGTGCATTCCCCATTTTAATATTTACACATACTACTACAGAGTATCATCATATTGTGGGTAGGTTCCCACCATGGTTTTCCCCTTAACCAGGTTTTCCTTGTCAAAATCCATGTGCTTGTTAAACACAATGCACCACTGAGAGGGGGGTGAATCAGTGGTTCTCAATCTTGAGCATACCAAGTATCAAATCTAACTCAATGCAGACTTATCAATTAGTGGGGAGACTAACACAAATGCAATCACACAAAAAGGAACATCTCATAACACCAATATATACGAGGAAAACCCAAGATGGGAAAAACCTCGGTGAGAAATGTTGCTAGAGACTACTTCTCCAATCCAGCCTCACAATGAATCTCTGATTACAATATTTAGGGCACCAACCCAAGGAGAACCAACCCCTGATTTAGGGCACCAACCTTGATTTTAGGGCACCAACCTAAGAAGCTACAACCCCTAATTTAGGGCACCAACCCCTATTTTTAGGGAACCAACCCAAGGAGATACAACCCCTACACTGAGCTCCAACTCAGTCAATACAAAACATAATCATTTGCCATTTAATAGCCTTGTTACAAATAGATTTTGTAACTCTTCCTCAAATCTCTCTGTTGGATCTCTTGTCTAGTTCATTGCCAATTCTCTCTCTGTCGGTTCTACCTTCCGGTTGCCTCTTCTCTCTGCTGCTCTGCTGCTCTCCACCAGTACTATCTTATGTTGGTTCTATACATGCCCTCTCTATAGTTTCCTTCACTTATTCTCTGTCAGTATGGTCATTATCAGTTATGCACCTCTGTTGTCAGTTGAACACTTCAACCTTGTTCTTCCTCACACTCAGTCTCTTCTTCTTCTTCTTGATGAGCACTTGACTAATTTCTCCTTACATGAAGCAACACACCCTCATCTAGTGGAAATACTCTCGCCTTCAATAGTTCCAAACAATATCTTTGGCTCGCATACTTATAACCTGGTTTTCCCACCAAAAGCAAATTCAAATTCAAGCGGTAAGGGTTTTCCCATCAACCTCGAGACAACCCAAATCCAATCAGATCTCATTTGATCTGATCTCCCAGACATCTATCTGCACATCACTACCATTAGCATGTCTTCCAATACACATTTTCTAAACTTAGCAACCACAGTCCTGTATATCAACCTGCAACTATCAGAATGCCATAAATATCTCAGTTGTTTCCTTCTTGAGGTTCTCCTACAATCTGATTTCCTTGCTTCGATTCAAGTGCCAACAACTCCCTGATCTTTCTCTGTCATTCACTCTTCCTCGAGCCACGCTCTTCTAATTTGATCCACAAATCATGAGCTCCATATTAAATACACACCTGTAGAAACACCTATCCCTACGCGGCACTTCACCGACCTCTGTGAGCTTGATACTTCATCTCCATGTGGCATCCATATCGGCATCCACCTCTACTTGAAGAACTGTGTCAATATGGATTGTGTCACCGACCAACTCCATTACCAGGTTCATCTATTGGCTCACTAACCCTGTCAGTTAAACCCTCAAACCGGTCTATCAACAACCTTGCACTTTGCTTCTCTTCTAGTGGAACACTTTAACCAGTCACCAAACATGTCTATCCATAGCATGCTCCTTCTCATCAGATAGAAGTGTTATCACTATTTTAAAAATGGATGTTCTCAATCCATAATTGGCTAGGTTTTTGAAAATTTTGAGTCTGGTATGCCTTAGTTGCTTCAAAAATTGTTTTAAGTCCTAAGGAGTTCAGGGTTGTGGGTTTTAAGTCGCTTCAGTTTTTAAGAAAAAACCTTTGGTTTCTAATCCTACGTTACTTTATTCATTTAAGTGATGGGTCCTTTTGTTGTGCAAAGTGTTCCCCCCATTGCTATTTACCTAGGCAGTCCCTTTAAATGTTTTAAATTTTATTCACCTTTAAATCTGCCTTTTCTAATGTTCCTCGGGCCTTGTAAAATTTGATCAACTCTCAGTCAATCGGACGGCCCGCGTGGATTCGCAAACTCAACATGCCTGAAAGTTACCTATTGCCAAATAGCAAAAAGGTTTGGCAGGACCCAACAATAAGGACTTCTCCCTTGGCTAAAAGGCAATCAGTTTGCAAAGAGATCAATGACTCGCATTGATTCATAACCTAAAGATGCCCATGGTTTACAAGTTGTGAAATGGTGAAAAGATGGTGGGCCCAAGTGAAGTGGCTAGCAAAAAGACTAACAACAGTGCAAGTCTCTGAGATTGGATGGCCCGTGTTGTTTCGCAAGATAAAGATAACCGAGTTTTACCCTTCGCAAAGTAGGGAAAGAGTTTGGTGGGCCCAACGTCCAAGATTCGTTTGAAGATTAAAGACCGATCATGTTCTATCTAATTGGATGGCCCTCATTATTTCGTGAGATCAAAGTGCACGTGTTTTAACTATTATGAAATGGCAAAAGGTTGTGGCGGGTCCCAGAAGCTGGTGGGTTTTCTGATGAGTAAAGGGTGAGTGGTTCAGAGAGTAATCAATGGCCTGTGTTGATTCGCACCCCAAAGATGCTCGAGAGTTAGTTTTCACAAAATGGCGAAATGACGTGGCATTCCAAGTGAGCAGTCCAGAAGGTAGGTATCATGAATCAAAAGGTTACACATGTCCTCCAGATCATGTAAATCAAAGAACAAACTTGGTGACCAAGTGGTAGGCCCAACAAACAGAATGACGCAAACTGAAGATAAAGATGATATATGTCAGGCACAGGTGGCAATGAAAGAAGTGGATCCCGCTGAAGTCTTTCAGCGAGTAAGAGGTTGACACGTCTGTCCAAAAGGGATCGAATGCCAAAGTGGAAGGCATTGATTCAAAGGGCTCACATCTGCAGGTTCTAACAGTTTGATAAGGGACAAGCATCTCAAGAAAGATCTGATGGCAGGCATTATTTCACAACACAAAGATGTCAGCTTGTTACCATTTGCGAAATGGCGAAGACGGTTAGTGGTAATCGATTTGAACACGGTTAGTAATATAAACCACTAGGTTAAGACAAAGTAAAGACCGATCAAGTTTCAGTTGATCGGATGGCTAGTGCAATTTCACAAGGAAAAGATGCAAGATGGTTACCTATCATGAAATAGCGAAAAGGTTTTTCAATCCGTCGCCAAATGAGGAAAATTCAAAAGCTAAAAGTCGATCAAGTTTTAATTGATCAGACAGTCGATGTGATTTCATTAGATGAACCTGCAAGTGCTTTACGCTCTGCAAAACAATGAAAGAGCAAAGTGAAAAATACTCAGAGTAGTTTTGATCCGTTGGAGCCAAATTTACAAATTCTTTTATGAATTCAATTCTGAAGGGATGGCTGAAGCATGCAATGTTAATGTCGCAGTTAAGGAGCCAAATTGTCGTATATATCCCTGCATCAATTGAATGAGGGTATCATTTCACAGAAGAAGTTGCAGAGGGAGCTGGTGCAGAGCAGAAGTTTGCAAACAAAAAATCAGGTTCTCTTGTTCTTTGTTTACCCTTTGCTTAAAGATTGCTGAATTGTGGTCTTGTGCTGTTAGAACATTGTTTTGATTGATAATTGGCTCAGTCGCATACTTTTAAAATGGGACCCAGAAGAGAATTAACAAGGAAGGTAAATTACCAGGACCGAAATATTTGTGATGATTTTATTGAGCAATTAACCTTGTCGACCAATGTCGGGGCTAGAGCTAAGGAATTAGTACCAAAGAACCCCTGTCTAAAAATTGGGGCTGGTTTATATGATAAAGGAAATTGGTTCAGGGACACTAAAATAGGGATATCTGGTCTTAGTTTGTTTAAAGTGGGTTTTGGTCAGAGACATGCTTCTTCCCCTATGAATAGTTTCTGGGATTTAGATGTGGGAAAACTTGTGGTCCCTGGTGTGTTCATGGACGTTGATTTGTTGACCTTAATAGCACAAAGTTATGACCCTGCTACTAGATGCATCAAAAACATAAAGGGATCAGCCCTTGTTGAAATCAAGGATGAAGAATTTAGAAATGTTTTCAAGCTTAGTGAAGCTTTGATTGATCTTGAGCCTATTGATTTTGAGGCATTAACCCAAGTTTACAATGCCCAAAGAGATCATCTTAGGAGTGGCCCATTGAGAGAATTCTTTGTCAAAATAGGGGGGTTAATAGTTGTAGGCCCTAGCACAATGGAGCCATTTTCCTTGAATCTGTTTACGTTGAGAGCTAAGGGTATGTACTGGACACTGTTTCAAATTTTTGGGGAAGATGCTGAGAAAAACATGCCAGTCCATTATATGTTAATGATTGCCAAAATTTTGAACCCTTCCCTGGCCATACCAGTTGACTTTGCTCCTTTCCTCACTAATGCTATCCATGCAGGCCTAGTAGGAATTAAAAATGGTAAGGTAAACAAGCCATTTGGATGGTATTCCTTGTTGATGCATATGTTTCTTTTCAAAGGGGTAGATTATTTTGCAAAAGAGATGGACCTGGTTAAGGTCAAGGATAAAGAGGAGATGCCAGTGCAATTGTGGAGTATTGTTCTATCTTGGGATAGAAAGTATGCGAGTTATCTGAAGTTTGATAGATGCTTTGCATCTAAGATTAGAGTGATGTTATGTGCAGAAAACCCTAGGATTCCCAAGGCTCTCTTGGAATTCCTTAGGCCCAAAGAGTTTGTAGAGGACATCAAGATTGTTCATAACTGGGGAGATATGTATTTGTATCCAGTCTCTACTATTTTGAGAGTATATGGTTTCAGAGGAACCCCCTACTTGTTGCCTTATCAAGTTCCATTGAAGATAGGGATTGCAGAGGTGTTGAGACAGATTGGTGGAGTGTAGGAAGCCGAGTTTACCAACAGGGGTAAAGGGACAATTTTCCCAACCATCACAATGGCTCATCATTTTGTAATAACCAAAGGTGGATGGAAGTACTTTGAAGAATTCTTTACACTGTACATGTTATCAACTGCAGTATAAAGGTGTACCGACCCTAAAGATTTCTTCAACGGCATGTTCAGAAAGAGGGCAGTATGTAAGATCAAGCCTCATCAATTTTAGTTTCCTGAAGATTTGATCAGGAATGAATTCAGTCTAGATGAGTAGGAGCTAAGGAAGGAGAAGTGGATTTCCTACAAGAGAGCCCTTGACTTCATCCACCAATTTGATTCTAGCTATGATCCTCTTTCCAGTTTTACCCCATTTGAGGAAAAGATTAAATTCTTGATTCTTTATTTTGAGGATTTAATGCAAACCCAAAAGGAGAAGAGAGAGGTCATAATGCAGAATGATCCTGATAGGGCTAAATTGGTCCTATCCAAGCCTGCCTTTGCTAAGGCTGTTCCACCAGGTAACTATATAATGCAGAAAAAATCTAAATACACTGTGATGATGCCAGTGTCAAGTAAAAACTTCTACTTCCAAAGGGAAGAGGGCCATTGAAGATATTATAGAGATTCAGGATTCACCAAAAAGGCAGAGGGTAGGAAAATAAATTCAATCCAATTACACTCAGTACTCTCCCTCTCAGTACCCAATTCATATAGGAGATGAGCAAGTTGTGGCAGAACAATTATTACAATTAGGGAGTCTAGGTGAAATTGCATACACCTACAATGAGATTCAAGAAGGAATGCTAGAGGAGCCACCCAGTGCTGAAATGGACATAACTGATGGTGAGCTACAAGGAAAAGAGTTGGACATCACTGTCAAGCAAGCTAGTGAAGAATTCCTAGCTGACAGCAATTTTGTTGCATCAGGTGCTTTCATGCAATTTCTTTGGAAACATAATATTGATCAGTTCAAGATCAGATGTGCAAAAAGAACAAGTGAACAACCTCATAAAGATACAAATTCAATAGAAGAACAGGTCAAACAAGAAATGATGGCTGAATTCAAAGCCATCACTCCTGAGGCTAGAAGGGAAATGGTTTCAAAAGCCGGTGTGCTAATTCTCCCTGAATGGGATATAGCTAATGCATTGGTCTTGGAAGCAGTCAGAAAGGAAACCAAGCCAATGAAAGGGGTGGTATTTAGTAAAGATGATGCCTCTCTGGTAATGTGGTCCCTTAATAGAGATGAGGGTAGAATAAGGAAGGACACCTCGGAGTCTAATCTCTTAGGAGGAATGATAGCTAGGAGAGTCCAGGACACAAGGGTGGTGGAAGTAGCTAGTACTATTTTGGAGACTGCTAAGTTTAATATAGCAGTAGCAGAGAAGGAAGCAAAAGAAAGGGCTGATCTTCAAATCAAATTGGAGATAGCTCTAAAGGCTTATGATGAAGCAAAGAAGGGGTAGCCAGCAAGGACACTATCATTGCCAAACTTCAAAGTCAGCTGATGGGACAATACCAAGGAGGTGAGTCCTCTCCCTTGGAAATCTCTTCATCTCTAGCAAGACCTCCTCTTACTCCTATGCTTTCTGGTTTTCAACCAGTTAAGACCTATCAACATGAATTGGAGAAGATGAAACAGGCTCAGGCCTTATTTGCGAGCAAATATGAGGATAAGATAAAGGCTACAATTTTGAGTTTTTCTAATAAAGTTGATGCTCCCATAGTATACATAAATATGAAGAGGATCTTGGACACTCTTAGTGAGTTAAATGAGGACAATGTTATTTTAGAGCCCATTCTGAATAAATGGTTGCCCAGAGAAGTGGACCTACAACTTATGTGTGCATCATATGATGAAGCTGGGTCTGATGTTGTTTTTAAGTCCACATGTGAGTTGACCAAGAATTTGACAAAGGTGGTAGAAGGAAGAGCTAATGTGGAGAGGAAGGCAAACTTATATAGGAAAGAGTATACCAAGCATAAATTTGCATTGTTTCCTAGAGGTTTTGTTAGTCAAAATCACTTGAAAGATAAACAGGTATAGCTGGATGAGTTAGGGGCTAATTTATCCTTAAGGGTAAATGAAATAATTAATAAAGATGACACCTCACTGTTTGTTAAAACAATTGAGGAAATAGAGAAGATCAAATCACATTATGGGTTTTTGGAGTCAGAGGTAAGGAAGGTGAGGAACGCTTGGAAAAAGTTATTAAAGTTGATTAAAAGGCTTATTGGTCACTCATGGCCTACTGATGATCTTTTCCAAGAATGGTCCAAGAAATATGCAGTGCAAGAGGAAGATGCTCCAAATCAATTGGAAGATGCTCTAGGATAGTTAGAGGATGTTGCAGAAGAGTTACCAACTGAAAAGGCCGCTAAAACAGAAAGAGACTTGTAACTACTTTTTGAAACAAGGTATACTTGTAACAAATTTTCCTAGGGAAGTCTGAAGCTTTGTATGCATCCATGTTGTTATAAATGGATACCAGGACTATAGGAAAAGGGGATCACAAGAAATTGTAAAGAAACACTGTAGAAATTTATCTGAGCTTTTTGTAAGTCTTATGGAGAACATTCGAGTGTTTTTGTAATATTTTCTGAATTAATATCAATACACAAAGCATCAACTTTGAGCCTAGAATCTGTGTTGTCTTCAAGTGTGCTTGCAAATATTTATTGTTTTCAATTTGAGTAATCTAGGGTTATTCATTTGAGTATGGGTTGTAAAGCAATCTTAAATAGATGTGTTTCTTAGCTTTTCTCTTCAAGAGGGGAATTAAATATGCAGGAATCATTTCTATCAGTAAATTACTTATGGGAGACTTTGAATTTGATGAATTCTATCTAGTTTGATGAGGGTAAATTCTTATGTATGTTAGGCATATGTGGGGTTTATAAAAGCCGAGGTGATGGGATGTATGGAGATGTTTAATTGTGAGATTATTGTTTAAACTTAGATGACTTTGTGGCCCAGATAAGGCACTGGTATCTATTGTGGTTATCTTTTACATACCTTGTAGGTCGATACTGAACATAAGCATAAGCTTTCTTTCTTTGTTTCAGTTAGTTTTAAGGTGATAAGATTCACTGGTTTTCGGACTAGTTTACTATGGATCTGTCTTTTAAAAGTATGAAGTCAATTCACATAAGGTATACCCACCTAAACTTTGGATAAGTTCAAAGTGTAGAAGGTTCATCAAACCTTGTCATATGTTGCTCTGAAGTTTCCTTCTTCTTGATTTCTCTTTTGCAGATAGAGTTTATTATTTTATTGTAAGGGTTTTTAGGGCGATTCAGAATTTGAGAACAAGAAGAAGCACATCACTTAGCCTCTTTGCTTCTTTACCAATTCGCATACTCACCGGTAGCCATCTTGATGACATCATGTCATCAACCTTCACCTAATTCCATCTGAGGCATCTACGTATTGGCTGCATACACTCTCTGCATCTACTCCACTTTTCCTTCTCCCTTATCAGCTTAGACCATATCTCAACTGGTTTGTCAAAGTGACAAACCCATCACTCTTCATCTGTCCCAGCAACTCAACATGCCTTCTCTGTCAGTCCAGTGCATATCCCCGATTTCATGCACTTAAGGCATTCCTTTGATTCACCGGTAGATCCGGTGTGAGCCTTCAAACACCTGCCTTTACCTCTTCTTCCTTATTTCATAGAACTATGATGCACACTATGCATAATAGGAGATAAGCTCCACTTACTGGTGGTAATGAATCCTTGTCATCTACATCCTGCAATGCACTCATGTGGGTTCCCTATTTGTGCAACTTATCTTCAAACAGGAATATGTGATCTGGTGTGGGCACATTCACTATCAATCATCTCTTCACATGGTGATTGCATCTTTATTTAGTCAGAGTCTTTTTGTTCTATATCCACACAGCATACTGGTGACCTATACATCCTTCTCTTGTGTTGATGTGATTTAGGTAGCATTCTGCCTCTTCATAACAAACAACAACTCAAGCACCTTGCTCAAATTGCTTGTACACTGGTCATGAGCTTGCCAATTGGAAACTACTCACTGTCAACACAACACTTACTAGTTAACATCCTTTCCTTACTGGTGACAGATTGTACCGATAACCTATCCATTTCATCCACACAAGTTGAACACTAACTTGTGTACCAGTGACCTCAGTGACCATTGACATTCTCTTCCTTACCTTACCGGTGTTCTACAACACAAGGTGATATCAGAGATATCTCATCATGTACTCATCTATGACAGTGTTGCACATACATCTCTTATACCGGTAGTCATCCTATACCGGTTGACATCAATGATAATGCAATGCCAATAGTATTATGTGTGTTGTTGATGTGGTCTTTATCTTTACTATTGTTTTTATTGATCAAATCTAAAGTTTAGGTTAATTTAGTTGAGTTTGGTGAAAACTAATTCACCCCCCCCCCTCTTAGTTTTTGTACATTATCATTTCCCTACTGCTAACAGATCAATCCCGAGATGAAGTCTAAAAGTTAAAGGCAAACCTGAAGGATGCTGAGAATTCTATCTAGTCATTGAAAGATCAGCCAAATAAGTCAAGAGAAAAGAGAAAGGAACTTGTTGATAAGCTAAAGGAGAAAGAAAGCGAAAGCATTGATGACCAGGACTTGAAAGAGAAGACAAGAATGTGAGAAGCTTGCTAGAGATAATACAATTCAGAAGAATGACATGAAATCTATAGTGATGAAATTGACCAAGGAAATTGAGGAAAGGAAGATGAATGAGAAGAATCTTGCTTGGTTATTGAAAGACAAATTCGATGAATGTTGCTGTAAAGCGGAAAAATCGAACCCTAGTTGTTCTCTCCTCCCCAATCTCCAAGGGGAGAGAAGGGAGAGTCACTAGGGTTGATGGTTTTCACTTAGGAGAGACTTTACATTCAAAAGAGGGGTTGAAACCCACAAGATCCAATCCCACACAATGCAAGATTGGATTCTAAATGAGTTTCAAGGGTTGTGATAGCAAGGATACCCTCTTTTGTAAAGAATGTAGATAGAAAGATTGAACTAGGAATGCATGTAAAGTAGGAAAGATTCGCTTATAAACAGAGATAGGGATATGGGATGAAGCTGCGGACCTGGAATTAGCAGTAAAATGTCGAGACGGTGCTGTTCTACAAATTTGAGCGAAAGTTGACGGGACAATGGCGCCCGGCATGCACACGGTCCTCCAAAAAATCCGCGAAAGGAAGGGGGGTCTATTCTTCTCTGCACAAGGATTCCAGATCTTTAATTATAGCCGCGTACCTACAACCTACACACAGAAAAGAGAGGATGATTGGGGGGTTAGGGATGAGGGGTTTGCCTTTAGGTCAAACCCCAGTTTTGGAATTAAACAAGAAATGAGAATGTTGTAAATGTAAATGTTTGTAATGTAAACAAGTACTGATACCTTGTTGTAAGAATGTTTGTATTCTTACATGCGAAGGTGTAATGTATGTAGTATGTAATGTGTTGTAAGTGATCTCCTCTTCAATGGTTGAATCCTTGTCTTGAATGCAACACTTAGCCTTGAATGGAGACTTAGAATGATCAATTGCTTGAAGGAATGCTTGAATGCTTGAATGCTTGAATGTCGTTTCCACCTTTTTTCCATCTACCAAAATGGGAGAGGAAAGGTAGTTTATATACTCGCCAATTAGGGTTGAAAGATTGATTTTCCCAAACTTAGGCCGACCAGGAAACAATATTTTCCAATTTGCAAACTTAAAGACCCAAAGCCCCATAAGAGACCGGGCCCAAAAAAGGGCCAGGGACCAGGGCATTGGGCGCCATGGTCCCACCTCCAGGGACAGCAGGGTGCAAGGAGGATCAGGCCAGGGTGCTGAGAAATGCAGTTTTTGGTGTCACAAATAGGTTTCGGGGTCTCCATTCAGGTTCAACATTCCGTCACCATCGTGAAGACCCAAATGCAGTCGAAATTGCAAGTGTCGCAATTTTAGGACGCTACATTTAGCCCCCACTTTAGCGGGAGTATAAGCGTACGCCAATACTTCCGGTAAAGTACAAGGAAACAACATTGAAAAACTTTCACCATGTCAAGGAGGCAAGATACACCAAGCCCCCAGTGGACTAAGGATCTTACGACTTCGATTGACAAAGTAAAAGGGAAGATCACGAGGGAGAACCATGACTGTCAGTAGTAAGGTTCCCTCACTATGAGTCATGCAAGAAAGATATCAAAAAATTTCAAGCCAAAGCTAAATTTGTCAAGAAATTTTCAAGTATCTTGAAAAGATATGAACGGGATGTATGCCCCCGTACATTAAAGCGATCACACACGCCTCACCAGGGGTGATTGCTTTAAGGTAGTGATACATATAAGAAATGAGAAAGGAGCACGTTATCAAAAGAATTTAGCCCCCAAGTGTGAGATAAGCCCAAGGATAATAGACACAAAACACAAAGCACAAGGTGACTTCGCTTTCCTCGGGGTCAGTATGCTGTATGATAATTCATGTATATCATATGTATGTATGCATAATTGTTCTTCATTCCCCAATCAAGGAAGGTCACCTAGAAGAAGGGAACACATGTGTCTTTTGAGTCAACATGAGAGAGACCAAAAGAGATCTCAATGCTTTGCATCATCCTCAAGTAGACAACACTAAGGACAACAAATAGAAGAATGAGAATAACACATAGAAGAAGTAACAAAAGAGAGGAGGAGAAAATCTGCTATGCTAATGAAACTAGTCTAGCACGTCATCTACCCCCCGATCTTGTTGATCAATATTTCGGGAAGGTAGGAAACACGCTAGAGGAGGAACATCCAACACAGTAGATGGAGCTATCACAAGATCCAAACAAGGGCTATGTTCATATCCCAAGCCACGGTGTTCTTGTCTAGGAGCTAGGATAAGTGCTTTAGAAAATGCGTTAGATAAATGGTTATCAACATCAACATATTCATATTCACTATCAGAATGAACAGTAGTAACATTTTCATCATGAATAACATTTTCATCTATATCATCATCAAGATTTATAAAAATAGGATCTTTGACTCGCATAGGATCAAGACCATCATACATCTTATGTTTAGGAGATTTTGGCTCAATCGTCGGCTGAGGAGAAAATGGAATAATACTGGGTGAAGGTGTTTTTGGGGATTGCAAAGTTTGAGAAGCAGCTGCCTGAGCTCTAAGATGACGCTTTTGTCGGCGTTCACGTGCAGAACAATTTTGTCTAGTCTTAGTAGGAAGTTGAGAAGATTGAGGAGGAGGAATGTTCTCATCCTTATCACTTGGGTGTTTAGGTTGTGGTCTCTTAGGTTGAACAATAGGAGAAGAGGAAGGTCTCTTCTCTCCATAAGAGGAAGGAGGAGGAACTGCTCCATATAAAGGAGGAATATTTGGTTTAGGAAGGAGACCATGTCCATCATGACGCGGAGGTATAGGTCTACCTTTAGAAAGTTTATTAGATATAGGCATAGTCACATCCATAGGGATGGGTTGGGAATCTTCTTGAGGAAAGACATTAGTTTTATCTTTCAAAGGAAGAACCTCCTTCTCAAGAATGATAGGAATGTCAAGTTTGGGTGTTCTAGGTTCACTTAGAGATAAGATCATATCTATTTTCCACTTTTGATAAGATTTGAAAAGATGATCACTTCACGGAGGAAGAGATTGGAATTGTTTAGGCCAAAAGTAATCAATAGGAACGCTAGAAGTTCTTTCAGCAGGTTTAAAGAGACTATGATTGACAGTAACAACTTCACCATTATGGGGAAATTTCAAGCACTTGTGGATAGGAGAAGCAATAGCTTTCATGGAAGCTAGCCAAGGATAGCCTAGCTTCACACGAAATTGTTCAGATGATGGAATAATAGCAAAGTCCACATCAAGGGGTTTGTTATGGACCTCAATAGGTAATGTAATAGAACCAATTGCAGGAGAAGAAAATGCATCAAATAGTTTCACAACCACATTTGTTTCATCATAGATCACTTGATTCAATTGCAAAGTGAAAAGAAATTCTTCAGTAATGACATTAACCATGCAAGAAGGATCAATAAGCACTCCATGGCAAGGTGTATTTTTGACTTTTGCAACTATATATAAAGGACCATTAGGTGCCCTGATAGTTTCACTGGAATCAAATGTGATGGAAGGTTCTTTAGGGATTTTTTGTTGCTCCACAAAGTTAATCACATTCGAAGTCATAGACACGAGATCATCAGGTGAGACAGAGGAATCAGTAGTATCAATTGCATTAGAGGTATGAGAAGGCAATGGATCAGTGAAAATCTTAAGATTTTGGTTAGGAGGAGCTACAGATGTGTTGCCTTTATCATTCACACCAGAAATAGAGATAGTATTATTATCAATCAAATCTTGAATTTTACCCTTTAAAGCAAAACATTTTTCAGTATCATGCCCAGGATGATGATGAAATTGACAAAAAGATTTGTTATCAAAATAGGGTCAATTAATCTTTGCAGGATCTATTTTCCTTATAGGAGGAAGAGTAAGCACATTTTGTTCCAATAACTTATTCATAATACTATGCAATGATTCATTCAAAGGAGTAAACTTTCTTTCTTTCTTGAAAAACTTAGAAATAGGAGGCACACCTGATGCCATATTCACATTGTTGTTGATGATGTTTTCATTAAATTTAATGGACTCTCTGTTTGGTTTAAACTTCCCAAATGGTTGTTGACTACTATCACCCTTATCACTCGGAGCCATAGGATTTGCTTGTTCCATTTGACTCACAGTCAGTTGATAATTGTGAAGAGTTGCGCACAACTGTTGGAAAGAAGTAAACTCAGAAAATAGGAGTTTTTCTCTAATATCTTTTTGTAAATTAGAAATAAAGATTCTTTGAATATCATTGTCAGGTACTGGAAAAGAAATCTAAGCATACAAATGCTTATATCTACCAATGAAATCAGTCACTTTTTCTTTAACACCTTGTTTACAATGCATTAAATCAATCAAAGTAACTTTAGGACTTATATTGTTTTGAAATTGTTGAATAAAAGCATTGGCAAGTTGTTCAAAAGAAGTAATAGAATAAGAAGGCAACGAGCAATACCATTGTAGGGCTTTATCTCTTAATGTTCTAGTAAACAGTTTTGCAAGCAACCTTTGGTCATAAGTAAAATCGGTACATATTGTTTGAAAGGTCTTAACATGTGTTAGAGGATCACCCTTACCATTATAAAGCTCCAAATGCAGGATTTCAACATGTTTAGGGGGGATAGCTCGAACAATGTCAAGAGAAAGTGGGCTCGCAACATCAAATGTGGGCACACTAAACTTAGATTGATTCATAGAGGCAATTTGTTGCTGTAAAGAAGAGACAGTTTGTGCAAGATTGTTAATGGTCGCTTCAGTCGAAGAGTTCATATTAGATGTGTTAGATTGTGATGGAGGTGTTATGTTATTGAAAGAAGGTAGAGAGTAATGTGGTGGGACACTATGATAGTTAGTCATAGGAGATGATTGGAAAGGAGGAACACTACAAGGAGGAATGGAATGATTAAATGAATTGCCCCCTTGCGTCATGTTTATTTGTGGAGATATAATAGGAACACTCATTGAAGGAATGAATGAAGAAGTCGGATTGAATGAAGGAAGAGGGTTGATTGAAGAAGAGGGATTTCCCCCATGACTAGTGATCATAGGGGGAATGTCTTGTATTGAAGTAGTCATTATGTTTGATGTAAAAGTAGGTATACTAGCAATAGGAGTTGTCAAAGGAATAGAATGATTGACTTGAGTAGGAGGTTGTGTATAACCTAAAGTTTCATCACAACTCTTCATAGGCATCACATTTGAATCCACAATGTGTGCAATACCACGCAAAATATCAATTCCATTCTTATCACTTTGAACCATACGTTTTAGACCCTCAATTAATGAAAGAGCTTCACTATCAGGGTATTCTTGGGACATCCATTGTCGAAAATCATCAAATTGGTTATCCAATTTTGAAAGTTGTTCTACAGAAACCTCATGGAGAGCTTCTTCATCATTAAGAGGATTAGAGGAATTACCCATGTCCTCGCTAAAAAGGCCATTCAAATTAGGTTCCATCTCCTTAGTAATTAAACCTTGGAAAGACTTAATTCTAAGGCTTCGTCTAACGGGAATAGTGTAAGTAGGGCTTATTGTTGTAAAACTCATGCACTAAAGAGAGAGAGAAGATTTTGATTTTTAGAGGTAGCAAATTTCAATAAAATCAGCCAATCTCCTAGATTTAAGCTGTTAAATACAATCAGGACAATCTCCCGAAATTTCGAAAAAAATGTCCGGGACCGTGGCGAACAGAGTGCACACGGTCCTGGCAACTTTTTTCAAAATTTTCAGGGATGAAAGTTATGATGATTTTAAAGCTAATCTGAAAAAATTGAGTGATTTTACGATATGTAGATAGGCCAAATTAAAGTTGCAATCTCGAAATTGAACCCTACCAAGATTGTTGAAAAATGTAAATTTTGAATTTTGAAAAAGAGAGGGAAACTGAAATTTTGAATTTTATGATTTTAGAGGGAATACTGAAAGCAATGCAGGCTTTGAAATTTAAAAGTTGACCCGATTTCATGCAAAATTCGAATTTGAAAGTGGAAATCAAGGTTGTTGCAATTAAACACTTAATTTCAAAAGTCACAAACTGCAAAAATTTGAATAAAACACTGAAATTTCGAATGAATGCTAACACACTTTTCAGATTTAGGACTGTAAGAAACACAATTTTGATATGAATTTTAATTTCAACAATTTTTGAATGATTAGAAGCCTCAATCCAAGCAATCGCTAGACCAACTTTGACTTTAATTTTGAAAGTGTTAAAATTGATAAAGTTAGCCAAAATTCTGGATTTTAGCAGAAAAATACAGTAAGATCTCGCTCCCGAAATTTCAGAAAAAATGTTGGGGACGATGGCGCTCGGGGTGCACACGGTCCTCACAACTTTTTTCCAAATTTTCAGGGATGAGAGATATTATGATTTTGTTGCGGAATCCAAAGTTACAGCCGATTTGGAGGTGTTTTGATCAGTCAAATTATCAGTCAAAGGTTGAATCAAGAAGGTTTTAAAAATTAGGGTTTTGATATTTAACCACTTAATTTTCAGAATTAAAGCACAAATATGAATTGACAATTTGCAATAGAAGGGTAGATCTGAAACACGCATTAACAATTAAACATTTCACAAGCTCAATTACTAAAAAGAAAATTGTAGGGTTTTTATGCAATTAACCTCTAAAATTTGCAAAAGATCAAACATGGAAATGTAATTAAGGAAACAAAATTTTCAAATCTAACCATGAATAATCAGAATTAGGATGTTCACGTCGGGTTCACCAAAATGTAAAGCGAAAAAATCAAACCCTAGTTGTTCTCTCCTCCCCAATCTCCAAAGAGAGAGAAGGGAGAGTCACTAGGGTTGATGGTTTTCACTTAGGAGAGACTTTACATTCAAAAGAGGGGTTGAAACCCACAAGATCCAATCCCACACAATGCAAGATTGGATTCTAAATGAGTTTCAAGGGTTGTGATAGCAAGGATACCCTCTTTTGTAAAGAATGTAGATAGAAAGATTGAACTAGGAATGCATGCAAAGTAGGAAAGATTCGCTTATAAATAGAGATAGGGATATGGGATGAAGCTACGGACCTGGAATTAGCAGTAAAATGTCGAGACGGTGCTGTTCTACAAATTTGAGCGAAAGTTGACAGGACAATGGCGCCCGGCGTGCACATGGTCCTCCGAAAAATCCGCGAAACGAAGGGGGGTCTGTTCGTCTCTGCACAAGGATTCCAGATCTTTAATTACAGCCGCGTACCTGCAACCTACACACATAAAAGAGAGGACGATTGGGGGGTTAGGGATGAGGGGTTTGCCTTTAGGTCAAACCCCAGTTTTGGAATTAACCAAGAAATGAGAAGGCTGTAAATGTAAATGTTTGTAATGTAAACAAGTACTGATACCTTGTTGTAAGAATGTTTGTATTCTTACATGCGAAGGTGTAATGTATGTAGTATGTAATGTGTTGTAAGTGATCTCCTCTTCAATGGTTGAATCCTTGTCTTGAATGCAACACTTAGCCTTGAATGGAGACTTAGAATGATCAATTGCTTGAAGGAATGCTTGAATGCTTGAATGCTTGAATGTCGTTTCCACCTTTTTTCCATCTACCAAAATGGGAGAGGAAATGTAGTTTATATACTCGCCAATTAGGGTTGAAAGACTGATTTTCCCAACCTTAGGCCGACCAGGAAACAATATTTTCCAATTTGCAAACTCAAAGACCCGAAGCCCCATAAGAGACCGGGCCCAAAATAGGGCCAGGGACCAGGGCACTGGGCGCCATGGTCCCACCTCCAGGGACAGCACGGTGCAAGGAGGATCAGGCCAGGGTGCTGAGAAATGCAGTTTTCGGTGTCACAAGCAGGTTTCGGGGTCTCCATTCAGGTTCAACGTTGCGTCGCCATCGTGAAGACCCAAATGCAGTTGAAATTGCAAGTGTCACAATTTTAGGACGCTACAGTTGCAGACTTGATTGTGAGAATGGCCGATTGAAGCTTGACCTACAAGACTTGAGACAACATGAGGAAGATCTTGAAGGGAAGATCCATCTTCTTAGATATGATCTTGAAGTTGCGAGTGAGTATAAGGAGAAGTTCAAAATTATTTTAGCCAAGCTTGATCAAATGCTTGAAAGCTAGAAGAATGCTAATGATGCATGAGGTCTTGGATTTGAGAAAGGTGAAAGCTCTGGATCTGGTCAAGGCAATACCAAATCAGCACACCAGAAGAACAATTCTAGAAGTCCTCCAGTAAGGCAACCTAGTGCTCATAAGTTCAATTGCAACTATTTTGTTTGCAATAAATTTGGTCACATGGCTAGTCAATGTACAAATAGGATGAATAATAATGGTCCATCTTTCTCTGGTCAATGTTTCAAATGCAATAAGTATGGTCATAAGTCAAATGAATGTAGAAGTATGATGAATAACTTTCCAAATAGAAGAAATGTCAGATGTTATGCATTTGGTAGCTTTGGACATGTTGATAATCAATGCAGATCAAGGGCAAATCAAATAAATTTTAGGCCTAGACAAGGAAATGGTGTTTTCTATGCTTGTAAAAAATCCGGTCACATTGCAAAATGTTGTAGAAGTAGAAATGTGAATAGGAGAGGTCTGAAACACAAGAACAAGAATGTGAAGGAAGAAGATAAGGGCAAAGCGAAATTTGAAGAGATCAAAGATCAGATGAAGAAGACATGGGTGAAGAAGAGTGATTCAGAAGCAGGAAGTGGATCTGCACCTGATTTTGGTGCTGGAACTGTTGACCTTTTTCTATCAACCATTGTCATGGTTATAACCGATCTAAGAAAATATTTTGAATAAATTGCATGTTATGCATGCCCTACATGTTATGTGCATTGGTGATAACCATAGTGTTATGCACACTAGGAGAGTTGCAATAGTTTTCTAGTGGGTCGCAGAGTGGGTCTTCTATTAAACCTGGGCTCTAAATTTTTGTTTTTTAGTTAACTGGTCGCAGTGGTCAAATCACTTAAGTTCCTACCAGCTGCAAGGTCTTCTATCATTCACAGGTTGGTTTCCCCCTTCATTTCCCCTTACCGGTTGACAACAGTTTCTTCTCAGGTTAGGGACCCTCGCTACCCTGCAAGGTTTTTTAAGGTTAGCAGATGATACTACGAGATAGTGGGATGGTGGATCCAGCCTATGATATTATCAACCCCACACAGGAAAAAGTGAAGGGGGAAGTTGCTTGCGGGGTAAAAAAGCATGGGAGGGTCAGAGGAAAGGTAAGACCCAGGATGGAAACAAATAGGATCTTGCGGGGTAACTCAAAGTAACGAAGACTTGGTTCTTTTTTACCCTGCACCGAGGGAAAATAGCATCGAAAGAACCTGCGGGGTCACAATAAGAAGAGGCAGGAGTTCTTCTTTGCCATCCCACGGGCATTTTCAGGGTGCCAAGGGGGACTTGCAGGATAAGAAAAACAAAGAGGAGGTTGTCCCCTGCTATCCCATGAGGAATTTCGGGGAAACAATTGGGCCCTACGGGGTAAGAAAAGGATATTATTGGTGATGTTCCCCGCCACCCTGCAAGGTAAAAGGCATAGAATGGAGGGTGTTGTGGGGAAAATTCTAAGCTCATTGGATGGTCATCCTACCACCCCACAATGGTTTTCAATGGGCTGAGGTGACTTCATAGGGTAAAAAATGACATCAAGGAATAAGGCTCCCTACTAGCCCGCGGTAGCAAATGCAGAGCAAAATGACCCTATGGGGTAATGATCATAAGCAGCAGAATTAGCATCCCGCTAGCCTAAGGGATAAATATGAAGAAAAGAGAATCCTAAAAGGAAACATGATATGACTTTGGTGGGTCCAACTCACAACGTGGCTTGCCTACGGTCGTTGATTTTGACTTAATGGGTGATCGAATGGCTATGTTTTAATCTTGCATTGGACTTGATGGATGCTTACATGGAGAGATCTTGTGCATCCATCTTCATGTGAATCTCTCAGATCAACAATCAACATTCAATTCTCTCTGAGCCGTTGGTATTTAAACTCATTTATAGTTAGGTGCTTGTTGACCAAATGGTCGAGGTTTTGTTATGTGTGGTCATTGCCCAATATCTGATCCTTTTTGCATTCAACCACCAAATTTCTTTACCATAACTCTAGATTGGACCCTGTGGCTTTTTCTCAAACATAACCCATGCTCATTCATTATGAATTAGAGACTTTTCTCTCTTCTAGTGTACCTGACCATGCTTCTTCTGTAGATTTTGTTTTTCCCTATGCTACAGAGGACTGCCTTCAAAGGTTGTTTCAACACGCCATCAAATCATTCGATCTAATTTTACTCTAGTTTGATATTTGTAACCTAACCTAGGCTAGGGTTAGGGTTTCTTAACTCTAGCTCTAACTAAGTTATGTTTGATCTATAAAGGCAATTTTGTAGCTTGTTCTCAGGGTCTTATTTTCTTTTCTTTTGCAGAAAACCTATGTTTCTCTGCACTTCTAAATTTTGCCTTTCCTCTACATTAATACAACCATTTATCTTGCCTTCTTTCATTTTTAGAAATCTATGTAATGTTTACCTCTTTTTTTGAATGCATCTTCATCTTATTTCTTTGCATAAGTGATTGTGTTGATCCCCTCTTTAGGTGGCACTTGAGAACTATTTTTGTTCCTCTTGTCATTCTTCAGAACTCCAACCTTCACTCATACTTAGGGATCTAATTTAGGTAGAAACCTGTGCATATTCTAGGTGGTTTTATTTGTGTTATGTGCAGTTATAGGCAGGGAGATCAAATTCCTTCTAGGTGCAAACCCTTTTTCCCCCTTTTCAAGCATCCCCTCTTTCTCCCTTTTCTCTATCAAAACATAGATTAGGATTTATCAATGTTGGGTTGCTCCAACACTTTCACTCAGACTGGAAAGGAAATCGGCCTTCTCCGAAGACTCAACCTTACATTTGCAAGTCCCACACTTGGGAGTTTTTTTCCATGATGCACAAGGTTGATGATCAAGGTTGTTCATCAAGTGGGTTCAACTTTTGGGACAACAGGAACTTCATCCAATAAATTTGGCCTCGGGGGAGTTTTCACGAAAATTTTATAAACCCCTTGTTTGAGATCGATGCCTGATTCTGACAAGTTGTAGAAGCTGTATTGGATGATTAATGATCTATTAGAAGGAGTTCGTGAAGAGTTTGAGCAAATTTGAAGATCTACAGAAGATTTTTGTGCGATACAAAGTATCTGGAAGTGTTAGGGAAAAGTGAATTTATTACAATGAAAAGTTAGGTATGTGGAAAATAAAAGGCGATTTAATCACTTCATTTCTCACTTTGCATTTGAAGAGAAGAAGAGAAGAGAACTATGCAAGAAGAATTTTCAAAGAGCGAAGCATGAAAGAATATTTCTCAAGCAATTCGACAAGAAACCCTAATCTGGTAGACAAGGTATTTCTCGGTGAAACTTTTTCAAGTGTGAAGTTTAAATTTTCTAAAATGGTTTCCTTTGGAACTGCTACCCCATTAGTTGTAGACATCATTGATTGAGCCCAACCAAATTTCAAGCAACATCCATTTATTTCCATGGAAGATGATCCAAAAAGCGTGTTTTCATCTATTCCATATGGTGCTTTGCATATTGAGGATGTTAGGGTTTTATATTGCAATATTGAAGAGCTTGGAAGCACACAAATATTGAATGTATACACCAAGCAGATGACAACTTAAGTTGGCAGTCTAAAACCTAAATTCAAAGTTGTAGAGGAAAAGGGTTTTGCACAATAATGTCAAGTTTCCAATGTTTGATGAACCCGAATGGGTCTGGTATGTATTGAGAAGAATGAATGATGAGTTCATGTGGTTGAATAAACCATTCAAGATCACAAATAATTCTATTAGGGTTGTCATTGGTTTATGTTCATCTAGAGAGTTGCCCTCACTGAAGGTTGTGAAGAATGATATTGTTACAAATGCAACCGGATCAAATTTTGATCATAGAGGAATGACTATCAATGATATCCTTTAGTATGATGTCAAATTTTCTTCAATGGTGATTGGATACAAGCTTTACTACTCCAGTAGGGAGAATTTTGTTTCCAGAATAGCCCTCTATGCAACCTATGAGATGGTTAAAGAAAACAAGAAGTATGACTTGTGTGAACTGCACTGGAGTGAGATAATAAAGAACTTGAAGAAGATCAAAGAAAACAAGAAATGTCTATTCAAATACAGAACCTTGATCCTGTGCTTGTTTTTCTACTTCATGAAGGAAGTTCCAAGAGTTGGGTAGGTACAATGGGCTTTTGACAGACCTGTAGGTGTGCAAATCAGAGAATACTTGTATAATTCTAGTAATTCAAAGGTTCAAAATGCTAATCTTTGGGGTTACTTTAAGAATTTTTAGAAGGAAATGCATGAGGAAGAGAATCCTTGTTTCATGGTTGATATAGATCAGTGCTTGATGGAGGCTATTGAGCCCTGGACTATTTGGATCGTGCCCATGGGGTATGAGGTTGATGAGAAAATATTAGAATTGTATTCTTAAAAATTATTAAGCAAACCAGTAGATCTGAAGCAGTCGCCAGTTAGGAGGGACCTCAAAGAGATCAATCCAGACCGGTCAGCAAGAGTAAACACAATAGAAACACAAGGACATAATGGATGCAATGCAGAACATGTTGAATTATAACATGAAAGTTGATTACAACCAACTGTTAACAACCGGGTTACAGAAACCGGCTCATAGGCCTACAAAACATGCTCAAATACAGAACAGGTCACAACTGAGACCTCAAATCTTAAGATCTATCTTCTATGCTCCATCTAACTTCTTGATTACTTTATAATGCTCTTTTACAATGATTTATATGATCCAAAAGGATCCAGTCAGCCCAAAAAGGGATCAAAACTTGAAGAACAAGACCTAACATGCAAAACCAACAAGGTCGGCCTCCACCAAATAAATGTTGGCATTATGTGAACCGGTATGAGGACATAATGAATGTGAACTGGTATGAGGATATAATGACATTATGTGTTGTCATTGATGTCAATATGATGAAGAGGTGTGAACCGGCATATGTGAGAACCGGTATAACACTGTGAACCGGTATTTGTGCCAAAGTGAAGCGGTGTGCTTGTTCATGATGAACCGACATATAGTTATGGGAACCGGCATATGGAAGTATTGTATGACTACCAGTTGGTAGTCTCAACTTTAGGGCTTCTAGTTAATGTGCTTCAAGCCTGTGTGGCTCAACCGATGATATTATGTGATGAGTTAGCATTGTAAAGAAGAACAGATCATGTTGCCACGCAAGCCTATGTGCGTAAAGGATTTTGCATTAGGGAGATTGTTCCTATCTACCTCGGGAATGTGTTAAGTCTATAAAACGATGATAACATGTGATGGGTTATCAGCCGCAATAAAATCGGTAGAAATGGATGATGGAGAATGTCTTGAGTTTGGATCAATATCTACTGCATTTAATGCAGTGTGCTCAATGGTCAGGATTGAACCATTTGAATTTCTTAACCTAACAGGTTTAGGGTTTAGGGTTTATGCTACCGGCCTATCTGTTTTCCTATAAGGTCAATGTTGTGTCTCTTTCTGAGGTTGTTGGCAAAATTTGTGTGTGTATATCCAAGAGAAGGGATACGTGATTCTTGCCAGACCAAAAGGAGAGAAGTGATACCTGCAGAGTGTAAGTGTAGAAGGTGAAGAGGAGATTGAGCGGATCTGCATTGGCATTGAGTGCTATTACTAGATCATTGTAATACCTGTTGATCTCTAACCACCTCAACAGTTGGAAAATCCCTTAATAGGGTAGCCTTAACCGGCTTGCTGAAAATCCTTTAACAGGGTAACTCAAAGCTACTGAGTTCAGAATCCTTTAGCTATTGAGTTCTTGAAATCCTCTAACAAGGTAACCTTTAACAGGGTTTAACCGTTAACCGGGTGATCTCTAATAGGATCGGTTCCTAGCAGAACCTTTTGTAATGTCTCTAACCGGACAAGGCTCCTAACAGAGCGGACTTCTAAAGAGTTCAAAAATAGCTTGTGGGTATTCATCCCCACCATGGTTTTTCCCAGTTGGGTTTCCACATGAAAAATATGTGTGTCATGTGTGATGCTTTTATCTTGTGATTCTTTGCTATTGTCTGTCAAGCATATGATGGTTTTGTGTTTTATGCATGTCAATAAAACATGTTGAACTAGCTATTATTATGATCTGATGATAGATTACCTATTTATGCATAAGGGTGAAATAGTAGTGTAGACTCGAGTTGAGTGAAAAGCTAAGTGAGTAACTAGTTAATGCTTGTCTCAGACATTCTTAGCTTTACCGGTTGCACTTTGTTTCAAACCGGTGTCACTGTCTGCCAGTCATTTAAAGTGTCTATTGTCAAACCGGTTTTGGACTAAACTTTTGTCTGTATTGATTCACCCCCCCCCCTCAGTATCGGTTTGGTACTGTTCGCTCATCATTAAGTTATCAATTGGTATCAGAGCACTCTCCATGTCCTCTATGCTATAATCTTAACCGCTTGAGGTAAACATCCCAGTCTAATGATGAAGAGGGAATGTCCAAAGTTTAACAGAGAAAATTTCAGTATATGGAAAGAAAGATATTCATCAGAAGCATGGGTGCTCAACACTAGAGCTATGTTGAGACTGTCTATGCTACTCCTACCGGTACCCTTACCGATGACCAAAAGAGAGAGATGCAGGAGAATGGGCAAGTCATGGAAGCCCTAATTAGCAATTTATCTAATATTGAGTTTATTAATGTTCAGGATAAGGTAAATCCCAAAGAGTTATGGGATACTCTTGAAAATATCTATGGTGGTGATGAGCATGTAAAATAGGCTAAGGAAGAAAGCCTTAGAAGGAAGTTTGAAGATATGCTAATGGTTGAAGGTGAGACCATTCAACAGTATGGAATAAGGATCAAAACCATTGTTGGAGATATCAAGAGTGTAGGTGGTAAAATAGAAGATGCCACTGTGGTAAGCAAAGTCCTGAGATCCCTATTGCCGGTCTATGCAATAAGGGTTGCTGCTATTCAGGAGCTGAGATCAATAGACAAGACTAAGGTATTCTTAGACTCCATCATAGCAAAGTTGACAGCCTATGAGCTAAATAGTTTTGATGGCAATGTTCAAAAGACTGAATCAACTTTTAAAGCTTCTGCTATACCATCCAGAAAAGGAAAAGAAGCTAGCACTAGTGGTGAACCAAGACAGAGAAAAGAAATGGATGATGAGGAGATTTTGATGGCATTTGAAGCTCTTCTTGCTAGGAAACTTCCTAAAGGAACCGGCAAATACAAAGGTAAGCTACCTTTGAAATTTTTTTCTTGCAACCGAATAGGATATATTTCTGTAAACTGTCCTAATGGCGACAACAAGGACAAAATGGAAAGGTTCAAGAAATTCAAAGGAAAGGTTCAAGAAATTCAAAGGAGGAAACTGGAGAAACTATTTTGTGGCAGTTGATGAAGGTGTCACAGATGAAGAATCAGAGGATGAAGAAAATGAAGATATTGTGTTTGTTGTTGTCAAGGAAGATGTGTCAGACAAGAAGGCTCTCGTCTCCCGATTTGATAATTCCAATGAGTGGATCATTGATAGTGGCTGTTCTAACCATATGACTGGTGACCGAAGCAAGATTCTATCCTTGGAGGAGTATGATGGTGGTGTGGTTTGCTTTGGAAATAATGCACCATGCATGGTCAAAGGCAAAGGGTCCATCTCTCTGAATGGAAAGAATAGTGCTGACAATGTGTATTGGGTTGATGGTCTCAGGCACAACCTTCTGAGTGTTGCCCAACTGAATGACAGTGGCCTCACTCTGAAATTCAAGAATGGAATTTGCAGAATCAAAGGAAAGAATGGTGAATTGGTGGCCACCGGCATGCAGACCAAAGGTAGCCTATTTCATCTGAATGCAAATATAAGTACATGTCTTATGGAAAAATTTGATGATAGTTGGATATGGCATAGGAGACTCTGCCATGTAAACTTTGATAACATTGTGAAAGCTAGTAAGATCAAGGCAGTTAGAGGGTTGTCAGTGCTAAGAAAACTAGATAATACCTTGTGTAGGGAGTGTCAATTGGGGAAAATGTCTTCCTCAACCTTTAAAGGTAAATCTTTCACTGCTGACAACTTGCTTGATCTTGTGCATACTGATTTATGTGGTCCTATGAAAAATAGAAGTGTGTAGGGTGATAGATACTTCATGATTCTCACTGATGACTGCTCAAGAATGATGTGGGTCACATTCTTAAAAGACAAGTTTGAAGCCTTTGTAAAGTTCAAAGCTTTCAGAGCTTTAGTGGAGAAGGTAAGCGGTAAAAGGATCAAGTGCCTGAGAACTGATCAAGGAGGAGAATTTACTTCCAGTGAATTCAACAAGTACTGTGAAGAACATGCCATCAAGAGGCAATTGTCTGCCCCCCGGACTCCACAGCAGAATGGCCTAGCAAAAAGGAATAACTGGACTATGGTTGAAGCAGCTAGAACCATGTTGATTCAAGGAAAGGTAGCTCACACCTTTTGGAGAGAAGCGGTGAGCACTACAGTCTACACAATGAACCGGGTACTCATCAAGAAAGGTAAGGATAAAACTCCTTATGAGTATTGGACCGATAAGACACCTATGGTTAGCTACTTTAGAGTGTTTGGTAGAAAATGTTACTTCAAGAGGAGTGAACACCAGAGCAAATTTGATGCGAAATGTGATGAGGGAATATTCCTTGGATAATCCACCAAGAGCAAAGCTCTCAAGTGTTTCAACAATAGGACTCAGAGAATTATGGAAAGCATCAATGTAAGAGTTGATGAAACCTCTGAGAAAACTAAGGAAATCGATAGTGAGCAAGCAGTAAACGAACCGGTTGCAACCTTCTAGGAATCGGTTGTCAGTCAACCGAGTACCAGTAACAGTGTTCCTACACCGAAAAATGCAGATGCTGATACTAATGGAGATGAGGATGAAGAAGAAAAGCAAGAGGAATCCATCAAGACCATTCCTCGGTATGTCAAGTTGAATCATGATCCTAATCAGATCATAGGAGATAAGGATGCAAGAATCCTTACAAGAAGAAAGGTCAGAGAAAACTCATGTATGATCTCTGAATTTGAGCCTAAATCATTTAAAGAAGCACATAAAGATGAAGACTAGATCAAGGCAATGGAAGAGGAACTTGACCAGATAGACAAAAATGGTACATGGTCTTTGGTACCTAGACCAGAGCATAAAAATGTCACTGGTACCAAATGGGTCTTTAGAAATAAGCTGAATGAGGATGGCACAATTATTAGAAACAAAGCTAGATTAGTATGCAAAGGATATGCTCAAGAAGAAGGAGAAGACTATGGAGAAATCTTTGCTCCTGTAGCCAGATTGGAAGGAGTTCGTATGCTTCTTGCATATGCAGCTTTTAAAGGCTTCAAAGTATATCAAATGGATGTAAAATCTGTATTCCTAAATGGTGTACTTGAAGAGGAGGTGTATATAGAGAAACCAAATAGGTTTTCCCTATCTGAAGATAGTGACATGGTATGTAGGCTACATAAATCCTTATATGGGCTAAAGCAGGCACCTAGAGTATGGTATGAATGCCTACATTCCCATCTTGTGAAGATTGCATTTGAGAGAACAAGTGAAGATAGCAATATCTACTTGAATTCTGAAGGAGATCAGATCCTGATCTGTGAGGTATTCGTTGATGACATTATCTTTGCTGGAGATGACAAGATGAGTCATGAATTTGCAGATGAGATGAAGAAAGAGTTTGAGATGTCACTCATATGCGAGATTAAGTTCTTTGTTGGACTGTAGATCCAGCAAATGAAGGATGGAATCTTTATCACTCAGTCCAAGTATGTCAAAGAGGTGTTGAAGACCTTTGGCATGGAAGATAGCAAACCAATTGGTACACCGATGGTGACCGGTTGTAAACTATCCAAAGAGGATGACTCTACATTGGTTGATGAGAAGGAATACTGATCAATGATTGGTAAGTTGCACATGCAGTTGGCATTACTACAAGATTCTAGAAAAGTCCAAGAGAATCCCACTTGGTTGCACTCAAGTGGATTCTTAGGTATCTGAAAGGGACTATTGACTATGGGTTATGGTATCCATACAATAATGATTTTAACCTGAAAGTGTTCACAGATGTTGATTGGGCTGGTAATGTAGATGAATGGAAGAGCACAACCGGTGGTGCATTCTTCCTTGGTGGTAGACTGGTCTCATGGATGAGTAAAAAGCAGAGTTGTATCTCTCAGTCTACAGCAGAAGCGGAGTATGTTCCAACTTTCATGAACTGCACTCAGACAATTCGGATGAAGCATGTATTGAATGGCTTCAAAGTTCCTGTATCTAAACCGGTAAGTATATTTTGTGACAATACCAGTGCAATTAATATCTCCAAGAATCCAGTTTTACATTCTAGAACCAAGCACTTTGAGCTTAAGTACCATTTCTTAAGGGAAAAGGTTCAGAACAAAGAGATTGCACTGGAGCATGTTTCCAGTAAGGAGCAGTTAGTAGACATATTCACCAAGCCTCTCCCAAAGACTACATTTACATACTTAAAAGGTGAATTAGGGGTACTACCCCTTTAGGAGGTAAACTAAAAGCATATGTGCCACATCAGTCACGTATTGCATAGTCAAATTTATTTTGGATTGATGTTTTGAAGGATGCTACTCCTCAGGGGGAGCAGCATAATGGAACAGGGTAGCTTGTGCCTCCACTTTGGCATTGTTGTCAAAGGGGGAGAAGATGTGAAGCGGAGAAGATATCTGCAGAAATTGGGGGAGAAGATGTGAAGCAGAGAGATATCTTTGTATATTGCCATCAATGCCAAAGGGGGAGATTGTTGGCATTATGTGAACTGGTATGAGGACATAAACAATGTGAACCGGTATGAGGACATAATGACATTGTATGTTGTCATTGATGTCAATATGATGAAGAGGTGTGAATCGGCATATGTGAGAACCGGTATAACACTGTGAACCGGTATTTGTGCCAAAGTGAAGCGGTGTGCTTGTTCATGATGAACCGACATATAGTTATGGGAACCGGCATATGGAAGTATTGTATGACTACTTGTTGGTAGTCTCAACTTTAGGGTTTCCAGTTAATGTGCTTCAAGCCTGTGTGGCTCAACTGATGATATTGTGTGATGAGTTAGAATTGTAAAGAAGAACAGATCGTGTTGCCATGCAAGCCTGTGTGCGTAAAGGATCTTGCATGAGGGAGATTATTCCTATCTACCTCGGGAATGTGCGCAGTCTGTAAAATGGTGATAACATGTGATGGGTTATCAACCACCATAAAATCGGTGGAAATGGACAATGGAGAATGTCTTGAGTTTGGATCAAGATCTACTGCATTTAATGCAGTGTGCTCAACGATCAGGATTGAACCGTTTGAATTCCTTAAGCTAACAGGTTTAGGGTTTAGAGTTTATGCTACCGGCCTATCTGTTTTCCTATAACGTCGATGTTGTGTCTCTTTCTGAGGTTGTTGGCAAAAGTTGTGTGTGTGTATCCAAGAGAAGGGATACGTGATTCTTGCCAGACCAAAAGGAGAGAAGTGATACCTACAGAGTGTAAGTGCAGAAGGTGAAGAGGAGCTTGAGTAGATCTGCATTGCCATTGAGTGTTGTTACCAGATCATTGTAATACCTGTTGATCTCTAACCACCTCAACAGTTGGAAAATCCCTTAATAGGGTAGACTTAATCGGCTTGCTGAAAATCCTTTAACAGGGTAACTCAAAGCTACTGAGTTCGGAATCCTTTAGCTATTGAGTTCTTGAAATCCTCTAACAAGGTAACCTTTAACAGGGTTTAACCCTTAATCAGGTATTGTAGCCATCCCTTAACTGGGTGATCTCTAACAAGATCAGTTCCTAGCAAAACCTTTTGTAATGTCTCTAACTGGACAAGGCTCCTAACAGAGCGGACTTCTAAAGAGTTCAAAAACAACTTGTGGGTATTCATCCCCACCGTGGTTTTTCCCAGTTGGGTTTCCACGTGAAAAATATGTGTGTCATGTGTGATTCTTTTATCTTGTCATGCTTTTCTATTGTTTGTCAAGCATATGATGGTTCTATGTTTTATTCATGTCAATAAAACATGTTGAACTAGCTATTATTATGATCTTATGATAGATTACCTATTTATGCATAGGGGTGAAATGGTAGTGTAGTCTCGAGTTGAGTGAAAAGCTAAGTGAGTAACCGGTCAATGCTTGTTTCAGACATTCTTAGCTTTACCGGTTGCACTCTATTTCAAATCAGTGTCACTGTCTGCCAGTCGTTTGAAGTGTCTGCTGTCAAATCAGTTTTGGACTAAACTTTTGTCTATACTGATTCACCCCCCCCTCTTAGTACCAGTTTGGTACTATTCGATCATCATTAAGTTATCAATAAACTCCTCTAGAAAATCCAAAGGATGAAGAGTAGATGATGGTAAAAGGTCGGCCATATGCCAAGGAACATCAAAATCAATGCTCAGGGCTTCGCAAGCTATGGAAGGGATCTGGTAGATCAACAAAGCAAATAGGTCCAGGCAACTGGAAATAGGAAACTATCTCAAAAACTAGTGGCGATAACTTGCTAGAAAATGATCCAAATGCTCCACTGTTTGGGAATAAGGAAGATGATCAAGTCTTCAAGCAAAATCCAACTCCATAGGTTTTGGTGAGCCAAATCTGGGACATACAAAAGGAAATTCTGAAATTGCAAACAAAAAGCAAAATAGAAAGAAAATATTTTTGGATGATGCAAGATTGATATGAACTGGGGATGCTCTTGCATCAAGATCCCTCAGAGGAAAGGTTTGGGACTTATGCAAAGAAAATCTTGAAGTTGCACCAGTAGTTCAAGAAGTTGTCAATTCAAAAGAAAAAGTTAGGAAGGAAGTAGAAGCTTATGCAGAGAGCATAGGGATTTCTAAAGAGGCAGTTCAGAAGGCAAGAGAGAGGAACATCCTCTCTGAAGAGCTATTGTTAAGAAGGCCAAACTAGAAGTTGTTGCACCCAAGCATAAGAAAAAAAACAAGCACTACTCCCTCCTTTGATTTACAAAATCCTACAAGATCTCTAATCAAGTCATCTTAATGTAGATATTGGCAGCAGTAGGGTGATAAACCCACCTACACACCTTGGTCTTCTTTACCTTGAGTCTCCCTCACAATTATGATTCATAGCTCAACTATGAAATCAAACTCTTACCCCTAACCAGGGATGGCACAACACTTCTACCCACTTCCTAAGACCTATCAAGATCTTCCACAATTCTATTTTGAAGCACAAGACAAATATTGTCTTTTGAGGCCTAGACAAGCCTACCGATATAGGTCTACCGGCACAGGTTTCAAAAATTTACGACACCGATCTACCGGTTAGTAGCCCTATTTCACTGTCTTTTTGGACTTTTCTCTAGATAACACCAAACAACACCCTAAACAAATTTAGGTTTCAGACACCCTTTTGGGATTACTATCAGATTCCAAAAGATTGGAATTCCACCCTATTCCTACACTCTTCAACACCCACTTGGGTCACAAGCCTAATTGATCAGGTTAGACCGATTTCACAATGGGATCACAGGAAGGTTCCAACTCTTCAAGAATTTTCTTCTATGTTCAAATACTCCAATTCCATCAATTCAACTCATCGTTTCATCATTGTTCATTGTATGCTCATTGAAACTCATCTAATCTAATCTAAACCCTCAACCAGTTTAGACTGGGGCTTGGTGGTAATGTACCAACCAACTCCTCTTACCTCACCCCTCTGGAATCTCAAAATACATGTCCCTAACTTGCATTCTACCCATGGCCATCGGATCCCAATGAGTAGATTGCAAGTTAGGGTCTTATTTGCAAGGTAACCCTTGAAAATGGAGGGTTTCAAACCCACAAAGGATAAAACGCTTATAAATTCCACTAAACTTTAATTCAAAAGGTCAGACCAAATGCACTGGAAAGGTGCTTCAAGGTTCTTTCTAACCAGATCAAAAACTCATCAGTAGATCTCACGCTCTGTACTGATAGTACGGAAAAATATCACTGTTATGGTGAAATCAAACTTGTTCTATTCACTTTCTCCACCAAACTTTACAAAAATTTTGACTCCTCTTTTATTCCTACGGTTGTCCAAGCATATATAAACCTTTTCCAATGTCCATAACCAACTTTTGAATAGTTAGGACCATTGGAGAAGTAGTTGGCATCCTGTCGACAACTTTGAAAAGTTGCTTGACAACAAATGAAACATTGTGCAGCTTAGGACAACATCAGTTATTAACCACCTAGACTTTATGGAAACACATCCAAGGTCATTATTTGCCATTTTTTAAGACTTCAAAAACCTAAGAAAACATCCTAGACATACTAACATTGAAAATACAAATTCCAATCCTTCATGGCCTAATAGACCTCTTGGTTTATATGCTCACCTAAGAGATTATTGACCATACAAATAGGCATTCATTTACATCAAGGGTGATCATTGATCCAACCCATTATTACATCACAAATGAACCTGTAGATGCCACCATATGCTTGAAAATAGATGTGCAATGGAATGTGCTCTGCACCACATCTGGTGGGGGTGAGAAGAGAAAGAAGACAAAAAGATTTGAGACTGTGAAGGATGATGAAGAGATAGAGTCAGATGAAGTTGTTGACGTAAAGCAAAAAGTAGCTAAGGCCTCTAAAGTTGCAAAGGAGAAACAATCAAATGGAGAAAATCCCAGCAAGAAACCAAAGACATTTAGAATAGATGAAGTAATAAAGCAAGTAAGATTTACTATTAAACCTCGTGTGTCCCTAAATGAAATAGTGAATGAGGTGGTAAAGAATGGGAATTTGAAACCATTATCAAAGTAGTATGACATTTTTTTATGAGAATGGTAAAAGGACTCTAGAAGAAGCTACTGTTGAATATTTGAATGTATATAGCAAAAACTTAATAGAAATAATGTCTGAAATACCAAAGAGTCTATATGATGTCTTGAATATGAGGAGAGTAACTGCAAAAGAAGAAGAAGAGAGACTAAGAGAATATGTGTTAGTAAATTTATACTATGTGATATAAAAGGAGGAAATTGCAAGAATTCTTAAGTTAGCAAAGAATGAGTTCTGAAGCAAAACTAGAGTAAATAAGATCATGATTGGGAAAACTAATGAAGTCATAAAGGACACAGAAAATTTTGAGAATTTTTTTTCTTTAGAATCAATATGAGGTTGTTCTTGAGAAAACTCGGGATGATCTGGTATCTGAGCAGACAAAGCATGATACTCTGGAAGTACATACATCTGAGCAGGTAGAGGTAAATGATTCAAAAATAGTTAGAGATGAGGATGTTGTGAATAAGGATGAAGGGGAAGCGGGATAAGTAAATAATACTAAAGATACTCAGAATCCTTTTGTTGACACTATTGATCCTATTAAGACAATTGAGAAGGATGATGATGATGTAGAGATGGAGAAGTTGGAGGTTAAGGTTGAAGTTGAAAATGAAGAAAGAGATGTTGCAAGGGTAGTGAAGGGCAAGAAAGTTAGTGATGATCTATAATTTATACAAGATCCAATCAATATTGTCTCTTTGTCCTCCATCTATAATATTTTGTTGGCAACAAAAATGAAGGAAAATTGAGAGGGGGGGTGAATCATTTTTCACCAGATCTACAAACTTAACCACAAATAAAGATCTTTTAAACTGTAGCAACAATAAAGATAAGAAAATTGATAGCACAACACACAACACCAAGATTTTGATGTGGAAAACCTAGTTAAGGGAAAACCCATGGTGAGAACCTACCCACAATAAGATGATACTCTGCAGTAGTATGTGAAAATAATTACAATGGGCAATGCACCAACATTTAGGGACACTTAGTAGAGCTCACTACTCAATATACAATAACTTGGAATGCTACAACCCTCAGGGAAGTCTCACTGACTTACAACAAGATTCAGACTACAATCCGGAAGGAATGAACTGCAATAATAGTATCTACTAATGCTTGATGACAGTTTTGGTTAAGCACATGTGTCTGCTCTCCAACACCTCAACTCAATACACTACATCAAAGGATAAATTCACTTAAGAACCACATATACCACTCTTTTATAATGTAGACATGACCTTGATCCCCCAATTACATGAATATGACACCTATTTATACAAATCATCAACCTTGACTACAAGGCCGGCTCAACCCTCAACTCTCAATTACAAAATTACATCACATGATACAAAGATCGACCACCAAACCAATATAATGATATGCATGACATAGCATGGACCTAAATAAAATTTTCAAATGCTCATCACCACTGGTAATCATGCCAAGATCAACCACAGTATGCCACACCACTAGGAAAACCGCATAACATGAAGAACATCACCGAATCAGTAAAAGTACCAAAAACTCGCACAACAATCAATGTGGATCATCAAAACAAATAGGAAACAATTAGGAAACACCAAAAAGCACGTTAGAATCATCATCAATAGCTGCACCAACACCACTTATCAAATCTTCATCGATCAACATCTGAAACTCAAGAACACTCAAACAACAGCAATTGTCATGAAGAAAGATAACTTAGGAAGCACCAAATCATTAACCATCTGTAATGAAGATACAAAATACCATCCCAAACAATCTCCCAAAATCTCAACTCAAGATCTGATCACACAAGAATATACCAAAGGAAATACCAAAATCTGCAAAGCACTGATCAAGAAAATAACTGCTAATCAGATCACATGATATGATCAATTAAGCTTTCCAGATCATTGAAACCAATATAGAAAAATCTAATGATACTAGAACTACTCCATACATAGAACCATGATCCCAATGAACCAATCTGTAAACACTAGAGCAATAAATCATAGGAATATGTTGACATCAATGACAACAACATATCCTAGTAGTAGTAATGTCCAACAATATCCCCCTTTAGCATTGATTGCAACATATGAATGTGAAAAACAATCAATGCAAAGAAAGAAAACATGATCTAGGAGGATCTTCCCACAATCGATCTGAATTGATGATTTAAAAAAAAATTGATGATGTTGTGAGTTTATGAAAATTATTTCAAGTTGTAGATCTCGTCAAGACATTTCCGACACATTTTGAACGGGCTTAATCAGACACCGTATGCGAAAGTTATGGGCCTCGCAAGTTGAGGGAAAAACACAAGTGCATTGACATGTGGTTCAACCACAAAATGACATGTATAATTATGATAATAACATGTGGCATGGTAAAAAGGTGACACATGGCATGGTTAGGGATTGAGACATGGCATAATGTATATTTTACACATGGCAACAAGTGGACCAAGCAAATATGACCACATGGACCAATCAGAAGATTTCATGTGGACCATTCAAAAATTAACACATGGCAAGTCAACTTGCAAGAATGGTAAGTGGGATTTTAACTCAAAACTTATCCATAATAAAAATGGTCCTACAATTATGCCATGTACTTCACACATAAATAGATAAGAATTAAATTATATTCAAAGAAAGATAAAGGATAATGTTGTATTTAATGAAAAATATTATTTGGTGGGATTTGATCGCAAGACCTGCCCCACCAAATCCCCACATGTTAATAATTATGCCATGCATTGGATGTGAGTATTAATGAGAGAATATTTCATTAAAATTAGAAATAAAGTCTAAAAAAGAATGCTCACATGGGGTTTGAAAAAGTAAGTTTTTTTTTGGACCCACATGAAGACTTGAACCCACAACCTCCATGGGATAAGGCTTATCTTTATCCATTGCACCACATGTTTTTAGATGTGTTTGGAAAAAGCAAAGATATGCATTTAAAATGCAATCTTTTAGATAAACAAAATTTAATGTAGAAGGAAGGATAGAACTTGCAAGATTGCCTATATAAAGGCAAAGTGTTATCATTTCTCTTCAAGCCTATTTTGATAACAGAGAAGCACCCAAAATTGGCTATATTGTATTTTGTAGTCAGTTTTGGAGAGTTAAAGTTCTTTTAGCCTTTATTTATTTATTTTGCAGGAGGAGTTTGAAGGAACTCTTAGTGAGTTCATATCTTCCTAGAGAATCCAAAAGATTAATTCTACAGGTTGTTAAATTGATTTTGATGTTAAAGTCAATTTCATGTAATTTTCATCAATTTTAATGGATCGGTTGCACGCCTGAAGTGGACTTGGAGACGTAGCCCATCAGGGGTTATCTCCATTATCAACTTGCAGTGTATGTTTTATGTTTATTTCTAGTTCTTTTCAATTCCTGTCATTTAAATTACTTATTGAATGTTGTTATTTCAATAAAGTAGTTATGAAAAATTGAATAATGGCTTTAAAAATATTGAATTCAAATTAGTGTGAAAGAAAAGTCTTTGCCACTAATTTTGGATCAAAACATCTCCAATAGACTTCCCTAAGATCTAGCAGATAAAACAATTTTTCACATGCTTCTCTCCCCCTTTGATAAACAAATCATGATTCTCTCCCCCTTAAACATATAACCAACCATAAATAGACTACTCCACCAGAGGAGTAGCATAAACTCATCAATCTAGACAAACAGATAAGACTGTGAAGTCCACTGGATTGACGTAACTCAATGCAGCTAGTTCTCATTGGGAGGGGTAGATACCCCTAACTTGTCTCTCAAATAGACAAATGTATCTGCAAGCAAAGGCTTAGTAAAAATATCAGCAATTTGTTCCTTTGTAGACACATATTCCATCTTCACTTCCTCTTCTCTGACTTTTCTTCTCAAGAAATGATATTTGATTGACACATGTTTAGTCTTTGAATGTTGCACCCAAGTTCTTTGGCATATCGATAGTGCTGAAATTATCACAATATATGATAGTAGGCTCATCATAGATAACTTTGATATCCTTCAACATTTTCTTCATCCAAACTACTTGAGTGTGGTTACTAGTAGTAGCAATGTACTTAGCTTCAGCAATAGATAGGGACACTAAATCTTGTTTCTTACTAGCTCATGAAACCAATTCCTTACCTAAAAAGAATGCACTACCAGAGGTACTCTTCCAGTCATCAACATCACTAGCCCAATCAGCATTAGTGTAAGAACATAGCATGAAATCATCATTCCTCAAATGCCACGAACCATAATCCATAGTGTTAGCAACAATCAAGAAGGAAGACTGAGAGGGGGGGTGAATCAGTCTTCACCAGATATAGGAAATTAAACTCCAAAACAAAAACTGGTAAACTACAACAATAAACAGATAAGCAAATTAACAGCACAACACATAACACCAAGATTTTTGACGTGGAAAACCCAGTTAAGGGAAAAACCACTGTGAGAACCTACCCACCATAAGATGATACTCTGCAATAGTAGGTGAAAATATTACAATGGGAAATGCACATGCATTCAGGCACACTTCCCAAAGCTCACTGCTCAAACTATATTTGCCTGGAAGGCTACAACCCTCAGGGAAGTCTCACTAACTTACAATATGATTTGGACTACAATGATAGCATCTACAAATGTCTGATGATAATTTTGGTCAAGCATAATTATCTTCTCTGCAACACCAATCTCACCTCAACATTTCACTGTTTTGTATGACCAGTAAATAGTATGGTTGTCATTGTTAGCAACATCATCTCCTTAGTCTTCACAATCCATCAGCAGTATGTAGACCGGCAAGCAGTGAGTAGACTGGCAAATAGTAAGAAGATCGGGTAGCGGTGAGTAGATCTGCACAGAAGAAGTTCATCGGCTAAGAAAAGAATGGCCCGATATACAAGAGGAAAATGGCTAGATAGGTTTTGATCAGTACACCAAAAGAGTTGGTAACTGACAAACTGGTAACCTTCAGTTACAACCAGCTAAATTGGGAGTCTTCTCTCAGTCAACTGACAAACTTATTGGCATGTTTGACTATGTTGATAGAGATTCTTGCATGATTATGTTAGACACAATGCACCACTGAGAGGGGGAGGGGGTGAATCAGTGGTTCTCAAAATTTTCCCTTTAGCTATCCTATGTGAGCATACTAGTTAAAGGTTCTAACTCAATGCAGACTTATCAGTTAGAGAGGAGACCAACACAGATGCAAACACAATCAAAGAGGCATCACATAACACTAGCATGTACGAGGAAAACCCAACATGGGAAAAACCTCGGTGAGCAATGTTGTTGGAGTCTACTGCTCCAATCTAGCCTCACAATTAAAACACTGTTACAAAGTTTAGGGCACCAGCCCTTGAATTTATGGGCTACAACCCAAAGGAGCTACAACCCCTGCACCAAGCTAAAACTCAGTGATCACAATGTACACTTCAAATACAAAAGTAGTTATCTTGATACAAGTGAATCTTGCAACCATTACATATACCTTACTCTGCCAGTGAGATACCTTCTCTGCGACACTGACTCACTTCTCTTGTTTCTCTTCACCTACTGCTTCTCTGTTAGTAAGCCCTACCAGTACAGCTCTCCTCTTGTTCTGCTCTGCTAGATCTCCACCTTAATCTTTTCTCTTTATCGGTACAACACTTTGCCAATTTTCTATATGCCTTCTCTGCAACCTCCTTCACTTTTGCTATGTCGGTATGACCACTACCGGTTCTACCCTTCACTCTCCCTCTTGTCTCAAATACTCTCTGAGCACTTGGCTGATTTTCTCTCACATGCAAAAGTAATGCTTAATCACTTCACAATACCACCATGTATTTCTTCTCTTCAGAAACTGCTAACAATGTCTTTTCCCTTCATATTTATAGACTGGTTTTCCTGCCTAAAGCCAATTCAAATTCTAGGTGGTTAGGGTTTCTTCACCATCCTTGAGGAAAATGAAATCCAATCAGATCCTGTTCGATCTGATCTTCCAAACTGTCATTCTACACAACTCCGCCATTTACGCGCCTCCTAGATCACGCCTTCCACCTCTGGCAATTTTCTTTTTACCCTAGCGACTGGTCTCTTGGTCAAACACCAAGATTTGGTTCTATTGTTTCCTTCATGTACCTTGATCTCCTTAATTACTCTTAGCTAGCTTGTAGTTGTCCTCCAGACCTCGAGCCTCAAACCCCTGCAATAGCTCTGCAACATGTCCCGTAATTTGTGGGACCTTGTATTAATGTTGACCAACCCTATAACTACCTTGTTGGTGTGCATTCCATCTTTATCCAAATGCAGGTTCACCACCTTGACTCCAAGTGGCATCCATGTCAACCATCTACCAACTTGGCTCTTCATGTCAGTCCAGATAGGATCATTGACCAAACACTTCTATTGGTTTCACTTCTCTGTCGGTATACAAACCCTATCGTCATCTCTCACTCTACCAGTTAACTCATCATGTCTTCTCTCTGCTGAACTATCAGTGGAACACCTTGACCGATCATCGGACATGTCTCTCTTGAGCATGCTCGTTTCCACAAGGTGGGAAGACATATGCATCTACACCTTGCTCATATTATCGGTGGACTTACATATCGATAAACCTTCTCGATGATAATTTGTCATCAACCTTCACTAGACACCATCTTCAATCAGGCCACTTCCTTTATTTGCATCTACTCAGCATTTTCTTCACCTTGACCAGCTAGGACCGTATCACAACTAGTTTGTCAAGATGAAAAACACATCATATTCCTTTTGTACCAGCATTTCAACATTCCTTTACCTCTTCTCTCTTATCTCAAAGAATCATGATGCACACCATGCATACCTAGAGATAAGTTCCACTTACCAGTGGAATGGCATGTTACCTTCTGCATCCTGCAATGTATAGTGGTCATGATCTTTGCAAGCTAACAATCACTCACTTGGTTGATCTGACTTCTTCATGTCAACACATCACTTACCAATTGACATCCTTTCCTTACCAGTGATGAACTGTACTTGTACAGATCACCTTACCATTCCATCCACACAAGTCTGGTACCAACTTGTGTACCAGTAACACCAGTGGTCATCTATCTGAATGACATTCTCTTCCTTACCTTACCGGTGTCTTGTAACACAAAGTGATATCAAGGATATCTCAACTTGTACTCCTCCATGATAGTGTCACACATACATCTCTTCTATCGATAGTCATCCCATACCTGTTGACATCAATGACAACCTAATGCCAACAATCTCCCCCTTTGGTATTGATGTCAACTCATGTATTATCCGGCATACTACATAGTCTTTCTCCCCCTTGTTGTGATCCATGGAATCTTCTCCCCCTTTAACACCAATGACAAAGGGCACTGTCAGGATATCTTTCTTCCTTGTATTTACAAATTACTGACAGAATTATTTCTCCCCCTTTGATACCAATTATTACATTTTGCTTACATATTTTCAAGTCACAGTACTTGAGTTGGAGGATTCAACCATTAGCTGACACCAATTGAGCATGCAAATTTTATACCATTTGTTACACTACTCAATTTCAGAGGGATGTGTTAGAAAACACTACTCACCTATCAGTCAACCTGCATCACCTCCTATTTGATCCCAAATTTCTTTAGTAATCAAATGTGATTGTACTACCAATACAACCAACCAGAGGACAGGTAGATACCCCTTACAATAAAATTCTCCTAGGTATTCCTACTACAATTTTCATGACCTGTAGTTTGGGCAGTCAGTATCTTTAATAGTTCAAGCATGTCAGCTCTGCATCATGAGCACTTGAACTCCCCCCAAGTCGCACATCTCAGGTTCTCATCACCAGTCAGGTCCAATACTGGGACTCTAATCTTCACCATATTTAAGTTGAGTTGTGCATATATGATCATCTGATGATCCTCCAGTTCCATTGTATCCACCACAGCTTATGACATGATCCTGAATTCACATAGTGCCATACAATGACATCATCATGCCATAAAATAAACCAGTTAGCCCAAAGATATGCAAGCCTGCATGATCAAAGCCCACTCATGTCATTCAAGTCTTTATCAACATCACCTGAGACATAACTTCAGTCCATGCTACTGGGGCTATTGCAATGATCTCCAACCTCATTGTCTTACATAACTTGCAAGTACTTGTTAGCAGTCATACCGATAACAATCTGCACATACCAGTTTTCTTGTACTGGTCCATTATCACTACGAAAGCACCTTCCTATGAATTCCGACATCTTGTGTCACCATTTATTTTACTCCAATTGTTATCTTGTCATGCACAGACACATCAGTAGTGATCCAGCATTCATCTGTAGGTGTGTGGTCAAGGAAGCTTCTACACACACTTATCTTTTCATTTTCATTCTTCATACTGGCAATAGCATGTCCTTCCATGTTGCCTTCTTCATTGAGGGGGTGAATGATAAATTCAATGTGCTACCCTCCCTAAGATCATGCATCTCCCTTAGGCCTTAAGATATATCACGTGCAATGAGTGCATAGTGTTGGTCTATGATCTTCTTCCTCCATACCTGCTTGGTCTCATCCTTCTTCCCATTTTCAGGCTTGGGAGCAAGTCTTACCTTCTTCTGTTGATGGGTCTTTCCATTTCCTAATTCTCTATTACAGCCAGAAGCAGCATTGTAGTAGCACACAACATCCATCCCAACTTCATGTTTGGGGAATCTCTTGACATACCGGTTTGACCATCTTCTCCCTGTCATGTTGTTGTGACTAGCAACTGCAACCAGTGGACCTCTTTCTCCTGCAGGGACATTTCTCCTTTGGTTCCATGCAGTTCTTTGCCTTCCATATGCTCTATTTTCACCTTTCTACAGAGAATGGTTGTTAAACTGGCCTCCATGTGACTACAGGTTCCTCTTCCTACATTCAAACTCTCTATGGCCAAAAACATTATAGTTATGACAAATAGCATTTGCATAAACAGGAGGGGGGACATGCATGTATCTACTCCTAGATACATTTTTCTCATATGCTTGATTTCTAAGAGATCCTACATTATCCTTTCAAGATCTCTTTCTACATTCCCTTGCCCTATGGCCATAAGCATTACATGCAAAGCAATAACTGGTAAATGATGGCATATGACATACAAATTTATTTTGCCATGCATGAGGAGATCTTGTCGGTTTAGCATCTCCATTTCTTCTTCTTTGGGAATGGATCCTTGGTTGTCCATTTTGTGCAACTCTTCCATCTGATCTCTTCTTCTCTCACACTTGCTTCCCCTTATGGGTGGTAGCATTTCTTTGACCTCTATCAATAGAGGGTCTTCTTTGCTGCTTCCTCATCTTCCTGCTTCTGATGAAGTTGTCTTCTCCCATCTTCCCCTTACCTTTGGGATCTGCATGATTCTTCCTTTTTGTAGCATTGGTCTTTACTCTTGTTTGCAAGTCCTCACCAGTTATGGTCAGGTCAATCTTCTTTCAAGGAGCATTTCTAACTGTGAAGGTTTGTCCCTTGTTCTCTCCATTTGAGGAGTTAAATAGAATGTCATTGTGGGGGACATTCTTGTTGGTGGAGCATTCACTGGCACCACTTTCTGGTCCTTTAGTGTTCTTGGCAGGCCTTTGCTTCTTTAGCATTTTGTCTAACGCATCACTGCTCTCATCAGCCCATATTCTCACCTTGAGCTCATCTTTACATTTCTCAAGGTCATTTTGGAGGACCTTTATTTCTCCGACCAGCTTTTGATGTTCTTTATCTTTTATCTCTAGCTGAGAGGCTATATCTTCACACCAGCACACCTTTGTGTTCTTTGCCTAAGACTTCAACTCTGAGAAGCATTTCTCAGTATCTTCAAGGCATTTTGTCAGTCGGTTCTTCTCTATTATAGCAGCATTCTTGAATAGCTTGTATTCCCTTCAGACTTTGTTGAGTTCTTCAAGTGCATTCACAAGCTCTCCTTCAAGATCAACTTCTGCTTCATCCTCTTCTTCCCCTTCCTCATCACTATTCCAAACACATCTTGCTGGTGGGATCTATTTTCCCTGGCACTTTCAGATGTGCTCACCTCTTCTTCATATTCATGAGCCATGAAGAGGTGGTTTCTTTCTTCACTACATCTGCTGCTGCTAGCAGATCTATCTTCATCATCCTTACAAACATGAGATATATTTCTCACATTTCCTTCACATGTTGATTCTGCAGTAGTGGGCTGATTTCCATAGAGCCTCTTCAATCTTTCCCATAAACTCTTTGTTGTTGTCTATCTATCCACCTGTGAGGAGACATCACTGGTGAGTCCACTTAATGGAGCCTTCATGGCTTCTTCATTGCATTGGTTTCTTCTTTCTTCTACAGATCTGGTAGGAAGACTGACCTTTATGGGGAGACCATCAAATACTAACATTCATACATCAAACTCTAAAGAGGATAGGAATACTTCCATTCTGCAACTCCAAATAGAAAAGTTTGACCCATAGAATACAAGAGCACAGATTGACACTAGACAAACCATTGTGTCCTTAGGCCAGAATCTACCCAAGTTGGAGAACACTCTTCTAACTGGGAACCTAGGCTCTAATACCAATTGTTAGACACAATGCACCACTAAGAGCGGGAGGGGGTGAATCAGTGGCTCTCAAACTTTTCCCTTTAGCTATCCTATGTGAGCATACCAGTTAAAGGTTCTAACTCAATGCAAACTTACTGGTTAGAGGGGAGACCAACACAGATGCAATCACACTCAAAGAGGCATCACATAACACTAGCATGTATGAGGAAAACCCAACATGGGAAAAACCTTGGTGAGAAATGTTGTTGGAGTCTACTGCTCCAATCTAGCCACACAATGAAAACACTATTACAAAGTTTAGGGCACCAACCCCTGACTTTATGGGCTACAACCCAAGGGAGCTACAACCCTTGCTCTGAGCTACAACTCAGTGATCATAATGTACACTTCAAATACAAAAGTAGTTATCTTGTTACAAGTGAATCTTGCAACCATTACATATACCTTACTCTACCAGTGAGATACCTTCTCTGCTATACCAACTCACTTCTCTTGCTACTCTTCACCTATTGCTTCTCTGCCAGTAAGCCCTACCAGTACAACTCTCCTCTTGTTTAACTCTATTGGATCTCCACCTTAATCTCTGCTCTTTATCGGTACAACACTTTGTCAGTTTTTTGTTTGCCTTCTCTACAACCTCCTTCACTTCTCCTCTGCCGGTATGATCACTACCGGTTCTTCCCTTCTCTCTCCCTCTTGTCTTAGATACTCTCTAAGCACTTGGTTGATTTACTCTCACATGCAGAAGTAACACTTAATCACTTTGCAGTAACACCATGTATTTCTTCTCTTCAGTAGCCGCCTTCATATTTATAGATTGGTTTTCCCGCCTTAAGCCAATTCAAATTATAGGTGGTTATGGTTTCTTCACCATCCTTGAGGCAAATGAATCCAATCAGATCCTATCTGATCTGATCTTCCAAACTACCAGTCTGCACAACTCTGTCATTTACGTGCCTCCTAGATCATGACTTCCACCTCTGGCGATCTTCTTTTTACCCTATCGGTTGGTCTCTTGGTCAAACACCAAGATTTGGTTCTGTTGGGACTAACAATTGGTATTAGAACACAGTTCCTCTAAAGTGAAGCTTGACAGCTTGAGGATAAAGATCATGGAAGAGTACCGATATCAGAAGAAGATTGATGAAGCCAATGAAATCATTGCTTAGATGAAAGAGAGACTAAGAAAATCTCTTGCAAAAAGGAAGGAATTAGCTCAATAGCTAAATGAGAATCGGGATATCATAGATCAACTCTTTGAACAGAGTGAATCTGAAGAAGCTGAAGAAGCAGTCTCAGAACTCATGGAAAAGAACAAGAAGTTGACCGAAGAAATTACTAATCTCAAAAGAGAACAAGAAGGTCATGCCCTGAGAATGATTGAGATACTGGAAGCCAACAGAAGTGTTGATGAAAGAAAAAGGGAGGCAGAAGAAGAACTGTCAAAACATGTGTAGCATCGTAAATTGTACGCACTTGCTAGGGTGGTACAATTTCACACCTAGTTTAGCACCCGCCTTAGTGCATTTTACATTTTGCATTGCATTTCCCCTTGAGCACTTAATTAATCAAATTAATTAGGTCTAAGGTTCTATTTTATCATCTCCCACATCATAAAGTTGGGCCCTTTCATTAAAGTGTGCCCCTTTCATTTTATTCCTCCAATACATCATTTAATCAAAAACCCTAATTAGGTCCTATTTTGAACTTGGGGGCTCAATTTCGGGGGTCAAAACATCTCGAAATCAGCTGTAACTTCGGGATTCTCTCTAAAATCATCATATCCGACAGTCCTGAAAATTTGGTGAAAAGTTCTCGGGACCATGGCACCCGGAGTGCAACATGGTCCCGGACATTTTTCCCGAAATTTTAGGAGCGCGATCCAATCATAAAATAAAGCTTAACCCCAAGAAATTGGCGGGAGATTCAATCTCTAGGTCGGCCAAAAGTTGAAATTAAGACCTAGGGTTTCATATATAAGAGCTCTCTTTCTTCATTTGAAAGGATCCGAATTTTGGCTTTGAGGAACCTCATATGCAGCGAAAGAGCAGATCTTTGAAGACTTCAACAACATTCAACATTCCTCTATCAAGCACTTATCAAATTCATTCATCCACTTAGGGCTTGGAAGACATTGAAGAACAATAGGAAATTACCGACTGAAGATTGGCTTGTACTCCTCCCTTGAGGGTTGGGTATGATTTCATGTTGTTTTCATGTCTTTGCATAAGCTTCAATATATCCTTTATTCATGTTTTAGATCACTTTGCATCTTGATTTAGAGCATTTATATTATCATTTACAAGCAATTAGGGTTTACTTTCTAGGTTTCTCTAGTTTGCTTTCTTGCATTTAAGGACCTTGCACACACAATACATTTTACAATACAACTTGGCTATTCGTGGAGGTGGAAATCACCGAAGAGGGGGTTTGACTAAGGCAAAACCCTATATAGCTGCCCATACATCTTTTCAGATATAAGTGTAGGTTTCGGGACTCAGACGACGCCGCAGGTTGCAGATCCGGGAATAGCAGGTCGAGACAGCACTCCGCACCAAATCTCAGAGAAAAAGACCAGGACAGGGGCATGGGGCGCCCTGGTCCTGCCAGGACAGGGGCGTTGGGCACCCTGGTCCCTGGGACAGGGGCGCTGGGTGCCCTGGTCCTCCTGACAGACAGCATTTTCAGCATTTTTGACAGCTTTCCAGGTTGCAAAACAGCAGTTTCCGGAGCAGTTTCAGGTGTAGAATCAGGATAGTGGCGCCCACGCCCCCGTCCCGAACATTTTCACTCAGATTTTAACTCTGGGTACGCATTTGCATTCTTGTCTTGTCCTTGTGCTTACAGCTTTCCATTGTGTAAGTCCAATTCTGCAATCTCGTTATTAGTTCATACTTGCACTTTGGGGTTAGGGATTGAACTTGCATCATTTCATCTTTCAATTGCAACAAAGGAATAGAAATCCTAATAGGTAGCCCATGGCTCTCTCTTCCACAAAAAGAAGTAGCCAATTGTGTGATACCTCTAGGCTTTTTCGTATTCCACAAATGTGTGATTGAAAGTGAGATTAGGGCATGTTTGCTTAGTGTCACTTTTTCCCCCACACATTTTGGTGAACCCGACGTGAATCTATCATTGCTTCCTCTTGCATTGCATTTGTTAGATCTAGATCTAGATTTAGTGTGTTTTCATTTCATTTTCATTAAAAAGAAAAAAAAAAAGAAAAAAAGTGTGTTTCTTTGCATTGTGTGTTTAAAATTTTATGCAATTTCAAAATGTCAGATTTTTATTTGCAAGATGTTCATATTTGTGATGATTATGAGTTAGATGAAGCTTTAGATGAATTTTTGAAACCTAAATATACCAAACCTTCATTTTACGAAAAACTCATAAACATTGTTACTATGCCATTTCGTTGTGATGAGAAAGATAAGTCGAATGATTCCTCTCAAGGGTACATTCCTATCAGCTCTTCCACTAAATCTAGTAACATGGTTGTTTTCAATGATCCCCTCTATGAAGAGATATCTCCTTTTGAATCAAAAGATAAACCTTTTAATAAATATAATCATGCTTTGTTGAATGATGCCCTTGATGCCTTTGTGTCTCCTAAAAAACACTCCCTTCATGAGGATCCTTTTGTGCAAGAAGATGACATTATCCCTACATTTCCTAGTGGTGGCATTTCCTTTTCCAACAAAATTCCCACTAGAGATGATGAATTAATGATAAATGCTTACCCTTCTCCTAAAGTTTGTCTTACCCATAAGCATCCCTTAGAGAAAGAAGATGAAATAATAAGCAATTTCCTTAATTCTCTCTCCCCTAAAGATCATATTGAACATATTTTGAGGGAAGAGGATGAGTTTAACACATCTATTGATGCTCTCCCTCCTAAGGATGAGGAATTAATAAACAATGTTATCTCCTCTCCCGAAATTGACAATACTTCAAACATTCCTTTCAACAACCTCACTATTTGGGATGAACCATTAGAAGAAGGTATAGATTATTCTCTGCCCCTAGCCAAAGGGGATGAAATCAAGATTGGAAACTCCCTTGATAGTTTCTCCCCTTCCTTGAATCTCAATTATTCTCCCTTTCCTCAACTTGGTTCTACTCATAAGGATACCCTAGTTCAAAGCAAGATGGTTAACATCTCTTTCAAAGATCTCCCTCTCAAAAGTGAGACTTTAGAGAGTAATGTTGATCCTTCTCCTAGAGAGTTTATTCCCCATGTAGATCCTTTGATGATAGAGGATGATATGGCCTTTCCTAGTATTACTCTTCCTACTAGAACATCAATGCCTACCCCTTGTCTCTCTCCTAAAATTGATTTAATCTGTGATAAGATTTTAGTGCAAGAGAAGACTATCAATAATTCTTCCAAAACTTTTGTTCATTCCTCTAAACCATCCTCAATCAATTTGATACATGTGAATGAAACACCTAACAAACCTCTCTTCACTGTCCAAGGTGCTTGTCCTTCTCAAAATTCTCAACCTTTAAATAAGCCTATCTTAGTGGTTCAAGGTGGTTATGCTAATGATTATTTTTGCACTCCTAAGAAACCGGTTATTACTGTGCAAGGAGGTTATTCCTCTAAGAGCCCTTATGAGTATGCTAAGCAATTGACTAGAGAGAGTTATCATGCGGTTGCCCATACTTATAATACTAGAAACAATAGGCAACCTAATCCTCCTCCAGTTATCCCAACTTCACTTCCTCCTTCCCAACCTATTCTTCCCCAAGCTCCACGTATTTCACAAGTTCTTGGTAAGGAATATGATCTCATAGAACAACTTAAAGCTACCCCTGCTAAGATATCCCTTTGGGATTTGATCCAAACTTCTTCCACTCATCATGGAATGTTACAAGATGCCTTGAAAGATTTGAATGTTCCTCCACCTAATACATCTAGTAATATAGTATCTTTGGTTAACTCTATGATGAATCCTAAAGCTCAAATTGTGTTTACTCAAGATGAGTTGCCTACTAGTGAAATTCAACATCAATATGATCCCTTGATGATTGTGGTTATCATAAATGACACTGCTATAAGACGAACACTGGTAGATAATGGCTCTGGCCTTAATGTGTGTAGCATTAATCTATTGCATAAGATGAATGTGGATACATCCCTTATTGAGCCTGACTCTCATCCCATTCGAGGCTTTGATAATGTGGCTAAGTCTTCATTAGGTATTATCACCTTACCCATCACAGTGGGACCTGTTACTTTGCCTACTCCTATCCATGTTATGTCAGGAAATCTAACATACAACTTGTTATTAGGGAGACCTTGGATTCACGGTATGCAAGCTGTCCCCTCTACATTGCATAGACAAGTTAAATTCATTTATAACAATAAGACATATACCTTGATAGGTGATACTAATCTTCAGGCTTGTTTGCAAACATCTACTTCCAAAGGGAGTTCTTCTAAGCCTTCCTCTTCTAGTGATGACTCGTTAAACAAGATACCTATGGATGGATCATCACCCTCTAATAATCAAAATTCTTTGGATGAGTCTGAAGTTCCTGAAGAAGATTCTTCTCAACTTGAATCTACACATGAAAAGGCTTTTGATGCTGAGAAGGTTCTCGCAGAACACGATTGGGGATCTCTTGATTTTAATCCCACCTTTGTAGGTGAGTATAGGGTTCCTCCTAGAGAGTTTAAAGTTAAAAAGAAGGAAGAAACTAAAAATCAATCAATCTTACCTGAACCTATGAACAATAATTTTGTGGCCACTTCTCAAACTTCTTCTCCTCACACCTCTCATTATGAAGAGTTTGATTCTTTGTCTTATGAAAAACCACCTTCTCTTCCTGAAATGGCTGATCGTTATGGTCGTGGTTTTCGCATTTTTGCTAAGCATGGGTATCATGGAAATGGTTGTGGTGCTCATGAACAAGGGATAAAAGTTCCTCTAGAGACTAATTTTCACAATTATGCCTTTGGACTCGGCTATAATCCTTGCAAACGTACCAAAGCATCTAAAAGACCATCTCTCAATGTGAATGCTATATTTAGTAGTGATGATGATCTCACTTCAACTAAATCATCTTCTACTTCTATCAACTCTCATTCCCCTCATAAGGAAATCTTGGCAATGAACAAATCTCTTTATGAATCCCCTCAAGTTTCTAAATCCACTTATGAATCTTTATCTCCTATTCATCATAAAGTCCTTTCCTCTAGGGATAAGGCTCTAATAAATTACACTCATCCCTCTTCTAAGATTTCATGTGACTTTTCTTCTTCAATCTTTATCATTTTATACAAGTTCTTGATCTCACTTATAGTTGAGCATTTAACATGTCATATTCAAATACCTCATTTAGTCCATCATGTCTTTAAATAACATTAATGGCTATTATGTTGCTCATCATTATGTGACATTGGTAGCTCATTTACTGGGGGCTCATTGTCATTCATGATGGTACAATTTCAAGTGCAATCATATTTTTTGAAGCAACATAATAGCCTAATTTTCTTGTTCCTATGGGGACAAGAATGATTTCATACATCTCTTCTTTTGCTTATGTCCAAATCTCTCCCTAGAAGATTGTGTAAGTCCTTCTCATTGTCCTTATCCTTGGGAGGCAATGATCTTTCTTTATTTTTATCTAAGGATCCACTTTTTCCTATTTTGTGGATGGTGTGGACTTTATTACTTGATGTTATGCCTTGTACGCATTTTTTGTTGTTTGTTCAAGGGTTCTCTCTTACAAGAGGTGTAAGTCCTTGACTACAACCTCTTTTGCACTTGGTAAAATACATCGATAACGAATTCACTCTCCTAATTGGGTTAAAAAGAGCGTCATCCTTCATTAAGAATCACTTTCACCTCGCAAAAGAAGGAAGTATTGCATTCTCATTCCCTTCTTTGTCTTATTCTAGAAGATGTTATATTTGTCTAAGACAATTCCTCTCGGGGATAGATGTCTTTTGTACAAAGATCTCTTCTCCTCTAAGGATCTCCTTTACACATAATACAAGATATCCCTTTTCAACTATCTTATCCTTGCTTAAAGAGTGTAAAACTCTCTTGCTTGGATCTATGACATTGTTGCATTTTTAGGGTATCTTCATTTGTGATGAAGGTAGGTATCCTTGTTCTACTTTGCTTATGACATAAACATTACACTTTTTGAGCAATGGGTCATTCTCGGAACCAGAGCACAGACTCTTAGAGCGAGATGTCTCCATTTTTCTTTTATGCAAGGTGATTATTCTCAGAACCAGAGCACAGACTCTTAGAGCAAGATGTCACGCTTTTGTACTATACATATACAGGTTGTAGCATACTCGGGCATAGACTCCTATGAGGTGCTTCTAACCTCCCTTACACACACATGCACGAGGTTGAGTGGAACTAGCGGCATAAGGCTAGACTTTCTCACTCTCCTCCCTTACATGGATCACCTAGACAGACTCTAGGGGCTAGTTTTCCATGTCCTTTTCCCATGGATCACCTAGACAAGGTCTAGGGGCGAGAAGTCCATGTTTTCTCTCTCACTATTCTTCTCATGGATCACCAATGTGTGTGTTCATGCTGCTTTTTTCCTTTTCTTTGCATTTTGTTTCCATTTACATCCTTCATCTTGTGTTAGAGAACTCTCAAATCCTCACACTCTTTGTTGTGTTGAAATTGAGATTTAGTCCTCTTTCTTACCAAATGATTCTCCATTAGTTTTTGATCTCATATCAAATCTTCTTGTGAGCATTTGTCATCAATATTCTTTAACAATTCGAAGTGGTAAACATGATACCCTGTTTCAACTCACTAAAATTAGCAAGCCGAAACAGGGGGGGCATATAGCTACCCTCGAATTTTCATCACCTTCCTTAGTAAGCATTAGGTGATTTTGTGATCTAACGTGTGTTTTGTAGGGTGCGGTTCCTAACTGTGCACTGCAGATACCGCTGGGGGCTTCGTTCGACAGACTTATGGATATATCCTTTTTCAAATAATGTTTACTTTTCTGTACTTTAGCTTGCATATGCACGTAGTGTTCATATGACCGCTAAAGTGGGGGCTAAATGTAGCGTCGTAAATTGTACGCACTTGCTAGGGTGGTACAATTTCACACCTAGTTTAGCACCCGCCTTAGTGCATTTTACATTTTGCATTGCATTTCCCCTTGAGCACTTAATTAATCAAATTAATTAGGTCTAAGGTTCTATTTTATCATCTCCCACATCATAAAGTTGGGCCCTTTCATTAAAGTGTGCCCCTTTCATTTTATTCCTCCAATACATCATTTAATCAAAAACCCTAATTAGGTCCTATTTTGAACTTGGGGGCTCGATTTCGGGGGTCAAAACATCTCGAAATTAGCTGTAACTTCGGGATTCTCTCTAAAATCATCATATCCGACAGTCCTGAAAATTTGGTGAAAAGTTCTCGGGACCATGGCACCCGGAGTGCAACATGGTCCCGGACATTTTTCTCGAAATTTTAGGAGCGCGATCCAATCATAAAATAAAGCTTAACCCCAAGAAATTGGCGGGAGATTCAATCTCTAGGTCGGCCAAAAGTTGAAATTAAGACCTAGGGTTTCATATATAAGAGCTCTCTTTCTTCATTTGAAAGGATCCGAATTTTGGCTTTGAGGAACCTCATATGCAGCGAAAGAGCAGATCTTTGAAGACTTCAACAACATTCAACATTCCTCTATCAAGCACTTATCAAATTCATTCATCCACTTAGGGCTTGGAAGACATTGAAGAACAATAGGAAATTACCAACTGAAGATTGGCTTGTACTCCTCCCTTGAGGGTTGGGTATGATTTCATGTTGTTTTCATGTCTTTGCATAAGCTTTAATATATCCTTTATTCATGTTTTAGATCACTTTGCATCTTGATTTAGAGCATTTATATTATCATTTACAAGCAATTAGGGTTTACTTTCTAGGTTTCTCTAGTTTGCTTTCTTGCATTTAAGGACCTTGCACACACAATACATTTTACAATACAACTTGGCTATTCGTGGAGGTGGAAATCACCGAAGAGGGGGTTTGACTAAGGCAAAACCCTATATAGCTGCCCATACATCTTTTCAGATATAAGTTCAGGTTTCGGGACTCGGACGATGCCGCAGGTTGCAGATCCGGGAATAGTAGGTCGAGACAGCACTCTGCACCAAATCTCAGAGCAAAAGACCAGGACAGGGGCGTGGGGCGCCTTGGTCCTGCCAGGACAGGGGCGCTGGGTGCCCTTGTCCCTAGGACAGGGGCGCTGGGCGTCCTGGTCCTCCTGACAGACAGCATTTTCAGCATTTTTGACAGCTTTCCAGGTTGCAAAACAACAGTTTCCAGAGCAGTTTCAGGTGTAGAATCAGGACAGTGGCACCCACGCCCCCGTCCTGAACATTTTCACTCAGATTTTAACTCCGGGTACGCATTTGCATTCTTGTCTTGTCCTTGTGTTTACAGGTTTCCATTGTTTAAGTTCAATTCTGCAATCTCGTTATTAGTTCATACTTGCACTTTGGGGTTAGGGATTGAACTTGCATCATTTCATCTTTCAATTGCAACAAAGGAATAGAAATCCTAATAGGTAGCCCGTGGCTCTCTCTTCCACAAAAAGAAGTAGCCAATTTTGTGATACCTCTAGGCTCTTTCGTATTCCACAAATGTGTGATTGAAAGTGAGATTAGGGCATGTTTGCTTAGTGTCACTTTTTCCCCCACACAACATGAAAGAGCCAAGAGGCTTGCTGAAGATTCTCTTAGAGAAAATGATGCAATCATGATTAAGAAAGATGAAGAAATTTGAGTTCTAACTCAGGAGAATGAATATATACACAAACATTTGAATGGCAATGCAGAAGAAAAGGAGAAGTTGATGAAAAAAATTGAACTACTCAAGAATGAGTTGAAAATTGAGAATGAGATAAATGAGAAGCTGAGAAAGTTCAATGAAAGCTCTAAAAAGGTAGATAAACATTGAAAGCTTAGAGAAGAACAAAGGATACAACCAGTCTTGGTTACCCCAGTTTAGGTCCTATGGAAACTAGAAAATCATCTAAATCCAAAAAGATAAAGGATGATAAAAGAAACCATCTAGAAGCAAAAGGTATGAAGTCTTCCGAATTCTCTTGTAATCATTATGGTAAGTCGAGTCACAAGACCAATGACTATAGAAACAAACCGGTTAGTCAAAAGAAGACTTTAACCTTTGATGGTTATTTTCATAATCATCATAAGTATGGTCACACTACTTATGAGTGCAGATCTCAATCTAGCAGTATGCCAAATGGAAGAAGATTTACTGGACATTGCTTCACATGCAATAAGTTTGGACATAGAATTGAAGAATGCAAGTTCAAGACAAATGTATCAAGATCATCATTCAAACCGGTTAGTCCTATCAAAAGGAGTAATCAATTGAATGCCACTTGTTTCACATATGGTAGTCTTGGTCATGTTGCAGAAAACTACAGAATGAGAATGGGTAAGAGAAACAATTCAGGACCATGGAGGACAACTAGTATGGCATGCTTTAACTACCATAAGATCGACCACTTAGCAAGAGAATGCAAGAGCCGATCCTACAACCAGGTTGTAGACAAGAACCAGTTTAGCAAGAAGAAAGAGAAAAATGACCTAAAAGGAAAGAAGACAACTGAAGAAATAAGAGATGAAATGAAAAAGACATGGATCAAGAAGGATGAAGGAAAAGAAGGACAAGGACATTCTGAAAACAAGTCATCATTCATCGGTGATGACAGTTCCACTTCTAACTAGGCATACCAATGCCCAGAGGGAGCTTATATGGTAAGATTATTCTTGAATCCCCTCAACAAATGTAAGGATGTGTTTATCTACATAGTTGTGATGCATAAAATTTGGTCTAAAAGTTCTTAATTGAAGTTTGTCATGTGAGTTATCTATTTGAGTATCGGTATTGGCATCAAATAACCGGTGAAATCAAATTGGTGTACTTTAAGTTGTGAGTTTCAAATCTGATTGTTGGATCCTAGCATCGGTAAATCTTCATGGATAAATAAGGAAATGTTACCACATTTTCATTTACACTAACTCCTTGTGAACTTTCTTGAGCTCCTGTGCAATCAAAGGCGATTTGAAATTTGTCAAAGCTTTGTTTGTGTGGAAAATTCAAGCAAAGTGATAGCGGTGTTTGGGATTCCCTAGGGAAGGGTTTTCAAATGCGTCTGAGAAAATCTTGTTTGAAGGTCATCATGGAAGCGTCGTTATCGACTCCTATGTTGGTTGAAGCTATCAAGGAACCCCAACCCAAGTTCAAGTTGCACCTGATGAAAGCTGGTGAAATCGACAAGACCGGTGCTTTATCATTTGTGCCCTCTGGTGTATTGTTGGTAGAAGATATTCACTCCTACATTCATTTCAAGCTCAAAGAACTTGGAGATAAGTTCATTCAAAATGAGTTTGATGGGTTTTGTGACAATGATAAATTGAAAGAAGAATTTCTACCTCTGAAGACAAAGGGTTTTGCTAATGTTGTTGACTTTCCTGATTAGTTTCATGGTGACTGGGTTAGATATGTAGTGAGCAGGGTTCATGATCAATTTGTGTGGTTGGAAGGTAATGCACCGATCAAGATCACAAAGGAGGTGATTCGAAGAGTGACAGTGTTCACTGCAACCAGTGAAGCATTAACCCTAAGAACAATTTCATTAATAGAAGTCACCCGATTAACCAAATCTCGTTGTAATAGTAGAGCAATGACAATCACCCATATCGAGGATGTTGAAGTAAGATTTGCCTCTGCAGTGTTGGGATATAGGGTTTATCAATCAAGTCAGATGAATAGTGTGTCGAGCGGTGCCATCCATGCTGGATACCAAATTATCAAAGAGAATAAAACATATGATATATGTGAGATGATTCAAAGTCAATTCATGGTGAACATGGAATGAATAAAGAAGGATAAGAAGCAGTCTTTCAAATATCACTCTCTACTAGTATGTATATTTTTCTATGTGCAAAAATATTTTCCCAATAAGGGTAGTGTAGTATGGTCACAGGAGAAGCCTATCATGGTTCAAATAGGTGAAATGATTAGGGATCTGGGAAATAAATTTGGGGAAGCAATGTGGGGATATTTTTAAGGAATTCCAAATTAGGATGCACAAGAGAGAAAGAATTCCAACCGGAATAGTGCAGAAATACAAAGATTGTTGGTATTTTGGTATGGTTTTATCACTGATGTCAACACCTATCAACACTTATCAAGACCTATCAACACTTATCAACTCTGGCAGAATCAACAGAGAAATCTTTTACTGTGGCTTTGATGAGGAGAGCTACTTCTCAGGGGGAGTAGTTGGCATACTAAATTGGTTGGTATTTTGTACTTGAACCTGGCTTTTGTATTGGCTTTGGCATTTGATGTCAAAGGGGGAGAGATTGATATGGAAAAACACAAGGAAAACACATGTTACTCTCAGGGGGAGAGATTGTTACTTTGGGAGAGATTGATTACTCTCTGTATCTGAATTTTGATTTCTGGTTGTGATCTCTTTTGGGAGATTATTGGTTTATTGGTTTTTGGCTTTTTTTTTTTGGCACTTTGATGGTTTTTCCATCTTGTGTTGCCATCAAACCTAAAGGGGGAGATTGTTGGTATTTTGGTATGGTTTTGTCATTGATGTCAACACCTATCAACACTTATCAACTCTGGCACTTTGGAGGATTGGTAAATGTTCACCAGCAAGCAAGTGACTTTATGCACAATCACCGGTATCTGGTACACCGGCAGGATATATTGGTCACCGGCACTTGGAATGACATGGAAATCACTTGGTTATGTCAAAGACATCATTTGGACACTTTGTCTTGGAGATTTGTTCATTGGCATATTCGTATTTGCATATTTGCTATTACCGGCAAATAGGTCCAAGTTATGCATCGGCAGGCTTATCTATTCTAGATCAGCATGACACGCTTTGGAGATGATTTTGTTGTTATTGTAAATGCATTAAGCTGACATGTTGAATCGGATATTGCATTGGTTATTGATTTACTTATAATTATTTTATTGGACTATCTTTTAGAGCCGACCTACTAAAATTGGTCTTAGGTTATGGTATATATGTAAGATCTTATTTTGTAAGATCGATATGCGATTGGGATAAGGAATTGTAAGAAGGTATATGTGAGATTAAGCAGAGCTATGAACGCAGACATCATTTGAAGGTGAAGCAAGGTTTTTGTAAAGACAATCAGAACTACATTGGTACTGAATCCAGCATATGAAGATGCTATTTTGAGCAGTACATTCTTATTGGATTTAACCATCCAATTGTAGTCAGTGTGACTCCTATTTATGTTTGAGCAGTGAGCTCTGGGCACTTGGCCTTTCTGCATGTGCAAACCCCATTTGTATATACATACTATCTACAGTAGTATCATCTGATTGTGGGTAAGGTTTCCCATTGTGGTTTTTCCCCTTACAGGGTTTCCATGTACAAATATTGGTGTTATGTGTTGTGGATTTTATTGTCTTTTTGTTTCATGCATTAATCTTTACCGATACTGCAATTAACTAATAAATTGTCTACCGACATAAAGTTTGGTTTACCGGTATCAAGCATTAAGGTTGGTTAAGTTGTTTTGGTTTAAATTTATTTGACAACTGATTCACCCCCCCCCCTCTTAGTTGTCTCTGGGACCTAACAAAGACAACATCTATTTTCTTGTAGACACAGACTGTTGTATTATTCAAGCAGTTCAACCCAAAAAAATTTGGGTTCCACCTATGGGCTATGAGGTTGCAGCAGATCTTGTTAAAATTAATATCAATATGCTTCTGCCTAAACTGGTAGACTTGAAGGCAAAGGTTTGGAACATATGAGGAGGCAAGCTCTACAATTAATAGGAACTTCAAGTGCCTATCATAAAAAGAAAAGTAAGGAAAATGATTGATACCCTTGATAAGAAATATGGACGTGAAGCATCTGGTGCCACTACCTCCACCGGTGTGAGTGTGCAAATAGAGGTCACACCTAATAAAGATGAAGAATCAATAGGTGGAAAGAAGAAAGTGGCAAAGACAAAATCTAAGGGAACTACAGCAACCAAGCCTACAACATACTCAAAGGAAAAGGATATAAGTACTCTGGTATCTTCTCCAAGTAAAGATAGATTGGTAGGATTGACTTACACCAGAAAGAAAAAGAGTGATCCAAAGCCTAAAAAGGATGAGAAAGAAGGTGATAAAACTGACACCTTATCTATTGGTATTATGGATGTGTTGCATTGGTTTTTTCATTTATGTCAACACTTATTAGCACTTATCTTTCTGGAGATCTTTGGTTATGTTCACCGGCATGTTCAGTGACTTATGCACAGTCACCGGTATTTGGTTCACTGGTAGGTTATATTGTTCACCGGCACTAAGGATGACTTGTATCATCTAGAGATTACTTGGTTATGTCAAAGACATGGTTCGGACACTTGTTTTGGAGATTTGGTTATTGGTCTAATCGAGTTTGCATATTTGTTGTTACCGGCAAATTGGTCTAGGTTATGGACCGGCAAGCATTATCTATTCCAGATCAACACGACATGTTATGGAAATGATTTATTGGTTATTATTGTAAATGAATTGAGCCGACATGATGCACCGCATATTGATTTAATTGTAATATTCTTAGTAAGACAACCTACACATTTGGTCTTAGGTTTTGGTATATATGTAAGATCTCATTTGTGAGATTATGTAATACAAGAAAGGAGATGAGATAAGGTTGTAATATTTGGTATATGTGAATATAAGCACAGCTACTCACGTAGACATCATTTGAAGATTCAAGGAAGGTTTGAAGAAAAAAATTAGATCTTAACCAATACTGAATCCAGCATTGAAGATGCTACTTTGAGAAGTACATCATCATTGGATTTAATCATCCAATTGTAGTCAGTGTGACTCTCATTTTGTGATTGAGCAGTGAGCTCTAGGCAGTTGGCCTTTCTGCATGTGTAGACCCCATTTGTACACACATACTATCTGCAGTAGTATCATCTGATTGTGGGTAAGGTTTCCCACCATGGTTTTTCCCCTTACAGGGTTTCCACGTACAAATATCTGTGTTATGTGTTGTGGATGATATTTCTCTTTCTGTTCCATGCATTAAACTTCATCGGTATTGTTATTAACTGTTAAATTCTCAACAGGCATTAAGTTTGGTTTCCTAGTATTATGCATCAAGTTTGATTAAGTTGTATTTGGGTTGAAATTAATAGACAACTGATTCACCCCCCCCCCTCTCAGTTGCCTTCGAGCCCTAACATTATCAGATGTGGAAATAAAGGAGGTTAGAATAAGTGGGAGGAACAAAGCTCCAACAATTGATGAGTTGGTGCATGGGATCAAAGAGTTTGGAGGTCTGGGTAGTGTTGGAAGGAGATATTCCATCAGTAACGAAGAAGACAAAAGGAAAATTGAGGAAGCCCTAATTAGGAACTTGCACAATTTTTGTAGGACTCCTAGTGAATTATATGGGATTGTCCCATCAGACCTACTAGATCACATTGAAGGAAGATGGAAGACATCTCTAGCTACTGAAAAGGAACTTAGAATAAAAGAACTCATGGAAGTGTAGCATGACTTAGACCTTGAACAAACTTCACTAGTGGCTGAAGCATGCATTCAGCATTTCAAAATAAGGAATAGAACTGGGAGAGTGGGAGTAGGAGAAGTGGGAGGAGTACATGTTGAAGGTGTTTCCTTGTGGAAGGAAATTATGAACCAACAAAAGAAAACTAAAGAAGAAATTGAAAAAGAAACAAAATAGGACAAAGGTGTAGTTGTCCTTGTTAAAGGAAAAGCCAAGGAAAAAGACTCCACTGAAGAATTTGATACTTTATCAGTTGAGGACATAATAGGAAATGTTGTGTCAGACATCCCTAATCTGACAAAGGGTATCAAACAACCGGTTCATACTTCACCAGTGAAGGAAGCTGATAAAACTAAGCTTTTTGGTCAAGATGAAGTGTTAGTTGCAGACATTGCTTATGAGGATACACATCACAGAAGCTTATTAACACCATATTCTAATCTATGTCAAGAAGGAAAAGAGGAAGAAAAGAAGATAGAGGAAGAGAAGAGAAGAGAACAGACGAAGGAAATGGGGAAGAGAAGAAAATAGATGAAGGAAAAGAGGAAAAAAGAAAGCAAAAGAAGAAAAAGAGGAAGAAAAGAAGACAGAGGAAGAGAAGAGAACAGAGGAAGGAAATGAGGAAGAGAAGAAACTAGAGGAAGGAAAAGAGGAAGAAAAGAAATAAGAGGAAGGAAAAGAGGAAGAGAAGAAAAATAAAGGATAACACAGTAGAGATAGATAACCCTCTGGCAAAGAGGAAGTTAGACTTAGACAATGAAAGTGAAAAGAAAAAGGTAAGAATCATCACAGAAACTAGCTTAGAAGTTGAGACTTTAGAAATTGATGAAGGAACAGAGGAGGAAGAAGAAGGTGACTCAGTCATTCATATAAAGAAAATGACCCCCAAATAGATGATGAAAGTCTCAGAAAAACATAGAATCCAAGTTAAAAAGGTTGAACTGAGAGAGAATAAAAAGAAGACAAGAATCCTCACTTCTGCCAAAACAATTCTCTCTGATCTCATCCCAAACATTGCAGTTGATGATACTGCACCCATTATTGATCAGTGGATACTCTGGTTAAAGCAATCAGTTTAGAGGAAACCGATCTGGAGAAGGTTGCAATAAGGTAATATGAAACAAAGCGAGGAGATAAGCTAATGGAGCAGATAACAGTTGGAAAAGTTGCTCTTTCCACCTAAACAGAACAAGTTAAGACCATGTTGCAGCAAGTTGATCAAGTACTGATGAAATCTTCAAACTTTCTTGTTTTAATCAAAGACTTAGAAGATAAAAGAAATCAGATTCAAAAGGAGATTCAAGATCTGGTAAGCTCAATTGATCCCCTTAGCAGTTCAACATCAACCTTTACTGGAAAATTTAAAATACTCAATCATAAAATCAGAAGGTTGAAAGATGAAGAAGACAAAAGAAGCCTCAGTTTGTTAGAGCAGTGCTATTTAGCACCAATTATTGATTTCATGCAACTGAACATTAATGAAGATGACCACCTAATACATGCACCTGACTATAAGATAGTTGATGATATGGAGGTTTTCATTACAGTTTTACATGGCCACTTCGCCACCATGAAACAAATTCAATCTTCATGGGAATCTTCCTTGAAAGTGGCTCAAGAAAACTTTAAAGAGATTTTTTCTTAATTTTGACAAATTTTCTTGTGCATAGTCTTTGCCATTGATGGAAAAAGGGGGAATTTTGGAATCTTGTCAGGAACAAGGGCCAGGTCTAGAGTTGGCACAGTTTTGTAGTGGTTTGTAGTATTTGCCACCAATTCCAAAGGGGGAGTTTGTTGACATTCTGATACTATTTTGTATGACCGATAAATAGTATTGTTGTCATTGTTGGCAACATCATCTCTTAGTCTCCACAATCCATCGGCAGTAAGTAGACTGGCAAGCAGTGAGTAGACCAGCAAGCAGTGAGTGGAATCTTGTCAGGAACAAGGGCCAAGACCAGAGTTGGCATAGTTTTGTAGCAGTTTGTAGTATTTGCCACCAATGCCAAAGGGGGAATTTGTTGGCATTCTGATACTATTTTGTATGACTGGTAAATAGTATGGTTGTCATTGTTGGCAACATCATCTCCTTAGTCTTCATAGTCCATCGGTAGTAAGTAGACCGGCAAGCAGTGAGTAGATCAGCACAGTCCATCGGTAGTAAGTAGACTAGCAAGCAATGAGTAGACTGGAAAATAGTAAGAAGATCAGGTAGCAGTGAGTACATCGGCACAGAAGAGGTTCACCGGCTAAGCAAAGAACAAATTGGTATACAAGAGGAAATTGGCTAGATAGGTTTTGATCGGTACACCGAAAGAGTTGGTAACTGATAGACTGGTAACATTCAGTTACAACTAGCTAAATTGGGAGTCTTCTCTCAATCAACTGGCGGACTTATCAGCATGTTCGACTATATTGACAGAGCTTATTGCATGATTACAGAGGCGTAATTTAAGGCCTAACAATGGAATTTTGAAAGGTATATTTTGGAGGGAAAGTTGGCGATAGACTAAAAGGGTCTATAAATACACATATCTCATTCTTGAGATGGTTGTTGTCAAGGTGATTGGATATTATGTGAAATTGGACACAGGGGGAGTTTAAGAGACTGCAAAGCTGAATGACAAAAGACCGGTAGAGTGGAGTTTTGCAGAGTGGTGACTCAAGTGACAAAGGATTGGCAGTGTGATATTCAAGGATCAGCAAATCGACAGAAGGCAGAATTGATAGAATATTTAGGAGATCGGAGTTGTGTAGAATAGACACAATCGATGCAGATCTAGTGTGATTCTTCAGTGTGATCTGATCAGTCTAATGAGTAGCAGTTTTAGCAAATCATCCATATGTTGCTTTCTAATAACTACAACATAAATCCCTTAATTGGGTGGTCTTTAATAGGTCCCATTTTAAAAATCCCTTAACCAGGTGACATCTTGATTGATGGTCTAAGTCCTTTAACCAGCTACCTTTAACAGGGTAAAGGCACTAACATGCCTTATTCAAAATCCCTTAATCGGGTGGCACCTAACAGTGTCTTTGTAATCTCCTAATAGGGATGCATCTTAACTGAGCATACTCCAGAAGAGTACAAATTTTGTGAGTTCCTACTCACATTGTGGTTTTCTCCCTATTGGGTTTCCATGAGATAAATCTATGTGTCTTTGAGTATCTTTTCATGTATGCTTAATCTTCTGCAGTAAATGTTTACATTGGTGAATGGTTAATTAGTTCAAACTTAAAGTAAAAGTTTCAATTAGCTAAAATTGGTAATGTAATGATTCATCCCTCCCCTCTTAGTACCGATTGGGACTAACAATAATGTGTAAGGAAACACAGGTGCGGAAATAGCTTCCTACACTAATCTCTAGAGGAAAGTATTGTGCAAATTCTTTTAAATCCTTACAATTTCAGATTCATTAACTACTCTAACAAAGATATTGCAGCCATATACCATGCATACAGAAAATAGAGAATGACACAATGATTTACCCTGGGGAAAACCTTTTGGTAAAAAACCCCAGCACTCCAAAACCTGCACAATGTATTATCTTCAACACAACGGTTACAACACACTTGCAATGCAAGTTCTTTCAGGAGACAATCGACACTTAAAGACAAATCCAGTAGCACAATATCATACCAACAATACACTCTTTTCGTATCACAGTCTGTAACCCTAAAAAATGCTTATGCGCTTTCCTTTTTAGGGCAACTTCCAAAGATAGCCGTATTAGGGTTTTACCATTCTCTGAGAAAATAGGAACCCTAAAAAAAATTTTGGGGCGACGCCCCATACCCCACGATTGAGGAAGAGTGTATAGTACTCAACTTTATCAGTTGCCACATGTCTTGCATGTCTTCACCCATCATTGAAATCTCCTAGAAATAGCTCTTACATGTCATAGGAATCCGTCATAACCATTTCAGCCATGATCTCCTTACACACAATTCAAGATGCCAACACATCAAGTGGAGTGACACATCAACATGCCAACTAGACATGTACACTCACACTTAATTAAATTATTTGCAAGAAATACATTTTACAAAACAAATAATAAGAATAGGAATTATCCAAGGTTGAGACACCTTATTCCTAACATAATGCAAACACAATACCAATACCTAAATTACATGAATATCTCATCTATATATACAAATCATCAACCTTGATAACAAGGTCGGCTAAACCCTCAACCCTCAACTCACAATTACAAAAATTACATTATACAATACAAAGATCAACCACTGGATCAATATCATGATTTACATTACATAGCATGGACCTAATTCAAATTCTCAAATGATCACATTCATCGGAAATCACACCAAGATCAACCGCAACATTCTACACCACCAAAAATACCACATAACACGAAAATCATCACTAGTACATAGAGTCACCAAAAACTCACACAATGATCAATAGGGATAGAAAAAATGAATAGGACATGACTAAGAAACACCAGCAAGTATGTTATAATCATTTGGAACAGTTGCACCAACATCTCTTTTAAAATCTTTATCGGTCAACGTCTAGAAGCTCAAGAACACAACCAAACAGCAACTATCACGAAGAAAGATAACTTGCGGAGTTCCAAATCATGAACCATGTGAAATGAAGATACACAATACCATCCAAGACAATATTTCAAAGTCTCGGCACAAGATTTGATCACACTAGAATATATCGAAGGAAATACCGGCCTATGCAAAATAGTGATCAGCAAAACCAAACTGCAAAACCGGATTAGAAAATCTCCCCAAACTCATCAGAATAAATCATAAGAATATGTTGACATCAATGAAAAAAACATATCCTAGCAGCATCAATGAGAAACCATATCCAAAAATCTCCCCCTTTGGCACTGATGGGAACATATGAATGTGAAAATTTGTCAATGCAAAGAAGGAAGATATCACCAACAAACTCCCCCTAAGATCAAGATAGATAATGTTGTTTTTCACATGATCTCTCTCCCCCTTTGACAATAATGCCAAGATCTTCAAAACATAAAATCAAACTCTCTCTCCCAAAATAGAAACATGACTCTCTTGTTGGAAATTTGGAGGAATTGATTATGTGTTGCATTGATGTCAACACTAGCTATTTTGTTGTCTACTGGCTTCTAGTAGAGTGGTTGGATTATGATAATTGATCTGGAGACCATCTCTGGTATTCTTCAATTTGGTTTGGCTTCTGGTATTGGCTTAGATTGGTTATTCATGTGTTCCTGATGTGTATCACATTCAGTTGGTTCGAGATTTGATGATCTGGATGCTATCATTTATTCTAGTAAGCCTTTTGGTCACCGGCAAGGGTTTTACCGGCAAAGCTTTGATGAAGATATTTTGATGAATCAAATAAGTGGTGTTGGTGTGGCTTCTAGAAGGTTATCGGGATGTTGATGGTTATCATGTTCATGTTCTAGTTGATCATGGTGTTTAATTTAGCACCAAACCCATTCGATGTTATTCTGCTAGGTTATGGACCGGTTTGTGTAACATGTTGGTTGATGCTCCTGATGCGTCACTGGTTGGATTTATTGTTTGGATTATGTTGTTTTGGTCTTAGGCCAACTTGGTTTATCATTGGTTTGTGGGATTATGTAACAGATCTATTGTATTATCTTTTAGGTGGCTGACCTAATTGTTTAGGTCCCAAGTTGGTATAAATATGATGTAAGATCTCTTTGTACATAATAACTTAGGAGTGGGATATAGGATTATCTATGTGCGAATAATATTGTAATCATATATAGAGGTTTTGGTCTATCATAGGTGATCGAATTGGGTTTGTGAAAGAGGCTTAAGACCTCTGGTATTGAGCTTAACTAGAACTGTACTCATGCATAGGAGATGTTATTCTTGCAGTTCACACATATTTTCAAATTGTAGTCTGGATTTCTTTGTAGTCATTGAGGCTCCTTTGTGATGAGAAGTGTTCTCTAGGTAGTGTGCCTTCCTACATGTGTAGGCCCCTCTTATTGTAATCACATACTTGCTACAAAAATATTATTTGACTGTGGGTAGGCTTCCCACCGTGGTTTTTCCCTTTACCGGGTTTTCCACGTACAAATCTTGGTGTTATGTGTTATGGATGGTTGGTTAATTATTTTTTAATTTATGTTCATGCTTAATGGTTACATCTACTATTCTTGTATTTGGTTTATGCATTCCGGTAGAAGGTTTTGTGAGCTTAAAGTTTTATAATCTGTTGATAACTAATTCACCCCTCCTCTCAATTGTCCACCGGTTATACTAACAATTGGTATCAGATCCTAGTCCTCTTTTTCAGAAGCTTAAATGCTTGAGGAAGATCCTATGGCAACCAATAATTCAACTACATTTATTTTCCGAAGAGAAACCTCTAAGCTTGATTCAATAAATATGAAGTATGGAAGATTCGAATGGAGACTCATTTGAGATGTATTGGGAAAGAAATTCATTTTATCATAGAGAAAAACTATACTCCTCGTAATCGGGCATCTATCAATCCTCCACCAGCAAGCCTAGTTAAGGACATTGAAAATGGTTGTAGAGCTAGAGAAGCACTCTTGAGTGCACTATCTAATCAGAAAATTATGGGATTAACTGACCAATCTAATGTGAAGGCTATATGGGATAAGTTGGAAGCTATGAATGAAGGTGACCCTACTATTAAAATTGCTAAACTTGATGGTCACCGGGTAAGGTATGAGACCCTGAAGATGGAAGAAGATGAAAGGACTACTACTTTCATGGAAAGAGTCAATGAAATTGTTATGGGAATTCAATGTCGTGGTGGATCTCTGCGCGAAGATGAGATTGTTTCTAAAGTTTTGAGAGCTTTTCCACCAGCTTACAAGATGAAGGCTACTGCAATTAATGAGCTGAGAACAATGGCTAACACTTCTATTAACCGGGATACGTTGGTCCTCAAGGAGCTACAAAGATTGAATTTGGTCCTCAAGGAGCTTGAAGAATTTGGTCCTCAAGGAGCTACAAAGATTGAATTTGCTTTTCATGCACCTACATCATCTACCAGCAAGAGTGATTGGAAAGCTTTATATGTGAAGGAACTAGATGAAATGAAGAAAGAAGATGAAGATTTTGAGCAACTGGAAGCCCTATTTGGAAGAAGAGTACCTAAAGGTCCTGCTGGAAGAGGAATTCAAGATTTGAAGAGAGAGCTAGAAGATCTTTTAGGCCTAACCATGATTATCAAAACAAGCATAAGTACAGGAGAAACAAAGAAAAATAATGTTACTATGCGGATGAGGAAGGTATAACTAATTTTGATGATGAATCGACACGAGATTCAGCTAGTGGATCTGGTAGTGGTAAGGAATGGGTATTCTTGGCTATTAAGGAAGATGCTCTGGTACCTGTTATTAAAAATGAGGAAAAGGCCCTTGCTGTTAAAATTGAAGACAAGGATGAATGGGTGATAGACAGTGGTTGTTCACATCATATTACTGGAGATAAAAGGAATTTTTTATCTTTGCAAGAATTTGATGGTGGACTGGTTAGATTTGGAGATGACAAAGAATGCATGATCAAAGGAAGAGAAACTATATCATTGAATGGTAAGAATAATGCTGATAATGTTTATTATGTTGAAGGTTTAAGGCATAATCTCTTGAGTGTAGGGCAATTGGTGGATAAGGGATTTCAATTACAGTTCAAGGATGGAAAATGCAAAATTATTAAAAGATTTGGTTTGGAGATTGCAACCAGTACACAGGCTAAAGGTAACATCTTTCATTTGAACTCCAGTGAGAAGACATGTTTGATTTCACAAATTGATGAGAGTTGGCTATGGCATAAGAGGTTGTGTCATGTGAATTTTGATTGCATTATAAAGATCAGTTCAACTAAGGTTATTAGAGATATACCTAAGATTGTGAATCCCTATAATTTGTTATGTAAGGAATGTCAATTGGGAGAGAAGGTCAGAACTTGTTTTAAGAGTATTCAAGATAAATCTAATGATGTTCTTGATCTTATTCATACTGATTTATGTGGTCCTAGAATAAATAGTTTTCAGGGTGACAGATATTTTATGTTAATTATTGATGACTATTCTAGAATGATGTGGGTTACTTTTCTGAGGGAGAAATCTGAAGCTTTTGAAAAGTTTAAAATCTATAAAGCTAAAGTTGAGATAGAGACAGGGTTGAATATTAAATGCTTAAGGTCAGATCAAGGTGGTGAATTCACATCCGATGAGTTTAAAATTTATTGTGAGAAGCATGGGATAAGGAGACAGTTGTCTGCCCCACGAACACCTCAGTAAAATGTTGTTGTGAAAATAAAGAACAGAACTATCTTGGATGCAGATAGAACTATGATGATGGAACCTAATCTGCCTCATTTCTATTGGAGAGAAGTTGTGAGCACGGTGATATACACATTCAATGGAGTTCATACCGAAGGAGACACCGGTAAGACACCTTATGAGTTATGGTTTGGTCATACACCTTCAGTTAAGTATTTCAGAATCTTTGGTAGTAAATGCTATATCAAAAGAGATGATTCCATTAGAAATTTTGATCCTAGATGTGATGAAGGGATATTTCTTGGTTATTCTAATGAAATAAAAGCATATATATGTTAGAACAAGAGATTGCAGAGAATTGTGGAGAGCACTAATGTCAAGGTGGATGAGTTATACAAAGGTCAAATCAGAACTTATGAGAGAGAACCAAAAGTGGAGATGATCATAACTAAACCGGTAGCACCTTTATATTCAGATCCAAGAACACTAAGAGGGGGGGTGAATATGTTTTCTGTCGATAAGATATGATTTTGCCCTTTTATAACATACACATATAAACCAATAAATGAAGAAACATATAATTTGAAGCAAATAAACCATCCACATAAATGAACACCATAACACACAAAATTTATACGTGGAAAACCTCAAAGAGGAAAAACCATGGTGGGATTTGTGACCCACAATATCAGTTCACTGGCCATATGAAAGGATATTACATAAAAAGGGGGCATGCACATGTAGGAAGGCACACTTCTCATCACAAAAAGAGTCTCACTAACTACAAGCTTCTTCTGAAACAAAACAGTAATAATGAACTCACAAAATGCATCTGCTATGTCAAAAAGAGTTCTGGTTACAGTTCTGCTTAGTACCTGTTCATAAACCCTAAACACTTCTACCAGTATCTCTTCTCCTACAAGAATTCTTTCCAAACTATCTATAGATCATTGCATGATATAAAATTTGCATACAAATGATCTGCATACATATACTTCGCATCATACAGTTCATCTATAATTCTCCTATGTTCCTCTGTTCAAAATGACCTAGCGAACTGACCTATATACCCTTAGAAATAATAAGCCTTGTGTCAGCTTATAATGTATTACAAAAGATATACAATGTCGGCTTTATACAATAATTACAAAATGATTTTACAAATAAAACTTCATTCGGTTCCAAGCCTGATGTCGTCTTCACTAAAGTGTTGGATGTTGGTGCCAGTGTAACCTTGGATACTCCAATGCTGGTGTCTACCGGTGAATGCCTCCTAGTGTTGGTGTATGCCGGTGTATGCTTCCTTAAGAATCTTTTTGCTAAGTTATCATGTCATCATGTTGCCATCAATGACAACATATGAATCCAATGAGTGTCAATTGCCAACAATCTCCCCCTTTGGCATTGATGGCAACAATCATGTGAAAAATGGATTCCCTACCAGTTCCACCTAAAGTATGCTCCCCCTGAGCAATACACTCCTTCCTGATATTCTTCCCATATTTTTGTCTGATATTTTTCACATTATATACACTCCCCCTATGGCATCAATGACAAATACTAATGAAAGAATTGAAAGAATGAATAAATACATATTTCTTTACCAGGGCTTGACCAGTTTCAAAATTTTTGGGTAAGCCTTGTCCAGCAACTATAAATATGTATCCTAGTCAGTTCTAAAGGTTTCAGATATGGATACAAGTCCACTTAGTAAGTGTGCAAATGTTTCCTTCTCTTTGACTTCTGCCGGTGTGGTCTTATCAATCATATCCATCCATTCCCTCTTATGTACACCAAGTGAATCCAATCTAGGACTCACCAATCCTCTAAGACTCCTTGCTCTCTGAATGATCTTGTCTTTTTCCTTTTCAAAAGAAAAAATTTGGTTCTCTAAAGACAAAATTTGTCCATCAACAAATGTTGCTAGTGAGGTTAATCCATCAAAAGAATTTTCAATATTTGCAACCTTATCATGTAATTCCTTTAATCTTCTATCTACATTTGTTGTAAGAGTTTCTATGTTACAACAGACCCTGTAGATATTTGTACACTATTTTAAACAATTCTCAATGAGAATCAATTTTCTTCTTCTTTGTTTCAATAATTTGATCAAAAGTGGCTCTCTTAGCCACAGTAAATCTCTCAAGTGCCTGCCTGTCTGAAATTTGCTACAAAGATTGAAAGTTGTTAGATATATGCTCAGTTAATGCCTTAAGCTTGTCGAAAGGGCTTGCTTCATTTTCAATAGGACAATCAAGAATTAATCTGTGCAAAACTATGATTGAGTGATCTATTATTCCTTTATCTGTCGATCCCTCCTTTATTAGTTTCTGAGTAGCCATCATCATTAACTCGGTGGGACTCATCTCAGTGATTGATTTCTTCTCAACTTGAGAAATGTCAATTGCCAAAACCTTTGCCAGGTAATCAATATTAACTATCGGTATAATCTCAGTTCCCTTTTCCTTATCCTCCTTAACACCGATGGCTTCACCACTTGGTACAGTATCTATTATTGTTGGTGGAGTATTATCCACAATATTGTTAGTAACTTGTATATTGCCTTGTTCAAAAGTTGTCTCTGTCGGTATTGATTGTACACTATCATTTATTGTCGGTGGTGTCTGTATACTTATAGTTACTGCTAGTTTATTCAAAATTGGAGCTGAACTATCCAAAATACCTTTCCCTTTAGATCTGTTTGGGATGGTGGAAGTTGTTGCTTTTACAAATTCTTCTTGGGAGGTGAGAAAATTAGGATTCTTTTGGAAGAATTTGGTCCAACCATCTTTGGTCTCATTTACTACCTCATTTACCTTGCCCATCATTAGGCTTATTTGTCGAGGTTTCCTTCTAAAAATTGTTATGTTTGCAACATCAATGCATCATTTCCTCATTGTTTATTGAACCACACATACCCAAATGTTCTACTTCCTTAATTTCTCTATCCCTCTTGACTGCATCAAGTCTTCTACAATCTAATTTATTGTACAATGATAGAGGAATTTCCTTCAAAATTTCTACTAAGGCTTTCTTATGTATATCTATATGTAACAAAATTTCCTCTTCAATCTCATTTTGCTCATTATCCTCTAAATCTTCATAAAAAATGGATACATTCTTCAAAATTTCACCTTTGGTTATTTTATCAATCAATTCAGCACAGGTCATTGTAGCCTTACCAAATTTAGTATCATCATCATTCTTCTTCTTCTTCTTGTGGGTTACTAGAGTGGATGTGACTAGTTTCCTCTTTTGAATAGGTTTCCTTGCCGGAGGTGGGGGTGCAGTAGGTTTTGTTACTTTTCTCACAAGCTTCCTTCTTGGCTCCACCTTATTCTCCTCTACTGAAGGCTGGTCAACTTTCTTTCTTTGTAACCTTCTGAATGCTAGAGGTTCATTATCCTCTGGATCAGAGTCAGAAGTGATAGAAGAAATGACAGTTTCAAGCATCTTTGCCTCAGTTACCAGTGGAATTTCTTGTTGGTGCAGGAATACTTTGTTCTACCAGTGGAGTTACCGGTGTATATCCATCTCCACTTGGTTCTTTAGACTTTCTAACCCATCTCTTTGTGTGATCTTGTTGTATTTCATCTACCTTCTACTTTCCTTTCTCATTTTCTTTATCATTGCTAAGTGGTTGAGTCTTGCTTCTATAGTACTTAGCAATATGACCTATTTTGTTGCATGCATAACATGTAACATTGTTCTTTTGAATTGCTTTAACATATTCGGTGTCATTCCTTGACCTACATTGATTAGAAAAATGAAAAAACTTTCCACATGCATGACATTTGACATTCATTCTACAATCTTCTGATTTATGACCATATTTCTTGCAATTTGTGTTAGGTCCCGTAGACAGCTGAGAGGGGGGGTGAATCAGTTGTCTAATAAATTCAAACCAAAAACTAATCAACCAACTTAATGCTTAATGTCGGTAAACTAGTTAAGTATGCCGATAGATAGTGTTAACAGTAAATTACTATACTAGTAAGGATTAATGCATGAAACATAAACATAAAGTCATCCACAACACATGACACCAATATTTGTACGTAGAAACCTTGTAAGGGGAAAAACCATGGTGGGAAACCTTACCCACAATCAGATGATACTACTGCAGATAGTAAGTGTACAAAAAGGGGTCTGCACATGCAGAAAGGCCAACAGCCTAAAGCTCACTGCTCAATCACAAATGGAAGTCACACTAACTATAGTTGGATGGTTAAATCCAATAAGAATGTACTGCTCAAAATAGCATCTTCATATGTTGGATTCAGTACCGGTGTAATGGTGATATGCTTCTATAAAAACCTAACTTCACCTTCAAATGATGTCTTTGTGTATACCTCTTCTTGATCTCACATATACCTTCACTCAATTCTTTTTCGCATTCCACACTTGATCTTACAAATAAGATCTTACATTTATACCATACCCTAAGACCAATTTTAGTAGGTCGGCTCTACAAGATATTACAATCAAAACATTTTACAAATAATATAATATATGATGCAATAACCAATTAAACATGTCGGCTTAATGCATATACAACAATAATAAATCATCTCCATAGCGTGCCATGTTGATTTGGAAAAGATAAACCTATCGGTGTAACCCTAGATAACCTAGACCTATTTGCTGGTAAAACCAAATATGCAAATATGAATATACCAATGATTATTACTTCAAAATAAAGTGTCCACATGATGTCTTTGACATTACCAAGTGTCTTCCATATCATTTCAGGTACCGGTGAACAATATATCCTGTCGATGAACCTTTTACCAGTAACTGTTGCACAGTTTACTGTTTGCCGATGAATGTTGGTGGATCTCCAAAGTAGGTGTATTCAGTAGGTGTTGACATCAATGACAAAACCATACCAAAATACCAACAATCTCCCCCTTTGGCATTGATGGCAACACAAGATGGAAAAACCATCAAAGTGCCAAAACAGAAATGCCAAATAAAAAACCAACAATCTCCATTTCTCCCCCAGGGAGTAACAATACCAATCTCTCATACCAATTTCTCCTTAAATGTGTTTTTGAAAATCTCTCCCCTAAAATCTCTTACCAAATGTGTTTTTCCATAGATATCTCTCCCCCTTTGACATCAAATGCCAAAGTCACAAAAAGTCACAAAATACCAACCAATTCAATATAAGAACTACTCCCCCTGAGAAGTAGCTTCCTCATCAAATACCAGGATAAAAGATTTGTCCACTTAAATCTTTCGATTGATGACAATCATCGACTGTCTAAGTCTCTACCGGTGGTGGTATGACTCCAAGCTGATCTTTGAGATACTCAAAAGTCTCCTTAGGCAAAGGTTTTGTGAAAATATCTGCAAGTTGTTCTTTAGTATTCACATAAACCAGTTTTATCTCTTTTTCTTCAACTTTTTCCCTTAGAAAATTCAGTTTGATAGAAACATGTGTTGTTTTAGAATGTAATACCGGATTTTTAGATATATCAATTGTTGCAGTGTTATCACAGTATATAGTAAAAGGTTCCTTGCATTTTATCTTTATGTCTTTCAACATTTGCTTAAGCCACAGTACCTGTGTACAGTTTGTTGTTGCTGCAACATATTCTGATTCTGCTGTTGATAAAGATGTACAACTCTATTTCTTACTTAACCAAGAAACTAATCTCTTCCCAAGAAAGAATGCTCCTCTAGTGGTTCTTTTTCTATCATCCACATCTCCTGCCCAATTTGCATCTGTGTATGCACATAGATCAAAATTTTCATCTTTAGGATACCATAATCCAAGATTTGTTGTGCCTTGTAAGTACCGGAAAATCCTTTTTACTGTTGATTCATGATTTTCCCTAGGATTACTCTGAAATCTAGAAACAATACATACTGCATTCATAATATCAGGCTTGGTTTGTGTCAAATACAGTAAACCTCCTATCATAGATTTGTATCTAGTTGGATTAACAGGTGTAGATTCATCCCTTTGAGATAATTTGTCATTTGTAGTCATAGGTGTGCTTACTGGTTTAGAGTTCTCCATCCCAAATTTCTTTAGTAGTTCTTTTAAGTACTGGGATTGACTCAAAAATATACCTTTATCAGTTTGTAAAATCTGTAATCCTAAAAAGAATTTTATTTCTCCAATCATAGACATTTCAAATTCTTGTTGCATTTCAAGAGAAAATTCTTTACATAATCCATCTTCTCCTCCAAAGATTATATCATCAACAAATACTTCAATAATCAAGATGTCATCATTAGTTACTTTGTAATATAAATTGCTATCTGCATTTCCTTTAGTAAAACCAATCTTTAAAAGATACTTATCCAATCTTGCATACCAAGCTCTTGGGGCTTGTTTCAATCCATACAAAGCTTTTCTTAACCTGCAAACCATATCATTGTCATCTGTCAAAGAAAATCCATCAGGTTGTTCAATATAAACTTCCTCTTCAAGATCTCCATTCAAAAATGCACATTTAATATCCATTTGATAAACTTTGTAATCCTTGTGAGCTGCAAAAGCCAAGAATAATCTAACTACCTCAATTCTGGCTACCGGTGCAAAGGTTTCATTGTAATCAACTCCTTCTTTCTGAGAATATCCCTTACACACTAGTCTTGCTTTATTTCTGACAACCTTTCCATCTTCATTAAGTTTGTTTCTAAATACCCATTTGGTTCCAATTACATTTTTATCTTTAGGTCGGGGAACTAATGTCCAAGTATTATTTTTATCAATTTGTCCTAATTCTTCTTCCATAGCTTTAATCCAAAATTTATCTTCACATGCCTCATTGATAGATGATGGTTCAACTTGAGAAATAAGACATACCTCTTCATTTTCCAATCTTCCTCTAGTCATAACTCCTTTGAATTTGTTTCCAATTATCTGATCTTCAGAATGATTCAGTCTTACATACCGGGGTGTCTTAGTTTGTTGTTGCTCTTCAATTACTATGGAATCCTCTAATGATACCGGGGTAACTGGATCTTCATTCTATACCGGTGGATTCAGTGTAGGTTCATTTGTCACAACTTTTGTTGCCAGTTCAGAGTCTATATACCTTGAAGTTCCTCTGAATTGTTCATCAATCTTTACATTTGTACTCTCAACAATTTTTTGCAATCTTTTATTAAAACATCTATATGCCTTGATCTTAGATGAATAACCAAGAAATATTCCTTCATCACTTCTAGGGTCAAATTTGCCAATATACTCATCTCTTCTAATATAACATTTACTTCCAAAAATTTTGAAATACTTAAGAGTAGGAATATCACCAAACCATAGTTCATGAGGGGTCTTACCGGTTTCACCTTTGATGTGAACTTTGTTGAATGTATAGACAGCAGTGCTTACTGCCTCTCTCCAGTACACATGGTAGATTTTCTTCTGATAACATACTTTTTGCTGCATCCAAGATAGTTTTGTTTTTCCTTTCAACAACTCCATTTTGTTGTGGTGCCCAAGGTGTTGATAACTGTCTTTTGATTCCATTCACTTCACAGAATGTATTAAAGTCCTTAGATGTGAATTCTCCTCCTTGATCTAATCTTAAACATTTGATTTTCTTACCGGTTTCATTTTCAACCATTGCTTTGAACAGTTTGAACTTCCCAAGTGCTTCTGATTTTTCTCTGAGAAAAGTAACCCAACACATTCTAGAATAATCATCAATAATTAGCATGAAATATCTATCACCCTGTAAGCTTTTAGTTCTAGCAGGACCACATAAATCAGTGTGAATTAAATCAAGAGCATTATTGGATTTTTCTGGAATACTTTTGAAACTAGCTCTAACTTATTTTCCAAATTGACATTCCTTAAAAATTGTATTCCAAGGTTTCACAATTTTAGGTAGATCTCTAACTGCCTTAGAAGTACTGATTTTTACCATGCAATCAAAATTTACATGACATAGTCTCTTATGCCATAACCAACTTTCATCTATATGTGCAATTAAGCATGCCTTTTCACTATTATTCAAATGAAAGATATTACCTCTAGTCTAATTACCGGTTGCAATTTCCAAGCTAGTTCTATTCATGATTTTGCATTTTCCATTTTTAAATTGTAACTGAAAACCCTTCTCAACTAATTGACCAACACTTAAAATATTATGCTTTAATCCTTCAACATAGTAGACATTGTCAGTGTTATGTTTACCATCAAGAGATATTGAACCTTTACCTTTGATTGAACAGGCTTTGTCATCTCCAAATCTTACTAAACCTCCATTGTATTCTTGAAAGTTCAAGAATTTACCTTTGTCTCCAGTCATGTGATGTGAGCATCCTGAGTCAATAATCCATTCATCCTTTGATTCAACTTTAGCTGCTAGGGCTTGTTCTACCAGTTGAGCAATAGGCATCGGTTGATCTTCTATTATAGCAACAAAAACCTATCCATTGTCTGTTGGATCCTCATCAAAATCATCAGTCACACCTTCATCAGCAATGTAACAAGATTTGTCGTTGATCTTCTTAAATCTGTATCTCTGATATTCAGGATTAGGCTTGTATGTTCTTCTAGCTTCTTCTCTTAGTCTAGCATGTCTATCAGGGCATCTTGAAGCCATATGATCAATCTTATTGTAGTTAAAACATTTAAAGGGTGCTTTACCTTCATACTTACTTCCAATTGGACCTTTTGGCATTTTATTTGCAAATAGTGCTTCAAGTTCTTCAAGCTCTTCATTCTCCTTTCTGGTTTCTTCAAGTTCTCTTGCATAAAAGGCTCTCTAGTCTGATTTTTCAAATGATGGAGCAGATGATGTTGATGCTTTAAAGGCCAAATCAGTCTTTATAGTAGCAACAGGACCAAATTCCTCAATTTCAAAAGCTGAAAGTTTTCCAATCAATGTATCCCTAGTTACTGATGTATTAGGCATTGTTCTCAACTCATTTATAGCAGTAACTTTCATTTTATATGTCGGTGGAAAACCTCTTAAGATTTTTGAAACAATTTCATCCTCACTCAAACTTCCTCCACAACATTTGATACCCAAAACAATTTCATTTACTCTTTCCATAAAAGCAGAAATCCTTTCATCTTCTTCCATTTTCAGATGTTCATATCTGACTCAGAAGCTTTCAAGTTTTGCAATTTTGACTGTGGAATCTCCTTCATTTAGTGTTTCCAAATGATCCCAAATAGCTTTAGCAGTAGACCTATCTGGTAATCCCATGATTTGTTGATCTGATAATGCACTCAAAAGTGCTTCTCTTGCTTTACAATCAATCTCTTCATCTTTGGCTAAGGTAGTTGGAGCAGTCTGACCAGCTATAGCAGTAGTATAACCATTCTTAGTAACTTCCCATATGTCTTTACCGATGTAGTACAGATGTGTCTCCATTCTGATCTTCCATATCCCATAGTTGGTTCCATCAAGTTTAGGACTGTCCTTCCTGAAATAATTAGTAGACATTGGATCTCCTCAAGTTGTTAAACTTCTGCAAAAGAGGACTAAGCTCTGATACCAATTGTTAGGTCCTGCAGACAACTGAGAGGGGGGGGTGAATCAGTTGTCTAATAAATTCAAACCAAAAACTAATCAACCAACTTAATGCTTAATGTCGGTAAACTAGTTAAGTATGCTGGTAGACAGTGTTAATAGTAAATTGCTATACCGGTAAGGATTAATGCATGAAACATAAACATAAAGTCATCCACAACACATGACACCAATATTTGTACGTGGAAACCCTGTAAGGGGAAAAACCACGGTGGGAAACCTTACCCACAATCAGATGATACTACTGCAGATAGTAACTGTACATAAAGGGGTCTGCACATGCAGAAAGGCCAATAGCCTAGGGCTCACTGCTCAATCACAAATGGGAGTCACACTGTCTACAGTTGGATGGTTAAATCCAATAAGAATGTACTGCTCAAAATAGCATCTTCATATGTTGGATTCAGTACTGGTGTAATGTTGATATGCTTCTATAAAAACCTAACTTCACCTTCAAATGATGTCTTTGTGTATACCTCTGCTTGATCTCGCATATACCTTCACTCAATTCTTTTTCGCATTCCACACTTGATCTTACAAATAAGATCTTACATTTATACCATACCCTAAGACCAATTTTAGTAGGTCAGCTTTACAAGATATTACAATAAAAACATTTTACAAATAATATAATATCTAATGCAATAACCGATTAAACATGTCGGCTTAATGCATTTACAACAATAATAAATCATCTCCATAGTGTGCCATGCTGATTTGGAAAAGATAAACCTGCCGGTGTAACCCTAGATAACCTGGACTTATTTGCCAGTAAAACCAAATATGCAAATATGAATATACCAATGATTATTACTTCAAAATAAAGTGTCCACATGATGTCTTAGACATTACCAAGTGTCTTCCATATCATTCCAAGTACCAGTGAACAATATATCCTGTCGGTGAACCATGTACCAGTAATTGTTGCACAGTTTACTGTTTGCCGATGAATGTTGTTGGATCTCCAAAGTAGGTGTATTCAGTAGGTGTTTACATCAATGAGAAAACCATACCAAAATACCAACAATTTGTGCATTGACCGGGAACAGAATTGTAGTTTTGATTTTCTCTATTTCTACATTGTTTAGCCATATGCCCAAATTTATTACAAAAAATCATATACCATTGAATTTATAAGCATTAGATTGTCTTATCGATTTCCTCTGGTCTGATGAGTTCTGCATACCAGTTGTCTGATCTTCATTTGCAGTACCGGAGCTTTCACCTTGTACAAATCCAAGTCCTCTAGAATCATCATTTTGCCTTTATCTTTTCAATAAGTCAGCCAACTGTGTAGCACTAATCCTGAATTTTTCTTTATACTCACTTGCAGTAGTCAGATCATCTCTTAGAGTAGTTATTTGTCTTTCAAGCTATTGTTCATTATTTCAGGAGTGTGCCAAATTAGTTCTCAACAGATTATTCTCATGAGTCAATCTGCCACATTCATTGAATTTGTTCTTCAAAGATATAACAAGATTATCTTCCTTCTTCTTTATGTCCTCAATATCTTTTGATAACCTCACAATCAGCTCTTGCATTTCATTCTTCATAAGCATGTTTTCTTGACTTAGTTTCTGACATTGTTCCTAAAGTGCATTTTTCTCCTCATCATCCGGGTTTTGCAAAAGTTCCTTCCTCTTGGCTTGAGCTGATGATAACCTTTCTTCCAGGACAAGAATGAATTCATTAGCAGAATTCAATTCATCTTGCAATTTTAAATTCTTCATCCTTTCAGCATCATAATCCTCAAGAGCCATCTCAAGTTGCTTCTCCATAGCCATGTTCAATGATTTCGGTTTCAGGATCTTCCTCAAGTTGTTAAACTTCTTCAAAGGAACTAGGCTCTAATACTAATTGTTGGGATCCAAGAACACTGAGAGGGGGTGGTGAATTAGTGTTCTGTCGATAAGATATGATTTTACCCTTTTATAACATACACATATAAACTGGTAAATGAAGAAACATATAACTTGAAGCAAATAAACCATCCACATAAATGAGCACCATAACACAGAATTTATACGTGAAAAACCTCAAAGAGGAAAAACCACGGTGGGATTTGTGACCCAAAATATCAGTTCACTGGCCATATGAAAGGATATTACATAAAAAAAGGGGCCTTGCACATGCAAGAAGGCACACTACCTAGAGCACACTACTCATCACAAAAAGAGACTAACTGACTACAAGCTTCTTCTGAAACAAAACAGTAATAATGAACTCACAAAATGCATCTGCTATGCCAAAAAGAGTTCTGGTTATAGTTCTACTCAGAACCGGTTCATAAACCCTGAACACTTCTATCGGTATCTCTTCTCCTCCAAGAATGATTTCCAAAATATCTACAGATCATTGCATGATATAACAATCACATACAAATGATCTACATACATATACTTCCCATCACATAGTTTTGCTATAATTCTCCTATGTTCCTCTATTCAAAATGACCTAGTAGACTGACCTATATACCCTTACAAACAATAAGCCCTATGTCAACTTACAATGTATTACAAAATATATGCAATGTCGGCTTTATACAATAATTACAAAATGATTTTACAAATAAAACTTCCTTCAGGTCCAAGCCTAATGTCGGCTTCACTAAAGTGTTGGATATCGGTGTCGGTGTAACCCTGTATACTCCAATGTCGGTGTCTAATGGTGAATGCCTCCTAGTGTCAGTGTATGCCGATATATTCTTCCTTATGAATCTTTCTAGTAAGTTATCATGTTGCCATGTTGCCATCAATGACAACATATGAATCCAATGAGTGTCAATTGCCAACACTTTACCAAAATAGAATGTTGAACCATTTACTTCGGCGGTATCAGAAAATTCAACAGTGACTGAAGATCAAAGCAGGGAAACAGAAAGTCAGAAGACTCCTCAGTATGTAAGGTTAAATCATTCAGAAGATCAGATCCAGTGATAACTTTAAGAAACCCCCTCTCAAAAAATTGTATAAAATCTTGGCGAATATTTTTTTTTTAAATAATTATTATTTTAATTGGTGAATCTTTCCTTTTTTAAAAGAAAAATATTAATTTTATTGGCGAATATTTTTGTATATTTTTTTTGGTAGAAACTATTGACGATTCTTGGAAAATAATAAGAGTATGCATTAATTACTATTCCAAATCCTTTCATTTAAAAAAATAGTTTTTTATAGAAAAGTAAAGGCCTGAAGGTGGAAATCATTAATGAGTTTAAAGGGTAGAATCTACTTTATTTAGTTTATACCATATACTTAAAATAATCTAATAGCCCTCTTTGTATTTCATGAGATAAAATGTACCGATAATTTGTAATACTCATGGGGCCAAAATATGCTTTTAGACTATTGCTTTTCATTGAGGCCATTACAACTTGTAGGTACAATTTACCTCATAGAATACAATGAAGGTCATTAGATTATATTTTAAATCAATGGTGGCAACTAAAGATTGTTGATATAGCCCTAAAGTAACTAATAATTATGATATATTATTGGCAAATTAATTTAGATTTCTACAAGAAATTATAAAATGGCGAATATGATCCAATCATGTATTGAATATTGTGGCTAATCTTTGAGTTAAAAAAAACTAAACAAATAAATCCTCTAGTGATTTAAATAACACTAAAATAAAAAATTTGTTAAAATGTGGTGATTCGGGTCACCTCAAAAGCTGAACTTATTAGCCCAATCTTCAATCCTAAATTTCAAAAAATAGCCAATTGGCAAATATTAGCCACTAAATTTTCCACTGATCAAATCATTGGAGACAAGAAAAAAGGAGAAATGACAAGAAGAAGGTTGGCAATTGATGAGGTATGTTTAATTTCTCAAGTTGAACTCGCATCAGTTATTAAATCTTGTAAAGATGAATGTTGGATGAAAGTCATGGAAGAGGAACTAGATCAGATCGAAAAGAACAACACATGGACTTTAGTTCGCCGGCCTAAAAATATGAATGTTATTGGAACTAAATGGGTTTTTAGGAACAAATTGAGTGAGGATGGACAAGTTGTGAGGAATAAGGCTAGACTGGTATGTAAAGGATATTCTCAAAAGGAAGGAATTGAATATGATGAGACTTTTGCTCCAGTAGCTAGGATTGAAGCTGTGAGATTATTTCTTGCTTATGTTGCCCATAAGAAATACAAGGTTTATCAGATGGATGTTAAATGTGCATTTTTTAATGGAGATCTTGAAGAGGAATTTTATATTGAGCAACCTGATGGTTTTTCACTTGCAAATGATAAAAACATGGTTTGCAGGTTAAGGAAAGCGTTATATGGATTGAAACAAGCCCCTAGAGCTTGGTATGCCAAATTGGACAAATATATTTTGAAGCTTGGTTTCACTAAAGGTAATGTTGATAGTAACTTATATTATAAGATCACTGATGATGACATATTGATTATTGAAGTATTTGTTGATGATATCATTTTTGGAGGTGGGGATAAATTATGTAAGGAATTCTCTGAAAATATGAAGAATGAATTTGAGATGTCTATGATTGGGGAGATGAAATTTTTCTTAGGTTTGCATATTACTTAGAATGATAAAGGTATTTTCATCTATCAAACTAAGTATGCTAGAGAGTTTTTGAAGAAATTTGGTGTGGAAAATTCTAAACTGGTTGGTACCCCTATGGCTACAAGTGAGAAATTGACAAAGAAAGATGTATCAACTCTGGTAAATCCTACAAGGTACAAATCTATGATTAGAGGTTTGTTATGTGTGACTTAGACTAGACAGTATATAATGAACAATGTTTGTATTGTATCAATATATCAAAGTGATCCTAGAGAGAATCATAAGTGTGTGGTGAAAAGGATTTTTCAGGTATTTGCAATGAACAACTGAGTATGGTTTATGGTATCCTAAAGATGATGACTTTACACTATGTGCATATACAGATGCTTATTGGGATAGAGATGTTGATGACCAGAAGAGCACATCTGGTGGAGCTTTCTTTCTTGGAAAGAAACTTGTTTCATGGATCAGCAAGAAGCAATCATGTACTTCTTTATCTATTGTTGAAGATGAGTGTGTTGTTGCTGCTACTAACTATACATAATTTTTATGGATGAAGCAAATGTTAAAGGATATAAGGGTTGATTGCAATGAACAAGGAGTTATTCACTATGATAACTTTGTTGCTATTGATATATCAAAGAATCCGGCATTTCATTCTAAGACTAAGCATATTTCTATCAAGTATAATTTTTTGAAAGAGAAAGTGGAAGCAAATGAAGTTAGACTGGTTTATGTGAACACTAAAGAGCAGATTGCAAATATCTTCACTAAACCTTTGCCTAAGAAATCATTTGAGTACTTCAAAGATAGAATGGAAGTTTCTGCCCCTTCGGTAGAGACTTGAGTGATGTTGATTGGCATCAGTCCAGTATGCATTTATCAGTAATATCATTTATTCCAGATTGATGTGTTAATTCTACTACTCTAGGGGAGTAGTCAGCTGTGTGGTTTAGAGGTTTTATGAATTTTTTTTTATGTTTATGTCATATTTTTGGCATCGATGTCAAAGAGGGAGAGATATATGTGAAAAACAGAGCTTTACAGTGATATCATTCTTAGGGGGAGTTTGGTTTTTGCTTCATAACTTCATTGTCATATCTTCTTGGAGAGTTTGTTGGATGTCTTCCATTGGAGGAGACTTGTTTGGCATTTTCTTGGCACTTGGATTTTTTTCACATCTAGTGTTTCCATCAATGCCAAAGAGGGAGATTGCTAGAAATTTGGAGGAATTGATTATGTGTTACATTGATGTTATGTCATTGATGTTAACACTAGTTGTTTTTTTATCTATCGGCTTCCGGTAGAGTGGTTGGATTATGATTATTGATCTGGAGACCATCTCTAGTATTCTTTGATTTGGTCTGGTTTGTGGTATTGGCTTGGATTGGTTATTCTAGTGTTGCTCATGTGTATCATATTTAGTTGGTTCAGGATTTGATTATCTGGATGCTATCATTTGCTCTAGTAAGTATTTTGGTTATCGATAAGGGTTTTATCAGTAGCACTTTGATGAAGATCTTTTGATAAATCCAATAAGTGGTGTGGTTAATGCTTCTAGAAGGTTATCAGGATGTTGATGGTTATCATGTTTGTGTTCTAGTTGATCGTGATGTTTCATTTAGCACCGGACCCATTCGATGTTATTCTGCTAGATTATGGACCAGTTTGTGTGACATGTTAGTTGATGCTCCTAATGCATCACCGATTGGATTTATTGTTTGGATTATGTTGTTTCGGTCTTAGGATGACTTGGTTTATCATTGGTTTGTGGGATTACGTAATGGATCTATTGTCTTATCTTTTAGGTGGCTGACCTAATTGTTTAAGTCCTGGGTTAGTATAAATATGATGTAAGATCTCTTTGTAGATAATAACTTAGGAGTGGGATATAGGATTATCAGTGTGCGAATAATGTTGTAATCATATGCAAAGGTTTTGGTCGATTATAGGTGATCAAATTGGGTTTGTGAAAGAGGTTTAAGACCTTTGGTATTGAGCTTAACTAGAACTGTACTCGAGCATAGGAGATGTTATTCTTGCAGTTCACTCATCTTTTGGGATTGTAGTCTGGATTTCTTTGTAGTCAGTGAGGCTCCTTTTGTGATGAGCAGTGTGCTCTAGGCAGTGTGCCTTCCTGCATGTGCTGGCCCCTCTTATTATAATCACATACTTGTTGCAAAAGTATTATCTGACTGTAGGTAGGCTTCCCACCGTGGTTTTTCCCTTTACTAGGTTTTCCACGTACAAATCTTGGTGTTATGTGTTATGGATGGTTGGTTAATTATTCTATAATTTATGTTTATTAACTTTACATCTGCTATTCTGGTATTTGGTTTATGCATTCCAATAAAAGGTTTTGTGAGCTTAAATTTTTATAATCTATTGACAACTGATTCACCCCCCCCCCTCTTAGTTGTCCACTGGTTATCCTAACATCTCTCTCCCCTTGGGAAACAAAACCAAATCAACAGACTACTCCAGTAGAGGAGCAGCACCAACACACCAATCTAGATAAAAGGATAAGTTTTTGAAATTCACCAAATCGATGCAACTCAATACATCTAGTTCTCATCAAGAAGGGTGGATACCCCTAACTTGTCTCTCAAATAGATAAATGTATCAGTGGGCAAAGGCTTAGTGAAAATATCAGCAATTTGTTCCTTTGTAGATACATACTCCCACTTCACCTTCTCTTCACTGACTTGCTCTCTCAAGTAATTGTATTTGATTGATATATACTTAGTCTTTGAATGTTGCATCGGATTATTTGACATGTTTATAGCACTAGAATTATCACAGTAAGTGACAGTAGGATCATCAAGAAAAACTCTGATATCCTTCAACATTGGCTTCATCCAAACTATCTGAGTGCAGTTACTAGTATTCGCAATGTACTCAGCTTTAGCAGTAGATAAAGATACTGAATCTTATTTCTTACTAGCCCATGAAACCAACTTCTTACCTAAAAAAAATGCTCCACTAGTAGTACTCTTCTGATCATCAATATCACCAGCCCAATCTGCATCAGTGTAGGCACACAACATGAAATCATCATTCTTTGAATACTATAAACCATAATCCACAATTCCTTTTAACAGTAGTGACATGACTCTCCTTTGGATCAGCTTGATATCTAGCAGCCATACACATGGCATTCATAATGTCAGGCCTAGTCTGAGTAAGATATAACAGTCCACCAACCATTGATCTATACAAACTCTGATTAGCTTTAAGAGATTCATAATTGTTAGATAATTTACAACCAGTCATCATAGGAGTTCCACCCAATTTGGAATCATCTAATCCAAACTTCTTCAACAATTCCTTCACATACTTAGTTTGAGATATAAAGATACCTTTTTCTATCTGTGCAATCTGCAAACCTAAGAAAATTTTCATCTCACCAATCATAGACATCTCAAATTCTTTCTACATATATCACCAAAAAACTTCATACTCCTATCATCATCACCACCAAAAATAATGTCATCAACAAAGACTTCAACAATTAGAATGTTATTATTTTCAATCTTAAAGTACAGATTATTGTCAGCAGCACCTTTAGAAAATCCCAATTTGAACAAATATTTTTCTAATCTAACATACCAAACTCTAGGAGCTTGTTTCAATCCATAAAGTGCTTTCTTCAACTTGCACACCATGTCTCCATCATCCGACAGTGAAAATCCATTAGGTTGTTCAATGTAAACCTCTTCCTCTAGATCACCACTCAAAAATATAGATTTGACATCCATCTGATATACCTTGAAATCTTTATAAGCAGCATAAGAAAGCAACAGTCTAACAACTTCAATTCTAGCAACCAGAGCAAAATTTTCTTCATAATAAATTCATTCTTGTTGTGAATACCCTTTGCATACCATTCTAGCTTTATTTCTAACTACTTCACCAACTTCATTCAATTTGTTTCTAAATACCCATTTAGTACCAATAACATTTTTATCCTTAGGTCTAGGCACAAGTTCCCAAGTGTTGTTGTTTTCAATCTGGTCTAACTCTACCTCCATGGCTCTTATCCATTTTTCATCTTTACATGCTTCAACAACATATTTAGGTTCAACTTTAGAAATTAAACATACTTCTTCTGCAGCTAACCTTCTTCTAGTCATCACACCTTAGTTATTATCACCAATAATCTGATTCCTAGAATGATTCAATCTAACATACCTTGGAGTCTTTTGTTTGTTCTGATCATCAGGTTCTTGCACATCATCACTGGCAGCAGCAACATCCGGATTAATAGTCTCTACTGGATCATTCTGCTTAGGCTCTTCATGCTAAATAGAACCTATGACAACATGTTGACCATCATCATAAGCTTTGATCTCCTTTCCAAGATTCTCATCCACCTTCACATTTGCTCTGATGTTATATTCATCTTCCTTAACCTCATCAGGAGTAGATGGTCCATTCTAAGGAACAACATAGACATTCTTAATAATCTTCTAGTAATCCTCTCCAAGACATTTCAAGTGCACCTCCATCTGACTCTTCCATACTATATAGTTACTTCCATAAAACCTCAGACTATCCTTCTTGAAAAGAATACCTTGAGATACCATCCTAGATCTCCTCAAGTGATTAAGCTTCTAACGAAGGATCTAGCTCTAATACTAATTGATAGCAGCAATCAAGAAGGAATACTAAGAGGGGGGGTGAATCAGTCATCAAGGGATACAACAAATTAAACTCCAAAACAAAAACTGGTAAACTGTAGTAATAAACAGATAAGGAAATTAATAGCACAACACATAACACCAACACTTTTTATGTGGAAAACCTGGTTAAGGGAAAAACCATGATGGGAATCTACCCACAGTATGATGATACTCTGTAGTAGTATGTGAAAATATTACAATGGGGAATGCACATGCATTCAGGCACAATGCCTAGAGCTCATTGCTCAAAAGATATTTTCCTGAAAGGCTACAACCCTCAGGGAAGTCTCACTGACTTACAATATAATTTGAACTATAATCTGGAAGAAGTGAACTGCAATGATAGCATCTACAAATGCCTGATGATAGTTCCAATTAAGCACAATTTTCTGCTTTGTAACACCAATCTCACCTCAATACTTCACTGAATAATAAATCTCTTGTTCACACAGTCACCTCTCTTTGATAATGCAGAAATAATACCAATACCTAAATTACATGAATATCTCATCTATATATACAAATCATCGACCTTAATAACAAGGTCGGCTAAACCCTCAACTCACAATTACAAAAATTACATTACACAATACAAAGATCAACCACCAAACCAATATAATTATTTACATTACATAGCATGCACCTAATTCAAATTCCCAAATGATCACATTCATCAAAAATCACACCAAGATCAACTGCAATACGCTACACCACCAAAAATACCGCATAACATGAAAATCATCACCGGTTCATAGAAATCACCAAAAACTCGCACAACGATTAATTCAGATTGCCAAAACAAATAGGACATGGATAGGAAACACCAGAAAGAATGTTAGAATCATCTGAAATAGTTGCACCAACACCTCTTTTCAAATCTTCATCGGTCAACATTTAGAAGCTCAAGAACACAACCAATCAACAACTGTCATGAAGAAAGATAACTTGCGGAGCACCAAATCATGAACCATATAAATTGAAGATACCAAAGAAAATATCGGTCTCTGCAAAACAGTGATCAGCAAAACCATACTGCAAAACTAGATTAGATAATCTCCCCAAACTCACCAGAATAAATCATAGGAATATGTTGACATCAACGACAACAACATATCCTAGCAGCAGAAATGAACAACCATATCTAACACACAGTCCTCTTCAAGTATCTGAATATCCTCTTTATAGCAGTGCCATGACTCTCTTTCGGATCAGCTTGATATCTAGCAGCCATGCACACAGCATGCATAATGTCAAGTCTAGTCTGAGTTAAGTATAATAGTCAACCAACCATACAGAGTTTGATTAGATTTCAAAGATTCATCATTTTTAGATAATTTGCAACCAGTCACCATAGGAGTTCCAACCAGTTTGGATTCTTCTAACCCAAACTTCTTCAGTGATTTCTTCACATATTTAGTTTGAGACATAAAAATGCCTTTTCCAGTTTGTGAAATCTGAAAACCTAAGAAAAATTTCATCTCCCATCATAGACATCTCAAATTCTTTTTGCATATCACCAGCAAACTTCATGCTCAAGTTATCATCTCCTCCAAAGATAATGTCATCAACAAAGACTTCAACAATCCAAATGTTATCATTCACAATCTTAAAATATAGATTATTATCAATAGTACCTTTATTAAACCCAATTTTATTAACTACTTACCCAATCTAGCATATCAGGCTCTAGGGGCTTGTTTCAATCCATAAAGAGCTTTCTTCAGTTTGCATACCATTTCTCCATCATCTAATAATGAAAATCCATCAGGTTGCTCAATGTAGACCTCTTCCTCAAGATCGCCATTCAGAAAATCTGACTTGACATCCTCTAATATGCCTTGAAGTCCTTATAGGCAGCATATGCAAGCAATTGTCTAACAGCTTCAAATCTAGTTACCAAAGAAAAAGTCTCCTCATAATCAATTTCTTCATTTTTTCAAAATCTTTACATACCAATCTTTCTTTATTTCTGACAACTTCACTGGCTTCTTTCAATTTGTTCTTGAATACCCATTTAGTACCAATCACATTATTATCTTTAGGTCTAGGCTCAATTTCCCATGTGTTATTCTTTTGAATCTGATTCAATTCTTCTTCCATAGCCCTTATCCAATTGTCTTTTTTACAAGCCTCAATAACATCTTTAGGTTCAATCTAGCCTTCTTCTATCTAGCCTTCTTCTAGTCATCACACCTTTATTTTTTTCACCAATAATCTGATTTTCTAAATGATTCAATCTTACATACCTTGGAGTTCTCTGATTATTTTGATTTTCAGGTTCATGCACCTCCTCACCGGTAGCAGCAATATTTGGGTTAGTTATCTCTATCAAATCATTCTGCTTCAATTCTTCATTCTAAACAAAAGTTAGAACAACATGTTGATCATCATCATATCTGCATGCTCTGATTTATTTTTCATAGTTCGCATCAACCTTCACATTTGTGCTTTCCACTATCTTTCTTAGTCTCTTATTGTAGCACCAGTAGGATTTTATCTTTGTTGAATATCCCAAGAAAATTCCTTCATCACTTCTTGCATCAATCTTTCCTACATCGTCATCTCTCTTGATATAACACTTGCTTCCAAAAATTCTAAAATATCCCATAGTAGGAACATGACCAAACCATAGCTCATAAAGAGTCTTACTGGTATCACATTTTATATTCACTCGGTTGAATGTGTAAACAGTAGTGCCAACAGCTTCTCTCCAATAGATCTTCAGAACATTCCCTTCAATCAGCATAGTCCTTGCATCATCAAGATAGTTTTGTTCTTCCTTTCAACAACTTTGTTCTATTGTGGGGTTCTAGGAGTAGATAATTGTCTTCTAATCCCATGCTTCTCATGGAATGAATCAAACTCACCCAAACAGAATTCTCCTCCTCTGTCAGATCTCAAACATTTCACCTTCAGTCTTGTCTCTCTGTCTCAACCTTTCCTTTGAATATCTTGAATTTGTCCAATGGTTCAAATTTTTCCTTCAAAAAGACAACCCACATCATCCTAGAATAATCATCAATCAGTAACATAAAATATATATCACCCTACACACTTCTAATATTTGTATGCCCGCATAGATCAGTATGCACAAGATCTAGCAATCCATCAAATATATACTACTTTCTTTTGAAATAAATTCCTGTTCTCTTACCCATTTGACATTCTTTGCATACCAAATTAGCAAGCTTAACAATTTTAGGCAAATCTCTAACAGCTTGAATAGAACTTATCTTAATCATTGAGTCAAAATTAACATGACATATTCTCCTATGCCACAACCAACTTTCATCAATCTAAGCAATCAAGAAAATTTTCTCACCAGCATTCAAATGAAAGATATTACCTTCAATATTAGTTCCAGATGCAATCTCTATACCGGAGGCATTTAGGATCTTCCATTTTCCATTCTTGAATTGTAAATCATAACCTTTGTCAATCATTTTCCCAACACTTAAAATATTATGCTTCAAACCTTCAACATACAAGACATCATCAGTATTATGCTTGATGAATACTAAGAGGGGGGGTGAATTAGTATACAAAAAATTACTGAACTTAAACTCTTAAATAGTTTAGCAGTTAACCGGTATAACAGATTTACTAACAAACTGGTTAAGACAAATGCAAACCAAATAGAAAATAAAGCATTCACCCACAAGAGGTTTTGATGTGGAAACCCAAATGGGAAAAACCACGGTGAGTGGAAACTCACAAGTAACTATCTGCAGAATAGAAACCAAACCGGTTAAGGTCAGACCTATTAAGGTCATACAATGTTCTTCACCAGAACAGATCCTGTTAGGAATCTAGATCTCTATTAGGAGATAAGTCCTGTTAAAGACTATCTTGTGAGAGGATTTCAGATTCACAGTTGTGAACCACCTTGTTACAGGATTTACAAAGGCTTTGCCAGGCCTACCTGGTTAAGGGTTTTAGAATTATCGAAGATGTGAGCAATCAACAAGTGAGTGATCTAGATACTAGCACAGTATGCTTGGTTAGATCCTTGATAGCTCATTGTTAATGCACATTTAGCATTACTTTAGTCTTCAATATCTCCACACTCTGTTTCTTCACACAGACCTAATCTTCTCTTCTATAATCGCACATACAAAACCCTCATCAACTTAAACCCTTCCATCAACCAAAACCCTAGACATGATGTCCTTATAAAGGAATCTGATTTCATGTCGGTCCAATAGGATTACATTACAAGTTCCTAGGTTCAGTGCATCTAGACACATTTGGTAACATAGCACAAAATCACTGCCAAAGTGTCGGTGGATGATAACTCATCATAGAAATATCGGTTGGTAACACATCACAGAGTGGTACCGGTTCATTACCAATTACCAGTTTGTCAAAATGAAGATTGGAAAAATGTTAACTACTGCTTTGTTCCTTCGTACCGCTTTGGGATCCTTGAACTGCTTGAGGTCTTCATACCGCTTTGGGTCTTCAGTCAATTTGTGACCGATAAACACCTTCTGCAAAACACTGATAGTCTAAAGACTATAATACATAATACCAGTTGGAACAATTACCGGTTGAGAATAACTCATACATAGGGAAGTGATCATAAAACAAGTGTGTGTCCATCAATGACAATCACAACATCATCAAAATGCCAACAATGCTTACCATCAAAGAAAATAGAACCTCTACTGCAAATCACACAGGCTTTGTCATCTCCAAATCTTACTATTCCACCATCATATCTTTCCATACAAATTTGCTTTTATCACCGAGCATATGATGTGAACAACTGTTGTCAATCACCCATTCATCTTTCTTCAACTTTAGCAGCTAAAGTTTTCTCCTCAATAGTGCAAATTATGGAATCAATGGGTACCGATCCATCTTCTTTGATAGAAATAAACACAACTTCATCTCCTTTTGATTCTTCATCTATAACACCTTCATCACCAGCATAGTAACAGTTCTTCTGATGCTTATACTTTTGGTTAGACTTGTAAGGCTTATCATACTTCTCATGCTTCTCAGATCTATCATGCTTATCAAATTTGTCATTCCTATCATATTTAGCCATTCTCTCTGGACACCTAGAAGAAAATGTCTTATCTTATTGCAAGAGAGACATTTCAAAGGCAATTTTCCATCATACTTACTAGCTCCCTTAGGAAATCTTTGGGCAATCAATGCTTCAAGCTCATCCAATTCTCTTTCTTGCTCTTCATCTCTCTTATTTCTCTTTCATATCTAGAAATATTGCATTCATCAGGATCATGCTTCTTCTTTTCAGATACAGATGCTCTAAATGTTGTCTCAGACTTTCCATGTGATTCATCAAATTATCTCAGTTCAAATGCAGCAATCTTTCCAACCAACATATCTCTTGTCACTGTAGTCACACTTTGGATCTCATCAATAGCAGCTATCTTATGTTTGTAAGCAGGAGGCAAAGATCTCGGCACTTTAGCAACAATTTCATCTTCTTCAAGGGTTCCACTTGCACATCTGATACCTAGGACAAGGTCATTCACCTTAGCCATAAAATAATTTGAAGCAGTCACCGGTGAGGAGGGACCTCAAAGAGATCAATCCGGACCAGTCAACAAGAGTAAACACAAAGATATGATGGAGGAAATGTAGAACAGATTTTTTTATTGCATTAAAATTGATTACATCCAACTGGTAACAATCGGGTTATAGCATACCTGCTCACAGCCCTGGTAGAACATACAGAATAGGCCACAACCGAGACCTTGAATCTTAAGATCTATCTTCTACGCACAATCTAGCTACTTGATTCTCTGATTGATTACCTTCTAATGCGCAATTACAATTATATATATTGATCCAAAGGATCCTGTTGTCCCAAAAGGGATCGAAACCCAAAGAGCAAGACCTAACGTGTAAAATAAACAAGGTTGGCCTCCGCCAAGAGATTCCTTTGGAAAATCCAAAGGATGAAATGTAGAACACGTGAAAAGGTTGGCCACATGCTAAGGAACATTGGAATCAATGCCCAAGGCTCCGCAAGCTTCGAAAGGGGTTCTGATAGATCACCCAAAATAGGTCTCGGTAACCGGTAACAAGAATTGTCAACCAGTAACAAGAAACTATCAATGAAACTGATAGCGATATCTTGCCAGAAAATCATCCAAATGAGATGCGGTCTGGAAACAAGAAATATGATCAAGTCTTCAAGTAGAATCCAACTCCATGGGATCCGGTGAGCCAAAACTGGGCTGAAACTGCAAACAGAAAGAAAAACAGAAATAAAATGTTTTTGGTTGATGCAAGATTGCTATGAACCGGGGATGCTCTTGCATCAGACATCCAAGGTTATAAAAAATAGTGATCCTCTCACTTTTCCAAGGTCAGAGGAAACCCAAGGCGGTCTACCTCTGCCTGAGAAATCAAAGATGAATCTTCAACTGGTCTCTCCTTCCACTTCACAAGATATTCATTATACTGACTACTCCAAGTACTATGCCCAATCCTATTGTCCAAAATCTCTTCAATCTGATCTAGTTCCTTCCAGGGCAACTGTTTCTCCAAGTCTACAATACTGTCCTCGCTGAATTCTAGTTCATGATACTCATGAAGATTTGCAATGTTAAACACTAATGAATACTAAGAGGGGGGGATGAATTAGTATACCAAAAAATGTTGAACTTAAACACTTAAACAGTTTAGCAGTAAACCGGTATAACAATTTTACTAACAAACTAGTTAACACAAATGCAAACCAAATAGCAAATAAGGAATTCACCTAGAGAAGCACAATCACCATAACGCAAGAGATTTTGACGTGGAAACCCAAATGGGAAAAACCACAGTGAGATGAAACTCACAAGTAACTATCTGCAGAATAGTAACCAAACTAGTTAAGGTCAGACCAATTAAGGTCATACAATGTTCTTTACCAGAACAGATCCTGTTAGGAATCTCAATCTTTGTTAGGAGATAAGTTTGATTAAAGACTACCTTGTGATAGGATTTCAGATCCACAATTGTGAACCACCTTGTTAGAGGATTTACAAAGGCTTTGCCAGGCCTACCCGGTTAAGGGTTACAGACTTGTCGAAGATGTGAGTAATCAACAAGTTAGTGATCTAAATACTAGCATAGTATGCTTGGTTAGATCCTGGATAGCTCATTGTTAATGCATTTCAGCATTACTTCAGTCTTCAAAATCTTCACACTATGTTTCTTCACATAGACCTAATCTTCTTTTGTGATCGCACATGCAAAAACTTCATCAACCACACAAAACCCTAACAACATCTAAAACCCTAGACATGATGTCCTTATAAAGGAATTTGATTTCATGTCGGTCCAATAGGATTAGATTGCAAGTTCCTAGGTTCAGTGCATCTGGACACATTTGGTAACATGGCATAGAATCACTACCAAAGTGTCAGTGGATGATAACTCATCACAAAAATAATACCGGTTGGTAACTCATCATAGAGTAATACCAATTCATACATTTACCTATTACCGGTTCATATATTTTACCAATTACCAGTTTGCCAAAATGAAGACTCGAAAAAATGATAATAACTGCTTTGTTTCTTCATACCGCTTTGGGATCCTTGAACCGCTTGGGCCTTCATACCGCTTGGGATCAGTAAACACTTTCTACAAAACCCTGATAGTCTAAAGACTATAATACATAATACCGGTTGGAACAAATATTGGTTGAGCATAACGCATACATACAAAAAGTGATCTCAAAGCAAGTGTGTGTCCATCAATGACAATCACAACAACATCATCAAAAATGCTAACAAACACAGGTGAAATACTCAAACTATCCGGTAATTCCACTTCATATGCATTTCCAAAACTGAACTTCCTCAAAATCCTGCAAGGTCCAAACTTCTTCATTTGCAACTTGTTATAAGTTCCAACCAAGAATATCTCTTTTCTCAGATATACCATCACTTCATCACCAACCTCAAATTCCTTATGTCTCCTCTTCTCATTTTCTTTCTCCTTATTCTTGTTGTTCATGTCTTCTGAATGCTACTTAACCTGAATATGCAAGGCTATCATGCGATCTGCAAAATCTTCTGCTTCTGAACTTCTCTAGTCTTTGTTGGCATTTGCATGAAGATTGCATTAATGATATGTTATGTTGTCATTGATGTCAATTGAACTGGTGATGGTATTTATGATATTGTTGATATTGTTGTTATTATTGATATTGCCTTGTAACCGGTAGAAAGAGCTTTGAGGAAGATGTTGTAAACCGGTATGTTAGTTTGTGAGTTGAACCGGTAAACCAGTGTATAAGGTTAAAACCCTTTCTACTCATTGTAACCGGTAAACCCTACCAGTTTTTTTTGTTAAACCCTAACTGATCAAGATTTGTTGAAATGAGATCTAATGTTGAGCGGTAATGAGATCACTGCTATTGTCTCTCAATTTTGATATACCTCTAGGATGCAATCTGGTAACAATCTCAAAAGGTGTTCTTCTGATACTTCTATTTAATGAATTGTTGTAGGCAAACTCTGCTTGTGCGAGGATCAAATCCCAACTTCCGATTTTATCTCCCACTAAACATCTCAACAAATTTCCCAAACTCTAGTTAACTACTTATGTATGTCCATCAGTAGATGGATGAAAAGTAGAACTAAACTTCAAATGTTTCTTCATCTTCTTCCAAAGTGTTGTCCAAAAATAGCCAACAAACTCATTATCTTTGTCTGAAACTATGCTCTTAGGTAATCCATGCAATCTCACCACTTCCTTTAAAAATAGGTCTACTACATGCAAAGCATCTGATGTCTTCTTACAAGGTATGAAATGAGCCATCTTTCAAAATCTATCCACTATCACAAATATAGAATCATTCCCTCACAGTGTCTTAGGCAATCCAAGTACAAAATCCATGCTTATATCCTCCCAAGGACTTACTGGTATTGTCAAAGGTTTATACAATCCCACATTCTGACTACTACCCTTTGTAACTTGACAAACTCTACAACTCTGCACATATCTCTTAAAATCCTTATGAATTTGGGGCCAAAAATACTTCTCACTCACCAATGCTACTATTTTGTCAATGCCAAAATGTCCAGCTAAACCTCCACTGTGTTTCTCCTTTATCAAATTCTCCCTCATAGAACTCTTAGGTATGCACAACTAAACTCCTTTGAATAACATCCCATCCTAAATGAAGTAATCCAACCACTTGCTTCTATCAACCATAACTGGTTCTTTACATGCTTTACAAGGTTCTGCAAAATCTGGGTCATCATCATACAAGGTCTTCAAATCTTCAAATCCTAATATTGTCACTCTCATCTCTGTCAGCAAATTCCTTCTCCTACTCAATACATCAGCAACTTTGTTAGATTTCCCACTTCTATGCTTCAACACAAAGGTATAACTCTACAAGAATTCTACCCATCTCATATGTCTCTGATTCAACTTACTCTGACTGTTCAAATACTGCAAAGGTTGATGATCTATATACAACACAAACTCCTTAGGCAACAAGTAATGTCTCCACTTCTTCAAGTCTTGAACTATGGCATAAAACTCCTTATCATACACTAAATATCTCCTCTGGGCATCATTCAATTTCTCACTGAAATAGGCTATTTCTCTCCCTTCCTAAATCAAGATTGCTCATGTTGTTGTTCCACTTGCATCACAATCCACTTGAAATACTTTGTTGAAATCTAGTAAAGCCAACATAGGTTGTTGAGTCACTTCCTGCTTCAACAGTTCAAAACTTTTGTTTTCTCTGGTGGTCCACTTGAATTCCTTTTGATCTCCTCTCATGGTCTCAATCATAGGGTTACAAACTGAACTGAAATTTCTCATAAACTTTTGGTAAAAATTATCCAATCCAAGAAATGATCTTACCTCTCCAATGCTTATTGGTGTAGGCCATTCAACAATTGCTTTCACTTTCTCAGGGTCCATCTTCAAACCATCCTCAGATATCACAAATCTCAAATAGACTAACTCGTCCTTCATGAAAGTACACTTCTTAATGTCGATCAGCAACTTCTCTTCTCTCAATCTCTACAAAACTTTTCGTAACTACAACAAATGCTCCTCTTTTGTCTTACTGAAAATTGGAATGTCATCCAAATACACAATAACAAACTTACCCAAGAATTTCTTCAATACCTCATTCATCAGCCTCATGAAAGTACTTAGTGCATTAGTCAATCCAAAAGGCATCACCAACCATTCATACAGTCCTTCATTTGTCTTAAATGTTGTCTTCCACTCATCTCCTTCTTGGATCCTGATCTGATGATATCCACTCTTCAAATATATCTTTGTAAATTATTTTGCTCCACTTAAACAGTCCATTATGTCATCAATTCTAGGCAAAGGAAACCGGTATTTCACTGTGATCTTGTTTATTTCCCTGGAATCAGTACACATTCTCAACTCTCCATTACTCTGAAGTGCTAATATTGTTGGTACTACACAAGGGCTCAGACTCTCCTTGATCAAACCTTTCTTCAGCAGTTCCTGCACTTTTCTATTCATTTCTTCATTCTCTATTGGTGTCAACCGATGTGCAGCTTTGTTAGGAAAACTAGCTCTAGGAACCAAGTCCATGCAATGACTAATACTTTTCACAGGTGGAAATCCATCAAGTACATTATCTGAAATGATGTCTTCATATTCTATCAGCAAATCTTTTATCTCTTCCGGTTCCAATTTCTTAGTCTTATTAGGAATTAAGGCAAAACACACATTCTCATGTCTCAATCCATCCTTGAATTTCCTTCCATCTACTAAATAGATTCTAGAATTCATACAGACTCCATTCTTCAAAGGTTCCTCCAAGGGTAACAAGGTTTACTTCATCCCATTGGCCACAATAGTGTATATATTCTTTCCCCCATCATGTATTTCCTGTCTATCAAACTACCAAGGTCTACCCAATAAAAGATGACAAATATCCAGAGGCATAATATCACACAAGACATCATCATAATAATTCCCAATTTTTAATTTCACCAAATGTTTCTCACTTACTAACAACTTATGTTCATCCTGAATCCATGCTATCTAATAAGGCTTAGGGTGTTTCAATCTCTCCAATTTCAACTTATTCACCAATTCTTCTTAAACATGATTATCTAAACTACCACTATCAATAACAAGTTTGCAACACTTACCTGATACCTTACATCTAGTCTTGGACAGATTCTTCCTCTGCAAAGGCTCTTCATCTCCTCCGGTATGACACAAAGCTCTCCTCATCACCAACAGTTATCCATCTTTTGGTTTATTGTCTGATCTGGTGGGGTTTTCTTCCACCATTTCTACTCTTTTGGTATTCTTTGTCTTCTTACACTTGAATGCACGATATCCTTCTCCTCCACACTTAAAGCAAGTTCCTCTAAATGTTCTCTTGTCTTGTCTTCCAAAATTTTCATTCCGGTAACATTCAGTTCTCTCCTCCAGTACAAATTTCTATCATCCTTTCGGTATGATTACCTTATTTGTTCACTTCCTTGTCCTTGTTCTGATCTATACTTGTTCCTCTACCTCTGGTATATCCTCTTCCTCCTTGAAATATTCCTCTGGTAAACCTTCCATCTCTGCCTCTCCGGCCTCTACTCATGTCTTTTGTTTAACTTCTCTTCTGCCTTTAAGGCATACTGGTAAGCCTCTTCAACACTCTCCAATTTGATCAAATAGAGTTCATCTTGTATAGACATTCGCAATCCATTCAAATATCTTGCAACTTGTTCAACTTCATCATCAACATGTCTAGATCTGATATTCAACTTGTAAAATGCTTCGGTGTACTCCTTCACACTAGATTCCTTCTGTCTCAAATTCTGCAACCTCTAGAACAGATTCACTTGATAATCAGCTGGCATAAACTTCAATTTCAACTTAGCAATCATCTGATCCCATGTCTTAATATTCTCTTTACCTCTTCTTTGTCTGTCAACTTGCAAATGCTCCCACCAAAGAGATGCATGACCTTTCAACCGGGTATGGACATATTTCACCTTCCTCTCTTCTGTAGTGTTTTCAAAATCAAAATACTTCTCAAACTTTGAGATCCAATCCATCAATTCATCTGAATCCAACTTTCCAGCATATTCCAATGGGGTAAAATGAGGTTTAGTATTCGCCCTACTCAAAACCCTCAAAAACCTTTCCTCATCTATATCAACTGTCGGTGGGTTTTCTTGTTCTATTGGGGCTTCTTCTCCTTCATCTTCACTCACATCTTCGATATGTCGGCCTCTTCTTTGGGTTGTCTCCATAGCTCCCAATTAGGCTACTATACCTCACAACATCTCCATCACAGCAGGGTCTGCATTCCCATGTGCTCCACCATTCCTAGCTCCTCTTCACGCCATCATTCACACTAGTCCTCTGTAGCTATAGATTGGATCCGCAATCCACCACCCTACAACAAAAATTCCAAGACACAGAACCTCCGGAATGAAACTTCACTCTAATACCACTTGAAGCAGTCACCGGTGAGGAGGGACCTCAAAGAGATCAATCTAGACCGGTCAACAAGAGTAAACACAATGGAAATAAAAAGATATGATGGAGGTGTTGGCATTTTTTATGTTTATGTTGTGATTGTCATTGATGGACACACACTTGCATTGAGATCCTCTTTTTATGTATAAGTTAGAACTCAACCGGCATTTGTTCCAACCGGTATGGTGTATTATAGCCTTTAGACTATTGATGTTTTGCAGAATGTGTTTCCTGGTCTGAAATGGCATATTAACCTCAAAGCGGTATGAGGGATTAAAGTGGCATAACACATTTCTACTAGTCTTCATTTTTGTCAAACCGGCAACCGGCACTTTATATGAACCGGTATACTCTGTGATGAGTTACCAACTGGCATTGTGTGATGAGTTACCATCCACCGATTGTTTGATGGTGCCGACATTGTAGCGGTGCTTTTTGTGACGTACTACCAAGTATGTCCAGCTTCATTGAACCTAGGAAATTGTAATGTAATCCTATTGGACCGACATGAAATCAGTTTCCTTTATAAGGACATCATGTCTAGGGTTTTAGGTTGTTGAAGTTGTTGTTGTTACGATAGTTGATATTGCGGCTAGGGTTTAAGGTGGTTGAGGAGTTGGAGAGAATATGAATGTGTAGAAGACTAAAGTAATGTTGGAGTGCATTAAGAACGAGCTATCAAGGATCTAACCGAGTAGTCTGTGCTATTAGATAGATCAAACACTTGTTGATTACTCACATCTTTGACAAGTCTATAGCGTTTAACCGGGTAGGCCCAAAAGCCTTTTGTAAATCCTCTAACAAGGTGGTTCACATCTATGGATCTAAAATCCTCTAGAAAGGTAGTCTTTAATCGGACTTATCTCCTAACAGGATCTGTTCTGGTAAAGAACATTATAAGACCTTAACTGGTCCGATTCCTATTCTGCAGATAGTTACTTGTGAGTTCCATCTCACCATGGTTTTTCCCATTTGGGTTTCCACGTCAAAATATCTTGTGTTATGGTGTTTGTGCTTCTGTGGGTGAATGCATTATTAGCTATTTGGTTTGCATGTTTATTAACCAGTTTTTCTATTAAACTGTTTTACCGGTTTACTACTAGTCTTGCAAAGTGTTTAAGTACAAAGATTTTTGGCATACTAATTCACCCCCCCCCCTCTTAGTATTCATCAGGAGGTAATGTAGAACAAGTTGTTTTATTGCATTAAAATTGATTACATCCAACCGGTAACAACCGGGTTATAGTATACCGGCTCATAGGCCTGGTAGACCATACAGAATAGGTCACAACCAGGACCTTGAATCTTAAGATCTATCTTCTACGCACAATCTAGCTACTTGATTCCCTAATTGATTACCTTCAAATGTGTAATTACAATTATATATATTGATCCAAAGGATCCAGTCAGCCCAAAAGGGATCAAAACCTAAAGAACAAGACTTAACATGTAAAATAAACAAGGTCGGCCTCCGCCAAGAGATTCCTTTGGAAAATCCAAAGGATGAAATGTAGAATGCGAGATCAGGTCAGCCACACGCCAAGGAAGATCAAAATCAATTCCCAAGGCTCTGGAAGCTTCGGAATGGGTTTCGGTAGATCACCCAAAATAGGTCTAGGCAACCTATAACAAGAACTATCAACTGGTAATAGGAAACTATCAAGGAAACCAAAAGTGATATCTTGCCAGAAAATTATCCAAATGCGATGTGGTATAGAAACAAGAAAGATGATCAAGTCTTCAAGTAGAATCCAACTCCAGAGGATCCGGTGAGTCAAAACCAAGACACTTAGAAAGCAAAGCTGAAACTAAAAACAAAAAGCAAAACAGAAAGAAAAAAATTTTGGTTGATGCAATATTGCTATGAACCGAGGATGCTCCTACATCAGAATTTATGTTCTCATCTTCTCCCATCTTCAGCATCTCATACTTCCCTTTCAAACTCTGCAACTTATGAACTTTTACTTGTTTATCTCCTTCATACAAGGTTTCAAGCTTCTCCCAAATCCCATGTGCAGTCTAAAGTCCCATCACATTAGTCATCTCTGAATCAGTCAGGACACTCAGCAATGCTTCTTTAGCTCTAATGTTATTGTTAGCTTCTTTGATCTCATCAGTAGTAACTAGTCCATTCTGAGGAACAGAATAGGCATTCTTGGTAATCTTCCAGCAATCTTATCCAAGATATATCAAGTGCACCTCCATCCGGTCCTTCCATATAGCATAGTTGCTTCCATCAAATCTCGGACTCTCCTTCTTAAAGATAACACCTCTAGTTGCCATCTCGGGTCTCCTCAAGCGGTTAAGATTCTTTTGAAGGATCTAGCTCTGATTCCAATTGTTGGCAACAACAATGAAGGAAAACTTAGAGGGGGGGTGAATCACTTTTCATCAGATCTACAAACTTAACCACAAGCTAAGTGCACCAAGATGGTGAACAGAAAAGTGACCACATGCAAAAAAAAAATGACATTTTTCATAACCTGTGCATTTTCTGTAAATTCAAAAACCTGCTAGGCTTGGTAACCAAAAACAATTTAAAAAACAAAAAGTTCCTGAAAACTCGTACAGGTTTTGAGGAACATTATATTTTATAATACAAATTCAAAAGCTCCTCAAAACCTATACTTTTTTTGAGGAACATTATATTTAATAATAATAAATCAAAAGTTCCTCAAAATGCATACGGGTTTTGAGGAACATTATATTTTTTAGAAACCTATGGGATATGCAGAATTAGAAGTTTTGGCCTTAGTTCTGCATAGCCCGTACGGGTTATGTAGAACTATGAACCAAATACGAAGTTGGGAGAGAGAGAGAGAGAGAGAGAGAGAGAGAGAGAGAGAGAGAGAGAGTAGGGGGTAGGAAGAGGGATAGAATATGATAAGGAGAGGGGGAGGGAGAGAGAGTTAGAGACAAAGGGAGAAGAGGATAGGAAGAGAGGAAGAGAGATAGGGAAAGAAAGAGAAGGGAGGAAGGGAGAGAGATAGAGAGAGAGAGAGAGAGAGAGAGTAGGATAAGGATGTTGGAATCCAATAACACTAAGAGGGGGGTGAATCAGTGTTATACCGGAATGATCAATTTTAGCCTTATTAAAACATGCATACACCAATCAGTATACCGGTACATATAGAATTGAAAGAATTAAAGCAACCAATAAGCCAATCACATAAATGAGAATCATAACATAGAGAATTATACATGGAAAACCTCAAAGAGGAAAAACCATGGTGGGATTTGTGACCCACAATATCAATCCACTGGCCATATGAAGAGATATTACAAAATATGAGGAGCCTTCACTTACAGGAAGGCTTACAACCTAGAGCACACTGCTCAATCATAAAAGAAGCCTCACTGACTACATATAAATCCAGACTACAATTTGAAGAAGTGTTGAACTGCTAAGATAGCATCTTCTATGCCAGAATACAGTTTCAGTTTAAGCTCTATTTGTTCCATTCTGAAACCCCCCCTTTACTGGAATAACCCTTACATAAATATCCTCACATACATAATCTCTCTGATATATTTTTCAGCTCCTTCAATTACATATTCGCATAATCATAATCTTCTACATCAAAAATAATCTAATCCAATTGACCTATATACCCTATACAAATTATCATGCCTTGTGTCGGCTTACAAAGATATATACAATATCAAATTAAATGTCAGCCAGATAACATAAATGTATAAAAAAAAATTTCCAATGTCGGCCTCCAATACCGATAACCTTATTCTAAACCATGTTGGCCTGCATTGTTGCTAACCAAAGAGATCCTTCTATTATGTCGATGTCGGTGCCGATGTAGTGTATGTGAAGTGTCTTCTGGTACACAACTGAACCAAAAACATGAAACCAGAACACAATACCATGTTGCCATCAATGACAACATAGTGAAACCAACCAATTGAGTGTCAATTGCCAACAATCTCCCCCTTTGGCATTGATGGCAACACTCATGTGAAAAATGGTCAAGGTTTCATCTATCGATTTCATCCTGCCTGCTCCCCCTGAGCTGAATATTCAAATACTCCATACTCCCATATCTCCATATCTATAACTCCCCCTAATGTATATAACTCCTTCTATTATTTTTCACATCTATATCACTCCCCCTTTGACATCAATGCCATCAAAAATTCTAAAAAGAATGTCAAAGATCCAAAAAAGTGTACAATAAATATCCCAAAAATATCTTACCGGAGCTTAACCAACTTCAAAATTTCTAGATAAGCCTTCTCCAATAGCTCAAGATAAGTATCTCAACTAGTTTTGAATGTGTCAGAAATAGATACAAGTCCACTTAATATATGTGCAAATGACTCTTCCTCATTTACCTCTGTCGGTGTGGGATTTCCCACCATATCCATACATTCTTTCTTATGTACACTGAGTGAATCCAACCGGGGACTCACCAAGCCTCTCAGACTTCTGGCTCTTCTTATAATTTTGTCTCTTTCCTTCTCAAGAACAAAAGTTCGGGCTTCCAAACTTAAAATTTGACCATCAATGAATGTAGTCAATGAAGTTAATCCATCAAAAAAGTTATCTATATTTGCAATTTTCTCCTGAAATTATTTTATCTTCTTATCCACATTAGCTATAAGTGTATCAGTGTTACAACATACCCTATAAATATTTGTACACTGCTTCAAATAATTTTCTATCAGTTTCATCTTTTCATCAATCTTCTTCTTCTCAGATTCAATCACCTGATCAAATGCATCTCTCTTAGCCTGAGTGAACCTCTCCAGTGCTTGCCGATTTGAAATCTATTGTAAGGATTGAAAATCCTTTGAAATATTCTCAGTAATTATTTTAAGCTTGTCGGATGGGCTCGCTTCATTGTCAATCTTGCACTTCGGGACTAGTCTGTGTAAGACAATGATTCACTGATCAATAATACCTTTATCTGTAGATCCTTCTTTCATTAGTTTTTGTGTTGCCATCATCATGAGTTTAGTAGGACTCATCTCGATTATGTTTTTATTTTCAACATGTGAGGTGTCAATTGACAACAATGATAGACCAAGTATCAGTTCCCTGTCGGCCCCTTTCTTCTCCTCTGATGATTTATCCTTTATGACTTCCTCACTTGCACTAGTGGCTTCGCCACTTGGTGCAGTCTGTGTAACTATCGGTTCCTCTGTAGGAACTGTAACCTCAACCTGTACATTTGTAACCGGAGGACTGTTATCGACAATATTAGTAACTTGTACATCATTAACTTTTTCACTCTCTATGTTAACAAGTATCTCAATATTTTTCTATGCATTTGTATCTACCGGGGGCTGGATTTCCACTATCTTAATATTTTTCAAAAGTGAGGGTGAAGTACCCATAATCCCTTTTCCTTTTCCTTCAACTGGGGTGTCTACAGTGTTTGTCTTTGATTCCGGTGAAGTAAAGAATCCTTTGTTCTCTCCAAAGAACTTAACCCATGCTTTTTGAGTTTCTTTTATTATTTCATTTACAGTTCCTAGCATCAGACTAGTTATTCTATGTTTGCTATAAAAGACGTTTCTATCTGCCACCTCAAGTGTCCTTTCCATTTCCTATGGAGCTATAGTAACACACACAGATGATAACTCTTGAATTTTAATATGCTTGTCTTCTTGCATAGCTGAGAGTCTTCTAGTATCTAACATATTATACAGTTCAACCTGTATTTGATTTTCAATTTCTATTAAGGCTTTCTTATAAATATCCAAGTATAATAAGACTGCTTCCTCTACCTCTCTTTGTTCATCATCCTCTAACTTTTCATAATAAAACTGTACTTTCTTTAACATGCCATCCTTAGTTATTTCATCTACTAACTCTGCACAAGTTTTAGGTGGAATGATATTCACATTACCAGATTGAATATTTGTATCCAGTGTCATTCTTCTTCCTCTTTGCAGTACCAAATGCAGCCGAAGTGGTTACTTTTGGTGCTTGCTTCTGTGTCAGTATTTTGAATGTAACCTTCCTAATCGGTTGCTTTTTAGCTTCAAATTTTGTTTCCTTTGTTTTCTTCCTTACAAACCTCTTGAATGCTAGAGGTGTGTCATCCTTAGATTCAGACTCTACTGTAACTTGCTCAATGTGTACTTCTGGATTCTTCCTCTTCCTGCCTTTCTCTGGGACTACATCAATTAATGCCTTAATGTCCTGTGAGACCACCTCAATAAATTTGCTAGCCTTTCCTTCTTGCTTCTCTCTCTTCTTCTAGTTGAACTTTGTTTCAACCTCATGTGTTTTCTGTTGTGCAGTACCACAAGGCTTTTCTGCCTCATCAATAGGTGCATCAATCGGCATTTTTTATAAGCATCAAGAATATGTGTGATGTAGAGGTATGGTCTACACAACTTGGAAAAACCCAAATTGCTCACTTGCTCAATAGGCAACACTACCCCTTTGGGAAAAGAGGTTCTCCCAACCAGACCTCACACCTTACAAGAACAAATATAACATCTCAACACATATTTTTCCTTCCCCATAACCCCCCATTGAGACATTTCACAAAAGTCACCATTAATGGATTAACAACCCCACAGGCAAAATGCTCAAAAAGTGCTCAAATGGCTCACTCCCCTCCAAGTAAGGTTTATATGTTTCCCAAAGCCTTTTACAGGTTTGATAGGTCTAATGGATCATAAAATATCCAAATCCACCCTCTGGTTTTCTCCTCCAAGTCTCCAAGGTATCCAAGCCCAATTTGGCTCTCTAGGCCCACTAGTCTCCAAAAACAACTTTTTGGCTTACAACACAAAATCTCCAAAGGACACCTAGATTTTATTGCACACATCAAATACACTCCCCTGGGCAGCACTTTTTCCAAAAGGAAAGGGCTTGAAGGCTTCAACAAACCACATTTCTACCAAACCCTCAATGATGACAACAAGGACTAATTCAAGCACTTAATGAAGGAAGTACCATTTTTACACACCATATCAGAAAAGTATGACTTTGAGAATTTATGGGAATCCAAAATAATGCCAATTCCAAGGTTTTATACACTGGTTTACAATTCACCAATAGTTATGGGGTTTTTTTGTGTCTTTTTACTACTTTTGCATTGCCAGCCACATAGAGATGTCTGGCTTCTTTTAATTTCTGCTCTTTCCAAACACTTCCTCCAGGTTTGAAACAAAGAAAATCTTAAAATACAGTCCCAAATCTTCCATCCAACCGAGTTTTAGATTTTTTTCATGGTTAAAATGGAAGAAAAGGGAAAAGAAATGTGAAACCCTAGGTTTATGCCCTTTCACGGGCTGTCTTCACTAAAACTTTGATATCTCGCTTATTTCTCCACTTCAAATGCTCTAGTTGGACTCAAATGAAAGGTATTTCACCCCTCTAACTCATCATGGAAGAATTTTTCAGTTTTCAGATCGTACAAGCCCGTACCAACCAAAATAGCAGCAAATTTGCAGGAAAATACAGAATTTTTATTGCTTCAAATTATCAACTTTCACATTATTCTTCAACCAACCTCCAAATTGGTTTGTTGAGGCATAATATAGCCATCCCAAAATGTTCCAACCGAAATCAGGTGGTTGTGAATGTTAGGAATTGATTTTAACAACTTTTCAAAAAGTTGTTCACCAATATTGACAACATTTGTCAATTTTTTGACAATTTTGTATTTTACCAACAAACTATCTTCAAACATAGACCTAGGAGCCTAAACATATTATTTTGGACCTAATTAGACCAAAATACACTTGAATCACTAAATCCACACATCCTAAGTCCTTTTGACCATAGTTGACCATAGAGTTTATAAAGCACCCTAGGCCACTAGGCCTTACAAAAATGGACTATGAGGACTTTATTATCCAAAATAAACATGAAAATGGGATTCTAAGGTCCCTTACAACACCTTGAAACAAAACATGAAATTCATTGAAGAAGAAATGATTAATTTTAGTCTTGTGCCCCTGCACCATACTCCCAGGGTGGGCTGATCTCATTTCCACATGAGATAAGTTGGTCCAATGAAGTACCATGCTTCAGAATCTCTGCCTCATCCATCCATACAGCCTCTTCAACAGGTTTTCCTACCCATTTCACAAGGTATTGTTTGTACTCTTTGTTTCTGGTCTTCTTGATGACTTTCTCATCAATGATTTTCTCAAGTTTCTTTGGTGCATGATGAGGTATGGCAGCCATATCCTCTTGAACTTCTTCAATCTGAAAGTCCATACCTGCAACAACATTACCTTTATATGGTGTTAGATCACATACATTGAAAATAGGAGAAATACCAAGATTAGGAGGAAGAGCAATCTCATAGGCATTCAACCCATGCTTCTTCAACACTTTGCAAGGACCCACTTTCTTCATGAGTAACTTAGTATGCTTCCCCTTTGGTAATCTTTCCTTCCTCAAATACACCCACACCATATCACCAATCTGAAATTGTACATCTCTCCTCTTCTTATCAGCAATCTCCTTGTACTTTTGAGAGCTCTTTTCAAGTGCCAACCGTACTTGATCATGGATCTCCTTCATGCTATCAGCAAATTGCTCTCCATGAGCACTTATTTGCCCATCATGTGGAAGGTCTCTCAACTCCAAGATGCCTCTTGGATTTTGCCCATACACAATCTGAAATGGACTCCTTCCTGTACTCCTATTCACAGAGTCATTGAATGCAAATTCAGCTTGTGGAAGTACAACATCCCACTTCTCTCCATATTGCTTTGTCAAACATCTTAATAGGTTTCCCAAGGACCTATTCACAACTTCAGTTTGCCCATCTGTTTGTGGATGGTAGGCTGAACTAAAGTTCAAGTTTGTTCCCAACCTCTTCCATAAGGTTCTCCAAAAGTGGCCAATGAATTTCACATCTCTGTCAGACACAATTGTTAGAGGAAGTCCGTGAATCCTCACAATCTCTTTGAAAAACAAATTTGCTACATAGGTTGCATCACTTGTGCTCTTACATGGCAAGAAATGTGCCATCTTACTGAACCTATCAACAACAACAAAGATGCTATCAAATCCCTTTTGAGTCCTAGGCAGCCCCATTACAAAATCCATACTACAACTTTCCCAAGGCCTTGTAGGTATGGGTAATGGTTGATACAAACCAGCATTGGTGGAAGTACCCTTAGCCTTTTGACAAATGCTGCAAGTCTCTACAAATCTTCTCACATCAACCTGCATTTTAGGCCAATAATAATGTCTTCGTACCTGCTCAAGAGTTTTATCCAAACCAAAATGTCCACTCATGCTTCCACAATGTTTTTCTTTCACAATGTTCTCCCTCATTGAACACCTAGGAATGCATAGTTGATGTCCTTTGAACAATAAACCATCTTGGATCAAGTAATCAGCATATTCAACATGGTATGCTTCAGAAAAATCAGAACAAACTTTATAAATTTCATGAAAGTCTTCATCACCTTCATACATACCTTTCAAGGAGTCAATCCCCACACTTTGCAACTTCACCTCTTGCACTGTCAAGGATCTTCTACTCAAGGCATCTGCCACCTTGTTTGCAACTCCCTTTTTGTGTTTGATTGTAAAGGTATATGCTTGGATTGATTCTACCCATTTCATATGCTTGTGACTCAACTTCTCTTGGCTATTCAAGAAGCTAAGTGCCTGATTGTCTGTAAAAACAACAAACTCTTTTGGAAGGAGGTAATGCCTCCACTTTTTCAAAGCTTGTACAAGTGCATACATTTCCAAATCATATGAGGAATACTTTCTCTTTGCCTCATTAAGTTTCTCACTAAAGAATGCAATGGGCCTACCCTCTTGACTCAAAACAGCCCCTATTGCAACATTAGATGCATCACATTCAATAGTAAAAACCTTTTGAAAATCTGGAAAAGCAAGTATAGGCTGCTTTGCTACCTTTTGTTTGAGACTTTGAAAAGCCTCCTCAGCCTCCTTGGTCCATACAAACTTGCACTTTTGTCCTCCCTTGATTGTATCTAGGATAGGTGCACAAACTTGGCTAAAGCCTCTTATAAACTTCCTGTAAAAGGAAGCCAAGCCATGGAAGCTTCTAACTTCAGTCATTGACCTTGGAGAAGGCCAATTCAAGATGCTCTCCACCTTCTCAGGATCCATCTTGACACTTCCACCTGAAACAATGAAACCAAGATACACCAACTCTTCCTGCATGAAAAGACACTTGTCTATATTGATTAGGAGCTTAGCCTCTTGCAATCTTTTAAGGACCAAATTCAAATGTTGCACATGTTCATCTCTATTCTTACTGAATATGAGAATATCATCCAAGTAAACAATGACAAATTTACCAAGAAAAGGTTTCAAGACCTCATTCATGAGTCTCATGAATGTACTAGGTGCATTGGACAAACCAAAGGGCATAACCCTCCATTCATAGAGGCCTTCATTAGTCTTGAATGCTGTCTTCCATTCATCTCCAGCCCTTATTCTGATCTGATGGTATCCACTCTTCAAATCCACCTTTGAATACCACCTTGCACCCCCTAGATGATCCAACAAGTCCTCAATCCTAGGCATAGGGAACCTATACCTGATAGTGATCCTGTTAATGGCCCTTGAGTCTATACATAACCTCCATGTACCTTCTTTCTTAGGTGCTAGCACAGCTGGAACAGCACATGGACTCATACTTTTAGAAATCAAACCCTTATCTAAGAGTTCCTGGATTTGTCTTGCCATTTCCTCATTTTGTTGGGGTGTTAACTTATAGGCAGCCTTATTGGGAAGTGTAGCCCCTGGAATCAGATCAATGTTATGGCTAATCTCTCTAATAGGAGGTAAGGAATCAGGTAACTCCTTGGTTACAATGTCTTTGTAGGTCTCAAGCAAATCAGCCACCTCCTTTGGTCCTATCCTCCTAGATTCTTCCTTCTTTTTGTGCACCTTCTTTTCTTCCTGTTTTGGCAACACAACCAAAGCATAACAAGGAGTATCCTCCTCTTTCAAGCATTCTAAAAACTCTTTCTCACCTACAAACATGATTTTAGAGTCCTTTGCTTCTTCACCATTATCAGGTAGGGGTAGTAAAGTTATCTTCTCACCTTTATACCAAATGGTGTATGTGTTCTTCTCACCATCATGCCTTGACTTCATGTCATATTGCCATGGCCTGCCAAGCAGCAAATGGCATGCATCCATGGGTACAATGTCACAAAGTACCTTGTCCTTGTACTTGCCAATAGAAAACTCCACCCATGCTTGTTCTTCAATGATGGTTTGCTGCCCCTTTGTAAGCCATGAGACCTTGTAGGGTCTTGGATGCTTAATCCTCTTCAATTTTAGTTTCTCTACTGCCTCAATGGACAGCAAATTATCAGTAGAACCTGAATCAATCATCACACTACATACTTTGTCACCACTTCTACAAGTAGTTCTAAAAAGTGCCTTCCTTTGGGGTGGCTCTAGTGGACTAGGTGCTTTGATCAATGTCCTCCTCATCATCATGATCTCTCCTTGTTCAGGCTGCACAAAGGATCCATGAGAGTGAACACTATGTGTGTCTTCATCTCTCACCAAATTTGCTCTCCTTTCACCTTGTTTGTTTGCCTTCTCTGGACATTTGGATGCAACATGCCCCATTTGATGACACCTATAGCATTTTATGCCTTCTAGGCCTCTTCCACTACCTCTTCCTCTAAAGCTTCCTCTCTTTCCTCTGAAAGATCCTCTAGAGCCGCCTTCCCCTTGTTCATTTCCTTGACTTGATTCACCAAGGTCTTTGGAACCTTGTCCTCTTCCTTGAGACATATTTCTGCCCCTATTTCCAAAGTCTCTTTGCCCTCTCCCTCTTCCACTTTGATCACTCTTCCTCTTGAGTTTCTCCTCAACCTTCAAAGCAAGTTGAAAGCATTTTTGGACTGTGGGAGGGCTGCTTAGACTGAGTTCATCTTGAATGGTAATTCTCAACCCTTGCAAATATCTTGCAAGCTTCACACATTCAGGCTCCACTACCTTGGACTTCATCACCAATTTATGGAACTCTTGAGTATAATCTGAGACACTCATCTCCTTTTGTCTCAAACTCATTCTCCTCTTATGAAGTTGGACTTCATAATCATCAGGAACATATGCATCCCTGATCAATGCAACCATCTTCTTCCAAGTGGTCACTGGATTCTTCTTCTCCTTCACCCTATCATCTTGAGTGAAATTCCACCATGTAAGGGCTGGTCCCTTCAACTTAGACTTAGCAATCTTAACTCTCTGATTTTCAGGTATGTCTTCACATTCAAAGAAGCTTGTGAGGGCATCAATCCAATCCACAGCAGCATCTGGATTCAAGTTTCCATCATAGGAAGGTAGGTCCAACCTAACATCCATGGTCCTTCTCTCCATGGCCTTCAAGGTCTTCACAAGTAGTCTCTGATCAGCAGGCACTTCTTCTTCTTTATCCTGCTCAAGGGGTTCCTCATCACTCCCCTCTTCAACAAAATCAAAGTTTCCACCACTTTTCTTACGAAGTTCCCCATTAAGTCTATCAACCTCCTTCTGCAAGGAATCAATCTTGTGAACCAAGTTTTGATCCTTCAAAAACTTCACTATTTGTGCATTAGTCATCCTTGAGGACAACTCACCCTCTTCTTCTTCCCCTGACATGGCTAAACTGAAACAATCCTTCTCCTAAGGATCACACTTGCTCTGATACCAATTGATGTAGAGGTATGGTCTACACAACTTGGAAAAACCCAAATTGCTCACTTGCTCAATAGGCAACACTACCCCTTTGGGAAAAGAGGTTCTCCCAACCAGACCTCACACCTTACAAGAACAAATATAACATCTCAACACATATTTTTCCTTCCCCATAACCCCCCATTGAGACATTTCACAAAAGTCACCATTAATGGATTAACAACCCCACAGGCAAAATGCTCAAAAAGTGCTCAAATGGCTCACTCCCCTCCAAGTAAGGTTTATATGTTTCCCAAAGCCTTTTACAGGTTTGATAGGTCTAATGGATCATAAAATATCCAAATCCACCCTCTGGTTTTCTCCTCCAAGTCCCCAAGGTATCCAAGCCCAATTTGGCTCTCTAGGCCCACTAGTCTCCAAAAACAACTTTTTGGCTTACAACACAAAATCTCCAAAGGACACCTAGATTTTATTGCACACATCAAATACACTCCCCTGGGCAGCACTTTTTCCAAAAGGAAAGGGCTTGAAGGCTTCAACAAACCACATTTCTACCAAACCCTCAATGATGACAACAAGGACTAATTCAAGCACTTAATGAAGGAAGTACCATTTTTACACACCATATCAGAAAAGTATGACTTTGAGAATTTATGGGAATCCAAAATAATGCCAATTCCAAGGTTTTATACACTGGTTTACAATTCACCAATAGTTATGGGGTTTTTTTGTGTCTTTTTACTACTTTTGCATTGCCAGCCACATAGAGATGTCTGGCTTCTTTTAATTTCTGCTCTTTCCAAACACTTCCTCCAGGTTTGAAACAAAGAAAATCTTAAAATACAGTCCCAAATCTTCCATCCAACCGAGTTTTAGATTTTTTTCATGGTTAAAATGGAAGAAAAGGGAAAAGAAATGTGAAACCCTAGGTTTATGCCCTTTCACGGGCTGTCTTCACTAAAACTTTGATATCTCGCTTATTTCTCCACTTCAAATGCTCTAGTTGGACTCAAATGAAAGGTATTTCACCCCTCTAACTCATCATGGAAGAATTTTTCAGTTTTCAGATCGTACAAGCCCGTACCAACCAAAATAGCAGCAAATTTGCAGGAAAATACAGAATTTTTATTGCTTCAAATTATCAACTTTCACATTATTCTTCAACCAACCTCCAAATTGGTTTGTTGAGGCATAATATAGCCATCCCAACATGTTCCAACCGAAATCAGGTGGTTGTGAATGTTAGGAATTGATTTTAACAACTTTTCAAAAAGTTGTTCACCAATATTGACAACATTTGTCAATTTTTTGACAATTTTGTATTTTACCAACAAACTATCTTCAAACATAGACCTAGGAGCCTAAACATATTATTTTGGACCTAATTAGACCAAAATACACTTGAATCACTAAATCCACACATCCTAAGTCCTTTTGACCATAGTTGACCATAGAGTTTATAAAGCACCCTAGGCCACTAGGCCTTACAAAAATGGACTATGAGGACTTTATTATCCAAAATAAACATGAAAATGGGATTCTAAGGTCCCTTACAACACCTTGAAACAAAACATGAAATTCATTGAAGAAGAAATGATTAATTTTAGTCTTGTGCCCCTGCACCAATGTGCATCCACCTCATAGCCCATTTATTCAATCCAAATATTTTGGGGCTTAATCGCTTCCATAAGTGTTTCATCCTTCTTCACCATGAAGCATATGTCAGTTGAATATTTTTCTACAATATGCTTAGGAACCCTTACCCTAGACTTCATACATTTCTAGAATGCTTTGAAATATCCCCAAACTTTATCATCTCTCTGACTTCCTAAGGAAGCAATTGACTATTTTAATTGTCTCCCTACCGAGATGTCAAATGCTCATTGCCTCTTTACCCAAACTGGGTGTATCATTCATGAAAAATAACATCAAGAAGACTATCAAGTTTCCATACCAGAAGGTTCCCTTCTTTTTTCCTTAATCTTTCCTAGGTTTATTAATAACTCATCTAACATCCAAGTGCATAGATCCGACACATTTTCTCTCATCATTTTGTATGCAACCAAAATGCAGGAACTGGAAATAGAATTCAGTCGGTTTGACTAAGTTACCTTATACCCGATGATCATGCTACCGAATCTGATGTCTATGTTGGTAAAAGTGCTCACTCTCATAGATCTCATGTTAGATGTCGCGCCATTGATTTTGTTCAAGAAATCATTCGAAGCCTTCTTATCTGGATGTTTCCCAACTGATGGTAAACTAGTGATTGCCCGGATGACTTCCTTGGTGATATTGTACTAAGGTCTATCTAACCAGATAAACTCCCCATGTACTCTGCTCAATACATACCTAATTATCTCATCTTTGAATTCTAGGATGTCCAGAATGTCGGTAAGCCCTAATTCTTCAATGTGTTTGTATGTCGGTTTGATCTTTCCAGATTCTCCCATCATCTCGCTCATGTACATGCCCTTTATTTCAGATGTTACCAAGTCCTCTATGTGATAGTGTATGTATGTCCTAACATCTTCAACATAGACAACTCCCTCCGGAACACAGGAAAATGCTCCAACTGAATCTTCCAGGGTATCCACATGCGGATACCGCTTGAAAATTGGCCCGGGGTGGTCCTTGACCTCTACTACAGTCGGGTTTGCAACAAAAATAGGAATAGATGATGATCCTGCTTCCATGTTTAAAGATAAATACCTGTTGATCGCTCTCGGTGAAAACCCTCAACAAATTCCTCCAAACATCGATGAAATCGCTCAAGAAGAAATCCGATTTCTCTGAAATGCCTTTGATCTCTCTTAGTCTCTCTTAATCACTTTGAAATCTCTTTGAATAAGGCAATCAATAATGAAGTGAATTTGACCTTTTAACCTCTGAAAAAAACCCTAATCTTCCATTGACATAAATGATTGTCAGTGAAAGATAGGGATAGGAAGAGAGCGAGAGAGATAGGGAAAGAAATAGAAGGGAGAGAAGGAGAGAGAGAGAGAGAGAGAGAGAGAGGGGGGGGGGGGTGGAGGGAGAGGGAGAGAGAGGGAGATTAGGAAAAGGAGAGGGGGAGAGGGGGAGAGAGGGAGATTGGGAAAAGGAGAGAAGGAGAGGGGAGAGGGAGAGAGAGGAAGATTGGGAAAAGGAGAGAGAGAGAGAGAGAGAGAGAGAGAGAGAGAGAGAGAGAGAGAGAGAGAGAGAGAGAGAATAGGAGATAGGAAGAGAGGGAGAAAATAAGATAAGGAGAGGGGGAGAGAGGGAGAGGGAGGGCAGAGATGGGGAGAATAGGATAAAGAGGGGAGAGAGAGAGAGAGAGAGAGAGAGAGAGAGAGAGAGTAAGATAAGATAATGAGAGGGGGAGGGAGAGGGGAGAAAGGGAGAGGGAGGAGGATAGAAAGAGAGATAAGGGGGAGAGAGTGAGAATAGGATAGGATAACAAGAGAGAGAGAGAGAGAGAGAGAGAGGGAGAGAGAATGGGATAGGGAGAGAGAGTAGGAGAAGGAGGAGAGGGTGAGAGAATGAGAAGGATAAAAGGGTGAGACTTGGCAAAGAGAGAAGTATGAGGGGGAGAGAGATGAGATATAACTCAAGGAGGATAATTAGGGCTCAGAATAGACAAAGATGGTGATGGGGGAAGGAAGATGAGAGAGAGAGAGAGGAAAAGAAGAGAGACATGCATGTATACAAACATATATACATATATCTATATAAATATATGTATATATAAATATAGATATGCATATATACATACATAAACACATATTATATATGTATGTCTATACATATGTGTAGTAAATGCTAAGTTTACAAGCATACATTATTATGTCTTCATAACCCGTATGGGTTTTTTGAAACACATAATAATGGTTTTAGTTCTACATAACCCATACGGGTTATGTAGAACTATGAATAGTACTTTTTCTTTTTCAAAACCCGTGCGGGTTATGTAGAACTGTGAATAGTACTCTTTGTTTTTCAAAACCCGTGCGGGTTTTGGCTTGGTAAGAAGGTTGGAAAATGACCCTAAGGCTTGCAAGCTCATTTTCCCCCCATTTTTGTCCCTTTACATGTTTTTTCATCTTCCAACATGATTTTTCAACTTCATTGTAATCAGGTTTACAATTAATCAAGTGGGTATCTCTAAAATTACCACCATAATCTCACACGTCTTCTCAATTTTCTAACCATATAATTTTTTCTATTTTTGGACAACATTAGCATAGTAAACTTTAATTTTCTTTACCAGTGCCTTAACCAATCCTCACAGACATAAGTCTACCATTTTTTTAATAACTTTTGATATACTAGATCAAATTCAAAATAAATTGCATATTATTGTTCTACACTAGATTCTAAACACAGGTACCAAATTTTTAGGGTGTGGTCAATTCAAAAAATCATAAAAAAAATTACTAAACAGAAAATTACAAAAAAATACACAAATTCTATATCTCACTCTTACCTATCATCCTATCAAAGGGTTTTGTAAAATACTAAATCTAACTATATATTTTATGCAGTGCACGAAAACAGCTATGTTATGTTTTTATGAAAAAACTAGGAACAACTTTTCGTGCACGAGAGGTTTGACCCTCTTAATCTTATCCAATTTTTAAAAAAATTAGTAGTTTAGAAACTAGATTTAGAGTACTACAATTCTTATTCTTTACTCAACTACTATTTTTGAGTGCATGAGCTTCAAATACCTCTTTGAATGCACTTACCCCACAAATACAGATCTGATAAACTGCAGCAACAACAAAGATAAGCAAATTGATAGCACAACACACAACACCAATATTTTGACATGGAAAACCCAGTTAAGGGAAAAACCACGATGGGAACCTACCCACAATAAGATGATACTCTAGAGTAGTATGTGAAAATAATTTTAATGGGGAATGGACTTGCATTCAGGCACACTTCCTAGAGCTCACTACTCAATATACAATAAACGGGAAGGCTACAACCCTCAGGGAAGTCTCACTGACTTACAACAAGATTCGGAGTACAATCTGGAAGGAATGAACTGCAATAATAGCATCTGCTAATGTCTAATGACAGATCCGATTAAGCACATATGTCTGCTCTCCAACACCTCAACTCAATACACCACATCAAAGGATAAATTCACTTAAGCACCACATATACCACTCTCTGATAATGCAGACACAACCTCAATCGGCCAATTACATGAATATGACACCTATTTATACAAATCATCAACCCTGACTACAAAGTCGGCTCAACCCTCAACTCACAATTACAAAATTACATCACACGATACAAAGATCGACCACCGGAACAATATAATGATATGCATGACATAACATGGACCTAAATCAAATTTCCAAATGCTCATCACCACTGGTAATCACGCCGAGATCAACCGCAGCACTCTACACCACCAAGAAAACCACATAACATGAAGAACATCACCGGATCAGCAAAATCACCAAAAACTCACACAACGATCAATGCAGATCATCAAAACAAATAGGACACAATTAGGAAACATCAACAAGCACGTTAGAATCATCAGTAATAGCTGCACCAACACTACTTATAAAATCTTCATCGATCAACATCTAAAACTCAAGAACACTCAAACAACAGCAACTGTCACGAAGAAAGATAACTTGTGGAGCACCAAATCATGAACCATCAGTAATGAAGATACACAAGACCATCCCAAACAATCTCCCAAAATCTCAACTCAAGATCTGATCACACCAGAATATATTGGAGGAAATAATGAAATTTGCAAAGCACTAATCAAAAAAACAACTGCAAACTGGATCATATGATATGATCAATTAAGCTTTCTGGGTCATTGAAACCAATATAGAAAGATGTAATAATACTAGAAATACTCCATACACCGAACCATGATCCCAATGAACCAATCTACAAACACGGGAGCAATAAATCACAGGAATATGTTGACATCAATGACAACAACATGTCCTAGCAGTAGCAATGTCCAACAGCTTCAATTAGCATATTTTCCTCAAGCTAAGGCTAGTGAAGATCTCCTAAAGTCCCACACTGAAGATAGTGAGTTGCTTACCCTGGCATTCGATGTTTTGGAAAAAATCATGCCCACATTTCAGAAAGAGAACTTTAGACACCCCATCCAAACAATTGAAAAGTCTGATCAATTCAGTGGACACTCACTTTGAATCATTTCAGAAATCTGTTGAGGTGAAGGTTCGGAATCAGTTCAATGCAAAAAGGCTCTGGACACTGAAGAGGATGATTGTTGATGACAGGGCCACATTTGTAGGTCCCGGAGACAACTGAGAGGGGGGGGGGGGGGGGTGAATCATTTGTCTAATAAATTCAAACCAAAACTTGTTAACCAACTTAATGCTTAATACCGGTAAATCAGTTAACTATGCCGGTAGACAGTGTTAACAGTAAATTGCTATACCGGTAAGAATTAATGCATGAAACATAAGCACAAAGTCATCCACAACACATGACACCAATATTTGTACGTGGAAACCCTGTAAGGGAAAAACCACAGTGGGAAACCTTACCCACAATCAGATGATACTACTGCAGATAGTAAGTGTACAAGAGGGGTCTGAACATGCAGAAAGGCCAACAGCCTAGAGCTCACTGCTCAATCACAAATGGGAGTCACACTGACTACAGTTGGATGGTTAAATCCAATAAGAATGTACTGCACAAAATTGCATCTTCATATGTTGAATTCAGTACCGGTGTAATGCTGATATGCTTCTACAAAAACCTAACTTCACCTTCAAATGATGTCTTCGTGTATGCCTCTACTTTATCTCGCATATACTTTCACTTGAATCTTTTTCGCATTCCACACTTGATCTTACAAATAAGATCTTTCATTTATACCATACCCTAAGACCAATTTTAGTAGGTCGGCTCTACAAGATATTACAATAAAAACATTTTACAAACAATACAATATCTGATACAATAACCGATTGAACATGTCGGCTTAATGCATTTACAAAAATAATAAATCATCTCCATAGCGTGCCATGCTGATCTGGAAAAGATAAACCTGTCAGTGTAACCCTAGATAACCTGGACCTATTTGTCGGTAAAAGCAAATATGCAAATAAGAATATACCAATGATTATTACTTCAAAATAAAGTGTCCACATAATGTCTTCGACATTACCAAGTGTCTTCCATGTCATTCCAGGTACCGGTGAACATTATATCCTGTCGGTTAATCATATACCGGTAACTGTTGCACAGTTTACTGTTTGCCGGTGAATGTTGCTGGATCTCCAAAGTAGGTGTATTTAGTAGGTGTTGACATCAATGACAAAACCATACCAAAATACCAACAACATTAGATACTTGTGTCAAAAGTATCCAGGATGCATTATCTGAAGGAGGAAACATCTACAAAAAAGCCTATCTCTATCAAAATTCACTGAGGATATAGAGAAAAAGTCTAAGGAGCATGAGGATGAGTTAACCCGCATATCTCAATCGGTTGATCCCTTGTCAGTATCTATAAGCAGTCATGAAGATCAAGTTATTTCCTTACTTGAATAGATCAAGAGTTTGGGATATGATAGGGAAAGAATAATTGGCAGAGTTAGTGAACTTAGGAGTCACATCACTCCCAAGTTAGACACGTTAATTTGTGCTCTTAAGGATGTTAAAGATGCTCAGACCAGCAGTGAACCTTCAAATTTGAAAGCAGTAGAGACACAAGCATATATGTTCAGTGGGCTTATAATGGTTTTAGAATTCCTCAAGAAGGGTTGGGATAGCCACTTGGATTCATTGAAAAATACTTATGCAGATATCTTCAAGTTTTTCTAAGTAAGGACTATGTGCGTATATGTATAGAGAATTTTGGCTTAAATTTTGACATCTGGAACCCCATTTTTTCCATTGATGTCAAAGGGTGAGTGTAGAAGAGTGAAAAATGTTGTAATAAGCTTAGGGGGAGTCTTTTGGAGTCCGGCTATTAGATTTTGGATTTTTGGTTGCAGTGTATAGTATTTTAGTTTTGGTCTGACACTTAGTCATTTTTCACTAATTGTTGCTATCAATGCCAAAGGGGGATATTGTTGGCAAGAGAGACTGCATAGATGATCAGATGTTGTCATTGATGGCAACTAATATCAGAAATCCCATCTGCAGTTCATGATTTGTTCATACCGGAAGTGTGATTGAGCTTTGGTGAGGTCCGATGAGATAGAACAGGACATCCGGTAGTATGCAGTAATTTGGTTGGTGTTTCACTTATATTGAATATTTTGGGTTACAAATATGTGGTAAGCTTTATGAAAGTGTTATTTATCCTATTCCACGTTCGTGGCCTCTGGTGATAATTCTTGAGTGATTTGGAAGGTTCGGTATACAGGTTTTTGGGTAGAACAATATTCATCAGCAGTCTCATGTGGATAATCGTTGTGCAGATTATATGGATTGGTTTTGGTGGTTGCAATTGTGTTTGAGGATGATTAGCCAACATATGGGAAGCATGTGGACAATTCTTTTTAGTCTTCATGTGCATTTGAATTCGGATTGAGCCGACTTGGTATACACATTTCATCATTTGAAGCCTACATGTAAAAGATCTAATTTGATGTTGTGGATATATAAAAGCAATTGATATTGTCATTTTTTATATTGGTGGTTGTGTGGAAATTATTTGTGAGCGATTGTGTGTAGTTTCATGTGCGCAAGTAAAGAATTTGTGCTCCGAAATATAGCAGAACAAAGTAGTATAGTAGAGCAAAGTAAGATTATGTATTTTGAGCTTAACCGGAACTATTTCGAGGCATTTACAGATGTTATTCATTAGTTGATTACTTCTTGTAATCATTGTAAATGGTTGTAAGGCAGTGAGCCTTCCGAGGTTGTATCCTTTTTTGTAATTTGAGCAGTGAGCTCTAGGTAGTGTGCCTGAATGCATGTGCATTTTCCTTATATAATATTTCTATACTTCTAACAGAGTATATTAATATTGTGGGTCTCAATCCCATCGTGGTTCTTCCCTTAATCGGGATTTCGACATATAAATCTGGTGTTATGGTGTTGTAGATATCTTATTTTTGTGTTTGCATCTTTCTTTTGTTGATTTGCATTAGATGGTTGAAGAATCAAATTAATAAGATTAAATATTGTTGAACACTTATTCACCCCCCCTTTCAGTGTTCCTTGATTCCAGCATAGTATACTTGAAGAAAGATGGCAAAGAGAGGGCAAAGATAGATAATCAATATGTAAAACTAAATCTACTAGTGGATCAAAACGAGAAAATAAAGAAGGACTTTTATAGGTTGAGAAATATAGTTGACATACATCTCACTAGTATGGTGAAAATTCTTTAAAACTCTCATGCGCTAGATAAATCAATAAAGGTACTCGATAGTTGTGATGAGGCAGAGAATCTTTTGTTGAAGATGGAAAGCTAGTGAAACATCTTGGTCTCTACAAGAATTGATTGGAGTTTTGCTTAGGCTTAGTTAAAATTAGTGTATAAAGAAATCATATCCTTGGCCCAATAAAGTGGGAAACCTATCCAACAAGGTGCTTGGATTATGGTAAGGAATTTTGATCATGTACATATGCGGATGAGTTTGTGAAATAATTTTGGTTTTCATTTTTTTGTGGTCTTGTAGATAGGGGGACTTGTGTGTAGAGTATTGATTTTGATGTAAGAAAACACCCTTTTTATTTGATGTCAGAGGGGTAGTGATTTTGGGGTTGGCACTGTACACACCTAAAATTGTCATGTCTAATTAAATAAATATTTCATTTATTTAATTATTTTAGCCTAATTCTTCTATTAATTGAATAAATCTTTATTTGTTTAATTAATTCATTTATCCTTTTCTAGCCCTTTTCCTCATTTAAATAAATACTTATTTATTTAAATTATCATTTTTCTTAAATTAAATAAATATTTTATTTATTTAATTGATCCTACTTCCTCTATTAATTAAATAAATCTTTATTTATTTAATTAATTCATTAGCCTTTTCTACCCATGACACATTTCATTCATCTCTTAATTCCTACGCTACCTACCCTCTCATTATTTTATTATTTCTTCTACCTACCCTCTAATCTTAGCTGACCATTCATCTTTTACACCTCTCAATCTTATCCCTTCATTTCTTATAGTGTCTTCTATATAAGGAGATTCTTCCTTCATTATCGACCTGAATCATTCTATTCAGCTACTAGCACTCCTGAGCATTCTAGCATTCGAACTTTCATATGCGATCAAGCTATTAACCACACTTTTGTTTATTGTTGAGCTCTTGTGCACCCATAAAATCTGAGAGCAAATATATCAAGCGAGATCAATAGAGATAGGAAGAATGGAGATCCAAACCCTATTGGACATGTGATGGTATAATCTTTGTGATTTCATTTGATTTACATTGTCTTAGGTAATCTTCATATGTTATGGTGGATCTTTGTTGTTGTTAGGCTAGGGTTTCATGGTTGAATTCATTGTCTTTCAATATTGTTGTTCCATTATCCACTTTCACCATAAATAGGCACAAGTGTTATCATCAATCACAAATGGGGACATTGTTGCAAATATGAGTTATTCTTGTCAATGATGTCAATAGTGTTGATCTAGTTGTGCAACTCGGTCGCATTCCTTGGTCAGGATGTTGTCTGATATAGTGCAGTTACAATGGGATGGAAATGTGATCATGTGAATGTGTGGAATCTATTTCTGCTTGTTTTAGAAGGCTTATAATGATGTATCCAGAAGTTTTCAAAGTTTTGGAGTTGGTTTCTAGGATCCCCAATTGGTGTTTAATCAAGTGTGACTATTTTAGTGTCAGTGTATAGGAATGTATTGCATTCTTATACCTGCTAGTATTTTGGTGATACAATTTGATTATTCTATGTTGCAAATATATGTTGATGTTATATTGGGCATCTGCAAGTACTCTTAGTGATCAGCAATGAAGTTTATGTGAATTTGTGGTTTTTAGCTTTCACAGTATTATCTTTTGCACCTGACCTATAATATTTTGGTTTGTGCAGTTGTGTGTCAATCTATGGGTAATATTTTATATGGACAGGTTGGTGTGATGCATCACACGTCTCATTTTTCCTTCCGTATTGTATTGTAGTTTGTTTTGGGGCCGACAATTTTGCATTTACGTGTTAGTACATCTAATTGTGTCAACTTAATTGATGTCTATGAGATTGTGGTTGGTATATAAAGGATGGAATCATTGTGGGAATGCATAGGTGACTTGTGTATGTTGTGCGAATTGATTGTGAATTAGTATAATGGTCGGGAAGTGTATCAGAGCAATGAGGAAGAAAGTTTCTAAAGTATTTTAAATTGTGAACTATGATCAACATTCCAATGGATGTGGTTCTTTACAGTTCAACCCTATTGATGTCTTTGTATTAGAAGTATTATATCTTTACCTAAAGAGTTATCTTCAATGTTTGCAAGTGCTTTGTATATTGCCCTAAAGTTGTGTGCCTTATCTTTGCAAGTCATATCAGGGGTAGTGAGATCATTGGTCTATGGCCTAAACATTATAATTTGATTATCATATAGTGAGATAGATCTCACCATGGTTTTTCTTAGTTTGGTTTTTCCACATAAAAATATTGGTGTTCTTGTGTGGATGCTTATGTGGTTTCAATTATTTACTTTCATGCATGAGGTATATGGGATGAATGTTCATAAAAGGTTAATTCTATTATGTTGTTAGTATATTTTGATTCAACCCCCCCCTCCCCCTCTTAGCATTCGAAAGTGTTCAACAATTCTTCCATAGAAATCGTCCATAACTCTTTATTAGCAATTATCCCATGATATCTCACTAGTTTTATATTTGTTGCCACAAAAAAATGTGTGTAGTGTATAATCTTCTTATGTGTTTCATAATCTTTGAATGCATGCAAACCATTCTTCCTTGTTAGATATTTTCATAGTCAAGTGCCAACAACCACCACCAAACTTGTTGGATAATGATAGTCATCATCATCTTCTCAAGTTCTAATTAAATTAGTTTAGTCTCCACACATCAATCCAACCAATAATGTTTCCTCTTCATTCTCCTTGGGTGCAATGATAGCATACACATGTCCTACAAACAAAATTTAATTCAATAACTTGTGTGACATATAATTTGACTAATCTATATACATGCATTCATATATATAATTAAATATATTACAAAATAGTAATAAAGCGAAATAAAATGAAATAAATTGAATTAAATTACCTTTGTGTACAAGGTTTGAAACATGGTCACAATCATTTGATGCAAACACTTCATCATTGTGTTCAATTGTTGTTTCATATTGATCATGTCATTGTATAGGTTTCAACAAACATTTCTTCCACTCTTCAAACCAATCTATATACTCACATGTTATCCAATCACCAGAAATACAATACTAACAAAAACCCTTGTATAGATAGTCCATGTCCTTGCATTTGAACTCTTAAATGAATGACATTTTATTGATCCACTAATTGTCTCACAATCAAGTCTAGGTAGAATGTTATCTTCTTCAACTAACCAAAAAAGTCATCAAATTGTAGATATATCGCTTGATCCTGTAGATAATTTTGTATTGCACTAATCCACAATTGCATATGCAGATCTTTAAATTTTACTACATCCTCAAATTTCAATTTCTCTCTAGCAATAATTATTTTAAATAACACATGCACTAGCTCCATCATATTCTCCTTTACCATATCCAACTTCAAAAAAACTCCACATATGTTGGATATTAATTTTCCTTGTGAATCCTACTTATCCAATAAACATTCGAGCATTCTTAAATTATCTCGTACAATTGTCTAACCATATGAGATTTTTTATCATCTAGATTCATCTTTCTCTTAAATTTGCATAAAATATATTGAAACAATATTGAACAAACTTTGGTGAGTGTAACCAGTTATCACTCAAATAGAAATGGTACTCCCTCAAACATTTTTTATCATCCTTTTGTTAAACAGTTCAAATAACCGAAAGACAACTGAGAGGAGGGGTGAATCAGTTGTCACGGATTACTAGAACTATTAGCAATTTAAAACTTTAATACCGGAACCCAAAACATTAATATCGGAATAGCAGTTAAACCAATTAAGCATAAACAATAATCACAGAATAAAAGTCATCCACATGACAAAGATTTATACGTGGAAAACCCAGTAAAGGGAAAAACCACGGTGGGAAGCCTACCCACAATCAAATAATACTTCTGCAGTAATTATGAGAATTACAATTGAGGAGCCTACACTTGTAGGAAGGCCAACAGCCTAGGCACTGCTCATCACAAAAGGAGCCTCAGTGACTACATAGAAATCCATACTACAATCCGAAGAAGTGTTGAACTGCAAAAGATAGCATCTCCTATGCCTGAGTATAGTTTCGATTAAGCTCAATACCAGAGGATTGAATCCTCTTACATAAACCCAATTCTATCTCCAATGATCAACCAAATCCTCTGCCTGAATAATATTACATTATTCGCACATTACATTCCTTGACCATGACTTCTCACATAACCATGATGATCTACAATGAGATCTTACATCTATATATACAAACCCTCGACCATAAAGAATTAGGTCGGCCACCAGATAATAAACCAATTACATAATCACAAACCATGTCGGCCTTAGACCAAACAAATAACATCCAACACATAAGATATTCTGGAAATACATCAAGAGGTCCAATCCACACATTACATTAAAGTCGGTCAATAACCTAGATCAATCGGGACCCAGTATAGGTCCACACGTTATAGCAATGATCTCCATCTGTCAAGTCTCGAACATGATCACCAACACCAAAAGTTGCACCAACACCACTTATGCAATTCATCAAATATCTTCATCAAAAGCTTTGCCGGTGAAACCCTCACCGGAACCAGAAACTAAGCTTCTAAGCAAGCAGGATAGCATCTGATCACCAGATCAAAACCAACTGACCGAATATGAGCATGAGTATCATGAACAAGCCAATTCCATCACCCAACTATATTAGAGCCTACCGGATCATGCCAGATCCAAAACAACCAGAATCGACTCAACCTACCGGGACTAGAAGGGTGTCGGTAAAGCATCCAAACAGCTAGTGTTGGCATCAATGACAATACATCAATGCAACACATAATCAATTCCACCAAATGGCCAACACCTTTGTACTATCATCTACAAGTCTATATACAATATGAACAAACATAGCCACACACACTGAATTGAAATATTGATATTGAATTTTCTCTTGTAAAGAAAGAGTAGAATTTTCTACAAAATCAACCACCAATAGTATATTTCCAACTAGAAGTATGTTTCTACATGAGTGAAATTGTCCATCAAGTCATCGAGCATGTAGAGAGTGTTTCACATATTTTGGTACAATTGCACTCTTAAATTTTGATATGAATGCATGCACACTAATTCAATATGTGATTAAATTGCAACACTTTCTAGTTTTTCCATCCTTTAAATAATATTCGACATTCTTAAAAATCTTTTAATATCCACTAATTGTTTTCCAAAATCATTTTCAATACTTTCATGCATACATTCTCCTAAGAATGAAATATTGTCACAACTAGTGCATTATCCAAAAATACATCAACTTAAATAAAGTAATCTCCCATTAGATCTTTCACAAAAAAAATGTGTTATAAACTCCTTGATTGTTTCAGGTGGCATATTAATACCACTTTCCTACATGATCATGTTAGTATGTAAAGTACTTGACATATATATCAAAAAACATCATAATAATAATGAAATTGCACATGCGTTTTACAACAAGATATTTGTTTCTTATTAATTTTCACATACCAAGTTTTACATTTTTCAAATGATCTTTGACTTATGGTTAATATTTCCAAGTAACACTTAATCATCTAAAATTTTCTATAAATTCTAGTTTGAGTTGTGTCTAATAGGTATTTTGGATGAGGATTGTGAATTTTGGACCTCGCTCTTAATTTCAAAACATCTCTAGCATTAGATGATACCTTTGTATTATCATGCCAATATTTTTCAACCGAAGATTTCATTTCAATATTCAATTTCATGTCATACCTTTGGGAGTTGACCACTAAAACTCCAACATTGGTTGATTGGATCGTTTTCAATATTTTCTCTTCTTTTTCCCACTCTTACCAATGTTTTAGGATGTATGTTTAGATTTCCACTAATTTTGCTTGACATTCTTTATCCAAAGTTGTTTTATTCACTAGAGCAATCATTGTAGTTCGGCATGCCACATGCTTATCTTTAGATTGAATCTTTTTTCGAATAAACTCAATGGCACTTGCAACGGTAGATATAGCATGTTTAAGTGATTCATCTTTTTTGGGGGGGTTTTCACAAAATGCCTAATTTTTCATTGCTTTTCTCATTTTTTACGTTTTCATCAATTGCATCATGACTTGACATTGGAATGATAACTTTTTATAAAAAATTGTTTGTATAATCTAGTGGCATGCATTCTTATTTGTCTCCAAAAAATCTTACCAAGAAGATTATCCAAAAAATTACTTTCAATTTTCAAAACAAGGATTTTCATTTTCACCAACAAAAGGATTTTCATTTTCACCAACACAAGGATTTTTAACTTCAACAACAAAAGGATTTTCATTTTCACCAACACAAGAGATTGCATATTCACTTTCTAAAACTTGTCTAGGAATGGAATCAATCTCAACATTGGTATATCCAACTTCTTGTAAATCAATACGAATATCATCTATAATCACATTTTCCATATCATTCATAGGTGGAATTGAAGACATACTTGGATGCGTTCCTATTGTCACATTCTTCATATTATTGAAAGGTGGATTTGATGACATACCAGGATTAGTTTCTATTATTATATTATCTTCCGCAATCACCTCTTGCAAGTTTGCATCATCTACATCCATCCCATCCTCCATGGTCTCTTCAATGTTTTTCTCCTCAATAGTCATGGAACCAGATGCTTCAATATTATTCATTTCTTGAATCCTCATTCTTCTCTCTTTGTCATTTTGTCTCCTTTCTATTGCTTCAATTTCTTCAAGGGTCATGTCTCCCCTTTCTTTCCTCTTTTGATGATGTTTGGATCCCACGATTACCAAATTCTAAAGTACAAATAAATTTGAATAATAAAAATCTTTTGTTTTTATTCCTCCTCAAAATGACTCATGATTTACATAATTCCACTCCAAAATTTTCTCAATGGTTGACTCCTTCCAAAATTGAATAGAATATTATATGTAAAGAGCATGCACAATACAATAATCAATTAAAAACTATAAAATAAGTCGATGTCAATCATAAAATAGAACATGTAAAGTTGCAGTAAATCACTGGTAATTTGTTATCAGTAAAAATTTAAAGAAAAAGGGGGCCAAAAAAGAAATGGGATTGCGTCTCATATCCTAAATGGGATCCTTCTTTCTTTTGGACTATAAAAAAAAAAAAAAAAAAAAAAAAATTAACAAGATCCCCTTTAGGATATGAGATCTCATGTCTAGAATGGGATCCCATTTCATAAAATGTGAATTTCAAGCATTGTTTCTGCAATAGGTTTCATGTCAAAAAATGGCTTGGAGAGCTTACTCTTAGCTTTGGACCTACTTCGACTTGCAACTTGAAAGTCATGTCAGTGTACTAGAAAAGTGTGACTTTGGACATATGTCCAAAGATGTATTTTGCAAAAAAAATTAACAAAATTAAAATCCGTTATAGATGAAACTATGAAGATTTCAAATATGTAATTTTTTTACAATTGGATTATTTTTTCTACTTTTTTAATTTTTTTATGAAACTAACCCATAAACTTGAAATAACAGGTTTTCTTATTATTTTAATATTTTTACATTTTTTACATTTTTTCAAAAATAAATTATATATCAACAATTTATAGACAATTCTTTTTAATTTAAAAGTAAATTCAAAAAACGATGAGTTTGGGTCTATTTATGCTTGTTGTACACAAGGGGCTTTCAAACCAGCAATTACAAATAATTAAAAATATATTCAAAAAAATTACAAAAACATATCCTCAACAACCTTAAGTGTCATATAGATCTTCTCCCAAGAGGATTCAAAAAAATACTTTTATTTAGGTTAAAATATGTTTATTGTATAAGTGAATGGTATGGTCCTAAAAAAGAGACTTTTAAACAATGGTTGTTAGGCATGCTTATTTAAAATAAATTTGTATCAAAAGGGTATTACAATAAATTACATATTTAGAAACTAGAATTTGGGTACAACATTTCATATTGCTGACTTTTTTAAGATTCAATCTTTAAGTGCTTCAAATTTTTAGGTCAAATGTGAAAAATTCTGAAAATCGAGAAAAACACTTCCACTTTTTGACCAAAAAGTGGACTCAACTTCTTGCACACACCCTAAACTTAAAAAGGGTTCTCTAAAAATTGATACTACTACTACCCAATTCTTTAAGGAGGATCTATCGAAAATAACCCTGGAGAAAAGGAAGCCCTCCTATTTCCTCCTCGGCTCCTCAAATAAAAAAAATATTGGAATTCAACACAGGTCATGGTGCTAAGGGACCTGGTGCTAAGGGGGAAATTATTGGCATTATTGATGTTATGGACTTAGATCATAATGAGGGGAAGATGGTTGGGTGCTCTAGCTCTACTCAATCTAGTGGTCAAAGACCTACTCGTTTGGCAAAGGTGGCTTCTCAAGGTAAAGCTAATGAGAAGAAAGGTAAAGAACTTGTTTTCGATGAGGATGTGGAGGAGTCTACTAATGATGAGTTTTATCCCCCATAATTTTGAGGAGTATGGAGAACAGTGCCCAAGAAGATGTGGAAGAGGTTGAAAAAGACCACGAGGAAGACTACAGCATTGACAATAATTATGGTGAGGCAAATATTGAAGAGGAAAATGTTGACAAAGAGTATGAGACTAAGATCGATCAGGAGAAAGAAGATCTAAAAAAAGAAGGGCCTGTGTTAGGAATCAAGACTACGATTAAGGCTGACAAGGCGACCGATGAAGAGCTCAAAGTGCATATTATTGACCTTGATGTTTGCATTTATGATCTAGAGTCTAGGGTAGACTCCTAAAATTATGGAGAAATTTAAAGTGATGAAAAATGCCCTTGGAAGCATAATCTCAGTTACAAATGGTATAATGAACAAGTGGTGATGGGAACTATTTCTAAATAGTCCAAGATAAAAAATAAAAAATAAAATAAAAAGCAAAGGAAGAAACAAAGCAAGAATCTAGAAGTTAAAGACTGTTAAAAGAATAAACAAGAAGCCCAAAGACAGATGGATAGACTCTCTTAACGCTCTAATGGAGAATTCGAACCTTATCAAAGGTTCTATGGAATGATTGACCAAGATACTTTTTGTTGTTTCCTTCTCTATTTTGTCAATATGTTGTTCTCAAAGCCTACATGCATGTTTTTGTCTATATGGCTTGCATCCCTATTCTAAGAATATGTTTTGGGTTTAATACTTAAGGCCTATGTGCCTTCCTTTTGCTTTAGGTGTTTGTCTTGGTCTTTGTGTCAGCTTTTGTGGTTGGTCTAGGCTGATTTGGCCTTAGTTTCTAGTTCTATTTTTTTCTATGACTTTCGAGATCAGGGCCCTTTCCCCACTTATATAATCATAAAAAAAAGACTATTCCAATGGGATACTCTTGTACATCATCATCTATGGTCGATTGTGCCAGCTTATATTTTAGTTGTGTGCACCTTAGTAGATAGTAATCTACATCTTTTGTATTCTTAGGATCTACAGCCACAACAAAAATATCTTTTATAACACAAATATACATGTTAGATTCAATTATTAAAATGCCTATCACTCAACTTAACTAGAATATAAATATTCTATTAAAATGATTCAAATTCATTTAAAAATTACATGTAACTAAATTGGATACATATTTGTAATCAAAATACGAAATAGAGGATCGTAGATATCTACAGTGGCAGTATCTTCATGAGGCATTGATACTAATTGCTTCATTTTTCATTGTGAAACAAACTCATCTCTAATATTCTCAAATTGTACTAGAGTACATGCATTATTGCCAATGTAGTCAACACAAAAACATGATTTCTCTCTCACTTGAATAATAAGAGGCTTATTGTGCCTTATAGTTATCACTTGATGCAAACTTCTAATATCAATAATTGTTTGACAGTTATAAGGATTTGAGTGATCAATATCTATAAATATAAAAAAAAATCTCTAATATTGAATTTCAGGCATTCAATTAAGATGCCACACCTTGCTTTTGGACCAAGTTGACTATGCTATACTTTTATATGTGTTTTAAATTTTGATTCGAAAAACTATGTTTTCAGGATATTTATGCTATGATTGTTCTACTTCATTATGTTAAGGAAAAAGGAAAATATCAGTTAACAATTATTTTGAAACATGTGAAGAGCACACGAATATACTGAAACAAGGGAGGAATTAGTATATAAATAAATTTTAATTTTTTAAAACTTGATTAAATATAATAGCAATGCTTTATAAAGCTTAATCGACACATGCAAGATTTAGCAAATGACACCAAAGAAAACAAAATTTACATGGAAACCCTAATGGGAAAACCCACGGCAACTGGAGGCACCAACCCCTTAGAAACTCCAATTTCTTCACTTTGTAGGCACCAACCCCTAAGAAACTTCAATTTCTTTTGTAGGCACCAACCCCTAAATATGAAGCACCAATTTCACCAAAATGAGGCACCAACCTCAATATTAATTTCTTCTCTAAATTATACAATAATATACTTCCACAAATCTATCAAAGATTGATCATAAATCTTCTATAAGATGATCGCAATTCTTTTTAACTCTTGTTATCGCTTCCTCATATATTCCTCCTCAAATCCAATATGATCTTTTGATTTACAACCTCTTAAAATCAAGTGTATATATACTTGATTGTCTTCAAATCACATACACTACACACTCTCCTTACCTCTCATACTTCTCCCTATTATATCATCATATTCTTTGAAGTGAGATACCCTTTGAAATTAGACATCTCTAATGAGACATGTCTTTCTACAAACATACCTCTTCATTAACAAATAATCAAAATTAACAAATAATCAAATTTAATATTCTTCAAGACCAAATTGCACCTTTTGGAGTAAAATTTCTTTATTATTTTTGTTTATTGGTAACTTTTCTTAATCACCAATGCACCCTTTGGCTAGTCATTGCTTTTATTTTTTGACTCTTAACTAGTTTCTATGTCAAAAATAATAACAAATTGTTGATGTGTCTTCTGAATAAGACAAACTAAATGGCATCTCTTGACTAATTCCTTGTATATTGATTAATTACCATGCATTTGAATTGGGTAGCATATTAACCTATCTTATTCATTTTTGTCTTTTTTGACTTTTCTTTTTCTTTTTTTTTGTCTTTTTCTAGATTTTTGTCTTATTCATATTACTCTTTCTTCTTTATTATTTTCATCAATACTTTATAAGGATCTGAATTTGTTGTGTATTTACCAAGTAATTCTTTCAACCAAAATGTGGTGTATTCATTTGTTGTTCATAAGATGATTGTTGTTAATTGTCTTAAACTACTACATCTTATATTGATTAAATCACTACTCTCTTTGTTAGTTATAAATCCTTAAGGGTAATTTATATTACATATTTGTATGTCTTTGAACATCTTTGCATTTGTAATTATATTGTCTTTTCCTTTCTCTTTTCAAATCATCAATGATAATTTGTCTATTTATTTTGACATCAATTACAACTTTTCAACAAAGTGAAAATGTTAATCTTATTATCATTAAGATATTAGTAAATGATTTATATTATAGTTATCAAACTAACTATTTGTTTGGTTAAATATGGTGGATATAGGAGATCAGTTTCCCCTTCCTAAACAAATAGGGAGAGCATCACCAAAGAGAGGAAAGAAAATCTAGAAGAATTGCATGTGCATCATGAGCTTCAAGAACATACACACATACACAAGATGATGTTTTCTTGCATATGTAAAATTGTGGTTGTTTACCTTAAGATTTTACGTGAAATGTAATGTGTGTAGCAACATGGTTTTAGTATTGCATATTCTCATCTGCTTGTTTACTGTGCCTTGATTAGTAGTTTTTAAATTGGATAGGATTTCATTTCAAGAAGTTTGTATATTTATCAATTTTGAATAATGCTCGAACATATAAATGTGTGTTAACATTAATATATTGATTTAAGGAGAAAAATATTCATCTATCAAAAAGAGAGAGAGAGAGAGTGTGTACACACATATACATAAACAAATACATATTCATAATTACACATTATTTAGTCCGATGTCTATTTATATAAATAATGTGCAACTATATCTATATATATATATATATATATAGAGAGAGAGAGAGAGAGAGAGAGAGAGGGAGAGAGAGAGGAGAGAGGAGAGAGAGAGAGAGAGAGAGAGAGAGAGAGAGAGAGAGAGAGAGAGAGAGAGAGAGAGAGAGAGAGAGAGAGAGAGAGAGAGAGAGAGAGAGAGAGAGAGAGAGAGAGAGAGAGAGAGAGAGAGAGAGAGAGAGAGAGAGAGAGAGAGAGAGAGGAGAGAGAGAGAGAGAGATGCTCAAAGAAATTGCTGGGAACTTTGAAGTGGGGTATTGCATGCATTAAATGTATTGTCCTCAAAATGGGAAATAAACTCTAATTACAAACACTCACTATCATTGAATAAACAAGTAGTGGGGGTTAATGAAAGAGAAGTTTGAAGGAGCTCAAGTTAAAATGAAGAGAGTAAAGGAAAAGGATGTGTGTGGGTAGTGTGAGAAAGAAGCAAAGGTGAAAGAATAGTAGACCTAGTATTCCAAATCACATTTTTACGTCAAAGGCTTATAATATTCACATATGGGTGCAAAAAATCCATCAATAAAAATTAGAAGCATTTGACTTGACATGTTTGTGACACCTAAATGCATAAAAAATTAAAAAGAAATTAATTTATTATTATTATTTAATTTTATATTATTTTATCTTCACTTCCACCTCTCAACTCTCACTTACTCTGAGTTTAACTGATCAATCAATTTTGTCTATCTCCATCATGCAATCAATTAACTTTGTAATTATCTCAATCAATTAATCTCATCAAATCTCCAGTGTTGATCAATATCAGATAATCTATAAAATAGTAATATCATGATAGATTAGAAATAATATTTATTAATTATGAGGGATTGAAAGTGTCCCTACATAAAATTCACTTTTTTCTCAACGATAATGATAAGAACGAATATAAATCAAATAATCTATAAAATAGTAGTATAATAATAAGAGATAATATTATTAATTATGAGGGATTCAAAGTGTTCCTACATAAAATTCACTTTTTTATCAATGATAATGATAAGAACGAATATTAAACAAAAATATAATGATATGATAATATAATAATGATGATGATGATGATGTAGTCTTAATAGATTTTTTTGCTTTGGTCAATAATTTGATAGAAATATAATAATATAATAATTTTTAATTGAAATAATGAACAAATATGATATCTTCTACATACTTTATCTATATTTATCTAAAAATAGATATGCTAGTTTTATGTTGAACTGGCATGCAAATGCATAAGAATTTTTTAAGAAATTTAGAAGTCTTTCCTAAATGCTTATGTGAACTCCATGAGAATGTATATAGTTCTTTTTTACATCTACATTTATTTGATTTAAAGCATTCAAAAGATTCCCAAGCTACTTTTCCACTATAAACCTTGAAGAGTGAATATTATAAACAATGAAGTTTGTTTTGTTTTTTCTTTACATTGTATTACATTGTTAAAACCCTTCAAACTAAACTAGGGTTTAAATTATATCATAAATATGTTGACCCTTAAGGCTTAACCTCATCTTGAGCTTTCCCAATAAGGTTTTGGGGATTGTATAGGTCTATGTTTATTGGAAATGGTTTGTATATTATAATATGACCCAATAGGTCTATGTTTATTGAATATACATTATAGAAAGATTGTGGAGATCTATGTTTATTGCAAATGCTCTCCATATTATAATGTCACCATGGATGTTTGTGTTTAATATATATATTATGAGCATTAGTATAGTTTAGTATTATTATTTAGTTCCATTTATTATGAGAAATTGTAAAGGCTTGTGTATTATTATTTTGCACTTTTTAGGAGACCTAAAAGATCTAAGAATTCTTAAGGGTAATATCATTTGATCGGGTATGTTGGGCCTTTATTTCAATATTGAGAATAAAAGCAAAATTTTGATATCGATAGTGATTTGAATGAAAGGATTGAACACAATCTAGTACTTATGTATCGATGGTAGTTTTGTGTTATAAAATATTGTGGATTTATCTTTGGCCTCAACAATAGTTTTTATTTTAAAAATATGATGGCATTAGCATCGATAGTAATTTTGTGTTGTAAAATATTGTGGCGTTAACTTTGGCATCAACAAAAGTTTTGTTGTGAAGATATTGTGCTCTTATTTGATATCAATAGTGGCCTTATATTGAAAAGGATTGTATTTAAACCATAGGTGTTATTTGATGAAAATTATTAACCAAAGAATAGACCAAACACCAAGACTATCAAAGTAAGTGTATTAATTATACGTATATAATTATGAAAATAGATATGGGAATACATCATTAAAAGTGACAATGTGTTTTTTAATATCATTTATGACTTTAAATGTGAAAGCAAATAGAGGTGTGTGAACATATGGCACATGTTTCTAATGGAATATGTTTATTGATTATTAAATCTTTAACCAAAGTAATGGAAAATCACTACTTGTATTATCGATTCACGGTATCTAGTTATTACAAATTAGTTAGATTGCTCATACTCAACTAGTGGGTATCTAGCATTGTGTGACATATTGTTGCGTTTAGAACAAAACGTTGGTTCTCAAATGGCATGGTTACCATGAAGATTCACTTGATCTACTACCCCTATGAAGGGTAGGGTCACTTCCTAATACAAGGTGTGTGCCAAACTGTTGGTCTATGGTTGGAGGAAAAGTGGTCGGATGATTCTCTCTACTAGTTGAAATATGTCGAAGACTTGGTTTATCAAAGATGATAACTTGATTTCATTTGGAAATGTATTATTTAGATTGTAATTGATGATATCGAGACACACACTTGTTTATACATGTCATTGTATTATTGTTAATATGTACTTCATGTCATTGATATGATGCTTGTAATATGATTCAATACTTTGAATTGTCAAACAATGTTTATGTGTGTATGTTGAAAGAATTATGTTTAGATGATGCAATGAAAAGCTTATTAGAATTCTATTTTGAAATGTAAATGTGTTTTTTCTTTTATGAAGATTCACTTGATCTACTACCCCTATGAAGGGTAGGGTCACTTCTTGATAGAAGGTGTGTGCCAAACTATTGGTTTGTGGTTAGAGGAAAAGTGTTTGGATGATTCTCTCTACTAGTTGAAATATGTCGAAGACTTGGTTTATCAAAGATGGTAACTTGATTTCATTTGGAAATGCATTATTTTGATTGTAATTGATGATATCGAGACACGAACTTGTTAATACATGTCATTGTATTATTGTTAATATGTACTTCATGTCATTGATATGATGCTTGTAATATGATTCAATACTTCGAATTGTCAAACAATGTTTGTGTGTGTGTATGTTGAAAGAATTATGTTTAGATGATGCAATGAAAAGCTTATTAGTATTCTATTTTGAAATGTAAATGTGTTTTTTCCTTTCATTATTCATGTATTAAAAAAATTATGGTCTTTTTATGATCTTTTGAATTGTCTAAGAGTTAGAAAAATCAGTGTTCATCACACATGGTATCATGGCCAAGTTTAAACTCTACGGCCTATGAGCCTACTACCAAAGAATTTTTCAAGAAGAATAACATTGTGTTGAAATTTGAACACAAAAATGGGTGGATCAAAGGCCAAGAAAAAGAAAGGAAAGGAAAATATATCCAATTAAGTTAAAATCAAAAAAATTGAGTTATGTAAGAGCGGGTTTGCTCTTCAACTTCAAAACTCTAGTTGATACGCTTAAAAAATTTAGCTAGAAAGAGGAAAGTAGATTGAACAATCAATCACCACTCTAGTAAGACCTAGAAAAACCTCAGCAATAAGTGACATGCATTTTGGAAGTGGTTGCAATATGCTAGTGCTAAGTATAGAGGTGTTAGAGGAGTACCTACAAAAATTCATACTATTAGATACCTGAAAAAATTCGCTTCTAATATTGATACGCAACTCTAAATGAAATTATGTAAATAATGATGTATGAATTTAATGATATGAATATATCATTTTTGTTTTTAAATGTGTTTGAGTTTGAAATTTAAAATCATAAAAAAATTGTTAAGGAATAAACTTCAAATAATGCTTATATTTGAGTAGTTATAAAACACGTGTTTTGCATCAAACTAAGGAACTAATAAAACGGTGATGATTTACCAAGTGCAATGATGGTGCAAACAAAAATAAACCCCGGAGTAGTCAAGATAAATCTAGTCAACATGCACAAAACCTTATAGCAAAGTTGTGGATCAAATCCTCACGGTATTGAATGGAACCAAGGAAATTTTGGGAGACTTGGAATAGAAGTTAGTGGGGACGACAACTATGAGAATGTCAAGGAGAAAAGTCAATAAAATGGTGAGAATCGTGATCAAGAGCATAGTTTTCATAGAGTGAAGGGAAGCCAAGAGAAACCTAAAGAATCAAAAGGAAATGAAAACTCATTTCACTGAAAAGATTGCTAGGGATATGAAGAAAATTACCCCACTGAAGTTTGGCAGAATGGTATAAAGAGATGGAGTTGAAGCATGGCTCACTCACCTGGAAAAGTACTTTGAAATAAGGAATTAGTTCCTAGAGTCTAACATGGGACCAATTTGTGGTCATTTTTAGACAAAGGCAGTACTTCAGTCAAAAACATATTGATTTTTAGAATCTGTGATCTAGGGAGACATGTTTGTTAGATTCTGCGAAAAGTGAAAACCGAATCAGGATCTGAAAACATCCAACACATCAGATCCTGACTCGGTTTTCGGTTTAACAAGCTTGTTTTATTCATATTGTTTACATAAATGATAAATCGTAACCTCTTTTGTTATTTTATGTAGTTAAATTTTTAATTATTAATTTTTATATATTATATTAATGGTCACATCTTGTAGAAAGAATTCAGAAAAAATACTATTACTTTTATGAACGGTTTTTTTAATTTCTTCAGTAACATGCTGTGCCACGGCACAAAAAGGTGAAAAAGATACAATACACCATATCAAAACTTCAAAGATATTGCCACCATGCTACCTACTTGAGGCTTTTAACTAGAGCAAAAGCGCAGAGTACTACAATGTAAGGTATGCACACATGTCTCTCTCACAAGAAATCACTTTCTACGAACATATTGAGAAATGCTTTTTACCATCACTCAATATTATTAACAAAATGTTTACCGAGAATGTCAGAAGTTCGAAACTTAGGTCAGTTTTTATCATTGTTTATTGAATTAAAAAACATTTGATGAAAACGAACCAGATTTAAACCTACATGGTCGATGGGCAGATCTATTAAATTGAAGGAACGAAGTTCATTCCCGGATGGCAATTCTGAACTTTCTTAAGGCAATTTCATGCATCTAAGCAACCCCTTGAGGTTTTCCATTGAAATATAAGCATCCTTTGGATTAAAGGGGTGTGAATTTAGGACGTGCTACGACATCATCTTTTCATTGAGAATTGTTTTCTACAAATGGATTTAATTATAGCATTCTGAAAACAATGCAGTACCATGAATTCCTGTGGCACTTTCATTTCCATTAATGGCATGTGATCACCATAAATAGTTTAATTTACAGTTTTAATTTCATCTTAATGAGAATAACCTAACCTGAAATAAAATTCTAATACAACAACACATCAGGATATGCTTAGGACTAACTAATGGAGTAACTACAGAATTATTACAAATAAATTTAAAATGAATTAGTAAAATATATAGAAGGATGAAGTAGCATGGTTATAGGAACACATGCAGCTAAGCATTTCTCTGCTTAGCTTACTTATAGTTTCTTATCGTGTACATGGTTGTCATTTTTCACTTTCACCGTCCACTCACACTTCAATAGTTGGTCTCTTGGAAGGTCTTCTACTCAAAACATCGAAACCTTGTTCAAATTTTCAGTGGTAATCATCCTTTAGCATCTTTTGAGCTTGACGTCCTTTGTCAAGTTCATAAGGGAATCTTTTTTCTCTTTTTTCTGCTGAAACCATGTTCACTTGCAAGGCCTTCCTTTCAGCTTGATTTGAAGGAGATCATGGTTCAAAATTTGGGAGGGTACCCTTCTAAAGCTACGGTCTACCAACTTATAACTATTAAGAATCTGATGATATTCATGAGGAAGAAGAGGAAAAGCTCCAGCAACAAGTTGCAAGGAAAGAATTTTTGAATAAAGTCATCAGAAATTACATTTATCTTGAACTTGGAAGCTTTTGTAGAAATGTTTCTGAATCTTAGTATTACCAGTGGAATTCTGGAGTTACACAGCATTTGAAGGGGCAGGCAACACCTTGACAAAAATCCCTATTGACTAAAGGGAACAAAATATCACAAAATGCAAGAACATGTCAAAGTCCAAGGCTAGAAGTAAGTGGTTCAGCCTCTGGTTATTTGCACCTTCTGAACTACAACTTGAACTAGCGATATGATTATAAAAACATTCCATTCAACTGCATGATATGTTTTTGAAGAGCTGACAAGAAACCCTCTGAATAGTGAAGATTAGTGCAAACAAGATCGGAAAGTAATGAAAAAGTAAACAGGATGAATGCCAAAGCAGAAGAGAAAATCAGCCCAAACAAAATCGGAAAATTTAAAAATTACTGAGTAAACAGAAGGATGCCAGAGCGGAAGTCAACAAAGAAGTGGATTAGAAACCGAAGGGATAAATTGGAGTATCAAACTCAAACAGATCAAAACACAGATGCAAACAAAGGAATGAGATCAACGTAGCAACTTTGTATAAATTTTGTAAAAAAATGAGCAAAAACAATTCATCAAACTCCCTGGCATAATCCTTTGAAGAAGTAAATAGCCAAATTATGATAGGAAAAGGGTTGCCTCCTTTTCACAGGCAAAGATATAAAGTGGAGTTATCAGGTCACCGAAAGCAATATTGTCTACAAGATTTAGGCATTAGTGATATAGTTAGCCAATCATAAGCTAACCAACAAATGGACATTTGAGGTTTCAGACAATGAGGAAGATATCCTCAAACACAGCTCCAACTCGACACAAACATTAACTCCAGTTCAGTAGACCGAAGGCGTGTTGATAAGTCCAATGCAGCTTCTGTAAACATGTGGAATGAGTAAGATACAGAAAACTGAGGTAAAATTAAGGTTTGCACTTCGTGTGCCGCTAGCCACCAACCCAATTCTATCTCAGCAAGCAGCATTTTCCAGCAAGTAAAGTGGTAGTTTCAGTCAGCAGTGATTTTACAGTCGACATGCAGTATTTCAAAATGAAACGTGACAGTTTTGTCTTGCTTCAGTTACCAAATCTTCCTCTGCCTTTTGGCATTTCCTGGGGATCTATACATCTATTAAAGACTGTGTAAAGCATTCAGAATGGGCGAGTCAGAATGATTGGAAGCAATTGGAATTCATATGAAATTACAGAAAGCTACATGTGTGGCCATTGTAAGGTACATGGGCTGGGTAGAGAGCTGTATTATAGGCAATCGAGTCTGAAATCCTCTCAGATTCAGTTGGGTCAAGTGCCAAATGTCCTAACACTGTAATTGCCATTGGAATTGAGAGATTAAGTGAATTGTAGCTCACGTTATGCTTGAGTTTACTCCTATGTTCCACAGGGATGCGTCCCTAGGATTTTCTGAAGCATACCCACACCAGGGACGTGGGAACCGCTCAGGGACATTTTCCAGCCGTCCCCAAACGAAGAAAAAAATTAGGAAACGTCTCTGATACGCCAGGACGGGATAGAAACACCACGTGGGCGGCTGGCTTTCCAAACAGCTGTAGATCACTGTTTTTTTTTCTTTGTTTAAAAAGACACCATTAAAAAAAGGAATTTTATATTTTTAAAAAACCGTTGCAGCCAAGTTAGAAAGACAAGACAGCAGGGTTTGATGGTCCAGTTGGAAAAACCAGCATTGGTTAGCAACATAGGTGAGGAGTGAGGTAGCAACTAGCAAGAGAAGTGGTAAAGATATGTTGATCTTCCATTTGTTCTTTTTTTTTTCAAATTTTTTTTAAGTTTAGAGGATGAAATGTATGATTTTTCACTTTTTTGTTATTCCAAAGTCAACTTGCATATTAATTCACAAAACAAAACAATATGAGCAGCAGTATTGAGAGTAGTGGGAATGATGAGAGGGAAAAAAATGAATGAAAGACAACTTGGGGGTTCATCATGGTATGGAAGTGGTATCGGTGAAAGGGGACAGCCTCAAAATCCATTTGAATGTCCTTCGAATCTCTAAAAACTTATGCAAAAGGCCTCTTTAATTCCTAAAAACCTCTTCTTCAATTTGTGACAGCCCTAGACAAAGATAAAAAGAAAAATTTAGGGGGTACTAGATTGTTGTTGTCACATTTGTAAGATGATTTTAGAGGGAGCTAGACAAGAGTGTATTGTCATCTATTGGGTTATATGAGACAAGGGGTGAAAGTTTGTAGAGAGATAAAGGAGGATGACAGGATAGTGTCATAGATTGCATATGGAGGTGGAATCAAGGTCAAAGATGTTGCAATGCCAACACAATCTGCACAACCAGTTATGCATATTCCCTCTGTAGTTGGTAGTGCTAGTGCTAGTAATAATGTTTCCACGAGAAAAAAGGAAAACTATAACTAATGAGCAGCCAAGTACAGTTGCAAGTTTTTTCAATGTCCATGCATGAGATGTGGTAGTCTTCCATTGCCAATTTTTTCTATGCCTATGTCATCCCATTCCACATAGCACACTCTCCTTACTTCAAACAAATGTTCAAATATGTAGCTTCTATCGGTCCCTCATTCCCCCCCTAGAGAACATAAATTACTCACAACACACCTTGAAAAAGAAAATTCCAAGGTGAGTTTGGTGGAGGACAAGAGACAGAGTTGGATTTGGACAGGCTCCTCTATTGTAATGGATGGTTGGATTGATATTAGACATTGGCCACTTATCAACATCATAGTCACATATTCAGCTGGCCCATATTTTCATAGAGCTATCGATTGTTCTAAGAAGTGCAAGGATGCAGAATTCCAATTTCATATTTTAAGAGTTGCCATAGAGGAGGTTGGGGCCTCAAATGTTGTACAAGAGGTCACTGATTTGGCACATGTATGCAAATTAATTGGCCTGATGGTGGTGGAGGGTGCTAACAAGCATATCTTTTGGACCCCTTGTTGTATTCATGTGTTGAACAATCATTGGAAGACATAGGGAAGACAGATTGGGTGCAATAGACAATGTTAGAAGCTAGAGACATTTAGATGTTTATTTACAACCATCACACCTCACTTGCTCTCTTTAGGACATAAGAAGGAATTTCTCAAACCTATGGAGACAAAGTATGCCAATTGTTTTATTTTGTTAGAGAGAATACTCAAGTTATAGGAGGCTCTACAATTGATTATGGTTAATTCAAAGCGCAGTCGATGGTCTATTGCATACACTGTGGAAGGGAAAAGCATCAAACAAAAAATTCTTAATGATGATTGTAAGCAAGAAAAGTGGGGGATCACAGACCAGGGTTTTGTGCCCCAAGTATTCTCTATAAGATGTATTTATACCTCAGACTCAATACTAGAAGAGGTATAGGAGGTCAATGTCTTATGCAGAATCAGAAAAGGTGACAAAATAACTTATAAACAGAAGATAAAAGATATTCACACCATATCATACAGCATTAGTCAACTTCTCTACATTGATATCATGTTTATTACATTTCCATCATTCCATTATACATATTGTCTATCATACATCTATCTGAGTATGCATCCCTTCTCATCCTATCTTCCTATCTTACTTCTCATACTATCCCCTCTCTGTTACATTGTATTTTATTCTATACATATATGTCTAATGGGACATGTCCCTTACAAACCATGACTCTTCTTAGGGTTACCTTGTCAGTTACAAGCTCCACAACCCCCTTGCAGTGGTTTGTGGTAGGTTTTCCCACTTTGCCCTGTACTCTACCGATTTCCCTACTAACATCATCCTCCCTTTCAAAAAAACTCACACACAATCACTTCCAGAAGCTTGTATTCAGATCATCCTCCCTTTCAAACTACATCTTGTCCTCAAGACATCTTCATGTAATTAGCTAGAATAATGCCTTTATATATTTCCTTTAGATGGCTGAACGTGCTATCCCATTGGGCTTTGGCCTACTGGAGGAGCTGATTTTGCACATTAATCTGTGTGAGAATTGTTTTGGCTTCCAGCAAAGTGGTAGGGATTTTAATCTGTTGGGCCAAGTTCTATGCATCTCTTATCATCCCTGTCTCATGTGCTAGACACATGCTAACAACTTCCCTGAACTGTTTGAATTGGTTCCCTGTTTGCTCCCTTTGATCCTGTAGCTGTTGAAATTGTGCATGCAATGTCTCCATTTGTGCTTTGATTTTACATCTTTCATGGCGTCATAGGAAAGTGCTACCTAAAGAATGTGTTGTTCAATTTGATTCTACCTTGATGTTTCTAGTGATACTACGCTGTTGGAGGCAAAATTGATACACTATGTTGATTCACTTTTTGTCTTCTTCAAAGTGCTGATATGAGTTTCCAACACCAAATGAGCAGTGGTGCATTTCTTTTTTTCTTTGTCCATCTTAGCCTTTTGAAGCTCCACAATGATAATCTACTCGAGATTCAATGTCTGTTGTTGTGTATCCTGGAGTAACCCATCTACCAAGAATTTTATTTGTGCAACCAAGGGTTGGGAAGAGTTCCCTTGTACCTGTGGAAACTTATTTTGGATGTCTTTTATTATTTCCTCTAGTTGTTCTATGTTGTCCACATGTTGTTTAAGTATGTCTTCCCTAGTGGTCTAGTGAAAAATGTTGCCAAATAGAAACTTCTGTAAAGGAGAAATGTTGGAGAGGTCAACATAGAAACCAACCAATGGAAGTTGTAGCAACTGCAAAGAGGCCATCAATTGGATTTTTTTTGTTTGGACAAAAAGTCCTTGATGAACTGCATAGGGCAAGTGGCAGTGGATGATGAAAGTTTCTCAAAAGATGGTGGAGATTGCGAAGGCATTTTCTGACCTACAGAGGGGTTGGTATCTCTAGAAAGGGAGAATGGAACCTCTTGATATTTTGCTTCTTTCTTGCACACTTCTATGTAGACCTTAGTGGCCTCCTTGATTTCCTCTTGAACTTGTTTGGTGATAGCTGGATTCTTTATCATTAATTTATCCACTCTCCGTTTGGATTGGAGCTCCCTAGCTTGCAATTGTGTTATTTTCTCTTTTTGTTCAAAGGTGGCTAAGGGGATTTTTCTGCTAAGGCTTTTGCTTTTAGTCACTCCTTTTCTTGTGCAGCCTGTTCTCTTTTCTATCATAATGCGGTGGCTATTGATGATGGAAAACTATCTATGAGGCTCTTTAGTGTCTTGCCAAAATCCACTATGTACCAAATTATAGCTGATTCCATTATGGCCTTATTGGGGTCGACAATTTCTTCATATACTATCAATGTTTGATCCAAGAGCCTCTTTGTGAACAAACTGATGTATAAAGTATCTTCGTTTATTGGGATCTCCAGTGGTTTTTCCCTAGATTTTAGCAAGAAAAGAGGGGTATCGCAGACCATAATTCTATGCTCCAAGTATTCTCTATAAGTTGTATTTATACCCCCGACTTAGTAGTAGAAAAGGGATCGAAGGTTAATGTCTTATACAAAATCAGACAAGGTGACAAAACAACTTATAAATAAAAGTTAAAAGATATTTATAACATATCATACAGCTTTACTCAACTTCTCTATATTGATATCATGTATATTACATTTCCATCATTCCATTATGCATATTGTATGTCATACATCTATTTGAGTACACGTCTTCCCATCCTATCTTCCTATCTTACTTACACTATCCTCTCTCTGTTACATTGTATTTTATTTCATACATATATGTTCCTAATAGGAGGTGTCCCTTACAACCCATGACTCTTCTTGAGGTAACCTTGTCAATCAAGAGATCCACAACCCCCTTGCAGTGGTTTGTGGTAGGTTTTCCCACTCTGTCTTGTATCATGCCAATTTCCCTGCTGACAGTGATTGGTGGTCCAATGTAAGGTAAAAATTTGTTGATTTAGTGTTTTTATTTTATTGATTATTACAAAATTTAAAGTTTGACTTCTAATTATATTTTTTTTAAATAGCTGATTTTAATATGTTGCAAATGTTTGCATTGGCTCCTTTGTTTCACCTTGTTTGTGGATGTCATTAGATATGCTGAATCTGCCCTAGTCTTCGAGAGATTTATGAGACATTTGGCAGCATGCTTGGAAAAATGAAGCAAGCAATTTGTAACAAGGATCCTGATTTGGGATTATATGAGCAACACACTATGCTCATTGTGAAGCGGTAATGGAACAATATGAACACCCTGCTTCATATGGCAGCCTTTGCTCTCAATCCCAAATGGTATGCACCAAAAGCTAATAGGTTGCCTCGTTGTGATGACAAAGAGGTGAAAGAAGGGTTAATGAAGGCCCTTCGAAAGATATATTCAATTGCGGAGTCGAGTTTACTTCGCACATAATGGATTGCCTTTACTAATCTTCACGGTCCAACATTAGGCAAACTAGAGGCGAAGATAAATAAAGCTACATTAGAGCAAACTGATCCTATTGGATGAGGACATGGCATGGCAAAGATGCACCAAAGTTGAAGACACTCACTATTTGCCTCCTGTTATAGGTTGCTAGTTCCTCTACTGTAGAGAGAAATTGGTCCACATACAGCTTCATTCACTCTATCAAGAGGAATAGGCCGACCTCTAGACATGCAAAGAAGTTGGTGGCCATGAATAGTGTTTTGCAACTCCAATATCATCAAACTTTAGAGTATCGACAAATTCCAGCTTTATGGTGGGATGTTGATCCAGAGGAATCCACCCAAATTGATGAGGAGGAGACACAAGACGGATTGATTGGATTTCTATTAGATGAGCCAGCCCCTCATCGTGGCAGTAACTCAAAGTCAGACTCTAATTTTGATGCAGTGTTGGGAGATCTCAATTAGAAACATCGTGGAACATATTGCAACAAGATAAACCAAACTTGATTTCTGATCAGATACTCATTAAATCTCTTTCACAAGAAAACCAGCTAAATGAATAAAATCACATACAAAGAAAAAAAAAATTTATGTCAAAAAATATATATACATGACATGTACTAGATTGGAAGGCTAGCAAATCATACCTGCAACCAGTTCCAAAATATAATTTTCAAAAATTCTCTGGTTACATATATTAGGCATATACAACATACGCTAAAAAAATTGTAACTTAAGACTATATGGGCTCATCGGGAAGGCTTTTTCTAGCATGCTATTTATTAGAGCCTGGTGCAAATCTAGACAAAAGCAAGTGCAGCCCATCAAGCTCAACCTACTAGCCCCTTTGAGGTAAGACAAGCTGGCCTAGACTGGAGCCCACAAAGTCTCCAGGTGTCTAGCGGAAAAAATAGAAAGGATTATATACACACAGTTATAATTCTATATTGCCAAACTCAAATAGAAAATACTTCAGAAAACAATTATAAAACAAAATTGTAACAGTAAAAAAGTTGCAAGTAAAATATGAATATATTAACTTTAGAAACAATCCTGCATAAAAATTGCAAAAGTTTCGCCCAAGTTATTGTCTATTCATAATATTACATTTATTTGTTCAAGCATGACACAAATGCTAAGGTTGATCCAATATATTGCTCTGAACATGTGAGGAAGGTTAAAATAAATCTCAGCCATATAATTGTCACTGTTATGTTAAGGTAAATGCTGAAACTTGAAAGTTTCTCTAGATAGCAACTTTAAGAGCTTGACCATTTAATCAAAAATTTATCCAACTTTGCAAGTTGAAAAATTCTCTAGTAGAAGTTAGTTCTAAAAACTGGAATCTGAACACCTAACTCAAACACCAGCTGAGATACAAATCAACCAGAAATTCTTGACCTTTCAGATGCTGCTTCAGGAATAATATGAATGCAGGCCATCTTGTCTTTAAATTCATCAGACTCTGTACCATCATCTACCTTACCTCCAACAATACTTCTCAGCTCAGAAAAATAAGGAAGATCTCCTTTCTCCTTTTTCCCATCTATGACATCCTTGTAGGCAGCCATTAATTTATCCCATTTCTCCCTGCATTGTTTTCCATCACGCTTTATTCCTTGCGAATCAAGTGCCTCTGCCAACTCTTCCCAAAGCATTGCCCTTTTCATAGAAACAGCAAACCTGCTCTCCATTTCCCCTCTCAATTTAATCAGGTGCAACACCTCTCCCCTTTTCCAATTCTTGGAACGTTTTTTTGGGCCCTGGCACTGTCTCTCCAGGGCTGAAGGAATGCCACAACTGGCAGATGATGACAAAGGCAGTCCTTTATCATCAAGCAGTTTCTGAATCAGAACAATCATCGCATTATCCAAAATGTTTCGATGTTCCCTCTCCTCTGCCCTCCACTTCTCCTCCCTCTCCTGCCTAACCTGCTCTCTAGCTTGCTCACTCCTCTCAATTGACTCTAGAAGCTCCTTGAAGAAGGTCTGCTGCTGAGAAAAGAGAGTCTCCAGCAGGGCCTTCACCACACCAACATCAGCCCCAGAAACATATCTGGGATACCGCTTCCTTTTCCGTGCGCAGGTCATCTCCTGTGCTTCATCCTCCTCATCATCCAACCTATCATTAAATGTTGGCAGCTTCCCTTCGGTTTCTTCATTCCAGATCCTGACATTCACCTGCTCCCTGTGATCAAACTCCTTTTGCCACATCAAATCCTTGTTATCCTCATCTTTCTCCTTCGCCATCAATTTGCCAGAGAGCAGGGGATAAAGCTCATCATAGTAAGGGTTATCTTCCCTGCTTTTGAGGCCATCCCTAACATCCTTATAACTGGCCATGAGCTTCTCCCACTTATCTCTGCATTGCTGTGCATCTCTGAAAAACTGCCCCTTCTGCAAGGTCTCTGCAATCTCATCCCAAAGCTCACTCTTCCTGCCATTAAGGAAAATTTTAGTGGCTAATATTTCCTCATGGGGTCTTCTTTCCAAAACAAAAAATCAAAAACTATTTAGTCATTCAAATGAACATTAGTCTCAATCTATATGAGATATTCTTAAAAAAAAGAAAAATTCAAATTTAGTATAACCACTTACATACAAGAAAAAATTCTAATTTTTTTACCAAATTTATAAAAAATGGAGAATTAAATGATAATCACACAACTTGCTCTTCATGGCAGTCAGGAAACTTTTTGGGGTTAATTTATAATTTTATAACCAAGCATTTTTTTTTAAACAAAAAAAAAAATAGTCTTCCATTTAAGGTCATTAACTTCAGAAGAGAGACAAAATTTCCCTTGCCATCTGCCCAACTTCTGAAAACATTGGGACATGCGCAAGCTTTTGGATATCCCCATTTATTTATTGAGTGCCAGGGAGGAAACCATGTCTCTCGACCATCTCAAAGACATCTAAATGTCACCGATAGTCAGTCAGGCCTCTTCTTTTTAAAATCAAGAAAAAAATAAAAAAGTCAGGCATCATTTTGGCTATTTGATTCTCATTGTTTGATATTCAGTTTGTATCTTCAGACTTATTTGTTTAAGTTTAGAGTTTTTAATTTTTCGTTTTAATAAAAATAATAAATTTATTAATAGATCTAAGTTACCGAGTTCTCCCCTTAAGAGTCCCGGAGTTCTCCCCTTACCCAATTAAGTCGAGCTCTAGAGCAGTGACGGGAGCGGACAAGGAGTGTCCCTATCACCCTAAGTACCCATTGGTACCTGGGGTGGCAGGGATGCTCCCTGTTCGCTCCTAGGTGCTCTCAAACACTCTTGAGTGCTAGCACAAGCAAAAAAAAATTAAAACAACAAAAAATGAATTCTAAAAGCTTTTTCTAAACATAAAAACAATCCTAAAATGACCCTTATGTTTGTTGTTTGACAAACACAACCCTATTTCACACAAACTCATTCTTGTAAATAGCATTTTGGCATTTTGAAAGATAGCTAGTTTTTTTTGCAGGAAAATGATAACAAAGTGCAAAGAGGACGAATATAGCTTGCAAAAAGGAGATCTATTCATCTAAGGTAACTATTTTTAAACTAATTCTTTAGTTTTTTAACAAATTTTTCAAGTTCTGAAAAAAAATCCATATTTTTTTCGGGGAAAAAAACAAGTTTGAAGATTTTTCTTAATGTTTTTAGGTGTTTGTTTTGATCTTTTATTAAATTATACATATCGTAGAGTTACATTTTTTATTTTTTATTTTAATTTAAAGCTTTATAATTTCTTACAGCAGCAGATTTTAATCTCACAAGTTCAAGTTTAGTGGGCATTGAAACAAATAAACAATTTAAATATAATCAAATATCTCCTCTATAGAAACATGTTACAATACTTGAACAATTTCCAGGAGGTGGGGATTTTATTTGGAATTGTAATGAGTGCGAAGTTCAATTTGAGAGATCATATAATCGAGTGAAAGATAAGTGGGCGTAGAATTAAAATATGTGAAGAGCAAGCTAAGAAGAGGTTGCCAATAGAAATAAATATGGCAATCATTAAAGAACAAGAAGATGCTAATACTATGCATGAGAAAACAAAAATAAAATCTCATACTTTAGCAAAGAAAACGTCATTGAAGGCACCTATAGATTCAATAATGGCCTCCCAACATCCTTTCTTGGAGACACCCTCTATACAAGAAGAAGATCCCTCTCCTTCCCACAAAAGAGGCCCATTAGTTAAGGCATTTCAAAATGGCATAAAAGATATTGCAGATGAAAAGATTGCATGTTGCATTTATGCCAATGGTCTTCCTTTCAACTTGGTGAGATCACCATATTGGCAGGAAATGATGACAACAATTAGCAATGCACCTTCTGGCTACACAGATCCTAGGTATGAAAAGGCGCAAACCACCTTATTGGCAAAAGAAAAAAAAATTATACAGACATCACTCAAGCCAATTAAGAATTCCTGGATTCAAACAAGAGTGTCTATTATTTTCTATGGATGGAAAGATTGCAAAAACCCACCTTTAATAATTATTATTGCAATGTCCCCCAAAGGGCTAATGTTTTTTGATTGTGAGGGACAAGTCAAGGATGCAGAATTCGTTTCTAAAATCCTCATTGATTCCATAGCGATTGTAGGTCTTGATAATGTTGTCCAAGTCATCACGAACAATACATAAAATTGCAGAGTAGCGGATGCTTTGTTTGAGGAAATGGTCATTAGTCATTACTGGAGTAATTAGAAGCAATCAAATTTAGAGAGGGCCCAAAAGGTCAAGCAATTGATCTGAGATGATAATTGATGGGCTTGTATGGACTATGTCTTGAGTTTCATGTTGTGACGTTTTCACACATCACCCCATTCCAAATGGGGACCCCCTACTTTTTAGGTCCTCTTAGTCTTTTGGTTTTGGTTCTTTGGGTCTTTTCACAACAATGCCTTCGGTCTCCCCGGTTTGCAAGTGTTTTGGTAGATTATGATCAAGTCTGCAAGTGTTTTGAGCAAATTTGACTAAGTCTGGAACCCGTTTTGTCTATTTTAGGGTTTTGCCCTTCAAACTTAGATTTGAGGTCATTTCCTTAGGGTTTTGGAAAATTTGAGTGTTGCAATAAAGTCAGGGCCCTTCAAGGAAGCTACTAGTGAAATTTGAGCGAATTCTGAGCACTTAATTTTAGTAAGTTTCACTATGTCACGGATTGGCCTAATTTTGCCAAAAATCAAACTTACTATTTTTAGTAAGTGCCACCCTATCTCGGTTTGCCCTAATTTGGTGATTTGAAGTACTTACTATTTTTAGTAAGTCTTTTTTTGGCAGGTCCATCTCAAGCAATGGTCAAGACACTGAAGGATGAACATTCTTGAAAATCCAAGTCTAAATCCAGAAAGTTGAAAAAGCAGGCAATTGATCAGAAAAATGGCTAAGTGTGAAATTCTCTCTTGAGATGTGTTGTGACCATTTCACACATCGCCCCATCGCAAATGGGGACCCCCTCTTTTTTGCTCGCCTTTTGCTTCGTTTTTTTTAGGATTTTGTTAGTCAGTTAGTTGTCTAGATTTAGGGTCAAGCCTTAGGGTTTTTATTTTTGTCTTTTCAGGCCAAAATCCAGTCGTTTTTGAGAGCTTTTGAGCTTCCTTTTCTAGGATGCAAATTTTGAATGCAATGAATTCGCCAGAATGGTCTAATGTTCATTTGGAATGTTGATGCAGAGCTTAAATTTGTCTAAGTGTTGAGAGTGAAGTGTGAATTTTTGTTCGATTGAATATTTTGACTAAATTTTGACTTTTTTGATTTTTGGTCCTGGGCATTGGAAATGATTTGTTTTTGCCTTGTGAAGTGTTAAAATGTGAAAAATCATGTTATTTTGGCCTGTAGGAGCAAAATCGCTCCTGTCCCTCAGTGAAGGACGGGAGCTCATTTTCAAATATCTCACTATTCCTGCAGAGCCAAGACGAATTTCAAATTGGAAGTGATGGAGAACGGCGAGATCTTTCCATTGAATATAAATTGAAGATTTTCATGAGCACCGAAACGCCTCTAGGAGAAAAATCGCTCCTGTCCCTCAATGAAGGACCGGAGCTACAAATCAAATTTTGCCTTGTCCTTGCAAGATTTCGTTGACTTGATGATTTGAAGAGGTCCAAAGGAAGATGCTTTACCAAATGAATATAATTTGAAGTGCTATCACAAAGGAGAATGGTCCAGAATGCAAAGTTCGCTCCTGTCCCTCTCCAAGGGACCAGGGCGAAGTACCTTATAGCTCCTGTCCCTCTCCCAAGGACCAGAGCGATGTCCTTCATGGGGCAAAATCCAGGCAAAAATCAAGACAAGTTTACATCCAAAGGCAAGGAAGAGCGTGAGATGAACTCATTGAATACAAATTGAAGATTTTTAAACGTCCACAAGGGTCCCAAAATGCCCAGTTCGCTCCTGTCCCTCAGGAAGGGACCAGAGCGATTTTTGTTATAATTGATTTTCTTGCCAAGTTGCAAACGATATCAAGGCATGGATGAATGGAGTGGAGCATGACGAATCCGTTGAATATAAATTTGGAACCTGACAAAATGAAATGAAGGCCACAAGAGATGGATCGCTCCTGTCCCTCTCCAAGGGACCAGGGCGATACAATGGTTATATTGCCTTTTACTTAAGTTTGAAATCGATCTAAGTCAAGACGAAGGGTGGCAAGAACATCTTAAGGCATCTTCATCGAGCACAAGCACTTAAAGGTCATCACAATGAAGAAATTTGCACCCTAAGACCTAGTTCGCTCCTGTCCCTCAGGAAGGGACCAGGGCGATGTTGGATATATTGGCCATTTCATGCAAGATTTACGTAAGATCAAGGGTTTGCAAGGTCTTAGAAGGTCCATGGCATGATTAGAGGGTGATACAAAAGGATTTTGAACGTAAAATGATCATCAAATTAAACATAGAGACCATATCGCTCCTGTCCCTCTCCAAGGGACCAGGGCGATTTGCCTTGGACTCTCTATTTTGCTTCAAATGCGTGCTAAGTCAAGACTTCATAAGATTATACATGGTCCAAGGCGCTCTTTGAAGAGGACGTGCAAGTGTTTTGAACGTCCAAACGTTGCTAATCAAGCTAAAGAGCTCATATCGCTCCTGTCCTTTGGACAAGGACCAAAGCGATCCCATCAAAAGCACTCATAATCCTTCACAGTCAAGGCAAGGCGAGGATGAACAAGGTAAAGGACGGCGTTTGGAAGACATCACAACGAAGATTGAAGTTTAAAGTTGCCAAGATTAAGGAGAAAGACATGGATCGCTCCTGTCCCTCTCCAAGGGACAAGGGCGATGATCCCTCTAAATGTCCAAACACCATATGCAAACAAATGGAACGAGCATAGAAGGAACGAACAAAGATGTTATTCGCTCTACAATGAAGGATCGAAGATCAAAAATGCGAGGTCTACGTGAAAACATGGAGATCGCTCCTGTCCTTTGGACAAGGACCAGGGCGATGAACACCCAAAGGCACTTATGCGCACATGCAAGGCAATCAAATTCGAAGGACCCATCAAAATGATCGATATTGAACATGGAAAGGAAGGAGATGAACGTTGAAGTTGCAAGAATTAAGACAAAAATCATGAATCGCTCCTGTCCCTCTCCAAGGGACCAGGGCGATGAGGTACGTCCCTTTCGTTTTCATAATTTTGGCGCCAAATAAACATTTCAAATTTCCCTTAAATGCTAAGTTCGATAAAATTGAAAATCCTATTTAAATTAGCATTTAATATGGCGTTGATCATTTATTAATTATTTTGCCTTTATTAAAAAATTGAAATTTATAAATTAAAACGAAAGGCATTTAATTAATCATTAATTAATTAATAAAAAATCGAATTGGAGCGCTCATATATGGAGGTCGGCCTTGTTATTTAATTAAAAAATCATTTAAAAATCGTTTGAAATTGTTATATTTTACCAAGTCGGCCTTAGTAAATGGAGAGATGCAAGCGCTATATATAGGGGGGTGAAAACTATTATTTTCACATCATTATTTTATCCTTCTACATGCGAATTGAGGAAAGCGAAGATAGTGCGAAGTGTGTTTGAAGAGGTGTGAATTCCATCCAAGGTGGCGTAAGCAATCAAAGGTGGTGCAATACTTAAAGACCTTCATTTGAGCGAATTTGCTAAGAGTTGAAGACCACGTTAAAGGTGAATTTGAAGATCACATTGAAGACAAAGGTGGCGAAATTAGTATCTTGAGGAGATAACGTTGAAGATCATCTATACCTCAATTTTGCCTAGGCGATCTTTTGTCTTTTTGCATTCTAGAGTTAGCTCTCTTTTGAGGTATGGCGATTTGATTTTATTGCTTTTATTCATTCATCGTCATATTTTAAATTTTGAAGTTTTGAATTTTGGTTCTCTTAGCTCAATCGTTGTTTTTTAGGAAATGATAACTCTAGAGACTTATCATGACGTTTCCTAAAAACTTCTCTCTCTAATCTATGTTATTTATTGCAAAATATGGTTCTCATAATGAAATGGTGTGTAGGTATGGCGACCCCGAAGGCGGGAGCATCCACCAGCCGCTCGGCTCTTATGAAAGAAGATCAGAAGACCGAAGAAGTGGAGACCAAGATCGTGTCGAAGTGGAGCAACATTGGAGATACAAACTTGGGGAACTTTAGCACGAAGAAGTTTCGAGAGGTCCCTTACATTGGCAAGCCATCACCTGTCGCCCGGAGAATAATAGAGAGTGGCATCATCAAGGCGGCCGGTTTTTCTCCAGCTATTCAGTGCCACGAGTTGATGATCGAGTGTGCCCGTCACTACAATCCACAGTCCAGGACAATTGTGTCCAATGAGGGAAACACTTTGGCGTACCTTTCAGAGGAAGCTATAAGTGAAGCTTTCCATCTTCCAGAGCACAGGGACATGATATATAAGAGCATTGAAGGAGCCAAATCAGTGTACGATGATGATCCAGATGCTTGCCTAAGCATAATCAACAAGAACTGGCTACTCAAGAGTCGTCCCCGTCTAAGCAAGGTACCGAACACACCGCACCGGATTGATTTCCAAGAGGAGTACAGAGATTTGATTACTATGCTCAACAGAGTTACAGGGGCCCCTCATGCCTTCTATTTTGAGAAGTGGATGTTTTACTTCATCCAGGTGATTGTTCAAGGAAAGGGTACAATACATTGGGCTAGGATAATTAGCCATTGCTTAGACGTACAGTTGAGAAGACTCAGGGCTACTAAGTCCTTCCACATGAGTTCATACGTCATCTATGCTTTGATCAGGAGTGTTGAGTACGCAGGACTACCTCACAGAGGAGTGATTGGAAGAGGACCCGGTGAGGTCAGAGCTTGTGAATCCTATGCCTACTTGCATCATCCGCCAGGGAAAAACTATAAGTTAGTCAATGATACCTTCACGATGAACATCACGAGGACGTTGCAAGGAGGGATTCACAATAGATTATCTCAGGACGCCCAGGAATTCATCAAGAGGTACGGTGCTTGGTTCATTCAGTTTCCCAAGTTTACTTACATTAGAGTGCATAGATGTCCTTTACCACCATACATGTTGCCGAGATATCCGACAGACAGAATTGTGTTACTTGAAGTAACAAGGCAGTTGGCAGCATATGTGAAGGCATTCAGACACAGACATCAGAATGGAGTCCAAGTACCTATTATTTTGGGTAATTCAATTGAGGTATGTCCTAATGTCTTAGCCATGGATGACGCAGAGAAGGAGTTAGCCTTGTATTCTTTTTCATCTTTTGCTTGGAGAGAGAGTTTTGATCCACATGGACATTTAGAGGAGACGGTCAGTAGAAGATTTAGACATGAGCATCAAATTGAAGATTTTATGATGAACCTCCTAGATGATCTTGAAGTGAAACGAAAGATACATTCTAGATTGCCTTTGGATTTCATCAGGAAATGAAGGATTTACAGAGTGGCCGACCAAGCTCAGGACAATGGCAGGCATATCCAGTCTTCCTATGATAGAGAAAGCAAAACAATAAGGTTGGATTGGAATGAGCCCGAGGTCGTGGATTTAGATGCTTTGATGGCACCAGTTTTGTCTTGTACTCGCAGATGGGTAGACGTTCAGCATCAGAAGTTGTGAGAACAAGGCATAGCTATGTCTTTTACTTTGGAAGAGAAACCAGCCGAAGGTGGAGCTAGTGTGAGTGAAGGCAATCCTAATCCTAGAAATTCAGGTGAAGGTAACCTTCGATGTGCTAGTGAAGGCAATCTCCATCCGAGAGGTTCGAAGAGAAAGGAAAGGTCAGAAAAGAAAGAGTCTTTCAAGAAAAAGCAAGGTGCCAACAAAGATCAAACACCAGGTACTTCTTCTAGACCAGAGAACAGAACAACTCAAGTGGAAGAGTCCATGGAGTCTATGGTACAGAATGACAGGCAGGAGGAAGGACAGGCACAGCATGTTTCATCAAATGGATCTCTCCAAGACTATGATTTAGATGAAGATAATGAAATGACATCTCCTCCCAGAGAAGAAGAAATAGTACATAAAGAAATTCAAGTTCAAGAAACAAGATCGAATATTCCAGATTGGTTGAAGGAAAGATTAACCAAGGTGATTGTAGTAGAGGACGAGGACAGTGCAATTGATTTAGAGAGCCTTGTTGGACGTTCACATGTGATAACAGAGAAGAAGAAGGCTACAAAGATGTCCAAGATGATTCGAGATGAGACTGGATCCAGAAAACTGCAGATAGCTACACCGGCAGCAGACAAATATGAGGGTGAGATCCTAGCAGAGGATTATGATATACAGACTATTGAGTTAGGACCATCCACAGCAGAGCAGACAATGGATGATGCTACCGACACATTTGAGGCATTGAAGGACAAGCTTAGAGAAGAAGTGGAAAAGAATAGAAAGCTTGAGAGAGAGGTCGGTGCATGGAGGACATATTTCAGTCACATCAATGAACCTTTGGGACGTCAGGATCCAGTTAGATCACCAGTGCAGGCATTGCCCCTTCAATCGATCAATGAAGCAGAAAGATTCAGGAACCTGGTCCAGCATACATGTAGTTGGATGGATAGATCTCATACAGTGGCCATAGAGTTTGTTACAAGGATGACGAAGATCATTCATCAGGCTATCCAAGTTCTTGAGATAATCCACAGATTGATGGTAACAGTAGCTGCATTTGCCCATACCAAGGACGTTATCATCCCTGTCTTGAAAGTAATAAGACATACATCCAGAAGAATTTTAGCGCAGGAGAGGATCTTGGAGGGTGATTCTCACAGTTTATTTCAGTGGTCAACCTTACTCCACATAAAGAGTGTTCTCTTCGAGGACATCAGTGTTAGATGTGGCCAACTTGAGGAAGTGATCAATCCGATCCAGGACAGAGTATTTGAGGTACTTCGTACCATTCTTGGCAGAGAGATCGAGGTCGAGACAGATGTGGATATGCAAGAATTTGAGGATAGAATCAAGATCATCTTTCGCAAGGATGCAGATGTTACAGATGAGCAGTATGATCAGATGTTTGCCACCATGCTCCTGATTGATAGAACAAAGGAACTTGAACCTACTTGGGACGCAGCTCTTCTAGATGCATTCGATCAAGTCATCCACTTAGAAGAGAGTATCAAGAATCTTCCCGAGATTCCAATCACAGAAATCGAAGGAATCGTGACAAAATTCATTGCATATGCTAAGAAAGAGAATTGGAAAGGGAATAAGATTCTAGATGAAAGGTTGTTACAGATGACATGACATCTTATTTCTCATTGGTTGATACCTCCTAGGTTTTTGTGCCGAATTTAATATTTGGCTATGTATTTAATATTGTTCAGTAAAAGGGAGGTCATTTGTAACAAACCCTAATTAGGGTTTAGGTGTCATGATCTTGTCCGTTGATTTACTTTCAATCTGGACCTTTCATTGTAACTGGGGATGCTATTTATACCCCCATTTTTCATTTCATTTGGTAATAGTTAATAGTATAATAGAGGAGATAATAGAGTAATAGTCAGATAATAGTCAATAGTTGATGTAAGAGAGATTAGAGTTAGAAGCAATTTTATTTTATAGCAAGATTGAGTCTTGAAGAGAGAAATTCAAGCAATTGTTGTACATGATGACTTGGAAATCAATAAAATATTGAAGTTATGGTGTTTTGTTGCAAATTTCTTGAGTTATCTTCATGGTTGTTTGATACACTTGAATCGTGCTCAATCGAAGTAGTTTGTTAATTTGAAAGACTAAGTGTGAGATTTGATATTTGGTAGGATTCGTAATCCAAACCACTAGCTTCTTGCTGATTGTAGGAACGCCTTGTGTGGTCGACTGGAGAACACTTTGAGTCCTTAATCTTCAATTATCATTGTGTCTTGGATATGTACCTTCGTAGTAGTGTCCTTGATCTTTGATGTATTGAGTATCATTTTATTACCTTAGAAGATCGCACTAATTTCAATTAAGTTGTTATCTTATGGCAAAATTGAAATTGGTTGAATCTCGCCAAGTCTCGTCCATACTAAGTCATTCATAGGGTTAGGCTAGATTAGACCTCTTTAAACCCTATCTTTTGCTATTTTTTGAAAGTTCCTTTTAGTTTAGTAAAATCTTCGAGCTTTAGAATGCGTAAGACCCCTTGGAGGAAACAGCAAATCACATCATACCACTAAAAAGCTTGTCCACACGTAGAGACCCTACTAAAAGAACCTTGGAGTCTACCTAACTGATCCTTTTTGCAGATCTTCAGCAGTTAGAGACTATTTTCTCAAGAGAGGATAAGATGCCTATGGGTATTTTATTCTGTGTATGATTGTGTATAAAATACACGTCAACAAGATGGAAATGGCATGAAAAATCTTCTAAGGCACGAGAAATCCACTTCATTCCGAAAATGAAAAAGAAATCCATGATGAGCAAAAATGTCTGGTAGGAAAGAATTCTTAATTCTTCACAAATTCCTCTTGCAAGTGGAAATTCCACCCAAGGGCATATAACAAGGCGCCAGAACAAGGTCTAGGAGGAATTTTCCTCCAAAGTCAAAATTCCTGCACATTGAGGAATCAACGCCCAAGTCGAGGATGGAGACACAAACAGGGCTAAGTAAGAAATTTTCCTTCCAAGACAGAATTCCTCCTTCACATGGAAATTTCACTCAAGACTGAGAATGGGCGCTAGAAAGGGGTATAGAAGGAATTTCCATCGAAGGACAAAATCCCTGCATCAAGCACCTAAGGTTGGAGAAGAATTTTCAAGTTTTCAAAATTCCTCCTTCCAAGATGAAATTTCACCCACGAACAGAGGAAAATTGTGGAATTCAAGGGAAGAGCAAAAAATTTCAAAACTCAAGGAAATTCCTTTCTCATGGATAAATTACACCCAAGGTGAATGTAATGTCCCTACTTTGAAATATAATTTAACAATAAATAATGTTTATAAAATTAAAATACAAAAGAATTAAAATAAAAATTAAATTAAATTAAATATCAATACACTTATTTAGTACTGATTAATCATCCATTAATTTCTATCAGCAATATATTATTAAATAATGAATAACTATTTATCTCTACAATAATAAATTATTAAAATAAATTTTAATTTACAATCAATATTAATTACTATTAAATAATATTCCCAATAATTATTAAATAAACACAATGAATATTAATTTGCAATAATAACTACTGTTAAATTATATTAAAAATAATTATTAATAAATGTTATGGACCAATGCTTGTTATAGTCTGCAAAGACTATGGTCAAAAATCATAATGCTTCACACATCTCTTAAGGGAAGAGACATAACCGTTGAGACTCTTTCCCAGCCAACAGGGGGAATATAAGTAAGGAAAATAAGGAGAGACAGGAGGGGAGAGCAGTGGAATAGTAAGAAAGAAAGTCTGACTAATAACAGTCATCACACAGCATAGGGAGAAAAGAAAAAAAGAATACCACGATAGGAAAAGAGACACACAAGGGGAAGTCCGATTGCCTTGGGAAGATATTCACACGGTCAATAGAGATAACTCCCTACCCGTAAGGGAGGCAGCAGGTATGAATCATTACACTGAATATTCAGTGTTAAGATAATAGCTTTAATTAAATTCACAGTATTACTGTATGTTCACAGCCTGATTGATAGTGATAACTTTAATCACATTTACAGTATCACTGTATGTTCACAGCATTAAAATAATAACTTTAATCAGGTTCACAGAATCACAGCAAATTAATATAAATATAAGATGATAAGATATGCGACTGAGCATACTCTAAACACTGGGAACAATTAATCAGAATATAGATAGAGATTAATTCTAATTCATTGAAATTTTATTCATAAAGTAATAAATCTGTGCACTCTCAATCTTATTTGAATAAATGACAATCAATCAGATCAGATCAGAACTGTTATTAAGTTATAGGAATTGGCAGCCTCCTAGTAGGGGACATCACAAAGAAGAAAATTCTAGGAAAGTGAAAAATTGACTAAGTGTTGGAGATTCCTTCCTTCAGGACAGAATTCTTGAAAATTGTGTAAAATTGGCTGTGTTGGAAATTCCTTCCTTCAGGACAGAATTCTTGGAAATCGTGTAAAATTGACTAAGTGTTGGAAATTCCTTCCTTCTGGACAGAATTCTTGGAAATAGTAAAAATTGGCCAAGGCATGAAGAATTTCCTCCCTCTGGGGCAAAGTAGAATCAAGGTCAAGGTTGGGCGCCAAAATGAGGTTAAGGAGGAATCTTCCTCCACATCAAAAATTCCTTGACCATGGAGAAAATGTCCTCTAGGAAAAGAATGGACGCCAAAGTGACATCAAGGAACAAAAGTCTAATTTTCCAAAATTCCTCCACTCCCTAGCAAATGCGCTCTAGGACAAGTAGAAAATGCAGAAAAATGGTCAAGAAGGAAAATGTCAATTCCAAAGAAATCCTTCACCACCTTCAAACGATGCCCAAGAACAAAATAAAACGTGGAATTCAAGGCTAAGGAGGAGAATTTCAAATTTTCAAAAAAAATTCCTTCCTCGAGGAAGAAATGTGCCCGAGGTGAAGAATTTCAAGGCACGAGGAAAATTGGCTAAGAAAGAATTTTCTCTCTCAAAGAACTTCGGACAGGATAAAATTTCCTAGACATGGAAGAAATGGTCAATTGATGAAAAAATCTCCTTCAGAACAAGATGTGAACTATAACATAGAAAAATTCCTTCAGGACAAAAAAATCTCCCTACAAAGATTTTCTCTCCTAGAATTCCATACATACAAGAATCCTTCAGAAGTGGAAAAGATTGGTAAAATTCTTCCAAGGTAAGAAAATCTTCCAAAATGTCTTTTGCGAGCCTAAAATGGAAAGATTCTCATAAAGGAAGAGTTGGTGACATCCAAAGAGAATATTTTGTATTAATGAAGCACAACCCAAAAAATTATAAAAGTTCCTATGACAGCGGGGTCCAGTTGCATGGCGAGAATCTATTGAGTGCATGGCAGCATGATGGCGCATTTATTGCTAGTGGACATCTTCACCAAGTAGTGGCATTCTTAATGCATGGCGGCTACCATATTCTAGGAAGTGATGGCTCATTTATTGCATGTTGGGCGAGTTTGGATGTAATGGGTATTTAATGCATTATGGGTGCCATTTTGAGCAATGGATAATTAATGTAAAGTGGGCGAGATTCCTCATTTATGACTCTCCCCACTACTTGGCATCATGTATTTGGGAATCTTTTGGTCAAACCCTGATTAGGGTTTGAATGTTGAATCTTAGTCGTTGATCAGTTTGTAATCAAGGTCATCCATTTTCCTCCTGGAGGCCTATATAAGGGGCTCACCCCTTCATTTGTAGAAGGGGGGAGATTGTATGAAATTGTTGCGATAAGTTACTGAGATAATAACAGTGATACATTGTTCTCTGATGGTGTTCACTTAAGTTATTTTTCAAAACTTGCATGGTTTCACCTTCCTCACTTAGAGTAGAATTTTATTTTCCAAGCAGTTAGATGAACAAAGTTGATTGCAATGTTTTAAGGTGAAGATCGCTTGCTCATACCTTTTGTTAACAGATAATTTATATTGACAGTACAAAGTTAGACTGAGCTTTTCTATGTGTGCACTTAATCTAAATTGTTGGATGAACATTGTTCTCTGATGGTGTTCATCAATGGTTTAAAATCTCTCAAACACAAACTTTGAAGATTGCACCCGCTTTATGTAGTTGTCTGCTAGTGGCGAAGTAAAGTGTGGTTGATCTCATTCGAAGCATTGCTATCTATTGAGTTCTTAGATTCAGCTTAGTCTTCCTAAATGCTTTCCCCTTTAATTTCAGTCCATTCCAGTTCAATTCATGTTGAAATGTGGCGACTGATCAGCAAAGTACTGTACACTCAGCATGCATCCTTGCCGGGGTCCGGGGTCGGGCCGGGCCCTGGGTAGGGGTTCGGGGGCGGCAGCCCCCAAGAAAAATTTTTTTGCCTTTTTTAGTTGGTGAAAACCAACATTGTAATAAAACCCTAAAAAAGGCCGACTTTGTTTGTTGCCCTAAAAACGCATGTTATAAGCGGCTGGGATGCTTAAGGCATTGTAAGGTTGATGTACTATTTTTGCTGGATAATAAGAAAGATTGGACGACTGTGTATGGTGGACGTAACCCATTCTAGGTGAACCACGTTAAATCTCTGTGTTATCTGTGTCCTGTTTTATTTCTTTATCTTTTGTATTTAAATCTGCATATAATTGTTAGTTCATATTTGCTTCGGATCTGCTTGAAACCCTAACAATTGGTATCAGAGCGAGGTTTTCTGTAAATTGGCAGGACTTTCAGATTTGAGTGGGAGCAATGGAGGATTCCAAATTCAAGGTCGAAAAGTTTAACGGCCAGAATTATCAGTTATGGAAAATGCAGATGGAGGATTACCTGTATCAAAAGGATTTGTGGCGGCCATTGGAAGGAAAGGCAAAGAAACCGACCACAATATCAAATGAAGAGTGGGACATTTTAGATAGAAAGGCACTGGGATCCATTCGATTGTGCCTTGCGGCGTCTATAGCATTCAATATAACAGAAGCAAAAACGACTGTAGATTTGATGGCAACATTGGCTAAGCTGTATGAGAAACCCTCGGCTTCGAATAAGGTATTTCTTATGAAGCGTTTGTTTAATTTGAAAATGAGTGAGGGAGGATCTGTAGCAGAGCACTTAAATGAATTTAATACAATTACCAGTCAATTGTCTTCGGTAAAAATTACCTTTGCAGAAGAGGTTAGGGCTCTCTTGATTTTATGTTCTTTGCCAGAAAGCTGGAATAGCTTGGTTATGGCTGTAAGTAACTCTGTCTTTGGTAAAAATACTTTGGTATTTGATGATATTGTTGGTGTTATCCTAAGCGAGGAAATGCGAAGGAAAAGCACAGGTGAGACTCCAACATCATCGGGTAGTGTTTTGAATGTGGAGAACAGAGGAAGATCAAAGGAAAGAGGAAAAGGCACTGGGAATGAGAAGTCACGAGGGAAGTCAAAGAAAGGACGCTCTCAATCTAGAGGAAAGAAAGATTGCTGGTACTGCGGAAAGCCTGGTCATCTAAAGAAAGATTGTTGGTCTCGGAAAAACAAAGAAGGAGACAAAAATGAAAATGACAGTAAGGAAGCTAATATTGCAAGTAATACTTTACAAGATGCTTTAATCTTATGTTTGGATAATGTTAATGATTCCTGGGTAATAGATTCTGGGGCTTCATTTCATGCTACACCCCATAGAAAATATTTTCTAGATTATGTTCAAGGTGATTTTGGACAGGTATATTTGGGTGATGATGAGCCTTGTCAAATTGTTGGAAAAAGAAAGATAAAGATCAAGTTGCAGAATGGTAATGACTGGTTTCTGCAGGAGGTAAGACATGTTCCTAATTTAAGAAGAAATTTAATTTCTGCAGAGCAACTAGGTAGTGAAGGTTGCATAGTTACCTTCTCAGACAGTAAGTGGAAGGTCACTAAAGGATCATTAGTAATAGCTAAAGGTGTGAAGGTAGGCACATTATATCTGTGTACTGGTAACACTTACTCTACCTTAGCTGCTACAGATAAAGTTACTGCAGGGACAACAACAATAAATGTTGCAAGAACAGATTCGATAATGTGGCACCATAGGCTTGGGCACATGAGTGAGAAAGGGATGAAAATCCTTCACTCCAAAAATCTATTGCCAGGACTAAAGAAGATTGATTTAGAGTTCTGTGAGAACTGTGTTTATGGTAAACAGAAAAGAGTCAGATTTCTCAAGGTTGGGAAAGAGAAGAAGAGTGAGAAGTTAGAGCTTGTACATTCAGATGTATGGGGACCGGCTCAGGTATCATCTCTTGGTGGCTCTTGTTATTATGTTATTTTTATTGATGACTCAACCAGAAAAACATGGGTATATTTCCTAAAACAAAAATCAGATGTTTTTGAAACTTTTAAGAAATGGAAAGCTTTGGTTGAGAATGAGACAGGTAAAAGGTTGAAGTGTCTCAGATCGGATAATGGAGGTGAGTATTGCAGCAAAGCATTTGAAGATTACTGTTCCTTAAATGGGATTCGAAAGCAGAAGACAATTCCAGGAACTCCACAGGAAAATGGTGTGTCAGAGAGAATGAATAGGACCATCATGGAACGTGCGAGGAGCATGAGATTGCATGCTGGATTGCCCTTACATTTTTGGGCAGATGCTGTACATACTGCTGTCTATTTGATAAATAGAGGACCTTCAACCCCTTTGGATGGTGGTATTCCAGAGGAGGCATGGACTGGTAAAAAGGTAAATTATTCTTTTCTAAAAACTTTTGGTTGCGAAGCTTTTGTCCATGTTGATAAAGAAAACAGAACCAAGCTTGATGCTAAATCTCAGAAATGTACCTTCATTGGATATGGGATAGATGAATATGGCTATCGGTTATGGGATCTTGAAAATAAGAAAATAATTAGAAGTAGAGATGTTATATTCAATGAGAAGGTTATGTATAAAGAACAAATGCAGGAAAAGAAGCATGAACAGGACAAACAAGAATATGTGGTGTTGGATGAGATTCCTGAAAATGAAATGCCACAGGTACCTGATGCTCAGCAACAACAGATTGTCCCACAAACTCCTGCAAGTGTTAGACGTTCTACGAGGACAAGTAGACCCCCTGAAAGATTTTCTCCTTCTTTGTATTCTATTTTATTAACAGATTCTGGTGAACCAGAAGAATATGAAGAAGCAATGCAGGTGGATGCCAAACAACAGTGGCAATTAGGCATGAAAGAGGAGATGGACTCCTTGATGAAAAATAAGACTTGGGACTTAGTCCCTTTACCTGCAGAAAAAAGAGCCTTGCCTAACAAATGGGTTTATCGGCTGAAGGAGGAGGAAGGAGGTCAGAAAAGATATAAGGCCAAACTTGTGGTAAAAGGTTTTGCACAGAAAAAGGGTATAGATTATGATGAAATATTTTCTCCAATTGTAAAAATGACTTCAATTAGAACTGTACTTAGTCTTGTGGCTGCAGATGATTTACATCTTGAACAATTAGATGTCAAAACAGCTTTTCTCCATGGAGATTTGGAGGAAGAAATTTACATGTTGCAACCACAGGGATATGAGGTCAAAGGTAAGGAGAACTTGGTGTGCAGGTTGAAGAAAAGTCTGTATGGCCTAAAGCAAGCACCCCGACAATGGTATTTAAAATTTGATAGTTTCATGGCTGAACACGGTTATCATAGATGTCATTCTGATCATTGTGTATATTTTAAGAGATTTGATAATGGCAGTTATATTATCCTGTTGCTTTATGTTGATGACATGCTTGTTGCTGGGTCTAACATGCAACATATAAATGATCTTAAACAGAAATTAGCCAGGTCATTTGCTATGAAGGATTTGGGTGCAGCTAAGCAAATTCTCGATATGAGGATTACACGGGACAGGAAAAATAGAACCTTGAATTTGTCCCAAAGTGACTATATAAAGAAGGTGTTGAAAAGATTTAACATGCAGGATGCAAAAGCAGTTAGTACACCTTTCGCTAGTCATTTCAAATTGACTAAGGAGATGTGTCCAAAGGCACAGGAAGAGGTTAATAAAATGTCTAACATCCCGTATTCATCAGCTGTTGGCAGTCTGATGTATGCAATGGTATGCACAAGGCCAGATATTGCACATGCAATGGGAGTTGTGAGCAGGTTTATGAGTAATCCGGGTATGGAACATTGGAATGCTGTGAAATGGATTCTTCGGTATTTGAAAGGAACTACTACGAAGGCATTATGTTTCAAAGGATCTAATGCTGCTCTAAGTGGATTTGTTGACTCTGATCTGGCGGGTGATATTGATTCACGGAGGAGTACTACAGGGTATGTTTTTACTATAGGGGGAACTGCAGTCAGTTGGATTTCTAGGCTACAAAAGGTTGTTGCACTTTCAACCACTGAAGCTGAGTATGTTGCTGCTACAGAAGCCAGCAAAGAGATGATTTGGTTGCAATGTTTTCTGAAGGAATTGGGTCAGACACAAGAGGATAGCCCATTGTATACTGATAGCCAGAGTGCCATTCATCTTGCAAAGAACTCTGTTTTTCATTCAAGGACAAAGCACATTCAGCTCAGGTACCACTTCATCCGGACTATTTTGGAGGAGGGTCAGTTACGGCTTGAGAAGATTCACACAAGTGAGAATCCTGCCGATATGTTCACAAAGGCAGTTCCACAGGAGAAGCTGATTTCTTCATCAGTTTCTGTTGGTCTTCTTGATTAATAATTGTGAAATTTATACCAGTCAAGTCCTAGTGTTTTATCCAGCGGATGTTGCATGTACAATGGTGTCGTGTAGTATCAGTCTCCAAGTGGGAGACTGTTCGGTGTGGAGTCTGATCAGTCTCCAAGTGGGAGATTGTTGAAATGTGGCGACTGATTAGCAAAGTACTGTACACTCAGCACGTATCCTCGCCGTATTTTTTTTGCCGTTTTTTGTTGATGAAAACCGACATTGTAATAAAACCCTAAAAAAGGCCGACTTTGTTTGTTGCCCTAAAAACGCATGTTATAAGCGGCTAGGATGCTTAAGGCATTGTAAGGTTGATGTACTATTTTTGCTGGATAATAAGAAAGATTGGACGACTGTGTATGGTGGACGTAACCCATTCTGGGTGAACCACGTTAAATCTCTGTGTTATCTGTGTCCTGTTTTATTTCTTTATCTTTTTTATTTAAATCTGCATATAATTGTTAGTTCATATTTGCTTCGGATCTGCTTGAAACCCTAACAATTCATTCAAAGTAAAAGCATCATAGAATTACTATATTCGATGATGAAGTTCTAGGCACGACATAGAAGTGAAAGAATGATCCAAACGTCAATCCCCTTGGATTACCAGCAAACATCAAAGCCAAACGAGTCTATATCCACAGTAAAATCGCTAGTACGCAATTGGAACCTTGGAGTCAATGTATGATCTTCCTGCAATCTTAGCACACATTTGATTTTGATCAAGAGAGGATAAAGTGACCGTTGGAAAACTTCATTTTGTGCTGGTGTGGTCACAAAACACCCGTCAACATTTCCCTAAGCCTAATCTTAAGTATGACCAAGTTTGTTGATATAGATCAGCCATGTTTTGGGGAAATCTATGATGGCATTGACTCCATGATAGAAAAATAAAGGGTCATAATAGCAAAAAAAGATAATCACCCTAAAGACACATTTTTCCGAAATGTGGAAAAAATCATTCATCGCTATTGGAACAAGATGAACGCACCATGCATGTGCATTATCCCCTAAATATTATAACACAGATATTTCCTTTGCCAAGGAGAACTACACCATATAAAGATAGTGAAGTTGCTAATGGGTACAAGTTGGCATTTCAATGGATCTTCTCAAATTCAAGAGTAGATGATGTTAGGAAAGAGTTTAATAATTTCATCTCTAACAATGATCATAGTATTCGTGTTTTTTGAGATCAATACAAGGAAGTTGCTTGTACATGGTGGTACTTCCATGAGCAAGATTATTTGTTCCTCTAGCCTCTTGCAATCAAGGTTCTATCACAAGAAAGCATTTTTTGCATTTTTTATTTTTCACTTTTTAACATTCATAGACTTTTGTACTTACCATTGTATTTGCATTTTTTTATTTTTTTTTTCTATTGACTTTCCCTCCAATTTAGATAGGTTTTAAGTTTTTCTTCAATTGAACATAACTAAAGTACACACACCTTTAACCACTCAATGAAGCATAACTAGTTGGCTTCCAAAAATGTTGAAGACTTGATCTACGTCCATTCTAACTTGAGTCTCCTATCACATAAGGAAGTTGACTACAAGGCAAGGACAATGAAGAACTGGGATGCAACACCTAAGTTTACCAACTTGGAAGCATTGTATATTTTTTAATTTTTGCGCACACACACACACACATATATATAATAGAGTTGAGTACCTATTGGTGTACGTTTTATCATCTACCAAACATTAGAATAAGATACCCAAAAGTATTCTATCCTCTCCTGAAAAATCACTGCTAATTCCAAGGTCTATATGTGCGAACAAGCGACTTTAGTGGGATAGCTACTTGGGTAGTGTATGCTGAAAATCTCAAGGGGGACTTACGTTTACGAATGTCTTTCAAGCTTCTGGACTTGGATAGATTTATCAATTTCAAGCTCTCTCCTTTTTTTTGGATTTTCCGGGATTTAGACTTTCAAAAAAAGGGAAAAGGGGATAGGGTTAAGAAAGCTGATCTAAACCTACGAATTCTGGAGACAGTATTAAATGGGTGTTCTCAGGAAACCGCACTTTGCTTCGCCACACTAAGGACAACTACACAAAATGGGTGCAATCTTCAATGGGTTGTGCTTATGATCGAAGTTTTAGCATACACAGGGGATAGGCTCAAACTAACTTTGCAAAGCGAAATGGAAATCATCCATTCACCAAAAGTATGAGCGGAGATACACCGTTAGTTAATACTTATCAAATCCTTCATTCAACTCTAACAACTTTGAAAGCAAATCTAGATTAACTTCTAATTAATGTGTGAGGAAATTGAAACTATGCTAATCAATCAAATAATAGAGATTACAAAGCCTTAAGAGAAAACGCGCATACAATGTATTATTTGAAAAATGACCTTCACGCAACAATATATCAAAAACCCCACACACTCCAAATGAAAGGAGGTAGCCTTATATAGTTTTCCAGAAAACAATGAATGGTCGAGATCAAACAGGGATCAAGGGCTCAGATTGGAAGATTGAAACCCTAATTAGGGTTTCCCAAAACTAACTACCCCTCGACCAATGAGAAAATTACATTTGGGGACACTTGTCCTTCTTGCTAAATATGAACCAACAATGAAAATAGAAGGTTGTTGCATTGTGAAGTGTGCCCTTCTAGAAGCTTCTGGCTTAGTCAAGTTCATTGAACCTGGACATGCTGACTTGGAACAGTCTGATTGGTTGGAAGATGACAAGGCGCCACCTCGTGTTGGATGTCTTCCTTGAATTCTCCAATTTGTGTGAAGAAATTGTCTAAGTATGGAAATTTGATTTCTTCTTGTCACCATCTGATTCTGATTGGGAGTTTGTTTTTTTTTAATTTCTTCGGGGGATGAAATCCTTCAAGAAGTTGGAAATTTATTTAACTTTTCCATATCTTCACCAAGTCTGAGAACTTTTCTTTCTTGATGCCTTGAGATTCTTCCAAGTGCCTTGAATTCGGAGTAGAATTCCTCTAAGCCTTCTGCATAATAGCTCTTCCCATACTTGGCCAAATTTTGGCCATCTTTATGCTTGGACGAACCTTGCTTGTGGACTTGTCTTCAATTCTGAATTTGGCCTGAAACTCCATTTATGCTTTCTACGATGATCCTACCTTCAGCTGCCAATTTATGTTGCGCAGGAGGAGGGTGAAAAGCTCTGGATAACTCCTCACAAATATGAATTGATGTGATCGCGTTCAGCCATCATCCAAAACCTGCAAAACCAAAAGAAAATAAATTAGAATCCTCATTTTGAGCGTAAACTTTGAAGGTTTAATGGCAAAGTGTGCTCTGATTCTCCACTTCCTCAACACTTTTAGCTTTCAACAAGCTGTGAAAACTTAGGAATTTTAGAAATCCTTGAAAACTCATTCTGATTTGAAGGTTTGGGAGTGAAATTTGTCTCTGATTAATCTGAAAACGAATAAATGTGGAAATCAAACTAAGTCCCTGGAAACTCCATCCAAAATTTGAAAACCAGGTTGAAAACTCAATAAATCTTCCTTGAATACCCCTATCACCTTCAGAATCTCAAAAATATGTGAATTTGCTCTTCAAAATAGTCAAGAATCTCCTTCAATCTGCGTGTAAACTTGTGGTAAATGGTTGAAACTCTCAAACTTATACTTGGAATCACCCTTAAAATCTCCTTTCAACCTACAAAACTCTTAAAACTTCTCTCAAAATGTTCTTTACCTGCAGAAAACATCTCTTAATTGCTCTCAACTTGCTCAAGAAATTCGAACCTCATGTGTAAAAAATGAGAGAGTGGATGAAATACTTGTATGAGGGTTTGATTTTATAATTAGAAACTCAGAAATCTCTTGAAAACTCGTTTCTAATCCTTCCCTAGTCTTTTGAATCTGCAGAGAATGTTTCTAATTTGGTCTTTAGTTTGCAAATCGAACTCAATCTTCTATATTCTTCTTTCAAAACTTTCCAAATCTACACTCAGTTCAAACTTGGATGATAGATTTTGCTGTCATCATCTTCTTGTCTTCCATCTTAGCAAGTATCTTACTTGGGCGGACTTATTTCAAGTTGGGGAAGTAAACAAGGCACCACACTCTAGCATAGGGCGGACTTTGGAAGATTGGTGGAACAAGACAATGCACCATACTTCATATTCATTCATACTTAACCAAAATCTGATCATTTCATCTTGAACTTGAACTGCTCTTCAGCTTAACTCCTCATCTTCAAACCTGATCTTACCATGATCTGATCATTTTCAAGGCATACTTTGGAGTTTGTTTGATCTTTCATCAATGGGGCGGACTTCAACCAGCTCATGACACCACACTTGTTCATCTTTTAGGGCGAAGTTTAGAGAGTTTGTGGCACCACAGAGGGTGGAATTCATTGAACTAGTGCACCCTTCCTTATACACACTACATTCTCCAAGGGCGGACTTTATCATTTTCATACACCACTCACCATCTCCTTAGGCGGACTTTGTTTGACTTATTTCAGTCTTCATCAAAGATAGGCGGACTTTTTGAGAGTTGGGAACCCTCTCATGCTTGAGTGGACTTCTTCACACTTAGGAACCACAAACCTGCAGGTTAGGCGGACTTTCTTGAGTTTGTTTCAACTTTTAATTGAGATAGGGCGGACTTTGGAGGGATCAAGCACCATCCACATGCTTGGGCGAACTTCTTCACACTTAGGAGCCTTTCATCTGTAGCATGGGGCAAACTTGACAGTGCTTAGGAACTTTGTCCTTACAGCATAAGGCGGACTTTATTAAACATGTGCACTTTGCATTTTAACTTAACCAAATCTCCCTCAAGGCGGACTTTGGAGTGATTGATGACACTTTGCCTCAAGGCGGACTTCAAGAGGAACATGATTATGCTTTTGCTTTGGACTCGCCCCTAGGGCAGACTTTGAGAAACTTGAGAAACCTTAATCTTTCATCGCAAGGCGGACCTTATTTGATCCATGATCTTAGGAGGGCGGACTTTTTGCTTCCTTGCACCATGGCTATGACCTCCAAACACTTCGAAACTTACTTCAACTTTGACAAGGCGGACTTTTTGGAGTTAGGCACCCTCACTCATCACCTTGGGCGGACTTTCTTGCCTCCTTGGACCTTCTTCATGGGCAGAGTTGCTTGGGCGGACTTTGGAGGGTGGACTTTGTGAGTCTCCATCATGGGGCGGACTTTATCAAACTTAGGAACCATGGAGGGCGGACTTTGTTGACTTCCTTACACCATCTCCATCATCCATAGGGCGGACTTTGTGAGTCTCCATCTCCATAGGGCGGACTTTGTGAGACTTGTTGTACCATTGCACTTGCACCTTGGGCGGACTTTTTCCATCTCTCCTCCATGGCGGACTTTGTGATGTTTGAGAACCTTTCATTTGCAGCATGGCGGACTTTGTGAAGCTCCTGACATAACATTCACCACCAAACATGATTAGCCAGACTTAGAGAAATACTTGTAAAACTTCAAAATTTAATAACCTCTTCAATTTTCGCCAAATTAACATGATATTTGAAACCCATACTCAGGTAACCCATCTGAAGCGCCATGACCCCTAAAATGTAGGAACTTAGCTTTTTGGGTCAAAACTTGAAAAAAAATTATTGCGATTGATGTAGGCCAGTGGTACCAGTGCAAACCCTAGGTCCCCACTCCCAAAAAGAAAAAAGAAGACATCCCTAAATAGGGAAAACTTTTTAAAAATAGCCATCCCGGGGATCGAGCTAAAAATGCCAAAAACGAAACTTCCTAAAAAACAGGAAAAAGCAAAAAAGCAAACTTTCCAAAAATAGAAAGTTGTCCGAATTCGCCCAAATCAACTGCGTTCTTCGTCCTTTGGCCTTTCTAGGCACTTTGACAATGTCTAGACTCTGTTATCCCTTCATTTGCAAAAACTGACTTTCAATCCTTAAGACTCAAACCGTTCAAAACTTGACCAAACTGAGCAAAACTGAAGCGGAAGGCCACGGGGCACTAACAAAACCCTAGAAAGCAGGAAAGAAGAGGGTCCCCATTCTTAATGGGGTGATGTGTGAAAAAGGTCACAACAATACCCAACCATACCAAATACCATACCCAAGAAAAAAAGTTGACGTACCAACATACCAGAACCCTGAACTTGTATTTCACCTTGTACCAAAACCAGCAACCTTGTAATAAATTTTAATAATAAATAATAACTCTATGCTCTTTTTAGGGTTTTAATAACTCTAAATAAGAATGGCATTAAATATGAGAAGCATCAGTTATTTCTCTTTTTTTCTGAATTTTTATGTGGTTTTCTGGTTCCTGATATTTTTCCCATATTATTGGGAGGAAATTATAAATATCTTTATCTTTTGGTTTGTCAAGATATTCCCAAGAAAGATTGTTGCTTCTATGCACTTGACAATTCGGATCTAAGGGTGTAGGGACTGGTTTTTCTTTTATTTTCCCAAGGAAATGCAACAGATTCAACCAAGGCATTTTGTAAATAAACAAGCTTTGTGTTCATGAATTAAATAAGAGAATATCTGTACCAAGAATAGATTGAATATTCTTCATTAGCCTTCTTTTCAAAAACATGAATCCTGAAAATATTCATGTATTCAACATGAATATTAGTCTCAACCCTTGCCAAATAGTTCAAAATTCTTCAAATCATTTGGTAATATACAGAAATCTTAAGTAAATTGAAAAAATAAATTCTGAAAGTTTCACCAAATTATTAAACCAACAATATAATATTTTTCTACAAGGAGAATTTTGGCTCCCAACATGATTTGGCTATTGTTTGAAAAAAAAAAAAAAAATATATATATATATATATTCATTCATTCAAATGGAACAATGTTTCAATCTATAATAGTTTTGAAAGAACTCTTCAAATTAATATATAATATAAAAATATTGTTTTGTTAAAAAACTGCCTCATCACATGAATCCTTTGGTTTCAAACCTACTTATATTTGCACCTAGCCTTGTCTATTCATTGAAGTGTTTTTCAGGGATTCGGAACTAGAGTTCTACTATGAAGGCCCCACTAATGTAACACTTGAGCTTGAGCTTATTCCATCAGCAACTTGTTGGGAAAATGTAACATAGCAGATGTGGTAGAAAATGGGTTAGATTTATATCCTTAATATGATCACATGTGAACCACACCTACAGATACCCCAGGTACAATGACTAATATGACATTAATATGATGTTGGTGTAATAAGTTGTATTGCACCTCTTTTATTTAGTTTACTTAGGCAAATAAGTTTTTCCTAGGTAACCAATAAACACATGTGCTTCTTTGGTTGGTGCCACCACTGCCTCTTCAAATACCACCACTGCTTCTAGTTGTCAAGTTAGCATCTCTTCTATGTGTTGTTTTTATGATCAGAATTCAGTTAGACAGAGATAAAGCAACAATGAACAATAAGACACAGTCAATACCCAACAACAATTATATCTCTTATATAATAAATGAAGGAGCAGCAAATCTGCTTTACAATTTAGCCACACACTTGGCTAATATGAAACAATAAGAATAGAACCTCTCCTAGGTGCGATTATACAACGAATGATATATTTTCTTAATCACAATCTGCCTGATAAAAGAGATGTCGATCTGCTGCTCGATCTCCCTGTGGTAGTACGCATGTCTTAATGAATTGATTATCTTCATAGAGAGAGCAGTGCCCTCTACAAATACTAGACGATATGGACTCTACCAAATAATGCGTCTCCCCAAGATACGTCGGCCTCTTGCAAAATGGCATATCACTTACAAAAGGTGGTGATCATTAATGAAGCGCCTCTTCACAAAAATCGGCTCCAAATAAATATATATATATAGCCACGACTTATTTATTTGCTTATTAATTAGATCAATAGAAGGATGAGGCCTGAAGCTATATCATCAACACTCCCTCTTAGCTAGGGAGGAATCTTTCTAGATATTCAATGTCATGGAGTCTCTCAACATGACACCCACAATGGCTACACCCATTTGTGGAAAAGAGCTCATCACGGAGTCACTCTACTTGATATCATCATGGAGTCACTCAACATGACGTCCACCATGACTACACTCATGTATGGAAAGAAACATGTGCACAAGTGCCCATCACGGAGTTCACTCAACGTGATGTCATCATGGAGTCTCTCAACATGATGTCCACCATGGCTACTCCCATGTGTGGAAAAACACAAGTACAAAGAATTCATCACGGAGTCTCTCAACGTGATGTTGTCATGGAGTCTCTCAACATGACATCCACAATGGCTACTCCCAGAGGGTGGAAAGAACCACATCTCCGTCTCAAAGATGGACAAGGGCTTTCACCTCAAATTTCTCCATCTCAGAGAAAAATGCATTATAGCAAATCACAAAAGATCACTGATGTTGAGTCTCCCTCTCACCAAGGGCTTCATTCCCCACAACTCCAAGCTTGTCTCGAAAATGCACAAACTTCACTTTGGAGAGAGTCTTGGTGAGAATGTCAGCCGTTTGATCATCAGTGCAAATATATCTCAACTGAATAGCTTTCCTCAATACCATATCTCTGATGTAATGGTATTTGATCTCAACATGTTTTGTTTTGTCATGGAACACTGGATTGACAAGATAGCTTCACACAGCTTTGATTGTCACAATGAATAGTAGTAGGCTCCAAATATTGTCCAAATAACCTGCAAGGAGCTTCCGAAGCCACATTGCTTCTCGAGCTGCTACACATGCTGCAATATATTCGGCATACAATGCCTTTTTTAATCTGCATACATGAGATTCCTTTCCATGAATCACAAACCCATCTGGTTGTTCAATGTACACATCTTCAATCACACCATTAAGGAATGTTGTCTTTATGTCCATTTGGTGTAGCTTCCATCCTTTAGCTGATGCAATAGCAATAATAGTCTTGATGGATGTATAGCGAGCAACGGGAGCAAAGGTCTCCTCATAATCTATTCCCTCTTTCTGAGAGAATCCTCTAGCCACAAATCTTGCTTTGTACTTTTCAATGTTCCCATTAGCTGCATGCTTGATCTTGAAAAGCCACTTGGAAGATACAACTAATTTCCCTTCTAGTCTAGGAACAACATCCCAAACATCATTCTTGAGAATGGACTAATTCCCATCAGCTGCATGCTTGATCTTGAAAAGCCACTTGGAAGATACAACTAATTTCCCTTCTGGTCTAGGAACAACATCCCAAACATCATTCTTGAGAATAGACTGATACTCCTCTGTCATAGCATCTTTCCACACTTGTTGAGTTGATGTCTCCTCAACACTGGAAGGCTCAGACTCAATGATGTGACTCATTAATGCCACATAGCCTGGAAACTTTTGTGGTCTTTTGCTTTCTCTGAATGTGCCTCTAGGAGCTACATACTTCTCTGCATCTTGCATAGTTTGACTAGCCCATTGAGGTCTCTTTCGACCTATAGCAATATCTCTCGAACCATCAGTAGGTTCCAAAGGCTCAACTGGATCAATAGCCTCTTCTGGTTCAGAAGACTCCCTCTGAACCTCAGGAGTATGATCAACGTCCATGTCCTGAGGAGTCTCTTGTTCTTCATTATCTATCTGCATGTAAGAACCTTTAGATCTTTTGAATGCAACATCTTCAAAAGAGACATCCTTGCTGATCTCTATTTGTTTCTGTCCTGGAATGTAAATCATGTAGGCTTTTGAAGATTCACTGTAACCCACAAATATCCCTTTCTTGTCAGATGGTTCTAACTTAGATCTCTTATCTTTAGGCACATGATTATAAACAGGACAACCAAAGATTCTCAAATGACTAAACTTAGGTTTCACACCTGTAAATGTTTCTTCAAGAGTCATATTTTCCAATATTCGATGAGGGCTCCGATTCTGAACATACACTACAGTTCTGGATACTTCTGCCCACAGGAGGTTTGTAAATCTTGATCATGGATAATGGCTTTGGCTGCCTCAACTATGGATCTATTGTTCCTTTCTGCAACTTCGTTTTGCTGAGGATTGTAAGGAACACAAAACTCCCTCTTAATCCCTGCCTCAATACAGAAGTTACAGAAGCCTCCGGAGGTGTATTCTCCTTCGTTATCAAATCTCAGAATCTTGATCCTTTTCCTGGACAAATTTTCTACTTGAGCCTTAAATTCTTTAAATTTTTCAAATACCTCTTCAGATTCCTTAGACTTCAAAAAATAAATCCAAGTCTTTCTAGATTAATCATCAATGAAAATTACATAATACCAAAAACCACTCAAGGATGCCACAGACATTGGTCCACACAAATCAAAATGAACAAGATCTAGAATACATTTTGATCTACTTTCACTACTATGAAAAGGACCCTTAGTATTCTTACCCATTGCACATCCTCTACAAGTACCATCATGCTTCTGACTAAGTTTCAGAAGGTCAGTAACCATCTTCTCCATGGATGGAAGAGCTTTGAAGTGAAGGTGAGCAAGTTCCTATGTGTTGTGACGTATTCACACATCGCCCCATTACAAATGGGGACCCCTACATTTTTGCTTTCTGGGGTTTGTTTCTAGGTCTTTTAAGGTTTTGTCTATTAGCCTTTGCATGCTAAGTGTTGCCAGAGGGATCACTAAGATAGCAGGCTCTGTTTTAGCTAAAGGTGAGTCAGTGGATGCTCTGGGTTAGGGTCATCTTTGAAAGTCTTCCTTAGGACAAAGTTTTGCTCTTGTTGCTAATTGTGTCTTGTTTGAGTTTGAGGAGGTCAATGAAGCTTGGTGAGTGAATATCATCTTTGAAGGTCTGAGTTAAGTCAAATTGGTGAGTAATGAAGTTTGGAATGTCATCCTGATCCTGAAATTTGGCTGTTTGGAATGTCATCCTGATCCTGAAATTTGGCTGTGTCTGGAATGTCATCCTGATCCTGAAATTTGGCTGTCAAGAATGTCATCCTGATCTTGAAATTTGACTAAGTCTAGAAAATTGAAGAATCCTCCAAAAACTAGATTTTGCATTATAACTCCTAGAGGTCCGAAACCACTCTCAAACATCCTGACAGTATATATGGAATATAACTTAATGTATAACAAAGATTCTTATACTTAAATGTTATATTCCATATATGAATCCTGATGGAGAGGCTAAAATGTCAAATTTCACTCCTAACCCTTCCAAAGGGTCCAGAGCGAAATTTCACAAAGGACCTAAATTCTTCACCTAAATCATTGAATGGTTGAGCAAATTTGCAAGGATATGGAAGGAAATGGATCTAGGATCAAGTCTAAGGCAAAGTCAAGTCAGTTTGAAGGTGAATTGAGCCTAGAATAGGAATTTCACTCCTGACCCTTCCAAAGGGTCCAAAGCGAATTCCTCTATAAGACACTCTACATTGCCCAAAGCCATGAACTAGCTCATTCCCAAGCATTTGTGAAGGCAAAACACTTATTTGGAGTGAAGAAATGTGAAAATGAAGTCAGGATTTGAACCCAAGGAGGAATTTCGCTCCTGAACCTTCCAAAGGGTCCAGAGCGAAATTCATATAAAACCCTATTTTTCACAAAATCTTGAGCTATGTGTCAACTTAAAGAGCAAATTTGCATGGTCATGATGGAAGGAAGCCTAACCAAGTGTGTCCAAGGCATGAAAAGGAGAAAGGAAGTAAGAAATTAGCTCAAAATGAGAATTTCGCTCCTGACCCTTCCAAAGGGTCCAGAGTGAAATCCTCATTTGACCCTCAATTTTGGCCCAAGGCATTGAAAATGAAGATTTTTGAGCCAAGTGGATGGCAAGTGGACTTGAATATGGCGAGAGGAGGGTGAGTTTGATTAATTTTGAAGATGGATTGGACGAAAGAGGTGAGAAATCAATCAAGAATGTGAATTTCGCTCCTGACCCTTCCAAAGGGTCCAAAGCGAAATTCTTAGAAGACACCTTTTTCTTCCTTGTTTGCACTAAAAGTCTTGTTCTTTGGGCATGGTGGGGGTAGGTTGATATGTTCTTGCCTTAGGAAGTGATTGAAAGTGTTGAAAAGTGAGGATCTTGTCCAAGATTGTGAATTTCGCTCCTGACCCTTCCAAAGGGTCCAGAGCGAAATTCTTCATAAGCCTCATTTGCTTCCTTGTTCAAACTACCAACCTTGTTCCTTGGGCATATTTGAAAGGGAAATGACATGTCTTTGCCTTTTGAAGTAATAGAATGTGAAGAAGTGAAGGATTTTGGCCTAAAACTAGAATTTCGCTCTTGACCCTTCCAAAGGGTCCAGAGCGAAATTCCTAAAATCTACCTTTTCCTCTCAATTTTATGTCTAGCCAAGTGTGGATCAAGATTGAAGATGTCCTTAGGCACGGTTTTGAGTTGCTTATGATCACCAAACGTGAAGGAATTGAGCTAAAACTAGAATTTCGCTCCTGACCCTTCCAAAGGGTCCAAAGCGAAATTCTTGAAGGACACCTATTTTCCCTTGGAGATGGTCAAATCCTTGGTTTTTATGGCATAGATAGGTGTGGAGTAACGTGTCCTTGCCTTTTGAGGTGGTTTGAAGTTGAAAAATTGAAGAAATGACCTCAAGAACATGGATTTCACTCCTGACCCTTCCAAAGGGTCCAGAGCGAAATTCCCAAAATCCCTCTTTTCCTTCCATTTTTGTGTCAAGCTAAGTGTGGATCAAGGTAGATTGAGCTTGGAAGGACCCCTAGGCATGCCTTTGAATTGATTGTGGCCACCAATGATCAAGATTTTGAGCTTAAACTAGGATTTCGCTCCTGACCCTTCCATCGGGTCCAAAGCGAAATCCTAAATAGGTCTTGTCCCTGGCCATGATTTTTAGCGAAATTCTCCTTTTTGGCCATTTTGAGGGTCAAGCAAGTGTTGCATGCATGGGAGAAGGATCCAAATAGAGAATCAAGGTAGATCAAAGTGAGAAGAATGGAGCTAAGTAAGAGAAATCAACCTAAAAGGAGAATTTTGCTCCTGACCCTTCCAAAGGGTCCAGAGCGAAATTCTTCAAACCACCTATTTTCTCCTTGTGTGAAGCCAAAACATTGATTCCTATGGCATGGTTGAAGGTGGAGTGAGGTAATCTTGCCTTGTAAGGTGAATTGAAGTGAAGGAAGTAAAGAAATAAATCTAAAACTTGAATTTAGCTCCTGACCCTTTGTTGTGACGTATTCACACATCGCCCCATTGCAAATGGGGACCCCTGCTTTTTGCTTTTTAGGGTTTGTTTTCTAGGTCTTTTAGGGTTTTGTCTGTTAGCCTTTGCGTTTTGAGTGTCGCCAAGGGGATCACCTGGATAGCAGGTTCTGCTTGAGTGAGGTCAAGTTGATAAGTGATGAAGTCTGGAATGTCCTGAAATTTGGCTAAGTCTGGAATATCCTGAAATTTGGCTAAGTCTGGAACGTCCTGATCCTGAAATTTGACTAAGTCTGGAAACTGAAAATCCTCCAAAAACTAGATTTTGCAATATAGCTCCTGGAGGTCTGAAACCACTCTCAAACATCCTGAAAGTATATATGGAATATAACTTCACTTATACTTAAATGTTATATTCCATAAAATTATCTTGACAGAGAATTCAAAAAGTCAAATTTCGCTCCTGACCCTTCCTGAAGGTCCAAAGCGAATTTCGCTCCTGACCCTCTTAGGAGGTCCAAAGCAAATCTTGCCCCTGACCCTTCTAGAGGGTCCAAGGCGAAAATCAACCTAGGACTCATTTCTTGCCTTATTTGACCGAATTTTGATTTGCAAAGCATTTTGTTTGGACTTTGGAATTGATTGAAAACCTTGAAGAAAATGATGGATTTTAGCCTGGAAGAGGAATTTCGCTCCTGACCCTTGCTAAGGGTCCAGAGCGAAATTCATTATAAACTTCATTTGCCACCTTGTTTGAGCTTGAAACCTTGTTCCTAGCCTTGAAAATGATCTTACCTTGCCCTGTGAAGTGGTTTGAAACTAAGAGATTAAGCAGTTTAGCCTAGATTGTGAATTTCGCTCCTGACCCTTGCTGAGGGTCCAGGGCGAAAATTTTATATGAGCTTATTTTTCACTAATTTTGGCTAACTTGTTTTGTGCAGGGTCTCCCAGAAGGAAGATTGGATGTCACTTGATGCAATTGAGGGTTTGAAAACATGAAAAAATGGTAAATTTTGGGCAACAAAGGTAAATTCGCTCCTGACCCTTGCTGAAGGCCCAGGGCGAAATTTTGAATTTCCCTTATTTTGTAGTGAAAAAGGTCAAGTCTTGGGCATGAATGAAACAAGGACAACTCCCTTTACCCTCCGGAGAAGTTTTAACTTAAAAGAATAAAGGATGTTGCCTAAAACCAAAATTTCGCTCCTGACCCTTGCTAAGGGTCCAGGGCGAAAATCTTAGCAGAAGACATTTCTTGCCTTGTTTGGTCAAATTGAGGTGATTTTGAGTTTGAAAAAGGAAGAACCAAGCCTAGAAAAGGAAATTTGCTCCTGACCCTTGCTGAAGGTCCAGGGCGAAAATCCTAAAACCTATCTTTTCCTCCAAAATTTGAGCAAGGCCAAGCTTAGACATGGGTGTGAAATGACATTTGAATTGCCTTGAAGTTGGGTTGGATGGCTAAAGATGCAAATTTTGATGCCCAAAGGGAAAATCGCTCCTGACCCTTGCTGAGGGTTTAGGGCGAAAATTTGAAAATCCCCTATTTTGCCTTGCAGGAACGAACCAAGCTTGGATGGAGTGGAAGAAGAAGACCTTTGCCTAGCCTTGAAGGGTGGATTCAAGAAAAGTTGATGAAGGAGTAAGAACAAATTTGAAAAATCGCTCCTGACCCTTGCTGAGGGTCTAGGGCGAAAAAATCCTAAATGCACTTTTCTTCCAAAATTCAAGTGAAATCAAACCCAAATTCCAATAAAAGATGCCATTTGGAGTGCCTTGGTGATATTTTGGATTTGCAAAAATAGGATATTCAAGGCCTAATTTGGAAAATCGCTCCTGATCCTTGCTGAGGGTCCAGGGCGAAATTATTGTCAATCTTCATTAAGGCCTTAATCAAACATCGATATTCCTCAAATCCCCCAAAATTGCTAACTTCGAAGCATTTGGAAAGATTAAATCAAATTCGCATTAAATTAAAGGCATTGGCAATTTAATAAATTAATTTTAGGCCTTGAAATAAATAAAAAATTCCCCTTGGAGGCTCTAAAATTAATTTTTTGAATTAAAATTTGTTAGTGAGCGCTCAAAGGCATTATTTTGCCTTTATAGGCAAGTCGGCCACCTTTTTAAAAGAGTTTTTATTTATTTTTTTTAATCCCTTTTGCCAAGTCGGCCTTGGAGGAAAGAAGGTGAGCGCTCTATATAATGGGGGAGTATTGCTTTAAGTTTCAAATCATTCATTCATCCTTCTAAGTGCGAAATTGAGGAGCAAATTGGAAAGGCGAATTTCTTGCTAGATTGGAGGATAATTTCCAGATTTTGGAAGGTATTTGAAGGCGAATTTCCAGATTTTGAAGAAGCTTGTGGAGACTAAAGAAGGTGAAATTCATTTTGGAGGCTAATGGAGGCGTAATTCATCCAAGGGAGGACTATAATCTAAGCCTTGTCCATCAAAATCCAGTCTTCTTTCATCATTTTTCAAGGTTTTATAGTTAAGCATTCAAGGGAGAGGTATGAAGAATCATTTTGAAGTTCTTATTCAAGACTTCTTGTGATCTCATAGCGATTTTGTAAAATCTAAGTCTTGAAAATCCAATTTCCATTCATAATTAATTTGAAAATGTATAATTCTTGATTTATCATGTCTTTTTCAAATTAATATCTTAAGTTATACCCTTGAAAGGTCTTGAATTCTCTATACTTTAAGGGTTTGATGCTCAAAGACTAACTTTAATCTTTTGTGTAGGCATCAAATGGCGGCCCCGGAGTCAGAAGATCTATTACTTGGCAGACTCTCATCAAAGAAAATCAAGCCAGATCAAGGACGGTCTCCTCCAAGAAGATCCAGCAAGGATAAGGGCGACCTCCTCCAGTCTAGCATCGACAAGGACGGCCTTCTTCGGTCAAGCATCATCAGGAATAACCTCTTCCAATCCAGCATTCCAAAGCAAGGTACATCATCATCCTGCACATCAAAGACAAAAGAAGTCAGAGCAAGGGTTCGTTGGGGAAGCAGATAGTTTTAGAAGAGTTAATTAAAGCTAGCTTCTCAGCAACATCAAATTGGCATCAACCAAGTGTCAGACGAGGTGGCATCCCAGTCATCACTTCTTCAGTCAGTGTGGTCCACCTCAGCATGTCCAGATTCAATGTACCTAACTCATGGGAGGTGGCACAAACTTCTATGTACCTACCCCAGCTATCCATTGGTCGAATTTTCCAAAGAAGACATGTGTCCAATTAATACAATTATTTCATTGGTCAGAATTGAGTTTGTTGTAACAAACCCTAATTAGGGTTTTCATTGTAGAATCTTGGCCATTGATCTTAGCCATTGAATTGTATTAAGGGCACTATATAAGCCCCGACTCTTCATTTTTTAGTGGGGGCTAATAAAAAATAGTTAGTCAATAGTTAGAAGGTGAGTAGTTAGTTGATAGAATAGTAATTAGAGTAGAATAGGAAGACAAGGCAAGAAATTGTTGCCATTGATTGTAAACAAACTCCATTTTCATTGAAGTAATGGTGAAGTGTGTCATTTCTTGCAATATGCATGGTTTCTTGTTGAATCTTCAATTCTAGATGGTAGATGATTAGATTGAATGAAAAAAATTGTTGAATGCACCTGTGTGGAATCCGTCTAATCCAAACCACTAGCCTCTTGCTGATGGTAAGTGCGCCTTGCGTGGTCAACTGGAATAAAATGAGCTTAATCTTAAGTCGTTACACATCTATTGTTTCATGCATTATCTTGAATGGTGATCAGTGTCTGATGGTGTACGATTTGAGCATATTGGAAGCACCCCTTAGAAGATCGCATTGAGCTGGTGTCGAATTGTTCAACCCTGAAGGTGAGACCCAGCCACCTAGTCGTTCATCCATCTTCTCGCATTCTAGGTAGTAGAGTAGACTTCCTGAACCTTGCATCTTTTGCCATTTGTTTGTCTTCCAGTTAGTTAGTAGGACTTGTGATTCTAGCAAATCAGACGTTCAGGTCATTGAGTGTAAGTCCCCTTGTGATTCCAGCAAATCACATCATACCACAAAGAGCTTATCCACATGTAGAGATCCTACAGCAAAGAACCTTGAAGTCATCCCGATTGATCCTTTTCGCGACATCTTCAGCATTCGGAGACTTTATTCAAGAGAGGGTAAGGTACCTTTAGGTATTTTATTCTGTGTTCGCATGTGCGTAAAAAACACGTCAACAAAATTGGCGCTAGAAGGAGGGCTTATCGCGATGAATGCCTAAACAGCTAGACTTCAGATTCTATCAATTCATGTTTAAAGGAGTAATCTTAAAGACTTTTTTCACCCTCCTCCCGCGCTCAACAGAATTGGCGCTAGAAGGAGGGCCGAGCATTATCATGCCATGAGTAAATGAAATCGAGATCCTAATTTGCAAGGAGTAATCTCAAGAGCTTTTTACCCTCCTCCACGCTCGACAGAATTGAAGCAAAAGAGAGGTGAGCGAATACGAACTCTTGAATCCAAGGAAGATCAGTGGAAAGCCTTTTCTCAAACACTCAACAGAAGTGATACAAAGAAGGGAGGTGATCGTTGGGTCATCAGTTGGACTTACGCAAGAAGGAATCAAGCTGGAACCAGTTGAACGTTCAAGTTGAATCTGAGATATTCAAGATCTCTCTTATTCCAGAAAATCCAAAAAAAGTAAAAAACAGAAAATCCAAAAAAAAAGTGAAAAATCAAAAATCAAAAAAAATCAAAAAAGAAAAGATTTCTCAATGGAGCGGCAACAGTTTCACAAGGAGCAACAAGTTGATTTTCCTGAACTTTGGTGGAGATTAGATATAGAGAGCTTATCCACACGTAGAGATCCTATAGCAAAGAACCTTGAAGTCATCCCGATTGATCCTTTTCGCGACATCTTCAGCATTCGGAGACTTTATTCAAGAGAGGATGAGGTACCTTTAGGTATTTTAATCTGTGTTTGGTCGTGTACAAAATACACATCAACACCCTTCCAAAGGGTCCAGAGCGAAATTCTCAACTTCACCTAATTTGCTCATGATGAAGGTCAAGTTGTGAATTCCTAAGCCTTTGTGGAGAGAAGGCTAGCATGTGCTTGTCTTGGGAGGCATTTTGGAGTGGAGAAATGATGGAATTTGAGCTTAATCAAGAATTTCGCTCCTGACCCTTCCAAAGGGTCCAAAGCGAAATCCTTAAAACCTCTATTTTTTCCCCAATTTTGCATCAAACCTAGTGTTGATTGAGATTAGAGGCATCTTTAGGCATGCATTTGAGCAGGTTGTGATCACAAAATGTGGAGATTTTGTCCTAGAATGCAAATTTCGCTCATGACCCTTCCAAAGGGTCCAGAGCAAAATTCCCTATAGGTCATGTCCTTGGCATAGGTCCAGAGCGAAATCCTTTTTTTGGTCTTTTTGGGGGTCAAAACGATGATGTCTTCAGGAGAAAGCGATTCAAAGGTCAAGAGAAGTTCAAGGCAAAGAGATGATGAAATTTGAGCTAAATTGCAAATTTCACTCCTGACCCTTCCAAAGGGTCCAGAGCGAAATTCTAATAGGGCCTGTCCCTGGAGAGGATCTTGAGCATTCTAATGCCTTTTTGTTGATGATTTAAGGTAAGAAATGCTATGATCGGGATAAATATATCATGTGTCCTTAATCATCTTTTGGTTTGTTTTGCAGATGGAGGATCAGACCAAGACAAGGACGACCTGTTCTAGTCCATCATCATCAAGAACATTCCAAAGGCATAAAGGTGGACTACATGTGTTCTAGGAGTTGCCATCTACCTCCAAAACCTTCACTTCGCCACACTAAGGAACCACAAGATGACAAAGAAAGGCTTCGCCAGCACTTCAAGGCAAGGTGTGCTACCGGAGAAGGAAAACTTGACGATAAGAAAGCCTCATCAAGCACATGGGGGTAAAAGAGGTACATCATTCATCAAATTGAGACAGAAAAGAGATCAACCAAGACACAGACGTCAGACAAGGTGGCATCCCAGTCACTGCTCCTCCAGTTGGATTGGTCCACCTCAGCATGTCCAGATTCAATGTACCTGACTCATCGGAGGCGGCACAAACTTCGGTGTACCTACCCCTACTTCCTATTGGTCCTCGCTCCGAAAATGTAATTTTCTAATTGGCTAAGGAAGTTTGTTGTAACAAACCCTAATTAGGGTTTCTATCTTGTAATCCTAGCCATTGATTCTAAGTCAATCAGAGTCATTTGTTTGTAAAGGATTCTCTATATAAACCCCTGGCTCCTCATTTGTAAAGGTTAATAGTTAATAGTCAGAGAATAGGAAATAGTTAGAGAGAATAGTCAATAATTAGTAGCATTTTAGAGTAGAGTAGAAAGAGAAGGCAAAGATTGTTGCCAATAGATTGTTGCAAAAGACATGTAAACTTCATTGAAGGAATGGTGAATTCTATGTGTTGATTCGACAATTTGCATGGTCTCTATACTTCTCAAATTTAATTTCATATTATTAGATGAATGGAAGAAATTTGTATGATCAATCGTGAAATTTGTATATCCATACTACTAGCGGTTTGTTGATTGCAAACTTGCCTTGCGTAGTCAACTGGAATCATTCAGCTTAAGCTTAACTTCAATTATCGCTTCTTCATTGATATGCATCTACCTGACGGTGTCTATGCTTGTAGCAGTGATCTGAACATCATAAAGCCATCCTTAGAAGATTGCACTAACCTTGTGGAGATGATCCTAGCATGTCAAAGCAAGACTTAGTTAGAGTTTCATCAAAGGTCATCCATTGCTCCTACATTCTTAGTGTTAGAAATAAATCCCGTTCCAACCCTTATCCTTTTTCCTTTTTTTCAAAATCAAGGGCCAATGAAATTTCACGTTCCAGTAATATCCAAAGCAAATCAGACGCTCGGGTCATCGAAAGTAAGTCCCCTTGTGATTCCAGCAAAATCACATCATACCGCAAGAGCTTATCCACACGTAGAGACCCTACATATCAAAACCTTGGAGTTGTTCCAATTGATCCTTCGGCGAGATCTTCAGCAGTCGGGAAACTTTGTTCAAGAGAGGATAAGATACCTTGGTATTTTATTCTATGTTCGCATGTGCATAAAAACACATCAACACTATGCCATAGCTCACTGAAACTGGAAGAATCATGCAGCAATGTTTGAACTAGGCTAGTAGAAAGTCTATATAGACTCTCTTGGTGAACACCAATCACCTTAGCTATTTTGATGCTAGAGTTCTTCAACCAAGCAAGAACTTTCCCTTCTGAGAATGCAACTTGATATCCTTTGTCCTCCAAAGCTGAAATTGATACAAGGTTCCTTTTGATGCCTGGTACGAACAAGACATTACTCAAATGAAGAGGGATGTCGGAATCTAGATGAAGAGAGGTGGCTCCAGCACCTTTCACTGAATAGCAAGCATCATCTTCGATTATCACTTTCAAGTTGGTTCCTCTTTCTACCAAGTTAGAAAGATGCCCTCGATATCATGTAATGTGACGTGAAGCACCACTATCAATCAACCAAGTGTTACTATCGGTTGGGACATTGCTTGAAAGAGCTGAAATGAATAGAAATCCTTCTGAGTTGTCTCTAGATTCCCTTTGAGGTGACACTTCATCTACGTCAACTGTAGAAGCATGTTGTTTTGGTCTTGTTGGACAATCTCGAGCATAGTGACCATACTTGTCACATCTAAAGCATTGAATGTGAGAGATATCCTTCTTCTTCTTTGGTTCAAGAGAAAAATCTGATTTTTTTGTCTCTATTCCTCTTGAAATTTCCTTTTCTTCTGGAAGTTTGAGCGGCAAGTACATGAGTGTCTTCATTGTGAGAGCTTTGACCAATCCCTCTTGCAGCCAATCTGGATTCCTTTTGAATACAATCAGCTCTACGGCAATCAAACTTTGGTAGCTTAGATCTTCCACTGATACCTTGGATAAAAAGTTCCCAAGATTGAGGAAGACCGTTACGTGCCAACAAGACAAAGTCTCTATCTTCAACTATATCTCCAATGGCATATAGTTGATCCTTCAATTCAGTAATCTTCATGAAGAAGGAGATGACTGAATCTCTTTTAGCCATCTTGATGTGGTGAAGCTATTGCCTTAAAGAAAGGGCTCTACTAGTGTTATTGATCTCATACAATCCCTCCAAGGTCTTGAACATGTCTCTAGCCGTCTTCATCTTGGAGATGATAAGCACAAGGTGATCCTTAACGGAATCAATCAAGATCTTCTTGGCCTTTGTGCCATTCTTCCTCCATTGAGTTTTCTCAGACTCATCATCGGGCTAGGGCACCTCTATATCCACGAATTCGAGAATATCATTCTCTTCTAGTGTAATAAGAACTCTAAACTTCCAAGAGGTGAAGTTAGAGGCACCATCAAGTCTATCTTCAACCTTGAGTCCATTCACCATTTTGATGCTAAGATAGACGCTCTAAGATGAGAAGAATGTTTCGCAGCTTAAACAAATCTGATCATAATCTTGCTTAAACCCGCTCTGATACCATGTTGTTTTTATGATCAGAATTCAGTTAGACAGAGATAAAGCAATAATGAACAATAAAACAGTCAATACCCAGCAACAATTATATCTCTTATATAATAAATGAAGGAGCAGCAAATCTGCTTTACAATTTAGCCACACACTTGGCTAATATGAAACAATAAGAATAGCACCTCTCCTAGGTGCGATTATACAACGAATGATATATTTTCTTGATCACAATCTGCCTGATAAAAGAGATGTCGATCGGCTGCTCAATGTCGATCTCCCTGTGGTAGTATGCACTTGTCTTAATGAATTGATTATCTTCATAGAGAGAGTATCGCCCTCTACAAATACTAGACGATATGGACTCTACCAAACAATGCATCTCTCCAAGATACGTCGGCCTTTTGCAAAATGACATATCACTTACAAAAGGTGGTGATCATTAATGAAGTGCCTCTTCACAAAAATAAATATCCCAATAAATATATATATATAGCCACGACTTATTTATTTGCTTATTAATTATACTTATTTATTTGCTGATTAATTAGATCGATAGAAGGATGAGGCCTGAAGCTATGTCATCAACACTATGTTGACTTAGCACCTCCTTTCAATTAGAAAACTCTTTTTGGATGTTGAGCAATGAAATATCCCCAAATACGGATAATACAAAACCAAAAATATCTCCAAAAATGGGGCATGGAAATGTCTGAAATTTTATTTGCATAAAAGTAATTCTTCAACAAACTCAGATTTAGACACAGATTAGTGATCTGATTTTTCTACTAATTTGAATAAAATTCTAAGTATTTCTAAGTATAGAAAAATTATTGAAAAACACGAATCTGCCCAAAAATTTCAGAAATGGTTTACATTGAATTTCTTTTATTTTTTTGGAATGAATATGATAAAAGTATGTAGATTTAGACACAAATACCTCACAAATGTCTTCAAACCCTAACTGTCCTTGCCAAAACACCTAGAAAGTCAGCGCTAGGCCTGTTCTACTTCTTTCAACCTGTCCTTGTTGTTGCTAACTTCAATGATGCTCAGTAACATGAAGACACCTTGCTGTAGATAACCTAAATCTGAATCTGATGCTTGAATTTTACCTTCAGAAAATGGCCTCCAAACCTGATAATAAATTGAAACTTTGAAAATGATGTGCTAGGGCATTTTCAACCAAAGTCCTTCCATCAAAACACACCCTTCTGACTAGGGGGAACCCATATGTCTCTCCAAAACCAGGGATACTCAAAGGTTTCAAACCTTAAGCCAAATATTGCAGCCACAATACATAAAATACTGATAACATAATGACCTCTAAAAGAACCCTAGAATGTTATATAATAACTCTCAAAAGGATGATTTAACCTCAACCCTTGATCCACAACCAACTCAATCCAATGCTCCACATAAAAACCCTAAAAATGAGCCAATAGGGTCCTTGAAATCCCACACCCCCTTGGCCCTTTTTGCACATGCTTATTAAAATCACTTAAAGTACATGTAAAGGAGGACAACTTAAGTCTTTTGGCTATGAGTCACTTAAGTTGCATAAAAAAACGTGCCCACAACTTAAGAATAGAATAGAATACAAGCCAAAGACTCCACGCTTACCCAATAATGCTCTACGTCCTCTTCCTCTTGGGTAATCCAAGGAGAGGACAGCCAATGCACTATTAAGCCTCATGGCTTGAGTTGGGCACATCACAAACAACATCTCATGCATCCAAAAGACTATATGTATGTGTATTTTGAGTGTTCAATGGGGACACGCCACCACCCCCCGCCCCACCTCCCAAAAAAACCTACATTTATGAGACTTGGGGGCTTGGGAGAAACATCCCCTCACTACACTACCACCACCTCAAAGACATCATTGGGGCGTTGGGGGAACCAAGACAAACCTGATACGCCCAAGGGACTCCCATGAGTCTCTTGACCATCTCAAGGACGACCAAGAGTCTCCCATGGCTAGATGGCCAGAAAAACATTATTTTTAAACTCAATTTTTTTTTCAATCCCTACACCCAAGGCTGAACTTTAATGGCTTATGGACCCCACCTAACTCAAAAAACCCTATAAAACACCCTCAAATCCTCATTTCAACTCACAAAAACAAATCAACAAGTTGATGGTGTGAGTGTGAGAGTAAGAGTTGCAAGTGCAAGAGGGTTGAGGAGGAGCATGAAGAAGAGTTTGGGGATGATTAGAGGCCTCACTTCACTCCATTTTGTTAATTTGAACATTTGTAATCATCATTGTACTCATTGTAATCATCATTATAAAATCTTGAATATAATATAAATTTTGAATTTGACATTTTCATTGTTTGATGTTAAAATGTAAATATTCACTTCAAAGTTTAGTAGTTCCTGAGTTTTACTAGTTTGCCAAAGTTACATTTGCAATTCTTATACATCTTTTTATAACTGTCTTACCAAGTACTATATGTATTTCTCCACCCACCACCGCTCCATCACCATCTCCCCATCCCCAAAACACCATCCCGCCATCCCAAATACCCATCCTCGCGCCCCCATGTCCCCCCATCAGGAAACTCTGTGGAGCTATGGAATTTTCTTGTGAATGGCTTATAAGAAATCCAACTTCTATTCACGTGCATTGTCATTTCTGATCCTGTATTATAAGTCTTTGATTTCTTGCGCTAAATAGTTTTTTGCTTTGTATCTGAATTTCACTTATGTCATAAATCTCTGCATATGCAAACCCAATGATGAATTTCACTTTGGACAGAAATGCCACCAACCCTTCTCATAGATTCTCTTTACCAGTCACTGACTTGCCCTTGCAAGAAGGCCATCAGAGTCACTGCTACAAGTTTTTAGAAAATTCATACCATTATCACCTTCATTAAAAACCCTGGTGATTCCGCTTGTGAGCTCCTTATATAACAGGTCAACTATGGGGAAAGAGAAACCAAAATAAAGGATGGTGGCGTGTCTGCACAGCATATCAATATGAAGCTAATTATTACATACTGTAAGTTATAGACTATGCATGGCCATAAGTAAGACAGCGAGTGGGGCAATGATGCTAGGTGAAAACAAAACACATAAAATTTAAGTAAATCAAAACTAATTTAGAATTGAAATTTTGCTATTTCAAAATAAAATTGCCAAAACCTTAAAATATTCATAATTACTTACAAAATTTCTTACCTGCCACTCCTAGCAAACCTGGAGTCCATGTCTGTCCTTATCTTTATGAGCTTCAAAGTCTCAACCCTAGACCAGTTCTTCGACCTCTTCTTGTGCAGCTGCTGGAATTCTCTGTCTCGTTTCTTCTCGTCTTCTCCGTCACCGTCACCGTCACCGGAATGCCCGTTATCCAAAACCCTCGCCTGCTGCATTTTGTTGCCCACCACCAACTGCAAATCAGAATAGGAAAAATGCTGCTGAAGAGATGCCGGAAATGGGACACCTGAGGATTCCAACTGGCTAGAAAAGGACGACATGTGCCCCGGCTCCGTCATATCGGGCAAGGAAAATGCCGCAACTTCTTTTTCCAGCTCAGTTTCCATCTCTGAACTGCACATCTTATATTTAAGGATTTATTAGGTTTTGTTAGGGTTTGGGCATGCTGTAATTCAATCGCATTTCGTTCCGTATTTCTGAAGAAGAGCAGGAATTTTAACAATTTCGTCGCAGAAATGCAGGGAATTCAGCAAAAAGTTCGTGAGCTGAATCAAATGACAGGCTTCCTTCCGCTCGAGTAGAAACATAACGATATAATGTTAAACGCTGCGCCATTCTGTGCCCAAATGTTTTAATGCCCATATAAAATGAAGCCAAAGAGAATGGCGGATGTACAATTGATCCGTAGAGTGGCGAATCGAACTCACAGTGCCAACGCTACATTTTTCTGCATTTATGTTCTTCTGAATTTGGAAACATCTTTCTACCGAACGCGAGAGGGAAATGATAAAGCTGTTTAGGCGTGAAATCAGTTTTAAGTTAGATATAAAGCATCAATTATGTCTATATACATTTTTTTTTTTAATTTAAGGTGTGGATGTGGTAGATGGGATGTTCTTATTCTCATATAACTTGTATTTTATGGTCATCAAATGCAGGCAGAAAATTATTGATAGCGAAAGACTCAGCGATCAAATCCTAGCAGGCGACCTGGAAGCTACGGCAAAAACTCTTGGCGTAGACGGTGTAATTTATTAGAAATGACTGTTCAACCCAACAAATCTTGAAGATCACCTTCAGGAAACGAGAGAGAAGCAAAGAGCTATGAAGGTTAAAATACAATTGATTCAAAAACATAAATGACATTTGAATATGCAAAACTTAATGGATAATAATAATACAGCAAGAAAGTACCAAGATTCTTTAAATAAGAAATTAGGAGAATTAAAATGAATCCATGAGCAGCTAAATAAAGTTCAACTCTAGTTAAATTAAATGTACAAAAGTTAAACTATAAGCATTAACTTAAGTAAAAAATAATAATTAGGGGAGAGGAACACCCTAACTTCACACTTCTCAAAATCATATGTGAATATTTCAAAAAAAATTGAATTTTATACAACAGCTTATTTGTCAAGTCCCCTACTCAAAAACAAAATTTCAAGTCCATATGATCAAATATGATGCCACATCAACATGCATTTTTGTGAAGGTGTCCAAAATGGTCTCAAATTGTCATAAGATCCATAAGTGTGCACTAAGTCATGTTTACTTGTGCGCAGATGTGGCATCACATCATTGGTTATTTTTTGAATTTTAGAGGTACTTTTTTGGGGAAAAGCATTGACATGACATTTTTAGAGCACCACTATTGGTCTCATTTTGTCTATGTACTATAACATGTATTGGTACCCGCACATGTATTGGCTCCTCTCCCCTAGTTGTTAAAATCCTCTAATACCCCCAATAAGTGAAACATAAGGTGAAGCAAAAAACGCATGAATGCGGGATGGGTCTTGACAACAAAAGATCTGATGAGGTACCCATGTAAACCAATGCAATGCAATCTCTCACAAACAAAGTAAAGGAGAAAAACTCAGTCGGAGAAAACTCGTCTCCAAAAGAGAGAGAAAAAGAGAAACATGAAGAATATTCTCACAGCACAAAGAAGCTACAAACAATTGTCAAATGATAGTTGTTATAGTGCTAAATGAAGAACCTCCTCTAAAACCAAGATGATGATGATTTAGATCAAAAAGACAAGAATTTGCATGATTGCCCCAACAACACTACTCGATCAAACAGAGAGCAAACAAAGGCAAAACATCTAGCAATCAAAACTACAGATGACACATGAATATGCATGAGTGACCCCAACGACACTACTCAACCATGCAAGAATAAATTGCTAGTAAAAAATACAGGTGTCCATAATCTAAAGAACACTGATCAACAGAAGATGGAAGGTCACCTCCACAAAATTGGAATGCAAGAGTGGCTATATGGTAAAAGCTCCATCTCACTGAAATATAACCATTGCATCTAGATAGTACATGGGAACAAATATTGAACAAGTAGCTCACTCTAAAACAAAACCAAAGATGCATTGTTGACAAGGGAGAGACATGATAGGTCCACTGAAATTGTGTCAATATAAAGTGCATGAAAGAGAATAAACATCTAAACGTGCACAAGAAAGTACCTACAACTAAAAAAAGGTATGCAACCAAGACACACATGCATGGGACACAAATCTCTAGGATTCGATGTTGTTGTGGAGGGACACTCATCGAACAAAGGTGTGATGACAAAATAAATTGCACTACACAACCCCCCATAACACTTTATAATACAGTGCATGCACAAAATAAGGCACAATAGAATGTACAAAATCCCCAAAAACCATATACAAGAGTGCCACTTTATCTCAATGCATCTACAAACAAAGAAATTACATGCAAGAGATACTCAAAATGGCTAAATAAGGCAAAGTGTTGGAAACAACTTTTCGATAATGTATGGCATGCATGAAAGCGACAACTGACACCCAAGTTGTGGCAAAAAAAAAAAAAAAACCCTTAAACAACAGAGGGGATAAGATGCCAATTAGGGACACAAAGTCAAAAAAATCAATGTGTGCCAAAAAAAGCACAGTCCCTAGAAATTTGCCTTGATGCTCAAAAAATTTGTTAATGTCACTCAAACTATGTAAAACAACACACAACCTTCACAAGGGGTGAGAGGACACTGGGCGGGCTGATAAAAAACAAAAATTATCTTTCATCTTACATTGTATCAGGTCGACCAATGAAGAATGAGTCTACCAATTGTACACTTAACCTTTTAAAAGAAGCTTGGACCCAAGAAAATCGCATTCCACAATGACAAAAAGAAATTTGCAACCATTCAAAGAAGCTGGCCATAGGCATCAAACAAGGGTTGAACCTAATGCAATACAATGTACTTGTCAATGCAAAACTTGCCTAGCAATAAATGCATCGACCAAAGATGGAGCTCCTCCTATGAGCCTATGCAAATAAAAGCAAAGCCAAAAAAATTTCACGTACAGATCATGCGTCAACGGCCACAAAAAAGAAAGAGCATGTAGAAAGGAAAATGTCAAAAACGCATCTTAATGGAAAAAAAGCCAACTCTAAAATCATTGCCTAAAAAAGAAAATTTGCATTGAGAAAAACTAGAAATAAAGTCTCTGAAATCACCAAAAGGAAACCAAAAAATAAAGTTGCCCATGCAAACAAAACCCTACCCATGCAAAAATGCAAACATTGACATGCAACTAAGATATGCAACACATCAAATCTATGTCGCCTCAACTCCTCTCTCAAATCACTTCCAAATAAGGGCCTACCAAAGAGGAAGTCAACACCAAGAAAATGTTTCTCAATCAAGAATAAACCTTTGACCACCCTGCATGTAGGAGGAAGTCACATGGAAAGAAAAGCCAATCAATTTCATCAACCTATAGTGTAAACTCTCATGCATTGAAGCAAAACACATGAACTCCAAACAAGGTCTGCAATTAATCATGCCAAAGATTAAAAAAAACATGTCCAACCAAAAACTCAAAGAGAACACCAAACTGCAAATTGCATCGTGCAAAACACAATGTAAATCACCCCAACAAAAAAAGACATTAACATAGACTTTAAAGGCAGACCACAACAAAAAAGGAGGAGCCACCCAAGTTGGAAAAAAAAGAATAATTGAATTCCCAAGCCGCACCCAAATCTCTAACATGTAAAAGCAATAGACTAATGTGCATGCAAACTTTGAACATTAAACAAAGTCGATGCACAAAGTCCTTTCAAATCTTGCAAAAGACAAAGATCGTTGCCTACCAAACCTAGGAAGGAGGTCACTAAAGCATGAGAAAGAATTGGCCTTCCCCCAAAAAAGAAAATTTGAATGCAGTCAAAGAATGATGTGAATGCCTCCTAATAACATGTAAAGCACCAACTCGTGAGAAACAAGCCATTGATCAAATTGCATGTTTAGAGCACGTACATGCAAAAAGGGTGTTGAAAATCTATTGATGGTTCCTTGAAACATGCAAACTTCAAAGACTTCCTCGCTGCTAAGTGAAAACAAAGGAGTCACTACAAAGAAGGTCAACAAGAAACCACTATCACCAAAGATAGACAAATTACTTTACTACAAATCGGACATTGAGCATGCAGATTGAGCCAAAAAACCACAAGAATTGCATAAATGTAGGAAAATAAACCCTAGCTAACAAACTAAAAGCAAATGTCGAAAGTCGTCCTTGAAAGTTGATTTTGACCCTACTGAATGCAACTAGTGAGAAGAATTAAAAAACTCAAATTCAAATCTCTTAAAAGACGGATAGGGAATTGCAAATCTACTCTCATACCATATTAGATTTGATTGATCAACACCGCAAATTTTGAAGATCACCTGTAATCAAACACCTATCACAAAATGAGAGAGAAGCAAATAGCTATGGAGGCCAAAACATAATTGATTCAAAAACATGAATCATACTGATTATGCAAAACTGAATGAATAATAACAATAATAATAATAATGCAATGAAATGCTTATAAAGAAAGCACAAAGATTCCCTAAGCCAAAATTAGGAGAACTAAAGTGAACGCATGAGGAGATAAATAAAACTCAACTCTAGTTAAAATAGATCCACAAAAGCTAAACTAGAAGCATAAAAGCACAACTAAGTGAACTTAAGAAAAAAAGAAGCATAACTAGTTATTAAAATACTCTAACATATTTCAGGTCTCAAGGAATTCTTGGGCACGGGAAGTAGGCGCAATGGAGCATAATAATGAAGGAGATGTCGTAATCTACAAGGAACAAGAGACCCCAACCTCTCTTCTCTCTACAATGACACATGGTGTTCAAGTTTCAAAATTCATAATGAAAGAAGGAAACAAGAGTTAGAAACAAATGCAGTCAAAATCTAAAGCCCGTTTAGTGAGAAATAGTCAAGCGTTGGAACTCAGTAGTGACACAATGGCCATGGAAGAGAAGTTTACGACTAGGAAAGGAAGAGGGTTTTCCAAGATCAGAATGGAAGAAAAAGTTGAAGATTGTGAGACAAAATGTGCAGAAAAAGAACTACCCAACCCTAGTGCCTCTACTAAAGCAGCTATGGAAAAAGATAATGTTTCCATTATTGTTGATCTAGACATATTAATGCCAAATAACTCAAGTTATACCCTTGAAATTGAAATTCTTAATGACATTGTTGAGGTAATTTCAGAATATCAAAGGAAAACTATTGTTTTATTTTTCCTATGAGGAGTCTCCTTTGAAATTTAATTTATAAATGGGCTTAGTTGAATTGAGAGAGTAGGAGCTAGGAGATTGAAACCTTAAGAGGTTTGGGTAAATGTTATGTGTCATGTATGTTTAAGTCAGAAGATCATGCCTAGGTCATTTTATAATACGAAACATGTAATGCCCTGCCAGGAACCCTAAAGGAAAACAACACAACTAGGCAACTAAAGGGTGAAATAATCTTTTTTTTAGATCAAGTGCACCAACTATTACCATTGCACATTTAATAACACAATGGAAGTCTAACATATGATTTCCTGAGGGTTACCAACGAAGGTTAATTTGTAGATTATATTAACACCATAGTTAATCCAATTTGTCCATTTAATTAGATAAATTAAATGCTTAAGTTTAAAACTATACATACATCCATAATGAAGAAATAAAAGTATTCCAATGTATCCAATTTCCATAAAACATTTAAACATAAGAACAAAGCAATAACATTCATTTCATTGACATAATATTACAATATCCATAAATGCATGGCTTCCAATAATGCCACAGATTACAAAATTACAATATCAAGGTTACATAAAAGTCTGATACAATGACCACAAGGTCTCAACTGAACAATGATCTCGAATAAGAGCTGGTACATAAACCACGAACCAAGAAACACCAGCGAAGCCTTTCCTCACCAGAAGATACAATCCAGAACATCCGATGGGGAGTGGCACTACCACCCGACCATGTGATCCCGAAATGGAACCACCTCACTGTGCTATGAGATAGTAGAAAACCCTCAAGCAAGCAAAATAAGACAAGTACGAAAGAACTACAAGACTCCGCAAACATCCATGTGACTCAACTCACAAAACACTAGTGACTCTAAGGAGAGAGTGTCATCGCATAGCTTAAGATGGACACCATGGTACAGCCTCCATAGGTCCCGACCCCCATCTTGGGTTATCCTGGTAACCTCTCCTGAGCCTCTAGTTCCAACTAAGTCTCATGCAGACCCTACCAATCCTTTCGTGAAGACAAGGTGGTAAGTTTGCCATTCCAGGCCTTCTCGTAACATTATGAGCCCTGTACAAGCACTACACCTATGCACGAGGTGCATTATCTTAATTAATATTTATTCTACCCACCCCCTAATCAATTATTAGGTTATCACCTTTTAACTGACTTTCGACGGGTTATCTTGTTATCCACTTCGGGCAAAACCCCTGCTCGAAAGCCACTCTCTCTCATAGGACACTAACAAGAAATGTCTCTCTACGAAAACTCTATGGTGAAACAGACAACCATAACCAATCCTGACAAAGCACAGGTGAAGGATACACAATCACTAACCCAAGATTGACCATTTGGACAAAACACACAATGACTCACATCAATAAGGTTATACAACAACACCTGACCAAGGAGAAATAATAACATAGGACACAATGACAATTCAACCAGAATTGCATTGAAATTAAGCTTGACTGCAAACACCATTTACACAAGATCCTAATACAGGCAATCTTTTCTTAAAACAACCAAAAGCACAAATAACTTGCAATTAAAGATTTTCCAGACAATAAGAAAATACAACTATATTAATACAAAGAAATCAATTTTGTCATTTGTCCAATAAGGTTAAATCAATCACATAAAAATTAACCCCCTAATTATATGTTCATGATTACTTTACAAATAAACTCGATTAGATTGTATCAATAATCTAAATTAAATTCCAAATTAAAAATTATATATAATAATATAATATAATTACATAAATGAATATAATATTATATAATTATATCACATTAAAATATATAATAAAAACATGATTTAATTTGAAATATCTTTCATTTCCAAAATAACATAATTAAAATCACAGAAAACTATATATATATATATATTAAAAAAAAAATTATTTAGTTAATTTTTTATATATATATATATTTTTTTAATTTTTTTTTAAATTAATTTTATTTTTTATTTTTTAATTTTTTTTATTTTTTAATTAATTTTTTTAGAAAAAAATTCACAACTTTACAAACAGTAAATTTAATTTATTTTTTTAAACAGAATTAATTTCCAAACCAATTTATTTCCAGGGAAATTATTTATTACACAATTTCTCCAAAATAATATAATAAAATAATTTCCCTTAACTTCTAATAATACAATAAATTTAATTAATGATTAAATTTATTTCTATAATAACTAATTATATCACAGAGATACACAAAAATTAAAAAGGACTGTCATAGTCAACTATCGAAACAAAAATAAAACAAGAGGGAATGGTTTCTCTGGTAAATCTCATTCCTCCCAAATCTTGCAATTTCCATGCACAATAAAAATCTTGGCAAAATTTGCCATAATAACTTTTTCCAATTTTCTTAAAATTTAATCTACAAACACCCAGGAAATAACTTCTTTCCATAAACTAGAAATTAACTTCAGAAATGGACTTTAGCCAAGAACAAGAAATAATCAGACAGGATTTTAAATTTGTCAAACATCTTAGCACACACATCATTCAGAAAGATAAAAGAAATAAAATATTCTCTTTAAAACAAACAATCAAAAGAAGCCACCCACCCTGGTATAGCTTTCCTGGAAGAAAATTTGTAAAAGAGAACCAATCCTTCAACAAGCTTCCAAATAAATTTCTTCACCTAAATTCTTGACCTGTTTCCTATGTGTCTAAAATAAAGACCTATTCCCTATTTAAACTAAAATTCTAGGTTCAATAGCTTTTTCTCAAAAACCTAAATTTAGAATAAAAGTAATTTTATTTTATTTTTTAATTTTATACAAATGATAAGCTAACATGCAATAATTAAAAATCATTATTCTTTCTTTTCTTTTCTCATGCAAATTAATTAATTTTCTAAATAAAGAATTAAAGCAATACTTTAATTCTAATTAATTATTTTATTCATTTATTTATGTATTCATTTATTCTTTTATTTATTTAAAATTCTAGGAAATAATAAATACAATTAATTTAATTTATTTTTCCACAAAAATTTAAATAAAAATATATTTCTAATATCATGCAGCTTGTAACTTAATTTAATAATTTCTTTTAATTAACTAAATTTATAATCTCAATGCATAAACAATTCAACTATGAGATAATTCTATAAACTTAATTAATTACTGAATTAAATCTGCTAAAACACTCAAATTGAACAAATCTCAAGCAATTACCCATAAAAAGATCAAACGACATAATACGAAGGCCGAACAAACTAACAAGATGACCAACTGATGACACTCACACGAGTGTAATTGAGTAAAATAGGGTCCACTACTATCTCCTCCACTTCCATCAGAAAATATAAGGCACGCTCAGACCTATGAAGCCAGGTGGAGACGATACCCTGTACCTACCTGGTACTTGTACCTGCAATATCTTGCATCACCGAACCACACATGCAAATATACAATATAGAAAACATGACATACACATCGATGAAGGAGAATCGCGACGTTCCCTATCTCACCGAAATGAGTGAAAGAAAATCGTCCCCTTGCATCCAATACACTCGCAGACACACAACATATAATTACACATTGCATAGATAAAGTAAAGTGTCAGTACATAGCAATAATCCATAAAATGCCATAAATCAGAAGTACTGAAATGCTGCAAATAAATTATGCATCTCATATCCAGATAAAGCATGAAATAATGTCATATAAATCTAAATAACACATCATGGTAATGTATCCACTGAAAACAAACAATAATAAAATATGAGTCTAATGAGTTCACACGAGGAAGGGTACTACAAAACATGGATCATTTGTGGTCAAATTTGTTACCTACAAGCTTGGACCTTCATATTTCATCCTAAAAGACCCTCTCGCTTGCATAACCCATGTGGGTTGAGCTCTTATTCCTCAATCTAGCTTTCAAACCATTTTTTAAGGAAATTTTGTCCTAGTTAGGAAGAGTAATATGGTGCAAACATAACTTTAATAAGTTTCCAAGTCTGCGAGTTCATCCAAGGGCTTGTTTAGAGGTGGATCTAAATAAACCTTTGCTAGAGAACATAAAACTTTTTGGTCCAAGATTTAAAAGAAATGCCATATTAGAAGAAATAAATTAGCATAGCCAGTCTCCAATTCTATTCCATCTAACGGTCAAGTGCCCTCTCCTAGTCATGTTCACATTCAACCCTCTTCTTCCCCAACACTTGTCACTAATAAAACACCTTCTTCTAATGTCCATGAGGTTTCTACTCCCTCCTTCAAGGATTAGGTCATGCCAGATGGTTGGACTTCTATTAGGAAGAGAAAAAAGCTACTCGTTTGTTCCACTGTTTTACCTTCTCTTTCGTCTTATAAGGCGTAAGACTCTTCCCCTTCTCCTCGTTGGACATCTCCTCAACCATGCTCTCATTCATCCCCTCAACCTTGCTCTCATGATTCCATGCCCCTTCCTCTTACCCTTGTCATCGCTCCAAATCTCCTTCATCTAAAGACCATGTGGCCAAGCCTTCATAATTGAATCTCAACAATAGTTTTGTTGTGTTGTTAAAAGTTGTAGCATTAAGCTTGATACTTCATTTTGTAATATTTGGAGAGATGCTAGTTTTGTGCATACATCTTATATTGATGCCAAAGGAAAGGCTATTCTTGGTTTTGCTCCATGGGTTGCTAGACACATTATTAATAAACATGAGGACCCTTCTCATAGTTGTGCGGGCCCTCACTTTTATTAATTAGTCAACTAATATGTTTTTGCTCAATTTATGCCCCCAACCTTGTTAAGGAGCGAATTGATTTATGAAATCGGATGACCAATAATCTTCCCAATGTCGATAGGGTTTTAGGGTGAGATTTCAACATGGTTGAACACTCTCACGATCATAGCTAGTCCAAACTATTCAATATTAGTTGCGAAGAATTTGATAATTGGTTATTTTGACATAACTTTTTAGGGGTGGTAGACCCTATTCATGGCAAATTTACTAGTCAATCTAAAAACTGGTTTACCTGGTCTAACTGCAAAATGGAAGATGATAAAAAGTTAAGCAGGTTGGATAGATTCTGCATATCCCCTATTTTACCCTTGGTTCATGATTTTGAGGGATTGTGTGTTCTAAAGGACTATTTTGCTACTCTTTCTAATTATTATCCTATATTCAGCAACATAAGTTTCTCTCAAGCTTCACACATTGATCATTATCCTATATTCAAACTAAATGTTTCTCATCTAAAGAATCTGGCTTGTTTATCTTCTCTTATTGGGATATGGAATTCTTCTCCTAAGCCAAATGAAGGGGGGTCTTGGATTGACCATTGGTGTGCATCCATTGCTAATAAACTAACTTCCTACATTGTTTTAGCAAAAAAATGGCTTATCAATGCAAGCATAAGGAAAAATCCCTCCAATGCAAACTTTTTCAAACAAGAAAAATCCTAAATGATGATCCTTGCAATATCAAAATTCAAACTTCTATTGCTGCTACAAAAGCTCAATTGCATAAAATTGATAATTATAAAGGATAAGGGGCTAAATTCAAATCCAGTTTTCACTAGATAAAAGAAGGGAACAATGATGCAGCCATGGTCTGGAGGGTCCTCAAAGAGAACAATCCAGATCATGTAGCAAGAGTAACACAATAGAAGCACCAACACAGAATAGAGAAAATGCAAGATCAGACATCTGCAATATCATAGATTCATCATAAACTATCTGGCAGCATGCGGGAAAATATGCAAGCTTACAGGCCTAGTTACATAATACATTCCAGAATACAATCCATCCGGACCTCCAAGAGGAGTTCTAATTACAGATCATGAATCTTTACCATCATATATCTTTTTCGTCCCCCAAAGGATCAAATACAACAATATATATAGCATCTGGAACACATTTGGGTCAGCCACAAAAGATTACATTCTCCAAGATCGGAAAATGAAATGTGTAAAATAGGTCAGACCCAAAGGGTGAAGATCTCCTCTGCCAAGAACACAAATGAAGTGCAGACCACAAAGGAAGGTCGGTCAAGGGCCCGAGAACATCGTGTTTGGTGTCAATTAGATCCACAAGCCAAGAAAATGCTCCACAAGAGAAGGAATCTCCAACTAGTCGTTAAGCTCAAACTACTCTGGGAACCAAGAAACAAACAATCCGGAAGCGACAACTTGTCGATAAAAGGTCCAAATGAATTGAAAATATAGAACAAGGAACAAGAATAATTGTGGAAGCCAAAAATCTGATTCGCAACGAAAAATGAACAACTACCAGAGAATGCCAAAAGAAACATAGAAGCTGCAACACAAAACTAAACAGGAACAAAACTGAAAACAAATATTTTTGGTTGATGCAAGATTTCCCATCGACTGGGGATTCTCTTGCATCAGACACCCCAAGTAGAAAAAGATTTTTCATGAGAGGAAGCTCATGAACATCGAATAGGATTCCGGATACAAACCCCATGCTTATTTCTAATCCAAATGTATTCTTTGTCTACAAATTTCTTCCTCCTTACCTCTTCCAGTACCTCTGCTAGATTCTCCAACTTCTTCTCTTCTCCTCTCTTTTCTTGCTTCATACCTACACACTGTCTCTTACCACCACTCTCCTTCTGCAAATCTGATTTATTTCTTCAACGTGAATTCATCTTATTTGCCACCATAACTCTTAACTTTACTGTCATTTGGTACCACCTTGCTATCAGACCCATCCTCAAGGTCCTTCTTCAAATACAAGAAATCTGCTACATCTTGCTTCTCAACACAACAACTCTTTACAAGACTCAAGTTCTTCACTTCCTTCTCCTTCTCCTTCAAAGAAGCCAAAGTAAACTTCTACCCATCCTTCTCAATAGTGATTAGGTTTCTTCTACAATCATAGATAACTCCTCTATCAAACTGCCAAGGTCTACCCAACAAAACATGGCAAGCACTCATAGACACAACATCACATAAGACTTCATCTTTGTAAGGTCCAATATTAAAATTCACCCAACACTGCTCTCTCACCTCTTCTGCATGATCATCTTTCAACCAACTCACCTTATAAGGACAAGGATGCTCAAGCCTCTTCAAACCAAGCTTCTCTATCATTTCCTCATATACCATATTATCAGTACTTCCACTATCCACAATAACCTTGCAACACTTACCTCCTAATTTGCATACAGTCCAGAAAAGATTCTTCCTTTGTGTAGGTTCGGTCTCCTCTCTGCTCTGCAAGACTTTTCTAAACATAAGGGATTCTCCTTTCTCCAGTTCTTCCACACTCTCATCTGTAGCTCCATTTTCCTTGTTCTCACGTGCCATGAAATTCCTTGTCATTCCTATCTCACTAGTTCCCTGAGAACACTCATAAGATCTATGTCCAGTTTCTCCACACTTGAAACATTTACCCGAGAATTCCCTACTGCTACTTCCATTTCCTTTTCTTTGTGTCTTCTGATTCGGTTCTTTACTCCATTTAGATTTTGATTCTTCTTTAGTAGTCTTCTTCTCCATATTGTCACCCATCTGCCCTCTATTCGCTGCATATCTCTCTCTTTTACTAGGGTTATTTTGTTGTCTTCTTTTCACTTTATCTTCTGCATTCAGAGCATATTAGTAAGCCTCCTCAACTATAGAAACCTTCAGCATACTCATCTCATCCTAAATGTTAAATCGAAGTCCATTTATGTATCTAGCCACCTTCTCCCTATCCATCTCTTGATGTCCAAATTTGATCATCACCTTGTAGAATTCCTCAGTATACTCTTTACACTCATGTCCTTATGCTTCAAGTTCTACAACTTCTTGAGCAATTCCAACCCATAGTCTCCCGGAATGAATTTAGCCTTCAATCATGCAATCATCTGCCTCCACCAAGTGATTTTCATCTCACCATTCTCCATTTGATCCCTCTGCAACTTTTTCTACTATAAATCAACATGCCCTTTCAACTTAGTTTGTGCTAACCTAACCCTCTGTGGATCTTTAATATCTTCAAACTCAAAGTAGTTGTCCAACTCTCCAATCCAATCTATCAAGTCTTCTGGATTCAATGTACTTAAAAAGTTAGAATCCTCAACTTTATGAATTTTACTCACTTGTGCCATCGCTCTAAGAAATCTATCTTCTCCTTTGTCTGTCCATCCTTCAACCTCTTCAACCTATAGCTCTTACCCTACCTCTTCATACTCATCCTCCAATTCTGGATTCCTCCGCAAACCAGCTAGTGTGTTTCGGATCTCATTCCTCAACTCATTTATGAAATCCTCCATCATCTACTCTATCCTTCTAGGGTTCATCCTTGACATCTCCTCATTTTATCTAGTGTAACTACCTCAGCTCAGCGGTCTGACTACAAGGTTCCAATTGCCTCATAGTCAGTGATCTATTGAACATGCTTACAACCCGCCTCAAATTGGTGATATGTTCACCCAAGGGAATGCCTCAAGGTTAGCAACCAGCTCTGATGCAGAAGGTCTGGAGGGTCCTCAAAGAGAACAATCCAGATCATGCAGCAAGAGTAACATAACAAAAGCATCAACACAAAATAGAGAAAATGCAAGATTAGACATCTGCAATATCATAGATTCATCATAAACTAGTTGGCAACATGCGGGCAAACATGCAGGCTTACAAGCCTAGTTCTAGAATACAATCCATTCGAACCTCTAAGAGGAGTTCTAATTGTAGATCATGAATCATTATCATCATATCTCTTTGCCATCCCCCAAAGGATCAAATACAATAATATATATAGCATTTGGAACACATCTGGGTCGACCACAAAAGATTACATTCTCCAAGACCGAAAAATGAAACATATAAAATAGGTTAGACCCAAAGGGTGAAGATCTCCTTCGCTAAGGACACAAATGAAGTGTGGACCACAAAGGAAGGTCGGCCAAGGGCCTGAGAACATCGTGTGTGGTGCCAATTAGATCCACAAGCCAGGAAAATGCTCTGCAAGAGAAGGAATCTCCAACTAGCTGTTAATCTCAAACTGCTCCGGGAACCAAGAAACAAACAATCCAGAAGCGACAACTTGTTGGAAAAAGATCCAAATGAACCAAAAATCTAGAATGAGGAACGAGAACAAGTTTGGAAGCCAAAACTTTGATCCACAATAAAAAATTAACAACTACCAGAGAATGTCAAAAGAAACACAGAAAGCTGCAACACAGAACTGGACAGGAACAAAACTGAAAACAAATATTTTTGGTTGATGCAAGATTGCCCATTGATCGGGGATTCTCTTGCATCAAACAAAGGCACTAAATACTTTTTTAACTATCTCAATTATAACAATAAAAAGGAAAGAATCAACAGGATAAGAGATGAATTTGATACTTTCTAGACTAACCCTTCTAAGATATGCAATGTTTTCAAATGATTCTATGAAAATATTTTTAAAGATGATCAATGACAGGATATTCAACAAACCCTTGAGGATATGGTTAAAATTTATATTTCTAATGGAATAGACTCTGATTATAGTCAATATTTAGACAGAATATTACCAATGCAAGAGATAGAAAAGGCTCTCTTTTCTATGTCCCTTATAAAAATCTTGGCAACAATGGGCCTCCAATGGAATTCTATCAAGACAACACATCAAGGAAGATTTTTACTAGCTTATAGTTGGAGGCTTTTAAAAATGGATCATTGGGCTCTATTATTAATGGTGGTATAATCAAACTTCTTCCTAAAGAAAAAACAAGGAGACTCCATTTCTAGTTGGCATCCTATAACCTTGCTTAGTACTTCCTATAAAATTATAGCAAAAGCCTTAGCCATTAGGATCAAACTGGTGGTCCAAGGAATTATGAAATCTAGACAAATAGGTTACATTTCTAGAAGATTAATTCTTAATAATCTTATGTTAGCATGGGAGATGTGTGAATGGACTCAACAAACTGGAAAAAAATGTCATTTTGATCAAGCTAGACTTCGATAAAGCTTATGATGAAATTCCTTGGAGTTTTATTCTTAAGATGCTTCAATGGTTGGGCTTCAATCCTAAACTTCGATCTCATATTCAAATGCTTTTTCAAGAGGCTAATGCTCGGATTATTGTCAATAATATGATGACAGGTCCAATTCCTTTACAAAGATCTATCCAAAAAAAAAATTCCCTTAGCCTCATACTTCTATGTCCTTATAGTTGATGCTCTAGGATATTTACTTCAAAGGACTAATAATATGAAACTGATCTCTAGAATCTCTAATCCTGATAATGTGGTTGTTACTAATTCTCATTATGTTGGTGATATCCAATTATTTTTACAAAATGATGAAAAAGATATTTGCAATATGATGGACATATTGGAGTTGTATTGTGTTGTTTTAGGCTCTAAAATTGCTTATGCTAAAATATATTTGTTTGTGGTTCAAAATGGCCCTATTCGTTATTGGCTTCCTCAATATTGGAAGAAAATCAAACACAAGGAAATCATGAGGTACCTTGGTATACCATTTGGCATCAAGTTGTCTCTTTTGGATATGTGGAATTGGTACATTAATATTATCAAGAATAAGATCTTCAATTGGGGAAACAAATTTCTATCTTTGGCTGGCAAAATAGAAGTCAATAATTTTTATTTTTTTTGCAACACATGTCTACTATTCCTCTCGTTGGATACCCTTAAAAAAGGGGTATGAAGATTTAACCAAAATTATTTGTCAATTTCTTTGGGCTAAATGGGATGGTAATAGACAATTTATTTCCACTTCATGGACTCACCATAACCAACCAAAATACAAAGGTGGTTTGAAAGCTTTTAGACCCAAGAATGCAAGTGTTTTGTTTGGCTACCAAATGCATTATTAGAGTTGTCTATGGCAATGAACCATGAAGTATTCTTATATGGAATCACATTAATCTCACCATTGTTAAGGGAAAATGGCAACATGTGGGATGGTTAGATAAAGTTCTTTATGCCTCCTTTTTCTCAATCAGAGCTTCCTCTCCCCTCTAGTCTATTTGGAGGGCTTGACAACATAATTGTTCCAACATGGTTTTAGTTTCTTCACTTCTTCTATTTTGTGGAATAAGCACATTCTTTATTACGATCAACACCTTTCTTTATGATTTCCAAAACATTCTTATGCTTGTTGGAATCAAGGAACACTGAAAGGGGGAGGGGGGGGGGTGAATCAATGATGCAAATTTTAACCTTATTAACTTGTTCTTTTAGCCACTTAATGCAAACAAACAAAAGAAAGATGCAAAAACACAAAGTAATCAACAATAAGACCATAACCCCAGATTTTATATGTGGACAACTTGGTTAAGGAAAAATCCACAGTGGGGATGAGACCCACAATATAAATACTCTGTAGAAGTAGAGAAATATTACATGGGGAATGCACATGCATTCAAGCACACTTCCTAGAGCTCACTACTCGAAATATCAAGGGCTACAACCCTAGGGAAGACTCACTGTCTTACAATATCTTTTACAAAAGATAATTGGAATGTCTGAAATGAAAAATAGCATCTACAAATGCCAAGGTACAGTTCCAGTTAAGCACAAAACACTTAATCTCATGTTGCTCTGCTACACTGCTTTGTTCTACTGTTCTGATTTATTTCAGAGCATAAATCCTTCACTTGAGCATGTGAAACTACGCACAATTGATCATACACTTTCTGCATACATCTCGATACCAAAAATGATAATTTCCATTGGTCTTTTATATCCGCATCATGAAATTAGGTCTTCTACATGTCAGCTTCAAGAACACTATCCAAATAATGAAATGTGTATGAACTATCAGCTAAATCTGATCTCCAATGCATATGTGGACCCAAAAGACTTGTCCACGCGCTTCCCAAATATTGGCTAAACATCCTTGAACACAAAATCAATCACCAAAATTAATCCACCAATTTTGCACAATGATCAACTAACCAAAACATCTGTACCACACTATTCTACCTAAAAACCTATACATCGGATCTTCTAACTTATAGGACGATCATCACCGGCGGATAAGATTATGGAATAAGGTACTCCACATATCTAAATATCTTCCTCTAGGTCTGCAACACAAAATATTCAACCAAAATGAAATGCCAACCAAAATACTACATTTTGTCAGATGCATTGTTCTAACTCACCGGACCTAACCAAATCTTCATTCTGACTTCTGGTAGGATCAAATCACACTCTGCGGATAAGATCTTTGATTAGAGTTGTCATAAATAACAACATTTGATGATTTGTATAGTGTCTCTTGCCAACAATCTCCCCCTTTGGCATTGATGGCAACACTTAGTAAAAAATGATTGTGTCGAAATCAGTACCAACAAATGTACACTGCAAAACTCAAAATCTCAAAAAATTCAAAATTCCAAAACTCCCCCTAAGATGAATATAACATTTTTCACTACTCCACACTCCCCCTTTGACATCAATGACAAAGGTAGGGATCTGGATGCAAAAATTCAAGCCATAATTCTATATATAGACCGAATATATACATAGATCTTACTACCTTACAAAAACTTGAAGATGTCTGCAAAAGTGTCTTTCAATGAATCCAAATGGCTATCCTAGCCCTTCTTGAGGCACTCTAAGATAAATATAAGACCACTGAATAGGTATGCTTGCATCTCTGCTGATTTGAGATCCGAAGGTTCATTGGTGGCCTGAGCATCCTGAGCATCCTTCGGGGCACTGAGCAAAGTGTCTAACTTGGGAGTGATGTGACTCCAAAGTTCACCAACTACCAATAATTTTATCCCTATCATAGCTCAAAATCTTGATTTTGTTAAGTAAGGACATTACCTAATCTTCATGATTACTCACAGAAACTGATAAGGGATCAAATGATTGAGATATGCTGGCTAACTATGTTTCATGCTCCTTGGGCTGCTTCTCAATATTCTTAGTGAACTTAGACAATGATAGACATGATTTATAAATGTTACCTCCTTCAGATAATGCATCTGGAATGCTCTTAATACAAGTATCCAATGTGACTCTATCATCGACGATCGTTCTTTTCAATGTCCAGAGCCTTTTTGCATTAAGCTCATTGCGGACCTTTACCTCAACAAAATTCTCTGATGACTCAAAATGAGTACTCATGAAATTGATCAAACTATTCAGCTATATGGATGGAGAATCAGATGTGTCCTTTTGAAATGTAGGCATTATTTTCTCCAGGATACCAGATGCAAGATTCACAAGCTCACTATCCTCTATGTGAGACTTTAAGATCTCTTATCTTGCCTTAGCCTGTGCAAGTGATGCTAGATTTAGCTTCCGGATCAAAGAGAGAGAATCTAAGCTAATTGGACCTTGTGACAATGTTGGATCATCAAAAATTTGCTTGTCTTTCTCAAGAAAATCTTTTACATCATCTGTAGTTGTAGACACTTAAAAATAATTATTTTAAGTTTTTGGCATAATTAATTTATTAATTGTGCCAATTCCTATTCCTCCTCAATATTAATTAAACATTATTAATGTTATCACTATAGTCTATTGATTGATTTATTTAATAAATCAATCCACCTTTATTCTTCTAAAAATCCCTAATATTAAGTCTTCTCAAATCCCTCCTTTTAATTAATTAATTTCAATTAGCTAATTAATCTAGGTGATTCCTACAAATCACCTTTTTCCTAATCTATCATTAACCTAATAAATTCTTCTAGAAGCTCCCTAATCTCACTTAGCATTATTCTTCTAATTTTTAATTCCCCCCACTTATTCTCTCTCCTGGTCAAATCCTCCTACAAATCTTATCTACCCTAATCCCACCTAATTCTTCTAACCCCTCTCCTAATGAGTTGCTATTGGCTAATCATCATGATTAGCCACAAAGTCAACTCCTTGTCCCTTCCATCCAACCACCTTCCTTAAATGCTCTTTTCCTAGGTGAATGTGAGATTTTCAAAATTTCACATTCCTCTAGGCATCCCATCCTCCAAGGAATTTTTAATTCCTCCTTATTCCTCCAATCCCCATGAACATCCTTTTTGAAGAATTTTTAATTCTTCATCCCCATCCCTCAAGGAAAATTTTATTCCTTGTTCTTCCCTAGGCACATTGGGAAGTCTTCCCAATGATCCTTAAGGAGTGTGGAGACAAGAAATGTCTTTAAGGCATATCTCTTGGTCTCCACACTTGTCTTGTCATCTCCTCTTGGGCCTTGTGTGGGCTCACAAGAAATCCTGACCCTCCATCTTGGGTCAATCATAGCCCTCCATTTCTCCTCTTCTCCTCCTATAAATTGAGGACTCTGTCCCCTTATATCTCATCTCCAAGTTTAGTAAATCCATGCTGCTATTTTGTGCCCAAGAAATCATCCTCATACCCTTACTATACCAAGATTTGCACTCATCCATACTTAGTCATTTCATCGTTTGATCACCAATCCATCCTTCCTCATCCATCCATCCTATATCATTTGTGCACAATATTGAAGAGCCAACCACATCATTCCCATTGGACCGGTCATATCAAGTTAGGAAGAGGCGTGTTATTGGCTTCAACAAGAGTCTGAATCGGAGGAACAAGAGAACTCTCTTGGCAAGGTATAAAGGTTATTTTCATATTTTGTTATTTGGTTGTTTTATGTCTTTTGTTCATTGATTCAATCTAAACTTGCAACCAAGAGTTTTCCCTTGGTTCATTTTGGCACACTCGGTGGGAGCCACATCCCTGAAATCTAATATTTTTTGAGCCTTTTTTGTGAGTTTTGATTGCAGGTATCGGAACAACGCGAGGTCTACAAATTAGTGCGACCGACTTGGGATCAACATGAGCAAAAGGCATTTCAGCGCGTGCGCACGCGTATCAGCGCGAGCGCTCCATATTCAAATTTATTTTCCCGCTTTCCTACAGGTCTACACATCGATGCAAGTATTTATGGAACAACGCATCCGATTTAAGAGTTTCGTGCCTAATCTAACAATCTTTTTTATTTCTCATTCTACTTTTTTATTTGTTGTTAACAATCAAAATACATAAAAAATCAAAAGAAAAATCTAGGAAGAAAATTTGTTAGTTAGTTTTACTAATTAGACATTTTTTTAGTACTCTCGATTCAGCGTGAGCGACCTACAAATAGCGCAAGCGCTCTACTGATCCATGCTCAAATTCAAATTTTTGAATTTTTTGAATTTTGCTAATTGTATTGGCCTTTTTTAGCGCATATGCTCGCGTTTCAGTGTAGGCGAATCTGTATCAGCGCAACCATTTCTCAGAATCCCGCCCAACTTTAAAAATTGGAAATTTTTTGAAATTTTTGCCTAACCGCTAACTTTTTTTCTTAGTTGCTATGTTTTAGCGCGAGCACAGGCACTTCAACACGACCAAATCAGAATAACTTGACAATTAGGTATAAATTAACAACTTTGCTTGATTTTATTTTTCTTTCGGCCCACTTCAGTGCGTACGCAGGCGTTTTAGCGCTTGCGCAGGCGCTTGACTGCAGATCAACGCGTGCGCTGTTTGTGCAAGCCTGTAGCTACTAATTGCATTCTTTTTTTGTGAGTGGTACAACTTCTTCGATTGTCCAAGACTTAAAAAATACAAAACTACTAATCAAATGGTTTTGCAGGTTGCCTAGGAGTTTCAAACAAACATTGTGTCTTTTATTGCTAGGCACCTAGATCTAATTAGGGGGTAAATAAATCATTATTTTTTTTGTTTGTGAAAAGCGTAAAGGTAGGAGAGTATGCTCTCGTCTATCTAGACGATCAAAAATCTAGACCCTCAAAGCTTTTCAGGTTTGTCGCATGTTTACCTTTAGCAGGCCTGCCCTCCCGAGTTTCTCTTTGAGCTGGTGAGAGGGGAATGACCCAAGTGAGTACACCCAAACCTGGGATTCCCAACTCACTATAATAAATAGGCCACTGAGATTGAAAGAATCAATGGTTGGGGCTATATGAGAGTTCACTCTCACATTGGGTGCTTAGTAGGATCCTAGAGATCTCAATCATGCTTGCGTGACTACTAAGTTCTTGGTGCTTTGTTGGGCTATAGGCCTCAATTGAGCTTGCACAACTACGAAGGGTAGCTCCTAACGAGAAGTCATATTAAACACCTTGTGCATAGTGGTCAAAAACCTTCTAGTCATTCGTGCAGGAGGTCGGACCTCTGAAGCCGCCCATATTTTTACAGCCCTCAGTAGAGACACAAAGTTCACCGTGAGAAGTTTTCATGGGAATTGATGCTTGGCTACCCTGGAGAAGTGAGTGTTGTGGAGGGGAGCTAGTGGGGTCAAGCATCTAAGTGTCCGCTCTGGGTAAGCGTAGTTGGGAAACCAATTGGGATCCAATGACTATTATCCTTGCTAGCCTTAAGAATGTTGTATATGAGCATGGGTGTCTTTGAGCTAAAATTCATTTGATTATTATGTTTTCTTTGCTTGATACTTACTTGCCAAGAGTAGATTAAACACATCATTATCCTCAAACACTTTGCAAAAACACTTGTCTAAAAACAAACAATCATCCAAGTCAAAGTCCTAGTCACAATTCCAATCATAGTCATACCCAAGTCACATCCTAGTCACCTTCCACACAAAGTCCCAATTGCGTCAAAACTTCGTCCATCTCATGTCTCATAAACCCAAGTTGTATAAGCATCCTAAGAAGTCAATCTACTGACCTATTAAGAAGAAGAAGCTCACACAAGCACAACTCATTAGACGTCAGAAATTTTGGTACACAAACCGCAAACTCTTGCTTAAACATAGGACCTTCTTGCATCATTACCACAATTACGTCCATGGTCATAGCAATGAGTTTGATGCTAGTGATGAATTAAGAGTCCATGCCCTCCATCAAGGTTCAGGTTTGTCTTTTAACACCAACTATCATCAAAATCGGGGTGGTATTATCCCTTCGTACAACTTGCCTTCCGAACCAATCATCTATTGAGTCATGTTCATGCCAAGGATAGCCTAGTCACCAAATTTCTTCTACTCGTCACTATCATCCCTCTTCAATCAATCATCCTCAATCTTTTCCTAAGGACTTAGCACATCAATTGATCACAAAATCAATCACCTTTAATTACCAAATCAATTCTCAAATCCAAATCAAATAATCTTTTAATCCAATTTAACTTCACGTTAAGGTTGCATGCCTTGTGAATTTTCATTTAGACCTCATCCTTAATCAATCAATCACATGGCTTTGTGCTTGAAGAAGAATCCTCTCCAAGTGCCTTTGCCTTATACTTTGAGTCAATCAAGACTCTTATCTCACATCTTTGTTTTACTTAGGGTCATTAGTCAACCCTTAGTGGAAGAAAGGCTTTTGATCATCATTCCACGGTCTAAATTCTACCCAACTTGTTCATTACATCGCTTGTGGTTTCATCAACATTTCCCACCTAAAATCCTCATCCAAGGACTAAGGTGCAATCCTAATCAAATCCGTGTCCTAATCCAAGGACCCTATGAATCAACAAAATCCATTTTCATCAAATTCAAATCCTAAAATCCAAGAGCCTTGCTAAGTCCTCTCATCAAAATTTCTTCTCTCTCTAATCAATCTTTTTTCTAAGGTTATTCTTGTATGGTCACAACTCGATCTCAAAAGAAAAAGATGGCCGAACAACAATACGGTATGCCAGACATTATTGTCCTATATGAAGATCCTACACAAGATCCTACACAAAGTGTGCAACCTAGCATTCAAAATCAACTGCAAGATCCTAATATGGTTGACCAAGATGAACTCTCTCTGGAAGTGCAAGCTTTCTTAGAAGACTCTTATAATCAAGAAATTATGGAGAAATTTATCTGACACAATCCTAGTGCTCTTCTAAAGACTCTCCTTGAAAATGGAGCTCAACTCCCACCTGATTTTGATAGATCCACCCTTGGTCAACAACCACAAGGAGACCTTGCTCCCACTCATACCGTTGCACCTGTTATTCAAACTCAATCAATTGCGGCCCCACCAATCATTCCCAATCAATACTACTCTCGGCATATATCCTCGTGGTCCCCATTCTGCATTCTTCTTTCTTACCATCTATACCACTATAAAATCCGATCTCATATATTCTGTAACATACCTCTATACCATCTTCTTCTACTAGACCATACATTTCTATTCCACAAACCTCCATTCCCATCAACAATATCGCTAACTTCATTCGAGCCTCACTTACTCCTGTCACAATAGTTTGCAGGTCGCAACCGACTGTCACTCAGGTCCCTGTGACATCGGTCATCACATCTCACATCCCCGCTTCCTCATCATATTAATACATTAGTGGTGGTAGACCTTCCATAACTCATCCGATTCTAGGGGCAAACATAATTCATCATGTCCAAAATCCACAACAAGACCTCATTAAAGAGATTTAGGACATGAAAAACATCATCAAAGACATGAAGGAAGGGACTAACAAAAGGAAACCTTACTTGTTTGAGGAATTTTGTCCTTGTCCTTATGACCTGTCTATATCAAGTGCCCTATACCCACTAGGATTTGAGATCCCTAAGTTCATGAAGTATGAGGGCAAAAGAGACCCTCGAGACCATGTTTGGGAATTTCACATCCTATGTCAAGAAGTCTCCTATAGCGACCTATACCTTCGAAGACTCTTCCCTAAGAGTCTCACAGGAGATCCTCTTGCATGGTTCTCGTCCTTACCTCTAGGTTCCATTATCTCCTTCCCGGACTTAGCAGAGAAGTTCATGGCACACTATGCCTACAACATGGCTAATGATGTTTCCATGATGGACCTTTGTAGCACCAAGCAAAGGCCTGGAGAAACTTTTGCTAACTTCTTGCAAAGATGGCAACACCTCATCAAGAAATTCCAATGGGACATGCCAGAACAACACCAATTGAAATATTTTAAAAGAATCTGGTGCCCGAACCATCAAGACCTCTGACATCTCAATGTATTAAATCTTTCCAAAAATTGACTGATAAGGGCCTAGCCCTCGAGCATGTCTTGTTAGAGGAAGGAACCTTGAAACATTACCAAAAATCAAGTCAAAATTCTTCCTCTTATCATAATGGTAAACCAAAATTCTGGTCCAAAAACAAGAACGTAGTCAATGATGGTGTGACTGATGCAAAACGGGTCTAGATTGTGGCCGCTCCTCCAAAACCCACCACCACCAATCACCAATTCAACAATCAAAATAATCAAAATCAATCTCAAAATCCTCATAATAATGTCTCAATCCAGGGGTGACCACCCTGATCTAATAACAAGACTCCAAGAGATTTCACTCTTCTTGTTAAACCCATTGAAGTGGTGTTTCAAAAGCTTGTTCAAGTAGGCGCAGTGGTCTTCCCGATTACTCGCCCGTTCGATCCCAATCAACCCAAACCTAGGTGGTATAATGAGAATGAATATTGTGAGTATCATCGTATCAAGGGGCATGATACATGAAAGTACATGAAGCTTAAAATCTACATACAAGATCTCATTGATAGGGGTGAAATTGAGGTAGCAAATGCAAAACCTGGTAATAGTAATGACAAACTCAAAATGTACCAAGAACCCTTCCCAAAACATGATAAAGGAAAAGGCTCATCATCTAACGCTGTGAACTATGACTACACAAATCATATAACATGCTTTGACTCGTTAGTAGGTCGCATTGAGCCCGCAGACAATCATGTCAATGTCATAACTATCCAAGGAGCTAACCCTCCCCCTTCACAAAGAAGACCTAACCCTGCTAGGATAGTCATTCAAGGTGCCACACCTTCGACTTCCCACTCTCAAAATGACTGCAATGTAACCACCCGCTGAGGCAGAGTAACTATTCAAGGAGCCCATCCCCCACTAAACCCTCCGCCCATGTCTTCCACCCACCAATATGACCCCCTTGACCAACTTGGGAAGATCCCCGCACAAATCTCCATCCTAGAACTTCTCAAGAGTTCCCCTGTCCATAAAGAAATCTTGGAACAAGCCCTCCTTGAGTCTCACGTTCCCGATAATATTAATGCTACCCAACTTCAAGCTCTCATTGGAAACCTTGCTGCCCAACAACACCTTGTGTTCACTTCCAATGATGCTCCTGCAGATGAATACCATAATAAACCTTTGCACATCGAAGCCCTTATCCAGAAACATAAGTTCAAGCGTATCCTGATAGACGGCAGATCCAAACTCAATGTGTGTACGTACAAGTTAATAAAACAATTGGGACTTTCTGAGGACCTGGTAGCTACATCAAGAAGGATCACAATAAAAGCATATGATGATGCAGAAAGAGTTTCTAAAGGCATGATCACCTTACCTCTTCAAGTGGGCCCTATCACAATTGAAACCCCTTGCCAAGTCCTAGATCTTGATCTCCCATACAACATCCTTCTTGGTCGGCCATGGATTCACTCTTTGCAGGCCATACCCTCCACTTATCACCAATGCATTAAATTCTACTTCAATGGAAGAGAGATCACTATCAAAGGTGATCCACAACCTTTTCAATATTGCAAGCTCCTAGAGGGGAAGAATCATATCATAGCCCACTAAATAGACCCTCGCCAACTCCTCCATCTGACGCATCAAATGTTGCCTCCACCTCATCCCAAGCGGACCCACAAATCAAGATCTTGGATAATGGCGGCGGAGAATACAAATTGGAGGATGTCTTATTAATAAGAAACCTCCCCTTATCTCCCAAGTCATTTGGCAAACCAAAATAACTAAAAAAAGATCAAAAACTGGTTATACAATGCAAAGATACCACCTTTCAGCAATGGGGCCCACTTGACGAGGAAAGCCTAGACACAGATGTATCTTCATGGTTGTATCAAGAAGAAGATGAAGACCTAGCAAAAATACCTAAAAAAATGTATCCAAAAGGATCAGCTATAGTTGAAAAATGGGTTACAAAAGACACGGCTTGGGACCAAAGGAGAAAGGAAGAAAAGCACCCATAAATCTTATCTCCTACAAGTACAACAGAGGCTTGGGGTACACCCTAGTGCCTAAGATTGCTATAACCGGTGCCCTTTCAAGCCCTTCTTTGGATATAGAAAACTCTGACGAAGAGGAGTTCCATGAAAAGCCTTATGAATACAAAAATGACATCTTCTTTGACACTCATGTCAACACCATCACCCCCACAACCCCTCCCATTTCACACGAGCTACATCTTGTCCATCCTGAACTCATAGACTGGGGCCAATGAGACAAACCCACTTTAGATATCTGCGACGATGATAACACTCTCATTACTCTCCCGACTATGTGAAATTTGGAAGACTGCAACAAAGTACATGAGATTTGATTGCATGAAAAGGGATACTTTAGTAGTCAGGTCAATGCCCTTAGCCACAAAAAAAGATAATAAAAAGAAAAAACATGATTCCCTAGGTGAAAATCTCTCCGAGTCACCTTTGGATGAGCAAAAAGTAAAAACAAAGGGTGTATCCAAAAGTGAAAACCTAGAAAAGGCACTTGAAGATGAGGGACTTGACCTCCCTACCATTGGCCACCTTCCACAAGACAGGTCAAATTTGTTAATAGTTTAAACAAATAGTATCAATATGGGCACCGAGGACATTCCAAAAAATGTGCTCATTGCCAAGTCCCTCATGAAGCAAGAGAAGAAAGACTTCATCAATTTCCTCACAGAGACAAAAATCAACTTCGCAAGGTCCTATGCTGACATGTCAGGTCTAGATCCTGACTTGGTGGTTCATAATCTTGCTGTCCACCCACATGCGAAACCCGTAAAATAGAAGTTGTGCAAAATGCATCCACATATTGCACTCCTGGTCAAGGCAGAAATCCAAAAGATGTTGGACGCATAATTCATCAAACCAATAGACTACACTGAATGGGTATCCAACATTATACCTGTCGGCAAACCTACTGGGGGCATCCGCATCTGTACTGATTTCCGAGATCTAAACTAGGCTTGTCCTAAAGATGATTTCCCACTCCCCAACATAGATATGATTGTGGACCTTATACCAGGACATGAGATGCTATCACTTATGGATGGATTTTCTGGATATAATCAAATCAGGATTGCAGAAGAAGATCAACACAAAACTGTGTTCACAACACCATGGGGGACTTTCTATTACAGGGTCATGCCTTTTGGCCTAAAAAATGCTGGAGCCACATACCAGCGTGCCATGACAATAATTTTTCTTGACCTCTTGCACAAAGTTATGGAGGATTATGTGGATGATCTTCTAGGCAAATCAAAGACAAGACAAGAGCACATCCCTATCTTAAGGCAGATCTTTGAAAGATTGAAAAAATACAAATTGCGCCTCAATCCTAAGAAGTGTATTTTTGGTGTCACAATGAGAAAACTACTAGGTTTCATTGTTTCTCGTAGAGGTATCAAGGTCGATCCTGCAAAGGTGAAAGCCATCATGGAAATGCCTCCCCCAAAGACCCTTAGACAACTATGTAGCCTCCAGGAGAAACTCCAATCTGTTAGATGTTTATTTCACAGCTTGCAGATAAATGCCATCCATTTGCACACCTGTTGCGCAAAGACACAAAATTCAAATGGGACTGCTTGTGTCAAAAGGCCTTTGAAAAACTCAAAGAATATCTAGCATCACCTCCATTTCTTATGCCTCCTACTCCTGGAAAGCCTCTTATTTTGTACATATGTGCTACTACAGTGGCATTGGGGGCATTATTGGCACAAACAGATGATCAAGAGAAGGAACATGCCATATATTACATCAGTCAGACACTAGTGGGGTATGAACTCAATTATACCCCCATTGAAAGAGCATGCTTGGCATTGGTATTTAGTACATAGAAACTCTGACACTACATGCTAAACAACAAAACAAAACTGATTGCTAAGATTGACCCTCTTAAATATCTCTTGTCAAAAGTTGCCCTCACAGGGATAACTACTAAATGGGTCATGCTGTTAAGCGATTTTGACATTGAATATATAGACAGAAAAGCAATCAAGGGACAGGTTATCACAGACCAACTGGATGACACTCCACTTCCAGGTGACCATCCTATCCTTACAAAACTGCTAGATAAATTCATAATGACTCTCACCACATCCTCCACATGGCAGTTGTACTTTGATGGCTCTTGCACCCAAAATGGATCAGGGGCAGGAATACTATTGATCACACCTCAAGGAGAATGCATCCCAAAGTCATACAAGATAGATTTCGCATGTACCAACAACATCCCAGAATATGAGGCACTCATTACAGGACTACGCTTAGCTATCTAGTGGAAGATAAGGGAATTACAAGTCTATGGTGATTCCCAACTTGTCATAAAACAAGTCAATGATGAATACCAAACAAAAGATGACAAACTTCTCCCCTATCATAGCATGGTTGAAGATCTTAAGCAACACTTCACAATAATCAAGTTTGATCAAGTCCAGCAAACAAACAATAGAGTTGCAGATGCAATGGCCACCATTGGCTCCCTCCTTCAGATGTCAACACATAGTCAGAAGTGTGAGTTCTTGGTCGAGCAATTATTCATACTGACATATGATCTACCAGAGTCCGAAATGGTGTGTCTACTCATTGGTCTCGAATCCCCTTGGTACCAAGAGACCTTCACTTTCCTAAAAGACAACACCATTCCCCCACACCTTACCAAAACCCAACAACAAACCTTCACCTGCCAATGTGCTCGTTACACTATCCTTGGAGAGACCTTATTCAAAAGGCATTTCGATGGTTCCCTCCTAAGGTGTTTAGATAAACAAGAGGCTGAATGGGCATTATGTGAAGTGCACAAAGGCATCTGTGGGGAACACTCAAGTGGGCTCACCTTGGCTAAAAAGCTTTTGAGAACAAGATATTACTAGCCTAAAATGGAAGTAGATGCATATAACAATGTGAAGAAATGCATCCCTTTCCAGCAACATGGCGACAAGATCCATGCGCCATCACAAGAATTGCAGCCGTTCATTACACCCTAGCCCTTCTCATAGTGGGGGCTTGATCTCATTGGGAAAATCCACCCTACATCCTCCAACGGGCATAAATTCATTATCACCGCTACTGAGTATTTCACCAAGTGGGTAGAGGCCATCCCTCTTACTTTCACCACTGGTAAGAAGATATCCAAATTCATCTTGAACTACTTGATCTGTCGATATGAGATCCCAAAAGTTATCATTACAGATAATGGGAGACAATTCAAAAACTAGGATGTTAAAGAACGCTTCCAAAAATTTGACATCCAACATCGCTTCTCCACCCCATATTACCCACAAGGTAATGGTCAAGTTGAGGCTTTTAACAAAACCCTAATCAAAATCCTCAAAAAGACAGCCAATGAAGCTGGCCATGACTGACACCTCCAACTCCACCCTGCTTTGTGGGTCTACCACACTTCCATCCACACACCCACAGGTGCCACCCCCTATTCCCTTGTCTTTGGCTCTGAAGTTGTCCTCTTGCTTGAGATCGAGATCCCCTCTCTAAGGGTGTCGCTACAGAATATCCTACCAGATGAAGGATATATAATTGCCAAACTACAAGAGCTAGAATTGTTGAATGAAAGGCGCGTCAAGGCCTTGAACCATCTCCAGGTATATTAGAATCGCCTACACACGAGTTACCACAAGAAGGTCAGAACCCAAGATTTTGAAATTGGTGATCTTGTCCTCATGGAAAATCAGAAAAAATATTCAAGAAAGAGAAGAGAAAGGTAAGTTCGAGCCTAATTGGCTTGGACCATATGTAATCATAGAAAATTATGGACCATGGGCCTATCAGTTGGCTACTCCTGAGGGAGATCCTCTGGATGATCTAATGAATATCATGCACCTAAAAAGATTCTACGCCTAGTCCTCAGAAAGTCATCAAATTGTCAAAAAATTCAAATAAAAAAAATCAAAAATCATGAAAAATACATAAAAATACATAAAAATGAGAAAAAGATCATGAAAAAAGACTGTCACTATGGTGAAAACCTGGTAAACAGGCACCTTGTGACACTAGAAAAAAACAAAAAAAAACAAAATAATTTGTCCATTAGTGAAAACCACTTTGTGGCGCTATGGGCAAGTACCTTGGTGAAAACCTCCATGCGGGCGCCAAGGTAAATAATCTAGATCCATTGTCTATCATTTCAGTACTCCATCACCCTCATTATCTAATTTTCCCATCAGGACATGGGCCCCCCTCACCCACCTTGGAATAAATCACAAGTATGATGATGAGTGTTAGCCTAGATCATGAATAAAAAGTGTCCCATCAAACTGAGCTTGTGTGCCTCTGTGTGAGCTTCATGAAGTCTTGAGAACAATCCTAAGTCCACAAGTTAATCTTCAAGGTCATCTAATCACTTTCTTAATCCAAAAATCCACCCACTCTATCCTTTGCCCTAGGGATGAATCCTTCCCTCATCTGGCAATTTAATCCTCCATCCTAATCCTACTCTTGGAAAGAGATGTTAGTAGGTCATGAATGAGTGACTTGTTTGATTTCTTGGATTTTTCATTTAGACTTGCATCTTTTTCCCTATGAATGCACCTATCTATGATTGCCCAGATTTTCCATATCTAGGTATGTTTACAATAGATGCATACTGGGGCATATTTTCATAGCATGGAGTGTTTTGGATCTCTCTTGTATGAACCGATGACTTGGTATTAGTGTTTATCAACACTTACCTTATCGCGTACATGAGGTATCAGTGTGTTTGAGGGTTTTATTGCATGTACCCACAACTTTGTATTAGTGTTACTCAACACTTGCATAGCTGTGTGTAAGGAATTCCCGTTTGACTATGAGTCAGTCCACGCCTTGGGTTTCTCATGGCATCTTGATTCCTATAATCAGTGGTGCAGGTTACCTAGGGCAATATCAAACTAGGCTGGCTCTCCACATTTTTGTGCACAACTCTCACCATCATTCCATCAAGTCTTGATCTAATAACCCCATGGATTCTCAATCCCCCCCTACTATTCCATATTCTTCTATTTTCTTTCGAACATCATTGTATTATTGTTGGCATATTCCCTCTTTGCATTATTCATTCATTTTATCCACTTAGGTGGCATTATTCATATAGATTTCATTGTCTATCCATCTAGGTTGCATTACCTATTCATTTCATTACATTACTCATTTAGATTCTCATTTTTCACAAACATTTTACCACATAGATTGCATTTAGATTTCATTGCATACGTCATTTAAGTTGCATGGCATTAATTCATTCATTTAGATTGCATTACACATACATTCCATCATTATTTGCATAGCATTGATGATTTACATCACAATAGCTATATAAGTGACATTACATTCATTCCTCATATAGATTGCACCTACGCTAATTAATCATTCATCATAAATCATTTACATCTACATCTACTATTACATTAAATATCCATCATACATCTGTATATACAACGTATATACATCAAAAACATGATCACTCATCCTGCATCCATAAACATGTCAACATCATATCATAAGCATACATATATAAGCATCCACACTGCACCACAAGTAGGTCAGCACAACATATCCATAATCATCATCTATGAATCACACCACAAAAATAAATAAAGTCCATCATAATAAAATACACACATCATCCGCCTCCACAAATCATATATATGCATATAAGCTCAAAAAGATGAATATGTTTGTCATAATACAATGATCACCCTGAAGGGTCAAAATATGATACACAAGCCAAAACGGAGCTAGCTCTCCCCTCGTGTCTCTCCAACCCCCTCCTTTGCACCTCCTCCGCTTGATCCTCTTGCTCCCCCTCCTCTAGGTGACCTAAAACCCACTGATCCATCGGTCTGCTGACTCTGTGTGGCCTGCTAACTCTGTGTCCTGTGGGATCGCACACTCTTAGTGTATGAGGCTTCTCACTGCGCCACAGGTACTACTCTATGGTATAGTCTCCTATAGTAGCCTAGCTCCCTCTCTTCCCTATCTGCCCTATCCCTCTGTTGCATCATATCAGATTATATCTTCCCAATCCCTACAAGAACCAACATCTGACAGGCCACATCCCTCTCCCCCCGCAGTCATATCAGATCTGCCTTTGCCCTCTGTGCTTGGCCGTGTAGCTCCTCTAGTTCATCATCCTTCTGATGGAGAGCATCCTGTAAGGCCTCAATAGTCGTCCATGGTTGTGCCTCCTCTAGCATCCGCTCAAACTCCTCCCTCTCCTCCCTTAGAGCATCTACCTTTGTCCTTGTTGTATGGAGGCTCTCTATCAAATTTGTTATCTCCTGCTACAACCGCTCCATCTCTACCTCTAGGCTCTCCCTCCCAGCTCTCTCTCTCTCTCTATATCTCATCCTTGAGGGAGTGAAGCCTCGCCTGGGTCGCGTCTATCTTATGTTGTACTCTGTCAAGATCATCCTGTGATACTCCTGCCCTACCCTCCACCTATGCCTCGGGAATATCCATGGGTACAACATCCTCTCCCCCACCAACCCCTCCCTCTACAACCTCCCCTGCTGGTACTGCTCCTGGCTCCTCCTCTCCCACCCCAGGATCCCTCCTCCATACCACCCTAACCCTCCTCTGTTGTCCGCCAGCACCACGTCCTGCTCTAACCATGACTCTCTCACCTAGTTCGTCATCCTCCCCACTGACTATCTAATCTACTACCAGCTGCAGCTCATCCTCCTCCAAAACCCCAAGAATGGTAAGACATATTGGAAAGTGCCCCTCCCACCAGCTCCTGTATCCCCCTATCATCCTCAGATCCTCTCCTATCCCCAATTGCTCATCCCAGACCAAGTGTGACACTGTTTGAAAACTGGTCCTGCCCTCAAATGGACTCACTGTCGGGCCCCAAGATCTCACCTCTCGTGTAATCCAAGGATATAATGGTATGTCTCCCACTATGTCCTGAACTTGCCCGAGCTATCTCGCTACTCTATATGGTGCATAATACTCCATGATGTATACTGACCTGCCAAACATCCACATATCCACTCCAGCCTAGTGTAGCTTCCAATCCCCCCTCCATCTCTCACAACCCAAAAATAGTCGCCATGTAAATTGCATAAGCTCATCAAAGATTCGACGCCAAAACCATATAGATCTTATCTAGGTGTAATGTAGTAGGTCCCTGTACCTGTCTATATATGGCCGACGACCCTGCCTATCATGTACACCTAGTGGCCGAGTAACCGCAATATGCTCCCAAGCCCAGATATGGAGAAGTGTCACTCCCACAGACAGGCTAGCATACTCCCTGTACACTACCAGATGCATATCGTGATATAACTGAGCCAACATTGCGGCTCCCCAGGCATACTGCACGCCATCATGTACCATAAAATAAAGACACTTTCTCCATCCAACAGGAAATCCATGCCCTTTGAGATCCGGTATAATTCGTCTGCTAAAAAATCCACAAATCACCAGTACCACATGAGGAATATGTCGAATACCCATCGCCCTACCCAAATGCATCCTACTCCTGTCCAGCATCGGCAAGGTCTCATACTCGCAAACCTCCCGCAGATAAAAATCTGCTACATCTAAATGGTACTCTAGGATGACATCGCGAATGGGGATCTTCAAGATCCTTCGTACATCCATAAGAGTCACTGTCGCCTCGCTAGTAGGTAGATGAAAGGTGTTATATCTACTATCCCACCTCTCAACTAAAGCCATCATCATCGTAGTATGAGCTCGAATCCTCGGCCACCTGCCCACAAAATGCAACCCTAGAGCAGCTAAGATCTCCAACTCATTCGACCGTAACTGTTGATATAAACTCATGGTAGCGGGCCAATGCTCCCTCGAAGCCAAAAACCCCAACTTAGCCTGCATCCAACAATCCAATTCATCATTCCACATTCTTGAGTCCTATTCTACCCTCAGGTACACCCATACCTTCAACCTATCCCAAAATTTTAAACCTATTCCTAATTCTTTCTTTTCCTAGCGCATGCGTTGATTCACTCTACGCTTGCACCAAAACTGTGGTGCTCGCGCCATTCTGCAGGCACACATGCTAACAAACACCCCTAACCTATCCTAACCCTAACCTAAAAACTCCTCCAACACGAGCGCCCGCGCAATACCTTGAGCGCTCGCGTAGTTGCACGAGCGAACACACTAAACACCATTGAATCCCAAAACCCCCTTTCTTTCCGCCTATCGCCCACAAGCGCTTGCGCTACTCGCCAGCGCTCGCACTACCCTATAGGCGCGCGCACTGAAATGACAATTAGTGCGTTCGCCTCACCTAAATTTGGCCCTAAACTAAGCCCTAGTTCTACCCTAAACCTAAAAATCCACAAAGGAGGATAGTCCTACGTACCGGTGCTCCGTAGCCTGTGGGTCTCTCATATCGTCGGATCCTCTCGGTGCTATGCTCATGTGTTGGAATGCGATCCATCTCTTCTTCTAGGCTCTGATTGGCTCCAAGGCTTGTGTGTAACAATGACTTCTCATTGGGCCCTTTGTGGCTTATATTGACCCCCTTGAGGGCCCATTCCCTTCACGGTCTCCCTCCTTCTATTTTCTCTTCTAATTTTTCTTCATTTGCTCCCTCTTTCTTTTTTAGTTATCTCCTCCACCCTAATTTTTCCTTCTTTATTTTGAGAAATTTTTGTCAATTTTTTACAAAAAATTTAAAGGAAAATTCTCAAGGGGGCATACACCACCCATGCTTTACGCTGGGGTATCTATTTCTTTTTTCTTCTATCTTTTACCCATCGCCAAATTTGCCACTGCATAAAAGAGGGGCAAAATGTAGACACTTAAAAATAATTATTTTAATTATTTTAAGTTCTTTGCATAATTAATTTATTAATTGTGCCAATTCCTATTCCTCAATATTAATTAAATATTATTAACGTTGTCACTATAGTCTGTTGATTTATTTATTTAATAAATAAATACACCTTTATTCTTCTAAAAATCCCTAATATTAAGTCTTCTCAAATTCCTCCTTTTAATTAATTAATTTCAATTAGTTAATTAATCTAGGTGATTCCTACAAATCACCTTTTTCCTAATCCATCATTAACCTAATGAATTATTCTAGAAGCTCCCTAAACTCACTTAACATTATTCTTCTAATTTTTAGTTCCCCCCACTTATTCTCTCTCCTAGTCCAATCATCCTACAAATCTTGTCTACCCTAATCCCACCTAATCATTTTTCTAACCCCTCTCCTAATGAGTTGCTACTGGCTAATCATCATGATTAGCCACAAAGTCAACTCCTTGTCCCTTCCATCCAACCACCTTCCTTAAATGCTCTTTTCCTAGGTGAATGTGAGGTTTTCAAAATCTCACATTCCTCTAGGCATTCCATCCTCCAAGGAATTTTTAATTCCTCCTTATTCCTCCAATCCCCATGAACATCCGTTTTGAAGAATTTTTAATTCTTCATCTCCATCCCTCAAGGAATATTTTATTCCTTGTTCTTCCTTAGGCACATTGGGAAGTCTTCCCAATGAGCCTTGAGGAGTGTGGAGAAAAGAAATGCCTTTAAGGCATATCTCTTGGTCTCCACACTTGTCTTGTCATCTCCTCTTGGTCCTTGTGTGGGCTCACAAGAAATCCTGACCCTCCATCTTGGGTCGATCCTAGCCCTCCATTTTGATAACTCAATGATGAACAAATAGTACAAAACTGGTACTGAGAGGGGGGGGGGGGTGAATCAGTATAGACAAAAACACAATCTTAAACCGGTTTGTCAGCAGACACTATGCATTAACAGACAAACAGTAACACCGGTCTTTAAATAGAGTACAACCGACAAAACTCATAATAACTGAGACCAGCATAAACTGGTTGACACTTATCTTCTCATACAATCTAACACTTCATTTCCATTTCACCCTAGTGCATGAACAAGTAATCCACCATCAAAGATATACAAATAACAGCTAGATCAACATGATTCATCGCTTGACAGAAAACAACATAGCGTCACATGAAGAAGACATCACATATGACACACATATTTTTCACATGGAAACCCAACTGGGAAAAACCACAGTGGGGATGAATACCCACAAGCTTGTTTTTGAACTCTTTAGAAGTCCGCTCTGTTAGGAGCCTTGTCCGGTTAAAGACTGATACAGTAGGTTCTGTTAGGAACCGATCCTATTAGGGATCACTTGGTTAAGGGATGGCTAGAATACCCGGTTAAGGGTTAAACCCTGTTAAAGGTTACCTTGTTAGAGGATTTCAAGAACTCAATGGTTTTGAGTCACCCTGTTAAAGGATTTACATCAAGCCGATTAAAGCTACCCTGTTAAGGGATTTCCCAATTGTTGAGGTGGTTAGAGATCAACATGTATTACAATGATCTGGTAACAACACTCAATGCCAATGCAGATCCGCTTTAGCTCCTCTTCACCTTCTGCACTTACACTCTGCAGGTATCATTTCTCTCGTCTGGTTTGGCAAGAATAACGTATCTCTTATCTTGGATACACACACACAACTTTTGCCAACAACCTTAGAAAGAAACACAACATCGACCTTATAGGGAAAACAGATAGGTTGGTAGCATAAACCCTAAACTTGTTAGGTTAAGGAATTCAAATGATTCAATCCCGACCGTTGAGCACACTGCATTAAATGCAACAGTCTTGATCCAATCTCAAGACATTCTCCATCGTTCATTTTCCACCGATTTCATGGAGGCTGATAACCCATCACACGTTATCACCGTTTACAGACTTCACACATTCCCGAGGTAGATAGGAACAATCTCCTTCATGCAAGATCCTTCACGCACACAAGGCTTACGTGGCACCACGATCTGTTCTTTGTTACCATGCTAACTCATCGCACAAAGTCACCGGTTGAGCCACACAGGCTTGAAGCACTTCAACTGGAAACCCTGAACTTGAGACTACCAATCGGTAGTCATACAAAGCTTCCATGTGTCGGTTCCCATAACCATATGTTGGTTCACCTTGAACAAACACACTGCTTCACTTTGGCACAAATGCTGGTTCACAGTGTTATACCGGTTCTCTTCTCTTCATCATATTGACATCAATGACAACACACAATGTCATTATGTCCTCATACCAGTTCACATAATGCCAACACATTTCTCCTCTTCGCCTCCTATAAATTGAGGACTCCATCCCCTTATATCTCATCTCCAAGTTTAGTAAATCCATGCTGCTATTTTGTGCCCAAGAAATCATCCTCATACCCTTACTATACCAAAATTTTCACTCATCCATACTTAGCCATTTCATCCTTTGATCATCAATCCATCCTTCCTCATCCATCCATCCTATATCATTTGTGCACAATATTGGAGAGCCAACCACATCATTCCCATTGGACCGCTCATATCAAGCTAGGAAGAGGCACGTTCTTGGCTTCAACAAGAGTCTGAATTGGAGGAACAAGAGAACTCTCTTGGCAAGTTATAAAGGTTGTTTTTCATATTTCATTATTTGGTTGTTTTATGTCTTTTGTTCATTGATTCAATCTAACCTTGCAACAAAAAGTTTTCCCTTGGTTCAGCAGTGTCTCTTGCTACATCTAATTCTATCTTGACCTCTTTAAGGCCTGCATCATCATCCACGGGAGCTCGATTCTCAAGTGAGGACTTTGCATCAATGGGTTGATCTGGAGGATTCATTGTATCCTCATCTATATTATCATTACCTATTTCTCCTTCACCCTTGTCCATTGCATCCTCATCTCTAGTCTCTTCCAAAATAGGGGTAGCATCTACCATAACTTGTTCACCTACTGCTTGTACTTTTGGAATAGAGGGAGTATCAACCTTAACCTGTTCACCTTGGGATTGCGTGCTTTGAGTTTCCAGACTAGATTTAGGAGAATCATCCCGAGTTTTCTTAGGGATGACCTCATACTGATTCTAAAGTAATACTTTCCTCAAGATTGTCTCAGTGTCTTTTATAACTTCATTAGTTTTGCCAATCATTGTCTTATTGACTCTGGTTTTTCTTTTGAACGCATTCTTTGGTTCCTTAAAAATTCTGTTAATTTATTCTTTAGATATCATAGAGCATATGTTGACTAGCACATATTCTCTTAATCTTTCATCTTCCTTATTTACAGTTTGCCTTCTCATTTCTAAAATCTCATACAAAATTTTGGGGATTTCTAACATTATTTCTATTAGAGCCTTACTAAATTTATTCAAATATTCTACAGTTGCTTCCTCTAAAGTCATTTTTCCATTATCATCAAAATTGTCATACCATTCAGACATTGGCTTCAAATTTCCATTCTTTAGAATCTCATTCACAATTTCATCTAATGACATAGGAGGTTTAACTATGAACCTTACTTGTTTAACTAGCTTGTCTATTCCACAAGTTTTTGGTTTCTTGCTTGTCTTGTCTCCACTGGATGGCCTCTCCTTAGCAACTTTTGTAGATTTAGTGCCCTTTTGCTTTACTTCCTTCACAACTTCATTTGACTTTGTCTCCTCCTCATCCTTCATAGTCACAAATATTACTTTATTCTTCTTTTCTTCACCACCAAATGATTTGGCTAGAGATTTTATTGGCTTAAAAAATCTGGAGGAGGGTGCAAAGCTCCTAGTTTTCTTTGGTTTAGGAGAAAAGACTTTCATTTTGGCTTTCTTCTCTTTAAAAATCTCCTCTACATATAGGATGTTCCTCTTTCTTGCCTCCCAGACCGCCTCTTTGGTGATCGCAATGCTTTCAGCATATGCTTCCACTTATTTCCTTACTTTTCTCTGCATCTCTAGCTTCTTGAATTGCTTATGCAACTTCAAGCTCTTTTCAACATAGGTTCCAAACCTCTCCTCAGTGGAGTCCACTGATTTTCTTAACAAGTATTGTGCATATAGCTCAAGAATGTTCTCTTAAACCTCATACCCCATGGGTATGATCCAAACAGTCATTGGCTCAACTGCTTCCATCAAGCATTAGTCAATGTCCACCATGAAGAAAATGGTATCTTGGTACTTCTCTCCCACTGACTTAGGGATTCTTTATTTTTCATTTATTTCACTCCAAATATTCTTGAAATAGCCCCAGAGAGTGGCCTTATGAACCTTAGCGTCATGAAAATTATACACTAACTCTCTAATTTGTACTCCCACAAGTCTGTCATAAGCCCATTGGACTTGACTGACTCCCAAAACTTCATTCATGAAATAAAAGAACAGACATAGGATCAAAGTTTCATACTTGAATGGATGTTTCTTATCTTGCTTGATTTTTGCCAAGTTCTTTATTGGCTCACTTCGGAGCAACTCACACAAGTCATATTTCTTATACTCCCGAACCATCTCATAGACAACATATATTGTTGTTCCATATACAGAGTTCTCTCTGTTAGAATAGTATATATTATATCTAATCACCATTGAGGGCAAATCTAACATCATACTCCAAAATGTCATTGATTGTCATAGCTCTTTTGTTGAACCTTGATCTGATTGCGTTTGTGACAATTTGGTTCTTTACCAACTTCAACAATGGTAACTCTCCAAATGAACACAATCCTGTAACAACCCTAATACCATTCTTAATGATCTTGAAAGGTTTATTTAACCACATAAATTCATCGTGCACTCTACTAAGAACATACCGGACCCATTATGGTTCATCAAACATCAAAAAATTTGCGAACTGAACAAAACCCTTTTCCTCCAACACTTGAAATTCGAGTTTCACCCTAAAATTCCTATCAACCAACTGCTTGTTGTAGAGATTCAACAGATGGGAGCTTCCCAACTCCTCGATATTGCAGTGAGTGTAAACCCTAATATCCTCAATGTGAAAAACATTGTGTGGGACAGATGAAAACACACTCTTTGGATCATCTTCCATGGAGATAAACGGGTTCTTCCTAAAATCTGGTTGATCTCTCTCTGTGATATCCATGACTAGTGGAGTTGCATTTCCAGAGGCAGCCATTTCAAAAATTTCAAACTTAAAAAGTTTCAACGAAAAATACCTTGACCACCGGATTAGGAAATTTGCGCGACAAATCTTCTTCACGCTTTGGTCTTTGAAAATCCTTCTTGTAGAGTTATCTCTTCTTCTTCTCTTGAATGAAATGTGAGAAATGAAGTGATTAAGTCACTTTTTATCTTCTGCACACCTAACTTTTAGGTGTAATAAATGCACTTTACCCTAATACTTTCGAATACCCTGCATACATAGATAGTTCTTCAATAAATCTTTTGCGGCTCTTCAATTTCGTCAAACTTTTTTGAGAATATTTCAAAAACATCTGTACCACCATAATTCAACTTCTGACAATTTGCTGATCTTTCGACATAAACATTTGGCAGGGGAGAAGAGATCTGCATGAAGACTCCCCTTAGGCCAGAGGCCTCAATCTAATTCCCAGAGGAATTTGCAGCACTTGAATTAGGTGTGGACCTATTTCTAGTATTTGAATCACTCTTCTTCACCCATGTATTCTTCATCTAATCTCTGATCTCTTCCATAGTTAGTTTTCCTTTTCCTTTGTCATCTTTCTATATATTCTTGCTCTTGTCTGTTAAACCCTTCCTATTTACATTCTTGCTTCTACAATATCTTGCAATGTGATCGGATTTGTTGCAATTGTAGCACACCACATTTCCTTGTCTAGGCTTGAAGTTCCCTTGGTTTCCTCTTGATATGCACTGGTTAGAAACATGTCCAAACATACCACATGCATAACATCTGATATTCATTCTATTTTGAAAGTTATTCATCACACTTCTGCATTTATTTGCCTTATGACCATACTTACTGCATTTAAAACATTGACCTGAGAAAGATGTACTATTCCGATTCACTCTATTTCTACATTGACTAGCCATATGACTAAATTTATTGCAAACAAAACAATTACCATTGAACTTATGAGCATTAGGTTGCCTTATCATAGGCCTTTAGCTTTGTTCTTTTGATGATGAGACTTAGGTTTCCCTTGACTAGATCTTAAGCTTTCACCTTTCTCAAATCCAAGTCCTCGCTTGTCATCTTTACTCTTCTGACCTTGCAACAACTCATCAAGCTTAGCTGAGATAATCTTGAATTTCTCCTTGTAATCATTTGCAATAGCAAGTTCATCTCTAAGAGTAATAATCCACCTTTCAAGCTCTTGTTTTTGTTCTTGGATTGCAACAATTCAAGCTTCAATTAATCATTTTCACTGTTAATTCTACAACATTCATCAGATCTCTCTTTCGGGGTTTGATTAAGACTCTCTTCATTCTTCTTTCTTGCTTCAATCTCCTTTGTCAACCTCATTGCTATAGATTACATCTCATTCTTCTGGACTGCATTATCTCTAGCAAGTTTCTCACATTCTTCTATCTTCTCTTTCAAGGCTTGGTCATTAATGCTTTGGCTTTCTTTCTCCTTTAGCTTATCAACAAGTTCCTTTCTCTTCTCTCTTGACTTGTTCAACTGATCTTTCAATGACTGGATAAAGTTCTCAGCATCCTTAAGATCCACTTTTATCTGTCAGACCTTTGCTTGGGATCGATCAAGATTGTCAAGTGCCACAATAAGCTAATGTTGAAGACTACTGAAATCCATTGATTCACCTTCCCGAATCCTCCTCAAGTTGTTAGGATTCTTTTGAGTGACTAGGATCTGATACCAATTGTTGGAATCAAGGAACACTGAGGGGGGGGGGGGGTGAGTCAATGTTCTACAAATTTTAACCATATTAACTTGTTCTTTTAGCCACTCAATGCAAATGAACAAAAGAAAGATGCAGAAACACAAAGTAATCAATAATAACACCATAACACCAGATTTTATATATGGAAAAGCCTATTAAGGGAAAAACCATGGTGGGAATGAGACCTACAATATAAATATGCTTTGCAAAAGTATAGAAATATTACATGGGGAATGCACATGCATTCGTGCACACTACCTAGAGCTCACTGCTCAAAATATCAAGGGCTACAACCCTAGGGAAGGCTCACTATCTTACAATATCCTTTACAAAAGATAATTGGAATGTCTAAATTAAAAAATAGCATCTACAAATGTCAAGATAAAGTTCCAGTTAAGCACAAAACATTTAATCTCATGTTGCTCTACTACACTACTCTATTCTACAGTTCTACTTTATTTCGAAGCACAAATCCTTCACTTGAGCATGTGAAACTATGCACAATCGATCACAAACACTTTCAACGTACATCTTGATACCAAAAATGATCATTTCCATCAGTCTTTTATATCTACATCATGAAATTAGGTCTTTTAAATATCAACTTCAAGAACACTACCAAATAATGAAACGTGTATGAATTGTTGGCTAAATTTGATCTCTAATACATATGCGGACCCAAAAGAATTGTCCACACGCTTCCCAGATGCTAGCTAAACATCCTCGAACACAAAATCAATCACCAAAATTACTCCACCAATTCTGCACAACGATCAACTAACCAAAACGTCCATACCACATTGTTCTACCCAAAAACCTATACATCGGATCTTCTAACTCACACGATGATCATCACTGGAGGCTAAGATTTTGGAATAAGGTACTTCAGATATCTAACTATCTTCCTCTAGCTCCACAACACAAAATATTCAATCGAAATGAAATGCCAACCAAAATAGTGCATTTTGTTGGATGCACTGTTCTAACTCACCAGACCTAACCAAATCTTCATTCTGACTTTTGATAGGATTATATCACACTCTGCAGATAGGATCTCTGATTAGAGTTGCCATCAATGACAACATCTGATGATCTATATAGTGTCTCTTGCTAACAATAACCTTTTTAAAAAAAGAGTGTAATTTTGGAGATTTTTGGGATGAACTATGAGCTAGCTATCATGGTATGATGTTAAATACCAATTCAATATAAGCAATAAATACAAAGTGTTCTTGAATTTTGTGCAGTCTTTGGTACCACTAGAGTTGACTATGAAATTGTGTACTCTTATTCCTTGCAGCTTCTATAAAGATTGGTTATGGATGTCGTCATATCCTTTTCTATTTTTTCCTTTAAAGAAAGTTTACTTGTAGCTGCTTCCAAATTTTCCCTTAAGGTCTTGGCTAAATTCCAAATGGAATTGTAGATTCAATGAAAAATTGTGGTTAAATTTTTTTGCTAATATTTAGAAATCAAAAGCCCACTTAGATGCTCAATTAATTTCTTGGAATATTTTACATTACAAACTTCCGATTGCATATCAACTAAAATGTATGATGGTCCAACCACTTGATTGCCCATTCTGTCAAAGGCAAGAAAATATAAGGCATATCTTTTGGGGATGTTAGTTTGTTAAAAAATAATGGAGCTTAGTTTTCGATGATTTTAACACAGATTAAATTGGAAATAAGTCCTTCTTAGTGTTGGGTTTCATATTAATATTATTCTTGATGTAGTTAGGCATGATATCTTGTTTCATATATGGAGATACAAGTGTAAAGCTATTTTTACTAACTTAAATGTTCACTAGGAAGCTGCATTTATAGGGTTTTACTCATACATTTTTTACCATCTAACTTCACTCTTTTTCAATTATAGATTGAGGATAAAAAGAGCCTAAAGATTAATCTCCAAACCCAATAAATCAAACTTCAATTCAAGACGTTGGTTGGTAATAGAAAGGTTGTCATTGCTCATGGCCTAAGGTCTTCTTTGCAGGATTGCTCATGTCATTGTTGGTGGCATCAAAAGACAGATTGCTAGTGTTTTTTCAGCTTTCATGTTGTTATTTAATCTTTCTATAGCAATTGTCATGTTCTTTTAGTTGTCACTTAGTCTTTCTATAGTTGTTGTCTTGTATTTTCTGGTTCAGCTGTGCTATGTTTGTAATATTTAATGGTTAGTTTTACTTATGTGTTCTACAACTTTTTTGCTATCTTGTGGCTCATTGTATTGCTGCAAATTATTATACTATTTCAGTGAGTATATCATGTTTAGTATCTCATTTGACAACCTATTGACTGTCTTCTTATTGTAACTTTATGCATTTTTTTCAATACAAAAAAAAAGCACATGTATATTTATTATGCTACTCTCATTATTTAGAATATTTTTTGAAGTGTATTGAAAAATAAATGTTGATATGTTTGTGAAACTTAAATGTATGAAAAAAAATAAATTATTATTATTATTATTAATTTTATATTAATTTTATTATATGATTAGTATGCTAATTTCTTAACAAGAGACGTATTGCATCAAGTTCCTGCTACTAAAGAATAAACGTAATTACATTTTTTTGCAAAGCAGACCAAGATATTAAAGACTGGAGGCCTTCTAACTAAATCTTCAAAAGAATTGGGTTAAGACAACAAAGAATGATTTGCTTACTAATCTATTAGAAATCTTTTTTTTTCAAATAGTCTAAAGATTAGGGAAAACAATTTAATATATAAAAAAATCTAATGGAAAAATTCATATGTAGATGGTCGATGAATTCAAATCTACAAAATAACTGTAAATTGTTAAATTGTAGGTAGAAATAACTTTCAAAGTAAATTGTTTTGCCACATTGTCATATCTATAACACTATTCATTGTCATTCCAAAAATTAATAGGGTTGACAATTTAACAAACTTTAAGTAATTACAACTTTTTTATAAAAATTGAACGATAAATTATTTTTGCAATAACCATTTGTAAAATAAACCAATTAAAAATACACAATAAAGTCAAAATATGACATATGCAATAGTGACCATGTCATTCAAGCCATTAATACAATTGACATTTGATTCAATGAATTAAATGCTTTATGACATGTCATTTTAAAAAAAAAGAAAAAAATTTAATTTTTATCTTCTAATGACATTTTTACAATCATTTAAAATATAAAATTAAATATAACTATAAGAATTTTGGAAAAAAAATTTAATTCTATGTGATGATTGGTTAAATTGATCAAGAAGATTGAATGCAATAAATGCATAAGTATTCACCTTAAAGAAACTAGTATATATATATATATATATATGGGGACAAGAAAGAAACATAGTTCAATGTTAATAAGTTAGTTCCAACAAAAAAAACAAAAACAAAGAACTAAAAACCATTCCAAACATATCAAAAGAGATTTCAAAAAGTATGAAAGTGTTGGCATTTTTGATGATTATGTTGTGATTGTCATTGATGGACACACACTTGCTATGAGATCACTTTTTGTATGTATGAGTTATGCTCAACCGGTATTTGTTTCAAATTGGTATTATGTTATAGTCTTTAGACTATCGGTGTCTTGCAGAAAGTGTTTACCGATCTCGAGTGGCATGAGGACCTCAAGTGGTTCGAGGATCTCAAGCGGAATGGAGCAAAGGAACTAGAAGCGGCAGTTATCATTTTCCTAGTTTTCATTTCTGTCAACCGGTAATCTATTAAACCGGTATTACTCTAAGTTACCAACCGGCAATCAGTAAAGTTGTATAAACTGGTAATACTCTGTGATGAGTTACCAACCGATATATCTTTGTGATGAGTTACCATCCACCGACACTTTGATGGTGATTTTGTGCCGTGTTACCAAATGTGTCTAGATACAATGAACCTAGGAACTTGCAATGTAATCCTATTGGACCGACATGAAATCAGATTCCTTTTAAAGACATCATGTCTAGGGTTTTAAAGTGTGTGTAGTTGTTAGGGTTTGAAGTGGTTGATGAGTTCTTGAATATGCGATCTTAACAGTAAAGATAAAGTCTATGTACTGTAATAGAGTGTGGATCTACTGAAGACTGAAGTAATGCTGAAATGCATTAGCAATAAGCTATCATGGATCTAACCAAGCAGACTGTGCTATTTGCTAGATCATTCACTTGTTGATTACTCACATCTTTGACAAGTTAGAAACCCTTAACCGGGTAGGCCTAGAAAAGCCTTTGTAAATCCTCTAACAAGGTGATTCACATCTGTGGATCTAAAATCCTCTCACAAGGTAGTCTTTAATCAGACTTATCTCCTAACAGAGATTGAGATTCCTAACAGGATCTGTCTGGTAAAGAACATTGTATGACCTTAACCGGTATGGTTACTATTCTGTAGATAGTTACTTATGAGTTTCATCTCACCGTGGTTTTTCCCATTTGTTTTTCCACGTCAAAATATCTTATGTTATGGTGATTGTGCTTCTGTAGATGAATGCCTTACTTGTTGTTTGGTTTACATTTGTGTTAACTGGTTTGTTAATTAAACTGTTATACCGGTTTACCGCTAGACTGATAAAGTGTTTGAGTACAGTAATTTTTGGTATAATAATTCACCCCCCCTCTTAGTATTCATCACTTGGTATCAGAGCCAACCTTTCTATAAGTCTAACCACTTGGAAAGAGATATGGGGGAATACACTGTGAGGGAACTTACTCATCGACTCACTTAGATTGAGAAAGCCTATGATGAACTTAAAATCAAATATAAGGCCTCTCAGGAAAAAAGAAGAGAGCATGCTGAAAAACTGATGGAGCTAACTGAAAATAGTTCTTTTGATGAAGCGGACATGGAAGCCCTAGTTCAAGAAGTTGAAAAACTGAATGAGTCCAATGCCAACCTAAGAAGGGAACTTGAAGGACTAACTATCAGAATGTGTCAAGAGCTTGAGAACCAGAGGAAAGCTGAAGATCTGGTAAAAGACAAAGATAGTGAGATCTCCAAGTTGAAGCAAGAGATCAGTGCACTTACCGCTCATCTTCATGAAAATAAAATGGAAAAGGAAGAAATGCAAGGTGAACTACACATGAATGTTTATGAGAATGTAACATTGAAGGAATCCAATGCTGCTATTACCAAAGAACTTACTGAGTCAAAGGAAATACTTGCCAAATTCAATAAGAGAACTGTCAAGCTAGAGCAGAAGCTTGAGTAAGCTAAACCTGTAAAGAATACCAATGGACTTGGTTTCTCTGAATATGAGAAATGTGAGACCTTTGGAACAAAAGATGGAGTATCAAAGAAACAACCAGCACCAAAGGATAAAGGTAATCAAAAGTTCAAAGCTGTTTGCTTTAATTGTCTCAAGGAAGGACATACTGCTAATGTATGTAGAAGTAAGGCTTACAATAACTTTCCTTATTTTCTAAACGATAAGCCTAGATCCAATAGATTCAATGGTAATTGTTATGCATGCAACAAATTTGGGCATAGAACATTTGAATGCAGGTCTGTCATGCACAACATCGGAAGGTATCCTCAAAGGAGTAAAGGAGCTTTTTCTGAACCCTCTGGGAACCAGAACCCAAACCGGTTTAATACCTATAATTATCAGTCACGAAGCAGTGGCTTTCAAATGACAATTAGATGGAGAGCAACCTGTTTGATCTATCATGGAAATGGTCACACTGCTGCAACATGCAGAAAGAAGAATGGAAACATGAACAATGGACCTTGGAGAGCACCTGGAATGATTTGCTATTATTGCAACAAACCAGGTCATACAACATGATTCTGCAGAATGAGAAAGAATATATCGGATGATATACCGGTAACTCCGGAAGGAAAGATAGATGTTGAAACCGTTCAAATGGATATGAAGAAAACCTGGAAGAAGAAGCTAGAAGAAGTGATTCAAGAAGAACCGGTTTCTGCACCTAGTGTGGAAGTCACTGAACCGACAAACTAAGCATCAGAAAATCTTAGGGGGAGCAAATGGTGAAATATCTTGAACCCCCGATTTAAACTGATAAAAGACCTTAACCGGTAAGTGATACCTGTCAACTGGCAGAAGATCAGAAACAGTAAGAGGCAAATTAGGGTTTACGCCCTAATAGTGAAGCATTTATTATGGTAGGTGGAGAACCTGTTTAAAAGGATTTTTCAAGTCATTTTTCACTTATCAGTTCTCGAGCGAAGAAGTTTTTTAAGCACTGAGCGACGAAAAGCAATTTGGATTGTGACTCGAAGAATTCTCAAAATCTTGAAGAAGAATCAAAAGCGAATATCAATCGGTCAAGTGTAGAGCACAAAGTGGTATTTCAGCAATAGAAGGAGTGTGTGGTGAAGTATAATTTGCAAGCCCTAAATTTTGATTTACGAAGGTATTTCTCAAAATCTGTCTGTTTATCATGGCTTCCGTATCACACTCTAGCCCTAGTGCACCTGTTGATCTAATAGACTTCATTCAATGAAAGGCAAAATACAATGCCCTATCTCAAATACCCGCTAGTGTTATAGTGGAGGAAGGCATTTCCGATTACATTGACTGCAAGATTGAAGACTTAGGATCTCTTGTAATCCATTCCCAGTTGAGTTTGTTCTGCAGGAAGGACAAGAAGATTAAACCAAAATTTTGCATCCTGGAAAAGAAGAAGCTTCACAATGCAGTCTATTTCCTTGAAGAGTTTTCAGATGATCACATCCGCATCATTATGAGTAGAGTGCACGGTGATAAAATGTACTTAGAATGGATGCATGACATCACACTAGAAGCAATTCATGCCATCACTGGTTTCTGTAACATTGGTGAAGTGCCAGCCCTAAGGAAGATCAGCAAGATAGAAATGACCAAGCTCATCGGTTCTGTGAGTGACTCATGGGGAATGACTATCAATTCCATCAACGATGATCTGGTTAAATATGTGTGTATGGTGATAGGATACCAAACGTTCCATGCCAACAGAATCAACTTTGTCTCTGCTGCAGCGGTAAATGCTGCCTACCAGATGATCATGGAAGATGCATCATTTGACTTATGCACCTGTATGCAAAGGCAACTTTTGCTAAACCTAAAGTTGATTAAACAGGACAATGCCTTGAGATTTAAGTTTGGACAACTATTGGTTGGGCTATTCTTCTACTTCCAAGGTTACTTCCAGGGAGTTAGAGATATTCAGTGGTCTACCGACCAACTGGTTATAAAGCAAATCAAGGAAAGCCTTCAAGCGGTTGGAACCAGTTATCCAGAAGTTCTGAACAAATACTTTGATGAGTTCAGACGCAAAATGAGCCAAAGAGTGAGAATATCAGGTGATATTGTCAAGAAATATGAAGATGACATCTGCTTCACCATCAGAGTTGATGAGTGCATAATGCAGGTGGTTGAGCCTAGACAGAAAGAAGTGGAACTGATGGGATATGAGGTAATATATGAAATGCTAGATGGGTATGCCTCTACCCTAATTTCCTCACCCCTTGATCCAAAGGCAAAGAGAACCGACACCTATTTGGAAAGGGTTACATCAGTTGAAGAACCGTCAGTAAAGAAGAGAAAGGTAGTGCCTTCAGTATCGACACCGCTTACCACAACAAGTCCCAAAGTGACCAAGCGGTCACCAGTAAAGAAGAAACTGGAAGCTGCACCCGCCAAAGTCTTTGAGAGAAAGCGGAAGATAAAAGACACCACACCAAACTCAGAGGACACTGTGTCTGAAGAACAACCTAAGAAAACTAGGCAAACGAGGAAAAAGACAAAGAATGAACCAGCATCATCTGCACTGGTAAATATTGATATTTCCTCCTACAAACCTTTGACACATTGTCAAAGAACTATTAAAAATATTAGAAGAAAAGCACTTGGTGATTTGAAAGAGTGCTTTGATGATTTTAATGATGATGAAAAGAAGGAAGTTGAATAGGAAGTTATCAATTATTTATGTATTAATGACCGGTGGCCATCAAAAATTAAATTTGAGACACCTGATTCTTTGTATAATTCTTTAGATAACAAGTGGCGCATTGCCATAGAGAAGGAATAGGAAATAAGAGAGGAAGTATTTGCACAATACTTTCTTAACGTGCCTAAAACTGAACTTTATGAAGTAGTGGAAAGATATAAGGGCCTCTTCTTCATGAGAAGAAGGAGACTCTTGTTGCTAGAAGGAAAAGTTTCTGTAGTGGTAAAAGATACCCACTCTCATGCCCAAGCTGCTTTAAGGTTGCATCAAGTGGCTGAAGCCAATAGGAAAGCTGAGCAAGAATCGGCAACCAATAAACCAAATGAGGTATATGACAATGAAGGAGAATAGGTCACTGATCAAATGGATCCTATTGATGTTGATGCCTTGAATGGTGAAAATGTCACTCCGAGTACACCATCAGAAGCGGTAGGACAGGAAAAATAGGACAAAGAAAAGGCTGCCAAGGAGCAAGTGGAAAAAGAGAAGAAGCAACAGGAAGTTGAAAAGAAGAAACAGGCAGAAGAAGAGAAAAAGAGAAAAGAGGAAGAAAAGAAAAAGGAGGAGGAGAAGAGGAAACTAGAAGAGGAGAAGAAGAAACAAGAGGAAGAGAAGAAGAAGAAGGAAGAAGAAAAGAAAGAAGAAGAGAAATGGCAGGAAGAAGAAAAGAGAAAGGAAGAGGAGAAGAGGAAGCAGGAAGAGGAGAAGAGAAAGGCAGAAGAGAAGAGGAAGCAAGAAGAGGAGAAGAAGAAGCATGAAGAGGAGAAGAAGAAGAAGGATGAAGAAGAAAAGGAGCGGAAAGAATAAGAGAAGAAGAAGGAAGAAGAGAAAAGAAAGCAAGAAGCAGATGAGAAAAAGAAGGCAGGAGAAGCTAAGTTAAGAGCCAAAGAGAAGGAGGAAGCGACACAGAGCACACAGGTGGAGACCCTAAAGGCAACCGATAGTCAAGCCAAATCGACTGACATTACCAGTCCCATTGACCTCCAATTTGCTAATGAATTGGAGCTGCTACAAAGCATTAAGCTTGCTCAAAAATGCCTAGAGGTGATAAGAAGGAAGAAGGAGCAAGACGCGATCCAAGCTGCAGGAGACACTCTTACCGATTTGATACCCGGTACCAACCTCCCCAGTACTGGTTCCTCTCTGGCCCAACTAAAACTCTTATGCATAGTTGTGGAGGACCAGGTACAAAGCCTAGAAGAGGTTGCTGAAGCACATGCCAAGAAGGAGCATCAAAAGGCTTTAAACACTGCCTTGGTGAAAAAGTTACATAAGCTTCAGTCCGATCTGCAAAAGGCACAGAAGGACATCAGAGATGCAATGGATGAGGGGAAAGTGCTGCTCAGTAAGATATATCTACCCCATCTATTTTGTGATGATGTGCTTGCCCAAAAAGACAAACTACAAACTGATTTGTAGACTTTCATAAGCACCTTCAAGACCCCATATGACTCCTTTACCGCTTATGGGAAAACCGTTCACCAGTTTCAACTTTAGGCCGCAAGAATTGATTTGGAGATAAACAACCAGACCAAGGATTTGCAGGAACTATAACTTGTTCTACTACCAAGACTGCAAATACTTCAGAAGTGCTATCTCAGTCTAGATGCCTTGACAGTTACTCAAGAGATGAGTACTTTGGATGCCATGGAGGAACAGTTATCCCATATGCAAATGGAGAATGAGGTTGCTACTTCATTACTTGAGTCATGGTCCTTATCCATGAAGCAATATATGTAGGACTTTAAATTAGTTTTTGACAAGTTTCACTCTTTATTGTCATAAACATTTATTCAGCTAATAGAAACAGGGGTTATTCAGCTGTATTTTGTCATTATTGGCAAAGGGGGAGAAGTATTCTGGTATTTAAAATTTTGATGCATGCTATGTATACTCATGTTTATCTCTGTAAGGTAGTAGTATACATTTTCTTTTTTGCAAAGGGATAGTGTATATGCTTAGGGGGAGTATTTTTTATTATGGCATTTTTTTTGTAAAAACACTTAGACGTCAAATTTTTTCTAAGTGTTGTCATCAATGCCAAAGGGGGAGATTGTTGGTATTTTTGATGATTATGTTGTGATTGTCATTGATGGACACACACTTGCTATGAGATCACTTTTTGTATGTATGAGTTATGCTCAACTGATATTTGTTTCAAACCGGTATTATGTTATAGTCTTTAGACTATTGGTGTCTTGCAGAAAGTGTCTATCGATCTCAAGTGGCATGAGGACCTCAAGCGGTTTGAGGATCTCAAGCAGAACAAAGCAAAGGAACTAGAAGAGACAGTTATCATTTTCCCAGTCTTCATTTTTGTCGACTTGTAATTTGTTAAACCGATATTACTTTGAGTTACCAACCGGCAATCAGTAAAGTTGTATAAACTGGTAATACTCTGTGATGAGTTACCAACTGGTATATCTTTGTGATGAGTTACCATCCACCGACACTTTGATGGTGATTTTGTGTTGTGTTACCAAATGTGTCTAGATACAATGAACCTAGGAACTTGCAATGTAATCCTATTGGACCGACATGAAATCAGATTCCTTTTAAGGACATCATGTCTAGGGTTTTAAAGTGTGTGTAGCTGTTAGGGTTTGAAGTGGTTGATGAGTTTTTTAATATGCGATCTTAACAGTAAAGATCAAGTCTGTGTACTGTAACAAAGTGTGGATTTATTGAAGACTGAAGTAATGCTAAAATTCATTAGCAATAAGCTATCATGGATCTAACCAAGCAGACTGTGCTATTTGCTAGATCATTCACTTGTTGATTACTCACATCTTTGACAAGTTAGAAACCCTTAACCGGGTAGGCCCAGAAAAGCCTTTGTAAATCCTCTAACAAGGTGATTCACATCTGTGGATCTAAAATCCCCTCACAAGGTAGTCTTTAATCGGACTTATCTCCTAATGGAGATTGAGATTCCTAACAGGATCTGTTCTGGTAAAGAACATTGTATGACCTTAACTGGTCTGATTACTATTCTGCAGATAGTTACTTATGAGTTTCATCTCACCATGGTTTTTCCCATTTGGGTTTCCACGTCAAAATATCTTGTGTTATGGTGATTGTGCTTCTGTGGGTGAATGCCTTGCTGTTTGGTTTGCATTTGTGTTAATCAGTTTGTTAATTAAACTGTTATACCAGTTTACCGCTAGACTGATAAAGTGTTTGAGTACAGTAATTTTTGGTATACTAATTCACCCCCCCTCTTAGTATTCATCAGAAAGAAGTTTAACAAAACAAAAGAAACGAGAAGAGTCTCACCAAGATGCTTCCATGATGCCTTTTGATGCTTCTCCCTTGTTTCTCCCCTCTCCAAGTCCCAAATGAGTGTAGCTCCCAGCTTTTAGCACTATCCATGGATGCCATATGGAGATTCAAGATGGTTGTAGATGATAAACAAATGCTTATGCAAGTGTAAAAGGGTTGCTATGAGAAAACTCCTAATGTCTATGTAAATTTCACTATAATAACAATGCTCTAATGCTCTCTAATGCCTTTTTTTTGCTTGGGGAATGAGGTCCTTTTATAGGGAAAAATGATTGAATGGCTAAGATTGAGTGGGCTTGTGAAGGGTCATGATTGATGGGTTTATGATCCATGTGATGGCTTTCAAACCAATCCCATGATGCCAAGTGTCAACATGAGATGGCTTGAGAGGAGAGAGAAGGAGAATTTAATACCTGAGGAGACATGAGGGTAACCTCATGTGGGCTGGGTAATTGTATAAATCTAATATCTAAGGGATAGACTCTTATGCAAGAGTAAAAGGGATAACCATGGTCAAAGAAATGAATGCTTGAAGAGACCCATGAGTTAAAGGATTGTTGAGTTAGAGATAAATTCTCTAACGAAAGTTTAAGTTTGAGTTAACCATTTATGGTCATGTAAGAGCCTTTAAATGTTTTAGAAGACTTTTGATGTTAGTGGTGCAGGAGCACCCAAGACAAGATTGGCTACCATGAGGCCATAATAAAGATTTATGAGATAATTAAGTCTATGAGGTTAAAATGACCATTTTATTTTAAAAATGGATAATAATTCCATTTGGAGTCATCAAACTAAGGTAATGAGTCATTTTGTAATAAGTTGTCAAAATTGCCATGTTGGGTAAATAATGTAAAAATGAGTAATGTAATGGGGTTCAATGGGTAGAATAGGGTTTTAATGAGCATTTTAAGTTTCATAAGGTCTTGTGTGACCATATTAATGTAATAAAGTTGATTAGAAAGTGTCAAGATGCAAACAAGGTTAAAAACTTGTCAATTGACAACTAAAAGTGTCAATTTGACAATAAATTAAAGTTGTAAACACCCAAAAGTGGTTGTATGGGTGGTTAAGAGTTGGTTTTCGGTTGGTTTTCAGTTTCCATGAAGGGAAGAGGTTTAAATATTTTTGTAATGATCCAAAATGAAGAGGTTGAGGGTTAGATTTGCTTGGCATTGTAAGAGTTTGGGGTTTGGCAATAAAATACAAGGTTTTCCTTGCAATTTTGGTCTAAAATCTGCACTTTATTGGTCTGAAACTCTTCTTCTTTGCTTCATTTTTTATTGGAAATGGACTTGGAAATGTAGAGGAGTTTTTTTACTATCATTTGACTCTATTATTGAAGGTTTTACATTCAAATCTGATATACTTTCATTGGCTGTCCTAAAATTTGTTGTAGGTGATTGTTTTAGGGGAGTTTTGAGAGTCACAATGCAAATGCGACCCATTCCACTTTATGTGGTTGTTTTTTCTTGTGGAATGGGTCATTAATGATGTATATTATTGTCTAATAACAGGTTTGAGTGCAGGGAATAACATGGAGATGAAGTGTTGATACCCTAGGGTAAGAGATTGAGTGAGGAAAAGCATGAAAATGGAGGCATGAGTATAGCAGCAAAAGAAGTAGCTTAACTGGGTGGTGTTTTTATGTCAGAATATGTTTTTGGGGAATTAATACAAGGTGAAATGAACCTTGGTTGAGTCTGGAAGTGAATGGAGGAGTGGTTTTGAGAAAGCCCTAGGTTAGAAGGCCTAAGAAGGAGGGTTAAGTATCTAACCTATCAAATGAGTGATTATGGCCTTGAAACCTAGAAAATATATTGTTTTGAAACATTTTTAAAGACTTTTTTTTGGTTTGGTGTTGTGGTCATACCATTTGTGGGTACTTGCTTTTGAAAAGAGGGCTAATTAGGCCTAGTTGGTGTGTAGTAGGGTGTTGGTCTGAGTATTTTGTCCAAAAGACCCATAGTTTATTTTCACATATTTGATGTAACTTCCAAAAGGGTATCCAGATATGTAATTTTTTTTGCAAGTATTTTGGGATTATTTTGAGTAAAGGTTAGATTACCCACTGAACAAGGCTACTAGGGAATTGGCCTATTTAGGGACCCAGGTAAGGGTTTGTGAGAGAACCAGTTGATAGGGTGAATGAATCCTATTGGGTAAAGTGGAATAGGGTATGTAGAGACCCTAGGAAGTGTTGGAACAAGTTGGTGAGGTTGAGAGTTCCATTTGGGCATCTTGGTGAAGCCTAATGAAGGAAGGTGAAACAAGAAGAGTTGAGTTTTCAAGAAGAAAGAATGATGAGTTGCAATGTGATTGTGGGGGGGTCCATGATGATCTCCATCATATTGGTATCAGGGCAAGGCAGTAGGTCCTTGTAGATTTTAGATTGAAGATTGAGAGATAAAAGAGGAAACCATCATGGAAGAAGATGAAGAAATGTGGGCAAGGTATGCTAAGGGGCACTCTATATTCTGGACACAATGAAAATGTTGGGGTAAGGTATGCAAAGTTGTTGTTAGCAGTGGTTATTTTGAAAATCTAGTCTCAGTAGAGATGGTTGAGAAGTTGAACCTTCCAAGGATACCTCTTGAGTCACCTTACAGAGCATATGGGGTAAGCAATGATCAATTGGTTGATGTTAAAGATAAAGCATATGTTTCTTTCAGCATTGGTTCATATTATGATACTATTGTATGTGATATTAAGCCTTTGAGTGATTGTCATATGATCTTGGGTAGAGTATGGAAAGTTGATGTTAAAGTCCCACGTGATGGTAGAGAAAATTCATATGTTATTAACAAGGATGGGAAGAAGTTTGTGATGAAATCATTGCAGGATGACAAGGCAATGTGGGGAATGCCAAGGATAAGGTTGATTGCAAGAAGAGAGTTCCTAAGGTATGAGGAACATAAGGATGAAGAGAAGACATAGATACAAGCCACTTCTAGGCTTGAAGAAGACAAGGTAGAGTCTAAGTTGCAGGAAGAAGACGCAAAGAGCAGGTATGAGGTGAAGGAGAACAAGGAAGCAATCCTTGAGAAGAAGCAAAGTGAGATTGTGCAGATGAAGAGTCCATTGATAGGAAGTGCAACATGTCAGTTAGATGACGTGAAAGATTGTGGTTTAGATAAGTCAGAGGTATATATGAGAAGAGAAGAAAATGTGAGTGAGAGTGATGGTGTATTGCCAATGACAAGGCAAGGATGGCCTAGAGAGGTCATAGTAGAAGATAAAATTGCTTTGCTAACAGAGAAAGTGGAGGATAGTATGATAAAGGGTGATGCTGATAGGGCAAATGTGTATGAATTTGAGATAAAGATCCTAGGAGAAGATAAAGATGTTAGAGGAAAAGGTAAGTTGTCCCTTGGAAGGGCAAGAGAGAAAAGAGCAGTAGTTAGCTTGTGAGGAAGATGATGAACCTCAGGACAAAGAGGTTCTAAGAGTTGAGAAAGAGATGGAAGACAAAGATGCTAGTGATAACAGCAAGGGTTCAAGTCTTGAAGGGCTTGAGTATGCAAAAGTGATTTTGATTGGGACAATGGAATGTCCTTTGGATGGGGTAAAGGGTATAGTACAACAAAGTACCCCTATGATAGTGAATTGTGGGCTAATGATGTAGCCTTGAAGTTGGATAAAGTTGGTATGCCAAGAGGAATGACATGAGATGAGGAATGAGTTGGTAAAGGAATTTGAGCTGGTTGATAAGATGATGATGGGCCATGAGAAGGCTAGTGAAAGTGTGAGTTCTCTTAGCATGGAGGTGAAATATGCTGTTGATAAGACTATAAGTTGTCTTTGGGTGGTAAGTCTGATTGTTTTGCAGATGTATGTTGTTGTGACAGAGATTCCAAACATGGTGAAGATGATGGATGTTAGTAGAAGTTAGATGGTGGAAGGGGCATGCTATTGCTTCTTGATTTTGTTGATTTTGCTAATGAATAGGAAACCGAGAGTGAATATGAAAGGGAAGAGTCAGAGTATCAGATGTTTTGGCATGTGTGAAGATGTAGGTCAGATAGAGAGCAGACAGGAGAAGCCTAATCAGAGCATGGAGGAGAAGATTCAAGTAGAAAAAAGAAACAATGAGGGGTACAAGAGACAAAGAATGGATAAGAATTAAAGAGAATGACAAGTACAAAACCAAGGTGAAGATGAGAGCACTTCAAGGAAAGGATGGTGCATTTTTTATGTTTGTTTTGCAGGTACAACATTTCCAAGAGACTTGAAAGCTTTTTGAGGTGGGGAGTATGGTGCAGGAGCACCCAAGACAAGATTGGCCACCATGAGGCCATAATGAAGAATTATGAGATAATTAAGTATATGAGGTTAAAATGACCATTTAATATTTTAAACATGGATAATAATGCCATTTGGAGTCATCAAACTCATGTAATGAGTCATTTTGTAATAAGTTGTCAAAATTGCCATGTTGGGCAAATAATGTCAAAATGAATAATGTAATGGTAGTCAATGGGTAGAATATGGTTTTAATGAGCATTTTAAGTTTCATAAGGTCTTGTGTGACCATATTAATTTAATAAAGTTGATTAGAAAGTGTCAAGATGCAAAAAAGGTTAAAAACTTATCAATTGACAACTAAAAGTGTCAATTTGACAATAAATTAAAGTTGTAAACACCCAAAAGTGGTTGTATGGATGGTTAAGAGTTGGTTTTCGGTTTCAATGAAGGAAAGAGGTTTAAATATCTTTTTAATGATCCAAAATGGAGAGGTTGAGGGTCAGATTTGCTTGGAATTGTAAGAGTTTGGGGTTTGGCAATAAAATACAAGGTTTTCCTTGCAATTTTGGTCTAAAATCTGCACTTTATTGGTCCGAAAATCTTCTTCTTTGCTTCATTTTTTATTGGAAATGGACTTGGAAATGTAGAGGAGTTTTTTTACTATCATTTGACTCTATTATTGAAGGTTTTACATTCAAATCTGATATACTTTCATTGGCTGTGCTAAAATTTGTTGTAGGTGATTGTTTTAGGGGAGTTTTGAGAGTCACAATGCAAATGCGACCCGTTCCACTTTATGTGGTTGTTGTTTCTTGTGGAATGGGTCATTAATGATGTATATTATTGTCTAATAACAGGTTTGAGTGCAGGGAATAACGTGGAGATGAAGTGTTGATACCCTAGGGTAAGAGACCGAGTGAGGAAAAGCATGAAAATGGAGGCATGAGTATAGCAGCAGAAGAAGTAGCTTAACAAGGTGGTGTTTTTATTTTGGAATATGTTTTTGGGGGTTGAATACAAGGTGAAATGACCCTTGGTTGAGTCTGGAAGTGAATTGAGGAGTGGTTTTGAGAAAACCCTAGGTTAGAAGGCCTAAAAAGGAGGGTTAAGTATCTAACCTATCAAATGAGTGAGTCTTGCCTTGAAACCTGGAAAATCTATTATTTTGAAACATTTTTCAGGACTTTTTTTTGGTTTGGTGTTGTGGTCATACCATTTGTGGGTACTTGCTTTGGAAAAGAGGGCTAATTGGGCTTAGTTGGTGTGTAGGAGGGTGCTGGTCTGAGTATTTCATCCAAAAGACCCATAGTTTATTTTCACATATTTGATGTAACTTACAAAAGGGTATCCAGATACATAATTTTCTTTAAAGTTTTTTTGGGATTGTTTTGAGTAAAGGTTAGATTACTCGTTGAACAGGGCTACTAGGGAATTGGCCTATTTAGGGACCCGGGTAAGGGTTTGTGAGAGAAACAGTTGATGGGGTGAATGCATCCTATTGGGTAAAGTGGAATAGGGTATGTAGAGACACTAGGAAGTATTGGAACAAGTTGGTGAGGTTGAGAGTTCCATTTGGGCATCTTGGTGAAGCCTAGTGAAGGAAGGTGAAACAAGAAGAGTTGAGTTTTCAAGAAGAAAGAATGATGAGTTGCGATGTGATTGTGGGGGGGTCCATGATACTCTGCATTAGTTAGCTTGTTGGAGACACAAAGCATTTAATGGTTATTGAAGACTTTTGAGTTGTTTTGAGAAGTGACCTTTCTTAAGGGATGTGCAAATGATTAGAGAGGGGGATTAGGCTAATTAGAAGGGGTTAGAAGAGTCTAGAAGGGGGTTAGAAGAATCTAGAAGGAAGTTAGTGAGCGAGTGGGAGAGGATAAAAGGGGATTTTAATTAAAATAAAATTCATTTATTTCAACTAAAATTATGCAACTTGCATTTGTAGGAGAATGCAAGTGGGAGGGTTTTAGGGATTTTAAACAAATATTTATTTATTTAAATGTGAAAGAGAGGATTTTAGGGATTTAAATAAATGTTGATTTATTTAAATGTGGAGAGGGGTTAATTAAAAAAATATGCTTTATTTATTTAATTAATTGTCAGAATATGGTTTAATGTATTAAATTAAATAAATTGAATAATTTATTTAATTAATAGGACAAGAGGGTTAAGATGAATTAATTAAATATTTGTTGATCGATGGTTAAATAATCAAATAAATCCTAAGTATTCATTTAATTAAGTAGACAGATTTGGGTGTCTACATGTGCCCCTCTTTGAGACGGTGTGGTTTATCACATCATTTAAAAGAAAAACAAGTAAGCATATTACGTACACGAGTATGTACCAAGTTGGTGGTTAGGTATGCCCCCTTGAGAGATGGGACAAAATTTTAGAAAATTGGGCGATCTCTCAAAAAATAGAAAGAAATTTAGGGGATGGTAGAGTAGATGAGTTTAGAGGAAATGGTGAGAGAATGGAGGAAAATGGGGGTAAAATAGAGAAGATGGTCAGTGAGGGCACCCGATATTCATGGGGACCATGTGTGCCGACACATTTATACAGGGATTTGCATGATGTTATGTACCATGAGATTTCATCGCTAGGAGTAGGGATTACCTTGCTTCATATCTGGGCATGGGAGAACTTGCCGATATCGAGACCAGTGTGTCTAAGGTTTAGGGAAATTGACCAACCCTATGTATATATGTATGGAGGTATGATGACACATCCTCAGCTAGAGAGGCTGGAGTACTAGCGATGTGTATTGGATGAGTTAGATAGAATGATATGGCACTCCTACCGGGAGTGTGAGTAGTGGGAGGATGATGCAGAGGTGATGCCATATGTGTTCATGGGGCGGTTCCTCATTGGATGGACAACTTACGTGGTAGAGAGACATTTTCCAGGGCGGGTGATGAGACAGTTTGGGCGTATATAGGGTTTTCCCGAAGGTTCAGGTGAGTATGCCAGAGTGGTACAAGAGAGATTCCAGTGGGGTCCAGTATTATCCCATGAGTAGGCTATAACAAAGTTTCAAACATTACAAGTGAGGACATGGCCATACTGAGTAGAGGTCGCAGATGCAGGGGTGACATATGAGTATACACAGTATCGAGCCACTCATCTAATTCCACGGATCTCAAATCCCACAGAGACCATGCCACCATTTGAGGATGACAGAGCACCGTGGCGGGGGAGGAGGAGGAGATTAGTCAGGGGGGCAGAGATGGTAGGGGAGGTGGAGGAGGTGGAGGAGGGTGGTTACAAAGGAGATAGAGGTGGGAAGACCTTATGACTATCACAAGGTCTTCTTATACAGGGAGCAACAAGAGTAGGAGGGAGAGATGTCAGTGGTGGAGAGGGTGGTGATGTGGCTATGGAAATGGGACAGGGAGCCATAGGTTGGGGATAGGGTGGTGATGTGGTTATAGAGATGGGACAGGGAGCCGTATGTGGGGGAGAGGGGGACCTATGAGATGTGGTAATATTATGGTTGCAGACTCGCCTGACGACTGTCAATGCGCACATCCGAGAGTTAGAGGCACAATTGGAGGATAGAGATGTCGAGATTGCAGCTAGGGATGCCCTACTTTTTGCATGGAGGGCTGAGTTGACCGCACTTGTGCGAGAGAGAGATGATGTGGTGGATAGAGTGAGGGAGCTATAGGATAGAGTGCGAGTTTTGGAGGGAGTGCAGGGACAGGGCCCAACTGGGGAGATGATGAGGGAGATGCGGCGAGCAGGGGCAAGGATTGACTACTGGCGGGGATTATATGAGTAGGTGGTACCAAGTAGTCAGTGAGTGATGAGCTATTCCCAGATGCAGTGGGCAAGATCAGAGTGGTCTCAGAGGGGTCAGAGCAATGGTGGTGTGATGGGTCCTCCTCAGCGAGATGGTAAGGGTGGTGTGGGGACAACATTTGGCCAGAGTGCCATTTGAGGTGTTTTTGTGCATTGTTACATTGTTATTATACTGATACTTGGATGGCTCTTGGTAGCCAATATTTTGGACATCATTGTATTCTGATACGTGTTTTTTTTGTTTTGTTGATGCCATATATGATGAGATCTCAATTTTGTGGTGATGATATGATATGCATTTATGTGATGACATTATTGCTTTATACATGACGATGATATGATTTATGTCTAGATGTATGTGTTTGATGTGTTTGTTTTCTAGATGCACACGTTGATGATATGATTTCTATATGTATGATATGGATGATTTGCTAACATGTGGATGTAGGTTAATAGATGTATGATGTTTATTTGATGATGTTAATGATTTTGCTAACATGTGAATGTAGGTTAATAAATGTATGATTTTTATGTGATGATGTTAATGTGATGAAATGATGGTGATTTGTGCTAAATGATGAGATTAGATAATGAATAATGATATTTGATAGATAATACTTTATATGTTGAAATGATGTGATAATGATATGGATCAATCTATCAATTTAAAATGTACTTAATGAATCTAATGAATGCACTTAATGAATGAAATGATATTAAAATGTCATGTATGACTTAAATGAATGCACTAAATGGATGAGATAAATGTATTACCTGAATGAATGTGAATGAAAGCTTTTTTTTTAAATGAACTAAATGAATTTGTGAATGTACTTAAATGAATAAATGAATGCACTTTATGATTGAAATGCAACTAAATGAAGGAATGAATGCACTTAATGAATAAAATGCAACTTAATGAAGGAATGAATGCACTTAATGAATAAAATGCAACTAAATGACAATGCCATTCCTACATGATATATAAATGTCAAGTTGGTTGGAAAATGCTGATATGGAATGGAGATGTGAGATGATGTATCAGAAAACTCCGTCGTGATTGTACCTAAGACAAGGCTTATATGTTGAGTTTTCTCATAGAAACCTAAATTAATTGCATGCAGACAACATATGTGTACAATGGATGAATGAACAAATGAATGGGTGATATGCAACAAAATGCAATATAAATAGATGAGATGAAATGACGATCCATGGCTTATTCAGAGTGCTTTATTTCCTCCTCGAGCATAGTAGTATCGATCTTGGCCAAGGTATCAGAAACCAAGGTTGAGCGTTTCATCTATAAGAAAACATTGCAAACAAGAAAATTTCCCCTCCATTTGGGTTCATATACAAATAGTCGAGGTATACGCTGTAATCAGTAAGCCATAGTGATCCATGATTTGCATAGGATCGCATAGCTTAGTGAACTTCCCATGTAGACACCATTAGTATATGCCCCAAAACTTCATTGGAACGATCCACAAACAACAAACAAAGAAAAAGATATCAGGAACCATCTCGACTACTCTAATCACTTGTGGATATCCTGGAGTAGCGTAGGAACTTGATATAAATACAAAAAATTTGACCAAGTGCTTATCAACCAAACAAAATTTTCTTGTCAAAGAAAAATGGAACCATATCTTGTTTGTAAGGAAGGATGCATCTTTGTGAAGATGGTTGTGCGCAAATGTGTGATTTGTTGGTTGATTTGATAGGTGGTCATCATTTTAAGGAGTTTCAACATGTTGTTTTTGCATCTATTGCGATGTGTATTTACAAGGAATAATTTATTTTGCAATGTTTTTGATTGATTTTGATATTTTTGTCATGTTTTTTGATTTTTTGAATGTTGGGAATGTTTTTGTGTTTTCTTTAGGACATTTTGTAATGTTTTTGGTATTTTCTGAGATTTTACGAATGTTTTTGGTATTATTTCAGGATGTTTTTGAATGAGCAACTCAATGAATCACAAGTATGGAGAATCCACTCCCATTAGTAGGTTAAGAACATTACTCCTAGTTAAGTGTCGTTATGAAAGTGAGACATAGGACACATGAAGTAATAACCCTGATTGCAGATCAATAACAAGCCATGGTATAAATGATGGATGAATGGATACAATAGATGTGATCACAACAAATCTGAAAGACAATCAAGCCATAGCCTTTATGAATGGCTCCTATTTACCAATTTTTTACCACCGTACTTACCCAAGGCCCCACCAGAGTGGTTTTCACCATTTGGATGAATGATTATTCTTTACTATTTTCTTGATTTTTTTTATTTTTTTAAAATTTTTTGTATTTTGTTTAGGACTTTTTTTTTTGGTGTTTTCTAATATTTGATGTGCCTAATGCTCTGCACAACTTTATGTGTGGAACTTTTTGAGATGCATGTTGTTGATCGGATCTGCTCGTGGTTCCCCTTCTGAAGTTACTAACTGATATGCCCCAGACCCAAAGACGACAATGATGACATATGGACCCAACCAATTGGATTCAAATGTACCTCGGTGTTCTCTGTTCAGTTGATTGCGAGGATTCTCTTTGAGAACAAGATCTCCTACTTCAAATATGCGAGGTTTGACCCTATGAATGTGTTGGCATTGCATGAAGATTGCATTGATGAAGTATAGTGTTGTCATTGATGTCAATAGTAATCGGTAATGAAGTTGTATTACAAGTGGTAATGATGCAACAAAGCAATCAGTAGTAAAGCAATGATGGAAACCGGTATTAGTATTGTTATTCAAGTAGAGTGATAAACCAGTATCCCTAACTAGTTGATAAGTAGAACCCTAACCGATGGAGCTTGGTGAATCGGTTGTGATGATCTATGATCAAATGATGATCGGAGATGAAGATGGCATGTAAGAATGATGCACATGATGAGTTTCAAAGTGGTTTTGGCGTGTGAAGATTGTTAGGTCCCGGAGACAATTGAGAGGGGGGGGTGAATTAGTTGTCTAATAAATTCAAACCAAAACAACTTAACCAACGTTTTGCTTAATACTGGTAAACTAGTTAAGTATGTCAGTAGACAGTGTTAACAGTTAATTACTATACCGGTAAAGATAAATGCATGAAACAGAAACATAAAGTTATCCACAACACATAACACCAATATTTGTATGTGGAAACCCTGTAAGGGGAAAAACCACGGTGGGAAACCTGTTGAAATGTGGCGACTGATCAGCAAAGTACTATACAACACATAACACCAATATTTTTTTTGCCATTTTTTGTTGATGAAAACCGACATTGTAATAAAACCCTAAAAAGGCTGACTTTGTTTTTGCTCTAAAAATGCATGTTATAAGCGGCTAGGATGCTTAAGGCATTGTAAGGTTGATGTACTATTTTTGTTGGATAATAAGAAAGATTGGATGGCTGTGTAAGGTGGACGTAACCCATTCTGGGTGAACCACGTTAAATCTCTGTGTTATCTGTGTCTTGTTTTATTTCTTTATCTTTTATATTTAAATCTGCATATAATTGTTAGTTCATATTTGCTTCGGATCTGCTTGAAACCCTAACAATTGGTATCAGAGCGAGGTTTTCTGTAAATTGGCAGGACTTTCAGATTTGAGTGGGAGCAATGGAGGATTCCAAATTCAAGGTCGAAAAGTTTAATGACCAGAATTATCAGTTATGGAAAATGCAGATGGAGGATTACCTGTATCAAAAGGATTTGTGGCGGCCATTAGAAGGAAAGGCAAAGAAAGTGACCACAATGTCAGATGAAGAATGAGACATTTTAGATAGAAAGGCACTGGGATCCATTCGATTGTGCCTTGCACCGTCTGTAGCTTTCAACATAACAGAAGCAAAAACAGCCGTAGATTTGACGGCGACATTGGCTAAGCTGTATGAGAAACCCTCGGCTTTGAATAAGGTATTTCTTATGAAGCATTTGTTTAATTTGAAAATGAGTGAGGGAGGATCTGTAGCGGAGCACCTAAATGAATTTAATACAATTACCAGTCAATTATCTTCGGTAAAAATTACCTTTGCAGAAGAGGTTAGGGCTCTCTTGATTTTATGTTCTTTGCCAGAAAGCTGGAATAGCTTGGTTATGGCTGTAAGTAACTCTATCTCTGGTAAAAATACTTTGGTATTTGATGATATTGTTGGTGTTATCCTAAGCGAGGAAATGCGAAGGAAAAGCACAAGTGAGACTCCAACATCATCGGGTAGTGTTTTGAATGTGGAGAATAGAGGAAGATCAAAGGAAAGAGGAAAAGGCCCTTGGAATGAAAAGTCACAAGGTAAGTCAAAGAAAGGATGCTCTCAATCTAGAGGAAAGAAAGATTGCTGGTACTACGGAAAGCCTGGTCATCTAAAGAAAGACTGTTGGTCTCAGAAAAACAAAGCAGACAAAAATGAAAATGACAGTAAGGAAGCTAATATTGCAAGTAATACTTTACAACATTCTTTAATCTTATGTTTGGATAATGTTAATGATTCCTAGGTAATAGATTCTGGGGCTTCATTTCATGCTACACCCCATAGAAAATATTTTCTAGATTATGTTCAAGGTGATTTTGGACAGGTATATTTGGGTGATGATGAGCCCTGTCAAATTGTTGGAAAAGGAAAGATAAAGATCAAGTTGTAGAATGGTAATGACTGGTTTCTGCAGGAGGTAAGACATGTTCCTAACTTAAGAAGAAATTTAATTTCTGCAGGGCAACTAGGTAGTGAAGGTTGCATAGTTACCTTCTCAGACAGTATCTGGAAGGTTAGTAAAGGATCATTGGTAGTAGCTAAAGGTGCGAAGGTAGGCACATTATATTTGTGTACGGGTAACACTTACTCTACCTTAGCTACTACAGATAAAGTTACTGTAGGGACAACAACAATAGATGTTGCAAGAACAGATTCGATAATGTGGCACCATAGGCTTGAACACGAGTGAGAAAGGGATGAAAATCCTTCACTCCAAAAATCTATTGCCAGGACTAAAGAAGATTGATTTAGAGTTCTGTGAAAACTGTGTTTATGGCAAACAGAAAAGAGTCAAATTTCTCAAGGTTGGGAAAGAGAAGAAGAGTGAGAAGTTAGAGCTTGTGCATTCAAATGTATGGGGACCGACTCAGGTATCATCTCTTGGTGGCTCTTGTTATTATGTTATTTTTATTGATGACTCAACTAGAAAAACATGGGTATATTTTCTAAAGCAAAAATCAGATGTTTTTGAAACCTTTAAGAAATGGAAAGCTTTGGTTGAGAATGAGACAGGAAAAAGGTTGAAGTGTCTCAGATCGGATAATGGAGGTGAGTATTGCAGCAAGGCATTTGAAGATTACTGCTCCTTAAATGGGATTAGAAAGTAGAAGATAGTTCCAGGAACTCCACAGGAAAATGGTGTGTCAGAGAGAATGAATAGGACTATCATGGAACATGCGAGGAGCATGAGATTGCATGCAAGATTACCCTTACATTTTTGAGCAGATGCTGTACATACTGCTGTCTATTTGACAAATAGAGGACCTTCAACCCCTTTGGATGGTGGTATTCTAGAGGAGGCATGGATTGGTAAAAAGGTAAATTATTCTTTTCTGAAAACCTTTGGTTGTGAAGCTTTTGTCCATGTTCATAAAGAAAATAGAACCAAGCTTGATGCTAAATCTTAGAAATGTACCTTTATTGGATATGAGATAGATGAATATGTCTATCGGTTATGGGATTTTGAAAATAAGAAAATAACTAGAAGTAGAGATGTTATATTCAATGAGAAGGTTATGTATAAAGAATAGATGCAAGAAAAGAAGCATGAATAAAACAAGCAAGAATATGTGGTGTTGGATGAGATTCCTGAAAATGAAATGCCACAGGTACCTGATGCTCAGCAACAACAGAATGTTCCACAAATTCCTGCAAGTGTTAGACATTCTACGAGGTCAAGTAGACCCCCTGAAAGATTTTATCCTTCTTTGTATTCTTTATTATTAACTGATTCTAGTGAAGCAGAAGAATATGAAGAAGCAATGCAGGTTGATGCCAAACAACAGTGGGAGTTAGGCATGAAAGAGGAGATGGACTCTTTGATGAAAAATAAGACTTGGGACTTAGTCCCTTTACTTGCAGAAAAAAGAGCCTTGCCTAACAAATGGGTTTATCGACTGAAGGAGGAGGAAGGAGGCCAGAAAAGATATAAGGCCAGACTTGTGGTAAAAGGTTTTGCACAGAAAAAGGGGTATATATTATGATGAAATATTTTCTCCAGTTGTAAAAATGACTTCAATTAGAACTGTACTTAGTCTTGTGGCTGCAGATGATTTACATCTTGAACAATTAGATGTGAAAACGACTTTTCTCCATGGAGATTTGGAGGAGGAAATTTACATGTTGCAACCATAGGGATATGAGATCAAAGGTAAGAAGAACTTGGTGTGCAGGTTGAAGAAAAGTCTATATGGCCTAAAGCAAGCACCCCGACAATGGTATTTAAAATTTGATAGTTTCATGGTTGAACACGGTTATCATAGATGTCATTCTGATCATGGTGTATATTTTAAGAGATTTGGTAATGGCAGTTATATTATCCTGTTGCTTTATGTTGATGACGTGATTGTTGCTCGGTCTAACATGCAACATATAAATGATCTTAAACAGAAATTAGTGAGATCATTTGCTATGAAGGATTTGGGTGCAGCTAAGCAAATTCTTGGTATGAGGATTACACGGGACAGGAAAAATAGAACCTTGAATTTGTCCCAAAGTGAGTATATAAAGAAGGTGTTGAAAAGATTTAACATGCAGGATGCAAAAGCAGTTAGTACACCTTTGGCTAGTTATTTCAAATTGACTAAGGAGATGTGCCCAAAGGCATAGGAAGAGGTTAATAAAATGTCTAACATCCTGTATTCATCAGCTGTTGGCAGTCTGATGTATGCAATGGTATGCACCAGGCCAGATATTGCACATGCAGTGGGAGTTGTGAGTAGGTTTATGAGTAATCGGGGTATGGAACATTGGAATGCTGTGAAATATATTCTTTAGTATTTGAAAGGAACTACTACGAAGGCATTATGTTTCAAAGGACATAATGCTGCTCTGAGTGGATTTGTTGACTCTGATCTAGCGGGTGATATTGATTCATAGAGGAGTACTACAGGGTATGTTTTTACTATAGGGGGAATTGCAGTCAGTTGGATTTCTAGGCTGCAATAGGTTGTTGCACTTTCAACCACTGAAGCTGAGTATGTTGCTGCTACAAAAGCCAGCAAGGAGATGATTTGGTTACAATGTTTTCTGGAGGAATTGGGTCAAACACAAGAGGATCGCCCATTGTATACTGATAGCCAGAGTGCCATTCATCTTGTGAAGAACTCTACTTTTCATTGAAAGACAAAGCACATTTAGCTCAGGTACCACTTCATCTGGACTGTTTTGGAGGAGGGTCAGTTACAGCTTGAGAAGATTCACACAAGTGAGAATCCTACTGATATGTTCACGAAGGCAGTTCCACAAGAGAAGCTAATTTCTTCATCAGTTTCTATTGGTCTTCTTGATTGATAATTGTGGAATGTATACCAGTCGAGTCCTAGTGTTTTTTCCAGCTGATGTTGCCTGTATAGTGGTGTTGTGTAGTTTCAGTCTCCAAGTGGGAGATTGTTTGGTGTGGAGCCTGATCAGTTTCCAAATGGGAGATTGTTGAAATGTGGCGACTGATCAGCAAAGTACTGTACACTTAGCACGTATCGTTGTTGGGGTCCGGGGTTGGGCCGGGCCCCGGGCAGGGGTTTGGGGGTGGCAGCCCCCGAGAAATTTTTTTTTGCCATTTTTTGTTGATGAAAACTGACATTGTAATAAAACCCTAAAAGGGCCGACTTTGTTTTTGCCCTAAAAATGCATGTTATAAGCGGCCAAGATGCTTAAGGCATTGTAAGGTTGATGTACTATTTTTGCTGGATAATAAGAAAGATTGGACGACTGTGTAAAGTGGACGTAACCCATTCTGGGTGAACCATGTTAAATCTTTGTGTTATCTGTGTCCTGTTTTATTTCTTTATCTTTTGTATTTAAATCTGCATATAATTGTTAGTTCATATTTGCTTCGGATCTGCTTGAAACCCTAACAAAACCTTACCCACAACCAGATGATACTACTGCAGATAGTAAGTGTACATAAATGGGGTCTGCACATGTAGAAAGGCCAACAGCCTAGAGCTCACTGCTCAATCAAAAAATGGGAGTCACACTGACTATAGTTGGATAGTTAAATCCAATAAGAATGTACTGTACAAAATAACATCTTCATATGTTGGATTCAGTACCGGTGTGATGCTGATATGCTTCTACAAAAACCTAGCTTCACCTTCAAATGATGTCTTCATGTATACCTCTTCTTAATCTCGCATATACCTTCTCACAATTCTTTTTGGCATTTTTTTACATTCAATCTTACAAATAAGATCTTACATTTATACCATAACCTAAGACCAATTTTAGTAGGTCCGCTCTACAAGATATTACAATAAAGACTTTTTACAAATAATATAATATCCAATGCAATAACCGATTAAATATGTTGTCTTAATGCATTTTAGAACAATAATAAGTAATCTCCATAGTGTGCCATGCTGATCTGGAAAAGATAAGCCTGCCAGTGTAACCCTAGGTAACCCTGGACCTATTTGCTGGTAAAAGCAAATATGCAAATATGAATATACCAATGATTAATTGTTCAAAACAAAGTGTCCACACGATGTCTTCGACATTACCAAGTATCTTCCATATCATTCCAAGTGCCAGTGACCATTATATCCTGCCGGTGAACTATATACCAGTAACTGTGCAATAGTTACTTGCTTGTCAGTGAATGCTGTTGGATCTCCAAAGTACTAGTGTTTTAGTAGGTGTTGACATCAATGACAAAACCATACCAAAATACTAACAATCTTCCCCTTTGGCATTGATGGCAACACAAGATGGAAAAACCATCAAAGTGCCGAAACAGAAATGCCAAATACCAAAAACCAACAATCTCTCCCCCTGGGAGCAACATGTGTTATCAAAGATTTTCAATACCAAACTCTCCTTAAAAGATAATGTGTTTTTCCATAGATATCTCTCCCCCTTTGACATCAAATGCCAAAGTTACAAAAATCAAGTTCATATACAAAATACCAATCAATTCAATATACCAACTACTCCCCATGAGAAGTAGCTTCCTCATCAAAGACCGAAGTAAAAGATTTGTCTTTTAATTCTGCCGGTTGATGACAATCATCAACTGTCTAAGTCTCTATCGGTGGTGGTATGACTCCAAGCTGATCTCTGAGATATTCAAAAGTCTCCTTAGGCAAAGGTTTTGTGAAAATATCTGCAAGCTGTTCTTTAGTATTCACATAAACCAGTTTTATCTCCTTTTCTTCAACTTTTTCCCTTAGAAAATTAAGTTTGATAGAAACATGTTTTGTTTTAGAATGCAATACCGGATTCTTAGATATATCAATTGATGCAGTGTTATCACAATATATAGTAATAGGTTCCTTGCATTTTACCTTTATGTCTTTCAACATTTGCTTAAGCCATAGTACCTGTGTACAGTTAGTTGCTGCTGCAACATATTCTGATTCTGCTGTTGATAAAGATGTACAACTCTGTTTCTTACTCAACCAAGAAACTAATCTCTTTCCAAGAAAGAATGCTCCGTCGGTGGTGCTTTTTCTATCATCCACATCTCCTGCCCAATTTGCATCTGTGTATGCACATAGATCAAAATTTTCATCTCTAGGATACCATAATCCAAGATTTGCAGTGCCTTGTAAGTACCGAAAAATCCTTTTTACTGCTGATTCATGATTTTCTCTAGGATTACTTTGAAATCTAGAAACAATACATACTGCATTCATAATATCAGGTCTGGTTTGTGTCAAATACAGTAAACCTCCTATCATAGATTTGTATCTAGTATGATTAACAGGTGTAGATTCATCCCTTTGAGATAATTTGTCATTTGTAGTCATAGGTGTGCTTACCGGTTTAGAGTTCTCCATCCCAAATTTCTTTAGTAACTCTTTCAAGTACTTGGATTGACTAAAAAATATACCTTTGTCAGTCTGTGAAATCTGTAATCCTAAAAAGAATTTTATTTCTCCAATCATAGACATTTCAAATTCTTGTTGCATTTTAATAGAAAATTCTTTACATAATCCATCTTCTCCTCCAAAGATTATATCATCAACGAATACTTCTATAATCAAGATGTCATCATTAGTTATTTTGTAATATAAATTGTTGTCTGCATTTCCTTTAGTAAAACCAATCTTTAAAAGATACTTATCCAATCTTGCATACCAAGCTCTTGGGGCTTGTTTCAATCCATACAGAGATTTTCTTAACCTGTAAACCATATCATTGTCATCTGTCAAAGAAAATCCCTCAGGTTGTTCAATATAGACTTCCTCTTCAAGATCTCCATTCAAGAATGCACATTTAATATCCATATGATAAACTTTGTAGTTCTTGTGAGCTGCAAAGGCCAAGAATAATCTGATTGCCTCAATTCTAGCTACTGGTGCAAAGGTTTCATTGTAATCAACTCCTTCTTTCTGAGAATATCCCTTACACACTAGTCTTGCTTTATTTTTGACAACCTTACCATCTTCATTAAGTTTGTTTCTAAATACCCATTTGGTTCCAATTACATTTTTATCTTTAGGCCGGGGAACTAATGTCCAAGTATTATTTTTCTCAATTTGTTCTAATTCTTCTTCCATAGCTTTAATCCAAAATTTATCTTCACATGCCTCATTAACAGATGATGGTTCAATTTGAGAAATAAGACATACCTCTTCATTTTCTAATCTTCCTATTGTCATAACTCCCTTAATTTTGTTTCCAATTATCTGATCTTCAGAATGATTCAATTTTACATACCGGGGTGTCTTAGTTTGTTGTTGTTCTTCAATTACTATGGAATCCTCTGATGGTGCCGGGGTAACTGGATCTTCATTCTGTACCGGTGGATTTAGTGTAGGTTCATTTGTCACAATTTTCGTTGCCAGTTTAGAGTCTATATACTTTGAAGTTCCTCTGAATTGTTCATCAATCTTTACATTTGTACTCTCAACAATTTTCTGCAATCTCTTATTAAAACATCTATATGCCTTGCTTTTAGATGAATAACCAAGAAATATTCCTTCATCACTTCTAGGATCAAATTTGCCAATATACTCATCTCTTCTAATATAACATTTACTTCCAAAAATTCTGAAATACTTAAGAGTAGGAGTATTACCAAACCATAGTTCATGAGGGGTCTTACCGGTTTCACCTTTGATGTGAACTTTGTTGAATGTATAGACCTCTGTGCTGACTGCTTCTCTCCAATATACATGTGGTAAATTTGCTTGAGATAACATACTTCTTGCTGCATCCAAGATAGTTCTATTTTTCCTTTCAACAACTCCATTCTGCTGTGGTGTCCGAGGTGTTGATAGCTGTCTTCTGATTCCATTCACTTCACAGAATGTATTAAAGTCCTTAGATGTGAATTCTCCTCCTTGATCTGATCATAAACGTCTGATTTTCTTATCGGTTTCATTTTCAACCATTGCTTTGAATAGTTTGAACTTTCCAAGTGCTTCTGATTTTTCTCTGAGAAAAGTAACCCAGCACATTCTAGAATAATCATCAATAATTAGCATGAAATATCTATCACCTTGTAAGCTTTTAGTTCTAGCTGGACCACATAAATCAGTGTGAATCAAATAAAGAGCATTATTGGATTTTTTTGGAATACTTTTGAAACTAGCTCTAACTTGTTTTCCAAATTGACATTCCTTACATATTGTATTATGAGGTTTCACAATTTTAGGCAGATCTCTAACTGCCTTAGAAGTACTAATATTTACCATGAAATCAAAGTTTACATGACATAGTCTCTTATGCCATAACCAACTTTCATCTATATGTGCAATCAAGCATGCCTTTTCACTGTTATTCAAATGAAAGATATTACCTCTAGTCTGATTACCGGTTGCAATTTCCAAACCAGTTCTATTCATGATTTTGCATTTTCCATTCTTAAATTGTAACTGAAATCCTTTCTCAACCAATTGACCAACACTTAAAAGATTATGCTTTAATCCTTCAACATAGTAGACATTGTCAGTGTTATGCTTACCATCAAGAGATATTGTACCCTTACCTTTGATTGAATAGGCTTTATCATCTCCAAATCTTACTAAACCTCCATTGTATTCTTGAAAGTTCAATAATTTACCTTTGTCTCCTGTCATATGATGTGAGCATCCGGAGTCAATGATCCATTCATCCTTTATTTCAACTTTAGCTGCTAGGGCTTGTTCTATCGGTGTCGGTTGATCTTCTGTTATAGCAACAAAAACCCATCCATTGTCTGCTGGATCCTCATCAGAATCATCAGTCACACCTTCATCAACAATGTAACAAGATTTATCTTTGTTCTTCTTAAATCTGTATCTCTGATATTCAAGATTAGGCTTGTATGTTCTTCTAGCTTCTTCTCTTAGTCTAGCATGTCTATCAAGGCATCTCAAAGCCATATGACCAATCTTATTGCAGTTAAAACATTTAAAGGGTGCTTTACCTTCATACTTACTTCCAATTGGACCTTTTGGCATTTTCCTTGCAAATAGTGCTTCAAGTTCTTCATTCTCCTTCCTAGTTTCTTCAAGTTCTCTTGCATAAAAGGCTTTCCAATCTGATTTGTCAAATGATGGAGCAGATGATGTTGTTGAAATGTGGGGACTGATCAGAAAAGTACTGTACACTTAGCACATATTTTTGGGGTATTTTTTTTTTGATGAAAATCGACATTGTAATAAAACCCTAAAAAGGTCGACTTTGTTTTTGCCCTGAAAATGTATGTTATAAGCAGCTGGGATGCTTAAGGCATTGTAAGGTTGATGTACTATTTTTACTGGATAATAAGAAAGATTGGACGACTGTATATGGTGGACGTAACCCATTCTGGGTGAACCACGTTAAATCTCTATGTTATTTGTGTCCTTTTTTATTCCTTTATCTTTTGTATTTAAATCTGCATATAATTGTTAGTTCATATTTGCTTCAGATCTGCTTGCAACCCTAACAAATGTTGATGCTCTAAAGGCCAAATCTATCTTTATAGTAGTAACAGGACCAAATTCCTCAATTTCAAAAGCTGATAGTTTTCCAATCAATGTATCCCTAGTTACTGATGTATTAGGCATTGTTCTCAACTCATTTATAGTAGTAACCTTCATTTTATATGTCGGTGCCAATCCTCTTAAGATTTTTGAAACAATTTCATCCTCACTCAAGGTTCCTCCACAACATTTAATACCCAAAACAATTTCATTTACTCTTTCCATAAAAGCAGAAATCCTTTCATCTTCTTCCATTTTCAGATGTTCATACCTGACTCGGAAGCTTTCAAGTTTTGCAATCTTGACTGTGGAATCTCCTTCATTCAGTGTTTTCAAATGATCCCAAATAGCTTTAGCAGTAGACCTATCTGATAATCCCATAATTTGTTGATCTGATAAAGCGCTCAAAAGTGCTTCTCTTGCTTTGCAATCATTCTCCTCATCTTTAGCTAAGGTAGTTGGAGTGGTCTGACCAGCTACAACAACAGTATAGCCATTCTTTGTAACTTCCCAGATGTCTTTACCAATGCAATTTAGATGTGTCTCCATCTTGATCTTCCATATCCCATAGTTGGTTCCATCAAGTTTAGGATTGTCCTTCCTGAAATAATTAGTAGTCATTGGATCTCCCCAAGTTGTTAAACTTCTGCAAAAGAGGACTAAGCTTTGATACCAATTGTTAGGTCCCGGAGACAACTGAGAGGGGGGGGGTGAATCAGTTGTCTAATAAATTCAAACCAAAACAACTTAACCAACTTATTGCTTAATACCGGTAAACCAGTTAAGTATGCCGGTAGACAGTGTTAACAATTAATTGCTATACTGGTAAAGATTAATGCATGTAACATAAACATAAAGTTATCCACAACACATAACACCAATATTTGTACGTGGAAACTTTGCAAGGGGAAAAACCATAGTGGGAAACCTTACCCACAATTAGATGATACTATTGTAGATAGTAAGTGTACATAAATGGGGTCCGCACATGCAGAAAGGCCAACAGCCTAGAGCTTACTACTCAACCACAAAATGGGAGTCACACTGACTACAGTTGCATAGTGAAATCCAATAAGAATGTACTACATAAAATAACATCTTCATATGCTGGATTCAGTACCAGTGTAATGCTGACATGCTTCTACAAAAACCTAGCTTCACCTTCAAATGATGTCTTCGTGTATACCTCTGCTTAATCTCGCATATACCTTCTCACAATTCTTTTTGACATTTTTTTACATTCGATCTTACAAATAAGATCTTACATTTATACCATAACCTAAGACCAATTTTAGTAGGTCTGCTCTACAAGATATCACATTAAAGACTTTTTACAAATAATATAATATCCGATGCAATAACCGATTAAACATGTTGGCTTAATGCATTTTAGAACAATAATAAATAATCTCCATAGCGTGCCATGTTGATCTGGAAAAGATAAGCCTGCCGGTGTAACCCTAGGTAGCCCTAGACCTATTTGCTGGTAAAAGCAAATATGCAAATATGAATATACCAATGATTAATTGTTCAAAACAAAGTGTCCACACGATGTCTTTGACATTACCAAGTGTCTTTCATATCATTCCAAGTGTCGGTGATCATTATATCCCGCCGGTGAACTATATACCAGTAACTGTGCAATAATTACTTGCTTGCCGGTGAATGCTGCTAGATCTCCAAAGTACTAGTGTTTTAGTAGGTGTTGACATCAATGACAAAACCATAGCAAAATACCAACAAAGATAACCATTTATCTTGGGAATGATCTAATGCATAGCATGAAGTAAAAAATGTGTGATGAGCTACAAGATCCAATATGCGGTGATCCAGGAGCGGTTCAAGTTGTCTAGAACAATGTGTAGTTGATTTCTATGTAATCTAACGGTTAAGGTTGAACCAATATGTTTGTAATCTCTATGAGATTTGTAGGTTTTGTGCTGTGTTACCAACCTATTGTATTTGTATTTAAGGTCGATGAGTTGTTTGTAATTGTGTTGGCAATTTGGTTAAGTGTGGTAGTGTGACTGTTTCTGAACCAGAAGGAGTGTCTGCAGAATGTTGTGAAGGCAGATAGGAGCAGAAAAGGATCTGACTAAGAAAGATAGTGCTATTACCAGATCAGAAAAGACCTTGTTGTTCTCTAACCATTACAATAGTTAAATCCTTTAACCAAGTAAGCTTTAACAGGCTTGGTCTTGTTTAAGTCCTCTAACCAGGTGATCCATTAGCTTGGATTTGAAATCTTCTACCGAGATTACTCCTAATAGAGTATTGCCTTTAATAGGGTATTGTAGTCAATCCCTTAACCGGGTGGTCCCTAATCAGATCTATTCTTAACAAGACATTATTGTATAAGCTTCTAACAAGGCTAGGCTCCTAACAGGGCATACTTCATAAGGGTTTAAAATACTTGTGGGTATTCATCCCTGCCGTGGTTTTTCCCATTTTGGTTTCCACGTGACAAATTATTATGTCAAGTGGTGAATGATTTTGTGGATGTGTTTTGATATGGTTGATATGATTAACTGGGAAAGCCACTTAGATATGTTTAGATGACTGAAAGTGATATGAAATGAGCTATTACTGATGTTAGTAAAGTGGTTTAATGTTTTGGTTAAATGGCATTTGAGTTTCAGATCTGTTGCATTGTATCATTGATTTTTTGGTCAACCAGTAAAGTTTGATAGTGCAGTTGTAGTTTTTGGTACAGTCTCTAAACCAGTTAGTTTAGCAAGTTGTTTATGAGTTGGGATTATGTTTGGTGAAAGTTCAGTTTATTTTCTATCTACTGATTCACTCCCCTCTTAGTAGTTGACCGGATCCTTATTATTTCATCATATTATCAATTGGTATCAGAGCATTCTAGGTCCTCTTGTGTTTAAGCCTAATAGCTTGAGGAAAAGATCTAGGATATCATGATGAAGAAAGAAGGTCTGAAATTCAATAGGGAAAACTACAAAATATGGAGTGATAGGATGAAGATCTATATCAAGAGCTTAGGAAGTCAATATTGGGAACAAGCTGTTACTAAATATTACTTGCACAGTGAGATTTTGTTAGATGATCAAAAGAAGAAGCAACAAGAGAACAATCAAGCATTGGAGGCCATAATCAGTTCCTTGTCTGATTCAGAGTATGTTGATGTCCATGGATTGGAGACTGCATATGAAGTGTGGAAGAAATTGGAAGATATTTATAGCGGTGATGAGCATGTTAATATTGCCAAAGAAGAGAGTTTGAGAGGTAAATTTGATGATATGTGGATGGATGAAGGTGAAAACATTCAATAGTATGGTTAGAGGATCAAGGAGATAGTCAAAGAGATCAAAAGTGTTGGAGGTATAGTGGAGGATACCACAGTGGTTAGCAAGGTGTTGAGAACCCTTCTACCGGTCTACGCTATCCGAGTTGCAGCCATTCAGGAACTCAAGTCTATTGATAAAACAAAGGTAACTCTTGACTCCATCATTGGTAAATTAACTACTTTTGAATTAAATGGTTTTGGTGGAAGTGTTCAAAGATCAGAATTTGCATTTAGAGCCTCAGTTTCAACCCCATCGGTAAGGAAAAGTAGAGAAGTGAGCCACAATCATGAGTCCAGATCCAACAAAGAGGTAGATGATGAAGACAATCTGATTGAGCTTGAAGCATTGTTAGCAAAATGGTTACCCAGAGGTACTAGAAAATACATAGGTAGATTAGCTTTGAAGTGTTTTGCATGTAACCGGATTGGACATATTGCTGCTAACTGTCCTAATGGAGATAATAAGAAAAAACGTGAGAAGTATAAGAAGTATGAAGGAAAAGGTAAAAGAGATTGTCTCATTGCAGTAGATGGAGGAATTACAGATGAGGAATCTGAGGAAAATGGAAATGAGGACATTGTCTTTGTTTCTATTAAAGAATAGACATTAGATTAGAAGGCATTAGTCTCTCGCATAGATAGTTCTGATGACTAGATTATAGACAGTGGTTGTTCACACCAGATGACCGGTGACCAGAGTAAGTTTCTTACTTTAAGAGAGTTTAATGGAGGTGTTGTGAGATTTGGGAATGACTCACCCTACATGGTGAAAGCAAAGGGATCCATCTTTATAAATGGAAAAAGCAATGCAGATGATGTCTATTGGGTTGAAGGACTGAAACACAATCTTTTGAGTGTTACTCAACTAAATGACAAAGGTTATCCACTGGAATTCAAGAATGGAGTCTGCAAGATTTATGGAAGCAAAGGTGAACTGATTGCAACAAGCAAACAGACTAGAGGTAACTTGTTTCATTTAAGTTCTAAAGTCAACAATTGTTTAATTGCAAAAGTAGAAGATAGTTGGCTTTGGCATTGAAGATTCTGTCATGTAAATTTTGATAACATTGTAAAAGTTAGTAAGTCCAAATCAGTAAGAGGTTTGCTACAGTTGGAAAAACCAGTGAATTCTCTATGCAAGGAATGTTAGTTAGGGAAGATGATATCCTCAACCTTCAAGAGCAAATATTTCTTAGCAAAACATTTGCTAGATTTGGTTCATACTGACCTTTGTGGACCAATGAGGACTAGGAGTATTCAAGGTGATCGATATTTCATGATTTTTACTAATGATTGTTGAAGGATGATGTGGGTCACATTCTTGAAAGACAAGACAAAAGATTTTAGCAAGTTAAAGGCATTCAAAGCCTTAGTTGAAAATGAAAGTGGAAAGAAGATAAAGTGCTTAAGAACTGATCAAGGTGGTGAATTTACTTAAGAGGAATTCACTAGATACTATGAAGAAGATGGAATTAAGAGGCAACTTTCTGCACCTAGGACACCACAACAAAATGGTATTGCAGAGAGGAACAACCAGTTAGTTGTTGAAGCTGCTAGGACTATGCTAATTCAAGGAGGTATAGCTAAGACATTCTGGAGAGAAGTTGTTAGTACAACTGTTTACACTATGAACTGGATACTGGTTAAAAGAGGTAAGGATAAAACTCCCCATGAGTACTGGTATGGTAGATCACCTAATGTCAGTTACTTTAAGATTTTTGGTAGCAAATGTTTTATAAAAAGAGGTGATTATGTTGGTAAGTTTGATGCCAAGAGTGATGAAGGCACATTTCTTGGTTACTCAACTAAGAGAAAAGCTTACAAGTGTTACAACAACCAGACCAAGAAAATCATTGAAAGTGTTAATGTTGAAGTTGATGAGTTTCTTGAGAAATTAGGAGAAACTAGTAAAGAGAAGGAGGAAGAAGAACCTTACACACTATTTTTGGAACCGGAACCGGTGAAGAAAAAAGTTGGAGAATGGAACAGAGAAGCCCCAGTTCAACCGAAACAGGAAGGTCCAGCAGAAGAAGAAAGTGAAGAAGAAGAAGAACCTGGAAATCAAGATCATGTCATTCCAAGGTATGTTAGACTCAATCATAGCCCCGATCATATTATTGGAGACATGAATGCAAGTGTGCTAACTAGAACAAGGCTTAGAGAGAAATCATGTGTGATTTCAACCATTGAGCCTAGAACTGCAAAAGAAGCATTTGTAGATGAAGACTAGATCAAGACAATGGAAGAAGAACTTGACCAGATAGAGAAGAACAATACATGGTCATTGGTACCCAGATCAGAGAACAATTATGTAATAGGTACAAAATGAGTATTTAGGAATAAACTAATTGAAGATGGAGTAGTGGTCAGAAATAAAGCTAGACTGGTATACAAAGGATATGCACAAGAAGAAGGTGAAGACTATGGTGAGACATTTGAACCAGTTGCAAGATTGGAAGGAGTAAGGACTCTACTTGGATTTGTAGCATACAAAGGATTCAAATTATATCAGATGGATGTTAAGTGAGCATGCCTAAATGGAATATTGGAAGACAAAGTCTACATTGAGCAACTAGATGGTTATGCTTTAACTATAGAAAAGGACATGGTGTGCAAATTATATAAGGCATTATATGGACTAAAGCAAGCACCTAGAGCATGGTATGAAAGATTGCAATCTCACTTGGTGAAGATAGGTTTTCAAAGAACTAGTGAAGATAATAATATATATCTCAAGTCAAAAGGAGACAAGATACTGGTAAGTGAGGTATTTGTGGATGATATCATTTTTGGAGGAAATGATGACATGTGTCATGATTTTGCTGATGAAATGAAGAATGAGTTTGAGATGTCACTGGTAGGTGAGATAAAAAATTTCATAGGTTTGCAAATCCAACAGATGAAGGATGGTATTTTCATCATACAGTCCAAGTATGTGAAAGAAGTATTGAAGACTTTTGGAATGGGAGACTGTAAACTAGTTGGAACACCAATGGTTACAGGTTGTAAATTGTCTAAGGAGGATGATTCTACATCAGTGGATGAAAAGGAGTACAGGTCCATTATAGGTAAACTACATTATGTTGTCCACAACATATCGAAAATTGCTCATGCAGTAGGATTGGTTGCCAGATTTCAGAAAAGCCCAAAGGAGACACACATGGTAGCGACCAAAAGAATTTTCAGATATTTGAAAGGCACAATTGATTATGGATTATGGTATACATATGTAGGAGACTTTGATTTAAAAGTTTATACAGATGCAAATTGGGCAGACAATGCTAATGATAGGAAGAGTACAACCAGAGGAGCATTCTTTCTTAGAGGAAGACTAGTGTCTTGGAGCAAAAAGAAAAAGAGTTGCATCTCTCAATCAACTACAAAAGTGGAATATGTTGCATCATATATGAATTTTACCCAAGCAATCTAGATGAAACACATTTTGGAAGGTTTAAATTTGAAGCTATTAGAACCAGTAAGGATTTTCTATGATAAACACTAGTGCGATAAACATTTCTAAGAATCCAGTGTTGCATGCTAGGACAAAGCATATTGAGCTAAAATATCATTTCTTGAGAGAGAAAGTGCAAAGTAAATATGTGTCACTGGAGCATGTATCTACTAAGGAACAATTAGCAGATATCTTTACTAAACCTCTACCTAAGGCTACATTTGAGTATCTTAGAGGTAAGTTAGGGGTTTTACCCCTACATGAAGTCAATTAAGTAGATGTGGAAGACATCAGTCCTAGAGCTTATTGAAAATATTGAAGTAGGATTGGTGTAGAGTGGAGCTACTCCACAGGGGGAGCAACTTGTTGCAGATCGGTGAAACATGGTTAACCTTCACTTTGGCATTGTTGTCAAAGAGGGAGAAGAACTGTATATGATTGATAGCCAGTTACCAGCTGAAGACATGGAGATACAGTTGAAGGAGAGTACATGGAAAAATCTAAACCAGGATTCCTATACTTGTGGATGTGCATTACTCTCAATCATCACAATCAAAGGGTATTGATATTTGTATTTCCATCAATGCCAAAGGGGGAGATTGTTGGCACTGCATGAAGATTGCATTAATGAAGTATAGTGTTGTCATTGATATCAATAGTAATCGGTAATGGAGTTGTATTGCAACCGGTAATGATGCAACAAAGCAATCGGTAGTAAAGTAGTGATGAAAACCGGTATTGGTATTGTTATTCAAGCAGAGTGATCAATCAGTAACCCTAACCAGTTGATAAGAAGAACCCTAACTGATGGAGCTTGGTGAATTGGTTGTGATGATCAAAGATGAAGATGCCACATAAGCATGATGCACGTGATGAGTTTCAAAGTGGTTTTGGTGTGTGAAGATAACCGTTTATCTTGGGAATGATCTAATGCATAGCATGAAGTGAAAAATGCGTGATGAGCTACATGATCCAATGTGCGGTGATCCAGGAGTGGTTCAAGTTGTCTAGAACAATGTGTCTTTGATTGCTATGTAATCTAACGGTTATGGTTGAACCCATATGTTTGTAATCTCTATGAGATTTGTAGGTTTTGTGCTATGTTATCGACCTATTGTATTTGTATTTAAGGTCGATGAGTTGTTTGTGATTGTGTTGGAAATTTATTTAAGTGTGGTAGTGTGACTGTTGTCAAACTAAAAGGAGTGTCTGCAGAATGTTGTGAAGGCAGATAGGAGCAAAAAAGGATCCGACTAAGCAAGATAGTGCTATTACCAGATCAAAAAAGACCATGTTGTTCTCTAACCATTAGAATAGTTAAATCCCTTAACTGGGTAAGCTTTAACAGGCTTGGTGTTGTTTAAATCCTCTAACCAGGTGATCCATTAGCTTGGATTTGAAATCCTCTACTGAGGTTACTCCTAATAGGGTATTGCCTTTAACAGGGTATTGTAGTCAATCCCTTAACTAGGTGTTTGCTAACCGGATCTATTCTTAACAGGACATTATTGTATAAGCTTCTAACAAGGCTTGGCTCCTAATAGAGAAAACTTCAGAAGAGTTTTAAATACTTGTGGGTATTCATCCCAAATGTGGTTTTTCCCATTTGGGTTTCCACGTGAAAAATCATTGTCTCAAGTGGTGAATGATTTTGTGGATGTGTTTTGATATGGTCGATATGATTAACTGGTAAAGCCACTTAGATATGTTTAGATGACCAAAAGTTATTTGAAATGAGCTATTACTGATGTTAGTAAAGTAGTTTAATGTTTTGGTTAAATGGTATTGAAGTTTTAGATCCGTTGCATTGTATCATTGATGTTTTGGTCAACCGGTAAAGTTTGATAGTACAGTTGGAGTTTTTGGTACAGTGTCTAAACCAGTTAGTTTAGCAAGTTGTTTCTGAGTTGGGATTAAGTTTGGTGAAAGTTTAGTTTGTTTTCTATCTACTGATTCACCCCCTCTCAATAGTTGACCAGATCCTTATTGTTTTATTATATTATCAGATTGTAGCTTCTGCTCATGCATTGTTGATAGGCTTTAGGTGATTGTAGGTGGCTTGTCACTTTTCATCAAGCAGTTCCAAGTCCTGAAGATGCGAGACTCGGTATTCTTCATCATTTATTAGATTGTGCAAGGAGACCCGTAGAGATGGTAATTCAACCTCAATAGGCAAAATGACTTCTGCTCCATAAACCAGTGAGTAGGGGGTTGCGCCTGTAGGGGTTTGAATGCTAGGTCTATATGCCCATAGTGACGGATTCAAATGAATGTGCCAATCACGACCAACATCATTGACTGTCTTTTTGAGGATCCTCAATATATTCTTATTGGATGCTTCTGCTTGACCATTGCCTTGTGGGTAATATGGAGTGGAAAAATGATGTTAGATATGAAACTTCTCACAAAGTTCACGGACATCTTGATTTTTGAAAGGGAGCCCATTATTTGTGATGATAGACATGGGTACACCATACCAGCAGATGATGTAATTGAGGATGAATGAGGCGATCTGCTTGTCGGTGACTTGGGTGAGTGGAACGACTTCAATCCACTTGGTGAAGTACTCCGTGGTGGTAATGATAAATTTATGACCATTGGATGAAGATGGATGGATTTTACCCACAAGGTCAAGTCCCCACTGACAAAAGGGCCATGGTATGTTGATAGGTTGTAATTCTTGCATTGGGGCATGTATCAGATCTCCATGAACTTGGCACTTCTTGCACTTTCTGACAAAGTAGTAGGAGTATTTTTCCATAGAGGGCCAATAGTATCCTGCCCACATGATATTTTTAGCCAATGAAGGGCCACTTGAATGAGCTCAACAGATACCTTCATGTAATTCTTCTAACGCTGTGGTCACCTCACCTTGCTCTAGACATCAGAGGAGAGTACCATCAAGACCTCATTGGTAGAGGGTTTCAACAATGATGGTGTATCAAGAGGATTGGTGTATGAAGGTTTTTCATTGATTGTTTGATTGGTTAGGGGGAATGATTTGATCACGTAAATAGGCATAAAATTCACCATACCATGGGGAATTGAGACTGATGAGTTGACAGACCATCTCGGATTCTGGGATATCATAAGTGGGGATCCAAAGTTGTTCAACTAAGAACTCGTAGCGTGTGGAGTTCTATGAAAGATCAAGGAGAGAGGCTATTGTAGCCATTGCATTTGCAACTCTATTCTAGTCTCGAGGAATCTGCTCAAAAGTGATAGTTGTGAATAGTTATTTTAAGCTATCAACCATTTTATTGTAAGGCATGAGCTTATCATCCTTAGTTTGGTATTCATCATTGACCTGTTGGATTACCAGTTATGAATTTCCATAGACCTGCAGCTCTTTTAAGTTCCACTGCATGACCATGCGCAGTCCTGTGATCAAGGCTTCATATTCTGCTATGTTGTTGGTGGACGAGAATGTAAGCCGATATGATTTTGGAATGCTATCACCTTGAGGTGTGATGAAGAGAATGCCAGCTCTGGAACCATGCCTGGTGTATGAGCCATCAAAATATAACTTCCATTGTCGTGCTGGCATAACTGTGAAAATCTCCTCATCTAGAAAATTGGAAATGAGAGGATGGTCACCTGTGAGCGATGCTTCAGCTAGCTGATTTGCAATGAATTGTTCTTTGATGGCTTTGCATTCCACATATTCTATATCAAATTCACTAAGGAGTATAACCCACTTTGCCAAACGACCGGTTAGTGCTGCTTTACTGAGTACATACTTGAGTGGATCTATCTTGGCAATGAGTTGTATCTTGTGTGTCAACATGTAGTGCCTCAATTTGGTGGCTGCCAAAATTATTGCTAGACAAGCTCATTCAATAGGGGTATAATTGAGTTCATACCCTACCAATGTTCTGGAAATGTAGTATACTGCACATTCTTTGCCTCCTGCATTATGCTGTGCGAGTAAGATGCCTAATAATGGAGAGCACCTTATACTACACCTCTATTTCAAGCAAATGGTGGTATCTACATGTTCATTTGTGATGTAATAATGGGTTGGCTCAATGGTCACCCTTGATGTAATTGAGTGCCTATTTGTATGGTCAATAATCTCTTGGGTGAGCATATAAATCTAGAGGTCTATTAGGCCATGAAGGCTTGGAATTTGGATTTTCAATGTTGGTGTGTCTACGATGTTGTCTTAGGTGTTTAGAGTCTAAAAATGACAAATAATGACCTTGGATGTGTTTCCATAAGGTCTAAGTGGTTAATAACTAATGTTGTCCTAAGTAGCAAAATGTCACATTTGTTGTCAAGCAACTTTTCAAAGTTGCCGGTAGGATGCCAACTACTTCTCCAATGGTCCTAACTATTCAAAATTTGGTTATGGACATTAGAAAAGGTTGATATATGCTTGGACAACTGTGTGAAAGATAGAGTTGAGAGTTTTGTAAAGTTTGGTGGAGAAAGTGAATAGAACAAGTCTGATTTTGCCATAATAGTGACAAGTTTTCCGTATTGTCCATACAGGGTGTGAGATCTACTGATGAATTTTTTATTTTATTAGAAAGAGACCTAAAATACCATTCTAATGCATTTGGTCTGACCTCTTGAAGTGAAGTTTAGTGGAGGTTATAAGCGTTTTACCCTCTGCAGGTCTGAAACCCTCCATTTTCAAGGGTTACAATGCAAATGGGACCCTAACTTGCAATCTACTCATTGGGATCCGATGGAAATTGGTAGAATGCAAGTTAGGGGCATTTATTTTGAGATTCTAGAGGGGCAAGGTCAGAGGAGTTGGTTGGTAACCTTACCACCAAGCCCTAGTCTAAACTATTTGAGGGTTTAGATTAGATTAGATGTGTTTCATTGAGCATACTAGGAGTAATGATGAGATGATGAGTTGAACTAATGGAATTGGAGTATTTGGACATAGAATAAACCTCCTAAAGAGTTGGAACCTTTCTGTGATCCCATTCTTATATATCTCCTTTGTAAAACCAGTCTAACTTGATCAATTAGGCCTGTGACCCAATTAGGTGTTGAAGAGTGCAAGAATAGGGTGGAATTCCAATCTTTTGGAATTTGATAGTAATGCCAAAAGGGTGTCTGAAACCTAAATTTTTTTAGGGTGTTGTTTGGTATAATTTGGGGAAAAATCCAAAAAGACAGTGAAATATGGCTACTATTCGGTAGGCCTAACCGGTAGGCCCGTCTAAGCCTCAAAAGACAATATTTACCTTGTGCTCCAAAATAGCATTATGGGAGATCTTGATAGGTCTCAGGAAGTGTGTAGAAGTGTTGTGCCATCCCTTTATAGGGGTAAGAGTCCAATTTCACATATGAGGTGTGATTGTAGCCTTGAGAGACTCAAGGTAAAGAAGACCAAGGTGTGTAGGTGAGTTTATCACCCTACTGCTGCCAAACTCTGCATCAGGTGGTATTAGAGCATCAGAAGAGCCTTGGGGAAGAATAAGGCAATGGAAGATGCAATAGAGAATAGTGAGGAGATTTCCACTAGACCCATGACAAACATGGAGTTGGCCAAGATAGTGAGGGAGGAGACAACCAAGAATAAAAAGATGGAGGAGGAGATAGAAAGGTTGAAGAAAGACCATACAGGCAAGGGAGTTGCATTAGCATTTGATGGAGAAGGAGAAGAGGAAGAAGAGAGACTATTAATACCGACATATCAAAGGCAATTTGTTGAAGCCCTTAATAGGGTAGGAAGAAGAGACAATAGAGTAGAACTACCTACATTCTCTGTAAAGATGAATCCAAAAGAGTGTATAGATTGGATAGAAGCAATGATGATTTTTTTTGAATGTGAAGAGGTACCTGAAAACCAAAGGGTGAAGGTGGATAAATCTAAAATGAAAGGTCCAACTCTTAGTTGGTGGAACTTTCTACAAAATGAAAGAGATGAAGAAGGAAGAGACCTATAACCTCATGGAAGAAGATGGAGATAGAGATCAAAAGGCAGTTTGTACCTGAGGACTGAGAGATAATCTTACACAAGAGATTACAAAAGGCAAAGGGATTGGGATGTTAGTGCTTACATTGAGGAGTTCCATAGGATGACCCTTAAAGCAAAGATGCCAGAGAGTGAGATACAAAAGCTAGCAAGGTACATGAATGGTCTTAAATTTAGTATTCAAGATGAACTAAGTTTGTTCAACCCTGAAGAAATGCACAAGTGTTTTAAAATGGCACTTAGGATTAAGGAGAAGCAAAAAGGGAGAGGAGAACACAATAATAGAGGAAGAGGTACAAGTTTCAGAGGCAAAGGTAGATTCAATGGAAGAGGATCATCTCCTAAACCCCAAGGAGAGTCCAGCCATTCAGAACAAGAAGGAGAGTCAGGGCACAAAGGTAGATTTAAAGGAAGGAGGGGAAATGGTAGAGGAAAATTCGGTGGAAGAGGACCTAGTGTCTTCACTGGTAGGTGTTTTTCATGCAACCAAGTTGGGCATCAATAATTCATATGTCCTGAGAAGCTAACAAATGGTAGCCAAGGAGGTGATAGGAGAGAACATATAATACAAGAAGAAGATAGTCAAAGAATGATCTCCTACCACACATCAACTTCAAAGTCTGCAAATTTGGAGCAAGAAGAACTCTTGATGATCAATAGGACCCTCTTGAAAGTGCCAACCATCAAAGAACCACCTCAGAGGAAATCTCTTTTCAGAACCTCTAGTAAGGTACAAGGCAAGGTATGCAAAGTCATTGTGGACTCAAGGTCCATAGATAGCATAGCTTCTGTTGAAATGGTTACTAATCTTAACTTGCAAAGAATACCTCATCCCCATCCCTATAAAGTGTCTTGGTTGAACAAAGGTCAACAAGCCCTGATTAGTGAGCAAGTTTGGATAGAATTTTCAATAGGTGAATACAAGGATAGGGTGTTGTGTGATGTATTAGAAATGGATGCTTGTCATCTTCTACTAGGAAGGCCTTAGAAATATGATGTACATGCTAGGCATGAGGGAAGGAAGAATGTTTACACTATCACCAAGAATGGGGTGAACTTCACTATGACACCTCATTCTAGTGGATGAGAGGGAGTTCATGAAGGGTTTGAAGGAGAAGGATACTCCTTGCTTTGGAATAGTTGTCAAGCCTAAGATTGAACCTAAGAAGCAGCCTAAGAGTCAAGAGACAGAAAGGAGAGTAGGTCCTAAAGAGGTTCAAAAATATGCTAGACCGGTATAAGGGGATAGTTGCATACAGTACCACAAATTCCTTACCCCCTCAAAGGGAAATCAATCATTGTGTTGACCTCATACCAAGTGCTACAATTCCCAATAAGGCAACATACAAGCTTACCCCTAAACAAAATACAGAAGTTGCAAGACAAATCCAAGAATTGCTTGAGAAAGGGTTCATTAGGAAGAGCATAAGCCCCTGTGTAGTCCCTACAGTACTAGCTCCTAAGAAAGAAGGAACATGGAGGTTGTGTACCGACTCTAGGGCCATCAATAAGATAAAATTCAGATATAGATTCCCAATACCAAGAATGGAGGACTTGATGGATTGTCTAGGAGGGGCCAAGTACTATTCCAAAATGGATTTGAAAAGTGGTTATCATCAAATAAGGATCAGAGATGGAGACCAATGGAAAACAACTTTTAAGAACAATGAAGACCTATTTGAGTGGATGGTAATGCCATTTGGACTTTCTAACGCCCCTAGTACATTCATGAGACTCATGAATGAGGTTTTCAAGCCCTTCATCAATCATTTTGTAGTAGTGTATCTAGATGATATATTGATTTTTAGTAAAGACAAGAATGAACATTTAACACACTTGGATTTGGTGTTGCAAAGGTTACATGAGGAGCAATTGAAGATCAATTTGGATAAATGTGTCTTCTTGCAAGAAGAACTAGTGTTCCTTGCATTTGTGATTTCTCAAGGAAATTTGAAAATGGATCCATCTAAGGTGGAGGCAATCCTAAACTAGCCAACCCCTCAGTCAGCAAGTGAGGTAAAAGGTTTCCATGGGTTAGCAAGTTTTTATAGAAAGTTTATTAAGAATTTCAATGGGGTTAGTGCACCAATGATAGAAACCATAAAAGGTGGAAGGAAATGTTGATTTGTCTGGACTAAGGAGGCTGATAGATCTTTTGGGTTTTTGAAAACTAAGATTTCAGAGCAACCTATTAGTACTCCCCGACTTTCACAAGGTTTTCACTATTGAGTGTGATGCATCAAAGAAGGCCATAGGAGGATTTTTGAGTTAGGAAGGCAGGCCAATGGCATGTTTTAGTGAGAAACTAAATGAGGCAAAGCAAAATTATTCTACATATGACCTAGAGATGTATGCTATGGTGCAATTTCTTAGGAAGTGAAGACATTATCTCTTACCTAAGGAGTTTATTGTATATACTGACAACCATGCTTTAAGTTTTTTGAATAGGCAGGAGAAACTAAATCACCGACATATGAAGTGGATGAAATATCTCCAAGCTTACACTTTCACTATCCTACGTAAGAAAGGAGTAGCTAATAAAGTTGTCGATGCACTTAGTAGAAGGAACTTAGCAATCTAGGAGATTCAATTGGAAAGCATGGGAACCATTGCCTTAACATACATGTATCAAGGAGGCCTATGAAGTTTGTAAGGACATGAATGATAGGTATCATAATGATTTTTCTTATTATATTCTTCAAGAAGGCTTACTTTTCAAGGGCAATCAAATTTGTATTCCTAATTGCTCAATGAGGGAAGATATTGTAAAGGAAAAACATTGTGGGGGTTTGTCAGGACACTTTGGACTTGATAAGACACTTGAATTGGTTAGGAGATTCTACTTTTGGCCTAGGATGTAGTCAGATGTGAGAAAGTATGTGACAGAGTGTGTGGTATGTCAAAGGGAAAAAGGGACAAGTTCAAATGCAGGTCTATACACTCCATTACCAATCCCTACCAAACCTTGGGATTTGGTTAGCATGGACTTTGTCTTAGGTCTTCCTAGGACTAAATCAAGATATGACAATATATATGTTGTTGTGGATAGGTTTTCCAAAATGGAACACTTTTTGCCATGTAAAGTTACACATGATGCTTCCAATATTGCAGGTTTGTTCTTCAAGGAGATTGTTAGACTTCATGGGTTACCCTTAAGAATTATATCAGACCGAGATCCTAAGTTTGTAGGACATTTTTGGAGGACTTTGTGGTGTAGGTTAGGGACAAACTTGTCCTTCTCTTTTGCTTATCACCCTCAATCTGATGGATAGACAAAGGTGATTAATAGATCCCTTGGTAATTTGTTGGGATGTTTGACTAAGGACCATGGGGCCACTTGGGATACTATTCTTCCACAAGCAGAGTTCTCATATAATGACCCTGTGAATAGAAGTACAGGACTAAGTCCTTTTCAAATTGTATATGGGACCCATCCTAGAGGTGTTCTTGAACTCCAAGAAGTGAAAAATATTGAAAGGAGGAGTGCTCAAGTGGATGATTTTGCTGAAGTGATGAGGGACATACATCAACAAGTCCAGGATAGATTGATACAAACCACTAAAAAGTATAAGCAAGCCACATATGTCACAAGGAGAGATGTTCAATTCAAGGTGGGAGACATGGTGATGATTCATCTCAAAAAAGAAAGAATCCCTAAGGAGAAGTACACCAAGCTACTGTTGGAATTATTGGATGAATTGATTATGTGTTGCATTGATGTTTTGTCATTAATGTCAACACTAGCTATTATGGTTGGTTACCGACAGACAGGTTTTGGTTACTGGTAGAAGATCTAGTGTTACCGATAGAAGAGACTATCTGTTGGACACTTTCAACATGTTTGGATCTATGAAATATGTTTGGTTACATGTGGTACATGCTTCTGGAGCATGTTTTGGTTAGATGGTATTGAATTGGTAATCAGATGCTATCATACACTCTGGTAAACCCTTAGTGGCACTAGTTTAAGGCTTTACCGACAGAGTTCTCACTGAGGAATCTTGACAAGATGCATAATTGGTGTTGGTGTAGCTTCTAGATGGATTTCAGGATACTGAAGATGTTCTTTGATCATGCTTCAACTGCTTGAAGACATTGCTTTGGCATGGTGGACCCAAAATAGGTCCGATGCCTATCTAGGTTATGGATCGGTATCATGTTAACATGTACTCTACATGTTACCAGGATGTTTCAGAATGATATATGGATTTATTATTGTTGTTTTGGTCTTAAGCCGAAATGGCATATCATTGTAATATGGATTTATGTAATGATCCTATTGTAATATCTTTTAGGTGGCCGACCTAATTGGTTTAGGCCTTAGGGTTTGTATAAAATAATGTAAGATCTCATTGTAGATCATGGCATGTGTGGCATGGGAATGGAATAAGTGTTTGTGGTCTTGGAATGCAATATCATATGCGAAGGAGATTTGATAAAAACTAGGTGATCAAATTTGGATTAAGGAAGAGGTCAAAGGCCTCCAGTATTGAGCTTAACCGAGACTCTAATCAGGCATTGTAGATGCTATTTCTGGTGGTTCACTCTATTGGATTGTAGTCCATTTATCTTGAGATGGTTTTTGCCTCTCTGTAGTCAGTGAGACTCTTTTGCAATGAATAGTATGCTCTAGGTAGTGTGCCTTCCTGCATGTGCAACCCCTCATTGTAACACATACTTTCTGTAGAAGTATCATCTAACTGTGGGTAGGCTTCCCACCATGGTTTTTCCCTCTTTGGCTTTTCTATGTACAAATCATGGTGTTATGTGGTATGGCTACTTTGCATTGATTATCTGTTTAATTGTTAAGTTGTATTGATTACCAGTATCTATTCCTACCGACATTTGTATGTGCTTTACCGGCACTTGATTTGTTTAAAGGTTATTAAGTGGATTAAAAGTTATAATTTGTTAACAACTGATTCACTCCCATCTCTCAGTTGTTCACTGGTTATCCTAACAATTGGTATCAGAGCTTTGGTCCTCTTTTGTAGAAGCTTAACCACTTGAGGTAGATCCTATGGCAGCTAGCACTTCTAATCCACCGATAACTATTTTTAGAAGAGATCCCTAAGCTTGATGGAACAAATTATGGGATATGGAAAATTCAAATAGAGACTCATCTTAGATGTCTTGGCAAAGATATTTGGGAGATCACTGAGAAAGGATACACACCTTATGATCCGACATCTGACAATCTTGCTCCTGCAAACTTGGATAAGAATATTGAAAATGATTGCAGACCTAGATAAGCCCTCTTGTGTGTACTTACTGATAAACAAATCATGGGATTGACTGATAAATCATCAGCTAAGGTTATGTGGGACAAATTGCAAATTGATGCAGAGGGTTTGGGATGTTACATCACTTTCTTGGTTTTTACTCAAAAGGGTCTCCAGTTGGTACCATCCAATGGACCAATGTCTTTAACCTTCTCAAGGTTTCTAGAGCTTTCCCTAGATCTTCCTAAGGATCTATTCACTCAGGACAACTCACAATTGACAAGAAGTCTCCTACCCCTAAGGTTGCAACCCTTCAACCAAGGACACCTAACAACCCCAAACCCCAAGCAATAGGATCTTTACAAAAAAGTGGAAACTAACCTATGTGAGTGTTTACACATGTGTTATATGGATTTTGCACTGATATTGAGCCCTTAGATGGGAGTTTACTAGCCCTTTGTATCTTTTCCCCTTTTGGACCTAGGAAATAGGGCTACAAGAAATTAGCCCTCCATTCAGACTTTTCTTGATTTGTCTCACAACCTACCTAAACAACCCCCTAGATAAATTTGACATTTGAATACCCTTTTGGGAATTCTATAGGATTCCAAACTTCTACATCTAGGTTTTGAGTATGGATGGTCAAACCCTACTAACCCTATTTGGCCTCTTCTAGCCGATATTGGGGTTGAAGCTCTCAAAAGCTTCATGAGTCACAAAGGAATGAAAGGATAACACTAGAAAAGGGTATGTACTTGTTCAAGGGTCCTTCTCATGCCAAGTTTTACCATCCTTCAATTTTTTTTTCAAGGTTTCCACCCTCTTTTCCTACTGCACAGGCTTGCCACATGAGCAATGTCAAGCCAAGGGCATCATCCAAGGAAAGACAAATGACACTTCCTGTCTCCAAAACCACCAAGAACATCTAGTATAAATGTCAAATTAACATCCTCATAGGTTTCAGATTGATCCCATAGAGAAATGTTGATTTGTGTCACTGTTTGCATCCAAACCCTGGTTTTGAGGGTTTTGTCAGGCCAGTGGGATAGAAAATTCACTTTCTTCCAAACCCGAAGGCTTCAAGAGCTTAGATCAACTCAAAATGGATGGTCAACCTCTATTAAAACTTCCCAAATGTTTAATTCATTCCCACCATTCATAGTGAATTATGCAAAAACACAAAATTCAAGAAGAATGCATGAAATCACAATAACCGTTTACTTTGAAGACAAGAAATTCATTCAAATTAATCTCCAATCAGTAGGCATCATTCCTATAGGCTTATATCATCCCAAGGAACTCCTCCAAATACATCCAATGCATGCAATCAACCAACTAACCGTTGGGATAACCATATTTTAAAATGTTGCAAGAAAAGTTTCTTAAGACAATAATGAAACTTTGCAACTTTTGTCAACTTTCTACAATTCCGTCTTGCCTTCACACAAAAGATCAAGAATGAACCTACCACATGTTGCAGACCCCTAAACACCAAAAATACATATAAAATTCCCATACAAGGCCTTTCACCAGGTTGACACACCTTGGGGCCTTAAGGCTTATTACAGTACCTAGGCCTAATCAATAGGTATTCAAACACACACATTGCACATTCTATTCCTAACATAACCATGAATCAAAATTATGTAGACACATGTCAAAATGAAGTAGACACATGACCTAGTGCCCCTACACCATACTCCTCTGGACAAAAAAACTCAAGTCCCTTGAGTTGCCAACCGATTGATTGTGGTTCCATGCTTGAGGATATCACTTTCACTCATCCAAGTAGCTTCAGACTCAAGGATCCTCTTCCATTTGACTAGATAGTATTTTAACACACCTTTCCTTGTTTGTTTGATCATGTTGGAGTCAATAATGCACTCCAATTCCAATGGCTTGCTAGGCGGTAGATCCTTCATCCATTTTACATCCTCTTCCTCAAGAGATGAATTAGGTGTTACATCTATCAAGGATCCTTTGAAGGATGCCAAATCACATACATTGAAGATGGGAGATATTCCCAAGTTTGTTGGAAGTTCAACTTCATATGCATTGTTGCCAAATTTATGAACCACCCAGAGGGGACCTATCTTCTTCATGAGCAGTTTAGAGGGTTGGTCTTTAGGCAACCTTTCTTTCCTTAAGTAAGCCATCACCAAATCCCCTACTTTGAACTGAACATATCTCCTCTTAACATCTTCTCTGAGTTTATATTAATCAGTACTTTGTTGAAGTGAAGCCTTAACTTGTTCACGAATTTCCTTCATGGTGACGACAAAGTCTTCTCCTTGGGAACTCCTTTTGTCCATGTCTCCAAGATCTCCAAGTTCAAGTATCCCTCTGGGATGTAGGCCATACACAACCTCAAATGGAATTCTCCTTGTGCTCCTATTGACTGAATCATTGTATGCATATTTAGCTTGTCCAATCGCTAAATCCCAACTTTATCCATGCTGCTTGGTAAGGCATCTAAGGAGATTGCTAAGGGATCTATTGACCACCTCAGTTTGTCCATCAGTATGAGGGTGGTATGCTGATGAAAATGACAAATTGGTACCTAATTTCTTCCAGAGAGTCCTCCAAAAATGACCAACAAACTTGGAGTGTCTATCAATGACAATATTGAGAGGTAATCCATGTATCCTTACAATTTCTTTGAAAAACAGACGTGCAATATGATATTCATCATTTGTGCATTTACATGGCACAAAATGAGCCATCTTTCTGAACCTATCAATAATTACAAAGACACTATCAAACCCCCTAGGAGATTTGGGCAATCCAAGTACAAAAACCATACTAAGGCTTTCCCAAGGCCTAGTAGGAATCGGTAAAGGCTGATACAAACCAGCATTGGTTGAAACACCTTTTGCCCACTGACAAATAGGACAATGCTACACAAATATTCTTACCTCTGCCTACATCTTGGGCCAAAAATAAAACCTTGATACCTGCTCTAAGGTTTTGTCCAAACCAAAATGACCTCCAAGACTGCCATTGTGTTTTTCTCTAATGATATTCCCTCATAGAACATTGAGGAATGCATAATTGATGCCCCTTGAAGATCAATCCATCCTGCAACATAAAATCATAAAAATCAACATGAAAAGAGTTAGAAAACTTAGTACATACATCATATGCATCCTTTAAATCATGATCCTCTTGTACATGGCCTTGAGAGAATCAACACCAACACTTTGCAACTGAATTTCTTGAATAGTGAGGGTTCTCCTTCTCAAAGCATTGACAACCTTATTAGTCACGCCCTTCTTGTGCTTGATAGTAAAGGTGTAAGGTTGGAGTTGTTCAACCCACTTGATGTGCCTTTCGTTCAACTTCTCTTGCCCATTAAGAAAACTCATTGCATGGTTATTAGTATAAACAATAAATTCCTTTGGAAGAAGGTAATGGCACCACTTTTTGAGTGTTTGCACCATGGCATAAAGCTCCAAATCATAGGTTGAATACCTCTTTTTAGCCTCATTCAATTTCTCTTAAAATAATGCCACTGGATGTCCTTCTTGACTAAGGACTGCACCTATTGCCTACTTGCTTGCATCACATTCATCTGTAAAAAGTTGATCAAAACTAGGGAGTCTCAAGGTGGGAAGTTCTTCTACCTTCCTCTTCAAAATCTCAAAGCTTTGAGCTAGTTGCTTTGTCCATTCAAACCTATATTTGATTCCTCCTTTTATAGGGTTAAGGATGGGAGCACAAATATGACTAAAGCCCTTGATAAACTTTCTATAAAAAGTAGCCAATCCATGAAAGCTCCTAACATCACCTAATATCCTAGGTGTAGGCCAATTTACAATAGAATCAACTTTAGAAAGATCCATTTTCAAACATCCATTTGAAACTACAAAGTCTAGATACACCAACTCAGTTTTTATGAATTCACACTTCTCTAGATTGATTACCAATTTCTCCTCATGAAGCTTCCTCAAAACCTGATCCAAATGCTTCAAATACTCTTCCTTGGACCTACTAAACACCAATATGTCATCAAGATAAACAATAACAAAATTTCCAATAAATTTTTCCAATACCTCATTCATGAGGCACATAAAGGTACTAGGTGCATTTGTGAGGCCAAATGGCATCACCATCCACTCATATAAGCCCTCATTGGTTTTAAAGGCTGTATTCCACTCATCACCAGGTCTGATTCTGATCTGATGGTAACCTAACTTCAAATCAATCTTTGAAAAGTAGCAGGACCCTCCAAGATAGTCCATTAGGTCTTCAATCCTAGGCATAGGAAACCGATACCTAATTGTGATCTTGTTGATGTCTCTAGAATCAATGCACATCCTCCATGTTCCATCCTTTTTTGATGCCAACACAATGGGTACAACACATGGGCTCAAACTCTTCCTAATCAACCCCTTATCCAAAAGGTCTTGCACTTGTCTTGCTATCTCCTCATTTTGACTAGGAGTCATCTTGTAGGCATCTTTATTAGGCAAGGTCACTCTAGGGATTAGATCAATTTGATGATTAATTTCTTTGATGGGAGGCAAATTGCCAGGCATATCTTTGGCCACAACTCCCTTGTATCTATCTAACATGGCTTGCACTTCCCTAGGAATCTCTCCTTTCTCATCATTTCCTTGCTTGGACTCATCTTTTGGGTGTGAAACTAAAACATAGCCTTGGGTCTCTTCTTGTTTGAGGACTTCCAAAAACTCCTTTCCACTATGTAACATGACATGTGGACTAACAATCTTCTACTCCCCTTGATCTGGTAAAGGATCCATCTGAAATTGTCTACCATTCTTGTTAATGACATACACATTTTTCTCACCATCATGCTATGCTTTGACATCATACTGCCAAGGGCGACCTAACAATAGGTGACAAACATCCATAGGAAGGATATCACCCAAGATCCTATCCTTATAGTCCCCCATTTCAAAATCTACCCAAGTTTCTTCATCTACTACTACATGCTGCCCCTTGCCAAGCTAGGATACTCTATAAGGACTCACATGTGGTAACCTTTTCAATTTTAACTTCTCTACCATTTCTAAAGCAACAATATTCTCCGTGGATCCAAAATCAACAATCACTTTTCAAACCTTACCATGAAACTTACAAGTTGTTTTGAAGAGTGACTTTCTTTGTGGGGGCTCTTTGCATTGGGGTACCTTCAACAATGTTCTCCTTAGCATAAGGCTTTCTCCATCCAAGGTAGGACCTGCACTTCCCATGGGTGAATTGACACTTTGTCCATCATCTTCTTGCACAAGTGGAGTCCTTTCCAGTCCATGTGAACTAGAAGCTTTCTCTGGCCATCTACTCATAGTGTGATCCACTTGGTTGCATTTAAAACATTTAACAGTGAAAACACCAGGTCCTCTGCCTTGGTTTCCTTGCCTACCCCTACCAAAAGGTATTCTTCATCCTCTAAAGCCTCCATTCTTATTATTGAACTCTCCATTGGACTCTTGTTGGTTAGAGTCACCATTTTTAAAAAGAGTATTCCTTCCCCCAAAGCCACCTCTACCTTTGCAATTTTTGCCACCTCTTCCTCTATTATTTTGTTCTCCTCTCCTCTTTATCTTATCTTCCACCCTTAATGCCAATTGGAAGCATTTGTGCATAGTGTCTAGAGCCATGATGCTGATCTCATCTTGGATATTTTTCCTTAACCCATTCAAGTACCTAGCCACCTTCTCTGCCTCTTCTTCATGCTTCTTGGACCTAAGACTTACCTTGTGAAATTCTTTGGTATATGCATTCACATCCAACTCCCTCTGTCTAAGATTTTGTAGCTTCTTATACATCTGAACCTCATAGTCTATTGGTAGGAATTGGTCTTTGATTTTGTTCTTCATCCTCTCCCAAGAGGATATCTTCTTCTTCCCTATGTTCACCATTTCTTCCTGCAGCACTGTCCACCACAACAAGGCAAACCCCTTGAGTCTAGAATTTTCCAAACTCACTCTTTTCTCCTCTGGGACCTCTTTGTACTCAAATTGGTTATTGAGTGCTTTTATCCATTCAAGAACATCTTCTCCATTCAGGTTAGCGCTATAGATAGGTAGAATTTCCATATTATCCTTGTTTACTGATTTTAGGGCATCCAAGAACATCTTTTGATCAGGTGCCATATTATGAGGGATGGCCTCCTGCTCCTCATTCTCCTCTTCTGATTCATCATCACAAGTTCTGTCCTTTCCCTTGGACTGTCTAGTCTCTTTGATTTTCTCTTCAAGCAACTCCTCTACCATCTTCTTGATGGCCTCTAGGTTCATTGCCTTAGGAGGCATTGTAGCAGCCTCTACTCCAAATTCTGAGTCTGACATACACTATTCCACCCTTGGTATAGCTCTGATACCAATATGATGCAGAGGGTTTGGGATGTTATATCACTTTCTTGGGTTTTTCTCAAAAGGGTCTCCAGTTGGTACCATCCAATGGACCAATGTCTTTAACCTTCTCAAGATTTCTAGAGCTTTCCCTAGATCCTTTCCAAGGATCTCTTCACTCAGAACAAATCACAATTGAGAAGGAGTCTCCCACCCCTAAGGTTGCAACCCTTCAACCAAGAACACCTAACAACCCCAAATGCCAAGCAACATGATCTTTAAAAAAAAGTGGAAACTAACCTATGTGAGTGTTTACACATGTGTTACATGGCTTTTGCATTGATCTTGACCCCTTAGATGGGAGTTTACTAGCCCTTTGTATCTTTTCCCCTTTTGGACCTAGGAAATAAGGCTACAAGCAATTAGCCCTCCATTCAGAATTTTATTGATTTGTCTCACAACCTACTTGAACAAAAAAATTGACATTTGAATACCCTTTTGGGCATTCTACAAGATTCCAAACATTTGCATCTGGGTTTTGAGTATGGATGGTCAAACCCTACTGACCCTATTTGGCCTCTTCTAGCTGGTATTGGGGTTCAAGCTCTCAAAAGCTTCACCAATCACATAGGAATGAAAGGATAAAACTTTCCAAGGGTGTGAAGTTGTTCAAGGGTCCCTCTCATGCCAAGTTTGACTATCCTTCAATCTGTTGTTCAAGGTTTCCACCCTCTTTTCCTACTGCACAGGCTTGCCACATGAGTGATGTCAAGCCAAGGGCATCATCCTAGGAAATACAAATGAAACTTCCTATCTCCAAAACCACTAGGAAAATATAGTATACATGTCAGATCAACATCCTCCTAGGTTTCAGATCGATCCCATAGAGAGATGTTTATTTGTGTCACTGTTTGCATCCAAACCCTGGTTTTGAGGGTTTTGTCAGGCCAGTGGGATAGAAAATCCACTTTCTTCCAAACATGGAGGCTTCAAGACCTTAGATCAACTCCAAATGGATGGTCAAACTCTGTTACAAATTTCCAAATTTTTAATTCATGCCCACCATTCATAGGGTATTATGCAAGAACAAAAAACTCAAGAAGAATGTAGGAAATCACAATAACCGTTTACTTTGAAGACAAGAAATTCATTTAAATTCATCTCCAATCAGTAGGCATCATTCCTCTAGGCTTATATCATGCCAAGTAACTCCTCCAAATACCTCTAAAACATACAATCAACCAACTAACCTTTGGGATAACCATATTTCAAAATCTTGCAAGAAAAGTTGCTTAAGACAATAATGCAACTTTGCAACTTTTGTCAACTTTCTAAAATTCGGTCATGCCTTCACACCAAAGGTCAAGAATGAACCTACCACATGTTGTAGACCCATAAACATCAAAAATACATATAAAATTCACATAAAATACATATAAAATTCACATATAAGGCCTTTGACCAAGTTGACGCACCTTGGGGCCTTAAGGCTTATTACACTGCCTAGGCCTAATCAATAGGCCTTCAAACGCACACATTGCACATTCTATTCCTAACATAACCATGAATCAAAATGATGTAGACACATGTAAAAATGAAGTAGACACATGTCCTAGTGCCCCTACACCACAAAATCTGAAGGAAGGTGATTCTACTGTCAAAATTGCTAAACTTGATGGTTACCGAGTAAGATATGAAAGCTCGAAGATGGAAGACAATGAAAGAACTACTGTGTTTATGGAAAGAGTAAATGAGATTGTTATGGGAATTAAATGTTGTGGAGGATTTCTGAGTGAAGATGAAATAGTTTCCAAATTCTTGAGAGCCCTTCCACTGACTTACAAGATGAAGGAAACTTCATGAGTTGAGAACAGTGGCTAACTCTTCAGTTAATAGAGACATTCTGATTGGGAAACTATCTGCTTTTGAGTTTGAAGAATTTGGATCTTCTGGAGCTATAAAGTCTGAAGCTACATTTCATGCATCATCATCATCATCATCTACTAACAAAAGTGATTGGAAAGTCTTATATGCAAAAGAATTGGAAGACATGAGGAAACAAGATGAAGAATTTGAGTAACTTGAAGCCTTATTTGCTAGTACCTAAAGGTCTGATAAGAAGTAAGTATGAAGGAAAAGCACCTTTTAAATGTTTTCATGTAATAAGATTGGTCATTTTGTGTCTAGATGTCCTAAAAGGAATGCAAGGTTTGAGGAAAGAGTTAAGAAATCATTTAAGGCTAACCAGAATAGATATAGATTTAAGAAAAGTAAACAATGCTACATAGCAGATGAGGAAGGAGTAACTGATGACTCTGGAGATGAATTGGTAGAAGACTCTGCTAGTGGATCCAACAATGGAAAGGAATGGGTGTTCTATGCTTTAAAGGAAGATGAACCACAACCAGCTATCAAAAATGAAGAAAAGGCCCTGACAACAAAAGTTGAAGATAAGGATGAATGGGTAATTGATAGTGGATGCTCACATCATATGACTGGAGATAAAGGGAAATTTCTATCCTTGCAAGAATACAATGGTGGTCAATTCAGATTTGGAGATGACAAAGCATGTATGATTAGAGGTAGAGGTATTATTTCTTTGGACGGGAAGTATAACATTGATAATATCTATTATGTAGAAGGTGTAAAGCATAATCTTTTGAGTGTTGGTCAATTAGCAAACAAGGGTTTCCAACTTTAGTTTAAAGATAGAAAATGCAAAATCATTAACAAGACTGGTTTGGAGATTGCAACCGATATTCAGACTAGAGGTAATATCTTTCACTTGAACACTAGTAATAAGACATGTTTGATTGCTCATATTTATGAGAGTTGGTTATGGCATAAGAGGTTGTGTCATGTTAATTTTGATTGTATTGTTAAGATCAGTTCAACTAAGGCAGTTAGAGATATACCTAAGATTATAAAGCCTCATAATCCGGTATGTAAGGAATGTCAATTGGGAAAGAAAGTTAGAACTTGTTTTAAGAGCATACATGATTAATCAAATGATGTACTTGATTTGATTCACATTGACTTATGTGGTCCAACAAGGACTAGAAGCTTTCAAGGTGATGGGTATTTTATGTTTATTATTAATGACTATTCTAGGATGATGTGGGTGACTTTTCTTAAGGATAAGTCTGAAACCTTTGAGAAATTCAAGATCTTTAGAGCAAAGGTTGAAACAGAAACTGGATTGAAAATAAAATAAGATCAGATCATGGTGGTGAGTTCACTTCTCATGAATTTAACAGTTATTGTGAGACAAATGGAATCAAGAGACAATTATCTGCATCTTGGACCCCTCAACAGAATGGAGTAGTGGAAAGAAAGAACAAAACCATTTTGGATGCAACAAGATCTATGATGATGGAAGACAAATTACCTCATATCTACTGGAGAGAAGTAGTGAGTACAACAATATACACATTCAATTGAGTTCACATCAAAGGTGAAACCGGTAAGACCCCTTATGAATTATGGTTTGGACATACACCTACTGTTAAGTATTTCAGAATTTTTGGAAGTAAATTCTATATCAAAAGAGATGATTCAATTGGAAAGTTTGATCCTAGATGTGATGAAGGGATATTTCTTGGTTATTCAATTCAAAGAAAAAAATATAGATGTTATAACAAAAGATTGTAGAAAATTGTGGAGAGTACTAATGTGAAAGTGGATGAGTAGTACAAAAATCATTCTATATCATATGACAGGGAACTGATAGTGGCAATGATCATAACTGAACCAGCAATGCCTCAACCAGTACAGGAAACTAAGACAGTTACACTGAGACAATCAGAAAATTCAACTGACTGATGATCAGAGTAGTGAACCTGAAGTTCAGAAGACACCAAGGTATGTAAGATTAAATAATTCTGAAGATTAAATTATTGGAGATAGGAACAAGGGAGTTATGACAAGAAGAAGACTAACAAATGAAGAGGTATGTCTTATTTCTCAAGTTGAAATGGCAACTGTTATTGAAGCTTGTAAGGATAAACATTGGTTAAAGGCTATGGAAGATGAATTAGATCAGATAGAAAAGAATGAAACTTGGACTTTAGTTCCCTGAACTATAAATAAGAATGTTATTGGAACTAAATTGGTTTTTAGGAATAAACTGAATGAGGACGGTCAAGTTGTAAGAAACAAGGCTAGCTTGGTTTGTAAAGGATATTCTCAAATGGAAGGAATTAATTATGGTGAGATATTTGCACCTGTAGCTAGAATTGGAGCTGTTAGACTATTTCTTGCCTATGCAGACTTTAAGAACTATAAGGTTTATCAAATGGATAATAAATGTGGATTTTTGAATGGTGAACTTGAAGAAGAAGTATATATTGAGCAACCTGATGGATTTTCACTGACATATGATAAAGATATTGTTTGCAGATTGAAGAAATCTTTATATAGATTGAAACAGGCTCCTAGATCTTGGTATGCAAGATTGGATAAATATCTTTTGAAGATTGGTTTTACTAAAGGTAGTGCTGATAGTAATTTATATTATAAGATCACTAATAATGATGTTCTGATTATTGAAGTATTTGTTGATGATATCATTTTTGGAGGAGAAGATAAATTGTGCATGGAATTTTCTAACAATATGAAGAGTGAATTTGAAATGTCCATGATTAGTGAGATGAAATTTTTCTTAGGTTTACAGATTACTCAAACAAAAAGGCATTTTTATCTGTCAAACTAAGTATCTGAGGGAATTGTTGAAGAAGTTTGGTATGGATAATTCCAAACCGGTAAGTACTCCTATGGTGACAAGTGAGAAATTATCTATCAAGGATACTTCTACACCGGTAAATCTGACAAGGTATAAGTCTATGATTGGTGGTCTATTATATCTAACTCAGACTAGACCGGATATTATGAATGCAGTAAGTATTGTTTCAAGATATCAAAGTAATCCTAAAGAAAATTGTGAATATGCAGTAAAGAGGATATTCCAGTATTTGCAAGGAACAACAAAATATGGTTTATGGTATTCTAAAAATGATGATTTTACTTTATGTGCATATACTAACTCAGATTGGGCAGGAGATAGTGATGACATGAAGAACACTTCTGGTGGAGCTTTCTTTCTTGGAAAGAAACTGGTTCAAAAAAAATCATGCATTTCTTTATCTACTGCAGAAGCTGAGTATGTTGCAGCAATAACTAATTGCACTCAAGTCTTATGGATGAAGCAAATGCCGAAGGATATCAGGGTAAATTGTAGTGAACCTGTAGTTATCTATTGTGATAACTCTGCAACTATTGACATGTCTAAGAATCTGATATTTCACTCTAAGACTAAGTATATATCAATAAGGTATAACTTTATGAAGGACAAGGTAGAAGGAAAGGAAGTCAAATTGGTTTATGTGAACACTAAAGAACAAATTGCAGATATATTTAGTAAACTGCTATCTAAAGAATCATTTGAGTATTTGAGAGATAGGTTAGGGGTTTCTGCCCCTCCGATAGAGACTTGATTGATGCAGTTTGTCATTAGTCTGACATGCATTACAGAGATATTATTCATTCCAGCATTGATGAGTGGTGCTACTACTCAAGGCGAGTAGTCAACTTTGATATTCAGAGGTTTACATTATTGCTTTGATATTTTTGTCAGATTTTTGGCATTGGTGTCAAAGGGGGGAGATAGTGATGTGAAAAAAAAAATGGAGAACTTTATAGAGATATCATTCATAGTGGGAGAGTTATTGATATTCAGGAGATTATTGGTTGTCTTCCACAGGAGGAGACTTGTTTGGCATTTCTTGGTACTTAGATGTTTTTCACATCTAGTGTCGCCATCAATGCCAAAGGGGAGATTGTTGAAATTATTGGATTAATTGATTATGTGTTGCATTGATGTTTTGTCATTAATTTCAACACTAGATTTTATGATTGGTTACCGACAGACAGGTTTTGGTTACCAGTAGAAGATTTAGTGTTACCGACAAAAGAGACTATCTGTTGGACACTTTCAACATGTTTGGATCTATGAAATATATTTGGTTACATGTGGTACATGCTTTTGGAGCATTTTTTGGTTAGATGGTATTGACTTGGTAATTGGATGCTATCATACACTCTGGTAAACCCTTACTGGCACTAGTTTAAGGCTTTACCGACAGAGCTCTCACTGAGGAATCTTGACAGGATGCATAATTGGTGTTGGTGTAGCTTCTAGATGGATTTCAGGATGCTGAAGATGTTCTTTGATAGTGCTTCATCTGATTGAAGACATTGCTTTGGTGTGGTGGACCTAGAATAGGTCCAGTGCCTATCTAGGTTATGGACCAATACCATGTTAATGTGTACTCTACACGTTACTGGGATGTTTCAGAATGATCTATGAATTTATTATTGTTGTTTTGGTCTTAAGCTGAAATGGCATATCATTATAATATGGATTTATGTAATGATCTTATTGCAATATCATTTAGGTGGATGACCTAATTGGTTTAGGCCTTAGCGTTTGTATAAAATAATGTAAGATCTCATTGTAGATTGTGGCATGGGAATAGAATAAGTGTTCGTGGTCCTGGAATGCAATATCATATGTGAAGAAGATTTGGTTGATCACAGGTGATTGAATTGGGATTAAGGAAGAGGTCAAAGGCCTCCGGTATTGAGCTTAACTGGGATTGTAATCAGGTATGGTAGATGCTATTTCTGGCAGTTCACTCTATTGGATTGTATTCCATTTATCTTGAGATGGTTCTTGCCTCTATGTAGTCAGTGAGACTCTTTTGTAATGAGTAGTACGCTCTAGGCAGTGTGCCTCCTCGCATGTGCAGGTCCCTCATTGTAACACATACTTTCTGCAGAAGTATCATCTAACTATGGGTAGGCTTCCCACCATGGTTTTTCCCTTTCCGGGTTTTCCACATACAAATCATGGTGTTATGTGGTATGGTTTCTTTGCATTGATTATCTGTTTGATTGTTAAGTTGTATTGATTATCGATATTTGTTCCTACCGACATCTGTATGTGCTTTAATGATACTTGATTTGTTTAAAGGCTATTAAGTGGATTAAAAGTTATAATTTGGTAACAATTGATTCACCCCCCCTCTCAGTTGTTCACTGGCAATCCTAACAACTACTCATGAAAAAGATAGGTCCTTTCAAGGTCCTAAATAGATGTGGGACAAATGCATACAAGATAGATCTACCCCTTGATGTTGGTCTATCTCCTATATTCAATGTATCTGATATATATGCATATAAAGGTTTTGTGGATGATGTTTGTGATGCAGGTTCATATGATTCTTCTAGTCCAACTATGTTGGAAGGACTTCCTCCCCCTCTCAAACCTGAGATTGAGTGCATTTTGGATCAAAGGGTTAGAAATAAGACAAGGAGGAAGACTTACTTGGAGTACCTAGTCAAATGAAAGAATCAACCTTTGGAGGATGTTACATGGATGACTCTGAGGCCATCGAGAAGACCAGAACTAGATTTGCAGACATCCCAACTCAAGGGACTTGAGTTTTTTTTGGGCTTGGGAGTATGGTGCAGAGCACCTTCTACTACACTTCTATTTCAAGCACATGGTGGTGTCTACATGTTCATTTGTGATGTAAGAATGGGTTGGATCAATGATCACCCTTGATGTAATTGAGTGCCTATTTGTATGGTCAATAATCTCTTGGGTGAGCATATAAACCTAGAGGTCTATTAGGCCATGAAGGCTTGGAATTTGGATTTTCAATGTTGGTGTGTCTAGGATGTTGTCTTAGGTGTTTGGAGGCTAAAAATGACAAATAATAACCTTGGATGTGTTTCCATAAGGTCTAAATGGTTAATAACCAATGTTGTCCTAAGTTGCAAAATGTTGCATTTGTTGTCAAGCAACTTTTCAAAGTTGCTGGTAGGATGCCAACTACTTCTCCAATGGTCCTAACTATTCAAAATTTGGTTATGGATGTTGGAAAAGGTTGATATATGCTTGAAAAACCTTGGGAAAGATAGAGTTGAGAGTTTTGTACAGTTTGGTGGAGAAAGTGAATAGAACAAGTCTGATTTTGCCATAATAGTGACATTTTTTCCGTACTGTCCATACAGGGTGTAAGATCTACTGATGATTTTTTTATTTGTTTAGAAAGAGCCCTGAAATACCCTTCCAATGAACTTAGTTTGACTTATTGAAGTGAAGTTTAGTGGAGTTTATAAGCATTTTACCCTCTGCAAGTCTGAAACCCTCCATTTTCAAGGGTTACAATGCAAATGGGACCCTAGCTTGCAATCTACTCATTGAGATCTGATGGCCATTGGTAGAATGCATGTTAGGGGAATGTATTTTGAGATTCCAGAGGGGTGAGGTTAGAGGAGTTGGTTGGTAACCTTACCACCAAGCCGTAGTCTAAATTGTTTGAGGGTTTAGATTAGATTAGATGCATTTCATTGAGCATACTAGGAGTAATGATGAGATGATGAGTTGAACTGATGTAATTGGAGTATTTGGACATAGAGTAAATCTCCTGAAGAGTTGGAACCTTCCTATGATCCCATTCTCATATACCACCTTTGTAAAACCGGTCTAACTTGATCAATTAGGCTTGTGACCCAAGTAGGTGTTGAAGAGTGCAGGAATAGGGTGGAATTCCAATCTTTTGGAATCTGATAGTAATCCCAAAAGGGTTTCTGAAACCTAAATTTGTTTAGGGTGTTGTTTGGTATAATTTGGGGAGAAATCCAAAAAGACAGTGAAATAGGGCTACTAACTGATAGGCCTGTCTAAGCCTCAAAAGCCAATATTTTCCTTATGCTCCAAAATAGCATTGTGGGAGATCTTGATAGGTCTCAGGAAGTGTGTAGAAGTGTTGTGCCATCCCTTTTTAGTGGTAAGAGTCCGATTTCACATTTGAGGTGTGATTGTAGCCTTGAGAGAGACTCAAGGTAAAGAAGACCAAGGTGTGTAGGTGGGTTTATCACCCCACTGCTGCCAAACTCTGCATCACCTAAGGCTGTAGCTATAGCTGATATGTATACCAATAAGGGCCTGTCTAGAGATGGTGGCATCAGTAATGGTGGCGTCATTAGGTAGTCCTCTAGCTACTGGAATGCTTGCTAGCAATTCTCTTCCCATTTGAAACGAACATTCTTGTGAAGCAAATGTGTGAAGGGATGACAATTGTCAGCTAATTGTACAATACACCACCGAATTGATTATAGCCTTCCTTGTAATGTTCTTAGTTGACTGATGTTCCTATGAGGTGGCATTTCCATAATTGCTTTTACCTTTAGGGGATGAACCTCAATTTTTTTTGTTTGAGACAATATATCCTAAGAGCTTCCCAGAGGTTACCCCAAAGACATACTTCTTTGGATTTAGGCATACATTATATTTCTCTAGTCTATTGAAGATTTTATCCAGTACAATGAGGTGAGCCTCTCTGGTTAATGATTTAGCTAGTAAATCATCCACCTAGTCTTCCATTAGAATATGCATCATATCACGGAAGATAGTAGTCATTGCCCTTTGAAATGTGGCGCCAACATTCTTGAGACCGAATGGAATTACATTCCAACAGTATGTACCCCATGGCCATGTAAAAGTTATTTTGTGTTGATCCTCTAGAGTAATCTTGATCTGGTTGTACCCTGAAAAGCCATCCATGAGTGATAGCATTGCATGTCCTGCTGTGAGGTCCATGATCATATCAATGTTTGGAAGAGGGAAGTCATCCTTAGGGCATTCTTTATTTAGATCTCTAAAATATATACATATACGGATGCCCCAATTGGTTTTTTCACTGGTACCAGGTTGGAGATCCACTCTACATAGTTAATGGGTCTTATTAAACCCAGATCTAATAGCTTTTTGAGTTCAGGTTTTACTAATAGTGCAATCTGAGGATGCATCTTTCTAAGCTTTTGTTTTACTGGTCTGGCTCCTTCTACTACTGTTAAGTGATGCATTACTAGTTTTGGATCGAGTCCTGGCACGTCTGCATAGGACCATGCAAAATTAATTTGTTTATTGTGAAAGACCTATATAAAATCATGATCTTATGGTGGAGTTAGTGATTTAGCTAGATGTAGTATGTGTGAATTTGCAGGTGTCCCTAGATTGAACTCCTTTGTTTCTTCTATGAGAATAGATGATCTCTCATGATTAGTGCTAAAGGGGAGAATATCACACCTTCCATCCTCAGGCACCTCAGAGAGGTTTTCACCATTGGATACGTCCTTTGTTTTTACTCTTTTTGTTTCCACAAGGGCCGTAGTGTGGTTTTCACTTGAGGACCCTATTTTGATTGTAATATTGTTGTGATTGAAAGGTGTGGCATTCTCTCCAAAGTAAGCCACACTGTTAAGTTTGATACCATATCCAACTTTGTGATCCCCGCTTGGTATGTCATCCCATAATTCCAAAAAGTCTATGATCGCGTGATCATTTTGGAAGGTGTCAAGGTGTGGAGGATCTTTCGGGTTCCACTCAATGAGTTCGAGGTGAATAATTGGCATTGCTTCATTGATCAGGTTAAGTTCATAGGATGCATCGGTTATGGTAAGTACGGAGGAACCAAGGTCATCGTCAGTACTGTCCTCTTCGTAATCAGGCTTGGGAGGTTACCTATCTATTGTTGAAGTATCCTCATTAACTGGGTCCCAAAAGGTTTTAATAAATGCATCTCGTTCAAATTTCTTAACCTCAAAAGTGTCCCCATTTGATGATTGTGAAAATGAAGAATCCTACTCGTATTCATGTGAATCCATCTCGGAATCACTCTGTAGAACTCTATCATTATATTTTATAGGGATGTTTGCTGATGTGAAAGGTTTGTTGATAGTTGCTGTAGGGGTTTTATCTGACATAGTTGTTGATGTTGCTTGTGTAACTGAAGTAGACAAGAGTCCTATCATAGGAATGATAGTTTGGTAGGCAACATAACTCCTTTTCTTACTTGCAACAAATTAAGGAGTATTTTTGTAATTTGAAAATTTAGACCTAGGAGGTTGATTTGTAATAGATATTGTCCTGCTTCTAGAAGGGGTGGTCTTTGAAGTGGTCCTCTTATGTTTGCTTGGAATCCTGAGCTTAGAAGAGTTGCCTAAACCAGGTTTGAATTCGAGTCCATTTGTATCCCATGGTTGTAACAATGGTTGCAATGGCTCTTGTACACATTGCTTGTGGAATCCCAATACAATATGGCCATCATAGCCCATATTTTTCATTAGGGTAAAACCTTTACCATACCTTTTTGTCGGGATCCTGACCCATTGTCTAGCTGTGTCGGAAGGGTCTTTGTAGATCCATTTCACCAAATCTTCATCAATAGTTTCTTGTTCCCATGATATACCTAGGATGAAGCCATCAAGTGTAGTAGTATGGGATGCAACAAGTGGTTTGAGTGACTATTGTGGTTTTCCATAAGTCCTAGGAGAGAGGAGTAGTTGGCCAACATAGAAAAGATGACTAATACTATACTCTCCTGGGCCTTCATCTTGTACTTTCATTTTTCACCTTTTCTTGTTTGGGTGTAGGGATCGGTGGATTGGTGAGGTTTGCTGGGTGAATGTAAGATTCTGAGGCGGTGGCTTCTCTATTGGTAGGAACTATGATATCAGGTTGATGCCTTATATGGTTGTAAAAAGAGAATGGGTAAGCATCACCAAGGATAGTCATCTCTGCTCCGTTATATGGAAACTTGATGCATTGATGGTAAGTAGATAGTACTACTTGCATGGCATGAATCCATGGTCTACCTAATAGGAGATTGTATAGAAGAGGGAGGTCTAGGACTTGAAAAACGACATTCTTCACCATGGGTCTGTGACACACCCTTTAGAGGAGTGTTTTGCATCATCATAGGCCTTGATGATGATATGATTTCTGGCATCTACTGCATATCCCAATGCTATGATTAAGTGTAATGTACAAATGTTAAGGCAAGCTCCATTGTCAATCAAGACTCGCTTGATTATCTGTTTATGTATGAATCCCTCAATGTGGAGAGGGGCGTTATATGGTTTTTGAAAGGATGCATCATCATTCTTTGCAAAAGTGAGACATGGTGATGATTTGAGACTCCCAACCATGGATTGAAATTGATCTGTATTGAGGTTGGGAGGAACTGACGCTTCTTGGAGAGCTTGATCTAAGATGGTTTTATATGAGGGGGATGTACACAAAATCTCTAGTATGGAGATAAGTCCTGGAGTCTTATCTAATTGGTCCATAAGGTTATAATGTTTGGGAACATATGTCGCTCTTGATGGTGCACCTGGTAAGACAAGCTTTCTATGATGGGTAACGACATTACATGTAGGATCCTTGCCTTTGATGGTAATGGTAGTGTTGGAACCATAAAATTTTCAAATTTTAGAGTTCCAGATTTATGCCAAAAAGCATATTTATAAGCTCAATCATGTGTAACATCTATAATCAAGTAAGTTCATTCAATTCTAACTTGTAGAGACCAGGTTTGATCCATCCATCAAGAGGTCAGCTCGAGGTATGTATATGTTTCACAAATTCTGGAATCAAGCCAGGTATACCTTTTTGAACCATAATTCTTTTTCACCTCAACACTTTAGGTCAAATTAACTATTCCTTTGCATTTCATGTATATCTCAAGACCTACTTTTCAAATTTCGGATTCATATGAGATTATTTGATATGTTTTCTAAAGGCAAATCTAAATTCAGAGATTTTCAATCGGAAGTTAGTAAATCATTTTGCAGGAGCATAACTAAAGAACATGGAGCTGTGTCAGAAGAGGGAAAACCTTTATCCCACATTGTTTGTGGGATAGGCTCATTTAACACTTAAATCCAAAGTGGCCCGTATGATAACTATCAAAAGACAAAAGGCTTTTGGCATGAAGAAGGCTGAACCTGGTGGACCCTGCATGCGTGCACATCTCAAGGCGTCCAAAGTTTTACAACAGACTGGCGAGGCTAGAGGCTAAAGATTGAGCAAGTTAGGAAGATCCGATGGTCGGGTGAAAAGATCCAATGGTGGTCACTATAACGCAATGAGAAACAACTCGCCAGTTAATCCTCATGACTTGGTGACTAAGCACGTGCGAAAAAGGGGAGATTAACAAGCATGAAAGTTTGAGATTAATCCAATGATGGTCACTATACTGTGATAGGAAGTTGCATGACCTATATCCCCTGTGACATAGAGACTGCCAAGGTGGCAGATGAGGTGTCATCCTAGTGGATCTGCAAGCGAATCAGGATGTGCCATGTGGTGGAGTTTAGAAGAAGAACTTAGGTCCAAGTGGTGGGTAGGTGGATCTGCGGGTGAATCAAAGAGTGACACGCAACACAAATGGATAAAGAGAAGAGAGAGCTGCTTAGGCAAGGTTAAAGGCCAATCAGATAAGGAAGATCGGATGGTCGATCGAGTTGATCTGACGGTGGTCACTATACCACAATTGGAAGATGTGTGATGTTTATTCGTTGCGACATGGTGATCGAGTGGTGAGGCCCACTAAGGAAGCAGTTTAGAGGAGATAATGTGCGAGCAGGTTGAAAAAGATCTAACGACTGTCGCTAATCCACTATGCAGAGATGCATGATGAATATCTATCGCAGCTAGGTGACAAGGAAGAGCTTCATTCCGATGGTTAGTGAGGCCATGCTAATGTGGAAGGGCAGGGACTTTAGAACCAATCCAGAGGTGACATGTGGTGGGCCCAACAGATGAGGTGGGCGGCCCAGGTATGATAACAACCATGCAAGTTGAAAGAGATCCAACGACTGTCACTATTCTGCTATGGAAAGTTGCACAATCAATATCTATCATGGATCAATGAAAAAGAGGAACCAAAGTGAAATGGTGGGTCTGGTCAAGATGAGTTAGCAGCTGAAGTGACAGTTAGGTGGCATGTCATCAAAAAATGACTTATCAAACAAACCTAAGCTGCGATGGATCTCTAAAAGGACTCACCGAAAGCAACAGTTTCATCGACATGAAGTTAATCGAAGAAATTAGAAGCGGTCCCATCAAAAATAAAAGGTATCTATGAAACTACAAAATCGATAAGACATGAGAACAACTCGCCGAGGGAGGAAGTTTGGCTGAAAGAATAATAAAAGGGAAGTATTTCTTGTCATATCACACTACCTTATGTTTTATTTGAATGTGCGTTAAAGATGAAATTTATGTATATCTATCCTAAATAAGTGCTTTGACTATATATTTTAGGATAAAACATTATTTTATATAAATGGATGTTATGTTTGCAAAATTATTTTCTTAAAGATGGAAATAATTTGATTTAAATGAATTATTTTAAACAAGTATAAGGAAATAAAGATTATTGACTTTTCAAACTAGAAGCTAAGGTGGAATATGTTTTAAAATTTTAAATCAAGGAATTTGATTGGCTTATCTTGTGTGTAGGAGATAATGAGAAGATGATGGATATTTGCTGAAGAATTTTATCAAGGTAGAGATTATAAGACACATGATTGGAGTGTCATTTCGTATTGTTAAGGATTCTCATTTGTAATCGATTATTAAACCAAAGGGTGTGTCCTTTGGAATGTAACTGTCTGTAATTCCCTTCTGTGTATGAAAGGGTGTGTCCTTTCATATATGCCTTTTGATTTACATACTTATAGAGAGTCATTCTTATATGTAAAAGCGGGGGGAGGAATCTTGAGAACAACATTAGGCTATAAGGACTGAATGTCATTTTGTATTAGGGAAGTCTATAGGAAGAAGAAGAAGTATCATTTTGTGCAAGCAATCTATAATGGAGTATCTGCAAGTGTAGCTTATGTATGCAATTATTTCCTGAAGATTAATATACAAGGTTCGTTGTTTCTTTTTCCAAATATTGTGTACACTTTTGTGTTGATGATTACATTTGTCCTCTTGATAAATCTATTTATAGATTTTCTATGATGTGAATCGCTTGCCGTTGCATTAAGTGAAAGATTGAGTTCTCATTGTTTGTGTAACGCATACTGAACCTTCATAGTTGATGAGAAGTTGTCTTTTGAGTTGATAAGATATTGCATCCACAAAGTGTCATATATATCCCTAGATAGAGGCACTAGTATGTTATTGATCTTTTAAGGTTTTGATCTGTATGCATTCAAGGTCCTTGATAGAGAAACATTCTTCCCAAATCCTATATGAACTGATCTATGCATATTTCATTCAAGTCTCAAAAGCAATCTCATTTTAAATATACATTCACAATCATTTCGTTTCAAAGCATTCATTTAAAGCACATAATAAAACATAGTTGCAGAACAATAATTTGCCAATTGTGTAAACTTGCTAAAAGGTTTAAATCCACTATAAATAACCTCTTTTGTGCTTGAGAGGAAGAGGCACACCCACCTAGTTTCAGTGAAGCCTAAAGTACAGAGGGATCTAGTCCTTGACTGTCCCTATTCAGTGGCCAAGGCTGATTGGACTACTTGAGGATTTGGCAAGTCTTTTGGTTTTCCAATCTGTAGTTTTGGGAGCCAACAGATTGGTGACTCTGCTGGGGAGGAATTATTAAGATTCTGGTGGGGAGTTAAATTGAAGATATTGGTAAAATATAATCTAGAATCTCTGGTGATAGATCATTGAATTAGTAACTAGTTGAGAGTTCCCCATTTGAGTCCCACAATCAATAGATTGGCGACTCTGCTAGGGAGTTGTCATACATAGTTTGACATTCACCTAGAAGCTCTGGTGTTTTTTCATTGAAGATTTTATAAGTTTTGTTTTTCCCATCTGAGTCACACAATAGATTGGCGACTCTACTGGGGAGTTGTCTGTAAAACATCAATTCCAGAATCTTATTTAAGGTGCTCTACTGGAAGGAAGAACCTAGGAGCTTAATAAGTAATTTTTCCTCCATATGAGGTGGCGACTCTACCTAACAAGGTTTTATTCAATTGGTGACTCTACCGAGGGAGAAGACCTAGAGGGAGATGAAAGATTTCATTTTTGAAAATGTTTCAAAGAAAACCATTTATTCCAGATGGCATCAGGCCATTGGATCTCAGAAGCTTTCAATGTATTCCAAACAATTTGTTCCCTAAGCTTTCACAACTTGTACCAAAATTCATGGGGAATATGATAAATCAACAATTGATAATTTAGATGTATTTTATACATTTGTAAAGGATTATGAGGTTTATGCAAAAGATTATGTGATGAAATTACTTGTCAGGACTTTGAAGGAAATGCAAGAGAAGCTTATGAATCACTCCCTACACATAGCATCTCATCATGGAGGGAGTTGGAGCAATGGTTCCTTGATGTGTTTTATGATGTAGGTGAAGAGGGAAGTATGAGCTATGAGCCAGAGGAGGACCAACAATACATAATAGAAGCAGAAGTCTGTATGTCTCCTTTGGATGAATTTATTGACATAGAAAAATAGGAAGATGAATCTACAACACAATTATTTCTGAGGATGTTCAATATATACACAAAAATACCTTCAAACATCAAGCCCCCATTTTCAAGAAAAATGCATGAGTTGGGGATTTATCATGATCCTCAGGTAAGGCTTCTACTTGAGATTTTATATGAAAACATGTTAGAGGAAGAATCTAATGATAAAGAAGAAATTATGGATTTAAGTAGGGAAGAATCCATATGTGTAGGTACATACATAAATAATAAAGAGGAAACATTCCTCGGTTCAGAAGAAATTTCGTATTTTTTAGATAAAGAATATGAAAGATATGTTCAGAAGAATGATCCAATTTTTTTTCAGAATAAACAAACTAATGGATTAGGGCACATTCAGGGTCTATTTGATGAAGAAAATGATGATTCCCAGGAAACTAATACACCAGGGGAATACATACACAATGAGGAGTGTAATAGGAAATGTGTCCTTGAAAATACTTTTGAAATTTTTTTAACTCCTCAGTATCATGAAACTCCACATGAATGTGAGGAAATGATTTTTTGTGAATCATTTTTAGTCCCTCCTATGAAATTATTGACTATCCAGGAAGTGAAGGAAAAATGGATTTACATTCAGTATACAGACATGAAGAAACTTCAGCAAATAACAATTATGAAGATATTGTTCCTATCAATGAGACAGATAGCAATTATCAGGAGAATACTTTCAATAAAGTATACAATATGATAATCTTTTGTGTAATGAACCAGAAGAGGGTTTGCAGAAAAATATGCATACATATTATATGTTTTCAAGCCCATTATTTCAAAGATATAAGGAAAATATACCCCTGAATAGTTTTTCAGAAAAATCATATAACACAACATTGGGAAAAGATGTTACATACAAAGAAAAGAATGAAATATTTTTACATGACTTTTATGAAAGTGATATATGTTTGGAAACCTTATCTAAAAAAACAGAAAAAAGTATTTCCAAAGATGATCAAAATTTTTCAGGACCACTATGTAATAAAATTATGTGAGATAAAAAAATAATATGTGGTAATATGATTAAAGAGGATAAGGTACTCCTGCAAAGTATTCCTAAAAATGATATATGCCCAAAGTTGATATACAGAGAAAATTAAATGTGTAGGGAACATGGGGATGTAATGATAATTAAAAAAATACAATGTGGCACAAAAGGTAATTATGAAATTATGGGGGAGCTCAATTTGTATATTATGATCCGAGAGATAAATATCTCAAAAGGTTATGATAAATATTTATCAACTATTTTTCACCCAAGGAATATTATGCAGTCTGAAAATGAGTTATATGGTGAAAGGGGTATTCAAAATTATGATCACACTTAGGTAAAGATTGCATATAATAATAGTGATTTGACTTTTTCAAAAGAGGAGGCATGTGATAAAATATTAAGGCTTTTAAAGGAATGTAAAGTTAAAAGGCAGTATAAATACAAGATTAAAAATCATAAAGAAAACGGATATGAATGTAATCATTTATATTCAAACCAAGTGATATTTCTGGGATATTTATGTGAGAAATACTATTATAAAATGGATAAAATAAAATGTACATATAGTAAGGCAAGTAAGAGTAATTACATCTTCAGGAGGTGCATGTTATTACAAGAGCAAAATTAGGTATTTGATAGAGGAAAGGGAATATTGTAATTTTTTGGGGGGCCTCGGGCCACCCAATTTTATTTAGATGAGAACCTACAAAAGGGGTGCTATCTAATGGTCTTCTTTTCTAGAGATAACTGAGATCTCGCTATGCTCACATGGAGCATAGGTCCCCAGAAAGAGCCACTGTTGGAACCCTAAAATTTTCAAATTTTAGAGTTCTAGATTTAAGCCAAAAAGCAGATTTCTAAGCTCAATCATGTGTAACATCTATAATCAAGTAAGTTCGTTCAATTCTAACTTGTAGAGACCAGGTTTGATGCATTTATCAAGAGGTCAGCTCGAGGTATGTATATGTTTCACAAATTCCGGAATCAAGCCAGGTAGACCTTTTCGAACCAAAATTCTTTTTTACCTCAACACTTCAGGTCAAATTAATTATTCCTTTGCATTTCATGTATATCTCAAGACCTATGTTTCGAATTTCGGATTCATATGAGATTATTTGATATGTTTTCTAAAGGCAAATCTAAATTCAGAGCTTTTTAGTTGGATGTTAGTAAATCATTTTGCAGGAGCATAACTGAAGAACATGGAGCTGCGTCAGAAGAGGGAAAGCCTTTTTCCCACATTGTTTGTGGGATAGGCTTTTTTAACACTTAAATCCAAAGTGGCTTGTATGATAACTATTGAAAGACAAAAGGCTTTTGGTGTGAAGAAGGCTGAACCCAGTGGACCCTGTGTGCGCGCACATCTCAAGGCGTGCAAAGTTTTATGATAGACTAGCGAGGGTGGAGGCTAAAGATCAAGCAAGTTAGGCAGATCTAACGATTAGGTGAAAAGATCCAATGGTGGTCTCTATACTGCAATGAGAAACAACTTGCCGGTTAATCCTCATAACTTGGTGACTAAGCACATGCAGAAAAGGGGAGGTTAATGAGCATGCAAGTTCAAGATTGATCCAACGGCAGTTGCTATACCACGATAGGAAGTTGCATGACCTATATCCCCCGCGACATAGCAACTATTAAGGTGGCAGATGAGGTGTCATCCTGGTGAATCTGCAAGTGAATCAGGATGTACCACATGGCGGAGCATAGAAGAAGAACCCAGGTCCAAGTGGTTGGTAGGTGGATCCGTAGGCGAACCAAAGAGTGACACGCGACACAGATGGATAAAGAGAAGAGAGATCCACTCAGGAAAGGTTAAAGGCCGAACAAATAAGGAAGATCAGACGGTCGGTCAAGTCAATCTGACTGTGGTCACTCTACCATGATCGGAAGATGTGTGATGTTTATTCACCATGACATGGCGACCAAGTGGCGGGGCCTGCTAAGGAAGCAGTTCAGAGGAGATAATGTGTGAGTAATATCTAACGACTGTCGCTGATCCAATATGCAAAGATGCACGATGAATATCCATTGCGGCTAGGCGACAAGGGAGAGCTTCATTCCGGTGGTTAGTGAGGCCGCGCTAAGGTGGCAGGATAGGGACTCCGGAGCCAATCCAGAGGTGACATGTGGTGGGCTTGGCAAATGAGGTGGGTGGCCCAGCTATGATAACAACCGTGCAAGTTGAAAGAGATCCAATGGCTATCGCTATTCTACTATGGAAAGTTGCATGATCAATATCTATTGCAGATCAATGACAAAGAGGAACCAAAGTGAAATGGTGGGTCCAGTCAAGATGAGTTAGCAGCTGAAGTGGTAGGCAGGTGGCATGTCATCAAAAAATGACTTATCGAACAAACCTAGGCTACAATGGATCTCTAAAAGGACTCACCAAAAGCAACAATTTCATCAACATGAAGTTCATCGAAGAAATCAGAAGTGGTACCATCGAAAATAAAAGGTATTGATGAAACTACAGAATCAATAAGACATGAGAACAGCTCGCCGAGGGAGGAAGTTTGGCCGAAAGAATAATAAAAGGGAAGTATTTCTTATCATATCACACTGCCTTATGTATTATTTGAATGTGCGTTAAAGATGAAATTTATGTATATCTATCCTAAATAAGTGCTTTGAATAAATATTTTAGGATAAAGCATTATTTTATATAAATGGATGTTATGTTTGCAAAATTATTTTCTTAAAGATGGAAATACTTTGATTTAAATGAATTATTTTAAACAAGTATAAGGAAATAAAGATTAATGACTTTTCAAACTAGAAGCTAAGGTGGAATATGTTTTAAATTTTAAATCAAGGAATTTGATTGGCTTATCTTGTGTGCAGGAGATAATGAGAAGATGATGGATATTTACTAAAGAATTTTATCAAGGCAGAGAATATAAGACACATGGTTGGAGTGTCATTTAGTATTGTTAAGGATTCTCAATTGTAATTAATTATTAAACCAAAGGGTGTGTCCTTTGGAATGTAACTATTTGTAAGTCCCTTTTGTGTATGAAAGGGTTTGTCCTTTCATATATGCCTTTTGATTTACATACTTATAGGGAGTCATTCTTATATGTAAAAGCGGGGGGAGGAATCATGAGAACAACATACTGCTGTAAGGACTGAATGTCATTTTGTATTAGGGAAGTCTATAGGAAGAAGAAGTATCATTTTGTGCAAGCAATCTTTTATGGAGTATCTGCAAGTGCAGCTTATGTATGCAATTATTTCTTGAAGATTAATATACAAGGTTCACTGTTTCTTTTTCCAAATATTGTGTACACTTTTGTGTTGATGATTACCTTTGTCCTCTTGATAAATTTGTTTATAGATTTGCTATGATGTGAATCACATGCCATTGCATTTAGTGAAATGTTGAGTTCTTATTTTTTGTGTAACGCATACCGAACCTTCATAGTTGATGAGAAATTATCTCTTGAGTTGATAAGACATTTTGTCCACAAAGTGTCATGTATATCCTTGGATAGAGGCACTAGTCTGTTATTAATCTTTTAAGGTTTTGATCGTTATTCATTCAAGGTCCTTGATAGAGAAACGTTCTTCCCAAATCCTATATGAACTGATCTATGTAGATTTTATTCAAGTCCTGAAAGCAATCTCATTTTAAATATACATTCACAATCATTTCTTTTCAAAGCATTCATTTAAAGCACATAATAAAGCATAGTTGTAGAACAATAATTTGTCAGTTGTGTAAACTTTCTAAAAGGTTTAAATCCACTATAAATAACCTCTTTTGTGCTTGAGAGGAAGATGCACACCCACCTAGGTTCAGTGGAGCCTAAAGTGCAGAGGGATCTAGTCCTTGACTATCCTTGTTCGTTGGCCAAGGCTGATTGGACTACTTGAGGATTTGTTAAGTCTTTTGGTTTTCCAATCTGTGGTTTTGGGAACCAACAGGTAGCAACTTGTTCATTGGCATCATAAAGATTATTGACAGTAAAAGTATAGGCAACACATGTATAATCTGTCATGTTATCTTGATTCTTACCTTGATGGGAGGGACCTCCTTTCTCATATGATGGGAGTGGATTTTTGAAAATGGTATGATTAGTATTGGAAGTTTTTGCATTGTGACCATCCACTTTTATGTCACCTCGATCAATGAGGTCTTGAACGGTATCCTTTAATCTGTGGCAGTTGTTTGTTTTGTGTCCTCTTCCTTTATTAAATTCACAATAATCATTATCTCTCCACCAGGAAGGTTTGACTTGTGGTTCATAGTGTGATGTTTTAGGTAATGTGATAAGATCAGAAGAGATGAGCTGGCGTAAAATATTTTCAAGAGATTCTCCCAAGGGTGTGTAGGTGCGATTGGGTTTGTAGGTCGGGTACCTGTTTTTAGGTTCCTCTTGCTATGTGTTTGAAGGTTGACTTCCTATATTGGTTTGAGGATTACCGTGATTGGTAGTGGGGTTGTTGTGATTATCCACAACCCTGCAATTTTGACTATGGGTTGGGAAATTTTGATAGTTCATGTGTCCACAACACCATCGTTAACAATGTTTTTGTTCTTAGCCCAAAATTTTAGTTTGTCACTGTTGTAGGCTAGTCTTGGACCTTCCTTGTTGTCATTGTATATTTTGACAAGTCCCTTTTTGATAAGGGATTTCTCTATTTTAATTCCTTGAGCTATCACGTCTTTGAAATTATCAAAACATTTTATGTCTAAGTAAAATTCCATTTCCTCATTTAAGTTTGAAATAAAAATTTCAACCAATGCTCTTCGAGAATGGGAAAGGAATGTCTACTAGAAAGGTGTCTCCATCTTTGTAAGAATATTGAGAATAACTCACCATTCTTTTGTTTTGTATTGCATAGATCAGCCATGGAGACATCCCGTTCTATGTTATGCGCATGATGAGTGATAATTTTTTGTATGAGGTCCTCAAAGGTCCTAATCCCACTAGGTAGGTGTGAGAACCATTGCATGGCTGAGCCTCCAAAACTTTGGGGAAAGAGGCACATTAAATATGTGTCCTTGTATGCAACCTCTAAGCAGGCGGAGAAAAATTCTCACTCATGATCTCTAGGGTCTCCCTTTCCTTTGTATTTATCAAATTTTAGGTTTTTGAAGGTGCATGGGATAGGAGGCATGTATATGTTTCTATCAAATGGATAGGGGAAGATATCTTCAAGAGCATATTTCTTTTGTGTCCCTCTTGAGTGCACTTATTGGGTGAGATCTTGTATCTGTTGTCTTAACATATCCATTTTTGTAAGATGAGGGGGGATGTTGTCGTGTTGATAGTTATCATCATAATTACATGTATTCCTTGCCTCCCTTTCATCATGATTTTGTTCTTGTCAATGGCTATGTTGGGCTTGTTCTGGTATATCCTTAAGTTATGATACGTCAAAGTTAATGGGAAGTTTGGCTCCTTCTTGAGCAGGTTTCAGAAAATGGTCATCAACACTTTCATTGAGAATTTCTTCAAAAAGTTTGTTAAATCTGGGGTTGCTAAGTGCGTCTTCTATTTGTGCTTGTGTAGGGGTCTCTCGGTCTCCTCTTCTGGAAAAGGGGTTAATGTTCATTTCTTTTTCTTCCCATATTTCATTTTGATTTTGTTGATGACTCTGAGACCTAGTCCTAGCCATGTTTCAAGCACGCTTTTGTGGGTGAAAAAGTGTGTGGTTGAGAATGGGATGAATGAAAAAGTGGATGTGTGATCCCTTATTATAGCTCTAAGATTTTAGGATGATGATGATGAGTTGAAGTGTTTGTCTATGTTTGATCTCCTACACTAAAATTTGGGTATCAATAAAGTCCTCTTTAGAATTTCTTGTTTGATGTCTTAACAATTGTGAGATGAGGTGTAGCAAGGTTTGTGTTGTTACAAACATAAGCTACCTAGTAATGAGAGGATGCACTCATGGATTAGTTTTAACCAATCTAGATGTTTAGTAATGTCCTTTTAGGATGATTGATCTTAGTTGTAGAGACACACTAGAAATTTTTTTCATTCGTATGATATGTAATATCTGAAAGGACGAAGGACAAGACCTCTTCGTGTTGAGAGTTGAATGAATTTTTGATGTGTTTGGAATGAGTGTGAACCTTGGAATTTTCTACTAAGGGACTATGAATTTGATGATTGATTTTGGAAATAATTTTGAAGTGAGAAAGATGGAAGAAAATGTAGGAGGATTATGTGAACTTTAGGAATCTCTAATAAGTGATTGCGGGTTGTGGAATGCATGATGGAGGAATGCATTGACCATGATTTTGATGATATGATAGAGCCCTTCTTTGAAAGAAAGCTTGTGATGCAATTGGTTCTAATTCAAAGTTGTTGGTAAAACCGTTACTAAAATCGTGATATCAATGGATGAAAGTGCAATGTTTCAACAACTCTTAGTTTTTGTATAAGAAACTTATTCTTTTTTGGGTTTTCTTTTCACTTTGCTTCTTTTTGGTTTTTCTATAAATTGACTTTTTGACGTATTTGAGAGATGTCCAAGCATGAAGCATGGGTAGCTTTTTGCAAAAATGTGTGAAGTTGTTTTGTTGAGATTTTTGTTGGGGTGTAACTTGTTTCAATTGTTTGAATCCTTTGACAAGACAACACGTTAAGACACAAGCACATATTCTTGCCCTTTTCAAAAATCGCACAAAAGGTGTGGGTCTAAATCAAACCAATCATGAACTTTTTGACCCTGATAAATTTGTGTATGTTCATAGGCCTAAATTCGGCCCAAATTTTCACTGGTATGAAACAAGACAGAGACAACTCAAACACTTTTTATCCCTAAGGTAATGGCCAGTTGTGATATTTTCAGCCCACAACTTGATATTTATTCAACTTTGGTACTACATACCTTATGTATCCCACCGTAACAGGTAAGGATGTGATATACTAAGTCTTGTGTGAGCATAACAGATAGGTGGTCCCTATGATGGGGGAGTCACCACTATCATCAATCTATAAGTAGCCTTTCAAAAAGCCCTATTTCTACTCGAGGAAATATGTATGGTGAGTATCTTGGGAGCAAAACCATCTATGCTCTTTCACCAAACTTTTCACAAATATCCCCAATCAATAGAACAGGTGGGGTTCTAAAATAAGAGGTGTCTAGTAATGTTCAATCTCTTTAGATGTAATTTCATTCTGCAGCGACTCACTTAAGAGCCTTGTAACTCAAGGTGGGGCCCATATGTCCTTTCAGCAAGTTACACTGTAGGAACAACTACACCCAAGGCTACAACTTTCTCTCTCACTTTATTTCTATAGTGACTCAAAGGTTTTACCATGCAAGGTCGTCCCAAGAGTGATGTGTCTCTTGACAAACCTCTCTTACAAATAGAAAATTTAGAGTGTTACTAATACTTTTCTCTTGCACCTAGCACCATGAGAGCCAAGGGAGATGATAGTGTGTGTTAGAATTGGGACCACTCTACAAATTTGCACAAGCGTGCCAAACACAAAAGATACTTGTTCTTTTAACCTTTCATTGCAATGTGATCTATTTGCTACTTGGAGATGTTGCTCCAACATATATGCTGTTGTTTTTAACCAAGATATCAAAATGTTTTAACACTTGACAAACTTTTATAAAACAAAAACCTGGTCAATAAAAATATAGTCGTGTAGCCTTTGTAGAAAAAAGGTAGATGTGAGGTTCTTTTTATGCACTAAATGAAAAGTTGAGTTTTATTTTAGTTGCACCAAAAGACAATGGAGTTCATTTTATCCCTTTGTTTTAAAAACAAGAAAAGATTTGATTCATTTTATGCACAAAAAATAAAAGTTGAGTTGTGTTTTAAGTGCACCAAAAGACAATGAAGTTCATTTTATCCCTTTGTTTGAAAAACAAGAAAGATTTGTTTTAAACCAAAAAAAAATTAAAATGCTTTTAAACTAACACCTTCCAAAACCTGTAACAAACTGTTAGACCTACAAAATCCACTCAAAAAGTTAGGCAAAATGGTGGGCTTGACAAGCCTAAAACTTCATTTTCCTTACAAAAGTTAGCTCTCTACCCGATATAAAAGTGCTAAAATAGTGCAAGTTTTTAAAGCGCCAGACAGAAAGCAAAAGCGCTAAAATAAGTTAACATCGCTATAAAATGCTGCAAAAGTGCTACAATATGACAAAAGTGCTAGAAAACTGAACAAAAGCACTGGAAAACCAAACAAAAGCACTATTTCTAAATTTTTAGACTGTAACAGGGCGCTAAACCGCACTGCAAAAGTGCTAAAATGTGTGAAAAGTGCTATTTCAGGCGACAAAAGCGCTAAAACTCCTCCCGTGCGTGAAAATCTGCAAATTCAAAATGGTTAGTTAAAAAGTATCAGAAGGTTATGTGTTCAATTCATGTTAGGTTCACCAAATGATGTCATGGAAATGGGGACAAGGCAAAAAAATAGTTCAATGTTAATAAGTTAGTTCCAACCAAAAAAACCAAAACAAAGAACTAAAAACCATTCCAAACATATCAAAAGAGATTTTAAAAAGCATGAAAGAAGTTTAACAAAACAAAAGAAAGGAGAAGAGTCTCCCTAAGATGCTTCCATGATGCCTTTTGATGCTTCTCCCTTGTTTCTCCCCTCTCCAAGTCTCAAACGAGTGTAGCTCTCAGCTTTTAGCACTATCCATGGATGTCATATGGAGATTCAAGATGGTTGTAGATGATAAAAAAATGCTTATGCAAGTGTAAAAGGGTTGCTATGAGAAAGATCCTAATGTCTATGTAAATTTCACTATAATAATAATGCTATAATTCTCTCTAATGCCTTTTTTTTGCTTGGGGGATGAGGTCCTTTTATAGGGAAAAATGTTAATTGAATGGATAAGATTGAGTGGGCTTGTGAAGGGTCACGATTGATGAGTTTAAAATCCATGTGATGGATTTCAACCCAATCCCATAATGACAAGTGTCAACATGAGCTGGCTTGAGAGGAGAGAGAAGGAGCATTTAATGCCTGAGGAGACATGAGGGTAACCTCATGTGGTTTGGGTTATTGGATAAATCTATTATCCAAGGGATAAACTCTTGTGCAAGAGTAAAAGGGCTAACCATGGTCAAAGCAATGAATGCTTGAAGAGACCCATGAGTTAAAGGATGGTTGAGTTAGAGAGAAAGTCGCTAAGCAAAGGTTAAGTTTGAGGTAACCATTTATGGTCATGTAATAGCCTTTAATGGTTTTAGAAGACTTTTGATGTTAGTTTGTTAGAGACACAAAGCCTTTAATGGTTATTGAAGACTTTTGGGTTATTTTGAGAATTCACCTTTCTTAAGGGATATGTAAATGATTAGAGAGGGGGATTAGGCTAATTAAAAGGGGTTAGAAGAGTCTAGAAGGGGGTTAGAAGAATCTAGAAGGAAATTAGTGAGCAAGTGGGAGAGGATAAAAGGGGATTTTAATTAAAATAAAATTCATTTATTTTAACTAAACTTATGCAACTTGCATTTGTAGGAGAATGCAAGTGGGAGGGTTTTAGGGATTTTAAATAAATATTTATTTATTTAAATGCGAGAGAGAGGATTTTATGGATTTAAATAAATCTTGATTTATTTAAATGTGGAAAGGGGTTAGCAATCAATCTTCCTTCAAACCTTTGAGCAGTAGTAAAGTCAAGATTCAAGCATTGAAGTAGACATTTTAATCCTATTTGGTTGAAGACTTCATAAAACCCTAATCTCATGTGGAGACAAACAAATCTTCACAAAGAGGTATATCACTTAATTTTCAATCATTATTCAACATCTCTCTCAAAAGGAGAATCTTTCATTACAATAATTTCAATTATCTTTATCTCAATTTCATGGTTAATTCCAAAATCGAGGTTTGACTTAGGCAAGCCTCTTTTCCCAACCTATTTCCCTTTCTTTTTGTGTGTAGGAAATAGGTATGGAGTTGTGATCTTCAAAATCAACATTATTTGCAAAGATGAATCAATCCCCCTTTGGTGTGTGAAAATTTTGGAGGACCATAGCGATAGACACCATGATCCAGACATTTTAGGTGTTGTTTTAGGGATCAAATCCAAGTCTATGAACATTTCTCAGATCTAGGTGCATAGCTCAATCCTACATTTGTAGCTCATTGTTTTCATGTTTTTACCTTCATTTCCAACACTATCTAAATTTGGCAATTTGATTTACAAAAGAGGAAACCCGCAAAGGAATCCAATCAATATTCAATCATAATCCCTACTTGTTTTGACTAAATCTATTGGATTACCCCTCTTTTTAATGTAATGGTCAACCCAAGCAAAAATTAGTGGTTTTCATCTCTCTTGGGGTGGAAACCATATTTTTTCATCATTACACTAGCTAACTTCAATGCAAGGAGGGCCACTTTAGCTTCAGCCTCATTATTGGTTCCATATTACAATCTTTGTGCTCCAACCACTAGGGTTACTCCATACTCATTTCTTGCGACAACACTCGCCCCTAACACTCTAGGATTACCTTTAGATGCTCCATCAAAAGTTATTTTCACCCAACCTTGACTAGGCCTTTCTCACACCACCTTGTTTCTCTACAAATAGATTGGTTCAATGCTAGTAGACCCCTTAACAGAACAAAACCTCAACAAAGGCCATTGAGCTTGAATAAGCCTATCCAAAATTGTCATAGGGTATTTCTGAAGATTAGGTTGAGAGGTACTTCTATTAACCAATTTCATTAATGCAATATTCAATCGAGCAAGAAATCTCTGGATATGCTCCTTCTTCCCTTGAAATATTCTCCTATTGCACTCTTTCCAAACCTCCCAGATGACTAAATAATGCACAACAAGCCATATGCATGAGTAAAAAAGCCTTTCCTTATCTATCTTCTAACTACAAAACCACTCCAGGATGTTTTTTGTAAATGGAGTTTTCCAACTAAGTCTATTCATAACAAAGTTCTAGCATTCTCTGGTAAACTTGCATTGTAATAACAAATGATTTGTTTTCTCCTTTGCCTCCTTACATATCCAACACAAAAATGGATCATTGAAGCCTAGGTTGGCTAGTCTTTCCCCTAATAATATCCTCCCTTTTAATGCTAACCATGCAGAAGCCCCTGCCTTGGGAAGGAAAGATTTGTTCTAGAGGAGCTTAGATGGCCAAGAAACCTCTCCTGATTCTTGTTCTAATTCATATCCTACCTTAACTAAATATTTCCTAGTTTTTGCTGCACACTAGAAGATCTCATCCTTTCCACCCATGAATATGATGTTTCTATTCAACAAGAATTCCTTGAATTGTTCTTCTTGCAGAGGTGGAAGGCTCAATTCCTTCACATCTTTTCATTTATATTGCCCCTTAGGATCATTTTCAACTGGAAGAAACTCAACATAGTCACAAAATTTACTACCCCATTTACTAGTTGCAGCCCTTTAATCTTCTCCCACTGAGGATCGTTTTCTACTTGCTTATAACCCTCCCAAAAGTCTAGCAAAAAATCTACCCTTTCCCCATTACTAATTAGCCAATAAATATGGTCAGTTATAAGCTATCTACAACAGATGATAAAGTTCCATATTTTAGACCTCCTTGGAAGATTTTGAATGGTTAGAATGTGTTCTCTACTATCATTATCAAGATACTTTCTCTTCAGTATTTGCACCCATATTTTATTTTATTTTGAGAAGTTTTCCTAGACTAACTTGGCTCCCATAGAATCATTCACCAGGCTCCATTTTCTAATACCAAAACCCCCCACGTCCTTTGGTTAACACATGGCTTCCCATGCCAATAGTAGAATTTTTTCTTGTTCATTCCCATCATTCCAAAGAAATTGCACATTTTTTTATTAATATTTCTAATCACTTTACATGGTATCCAGAAGCACATCATTGAGTAAAGTGGAAGGACAAACACCACTGATTTCGACATCAATATTCTCCTCACTGTTGTCAACCATCTACTTTTCCAACCTTCTAATTTGCCCAAACAACTATCCATGAGTTTTTTCCACAAAGCAACCTTGTTGCCTCCTAAAAACAAACGGGTCCCCAAGAATCTGCTCAGAAGCACCCCTAATGAAATCTCTAGAATTCTTGCTATTTCTCTTTGCTTGCAAAGATTTGTGTTAAAGAAAAAAGATTTCGTATTTATGCCAATTTAATTTTTGACCTAAAACATGATAATATTTGTCCAATGCTTGTTCAATACATCTAGCCTCCCTTAAAGAGGATTCACCAAATAGAATTGTATCATCAACAAATTGTTGATGTGTTGCATTCACCATATTTGGGGCAATGATAATACCTTTCCATTTGTTCTCTACTCTTAGCTTGGAAATAAATCTGCCCAACACTTCTTCCATAATAATAAATAGCAAAGGGGAAAGGGGGTCTTAATCCTCTACTAGCTTGAAAAAAACCTTGGGGACTGCCATTTAATAAAATAGAAAACTTCGGGGTGATAATGCAGCTTCTAATCCATGCGACCCAACCCTCATAGAACCCAAACTTTTTCAAAATAGCTAGAAGAAAATTCCTTGTCCACTATGTCATAATCTTTTCTAATGTCTAGTTTGATGATCATTCTATCCACTTTAGCTCTCCTGACTGAATAAATCACTTCATGGGCTACAATAATACCTTCTACAATTAACCTTTGAGAAACAAAGCCACTTTGCTCATTAGATATGATATTCCCAATAACCTTTCTCAATCCATTTGTGATTACATTAGTGAAATTGGCCTAAAGTCATCAAAGGACATAACTTGCTCCTTCTTTGGAATTGGGGCAATAAGTGTATTGTTGAAATTTCTAGCAATGTAAGCCTCTTTCCTTGATTCTTCCACCACCTTCCAAAAATAATCCAAAATAATATTCTAAAAGAATTGATATAATAGGGCAGAGAATCCATCTGGCCTAGGTGCCTTATCCCCTTTCTTTGAAAACACCACCACTTTAACTTCTTCTTTGGTTACTAGTTTTAAGAGGAGCACATTTTGTTGTTCTGAAACACTAACTGGAATTTCTCTTAGGAATTATTTAGAAAGACTTGAATCCCTTTGACTACTAGTAATAGAATATGCTTAAAATAGTTAATTGCCTCTTTGCAAATATTATCTTCCTTATCTAACAAAGTACCTTATTTTCTTTGAATTTAAAATATTTTATTTTTTATATCTTCTTGCCCTAACTGAATTATGGAAAATTTTGGTATTTCTATCCACTTCCTTGAGCCAACATTCTCTTGACTTTTGCCTCCAGAAAACCTCATCTCTTGCAAGTAATTTTGCATACCCTGTATTTAAATCTTTCTCTTTAGTATGGTAATCCACACTCATACTTGATTTGATGATACTATAGTTTAACTCCTCCAACTTAGCTTCTACAAGAGATTTCTCGTTGAAGATGTTTCTAAAGTTGTTTATGTTCCATTATATTAATTTTAGCTTGATAAATTGTAGTCTCTTGCAGAAACCATGTGTTAAATTCCCATCAACTGGGGGCGATTCAAACCACCACTGCTCAACCAAATCATATAATGATGGATCTCTAATCCATATTCTTTTAAATTTGAAAGGGCAACATATGGGAACTTGATCCTTATGGGATTTAATAACAACATGAAAATGATCTAACCCTAAGAAGAGAATAATATTAGTCTAAAAAATCAAGGAACACTCAGCCTAGGAACCCCCCATGAAAAAATGGTCCAATTTCTCTGTAATATGGTTTCTACCAAACCTCTTAATTGACCAAGTAAAAGCCCCAATCTTGGGGGAGATTCCCACTAGCCCATTCCTTAGAACAAAATTTTGAAACTCCTTTTGAACTAAGCCTATAACAACTCTATGACCACTCTTGTCTTCATTTCAAGAGTTGCATTAAAGTCTCCCTCAAGAATGACCACCTTTTGTTCATACTATTGCAACCTCTCAAAAATTTGGTTCCAACACCTTTTTTGTCAATAATTTTGGACGAGCCATAAAAATTAATCAAAATATATTCATTTCCATCTAAAAGTGATGTGACATCAACAATTTTCCAATTAGAAGAGTGTGATTCACTAGTGTATACAACGAAAGATATGATGATGAAATCCTATTGTAAAACCATAAAGATTCAACCACAAACAATCTAAGTCCTACAATGTAACATCCATCATACACCAATAGAGATACCTAAGATCATACAAATCATCTAAATAAAGCAATATTACCATTCACATGTCAAGTAGGGTTTTGATCTCCATTGTCTCCTATCTCCATTGATCTTGTTTAATATATTTGCTCTCAAATTTTATGTGTGCACAAGAGCTCAAAAATGAACATATTGTGGTTCATATCTTGATCGCAAGAAGGCTTGATTGACATAGTCATTAGGGTTGATAATGAAGGAAAGCATCCTCTTATATAGAAGACTCTTTAGGAAATGGAGGGATAAGATTAAAAGATGAAGATGATAAATGGTTGGCTAAGATTAAAGGGTGGGTAGAAGAAATAATAAAAATAATGATAGGGTAGGTGGTGTAGGAATTAAGAGATGAGTAACATGTGTTATAGAATAAGCTAATGAATTAATTAAATAAATAAATATCTATTTAATTAATAGGAACAAGTGAGATCAATTAAATAATAAAGGTATTTATTTAATTTAGGAGGACAATTTAAATAAATAAAAGTATTTATTTAAATGAGAAAAGGCTTAGAAGAGGCTAAATGAATTAATTAAATAAATAAAGATTTATTTAATTAATAAAAGACTTAGGGTAAAATAATTAAATAAATAAATAAATTTATTTAATTAGACAAGACAATTTTAGGTGTCTACATTTTGCCCCTCTTTGAGACAACGCAGCTTGTCGCATTAGCTCAATGAAGTAAAAATGATACAAAGTTGCCCCAAGATGGGAAGGATATGCCCCCTCGAGAGATTGGATAAAAAGACTGAAAGGGGTTGCAGACAATCTCTCGAAAAGAGAAAAAGACTAGAAAGGACTGACGAGAGAAATTAGGGCGAATCGGCCTATATGTACAGGCTACAAGAACAACATCATCATTTGCATCCACACACATAAGTGATTAGAGTGCATAGAGAGCTTAGAGAGAAGTGAATAGAGTAGGAGAGATGGAAGATAGGCGATGTAGGTTCGATCGCATCCACCGATTCCAAAGGCCAGACAACGTGGGTGATCCAGTATGTACCTCAAACTCATCTTGTATGGTTTTGCATTTATTGCCACATTTAATGCATTTTAAGATAGTTTTGCAAAAATGCGAAAGCGACATTTAGGATAGAAATGCGTCTGTGTTAAGTTTGAGCACGTTTATGACAAATAGTCACGTATAGGTAGGTTTAGGTCATGTCTAGGAATGTAATCGCGTCTGGGTACAAACATGAGCACATTTGTGATGGACAGGTGCATCTGCGTCAAAAAAATGTGTATAGGTAGGACAGTCCCGCGTCTGTGATGAACAGGTGTGTCTAGGTTGCAAAAGCGCATTTAGGTTAAAGTGTCTCGTGTCTGTGATGAAAAAATGCATCCAAGTTGCAAAAGTGCATTTAGGGTAGCTGAAACCACGTTTTCGTAGCAAAAATGCATCTCTGTCGATTGGATAAACTGTCGAGAGGATACATTCGAACATGTGCCCTAGGGAGACAAACCAAAGGATAAGCGAAAATTTGAAATTCTATGATAAACATACGTTGCCAATTGGACAAACTATCAAGAGGATATACTCAAACAGGTTCCCTAAAACAATTAAGTTTTCTAAGCCGAGTATAGGATAAGCCACCAAATTGATAATATCTAGCGAGTTCTCTAGCGAGATAAGATATAGTGTAATGTGACAAACATATACACTAGGATGCAGTGCCATGTGATAAACATCAACACTAGGATAGAAGTAGCACTATGTGATAAACATGAGTACCAGTAGAATTGACACGATTGATTTGATTGGTTGCAAGAGGACTTACCCCAGCTAGAGTCTAGAGAGAGATTCCCCGTGTCTCAGTGATTACAGAAAAATTTGATCGGTGAGGATCATGTTGTTATTGATGCAATGGGCCTGAGACATATGATGTATATGCCAGAGATAAGGATGAACACAGGATTGGTGACTGCTTTTGCAAAGAGATGACACTCTAAGACATGCACATTTCATTTGCTGACTAGCGAGATGTTAGTTACATTAGAGGATGTGTACAGGATATTATGGGTGTCGATCCATGGGGATCTTGTGATCTATGACCGAGAGGGAGATAGGGATGCACTGAGATGGGTGTTTGAAGATCCAGATCTTGAGTTGAGACCAGGACACCTAAGCTAGGAGGTGATGGCTAGTAGCAGACACACATTGGCAGTAATTGTGGGAGGGATCATCAGTGGTTATTTATGTCTAGACATGACGACATGAGGCTTGGCTATCAGATGGGGGTGGACATTAGAGATCCTAGTGACAGAGCACATGATGTTTGCATGGGGACCCTACATATTGGCACATCTATATCATGATTTGCATCAGTTTGTGTACCTCGGTGGCTGCGGATTGGGATGCAAGGTGACACTTTTACAAGTGTGGGTGTATGAACACATAGTTGTGACTAGGTCTATACATTTAAGGTCCAGAGGCATCAGGAAAGCATATGTTTACCTCTATAGAATGATCACTTCCCAACCACAGATTGGGAAGTTAGAGTACTAGCAGAGAGTGATAGACGATATTGACAATGTCATATGGAGGCCATTCTTAGATTGAGAGGCCTAGGAGGAGGATGCTACAAAGCTGCCATTTTGTTTTAGGAGCAGATATCTGATTGGATGGGCTCCTTACATATTAGATAGCCACTTGATTGACAAGGTACGTAGATAGTTTGGTAGACAACAAAGGATGCAACGGGGTTCGGGTGAGTTTGCTCGGATGGTGAGAGAGAAGAGTCACTGTGGGCATATTTTGTCATACAGTGCGGTCGTGACACAATTAGAGAAGCTAGTGTTGATGCCTTGGGACATGTTGCAGATATTATTGATGTCAGGATGGATGAGGAGTATACAACATATTTTGCAGTGTATCCATTCCTGAGACTCACAGATTTAGATGAGCCCATACCCACAAAGGATGATGATGACGATGACAAGGATGGAGGTGGAGGAGGACGGAGGAGATAGAGGCGAGGGGGAGTCAGGAGGGTTGTTAGATACAGAGGTCAACACAAGGATAAGGGGAGAAAATAGGGTGCCAAGGGAGGTGGGGATGTAGATCACCGAGGCCACCTAGAGGGAGAGGAGGATAGGTCCTACAAATTGCTGAACAAATACAGGGATAGGGACAGGGTGGAAAGGGACGGGTACAAGGTGGATGGGAACATGTATAGGGTGGATGGGGATAGGCCATCCCACAATAGATAGGACATGTAGAGAGAGCCTATGGATGAGATGAGGATGAGGAGGATGAGCTACTCATCCTATGAAAGTTTACAACAGGGCAGGCCGATGAGATCGATGATCTTGAGAGAGAGGTGAATCGATTGAGGTGATAGCTAACATATATGTAGTGGGAGAGGGGATGAGGCCATCCAGAGGTATACTACTGCAGAGGATACCTTGAGGGTGACTAGGGCGATAGCAACAGGAGACACAACATCTCGGATTGCCGTTGGTCTCCAAGCAAGAGATGAGATAGCCTACTGGAGGAACCTGTACTTTTTCATAGTACCTCCAGAGCAGAGAGCAGGGAGCTATAGGAGAGTGTCATGCTCTACTACCACTACTGACAGAGATAGGAGGAGAGAATCCAGTGGCAGAGTCATGGGTCTACCTGCGCCTCCAGGAGGAGGAGACAAACGAAGAGATCCAGGGGCTGGATCTTCAGGAACTCAGATTCCTTCGAGGCCTATCAGCTCTGAGGGAGGGTCTTCATCATATCTCTCTTGGATCCCATTTTGTATTAGTTTATGTATGATGATATAGACACCTACGAGTGATTTTGTAGCCATATGAGATTTTGACATCATTGTATTATGACATTGATATTATTTTTGATTTATATATGTGAGATGATCCCTCTTTGCGGCTACTGTAGACACCTAAAAATGTCTCATTGATCATGTACTAATTATTCCTCTAATTGATTAAATAATTTTTTAATTATTTAATTAAGTTAATTAATCTTATTCTTCTATTTCGTATTTCCTCATCATCTTACTAATTATGCTATTTTCTATTTCTATCATCATTTAATCTTTTTAACCATTTTCTAAATATTAATTAAATATTAATTATTTAATTAATTTTAATTAATTCCCCAATTTAAATAATCGTTATTATTTAAATAAGTTAATTCTCAATTTCTACCTCTAATCATCTAATCATTCAACCCTCTTCTAAATATTAATTATTTAATTAATTGTAATTTAATCCTTTAAATTAAATAATCTTTATTATTTAATTAAATTCCATTTCTAAATAATTAAATAGTTTCTTTAAATTATTTAATTAAGCTAATTAATTCTTCTAGTTCTTCAAATTCCAATTTCATTTAATTTTTTATTTCTTCTAATTTCTTCCAAATTCAAATACATGTGCATGATTTCAAAAATCAAATTGAAAATCAAAGTCAAGTTCTAAATATATTCAAATACTAAATTGAATTAAATAAATTCAATTATTTGAATAAATCTCATGCAAAGATTAAATTGAAAATCTAAGTCTAAATGCAAGCACATGCTAAATTAATTAATTAAATCATTATCTCTCCAATCTCTATTTCCATCTTTCAGTTAGCTTTTTCTAAATTAAGCTTTCTTTGTCATCTTCTTAATTTCCTCCAATCAACCTTTTTCTTCTTTCAGTAAGCTTTTTCTCAATTAGTTGACTCAATTAATCTATTCAATCTATTGAGTTTCACTCCTACAATCAGTAGTTCAACTATCAATTTTCATGTGAGCTCACCCGAGTTCCACCTCTTGATCAATTTGTTCCACCTTTCAATCAATCTTCTCCAATTATCTATAAATTGAGCATTCAATATCCATTTTCAATAATCACAAACTTTGAATCTTTGTGTCACTTGCAGGTTGCCAGCGTAATATCTGAGAGCCATCATACCACAGAGAAGAGAAGAGCAATGGAAGCTATATGCGATCTTGGAATAGGGAGTTTGATTTGAATTATTTTAATTCCTATTTGCTTGATTGTGTTATTTCATTGTTAGTTTGTTAAGATTCTTTGATTAGATAGGGATTCGTGATTTCCCTTTTCTCCTAATTGAATACTTGTTTTTTAAGATGAATTTTGCATGCTACATTTTGGTGAACCCAACGTGAATCAACAGTTAATTTACCTTCTTTGTTTTTTGTGTAATTTTTGCAAGTCGTACGGGTTTTTGCAATTTTTTTTACAAATTTCACACGGATTTTGAGAACAAATCTTCCATCACACAATCACATAGACATCACCACACATTCGACCCCTCGGGGTCAAGAATTTGCTCCAGCAGGGTTACGCAATCGCCCTTTCCAGGTCACGCAATCGCCCTTTTCAGATCACGCATTCACAGAGAAAATTGTTGTTTAATTTTTTATTTTGTCTGCTATTTGATCTGTCTAATTCTGTCTAAAATTAGGTTAATCTGGAAACATATTAATTCTATTTCATGATTTGATTATAACAATTTATGGCAAGAAAGGTACAGTTCAGGATTTTAGGTGCAAGAAGGACAAAAGAACAAAGAAGAGAAGCCAAATACTATCAAAAGGTTCTCCAAGCAGAAAAGAAGATACAAGATTTGGAAGAACAACTAGCCTTTGATAGATATAACGTCTTATTTCTTTCTTATCAAGTTAAATATGATCTAATCAATATTGAATGGATGATGAGAGATTCGGCTAGGGCCTCACAATTGGTTTTGCAGGTTGCTGATCAGGTTTAGTTTTCTTTTATTTTTAATTTTTTTAATTTTTTGTTGTCTGCTTGTCTATCACACAATCGACCTGTTATTATTACGTAATTGATCTGTTATCATTACGCATTCGGTCTATCAGAATTACACATATGCTCTATCAGGTTCACACATTCGGTTTGTAAGTATCATGCAATCGAACAGGTATTGTCATGCATTCGCTTTTATCAAATTTTGAGTTTTTGTTTTCTGTTGGTTTGATTTTACTACTAATCTACTATTTATAGCCTATGGTGGGTTTACAGAAAGGATTAGATCAGTTGCATGCATCATCTAACACTTCATCTTTTGGTGCTTAAAATCAACAACAGTTAAAATGGACATGCATGGATAATCTCACACTTCATTGTTTGGTGCTTAAAATGAACATGGGCTAAAATTGACATGCATGTATCTCACACTTTGTCTTTTGGTGCTTAAAATCAACAAATGGTTAAAATTGACATGTATGCCTTCATATTTCAAGTTGGTGTTTAAAATGGACATGCACATGTGTATTCAACACCTAAATTTGGGCTATAAAATGAATGTGAATAAGGCTACATTAGATTTAATCTTTTTTCTTTTTTCTTAAGGTAAAGAATTTTTATCGTGTTTGGGGTGGACCTACTGTTGCATTAACCAACTTTCCACCCGCCTTCGGGGTCTTGGGAGAAAGGAGGAATGTGACAACAACATCCAATTTTTATTTTATTCTACGTAGTGAGGGGTATCTTTGACTGGGGATTTCATCACCCCACAGAGGTACTTCAAATTGGGATGCATTGGGAATATCATCTCTCCCAGTGTACTCTCGAGTGGGTTTTTTGAGCCACTATATAAGTATACTGGTCAGGCGGCTAGAGTGTTGAGTGAATTTGATGTATGTGGGGGCCTTACCTGCACCAATAAGCTCAATTAAAGTTTTAAGTGGCTTGCTCTGAGAATCCATCGTTGGATCGGGATCCCTTGAAACCTAATACTACGAACCAATTTAGTTGCCAAAAATCCTACATTCAGTGATTCCGAGAGTGTGGATCGTACCCCATAAATACCCTTCATGTACCTTACACTATGCTACAAAAATCCCTCGGCTATAAGATCTTTGGATCTTCAGATCTTCGGGGTAAGAGAGACTGACATGCCTGAGAAGTGTGTGCTGTGGAGTGGAGCCAGTGCTGCCAAACTCTCTATCTATTCATTTTGTTTCGGTATTTTATTGTAATGGCCTCATTGAATGGTGTCCACTTTCCAGCCTAAGATTGTATTCTGTGCCTTTTTATGTATTGTTGTGTTAGACCAGTATTGAGTCAGTCCTCTAGGCTATTTCAGGCCCTATCCTACGTATCTCTAAAAAATTCTGAGATTGTATGAAAATTGAGTCAGTCAGCTATACATACCTCCAAGCAATTATTCTCAAATTTGGAAAACTACAAAAAACTTGTCATACACACGAAGTTACAGAAAACAAAGTCCATTTTGAAACCAAAAACTCAAAATTTTAACGTACTTGTGACCCTAGGAAGTCCTTACATTTGCATAGTCCCACTTACGTCCTCATTATCGTCCTAAGTCCTTTTATCCATGGTCATTTCATATTCCTAATTTTATGTCTGCATTATCATCCTCATATGCATCTTCATCTAGACCTCATATATGTCTAAGTCCATTGTCAGTTATAGAGTCATAGCATGTGTCGTCATGGGTCTCCCAGGTGATGGTTTGCTCACTTTCAAGCAACCTAATCTAGTGCCTAATGACGGTTAATAAGAAATCATTGATGGTCTAGCTAACTTAGCTTGGGACTCAAGAAGAAACACACCTCAATATATAGGAGTCATATACGAGATAAATATTGAGTCTAAAATTGCTCATCGAATTGATAGAGAGATTGAGATAGAAAAACTTAGGCAAGAAATGGAAAGACTTGCATTAGAGAAATCCACTCAATAGGTCTCACGTCAAAATCCTCAATAGAGAGTCTAGTATAGCCTTGCATACCTCATATTTATGTCTATAGTCTAGCGTTAGTCGTCGTCTTGCATAGAACCACCCTCATATAGTAGTTTTAGATGCCCGTCACGAGGTCACAAAAAGTGAAAGGTATAATGGACTCGAACAACACACAATCTATAAACCCTACTTGGAATATGGACATATTGACTGGTCAACACTCAGGTCCTCAGACAATGTCTACCCTAAACGAATTACAACAACATTTGATAGAGGAAGAAATTGAGTCAGCTCAACAATATCCACACATCCTTATGATCCTAGATGCACTTATACATAGTGATAGGGACAAGTATCTCTCGTTGTTATTACAAAATGGGGTGAAACTACCTGAATATTTTCATGTCACAAAGATCTTACCACCAGGAAAAAATTTAGGTCAAGATAATAGTCAAACACCACCCATGACACAAATACAAGCAACGACCTCTAGTTTTCCTCAAAACGTACCTATCCAAACAAATGTCAATGCAAATGCAAACTTTCAAACAAGTGCGTCAACCTCAGCGATCAATGTTAGTATACCAACACAAAGCATACCAATAATATCAAGAGTCTCAACACCTATTCAAACACAAGCAACAAGTGCTACCCAACCTCCAGTTTCCTATTCCATGGGATCAACATATAGTCATCAAAATGCAAATCTAGGTCTTACCAATAAAACAAGTATAACTCAACCAAACATGGGTTCGCATATCACCTATTTCACAGTACCTAGTGGAATGCACAACACACAAAGTTATAATCTTGGTACCTTCCAACAACCTCTGAGCTATGTAACCACAAATCCTTTTGTGGGACATACATAAACACAAGGTCTACCTTTGACTCAAACAGAGATTCTGACACAACAAATACAGAATTTGCAACAACAAATGATGACCAGACAGACCAGTAATGATAAAAAGAGCTACACAATGCAGGACTTACATCCTTATCCATTTGATCACACATTATACATGCCACCTTTTCCACAACATTTTGAAATGCCCAAATTTGATAGATATCGAGGGAAGGGTGATCCTAGAGATCATATTAGAGATTTTTTTATTGCATGTATAGAGGTTCCCTCAAAATATACTTATTTAATGAGACTATTTCCTAAAAGTCTGGGAGGTCCGGCTTTAGAGTGGTTTTCACATTTACCACCAACCATCACATCATGGGGATAATTAGCTGAATAATTTATTGCAAACTTCTCACATAACATTGACAGCCCAGTTACTTTGATGGACTTATGTGCCGCTAAAAAATATGAGAATGAAACATTTTCATCCTTCATACAATGATGGAGGGCTCTCTATAGGAGGTGCAAGACAGTTATCCCAAAAACAGAGCAAGTGTATATGTTCACAGAAAACTTGATTCCCAAGATTAAATATCCGATACAAATGCAATGTTTAACCACATTCAAACAAATCATGAAAAAATCTCTCAAATGTGAGAAGGGACTAGTAGAACAAGGTCTTATTAAGTATGGCAACACCAACAACAATGACAAATCTAAGTTTTGGTCAAAAAACAAAAATGTGACCAGTGATGGTATTGTAGATGCTAGAACAATAAATAGAACTCAACCCGTTTTATCTTTGGGAATGAGTCAGTCATCTAATCCACATATAGGGAATAACACAACCTCTGAAAATGTAAATGCTACACAAAACATGAACACAAGATACCCCAGGGTAAATGCTCCAAGAAGAAATTACACACCTCTAGGGGAACCTATTGAGTCAGCGCTCAAAAAGTTAATACAGACAAACATGATTACTTTACTTGAAGTAAGAGTGTATGAACTAGGTCTTTTCAAACCCACATGGTGGAATAATAATGATTTTTACGATTATCATCGGACTTAAGGTCACAAAACAACAAGTTGCTATAAATTGAAAAACTTGGTCCAAGATATGATAGACCAAGGGGACATCACAATCGATATCGATAAAACCTCAGCAAACACAAATCATACAATTTTTAAGGATCCTTTTGTTAAGCATGATAAAGGGAAAGCTACCACATCAGGTACCCAAGAAAATGCAACTAACTACACAAAGGTCTCATACGACTACACTATTCATGCCATTAGCTCAGGAGATGTAGCAAACAATGATTCACAAGAAACACTTGATCAAGATGACCAATATCAAGACACTCACACAGATGATAACCAAATTTGCATGATATCAGAGGCACCAAAGTACGATGATGATAGAAATCTTTGTCTCAGAGATTGGGGGCATGATCAACCATCTCACTCAGGTTGGTTTGAGGATGAACTCATAGAACACATCATGGATGTCAAACATACACATAAAGACTATGAAGAGGGATTTAACATAAATCTTGATAAAACAACTTATAATACTGACAAATCTTGTAAGTCATATGATACAGTGGCTATGATTACCATAACTCCTAGAGACAAAGACTGTGTAGTAGTTACTCGTAGATCAAAGGTAGCTTTTCAAGGAATACCACAAAATCAACCACTAGTAGTAGGGACCTATAATGTTGTTGAGCAACTTAAGAAAACTCTGACATAGATATCATTATTTGAACTTTTGCATATTTCACCCACTCATAGAGATATACTAGACAAAGCACTTCAAGATTAGGTAGTGGACAAAGATATAGATGAAAATGCCTTCCAGTCTATGGTAGGAAATCTGACACAAGGCACACGTATTGCATTCATAAAACAAGATATTCCTAGTGATAGACTGCTTCATAACGACCCACTACATCTGGAAGCTTACATTCATAAGAGAAGAATCAAAAGAGTACTCGTAGACGGAGGATCAACATTTGTACTTTAAAACTGGTTAAGGCACTAGGATATTCTGAACTTCACATTGATTCATCCAAGAGGATAAATATAAAGGCATACGATGATGAAGAACGTCCATCAAAAGGTATTGTAACATTACCTGTACAAGTAGGACCTATAACAACAGAGGTCTCTTTTCAAGTCTTGGACATAGAACTGGGATATAACATGTTATTGGGCTACCCATGGATCCACATCATGCAAGCAGTACCATCCACATTTCATCAGTGTGTCAAATTCCCATACAATGGTATTGAAATCACCATAAAGGGTGATCCAAATCCCTTCCAACATTGCAATTACTTGAAAGATAGTGTGGATAATCAGGTACCTATTAATCAAGCAACACCTCTCATTACACAACTAAAGGCATTAACAATCACATAAACAAAAAAGGATATGCCTTCAACATCAATCTTACAAATACAAGATATGGTTTGTGGAGAGTATTCTATTGCAAATAATTTAAGTGGGAAATAGTTGTCTCTATCTCCTAAGTCTTTTGGGAAACCTCACAATATAGTACAAAAACAAGACAAAGGAAAAGAAATCGTCAGATACACAGACTCATGCTCTTTCATTAGATGGGGTGACTTACAAGAAGAATCCCTAAATGAAGATGTTAACCATTGGATATATAGAGAAGAAGATCACATGACGATACCCAAAATACCCACAAATTAGTATGGCAATGGATTCAAAATGCTCCAGAGACATGGATATGATGGTACCACAGGCCTTGGGTTACAAAAACAAGGAAGACTAGAACCTATTGTTCCTAATGATAATCCAGGGAATCAAGGATTGGGGTATAAACATGTACCACATATCATAGAGGCAAGACAACGTACCCTTGATATACTAAATTGACCAATGCAATTGTCAGACTACATACCACAAAGGGATTTTTCCATGCAGGTGCTTCCATCTTCATCTCAAACAAGTAATCAAGTACCCACAGTGTCTAGTGCGGAATCAGATGGGGAAGACATGTGACAACTCCTACAAGAACCTAGCACTCAATCACAAAATGATGTAGTTATTGATACAACGGTACAGGCTAATGTTGCAACAGAGGTAGGTTTACCACCACCAGCTGAATCTCATCCATGGTTATTGTCACTACTTCTACCATGAGAAATGACTCATGCTCAACCTAATGAATTAGATGAAGAAAGATTGCAAAGGCTTATACCAGGCTTAAGAAGGGTAACTAATGTCCAAAGAAGACCAGTCAATCTACACTAGAATCAGCGGCATGAACAAGAAGAAATAAGTGATGATAGCTCACAGGATGAAACATATATTGAAAGTGAGACAAACTCTCATGACTATGAGTTCTTATCACTCCATGATTCTATCCCACCAGCAAGTGCAATATTAAGGTATCAAGTAAAGCCTATACAAGATGAAAATACACAAAGTCATTCAAACAATCAAGTCTTCATGTTATCAGAGTCTACTAAAGAAGGGAGTAATGATTTACCCCTAGTACATTCACACTTGATCGATTAGGGGCAAGAAGGAAAAACAATGCTGGATTGGTTTGAAAATGATGAAGCAATTGCAGAATTTCTCGGAGTCAGAGAGGGGCTTCCACAAGGTGATCACAAAGCAGGGTTTGCTATAGACCTAAATAGAAAAACATACTTTGGAGAAGAAAGTACCTTTACAATAGAAGATAAAGATCAAAACACCCATAATGGCAAGAGCGAGTTGGGTAACCTTCCTATTGAAAGAGAAAGTTCAACATTGCTTATAGAAGAAACAGAAGAAGTAAACATAGCATAAGGGGAGGTTGTACATAACATCCATCTGGCAAAATCACTAAGCACAGAAGAAAAAGACAAATTCATTCAATTTTCCAAGCAATGACCTATCAATTTTTCTTGGTCCTATGTAAATATGCTAGGCTTAGACTCTGAATTAGTGTTGCATCAAGTACCTTTGATACTGGGTGTTAAACCTTACAAGCAAAAATTGAGAAAAATGCATCCAAGTATCACATTACTGGTTAAAATAGAACTACAAAAGTTGCTGGATGTAGGTTTCATTAGACGTATTGACTATGCGGAATGGATATCCAACTTGGTACTTATGACTAAGCCCATAGGAGGCATAAGAATTTGCATGGATTTTCAGGATCTAAATAAAGCTTGTCCTAAGGATGACTTCTCGCTACAAAATATCGATATGATAGTTGACCTAACAGCTGGAAATGAGATGCTATCCTTAATGGATGGTTTTTTAGGATACAACCAGATTAAAATTGCACCAGAAGATCAACATAAAATGACCTTTACATGCCCATGGGGAACATACTGCTAGAATGTGATGCCATTTGGTCTCAAAAATGCCAAAGCAACATACCAAAGAGCCATGACAATGCTATTTCATGACATGATCCACAACATAATGGAAGATTATATGGATGATATATTGGCTAAATCCTAGACAAGAGAAGGTCACCTTGTAGTTCTTGCACATATATTTGATTGGTTAGAGTTGTATAATGTCAGATTAAACTGGAAGAAGTGTGTGTTTGGCGTAACAATAGGTAAACTGTTAGGGTTTATAGTGTCAAACAGAGGAATTGAAATAGACCCTTCCAAGGTCAAGGAAATCAATGACATTCAACCTTTGTCAACACTTAAACAACTAAGAGGGTTACAAGGAAGATTGCAATCCATAAGGAGATTCATAGCATAGTTGGCAGATAAGTGTCACCCATTCCAGCATTTACTCAGAAAAGGAGTTACCTTTAAATGGACAGAACAATGCCAAGAAGATTTCCAAGCTCTGAAAGATTATCTTTTAAACACATCAATGTTAATAACTCCTACTCTAGGAAAACCTATATTGTTATACATATCAACAACAAACTCAGCTCTAGGAGCTCTATTGGCACAACATGACGAAAATGGAAAAGAAAGAGCCATTTATTATATAAGTAGGACTCTGATTGGCTATGAGCTTAATTATACCCCTATAGAGTGAGCATGCTTAGCAGTAATCTTTGCATCCCAAAAGCTTAGACATTACATGCTGAGTCATAAGGTACAACTCATTACACACTTTGACCCACTCAAGTACCTATTGAGCAGAGCAACATTGACCAGGCGATTGGCTAAGTGGGTTATGATCCTGAGTGAGTTTGATATAGAATAAATAGACAGAAAAGCCATCAAAGGACAAATTATAGAAGATCAATTAGCAGAGGCTCCTTTACAGGACAGTCACCCATTGCTGATAGAATTTCTAGACAAATCCGTGTTTACATTAACTGCATCTAAAATGTGGAAATTGTATTTTGATGGGTCATATACAAGTCATGGATCTGGAGAAGGGATTCTTTTCATCACCCCTCAAGGGGATGCTATACCTAAGTCATTTAGGATCAATTTCCAATGCACAAACAATATAACTGAATATAAAGCTCTCCTCATAGGGTTTCATATAGCTGTATAGTGGAGAATACAAGAGTTACAGGTCTATGGTGATTCATAGTTGATTGTAAACTAGGTCAATGATGATTACAAAACAAAGGATTAAAAATGCATGCCTTATAAGAAGCTGGTCGAAGATTACAAGGAGCACTTCAACAAAATTACCTTTGAACAGATCCCAAGGATACAAAACAAGGAAGTAGATGCAATGTCAACCATAGGATCTCTTCTGAATATGCCTGCTAACGAAACTCAATTTGAGTTCATCATAGAATAGTTGATGCTACCGGCTTATGAGACTCCCCTATCAGAATATGTATGTGTAATTGTGGGTCCAAAATCACCTTGGTACAATGAAATATATACATATTTACATACTCAATACATGTCATCGAATCTGTCCAGAAATCAAAAGAAGACCTTTATTCGTCAGGCATCTAGATACACCATTATAGCTAATACTTTGTATAGAAAGGGTTTTGATGGAACTTTTCTTTGATGTCTGGATGAGAATGAAGCACACCTTTCTTTAAAGTAAATCCATGATGGAATTTGTGGGGCTCACCAAAGTGGTCCACCATTGTCAAAGAAATTGCTGAGAACAGGTTATTACTAGCCAATTATGGAAAAGGATGCATATAAGAATGTACAGAAATGTAAGCAATGCCAAATGCATGGGGATCTCATTCATGCATCAACACAAGATCTTCAACCCATTACATCACCATGGCCATTTTCACAATGGGGATTAGATCTAGTGGGTAAAATCAACCCTACTTCTTCCAATGGGCACAAGTTCATCTTGACAACCACTGAGTACTTTAACAAATGGGTTGAGGCAATTCCTCTTACATACACTACTAGAAAGGAGATATCAAAATTCATGCTCAACTACATTATATGTAGATACAGGATTCCACTGTGCTTTGTTACAGATAATGGACGTCCATTTAAAAACCAAGAAGTAAAAGAGTTATGTGACAAATTTCACATACAACAGAAATTTGTCATGCTATATTATCCACAAAGCAATGGACAAGAAGAGGCTACAAATAAAACAATATTGAAAATTCTTAAGAAAGTAGTCACTAACATAAGACCGGACTGGCATCTCCAGTTAAATCCCTCTCTTTGGGCTTACAGAACAGGAGTACGCACACCTACAAGAGAAACACCATATTCCTTGGTCTATGGTACAAAAGTGATACTCCCCATTGAAATAGAAATACCTTCTCTAAGAGTCTCCTTACAGAACATCATATCAGAGGAAGACTATAGGGTAGCAATGTTATAAGAACTCAAAACCCTTGATGAAAAAAGACAAATGACATTCAATCATCTACAAGGATATCAAAATAGATTGAGACAAAGTTATAATAAAAGAGTCCACCCATGAAATTTTGAAGTGGGAGATCTAGTCCTTAAAGAAAATCAAAGGAACCTAGCGGAACGAGAAAAGCAAGGGAAATTCGAACCTAATTGGCTAGGTCCTTTCATCATAACAAGGGTCATAGGCAATGGAGCATATAATTTAGCTACCATGGAGGGAGATCCACTCTCTGGCCCTATGAACAACATGCACCTTAAACGATATTATACCTAAGTGCTGTGTAGTCTAGGTTTTACTTGCCACATTGCATATCATATTATTCAAAACCCTGCATTACATATAGTATCCTTTTTCAAATGCATCACATCCTTGAAGTTTCTGCATTACATCCTTGAAGTTTCTGCATCTTCATATTAGAGCATCAATAAAACAAGACAACTATTCAAGTTTGTCATTCGTTTGCATTCAAGAGAAACAAGGGTCATATCCTTTCTTAGATATTCGGACATGAAGTCTATGAGGTCCTAATATCATTCATTCATAATATTACCCAGTGACGATGCTTTACTTATGGCTGGGTAGTGATTTCACTATTTGAGACTTCTTAACCCAAAGTCTATCAATTGCTATATCTCAAACACAATAAATCTCTAATTCATTCTAGACACCTAGTTGATCATATGACTAGTGAAAAATCTAAAATTCTGCTTTAGCACCGCTGTAATTTTCACACCCAAGAAGGTTCCATTACTTACAAGTCAAGGCGAGAAAAGAAAAAGAGCTATGCCAAATATCCTTCTCAAGGCAAAAGAGCAATGATATATAACTAAAATATCATATATACAAAGAGCGACAAAAAGCTTGACTATGGGAACATGCAAGTAGCTCCATCAGGGCTATGAATGCCTACTGGCAATGGAGCAATATTTGAGTAATTAAAGTCCATAACCTCATCGGATCTCTCAAGGCTTGCTGGCAGCGAGGCTCTATTCGGGATGCTTTTGAAGTTAGGATAATCCAAGTAGCTAGTCATATAGGATGCTAAGGATCTTTAGTGAACACAACAACATGAATTAACTCATCTGCACACACATGGGCAAAAAAAAAAAAAGATCAAAGTTTCAAGAACCAATGGGGAAGTTTTCTGCATCTCCATTTGTAAATTTGATTCACTAAGTGTGTTGAGTTGAATGTTCCAAAGGACCTTAGGGATCAATTGACCACTTAGCTATGAAATGTTTTGCACCTCCATTTCAATTGGTGTATTACAAATGATAAAACAAACACAATCAACCTTGTTCGAATAGGAAAAGCATCTTCATCATGCATATTGCATTAACATAGGTCATGTCAAAAATTCATTTGTCTCCACATACATTCTGCAGATTATCATGTCATACAGGGCTGCACATTGGGGGCATAACTGAAAAAATCCTAAAAATCGGATAAAGTCCTGAAAAAATCATTAAAAAAAAATCATATAACGTCCTTCGAAAAAATCCATAAACACTGAAAAACTCAAAATCCAAAAAACACTGAAAACCATAAAATACAAAAATATTCATATAATGTCCTGAAAAATCAACCAAAAACCTCTGCAAAATGTCCTGAAAAAATCAACCAAAAACATTCAAATAGCGATCTACATAATCCAAAAACATCGAAAAAGCTCTTGGAAAAGAACTAAAAATAAAAAATCATTCAATCAAAAAAATTGCAATAAAATGTCTTGTGAGAAACAAATACCCTAGCAGATATCCATAAAACACTTCGCACGAAGTTAACAAAAGATACGACTATCTAGTCAAACATTTGCAATCAACTGATCAAACTGTCTTATCAATCGTATCATATCCATATCAAAGTGATCATTATCTTGTCTTAAACAGAAGAGGATACACTCGAAATCAGACAGGCTAGTCTTAAACGGGGTCCGCAACTTTATGAGATCAGACATTATCAACCATCACATCAAGCAACTGAGAATGAAGGCACAAGGTCAGTATAGCTATTGAATTTTGTCCAGGTCAGTCTTTATCTTTTATCATTTGGTGACAGATATTGTTCGTATGCTACTCAAGGATGTCCACAAGTGACTAAAGGAGCCATGATGGACATTATCTTTTTCTTTGTTTGCTGCTTATCTGCTATGCATTTGTTTCTGCAATGAGATATCTTTACATCTTGGTTCATTATACCTTGATGTGCTAAGCTTCATTGTTCAATAATTCTCAATGATGAATATATATTGCGCAATAAAATAAATGACACAGGTTCGTGATTCATTCAATTTCATTCTCACTTCATCTCATTTGCTTTTGCTAGTTTGTTGATTCTTTTCTCATCATCTCTTTCTAAATTATTTTCTATCATCTAACATTATTCTATTCATTATTATCTTCACATCACCTATCTCTATCTTTAATCAACTAACTATTCTTTCATCTCACATTCTTCTTTTTTCGAGAGACCATTCATGTCTTTAATGCACAAACAATCTCTTGAGGGGGCATATTTACACTATACAACAGTACCAAGGCATATTGGGGCAGAATTTTTTCGTTTTCTTTGAAACAATGTCATTTCGACTTTGTCTCAAAGAGGGGAAAATGTAGACACCTAAAATGTCTCATTGATCAAGTACTAATTATTCCTCTAATTGATTAAATAATTTTTTAATTATTTAATTAAGTTAATTAATCTTATTCTTCTATTTCGTATTTCCTCACCATCTTACTAATTATGCTATTTTCTATTTTTATCATCATTTAATCATTTAACCATTTTCTAAATATTAATTAAATATTTATTATTTAATTAATTTTAATTAATTCCCCAATTTAAATAATCGTTATTATTTAAATAAGTTAATTCTCAATTTCTCCCTCTAATCATCTAATCATTCAACCCTCTTCTAAATATTAATTAAATATTAATTATTTAATTAATTGTAATTTAATCCATTAAATTAAATAATCTTTATTATTTAATTAAATTCCATTTCTAAATAATTAAATAATTTCTTTAAATTATTTAATTAAGCTAATTAATTCTTCTAGTTCTTCAAATTCTAATTTCATTTAATTTCTTATTTCTTCTAATTTCTTCCAAATTCAAATACATGTGCATGATTTCAAAAATCAAATTGAAAATCAAAGTCAAGTTCTAAATATATTCGAATACTAAATTGAATTAAATAAATTCAATTATTTGAATAAATCTCATGCAAAGATTAAATTGAAAATCTAAGTCTAAGTGCAAGCACATGCTAAATTAATTAATTAAATCATTAGCTCTCCAATCTCTATTTCCATCTTTCAGTTAGCTTTTTCTAAATTAAGCTTTCTTTGTCATCTTCTTAATTTCCTCCAATCATCCTTTTTCTTCTTTCAGTCAGCTTTTTCTCAATTAGTTGACTCAATTAATCTATTCAATCTATTGAGTTTCACTCCTACAATCAGCAGTTCAACTATCAATTTTCATGTGAGCTCACCTGAGTTCCACCTCTTGATCAATCTGTTCCACCTTTCAATCAATCTTCTTCAATTATCTATAAATTGAGCATTCAATCTCCATTTTCAATAATCACGAACTTTGAATCTTTGTGTCACTTGCAGGTTGCCAATGCAATATCTGAGAGCCATCATACCACAGAGAAGAGAAGAGAAATGGAATCTATATGCGATCTTGGAATAGGGAGTTTGATTTGAATTATTTTAATTCCTAGTTGCTTGATTGTGTTATTTCATTGTTAGTTTGTTAAGATTCTTTGATTAGATAGGGATTCGTGATTTCCCTTTGATTCTAATTGATACTTATTTTTAAGATGAATTTTACCTACAACAACTACTATATGCATGTGTTCCTATGTGACGTTCTATATGCTTTTATGGTGATTTTATGATGCTTATGATATGGATGCGAATATGTACATGTTTTGTTATGATGTTTTAATGCTTATGAGACTCAATGAGATGGATATGTATATGATGGAATGCAATTTATATATGTATGCTATGTATGATGCAAATGTAAAATGTGAATGGATGTATGCTTATGATTTATTTACATGATGAGATGCATGATGAATATTTTTATCTTTTTATGTCTTATATGGGAATGCAAATGCTTATATTAAATACTAACCGGTGGTGTGTGCAGGACGTGATGCTATTGTGATATCTATATGTATGCATGAAATGAGATATGCTAACATGTGATAATGCATATATTTTTGGCGTGTCATTATACTTAGTCATGTAATAGCAGGCTACACAGACTTAGGAAAGGACTATGGAGGACAATCAAGAAAGAGGGATGGAAGGTAGAAGATATGAAAGTGAAAGAGATTCTTGTAATTTTATCATCATTGAGATTTATTATGGCAAATAGGTTATGACAATCAAGGTATATGTTCGACCTAGAAAGTCATCGTACCCATTTTCATGGAGATCAGACAATCACAAACAAGGAATGCCCTAATTAATACTAGACTCACAATGTCCTCATATCCTCGGACAAGCCATAAAATTGCTAAGAGACAATCCACATACAACAAAATAGGTGAACATATCCCATGCTTTCCTTTATTGTCAAAGACATCCTGGAGATAGAATCTCTAGTCAGAGACATCCTAGAAAAGCTAAAAAATATGCCACCAAAAAGACAAAATAAAAAGAAAACCATGACTTGACACCAACATACAATGAAATCCTCAAGGTATTTGTGTTTCTTGCCACATATGTTAACATGTTTGATTTGGTCACAATGTTGTTATCCTGATAAAGGACATATTTGTTAGGGTTCCCACAGATACTGAGAGGGGGGGGGTAAATCAGTATCTGACCGGTAATGTAATTTTCTTAAAACTAAATATGCAGAATATAAAGTAACAGTATATCGGTATGCAAGAATTAATGCAAATAACAAAATCAAAAGCATCCACATGAAAAGAACACCATAACACAAGATGTTTAACGAGGAAACCCAGTGTGGGAAAAACCTCGGTGGGATTTGAGACCCACAATATTCACTTACTGGCCAATAAGAGAATATTACTTACAATAGGGGCCTGCACATGCAGGAAGGCCAACTGCCTAGAGCTCACTGCTCAACAAGAAGTCACACTGACTTACAAAGAGGATTTACACAAATCCAATATTCTGTACTACTTTACAATAGCATCTTCAATGCTAGATTCAGTACTGGTTCTTGCTCTGTTCTTTACATATACCCTTGACCTACAATTTGCACATTAGGTCTGCCTTATAATTTATTTATTACATTCTCTCCATATCCTACAAATGCCTACAATGATCTCTTTTATATACAAGAGTCATTTTACAATTTGCCAAGTCGGCTTACAATGATAAACAAAATATTACATATCAAAAATCCTGTCGGCCTCTGTGCCGGTATACATATTTCCTTCTATGCCGGTGTACATCTTCTGTGCCGGTGTACATCTTCTGTGTCGAGGTACATCTTCAGTGCCGGTGCCGGTGTAGATTGATTTTGTTGATGCTGGTGCCGGTGTAGATTGATTTTGTTGATGTCGGTGCACTGTTCTGTTTGAGTAATGCTTTGCCGGTATAGTGTCTTGCCGGTGCCATAGGATTGCAAGGTTGCCTGTGTAATGCTTTGCTGGTATAATGTCTTGCCGGTGCCATAGGATTGCAAGGTTGCCTGTGTAATGCTTTGCCGATATAATGTCTTGCCAGTGCCATAGGATTGCAAGGTTGCCGTCAATGACAAAAACTTCAATCACACACAATGTCTCATTGGAGTGTCCATATGCCAACAATCTCCCCCTTTGGCATTGATGGAAACACTCATGAGAAATTTCAAAAAGATATCCAAAAATGTGTATACCAAAAAAAATGTTACCAAAAATATGAGGGCTCCCCCTGAGCATGTGATCCCTATGTTTTGAATTTTCTCATCTACTACTCCCCCTTTGGCATCAATGACAAAGGTTAGTAGATTTGTAGTTGTACCAATACATAACCTCAACCTTGTAGTTGGGTAGTTATTATCTGAAGAATATCTCCCAAAATTAAGTTTATACCATCCATAAACTTCTTGCTCTCCTTTATTGCTATCTCAGTTCTGTGTACTGTACTAGTGAGATGCTGCAAGTGCTCTGACGGTGTTTTGCTACCCTATTTTAGTGCCTCTAAGATTTCCTTACGCAGAGATGCTAAATAGTCCAATCTTGGACTTAGTTTAGATCTCAAAAATTTTGCCTTGTTTATTATTTTCTCTTTTTCTCTTTCTAATTTGAGCAATTCTTCCTCAAAATTTGTTATCTTTTCCTCAAAAACTGATAATGTATCGGGTGAGTTAACAAAATTATCAGCAAGTTTATTGATCTCTTCTTGTACCTTGCTCATCTTTTTATCTACATCCGTGGTCAAAAAGTTTATCTTACAGGTGTCTTTATACAGAGTTTTGTATTCTTTCAATAAATTGCACAGTTCCGGTAGAAGTGTGTCAAATTCCCTGTTACACTTCTTTATTCCTTCCTCAAAGAATTTTTGTTTCTCTTTTTCTATACTTTCCTTTATAGTTTCTACCTTTGTTTGCTCAAAATTTCCAGAAATATATTTACAAAGTGTATCCAACTGGCCTAAAGAATCTTTGTTGGCTATATTACAATTTGGAGCTATTAATTTCAAAACTGGAATTGAATCATCTATTGCTTTATAGGCTTGTGAGCTATAATTAGTTATTTTCTTGATAGAATCGAGCAATACTTCTGTTACATTTGATGATGACCTAGTAAACTGAGTGCTGGTGGAAGAGACCATGCTGGTATTGACCTCTGGTAGGTCTGTTTATGTCTCCATAGTTTTTCTTGCATCATTTCTTACAGGTGGCATCTGTTCTGGAGCCTTTAGCTCTGTTGGTTGCTCTGTTTGTGTTCCAGATTCCTTCTTTTTCTTTGAATCTGCTGCCGGTTTCTCTTGGTTTCCTATTGCCGGTTGCTCTTTATTATCAGATTTATCTGTGGTATCCTTATCTACCACTATGTTGATTTTTTGAGTATCAACATTCACAGTATATAGGACTTCAGGATTAGGATTGTTATCCTCTGTGTCCATGCTCTCAGCTGCCGGTTGATCTTCTGCAGTTGTTTTTACCGGTTGAGTATTTAAAGGAGGTGGGGGTAAGTTGTCTCTAATCTTGATACTTGGCGGTCCACCAACTTTACCTTTCCCTTTGTCCTTTTGATATACCAGAATGGGCTTGGGATTCATATATTCTTCTTGTTTTTCTTTTTCAATCAAGAATCTATCCCAACCATCTTCTATTTCAGTTGAAACTTCAGTAACTCTACCTGCCATTAATGATATTTGCCAGTGTGCAGTGGAAAAGACTGTCCAGTTGGCCTGAGCTATCAAATCATCAATTTCCTTAGGTTAGTTGGCCGGGTATACTGCAAGTAATTTTTCTATTTTTATTTTCTTATCCAACTCAATTATTCCTTGCCTTCTGGCCTCAAGTCTTTTATATAATTCATCAGGAATTTCATTTAGGACTTGCATCAAAAACTTTTTATACATGTCCATGTGTAGTATAACACTTTCCTCAATTTGTCCTTTCTCATCTTCTGATAGGGTGTCATAGATTTTCCCTATGTTTTTCAATTTTCCTTCCTCTATGATTTCATCCAGTAATATGTCAAAAGGAGCCAAGTCAGTGTCTGTCTTCTTCTTCCTTTTGGGGGTCAGCTTTTTCTTAGGTGTGGCTTTCTTGACTGGAGACCTTACAGCTTGTTGCTTCTGTCTTGTCCTTCTAGGTGAAGGAGTGGATACCGGTGAGGGGTCTCTTTTCCTCACAACTCTTTTGTAAGTTGCTGGCATATCTCCTTCTGAGGAGGTATCTACCAGTGATAGATGAGTTTCAGGCTATTGGGCTGCCAACTCTTCTTCAGTTATGCCGGTTTTCTTCAATACATCATCTTTTAAGGCTTTTGCTTGCCTGCTTCCTTTCCTCACAGATGCCTCAACTTTCTTTACTCTCTTCTTAGATTGAATTTGACTTTCAATGTGCTCAGCACTACCAAATACTTCTTCCTTTGGTTCATGGGGGGCTTCCAGAAGTGCTTTGGCATAAGTTTCCACTATGTGGTCATCTGCTTCATACCCCATTTCTGTAACCCAGATTGTTCTTGGGATGACTACTTCCATCCAGATCTCATCCTTTTTTATTACAAAACAAATGTCATCCTTGTATTTGTTGACAATTTCCTATGATAGTCTGATCCTCTTATTCATTTTGACCTTTAGTGCTTGAAAATATTCATGGATATTCTTTTCTCTGTTTTCACCCATGTTGTTGAATAAGTTAGACAATTGTTTTCCTACCGGTATGTCAAATCCAAAATCCTTGTTACCTATACCGGGAGCCTGTTTGGTTATATGTAGCATTAAGCATACAAGCAAATTTCCAAATCTAAAGGTTCCTTTCTTATCCTTCTTGATTTTTGCTAAGTTATCAATTAACTCATCTTTTAACCATTGACAGATGTCAATTTTTACATTGTTCTTAACCATGTCATAAGCACTTTTTATGCATAAACTGGAAACATAATTAAGCCTATTTGCATGAGTTGCTTTGTAACCTAGAATCATGCTAATTAATCTCACATTTGTATCGGTTACATGATTAACCCTCAATGATCTTTTGTCGGATGTTGTACCAGTTAGTTTCGTTACTAGGTCATTGGAGACCTTCTTGGTTTTGTCGGGTCTGGTACCAGTGGAAGGTAACCCTGTTGCTGCTTTCACAACTACCTTTGTAATTTTATGCACTAAGTCAAGCCAAAAGAATGAGCCATGTACCCTGCTGAGAACTATCCTAACCACTTCCTTGGGAAATTCAGGAATGCAGAGGATTTCAGTGAATCCTAGGGTTTCAACAATTTTGTGTTCAGGTTTCACATTTCTGGCATTGTCACATATAATAGATTTGTACATGTCTTTGATTTCTTCATCACCTAATTCCTCTATGTTGCAATGAATGTACATTCTAGGGTCTTCTGCATAAACAACACCCTTTGGAATTTGGGAAAAAGCACCTGTGTTGTCATCTTTCTTAGCTACCTCAGGAACTAGCTCAAACACGGGCCTAGATCATTTTATAACCTCGACTACTGTAGGGTTTTCTATGAATTCAGGTGCAGAGGAGGATGCCATGATGATAAATACCTTTTTCTACCTTTGGATGGATTGATTGCTGAAGTGCTTTGCCTCTTTGCTCGGAATGCCTTAGCTCGGAAATCTTCGTGCTCTCTGAAAGTTTGAATTCACGGTGAAATGAAATGGAGCCAAAAACCTTATTTTATAAAGTCTTTTCTACCACCTACCACATTAATTGTTTGACGGTAATGTATTAACTCAACTTTATTTGCCAGTAATGAAGGATTTTCAACTCCTTTTCTCTAACCGAGGGAATAATAGCACGTGTCATTAAATTGCCAAACCCTCAAGATAATTTTCTTCAATTTGATGAAGAACATCCTGCCGATGGAGCATTGCTCTGTCCTGTCGGTGGAGCATCATATTGTCTTTCCGGTGAAGCATTTGTTGGTTCTACCGGTGAAGGAGTAACCCCAATATTTAGATCACCTTTTCTAATCCATTGCTTTGAAAATTCTTGCTTAACCTCTTCAACCTTTTCTTTACCTTTCAAGCTAGTACTTTTGTTATCTACCGGTGTACCTTTACTTCTACAGAATTTTGCAATATGACCAATTTTGTTACATGCATAACAAGTTACATTATTTTTTTGAATAGCTTTCCCATAACCTATGCCGGTTTGTGTTCTGCATTTATTTGATAAATGACCAAATCTTCCACAAACATAACATCTTACATTCATTCTGCAATTTTCAGAGTTATGACCGATTTTGTTGCATTTGGTGCATTGACCGGTGGGAGGATTGATGTTCTGATAATTCCTAGATCTACATTCATTTGCCCTATGACCATATTTATCACAGTTAAAGCATTTTCCATTGAATTTGTAAGTATTAGAGGGTCTTACCGGTTTGCTTTGATCCTGGGTATTTGCAGTACTGGAGCTTTCTCCAACTTCAAATCCAACTCCAGAAGTGTCACCTTTGGGTTTTTGATTCTTCAATAAGGTACCAAGTTCTTCTGAGCTTTTCTTGAATTTTTCTTTGTGTTGATTTGCAGTTTCCAATTCCCTTTCCAAGATGTCTTTTTGTCTCATTAGTTCATTCGAGTCATTTTGAGTATGCATCAGATCTGTCTTCAACATATCATTTTCATAGCTAAGTCTTGTGTTCTCATTTGCTGCATCACTTAGTCTTCTAGTCAATTCTACTTCATTCTTCTTTCTGTCCTCAATCTCTTTGCAGAATCTCATAGTCATATCCTGCATTTCATTTTTTGTTGTCATGATCTCTTGTTTCAATTTTCTCATCATATCATTTAATGATTCCTTTTCATCATTTTCATTTTGCAATTTTTCACAAAGTTCTCTTCTCTTGTTTCTTGTAACAATAATATTTTCTTGAAGTGCCTGAATAATGTCCTGAGCTTCTTTTAAATCATCTTCTAATTTGATATTTTTCAACTTCTCTGCATCATAGTCAGTAAGAGCTCCTTCAAGTTGCTTCATCAATTTTCCATCTTTACTGATGTCGAGATCTTCCTCAAGCTGTTAGGCTTCTGAAAATAGAGGACCAGGCTCTGATACCAATTGTTAGGGTTCCCACAGATACTGAGAGGGGGGGGTGAATCAGTATCTGACCGGTAATGTAATTTTCTTAAAACTGAATATGTAGAATATAAAGTAACAGTATACCGGTATGCAAGAATTAATGCAAATAACAAAATCAAAAGCATCCACATGAATAGAACACCATAACACAAGATGTTTAACGAGGAAACCCGGTGTGAGAAAAACCTTGGTGGGATTTGTGACCCACAATATTCACTTATTGGCCAATAAGAGAATATTACTTACAATAGGGGCCTGCACATGCAGGAAGGCCAACTGCCTAGAGCTCACTGCTCAACAAGAAGTCACACTGACTTACAAAGAGGATTTACACAAATCCAATATTCTGTACTGCTTTACAATAGCATCTTCAATGCCAGATTCAGTACCGGTTCTTGCTCTGATCTTTACATATACCCTTGACCTACAATTCGCACATTAGGTCTGCCTTATAATTTATTTATTACATTCTCTCCATATCCTACAAATGCCTACAATGATCTCTTTTATATACAAGAGTCATTTTACAATTTGCCAAGTCGGCTTACAATGATAAACAAAATATTACATATCAAAAATCCTGTCGGCCTCTATGCCAGTATACATATTTCCTTCTGTGCCGGTGTACATCTTCTATGCCGGTGCCGGTGTAGATTGATTTTGTTGATGCCAGTGCCAGTGTAGATTGAATTTGTTGATGCCGGTGCACTGTTCTGTTTGAGTAATGCTTTGCCGGTATAGTGTCTTGCCAGTGCCATAGGATTGCAAGGTTGCCTGTGTAATGCTTTGCCGGTATAATGTCTTGCCAGTGCCATAGGATTGCAAGGTTGCCTGTGTAATGCTTTTCCAATATAATGTCTTGTCGGTGCCATAGGATTGCAAGGTTGCCATCAATGACAAAACCTTCAATCACACACAATGTCTCATTGGAGTGTCCATATGCCAACAATATTATGCTGAAAACCATGTTGTTGCTGAAGTCTGCTGAAAGATTTGATTTGTTGAAAGCCCATTGCTGCTTGTGTCTCATCTGAAACTGACTGAATCCATCAAATTGATACCTTTATTGCAGAGAAGGATGGAACTTTATTGTGGAGTGGTGATGTAAGTGATCTTTTATTACAGATTGTGCATGAAAAGAAGCAAGAATGTAAATATGATGCTTCTCAAAACATGTGATGCTTAGGGTACCACTTCCATCACTATATTTAGGATTTTTCCCTAGTTGTAGATTGGACCTAATTTATTATAGAAGGAAAGGTTGAAAAAAAGGGAGGGTTTATTATGAATGGCTAACCAATCTTAGGTAGATCAATAACAAGCCACAATGGGAATGGGTAAATCTACTATGGATGAGTAGGATGTGAGTGTGTGCAAAGTGAAAGGATGAAATTGAATCCCGAAGGAGGGAGGAGCCATGTCTCTACACATGGCATTAGTAACTTGGTTTTCACTATGGTACTTGCTCATGGTGCCACCGAAGTGGTTTTCACCATTGGACAAATTTATTTCTCTTTGCTTTTTTTATTTTTTCAATTTTTTTGTGTCACAAGGCACCTGTTTGCTAAGTTTTCACCAAGTAATGATTTTTTTTGTATTTTTGATATTTTTTTGATATTTTTGTATTTTTGACATTTGGATACTTTGAAAAACTATGTGTAAAACATGCGAAGGTGCATGTTGTTGATCGGATCCTCCAAAGATTCTCCATCTGGTGTCAAGAGATGATATGCACCTGATCCATAGATTGCTATGATGACGGAAGGACCAAGCCAATTCGGTTCGAATTTGTGCTTCTTTTCTTTGTCTTGCTGATTTTTAGGATTTTCTTTGAGAACTAAGTCACCCACCTCAAATGTGTGAGGATTTACCTTACGATTGTAGCTTTGACTCATTATTTGTTGATATGCTTTGAGATGATTAAAAGTAGTTTGTCTATGCTCATCCAATAACTCTAGATCTTGTAAGCGGGAGACCTTATAATCTTCATCATTGACTAGATTCCACAAAGAGACTCTCAGGGATGGTAGCTCGACCTCAATAGGAAAGATAGCTTTGATAACTTAGAAAAATTAATAAGGTGTAGCTCTAGTAGGTGTGCAAACACTTGTGTGATAGGCCCAAAGTGCAGGGTTGAGTCGGATATGCCAGTTACGACCAACGTTATCAACTATCTTTTAAAATATTTTGAGAATAATTTAATTAGGTGCCTCAGCTTGACCATTACCTTGGGGGAAGTATGGAGTGGAAAAGCGATGATGGATATGGAAACGACCACAAATATCACTAACATCTTGGTTCTTGAAAGGATACCCATTATCTGTGACAATGGAGAGGGGAACACTGTAGCGGCAAATGATGTAATTAAGGATAAAAGTTGCAATCTGCTTTCTAGTGACTTGGGTGAGAGGAATGACTTCAATCCATTTTGTAAAATATTCTATAGCTATGATAATTAATTTATGGCCATTGGAAGAAGGAGGGTGAATCTTGCCTATGAGGTTAAGTCCCCACTGGAAAAAGGTCCAGGGAGTAGCAATTGGCTGAAGTTCTTATGCTGGTGCATGAATAAGGTCTCCATGAATCTGTTGTTGCTTACACTTTTTGACAAAATGATATGAGTCTTTTTCTATAGTAGGCCAGTACCTAGTCCTCAACAATTTATTGGCTAAGGTTGGACCACTAGAGTGAGCATCACATATACCTTTGTGAACCTTAGGTAACGCATTTTTAGCTTCGTCACTCTCTAAGCATCTAATAAGAGTACTATCTAGACCCCGACGATAAAGGGTATCAACTATTATGACATATCTGGAGGATTGACAAATGAATGTACGGTATTGATTGTTGGAAAGGTCAGGTGGAAGGATATTGTCAAGAAGGTAAGTGAAAATGACATTGTACCAAGGGGAATTGGGACCAACAACACATATCATCTCGGTGGGAGTAATTTCATAGGAGGGAACCAAAACATTATCCACCAAGAACTCATAGAGGGTCTTATTTTGAGGCATATCGATCAATGAAGTGATGGTAGCCATGGTATCTGCAACTCGATTTTTATCCCTTGGAATCTGCTCAAAGATTATCTGCTTGAAATATTGCTTAAAGTCATCCACCATTTTCTTGTAAGGCATTAAATTTTCATCTTTAGTTTGATAATCATCATTTGCTTGATGAATTACAAGTTGAGACTCCCCAAAAACATGAAGTTCCTGGATCTTCCACTGAACCACAATTCATAGACCTATTGTTAATGCTTCATATTCTGCTATGTTATTGGTGAAAGGAATGATAATTGCTATGACTTAGGAATGGATCCCCCTTGAGGTGTGATCAAGAGGATTCTAGCTCCTGTGCCATGCTGCGTGTATGAACCATCAAAATATAATTACCAAGGATTTTTCTTTGTCACTTTAAGAAAGGATTCATCTAGGAATTCTGAGACAATAGGAGTGTAATCAATCATAGGGGCATCTACCAGTTGATCTACAATAGCTTGTCCTTTAATTTCTTTTCTATCCACATATTCAATGTCAAACTCGCTTAGTATCATAACCCATTTAGCTAATCTACCAGTGAGTGTTGCCTTATTGAGAAGATATTTCAGTGGATCTATCCTTGCGACGAGCTTTATTTTATGAGAGCATTTAATGTCATAATTTTTGCAAGGCAAAAATCATAGCAAGACATGCATGCTCAATCGATGTGTAGTTAAGCTTGTAACCAACCAATGTGGGGTTGATATAATATACTGCTCTTTCCGCACCTTCATTGTCCTATTGTGCCAAGAGTGTCCCCAGTGTTGTTTGTGTAGCTGATATGTATAGTAGTAGGGGTTTTCCTGGGATAGGTGGCATCAATACTGGTGGATTCAAAAGATAGTCTTTGAGAATTTGAAAAGCCTACTGACACTTATCATCCCATTTAAACTTGATATTCTTATGAAGGAGATGCTAAAAAGGATGGCATTTATCTACAAGTTGTGTAATGAATCTGCGTATTGATTGAAGTCTTCCTTGTAGAGACCAAAGTTGACTAATATTATTTGGTGGTGGCATTTCTAATATAGATTTGACTTTGGGTAGATCTGCTTCAATTTATCGTAGTGAGACAATGTATCCAAGGAGCTTCCTAGAGGTCACCCCAAAGACACATTTCTTAGGATTTAGTCTGAATTTGTACTTTTCCAAATGTTCAAAAACCACTGATAGAATATCCAGATGTGTTTCTCTTGTTATTGACTTTCCTAAGAGATCATCAACATAATCTTCCAAAGAGACGTGCATGAGATCATGAAAGATTGTCATCATTGATCTTTGATATGTAGCACTCCCATTATTTAATCCGAAGGGCATAACATTCCAATAGAAAGTACCCCAAGGATAAGTAAATTTTGTTTTATGTTGGTCTTTAGGTGCTATTTTAATTTGGCTATACTAAGAGAATCCATCCATCAAAGATAAAATTGCATGACCAACTATAAGATCCACTATCAAATCAATGTTTGGCAATGAAAAATTATCTTTAGGACAAGCTTTATTGATATCTCTAAAATATGTACATATTATGATATTGGGATCTGGTTTACTGATAGGTACCAAGTTAGAGATCCATTCAAGGTAGTCAATTGGTCTAATGAATCCCACATCCAATAATTTCTCTAGCTCTACCTTAACTAATAGTGTCACCTATAGATGCATTTTTCTCAATTTCTATTTTACAGGCTTAGCTCCTGGAGTAACTGTCAAGTGATGCATTACTAGATCAGGGTCCAATCCAGGCATATCCATATATGACAATGCAAAATTAATTTTTTGTTCTATGAAGAAACTTATGAACTTCAGTCTTTCTTTTTCTGTTAGAGATTGTGCTAAGAATACGTTGTGTGGAGTCTTTTCTATGGCAATATTTGTCTTCATAGTCTCTTCCACTAGCATTGATGATTTCTCTTCATATGATGTCATAGGAAGAGTGTCAAACCTTCCATCCTCGAGTGCCTCAGAGAAGTTTTCATTGGCAAAATGGTCAGCGCTCCCCTTGGGATTTGTGATAAGGAACTAACCACCTCCAGTGCGATCCATATCTCTATAGTTTAAATCAGGCGTTGATAGATCGGTCTTTTGATGCAACAACAAACTGGACCAACAAATAGTATCAGAGTGTTGGGTCACGGGTTCGAATCCCCTCGGGTAACGTTGAGGGAGAGATTGTTGGCAAAATGGTTAGCACTCCCCTCAAGATTCATGACAAGGGACTAACCTCTCGTGTGTGATCCATATCTCTATAGTTTGTATCAGGCATTGATAGATCAGTCTTTTGACGCAATGACAAAATGGGCCAACAGTTTTCACCCTCAGATACGTCCTTTCTTTTTACCCGTTTAATGTCAGATAGTGCCACAATGTGGTTTTCAACATAAGACCCATGATTTGTTTTTATTTTTTATAATTTTGCAACTAGAAGGTTTGATGTTCTCTCCAAGATATGCCTCTCTATCGAGTTATATGGTGTATCCTGCTTTGTGGTCCCTGATAGGTAGATCATTTCTTATGCTAAGATAGTCAATAAACACCTCATCATTTTGAAAAGTGTCTAGTTGTGGAGGCTCTTGTTGGTCCCAATCAATGAGTTGTGGATGAATGAGTAGAAGGCCATCAATGTTCTCAAAATCAATGGGGGAGAGGGTAAAGACACAAGATTTTTCAGGTATTTACATGCAATCATCAGGGTCATTGCTAGAAATCTCTTCATCAACCTTGATTGTAGACGAATCCAAATTGATGTCACTAGAGGGACACTCAACAATGGGAGTCTTCACTCTTTGTTTTTGACCTAGAGCCTTGAGATGTTGAGGGTTCGGGATCCCAAAATATTTTTATGCACAATTCTCCACTATCATTCTTTTCTTTTGATGTAGACTTTGATCATGTAGCTTGACCAAATCTGAATTTTCTATTAAACTCTTCTTCTTCTGTGGGTTCACTTAGTTCTCTGAATGTTTCGGTGAGCTCATAATCACTAGATGACTTATCTAAACCCCATTCCCATTCATTATATTGTGTGGAATATTGTTTCTTTTCTTGTTAATTGTTAGAGTGTGATTGCAATGCTTCTTTAGAATTGTGTGTGCCTAATCTAAAGGGTATGAAACCAAGTCCTCTGGAGTGCTTCTTTTTCAATTTTAACTCTAGTTGCAATGGTTCAATTCTTCCTTTAGTTTGTAATCCAAGAGGGCCTTTACCATCACATCCAAATTTTTGCAAGAACTTAAAGACCTTGCCATACTTTTCACATGGTATCTTGACGTGATCTTGTGTAGGTTCCTCTTCAGGTTCTTTATAAAGCATTTTGTGGAGATCTTCTTCTTCCATATCACCCCATCTAAAGAATGTAGTGGGATCGCATTTTATGGTAATTGTGGATACTTTTTTAGAGGGATGTGGTTGTCCATAATCATTAGGAGAATTCATTATTTGTCTTAAATACATGGTTTGATTGAAAGTATATTCTCCCATGCCATTGTCCTTATATTTTCCTTTAAGCTCACCTTGTTTTTATGTTGAAGGTTTTAATGATTCTGGATCCACATATGTTGATGATGGAGTTGCTTCTCTATTTATTGGAATTATCATTTGTGACCTTGGTCGCAGGTTATTATAATATATGAAGGGATTCAAATCTCCTTTGATTGTCACTTCAACTCCATTGTGAGAAAATTTTATGTGTTGATGGTACTTCTCTCCTTTCATGAATCCACGAAAGTCCCAAAAGTATGTTGTATGTGAGATCCAAATCAAGGACTTGACAAACCACATCCTTGGTTACTAGCCCAACGCTTAAAGGTAGGGTGACCATTCCTTTAGATGAGTGTTCTTCATCATCATATGTTTTGATGGTGATTTTATTTCTTGAATCCACAAAATGTTCAAAGTATCCCAATTATTTAATAGTATTCAATGTACAAATGTTCAGACTTGTTCCTCCATTTATCAAGACTCATTTGATGCGGTTTCTATGGAGAAAGGCTTCAATATGGATAGGTGCATTGTGTGGTTGGCATATGGATGCATCATCGACTTATATGAATGTAAGGAAATATGGAGTGGAAAGGTATGCCACCATGGGTTGAAATTGGTCTACATTCAGATTAGTGGGTACAAAGGTCTCTCTTAATGCTTTGTCAAGAATATCCTTATGTCAAGGGGATATATGCAAAAGCTCAAGGATGGAAGTGAGGGCATGTGTCTTCCCTAACTAGTCTACTAGATTCATACTCGTTCTTGGTGGATAATGAGGCTATGGTTTTGGATGGAATGCCTTGCAAGGTGACTTTACCTCGAAAGGTTGTGACATTAGATTTAGAGGTTTCATCTTTAGAGAATGAAGAAGATGGTCCAATACCTTTTAAAACAACTTTACTCCTTTGGGTAGAACCTTGGGGAGTTTTTTCCTTTATGATAATGGTAAAAACATAATTGTCCATTGAAATGTGGTTAATGGTCGAGTCATAATCATAAGACATTTTAGTATAATTGGCTTGATTATTTGTTTTGGCTTTTCCTTTATCATGTTTAGGGAATGGCTACTTAAACATTACATGTTCCTCAATGGAGGTGTGACCATCAACTTCTATGTTGCCCTTGTCAGTAGGATCTTGTATAACATCCTTTGATCTGTGATATTTGCTAGTTTTGTGTCCTTTGCTCTTGTGATATTCACAATACTCATCATCATTCCACCATGTAGGTTTCACTTTTGGTTGTTAAGGTGGATTATCAGGTAGTGTTATGAGCTTGTTTGCAACCAACTTCTTGAATTTTTTCTCAATTGGCTCTCCCAATGGAGTGTAATTTCTACGAGGCTTTGATGGCCTTTGAGTGTTCACTTATTTGTTTGTATTGGATGAGCTTGCACTGGGGAAAGTCATTTTGGGTTTTACAACATTTGCATCTGTTGGTATTTTGGTATGGTTTTGTAATTGATGTCAACACCTACTAAAACACTAGCACTTTGGAGATCCAGCAGCATTCACCAGCAAGCAAGTAACTATTGCACAGTTACTGGTATATGGTTCACTGGCAGGATATAATGTTCACCGGCAGGATATAATGATCACCGACACTTGGAATGATATGGAAGACACTTGATAATGTCAAAGACATCATGTGGACACTTTGTTTTGAAGAATTAATCATCGGTATATTCATATTCACATATTTGCTTTTACCAACAAATAGGTCTAGGGTTACCTAGGGTTACACCGACAGGTTTATCTTTTCTAGATCAGCATGGCATGCTATGGAGATGATTTATTATTGTTGTAAATGCATTAAGCTGACATGTTCAATCGGTTATTTCATCAGATATTATATTGTTTGTAAAATGTTTTTATTGTAATATCTTGTAGAGCCGACCTATTAAAATTGGTCCTAGGTTATGGTATAAATATAGGATCTTATTTGTAAGATCGAATGTGGAATACGAAAAAGGATTGTGAGAAGGTATATGCGAGATTAAGCAGAGGTATACATGAAGACATCATTTGAAGGTGAAGCTAGGTTTTTTTTAGAAGCATATCAGCATTACACCAGTACTGAATCTAGCATATGAAGATGTTATTTTGTGCAGTACATTCTTATTGGATTTAACCATCCAACTGTAGTCAGTGTGACTCCCATTTTGTGATTGAGCAGTGAGCTCTAGGTTGTTGGCCTTTCTGCATGTGCAGACCCCATTTATGTACACTTACTATCTGCAGTAGTAACATCTAATTGTGGGTAAGGTTTCCCACCATGGTTTTTTCCCTTACAGGGTTTCCATGTACAAATATTGGTGTTATGTGTTGTGGATGACTTTATGTTGTGTTTCATGCACTAATCTTTACCAGTATAGCAATTTACTATTAACACTGTCTAACGACATACTTAACTGGTTTACCGGTATTAAGCATTAAGTTGGTTAAATGGTTTTTGATTTGAATTTATTAGACAACTGATTCACCCCCCCCCCCCCCCCCCCTCTCAGTTGTCTCCAGGACCTAACAATTGGTATCAGAGCTTAGTCCTCTTTTATAGAAGTTTAACAACTTGAGGAGATCTAATGACTACTAATTATTTCAGGAAGGACAGTCCTAAACTTGATGGAACCAACTATGGGATATGGAAGATCAGAATGGAGACACATCTGAATTGCATTGGTAAAGACATCTGGGAAGTTACAAAGAATGGTTATACTGCTGCTATAGCTGGTCAGATTGCTCCAACTACCTTAGCTAAAAATGAGGAGAATGATTGCAAAGCAAGAGAAGCACTTTTGAGCCCTTTATCAGATCAATAAATCATGGGATTATCAGATAACTCTACTGCTAAAGCTATTTGGGATCATTTGGAAACACTGAATGAAGGAGATTCCATAGTCAAGATTGCAAAACTTGAAAGCTTTCGAGTTAGGTATGAGCACTAAAAATGGAAGAAGATGAAAGGATTTCTGCTTTTATGGAAAGGGTAAATGAAATTGTTTTGGGTATTAAATGTTGTGGAGGAACCTTGAGTGAGGATGAAATTGTTTCAAAAATCTTAAGAGGATTGCCACTGGCATATAAAATGAAGTTACTACTATAAATGAGTTGAGAACAATGTCTAATACATCAGTAACTAGGGATACATTGATTGGAAAACTTTCAGCTTTTGAAATTGAGGAATTTGGTCCTGTTGCTACTATAAAGATAGATTTGGCCTTTAAAGAATCAACATCATCTACTCCATCATTTGACAAATCAGATTGGAAAGCCTTTTATGCAAGAGAACTTGAAGAAACTAGGAAGGAGAATGAAGAACTTGAAGAACTTGAAGCACTATTTGCAAGGAAAATGCCAAAAGGTCCAATTGGAAGTAAGTATGAAGGTAAAACACCCTTTAAATGTTTTAATTGCAATAAGATTGGTCATATGGCTTCGAGATGCCTTGATAGACATGCTAGACTAAGAGAAGAAGCTAGAAGAACATACAAGCCTAATCCTCAATATCAGAGATACAAATTTAAGAAGAACAAAGACAAATCTTGTTACATTGTTGATGAAGGTGTGACTGATGATTCTGATGAGGATCCAATAGAAAATGGATGAGTTTTTGTTGCTATAAAAAAAGATCAACCGACACCTATTGCTCAACCGGTAGAACAAGCCCTAGCAGCTAAAGTTGAAGTAAAGGATGAATGGATCGTTGACTCAAGATGCTCACATCATATGATAGGAGACAAAGGTAAATTCTTGAACTTTCAAGAATACAATGGAGGTTTAGTAAGATTTGGAGATGACAAAGCCTGTTCAATCAAAGGTAAGGGTACAATATCTCTTGATGGTAAGCATAAGACTGACAATGTCTACTATGTTTAAGGATTAAAGCATAATCTTTTAAATGTTGGTCAAATGGTTGAGAAGGGATTTTAGTTACAATTTAAAAATGTAAAATGCAAAATCATGAATAGAACTGGTTTAGAGATTGCAACTGGTAATCAGACTAGAGGTAATATCTTTCATTTGAATAATAGTGAAAAGGCATGCTTGATTGCACATATAGATGAAAGTTGGTTATGGCATAAGAGACTATGTCATGTAAACTTTGATTGCATGATGAAGATCAGTACTTCTAAGGCAGTTAGAGATCTACCCAAAATTGTGAAACCTCATAATACAATTTGTAAGGAATGTCAATTTGGAAAACAAGTTAGAGCTAGTTTTAAAAGTATTCCAAAAAAATCCAATAATACTCTTGATTTGATTCACATTGATTTATGTGGTCCAACTATAACTAAAATCTTACAAGGTGATAGATATTTCATGCTAATTATTGATGATTATTCTAGAATGTGTTGGGTTACTTTTCTCAGAGAAAAATCAGAAGCACTTGGAAAGTTCAAACTGTTCAAAGCAATGGTTGAAAATGAAACCGGTAAGAAAATAAAATGTTTAAGATTAGATCAAGGAGGAGAATTCACATCTAAGGACTTTAATACATTCTGTGAAGTGAATGGAATCAGAAGACAACTATCAGCACCTCGGACACCACAGCAGAATGGAGTTGTTGAAAGGAAAAACAAAACTATCTTGGATGCAGCAAGAAGTATGTTATCTAAAGCAAATTTCCCACATGTGTATTGGAGAGAAGCAGTCAACATAGTTGTCTATACATTGAACAAAATTCACATCAAAGGTGAAATCGGTAAGACCCCTCATGAACTATGGTTTGGTAATACTCCTACTCTTAAGTATTTCAGAATTTTTGGAAGTAAATGTTATATTAAAAGAGATGAGTATATTGGCAAATTTGATCCTAGAAGTGATGAAGGAATATTTCTTGGTTGTTCATCTAAGAGCAAGGCATATAGATGTTTTAAAAAGAGATTGCAGAAGATTGTTGAGAGTACGAATATAAAGATTGATGAACAATTCAGAGGAAGTTCAAGGGATATAGACTCTGAACTGACAACAAAAGTTATGACAAATGATCCTACACTAAATCCACCAGTACAGAATGAAGATCCAGTTACCCCAGTACCGTCAGAGGATTTCACAGTAATTGAAGAACAACAACAAACTAAGACACCCCGATATGTAAGATTGAATCATTCTGAAGATCAGATAATTGGAAACAAATTTAAAGGACTTATGACAAGAGGAAGATTGGCAAATGAAGAGGTATGTCTTATTTCTCAAATTGAACCATCATCTGTTAATGAGGCATGCGAAGATAAATTTTGGATTAAAGCTATGGAAGAAGAATTAGGACAAATTGAGAAAATTTATACTTGGACATTAGTTCCCCGGCCTAAAGGTAAAAATGTAATTGGAACCAAATGGGTATTTAGAAACAAACTTAATGAAGATGACAAGGTTGTTAGAAATAAAGCAAGATTAGTGTGTAAGGGATATTCTCAGAAAGAAGGAGTTGATTACAATGAAACCTTTGCACCGGTAGCTAGAATTTAGGCAGTCAGATTATTCTTGGCCTTTGCAGCTTACAAGAACTACAAAGTTTATCAAATGGATATTAAATGTGCATTCTTGAATGGAGATCTTGAAGAGGAAGTCTATATTGAACAACCTGATAGATTTTCTTTGATAGATGACAATGATATGGTTTGCAGGTTAAGAAAAGCTCTGTATGGATTGAAACAAGCCCCAAGAGCTTGGTATGCAAGGTTGGATAAGTATCTTTTAAAGATTGGTTTTAGTAAAGGAAATGCTGACATCAATTTATATTACAAAATAACTAATGATGACATCTTGATTATAGAAGTATTCATTGATGATATAATCTTTGGAGGAAAAGATGGATTATGTAAAGAATTTTCTATTAAAATGCAGCAAGAATTTGAAATGTCTATGATTGGAGAAATAAAATTCTTTTTAGGATTGCAGATTTCATAGACTGACAAAGGTATATTTTTGAGTCAATCCAAGTACTTGAAAGAGTTACTAAAGAAATTTGGGATGGAGAACTCTAAACCGGTAAGCACACCTATGACTACAAATGACAAATTATCTCAAAGGGATGAATCTACACATGTTAATCCAACTAGATACAAATCTATGATAGGAGGTTTACTGTATTTGACACAAACCAAGCCTGATATTATGAATGCAGTATGTATTGTTTCAATATTTCAAAGTAATCCTAAGGAAAATCATGAATCAACAGTAAAAAGGATTTTCCAGTACTTACAAGGCACTGCAAATCTTGGATTATAGTATCCTAGAGATGAAAATTTTGATCTATGTGCATACACAGATGCAAATTGGGCAGGAGATGTGGATGATAGGAAAAACACTACCAACGGAGCATTCTTTCTTGGAAAGAGATTAGTTTCTTGGTTGAGTAAGAAACATAGTTGTACATCTTTATCAACAGTAGAATCAGAATATGTTGCAACAACAACTAACTGTACACAGGTACTATGGCTTAAGAAAATGTTGAAAGACATAAAGGTAAAATGCAAGGAACCTATTACTATATATTGTGATAACACTGCATCAATTGATATATCTAAGAATCCGGTATTACATTATAAAACAAAACATATTTCTATCAAACTGAATTTTCTAAGGGAAAAAGTTGAAGAAAAGGATATAAAACTGGTTTATGTGAATACTAAAGAACAACTTGCAGATATTTTCACAAAACCTTTGCCTAAGGAGACTTTTGAATATCTCAGAGATCAGCTTGGAGTCATACCACCATCGGTAGAGACTTAGACAGTTGATGATTGTCATCAACCGACAAAATTGAAAGACAAATCTTTTACTCCAGTCTTTGATGAGGAAGCTACTTCTCAGGGGGAGTAGTTGGTATTGATTGGTATTGGTTGGTATATTGAATTGATTGGTATTGAAAATCCTTTTGATAACACGAGTTTCTCCTAGGGGGAGAGATTGTTGTTTTTTTTGTATTTGGCATTTCTGTTTTGGCACTTTGATGGTTTTTCCATCTTGTGTTGCCATGAATGCCAAAGGAGGAGATTGTTGGTATTTTGGTATGGTTTTGTCATTGATGTCAACACCTACTAAAACACTAGCACTTTGGAGATCCAGTAGCATTCACTGACAAGCAAGTAACTATTGCACAGTTACTGGTATATGGTTCACCGACAGGATATAATGTTCACCGGCAGGATATAATGATCACCGACACTTGGAATGATATGGAAGACACTTGGTAATGTCGAAGACATCATGTGGACACTTTGTTTTGAAGAATTAATCATTGGTATATTCATATTCACATATTTGCTTTTACCGGCAAATAGGTCCAGGGTTACCTAGGGTTACACTGGCAGGTTTATCTTTTCCAGATTAGCATGACACGCTATGGAGATGATTTATTATTGTTGTAAATGCATTAAGCCGACATGTTCAATCAGTTATTGCATCAGATATTATATTGTTTGTAAAATGTTTTTATTGTAATATCTTGTAGAGCCGACCTATTAAAATTGGTCTTAGGTTATGGTATAAATATAAGATCTTATTTGTAAGATCGAATGTGGAATGCGATAAAGGATTGTGAGAAGGTATATGCGAGATTAAGCAAAGGTATACATGAAGACATTGTTATCATTGTTTAAAAAATGGGTTTTCTTTCCCCATAATCGGCTAAGTTTTTGAAATTTTGGGTTAGACACACTATCAATTGCTTCAGGTCTGTGTCGGTTCTTAAGGGTTTAGGGTTTTAATTTTAAATCGTTCAATATTTGGTCAAAAACCTCTGGTTTCTATTCCTTCGTTACTTTATCCACTTAAGTAATGGGTCTTCGGGTCGTAAGAGGTGTCCCCCCATGTCTTTTGCCTAGGCGATTTTTTGAATTAATTGTAAAAATTTAGGCCTTATGTCTTTTCTTCCTAATGTTGTCGGGCCTAGTAAGTTGTACGCAGCTCTCAGATGGATCTATGGTTTTCGCTATTTCGTTAGGCAAAGTTGCACATGGGTTAAGACTCATGAAATGGCGAAAGGGAAATGTGTTCTAAATGGCGCATTTGGTCCAGTTTAAAATGGCTTCATCTTGTTCAAGATCTGATGGCTGACATTATTTCACAGCCAAAACTTGCAAGTGAAATACCTTTCGCAAAATGGCAAAAGCGTTTGGTGGGACCCTACAGCAAAGACTTTCTAAGTGACTAAAAGGTGATCAAGTCCAATCTGATCCGACGGTTCACGCTGTTTCGTGGCTGATAGATGCTCGAAGGTTATGCCCTGCGAAACAGCGAAAAGGTTTTTCGGTCTGCGAAAAATGAGTTTTTTATAAGAGCATAAAAGGTGATCAAGTCTAATTTGATCTAATGGTTAGCGCGGTTTGCAGGATGAAGATGCTCGACAGTTAGCTTTCGTGAAGTAGCGAAATGACATGGCACTCCAAGTAGGTAGTCCAGCTGGTCAAGATGACGAGTAAGATGATGGCACGTGGTAGAAGATCAAAATAGTCAGCAAGTCAGATTTAAGGATTAAACGGTGGGTCCCAGAGGTGAGTCATGCCGTGGGGTAAGAAGTGACTTGGCAGATATAGGTAGCAAGGATGAGGTGGAATCTAGTGTTTTCTCTCAGCAAATGAAAGGTTGACATGTCAGTTTGAAAGTGACTAGATGCCAGGTGTTTGAAGTTGAGTCAGAGGGCCCACGTCTACCGGATTCAGTTATGATTGTTAAGCATCGAGCAAGTCAAATATAATCCAACGGCCTACGTGAATTCGCAATGGTAGAGTGCTCATATTTTATGCCTTGCGAAATAGCGAAAAGGTTTTTGGGCCCCGAAGGCAGATAAAGCATGAAGTTTAAAAGGGGATCAACTCCATTTTGATCCAAGGGCTTGTGTTGTTTCGTGGTTGTGAACCAATCGAAGGATATGCTTCACGAAATAGCGAAAGGAAGAGAAGGTATTCAGGTGTAATGCTAGATGATGACGTGTTGATTGACACATGGTTTCAGAAGAAGTTGAGGGCCCGCCAAGGTGTAACCGACAGTTATAAGGGAGAGACACATGGCTAACATTGAACTAGGCTCGAACAGTTTTCCAAAGCTAATGGTTGAGTGCCACGTGGTAGTCAGTAACTAATGAAAAGGTGACATAAGTAAAGTGAGCATAAAGGTCTCCCTTAAAGGATGGTCATCTCTGATCTGATCCAACGCTTTGCGTTGTTTCATGGCCCTAAGTTGAGAACAGTTTAAGCTATGCGAAATAGAGAAAGACCGTTAGCAGTCAAGATAAAGGTGCGGTTAAGGAAGAAGTTGACGGTCCCGGTAAGAGTTAAATGCCGAGCAGTTAAAGTTCCATCTAACGCCTGATGCGGCTTCACGAAGGAAAAATGCTCGAAGGATAAAGCCCATGAAATGGTGAAAAAGAGGTGGGGCCTGGGGCAAAGGCAAAGCTGTTAAGTCAGTGTAAAGGCCGATCAAGTTTCTTTTGATTAGACGGTTGGTGTGATTTTGTTTAATGAAATTGGCCGAAGGTTATGCTTTGCGAAATAGTGAAAGAGCGAAAGGAAAGAATGTGCAGGTATGTTGTGACCTGTTGGAACGAAAAATTTGAATTCTCTCATGAATTCAATTCTGAAGGGACGGCCGAAGCATGCGGTATCAATGTCCTAGTTAAGAGCCTGGGTACCATATATGATCTCCTATCGATTGAGTGAAGGTATCATTCCAAAGAATTGTTGCAGAAGAGTGGTTGCAGAGCTATTTTCTTCAAATACAGAGCAAGTCAATTCAGTTGCAGAGCGGATTCCTTTGAGCTAAAAATAGGTTTTCTTGTACTTTTGTATGGTAATTCCTTTGTAGTGTGTTTTAATTGGGGTCTTGATTTGTCACAAAACCAGTTGGGGTAATAGTTTAAATTGCTTGCATATTTTAAGATGGCACCTAAGAGCGAATTTTTAGGGAAAGTTAATTACCAAGAAAGGGCCATTTGTGATGATTTTATTGAGCAGTTGACATTGTCGACTACTCAGGCATCGAAAGTAAAAGAATTAGTGCCAAGAGCTCCTTGTTTGAAAATAGGAGAAGGGTTATATGATAAAGGTAATTGGTTGAGAGATCCATAGGTTGGGTTGTCTGGGTTGGGGTTATTCAAAGTTGGATTTGGCATGAGAAACTCCCTAGCCCCGTAGAATAGCATTTGGGAGTTAGATGTAGGGAAATTGGTAGTTCCAGGAGTATTCATGGATATGGATCTATTGACTCAAATTGCACATAATTATGATCCAGTCACAAGGAGCATTAGGGATATAAATGGGAAAGCCCTCATTGAAATCAATAATGAGGAATTCAGAAGTGCTTTTGGGCTTAATGAGTTTACCAATTTTCTGGAACCCATTAACTTCAAATCATTAGCTCAAGTATACAGTGCATAGAGGAACCACCTTAGAAATGGGCCTCTTAAGGAATTTTTTGTGAAGATAGGTGGGTTGACAGTTGTAGGACCCAACACTGAAGAGCCCTTCTCATTGAATCTATTCACCCTTAGGGCTAAGGGATTGTATTAGTCACTTTGCCAGATTTTAGGAGAGGATGCTGAGGCAAATATGCCCAATCACTACATGCTAATGATTGCTCAGATTTTGAATCCTTCTCTTGCAGTAACCTTTGATTATGCTTCTTTTATTACTGATGCTATCCATGGAGGGTTGATAGGAATAAAGAATGGGAAGGTTGATAGGCCTTTTGGATGGTATTCACTCCTCATGCATCTATTTTTATTCAAAGGTGGTGATTACTTTGCAAGTGGAATGGACCTCATAAAAGAGAAAGATGGAGAAAAGATGCCAGTGCAACTATGGAGTATAGTGCTGTCATGGGATAGAGATGATGCTAGTTTCTTAAAATTTGATAAATATTTTGCATCAAAGATCAGGACTCTCCTCTGCTCAAAAAACCCAAGAATCCCCAAGGTTCTTTTGGAATTTATTAGACCAAAAGAATTTGTAGAAAGTATAAAGATTGTTCATAATTGGGGTGATATTTACTTATACCCTGTCTCCACAGTTTTTCAGAGTTTTTGGTTTCAGAGGCACTCCATTCTTATTGCCCTATCAGGTCCCTCTCAAAGTGGGAATTGTAGAAGTCCTCAGACAAATTGGTAGTGTGCAAGAGGTAGAGCTGATATGCAGGGGTAAAGGGACTATTTTCCCTATGGTTACTATAGCTCATCAATTTATAATAACCAAGGGAGGTTGGAATTGTTTTGAAGATTTTCTCAAACCTTATCATTTGTCAACTGCAATATCTAGGTGTGCCAATCCAGAAGATTTCTTCAATGGCATGTTTAGAAAGAGAGCAATGTGTAGAGGTAGACCCCATCAATTTCAGTTTCCTGAAGACCTCATTAGAAATGAGTTTGATCTAGATGAGCAAGAGCTGAGGAAGGAAAAATGGGTGGCTTATAAAAAAGCCTTAGATTTTGTACATCAATTTGATGCTAGCTATGACCCATTGTCTAGCTTTTTCCCTTTTGAGGAGAAAATAAAGTTCCTAATTATTTTCTTTGAGGATGTAATGTAGACTCTGAAAGAAAAAAGGGAGGCTATGATTAAAAGAAACCCTGAAAAGGAAAGAATGGTTCTAAGTAGGTCTACCTCCACTAGAGCAATTCCTCCCAGTGACTATACATTGCACAAGAAGTCTAATTATAGTGTGTTGATGCCTACAACAGGAGAGCCCTCTACTTCCAAAGGAAAGAGGAAGATACAAGATGTTATTGAAATCCAAGAGAGCCCAAAGAAGCAGAGAGTAGGAAAAGAAGTACAATCTGATACACCCTTGTACTCCCCATCCCAATCCCCTATTCACATAGGAGATGAACAGGCAGTAGCTGAGCAACTGATACAGTTAGGTAGCCTGGGAGAAATAGCCTACACATATGATGAAGTAGAGGAAGGAATGCTAGAAGAGCCCCTTGCTACTGAGATGAACATCACTACCAATGAATTCAAGGGCCAGGAGTGGGATCCTGAGATCAAACAGGCTAGTGAGGACTTCTTGGTTGACAATAACTTTGTTACATCAGGTGCATTCATGCAATTTGTCTGGAAGCAGAATATTGACAAATATAATGCAAGATGTGAGAAGAGAAAAGGTGAGTAGCCTCACAAAGATCTAGCTCTGGTGGAGGAGGAAATAAAGAAAGAAATGATGGATGAGTTTAAGACCATCACTCTTGAGGAAGGAAGAGATATGGTGGCACAAGATGGAGTACTCATTCTCCCTGAGTGGGACACAACAGATGCCTTGGTATTGGAGGCAGTGAGGAAAGAAACTAAACCTACGGAGGGAATCACTTTTAGCAAAGACAATTCTGCATTGGTCATGTGGTCCCTCAAAAGAGATGAAAATAGGAGAAATAAGGATACCCCAGGGTCAAGTTACCTGGGTGCAATGATAGTAAAAAGAGTACAAAACATAGGGGTGGTGGAAGCTACTAGCACTGTGCTAGAGACTGCAAAATTTAGTGTTGCAGTAGTAGAAAGGGAAGCTAAGGAAAAAGAAGACCTCCAAGTCAAGTTGGAGACAATTTTGAAGGCTTACAACAGTGCTAAGGAAGAGGTAAGAGGTAAGGATAGAATCATTGCTAAGTTGCAAAGCCAGTTGACATGATAGTACCATCAAGGTGAGTCTTCAACACTGATGATCTCCTCTTCTCCTGCAAGACCTCTACCTACCAGCCCCATCATTGAGTTCCCACCATCCCCAGCACCTTCTAGTTCCCAAATGGTTGAGATTACTCCCCAAGAATTGGAGAATTTAAAACAGGCTCAGGCCTTGTATGCCAAGAAGTATGAAGAAAGAGTAAGGGCTACCATCTCAATTTTTGCAGATACAATGAGTGCCTCACTATTATATAACAACATAAGCAAGATTTTGGATATGTGGAATGAGCTTAATAGAGATAAGGCCATTTTGATGCCTATTTTTCACAAGTGGAAGCCTAGAGAGTAGAACTTGGAGCTTATTTGTGTATCTTATGATGAAGAAGGGGTCCATCCTATCATCAAGTCCACTTGTGATACCACCAAAGATCTAGTAAAATTGGCAGAAGGGGTGGATAATGTTGACAGGAAAATCAACTTGTACAAAAAGGAGTACACTGATCAGGTTTTTGAAATGATTCCAGGAGTTTTTGTCAGCCCAGATCAACTGAAGGACAAACAAGTGTGGCTTAAGGAATTAGAGGCCAAAATGCCAGCCAGAATAAAAGGAATTGTTGATTTAGATGATGCTTCCTTTTTTTTGTAACAATTCAGGAGATAGAGAAAATTAAATCTCATTATGGTTTTCTCAATTCAGAGGTCAACAAGATGAGAAATTCCTGGAAGAGGTTAACCAAGGCAAAGGAAAAAGTGATTAAGTTCGCGTGGCCAACTGATGATGTGTATAATGAGTGGACAAGAAAATATGCCATCCAGGATGTAGAGTAGTTAGAGGGCGCTCCTGAACAGTTAGAAGAGGTTGCAACCAGACAACAAGTAGAAGAAGTTGTGGAGGTCGAAAAGGACTTGTAACTGTTTTTGTAAAAGATCTTTGTAACTTCTTCTTGAGAAGAAATGATTGTAACAAATTCTCCTAGGAAAGTCCGAAGCTAGGTGCATCCATATTGTTATAAATGGATACCAGGACTAATAGAAAAATGATCGCAAAGAATTGTAAGAAAACACTGCAAAATTTTATCTGAGCTTTTCTAAGTTTAATGGAGAATATTCAAAAGTTTTTGTAATACTTTCTTGAAGATAATATCAATATACAAACCATCAGTTTTGAGTTAAAACTTTGTGTTGTCTTCAAATGTGTTTGCAATTGTTTACTATTTCATTCTGAATAATCCAGGGTTATTTTGTTTGAATAGGGGTTGTAAGGCAACTTTCAGTAGATGTGTTTGCTAGCTTTTCTCTTTAGGAGGGAAATTAAATATGCGGGGATCACTTCTAACATTAAATTCCTTGTGAGATATTTTATTCTTGATGAGCATAGTTTAATTTGGTGTGTATAAATTCTTATATGTGTCAGGCATATATAGGGATCTACAGAAGCCAAACTAATGGGATATGTATCGATATTTGACTGTGAGAGTATTGTTTGAACTTAGATGACTCTGTGACCTTGGATAAGGCACTGGTATAGATCAAGGTTGTCTATTACATGTTTTGTAGGTCAAATACTAAATATGAGTATAATTTTCATTCCTTTGTTTCAGTTAGTTTCAAGGTGATTAGATCCACTGGTTTGCTGTGGATTTATCTTTTGAAAGTGTGAATTTAGTTCACAAAGGTATACCTGCCTGGACTCTGAGTAGGTCCGAAGTGTAGGAGGTTAAATCAAACCTTGTCATATGTTGTCCTAGAAGTTTCCTTCTTTTTTAATATCCCTTCTGCACAGAGTTATCATATCATAAATAGGATGTTGAAGTGAATCAGATTTTGAAGACAACAGACATCATTTGAAGGTGAAGCTAGGTTTTTTTTAGAAGCATATCAGCATTACACCGGTACTGAATCCAACATATGAAGATGCTATTTTGTGTAGTACATTATTATTGGATTTAACCATCCAAATGTAGTCAGTGTGACTCCCATTTTGTGATTGAGCAGTGAGCTCTAGGCTGTTGGCCTTTCTGCATGTGCAACCCCATTTATGTACACTTACTATCTGTAGTAGTATCATCTAATTGTGGGTAAGGTTTCCCACCATGGTTTTTTCCCTTATAGGGTTTCCATGTACAAATATTGGTGTTATGTGTTGTGGATGACTTTATGTTTGTGTTTCATGCATTAATCTTTACCGGTATAGCAATTTACTGTTAACACTATCTGTCGGCATACTTAACTGGTTTACCAGTATTAAGCATTAAGTTGGTTAAATGGTTATTGATTTGAATTTATTAGACAACTGATTCACCCCCCCCCTCTCAGTTGTCTCCGGGACCTAACAACATCTACTACCCCGTCATTGATTGTGTTCTTATTCTTGTTCCGAAAGCGAGATTTATCTTTCCCATTTGATTCCTCTTTGTTCTCTTTGAATAGCTTTATGACACGTTGTTCAATAAGGACTCTTTCTGTTGCCAATATTTTCTTAATGACCTCCTTAAAGGTAGACAAACAATCCTTTCTTAGTTCATACCCAATATTTCTACCATTTGTTTTTGTGGGATATCACAAGAGCATCAACTAGAAAGACCTCTCCATTGTTGTAAGAATGAAGCAAAAGGTTCCCCATTTTTCTGCTTAGTTTCAATAAGGTGGTCATTGACACATTTTTTTCAATGTTGTATGAGAAGTGTTGTATGAAATCCTCTGCTAGATCACTCCATGGTTTGATTCCATGTGGAAGTTGGGAGAACCATTCCATAGCTTTTCCACCTAAACTTTGCAAGAACAATCTCATCAAGTAAGTTCCTTCTCCGACTACCTCAATGCAAGTTGTGAAAAATTCTCTTAAGTGTGCCTTAGGATCCCCTTTGCATTAATATATGTCAAACTTTGGTGTCACAAAATGTGGATGGAATGGAAGCATTGGAATACTTCTATCAAATGGGTAAGGGCATATATCTTTTATTGTATATTGTTGCTTTGGTGTATTCATGTATGCCATTTGCTTTTGGAAATCGTTGATTTCTTGTTGCAAGTCATTCTTGGGTGGTGTCTTTTCTCTTTGAGCTAGTCCCATGCTTGAGCCACCGGGTGGAGGAGGAGGGATATAGTGCATGCATGAATGGTATTGATCATAAATGTGTTAATATGGAAAAGGAACATAGTTATAGCTTGGATATGGACCGCCTGGTATGGTAATGTAATGAGGAGCACTAGGTCTAGGTCAATACATTCCATGACCATCAGGATGAGAGGTATCATAAGAGTGATCTTGGATAGTGCCCCCAAATCTGACACAGGGTCTCCCCGTGTCATGATTTTGAATGTTCACTTGAGTGTTATTGTATGCATTGGTAGGATCTTGGGTATTATCATGGTCATGTGTAGTGGTAGTTCTTCTCCATGGGAAATGATGACTGTGAGATTGTTCATGAGAGTTCCTAGTAAAATTAGCATGAGCATAGGTATCGAGAACTTCTAGTTTTTGAAATAAGGATGAAGGTGAATCAGGCACAAAACGCTTTCTCCTATTACCACCATTATGTCCTCTAGGATTTGCATTTGTGAAATTTTCTTGATTAGGGTCCTCCTCTATAATTTTAGACACATCAAAATCATGAGGCAACTTCATTCCACTTTGCACCATGACTTGAAAGAAGTATTGTCTATCTCTTCTCATGATTTCATCAACCAATCTATTGAGCCTTGGATCTATGATATTCTCTTCAATGTTTGCGCAAGTAATAGATACATTTTCTTTGTCATTGTTGTTCTCATTATCATTGTCTGGTATATTACTTCGATTATCAAATGGGTTGTAAAATTCATCTCCGTCAAACTCATAGGTACTCATGTTGAGAGATCTTAGAGCTTATTTGGCTTCCCTTCTAGATCTTTGGGAATGAGTTTCAATCATGAATTTGATCTTGGCTAAAATGAGGAAAGGAAGAAAATGTGAAGACTATGGAAGACCAAGAAAGGATATGAGATGAAAAGAATCTAGGGTTGTCTTGAAATGCCCAAAAATGTCAGTTCAAGATATATGTGATCTAAAGTAAGGTGTCTCTTCCAAAGAGATGATATATCTCTTAATGAGGTAAGTTGACCTTGACTAAAGAGGACCAAATGGGACCCTAATATGATAAATATGATGTGAGAACTGCTTAGTGATATGTTGTAGCAAGTTTGTATGATATGATGAGGACAAAAAGGCAACCTTTTGACTCTAGTTTGAAAAAAATGTGTATGAGGGATTACAAATAAAGGCAAATGATGAAAAAATGTGTGACCAAGGCTAGTTGACTGAAAAGGATGAAGCCCTATAGGAAATGCCTTTGATACAAACACAGTTTTTAACTGTTGTACTAACAATGTTTTTTCTTTCTGACAAAAAGATGATTCTTCTTTGTGTAGATGTGGTTTCTGAACACAGACGTGATTTCAAGGAACAAAGACATGCTTTCTGATCTTTTGAAATGACATTGTTATTTTTTTTGAGAAAAATGTGATTCAGCTTTGTGCAGACGTGGTTTAAGCTGTCATAGACATGATTTTCGATAAAATGTATGATTTTGTCTAAATGTAAAGTTGTTGAATGTGACCAAATCTCAATATTGAATATTTTTGTGGCAAGAAAACACAACAAACAATGAAGACACAATGTCTGAAGGTGTGTTTGTCTAATGTTTTGTGTATGTTCAAAATATTTTCACTGGTATAGCACAAATTAAAGACACTTGAAAACAAGCACTATTGGAAAAATGGTCAGTGCTCCCCTTGGGATTCGTGACAAGGGACTAACTGCCTCTCATGTGATCCATATCTCTATGGTTTGTATCAAGTGTTGATAGATTGGTCTTTTGACACAGTGACAAATTGGGCCAACAAATGGTATCTGAGCATTGGGTCACGGGTTCGAATCCCCTCGGATAACATTGATGGGGAGATTGTTGGCAAAATGGTCAGCACTCACCTCAAGATTCATGACAAGGGACTAACCACCTCCCTGTGATCTGTATCTCTATATTTTGTATCGGGCATTGATAGATTGGTGTTTTGATGCAACAACAAATTGGGCCAACATGCACAACCTAGGTTGGAAAGAGAAACCATTCAATGGGGCCCCCGTGACATAAAAATACCTCAAACAAGTGGACATCTAGAGATTTTGGTAGCACTGGCTCCCCCACCACGACACTCACTTCTCGGGCATACTAGATTCTCTTACCTCAAAAGACTAAAGATCAAATGAGGGATTCCTATCTCAACATGAAAGTGTACATGAGGGGTATCTACAGGGTATGATTCACACTCCCTGAACCATCAAATGTAAGGATTTTTGGCCTCTAAAACAAAAGGTGTTTAGTGGGGGAACTTCTGTGGTTCTTGGTGTCTACCCATGCAATGATATCTCATTTAAGAACCCACTCCTCCATCTCCACACAAGTGGATACACATAGTGCAGATACTACGGAGTACCATCGGTGTAGATACACATCCCAAGTCATCACGACTTTTGCCTAAAGTATTAATTTATATAGCAGGAAGAAGAAAGTACCTCTTGGGTCTTGCTCTCTTACTTGGCCTTATGGTCTACTCGGTAGATAGGCCCTTCGACCTAAATAGAAGATGATAACAATTTCTCTTACACCCAAGGTTCAATGGAAGGTGAGGGGAGAGGATACTTTTGTTATCAACTTTAGGGTTATAAACATAAAATGTGCAAAGAGAACCAAACACTTCAAACAAGTTCTTTAACCCCAAATGAAAAAGAGACGTGACCCTAATTATACTAAAAATTCAAAGACGCACACCTAAATTACCCTTGCAACAATTGATTAGTAGTTTTGATAGATTACTCCCACCTGCAAGCACACTAGTTTGGTAAATTTTAAAAATCCAAATCCAAATGTGAAAGGGGGGCCTTCAATAATATGATATTTGCTTTTTTTCAAAACAGCTACACCACTTCATTAGTCCAATGCAAAGGGTTAAGACAAAAACCAAATCACTGATAAACTTATAAGGCACTAAGAGGGGGGGGGGGGGTGAATCAGTGCAAGCAAAAACAACAACACAAATTTGATCACCACTTTAAATAACTTAAAGCTTATAAAAAATAAAAGAAATATCATCACATAAGCTAACACCCAATATAATAAGCTCCACATAACACAAAGATTTATATGTGGAAACCCAAAAGGTAAAAACCATTGTGGGAGTTAGTACCCACAAGATTCACTATCTGTAGAATAAAATTCTTTGACTGGTTAAGGTCATACAAACATGCCTGGTTAGGAGAAGACCCTGTTAGGAGTCACCCGATTAAGGGATTTACCTCAGCCTTGTTAAAGGCTTTGCCCTATTAGGAGAAACCTCACAAGAGGATTTGGACTCAAGTTAATGAGCTACCCTATTAGGGGATTTACAATTTCAGGCCTGTTAGGACCTACTCGGTTAAGGGATTTGACTCTTGGAACTGTTAGGAAAACAATAGTAAAATGATCTGCATGTAGCACCTATGTACTTGATAAGATCCACTTCAGTTCTTCTCAATACATCAAAAACACATCCATACAGAGCTTCTTAGATTACCATACAATCAAACTCTCAATATTCACTTTCGATCCCATTCCTCATCTCATAACACATCACACTTTTTATAGACATCAACTTAGTCAGCTAACAACCTTGGAACAATTTCCTAGGTTCAATGAATCTGGTCAATCTTGCACTACATGCTTTACTTATGTCGGCCAACGATATAACAACTTAAAAATAAAACATTATCTTTACCGGTTTACCAATTTAAGTGACTTTATTCTACCAGTTAGCCATTCTTCTTGATTGACTAATCTGTACAACATAACTCGCTCATCCTGTTGACTCTGCCACTGCAGTATGAAACATAGCTACAAGTACCTATTTCCAATAGTCCTGCAAAACTGCATCACCTAACTCTTATAGATCGCTCGTACCGTTTGTTTGAATATAACTGTTCTTGTTTATCAGTTGAAGTCCTATTGCTAGTTCACTGGTAAACTGTTTCCTCTATCGGTCATGTTTTACCGGTTGGCCTAAAAGACTTAGATGACTATCAAAACATAGTTTCTATCAATGAAAACATAAAACAAGTCATCAATCAACTTAGTACATCAAAACATCATCATCAAGCCAACAATCTCCCCCTTTGACATTGATCGCAACACCTAGGAAACAATTTGTCTGTGTGCAATACAAAAATTGACTCAACTCATGACACATACCCCCCCTGAGAAATTGCATTCTATTAAAAAATTTACAAACATATATACTACTATTACCAACAATTCAAAATTTTGACTTCACTAGTACTACCCCTTTGACAGCAATGGAAAAGGTAAGAAAATACATGAAAGATAAGTGTAATATACAACAAAATTTGCATTATCATATAGATATAAAAGTTCAAAATGTTTTACAATGCCATCTTAAAAAATGCATCTCCAAAATGAAACTTTAACTGATTCAAATCATTGTGCCAAGTTTCTAAAAGAGTGTTGGTTATCTCAACATGTGTTCTAATCTGGAAAGCCAACTCCTCCATGGCATCAATTGTACTCATCTCAGGTGTAGCTAGAATAGCTTCATCTTCCTTCTAACCTCTCTGCAAAATTTCAACTTTAGGGATCAAAAGTGTTTGGAGTTCCTGCAGTGACTTAGTCCTTTTGACCTATTCTGATGGTACGATGAAAGAATATATATCTGATAGATTACTGAGAGGGGGGGGGGTGAGGTGAATCAGTAAATAGAAACACTGATACAAACTTCCCAAACTCAAACTCAACCATGCAAAATAATCTTATCAATGAAATACCATTGTCAAGATTAATACTCATAAGAATACCGGTTGATTGTTACAACAACTTAACTGGTAAACAACATTTAACTTGTAAACATCCAAATGCTTTATCATATGCCAATGCTTCATTTCTCGATGCTTTTGGTTATCATGCCTTATCAGAAATAGTTAAATAGTTAATCAAATCAACAATAAGATCATAACCACAAAAACATTCACCACATGACACAAGTATTTATATGTGGAAAACCCAAATAGGTAAAAACCACGGTGAGATGAGACTCACAATATTATATTTTAACTCTTTTGAAATTTTCCCTGTTAGTAGCCAAGCCTGTTAAAACTTTTACAAAAGTCCTATTAAGAACTGATCCTGTTAGGAATCACTTGGTTTAGGGATTGACTACAAATGCCTTGTTAGAAGCAAATACCCTGTAAGGAGTAACCTCAATAGAGGATTTGAAAATCCAATCTAATGGACCACCTTGTTAGAAGATTTAATAATTAACCAAGCTTGTAAGAGCTTACCTGGTTAAGGGATTTCAATTCTGTTGTAATTGTTAGAGAACAATAGGAGTTTCTTGATCTATTTGAATAGCACTACATTTTCTTGATCAGATCCATTTAAGCTTCTATATGCCTTTACTCAAACAACAGACTCATTCTTCGGTTCGACAACCACACACTCAACTGATTTCTGCCAACTCTTGCCAACTCTAAAAAACATCTTCATCGACCTTAAATACAAATCAATTAGGTCGGTAACACAACAAAAATCTAATCCTCTCATCGAGATTACAAACATGTCGGTACAAGCATGACCGTTGGATTTCATAGCAATCTCCACACATCAATCAAGAAAACCTCAACCACTCCTTGATTACTGCTTCATCGAGATCAGTAACTCATCACGCGTTTTGCATTAGATGCAATATACTTTTCTCATTCCCTAGACAAACAATCGCACTGGAACATTTTGAACTTGTCTTCATACAATGACCATATGTGTCACCATCATTACCGCTCAACATCAGATCATAAACCAACATAACCAATTCAACAATCTTAATCGGTTAGGGTGAAACAAAAACAATTGGTAGGTTTTACTGGTTACATAACATAGAAAGGGTTTAACCTTTTACTCCAATTACCAGTTCAACTCACAAACTTACATACCAGTTTACAATAACCTTCACAAAGTTCTTCCTACCGGTTATAAGACAATATCAACAATAACAACAATATCAACAATACCATTACCGGTTCAATTGACATCAATGACAACATAACATATCATTAATGCAATCTTCATGCAAATGCCAACAATCTCCCCCTTTGGAATTGATGGCAATACAAATATCAACACCATTGCTTTGTTGTTGTGATTGTGAATAGGAATCCTGGTTTACATTACCCAGTATTCACATGCTCTCTCTGTCTTCAGTCTGTCACTGGTTTTCCTTCACATAATCACATAATTCTTCTCCCCCTTTGACAACAATGCCGAATTGAAAGTAAAACATGTAATGTTAAATTTCGTTGTGCATCAACAACATACTGCAACTTGATGCTCCCCCTGTGGAATACATCCACTTCTGTAGTACCCCTACTTGTTTGAACTTATTAGACTCATATTTTATTATTGTTTACTTTCAGTGGATACATTACCATGATGTTTTAATTAGACTTATATGACATTATTTCATGCTTTATTTGGATATGAGATGCATAATTTATTTGCAGTATTTCAGTACTTGTGATTTATGGCATTTTATGGATTATTGCTATATACTGACATTTTACTTTATCTATGCAATGTGTAATTATATGTTGTGTGTTTGCGAGTGTATTAGATGCAAGGGGATGATTTTCCTTCACTCATTTCGGTGAGACAAGGAACGTCGCGATTCTCCTTCATCGGTGTGTATGCTGTGTTTTCTATATTGTATATATATGCATGTGTGGTTTGGTGATGCAGGATATTGCAGGTACAAGTACCGGGTAGGTACGGGGTATCGTCTCCACCTGGCTTCACAGGTCTGAGCGTACATTATATTTTCCGATGGAAGTGGAGGAGATGGTAGTTGACCCTATTTTATTCAGTTACACTCGTATGAGTGTTGTCAGTTGGTCGTCTTGTCAGTTAGTTCGGTCTTTGTATTTTGTCATTTTATCTTTTATGGGTAATTACTTGAGAGTTGTTTAATTTGAGTGTTTTTAGTGGATTTAATTAATTAATTAATTAAGTTTATGAAATTATCTCATCTTTGAATTATGTATGCATTGAGATTATAAATTTAATTAATTAAATTTTTTTTTATTAAATTAAGTTGCAAGCTGCATGATATTAGAAATATATTTTATTTAAATTTTAGTGGAAAAATAAATTGGATTAATTATATTTATTGTTTCCTAAAATTTTAAATAAATAAATAAATAAAAGAATAAATAAATAAAAGAATAAATAAATAAAAGAATAAAAGAATAAATAAATAAAAGAATAAATAAATAAATGAATAAAATAATTAATTAGAATTAAAATATTATTTTAATTCTTTATTTAGAAAAAGAATTAATTGGAATTAAAGTATTGTTTTAATTCTTTATTTAGAAAAAGAATTAATTGGAATTAAAGTATTGTTTTAATTCTTTATTTAGAAAAAGAATTAATTGGAATTAAAATATTGTTTTAATTTTTTATTTAGAAAATTAATTAATTGCATGAGAAAAGAAAAGAAAGAATAATGATTTTTAATTATTGCATGTTAGCTTATCTTTTATTATAAAATTAGAAAATAAAATAAAATTACTTTTATTCTAAATTTAGGTTTTTTTAGAAAAAGCTATTGAACCTAGAATTTTAGTTTAAAAAGGGGAATAGGTCATTGTTTTAGATACACAGGAAACAGGTCAGGAATTTAGGTGAAAAAATTTATTGGAAGCTTGTTGAAAAGATTAGGGCTCTTCTACAGATTTCTTCCAGGAAAGCTATACTAGGTTGGGTGGCTTCTTTTGATTGTTGTTTTAAGAAAATATTTTATTTCTTTCTTCTTTCTGAATGATGTGTGTGTTAAGATGTTTGTCAAATCTAAAATCCTGTTTGATTATTTCTTGTTCTTGGCTAAAGTCCATTCCTGAAGTTAATTTCTAGTTTGTGGAAAGAAGTTATTACCTGGATGTTTGTAGATTAAATTTTGAAAAAATTGGGAAAAGTTATTTTGACAAATTTCGCCAAGATTTTTATTGTGCATGGAACTCTGTGATATTATTAGTTATTATAGAAATAAATTTAATTATTAATTAAATTTATTGTATTATTAAAAGTTAAGGGAAATTATTTTATTATATTATTTTGGAGATATTATGTATTAATTAATTTCCTTGTAAATAAATTTGATTGGAAATAAATTTTGGGTGAAAAGAGAATTTACTTGTTTTAGATTATTGTATAGAAAAAAAAAAAAAAAATTAATAAAAAAAAAAAAATTAATTAAAAAAAAATTAATAATAATATTATATATATGTATATAGTATTTTCTGTGGTTTTAATTATGTTGTTTTGGAAATGAAAGATATTTGAAAATTAAATCTTCTTTTTATTATATATTTTAAGATTCATAGAATATATATATTTATGTAATTATATTATATTATTATATATAATTTTTGTTTTTTAATTTAATTTATTTATAAAATCTAATCGGGTTTATTTGTAAATTAATCACGAACATATAATTAGGGGGTTAATTTTTATGTGATTGATTTAACCTTATTGGATAAATGACAAAATTGATTTCTTTGTATTAATATAGTTGTATTTTCTTATTGTCTGGAAAATCTTTAATTGCAAGTTATTTGTGTTTTTGGTTGTTTTAAGAAAAGATTGCATGTATTAGGATCTTGTGTAAATGGTGTTTGTAGTCAAGCTTAATTTCGTTGCATTTCTGATTGAGTTGTCATTTTGTCCTATGTTGTTATATTTCCTGGGTCAGGTGTTGTTGTATAACCTTATTGATGTGAGCCATTGTGTGTGTTTGTCCAAATGGTCAATCTTGGGTTAGTGATTATGTATCCTTCACCCGTGCTTTGTCAGGATTGTTTACGGTTGTTTGTTTCGCCATAGAGTTCTCGTAGAGAGAAACATTTCCTGTTAGTGTCCTAAGAGAGAGAGTGGCTTTCGAGCAGGGGTCGTGCCCAAAGTGGATGACAGGATAACCCGTTGAAAGTTAGTTAAAAAGTGATAACCTAATAATTGATTAGGGGGTGGGTAGCTTTAAATATTAATTAAGATAAATGTGCCTCGTGCATAGATGAGTGCTTGTACAGGGCTCATGATGTTACAAGAAGGCCTGGAATGGCAAACTTACCACCTTGTCTTCACGAAAGGATTGGTAGGGTCCGCATGAGACTTAGTTTGAACCAGAGGCTCGGGAGAGGTTACCAGGAGAAACCCAAGTACGGGGGCTGGGACCTATGGAGGCTGTACCATGGTAACCATCAAGCTATGTGATGACACTCTCTCCTTAGAGTCACTAGTGTTTTGTGAGTTGTGTTACATGGATGGTTGCAGAGTCTTTTAGTCCTTTTGTACTTGTCTTACTTTGCTTGCTTGAGGGTTTCTACTATCTCTTAGCACGGTGGGGTGGCTCCATTTCGGGATCACATGGTTGGGTGGTAGTGCCACTTCCCATCGGATGTTCTGGATTGTATCTTTAGGCGAGGAAAGGCTTCGCTGGTGTTCTTGGTTCGTGGTTTATGTACCAACTCTTGTTCGAGATCATTGTTCAGTTGAGACCTTGTGGTCATTGTATCAAACTTTTATGTAACCTTGATATTGTATCCTTGTAACTAGTGATATTATTGGAAGCCATGTATTTATGGATATTGTAATATTATTATGTCAGTGAAATGAATGTTATTGTTTTGATCTTATGTTTAAATGGTTTATGGAAATTGGATACATTGGAATACTTTTATTTCTTTATTATGAAATTTGGATGTATGTGTAGTTTTAAACTTAAGAGTTCAATTTATTTAATTAAATGGATTAACTATGGTGTTAATATAATCTATGAAAATTAATCTTCGTTGGTTACCCTTAGGAAAACTTATGATTGACTTCCGTTGTGTTGTTAAACGTGCAATGATTATAGTTAGTACACTTAGTCTTTAACAAAAAAAATAAATTATTTCACCCTTTAGTTGCCTAGTTGTGTTGTTTTCCTTTAGGGTTCCTGGCGGGGCATTACAACTTCTACATCAACCCTTGTAAAATTTTGCGAGTGATTTAGGGACTGATGCAATCAAAATCATGTTCAACTAACTTCATGAAGAGGGACAACCCCTAACTGACTTCTAAGATACTCAAAATTAGTCTTAGGCAGAAGTTTGGTAAAAATATCTGCAAGATGCTCCTTGGTAGAAACAAGCTCTAAGATAACATACTTGCTTTGAACTTTTTCCCTCAAGAAATGATCTTCAATTCAACGTGCTTGGTTCATGTGTGCAAAATAGGATTCTTGGAAATATTTATGGCGCTTGTGTTATTACATACAATCTTTATAGATTCTGAAATATTCATCTTAAAACCTTCCAAAATGTGCCTCATCCAAATAGCATGTGTGCAATTCACATAAGTTGTAACATACTCAGCTTTAGCAGTAGATTGTGAAGTACAACTCTACTTTTTACTACTCCATGAAACAAGCCTTCCTCCAAGAAAAATGCTCCACCGATTGTGCTTTTCCGGTCATCAACATTCCTGCCCACTCAACATCTATGTATGCCTTCAAATCAAAGTTTCCTCCATATGGATACCATATCCATAGTCAATAGTACCTTTCAGGTATCTAAAGATTCTCTTGGTTTCTATCAGGTGTGTCTCCTTAGGACTCTTTTGGAATCTAGCAACTATGTCAACCACATGGGCTATTTACGGTCTACTGTGGACAATACAGTGCAATTTGCCAATCATTGACCTGCATTCCTTCTCATCAACAGACTTAGATTCATCTTCCTTGGACAACTTACAACCTGTAACCATTGGTGTCCCACTTGGTTTACAGTCACTCATACCAAATGTCTTGAAAAACTCTTTCACATACTTAGACTGTGTAATGAAAATACTACTTCATTTGTTGTATCTGCAAGCCTATGAAATTTTGTATTTCCCCTACTAAAGACATTTCAAACTCATTTTTCATTTCATCCGCAAAACTGTTGCCCATGACATCATTACCTCCAAATATAATATCATCAACAAATACTTCACTGACCAGTGTTTCATCTCCTTTAGACTTGAGATATATCTTACTATCATCACTGGTTCTCAAAAATCCTATCTTCATTAGAAGTGTATGAAGCCTTTCATACCATGCTCTGGGTGCCCGCTTTAATCCATTTAAAGCCTTATGCAATCTGCATACCATGTCTTTCTCATCAGTCAAAGCATAACCATCTGGTTGCTCTATGTATACCTCTTCTTCCAATATCCCATTCAAAAATGCAGACTTAACATCCATTTGATATACCTTGAAATTTTTATGGGCTGCAATTACAATTAAAGTTCTGACACCTTTGAGTCTTTCTACTGGTGCAATAGTTTTGCCATAATCTTCTCCTTCTTCTTGCACATAACCCTTGCAGACTAATCTTGCCTTGTTACGAACTACAACACCATCTTCATTCAATTTGTTCCTGTATACCCATTTAGTACCTATACCATTCTTATTTATTGCTCGAGGTACTAGGGTCCAAGTGTTGTTTTTCTCAATTTGATCCAATTCCTCCTCCATGGCTTTAACCCAATAATCATCACCAAATGCCTCCTTAGCAGTTCTTGGTTCAATGGTGGAGATCATGCAAGAATTCTCTCTGATTCTTCTTCGGGTTAGCACTCCAAAATCCTTATCTCCAATAATCTGCTCAAGATTGTGATTCAGTCTCACATATCTAGGAATAACATGATCATTATCTTCAGGTTTAGCTTCTTCGTAGTCATCATCTTCTTCTGAATTTATTTGTTCCAGTTGGACTAGTGCATCAGAATTTGCTTTGCCAATTTCAAATTTCACATATTTTAGTTCCAAAATCAAAATGCGAGGATCTTCATCCTTTTTCTCTAAACTGGTTCCTTTTGAGACTTCAGGAAATTCATCCACTCGAACATCAACACTCTCAACAATTCTCCGTGTTCGGTTGTTAAAATATTTGTAGGCCTTACTCTTTGTGGAATAGCCAAGAAATATGCCTTCATCACTCTTAGCCTCAAATTTTCTAATGTAATCACCTCTCTTAATAAAACATTTGCTTCCAAATATCTTAAAATAGCTAACATCAGGTGATCTTCCATACCAATATTCATAAGGAGTATTTTCCTTACCTCTCTTTACCAGAACCCGGTTCATTGTGTAGACAGTTGTGCTGATAGCTTCTCTCCAAAAGATTTTCACTACACCTCCTTGTATCAACATTGTCTTAGCAGCTTCAACAACTGACCGATTGTTCCTTTTTGCGATACCATTCTATTGTGGTGTCCTTGGTGCAGAAAGTTGTCATTTGATACCATTCTCTTCACAATACATAGTGAATTCTTCTAAAATAAATTCACCGCCTTGATCTGTCCTCAAACATTTTATCTTCTTACCGCTCTCTTTCTCAGCTAAGGCCCTGAATGCCTTGAACTTACCAAAAGCTTTAGTCTTATCCTTAAAAAATGTGACCCACATCATCCTTGAGAAATCATTAGTGAGAATCATAGAATATCTGTCACCTTGAATGCTTTTTGTTCTTATTGGTCCACAAAGATCTATATGAACCAAATCCAACAAGTGTTCTGCTGAAAAGGATTTTCTTTTGAAAGTTGAAGAAGTCATCTTTCCTAACTGACATTCTTTGTAAAGAGCATTAACCGGTTTGTCTAACTGAGGCAAACCTCTCACTGTCTTGGATTTACTCACTTTTACAATGTTATCAAAGTTTATATGACAAAATGTCCTATGCCAAAGCCAGCTATCATCTATTTTTGCAATAAAACAGTTGCTATCTTTAGAATTAAGATGAAATAGGTTACTTTTAGTTTGTTTCCCAGTTGCAATCAATTCACCTTTGTTGTCAAAGATTTTGCACATACCATTTTTAAACTCCAATGGGTATCCTTTGTCATTGAGTTGTGCCACACTCAAAAGATTGTGCTTTAGTCCTTCAACCCATTAGACATCATCTGCACTACTCTTCCCATTAAGAGAAATAAATCCTTTACCTTTAACCATGCAGGGTGAGTCATTTCCAAATCTAACAACACTGCCATCAAATTCTTTCAAGGAAAGAAATTTGCTCCAATCACCGGTCATATGATGTGAACAACCACTATCAATGATCCAATCATCAGAGTTATCCATCCTGGATACTAATGCCTTCTAGTCTGATATCTCTTCCTTAATATCTGCAAACACAATATCTTCACTAGCATCATCATCAGATTCTTCATCAGTGATACCACTATCAATAGCAATAAGACAATCTCTTTTGCCTTTACCCTTATACTTCTTGAATTTATCTCTCTTGTGTTCATTTTCACCATTAGGACAATTAGCCACTATGTGACCAATCTTGTTGCATGCAAAACATTTTAAATGTAATTTACCTCTGTATTTACCAGTGCCTCTAGGCAACTGCTTTGCCAATAATGCTTCAAGCTCCACTAAACTATCTTCATCATCAACATCTCTGCTAGATCTAGATTCATAACCATGACTAGTATCTCTACTTTTTCTCATAGATGGGTTAGAAACAAAAGCTCTAAATGAAAACTCATATTTCTGTATACTACCATCATAACCATTTAATTGAAAAGTGTTGGTGTAAATAAATATTCATTTTGGATATTATTCCACTTTACTTAAGTTAACTTAGGATAATGCATCTCTTCGTAGTTTGGATTTGAGACACTTAGGGAAGTGTGCACATAGGGATAGAGCTTGTAGGAGAAATTCCACCTTTTGTGGTTTTATTTTGCTGTTACACTCCACATTCGGTGGGTCATCCACCTCTTGTGGAATATTATATTATTTCTCCTACCTACCCCTAGTATTTCTTACCTACCCTTGTTTCTCATTGAGCCACATGTCATAATTGTGTGCTCATACATCCATATGGCCTTGCCTATATAAGCAGGCCTATATTCATTGTATTGGTTAATCTAGTTGATCATTTGCCTATTGATGAGAATACAGTTTTGTTCTTGTCATTCTATTGTCTCTCGTTTTATGCTTTTCATTGTGCCCTTGATCTTGGCAAAATCCTACATGGTATCAGAGCCATTGGGGCTTCATTGATTAGTTTTTTGGAGACATTTTGGAGGCTTCTATTTTCGGATTTGGGGATCTTCATTTTTTGGGGGCGTCGTGCAATGATTTGGACATCACCGTTGAATCCGAGAGGCCGTTTCCATAAATTTTGACTATAAAGTCGACCTATTTTGGTGAGAAATTTTTTTTCCCCATTTTGGCTATTATTGTACGGATTTCGAAAATTTTTAATTATTTTTCAGAAAAAAAAAAAAGGAAAAATTTTTTGGATAAAAAAGGGCGATCAAATTTTTTTTTGAAAAAAAAGCGAATAAAAAAAAATAAATAAAAAAAAAAATATATATATATATTTTTTGGGGGTCCGCAGACCCCCACCCCTTGCCCTTCGTACTCTGTCGCTTTTCATTGCAGGGTCATACCTTTGTTGTAGGTGTTGTCGGAGCCGCCACCATCGCTGCGTACTTGCTCCCACCGCCGCCTTGCTCTGCACGCTGCCTCAGCTCCCGGCCCCGCTCTCCAGTAGCCCGCTCCCGCCATCGCCCCCCTCAGCTCCCGGCGATGCCTTCCTTCCGCTGGCGGTCTACAAAACCGACGGAATCCGCACCCACCACGTGGCAGGTGGCCACTAGCCCGTGGTCTGCAGTTCGTACTCACAGTCAACAAGCCATGTCAGCCAACCATACGCCCAGTCAGCTACCCAGTCACAGTGCCCAGTCAGCTGTCCGTATGGTACAGATGCCCAGTCAGCAGGGAGGTGAAGTTTGTGCAACGGTCATACAACCGTCAAATTTAAGCCAGTAAATTGCTGACATCAGCACTACATCAGCAGATTTTTGAAAATTTTTGACCCCCTTTCCATTGAGCTTTTCAGTTTTGCAGTCCAACTTTGAAAGGCCATATCTTGCTCATTTTTGCTCCTTTTTTGGTGCAATTTTTTTTTGAAATGGGCTAAAATTTCGTGATCTTCGCAGTGGTGTGGTTATTTTCTAATTTTGGTGCACAAGTTTTTTGTAATTTTTGAATTCTCTCAGCTGTACCTGTCTAATCCTCAATTCTGCAACTTCAAAGGCCTTGTTTGAGCTCATATGACCTCCTTTTCAGGTGCTGTTTTTTTTGAAAAAGCATGTTTTTTCGTCTACTTTCATAATCTATGATAAGATTTTAGAGATTTTGAGTGGACATTGTACTTTCAGATATTGGTCTTATTTGACCTATTAGGTACTTGTAAAGTGCTTGGATCTTAGTTTAGATCTCTTGCATTATCAGTTTGAGTCTCTTTTGGCCTTATTGAGGTAGTTGTAAAATTGTAATTAGAAGTCCACTTTGCTATTTTTTGCAAGTGGCCCATTTTATACGCACTAAGTATAAAGTGCCAAATCATCACTTTTTGGGGGGGGTTCTTTGATTGAGTGAATTTGGGGGGGTGTCTTGTGTGATTGTGCCTCTCTTTGTGCTCTTTCCATTTTTGTTGCAATGAGTCCTCATAAATTTCCACCTTTAACTCCACATAATTATGCATCATGGAGAATTAAAGTATGGAGTAAATTAATGGAAAAGGGTCTCACACATTACATAGATGAAACAATAACAACACCACCTGATCTTAAGGCTGATCCAAATGCTCAATTAGAATGGCTCACAAAGAATTGCATGGCTCTTGGAATTTTGCGTAAGTATGTATCAGATGACCTCATTTTTCACATTGAGAAGTGTAAAACAATCAAAGAGGCTTGGGATATGTTTCAGAAATTGTATGGTCAAGTTGATGAAATCAGAGGCTATCAGATTGACAATGAGCTCACCAACTTGGATCCCAAGAGTTTTGATACAATCCAAGATTATGTCACCAAAGCAAATGAGCTAAGAGAAAAGCTTAAGGATTGTGGAATTGACAAAAAGGATGCTCAGTTGATATTCAACTTGTTGGACAAGCTTGCACCAGAATATGCAGCATTTCTGTCTAGCTTCCAAACTCATCGTTTGACAGTGAGGAGTTCCTATGTTATGCCTTCATTTGATGCTTTCACAGAAATGTTGATATTGGAACAATCTAAGTTGTTAAACATGGGGCTTCTCAAGTCTTCAAAGTCCAAGGCTTTGGTGGCAAATCAAGGGAATCAAGGAAGTCAAGGCAAAGATTCCAACAAGAAGAAGAAGCACTCTAAGTCTAAGCCACACTAGGAAAAAGGACAATCATCCTCTCCATCACAAGGTGATTTTTCATCCTCTTCCAAGAAGGGGACACCACCTAAGAAGGATAAACCAACTTGTGCATATTGCAAGAAGTATGGTCATGATAAGCATCGATGCCACACAAAGCAAGTTGATGAGTTAACTAATCTTCTTAAGAAAAACAACATCAACTTGCCATCCGCCTACACAAAGAAGGATTCATCTCCTTCCTCTTCCTCACAGTCTAAGGGAAAAGGGCAAGCATTTGTGGCTACAATAGGTTGTTCACATCAATGGATACTTGACTCGGGTGCCTCATATCACGTGGGTTCTACAAAGGAGCAGTTTTCTTCATTGGAGCCATCTAAGGTACCTCACATTTACATAGGTGATGATACACAAGTAGAGGTTGAAAGGAAAGGTTCAGTTGACATGGATGATGGAACATTTGAGAATGTTCTCTATGTTCCTAACTTGTCTACTAACCTTCTCTGTATCTACCAAATCACTCACTATGGGAATGGGAAAAAGGTTGAGTTTACACTAGATTCAGTTGTGGTAAAAGAACTTGATGATGATGCCTTGGTAGCAGTGGGACAAGTCAATGACAACTCAAGGCTTTATTCATTCTCCCACTTTGTGCCAAGTTCACCTTCTAGGGCCTTGCTTACTCATTCAAATTCAGAAAGTAAGCTATGGCATGAGTGGTTTGGTCACCTCAACTACTGCTATCTTTAGTAGCTCAGCACTAAAGACATGGTCACAGGTCTACCTCGAATCAGTTTTTCAGAGGGTGTATGTTTAGGTTGTTCCATGGGCAAGCATCCTGAAGAGAATTTTGATAAGGGGAAAGCTTGGAGAGCTTTGGAAGTTCTTCAACTTGTTCACAGTGATGTAGTAGGTCCATTTCCAGCACCTTCATTTAGTAAGGCTTGCTATGTCCTCACCTTCATTGATGACTACTCCCACTTCACTTGGGTCTACTTTCTTATTCATAAGAGTGAAGTATTTGACAGATTTTAGGACTTCAAGACTCGTGTGGAGAAGCAACCAAGGAAAGTGGTCAAGATTCTTCGCACAGATAATGGAAGGGAATATGTGAACAAAAGACTTGAGGATTTTTGTACATTTGAGAGGATTGATCTTCATCATTCTGAAGCATACACTCCACAACAGAACGGAGTTGCACAACGCAAGAATAGAACTCTCAAAAAAATGGCTAGCTGTATGATACATGCATTTTCTCTTGATCCCGCCTTTTGGGCAGAGGCTATCAGTTGTGCCACACACATCCAGAATCGAGTTCCTCACAAAGCTTTGCAAGGTATTACTCCTTTTGAAGCTTGGGCTGGTAGGAAATGAATTGTGAGACATTTTAGAGTCTTTGGGTGTCCAGCATGGGCTCGCATACCACTGCAGAAATGCAAGGCATTGGAACCTCAGAGTCGGCCTTGCATATTTGTTGGATATCCTAAGGGTGTTAAGGCATACAGATTGCTGGATCCTGAGACACATAAGGTGTTCATTGAGAGGAGTGTTCACTTTGAGGAAAGCTCTCCTAGCTTAGCCTCTCTACCTCCTCCACCTTCCTCCATTGTGGATAGTGATGTTAGTGATTTAGATGATGAGACTTCTACAACTCTGACTCGCAGGGTTACACCTCCACAGGGTCCACTTGCAGTTGAGGAGCCTTGTTCTCCACCTCCACCTAGACCTCGTTGGGCTCGACAGACACTTGAGTCCGCGGGTTCTCTTGTTGGGGATCCTTCAGATACACAAAGAACTCAATCAGAGCATCAGGATCTACCACATGCATTCATTGCTACTGCTTTCGATCCATAGACATTTAGGGAAGCATCAGGGGTTCCTGAGTGGGACCAAGCTATGGAGGAAGAGTATAGTTCCTTGATGAGGAACAACACATGGGATTTAGTCCATCTCCCTAAGGGGAGAAAGATGGTTTGATGTAAGTGGATCTATTAGACCAAGTTTGCAACGGATGGTAGTGTGGATAAGTATAAGGCTCGGCTAGTTGCGAAAGGTTTCTCTTAGGTTGCAGGTGTTGACTATATTGAGACCTTTGCACCCATAGCCAAGATGAACTCCATTCGTTTGACACTTGCTATTGCTGCAGCTCATGGTTGGGATGTACATCAGATGGATGTGAAGAGTGCTTTTCTTCATGGTGATCTTGATGAGGAGATTTATATGGAGCAGCCACAGGGTTTCATCCAGGATACTTCTTTGGTTTGCAGACTAAGGAAATCTCTCTATGGCCTTAAGTAGGCCCCCAGGGCTTGGTACGCCAAGATGGATTCCTTTCTTCTCTCCGCAGGGTTCACCAGGTGTCATTCTGATCTGAATGTCTACATTTTGCGATAGGATGACTCTCACTTGATACTTGTGCTCTATGTTGATGACTTGATCATTACAGGGAGTACTTCATCCATCATTAGCAGGGTCAAATCTACTTTACATGACAGATTTGCTATGACTGACTTGGGTCTTTTGCACTACTTTCTCGGGATAGAGATTTCACAGTCACCTTCCATGATTACACTATCGCAGCCCAAGTATGCTCTTGATCTACTTGCACGCTTTCATATGGATAATTGTAAGCCTGCCTTGACTCCCTTTCTTTCAGGAGTCAAACTTGAGGCTCAGTGTTCTTCTCCACCAGTTGATGCCACTTTGTATCATCAGCTTGTGGGTAGTCTCATCTACTTGACTCATACACGCCTTGATATTTCATTTGTAGTTGGCATGGTTTCTCGCTTCATGCAGGAACCACATGAGCTTCATTGGAAAGCCACCAAACGCATCCTTCATTACATCTAGGGTACACATCACTATGGGATTCACTATGCAGCAGGCACAGGACTTCGCTTGGTTGGTTACACAGACTCCAATTGGGCTGGCGATCTTGATGATCGTAAGTCTACTTCTGGTTACAGTTTTCACCTTGGTTCCGACCCCATTTGTTGGCAGAGAAAGAAGCAACATGCTATTGCTCTCTCTTCGACTGAGGCTAAGTATCGAGGTGCTGTTAACGCAGCGACTGAGACCATTTGGCTCCAGCAGATTCTCACAGAGTTTGGATTCACCACTCCATGGCCGACAGTTCTACATTGTGACAATCAGAGTGCTATTGCGATCTTGAAGAACCCGATCCAGCACCAGTGGACCAAACACATCGAGATTCATATGCACTATATCCGAGAGCTCATTCAGGAGCAGGTCATTGATTTGCAGTATTGTCCTATAGCAGAGCAGGTTGCTGACATATTCACCAAACCTTTCACTGAGAGTAACTTCCAGTAGTTGTGAGCTCTCTTGGGGGTGCAGGATGTGTCATTAGGGGGGGTCAGCTGACTTCTCCTTCCTCTCTTATGGGGGGGACTTTTTCCTCTTTGAGGTTTTGTCCTTCTTCTTTGAGAGTCTTTTGTACATTCATCTCTCTTTTGGGGGGGAGTTTTTTCCCACTAGGTTTTCTCCCTTTCTCCATTTGTGAGAGATTGCATTGCATGGTTTTGCTTGCTTTTGCATTTTGTACATGGGTACCTATCATGGCCTAGTAGCCGGGACCCATCTTGCATTGTTGACTTGAGTCTTCATTCCTCTAAGTTGCACTTAAGGGGGGGTGTTGGTGTAAATAAATATTCATTTTGGATATTATTACACTTTACTTAAGTTAACTTAGGATAATGCATCTCTTCGTAGTTTGGATTTGAGACACTTAGGGAAGTGTGCACATAGGGATAGAGCTTGTAGGAGAAATTCCACCTTTTGTGGTCTTATTTTGCTATTACACTCCACATTCGGTGGGTCATCCACCTCTTGTGGAATATTATATTATTTCTCCTACCTACCCCTAGTATTTCTTACCTACCCTTGTTTCTCATTGAGCCACATGTCATAATTGTGTGCTCATACATCCATATGGCCTTGCCTATATAAGCAGGCCTATATTCATTGTATTGGTTAATCCAGTTGATCATTTGTATATTGATGAGAATACAGTTTTGTTCTTGTTATTCTATTGTCTCTCCTTTTATGCTTTTCATTGTGCCCTTGATCTTGGCAAAATCCTACAAAAAGTAGTAAGCTTGCCAATGATGGAGTCAAGAGTTACCTTAGTTTTGTCAATGGACTTCAGCTCCTGAATAGTTGCAACTCGAATAGCATAGACCAGTAGCAGGGTTCTCAGTAACTTATTGATTACTGTGGCATCTTCCACTTTCCCTCCTACACTATTAATTTCACCAACTATCTCTTTTATCCTTTGACCATACTGCTGGATATTCTCACCTTCAGACATCCTCATGTCATCAGATTTTCCTCTTAGACTCTCTTCTTTAACAATCTTAACATGTTCATCACCGCTATAAATCTCTTCAAGTTTTTTCCATACTTCATATGCAATTTCAAGACCATGAACATCTACATATTCAGCATCAGACAGGGAACTGATAATAACCTCCAATGCTTGATGATTTTCTTGTTGTTCTTTCTTCTGATCATCAGTCATAATTCCAGTAGGTGTAATATACTTAGTGATGCCCTGCAAAATGGACAAGGTTAGTCTAAGATAAACAACATAAGAAACTAGAAAATCGTTAGTGTTAGTCAATCAAAAACTAATCTAAACAGGCATATCAAGAGAGACACTAAAATCATGCTAATATATCTAACTAATGAAACAAAGATAATGAGGCATCTCCAAATGCCTCTTAGCATGTTCTTAGCTCCTTCTCCCTTGTTCCTCTCCTCTCCAAGTTCCAAAATAGTGTAGCTCTCAGCAGCTTTTTGCACTATGGATGCTTATGGAGGATTGAGATTGTAGTATTGTGCTCCAAATGTAAAATGAAAAGCTAATATTAAGCTATTGATGCTAAAATGATTTATTTTAACCAAAATGACAATACATGAGTTTGCTATGCTAAATGCTCTCTAAAATGCCTATAGGTTGAATACATACAAGTTTTTAGGATTTGGATTATGAAGAAATGGGCTCTATTTATAGGAAAAATGGAGCAATAGATGGTTGAGATTGAGCAATCTCAACAAGGGTCAGGATTGAATGATTTCAAATCCATGTGAGGGCTTTCAACCCAATCCCAGGATGACAAGTGTCAATGTGAGATAGGTTGAGAGGGGAGGGAATAAGCATTAAATGTTTGATATGACCTTGGGAGTCAAAGTCAAAGCTAGTTGAATGAATAAACTCTTTATTCAAAGAATAAAGCTTTTATCCAATGGATAAATTCTTGTGCAAATGTGAAAAGGAGGAATATGGTCAAAACAATAAATGTTTGGGGAGACAAGTTTGAAATAACCATAAATGGTTATGTAAGAGCCATAAATGGTCATGTAAGAGCCATTAGTGGTCTTGGAAGACTTTGGGGGTTAATTTGTTGAACACACAAAGCATTAAATGCTTTTCAAAGACTTTTGATGTCTTTGAGAAGTGACTCCATTTTGCTTAGGAATGTGACAATAATTAGGAGATGGATTAAGCTAATTAGGAAGGGGTTAGAAGAATCTAGAAGGGGATTTAGGAATGCAATTGGATTTGGTGGGTGAGGGAAAATAGGATTTTATTTAAAATAAAAATTAATTTATTTCAATAGATGTGTGCAAGTTGCATTTGTAGGAAAATGCAAGTGGGGGGGATATTGATTTAAATAAATGTTTTTATTTAATTTATTTAAAAGACGAATAGGGGGATTTAATTAAATAAATAGATTTTATTTATTTAATTGATCGGAATTTGATTTAATGAATGAATTTAAATAAATTGAATAATTTATTTAATTAATAGAAGAATGTTTGGAGATGAATTAATTAAATATTAATTTAATTAATTGATGGCTAGTGGATTTTTAATCAAATAAATAGTGAATATTTATTTAATTAAGCTGGATAGATTTGTGTGACTACATTTGCCCCTCTTTGAGATGGTGCAGTTTATCACGTTGTTTCAAAAAAAAATTGGTGTGAAGAAATGCCCCATAAAATGTAAATTTAATGGGTGGTATGCCCCCTCGAGAGATAGGCCGAATTTTTTTTAAAAATCAAGCGATCTCTCGAAAAAGAATGAAAATTGGCAAGGTGTTAGAAGAGAAGAAGTTAGCTATACGGGTGAAAAATAGAAGAAATCAGGGTAAAAAGGGAGAAATGGGGGGCTCGAGAAGTTCACGGGGACCACGACGGTGAGCGGGGGGGAGTTACGGTGACGACAAAGGGTATAAATGGGGTGAAAGGGGTGAAAACAGGATCATTTGTGACCGCGACCAATGTGAAACCAGAGCTCTAATAGGGACATTTTGGAGGAGTGAGCAATAGTCAGGATGTCGATACCGATTGCAGAGCACAGATTTGAGTGAGTCCGATGGTTCCAGCACCCAGACGACTACAGACTAGCGGTACACAAATTTGAAATTTTAATTTTTATGCATTTTTGATATGTTTTTAGCTGAGTCCAAGTCGAGTCGGAGCAAGAGCGCTGGAACTATGGTTTTGATGCTTTTGCTCCATGAACTAGCGCTATTGTGTCGCAATGGCACTATTGCCCCTTTGTTTGAGCACTTTTGCAATGTTTTAGCACTATTGCATGCAAGTTTAGGCGCTATTGAGTGCTTAATTGAGCGCTATTGCTTTTAAGTAGCGCTACTGTGTAGTTGTTTTAATGCATTTGTAGTTTGAGTGCTATGGGATAGCTTATTGAGTGCTTTTGTTAGGGTTGTAGTGCTATTGTTGGGAAACTAGCGCTTTTGATGGTAAAATAGCGCTTTTGCTTTAGGATAAAGAGATGCCCTAGTTGGGATGAAGAAAATCTCTCGATGCCAATGATGGATGAATGGCGATGTGAAGTGGGAGTTGTTTTGAACCATAGCAGCCTGATGAGACTTAGGTCATTAGGATAAATGCCTGTTGAAGTCTAGGTTTCCATGATTGCTTACCTGTTGAGACTTGAAGATACTTGATCAAAGTATCTATTGATAGTCTAGGTTTAAACTTAAGAAAGTTTGAAAACAAAACAACTGATGGTGATTGATGAATGTCCATGTGCAGGAGGAGTTAGGCGTGTTGCAGTTACGCGAGCGACATCCTGCGACACAGGGGTTGTGGGATCAATTGACAGAGGTGGAGATTGATTGCATTGTCGCGACCGGATTGTATGAGGTGATGCACATGCCCGTGATTCATATGAATCATGGATTGATCACAACATTAGCACAATGGTGGCACAGCGAGACGTGCACCTTCCATCTGGCACAGGGGGAGATGACAGTGACCCTAGAGGATGTGTGGCGCATCCTGCGGATTTCGATTCGGGGGGAGCTGGTCACATATGATAGATCATGGGGGACTCTTGCAGTGCAGAGGATTTTTGATGAGGACGTGTTGATTGATGATGGTTCCATTGCCTGGGAGGAGATAGCGACATTATATGAGCCTCTTCCAGCAGTCTTATTAGGTATCGTGGGAGGTCTTCTTTGTTCGGACAGACGATCACATGGTTTGGCCGTGGGATGGGGACAGGTGATCGAGATGATGGTTACTGAGGGGACTCGATTTGCGTGGAGGTCGTGCATGCTGGCACACCTGTACCGGGAGCTCCATGAGGTGGTTTACCAGGAGAGGAGTTCCTTAGCAGTAGGCATGACGCTGCTGCATATTTGGGCCTGAGAGCACCTACTAGTGACTCGACCAGTGAGTCTGAGATTCCGTGCAGTAGACCAGCCATATATGTTCATGTATAGCGGCATGATGAGTCAGCCCCACCTGGGGAAGTTAGAGTGGTGGCGGCGGGCTTTGGATGATCTGGATGCAGTTATATGGCGTCCATACCTGGAGTGTGAGCCATGGGATGATGATGCAGAGGCACTGCCGTATGTTTTTATGACTCGATTCCTCATTAGGAGGACCTCGTACCATGTGGAGAGATAGGTGCCCGGGAGAGTGATGAGGCAATTTGGACGGCAGCAGGGACTACCTAGTGGATCAGGAGAGTATGCTCAGGTTATTCGGGAGAGGTACACATGGGGGCCAGTGCTACCATATGATCAGGCACTAGCAGATTTCCGGACACTGCAGGGGAGGCCATTGGACATACGACCAAGGGTCGTGGATGCAGGAGTGTCAGATGAGTACACGCAGTACCAGGCAGCACACCCAATCTTATGGATATCTGATCCAACAGAGCCGATCCTGGATTTTGAGGATGAGAGGAGATGGAGATGGAGGAGGGCAGGAGGTCGAGGACCGAGGCGAGGGGGAGGAGGAGATGGAGGAGGAGGTGGAGGAGGTGGTGGGTTGGGGATGTGGAGTCAGCGGAGAGGGAGAGGTGGACTACCTCTATAGATATCACAGGGACCATTGATACAGGGAGTTTGGCTGAGTGGGAGGGGATGGAGAGGGAGATCCTGATGGACAGAGGGGAGGGAGCTATGGGAGAGGGTGGTACAGGTGAGGCAGCTATGGATACCGGGGAGGGAGCCACTGGAGATCTACGAGATCACATGATAGTACGTTTGTAGACCCAGATAGAGGATTTGGAGGTGGAGGTGGTAGCTAGGGATGTGCAGCTATTTGCACGGGAGTCAGAGCTGGCGGTGGTGCTGCAGGAGAGGGATAGTGCAGTGGAGAGATTGGCAGAGCTGCAGGAGAGAGTCTGGGTCAGAGTAGGAGCACAGGGACCTACAGAGGAGGTGATGAGGGAGATGCGGTGAGCACAGGCAGAGATAGACTACTGGCAGGGTTTATATGAGCAGGTGGTGCTAGCTAGTCAGCGAGCTCTTAGCTATTCTCAGATGCGGCAGGCCAGATCAGAGCGATCGCAGAGGGTATAGAGCAGTGGGGGTGTGATGGGTCCTCTATGCAGGGAGAGATCAAGGGATGCAGGAGGGAGTGGGGGTTCGATGAGGCCTCCATGGAGAGATGGATCAGGTGGTGCAGGCACCAGTGGGAGAGTAGGTGGAGATGGTGGTGGTGGTACAGCATCTGGCCAGAGTGGCATTTGAGAGAGCATTTTTGCATATACGTATTGTATCATTGTTTATTTATTGGACTGTATCTTGGATGGCTCTTGGTAGCCGATTTTGTAGACTTCATTGTACTCTGATATATGAGATGATATATATGAGGAGATCCCATATTTGGATGATATGCAGTTGATTTTTTCTGGATGTTTATGTAGGATGATGAGTTTTTGCTTAGATGGATATGTGTATATGTATGCATTTGATGAAATGTTTCTTTTATGCATGTGTTTATGATGATTTATGATGTGGGATACTGACATATGAATGCAGGTTTATATATGTATGATTTATTTGATTTTGGATGTAATGCTTTATGTATGTAATGCCATGATGATGATGTATGCTTGTGATGATTTATGAACAGGATTTTGGTGTTTCCTATGCAATGATAATTTATGCGATGATTTAATGCAATGTTTGAATGAATGAATTTATGTATGGATATGAATCTAGATGTTTTTAGATGATTTGTAATATGGATAAACAAAATGTAAAGTACAAATGTTTATATGATAATGCCTAAACGAATGCATATGTAAAAATGAATATATATAAAGTGGTATGAACCAATGTTTGGAAACAAATGGATTTATGATTCTAAACACTTAAATATGAGTTAAGTAAGAATGGTAATGTGATGATACTATAACTTATGGGTTTAATAACTGCACCTTAATGCAATTAAAAAGAGGATAATGAATGCAATGTGAATAAATCCTAAAATGAGCATAATAAGATACTTTAATAAATGGGTGAATGAATGCACTTTTTCACTAAATGAATGGATGCAATAATAAATGATAAAGAATGATGAAATGATGATGGATAAATGATAATAAATGAATGCATAGTAAATGATTTTAAAACAATCAAAAGACAATTTGATCCCACGAATGAATCTAATTATTTATGATTGATGCAATGATGCAAATGATTAATGAAAACTAATGTCCAAAATGAACTATATGCAATGTTAAGTTAAAAATGACTTGAATGGACTTAATGCAAGATGCACCTAAATGCGACGATGATATGATCATGAGGAATGCAAGGTTTTTGAGACTTTGCATGATGCATTGATGATGTATCAGAGTACTCGGTCGTGATTGTATCCAAGACCAGCTTTAATGGTCACTTTTGCATATAAAGCCTACGTATGAATGAATGAATGGATGGGGGATATGCAACGGAATGCAAGATATAAATAAATGACATGGAAATGATGATCCATAGTGCTCTATTTTCATCATTGAGCTTTTAAAATGTTGGAAGAGAATACAAGCATCTTGACATAATGATTCAAGATGACCTGAGTATTCCTTACATGGATTTTATATAGCAAGTTAATACAAATGACTTGATATAAGGGTCAAGTCGACCAGAGTATTGCTTGCGGAATAGACAAGGATTATCTCCTTTCATGCATGACTTGGATCGTCCTCCTTGATCTTAGGCTGATCATATCCCGAGACAAGTGCATACCGTAATAAGAGATAAAACCTTTATCCAGTTTGGATGAGGTAGGAGGAACCAAAGAAAGAGCATTGTACCTGCAAACAAACAGTATATACATAAAGAATAAAGAATATGGATCCTTGGTAATGGTTCATGCTCATATGGTCAAGGTATACACTGTAGTCAGCAAGCCGTAGTGATCTATGATTGTATTTTTGCCTATGATCACGTAGCTTAGTGAACTTCCCACGTAGACACCATTAGTACATGCCCCAGAACTTCATCGTAAATAATGCGCAAACGATACAAAACAATGCTGCAAGATCCCGATACAGATAAATGGATGATTGTACTCACAAATCAACCAAGTATTTGATAGCTTAACATAATTTTCTTGTCAAAGAAAACATCACTTTTGTCTTTGTTTTGGTAAGGAAGGATGCATCCTTGTTGAAGACATTTTTTGAGTGTTGATGTTGATTGTGTGGTTTGATTGATAAATGCTCATCGTGTGAGTATTATGTCAATGTTTTGTTTTGTATCTGCGCGGATGAGTATGTACAAGTTGTTGCCATGTTTTTGTTTGATTTTCGATGGTTTTTTGATGTTTTTGGACTTTGTGGAACAATTTTGAATGTTTTTGGATTTTGTGAGACATTTTTGAATGTTTTTGCCAATGAATCACCAGTAATGTAGAATCCACTTCCATCATCTAGATTTTAAGGGTATTGCCCCCAAGTTTAGACATGACTATGATAGAGTGGGATGCAAGACGCATGAAGTACTATCCTGGATTGTAGATCAAATAACAAGCCATGGTTTGGATGGATGGATGTGTAGATGCATGAATGTGATCGCAACGAGCCGGAAAGATACTGGAGCCATTGTCTTTACGAGTGGCGCTTGTTTGCCAGGTTTTCACCATCGCACTTACCCAAGGTGCCACTGGAGTGGTTGTTCACCGTTTGGATGCATGATTGTTCTTTATTTTTTTTTTGAATGTTTTTGTATTTCTTCAGGACATTTTTCTGAATGTTTTTGGTATTTTCTGGTATGCAGGGGAGCCTGATGCTCTATACAGCTTAGGTATAAAACCATTTGAGGTGCATGTTGTTGATTGGATCTGCGAGCGGTTCACCTTCTGATGTAGCCAACTGATATGCCCCGGACCCAAAGATAGCAGTGACAACATATGGGCCTAGCCAGTTTGATTCAAACTTGCCCTGATGTTCTTTGTTTGGTTGGTTGTGAGGATTATCTTGTAGAAAAAGATCACCTACCTCAAATGTATGAGATCTAACTCAGTGATTGTAGCTTCTACTCATGCGCTGCTGATAGGCTTTGAGATGGTTGTATGTAGCTTGTCGCTTCTCATCAAGTAATTCTAAGTCTTGAAGATGGGATACTCTGTATGTTTCATCATCGATGAGATTGTGCAAGGAAACCCATAATGATGGTATTTCGACCTCAATAGGCAAGATATCTTCTGTACCATAGACCAATGAATAAGGAGTTGCACCTGTAGGGGTTCGAATGCTAGTTCGATATGCCCATAGCGCTGGATTTAGTTGAACATGCCAATCACGGCCGGCATCATTGACTATCTTCTTTAGGATCCTCAATATGTTTTTATTTGATGCTTCGACCTAACCATTGCCTTGTGGGTAATAGGGAGTGGAAAAGCGGTGTTGAATGTGGAATTTCTCATAGAGTTCATGGACATCCTAATTTTTGAAAGGAAGACCGTTATCTGTGATGATGGACATGGGCACATTATACCGATAGATGATGTAGCTGAAGATGAATGAGGCAATCTGTTTGCCAGTGACTTGGGTAAGTGAAACAGCTTCGATCCACTTTGTGAAATATTCGGTGGCGGTAATAATGAATTTATGGCCATTGGATGAAGATGGATGAATCTTACCCACAAGGTCAAGGCCCCATTGACAAAAAGGCCATGGTGATGTGATTGGTTGCAGTTCCTGGGCTGGTGCATGTATCAGGTCGCCATGAACTTGACATTTCTTGCATTTTCTGACAAAGTAGTAGGAATATTTTTCCATAGATGGCCAATAGTATCCATTGCGTAGGAGTTTCTTGGCTAGTGATGAACCACTTGAGTGAGTCCCACAAATTCCTTCATGGACTTCTTCCAAGGCCTTTGTTATCTCATCCTGTTCCAGACATCGAAGGAGAGTACCATTAAGACCACGTCGGTAAAGGGTTTTAGCAATAATGGTATATCGAGCAGTTTGGCGAATGAAGGTTTTACATTGGTTATGCGATTGGTTGGGAGGAAGGGTGTGATCGTGGAGATAGGTGTAGAACTCACCGTACCATGGGGTTTCAGAACGGACAAGGTGACATATCATTTTGGATTTGGGGATATCATAAGCGGGAAACCAAAGCTGTTCTACCAAGAACTCGTAGCGTGTTGAATTCTGTGGAAGATCTAGGAGAGATGCGATGGTAGCCATAGCATCAGTAGCCCGATTCTAATTTCTTGGTATCTACTCAAAAGTGATAGTAGTAAATGATGTCTTTAGATTGTCCACCATTTGCTTATATGGCATGAGTTTATCATCCTTGGTCTGATATTCATCTGTTGCTTGTCGAATGACCAGTTGGGAGTCGCCATATACTTGCAATTCTTGTAATTTCCATTGTATGGCTAACCTGAGTCCCGTGATCAAGGCCTCATATTCTGCTATGTTGTTTGTGCATGGAAATGTGAGCCTGTAAGACTTCGGGATGTTGTCACCTTGGGGTGTGATAAACAGAATGCCTGCCCCCGAGCCATGCCTAGTGTACGAGCCATCAAAGTATAGTTTCCATGGTTGTGTTGTTGTGATCATGAATATCTCTTCATCTGGGAAATTGGAAATGAGAGGATGATTGCCTATGAGAGGTGCATCGGCCAACTGATCTGCAATAACTTGACCTTTGATAGCTTTATGGTCCACGTACTCAATGTCAAATTCACTTAGAATCATTACCCATTTGGCCAAGCGACCTGTCAATGCTACTTTGCTGAGTAAATACTTGAGTGGATCAATCTTTGCAATGAGTTGTACATTATGTGTTAATAGATATTGCCTCAGTTTAGTGGCTGCTAAGATTACTACTAAGCAAGCTCGCTCAATAGGTGTATAATTGAGTTCATAGCCCACCAGTGTGCGAGAGATGTAGTAAACATCACACTCTTTTCCTTCTGTATTATGTTGTGCCAGTAGTACACCTAATGTTGTACTTGTTGTTGAGATATAGAGTAACAACGGTCTACTTGGATCTGGTGGCATCAGCAATGGTGGATTCATGAGATAGTCTTTAAGTGTTTGAAATGCTTGTTGGCATCGAGCATCCCACTAAAAGCGGATGTTCTTGTGTAGAAGGTGTGTGAATGCGTGACACTTATCAGCCAATTGTGCAATGAATCTTCGGATGGATTGAAGTCGCCCTTGTAATATCCTTAGCTGACTGATATTCTTTGGTGGTGGCATGTCCATGATTGCTTTTACCTTTGCTGGGTCGACCTCAATACCTTTGCTTAAGACAATATATCCTAGAAGCTTCCCGGAGGTCACTCCAAAGACACATTTCTTTGGGTTAAGTCGAACATGGTATTGTTCCAGTCTATCAAAGATTTTATCTAAGATGTGGAGATGCCCTTCTCTGGTGAGTGATTTTGCTAGTAAGTCATCAACATAATCTTCCATCATAGTATGCATCATGTCATGGAAGATGGTGGTCATTGCTCTTTGATAGGTTGCTCCTGCATTCTTGAGACCAAAAGGCATTACATTCTAGCAATATGTGCCCCATGGACATGTGAAGGCTATCTTATGTTGGTCCTTTGGTGTGATCTTTATCTGATTGTATCCTGAAAAGCCATCCATGAGTGAAAGCATGGCATGTCCTGCTGTTAGATCCACTATGATGTCGATATTTGGAAGGGGGAAGTCATCCTTAGGACATGCCTTATTTAGATCTCTGAAGTCAGTACAAATGCAGATGCCTCCTTTTGGTTTGCCGATAGACACAATATTGGATATCCATTCTGCATAATCAATTGGTCTAATGAAACCAACATCTAGGAGTATCTTGAGTTCTGTTTTGACTAGCACTGCAATCTGAGGATGCATCTTACGAAGCTTCTGCTTGATAGATTTGGCTCTTTCTGCTACGATGAGGTGATGCATGACTAAATCAGGATCAAGCCCCGGCATGTCTGCATATGACCATGCAAAGTTGATCTGACACTGTTGGAAGAACTCTATAAATTGAGGTTGTTTTTCTAGAGTGAGAAGAGATGCCAGATGTATGAGGTGAGGATTTTTAGGAGTCCCCACATTGTATTCTTTGGTTTCTTCAATGAGAATCGTTGATCATTCCTATTGTGTACTATCAGGGAGAATGTCAAACCCTTCATCCTTAGGCGCCTTAGAGAGGTTTTCACTGTTGGATACGCTCTTTCTTTTTACTTTTGTCAGATCAAATAGTGCCACAGCGTGGTTTTCACTAGAAGATCCATGTTTTATTGTTATATTTTTGTAGTTGAAAGGTTTGGTATCCGCCCCAAAGTATGCTGCGCTATTAAGTTCAATGGCGAATCCAGCTTTGTGATCCCCGCTTGGTAGGTTATCCCTTAATTCCAAAAAGTCAATGATAGCCTCATCATTTTGGAAGAAGTCAAGACATGGGGGATTTGGTTGGTTCCATTCGATGAGTTCAGGGTGGATAACGAGCATTACTTCATCGATTAGGTTAAGTGCGTTAGATGTATCAGTGAGGGTTAAGGTGTTATGGTGAAGGTCGTTGATGGTACTCTCCCTGTCAGAATCAGGCGTAGGATGAGATGTAGGGTATGTGGAAGATGTTTCCAGTTCAGGAACCCAAGTGGTCTTTATCTGTGCTTCTCCATAAATAGGGATGTCTTTGTGTGGCGGAGGTAGTGATGTGTCTTCCTCATCTGAAGTGTTAAGCTGTACAGAATCAAATTCCCACTCATGTGAGTCGGTCTCTGAGTCACTTTCCAGCATTCGATTACTATACCATACTGGGATGTCTTTTGAGTTAAATACTATAGGTGTGATTGGTTGATGTACCTTTGTAGTGATCGGTGCTGTAGGAAGATTGATGGGGATAAAAGAATATGGTACCGGGAGTATCAGTAATATTGACTTAGTTGCTTCTGCTGGAATTGCTGGTGCTATAGATACTGCTACGGGTTCTGATACAGTTGCTGCTGCTAATAGTGCTGCTGATGGGACTACTGGTTCGTTTGGTGGGATGATTGGCATTGTAGTTGATTGTGCTAGGATTTTGAGCCTCGGTGGGGCAGTTGGGATGGTTCTTGAGGCTGCTTTGATAATGAAAGGTGTCCTTTTGGCAGTAGGCTGACATAATGGTTTGCTAGGTTTTCCTTTGAATTTGAGTTTAGGAAAGATCTCTTTTTCAAAGCCTAGGCCTATATTACCTTTGGGCTTTAATTCTGGCAGTAGAGGTTCATGTCATCCTTGTTTGCAATATCCCAAAGCACTCTGACCATCATACCCCATTCTTTGCATAATGAAGAGACCTTTGCCATACTGATTTGTAGGAAGTTTAACTTGTGGTATATCAATGGTGATGGGATCTTTATAGATCCATTCTGCTAAGTCCTCATCTTGGGTTTCTTCTTCTTGACTCTTTTCGAGGATGAAAGGCGTCAAAGCACATGCAGGTGTGATTAGTGGTTGCTGGAGTAACTGCTGTGGTTTACCATGTGTTCAAGGAGAAGTGGGCATTTGTCCCACACAAAAGAGTTGATTTAAGTTGTATTCCCCAGGACCTTCCTCTGCTACTTTCATCTTAAGCTTTTCTTGCTCTGGTATAGTGGTATTTGAATTAGCAAGAGAGGCAGGACTTATATATGATGTGGAGGAAATGGCTTCTCTATTATTAGGAACGGTAATCTCTGGTTGATGGCTGATATTATGGCAATATGCAAAAGGATTTGCATCACCCAGGATTGTGATCTCTACACCGTTATGTGGGAACTTGATGCATTGATGGTAGGTAGATGGAACGGCTTGCATGGCATGTATCCAGGGTCTTCCTAACAATAGATTATATGGCAGAGGAAGGTCCAGAACCTGATAGATGATGTGCTTTACCATGGGGCCCACTCGGATTGGTAGTACCACAGCTCCTTTGGATGAACGCTCTGCATCATCATAGGCTTTGATTGTGATCTTCTTATGAGGATCCACTAATTCTACTGCATATCCCAATGCCGTGACCAACTATAGTGTACAAATATTTAGGCCTGCTCCATTATCTATCAAGACTCGTTTGATCCTATGCTGGTTGATAAAGCCTTCAATGTGTAGTGAAGCATTATGAGGTTGCTGGAAGGAAGAGTTGTCACTTTCGGAAAAAGTGAGACAAGGTGATGACTTTAGACTTCCAACCATGGCTTGAAATTGGTCTGTATTCAGATTTGCAGGGATTGACGCCTCTTGGAGTGCTTGATCCAAGATAGTTTTATGAGAGGGCGATAGGCGCAATAGCTCTAAAATGGATATAAGCACAAGCATTTTGTCTAATTGTTCCACAAGATTGTACTGCTTTGGGATGGAGGTGGTGCCTTGTGGAGCTGCCTTTATGGTAACTTTGTCGTGACGTGTAACAACATTGCAATTTGAGTTGGGATTTTTGAAGGTTATAGTTGCAATTTGTTCACTGGCATCATACAGATGATTTACAGTGTAATTATACGCAGCCTATGTATAATTAGTGGTATCAGTGCCTCACCTAGAAGTGGAAGGACCTCTTTGATCTTGTGATGGAAGTGGATTTTTGAACATCAGATGATCATTATTCATTGTTTTTGGGTCATGTCCTTCAATTTCAATTTCTCCTCGATCAATAAGATCCTGAATGAGATCTTTCAATCGGTGACAATTACTTGTCTTGTGTCCTCTCCCTTGATGGAATTCACAGTGTTCAGTGTCTCTCCACCATGCCAGTTTGACTTGAGGCTCGTAGTTTGATGTTTTTGGTAGAGTGACCAAATTTTGAGAAATGAGTTGTCACAATACTGTTTCAATGGGTTCCCCTAAGGGAGTGTATGTGCATTTCTATTTTTGCTGACGAGGTCTTGGTTCATCATGAGGTATGATGTGACCTTGATTGGAAGGAACATTTGTGTTATTCTGAGGTGGAGGATTCTGTCCTGCAAACCGAACCATAGGTTGTGCATTTTGTATAGTCCTGGCATCCACAACCCCATCATTGATGATATTCTTGTTTTTGTTCTAGAAGCTTGGTTTATCACTATTGAAGCATGGGCGAGGACCATCCTTGGGTTCATTATAGATTTTGATGAGTCCTTTCTTGATGAGTTCCCTTTCACATTTCAAACCCTTGGTGATCATATCATTAAAAGAGTCCGTGTCTTTGACATCCAAGTGAAATTCCATTTCTTCGTTTAAGTTGGAAACAAATATTTCCACTAGTTCTCATTCAGATAACTGAAGAGAACGTCTGCTAGACATTTGGCGCCATCATTGCAGGAATACTGAGAATAGTTCACCTAGTTTTTGTTTGGTGTTGCACAGATCAGCCATGGTGATCTCGCGTTCAATGTTATCAGAGTAATGAGCTAGGAACTTCTGGATGAGTTCCTCAACTGTTCTAATGCCACCTAATAGTCGGGAAAACCATGATGTGGTTGTTCCTCCCAAGCTTTGGGGAAAAAGGCGCATTAGGTATGTGTCTTCATATGCCACTTCAAGACAAGCGGAATGAAATTCTCTGACATGATCATGGGGATCTCCCTTTCCTCTATATTTTTCAAATTTGGGTGTTTCGAATCCTTGGGGAAAGGGTGGCATATAAAGATTCCTATCAAAAGGATAGGGATAGATGTCATTGAGTGATAATTGGTTATTCTTGACACCACTATGAAGTTGTTGTGCGAGATTCTTGACTTGTTGCCGCGACATCTCCATTTCATTTGGAGGAGGAGGTGGTGGGTTACCTCGAGGAATGTTATATCTGATGGGATCTCTACCTCGTTCCTCTTCATGGTGACTTTGTCTTTCTGATGCTTGTCTTAATTGGGCAAGATCAAAGTCAGAGGGGAGTTTTGCTCCTTCTTGAGTGAGTTTTAAAAAGTGAGCATCCGCATTGCTCCTGAGTATTTTGTCAAACAGTCTGTTAAAGAGAGGGTTATGATGAGCCCTTTCTATTGTTGTAGGAGTAGGAGTACTTGGGTTTTCATCATTCGCATTTCCTCCAAGTGCTTCTTGAAATTCATTGAGATTTTCCTCTTCTTCTTCTTCCATTTCTATTTCTCGTTGCCTTGACCGTGATCGGGTTTGGGCCATTTTGCTTATGAGTCTTTGTTGAAGTTGAGTGAAAAATGATGATGAGTTTTTGATGAAATGAGAGATTGATGGTTGGTGAATTGTGTTGCATGTGGATCTCTAGCACTTTAAGGTAGATGTAACCGAAATTCCTTCTTCGAATTGCTTGCTTGTTTTTGATAGGTTTTGGATGTGATAAGGTGTAGAGAAATATGAGATGTGTTACAGATTGAACTACCTAGTAATGAGAGGATTCACTCATGAACTAGTTTTAACCTACGTAGATGTGTCTCTTAGGATGAGCTTATCCTAGATGTAGAAACAATCTAAAAAGTGATGTGTTTGATTCAAGCAATATCTAAAAGAGAACTTTCAGACAAGAACCTCTTAATGTTTTGAGAGTTTGGGATGAATTGATGACGAAGTGATGATGGATGAATAAGAAGATGATGGATGAAAAATGTTTTCAACTTCAATAAAAACTTTGTGTGACAAATGGGAGGAACTCTACCTCTTCCCTTTTAGGTGTTGGTGGTATTTCTCGAGCTGTGTTGTATGTGATACAGATGTTTGGGAAAAATGTTGGGATTAATCTTACCTCCTTGGTTTTTGTGATAACTCAGAGCTCTATATTGCATAAAAGCTTTGCGGTTCAATGATTCTGAATTGAATTCGTTTGTTTTGCCTTGAAGGTAGAGACACATGTGATGCAAAAAGACTCTATGTGAGACAAAGATTTGTCTATTTATATAGAAGAATTTCCTCCTTTTGATCAAAGCCTTTGAGCTTAATGGTCTTCTTTTAAAGTTGATATTCTGATGACGCTTCTTCTTTCGCAAGATGTGAAGAATGGTCATAAAATTTGACTCTTTTTGTTTGCACTTTGTTTTTGATGTGTTTGGTTGTTTTGAGAAATGTTTGGTTGGATAAATACTTTGTTTTTGGAAGTGATTTTCTAATTTTTCTTTGACAAGAAAACAAAACAAGCACACAAACACAAGAATGTAGCCTCAAAGGCACAAATGAGTATGGGTCTAGATCAACCCAATCCTTGGACTTTTATATGACCCTTCCTTTAGATGTATTTTAAGGTGTATTTCCAAAGCCTGAAGTCGGCTCAATTTGCACTTGGTCTTTAAAATGAACACACTTCAAACACTTTTTATCCCTAAGGTCAAATGGCCAGTTGTGATAAATTTAGCCCACATCTTGATATTTCTTTGACTTTGGTACTACATACCTTATGAATCCCGTCGTGGCAGGTAAGGATGTGACATACTAAGTCTTGCATGAGCATAACAAATAGATGATCCCTATGATGGGGGAGTCACCACTTTTATCAAGCCACAAGTGACTTTTCAAAAAGCTATGTTTCTACTCAAGGAAATATGTATGGTGAGTATCTTGGGAGCAAAACCATCTATGCTCTTGCATTAAATTATATCGCAAATATCCTCAATCAATAGAACGGGTGGGCTACTACTTAAAGGTGTTTAGTCATGTTCGATGTTTTTGGACATAAGTTCATTCTGCAGTGACTCACTTAAGAGCCTTGTAATTGGTGGTGGGGCCCATTTGTCCTTTCGGCCAGTTACACTATAGGAACAACTATACCCAAGGCTACAGCTTTCACTCTCACCTGATTTCTATAGCGGCTCGAAGGATTTACCACGCGAGGTCGTTCCCAAGAGTGATGTGTCTCTTGGCAAGCCTCTTTTAAAAAGATAAAATTTTGAGTGTTACTAACACTTTTCTCTTGCACCTAGGACCACGAAAGCCAAGGGAGAGGATAGTGTGTGTTAGAAGTGGGACCACTCGACCAACTTTTTGCACAAGTGTGCCAAGCATGAAAAACATTTGTTCTTTTTAATCCGCCATTGCAATGTGATCTAACTATTTGGAGATATTGCTCCAATAGTCATGATGTTCCTTTTAACTTCAAAGGCAATATGTTTAAGTAACTAGGAAAATGAAATCCTAGTCAACTTAATAAAAAGCACATTTTCTTGAAGTAAATCGCTTGCAAGAATTGAAACAAGTGGTTTGTAAGTTTTAATTGCACCAAAATTTGAAGTGTGGCTTGTAAATTCTTTAGGTCCGAATTGATGCAAGGAAATCAAATTTGTGTTGTTCAGTTTTAATGCACCAAAGAATGAGTGACCCTAACTAGAAATCAAGGAAAATTTGCTTTGTTCAAGTTTTAAAGCACCAAAAAGAAAGTTTGTGTTTTTTAATGGTGAGTTTTAAACCTGCACAAACAACAACCAGTTAGTAAAATCCATATCCTAAGGGGGCTTCCACAAGCCTTAAATTTATCATTTTTTTGGTTACAAGGTGATTTTTATGACATTCTGTTACAATAGCGCTAGTCTGTGTTTGAACAGAGGTGCTATTTAACACAAAAGTGCTAAAAGAAAGGGAAAGACAGAGAGGCAAAAGCGCTGAAATATGGTGAATAGCGCTAAAACAATGTCAAAAGCACCAAAATAGTTCCAAAAGCGCTATTGTAAGAACAATAGCGCTAAAACAATATGTATCGATAGCGCTAGAACGAGTTCAATAGCGCTAAAGCGCAACCTGTGTGACATTTTCAACATTCAAACATGTTAATGGGTAAAAAAATGATCTTTTTTGGTGTTTGGATTCACGTTAGGTTCACCAAATGATGCCCTGTAAAATGGACAAGGTTAGTCTAAGATAAACAACACAAGAAACCAGAAAATCGTTAGTGTTAGTCAATCAAAAACTAATCTAAACAGACATATCAAGAGAGACACTAAAATCATGCTAATATAGCTAACTAATGAAACAAAGATAATGAGGCATCTCCAAATGCCCCTTAGCATGTTCTTAGCTCCTTCTCCCTTGTTCCTCTCCTCTCCAAGTTCCAAAATAGTGTAGCTCTCAGCAGCTTTTTGCACTATGGATGCTTATGGAGGATTGAGATTGTAGTATTGTGCTCCAAATGTAAAATGAAAAGCTAATATTAAGCTATTGATGCTAAAATGATTTATTATAACCAAAATGACAATACATGAGTTTGCTATGCTAAATGCTCTCTAAAATGCCTATAGGTTAAATGCATACAAGTTTTCAGGATCTGGATTATGAAGAAATGGGCTCTATTTATAGGAAAAATGGAGCAATGGATGGTTGAGATTGAGCAATCTCAACAAGGGTCAGGATTGAATGATTTCAAATCCATGTGAGGGCTTTCAACCCAATCCCAAGATGACAAGTGTCAATGTGAGATAGCTTGAGAGGGGAGGGAATAAGCATTAAATGCTTGATATGACCTTGGGAGTTAAAGTCAAGGTTAGTTGAATGAATAAACTCTTTATTCAAAGAATAAAGCTTTTATCTAATGGATAATTTTTTGTGCAAATGTGAAAAGGATGAATATGGTCAAAACAATAAATGTTTGGGGAGAGAAGTTTGAAATAACCATAAATGGTTATGTAAGAGCCATAAATGGTCATGTAAGAGCCATTAGTGGTCTTGGATGACTTTGGGGATTAATTTGTTGAACACACAAAGCATTAAATGCTTTTCAAAGACTTTTGATGTCTTTGAGAAGTGACTCCATTTTGCTTAGGAATGTGACAATAATTAGGGGATGGATTAGGCTAATCAGGAAGGGGTTAGAAGAATCTAGAAGGGGATTTAGGAATGCAATTGGATTTGGTGGGTGAGGGAAAATAGGATTTTATTTAAAATAAAAATTCATTTATTTCAATAGATGTGTGCAAGTTGCATTTGTAGGAAAATGCAAGTGGGGGGGGATAATGATTTAAATAAATGTTTTTATTTAATTTATTTAAAAGAGGTATAGGGGGATTTAATTAAATAAATAGATTTTATTTATTTAATTGATCGGAATTTGATTTAATGAATTAATTAAAATAAATTGAATAATTTATTTAAATTACTAGAAGAATGTTTGGAGATGAATTAATTAAATATTAATTTAATTAATTGATGGCTAGTGGATTTTTAATCAAATAAATAGTGAATATTTATTTAATTAAGCTGGACAGATTTGTGTGACTACACTTAGTATCTATATGATACCAATACTAAATTCCCAGACTCTTGATGTAAATCTTCATTTTGTTGCTCCATATCTTATAGTTTTCTCTATTGAACTTCAGACCTTCCTTTTTCATCATGATCTAGCAGATCGTTTCCTCAAGTTGTTAGGCTTAGATCTTAGAGGACCTGCGATGCTCTGATACCAATTGATGGTATGATGAAAGAATAAGTATATGGTAGATTACTGAGGGTGGGGGGGGTGAATCAGTAAATAGAAAAAGTGATACAAACTTCCCAAACTCAAACTCAAACATGCAAAGTAATATTATCAATGAAATACCACTATCAAGATCAATACTCATAAGAATATTGGTTGACTGTTACAACAACTTAACAGTAAACAACATTTAACTTGTAAACATCCAAATGATTTATCATATGCCAATGCTTCATTTCTCAATGCTTCTGGTTATCATGCCTTATTAGAAATAGTTAAGTAGTTAATCAAATCAACAATAAGATCATAACAAAAAAAAAATTCACCACATGACACAAGTATTTATACGTGGAAAACACAAATAGGTAAAAACCACAGTGAGATGAGACTCACAAGATAATATCTGAACTCTTCTTAAGTTTGTCCTGTTAGGAGCCAAACCTGTTAAAGCTTTTACAAAAGTCTTGTTATGAACTGATCCTATTAGGAATCACCTAGTTAAGGGATTGACTACAAATGCCTTGTTAGAAGCAAATACCCTGTAAGGAGTAACCTCAGTAGAGGATTTGAAAATCCAATCTAATGGACCACCTTGTTAGAGGATTTAATAAGTAACCAAGCTTGTTAGAGCTTACCCGGTTAAGGGATTTTAATTCTGTTATAATTGTTAGAGAACAACAAGATTTTCTTGATCTGTCTGAATAACACTACATTTGCTTGATCGGTTCCATTTAACCTTATATCTACCTTTACTCAAGTTGCACACTCATTCTCCAGTTTGGCAACCACACACTCAACTGATTTCTGCCAACTCTTGCCAACTCTAAACAAAACATCTTCATCAACATTAAATACAAATCAATTAGGTCGGTAACACAACAAAAATATAATCCTCTCATCAAGATTACAAACAAGTCGGTACAAGCATGACCATTGGATTTCATAGCAATCTCTACATATCAATCAAGAAAACCTCAACCACTCCTTGATTACCACTTCATCGAGCTCAGTAACTCATCACACGTTTTGCATTAGATGCAATATACTTTTCTCATTCCCTAGACAAACAATCACGCCAAAACATGTTGAACTTGTCTTCATACAATGACCATATGTGTCACCATCATTACCGCTCAACATCAGATCATAAACCAACATAACCAATTCAACAACCTTAATCGGTTAGGGTTTAACAAAAACATCTGGTAGGGTTTACCGGTTACATAACATAGAAAGGGTTTAACCTTTTACTCTAATTACCGGTTCAACTCACAAACTTAAATACCAGTTTACAATAACCTTCACAAAGTTCTTCCTACCGATTATAAGACAATATCAACAATATCATTACCAGTTCAATTGACATCAATGACAACATAACATATCATTAATGCAATCTTCATGCAAATGCCAACAATCTCCCCCTTTGGAATTGATGGCAATACAAATATCAACACCATTGCTTTGTTGTTGTGATTGTGAATAGGAATCCTGGTTTACATTACCAAGTATTCACATGCTCTCTCTGTCTTCAGCCTGTCACTAGTTTTCTTTCACATAATTCTTCTCCCCCTTTGACAACAATGCCAAATTGAAAGTCAAACATGTAATGTTAAATTTTGTTGTGCGTCAACAACATACTGCAACTTGATGCTCCCCTTGTGGAGTACATCCACTTCTACATCAACCCTTGTAAAATTCTACAAGTGATTCAGTGACTGATGCAGTCAACATCATGTTCAACTAACTTCATGAAGAGGGACAACCCATAACTGACTTCTAAGATACTCAAAATTAGTCTTAGGTAGAGGTTTGGTAAAAATATCTGCAAGCTGCTCCTTGGTAGAAACATGCTCTAAGATAACATCTTTGCTTTGAAATTTTTCCCTCAATAAATGATACTTCAATTTCAATGTGCTTGGTTCGTGCGTGCAAAATAGGATTCTTGGAAATATTTATGGCACTTGTGTTATCACATACAATCTTTATAGGTTTTGAAATCTTCATCTTAAAACCTTCCAAAATGTGCCTCATCTAAATAGCCTATGTGCAATTTATATAAGCTTCAACATACTCAGCTTCAGCAGTAGATTGTGAAGTACAACTCTACTTTTAACTAATCCATGAAACAAGTCTTCCTCCAATAAAAAATGCTCCACCGGTTGTGCTTTTCCGATCATCAACATTTCCTGCCCAATCAACATTTGTGTATGCCTTCAAATCAAATTTTCCTCCATATGGATACCATAATCCATAGTCGATAGTACCTTTTAGGTATCTAAAGATTCTCTTGGTTGCTATCAGGTGTGTTTCCTTAGGATTCTTTTGGAATCTAGCAACTATGCCAACTGCATGGGCTATGTCCAATCTGCTGTGGACAACATAGTACAATTTGCCAATCATTGACCTGTATTCCTTCTCATCAATAGACTTAGATTCATCTTACTTCATTCTTTTCTTCTTAGCTCTAGATTGCATAGTAGTTGCAATCTCCATTAGTTCTATTGAACTCAATGCATCCATATTAATCGGTTCTTGTGTACTTAATGCATCACCGTCCTCATCATCATCAATTTTCTTCTTAGAGGTAAATGATAGGGGTGTCACTTTAGGTTCTATTTTCAATTATTCCTCCTTTCTTCTCTTTTCTCTTCAACTTCTCCTTTACCGGTGGTGTCTGTGTATCAATTGTTTGAGTGATTACTGGTGGTGTCTATGTATCAACTTGTCCTTTTGTTCAGTCATTTGAACACCTTCAACCTGTATATCTTAAGTGTGATCTTTCTTTTCTTCCTCAGTACCAGTATCATCATCTGGAATTATAATTGTTTTAGTTTGAACATTACCAATTCTATCTTTTCTCCTTCATCTACTGGTTGGTCTCCCATAACAATCTCATCAAGTGTAAAATCACTGATATCAAGATTTTTTGGAATATCTTATGTCTCAAACTTCTCCAGTTTCTCTTTCTCCTCATTAGGTATCAGACCCAGTAACTTCTTCAATATCTACTCAGTTTCCATATGAACTAATTGGGTCTCACCAAGTAAAAGTCTTGTCAACCTTTTCTTAGATCTAAAATATGGCTTATCCTTTGTAAGAATTTCATCTATCTCCTCCTTTGTGGCTTCAGGTTGCAAGTTTTTAAGAATAAATTCAGTAAATTCACTATCTTGTTTCATGGCTGTCTGCCAGCTACCATCAAGCTTATCATACAAAGAATTTGAAATCTTCCCTTGCAATTCAATTAGGGATTTACGATATTTATTCATCATAAAAACAATTGCATCCTCTATATGCCTTTGTTCATCCTCACTAAACTTATCATACACTTTATGTAAACCCTTATGAATTCCATATTCCTTAATATGCATTAACATCTTTTCAAAAGGTGTACGTTTGGTTACTAGTTTCTTGACGGATTTGATAGTGGATGCTCCTACAACCTTTGACTTTTTTCCACTAGCTCTTAGAGATTTCTTCTCACCTTCGGATTCAGTTTCTTCATCATCATCAGTTGTTGGTCTCTTTGCTTGCTCCTTTTTCCTCTTCCTTTAAACTTCTTTCGCCTTGGGTGCCTTAGGTGCAGGGGGTTCAAAGACCCTTTTCTCTTGAATTGTATCTTGGAAGGCTTCTCCTTCTTTGCCCCTGCAGGTGTCTCCTTCACCGTTGTACTCTTTGTTTGTCTACTGGTGTTGGTACTAGTTGGGGCACTAGATGCTCTAGCTTGTTGAGCTTCATATTTTGTTCTAGCTTCGAGAATTGCCTCCTTAGTAAATCCTTGTTGCTCACCAAACTGCTCAACTTCCTTTCTAACTTTCTTAGCAATTACCAGTCTGGTAAGCTCATAATGCACTAGTAAATATTTCTCTTTATAAGTACCAAACCTTTCTACAGTAGTATCAACCGGTTGTGCAAGCAAGTGTTTTGTATATGCAACCAAAAGATCTTCTTCAACTTCATAGCCCATAGGAATCACCCAAGTTTTTCTAGGATCAACTACCTCCATCTGACATGTGTCAGTATCAACCAAAAAATAGACGGTATCCTCATATCTCTTAACAACCTATGCTGATATCCTCTCTCTTGCATGCATCTTTATCTGAAAATCTTTAAAATAACCCCATGCAATCTTACCAAAGTCATTACCTAACATCCAGATGTTTTTCTTCATCTGTAACAGTGTCGGTGTGTCCTTAGACCACTTAACATCACCAATACGAGGAAAGAAATTAAGAAAATAGAAGAACAATCCAATAATTAGTTATCCATATTTAAAATTCAGTCTTTTGTCTTTTTTGATGGATTCAAGATTGAGCACTAACTGACTTCGCAGTTCCTCAGACAAATCATAATCAACATTTTATTTGATCATCCGGTAAGCTATATGAATAGCTGCAGTAGGGATGCACTGTTCATCCTTCTAGAATGATATACCCGGTATCTTATGACCATTGAAGTAAATTTTACTGCGAGATCATCAATCTCATTAATAGTCATAGCTCTTCCATCCCATCATGACTTGGTCAGCTTTTCAACATCATTCTTAGGAATTGATCTCAGTATCAGAACTTCACTAGTGGAACACAATCCAGTTACTGTATGAATTACTTCCTTAGTGATCTTATGTGGTCAATCAAGCCACATAAACTGGTCATGCACATGACTCAAAACATATCTCATAAGATCATCATAAACATAATTTAGTGCATTGTGAAAACCTTTATCAGTAACACTCTTAAATTGTTCCTTCAACAATCCATCCTTACCACACATTACCCTATATTAATCAAATATAGCATAAATTCCAAGATCTTCCAACTTACAATGAATGTATGATCTAATATCCTCTACATGCAAAACTCTATATGGACTCCAGATAGGGCTCCAATGGGATCGATTTGAATGGATTTAAAAGGGTGACTTTTAAACTCCGGACAAGGCCTGACTGTAACATATACCAGATGTGGTGCATCCATCTTTAGAGATTAAGACTTAGAAACAATAAACAGGATTTATCAGATAAATACCTTTCAATACTTCCATAACTAGGGTTTCAACACTTTCATCGATTGCCAATCGTAGATCACTCCAAATCTTCTGTAACCTGATCAAATGCTGCTCACACAAGCTCTTCTATACTCTTTTCACTCTTCAAGTGCTCTCTGGAATGAAAAGTGACAAATGATATTAAAAAAGTCCTTTTATTTTCTCAATACCTACTCCATTAAATGTTATTCCCGGTTGTATAAACAAACAAACCCTAAAACACCATTCAACATACTACCGGTTCTCATATCTCATCAAACCTACCGGTTTGATCACAAAATCACTTCACAGTATCATAATGCATCAAGATATGCAGATTTATCTTAACACACATCATATAGGGGGTCCAAAAATGGATCTGACATTAAGCTCTCCCTAAGCCTTTTAATATCTTAGTTTGCCGGTGATGAGTTCTCCCCACTAGGTGAAGAATTAGGATCTCTTGATGGTTTGTCTTCAATTTTCTCATCACTCTTCTTTTTCTAGATCTTGTTCATCTCTACTCTAGTCTCTTCCACATCAAATTTCTTTTTCCCTTTCTGGTCAATAGATTGATTTACCAGTTGACTCATTTTAGCTTTGCAAACTTTGCAAGGTTTCCTGGTCGGTGACAATGAAAACATGCCATACCAGATGCTCTCTAGGGTCTAGCATTGCCTCTAGCAATCCTTGTTCTGCAATTCATAGCTACAAGACCATAGTTATGACAAATTATGCAAATCACATTTGATCTCTTTTCCATCTCATAGGGACTAGACCGGTTAACATAGGGTCTCTACCAATTTGCATTTCTCTGGTCATTAAAAGTTCTTTGCCAATCTCCACTAGATCTCTAATTCATGTGGGGTTTAGGATTATTTGCTCCATACCTATATTCAACAACTTGATGAATCAATGATGAACAATTAGTACCAAACTAGTACTGAGAGGGGGGGGGGGGGTGAATTAGTATTGATAAAAACACTTTTCCTTGAACCAGTTTGACTGAGAACCCTGCACTTTGACTGGCAAGCAATAGTACCGGTCTGAACCAGATTACTACCAGTTAAACATAGAGAAAGACATAAACTGGTAACTCAGCTTTCCACACAATCTAACATCTTATTTCCACTTCACCCATATGCATACACTAGTAGTACTTTAACAGAAATGTAAAGACTTACAAGTTCAACATGTTTTACCACTTAACAGAGAATAACAAGGAATCATATGAAAAGCATCACACATAACACACATATTTTTCACGTGGAAAACCAACTGGGAAAAACCACGATGGGGATGAATACCCACAAGATGTTCTTGACACACCCAGTTAAGGGATGGTTAGAATACCCAGTTAAGGGTTAAACCCTGTTAAAGGTTACCTTGTTAGAGGATTTTTAGAACTCAATGATTTTGAGTCACCCTGTTAAAGGATTTAAAGCAAGCCAGTTAAAGCTACCCTGTTAAGGGATTTTCCAACTATTGAAGTGGTTAGAGGTCAATAGGTATTACAATGATCTAGTAACAACACTCAATGCCAATGCAGATCCACTTTAGTTTCTTCCTTCTGCACTCACACTCTGTAGGTATCTATTCTCATATCTGGTCTGGTATCTATTCTCATATTTGCCAACAACCTCAACATGAAAAATAACATCAACCTTATAGGAAACAGATAGGTCGATAGCATAAACCCTAAACCCTAAACATTTAGGTTAGGCAATTCAGTCGGTTCAATCCTAACCGTTGATCATATTGTATTGATTACAACGGTCTTGAACAGATCTCAAGACGTTCTCCATCATTCATTCTTCATCGCTTCTTGGAGGTTGATAACCCATCAGGCGTTCTCCACTGTTTATAGAGACTTCGTACATTCTCGAGGTAGATAAGATCAATCTCCTTCATGCAAGATCCTTCATGCGCACAATGCTAACGTGGCAACACAATCTATTCTTCATTACAATGCTAACACATCACACAATGTCATCAGTTGAATCGCATAGGCATAGAACACTTCAACTGGAAACCCTGAAGCTAAGACTACCAATCGGTAGTCATACCATATGAAACCTTGATACAAAACATTCCATATACCGGCTCTCATTCCAACATACTGGTTCACTTGGACAAACATACCGCTTCACTTTTTCACATATACTGGTTCACATTTCAACATACTAGTTCACTTGGACAATCATATCGCTTCACTCTTTTACATCTACTAGTTCTCTTGCAAGTGCTTACTTCAATATACTAGTTCACTCTTCATCATATTGACATCAATGACAACATACAATATAATCATGTCCACATACTTTGCATATATGCCAACAATCTCCCCCTTTGGCATTGATGGCAATATACAAAGATATCTTTGAGCTTCACATCTTCTCCCCCAATACTGCAGATATCTTCTTCGCTTCACATCTTCTCCCCCTTTGACAGCAATGCCAAAGTGAAGGCATAGGCATCTATGTTCTACTATATTGCTCCCCCTAAGGAGGAGCATCCTTCAACACACCAATCCTGAGAAAAATATATCAATGTAAGTCCTGACTGATGTGGAGCACACACCTTTAGTTCACCTCTTGAAGGGGCAACACCCCTAATTCACTTCTCAAATAGATAAAGGTAGCCTTTGGTAGAGGCTTGGTGAATATGTCTGCTAACTGCTCCTTATTGGAAACATGTTCCAATACAACTTCTTTGTTCTGAACCTTTTCCCTTAAGAAATGATATTTAAGCTCAAAGTGCTTGGTTCTAGAATGTAAAACCAGATTCTTGGAGATGTTAATCGCACTTGTGTTGTCACAAAATATACTTATCAGTTCAGATATAGGAACTTTGAAGCCATTTAGTACATGCTTCATCCAAATTGTCTGGGTGCAGTTCATAAATGTTGCAACATACTTAGCTTTTGTTGTAGACTGAGAGATACAGCTCCATTTCTTACTCATCCATGAGACTAGTCTTCCACCAAGAAAGAATGCACCACCGGTTGTGCTCTTCCGGTCATCCACATTACTAGCCCAGTCAGCATCTGTAAACACTTTTAGGTTGAAATCATTACTGTATGGATATCATAATCCATAGTCAATAGTTCCCTTCAGATATCTCAGAATCCACTTGACTGCTACCAAGTGGGATTCTCTTGGGCTTTTCTAGAACCGTGTAGTAATGGCCACTGCATGTGCAATGTTCGGTCTTCTATGTACTACATAGTGCAATTTACCAATCATTGATCGATATTCCTTCTCATTCACCAACCCTGAGTCATCCTCTTTGGATAATTTACAACCGGTCACCATTGGTGTACTAACCTGTTTGTTGTCTTCCATGCCAAAGGTCTTCAACACCTCTTTGACATATTTGGACTGAGTGATAAAGATTCCATCTTTCATTTTTTGGATCTATAGTCCAATAAAGAACTTAATCTCCCCTATAAGTGACATCTCAAACTCCTTTTTCATCTCATCTGCAAAATCATGACTCATCTTGTCATCTCCTCCAAAGATTATGTCATCAACAAATACCTCACAGATCAGGATCTGATCTCCTTCTGACTTCAGGTAGATATTACTATCCTCACTTGTTCTCTCAAATCCAATCTTCACAAGATGGGAGTGCAAGCATTCATACCATGCTCTAGGTGCCTGATTTAGTCCATACAAGGCCTTATGTAGCCTACACACCATGTCACTATCTTCTGATAAGGCAAACCCATCTGGTTGCTCTATATACACCTCCTCTTCTAGTATTCCATTCAAGAATGTAGACTTTACATCCATTTGATATACTTTGAATCTCTAAAACGCTGCATATGCGAGAAGCATATGAACTCCTTCCAATTTGGCTACTGGAGCAAAGGTTTCTCCATAGTCTTCTCCTTCTTCTTGGGCATATCCTTTACACATAGTCTGGCTTTGTTTCTAACCACTGAGCCATCTTCATTCAACTTATTTCTGAAAACCCATTTCATGCCAATGATATTTTTATGCTCTGGTCTAGGTACCAAAGACCATGTACCATTCTTTTCTATCTGGTCAAGTTCCTCTTCCATAGCCTTGATCCAGTCTTCATCTTTATGTGCCTCTCTGAATGTTTTAGGCTCAAATTCAGAGATCATGTAAGAGTTTTCTCTGATATTTCTTCTTGTAAGAATTCTTGCATCCTATTAGTGAACAAATTTTCTCTTTGTTTTTAAATGATTAATCTTAAACTCTGTTACCTTATTCTAAGAACAAATGACTCACTAAATAGTTGGGTAAGTGTTGTTCAAATCACTTCCCTCTGAATTTTTGCATAGGTACATCTCCCTATCTTGGTTTTTCATGAGATGTGTTTTATTTTTATTTATATCTAAATGGAAGCTTTTAACCAGAAAGTGTGTAAGGCCGCCTATTTCATTCTTGGATGAAAGGCTGCAACTTTTCTCATGTCTCATAAACAATGAAAGCTATTTCCTTAATTTTCAATGCATGTAATTACAACAACTAAAACAAAGTTCAATATACTTCTTCCACCTAAACTAATAAAAGATGAACAAATTCAAGGAAAATAAATCCGCCCTCAATCATGAATCTTTTCTAGAGTAAACAACACATTCAAAGGAAAGAACATTAGAGGAATAATGAAATACTACAATGAAGTGATCAATTACTATTACTTGATCGGATGAACATATGCAAAGACATGTTATCTATTCGGATTCAAAATACATAGATCTTTCTTCTCCCCAAAAACAATATGATTAGATTTCATATATATATCCTTATGCAGTAAAGGCACAAAAATACATCTGCCAATCTTTTTCCATAACAGACCTCAATCATTTGATTCTTTCTTTGATTAAGAACAGAAAATGCCAAAACAAAAACTTCAGTCGAAGTTCACAAAATTAGTTACTAAAATCTAACCCTTCTCCCATCTGTTTTACTTAATTTATATTCTCAACGGGGGAGGTCTCCCTGAAAACTCAACCACTCCCCAATAAAACAGTTATGAAACTAACAAAGAGTATTTTGGGACAGATGTCTCGAAGTTTCTGCATAACCATGAGAAATGTTTTAAAAATAAAGAAAACTAGTCCTAAATTGATGCATTATGTCATATTCCATCATTGTCATCTTCTCCGTCTTCGCAGGCGTCATGAGCAGCTGTGAGTTCTTGAACCATGGATTGGCTCAGGACTTTCATTGCATTGAGTTTCGCCTTTGCCACCTCTTTATTCCACTTATGTTGCACCATCTTCTCTGAGTGTTTTGGTAGTTGATCATTCCCAATGAAAACCATAGATTCGATCCCAGCCACCTTGGTTATATCCTTCGGTGTGAAGCTACTCTTGACTCTGATCTTCTCCATGTTCAACCGGAAAGATTTGATTGCTTCCTATGTGCTTGAACCGTAGATTCCTAACTCCCAGTCATGATCGGGATTAACCACTTTATTATCCTTGACTATACTACTTTGCAAATCTTAGAGTTCATAGACAGAGGTTCTTGCATCCGTAATCACCGACTGAAAGGTAAGCACTCGCCACATGATAGTTTTCTTTAGCACGAAAAGTTGACATTCAGCGGCCACCAGCTTAATTGAATGTTCTGTCAGAAACCTGGTAGTCCCATATTCTTCGATTTTGGCAAACAGAGGCAGGACATTTTGCCATTTGTGCTCTTCTTTCTCCCACAGTACAAGCTGGTTTTGGATTTCAGAAATCAGGCTCTGTACTTCATCACACAATTTTTGGGAGTCGGTTATGTACTTTTCACCGTCTTTGATTATTTGTTCAATCCACTTCTCAACCACTTCAATGATGCTCTTAGCCCGTTGAACTTGGTTCATCAACTTCTTGTTTTCCAGAGAAGTTGGGTTGAAATTATCAATGGCATGGGATATTGGAATTGCTCCAAGGCAACCGATACTTTCAATGAACTGAGCCAAAACACTTATGTGTCTTTTAAGTTCTCTTTTCTCCCATCCATCCTTCTCTGAGCAGGTAAGCATTTTCTTTACTGACACTTGGAAAAAATGGTTATCTGTATCTCTGCTCATCTTTCCCAACTCTAATTTTGAGATCTCAAAATCATTAGGACCAGCCTCTCTACTTTCATCTTTCGGCTTGTGTGAGGCAATTTCGGCCATCCATTTTCCAGTTTCTTCGTCATTATTTAGGTGAGCGGTGGTCTTGAACCTTTTTGGCTTTGGATTCTTCTCGGAGTACTTAGCAACCATTTCCTAAATCGGAATGGTCACAGGAAGAAAGTTCCTTTTCTTGTTCACTGAGGTTGTTAACCATTTAGGGGTCGCAGCAGAATGAGTAGTTCCTTCAATCATTTTTGGTGGTGGCATCATTGCCACAGTCACTATTTGGGAGTCTAGAGCACAAGCAACTTCACCATCCAAATCTTCAATTTCAAAAATTTGAGCCTCAAGCATGACATCTTTTACTCCCATATCCTTGACCTGGTCCATCTTCCTCTGGGCGACACTATTTGATCGAGTATGTCGAGGGGTACTGAAATCCAGAGTTGGGCTAGACCTGCGTCTAGGCTGAGATGACTTGGTATCCTTACTTGCACGAATAGGAGCACTGTTAGAAGGACGTTTTGGTGAAGATAGAGGATCCTTATTATTTCTGGCAGAAAGGGACTTGGCGCCTGACTTTATTCCTTTCTTTTTAGCCACCCATGCCACAGTTCTTTCTAGAACTTGTTCGGTCCTCAATTGTATGTCATCACTTTCCTCCTCATTCCAATTAATTAGGAGCATTTCAGTCTCTGCATGGGCTAAATATCTTGGTTTAAACAATTCAAGATAATCCTCTTCAAGCCCTTTAATGTCTAACTTTATTTGCAAAGAGACAACCTGTTCTAGCACCAATCGCATGTTTTCCCTTTTGAAAACTTCAAGTTCATCTATACAGTCTTCCTAGAAATCTTCTAGCTGTGGTGTGGGAAGATAAGGCATTAAGCCAAGGCTCCGAGAAAATCCCTTATTGTCAAACCCTTTCCTTTCAGAATACAGAGAGAAATTAAAATTCGTAAGGTCTGCTCCTATACTTAGTGCATCAGACATTGAATTACAAGACAATACTCCCAATTGTATTGGAAAATAACCTTCCCACTTGTCCTTAAGCTGTGCCTTCTTGATCACAGAGGTCAGTTGCCTGCATACTTCTGCTAGAACAAAACAATCAGAACAGAAGTAGGGGAGCTTGAAGGGTTCCTCTTCAAAGCCTCCTACCCGTATATAGAAAAAGCATGAGAACTGGATGTAAAAACTACCAAACTTCTTAATCAAGATCTGTGCATCATCTGAAATCCATTTAGCCTTTGTACCCTTTAGTTCATGACACATATCACCTAGGAATGCATTGTGTATCCTTCTGAAATCTTGTAGGGCATTGTCTTTTTGCAGCATAGGATAGAACTCATACACCGGAACATCTTCCTCAGTGAGCTGCTTTGGTACACCCGTTAACTCCTTAACACAAGCTAGACAATACAAGAGATATGAGGACATGAAGAAGTTTTGTTGAAACTGCTTGGCTAGACTCAACTGCTCTCTCATTGAATCAGCAATTAACTCCGCCCAATCCAAATATTGTTTTCCTTCCAGAACTAATTGCACATAGCAATAAATCCAATCATCAAAGCTATAAGCTTCGGCAGAACCTCTGGCTTGATGCAACAGAAGCATCACATCATGGATATGTGGCAACATGTGGTTCTTGTTAGGATTTTTGGGTAACCTAGAACCACCTCTCTGAGGGACCTTCAACCAGAATTTTGCCACATTGTTTCGGTATCCGGCTCTGTCTGCATTGAACTCACTGATTGACTGGGCAAGAGAGAAATTAGAAAACTGGTAATCCGGTATCTTGAAAACTAAAGCAATCACCTCACGGTTAATGGTAAGAAGGTTTTCACCATTATCTCTCTTAATAGTTTCAGATACTGGGTCATATCTAGCAATACACTCCCGAACCAACTCTGGACAAGGAATTGCTGGAGGAAAGGCTGCGGCTTCTAAAAGTCCACTACTCAAAATCTCTATACAAAAAGACTTATCAATACCCTTGAACACCCTTTCTTTCAAATCTTCAAGGTTCTCTCCTTTCAGGTCAGTATCACTAACTATGGCTTCTGTGGATGCCAAGCTAAAGACGTTTCCAAACAAATGCAGAGTGGACTTCATAACTTCAAAACAAGAAACCTAAATTTGATTGTAGTGAAACCTTCTGTATGAGAGAAAATGCAAGGGAAAACACTGGAGAAAATAAGGAAAGACTCACCTTCACAGTTGCATAATCGGACGACGGCTAGCAGCAAGAAAGACTCCTATCCAGGGATAACATAAACAAAAGTCCAACAGCCAGTAACAAATGCAGAACATAAATGATTTTCATACCTTATTGAGAAAGGTAATGATGCAGATACATTAAATGCAATGATTTCACAATTTCAGTTTGGACGCGGCAAGTTGGTAGATTAGACCCTCACACGCATGCATTGAATGCATGGCGGCGTGCTTTAAGAAACTACCAGTTCCCAAAATGTTCACTTACTTCAAAAAAGCCAAAGAATGACATCACTTTAAGATATGGTTCTGCCTCTCCGTATTTAGCAATGAATGCACTTCCCAAAACATTAGAAACCACGGGACCCACCAACATTGAACCCAAATGAACATCTTGAACCTACTTCTTGAGTGTTCAAGTAGTTCAAGATGTACACCACATCAAACTATTGACCACTTGCTGTGTCGAACACGTTGAACATATTTGAACCCTTTGAACTCAGTTCAACAAGTTCAACACAAATGTTATATCACCGAATAGGAAAAACTTTTTGGAAGAGCCGCTGCAAAACACTTAGAGAAAATGTTAGTACGAAAAACTTTTCCTGAACACCTTGGAACCTATTGAACCTAAATGAACCTGTTGAACCCAATTCAGAATGGTTCGACATGTTCAAGGAGTTCAATCAATTTTTTGAACTTGACTTAAATGACTAGAAAAAGGATTTGAGGATGCATTAAAGACTTGAACCAAGGTAATATGGCATGAACTAGGACTCCAACATAAAAAGGAAAAGATGACCCACTCTTGCCATGAGGAATAAATGATGCGGTAACACATCCTTGTCTCCTATGATCTGCTTTGTATCATGATTTTGCTTTACATACCTAGGAATGATCTTAGTTGTTTCCTCTTGCTTTTCTTCTTCATCCTCATCTCCATCAGTATCAGCCTCTACCGGTGTAGGAGCACTGTTACTGGTGCTTGGCTGTTTTGCAACAGGTTCCCAGAAGGTTACTACAGGTTCATCTCCTACTTGCTCACTACTGGTTTCCTCAGATTTCTTAGAGGTTTCATCAACTCTAACATTGATGCTTTCAAAAATTCTTTGAGTCCTATTGTTGAAACATTTGAGAGCTTTATTGTTTGTGGAATACCCTAGGAATATTCCCTCATCACATTTAGCATCAAACTTGCTCTGATGTTCACTCCTCTTGATATAACATTTACTACCAAACACTCTGAAGTAGCTTACCACTGGTGCCTTACCAGTCCAATACTCATAAGGTGTTTTGTCCTTACCCTTTTTGATGAGTACCTGGTTCATTGTGTAGACTGCAGTGCTCACCGCTTCTCTCCAAAAGGTGTGAGTAACCTTTCCTTGGATCAACATAGTTCTAGCTGCTTCAACCACAATCTAGTTGTTTCTCTCTGCTAGGCCATTCTACTATGGAGTCTGAGGGGTAGATAGTTGCCTCTTGATGCCATTCTCTTCACAGTATTTGTTGAATTCACCAGAAGTGAATTCTCCTCCTTGATCAGTTCTTAAGCACTTAATCCTCTTACCGCTTTCTTTTTCTACAAGTGCTCTGAAGGCTTTGAACTTTCTAAAAGCTTCATATTTGTCCTTCAAGAATGTGACCCACATCATTCTTGAGTAATCATCAGTAAGATTCATAAAATACCTATCTCCCTACACACTCCTAGTTTTCATAGGACCACACAACAGTATGCACGAGATCAAGTAAATTGTCTGCAGTGAAAGGTTTACCTTTGAAATTTGAGGAAGACATTTTCCCCAGTTGACACTCTCTGCACAAAAGATTTTCCGGTTTGCTCAGCATAGGCAATCCTCTAACTACCTTGATCTTACTGGCCTTCACAATATTGTCAAAGTTTACATGGTAGAGTCTCCTATGCCATATCCAGCTATCCTCAAACTTATCCATAAGACATGTAATGACATTAGCATTTAGCTAAAATAGGTTACCTTTGGTCTGCATACCAGTAGCCGTCAGTTCACCACTCTTTCCTTTGATTTTGCACACTCCATTTTTGAATTCTAGAGTGAGTCCATTATCATTCAGTTGAGCGGCACTCAAAAGGTTGTGCTTGAGACCTTCTACCCAATACACATTGTCAACACTGCTTCTTCCATTTAGAGAGATGGACCCTCTTCCTTTTACCATACATGGTGCATCATTACCAAAATGAACCACACCACCATCATACTCTTCCAAAGATAGAAACTTACTCCGATCACCAGTCACATGGTGAGAACAACCACTATCAATAATCCACTCATTGGAATTATCAAAGCGGGAGACAAGAGCCTTCTTGTCTGACACATCTTCCTTGACTGCTACAAACACAATATCTTCATTTTCTTCATCTTCTGATTCCTCATCAGTGACACCTTCATCAACTGCTACAAAATAGTTTCTTCTTGTTTCCTCCTTTGAACTTCTTGAACCTCTCTGGTTTATCCTTTTTGTCACCATTAGGGCATTTTACAACAATGTGTCCTATCCGGTTGCAAGAAAAGCATTTCAAAGGAATCTTACCTTTGTATTTACCGGTTCCCTTGGGAAGTCTCTTGGCAAGAAGAGCTTCAAATTCCATTAGGATCTCCTCATCATCCATTTCTCTACTTTGTCTTGGTTCACCACTGGTACTAGCTTCTTTGCCTTTTCTAGATGGTGCAGCAGATGCTCTGAAGGCTAATTCAGTCTTTTGAATACTGCCATCATAATTATTTAGCTCATAAGATGTTAAGTTTTCAATGATGGAGTCCAGGGATACCTTTGTCTTGTCTACAGACCTCAACTCTTGAATAGCAACAACCCTTATTGCATAGACCGGTAATAAGGATCTCAAAACTTTGCTAAAAATAGTAGAATCTTCCATTTTACCACCTGCACTCTTGATATCTCCAACAACAGTTTTAATTCTTATTCCATATTGTTGAATGGTCTCTCCTTAAACCATCTGCATGTCTTCAAACTTACCCCTAAGGCTTTCTTCCTTAGCTTGTTTTACATGCTCATCACCGCCATAGATATTCTCAAGGGCATCCCATACTTCTTTGGGATTCTCTTTGTGCTAAACATCAATAAACTCAATGTCAGATAAACTGCTAATTAGGGCTTCCATGACTTTCCCATTCTCTTGAATATCTCTCTTTTGGTCATCGGTGAGAGTACCGGTAGGGATAACATAAGAATTCTCAACATAGCTCCAATGTTGAGCACCCATACTTCTAATGTATATCTTCATTCTGTCCTTCCATATTTTAAAGTTGTCTCTATTGAACTTTGGACCTTCCCTCTTCATCATTAGAGAAGGAACTTTTCCTCAAGCGGTTAAGCTTACAACATAGAGGACCTGGAGGATTCTCTGATACCAATTGATGAATCAATGATGAACAGTTAGTACCAAATCGGTACTGAGAGGGGGGGGGTGAATCAGTACTGATAAAAACACTTTTCCTTGAATCGGTTTGACTGAGAACCCTGCACTTTGACTGGCAAGCAATAATACCGGTCTGAACCAGATTACTACCAGTTAAACACAATGAAAGACATAAACTGGTAACTCAACTTTCCACACAATCTAACATCTTATTTCCACTTCACCCATATGCATACACTAGTAGTACTTTAACAGAAATGTAAAGAATTACAGGTTCAACATGCTTTATTGCTTAATAGAGAATAACAAAGCATCATATGAAAAGCATCACACATAACACACATATTTTTTACGTGGAAACCCAACTGGGAAAAACCACGGTGGGGATGAATACCCACAAGCTGTTCTTGAACTCTTTAGAAGCTCGCTCTGTTAGGAGCCTAGTCTGGTTAGAGACTGTTACAACAAGTTTTGTTAGGAACCGATCCTGCTAGGGATCACCTGGTTAAGGGTTAAACCCTGTTAAAGGTTACCTTGTTAGAGGATTTTTAGAACTCAATGATTTTGATTCACCTTGTTAAAGGATTTAAAGAAAGCCGATTAAAGCTACCCTATTATGGGATTTTCCAACTGTTGAAGTGGTTAGAGGTCAATAGGTATTACAATGATCTGGTAATAGCACTCAATGCCAATGCAGATCCGCTTTAGTTTCTTTCTTCTACACTCACACTCTGTAGGTATCTATTCTCATATCTGGTCTGGCAAGAATCATGTATCTTTGCACTTAGATACACACACAACATTTTCCAACAACCTAAACATGAAAAACAATATCAACCTTATAGGAAACAGATAGGTCAATAGCATAAACCCTAAACCCTAAACATTTAGGTTAGGCAATTAAGTCAGTTCAATCCTAGCCATTGATTATATTGTATTGATTACAATAGTCTTGAACAGATCTCAAGACGTTCTCCATTGTTTATTGTTTACCGCTTCTTGAAGGTTGATAACCCATCATGCGTTCTCCACTATTTACAGAGACTTCACACATTCTCAAGGTAGATAGGATCAATCTCCTTCATGCAAGATCCTTCATGCACACAAGGCTAATGTGGAAACATAATCTGTTCTTCTTTACAATGCTAACACATCACACAATGTCATCGGTTGAATAACATAGGTATAGAACACTTCAACCGGAAACCCTGAAGCTAAGACTACCAACCGGTAGTCATACCATATGAAACCTTGATACAAAACATTCCATATACCGGTTCTCATTCCAACATACCGATTCACTTGAAAAAACATACCACTTCACTTTTTCACATATACCGGTTCACATTTCAACATACTGGTTCACTTGGACATCCATACCGCTTCACTCTTTTACATATACCGGTTCTTTGCAAGTGCTTACTTAAATATACCAGTTCACTCTTCATCATATTGACATCAATGACAACATACAATATCATCATGTCCACATACTCTGCACATATCCCAACACAGCTCTATGCCCAAACATGTTGCAAGTGTACCAATAACCATTAAAGGTTCTAGGTTTGTATCCTTGATAGGTATTAGGTCTATAACCATTAACAACATTAGATATATAAACATTAGCAGTATGTCCTGGCTTATGACAATTAAAGCATACTAGTTTGTAGGTTTTCTTACTGATGGTTTTTTTGATCTTAGGTGTAGATTTACCTTCTTCAATGTTGTCCTTTGTACCAGAAGGCTCACCTTTCTCAAAAGTAGTGTATCCAAAGCCATGTGTATCTCCATTCTGTCTTTGTGACTGAATTTGTTCATCAAGGATAGTAGAGATCTTGTTAAAATTTGTGTTTCATTAGCATTAGCAAGTTCCTTTGTAAGATCTTCATTCTTTTTCATCAGACTTTCTGTTAGAGACATTTCCATGTCTAGATCAACCTTTATTTCTTCTTTTTCTTCTTGTTCCTCATGAAGATGATGATACAAGGTTCCAACCTCTTGGTTCAACTTAAAGATCTCATGTTCGTTTTCTCTGATCTTGTCTTCAGTCGTCCTCCTTGCTTCAAGCTCTTGACTTATCTTGGTAGTTAGTTATTCTAGCTCTCTCCTCAGGTTTGCCTTCTCATCATTTAGTTTTTTAACTTCAGTAACCAATACATCCATGTTTGGTTCATCAGAAGAAGTATTTTCAGTAAACTCCATCAATTGTTCTACAAGCTCTCTTCTCTTAGCAAGTGAGGCTTTATACTTGCCTTTCAATGTATCTAGGGCATTCTCAGCTTCTCCAAGCTAGTTAGACATCTCTCTATAACTCATATCCCCCATGATAGCCTTAGGGATCTTTCCCAAGAAGTTGAGCCTTAAGGGAATTAGGCTCTGATACCAATTGATAAACTTATAAGGCACTGAGAGGGGGGGAGTGAATTAGTGCAAGCAAAAACAACAACACAAATCTGATCACCACTTTAAATAACTTAATGCTTATTAAACATTAAATAAATATCACCACATAAGCTAACACCCAATATAGCAATCTCCACATAACACAAATATTTATACGTGGAAACCCAAAAGGGAAAAACCACGGTGGGAGTTAGTACCCACAAGATTCACTATTTGTAGAATAGAAACCTTTGACCACTTAAGGTCATACAAAAACATGCTCGGTTAGGAGCAGACCCTGTTAGGAGTCACTTGGTTAAGGGATTTACCTCAACCCTGTTAAAGGCTTTGCCATGCTAGGATCAACTTCACAAGAGGATTTAGACTCAAGTTAATGAGCTACCCTATTTGGGGATTTACAATTTTAGGCCTATTAGGACCTACCCGGTTAAGGTATTTGACAGTTGCAACTGTTAGGAAAACAATAGTAAAATGATCTGCATGTAGCACCTTTGTGCTTGATAAGATATGCTTCAGTTTTGCTGAATACATCAACAACACATCCATACAAAGCTTCTCATATTACTGCACAATCAAACTCTCAATATTCGATCTTTCGATCTCATTCCTCATCTCATAACACATCACACTTTTTATAGACATCAACTTAGTCGGCTAACAACCTTGGAACAATTTCCTAGGTTCAATGAATCTAGTCAATCTTGCACTACATGCTTTACTTATGTTAGCTACTGACATAACAACTTAAAAATAAAACATTATCGTTACCAGTTTACTGATTTAAGTGACTTTGTTCTACCGGTTAGTTGTTCTTCATGATCGACTGCTCTATACAACATAACTCACTCATCCTATTGAATCTATCACTACGGTATGAAACATAGTTGCAAGTACCTATTTCCAACATTCCTACAAAACTGCATCACCTAACTCTTCATTGATCGCTCATACCAGTTGCTTGAACACAAGTTTGTTCTTGTTTACCGGTTGAAGTCCTATTGCCAGTTCACTGGTAAACTGTCTCCTCTACCGGTTATGCTTTACCAGTTGGCCTAAAATACTTAGATGATTATCAAAACATAGTTGCCATCAATGACAACATAAAACAAGTCATCAATCAACCTATTACATCAAAACATCATCATCAAGACAACAATCACAAATCCTAAAAAAAATGAAAATATGCCAAAACTGAAAACAAAAATGTGATTTTACCGAGCACAAACTTGACTTTTGAATAGAGACACAAAAATGTAAAGCACAAACATGAAATCAGAGATCTGAAACTTGCAAACCCAACAAAAAATAGAAACACGAAAAAAGGAAGCACAAGCAGGGTTTCTAGGCAAAAACACAAAAATACAGGTCATAGACATGATTTAGTAATAATCCTGCACCTGCAACAACAAAAAAACACAAACATAAAAAATATTCAGTGCAGACGTGGTTTAAAATCATATACGTGATAATATGATGCACATATGTTGCTTCAGGATCTGAGACCTATGAAATCAATAGGAAAATAGAAACATGAAAACATGAAGCACAGATACGGAAATAGAATGCAGATGCAAAATAATCAATCGCAGATGTGAAATAAGTTAGAATCGTCCCAAATCCCAACTACAAATTCACAAAAAAAGCTAGACTTGCAAATAAAATGTTAGAAATAAAAGGGACACAAGAGTCCCACTGGGCGTGCCAAAATGTATACGGTGAAAAATATGATGATGAAACCCTATTGTAAAACCATAAAGATTCAACCACAAACAATCTAAGTCCTACAATGAAACATCCATCATACACCAATAGAGATACCTAAGATCATGCATATCATCTAAATAAAGAAATATTACCATTCACATGTCAATTAGGGTTTCAATCTCCATTGTCTCCTATCTCCATTGATCTTGTTTAATATATGTGCTCTCAAATTTTATGTGTGCACAAGAGTTCAATAAAGAACAGATTGTGGCTGATAGTTTGATCGCAAGAAGGCTTGATTGATGTAGTCGTTAGGGTTGATAATGAAGAAAAGCATCCTCTTATATAAAAGACACTTTAGGAAATGGAGGGATACGATTATAAGGTGAAGAGGATAAATGGTAGGCTAAGATTAAAGGGTAGGTATGTTGGCATATGATGAACCGGTACGATGATATGATGATAATGTATGTTGTCATTGACGTCAATAAGTATAGGTGAACCGGTATGAAGATTGGAAGTTGTTATTTATGTTTAGGTTATAGAACTGGTATAAAGAGATGTAGTGAACCGGTGTTGGAGTTTTACTAAGTGTGACTACCAGTTGGTAGTCTCAGCTCTAGGGTTTCCGGTTTGGCAATCTATCTTGTACGATGTAACTGGTGACACTCTGTGATGAGTTAGCTAAAAAAAAGAATGAGATCGACATGCCATGTCAGTTTTGTACACGTGAAATATTTCCTTGAGGATCTTGCATGTGAAGATCGATTGAATTAAATGACTACCTTGGGAATGAACATTCTTCTTAGTGGTATGAGAAGAAAGCGTGATGGGTTACTGATTTCTATATGCGGTGAAGAATGGATGATGCAGAATGACTTGTGATCTGTTTGATGATGAAGAGATTCTGACGGAGGTTGAAGCTCATCTTGCCAAGAGACTTCCAAAAGGCATCGGAAAATATAGAGGTAGGCTTTGTTTAAAATGTTTTTCTTGCAATAAGATAGGACATATATTTGTTAACTATCCTAACAATGACAATAAGGATAAACCAGAGAGGTTTAGAAAGTATAAAGGAGGAGGTAGAAGAAATTGTCTTGTTGCAGTTGATGAAGGTGTTACTGATGAAGAATCTAAGGATGAAAAGAATGAAGACATAGTATTTGTAGCTGTAAAGGAAGAAGTGTCTGACAAGAAAGCCCTTGTCTCTCGCATTATCAACTCTAATGAGTGGATTATTGATAGTGGGTGTTCTCACCACATCACTGGTGACCGGAGAAAGTTTCTGTCTTTGGAAGAATATGATGGAGGTGTTGTCAGGTTTGGCAATGATGCACCATGCTTGGTAAAAGGTAAAGGATCCATCTCACTAAATGGAAAGAGGAGTGTGGATGATGTCTACTGAGTAGAAGGTTTTAAGCATAACCTTTTGAGTGTTGCTTAGCTAAATGACAAAGGACTTATTCTGGAGTTCAAAAGTGGAGTCTGCAGTATAATTTGAAAGAGTGGTGAACTTATTGCCACTGGTAAGAAGACCAGAGGTAATTTATTTCAGTAGAATTCCAAGAGTAGTCAGTGTCTGATGGCGAAGTTTGATGACAGTTGGATATGGCATAGGAGACTTTATCATATAAGTTTTGATAATATTGTAACGGACACGAAGATCAATGCAATAATAGGATTTCCTTTGCTGAACAAACCAGAGAATTCTTTGTGCAAAGAATGTCAACTTGGGAAGAAGTCTTCCTCAACTTTCAAAGGTAACTCTTTTTTAGCAGAGAAATTACTTGATCTTGTGCATACCGATTTGTGTGGTCCACTGCAAACTAGAAGTATTTTGGGAGATAGGTATTTCCTGATTCTTACTGATGACTATTCAAGAATGATGTGGGTCACATTTTTGAAGGAAAAGTCTGAGGCATTTGGAAAGTTCAAAGCCTTTAGAGCATTAGTAGAGAAGGAAAGTGATCAAAGGATAAAATGCCTAAGAACTGATCAAGGAGGTAAATTCGCTTCTAATGAATTCAACAAGTATTGGGAAGATAACGGTATCAAGAGGCAATTTTTTGCCCCAAGGACACCACAACATAATGGCATAACAGAAAGGAATAACAAGACTGTAGTTGAAGTGGCTAGAACAATGTTGATCCAAGGAAAGGTTGCTCACACTTTTTAGAGAGAAGCGGTGAGCACTGTAGTCTATACTATGAACCGGTTACTCATCAAGAAAGGTAAAGTTAAAACCCCTTATGAGTATTGGACTGGGAAGACTCCCACTATGAGTTATTTTAAAGTATTTGGCAATAAGTGTTATATCAAGAGAGGTGAGCATCTGAGCAAGTTTGATGCTAAATGTGATGAAGGATTATTTTTGGGATATTCCACTAAGAGAAAAGCTCTCAAGTGCTACAACAATAGGACGTAGAAAATTGCTAAGAGTATCAATGTCAAGGTTAATGAATCCCCTAAGAAGCTTGAGGAAACCTGCAATGAGCAAATGGAAGATGAACTGGGTGTAAACTTCTGGGAACCAGTTAAGAAAGAAACAAGCAAAGACCCCAGTGTTCCTGTACTAGTAGAAGCTATAGTAGGTGAAGAAGAAGATGGAGAAGAAGAAGAAGAGGAAAAGCAAGTAGAACCAGCTAGAGTCATTCCTAGATATGTGAAACTACATCATGATCCAAAGCAGATCATAGGAGATAAAGATCTAGGGATACTCACAAGAAGAAAGGTGAAAGAAAACTCTTGCATGATTTCTGAATTTGAGCCTAAGACTACTAGAGAGGCACTTATAGATGAAGACTGGATTAAGGCAATGGAAGAGGAGCTAGATCGGAAAGAAAAGAATGCAACATGGTCTTTGGTACTTAGACCGGAACACAAGAATGTCATAGGTACCAAATGGGTCTTCAAGATTAAGTTGAATGAAGAAGGCACAATTGTAAGGAACAAGGCAAGACTTGTATGCAAGGGATATGCTCAAGAAAAAGGAGAAGACTATGGAGAAACCTTTACCCCGATGGCTAGACTAGAAGGTGTTTGAAAGATAATTGCATTTGCAGCATTTAAGGGATTCTAGGTATACTAGATGGATGTGAAGTCTACATTCTTGAATGGAATCCTAGAAGAGGAAGTGCATATTGAGCAACCGGATGGGTTTGCCTTATCAGAAGATAGTAACATAGTGTATAGATTACACAAGGCCCTGTATGGATTAAAACAAGAACCAAGGGCATGGTATGAAAGGTTACACTCTCATCTTGTGAAAATAGGATTTCAGAGAACAAGTGAGGACAACAAAATATACCTAAAATTTGAAGGTGATTAGATACTGATCTGTGAAGTATTTGTAGATGATATAATCTTTGGAGGAGATGATGAAATGAGCCATGCATTTGCAGATGAAATGAAGAAAGAGTTTGAGATGTCTCTGATTAGAGAGATAAAGTTCTTCATTGGTTTATAGATTCAACAAATGAAAGAGGGTATCTTTATTACCCAGTCTAAGTATGTCAAAGAGGTATTAAAGACCTTCGGCATGGAGGAAAGCAAACCGGTTGGTACACTGATGGTGACTAGATGTAAATTGACTAAGGAAGATGATTTAGCATTGGTGAATGAGGAGTATCGAGCAATGATAGGTAAGTTGTACTATGTGGTACACAACATACTAGATATTGCTCATACAGTGGGCATTGTGGCCCATTTTTAGAAAAGTCCAAAATAATCCCACTTGGTAGGAGTCAAGAGGATTCTTAGATACCTAAAAGGAACAGTTGATTATGGATTGTGTTATCCATACAATGGTGATTTTAATCTCAAAGTATATACCGATGCAGATTGGGGAGGTAATGTCGATGACCGAAAGAGCACAACCGGTGGAGCGTTCTTTCTTGGTGGAAGACTAGTCTCATGGACGAGTAAGAAGAAGAGTTGTACTTCTCAGTCTACAGCTAAAGTGAAATATGTTGAAGCATTTATGAACTGCACTCAAGCAATCTGAATGAAACATGTATTGGATGGTTTCAAAGTATGTATATTTGAACCATTGAGTATATTTTGTGACAACACAAGTGCAATCAATATTTCCAAGAATCTGGTATTGCATGCTAGAACTAAGCGCATTGAGCTCAAGTATCATTTCTTGAGAGAGAAGGTTCAAAACAAAGAGGTTGTATTACAAGATATTTCCAGTAAGGAGTAGCTAGCACACATGTTCACTAAGCCCTTACCGAAGAATACATTTACCTATTTGAGAGGTAAATTAGGGGTTCTGCCCCTTCATGAAGTAAACTAAAGTTTTTTGCTCCACATTAGTCAGGTACTATAGTGACAAATCTTACAAGGTTAATGTGTTGAAGGATGCTACTCCATAGGTGGAGCAACATAGTGGAGAATGGAAGCTTGTGCCTCCACTTTGGCTTTTTTGTGAAAGGGGGAGAAGATATTTGATGTATGATATGGGAAAGGATATCCAATGATGAAGATATATGTTATAGTTGCAATGCTACACTAAGTATTGCCATCAATGCCAAAGGGGAATATTGTTGGCATATGATGAACCGGTATGATGATATGATGATAATGTATGTTGTCATTAATCTCAATAAGTACAGGTGAACCAGTATGAAGATTGGAAGAAGTTGTTATTGATGTTCAAGTTGGAGAACCAGTATGAAGAGATGTAGTGAACCGGTGTTGGGGTTTCACTAAGTGTGACTACCAGTTGGTAGTCTCAGCTCTAGGGTTTCTGGTTTGGCAATCTAGCTTGTGTGATGCAACTGGTGACACTCTGTGATGAGTTAGCTAAGAAATAAGGATGACATCGAGATGCCATGTCAGTTTTGTGCACATGAAAAATTTCCTTGACAGTCTTGCATGTGAATATCCATTGCATTAAATGACTACCTCGGGAATGAACATTCTTCTTAGCAGTATGAGAAGAAAGCGTGATGGGTTACTGATTTCTATATGCGGTGAAGAATGGATGATGCAGAATGACTTGTGATCTATTTGAGATTGTTTTATTCTATGCAATGTGTTTGAACGGTTAGGATTGGACCGCTTGTAATTGTAAACCTAAAGTGTTTAGGGTTTGGGGTTTATGCTACCAACCTAATTGTTGTCTATAAGGTCGATGATGTTTGTTATTATAAGTGTTGGAAAATGTTATGTTTGTATCTAAGTGATGAGATACTTGCTAGACCAGTGAATGCAAAACTACAAAGTGTGATTGCAGAGTAGAGGAACTGCAAAGGATTTGCCTTAGCATGTAGTGTTGTTATCAGATCAGAGCTTTACCTATTGTCTTCTAACCATTTCAACAGTAGGAAAATCCTTTTGTCGGGTAGCTTTAACAAGATTATTGTAAATCCTCTAACCAGGTGACTCAAGATCATTGAGTTCTTCAAATCCTCTAGCAAGGTAACCTTTAACAGGGTATATAGCCATCCCTTAACCGAGTGATCTTTAACAGGATTAGTTCCTAACATAACCTTATTGCAAAGTCTTTAACCAGACTAGGCTCCTAACAGAGTGAGCTTCAAAAAAGTTCAAAAAAAAGTTTGTGGGTATTCATGCCCACCGTGGTTTTTCCCTTTTGGGTTTCCATGTGAAAAATTTGTGTGTCATGAGTTGTGTATTTTTCCTGTGATGATTGAGTATTCTTTGTTTAGGTGATTATGCATGCAGAGATAATAGTTATGGTATTACTGATACAACACATACATATGTATATTGGTGAAGGCGTTATCAAGTGTTGAATGTTATTTGAATTATTCAGTTTTACTGGTTTAGATGTCTGAAGTCTTACTGTGTTTAACCGCTATTGCCATGGTTAAGTTCAGTGATGAAGACAACCGGTTATCATTGTTTTAACTTGATAAGTTGTTGAGAAGTTTTTGTCTGTACTGATTCACCCCCCCCCCTCTCTCAGTACCAGTTAGGGTATTTTTTGTTCATCATTATTCATCAATTGTTATCAGAGCAACTCCAGGTCCTCGGTGATATAAGCTTAACCGCTTGAGGTAGAAGATATTTCTTTAATGATGAAGAGGGAAGGTCCTAAGTTCAAAAGGGATAACTTCAAAATATGGAAGGACATAATGAAGATTTATATCAAGAGTTTGGGTGCTCAACACTGGAGCTATGTTGAGAATGCCTAGGTAATCCCCACTGGCACTCTAACCAACAATCAGAAAAGAGAGATTCAAGAAAATGGGCAAGTCATGGAAGCCCTTATTAGCAGTCAGTCCGACATTGAGTTCATTGATATACAAGATAAGGACACTCCTAAGGATGTAAGGGTTACACTGGAAACCATTTATGGTGGTGATGAGCATGTCAAGCAAGCTAAGGAAGAAAGCCTTAGAGGAAAATTTGAAGACATGAGGATGGTTGAAGGAGAGACCATTCACCAATATGGCATAAGGATCAAGACTGTGTTTGGAGACATCAATATTACTGGTGGAACAATTGATGATGCCACTATTGTTAGTAAATTTTTGAGATCATTGTTACCGGTCTATGCAATCAGATTTGCTGCTATCCAGGAGCTAAGATCTATCGACAAAACCAAAGTATCCTTAGACTCTATCATTGCAAAGTTGACAACATATGAGTTGAATATCTTTGATGGCAGTGTTCAGAAGACTGAGTTAGCTTTTAGAGCATCTGTAGCACCAACCACAAAAGGAAAAGAAGTAAGTACAAGTTATGAATCCATACAAAGTAGAGGTATGAATGATGAAGAGATTCTGATGGAGTTTGAAGCTCTTCTTGCCAAGAGACTACCAAAAGGCACTGGAAAATACAGAGGTAAGCTACCTTTAAAATATTTTTCCTGCAATAAGATAGGACATATAGTTGTTAACTATCCTAACAATGACAATAAGGATAAACCAGAGAGGTTTAGAAAGTATAAAGGAGGAGGTAGAAGAAATTGTCTTGGTGCAGTTGATGAAGGTGTTACTGATGAAGAATCTAAGGATGAAGAGAATGAAGACATAGTATTTGTAGCTGTAAAGGAAGAAGTGTCTGACAAGAAAGCCCTTGTCTCTCACATTGACAACTCTAATGAGTGGATTATTGATAGTGGGTGTTCTCACCACATCACTAGTGACCAGAGAAAGTTTTTGTCTCTGGAAGAATATGATGGAGATGTTGTCAGGTTTGGCAACGATGCACCATGCTTGGTAAAAGGTAAAGGATCCATCTCACTGAATGGAAAGAGAAGTGTGGATGATGTTTATTGAGTAGAAGGTATTAAGCATAACCTTTTGAGTGTTGCTCAGCTAAATGACAAAGTACTCATTCTGGAGTTCAAAGATGGAGTTTGCAGTATAATTGGAAAGAGTGGTGAACTTATTGCTACCAGTAAGCAGACCAGAGGTAACTTATTTTAGTTGAATGCCAAGATTAGTCGGTGTCTGATGGCAAAGTTTGATGACAGTTGGATATAGAGTAAGAGACTTTGTCATATGAATTATGATAATATTGTAAAGGCTAGTAAGATCAAGGCAGTAAGAGGATTGCCTTTGCTGAACAAACTGGAGAATTCTTTGTGCAGAGAATGTCAACTTGGGAAGATATCTTCCTCAAATTTCAAAGGTAAGTCTTTTTCAGCAGAGAACGTACTTGATCTTGTGCATACTGATTTGTGTGGTCCACTGAAAACTAGTAGTATTCAGGGAGATAGGTATTTCCTGATTCTTACTAATGACTGCTCAAGATGATGTGGGTCACATTTTTGAAAGACAAGTCTGAGGTATTTGGAATGTTCAAAGCCTTTAGAGCATTAGTAGAGAAGGAACGTGGTCAAAGGATAAAATGCCTAAGAACTGATCAAGGAGGTGAATTCACTTCTGATGAATTCAACAAGTACTATGAAGATAATGGTATCAAGAGGTAGTTGTCTTCCCCAACGATGCTAAAACTGAATGGCATAGAAGAAAGGATTAACAAGACTGTAGTTGAAGTGGCTAGAACAATGTTGATCCAAGAAAAGGTTGCTCACACTTTTTGGAGAGAAGCGGTGAGCACTATAGTCTATACTATGAACCAGGTACTCATCAAGAAAGGTAAAGTTAAAAACCCTTATGAGTATTGGACTGGGAAGACTCCCACTGTGAGTTATTTTAAAGTATTTGGCAATAAGTGTTATATCAAGAGAGGTGAGCATCTGAGCAAGTTTGATGCTAAATGTGATGAAGAATTATTTTTGGGATATTACACTAAGAGCAAAGCTCTCAAGTGCTACAACAATAGGACATAGAAAATTCCTGAGAGTATCAATGTTAGGGTTGATGAATCCCCTAAGAAGCCTATTGAATCCTGCAGCAAGCAAGTGGAAGATGAACTGGGTGTAAACTTCTGGGAACCAGTTAAGAAAGAAATAAGAAAAGACCTTAGTGTTCCTATAATGGTAGAAGCTACAGTAGGTGAACAAGAAGATGGAGAAGAAGAAGAAGAGGAAAAGCAAGAAAAAATAGCTAGAGTCATTCCTAGATATGTGAAACTACATCATGATCCAAAGCAAATCATAGGAGATAAAGATGCAGGGATACTCACAAGAAGAAAGGTGAAAGGAAACTCTTACATGATTTTTAAATTTGAGCCTAAGACTACTACAGAGGCACTTACAGATGAAGACTGGATTAAGGCAATGGAAGAGGAGCTAGATCGGATAGAAAAGAATGCAACATGGTCTTTGGTACCCAAATCGAAACACAAGAATATCATAGGTACCAAATGGGTCTTCCGAAATAAGTTGAATGAAGAAGGCACAGTTGTAAGGAACAATGCAAGACTTGTATGCAAGGGATATGCTCAGAAAGAAGGGGAAGACTATGGAGAAACCTTTGCCCTAGTGGCTAGACTAGAAGGTGTTCGAATGCTACTTGTATTTGTAACATTTAAGAGATTCAAGGTATACCAGATGGATGTGAAGTCTGTGCTCTTGAATGGAATCCTAGAAGAGGAAGTGTATATTGAGCAACCAGATGGGTTTGCCTTATCAAAAGATAGTAACATAGTGTGTAGATTACACAAGGCCCTGTATGGATTGAAACAAGCTCCAAGGGCATGGTATGAATGGTTACACTCTCATCTTATGAAAATAGGATTTCAGATAACAAGTGTGGACAACAACATATACCTAAAATCTGAAGGTGATCAGATACTGATCTGTGAAGTATTTGTAGATGACAATATTTGGAGGAGATGATGAAATGAGCCATGCATTTGCAGATGAAATGAAGAAAGATTTTGAGATGTCTTTGATTGGAGAGATAAAGTTCTTCATTGGTTTACAGATTCAGCAAATGAAAGAGGGTATCTTTATTACCCTGTCTATGTATGTCAAAGAGGTATTGGAGACCTTTGGCATGGAGGAAAGAAAACCAGTTGGTACACAGATGGTTACCGGATGTAAATTGACTAAGGAAGATGATTCAGTATTGGTGAATGAGAAGGAGTATTGGACAATTTTAGGTAAGTTGTACTATGTGGTACACAGTAGACCAGATATTGCTCATGCAGTGGGCATTATGGCCCATTTTTAGTAAAGTCCAAGAGAATCCAACTTGGTAGCAGTCAAGAGGATTCTTAGATACCTGAAAGGAATAGTTGATTATGGATTATGGTATCCATACAATGGTGATTTTAATCTCAAAGTATATACCGATGCAGATTGTGGAGGTAATGTCAACGACTGGAAGAGCACAATCGGTGGAGCATTATTTCTTAGTGGAAGACTAGTCTCATGGATGAGTAAGAAGCAGAGTTGTACTTCTCAGTCTACAGCTGAAGTGAAATATGTGGCAGCATTTATGAGCTACACTCAAGCAAACTGGATGAAACATGTATTGGATGGTTTCAAAGTACATATATCTGAACCGGTGAGTATATTTTGTGGCAACACAAGTGCAATGAATATTTCCAAGAATTCGATATTACATGCTATAACTAAGCACATTGAGCTCAAGTATCATTTTTTGAGAGAGAAGGTTCAAAACAGAGAAGTTGTATTACAACATGTTTCCAGTAAGGAGCAGCTAGCAGACATATTCACTTCGCCCTTACCAAAGACTACATTTACCTATTTGAGAGGTGAATTAGGGGTTCTACCCCTTCATGAACTAAACTAAATTTTTGTTCTCCACATCAGTCAGGTACTGCAGTGACAAATCTTATAAGGTTGATGTGTTGAAGGATGCTACTCCATAGGGGAAGCAACATAGTGGAGAATGGAAGCTTGTGCCTCCACTTTGGCATTGTTGTCAAAGGGGGAGAAGATATTTGATGTATGATATGGGAAAGGATATCCAATGATGAAGATATATGTTATAGTTGCAATGCTACACCGAGTATTGCCATCAATGCCAAAGGGGGAGATTGTTAGCATATGATGAACCGGTATGATGATATGATGATAATGTATGTTGTCATTGATGTCAATAAGTACAGGTGAACTAGTTTGAAGATTGGAAGAATTTTTTATTCATGTTCAAGTTGGAGAACCAGTATGAAGAGATGTAGTGAACCGGTGTCGGGGTTTCACTAAGTGTGACTATCGGTTGCTAGTCTTAGCTCTAGGGTTTCCAGTTTGGCAATCTAGGTTGTGCGATGCAACCGGTGACACTCTGTGATGAGTTAGCTAAGAAATAAGGATGAGATCGAGATGCCACATCAGTTTTGTGCACGTGAAATATTTCCTTGAGGATCTTGCATGTGAAGATCAATTGCATTAAATGACTACCTTGGGAATGAACATTCTTCTTAGTGGTGTGAGAAGAAAGCATGATGGGTTATTGATTTCTATATGTAGTGAAGAATGGATGATGCAGAATGACTTGTGATCTATTTGAGATAGTTTTATTCTATGCAATGTGTTTGAACAGTCAGGATTGGATCGCTTGTAATTGTAAACCTAAAGTTTTTAGGGTTTGGGGTTTATGCTACCGACCTAATTGTTGTCTATAAGGTCGATGATGTTTGTTATTGTAGGTGTTGGAAAATGTTGTGTTTGTAACTAAGTGATGAGATACTTGCAAGACCAGTGAGTGGAAAACTACAAAGTGTGATTGCAGAGTAGAGGAACTGAAAAGGATCTACCTTAGCATGTAGTGTTGTTATCAAATTAGAGTTTTATCTATTGTCTTCTAGCCATTTCAATAGTAGGAAAATCCCTTTGCTGGGTAGCTTTAACAGGCTTATTGTAAATCCTCTAACCAGGTGACTCAAGATCATTGAGTTCTTCAAATCCTCTAGCAAGGTAACCTTTAACAGGGTATATAGCCATCCCTTAACCGGGTGATCTTTAACAGGATCGGTTTCTAACAAAAGCTTATTGTAAAGTCTTTAACCAGACTAGGCTCCTAACAGAACGAGCTTCAAAAGAGGTCAAAAACAAGCTTGTGGGTATTCATCCCCACCGTGGTTTTTACCTTTTGGGTTTCCACGTGAAAAATCTATGTCATGAGTTGTGTATTTTTCATGCGATGATTGAGTATTCTTTGTTTAGGTAATTATACATGTAGAGCTACTATTTATGGTATTACTGATACAACACATGCATATGTATATTGGTGAACTAGTTATCATGTGTTGAATGTTATTTGAAGTATTTAGTTTTACTAGTTTAGATGTCTAAAGTCTTATTGTGTTTAACTGGTATTGCCATGGTTAAGTTCAGTGATGAAGACAATCGTTTATCATTGTTTTAACTTGATAAGTTGTTGAGAAGTTTTTTTCTATATTAATTCACCGCCCCCCCCTCTCAGTACCAGTTAGGGTATTTGTTGTTCATCATTATTCATCAAGGTAGAAGAAATAATAAAAATAATGAGAGGGTAGGTGGTGTAGGATTAAGAGATGAGTGACATGGGTCATAGAAGAAGAAGCTAATGAATTAATTAAATAAATAAATAATTATTTAAATTAATAGAAGACACAGGGTAAAATAATTAAATAAATAAAAATATTTATTTAATTAGACATGACAAATTTAGGTGTCTACAACTAGAAAGGCTAATTATGTTTGAGTTCCACAAGTTGCCAAGTCCTTCAACCATCCAATTGGCATCCACCCAAATATCCATCCATCTTCCCTTTGATCTAAAAAAGCCTCATGAATCTGCCTAAACTAATTTTGATTCTTGTATCAACATGACGTCTTCTCTGAATTGATCAAGGCACCTCTTGATCAATTGCTTCTTGCCAGGGGCATTGCAACCCCTGACATTCTAGGTTATGATCTTCATTGTCCATCAAGAAGGGTGCTACCCTTCCCGCTAGATAAATTTTTTTGTCCTTGTACACCTTGATACCGTCAGCCTTGTTTGAATAGGTTTTATTCCCTGAGACCTCTTCTCTCCTATTTTGCATGACTCTATCTCTGATTTAGTCTGGAGGATGAATCTTTTCTCTCTAATAGCTACTTCATCCTCAACACCCCAAATTTCATCCTCCTCAGAGATCTCCCAAGGCCAGTCATCATCTGATACATCTTTCTCTTTGAGTTTATTAGTCCTATATACCACACTCTCCTTAACTAGACATACATGAATATCTTCAATCACACCCTCTCCATGGTCTAACTCAGTTTGTTTTGATGCATCACGGGACTTGTTTAAAACATCCATCTTGAAGCCCTCATTTTAGAGAGTAACAATAGCCCCTTTTTATTTTTGCTAGTGCCTCGTCAACCAATTCCATAACTTCTTTATTATACATATCTCCCATTGAAGTTTCATTTACATTCATAGGAGATTCCTCTTTTAGTCTTTGAGAATCACCATTTCCACCCTTTCCCTGCAAAGGTGAACCATCCTTCCCTAAATTCTTAATAGCATTGTTGGTCATGACCCTTTGAATCTTGTCATCTCTGACATCCAACTTGCATCCTTTAGTCACAAGATTCGTTACCTTATTTCTAATACCAATAAGTTTGGAGAGATGGTCAACCATATCTCCATTATTCTTTGTTTGATTCTTAACCTTACTCAGAGCATCTTGCTTGTCTTGACTTCTATTTTTAGCAAGCTCTATAGCATCTAAAATTTTATTCACCAAAGCCTAAGAGGTATTTCCTTTACTGTCCATACATTGTCCCTTAGAGTACCCCACTCCTTTGCAAATCCGTTAATGCTCCATAACATCCTCCACTTCAATTTTTTGGTTTCATTTTCCCACATTTGTTTTGATTTCTAAAGCACTACGCAACAAACAATGTGGTTTCCAATTGATGCATATCCTAGCCTACATACTCAAATTTCAATGGCTTCATTTGCCTTAATAAAAACCCTAGCTTGTTTCCAATCTTTTGGAGATTTTTCATAGCCCAATATTCTATCGGGAGACTGTATAAATTGAGCTAGATTGGAGTATCCTCAATTGAGACCTTGGTTGGGTCGAAGTTTGTTTGCTAATCCTTGACAAATAATCCCCTCCCTCCCATGAAAAAAGGCCATTTCTAAGAACCCTAGTTTTAAGCATTGCATCTTCTTTGATGAACATATAGAAGTCATTCAACATGGTCTTGAGCTCACAAGGGAGTTTCCAGTTATCTAAACACCACTTTTTTACCCTGTTGAAGGCAAACAAATCCCCAATCCATTTGATGAAACAATATTTTTCCTTAAAATGCAAGACTAAATCTTTTCATACTTGAGATTCTAAGGAGAGAGATATAACCCTATCTTGGGTCACAAGATTGCATACCTTATTTGTATCCCTAGGGATACTAGAAACTTTAGGTTTCCATTCCTTAGTGAAAACCCTCCTGCTATCTTCCTTTGCTTCCTCCATAGTTCTAAATTGTTCAAGTCTCCATGATTGCCATTCTCCTCTTCCCTTGTAATTCCTACACGAGCCCTGGAAGTCATTTTATTTGCGAAAGGGAATACCCCTTTCATTCTTTTGGTTCTCCCAAGCCCAATCCGGCAGCTTACATCCTCTAATCCACCCTTGACCAAAAATAGTTTCTAATTCTTGACCTCCAAAAGCCCCAAAGTAGTTCAGCCTCTTGTGTTTACCAAGGGCTTTCCCACAAGTCGTCATTTCAAAATTTAGTTGTCTCACTCCTTGTTATCAATCATTTTAAATACATAATATACTAAAATACTAGAATAATAATAGATAAGAAATAATATTATTAATTATAGAGGATTGAAAGAGTCCCCACATAAAATGCATTTTTTTTTAGAACAAGAATATAAAATAAAAATATAATGATATGCTAATTTAATATTAATGCAATCTTAATATATTTTTTTTGCGAAGAGTTCAATAGAAATATTATAATCTAATAATAATAATTTGGTATTTTTCTAAAGAGTGATGGAAATATAAAAATATGCTTACAAGAATATAATAAAATATAACAATATAATCATATCTTAATATTAATTTAGTGTTAATTACAATATCATAATATAATAATTTTCTAATATTAATTACAATATAATAATATAATAATATAATAATATTTTAAGTGGAATAGTGAACATGGCGTATTTTACCTATATTCCTCTAAAGATAGGTATGTTAGTCATTATGTTACTCTCATCATTTAGAATATTTTGTGAAGTGTGTTGAGTGTTGGTATTTTGGTTATGGGTAAACGTACATAGTTGGGTCCCAATCCTATGGAAGTTTGCGGGTTGGGAAATGAGCCCACTAGAAACGGATGCCCGATTTTTACAAATTGGGCACCTGTTTAGCTTTGGGTGCCCGAGCCATCAAAAAACGGGCGTCTATTTAGCAACGGGTGCCCGAAGCTAAACGGATGCCCATTTATTTCAAATCGGGTGCCCGATTTGAAAAAAATGGGCGTCCGTTTTTGAAATGTATTTATTTATTTATTTTAACCATTTTCCATCATTTTTACTGTTTGGAAAACGGGCAGGCGTTTCTGAGGAGCACGGGTACCCGTTTTTTTCACCTCAACTGACCCCCTAGACCATTTTTACCTCCTTCCAAGTATTTAGTTTTATTTTTTATATTCTATTTTATTTATTTTTATTGTTTTTCATAAAAAAATGTTAATGTATTGTTATTTTTTAATTTTTATGTTTTAAAGTTTGAAAATCGTCTTTTATTTCATGTTTAAAATAGTTTTCTATTTTCAAATATTGCAAAAAACATGAATAGTAAAAACCGTAGGAAAAAAACAAAAAACATGAATAGTATTTAAACCATAGGAAAAAAACAAAAAACAAAAACATAAACGAACAATAAACATTAGACGCAAAAAATAGACAATAAACCCTGAACAGAAAAATGAACACTAAACCCTAAATAGAAAAAAACGAACAAGTCCCAGGAGAAATTTGACTATCTTGGTTGATTAACCCTAAACCCTAAATTATAATCTTTAATTAAAACCCTAAACATCGGATTAAGATTCAATAACTTGGCAATATACCATGATTCCTAGCTCAAGAAAACATTTAGAGTAACATGTATGTTATCAACCACCTTAAGCATTCGTAATGGCGGCTATATTTAGTGTCAGAAAATTTAACGTTTTCATGTCCTAAGCAATTGAGTTGGACACCATGGATTAATGTTCCTTAACTATTATTGAGGTTTGATAAGGATTCTATTAAGGAGAATTATAAGTTTTAAATAAATGGTTTTAATTTCATTAGATTAGTGTTTATTTTGTAGAATGCTAATTTAATGGATTAGTAATAAAGGTGGTGCTATAACATTTTAAGGAGTGTTATTGGTGCTTATGGTATTAAATGGTGCTTAGTGATCAGTGTTTTTCCTAGCAGTGTTGTATCAAATGGAACATATATTTAGTTTTTGATTGGAGCTTTTAGAGTTAAATTTAGTTTTTTTTTTGTTATAGGAGAGTTTATTTTTCCATTGGATTGGATGATAAGTATAATAAACATAGAGAAAGGAAAGGATCAAAAACCCTGTAATAATTTATTTTACAAAAGGTTTAACCAAATCTTTATTTACAAATCAAAATAAACTCTAGGATTCATGAAAGTTGCACTAGAAGAGACAAGTATGGAGGTAGGTAACATCACAAAAAAAATTATCTAAGAGGGGTTTTTCTTCAACCTAATTATGTTCATTATTAATGTAGGCTTATGAAAATGGATCTGAAGACTCCTTTTAATTATGGACATGAAAATTGTTAAGGTAGAATCAAGGTAGGGTTGTCTAAGAAATGTTTGTTGATTTCTCGAAAAGATTGGACTTAGTGACCTACTTGCCTCAAATGGAAAGCAAGAAAGTATAAATAGAAGGTGTACATCAAGAGTTTGAGGTATTGCAATCTTATTGTAGCAATATTAGTAAAGTGTTGGTTGGTTTGCAAAATGCACATGAAAATAGTAGAGTGTGTGTTTGAAGTGAATGTATTATATTATGTGAAAGCATTAATTGAAATAGTAAACTAAGAACCAACAAGAAGGGAGAGTTGAGGGTGGTGTCTATATAGGGTAGATGAGTTATGTATTCTAATATATGACAAATTTTATTGGATAGGTTTAATTATAAACCCCACTAAATTACTTAAAAATTTACACATCTATATAAATTTATTTTGCCAAGTATATATCAAATTAAAAAACTAATTATATATTTATATGTGTATGTATCATTTTACATTTAGAATGAATTGATTCTAATTTTTTTATGATAATTGCTTGTATTTCATTACCAAATGTTTATTCTAATTGATATAATTGATGTACATAATTAAAATATATTTTGAAAATTATTTAATATGTAAATAAAAGTTGATCTTAAGTAAATAAATTATTTAATATGATATAATGAATTTCCTCTTAAGTATCACCATCGAAGGGTATGTACAATAGGATCCTCTAGGAATGGAGAGTTATGAGGGTCTCCATGGATCTCCTAAAGTCTATTCCAAAGTGTGTGGGGGAAATCAATATCCAATGCAATACACATAGAATCATGATCTTGATACTAGATCAAATCACTCCTACATGATCAATGATGTTACACCAAGATTATATATTTTCTAGTGTTTCTAGTTTAGGTATGACTCCATACATAAAAGGAAAATGATTACACCACCTAGAACTTATGAAGATACCATTTTACAAAAGAATCATAGTTATCCCTTTCTAATTTTACCACAAAAGGATGAATAGAGAAACCTATGATACCTCCTCAAATAAAACCTTAAAAAATCAATAAAATCAATACATATAAAACATATCAAACAAATTCATCTCATGTAAGACGGTCATTTTCAAGTGCCAAGATGTCCAAGTAAATGACTAGAATGTGAAATCACAAAAAATGGTCATTTATTCAAGCTTCAACTTAGTGTAGTACTACTAGTTGCGATCACTAAATCATCCAATGATTCTAGAAAAGAACACAACAAAGTAGTACATGTATTGACAAGTTCATAGATATAACTTATGACTTTAACTTATGATTATTTTTATGATTTTGATGGAACTTATACTAATTCATCTTTAGATGTTAAAAAGTATTGTTTGAGTTGCATGGGCATTATGATGTTTTCTTTTGTAGAATTTTTCTTATACTTTGATTTAAGTGGATAATATTCCTTAAATGATGCTTATTATTACCCACCTATTAATAATATTATAGATCTATGTGAGTTTCCTTTTCTTATATTTAAGTTGCTAAATTGTATTTAATTATAAGTTTTTTTGGAAGGTGAAATGTAAATTATATAGTTTGTAATTGTAAATTTTCATGTTTGTATATATATGCAGATTATTTTCACATGATGGATGAGTTTTATATAGATGAGCTATTAGGTATAGTACCACCTCCACCTCTACCTCCACCTCCACCAGATCAGTTGCGATAGACAATTAGGACAAATATTGATGCTTTGATTAGAGATATTCACACTATTAGGCATGAACCTTATCCACCCCCTCAGTTGTTACGCCTTGTAGATAGTATGCAAGGCATTGTATAGTCTGTGCAGGCATTAGATAGCGAGCTAGATAGCTATCGTAGCTGGCGTGAGGGATTGCGTGCATTTTATGCAGATGGCCTCACATACAAACAAGTTAATGACTTAAAAATAACAAAAATAGATTTGAAAAAATATTTTGTGAACCCTAAGACGGGTGAAGAGATAGATCCGAAGAAGCCACGGATCTCTATTCGATGGTGTAGGCACCCGGGCATTGCTAGCCACTTTTGGGAGCGGTGGTGGATGGTCTTTGACCATCCACCACACTCCAATCATGAGGTCCCGATATATTTTTTGAAGAAATTATGGGCCGAATTTGAATTGGGCAAAAAGCCCAATTACTTTGATATTAGATCATTTTAGGGGGTTGGGAGAGGCATGCCCCAGGATAGGCCAGGAGCAAAATTGAGCGACAGGTTAGAAACTGTGTGCGCGATGATCCATTGGTTCCTCTTCCATTACCAGTTGTTCCAGCACCTACCCATCATCGAGCAGTGGATTCTGCTCTAGGTTCATTGAGTGCCCTGTCGGGCAATTTGGTACAACAGTTACGGGAGGTGAGGGCTGCCCCATGCTTAGCACATGTTTGCACGAGTTGTGGGGATGTATGTAGGGGTCCACAGAGTGAGGTTGCCCCTGGAGGAGATGGTGATTTTGATGATGCTGATGTTGCCCATGGTGGTTATGATGATACCGAGGAGGCTGCACATGTTGATGTTGTCTCTTCATATGTTGATCTCCTATGGGAAGACGATGATCAGCCTATAGAGGTACAAAACTATTTGTATAATTTACAGTTCAATATTAAATTCCTTATATATACACATATGAACCATAACATGAGTCAATTTTTTCTGAACAGAGGATGGATCATACCACATCATTGAGGAACCGACAGCATGTTACCTCAATACCTAGAGATGTTGGTGCCCCATTTACGGTATGCACTTTCATCTAGATACATTGTATTGATATGTACATTTAAAATAAATAATAATTTTTTTAATGTAATGATTTGCATATGATATGTTTTTTCAATTTTGTAGGGTGCTTCATGTAGCACTGAGGTGGGTAGTTCTTCACATGACCCATGGACCATTGAGGCTCAGCCTCATATACCACTAGTATGTTTTTCATCCATTAATTTGAAGTGTTTACATGCTTACTAATTTAAGTACAACTTTGATTCATGTTCATTATTTTTTGCAATTGTAGGCTTTTGGATTGTTTGATGGCGCATCACATGTACGCCTTCAACCATCAGTTACTTTGCCAGCATCACATGTATGTTTTTCTGTGATAATCTTGTAGTCTATATATATATATATATATATATATATGTATGTATGTATGTATGTATGTATATGTGTATGTGTATGTGTATGTGTATGTGTATGTGTATGTGTATGTGTACATATACATATACATATACATATATATATATATATATACATATATATATATATATATATATACTTTATAATTTATGTATATATACAAGTTTGATTCATGCTTTATATATGTTGTTCAGGTCCACACCACTACCAATATTGGTACGGCTATGGGGTTGAGCCAGATGCAACCATCGACATTATCATTTGAGGCACGATGATTACAAAAATAATTTCCAATTTGTTTATACTGTGTACCTAGCTTTTATAGGGATTATCAAAATTGATGTACAATGTTTTTTTTGCAGGACTTGGCTACGACCACTTTTCTTGTTCATGATAGTGGACCTCCACATACCAGTGAAGGCATTGTAGAGCATGGTCGTATGGTAATTTATTTTAAATTTTTTAGTATTTAATTACTTTATAAGTGAATTATGCAAGTAACTTCTTCTCATGTAAAATCTTTTAATAATGTATAGGAGTGTGCAGACACTGATACTGCACAGGAGGGTGGAGTCACTGATACTGCACAGGAGGGTGGAGACACTGATATTGCACAGATATAGGATGGTGCATCTCAGGGCCACGTGCAGCAGGATGATTCATCTCAGCCACCTTCAGATGGAGTGAAGAGGATTGCAGATGAGATGCACGTGAGTTCTTAGATTGTATATTTTAGATCATGTCATGTTATTGTATTGTGGACTTTTTATGATGACACTTGTTATGTTATCCTGGGACTTGTTATCATGTGATTATATATAGGACTTTTTATTATGTCATTTCCTTGCTATTATAATATCAGGTCGTGTTATGTGATTTGGCGCACTCTAGTGATTATATATGTGATACATTGTTTTGTTATTATGTTATTTGGATTTGTTTTAATGTCATTTCCTTATTAAATTATTATTTCAAGACTTGTTATTATGTCATCAGGAATTGTTATGTGATTGTATATAGGACTTTTTATTTATGACTTGTTATGTGATCTATTTATGACTTTATATATTAACATTGTGATTGATCATCTTACAGTGCAACAGTTTATAATTCAATGTGCACAAAATAACATTAAGAATAATATAAGTAATACAATATTGTTTATGAAACCAAAATTGTATCAAATGTAGACAAATACAATGTTAAAGGGACAAAGAAAAACAATTATCATGATTAAATATTTAAAAGAGTTCACACAAGTATCGACTTATTAATTATAAATGAATCTCATAGAGGAATCCAATAGATTGATGGAACTAAGGCTAACCAAATTATTAGGAAGCTACAAACATAGTATCGACTTTCCTCTTAAGTTGACCACACTACTTTACTAGTGTATTGATGGTTTATTAGTGCAGATAGTAGTGGTATGAAAAGCATGGACTTCATGGTACTAAAATAAAAAAGTACACTATAAATATAAATTTGTCATACAATGATTAATATAGAGTCGGGTCATATTTAAGACATAATTCTATCTTTGAACTTACAATTAATCTATGAAGAGATTACAATAAAATAAATATATCATAAAAAATTAGAATTCAATTGTAACACAATTACAATGTGCACAAAATAACATTAAGAAGAAGATAACTAATACAATGTTGTTTATGAAACCAAAATTGTATCAAATGTAGACAAATACAATGTTAAAGGGACAAAGAAAAATAATTATCATGATTAAATATAAAAGAGTTCACACAAGTAACACAAACTTACATGCATATAAATTTGATTCAACCTAATGTACCATCTGCATCCTCTCTCTTCTGCAATGCGTCTATGATTGCCTCATGCTCTTCTACTGAAAGTGTCCACAATACCTTATTAGCAGGTCTACCTTTGTATCTTTCTAATTTGATGTTTGTTGCAACACCAAATGAGAATAGTGTATAATCTTCTTTTCTGATTGGTAGTCTTCATAAGCTGGTAAGCCATTCCTTCTTGTTAAGTATTTGCGTAGCCATGTACCAACCACCACAACAGATCCAACTGGATACTGAAAACCATCATCATCTACTTGATCACATATCAAATTTTTCTTAGGTTCTACACATCTAGCTAGCCAATACTCAAACTACTCATCATTATCCTCAGGTGCAACAACAACATACACATGTCCTATAAAACAAATTTAAGTACAATGTGTAGCAATAAAACTTGTTAGAATTTATAATTCAAATATGTAATCATAAATTATATGACAATACACAAAAATATATAATTTAAAGTTATAAACAATAAATTGAATTAAATTACCAGGTTGTATGAGGTTTGAAACACGATCATAATCTTCTGATGCAAATGCATGATCGGGGTCTTCATTTCTTCTAACATCTTCATATTGTGTCTTAGTAGGTGTTAAGGATTTGTGTTGCCATTCTTCTACCCATTCCATATTCTCGCATTCTTCCCATTCACCTGCAACACAAAATTGACAAAAACATGCAAGCTCTCTAGTCCATATAGTCCAAGTGTTAGAATTAGAACTCTTAAATGAATGCCATCTAGCTGACCCATTCATTGTATCACAATCATATCTTGGAAGGATATTCTCCTCTTTAACTAGCCAGAAGAAACGTCTAATTGTAGAGCTCTGACTTGGTCCTGTGGATAAATTTGCACTACACCAATCCACCATTGCACTTGCATTTTTAAATTTAGCCTTTTCCTCAAATTTGAGTTGCTCTCTGCAAAGGGCTCTCTTAACACATGCACTGACATCGTCATGTTCTCCTTTCCCGTGTCCAGCCTCAAAAAAACTCCAAATGTATTTGATATTAGTTTTCTTATGAATCCTACTCAACCAATAAAACATTCTAGCATTCTTGAATTGCCCTATGCAATTATCAGACCATATTAGATGTTGTGTCATCTAAATTTCTCTCTCCCTCAAATTCTGAAAAAAGGTCTTGAAGCAAAACTAGACAAACTCAGATGAGTGTAATTTACTATCACTCATATAGAAATGGTACTCTCTCAAAATTTTGTGATCCTCTTGTGTACTATCTGGTGCATGCCTATAGACAATATGGACAAAAATTGATACCTGCACTGAATTGTAGTATTGTGATTGTACCTCATATTGTGGTGCAAGCGTGTAGTTCTCTGCAAAGTCAACAACCGAAAGTATACTACCAACAGGAAATGTATCCTTACATATTTGAAACTGACCATCAAGACATCTAGCATTTTGAGTGTGTTTAACATATTTAGGTATGATGTTACTCTTGAATTCATTCATAAATGCATGAACACTAACTTTTTCAGTGATTAGATCGCATCATTTTCCAACCTTTCCATCCTTCAATGGATACTCAATAGTTTTAAATCTTTTAATATCAATTAATTGTTGTCCAAAATCATTTGAAAGATTTTCATGCAAACATTCATCCAATAATGCAAGATTGCCACATATATAACATACACTAGAAACACATGCATTGAAAAGGAAATTTTGTTCATTTAGTGGGTTGCAAAACAAACTTGAAATAAACTCCTTTATAGTTTCAGGTGGTATATTTATACCACATTCTTGGAACATTCCATTACTATGCATGGTAACACGTATATATCGAAATACATCATAATGGTAGCGAAATTGAACATGAGTTTTGCAACAACATGTGACTCTTTCCTTGTTAATTCGAACATACCAAGGTTTACACTTTTCAAAAAACCTTTGACAAATGCTAATAGTCAACACCTTATCATCCAAAAAAAATTTATACAATTCAGTTTGAGTCATGTCCAATAGGTGTCTTGGATGTGGATCACAAATTTTTGACCCAACTCTTAATTTAAGAACATCTCTAACATTAGGTGATACTCTAGTATTATCATGCCAGAATTTTTTGATCAAATTTTTTACTTCACCAGTAAGTTTCATATCAGACCTTGGTAGTCTACCACTAAAAGTCCACAATTTGTTTGCCAGATCACTTTCAAAATTAACTCTTCTTTTTACAGCTCTTGACAAAGTTTTGCGATGAATATTAAGATATCCACTTATGTTACTCGTCATTATTTTATTAGAAGTTGTTTGGCTTACTAAAGTTGTTGTTATTGCCCATCGTGCTGCATTTTTATCTTTAGAACGACTTTTCTTTCCAATTGTATCAAAGGCGCTAGCAACAGTCGATACAACTTGTTTTAAAGACTCCTCCTTCTTGGGTTTGACATAAAAGCCTAACTTCTTCATCACTTTTCACATTTTAGTCATTTTAATTAGTTGTACCATTAATTGACATTGAAACCCAAATTTATTATTATAAAAAAAATGTCTAAACAATCTATTTGCATGTGTCCTAATCTGTCTCCATGAAACCAAGCCAGGAAGGTTGTTTAGTACATCACTTTTAATTTCAAAATTTTCATTCATTTGATTATCATTCAAACATGTTTCATTTTCAATTGGTGTTTCCATGTCTACATGCACATTATTGGTTTTAGTTGCAGGTGGATTTTCAATTTCATTTGGAGTTTCAAATTTGGTTTCAATTTCAGTTTCAAGTTGAGATCTAGTTTCAGTTGGGGTTTCAATTTGGATTTCAATTTCACTTTCAACTTGACTTCTAATTTCATTTGGGGTTTGATTTTCAATTAGAATTTCATTTAACAAGTAACCCGCTTCTACTAAATCACCAATTTCTTCATGAGAAAAAACATAGGGCTATGAAGACATACATGTATCCAATAATGGATTAGAAGATGCACCTGAATTAAATGGTTCCATTGTGTTTCCTTCGTCAGCATTTATGGTCTCATTGATGTTCTCCTCTTCTAAAACGATTGTGGAACTTGAAGCTCCTTGTCTCATTCTTGATCTTCTCTCTCGTTGACGCATTGCCTCCTTCTCCCTATTTGCTATAATCTCCTCAGTTGTTAGAACCTTCCTTTGCCTCTTCCTGCGTTGATTTGATCCCATGGCTACACCAAAATTTGAATTCGTATCACTCCTTACCAAATCGACAATAAGACAAACAAAGAGAATGATTAATCAAAACATTCTCTTTGCAGATCATACCTGTCAGCCAATGATTGAAAAATCATTCAATCATTGGGATTTGTGCTTGTGGGCCAGAGTCTGGCCCAATGGATCTTTTCAGAAATAGGTGCCCGTTTCTAAAAACGGACGCCCGTTTCACTTTCAACGGTACAGAGCGAAACGGGCGCCCATTTTTTAAAATTAGGGGTGGGAAACATTCCTTAGTGTTTTTTTTTGCTTCGGGATAGGCTTGGTCTCACCAAGCCTATGCTTGGACCTCCAAAAAAAAGATTAAGGTAAAACGACATCAGATTTCTACCTTGGCCTAATTTTTTTAGGGCCTTTCTAATTGAATTTTTTGACGAAACGAAAACCCATTAGAGTTTTCAACATCCTGATTTCAGAAATGTAAATTTTATAGTGATAAGATTGCTTTTACTATTTTTGTATTATTTATTAATCAAAAGTGGAACCTAAACCTAAAATACCAAGGTTCACTAAAACTTTAATAACTTTTTGGTTTTTAGGATTTTAGAAAAATAAATTATATGGCATCAATCTACATACCATTCTTTTGAATATTAAAAAAAAAAAATTGAAAAATATGAAATTTTCATCAAATTATGATGGTCATACACCTGATGTTTTGAAAATATACTTTATTGTCAGTTAAAAATTAATAAAAAAAAATATAATCAATAAAAAAATAAGAAAAAATATTCTCATCAATATTTGGTGTCTTAGGTGTCATTTCCCAGAAAGATTTGCAAAAATTCATTTATTTGCATCAAAAAAGGGTGGTCGTACACGTGTGGTATGGTCCTGAAACAGGCATTTTGAAAAAATGGTTTTTAATCATGCCTACTAAAAAGGGATTTCTACCATGTGGGTATTAAAATAAATTACATATTTGAAAAGTAGACTCTGAGCACTACATTTTCTATTACTGAAGTTTTTTGAGATTCAATCTCTAAGTGCATCAAATTTTGACATCAATCGACATAAAATTTGAAAAATAGAGAAAACACTTCAACTTTTTGCCCAAAAGTGGGACTCAACTTCTTGCAGCCACCCTTATATGGTTTTGTCATTGATTTCAACACCTATTAACACTTATCAACTCTGGCACTTTGGAGAATTGGCAATGTTCACCGGTAAGCAAGTGACTTTATGCACAGTCACCAGTATCTGGTTCACCGGCAGGATATATTGTTCACCGGCACTTGGAATGACATGGAAAACATCTAGTTATGTCGAAGACATCATTTGGACACTTTGTCTTGGAGATTTGTTCATTGGATTATTTGTATTTGCATATTTTTTGTTACCGACAAATAGGTCCAGAATAAACATTGGCAAAAATATCCATTCTAGATCAGCACAACACACTTTGAAGATGATTTTTGTTGTTATTGTAAATACATTAAGCTGACATGTTGAATTGGATATTGCATCAGTTATTGATTTACTTGTAATTGTTTTATTGTAATATCTTTTAGAGCTGACCTACTAAAATTGGTCTTAGGTTATGGTATATATGTAAGATCTTATTTGTAAGATCGACATGCGATTGGGAAAAGGAATTGTAAGAAGGTATATGCGAGATTAAGCAGAGCTATACACGCAGACGTCATTTGAAGGTGAAGCAAGGTTTTTGTGAAGGCAATCAGAACTACACCGGTACTAAATCCAGCATAGGAAGATGCTATTTTGAGCAGTACATCTTTATTAGATTTAACCATCCAATTGTAGTCAGTGTGACTCCTATTTGTGTTTGAGAAGTGATCTCTAGGCACTTGGCCTTTCTACATGTGCAGACCCCATTTGTACACATATACTATCTGTAGTAGTATCATCTGATTGTGGGTAAGGTTTCCCACCATGGTTTTTCCCCTTACAAGGTTTCCACATACAAACATTGGTATTATGTGTTGTGGATGTTATTGTCTTTCTGTTTTATGCATTAATTTTTACCGATACTGCAATTAACTAATAAACTGTCTACCGGCATAAAGTTTGGTTTACCGATATTAAGCATTAAGGTTGGTTAAGTTGTTTTTGGTTTGAATTTATTAGACGACTGATTCACCACCCCCCCCCCCCACCTCTCAGTTGTCTCCAGGACCTAACAATTGGTATCAAAGCTTAGTCCTCTTTTTGCAGAAGTTTAACAGCTTGAGGAGATCCAATGTCTACTAACTATTTTAGGAAGGACAATCCTAAACTTGATGGAACCAACTATGGCATATGGAAGATCAGAATGGAGACACATTTGAATTGCATTGTAAAGGACATCTGGGATGTTACAAAGAATGGCTATACTGCTTCTACTCTCGGCCAGCCTAATCCACCTACCTTAAGAAAAGATGAAGAAAATGATTCCAAAGCAAGGGAAGCACTTTTAAGCGCATTATCAGATCAGCAAATCATGGGATTATCAGATAGGTCTACTGCTAAAGCTATTTGGGATCATTTGGAAACATTGAATGAAGGAGATTCCATAGTAAAAATTGCAAAACTTGAAAGCTTCCGGGTCTGGTATGAAAATCTGAAAATGGAAGAAGATGAAAGGATTTCTACTTTTATGGAAAGAGTAAATAAAATTGTTTTGGGTATTAAATGTTATGGAGGAACCTTAAGTGAAGATGAAATTGTTTCAAAAGTTTTAAGAGGATTTCCACCGGCATATAAAATGAAAGTTACTGCTATAAATGAGTTGAGAACAATGCCTAATACATCAGTAACTAGGGACACATTCATTGGAAAACTTTCAGCTTTTGAAATTGAGGAATTTGGTCATGTTGCTACTATAAAGAAAAATTTATCTTTTAAGGCATCAACATCATCTGCACCATCATTTGACAAATCTAATTGGAAAGGCTTTTATGCAAGAGAACTTGAGGAAAGCGGGAGAGAAAATGAAGAACTTGAAGCACTATTTGCAAGGAAAATGCCTAAAGGTCCAGTTGGAAGTAAGTATGAAGGTAAAGCACCTTTTAAATGTTTTAACTGTAATAAGATTGGTCATATGGCTTCAAGATGCCCTGATAGACATGCAAGACCAAGAGAAGAAGATAGAAGAATATACAAGCTTAACCCTGAATATCAGAGATACAGATTTAAGAAGAATAAAGATAAATCTTGTTATCTTGCTGATGAAGGAGTCATTGATGATTCTGATGAGGATTCGACAGACAATGAATGGGTTTTTGTTTCTATAATATAAGATCAACCGACACCTACTATTCAATTGGTAGAGCAAGCCCTGGCAGCTAAAGTTGAAGTTAAGGATGAATGGATCATTGATTCAGGATGTTCACATCATAGGACTAGTGATAAAAGAAAATTCTTGAACTTTCAGGAATATAATGGAGGTCTGGTAAGATTTGGAGATGATAAAGCTTGTTTGATCAAAGGAAAAGGTATTATATCTCTTGATGGTAAGCATAATACTGACAATGTTTACTATGTAGAAGGTTTAAAGCATAATCTTTTGAGTGTTGGTCAATTAGTTGAAAAGGGATTTCAGTTACAATTCAAGAATGGGAAATGCAAAATTATGAACAGAACTGGTTTGGAAATTGCAACCGGTAATCAAACTAGAGGTAATATCTTTCATTTGAATAATAGTGAAAAGACATGCTTGATTGCACATATTGATGAAAGTTGGTTAATGGAATAAGAGACTCTATCATGTAAATTTTGATTGCATGGTAAAAATTAGTACTACTAAGGAAGTTAGAGATTTACCTAAGATTGTTAAACCTCACAATCTGGTATGTAAGGAAGGTCAATTTGGAAAACAAGTTAGAGCATCTTTTAAAAGTATTCCAAAAAAATCCAATAATGCTCTTGACTTAATTCACACTGATTTATGTGGTCCAGCTAGAACTAAAAGCTTACAAGGTGATAGATATTTCATGCTAATCATTGACGACTATTCTAGAATGTGTTGGGTTACTTTTCTTAGAGAAAAATCAGAAGCACTTGGGAAGTTCAAACTATTCAAGGAAATGGTAGAAAATGAAACCAGTAAGAAAATCAAATGTCTGAGATCAGATCAAGGAGGTGAATTCACATCTAAGGAATTTAATGCATTCTGTGAAGTAAATGGAATCAGAAGACAATTATCAGCACCTCGGACACCACAGCAGAATGGAGTTGTAAAAAGGAAAAATAGAACTATCTTGGATGTAGCTAGAAGTATGTTATCAGAAGCAAATTTACCACATGTATATTGGAGAGAGGCAATAAGCACAGTGGTCTATACATTCAACAAAGTTCACATCAAAGGTGAAACCGGTAAGACACCTCATGAAGTATGGTTTGGTATTACTCCTACTCTTAAATATTTCAAAATATTTGGAAGTAAATGCTATATTAGAAGAGATGAGTATATTGGCAAATTTGATCCTAGAAGTGATGAAGGAATATTTCTTGGTTATTCATCTAAGAGAAAGGCATATAAATGTTTTAACAAAAGATTGTAGAAAATTGTTGAGAGTACAAATGTGAAGATTGATGAACAATTTAGAGGAACTTCAAGGTATATAGACTCTGAACCGGCAACAGAAATACTGACAAATAAACCTACATTGAACCCACCGATACAGAATGAAGATCCAGTTACACCAGTATCATCTGAAAATTCCACTATAACTGAGGAACAGCAACAAACGAAGACACCCCGGTATGTAAGACTGAATCACTTAGAAAATCAGATAATTGGGAACAATTGTCAAGGAGTTATGACAAGAGGAAGACTGGAAAATGAAGAGGTATGTCTTATTTCTCAAATTGAACCATCATCAATTAATGAGGCATGTGAAGATAAGAAATGGATTAAAGCTATGGAAGAGGAACTAGAACAAATTGAGAAGAATAACACATGGACATTAGTTCCCTGACCTAAAGACAAAAATATGATTGGAACAAAATGGGTATTCAGAAACAAACTTAATGAAGATGGTAAGGTAATCAGAAATAAAGAAAGACTAGTGTGTAAGGGATATTCTTAGAAAGAAGGAATTGATTATAATGAAACCTTTGCACCGATAGATAGAATTGAGGCAGTCAGATTATTCTTGACTTTTGCAGCACACAAGAACTACAAAGTATATCAAATGGATATTAAATGTGCATTTCTGAATGGAGATCTCGAAGAAGAAGTTTACATTAAGCAACCTGATGGATTTTCTTTGATAGATAACAAAGATATGGTCTGCAGGTTAAGGAAAGCTTTGTATGGGTTGAAGCAAGCTCCAAGAGCTTGGTATGATAGATTGGATAAATATCTTTTGAAGATTGGATTTTCTAAAGGTAATGTTGACAACAAATTATACTATAAAGTGACTAATGATGACATCTTGTTTATAGAAGTTTTTGTTGATGATATAATCTTTGGAGGAGAAGATGGATTATGTAAAGACTTTTCTATTGAAATGCAGCAAGAATTTGAAAATCTATGATTGGATAGATAAAATTCTTTTTAGGATTGCAGATTTCACAGACTGATAAAGGTATATTCTTGAGTCAATCCAAGTACTTGAAGGAGTTACTAAAGAAATTTGGAATGGAGAACTCTAAACCGGTAAGTACATCTATAACTACAAATGACAAATTATCACTAAGGGATGAATTTACACCTATTAATCCGACTAGGTACAAATCTATGATAGGAGGCCTACTGTATTTGACACAAACAAGACCTGATATTATGAATGCAGTATGTATTGTTTCAAGATTTCAGAGTAATCCTAGAGAAAATCATGAATCAGTAGTAAAAAGGATTTTCTAGTACTTACAAGGCACTACAAATCTTGGTTTATGGTATCCTAGAGATGAAAACTTTGAATTATGTGCATACATAGATGCAAATTGGGCAGGAGATGTGGATGACAGAAAAAGAACCATCGGCAGAGCATTTTTTCTTGGAAGCAGATTAATTTCTTGCTTGAGTAAGAAACAAAGTTGCACATCTTTATCAACAGCAGAATCAAAATATGTTGCAGTAGCAACTAACTGTACACAGGTATTATGGTTTATGCAAATGTTGAAGGACATAAAGATAAAATGCAAGGAACCTATAACTATCTATTGTGATAACACTGCAGCAATTGATATATCTAAGAATCCGGTACTACATTCTAAAACTAAACATATTTCTATCAAACTAAATTTTATGAAGAGAATGTTGAAGCAAAAGAAGCAAAACTGGTTTATGTGAATACTAAAGAATAGATTGTAGATATTTTCACTAAGCCTTTGCCTAAGGAGACTTTTGAATATCTCATAGATTAGCTTGGGGTCATACCCCCACTGGTAGAGACTTAGACAATTGATGTTTGTCATCAACCGATAGAATTAATAGAGAAATCTTTTACTCCGACCTTTATGATGAGAGCTACTTCTCAGGGGGAGTAGTTGGCATATTGAATTGGTTGGTATTTTGTATTTGAGCTTGACTTTTGTATTGGCTCTGGCATTTGATGTCAAAGGGGGAGAAATTGATATGGAAAAACACAAGGAAAACACACGTTACTCTCAGGGGGAGAGATTGTTACTTTGGGTGGGATTGATTACTCTTTGTATCTGAATTTTGATTTCTGGTTATGATCTCTTTTGGGAGATTGTTGGTTTTTGGTATTTGGCATTTATGTTTTGGCACTTTGATGGTTTTTCCATCTTGTGTTGCCATCAATTCCAAAGGGGGAGATTGTTGGTATTTTGGTTATATGGTTTTATCATTGATGTCAAAACCTATTAACACTTATCAACTCTGGCACTTTGGAGAATTGGCAATGTTCATCGGCAAGCAAGTGACTTTATGCACAGTCACTGGTATCTGGTTCACCGGCAGGATATGTTGTTCACCGTCACTTGGAATGACATGGAAAACATCTGGTTATGTCAAAGACATCGTTTAGACACTTTGTCTTGGAGATTTGTTCATTGGATTATTCGTATTTGCATATTTGTTGTTACCGGCAAATAGGTCCAGAATAAGCATCGACAGGCTTATCCATTCCAGATCAGCACGAAACACTTTGAAGATGATTTTGTTGTTATTGTAAATGCATTAAGCTGACATGTTGAATTAGATATTGCATCAGTTATTGATTTACTTGTAATTGTTTTATTGTAATATCTTTTAGAGTCGACCTACTAAAATTGGTCTTAGGTTAGTGTATATATGTAAGATCTTATTTGTAGTCAGTGCGACTCCTATTTGTGTTTGAGCAATGAGCTCTAGGCGCTTGGCCTTTCTGCATGTGCATACCTCATTTGTATACACATACTATCTGTAGTAGTATCATTTGATTGTGGGTAAGGTTTCCCACTGTGGTTTTTCCCCTTACAAGGTTTCCACGTACAAACATTGGTGTTATGTGTTGTGGATGTTATTGTCTTTCTGTTTTATGCATTAATCTTTACCAGTACTCCAATTATTTGATAAACTGTCTACCGGCATAAAGTTTAGTTTATCGGTATTAAGCATTAAGGTTGGTTAAGTTGTTTTTGGTTTGAATTTATTAGACAACTGATTCACCCCCCTTGTCTCCAGGACCTAACATTGAGAAACAAACATGTTATGTATTTATATTTCAAATTGGTGGTCTACATTTTATTAGTGTGTAGTTAATCCATCTTTATTATATAAATAATGATCCTACTCAATTTAGTTGCTCATGTATTTATTTGAGATTAATGATATTTTGACCCATACATTATGTTAAGCAATCAAGTTGTGTTTCAAATCCATGATCTTCATTCTATTAGTGTATTTCTAGAGAAACTTCATTGCATGGGCAATGATGTTACTCAATATCTTGGTTCACATTTATTTGAGACAAAAGAAAATTTTCTTTTTACCAACCATACATAGTATGAATGCATGCATGGTGTACATAGTGCATCTTGTCTAAAGAATAGCCACTCCCCAATCGATGATCACTTCACATGTGTGTATGTGCACGCACAAATTTTACAAAATCACTACAACCTACATTAAACATACATTTTTTATGTTTGCAGGTGTTGAATATGGGACATATATTTAAGAATTCATAACGTGAAATAACAAAAGCAAAGATTAACCATTGATTTGCACACAATTAAACATACTTTGAAGGCCAAAATTGTTTGTTTTCATTGTTTGAAAGGTGTTATAACAATAGGTATAGATGTGGAAATGCTATTGGTAATATTTAGTCATAAGAGTGATTGATTTTTTAATACAAACTATCCCTTTGTTGAAAGAGCTTTTTGGGAGCCATAATACTTAGTAAAACTTGTAAGAACTAATTTTTAAAAACACAAATCTCATGAGTCAACTCAAAAACCTTACCGCTAAGCTAAAATACTATTATCACAAAAGCTGACACCCTTTAGTAAGCTATCAGCTCAACAACCTTGTGACACATTGGAGGACCTCTCAAAGTAAAGTGTGCACTTTGAAAGATATAGGCCAACCTCCAAAGAATGATGGTTCATATGCCCACTTCACGTAAAAATTCTTTAAATTGGTACCTCTTGAGGAAAATGGTAAAAATATGCTTGAAAATAAATTTATAACTATGTTGGTGATATATATAAATGATAATTTAAAATTAGTACAACTATTTTCTCACACAAAAATACATTGATTCAACTTTTGAAAGGCACAAATTTAGTAATTTACAGGTATATGTATAATTATTCTATAGAAAGGTTTTAGCATTGATATTTTTAGAAGGAAAAGACAATTAATTTTCACAACCAACAACTATTTATAAAAAAAATATAGACTACATTAAACATGCATGTTTCTATTTAAAGGTGTTAAACATGGGATATATATCTAAGGATTCATAAAGTGAAATCACAAAAACAAAGATCAACCATTGATTTGCGCACAATCAAAAATACTTTGAATTCCCAAAATGTTTGTTTGCATTAATTGAAAGGTGTTGTAGAAGTAGGTATAGATGTGGAAATGTTTAAAAAAGAACTTGAAATGATGAAATTATATTAATATTTAGTCATAGGAATGACTATTTTTAAGTTACAAACTATCCCTTTGTTGAAAGATCTTTTTTGGAGATACAATACTTAGCAAAACTCGTAAGAAATAATTCTAAACTTGAATCTAAACTTCCTTATATCTCTATTTTACATCTGAGAGAGTATAGGACAACATCTATGAAATAAAATAAAATCCAAATGACTAGGTCCACCTACTTGGGTGCCTAGGAGGAGTGCTTATTTATTTGTCTTTAATGCCTTGTCTTTGTTAGAATTTTTCCACTTGATGAGTTGACACTTTGATTGCTAGATGCTTGGAGTATGCTATAACCACCTCCTAAATCCTTGGACAAACTTCAAACTTGATCAAAAGTCACCAACCCACCTCTATATCTACTCACTTGGTTCCTACATTGTTGCTCAATCTTCACAATTGACAAATTGACTACCCAAAGTTATGAGACATGTTCTTTTTCCTTGCTTTTGAAGTTTAGAAAGCCTTGGGGTCATATGGAACTGAAATAGGTCATTTAAGACCTCTTGGACTACTTTGAAAGGTGTCATAATAGCTTCAAACTACTCTCCAATACATTAATTAACTCTGAGGACACTTTGAACGTGTCAAAATGACACATATGAGTCCCAAAACTATCCTTCTACTATACTTTATGCTTTATATCTATCATATTGTTAAGTCTTTGAAAATCTTTCCATCACTGAGATCAAGGTACTCATGATTGTCACTTTGTTTGAACTGTGCTCTTTAGTTTCTATGTCATACTTGTTATTTGATTGTGATATTGTTGTCCTCAATATACCTCAATAGAGTCTTAGACACCAATTACTTCTAGTTTCACTTTGCCAATTCCATAATATTCACAAAGTTGTAACTTTGGCTAAAGTTCAAATATGTGCTCTCACTTGTAGTGAATAGACTTTTTTTCTTAACAAATCCTTACCAAATTTTGCATAAAATTTTGTTCTCATCTCCTTTTGACATTAATTACTATCACATGTCTTCAACTATACACAAATGCTATTGTCTTGTTATTATTTTACTAATGGCTTTCCTAAGATCTCAATGTTTATGTTGAAGACTCTCACTTGCACCTTGATTGTCATTCTTCCTTTAGCTTCATCATGAAATGTTATTGTCCCTACACTTTTTGACATTCCCTTGATTGTACCTTACATTGTAAAGAATCATTTCTAACACAATATACTAACATCAAAGGTTTCTTTACTCGAGGTAAACTTGATCACAATACTAGTGCTACAAGATTATCCAATGCTAGCAGTCCCTTTTATGACTGTGTCCTTTGAGATAGAATCCTTCTTCAAGGAGACTCTCTCATACTTTAATACCTTTCACAGTACAAATTTGAAAGGATTGTCGCTAGTTTATTTTGGTAATACTATCAACTTTCTTTCATACCTTATGAACATTCTCTTTCTTGCTCATTAACTTTGCATTGATGGGTGTCACTTCTCTTCCTTTACCATCAACAGGCTTCACAAACCTTCATTTTACCCTAATGTGGTCTCATTATGACTATTTTTTTCATTCAGCACTTTTGTATTGTTCATCCTTAAATATTACTATCTTTTAGCCCTTTTCATCATATTTGTGTTGGAAAAAACAATGAAGGAAAACTGAGAGGGGAGGGGGTGAATCGGTTTTCACCATATTAAAAAATTTAAGCGCAATCTCAGATTTGATCAACTGTAGCAAGAATAAGGATAAACACAAAAAAAAAAACACACATAACACATAACACTAAGATTTTTGACGTGGAAAACCCAATCAAGGGAAAAACCATGGTGGGAACCTACCCACAATAAGATGATACTCTGCAGTAGTATGTGTAAATATTACAATGGGGAATGCACATGCAATCGGGCACACTGCCTACAACTCACTTCTTAAAATACAATGACCCAGAAGGATACAACACTCAAGGAAGGTTCACTACCTTACAATAATAGTCGAACTATAATCCAATTAATATGAACTGAAAGAATAACATCTGCTAATGCTTGATGGCAGTTTTGGTTAAGCACATTTGTCTGCCCTGCAATACGCTTTGCTCAATAGACCACACCAAAGGATAATTTTTCTTGTTCACACATACACCACTCTCTGATAATGCAGACTCAACACTGATTCACAAATTACATGAATATAACACCTATTTATACAAATCGTCAACCTTGACTACAAGGTCGGCCAAACCCTCAACACCTAATTACAAAATTACATCACATGATACATAATTCAATCACCAGACCAATACAATGTCATGACAACACAACATGGACCCAAATCAATTCCTTGAATGTGCAACACCATTAGGAATCTCGCCAAGATCAACTGCAACATGTTACCCCACTGAAAATACCACATAACACAAAAAATATCACCGAGCCCATAAGATCTTCAACAACATGCACAATGATCATGTAGACCACCAAAACAAATAGGACATGACTAGGAAACACCAACAAGCACGTTCAAACCATCTGTAATAGCTGCACCAACACCACTTAATCAAATCTTCATCGTTCAACATGCAAACACTCAAGAACACTTAACAACAACAATTTGGACAAGAAAGATAACTTGTGGAGCACCAAATCATGAACCATCTGAATTGAAGATACAAATGAACATCGCGAATACTCTCCCAAATCCATAACCAAAGATATGATCATACCAGAGCACAATGAATCAAATACCAGAACACTAAAACACTGAATACTAAAAAAACCAATCTCCATACTAGAATTCATAACTCGATCAAAGCACTACATAGCACCATGAAATCAATAAAGAATAAAGTATCTCTAGTTTATTCCACATACTAGCAGATAAGCCAACCAGATCAACTCACTGCAAACACCAAATCACCAAAACAATTCTTTGTAACATCAAAATATAGGAATATATTGACATCAATGACAACAACATATCCTAGCAGCAACAATATCCAACAATATCCCCCTTTGGCATTGATGGCAACATATAAATGTGAAAAATAATCAATGCAAAGGAATAGATCAACACAATGTAATCTCCACCTAAGATCATGCACACAAAGCTTCCAAGATAAGGCATTTTTTCACATGCTTCTCTCCCCTTTTGAAAACAATGCCAAAGGCATAAGCAAATCAATCTCTCCCTCTAAAAAGGAAAATCTCTCCCCCTTATGATAAACTTACACACTGAACCATACATTAACTACCCTGGCTGAGTAGTAGCACCAACTCATCAACTCGGATAAGAAGATAAGACTGTGAAGTCCACCAGATTGATGCATCTCCATGCATCTAGTTCTCATGAGGAGGGGAAGAGACCCCTAACTTGTCTCTCAAATAGACAAATGTATCTACAGGAAAAGGCTTATTAAAAATATTTGCAATCTGCTCCTTTGTGGAAACATACTCCAATTTGACTTCTTCATCATTGACCTTCTCCCTCAAGAAATGATACTTATTTGATATATGATTTGTTTTAGAATACAGTACCAGATTCTTTGAAATATTAATAGCACTTGAATTGTCACAATATTTAACAGTAGGCTCATCATATATAACTCTAATGTCCTTCCAAATCTTCTTCATCCAAACTACTTGATTACAGTTGCTAGCAGCAACAATGGATTGAGCTTCAACAGTAGATAGAGATATAGCATATTTTTTCTTGCTCGCCCATGAAACCAACTTCTTTCCCAAAAAGAAAGCTCCACTGGTATTTCTCTTCAAGTCATCTACATCACCTACCCAATTAGCATAAGTATAAGCACATAACATGAAATCATATTTCTTCGAATACCACAACCCATAATCAACAGTCGCCTTCAAGTATCTGAATATCCTCTTCACAGTAGTAACATGACTCTCTTTAGGATCGACTTGAAAACTGGCACAAAGACAAACAACATGCATGATATCTGGTCTAGCCTGAGTCAGGTACAACACTCCACCAACCATAGACCTATACAAGGTCTAATTAACTTTTGGAGATTCATCTTGCTTAGACAACTTGCATCTAGTCACCATAGGAGTTCCAAATGGTTTGGAATCATCTAACCCAAACTTCTTCAATAGTTCCTTCACATACTTAGATTAAGAAATGAAAATACCTTTAATAGTCTATGTAATCAACAATCCTAAGAAGAATTCCATATCACCTATCATAGACATCTCAAATTCCTTTTGAATATCATCAACAAACTTCATACTCAAATCATCATCTCCTCCAAAAATAATGTCATCAACAAACACTTCAATAATCAAAATATTATCATTATCAACCTTAAAGTATAAATTACTGTTAGCAGCCACTTTACAAAATCCCAACCTCACCAAATACTTGTCCAATCTATCATACTAGACTCTAGGGGCTTGCTTCAGTCCATACAGTGCTTTCTTCAATCTGCATACCATGTCTCCTTCATCTAATAATAAAAAACCATCTGGTTGCTCAATGTAGACTTCCTCTTCAAGATCACCATTCAAAAAGGCTGACTTGGCATCCATTTAATATACCTTGAAATTCTTATAAGAAACATATGCAAGCAACAATCTAACGGCTTCAATTCTAGCTACAAGAACAAAATTCTCCTCATAATCAATTCCTTCCATTTGAGAGCATCTCTTGCATACCAATATTGCTTTGTTTCTTACCACTTGACTAGCTTCATTAAGTTTATTCCATAACACCCATTTAGTACCAATCACATTCTTGTCTTTAGGTCTCGGAACAAGTTCCCATGTGTTATTCTTCTCAATTTGATTCAACTCTTCCTCCATAGATTTTATCCATCTCTCGTCTTTACATGCTTCAACAACATTTTTAAGTTCAATCTTGGGAATTAGGCATATCTCTTCAGCAACAATCCTTCTCCTAGTCATTACACCTTTGTTTTTGTAACCAATAATTTGATTTTATGAATGATTCAATTTGACATACCTCAGAGTCTTATGATTATTTCGATTCTCAAGCTCTTGAACTTCTTCATTGACAACAACAATATCCGGATTAACTGTCTCTACCAAAGCATTCTGCTTTTGGATCTCAATTTGTACTGGCTTTGAAACAACATTCTGATCATCAAACTCATATCCACATGCTTTGATCTGATTTCCATGACATTCATCAGCCTTCACATTTTCACTTTCCACTATATTCTTCAATCTCTTATTGTAACATCGGTAGGCCTTGCTCTTAGTAGAATATCCCAAGAAGATTCCTTCATCACATCTTGCATCAAACTTTCCTATATCCTCATCTCTTTTGATATAACATTTTCTTCCAAAAACTTTGAAATATCTAACTGTAGGAACATGACCAAACCATAACTCATAAGGAGTCTTATCAGAATCACCTTTTATATGCACCCAGTTGAATGTGTAAACCACAGTGCTAACAACTTCTCTCCAAAAATTTTCTACAACATTTCCTTCAATCAGCATAGTCCTAGTAGCATCCAAAATGGTTATGTTCTTTCTTTCAACAACTCCATTCTGCTAAGGGGTTCTAGGAGCAGATAATTGTCTTCTCATTCCATTCCTTTCACAAAATGAATCAAACTCATCAGATGTGAACTCTCCTCCTTTGTCAGATCTCAGACACTTCAACTTCAACCCTATCTCAACCTCCACCTTAGCTTTGAATATCTTGAATTTCTCCAATTCTTCTGATTTCTCTCTTAGAAAAGTAACCCACATCATTCTAGAGTAGTCATCAATCAATAACATGAAATATCTATCACCCTACAAGCTTCTCACTCTTGTAGGACCACACAGGTCAGTATGCACAAGATCTAATAATCCATTAAATATATACAATGTACTCGTAAATGAAATTCTTGTTTGACTTTCCAACTGAAATTCTTTACATATCGGATTAGAAGGCTTCACAATCTTAGGAAAATCTCTAACAGCTTGAGTAGAACTTATCCTTATCATGCAGTCAAAATTAACATGACACATCCTTCTATACCACAACTAACTTTCATCAACTTGAGAAATCAAACAGCTTTTCTCCCCGGTATTCAAGTGAAAGATATTACCTTTTGTCTTAGTCCCTGATGCAATCTCTATACCAGAGGTATTCAAAATCTTGCATTTACCGTTCTTGAATTTTAAATCATATTCCTTGTCAACCATCTGTCCAACACACAAAATATTATGCTTCAAACCTTCAACATATAAGACATCATCAGTATTATTCTTACCTTCAAAGGAAATAGAACCTCTACCACGTATCACACAAGCTTTATCATCTCCAAAACTCACTATACCACCATCATACCTCTCCATATTCACAAATTTATTTTTATCACTTGTCATATGATAAGAACAACCGATGTCAATTACCCATTCATCTTTATCTTCAATCTTAGAAACCAAATCTTTCTCCTCGATGCAACTTGTAGAATTCACTGGTACCAGATGATCTTCTTTGATAACAATAAGTACAAATTCATCTTCTGAATTCCCATTCTCAGATTCCTCATCTGTCACACCTTCATAGCAACATAATAATATCTCTCCTGATATTTGTACTTTTGGTTAGGTTTATAGGGCGTGTAATACTTATCATGCTTCTCATATCTATCATGCTTATCATATCTAGACATTCTTTCAAGACACCTAGAAGTAAAATATCCTATCTTATTACAAGAGAAACAATTTAAAGGCAACTTTCCATCATACTTACCGACTCTCTTAGGAAATCTCCGAGCTATAAGTGCTTCAAGCTCATCCAACTCTCTTTCATGTTCTTCCATCTCTCTCATTTCTCTTTCATATTTTGAAACCCTTGATGAAATCTCTCCCAGATCATAATTCTTCCCAGATACAGTGGCTTTAAATGCAGTCTCAAATTTACCATGTGATTCACAAAATTCACTCAACTCAAATGCAACAAGCTTACCAACCAACATGTCTCGTGTTAGAGCAGTCAGACTTTGGATCTCATCAATAACAACAACTTTAGTTTTGTAAACAGAAGGTAAGGATCTCAGCACCTTAGCAACAATCTCATCTTCTTCAAGAGTTCCACTGGCACATTTGATGTTCATAACTAGTTCATTCACTTTAGCCATAAAGGAATTTATGTTCTCATCTTCTCCCATCTTCAATGTCTCATACTTTCCTTTGAAACTCTGCAACTTAGAAACTTTAACTTGTGCATCTCCTTCATACAAGGTCTCTAACTTTTTCCAGATCTCATGTGCAGTCTAAAGACCCATCACATTAGTCATCTTTGAATTGGTTAAGCCACTCATCAATGTTTCCTTAGCTCTTATGTTATGTTCAACATCCTTGATTTCAATAGCAGTAACCGGACCATCTTGAGGAACATTGTAGACATTCTTTGTAATCTTCCAAAAATATTTTCCAATACACTTCAAGTGAACTTCCATCCGATCCTTCCATAAAGTGTAATTATTTCCATCAAATCTCCGAATCTCTTTCTTAAAAACATAGGTTGTCATCGCAGATCTCCTCAAGTGGTCAAGCTTCTTCTGAAGAATCTAGCTCTGAACCAATTGTTGGCAACAACAATGAAGGAAAACTGCGAGGGGGGTGGTGAATCCATTTTCACCGAATTATACAATTTAAGCACAATCTTAGATCTGATCAATTGCAGCAAGAATAAGGATAAACACAATAACGACAACACGCAAAACACTAAGATTTTTAACTTGGAAAACAGGGTCAAGGGAAAAACCATGGTGGGAACCTACCCACAATAAGATGATACTTTGCAGTATAGTGTGTGTAAATATTACAATGGGGAATGCACATGCATTCAGGCACATTGCCTAGAGCCCACTGCTCAAAATACAATGACTCAGAAGGCTACAACCCTCAGGGAAGGTTCACTACCTTACAATAATATTTGGACTACAATTTGGTTAAGATGAATTGAAAGAATAACATCTGCTAATGCTTGATGATGGTTTTGGTTAAGCACATTTGTCTGCTCTGCAACACACTCTAGTCAATACACCACACCGAAGGATAAATTTGCTTTTTCATACATACACCACTCTCTGATAATGTAGACTCAACACTGATTCACAAATTACATGAATATAACACCTATTTATACAAATAATCAACCTTGACTACAAGGACACCTAGCTACAAAATTACATCACACGGTACATAACTCAACCACCAGACCAATACAATGTCATGACAACATATCATGGACCCAAATCAACTCCTTGAATGCGCAACACCACTAGGAATCTCACCAAGATCAACCGCAACACGTAACACCACCGAAAATACTGCATAACATGAAAAATATCACTGAACCCATAAGATCTTCAAGAACGTGCACAATGATCAATGCAGACCACCAAAAAAAATAGGACACTATTAGGAAACACTAACAAGAATGTTAAAACCATCTGCAATAGCTGCACCAACACCACTTAATCAAATCTTCATCGATCAACACGCTAACACTCAAGAACACTTAACAACAACAACTCAGATAAGAAAGATAACTTGTGGAGTGTTAGGATTAATGATAGTCCCAAATATACTGAGAGGGGGGGTGAATCAGTATCTAACCGGTTAGAAGAATATTTAACCTTAGTAAGAACTTTGCATTCCAAAACAGTATACCAGTAAATAAGAATTAATGCAGTAAACAGGAACAATAAAGACAGCATAGAAAACACACAATAACACAAGATGTTTAATGAGGAAACCCAGTGTGGGAAAAACCTCGGTGGGATTTGTGACCCACAATATTCACTCATTGGCCAATGAATAAATATTACTTACAATGAGGGGCATGCACATGCAGGAAGGCCAACTGCCTAGAGCTCACTGCTCAATAAGAGTCACACTGACTACAAAAGTGGATTATAAAATCCAATACAATGTACTGCTTCAAAGTAGCATCAACTATGCCAGGTTCAGTACCGGTTTAAGCTCATCCTATAACCAAAACCTTCGCTGTCACTTATATCACCTTATACATAGTTCACAACTCTCTTCTTACACAAAATGACCTATAAGATCTCATACATATATATGAGTCTTTTACAATATTCCTTGTCGACTTTACAAAAGATAATTATAATTAAATACAATAAACAAAATTTTATTCCCTATCGGTTGGGGTGTCGGTATGCATTGTTGCCGTTGTCGGTGAAGTGTCTATCGGTGTATGTAGATGTCTATGTCAGTGTCGGTGCCTATCAATGGCTTTACCAGGTGAGTGCCAGAAGGTTTCCAGATGGTTGCCATCAATGACAACACCATTATTCTCATAAGAATGTAGAATGCCAACAATCTCCCCCTTTGGCATTGATGGCAACACTCATAAGAAAAATCCAAAAATTGTTTCCAAAAAGTGAAGTCCAAAAAGTTACCAAAAATATTTGCTCCCCTGAGCAGATGATCTCCTCTGAATAATCATTTTTCTCTATCCACTACTCCCCCTTTGACATCAATGACAAATATTGTCAAAAAGTGTCAAACAAGTGCAAAAATTTCACCTCAAAGTTTGTAATTGGTTGGTTAAAATCTGAAATATGTTTGCCAAAACCAAACTTAAACTCTGCATGAATCTGTTGTTGTCATTCAGGGTTGCCTCAGTTTGTTGGATCGTGTCGGTGAGATGATGCTATGCTCTTCCGGTGATCTTTCTCCTTGAAGTAATGCCTTAGAGATCTCATTTCTCAGAGAGATAAGGTTGTCCAACTTGGGACCAAGTTTATACTTAAGTTCTTTGGAATTAGCCTTAATCCTTTCCTTCTCTTTCTCAAATTTCTCCAATTTTTCCTCAAAACCTGCTATTTCTTGCTCAATAACTGATATAGGTTCAGATGAACCAATTATGTTATCAGCTATGTCATCTATCTCCTTCTGTAATCTTCTTATTTCCTTTTCTATGTCCTTTGTCAACAAATGTGGCTTGCATGTTTCTCTGTATAGCTCTTTATATTCCAAAATTATAGTATTCATTGTCGGTAAAAGTGTGTTTATGTGTTATGTGCACTTCTTTATTGTATCCTCAAAGAATTTATCCTTTTCCTTTTCAACTTTCTCTTTGAATGTGTCCTCATTAACCTTATCAACTGTTATTACATTGTCGGTAATGAATTTGGACAATGTGTCCAACTTACCTAAATAATCCTTTACATGAACTATATTACATTTTGGTGCAATCAACTTAAGTATTAGTATTGTGTCATCAATTGATTTGTAAGCCAATGCATTACAGTCATTTATCTTCTTGATAGAGTCTAGGAGTACTTCTGTCACATTAGTAGGCATGAATTCACTTAATGAAGTACTAGATGTCTGACCAACTACCTTAATTACCTCTGTGCTTCCAACATTTGTAATCATTTTGCTTGTATTATCCTCCAATGGATCAATCTGATTTTGCATTTCAACCAGTAAAGGTTTGGGTTTCTCAGTGATTACCGGTTTCACTACTTCAATATGTACATGTGCCTTTGTCGGTTTCTTTGTGTGCTCAACTGCCGATATCTCTATCTCAGTAGGTTTATCTATGTTAGCATCTATACCTCCAGTATTCATTCCAGTGTCCAATGGTTGCTCAGTTTATAATGTTTGCTCTATTTGAATCTCAACCTCAACAGTCTCTGTCGGTTTCTCAACAATGTTACCACTATCAACAATGTTACCCTTAGCCTCTGTATTATCCTTATCCACAACAATGTTCACTTCCTGAGTGTCTACATCCTGAACACTCTCCCAAATCCGCAACCAAAGATATGATCATACCGGAGCACAACGGATCAAACACCTAAACACTGCAACATTGAATACTGAAAAGCCAATCTCCATACCAGAATGCATAACTCGATCAAAACACTACATAGCACCATGAAATCAATAAAGAATGAATTATCTCTAGTTGATTCAACATACTAATAGATAAACCAACCAAATCAACTCACTGCAAACACCGGATCACAAAAACAACACCAAAACATAGGAATATGTTGACATCAATGACAACAACATATCCTAGCAGCAACAATATCCAATAATTTGTCATGCACAACTCTTAGACTATCTATTATGCTTCATACATATACATAATCTTTGGAATAACAACCTCCTTTAATGTACACCATAACAAGTAATTAATTAGGAAAAGGATAACAATGTGATAACTATTACCCAAACACTTCAACCATATTTTCAAACTTAATATGAAGAGGTTCCTAGCTAGGTTTAAGGTATTCATGACTGTCATATGAGTTTGACACAATCTCATTGAACTCTTTCACTTGTTATATATGTTTATCACTTTTGGAATTAATTGTCATTTCTTTCATTGCTATAAGTTCTTCCCCTATCACTTGTTCATAGGGAGACTAACACAATGCATCTCTATCCTTTGTAGGTCTTCATGGCTTCAATTTTTTTTTTGTCCCGAGACTCTTATCAGAAAACTCATTTCTAGCAACCTCACTATAGTTTGAACAACTCCAAGTGTGTAAGGTAGTGATTACCATGACACATGGACTCTCAATTGTTACTATCTCCATGAAACTTTTCATATTATAGCCATTCTTAGAAGTTCCAACTTATAATCTCCTCAATTGTCCTAAGGAATGTCATTTGTAGTTTTTTTAAGACCTCACTGTCATTTGCTAATATCACTATCCTTGGTGCTTTGTCCCTTTTGAAATCATTGTGCATTGTATTGTTAGAAAGTTATTGTATTGTTTTATAAAATTCTATATATGCTCTATCCGTGTGAGCTTCTTGTCCTTGAATGGTCTCTTTTCTTCATGAATCTCATGCCTTTTTCCTTGACCTCTATTGTGTTCTCCATACCACTATCACTACTGGTCTGATCTTTTATTTTACTTCTATCTATCATTGCAATGACCTTGATTATCTTGTCCTTTTGAAGAAAACTACCATCTTTTACTTCATCATGACATGAATATTTTGCAATGGAGACTTTGAGATTTGATTTCCCTTCACTTCTCAGAGCTCATGCTTCTTATGTCATGTACATGTAGACTACCTTTTCAAAATGTTTCCATTGTGGTTTCTCTTTATTTTTTGTATATTTCTTTGTCCCAAATTGTCATGCCATTACTCATGGCCCCTAGAGACACCGGCCTACCTGCATGTTCTTTTACTTCATGAGTAGTCATTACCATTTAAATGCTTGAATATGAATAGGAAATAATTTATAGGTTGCTCTTAATGTTGATTGATTTTTGGATGTATGAATGTTGTTAACTTGTTGACTAGATTATGACAATACCTTAAAAACTTGTTTGTCTTCACTATTGAAAGACTCTTGAAATTATTCATGTCTATGCTAGTTATCCCTTGACTATGTGCTATCCCCCATCATAGAGGACTATTTTTAGGTGATGATTATGGCATCACCATTAGTCTCTAACCAAATCCATTCAATTGAATTGGGAATTTGACTGTCCTCGCTCTTTCTTTGACATGGTCCTCTATTTTATTATCATGTGTATGGAATGATTGTCTTTATACTCTTAACCTTCAAATATAAAGATGTTACTCATTAATATAATATCAAAAATAGCCTTCTTTTTTGGTCTTTAGGACTCTTGAACTAATGCATCTTTTTTCAATTTACAACAAAATCTTCATGTCTATGGGTATTTTTGGTAAAAAAATTCTTTGATTGTCTAGTGCCTACCTATAGAATGCCATCACGAGATGACAAAATTACATTTCTATTAAAAGCTCCTCATTAATCGTTGGGACTATTTTTCTGACAAACCTATGTAGATCATGCCTATATCACAAGTTTAAGAAAACTTAGGTAGAATAGGGACCTTGTTCATATTCATAATGTAAACCTTGCTATATGAAAGTTTGAAAGTTTTTCTCATGCCTAGAATTTCATGGACTACTTAAAATGTATTTTTACCTTTTCTATTTGTTGGGTTTCACAATACAACACACATGTGTCAAGACCATGAAAAAACTATAATGCTACTATATTGTTTTAATTTATAATTTAATAGCTATAAAATTCGACCGTTGATCTTCATTGGTCAAGAAGATCAATAGTATTTGAAACAAGACTATTAATGCTCTTCTTAAATTTTGGATAAGATGGTCCATTGGTCCCACAAAGATACATGGAAATCTCTCACTTAGTTGAATTATGGTGGTAGGCCCATCTTGCAAAAAATATGATAGACTTAAGCAATGTAATCAAATGAGATGAACCACCTAGCATTATTCCACATGCTCGCATATTGGAAATAAGATCCACCATATGAAGATGTGATAGACCCATTTTGGTGGTAGGCCCACCTTGGAGAACATGGGATAGAATTAAGCAATATGATCCAATGGAAGGGACCCAATGACAACAAAGCCCACTAAGAAACTTGTTATATGGACCAATATCGAATCTTTACAACCTCATATCTTTGAGGTGGGGCTGCTTTAAGGAACTAGTGATACATGTTGAACACACTTAGATACTATGAGGGGGGTTGAATTAGCATAAATCAAATGTTATCCATTGATTAACTTTTAGAATTATTAATTTAGATTAGAAAACATAAAGATTAAATTTTAGAATTATCAATTTAGACTAGAAAACATAGAAATTAAGCATAATATCCACAACACAATAACAACAAGGTTTTTAAGTGGAAAATCCGAGGGAAAAACCATGGTGATAATTTACTTACAATAAATGAAACATATTTTTACAAAGTTTGTTTTAGGATCACTACTCCCTAAATGGTATTTCAAGCTAGAGTACACTACACTAGGAAACACTAGGATAAGATACAATGCTTGCAATCTGAAGATCACTTCTCCCGAGCAAGGTACAATAAAATTACAATATTAAAAACAATATGAACTATCACAGATGAAGCATCTGGCAAATGCTTGTAGTGTAATTCTCTTGGTAGCCCAAACTATATTTTCATACAATTTAGCACAGTTTGTAGTCATCTGATATGGTACTGATATATTTCACACAATGCAATACTTTTTATCAACACACCCATCCACAAATGATTTTATCTTCCTTATATATCCTCTACACCATCCAAAACATCACTTAGGTTGGCACAATTAAGACTTATCAAATGAAACATTTGACCCAAGAATAGGCCGACTTCAATCATATAAATTAACAACAAAAAAAGGTTGTGGATCAACCTAGTGCATTATTGGACATTGTTGCTGCTAGGATATGTTGTTGTCATTGATATCAACATATTCCTATGTTTTGGTATCGCAGAGAATTGTTTTGGTGATCTGGTGATTGCAGTGAGTTGATCTATCTATTTGGGATACTAGAATACTTCATTTATTATTGGTTTCAATAATCCAGAAGTTTACTTGATCATATCATTTGATCCGGTTTGAGGTTTCGGTCTTTTTATTCAGTGGCTGGTAGAGTCTGGTTTTTTATCCAGTGAGCTTCGGTGTGATCATATCTTGTGTTGTGGTTTTGGAAGAATGTTTTGGATGTTTGTGTGTATCTTCATTTCAAGAACATAACTTCCTTTATGGCTAAAGTGAATGAGCTTGTTATGAACATCAGATGTGTCAGTGGAACTCTTGAGGGAGATGAGATTGTTGCTAAGGTATTAAGATCCTTGTCTTCTGCTTATAAAGCTAAAGTTGTTGCTTTTGATGAGATCCAAAGTGTGACTATTGTGACAAGAGATATGTTGGTTGGTAAGCTAGCTACATTTGAGTTGAGTGTGTTTGGAGAATCACATAGTAAATTTGAGACTGTATTTAAAGCCTCTGTATCCGGGAAGCAATTGTATGATCTAGGAGAGAGTTCATCTAGGGTTTCAAGATATGAAAGAGATATGAGAGAGATGGAAGAACAAGAGAAAGAGTTTGATGATCTTGAAGCACTTATTGCCCAAAGATTGCATAAGGGAGCCAGTAAGTATGATGGAAAGTTACCTTTGAAATATTTCTCTTGTAATAAGATAGGACATTTTTGTTCTAGGTGTCCTGAAAGAATGTCTAGGTATGATAAGCATTAAAGACATGATAGATTTGATAAGCATGATAGATATGATGAGCATGATAAGCCCTTCAAGCCCTACCAAAACTACATAAATCAGAAGAGATGCTATTATGATGTTGATGAAGGTGTGATAGAAAAAGATTAAGACAATGGGAATTCAAGATATGAGTTTGTGTTTATTGCTATCGAAGAAGATGATCCAATACCAGTGAATCCTATAAGCTGCATTATTGAGGAGAAAGATTTGGTTGCTAAGATTGAACAGAAAGATGAAAGGGTAATTGATAGCAGTTGTTCACAGCATATGACAGGTGATAAATATAAATTTGTGAGTATGGAAAGGTATGATGGTGGTATAGTAAGATTTGGAGATGATAAAGCTTGTGTGATTCATGGTAGAGGTTCTATATCTTTTGATGGTAAGAATAACACTAATGATGTCTTATATGTTGAAGGAATAAAGCATAATATTTTGAGTGTTGGACAAATGGTTGACAAAGGATATGATTTGCAATTCAAGAATGGTAAATGCAAGATTCTGAATGCCTCCGATGTAGAGATTGCAATAGAGACTAAAACTAGAGGTAATATCTCTCATTTGAATGTTGGTGAGAAAAGTTGTTTGATTGCTCAGATAGATGAATTTGGTTGTGGCATAGAAGGATGTGTCGTGTTAACTTTGACTGTATGGTAAGGATAAGTTCTACTCAAGCTGTAGATTTTTGCCTAAGATTGTAAAGCCCTCTAATCTAGTATGTAAAGAATGTCAGTTGGGGAAGCAAACAAGAACATCATTTAAAAGAAAATTGTATACATCTAATGGACTATTAGATCTTATGCATGCTGACTTGTGTAGTCCTACTAGAGTGAGAAGCATGCAGGGTGACAGGTATTTTATGTTGTTGATTGATGATTACTCTATAATGATGTGGGTGACTTTTATAAGGGAGAAATCAGAAGCATTAGAGAAATTCAAGATATTAAAAGCAAAGGTAGAGACTAAGACAAGGTTGAAGCTGAAGTGTCTGATATCTGACAAAGGAGGAGAATTCACGTCCAATGAGTTTGATATATTCTATGAGAAGAATGGAATTAGAAGATAGTGATCTGCTCCTAGAACCCCTCAGCAGAATGGAGTTGTTGAAAGGAAGAACAAAACAATCTTGGATGTTGCTAGAATGATGTTGATTGAAGGAAATATTGCGCAAACCTTTTGGAAGGAAGCTATTATCATTGTTGTTTACACATTCAACCGGGTGCATATAAAAGGTGATTTTGCTAAGACTCCTTATGAGCTATGTTTTTTTCATGTTCCTACAGTTAGATGTTTCAGAGTTTTTAGAAGCAAATGTTATATAAAAAGAGATGAGAATATAGGAACGTTTGATGCAAGATGTGATGAAGGAATCTTCTTGGGATATTCTACTAAGAGCAAGGCCTACTGGTTTTATAATAAGAGGTTGAAGAAGATAGTAGAAAGTGAAAATTTAAAAGTTGATGAATGTATTGGTAAGAAAATTAGAGCATGTGGATATGAGATTGATGAACAAGATATTGTCTCTAAGCCTACACAGATTGAGATCCTAAAGTAGATTAATTCAGTAGAGACACTTAATCTAGATATTGTTGCTGCCAATGAAGTACTTCAAGAGCCTAAGAATCAGAATAATCTGAAGACTCTGAGGTATGTAAAATTGAATCACTCTGAGAATCAGATTATTTGTGATAAGAACAAGGGTGTGATGACTAGGAGAAGACTTCTTGTTGAAGAGATATGCCTGATTTCTAAGATTAAGCCTAAAGATGTTCTTGAAGTATGTAAGGATGAGAATTGGATAAAAGATATGGAGGAGGAGTTGAATCAGATTGAAAAGAATAACACTTGGGAGCTTGTTTCAAGACCTAAAGATAAAAATGTGATTGGCACTAAATGGGTGTTCTGGAATAAACAGAATGAAGTCAATGAAGTGGTAAGAAACAAAGCAAGATTGGTATGTAAGGGATGCTCTCAGATGGAAGGTGTTGATTATGAAGAAACTTTTTCTCCCATACCTATAATTGAAGTTGTTAGATTACTGCTAGCTTATGCTGCTTACAAGAATTTCAAAGTTTATCAGATGGATGTCAAGTCAGCCTTTTTGAATGGTGATCTTGAGGAGGAAGTCTACATTGAGAAACCAGAAGGATTTTCTTTATCAGATGAAGAAGACATGGTATGCAGATTGAAGAAAGCATTGTATGGATTGAAACAAGCCCCTAGAGCTTGGTATGCAAGATTAGATAAGTATTTGATGAAGTTGGGAGTTTGTAAAGGTACTGTTGATAGTAACTTATACTTTAAGGTTGAGAATGATAACACTTTGATTGTTAAAGTATTTGTAGATGACATTATTTTTGGAGGAGATGATGATTTGAGTATGAAGTTTGCTGATGATATGCAAAAAGAATTTGAGATGTCTATGATAGGTGAGATGAAATTCTTCTTAGGATTGCAGATTACTCAAACTGGTAAAGGTATTTTCATTTCTCAATCTAAATATGTGAAGGAATTGTTGAAGAAATTTGGGTTAGCTGATACTAAACCTATTGGAACTCCTATGGTGACTAGATGCAAGTTATCTAAGAATGATGAATCTAAGAAAGTGAATCAGATATTGTATAGATCTATGGTTGGTGGACTGTTGTACCCGACTCAGACTAGATCGGATATTATGCATGATGTGTGTCTTTGTGATAGATTTCAAGTTGATTCTAAAGAGACTCATGTTACTGCTATTAAAAGAATTTTTAGATACTTGAAGGGGACTGTTGACTATGGGTTGTGGTATTTGAAGAATGATGACTTTATGCTATGTGCCTTTACTGATGTTGATTGGGCAGGTGATGTAGATGACCGAAAGAGCACTACTAGTGGAGCTTTCTTTTTGGGGAAGAAGTTGGAGTCATGGGCAAGCAAGAAACAAGATGCTATATCTTTATCTACTGTTGAAGTTGAATACATTGTTACTGCTACAAATTGTACTCAAGTAGTTTGGATGAGACAAATGTTGAAAGACATTAGAGTTATGTATGATGAGCCTATTGTTATATACTATGACAATTCAAGTTCTATTAATTTTTCCAAGAATCTGGTACTGCATTCTAAAACGAAGCATATATCAATTAAGTATCATTTCTTGAGCAAGAAAGTTAGTGATGAAGAAGTAAAACTGGATTATGTATTTACAATATATCAGATCATAGATATTTTCACTAAGCTTTTGCCTACAGATACATTTGTGTGTTTGAGAGACAAATTAGGAGTCTCTGCCCCTCCTGATGAGAACTAGATGCATTAAGATGCATCAATCCGGTGGACTTCACATTCTTATCTCTTTATTTGGGCTGATGAGTTGATGTTGCTGCTTAGCTGGAGTAGTTAGTGAGTTGTTCAGAGTTGTGACTATGTTGTTTAGGGGAGATAATTTTGATCAGATTATATCTTTGGCATTATTGTCAAAGGGGGAGAGAAGCATGTGAAAAACTGTTTTATCTTTGGAGCTTTGTGTGCATGACCTCAGGGGGAGCTTGTTGGATTTTGTTGACATTGGTTTATTCCTTTGCATTGATTGTTTTTCACCTATATATGTTTCCATCAATGCCAAAGGGGGAGATTGTTGGACATTTTTGTTGCTAGGATATGTTGTTGCCATTGATGTTAACATATTCCTATGTTTTGGTATTGCAGAGAATTGTTTTGGTGATCCGGTGATTGCAGTGAGTTGATCTATCTATTTGGGATATTGGAATACTTCATTTATTATTGGTTTCAGTAATCTGGAAGTTTACTTGATCATATCATTTGATCCAGTTTGAGGTTTTGGTCTTTCTATTTAGTGGCTGGCAGAGTTTGGTTTTTGATCCGGTGAGCTCTGGTATGATCATAACTTGTGTTGTGGTTTTGGGAGAATGTTTTGGACATTCGCATGTATCTTCATTTCAAGTGGTTCATGATTTGGTTCTCTAGAAGCTATCTTTCTTATCCAAGTTTCTTTTGTTGAGTGTTCTTGAACATTAGCATGTTGATCGATGAAGATTTGCATAAGTGGTGTTGGTGCAGCTATTGCAGATGGTTCTAACATGCTTATTGGTGTTTCCTAATCATGTCCTATTTTTCTTGGTGGTCTGCATTGATTATTCTGCGCGTTCTTGATGATCTTCATGGTCTGGTAATATTCTTCATGTTATGTGGTGTTTTGGTGGTGTAATGTGTTGCGGTTGTTCTTGGTGAGATTTCTGGTGGTGGTGCGTGTTTGAGAAGTTCATTTAGGTCCATGCTATGTTTTCTATGGCATTATATTGGTTAGGTGGTTGATTTATGTATCATGTGATGTAATTATGTAATTAGGTGCTATGGGTTTGGCCGACATTGTAGTCAAGGTTGATGATCTATATAAATGGGTGTAATATTCATGTAATTTTGGGTCATAGGTGTTGAGTATGAATTATCAGAGAGTGGTGTATGTGCGAACATGTGAATTCATCTTTCGGTGTGGTATGTTGAGTAGAGATTGGTGAAGAGAAGACATTTGAGCTTAACTGAAACTGTCATCAGGCATTAGTAGATGCTATTTTTGGAGTTCATTGTTTTCGGATTGTAGTCTGAATCTTTTTGTAAGGTAGTGAACCTTCCCTAAGGGTTGGAGCCTACTAGGTCATTATAATTTGAGCAATGAGCTCTAGGAAATGTGCCTGAATGCATGTGCATTCCCCATTGTAATATTCACACATACTACTACAGAGTATCATGTTATTGTGGGTAGGTTTCCATTGTGATTTTTCCCTTAATTGTGTTTTCCACGTCAAACATATTGGTGTTATGTGTGTTGTTATTGTTGTTATCTTTCTTTTTGCTACAGTTGACCAGATCTGAGATTGTGCTTAATTGATTTAATCTGGTGAAAACTGATTCACCCCCCCCCCTCTCAGTTTTCCTTCTTCTTGTTGCCAATAGTGCATAACTGAACCTTAATCATATCATGACACATCTTTCAACATTATTAAAATATATTTGGACTAACCAAAAATGAAGGAACACATTTTGTCATCCATTTATCAACACTATTGTCAAGACAACTCACTGTTAACCTCTTTACCATTGGAGAGAAGCTCAAAATATTTTGTAGGCCCAAGATAGAGCATTGGAAACCCTCTACAACCTTCCTATAACATCTTTTGAAGACATCAATCATTATATGCTCGTGCATAAGAGTAACATCACCAAACTATAGAATATAGTGCAAACTAGACCAACTGTATGAAATCATTATGAAGAATAACATGCACTGAAGCACAGATAACTCTGAAACTCTTGTCACTAATCCAACACACTCTTCAATCACATCCCAAAACCACAAGATCATACTAATAAATGTGGTAGAATTCAAAGCATTCTATTGACCCAACTGAGACAACTTGTACTGCCAAACTATGAAACACAAATCCAACCCTTATAGATTTCTCTGTACAAATAATTACAACTTGAAAATTGGTAAAATGATATTTGGCATGTTTCAATGCATGATTGTAGAACCACACAAGAGGAAGGAATGCAGAGTAAAATACTGTGACGCAATAATAGGGAACCAAACTATTTTGTACTTAGACAAATTTTCTTTGGCATCCAAACATATCAATAAACCAAAACATCATAGAACTAACCCTCAGAGCAGGTAAACTTCATCCAATACCACCGCAACATATGGTCTAATACATACTATTTTCTCCAAGTTAGTTTTCTCCGGACTAGTATAATGACATCAAGTAATTCTCTGGACTATCTTCAACATCTCTGATCATCGACACAATTATTCTCCAATATCTTCAACATGTCTATGCACCATCAAAGAACATTAATATCCTCCACACATACTTCAATTATCTCCTTGTTGTTAATACATAGTGTCAGACATCAAGTTGACATCAATGACAACACATATTGCCAACAATCTCCCCCTCTTTTATGGCAACACCATGTATATATTTACAAGCTCTCCCCCTTTCACCAATAACTCTTCCATGTGTACAAACAACTATTCTCTCTCTCCCCCTTTGACATCAAGGACAAAGGGAAAAAAATATCTGCTTCAAAAAGAATACTATACATACTCCCCCTATCAAAGTGAAATACTTCAAAAATTTTCCCTTTAGATGGAGATTCCCAATCAAAACTGTTATTGTATAAAAACTGCAAAACTAAAACTTATCTTACTTAAGCCTTCTTTGAAGAAAATACTCTTATATTTTACCTTGAGCTCTACACAAGTGGTGTCTCCTATAGCTTTTGTAGAGGAGGATTCAGGTCTAACATTCAAACTATATATGTAGATCTTCAACAACATCAATACAGTCTAAGGTCTTCATCTTTTTCTTTATCAGCTCTGCATCTCTCAAAATGCTAACCAAGGAAGCCAAACTTAACTATGCAACTTTTCTTAACATACAAAATTACTTCTTAATATGATCTCTTTGTTCCTATAGCAGAGATAGTTGCACATGAAGCTAATCAGTTTATGCCCTTATAGAGCCATCCTTATCACTTGTCAAGTCATATGCTTCATCTAGCTAAAAAAATTGTGACTCAATTGAGTCAACTTGTCCCTTTATACCTTTTGTGTGGTTTGGCCAACTCAGACAAAACTAGTACAATATTGCCACATCACTAATATTATTCTTAAACAATTATATGTTTTTCTATAAAGAGGTGTGTGCATTTGTACATTTATTAAATAATCCATCTTTCCTAATGTCATTGAACTTTCTTATGGCTTCATTTTCTGCTTTGTTTTCTACATGTGGCATATGAAATTTAAAGGAACCCATAAGAAACCTCAATTTTTTGTTCTGAAGAAAATGATGGGTCAATGTTTACCTCTGGTAAGCCCTCATGTATGAACCTTACTACTTCATCAATGAGACCAACTTTCTTCACATTATCATGAAATAATTCTTTCTTGGTTCATGTTTGCAATAGATCTCCTAGTTGAAACTTGTGAAGAAGGGAACTGTTTGATAGATCAATTTGTCCCTCTTGAGTAGGAATATGTCTTAACTATGGAGTTACTACCAACTCAAAGTGCATTTGAAGACCTAGTAGGTCTTTGAAGGAATTAGAGGATCCTTCACTAGTATTTTCTTCATTGCTCTTCTCAACACTTGCAATAGTACCTTTTTCCTTTTCTACATTAGCTGCAGCCTCTTCTATATTCATTTCAAATCTAGTTTCTCCTTTATCTTTTGTTTCTCCTTAGGTATTCTTTGTGATTATTGGAGCACTTTTCTATGTGGATCCAATTGATAGTATTTGGACGAGGGAGACACTCATCAATCCTCTTTTCTAATCTTTGAGATTCATTATCATACTTCTCTAGAGGAGGAGTCTCCTTGGTTTTTGCATGTAATGGTGAAAAATTAGCGTTTCACCATAGAAAGAAGAAACTACTATTTGTGTGGCTTAGAGACCATTACATTCAAAAGAGGGTCCAATCCAATAGATCTAGTCACAAACCAGCAAGGATTAGGACTGAGAATTTTGATTGGATTGGGGGGGAGTTGATAAAACCTCTTTTGTGAGTTGAATTACTAAAATTAGGGTAAAAGTGCTAGAAATTGAAGTAGAAATGCAAAAGCAGTAAGCTACAGTCGCGAGATTGAGCCACAAACTTGGATATGAGCAATGTAAGAAAATCCAGACCTATTCCCAGAAAGAGCTCCTAAAATGTCGAGATTGTGGTGCCCGTCGCTCTGGTCCTCTAAACTTTTCACACTCCAATGGATGATTGATTCGTCACTATAAATAATTCTTATTCTGAAGATCACAACTTGGTACATGTTTCCTACACATAGATAGAAAGGGGAAATAGGATGGGAATAGGGGCTTGCCTAAGTCAAACCCTAGTTTAGGAATTAACCTTGAGTGAAATATTGAAAACACTAAAATAAATAATGAAGAGATATACCTCAGATTTACAATGATTGATAATGACGCTTTACTTCTTGAATGTAACCACATATGCTGTATGAAATGGCATGAAGATGCCAAAACCCAAATCACACACACATGCTTGCATATGAATCATATAATGTTTCTCCACAATGGACCAATGAAGAATATGCAGCCTTGAAGACTTCTAGAGATGCTTGATGATGAATGCTTCAACACTTGAATGATAGATTGCTTGAATACGGATTTATTGGATGCCTTATGATTCTCCTATATCTACCGAATGAGAGGCATGGACCTCCTTATATAATTGCCCATCGAAAAACACCTTAATTTTCTGACATAGGCTGACATAGAGATCACAATCCTGGTAGCTCATTGTGACTGTTAAGAGGAGAAGATTGGGGTCCTAATTAAGAGGACCAAGGCGTGGTAGGACCATGGTGCCACGCCTTGGTCCCAATGAGGACCATGGCACCATTCCCTGGTCCTATCTCATTTTAGGGCCATAAAAAAAGGGCCATGTGATGTGCTAAGTGGAATGAGGTTAAATTTGAATGGTATAAGCAAAATTAGGTCATAGTCCATCTTTGGGACATGAATGCTGAGAGGAGGGCCAAAATGTGGGCTAAATTGTGAGGGAGTACAATTTAGGATGCTACAATTAGCCCCTACTTTAGCGAGAGTATGAGCCTATGTAAATACTCATGGTAAAGTAGATGAAAGAGAGATGAAGAAGAGGAGCAATGAGGAGCATAATCACAAGGATTATAAGACATCCCTAATTTCAAGGGACCAAGCCCCCAATCGTGGGATCTTAACTCACTCAAACATATGCAAAGGCACACAAGAAAAGACAAAAACAAAAAGACAAACAAAGGGGCCAACAAAGACAAACAAAGGCAAAAGGAAAAAGACCCACAACACAAAAGCTAAAGACCAAAGACAAGACCTCAAGTCAACTAGCCAAAGAGACCTTAATATCAAAGTCTCAACCACTAATATCATTCTTGAAAAATTCCATCTCAAGAACACAATTGATCACATAAAAGAGCAAAGCATGCATCATCCATGAACCATTAATAGCAAAGCTATAAGTTCATGAGAAGAAGGAAAGAGAGAGCATGGATACACACTAGATGTGTTTTTCTAGGTAATCCATGAGAAGAATTATGAGAAATGACATGGACACTTGCCCCTAAATGTGTTGTTCTACGTGATCCATGTTGGGGAGGAGAATAGGAATAGTCTAGTCATGTTCCACTAGTTCCACTCATCCTCATGTGTGTGTACAAGTGATGTTTGGTTTCAAGTGTATAGTACCTCGTATAAGAGTTTGTTACCTCTGGTTTCAAGCGCTCTTCAACCTATTTAAGACATATAATGCAAATAAAAATGTGAAGGGGCAGCTGTGTGAATGCCAAGGGGCGAATGTCTGGTTCGGGAACATCTTGTGTAAGAGTTTTTCTCTAGTTTCGAGAATGTGTAACCCCATCTAAGACATATACATGCCTAGTTTAGAGAACATCTTGTGTAAGAGTGTTTTCTTTGGTTTCGGGAATGTGTATCCCCGTTTAAGACATATATCAAATGTTGCGTCTGGTTTTGGACGTGAAGTATCTCATATAAGAGTTTGTTTTCTCTGGTTTCGAGTAAACGCCCCATTTAAGACATGCAAAAATATGGTACAATATAGTACAAAGAGGGAAATATGGGTGCCCCCCCATCCCTCCCCCCCCACCCCCTTAAGATGTCAACATAGCCCTATGTTGATGTCTTAAGGAAGCTAGAACAAGGATACCTACCTTCAACACCAAGGAGATATCCTTTAAGCAACAATGTCATAAATCCAAGCTAAAGAGGGAGTACTCTTCAAGCAAGGATAAGATAGTTGAAAAAGAGATATCTTGCAACAAGTGTTTAGAGGATTCTTGAAGGAGAAGAGATATTTGCTCAAAAGGCATCTACCTCCAAGAGGAGTTTGTTGAACAAACATAACATCTTCTACCAAAGGAAGGGAAGGATAACAAGAATGCATATCTTCCCCGTATTGCTAGGTGAAAGGGATTCTTGACGAAGGATGACACACTTTTGAGGCAATGCAAATGGGGTAAGTTTATAATAGGATATACATTGGCGAGTGAAAAAGAGGTTGTATCCAAGGACGTACGCCTCTTACATAAGAGAGAATCCTTGGGCAAGCAAGAACTTCACACAAGGAATGACATTAAATCATAAGCAAACACCACTCAACAAAGGAAAGTGGATCCTTAGAAAGGAGAGAGAAAAGGGAGAAATCATTGTCCCCCAAGTATAAGGACAATGAGAATAATTAAACAACCTCTAAGGAGAGATTAGACACAAGCAAATGCAAAATATACTCACATGAAGGAATTGTAAGAAAAGACATTTATATATGTGAAATGCAATTCTTAAGAAGAGGTAATCTTCAAAGAGAAAGAGAGAAGCAAAGATCACAAATTCCCTTAAGGAGGGATTAGTCATAAGAGACATGCCATTTCATGCAAGAAAGGATACCAAAACATGAAAAATGCAACCCCTAAAGGGAATAGTGATACTTTCGATAGAGAGAGAGAGAGAGGGATAAGGTTCTTGCCCCCCAAGTATAGAAGCAAGAATGGACCATGTTGCTACCCCAAGATGTTTGAAATTGAAAAATAATCACCTCTTATGATGAAGAGCCCCCAACTAATTTAACTACTTGTGTCCTAGGGTGAGGAGCAACATGGAGGGTGAGAAGAGTGCTAAGGCACTACTTTCTCACCTAGAAGGAGAGCAATATCAGTTGAAAGATTTATTTGAGATTTATCAAAATGATCTTGAACAAATTCCTTAAATGCTTTACATTTTCCAAGAGAATGACAATAGCTACGATGAAAAAGTCAATGCTCATCTCCTTCTTTATGCTTTTTGCTAAATTTTACAAAAGGAAAAATAGCAATCTTGTCATATTTTAGTTTCCAAAAGATTCTAGTTGCTAAACTTTCTTGATCATCAACGGAAATAGGCTTTGTCTCTTGTGATGTAGAATTAGGATTGTTAGAAGAAGAAGGATTGTCTATGATTTTAATTATTGCCATATAAAATTATCAATTAATTAATCACCACAACATTATAAAATCAACCCAATATAATAATTTAATAAAATACCACATAGCTCTTAACAAGATGACTTAACCAAAATAGTAGAGCTGACATTATATCATTCTTCGATCAACTTGCCATTGGGATTAGGGACACACTCAGACTTGTGAGACCAGGGGGAGTCGATGTCTAGTACCTGCAACCTTGCATAACACCAATGTCTATGCACAACATGTGTGTGTGTACATATACAGTCACAAAGTAAACACATAGGTGAAAGAGAATCGCAACATCACACCCCGCTTATAAATGAGTGGTGAGACATCGTCCCTTTTTCATCCACAATAGTGAGACATGTTAGCAAAGACATAATATAATAAATTACATCAACATCATTCGCATTTAATGTAGAAAGCAATAAACATGAACCGCATTTCCTATATAGTGATTAATCATGAAGTTAATCATAAACCTAACTCCATTAATTAGTCCAGAATATAGAATTCAACATCATAATAATCATAACATGTCCACTATTACCAAAGGGAATATCAATATAACAAATGAGACAAGAAGCAAGGAGCATCAAGAACACAAACAAACCCACAAGTATTTAACACATCCTATCATAAAGGATGAATCAAGGAGAGGCACTACAGACGATCATTAGCAAGTTCGCTAGAGTGCTCAGAATATTCAATAGATTTTCCAGGATGCTTTGGAGGATCAAAATATTTTGAATGGGAGGAATTTATTTTACTATTATGCTACTAGGAAAAGGTGATGTTGGAATTAGGATGTTGATGGGAGTTTGATGATCAGTTAGCTAGTTAAATGTGTTGTTAGGGAAATACTAGTCAATATGGAAAGCCAACATCATCAAAAACTTAGTAAATGCCAACCAAACAAAGTCAACATTGTCATCTCTAACAATGTAGGGTACAGGGCATACTTTATAATTGTTGATTGACTTTTTTATTATAATTTCTAGAATTAAAAGATTAGAGATAATTTTTTAAAATTTTGTGCAAATTTTTGGAGAAAACCCAAAAAAATCAATCCCATGCCAAAATGATGTTGTATGGCCTATGAGAAATAATGGCAACTGGGTGCCATATAGATTTCAATGCAAGGGTCCGTACTGTTAAATATTTTTCTTTTTTTTTCAACTTATCCTAATTTGGTGAATTGATAGACAATCAAAAAGTTTTTTACCATTTTGGATCTAATGGTCATGTCTATTTTCTCCAAGGTGAGGTGATTTTCCTCTCAAAATTTGAACAAGAAGCTATAGACTTGGTGCTTTGATACCATGTTGGAGTTGATAGTGAACCCCAAAGCTCACATTTGAAAAAAACCAATCCATGATTGAGTGCCATGCAACCTTGAGACAGAAATTGATCTAGATAAGCAAGATTGATATACCTGTTTTGATTGGTCTGAATAACTTGGATTATTACAATAATTATAATGAATGTTTATAAGAATAAAAAGATGAATCCCTAGGTTTAGATTAGATCATTACAAGTGTTCTCATCCTATGCTATGTGATGAACTACAATTAGTTCAATCTAAATATAAAAAACACTCCTAAGTTCAGTTTTAAGAGTAATAAAATAATAAGGGGCCTCGTTATTGATAATTGCTTAGGTGATTATCCTAATTACTCCAACACAATGGGCCACACAATACAATACTTAGGCTTCTTTCAACATTTTGACAACCCTTCAAGAAGCACATTTTACAATCATTGGTATCTATGGAAACTGCTTCCTTAATGGATGAGGTGAGAGTTCAGATGAAAAAACAAATTTAAATTTGATCATGGGTGAAAGAGAGAATGAAGAAACAAGTTTAAATTTGAATCCTAAAGGGACTGTAGTTGGCATTTCATGGAAAATGGTAATATAGAATTATTAAAATTAGTGGTTGTTGTAGCCCCCATCACTATATAACATATGCATATAGTTTTGTCTGGAGAAACAACATAATATGTCATGTCAAAATAATAATATGTCTTATATATGCTATATTTTGTATAAAGAATATCCAATACCTTCAAGATAAAGGTTTACATAATTAAAAATAAACTAATAATTGTAATGAATGCATATTCTAAATATGATTTAGTATAATTGTATTAGTCAACTTGTACTTCATAATAATATACAAAACCAATGAAAATAACAATCTTACAACATTTAAATAATATTGTTAATAAATTAAAAAACCACTCATTTTTTTTATTATTTAAAATAAACTAAATCTAAATTATATTTTCCCCTTCAATCAACCGCACCAAATAAACAAACAAACGATAACTTCCTTTTCCTATTAAAAGAGATTAATTTCACAAAACAAAGACTTCACACAATAAACATCAGTTTAGTCTTCCTTGTCCATGTTAGTTATTGAGAAGCACTTATGAACTGGTCAAGATAATTTACTGACCAAAATTATCTGTTGTCAAATGCACAATTGACAAGCTTTGGTAAGTTAACAAGTTTTTGAACCACATTGCTGTCCAAACTTTGATTAAGCATATAATTTGAAGTTGTAATGTTCTCTAGTAAATCCAAGATGTTATCATAGATTACAAATATGGCCTTTCAGTTTCTCTTTCAGCCCAAAGGATCTAATAAAATAAAATGAAGTTTTATTGTTCTGTAGTAACCATTATTATATAAAGGTAGGTAGGTCTTTTTATAGTTCATAATGAGCGGTCTATATATGAACCCACAGATGGCTTATAGCGATATGGTTCATAGATTTCAAATATAACCTCTCAATTTCTCTTTCAGCAGATAGGAATCAATAAAATAGCTTTTCAAAGACACATTAATTAAGTTGTACCATGAATCCCTGTGTGGGGGAATTTTATTGCATCAGTGCTGAGTTTCTTTTTACAGCTTGTCTGCAAAAGTAGGATCACTTCAGGACCAAACTGTTGACCTTATTTTAATCATAATTAACCAGTCAGAAAGTCCTGAATGCAGCTTATGTCCCCACATCGTTTGCCTTAAAGAGAATCTTATGGCTAAAGTGGATAGACCCACCTGCAACCAAGAAGCTAATTTCAGTGTCTTTTCTTTTTTGTTTATTTCACATAAATGGTAAAAGGCAAAAGATATCAATACAAGAATTCTTTACAGAAACTTTTGCAGTGCCTTGAATATCCAACCATAAGAAAAGGCTGGCAAAAATGGCCTTTAACATTGACTGGTCAAGACCTTTATAAAGAGCACTGCCTGATTCAACTGTGCAAATATCAGCAACATTGCCCAAGATTAATGAGAACAAGAAAAAAGGCCTTGGTACAAGATAAAGTTTTTCTTTGCCTAAAAAAAATACAAGCATTGTAATCTAGAAAGATTCTTATATTGGTACACAAAAGTTAAAGCATAATGCTAATCATAGAGAAACTGCAATTTCTTGTTTCACAGTCCTCTGTTGTGCATTTTTGGTCACGGTAGGCTGGTGGGCCAATCTGGTTCTCTGTAGTTTTTATTTAACTTTGAGATCCATCTTGATGCCAGGTAAAGGCTTGTACTTTTAATTGTTTATAAAATTCGCCTGACTTTTGCAGGAATTCCTGCATATGTAACTGGACCAGGTTTTTCCAACTCTAGTTAAAAATGCATTTAAAATCAATCACAGTTACAAGACATCCCATTGCAAGATACTTCAGATCATCAGAAGTTCTTAATGAGCTCTCAATTTATTATTATAAAAATGGAGGGGTGCAGAGGTGAATTTGATACAAATATCATCCAAGCATTCTAATCATAATTCACTAGCAAATAGCTATCCCCCATATCCCTGGTTGTGACAATAATTGCTCTCTTTTGCTTATATTTCGGGAAAATTGAGTTTAAGTGCTCGAGTATTCCAAGAGTTTTTAAACGCATATAGGAAAAGAGGCATATTTATTTTACTAAAAATTTATAAACATAATTTTCTGAAACCCAGCATCAGGTTAATTTGGACTACAAAAATATTAGCCAGATTAGTACAGGACAGATTATCCCAGATTTTCTTCTCAAGATAAGGTCCGAGATCTATAATATAAAGTTGTAAATTAGAATCTAAAACAAGCGTAGGGTTAAGAAATTCATACTGAATAAAATTCTGTAATTTGAGTTTGCCTTGATGGTGTTCTTCATCAGATCTGTATGTTTGGCTTTGGAATCTGAAATGAGGTTCTATATTTGAATTGTCACAGCAATCAAATTGCACAAATAAAAATAGCCAGTTGCTCAAACCCATCCCACCAAGAACAATAATTTAGCTGATTCCACGTAACTATTTGTTATAGTCCTCTGCAAACCTAACAGAAAAATTGATTTTACCGTATGGGTTAGTCAAAATATACACATTTTAAATTATATTCCAATCAATTTCCCAGAGCCAACATAAATCTGTCTTAAATTCAAAATGGATTTCATAGGTTGAAAATCAACAAGAAAATACAAATATGACTGATCTTAAAGCAAAACTTGCATTGGCATCTTCACATATTTATTTGCATATTACTACAACTGTCTCCATTGAAGCGGTTGTAAGATAGGTCTCCTGTAAAATTAAAGGAAAACCAGCATTCAAGTTTCAGATCATTGGTAGATGCTCATATAGTCCTTGTTCTACATCACAACAATTCTGTGCCATAAATGTGGGTCTCTCTTCCATTCAAGATGGACACCACAGGTTCAATTTGTGTAGCATGAAAATTCAGATACAAATGATATTATTTATAACTGTCCATAGAATCTGCCGCAATTTTATTGTATTTTAATATGCTGTTTTCATTTAAATATTATACTAAAGTCCTCTGTAAAATTTTGAAAAACCTTGCATTCAAGAGTCACTCCATGGATTGGTCCAGATATAATCCCTGTATCTTGGCCCCAAAATTTCTTGGCACTGATATGTATGTGCCTACAATCCAGATGAGCTCCCCTGGTTCAACTTGAGAGAACATTTAAAATTCAGACATAAATTATCTTACAATGTAACTCGCATTGGTATCATCTGGTCTTACATTGGTACAATCCCCATCTTGCATGTCTCTGTGATACATAAATCTGACATTTCTGATAGCCTAAGAGGTATGCATATTTCTGCCTGGTGCAGGTTGATCACATAATAAAGAGGAAACTGAAAACTGATATATAATTTACAACGCCTGACATTATGACATTTATAGAAGAATTTCCAAGTAGTCAGATCCGAAATATCGGGATATTTATTCTCTGCACAGTTGAACCCAAAAAGACACTTGCCTCCAGCACGGATAAGTTTGGTCAATCAGCCTTTGGTCCTCATAATAGTAATTGTTCCTTTCCCCTCTGTGTGAATTTTGGTCAGAGCAACTACAGCCTTCCCAGAAAGCCCTGATCCAGTGGAAGCAGCAGATGGAGGTTTAGCATGATCACCAACAGGGTGTTGAATCGGCCTAGTTGGCGGCATTAGAATCCGCTGGTTAATATCCTTAAGAGTCACATCTCCTTCTACTCCACTGGGTTTCACTACTGCAAATGGGTATGCCACAGGTGTTGCCAATTTAGGCTTACCCTGCGAAACAACTATCCTCCAAATGCAAGTATATTAGATTGGCAATTCTTATCACCTAAGGAAAGAAAATTGAGCAAGACCATTATAACATTATGGATAACATTCTGGAAAAGGTTTGCTTACCAGACAGGGGAAGTTGGGCAGAAGCTGTCGACTGTAAACCAGGCAATGAAACTTCCTTTTCTGTGCATAAAGATGTAAATCATATAAATCAAATTGTCAGGCTTGCGCATGCAGTTATGCAATGAGTTTATAGAACCATCATACCTGGATTTGAACACACAGGTACCGGGACACACCTACAGTGTTCAAATAGGGTTTAAACAAATTACACAAGCATCAATAATTGGGTTTGAAGATGAAGAGGTAAAGCCAAAAATAAATATTCAATCGCAATTTGTTCTAAAATAGATTGGCTCCAAAACAGCCAAGGAAGAAACTCAATTTATTTACTTACAACTGTTCATGGGAATCTAAATTCAGGCCTTCTCGTTCTTGGATATATCCAAGCATCCAGTTTTCTGAGGCTTCATTTGCATAATAAAAGTTTTCTTCTGCTCATAAAATTTGATCCATTATTGCTCTGAATAAGTATAAAGCAGTCTTGGCACATAGCTTGTTTCGAATACATACCAGAGAACCATAAAGCAACACTTCCTGAATCTGGTACCTGCATTTCCTCATATCCACTTAACAGATCACTGCCACAACCATTCTGTTAACAAAAATGATTCCCATAGTTAATATTTGATTATGAGATTTATAATCTGTAGATATCGCAAGTGCCTGTGACCCACCAGTGCTGTGGCTTCTTCAAATTGCTGAATTGGGTCGGAAGAAGAAATGTCAGTTCCAGAGTGATCTCCAGAGAAGAGAAGCATCCGCCTTCTTTTACACCGGGGACTGTCCTTTTCACAGGTTTCTTGATTGTCTGTGACCTCAAGCTCAACTGCTGCAAACCCAAACTACATTAATTTGCTTATTCTTAAAATAGACTGAAATCAATCTCAGAATAAGGAGATAAATCCAATTAACCTTGTTTGTTGGCGATAGAGGATGTGGGCATTGTGAGCTCTGCTACTTCAGATGAAGGAGGTGTGGATGTAAACAAAGTCTGGGCATCTGCCTCACTCTGAGCCCATTCATCCCACAGAGACTGAGATATAACTGCTCATTGCCCACAAAGATCAGATTGTATATTAAACAAAAGAACGGAGTAAGGAAGCCCAAAAAACCAGAACCATAAAAAAAATTCACTGACCTAATGGTGAATCGGCATCCAATGTCAAGGATTCCTCAATCCAATCCCAAGAATCGTTGTTTGCATCCATAGCAAAAACTCAACAACAACAACAATACCCTTCTTGACCGCCTCTTCCTAAAGCACCCTCATTTCATTCTGCGGATAAAATGGAGATAATATTGTCCAATTTAAACACTCCCGTGACATGCATGAGGTGAGCAATCATACTCCTATTCGACAGACAGCTATATTTGAATTAAACTTTAACTCCCAGCCACAAGGCAACATTATTCAAATGCCAGAATTACGGACTGAGTGAATTACAGCTACCATGCAGCAACAGAAAAACACTTAATTTGAACCATTAGGGAAAATGTGTGGAGTGGGTAAATCTCTAAACCAAAATCAAAACACCAACGGATCAAAACAATCTAAAACAGTAGAAGCAAGAAAGTAAAATGCCATCATAATCATAACTGTTACAAGCACTGCAGTGCAAAGAAGGTAAGAAAGTCAAATACAAGTAAAGGACAACCAGCTTGGAGGAAGTAGTTGATAAAATAACAACCTCTGAGAAAAAACAAAGAGATTCCTAAGGGTATTTCAATGCTCCGGCTGGAAATTTTACCACCATCCACAAATATATATACAGCAGATAAGACATTGGAGACAAAAGGGTACCTTCCTTACATGTACTGTACTGCTACAGCTACCATTTATCTACCTTCCAACCTAGGTAACCAATTTAAAACCCATAAAATGTTGAATCTTGACTGACTGCATTTGTCTTATAGTATATGGCACTGTATAATCTATTAACTGTACTGTCCCCACAAAGTCACTGATCAATTTATTACTGTGTAAACCCACTGAGCTGCTCATCTCTGCCCCGTGATTAAACATAAATAACTCCACTCATCAATCATTTATTCATTAATGTCGAAGTGCCCGGAAGTGGGCGAGTTACTGCGCTAGTTATATAATAAATATAAGAAAGTTTGTTTTTTCTCTCGTGTGAAACACAGCTCACTACGCTTGCAACACGTACCCCTGTTGAACAAGTTTCACAAACATGACAAAGTCGTCGCTCGTATATACTGATATTCACACTTTTTGAATGCTTACTGTGCTCCAGCGTTAAATTCTTCCCATGTTTTGTGGGAGAAAATGCGTGACAACTTAACGAGGGAGCAGCGGAATTGGCAAAGGGCATTAAAGAGCAAGCATCTTAAAATACGTGGGGACGCGGGGGATCAAATTTACCGGGAAAAGATCAACTAAAGTCGGAAGAAAGAACGTGAGTAAAGATAAAAAAGGGTTTTTTTTTTTTTTGGATTATTGAATCTGATGTGAAACTAGATTATGAGGATTGGTTTTTTTTTTTGGATTGGATTGTATAAAGATGAAAAATAACTAAACAGCAGATTAGGACAGCTCAAAAGATGGGGCAGTGAGAAGAGGGGCACACCACACAAGGTCTGAGGGAAGAAACTAAAAATAAGTAAACAGCAGATTAGGACAGCACATCTTAAAAGATCGGGGTAGGGAGAAGGTGACATAAAACACTAGGTCCGATGGAAAAACCTAAGAAAGTGACACAGGAGACGGTCAAGGGAAGAAACTGAAAAAAACCCAAAAGATAATAGGTGAAAGACTTCGAAAGCTTAAAAGATGAGGGTGGACATCACACAAGGCCCTAGGGACAGCTTAAAAGATGAGGGTGGGGAGGAGGTGACACATCACACAAGGTCCGAGGGAAGAAACTAAAATAATTAAAGAGCAGACTAGGACAGCTTAAAAGATGAGGGTGGGGAGAAGGAGGTGAGACGAACACTACTCTCTAGGGAAGAAACTAAATATAAATAAACAACAAACAAAGACACATAAAAAATGGGGTTGGGGAGAAGGAAGTGACAAGGAGATGAGGTCCTAGGGAAGAAACTTAAACAAACCTAAAAGATAATAGGGGAATGACTAATTTTTTTCTGAAAATAATTGATGTCGTTAGGCAATACTATTGTAATGAAAACTCATTTGTTGTGCTTATATGGTTATTAAAAAAATTATTTAGACCATTTCGAATAACGCATAATCTCAGGTTTTTCAGAATCCCCATGCATTTTAAAATTATTTACCTTCTTTAATTTGATTTTCTAAAAACTTAATTAAACTAAATCATTGTGAAAAAATCCTAAGCAACATAAAAAAAATTGATCTAAAATATTCATTGCATTATAATATAATAATATAAATTATGAGTTTATTCAATGTAATATAAGTTATAAAAATTGTAATGACATTTTTTGATTTATTTATTTATTAAAAAAAAATTAAATGAGTATTTTTTATTTTTTTTCCAAACAAATCAATTATTCAAAGGTTTATTTTTACAACTTAAAAAATAAAATAAAATAATATATTATTTTAATAATATAAATTATTATTAATAATCAAAATCTTATAAATTCATTTGTCATGTTTAAATGGTTATTAAATAAAATTATTTAGACCAATGAAAATAAAATATTTTCTTTTGTTTTATATTTTTCAACTTTTTTCTATAATATAGATGCATGTTTTTTAACTTTATAATTTACAAAAATTATTTTACTTGTAAATGATTGATTAATATTAGCTACAATAAATAAATATTTCTAATAATTATAACAAATATTATTATTAAACTAAATATTATTAAGGCACTTGTTTATGTGATTGGTTGAAAGGATGTTTTTTAATAATCATTTAAAATTGCACATTTTAAACTAATAAATAAACTGAAATTGAGACAAAATGAAAAATATGAAAAAAATAGAAGAAAATTGAGATTTTTTTTAAGGATAAACCTAAACAAATATAAATGAATGAAGAAAGTAAAAAGTATAGGAGAGCAAAAGAAGAAATGTAAACAGCGCAATGGAAGGAGGACACTCAAGATTTAAAAAAAAAAAAAGAAGAAAGGTTAAAAAAAAAGATAGAAGGCACTTAAAAAGGCAAAATAGAGGTCTTTTCTTTCATTATTTTTCTTTTCTTTTATACTTTTTAGTGAATATGGTTATTTTATTTAGTTTTATTCTATTAAATTTTTTCTTCAATTTTAATTTTCTTTTATTTTAATTTTTTTTTTTTCATTTTATCTCAATTTCCATGTTCCCTTTAATGATCTTTTATCTTATTTGTTTTGTTTCTTTCTTTTTATTTTTTATTTTTTATTTTTATTAATTCTTTAAGTTCGTCCTTTTTTTAATTTTTTCTCTTTCTTTCTCCCTTTTTTTTTTTAATTTTAAGTTATTGTATAGATTTTTTGGTAAGTAACTGATAAGGAAAAAAAAAGAGGAACAAGAGAACTAAATATAAGAGAACATAGAAAAAATATAAGAATAGATCAATACTTAATAAATAACAATTAATGTATAGACATGTGTCAAAATTAAAAATTAAATGAAGGAAAAGTATTATTATATATTATTATTTTAAAAGCATGTATATATGTATAAATATGAATATATATAAATAGAAAGATAGAGAAGACATTAGGAAACATATAAAAAGAGTCTCAATACTAATTAAAATGTAAATAAATTATTATATATAAAATTAAAAGATGTTTTTTTTAATAACGATCTAAAACAACACGTTTTGAACTAATAAATAAAGAAAAGAAAGAAATTGAGACAAAATGAAAAATAAGAATAAAATTGGTTTTTTAGTTTAAATCTAAATAAAGTAACTACATATAAATGAATAAAAGAAGTAAAAAGTATAGAAGAACAAAGGAAGAAAGGTAAATAGCACAATGAAAGGAGGACATTCAAAATAAATTCAAGATAAGAAAGGAAAGGAAAAAAAGAAGAGAGAAGGTACTTAAAAAAGACAAGATAGAATGTCTTTTTTCTTCTTTTTTTTTTACTTTTTTTTTCTTGTATTTTTTTTTAATGTCCTCCTTTCATTCTACTATTTCTTTTCTTCCCTAGTTCTTCTATACTTTTTACTTTCTATATTCATTTATATGTGGTTGGCTACTTTATTCAATTTTATTCTACAAAAGTTTTTACTTGATTTTTTTTTCTTCATTTTGTTTGGTCCACGTCTCTCTCTCTCTCTCTCTCTCTCTCTCTCTCTCTCTCTCTCTCTCTCCCCCACACACACACACACATTGTCTTTCCTTACTTTTCCTGCTCAATTTTTTAAGTTCAACACACGCACACACATCCCTTTATTCACTCTCATTAATTATATAAAGATTATTTTATTTATTTATTTAATTTCACAAATTCTTAATTCACTTTTATCCTTGTTAATTCAATCTTAGTCTTTTATCTTGTTCACATGGACCATAATCTAAACTTGTAGTCATGTAACAAGTATCACACCTTGTCCCCATTCATTAAACCTAGTCACCTATTGAAAAGTCAACTCAACTTTATACCATATTCATCCATCTCAACTTAAACTCTTAATCCTAGTCATTCCCTTAAGGACGTCGCCCTAACCTTGTCATAAGCCCTAGATCCTATCCCTCATGTGACACTTGACTTCAACTTTTATCCAAAGCTCTAATCCTTCTTTAATCTTAGTCATCCATTAAACCTCTTGATGTTGGTCCTTGGTTCTCTTATTGAGAATTCTATTTAGGGAGGCCTCTCATCCCATTTAGAAGATCAAATATTATGGTAGTGCTATGCTATTCAATTTATCATTTAATCATATGAATAACTACATCGGATGTTTTAGCATCGATCCTAAAAATCATTTGCCCAAAATTGCAAAAAAATTGCTTGGACTATTTACTTTTGTTGGGTAAAAGTACATGCTACCATGGTAAGAATCAAAGTAGGTCAGATAACAATTTCAAACAAATATCCATTTCATGTTGAATCATTAAATTTTTTTTAAGACATATCTGATTTAATATATATATGTATATATATATATATATTATTATAATTTTATTATATTAATATTATATATTTATAAAATATATAATTTATATTATATAACATATATCATAGTCTATATTATATACTATAATATAGTAAAAAGAAACGGCGCATAGTTGGCGCAAGGCAAAGTACAGAAATGCAAAATCCAAACGAAACTCAACGAAGATGGGAGGGCCTGATATTGCACAAAGTATAGAATGGCTGGAGGGAATGAGCGACTCCCATGCAGATATATTTGGAAACAAAACCTTAAAGGCCTCATCATGTGTAGTTGATTTGTCTCCATAAGTGAACAAAATGGGCAAATATCCCAGAAAAAATAGTGGTGATTGGGAAGGTAATTGGAAGGAGGGATAGCAAAGACGAAATTTGCAATTGATTGGATGCAAAACAAATCAGAGTCATGGTCAATTTTCTACCCAAACAATTTTTCATATTGGATTTTGAAAAGGAAGAGGAGAGGGAAAAATTTATGGGCAACCTGCCCCAAGGTGGTGCAAGTATTCTTTAGTTTATACTCAAACATGGACAAAAAAAATTTGACCCAAGAATGATGGTTCCAAGCAAAAGAGCATATTAGATTAGGTTATATAATCTACCATTTGAATATTGGTCCAACCATTTTATCAAGAAGATTGGTTCATGCTTGGGTCAAGTACTTGGCATCGACATGGGCGAAGATGATTCAATTTGATATGTAAGGGTGAAACTAATTTCCATTTGCCCGATTTTGAAAAAAACTAATTTGATCACGTCGGCTAGGGCATCAAAGTACACAATTGAGATTGAAGAAAAATGGTTTTATTGCATGTGATGTAAGAGTAGAAGTCATATTGAAGTAGAATGCCCTTTGTCGTCGATAAAAAAGTGGGTGTGTAAGGCGAACCTCAGGAAAACAATATCACACCATATTAAAGTCGATGTTTGGTCGGCTGGCAACAACATTGAGAGAAAACAGAGTGGGGGGGGGGTGAATCAGTTTTCTACTGGATCTACTAACTCAATCATAAATAAACTACAACAACAACAAAGATAAACAAATTGATAACACAACACACAACACCAAGATTTTGACGTGGAAAACCCGGTTAAGCAAGAAACCATGGTGGGAACCTACCCACAATAAGATGATACTCTATAGTAGAATGTGAAAATATTACAATGGGGAATGCACCAGCATTCAGGCACACTACCTAGAGCTCACTGCTCAAATATGATAACTCGGAAGGGTACAACCCTCAGGGAAGTCTCACTCACTTACACAAAGATTTGGATTATAATTCGGAAGGAATGAATTGCAATAATAGCATCTACAAATGCCTGATGGCAGTTCCAGTTAAGCACAATTATCTTCCCTGCAACACCAATCTCTTCTCAATCACAATGTCGAAGGATGAATCACTTGTTCGTACATACACCACTATCTGATAATGCAAACAAAAACCTTGATACCTAAATTACATGACAATATCACCTATTTATACAATTCATCAACCTTGACAACAAGGTCGGCTAAACCCTCAATTCACAATTAAAAAATTACAAAAGACAATACAAAGATCGACCACCGGACCAATATAATGATATACATGACATAACATGGACCTAAATCAAATTACCAAATGCTCATCACCACCAGTAATCGCACCAAGATCAACCGCAACACACTACACCACCAGGAAAATCACATAACATGAAGAACATCACCGGTTCAATAAAATCATCAACAACTCGCACAATGATCAATGCGGATCAACAAAAAAAACAGGACACAATTAGGAAACACCATCAATCATGTTAGAATCATCAGTAACAACTGCACCAACTGTACCAACACCACTTATCAAATCTTTATCTATCAACATTTGAACCTCAAGAATACTCAAACAGCAACAATTGTCACGAATAAAGATAACTTGCGGAGCACCAAATCACAAACCATCGTAAATAAAGATACACAAGACCATTCCAAACCCAAAATATCAGCTCAAGATCTGATCACATCGAAATATACTAGAGGAAATACTGAACTTTGCAAAGCATTGATCAGAAAAACAAATTGCCAACTGGATCATATGATATGATCAATTAAGCTTTCTGGATCACCAAAACCAATACAAAAAGATGTAATAATACTAGAAATACTCCATACACCAAACCATGATCACAATAAACCAATTTGCAAGCACCGGAGTAGGAATATGTTGACATCAATGACAACAACATATCCTAGCAGCAACAATGTCCAGCATGGTCCTCACTCCCTTAACTACAAATAGGGGATCATCATTTGGATGAACTAAGGTTTGGGGCATTGAGGTTCTCTGAAAAAATGGTAGAGAAAATGAGAGTTGATCTGAGGATCTAACAAGGAAAGGATACGAAGAAAGAATGGAAGCAATGAAAGAAATTGATTTAGAGCACTTAGGGGCAAAATTTGAAAAGGTAGATAGAAAAGAGAAGGAAGTGAACATTGGAGAAATGGAGGAACACATTACTGAGGAGGAAAATTGGGTGGATCTTATCAAAGATAAGGAGGAACATCCATGTGAGTCAGAGGAGGAAGGTCTAGAGGATGTACAATGGTAAGAAGAAGAGGAAGGTGAGCATGATGAATTGGGGATCGTTGATCAACAATGCATTAGCCAATCTACTTTTGAGGTTTCAAACCATAGAAATAAAGTGGGCAAGAGGAGAGGAAGGAAAACAAAGAGGTAGAAGAGAGAGGAATTTGTAGTTGAGAAAGGACTGACCAACAATAGAGTACATTTTGAGATCCAAGGGAGCTAGCACCTCACATGGAGGACAATGAAAATTGTCATGTGGAATGTTAGGGGCTTAAACACCCCTAACAATTAACATTTGACCTAGCACTACCTAAATAAGTTATTGGTCGACATTGTTTTTCTACAATAAATAAAATAAAATGGCAAAGAGGTGAGTAAGTTCTTGAAACATTGTATATTGTGGAAAGGAGCTTTTAGTGAGCCATTTGGGTCTTCCGATGGGTTAGGGATGCTATGGGATCACTCTGAGGTACAGGTTTTAGACATTAAGATCCATTAGCTTTAGATGGTCGGAAGTGTGCATCTTTTGTTGTAAAAAAATTGGAGTTCTTTTTATTTAATGTTTATGGTCAAACTAAGTTAGAGGACAAGCATTCATTGTGGGGCGAGACTTATGACTGATTGACCCTAATTAACAATTGTAAAGTGATTATTGAAGAAGACTTTAATTCTATTGTGTACGAGGGAAAAATCAACATGCTAATTAGACTAAAAAGGCAACCACTAAACCTTAAATATAAATAATATAATCCAATTGCAATGCAATGAAGGAATACAAGACAAAACCAACAAAACAACACAATCATAAAACTAAATACAATCATGCAACTATCAAACTTGTGTTGATTCACATGCACTTGGCCTCTATTGTTCTTCTCTTCCTCGTGTTGATGATGGCTCTCAAAGTCACACTTCATGAAAACCTTCAAGATAAACGCACACAAATGTGAAGATAGTGATTATAAAAAAGGGAGGATTGATGTTCAATTTATAGATTTTATGAAATTCGATTCGATGGTTGAGATCAAGAGCTAAGAACAAAATTGATCAATGACTGAGAATCCATGAGACAGGTTGGTGGGAGACAATCACTCAATATGATTGAATCTGATTGAGAGAATAACTCACTTGATTGACTAGTTAAGAGACATGATTGAGAGTGGAACTGAATTGACTGAGTAGTAAAAAAAGGTGATTTTGAAAAGAGGGGAAGTGACAGACTACTTAGAAAAAGTGATTGTTGACTCACTAGTTAGAACCGAGTGTCAATAATAGTTAGGAATTTCCATGTGTTGTAGGAAATTTGAATGAAATGTCATTTGGGTTTTCAAAAACATGAAATTAAATTGGAATGAAAGAGAAATGAATTTGAATTGAATTTGGAGGGAATTAAATTTATTTGAAATGAAGGTTAAATGAGATTAAAGAAATTTAAGAAATTTATTCAATCTAGAGGACGTCATTAGATAATTAAATAATTTAAAGAAATAAGTTAATTATGAAAAGATATAAATTGAATTTAATTAAACAATAAAGATCATTTAATTAAAATGGATAATTTAAATTAATTAAATAATAAGATTATTTAATTAATATTAGAAGGAAATGGTTAATTGATTGAATGATTAATAGAGACATTTGAATAATTAATTTGAAATGGAATAATTTTATTAATTTAGAAGAATAGAGTCAGATTAATTAAATAATTAAAATTATTTAATTGAGAAAGAGGAATAATTGGTAAAATTAGCATATGGTTGTGGAGGACAATTTTAGGTGTCTACAACTATCATTAAGTTATTGGAGAAAAGTGGGCTCAGATCAGAGAACACAACAATGTTTGCCTTTAAGGATTTTCTGGATAGGAATAGTCTTTGTGATATCCCTCCAATTAAAGGATCTTATATGTGGACCAATAGGAGAATGGGCTTTACAAATACCATAGCAAGATTGGACATAATTGTGAGCACAATATAATGGGGTTTGTTAGACAAATTGGTCTAAAAAAAATTATTCTACCAATATCAATGTTTGATCACTTCCCAGTTATGATGAAAATCACATCCTTTGAATGAACAATCAAAAGTTATTTTAAGTTATAACAAAGGTGGCTACATAATCTAGATCTCATTAGGTTGATATGAGAATGGTGGGAGGAAATTTTTGGCAATATGGTGTTGTCATTGATGTCAACTTGAGGTTGAAGAAGCTGAGAAATGATATATGTGGTGAGACACTTGACAAAGAGGGTTTCATTCAAGTTTTGACATGATCAACATGATTGAAGACAACCCATAAAACTACTAATTGCATCCATGGCAATATATCAATCTGGAAGCATGGTAAGTATATGGTAACACATTGTTACATATGCTTTATGTCTTAGTTATGGGATGCAGTTGCATTACATGTTGCTACATACTCAAGGAGTTAGTTAAGTGATACTGGAGTTTGGTTTCATTCATATGTTGTTAAGGAAATTTGTCTAAGTGTTGAACAATATTTTTTTTCTATGTTTGCTATTTTGGTTTGTATTCTACCACATTGAATGTTATGGTTGAGTGGTTTAGGAGTTAAGCTCAAAAGTGTGTAAGGTGCACACTTCCTAGATTTCATGTCATACACATTTGTGTAGCAAGAGTAATAAGGGCATGTTCTTCGGATTATAATCTAACAGTGTAATGAGTCCCAATTGACTCACTAGAATGCTTTGCATTCTTTCGCAATGATTGATATGCTTGTGCGGATTTGGGAACATGCTCATAAATGTATAAGGGTTTAGTAATATGAACTTCAGATGAATTGGTGCTTCACAATACTATATCTTATGTAGTAAAGTGTCACAATCTATCTGGTTTGCGTGGTTTTCGTCTGTTCAATGGGTTCCTCTACTTGCGTCGAAATTTGATGATCAATTACTTTAGGAGATCATTGAAGAAGGTTTGTTGGTGGTTTACACTTCTTTCATATTGTTCCACATCATGATTTTGGTTTCTCCCTAGTGGTGTAAAGGCAAACAATTAATAGTTTTGACAGTGGTGTTGGTATTTGGGTTGACAGTGTGAGTTCCTTCATTATGATTGATCCTAAACTATTCTAATTGATTTGAAGGATGTTATAAGATGTGTTTGAGTTTTAGCTACATCTTGGGTTGATCCACAACCTAATTTTTATTGATGATACATGTGTTTTAAGTTGACCTATATTTGGGTCACATGTTTCAGTTGATAGATCCTATCGGTGTTGACCTAAATAATGTTTGAAGGTGTTGTAGAGGATATATAAGGAAGGGTAAATTATTTGTGAAATTGTTGAAAAAGTGTGATGTGTTAAATGATTCAGCGATGTTTCACTGGGGCATGAAGTGTACGAAATTTGTATGACAAAGTAATTGAACTACAAAAGAGGACTATGACATCAACACATGTCATTATTCTTCTACAACAGTTCATGTTATATTTTTTATTGTAATTTTGATGTATCATGCTACCAGCCAATGAATCTCTTTAATAGACCCATGTTTCATTATATCTTTCTCTATGTCCTTTCTGGGGGTAGTGAGCTTCCTTGAGAAGTGAGCTGTAAAACAAGCATTTTAATATTCATTTCATATATAGTGTGAGTTAACTCTCATCGTGGTTTTCCCCTCATTGGGTTTACCACATAAAAATTTTGATGTTCATGTGTGGTACATGTCTTTTGTTTATGTTCTTTCCTTCTGTAGGTCTAAGTTAACATTTAATGGTTAATAAATTTATGAGTCTTAGTTTATGTTGATTCACCCCCCTGTCATATCTGAATGTGTTCAATATAAATATCGTTATTCAGTGGTATTGTGAGCTATACCTTCTATAAGCAGTTGGGACATGTAAAGAAAAAATTGAAAGACTAGAACATGCATACCTTTACAAATATATTTAAAAACAAGTGGAGGAGGAACCCATTATCCTCAATGAAAAATTCATCAAGTGCATGGTATGAATCAAACTGATTATGACAAAGAGAAGTTACTGATGGGAAAGCATGAGCAGTTTCTTGCTTAGGAGGAAGAACACTGGAAAGACAAAATGAGAGAAAGTTGGCTAGAAGCTAGAGATGTGAACACAATTTTTTTCCATAATTCAATCAAATCAAGATGGATGGTGAACAAAACCAACGATATTCATACTTTAGATGGCCGCATATTTTGGGAAGGCAAGGGAATTACGATGGAGGTGACAAGATTCTTTCAGTACCTCCTCACTCTAATGGATGATGCAGATATGCTAGATTATTGAGACATTCTAGGATGTATTGAGCATCTAGTTGATGAGGATGACAATAATATGTTGTTGTTGTTGTAAATTGTCTTATATGTAATTACACTTTACTTAAGTTGACTTAGGATAATGCATTCAATGTAGTTTGCATATGAGACACTTAGGGAAGTGTGCATCTAGGTGTGATGGTTGTAGGAGAAATTCCACCTTTTGTGGTGTTATCTTGTTATCACATTCCACCTTTGGTGGGTGATCCACCTTTAGTGGAATATTGTATTATTTCTCCTACCTACCCCTACCTACCCTTATATCTCATTAAGCCACTGTTAACCCTGTATTTTTTCTCGTGCCAAAAACCTCATGATCTGCTAAAAACCAACTATTGCTAATGTTTTAATGTTGAAAGTGTTGGTCACCTTTGTTCAAACTTTCAAGCACCCTCTTGGACATCCCCTACCTGTCGGTCACAAAGAAGTCATTGTTTTTCAAATTCTGTGAAAGATGACATAAAATCCTTTTGCAAAGATAATTTTAACATCCTCTTCTTCAAAATGATCAGTTTTTATGGCCAAACTCCATGTCAACTAGGAGATTTTAATTGTTTAATTTTTGGGTTACCCCCATATGCCCAAACAATTAAATCTCAATTTTTATGTGTCATATGAAAAAATTATTTCTGGGTTATGCTCTACTCAGCTTATTTATTCTACAGTTAAAATTTCATAAGAAATGGAGCTCTCAGTAAAAAGTTATGCAAGTTTTTCTATGATAGCCGAAAAGAACAATTGTCATTGAACTTGAACCTTGAACCTTTTCAAGTTCAAAGTTCGGGTTCAAGTTCAAAGTTCAAATTCAACTGGGGTGGGATTTGTAATTTTTGTTCATTGAACTTGAACTATTTTGGTTCAAGCACGCAGGTTCAAAAAAGTTCAAAGTTCAAATTTCGGGCTTTGTAATTTTCGATCATTGAACTTGAACTATTGAACCTCGCAGGTTCAAGGTTCAAGGTTCAAAGTTCGCAGGTTCAGAATGTGGATTTTTCTAAGATAGAAAAATTAGTCTCGGTGCGGGGGGGCATAACTATCAATTGCACCGTTGGATCAGGCTGAAATTTTGATAGATTTTAGAAAACCTAGTTGTCTAACTCCTCACTGGAGCGATTGGAAAAATATTATCGCGTTTCAAAGTTATTGATCTCTGAGTATGGGTCTATACAAATTTCTAAGAAAAATATTATTATGAGAAGCTCACATTTGAAATAGAGATATAAAATAAATGACCACCTGTCCACACATAATTAGATGTGTTTAAATTACATTCTCTTCAAATATTTTTCAGAAAGGAATTGAGGATAAAATATTTGAAGCAAAATTAAAAAGAGCTGTCGGAAGAAGATAGAAAATAAAAGAAAAGAGTAATTAATAATCTTTTCAAGAATCAGTTATTGATATCTAAAATTCTCAGCTATATATATGTAATGAAAGAAAGGAGAAAGGCTTCTTCTTTGCTTTTCTTTCTCTTTCTACTGTAAAAAAAGAAAGGGCAGCATTGTTTTCTGGACTGCACAGTTTTGTTTTTCAGAAGTGTTGAGTCTGTGAGCTCACATTTTTGGGCATTGATAGAATGAAGAAGATTTTGGTTGATCTGTGAATTTGTCAATATTTTATTTTTATTACAATGAGCTTTGTCTCTCTTGTAATCTCCTTTCATTGCCTTTTCTATTACATCAAACTATGTATATGCATTTGATTCTGAAACTTTGATTTCAAAAATAATTTGTATTTGGAAAGAAATTTGTTGTTAACTCTTTGTCTGGGTATTTTGATCCCCCTTGTCCTTTGAGGTATGAGAGAGACTCAATCAGAGTCCAGAGCATTTTTATTTATTGGAAAGGGTATTTTCTTGGGTGTGGATAATTAAATTGTGTTTTACTTATCTTCATTCACTTCATTATAAATCTGCTATTCGCATCTGTCTCATGGCTATGAGCAGATGTTAGTCGCCTTTATTGCTTTCTGGTTAAAAGCATATTTAGAAAATATACATTTTTATCCAACAAAGGGAGTTGTACCTTCATATCAAAATTCAGAGAGCACTTGCACTCACCATTGCAAGTGACTCAACTGTTGGTTCTTATTTTGTCTTTTAGTTTGGGCATTTGGGAGTCATTTTTAAAAGGTATTTAAGAAGGACAAATCTGTTTACCAATAGCCACATGTCATGATTGGGTGATCTCATTTCCCTATAGTCGTGCCTTTATAATAAGACTCATGCATATTGTACTTAGTTGGGCATTTTGCTTCTTGATAGGAATATAGTTTATTCTTGTTACATTATTTCTCTCTTATATGCTATTCATTTGGCCTCTAGATCTCGGGTTAATAAAGGCAAATTCTTACATGGTATCAAAGCTATAGCAAAATTCTCACAGTTGTGTTGGACCCCTTTGATGAAGAAGAAGTAAGAGTTGTTGTGCACTAATTGCATCTAGATAAGGTGATTATAGGATTCTCATCTATTTAAAAAGAGTAGATGAAGATGAGTAACTTAGGGTAGGGTTTCAGGCTGCTCAGGGTAGGGTTTCAGGTGATGATCTTGCGGTCCCTGGCGGATCCCTTCTAGGTTCACAAGGAGCTGGTTCAAGATCCCCAGGATCTACTAGCATTGAGGACAACTAGGGTGATACAGACTCTAAAGATGGTGGGGACCCAAAAATGGGTTTTCAGGTGGACCCAGGGGACGGGGATTCATCGAGGGTTTCCCCAGTCGACGGTCCTCGTGATTTCTCTTCATCACGGGCTTCTCGTGTTCCTATCATGGGGGGCCACGAAATGAGCTTTTTTAACATGAGCCACAAATAGTCATTGGGCTACTTTATTTGGGGTTAAGACAAATGGAAATTCCTCTTTCCCACCTGTATCTATTACTTGTGATAAGGCTAGTGGAAAGGTTTCTTTATCTATCCCTAACCAGGTGATTGACCACAACGTTGTTGTTATGGCACTCACCCTTATTGAAAAGTTCATTGGGCCTAGACCCAACATTGACTCAGTGAGGGTCTTTGTTAGTCGAAGGTGGAAGATCAAAGGGCAAGTTGAGGTTTCGGCTCTTCCTCAAAGTTTTTCCCCCTTTGCCTTCTCATGCGTTGAGGATATCATGACTATTCTTTGTGGTGGCCCATGGATTATGGGGAGGTCCTCCTTAACCCTTAAGAAGTGGAGTCTGAATATGGATATGCCTAATGCCTTTTTTGAAACCATTCATGTTTGGGTCAAGCTACCAAGGCTTCCTCTGGAATATTAGCATGAAGATATTTTTAAGGGCATTGTTGGAGTGTTTGATGAACTTCTATCCATTGATCCTATGACGACTGCTAGGAAAAGAATGGTCTATGCCAGGATTTGTGTGGGGGTGTCTAGATCTAAGGATCTTTCTTCATCGGTGGAGCTGGTGTAGAAGTTGGGAATGCTAGTTCAAACTATTGAGTTTGAATCGTTACCTTTTGTTTGCTTCTTGTGTAAAAAGGCGAGCCATTGGGAAAAGAAATGCCCTCAGATCACCAAGATAGATCCTAATAAAGGACCTATTGTCTGGAAACCCAAACTTGTGGATGCAAAAACCTAGAATAAGAAGGGTGATTTTGTGCACCAGAAAGGGCCTGATGGGAGCCACGAAACCAATTAGAAAAATGTTGTTCAACATGGCCAGAATAATGAGGCGAAAGAAATAGGCCAGGAGGAAGATACCAAAGAAAGTATTCACAACGATCAAAACCTTGAGGCCAAGAACATAGATCCGAAGATCACGTCTGAGGAGGTTCCTGCTCAGGTTGTAGAGGAGACAACTGAGGAGAATGTGATTGTTGAAAAGGGAGAATAACGGGTTTTGGTTGAGGATTTGGAGGAGGGAGAACTTCCCCTGAACCCCCACAGATTCAAGGATATGGAAGAATGTTCCTTTAAAGATCGACAATCTTCTCCAATTCTTGGATAGTTTGGTATTCTTGAGCTCAATGATTTGAAGAAGACCTTGGAGGATGACTCTTCTTCACAAAATTCCACATGTAACTTCCCTAACTTTGATCCAAATATTGTTATTTTGGATACCTTGCAGTCCCCAAAGGTTGATAGTGCTATGGGTTTAGAGGGAATTGAATTTGATGAAGAAATGAGCTACACTAAGGTGGTACCGAAGAAAAAGAATTCTCAGTAGAAGCCTGGAGTTACAACTCGCAACAGAGGAAAAGCAGATTGTGGCGGGCCACCTCAAAGTGCAGGAAGAAAATCTAACAGATGACAAAGAGAAAAGGAGTGCATAAAGAACATAGCGGATGGATCACAAAAAATGATCCATGATAGTCTATTTAATTCTTCTAGTAAGAAATGAAGATCCTATCTTGGAATATTAGAGGTCTTAATAGCAGTCATAAACAAGACCCTCTCATGAAAGCTAAGAAATTTGGGGGATCCCAGATACATATTGACAACAAACTGGACTTAGCTAACTTCATCAATGGTCAAAGTCTGGTTGACTTGGATTTATCTGGAGCTTCTTTCACTTGGTCCAATCGTCGTATTGGAACTGACCTAATTCAAGTTAGGCTTGATAGGGCCTTGATTTCTGTTGAGTGGATCCAACATTATATCTAGTCTCTGAATTCTATGGTTAGAATTGGATCTAACCACTTTCCTATATGTCTGATGGCTGAGCCTAAAAATGATCCGCGAAGGAGGTTTTCGTTTAGATTTGAGAAAATGAGGCTCTCCCACCCAAACCTTTCTAGTAGCGTGAAGGATTGGTGGAATGTTCAAGTGGATGGTTCTGCTATGTTCCGGGTTGCTAAAAAGTTAAGGCATGTCAAGGAGAGGGTTAAAAAGTGGAATAGAGAAGTCTTTGGGGACATATTTGTTCAAAAATCTGCTATTTAGGAGGAGTTGGTCCTAATCCAAGATAAAGTCCAAAATGAAGGATATTTGAATGATAATTTTGTTAAGGAAAGTGAGGTTTTGTCCAAATACCATAATATTATAGCTCATGAAGAGACCTTTTGGAGGCAGAGATCTCGACCCTTATGGCTCAAGGATGGTGATAAAAACACTAGATTGTTCCACATCTCTACCCTTAAGCATAGGGCTACAAATAGAATTGGCCACCTTGTGAAGAATGGGAGAAGAATTGATAATGAGGATGAAATAAGTGGAGTTGTTGTTGAGTTCTTTGCTGATCTTCTGAAGAAAGATACATTGTTAGACTCGGAGGATCAGAATATGTTGGTTGATACTATACCTAAAATCCTATTTGAGAGACAAAATCATAATCTTGTTGCCATTCCTTCTAAGGAGGAGATTAGGAGTGTTGTCTTTTCTTTTGATGATAGTAAAGCTCTAGGCCCTGATGGCTTCCCTATGTTTTTCTTTCAGCACTTTTGGGATGTGGTAGGGGAAGATGTGTCCAATGCTGTTAAATTATTTTTTGGAGCTAGATCTCTACTAAAGGAATTGAATGCTACCTTCATTGTCCTCATTCCTAAGAAGCAAGGGGCTGATTCTTTGGATGCTTTTAGGCCTATTATCTTGTGCAACTCCTTCTACAAAATTATCTCCAAGGTCCTTATGTCGAGGTTACTAAGTGTTCTTCCTCTTCTGATCTCCCCTCAACAAAATGGCTTTGTGCCAGGAAGACAGATTCTTGACTCCATCATCACTGTTCATGAAAACATTCATTCACTTTTGGAGGTGAAGTCTCAAGGCTTTCTTCTGAAATTGGACATTGCTAAAGCTTATGATAGGGTGGATTGGTGCTTCTTAAAAAAAATTCTTTAGGCTTTTGGTTTCTCTAGAAAGCTTATTAGTTTGATTTGGAAGCTCATTTCCACCACCTCTTCTATTGTTATTGTCAATGGATCATCATCCCACTTCTTTATAACCTCGAGGGGTCTTAGGCAGGGTGATCCCATATCACCTATTCTTTTGACTATAATGGCAGAAAGTTTGGGTAGATTCATTCATAAAAAAGTTGTGGAAGGATCCCTAAAAGGTCTCAAGCCGTCCTTTGCCAATTTGATTTGCTCTCATCACAAATTTGTTGATGACACCGTTTTAATGGGTTGCTCTTTTTTTGGAGAAGCAAGAGTCATCAAATAGATTCTCAACATCTATGAAAAAGCCTCTGGATAGATGGTTAATAGAACTAAAAGTTTTTTCTATTTTATCAACACCTCTGAGCAACGCCAAATGAAGATTGCTAACATTCCCGGTTGCCTCATTGGTAAGCTCCCCTCTACTTATCTGGGTCTCCCTCTGGGATCTAAACCTTCTAAGTCCTTCTGGCAATCTTTAATTGATCAATTTAATAGGAAGTTGGTTGGGTGGAAAGGCACCCTTTTGAATCAGGCTGGTAAAATTCATCAGTTGAAAGCTACTCTTCATAACCTCCTAGTGTATGCACTCATTTTGTTCAAAATTCCCTCAAAATTTGCTAAATTATTGACAAAATTCAAAAAAGATTCCTTTGGTCAGGGGTTAAGGAAAAGAGAAGAATCCCTCTAGTTGCTTGGGAGAATGTCTGCACACCAAGGAGATTTGGTGGATTGGGAATTAGAAGCATCAAAACCTTTAATAATGCTCTTCTGGCTAAACAGGTTTGGAGGTCTTATGACTGTAGAAGGGAATGGAACACCTTATGGCACAATAAATATCTTTCTAATGTTCATTTTTTGTAGGATTTTTTGAGTTCTTCTCATATCCCCGTTGGATCTCATCTTTGGAACAATATCCTCAAGGCTAGGGATGTGGCTAGATGGGGAGCCTATTGGAAGCTGGGGAATGGAAGAAAAATCCAATTTTGGGATGATTGTTGGATCGAGAATCACTCACTTGCTTATGATCCTACTTTGGGATCTTTAAGGGATCTTTGTGTGGCTTCTCTTGGCACTATGGTGGCTGACTATTGGAAGGAGGGTAAGTGGGTTAATCTTCTTGTTATTAATCCTTTTTTCACCCATTTGTCAATTTCCCTAAATTATTTTGGTTTGGAGGAAAGTGTGGAAGATGAACTAATTTGGAATTCCAATCCCAATGGGAAGTTTTTTGTGGCTTCTGCAGATGTCTATAATGAACCCCATGTGTCCTGATGTTCTAAAGTTTGGATTAAGGACCTTTCTCCTAAGGTCAATATGTTTTTTTGGCTCCTCTTTCTTAATAAAATCTTAACTACGAACAATCTTGTTAAGAGAGGTTTTTCTATCCCAAATAGATGCTACTTGTGCTTGCAAGAGGTTGAATCTGTGGACCATTTGTTTTTACATTGCTCTTACACCTCTGAGATTTGGAGTCTGGTGCTTCAGAAATGGGATCTTTGCTGGACTTTACCGAGAGCTATTAAGGAGTTCGTCCACCAATGGAACCCACCCTCAATAAATCTCTTCATAAAGAAGCTCTGGATTTTTGTGTTTCCTCACATGGCGTGGGGTTTATGGAAAGAATGCAATAATCGTATCTTTAGCGATATCCATCTCTCTTCTGATATTGTCTTCAAGAAAATTTCTAGAGCCATCTCTGATAACCTCTCAGTTGCTAGCCCCAATGTCCTCTCTCACAGTGGTGTCCTTAAGGAGTATGAAGCCAATGTTGTCAAGGACTGGGATTTTGGTCATCATATGGTTACACCTAAGGTCAACCCCAGTGACAACATTAGTTGGAACTTCCCACCCCAAGGATGGGTTAAAATCAATTTTGATGGTGCGGCTAGAGGGAACCCTGGTCAAGCTGGTTGTGGTGGGGTGATACGGGATCACTGCGACAACTTCATTTCTGCTATTCCTCTCCCTCTGGGGAAACAAACTAATAATGTTGTTGAAGCCATAGGAGCTTATTATAGTTTAAAACTTGCAAAATAGAACAATTGTAGGCTTGTTTGGGTCGAGGGGGACTCAAAGAACATTATCAACTACCTAAAGGCCAATTCAACTCTGGCTTGGAATGTTGATATTTGGATGAAAAAGCTAAATATATTATTAAAACCTTTTCTAAATGCATGTTCGTCCATGTTTACAGACAATCCAATGTGATTGTTGACTTCCTTGCCAATAGGGGAGTGACATGTAAAGCCCAGCTTTGTTGGACCCATGGTGACAGATTGGACTTAGAATTTGTGATGCATCTACTCCATGAGCGAAGTCAGGGGAGTAAATATAAAGATTACTAGTGCCGTAATGACTTTGAGTATTTCTAGAATTGCTAATACCTTCTGTTCTGAGACAGGTGGCCAGAGAGGACATAAGAATCAATGCGAATTTATTTCGCATGTTTTGTGGGCGATTTTATACATTTTCTGGAGGTTTGCTTTAACTCTCGAAATTCGTTGTGGAGAGTATTATAGAGAGCTTGATAAAATGGGTGGTGCGAGAAAAAGAATTGAGCCGCCTAGCTATGTGCAGCTTATGAATGAAAAGAAGCTATGGCGTATTCTGAAGAAATGTGGGCTCACTCCATACATTGAGAGGCTTCAAGAGCAAAATCAAGATGTTACGAGATTTTTTTCTAAAAACTAGAAGGATGGAATGATTGTTCATCATGGTCAGAGGGTCCTGGTTGATGAAGCCCTTATTGCACAGGTCACTAGGTTATCTATGGATGGCATGAAGTATTACAGAGATAGGGTGTACACGGAGCAAGCTGTGCAGAATTTCCCCAAGGAGGAGGCGGAGTGGGGTAAAATCATTAAGAAGACGACCAACTACTATGATATTGCGGTCATTAAGTCTTTCTGGCAAAAGATTCTCAAGGTAATTATGAATTACCTTACTTTGGATGGTCGCTATACTAGGGTGTATGGCCACCACTTTGTTATTTTGAATCATTTCTACCATGGTGTGAAAATGTCTTTCCCTTTCTACCTCATGTATGCTCTTAGGGCTAATTTCAGTGACCACCGTAAGAACCCTGCTAAGTTTCCCATCATGCATGAAGGCTTGCTGGTCCTTATTGATGCCCATTTCCGTGCTCTTCCTCCCCCTGATGATTTTATCCATATTTCTTCTGAGAATGATGAGACTAGTGCGAGAGAGTCTGATAATGATACCTCTGGGTTTGGGTTTGATGAGACTCCCCCTCCCTTGAAAAAGCTAAAATGGAAATTCCTTTGAGCTCTAAACCCAAGATGAGGAAGGGTTCCAAAGGTCATAAGAACATCGTTATATACTCCTCTACTTTGGCTGAGAATGGTTCCCCCTCTTCTACTAAGAAGGCAGATGATGTTAAGAACCCTGATAACCCTAATGTCTCGATCTCTCCTCCATCCTATAAGAAGACTGGTAATGTGGGTGTGGTTGGTACTGCAGACCTTCATCCCAAAAGTGATGAGCTAATTGATAAGAGGGAGGATTATGAAAATGTTATGGGGATGGCTCGTGATCATGCAATTGACACCTTCAGTTTGTTCAAGTGGTTGTTTCATGAACTTAAAGAGATCTAGATTAACCAAAGAGCCCTGGGAAGAAAAATGGATTCTTTCCTTGCTGGTTCTTCTCTTGGTAATCTGAATAATGAAGGGAATTGGACTGAGGCTGAGAAGAAGTCAGTCATGGACTGTATCAAGAAAACAGGGGAAGGGGTTGATCAGCTGAAGAAAAGATTGGAGGAACACATCACCCATGTTGAGGAAGGCTACAACAAGATCCAGGACACCCTCAAGATCATTATGGTTAGCAATCACAAAATTGTTAAATAGTTTGCAATGGTTATGAATACCATGGTGAATAGCCTGGAACAATCAGATAAGGTTGTTGTTGTTATTGGTGATGAAGCTGAGGCGGCTCAAAGTGGTGAAGGACCCTACAAAAGGACCCAAGGGAACATGAAGAATAAGGTGGCCTTTCAGAATTTGGGTCATAAAGCTATGAAGGCTGCTGCTGATACCATGAATGCCCTTGAGGCTGAGGTCATTGAGACCCTCAGAAGCCTAATGTAATTGGGTTGTTTTCTGTTGATGGTTCTTTCTGTGTTTGGGTTTGGTCTTTCTGTTGTCTTTTTGTGCTCGGTTGGGCTTTTGTTGTCTCTTTGGTTGCTGCTTTTTATGCCTATCCTTGCAACTCATTTTGTTTTGGATGTTGCTTTCTGATTCTATACCTCTTAGAATCATTTTGTAAAGTGTTTTGGGGCCCCTTCAAAACCTGTTTTTGCCTTAATCCAAAACTATTTAAATTATAAAATTCTATAATAGGACTTGGTTAACAATTTGGGTGCTTAACTCTCATATTAACATAATCAAATGTCTCGATCTTTCCAAGGTTCAAGCAATTAAAAAGTTATAGAAATTATGTTAGATATCATCATGTATTATGGAATTTTCTTATTTTATCAAGAATATGGATATTGTCTTGGGATTGTGTTATTATTAGTCACATATAAACAAGTTGCTAATAGTTATGTTGTGGTGATGCTATTTATCAATATTGGTAAATTGTAATGCTTTGAATGTCACTCTTTCTTATAGAATTTTTGAAAATATTTCAAATTATCATGCTCATGAAATTATTAAAAACTAGTAACACCATATAAAAGTTCTATTGGATGACCTATATGCATGTATATTTATAGCTTCGTTGGCCAAGCACTCTACTTAAAGACTTTGCCAAACAAATATAAATATACAATGTTTGGTTGTTAAGGCTATAAGTATATATTCCTATCAACCATTTAATAAAATCTTTAAGTGTTATCATTAGTATATTATAATATCATAATATAGAAAATCTACATAAAATAATCTAGGTTAATCCAATAAAGGCAATATTCAATAAACAATTAACCTAGATATTATGATTGGCAATGATCATAGAAACTACATAATCAATAATCAATTAATTATATATGAAGAGGGGAAAACAGATTTGAAAGGTAAATTGATCAAAACATAATGAAATAAACATGCAGAATGTTAAAATATCATAAAAAGACCATTTCACCTTGCTATTTTACCTTCTCCTTCGGATTGAGCTTGATGAAGTGAAGGCACCCCTTGATAATGCTCCACTTGATGTGCTCCTTTGATTGCTGGATGTGGATGGCTCTCCAATATTGTGCACAAATGATAAGGATGAATGATAAGGATGAGATGATCAAGTTGCCAAGATGATTTCCTAGGCTCAAAAGGGCAGCATAAGCTTACTGGATTTCAAGATGTTTTGAATGAAGAGATGAAACCCTATTTTATAGGAAGAGGAGAGGAAAACGGATGGCTAGGATGAATTCGAGATGAAGGGCTAAGATTTACTTGTGAGGTCACACAAGATTCAAGAGAGGGTGTGGAGACCAAGAAATATGCCTTAAAGGCATTTCGTATCTCCACACTCTACAAGATGCATTGGAGGAATTAAAAATTCTCCAAAAATGGATATTATGGGGATTAAAAGAATAAAAAGGAATTAAAAATTCTTTGGGAGAAGGAAATGTCTAGAGGAATGTGAGATTTCGAAAATCTTACATTTATCTAGAAAAAGAGCATTTAAAGCTAGTGGCTAGATGAAAGGACAACGAGTTGACTTTGTGGCTAATCATGATGATTAGCCATTAACGACTCATTAGGAGGGGGATTAGAGGAAATGTTAGGTGGGATTTATATTTGTGGGAGAATTTGACTAGGAGAGAGAATGAGTGGAGGGAATAAAACATTAGAAGAATAATGTTAAATGAGTTTAGGGAGTTTCTAGAAGAATTTATTAGGTTAATGATGAATTAAGAAAATGATTTGTAGGAATCATGTAGGTTAACTAATTAATTGAAATTAATTAGCTAAGAGGAAGATTTGTCAGGATTTGATTTTTTAGAAGAATAAAGAAAGGGATTGATTTATTAAATAAATCATATGCTATAGTGACAATATTAATTATATTTAATTAATATTGAGAATAATTTTAATTAACATAATTAATTAATTAATTATGTGAGGAATTAAAAATAATTAAAATAATTATTTTTAAGTGTCTACATTTTGCCCCTCTTTGAAGTGAGGTGTGATGACACATTGATTCAAAGAATAATCTTGTTTTGATGTTGATATTGGTTTGATAGGATGTCCTAGCTCTTGATTTATAGATTATGGTATGGTGATGCCCCCTCGGGAGATCAATTGAGGTATTTGATCTTTGGAGTTTTACGAAATTGATATCCCGAAAGATTTGATTTGATTTGATTGATAAGATCTAGATTCAGTCTGGTTTCAAGAAGAATTCATCCTGTATAAGACAAAGATGATCAAAGTGTCTGGTTTCAGGAAGGATTCATCCTGTATATGACATGATTGATCACAACGTATGGTTTCAGGAAGGATTCATCCTGTATAAGACATGACAAGAGCGTCTGGTTTTAGGAAGGATTCATCCTGTATAAGACATGATAAGAGCATCTAGTTTCAGGAAGGATTCATCCTGTATAAGACATGATCGATCACAACGTCTGGTTTCAGGAAGGATTCATCCTGTATAAGACATGATCGATCACAATGAACATCTAGTTTCAGGAAGGATTCATCCTGTATAAGACATGATCAGAGCGTCTGGTTTCAGGAAGGATTCATCCTTTATAAGACATGATCAGATCACAATGTCTGGTTTCAGGAAGGATTCATCCTGTATAAGACATGATCAGATCACAACATCTGGTTTCAAGAAGGATTCATCCTGTATAAGACATGATCGATCACAACATCTGGTTTCAGGAAGGATTCATCTTGTATAAGACATGATCGATCACAATGAACGTCTGGTTTCAGGAAGGATTCATCCTGTATAAGACATGATCAGATCACAACATCTGGTTTCAGGAAGGATTCATCCTGTATAAGACATGATCAAATCACAACGTCTGGTTTCAGGAGGGATACATCTTGTATAAGACATGAATCTGAATCAGAATTGATTATGTGAGGAAAAAAAAAATAGAGGAAGAAAAATTAGGGTGGAAGGGATAAATGAGGAAGATATATGAAGTAGTCATGAGGTATTTGGAAAGAAGAATAAGAGATGCGAGACCGCAGAGGAAAATGGGGGCAATTGAGAACTCCATGGGATTATTGAGTTTAGGATTTGATGGAATGATGGTGAGATTTTGTGCACAACAAATGTGGAGAGCCAACCTAGTTTGATGTTGCCCTGAGTGACTTGCACCATTGCTTATAGAAATCAGGATGCCATGAGAAACCCAGGGTGTGGATTGACTCTGCAGACAAACGGGAATTTCTTGCACACAACAATGCAAGTGTTAAGAAACACTAATACAAAGTTGTGGGTTCGTGCAAGGAAACCCTCAAACACATCGATACCTCTTGTACACGAGAAGGTAAGTGTTGATAAAAACTAGTACCAGGTCGCCGGTTTATACAAGAAGGATCCGAAACATGCCATACTATGAAATATGCCCCTATATGCACCTATCATAACATACCTGGATATGGAAGAACCCAGGCAGTCGTAAATAGTGGCAGTCGTAGGGCAAAAGATGCAAGCCTATATGAAAAGATCTAACAAAATCTAACAAGTCTCTTCCTTGCGACCAAATGATACCTCTTGCCAAGAGTAGAACTAGGATGGACTTAGGATTGTTCCTCAAGACTTCTTGAAGCTTGTACAGAGGCATAAAAGCTCAGTTTCACTGGGACATTTCTTGTTCATGACTTAGGCGAAGACTCATCATCATACGCATGTTTTATTGGGAGGCGGAAAAGAAGGAATGTTGTGCATGGGTGGGCTGGATGGCAGATGATTTGTAGTATCGACATGATAGACAGTGGATTCGGTTATTTACCTTGGTGCCTGTACAGAGGTTTTCACCAAGATACTTGCCCATAGCGCCACGAATTGTTTTTCTTTCTTTTTTTGATTTTTTTTTTTTAAATTTTTTTTGTATCATAAGGTGCCTGTTTGCCAGGTTTACACCAAAGTGACAATTTTGTCAGGATCTTTTTTTTTTCATTTTTTTATTTTTTTGAGAATTTAAGACTTTCTGAGGACTAAGCATAAAACCTTTTGAGGTGCATGATATTCATCGGATCATCCAAAGGATCGCCTTCAGGAGTAGCCAACTGATAAGCTCCTGATCCATATTTCGCTATGATTACATATGGTCCAAGCCAATTAGGCTCGAACTTGCCTTTCTTTTCTCTTTCTTGTAGATTTTTCTAATTCTCCATGAGGACAAGATCACCAACTTGGAATTTTCGGGTTCTGACTTTTTTATGATAACTCATGCGCAGACGATTTTGATATACCCGGAGATGATTCAGGGCCTTGAGGCGCCTTTCATCTAACAATTCTAGCTCTTGTAAGCGGGCAATTCTGTATTCTTCCTCTGGTAGGATGTTTTGCAGCGATATCCTTAGAGAGGGGATCTCGATCTCAAGGGGAAGGATAGCTTTAGAACCAAATACTAGGGAATAAGGAGTGGCACCTGTGGGGGTGCAGATGGAGGTGCGGTAGGCCCATAATGCAGGATGGATTTGGAGGTGTCAATCATGACCCGCTTCATTGACTATCTTTTTGAGGATTTTTATTAGGGCTTTATTAGAAGCCTCAGCTTGGCCATTGCCTTGGGGATAATATGGAGTGGAGAAGCGGTGTTGGATGTTGAATTTTTGGCAGAGTTCTTTGACATCCTGGTTTTTAAATTGTTTACCATTATCTGTGATGATAACTTTTGGGATGCCATATCGGCAGACTAGGTAGTTCAAAATGAATTTGGATATTTGCTTGTCGGTGGTGAAAGTAAGAGGGATAGCCTCTACCCACTTGGTGAAGTATTCGGTGGCGGTGATAATGAATTTATGTCCATTGGAAGATGAAGGGTGGATTTTCCCAATGAGATCAAGCCCCCACTGCGAGAAGGGCCATGGTGTAATGAATGGCTGCAATTCTTGTGACGGTGCATGAATCTTGTCACCATGTTGCTAGCAAGGGATGCATTTCTTCACATAGTTGTATGCATCTTCTTCCATTTTAGGCCAATAGTATCCTGTTCTCAAAAGTTTTTTAGCCAATGTGAGTCCACTTGAGTGTGCCCCACAGATGCCCTCATGTACCTCACGTAATGCCCATTCGACTTCTTGTTTATCTAAACACATTAGGAGGGAACCATCAAAATTCCTTCTGAACAAGGTGTCTGCAAGGATGGTGTAACGGGCACATCGGCAGATGAAAGTTTGTTGTTGGGTTTTGGTGAGATGTGGGGGAATGGTGTTGTCTTTGAGGAAAGCGAAGGTTTCTTGGTACCAAGGGGACTCTAGACCAATGAGAACACACACCATTTCAGATTCTGGTAGGTCATATGCTGGTATAAACAATTGCTCGACCAAGAACTCGCACTTCTGACTGTGTGCTGGCATTTGAAGGAGGGAGCCAATGGTGGCCATTGCATCTGCAGCCCTATTGTTTGTTTGTGGGATTTGATCAAACTTGATTGTTGTGAAATGTTGCTTAAGATCTTCAACCATGGTACGGTAGGGAAGGAGTTTATCATCTTTTGTCTGGTATTCATCATTGACTTGTTTTATGACGAGCTGGGAATCGCCATAGACTTGTAATTCCTTTATTTTCCAGTGGATAGCCAAGCGTAAACCTGTGATGAGGGCCTCGTATTCTGCTATGTTATTAGTACATGCAAAGGCTATCTTGTATGATTTGGGGATGCCATCTCCTTGAGGTGTGACCAATAATATTCCTGCCCCCGATCCATTTTGAGCGTAGGAGCCATCAAAATACAATTTCCATGTGGAGGATGTGGCAACAGTCATAATGAACTCATCTGGTAATTCTGTGAGAAGAGGATGGTTGCCTGGAAGTGGAGCTTCAGCCAACTGATCTGCAACAACTTGTCCCTTGATTTCCTTTCTATCCACATATTCGATGTTAAACTCACTTAGAAGCATGACCCATTTAGCCGTTCTACCAGTGAGAGCAGCTTTTGACAGGAGATATTTAAGTGGATCAATTTTAGCAATTAATTTTGTCTTGTTGTTTAGCATATAGTGTCGTAGTTTCTGTGTGCTGAATACTAATGCCAAACATGCTCTTTCAATGGGGGTGTAGTTGAGTTCATATCCTACCAACGTCCGACTGATGTAGTAAATGGCGTGTTCCTTCCCTTGATCATCTGTTTGCGCCAGCAATGCCCCCAATGCCACTGTAGTAGCAAATATGTACAAAATCAGGGGTTTTCCAGGGGTAGGTGGCATCAAGACTGGAGGTGATGCTAGATATTGTTTTAATTTTTCAAAGGCCTTTTGATAGAGGAAATCCCATTTGAATTTTGTGTCTTTACGTAACAAATGTGCAAATGGATGGCACTTGTCGGCTAGTTGTGAAATGAAACACCTGACAGACTAGAGTTTTCCTTGGAGACTGCGTAGTTGTCTGAGAGTTTTTGGTGGAGGCATTTCCATAATAGCTTTTACTTTTGTGGGATCAACCTCGATGCCTCTGCGGGAAACAATGAATCCTAGTAGTTTTCCCAATGTGATGCCAAACACACACTTTTTGGGATTTAGGTAGCTTGTATTTTTCCAATCTTTCGAAGATTTGTTTTAGAATAGGGATGTGCTCTTCTCTTGTCTTGGATTTGCCTAGCAGATCATCCACATAGTCCTCCATAATTTTGTGCAAGAGGTCATGAAAAATTGTTGTCATTGCCCGTTGATATGTTACTCCAGCATTTTTAAGGCCAAAAGGCATGACTCGGTAACAGAAAGTACCCCATGGTGTTGTGAATGCAGTTTTATGCTGATCCTCATCTGCTATCCTGATTTGGTTGTATCCAGAAAACCCATCCATTAGCGATAGCATTTCATGTCCTGTTGTAAGATCCACAATCATATCTATGTTTGGGAGCGGGAAATCGTCTTTAGGACAAGCTATATTTAGATCTCAGAAATCTGTGCAAATGCGGATGCCCCCAGCATGTTTGCTGACAGGCACAATGTTGGAGACCCATTTAGCATAGTCTATGGGTTTGATAAATTCTGCGTCTAACAACTTTTGAAGTTTTGCCTTGACCAAGAGAGCAATATGCGGGTGCATTTTGCGGAGTTTTTGTTTTACAAGTTTTGCATCTAGGCGGACGATGAGATTGTGAACCACCAAGGCAGGATCCAACCCTGGCATATCGGAATAGGACCATGCAAAATTGATTTTAACCTCTGTAAGGAAGTTGATGAAGTCTTGTTTCTCAATTTCGGTGAGGGATTTGGCAATGAGCACATTTTTCAGAATGACTTCAATGCCCATGTTGATGTTGTCTGTTTCTTCTATCAACAAATTTGATTTGTCCTATGGAAGGTAACCAATGGTAGGGAGGTCAAATCCCTCATCGTCAAGTGCCTTTTCCAGGTTTTCACTTTCAGATACGCCCTTAGTTTTTATTTCTTGTTCATCCAAAGGCACCTTAGGGAGGTTTTCACCTAGGAAATCATATCTTTTTCTTTTATTATCTTTTTTGTGGATAAGGGCATTGACTTGACTACCAAAGTATCCCTTTTCGTGTAGTTGAATACCCTCAATTCTATTACAGTCTTCCATATTTTGCGCTGTTAGGAGAGCAATGAGAGCATTATCGTCGGTGTAGATATCTAAATTGGGTTTGTCTCGTTGGCCCCAGTCAATGAGTTCAGGATGGACAAGATGTAGCTCATGTGAAGTGGGAGGGGTTATGGGGGTGATGGTATTGATGTAAGCATCGAAGAAGGTATCTTTCTCGTATTCATAAGGCATTTCGTGAAATTCCTCTTCGTCAGCACTTTCGATATTCGAAGAAGGACTAGAAGGGGCACCGATGATAGTAATCTTAGGCACCAGGGTGTACCCCAAACCTCTATTGTATCTGTAGGAGATAGGATTTATGGGTGCTTTTCTTCCTTTCTCCTTTGGTCCCAGACCGTGTCCTTTGTAACCCATTTTTTCAACTATGGTAAATGCTTTTGGGTACATTTCTTTGGATATTCTTATTAGATCATCATCCTCTTCCTGGTACAACCATGAAGAGATATCTGCTTCGAGGTTCTCGTTATCAAGTGGGCCCCATTGCTGGAAGGTGGTGTTTTGGCATTGCATGACTGGTTTCGGGTCCTTTTTTAGCTCTTTTGGTTTGCCAAATGACTTAGGAGAGAGAGGGAGGTTGCTTATTAATAAGACGTCCTCCAATTTGTATTCTCCAAAGCCATTATCCAAGATCTTGATTTGATTATTTGGTTGGGATGATGTGGAGGCAACATTTGATGTGTTAGATGGAGGCGTTGGCGAAGGTCTATTTAGTGGGCAATGATACAGATGCTTCCCCTCTAATAGTTTGCAATATTGAAAAGGTTGGGGATCACCTTTGATAGTGATCACTCTTCCATTATAGGGGAATTTGATGCATTGGTGATAGGTGGAGGGTATGACCTGCAAGGAATGAATCCATGGCCTGCCAAGGAGAATGTTGTAGGGGAGATCAAGATCTAGTACTTGGCAAGGGGTTTCAATTGTAATGGGGCCCACTTGAAGAGGTAAGGTGATCATGCTCTTTGAAATTCTTTCTGCATCATCATATGCCTTTATTATGATCCTTCTTGATGTGTCTATCAGATCCTCAGAAAGTCCCAATTGTTTTATTAATTTGTATGTACACAGATTAAGCCCGGATCCATCGTCTATTAGGATACGTTTGACCTTATGCTTGTGGATGAGAGCTTCGATGTGCAAAGGTTTGTTATGGTCCTCATCTGCGGGAGCATCTTGGGAGTTAAATACAATGTGTTGCTGGGCAGCAAGGTTTCCAACGAGGGTTTGAAATTGGGTGGCATTGATGTTATCAGGAACACGTGATTGGAGAAGGGCTTGTTCCAAAATTTCTTTATGGACCAGAGAAGTCTTGAGAAGTTCCAAAATGGAGATCTGCGCGGGTGTCTTCCCAAGTTGATCAAGGAGGTCATATCGGCGGGTGGGAGACATGGGTGGGGGGTTTGGTGGGGGAGGAACTCCTTGGATGGTGACTCTTCCTCGGTGTGTAGTTGCATTACAGTCATTTTGGAAATGGGAGCTGGAAGGCGTGGCACCTTGAATGACTATTCTAGCCGGATTTGGTCTGCTTTGGGAAGAAGGAGGATTAATTCCTTGGATGGTTATGACATTAACATGATTGTCTACAGGTTCAATGTGACTTACTAAAAAATCAAAATTGGTTACGTGATTAGCGTAGTCATAATCCATTGCGTTAGATGATGAGCCTTTTCCTTTATCATGCTTTGGGAAGGGTTCCTGGTACATTTTGAGTTTGTCATTGTTATTACCAGGTTTTGCATTTGCTACCTCAATCTCACCTCTATCAATGAGATCTTGTATGTAGATCTTCAGTTTCATACACTTTCGTGTATCATGTCCCTTGATACGATGGTATTCACAATACTCATTTTCATTATACCATCTTGGTTTAGGTTGATTGGGATCAAACGGGCGAGTGATTGGGAAAACCACTATACCTGCTTGGACAAGTTTTTGAAACACCACTTCAATAGGCTTAGCAAGAGGAGTGAAATCTCTTGGAGTCTTGTTATTCGATCGGGGTGGTCGTCCTTGGATTGAGACATTGTTGTGAGGTTTTTGAGATTGATTTGAATTGTTTTGATTGTTGAATTGATGAATATTGGTGGTGGATTTTGGGGGAGCGGCCATGGTTTGGACCCGCTTTGCATCAATTACACCATCATTGACCACGTTTTTATTTTTAGCCCAAAATTTTGGCTTGTCATTATGATAAGAGGAAGAACTTTGTGATGACTTCTGGTAATGTTTCAAGGTTCCTTCCTCCAACAAGACACGTTCGAGGGTGAGGCCCTTATCGGTCAATTTTTGGAAGGACTTGATACATTGAGATATTAAAGGTCTTGAAAGTTCAGGCACCAAGTTCTTTTGAAATAGTTCAATTTGATATTGTTCTGGCATGTCCCACTAGAATTTTTTGATAAGATGTCACCATATTTGTAGGAAATTGGCGAAGGTTTCTCCAGGCCTTTGTTTTGTATTACACAGGTCCATCATAGAAACATCATTACCCATGTTGTATCCATAGTGGGCCACAAATTTTTCTGCCAAGTCTGGAAAAGAGACAATGGAACCTCGTGGTAAAGATGAGAACCATGCCAGGGCATCTCCCGTGAGACTCTTGGGAAAGAGTCTGCGAAGATAAAGGTCACCATAGGAGACTTCTTGGCATAAGATGTGGAATTCTCGGACATGGTCGCGGGGGTCTCCTTTGCCTTCATACTTGGTGAATTTAGCGATCTCAAATCCGAGGGGATATGGTGCAACTGATATAGATGGGTCGTAAGGACAAGGGCAAAACTCTTCGAATGAGTAAGCTTTCCTTTTATTAGTCTTTTCTTTCATGTTTTTGATGATATTCTTCATGTCTTGAATTTCCTTGATGAGGTCTTGTTGTGGACTTTGATATTGATGAATTGTATCTACCCCAAGAATTGGATGAACTAAAGAAGGTGCAACACCACCAATATATTGATATGATGAGGAGGTGGGAACGTGGGATGTGATGACCGATGTTGCTGGGGTTCGTGTGATAGTTGGTTGTGGTCCGCCAACTATTGTGACGGGATTGAATGTGGTCTGGATAAAATTTGCGACATTGTTGGGAGAAAGGGAAGTTTGTGGAATAGAAATATGTGGTTGAATAGAAGGAGGTGGTATAGAAGTTTGTTGGAGAATGGATGAGATTGGATTTGATAGTAGTATGGATGGTAAGGAGGAAGAAGGTGGGATGGAGACCGTGGTGGGAGGTGTCGCGGGTGGCATTGATTGGGCTTGGATGATTGATGGGGCTGCAATTGATTGAGTTTGAATAGTAGGTGCAACACTTTGTGTGGGAGCGAGATCTCCTTGTGGTTGTTGGACGAGAGCAGATCTATTAAATTCAAGTGGAAGTTGAGCTCCATGTTCAAGAAGAGTTTTTAGAAGTGCAGTAGGATTGTGTTTAATAAACTTTTCTATCATCTCTTGGTTATAAGAATCCGCTAGGAAAGTTTGCACTTCCAGACAAAGTTCGTCTTGGTTAACCATGTCAAGATTTTGGCTTTGATCTTGATCGCTTGGTTGCCCACTTTATGTATGATCTTGCATGGGATCGTCATATAGGACACCAATGTCTAGCATGCCATATTGTTGATCAGTCATCTTTTTCTTTTGGGATCGAGTTGCGACCATACACGATATTTGTGATGAAAAGACTTAAGAAAAATGTGATGAAATGACTTAGAAAATTTGTGATGGAAGGATTTTAGAAACTTGTGATGAAAGGACTTAAGAAATTTGAGGATGAAAGGACTTAAGAAATTTGTGATGAAAGGACTTAAGAAAATTGAGGATGGAAGGACTTAAGAAATTTGTGATGAAAGGACTTAAGAAATTTGTGATAAAAGGACTTAAGAAATTTGTGGATGAAAGAACTTAAGAAATTTGTGATGAAAGGACTTAAGAAATTTGAGGATGAAAGGACTTAAGAAATTTGAGGATGATTGATGAAGAAGGTATGGTAGTGATGGTTTAGAAGAAAACTTGATGACTAGGTTGTCTTTGGCATGAACATGAAGGATCTATTTAAATGGCAAGTTGTATGAAGGGATATGACCACCCTGATTTGGACGATAGTAGGTGTTTCAAAGGACAAACTTGAATGTTGACGTAGAGGATAAACTCTTAACTTCTCTCTTAGGCTTATGAAAAATGGGACGAACGATGTTTTGACGCAATTTTGGACTTGGTGTGGGTAATGACTTTGACAATTTGTTTGTGTCTTGACAAATATTTTTGCAAAGTGTTTGGGGATAGTGATGTGTTTTTAGTCTACTCTTGGCAAGTATGTATCAAACAAAGCAAACACAATGATTAAATGCATATTATCTCAAAGACACTCATGCTCATATACAACATTCTTAAGGCTGGCAAGGACAATAGTTATTGAATCCCAATTGGTTTCCCATTTACACTTACCCAGAGCGGACACTTAGATGCTTGACCCCACTGGCTCCCCTCCACGACACTCACTTCTCGGGGCAGCCAAGCATCAATTCCCATGAAAACTCCTCATGGCGAACTTTGTGTCTCTACTAAGGGCTGTAAGAATATGGGCTGCTTCAGAGGTCCGACCTCCTGCACGAATGACTAGAGGGTTTTTGGCCACTATGAACAAGGTGTTTAGTAAGTCTTCCCGTTAGGAGCTACCCTTCGAAGTTACGCAAGCGCAATTGAGGCCTATAGCCCAACGAAGCACCAAGAACTTAGTAGTCATGCAAGCATGATTGAGATCTCTAGGATCCTACTAAGCACCCAATGTGAGAGTGAACTCTCATATAGCCCCAACCATTAACCCTTTCGTAGTCAATGGCCTATTTATTATAGTGAGTTGGGAACCCCAGGTCCGAGTGTACTCACTTGGGTCGTTCCCCTCTTACCTTCTCAAAGAGCAAGTTGGGAGGGCAAGCCCGCTAGAGGTAAACACACAATCAAACAAAAAAAGGTTGGAGGGTCTGGATTTCTGATCGTCTAGTAAGACGAGAGCATACTTTCCTACCTTTACGCTTTTCTTAAAGACACATAAGATAATGGTTCATTCCATTTTAATTAATATCTAGGTGCCTAATTTAAATAAATGCACAATATTTGGTTGAATCAGCTAGGCAACCTGCAAAACCACTTGATTAGTAGTTTGAAAAATGGAGTCTTCAAAAAGCGTCCTGCAAAACAACTTGATTAGTAGTTTGGAAAAATAGTCTTCAACAAGCGTCCTGCAAAAATCAACAAAACGACAAAAATATTAATTTTTTTTATTTTTTGAGAATGAATAGAAAAACATGAATAAAAACTTTTTTACTAATGACAAATGTGGATTTGAAGAAAGCTTTGATGGGTAAATGGGGTTTGACTAGGTTTTTACCACTTTCCAAGGGATAGGCAAGCGAAAAATGGGGATTTTGGAGGAGAGATGAAGGAATGGGAAAATTTGTCCAAGAGGGACAAAGAAGCAAAAGTTGAAGATGGATAATATGGGAAAAATTTGGAGGTGATTGGATGAAAAGGGAAGAAGTTATGGCAAACCCTAAAAATAGAGAAATATGGGATTTTGGGCTTCAAAAAGTGGATTTTTGAGATAAGGCCTCCAAGGAAGGAAATGTGAAAAATGGCAATGTAGATAATCTGGTGAAGTTTGAAGGAAAATGGAGTCAAGATAAAGAAGATATGGTGAAAAAACAGATTTTTTTTTTAAACCTTAGATTTAACGGAACAGAAACCCTAAATTTAACGGAACATAAACCCTAATTTTAATAGAACAGAAACCCTAAATTTAACAAAACATAAACCCTAGATTTAACAGAGTAGATAGAAACCCTAGATTTAACAGAACAAACAATCACACTAAACAGAATAAAATAAAAAATGTCAAAGGTCCGGATTTTTGATTGTCTAGATAGAGAAGAGCATACTCTCCTTTCACACTTTCCTGTAGGTGGACAGATTATATTTAAACAGAGCAGATAACAGGAAATAAATAAATTAAATGCAGACTACAGTTAGCGCCTAAAATTTTCAAACAGATTAACAAAGCAGATAGTAGCACTACATAGATAGAAAAGTGTCAAAGGTCTAGATTTCTGATTGTCTAGATAGACAAGAGCATACTCTCCTATTTTCACACTTTCCTACGGTCAGAGCATACAGTCATGCTGATCAGAATAGAAAAGTGAAAGGTTTGGATTTCTGATTGTCTATATAGACAAGAGCATACTCTCCTACTTTCACATAGATTATACTAAAATAGAACAGACAACAAATCAAATAACAAATCAGATAACACAGCTGTCGCGCTGCAACATAAATAGAAACATAAAAAAAAAAATAGAAACAGAACAAAATGAGGAGGAGTTGTCGTGTAGAAATGCAGAACTGTGATTCTGGAACCTGCGGAAAAGATATATATATATATATATATATATATATATATATATATATATATATATATATATATATATATATATATATATATATATATATATATATATATATATTCTGCAGTCGCGCTATTCTGGAACCTGCGTCTCACAATTCACAAAAACCTAAAAAACAACAACATTAGTTCTCAGGGACGTGAGTCCCACCGGGCGTGCCAAAATGAAGAGGGGAAAACAGATTTGAAAGGTAAATTGATCAAAACATAACGAATAAACATGCAGAATGCTAAAATATCATAAAAAGACCATTTCACCTTGCTATTTTACCTTCTCTTTCGGATTGAGTTTGATGAAGTGAAGGCGCCCCTTGATAATGCTCCACTTGATGTGCTCCTTTGATTGCTGGATGTGGATGGCTCTCCAATATTGTGCACAAATGATAAGGATGAATGATAAGGATGAGATGATCAAGTTGCCAAGATGATTTCCTAGGCTCAAAAGGGCAACATAAGCTTACTGGATTTCAAGATGTTTTGAATGAAGGGATGGAACCCTATTTTATAGGAAGAGGAGAGGAAAACGGATGGCTAGGATGAATTCGAGATGAAGGGCTAAGATTTACTTGTGAGGTCACACAAGGTCTAAGAGAGGGTGTGGAGACCAAGAAATATGCCTTAAAGGCATTTCGTATCTCCACACTCTACAAGATGCATTGGAGGAATTAAAATTTCTCCAAAAACGGATATTATGGGGATTAGAAGAATAAAAAGGAATTAAAAATTCTTTGGGAGAAGGAAATTTCTAGAGGAATGTGAGATTTTGAAAATCTTACATTCATCTAGAAAAAGAGCATTTAAAGCTAGTGGCTAGATGAAAGGACAACGAGTTGACTTTGTGGCTAATCATGATGATTAGCCATTAACGACTCATTAGGAGGGGGATTAGAGGAAATGTTAGGTGGGATTTATATTTGTGGGAGAATTTGACTAGGAGAGAGAATGAGTGGAGGGAATAAAACATTAGAAGAATAATGTTAAACGAGTTTAGGGAGTTTCTAGAAGAATTTATTAGGTTAATGATGAATTAAGAAAATGATTTGTAGGAATCATGTAGGTTAACTAATTAATTGAAATTAATTAGCTAAGAGGAAGATTTGTCAGGATTTGATTTTTTAGAAGAATAAAGAAAGGGATTGATTTATTAAATAAATCATATGCTATAGTGACAATATTAATTATATTTAATTAATATTGAGAATAATTTTAATTAACATAATTAATTAATTAATTATGTGAGGAATTAAAAATAATTAAAATAATTATTTTTAAGTGTCTACAATATACATGGGTACTTAGCTTTGATTTTGATGGAAAATTTATATATCCAATTGTCATGAATTCATTCCCCGAAGCTCTAATTTTTTTTTTAATCTTATGTCACATACCTAGAATTTTGTGTTAGAGATCAAACCCATGAATGTGAAAGTGATATTCACACATGCAAACTTTATTAATGAACTCTTTTAACTTATGAGAATGATATGAAAAATTGTAAACTAGATAAACTCTGACTTGCCTCAATTTTTAGATGTCTAAAAGTAAACGCTTGTAAAAAATACTGATGTTTACCAACACCCTTAAAAAATCTATTGAATTGTTCAAGGGTTATGTTCTCCTTAACTTCAAACCCTTAGTTGACCAACTTTTAAGTTCTAAGTGAAAGGGTTGAAGGAAACAAACAATCATATAACTAACCCATGATGATGTTGCAAATAGATAAATGTAAAATAGGCTATCCTTTACACTCTTTGTTCTAGATATCCTTTGCTAGGTGACTTCATATGCATGAATACATGCTTTTAAATACAACAACCAAGCCTATAAATCAAAAAACAATTATGCTAGGTCAACTCACAATGACTAGTGATAATTTTAAACTTCAATTTTAAAAAGTTAGGGTTCAAATTTTTGCTTAAGTTGTACTTGTTGATCTAAGATGGTGAAATGTAGATTTAAGTATATATGAAATGTCAAATACAAATCTAAAGATTAGTAGTGTAAATGTTAGGTCCCATTTTTATATCAATTTAATTTCATGGACAAGATGTACATTCCAATATTTTTCATGGACTAAGGAAGGATTTAATAAAATAATTTATTTAATATTTACCTCTTAGGCCCATGGTTCTTTATATTTTCAAAGAATATTAATGGGGTTTAGATTATAAGGTAATTATATTTTATTATTTTATAGAAACTTAAAACAAAGCATGGAGTTTCTTATGAAGAGATTTGTAACCTCGAAGTTTTGGTGGAAATCAATAATTGGTAGTAATTTTTATGACAAACTGCATATGAGACTTTATTATTTTATTTTGGTCAAGAAATCTAGTAATGGTCAAAACAGTGAGCTTTTTTGGAGGGAAAATGATGAAAACAATATTATTTTATTTATTTTTTCAAAAGAGAGATGTTTGGATTTGGTCCTTTATTTATTTGCAAGCAAAGTCACATTTCAACGTCTTTACACCATTTCATTTTTTTAGCTTCGTTGTTTTAGCGCTTGCGTTCAACTATTGCCCATGGGAATGAAAACCCATAGAAGTTATGACTTGTGGACCAAAACGACATGTTACAAAAATGTTTTGATTTGGGAGGGTGTTCTCATCTAGAGAGTGCAACGAAGCTTCATAGATTGTTACTAATCAGTGAGTTTCAGTGTGGTGTATGTGTGGGGGTCCAAGTTTGTAGTTTTATTTTTTATTTTTTGGTAAGTGTTTCTATTTTAAATGTTATTTCATGCCTCATCATCCTTCCCATGAGATGGAGTTTCATCTTTCAAGTGGGGTTTTGTTTGGCAAAGTCCATGTTGTAAGTGAAGTAGGTGTGCATAGTTGTTGGCAAAGATTGTACACAATTTGTTTCCAATTTTTGGTATGGCTTTCTGGGTATTGTTTATTATCAATTGTTGTTGTAGCATATTAGATTTGTTGTCATTTTGATTAGTTTGGATGTTGAGGAAGTTCATCTTTTAGATCAAAACCGATTACAACTAGTAGTGTTGTGTGAGTTCGATGTTTTCAAGTGTTTGTTCAATTTGAATAATTTCCAGCTTTTTTTGTTGTCATAACAACATATTACATATACTAAAATTAGATTTTATTTATAGAAGAAGATCAATTTTTTTAAAAAAATATTTTACTAATTGAATGCATAATTTTAAAAAAAAATAGCTAAATCATTGCAAGTATTTCATTTTATATTGAAATGAGAATTTGAAATTTATGTACCTTGTCTTTGAATAAATTGAATAAATATTTTACTTGAAACATTATAATGAATCTAAAAATCAATAAATAATACAAATATAAGAATTGTTGATTAAAAGATTGTAATATATAAAATATAAGACAAATTTACATTAAACTATTCTACTTACAAACTATTATTACACTTAAAAGATACTCCAATAAAAACTGGTCCAAATCATTAAAAATTAAAGTATGGTCATTAATTTTGACCTTTACAATATTACAGTATTATTATAATATAGCAAATCCCATCAAGAGTAATTATTCCTCGGGAAGAAGTATCAAATTTTCAAAATAAATGCGAAAAGTAATTTAAAAAGGTGTTGTAAAGTCCAAAGTACTTTGCTATATTTCTTATCTACTTTTAGGCGCCTACATTTCCAATTTAAATAGCCATTGAAAAAAGAACGATCACTAATTAAATTAGGGAGTATCATTTTTTAAAATGTAATGTGGACGACGTGATGTTTCCAACTATATTCTATATTTAATTATTATTTTCGGGATATCGATGGTAAGTTGTAGCCTTTGTCATTTAGCTGGTTGATTTTTTTGGCTCTTTCCTAAAATAAAATCCTTTTCTTAAATTGATAGCTGTTGAGCTTTGAATGAATTAGTTTACTTTATGGTTTAATCATTAAATAAATGGAATATATATATATATATTCTTTTAATTAAAATTATTTCAATAAAATAATTAATTTAATTTAGAGATTTCATAATTCACATGTCACATTTTAAACTAGTATATTTATATTAAGATAAATATATAAGGTTTCGAGAGATATCATTTTCAAGGTATCTATTATTTTGTGTCAATTATTTTATTTAACTCGAGTTGAAGCGTGAATGAATCCCAACTCAAATGTTATACATAATTGTAATCCTAATTCAACCCCACGCCAATTTAACCCTAAGTACAACCTTAATTGTAGTCATAATTGCTATCTAATAGAACCCTCACCTTAATCCAAATGTAATTATAACTGAATGTTTAGCCTTAACTAACCTAACCTGAATTGAACGATACCCAATATGAACTCCAACCCTAACCCTAATTGAATTTAAAGCCTAAAATACTTTGTCAAAAAAATTGTACATTTGTTTGATGATACTACTTTTCCAAACTCTATATGCATAGATCAAAATTAAATGAACTTTCCTTAGATTAAACATAAGATAAAATCATTAATTATAGTTCTAGTATGAAAATCTTAATTCATCTCAAAATTGGGATCCTTGTCGAAAACTCAGATGTACAAACAAGGGAATTATTTATAAGATCGTTATCAAGATATAAAGATCAAATACTCATATAATACAAATTTGTCACACTTGTCATAAATATCAAATACTCATATATTATATACATCTACATGATATATTTTCAAGTATTTTATATGCAAGTATTATATTATTATTATTTTTAAAAAATATACACATATTTTTCTTTAATCTGCTTAAACATAAGCAAATCCGGGAAAAGATTGATATACTTATTGTTGATAATCAAGAAATTGTTGATTTGGACAACATTAAAGAAGCTTTTTCCCTCTTCTACCAAAAACTTTTCACCTCTGAAGACTCTGAGGCTACCAAGGCCCTCAGACTTAAATGCAAATCCATCATTCCCTGTAGGATCTCCGAGGGGGAATCTTGCCTCCTTAAACAAAATTTCACAATGGATGAAATTCAGAAAGGCATCAACTCCCTCCACAATGACAAAGCCCCGGGGCCTGATGGGCTCCCAGTTGAGTTTTACAAAGCCAACCTTAACTGGATTTGCTCTGATCTTCTTGATATATATAATGAGGCTTTGGGTAAGGGCTCCCTTGGCAATGTTATCAATAAGGGAATTGTTAAACTCATACCCAAGGATGGTGACAAGGCCCTCGTTAAGAACTGGAGACCCATTACCCTTCTCAATGTGTCCAATAAGATCCTGGCTAAAATGTTGGTCGTTCGACTGGAAAAGATCCTGCCCAAGTTCATTTGTCCCACCCAAATCGACTTCATTAAGGGTAGGTATATTCTGGAAAATCTCATCACAAGTTGGGAAGCCATGGAACGGTCTAAAGTTTCTGGTTAAGACACTACTATGTTTCTCCTTGACTTTGAGAAGCCTATGATAGGGTGGAATGGGACTTTATTATTACGATGCTTGAAGCCTTTGGCTTTCCTAGTGAATTTTGTACTTATGTCAAGGTCCTCCTTCAAGATGCCTCTACTTAGATTGATGTTAATGGCTCCCTCTCCTCTTCCATTATGCTCTCTCGGTCTATTAGACAGAGCTGCCCCTTGGCCCCTGCTCTCTTTGTTATTGCCTCTGACGCTTTATTCTACCTCCTTAGGGATAACTCCCTCTCCCGAAAGGTTAATGGGATTAGACTCCTCGATGATAATGAATTGATGAATATTCAGTTTGCTGATGAAACTGCTCTTTTTCTTGAGCTCACCAAGCAAAACATGGATAACCTTAACCTTAAAATCCAATACTTTGGGTCAATTTCTAGAGCTCGGATCTCCCAGACCAAGTCTACCTTCCTTAGCTAGATGGATCACCCCCCTGACTAGTTTGGACACCTTGGCTACCAATGGGGTGGTCCTAACAAAATCATTAGATACCTTGGACTTCCCTTCTCGATGTCCCCTTCCCTCAAAGATATGTGGCTCTAGGTTAAGGAGAAAATTGATAAGAAACCTAGTAAATGGAACAATAGATTCCTCTCCCTAGCTGGAAGGGTTCAAGTGTGCCAAAAAATCCTCTCCTCTTATAATATCTACTACTTCTCTGCTTGGATGTTTAGCAACTATCAGATCTTAGAAATTCAAAAGGTTGTTAGACTCTTCCTTTGGTCTGATGGCAAAGGTAATAATAAATTACACGTTGTTAACTGGAAGTGGTGCCATATTGAGAAATCTCTTGGTGGCCTTGGATTAAATGATCTTAGGATCCAAGGTATTTCCCTTGTGGCTAAATGGATCTTCCATTCTCTTGAAGGTCAGGAACCTTGGAAGGTTTTAATCAGACACAATATTGAGAGGGTTGTACCTAAGAATGCTAATTCTTGGAAGGGTTTACCTCTCACCGACCTTGTGGCCAGTGGTTTTCCTATTTCTGTCTAGGGCACTTGTGTGTTCAAGTCTATTTGGAAAGCCTGAGAACATGTTAGGGGGTTTTTGGTCAACATTAGTATCAACAATGGTGACCTGATTCATAGTGAGAGATCCTTATGGTGGAACCTCTTCCATGCTGGAAAACCCTTGGCCCTTACTCAGGGATGCTCGGCTAGAGCTTGGGCCATCAAAGGGATCAAATATCTTATTGACATTTTGGAACATGATACTCTTATCACGTGGGAAGATCTCAGCTCAAAATTTAACCTCCCCCCCGCTCAAAAAAGAACCTACAACATGATTAAGCAGGCTTGTATTGGTTTCAGTCTTCCTAAAGACTGTGATGCTGATTCTCATAGATTTTTGTCTTTTAAATGGGCCGATGGTACTATTTTGGCTAAAATTAAGGCTCATAACATTTACTCTGTCTTAGCTTATGAGGCTTCCATCATTAAGCATGTTAACATTTTATGGTATTTTGATCTGCCTGTTATGCAGTGGCAAAAGACCTTCAACATGCTATGGAAAAGTCGGATCGAGCCAAAAACCAAGTGCTTTAAATGGCTTATGATACTTAATAGACTTCCTCTTTGGAGGAATTATGATAATAATGATTTGTGCTCTATTTGTAAACTTCATGAGACTAGCAGGCATATTTTCTTTGATTGCTCCATTGCTAAGGAAATTTGGTGAATGTTTGGCTTTTCTATCCCTAATCTTATGAATTTTATGGAAATTATTTCTGGGCACATTAAAGGATTGAAAAAGGATGCTTTAATATCTTTTGGTTTAATTTATTTGCCAATATTCTTTGGTATATTTGGAAAATTAGGAATGCTGATAGGTTTGAAGGCCAAGCCAGGGCCCTTACTGAATCCTTTTGAAGACTCACATTCTTCAAAATTGTCGTGCAGGTTGCCTCTACTATGAACACTGAGAGGCACAAGCTCCTGAGGTTCCTCAAGGATGGTCACACCACCATGTTCATCATTGAGATGAAGGATGGTTATGAGTGGAGGCGCAATGAGGATAACCTATCCTCCTTTGAGAAGGCTCTCAAGAAGCTGAACAACGAAATTAAAGATAATAGGGAACCCTCCTACGCCCAAGTTGAGATGCTGGCATAGATTTAGAGTCAGAAGACCATTGTTTGGATGGAAGGACCTCAGGGATGGGTGGCATGGGTTGAACCCCATGACGACATCCTCTCTTGATGCTTTTGTGGACTTCTCATGATGCAGTTAGTTTGCTAGTACTCTTTTGTACAGATTACGCACCCTGTTGTTACTTTGGTTTTTGTTGTCCTGTGGCAGTTACAACTTTGTTTTGCTGAGGCCTAGCCTCCTTGTTCTTATAAAGATTTATTTCTTTTCCATTCAATATTTAATAAAAATAATAAACTTATATCAACAATTAAAATTATAAAAGACACATATTCACTTATAAACAAAAGGCACAATTCTTTCATGGATTTAACTTGTGGTAATGGAAGAAGAATAAGCCCTAAAAATGAGATATGAAGAATTTGATTTCCTTGCCATTTCATTCATTCAATTGAAAGTGGATCCTAAATTCATTTGTTTGTGATAATTACTTGCCACAAAGAATCTACTAGTTCCTCAAAAGTTTTCCACTCAAAAGAATTCCACTCCTCACCCTTCACAGAATTGCCATAAACTTCTTTTTTCAACATTTAATCATATTGTCAATAGGTCCTTGGTTTGTTGGTGAAGTTGAAAGGTTCTTAATGAGCCTCTCTGTCCTTAGCTCTTAGCCAAAGAGGTTCTCGTGCTCATGTATTGGGTAGCAAAAATGAATTTGTGGACAAACCTCCATTAAAATAACATTTAATCATATCTATTAAATATAAATAATCTAAGAAAATAAGTAAAATGATTAAGATGTAGACCTTGGGTTCCACAAGAATAGTGACATAAAACCACAATAAAAATGTGCATGGGTTATTTGCTCTATCACAAAATAACGCCTCTTGATATAATAATAGAAATACAAATATTTAGTTGATTTAGTTGGTATATATATATATTTGTTTTCTATTTTTATTATAATTTTTAAATTGTAATTTAGAATTAGAAATTTTTTATATGTGAAAATATAATGATTTTTTTTACTTAGTTTATTTTTCAATTTTTGATTGATTGATACTACATTTTGTGTTATCAATCTCAAATAATTTAAATCCCACATTTTGTGTAGACTCAATCTATAACATGTATATTTCAATTAGTTTAATGTGTACCTATATGGTCTAGTTCCCATGTCTCTAACATCTACTAATGTGTAAGGACTCGCAATATTTGAAAGGAAATAAGATAACTAAAATTGCTTCCAATTGATAATCAATAAGTAGAGAAATACATGAAAAAATATGATCTAAATTTAAATTAAAAACATTCAACACATTACATAACGTTTATATTAGGAAAACCATTTCGAGGAAAAGATCAATCTCCAAATCTCAAACCAATGTATTCACAACAACACAAATAATTACAATATAGAAGTAGGATTGAATTATTTTATAGGAGAAAGACCAACATAAGTTTGAAGAAATTTTGGCAAAATAACCCCCTACAAAAATCATACTAAAAATTCCTTCATCTCAAGCATCTAGTATATAGTAAAAGTAAAATAGGAAACTATTAAACAATAAAATGACAAACTATGTGAAAAACCACCAAGAGGTGTAGTGCACAAATCCCATCTAAATTCCACTTATACATTCCATTGTAGGTCTCCTTGTTATTTTTAATATGTGCTCTTATGCATCATAAACTCCTTACAAACCCAAATTCTCCAATTTGGCTTCATTATCTCCGATTTTTTTTAATCAAGGAGGTAAAAATTTATTCATCCAAATAAAACAACAAGACAACCAAATGGCATAAAGTCGACCCATCAAGGACCTCAAACCACCACCACCAACAAGACAAAGAAATCCACCTTAAGAGAAATCCCAACCACACAACCTCATTAGTCATGAATGTCTTCGTAAATCAACTTTGATGATTTGCTAGAGCAACACCATTCAAATATTGTGGGATGTGAATGAAAGAAACAAAGTCCAAAGAATTACCTAGCCTAAGAATTTGTTGGGCCACCAAAGCAAACTGCCAATTAACACTCAAAATTCTACTGGGTCAACAAATTTACTAAAACCTATGAATTTGAGTCATAAATAACCTTACTCCAAACAAGAAAACATCCCCTTTCCAAGGTAAATAAAAGAGAAAGGGCCTCCATAAGATTATTGGTGTAAATCCCCTTGTAGATGGGGAATAAGAAAAGAACCGTGTTAGAACTATCGCGACCAAATCCTCCAATCCCAACATGTATAGGATTTCCTCTAGAAGACCCATCAATATTAGTCTTGGTCACCCCTATAGGAGGAGGGGACTACTTTCCCTCTCTTTGGGTTTTCTTAATGGATTTTACCCTCTATTGAGACCAAGAGGGGCCTATCCCAATCCATCTTAAGCCTAAAACCTGCATAATCTCAACTTTGCTAAGCTTTGAGGGTGTGATGTCGAAAAATGGGATCGGGAAGTTTAGGACCTAACCCCACTTTCCTCCACACATTGGAATATGAAAGAGCCTAGGGAGATATTTCACTTTGACTACTTCTTGTGAGAGAAAGAGAGAGACAAAGAATATCTCTTAGGGTTTCTATTCCTTTGCTATAAATGAAGAGGAGATGTACAAAATATAATGCAATGATCAACTATGCTAGGAGATGAACAAGGAAGCAAGTATAAACTGAAAATGCAAAAACTGATTGAAACTGAACACAAAGTAGTAAGGGGAATTTTTATGTGTACCTGACACTAAAATTGGGGGTTGACTGAGTAGGACTAGGGTGCCATGCCCTAGTCCCTAATGTTATAAAGGGTTGATCTTCTGGATCTGAGATTCTGAGACACAGAAATGCAGATTTGCCAAAAAATATTGCAAAACATGGAGGACTAGGGCGCCATGCCCTGGTCCCTGGAAACTAGGATCTAGCTTCGAGACTGAGTCTACTCCTATGTGTTCCATCGGTCCCAAAATTCATGCATTCATCGGATTCCTATACCTACAACTTCAAAAATGGTGTCTAGGTGGCTATATAGGGTTTTGCCTTAGTCAAAACCCTTGTTTTGGTGCTTTCTACCTCCACAAATAGCTGATAATGTATTGAAAATGTGTGTGCAAGAATCTTGTGTGTATGCAAGGTCCTAAATGAACAAGAAAGTAGTTCTAGAGTTCTACCCTACAATTTGGAGAGCAAACCCTAAATAAATATAAATGCTTCGAATCACAAATGCAATAATGGATCTAAAGCATGATCGTAAATCTGAAAATGAATGTTATGAAGCTCATACAAAGACATGAAAATAACATGAAACCATACCAAACCCTAAGGGAGAGGTACAAGCCAATCAACAGTCGGTGATCTCCTATTATCCTTCAATATCTTCAAAGATCCTAATTGATGTTGAAGATGATTGATGTAGACTTGATAAATGTTTGATGAATGCTTGATTTGCTGATTGTAGACTCCACACAACCTGTACTTTCACTTCATAAGAGGCTCCTTCAATTTCTTATAGATGGATCCTTTAAATGAGGAAAAGAAAGGCTATATGTATGAAACCCTAACTTTGTTTTGAGTCATAGGCCGACCTAGAAATGATATTTTTTGCCAATTTATTGGATTTAAACATTAAAATACTGCCAAAACACGCTCCCAAAATTCAGGGAAAAAAAGTCGGGACTAGGTAGCTACCTGGTCCGACCAACTTTTTGCCAAATTTCTGGGGAAGCAAGATATTGTGATTTTAAAGTGAATTCCAGGAGGATGTGGGAATTTGAGATGTCTAGAAATGTGAAATCAGGCCTTGAAGGTCAAAATAGGACATAATTAGGGTATTTGATGAAATAATTAATTGAAAGAATAAAATAAAAAAGGGGCACACTTGGGTAAAGGGCCCAATTTTATGATGTGTAGAGTGATAAAAGAAGACTTTAGATCTAATTAAATTAATTAATTAAATAATTAAAGGGAATTTTAAATGCAAGATGTAAACACACTAAGGTGGGTGCTAACCTAAGTGTGGAATTGTACCACCCAATTAAGGGTGTACAATTTACGACACTACAAAGGGGATAGAAACCTCACCCTTAACAAGAACAATTTCCTAAATCATACCATAAAGCATACTTCAGAGTTGTTGTACTCCCAAACTTCTATCCTTAAAGATCATATGATTTCGCTCAAACCAACATTTCTAAAAAACATAGGAGGGGTCATTAGACCATGTCACTTTAAGAAAGCCAACCTTAGCTGGAGGCCTCCCCAAACTTCTCTAGAAATCAATAAAGGAAGTAGTATGGAGACACACCTACTTCTAAACCCACTACCAAAGGGGCCAAATCTCTTTGGAGAAAGAATGTTGCAAAATTAAATGGGACGAACATTGTTCACTATTACCACAGAGGACACATCTTGATAGTCCCTAAAATTCATGCTTATGAAAATTGTCCCAAGGAATCCATTGCATGTAGAAAACTTGAAGAAGAAGTTACATTTAGGCTAAGAAAACTTGTTCCGTATATTTTTCCATCACAAAAACTCTTCACTACTATACTTCATTTGGTCCAATTCATAATATCCAAAAGACATTGAAGGGTAAGAGAAAGAAGTTGAGTCCAACATAGAGTGGAAGTTTTACACTTATTCATTTTTTGCAAATAGCACAACACACAATAGGATCATAACCAAAACAAATTGGGATCCTATTTAGCTTCAAGATCTTGAGATGAAACATGAAATGAGATCCCGTTAGCGGCAGGATTCGAGCCTAAAATTTTGGAACGAGATCCAATTTCAAACTAATTGGGATCCTGTTTGAAACGAATCGAGATCCCATTTCGAAAAAGTATTAATTTTTTTAAAAAATGGGATCTTGCTCATTTTCACTGTTAGAGTAACTCAGGATCCCGATTCAGAGAGCACAGTTATCTGCCTAGCAACCCCTCTAGGTAGGCTTTTTTCCTTTTTTTCCTTTTTTTACTATTTATGTATTTTTTTAATTTTAAATGAAAAATATTATTTTTCTTAGTTTTTTATTGAAAAAATTAATTTTTTAAATTTTTTTTTAAAAACCATGCCTGGTAAAATTTTTAACTTGACTGGTGACGTTGCATGACACGCCATTTAGCTCGATGTGAAATGCTTTTGACCCGGAGCTATGAACCGATGATGCCACAAATGGGGGACCTCATACTCATAGCACAAGACATGCAAGCTCAAGAACCCAGTGGGTATTTGGACCTTGGTGGCCGCTTCACCAAAAAAGTGTTTTAACCATGACACTACACATCCAAAGATAATTTGATTTTAGGTTTTAATATTAAAATAGTTTATAATTTTACATTTATGCAAGTTTTAAAATTTATGTAGTTTATATTTTTTTGTAAAATAATTTGTTTTGCATAATCATACAAGCACATAACAAGAAAACAAAAATGAAAATAAAAACAAAATTCAAAACAAAAACCAAGACCAAAATGAAAACCAAAACATGTACTTAACAATTAGATCACCAATTAGGACCTCTTATTAAGCTTTCATACGTGACATATATACTCAAGACATAAATTCAAGCACATGATCCCATAAGCTCTTTCATACTTAACATGTGTTTGAACAATATATACAAGTGACATTTTCGATTAGGACCTCTAGATGAACAATTTAAGCCAACTGGTCATACTTGACATCCTATGAACTAGGACCCCTTAAGACATTCTCAATCACATGATCCCTTAATAATTCATTTATCTAATCATGTTGAACTCCCATTAAGCCATCCTATAATTACCCCCTTAAGACACATGAATTAGATATTGACCCCTTGAGCCTTCCTATATATGACCTATAGCTTAATAATTTAATCAACCTCATACTTGATCATGACCTAGGCTTAAAATTTCGTACTTGACATGTACTTAACAATTAGACATATAAGTTTGATCATAAGCCCTTAAGCTCTTTCAATGTGTACTTTTAACATTTAGTTTTAGGATCTCTAGTTGAACTAAGACCCCTTAAGATTTAAAATCTCAAGATCACATTAACTCTTAAGATTTCATTTATCTAATCACATCGAACTCCCCTTAAACCATCCTATAATGACCCCCTTAAGACACATGAACTAGATCCTAACCCCTTAAGTCTTCTCATTTGAGGATGGTCCTTGACACATTCTAGGCTTAAGATTTCATACTCGACATGTAAGTTTAATGTTTAGACATATATAAGTTCAATCATGTCCCTTTAATCTCTTTCATGTACTTAACATACTTTCAACATGTATACTTGACAAATGTTCATGATTAGGACCTCTACCTAAACTAATTCTTAATCACAAAATCCCTTATTCAAGCTTTCATTTATGTCTAAGATAACATTTTACTCTCCTTACTTGTCATCCTATCATGTACTTGACATAATTTTAACAATTAGATAACCAATTAGAAAGTCTCTTAAGCTTCTATACTTGACATATATGTACTCATGTATAAGTTCGATCATGACCCTTAAGCTTAAGTTCATATTTTTAGTGTTGGCATAGTTTGCCATTGCATCAAAAGACCAATCTATCAACACCCAATGCAAACTGTAGAGATATGGATTGCACGAGAGGCGGTTAGTCCCTCATCATGAATCTCGAGGGGAGTGCTAACCATTTTGCCAACAATCTCCCCCTCAGTGTTACCCAAGGGGATTCAAACCTATTGTAGATACCTAAAAACGTCTCATTGATCATGTACTAATTATTCCTCTAATTGATTAATCTTAATTATTGATTTAAGTTAATTAATCTTATTCTTCTAATTTCATATTTCCTCATAATCTTACTAATTATTCTATTTTCCTATTCTATCATCATTTAATCATTTTAAATCATTTCCAAAATATTAATTAACTATTTATTATTTAATTAATTCTGATTAATTCCCCAATTTAAATAATCTTTATTATTTAAATAAATTACTAATTAATTCTCTATTTCTTATTCTTTCATCATTTAATCATTTTAATCATTTCCTAAATATTAATTAAATATTTATTATTTAATTAATTCTGATTAATTCCCCAATTTAAATAATCTTTATTATTTAAATAAATTAATTCTCAATTTCTATCTCTAATCATCTAATCATTCAACCCTCTTCTAAATATATATTTTTTGATCGGTAATTGGCTGAAGCCTTAATAGCTTTTGACTAGAGCTATGAACCAGTGGGGACACAGTAGGGGGCCCCCATCCCCATTACATTTATTTAAATTATTATTATTATTATGTTTGATTAGATTGTGTATATGGTGAAAATGGATAACAATAACAATATTGAAAGGCTAAATGAATTCAACCACAAAACCCTAGCTTAACAATCAACAAAGATCTACCATAACATATGAAGATTACCTAAGACAATGCAAATCACATGAAATCACAAAGATTATACCATCACATGTCCAATAGGGTTTTGATCTCCATTCTTCCTATCTCCATTGATCTTGCTTGATATATTTGCTCTCAGATTTTATGTGCACAAGAGCTCAACAAAGAACGGAATGTGGTTGCAAGTAGGATCGTAGTGTAGTCAATTGATCAAGTCATTAGCTCATTAGGGTTATTAGGGTTTGATAATGAAGGAAGCATCTCCTTATATAGAAGACACTATATGAAATGGAGGGATAAGATTGAGAGGTGTAAAAGGAGGTCGGCTATGATTAGAGGGTAGGTAGAGGAAATAATAAAATAATGAAAGGGGTAGGTAGTGTATGAATTAAGAGATGAATGACATGTGTCATGTGTAGAAAAAGATAATGAATTAATTAAATAAATAAATATTTATTTAATTAATAGAAGAAGTGGGATCAATTAAATAAATAAATATTTATTTAATTTAGGAAAAGGATAATTTAAATAAATAAATGTATTTATTTAAATGAGAAATAAGGCTAGAAGAGGATAAATGAATTAATTTAAATAAATAAGGATTTATTTAATTAATAGAAGAATTAGGCTTAGATAATTAAATAAATAAAATATTTATTTAATTAGACTGGACAATTTTGGGTGTTTACATTTTGCCCCTCTTTGAGACAATGCGGCTTGTCGCGTTGTTTCAAAGAAGATAAGATGAACTGATACAGAGTTGCCCCAGGATGGGAATGATATGCCCCCTCGAGAGATTGGATGAAAATGTCTGAAAAGATTGCAGACAATCTCTCGATAAGAAAGAAAGGCTAGAATGGACTGACCGGATAAAGTGACAAAGTCACGGGATAATGAAGACTGACTCGAGAAATGAAGGCTATGGGTAGGGTAGGCTATAAGATAGACCACGGGGGAAAATACATCCTCATTGTCATCTACACCTTCACGAGATCAAAGTGCAGAGCGAGAAAAGAGCAGGAGCAGTCAGCAGCGATGGCTCTCGTGCATAGATTCGACCGTGTTCGCCGATTTCAGAGGCCAGCAGAGGCAGGAGAGCCGATAAGTACCACCAAACCTCCTTGTACTTTGACGCATTTAATTTTGTCATTAATACATGTCGAATAGGGCAATAAATGCGCTTAGAAGTAGCGTTGAAAAATGTCAAAAACTGTTTAACCGCGTCTGCGTCGGTGCCAGGCGCGTCTGTGTCCACCAGGTGCATCTGTGTCGGTGCCAGGCACGTCTGTGTCTGGAACCGCATCTGCATCGAATGCGGGCGCGTCTGCGATGTGCAGGGGCGTCTGCGTAGTCTAGTCGCATTTATGCCCGACATAGGCACGTTTGTGTTATACAGGCGTGTCTGTGTTGTGCAGGCGCGTCTGTGTAGTCTGTAGGCGCGTTTATGTAATGTAAGCGCGTTTGCATTGAAAAATGCAAGTTTTGGTCTTCTAAGTCATATCGGCAGTTCTGTGATGAACATATGTTGTCGATTGGATAAGCTACTGAGAGGATACACTCAAGCAGGTCCTCTAGGGAAGACTAGGATAGATCAAGGCACTTTGTGATGAACAGTGAGTACCAAGATAGAGTACTTTGTGATGAACAGGGAGTACCCAAAGTATGAGCAACACTTTGTGATAAACAGGGAGTGCAAATGTGAATAACACTTTGTGATGAACAGTGAGTGTCACACACGTAGTACTTTGTGATGAACAGGGAGTACCATTAGGATAAAAGCAACACTTTGTGATGAATAGTGAGTGTCACTAGGATAGATAGCCATATGCATTTAGATAAAAAGTAGCATTTTGTGATAAACAGTGAATGCCACTATAACTGACATGATTGATTTGCTTGACTGTAGGAGTATTTGCCGATGCTAGAGTCACGGGAGAGATTCCCATCGACACAGAGGTTGCAACTGGAGTTGTCATTTGAGGATTGAGCTGCCATCGAGGAGATGGGCTTGAGACATGTACTATATGTGCTTGAGTTTCGAGCAAACATGGGTTTGCTGACTGTGCTTGCTGAGAGATGGCACTCTGAGACATGCACGTTCCATTTGCCTATGGGTGAGATGACAGTCACCCTAGAGGATGTATACAGGATTTTGCGGGTGCCGATCGATGGGGAGCTGATCCCATATGATCGAGATGGCAACAGAGAGGCCCTGAGACGAGTATTCCAGGACCCTGGATTAGAGATGAGGGCAGGACACGTGGCATGGGATACCATGATAGCCACAGGGTTAGCATTGCCGGCAGTGATCGGAGGAGCTATCAGTGGGTTCCTGTGTCCAGACAGGGCGACATGGGGATTGGCTGTGGGTTGGGGGGAGCACTGGAGACGCTGATGACACAGCATACCAGATATGCCTGGGGACCATGTGTGCTGGCACACTTATATTACGAGCTGCATCAGTTTGTTTATCATGGATCAGTGGGATTGGGCTGCGGAGTTACATTGCTGCAGGTATGGGCTTACGAGCATATGCCGGTTACCCGACCGATACACTTCAGGGGCAGAGGTCATGGGCGCAGCTTCATGCATTTATATGATATGATCACTTCGCAGCCACGGATTGGCAGGCTAGAGTACTGGCGGCGAGTGATTGATGACATTGATGAGGTCATATGGCAACCTTATCTTGGCTGTGAGCAGTGGGAGGATGATGCAGTTGAGTTACCGTACACCTTTCGGAGGAGGTACCTGATTGGGCAGACGCCCTATGTGCTAGAGAGGCAGCTGGTAGACAGGATTGGCTGATAGTTTGGCCGGATTCAGAGGATGCCGCGGGGCTCAGGCATGTATGCCCGTACCGTGAGAGATCAGGCATAGTTTGGGCCGTTGCTGTCGTATGATCAGGCAAAGACACAGTTGGTGGAGATGATACCTCTACCCTGGGACATGTGGCCAGAGATCGAGGATGCCGGCATGGATGCCAAGTATACAGCCTATTGGGTAGAGCATCCGTTCCCACGGTTGACAGATCCAGGAGAGGCACTGGAGGGAGATGGTGGGGGAGATGATGATGACGGTGGAGGCGATGGGGGTTGAGGCCGACAGAGGAGGAGGGGAGAAGTTGGAGAGAGGAGGGTTGCACCTCGAAGGGAGGGTGATGAGGAGAGACCAGCTCGGGTTGTGAGGGGTCACAGTGGATTGCCGCTACAGGTACCAGCAACACAGGGTCCCAGGCAGGTACAGAGACAGGGACAGGGACAGGTATAGGGACAGGTGCCAATACAGGCATAGGAGTAGGGACAGAGACAGGTACAGGCACAGAGGCATGTACAAAGATAGGGGGAGCCACAGGCAGAGGCAGAGGCAGAGGGGGTTGACCTAGTGGAGGTTGAGCTACTGGATCTGAGGGAGATCTGCTAGGGACAAGCAGATGAGATTCAGGAGCTGGAGAGGGAGAGGGATCGGCTCAGGACAAGGCTCAGAGATACTGAGCGGGAGAGAGATCAGGCGATCCAGCGCTATACAGAGGCTGAGACAGCACTGAGGGCAGGGAGACAGGCGGCGAAGGACACAGGGGCAGGATATGCATATGTCCTGCGGGCAGGAGAGGAGATAGGCTACTGGAGGGACCTCTACTATGGTGTAGTGCCAGCAGATCAGCGGGCGAGGAGCTTCCATAGACCGTCGTGCACAACAACATCTACGGGGGGGAGCTGGAGGAGACAGGCATCGAGTGGTGGGGTCATGGGTCCTCCACCACCACCAGATAGAGGAGATAGGCAGGGTGATCCTGGGGCGGGTCCTTCAGGGGCTCAGATTCCACTGAGGCCAGGCGGCTCCGAGGGAGGGAGTTCATCATAGCCATAGAGGGCTCCCTATGTATCAGTTTTGTACCATTTTTGTATTGTAGACACCTGCGGGTGATTGTAGCCATATGATTTTGACATCATTGTATCATGACACTTTTGATTATATATATGAGATGATTCATTTTTTGCGGCAGCTATATGCATGTGTACCTATGTGATGAGATGTTTAATGATGTATGAAATGCCATATTTTTGTTCTTTTATGTTGTATATGCATGATGCAAATGTGAATGTAAGTAATGCAGATGAATATGATAATGCAAATGTAAATTGTGCTAACAGGTGTTGTGTGCAGGATGTGATGCAATTGTGATATCTATATGTATGCATGAAATGCTTATATGTGGTAATGTAGGTGCAACTACATGAAATGCAAATGTTTTTGGTGTGTCATTATACTCAGTCATGTGATAGCAGGCTACACGGGCTCGAGAAGGACGATGGAAGTCAATCAAGAAAGGGGGATGAAAGACAGAAGATATGAAAGTGAAAGAGCTTCTTGTGCGTTATCATCATTGAGCTTTATTATGGCAAAATAGGTTATGACAATCGAGGCATATGTTCGACCTAGAAAGTCATTGTACCTGTTTGCATGGAGATAAGACAGTCACAAACAAGGAATGCCCCAGTTCACACTAGACTCACAGTGTCCTCATATCCTTGGACAAGTCATAGCATTACTAAGAGACAATCCACAGACAGTAAAAGAAAATAGGTGACGATACCCCATCCTCACCTTTCTAGTCAAAGACATCCTAGAGATAGAATCTCTAGTCAAAGACATCTCGAAAAAGCTAAAAGACATGTCACCAGAAAGATAAAATCAAAAGAAAACCAAGACTCGACACCAACATCCACTATAGTCCTCAAGTTTAGTGTCTCTTGTCACTTGTATAAGTCTTATTTGATTGTGGTCACAATGTTTACTTTCACAGAAAGGATAGATAGAACTGAACCATAATATTTTCTGAGTCTGTTGAAAGATTTGATTTTGTTGAAGCCCATTGTTGCTGCTGTCTCATTTGAAACTGACTAAATCCATGAAGCTGATACTTTATTGCAGAGAAGATGAAGCTTTATTGCGGATCTGTGATGCAAATGCTACTTTATTGCGGATTGTGCGCGGATAGACTGAAGGAAGCTGGAAGAAACTGCACTCCTTGAAACATGTGATGTTCTCAGTTCCACACCCATTACTAGACGTAGGATTTGCCTTAGCCACAGATAGGATCTATTTTATTATGGATGGAAAGGGATGAAAAGGGAGGTTTATTATGAATGGCTAACCAATCTTGGGTAGATCAATAACAAGCCATGATGGGAATGGGTAAGTTTATTATGAACGAATAGGTTGTGAGTGTGTCCAAAGTGAAATGATGAAAGTGAATCCTGAAGGAGGGAGGAGCAATGTCTCTACGCATGGCGCTGGTGACCCAGTTTTCACCATGGTACTTGCCCAGGGCGCCACCGAAATGGTTTTCACCGTTGGACAAAATTATTTCTCTTTACTTTTTTTGATTTTTCAATGTTTTTTGTGTCACAAGGCGCCTGTTTGCCAGGTTTCACCAAGTAACGATTTTTTTTGTTTTATAATTTTTTTGTATTTTTGAATTTTTTGATTTTTTTGTATTTTTTGAATTAGGATATTCCGAAGAGCTATGTGTAGAACCTGCGAAGGTGCATGCTGTTGATAGGATCCTCCAAAGGTTCACCTTCTATAGTTGAGAGCTGATATGCACCAGATCCATACGCTGCTGTAATAATGTAAGGACCAAGCCAATTTGGTTCGAACTTACCCTTATTCTCTCTGTCTTGCCGATTTTTAGGATTTTCTCTGAGAACTAAGTCACCTACCTCAAATGTGCGAGGCTTGACCTTGTGATTATAGCTGCAACGTTCCTTGACTGAATGATGTGTATCTTGAGTGACTGTCTTCCTTGATGAAGAAACTAAGATAGAATTACTAGTGTGTGGACTACACACGCCCGTATGCGTGTCAGCTAAAGAAGTTTGGGCATCCCTGATAACAAAGTCCCTTGAAGAAGCTCTATTAAAGGTCCATGATGTATCGCCAGAAGGGAAAGGATGTGTGAAACAAGTGGATGATTGATGAAGGCTTATGATTGTGAAAAGAAATGAAAGTAGGATAGCATGATGGAGACTTAGGATCAACAAGTATGCTTTTTGGCTTGAAATTTTCAAACTTTTGCCCCTAGTTATTTTGATATTAGGGGAGATCATCTCTTGCTCTTTTTGCTTCATAGGATTTTTATCCTTGACCTTGATTTTTGCAGAGTCCAATAGCTTTTGATTTTGATTTGGACTGAAGGATTTTTCTTTATTTTTGACTTTTAGATTTTTCTTTTCAAAGCTTGATTTTTGATCCCCAATAAGTGAGGGCTTTTGTGGTTCTTGTTGATCCAAGTCTGGAAGTGGAGTGGAAATGGAATGAGTGGATGAAATGGTAAAGCTATGTGAGTTCTCAAGAGGGGTTGCGATACGCTCAATAGATTCTTCATTGGAACCACTCTTAGGACTATTGATATCAAGAGCTGCTTGCACCACTAGAGGAGATTTGCATTCGGACTTAGTAGCCACAACACTAGGTGGTTCACACCCAATTCCTTGGCATAGAAAATTGTTTGTAGATTGTTCTTGTTGACTGAATACCTTAGGAGATAGTGGGAGTTGCTCAACATGAAAGATATACTCACCACATCCCAGGTCTTTAACCTTGAATTTTTCTTTGAGCTCTGCCTGTTTTGATGTAGAAGCTTTCAAGGATTCTGGATCCACATATGCTGAAGAAGGAACAACTTCTCGATTGACTGGGATTGCTGTTTTTGATCTAGGGTGCAAATTGTTGCAATATATGAATGGATTTGGATCCGCTTTGATGGTCACTTCAACTCCATTGTGTGGAAACTTGATACATCGATGATATGCAGATGGTACTGCATTCATCTCATGAATCCAAGGATGTCCTAGCAATATGTTGTATGTGAGATCGAGGTCTAGGACTTGACAAACCACATCCTTTGTAACTGGCCCAACTCTGAGAGGTAAGGTGACTGTGCCTTTGGATGAACGCTCTTCATCATCATATGCTTTGATAGTAATTTTGTTTGTAGAATTCACAACTTTGTCGGAATATCCCAATTGTTTAATAGTGCTCAATGTACAAATGTTTAGACCTGCTCCTCCATCTATCAAGACTCATTTGATTCTATGTTTGTGTATGAAGGCTTCAATGTGTAATGGTGCATTATGTGGCTGACTTACAGATGCGTCATCGGCTTCTATGAAAGTAAGGGAGTGTGAAACAGAAAGGTATCCCACCATGGCTTGAAATTGGTCCACATTTAGATCAGTAGGAACAGCAGTATCTCTCAAGATTTTATCAAGAATGGCTTTATGTGCAGGAGATATGCGTAATAGTTCGAGGATTGAAATGAGCGCGGGTGTCTTCCCTAATTGTTCTACAAGGTCATACTCAAGTTTGGTTGATGAGGAAGTAGTGTTTTTAGCTGGAGCACCTTGCAAAGTTATTTTACCTCGGCGGGTTGTAACATGACATTCAGAGGTAGGTTCAGAAGAAGATCCAACACCTTTTAGGACAATCTTGGGTCTCTGGGTAGAATTCTTAGACGCTTTGTCCTTAATGATAATAGTAGAGACGTAATTGTCCATCGAGATGTGATTGATAGTTGAATCATAGTTATAGGATGCTCTGGTATAGTTGGTTTGATCCTCCGTGGCTTTAGCTTTTCTTTTGTCATGTTTTGGGAATGGTTCCTTAAACATCTCATGTTCTTGATTAGACGAATGTCCCTCAATCTCAATGTCACCTCTATCAATGAGATCTTGTATGATGTTCTTTAGTCGATGACAATTTCCTATCTTATGACCTTTGCTCTTATGAGATTCACAATATTCATCATCATTCCACCAATTTGGTTTAACCTTTGGTTCATATGAAGGAAAATCTGGAACTGTGATTACCTTGTTTGCCACTAGCTTCTTGAAGACTGACTCAAGTGGTTCTCCCAATGGGGTGTACTTCCTTCGTGATCTAGAAGTTGTTTGAGTATTCACTTGATTGTTTGTAGAACTTGATCCTGAAAAGATAACTTTGGGTCGCACTGTGTTGGCATCAACAACACCATCATTGACTATGTTCTTGTTTTTATTCCAAAATCTTGGCTTGTCTTTTCCTTTAAAGTCATCTTTGTTTTCCTTGAATATCTTAATGACTCCTTGTTCAATTAGGACCTTCTCTGTCGCTAAGCCATTTTCAATGACATCCTTGAAGGTAGACAAACAAGCTTTCCTTAGATCATAGCCAATGTCTTTGTTAACATTTTGTGTGAACATCTCTACCATTTGTTTTTGTGGAATTTCACAAGAGCATCTGCTGGCTAGATTTCTCCATCTTTGTAAAAATGATGCAAAAGACTCTCCCTCTTTTTGCTTGGTGTTGCACAAAGTAGTGACTGATATGTCTGTCTCTATATTGTAGGAGAAATGTTGAATAAATGCCTCTGCTAAGTCACCCCATGACTTAATACCAAGTGGGAGTTGGGAGAACCATTCCATAGCTTGATCACCTAAGCTTTGTGGGAATAATCTCATCAAATATGTCTCTTCTGAAGCTACTTCAATGCAAGCTGTGAAAAACTGTCTTATGTGTGCCTTAGGATCCCCTTTTCCTCTATACTTATCAAATTTAGGCATCACAAAATGTGTAGGAAATGGAGGCATTGGAATGTTCTTGTCGAATGAATAGGGACATATGTCTTTCATTGTGTATGTTGGCTTTGGTGCATTTATGTCCTCCATTTTCTTTTGTAAGTCCCTTATTTGTTGCTCCAAATTGCTCTTAGGTGGAGATCGACTTCTTGGACCATACCCCATGTTTGAGGCACCAATTGGAGGAGGAGCATGTTGCATATATGGATGATATTGATCATACACATGTTCATATGGAGGAGGTCTATAGTGATGCGGCATATATGGAGCACTTGGTATAGATTCATGTTGAGGAACACCATATCTATTTTGCGCATGTATACCATATTCTACAGGCATGTCATGTTCCATTGTGTTGCCCCCAAATTTGACATGAGGTTTCCTTGTGTCCAAATTTTGAGCATGCCTTTGAACATCCAATTGCTTTGGTTGATCCTTAGCATTAGTATGTGATTGAGCATATCTGTCTGCATAAGACTTCCATAATGGTCTATGAAGGTAAGTATCATATGCTTGACCATGTGTATGTGGGACCTCTAGTTTTTGAAGCAAAGACGATGGTGATTCAGGCACCATATATGGTCCTCTATTTCCTCCACTATTAGGTCTCCTTTGATCCATGTTGGAGTGAGTTTGTTGCAAAGGTCAGTTTTCCATTATTTGAGACATGTCAAAACCATAAGGTATCTTGGCTCCACTTTGTGCCATCATGTGTAAGAAGTATTGTCTATCTCTCCTCATTATTTCCTCAATCAGTCGATTGAAATGGGGATTCATAATGGATTCTTCCACATCTGCTGAATGTATTGATAAGTTGTCCAAATTGTCATTGTGTGTAACATTGTTGTTTGTAGTGCCTGTGTTTTCAACATTTGGAATGTTTCTATAGACATCCATGTCAGGTAATGTAGTGTGATCAGTGTTGAAAAAGATATCATTCTCATACTCATAAGAACTCATGTTTGCGGACTCTTGAGCCTCTTTAGTTTCTCTCCTAAATTTTTGAAGATGGGTTTCAACCGTGAACTAGGTATTGACCAAGATGTGTGAGACTAGATGAAAAAATGGAAAGAGTATGGAAGACCAAGAGTTGGATGGAGTGTAAATGAATCTGAGGTGTACTTGCAATGTCCAAAGTGTAAGACCAAGTATGTATGTAGTAGAGTAAGTGTGACTTCCAAAAAGAGGATAGTTTCTCTTGATGAGGTAATCTGACCTTGACCCTAAGTAAGACCAAATGAGACCCAAAGGTAAGAAACCTTGATGAGGGACCACTTAGCAAAGTGTTGTTGTATGTAGTGTGTTGACAAAGTATGATGAGGACAAGCAAGTGACCTTTTGACTCAAGTTTAGACAAGTGTGAATGTAAAGCAATGATGGATTTTGTGAGACCCAAAGACAGGTTGAATGCTAAATGAAACCTTAGAGAGATGACCTAGGAAGCTCAAGATTTCCGAAACTGACTATGTTTGCTTGCTGGACTGTAACAGTTTTTTTTTCAATTCTGGACACAGACGCTACTCTGTTTAACACAGACGCGCTTCTGAGATTTTCTTGTTTATGTTTGCTGGACTGTAAAATTTTTTGCAATTTTGAACACAGACGCGCCTGTATACTGCACATACATGGTTACCCTACACAGACGTGTTTCTATTCAACACAAATGCTGTTATAAACACAGACGCTATTATGCCCTTCACAGATGCGCCTAGACAACACAGATGCGGTTAAAACAGACACAGATGCGTTTCTGTAAAATTTGTGCAATTTTTTTCCAATCTGTGAAGTCGTTTTGTTGTGACCAAATCTGACTGTTTGACTGTTTTTCGTGACAAGAGGACACAATGTTGATGAGGACTCAATGTTTGCAAGTGTTTAGACTGACAATGACTCCAAGAAAAGTGTGTTGTTTGATATAAAATTGTTTTGCATACACTTGAAGACACAAAAGACACAATGTTTTGCTGTTTGGTCTTGAATGTTTAACATAAGTCAAGCACAATTCTTATAGCTGGCCAAGACAATAGTTGCTGATCCCACATGGGGTTTTACCCCCGAGGCTACACTATTCAGAGTGGATACTTAGATGCTTGACCTCACTGGCTCCACCCTCGGCACTCACTTCTCAGGTCAGCCAAGCATCAGTCCCCATGAAAACTCCCCATGGCGAACTTTGTATCTCTACTAAGAACCATATGTGTGTGGGCCGCTACCAGAGGTCCGACCTCCTGCCCCAACAACTAGAAGGATTTGGGCTTCTAAAACAAAATGGTGCTAGTAAGGGCATCCGCTCGTGTGGCCATACATGCGGCACTTTCAGCTCTGTAAATACAGAAGGCTCCCAGCCGGTAGGGGTTACGCCCTACAACTGATCAAATAAATTTGATCAAACGGGTTTATGGGGAGACATAGTGTCGGTATGAACTAATCAGCACACGTTATTCATAGTTTTCACCATGAATACATTTGATTATAGTGGTTCGGATGAGGTGGGTTTTCCTCGCTACCACTTGGGTCATTCTCTTCTCACTAGTAGTCCTAATGACCACACGGGAAGACAGGCCCTCTAAAGATTAAACAAAAAGAGCCTATTGCTCAAGACACAAAAGACAATGATTCAATTTTAGTGCACCAATGGAAGTGTTTGCTAGTCTATGAAAACAAGGCACACAATAAAAATAAAAAAACCTCGCCAAGGACCTGCAACAAAAGGTTGTTAGTAGTTTGGGTTGTTTGAAATAATCACCCCTTTCAGCAAACACACAAGTTAGGTAAATTTTTAAAACCCAAAAGACTTTGTGAAATAGGGGCCTTCAACCAAACGATTTAGCTTCCAAGGGAAACTGCACCACTTTTGTTAGCTAGATCTAAAAATGTTAGCTCAAAATAAACCAGATCTGAAACCCTAAATGCAAAATCAAAAACTGAATCAATAAAATTTCAACATTTTGAAACAGGCAATACACAGACGCGATTACCCCCGACGCAGATGCGACTCTGCGACACAAACGCGGTTCTGTGAGACACAAACGCGAGTAAAAATCACAGACGCCCTTTCCAAACACAGACGCAGGTAAAAATGACACAGACGTGCTTCTGTAACACAGACGCGCCTCCCTGGAACCTGCAAAATGAAATATTGCCAAAACACAGATGTGGATCCAGTTGTCTCAGATGCGCCTGAAAATCAAAAACACGATCCGAAAGTGCGCAGACGCGAAAATACCAAAAATGCTGCCGAAAATGTCCAATTTGCAACTTCAAAAACACAAGATCTGCAACAAGGAGGTTAAATGCTAAGGGACAAGAGTCCCACCGGGCGTGCCAAAATGTATATGGTGAAAATGGATAACAATAACAATATTGAAAGGCTAAATGAATTCAACCACAAAACCCTAGCTTAACAATCAACAAAGATCCACCATCACATATGAAGATTACCTAAGACAATGCAAATCACATGAAATCACAAAGATTATACCATCACATGTCCAATAGGGTTTTGATCTCCATTCTTCCTATCTCCATTGATCTTGCTTGATATATTTGCTCTCAGATTTTATGTGCACAAGAGCTCAACAAAGAACGGAATGTGGTTGCAAGTAGGATCGTAGTGTAGTCAATTGATCAAGTCATTAGCTCATTAGGGTTATTAGGGTTTGATAATGAAGGAAGCATCTCCTTCTATAGAAGACACTATATGAAATGGAGGGATAAGATTGAGAGGTGTAAAAGGAGGTCGGCTATGATTAGAGGGTAGGTAGAGGAAATAATAAAATAATGAAAGGGGTAGGTAGTGTATGAATTAAGAGATGAATGACATGTGTCATGTGTAGAAAAAGATAATGAATTAATTAAATAAATAAATATTTATTTAATTAATAGAAGAAGTGGGATCAATTAAATAAATAAATATTTATTTAATTTAGGAAAAGGATAATTTAAATAAATAAATGTATTTATTTAAATGAGAAATAAGGCTAGAAGAGGCTAAATGAATTAATTTAAATAAATAAGGATTTATTTAATTAATAGAAGAATTAGGCTTAGATAATTAAATAAATAAAATATTTATTTAATTAGACTAGACAATTTTGGGTGTCTACAGATTGAGCCCAAGACCTTCCCCATCCTATGGAAGGCCAAGAGTCACAACTTAGAATTCCACTTCAGATGTCCCTATTGGGAATTGAACTTGGGTCTCCACAGTGAGAACCCAGTGTTTTAACTAGTTAAGCTCAACCCCTTGGACAACCCTCTTCTAAATATTAATTAAATATTTATTATTTAATTAATTATGATTTAATCCCTTTAAGTTAAATAATCTTTATTATTTAATTAAATTCCATTTCTAGATAATTAAATAGTTTCTTTAAATTATTTAATTAACTAATTAATTCTTCCATTTCCAAATCCCCAAATTCTAATTTCATTTAATTTCATATTCTTCTAATTTCTTCGAAATTCAATTACATGTGCATGATTTCAAAAACCAAATTGAAAATCAAAGTCAAGTTCTAAATATATTCAAATGCTAAATTGAATTAAATTCAATTCAATTATTTGAATAATATCTCATGCAAAGATTAAATTGAAAATCCAAATCTAAATGCAAGCACATACTAAATTAATTAATTAAATCAATTAATTAATTAAATCATTTATCTCTCCAATCTCTATTTCCATCTTTCAGTTAGCTTTTTCTAAATTAAGCTCTCTGTGTCATCTTCTTTATTTCCTCCAATCATCCTTTTTCTTCCTTCAGTTAGCTTTTTCTCAATCAGTTGACTCAATTAATCTATTCAATCTATTGAGTTTCACTCCTACAATCAATAGCTCAACTATCAATTTTCATTTAAGCTCACCTAAGTTCACACCTCTTGATCAATCTGTTCCACCTTTCAATCAATCTCATCCAATTTTCTATAAATTGAGCATTCCATCTCCATTTTCAATCCTCCTCAATCTTTACTCTAAATCATGAACTTTGAATCTTTGTGTCACTTGCAGGTTACCAATGCAATATCTGAGAGCCATCATACCACGAAGAGGAGAAGAGCAATGGAAGTTCTACGCAGTCATGAAATAGGGAGTTTTGATTTGATTTGATGATTTCCTATTTTGCTTGGTTGTGTTATTTCATTGTATTGTTTGTTAAATTCTGATTAGGATAGGGATTCATGATTTCCCTTGTTTCTAATTGATTACTTTGTTAATAGAGGATGAATTTTGCATCCCACATTTTGGTGAACCTGACATGAAACTAACAACAATTTAACCTTTTCTGTGTTCTATGTGATTTTTGTAGATTGTGCAGATTATTCATTTATTTTTATTTTTATTTTGCAGGTTGTACGAATTTCAAGAAAAGATTTTCTGTCACACATTCAAGCTTACATCATCACGCAATCACATAGACAGTATCACGCATTCGACCCTTCAGGGTCATGCATTCATTCAAACAAGGTCACACAATCGCCCTGTCCAGATCACGCAATCGCCCTTTTGGGATCACGCATTCGCAGGAAGCTTTGCTGTTTAAATTTTTCTTCTGTCTGTTATCTGTTCTGTTTAATTTTGTCTTAAAATTGGTTAATCTGAGATCAAATTGCTTTTTATTTCATGATTTGATTAACACTATTTATGGCAAGAAAAGTTCAGTTCAAGATTTCAGGTGCAAGAAGGACGAAACAATAAAGGAGAGAAGCCAAACGATATCAAAAAGTTCTCTAGGAAGAAAAATTGATACATGATTCAGAAGAACAATTGGCCTTAGACATATATAATAGCCTAGTTCTTTCTTATACAGTTAAATATGATCTAATCAATATTGAATGGATGATGAGGGATTTGGCTAGGGCTTCACAATTGGTTTCGCAGGTTCCTAATTGGGTTTAGTTTTCTTGTATTTTTCTAATTTTTTTTTGTTGTCTGCATTCTGTCACGCAATCGAGTTGTTAGTGCTACACAATCGACTAGATATCATCATGCATTTGGTTTGTCAGATTTACGCATTTGGTCTGTCAAATTTACGCATTCGGTTTGTCAGATTTACGCATTTGGTCTATAAGTATCACGCAATCGCTCAAGTAGTATCACACAATCGCCTTTGTCAAGTTTTGAGTTTCTATTTTTTGTTGGTTTAATTTGACTACTAATCTTCTGTTTGCAGCCTGTGGCGGATTCACAGACAGGATTAGATTAGTAAATTTGCATGCACACTTCACACTTCAATTTTTAGTGCTTAAAATCAACAACAGTTAAAAATGACATGCATGGATAATCTCACACTTCAATTTTTAGTGCTTAAAATAAACAACAGTTAAAAAGGACATGCATGGATAATCTCACACTTCAATTTTTTAGTGCTTAAAATCAACAATAGTTAAAAAGAACATGCAAGGATAATCTCACACTTTGTTGTTGGTGTTTAAAATGAACATGGGCTAAAATTGACATGCGTGTATCTCACACTTGGTTTCTAGTGCTTAAAAATCAAACAAATGGTTAAAATTGGCATGTATGCCTTCATTCTTAGATTTGGTGCTTAAAATTGACATGCACATGCGGATCTAACACCTAAATTTGGGCTATAAAATGAATGTGAATCAGGCTGCATTAGATTAAATCATTTTCTATTTTTTTTTAAGGTAATGAACTTTTCATTGTGTCTGGGGTGGACCTATAGTTGCACTAACTGACTTTCTACCCGCCATCGGGCTTTTGGGAGAAAGAAGGAAGGTGACAACGACATCCAAATTTTCTTTTATTCTACGTAGTGAGGGGTATCTTTGACTAGGGATTTCATCACCCCACAGAGGTACTTTGAATTGGGATGCGTTGGGGATATCATCTCTCCCAGCGTACTCTCGAGTGGGTTTTTCAAGTCGCTATATAAATATACTGGTCAGGTAGCTAGAGTGTTGAGTGAATTCGACGTATGTGGGGGCCTTCCCTGCACCGATAAGCTCAACTAAAGCCTTAAGTGGCTTGCTATAAGAATCTGTCGTTGGATCGGGACCCCTCGAAACCTAATACTAAGAACCAATTTAGTTGCCAAAAATCCTACATTTAGTGGTTCCGCGAGTGTGGATCGTACCCCATAGATACCTCTCATGTATCTTACATTATGAGATAGAAATCCCTCGGTGATAAGATCTTTGGATCTTTGGGGTAAGAGAGACTGACATGCCCGAGAAGTGTGTGTTGTGGAGTGGAGCCAATGCTACCAGACTCTCTATCTATCCATCTTGTTTCAGTATTTTGCTGCGGGGGCCTCACTGAATGGTGTCCACTATCCAGCCTAAGATTGTATTCCGTGCTTTTTTATGTATCGTTGTGCTAGACCAGTATTGAGTCAGCCCTTTGGGCTATTTCAGGCCCTATCCCACGTATCTCTGAATTTTCTGAGATTGTATAAAAATCAAGCCAGTCAGCTATACATACCTACTAGCAATTGTTCTCAGATTTGGAAAACTACAAAACATTGTCCTACACATGAAGTTACCAAAAACAATGTCTATTTTGAAAACTGATTCTCAAAAGTCCTTACATACTTGTGACCATAGGTAGTCCCTTACATAATCTTTTGCATAGTCCTAATCATGTCCTCATTATCATCCTACGTCTTTTGCATAGTCCCAATCACATCCTCATTATCATCCTACATCTTTTGCATAGTCCCACTTACATCCTTATTATCGTCCTAAGTCTTATGCATAGTCCCACTTATGTCCTCATTAGCATCATAAGTCCTTGCATAAGTCCCCACCTATGTCCTCATTATTGTCCTAAGTCCTTGCATAGTCCCCACTTACGTCCTCATTATCATCCTAAGTCCTTGCATAGGTCTTCATTTACATCCTCATTATCGTCCATAGTCCTTGCATAGTCCTTATATAGTCCTCATTATAATCCTCATATACGTCCTTGTCTAGACCTCATATACGTCTATCTTAGTTCATCATCATTTGCATAATCATCTTAGAAAGTCATACCCCAAACGTCCAAAACATAATCAGAGGATCGATCAAACTCAACCTCAACTCAAACAAGTTGGTCAAGTTCAATCAAACATTGTCACATTCAGAGAAATGGAGAAAGTATCTTACATTTTGTGATCCTAGGTCCAAACCAAACAAGAAAACATCATGGATTCTAATTATACATTTCATAGGGAAGGTGGAGGATTCATCCCTTCCATTCCCATTGCATTACCATCCATAGAAATATTAGCTCAACAAATCAAAACTTTGCAACAACAAGTGACAGACATGGCTAGTCCTGAAAACCATAGGGGCTGGTTAGAAAACATGATGAGAGAAGTGATGGCCATGAGGGAATCAGTATCACACCAACATTCTTATTCTTGTGAGACCATTCAAACATGCCAACCTTCATTCTTCAACAAATCCGTTCCTACCTCAGTTCAACCAACATTAGAGTCATGTAAACCTTCTTTTTCTTTCAAGCCACTACATCATTCATACCAATCACATCAACCCAACATTCAAAGTACCCCTTTCAACCAAAATCAAACCCCATTCAACCAAATTCCAAATAAAAATTCATATCAACCCAACATTCAAACCTCTTTCAACCAAAATCAAACCCCCTTCAACCCAAGTCCAAATCAAAATTCATTTAACCAAAATCAAACAACTTTCACCCAAAATCAAACATCTTTCACCCAAAATCAAACCCCCTTCAACCCAAGTCCAAATCAAGATTCATTTAACCAAAATCAAACAACTTTCACCCAAAATCAAACATCTTTCACCCAAAATCAAATCCCTTTCAACCAAATCCTAAATCAACCATATCTATCCACCATTTCATCATCCCCCGAAGTCACACAAGGCCAATCCATTCCATCTCTATCTAATAACACAACCTCCCAAGGTGTATCCATAGCACAAAACCAATCCAATCAAAGTCATGATTTAGAGAGTCTAATTCAAAATCCTTTCTCATTGAGTCAAAAGGCTGAAACATTTCAAGAATCTCCCATGAATATCCAAACTCCTTCCCCATGTCAAGATGATGATCCAAAATCAGAAGAAATGAAGCCTGAAACAAATAAAGATCAAGAACAACCACTTCCATCCTACCCAATTTTTGATCAAGATCCCACTGACCAAGAATCTTATGATGATCCCCTCGCTCTTTTCTATTCCATTCATAATCAAACCCTTCCATCTCAAGAACAAAGTGTCATTTCAAGTCCCATCCAACATCCACCTCCTAAAAAAGATCAAGACATCCCTTCCATGCTCCCTAATAATCCTATTCCAAGACAAGATCAAAGGATACCTTTACCTTCATGTCCTAAACAAGATCCCATTATTTCTCTAGAACCTAATCAATATCTCTCCATCCCTTCATCTCCATGTCATAATCCTTCATATTCTTCACAAGATTCCCTCTCAAATGAATTTTCCATTTCTTCTCATGATTCCTCTACACAAGTTGTTCATGAACCCCTTATCAATGAAATTACCAATCCAGATCATACTGCACTAAACAACTTGTCAATAATTGTTTCATCATCCTCTTCAAGTGCATCAATAGAGACAAGCATAACACCTGCTCAAATCGCAACTTCAAAACTAGAATCAATTTGTCTCACATACCCACACTTGAAAGACTGGGGGCAAGAGGATCTACCACAGTTGAATTTCATTGATTTTCATAAGGTTATAGCTGAATTCAGGGGTTCTAGAGCTGGATTTCCATCTGATGATCCACAAAATCCAAAAACTAATAAAATCAACATTGGAGATGCTGAACATATACACTTAGCTAAGTCCTTATATCCCATTGAAAAACACATCTTTATCCGCCTCTTCAAACAAAGACCAATGAACTACCTACACAAATATTATACCTAAAGGCTGGGTTAGTTTGGGTTTTACTTTCCACATTGCATATCATATCATTCAAAACATTGCATTATATATAGTTTCTTTTTCAAGCACATCGTATTCACAGATTTCATGGCATATAGTTTCCACATTTTCATATAGAAGCATTAATAAAACAAGGCAACTGTCCAAGTTTATCATCTGTTTGCATCCAAGAGAAGCAAAGGTCATCTCCTTTCTTAGATATTCAGACATGAAGGCTTTGAGGTTCTAAGGTCATTCATTCTCAACATTACCCTGTGACAACGCTTTACTTATGGTTGGGTTGTGATTTCACTATTTGAGACTTGTTAATCCAAAATCTATCAATTGCTATATCTCAAACACACAATAAATCTATAATTCATTCTAGATTAATTCATTCTAGACACCTAGTTGATCATATGACTAGTGAAAAATCTAAAATTCTACTTCAGCGCCGCTGTAATTATCACACCCAAGTAGGTTTCATTACTTACAAGTCAAGGCAAGAAAAGAGAAAAGAGAAAAAGAGCTATTCCAAATATCCATCTAAAGGCAAAAAGAACAATGATATATGACTGAAATATCATGTATACAAATGCGACAAAAATCTTGACTATGGGAACATGCAAGTAACTCCATCAGGGCTATGAACACCTACTGGCAATGGAGCAATATTTGAGAAATTATAGTCTATAACCTCGTCGGAGCTCTCAAGGCTTGCTGGCAGTGAGGCTCTATTCGGGATGCTTTTGAAGTTAGAAAAATCATGTAGCTAGTCATATAGGATGCTAAGGATCTTTAGTGAACATAAGAGTGGAAATTAACACATTTGCACACACATGGGCAAAAGAAGATCAGAGTTTCAAGAACCAATGGGGAAGTTTTCTGCGTCTCCATTTGTAAATCCTAGTCACTAAGTGTGTTGAGATGAATGTTTCGAAGGGCCTTAGAGATCGATTGACCGCTTATCTAGGAAATGTTTTGCACCTCCATTTCAATTGGTGTATTCAAATGCAAAAACAAACATAGTCAACCTTGTTCGAGTAGGAAATGCATCTTCATCCTGCACATTGCATTCACATAGGTCATGTCAAAAATTCATTTGTCTCCACATACATTCTGCTGATCATCATGTCATATAGATCTGCACATTGGGGGCATAACTAAAAAAATCCTAAAAATCAGATAAAGTCCTGAAAAAATCCAAAAAATCATATAAAGTCCCGAAAAAATATCCAAAAACATTGAAAAATTCAAAATTCAAAAACAATGAAAAACTCAAAATTCAAAAAAAATGAAAAACTCAAAATTCAAAAACAATTGAAAAACTAAAAATCCAAAATCAACCAAAAACATTCAAATACGATCCTGAAAAAATCAACCAAAAACATTCAAATACAATCCTGAAAAAAAAATCATTCAAAAACATTCAAATATCGATCTACAAAATCCAAAAACATCGAAAAAGCTCTTGGAAAAGAACTAAAAATAAAAAATTAATCAATCAGAAAAACTTGCAATAAAATGTCTTGTGAGAAACAAATACCCTAGCAGATATCCAACAAACACTTCGCACAAAGTTAACAAAGGATACGACAATCCAGTCAAACATCTACAATCAACTGATCAAACTGTCTTATCAATCGTATCATATTCATATCAACGTGATCATTATGTTGTCTTAAACAAAAGATGATACACTCGAAATCAGACAGGTTTGTCTTAAACGGGGTCCGCAACTTTATGAGATCAGACACTATCAACCATCACATCAAACAACTGAGAATGAAGGCACAAGGTCAGTATAGCTGCTGAATTTTGTCCAAGTCAATCTTTATCTTTTATCATTTGGCGACAGATATTGTTCCTATGCTACTCAAGGATGTCCACAAGTGACTAGAGGAGCTATGATGGGCATTATCTTTTTCTTTGTTTGTTGTTTGTGGTGTGAACTGATGAAATTCTAGGGAAATTGCTCTAGTGGGTGTCTGTGATAAGAACCTTCACATCAAGGTGAAATCACCACACATACCTTGACCCCTAACGCAATTCCCAGAATGGAGGGTTCACTCCTTGTTTGCTACATGTTTGTTTCTTCAATGAGATATCTTTACATCTTGGTTCCTTATACCTTGATGTGCTAAGCTTCATTGTTCAATAATAAGGCTCAATGATGAATATATATTGATGCAATAAAATATGTGACATGGGTTCATGATTCATTCAATTTCATTCTCATCTCATACGTTTCTTGATAGTCTGTTGAATTCCCATCTTCTTTCTAAAATCATATTCTTTCTAGCATTATTCTATTTCATTCTATTTTATTCTCTCATATTCTATTCCATTATCATCTTCACATCACCTATCTTTATCTCTGATCAACTAATCATTCTTCTATCTTTCATCTCACATTCTTCTTTTTTTCGAGAAATCATTCATGTTTTAATGCACAAACAATCTCTTTAGGGGGCATTACACCCTAAGTATCATTGGGGCATATTGGGGCAATTTTTTTTCATTTTCAATGAAACAATGTCATTTCGACATTGTCTCAAAGAGGGGCAAATGTAGACACCTAAAAATGTCTCATTGATCATGTACTAATTATTCCTCTAATTGATTAATCTTAATTATTTAATTAAGTTAATTAATCTTATTCTTCTAATTTTATATTTCCTCATAATCTTACTAATTATTCTATTTTCCTATTCTATCATCATTTAATCATTTTAAATCATTTCCAAAATATTAATTAAATATTTATTATTTAATTAATTCTGATTAATTCCCCAATTTAAATAATCTTTATTATTTAAATAAATTACTAATTAATTCTCTATTTCTTATTCTTTCATCATTTAATCATTTTAATCATTTCCTAAATATTAATTAAATATTTATTATTTAATTAATTCTAATTAATTCCCCAATTTAAATAATCTTTATTATTTAAATAAATTAATTCTCCATTTTTCATCTCTAATCATCTAATCATTCAACCCTCTTCTAAATATTAATTAAATATTTATTATTTAATTAATTGTGATTTAATCCCTTTAAGTTAAATAATCTTTATTATTTAATTAAATTCCATTTCTAGATAATTAAATAGTTTCTTTAAATTATTTAATTAACTAATTAATTCTTCCATTTCCAAATCCCCAAATTCTAATTTCATTTAATTTCATATTCTTCTAATTTCTTCCAAATTCAATTACTTGTGCATGATTTCAAAAACCAAATTGAAAATCAAAGTCAAGTTCTAAATATATTCAAATGCTAAATTGAATTAAATTAAATTCAATTATTTGAATAATATCTCATGCAAAGATTAAATTGAAAATCCAAATCTAAATGCAAGCACATGCTAAATTAATTAATTAAATCATTTATCTCTCCAATCTCTATTTCCATCTTTCAGCTAGCTTTTTCTAAATTAAGCTCTCTGTGTCATCTTCTTTATTTCCTCCAATCATCCTTTTTCTTCCTTCAGTTAGCTTTTTCTCAATCAGTTGACTCAATTAATCTATTCAATCTATTGAGTTTCACTCCTACAATCAACAGTTCAACTATCAATTTTCATTTAAGCTCACCTAAGTTCACACCTCTTGATCAATCTGTTCCACCTTTCAATCAATCTCATCCAATTTTCTATAAATTGAGCATTCCATCTCCATTTTCAATCCTCCTCAATCTTTACTCTAAATCACGAACTTTGAATCTTTGTGTCACTTGCAGGTTACTAGCGCAATATCTGAGAGCCATCATACCATGAAGAGGAGAAGAGCAATGGAAGTTCTACGCAGTCACGGAATAGGGAGTTTTGATTTGATTTGATGATTTATAATTCCTATTTTGCTTGGTTGTGTTATTTCATTGTATTGTTTGTTAAATTCTGATTAGGATAGGGATTCGTGATTTCCCTTGTTTCTAATTGATTACTTTGCTTTAATAAGAAGAATGAATTTTGCATCCCACACCTATGACCCAATGGTCTGATACAATTTGTTGGCCCAATTTGTTGTTGTGTCAAAAGATTGATCTATCAACACTCGATAAAAAATGTAGAGATATGGATCTCACGGGAGGTGGTTAGTCCCTTGTCATGAATCTCGATGAGAGTGCTGACCATTTTGCCAACATTTAGTATGTACTTTAAATGTATGTACTTGACATTTAGGATCTTAGGGCCTCTCTAAGTTGAAATAGGATCTCTTAAGATATACTCAATCACAACCCCTTAAGATTTCATTTATGTCTAATCACATTGAGCTCCCCTTAAGCCATCCTATCATAAGTTCGACATGCTCAACAATTAGATCAGCAATTAGGAGGTCTCTTAAAATATTTCATATACTTGACATCATGTACTCATGTATAAGCTCGGTCATGAATTTTAAGGAGCTTTCATACTTAGCATACTTTCAATATATACTTTCAACATTCAATATTAGGACCTCTAGTTGAAATAGGACCCCTTAAGACTGTTGGGAAAAATGGTGTCTCAACCTTGTATTTACTTGAGGTTACTATTTATAGAAATTTTTCATTTGATTACTAAATGGTGTGAAATTATCCCCAAAGCTTCTAGTTGGCTAGATAAGCATTTTGGTAAAGTTATGTCGCAAGATCGCAACTAGTTTTGAAGATATTAAATTTTCCATTCTGGAGGGGTGCAATGAAAGGTTTAAATTTAATTTTGAGGACTTTAGAGGCCCTAAAACACCTTGAAAAGTGGATGTAATTAGTTTAGCAGCTTATGAGGCAATAGAGAACTTCGCGAGCTTTCCAGCGCTTCAAACCATTTGTCAATAGGACACACGGTTCTCAAGTTATGGCCTCCAAAAGTTTGTACTTGTGAAATAGGAAATATAAAATACATCGGACACATAAATGAGTTGTAAAAGGGAGGGACACATGTTGATGTGTGTTTTAACATGTCATAGGGAATCTAGAAGGGAGATAAGGTAGGCTACACCTTATTGGGTGGTTTTAGCCCATGGTTTTGTAATACTATTTGACGGTTTCTTGTATTGTATCTCCTATATATGAGGTGTGTGAGATAGAGGTTGTGTGTAAGAGTCTTATGGCTATTGAGTTACCTCTGAATCTCTGATTAGTGGTATTGCTGTGAAGAGCTTGCTCTGTAAGTATATTGTAATATATTTTTTTAATTGTTGAATAATATATTGGGCGGCCTTTGGATTGTGGGGTTTTTCTCCCAAAAGGGTTTTCCCCACGTAAATCATTGTGTTATGGTTTGAATGTTATTATGTCTATTTCTATTTTCTATAACTGTTGTCTGTAAATTTTTTTGCATTACCCTTCTCTCAAGGTTATTGTAGGAAGTTGTTTCGCTACTTAAATTCCTTACAAGTGGTATTAGAGCTTGATCACCTTTGGTTTCAGTTGTGGGTTGTTGGGTTTTTTGAACTAATCCAGATTTGAGTGGGAGATTTTGCAGAAGACACTTTTTGATCTTGTTGTAGGAATTTTTAGATGACAAGTTCATTAGGGAGAATAGAGGTGGATAAATTTAAAGGAATGAATTTTGAGATGCGAAAGCTTAAGATGGAAGATCTGCTAATAGATCAAGATTTGTGGGATGATGTTGATGTGAATGTCCAAAGACCCTTAGATCCTACTGCGGTGACTCGGTATGATGTTATAGACCGAAAAGCCAAGAGTCTAATCAGACTATGCCTGGTGGACTCTATTTTGATCAATGTCCACAAAGAAAGCTATGCAAAGAAGCTATGGACTAAGCTTGGTGAAATGTATCAAGCGAAATCTTTATTAAATCAAATTTTCTTAAGAAATAATATTCCTTAAAGATGGAAGAGGGTCAACGAATTGTAGACCACCTGGAAGCATTCAATATGTTGGTGGATCAATTGGTATCTATCGGTGTTAAGATGGACAAAGAGGAGAAATGCCAGATCTTGCTTTGTTCTTTGCCTGATTCGTGGGATTCTCTTGTTATGGATATTGGTAGTACTTCTATTGTTTTGAAATCTGAAGAAGTGGTGGGTGCCCTACTTGGTGAAGAGATGTGGAGGAAGGTATCCATTAGTTCAAAAGAAGCCCTAACTATTCGTGGAAGAACTTAGGAGAAAGGCAAGAAGAATGAGAAGTGCGATAAGTCCAAGTCCAGAGGGATATCAAAATCTCATGCAAAGTCCAAAGTCATTTGTTGGAATTGCGGTAAACCAGGTCACATCCATAACGAATGCAAAGAAGAAAAGAAGAAGAAAAATAAAAAGTTTTGTAGTGTCATAAAATTGTGCCTCCTGCAATTTTAACTGCATTTGAGGTCCTCACCTTGGCGACAACATCCTCCTTCCTAACTGAGACCCCTTTTTGCATTTTCACCTTTTGACCCTTTCCTGTTTGAGCCCTAAGATAGCCTCAAGACCCTATCCAGGCCCCAAGATAGGGTAGGACGAGGGCATGGTATCGCTGTCCCACCCTCTTAAGGTGACCCCAAGATAGGTCCCCCCGACCCCATCTGCACTTCGGGGTCCTAAATCTCCCCAATTTCGACCTTTTATGAGATGAATTAATCTTCAAGAGGCATGTATGAAAGGGAGTTGGTTTTATCATTTGCATAAGGAGGAATGGGAGGCAAAATTAAAGCGAGAATTAGATAAGCAAGCATAGGCGAAGATATATATTATCAAGCATTCAATAATTCAAGCCTTTTTCATTCATCCATTGGAACAATATTACAACATTAATTTGCAAGCATGTATGTGTGTTAGGGTTTTGTCATGTTACATACCATTCCATGCAAGACTTGTGACTACATTCAAGAAGCAAAGCAATCATCATCAATAAGTTGCAAATCTACAAGGTATACATTTCCATTGTTTACATTCAAGCATTTGCAATTACTTTCTTTCAAGGTTGATTCCTCAACCGGGATTTGACTGAGGAAAACCCCTTATCCACAACCCTTTTTCCTCTCTTTCCTGTGTGTAGGTTGTAGGTGCACAGCTGTAATTGTATGTTTGGGCTTCATTTGTAGAGATAGAAGAACCCTTTTCATTTTTTAGATTTAGTGGAGGACCATGTATGTTCCCACCACAGTCCTAACGATTTTTCTCCAAATTTGCAGGGTAGATCCATATCAGTCTAATTAGCTTAGATATGAAGTTACAACACGATCTCGAACCAGTGGCTCCTCATTTCATTCATTTCTTTCTCTTTTCCGCATAGTCAATAAGTCAACTTTCTCATTTACAAAAGAGGGTAAATCACACTTCAACCCTTGTAATCCACTTGGAATTCACATCCTTGTCGCTCTTGTATTTGGATCTAGTGGATTGAACCCCCTCTTTTGAATGTAATGTTCTCCCAAGTGAAAATCATCCCAGTGACTTCCTTTCTCTCTCCTAGGTGGGGAGTCACTAGGGTTCAATTTTTCACTTTACATTTTGGTGAACCCAGTGTCCCAGATCTTGATTCTAATTTCTTATTTGTTAGATCTAAATAACTGCAATTTTAATTTCAAAATTTCATTTCCAAGTTTGATCTTTTTTCAAATTTTAGTGGTTAATTACATAAAAACCCTAATTTTTCATTTTGAGAAAATTAAGCTTGTGAAGTGCAACATTTTAATTGCTTGTTTTAGGTTTGATTTCTATTTCAAAATTGCAATTCAAATCTATCTCTTTATTTTGAAAATTCAGTGGTTAAATCATAAAACCCTAATTTTTAAGATCTTTCTATTTTTGACCTTTGACTGTGAATTTGACCGATCTAAACATCTCCAAATTGGATTTTTTTTAATTCCGCATTAAAATCATAATTTCTATCATCCCTGAAAATTTTAAAAAAATTGGTTAGACCGTGTGCACTTTCACCATGGTCCTCGACTTTTTCCCCAAAATTTCGAGAGACGAAATTGACTGTATTTTTCTGCTTAGATCCAGAAAATTGGCGTACTTTATCAATTTTAACACCCTCTAAGGTCGAACACATTCAAATTTCAAAAATTCAAATTCAAATTTTAAAGTTCAAATTTCAAAATTCAAATTTCAAATCTGCAATTCAAATTCCATTTCCCCTCCTTTCTTCAATTTTTTTATGCATGTATGGGGTGAACATTATTCTTGTTTGATCATCAATGAATATGGCGTTACTATCTTATTTTGCTAATTCAATTTTGAGTTACATTAAAGATGTTCATGATGTTCCATTTCATGCATATGATGATAATTTAGTTCTCCCTTTCATTCATAGCTATGATTTACCTTCTCCCAAAATTGATCTCATTAATGAGGGCACATTGGTACAAAAAGGGAATATGGACACTTCTTTCAAAGATCTCCCTCCTAAAGATGAATCTTTGGAGAATTGTGTTCCTTCTTCTCCTAAAAAATACCTCCCTCATAAGGATTATTTGGTGCAAGGGGATGATATTATGGCAGCTTATCCTAGTGATACCATACCTTCTTTTCATGATCTTCCCTCTAAAGATGAAGCATTCATTACATATGATAGTCCTTTTTCTAATGAGTGTCTTGAACATAAAGATACCTTAGAACAAGAGGATGATATTATTTCTCATCATAATTCTCTCTCTCCCAAAAATCAAGAGCCTAACAAAAATGAAATCAATTCCATTCATGTTCCTATGAAACCAAAAATTCTTCTTGATTATCATGTTGTACCTTATACATATACTAATGAGGTAGTTGATGAGAATATGAGTGAAGTATCATATGATTTCTTAGTTCGTACAATCCTCTCTTCAATTCACTCAAATACCCCATCTCCTACCAAAGAATTTCCTAAAGAAGAACTCTTAGAGAATGATTGGGGGTCTTTAGATTTCACTCCTACCTTTTCTAGAAAGTCTAAGATGCCTGAATTTCACATTCCCAATTTTTCTGTTAAAACAAATCTTGAAATTGATTGGGCCTCTTTAAACTTCAATCCAATTCCCCCTAAGAGTGAGCCTTCTTTTGAACACACATGCAATGGCCAAATGTTTTAATGTGAGCGACAAAGTCATGAGAAATCACACTTTCCTTTGTCCATATCTTCTTCTCCATTGTGTTGTAAATCCACACCTTCTCATTATAATTTTGAGTTACAACAAGGAAACGTGTTGACCAATCTTCTAAATTCCAACTTAATATTTCCTCTTTGTCCTAAACAAAGAAGAAAACATAAACAACATTCTCAAAATTCTTCTTATTGTAAATATCATCAAACCCATGACCATTCTACTAATAAGTGTCAATCTTTGAAAACACAAATACAACATTGCATTGATTTAGGCATTTTAAAAATAACATCTGACAATGAATGACATATTCATCATGATCATTTAAAATAATATTCAATTTTCTATTATGTTGCTCCTCACTATGTGACATAGTTAGCCTACTTATTGGGGGCTCCTTGTCATTCATGGTGGTACAATTTCATATGCAATCATACTCAGTGAGAAAGATAATAGTCTATTTATTTTTGCCTCTATGCTTGGGGGGCAAGAATATTAAGGATTTTCCTCTTTCTAAGGTTTCACTATTTTCTTCGTGGAGTATATTATTCATAAACTTGATGTCCTTCCTTCCATGGAGTTTTCCTTCATGCGAGCACATGTCTATTCCGTGAAAGGGATCTTCTCCTTGCTTGAAATGGTAAGTCTATTATGAATAATCTCTATTTAGAGAATCTTTGTGAACCTTCATCTTCTTTCTCTTTCTTTGCAAATTACCTCTTCTATTGCATTATTCATAAACCCGATGTCCTTTCTTGCATGGAGTATTCCTTCATGCAAGCGCATGTCTGTTCTGTGAGTGGGATCTTTTCCTTGCTAGAAATGGTATGTCTATTATGAATAGTATCTGATGCTCTACAAAATGGAAGGATTAGTTATGATAACCAAACAAAAACAAAAAGAAACCAATTTGTTAGTGTTAGAAATCACATGGAAAACACTATCCTAAGCAAGCATATCAAGAAAGACACTACAAAACAAATAAAAAGCTTAATGAATCTACAAAATATAACTAAACATCTCCATATGCTCTCTACCATGCTGGTAGCTTCTCCTTCCTTGTTCCTCTCCTCTCCAAGTTCCAAATAAGTGTAGCTCTCAGCAGCTTTTTGCACTATGGATGCCTTATGGAGGTTCAAGATGAAAAATGATTTACTTATGCAATGCAAGTGTAAACAAAAAGCTAATATTAGATGATATGGAATGAAAATGATTTATTTTAATCCAAAATAACAATATATTAATGATTTATACTAAATGCTCTCTCTAAAATGACTATGATGTAAATACCTACAAGTTTTCAGGATTTGGATTATGAAGAAATGAGCTCTATTTATAGGAAAAATGGAGCAATGGAAGGTTGAGATTGAGTAATCTCAACAAGGGTCAGGATTGAAGGGTTTATGATCCATGTGAGGACTTTCAATCCAATCCTAGGATGACAAATGTCATCATGAGATGGTTTGAGAGGAGAGAGAAGAAGCATTAAATGCTTGACATGACCTGAGGGTTAACTTGGGAGGTAAAGTCAATGTTGAGTTGAGTGAATAAATTCATTATCCAAAGAATAATGCTTTTATCCAATGGATAAACTATTGTGAAAGAGTTAGTGAGGATAACCATGGTCAAATCAATAAATGCTTGAGAAGACACATGGGTCACATGAGGGTTGAGTTAGGGGTCAAAGTCCCTAACCATGAGTGCAAGTGGATTTAACCATAAATGGTCATGTAAGAGCCATTAGTGGTTTAGAAGACTTTAGAGGTTATCTTTTTGAACACATCAAGCCTTAAATGCTTTTCAAAGACTTTGAAGTCTTTGAAAAGTGACTCCAAGTTGCTTAGGAATGTGACAATAATTAGGGTATAGATTAGGCTAATTAGGAAGGGATTAGAAGAATCTAGAAGGGGATTAGGATTGCAAGTGGGTTTGGTGGGTGAGGGAAAATAAGATTTTTATTAAAATAAAATTCATTTATTTCAACAAATAGGTGCAAGTTGCATTTTTAGGAGAATGCAAGCGGGTGGGGGTGGGGGGGAGGGCGGGGCGGATTTAATGATTTAAATAAATGTTTTATTTAATTTATTTAAAAGAGGAAAGGGGGTTAAATGAAATAAGTAAGATTTATTCATTTAATTGATTGTGAGTTTGGTTTAATGAATTAATTAAAATAAATTGAATAATTTATTTAATTAATAGGAGAATGTTTGAAGATGAATTAATTAAATGTTAATTTAGTTAACTGATGGCTAGTGGGCTTTTAATCAAATAAATAGCAAATATTCATTTAATTAAATTGTACAAATTTATGTGACTACATTTGCCCCTCTTTGAGACGGTGTGGTTTATTGCGTCATTTCAAAGAAATAAAAATAGGTGTGAAGAAATATGCCCCATAAAATGTTAATTTAATGGGTGGTATGCCCCCTCAAGAGATGGGCCGAAAATTTTGAAAAATTGAGCGATCTCTCGAAAAAGAATGAAAATTGGCAGGGAGATAGAAGAGAAGAATTTAGCAATACTTGTGATAAAATAGAAGAAATCGGAGATAAAATGGAGAAATGAGAGGCTCTGGAAGTTCACAGGGACCACGATGGTGAGCGGGGTAAAATTAAGTTTACGGCAGAGGGTATATATGGGGGTGAAGGGGTAAAAATAGGGTCATTTGCATTCATCTCCATAGTGATTTCAGAGCTCTGAGAGTGACCTTTTTGAAAGAACAAGCAACAGTCAAGATGCCGGTGCTGATAGCAGATCATCAGCTAGAGTGAGTTCATCGATTCCAACGGCTAGATGACTACTAACTAGTGGTATGTGAATTTGAAATTTTATTTTTCATGCATTTTTGATATGTTTTTGGCCTTGTCCAAGTTGAGTCAAAACAATAGCACTAAAAATGTGTTTTGGCGCTGTTGTCAATTTATCTAGCGCTATTATGCCGCTTTAGCGCTTTTGCATAGTGGTTTTAGCAATTTTGCTTGTTTAGTGCATGTGTATAGTTGTTTTAGTGCTTTTGTGTGTTTAGCATTATTGAGTCCTTCTTGTAGTGCTATGGTTGTGATATGGTGCTTTTGCATAGTTTTTCTAGCGCTATTGTGTTTTTAGCGCTAATGTGTAGTTGGTTTAGTGCTATTGTTAGGAAAATAGATGCCCTAATGTTTAGAAAGAGAATCTCCTGATGCCAATGATGGATGGATGGAGAGGGGAGTTGTTTTGAACCATAGCAGCCTATTGAGACTTAGGTCATTAGGATAAATGCCTATTGTAGTCTAGGTGTGCCATGATTGCTTACCTGTCAAGACCCGAAGATACTTGATCAAAGTATCTGTTGATAGTCTAGGTTGAAACTTAAGAAATTTTGAAACAAAACAATTGATGATGATGGTTGATGTGTGTGTGTAGGAGGAGCTTCGCGTCTTGCAAATGCCAGAGAGGCATCTAGCCACATAGGTGTTGCGAGATCGATTGACAGAGGCCGAGGTTGATTGCATTGCAGCGACATGCCTGTACGATGTGATGTATATGCCCATGATTCAGACGAATCGCGGTTTGATGATAGCATTTGCAGAGCGGTGGCACAATGAAACATGTATGTTTCACCTAGCATAGGGGGAGATGACTATGACACTGAAGGATGCATGGCATATCCTACACATTCCCATTCGAGGAGAGCTAGTGACATATGACCGAGCCTGGGGGACAACATCAATGCATCGATTTTTTGATGAGGATGTTTTTATTCATGATGGATTGATAGCATGGGAGGATAAAGCCGCCTTATATGAGCCACTACCTGCTATTTTATTAGGTATTGTTGGAGGCCTTCTATGCCCAGATTGATGATCTCATGGATTGGCTGTGGGTTGGGGCTAGGTGATAGAGCAGATGATGACTGAGGGGACCTGCTTTGCATGGGGACCATGCATTCTGTTGCACTTATATCAATAGCTGCATGAGGTAGTATATCAAGAGGTGAGCTCACTGGGAGTGGGGATCACTCTGCTACATATCTGGGCATGGGAGCACTTACCTGTGACCCGACCAGTGAGTCTGAGATTTAGGGTAGTGGATCAACCCTATGTACATATGTATGGCGGTATGATGAGTCAGCCCCACCTGGGGAAGTTAGAGTGGTGGTTGTGGGTGCTTGATGATTTGGATACAGTGATCTCGAGGCCTTATATTGAGTTCAAGCCCTTGGAGGATGATGCAGAGGCCTTACCTTACCTATTTATGACACGGTACTTGATTGGTAGGACAACCTACATTCTGGAGAGACAGGTACCCGATAGAGTGCTGAGACAGTTTGGATGGAGGCAGGGATTGCCGAGTGGGTCTAGAGAGTATGCATGGGTGGTACTAGAGAGGTTCCTATGGAGGCCAATATTACCTTATGATCAGGCTTTAGCAGAGTTTTAAGACTCTACAGGCGAGTCCATGGCAAATGAGGCTGAGGGTTGTAGATGTAGGGGTGACAGATGAGTACACTCAGTACATTGCGGTACATCTGATTCCTCGTATATTAGATCCAACAGAGCCAATTCCATCCTTTGAGGAGGAGAGGAGATAGAGATGGAGGAGGAGAGGAGATCACGGAGTGGTAGTAGGAGGATGAGGGAGAGGTGATGGAGGAGGAGGAGGTGGGGGTCATGGTTTTGGAGGGGGGGTGGATTTGGAGGTGGAGGTGGTGGAGGGGGATAGTTACAATGGAGAGGGAGAGGCGGGAAGCCATTGCGACTGTCACAGAGGCCTTTGATGTAGGGAGGAGTTAGATTAGGTGGCAGGGATATGGGGGAGGGGGAGGCACCTATAGATATGGGAGAGGGAGCCACTGGAGGAGGAGAGGGAGCCACAGGTGGAGGATATCTGTGGGATCATATGATATTATTTTTGCAAACTTGGCTAGAGGATATGGAGGTGGAGGTTGTAGCTAGAGATGTGCAGCTGTTTGCATGAGAGTTAGAGTTGACTGTAGTGCTACGAGAGAGAGATCAGGTAGTTGATAGGGTGATCCAGCCACATGAGAGAGTTCGGGCCTTGGAGGGAGTACAGGGACATGGGCCTTCAATTGATTCATTGGTGAGAGAGTTACGGAGGGCAGGTGTAGAGGTTGATTATTGGCGGGGTCTATATGAGCAGGCGGTGCCATCTAGTTGGTGATCATTGAGCTATTCACAAATGCATCGAGAGAGATCAAAGTGGTCTCAAAGGATGTAGAGCAGTGGTGGTGTGATGGGTCCTCCACGACGAGGTAGTGTAGGTGGTGTAGGGGGTAGTGGGGGAGCAGGTGGTGATGGTGGTGCAACATTTGGTCAGAGTGGCATTTGAGAGAGCATTTATGTATTTTATTACATTGTCATTTTGGACTATGTCTTGGATGGCTCTTGGTAGCCGATATTTTTGACATCATTGTACTCTGATACATGTATGTTTTTGCGAGATTATATGATGTGATATATGAGGAGATTCCATATTTTGTGATGATATGCATGTTGATGATATGTATGGATTTATGCAAGATGATGATCTATGATTTATGCTTAGATAGATATTTGTACTTGCTATATGTAGGTGTTGATGAGATGATTTCTATATGCATGTTATGTTTGATTTATATGATGTCTATATGCATGTTTATGAATGTGATACTAACATGTGGATGCAGGTTTATATGTATGCATGATGTGTTGGTGTAACACTTTATGCATGTTATGCCATGATGATGATGATTTATGCATAATGAATGATGCTAATGATGATATAGATAGTGTGTGTTATGTTGATGAAATGATGATATGCAGTGATGTTTGATATGCTGAAATGAAATGAATGAAATGATTTATGTAAATGCATCTAGATGGTTTAAAATGAATGCAAAATGGATAAACAAATGCAAAGTACAAATGTTTATGTGATGATATTTAAATAAATGCGTTTGTAAAATGTATAGACCAACGTTTGAGACAAATGGTTTTTGTTATGATCTAAATGTTGATAAAATATGATTAAGTGAAATGATAATGTGATGATAATGCAACTCATGGGTAATGAACAACTGCACCTTAATGCAAAATGGAAGGATTAGTTATGATAACCAAACACAAACAACAAGAAACCAATTTGTTAGTGTTAGAGATCACATGGAAAACACTATCCTAAGCAAGCATATCAAGAAAGACACTACAAAAAAAATAAAAAGCTTGATGAATTTACAAAATGTAAGTAAACATCTCCATATGCTCTCTACCATGCTGGTAGCTTCTCCTTCCTTGTTCCTTTCCTCTCCAAGTCCCAAATAAGTGTAGCTCTTAGCAACTTTTTGCACTATGGATGCCTTATGGAGGTTCAAGATGAAAAATGATTTACTTATGCAATGCAACTGTAAACAAAAAACTAATATTAGATGATATGGAATGAAAATGATTTATTTTAATCCAAAATAACAATATATTGATGATTTATGCTAAATGCTCTCTCTAAAAATGATTATAATGTAAATGCATACCAGTTTTCAGGATTTGGATTATGAAGAAATGAGCTCTATTTATAGGAGAAATGGAGCAATGGATGGTTGAGATTGAGTAATCTCAACAAGGGTTAGGATTGAAGGGTTTAAGATCCATGTGAGGACTTTCAATCCAATCCCAGGATGACAAATGTCAACATGAGATGGGTTGAGAGGAGAGGGAAAAAATATTAAATGCTTGACATGACTCGAGGGTTAACTTGGGAGGTAAGGTTAATGTTGAGTTGAGTGAATAAATTCATTATCCAAAGAATAATGCTTTTATCAAATGGATAAAATCTTGTGCAAGAGTTAATGAGGATAACCATGGCCAAAGCAATAAATGCTTGAGAAGACACATGGGTCACATGAGGGTTGATTTAGAGGTCAAAGTCCCTAACCATGAGTGCAAGTGGATTTAACCATAAATGGTCATGTAAGAGCCATTAGTGGTTTAGAAGACTTTAGAGGTTAGCTTGTTGAACACATCAAGCCTTAAATGCTTTTCCAAGACTTTGAAGTATTTGAGAAGTGACTCCAAGTTGCTTAGGAATATGACAATAATTAGGGGATAGATTAGGCTAATTAGGAAGGGGTTAGAAGAATCTAGAAGGGGATTAGGATTGCAAGTGGCTTTGGTGGGTGAGGGACAATAGGATTTTTATTAAAGTAAAATTCATTTATTTCAACAAATAGGTGCAAGTTGCATTTTTAGGAGAATGCAAGTGGGGGGGATTTAATGATTTAAATAAATGTTTTATTTAATTTATTTAAAAGAAGAAAGGGGATTAAATGAAATAAATAGGATTTATTCATTTAATTGATTGTGAATTTGGTTTAATGAATTAATTAAAATAAATTGAATAATTTATTTAATTAATAGGAGAATGTTTGAAGATGAATTAATTAAATGTTAATTTAATTAACTAATGGCTAGTGGGCTTTTTAATCAAATAAATAGCAAATATTCATTTAATGAAACCGGACAAATTTATGTGACTACATTTGCCCCTCTTTGAGATGCTGCAGTTTATCGTGTCGTTTCAAAGAAAGAAAAATAAGTGTGAAGAAATATGCCTCATAAAATGTTAATTTAATGGGTGGTATGCCCCCTCGAGAGATGGGCCGAAAATTTTAAAAAATTGGGTGATCTCTCAAAAAAGAATGAGAAGTGGAGGGGAGGTAGAATAGAAGAAATTAGCAATAATGGTGAAAGAATGGAAGAAAATAGAGTGAATATGGAGAAATGGCAAGCCAGTGAGTACCTTTAGGTTATGCAGGAGATACGATGCAAATGCGGTGTTGTGCTTTTGATTGATGCTATACAATTGATCAAAATTGGTTGGACAATCTGGTGCAATTAGTTTAATTACCCCGGTTGAGTCAAAGCATGACAGTTGATGTCCGTTGTTTGCTTGGACATGATAAAGTCTGAGTAAGTGAATCAAAGTGACCTATTGGTGACTTAGACAATTGATGTAATTGCTCGATGAAGTCAAGGTATAGGAAGCAAAATACTCATTGAGACTTAGACAATTGATGTAATTGTCTGTTGGATTATGTTTGATTGGTTGATCAATTGATAGTGTTTACGTGTGATGGATGGTTGTGGGGAATCATGGAAGCCCCGTTGAGACTAGGTCATTATGATAAATGCCTATTATAGTCTAGGTTTTCCATGATCGATTACCTATTGAGACCCAAAAATACTTGAACAAAGTATCTGTTGATAATCTAGGTGTGTGGGAGTCGATGTACCTATGTAGATAGAGTAACTTGCTTGATTTATAGGATGACTTAGGATGGGAAACACAACCCCTCCTATTAGAGATGGATGATGATGAATGTGACTTGATTGGATTGATGGGACATGATGTAGGGTATGTGATGTTGATGATCAAGATAGGGAGGGTGAGGGGGGTATTCAATGTTAGATATAAGGTATGAAGGACCTAGGACTCATTCCTATGGAAGAAGATCGAAAAAAATAGAGTATGCATTGTCATTACTATGTATAAATGATATGCATCTATTATGAATGTATGGATGGATGGAATGAAATATATACAGACGAGATGGAATGATGATCCATAGTGATTTATTTTTCATCATTGAGCATGGTAGTATCAATCTTGGATGAGGTAGTAGGAACCAAGGATAGAGCATTGTACCCGCAAACAAGCAACATAAATAAAGAATAAAGAATATGGACCCTCCATAATGGTTCATGCTCATATGGTCGAGGTACACACTATAGTCAACAAGCCATAGTGATTCATGATTGTATTTTGCATAATATCATGTAGCTTAGTGAACTTCCCACGTAGACACCATTAGTACATGCCCCAGAACTTCATTGGAATAATTTGTAGAAGATACACAAACAAAAATGATACTTAGGAACCATCTCGGCTACTCTAATCACTTGTGGATATCCTGGAGTAGCGTAGGAATGTGATATAAATGAATAACTAACTAACAAACCAACCAAGTACTTGATAGCTTTAAGCATAATTTTCTTGTCAAAGCAAAATGTTAGCATGTCTTTATTTTGGTAAGGAAGGATGCATCCATGTTAAGATAGTTGTGTGTCGGTGTTGAGCATTTTGTTGGTATGATAAGTGGTCATCGTTTGAGTATGTCACAATGTTTGTTTGGTATCTCCGTGGATGCATATATACAAAGTGTTGCCATGTTTTTAAATTGATTTTTGATATTTTCTGATGTTTTTGGATTTTATGAGCATTTTTGAATGTTTTTGGTATTTTGTGAGACATGTTTTGAATGTTTTTGGTATTTTTGAGAGACAATTTTGAATATTTTTGGTATTTTTGAGAGACAATTTTGAAGGAAGAACCCAATGAATCACAAGTAATGCAGGATCCACTTCCAGCAATAGGTTAAGGGCATTGCCTCCAGTTTAGACATGACTATAAAAAAGCGGGATGCAAGATGCATGATGTATTATCCTTGACTGCAGATCAATAACAAGCCATGGTTTTGACTAATGGATGTGTGGATGCAATGAATGTGATTGCAATAAGTCTGAAAGATAATGGAGCCATAGCCTTTATGAGTGGCACCTATTTGCCAAGTTTTTAGCATCACACTTACCCAAGGTGCCACCAGAGTGGTTGTTCACTGTTTGGATGCATGATTTGTCTTTACTATTTTGATTTTTTTGTATTTTTGTTTCAGGACATTTATCTAAATGTTTTTGGTGTTTTTCTGATATGCATTGGAGCATGATGCTCTATACAACTTATGTATAAAACCATTTGAGGTGCATGCTATTGATCGGATCTACTAGTGGTTCTCCTTCTGAAGTAGCCAACTGATATGCCCCAGACCCAAATACAACAGTGATAACATATGGACCCAACTAGTTTGATTCAAACTTTCCCTGATGTTCTCTGTTTGGTTGGTTACGAGGATTCTCTCTTAGAACAAGATCACGTACCTCAAATGCACGAGGTGTAACTCGATGATTATAACTCCCACTCATGTGCTGCTGATAGGCTTTGAGGTGGTTATATACAGCTTGTCATTTCTCATCAAGTAGTTCTAAATCTTGGAGACATGAGACTCTATATGCATCATCATCTATGAGATTATGCAAGGAAACCCATAGAGATGGTATCTCAACCTCAATAGGAAGGATGGCTTATGCGCCATAAACCAGTGAGTAGGGAGTTGCGCCTATAGGTGTTCAAATTCTAGTTCGATACGCCCATAGTGCTGGATTTAATTGAACATGCCAATCATGACCGACATCATTGACTGTCTTTTTGAAGATTCTCAATATGTTCTTGTTTGATGCTTCAGCTTGACCATTGCCTTGTGGGTAATAGGGCGTCGAAAACCGGTGTTGGATATGAAACTTCTCACAAAGCTCATAGACATCCTGATTTTTGAAAGGAAGCTTGTTATCTGTAATGATGGACATGGGTACACCATACTGGCAGATGATGTAATTAAGGATGAATAAGGCAATCTGCTTGCCGGTGACTTGGGTAAGTGGAACAACTTCAATCCACTTTGTGAAATATTTAGTAGCGGTAATAATGAATTTGTGGCCGTTGGATGAAGATGGATGGATTTTACCCACAAGGTCAAGTCCCCATTGACAAAAGGGCCATGGTGTTGTGATTGGTTGCAATTCCTATGCTGGTGCATGTATCAGGTCTCCATGAACTTGGCATTTCTTGCATTTTCTGACAAAATAGTAGGAGTCTTTTTCCATGGACGACCAATAGTATCCAACACATATGATCTTCTTTGCTAGTGAAGGACCACTTGCATGAGTTCCAGAAATTCCTTCATGTACCTCTTCCAAGGCCTTTGTTATCTCATCTTGTTCCAGACATCAAAGGAGAGTACCATCAAGACTGCATCGGTATAGGGTTTTAGCAATAATGGTATATCGAGTGGTTTGACGAATGAAAGTTTTATGTTGGTTATTCGATTGGTTAGGAGGAAGTGTGTGATTGCGGAGGTAGGTGTAGAACTCACCATACCATGGGGATTCAGAACTGACAAGGTGACATATTATCTCAGATTCAGGGATATCATAAGCGGGAATCCAAAGCTATTCTAACAAGGACTTGTAGCATGTTGAATTCTGTGGAAGATCTAGGAGAGATGCAATGGTAGCCATAGCATCAACAACTCGATTTTTATCTTTGGGTATCTGCTCAAAGGTGACAGTAGTAAATGATGCTTTTAAACTATCCACCATTTGCTTGTATGGCATGAGTTTATCATCCTTGGTCTGATATTCATCAATTACTTGTTAGATGACTAGTTGGGAGTCGCCATATATCTGTAACTCTTTCAATTTTCATTGTATGGATAGTTAGAGTCCAATGATCAGGGCCTCATATTCTGCTGTGTTGTTTGTACATGGAAAAGTTAGCCTGTAAGACTTCGGGATGCTGTCACCTTGAGGTGTGATAAACAAAATGCCTGCCCCCGAGCCATGCCTAGTATATGAACCATCAAAGTATAATTTCCATGGTTGTGCTGCTGTGATCATGAATATCTCTTCATCTGGAAAATTGGAAATAAGAGGATGATCACCTATGAGGGTGCATCGACTAACTGATCTACAATAACTTGGCCCTTGATAGCCTTATGGTCCACATACTTGATGTCAAATTCACTTAGAATCATCACCCATTTGGCCAAGCGACCTGTCAATGCTGCTTTGCTGAGTAAGTACTTTAGTGGATTGATCTTTGCAATGAGTTATACTTTATGTGTTAACAAGTAGTGTCTTAGTTTAGTGGCTGCCAAGATTACTGCTAGGTAAGCTCGCTCAATAGGTGTGTAATTGAGTTCATAGCCGACTAGTGTGTGAGAGATGTAGTAAACAACACAATCTTTCCCTTCTGCATTATGCTATGCCAATAGTACACCCAATGCTATATTTGTTGCTGAAATATAGAGCAATAGAGGTCTACTTGGATCTGGTGGGATCAGCAATGGTGTATTCATGAGATAGTGTTTAAGCATCTGGAATGCTTGCTGGCATCTAGTATCCCATTGAAAGAGGATGTTTTTTGTGTAACAGGTGTGTTAAGGGGTGACACTTATCTGCCAGTTGTGCAATGAATCTTTGGATGAATTGTAGCCTCCCTTGGAGTGTCCTTAGTTGACTGATATTCTTTGGAGGTGGCATGTCCATGATTGCTTTGACTTCAGCTGGGTCGACCTCAATGCCTTTGCTTGAGATAATGTATCCTAGAAGCTTCCCTGAGGCTACTCCAAAGACACATTTCTTTGGGTTGAGTTGAATATGATATTGTTCTAGTCTATCAAATATTTTATCTAATATTTCCAGATGACCTTCTCTGGTTAGTGATTTTTCCAGTAAGTCATCAACATAATCTTCCATTATGGTATGCATCAGATCATGAAAGTGGTGGTCATTGATCTTTGATAGGTTGCCCCTGCATTCTTTAGACCAAAGGCATTACATTCCAATAGTATGTTCCCCATGGACATGTGAAGGTCATCTTATGTTGATCCTCCGGTGCGATCTTTATCTGGTTGTACCTTGAAAATCCATCCATGAAAGAAAGAATGACATGTCCTACTGTTAGGTCTATGATTGTGTCAATGTTTGGTAGGGGAAGTCATATTTAGGACATGCCTTGTTTAGATCTCTGAAGTCAATACAAATACAGATGCCCCCATTGGGTTTGCCGACAGGCATAATGTTGGATATCCAATCTGCATAATCAATTGGTCTAATAAAACCAACATCCAGGAGGTTCTTAAGTTCTACTTTGACTAGTACTGTAATCTGGGGGTGCATCTTGCGAAGCTTTTGCTTGACAGGTTTGGCTCCTTTTTCTATGGTTAGGTGATGCATGACTAAATCAGGATCAAGACCAGGCATGTTTGCATATGACCATGCAAAATTGATCTGACATTTCTGGAAGAATTCAACAAATTTAGGCTATTCCTCTGGAGTTAAAAGAGATGCTAGATGTATGTGGTGAGGAGTTTTAGGAGTCCCCACGTTGAATTCTTTTATTTCTTCAATAAGGATTGTTGATTGTTCCTGCTGTGTACTAGAAGGGAGGATGTCAAATCTTTCTTCCTTAGGCTCCATAGAGAGGTTTTCACCATTGGATACGCTCTTTCTTTTTTCTTTTGTGGGATCAAACAGTGCCACAATGTGGTTTTTACTGGAAGATCCATGTTTTATGGTTATATTTTTGCAGCTAAAAGGTTTGGTATCTGCCCCAAAGTATGCTACGCTATTAAGTTCAATGGCGAATCCAACTTTGTGATCCCCGCTTGGTATGTTATCCTGTAGTTCCAAAAATTCAATGATCGTCTCATTGTTTTGGAAATGGTCAAGGCATGGGGGATTAGATTGGTTCCATTTTATGAGTTCAGGATGTTTAATAGGAATTACCTCATCGATCAGGTTAAGTTTATAAGAGGTGTCAGTGAGGGTTAAGATGTTGTGGTGAAGGCTATTGATGGTACTTTCCCTGTCAGAATCAGGCGTAGGATGTGACGTAGTGTCTATGGAAGATGTTTCCAGTTCAAGAATCCAAGAGGTTTTAACGTGCTTCTCCATAAATAGGGATTTCTTTGTGAGGTGGAGGGGGTGATGTGTCTTCCTCATCTAAAGTATTGAGATGTACTGAATCAAATTCCCACTCATGTGAGTCGGTCTCTGAGTCACTTTTCAGTATCCGATTACCATACCAAACTGGGATATCCTTTGAGTTAAACACTGCAAGTGTGCAGGTGTGAACGATTGATGTACCATGACAGATGGAATGATTGGTGTTGTGGGAAGGATTATGGGGATCAGTGAATCCAACACAGGTAGCATCGGTGTTGTTGAATTTGCGGCTTCTGATGGAATTGTCAGTGTTGTCGATACTATTGTAGGTTCTGATACTACTAATGGTGTTGTTGATGCGGTTGCTGCTGTTGAGGGAGTTGTTATTGTGATTGGTGGGATGATTGGTGCTATGGATGATATTGCTAGGATCTTTTGCCTCAGCGAGGCAGTTGGTATGGTGCTTGGTGCTACTGATATAATCAAAGGTGATCTCTTTAGAGTTTTAGGCTGATATAGAGGTTTGCTGGGTTTTCCTTTGAATCAAAGCTTAAGAAGAGTCTCCTTTTGAAAGCCTAATCCAATGTTATCTTTAGGCTTTAATTTTGGCTGCAGCGGCTCATGTCATCCTTTCTTGCAAGGTCCCAATGCACTTTGACCATCATAACCCATTCTTTGCATAATAAGAAGGCCTTTTCCATATTGATCTATGGGAAGCTTAGCTTGTGGGATTTTCATGGTGATACGATCTTTATAGATCCATTTTGCTAGGTCCTTATCTTTGGTCTCTTCTTCTTGACTCTTTCTAAGGATAAAAGGTGTCAAAGTGCATGTTGGCTTGACTAGTGGCATTTGAAGTAACCTTTGAGGTTTACCATGAGTTCTGGGAGAAGTGGGTAGTTGCCCAATACAAAAGAGTTGGCTGAGATTGTACTCCGCAGAACCTTCCTTTGCCATTTTCATCTTGAGATTCTCTTGCTTGGGTATAGTGGTGTTTGAACTGGAAAGAGAGGCTGGACTTATATATGATGTGGATGGGATAGCTTCTTCGTTGTTGGGAATAGTAATCTTTGGTTGATGGTTGATATTGTTACAATATGCAACGGGATTTGTATCACCCAGGATTGTAATTTCCACACCATTATGAGGAAACTTGATGCACTGGTGGTAGGTGGATGGAATGGCTTGCATGGCATGTATCCAAGGTCTTCCTAACAACAAATTATATGACAGAGGAAGGTCCATAACTTGACATATCATGTGCTTCACCACTGGGTCTACTCGAATTAGTAACACTACTGCTCCTTTGGATGAACGCTCTGCATCATCATAAGCTTTTATGTTTATCTTTTTGTGGGGATCTACTAATTCAATTTCATATCCCAATGCCGTGACTAATTGTAATGTACAGATATTTAGGCTTGCTCCATTGTTGATCAAGACTTGCTTGATTCTGTGTTGGTTGATAAATTCTTCAATATGGAGTGAGGCATTATGAGGTTGATGGAAGGATGTATTGTCACTTTCCGAGAAAGTGAGACATGGTGATGACCTTATATTTCCAACCATAGCTTGGAATTGATCTGTATTTAGATTCACAGGGACTGACACCTCTTGGAGAGCTTGATCCAAGAATGTTTTATGAGATGGGGATAGGTGCAAAAGATTTAAGATGGAGATAAGTGCGGGCATCTTATCTAACCGTTCCACAAGGTTATACTACTTTGGGATGGAGGGGGTGCCTTGTGGAGCTTCTTTAATGGTGATCTTTCCGTGATGCGTAACATCATTGTAGGTAGAGCTTGGATTTTTGATGGTAATGGTTGCAATTTGTTCATTGGCATCATATAGGTTATTTACAGTGTAATTATAGGCAACTTGCATATAATCGGTTGTATCTGTGTTTCGCCCTGAAGTGGAAGGACCCCTTTGATCTTGTGATGGAAGTGGATTCTTAAACATAAGATGATCATTATTTGTAGTTTTTGGACCATGTCCTTCAATTTCAATCTCTCCTCGGTCAATAAGATCCTGAACAAGATCTTTCAATCTATGACAATTGCTTGTTTTATGCCCTTTCCCTTGATGGAATTCGCAATGTTCATTGTCCCTCCACCATGAAGGTTTAACCTAAGGTTCATAATTGGATGTCTTTGGTAAGGTCACCAGATTTGAAGAGACCAATTGATGTAACACTTTTTCAATAGGTTCCCCTAAGGCAGTGTATGTACATTTTGGTTTATAATTCTACTGTCTTTGCCTTGGTTCTTCTTGCTGAACATTGCGTCCTTGATTTGGTGGGGGAGGAACCGTGTTGGTCTTAGGAGGGGGGTTTTGCCTTGCAAATCGGACCATAGGTTGTGCACTTTTGATAGTCCTTGCATCTACAACCCCATCATTGATGATGTTTGTTTTTTATTCCAGCAGTTAGGTTTATCATTGAATCGCGGGGGAGGCACATCTTTGGGTTCATTGTATATTTTGATAAGCCCCTTTTTAATGAGGGCCCGTTCACATTTTAAACCCTGGGTGATCATGTCATTAAAGGAATTTGTGCCTTTCATGTCCAAATGAAATTCCATTTCTTTGTTCAAGTTGAAAATAAATATTTCCACTAGCTCTCTTTTAGGTAGTTGAAGGGAACGTCTGCTAGACATTTGTCGCCATCGTTGCAGGAAAGCTGAAAATAGCTCCCGTGGTTTTTGCTTGGTTTTACACAGATTGGCCATGGTGATACCGCGTTCAATGTTATGTGAGTAATGTGCAATGAATTTCTGGACCAATTCTTTGAATGTCCTATTGCTGCCTATTAGTCAGGAAAACCATTGTGTGGTTGTCCTTGCCAAACTTTGAGGAAAGAGTCACATTAGGTATGTGTCCTCATATGCCACTTCTAGGCAAGTTGAATGAAACTCTCTAACATGATCATGAGGGTCTCCTTTTCCTCAATACTTTTCGAACTTAGGTGTTTCAAACCCTCATGGAAAAGGTGGCATATGTAGGTTCCTATCAAAGGGATAGGGACAAATATCATTAAGTGAAAACGGGTTTGTTTTCACACTACTATGGAGTTGTTGGGTGAGATTATTGACTTGTTGCCGCAACATGTGAATGTCATTTGGAGGAGGAGGTGGGGGATTTCCTTGATTAAGGTTGTATCTAATGTGATCTCGACTTCTTCCATCCTTATTATGACTTTGGTGTTCCGATGCTTGCCTTAGTTGTGCTGTATCAAAATCAAAGGGTAGTTTGGCTCCCTCTTGGGCAAGCCTTAAAAAGCGAGCATCAACATTGTTCCTAAGGAATTTGTCAAAAAGTCAATTGAAGAGAGGGTTGTGTTGTGCCCTTTCTATTGCTGCAGGAGTAGGAGTACTTGGATTTTCATCATTTGCGTTTCCACCAAGGGCTTCTTGGAATTCATTGAGATTTTCCTCCTCTTCCTCTTCAATTTATAGTTGTCTAGACCTTGATTTGGTTTGAGGCATTTTGTTTACAAGTTTTTGTTGAAGTTTGGTGAAAATGATGATGAGTTGGTGATGGAACGAGAGATATATGTTTGGTGAAGTGTTTTGCATATGGATCTCTAACACTAAAGGTAGATGTTACCAAAGTCCTTCTATGAATTGCTTGTTGTGTTTGTTGACAATGTTTGATATGATAAAGTTTAGAGAGGCCTGAGATGTGTTACAGACCCAACTACCTAGTAATGAGAGGATGCACTCATAGACTAGTTTTAACCTGCTTAGAAATGTCTCTTAGGATGAGTTTACCTAGATGTAGAGACACTCTAAAAATGATGTGTTGTGTTTGATTCAAGCAATATCTAAGAAGAAATTAGGACAAGATCTCTTTATGTTTTGAGAGTTGGAACGGATTAATGATGTGTGTGAATGGGAAAATGGATGAAATGTTAACTTCAATAGAAACTCTGTGTCACAAAAGGAACAAACTTTTCCTCTTCTCTTTCAGGGGTTGGTGGTTCTTCCCTAGCTGAGTTATATGTAATGCAAATGTCTAGAAAGAAGGCAGGATTGATTTTGCCTCCCTTGTTTTTATGATAACTCAAAGCTCTATATTGAGTAAAATCTCTGTGGTTTAAAGACTCTTGATCAAACTCGTTGGATTTTCCTTGAAGATATAGATGCATGTGACGTAAGAAGGTTCTATGTGAGACAAATATTTTTCTATTAAGATAGAAGAATTTCTTTCTTTTGATGAAAGCCTTTGAGCTCTATGGTCTTTTCTTCAAATTGATATGTTGATGAAGATTCTTCTTTCTAAAATGTGAAGAATGGTCATATAGTTTGATACTTTGTTGTTGCTCTTTGTTTTTGATCTTTGTTGGTATTTGAAAAATGTTTGTGTTGGATGATTACTTGTTTTGGAATTGATTTTTGATTTTTCTTTGACAAGAAAACAAAGCAAGCACACAAACACAAGAATGTTGCCTCAAAAGGCACAAATAAGTGTGGGTCTAAATCAACCCAATCTTTGGACTTTTTGACCCCTTGTCCAAATGTTTTTGAGTATGTTTTTACAAAAAATCTTGAAGTCGGCTCAGTTTATCATTGGACTTGACACAAAACGAAGACACTTCAAACACACTTTATCCCTAAGGTCAAATGGCCTGTTGCGATAGTTTCAGCCCACATCTTGATATTTCTTCAACTTTGGTACTACATACCTTATGAATCCCGTCGTGGAAGGTAATGATGTGATATACTAAGTGTATATGCATGTTAGAATTCATCTTAAAATAACAAAGTAATCAATTAGAAATCAAGGGAAATCACGAATCCCCATCTAATCAAAGAATCTAACAAACAAGACAATGAAATAATGCAATATCAAGAAATAAGAATTATAAATCAAATCAATAAAAACTCCCTATTCCAAGATTGCATATTGCTTCCATTGCTCTTCTCCTCTCTGTGGTATGATGGCTCTTAGATATTGCGCTGGTAACCTGCAAGTGACACAAAGATTCGAAGCTCATGATTATAGTAATTGTCCCAGGATTGAGGAGGATTGAAAATGGAGATTTAATGCTCAATTTATAGATTTTTGGAGAAGATTGATTGAAAGGTGGAACATAATGATCAAGAGGTGAAACTCAGGTGAGCTCACATGCTGATTGATAGTTGAACTGCTGAATTGGAGGCGAAACAAAATAGATTGAATAGAATAATTAGTCAACTGATTGAGAAAAAGCTAACTGAAGGAAGAAAAAGAATGATTGGAGGAAATAAAGAGGATGACAAAGAGAGCTTAATTTAGAAAAAGCTAATTGAAAGAGGGAAATAGAGATTGGAGAGATAATTGATTTAATTAATTAATTGATTGAATTAATTAATTTAGCATGTGCTTGCATTTAGATTTAGATTTTCAATTTAATCTTTGCATGAGATATTAATTCAAATAATTAAATTTATTAATTCAATTTAGTATTTGAATATATTTAGAACTTAACTTTGATTTTCAATTTGGTTTTTGAAATCATGCACATGTAATTGAATTTGGAAGAAATTAATTAATTAAATAATTTAAAGAAACTATTTAATTATGTTAGAAATGGACTTTAATTAAATAATAAAGATTATTTAATTTAAAGGATTAAATTACAATTAATTAAATAATAAATATTTAATTAATATTTAAAAAAGGGTCAAATAAATAGTTGATTAGAGAGATAGAAATTGAATAATTAGTAATTTATTTAAATAATAAAGATTATTTAAATTGGGGAATTAATCAGAATTAATTAAATAATAAATATTTAGTTAATATTTAGAAAATGGTTAAAATGATTAAATGATGATAGAATAAGAAATAGAATAATTAGTAAGATTATGAGGAAATATGAAATTAGAAGAATATGATTAATTAACTTAATTAAATAATTAAAGAATTGTTTAATCAATTAGAGGAATAATTAGTACATGATCAATGAGACATTTTTAGGTGTCTACATTTTCCCCTCTTTGAAACAAAGTCGAAACGACATTGTTTCAAAGAAAACAAAAAATTCTACCCCAGTATGCCTTGGTGTGTATGCCCCAGCGACACTTAGGCTGCAATGCCCTCTCAAGAGATTGTTTGTGCATTAAAGACATGAATGATCTCTTGAAAAAAGAAGAATGTGAGATAAAATATAGAAGAATGGTTAGTTGATTAAAGATAGAGATAGGTGATGTGAAGATGTATTGAGATAGAATATGAGAGAATGAACTTTAGAATGAAATAGAATAATGTTAGATGATAGAAAATGAGAATGATGAGAGAAGAATCAACAAACTAGCAATAAACAAATGAGATGAAAATGAAAATGAAATTGAATGAATCACGAACCTGTGTTATTATTTATTGCGCAATATATATTCATCACTGAGCCTTATTATTGAACAATGAAGCTTAGCACATCAGGGTATAAGAAACCAAGATGTAAAGATATCTCATTGAAGAAACAAACATGTAGCAGACAAGCAACAAACAAAGAAAAAGATAATGCCCATCATTGCTCCTCTAGTCACTTGTGGACATCCTTGAGTAGCATAGGAAGATAATCTATCACTAAATGATAAAAGATAAAGACTAACCCAGACAAAATTCAGCAGCTATACTAACCTTGTGCCTTCGTTCTCAGTTGCTTGATGTGATAGTTGATAATGTCTGATCTCAGAAAGTTGCTGACCCCGTTTAAGACTAACCTGTGTGATTTTGAGTGTATCCTCTTTTGTTTAAGACTAGAGATAATGATCACTTGATATGGATATGATACGATTGATAAGACAATTTGATTAGTTGACTGCAGATGTTTGACTAGATAGTCGTATCTTTTGTTAACTTCGTGCGATGCGTTTGCTGGATATCTGCTAGGGTATTTGTTTCTCAAAAGACATTTTATTGCAAGTTTTTTGATTGATTGATTTTCGATTTTTAGTTCTTTTTCAAGAGCTTTTTTTGATCTTTTTGGATTATGTAGATTGATATTTGAATGTTTTTGATTGATTTTTTTCAGGATGTTATTTGAATGTTTTTTGGTTGATTTTTTTAGGATCGTATTTGAATGTTTTTGAATGATTTTTTTTTTCAGAACATTATATGGATGTTTTTGGGATTTTATGGTTTTTAATGTTTTTGAATTTTGAGTTTTTCATTGTTTTTGAATTTTGAGTTTTTTCATTGTTTTTGGATTTTGAGTTTTTTTAGTGTTTTTGGATTTTGAGTTTTTCAGTGTTTTTGGATTTTGAGTTTTTTTAGTGTTTTTGAATTTTTTCAGGACTTTGTATGATTTTTAGGATTTTTTTTAGTTATGCCCCCAATGTGTAGACCTATATGACATGATGATATGCAGGATGCATATGGAGATAATGAAATTTTTGACATTACCTATGTGAATGCAATATGCAGGATGAAGATGCATTTCCTATTCGAACAAGGTTGACTGTGTTTGTTTTTGCATTTGTAATACACCAATTGAAATGGAGGTGCAAAAAATTTCATAGATAAGCGGTCAATCAATCTCTAAGGTCCCTGGGATCATTCATCTCAACACTCTTAGTGACTAGGATTTACAAATGGAGACGCGGAAAACTTCCCCATTGGTTCTTGAAACTTTGATCTTCTTTTGCCCATGTGTGTGCAAATGAGTTAATTCTCTTGTGTTCACTAAAGATCCTTAGCATCCTATATGACTAGCTACATGGATTATCCTAACTTCAAAAGAATCCCAAATAGAGCCTCGCTGCCAACAAGCCTTGAGAGCTCTGACAAGGTTATAGATTGTAATTTCTCAAATATTGCTCCATTGCCAGTAGGCGTTCATAGCCCTGATGGAGTTACTTGCATGTTCCCATAGTCAAGATTTTTATCGCACTTGTATGCATGATATTTTAGTTATATATCATTGCTCTTTTGCCTTGAGATGGATATTTGGCATAGCTCTTTCTTTTTATTTTCTTGCCTTGACTTGTAAGTAATGAAACCTACTTGGGTGTGACAATCACAACAACGCTGAAGCTGAATTTTAGATTTTTTACTAGTCATACGATCAACTAGGTGTCTAGAATGAATTAGAGATCTATTGTGTTTGGGATATAGCAATTGATAGATTGTGGGTTAACAAGTCTCAAATAGTGAAATCACTACCCAGCCAGAAGTAAAGTGTCGTCACAGGGTAATGTTGAAAATGAATGACCTTAGGACCTCAAAGACTTAATGTCCAAATATCTAAGAAAGGAGATGGCCCTTGCTTCTCTTAAATGAAAACGAATGATAAACTTCGACAGTTGCCTTGTTTTATTGATGTTTCTATATGCTAATGCAAAATTTTTTGCAAATGTGACTTCTAAATATGATGGTTCTTGGAAAGAAATTATATGCAATGCAGTGTTTTAAATAATATGATAGGCAATGCGGAAAGTAAAAACTAAACTAACCCAACCCTTAGGTATAAAATTTGTGTAGGTAGTTCATTGGTCTTTGTTTGAAGAGTCAGATAAAGATGTCTTTTTCAATAGGATATAAGGACTCAGTTGGGTGTACATGTTCAGCATCTCCAATGTTGATTTTATTAGTTTTTGGATTTTGTGGATCATCAGAGGGAAATCCAGCTCTAGAACCCCTGAGTTCAGCTATAGCGTTATCATTTTCAAAGAAATCTAACCGTGGTAGATTCTCTTGCCCCCAATCTATCAAGTGTGAGTGTATGAGACAAATTGTTTTTGGTTTCAAAGTTGTGACATGAGCGGGTGTTATGCCTATTTTATTGATGCACTTGAAGAGGATGATGAAGTCAAGCAAACGTTGATCTCATTAGCTAGTGTTACGATTGTGCTTGAACACGATGATTAAACAATTATTGACAAGTTGTTCTGTGTAGTATGATCTGGATTGGTGATTTCATTAATAAGGGGTTCATGAACAACTTGTGTAGAGGTATTATGAGAGAGACTAGGAGAAATACAAGTTTGTTTGAGGGGGAATCTTGTGAGGAACATGGAGGATTATGACATGGAGATGAAGGGATGGAGGGATCTTGATCAAGATTTGGAGAAATAATGGTATCTTGTTTAAGACATGAAGGTAAAGGTATGCTTTGATCTTGGTTTGTAAAGGGATTATTAGGGAGGATGGAAGGGATGTCTTGATGTTGTTTAGGAGGTGGATGTTGGATGGGACTTGAAAGGACACTTTATTCTTGAGATGGAAGGGTTTAATATAGAAAAGAGCAAGGGGATCATCATAAGACTCTTGATCGATGGGATATTGATAAAAAATTGGGTAGGATGGAAGTGGTTGTTCTTGATCTTTATTTGTTTAAGGACTCATTTCTTCTGATTTTGGATCATCCTCTTGACACGGGGAAGGAGTTTGAAAATGCATGGGAGATTCTTGGAATGTTTCAACATTTTAGCCTAATGAAGAAGAATTTTGAATGGGATGCTCTGAATCATGACTTGAATTAGATTAGATTTGTACGATGTGTAGCCCTTTGGAGGTTGTGCTATTAGATAGAGATGACCTGGATTGGTTTTGTGTGACTTCAGGGGATAATAAAATGGTGGATAGATATGGTTGATTTGGGCTTTGGTTGAAAGGGATTTGATTTTGGGTGAAAGATGTTTGATTTTGGGTGAAAGTTGTTTGATTTTGGTTAAATGAATTTTGATTTGGACTTTGGTTGAAAGGGATTTGATTTTGGGTGAAAGATGTTTGATTTTGGTTAAATGAGGTTTGAATGTTGGGTTGATATGAATTTTGATTTGGAATTTGGTTGCATGGGGTTTGATTTTGGTTGAAAGAGGCACTTTGAATGTTGGGTTGATGTGATTGGTATGATTGATATAGTGGGTTGAAAAAAAAAGGTTTACATGACTCTAATGTTGGTTGAACTGAGGTAGGAACGATTTTGTTAAAGAATGAAGGTTGGCATGTTTGAATGGTCTCACGAGAAGAAGAAGGTTGATCTGATACTGATCCCCTCATGGCCATCACTTCTCTCATCATGTTTTCTAACCAACCCCTATGGTTGTCAGGACTAGCCATGTCTGTCACTTGTTGTTGCAAAGTTTTGATTTGTTGAGCTAATATTTCTATTGATGGCAATGGAATAGGAATGGAAGGGATGAATCCTCCACCTTCCCTATGAAATTTATAATTCCAATCCATGATGTTTTCTTGTTTGGTTTGGACCTAGGATCACAAATGTAAGATATTTTCTCCATTTCTCTGATTGTGACAATGTTTGATTGAACTTGACCAACTTGTTTGAGTTGAGGTTGATTTTGACTGATCCTTTGATTGTGTTTTGGACATTTGGGGTATGACTTTCTAGGATGATTATGCAAATGATGATGAAATAAGACAGACATATATGATGTCTAGACAAGGATGTATATGAGGATGATAATGAGGACTATGTGAGGACAAGACGATAATGAGGACGTAGGTGGGGACTATGCAAGGACTTACGACGATAATGAGGACGTAAGTGGGGACTATGCAAGGACTTAGGATGATAATGAGGATGTAGGTGGTGATCATGCAAGGACTTAGGATGATAATGAGGACATAAGTGGGGACTATGCAAAGACTTACTAGGGTCACAAGTATGTAAGAACTTTGAGTTTTTTGTTTTCAAAATGGACTCTGTTTTCAGTAATTTCGTGTGTATGACAAGTTTTTGTAGTTTTCCAAATTTGAGAACAATTGCTTGGAGGTATGTATAGTTGATTGACTCAATTTTCATACAATCTCAAAAAATTCAGAGATACGTGGGATAGGGCCTGAAATAGCCCAAGGGACCGACTCAATACTGGTCTATCACAACGATATATAAAAAAAGAACAGAATACAATCTTAGGCTGGATAGTGGAAACCATTCAAATGAGGCCCTTACAATAAAATATCGAAACAAAATGAACAGATAGAGAGTTTGGTAGCATTGGCTCCACTCCATGACACACACTTCTCAGGCATGCCAGTCTCTCTTACCCTGAAGATCCGAAGATCTTATAGCTGAGGGATTCTTGTATCATAGTGTAAGGTACATGAAGGGTATCTATGGGGTACAATCCAGACTCCCGAAATCACTGAATCTAGGATTTTTGGCAAGTAAATTGGTTCATAGTATTAGGTTTCGAGGGGTCCCAATCCAACGATGGATTCTCAGAGCAAGCCACTTAAGACTTTAGTTGAGCTTATCGGTGCAGGGAAGGCCCCCACATACGTTGAATTCACTCAACACTCTAGCCGCCTAACTAGTATATTTATATAGCGGCTCGAAAAACCCACTCGAGAGTACGTTGGGAGAGATGATATCCCCAACGCATCTCAATTCAAAGTACCTTTGTGGGGTGATGAAATCCCCAGTCAAAGATACCCCTCACTACGTAGAATAAAAGAAAATTTGGATGTCGTTGTCACCTTCCACCTTTTTCCCAAGACACCGAAGGCGGGTGGAAAGTCAGTTAGTGCAATAGTAGGTCCACCCAAGACACAATAAAAATTCTTTACCTTAAGAAAAAGACAAATGATTTAATCTAATGCAGCCTGATTCACCTTTTTTTTATAGCCCAAATTTAGGTGTTAGATACGCATGTGCATGTCTATTTTAAACACAAAAACAAAATATGAAGGCATACATGTCAATTTTTAACTATTTGTTGATTTTAAGCACCAAAATCCAAGTGTGAGATACATGCATGTCAATTTTCGCCCATGTTCATTTTAAGCACCAACAACAAAGTGTGAGATTATCCATGCATGTCCATTTTAACTATAGTTGATTTTAAGCACCAAAATGAAGTGTAAAGTTATCCATGCATGTCCATTTTAACTGTTGTTGATTTTAAGCACCAAAAATGAAGTGTAAAGTGTGCATGCAAAAAATACTAATCTAATCCTCTCTGCAAATCTGTCATAGGCTATAAACAGAAGATTAGTAGTAAATTCCAAACAACAGAAAACAAAAACTCAAAATTTGATAGAAACTAATGCATAATCCTACCTGCGTGATTGCGTGATACTTACAAATCGAATGTGTGAACCTAATAGAATGAATGCGTAATTCTGATAGATCGAATGCGTGATGAAGATTGATCGATTGCATAGCAACAATAGGGTGATTGCATGACAGAAGGCAGACAACAACAAAAGTTAAAAAAATAAAAAAATAAAAGGAAACTAAACCCGATCAGGAACCTGCAAAACCAATTGTGAAGCCCTAGCCAAATCTCTCATCATCCATTCAATATTGATTATATCATATTTAACTGTATAAGAAAGAACTAGGCTATTATATCTATCTAAGGCTAGTTGCTCTTCCGAATCCTATATCAATTTTTTTGCCTGGAGAACCTTTTGATAGCATTTGGCTTCTCTTTTTTGTTGTTTCGTCCTTCTTGCACCCAAAATCCTAAACTGTACTTTTCTTGCCATAAATTGTTATAATCAAATCATGAAATAAAAGTAATTTGATCCTTGATTAACCCAATTTGAGATAGAATTAGACAGATGAAATAACAGATGGAAGAAAAAATTAAACAACAATTAACCCTACGGATGCGTGATGCAGAAAGGGCGATTGCGTGATCTGGACAAGGCGATTGCGTGACTCTGTCAGAACGAATGCATGACCCCGAAGGGTCGAATGTGTGATTCTGTCTATGCGATTGCATGACGATGTAAGTTCGATTGCGTGACAAAAAATCTTTTCTCAAAATTCATGCAACCTATAAAAAAAGCTAAAAAATCCGTACGATGTACAAAAATCACATAGAACACAGAAAAGGTTAAATTGTTGTTAGTTCACATCGGGCTCACCAAAATGTATATGCATGTTAGAATTCATCTTAAAATAACAAAGTAATCAATTAGAAATCAAGGGAAATCACGAATCCCTATCTAATCAAAGAATCTATCAAACAAGACAATGAAATAATGCAATATCAAGAAATAAGAATTATAAATCAAATCAATAAAAACTCCCTATTCCAAGATTGCATATTGCTTCCATTTCTCTTCTCCTCTTTGTGGTATGATGGCTCTCAGATATTGCACTGGTAACCTGCAAGTGACACAAAGATTCGAAGTTCATGATTATAGTAATTGTCCCAAGATTGAGGAGGATTGAAAATGGAGATTGAATGCTCAATTCATAGATTTTTGGAGAAGATTGATTGAAAGGTGGAACAAAATGATCAAGATGTGAAACTCAGGTGAGCTCACATGCTGATTGATAGTTGAACTGCTGAATTGGAGGTGAAATAGAATAGATTGAATAGATTAATTGAGTCAAGTGATTGAGAAAAAGCTAACTGAAGGAAGAAAAAGAATGATTGGAGGAAATAAAGAGGATGACAAAGAAAGCTTAATTTAGAAAAAGCTAACTGAAAGAAAGAAATAGAGATTGGAGAGATAATTGATTTAATTAATTAATTGACTGAATAAAATAATTTTAGCATGTGCTTGCAGTTAGATTTAGATTTTCAATTTAATCTTTGCATGAGATATTAATTCAAATAATTAAATTTATTAATTCAATTTAGTATTTGAATATATTTAGAACTTAACTTTGATTTTCAATTTGGTTTTTGAAATCATGCACATGTAATTGAATTTGGAAGAAATTAGTTAATTAAATAATTTAAACAAACTATTTAATTATGCTAGAAATTGACTTTAAGTAAATAATAAAGATTATTTAATTTAAAGGATTAAATTACAATTAATTAAATAATAAACATTTAATTAATATTTAGAAAAGGGTCAAATAAATAGTTGATTAAAGAGATAGAAATTGAATAATTAGTAATTTATTTAAATAATAAAGATTATTTAAATTGGAGAATTAATCCGAATTAATTAAATAATAAATATTTAATTAATATTTAGAAAATGGTTAAAATGATTAAATGATGATAGATTAAGAAATAGAATAATTAGTAAGATTATGAGGAAATGTGAAATTAGAAGAATATGATTAATTAACTTAATTAAATAATTAAAGAATTGTTTAATCAATTAGAGGAATAATTAGTACATGATCAATGAAACATTTTTAGGTGTCTATACTAAGTCTTGCATTAGCATAACAAATAGATGATCCCTATGATGGGGGAGTCACCACTTTTATCAAGCTACAAGTAGCCTTTCAAAAAACTATGTTTCTAGTCAAGGAAATATGTATGGTGAGTACCTTGGGAGCAAAAGCTTCTATGCTCTTGCACTGAACTTCTCACAAATATCCTCAATCAATAGAACATGTGGGCTACTACATAAAGGTGTTTAGTAATTTTTGATGGTTTTGGACATAAGTTCATCCTGCAGTGACTCACTTAAGAGCCTTGTAACTTGTGATGGGGCCCATTTGTCCTTTCGGCAAGTTACACTGTAGGAACAACTATACCCAAGGCTACAACTTTCGCTCACACCTGCTTTCTATAGCAGCTCAAAGGATTTACCGTACGAGGTCGTTCCCAAGAGTTATGTGTGTTCTTGGCAGGCGTCTCTTAAAAATAGAAATTTTGAGTGTTACTAACACTTTTCTCTTGCACCTAGGACCATGAAAGCCAAGGGAGAGGATAGTGTGTGTTAGAAGTAGAACCACTCGACAAACTTTTACACAAGTGTGCCAAACACAAAAGACACTTGTTTTTTAACTCATCATTGTAATATGATCAAACTATTTGGAGATGTTGCTCCAACAATCATGGTGTTCTGTTTAACTTCAAAGGAAAAATGTTGAGTAAACTAGGAAAATAAAATCCTGGTCAACTGAATGAAAATTACGTTTGCTTGAAGTAAATCACTTTTAAAAAAACAAGAAAACATTGACAAGTTGATTGTTCTTTTTACTTGCACAAAAATTGAAGTGTTGATTGTGAATCTCCTTAAGTTTGATACAAGAAATGAGATTTGTTTGTCATTTTTAAGCACCAAATATAAGTGAATCCTAACTTTGCAATGAAAGAAAATTTGTGGGATTTGAGTTTTTTGTTCTTTTTAATTTGGACAAATGAAGTTCATTTTTTAAGCCCAAATAAAAGTTGTTTCTTTTTAAGAACCCAAAAATAAAGTGTGAAGTTCAATTTTTAAGCTCAAAAGAAGATGAATTTATTTTATCCAACTTTGAAAAACAAAGTTAAAGAAATAAACTTAACTACTTTCTACTCTAAAGTCCTTCACCTTGCACAAACAATCAAACAGGTTATAAAAATGAAATGCAGTTTAGGTGGGCTTCCACAAGCCTAACTTTTCATTTTCGGTTACAAAGTATAAATTTTACAACTCTTTGTTACAATAGTGCCACTCTGTGTAAACACAAAAGCGCTATTTAACACGAATGCACTAAATAACTAACAGACACGCTAAACTAATTACAGACATGCTAAACTTGTCACAAATGTGCTAAAAGATTCTATCAGACAAAAATAAATTATGTTAAACAGGGAGGTCAAAAGTGCTAAAATACTAACAACAACGCAACTCTAAGTGCAAAAGCGGTAGAATACAAACAATAGCGCTATTTCCTAAATAATAGCGCTATTCTGGTGAACAAAAGCACTAAAGCACAAAATTTTGTAAGCACTAAAGCGTGTTCAAAAGCGCCAAAATGTAACCTATGTGGCAGTTAAAATCAAGAAAACTGTTAGTAGTTTTAAAAACTTTGGTGTTGGATTCACGTCGGGTTCACCAAATGATGCTCCACAAAATGGAAGAATTAGTTATGATAAGCAAACACAAACAACAAGAAACCAATTTGTTAGTGTTATAAATCACATAGAAAACACTATCCTAAGCAAGCATATCAAGAAAGATACTACAAAACAAATAAAAAGCTTAATGAATCTACAGAATGTAACTAAACATCTCCATATGCTCTCTACCATGCTGGCACCTTCTCCTTCCTTGTTCCTCTCCTCTTCAAGTTCCAAATAAGTGGAGCTCTCAACAAATTTTTGCACTATGGATGCCTTATGGAGGTTCAAGATGAAAAATGATTTACTTATGCAATGCAAGTGTAAACAAAAAGCTAATATTAGATGATATGGAATGAAAATGATTTATTTTAATCCAAAATAACAATATATTGATGATTTATGCTAAATGCTCTCTCTAAAAATGACTATAATGTAAATGCCTCCAAGTTTTCAAGATCTGGATTATGAAGAAATGAGCTCTATTTATAGGAAAAATGGAGCAATGGATGGTTGAGATTGAGTAATCTCAACAAGGGTTAGGATTGAAGGGTTTATGATCCATGTGAGGACTTTCAATCCAATCCCAGGATGACAAATGTCAACATGAGATGGGTTTAGAGGAGAGGGAAGAAGCATTAAATGCTTGACATGACCTGAGGGTTAACTTGGGAGGTAAGGTCAATGTTGAGTTGAGTGAATAAATTCATTATCCAAAGAATAATGCTTTTATCGAATGGATAAAATCTTGTGCAAGAGTTAGTGAGGATAACCATGGTCAAAGCAATAAATGCTTGAGAAGACACATGGGTCACATGAGGGTTGAGTTAGGGATCAAAGTACCTAACCATGGGTACAAGTGGATTTAACCATAAATGGTCATGTAAGAGCCATTAGTGGTTTAGAAGACTTTAGAGGTTAGCTTGTTGAACACATCAAGCCTTAAATGCTTTTCCAAGACTCTGAAGTCTTTGAGAAGTGACTCCAAGTTGCTTAGGAATGTGACAATAATTAGGGGAAAGATTAGGCTAATTAGGAAGGGATTAGAAGAATCTAGAAGGGGATTAGGATTGCAAGTGGGTTTGGTGGGTGAGGGAAAATAAGTTTTTTATTAAAATAAAATTCATTTATTTCAACAAATAGGTGCAAGTTGCATTTTTAGGAGAATGCAAGTGGGGGGGGGGCAGATTTAATGATTTAAATAAATGTTTTATTTAATTTATTTAAAAGAGGAAAGGGGGTTAAATGAAATAAGTAAGATTTATTCATTTAATTGATTGTGAATTTGGTTTAATGAATTAATTAAAATAAAATGAATAATTTATTTAATTAATAGGAGAATGTTTGAAGATGAATTAATTAAATGTTAATTTAATTAACTGATGGCTAGTGGGCTTTTAATCAAATAAATAGCAAATATTCATTTAATTAAATTGGATAGATTTATGTGACTACAATATCTATTTAGAGGACTTTTGTGAACCTCCTTCTTCTTATTTCCGTCTCTTTAAAAATTACCTCTTCTATTATCTTATTCATAACTTGACATCCTTTCTTGAATGTATTTATCCTTCATGCGAGCATATGTATGTTCCTTGGTTAGGATGTATTCCTTGCTTGAAATAGTACGTCTTTTATGAGAAATATCTCTCTAGAAGTTGTGTAATTCTTCTCATTTTCCTACAGTTAAGGGGAAATGATCTCTCTCCTCTCTTTCTCTAAGGATCCAATTTTCCCTATTGTGTGGATGGTGTGAGTTTTATTACTTGATGTCATTCTTTGTGCGAAATTGTTGGTTATTTTCTCAAGGGTTCTCTCTTATACGAGAGGTGTCAGTCCTTGGCTACAACCTCTTTTCCACTTGGTAATGTACATCTATGATAAATTCAAAAATCCCTTTCACCTAGCAATAGGAGGAAGGATTACATTCTTGTTCTCTTCTATGCTTCATTCTAGAAGATTATATATTTGTCTAAGACAATTCTTCTTAGGGTTAGATGTGTTTTGAACAAAGATCTCTTCTCCTTCAAGGATCACCTTTACACGTACAACAAGATATCTCTTTTCAACTATCTTATCCTTGCTTGAAGAGTATTCCCTCTCTTGCTTGGATTTATGACATTGTTGCATAACGAATATCTTCTTTGTGATGAAGGTAGGTATCCTTGTTCTTATTTCCTTAAGATATCAACATTAGTCTATGTTGACATCTGAAGGGGGGGGCACCCACATTGCTCCTTTGTACTATACTTCTCTTATGCATTGTATAGTGGGACATTCTTGGAACTAGAGGGCAACCTCATAGAGCAAGGTGTCATCACTTTTCTTGTACAATGGGACATTCTTGGAACCATAGGGAATGCTCTTAGAAAAATATGTTGTCACTTTTCTCTTATATAGTGGGTCATTCTTGGAGCCAGAGCATAGACTCTTAGAGCAAGATGATGCCACTTTTTGCAGGGTGCTTATTCTCGGAACCGGACCACAAACTCTTAGAGTGGGATGTCACACCTTTCTGGACACATGTACTATACAATTTATACAGGTTGTAGCTTACTCAGGCATAGACTCTTATGAGGCGCTTTGAACCTCACTTGCACACACACGTGCTTGAGGTTGGGTGGAACTAACGGTGTTCTCACTCTCTCTCTTTACATGGATCACCTAGACAGGCTCTAGGGGTGAGATTTTCCATGTCCTTCTCTCCATGGATCACCTAGTTTTAGGGCCAAGACATCCATGGTTTCTTTTTCCTTTGCTTTTCTTCTCATGGATCACCAAAGTGTGTATTCATGTTCTCTCTCTTCTTCTTCTCATGAACTCATAGTTTTACTATTGATGGTTCATGGATGATGTTAGCTTTGCTCTTTTATGTGATCGCTCATGTTTATGTGATGGCATTGGTCTTTGTGTCCTGATTAGTTGTTGAGACATCTAAGTATCGAGGTCTCTTCAGCTAGTTGGTTTGTTGTCTCGTGTCTTGTCTTGTCGTGTGTCTTTTGTGCTTTGTTTTTATTTTGTGTGCTCTTGCATATGTTTGAGTGAGTTAAGATCCTAATATTGGGGGCTTGGTTCCTTGATATTAGTGACATCTTATACTCCTTGTGATCTTGCTTTGCATCTCTCATCTTCATCTCTATTTATTCTACTTTATTAGAAATAATGGCGTAAGCCATACTCCCGCTAAAGTGGGGGCTAAATGTAGTGTCATAAAATTGCACCTCCTACAATTTTAACCACATTTGAAGTCCTCACCTTGGCAATAACATCCTCCTTCCTAATCAAGACCCCTTTCTGCATTTTCACCTCTTGATCCCTTCCTATTTGAGCTCTGAGATAGCCTCAGGACCCTATCTAGGCCCCATGATAGGGTAGGATAGGGGCATGGTGCCCCTATCCCACCCTCTTAGGGTGGCCCCAAGATAGGTCCCCCCAGTCCCATCTGCACTTCGAGATCCTAAATCTCCCCGATATCGGTCTTTTATGAGATGAATTAATCTTCAAGAGGCATGTATAAAAGGGAGTTGGTTTTCTCATTTGTATAAGGAGGAATGGGAGGCAAAATTCAAGCGAGAATTAGATAAGCAAGCATAGGTGAAGATATACATTATCAAGCATTCAAGCATTCAAGTCTTCTTCATTCATCCATTGGAGCAATATTACAACATTCATTTGCAAGCATGTATGTGTGTTAGGGTTTTTTCATTTTACATGCCAGTCCATGCAACAGTTGTGATTACATTCAAGAAGCAAAGTAATCTTCATCAACAAGTTGCAAATCTACAATGTATACATTTCCATTATTTACATTCAAGCTTTTGCAATTACTTCTTTCAAGGTTGATTCCTCAACCGGGGTTTGACTGAGGCAAACCCCTATCCACAACCCATTTTCCTCTCTTTTCTATGTGTAGGTTGTAGGTGCGCAACTGTAATTGTAGGTTTAGGCTTCATTTGCAGAGACAGAAGAACCCTTTTCATTTTGTGGATTTTGTGGGGGACCATGTACATTCTCGCCACAGTCTTGATGAATTTCTCCAAATTTGCAGGGTAGATCCGTATCAGTCAAGTTAGCTCAGATCCAAAGTTACAACATGATCCCAAACTGGTAGCTCCTCATTTCACTCATTTCTTTCTCTTTTCCGCATAGTCAATAGGTCAAATTTCTCATTTACAAAAGAGGGTAAATCACACATCAACCCTTGCAATCCACATGGAATTCACATCCTTGTCTCTCTTGAATTTGGATCTAGTGGATTCAAGCCCCTCTTTTGAATGCAAAGTTCTCCCAAGTGAAAATCATCCTAGTGTCTTCCTTTCTCTCTCCTAGGTGGGGAGTCACTAGGATTCAATTTTCCACTGTACAAGTTCAATTCTATTTCTGAGTCCAAGAAGGAAGATAGTGATGCATTCATTGTAGCTTTGGCAACTTATGCAAGTAATGATGCCTGATTAATTGACTTAGGTGCATCTTTTCATATGAATTCTAATCGAGATTTTTTTTCTGAATATGAAGAATTTAATGGAGGTAAGGTGTACTTGGGTGATGATTCATATTTAGACATTGTTGGTTAAGGTAAAGTTAGAATGAGGTATTCTGATGGTAGAATAAAAAGGATTAATGGTGTGCTACATATCCTTGGATTAAATTGAAATCTATTATCTGTGAGAAAATAGATAGATGCGGGTGTGCACATAGTCTTTTCTGAAGCAAGATGTAAGATGATTAAGGGTGTTATGGTAATTTCTAGTGTTAGGTTTGACACTTTGTATAAGCTAGACACATACATTGTTGAGTGTAATAACACTTATGTAAAAAGTAAATATGTGGATACTTCATCAAAAGATTTGAGGGTTTCACCTTCAGCAGATGGAAATGGATTTTGGGTACCTAAGGGTGCTCTTTCTTCTGAAGAAAAGTTACCTACAAAGAAAACTATTGTTACATATGACACCAAAGGCTTGGCTACATTGGAGAAAAGGGTCTGAAGACCTTGAAAAATAAAAACCTTTTTGAAGGTTTGAATGATTGTAATCTTGACTTTGATTTCCGTGAGGATTGCATTTATGGAAAACAAAACCATGTTTAGTTTTACTCGAGATCTCATAAAATTTGTGGTGTTTTGGATCTTATTCATTATGATGTGTTCGGTCCTGTAGATGTTCCTTCGATTGGAAAATCCACATATTATGTTCCATTTATTGATGATTTTAGTAGAAGGACATGGGTATATTTTCTAAAGAGTAAATCTGAAGTTTTCAGTCGATTTAAATAATTTAAAGCAATGGTTGAGTTGCAGACTGGAAAGAGAATTAATTATTTGAGGACTGCTAATGGCAGCAAATTTTGCTCTAATGATTTTGATATATTATATAAAGACCGTGGCATTAATAGACATAAAAAAACTCCATGTTCTCCACATTAGAATGGAGTTGGAGAAAAAATGAACAAGACATTGATGGAGAAGGCTAGGAGTATGCTGAGTGGTGCTGGTCTAGAATAAAAGTTTTGGGTTGAAGTTGTTGTCACTTCTTTCTACCTAATTAACATGTCTCCTACATCAGCTCTTGTTGACAAAATGCCTACGGAAGCATGGTTGGGTCACAAGCCTTAATTGAGACATCTTAGAGTTTTTGGTTGCGAGGCATATGCATATGTTCCAAAGGAGAAGCGGACAAAGTTAGAGAACAAGGTTGTGAAATGTATCTTCAGCGGGTACAATTATGGTGTGAAAGGATACAAGCTTTGGGACCCTGTTGCACAAAAGGTAATTCATAGTAGAACTGTTATTTTTAGAGAAATTAAGTTTCCTTCTATTACATTGCAGCCATAATAGACTAAAAAGGAAGATGTGATTCAATTCCCTTCTACACCTGAAAGAGTTGAATCGAGACCCCTACATAGGCAAGAAGTTGAGGAGATCTCATCTAGCTCCGAATCTTCAGAAGAGGAGGAAGAACCTCTAACTCAGCTTGTTCGAAGGTCTAAAAGACATAGACAACCACCTGAAAGGTATTCACATGATGATTGGAGACGTATTTTTTATTTGAATACTAATGTGGATGAATCGAAATCTGTAAAAGAGGCATTAGGTATAAATGATGTAGAATCTTAGAAGATTGCTATGGAAGAAGAAATGGCAGCTTTGAAAAAGAATGAAACATGAGATCTTGTACCATTACCTAAAGGACGAAAGCTTGTTGGTTGCAAATGGGTGTTCAAGAAAAAGATTGGTTGAGATGGAAGCATTGAGAAGTATAAAGTAAGGTTGGTCACAAAAGGCTTCTCTCAGGTTGAGGGTGTTGATTATGGTGAGATATTTTCTCCTGTTTCCAAAATGACATCCATAATATTTTTTCTTTCTATTGCTGATACTTATGATTTAGAGGTTGAGCAAATGGATGTGAAAACTACTTTCCTTCATGGTGATTTGGAGGAGGATATTTATATGACACAACCAGATAACTATGTGTTGAAAGGTAAAAGTAATTTGGTCTGTAAATTTAAGAAATCTTTGTATGGCCTCAAATACAGTCCTAGGATGTGGTACCGGAAATTTGATACATATGTGTTGAGTTTGGGATTTGAAAATTCTAAATTAGATCACTGTTTTTATTATAAATGTGATGGTGATCATTTCCTATACATTGCATTGTATGTTGATGATATGTTATTCATTGGTAAAGGGAAAGGTAAGATTTCAAAGTCTCATCTCACTGCTAAATTTGAAATGAAAATCTTGGTGCAATGAAACACATTCTTAGGATGGAAATTAGAAGAGATATAGTGAACAGAAAGCTATGGCTAGGATAGAGTAAGTAAGTGAATTCAATGTTACAAAGGTTCAACATTTAGGTTTGTAGACCATTATATGTTCCTTTTACAATTGGAATGAAATTATCTGCTGCAGATTGTCCTACATCCCCATCGAAGATGGAAGACATGAGAAAAGTGCCTTACCAAAGTGCAGTTGGAAGTTTGATGTATGTTATGGTCTATACTAGACCAGACATTTCCCAAGCAGTGAGAGTTTTGTCAAGATATATGTCTAATCTTGGTAGAGTTCATTGGGATGCAGTCAAAAGAGTCTTTAGATATTTGAAGGGTACCTCAGAGTATTATTTGTGTTATCATGGTAATTTAGTTGGAGACGTGATTTCCCTTGATATTCGTGGTTATGTGGATTCATAATGGGTAGGTGATATTGATAGCATAAGATCCACCAATGCTTATGTGTTTACTTTATTTGGTGGTGCAATTAGTTGGATGTGTAAGCGACAGGCTGTGGTTGCTTTGTCCACTATTGAAGCAGAGTATATGGAAGCTACTCATGCTTGTAAATATGTCATTTGGCTTAAAAGACTATGTTTAGATATTGGAATAAAACAAGGAGCAATGGCAGTATATTGTGACAGTCAGAGTGTGATTTGCCTAGTTAAGAAATTGACATTTCATGCTTGGATTAAGAACATTGATGTTCAGTATCATTTTGTCAATGATATGGTTGAAGATGGCAGGGTGAAGCTAGTTAAGGTAGAAAATGTGATGAATGTTACAAATTCTTTAATTAAGGCTGTGAGTATAGAGAAGTTTAGATGGTGTTCGAAGTCTATGGGCCTCATGGACCCTAGAAATTGATTCATTGGGTTGATACTCCCTTTTCTCTTGCAAAGTGTTAGACAAGTGGGAGAATGTTGGGAAAAATGGCGTCTCATCCTTGCATTTACATGAGTTTACTATTTATAGTAAATTTTCATTTGAGTATGAAATGTTGTGAAATTATTCCTGAAGCTTTTGGTTGGCTAGATAACAATTCCGATAAAGTTATGTCGCAAGATCACAACCAATTTTGAAGATAGTAAATTTTCCATTTTGGAGGGGTGCAATGAAAGGTTAACAATTAATTTTGAGGACTTTAGAGGCCCTAAATAACTTGAAAAGTGGGCATAAAAAACACAACAACTTATGAGGCAATAAAGCACCTCATGAGATTTCTGATGCTTCATACGATTCATCAATAGGACAAACGGTTCTCAAGTTATGGCCTCCAAAAGTTTATACTCCTGAAATAGGAAATATAAAATACATTGGACACATAAATGAGTTGTAAAAGGGAGGGACACACGTTGATGTGTGTGTTAACACATCATAGGGCATCTAGAAGGGAGATAAGGTTGGCTACACCTTATTGGGTGGTTTTAGCCCATGGTTTTGTAATACCATTTGACGGTTTCTCGTATTGTATCTCTATATATGAGGTGCATGAGATAGAGGTTGTGTGTAAGAGTCTTATGGCTATTGAGTTACCTCTAAATCTCTGATTAGTGGTACTCCTATGAAGAGCTTGCTCTACAAGTATATTGTAATCTATTTTTTATTGCTGAATAATATATAGGGCGGTTTTTGGAGTGTGGGGTTTTTCTCCCAAAAGGGTGTTGGCATTAAACACTCAGATGAGAATGGTTGATATTGTCATTGCTGGAAACCAAGTGGTAATAGGGTTCAAAGGTTCTACTGGCAACAAACTTCACCTACTGGCACCGACAGTCACTACAAAGGTTATTCACATCGATATCCAGTTACAGTGGCAATGGATTATACCAGTAGTCCAGGCCGACTTGGAAATAATATTGTTTATGCGAATTGTATTGTAACGTAATATTATATTTGTATAGCTAACATGATGTATTGTAAAGACTCATATATGTATGAGATCTTGTAGGTCATTTGAGTAGTGTGAAAGTATGTATGTAAGCGATATATGAGAGTGAATAATTGTATATGCATGTTGATGTATTAATCTTAAGAATGAATAAGAAGCAGAGCAAATCGAAGCAAGGTTTTGGCAGAGGTATTAGACAGAGCTTAAACTGGTACTAAGTTTAGCATTGCAGTTGCTATTTTGAGCAGTACATTGTTATTGGATTCAACCATCCAATTGTGTTGTCAGTGAGACTCCATTTTTGTATTGAGTAGTGAGCTCTAGGTAGTTGGCCTTCCTGCATGTGCAGGCCCCTATTGTACTAAGTAATATTTATTCATATTGGCCAGTGAGTAAATATTGTGGGTCACAAATCCCACTGAGGTTTTTCCCTTACCAAGTTTCCTCGCTAGAAATATCTGTGTTATGGTGTGCATTGATGCTTATTCTTTTGTTTCTCTTTACTACATTATTACTTGCTTACCGATATACTAATTTGGGTTGTAAAGTTGCAAATAAGTTTAAATCTTTCATTTACCAGTTAGACACTGATTCACCCCCCCCTCTCAGTGTCTTTGGGACTAACCAAGTATCTAACAAAGGGTTTTCCCAATGTAAATCACCGTGTTATGGTTTGAATGTTATTATGTCTATTTCTATTTTCTGTAATTGTTGTGATGATTTGTAAAAGTTTTTGCATTACCCTCCTCTCAAGGTTAGTGTAGGAAGTTGTTCCACTACTTAAATTCCTTACAAATACATTCTCAATCACATGACCCCTTCAGAGATGCATGAGTATTGAATTGACATGCATTTAAGTTTGATCATTCTCAATCATTAGTCACTTAGATATCAAGAATGCACTTATTTTTTAGTATGGTATATGTATTTTAAAGTTGTAGTAAGATATCTTTAAATTCTGAATGTTATAATACATATACATGTGATTGAAAGTTTTAAATGATACATACATAGTTTAATTTATAGTTAGATTAATATTTCTTTTAATATGTATAGTTTAATTATGTTTAAATAATTTAAATATATAGATTCTTTAAAGTGTATATTATTCATGTATATATGTAGAGCCTACCCATAGATATGATTAATGAGTTTGATATAGAAGAGTTGCTTAATCCCCCACCTCCACCCCCTCCACATCAATTATTTCCATCTGAGCCACCTCAACACCCTCCACCTCCACTTCCACCCCCTCCACCTCAAAACCCCAACCTTCACCTCCCACACCCCTAGATTCGATGAGGCTCAATATGAAGCTAGGAGCAATGATAATGTGGCATCGATTTAAGAAAAAAAAATGGCATCCTAAATGAACTATACTTACCAATTCCTCCAAATAAATTGCGCATATCCATGAGATAGTGTCAATATCCTGTGATGGCGACTCATTTTTGGGAGCAGTGGTGGATGGTCTTTGCTTAGCCACCACACACTAATTTAGAGTTCCCCCCATATTTTTTGAGAAAATTATGTGGAGAGTTTGTTATGGGTTAACCCAATTTTTTTGACATCAAATCATTCCAAGGGGTTGGTGGCAACATGCCACAATAGAGGTTGGGAACACGAGTTGACCCTAATCATTTTATCCCTCATCAACCTATTGTGGATCATTCTTCTACTACTATTCCAATTCCTATTCATCAGCATTCAGTGATATCAGTATTAGGAGCATTGAGTTTGCTCTTTGTTAATATTAGCGAGAAGACTACTAATATGGTAGCTTGCTGAGATCATGGAGAAGCATTAGGAGGAGATGGTGTTAGTGGGTCAACTCCATGTGTGTCGGCACCCCATTTTTCAACAAATTGTAATTGATTATGCTATGGATCTAGTGATAGTGCATCCACTTTAGGTGCACATGGTCCATCCACTTTAGCTGCACATAGAGCATCAAATCATGATATTGATTCATATGTAGATTTTCTATGTGTTGACAATCATTTGATGGATCATCATAGATAGGTACATGATGTATATATATAACTTACATGTACATGTTGAATTTATAAAAAACTTGTTTTTAATTTAAGCATGTGTGTTTTTTAATTCATAATAGACATAAATTATATATTAAAACTATTTAATAACTGAATGTTTTGTGTCTAGACCATGGCTACAAACACATCAACTTCTTCTTTTGATTGATTTTGTTTTCTGTTGACACCTGTGTAACTTGACACACCTTTTGGGGTATAGTTTGATTGATTTTAAGTTCTAATGTTGTTCATCATATAATAAATTTATTAATATATTAATGCTAGTACATGTCTAGGGAGTGATGCCAACTTCCACGTTGGATTATCTAGGGTGATCCCACAATGCTGGGTTACCCTTTTCGATACATCCTTATTTTTGCTGAAATCATACATTTTTTAGAAAATATAATGATATAAGCCTTGAGAGGCCCTATTTGAAGTAATTAATTTAAGAGAGTTAGATCAAAGCCTCTTATATCAAAATCCCTTCGATAGAACCTCTATACTTTTAAATCATACTTGCAATGAAGTCTCCTCCGCACTTATCAAAATGTTGATAAAAAGCCACTTTTACATTAGCTTTTGGGGGGTCAAATGAATTCGTTTAGGAGTTTTTTTAAAGTATGAACTCCTTATTATAAGATTTCCAAATAGTATAATTTTTAATATATATTTAATTTCATTAATATATTTATGTTTTATTTCATATGAATGTAGGTTTTTCATCAACCATTAAGGATTGTGTTTCACACATATAGAAAAATTAAAAAATAGAGAAAAATATTGTAAAAAATATCCATTCCCTAAGTATTGACATCCTTATTTCAACACAAAAAGAAGAAGTTAATTAAAATACATACAAAAAAAGTTATACATTATGGAAGACACCTCTGTCCAAATTACAATTATTATAACTTCAAAAATTAACTTAAAAAAATATATGTAGCTAAAAATTATCAAAAATATCCATCTACTAGATGCTAGTGTGACAAATCCATATTTTAAAAATTAGAGTTTCCTTGCTATAAAAAATGTTATGCACTACAGAATAAATGTCAATTCTGAAAAATGTTGAAAACTGTAAATATTAAATTATTAAAAGTTACATAACCGTATGGACAATTCATTTCTAATGATTAAAAAAATATATATTTAGAATCCATATGAAAAGTCTCACAAATTAGTAGTTAACTTCATCTTCAAGTTCTTAATAGTTTACCTGCTATAAGTGTTAGAAAGTAAACATCTGGTGCAAAACACTGATTTTAGTGTCAACTTTGGTCAAAAAGTGTAACCCAGTATTATGGGATCACCCTCCATATGAGGTTGTGGCAGGTGCTCCTCCAGTATCAGCTATTCCAAACAAGGCAGTCAATGTATGTTGACCAATTTTTTATTTATAAATAAAGTTTTATATATATCTATGTAGAAATTTATATTAAAAATTGAATTAGTTAAAATTTTAAATATGTATGTGAATTATGTAGGTTGACACCACTATGAGGATGGGTTTTGCACAACCATACGATCTTGGTCAATTTCACGAGTCATCGACTGCATTTCAAGTGAACAATTTTATTTTAATATGTATATGAATTTAATTTGTATAGATCTTTTAAGTGAATCGATATCAATTTGTAGACCTTGACATGTGCTTTATTTTACCAGGTAGAACGTTGTTAATAACACTTTTGTTCCAGAAACTGCCACTTAGACCACGCCTCAAGATGAGCAACAATCAATAATATTTTTTTATTTTGATACATTTAAAATCAATTAAATATTTCACTTGAAGTTTAGTGTTCATAGAAGTGTTTAAATACTTTTTTTGAACTACAACTTGAGATAGGTGCGACCATGACCATAACACATAGACCTAGAGATATTGAGCACTTGGATGTGCTAGGAGGAGATGATTAGGTACAATTATTTTTATATGATTTTATAAATTAAAGCACAAATTAAATCATTTTAAATATATCTGTTTTTATTTTAATCTATAGTAAGATATAAGAGAGACATGACCCATATCACTTGGAGATGCAGAGCACTTGGATGAGGGAGGAGATGACTAGACTCACATGGTATTTAATTTAGATATGATTTTATTTAAATTAAAAAGTAAATTAAAAATTAAATCATTTTAAATAGTTAAAATTTTAATTTCAAGTTCATTTTTCTCCTATAGAGTGATTTTGTTCATCCTGGTTCATGTGGATTGAAGAGGAGTCTTGATCTTAGGGAGTCATCTTGATTTTAGGGACTATATAATTTTTATATACATGTTTCATAGACTTATTTCAATACACTTGTTTCATGGACTAGATCTCTTTGTACATATGTTGAACAGTATTTCATGGACTTTATTGTGTATGCTTTAGTATTCCATGGACATTATTACATGCTTTCTAATAGTTTGTGGTACATGTATGGACTTTATATAGACTTTATAATATGCTTTATTACATGCTTGTGATTTCTAACAATGCTCGTACCAATTTAGGAACTTATATAACATATTTTTAAATCAAACATTTATTCAATAAACATGCATAACAAATTTCATTTACATAGTGATTTAGGAACTTAATAGTATACAAATATTAACATTGCAAATGAAGCAGTAAATTATATATTGTAAACTTCCAAGAAATGTACAAAATTGATGGATACTAAATAAATTATAGATCTTAAAAATTTAACATTAAAAATTTGATCCACATTTTAAAAATAAAACTCAATGTATGAAAAATTTATACACATTGTTAAAAAGTTCAATGTACTTAAGAAATAACATTAGAATTGATTCACTTTAAAAAAAAAATATAGCTCAAGAATATATACAAAATTGATCCAATTCATTGGTATTCAATTGCAATGCTTGTAGAGGCAATCAGGTTCAAGATGTATATATTCTTGTAGGAGCCCTGTGCAATAACAAATGACTCAAGTATGACTCAAGTTAAGTAAACTAGCTTTAATTGAATACTAATAATAGAAATTAATTAAACATTGAACAATTGATGCTTACCATATTATGAGAATTCTTGAATTAATTTTTCATGAACTAGTTAACACCACCTACAAAACAATTTAGGATCTACCTACAACAAAACTTAGTTAGGTTTTCAAATAGGATACATTTTAAGGAGATGGCTTAAGGGGATATAGAATTAGGACATGGATTAAGGGGGTATATTTGTTTAGAATAGACATCAAAGTATAAAATGATAATAAATGAATTTTAACATGTATTTAAATTTATATAAAATTATATACACACATCTATTTACTTATTCCATTGTACCATCTAAAGCTTAAGGGAATGGACCTATATATCAAACATTAATAAAATAAAATATTAAATATATATAAACTTGATATTAAAACTATAGACATATAAAAATGACCATATTCTTAAATGAATATTTTATGTTCATTTCTCTATTTAATTAAATCATCCACATTCCTCTATTTAAATTAAGTAAATTACTCAATTTATTTAAATTAAATTCACTAGGCCTCTTTTGACATTTAATGAATAAATCATTTTATTCAATTAAATCCCTTCTATCCACTTTTAATTAAATTCAAATTTAATTAAATAGTTTACCCTAAATTGAATAAATCTAATTTATTTGATTTCCCCAAATTGCAACCAAATTGAATTAAATTCATTTTATTCAATTAAATCCTATTATCCCTTCATCCACTTGCAAAATCCTACATCTCCCACTTGTTTCCTAAACCCTATTCCTAACCCCTTCTAGACTCTTCTAATCACTTCTAAATTAACCTAACCCATTTCCCAAACTTTGTCACATCCCTAAACAAAGGGAAGTCACTTCTCAAACCCTCAAAGTCTTTGAAAACCCTTAAGGGCTTCAACCACTTAACTTTTAAAGTCTCCCAAACCATTAATGGTTAACTCAACCCTCTAGCATGATTAAAGAATTTCCCTAAATTCAACCTCCATGTAACCCAAGGGTCTCATCAAGCGTTTATTACTTTGACCATGGTTATCCTTAATCCTTTGCACAAGAGTTTATCCTTTGGGTAAAAGCTTTATCCAATTGATAACCCTAACTTAACCTTAACCCTTAACCCCTAGGGTAACCAAGAGGTCTTCTCAAGCATTTAATGCTTCTTACATCTCCTCTCAACCAACCTTATGTTGACATTTGTCACCATTTCATTGGTGCCAATTGCAAACATGGATTCCCAACTTTCAAACTCAACCTTTGATTAACTCTTTCAATCCTGACCATCCATTACCCTATTTTTGCTATAAATAGAGCTCTCATTCCTCCATTTTTAGGATCCAAGTTTTTAAGCATCACACTTATACTCAAATCCATGCAAGCTTTAATATATCATTTATGCTGATCATTTAGCCTCTCTTTTCAATAGGAATTAATCTAAATATGCATGTTTAGAGTATTTTCCTTATCATTTAGCTTAATCATAAACTAATATAGCATGCTAGGATAGTCTTGTTACTAATCTTGTCATCTTATAACTAATTTATTGTATTTATAGGATCATGTATAACTTAGGATGCATTTCATCTTAAAATCAACAAAAGCATCCCTCATTCTTGCATTTGTCATCCCTAAACCACTTTGCTCAGTGATCTGAGAGCAAAGACATTGTTTTGAGGGACCTTGTGAGATAGAGAACCATGGAACCAACCTTGGGGAGCTGAGCCATACTTCATGACTCCATAGCTTGCACCAAGAAGTCCTGTGGGTGTGTGAGCAAGGCTCCTTAGACTCCATTTTCCACATACTGAATTCTGTCAACCCGCTTTTCTCGCATACATTTCTGGTGCCCACCGTGGGGTGCTACCCCATATATCAAATCGGTTTTTGAATTTAACCACTTTTGCAGGTCTGCGGGAAACAAGAATCAGCACGTGGGAAACATTTCCTAGCGCATCCGGTTAACAGTATAGCGCATCCCGTTTTCTATTCAGCGCGTGGGGTTCATCATCTAGCGCATGACATCCTTAGTTTAGCGCATAGTCCTCACTAATATTTTCCTGGAGGTGTCGGTGTGGGAGAAATACATAATAGTGCATCAGAAATACAGAATAGCGCATTAGGGAAATAGAGTAGCGCATCACAGCCATCTTGTAGTGCGTATAGTTTGTTCTGTAGCGCATCCCAGACAGAAAACAAAGAGCTAATTTGTAACAGAAATCAAAATTTAGACTTGTAGAAGTCCACGGAATTCATCTTTTTGCTAACTCACTGACTGGATTTTTTTGCAGGTTATTAACATTTTGATTGTAGGTTTTAAATCTATTTAGGCTAGAATTAAAGTAGTTTAAATTTTTACTAACTTTTTAAGTTAGGCAAAATTCAAATTTCTTTTTTTTCCTTGTTTAAGTAAAACTGAACTCACTTTCATTTTGGGCAAGTAAAATGAACAACAATCAAAATTTTTCTTGCTTTTCTAGGAGAAAATTTATCAATTTGGGCTCTAAAAAGAACAATACAAATTTTCATTTTTGCAAAAGGCCTAAAAAGAAGTTCACCATCCTTTGGTGCATAAAAGGATCCACCTTTAAATTTTGGGGCAAAGTAAAGAATCACACCAAATCACAAAATTCAATTACAATCAAAGAGGGAAGTTATTCCCCTTTTGCCAATTTTCTTTTGTTGACCAGGTTCTTTTCCTAGATTAGATAATCACTGTTTAGAGGAAATAAAATAAACACCATGTTTTTGTGGAGCAACATCTCCATATAGATCTTAGAAAATCATTGAATTGACAGGATAAAAAGAACAACTTGATTGCTTTGTCTCGAAAGTCAAAGGTGTTGGCATATGGACACTCCAATGAGACATTGTGTGTGATTGAAGGTTTTGTCATTGATGGCAACCTTGCAATCCTATGGCACCGGCAAGACATTATACTGGCAAAGCATCACACAGGCAACCTTGCAATCCTATGGCAATGACAAGACATTATACCGACATCAGCAAGATCACTCTACACCGGCACTAGCACAGATGATGTATACTGGCACAGAAAAGAACATGTATACCGGCACAGAGGCCGACAGGATTTTTGATATGTAATATTTTGTTTATTATTGTAGGCGGACTTGGCAAATTGTAAAATGACTCTTATATATAAAAGAGATCATTGTAGACATTTGTAGGATATGGATAGGAAGCATAAAGAAAATTATAAAGCATACCTAATGTGCGAATTGTAGGTCAAGGGTATATGTAAAGAACAGAGCAAGAACCGGTACTGAATCTAGCATTGAAGATGCTATTGTAAAGCAATATAGAATATTGGATTTGTGTAAATCCTCATTGTAAGTCAGTGTGACTTCTTATTGAGCAGTGTGCTCTAGGCAGTTGGCCTTCCTGCATGTGCAGGCCCCTATTGTAAGTAATATTCTCTTATTGGCCAGTAAGTGAATATTGTGGGTCACAAATCCCACCGAGGTTTTTCCCACACTGGGTTTCCTCGTTAAACATCTTGTGTTATGGTGTTCTTTTCATGTGGATGTTTTTGATTCTGTTATTTACATTAATTCTTCCATACCGGTATACTATTACTTTATGTTCTACATATTCAATTTTAAGAAAATCTCATTACTGGTCAGATACTGATTCACCCCCCCCTCTCAGTATCTATGGGAACCCTAACAATTGGTATCAGAGCCTAGTCCTCTATTATCAGAAGCCTAACAACTTGAGGAAGATCTTGACACTGGTAAAGATGGAAAATCTGATGAAGCAACTTGAAGGAGCTCTTACTGACTATGATGCAGAGAAGTTGAAAAATATCAAATTAGAAGATGATTTAAAAGCAGCTCAGGACATTATTCAGGCACTTCAAGAAAATCTTACTATTATAAGAAATAAGAGAAGAGAACTTTGTGAAAAATTAAAAAATGAGAATGATGAAAAGGAATCACTAAATGATATGATAAGCAAATTGAAACAAGAGATCATGACAACAAAAAATGAAATGCAGGATATGACTATGAGATTTTGCAAAGAGATTGAGGACAGAAAGAAGAATGAAGAAGAATTGACCAGAAGACTAAGTGATGTAGCAAATGAGAACACAAGACATAGCTATGAAAATGACATGTTGAAAATAGAACTGATGCATACTCAGAATGACTCGAATTAACTAATGACACAAAAAGAAATCTTGGAAAGGGAATTGGAAACTGCAAATCAACACAAAGAAAAATTCAAGAAAAGCTCAGAAGAACTTGGTACCTTATTGAAGAATCAAAAACCCAAAGGTGACACTTCTAGAATTGGATTTGAAGTTGGAGAAAGCTCCGGTACTGCAAATACCCAGGATCACAGCAACCGGTAAGACCTTCTAATACTTACAAATTCAATGGAAAATGCTTTAACTGTAATAAATATGGTCATAGGGCAAATGAATGTAGATCTAGGAATTATCATAACATCAATCCTCCCACCGGTCAATGCAACAAATGCAACAAAATTGGTCATAACTCTGAAAATTGCAAAATGAATGTAAGATGTTATGTTTGTGGAAGATTTGGTCATTTATCAAATAAATGTAGAACACAAATCAGCATAGGTTATGGGAAAGCTATTCAGAAAAATAATGTAACTTGTTATGCATGTAATAAGATTGGTCATATTGCTAAATTTTGTAGAAGTAAAGGTACACTGATAGATAACAAAAGTACTAGTTTGAAAGGTAAAGAAAAGGTTGAAGAGGTTAAGCAGGAATTCTCAAAACAATGGATTAGAAAAGGTGATCTAAATATTAGGGATACTCCTCCACTGGTAGAACCAACAAATGCTCCACTGGCAGGACAATATGATGCTCCACCAATAGGACAGAGAAATGCTCCACTGGTAGGATGTTCTTCATCAAATTGAAGAAAATTATCTTGAGGGTTTGGCAATTTAATGACACATGTACTATTATTCCCTCGGTTAGAGAAAAGAAGTTGAAAATCATTCATTACCGGCGAATAAAGTTAAGCTAATACATTACTGGCAAGCAATTAATGTGGTAGGTAGCAGAAAAGACTTTATAAAATAAGGTTTTTGGCTCCATTTCATTTCACCATGAATTCAAACTTTCAGAGAGCGCGAAGATTTTCGAGCTAAGGCATTCCGAGCAAAGAGGCAAAGCACTTCAGCAATCAATCCATCCAAAGGCAAAAAAAGGTATTTATCATCATGGCATCCTCCTCTGCACCTGAATTCATAGCAAACCCTACAGTAGTCGAGGTTATAAAATGACCTAGGCCCGTGTTTCAGCTAGTTCCCGAGGTAGCTAAGAAAGATGACAACACAGGTGCTTTTTCAAAAATTCCAAAAGGTGTTGTTTATGCAGAAAACCCTAGAATGTATATTCATTGCAACATAGAGGAATTAGGTGATGAAGAAATCAAAAGCATGTATAAGTCTATTATATGTGACAACTCCAGAAATGTGAAACCTGAACATAAAATTGTTGAAACCCTAGGATTCACTGAAATCCTCTGCATTCCTGAATTTCCCAAGGAAGTGGTTAGGATAGTTTTAAGGCAAGGTACATGGTTCATTCTTTTGGCTTGACTCAGTGCATAAAATTACAAAGGAAGCTATGAAAGCAGTAACAGGGTTACCTTCCACTGGTAACAGTACCAAAAAAACCAAGAAGGTCTCCAATGACGTAGTAACAAACTTAACTGGTGCAACATCCGACAAGAGATCATTGAGAGTTAATGATGTGACTGATACAAATGTTAGATTTGTTAGCATGATTCTAGGTTACAAAGCAACTCATGCTAATAGGCTTAACTTAGTTTCCAGTTTATGCATAAAGAGTGCTTATGACATGGTTAAGGTCAATGTAAAAATTGATATCTATGAATGGTTAAAGGATGAGTTAATTGACAATTTAGCAAAAATCAAGAAGGATAAGAAAGGAACCTTTAGATTTGGAAATTTACTTGTATGCTTAATGCAACATATAACCAAACAGGCTCCCGATATAGGCAACAAGGATTTTGGATTTGGCATACCAGTAGGAAAACAATTATCTGACTTATTCAACAACATGGGTGAAAATAGAGAAAAGAATATCAATGAGTATTTTCAAGCACTAAAAGTCAGAATGAATAAAAGAATCAGACTATCACTAGAAATTGTCAACAAATACAAGGATGATATATGTTTTGTAATAAAAAAGGATGAGATCTAGATGGAAGCAATCATCCCAAGGACAATCTGGGTAACAGAGATGGGGTATGAAACAGATGACCACATAGTGGAAACTTATGCCAAAGCACTTTTGGAAGCCCCCAATGAACCAAAGGAAGAAGTATTTGGTAGTGCTGAGACCATCAAAAGTCAAATTCTATCTAAAAAGAGAGTGAAAAAGGTTGAGGCATTTGTGAGAAAAGGAACCAGACACGCAAAAGCCATAAAGGAAGATGTATTAAAGAAAACCGGCATAATAGAAGATGAGTTGGCAGCCCAACAACCTGAAACTCATCTATCACCGGTAGATACTTCCTCAAAAGGAGATATGCCAGCAACTTTCAAAAGAGTTGTTAGGAAAAGAGACCCCTCACCGGTAACCACTCCTTCACCTAGAAGAACAAGATAGAAGCAACAAGCCGTGAGATCTCCAATCAAGAAGGTCACACCTAAGAAGAAGCTGACCCCCAAAAAGAAGAAGAAGACAAACACTGACTTGGCCCCTCTTGACATATTACTGAATGAGATCATAGAGGAAGGTAAATTGAAAAACATAGGGAAAATCTATGACACCCTATCGGATGATGAGAAATGACCAGTTGAAGAGAGTGTCATATTACACATGGACATGTGTAAAAAGTTTTTGTTGGAAGTCTTAAATGAAATTCCTGATGAACTATATAAAAGACTTGAGGCTAGAAGGCAAGGAATAATTGAGTTGGATAAGAAAATAAAAATAGAAAAATTACTTGTAGTATACCCGGTCAAATCACCTAAGGAAATTGATGATCTGATAGCTCAGGCCAACCGGATAGTTTTTTCCACTGCACACTGGCAAATTTTAGTAATGGTAGGTAGAGTTATAGAAGTTTCAAAGGAAACAGAAAATGGTTGGGATACATTCTTGGTTGAAAAAGAAAAACAAGAAGAATATAGGAATCCCAAGCCTATTCTGGTATATCAGAAGGACAAGGATAAAGGGAAAGGTAAAGTTGGTGGACCACCAAGTATCAAGATTAGAGACAACTTACCCCCACCTCCTGTAAATACTCCACTGGTAAAAACAAAAACTACAGAAGATCAACCGGTAGCTGAGAGTATGGACACAGAGGATAATAATCCTAATCCTGAAGTCCTATATACTGTGAATGTTGATACTCAGAAAATCAACATAGTGGTAGATAAGGATACAATAGATAAATCAAGAAACAAAGAGCAACCGGCAATAGGAAACAAAGAGCAACCGACAGCAGATTCAGAGAAAAAGATGGAATCTGGAACACAAACAAAGAAACCAATAGAGCTAAAGGCTCCAGAATAGATGCCACTTGTAAGAAATGATGCAGGAAAACCAATGCTTAAAGAGATGGAGACACAAATAGACCTACCAGAGGTCAATACTAGCATGGTCACTTCCACTGGCACTCAGTTTGTTGGGTCACCATCAAATGTGACTGAGGTATTACTTGAATCTATCAAGAAAATAACTGATTATAGCTCACAAGCTTATAAAGCGATAGATGATTCAATTCCATTTTTGAAATCAATAGCTCCTAATTGTAATATAAACAATAAAGATTCTTTAGGCTAGTTGGATACACTTTGTAAATATATTTCTGGAAATTTTCAGCAAACAAAGGTAGAATCTATAAAGGAAAGTGTCAAAAAAGAGAAACAAAAATTCTTTGAGGAAGGAATGAAGAAGTGTAACAAGGAATTTGACACACTTCTACCGGAACTGTGCAATTTATTGAAAGAATACAAAACTCTGTACAAAGACACCTGTAAGATAAACTTTTTGACCATAGATGTAGACAAAAAGATGAGCAAGGTACAGGAAGAGATCAATAAACTTGCAGATAATTTTGTTAACTCACCCGATACATTATCAGTTTTTGAGGAAAAGATAACAAATTTTGAGGAAGAATTGCTCAAATTAGAAAGAGAGAAAGAGAAAATAATAAACAAGGCAAAATTCTTGAGATCTAAACTAAGTCCAAGATTGGACTATTTAGCATCTCTGCGGAGGGAAATCTTAGAGGCACTAACACAGGGAAGCAAAACACTGGTAGCACACTTGCAACATCTCACTGGTACATTTTACAGAACTGAGACAACAATAAAAGATAGCAAGAAGTTTATGGATGGTATAAACTTAATTTTGGGAGATATTCTTCAAATAATAACCACCCAACTACAAGTTTGAGGTTATGGATTGGTACAACTACAAAATCTACTAACCTTTGTCATTGATGCCAAAGGGGGAGTAGTAGGATGAGAAAATTCAAAACACAACACAGGGATCACATGCTCAGGGGGAGCTCTCACATTTTTGGTAACATTTTTGGTCTACACATTTTTTTTGGATATCTTTTTGAAATTTCTCATGAGTGTTGCCATCAATGCCAAAGGGAGAGATTGTTGGCATATGGACACTCCAATGAGACATTGTGTGTGATTGAAGGTTTTGTCATTGATGGCAACCTTACAATCCTATGGAATCGACAAGACATTATATCTGCAAAGCATCACACAGGCAACCTTGCAATCCTATGGCACCGACAAGACATTATACCGACATCAGCAAGATCACTCTACACCGGCACCGACACAAATGATGTATACTAGCACAGAGGCCAATAGGATTTTTGATATGTAATATTTTGTTTATTATTGTAAGCCGACTTGGCAAATTGTAAAATGACTCTTGTATATAAAAGAGATCATTGTAGACATTTGTAGGATATGAATAGGAAGCATAAAGAAAATTATAAGGCAGACCTAATGTACGAATTGTAGGTCAAGGGTATATGTAAAGAACAGAGCAAGAACCGGTACTGAATCTGGCATTGAAGATGCTATTGTAAAGCAGTATAGAATATTGGATTTGTGTAAATCCTCATTGTAAGTCAGTCTGACTTCTTATTGAGAAGTGTGCTCTAGGCAGTTGGCCTTCCTGCATGTGCAGGCCCCTATTGTAAGTAATATTCTCTTATTGGCCAGTAAGTGAATATTGTGGGTCACAAATCCCACCGAGGTTTTTCCCACACTGGGTTTCCTCGTTAAAAATTTTGTGTTATGGTGTTCTTTTCATGTGGATGATTTTGATTCTGTTATTTACATTAATTCTTGCATATCGGTATACTGTTACTTTATGTTCTGCATATTCAGTTTTAAGAAAATCTCATTACCGGTCAGATACTAATTCACCCCCCCTCTCAGTATCTGTGGGAACCCTAACAGAAGGTATATGCTCTCCCCTTAACTGGGTGATAAAAAAGGCAGACTACTCTTACACTTTCAGTATTTCAAGCAATAAATCCTTTAGCAGGCCTGCCTTCTTAAGGGGTTGAACTCAACTCTTAAAGCCATTTATGTCTGGTGTGAAGGGAATGACCTAAGTGGGAAATGACTTCGACACCAAGTGTTCCAACCCACTATAATCAAAAGTGAAAAGTGTCGAAAGTTCTTTTCAATGGTTGCGCACAACGATTAGCCTTCCCCTAGTATCCTCGAGATACGTAAAGCCTTTGTTCTAAAGGTTGGGAAGCCTCCTGAGGGAGTTTATCACTGATGGCCAAATAGGAAGCCTGATTATGAACCTTAGAAATAAAAACCTTGAGCCTAGTCAGTAACTAGACATTTGTAATATCATATTGCAAGGGTGGGGAAGAATCCTCCCCCAAGATTGCTCACCATATATCTCCCAAGATAACTACTCAATTGTGAAGCAATTCACTTTGAGTTAATTTCTGGCAAAAGGCAAAAAAATGGGTGCCCTCTAGAGGGTGACATGGCTGTTTGAGTTGACGGAGTATCGAGACTACTGGGCTATGGTATTACTTATGACCTTTGAATAAAGAGTCTTTTTGAAGTGTATTCATTGTAACCAAACCTGTTAAAACATTGGGGATTTGAACACATCCTCGCAGGATATACACTTACTGTTTAGATTAGGCAAAAATGGTTATGTATTTTGTGCTATGTTTGCATTTATTACTTCAGAAAATCATCCATCAACATTGAAAACCTAAGGCAAAACACCAAAATCACAGCAAACAGTCAAAATAGGGCAGTTCAGCGCGTAAAAGCAACTTCTTAGCGCTTCAGAACCATCCTTTAGTGCATCAAAGCCTATCTTTAGCACGTAAAGTATTCATAGTATCGCTTCATCAAAATCTAGAAATAGTCAAAGACAGTTAGAGCATCCGGAAAATAGCCTAGCGCGTTGAAACATCAGCTTAGCGCATAGGAGTAAAAAATCAGCGCATCAGGTTTATCAGTCAGCATGTGGAAGGCCCATATTAGCGCATGATCTTTTAAACAAAATAGAAAACCAAATAAGTAGTCTAAAATAGTTAGTGCATAGCCGGGGGAAGCTTAGTGCGTGTTGTCTTTTCCTTAGTGTATGAATAAGTTTCTGTAGCGCATTCGGTCTCTGTTTTAGCGCGTGATCAAACCCAGAAAAACAGTGGGCAAACCAGTGAAAATTTTGAAAATTTAGAATTTTTTTTTGAGAGCATCCATTCATTAGCTTCATCTTCATTAAACTAGAGTATAAAAAACAAAGCGTTAAAAACTATTTCTTAAGCCAATTTCGTGTCAAAATAAAAGTTGTCCAGAATCCAAAACTGATCGCACGATAAAACATATCTATCCTATCAAAATTGGGAAACATCATCGCAAATGACGAATAGGTCCTTTATTATCTCATAGATTATATCTCAAAACACTTGTTCAAAATCTCAGGTTGTCAAATCAAGTTTCCATATCGGGAGACTTTATCCATATCATTTGACACGCTTTGTCATGAGGGAGCATCTAAACCTTCACTTTGATAAAGTAAACTTGAGTTTCCAAAACAAGATTAAATAAATCCAAAATAAATCAAAGGAACCCATTGAATCACTTATGCATGACTAATCCCCATATTCTAAGAAGAAAGAATATTTATCGTAACACCACGTTGAAGAAACAACAACCAAGTTTTTCCAAATTTGTCAAAAGAAATAAATTTTTATACATCAATCATCAACTCTTCAAATCTCATCGAACATTCCTTCATCACGTCAAAATTTATATCCAGAACAAATCCAACGAATTTGACAAAGAGCCTTTGAAGACTAGGGCATATTGTCAAAAATCCACATTCCGTCAAATCATAAACCGTGGAGGAAAGATCAATCCGGCATTCTTTCCCGATGAGTGCATCACTTACAACACACCTTGATTTGAACCACCAACCCCAGAACAACATATCGAAGAGGATTTTGTCCCCTTTGTCACAGAAAGCTTCTACTAAAATGCCTATTACTCACTCTCAACAAAACAAACAAAGTGAGGCACAAGCAGAATCCAGTATGAATCAGAGGTTATCAAATCCTTTTGAAGGTCCACATCTAGAGGATATTGAAATTTCTGAAGAACTTCTTTAGAAATGCCAAGAAATTGCTTCATTCCAAAAACTTGAGGAAAGACTCATTGAAAATGACAAGGAAAAATACTTTCTCATGCTCACAAGCAAAGGGGTTAAACTCCCTGAAGACTTTGACACGTACATGTTTAGAACGAGATCTCAACATTATGAATATCAAGAACGACAATGAGAAGGGGAAGCATGTGACCTTGAACAAGATATTCCTGAACAAAACATACCAGAACAACATACACCAAGACAAAACATCCCTGAGCAACACATCCCCGAGCAAAAAATACCATTCCATACACCATTTCAACCCAAGATTAATGCAAGGGAAGAACTCTTCCCTTGGCAGAACAATGCACCTTTGGTTGCCCTTACTCAACAAATGCAAGACATGCAACAAGGGACGATAGTATAGTACTCATTAAATGAAATTTGTCCTTATCCCTTTAACAAAAGATTGCACATGATCCCTTTTCCTCCAAACTCAGATGTTCCTAAATTTGACAAGTACGATGGAAAAAGCGATCCTTGTGATCATGTCAGAGAATTTTGTACCACGAGTCTTGAATTTGCTCATGATGACACCTATCTGATGGGGTTGTTCCCAAGAAGCTTGGGAGGAAAAACAATGGAATGGTTATCCAAAATCACACCTCCTATCAGATCATTTGATGAATTGGTCAACAAATTCATAACACAATATTCCTATAACATTCAACATGCTATAACCATGCTAGACGTCTGCAACACCAAACAAAAAAACAATGAAACATTCATGGTATTCCTTCAACATTGGCAACGTATGGTTTCACGATATCCTCGAGACATTCCTGAAAAGGAGAAAATAGAAATTTTCATCGACAACTTGAATGGTGAGATGAGTTACAGGCTCAAACTCCAATGCATACCGTCTTTCACTAAACTGATTGAAAATGACATTCAAGTAGAAGAAGCATGTGTCAAAAAAGGAATGCTCAAATTCTTCAAAGAAGGAACAAGTTCACCAAACTACAATAATCAAAATAACAACAACTTAGAAAAATCTAGATTCTGGACTTGAAACAAAAATGAAGGCGGCAATGAATCACATGATCCAAAATCTAAACAACCAGTGCTCGCATTATCAGGAAATCCTCAACCTACAAAGAATCCTGAAGGTGCTAACCCAGATGCTAACACATACGCATTGAATACCAATCAAGGTCAACCTAACACAAACAACACCAACGATACTTTAAACAAAACCACAAATCGAGGACCTAATAACAATTCGTGAGATGACACCAACAATTTCCAAAAATGTGTCTTCACACCACTGGGACAATCATTGGAGTCAGCATTCAGAGAACTCCTGGCAAACAAGATTATCTCTTTTCCCGCAATCAACAACTATGAACCCCAAATCAAACCACCTTGGTGGAATGACTCACACTTTTGTGATTTTCATCACAACAAAGGTCATCGAACGAATGATTGCATGAGATTGAAAAACATTGTTCAGGACATGATTGATAGAGGTGATTTAACGGTGGATGGTCTCAAAACAAATGGTGACCATGGAGCCTTTAAAAATCCTTCCAAACTACAACAAAGATGGAACTTCAACCTCAAATGATACACGTGGAGCTCATATCAATCACATCTACAATAACACCATCAATCACATATCAGCTAAAGACAATCATGTAAACATCATCACAATCCGAGACCAGCATAATCATGAATCTGTCAATGTAACAACTAGAGCTCAGAAATATGTCTTGAAGGGCCACACAACAAAAACAAACACTACACCAAAAATCCAATATGATTTAGTTAGCCAACTATGCAATAATCCTGCTCAAATATCTATACTAGAATTGCTGAAACTATCGCCAAAACACAAAGACATATTGGAACAAGCACTGTTCGAAACCAATGTACCTCAAGATCAAGATGCTGACAAATTCCAAGCCATGGTTACTCATATGATAGGGCCTCATAATCTCACCTTCTCAAAGCATGATAATACTTCCTTGAGTCATCCACATGACACTCCCCTCCATATTGAAGTCATCATCTATAAGCACTGAGTAAAAAGAGTATTGATAGATGAAGGAGCTGGACTTAATATATTTACCTTAAAACTTATCCGTGCATTAGGCTTCTCTGAGGAGTCTATTGATCCACGTAAAAAGATTACCATAAAGGCATATGATGATGAGGAAAGATCATCTAAAGGAACTGTGATGTTACCCATTCAAGTTGGACAAGTGCAAAAGGATACTATGTGTCAGGTCTTAGAGATAGACCTCACATACAATATTTTATTAGGTCAACCCTGGATACATGAAATGCAAGCAGTGCCTTCTACGTATCACCAGTGTGTAAAATTTCCTTACAACGGACAAGAAATTTCTATATCAGCTGATCACAATCCATTTCAACATTGCAATGCAATGGGGGCAACCCAGGATAGTTTGGTTCCCCATAATAGTGAAAAATAGAAATCCTCAACATCAGATCTACAGAAGGCAAAGTCTGAATCATTACTTGGAGATTTCAAGTAGAAAATGAAAATCAAAGAACAAGGCATGGGGGAATACTCTTTGGAACCCATGTGCTTGGCCAACTTACCAACATCACCCAGATCTCATGGATTACCCACAACATCAACACATCAGGTAACTTAGCCCATCACCAAATTTGATGGTACCTTCATCCAACTCGGCACTCTAGCACATGAATTAGAGGAAAAGGACATCCTTAGCTAGTTATACGAAGATGAGGAAGAAGATAATAGAGAGCTGCTCTGGACATAGTTCTACCAACACACCTATATGGAAAGGGCTACTTAATCATGCAAGAAATGGGGTATGATGGTAAAGGACCTACTGGAAAATGCAAAGAAGGAGTCACTGAACCAATAGACCTTCCTTCACAGCTCAGTAGAGACAAAACAAGATTGGGCTAACTCACTTTCCTACTAAGAAAGATACCCTGCATAACTCCAAAACCTCAATGGAAAGAAAAGAAGAAGTACAAAGAATAATCCTAGCAAGAAAGCACTATTTGAGTCAGCAGAAACAATCCACAAGGATCATGAACGTAAAGAAGAGAAGCAACATCAGGAGAAACTCCTCAATCACAAGAAGGCCATATCTGCAGTGGTAGCTCATATTCAAGCACCAATATCTAAAAAAGAAGAACTACCTCCTGATATCATTATTCCTCTCCAAGGAGGAACAATGTATGAGCAAATACAAAAGGTAAAAGCAGGATCTGATACAGAATCAACGAAAACTATCAAACTGGTATCAATCATCAAAGATCTATTTTCACCATACAACATACCTATTTACAGCATTGAAATGATCTGGGATGATAACTCTAAGACTAATTCCAATGAATATGAATGGGGTAGCTACTCAAATGCTACTGGAGATACCACTGACAATACTAGTTCCATATCCCTTTCTCAAGAAGAGCATAACATGGAAGTTAGACTACCTGAATTTGGACCACAGAATATCTATGACGCTACGGAAAGCGAGCAGAAACATTATGAACAAGTCTATACAAAGGATGATACCATTGAAGACCTCGACAGAATCTTGAACTTCTTTAGCACCCAAACCAATCACGATGAAACCTCTATCTTGACACTTACAGTAGTAGAACTTGATCCACCAAACAATTCCTTACCACTTATCTTTCCTGACCTCATTGACTGGGATGAACCTGAAATACATGATATACCAATTTTCCTAGATGATGAATCTATTATCCACTACCTATGTACCATTAACCCGGAAACAGGCTCTACCAGTGAACAAAGTAAGAATGTCTACAAACCAGGGAGTGCCAAGTCTCTTAGTCACAAAAATAAACCAAACAAAAGATCTAGTGCTGAAAACCAGTCAATGGCAGCTCTAGATCACAAAAAAGTAAAAATAAAGGACGCATCTAAGGGTGAAAACCTTTTTAAGGCACCTAATGATGGGAGACTTGACACTCTTCCTAAACATTTTCATGAGCGATCACCCATATTGATTGAGTCCACTCAATCAATCAACATTGGTACTACAGAAGCAGCCAAAAACATACACCTGGCAGAATCTCTGATAGAGGAGGAAAGATCAGCGTTTATCATCTTTTTTAAAGAAAAGCAAATTAACTTTGCTTGGTCATACGCAGATATGTCAAGAATTGATCCACACTTAATCATGCATCACTTGTCCATCTCTCCAGGAGTTAAGCCAGTCAAGCAAAAACTATGAAAGATGAATCCACAGGTAGCACTCATGGTCAAGGCTGAACTAAAGAAACTATTAGATGTCGGATTCATTCGACAAATCAACTATGCAGGATGGATTTCCAACATAGTACCAGTATCAAAACCAGATGGTAGTATCAGAATCTGCACTAATTTCAGAGATGTCAACAAAGCTTGTCCAAAGGAGAACTTTCCTTTGCCTAGTATCGACATAATTGTAGACCTCACAGCGGTCCATGCAATGCTCTCACTAATGGATGGTTTTTTAGGCTATAATCAAATAAAAATAGCCCCAAAGGATCAAGATAAAACAATGTTTACCTATCCTTGGGGAACATACTATTGGAATGTTATGCCTTTTGGCTTAAAGAATGTAGGAGCTACTTATCAATGAGCAATGACAACAATATTTTATGACATGATGCATACCTTCATGGAAGACTATGTGGATGATTTACTAGCTAGATCCTTCACTAGAGCAGAACACCTAAATATCTTAACAAAGATTTTTGATCGATTGGAAAAATTCCAAGTTAGGCTCAACCCTAAGAAGTGTGTCTTCAGGGTTACATCAGGCAAGTTACTAGGCTACATAGTCTTAGCTAAAGGTATTGAAGTAGATCCAACAAAGGTACAAGCCATTATGGAGATTCCACCACCAAAGAATATCAGTCAGCTTCGCTCTCTACAAGGATGACTTCAATCAATCAGGCGATTCATCTCTCAACTAGCTGATAAAAGTCTACCATTCAATCACTTGCTACATAAGAATGTACCTTTCCAATGGGAAGCCAAGTGTGCAGAATCCTTTTATCAAATCAAACAATATCTAATAAACCCACCAGTTCTAGTTCCACCAATAGCAAGAAAGCCACTCATTTTATACATTTCAACAATAGATATATCATTGGGGGCACTATTGGCACAAGAAGATCAACAAGGAAAGAAACAAGCCATATACTACATCAATAGGACATTGAATGGATATGAAATCAACTATACATTCATTGAGAAGGCTTGTCTAACAGTAGTCTTCACTTCTCAAAAGTTCCGACATTATATGCTAGCACACACAATTAAGCTAGTGGCAAAAAATGATCCTCTCAAATATCTACTCAGTAAGATAGCTCTTATAGGCCGATTGGATAAATGGGTCATGATTCTCAATGAATTTGACATCCACTACACAGAACGAAGAGCTATCAAAGGACAAGCAATTGTAGATCAACTAGCTGAAGCACCGCTACTAGGAAAACAAACTATGGAGATTGAATTTCTAGATAGAGACGTTCTTGCTATTTCTACCAAGCAATGGACCCTATACTTTGACGGATCCTACACACAACATGGTTCAGGTGCTGGCATTCTCTTCATCACTCCTGAAGGACACACTATACCAAGATCATATCGGCTTATGTTCCCATGCACAAATAATGTGGCTGAATATGGGGCATTGGTTATAGGCATCAAAATGGCCGTAGAATGGAAAATCACGGAGTTAAAGGTCTACAGAGACTCACAACTAGTCATCAATCAAATCAACAATGACTATTAGACAAAAGATGACAAGCTACTACCTTACAAATGAATGGTGGATAACTTCAAATAGTATTTTATACACATTACCTTCAAGCAAATACCAAGGTTGAACAACAAAGTAGCCAATGCAATGGCTACTATCGCTTCATTACTACAGATTCCAGAGCAACAGAGTTGTTATGAGTTTCTGGTAGAGCAACTGTTCTCCCCAGCCTATGACCACTCTGAATCCCATGTTGTCTATGCATTGACTGGTTCGGATTCCCCTTTGTATGGATCGATATATGATTATCTAAAGAACAACATCCTACCTATTGACTTATCTCAAAACCAAAAATGTAACTTTATCTGACAAGCCACCCGTCATACCCTTACTACTGATACTTTGTACCGTCAAGGTCTAGATGGTACTCTCCTTCGTTGCCTTGATCATAATGAATCTGATTCTGCTTTACATGAGGTTCATGAAGGTATTTTTGGCACACATTCAAGTGCAACTACTCTTGCTAAAAAGCTTCTAAGGATGGGATACTACTGGCCTACAATGGAAAAATATTCTTACCACTCCGCCAAGAAGTGTCCTAAATGCCAGATCCATGGCAATCTGATACATGCACTAGTACAGGAACTGCAGCCATTCACAACATCCTAGCCCTTTTGTTAGTGGGGACTTGACTTGGTCGGCAAAATTCATCCTTCATCTTCACATGGACACAAGTTCATTATAACTGCAACATAATATTTTACCAAGTGGATAGAAGCAGTCCCCATGACCACAGTAACTAGAAAACAAATTGCCTCCTTTATCCTAAACTATCTGATCTACAGATATGGTATTCCAAGTTCCATCATCGCTAATAATGGATGACCGTTCAAAAACCAAGATGTCTGAGAACTATGTGAACAATTCAAAATACAACATCATTTCTCTACACCATACTACCCATAGGGAAATGGTCAGGCAGAAGCATCCAACAAAACGATATTGAAAATTTTAAAGAAGACAGTCAATGATGCAGACAAAGATTGGCATGTACAACTCAATCCAGCACTTTGGGCATATAGAACTAGCATCCGTACACCTACAGGAGCAACACCTTTCTCATTGGTCTATGGACCAGAAGCTATTTTACCACTGGAGGTAGAAATTCCATCTCTCAGAGTCTCTCTAAAAGGCTTAATCCCAGATGAAGAGTATCGAATCAACCGACTACAAGAACTGGAACTTCTAGGTGAAAGACATCAACATGCCTATACTCATCTCAAAGCATATCAGCAACGTATGTGCAGGAGCTACAATCACAAGGTCATTCCTTGAAATTTCAAAGTTGGTGATCTAGTACTCAAGGAAAATCCTAGAAATCAGCAAGATCGAGAAAAGAAAGGGAAATTTGAACCTAACTGGTTAGGTCCCTATGTCATCATATCATTCTATGGATCAGGTGCTTATCAGCTAACCACTTCAGAAGGAGATGTGTTCGACAAACCAACTAATAGTATTCACCTGAAGAAATACTACACTTGAGTAGTCTAATGCACGGAAAAAGTAAAAAAAAAAAAAATCAAAAAAAAAAAAATCAAGGAAAAACAAATAAAAAGGTACAATAAAAGCAACTGGTGAAAACCTGGTAACAGGTGCTATTATGAAAGGAAAACTCCTTTATCTATATCCCTATCCTTATCTCTACAGTAAAACACTATTGGCCATCGCCCGACACTTAGCAAATATCCATTCAGGACATACTTAGCATAGTCACTATCCTGGTTTATCCGTATATCCTTTCAACACATCTCACCATGGCTTGGTAATCACTGTACATATCCACATCAAGAGGTACACTTAGCTAGGGGCAATATTTGTCAACACTTGCAGCATGTTCAAGCCATCAAAACTAGTGGCAAACTCAGAGCATCATGTCCAAAAAAGAAAAAACTTACACAAAACCCCAAATCAAAACATTGATCGATAACAGATTCACAAGAGAAATACGATGGATGATTTTCTGAAGTATCAAATGTTGCATTTTGCATAAAAGTTTTGACTATTTTTTCATATAAGCTTTTTGAATTATTGGATTGTCTAAAAATTTTCTCAACAATGCTTCCAAGCTAGAGAACATCGAGAAACTCCAATATTTTCTTAGTCTTCTGTTTGTGAGGCGATCATTTGTACTGTGTAGATACTTGTCTCGAGACGTGATACAATGAATATCACTGAAGACATGATTCCACTTTACTCATACAAATGGTTTAATCTTGTTTGTTTATACGCAATCCGCACTTTGGTCGTCCTGGTTCAATTATACCTTGATGCTTGTGCTATTTTGCAAAATCAAAACATCATGCAAATTTTTCTCAGGTCATCATGGTTCAATTATACCATCATGCTTGTATAAATTTTTAACACATCCAAAAATCAATCCATACTCAATGATGATACATATATCAAAAGCAAATAAATATGTGGTTATATTGGATGACAAATGCACAAATGAGGATGCTCCAAAAAAAACAATTAATTGCATATCATTTCACAATTAGTTGCATATCATTTTACAATTAGTTACATATCAAATCATTCATCTCATTTTCAAGATACATCTCATAAACATCATATGTTTACATCATGCATTTCACTTCATCATATCATCTATCTAAGCTTTGCATCATCATAAAATAAAGTAAAAGCATATAGAGCATGCATCCATAACACATCACATGATCAAAGAAAATGGTGTCATATATATATATATATATATATCAAAATGTACAATATATGTCATGTATCGGCCCAATACAATGATAAAAAATACAATAGAGACAACATCTCTCAAGTATGACTATCTCCTGAAGGAGATGGTCTCACCACAGAAGTCTCAGCCCTTGGATCTCCAGGTGGATCATGTCTTAGTGGCCCTGCCACACCTCTGCTCTCTGACGGTGATCCCGTCTCTCGAGATTGACTCGATCTTGACTACGTAAAACTCTACACTTGATGCTCCCTGGACACCATAGCCTCATAATGACGATAGTAGTACTCCGCCTCTTGGGCTCTCAAGGCCAGCTCTCTCAAGGTGTCCCTCATTAGCCCACCTGCTGCTGCTCTCTGTACGCTCGCTGCGAGCTCATCCACTTGACCCCACCGCTCTATCTCAGTGTCACGCTCAGTGGTCAGCTGTGTAATCTGATGTTGATGTGCTAATAGCTATGCCTGCAGCTACTGCACTGTCACCTGTAAGGTCCTAATCCAGGCATCCTCCACATGAGTCGGAACCTAGACCCATAGGGGTACCCCCTGTACCTCTACCAGTCCTCGGTGCTAGTGGAGTTAGCACATTAGTCCTCCTCCTTTGGGCTGGCCATCTCACCTCATCAGTCCCTCCCACTGCTGCTATCACCTCTTCCACCATCCCCTCACCCCCTGCTCCAATCGCCAAACCTCCTCTACCTCTATCCATCACATCTCATCAAACTGCTCTCTCCACCCCTCTATCACCCCTATCTCTCCCTCTGTCTCCTCTCCTACCCCAACCTCTTCCACCTCCTCCCTCATCCCCATCTCCCCCTCCCTCATCCTCATCATCATCAAAAGCGGGCCGCATCTCCGCTGGATTTGATATCCTTGCCACGACATGAGCTGCAAACAGTCTAGCAAACTCATCCGTCATCCCAACATCCAAAATCTCTAGGGCATAATCCCATATCTGGCCCGCTAGCTGCACAAACTCCTCCATGGCTATCACACTATCAATAGTCGGACCCCAATTTGGTATGTCCTGCCTCCGACGCGCATACAAACAGGTCCCTTATGGTATCCCTTGTTGCCGACCAAACTGTCGCAAAACTCTCGTAACCAAAAATCTCTCAATCATAAAAGGGGTCCTCCCTATCAAAAATCGGGTTATAAAGACATATGGCATCTCCAGCCCATCCTCAGCCCAAACCTCGCAACCTGTATATGGTCGCCATATGATCGTATCAATATCATCCAACACCCTCCTCCAATGCTCCAGTTTGCCTAGCTTCCGCTGGACAACTATTCCCCTGTATCCATATGCATAGGCACGTCCACCAGGCCTAGCTATAGGAATGTGCTCCCAGCACCATACCTATAGAAGAGTAACACCAGCTGACAAACTGCCGTAACCTAGGTATACTACCTCATGCAAATCCCTATACAAATGGGCTAACATAGCCAATCCCCATGCGAACCTGCGACCCTGTGTCACCATCTCCTCCAGTCCCTTCGACCTGCGGTCAGGACATAGAAAACCACCTACAAAACCTACCAGTACTGATGGAAAAGGTGCATAATCCAAATCCAGAAACTCCTGCTATGGAATCTCATATCCACACACTGTCTCATCATGAAAAATTCAACGAAGTGCCTCTGTCCCGCCCTCCTCTGACTGCTCATAAGGTAGTAGGGAACCTACTATAGGTATGCGTAGGATCCGGTAGCAATCCTTAGGGGTCACCGTCATCTCCCCTATGGCAAAATGGAAGGTGTTCATATCACTGTGCCATCTCTTTACAAGCGCTATCAGTAAACCCTGGTTCATAGTGAACCGAGACATATCCAATAGGGAAGATAGGCCGCATCTCTCAATAATGTCCAGATCAGCCTGTGCCAACCGTGGTATCAATGCCCATGGTCTCGGGAACCGCTCACGTGACTGAACCACTCCCAATCACTCTTGTCAAACAGCAAAACAAGTTCAATATCAGTTTCCTCATAAAAACATAGATATCAAAATTAAAATCACATCATATCTATCCATATCAACTTGTAACACAACTCAAGTTTTCAAAAACCATATCAAACTTGTAACACAACTCAAGTCCCCATATCACATCAACTTGTAACACAACTCAAGTTTCCAACCCATATCAACTTGTAAAACAACTCAAGTTCCACAATCATATTAGCTTGTAACACAAATCAGACTCCACATATATTAACTTGAAACAATGCAAATGAAATCAAGTTTATCCCAAATCCACATCAATATCTATAAATAACTTGAAAAATCATAAATCAAACCAAGTTATATCAACACTTATATTGAACAAACTATCAAAACCATGACAACAAACATAGAAATGAAACATTTTACACCTATCCCAACCAAACTGACCTTATCCTATCAATTTTCCTCACTCATAACTCATCTTTTCTCACAAAACTGACCGCATGCACTATCTAAATTTGGCTATGCGCTAGATTACCTCTATGTGCTAACTTCTTTTCTCCACGTGCTATCCTATCTACCCCATGCGCTAGATTAACTCTATGCGCTACCTATTTCTTCCAATACGCTATCTAAATTACCCTAAGCGCTAAACCTATCTTATGCACTAAGCTATCTTACGGCTACGCTACCTATCTAACCCTATGCGCTAGGTCTAACCTACATGCTACGTGCCCCTACCAATGCGACTCCCTGTCTACCCTATGCGCTAGGTTTACCTGATATGCTACCTATTTTAGTTTCTATGCTACCCTGTGTCCCTAATGCGCTAATGTGCAGTTATGTGCTAACCTAGCAAACCTAAGTGCTAACCTAGAAAACCTATGCGCTACCCTACGTTTTTCGGACGCAACCTAAATCTACAACATTATGCGCTACAAAATTTTTCATATGCGCTGACCGACGACCTAGATGCGCTAAAATGTTAAACCTGCATGCAAAATTCCAAAAAAGTACCCAAAATGACAAAATAAAAAATCAAAAAGGGGTCAAAAAGGTTGACTTACCGGTGGTCCATACGCGGCAGGCCTCTGATACCTCCGAACGTGCTCAAATCGATGTGTAGAATATGGAATAGGCATTTTGTCTTCTCTCCAAAAGTCACTTTCTCTGAAGTCAACAAGCACAAATGAGACAAAACAATGCACTTTTCCCCTTTTATAGGGTGAAATAAAATTAGGGTTAGGGGATTGTGCATGTAATCCGCTCGTGGTCTTCCTCGTACCCTCGCACACATCACTTGTTGGGAGATGAATCAATTTAAGCATTCCACATAGCCAAAATTTTGCCAAGCAAACACAATTATGAAATCACATCAAATTTTTCCAAATTTTTGATTCATCTCCCGAGGGGGCATTATCAACATCAATTATCAAAACTGGGGCATGACATATCTCAAAATGACATAAATTTTTTATTTGATCATAAATCACAATAACACATCATTTTCTTTGAATTAACATGTGCACACACATCACTTCAAAGAGGGGCAAAATGTAGACATATAAAAATGACCATATTCCTAAATGAATATTTTATGTTCATTTCTCTATTTAATTAAATCACCCACATTCCTCTATTTAAATTAAGTAAATTACTCAATTTATTTAAATTAAATTCACTAGGCCTCTTTTGACTTTTTAATGAATAAATCATTTTATTCAATTAAATCCCTTCTATCCACTTTTAATTAAATTCACATTTAATTAAATAGTTTACCCTAAATTGAATAAATCTAATTTATTTGATTTCCCCAAATTGCAACCAAATTGAATTAAATTCATTTTATTCAATTAAATCCTATTATCCCTTCATCCACTTGCAAAATCCTACATATCCCACTTGCTTCCTAAACCCTATTCCTAACCCCTTCTAGACTCTTCTAATCACTTCTAAATTAACCGAACCCATTTCCTAAACTTTGTCACATCCCTAAGCAAAGGGAAGTCATTTCTCAAACCCTCAAAGTCTTTGAAAACCCTTAAGGGCTTCAACCACTTAACTTTGAAAGTCTCCCAAACCATTAATGGTTAACTCAACCCTCTAGCATGATTAAAGAATTTCCCTAAACTCAACCTCCATGTAACCCAAGGGTCTCATCAAGAATTTATTGCTTTGACCATGGTTATCCTTAATCCTTTGCACAAGAGTTTATCCTTTAGGTAAAAGCTTTATCCAATGGATAACCCTAACTTAACCTTAACCCTTAACCCCTAGGGTAACCAATAGGTCTTCTCAAGCATTTAATGCTTCTTACATCTCCTCTCAACCAACCTTATGTTGACATTTGTCACCATTTCATTGGTGCCAATTGCAAACATGGATTCCCAACTTTCAAACTCAACCTTTGATTAACTCTTTCAATCCTGACCATCCAATACCCTATTTTTGCTATAAATAGAGCTCTCATTCCTCCATTTTCAGGATCCAAGTCTTTAATCATCACACTTATACTCAAATCCATGCAAGCTTTAATATATCATTTGTGCTCATCATTTAGCCTCTCTTTTCAATAGGAATTAATCTAAATATGCATGTTTAGAGTATTTTCCTTATCATTTAGCTTAATCATAGACTAATATAGCATGCTAGGATAGTCTTGTTACTAATCTTGTCATCTTATAACTAGTTTATTGCATTTATAGGATCATGTATAACTTAGGATGCATTTTGTCTTAAAATCAACAAAAGCATCCCTCGTTCTTGCATTTGTCATCCCTAAACCACTTTGTTCAGTGATCTGAGAGCAAAGATATTGGTTTGAGGGACCTTATGAGATAGAGAACCATGGAACCAACCTTGGGGAGCTGAGCCATACTTCATGGCTCCATAGCTTGCACCAAGAAGTGCTGTGGGTGTGTGAGCAAGGCTCCTTAGACTCCGTTTTCCACATACTGAATTCTATCGACCCGCTTTTCCCGCATACAAAAACATGTCACAAAATTTGAACATTTGTTGCTTACCATATTATGGGAATTCAAATTAATTTTTCATGAACTCATTAACACCACCTACAACAAAAAATAGGATCTATCTACAACAAAACTTAGTTAGATATTAAAATAGGTTATGTCTTAAGAGGATGGATTAAGGGGATCTAGATTTAGGACATGGCTTAAGGATAGATATCTAATTAGAATAGATATAAAAGTACACAATAAATGAATTTTAACATGTATTTAAATTTATATAAAACTATATATACATACCTCTATTTACTTATTTCATTGTACCATCTAAAACTTAAGGGGATGGACCTATATATCAAACAATGATAAAATAAAATATCAATTATATTAAATATATGAACTTGATATTAAAACTATATTAAAACATGTCATAAAATTTGAACATTTGATGTTGATTATATTATGTGAATTTTGTTGAATTGGTTGAATGGACCAAAATACTGAGAGGGAGGGGTGAATCAGTGTTCCCATATATATAAAAATTTTGCCAGTTAACTTTAACAATTAATTTGATCAACAACAAATATAGAATAAGCAAATAACACAACCACAAATTAAACATTGGATATTATACGTATGGAAAAGCCAAATGGGAAACACCACGAAGAAGGTTAGCTCTCAAGATAATATAACTAGTTATATGGTGTTTACAAAAGGGGTGGCTCACTGTTGGAATGCTCACTACAATAGAAAATAATTAAATTGAAGAAAGTTGCATCTCCTAATGCAATAGGTTTATTTTAGATTAATCTCAGATAAAAACTTATAACAGATCCACTAAGGGATCACTATACCACTATCCACAATCGCCTGCAAAAAGTTCGGTAAGGGATAGTGGTGATTGGATGCTATCCTGCATGCTTAGATGATTGGTTTCTGGTTCCAGTGAGGGTTTTACCAATAGAGCTTTTGATGGAGATCTTTGATGAATTGCATAAGTGGTCTTGGTGCAGATTCTCATAGAGTTTTAGGATGCTGTTGGTGATCATGTTTGAGACTTGGCATTTGGAGATCATTGCTGAAGCGTGTGGACCTATACTTGGTCCCAGTTGATCTAGGTTATGGACCCGCTTTAATGTAACATGTGGATAAGACCTATTGATGTATTTTCGGGATTACTTATGTGTTGATTTAATTGTTTGGTCTAAGGTCGACATGGTTTGTAATTATGTAATTGATTTATTGTCTGGTGGCTGACCTGATTGTTTATGGTCGAGGGTTTGTATAAATAGATGTAAGATCTGAGTGTAGATCATCATGGTTAATGTAAGAGGTATTGGTCAAGGAATGTAATGTGCGAATAATGTAATATCATTCAAGCAGAGGAGTTGGTCAACCATTGGAGATCGAATTGGGTTTATGTAAGAGGATTTAGTCCTCCGGTATTGAGCTTAACCAAAACTATACTCAGGCATAGGAGATGCTATCTTTTGTAGTTCAACACTTCTCTAGATTGTAGTCTAGATTTATATGTAGTCAGTGAGAGTCCTTTTGTGATGAGCAGTGTGCTCTAGGATATTGGCCTTCCTGCAAGTGTAGGCCCCTTCATTGTAATTCACATACTTACTGCAGAAGTATTATCTAACTGTGGGTAGGCTTCCCACCGTGGTTTTTCCCTTTACTGGGTTTTCCACATACAAATCTTGGTGTTGTGTGGATGGATTTTATTCTGTGATTATTGTTTATACTTAATTGGATTAAATGCTATTCCGGTATTACTTTTTTGGGTTCTGGTATTAAAGTTTAATTGTTGAATGTTCCTGTAATCTGTGACAACTGGTTCATCCCCCCCCTCTCAATTGTCTTTCGATTATTTGAATTGTCTAACAAAACCTTGATGCATGGTGGGTCTGAGACCTCTCCCTACACCTCACTAATCTTACGTAGCATGTCCTAAGTGTATGGTGGGTTTGTCAACCCACCTTACACCATCTTTGGTTTCCATTATGTATGATGGGTTTACAAACCTGCCTTACACCATGATTTGAGTTCTTCTCTTTTCAAGTGCATGGAGGGTTTATAAACCCACCATACACTTTGATCCTTTCACTTAGGTGTAGATCATATCCATAGGTTTTACTTACACCTAGTTTTACCTTATGAAATGTTTAGGTGTAGTTCAAACCTATAGGTCCAACCTACACTAATGACATGTTTTTTCTAGGTGCAGTTCGGGTCCATAGGTCTGAACTACACATAGCCTTTTTCCCCAAGTGTAGTTCCAATCTATGAACCTGAATTATACCTTTGAGCCACACTTCGCCCCAAGTGTAATTTAGACCTACAAACCCAAATTACACCATTTGCACACATGTAAATCGAGGTCATAGACCTTATTTACAATTGTTCTACTATGATACAATGGGGGTTTTGGAAACCCTAATGGCACCAAATTCAGCACATACGTAATCCTACTTAGTTCAAATGGACAAGATGTTTGGTGATTGTTCTTCACAAATGTGGATGATTTTCCTATACTACAGTGTCGTCCTTGTGTAGATGTCAAAATTGTCTGAAAGTAAAAAATAATAAAGTTCAAGAATCAAAACTCCTATTCACTCTTCCTCTCACCCTTAGTGGCGTAAAACATTGCAAACACTAGATGAATATGAAATACAGGCTTCCTGACAACAATACAAAGATTTTCTAAAGAAGGATGATCACAATAAAGATGTGTTTCTAGACACTTAATCATTTTTATGCATCTCTAGTGTAGTGACATTTTGTAATTTCAATCGACACTTCAAGTGTCATTTTGTAATATGCTTTGGATACCTCATTTGCCATTTTATGTATGCACTAGTACACATGTAGGACAACACGTGTCCTAAGTCAAACATGAGTCTACCTTTGAATTAGTCACAAACTAGTTGTAACTTTCCTAGTTTCATGTTGCACCTCTCCTCTATATATATGAGGATTTTCATTGTAATAAGGATCTTTTATCAATCTTTTGGGAAAGGCAACAAAACTCTATCGATTTGGGAAACACTATAAAATTTTATTTTTAGATGTAAATCAAATTGGAATCAATAAAAGAGACAAGTTGCTTTTAATCTTTGTGTTGGGATAAGTTGTAATGTGATGACATTATTTGGACTTGATTGTGAGTATTGTGGTGTTATTTGAAAGAGATTCAAACCCAATCTTGTAGTCTTTGAGCTCCTTATTATGTTTATAATTAATAATATATTGTCAAACTTGATCTTGTAGTCTTTGAGCTACTTATCACATTTGAAGCTAATGTTTCATGCTCAAGCAAAGAGATAACTTGTAGTCTTTGTGCTATTTTTACCTTCTACATTTGTGCATTTAAGGTGAAGTGTATGTTGAATTCTTTGAGATACACATATTTCATCTTTGTTCTTGAAGATTTATAGAAAGTCATAGAAAGTATTTGAGATTTCATGAGCTTCTTGGTTGTACTTGAAAGTTTATTGTAAGACAATCATCTATTCATAAAGGTTGATAGGATAGTGATAAAAAGAATACTTTGAGATTTATTATTACTTTCCCATCCAAAAGTTATTTTCAGAAAAAGGGAGCAACAAAGGCTTTGTACTCTTATGGACACTTTGCTCCCAATTAGTATATATTATTAAGATTATTGCAAGTTAAAAGTATGTTGTTTCTCTATTCTAAATAGAGAATTGGGTAGACCCTTACTATGAAAAACGACTGTAAAGTAATTATGTCATCTTGGATTAGTGAGAATAGTATTACATTTAGTTTGCAATAGAAAGGGGGAGCCTTCTCTTATAAGTAGGAGGGAAAATATCTTGCCTTTTGAGAGATGTTATCTCATGTACTGTGGTGAAACCCACATTTTGTAAGCCTTCACCAGTTTACAAAATTTTCACCGAACAAACTGATACCAGAACTGGATATCAACCATGATAAGCAAAACACACAATTCTGGAGAAGAGAATCTTCTAGAAATGACTCTAGTAGATCATATATACTTCATTGCAACATATCACATACATACCTATCTTCCCCTATTGCTCAACAAGCCTCATCCGGTCCAACCGGGTAACTAGGTTTGATATCAATGACAACAATGACAATATTCACACAAGTCTAACAAATTCATTACTTTATCATGAACTTTCAAATGTACATCTAGATGTGTAGTACTCATTAACACCACCTACAATAAAAACAAGGATATACCTACAACAAAAAATAGTTAGATATATAAAAAATAGTATACATATTAAGGGGATCTAATTAGGAGAGCTTAAGGGGATGGACCTATTTAGGACATGGATGGTCTAAGGGGACATATCATTCTGATGGCTTAAGGGTATGGACCTAATTAGGATGGCTTAAGTGGACATCTCATTAGGATAGCTTCAGGGGATGGACCTATTTAGGGTGGCTTAAGGGGATGGACCTAATTAGGATGGCTTAAGTTGATGGACTTGATTAGGATGGCTTAAGGGGACATATAATTAGAATGGATTAAGGGGATGGACCTAATTAGGTTGTCTTAAGGGGATCATCACATGTACATTATTCCACTCCAAAGGTAGCCAATGATTGAATCCTTCCAGAAATGGATAGAAAATTATAAGGAAAGAGCATAAAAAAGATAAGAATAATTAAATAATCCATAATTAGTCATTGTCAGTTGTACAATAAAACATGTGAAATTATAAAAAATTATTGGTAAAAGTACAATAGTCATTTAAAAAAGAAAAATAAAAAAGAAATAAGATCCCATTTACTTTTTTGAATCGAGATCCCATATACTAAACAGGATCCCATTTACATTTTGCCTAATAATTTGTTTTAAAAAGAAAATGGAATCCCAAGTCCTACATGATATCTCGATTTGGATTCGGGATATTGTTTCTAAAAAAATGAAATTTTGGCTTGGTGTTGGTCCTCACAACCAGAATGGCAACTAAGTTATAAAAACTCAATTAAGGGATTGGACATTCTTAGTCAACAACAAGCTTTCTTGTAGAAAAGACACATTTACTTTATTGACCATGGACGTAGACTTGAAACGGGCCAACACTGTATATGCAGTAAGTTCATATCGCAACCATTCTATCCTATTGCAGGAAAGGAATTTATCAGAAATAGATGTGCAAAAATATAATGAACTAATGCTTAATCAGAACTCACAACTGAAAGTAACTTAAGAAATTGCTACCAAATTATAATGTTCTGGCAAGCAGATAGGAACTACTCTGCCCACTATGGTTGCAAGAACAGACATAGGAACTATTTCTAGTGGCTGCAGGAATAGTCAAATGCTAAACAACAACTATTGTGAGATGGAAATTAACTAAAAAACACAAAGGGACTACTCACCAAGTGGGCCCCCTTGAGTGAGTATATCTAGAATTATTAGATTGCAACTGATAAGTTCAAAATAACATTGACTTCTTTATTCCAAATTGACTGCAAAATACATAAGTCTAAAAGCTGGGTATTACAAATTCTATGGTCGTTCTGTGTCCTCGAGAGGAGATACATATCTTTTATTTATATGGAAACTTATATCAGATTCCTAACTGATCAACCCACATTCCAATGGAATAGGTGAACAAGTTTATTATACTAAAGAAGAAGTCAGTGCAGGAAAATATAACAACATATGTCCTACAACTGAGAAGATATAACACGATTTGCTTCCTAGATTTAAGCTCCACTAAGAAAAATTATGAATTCCCACAAACCACTTTGCTAAGGAAGTGATCAAGTGGTTTTGATCTTCTTCAATTCTACTTTACTTTGACCGGGTCTGCATTGTAGTGACATGTTGATGTTCCTTTAAACTTCTAGCTTAGTCTTTCCTTCTTATTGGTTGACCCTGCATCATGGTGTTAATGTACACAAAAGCATGTGTATCTACTAATGTTAACATAACATAAATTAAACCACATTTTAAGATTGTTTTAGATAATTTTCATTGATGAACCATTTAGAGATCATTATATAACAACCTTAGGTATATGATAAATCAGTTCTAGAAACACTAAAAAAGGCATCAACTAGGAAAGTCTTCTGACCCAAATATTATCTAGACACATGACCTAAGAAGGAATTCTATGAAAAAAATCCATCAAAACAAAGCCATTATTTTGGCTCATCATTTCCCCTAGCCTAGCTTTTTGTTGATCCTCCAGCAATAGGAAAGTTTCAAATTCTAGCATTGATTCTGAAATTATCGAGGGTAACCTGCCCAGAACCTCATGTAGACAAAATCCAATAGAATAATCCATTCATCTTTTTCAGTCATTCCCATTTGGAGCATTCTGTTGCTTCATCATATGGAGGGTCATTATTTCTACATCCCATTAGTGGCCATAGGATAATTAGTGGCTAGAGACTGAGGGGCAACCAGTGTCTTCCTTTCGTTCTTCCCAAATGTATATATTTGGGTGCCCTCCTCAGCGTGACATGATAATTTGATAAGGAGTATGAATCTGACTATTTCAACTCATTCGACAGGCTATTCCAATGCTAGAAGAAATGCCCTATTGCTATTTGTCCTTCCCCTATAGCCATTTGCTCATATTCCTTATGTATTTACTTAAGGGCAGAATGTCTTTCCCAAAATCTGGCTAATACATAATTTTTTGCCATTTAAAATAAAGTCTTCTTGTATTTCTTGACTCAACTCTCAACGGAAGTGAGAGATCTAGTTCTCCCTTCTTATGTGTTTGGAATTGATCTCCCCTTGTAATTTCATTTTGAACCCATGACATGAGAGCTCAGAGCTAGATATCTCCAATGTAAAGGAGAGGGTTCCAATCAACGTCACCAGGAACAATGTAATTATGTAAATAAAATTCACAGAGCAAATTCTTGATGGCTGTAGGAGATGTTTGGTAGACATGATAAAATTCTTTAGGTGTCTTTCAAGAGGGGTTTAGATCCCTAACAATTCTCATCATTTGGAAATAAATATGTTGTTCCTTTAAATACAAAGAGTAAACACGAGGTGGTTCTCTGCATTGCATTAGCTGTGGTACCATGATGGCTACCATTTCTACCTTAATTTTAAGTTGGGCAATCTCATCTTTCTATTCAATGATCTTCTTTTACTAGTCAATAAGCCTCTGCATTTCTGCTTTTTCTAATTCCCATTCTTGGTAAAAGGCAAGTGCCACTGCATGATTGGTAAGAGAAGATGGTGGTCTATGAATAGTGTTAGGATAACCAGTGAACAACTAAGAGGGGAGGGGGGTGAATCAGTTGTTAACAGATTATAACTTTTAATCCACAATATGACCTTATTCAAATCAAGTACAGGTAAAGCACAGACAAATGCCAATAGGAACATATACTGGTAAACAATATAACTTAACAATTAACCAGATAATCAATGCAAAGAAACCATACCACATAACACCATGATTTGTACGTGGAAAAACTAGAAAGGGAAAAACCACGGTGGGAAACCTACCTACAGTTAGATAATACTTCTGTAGAAAGTTTGTGTTACAAGAGGGGCCTACACTTGTAGGAAGGCACATTGCCTAGAGCATACTGCTCATTACAAAAGAGTCTCACTGACTACAAAGAGGCTACAACCTTCTCAAGAGAAATGGATAACAATCCAATAGAGTGAACTATTGGAAATAACATCTACCATGTCTGATTACAGTCCCAGTTACGCTTAATGCTGAAGGACTAAATCCTCTTCTGAATCCAATTCAATCACCAATGATTGATCAACTCCTCTGCATGAATGATATTACAATATTTGCACATTACATTCCTTGACCATGACTTTCCAATAACCATGATACTTTACAAAGAGTTTCTACCTCTTATTTATACAAGCCCTAAGGCCTAAACCAATTAGGTCGGCCACCTAAAGATATTACAATAATATCATTACGTAAGTCCATTTACAATGATATGCCATGTCAGCTTAAGATCAAAACAATAATAAAAAATCCATAAATAATCTCGAATCATCCAGGTAACATGTAGAGTACACGCTAGCATGATACCGATCCATAACCTAGATAGGTACCAGACCTATTATAGGTCCACCATGCCAAATCAAAGTCTTTAAGCATTTGAAGCACGATCAACGAACATCTTCATCATCCTGAAATCCACGAAGAAGCTGCACCAACACCAATTGTGCATCCTGTCATGATTCCTCAATGAAAGCTTTGTCGGTAAAGCCTTAAACCAGTGCCAGTAAGGGTTTACCAGAGTGTATGATAACATCCAATTACCAAGCCAATACCAACTGACCAAAACATTCTCATGGAGCATATAACTCATGAAATCCAATATACTTCATTGATCCAAACATGCTGGAAGTGTCCAACAGATAATCTTTTCTACAGATAACACTAGATCTTCTACCGGTAACCAAAACTTGTCTGTCGATAACCATCCATATCAGCTAGTGTTGACATCAATGACAAAACATCAATGCAACACATAATCAATTCATCCATAATGCCAACAAATAGGTGCTTTAGGCTTCGACTTTCCAACTCTCCTTCCGATTTCAACAATCTGTTATGTGGCAGATGCCAAACTATCAAGCCCATCAAAGCCTACTTATGCCTATAAGTGCCCATGAGAGATCTGTAGCTCTTCCTCATTTTTTTCTTCTTCCTTATTGAGCTCCTTAGGCGAGGATGAAGGAGCATCATCCTAGAGAGGACTATGTGGCTCTTATTCTGGAGAATCAACCAGAATGGTGACATTTGGCTCCTCTAATTGTTTATGAACTTTAGGCTCTTTTCGAAGCTTACCACCTACCGACAACAATGCAGAGGCCACAGAACTATAGGGGGAGGGGCCTAGGAATAGTAAAGTCTCGATTGACCCAATTATAGTTTAGTTGAGTTTTTGTCACAAGTTGGGTTTAGAACACCAGGAACTCCTGCTATCTTTGTCTGTACTGGCGCCTCCACCGAAGTCTTTGATGCTTCCTTTCTAACGTTAGCTGCCCAATGGTGATGGTGAATAAAAGGTCACTAATGCTGGGCTTCTTCTCTGAGATTTTTCTTTGGTGGCTGCAGGATGACTTCCTATACCTAATTCCTTAGCTACTCCAGTGGTTGCAGGAGAAACTACTTTTGTGACTTTCCTTTTCTTTGCAACAAGAGAGGCGAAATCCCCACTTTTTTCTTCCTCTTTCTTCTTTTCTGTGCCAATCTGTTTCTCTTAAATTATTTTTTCCCTCCATGCAACAACCCTAGTTCTTATTAGGATTGGTGAAAGAACCCCTACCGAGGCTTCTTCTACTTTAGACATGACTTCTCCTTGTGAGGGTTCCTTTGCTACAGAAACATTTTGTTTTGGCACTATCTTGGAGGTTGAAGGTTCAATAGGGCGACCAGGTCTTTCAAAATTTTCCCTCTCTTGAGATGGGAGTGGTTCCACTGGACCCACATTATCTACCCTAAATCTTCTAATTTTCATAAATTCTTCCTAGGACATCGGGGAGACATCTCTTAAAGACCTTTCAACCAACAACTTAATCAAACAATGATGAGAAATAGAGTGAGGCCTACCTTTCCACATTTTTGTTGCGCTAATGGAAAGAAAGTTGTACAATATGTTTGGAACATTCATCCTTCTCCCGTGGCATAGATGACTTAGAAGCTTGAAATGATGGGTATGTAGACATGAGAATCTCCCTTCGTAAGTTAAATACTTCAAGACATATAATGCAACTGCTCTCCATTCAGGTGGAAGAGATTCTCGTTTGGCCCCCTATTTATCTATTACCAAAGGTGGGTCTCCATGTCGTGTAAACTCTGCTCTTTCACTTTGTGCGTCCTTAGATTCAGGGTATTTTCCCCTATCTGCTAGCAATCCAGTCACTTCCATAATCCATTCCTATGTTGCTACAACTCTCAATCCTTTCACCTGGGCTTCTCCATCTGAGAATGTGCGGGTGAATTCTCTTGCAACCTTCTCATTAAACTCCGTTAGCTTCAGAAAATAATCTATCCACCCACTATTGCAAAATGCTAGCTCACAATCCTAGTCTTGGAGAAGGATATCATGGACTGTAGGTTCATGACGAATAGGTGGGCCACCCATTGTAACAATGAAACTCTCAACTCACCAATGGTGGAAATATGCCCAATTCTGCAACTTTCAAAAGCAATATGCTCTATTTGTTGGCATATGGACACTCCAATGAGACATTGTGTGTGATTGAAGGTTTTGTCATTGATGGAAACCTTGTAATCCTATGGCACTGACAAGACATTATACTGACAAAGCATTATACATGCAACCTTGCAATCCTATGGCACCAGCAAGACATTATACAGGCAACCTTGCAATCCTATGGCACTGGCAAGACATTATACCGGCAAAATATAACACAGGAAAGATAATGCACCGACATCAGAAGATCAATCTACACCGGCACCGACACAGAAGATGTGCACCGGCACAGAAGGAAATATGTATACCGGCACAGAGGCCAACAGGATTTTTGATATGTAATATTTTGTTTATCATTGTAAGCCAACTTGGCAAATTGTAAAATGACTCTTGTATATAAAAGAGATCATTGTAGATATTTGTAGGATATAGATAGAATGCAATAAATAAATTATAAGGCAGACCTAATGTGCGAATTGTAGGTCAAGGGTATATGTAAAGAACATAGAAAGAACCGGTACTAAATCTAGCATTGAAGATGCTATTGTAAAGAGTACAGAATATTGGATTTGTGTAAATCCTCATTGTAAGTCAGTGTGACTTCTTATTGAGCAGTGAACTCTAGGCAGTTGGCCTTTCTGCATGTGCAGGCCCCTATTGTTATTAATATTCTCTTATTGGCTAGTAAGTGAATATTGTGGGTCACAAATCCCATCAAGGTTTTTCCCACACCGGGTTTCCTCGTTAAACATCTTATGTTATGGTGTTCTTTTCATGTGGATGCTTTTGATTCTATTATTTGCATTAATTCTTACATACCGGTATACTGTTACTTTGTATTCTGCATATTCAGTTTTAAGAAAATTACATTACCAGTCAGATACTGATTCACCCTCCCTCTCAGTATCTGTGGGAACCCTAACAATTGGTATTAGAGCCTAGTCCTCTATTTTCAAAAGCCTAACAACTTGAGGAAGATCTTGACATCGGTAAAGATGGAAAATTTGATGAAGCAACTTGAAGGAGCTCTTACTGACTATGATGCAGAGAAGTTGAAAAATATCAAATTAGAAGATGATTTAAAAGCAGCTTAGGACATTATTCAGGCACTTCAAGAAAATCTTACTGTTACAAGAAACAAGAGAAGAGAACTTTGTGAAAAATTGCAAAATGAAAATGATGAAAATGAATCACTAAATGATATGACAAGCAAATTGAAACAAGAGATCACGACAACAAAAAATGAAATGTAGGATATGACTATGAGATTCTGTAAAGAGATTGAGGACAGAAAGAAGAATGAAGAAGAATTGACTAGAAGACTAAGTGATGCAGCAAATGAGAACACAAGACTTAGCTATGAAAATGATATGTTGAAAATAGATTTGATGCATACTCAAAATGAATCGAATGAACTAATGAGACAAAAAGAGATCTTGGAAAGGGAACTGGAAACTACAAATCAACACAAAGAAAAATTCAAGAAAAGCTTAGAAGAACTTGGTACTTTATTGAAGAATCAAAAACCTAAAGGTGACACTTCTGGAGTTGGATTTGAAGTTGGAGAAAGCTCCGGTACTGCAAATACCTAGGATCAAAGCAAACTGGTAAGACCCTCTAATACTTACAAATTCAATGGAAAATGCTTTAACTATAATAAATATGGTCATAGGGCAAATGAATGTAGATCTAGGAATTATCAGAACATCAATCCTCCCACCGGTCAATGCACCAAATGCAACAAAATTGGTCATAACTCTGAAAATTGCAGAATGAATGTAAGATGTTATGTTTGTGGAAGATTTGGTCATTTATCAAATAAATGCAGAACACAAACCGGCATAGGTTATGGGAAAGCTATTCAGAAAAATAATGTAACTTGTTATGCATGTAACAAGATTGGTCATATTGCTAAATTCTGTAGAAGTAAAGGTACACCGGTAGATAACAAAAGTACTAAGCTTGAAAGGTAAAGAAAAGGTTGAAGAGGTTAAGCAAGAATTTTCAAAGCAATGGATTAGAAAAGGTGATCTAAATATTGGGGTTACTCCTCCACCGATAGACTCAACAAATGCTTCACTGACATAACAATATGATGCTCCACTGATAGGATAGAGAAATGCTCCACCAGTAGGATGTTCTTCATCAAATTGAAGAAAATTATCTTGAGGGTTTGGCAATTTAATGACACATGTGCTATTATTCCCTTGGTTAGAGAAAAGAAGTTGAAAATCCTTCATTACCGGCAAATAAAGTTGAGTTAATACATTACCTACAAACAATTAATGTGGTAGGTAGCAGAAAAGACTTTATAAAATAAGGTTTTTCAGCTCCATTTCATTTCACCGTGAATTCAAACTTTCAGAGAGCGCGAAGATTTCCGAGCTAAGGCATTCCGAGCAAAGAGGCAAAGCACTTCAGCAATCAATCCATCCAAAGGCAGAAAAAGGTATTTATCATCATGGCATCCTCCTCTACACCTGAATTCATAGAAAATCCTACAGTATTCAAGGTTATAAAATGACCTAGGCCTGTGTTTCAGCTAGTTTCTGAAGTAGCTAAGAAAGATGACAACATAGGTGCTTTTTCCCAAATTCCAAAGGGTGTTGTTTATGCAGAAGACCCTAGAATGTATATTCATTGCAAAATAGAGGAATTAGGTGATGAAGAAATCAAAGACATGTATAAATCTATTATATGTGACAATGCCAAAAATGTGAAGCCTGAACAGAAAATTGTTGAAACCCTAGGATTCACTGAAATCCTCAGCATTCCTGAATTTCCCAAGGAAGTGGTTAGGATAGTTCTTAGTAGGGTACATGGCTCATTCTTTTGGCTTGACTCAGTGCATAAAATTACCAAGGTAGCTGTGAAAGCAGTAACAGGGTTACCTTCCACCGGTACCAGACCCGACAAAACCAAGAAGGTCTCCAATGACCTAGTAACAAACTTAACTAGTGCAACATTCGACAAGAGATCATTGAGGGTTAATGATGTGACCGATACAAATGTTAGATTTGTTAGCATGATTCTAGGTTACAAAGAAACTCATGCAAATAGGCTTAACTCTGTTTCTAGTTTATGCATAAAGAGTGCTTATGACATGGTTAAGGACAATGTGAAAATTGATATCTCTGAATGGTTAAAAGATGAGTTAATTGACAATTTGGCAAAAATCAAGAAGGATAAGAAAGGAACCTTTAGATTTGGAAATTTACTTATATGTTTAATGCTACATATAACCAAACAGGCTCCTGGTATAGGCAACAAGGATTTTGGATTTGACATACCAGTAGGAAAACAATTGTCTGACTTATTCAACAACATGGGTGAAAACAAAGAAAAGAATATCCATGAGTATTTTCAAGCACTAAAGGTCATAATGAATAAGAGGATCAGACTATCATAGGAAATTGTCAACAAATACAAGGATGATATATGTTTTGTAATAAAAAAGGATGAGATCTGGATGGAAGCAGTCATCCCAAGAACAATCTAGGTTATAGAGATGGGGTATGAAACAGATGACCACATAGTGGAAACTTATGCCAAAGCACTTCTGGAAGCCCCCTATGATCCAAAGGAAGAAGTATTTGGTAGTGTTGAGCAAATTGAAAGTCAAATTCAATCTAAAAAGAGAGTAAAGAAAGTGTAGGCATCTATGAGGAAAGGAAGCAGGCAAGCAAAAGCCTTAAAAGATGATGTATTAAAGAAAACCGGCATAACAGAAGAAGAGTTGGAAGCCCAACGGCCTGAAACTCATCTATCACCGGTAGATACCTCTTCAGAAGGAGATATGCCAGCAACTTTCAAAAGAGTTGTTAGGAAAAGAGACCCCTCACCGGTATCCACTCCTTCACCCAGAAGGACAAGACAGAAGCAACAAGCAGTAAGGTCTCCAGTCAAGAAAGCCACACCTAAGAAAAAGCTGACCCCCAAAAAGAAGAAGAAGACAGACACTGACTTGGCCCCTTTTGACATATTACTGAATGAGATCATAGAGGAAGGTAAATTGAAAAACATAGGGAAAATCTATGACACCCTATCAGAAGATGAGAAAGGACAAGTTGAGGAAAGTGTTATACTACACATGGACATGTATAAAAAGTTTTTGATGCAAGTCCTAAATGATATTCCTGATGAATTATATAAAAGACTTGAGGCCAGAAGGCAAGGAATAATTGAGTTGGACAAGAAAATTAAAATAGAAAAATTACTTGCAGTATACCCAGTCAACTCACCTAAGGAAATTGATGATTTGATAGCTCAGGCCAATCGGATAATCTTTTCCACTGCACATCGGCAAATATCATTAATGGCAGGTAGAGTTACTGAAGTTTCAACTGAAATAGAAGATGGTTGGGATAGATTCTTGGTTGAAAAAGAAAAACAAGAAGAATATATGAATCCCAAGCCCATTCTGGTATATCAAAAGGACAAAGGGAAAGGTAAAGTTGGTGGACCGCGAGGTATCAATATTAGAGACAACTTACCCCGACCTCCTTTAAATACTCCACTGGTAAAAACAACTGCAGAAGATCAACCGGCAGCTGAGAGCATGGACATAGAGGATAATAATCCTAATCCTGAGGTCCTATATACTATGAATGTTGATACTCAAAAAATCAACATAGTGGTAGATAAGGATACCACAGATAAATCTGATAACAAAGAGCAACCTGCAATAGGAAACAAAGAGCAACTGGTAGTAGATTCAGAGAAAAAGATGGATTCTGGAACACAAATAGAGTAACCACCAGAACAGACTCCACCGGTAAGAAATGATGCAGGTAAAACTGTGCTTAAAGAGATGGAGGCACAAACATACCTACCAAAGGTCAATACCAGCATGGTCCCCTCCACCGGCACTCAGTTTATTGGGTCACCATCAAATGTAACAGAGGTATTTCTCAAATCTATCAAGAAAATAACTGATTATAGCTCACAAGCCTATAAAGCGATCGATGATTCAATTCCAGTTTTGAAATTAATAGCTCCCAATTGTAATATAGCCAACAAAGATTCTTGAGGACAGTTGGATACACTTTGTAAATATATTTTTGGAAATTTTGAGCAAACAAAGGTAGAAACTATAAAGGAATGTATAGAAAAAGAGAAATAGAAATTCTTTGAGGAAGGAATAAAGAAGTGTAACAAGGAATTTGACACACTTCTATCAGAACTGTGCAATTTGTTGAAACAGTACAAAACTCTGTACAAAGACACCTGTAAGATAAAATTTTTGACCACGGATGTAGACAAAAAGATGAGCAAGGTACAAGAAGAGATCAATAAACTGGCTGATAATTTTGTAAACTCACCTGATACACTATCAGTTTTTGAGGAAAAGATAACAAATTTTGAGCTGCTCAAATTAGAAAGAGAAAAAGAGAAAATAATAAACAAGGCAAAATTTTTGAGATCTAAACTAAGTCCAAGATTAGACTATTTAGCATCTCTGCGTAAGGAAATCTCAAAGGCACTAACATAGGGTAGCAAGACATCGGCAGAGCACTTGCAACATCTCATTGGTACAGTATACAAAACTGAGATAGCAATAAAGGAGAGCAAGAAGTTTATGGATGGTATAAACTTAATTTTGGGAGACATTCTTCAGATAATAACTACCCAACTACAAGGTTGAGGTTATAAATTGGTACAACTACAAAATCTACTAACCTTTGTCATTGATGCCAAAGGGGGAGTAGTAGATGAGAAAATTCAAAACACAGGGATCACATGCTCTCACATTTTAAAGGGTGTAAAACCTATTGTGGTTTTCCAAGTGGTTCGATAAGCCCATACTACTTCAAATAACCTGCTAGACCAATCCTTACGATGAAGAGCTACTATCTTGGTTAATATAGATTCAAGTTCCCTATTGGTGATTTTAGCTTGTCCATTTGCCTAAGGATGGTAGGGAGTGGACTTCCTATGCCTTATATTATATTAATTGACCAGGGCGGTGATCAAAGTGGAAGTGAATTGTGCCCCTTGATAAGTCATAATCTCTCTGGGAACTCCATATTGAGTAAAGATCTCTTCATATAAAAATTCTTCTACCTTATTATCCCTGGCATGTTTGAATGCTTTGACCTCAACCCATTTTGTGACATAGTCAGTACACACAAGAATGTATGACCTACCATTTGATGATGGATCAATTGGCCCAACAAAGTCTAACTCCCATTTGTCAAATGGTGTAACAATCACCTGTGGATGCAAATTCATTTCATCAGACCGAGTTGGTCTTCCCATTCATTGACATCTATCACATTTTTTGGTGTATTTGACTACATCCTTATGCAAAGTCGGCAAATAATATCCTGTAGTTAGTATTTTGAGAGCTATTCTCTTGGCAGCAAAGTGACCTCCAAAAGGCTCATCATGGTAGGCATGAAGGATATCATAAGTTTCATCTTCTCTGACACATCGCCTCATAACATGATATGGCCCTGTATAGAATAAGCAATCTTCTATCCATGAAAAATTGAAACTTTTTTCTACCAACAACCTTCTTTCTTTTGGAGAGAAATGAGGAGGGATCTTGTTAGCTACTAAGTAGTTAGCTATGTCAGCATACCATGGAATGTTCACATTAATTGAAAACAAATGCTCATCTAGAAAAGAATCATCTATGGCTTCAAGACTATCCCATGTTTGAATTCTGGACAGAAAGTCTGCCACTACATTTTCCTTACCTGGTTTGTCAATGATAGTGATGTCAAATTCCTGCATTAACAACAACCATCATGCCAACCTACCTATAATGGAACTTTTATTCATAAGGTACCTGATGGCTGCATGATCAGTATGCACAAAGATTTGATAACCAGTGATATAGTGCCTAAACTTATTGAGGGCATAGATAAGAGCTAACATTTCCTTTTCGATGACATTATAATTTAGCTTAGAACCTTGCAAATTTTTGCTGATATAGTAAATTGCATTCTCCAAAACACCTTGTTTCTACCCCAAGACTGCTCCAATTGCAAAATCTGATGCATCTATGTGAATGTGAAAAGGAAGAGACCAATCGAGTCCTTTAAGAACATGAGCCTGGGTTAAGGCTCCCTTAAGTTTAGAAAATGCCTCTTCACATGTTGGTGTTCATTCAAACTCAACATTTTGTGTTAAGAGAGAATAAAGAGGTCCTACCATCTTACTAAATTCCTTGATAAATCTCCTATAGTACCCTGCATGACCTAAAATCCTTCTTACGTCCTTTTGTTTTATAGGGGCACAAAGGTTAAGTATTACCTCAATTTCGGTTGTATCTACTTGAATGCTTGACTGACAAATACGATGCCCCAACACTATTCCTTCTTGCATCATCATGAAGCATTTTTCACTGTTTAGGGACAAACTATGATCTTCACACCACTACAACACTTTGGCATGATTTTGCAATGCTTCCTCAAAGGTGGCCCCAAAAGCAGTGAAATCATCCATGTAAATTTCCATACAATCATGGGAAATATCAGAGAATATACTGAGGACAACCCTTTGAAAGGTTGCAGGAGCATTGCATATACCAAAAGGAAGAACTAAATAGGCATATGTTCCCCAAGGGCAAGTGAAGGTGGTCTTTTCTTGGTCTTCGGGAGCTATTCTGATTTGATTATAACCACTAAACCCGTCCAAAAATGAAAAGTATTGCTTACCTACTAGAGAATCTAATACTTGATCGATGAATGGAAGTGGAAAATGATCTTTTTTAGTAGCAATGTTGAGCTCCCTATAGTCCACACAAACTCTCCATTTTCCTCCTTTCTTAGGGACTATAACAAGGGGAGATACCCATTGACTGTCTGAAATAGGGTAAATGAATCCCGCATTAAGTAACTTTTGTAATTCCTCCTTGACTATTTCCCTTAATGCATGATTAATCCCTGAGGTTCTAATTGGTTTACAATCTTCTCTGATATAAATTATGTGGCTACACAATGTAGGATTTAATCCCTTCATGTCATGATAATCGCATGCAAAGGCTTGTTTTTGGGTTTTGAGTAGTTCTATTAATAACAACCTTTGGTCTGCTGTAAGTTGACTATTGACATCCAGGTTCCTTCCTAGAGCAACCTCTACTTTAGTGACTGACTCAACATTAGATATTTTAGATAAACAAGAGGTTTGGATTTCCTGCGACAATAAGGTATGAAATATATTTGTGGTTGCAGCAGAATCTAAAGAACTTGTGGATGGAAGAAGAGTATGCAAAGGACTTGTTGGTATACCAGATGACTATTGAGATACTCCATAATGATTTCCTATGATGTCAGAGAGTATCTTATCATCTTCTTGGAGTTATATGAATGGTTCCCTAGTTAACATCATAAGCTGCTGAACAAAATTAAATTCCTCTATTTGTTCTCCTATATCTGGCCATACTACTTTCTCTTGATCAAGTTGTGGTTGTGATGGAGAATAAAGTGCAAGAGTTTTAGTAGTGATACCATCTGAAATGGTTATGTTCCCTGATCTACAACCTATGCATGCATCAACTGTAGTAAGCCAAGGTCTTCCCAAAATGATTGGATAGCCCCCCAATGTTTCCTTAGGAGAGATTATTATAAAATTAGTCGGATATTCCCAAGAATATAATTTGACAACAATATCTTCAACCATCCCATCAGGTTGGATAGTAGAGCTATCAACAAGATGCATGACTGTTGGGGTAGATCTAAGACTAGTAATACTGAGTTGTTGCATGACATCCTTGGTCATCACATTTATGGTTTCTCCCTAATCTATCAAGGCATTTTTAATTTGAGTTCCATTAATAACTACCTTCACAATAGGACTACCTCGGTCAGAATATTTAGGGACAACAACTTTTCCTAACATAATATTAGCCAATTGCCCTACTACATGTACTATTTTTGGGTCCTTTTTCTTGTGTCCAAGTTTTTTTAAACATGCCTCTTTAATAGATTTTCCATATATGGGAATATCCTTAATATCTTGAAATAGTGTAATATTTACACATATATGTTTTAATTGATCAATAAGATCAAAAGCTATGTCATCCTTCTGCCTAGACACTTCTACATGTAATCTCTGAGGAAATGGAGGCGTTCTAAGAGGTGTGCCTGAAGTCTCAGATTGAGGTATCTACTCAGGGTTTCCAGGTTGAATAGGTGTAGTATCTTGAGAAATATCCTCGGATGGTAATTCTAGTATAACCGAAGGAGATGGGGTAGGCAAAGTTGTTCTTGATCGTAAGTGAATATCACTTATATTAAGCGAATATACAAGATACTGATTAGGATCGATTGAATAAACTTGTTGTTGTTGCCAAGGTTTATTATTTGGATTTGGCACAAGCTATGTTGGTAGTTGAGTTGGATTGGGTGGAGTAGTATTAAGAGTTGGTGGCATTAAAGCCGACTATTGGGACTATTATTGTGGCTGCAGGCAACCTGATGACTGGTTTGTCCATTGTTGACCTCCCCTCCATTGCGCTGACTGTTGCTAGTTACCTTGAGGTGGTGACCAATTCTCTTGTGGCTGTTGCCACTGAAAGGAAGGATTCTAATAATTGGGCCAAGGGTTTTAAGAACTATTCCAAGACTGAGGAGTATAATTCCCAAAATTTTGGGAATATGGGGTTTGCCATTGATTATTTTGTGCATTAAAATTCATATAAGGACTAGAAAAATACAATGGATCTTGTGGCATACCTTGTCTTGGAGGCCAAGGCCTTCATTGTGCAACATAAAAGAGTTGTTCATCATCTCCATAGATTGACTTGAAATCTGGAGGAGCCTGCTGGCTGTCAAAGTTAGTTAGGAGTTTACACTTGCTGTTCCTCTTCTTTTGCTGACAATGAGGACAAAACTCAGCGAGCATGGCCTCTTCTTCCTCATGCTTCTTCCTTGCTTAAAGTGTATCCAATTGAGTATCCATACTGTTAATAATATCCTTTTTAAATTCCTTTAGCAGATGAGTTATCTCCATCCTTGAAACTGTTGTAGATGCCTTTGCTATTGAAGAGCCAGGTCTATAGTGTCTTACTTTCTTGGCTGAAGCTTTGGAATATTTTTGATAGATTTTCCTGATGTCATCCCATTGAACTTGAGTAATGTCTCCTCCTCCCATGAGGTCCAATGAGTCAACATACTCTTCATTGATTCCCCTTAGAAAAATCAATTTCAAGGATTCTTCACTCAAGATGTTGTGCTTGGATTTCCTGACAGTGAAAAAAAACCTCTCCAGATAATCTTCCAGACTCTCATATTCTTCTTGTGTCATCCAAAAGATATCATCACCATGTTTATCCATTCCCTTGCAATAATCTTTGTACTTCTCCAAGAATTTTACCTTCATTTCATCCCAGGTAGTGATTACATCTCTGCCTAAACTCATAAACCACCTAAGGGAAGCTTCTTTCAGAGTAGAGGGGAATAACTTGAGTTTATGGTAATTAGAGGTATTGTCATAACTTTTTTAGAGGATGTCAAATTCAAACAAGAAAGTATCTGGATCTTCTGTGACCAAGCCATAAAATTTTGGAAGAGAGGAGGTTGGTATATTCTTCAAGTTTGCATTATCATGCTGGTTAGGAATAGGAAACTCAAATGTTGGGTTTGTAGGCGGAGGTGGAGGATTAAATGCCATTGGTCCTTGATAAAGAACCAAAGGTAAGATGTTTTTCTTAGGGGGTTCATTTAAGAAGTCATGGTCTCCCTCTAACAAATTAAAAACATCTCTATTTCTGACTTGCACAAAAGTTTTTGCAAAAGGATTTACTTCTGGTGCTTGATCTAATCTTATGTCACAAGTGAAATGCAAGGGAAGAAATATTCCTAATGCATCTCTTCTTCTTCTATGCATATAGATTTAATGAAGGCATTCTAAGAGCTAACTAAGAAAGATTAAAACTAATGGTTACAACAAGTTCTTAGTTTGGCACCATCCCCGACAACGGTGCCAAAAATGTTGGTCCTCACAACCAGATTGGCAACTATGTTATAAAAAATCAATTCAGGGATTGGACATCCTTACTAAACAACTATACTTCTTGTAGAAAAGGCTCATTTAATTTATCGACCAGGGACGTAAACTTGAAACAGGCCAGCATTGTATGTGTAGTAAGTTCATATCACAACCATTCTATCCTACTGCAGGAAAGGAAATTATTTGAAATAAATGTGCAAAAACATAATGAACTAATGCTTAATCATAACTCACAACTAAAAGTAACTTAAGCAACTGCTACCAAATGAGAATGTATTGGCAAGCGGATAGGAACTACTCTGCCTGCTGTGGCTGTAGGAACAGACACATGAACTATTTCTAGTGGCTGCAGGAACAGTCAAATGCTAAACAACAACTATTGTGAGATGAAAATTAATTGAAAAAAGCAAAGGGACTACTCACCAAGTGGGCCCCCTTGAGTGAGTATATCCAGAATTCTTAGATTGCAATTGATAAGCTCAAAATAACATTGACTTCTTTATTCCAAATTGACTGTAAAATACATAAGTCTGAAAACTGGGTATTACAAATTCTATGGTTGTTCTATTTCCTTGAGAGGAGATAGAGACCTTTTATTTATATGTAAACTTATATCAGATTCCTAACTGATCAGCCCACATTCCAACGAAATAGGTGAACTAGTTTATTGTACTAAAGAAAAAAGTCAGCGCAGGAAAACATAACAACATTTGTCCTACAATTGAGAATATATAGCACGATTTGCTTCCTAGATTTAAGCTCCACTAAGAAAAATTATGAATGCCCCACAAACCACTCTATTGAGGAAGCGATCAAGTGGTTTCGATCTTCTTCAATGTTGCTTTACTTTGACTGGGTCTACATCGTAGCGACATGTTGATGTTCCTTTAAACTGCCAGCTTAGTCTTTCCTTGTTCTTGGCTAACCCTGCATCATGGTGTTAACTGATAGTTCTGATACTTAAAGATAAGTATAGATGCCAAGCTAATAAGATGAGAGGGTGGGGTGAATCATACAAACTTAATCTTCCATAAAAACATTAGATTCAACCTCGGTAACATATACTTCAATAATATAACCAAAATTGGTAAACATGCAAACTCAAAAGCATATAAACATCATAACACTCATAACAACAAATTTAATGTGGAAACCTAAATAGGGAAAAAACACTGTGGGATTTCAGACCCACTAAGAAATATACTCTTCTAGATTATGCTCGGTTAAAAGCAAATCCTGTTAAAGATTACAAACACATTGCTAGATGTGACCCAGTTAAGGGATTTCCCTCAGATCTGTTAGGATCTTCACCTTATTATAAGTGACCTTGTTAAAGGATTTCAAACACTCAATCAGAATGTCACCTTGCTAGAGGATTTTACAAATAAGACTGTTAAGTCCACTCGGTTAAGAGATTTTCTATCACTTTACAAAATAACAGTAATAAAAATCTATCTACAACTTCACATCTAAAATGCTAAAGCGGATTCTTATTTGCTCAATACAATATAGACATAGAATTAATCTTCTCCCTCTGCTAGGCTCTATACTCTATTTATTCAAATAGGTCTTCAAGCTTCTATGCTCGGTAATCACTATGTAGCATCCCTGTGCATACACTTGCCCGCATGCATTGTTTATCAATAGTTCCCTATTTATAAACAATTCGCCAACCGCTTAATCTCCTTGCACATTTCCCATGATCAATCATAGCCATCAGATCTTCAAACTTAGAACAGGTTCAATGTATCCTTCGATCTGAAAAATGTTTTACCCCACCTTGGAACTTGCATACATTTCTTGGAACTTGTGCTAGGGTATTGCGGTTCAATCTAAGCTGTAGATCTTCCTACTGATTTTCCTTTGCCATAGATTCTTTAACAAACTTCATTCATGACATACCAATCATTTAATCATAGCCAGCTCATCACCTTCCTTCATTAAATAATGCTTGTAATCATTTAATGCATTCTGTTATTACTTGGTTGCAACTCGGTAAATACTAAACTTCACTCGGTAGACATTTTGCCTTCATTAACCGATAGCGATAACCTTAGGGTTTACCGAATAGGTTCCTTAGGGTTTATCGACTAGGTTCTTTAGGGTTTACCGACTAGGTTCTTTGCTCGGTAACATAGTATAGTATTAACCTTACAATCAATAACATATGTATGATATCAAAACAATCTAAACATCATGATCTCATCATTGTCTAACTTGGTAATAGTTGCCCATTGAATAACTTATTCCTCCCCTTATTCATCATATTCTTTTTGTGTCTTTTACCGACATCTTTATACTCATCAAATCATACTTCTCAAGATATGGCAACATCATACTGAATTAGAAAATCAATTTCTTGACATCAATTACAAAATAATAATATTAAGACAGTAAACATTCTTAATCGGTTATATCCATAATCATCAACAACCTTCTCAATATCCTTATTGAAATGCCAACAATCTCTTATTGTCTGTTATAATGCCAAATGCCAACAATCATGGTGTTAACATGCACAAAAGCATGTGTATCTACTAATGTTAAGATAACATAAATTAAAGCACATTTTAAGATTGATTTAGATAATTTACATAGATGAACCATTTAGAGATCATTATATAACAACCTTAGGTATATGATAAATCAGTTCCAGAAATACTTAAAAAGGCATCAACTAGGAAAGTCTTTTGACCCAAATATTATCTAGACACAAGACCTAAGCAGGAATTCTATGACAAAAATCCATCAAAACAGAGCCATTATTTCGACTCATCACTTGGTTTCCTCTTTGGATTTCTCTTCAGAAAAAAGGCTTGGAGAGCCAACCTTTAGCATTGGATCTAGTTTGACTTGGAACTTAAAGGCCATGTTAGTGTCCATACAAAATACTGACTTTGGAAATATATCTAAAGACCTTTTTTTCAATTTTTTTTTGAAGAAATCAAAATCCATTACAAAATAGACTGTCTAGATTCCAAATATGTAATGTATTAAAAAAATTGGATTAATTTTTTATTTTTAAAATAATTTCTAATGAAAGAGGTTCATAAACTTGACATAATAGGGTTTCTTATTTTTTTAATAATTTTATTATTTCTAAGTTTTTGAAAAAACAAATTATATGGCATCAAATTAAAGACATTTGTATACACTTTCTAAAATTATATCAAAAAATGATAAGTTTAGGTCAAGTTATGCTTTCTGTACTCAAGGGTTTTTCAAAATAGCAATTATATCCAATAAAACATTAACATAAAAAAAATATTCAAAAAAACAATCTCATCAAAGGTGAGTGTGTTACAAATCTTTTCTCAAAAGGATTCGTAAAAATACTTTCATTTATGTCAAATTATGCTTGTCGTGCACCGACATGCTAGGTCTTAAAAAATTGACTTTTAAAGTATAGGTTTTAGAAATTCTTATTGAAACTTAATTTGTATTATCTGAGTATTAAAATAAATTACATATTTAGAAACTAGATTTCAAGAACTACATTTTCTATTCCTAACTTTTTTCAAGATTCATTCTTTAATTTCTTCAAATTTTTAGGTCAATTGGGATGAATTTTGAAAAATAGGGAAAACACTTCCACTTTTTGGCCAAAAAGTGCACTCAACTTCTTGCACACACCCTAAATAACCCCCCTTAGGATTGGGGCTTTAAGAAAATATGTCTTGATCTCTCAAAGAATTACAATTTCTCCCTTCTAAAAACTAAGGTATCTCCTCACAATCTTTTGTTGTACCCCTTGCAGCTACTCATAGGGCTTGTTAGCAAGAAATTTGAAGGAGACAAATTGGAGTTTTTTTCCCAAAGGATTTCTAATGGTTGTAGTGTAATAACCCTAGATTCAGTCCTATTGAGGTAGTAAACATATCTATTCCAAATCTAATCTAGGCACTTAAACAGAAAGAAACATCATATAAAATATTAGGATTCATAATTAGATCTCTTGTATTAATATCTCAATGTATTAAGTACACTCCTTATGTCTCCTTTATACTTGCTATCTTATTTCACTATTCTTTTATTTTTCTCTATCTATTCTCTCCTATCTCTTAGTGACTAGCTATATTATCTACACTTATATCTCCTATTAGAGAAACAACCCTTAGATAATATCCCTAAGGAGTAATCCATTTCCTAAGTTACATATTTTAAAATTCTATTACCGAATCATATCTTTACCTCTCTAAACTGGTGTTTGTATTCTATTTTTTTATCAACATCATCCCCTTGACAAAACCTTGACTTGTCATTAAGTTAGCTCCTATATTCTACATTTGGATGATAGTATTTGATTCTGGCTCCATTAATGTAGCATTATAGGATTTACCCCTCTAGTGTTTCAAACTAGATGGCTCCAGATTCCAAAATATTATTGATTCAATAAGGGCCAAGCCATCAAACTTTAATTTTACTTTTTTCTTAAAATCGTTATCATAGCAAAGGATTGTGTCCCTAAGCTTGAATTAATTTGTCTCAAATTCTGGTCATGCCATAATTTTTTCCTTCTTTCCGTTAGGAGGTGACCTTCTACAATCTATCTTTTTCTATTTTTTCAGGTTTTTTAGGCCTTTCCTTGATGAATTCATCTTCTGTGAGCTAGAGAGTAAGTGTTGTCTAGAGGTTGTTAACAATGAAGTTGATGGGTAATGTAGCTTCTAGGCCATAGACAAGCTCAAAAGGTGAATGTGTAGTGGCCCATTTATAGGTATTCTGGTAAGCCCAAAGTAATACTAGTATTTTAATGTCCCAGTCTGTTCTATTTGCATGACACATTTTGGTTACTGTAGCTCCCAAGATTTTGTTTAAGGCTTCACTAGCCCAGTTGGTGATAACTCAATGATGAACCACTAGTACCAAACCGGTACTTAGAGGGGGGGGGGGTGAATCAGTACAAACACAAATATAGTCCAAAACCGGTTTGACAGCAAATACTCCAAACGACTGGCAAATAGGGATACCTGCTCAACACAGACTGCAACCGGTAAAGCCAAGAGTGTCTAAAACAAGCATTGACCAGTTGAACACTTAACCTTTCATTTAACTCAAAATAATACTACCATTTCACCCTCATGCATGAACAAGTAAACTATCATCTGATCGTCACAATAGTTAGTTTAGTATGATTTATAGACAGGCATAAAACACAGAACCATCATATGCTCAATAGGTAATAACAAAGCATCACAAAATGAAAGCATCACACATGACACACATATTTTTCACGTGGAAACCCAACTAGGAAAAACCACGGTGGGGATGAATACCCACAAGCTACTTTTGAACTCTTTTGAAGTCCGCTCTCTTAGGAGCCTTGTCTGGTTAAAGACATTACAATAGGTTCTGCTAGGAACCAATCCTGTTAGGGATCACCCGGTTAAGGGATGGCTATAATACCTGGTTAGGGTTACCTTGTTAGAGGATTTCTACAACTCAATAGCTAAAGGATCTCTTGAGCTCTATAACTTCTCAGAACTCATTAACCTTGAGTTACTTGGTTAAGGGATTTGAATCAAGCCTGTTAAGACCACCCTGTTAGGGTATTTTGCATCAAGCTAGTTAAGGCTACCCTGTTAGGGGATTTCACAACTATTGAAGTTGCTAGAGGTCAACAGGAATTACAATGATCTGATAACAACACTCAATGCTAATACAGATCTGGTTTGGCTCCTCTTTTCCTTCTGCACATTTACTTTGCAGGTATCTCTTTCTCCTTTGGTCTGGCAAGAATCATGTATCTCTTCCCTTGGATACACACTCACAAATTTTGCCAACAACCTTTGAAAGAAACTCAACATCGACCTTATAGGAAATAGACAGGTCAATAGCAAAAACCCTAAACCCTAAACCTGTTAGGTTAAGCAATTCAAGCAGTTCAATCCTGACCATTGAATCATACTGCATTAAATGCAACAATCTTGAATCGATCTCAAGGCATTCTCCATTGTCCATTTTCCACCGATTTCATGGCGGCTGATAACCCATCACGCATTATCACCATTTGATAGACTTCACACATTCCCAAGGTAGATAGGAATAGTCTTCTTCATGCAAGATCCTTCATGCGCATAGAGCTTACGTGGCAACACAATCTGTTCTCCATTATACTGCTAACTCACCACACAAAGATCACCGATTGAGTCACATAGGCTTGAGGTGCTCCAATTGGAAATCCTAAAGTGTGAACTACCTACCAACCAGTAGTAACACAATGCTTCCATGTATCAGTTCCCATAACTGCATGCCGGTTCATCTTGAACAAATATGCCGATTCACTTTGACATATAAATTGGTTCATACATATGCTGGTTCTTCTCTCTTTTCACGTATCACATGTCTCATATTTCACACCATGTCTCATATTGACATCAATGACAACATACAATATCATTATGTCTTCATGCCGGTTCATATTCACATAATGCCAACAATTGGCTTGTGGATGGTAGAGGACACTTTAGTTATGTGTAATCATGAAATTATCTAGGAGTTCCTTGATAGTTTTGTTTACAAAATGCTTCCCTTGGCCATTTTTTATGATCAGAGGACATCCTAATTGATTCATTATGTTATGGTAGATGAACTTAGATACTATGTTTGTTGTGTACTTCTTAGTTTATTCAACCTCTACCCATTTAGTTTAGTAGTCTACTCCAGTAATAATATATATTTCTTCATATGCTTTAGCTGGAGGATCAATTGGTCCAACAAAATCAATTGCCCACTTCTCAAATAGATGTTGTGTAAGAACTAGTTATAGGGGCATCTCATCTTGGGTTGTAGGTCAACCCGATCTCTGGAATATATCACATTGTTCGGTGTATTTATTGCAATCCTTGTATATAGTTGGCCACCATAATCCAAAGAGTAAGACTTTTTGAGCGGTAGCATCTCCATTATAATGGGCCCCTACTATTGCTTCATGTGCTTCCCTTAGAATGTATTCTCTTTCATGTGCATAGACCACTTTCCATAATATATCATACTGTCATCTTTTATATAATGCTCCCTCAATTAGTGCAAAAGGTAAGGACTTCCTTAATAGTAATTTTTATCATGTGTAAACATATCTGGGGGTATGTACCAATTGAAAGAAGTTATGCCACATCATGAAACTCTTGTGACACTATTGTGATGGAGAATAGGTATGTTCTTGGTAAGTCCTCATCATGAAAATGTTTAGGATCTTCTCTTATATCAATTCTAGAGATATAGTTTGGGCCTTGGTTGTAATTTCTCTCAAGATTAACCATGATGTTGAAGTTGAATTCATGCAATACTAAAATCCATTTGCATATATGCCCTTGTAACATCAGTTTGTTTAGAAGAAATTTCACAACTTCATGATCAATGTAGAAAGAGAAGGGAATAGATAACAAGTAGTGTCAAAATTTATATAGGGTGTAAGCCATAACCACAACTTCTCTTTCTATAGTAGTATAATTTATTTTTTCTAGCAAATGCTATCATGTGATCCTTGCTTCCCCTAGGTTGTGTTAATACTATGCCTATGGCTATGCTAGATGCATCTACATGTACATGAAGTGACATGGACCAATTTGGAAAGATGAGGATAGGGGCTTCAACTATATTTGGCAACATTGATTATGATTGACAGAAACCCCTTTCTACATCTCCAAGGTGATGATCAAGTACTCTCTCAAGTCCTACAAAATGAATATGAACTAGAAAACATCACTTATAATTGTCCAAAATGTCCTTCATGTCCATTGTAGACATTATTGCCCAAATATACTATATCTACATATCCTGCAACATCACACCTTCTACATACATTTTTCCCTCATGAAGTTAAGATGCAAAGTATTAATGAGGCATCTATAATTGAATTAAAAAAGTAGATAGAAGTTTCACCAGGAAAACATTTTAATATCAATAATAAGCTTACCTTGGATCAACAACAATCATTAATTGCATTATTGTAGTCATATACAAATGCCTTTGCTTGGGACTATTCAGATATGAAGGGTTTGGATCCAAAAATTTGTACACATAGTCCACTACATCAAAGAAGATAGTAGACTAATCAGGCAACCCCAAAGAAGAATCAGCCCTGTAGTGAGGGAAATAGTCAAAGAAGAACTACAAAAATTGTTAGATGTGGGTTTTATTTATCCTCTTTCAAATAGTGAGTAGATATCTCCCTTGGTTATTGTTCCTAAAAAGAGAGGTAAATGGAGAGTTTGTGTGGACTATAGGGAACTAAATTAAGAAACTAAAAAGGACCACATTCCATTACCTTTCATAGACCAAGTTTTAGATTCTTTGGCAGGAAATAAATATTTTTCATTTCTTGATGGTTTCAGTGGCTACAATCAAATTAGTATCTTCTCAGACATCTCTCATAATTGCATGCAAATCTACATGGAGGAATTTACCACCTATAGAGACTCCTTGAAAGAATCATTGGATAATAAAAGTAAGGTTTTATAGAGGTGCAAGGATCATAATCTCTCATTGAATAGTGATAAATGCTTCATCATGATGCAGGAAGGAGTAGTCCCAAGATACTTTATCTCTACTAAAGACATTCAAGTGGATCTTGCTAAATAGAGGTAATAATTTTTTTTCCAATTCCAACTAAGGAAAAAGATGTCAGAAGTTTTATTGGCCATGCTGGTTATTATACAAGATTCATTGAGAATTTCAGTACAACAAAAGGACCATTGTATAGATTGTTACTCAAAGATGTAGAATTTCAATGGACACCAACATGTGATAAAGCATTTTAGGATCTAAAGGATATTTTGAATCAAGCCCCTATACTTCAAGGATCTCAATGGACTCTTCCATTTCATATACATACATATGCTTCATACTATGCAGTAGGAGTAGTCTTAGGCCAAAAAGAAGGAGCTATAGAGAATGCAATCTATCACATCAACAAGAATCTTCAAGAAGCATAGTTAAATTATACTATTATAGAAAAATAGATGTTAGTCGTTATCTATGCCTTAAACAAATTTAGACACTATATCACTTGATATCCAGTCTTTGTTCATACTGACCATGCAACAATCAATTTTTTTATGAACTAACCTATTGTCTAAGGAAGGCTTGCTAGATGGTTACTATTGATGTAGAAATTTGATATCACAATCATGGGCAAGCCAAGAAAAGTAAATGTGGCAGTTGATTTTTTGTCTAGAATCACAAGTAATATAGAAGAACCTGCAATTGATGACTCATTTCTAGATGAGAACCTATTTGCTATCAACATCAACACACCATGGTATGCAGGCATTGCAAATTATTTGGTAGTAGGCAAAGTCCCTTAATACTTTTCACCAAAGGAAAATAGGATGCTGATAGAAAAGAGTTTTCCATTCACATGGATTTCAGGATGCTTGTTCTACATAGGGCCAAACAATATGATAAGAAGATGCATCAGAGAGGATGAAACATATGATATCCTCCATGCTTGCCAAGATGAGCCCTATGGTGGCCATTTTGTTGCTAAAAGGACAACAATGAAGATTCTAAATACATAATATTATTGGCCTACTCTCCATAAAGATTCTATGAAGTACACACAAAAATGTGACAAACGTCAAAGGATGGGGAGACCAACAAGATGTGATGAAATGCCTCTACATCCTCAATTAGTTGTTACCCCTTTTGATAACCGGGGTTAGATTTTGTAGGACCTATTGATCCACCTTCTAATGGTAAGTTAGAGATATGAAACATGTAAGAGATAATAAAGTTGTAGAATTTCTATATGAGGAGATTTTTACCAGATATGGAGTGCCTAGAGAAATTTTAACAGATGAAGGAGCTTAGTTCACCTCTAATTTAATGGCAGCATTGGTCGAAGAATATAACATTAGACACAAAAAGTCAACCCCATACCATTTGTAAGCCAATGGGAAAACAAAGGTTACTAATAGGGAAATTTAGGCCATTCTGACCAAAACAGTAGCCTTGCATAAAAAGGATTGTGCAAACTACTTACTAGAAGTAGTATGGGCCTATAGGACAACATGGAAAACAACAACAAGCTTCACTCCTCTTTAATTGGTATAGGCAAAACAAAAATGATGCCTGTAGAGTTTGAACATAAAAGTCTCAGAATAACCTTGGAATTAGGTATGGATTTGTCACAAGCACAAAAACATAGAATAATGCAACTCATTAGATGAAATAAGGGAAATTTCCCTATAACACACTGCATTAATTCAACAACAGAGATTAAAATGACATGCCAAGTATATAAAAAGAAAAAAATTTAACCTAGGTCATTGGGCTCTACTGTATGACTCTCGGTAGAAGGACAATTTGGAAAAATTCAAACCAGATGGTTGGTTCCTTACAAGGTTGTAGAGGTATATTTAAATGGAGTTGTTAAATTACTCACTATGGATGATGCCAAATTTAAACTGCTAGTAAATGGGCATCATCTACGTCTCTATCATAAGCCAACAAGCAAAGAGGACTTCATGCAACAATTTTTAGAATTTCAATGCAAGAATTTTCTTAAAGCTGAGGAAGGTGATCCTCTAGATTCACCGCGTGTTTATTAAATATGCACTACCTTTTCATAATAAAGATTCCACGTCCATGTGGATATCCTTCTTTCTGTTTAGATTCCATGTCACATCCACCTCATTTCATTATTGTATCTCTCATTGTCACTTCATAATTCATCTAAAGACATATCCAACTTTTTAAAATTCCAACTTGCATGTGTATTCCATCAAAGCAGTGCACCAATTTTGTCATCTTAGCCACAAGGTAAGTATGAGATCTTTAGTTTATTATTATTTAACTTACAACTTTTTATCACCTTTTTATGATTATGTATTTATCATTGAATTCAAATTGCTTACTCCCCTGCATGTGTGGGCACTTGCATTGTTTTAAGTTGGGGCGGGGGGGATAATTTTCTTAATTTTCCACATATTAGTCCATGTCAGTTAAGTTTAACTCTAGTAGGGATAAATCAAATGAAATGTGATTCATTTGAAATGTTGAAACAAATTGCATGTACCCCAAGGTTTAAGTCCTCAAGTCATTTATTTCTCCACACCCCTTGTTATTATTTTTTTACCTCAACATAATTTTTGAAACTTGTAACAAAAGCCAATACTTCTCATATGCAATTAAATTCGAAGGGTGGAAATTTGAATTTACAGAGAAGAATTTGGAATTTAAATTTGCAAGTAAAGAGAATTTGTAGGGATGGGAGGTTCCCTAGTTCATCACAAAATTGTAGAGCATACTCTAGTCTTAGAATACATAAATTGTGAACCCTTATATAGAAACTATGGGTGGCTAGACTACTTCTTGAAGCTACATGGTTTTAATGAAGAAGTAGCTTTGGAATTTTCTCAAACTTTGAGGAATGACCAAGTTGTGGTCAAGGGTTTGAGAGTAGTTGTTACAAAGTAGAGAATTGTGAAGGTTATATGATTGCCTACAATAGGAGAACCATTTGTAGAGGGCAAGGATTCCAAAATAGCTAGGGCATAATTTACAATGCATGGTGACCCTCCATTAAATGTTACCAACCATGGGACACACCAATTATCCCTACAACCAGTGGGCTCATCATGTAACTTATATTATCATGTACCTGACTTGTGAAGGGTATCAATCTCAACTTCATGTTGTTCACTTCAAGCTTCTATGCCATCTCAGGCATAGCTGATTGATGAATGTCCCTAATTTCCTCTACAAAATGTTAAATAAAATGGCGAAGGAAGCACAAAAAGGTAGTGTTCAATCTACCTCCCATCATTGTCAAAATTGATTGTTAATTAAAAAAGCCTTAGAGGAAACAAACCCTAGGATGTCATGGGATGATTTCTTGGAAATAACAAGGGCTAAACCAATAAACCAAGGGCCTAGAGCTGAAGGGATAGAAGGTGTTTCTTTTTTTAAACCATCCCTTGTAGAATTATCTAGTGAAAAACTTGCTAAAGGAGTTGGAGACTCTAGTTTTATTCTTGAGGAGAACCCTGTATCAACACCACCTTCAAAAGATAAAGATAAAAAGAGGAAAATAGGTGCACAAGAGATGATAAGTAGTAAAAATAAAGTTAAAGCTTCAGAGCATGATCCTAAGAAGTCTAAGCCTCAAAAATAGAGAGGCAAGAAGCTAGAGCAGTCTGTAGCATCTAGAAAGTTAGAAAAGGCTACTTCATTGACAAATAAACCTTCGAAGAAGACAAGAGGGACTGCAAATAAAGCTCCAAGAAGGAGCCATAGGCTTCAAAAGGTGTTTAAAAGTAAGAATACAATTATTGAAGAGATTCTTATTCAAAGGTCCAACATTGAAGAGGACGAATAATCCCCTGTTAGGAATTCTCTAGTGCTTCAAACACCTTCTCCATCATCTTCCTATCACACCTAGGAAAATAAGGATGCAGAAGAAGCCTCATCAGAGGAAATGGAGGAAATGTCAGTTCATTTTAGAGAGACATGGGTTGACCTTGACCTTGACATTGACATTGAATAGAGGTAGGAGCAACTAGCTAATGAGGAAACACCTACCACTAATTTTGAAGAGAAACCATTGAGAAGAGAACCCATTGCCATGGGTTTGGAAAATATTGTAGCAACAATAGAGAAAGTAACCAATGTAAGTGGGGGAAGGAAACAACAACATAGACATTTGGGTAGGATAACTATGCACATTCCACTCCCATCTTCATGGGCTTCTATTGCTTTTGAATTATGGAAATTAAAGAAAATGAGTGGAAAAAAGAGAGAACAATTATAGGAAGAGATTAGGAAGAAGGATGAAGCAATTAATAGTCTATATGATAGGATAGAGAATGCAACTACCCTAGTGCCAAAACTTGTTGAATGTAGGCCACCACCAAGGGCGTATTCCCTCTACCTAAATAAGTTATAATTTTCCTATAAATAGTTTAGAGAACTCTTTGGACTAAATTAATCTCTTATCAACCCAAAGTATTTTATGTTTGCTTACTAGACAACCACTCCTCAATAGAATTTTTTCTCTATAAACTCTATCTACATAATTATGTTGTTCCTTATAGCCCATAATGGAGTCTACTGCTGACAATAGGAGATATACACATTAGGGGATTTATGTCATACATACAAAATGAAAAACAACATAGGTGAAAAAAGTAGAGAGTATCAAGGTATGGAACAGGTTGTACCATTACCCCTATAGTCTGAAATAGGTAACCCTAATAGGATCTTCTATGAATGGAATCAATTAGTTTATGATCTTGATTAGAGGGCAATAATTATGGAACCAAGGGAATAATCTCATCAAGAGTATGGGAAGATGGTGGATACCTCAGCTATGAAAGTATTTGGTCACCTAGCACAAAGATAGAATTGGCTGCCAGAAGTTTTGAAAAGATCACAGCCCCATTATTTGCAAAATTATCATGCAACACTCTATAGTGTGAGAACATATATACATCTTGGCAAGGCACAACTAGAGAGGTGGATACCCTTAAAATCTGTTATCCACCAATGCTATGATGGCCTATTCCACATTGGAAGGGTCTCACATTTTATGATGTTGAATATAAAAATTCCATAAGGGAGTACCTTAGGAAAGATCAAGGATTCTACTAGAGCCTAATTGCAAAGACTAAGGGGGAAACCACTATAGGAGACCAAAGGCTGTTAACATGGAAAGAAAATTAGAAACCTCTTTCTGGTAGATCAACACAAGATTAAGTTGGGCAGAGTGATGACCCCCATTTTATGATCTTTTCTTTCAAATGTTTTGAGTTATTTTGGGACTTTATCTTACATTTTGAAGACATGAACCTTGTGTTAATATCATTTTTAAATTCATAATGGTGAAGAACCTTGTTATGTCCCTAGTCATTTGTGATGTTGTTATGGATTTCATGTGAATTCAATATAAATATGTTTCTATCTATAAATGGTGTTAAATGTTGTATTTTAAGTAATTATGAAAATGTTGGGATCTTTGTATGTTGAAATTAGTGGATGCAGCTGATGGAAGAGGTCTAATTTGCTGAGATGGATTAAATGCAATCATCAAGATATGGCAGAACTTTGAAGGGGTCATGGATAGCGAAAAAAGGAATCAAAACTATTTTGTGTTGCCAGCCAAGTGTTGTCACTATTTTGAGACTCTTCAAATCATTTAGAAGATAGTCATCCTTCCATTAATTTTCCATGTCTTCTAGTAGAGAAAATATAAAAGAAAGGTGTAGATGAAATAATATGAAAACAACTTGTTGATGCGTTTTTTAGGCACACACGAACATAGAATAAAATACCTTAAGTATCTTATCCTCTCTTGAACAAAATCTCTCAGATGTTGAAGATTAGCTTAATGATCATTCGAGAAGACTCCAAGGTTCATATATGTAGGGTCACTATGTGTGGATAAGATTTGGTGGTCGTTGTGATTGTTGTTTCATCTAGGGGCATTTATGGCTCAAAAATATTTCATGAAGTGGTTTGAAAATGATATGAAATGAAGTTCCTTTCTAAAACTATTGAATGATTATAAAAAAAATGGCAAAAGATAAGGGTTTAGAGAAGTTCTAAACTATCCTAGGAATGGATGGATGAATAATGACACAATTGAAACTCAACTAGTTGTAGCATTGCCATACATGAACAAATCCACTAGAACTAGTGCAATCTTATAAGGATGTTTGGGAATTTTCAAATCACTACTAATCATCGACACCATTATTTGAATGCATATCAATGATTGAAAAATGATCGAACTTAAAATATTTCAAAGGTTCCATTTGGCCACACAAGGCTCACTTACAATCAACAAGAAAGCTAGTGGTATGGATAACAAGCTTCACAATATATCAAGTAAGACATTCCATCATTTAATCTAATACTTAAACTAACGTCAAAAGATTGTCTTAAAAAGATAAAAGAACCATGCAATAAGTTTCAAGGATTGAGCAAAAACACCATAACTTCAATGTTTTATTGATCTAATAGCCAAACAACAAAAAATCTTCAATTCTTTCTCTTGCCACTATTCTAACACAATTACTCTCTCTTTTATTCTATTCTAGTCTATTTCTATTACTATTTCTTACTATTTCTTATTAACCATTACACATGAAATGAGTGGAGTTTATATAAGAATCCCAAATACAATGAACGGACGAGATTGAATGGAGATCAAGGGCCAAGATCTTTCCACCTAAACCCTAATTAGGGTTTGATACAAATGAAAACCCTATCTAGATAATCATCATAACAAACTATCCTCTAGAATATGGTTCCCTTTCTCATGTTCCTTTTTGGCATATTTGATGAATCTAGTCACCATGTCCTCTATCCCAGTCATCGGGGTTTCAGGTAGAGATTTCAGCTATTCTTCCACGTGCACGACTTCTTTGAAATATTTAACGATGGAATCCTCCCATTCATTTTCTCTTTGGTTGTCATATCATTAGTATCATGGAAGATAACTTTTATTCTTTCTTCCAACTCCTTAGCCTCTATAACTGTCCTTGGATTGATATTATTTCCCAAGATAATCTATACTAATCCCACTATCTTATCATGGCTTCGGTGCATATCATCCTGAACTTGACTAAATCCATTTCCAATCTCCTTGAAGATGATCTTCTTTGTGTAAAGCAGACTACTCCATCATAGAAGGATGGGTGTAGTTCCTTCTCTCCTTACTTTCTCCCTTGATGGGACCTCTCTTGGTGTCTTCCTTATTACTTGAAGCACTGGAATGATAATGTCTCTAGCATGAGTAAATGCTTTGGAGGCCTCTATGAGGACATGAGTTCTTCCAAAGACCTTTATAACAGTATCGAGTATTTGCATGATGCCTTTCATGAACTTTCTCACTCTAGTATATGAATCCTCCATCCATGTATCCATGAACTATGTTGAATTCCTCATTTTATCCATATGATCAACTGACTCTATGGGAAGCAAGGGAGGTGGTGTTGCTACCAGACTTTGATGTGTCAATGGTTGCTAAAATTGTTGGACATAGTTCCTCCATGCACTTATCTGCTTTTCCAATCTTCTATTCTTCTCTATTTCAGCTCTTAGCATGTCATTGGTGGCCTTCAATGCATTAGTTGCATCACCTATAGCTTGATCAGAGGTGAGTAGACCCAAATCAATGGTCTCCATATCATACTCATCTACTATAATCTCTCCTTCATATTTCTCAGCTCTTGGAGTGGCTATTTGTAGCTATCTTGATTTCGATTTATCTCTAATCACCTTTGACATCTTCATAGCTTTCCTCTTCTGGATGACTTCTCGAGTTTGGCTTAGAAGAATTTCTATATCATATGTTTGTTCTTCTTCAACTACTATCATCTCTTGAGCTAGTCTTGCTTTTAACCACTCTGGAATAGAAGATCTTACTTCTTGAATTTGTGCTCCTTTGTGCCTTTGCTCATCTCTAGGTGGTGAAGTAGTTTCATCATTATCTTCTCTGCCTTCTTCAATCTCCTAAATGAGGTGAGTAAAGTCTTCTTGTTCTTGAAATTCTTTCTCTTTTCCTTTATCATTATGGATTGTAGCCTCTACTAATTCATTGGCTCCTTGACTCAACTCCTTTTCCATTCTTAATTCTTCTTGTCTGGAGGAAGGATGGCTCACACTTTATTTATGTTTCTTCCTTGCGGGTTCCTTTTCACCATGATCTTCCTTTATCTTTGACCCTCTTGAATGAGACCATTGAGGTGTGTTGCCACACTAGTTTCATCTTCATCATCTACTCTTTCTTCTTCTAAGCGGAATGTTGGTGTTATATTTTGTTCTTTCAAATTTTGGTGTTGCACATCTATCCATATGCGACTATACTCCAATACTGGTTTCATCAATTCTTTCAAGTCATCAATCTCTATATCAACCCATTTGAATTTGATCTCTTTATCTTCCTTGGTGTAGGTTCCTTGGATATATCTACCACTATCTTGAACTTGATCGACTACATGAAATAATGTTCCTTCTCTGATGAAGTCAAGGGATAGACTAGAATACATCTTCTTTTTTCACCTCCATATCATTTTGAACATTCATCCAATAATCTTCAAGATGCCATTGATGTCTATTCTTCCTTCACATTGCCATATGGATCAAAGAAATCTCTAGCGGTGAATAGCTTGAGTGAATGTAGTGATAATTCTTGTTTTGATGAATACTAAGAGGGGGGGTGAATTAGTATACCAAAAAATACTAAACTCAAACTCTTAAACAGTTTAGCAGATAACCGGTATAACAAATTTACTAATAAATTAGTTAAGATAAATGCAAACCAAATAGAAAATAAAGCATTCACCCACAAAACCACAATCACCATAACACAAGATATTTGACGTGGAAAACCAAATGGGAAAAACCACCATGAGCAGAAACCCACAAGTAACTATCTGTAGAATAGAAACCAGACCGATTAAGGTCAGACTAGTTAAGGTCATACAATGTTCTTCACCAGAATAGATCCTGTTAGGAATCTAGATCTCTGTTAGGAGATAATTCCTGTTAAAGACTACCTTGTTAAAGGATTTTGGATCCATAGTTGTGAACCACCTTGTTAGAGGATTTACTAAGGCTTTGCTGGGCCTATCGGGTTAAGGGTTTCAGACTTGTCGAAGATGTGAGTAATAAACAAGTGAGTGATCTAGATACTAGCACAATATGCTTGGTTAGATCCTTGATAGCTCATTGTTAATTCATTTCAACATTACTTCAGTCTTCAATATATCCACACTCTAACTCTTCACACAGGCCTAATCTTCTCTCCAAAGATTGCACATAACCTTCTCATACATCATACATCTCTCATCCATACAAACCCTAGACATGATGTCCTTATAAAGGAAATTGATTTCATGTTGGTCTAATAGGATTAAACTACAAGTTCCTAGATTCAGTGCATCTAGATACATTTGGTAACATGACACAAAATCACCACCAAAGTGTCGGTGGATGATAACTCATCACAAAAATACTGGTTGGTAACTCATCACAGAGTAATACTAGTTCATACAATATACCGATTATCGGTTGTCAAAAATGAAGACTGGAAAATGTTAACTACCGCTTTGTTCCTTCATACTTCTTGAGATCCTTGAACTAGTTGAGGTCTTCATACCACTTGGGTTCTCCATACCGCTTGAGGTCTCCAGTCAATTTGTGACCGGTAAACATCTTCTGCAAAACACCGATAGTCTAAAGACTATATTACATAATATCGGTTGGAACAATTACCGGTTGAGCATAACTCATACATCAAGAAAGTGTGTGTCCATCAATGACAATCAAAACATCATCAAAATGCCAACAATCTCCCCCTTTGGCATTAACGACAATACAGGAATTTTGACATCTAAGTGTTTTTACAACAAAAATATGCTATAATCAAAATTACTCCCCCTAAGCATATAAACTATCCCTTTTGCACAAATTACAATGTATACTATTCCCCCAAAGTGGTAACATGAAAGTATACATGAAATGGTAACATTCACAAAATTTTTAAATACTACTCCCCCTTTGCCAACAATGACAAAGTAATGCAGAATAACCCCTATTTCCTTATATATAAAAATAGAGTAAATGTTTATGATAATAAGGAATAAAACTTATCAAAAACAGATTTAAAATCCTGCATAAAAGTTTTTATGGGCAATGTCCATGACTCAAGTATTGAGGTAGCAACCTCACTATCTGTCTGCATCTGGAATACCAATTCTTCCATAGCATCAATGGTACTCATCTCTTGAGTTACCATGATGGCTTCTAGATTGAGAAAACATTTCTAAAGAATATGCAGTCTGGGTAATAAGACCAGTTGAAGCTTCTGCAAATCTTTTGTCCAGTTGCAGATTTCTGATTCCACCCTAGCACTCTACAGCTAATAATGATAGACCATTTGCCCAAATATAGTAAATAAATCATATGGCATCTTGAAGGTTTTGATGTATGCTTGGAACTCCGATTGGAGATCTTTCTGCTTAAGCACATCATCACAAAATAGATGGGGTTGGCAGATTTTACTCAATAGTAATTTTCACTCATCCATAGCACCCCTGATATCCTTCTGCTGGTTCGAAAGTTGTGACCGGAGCTCATTTAGTTTCTTGACTAAGGTAGTGTTGAGTGCCTTTTCATGATTCTTTTTCTTAGTGGCTACAACAACATCTTCCAAGCATTGTACTTGGTCCTCTACTATAGTACAAAGGAGTTTTAGCTTGGAAAGAGAGGAATTGGTACTGGGGAGGTTAGTACCAGGAATCAGACTAGTAAGGGTGTCATTCGTAGTTTGTATCACATCCCTTTCTTTCTTCCTCTGCAACTATTCCAATATTTCTTGTGCTAGTTTGATGCCTCGCAGTAGCTCGGACTCATCTGTTGATTGAAGGTCAATTAGACTAGTGGTATCAACCGATTTGGCTTGACCACCAGTTGCCTTGGGAGTCTCCACTTGTTTGGTTTTCTCTGCTTCCTTCTCCTCTGCTGCTCTTTTCTTTTCCTCTTCTTTCTTATTTTGCTCCTCTTCTTGTTTCTTCTTCAGTTCTTCCTTCTTCTTGTCTTCTTCCTGCTTTTTTTTTTCTTCCTCCTTCTTTTTCTCCTTTTCTTTACTCTTCTCCTCTTCTTTTCTCTTCTCCTCTTCTTTCCTCTTCTCCTCTTCTTTTCTCTTCCCTTCTTCTTGTTTCCTCTTCTCCTCCTCTTTCTTTTTATCTTCCTCTTTCCTCTTGTCTTCCTCTTTCTTTTCTTTTTCTTCTTGCTCTTTCTTCATTTGTTCTTTATCCCGCTTCTCTTTTTCAGCTTTTTCATTGTCTTGTTTCTCTTTCTCTTCTTTTTCTTTGTCCTGTTTCTCTTTCTCTGCTTTTTCTTTGTCCTATTTCTCCTTCTTTGATTTTTCTTTGTCCCATTTCTCCTTCTCTATGTTCGGAGTGACATCCTCAAAATCTAATGCATCCACATCAATGGGATCATTTTGCTCTGTCACTCTTTCCCCTTCACTGTCAAATGCTTCATCTGGTTTGCCTTATGTTAGATCAGGTGCTTGTTCAGCCTTCAGATTGGCCTCAGACACTTGGTGTAACCAGACAACAGCTTTGGCATGTAAATGTGTGTCCTTCTCCACTTCAAAAGCTTTACCTTCTAGTAGCCTGAGTCTTCTTCTTCTCATAAAGAAGAGGCCTTTGTTCTTATCCATTATCTCAAATAATTCAGAATTAGAGGCATCAGGAAAGTATTGTGCAAAGACTCTCTCCCTTATTTCCTGTTCCTTTTCAATGGAAATGCACCATTTGTTATCTAAAGAATTGTATAAAGAATCTGGTGTGACCGATCTGATTTCAGATGGTGACCAGTTATTGACACACAAATATCTAATAACCTCTTGTTCTACTTCATCTTTCTCATTATCATTAAAACTGTCAAAATGCTCTTTTAAATCATCAAGCAATTTTCTCCTAATGTTCTTGATTGTCCTCTGACAATGTGTCATAGGCTTATAGGAGGAAATATCTATGTTTACCAATGCTGAAGTTGTAGGTGCACTACCGTTAGATTTTGCCTTCTTACTTGATTGTCTTGTCTTCTTAGGTTGAATTTCTGGTTTAGTATCCTCTGACTCTGATGAGCTGGTTTTGGTTTTCCACTTCCATTATGCATTCATCTACCTTTATGGTGAAGCAGATGTCATCTTCACATTTCTTCACAATATCTCCAAATATCCTCATCCTCTGGCTCATTTTACGCTTGAATTCATCGAAGTATTTGTTCAGAACCTCAGGATGTGAAGTTCCCACTACTTGAAGACTTTCCTTGATTTGTCTGGAGACCGGTAAGTCAGCAGACCATTCCACATCACCTATTCGAGGGAGATAACCTTGAAAGTAAAAGAATAGGCTGACCAAAAGTTGTCCAAACCTAAACCTTAAAGCATTATCCTGTTTAATGGACTTTAGGTTTAGTAGCAATTGCTTCTGCAAAGAGGTACACAAATCAAATGATGCATCTTCCTTAATCATTCTATAGGTGGCATTCACTGCAATAATAGGGATAGAGTTCATTTTGCTAGCATAAAACATCCGGTAGCCAATCACCATGCAAGCATACTTAACCAAATCATCTTTGATGGTGTTGACAGTCATCGCCCATTGGTCACTCAGAGAACCGATAAGCTTAGTCATTTTAGTCTTGGTGACCTTCCTTAGAGCTAGCACCTCTCCAATGTTACGAAAATTGGTGACGACATGAATTGCTTTCGATGTGATGTCATGCGTGCACTCGAGATATATTTTATCACCATGCACTCTACTCAGGATGATACAGATGTGATCTTCAGTAAACTCTTCTAGAAAATAAACTACATTGTGTAGTTTCTTCCTCTCTAGGATGTTATATTCAAGTTTGATTTTCTTCTCATCCACATAGAATAGACCTAGCTGAGAATGAATCACTAAGGATCCTAGGTCTTCTAGTTTACAATCTATATATCCTGAAATGTCTTCCGCGACAATAACTCCGATGAGTATCTGGGATAGGGCATTGTATTTCATCTTCTTTTGAAGAAACTCAACTAAATCCATAGGTACACTAGAACTAGAGTGCGATGCAGAAGCCATGATTAAATGATAAACAAGAATTTCAAGAAATGCCTTCACAATTCAAAATTTAGGGTTTGCCAATGTCGCTCACAACACACCACTTTGGTTGCTTGGAACACCGCTTAGTGTTCTTCACCGATAGATTGAAAGTCTATTGGATTCCTCTGCAAGATTTTTGGATTCACTTTGAATTGCTAGGCGAATCGCTCTTTGTCGCTCTTCTCTTTGAAAGTTCTTATTTCGCAAATTGATAAGTGAAAATGATGATAAAAATCTCTTTTAAACAATCTTTCACCTACCATAATAAATGTGTCATCGCTAGGGTACAAACCCTAATTTTGCCTTTTACCATTTCAAGTCTTCTGCCGATTGACAGGTAATGTATATTGCTTAAGGTCTTTACCGATATAAACCAATGGTTCAAATATTTCACTGATATGCTCACCCTAAGCTTTTCTGAAGCTCAGTTTTCCGATTCAGAGACTTCCACACTAGGTGCAGAAATCGGTTCATCCTGTGACACTTCTTTAGGTTTATTTTTCCAAGATTTATTCATTCTTGCTTGAACGGTTTCAACATCAATCTTCCCTTCTGGAGTGATCGATATATCATCCGATAGGTTCTTTCTCAGTCTGCAGGTTCTGGCAGTGTGTCCCAATTTGTTGCAATGATAGCATACCATTCTTGGTGTTCTCCATGGTCCATTATTCACACTACCATTCTTCCTTCTACATGTTGCAGTAGTGTGACCGCTACCATGACAGATCAAACAGGTTTCTCTCCAACCAATTGCCACTTGATAGCCACCTGACCGATGGTCATAGGTATAATACTAGTTGGTATTCTGGTTCACAAAGGGTTCCGAGATAACTCCTTGAGTCCTTGGAGGGTATCTCCCAGTGTTGTGAAAAAGAGACCTGCATTCAAATGCTCTATACCCAAACTTGTTGCATGCATAGCAGTTTCCATTAAATCTATTGGATCTAGGGTTATTGTTTAGAAAATAAGGAAAATTATTGTAGGCCTTGCTTCTACACACATTAGCAGTATGTCCTTCCTTGAGACAATTGAAGCAAACATGTTTAAACTTTTTCTTACCTTTATCCTTGGGTGTTGGTTGCTTCTTTGATGCGTCAAATTTTTTTCTAGAGGTTTCACCTTCCTCATACCCAGAGAAACCAAGTCTAGTGGTATTCTTTACTGGTTTTGTCGATTCTAGATTTTGCTCTAGCTTAGTAGTACTCTGATTGAATTTGGCAAGTATCTCCTTTGACTCAGTAAGTTCTTGGAAATAGCAGCATTAGATTCCATCAAGGTTGCATTCTCAAAAATAGCCATGTTTAGTTCACCTTGCATTTCTTCTTTTTCCACTTTACTCTCTTGGAGATGAGTGGTAAGGGCACTGATTTCTTGCTTCAGCTTGGAGATCTCATGATCTTTGTCTTTTACCAGATCTTCAGCTTTCCTTTAGTTATCAAGCTCTTGACACATTCTGATAGTGAGTCCTTTGAACTCCTTTCTCAAGTTGGCTTTAGATTCATTCAGTTTTTCAACTTCTTCAACTAGGGCATCCATGTCAGCTTCATCAAAAGAGCCATTTTCAATAAGTTCCATCAGTTACTTAGCATGCTCTCTTCTCTTGGCCAAAGAGGCTTTATACTTGACTTGGAGCTCATCATAGGCTCTCTCAGTCTGAGTGAGATGATGAGTAAGTTCCCTCATAGTGTATTCCCCCATATCTCCTTCCAAGTGGTTAGACTTATAGAAAGGTTGGCTCTAATACCAATTGATGAATACTAAGAGGGGGGGGGGGTGTGAATTAGTATACCAAAAAATACTAAGAGGGGGGGGGGTGAATTAGTATACCAAAAAATACTGAACTCAAACTCTTAAACAATTTAGCAAATAACCAGTATAACAGATTCACTAATAAACTAGTTAAGATAAATGCAAACCAAGTAGCAAATAAAGCATTCACCCACAAAACCACAATCACCATAACACAAGATATTTGACGTGGAAAACCAAATGGGAAAAACCACGGTGAGTAGAAACTCACAAGTAACTATCTGCAGAATAGAAACCAGACTAGTTAAGGTCATACAATGTTCTTCACCAGAAAAGATCCTGTTAGGAATCTAGATCTCTATTAAGAGATAAGTCCTGTTAAAGACTACCTTGTTAAAGGATTTCATATCCACAGTTGTGAACCACCTTGTTAGAGGATTTACAAAGGCTTTGTTGGGCCTACCCAGTTAAGGGTTTCAAACTTGTCGAAGATGTGAGTTAACAACAAGTGAGTGATCTAGATACTAGCACAGTATGCTTGGTTAGATCCTTGATAGCTCATTGTTAATGCATTTCAACATTACTCTAGTCTTCAATATCTCCACACTCTAACTCTTCACATAGACCTAATCTTCTCTGCAAAGATAGCACATAACCTTCTCATACATCATACATCTCTCATCCATATATAACCTAGTCTTAAATATTAAGGAAATTGATTTCATGTCAGTCAATAGGATGAAACTACAAGTTCCTAGGTTCAGTGCATCTAGACACATTTGGTAACAAGGCACAAAATCACCGCCAAAGTGTCGGTGGATGATAACTCATCATAGAAATACCAGTTGGTAACTCATCATAGAGTAATACCGACTCATACAATATACCAATTATCAGTTGTCAAAAATGAAGACTTGAAAATGTTAACTACTGCTTTGTTCCTTTGTACCACTTGAGATGCTTGAACTGCTTGAGGTCTTCATACCGCTTGGGTTCTCCATACCACTTGAGGTCTTCAGTCAATTTGTGACCAGTAAACATCTTCTATAAAATAGTGATAGTCTAAAGACTATAATACATAATACCAATTGGAACAATTATTGATTGAGCATAACTCATACATCAAGAAAGTGTGTGTCCATCAATGACAATCAAAACATCATCAAAATGCCAACATGTTTGGCATCTTCTATTGCATGAATGGATGGGCATGATTCGACAAAATCTAAAAGTGTGATGGGAAAAGAAACACTGGCTCCATGCTTGTGTGTATATGCCTTGATGTATGCCAGTAATTGTCTCACCACCTTGAGTAGCACCACTCTATTCATTGGGTATCGTGGCAACATATAGTGAGGAATGAGAGATCCTTGAACTCTGATGTAGGTGTACTTCGAGATTTGGATGAACCACAGACCATGTTGCTCTACCAACATCTGCACTTCTGGAGAGAGTCTTTTTGTGATCCACCTTGAAACTACCTAGTGATATGCACAATGAATGCATCATTCACCCTCTTGTAGTGTTGTTTTGGTGGATGTTTAAGCTGTGGATTAAAATCATACACCTTGATCTCTCTAGGTCTCCTTCCAGCTATACCAGTATACATTCGTCTTAGATACTAAAAATTTCTCACAATGGAGTATATGACGTAAGAGCTCATATAAAATGTTCTAGTGTGCATTAGCCTCCTTAGCTACCTATCAATGTTGTTGCTAATGATTATTTCCCAATTGATCTCCTTCTTGTCGCAGGTGATAGTCTCAATGTAGTAGAACATCCACTCCTCAAAGTATGAAGCTTTAGGTACACCAACCAACCGATGGAGTAAGGTGATGAAGTCTTTGTATTCATCATTGAAGTATATCCCGTGCAACCTATTGGGCCATCTACTTCTTCCTCCTTTACTATTATTCAACCAAAATTTGTCGATAATCTTTGCACAAGCATCAGGATCATCATCATATGCTGATTTAGCTCCTTCCAAGGTTATGTAGATCATCTCTTTGGGCTCGCGTAGATGGAATGTCTCGTTGATTGCTGTCTCTGAGAGATATGCGAGCACTGTCCCATCCTTCACCATAATTCTCCTTGATTCAGAGTCATAGTGTTGAGTACGCTGTTAGATTCAATGACAGTGCCAAAGACACTAAGAGGGGGGGGGGGGGGGTGAATCAATGTCTAACTGGTGTATTAAATATTTGAACTTATTTATAACTTTGAAACCCAAAACAGTTTACCGGTAAACAAGAAATAGTGCAATAAATAGAAATAACACAAACACCATAAATGCACACCATAACACAATATATTTTAACGAGGAAACTTGGTGTGGGAAAAACCTTAGTGGGATTTGTGACCCATAATATTTACTTATTGGCCAATATGAATAAATTCTACTTACAATAAGAGCCTGAACATGTAGGAAGGCCAACTGCCTGGAGCGCACTGCTCAAAAGAGTCTCACTGACTACAATATGGATAATTAAATCCAATATAATGTAGTGCTCAAAATAGCATCTCAAATGCTTGGTTCAGTACCGGTTTAAGCTCAGTCAAAACCTTCGATGTCCACTATATCACCTCATACAATAATTTCCTATTACATTCAACATTATCCTTCAAAATGACCTATGAGATCTCATACATATGTGAGTCTTTATAGTATACCAAGTCGGCTTAAAAATAATTAATTATTTTTACAATATAATTCTTATAAGCAAAAATTTATCCCATATCGACTTGAGTGCCGATATACTTCATTTTCGGTGTGATCTGGATGCCGGTGAAAGTGCCTGCCAGTGTAGGTGCTTGCCTGTGCATGATGTCTGTGATGCTGGTTGGTTGCCAGTTGGTTGCCATCAATGACAACATCAACTATTCTCCTTAGAGTGTAGAATGTCAACAATATCCCCCTTTGGAATTGATGGCAACACTCATGAGAAAAAACCAAAAAACTGTTATCCAAAAGTGCAGTCCAAAATCTGATAAAAAATGTGTGCTCCCCCTGAGCAAGTGATCTCCTCTGTGCAATTATTTTTCTCCATACTATTACTCCCTCTTTGACATCAATGACAAAGGATGTCAAAAAGAATCAAAGAATACAAAAAAATGCTACCTCATCGCTTGTAACCGGTTGGTTACAATCTGAAAAATGTCTGCCAAAACTAGATTTAGGCTCTGCATGAATTTGTTGCTGTCAGAGAGAATGGTCTCAGTCTGCTGGATCATGCTAGTTAGATAGTACATTTGCTGCTCTGGTGATCATTCTCCTTGAACTATTTCCTTTGATAGCTCAACCCATTGAGTAATGAGACAGTCCAATTTTGGACCAACTTTACTTTTCAATTTCCATTGCTTTATCTTTCTCAAGTTTCTCTAACTTCTCTTTGAAAATTGCCATTTCCTGCTCAAAAACTGAGATAAGTCCTGAAGAACCTATCCAATTATCTGCAATATCATCAATTTCTTTTCGTGTCTTCTTGATTTCCTCATCTATATCCTCTGTCAAATAGTGAGGTTTACATGCTTCTCTATATAGCTCCTTATACTCCAAAATTGTTGAGTTGAGTACCGGTATTAATGAATCCATATGCTCATTACAATTTTTGATGGTTTTCTCAAATAATTCTACTTTCTCTTTATCTACTCTTTCCTTTATAGTATCCTCATTCACCTTATCTATATTTATGACATTATCAACAATGAATTTGGACAATGTGTCAAATTTACCTAAAGAATCATTAATGTGATCTATCTTATAGGTAGGTGCAATCATTTTAAGGATAGGTATTGTGTTATCAATAGCCTTAAATGCTAAGCCATTATAATCTATTATCCTCTTAATGGAATCCAATAGAACCTCTGTTACATTAGTGGGTCTAAATTGACCTGTAGATGTGCTCGGTTCATAAATAGCTTTCCTCTCAACAGATGCTTCTCCAATTACCTTCACTATTTCTTCCTTATTTCCATCAACTGCTTCCTCTTTATTTACATTGTCTACCGGTTTCTCTGTCTATGTTATTCCTTCTGCTTCCTTTGTTTTTTCAGTTTGATTGAGCACCTCTGCAACTACTGGTTTCTCAGACTCAACATGAATCTCTGCCTCAGATTGTTTCTTAGTATTAGTTCCTTTATCTTCTAACGATATCTTAGAGTCTAGTTGCTTAGCTTGTGCCAGTTTCTCAATGTTCTAAGAGTCAACAGTTTGTGCCGGTGACTCAAAGATCTCATTGATCTTAGCATCATATGCCTTAACCTCTGCAGTTTCCTTGTCTACAACAATGTTAATATCCTATTTATAACCGTTCATAGAAAAAAGAATCTCATAATCCGGGTTAGTGTTATCAAGAGTAACATTTTTAGTTCCCATATCAGGTGGACTGACTAAATGTACTTGTGGGATATCCTGAGCTGGACGTGGAAGATTATCTGTAATATTTATTGAAGGAACACCACCAACTTTTCCTTTTCCCTTATCCTCTTGATATACCTTAAAGGTCTTGTCCATTTTTGGTCTTCTCCTTTCTTCTTGCTTTTCCTTTTCAACAAAGAATATATCCCATTTATCTATAGTCTCATCAACAATCTCCTTAACTCTACCAGCCATTAGGCTCACTTGCTTGTGTCCACTGATACATACTAATCGGTTTGCTTCAGAGATTAATCCATCAATTTCCTCTTTTAAATTTACAGTATGTACCACCAACAATGCTTCAACTTTCAACATCTTATCAAGTTCCATCAGTGATAGTCGTTTAGCCTCAAGTCTCAGATAAAGATCATTAGGTAAAACATCCACAACCTCAATCAAAACTTTCTTATAGATGTCAAGATGTAAAATTATGCTCTCTTCTATTGTTTCCCTGTCAGAATCCTTAAAATAATTATACAATTTGTTCACATTCGAAAAATTTCCTTCCTGTGTTATCTCATTCAATAGTTCTTCCAGAGTAGGGGTAACTGGTGTCTATTTCTTTTTCAGTGTAAGCTTCTTCTTGTGTTCCCTAACCTGCTGCTGCTTCTTCCTCAGAGTTCTAGTCCTTTTGGGAGAAGGAGAGGGTATTGGTGAAGGTTTTCTCTTCCTCCTTTCTATTCTCTTGAATTCAGCTCCTTTTCCACTATCGGTATCAGAAGAAGTGACAATTGGTGAAACATGAGCTTCTGGTTTCAATCCTTCTAGATCACTAGTCGATATACCACTTATGTTCATCACATTTTCTTTGACCTCCTTGGCCATCTTGGATGCATATCTTATAAGCTTCACTCTTCTTTTTCTCCGTTTTTGCATTGTAACAACACTCTCAATGGTCTCAGCATTTCCAAAAGTTTCTTTAGTTGGTTCTCTAGGTGCTTCAAGTAATGTTTTTGCATATGTTTCCAGAATGTGTAAATCAACTTCATAACCCATTTCAGTAACCCAAATAGTTCTAGGGCTAATTGCTTCCATCCATGTCTCATCACGTTTAATTAAAAATCAGATTTGCTTGTCATACTTATCAACTATGCTTTGTGCTAACCTCTCTCTTGCCTTCATTTTGGTTTGAAATGTTTTGAAGTAATCTATTATGATCTTGTCATAGTCAGTGCCCATACTAGTGAAAGCTTCCCTGAGTTGTTTACCTATCGGGATGTCATATCCAAAGTCCTTATGACCAATGTTGAGTATCTCTTTAGTGAAGTAAAGCATTAGACACACAAGAAGGTTGCCAAAACGAAATGTCCCTTTATTGTCACCTTTAATCTTTTTCAGGTTGTCTATTAATTCGTCTTTAATCCATTCACAAACATCAATTTTAGTGTTGTTCTTTACCATCTCATATGCACTATGAATACAAAGGCTAGAAACTGAATTCAATCTGTTGGCATGCGTTGCTCTGTAGCCAAGTACCATACTCACATATCTAACATTTGCATTAGTAATGTCATTAACCCTAAGAGATCTACTGTTGAATGTAGCTCCGATTAACTCTATAACTCCCTTGTTAGCGTTGGAAATGTGCCTCTAATTCACTTGACATGTTTGGGTTGATCGGTCTAGCCTACACTGATGGAACAACAAAGTGAAAGACTGCATTGGAATTGTGTCGATGACCCGATGGAGCTATCCTAGGCAATCCAAGTTGTCATCGGCTATCGGGTGTTTCTATTGGAAGCTATTTCGATACCCAATGGAGCTATCTTAGGTGGTCCGGGTTGATATCGGCTATCGGGTTAATGTACTAAAGGCTACGCCGAAGTCCCAATAAGTTCATCTTGTTCTATCTCGAAGTGCTTCGCTCATCAGGATAGCAGTTTTGGGCTTGATTCGATGAGTAGATGAGACCGCTCTCTATTATCAAAGATCGGAGTAACCTAGTAGTGCTTGATTTGATGAGCTGATGAGACCGCTCTTAGTTATTGGAGATCCGGGTAACAATTCATATGTTTAGCCGATGACCCGATGGAGTTGCCTTTGACAATCAGTTTTCATTAGGCGATCAGCTCTACCATTTGAAGGCTATATCGATGGTCGATGGAGTGAAGACCAATGTCGGTGTGAGAATGAACTGAGATCCAAAAAAGGAGACCACTTGAACACTAAGGATGAGACTGTTGATGTATATGAATACGAACCGACCTGACTTCCTGCTGCATGTGGGATAATTGGTTTTCTTTGAATATGGACTGACACAGGCAGATGGTTAGACTTCAAGTTGTTGTTGCAGTTGCTTAGATGAACGGTCAACTGGTTTGTTATTAGAAGAAAAATGTGAACCGAATGTAAACAGTGTTACGATAGCCATTGAGTGTGCTGTAATTGTTATCTAAGTGTTGTATGTTACATTTGGAATGATTGTATGACAGAGTGAAGGAAGTCTGGAGACTAGAATTTATTGTATTATTTTTGAAATACTGTTAATAAAGTCAATTATCTATTGGTGGTGGGTTTTTCTCCCGAAAGGGTTTTCCCACATTAACTATGTGTGTTCTCTCTCTGTGTTGTTTAATTGTGTTTGCTTGTAGGGTCCACCCCTAACTTGACTTGTTTGACTAGAGTTGACCTTTAATTCATGCGTGATAGACACTATATGCTTATTATGTGAATGCCTATCGAAAGATTATATCGATCATGTGATTTGATGAGCATAATTGTTGATGGATTTTACATGCCTTACTATAATTATGAATTATACTAAGCATGCACTTGATGATGTTTTTATCTACTAACCATATTTAATGATTATCTATGATGAGTTGATCTTATGGTGTGTTTGATTGTTGTATGACTGCCTTTAGGATAGAGACAATTCCACATCACTCATTGCGAGTGGGATGTTTGTTGAAATTCTCTAACCCTTATCTATTATAATATATATATATATATGCATATGTCGTATCATTGCTTTGTGGATGCAAGATTTGTAGGTACCAGACATCGACTCCACCTGGCTCCACAGGTTTGAGCGTGTCTCTAAATCCCAATGGTATGTGGTTCAGAGTTGGCACAATTTCCCCTCACATACTCTAGGTCTAAGTTGTTCACCGTGAGTCGTCAGTTTCTTGGTGCAAGTCATCATGATAGTTAGTAAGTTGGGTTTCTTCTGTGTTGTGAGTATGCTAGTATTGGCTGATTATTCCTTTTATATTGAGATTGACTATTTGATTATTGATGCAAGATTAAATAATTAATGATGTTTATTTTAATTATTTTGATTAATAACGATTTGATTATTTGGCTATCTAATGTTTAATTTAATTTATTGGATTCTTGCCTTTTTGGTTATTTGATTATTTGATATTTAAATGTTTATTTATTTTACTGATGATTTAATATTTATTTAATTTTTATTGTGTAGCTTATGATGTGTTTATATTTATTTGTGATTTGACCTTTATTGGTATTTATTTATTTATTTAATCGCCTATGGTTTAATATTTATTTGGCTTTTAATGTTTATCTAGTTCATTAATTCATTTATGAGTCTTTGGTTTATTTAATTTAATTTCCCCATTTGATTTATTTAATTGTGGCTCATGTTTTATTTATTAGTTTGACTTTTATATTAAGTGGGTTGTATAAATAATAAAATGATAAAACATTCCCACCAAATTGTAAAAACATGATTTATATTTACCTTACCTACCCTCTTCTCTTATTGGTTGAATTTAAAAAGAGGTAAAATTATATTATATGGTGGGGTTGGTAAAATATATTATAGATTGGAATATTTTGATTGGCTGAAATTGAGGCTAGGGTTTTTGGTTAATGTTTATCTTTTTATTTTCTTTTCCGTGAAGTTTTCGGGTTGGTTTCTCTCTGGAAAATTTTCTCCAGCAAGTTTTCTTCTTGGTTTTGGTTTTCTTCTCTCTTGGATTTTATTTTACAGTTTTCCTGTATGCTTCGTGTCTGCAGATTGAATGTGTGAGTTTGGGGAAATGAATCTAAAATTTGTATAGTGAGGAATGAAATATATGAAGGCATGAATTTGTTGTAAGGTTTTATTCTATAATTTGTGGGAAATATTTGTATTTATGGGTTTTCTAAAAGCCTTTTGTGTCTTTTTGAGTCTGTGTCATGCATGGAGTTTTGATTTAATATTGGCCTTGAAGTGTTTATTATTTATTTAATGTTGAAGTGAATTTTATTTATTGTGTAATATTATTTTACCCATTAAGTAATTAAAAGGGGGTAATTTGTATTCTTTTATTTAAAAGTTATTTTCACCCCAGGTCAATGGTTTAATTTATTTTACCTACCCTGGGATTTGTTTGGCTGGAAGTTTATGGTAGGTAGAAAATATATTTTATTTTCTTGAATTTTGGGAAGGTAGGTATGGAATATAATTTTTGCAATATTTTGATTGGAGGATGGTTTTGCTTGGTTTTGGTTTATTTTATTTTTTAATTTTTTTTATAAATAGGCCTTCCTGTGAATTAAAGGGGCTAATTTGCTAGTTGTTTGACTGTGTGGTACTTTCCAGATTAATTCTTGTACCAGAGGCATTGTTGAGGGTGTTGGTGAATTTTCTAGTTTTATATCTGATTTTATTTGATGTATTTTGTTGGTTTCAAGCATATTTACCTTCCTATGTTATTGGGGAAAGAATTGTGCTTTCATCCATATTAATGTGCTATGATTGGTGAGTTGGAAGTGTTGCTATTTTGGGGTAGTAAGTGAGTTGGCCTTGTTGTGGTTTTACTTTCATTAATGACAACAAATTTAATGGCTTGATATGCCTTTGTTGATTGCTAGCCAAGAGGCTCATTTTGTTATATTGATGTTGTTGTAGCCTTGCATATGTTGTGAGAGTATGTGTGGAAGTTATTGGCTGCATTGAGTATTATTTTCATGTATTTATGTTGGTAGAGCCTCTTGTGATTTATTGTTGGGCCATGTTAGGAGGAGTGGGCTTCCTTGTGATGACCGGGGTCATGAGAGATAGGCTGGCATAAGGTTCCTTGTAAGGATCCATGAAGTCTAGACCACCAGGGCACATTGGAGTTTTCCATGATTTGTAAGCAAGTGATAACATTGATAATGAATTAATTAGGATGGGAAAATTATAACTCACTTAAACAAGATAATGAATAGTTTTGAGCCTCATGACTTATGTCCTAGGGAGGATGTTTTAGGATAAGCATGAGAAGGCCGTGAAAATGGTAAGCTAATCTCCCTTGGTCTCTCATAGGTTGAGATGGCTCCACATGTCCATCAGGCTAGTGCCTTGTGTTATTATGTTATTATGTTATGAGGATGGCATGTGTTCCCCCTTTATGATTTATGATTATGCTTATTGGATGCATTTATGTCCTGATAAGTTTTACGCCTCTGGGAGTTTATTCTTGTGGCTTTGTGTGAGTTATTGCTTAAGAGTCCTTGTTGGTTAGTCTCTTTGGTTTTGAGTGTCAGCCTATATGTAGAGTGTGTGTTGGGACCTTGTGTCATCTCCTAGCACGAGGGGTCGTTCCTTTGGTTCCACATGGTCGGGTGGTTGGTGCTTTTAAACCATTGGGATGTTCCTATCTTTGGATTCTTCTTGCGTGGATGAGGATGCTTCTTAGATTATTCATGGATAATAATTACAACAAGAATGTAAATGATGATGTGACTTATGTAATGAAATTATTATGTAATGGTTGTAAAAGAGATCATGTTTATGAGGAATGACTATGTTGTTCTAGATATAGTGATAGATTTTGATTATGATATATGATTGTAATGATGAACCTTGATTTGTGTTGTAACACATTTATATTAAATGAAATGGATGCATGAGATGTGGATAAGTATGGTGGTTTAGAATTTAATGATGCATTTTGTGTTCTTGATAAGCCATGTTAAAAGAAAATGGTGTAAATGTTATGACAATGGTATTAGATCTGAAATGATGTCTTTAACTAATGATTTAAGTAGAAGAAATGTTATGTCTTGATAGGATGTATGAGTTTGAGTAATGTTGGAAGATATTTTAGGACATGTTTATGAGTTTTGATTAAATAATTTGAAATCATATTATCATACTTCATAGACAGTGATCTAATTATTAAATCAAAATCCTATAATGCTTGGGATGTAATTGAAGGTTCCTTATGAAATATTGTATGGATGCTCTTAGTGAATGAATTGCTAATCTTATTAATGGAAATTACTAGTAAGTGTATGAGAAGATGATTAAATGAGTTCTTGTCTTTTAGGAAAGGATTAGAATGTATCATGTGTTATAGTTTAAGAATGATATCTCCATTTGGTGGATGCTATTAGTGGTTATGGAATTAGGATATTGTTTCATAGTTTGTGTTGAGATGAATTCATGTAGTTACTTGATTTCTAATGAGATGGTTGTTGGTTAATTGATATAGCATAAGATATTTTATGAGTATTAAATGAGCTATGGGTCAAATGATTAAGGATTCTTTGTGAGTATTGCATTATGTGCTTCTCGAATCATGATGAAGTAATAAGTATGCTAGGAGCATAGAATTATAAGTGACTATGTAGGAGTTAATTGTAAATTGAAATTATCTTAATGCAATGAAAGGGTTAATCTTGATATATGGATGGTGATGTCCATAGTCGAAGGTTGGCTAAAGGTAATAGGAACATTTGGACTTGGCATATAAAATGAATCTAAGTGAAAAGGGAAATAGATGTACATTGAAAGATAGAATCTCATGTTAAATGAAAGATTAAGTGGATTGCATATCATGAGTGTTAGGTATGTCTATGGTGCACCTATGTGTGTATAATGATTAATATTATGAGGTATTTATCTAGAAGAAAGTAAATGTTTATTTCTTATGTAGGTAGATTAAGTAATGTTGTTGAGATACCCTAGGGAGGTAGTAGTAATGATTTATTGTTTTCCGCTTGTGTAATTGTTTGAACAGTTTGAGTGAATTATTCTATGTTCATAACGGTTAAATGTTGTTGTGTGCTCACTGCATTCCTTAAGTGATGTTATGTGTTGTATTGTTTTTAAAAAAAAATAAAAATTAGCATGTTTTTAGCTATATTTCTCTGGGGTATTTTGGTGGGCATTACATTGCTCATGCTTGTATCATATTCTGTAAATGTTGAAATTTTGTATGCATTAGTCTATTCTCCCCTGCAAACTGGCATTAGGAAAGAAAATTTATGCACTTTCTTTCCTTACAAGTGGTATCAGAGCTTGGATCGTTTTGTTATCCTTGTTGGATAGCGTGTTTTTTTTGTGTTAGTTCTGTTTCAGTGGGTCTTGCAGAGTGTTTACTTCTTTTATAGTTTGCGATGGCGAGCACCTCAGGGTGCATAGACATGGAGAATTTTAATGGTTCTATTTTAGAACTATGGAAACTCAAGATGGAAGACTTGTTGGTTGATAGAGATCTCTGGGGTGGAACTTCTAAGCCTTCAGGAATGAAGCAAGAAGATTGGGATCTAGCCGACTAGAAGGCAAGGGGTCTAATCAGGCTATGTCTTGCTAATTCTATTCTGTTAAATGTCCATGAGGAGAAGACTGCACACCTTCTCTGGAATAAGTTGGGAGATATTTATCAGGGCAAATCCTTGGTAAATAAAATTTTCTTGAGGAAGAAGTTGCACTCTCTGAAGATGGATGCAGGAACACCATTGGTAGACCACACAAATGCATTCAACATGGTTCTTGCACAGTTAACTTTTGTTGGTGTGTCCATCTAGGAAGAAGAACATTGCATGTTGTTGTTGTGTTCATTGCCTAACTCTTGGGAACATTTAGTGATGGTTGTCAGTAGTACTACGACCCAGTTCAAGATGGATACTGTGGTAAATACTGTTTTGTCAGAAGAAATGAGAAAGAATTCTTCTGAGATGACAAAAGATGCACTCTTTGTTCGAGGCAAATCGAAGGACAAAGACAAGAAGAAAGGCAAGAAGTCCAAGTCTCAAGAGAGATTTAAATCTCCAGGCAAGAAGTCAAAGGTGAAGTGTTGGAACTATGGGCAGAAAGGGCATATCCAGAAGGATTTCAAGGAGGAGAAGAAGAAGAATAAGTATTCTGACACTAAATCTTCTCAAAGTGATGCAGATACATTTGTAGCAGCCCTGGCAGTACCTGCCTCAGATGACACTTGGTTAATAGATTCTGGTGAATCTTTCCACATGACCTCCCACAAGGAGTGGTTCTCTAAATATGAACTGTATGCTGGTGGAAAGGTATATTTGGCCAGTGATTCTACATTGGAGATTGTAGGGAGAGGCAAAATTAAAATTCAATTCCCAAATGGTAGAGTGAAGGGGATCAATGGAGTTCTTCATATACTAAGTCTGGCAAGAAATCTTCTCTCTGTAAGTAAACTTAATGACGTTGGAGTACAAGTTACATTTGAATCTAGTGGTTGCAAGATGACTAGGGGTTCCATTGTATTGGTAAATGGTGATCATTTTGGTACTTTATATAAGTTAAATTCTAAACCTATATGTTGTAATATGGCCTCTAAAAAGCCAGTTAAGACAACTATAATGATGCATAATGCTAATTCATTGGAAGCTAAACTTCCTGCTAAGAAAACAATGCTCTGGCATAATAGGTTAGGCCACATAGGTGAAAAAGGATTAAAAGCCTTGAAGAATAAGAATCTGGTTGAAGGTTTGGATGATTGTAGTTTTGAGTTCGATTTCTGTGAACACTACATATATGGAAAACATAACCGTGTTCAGTTTTATTCCAGTTCTCATAAGTCTTCTAATATTCTAGATTATATTCACTTTGATGTGTTTGGTCTAGTGGATGTACCTTCTTTGTCTAAGTCTAAATACTATGTATCTTTTGTAGATGATTATTCAAGAAGGACATTTGTGTACTTTCTTAAAAGTAAATCAGCAATGTTCAGTCGGTTTAAGGAGTTTAAGAACCTTGTTGAGAATCTGACTGGGAGAAAGATTAAATGTTTAAGAACAAATAATGGTGGTGAATTTTGTAGTGCATATTTTCACAAATACTGTGTTGACCATGGAATTAAGAGACATAAGACCGTACCTTACACTACACAATAGAATGGAGTTATAGAAAGGTTGAATTGGTCTCTAGTGGAGAAAGAAAGAAGCATGTTGAGCGGAGCTGGGCTAGAACAAAAATTCAAGGTTGAAGCAGTTGCTACAACATGTTACCTATTGAATCAATCTCCTACTTCAGAATTGGTTGACAAAACACCTATGGAAGCATGGTCTGGTAAGAAACCTTCTTTAAGGAACCTTCATATTTTTGGTATAGAGGCATATGCTCATGTGCCTGATGTTAATAGATTTAAATTGGATAACAAAGCGGTGAAATGCATCTTCATTGGCTATGGAGTTGGTGTGAAAGGATACAAACTTTAGAATCCAGTGATTGGTAAGGTTGTATACAACATAAGTGTGTTTTTTCATGAGATGAAGCCTATGCCACTAGATCATAATATAGAAAATAAAGGAGAAGCTAAGGTTGAAATTCCTCCAGCCAAAGAAGAGTCTCTAGAGATACCTGAAGATGAGGAGAGTTCAAATAGTTCAATTAGTTCTGAAGAAGAACAAGATGATGAGCCTCCTGTGGAACCTCAAGAAGCCTCCACACCAGAATTGAGAAGATCTACTGGAGAGAGGCAACAACCTAATAGGTATACACCAAATAAGTATAGTCATTCTATGTTGAATGTTAATGGTGCTTATGCTTTACTTGCAGATAGTGATGAGCCTAGGACAATCAAAGAAGCAATTGAAATGCCTGATTCAGATTCCTAGTTGGAAGCCATGAGTGATGAAATATCATCATTGGATAAAAATGGAACTTGGGATTTGGTGCCACTACCTACAGGCAGAAAGCCTGTAGGCTGCAAATGGTGTTTAAAAAGAAGTACGGTCCAGATGATAGTATTGACAAATACAAAGCAAGACTAGTTGCAAAGGGGTATTCACAAAAAGAGGGTATTGACTATGGGGAAATCTTCTCTTCTATAGCTAAGTTGTCATCTATTAGATTTCTCTTGTCACTTGTAGTCATATATGATTGGGAGATTGAACAGATGGATGTGAAGACAATGTTTCTTCATGGTGACCTTGAAGAAGAAATTTATATGTCCCAACCTGAGCATTTTGTGGGAAAAGGTAAAGATCATCTAGTATGCAAACTCAAGAAGTCTCTGTATGGTTTAAAATAGTCTCCCAGAATGTAGTATCAAAAGTATGATACATTTGTTTTGTCTTTGGGATTTGTGAGATCAAATGCTGATCATTGTGTTTACTACAAAACTGATGGTGATAGGATTCTTATCATAGCTTTGTATGTAGATGATATGCTGTTCATAGGAAACACAAAAGGTATGATCTCAAATTTAAAATCTCAGCTTTCTATGAAATTTTAAATGAAGGACTTAGGACCAACATATTACATTTTGGGGATGGAGATAAAAAGAGATAGATCGAAGAGGAAACTTTGTCTTAGCCAGAGGAAGTATATAACCAATGTTCTTGATTGGTTTCTTATGTCTGATTGTAAACCACAGGTTGTTCCCATCTTGTAGGGAATTAAGTTGTTTGTGCTTGACAGTCCAAAATCTCCAAAAGAGATTGAAGACATGAAAAGTGTACCTTATGCAAGTGCTATAGGCAGTCTAATGTATGCTATGGTCCTTACAAGACTAGATATTGCCCAACTAGTGGGAGTACTTAGCAGGTTTATGTCGAATCCAAGGAAACCACATTGGGATGCTGTAAAGAGAGTGTTCAGATACCTGAAGGGTACTTCAGACTTTGCATTGTGTTATCATGGTAATCTCAAGGATTCAAAGAGAACTCTTAGCATTTGTGGTTATACAGATTCTGATTAGGTAGGGGATATTGATAGCTAGAGATCCACTAGTGGATATGTTTTTGTCTTGAATGGTGGAGCAATTAGTTGGATGAGCAAGCGGCAAGCTGTAGTCGCTTTGTCCAATATAGAGGTAGAATACATGGTGGCCACACATGCTTGTAAAGAAGCAGTCTGGCTTAGGCACTTGAGTTCAGATATTGGTTTTGATGTAGGGCATGTTGAAATTTGGAGTGACAATCAGAGTGCCATATGTTTGGCAAAGAATCCTACTTTCCATGCCAGGTCGAAGCATGTTGATGTTCAGTATCACTTTGTTTGTGACATGGTGGAAGATGGAAAAGTTTATCTTAACAAGGTAGACACTTTGGAAAATGTTGTAGATGCCTTGACAAAACCAGTGAGCACTCACAAGTTCAGGTGGTGTTCAAATTCTATGGGTCTTCATACCCATGTTTCTTAGTAACGTCTGAAATGGTATTCGGTCTAGTGAGTTCCTCATCAAGTGGGAGTTTGTTGGAAATGTGCCTCTAATTCACTTGACATGTTCGGGTTGATTGGGCTAGCCTACATCGATGGAACAACAGAGTGGAAGATTGCATCAGAATTGTGTTGATGACCCGATGGAGCTATCCTAGGTGGTTCGGGTTGTCATCGGCTATCGGGTGTTTCTATCGGAAGCTATTCTGATACTTGATGGAGCTATCTTAGGCAGTCCGGGTCGATATCAACTATCGGGTTAATGTACTGAAGGCTACGTTGAAGTCCCAATAAGTTTGTCTTGTTCTATCTTGAAGTGCTTCGCTCATCGGGATAGCACTTTTAAGCTTGATCTGATGAGCCGATGAGACCGCTCTCTGTTATCGGAGATCGGAGTAACCTCACAGTGCTTGATTTGATGAGCTGATGAGACCGCTCTCAGTTATTAGAGATCAGGGTAATAGTTCATCTGTCTAGCTGATGACCTGATGGAGTCGCCTTAGGTGATTGGTTTTCATTGGGTGATCGACTCTACCGTTTGAAGGCTATACCGATGGCCGATGGAGCAAAGACCGATGTCAGTGTGAGAATGAATTGAGATCCAAAAAAGGTGACCACTCAGACACTAAGGATGAGACTGTTGGTGTATATGAATATGAACCAAGCTGACTTGCTGCTGCATGTGGGATAATTGGTTTTCTTTGAATGCGGACTGACACAGGCAGACGGTTAGACTTCAAGCTGTTGCTTAGATGAACGGTCAACAGGTTTGTTATTAGAAGAAAAATGTGAACCGAATGTAAATAGTGTTACGATAGCCATTGAGTGTGTTGTAATTGTTATCCGAGTGTTGTATGTTACGTCTAGAACAATTGTATGATAGAGTGAAGGAAGTCTACAGACTAGACTTTATTATATTATTTTTGACATTCTATTAATAAAGTCAATTATCTGTTGGTGGTGGGTTTTTCTCCCAAAAGGGTTTTCCCACATTAACTATGTGTGTTCTCTCTTTGTGTTGTTTAATTGTGTTTGCTCATGATTGTGCCATATTCTATAAATATTGAAATTTTGTATGCACTAGTCTATTCTCCCCTACAAACTGGCATTAGGAAAGCAAATTTCCACACTTTCTTTCTTTATAGTTAGGTATCTTCTTAGTTTTGTCAGGCCTACTACCGATTGAGGGTAAATGAATAACTTCCTTAATTGCTTCCTTAGAGATTTTAAAAATAGAGTCAAGCCACATGAACTCTCCATGAACTCTACTAAAAACTAGACGGATTACTTCCTTAAGAAATTCAAGTATGCTCATTATCTCAATGAATCCTAAGTCTTCAACTATCTTATGCTACGGTTTGATTAAACCTTGTTCATCATTAATGACACCACTATACATAATCTCCAAATCATCTGTTCCTAGGTTTTCTATGTTGTAGTGAATCTAGATTCAGGGTCTTTGACAAAAGCAACTCCCTTTGGAATTTTCAAAAATGCTCCGATAGAATCATCTTGCTTGGCAATTTCAGGGATGATTTTAAACATGGGCCTAGGGTGCTTAACACTTTCTACCACAATAGGGTTTGCAATAAACTCAAGTGCAGAAGATGAAGATGCCATTTCGAAAGATAAATACCTCTTACTTGAAATTTGAATGCTTGGAAATCACTTCACTGCTACGCCTCAGAATGCCCTTGCTCAATTTCGTGCTCTCTGAATGCTTGAATGCTCGGTGAGTCAAAATGAGGGTTTTTCGGTGTTATATAATTAAAAACTTCTTCAAAAACCGCATTAAATGCTCGCTGGTTAAGTGAAAACTTAACATATCTGCTGGTAAAGAAGAAATGTGTCTTCTTTCCATCAACCGAGGGTAAAATGCATGATTTTCAATTTGTTGCAATACCCCCTAAGGATTATTCCTTAGTTAGATGAAGAATCTCCTACCGGTGAAGGGTTAATTTGTTCTACTGATGCAAAGATAGATTCATCAACTTTCTGATCTCCCTTCTTAATTCATTGTTTTGAAAATTCTTGCTTTATTTCATTTACCTTTTCTTTTCCCTTCACACTAGATCCTTTATTGTTCGCTGGTATAGTCTTGCTTCTACAAAATTTTGCAGTATGTCCAATCTTGTTACATGCATAACAAGTTACATTATTCCTCTGAATAGATTTTCCATATCCTTGACTAGTTTGTGTTCTGTATTGATTCGATAAATGCCCAAAACTACCACAAACATAGCATTTCACATTCATTCTGCAAATTTTTGAATTGTGACCAACTTTATTGCATTTGGAACATTGGTTGGTGGGTAAGTTTGTATTCTGATTGTTTCTAAATCTACATTGATCTACTCTATGACCAAATTTATTATAATTGAAACATTTCCCATTGAATTTATAAGCATTAGGTTGTCTTACCGATTTACTGTGATCTTGATTGTTTGCAGTCTTGGAACTTTCTCCATGTTCAAATCCAAGTTCAATTGTATCTCCATTAGGTTTTTATCTTTTCAGCATGCCATCAAGTCTTTCTAAACTTTTCTTGAATTTGTCTTTGTGTTCATTTGCAGTGATCAACTCATTTTCAAGAATTCCAACTTGTCTCACAAGGTCATCTTTATCATGTTGCATGTGAATCAGATTTGTCTTCAGCATATTGATTTCATGACAGAGTCTCATATTTTCATTACCTCCATCATTAAGTCTCCTAGTCAAGCCTTCTTCAATCTTCTTTCTGTCTTCAATATCCTTACATAGCCTCATGGTTAAGTCTTACATTTCATTTCTCATGTTGGTGTTCTCTTGCCTCAACTTGTCTGCAATATCACTAAGAGTTTCCTTTTCATCATCATGTTTCTGCATTTGCTCATGAAGTTCTTTTCTCTTATTTTGTGCTATAACTAGGTTCTCCTGAATTCCTTAGCAGTCCTCAGATCATCTTCAAGTTTGATATTCTTCAATTTTTTTGCATCAAAATATTTGAACTTATTTATAACTTTGCAACCCAAAACATTGTACCGGTAAACAAGAAATAGTGCAGTAAACAAAAATAACAGAGACAACATAAATGCACACCATAACACAAGATATTTTAATGAGGAAAATCGGTGTGGGAAAAACCTCGATGGGATTTGTGACCCACAATATTTACTCACTAGCCAATATGAATAAATACTACTTACAATAAGGGCCTGCACATGCAGGAAGGCCAACTGCCTGGAGCACACTGCTCAAAAGAGTCTCACTGACTACAATATGGATAATTATATCCAATATAATGTACTGCTCAAAATAGCATCTCAAATACTTGGTTCAGTATCGGTTTAAGCTCAGTCAAAACCTTTGTTGTCCACTATATCACCTCATACAATAATTTCTTATTACATTCAACATTATCCTTCAAAATGACCTATGAGATCTCATACATATATGAGTGTTTAAAATATACCAAGTCGGCTTAAAAATAATTAATTATATTTACAATATAATTCTTATAAGAAAAACTTTAGCCCATGTTGGCCTGAGTGCCGGTATACTTCATTTCCAGTGTGATCTGGATGTCGGTGAAAGTCCCTGTCACTGCCGGTGCCTGCCGGTGCATGATGTCTGTGATGCCGATTGGTTGCCAGTTGGTTTCCATCAATGACAACATCAACTATTCTCATTAGAGTGTAGAATGCCAACACACACTCTACAATGAGCTCATAACATTACACCACAGGAGTAAAGACAATTGCATTTATGATTCCTTTCGATCATCTTCTTGGTTGTAGCTGTGGGTTCGTTGATGTATGATGGGTGGCAGAATTTCTTGGTGGCAAACTTTCCGGGATTAGTGTCTCCTACTTTGCTCCAATTTGACATGATTCTGCTTTCGAATGCCCTCCCCTTCATATCTTCCTTGATGAGCTCTTGGTGGGAGAGAGTCATGTTTGGTTTGGGAGCTGACATCTTCCACCTATGAGAGATGTGCAAGTTAGAACAAGTTGTAGCATAATGAAGCGTATTTTATTAACTATGAAATGAATTTGCTAGAGACTGATCTATTCATTAAATACATTAGAGAGGTCTAGTTTACTACACCAAATAACTATCAATTCAAATCAAACCTCCCCCTGACTTTAGATCAGTTCGACTAATGCACTTACTTCCGATTTTTATATTCAACTTGAAAAAATAATTAATGGAGCAACTTCTAATGTTCAAGGTTTTCCACCTTGTTGATTAGTTTAGGTGCTTCAAGGTGAATTATTCTTCCTAAAACATCAGATTTGTATCCTTAATGCTTGAAATTGTTTTTTTTAATCTTCAGGCCTGCACCTTTAATGCTCAATTTTGCCTTTGTGATGATGTTGCTACTGAACTTTTGGAGTAAATTCTCCTCTATGATATTGTTGTTGTTGATCTTTTGGAGGAAATTCGCCTTCTTTCTGCTAAAATCACCAATCTGCACTTGAAATTTGCTGATTGTTTTTTATTATGAGAAAAACAGGTTTTGAAGGGGTCCCGAAACCCTTTACAAAAGATCCTTAAAAGATAAAAGCATTAAGAAACATTAAAAGACATTCTGCCAAAAAACTAGCATAGTTCTGGGCAAAAATCAGTGTAAAAGCCCAACAAAACCAGCAACATCCAACCATAACAGAAAAAAGACAAAAGACTTGAATTACTTAATGTTTTTAAGGGCATTAGCCAAATTTCTGCTAATCCCTTGCAAATCTTTAATATTATCCCTAAGCTTAGGGAAATCCTTGGAAGAGGCCAAAGCAACTTTTTTCATGCTCGCCCTTGTTGTTTTTGTCGTACCACTAGGAGCACTTTCTGCAGTCCCTGCCTCAATAGCATCCTCATCAATATGTAGGTCCACAATAGGTTTGGAGGTGATGGAGCCATCATGGAACTTGGTAATTTCCTCTAAATTCTTAGTCACAGAGGTAAGGATATTCAGAATCATTACCAAAAAGTTTTTCATAGATGTTTTTCCTTCCTCCAGATTACTAATTTGAGCTCCCAGCTTCTCCACTTTTTCCTCCATACTGACTATTGCTCAAGAGAGAAGAAATAATTGTTTGATTTGATGCTAAAATGATTATTTCACTCTTACCTTTATAGGTGATCAAGGTGAAGGGTTGTGCCCCTTCCTATGTAGGCTGACTTGTCTCAAAATAAATTAAAACAAAAATTGCCTTGGCCGACCTACCCCATGATTAAATTCGAATTTGTTTTGGGTGCCTAAGTCATGTACTAGTCAATTTAAATATATCATATGAATTTTCTTCAACCTGTCAACTCATGAAGTTCATTGTTATGTGGAATTCGCTCCAACTTCCCAACTCTTGAAGTTCGTTGTGATATGGAATTTGCTTCAGCTCCTAAACTCCTGAAGTTCACTTTCAATATAGAAATTATGAAGTTTGCCTATGTAAAAATTTGATCCCAATCTCTTGAACCTGAAGTTTGCTTCAATTCCTTGACTCATGAAGTTGTTTCAAGTGTGAAATTCGCTCCAAATCTCTTGTACCTGAAGTTCGCTCCAATTCTTTAACTCTCGAAGTAGGAATTTCACTCCAATTACTCAATTCATGAAGTATGAGTTTCTCTCTAAGTTGTGTGTACTTGAAGCCTTATTTCAGTTGCCTTGCTTGCTAGGTTTGTTTGTCTTTTCCAAAGATAAAATTTGATCCAAATGTCTCAAACCTAAAGTTCGCTCCAATAATTCAACTCATGAAGTTGCTCCACTTGTTAATTCCCTGAAGTAGAGAATTCACTCCAACCTAGAAACTCATGAAGTAAGGATTTCACTCCACTTTTGCAACTCATGAAGTTGTGAATTTCGCTCCAACTTAGCAACTCATGAAGTAAGGATTTTGCTCCACTTTTGCAACTCATGAAGTTGTGATTTTTCTCCACTTTTACAACTCATGAAGTTGGATTTTGCTCCACTTTTACAGCTCATGAAGTTATGATTTTGCTCCACTTTTGCAACTCATGAAGTTGTGATTTCGCTCCAATTTTGAAACTCATGAAGTTGTGAATTTTGCTCCAAGATGTGAACTCATGAAGTATAAATTTCGCTCCAAGATGGGAACTCACAAAGTATAAAATTTTCTCCAAGAAGGCAACTCATGAAGTATAAATTTTGCTCCAAGAAGGCAACTCATGAAGTTCGCTTTCAATATTTCTCAAGTCATGAAGTATGAATTTCACTCCTCTTGCTCAAGTCATGAAGTATGAATTTTACTCCTCTACATGAAGTCATGAAGCTTAATTGAGTGTTTTATCATGCAGTAGGCACCTTTTGACTTTCTCTTATTCTTCCACTTTCAACATGAGGAAATTCACTCCAAAAGTCTAACTCCTGAAGTTCGCCTGTGAATGCTTAAACATGAAGTAAGTGTTTCTTTCATCTCTTTATCTTACCATTTTTCTCATGAAGCCTTGAAGTGAAATTCAATCCAATACCCCAACTTGTGAAGTTCGCTTCAAAATGGCAACTCATGAAGTTGAAAATTTTGCTCCAAAAGGTGAACTCATGAAGTTGGAATTTCGCCCCAAAAGTGCAACTCATGAAGTAAGTGCTCTCAACTCTTTCACTTCATTCCTTTATCACCAATCTCACCTATGAAAGATTGAAAGTGAAGTCATGAAGTTAGAACCTAGAGAAGACTTAGAAATGAGGTGGATTACAAACGAACTTATCAAGACTTAAATTCTTAGAATAATTCATTCAAAGCTCAAGTTCATACTTACACCAATTCTCAAATAAAATACTCAAGGGAAAATTCACTCATCTATCACTTAACATGAAGCTGACAACTTCAATGAAGTCCTTAACTAGACCTCTGATCAACTGACATGATATGCAAACCCTATAAACTCACTCATTTCATCTTGAAAAGGAGAGAGAGACTAGACTAAGTGGCTAGGAATCAAAAAAACGGGGGGCGGGGGAGGGGGGGGGGGGTCCCCATTTTGATGGGGCAATGTGTGAAATGGTCACAAGACAACCTAATTTGTTTCAGCCTTCTTGTTCCTACATTCTATGTTTTCAATAAAAGTCCTCCTCCTAAATGTTAGACATGGAACTGTAGCATCAGAATTAGGAATCATCAAAAGATAAGTAGATCAAATCAAAACATTAAACATGATAGCTCAATCATAAGAAAACTCATTGAAATGAACCTAATTCTAAAGCACATTCAATGGAGGTATGAAAACAAAGCATTCAAGAGTAAAATTATGCAAACCAGACGTAGAGTTGAATACTTCTTCCATGCGGCTCCATTTTTATTCTTTCCTCTTCAATAGGTTTGTGGATCTCACCTACAAGTGCACACACAATTGAAAGCAAAAAGCTCAAGAGTACTAGAAACAAAAGTTCGGTAGTTTTGATTGAAATTCGGGATTCATGAAGTAATTCGAAGCGATTCAAGGGGATTGAAGGATTCGAAGGGGTTGAAGATTAAGAATTAAGGATTCGAAGGGATTCCAAGGGATTGATTGAAGAAAATTATCCAATTTATAGAGAAATTGGATAAGTGACAAAATTGGCATGATGCAATTCAAATGGAAATTGCAAATCAATATGACAAATTATGACAAATCATGCACTTTCCATGCACAATTTGATTGATTGATAATTGATAAAAAATTATGACACATTCTATGTCAAATTGATTGATTCTCAATTATGACAATTTCATGACAAATTGAAATGTCACTCCCATAGAATTAGGAGATGAATTAGGAGGGAAAAGGAATTAGAAATTTGAAAAATAGGAAAATTGAAATTGATGAAAATTAGGAATTAGAAATTTAGGATTTAGTGAATTAATTAATAATTTTTCATTTATTAATCAATTCACAAAGAGGAATAATTAGCCAATTAAATAAAGATTTAATTGTAATGAGAAGACTTAGGATTAATAAATAATTTAGTAATCCTAGAGGAAGAAATGGCAAATTAGGTTAAATGACTAAATCATAAAACCTTAGAAGATGAATTAGAAATGCGAAAATGACAATTAGGTCTTGATTGAAGATAATTAATGTCATGATTTTGAATTGATAAATGACCAATGCGACAAAATGATTGAGAAAATAGATGCGCCAATTGATGAGGAACAATGACAAATTGATCCAAATTGACATAATTGAGACAGATAATGATCGATAGTGAAATGATCGCAAAATGACAAGATTGACAAAAGGACACGAATCGATGACAAAATGGATTGCAAGATGACAAGATAATGACCACGATCGATGACAAATTGATCACAAAATGATAAAATTGATAACGACCACGATCAATGACAAATTGATCGCAAGATGACAAGATCAAACATGACAATGATCGATGACAAATCGATCTTAAAACGACAAGATTGAAGGATTGATGACAAATCGACAAGATTGATAAGAGGACAAAACCCTAATAAGGATTGACGATGTCCAAAATGATAAGATTGATGATAAGATTGACAAGATTGCTAGGAGGACAAAACCCTAATTAGGATTGACGATGTTCGAAATGATGACAAATAAGCATGCTCATTGATGCAATAAGATAAAATCGATCAAAATCATGACTGGATAATGCTGTTGACAAGACCAAATTCGAGGACGAGATGATTGAAGAATGTAGAAGAATGACTCGATGTTCGCAAATGATAAAGACCAAGTGCGTGACATAGGAGAAATGTTAATACGACGCAAAAACCTAAAATGAGGCAATGCGCAAATGTTAAAGTATGACCTCGCAAGCGTTGACCATTTTTGGGTGTCTACAGGAACAACTGTAGTGGTAAGGTAGTTGAGTCTTTCTTTTCTATAAATTCTCCTAGAATTTCTTAAAGAATTGGTTGGAGAAAGCATGTAATTTTCCTACTTTTCAAGCATTTGAATAAAGACAAATTTTATCTCTATCTGTTATCAACATGAAGGGTGACATGATTATGTGTGTGTAGAATTTGAGGTTACAGTTAACAATTGATAAAACTCATCCAAGGGAGCCCACTTGGTGAGGATTCTATGTATTTTATTTCTATACATTTACTTTATAGTTAATTTCATTTTGTTTCTGTTAGTTTTAGTATTTGATTTTTCTTGCAGCCATAAAATTGTAGTTCATGTGGTTGTTTCTATAGCCAAAGCATACCAGAGTAGTTTTAGACACGATAAAATGGTCAATGCTTATGTATCCTATTTTGAACATATTGTGGACGTAGTCTTTACTAACCTAATTTTCCCAATTCCTTCCAATTTGACCCAATTTGACCTAATTTGACTTAATTTGACCAAATTGGGGTTTTTGGACATCAGTTCAAGACTAATTTAACATCTTAAATTAATTAAACCCCCTTTTACTAATGATTCTTCTAAGTCCTAAAGAAATAAATTTAATAATCTATTTATTTGTCCCCTTTGTGTATTAATTAAATAAATTCATTTTATTTAATTAACTAATTCATAAATATGTGCAATAAATTAATAAATCATATTTATTAATTTATCATATTTATCTTCTGTTAGGATAACTGGTGAACAACTAAGAGGGGGGGGGGTGAATAGGTTGTTAACAGATTATAACTTTTAATCCACAATACAACCTTAAACAAATCAAGTACTGGTACAGATAGATGTCGGTAGGAATAGATACCAGTAAAGAATACAACATAACAATTAACCAGATAATCAATGCAAAGAAACCATACCACATAACACCATGATTTGTACATGGAAAACTCAGAAAGGGAAAAACTACGATGGGAAGCCTACCCATAGTCAGATGATACTTCTGTAGAAAGTATGTGTTACAATGAGGGGCATGCACTTGCAGGAAGGCACACTGCCTAGAGCGTACTGCTCATTACAAAAAGAGTCTCACTGACTACAAAGAGGCTACAACCTTCTCAAGATAAATGGACAACAATCCAATACAGTGAACTGTTGGAAATAATAAATGCTATGCCAGATTACAGTCCCGATTAAGCTCAATGTTGAAAGACTAAAATCCTCTTTTGAAACCAATCTGATCACCAATGATGGATCAACTCCTCTTCCTGAATGATATTATAATATTCACACATTACATTCCCAGACCATGACCTTTTGAATAACCATGATAATTTACAAAGAGTTTCTACCTCTTATTTATACAAACCCTAAGGCCTAAACCAATTAGGTCGGCCACCTAAAGATATTACAATAATATCATTACATAATCCCTTATTACAATGATATGCCATGTCTTCTTAAGACCAAATCAATAATAGAAAATCCATAAAACATCTCTAATAATCCAGGTAACATGTAGAGTACACGCTAGCATGATATCGGTCCATAACCTAGATAGGTAGCAAACCTATTTTGGGTCCACCATGCCAAAGCAATGTCTTCAAGCAATTGAAGCACGATCAATGAACATTTTCAACATCATGAAATCCTTGAAGAAGCTACACCAACACCAATTGTGCATCCTGTCATGATTCCTCAATGAAAGCTCTAGCGGTAAAGCCTTAAACCAGTGCTAGCAAGGGTTTACTAGAGTGATGATAACATCCAATTACCAAGCCAATACCAACTGACCAGAACATGCTCATGGAGCATATAGCTCATGAAATCCAATATAGTTCACTGATCCAAGCATACCAGAATTGTCCAACAGATAATGTCTTCTGTCGGTAACACTAGATCTTCTAGAGGTAACCAAAACTTATCTTCCAGTAACCATCCATATTAGCTAGTGTTGACATCAATGAAAAAACATCAATGCAACACATAATCAATTCATCTGTAATGCCAACATCTTCCTCCAAAATAAAGATAATTAATATTTTTTTTATTAATTCAACTTTATCTTCTTTTTGTGAGGAGATAATTAATAAATCTTATTTATGAATTATCTTTATTTATCCTCTCATGTGAGGATATTTCTTGCTTTTCTTAAATTTGTATTTTTATGTTTTATCCTCTTATGTGGAAATATTAAATAATTTTTAATTATTAAATCTTCTCATAATATCCTCATAATTTTTGAATTTGGAAATTAATATCTTTCTTTTATTTTCAAAAATCAATATTTTTGGCAATATCTTTTTAATTTTAATTGTAAATTTGAAAAAGAGATGTGCATATTTGAAAATTTGATTTTTTCCATTTCCTCTGCTTATGGGCAACTTAGGCAAGAAATAATCTTACATCTTCAATCCTAGCTACAAGTGCAAAAGTCTGTCCATAATCAATTCCTTCCTTCTGAGAATATCCTTTACAAACCAATCTAGCCTTATTCCTTACAACTTTACCATCTTCATTCAATTTATTCCTAAAAACCCATTTAGTTCCATAACATTCTTACTTTTAGGCCGGGGAAGCAAAGTCCATGTGTTATTTTTCTCAATCTAATCTAATTCTTCTTCCATAGCTTTCAATCAATATTCATCTTTACATGCCTCAATTATTGATACCGGTTCAACTTGTGAAATTAAACATACCTCATTAGTTGTCAATCTTCTTCTTGTCATTACTCCATTATTTTTATCCCCAAAAATCCGATCTTTTGAATGATTCAATCTCACATACCTAGGACTCTTCTGACTCTCCATTGCTCTTCCTAGTTCTTCAATTACTGTAGAATTTTGTGATACTGTTGGAGTAACTGGTTCAACAATGTGTTTCGGTAAAGGTGCTACCAGTTTAGATATAATCATTTCTACCTCTAGTTCCTTCTCATAAACTCTGATTTGACCTCTATTCAGCTCATCCACTTTGACATTAGCACTCTCCATAGTTCTCTACAATCTCTTGTTATAACATCTAGATGCCTTGCTTTCATTAGAATACCCAAGAAATATGCCTTCATCACATCTAAGATCAACCTTGCCAATGATATCATCTCTCCTAATATAACATTTACTATCAAAGATTCTAAAATACTTAACTGTAGGTTTATTGCCAAGCCATAATTAATAAGGTGTCTTACCCGTTTCTCCTTTAATATGTACTCTATTGAATGTATTAACCGCTATGCTCACTTCTTCTCTCTAATAGATATGAGGTAGACTAGCTTCCATCATCATTATTCTAGTAGCATTTTGTTCTTCCTTTCCACAACTCCATTCTGCTGAGGTGTCTGGGGAGCAGAAAATTGTCTTCTTATACCATGCTTCTCACAAAAGTTATTAAACTCACTGGATGTGAATTCACCACCATGATATGACCTTAAACATTTAATCTTCAATCCCGTCTCAGTTTCCACTTTAGCCTTAAAGGTTTTAAACTTTTGAAATGCTTCATATTTTTCCCTTAAAAAAGTAACCCACGTCATTCTAGAATAATCATCAATGATTAGCATGAAATATCTATCACCTTGAAAACTTTTAACTCTAGTAGGGCCACACAAATCAGTATGAATAAGATCAATAACATCATTATATTTATCTTGTATACTCTTAAAAGAGGTTCTGACCTGTTTACCCATTTGACATTCTTTACATATCGGATTATAGGGATTCCTAATATTAGGTATATCTCTAACTGCCTCAGTTGAACTGATCTTCAAAATGCAATCAAAATTCACATGACATAGCCTTTTATGCCATAGCTAACTCTCATCAATTTGTGCAATCAAACATGTTTTCTTACCAGAATTCAAATGAGATAAATTACCTTTTGTCTATGTACCGGTTGCAATCTCCAAACCAGATCTATTAATGATTTTGCATTTTCCATCCTTGAACTATAATTGAAATCCCTTATCCACCAATTATCCTACACTCATAAGATTATGCCTTAAATCTTCAACATAATAAACACTATCAGTATTGTTCTTACCATCCAATGATATAGTTCATTTTCCTTTGATCATACATGATTTGCCATCTCCATATCTAACTAGACCGCCATCAAATTCTTGCAAAGATAGAAACTTCCCTTTATCTCCAGTCATATGATATGAACAACCACTATCAATTACCCATTCATCCTTTTCTTCAATTTTAGCAGCAAGTGCCTTCTCTTCAGGTACATTCTCTTCTAGTGCCAGAACATCTTCCTTGATAGCTAGGAACACCCATTGCCAGAACCACTAGCAGAATCTTTTGTCGGTTCATCATCAAAATCAGTAATGCCTTCCTCATCCACTATGTAGCATGACTTGTCTCTATTTTTCTTTTACTTATACTTGTTCTGATATCTAGGGTTAGGCTTAAAAGATCTTCTAACTCTTTCTTCAAATCTTGAATTCCTTTCAGGACATCTAGATGCAAAATGACCAATCTTATTACATGCAAAACATTTAAAAGGTGCTTTTCCTTCATACTTACTTCCTATCGGTCCTTTAGGTACTCTTCTAGAAAATAGTGCTTCAAGTTTCTCAAACTCATCATCTTCTCTCTTCATGTCATCCAATTCCTTTGCATATAAAGCTTTCCAATCTTGCTTACCGGTTGCTGATGTAGATGCATGAAAAGCAAGTTTAGTATTCACAGCTCTAGAAGGTCCAAATTCTTCAAGCTCAATAGAAGATAATTTCCCAACCAAGGTATCTCTACTGATAGATGTATTAGGCATTGTTCTCAACTTATTAATAGCAGTAGCCTTCATCTTGTAAGCCAATGATAGGTCTCTCAAAACTTTAAGAACAATTTCATCTTCACTAAGAGTTCCACCACAACACTGAATTCCCATAGCATTATCATTATCCTTTCCATGAATGCAGTAATCCTTTCATCTTCTTCCATCTTCAGGTTTTCATATCTCCCGGTAACCATCAAGTTTAGCAATCTTCACTTTAGGGTCACATTCATTAAGATTCTCCAACTTATCCCATATAGCCTTTCCAGATGGTTTGTCATTCAATCCCATTATATTTGATCAGAAAGTGCACACAAGAGGGCTTCTCTTACTCTACAATCATTCTCAATATCCTTATCCAGGTTTTCTAGAGGAGGATTACTAGATGACAGATTATGAGGTGTGACACCATTCTATGTGATCTCCCAAATCTCCTTGTCAGGACATCTCACATGAGTCTCCATTTGAATCTTCCATACTGTGTAATTTGTTCCATCAAGCCTAGGAATATCTCTCCAAAAGATAGCTCCAGATGAACTTGAACTATTAGTCGCCATAGGATCTTCCTTAAGTGGTTAAGATTTCTACAGATAGGACCAAAGCTTATATACCAATTGTTAGACAGTTCAAATAACCAGAAGACAACTGAGGTGGGAGAGGGGGTTGAATCAGTTGTCACAGATTACCAGAACATTTAGCAATTAAAACTTCAATACCAAAACCCAAAACATTAATACCAAAATTCTTAAACCAAATACCGAAATAGTAGTTAAACCAATTAAGCATAAGCAATAATCACAGAATAAATACCATCCACATGACACCAAGATTTATACATGGAAAAACTCGGTAAAGGGAAAAACCATGGTGGGAAGCCTATCCACAGTTAGGTAATACTTATGTAGTAAGTATGTGAATTACAATTGAGGGGCCTACACTTGCAGGAAGGCCAACAACCTAGAGCGCACTGCTCATCACAAAAGGAGTCTCACTGACTACACAGAAATCCATACTACAATCTAGAGAAGTGTTTGAACTACAAAGATAGCACCTCCTATGCCTGTGTATAGTTCCAATTAAGTTCAATACCAAATGACTAAATCTTCTTATATAAACCCAACTCGATCTCCAATGATCAACCAAATCCTCTACCTGAGTGATATTACATTATTTGCATATTACATATCCATATCCCATAACCACATATATGATCTATAATGAGATCTTACATCTATATATACAAACCCTCGACCATAAACAATCAAGTCGGCTACCAGAAAATAAACCAATAATATAATTATAAAACATGTCAGCCTTAGACCAAACAAATAATATCCAACACATAAGACATCTCAGAAACACACCAAGAGGTCCAATCCACATGTTACATTAACCTGAGCCATAACCTAGATCAACCGGGACCCAATATAGGTCCACACGCTAAAGCAATGATCTGCATCTACCAAGTCTCGAACATGATCACCAACATCATCTTGAATTTCTACCAGAAGTTGCACCAACACCACTTATGAAATTCACCAAAGATCTTCAACAAAAGCTCTACCAGTGAAACCCTCGCCGAAACTGCAAGCCAAGGTTCCAAGCAAACATGATAGCATCCAATCACCAGACCAAAACCAAATGACTGAGTATGATCATGAGTATCATGAATAAGCCAATTCCATAACCAAATCATACTAGAGCCTACTGGATTATGTCGGATCCAAACCAACCAGAAACTACTCACCCTACTGGGACCAGAAGGGTGTGGGTAAATCATCCAAACAACTAGTGCTGATATCAATAGAAAAACATCAATGCAACACATAATCAATTCCTCCAAATGGCCAACACATGGCCTATATGATGATGAAAGAAAATATTGACTATAATCTATGTGAATTGTTGAGGCAACAATTGTTGGATAACCTCTAGTTGACAAAGACTAATTCATACACCTTTTGCATGGATCACTCATTGTGTGCTTAGTATTCTACTTTCTCAATGCATTACCTGGATTAAGAAATATAGTTTGGAGAAGATATTTCTTAATCAATGTGTAGATTAAAGGATATCTAGATAATTTGGATGATTGTGATGTTTCTTGTCAGTTCTTTTCAGATATTTAGAAAAGGATGATTGTAAGGAATAAGAATCCTTTGAAAATTGTTGAATGGCACAAAGATGATATTACCTTTCTAGTTGACAAGGAAAATTGTTTCAATGAAGCTATTATTCCAAGAACTTCATGGGTGGCTAAACTTCCTTATGAAGTGTCAAATGATGAAGCATGAACATAGGGGAAATAATTATTAAGATACAAAAAGATGTAAATACAGAAAGATTTGGGACATATAATGAGATTATGAGTAGAAGTGTTGGAAGGAGACCCAACAAGATTGAGATTGTGATGAAAGGCAATAAAGAAAGGAAATCATTTGAAGAAGCATCTTCTTCCTCTTATAAGGCGCCTAAAGCTAAACATATGTTAAAAGTGATGAATACAACTTAGAGAAAGCTTGTTTGTAGAGATGTGCTACAACAAGGAAGATGGTGATTGCTTCCCCTATCTCCTAAGAGGAAGGCTCATTTGATGAAGACAAAGTACTTGAAATTATTGGGAGGCCTAATGGTTTAAAACATGTCAGTGAGTTGTATCTCTTTGTTTCATCTTATTATCAAGATGTCATTGAATAGGCATGTGCAACACATTTTCTCTAAAACAATCTCCTTCTCATAGATGTTGTTGATGGTCTTTCGAAAAGCTGATAGAATTGATAATTGAGTGAATGACTACAATTTCTAGTGATGATAGTGAATCTAGTGAACCTTTCACAAAAGGAAATGTGATGGAGAAAATGATAAAAAGTTGCTTGAAGGCCCATCATGATCTTAAGTTGAACTTGTTTAATTTCTCATTTATACCTTCCAACAGTTGTTTGATCCATGCTATGTTGGTACAATTCAATGCTACAGCAATGTATTCAACTTATGTTGTTGACTATGAAACACGTCCCTTTTTCTTGCTAAGCCAACTTACTAGTCTTTCTCCTAAAAAGAAAGCTCCTCCACTTATGCTTTTTCTGTCATCAATCTTGCCTGTCCAATCAGCATCAGTATAAACTTTTAAATCAAAATCATTTCTTTTCTGATATACTAAGCCATAATCTTCAGTGCCTTTCAAGTATCTGAAAATTCTCTTGATTGTTGTCATGTGTGTTTCCTGAGGATTTGCAGAGAATCTTGCAACTATACCTACTACATGTGCTATGTTTGGCCTGCTGTGAACAACATATTGTAGCTTTCCAATCATGGATCGGTAAAGTGTCTCATCAACAGATGTAGATTCATCATTCTTTGATAGTTTACAGTTGGTAGTGATAGGAGTACTTACTGGTTTTGAATCCTCCATTCCAAATTTCTTCAAGATTTCCTTTATGTACTTGGATTGAGTAATGAAAATCTCATCTTTCATTTGTAGTATCTGTAAACCTATAAAATACTTTATCTCACCGATCAATGAAATCTCAAATTCTTTGCTCATTTCATTTCCAAAGTTCTTACATAGAGAGTCATTCCCACAAAATATAATATCATCAACAAATATGGTGGAGATGAGTATTCCATTTTCATCATTCTTCATGTAAATATTGTTGTTCTCACTTGTCCTTATAAAACCAATCTTAATCAAATAAGAGTGCAATCTTTCATACCATGCTCTAGGTGCTTGTTTCAGACCATATAAAGCTTTGTTCAATTTACATACCTGATCTTTATTATTGTCTTCAACAAATCCTTTAGGTTGTTCAATAAAAACTTCTTCTTCTAATATACCATTCAGAAATGCAGATTTGACATCCATTTGATATACCTTGAAATTCTTGTATGCAACATATGCCAACAATGTTCTTACTCCTTCAAGTCTTGCTACAGGTGCAAAAGTCTCACCATAATCAATTCCCTCTTCTTGGGCATAACCTTTGCAAACAAGTCTTGCTTTATTTTGAATGACCTCTCCTTTTTCATTCAACTTGTTTCTAAAAATCCATTTTGTACCGATTACATTTTTGTCCTTCAGTCTTGGGATTAGTGTCCATGTGTCATTCTTCTTGATTTGATCAATCTCTTATGTCATAGCATTTATCCAATCTTCACTGTTAAATGCCTCTTTCACTATTCTCGGTTCAAATTCAGATATCAAACATGTGTTCTATCTCAGTTTGTTCCTTGTCATCACTGGATCATCCTTATCTCCTATAATCTGACTTGGTGTATGATGTCTTCTGACATACTTGGCTAATACAGGCTCGGTAGGCTCAGTGTGATCTTCTTCATCACTCGATAACTAGATATTCTCTTCATTTCCTTCAACATTTCTCTCGATAAGACTTGTCAGTTGAACATAGACAAATTCATCATAATCTTCTGGTTCCTTGGAATTTACTTCATCATTTCTTTCTGCAAATTCATCAATTTTCACATTTGCACTTTCTACTATTTTGTTAGATGATTTGATCAGACATTTAAATGCTTTACTTCTAGAAGAATAACCAAGAAATGTTCCTTCTTCACTTTTCTAATCAAACTTGCCATTTCTATCATCCTTGTGTACATAGCATCTACTTCCAAAGATTTTAAAATAACTTACATTAGGTTTCTTGTCATACCAGATTTCATATGGTGTCTTCAAAGTACCTTTCTTCAGTTGTACTTGGTTTAGGGTGTAAACTGCTGTGCTTATTGCTTCTCTCCAAAATGTTTGTGGCACTTTCTTTTCAATCATCAGGGTTCTGGCACAATCCACAATAGATCTGTTTCTTCTTTCAGCAATTCCATTTTGTTGTGGAGTTCTCAATGCAAAGACTATCTTTTTATACCATGATCACTACAGAATAAGTTGAACTCATCAGATGTGAACTCTCCTCCTCTATCTGATCTAAGATATTTCATTTGTCTTCCTGTTTCATTTTCAACTCTTGCCTTGTACCATTTAAACATTTGAAAAGCTTCTAATTTTTCTTTTAAAAACATTACTGACATCATCTTTGAGTAATCATCCACAAATAATATGAAATATTTGTCACCATAATAACTTTGAACTTTCATAGGACCATAAAGATCAGTGTGCACAAGATCTAAAATTCCCTTAGAGGTGTAAGACTTACTTGTAAGGCTTGATCTTGTCATTTTACCCATCTGGCATCCTCAACACATAGCATTCTCAGGTTTTTCAAGACTCGGTAGACCTCTTACTCAGTGCTTTTAGCTTATTTTGATCAAATTATCAAAATTTACATGACAAAATCTTTTATTCCATAACTAGGTATCATCTATCTTTGCATACAAACACTTATTCCAAGTTGAGTCAAGATGAAATGTATTACCTTTTGTTTGTGTCCCGGTAGCAGCTAACTTTCCATTCTTGTCATGAACTTTGACAATTCCTTTCTGAAATTCTATTCGGTATCCTGTATTGTTTAGCTGTGCTACACTCAATAGATTGTATTTCAAACCTTCAACCAAATAAACATCATTGCATCTTGCATTATCAAGAAGTGTTATGGATCCTTTACCTCTTACTGGACATGGTGCATCATTACCAAATCTTACATAGCCTCCATCATAGTCTTCTAACATAACAAACTTGTGTTTATCACCTGTCATGTGATGTGAGCATCCACTATATATGATCCAAGAATCATTAGTATTTATGCAAGATATTAGGGCTTTTTCTTCATGCCTTTCTTCATCTGATCCATCTTTGATAGCCACATAAACTACTTCCTCTGTATCAGTTTCATCTGATTTATCATCACCAGATTCCTCATCGGCTATTAAGCATGAATTTCTATCTCTTCTTCTGAAATCTCGGTGTCCTCTATAATGATTATCTTTTTGTCTATCATCTCGGTAATCTCTCTTTTTAGTAGAATCTTTGTCAAGACAGTTAGAAGCCATATGTCCTATCTTATCACAATTGAAACATTTCAAAGGTAGTTTTCCTTTATACTTACCTTTGCCTCTCGGTAATGTTCTAGCTAATAGTGCTTCAAACTCTTCCTGCTTTCTGATTTCCTCATATAGTTTGTGTACTTCCTCCATGTTCTTGCGAAATCTTTCACTTTCTCCACTATGATCCCCTTTAGTGTACTTACTCATTCTATCATTTTAATCATTAGATTCACCAATATGAAAAGAACTAAATGCAGATTCAACTTTATTTACCGATGACCCATTGTTATCAAAGTTACTTAACTCAAATGCATGTAGCTTACCAATAGTAGCATCTAAAGAAACTGGCATATTAGGTACAAACCTCAATTCATTGATTACAGAGACTCAGATTGCATAAGCCGGTAGAAGGGTTCTTAACAACTTACTTGTTATATCCTTTTCTTCAATAGTTCCACCCGCTCCTTTGATTTGATTGACAATCTCCTTTAGTCTTGTACTGTATTGGGTTATGTTTTCACCTTCATTCATCCTCATAGATTCAAGTTGTCCTCTTAGACTATCCACTTTTTCTCTTTGAACATGTTCATCTCCTCCATACACAAATATGAGCTTGTCCCACATTGTCGTTGCATCATTGCAGCCTTCTAGATCATTAAACTCTGAATTGATCAATGCAGGTGTTATTTCAATCATTGCTTGGATATGTTCTTGCTTTGCTTTTATCGCTTCCATTATCAATGGATAGGTGCTCATTGTAATGAAATCATTCTCCAGATAATATACAACATATTCTCCAACTCCTGATAGGTGCAGCTTCATCCTTTTCTACCATGTAGAGAAACTTGATTTGTTTAGCTTCGGTGCATCCCTCTTATACATCTTTGGATCTTTGCCTCAAGTACCTTTAAAATTTTCTTCCGGAGTCCAAAGCTCCGATACTAATTGATAGTTCTGATACTTAAAGATAAGTACAGATCCAATAGCCAACAAGATGAGAGGGGGGGGGGGTGAATCATACAAACTTAATCTTCCATAAAAACATCAGATTCAACCTCGGTAACATATACTTCAGTAATATAACTAAAACTGGTAAACATGCAAACTCAAAAGCATATAAACATCATAACACTCATAACACCAGATTTAACAAGGAAACCCAAATAGGGAAAAACCACTATGGGATTTCAGACCCACTAAGAAATATACTCTTCTAGAGTATGCTTGGTTAAAAGCAAATCTTGTTAAAGATTACAAACACATTGCTAGATGTGACCCGGTTAAGGGATTTCCCTCAGATCTGTTAGGATCTTCACCTTGTTAGAAGTGACCTTGTTAAAGGATTTCAAACACTCACTCAGAATGTCACCTTGCTAGAGGGTTTTACAAATAAGACTGTTAAGTCCACTCGGTTAAGAGATTTTCTATCACTTCACAAAATAACAGTAATAAAAATCTATCTGCAACTTCACATCTAAAATGCTAAAGCAGATTCTTATTTGCTCAATACAATATAGACATAGAACTAATCTTGTCCATCTACTGGGCTCTATACTCTGTTTATTCAAAATAGGTCTTCAAGCTTCTGTGCTCGGTAATCACTATGTAGCATCCCTGTGCATACACTTTCTCACATACATTGTTTATCAATAGTTCCCTATTTATAAATAATTTGCCAACCGCTTAATCTCCTTGATCACATTTCCCATGATCAATCATAGCCATCAGATCTTCAAACTTTGACTAGGTTCAATGTATCCTTCGATCTGAAAACATTTTACCCTGCCTTGGAACTTGCATACATTTCTTGGAACTTGTGCTAGGGTATTGCGGTTCAATCTAAGCTGTAGATCTTCCTACCGATTTTCTTTTGCCATAGATTCTTTAACAAACTTCATTCATGGCATACCAATCATTTAATCATAGCCAGCTCACCAGCTTCCTTCATTAAATAATGCTTTTATTCATTCAATGCATTCTATTATTACTTGGTTGCAACTCGGTAAATACTAAACTTCACTCGGTAGACATTCTGCCTTCATTAACCGATAGCGATAACCTTAGGGTTTATCAACTAGATTCCTTAGGGTTTATCGACTAGGTTCTTTGCTCGGTAACATAGTATAGTATTAACCTTACAATCAATAGCATATGTATGATATCAAAATAATCTAAACATCATGATCTCATCATTGTCTAACTCGGTAATAGTTGCCCATTGAATAACTTATTTCTCCCCTTATCCATCAGATTCTTTCCTGTGTCTTTTACCGACATCTTTATACTCATCAAATCATACTTCTCAAGATATGGCAACATCATACTAAATTAGAAAATCAATTTCTTGACATCAATGACAAAATAATAATATTAAGACAGTAAACATCCTTAATCGAGGGAATTTTTTTGAGAAAAATCAGCAAGAAAACTCCAGTTTTGGCCTTGATTTTGAAGAATTTTTAACTTCATCTGCCCAACAGCTGAATAAGAGTATAGGCAACCAGTTGAAATTGATATTGGAGATAGGTAGGAGTAGCCAACACAACAACAATTCAGCTGAGTCAGCAAGTCAAGAGAAGCCAGAATTTCACAATTCAAATTTTGGAACCTCTCAATGATATAAGTCCTTCTCCTTCTCCATTCTTCTCTTGTTCTTTTTTTTCTTTTTGTATGTACAACAAAGAATTGAGTCTTGTAACTCAAATTACTTGGGTTCTCTAAGTTTTGTTTGTATTCAATTGTGTTATTCCTTGTGATCTTGTATGCATGAAAATTAGAGTTGTTTCTATATGTTGTAATCAACCTTTTTTTGAAAATGAATAAAGATCAGTTATTCCTACATATGTCTCTTTCTCTCATTATGTTTGTATGATTTTTTTGAGAATACACTATGATTTCCATGAGTCCTTTATTTCCTTCTTCACTTTCATGATGTTTGGGCAAGTAATATAGTGATTTGATTAGTTTATGTGTCGTGTTCTACTTTCAATTTCACAGGTTTGTTCATCTTCAAACAAAACTGAAAGGAAAACAAAACCTCCACATGAAGCATTTTGATCAACATTGCATTGACAAAGTTGTGAACATAGAAAGATCTAAGTTAAGTCAAGTTATATAGGTGAGATAGTAGTCTTTCAGAATCAAGATCATTGGTGCGTCACCTCAAGCTAGTAGTAGTTATCATTTTCAAAGCATCTTCTATCCCTTTTCCTTGTTAAGAGTTAGTAGTTTTAGGAGATTTTAAAGGGAATCGGCCCTCTCTGGAGGTCTACTTCCATCATAGGGTACCCACAACCTGGAGGTAGTCCCATGTGTCTCAGATTAGCTAAATCTACACTTAGCTAGGGTGCAGAACTTAGTGATAACAGATATAATGTGGAAAAACCATGAAGAATGTTAGTTCTCAAAATATAACATGGTTAAGGTGACACTAGTTAAGGTTATTTACAAAGGGTGGCTCACTGCTGAGAAAAGGCTCATGACCAAATGAAGAAAAAAGAAAAAGATAATCCACCACTGCAAAACAATCTGCAATACCAAAACTTTTTCTTTTGCCTCAACAATAAAAAACTTTACATATCAACAACAATATCAATCGGATTTTTCCTTTTCAATCTTACACATCTTCTATGTCATCATAATTCAATTTATCCTCTTATTTATATTGTCTATGGGAAACATAATCTTCTAAGTTGGCCAAGATAGAGACTTGAAGTAGGTCAAGACTAAACAATTTTAGTGGTGAGAAGGAATGAGAAGTAGACCATACCACAACACACATCATCGACCAGATCAAGATATTACATTCATCACAAATATTGGACCCAAATCATGACTCACATGCTACACAAATTTCATTACTCATCCTCAAATTTTGGACTTAATCCAGACCCAAAATAGCACTACCCATTTTTTTTAAAAAAGAATGGAACTAAGATACTCATGAATACAATCGATCAATACCATATCCAAATCCGGATCACCATCAACACAATCAATCAGCATTGAATATCAACTCTAACACATCTTGTGGAGCACCAAATATTTCAAGAACACATCTTCTCGATCACCACATCTTCTGAATAACCAACTCATATGTTGGCATCAATGACAATCATTAATGACAACCATCAGCATCACATTTGCAAAAATATTCCCCTTTGTCATTGATGGCAACATCCATCAACAACAAACACATAATTCTCTATGCATCATTAGATCAACGCATGTCTTCATCTCCCCCCCTTTGACATCAAGGACAAAGGTGGGCATAACTCCCCTTATGAAACTTACACTTGCTCTTCCTAAGAGGAAACACCCAAGAATTAGTCCAGATAAGAATATGCAAATAGTTCACTAGACCAATGCATGTCAAAATGTACATCAGTTCAAACTGGTGTAAAGCGGAAAAATCGAACCCTAGTCCTTCTCCCCTCCCCAACTCCAAGGAGAGAGAAGGGAGAGTCACTAGGGTTGATGGTTTTCACTTAGGGGAGACTTTACATTCAAAAGAGGGGTTGAAACCCACAAGATCCAATCCCATGCAATGCGAGATTGGATTCTATATGAGTTTCAAGGGTTGTGATAGCAAGGATACCCTCTTTTGTAAAGAATGTGGATAGAATGATTAAGCTAGGAATGCATAGAAAGTGAGAAAGATTCACTTATAAACTGAGTTAGGGATATAGGATGAAGCTGCGGACCTGGAATTAGCAGTAAAATGTCGAGACGGCGCTGTCCTGCAAATTTGAGAAAAAGTTGACGGGACGATGGTGCCCGGCGTGCACACGGTCCTCCGAAAAATCCGCGAAACGAAGGGGGATCTGTTCGTCTCTGCACAAGGATTCTAGATCTTCAATTACAGCCGCGTACCTGCAACCTACACACAAAAAAGAGAGGATGATTGGGGGGTTAGGGATGAGGGGTTTGCGTTTAGGTCAAACCCCGGTTTTGGAATTAACCAAGAAATTGTTGTAAATGTAAATGATTGTAATGTAAAACAAGTACTAGTACCTTGTTGTAAGAATGTTTGTATTCTTACATGCGAAGGTGTAGATGTTGTTGTATGTTGTATGTTGTATGTGATATGTGATCTCCTCTTCAATGGTTGAATCCTTGTCTTGAATGCTACACTTAGCCTTGAATGGAGACTTAGAATGATCAATTGCTGAAGGAAATGCTTGAATGTATGAATATCGTTTCCACGTCTTGTACACATATGTCCTTCCTCCCTCAAAATGGGAGAGGAAATGTCATTTATATACTTGTCAATTAGGGTTAAAAGACTGATTTTTCTGACCCTCGGCCGACCAGGAAGTGCTATTTTCCAAATTGCAAACATAAAGACCTGAAGCCCCATAGGAAACCGGGCCCAAAATAGGGCCAGGGACCAGGGCGCTGGGCGCCATGGTCCTGGGGGACCAGGGCGCTGGGCACCCTAGTCCTGAAGGACCAGGGCACTGGGCGCCATGGTCCCACCTCCAAGGACAGCAAGGTGCAAGGAGGATCAGGCCAGGGTGCTGAAAAATGCAGTTTTTGATGTCATGAACAAGTTTCAGGGTCTCCATTCAGGTTCCGTGTTGCATCGCCATCGTGAAGACCCAAATGCGGTCAAAATTGCAAGTGTCACAATTTTAGGATGCTACATTTAGCCCCCACTTTAGCGGGAGTATAAGCGTACGCTCATACTTCCGGTAAAGTACAAGGAAACAACATTGAAAAACTTTCACCACGTCAAGGAGGCAAGATACACCAAGCCCCCAGTGGACTAAGGATCTTACAACTTCGATTGACAAAGTAAAAGGGAAGATCACGAGGGAGAACCATGACTTTCAGTAGTAAGGTTCCCTCACCATGAGTCATGCAAGAAAGATATCAAAAATTTTCAAGGAAAAGCTAAATTTGTCAAGAAATTTTCAAGTATCTTGAAAAGATATGAACGGGATGTATGCCCCCCTACGTTAAAGCGATCGCACACACCTCACCGAGGGTGATTGATTTAAGGTAGTGATACATATAAGAGATGAGAAAGGAGCACATTATCACAAGGATTTAGCCCCCGAGTGTGAGATAAGCCCAAGGATAATAGACACAAAACACCAAGCACAAGGTGACTTCGCTTTCCTCGAGGTCAGTATGCTGTATGATAATTCATGTATATCATATGTATGTATGTATAATTGTTCTTCATTCCCCAATCAAGGAAGGTCACCTAGAAGAAGGGAACACATGTGTCTTTTGAGTCAACATGAGAGAGACCAAAAGAGATCTCAATGTTTTGCATCGTCCTCAAGTAGACAACACTAAGGACAACAAATAGAAGAATGAGAATAACACATAGAAGAAGTAACAAAAGAAAGAGAGGAGGAGAGAATCTTCTATGCTAATGAAACTAGTCTAGCAAGTCATCTACCCCCCGATCTTGTTGATCAATGTTTCAGGAAGGTAGGGAACACGCTAGAGGAGGAACATCCAACACAGCAGATGGAGCTATCACAAGATCCAAACAAGGGCTATGTTCATACCCCAAGCCACGGTGTTCTTGTCTAGGAGCTAGGATAAGTGCTTTAGAAAATTCGTTAGATAAATGGTTATCAACATCAACCTATTCATATTCACTATCAGAATGAACAGGAGTAACATTTTCATCATGAATAACATTTTCATCTATATCATCATCAAGATTTATAAAAATAGGATCTTTAACTCACACAGGATCAAGACCATCATGCATCTTATGTTTAGGAGATTTCGGCTCAATCATCGGCCGAGGAGAAAATGGAATAATACTGGCTGAAGGTGTTTTTGGGGATTGCAAAGTTTGAGAAGCAACTGCCTGAGCTCTAAGACGACGCTTTCGTCGGCGTTCGCGTGTAGAACTATTTTGTCTAGTCGTAGTAGGAAGTTGCGAAGATTGAGGAGGAGGAATGTTCTCATCCTTATCACTTGGGTGTTTAGGTTGTGGTCTCTTAGGTTGAATAATAGGAGAAGAGGAAGGTCTCTTCTCTCCATAAGAGGAAGGAGGAAGAATTGCTCCATATAAGGGAGGAATATTTGATTTAGGAAGGAGACCAAGTCCATCATGACGAGGAGGTATAGGTCTACTTTTAGGAAGTTTAGTAGATATAGGCATAGTCACATTCATAGGAATAGGTTGGGAATCTTCTTGAGGAAAGACATTAGTTTTATCTTTCAAAGGAAGAACTTCCTTCTCAAGAATGATAGGAATGTCAAGTTTGGGTGTTCTAGGTTCGCTTAGAGATAGGATCATGTCTTTTTTCTACTTTTGATAAGATTTGAAAAGATGATCACTTCGCGGAGGAAGAGATTGGAATTGTTTAGGCCAAAAATAATCAATAGGAACACTAGAAGTTCTTTCAGCTAGTTTAAAGAGACTATGATTGACAGTAACAACTTCACCATTATGGGGAAATTTCAAACACTTGTGAATGGGAGAAGCAATAGCTTTCATGGAAGATAGCCAAGGATAGCCTAGCTTCACATGAAATTGTTCAGATGATGGAATAATAGAAAAGTCCACATCAAGGGATTTGTTATGGACCTCAATAGGTAATGTAATAGAACCAATTGCAGGAGAAGAAAATGCATCAAATAATTTCACAACCACATCTGTTTTGTCATAGATCACTTGATTCAATTGCAAAGTAAAAAGGAATTCTTCAGTAATAACATTAACCATGCACGAAGGATCAATAAGCACTCCGCGACAAAGTGTATTCTTGACTTTTGCAACTATGTATAAAGGACCATCAGGTGCCCTGATAGTTTCACTAGAATCAAATGTGATGGAAGGTTCTTTAGGGTTTTTCTGCTGCTCTACAAAGTTAATGACATTCGGAGTCATGGACACAAGATCATTAGGTGAGACAGAGGAATCATTAGTATCAATCGCATTAGAGGTATGAGAAGGCAATGGATCAGTAAAAATCTGAAGATTTTGGTTAGGAGGAGCTACAGATGTGTTGCCTTTATCATTCACTCCAGAAACAGAGATAGTATTATTATCAATCAAATCTTGAATTTTACCCTTTAAAGCAAAACATTTTTCAGTATCATGCCCAGGTTGATGATGAAATTGACAAAAATATTTGTTATCAAAATAGGGTGAATTAATCTTTGCAGGATCAATTTGCCTTATAGGAGGAAGAGTAAGCACATTTTGTTCCAATAACTTATTCATAATACTATGCAATGATTCATTCAAAGGAGTAAACTTTCTTTCTTTCTTGAAAAACTTAGAAATAGGAGGCACAGCTGATGCTGCATTCACATTGTTGTTGATGATGTTTTCATTGAATTTAAAGGACTCTCTGTTCGGTTTAAACTTCCCAAATGGTTGTTGACTACTATCACCCTTATCACTCGGAGTCATAGGATGTGATTGTTCCATTTGACTCACAGTCAGTTGATAATTGTGAAGAGTTGCACACAACTGTTGGAAAGAAGTAAACTTAGAAAACAGAAGTTTATCTCGAATATCTTTTTGTAAATTAGAAATAAAGATTCTTTGAATATCATTGTCAGGCACTGGAAAAGAAATTTGAGCATACAAATGCTTATATCTACCAATGAAATCAGTCACTTTTTCTTTAACAACTTGTTTACAATGCATTAAATCAATCAAAGTAACCTTAGGACTTATATTGTTTTGAAACTGTTGAATGAAAGCATTTGCAAGTTGTTCGAAAGAAGAAATAGAATAGGAAGGAAACGAGCAATACCATTGTAGGGCTTTATCTCTTAATGTTCTAGTAAACAGTTTTGCAAGCAACCTTTGGTCATAAGCAAAATCAGTACATATTGTTTGAAAGGTCTTAACATGTGTTAGAGGATCACCCTTACCATTATAAAGCTCCAAATGCGGAATTTCAACATGTTTAGGGGGGATAGCTTGAACAATGTCAAGAGAAAGTGGGCTCGCAACATCAAATGTGGGCACACTAAACTTAGATTGATTCATAGAGGCAATTTGTTGCTGTAAAGAAGAGACAGTTTGTGCAAGATTGTTAATGGTCGCTTCAGTCGAAGAGTTCATATTAGACGTGTTAGATTGTGATGGAGGTGTTATGTTATTGAAAGAAGGTAGAGAGTAAGGTGGTGGGACACTATGATAGTTAGTCATAGGAGATGATTGGACAGGAGGAACACTACAAGGAGGAATGGAAAACGAATTGCCCCCTTGTGTCATTTTCATTTGTGGTGATATAATAGGAACACTTATTGAAGGAATGAATGAAGAAGTCGGATTGAAGGAAGGAAGAGGGTTGATTGAAGAAGAGGGATTGCCCCCATGACTAGTGATCATAGGAGGAATGTCTTGTATTGAAGTAGTCATTATGTTTGATGTAAAAGTAGGTATACTAGCAATAGAAGTCGTCAAAGGAATAGAATGATTGTCTTGAGTAGGAGGTTGTGTATAACCTAAGGTTTCGGCACAACTTTTCATAGGCATCACATTTGAATCCACAATGTGTGCAATACCATGAAAAATATATATTCCATTCTTATCACTTTGAAGCATACGTTTTAGACCCTCAATTAAAGGAAGAGCTTGACTATCAGGGTATTCTTGAGACATCCATTGTCGAAAATCATCAAATTGGTTATCCAATTTCGAAAGTTGTTCTACAGAAACCTCATGGAGAGATTCTTCATCATTAAGAGGATTAGAGGAATTACCCATGTCCTCGTTAAAAAGGCCATTCAAATTAGGTTCCATCTCCTTGGTAATTACACCTTGGAAGGACTTAATTCTAAGGCTTCGTCTAACGGGAATAGTGTAAGTAGGGATTATTGTTGTAAAACTCATGCACTAAAGAGAGAGAGAAGATTTTGAATTTTAGAGGTAGAAAATTTCAATAAAATCAGCCAATCTTCTAGATTTAAGTTGTTAAATACAATCAGGACAATCTCCCGAAATTTCGGAAAAAATGTCCGGGACCGTGGCGCTCGGGGTGCACACGGTCCTCGCAACTTTTTTCGAAATTTGTAGGGATGAAAGTTATGATGATTTTACAAATAACTTGAAAAAATTGAGTGATTTTACGATCTGTAGATAGGCCAAATTAAAGTTGCAATCTCAAAATTGAACCCTACCCAGATTGTCGAAAAATGCAAAATTTGAATTTTGAAAAAGAGAGGGAAACTGAAATTTTGAATTTTATGATTTTAGAGGGAATGTTAAGAGCAATGCAAGTTTTGAAATTTAGAAGTTGACTCAATTTCATGCAAAATTCAATTTTGAAAGCAGAAATCAAAGTTGTTGTAATTAAGCACTTAATTTCAAAAGTCACAAATTGCAAGAATTTGAATAAAGCACTGAAATTTCGAATGAATGCCAACACACTTTTCAGATTTAGGATAGTAAGAAGCACAATTTTGACATGAATTTCAGTTTCAACAATTTTTGAATGATTAGAAGTCTTAAACCAAGCAATCGCTAGACCAACTTTGACTGTAACTTTGAAAGTGTTAGAATTGATAAAATCAGCCAAAATTCTGGATTTTAGCAGAAAAATACAGTAAGATCTAGCTCCCGAAATTTTGGAAAAAATGTCGGGGACGATGGCGCTCGGGGTGCACACGGTCCTCGCAAATTTTTTCCAAATTTTTAGGAATGAAAGATATTGTGATTTTATTGCGGAATCCAAAGTTACAGCCGATTTGGAGGTGTTTTGATTAGTGAAATTATCAGTCAAAGGTTGAATCAAGGTGGTCTTAAAAATTAGGGTTTTGACATTTAACCACTTAATTTTCAGAATTAAAGCACAAATATGAATTGACAATTTGCAATAGAAGGGTAGATCTGAAACAAGTATTAACAATTAAACATTTCACAAGTTTAATTACTTAAAAAGAAAATTTTAGGGTTTTTATGCAATCAACCTCTAAAATTTGCAAAAGATCAAACATGGAAATATAATTAGGAAAGCAAAATTTTCAGATCTAACCATGACTAATCAGAATGAGGAGGTTCACGTCGGGTTCACCAAAATGTAAAGCGGAAAAATCGAACCCTAGTCGTTCTCCCCTCCCCAACTCCAAGGAGAGAGAAGGGAGAGTCACTAGGGTTGATGGTTTTCACTTAGGGGAGACTTTACATTCAAAAGAGGGGTTGAAACCCACAAGATCCAATCCCACGCAATGCAAGATTGGATTCTATATGAGTTTCAAGGGTTGTGATAGCAAGGATACCCTCTTTTGTAAAGAATGTGGATAGAATGATTAAGCTAGGAATGCATAGAAAGTGAGAAAGATTCCCTTATAAACTGAGTTAGGGATATAGGATGAAGCTGCGGACCTGGAATTAGCAGTAAAATGTCGAGACGGTGCTGTCCTGCAAATTTGAGCAAAAGTTGACGAGATGATGGCGCCCGGCGTGCACGGTCCTCCGAAAAATCCGCGAAACGAAGGGGGATCTGTTCGTCTCTGCACAAGGATTCCAGATCTTCAATTACAGCCGCGTACCTGCAACCTACACACAGAAAAGAGAGGACGATTGGGGGGTTAGGGATGAGGGGTTTGCCTTTAGGTCAAACCCCAGTTTTGGAATTAACCAAGAAATTGCTGTAAATGTAAATGATTGTAATGTAAAACAAGTACTAGTACCTTATTGTAAGAATGTTTGTATTCTTACATGCGAAGGTGTAGATGTTGTTGTATGTTGTATGTTGTATGTGATATGTGATCTCCTCTTCAATGGTTGAATCCTTCTCTTGAATGCAACACTTAGCCTTGAATGGAGACTTAGAATGATCAATTGCTTGAAGGAAATGCTTGAATGCTTGAATGCTTGAATGTTTGAATATCGTTTCCACGTCTTGTACACATATGTCCTTCCTCCCTCAAAATGGGAGAGGAAATGTCATTTATATACTTTTCAATTAGGGTTAAAAGACTGATTTTTCCGACCTTGGGCCGACCAGGAAGTGCTATTTTCCAAATTGCAAACATAAAGACCCGAAGCCCCATAGGAGACCGGGCCCAAAATAGGGCCAGGGACCAGGGCACTAGGTGCCTTGGTCCCACCTCCAGGGACAGCAGGGTGCAAGGAGGATCAGGCCAGGGTGCTGAAAAATGCAGTTTTTGATGTCATGAACAAGTTTCGGGGTCTCCATTCAGGTTCCGTGTTGCATCGCCATCGTGAAGACCCAAATGCGGTCGAAATTGCAAGTGTCACAATTTTAGGACGCTACAACTGGAAAGGGGTAATACCCCTAACTTCTGCCAGAGATACTCAAAAGTATCTTTACACAATGACTTTGTGAAGATATCTGCAATATACTCTTTTGTAGATACATACTAGATCTTTACTTAATTATCTAACACCTTTTCCCTCAAGAAGTGATATTGAATAGATATTGTTTATGATGAAAATGGAAACAAGAATATTGAAAGACTAAATGAATTCAACCAAAAAACCCTAGCCTAACAACAACAAAGATCCACCATAACATATGAAGATTACCTAAGACAATGCAAATCAAATAAAATCACAAAGATTATACCATCACATGTTCAATAGGGTTTGAATCTCCATTCTTCCTATCTCCATTGATCTTGCTTGATATATTTGCTCTCAGATTTTATGTGTGCACAAGAGCTCAATCAAGAATGGAAATGTGGTTGCAAGTAGGCTTGATCGCATATGAAAGATTGAAAGTGTAGTTGAGTAGTCAGCGACGAGTCAATAATCGGGGTTTGATAATGAAGGAAGCATCTCCTTATATAGAAGACACTATAATAAATGGAGGGATAAGATTGAGAGGTGTAAAAGATAAAAAGTCGGCTATGATTAAAGGTTAGGTAGAGAAAATAAGAAAATAATGAGAGGGTAGGTGGTGTAGGAATTAAGAGATGAATGACATGTGTCATAGGTAGAAAAGGCTAATGAATTAATTAAATAAATAAAGATTTATTTAATTAATAGAAGAAGTGGGAACAATTAAATAAATAAAAGTATTTATTTAATTTAGGAAAAGGATAATTTAAATAAATAAATGTATTTATTTAAATGAGAAATAAGGCTAGAAGAGGATAAATGAATTAATTAAATAAATAAAGATTTATTCAATTAATAGAAGAGTTAGGCTAAAATAATTAAATAAATAAAATATTTATTTAATTAGACATGACAATTTAAGGTTTCTACATTTTGCCCCTCTTTGAGACAATGCAGCTTGTCGCGTTGTTTCAAAGAAGATAATATGAACTGATACAAAGTTGCCCCAAGATGGGAATGATATTCCCCCTCGAGAGATTGGATGAAAATGTCTGAAAAGATCATAGATAATCTGTCGATAAGAAGTAAAGGGTAGAATGGACTGACTGGATAGGATAGAGTGACAGAGTCATGGGATAATGAAGACTGACATGGGAGACTAGGGCTAGGGCTAGGGAAGTCTATAAGATAGACCACAAGGGGAAAACATCCTCATTGTCATCCACACATCCAAGAGATCAGAGTGCAGAGAGAGAATAGAGCAGCAATAGTCAGCAGCGATGGCATTGGTCCACAGATTTGATCACATTCCCTGATTTTAGAGGCCAATAGATGCAGTAGAGCCGATAAGTACGACAAAACCTCCTTGTACTTTATCGCAATAAATGTTGTCATAAGTGCATGTTAAGTAGCGCATTTAATTCTTTTTAGAATATGTCAAGCAGGGGTAAAAAAATGCTAAGGTGCATCTGTGCTGGTGCCAAGTGCGTCTATTAATGAAATAGTGTCTATGTCAAATGTGAGTGCATCTATGTTGTTCAGGCGCATTTGTGCAATATGTAAGCATGTTTATGTCATGAAGGCGCGTTTGTGTCTTCTAGGTCAAATCGACAGTTCTGTGATGAACATACGCTATCGATTGGATAAGTTGCTGAGAGGATACACTCAAGCAGGTCCTCTAAGGAAGACTAGGATAGCAGATAGGGCTAGGATTGACAATTCTATGATAGAACATACGTTGCCAATTAGGAAACTACTCAAGAGGATACACTCAAGTAGAGGCCCTAGGATAGGATAGATCGAGGCCTTTTGTAATGATCAGGGAGTACCAAGACATAGTACTTTGTGATGAACATGGAGTACTAATATGAGCAGCACTTTGTCATGAATAGTAAGTGCAAATATGAGCAGCACTTTGTGATGAACAGGGAGTGAAAACACGTAGTACTTTGTGATGAATAGGGAGTACCATTGGGACAAAAAGCAACACTTTGTGATGAACAGGGAGTGTCACTAGGATAGAGTACCATAAGCACTAGGATAATAAGAAGCATTTTGTGATGAACGGGGAATGCCACTTTGACTGACAAAGCTGATTTGTTTGACTATAGGAGTATCTACCTATGTTGAAGTCACAGGATAGATTCCCATCGACACAGAGCTTGTGAACAGAGCTGACAGTTGAGGAGAGAGCAGTGGTTTAGGCTATGGGCCTATGACATATCCTGTATGTGCCTGAGTTTTGGGTGAAGATGGGATTGCTAACTGCACTGGCTGAGAGATGGCACTCATAGACTTGTAGTTTTCATTTGCCGATTGGTGAGATGACAATCACCTTAGAGGATGTTTATAGGATTCTAAGGATACCGATCAATGGGGATTTAGTACCCTATGATCGAGACAGAGACAGGGATGCACTGAGATGAGTGTTCCAGGATCTGGGATTGGAGATGAGGGTTGGACACGTGGCTTGGGATACCATGACACGGACAAGATTAGCACTACCAATAGTACTGGCAGGAGTGATCAGTGGGTTCCTCTATCTGGATAGGGCGACACGAGGATTGGCTATGGGATGAGGGAGAAATTTAGAGAGGGATACAACTAGACTCAAGAAATGGCTGAGGTATACTGAGCGGGACAAGGATCAAACTATTCAACGCTATACAAAGGCTAAGACAACACCCGAGGGAAGGGAGGTAGGAAGCAGAGGACACAGGGGCCAGATACGTCTATATTCTATGGGCAGGGGAGGAGATAGCCTACTGGAGAGACCTGTACTAAGGAGTGGTGCCACCACATTAGTGGGCTAGGAGCTTTTGGAGACCATCACAGACTAACGACCACTAGAGGGAGAGACAGGAGATAGGCATCTAGCAGTGGGGTCATGGGTCCTCCACCATCACCAGATAGAGGGGGCAGGAGAGATGATCTTGGGGTAGGTCCTTCGAGGGCTCAGACTCCATCGAGGCTAGGCGGCTCCGAGGGAGGGAGTCCATCATAGCCTTAGAGGGCTCCCTATGTATTATTTTTGTACCATTTTGTATGATGATATAAACACCTTCAGGTGATTATAGCCATATGATTTTGACATCCTTGTATCATGACACTTATGATTTTTGATATATATATGAGATGATTCATCCTTGTGGCAACTATATGCATGTGTACCTATGTGATGTATGTTTCTATGTGATGCTTATGATATGGATGCAAATATGTATATGATGCAATGCAATATTTTTATTCTTTTTATGTTTTTAATATGCTATGGATATGCAAATGTGAATGTATGAAATGTCGATGAATATGATATTGCAAATGACTATTTACATGATGAGAATGTAAAATGTGCTAACATGTGTTGTGTGCAGGATGTGATGCAATTGTGATATCTATATGTATGTATGAAATGCTAACATGTGATAATGCAGGTGCAACTACATGAAATGCAAACATTTTTGGTGTGTCATTATACTCAGTCATGTGATAGCAGGCTACATGGACTCAAGAAGGATGATGGAGGTCAATCAAGAAAGGGGGATGGAAGATAGAAGATATGAATGTGAAAGAGCTTCTTGTGCATTATCATCATTAAACTTTATTATGGCAAATAGGTTATGACAATCTTGATATATGTTTGACCCATAAAGTCATTATACCCATTTGCATGGAGATAAGACATTTGCAAACAAGTAATGGCCCAGTTCATACTAGGCTCATAGTGTCCTCATATCCTTGGACAAGCCATAGCATTACTAAGAGACAATCCACAGATAGTAAAGAAAAATAGGTGATGATACCCCATCCTTGCCTTTCTAGTCAAAGACATCCTGAAGATAGAATCTCTAGTTAGAGACATCTCAAAAAAGCTAAAAGACATGTCACCAAAAGATAAAATCAAAAGAAAACCAAGACTCGACACCAACATCCATTGTAGTCCTCAAGTATAGTGTCTCTTAACACTTGTATAAGTCTATTTTATTGTGGTCACAGTGTTTACTTTCACAAAAATGATAGATAGCACTGAACCATAATGTTGTTTGAGTCTGTTGAAGTACTTGATTTGTTGAAGCCCATTGTTGCTGTTGTGTCTCATCTGAAACTGACTGAATCCATGAAACTGATACTTTATTGCAAAGAAGATAGAACTTTATTGTGGATTGGCAATGTAAATGGTGCTTTATTGTGAATTGTGCACGAATAGACTAAAAAAATTGGAAGAAACTGTACCCCTGGAATGTGTGATGCTCTTAGTTCCACACCCATCACTAGACATAGGATTTGCCTTAGCCACAGATAGGAGCTGATTTATTATGGATAGAAAGGGGTGAAAAGGGAGGTTTATTATGAATGGCTAACCAATCTTGGGTAGATCAATAATGGGCCATGATGGGAATGGGTAAGTTTATTATGGATGAAGAGGTTGTGAGTGTGTGCAAAGTGAAAGGATGAAATGGAATCCTGAAGGAGGGAGGAGCAATATCTCTACACATGGCATGGGTGACCCAGTTTTCACCATGGTACTTGCCCAGGGTGCCATCGAAGTGGTTTTCACCATTGGACAAAATGTTTTTCTTTAATTTTTTTATTTTTTCAAATTTTTTTTGTGTCACAAGGCGCCTGTTTGCCAGGTTTTCACCAAGTAACGATTTTTTTATTTTATGATTTTTTTGGTATTTTTTTGTATTTTTTAATTTTTTTTTGTATTTTTGATTTAGGATACTCTGAAGAGCTATGTGTAAAACATGCGAAGGTGCATGCTATTGATAGGATCCTCCAAAGGTTTAGCATTTGGAGTTGAAAGTTGATATGCACCGGATCCATAAGTTGTTATAATGATGTAAGGACCAGGCCAATTTGGTTCAAACTTGCCCTTCTTCTCTCTGTCTTGCTGATTTTTGGGATTTTATTTGAGAACTAAGTCACCCACCTCAAATGTGTGAGTCTTAACCTTATGATTGTAACTGCAACATTCCTTGTCTGAATGATGTGTAGCTTGAGTGACTATCTTCCTTGATAAAGGAACTGCGATAGAATTACTAGCGTGTGGACTACACAGGCCCCGTATGCATGTCACCTAAAGAAGTTTGGACATCCCTGACAACAAATTCCTTTGAGGAAGCTCCATTAAAGTTCCATGATGTATCACTAGAAGGGAAACGATGTGCGAAACAAGTGGATGATTTATGAAGGTTTATGACTATGAAAAGAAGCAAAAGTAGGATGACATGATGGAGACTTAGAATCAACAAGTATGTTTTTTGACTTTAAATTGTAGAAATTTTGCCCCCAGTTATTTTGATATTAGGGGAGATCAACTCTCGTTCTTTTTCTTTCATAGCATTTTTATCCTTGACTTTGATTTTTGTAGAGTCCAATAGCTTTTGATTTTGATTTGGACTAAAGGAATTTTCTTTATTTTTGACTTTAGATTTTTCTTTTCAAAGCTTGATTTTTCATCCCTGATGAGTAAGGGCTTTTGTAATTCTTGTTGATCCAAGTCTAGGAGCAGAGTGGAAATGGAATGAGTGGATGAATTGGTAAAGATATGTGAGATCTCAAGAGGGCTGGTGATATGCTCAATAGATTCTTTGTTGGAACTACTCTTAGGACTATTGATATCAAGAGCTGCTTGCACCACTAGAGGAGATTCACATTCAAACTTAGTAGCCACAACACTAGGTGGTTCACACCCAATTCCTTGGCATTGAAAATTGTTTGTAGATTGTTCCTGTCGACTGAATATCTTAGGAGATAGTGGAAGTTGATCAACATGAAAGATATACTCACCACATCCCAGGTCTTTAACGTTGAATTTTTCTTTGAGCTTTGTTTGTTTTGATGTAGAATCTTTCAATGATTCTGGATCCACATATGCTGATGAAGGAATAACTTCTTGATGGACTGGGTTTGTTATTTCTGATCTAAGTCATAGATTGTTGCAATATATGAATGGGTTAGGATAGCCTTTTATGGTCACTTCAGCTCCATTGTGTGGAAACTTGATGCATCGATGATATGTAGATGGGATTGCGCTCATCTCATGAATCCATGGACGTCCTAGCAATATAATGTATGTGAGATCAAGGTCTAGGACTTGAAAAACCACATCCTTTCTAACTGCCCAAATCTAAGAGGTAAGGTGATTGTGCCCTTGGATGAGCATTCTTCATCGTCATATGCCTTAATGGTAATTTTGTTTGTAGCATTTACAACTTTTTTAGAATACCCCAATTGCTTAAGAGTGTTCAATGTACAAATGTTTAGACCTACTCCTCCATCTATCAAGACTTGTTTTATTCGATCTTTGTGTAGGAAGGCTTCAATGTGTAAAGGTGCATTATGTGGTTGGCTCACAGAGGTGTCATCAGCTCCTATGAATGTAAGGGAGTGTGGAACGGAAAGGTATCACACCATTGCTTGAAACTAGTCCACATTGAGTTCAGTGGGTACAAAGGTTTCTCTCAAAGTTTTATCAAGAATGACTTTATGTGCAGGGGATATGCGTAAGAGCTCAAGGCTGGAGATAAGTGTAGGTATCTTCCCTAACTGTTCTACAAGGTCATACTCAGGTTTGGCTGATGAGGAAGTGGTGTTTTTAGCTGGAGCACCTTGCAAGGTGAATTTACCTCGACGAGTTGTGACATTACATTCAGAGGTAGGTTCAGAAAAAGATCCAATGCCTTTTAGGACAATCTTGGGTCTTTGGGTAGAATTCTTAGGTGTTTTGTCCTTCATGATAATGGTAGAGACATAATTGTCCATTGAAATGTGATTAATAGTTGAATCATAGTTATAGGATGCTCTGGTATAATTGGTCTGCTCATCTATTGCTTTGGCTTTTCCCTTGTCACGTTTTGGGAATGTTTCTTTAAACATTTCATGTTCTTGATTAGATGAGTGTCCCTCGATCTCAATGTCATCTCTATCCATGAGATCTTGTATGATGTTCTTCAGTCGATGACAGTTTCCTATTTTATGTCCCTTGCTTTTATTAAAATCACAATACTCATCATCATTCCACCAATTTGGTTTAACCTTTGGCTCATATGGAGGAAAATCTGAATTGTTATTATTTTGTTTGCCACTAGCTTTTTGAAAACTGACTCTAGTGGTTCTCCCAATGGGGTGTACTTCCTTCGTGACTTTGAAGTTGTTTGAGTATTCAATTGATTTTTTGTAGAGCTTGATCCAGAAAAAATGATTTTAGGTCGCACTATATTGGCATCCACAACACCATCATTGACTATGTTCTTTTTTTTATTCCATAATCTTGGCTTGTCTTTTCCTTTATGGTCCTCTTTGTTTTCTTTGAATATTTTAATGACTCCTTGTTCAATTAGGACCTTCTTTGTTACTAAGCCTTTTTCAATGACATCTTTGAAGGTGGACAAACAAGATTTTCTTAAGTCATAACCAATGTCTTTGTTAACATTTTGGGTGAACATCTCTACCATTTTTTTTTGTGGAATTTCACAAGAGCATCTGCTGGCTAGATTTCTCCATCTTTGTAAAAATGATTAAAAAGATTCTCCATCCCTTTGTTTGGTGTTGCACAAGGTACTAACTAATATGTATGTCTCTATGTTGTATGAGAAATGGTGGATAAATGCCTCTACTAAGTCACCCCATGACTTAATTATAGGTGGGAGTCGGGAGAACCATTCCATAGCTTGATCACCTAAGCTCTGTGGTAATAATCTCATCAAATATGTCTCTTCTGTTGCTACCTCAATGCAAGCTGTAAAAAATTGTCTTATATGTGCCTTAGGATCCCCTTTTCCTCTATACTTATCAAACTTAAGTGTCACAAAGTGTGTAGGAAATGAAGGCATTGGAATGCTTTTGTCAAATGGATAGGGACATATGTGTCTCATTGTGTAAGTTGGCTTTCATAGATTTATGTCCTCCATTTTATTTTGTAAGTCCTTAATTTTCTGTTCCAAATTGTTCTTAGGTGGAGACCGACTTCTTGGACCATACCACATGCCTGAACCACTAGGTGGAGGAGGAGCATACTGCATATATGGATGATATTGATCATACACATGTTTATATGGAGGAGGTCTATAATGATGTTGTGTATAAGGACCACTTGGTATAGAGTCATGATGAGGAATAGAATATCTGTTTTGTCCATGTATACCATACTCTATAGGCATGTCATGAGTTTGTTCGAATGTGTTGCCCCCAAATTTGACATGGGGATTCCTTGTGTCCAAATTTTGAGCATGCCTTTGGATATCCAATTTCTTTGGTGGTTGGTCCTTAGCATTGGTATGTGATTGCGTATACTTTTTTGCATAAGACTTCCATAATGGTCTGCGAAGGTGAGTATCATATGCTTGACCATGTGTGTATGGGACCTCAGGTTTTTGAAACAAAGATGATGGTGATTCAGGCACAAGTTGTGGTCCTCTATTGCCTCCACTATTAGGCCTCCTTTAATCCATGTTGAGGTGAGGTTCTTGTAAAGGTTGAATTTCCATTATTTGAGACATGTCAAAATCATGAGGGATCTTGGCTCCACTTTGTGCCATCACTTGTAAGAAGTATTTTCTATCTCTCCTCATTATTTCCTCAACCAATCGATTGAAATGGTGATCCATAATGGAGTCTTCCACTTTTGCTGAATGTACTGAAATGTTGTCCATATTGTCATTGTGTGTATCATGTTGTTTGTAGTGTCCATGTTCTCAACATTTGGAATGTTTCTATAGGCAACCATGTCAGGTAATGTAGTATGATTAGAATTGAAAAAGACATCATTGTCATACTCATAGGAACTCATGTTTGTGAACTCTTGAGCCTCTTTAGTTTCTCTCCTAGATTTTAGGGAACGGGTTTCAACCATGAACTAGGTATTGACCAAGATGTGAGAGACTAGATGAAAATGGAAAGAGTATGGAAGACCAAGAGTTGGATGAAATGTAAATGAATCTGAGGTTTACTTGCAATGTCTAAAGTGTAAGACCAAGTATGTATGTAGTAGAGTAGGTGTGGCTTCCAAAAAGATGATAGTTTCTCTTGATGAGGTAAGTTGACCTTGACTCTAAGTAAGACCAAATGAGACCCAAAGGTGATAGTCCTTGATGAGGGACCACTTAGCAAAAAGTTGTATGTAATGTGTTGACAAAGCAAGATGAGGACAAGCAAGTGACCTTTTGACTCAAGTTTAGACAAATGTGAATTTAATGCAAGATGTAAAGCAATGATGGACTTTGCGAGACCCAAAGGTAGGCTGAATGCTAGATGAAAATCTTGAGAAATAGCTTAGGAAGCTCAAAAATTCTGAAATTGATTGCTCTTGTTTGTTGGACTCTAAATTTTTCCAATTTGTGAAGTTGTTTTGTTGTGACCCAATCTGAAATTTTGACTGTATTTCCGTGACAAGAGGACACAATGTTGATGAAGACTCAATGTTTGCAAGTGTTTAGACTCAAAATGACTCAAAGAAAAGTGTGTTGTTTGATGTAAAAATGTTTTGCATACACTTGAAGACACAAAAGACACAATGTTATGATGTTTGGTCTTGAATGTTTGAATGTTCAAAAGAAGACAAGCACTATTCTTATGGTTGGCCAAGACAATAGTTGTTGATCCCACATGGGGTTTCCCTCAAGGCTACGCTATTCAGAGCAGATACTTAGATGCTTGACCCCACTGGCTCCACCCTCAGCACTCACTTCTCTAGGGCAGCCAAGCACCAATCCCCATGAAAACTCCCGTGATGAACTTTGTATCTCTACTAATAATCGTATGTGTGTGGGTCGCTCCAGAGGTCCGACCTCCTGACCCAATAACTAGAAGGATTTTGGCTTTCTAAAACAAAAAGGTGCTAGTGAGGGCATCCACTCATGTGGCCATACATGCAACACTTTCAGCTCTATTAATACAGAAGGCTCCCAACTGGTAGGGGTTATGCCTTACAAATGATCAAATAAATTTGATCAAACAGGTTTATGGGGAGACATAGTGTCGGTATGAACTAATCAGCACATGTTACCCATGGTTTTCACCATGGATACAATTGTTTATAGTAGTTCAGAAGAGGATGGCTTTTCCTCTCTACCACTTGGGTCGTTCTCTCCTCACTAGTAGTCCTAATGACCACACAGGGAGACAGGGCCTCTAAAGATGAAACAAAAGAGCCTATTGCTCAAGATGCAAAAGACACTAGTTCAATTTTAGTGCACCAATTGAAGTGTTTGATAATCTATGAAAACAAGGTGCATAATGAAGATAAAAAACCATTGCCAAAATTCTACAACAAAGATTTGTTAGTAGGTTTGCAATAATACCCCTCTTGCAAGCACACAAGTTAGGTAAATTTTAGATCCAAAAGACTTTGTGGAATAGGGGCCTTCAACAATGCATTTTTTTGACCAATTCAAAGATTTGATTCATCATAAAAAAATACCACGTGTAAAATTCAAGAAATTTCTAGAAATGTAATAAAATCCAAAAAATTTGCTAATTTGCTCCAAAAATTATTTTTTTATGAAAAATCATAAAAAATTCATATAAAATGCAAAATTGATCCAAAAAATATAAAAATTTTACTGGACCTTCCTGACCGTCTTCCAAACCCGAATAAAAAAATTTCTGTAAAAAATCTAAGCAGTTTGTGAGATATGAGCAAAATAATGCAAAACCCTAATTTTCAAAGATCTGATTTTTTAGGAATAATTTTGCATCAAATTTAAAATAACAGAGAACAAATCTTATGTATAATTCTGAGAGATTTCCAAAATGTAAGAAAATCCAAAAAATTCGCTAATTTTCTCTCAAAATTAATTTTTTATGAAAATACATAACAAATTCATCGAAACTTCAAATATGCTCCAAAAAAGCTAAAATTTTTACTGAGCACCTCTGATAATGTTCTTGACCTACAAAAAAAATTTGATGCCATAACTCAAAGCCGTTTGTGAGATCTGATCAAAATAATGAAAAATCCTAATGTTTAAAGATCCATTTTTTAAGGACATATTTTGCATCAAAATAAAAATCACAAAGAACAGATTCTGTGTATAATTATGAGATATTTCCAAAAATGTAAGAAAATCCAAAAAATTCACTCATTTTCTCTCAAAATTAATTATTTACGAAAAATCATAAAAAATTCATAGAAAATAAAAATGTGCTCCAAAAATTCTAAATTTTAGATTATTGAGAGCTCTTGATACTGTCATCAACCTACCAACAAACATTTGTGCAAAAATTCCAAGTTGTTTGTGAGATTGGATCAAATCTCTCCAAGATCTTGATTTTGTGTCCAAAACCCTAGCTGCACAAGGTTATTCTCCAAATTGTTTTACAAAACAACAATATAGGGTTAAAAAACCTGCAAAAAACACAGATCTAACAAAAATCCATGTCCCACTAGGTGTGCCAAAATGTTTATGATAAAAATAGAAACAACAATATTGAAAGACTAAATGAATTCAACCACAAAACCCTAGCCTAACAACAACAAAGATCCACCATAGCATATGAAGATTACCTAAGACAATGCAAATCAAATGAAATCACAAAGATTATACCATCACATGTCCAATAGGGTTTGAATCTTCATTCTTCCTATCTCCATTGATCTTGCTTGATATATTTGCTCTCAGATTTTATGTGTGCACAAGAGCTCAACAAAGAACAAAAATGTGGCTGCAAGTAGGCTTGATTGCATATGAAAGTTTGAAAGCATAGTCAAGTAGTCAGCGGAGAGTTAGTAATCGGGGTTTGATAATGAAGGAAGCATCTCCTTATATAGAAGACACTATAAGAAATGGAGGAATAAGATTGAGAGGTGTAAAAGATAAATGGTCGGCTATGATTAAAGGGTAGGTAGAGAAAATAAGAAAATAATGAGAGGGTAGGTAGTGTAAGAATTAAGAGATGAATGACATGTGTCATAGGTAGAAAAGGTAGAAAAGGCTAATGAATTAATAAAATAAATAAAGATTTATTTAATTAATAGAAGAAGTGGGATCAATTAAATAAATAAAAGTATTTATTTAATTTAGGAAAAGGATAATTTAAATAAATAAATGTATTTATTTAAATGAGAAATAAGGCTAGAAGAGGATAAATTAATTAATTAAATAAATAAAGATGTATTCAATTAATAGAATAGTTAGGCTAAAATAATTAAATAAATAGAATATTTATTTAATTAGACATGACAATTTTAGGTGTCTATAGATATTTACTTTGTTTGGAATGTTGTACCAAATTATTAGAAATGTTTATTGCACTAGTTTTATCACACATAATTGAGATGGGTTCATTGAATATTAAACTAATATCCTTCAAATTTTACTTCATCTAAATAATTTATGTGCAACATGAAGATGTTGCAATATATTTTGCTTCAGCTGTAGATAAAGACACAAAATCCCGCTTCTTACTTGACCAAGCAACCAACCAGGAGACAAGAAAGAATGCTCCACCACTTGTACTTTTCCTCTCATCAAAACTTTTGGCCCAATCTACATTTGTATAAGATGTCAGAGTAAAATTTAATTTTTTGGATACCACAAATGAAACTCTTTTGTTCCTTTTAAATATCTGAAGACTCTTTTCACTGCCACAACATGTGATTGTTTTGGTTCTTGTTGAGATTTCACCATCAAACCTACTACATACACGATATCTAATCTACTAGTAGTCAAATATAATAGTCCTTCAATCATTGATCAATACTGACTTGAATCAACTTTAGGGGATTCATCATCTTTAGTTAACTTGCATCTGGTGGTCATAGGTGTACACACTAGTTTGGAATTCTCCAGCCCAAACTTCTTCAACAATTCCTTAATGTTTTTAAACTGTCGAAGGAAAATTCATTTTCTATTTTGATTTACTTGCAAACCAAGTAATAAATTTAACTAACCGATCATGGGCATCTCAAATTATTTCTACATCTCATTAACAAACTTTCTGCACATGCTTTCATTTCCTCCAAATATTATGTCATCAACATACACTACAACAATTAAGGTTTTACCCAAGTCAGTTATAAAATATAAATTGTTGTTAGCAGATCCCTTCTGAAAACCTTGATCAATCAAATACTTATCTAGCCTTCCATACCAAGCTCTAGGGGCTTGTTTCAATCCATACAGGGCCTTCTTCAATCTGCAAATGGTGTTTGGATCACCTCTGAACGTAAATCCTTCTATTTGTTCAACATAGACTTCTTTTAGATCTCCATTCAAAAATTTTGATTTTACATCTATCCAATAAACCTTGAAATCTTGAAAGGCTGCAAAAGCAAGAATCATCCTGATTTTCTCCATTTGGAAAACCGAGGCATAGGTCTCCTCAAATTCAATGCCTTTAACCTATGAGTAACCTTTCCAAACCAATATTTCTTTATTTCTAACAATATTTCCATCCTCATCCAACTTGTTCTGAAACACCCATTTTGTTTCATTTACATTTTTGTCTACCGATCTGTGAACTAATTCCCATGTCCGATTCTTCTCAATTTGATCTAGCTCTTCTCTCATTGTCTTAATCCAATTTTGATCATTGCATGCTTCTTCTATTGATTTTGGTTCAATCTTAGATAATAAACATAATAGAACTTGTTCTTGAGCTGCTTTGCTTCTTGTGATAATTCCTTTGTTCTTATCTCCAATAATTTGATCCACTAAATGATTTTTTTTCACATACCTTGTAGTTTTAGATGTAGATATTGTAACATCTTGAGTTTCCTTTTCTTTCTCTTCTTCTTTGATTTTCTCTTCCCTTTTTTTTGTCAACATATTCATCAGATTTATATCTTGCCAATTTGTCAAAGTCTTTGGAAATGCCTTCATCAACCTTCACATTTGCACTTTTAACAATCTTGTTTAGTCTTTTGTTGTAACACTAGTATGCCTTACTGCTTGTAGAATATCCTAGGAATATGCCTTCATCTTCTTTGCTATCAAATTTTCCAATATCATTTTCATCTCTTTCGATATAGCACTTGCTTCCAAATACCTTGAAATATTTCATTGTTGAAGTTCTACCATGCCATAGCTCATTTGATGTCTTTTCATGTCTTTTATGGTATACAATTATGTTAAGAATGTAAATTGTTGTTTGAATTTCTTCTCTCTAGTAGACTTCTAGTAGTTCTGCTTCTTTGATCATTGTCGTGGCTACCTCTTGTATAGTTCAATTCATCCTTTCTACTACACCATTCTATTGTGGTGTCCTCAGGGCAGATAATTGTCTTCTAATACCATATTTCTCACATAAATTGTTAAACTCATCGCTAGTAAATTCTCCTCCTCTACTAGACCTCAAACACTTAATCTTTTTGTTAACTTCATTTTCAACTCTAGCCTTGAAATTATTGAACTTTCCTAATGCTTTGTACTTATCTCTTAAAAACACAATCCATGACATTCTAGAATAATCGTCAATTAACAACATGAAATACTTTTCATCTCGTATACTCCTTGCCTAGTAGGACCGCATAAATCTATGTGCACCAAGTCCAACAATCTGGTGGATGACTGCTCCTTTCCTCCGTATGTTCCTTTCATTTTCTTTCCAACTTGACATTCTCTGCAAATATTGTTATCTAGTTTGGTCAACCTTAGTAAGTCTCTCATTGCACTTGATGAACTAATATTTACCAAATTATCAAAGTTGATATGACACATCCTCTGGTGCCAGATCCAACTATCATTGACCTGAGATAACAAACAATGTCTTTTATCTCCTTCTAGCAAATAGATGTTTCTATGAGTCCTTTTCCCTGCTGCAATAATAATTTTGGATCCCTTCCAAATCGCACAACCATCATCCTGAAAAACAACATTGTAACCATTTTTGCACATTTTCCCAACACTTAAAAGATTATAATGCAAATACTTGACATAGTAAACATTGACAATATTATCTTTTCCATAAAAATAAATAGAACCCATTCCCACAATTTGTGTTGGCTGATCATCTGTGAACCTAATAGAACCTCTGAATCATACTTTTCAAGTTTTACAAATTTACTTTTATCACCAGTCATATGATTTGAACATCCACTATCAATCAACCATTCATTTATATATCTCCTAGCATGTAAGGAAGTAACCTTCATTTTATATGTCAGTGGCAATCCTCTTAAAAAATTTAAAATCATTTCATCTTCACTTAAGGTTCCTCCACAACATTTAATACCCAAAACAATTTCATTAACTCTTTCCATAAAAGCAGAAATCCTTTCATCTTCTCCCATTTTCAAATTTTCATACTTGGCTCGGAAGCTTTCAAGTTTTGCAATTTTGACTGTGGAATCTCCTTTATTCAGTGTTTCCAAATGATCCCAAATAGCTTTAGTAGTTGATCTGTCTGATAATCCCATGATTTGTTGATCTGTTGATGCACTCAAAACTGCTTCTCTTGCTTTGCAATCATTTTCCTCATCTTTAGTCAAGTTAGGTGGATTAGGATGACTGGAAGTGGGAGCAATATAACCATTCTTTGTAACTTCCCAGATGTCCTTTCCAATGCAATTTAGATGTGTCTCCATTCTGATCTTCCATATGCCATAGTTGGTTCCATCAAGTTTAGGACTATCCTTCCTGAAATAGTTAGTAGACATTGGATCTCCTCAAGCTGTTAAACTTCTGCAAAAAGAGGACTAGGCTCTGATACCAATTGTTAGGTCCTAAAGACAACTGAGAGGGGGGTGAATCAGTTGTCAAATTAATTTAAATCAAAAACAACTTAATCAACTTTCTTCTTAATATTGGTGAAACAGTTTATTATACCGGTGGACAATTTTATAAGATAATTTCAATACCAGTAGAGATTAATGCATGAAACAAAAAGACAAAGTCATCCACAACATATAACACCAATATTTGTACGTGGAAACTCTGAAGGGGAAAAACCATGGTGGGAAACCTTACCCACAATCAGATGATACTACTGCAGATAGTAAGTGTATACAAATGGGGTCTGCACATGCAGAAAGGCCAAGCACCTAGAGCTCACTGCTCAAACACAAAATGGGAGTCACATTGACTATAATTGGATGGTTAAATCCAATAAGAATGTACTGCTCAAAATAGAATCTTCATATGCTGGATTCAGTACCGGTGTAGTTTTGATATGCTTTCACAAAAACCTAGCTTCACCTTCGAATGATTTCTGCATGTACAGCTCTGATATACCTTCACACAATTCTTTTTCGCATTCCACATTCGATCTTACAAATAAGATCTTACATTTATACCATAACCTAGGACCAATTTTAGTAGGTCGGCTCTACAAGATATATTACAATAAAATCATTTTACAAACAAAACAATATCCGATGCAATAACCGATTCAACATGTCGACTTGATGCATTTACAACAATAATAAATCATCTTCATAGCATGTCTTACTAATCTAGAAAAGATAAACCTGTCGGTGCATAACCTGGACCTATTTGCTGGTAATAGCAAATATGTAAATACGAACATGCCAATAAACAAGTCTTCAAGATAAGATGTCCAAACAATGTCTTCGACATAACCAAGTGTTTTCCATGCCATTCCAAGTGTCAGTGGTTATTATATCCTTCCGGTGTACCATATACTGGTGATTGTGCATAAGTCACTAGCTTGCCAGTGAATGTTGTTGAATCTCCAAAGTGCTAGAGTTTTAGTAGGTGTTGACATCAATGACAAAACTATACCAAAATACCAACACATTCAATGTATCCTCTTATTTGATACAATCTCCAGGAAACATAATCTTCTAAGTCAGCCAAGACAAAGATTTGAAATAGGTCAAGACTAAACATTTCGGTGGTGGGAAGGAATGAAAAGTAAATCATACCACAATAAACATCATCGGTCAGATCAACACATTACATTCATCACAAATACTAGCCCAAATCATGACTCACACACTACACAAATGTCGTTACTCATCCTTGAATTCCATACTTAATCTAAATGCAAAATAGAACTACCTAGCTTAGCAAAAATAAGAATGGAACCATGACACTCTTGAATACAAACAATCAATACCATATCCAAATTTGGATCACCATAAACACAATCAATCAACACTGAATATCAATTGTAACATCTTTTGGAGCACCAAAGATTTTGGGAACGCATCTTTCAGATCACCAACTCATATGTTGACATCAATGAAAGTCATTAATGACAACCATTAACATCACATTTGCAACAACCTCATCCCAATAATCTCCAATATTTGGCATTTCCAGACTATCTAATGTGGCAATGTTTCCTTCCTAGAGTTTTAATGGTTGATTGTAATAGTGTGCTTAAGAATCCCCGTTGAGTTTGATTTCCCATTCTCCTTCTCCTTCTTTAATATTTATCTTAAGATCTATTTCTTCTTCATCTATATAGATCATGTAACATCTATTTTGTATAGGTTGTGCTCTTTGTCCAGCCACTCTACTAGTTTTTCCAACCATTCAACTAGTTGTGCTCTTTTTCGAAACATTAACATCACATTTGCAACAACCTAATCCCAATAATTTCTAATCTTTGACATTTCAAAACTATCTAATGTGGCAATGTTTCCTTCCTAGAGTTTTAATGGCTGATTGTAATAGCATGCTTAAGAATCCTCGTTGAGTTAGATTCTGGGATAACTTTAAGAAACCACCCCCTGGGCAACTGTGTAAAGTCCTAGTGAATCAGACATTTTTTCGAGGGGAAATTTTCATATTGATGGCGAAATTTGTTTTCCAAATAGGGAAAAAAAGTATTTTGTATTTGCGATTTTTTTCTAGGGTATGAAAATTCCATAAATTTCTGGCGAATAATACCTTGTTCTATGGGGAAAATATATATTGTAGGAGGTGAATAATTTTTGTTAAAAGGAACAAATATTTAATTGTATGGGCGAAAAAAATTTCTCCGAAGGAAAAATTATTTAAATGTATTGGCGATTTTTACCCACCGCTTGAAAATTATTTAATTTGTTTTGGCGAATATTTTGTTATTTATGGAAAAATATATAATTTATTAGTGATTTCATGAATTCATTGCCATTAATAGACAAGGCACATCACATCACATCAGTACATCACATTGAGTCCAAACTCTGCACGATGTATCAATAAGCATGACCTCTTTGACACGTGAAGGGTGACACATACCTAAAATCCATCAATGATTTTAAACCGTTCGATGATTGTAGATCAATGACTGAAGTTTTATTTTGGCCCAATTTTTTGAAGAGAACATAGCTCACCAAAAAGTGCTCAGAATGGAATTGGATTCAATAGACACGTATCAAATGTCACGAATCACGATTGGTAATTTTGGTCATTTAATATATATATCTATTCACTTACTGCAATCCACTCTGTCCCTATGACTTCCAATGCGGTACTTGCCAACTTGGTACTGGTTTATAGTTGTTTCCAATTTCGCACACTCATGCATTTATGGGAAAGATTTGTAGAGATACGAAAGATTTAAAAAAATTCAAAGCAATTAATACGGTTAGAGAAGTAATTATTATAATCAAGAGCTTCAACTATTTATATACGATCTCTTCTTTTTTCATCTTCAATTAGCCTTTGCCATTTGGTAGATAAATCGTCGGAGCTCACAGTATTTAAATTCTTCCTCTGGTTTAGGTTTATAGGCTCAGGTTGTTTAATTTGTTAATCTGATTTCTCAAGATGGACACTCCCATCTGCTTGAGAAGCATTTTTGCAAAGGACCATAGGGCCTTTCTTGGCTCCGTTAGAGACCCAACCCTCCAATCAATTTGCAAGGAGGTTGGGTCGTTCACCAATGAGGCTATGTAGATGGTGTTGGGCACAGAGTTTCTATGAAACAAAAATAGATATCATGTTAACACAGACATTACATCTCGGTTCTTGGCATCTCTTCTGGATCTCAAAAGAGACAAGGTGGATATGTTGATGCTGTTGAGGAAGGTTTATAAGGAAGACTTCCTTGGAGACGACATTACTGTTGTCATCCTTGCATAAGTAGAGGTGGGGATCCCTTGGGTGAGTGAATTATCCAAGCTTCTCCTCCCTGACCAAATAGTGCCAGTGGCCAGGCAACCATTTCTCCTGAACCTGAATGTGGAGCATTTGACGCGTCACATGAAATGGGCGCGGATTGGCAGGGACTTCCTCCAGAAATGGTTTCTCCTGGACAACTTTCCAAACTACATGTGGCTTGAAGCTTATGTTGTCTGAAGAATTCTACATGGAAGGAGGGCTAGATTATTAGGGAAAAGTTGTAAATCATCCACTACCTATGCCCTAGGCACGACCCCCTAGTAGTTTTTTTTTTGCCTATGTCCTCGAAACTTCACAGGCTCAGTGGCTCACTCATTTTGGCTTTTAAGTTTTTGAGGGACTCAAGTCTCAGACATAAAAAATATAAATTTCCAAAACATAAATATTAATGATAATTTATCAAATCCGAGTTTGTTTTAGTTTGCCTCTTAGAGTCTTATGGATATAAAAATGCTTTCTATAATTCTATTTCATTTTTATTAATGAAATTTTTTCAAATGCTTTTTGTCTATGAGCTACGTTATTTCAATATTTTGTTAAACAATGGAAATAAATTTAATATTGTGATCTTTTTTATGTAATGCTTCTTCCTCTATATTTAATATATATATAAAAATTCAGTTCGTTCCATTAATTATTTATACATTGATTATGGTTGACTATAATTTTATAAATATATATAAAAAAGAAGTTTATCTCGTGAAAAACAAGTGAATTAAAACTAAAAGGCCAACTTACTTGTTGTTGAAGTTTTGAACTAGTGCATGCGTGGGTTGGTACTGGGTACATGCTATGATTTATAGTTAAGATTTTGTCATAATGAAGAAATTTGAGACATTTGTGAAGGGTAGATGGGATTCCTTTCATGGAAGAGAACCAAGGTCAAGGATGTCCCAACTTCACACAAAATTGATCTGAAGTAGGTTTTAGGAATGATAGAAAAAATGACATCTAAGCACTTAGTACCAACCTTAACGAGAAGAGTAATAGAACCTATAGTAGGACAAGAGAAACCATCTAAGATCTTAACCACTAAATCAAATTTATCATATCAATATGTTACTTCATGGAATTGTAAAGTATAAAGATATTCTTAACTTATTACATTCACCATACATGTTGGATCAATCATTAATGAGAACCCCTCGTGAGAGTATGTCTTTGATCTTTGCAGGTGATATATAGACTTATAGTGGGCCATCAAGTGTTTCAAATTTTAATAGTCTCACTAGGAATCTTGGATCAAATTTAATGCATATTGCATAGGTCCTTAGGAGGCGCAAGTTTATCAATAAGATTCACCACATTATTTATCAATAAAATTATATTAAATTAAAATTTATATTAAACTAAATTTATGTTGAACTTATATATATATATATATATATTTAGTCTTTATTTATTTATTATATTAAATTAAATTAAAATTTATAGTACAGTAAATTTATGTTGAACTTTTATATATATTTTTAAACTATTTTTTAAAATTATATATCGTAAACATATTTTTAAAGAATTTTGTTAAACTTTAAATTAATATTTTAGATTTAATATTGAATGTTTTCTTTTTTATATTAAACTTCTACCTTTCAAATTGTATATCAAAATTTATATTTTTATTTAGTTATTTTTTTTACTCTAGAAATGAAGTCTCATGTTCTATACTATTTTTGAATTTCATATTTTTACAAATAATATTAACATTATATTTAATAGTTATCTCAAACTATTGCACATCTTTAAATATCTCTTATTATGGGACCCACGACAGCTGACAACAGGTACCATCATTCGTTGGATGAGAAAAGATCAATGATTTAGGGTGGATTTAGGCCCAAATGTGGGAAGTGAACACATTTGTGAGAACTTCGCCTGGAACTGAATGTTTTAAATTTAATTAAATATAATTAAGTCTATAAAGGTCTTTTTTGGGCAGAAGTTTAAAATTTTAAATGATTAAACATACTTAAAAAATAGTCCCGAAAAGTGACACGAGTATGGTGACGTGCCCAAAAATGGCAGAAGTCATGTGACCCATGACATCTAACAACAAGTACCATGGTCTGTTGGATGAGCAAAGATCAACGACTTAGGGTGGATTTCAGCCCAAATGTGGGAAGTGAACACATTTGTGAGAACTTCGCCCAGAATTGAATGTTTTAAATTTAATTAAATATAATTAAGTCTATAATTATAAAGCTCTTTTTCGGGCGGAAGTTTAAAATGATTAAAAAAACTTAAAAATAGTCCCGACTCCCGAAAAGTGACTTGAGTGTGGTGACGTGCCCGAAAAATGGCAGAAGTTATGGGGCCCACGACATATGACAACAAGTACCATCGTCCGTTGGATGAGCAAAGATCAACGACTTAGGGTGGATTTCGGCCCAAATATGGGAAGTGAACACATTTGTGAGAACTTTGCCCAGAATTGAACATTTTAAATTTAATTAAATATAATTTAGTCTATAAAGCTCTTTTTCGAGCAGAAGTTTTAAATGATTAAATAGACTTAAAAAATAGTCCCCCAAAAATGGCAAAAGTCATGGGACCCATGACATTTGACAATAGGTACCATCATTCGTTGGATGAGCAAAGATCAACGGCTTAGGGTGGATTTCAGCCCGAATGTGGGAAGTGAACACATTTGTGAGAACTTCACCTAGAATTAAACGTTTTACATTTAATGTCCTCAGAATTTAGATTGAAAGTGAAGTAATGAATGTTTTGTCGTTCGGCGGCGAATAGATATTAATAATAATTAATAAAATTACAACATGATTCTAGATATTTTGCCCTAAGTATTACTTTTGTACTTTTCAGAGTTTTCAAAATAAGTGACTCATAAATCATAATCGTATTTCATTTCATGGACAAACCAGTAAATTGAGGGAGATTCTGAAACAACTACTAGATTGAGGAATGCAAGTTGCAATAGAGACTATCTGTGCCAATCTAGTGAAATAGAAATTTCGGGTAAAATCTAGAACACATCTCGCCTTTTTTAATTTTTTTTAATCTCGTGGTCTAGTTTGAGGGTTAACATTTTCAGCTTTGTATCTAGCATTATTTTGAATTATTAACAATAACAATGATGGGGAAAACCAGAAGCAGTAGTTCAACAGGAAGCCAAGTGAAAAAAAAATGCACCTAACTGAATTGATTAAAACACCAAGTTTCACTGATGAATACCATGATATTTATGACCCTGCTATCCATGGTGAAAAGCGTATCATAGATATTAGATATGCATTGTCTAATAAGGCGACAAATCCATCCAGGGAAAAATTTACTATTTTCAACGCAATGTTGAAACTAAGAACAAATAAAATTGCATCGTGGGATGCTGGATTGGGAAGCATGGTATTACCTTAAGTATTCCCTTGCCCTAATTTTGTCATGCTCTACGTTGAAAATTATGATGAAGATAAAAAACTAATTGTCAATAAAAATACAAAAGAGGAAATTCTATCCATAAAATTGGGAGAATTTGCTCGTTTGTTGAACCTAGGGTTTGAAGCACAAAACTCAAACATCCAAATTGACCTAGGAAAGTTGGCAGAGAATTATGAGAGTCTCGATTCAAGTCACAGAGATTCATTTATCAAATCTCTAATAAAACATTGTACTCAGTTGGATCAGAATCATAAGCCTCCTTATGATCCTAACATTTTTGTTCCATGGGTTGGGGATACTATTTCCTTGCTATCATTTTGCTTGGGATTGGAAAATGATAGGGAAGTGGGTGCAAGCCTTCTTGAAATGATTTTTAGCATCCATTGTGTAGGTCATCTAGTAAGATATAATTTTATTGAGCACATTGTTCAATCCATGCAAAAACAATTACTAATGATAAAAAAGGTTCCTGTAAGACATTTAGGTTCTCATCCTACTTGTGCTATCTCCTTCTATCCAAGTATCGGGCAATATTCGAGACCAACAATCTTCAAATTGTGAACTATAAGATTGATGAGAAGACTCAGAATAGAACACAGTGTCCAATATATGAATGGACACCACAAATAAGGATGCATGATAACAGAAATAACTACAACCATTTTGTAGACTTCTTTTTGGCACCAATGTATAATGAAAATACCAGCACTCCAATGCCTAGATTGCATGTGTCTTGTAGAGATTTCATTTAACTTGGAAGTCAAATACAATTGGTTGATTGGTTCTTCATGGAAGAATACATTGTGTTAAGGTTTTACAGATCAGCAGTAAAACCATACAAACTTCCAATACATGTGACAAAGAGGGTATTTGCATTGGAATATGTACAACAATTGGAGAGCACAGATAGGCACTTCCATGGTCAGCAAAAGAAGAGCATATTTCCTTCCTTGCCTTTCTCACGTGGAGGGTTCACATTTGAGAGAAAAGCATTCAATGTGGCACATGATTTTTTGACATTTTTTAGCTTTGGTGATGAGGGTCTCTAGCAGTATGATCCAATCGGTGTAGTTCAAGCAAGACTTAAGAAAAATGGGAACTCTTCAGCATTATGTCAACATGAAAGTAAAGCATTGCTAGAAAAGCTTAGAAACATGGACTCCTGGGATGAGGTAAAAAAAGAGATGGAGAAAATTGCCGCTAACAATAACATTTCAACAGTGGAAATGTCATCACAAGTTATGGAATTGCACACACAAAGGACAACAAAGGATGGCCAGGGCATCCAAAATAGGAGGTCCTATAATTTCTACCAAAAATCTACTAATCTATCTAACAAATATATTCCCAAATCAATTCTGTAAGAATGTAAAGAGAGTTATTGGACTCAAACCAAAATAAATGATTTCTGGACTATGAGGAAGAATCTCGGTGAACCAAATACTAGTGCAGAATTTGAGACCATCGACGAGGATGAAGAGTTTAGAAAATTGTGGAATATGGAGCATCCCACAACAACATATGATGGGACTGAAGATGATGATGAGTATGAGGTTGAGCCCACTCCAACAACTACTACAATCCCTAAAATATTAGGTGGAGTCAATGAGTCCATGAGAGAAAAATATAGCAAAGGGGCAAACATTGTGGAAAAAATGGGTTTTGAAGGTGGTGGTCTAGGTCGCAAAGGAGAAGGCATCTGGTATCCACTTGAGGTACAACTTCCATCAGATTCAAAATCAAAAGCTCTTGTTAAACCAAACATTGGACTTGATTCTTCAGATTTATCACGGAAAGGTACTACTCATTACCCTCAGGGTCCACCTACATTTGTTTCAGGTTCAAATCCACAACCACCACCACATCATGGTATTCCCATTGGTGGTGAATCAAGTGCCACTACCACTGGTGGGGAATCTAGGGATACTATTCCTATTATTGTTCAGTCAAGTGCCGCTGTGATTGGTGGGGTTGGCATGGGTACTACTACTAATACTAGTTGTCTTGTTGTTGGACAAGGGCTACAACAAAATATCTCTCGCAAGAGGCCACTAGTGGTAGATACTTAATCTAATACTATTGAGAATCCTATATCAAGTGCCATTGACACTACAAATCAATCATTTGCAGCTTCAGATCACACACCTCAAAAGATTATGAAAAATACACATGAAAGTGTCAGTGGGATAGGATTAGGAAAGGTTGTTGGTAATCCTAGTAATGTATTAGTTAAAACCATAGGCATAAGTGGAACTAGAGCCTCTATTATTCCTATGTCACCTTTCAAACATTCAATTGCTTCAGCAAGCCCAAATTTTCAATTTCGTGATTACTATGAAAAATTTGAACACGCAACAAATGCAAATAAAGAAAAAAGGAGAGCATTTCATAGGGTTGCTCTGACTGAAGTTTTAGACAAACAACCGGCAAGGAACAAGGTATTTCCAACATATGACCCACACAAAGATATGATGGAGTTCATGGTTATTATGCCCCCAACTAAAGATAAAAATCCACTACACAGTCAGATAGATCCCTCTGAATTTCAAGTTAGCACCCTCCAAATGGATTTTTCCAAAATAGATAATGTGGAAAAAATTAGTGTGTCAAAAAGGACTAATGAGGTGGTCTACACTTCATTGCTAAAGGTGGAGAGAGAAAAAAAATAAACTAGAGAAACAAATAGAAAAGTTACAGGCAAACCTGGCAAACGAAAAAATCAAAGAGGAAAGTAGCAGATAACAAGTGCAATGATTTACAGAAAATGATAAAAAATTTGGGCTCTGCAGTAGAAATTGCAGAGCAAGAGTAGATGGATGCAGAATTGAAGGATCTGAGAGAAAAACTGGCTAAAATCAGTAAAAAAATTGATGAGGAAAGAGCTAGTTTTCAAAAATTATACAAAATTTATGAGTCTGCTATTGCCGAAATAAGAAAAACATAGGACCTACTGGATCATGAGAAGGAAAAAGAAAAACATTTGCAAGAGGAATTAGAGGAGAAAGAAAAAAATGCGCACAAATGAAAGAAGACCTACAAAGTGCAAATAATAAAATTAAAAATTTGGAGGATAGATTGAAAGATAATATGAAAAATACAACGAAGTATATACAAGAAAATATTTGGTGGCAAATAATGCAAAGAGTGAAAAGTTGTGTGAATGGTTTGAATTGAATGAAAGTCTGAGAGTAATTTCTATGAAAATCAAAGGGCACTTTGAGAAGAGCATACATGTTTATTCAAAAGAGGATATGACAAAACAAATTCTGCAAGAAGTCTACATTACCAGTGACGACTACTTGGCATCCAAGGGAATTAAGAGCCGCATTGATGCCATAGTTAAGACATCATCTATCATTCAAAAATGCTAGAAACTAAGGGAAAGATCAAAAGTTATGGATAAATGTGGCAAAGAGATATTAAAGCTGCAAGAAAAGAAAACTAATTTGATGAAACTTGGTTTGCCTAAGACCATTGACCCATCAAATAAATTCATTGGAAAAGAAGCTTACAAAAAAAACATGGAGATAAAAATGAAATCTGATTTAGACTTGCTTCCTAAGGACACAACTCCCCAAAGCTTTCTGAAATTCATCCAACCATTTGTTGGTATTTTGGTATGGTTTTGTCATTGATGTCAACACCTATCAACACTTATCAACTCTGGCACTTTGGAGGATTGACAAACATTCACCGGCAAGCAAGTGACTTTATGCACAGTCACAGGTATCTGGTACATCAGTAGGATATATTGTTCATTGGCACTTGGAATGACATGGAAAACATCTGGTTATGTCGAAGACATCATTTGGACACTTTGTCTTGGAGATTTGTTCATTGGCATATTCGTATTTGCATATTTGTTGTTACCAACAAATAGGTCCAGGTTATGCATCAGCAGGCTTATCTATTCCAGATCAGCATGACACGCTTTGGAGATGATTTTGTTCTTATTATAAATGCATTAAGCCAACATGTTGAATCAGATATTGCATCGGTTATTGATTTACTTGTAATTGTTTTATTGTAATATCTTTTAGAGCCGACCTACTAAAATTGGTCTTAGGTTATGGTATATATGTAAGATCTTATTTATAAAATAAATATGCGATTGGGATAAGGAATTGTAAGAAGGTATATGTGAGATTAAGAAGAGCTATACATGCAGACATCATTTGAAGGTGAAGCAAGGTTTTTGTAAAGACAATCAGAACTACACTGGTACTGAATCCAGCATATGAAGATGCTATTTTGAGCAGTACATTCTTATTGGATTTAACCATCCAATTGTAGTCAGTGTGACTCCTATTTGTGTTTGAGTAGTGAGCTCTAGGCGCTTGGCCTTTCTGCATGTGCAGAATGCATTTGTATACGCATACTATATGCAATAGTATCATCTGATTGTGGGTAGGGTTTCCCACCATGGTTTTTCCCCTTACAGGGTTTCCATGTACAAATATTGGTGTTATGTGTTGTGGATGTTATTGTCTTTCTGTTTCATGCATTAATCTTTACCGGTACTGCAATTAACTGATAAAATTGTCTACCAGCATAAAGTTTGGTTTACCAACATTAAGCATTAAGTTTTGGTTAAGTTAATTTTGGTTGAATTTATTGGACAACTGATTCACTCCCCCCTCTCAGTTGTCTCCGGGACCTAACAACCATCACATCCCATCTCATTAAATTCAATAACAAAATTTAATTTGTCGATCCACTCACTACACCATTCTTGGAGATACCCCAGTTTGAAGGTACTTTGATGGAACCCTCTTGTGATGTTTAGACAAAGAAGAGGTAGAATGAGCACTACGATAGGTACACAAAAGTATCTGCAAAGCACGCTCAAGTGAGCTCACCTTGGCCAATAAGTTGCTCTGACTAGAAAATGATTGCAAAGCAAGAGAAGCACTTTTGAGCGCATTATCAGATCAACAAATCATGGGATTATCATATAGGTCTACTACTAAATCTATTTGGTATCATTTGGAAACATTGAATGAAAGAGATTCCATAGTCAAAATTGCAAAACTTGAAAGCTTTCGGGTCAAGTATGAAAATCTGAAAATGGAAGAAGATGAAAGGATTTTTGCTTTTATGGAAAGAGTAAATGAAATTGTTTTGGGTATTAAATGTTATGGAGGAACCTTAAGTGAAGATGAAATTGTTTCAAAAGTTTTAAGAGGATTTACACCGGCATATAAAATGAAAGTTACTACTATAAATGAGTTGAGAACAATGCCTAATACATCAGTAACTAGGGATACATTGATTGGAAAACTTTCAGCTTTTGAAATTGAGGAATTTGGTCCTGTTGCTACTATAAAGATAGATTTAGCTTTTAAGGCATCAACATCATCTGCATCATCTTTTTGACAAATCTGATTGGAAAGCCTTTTATGCAAGAGAACTTGAGGAAAGCAGGAAAGAAAATGAAGAACTTGAAGAAGTTGAAGTACTATTTGCAAGGAAAATGCCTAAAGGTCTAGTCAGAAGTAAGTATGAAGGTAAAGCACCCTTTAAATGTTTTAACTGTAATAAGATTGGTCATATGGCTTCAAAAAGCACCCTTTAAATGTTTTAACTATAATAAGATTGGTCATATGGCTTCAAGATGCCTTGATAGACATGCTAGACTAAGAGAAGAAGCTGGAAGAACATACAAGCCTAACCCTGAATATCAGAGATACGAATTTAAGAAGAATAAAGATAAATCTTGTTATCTTGCTGATGAAGGAGTCACTGATGATTCTAATGAAGATATGGCAGACAATGGATGGGTTTTTGTTGCTATAATAGAAGTTCAACAGACACCTACTGTTCAACCGGTAGAGAAGGGCCTGACAACTAAAGTTGAAGTTAAAGATGAATGGATCATTGATTCAGGATGTTCATATCATATGACTGGTAATAAAGGTAAATTTTTGAAATTTCAGGAATATAATGGAGGTCTGATAAGATTTGGAGATGATAAAGCTTGTTTAATCAAAGGAAAAGGTACTATATCTCTTGATGGTAAGCATAATACTGACAATGTTTACTATGTAGAAGGTTTAAAGCATAATGTTTTGAGTGTTGGTCAGTTAGTTGAAAAAGTATTTCAGTTACAATTCAAGAATGGAAAATGCAAAATTATGAACAGATTTGGTTTGGAAATTGCAACCCATAATCAAACTAGAGGAAATATCTTTCATTTGAATAACAGTGAAAAGACATGCTTGATTGCACCTATTGATGAAAGTTGGCTATAGCATAAGAGACTCTGTCATGTAAATTTTGATTGCATGGTAAAAATTAGTACTACTAAGGCAGTTAGAGATTTACCTAAGATTGTTAAGCCTCACAATCCGATATGTAAGGAATGTCAATTTGGAAAACAAGTTAGAGCATCTTTTAAAAGTATTCCAAAAAAATCCAATAATGCTCTTGACTTAATTTGCACTGATTTATGTGGTCCAACTAGAACTTAAAGCTTACAAGGTGATATATATTTCATGCTAATCATTGAAGACTATTATAGAATGTGTTGGGTTACTTTTCTCAGAGAAAAATTAGAAGCACTTGGGAAGTTCAAACTATTCAAAGCAATGGTAGAAAATGAAACCGGCAAGAAAATCAAATGTCTGAGATCAAATCAAGGAGGTGAATTCACATCTAAGGAATTTGATACATTTTGTGAAGTGAATGGAATCAGAAGATAGTTATTAACACCCCAGACACCACAACATAATGGAGTTGTAGAAAGGAAAAACATAACTATCTTGGATGCAGTTAGAAGTATGTTATCTGAAGAAAATCTACCACATGTATATTGGAGAGAGGCAGTAAGCACAGTGGTCTCTACATTCAACAAAGTTCACATCAAAGGTAAAATCGGTAAGACCCCTCATGAACTATGGTTTGGTATTACTCCTACTCTTAAATATTTCAGAATATTTGGAAGTAAATGCTATATTAGAAGAGATGAGTATATTGGCAAATTTGATCCTAGAAGTGATGAAGGAATATTTCTTGGTTATTCATCTAAGAGCAAAGCATATAGGTGTTTTAACAAAAGATTGCAGAAAATTGTTGAGAGTACAAATGCAAAGATTGATGAATAGTTTAGAGGAACTTCAAGGTATATAGACTCTGAACTGGCAACAAAGATACTGACAAATGAATCTACATTGAATCCACCGGTACAGAATGAAGATCCAGTTACACTGGTATCATTTGAAAATTCCACTGTAACTGAGGAACAATAGGAAACGAAGACACCTCAATATGTAAGATTGAACCACTTTGAAAATTAGATAATTGGGAACAAATATCAAGGAGTTGTGACAAGAGGAAGACTAGAAAATGAAGAGGTATGTCTTATTTCTCAAATTGAACCATCATCAATTAATGAGGCATGTGAAGATAAACATTGAATTAAAGCTATGGAAGAGGAACTAGAACAAATTGAGAAGAACAACATATGGACATTAGTTCCCCAGCCTAAAGACAAAAATGTGATTGGAACAAAATGGGTATTTAGAAACAAACTTAATGAAGATGGTAAGGTAATCAGAAATAAAGCAAGACTAGTGTGTAAGGGATATTCTTAGAAAGAAGGAATTGATTATAATGAAACATTTCCACCGATAGCTAGAATTGAGGCAGTCAGATTATTCTTGGCTTTTGCAGCACACAAAAACTACAAAATATCAAATGGTTATAAAATATGCATTTTTTAATGGAGATCTTGAAGAAGAAGTTTACATTGAGAAACTTGATGGATTTTCTTTAACAAATAACAAAGATATGGTTTACAGGTTAAGGAAAACTTTGTATGGGTTGAAGCAAGCTCCAAGATATTGGTATGCTAGATTGGATAAATATCTTTTGAAGATTTGTTTTTCTAAAGGTAATGCTGATAGGAACTTATACTATAAAGTGACTAATGATGACATCTTGGTTATAGAAGTTTTTGTTGATGATATAATCTTTGGAGGAGAAGATGGATTATGTAAAGACTTTTCTATTGAAATGCAACATGAATTTGAAATGTCTATGATTGGAGAGATAAAATTCTTTTTAGGATTGCAGATTTCATAGACTGAGAAAGGTATATTCTTGAGTCAATCCAAGTACTTGAAAGAGTTACTAAAGAAATATGGGATGGAAAACTCTAGATCGGTAAGCACACCTATGACTACAAATGACAAATTATCACTAAGGGATGAATTAGGAGGCCTATTGTATTTGACACAAATAAGACCTGATATTATGAATGCAGTATGTATTGTTTCAAGATTTCAGAGTAATCCTAAAGAAAATCATGAATCGACAGTAAAAGTATTTTCTGTTACTCACAAGACACTACAAATCTTGGTTTATGGTATCCTAGAGATGAAAAATTTGAATTATGTGCATACACAGATACAAATTGGGCAGGAGATGTGGATGATAGAAAAAGCACCACCGATGGAGTATTTTTTCTTGGAAGTAGATTAATTTCTTGGTTGAGTAAGAAACAAAGTTGTACATCTATATCAACAGCAGAATCAGAATATGTTGCATCAACAACTAACTGTATATAGGTATTATGGCTTAAGCAAATGTTGAAGGACATAAAGGTAAAATGCAAGGAACCTATAACTATCTATTGTGACAACACTGCAGCAATTGATATATCTAAGAATCCGGTACTACATTCTAAAACTAAACATGTTTCTATCAAATTGATTTTTTTGAAAGAGAATGTTGAAGCAAAAGAAGTAAAACTGGTTTATGTGAATACTAAAGAGCAAATTGCAGATATTTTCACTAAGCCTTTGCCTAAGGAGACTTTGAATATCTCAGAGACCAGCTTGGGGTCATACCCCCACCGATAGAGACTTAGATAGTTGATGTTTTTTCGTCAACCAACAAAATTAACAGAGAAATCTTTTACACTGGCTTTGATGAGGAGAGCTACTTCTCAGGGGGAGAAGTTGTTATACTTAATTGGTTGGTATTTTGTATTTGAACCTGATTTTTGTATTTGCTTTGGCATTTGATGTCAAAGGGGGAGAGATTGATATGGAAAAACACAAGGAAAACACATGTTACTCTCAAGGGGAGAGATTGTTACTTTGGGAGAGATTGATTACTCTTTGTATCTGAATTTTGATTTCTGGTTGTGATCTCTTTTGGCAGATTATTGGTTTATTGGTTTTTGGCATTTCTATTTGGCACTTTGATGGTTTTTCCATCTTGTGTTGCCATCAATGCCAAAGGGGGAGATTGTTGGTATTTTGGTATGGTTTTGTCATTGATGTCAACACCTATCAACACTTATCAACTCTGGTACTTTGGAGGATTGGCAAACGTTCACCAGCAAGCAAGTGACTTTATGCACAGTCACTAGTATCTGGTACACTGGCGGGATATATTGTTCACCAGCATTTGGAATGACATGGAAAACATCTGGTTATGTTGAAGACATCATTTGGACACTTTGTCTTGGAGATTTGTTCATTGGCATATTCGTATTTGCATATTTGTTGTTACCGGCAAATAGGTCTAGGTTAAGCACTAGCAGGCTTATCTATTCGAGATCAGCACGACATGCTTTGGAGATGATTTTGTTCTTATTGTAAATGCATTAAGCTGACATGTTGAATCAGATATTGCATCGGTTATTGATTTACTTGAAATTGTTTTATTGTAATATCTTTTAGAGCCGACCTTCTAAAATTGGTCTTAGGTTATGGTATAGATGTAAGATCTTATTTATAAGATTGATATGTGATTGGGATAAGGAATTGTAAGAAGGTATATGCGAGATTAAGTAGAGCTATACATGCAGACATCATTTGAAGGTGAAGCAAGGTTTTTGTAATGACAATCAGAACTACACCGGTACTGAATCCAGCATATGAAGATGCTATTTTGAGCAGTACATTCTTATTGGATTTAACCATCCCATTGTAGTAAGTGTGACTCCTATTTGTGTTTGAGCAGTGAGCTCTAGGCGCTTGGCCTTTCTGCATGTGCAGACCCCATTTGTATACACATAATATCTGCAATAATATCATCTGATTGTGGGTAAGGTTTTCCACCGTGATTTTTCCCCTTACAGGGTTTCCACGTACAAATATTGGTGTTATGTGTTGTGGATGTTATTGTCCTTCTGTTTCATGCATTAATCTTTACCGGTACTACAATTTACTAATAAATTGTCTACCGGCATAAAGTTTGGTTTACCGGTATTAAGCATCAAGGTTGGTTAAGTTGTTTTTGGTTTGAATTTATTAGACAACTTATTCACCCCCCCTTCTTAGTTGTCTCCGGGACCTAACACCATTTACAACTCTGAATTCGGTATTGGGTGAAATAGTGATGTCAAGTCACTCTTCTAAATATGGAATGTTGACAGAGTTGTAGTTAACTTTCCATAGTTTACAGAATATTGACCTTCCATCAGATGAAGAGTGGAGCACCCTACAAAAACTGGCACATAAATCTTAAGAATCATAGTATGTATTGCATAGTTTTCTTCTTTTGCTCTTAATTTCAAGGTTTTATGTTTTTTCTATTCGGATTTTGGCATTGCTTGAAATAACTATGTTTTATGAATAGGAAAAAACCAGCACTCGCTATTGATTGCTAATCCAGCCTATGAATCTATAATGCATAGTGCAAAACTTCGGCCTGTAAATTTGTATTCTCAAATTCTCCCAAGCTTTAACATTTTTGTATTTCTCTATTTTTGATTATTAGGTTTTGGGCACTGTTATTATCTATATTTAATTTGTCATGGCGTGAATTAATATTTAATTTTGAATTATGTTTTTTGAATAGGAGACATCAGACATGTAGCAGTTGTTAAATTGTTAATCTGGCCTATGATGGCCATGTAAATCTGTGCTGAGTTTGTGATTTATATGTTGAGTCTTCACATGTTGCAATTTGACCTGAAGCTGTTGTTGCTCCCTTGTTTCTATAACAGGGAATTCAGGCTCATTTGCAAAGGGTTCTGAAACTTTGTATTGACTTTTGCATGGAGAATCACACTTACTATTGAATGAATTGTATCATATGGCTATATTTTGAAAGAATTAATGAAAATCTAAGTTATTGACATGTTACATTACCAGACATGGTTCTGAAATGTATTACTATTGAATGAATTGTATCATATGGCTATATTTTATTACTAGACATGGTTCTGAAATGTATTACTATTGAATGAATTGTATCATATGGCTATATTTTGAAAGAATTAATGAAAATCTAAGTTCTCGACATGTGTATTACTATTGAATGAATTGTATCATATGGTTCTGAAATGTATCACACAGATTTGAGACTCAAACATATCTAAATAAACAATAAACATCTTTGTATCAATAAATACATTATGGTCTTTTATTATGCTATTTTAAATCTAGAAATAGAAAGTTGAAAAATACAATTACAAATCAATATTAAATTCTAATTGCAAAAAGTAATATGCTTTTGTAATATGAATGATGAGATATAGTAATAAGATTAATAAATACCAATCTCTTACATTTGACATTCATCCTCATCAAATTCAGATCTTTCTTGATTCTTGTCAATGGTTTCTTCACTCTGAGTCTGCATACCTTTGTTGAACTGCATCTCAATGCTACCAGTAGGTCCAGTACATGAGTCAATAGTCCCACTGGAACTTTGGTTTGAAGTGTTGTCCAAACCTCTTCTTTCACATTTGGACCTCCAGATTTGCAGTGCCCTATTGTAAGGAAAAGTGTGGACATCATACCTAGATGTATAGAGCCTCAAGTAATTTTCCAAATTTTTGTCTAGTTTGTTTCCTAGCTTTGATTTTAGGAACCCCAAAGCACTAAAAACTCTCTCATCTTCCACCAAACCCAATATCATGGTAAGACATAAATCAACAAGATTCAAATATTCTAGCATTGAATCATGCAACGTTGTGTTCTCAGCTATATGTTTCCAAAGCCTTGTTACTGATCCCTCTTTGCAGGGGTTCTCCATTTTGCCATATTGTTCTCTCATAGTGTATGCAAAATGAGATGATTGATCTCAAAGACAAGTTTTGTCTAATATTCCATTTATAGTTACTCCATTCAATTCTCTAGATATGCAAAATTATTTTATCAAAGTCAGTAGCTTACTTTGAAAATCAGCTGCACTTTTGAGGCTCCAATAATGAGGAAACACAATAGACATGGCTTTGAGTAGGTTGTTAGGAGGGAATCTGCTTCTAATTTGTGAGGAAAGATCATACATAATTCTCTTCACAGAAGTAGTTACAGTCTCAATAATCTTGTCAAAATCTTCCCTTGTAACTCTTGCTAGTTGCTTCCTGGGGTGCTTTCCTAGTTCCTCGAGGTCGACCGTGGCATAGAAGTGCATTGGTATCTCAAATCCCCTTACATTGGCACATACCTCCCCATCTGCACCGATTTGTAAAAAGTTATCAGGATTGTTCAAATTTGTGAGTGTCTGCCACTTAACAAATTTTACATCAGATAGTGTTGGTTGATTTCGATAGAGATTGTTGAGGGTCATGCATGTCATCTTACGCAGCATAGCATATTCTGCAATACACAGAGCTCTTTTTTGGGCAGCCTTCATAATATTCCTCATTTCCTCTAGCATGGGCAGAAGAGTTGCTAAAGTTAAGAGTGTCTCTAGATTACTTAACCTCCGAAGAAGGTCAGGAAATTTTGGTTGATCTGATTCGTCGCAAGTTGTGTGAAATAGTCTGATCAAGGATGGATATTCTGAAAAAACTCAATACGCTAGACTATCCAAAGAGATCCATCTAGTATCATTATCCTTGAGAAGCTTCTTCCCATCAGTTATTCCATCAACAAAGTGTTGAAATTCCATAAATCGTTTGGGACTTCGATAGAAGTGTGAGTAGAGCTCTTTGATTAAAATTTCAATTTTTTTTTACCAAAGCAAACTTGCTCATAATTCCAAAAGCTAGATTCATTTTGTGAGCCATGCAGTGAATTGTAGTAATGTACGATGCAAATGAAGTTTCAATATTTTTACAAAGACCGTTCCTGTGACCTTGCATTACTGAAGCTCCATCTGCTCCAACACAAACCAATTTTTTGTCTACCGTCATGTCATCCATACCTCCTTATTCAATTAAACTTCTCTTTACCAGTTGAAATAATTTTTTCGCTATCGCACTCTCCTTCATTTTAGCAACAGTTAGTAGATGAGGTTGGCAGGTATGATTATCTACAGTATAAACATGCATGCATGCCCCTGAAGTATTGTCTACTGCCATAACTTCATCTAAAGAAAATGCAATAAAGTTTGACTCTCTTATTTTTTCCTTTACATTTTCTTTTTCAACCTCAGCAAGACAACTTGCCCATTCCCATCCACTATTTACTGACCAGTGTCTACTAGGATAGTTAGGAACTTTCAAAAAGTGTAATAAACCACTAATTGATGAGAAATATAAAAAACAATGCTTAACTAAACAACTTTTCCCAGTTGTTCTATTTGCATTGCTTTTCCAAAACTAGCTTCAATAGAACCTTTAACTTCAACAGGCTTTGTCTGTATTTTCTCATGAAAATAATACTCTTCAACATTCCTCACATGCTTACATTCCTCCTTTGTTTTCCATCTTATCACTAATTTTTCAACCCTGTCTATCATTTGTTTTTCATAAACTTTACCCATATGCTTTTCTATGGTGTCAAATTTTAGCTGCAACCTAATTTCCTTGTTATGTTTCCAAGTGCAAATCTTACACCTGGATTCTATTGGAAGCTCGCCTTCAATTGGATTCTCCACCCATTCAATGTGGATACTTTGATGCCCAATTAATTTGAAAATTCCTCACTGACATATCCCTCGCCCGATCCTTTTTTGATCTGACTTTTCTTTTCCCCTTCCAAGTATTATCATCAATGGCATTATTACCCAAGTCAATTATATCATTCTGGCTAACTTGGGCATCTACCAGATAATCTTCTTCAAGATCATCCTAATCTGAGATATCAGGTTCACCATCATCTTCAACATGCAGTGTAGGTTGCGAATTTTGTACGTGTACTTGTGATGATGTACCTTCCTGATTTTCACCACATTCTTTTCCAAAGCCAAAGTATGAAGACAACATTTTGCTTTTTGTTGGCCTCTCATGGCCTTCCCCACATTCAAGTTTCCTACCCTTCTTCCTGTTCAACATCTCCAACAAAATAAAGGCTGCCAAAAAAATATCAATTTGTTGAAGAAGCAATAATAGACTATAAAGTATAACATATGCTTCATTGGCCCTATGACCTACAATCTAGATGTCTGAGGTCTGAATGTCTTGGCTGACCACTTGGCACTGACTGGTTGCCACTGAATAAAAATGAACTCAACAGTGCAAACAAATATAGATAAATTTAGAATAACATTATAACACTTCAAAAATATGATCGCTCACCTTTAGGTCACTAGTAGTCACCAATGCAGTCAACAACAATGATTTTCCTTAGTCTAAAACTTTGCTATTGATCAAAATTCAGAGCCTAGAACCACCAGATTATGTAGAGATAGATCTGATCTTTTCATGTATTTATACCAATTCTTATATGGCTAATTCCACTGGAATTTTATATGGTATATAAATATTTGGCAAATCTTGTGTAACTATAACACGACTTATATAATTTTCAAGGCGATTATGAGTCGTCCAAATAATTGGCAAATACAATATAGTTGTTGAAAGTTGGGGTGAATGGAGACATGCGTCGGCAAAATGCCAAGCGAATTGGGTCCTCCTAGCTAACAAATCTTCACATGCCTATAGGCGAATTATGGTCATCTATTAAGGCAACCTTAGAGAGTGTAGGCAAAAAAATTAAATTTACCGTGTGTCCACCATATATTGTATTGGCAAAATCCTCGCATAGAAACATTTAATTACATAAAACATATGGCAATCAGGCCGTGAATTTTATGGAAATTGATAATGTTCTGGCGACATGGCCACCCCCAGCCAGTACAAAATATTCGCCATTTTCTAGGTCGCCGACGCGAAAAATTTGCCATTGGCGAATATTCGCCACTAAAGTAATCTCTGGTTTGATTTTCCATTCTCTTTCTTCTGATTTAATATTTATCTTAAGGTCTATTTATTCTTCATCTGTATAGATCATGTAATCTATTTTGTATAGGTTGTGCTCTTTGTCCAACCATTCTACTAGTTTGTTCAACCATTCAACTAGTTTCCATACACGTGCGATACACCACAAGAAAGAACATTGTCAGAGCACGTTTCCACCCTACCATGAAGTGGTTACACTTCCTCAGAATCTTTCATGACATACAAAGATACCTATCCCAACATAAGGAAGACTAAAAATGCAATATTGACAAGAGTAGTGAAATTTGTGCAACCTAATATATCCACATTCTAACACTAATGTAATGATATCATTGGTACACAAAATGCATAAACATAAATATGGAGACAAAATAAAAAATCATTTCTTATCTATCTAATATCAGTTCAAAGATTTGAGATTCATCTAAAACACAAGAGAAATTATAGTAACTTAATATGATTTCCAACACAATCCAAGATGACTCTAGAATACATATGAGTATACGAGTATAAAAATGATATGCAAGAGCACAAAAGAGCATATAAGATCATACTTAAGTAGGAAGAAGCAATATACTTTTCTCATCTATTTTAAATAATGCATAGTTTTAGAGCTCCATCTTAGTCACATAATGCATCATAAACAAGTACATCTCGAATAAAGAATGAAACAACTTATCAACACCTCTAAAAATTCATTCAAGAGTTAGATTATGATTTCTAAACCCAATCAATTTATAGAAGATGATCATAATATGATATATCATTCATTATTCATGTATAAGAAAACTTAGAATAATGATGTTGTAAGATAGGTTGTACCTACATGTTGCAATCTCCTAATGAACTGATACCTAGATCACTATTATAATTGAGCCTACCCATACATCTCCATAGTCACAAAATTCATATCCTATATCAGTTCCAAGGTTCATATGTTGCTTGCTAACCCTAGATGAACCCACACTCTTGATTCATTCTAAGGCTTCATCGATACATTTGCATATCCTTTCATATGTTCAAAGGGATGTTCAAGAGTTGGTTCTCTTTATGTAAGAAAAAGTAATTTTTTAAAAGATAAAAACTCTTACTTAACATTAAATAAGATCATGCATCATATACCATTAAGTACCTTAATTCACACATTTTACATAGATAAGCCAATAATTCATTCTTATAAGAAGGGTGACAATGTTCTTCCTTTTTTATTAAAAGTGTGACTTATGATAGTCTTTAACTTTCTTATTCTTGCTAGAAAATACTTAACAATATTATTTGTTTATATTCTAACTTAATCAATTTCTATATTTCTATTAATTCAAGATTGTCATCTATATGCTTATGACTCTCCAAGATTATTTAATCCCTACTCCTTATACCCATAATCCCCTTATAAGAATAATTGATGATAGGAAAATGTCTAACATTTCTTGACCCTCATCATTGATCCATGAATATAATCTAACATACGCATAATACAAAATTGTATCTTAATTTATACAAGTACAATGATTTGTTATTTAAGTCACAACTTATAAATATTTCCCACTATACATGTAATTCTTAATACCTATTTAATCATAATAGATTATTCTTTAATATAAGTTCGTAAAAAAAAATCACCTTATCATCCTTCTTATCATCCTTTTTATTCTTTCATTATGAAATATTTAAAATATCTATTAAAAAGATTAACATCATTTCATATTAAAATGAAAACAAAAATAACAAACCAATATATTAATATTTATATTGAAGAACTATATAAGAACTAAATTTGTCCATCTATTAGTAGAGAGATAAGTCTAAATATTGCACATCTTACAAAGGATGAACTTCTTTGACCTAGGCACAAAGACATGATTTGAAATGGATTTGAAACATATTATGTTTTACAACAAGGAAATGATTCATGCAAAGGAATGGTTAATATGGTCTTATTACTTCATGCAACATATGGTTTTACCTCACCTCAGAGGAATAACAGGAATAACAATGAATAAAGAAAGGTATGCATAATATAGAAAGGATGTTTTCATCTAACGTATATGAGAGAGATACTTTACCTTGGGTATACATACAATGGGTTTTAATGGCAAGACTTGTGGTATCAGAAATATGGATAGATCAATAAGGGTTTCAATGTTGAAGCAGTATGTTAATGTCAAACAAACAAAATTTCATATTTAAACCTCTAATAAACTAAAAATATGTGAGACCTCCAATAAAATAAAAATATGTGAGATGAGAGTCGTGTTGAAGATGTAAAGTTCAATAGTTATGATTAATTTTTATTTTTTTTTCATATTCGAAAAGTTAAACATTTGTATATAAGAATACGTACAGATTGTTATATTAATATATCAGACAATAAGAAATAATATATTATTCTATTTAAATGAGGATGTAGCCTTTATAATGAACCACTATAAATCTTGATTAATGGCTAGTCTTAAATCACACACACTAAGCAACATATTAAATATAAAGAATGCCACTCAACTCTTAATGTTTAACACTTTTAAGTCTAAAATTAAAAGCTTAATGAATATAATTTAAACCGTCAGAAAATATTATATTTCATATTCTTTCATACATACAATTTTCATATAATTTAAATCATCGAAAAATGTTATATTTCATATTCTTTCATACATACAATTTTCCTCCCCTTGGCGTGCCACTTATATTCTAATCACATGCCTTTAATAAATACCTAACTACCATTTAATGGTACTAAACTAAAGAAATCTCCTCATGATTATAGCTCATACATGACTTTTCAGGTTTTCCAAATCGCCTAATTTATTTTCACCCTTTTTTTTTTACATGCCAACTTAATTTATTTTTTCCCATAAGTGTGTGAATAATGTTCTACTTGTATTTCCTCAATTGGCTCAAATGGGCACTTCAAATAGACACATTTCCCTTTATTTAAGTAAACCTCGGTCAAAATATGCCATGCTGACCCTCTTTGGGCATCCCAACTTTACTTTTTTTGTTCTTTATTGTTTTTAATAAAACAAACACTTTTGACTTGCTTTAATGCAATTCATTCATACTTTATAAAAAATTCTATTCCCTTAGTTGTTTACATTTATTTATAAAACTAAAACTTTTTTTGATGAATAGGCCTTCTCTATTAGAAAGTAATATTAAAGTACACATTCATAAAAAAAGGTCGAGGTATACAAGATCACCCCATGAGAGTCAAATGGCAAGAAGCCAGAGCCAAAAAACAAAGCTATTCATCAATAAAAACTTCCTCAAGTAGCGAAAGTAGTGGCAGCCGAGGGGGGAGGATCTTGATCATCTTTCTTGCCCCATACGTCAGTGGGGCTGAGAGTTGGGTCCGGCACGCCAATTAGTAATTTTTTATTATAAAACTAAAAAATTTGTTTGTAATAGGGGAGGGAAGCCTATACGTGCACACTTTAATTTTAGAGGTTCAACATGGAGCTCCAAATCCAATTTTTTTGCTTGTCATGTAAACCAATGAATGCTAAGATGGAAAAAATAAAAAAACTTAAATTTTTATATGTGTCACGTGTCTAATGTTAGTTTGTCCAAGGTATAAAGATTATGTCATTTTGGTGCAGTGACCATTACCTATGTTGACCCACCTCTACAACATGTGTGGTGTATCATCTAAAATGGACATTGTGTCTGCATGACATTCCATCAGATGGCCACCCTTCAATCCAACTTGTGCACATTTATTGTCTACCATCACCCTACACTCTTCCTTGCAATGACATTAAATTTGCATCACTTCACTTGCATTGCTCACAAATCTCAAGAACAAATTCATTCAATGCTCTTGTTGCCTTGCCATTTGAGCCAACTTTCATTCCTTTCTCTCTCACATCTTCTCAAGCCTTCTTTTCATTATGCACTAGAACGTGTTCACCTAGGGTCTATACAAGTTAAGGTGTCTATCCAAAACATGCAAATTGCTTTAGACACCAAACTCCTTTCCACTTATGTAATGGCTACGCCCTGGCACTTCAATGATGGTTATGCCCTTATTCTTTGGCATGTCAATGCATAGGTAAATGTAAGTTTATGATCATTTGCTACTTGTTTTTCTCTTCATTTATCGTTTCAAATCCTTCTTGCCTATGTTTACTTCCAACTGCTTCTGCTTGCTGGCATGATGAGGAGGATTCAAACACCACCCTACACATGAAAATAGGTTGTTTGGAGTTGCAGTCTTTGACCCAGGTGAGGATTCTTCCTCACTAAGGCCTTCCATTATCCGTTTTTCAATTTTGTTTTATTATTTTCAAAATTATAATTGTTTTTCTTAATCTATAAGTATAATATTCTCTAAATTTGTGGGTGCTTGTTCTGTAATGTTGTTGGTTCAATTTTTTGTGGGTGCTTGTTTTGTGAAGTTGTTGTCAATTGGGTGTTTATGAACACTAAAATCTGTGCTCATAAACACACATATCTCTTAAGGTAAATGTAATCTTCTATTCTAGCATAACTAGTACTTTACAGATTTATAATGAAATAAAAAAAAGGTGTCATTGCAGACATTGAAATGATATTTTCAGTCAATAACGCTATTAATAATGATTTTTTTTCAACCATCAATGTTACTATTCATTAGAAACTACTATTAAATTTTTGCTATTTGTTTTTGTTAGAGTTATCTTGTATTGGCGAATAATTATTTATTTAATTATTAGTCTATTATACTCTACGCTTCAGCTAAACTTAGGCATTTAATAATATTGTAGGTATTTAATAATTATTTTAATTATTAAATACTCTTTATCCCTGTAGGGTTTCTTTAGGGTTGCACATCTTTAGGGTTTCTATTCTCCTATCATAAGGATTGTATTGTAACTTTTCTTTTTCAATTCCCTCTCTGAAATGATAATCTTTTCTTCAGAGCCTTTTTTGTGTTTTGTCTCCAATCTTCTCTTGTGATAGGTATTTTGCTTGTAGATGCTCTTGGGATCTCAGAAGTTGTACTTTCTCAACTTCTTCAGTTTTTTTTGTTTTACTATGTATTTTTTTTGTTAAAATTCTTTGTTAATATAAGGTTTTTTAATGCAATTCTTTTAGGGTTTACAACATCACCAAAAAAAATTAAATGAGGTTTACGCTATCATTGTTAATAGAAAGGGTTTTTTAAGTGTGTTTTTTTTGTCATTGTTGGAAGATAATAAAATAATTTACATTTTTATGATAGTTCAGTGAATAATATACATGATTATAATTATGCCTCAAGAATAAGTTCTTTTCTTGGGGTAAGTGCACAAAGATGGTGTCCAAAAAGGGGGTATAAATGGACACTTTTTTTTTGAAATTAGGTAAACTTAAACTTGGACGAGAAAGTTGAGAGTCGTCCACCAAAGATATGAAGATACTCAAGGAACAAAGATTGTAGTAATCTGAATCTAGTTTCCAAACTACTATTTTTTTTCAAAATTGGATAAGATTAAGGGGGTCAAACCCTTCGTGCACAAAAAAAAGACATTTTTTTTTTCTTCCCTGAAAAACAAAACATAGTGTCTGACGTGCGCATCAAAAAAGTAATAGTTAGATTTAGTATTTTGACAAATCCTTTGGTAGAAATATAGTTAAGAGTGAGTACTATAAGTTGTGTATTTTTTGCAATTTTTTGTTGAGTAGTTGTTTTTTAATGGTTTTTCCAATCGAGCACATCCTGAAAAATCAGGCACCTGTTCGTGCGTGAAACATAACTTGCACCGATACAATCGAAAAATGCAATTTTTTTTTTTTAATTATAAATAATCAAGTGCACTACAATAATATATAAAGTTTTTTAAATTTGGATAAGTAGATCAAATGTTATTAAAAAATGGTACACGTATGTCTCTGAGAACTATGGAGACACTAGTAAAAGAAATTCAATAATAATATGTTATTGTTGTTCAAATTTATTAAAAAAAAATATGGTTAGAAATCTCAGAAGATGGGTGAAAATATGGTGGCAATTTTAGAAATACCTACTTGATGAAAGTGTAAACCTGATGATGACAAAGTCGAGAAACAAAGTTGATAAAACAAAACACGTCAAAAAGGAGGGAAATGGAGGGAAATCAAACTTCCAACATGTAGCTTTGTCATCCAAGCCTATTCACAAGCCTAAATATTCAAAAGAGCATATGGGCTTTCTTCTATATAAAGATCGTACATGGGGTTTTTTTTTAGAAAACCACGTATGAGGTGTTTTTTCAATAAGAAGCGCGTACATGGTTTTAAAGCTAAAATAGCGCGTACGCAGTTCTTCATGTGATACTCCATCATAAAAATATTAATGTGTGTGTTTAAAAATATTCTTCTCCCTTCTTCTCTATCTCTCCCTCCATATTTCTCACTTATATACACACAATATACTTATTTCTCCCTCCCTATCTCTATCTTTCTATCCCTCTATATCTCTCTTTATTTCTTTTCTTTCTCACTATTGCTCTCTATCTTTATCTGCATATTTCTCCCTCTCCATCTCCCCCTTCATATATATATCATTATCTCTACCTCTCTCTTTTATTCACTCCATCTCTCTTACTCTATATCTCTCTCTCCCCCTATCCCTTTGATTTTGTATATCCCCTTGTATATACATTAGCCTCTCTCCCTATCCCTCTAACTATTTATATCTTCCTCTATCTATATCAATCTCTCTCTAAGGTCTCTATTATTGAGTTTCCTATCTGTGTCTCCCCCCCTCACTCATATTCTCTCCATCTCTATATCACCATCTATCTGAATTTATCCCTCTCCTCCCTCTATATATTGATCTATCACTCCCTCCATGCCCCCTCTTCTTCTCTCCATCCCTCTCTCCCCATATTATCTCTATCTCTCTCTATCTCTCTCTATCCCATTCATGTTCTCTTTCTCCTCCTCAATTTATCTCTCTCTCCCACCCTCTCTCCCCTTCATATCTGTTGGCATTCTACTCTCAGATGAGAATTATTGATGTTGTCATTGATGGCAACCAACTAGTAACATGGTTCACATCTTACATTGGCAACAAACATCATCTACCAGCACCGACAGGCACAATACAATTATACTCACTCACACCCAGTCTACACCAACAAAAGATCTTACCGGCACCCCAACCGACATGGAAATTATATTGTTTTGTATTTTAATTATATTGTATAGCCGACATAATGTATTGTAAAGACTCATATATGTATGAGATCTTATAGGTCATTTTCTAAGTGATAGGTATGCAAAATATGTATAGGCAATTAATGCAAGTGGTATACGAGAGTGAATATCTATATATGCATTTTGATGTAATAATTTTGATGAGCGAATAAGAGAAGAGCATAGCTAAGAAAGGTTTATGGAAGAGGTATTTGACAGAGCTTAAGCCGGTACTAAATCAAGCATTGTAGATGCTATTTTGAGCAATACATTGTCATTGGATATAATCGTCCACTTTTGTAGTTAGTGTGACTCATTTTTGTGATTGAGAAGTGAGCTCTAGGCTGTTGGCCTTCCTGCATGTGCAAGCCCCAATTGTATCAATAATATTTATTCATATTGGCCAATGAGTAAATATTATGGGTCACAAATCCCACCGAGGTTTTTCCCCTATGGGGTTTCCTCGCTAAAATATCTTTTGTTATGGTGTGCATTGATGTTGTCTCTCTTATTTCTCTTTATTGCTTTATTGCTTGTTTACCGATACATTAATTTGGGTTGTAAAGTTGCAAACAAGTTTAAATATTTCATTCATCGGTTAGACATTGATTCACCCCCCCCCTCTCAGTGTCTTTGGGACTGAACAATTGGTATCAGAGCCTATTCCTCTATTTGCAGAAGCCTAACAGCTTGAGGAAGATTCTAAAACCGGTATCAATGGAAAGCTTGAGACAATGTAGTTGGAAGGAGCTCTTGAAGATTTTGATGGAGAAAAATTGAAGAATATCAAACTGGAAGATGAAATCAGAATTACTCAGGAATTTATAAAAGCACTTCAAGCTAACCTGGTTATAGCAAAGAATAAGAGAATAATTACATGTGCAATTGCAAAATCAAGATGATGAAGAAAAAGAAACTCTTAGAGATATTGCAGACAAATTGAGACAAGAGAATAGTAACATGAAGAATGAGATGCAAGATTTAACCATGAGACTATGCAAGGATATTGAAGATAGAAAGAGGAATGAGGAAGATTTGGCCAGAAGACTAAATGAAAGATTTGATGAATCTCAAAGGCTTAGTTATGAAAATGATATGCTCAAAACTAATTTGATTCACATGCAACATGACAAAGAGGAACTTTTGAGACAAGTTAGCATGTAGGAAAGTGAGTTGGTCATTGCAAATGAATACAAAGACAAATTCAAGAAGAGTTCAGATAATCTTGATGATATGCTGAAAAGTCAGAAACCTGATGGAGAAACAATTGGACTTGGATTTGAACATGGACAAGGTTCCGAGACTGCAAACAACCATGATCATAGCAAACCAGTAAGGCAACCTAATGCTTATAAATTTAATGGGAAATGTTTTAATTGCAACAAATTTGGTTATAGAGCAAATCAGTGCAGATTTAGGAATAATCAGAATACAAACTTACCCACCAGTCAATGTTCCAAATGCAATAAAAATGGTCATAACTCAGACAATTGCAGATTGAATGTGAAATGCTATGTTTGTGGTAGATTTGGACATTTATCTAATCAATGCAAAACTCAAACCGGTGAAGGTTATGGAAAGGCTATTCAGAGAAACAATGTAACTTGTTATGCATGTAACAAGATTGGGTATATTGCAAAATTTTGTAGAAGCAAGACTATACCAGCGAACAATAAAGGATCTAATAATAAAGGCAAAGAGAAGGTGATTGAAATCAAGCAAGAATTTTCTAAACAATAAATTAGGAAGAGAGATCAGAGAGGTGATGAATCTGTCACTGCACTAGCAGAACAGGGTAATCCTGCACTGGCAGGAGATTCTTCATCCAACTAAGGAATAATACTTAGGGGTAAGACAACAAATTGAAAATCATGCATTTACCCTCAGTTGATGGTAAGAAGTTATATTTCTTCTTTACCGACATATATGTGGAGTTTTTCACTTCACCGACGAGCATTTATTGCGGTTGTAAGTCAAAATTTTGGTTATAAAGGTATTGTAACCTCTCATTACAATTCACCAAGCATCCAAGCATTCGAAGAGAGTGAAATTGAGAAAAGGCATTCTAAAGGCAAAGAAACAAAGGTCTTTTCAGGGCATTCAAGGATTTCACAGTTAAAGAGGTATTTATCTTTCACAATGGCATCTTCATATTCTATTCCAAAATTCGTAGCAAACCCTACCATTGTGGAAAACATTAAGAGACCTAAACCCATTTTTAAGATCATTCCCAAGATAGCAAAATAGGATGATTCTATTGGTGTATTTTCCAAAATCCCAAAGGGAGTCGCATTCACTGAAGACCCTAGGGCATACATACATTGCAACATAGAAAGTTTAGGATTTGAAGATTTGATGAACATGTACATGAATGTAATTACTGACAAGGATGGGACAGTGAAACCTGAACATAAGGTAGTTGAGGATTTAGGTTTCATAGACATCCTCCATATGCCAGAATTCTTAGATGAAGCCGTCTGCTACATTGTTAGAAGGGTTCATGAAGAATTTATGTTGTTGGACTCGATATTCAAGATTACCAAGGAAGCTATTAAAGTTGTTACTGGTTTATCTTCCACTGGTTCTAGACCTGACAAGAAGAATAAAATCCCTAAAAAGGAAGTTATGAGCTTAACTAGAGCTACATATGACAACCGATCACTTAGGGTTAATGACATAAAGGATAAAAATGTTAAATTTTCTAGCATAATAATTGGATATAAAGTTTGTCACACAAATAGGTTGAATTCTATGTCAAGTTCATGCATTCACAGTGCACATGAGATGATTGTAAACAATGCAAAAATTGACATTTGTGAATGGTTGAAGGATGAATTGCTAGAAAATTTTGATAAGATAAAAGGTGACAAGAAAGGAACATTCAAATTTGGAAATCTGTTAGTATGTTTAATGCTTCACTTTTCTAAGGAGATCCCCAACATAGGTCATAAGGATTTTGCCTATGATATTTCTATTGGAAAACAAATAAAGGAGGCAATCACTAGTATGGGAGCTAATAGTGATGAGTTAGTTAAAGACTACTTTAAGAATTTTCAAAATGGAATGAAACATAGAGAAAGGATTTCCCAAATCATCGTAGACAAATATGATAAACAAATATGCTTTGTAGTAAAGAGAGATAAAATCTGGATGGAAGCAGTTAGACCTAGAATAGTTTGGATTACTGAAATGGGATATGAGGTGGACTCTCACATTTTGGAATCATATGCAAAAATACTCCTAGATGCTCCACCGGAACCATCAGAGAAAATATTTGGTAGTGCTGAAACAATTGAAAGTGATGTAGCCATGATGAAGCAGAGAAAGAAAAGAGACAAATTCATGAAAGATGCTTCTAAAATGGTAAAGAAAGTTACAGAAGGGTTGATGAGTCTTGGCGGTATTTCTGCTAGTATGAAAGAAAGTAAATCAGAGCAGACATTGGTAGCTCATGTTTCCCCAGTTGTTACTTCTTCTAAGACAGAAAGTGATAAAGCAGCTGAATTTAAAAGACTAGAAAGCAAAAAAAAAAACCTTCACCGGGACCTGCTCCATCTCCAAAGAAGTAACAAACACAAAGAAAGAAGCAACAGGTTGTAAGAGAGCCTAGTGGTCCCAAGAAGAAGGTAACTTCTAAGAAGAAATGAGAACCTAAGCAATGAGATACTCTTACAGCAGAGGAGTTGGTAAAGGAAATCACACAAGAAGGTAACCTTAGCAATGTAAATAAACTTTATCATTCTTTCAAGGATTCAAATAAAAACACTATAGAGGAAAGAATTATATTACATCTTGATATCTACAAGAAAGTTCTCATTGAGGTTGTAGATGATCTGCCCAATGATTTGTATTTGAGGTTAGAGGCTAAAAGGATGTCAGTAATGGAATTATATAAGAAATTAAAAGTAGAGGCTCTACTTGTTGTGCATCCTGCTATCTCCAAACAGGAAATTGATGACTTAATTTCAAAGGCAAATAGAACAATTTTTGTAAGTGGTCACCAGTAGATTATCCTTATGGCAAGCCGAGTTAAGGAAATTGCAGATGAGACAATAGACAAGTGGGACATATTCTTTGTGGAAAGAGAGAAGAAAGAAGAAAAGGATAGACAGAAAATGGATGTCTTTTACAAAAGTATATCAGAAGGATAAAGATAAAGGTAAAATTGGTAGTGTACCTAATATAATGGTCAAGGATAACCTTCCTCCATCGGCATAGGACACCCCACCAATAACTGCAGAGGCACTGATACAAATGGACAGTCAACCAGAAGAGAAGGAAGAGGAAATAGCAAGAGATGACACTAATCCGGAATCTGAAGTTCTTTTTACCATGAATGTGGACACACAAGACTTCAACATTGTCATAGACAAAGAGACTGCAGAGGTTAAGGTAGCTAATGCTACAAATATTGAAATCACTGAGTCACCGGTCAACATTGTTGACTCTCAGAACATTGAGATACCAACAGAAGTTGAGAAACCTGATACCATCCCAGATGCCACTCAACCTAACATTGAGAAACTGATAGAAGCACAAGCAGAAGTAGAGGTAAAAGCACAAACTGAACCTATAAATGTTGACACTCAGGAGAAGGTAGAGAAACTGACAGAGAAAGAACCTAAACAGAGTATAGCTGAACCAACAGTCAACAAGAGAAAGAGTAAGGATGATAGTAAGGTTGAAAACAAAATTGAAATATAGAGAGAACAAAAGGCAAAAACATTGAATAAAGAAGGGGTCAATGATGGAAACAAGGAAGAAGTGGTTAAGGCAATTGGACAAGTATCCGAAGAAAAGAAAGTTATTGTTGAGCCTAGCATTTCCACCATGGATTACAGGCCTACAAATATGACTGATGTACTTTTGGATTCAATAAAGAGGAACACAGATTGCAATGCCTTATCATTTAAGGCCATTGATGATACATTACCTATATTGAAAATGATTGCACCGACTTGTATGATAGATCATATTGATGGATCTTTAGGTAAATTGGACACATTGTCCAAATTCATTGCTTCAAATATGGTAACTATAGATAAACTAAATTAGGAGACTGTTAAGGAAAGGATGAACAAGGAGAAAAGTGAATTCTTTGATAAGACTATCAAGGATTGTACTAAGTATATTGACTCTTTATTACCGATACTTAATTCCACTATTTTGGAATACAAATAATTATATAAGGAAGCATGCAAGCCTCACAACCTGACAAAAGACATTGAGGAAGAGATAAAGAAAACACAAAAAGAGATTGATGATATAACAGACAATATGATAGGTTCTTCGGAACTTACCTCAGTTTTTTATCAAGAAATGAAAAATTTTGAGGAAAAGATTGAGAAACTAGAAAAAGAAAAAGCAAGGATAAGAATGAAGGCACGTGAGCTAAAAAACAAACTTGGTCCTAGATTGGAAAACCTTATAACTCAGCAGATTGAGCTGTCTAAAGAAACAATTCAAGGAGAAAGATCACTGGAGCAACAGATGCATTATCTGACTAGTATGATCCAGCAGACTGAAACCATTATCTCTGACAATACCAAATTCATGCAAAGTCTTAATCTGATTTTGGCGGACATCTTTCAAATTGTACATAACTGGATACAGGCTATGAGGTAGAATTTTGAATTCTTTGATTCTTTTTGACATCCTTTGTCATTGATGTCAAAGGGGGAGTAGTAGTATGGAGAAAAATGTACAAAAGAGATCATTTTCTCAGGGGAAGCACTCCTATTTTTGGATCAGTTTTGGACTTCATTTTTTGGATATGTTTTTGGATTTTTCTCATGAGTGTTCCCATCAATGCCAAATGGGGAGATTGTTGGCATTCTACACTCAGATGAGAATTGTTGATGTTGTCATTGATGGCAACCAACTAGTAACATGGTTCACAACTTACACCAACAACAAACATCATCTACTAACACCGGTAGGCACAACAAGATTATTCTCGCCGGCACCCAGTCTACACCAACAAAAGATCTTATCGGCACCCCAGTCGACATGGAAATTATATTATTTTATATTGTAATTATATTATATAGCTGACATAATGTATTGTAAAGACTCATATATGTATGAGATCTTATAGGTCATTTTGTAAGTGATAGGTATGCAAAATATGTATAGGTAATTAATGCAAGTGGTATATGAGAGCAAATATCTGTATATGCATTTTGATGTAATAATTTTGATGAGCGTGTTGGCATTCTATACTCTATGAGAATATGGTTGATGTTTTCATTGATGGAAACCAACTGGTAATAGTTTTCTACACAGGCACCGACATCACATACATCATACATCGGTAGGCACCGGCACCGACAGACACATTCACTAGCATCCAAATTACACCCGCAATGAAGTATACCATCTCTCAGGCCGACATGAGACAAATTTTTGTTTATATGAATTGTATTGTAAGTGTAATTATTTATTTGTAAGTCGACATGATGTATTGTAAAGACTCATATGTATGAGATCTTATAGATCATTCTGATATACATAGGACATTTTTGTAATAGCATGAAACAGAAGGATATTATGTAAAGAAAGAAAAAGGTTTTTGGTTAAGGTATCTAATTGAGCTTAAACCAGTATTGAACCAGGCATTAGAGATGCTATTTTGAAAATTACATTGTATTGGATTTAATTATCCATTTTGTAGTCAGTGAGACTCTTCTGTTGAGCAGTGAGCCCTAGGTTGTTGGCCTTCTTGCATGTGTAGGCCCATGTTGTAAGTAATATTTATTCAGATTGGTCAGTGAGTAAATATTGTGGGTCGCAAATCCCACCGAGTTTTTTCCCACGTCGGGTTTCCTCACCAAAATATTTTGTGTTATGGTGTGCATTTATGTTGTCACTGTTATTTCTCTTTATTGCATTATTTCTTGTTTACTGATACATTAATTTAAGTTGAAAAGTTGTAAATAAGTTCAAATATTCCATTAACTGATTAGATACTGATTCACCCCCCCTCTCAGTGTCTTTGGGTTTGTCATTGCATCTAACAATTGGTATCAGAGCCTAGTCCTCTATTTGCAAAAGCCTAACAACTTGAGGAATATTCCGAAATCAGTACCGATGGAGAGTTTGAGAAAACAGTTGGAAGGAGCTCTTGAATATTTTGATGCGGAAAAATTGAGGAATATAAAACTTGAAGATGATCTGAGGACTACTAAGGAATTCATTAAAGGACTTCAGGAGAACTTGATTATAGCACAAAACAAGAGGAAGGAACTTCATGAGCAAATGCAGAAACATGATGATGAAAAGGAAACTCTTAGTGATATTACAAATAAGTTGAGGAAAGAGAACACTAACATGAGGAATGAAATGAAAGATTTAACCATGAGGCTATGTAAGGATATTTAAGATATAAAGAAGAATGAATAAGACTTGACTAGGAGACTTAATGATGGAGCAAATGAAAATTTGAGACTTTGTCATGAGAATGATATGCTAAAGACAAATCTGATTCACATGCAACATGATAAAGAGGATCTTAGGAGACAAACTGGCATTTTGGAAAATGAGTTGATCACTACAAATGAACACCAAGACAAATTCAAGAAAAGTTCAGAAAGACTTGATGGCATGCTGAAAAGACAAAAACTTGATGGAGATACAATTGGACTTGGATTTGAACATGGAGAAAGTTCCGAGACTACAAATAATCAAGATCATAGTAAACTGGTAAGACAATCTAATGCTTATAAATTTAATGGGAAATGTTTCAATTACAACAAATTTGGTCATAGAGAAAATTAGTGCAGATTTAGAAATAATCAGAATACAAACTTACCCACTAGTCAATGTTCCAAATGCAATAAAGTTGGTCACAATTCAAAAAATTGTAGAATGAATGTGAAATTCTTTATTTGTGGTAGATTTGGACATTTATCTAATCAATGCAGAACACAAACCGGTCAAGGATATGGAAAATCTATTTAGAGGAATAATGTAACTTGTTATGCATGTAACAAGATTGGGCATATTGCAAAATTTTGTAGAAGTAGGACTATATTGGCAAACAATAAAGGATCTAATGAAAAGGGAAAATAAAAGGTAAATGAAATAAAGCAAGAATTTTCAAAACAATGGATTAAGAAAAGAGATCAGAGAGTGATGAATCTGTCTCTGCACCGGTAGAACAGAGTAACCCTCCACCGGTTGGAGATACTTCCTCTAACTAGGGAATAATCCTTAGGGAATATGGAAGCAAGTTGAAAATCATGCATTCTACCCTCAGTTGATGGTAAGAAGACACATTTCTTCTTTACCGATAGATGTGTTAAGATTTCACTTAACCGGAAAGTATTTAATGCAGTTTTTGAAGAACTTTTGGTTATAAAGCACCGAAAAACTCTCATTCTCATCCACCAGCATTCAAGCATTTAGAGAGCGCGAAATTGAGCAAGGCATTCTAAGGTGAAGCAACAAAGTATTTTCAGGCATTCAAGGATTTCAAGCAAGAGGTTTTTATCTTTTAAAATGGCATCTTCATCTTCTACACCTGAGTTTATTGCAAACCCTACTGTGGTAGAAAACATTAAGCATCCTAGTCCTGTGTTTAAGATCATCCCTAAAATTGCCAAGCAAGATGATTCTATTGGAGCTTTTTCAAAAATTCCGAAGGGAGTCGATTTTGCCGAAGACCCTAGAATCTACATTCACTGCAAAATAGAAAATTTAGGGACTGATGATTTGAAAAACATGTATAATGATGTTATTATTGATGAGAAAGGTTTGATTAAACCGGAGCACAAGATTTTAGGAGACTTAGGATTTGATGAAATAATGAACATACCTAAATTTTCGAAGGAGGTAATCTGTCTTGTACTGATCAGAGTTCATGGAGACTTTATGTGGCTTGATTCGGTTTTTAAAATCTCTAAGGAAGCAATCAAGGTAGTTACTAATTTATTTCCCTTATCATTCACACCTGCCACAAATATAGTATTGCTATCAATCAAATCTTGAATCTTACTTTTTAATGCGAAACATTTCTCATTATCATGACTAGGTTGATGATGAAATTGACAAAAGGAATTGTTATCAAAATAAGGAGATGCAATTTTAGAAGGATCAACTTGTTTTATAGGAGGAAGTTTGATAACATTTCTTTGCAACAACTGAGACATAATACTATGTAAAAATTGATTCAAAGGAGTAAATTGTCTTTCTCTTTTGAAAAATTTAGAAATAGAAGGCACACCTATTGTAGCATTCACATTGTTGTTGTTGATCGTATCATTGAACTTGATGAAGCTTTTTGTTGGTTTGAACTTTGTAAATGATTATGGAACACTCTCCCCCTTATCACTCAAAGCCATAGGAGTAGATTGCTCCATTTGACTCACAACCAATAGATAATTGCGGAGTGTTGTGCACAACTGCGGAAAGGAAGTAAACTCAAACAAAAGAAGCTTTTCCCTGATATTTTTTGCAAATTAGAAATGAAGATTCATTGAATATAAATATTAGGTACATGAAAATAAATTTGAGCACACAAATGCTTATATCTACCAATGAAATCAGCCACTTTTTCTTTAACACCTTGTTTACAATGCATTAAATCCATCAAAGTGATTTTAGGACCAAAGTTATTTTGAAATTGTTGGATGAAAGCATTTTCTAGTTGTTGAAAAGAAGTGATGGAATAAGAAGACAAAGAGCAATACCATTGTAAATCCTTATCTCATTATGTTCTTGTAAACAGTTTCACAAGCAATCTTTGATCATAAGCAAAATTAGTACACAAGGTTTGAAATATTTTAACATTTGTAAGAGGATCACCTTTTCCATTATGGAGTTCCAATTGAAGGACCTCAAAATGCTTAGGTGGTATGACTTTAACAATATCAAGAGAAAGTGGGCTTGCAACATCAAAGGTGGGCACACTAAACTTTGATTGACTCATGGAAACAATTTGTTGTTGTAAGAAAGACATGGTTTGAACAAGATTGTTAATGGTTGCTTCGGTAGAAGAATTGATGTTAGACATTGTTGATTGAGATGGTGGTGTGTTGTTATTGAAGGAAGGCATGGATTGCGAATAAGGTGGTGGGACATTATGATAAGTAGGCATAGATGATGATTGCATAGGAAACAAGACACTTAAAAGAGGAATAAAATTGTTGACTGAATTGCCCCCTTGTGTCATATTGATTGGTTGAGGGATAATAGGAATTATTATGGAAGACATAGGTAAATATGGAGGATTAAATAAAGAAGAGGGATTTCCCCCATGACCAATGGTTGTAGGAATGATATTTTGAGTTGATGTAGCCATGATGTTTAAAGTGAAAGTAGGAACACTAGCCATTGAAGTGGTCAAAGGAATAGAAGAATTGATTTGATTTGAAGGTTGTGAATAACCTAAGTTCTTAGCACAACTTGTGATAGGCATGACATTAGAATCAACAATATGAGCAATGCCATGCAATATATCAATTCCATTCTTATCACTTTGAATCATGTGTTTAAGGCCTTCAATTAATGGAAGAGCTTCACTATTAGGGTATTCTTAGGACATCCATTGTTGAAAGTTATCAAATTGATTGTCCAATTTTGAAAGTTGATCTATGGAAACTCTCATCAAATCTTTTTTGTGCTCATCATGGGTTTCATCAATTGGATAGATAGGAATATGATTAGGATGGGAAGAATTAGCATTATCCTCACTAAAGAAGTTACCCAAATTATACTCCATCTCCTCAGTAATTAAACCTTGGGAGGCCTTAATTATAATGCTTCGTCTAATGAGGCTAGTGTAGGTAGGACTAATAGTGGTGAAACTCATGCACTAGAGCAAAATTTGAAAATTTGAATTTGGAACAAATATTACAAAATTGATTAATGCAAAATTTTAGAAAATACTGATTAAACAATTTGAACTTTGTTAGAAGAAGAGGATGACACAATTTCCAAAAATGAAAGGAAATTGGAATTTTAAAATTAGGGCCAACGGAATACCACTTAATTTTAAAATCAGAATTTTTAAAATAAGGGTAGATTATAATTAACCTCTTAATTTTAAAAAATTTCTTGAAATTGAAAATGTTAAATTTTGGAGGTATTTTCGATGTTAGAGGATCAAAAATCAACAAAATCGGCCAATCTTTTGGATTTAGGCTATTAAATACAGTCATAACAGTCTTCCAAAATTTTGGGAAAAAAGTCGAGGATTGTGGTGGGAACGCACACGGACCGACCAACTTTTTTGAAAATTTCAAGGTTGAATATTACAGTGATTTTAAAGATAACCCCCAAAAATTAGTGAATTTTACAATTTTGAGATAGGCGAAATGAAGGTTCAAATGTGAGAATAGGACCCTATTAGGGTTTTGAAGAAAAAGAAAGATTGGACTGGAAATTTGAAAAGGGGAGGGACACCTTGGAGAATGTTTAGAAATCTAAATTTGAAAGAAATTGATTGAAATTTGCACAAAATCCAATGAAATTTAAAAATTAGGGTTTTATAACCTAACCACTCAATGTTTGAAATTTGAATTTTGGACAAAGGAGGGAAAGTGAAAATGTAAATTGTAGGATAGAAGATAAGTCTAAAAACAGTCACTAATCTGAAAATTAAATGGAAATTAAACTTTTGCACAATTTCAAGAGGATTTTTACAAATTAGGGTTTTGATAATTAACCTCTTAATTTTGTGAATTTGATTTGCAAATTGAACACAACAATGAAAAAAATTTAATGTGACAAACAAAGCAATTTTCAGATCTAAGATAGTAACAAGCAATTTTTGTAAAACACAAGTTAAATTTTAATTTTAAAAACTAGGGTTTTGAATGAATTAACCACTAAGTTTGCAGAAAAATTAAACTTGCAAATGAAAAATATGAACTAATTTTCAAAATAAAGCATGTAAGACATCAGGTTCACCAAAATGTAATGTTGGAAAAAGGTTAATGATGGAGATCAGGAGGAAATTTTTTCTTTCCTCCGAGGAGAGATGAAAGTTTCACTTTGGATTTCCCTTCAAACACATTTTTCGCATTACATTGGAAGAGGGGGGAAAATTCACTAGATTCAACCTCTAGAAAAGGAGATTGAATTCTAGTGATATAAGAATAGTAAGTTAATGCCCTCTTCTGAGATTGAGATTTGAATTGATTGGATTGTGTACTTATGATCAAGTGTAAAAGTGACAAAGATCTGATTATAAATCAAGATAGAAGCATAGGATGAAGTTGTGCACCTGTATCTAGCAATAATCTATTGAAACGAAGTCACCCTGCAAATTTGGGGAAAAGTTGCCTAGACTATGGTGGGAATGTACACAATCCTCTAAAAAATCCGAGAAATGAAAAGGGTTTTTCCACATCTACAAATGGAGCCTGAATCTAAAAGTACAGTTGCGCACCTACAACCTACACACAAATTAGAGAGGGAAAGGTGTTGGGATCAGGGTTTTGCCGTCAGGTCAAACCCTAATTTTAGAATTAACCAAATGATGAAAGAAAGTACATGCAAGTAAATATAAATGAAAGATTGAAATATAAATCACCTCAAGGGAGGTTGCAGATAGAATGTAGATAGATTTTCTTGTGTGGAATTGAATGGTGGAATGAATCTCCTCTTCAATGGTTGAATCCTTGACTTGAATGCAACACCTAGCCTTGAAAGGAGACTTGAGAATGCTCAATGCTAGAAAAGAATGCTTGAATTCTCTTGAATGCTTGATCTTATGTAAACTTCCCACTCATCCTACTTATACAAATGAGAGGACAAATGCAACTTAAATACTTGTCAATTAGGGCTAATTGACTGATTTTTTGTCACAAGCCGACATTGGAGGAGTCTTATCGCTCAATATGCAACCTCCAAAGCACATTTGAAAAGGGTCCTGCCCCAAAATGGGGCAAGGGACAGGGGTGCCACATCCCTGTCCTAGGAGGATAGGGGCTCCATGCCCCTGTCCTACCCTTTTTTGCAGGACAGTATGCAATTCGGGAAGTGCGGAGGGCAAGAAAGGTGCAATTCTTAGGTGTTGAGCAAGTCTTCAATCTCCAATCTGGCTTAGGGATTCAAATCGCGTGCGTGAGGACCCTAATATGGTCACAATTGCAAGGGTCTCAATTTCATACACTACAGGACCATAGAAATATCATATCCATAATACCAAAACTATATCTAAAGAAGTTAACAGTAAAAAATAACATTAGCAACACTTTATAGAGATAAACACTTTTGAAACAAACAATAGAACAACCGCATCGCCAACACAACAAGACATCTATGTACTGCAGACATTCTGGCACCAATCTGAAATAACAAGTTTGACATCAATGAAAACCATAACAACACATACTTCCAACAATCTCCCACTTTTTCATTCATGACAACACTTGACAACACTCAACTAAACTCAACCTGCAACCAAAATTGCAAATCTGCAAAATAATACTACTTTGTCTCTATCTCTCCCCGAAACCAAGAAGCTTCTCTATATATCCCCAAAGATAAAAAATATCTCTATCTCTCCTCCTTTACCATCAAGGACAAAAGCCTTAGCAACACTACAAACACCACTTCTCCCCCTAAGAGAATCCACAACATCAATCCAAGAAAAGAAATAGGTATGAAAGCTCCCCCTAAAAAGATGCATCTCCATAATGTACCTAGCTAGAAGGAGGGGCAATAGCCCCAAGCTTCTCCCAAAGAAACTCAAGTGTATCCTTTGCCAATGCCTTAGTGAAAATATATGCAACCTGCTCTTTTATAAAAAGGTACTCCAACCAAACTTCCTTCTCAGCAACTCAAGATATAATCATCATTATCATCATCACTGCAACAACTTGAATAACAAGAATCATCATTATCATCATCACTGGAGCTCAAGAACACCAATTGGAAAACTGAAAGATACACTTGCAAAGTTCCAAATCATGAACCATCCAATCTGAGGACACACATGAACATCCCAAACACTCTCCAAAATCTGCAACTCAAGATATAATTATTCTAGAGCAATATGGATCAAATACCACAACTCTATAATACAGAACACTGAAAAACCAGTCCACACACTGGACCTCATATTTTGATCAGATCACCACGTAGTGTCATGAAACCCATACTAAATCAATTTTTAGTTAAGTATCTCAAAACCCATTAAACCACATCAGCACATATGCAACAGATAACCAAAACAACTCTCAACAACAAACCAATTCTCTGTAATACAGGAATATGTTGACATCAATGACAACAACAAATTCCAACAACTCCAATATCTAACACTATAACCTTACCTATTAAAGTAGGACCTATTATTTTACCTACACTCATTCATGTCATTCTTGATACTCTTACTTACAATCTTCTATTATGATGACATTGGATTCATTGTATGCAAGTCGTTCCCTCTACTTTCAATAGACAAGTTAAATTCATTTATAATAATAAGATGTATACTTTTCATGTTGATACCAAAGTTTATAAGCTTGTTTGCAAACCTCATCTTCCAAATCCTAATCAACTACTTCTAAGACTTCTCCAAGTATCCCTACTTCTTCAAGTACTCCTATTTCTTTGAAGACTCTTGATTCTTCTTCTTTTAGAACTAAATCGCCATCTTCTCTTGAAGATACTTCTTTTCCTGAGGAAGTACTCTTAGGTGATGATTGGGGGTCTTTAGATTTTACACCTACCTTCATAAGCGAATATTAAATCCCCCCAAGAGAACCTAAGACCCAAAAGAAGGATGACATGGATGAATCTAAAAAGAAACCCACTTTGTCTAAACAACTTAGTAACAACTTTGTGGTTGCTTTGAAGTTTAAAACCTGAAGCTAACTGCAATAGGGAAGATACAAAAATGATATGAAAAGAAGGATCTCCTGATCATGAAGTTGTCCTTGAACTCTAAATCAAGTGACCAACATCAGCACACATAAGTCAAACCTCAATTTCTAACACTTTGTCTCATATCTATGTCATACTGTCAACACAACTCTTCTTCTTTGCTCTTCACTGGCTATCTTCACATCACACATCTACACTCCACACCTCATCTTTCACTCAACTCAATCACATTCATCCTTGTATATAAGATAGATCATCAAAGCTTGAACCAAGTTAGCTAGAACCAAAATAAACCTTCCAGACCAAAAACACTCACGCTAATCCACTCCAGGAGAAAAAGGGGACCAAAACACATCCTCCATAGATCAATTCACCATCTGCAATCACCGAAACATAACAAAAAACATATCAACACACTACACATCCATATAAACATTTAATGGTCAAAACATATCCTCCAATGCAAATAACTCTAATCTGGATCTCCACACACTATGGTGAGACCCCATAACACATCAAAAAATCTTCCACAATTCATATTTGAATCTAAGGATAGGTCTAACATAGAATATCACAACTAGCTATGAATAATGCCACAATACACAAAGAACACAATGATATTTTTGGACCATAGAACTATCATATCCACAATACCAAAACTATATCTAAAGAAGTTAACAATTAAAAATAACATTAGCAACACTTTCTAGAGCTAAACACTTCTGAAACAACCAATAGAACAACTGCATCACGAACACAACAAGATATCTTTGTACCACAGACATTCTGGCACCAATCTGAAACAACAAGTTTGACATCAATGACAACCATAACAAAACATACTTCCAACAATCTCCCCCTTTTTCATTCATGACAACACTTGACAACACTCAACTGAACTCAACCTGCAACTAAAATTGCAAATCTGCAAAATAATACTACTATGTCTCTATCTCTCCCCAAAACCAATAAACTTTTGTATCTATCCCCAAAGATGAAAAACTTCTCTATCTCTCCCCCTTTACCATCAAGGACAAAGGCCTCAACAACACTATGAACACCACTGCTCCCCCTAAGAGAATCCACAATATCAATCCAAGAAAATAAATAGGCATTGAAGCTCCCCCTGGAAGGATGCAAATCCATAATGCACCTAGCTAGAAGAAGGGGGGGCAATAGCCCCAAGCTTCTCCCAAAGAAACTCAAGTGTGTCGTTTGCCAATGCCTTAGTGAAAATATATGCAACCTTCTCTTTTGTGAAAATTTACTCCAACCAAACTTCCTTCTTAGCAACTCAAGATATAATCATCATCACCGCAATAACTCAGATAACAAGAATCATCATTATCATCATCACGGGAGCTCAAGAACACCAACTGACAAACTAAAAGATACCCTTGTGAAGTTCCAAATCATAAGCCATCTGATCTGAGGATGAGCATGAACATCCCAAACACTCTCCAAAATCCACAACTCAAGATATAATAATTTTGGAGAAATATGGATCAAATACCACAACTCTATAATACAGAACACTAAAAAACTAGTCCACATACTGGACCTCATAATTCAATTAGATCACCATGTAGCATCATGAAACTCATATTGAATTAACTAGAGTTAAGTATCTCAAAACCCATTAAACCACATCAGCACATATGCAACAGATAACCAAAATAACTCTCGACAACAAACCAATTCTCTGTAATACAGGAATATGTTGACATCAATGACAACAACAAATTCCAGCAACTCTAATATCCAACACTATAACCTAACCTATTAAAGTAGGACCTATTATCTTACCTACACTCGTTCATGTCATTCGTGATACTCTTACTTACAATCTTCTGTAAGGACGACCTTGGATTCATTGTATGCAAGTTGTTCCTTCTACTTTGCATAGACAAGTTAAATTCATTTACAATAATATGATATATACTTTTCATGCTGATACCAAAGTTTATAATGCTATTTTCAAACCTCATCTTTCAAATCCTCTTCAACTACTTCTAATAATTCTCCAAGTATCCCTACTTCTTCAAGTACTCCTGTTTCTTTGAATACTCCTGATTCTTCTTCTTTTCAAACTGAATCACCATATTCTCTTGAAGATACTTCTTTTCCTAAGGAAGTACTCTTAGGTGATGACTGGGGGTCTTTAGATTTTACACCTACCTTAATAGGCAAATATAAAATTCCCCCAAGAGAACCTAAGACCCTTATTTTCTTGAAGAAGGACAACTCGCCAATCATTGACATCTCAAATTCTTTCTGCATCTCTTTAGAAAACTCTTTACATAAATAATCATTTCCTCCAAATATGATATCATCAAAATTAACTATAACAATTAACAACTTATCTCCATCAATCTTGAGATAAATATTAATGTTTGTTGTACCTTTCCTGAAATTATGTTGAAATAAATACCTCTCCAATCTTGCATACCAGGTTCTATGTGCCTATTTTAGTCCATACAATGCTTTCTTTAGTCTGCACACCATATTCATTTCTTCTTCCGGATCTCCATTCAAAAATATTGATTTCACATCCATCTGATAAACTCTAAAATACTAATAAGTAGAAAATACAAGAAACATATATATAGCTTCCATCCTTTCCACAGAAGCAAAAAATTCTTCAAAGTCTATGCCTTCCATCTGTGAATATCGTTTACATACTAGTCTTGCTTTATTCCTTGTCACTTGTCCTTGCTCATTCAACTTATGTTTGAATACCCACTTAGTTCCTATTACACTCTTGTCCATCAGTCTAGGTACCAACTCCCAAGTCTTGTTCTTTTGGATTTGATTTAGTTCTTCTTCCATTGCTTCTACCCAGCATTCATCTTGACTCATTTTCTCATAACTCTTCAGCTCAGTCATTGATAGAAAATAGTAATTGGCTTGTTCTTGAGCTTCTACAATCTTCCTTCTTATCTAAACACCTTTTGTCTTGTCTCCAATTATCTGAATTTTTGAATGATGCTTCTGAACATACTTAGCAGGAACTTTTGTTGAGTCTTCCTCTTCTTCTCCTTCATCATTTGTTTATTTCTCTTTTCTCTCTTCTAGATCACTTGTCTTCTTTATAATTGTTGGAATAATCTCAACCTTACGTGCTAGAAAATATTTACTCTCCTTTCTATCATGGATGTAGTATACATTTCCACCTATTCTAATATCTTCTGCAAATATTTTACTAGTCTTCTCTTTTATGATCACACATACGGTGCTACTAAATAAAAATTCATAACCTTTTCAGCACATCTGACTAACTGTCAACAAACTATGTCTCAATTTTTCAACATAATAAACATCATTATTTTTATACTTACCATCAATAGAAACAATTTCAATACCTTGAATAGCTGCACCATCTTCTTCGATAAATTTCACTGATTATACATCATACTTCTTTGGATTAATAAACCTATCTTTATCACCAATCATATGATTTGAACATCTGGAGTCTACAATCCATGTATTCAGTTCTATCTTAGCATGCAATGTAGTCTTGATTGTTCTCTCTTCTTTTGATTTCTTCAAGGAATCCTCCTTATCTTCAATTGCTAGAAATAAGGATTCTTCATTTGAGTCATCATCAACTTCATCTTCAGATGTATATTCCTCAATAGAATGTAAACCCTTCTTCTCTTTTTTGTTAAATTTGTTCTAAACTTATTTTTCTTCACATCATCATCTGATCTCTTATAGTCTTCTTTGTAAGTGCAATTAGAAGCATATTGTCCAATTCTACCACAAGAAAAATATTTCAGAGGTAACTTACCTTTGTATTTTCTAGTGCCTCATTAAATCTTCTCACAAATTTTTCTTCAGCTTCATCTATATCTCCACTACATTTTGGATCATCATATCTTGAAACATTAAATACTGCTTCTTTATTTTCTTCCTCCATTTCTAAAATTTCAAAAGTTGCTAAAGTGTCAATAAGCTGATCAATGGTATACTTACTCAAATCATTGCTCTCCTATATGGTACACCTTGTAGGTTTGTAGGATTTAGGTAAAGTCAACAAGATCTTTCATGCAAATTTCCACCAGCGGCTCCAATACCATCAACAAGATCAGTCACTCTATGAATATAGTTCTCCACACCTTCATCTTCAAGTATTATCAAATAATCATACTTCTTATTCAAATTCATCAATCTAGCCTGTTTTATCTTTGGATCTCCTTCATATGCTAAACATAGCTTGTTCCACACAAATTTAGCTTCTTTCAATCCTTTTACCCTTCCAAACACTGAATCACTTATACAACTAAAGATTATAGCTCTAGCCTTCATTAGTCTCCTTCAAATTTATCTGATCTGGAGTTTGAGCACCACCCTACAGAGGTGTATATCTGGTCTAAATGATTTCCCAAATTCCATTCTGCAATGTCTCCAAATGTGATTCCATTCTCTCTTTCCAATATGGAAAGTTTGTACCATCAAAGATCGAAACTTTGCAATGCACATCTTGTTCCATACCAGATCTACCTCAAGTGGTTAAGCTTACTTAAGATGAACCTTGCTCCAATACCAATTGTTGAACCCTAGGCAAGACTGAGAGGGGGGAGTGAATCAGTCCAAAAAGAAATTAAATAAATTAAAGAAATGGTTGAGTTGCATACTAAGAAGAATATAAAATATTTGAGGATTGATAATGGTGGTGAATTTTTCTCTAATGATTTTAATAGATTTTGTAAAGATTGTAGCATTTACTGACAAAATAAAACTGTGTATTCTCTATAATAAAATGGAGTTGCAAAAAGAATGAATGAAACATTGATGGAGAAGGCTAGGAGTATGTTGAGTGGTGCTAATCTAGAACAAAAATTTTGTATTGAGGTTGTTGCCATTGCTTGCTACTTGATTAACGGGTCTCCTACATTAGCTCTTGTTCACAAAACACCTATGCAGGCATGAAAAGTCATAAGCCTTCATTGAGACATCTTTTAGTTTTTTGGTTGACAGGAATATGCACATGTTCCATAAGAGAAGTGAACAAAGTTGGAGAACAATATTGTGAAATGAATCTTCATCAAATATAGTGATAGTGTGAAAAGCTACAAGCTTTGGGACCCTGTTGCACAAAAGGTAATACATAGTAGAAGTGTTATTTTTAGAGAAACTAAGTCTCATTCTATTACATTGCTATGAGAACAAACTAAACAAGAAGATATGATTCAATTTCCTTCTATGCTTGAAAGAGTTGAATTGAGACCCCTAGATAGGAAAGAAGTTGAGGAGAGCTCATCTAGCTCTGAATCTTCAGAGGAGGAAGAAGAACCTCCAACTCAACTTGTTTGAAGGTCTACAAGACATAGACAAGCATTAGGTATGAATTTTGTAGAATCTTAGCGTTACAGGTGTTGTTGTTGTTGCACCAAAATCTTGACCTATTAATGCCTGATACAACCACTAAACTTATAGAAACCATAGGAGACAATTAAGCCATGTCACAAACCCAAGCATTGTGATGTACAACACAAGGAGGCCAAGGATGCACACCTTGCAACAATCCCCCCTAGTGAAAGCGAGGGGTTTGAACCTGTGATCAAGCTTTGATACCACTTGTTACAAGTGTGGTTGTCATTGCACCAAAAGATCGGCCTATTAATGCCCGATACAACCACTAGACTTATAGAGCCCACAGGAGATGGTTAAGCCATGTCACAAACCCAAGTGTTATGTTGCACAACACAAGGAGACCAAGGATGCACACCTTGCAACACTTAGAAGATTGCTATGGAAGAAGAAAAGGCAACTTTGAAAAAGAATGGTACATGGGATCCTAAAGGACGTAAACCTATTGGTTGTGAATGGGTGATCAAGAAAAAAATTGGTTCAGATAGAGGTATTGAAGAGTATAAAGAAAAGTTGGTTGCAAAAGGCTACTCTTAGGTTGAGGGTGTTGACTATGGTGAGATATTTTGTCCTATTGCAATGACGTCCATTATATTTTTTCTTTTTGTTGCTATTGCTTATGATTTAGAATTTGAGCAAATGGATGTGTAAATTGTTTTCCTTCATGGTGATTTGGAGAAGGATATTTATATGACACAACCATAACACTATGTCATAAAAGGTAAAAGTAATTTGGTTTGTCAATTGAAGAAATCTTTGTATGGCCTCAAGTAGAGTCTTATGATGTGGTACCAAAAAATTGATACATATGTGTTGAGTTTATGATTTGAGCATTCTAAATCATATCATAATGTTTATTATAAATTTGATGGTGATCATTTCCTATGCATTTGATTATATGTTGATGATATGTTATTCATTGGTAAAGGGAAATGTATTATTTTAGAACTAAAGTCTTGGCTTGCTGCTAAATTTAAAATGAAAACTCTGCATGGAAAGAAACACATTCTCGGGATAGAAATTAGAAGAGATAGAGTAAATATAAAGCTATGGCTAGGCCAGAGTAAGTATGTGAATTTAGTTTTAAAGAGGTTCAACATGCAAGATTATAGACCATTATGTGTTTCTTTTACAGTTGGAACAAAATTATATATGTCAGAATGTCCTACATCCCCATCAGAGATGGAAGACATGAGCAGAGTACCTTACTAGAGTGTAGTTGGAAATTTGATGCATGTTATGGTCTACACGAGACGAGACATTCCCCAAGCAATGGGAATTATTTTAGATATATGTCTAATCCTAGTAGAATTCATTGGGATGCATTTAAAATGGTCTTCAAATATTTGAAGGATACCTCAAAATATTATTTGTGTTATCATGGTAATTTGATAGGAAATGAGATATCCCTTTATATTCATGGATATGTGGATTTAGACTGGGAAAGTGATGTTGATAGCAGAAAATCCATCAGTGCTTATGTGTTTATTTTATTTGGTGGTGCAATTACTTGGATGAGTAAGCAACAGGTTGTGGTTGTTTTGAACCACTACTGAAGCAAAGTATATGGCAGCTACTCATGCTTGTAAAGAAGCCATTTGGTTTAAGAGATTGTGTTGAGATATTAGAATAAAATAAGGTGCAGTAACAATTTATTGTGAGTCATAGTGCGATCTAACTAGCTAAGAACTTGACATTTCATGCTTGAACCAAACACATTGATGTTTAGTATCATTTTGTTAGAGATATGGTTGAGGATGGAAGAGTGAACCTAGTTAAGGTAGAGACTTTGATGAATGTTGCAGATTCTTTAATAAAGGCTATGAGCACAAATAAGTTCAAATGGTGTTTGGAGTCTATGAGCCCCATGGCCTATAACAATTATATTATTGTGTAGATACTCTCTTTACTCTTGTAAGGTGTTCGACAAGTGGGAGAAAGTTAGGAAAATAGTGTCTCAACCTTGCATATAATTAAGGTTACTATTTTTAATAAGTTTTCATTTCAAAACAAATTGGTCCAAAATTTTCCCCAAAGCTTTGAATTGGCCAGATAAGCATGTCGATAAATTTTTGTTGCTAGATCGTGTCTAGATTTGAAGATATTAAAGTTTTTGGTTTTGAAAATTGCAAATGTAACTTTCAGATTCAATTTTGAGGACTTTAGAAGCTCGAAAATAGCCCAAAAGTTTTAGTTTTAGGTGCAAAAGGTTATAGCTTGATATAGCACATCGCAAGATTTCCAACAGTTCGAACGGTTTGTCAATCAAACACCCGATTTAAAAGTTATCACCTTTGAAAGTTGGGTCTCTTGAAATACAAAAGATAATAATGTGTCAGACATATAAATGAGCTATAAAGGGGAGATACACATGTTGATGCGTGTTTTGACACATCATAGAGCATAGAGAATTTGAGATAAGATGGATGCCACTTTATTGGGTGGTTTTACCACATAGTTGTGTAATATGGTTTGATGGTTTCATGCATTGTATCTCCTATATATGAGGTGTGTGAGATGGAGGTTGTGTGTAAGAGTCTTATAGTTATTGAGTTACCTCCAAGTTTGTAGTTGGTGATACTCATGTGAATTTTTTTCTCTTAAAGTATATTGTAGTTTGCTATTAATTTTTGAATAATATATTAGATGGCTTTTGAAGTGTTTGGTTTTTCTCCTGAAAGAGTTTTCCCCATGTAAATCACTATGTTATGGTATGCATCTTATTTATGTTTAGTTCTATTAATTTTGTTAGCATTGCATGAAGATTGCATTAATGAAGTATAATGTTGTCATTGATCTCAATAGTAACCGGTATTGGAGTTATATTACAACCGGTAGTGAAGTAGTTTTGGAAACCGGTATTAGTATTTCAAGTAGAGTGATTAACTGGTAACCCTAACCTATTGATAAGTTGAACCCTAACCTATGGAGATTGGAGAATCAGTTGTGTTTCTCTATGATCGAATGGTGATCAAAGATGATTATGCTACATATGCATGTTGCACGTGATGAGTCTCAAAGTGAATTTAGCGTGTGAAGATAACTGTTTATCTTAGGAATGAGAAAGTGCATAGCATGAAGTGGAAACCGCGTGATGAGTTACATGATTCGATGAGCGGTGATCAAGGAGTGATCAGGGTTGTCTAGAAAAATGTGTAGATGATTACTATGTAATCCAATGGTCATGTTTGAACTGATATGTTTGTAATCTCTATGAGATCTTAAGTTTTGTGATGTGTTACCGACCTATTGTATTTGCTTATAAGGTCGATGAGTTGTTTTGTAATAGTGTTGGAAATTTTGGTTATGTGTGGTAGTATGATTATTGCCAAACCAGAAGGAGTATCTGCAGAATGTTTTGAAGGCATATAGGAGCTTAAAAGGATCTGATCAAACAAAGCAGTGCTATTACCAGATCAACAAAACCCTATTGTTCTCTAACAATTACAATAGTTAAATCCCCTAACCGAGTAAGCTTTAATAGGATTAGTGCTATCTAAATCCTCTAACCAAGTGATCCATTAGCTTGGAATTCAAATCCTCTACCAAGGTTACTCTTAACAGGGTATTGCTCTTAACGGGGTATTATAGTCAATCCCTTAGTCGGGTGGTCCTTAAGCGGGTCTGTTCTTAACAGGACATTTTTGTAATGCTTCTAACAAGGCTTGGCTCCTAACAGGGCGAACTTCAAAAGAGTTTAGAATACTTGTGGGTACTCATCTCCACCATGGTTTTTCCCATTTGGGTTTCTACTTCAAAAATCATTGTGTCAAGTGGTAAATGATTTTGTGTTTTTTTTAAATATGGTTATTATGTTTAACTGGTAAAACCACTAAGACACGTTTAGATGACCGAAAGTGATCTGATATGAGCTATTACTAATTCTAGTAAAGTGTATTTATATTTTGGATAAAAGGTATCTAAGTTACAGATATGATTACATTGTTATTTTGATATTTTAGTCAATCGGTAAACTTGACAGTGCAGTAACAGTTTATGGTTTAGTGTTTAAACCGGTTAGTTCAGTGATTGATTTATGAGTTGGGATTAAGTTTGGTGAAATTTTATCTAGTTTTCTATCTACTGATTCACCCCCCCCTCTCAGCAGTTGACCAGATCATTATCAATTTATCATATCATCAATTGGTATCAGAGCATTTCAGGTCCTCTTGTGTTTAAGCCTAACAACTTGAGGTAAAGATCTAAAAGAACATGATGAAGAAAGAAGATCTGAAATTCAATAGGGAAAACTACAGAATCTGGAGTGATAGGATGAAGATCTATATCAGGAACTTAGGAAGTCAATATTCGGAACATGTCGTTACTAAATATAACTTGCCTAGTGGGATTTTGTCAGATCATCAAAAGAAGGAGGAACGGGAGAATAATCAAGCATTGGAGGCTATTATCAGTTCCTTGTTTGATTCAGAGTATGTTGATGTCCATGGATTGGAGACTACTTTTGAAGTGTGGAAGAAACTTGAGGATATCTACGGTGGTGAAGAGCATGTGAAGATTTCCAAAGAAGAGAGTCTAAGAGGTAAATTTGATGACATGCAGATGGCTGAAGGTGAGAATATTCAACAGTATGGTCAAAGGATCAAGGAGATATTTGGTGAGATCAAAAGTGTTGGTGGTATAGTGGAGGATATCCTAGTATCATTCCCTGGTCAACTTTCTATAAGTCTTTGTAACTTTAGGCAATTCAACATTTTTCTGCCTCTTACCAGGTGACACTGCAGATGATCTAGTGTTAGGTCGCTTAACTGGTGGAGTCGGTGATACCTGTTTCTTTCTTTTCAAAATTTTGCCCTTTGGCAATTCGATGCTTAGTGTAATTGTTGCTTCTTGAGCTTCAGATTCTTCCTCAATTGAAAGTTGATCATCTTTCCTACCTGCTGGCTTAGTAGGTGTGGAGGTAGAACCTTCTCCAAATTTCTTACTTAAATCTTTGATCATTTTAGTGGCTTTTCTGGTGGCCTTTGGTACCACAATGCTCATTTTTACCTTTTCTTTTACCTCTTCATAGGTACCATACCTGATCTCGGTCGAGTGCCTTGGAAGTCCCAGAAAGGCATCTATCTATTGTTGAGTAATATCAAAATTAATCTCATAACCCATAGGCGGTAAAGATTGAGTTCTGGGTTCTACTGCATTGACATAATAGTAGTTGGTGTCCACTTCAAAACATATAGCATCCTTATATTTTTCCACTAACTGAGGTGGGATCCTGTACCTGTTATGCATCTTTTCTTGAAATTTATTAAAGTAATCATCCATTATCTCATTGAAGTTATCACCTAGCTGATTGATAAAGTCATTTATTTGATGGGTGATTGGTCGATGTAATTCCCAAATGATGTTACTGATTGAAGGAAAGAACTTCTAAAAATAGAAGAACATACACACTAACAGTGACCCAAATTTTAGTGTGTTAGCAGTGTTATTCTTCTTAGGTTTCCTTATTGTGTTGAGATTTTCAAAAAGGTTCTTCAACAATACTTCACATAAATCAACTTCCATACCCTTTTTCACAATTTTATAGGCCAAATCTATAGTTGCACACGACACACTATTTTCTCTTTCCGATTGAAAGAAACAATAACCTATGACTCTAATTGCAAACTTTAGCTCTACATCTGTTACATTATTCAACTTGAGACCTCTGTAATTAAAGTTATCAATTCTTTCTATGAAATCATTCTTTTTTTCTCGGGCATGGTCGTATATAGGGTATCCGGTTATTATGTGAACAATCTCCTTGGTGATTTTGAATGGTTGATCCTCTAACCACATAAAGTCATCATGCACTCTGCTCAAGACAAATTTGACCCATTGGGGTTTGAAAACTCGAGGATAGGTTAGGGCTTCTGTCAATCCCTTAACTTTGATATGCTCATACTTACCGTCCAGGATTCCATCGGTGCATAATTCATCATACATGTCCTTAATTTTGGTATGGCCTAGCTCTTCAACATGACACTTAGTGTAAAATCTGACATCTTCAACCAACAGAACCCTATTCGGAATAAGAGAAAATGCAGTTTTCTCATCAGGTTTAGATGCCACTTTGGGAGGTAAGGAATACTTTAGTGAGGGCTTCTCAATAGTCTCAACTACAACAGGTTTCTGCATCTTGGGAGCCATTTCAAACTTGGATTTCTACTAATGAAATAGCTTAGGGTTTCAACTAACCAGAAAATGCTTTCGACTTAGTAAATATAATGCAAATATTCACAACTGATATTGTTCTGTTAACTTTCTTGAAAATGCATTGAAGTACCTTGAATTCGCTCTGGAGATGTTTGATCACCTTTGATTCACTTAACTTTGCTCTTTGAAAACTGGTAAGTGTAAAATGACCGCACAAAGAACTTTAATACACCCTTTACCTTATCGAGCTTCATGCAGTTAGGTAAGATAAGCATTAAATGCACTTGGTTCCACTAAACCAATTATCTTCCTTCTATGCTTTTACCAACTAGATAGGTTTCTTGCACTTACCGACTTCTTTGGTATTTCAAAAGACTAGATAGTATTAGAAAAAATGTTATTGCATCTTAGGTATGCAGATTTTGGAATTGTGTACATAATTAAATAGGAACTGTTAGGATCTAACCTTGAGAAATTGCAGTCCCTTCATACCTTTAATGATTAATTAGAAGTAGTTGCACCTAACTTTGTAGGTAAGGTGCTTTCTTCATTATTTGACCAATTTTCCTTCTTTTCCCAAATTTTTTGTAATTTGCTTCTTATTTCCTCAGTATCTTCTCGGGGTTGATCTCTGCAATCTTTAGCCAAGTGTCCAACTTTGTGACAATGAAAACATGTCATTCTAGGATTTCTCTGGGTTGATCTCTGCAATCTTTAGCCAAGTGTCCAACTTTGTGACTGAACAACTGGAGATCATGGAGAAATCCTGGAATGGCATGTTTTCATTGTCACAAAGTTGGACACTTGGCTAAAGGATCAACCATTCAAAATCACCAAGGAGATTGTTCACATAATAATTAGATACCCTATATACGACCATGCCCGAGCACAAAAGATGATTTCACAGAAGGAATTGATAACTTTAACCGTAGTTGAGTCTGATTGCAGAGGTCTCAAGTTGAATAATGTAATAGATGCAAAGCTAAAGTTTGCAATTAGAGTCATAGGTTATTATTTCTTTCAATCGGCAAGAGAACACAGTGTACTGTGTGTAGCTGTAGATTTGGCCTATAAAATTGTGAAAAAGGGTATGAAAGTTGATTTATGTGAAGTATTGTTGAAGAACCTTTTTGAAAATCTCAACACAATAAGGAAACCTAAGAAGAATAACACTGCTAACACACTAAAATTTGGGTCACTCTTAGTGTGTATGTTCTTCTATTTTCAGAAGTTCTTTCCTTCGGTCGGTAACATTGTTTGGGGATTACACCAACCAATCACCCATCAAATAAATGACTTAATCAATCAACTAGGTGATAACTTCAATGAGATAATGGATGATTACTTTAATAAATTTTAGGAAAAGATGCATAACAGGTACAAGATCCCACCTCAGTTAGTGGAAAAATATAAGGATGCTATATGTTTTGAAGTGGACACCGACTATTGTTATGTCAATGCAGTAGAACCCAGAACTCAATCTTTATTGCCTATGGGTTATGAAATTGATTTTGATATTACTCAACATCAGATAGATGCCTTTCTGGCACTTCCAAGGCACTCGACCGAGATCAGGTATGGTACCTATGAAGAGGTAAAAGAAAAGGTAAAAATGAGCATTGTGGTACCAAAGGCCACCAGAAAAGCCACTAAAATGATCAAAGATTTAACTGAGAAATTTGGAGAAGGTTCTACCTCCACACCTACTAAGCCAGCAGGTAAGAAAGATGATCAACTTTCAATTGAGGAATAATCTGAAGCTCAAGAAGCAACAATTACACTAAGCACCAAATTGCCAAAGGGAAAAATTTTGAGAAGAAAGAAACAGGTATCATCGACTCCACCAGTTAAGCGACCTAAAACTAGATCATCTGCAGTGTCACCCGGTAAGAGGCAGAAAAATGTTGAATTGCCTAAAGTTACAAAGACTTATAGAAAGTCAACCAGGGAATGCTACTAGGTTAAAAATGCAGTACTTTGTGATGAACATGGAGTACTAAAAAGAGCAGCACTTTGTGATGAATAGGGAGTGCCAATAGGATAGAAAGGTAGTACTTTGTGATGAACAAGGAGTACTAAAAAGAGAAGCACTTTGTGATGAACAGGGAGTACCACTAGGATAAGAAGCAACACTTTGTGATGAACAAGGAATGCTACTAGGATTGACACAATTGATTTGCTTGACTACAGGAGAACCTACTTATGTTGGAGTCACGGGAGAGATTCCCTTTGACTTAGAGTTTATGAGCAGAGCTGACACTCAAGGAGAGAGCAGCAGTTGAGGCTATGAGCCTATGACATATTCTGTATGTGCTTGAGTTTCAGGCAAACATGGGTTTGCTGACTGCGGTAGCTGAGAGATGGCACTCAGAAACTTGTACTTTTCATTTGTCGATGGGTGAGATTATAGTCACCTTAGAGGATGTGCATAGGATACTGAGGATACTGATCGATGGGGAGTTGGTTCCTTACGATTGAGATGGACATAGGGATGCACTAAGACAATTGTTTTAGGATCCAGGACTGGAGATGAGGGTAGGACACGTGGCTTGGGATACCATGACACAAATAGGATTGGCACTACCAGTGGTATTAGCAGTAGTGATCAGTGGGTTTCTGTGTCCAGATAGGGCGACACAAGGGTTGGCAGTGGGATGGGGAAGTACACTAGAGACATTGGTGACAGAGCACACCAGGTTTGCATGGGGACCGTGTGTGCTGGCACACTTGTATTATGAGCTGAATCAGTTTGTATATCATGGCTCAGCAGGATTAGGATGTAGAGTGACCTTGTTGTAGGTATGGGCATATGAGCATCAGCTGGTTACACGACCGATACATTTTAGAGGCAGAGGACATGGGCGCAACTATGTACACCTATATGATATGATTATGTCTCAGCCACGAATTAGGAGACTGGAGTATTGGCACTAAGTGATTGATGAGATAGACAATGTGGTATGGAGGTCGTACCAGGACTGTGAGGAGTGGGAGGATGATGCAGTGGAGCTACCATATGTATTCCGGAGTAGGTACCTAATTGGTTGGACCGTATGTTATTGAGTGGTAGTTGGTAGATAGGGTGGGTAGATAGTTCAATAGGATACAATGGATACCACAGGGGTTAGGGATGCATGCACAAACAGTGAGAGATCACGCGCATTTGGGGCCTTTGCTTTCATATGATCAAGTTGTGACACAGCTAGTAGAGAGGATTCTCTTGCCTTGGGATATGTGGGAAGATATAGAGGATGCAGGGATGGATGCTGAGTATACTACATATTAAGGAGAGCATATGCTTCCATGGCTAACGGATCTAGGGGAGCTGATAGATGGAGAGGGTGGAGGTGACGGAGATGATAGTAGAGATGGTGGAGGTAGAGGTCGATGGAGGAGGCGGGGTGTAGTAGCAAAGAGGAGAGTGGCCCGAGGAGAGAGGGTGGAGAGGAGAGACAGGCTCGGTAGGCTCACATAGTGAGGAGAAGAGGTGGATTGCCTTTATAGGTGCCAGCAGGACAGGTTCCCAGACAGGTACAGTCTCCTAAACAGGAACAGGAGCAGCCACAGGGACAGGGTCAGGAGCAACCGCAAGAGAATCCATAGGGACAAGGTGAGGGGGAGAGGAGGAGGATGAGTTACTATCCTTGAGGGAGATCTACCAAGGACAAGAAGATGAGATGCAAGATATGGAGAGGGAGACAACTGAGGGATACTAAGCAGGAGAGGGATTAGGCTATTCAACGCTATATAGAGGTTGAGACAACACAAAGGGCAGGGAGGCAGGCAATAGAGGACACAGGGGCAGGATTTGCTTATGTTCTGTAGGTAGGGGAGGAGATAGGCTAATGGAGAGACCTAAAATATGGAGCAATGTCACCAGATCAGCGGGCCAGGAGCTTCTGGAGGGAGAGACAGGAGATAGGTGTCTAACGGTGGGGTTATGGGTCCTCCACCACCACTAGATAGAGGGGACATGAGAGATAATCCTAGGGCGGGTCCTTCTAGGGCTCAGAATCCAACAAGGCTAGCTGACTCCAAGGGAGGGAGTTCATCATAGCCTTAGAGGGCTCCCTATGTATCAGTTTTGTACTATTTTGTATGATGACACCTTCGGGTGATTGTAGACATATGTGATTTGACATCATTGTATCATGACACTTATGATTATATGTATGAGATGATTCATCCTTGCGGTAGCTATATGCATGCATACCTATGTGATGTTTCTATATGTTTTATGATGTATGCTTCTATGTGGTGTTTATGATATGGATGCAAATATGTACATGATGGAATGCAATATTTTTGTTCTTTTATGTTTTTTATGCAAATGTAAATGTATGAAATACAGATGAATATGATAATGCAAATAACTATTTACATTATAAGAATGTAAAATATGTTAACATGTGTTGTGTGTAGGATGTGATGAAATTGTGATATCTATATGTATGTATGAAATGCTAACATGTGGTAATGCAGGTGCAAACTACATGAAATGAAAATATTTTTGGTGTGTCATTTTACTCAGTCATGTGCTAGCAGGCTACACGGACTCAAGGATGATGGAAGTCAATCAAGAAAGGGGGATGGAAGATAGAAGATATGAAAGTGAAAAGAGCTTCTTGTGTGTTATCATCATTGAGCTTTATTATGGCAAGTAGGTTATGACAATCCAAGTATATGTTCGACCCAGAAAGTCTTTGTACCCATTTTCATGGAGATCAGATAGTCGTAAACAAGGAATGCCCCAGTTCATACTAGACTCACAATGTCCTCATATCCTTGGACAAGTCATAGCATTACTAAGAGACAATCCACAAACAACAAAGAAAAATAGGTGACGATACCCCATCCTCGCCCTTCTAGTCAAAGATATCCTGGAGATAGAATCTCTAGTCAGAGACATCCCAGAAAGACTAAAAGACATGTCACCAAAAAGATAAAATCAAAAGAAAACCAAGACTCAACACCAATATCCACTATAGTCCTCAAGTTTAGTGTCTCTTGTCACTCGTATAAGTCTATTTGATTGTGGTCACAATGCTTACTTTCATAAAAGGATAGATAGCATTGAACCATATGTTGTCTGAGTCTACTGAAAGATTTGATTTGTTAAAGCCCATTATTGTTGTGTCTCATCTGAAACTAACTGAATCCATGCAACCGATACTTTATTGTGGAGAATATGGAACTTTATTGTGGATTGGCGATGCAAATGTTGCTTTATTGTGGATTGTGTGCAGATAGACTGAAGAAAATTTGGAAGATACTATACTCCTCAGAACCTGTGATGCTCTTAGTTCCACACCCATTACTAGATGTAGGATTTGCCTTAGACACAGATAGGACCTGATTTATTATGAATGGAAAGGGGTGTGAGTGTGTGCAAAGTGAAGTGATGAAAGAGAATCCTAAAGGAGGGAGGAGCAATGTCTCTACGCATGGCGCTGGTGACCCATTTTTCACCATGGTACTTGCCCAAGGTGCCATCGAAGTGGTTTTCACCATTGGATGAATTTTATTTTTGTTTTTCAATTTTTTTATTTAAAAAAAACAAAAAAAATTGTGTCACAAGGCGCCTGTTTGCTAGGTTTTCACCAAGTAACGATTTTTTTTTTGTATTTTGTTGAGTTTTTTTTATTTTTTTGTATTTTTGAAATTAGGATACTTTAAAGAGATATGTGTAAAACCTGCAAAGGTGCATGTTGTTGATAGGATCCTCCAAAGGTTTTCCCTCTAGGGTTGAGAGCTGATATGCATCGGATCCATAGGTTGTTGTAATGATGTAAGGCCAAGCCAATTTGGTTTGAACTTGCCCTTCTTCTCTCTATCTTGTTGATTCTTAGGATTTTCTTTGAGAACTAGGTCACCTACCTCAAATGTACGAGGCTTCACTTTATGATTGTAACTACGACTCATTCGTTGTTGATAAGCCTTGAGATTATTAAAAGCAGTTTGTCTTCATTCATCCAATAGTTCTAGTTCTTGCAAGCAAGAGACCTTGTAGTCTTCATCACTGATAATGGTTTGCAAAGATACTCATAAGGATGGTAACTCGACCTCGATAGGAAAGATAGCTTCAGTGCCATAGACAAGTGAATAAGGTGTGGCTCTTGTAGGTGTGCGAACACTTGTGCGATAAGGCCAAAGTGCAGGATTTAGTTGGATATGCTAATTGCAGCCAACATCAATGACTGTCTTTTTTAGGATTTTAAGAATGGTTTTATTAGATGCCTCAGCTTGACTGTTACCTTGGGGGTAATAGGGCATGGAGAAATGATGGGCAATATGGAAGTGATCACAAAGTTCACGAACGTCCTGATTTTTGAAGGAACGTCTGTTATCAGTGATTATGGAAATAAGAAAACCATACCGACAAATGATGTAGTTGAGAATGAATGTAGCAATCTATTTTCTAGTGACTTGTGTAAGAGGCACGGCTTCAATCCATTTTGTGAAATACTTTGTGGTAGTGATGATGAATGTGTGGACATTGGAAGAAGGAGGGTGAATCTTGCCTATGAGATCGAGTTTCCACTAGCAAAAGGGCCAAGGAGTCACAATCGATTGAAGTTCTTGTGTTGGCGCATGAATAAGGTCTCCATGAATTTGACATTTCTTACATTTATTGACAAACTGATATGAGTCCATTTCCATATTGGGATAGTAATATCCAATCCTGATGAGTTTCTTGGCTAAGATAGGACCACTAGAATGTGGACCACATATCCCTTCATGAACTTTGCATAACACAATCTGAACTTTGTCCCTTTCTAAACATCTAAGAAGAGTGCCATCTAGACCTCAATAGTATAAGATACCATCTAAAATGACGTATTAGGAAGATTGGTGAATTAAAGTGCGACATTGGTTGTTGGATAAGTCAGGAGGAAGGGTGTTATTACGAAGATATGTGAAAATAGAACCGTATAACTGAGAATCAGGACCAACGACACATATCATCTTAGTAGGAGTGATCTCATACAAAGGAACCAAAAGGTTATCCACCAAGAACTCATAGAAGGTTTCATTATGTGGTAGATCTATTAGTGAAAGAATAGTAGCCATGGCATATGCAGCTCGATTCTTCTCTCTTGGTATCTGCTCAAAGGTTAACTTTGTGAAATGTTGTTTAAGGTCATCTACCATTTGTTTGTAATGCATTAATTTTTCATCATTTATTTGGTAGTCATCAGTTGCTTGATGAATTACAAGTTGAGAATCCCCAAAAACATGAAGTTCCTGGATCTTCCACTAAACTCCAATCCGTAGTCTAGTTGTTAATGCCTCATATTCTGCTATGTTATTAGTGCAGGGAAATGATAATCGATATGATTTTGGAATGGAATCTCCTTGAGGTATGATGAAAATGATGCCAACGCCTGCACCATGCTATGTGTATGAGCCATCAAAGTACAATTGCCAAGGCTTCATGTGTGATACCATCAAGATGGATTCATCTAGAAATTCTGAAGTTAGAGGAGCATCATCTATCATGGGAGCATCTGCTAACTGATCTATGATAGCTTGTCCTTTTATTGCTTTTCTATCCACACATTCAATGTCAAATTCACTCAAGAGCATCACTCGTTTGGCTAGTCGACCAGTGAGCATTGATTTATTGAGAAGTTACTTCAATGGATCGATCCTTGCGACCAACTTAGTTTTATGAGTTAGCATGTAGTGTCGTAATTTTTGTGAAGCAAAGACCATAGTGAGATAGGCACTCTCAATTAGTGTGTAGTTAAGCTCATAGACTACCAGAGTACAACTGATGTAGTAGACTACCTTTTCTTTGCCCTCAACATCTTGTTGCGCTAAGAGTGCCCCCAGTGCTATTGATGTAGTTGATATGTAAAGTAATAGGGGTTGTTCTGGAACTGGTGGCATCAGGACTGGTGGATTCAATAGATAATCTTTGAGTATCTGAAATGCCTGTTGACAGTTATCATCCCATTTGAATTTGATGTTTTTGTGTAGCAAGTGCTGAAAAGGATGACATTTATTTGCAAGTTGTGCTATGAATCTTTGTATGTGCTGGAGTCTCCCTTGCAAAGATCGAAGTTGAATGATATTTCTCGGTGGTTGCATCTCTAGGATTGCCTTGAATTTTGTTGGATCGGCTTCAATTCCTCTTTTTGAGATAATGAATCCCAGGAGCTTCCCAAAGGTTACTCCAAAGACAAATTTCTTGGGGTTTAATCTCACTTTGTATTTTTCTAGCCGATCAAAAACGACTGAAAGTATGTCCAAATATGTAGCTCTATCTATTAATTTTCCCAAGAGGTCATCAACATAGTCTTCTATAGTAACGTGCATGAGATCATGAAAGATAGTAGTCATGGCTCTTTGATATGTAGCGCCTGCATTCTTTAGCCCGAAGGGCATGACATTCGAGTAGAAAGTTCCCCAGGGACAAGTAAATGTTGTTTTGTGCTGATCCTCAGATGCTATTTTTATTTGATTATAGCCAGAGAATCCATCCATCAAAGATAACATCGCATGACCTGCTATGAGATCTATGATCAGGTCAATATTTGGCAATTGAAAATCATCCTTAGGACAAGCTTTGTTGATGTCTCTGAAATCTATGCATATTCTAATGCTACGATCTGGCTTACTGATAGGTAATAAGTTGGAGATCCATTCAGGATAATCAATTAGGCATATGAATCTGACATCCAATAATTTTTCAAGCTCTGCCTTGACTAATAATGCCACTTGTGGATGCATCTTTCTTAATTTTTGTTTTACTGGTTTTGCCCCTGGAATAACTATCAAATGATACATTACTAAATCTGGATCCCGTCCAGGCATATCAGCATATGACCATGCAAAATTGATTTGTCGCTCTGTGAAAAAACTTATGAACTTTGGTCTCTCTGTCTCTATCAGAGATTGTGCCAGGAATATGTTATGTGGAATTTCTTCTATACCAATGTTTGTTTTGATGGTCTCTTCTACTAACATAGATGATTTTTCTTCATACGATGCTGAGAGAATGTCGAGCCTTCCATATTTGGGTGCCTCAGAAAGGTTTTCACCCTCAGATACGTCCTTTCTTTTTACTTTTTTGAGGTCAAGAAGTGCCACGATGTGGTTTTCACCATAAGACACATGATTTGTTTTTTATTTTTACATTTTTGCGACTGGAAGGTCCAACACCCTTACCAAAATATGCCACATTATTGAGTTCTAGAGTGTATCCTGCCTTATAGTCCCCAAGAGGAAGATCATCTCATATGCCTAGATAGTCAATAAAGGCCACATCATTTTGGAATGTGTCGAACTATACAAGTCCTTCATGGTCTCAGTCAATAAGTTGGTGGTGAACAAGGGGAAGGCCTTCAATGTTTTAAAAGTCAGTGGGACTGAGGGTGAAGATGCAGTTATATTCAGGTATGTCAAGGTAGTTGTTGAGGTCATTGTTGGCACTCTCCTCATCTGTCTCGATCATGAACGAGTCCAAATTGTCATCACTAAAAGTGCATTCAGGGACGGGTGTCCTCATCCTTCATGATTTCAACCCAGAACCTAGAGGCAATGACTATGTGGGATCCTTAGGGGTTCTTTCTTGACCAACTTTGAATTTTCTATAAAACTCCTCTTCTTCTGTGGGTTCACCTAGTTCTCTGAATGTCTTGATGAGTTCATAGTCAGTGGAGATTTGTCTGAACCCCATTCCCATTCATTAGAGTCAGTGGAATAGTGGTTCTCTTGTTGATCTTTGGAAGCCTTGATTTGTAATGCTTCTTCTACCTTTCAAGCATTTACAATGGAAGATATGAAACCAAGCCCTTTCAAGTGCTCTTTTTTAAATCTCAATTTTGGTTGCAAAGGTTGGATGATGCCTTCCTTTCTTAAGCTGAGAGGACTCTTACCATCATACCCAAACTTTTGTAGGATCTTGAATCCTTTGCCATATTTTTTACATGGTATGTTGATGTGATCTTGTGTACCATCTTGAGGGTCTCTATAAAGCATTTTGTATAAGTCTTCTTCTTCCATTTCACCCCACTTTTGGAAGATAGTAGGATCCCATTTGAGTGTAATGATAGATACCCGCTTAGAAGGATGTGGTCATCCATATTCTTTTGGTGAACTCATAACTTGTTGTAAGCACATGGTTTGATTCAAGGTGTATTCACCCATGCCTTTGTCCTGATATTTCCCTTTAAGCTCACCTTTCTTTGATGTTGAAGGTTTTAATGATTCAGGGTCAATGTATGTAGAAGAAGGGATAGCTTCTCTATTACTTGGAATGATTGTCTCAATTTTTGGTCTCAAGTTATTGTAGTATATAAATGGATTAGGATGACCATTGTCTACTCCAACTATAATATTAATAGCTCTAATTGAAATCTCAACCCAAAGTTTGGACATTCACCTGGTAAAGTTACTATTTTCATGGCTAGTGTTCATTTAGTTATCGACCCAGGGACGTAAAACTTGAAATGGGTCTGCACTATATATGCACTAAGCTCCTTCAATGGCTATTTTGCATTACTACAGTAAATAGCATTATACAGAAAGGAAAGGCAAGAATGGAAATTATAGAAGGCTACAGGAAAACTTATAAAAGCAATGCTGGAATGATCTAATATAAATAACAGAAATCACTCTGTTCTGGCTTGGCTGTAGGAACAATCAGTGGATCTATTTCCAGTGGCTGCAAGAACAGTCAAGGCACGAAGTTATATTGCAACTAAAGAAGAACTAATTTCAATGAGCACAAACACTTGATCACTCACCAAGTGGGCCCCCTTGGATGAGTGATATCAAGCTTCCAGAAAACTAATTTTAACAGATCAGAACAACATATCTTTTATTCATTGCTTCCTGAAAATGATTACATGTTTGAAAAGAAAATTCAAGAATGCTTATCAAAATTCTCTGGTCTATTCGTTTCTATTTTGTCCAACCTCTCAAAAAAAATGAAGAGCTTATTAAAAAGCAAAGATCAACTACAATGGACAACTCAAATCACACCCAGAAGAAGAGGCGGATGATTGACTAATGAAGAAGATAACTAGAGCTTGGCTGTAGGAAACATAGGTCTAAAATGAACCATAGTCTTTGTATGTCATGGCGGTATTTTGTGAATTCAATGCCCACTAGAGTTAAACTTCTATAGTGCTGCTTGGCTGCTCCACTCATGCTGTACCTTGCGCTCGCTCGGCTCCTCTTCAGTTTGATCTCCAGTTATTTCTTATGTGATTCTTCCTTCTTCAGGCGCGAAAGGAGAATATCCACCACGACATCATTTATTATCTGCACTACAACAAAAACAACATACAAGGACATGCATATGTATTTTATTTAATTAACACATTCATTAATTCACATATGATATTACCCTAAATAATCTGCATAGCAATAGGAACAAATCACTTGGCTGCAGGAATAAATGGCATGGCTACAGGAATAGACTGGCAAAGTTCAAACATGATTTCATAAGTTTAGGTTTAACACATGGAATACATATAGTCAATTTACAATACTTGAATACTACAATGCAAACCAAAAGATGTCAAAAACCTAAGAGTTTTGATGATAAAAACATGACAAAGTCTCAACTTATCATGCCCCCCAACTTTAAGAGTTTGTTGATCCTACAACAAAATGAAAATTTATGACTCTTGTTGTAACTCTTAAATCACCAATGGTGCCCTGACCTGTCCCCCCTGAAGCCAAGTTCCAATAAAATCATTTCATTTTTTCCAGCCTGGACCATCTACTTGTTTCTTCTATGACTGCATCATAGTTTTTCTCCGTAGGCTGACATGCCAAAAGCGGCTACATAAGGATTGGGGGTTGAAAGATCAATGGTAGCCAGTTGTTGGCTTTCTCCCTACCTAACTATATATATCTGGGAGCTCTTTGCATGGCTGCATAAAAATTTTGTAGTGAATAAGGTTCTCCTTGTTTTAACTATTTCGGTAGATTATTCCAGTGCTGAGTTAACCCTTCTATTGCAGCTGAACCAAAATATCTAATAGACTTACTAAATTGAAATTCCCTTACATATCTCAATTATGGTGGCATAATTTATTATTCCCTTGCGTGAAATAATAGTATAATAAGTAATGATGAAAAAAAACAATTTGGAGTACCAAAAAGGACTGATAATTAATCACTTTGGAAACCGAACCATAAAGCACCCCCCCAACTTAACCTAGCACATGTCCACACAAGCTAACAAGATTTTGGGTAGTGGAGCGGATTTAAACAGGATATAATCATAATGAACTAATAAATGTATAATTAAAACAAAACACAATATACACGTACCTGCAGTTGTACAAAAATGATGGCGAAATGAAGTGAAATGACAGGTAAGAACGTGGGATGGAATGTTGTGGATGGGATTTATGTACGGAGAAGAATATTCCCACATAATATGGAAATATTTTATTATGAAGCCGCAAATATGTTCACTACAGAAACTACAAGAACTTTACCTTTATTACCTTGCTCAATTGCAACAAGAAGCTGATGAGTTGCTGCAGGATCATTGTTAGTTGCTGCAGGATCATTGTTAGTTGCTGCAGGAACTTTGTCAGTTGTTGTAGGAACTTTGTCATTTTGTGGAGCAAACTACTGCAAGAAATCTTCTTTAGTAGTTGGCTTATGATATAGACGTAGTTGGTGACCATTTACTAAGAGTTTAAATCAAACAGGATCAATTCTGGAAAAATGAACAGCTCCATTCTAGAAAACTTCTTCTATCTCATACAGACCTAACCACCTGGTTTGAAGCTTTCCCATAGTATCTTTATATCTGGAATCATACAGTAGTGCCCAGTCACCATCTTTAAATTTATTTTCCCTGATATATTTATCATGCCATTTTTCTCTTTGATTTTGAATCAATTCTATCTGTTGAACAACTATCTTTCTCCATTCATCTAGAGCATTTAATTCCTGAATGCATTCTTTCTATGCTTCACATAATGTCATATTTAATTGCAAAGTTGTCCTCAGGGTTTTATGCTCAAATTCAATAGGCATCATTGTTATTTTTCCATAAACCATCTCAAAAGGTGTGAAACCAATTGGTGTTTTCCAAGTTGTTCTATATGCCCAAATTGCTTCTGAAAGCTGGTGAGACCAATCTTTCTTGTGAATAGACACTGTTTTTGTAAGAATAGCCTCAAACTCTCTATTTGTAACTTCTACTTGTCCATTAGCCTGTGAATGATATGGAGTAGATTTTATGTGCCTTATATTGTATTCATTGACCAAAGCTTTTATCAATGTTGAAGTAAATTGAGGTCCCTGGTCTGAGACAATTTTCCTTGGTACTCCATATCTTGTAAATATCTCTTCATAAAGAAACTCAGCTACCTTATTATCTCTTGCATGTGTCATGGCACAAGCTTCTACCCATTTTGTTACATAGTCTGTACATACCAATATATAAGATCTTCCATTAGAAGGTGGATCAATTGGGCCGACAAAATCTAATCCCCACCTATCAAATGGTGCCACTGATATTTGAGGATATAGTGGCATCTCATCAGATTTTGTAGGTCTTCCCATTCACTGACATCTGTCACATTTCCATGTGTACTGAGTTGCATCCTTATGTAATGTGGGCCAATAGTTTCCTGTATTGAGTATTTTCAGTGCTATTCTTTTGGTAGCAAAATGACCTCCACATGGCTCATCATGACATGCATGCAGGATGTCATATGTTTCATCTTCTCTGACACATCTTCGCATGACTTGGTCAGGTCCAGTGTAAAATAGACAATCAACAATCCATGAGAAGTTAAAACTTTTTTCAACTAGCAACCTTCTTTCCTTGGGAGAGAAATAAACTGGCATCTTAGCTGCAACTAAATAGTTGGCAATATCAGCATACCAAGGAGTGTGAGCTTGAATGAGAAACAAATGTTCATCTAAAAAAGTGTCATCTATTACTGTAGAATCTTCTTGCAATTGAAGTCGTGAAAGATAATCTGCAACCACATTAGACTTCCTTGGTTTATCAACAACTATGATATCAAATTCATGCATCAACAATAACCAGCGAGCTAATCTACCAGTGATTGATGGCTTATTCATGGGATATCTAATTGCGGTATGATCTGTATGCACAAATATGGGATATCCTGTGATATAGTGTCTAAATTTGTTAAGTGCATAAATGGCAGCTAGCATTTCCTTTTCAGTAACTATGTAATTCAATTTAGGTCCCTACAAATTCTTGCTAATATAATATATTGTATTTTCCAATTTGTCAATTCTCTGTCCTAACACTATTCCTATTGCATAATCAGATGCATCTGTATGGATTTGGAATGGCAGAGACCAATTTGGCCCTTTAAGAACTGGTGCTTGAGTCAAAGCATGCTTAAGCTTTAAGAAAGCTTCATTGCATGCTGGGGTCCATTTAAATTCTGCATCTTTAGTAAGCAGTGAATATAAGGGACTTGCAATTTTATTGAAATATTTGATAAACTGCCTGTAGTATCCAGCATGACCAAGAAAACTTCTTACATCTTTTTGCTTCAAAGGGTCATTAATATGCTGAATGACCTCAATCTTTGTTGGATCCACCTGGATGCCTTGTATAGAGATATGATGACCAAGGACTATTCCTTCTTCCATCATGATGAAACACTTCTCACTATTTAAGGACAAATTGTAGTTTTCACATTGCTGCAAAACTTTCTTCAGATTACCCAATGCTTTCTCAAATTCAGAACCATAAGTTGTAAAGTCATCCATGTAAATTTCCATAATATCTTGAGAAATATTAGAAAAGATACTGATCACTACTCTTTGAAAAGTGGTTGGAGCATTACACAACCCAAAAGGAAGAAGAGAATATGCATACGTGCCCCATGGGAAAGTAAATGTTGTCTTCTCTTGATCCTCGGGGGCTATCTGGATCTGATTGTAGCCACTAAATCCATCAAGGAATGAAAAATATCTTTTACCAGCTAGAGAATCCAATACCTGATCCACAAATGGTAATGGAAAATGACCTTTTCTTGTTGCTAAGTTCAGAGCTCTATAATCAACACATACCGTCCATTTTCCTCCTTTTTTAGGGACTATCACCAAAGGTGATACCAATTGACTGTCAGAGATAGGATAGATAAACCAAGCTTTTAACAATTTCTGCAATTCTTCTTTAACTATCTCCTTCAAGGTAGGATTGACTCTTTTTTGAGGTTATCTGAGTGGGAAACACTCATCCTTAATATAAATATGGTGGGTACAAACTGCTGGATCAATCCCATTCATATCCTTGTAATCCCATGCAAAAGCATTTTTATGAAGTTTCAACAAGTCCACAAGGCCCTCTTTTTTAGTATCATATAGATCTCTATTGATATTCAAATATTTATTCCATTCCACCTCTATCGTAATAGTAAGATCAATCTGGTTTATATCAGAAAAATGAGAAGAAGATAATTCCTGTGGCAACAGAATATGCAAATATATCAATGGTTGCAGGAAAGTCCAAACCTGCAATATTCAGAACCAATTCCTGCAATTTTTGCTCTTCCATTAATTTATTTATCAGGATTTTATAAAGAATTGATTCCTCATCATATAATTGCATGAGTGGTCCTCGATTAATCATCATAAGGTGATTAATAGAGTCAATTTCTTCAGATTCTTCTCCCAAGATAGGCCAAACGGCTTGTTGTTGTTCAAGCTGGGATTGTGCTAGGGAATACAAGGCTAATGTTCTTGTAGAACTCCCATCTGAAATAGTCATATCCCCTGATCTACACCCAATATATGCATCAGTTTTGGCAAGCCAAGGTCTACCCAAAATGACCGGATATCCTCCCAATGTTGCCTTTGGAGATAAAATCATAAAGTCAGCAAGATTTTCCCAGGAATCTAGAATAACTACTACATCCTCTATGATACCATCAGGTCTCACTATAAAGCCATCAGCAAGCTGTAGAACTGTGGGTGTAGGCCTTAAACTATTGATCTCAAGATGTTTCATTACTTCCCTTGTCATTACATTAATGGCTGCCCCTAAATGAATCAAAACATTTTTTATTTGACTACCATTAATGACTATACTCACAACAGGACTACCTAGATCAAAATACTTTGAAATGGCAATCTTACCTAGTATAATATCATCCAGTTGACCCATAACATGAACTATTTGTGGATCCTTTCTCTTCCTGCCAGGTTTTTTTAGACATACTTCTCTCAATGCCTTACCATATATGGGAAAATCCTTTATTGCTTGCAATAATGAAATTTTAACACAAATGTGCTTCAGTTGATCAATAATATCAAAGCTTTGTTGTTGTTCACTAGGGACTTCTTTTTCTTTCAATCTATGGGGAAATGGTGGCAATATTTGATTCTGAGGTATCGTATCTATTTGATTAGAGATTTCTTGCTCCTCTTGTACCTCAGTGATAACTAGATGAGAGGGATTAGGTAAAGTTGTTCCAGATCGGAGGTGAATGTCATCTAGTGATAAGGAATAGGCTAGGTACTGATTAACATCAGCTAAATAAGCTTGTTGTTGTTGTTGAGACTTGATATTTGGATTTGGCAATGGTTGAGTTGGCAACTATGTTGGTTTAGGCAGTGCAACAGTAGCTGCAGGAGGAGGCATTAAAGCGGGAGGTTGTGGCTGCTGAATAGGCAGTTGATAACCAGAAGATTGGGCATTCCATGGTTGGCTTCCCCTCCATTGCGAAGTAGGTTGCCAATTCCCTTGAAACTAGTTTCCTTGGACCTGAGGAGGGTACCAGTTCCCCTGTGGTTGCTGCCACTGTGGCATTTGATTACCAAAATGCCGCCCTTGGCCTTGTGAACCATACCAATTTTGATAGTTACCAAGATTTTGAGAATACGGTGATTGCCATTGGTTATTTGGTACATAAGAATTTCCACTATAACCAGAAAAAGAAAGTGGATCGGGTGGCATACCTTGTCTTTGGAAATTTGGTCTTCTTTGAGAAACATAGAAGACTTGCTCATCCTCACCTTGAATTGGCTTGAAGTCGGGTACATCCACATTTGCAACCATCTTACATCTGCAATCTTTCTTTCACTATTTACAATGAGGACATAATTATGTAAGGAATGTATCAGCTTCCTCATGCTTCTTCTTAGTTGCCAATGTATCCAACTGGGTAGCCATATTGTTTATAATGTCTTCCTTGAAGTCCTTTAATAGATGACTAAGTTCCAATCTAGAAACTCTAGTTCCAGATGCTGATAATGGTGCCCCTGGTTTAAATCTCCTATTCTTCTTAGAAGTAGATCTAGAATACTTCTTGCAAATTTATCCTATTTCAACCCAAGTGGATTGTGTAATATCACCTCCTCTCATAAGATCCAAGGAATCAGTGCATTCATCACTGATTCCCCTCAAAAATATCAATTTTAGGGAATCTTCATTAAGAGTGCTATGCTTGGACTTTTTGACACTAAATAGAAACCTTTTCGAGTAATCTTCAAGACTGTCATCTTCAGTTTGTGTCATTCTAAAGATATCATCCCCATGACGATCAGTACCTCTACAATAATCTTTGTATTTCTCAAGAAACAACCGTTTCATCTCATCCCATGTATTGATTGTGCTACTACCCAAGCTCATAAACCATCTCAAGGATGACTCCTTCAAAGTGGTAGGAAAAATTTTGAGTCTATGGGCATCTGTAGTATAGTCAAAACTTCTACAGAGAAAATCAAACTCAAACAGAAATGTGTCTGGATCCTCTGTCACCAATCCATAGAATTTAGGGAGTGAAGATGCTGGAATGTTCTTGAGATTAGTGTTATCATGCTGATCAGATATGGGAAACTCAAACGTTGGACCTGGTGGTGGTGGTGGATTATTCCCACCAGGAGGAGGGTTCCCTTGCATTAGACTTGTGGGGGTTGTTACTATAGGAAATTCTTCTTCTTGAAGACCAAAAAGGAACTGAAGACTACCTTCCGGAATTTCAGATTCAGGGTGGTTCAAATTCTGTGGGGCTTGGTAAAGTTTAGCAAAAGGATTTATATCTAGGAAATTATCTTCTGCATGATTAGAATGAGTGGGCAGAAATCTACCTCTGGGGTCTCTTCTTCTTCTATGCATGTAGATTCATGAAATTTTTTAAACAATAAGGTATTAACAAAAACAATTAATTGAAAACAACAACCATGAAAGGTTCTTAGTTTGACACCATCCTGGGTAATGGCGCCAAAAATGTCTACTCCAACTATAATAATAATAACTCTAATTGAAATCTCAACCCAAACTTTGGACATTCATCTGGTAAAGTTACTATTTTCATGGCTAGTGTTCATTTAGTTATCAACCTAGGGACGTAAAACTTGAAATGGGTCTGTACTATATATGCACTAAGCTCCTTCAATGGCTATTTTGCATTGTTGTAGTAACTAACATTATACAGATAGGAAAGGCAAGAATGAAAATTATAGAAGGCTACAGGAAAACTTATAAAAACAATGCTAGAATAATCTAATATAAATAACAAAAATCACTCTGTTCTGGCTTGGCTGCAGGAATAGTCAGTGGATCTATTTCCAGTGGCTGTAGGAACAGTCAAGGTAGGAACTTCTACTGCAACTAAAGAAGAACTAATTTCAATGAGCACAAACACAAGATCACTCACCAAGTGGGCCCTCTTGGATGAGTGATATCAAGCTTCCAGAAAACTACTTTTAACAGATCAGAACAACATATCTTTGAAAAGAAAATTCAAGAATGCTTATCAAAATTCTTTGCTCTATTCCTTTCTATTTTGTCTAACCTCTTAGAAAAAAGGAAGAGCTTATTAAAAAGCAAAGATCAACTACAATGGACAACTCAAATCACGTCCAGAAGAAGAGGTGGATGATTGACTGATGAAGGAGATAACTAGAGCTTGGCTGCAGGAAATGTGGATCTAAACCAAACCATAGTCTTTGCATGTCATGGTAGTATTTTGCAAATTCAATGCCCACTATAGTTAAACTTCTATAATGTTGCTTGGCTGCTCCACTCATGCCGTACCTTGCACTTGCTCGGCTCCTCTTCAGTTTGATCTCCAGTTATTTCTTATGTGATTCTTCCTTCTTTAGGCGTGAAAGGAGAATATCCACCGTGGCATCATTTATTATCTACACTACAATAAAAACAACATACAAGGACATGCATACATATTTTATTTAATTAACACATTCATTAATTCACATATGATATTACCCTAAATAATCCACATAGCAACAAGAACAAATCACTTGGCTGTAGGAATAAATGGCATGGCTGTAGGAATAGACCGGCAAAGTTTAAACATGATTTCATAAGTTTAGGTTTAACACATGGAATACATATAGTCAATTTACAATACTTCACTACTACTATGCAAACCAAAATATGTCAAAAACCTAAGAGTTTTGATGATAAAAACATGACAAAGTCTCAACTTATCAACCATTAACTGTTACTTCAACTCCATTGTGAGGAAACTTAATACATTGGTGGTATGTAGATGGGACTGCCCTCATCTCATGAATCTAAGGACGTCCTAGCAATATGTTGTATGTGAGATCTAGGTCTAGGACTCGACAAACCACATCCTTTGTAACTGGCCCAACTCTGAGGGGCAAGGTGACTATGCCCTTGGATGAACTCTCTTCATCATCATATGCTTTGATGGTAATTTTGTTTGTAGTGTTCACAGCTTTGTCTAAATATCTTACTTATATTATTGTGTGCAAAGTACATATATTGAGACCAGCTCCTCCATCTATCAGGACTCATTTTATTCTATGTTTTTGTAAGAAGACTTCAATGTGTAAAGGTGCATTATATGGTTGGCTCACGGAGGCATCGTCAGCTTCTATGAATGTAAGGGAATGTGAAACGGAAAGGTATCTCACCATGGCTTGAAATTGGTCCATGTTAAGATCAATGGGGATAGAAGTGTCTCTCAAAGTTTTGTCAAGAATGGCTTTATGTGCAAGGGATATGCATAAAAGCTTAAAGATTGAGATAAGTGTGGGTGTGTTCCCTAACTGTTCTACAAGGTCATACTCAGGTTTAGTTGATGAGGTGTTTTTAGCTAGAGCACCTTGCAAAGTGAATTTACTTCAACGGGTTGTAACATTACATTCAAAGGTAGGTTCTAAAGAAGATCCAATGCCTTTCAGGACAACCTTGGGTCTTTGGGTATAATTCTCAGGCGTTTTGTCCTTGATGATAATGGTAGAGACATAATTGTCCATTGAAATGTGATTTACAGTTGAATCATAGTTATAGGATACTCTAGTATAGTTGGTCTAGTCATCTGTGGCTTTGGCTTTTCCCTTGTCATGTTTTGGGAATGGTTCTTTAAACATTTCATGTTCTTGATTGAATGAGTGTCCTTCGATCTTAATGTCACCTCTATCAATAAGATCTTGTATGATGTTCTTCAGTCGATGATAGTTTCCTATTTTATGACCCTTGCTCTTGTGATATTCATAGTATTCATCATCATTCCACCAATTTGGTTTGACCTTTGGCTCATAAGGAGGCAAATCTAGAATTGTGATTATCTTGTTTGCTACTAGATTCTTGAAAGCTGACTCGAGTGGTTCTCCCAATGGGGTATACTTCCTTCGTGATTTTGAGGTTGTTTGAGTATTCACCTGATTGTTTGTAGAGCTTGATCTGGAAAAAATGATTTTGGATCGTACTGTATTGGCATCAACAACACCATCATTGACTGTTTTCTTGTTTTTATTCCAAAATCTTGGCTTGTCTTTTACTTTAAAGTCCTCTTTATTTTCTTTGAATATTTTGACGATGCCTTGCTCAATTAGGACTTTCTTTGTTTCTAAGCCTTTTTCAATGATGTCCTTGAAGGTGGACAAATAAGCTTTTCTTAGGTCATAACCAATGTTTTTGTTAACATTCTAGGTGAACATCTCTACCATTTTTTTTGTGGAATTTCACAAGAGCATCTGTTGGCTAGTTTCCTCTATCTTTGTAAAAATGATGAAAAAGACTCTCCATCCCTTTATTTGGTGTTGCACAAAGTAGTGACTGATATGTCTGTCTCTATGTTATATGAGAAATATTGGATAAATGCCTCTGCTAAGTAACCCCATGACTTAATTCCAAGTGGGAGTTGGGAGAACCATTCCATAGCTTGATCACCTAAGCTTTGTGGGAATAATCACATCAAATATGTCTCTTCTGCTGCAACCTCAATGCAAGTTGTGAAAAATTGTCTTATATGTGCCTTAGGATCACCTTTTCCTTTGTACTTATCAAACTTAGGTGTCACAAAGTGTGTAAGAAATGGAGGCATTGGAATGCTTTTGTCAAATGGATAGGGACATATGTCTCTCATTGTGTAAGTTGGTTTCAGTGTATTTATGTCCTCCATTTTCTTTTTTAAGTCCTTAATTTGCTGCTCCAAATTGTTCTTAGGTGGAGATGACTTCTTGGACCATAACCCATGCCTGAACCATGGGGTGGAGGATCATGTTACATATATGGATGGTATTGATCATACACATGTTCATATGGAGGAGGTCTATAATGATGCTTCATATAGGGACCACTTGGTATAGAGTCATGAATAGGAATGGAATATATGTTTTGTCCATGTATACCATACTCAAAAGGCATGTCATGAGTTTTTTCTAGTGTGTTGCCCCCAAATTTAATGTGGGGTTTCCTTGTGTCCAAATTTTGAACATGCCTTTGGATATCCAATTGCTCTGGTGGTTGGTCCTTATCATTGGCATGTGAGTGAGTATTTTTTTTTGCGTAAGACTTCCATAATGATCTATGAAGGTGAGTATCATATGCTTGACCATGTGTATGTGGGACCTCAGGTTTTTGAAACAAAGATGATGGTGATTCAGGCACAAGATGTGGTCCTCTATTGCCTCCACTATTAGGCCTCCTTTGATCCATGTTGAGGTGAGGTCATTGCAAAGGTTGATTTTCCATTATTTGAGACATGTCAAAATCATGAGGGATCTTGGCTCCACTTTGTGCCATCACTTGTAAGAAATATTGTCTATCTCTTCTCATGATCTCTTCAACCAATCGATTAAAACGGGGATCCATAATCGAATCTTCCACTTCTGCTGAATGTATGGAAAAGTTGTCCATATTGTCATTGTGTGTATCATTGTTGTTTGTAGTGTCCATGTTCTCAATATTTGAGGCATCCATGTCAGGTAATGTAGTATGATCAGAATTGAAAAAGACATCATTGTCATACTCATAGGCACTTATGTTTGTGGACTCTTGAGCCTCTTTAGCTTCTCTCATAAATTTTTGGGAATGGGTTTCAACCATGAACTAGGTCTTGACCAAGATGTGTGAGACTAGATGAAAATGGAAAAAGTATGGAAGACCAAGAGTTGGATGGAATGTAAATGAATCTGAGGTGTACTTGCAATGTCCAAAGTGTAAGACCACGTATGTATGTAGTAGAGTAGTTGTGGATTCCAAAGAGATGATAGTTTCTCTTGATGAGGTAAGTTGACCTTGACTCTAAGTAAGACCAAATGAGACCCAAAGATGATAGACCTTGATGAGGGACCACTTAGCAAAATGTTGTTGTATGTAGTGTGTTGACAAAGCAAGATGATGACAAGCAAGTGACCTTTTGACTCAAGTTTAGACAAATGTGAATGTAATGCAAGGTGTAAAGCAATGATGGACTTTGTGAGACCCAGAAATACATTGAATTCTAGATGAAAACCTGGAGAAATAATTTAGGAAGCTCAATAAGTCTAAAACTGATTGTTCTTGTTTGCTGGACTGTAATTTTTTTCAATTCTGAACACAGACGTGCCTGTATACTTCATAGATGTGGCTAAATGACACAGGCATGGTTGACCACTACATAGACGTGTTTCTAAGATTTTTTTGTGAATGTAATTTTGCTTAAGAGAACACATATGCATTTCTACCCTTCACAGATGCAGCTAAATGAGACAGACGTGATTCTATCAGACACAGACGTGTTTCTGAAAACTGAGTGCAATTTTTCCAATTTGTAAAGTTGTTTGTTGTGACCAAATCTGAATTTGTGAATGTTTTTCATGACGAGGACACAATTTTGTTGAAGACTCAATGTTTTTAAGTGTTTAGACTCAAAATGCCTCAAAGAAATTGTGTTGTTTGATGTAAAAATGTTTTGCATACACTTGAAGACACAAAAGACACAATGTTTTGATGTTTGATCTTGAATGTTTGAATGTTCAAAATAAGATAAGCACAATTCTTATGGCTGGCCAAGACAATAGTTGTTGATCTCACATGGGGTTTCCCCTAAGGCTACGCTATTCAAAGTGGATACTTAGATGCTTGACCCCACTGGCTCCACCCTCGACACTCACTTCTCTAGGGCAGACAAGCATCAGTCTCCACGAAAAAATCCCCATGACAAACTTTGTATCTCTACTAAGAACCGTATATGTGTGGGCTGCTCCAGAGGTCCGACCTCCTACCCCAACAACTAGAAGGATTTTGGCTTTCTAAAACAAAAAGGTGCTAGTAAAGGAATTTGCTCATGTGGCCATACATGTTTCACTTTCAGCTTTGTAAATATAGAAAGCTCCCAGCCAGTAGGGGTTACGCCCTACAACTGATCAAATAAATTTGATCAAATGGGTTTATGGGGAGACATAGTGTCGGTATGAACTAATCAGCAAACGTTACCCATGGCTTTCACCATGGATACAGTTTTTTATAGTGGTTCGGAAGAGGATAGCTTTTCCTTGCTACAACTTGGGTCGTCCTCTCCTCACTAGTATTCCTAATGACCACACAGGGAGACAGGCCCTCTAGAGATTAAACAAAAGAGCCTATTGCTCAAGATACAAAAGACACTGGTTCAATTTTAGTGCACCAATTGAAGTGTTTGGTAATCTATGAAAATAAGGCACACAATAAAGATCAAAAGAAAACCCTTGTCAAGATCATGCAACAAAGATTTGTTAGTAGTTTGGGTTGTTTTAAATGATTACCCTTCCTGCAAGCACACAAGTTAGGTAAATTTTAGATCCAAAAAGACTTTGTGAAATAGGGCCCTTCGACAAAATGATTTGCTTTCAAGACAAGCTGCACCAATTTTGTTAGCTAGATCATAAGATGTTAGCCCAAAATAAACCAGATCTGAAATCCATATGACAAAATAAAGCCTCAAAACTGCATCAAAAATTGAAGATGCAAAATCTGAGACACAAACGCGGTTAAACCTAGCACATACGTGACAGAAAATCGCAAACGCTTCTAAATTTGTCGGAGACGTGCCTAGATCACACAGGCGTGGGTCCCGAACACAGATGCGACTAAGAGATTCACAGATGCGGTTTGAAATCATAGATGCAACCCTGCAATCTACAAAATAAGATAAAATGATGTCGAACGCAAACACGATTACGAAGATCACAGACGTGGAATAAAAGCAAAAACATGGTTACAGGATGCGTAGACGCGGAAATGTCGAAATTTATCGAAAACATCAGATCTGTAACTTCAAAAACATAAAATCTGCAACAAAAAATGTTAAATGCAAAAGGGACAAGGGTCCCACCGAGTGTGCCAAAATGCTTATGGTGAAAAGTGGAAACAACAATATTGAAAGACTAAATGAATTCAACCACAAAACCCTAGCCTAACAACAACAAAGATCCACCACAACATATGGAGATTACCTAAGACAATGCAAATCAAATGAAATTACAAAGATTATACCATCACATGTCCAATAAGGTTTGGATCTCCATTCTTCCTATCTCCGTTGATCTTTCTTGATATATTTGCTCTCAAATTTTATGTGTGCACAAGAGCTCAACAAAGAACGAAAAATGTGGTTGCAAGTAGGCTTGATCACATATGAAAGTTCAAAAGCATCGATTAGGGTTGATAATGAAGGAAGCATCCACTTATATAGAAGACACTATAAGAAATGGAGGGATAAGATTGAGAGGTGTAAAAGATAAATGGTCAGCTAGGATTAGAGGGTAGGTAGAGAAAATAAGAAAAAAATGATAGGGTAGGTAGTGTAAAAACTAAGAGATGAATGACATGTGTCATGGGTAGAAATGGTTAATGAATTAATTAAATAAATAAAGATTCATTTAATTAATAGAGGAAGTGGGATCAATTAAATAAATTAGAGTATTTATTTAATTTAAGAAAAAAAGATAATTTAAATAAATAAATGTATTTATTTAAATGAGAAATAAGGCTAGAAGAGGATAAATGAATTAATTAAATAAATAAAGATTTATTTAATTAATAGAAGAATTAGGCTAAAATAATTAAATAAATAAAGATATATATTTAATTAGACATGACAATTTTAGGTGTCTACAATTGGTACCCAGACCGGTGAACAAAAATGTAATAGGTACTAAATGGGTGTTCAGAAATAAACTGAATGAAGATGGAGTAGTAGTCAGAAATAAAGCAAGACTAGTATGAAAAAGTTATGCACAAGAAGAAGGTGAAGACTATGGCGAGATATTTTCACCTTTTGCAAGATTGGAAGCTGTTAGGACTCTACTTGCATTTGCAGCATATAGAGGATTCAAGGTATATCAGATGGATGTAAAGTCAACATTTATAAATGGAATATTGGAAGAGGAAGTGTACATTGAACAGCCAGATGGTTATGCTTTGACTGAAGAAAAGAATACGGTGTGTAAACTACCCAAGGCTCTATATGGTTTAAAGAAAGGACCAAGGGAATGGTATGAAAGACTAAATTCTCACTTGGTGAAGATAGGTTTTTGAAAGAACCAGTGAAGACAACAATATATATCTCAAGACTGAAGGAGATAAGATACTGGTTAGTAAGGTATTTGTGGATGATATTATTTTTGGAGGCAATGATGACATGTGTGATGACTTTTCTAATGTGATGAAAAGTGAATTTGAGATGTCTCTAGTAGGAGAGATAAAATTATTTATAGGTTTGCAAATTCAATAGATGAAGAATGGTATTTTTATCACACAGTCCAAATATGTGAAAGAGGTATTGAAGACTTTTGGAATGGAAGACTGTAAACTAGTTGGGACACCAATGGCTACAAGTTGTACACTATCTAAGGAGGATGATTTTGCATCAGTTGATGAAAAGGATTATAGGTCTATGATAGGGAAACTACATTATGTTGTTCATAGCAGACCGGATATTGCTCATGCAGTTGGATTAGTTGCTAGATTTTAGAAGAGCCCAAAGGCGACACACATGGTAGCAACTAAAAGGATATTCAGATATTTAAAAGGTACAATTGATTATGGATTATGGTATCCATATGCAAGTAACTTTGATTTGAAAGTCTATACAGATGCAGATTGGGCAGGAAATGTTGATGATAGAAAGAGTACAACCAGAGGAGCTTTCTTTCTTGGAGGAAGGCTAGTATCTTGGAGTAGCAAGAAGAAAAGTAGCATATCTCAGTCAACTACTGAAGCTGAATATGTTGTAGCATACATGAATTGTACTCAGGCAATCTGGATGAAACACATTCTGGAAGGTTTTAAGTCGAAGATCTCAAAACCGGTAAGGATTTTCTATGATAACACTAGTGCAATAAACATTTCAAAGAACTCGATGTTGCATGCAAGAACCAAGCATATTGAGTTGAAGTATCATTTCTTAAGAGAGAAAGTGTGGAGTAAAGATGTGTCACTGGAACATGTTTCTTCTAAATAATAGCTTGCAGATATCTTTACTAAACCTCTACCGAAGGAAACATTTGAGTATCTCAGAGGTAAGCTAGGGGTTGTACCCCTATACAAAGTTCATTGAACAGATGTGGAAGACATCAGTCCCAAAGCTTATTTGAAATCTTGAAGAAGGATTGGTGTTGAGTGGAGCTACTCCATAGGGGGAGAAGCTAGTTGCAGAACGATGAAGTACGACACTATATGTTTTACTTTCACTTTGGCATTGTTGTCAAAGGGGGAGAAGAGCCGAATGATTGAAGAGGAGAATAATTGTAGCCAGTTACCAGCTGAAGACATGAAGATATAGTTGAAGGAGAGTACATGGAAAAATGTAAACCAGGATTCCTATACTTGTGTATGTGCATTACACTCAATCATCACAATCAGGTGGTATTGATATTTCTATTGCAATCAATGCCAAAGGGGGAGATTGTTGGCATTGCATGAAGATTGCATTAATGAAGTATAATGTTGTCATTGATGTCAATAGTAACCAGTATTGGAGTTATACTACAATCAGTAGTGATGCAGATTTACAACCGGTAGTGAAGCAGTGTTGGAAACCGGTATTAGTATTTCAAGCAAAGTGATCAACCGATAACCCTAACTGATGGAGCTTGGAGAATCGGTTGTGTTGATCTATGATCGAATGGTGATCGAAGATTATTATGCCATGTATGCCTGTTGCACGTGATGAGTTTCAAAGTGAATTTATTGCATGAAGATTATTTTTTATATCAAGAATGAGCAAGTGCATAGCATGAAGTGGAAATCATGTGATGAGTTACAGGATTTGATGAGCGGTGATCAAGGAGCGACCGAGGTTGTCTAGAACAATGTGTAGATGATTACTATGTAATCCAACGGTCATGTTTGAACCGATATGTATGCAATCTATATGAGATCTTAGGTTTTGTGATGTGTTACTGACCTATTGTATTTGCTTATAAGATCGATGAGTTGTTTTGTAATAGTCTTGGCAATTTTGGCTATGTGTGATAGTCTAATTGTTGTTGAACCAGAACGAGTATTTGTGGAATGTTTTGAAGGCAGATAGGAGCTTAAAAGGATCTGATCAAGCAGAGCAGTGCTATTACTAGATCAATAAAACCATGTTGTTCTCTAACAATTACAACAGTTAAATCCCATAACCGAGTAAGCTTTAATGGGCTTGGTGCTATCTAAATCCTCTAACCAGGTGATCCATTAGCTTGGATTTCAAATCCTCTACTGAGGTTACTCTTAACAAGGTATTTCTCTTAACAGGGTATTGCTCTTAATGGGGTATTATAGTCAATCCCTTACCTGGGTGGTCCTTAACTGGATCAGTTCTTAATAGGACATTTTTGTAAATCTTCTAACAAGGCTTGGCTCCTAACAGGGAGAAATTCAGAAGAGTTCAAAATAATTGTGGATATTCATCCCCACCGTGGTTTTTCCCATTTGCTTTTCCATGTCAAAAATCATTCTGTCAAGTGGTGAATGATTTTGTGTATACTTTTTATATGGTTATTATGTTTAACTGGTAAAACCACTAAGACATGTTCAGATGACCAGAAGTGATCTGATATGAGCTATTACTAATGTTAGTAAAGTGTATTGATTTTTTGGATAAAAGGTATCTAAGTTACAGATCCGATTACACTGTTATTGTGATATTTTAGTCAACCGGTAAACTTGACAATGCAATAACAATTTATGGTTCAGTGTCTAAACTGGTTAGTTTAGTGATTGATTTATGAGTTGGGATTAAGTTTGGTAAAATTTTATCTTGTTTTCTATCTACTGATTCACCCCACCGCCCCTCTCAGTAGTTGACTAGATTATTATTGATTCATCGTATCATCAAATTTTATTTAACTATTGTAACTATTTATAAAAAAAATTGCATTACCCTCCTCTCAAGGTTAGTGTAAAAAGTTTTTCTACTACTTAACTTTCTTATAATGATTTAGAGGTTGAGCAAATGGATGTGAAAACTATTTTCCTTCATGGTGATTTGGAAGATATTTATATGACATAGTCAAAACAATATGTGGTAAAATGCAAAATTAATTTGGTTTGTATAGTGAAGAAATCTTTCTATGGCTTGAAACAGAGTCCTAGGATGTGGCACCATAAATTTGATACATATGTGTTGAGTTTGAGATTTGATCATTTTGAATCAGATCATTGTGTTTTTATAAATTTGATAGTGATGATTTCCTATACATTGCATTATATGTTGATGACATGCTATTCATTAGAAAAGAGAAATGTATGATTTAGATCTAAAGTCTCATCTTGCTACAAAAATTGAAATGAAAGATCTTGGTGCAACAAATGAAATTCTTGGGATACAAATTAAAAGAGATGGAGTGAACAGAAAGCTCTGGCTAGGATAGAGGAAGTATGTGAATTTACTTTTACATAGGTTTAACATGTAGGATTCTAGACCATTATGTGTTCTCCTTACAATTGGAACAAAATTATCTATTTCAAATTCTCCTACATCCCCTTCATAGATAGAATACATAAACATAGCGCTTTACTAGAGTACAATTGGATTTTTGATGTATGATATGGTTAGCACTAGACCAAACATTACCCAAGTAGGGGGAGTTCTTTCTAGATATATGTTTAATCTTAGTAGAGTTCATTGGGATGCAGTTAAAAGAGTTCAGATATTTGAAGGGTACCTCAAAGTATTCTTTGTGTTATCATGGCAATTTTAGAGGAGAGAAAATTTCTATTGATATTCATGGTTTGTGGATTCAGACTGGGCAAGTGAAGTTGATAGTAGAAGATCCACTAGTTCTTATGTGTTTACTTTATTTGGTGGCACAATAAGTTGGATGAGTAAGCAATAAGTTGTGGTTTCTTTTTCCACTATTGAAGTCGAGTATATGATAGCTACTCATACTTGTACAAAATCCATTTGGATTAAGAGATCATGTTCAAATATTAGAATAAAATAAGGTGCAACAATAGTTTATTGTGATAGTTAGAGTGATTTACCTAGCTAAGAACCCAACATTTCATGCTTGGACCAAGCACATTTTTGTTCACTAACATTTTTTTATAGATATGGTGGAGGATAATGAGGTGAAGTTGGTAAAGGTAGAGACTTTGATGATGTTTCATTTTAACTAAGGTTGTGAGCACATAGAATTTTAGATGGTGTTTAGAATCTATGAGCCTCTCGTACCCTAGTGATTAAAAACTGATGTTAGAACCCTTCCATTTTCTCTTGCAAGGTGTTCAACTAGTGGGAGAATGTTATGAAAATGGTGTCTCAACCTTGCATATATATAAGATGTTGGCAATTGACACTCATCGAGTTCATTTTGTTGTCATTGATGGCAACAAGATTAGATGGAAGTCATATACCGACATTAGGATGCATAGACCAACAAACACCAGCTTTGGAGCATTCAAGGCTACACCGACACCGATATCGACATCAGTACTTGAAGGAAGCTAACATCAAGGGAGATTTATTTAGTAAATCATTTTGTAATTATTATCGAGGCTGACACTGAATAACTTTTGTAAAAGCAATGTAAGCTGACATAAGGCATATTGTTTGTAATGGGTATATAGGTCAGTCTGCTAGGTCATTTTGAATATAATAAAACAAGAGATGACATAGGATGCGACATAGGAGAATATAGCATAACTACATAATGTGAATTATATGTATGTAGATCATTTGTATGTGAATGTTATATCATGCAATGATCTGTAGATAGCTTGGAAAGCATTCTTGGAGGAGAAGAGATACATGTAGTAGTGTTCAACATTTATGAACTGGTACAGAGAAGAGCTAGAACCAGAACTCTATTTGGCATAGCAGATGCATTTTTTAGTTTAATTTTATTGTTTTAATTCAGTAGAAGCTTATAGTCAGTGAAACTCTTTAGTGATGGGCAATATTCTCTAGGTGTTACGATTCCCAAAGATACTGAGAGGGGGCAGGTGAATCAGTATCTGACCGGTAATAGTAATTTCTTAACTTATAACATGAAAAGCATATTAAAACTATGTACCAGTAAACCAGAAATAATGCAACAAATAAGAATAACAACCACAACATGAAAAACACACCATAACACAATGTTTTAACAAGGAAACCTGGTGTGGGAAAAACCTCGATGGGATTTGTGACCCACAATATTCACTTACTGGCCAATAAGGGAATATTACTGTTACAATAGGGGCCTACACATGCAGGAAGGCCAAGTGCCTAGAGCTCACTACTCAATTACAAAAGAAGTCACACTGACTTACAAAAATGGATTATACTAATCCAATGTCTTGTACTGCTTCAGATTAGCATCTGCTATGCTAGATTCAGTACTGGTTTAAGCTCTGCTACATGCATAAACCCTTATCCAATAATTCGCATAATAGGTCTGCTACCTTCTATTCATATTTCACATCCTACCTCTTACAAAATGATCTACAATGATCTCATACATATATGAGTCATATTACAATTTTCCATGTTGGTTTACAAAAGATTTTACAATTAATTACAAAATACATTAATACAAAATTGTTGTTGGCCAAGGTGTCAGTGTTCTTTTCGGTGTCGGTGTTCTGTATGCTGATGTAGAGTCTATCGGTGTCAATGTTCTTTTCGGTGTCAGTGTTTTGTATGTCGATGTAGAGTCTATCAATGTCGGTGTCAGTGTCTGCCTATCGGTATCACATGATTGTAAGGTTTCCATCAATGACAATACCTTCAATCACCTACAATATCTAATTGGAGTGTGCATTTGCCAACAATATCCCCCTTTGGCATTGATGGCAACACTCATGAGAAAAATTCAAAAATGTATCCAAAAATTAAAGTCCAAAAAAAATCTTGCCAAAAACTGTATGTCCAAAAATGTGTGCTCCCCCTGAGCAGATAATCTCTACTTCCTTTTGACCATTTTTCTCATCACACTACTCCCCCTTTGACATCAATGACAAAGGTTGCCATTTGCTGGCAGTGGAGTCCTGCCTGGATTCTTGTAACCGGTGGGTTACAATCTAAAAAATATCTGTCAAAACCAAATTTAAACCATTACTGAATGATTTGTTGTCTTTTAGTGTCTCTTGAGTTCTCTACACTGTACTGGTGAGTATGTGCATTTTCTCTTCCGATGTCTTCAGTCCAAGAACTAGAGCCTCAGATATTTATTTTCTCAAAGAAATGAGGTAATCTAGTTTGGGACCAAGTCTACATTTCAAGTCCTTTGCTTTATCCTTTATTCTTTCTTTATCCTTCTCTAACTACTTGATTTTCTCTTCTTGCTCTGCAATCTTCTTCTCCATCTCCAAAAATGAATCTGATGTACCTATTAGATTGTCAACAATATTGTTAATCTTATCTTGTGCCTTGCTGATTTCTTTGTCTAGATCCTCTGTTAGAATGTTTGTTTTACAAGTGTCTCTATACAATTTCTTGAAGTCAAGAATTATCTCTCCAAGTTCTGGTAATAGGGTATCCATTTTCTCTTTGTTCTTCTTCACAATTTCCTCAAAGAATTTCTCTTTATCTTTAATCATTCTTTCCTTGAATGTATTCTTGTTTATTTGATCAATAGTCAATATGTTGTTGGTGATGAACTTAGAGAATATGTCTAGTTGACTTAAAGAATCCTTATTGTCTACAATACACTTTGGTGCTATCAGTTTAAGAATGGGAATTGTATCATCAATAGCCTTATAGGCTTGTGCATTGCACTCTATGATCTTCTTTATTGAATCCAATAAGACCTTTGTTACATTTGTAGATCTGAATTCTACCATAGAAGTACGAGATGTCTATCCAACTGCCTTCACAATAGCCATACTACCAGTTGTAGTAATCACCTTACTTGATTCAACCTCTGGTAGGTCAGTCTATGTTTGTATTTCTACAAACAAAGTTTTAGGCTTTTCAGTTTTGGCCGGTGGCACTGTTTCTGTCTGAACCTGTGCTTCAACCTGTACCTATTTTGGTTTCTCTATCTATATCTCAGAAGGTTTCTCTAAGCTTTCAACTACCATTTTTCAGATGTAGTCTCTGTTTGTACCTCTGTACTTTCCTTAGCCGGTTCTTCTAATGGTTTTTCAATTGTATCTACTAGTTTCTTAGTGGTATCCTCTGATGGTTGCTCTGTAGGTTTTTCTATGCTTATCTCAACCTCTGCAGTTGGTGACTCAGTAGTCACATCTGTCCTCTTTTCCTCAGTGGTTTCTTTGTCCACCACAACATTTGCTTCTTGAGTGTCTATATTTACAGTATACAAAACTTCAGACTCAAGATTAGTATCCTCTAGTGGAGTCTCCATACTCTCTGTGGCCGGTTGACTATCAGTAGTATCTACTAGTGGAGTATCTAAAGGAGGTGGGGGTACATTATCAGTTATTTTTAGGCTTGGAGGACCACCTACCTTACCTTTCCCCTTATCCCTGTCCTTTTGATATACTTTAATAGTCTTTGGTCTGAGTAATTCTTCCTATTTTTCTTTTTCCACAAAGAATATATCCCATGCATCTGTTGTTTCCTCAGAGACTTCATTTAATCTACCTGCCATCAATGCTACATGTCGGTGAGTAGTGGAGAATATTGTCTGGTTTGCTTCACTAATTAGTTTATCTATTTCATAATGTGAGTTGACTAGATGTACTGCAAGTAATTTTTCAATCTTGATTTTCTTGTCCAGCTCAACGATGGCTAACCTTATAGCTTCTAATCTCCTATATAGATCATTTGGTATTTCATCGACAACTTGCATCAAAAATTTCTTATAAATATATAAATGTAAAATTACACTGTTCTCTATGCTTTCCTTGTCATCTGTTGATAGTGTGTTGTATATTTTGCTGATGTTCTTCAGCTTACCATCCTTTGTAATTTCACTAAGAAGTTTGTCTATTGGGGCGATATCTTGTTTTATCTTCTTCTTCTTAGGAGTCATTTTCTTTTTCACTAGAGGCCTTACTGCCTGTTGTTTTTGTCGTGTTTTCCTGGGTGTAGGTGAGGGTTTTCTTTTCCTTTCTACCCTTTTAAATATTGTAGGCATATCACTCTTAGAGGAGGTTCCAACCAGTGAAAGATGAGCTTTCGGTTGAATTCCTTCCAACTCACTTTCCTTTATACCAATTTGCTTCAAAACATCTTCTTTAATTGCTTTAGCCTATCGGGTTTCTTTTCTTACTATTGCTTCAACTTTCTTAACCCTTTTTCTAGACTGAATTCCACTCTCTATTGTTTCAGCATTTCCAAAAACTTTCTCAGTGGGTTCCTTAGGTTCTTCAAGGAGGGCTTTTGCATAAGTTTCAATAATATTGTCATTTGTCTCATAACCCATTTCAGTTACCCAGATAGTTCTAGGGACAACTGCCTCCATCCAGATTTCATCCTTTTTTATTACAAAACAAATTTCTTTGTGATACTTGTCCACAATAGCTTGTGATAGTCTTACTCTAGTTTTCATTCAAGCCTTTAGTGCTTGAAAGTGTTCATTTAAGTTTTTCTCTTGGTTTTCTCCCATATTGCTCAATAGATCCAACAGCTGTTTTCCTACCAAGATGTCAAAACCAAAATTTCTTGCACCAATATTGGGTACTTGTTTAGTTATGTACAACATTAGATAAACAAGCAAATTTCCAAACTTGAATATTCCTTTCTTATTTCCTTTAATTTTCCCCATATTGTCTATCAATTCATCTTTGAGCCATTCACATACATCTATTCTAGCATTGTTGTTGACCATGTCATATGCACTTTTGATACATAGGCTAGAAACTGAGTTCAACCCATTTGCACGTGTAGCTTTATAACCTAAGATCATACTGATAAATCTCATATTTATGTCCTTTACATCATTTACCCTTAGAGGCCTTTTTTCGAATGTTGCACCAATTAAATCCATTACTATGTCATTTGAGACTCTCTTCGTTTTGTCAGGTCTGCTACCGGTGGAAGGTAACCATGTTACTACCTTAATGACTTCCTTTGTGATTTTATGAATTGTATCCAACCATAAGAATTCACCATGAACTCTGCTTAGCACAATCCTTATAATATCCTTGGGAAAATCCGGGACACTAAGGATTTCAGTAAAACCTAGGGTTTCCACTATCTTATGTTCCGGCTTGATATTTCCAGATTCATCACAAATTACAGTCCTATACATATTTTTGATCTCATCATCACCTAATTCCTCTATATGACAATGTATATACATCCTAGGGTCTTCAGCATATACTACTCCCTTAGGAATTTGAGAAAATGCACCTATGCTATCATCTTTCTTCACAATTTTAGGAACCAGTTTGAATACGGGTCTAGGGCACTTAATAACCTCAATAACAGTAGGGTTTGCAATAAATTTAGGAGTGGATGAAGATGCCATGATTATAAATACCTCAATCTATCTTTAGGATGAATTCTTTGATGAACTACTTCACTTTTTCGCTAAGGATGCCTTCACTAGGGAATTTTCATGCTCTCGAAGGTTTGAATGAAAAAGGAGCCAAAATACTTGCCTTATAATGTTATTTTCTCTAACTACCACATTAAATACTCACTGGTTAAGCCACAACTTAACTCATCTGCTGATATAAAATTAATTTCAACTTCTCACCATCAACCGAGGGAATAATAGCATGTTTTTCATTTTGTTGCTAAACCCCCAAAGGATTTCCTTCAATTAGATTAAGAGTCTCCTGTCGGTGGAGTGATACTTTGTTCTACCGGTGGAGGGGTATTCCCATCAACATTATGATCTGACTTTCTGATCCATTGTTTTGAGAATTCTTGCTTTACCTCTTCAACCTTTTCTTTACCTTTCAATCTAGGACCTTTGTTATTTGCTGGTGGGGACTTGCTTCTACAGAATTTTGCAATATGTCCAATTTTGTTACAAGCATAACAAGTCACATTGTTCTTCTGAATAGCTTTCCCATATCCTATGTCGGTATGTGTTTTGCATTGATTAGATAAGTGTCCAAATCTTCCACAAACATAACATCTTACATTCATTCTGCAATTTTTCAAAGTTATGACCAACTTTGTTGCATTTAGAACATTGAATGGTGGGTGTATTAGTGTTCTGATAATTTCTAGATCTACACTGATTTTCTCTATGACCATACTTGTTACAGTTAAAGCATTTCCCATTGAATTTGTAAGCATTAGGTTGTCTTACCGGTTTGCTATGATCATGAGTGTTTGCAGTACCTGAGCTTTCACCAGTTTCAAAGCCAAGGCCATTTGTATCACCATTAGGTTTCTGATTCTTCAGCATGTCACCAAGTTCTTCTTAACTTTTCTTGAATTTTTCCTTATGTTGATTTGCAGCAATTAGTTCATTCTCCAAGATTCCTTTCTATCTCATGAGTTCAATTCTATCATTTTGTGTGTGCATTAGATCTATCTTCAACATATCATTTTCATGACTAAGTCTTGTGTTTTCATTTCTAGCATAATTTAGTCTTCTAACCAATTCTTCTTCATTCTTCTTTCTGTCTTCAATTTCTTTACAGAATCTCATAGTCATATCTTCCATCTCATTCTTTGTTGTACTGATTTCTTGTCTTAGCTTGTTTACCAAATCATTAAGAGTTTCCTTTTCATCTTCCTCTTTCTGCATCTTCTCACAAAGTTCTCTCCTCTTTTTCCTTGCTATAGTGTAATTTTCTTGAAGTGCTTGAATGATATCTTGAGCAGCCTTCAGATCATCCTCAAGTTTGATATTCTTCACCTTTTCTTCATCATAGTCTGAAAGAGTTATTTCCAATTGTTTTCTCAAGTTTTCCATCTCTACCAATGTCAAGATCTTCCTTAAGCTATTAGGCTTCTGAAAATAGAGGACCAGGCTCTTATACCAATTGTTAGGATTCCCAAAGATACTGAGAGGGGGGGTGAATCAGTATCTAACTGGTAATAGTAATTTCTTAACTTATAACATGAAAAGCATATTAAAACTGTGTACCGGTAAACCAAAAATAATTCAGCAAATAAGAATAACAACCACAACATGAAAAACACACCATAACACAATGTTTTAACGAGGAAACCAGGTGTGGGAAAAACCTCGGTGGGATTTGTGACCCACAATATTCACTTACTGGCCAATAAGGGAATATTACTGCTACAACAAGGGCCTGCACATATAGGAAGGCCAAGTGCCTAGAGCTCACTGCTCAATTACAAAAGAAGTCACACTAACTTACAAAAATGGATTATACTAATCCAATGTCTTGTACTACTTCAAATTAGCATCTACTATGCTAGATTCAGTACCGGTTTAAGCTCTGCTACATACATAAACCCTTATCCAATAATCCGCATAATAGGTCTGCTACCTTCTATTCATATTTCACATCCTACCTCTTACAAAATGATCTACAATGATCTCATACATATATGAGTCATATTACAATCTACCATGTTGGCTTACAAAAGATTTTATAATTAATTATAAAATACATTAATACAAAATTGTTGTCAGCCAGGGTGTCGATGTTATTTGTCTGAGAGATGATCTAACTAATGCAAGTGAGTATAAAGAAAAATTCAGGATTAGTGTTGCACAATTGGATGACTTATTGAAAAGACAAAGGCAAATTGATGATTCTAGAGGACTTGGATTTGTACAAGGTGAAAGCTCTGGTACTACAAATGGAGATCAAACAACCGGTATCAAGAACTCATCATACCAAAGGAAACCAATAAGGTAATCTAATTCTTATAAATTCAATGGTAGATGTTTTGTTTGCAATAAATTTGGGCATATAGCTAAACAATGTAGAAATAAAGCAAATCAAAACTACAATTTTGTTTTTGGTCAATGCACAAATTGCAAGAAATATGGTCATAGATCAGAAGATTGTAGAATGAATGTTAAATGTCATGCATATGGAAAGTTTGGACATTTTTCTAATCACTGTAGGTCAAGGAATGACACCGGATTTGTCAAAGCAATTCATAAAAACAATGTTACATGTTATGCATGCAACAAAATAGGTCATATTGCTAAATACTGTAGAAGCAAGATTCGACCAGTTAGCAATGATAAAGATAATGAGAAAGGAAAGAAGAAGGTAGATGAAATACAACATGATCACACCAAGAGATGGGTTAGAAAATATGAAGACCCAAGTGGAGATGGATCTACACCGGTAACTCCACCAGTAGAACATGGTATTCCTCCACCAACAGGAAATTCCATCGGTAACTAAGGCATAAGCCTTAGGGGTTGGCAAAGTCATTGCAAAATCCTGCATATTACCCCAAAGGATATCTAAAGAGATCTAGCAGAGATCTGGAGAGTTGTGTTCATCATTGATGAAGATTCACCCGACACAAGGCTGTAAAACCGGCATCTGTAGGGTTGTTCGCGAAGCATTTATTACAAAGAAAGATTAGGGTTTTATTCACTGATAAAAAGGGGTAAGTGAATTAATTTTCACTCACTGAGCATTCAAGCATTCAGAGCAAAGAAAAAGGTGAATCAAGAGCAAGCAAAGGCATTCTGAAAGGATTTCGAGCAAAAAGACTCAATCTTCCACCAGTGTTCACTTTCAAGTATTCTTCGAAATGGCATCTGGATATTTAGCTCCTAAGTTCATTACAAATCCCACCATTGTCAAAGTCAAGGATAGTTTAAGGCTCCTATTCAAGGAGGTTCTCAAAATTGCTAAGAAAGAAGACTCTGTGGGAGCATTTTCTAGGGTTCTTGATGACGTGATGTATGTTGAAGATGTAAGGGAATACATTCACTACACCTTGGAGGATCTAGGCATAGAGGAAATCAAAATCATGTATCAATCCATGATACTAGGTGACTCTAGAACCATCAAACTGAAATACAAAGAAATTGAGGATTTAGGGTTAACCGGTATTCTATACATACCGGAATTCAAGGATGAAGTCATCAAATAAGTTCTGAGCAGGGTTCACAATGAGTTTATCGGGTTAGATAGGCCTTACATGATCACTAAGGAGTCTATTCAAGTAGTCACCAACTTACCCAAAGTCAGACTAGAACCTGGCAAGAAAATTTCCAACACAGAGGTCAAGAAACTCACTGGTGCAACTCCTCATAGTAGATCAATGAGGAAAAGCACAATCACCAACATTGATGTGAAATTTGCAAGCATGATAATAGGTTGCAAGGTAACTCAATCCAACTGATTGAATTATGTTTCTAGTTCATGCATTTATGTCACATATCAAATGCTAAGGAATAATGCAAAATATGATTTATGTGAATGGATGAGGAGTGAATTGATGTTGAACCTTGGGAAGATCAAGGGAGATAAGAAAGGAACTTTTAGAAATGGTAATCTCATAGTATGTTTAATGCTTTACTTTTTGAATGAGCTACCTAGTCTTGGAAAGGAGCGTTGGGCTCATGACATACCGGTAGGTATGCAAATCAAGGAAGTAATCACCAGTCTTGGTACCGGCAGAGATGAGAAACTTTGGAGGTATTTCAAAACATTCCAAGAAAACATGAGGTAGAGGGAGAGAATATCAAAGAAAATTGTGGAGAAGTACTCCACTGATATTTGTTTTATGGTGAAAACTGATGAAACCCTTATGGAGGTAGTTGAACCTAGGAAAATCTAGATTACTGAGCTTGGATATGAAGTGGATGATAGCATTTTTGAACTCTATGCAAAAATGCTACTAGATGCCCCATTGGATGACAAAACAGAGTATTTTGATACAGCAGAAGAGAAGGCCCTTGAAGTCAAAACTGGTTTTAACATGAAGAGAAGAGAGAAGAAAATATAAAATATATTTGCATATGTACATGATGTAATTCATAAGATAGACACTCAACTAGGTTCTAGATCCAAACTGGCAGCAGAACCGGTAGTGGATAGTACTACAAAAGCCTGAAACTTACATTTCTACCATCACTTCTGATTCTAACCCTAAGGATAATGAACCTCTAGCATTCAGAAGGGTACAAAGGAAGAAAGTGGATCAGCCACCAAAAAAGAAAAAGAAGGCAAAGCCTAGGAGGAGACTTGTTAGAAAGGCAACTAAACCTACTACACCACCACCTTTGGCAAGGAAACCTATACAGAAGAGGAAACCAGTCACATCTACACTGGTAACCACAAGCAAAAAGAAGAAGAGTGATGACATTGAGTTTGGTAAGGCTAAAAAGACATGTGCTGAGCTAATTGATGAAATAACAAAAGATGGAATTTTGAAAAATGCATCTATGTATTATGAAGACTTAGAGGCTGATGAACAAAATGAAATAGAAGAGGCTATTTTGTTACATATAGACATTTAGAAGAAAGCCTTAATAGAAATTTTGAAGGAGATACCTCTATCTTTGTATAATAAACTTGATGCTAGAAGACTTGACGTTGTCAAGAGAGATAGGGAGATTAAGGAAGTAGCACTTTTGGAAATGTGTGGTTCTATAAACAACGAGGAAATGAAAAGATGCATAGATGTTGCAAATAGGACAGTTTTCAGTAGTAAACCTCAACAGATAAGTCTTATGATGGGCAGAGTAAATGAGGTAATAATTGAGACCAGTAAGGGTTGGACCAAATTCTTCTAGAAGAATCTAGATTTTCTTACATCTCAAGAAGAATTTGCAAAGGCTACATCTTCCACCATTCCTAACAAATCAAAATGGAAAGGTATTTTGGGTAGCTCAACTCCAATTTTGACCACACCAGTAGTAACTATAGACATACAAACACAACCGGTAGTAAAGGAGAGTGTACAGTCCATACCAACTAAAACTATTTTTGAGCAAGGAAATGTATAGGATACTGTAAATACTGTGGATAATACTCCACCGGTAGTAATTGACACTACACCAAGTGGTGAAGCCACCGGTGCAAAAGAGGTTGTAGAGGATAAGGTAAAGGAAACTGAATCTATACCATTAGTTAAAATTGATTCCCCGACAAAGGTTTTGGCAATTGACACTTCTCAGGTTGAGAAGAAATCCATCATTGAGATGAGTCCCACTGAGTTGATGATGATGACAACTCAAAAATTATTGAAGGAGGGTACTACAAACAAAAGATTAATTGATCAATCAGTTACAGTATTGCACATATTGACACTTGATTGTAAGATTGAAGATGGAGCAAGCCCTTTTGGCAAGCTCAAGACTCTAACAGAAAATATTTCTAACAATTTTCAATCTCTGAGGTAGATTGCAGATCGACAGGCTTTAGAAAGATTCACTCCAACTAAAAGAGAAGCCTTTGACCAGATCATAGAAATAGAGAAAAATAAAATTGAGGCCAAACTCATTCTTACTGAGAATTTTTTGAAACAAGGTACAAATATCTATAGGGTTTGTTGTAACATAGGAATTCTTACAGCTAATGTAGATAACAGATTAAAGGAGTTACATGATAAGGTAGCTAGCATTGCAAACTCTTTTGATGGATTAACCACACTGACCACATCAGTTGATAGAAAAAATTTGTCCTTGGAGAACCAAATTTATGCTTTTGAGAAGGAGAGAGATAAAGTAATTAGGAGAGAAAGAAGTCTTAGAGGACTAGTGAGTCCTAGATTGGATTCATTGGGTGTTCATAAGAGAGAGTGCATGGAAATGATTGCTAAACCCACACCGGCAGATGTCAAAGAGAAGGAAACACTTGCCCACTTACTAAGTGGACTAGCATCTATATCTGACACCTTCAAAACCAGCTGGGATACATATCTTCAGTTGTTGAATAAGGCTTACCCCAAAATTTTGAAGTTGGTCAAACTCCAGTGACATTAACAATATTCATTTATTCTTTTGTTTTGAATTCTTTCAATTTTTTCACCGATCTTTGGAATTGATGCCAAAGGGGGAGTATGTATATATGTGAAAAATATCAGAAAAATTAGATAGTATAACATGGGAAGGTGATGCAGAGGGATTGAGATGTTATATCACTTTCTTGCTTTTTACTCAAAAAGGGTCTCTGCTTGGTATCACCCAATGGACCAATATCTTTAACCTTCTCAATATTTCTAGAGATTTCCCTAGATCCTTCCCAAGGATATCTTCACTACCTAACTTGGGATGAGCTCAACCTTGAAGCTGCCTACTATCTTACTTACCACTCCCAGAATCAATATTGTATTCTCGGCTCTTCCGTCCTAACTCACTTCACCCTCAGTTGGTTGTCTTAACTTATCACTTGATATTGGTGATTAGAATTCAGCAAAGTTCTGGTTAAACTCCAAATGACAAAGCTACCTTTGCCTTCGCTGATGGGTCAATGGGACAGATAACATTTCCCCGCTTCAATGAGAAGCCCCATATAATTGTAGGGAAAAAGCATTAGGGGGAAAAGGAAAAGACTATGATAGTAGCCACCCAGCTTGATGTCGACTCCTAAAATCCCCCCCCCCCCTCGCCGAGTACTATCATGACCACTCACAACTGACAAGGAGTCTCCTACTCCTAAGGTTCCAACCCTTCAACCAAGGACACCTAATAACCCCAAACCCCAAGCAATAGGATCTTTACACGAAAGTGGAAACTAACCTATGTGAGTGTTTAAACATGTGTTATATTAATTTTTCATTGATCTTGACCCCTTAGATGGGATTTTACTAGCCCTTTGTATATTTTGCCCTTTTGGACCTAGGAAATAGGGCTACAAGCAACTAGCCCTCCATTCGAACTTTTCTTAATTTGTCTCACAACCTACCTGAATAACCCCCTAAATAAATTTTATATTTGAATACCCTTTTGGGCATTCTACAATATTCCAAACTTCTACATCTGGGTTTTGAGTACGGATGGTCAAACCCTACTGACCCTATTTAGCCTCTTCTAGCCGGTATTGGGGTTTAAGCTCTCAAGAGCTTCACCAGTCACAAAGGAATGAAAGGATAACTCTTGCCAAGGGTCTTCACTTGTTCAAGGGTCCTTCTCATTCCTATTTTGACCATCCTTCAATCTTCTGTTCAAGGTTTCCACTCTCTTTTCCTACTGCACAGGCTTACCACATGAGCGATGCCAAGCCTAGGGTATCATCTTAGGAAAGACAAATGATACTTCCTGTCTCCAAAACAACTAGGAACATCTATCATACATGAAAAATAAACATCCTCCCAAGTTTTAGATTTATCCCATAGAGAGATGTTGATTTGTGTCACTGTTTGCATCCAAACCCTGGTTTTGAGGGTTTTGCTAGGCCAGTGAGATAGAAAGTTCAGTTCCTTTCAAACCCGAAGGCTTCAAGACCTCAGATCAACTCCAAATGGATGGTGAAATTTTGTTAAAACTCTCTAAATTTTTAATTCATGCCCACCATTCATAGGGAATTATGCAAGAATAGAAAACTCAAGAAGAATGCAGGAAATCACAATAACCATTTACTTTGAAGACAAGAAATTCATTCAAATTCATTTCTAACTAGTAGGCATCATTCCTCTAGGCTTATATCACACCAAGGAACTCCTCCAAATAACTCCAATGCATACAATCAACCAACTAACCATTGGGATAACCATATTTCAAAATCTTGCAAGAAAAGTTGCTTAAGACAACAATGCAACTTTGCAACTTTTGACAACTTTCTACAATTCGGTCTTGCCTTCACACCAAAGGTCAAGAATAAACATACAACACATTACAGACCCCTAAACATAAAAAATACATATAAAATTCCTATACAAGGCTGGTGTAGGAGCACCTAAGGGTTGAAATGCCCTTGAGCAATTTTGGCTTGTGAGACCTTCCTCTGGTCATGTAAATACTTTTTGGTGTTTTGTTTGCAGTTTTTGAAGTTTTACCTTATCAGCAAGACCTACCCTGATCGGCAAGTCTTAACCTGATTAGGTCACCCGAGTTGGAGTAGTTGTATCAGGTATCAGTAGGAGTGGTTCACACTTAACACGATGACCTGATGAGAAAGCATAGGTTTGGAGTGGTTGCATCGGGTATCGAGTGGAGAGTGTCCAAGCTACACTGATGACTTGATGAGCCATCAGATATCGGCTAGAGTTGTTGTTCACTATGTCAAAGACCCGATGGGAGTTGTTAGATATCGGGGAGATTTTTTTTATGCTATTTCATGGACCCAATAGGAAAGTGCTAGCCGATAACAAGTGAACAAGTTTGGGAGGATCAGACGACTGTAGCTATACTGCGACGATAAAATGATCGAAGTTTATCCATCGTGGCTTGGCAACCATGGTGGGACCCAATGAAAAAGAAGAGTTACATTCTAGGTGGTTAGTGAGGTCGTGCTAAGGTGGCAAGGTAGGGCCCCCAGAACCAATCAGTGGTTGCCACGTGCCATATCAGGTGGCACTTAGCTGGATGCATAACAATGTGGCAAAGCGCAAAAAGAGAGATCGAGCAAGATCGGCCATCAAGTTAGCTATTTGCTTGCTATCCTAATGCTTGATGGGAAAAGTGCAAAAGGTGGACTTTTTCATCGGCCATCAAAAGTGAAGTTTTATTGTCTTCCTGATGACCCAATAGGAAGTGCGGAGTGCAAAAAGTCGACATTGGCAATTGGAAGCCAGGTTTTGTCGCTACGTCGATCGACCATTTTCTAACTATTTTTTAGTTTGAAACCATTTGTGTTTCACGACAGATGGAATGTTTAAAAGACCTAATGGGCATTTTTAAAGGGTTGGATGGTGGATTGTTCAATACTACAAGAAATACATACAGTCTATTTTCTGGTTTTCTTTCACTGTGTAAAATTGTCTTGTTTTGTTAAGCTTTTCATTACAGTTTTGTAATTTAAGTTTCCTTTTTGTTGTTTGTTTAGCTATTTTGAATTCACGGTGCAAATATGGCTTTGTCTTGAACCTCCACTATGGGATCCATGTGGCCATTGGAGTTCTTCAGGAAGAGACGAAAATGTACAGTAAGAGTAGAGTAGTAGTAGGGGAAACCAGGAAATGGCAATCGCCATTTCTGCATACTGAACCTAGGGGAGCTTGGTGATAGTCTAGCTAGGTGTCAGTAACTTGAAGGAGATAACTTACAGGGGAAAGGAATTTGTTGAGAACTGGAAGAAGATCCAAAAGGCTATATGCCTGAAACTTAGACATTGTGGAACCGAAAGGAGTGTATTTTCCAAACCAAACAGGATGGGTGGTTTTGCAAAGAGAGAACACATGTGTGTGTGTGTGTGTCCTGCACCCCTGCAAAGATATAGTGAGCAAGATTACTTTGTGAGCTTGAGGAAGGTGAGATAAGAAAACAAATGGTAGGGAAACCCTTAGAAGTCTAAAGGGATAGACTTGGAACCCAGGAAGGGATAGAAGCAACCATCGTAGAATTCTAATTGATGGTAAACTAGGTTGCCTCCCTATCATATTGGTATCAGAGCCTAGTTTAGACTTAGGAAGAAAGTAGTTGATGTCAAATACTAAATCGGTAGGGGAAAATAGTCTTAGGATGGTGACTAATGCAGAGTTAGCAAAGAAGGTAGAAGACCAAGAAGAAGACAATAGGCTCCTTAGAGAAAGATTGCTACAATTAGAGAGCAAACTAGACATAGTTGAAGACAAAACTAAGAAAGTGACAATCAAGGTCAATGAAGGGAAGGGTAAAGAACCAGTGGAAGAGGATAGAATACCTGAACTAGACCCTATTATACCTAAAGAGCCTTTCCTTAAAGCAATTAAAGCCTTAGGAGGAAAATCCCTAGAAGGAGTGCCACTTTTTCATGGGAAAATGGAGCCTGAAGTAGTCCTAGAATGGATTGGAGGAATGGAGAATCACTTTGAGTGTGATGGAATCAGTGAGGCTCAAAAGGTGAAGGTAGCTATGTCTAGATTGAGAGGGGAAGCTTTGACTTGGTGGAAGTTTATCCAAGAAGAGAGGCAAAAAGAGGGCAAGAACCCCATAGCCACTTGAAGGGCATGTTAGCCAAGGTGAAAGAGACATACATCCCTAAAGATTATGAGATCCAGTTCCACAAGAGGAGACAAAAATTGAGGCAAAGAGACTTGGATGTGAGCAGCTACACTGAGGAATTTCAGAAGTTGTGTCTGAGATCCAAGGTGGTACAGGATGAGAGCATCAAGGTAGCCAGATACTTGAATGGAATATTCAAGAGGATTTGAGTTTGTTAAGTCCTAACACCATGCATAAGTGCTATTAGTTGGCACTAAAGGTGGAGGAAAAGAGAAAAAAGAAGCAAGGAAAAAGCAACAGAGAAAGAGCCAGAGAAAAAGATGGTAGAGGCCAAAGAGGCAGTTTTGGTGGAAGAGGAATAGATCAAAGGTCCCAAGGAGAGTCCAAACTTATAGAGAAAAGTGAGGATTCACATAGAAAGAGAAGCTATAGAGGAAGGGGATCATCTAGAAACCCAGGAAGAGGTACAAATAGTGGACCGGGAAGAGGGTCCTACTTCTCCACCATGAAGCGTTACAATTGCCAAAAGTTGGGTCACCCTGCCTATAGATGTCCAGAGAAATCCTCTTCATCTCAAGGAAGTGAAAGAAGAGTGACATATGCGCAAGAAGATGCATAAAACAACAAGACACAAGATGTGAGCCTAGCTCCTGAAGATGGAGAAAATTTAATGATGAGAAGAGACTTGATTAAGGAGCCAATCAAAGAAGAACCAACTCAAAGAAGAGATTTGTTTAGAATAAAATGCAAGGTCATTGGTAAGGTTTGTAGAGTGGTGATAGACTCTGGGTCTACTGACAACATTATGTCAGAGGAAGCAATAAGTAAACTAAAGATGAAAATAATTCCACATAGTAATCCATAGGGTCACTTGGCTCAACAAGGAGAAGCATGTGGTAGTGAATGAACAAAGATGGGTTGAGTTCAACATAGGTAGTTATAAGGATAAAGTCTTGTGTGACATCTTGCCTATGGATGCTTGCCATCTACTTCTTGGTAGACCATGGCAGTTTGACAGAAAGGCCATTCGCAATGGAGAGGAGAACTCTTATTCTTTTCAAAGGGATGGGGTTACATACCACATTCAGTCCCTAATTGATGAAGGAGAGAGCAGCAAAACTAAAGGCCCAAATGTGTCATTGGTGAGTGAAAAAGAGTTCATTAACACTCTCAAGGAAGGAGAAGGAGTGGGATTTTCTCATATAGTAAAACCAAGGGAAACAAAGAAAGAAAAGAAGGTTCAAATACCTCATGAAGTGCAGCAGATACTAGAAAACTTCAAAGCAATCATAATTGATGGAGCACCAGCAACCCTACCGCCTATTAGAGAAATCAGCCATCAAATTGATTTTGTTCCTGGAGCATCATTACCCAACAAAGAAGCCTATAAGATGACTCCCTAATAGAACAAGGAAGTGGCTAGAAAAGTCCAAGAATTGTTGGACCAAGGGTTGATAAAGAAACATATAAGGCCTTGTGTTGTACCTACAGTGTTAGCACCCAAGAAAGGAGGAATGTGGAGGCTATGCACAGACTCAAGAGCCATAAATAGAATCACTATCAGGTATATATTTCCTATCCCAAGAATTGAAGACTTGATGGATTGCTTGGGAGGTGCAAAGTACTTCACTAAGATTGATCTCAAGAGTGGATACCACCAGATCCAAATAAAAGAAGGTGATGAATGGAAAACAACCTTCAAAACCAATGAAGGACTTTATGAGTGGCTTGTTATGCCATTTGGTCTTAGTAATGCTCCCAGTACATTTATGAGCCTCATAAATGAAGTGCTTAAAGATTTTATTGGTAAATTTTTTGTTGTATACTTAGATGACATCTTAATTTTCAGTAGAATTAAAGAGGAACATCTAAAGCATCTTAGTATTGAATTGCAAAAATTGTATGATGAGAAACTAACAATAAACTTAAAGAAGTGTGAGTTTATGAAGTAGGAACTTGTCTATCTTAGATTTGTAGTTTCAGGAGGAGATTTGAAGATGGACACATCAAAGGTGGAAGCCATCACAAATTGGCCAACACCAAAGACAGCAAGTGAAGTAAGAAGTTTTCATGGTTTGACACGCTTCTATAGGAAATTTATCTAAGGGTTCAATGAGATTTGTGCACCCATGATGGATACCATCAAAGGAGGAGTTAAGACTAAGTTTCAGTGGACCAATGCAGCTAACAAAGGGTTTGAATTTTTGAAACAAAAGGTAGCTACACAACCAGTACTCATTCTTCCTAGTTTTGACAAGTTGTTCACAATTGAATGTGATGCCAGTAATATAGCAGTTGGTGTTGTTTTGAGTCAAGAGAATAGACCTGTAGCTTTCTTTAGTGAGAAGCTCAATGATGCCAAGAAGAAGCACTCATCCTATGATCTCAAGATGTATGCTCTTGTTCAAGCTCTTAGGAAGTGGAGGCACTACTTGTTACCTAAGGAGTTTGTTGTTTACATAGATAATCAAGCTTTAATTTTTTTGAATTCACAACATAAGTTGATTCATCAGCATGTTAAATGGGTTGAGTATCTATAGTCATATACTTTTTCTATTAAGCATAAGAAAGGACAGTGTAATAAAGTAGTAGATGCTTTGAGTAGAAGGCTATTAACAGTGTAAGAAGTGCAGATTCAGAGTATTGGAGTTGATTACTTCAAGGATTTGTACCCTAATGATGAAGATTTTGCAACCATTTACAAGGTTTGTCAAGAATTTCAAAATCACTTTCATAGTGAATATGTTGACTTTACCTTGCAGAATAGTTTGTTGTTTAAAGGTGGATAGTTGTGTGTTCCCAAAGGATCGATGAGGGAAAATCTGATCCAAGAAAAGCACAATGGATGTTTGAGTGGTCATTTTGGCCTTAATAAGACATTGAAACTTGATCAAAGGTTCTACTATTGGCCCAGAATGCAGAGGGATATCAGAAGGTATGTTGAGCAATGTATGGTTTGTCAAAAAGATAAAGGCACAACTACTAATGTTGGTCTTTATCAGCCATTACATATTCCTACAAAGCCATGGGAATGTGTGATTATGGATTTTGTGGTTGGATAACCCAAAACAAAGCTTGTGATAGCATTTTTGTTGTTGTTGACAGATTTAGTAAAATGACACATTTTGTTCCTTGTAAAACTACTCATGATGCTAGTTACATTGCACACTTGTTTTTCAAAGAGGTTATTAGAATCCATGGTTTGCTAGTTAGTATTGTTTCAGATAGAGATGTCAAATTCCTTGGACATTTTTGGAAAACTCTTTGGAAAAGGCTGGGAACTAATTTGTCTTTTGGTTTAGCCTATCATCCCCAAACGGATGGTCAAATAGAGGTGGTCAATAGGACAAATGGAAACCTTTTAAGGTGTTTGAAAAAATAATATGGATAGAGTTGGGATTGGGTTGTTCACCAGGCAGAATTTGAGTACAATGACAGTGTCAACAGGTCTACTGGGAAGAGTCCTTTTGAGATAGTCTATGATATGCACCCATGAGGTGTTATGGAATTACAAGATCTTGGTAATCTATCACACAGAAGTGGTCAAGTTGATGATGTCACTCAATCTATGAAGGAGGTTCATGACCAAGTCAGGCGAACTCTCCAAGATTCTTCACAAAAACTTAAAGCCACAGTTGATGCCATGCGGAGAGATGTGCAATTTTTAGTTGGAGATTTGGTGATGGTACATTTGAACAAGGCTCGACTTCAAAAAGGGATTCCCAGCAAACTACAAATGAGAAGAATGGGCCCATGTAAAATTTTAGCCAAGTATGGCTCTAATGCCTATAAGATTGATTTGCCATCTGATATTGCTTTGTCTCCCATTTTCAATGTTGCAGATTTAGTTGTCTACAAGGGACAACTTCCCAAGGAGTATGAAAGAGTTTCAGATGTTCAACAGTCACTTGTCAATCTGCCATTACTTTCTTCTTCCATGCCTCAGGTTGACAAAGTGTTGGATTCTCGCGTTCTCAAGAAGACTCGACAACAGGTCTACATGGAACATTTGGTAAAATGGATGCATAAACCTGATTCTGAAGTGACCTGGGTCCCTCAATCAGACTTTTTGAAGTCAGGAATTGATCTTTCCTTATTGTCAAGCATAGTCACTTGACTTCTTTATTTTTGGGGGAGTATGGTGCAGGAGAGCATCTAAGGGTTAAAATGCCCTTGAGCAATTTTGGCTTGTGAGACCTTCCTGTGGTCATGTAAATACTTTTTGGTGTTTTGTTTGCAGTTTTTGAAGTTTTACCTTATCGGCAAGACCTACCCCGATTGGCAAGTCTTAACTCGATGAGGTCGCTTGAGTTGGAGTAGTTGTATCGGGTATCGGCTGGAGTGGTTCACACTTAACCCGATGACATGATGAGAAAGCATAGGTTTGAAGTGGTTGCATCAGGTATCGGGTGGAAAGTGTTCAGACTACACCGATGACCCGATGAGCCATTGGATATCAGCCGGAGTTGTTGTTCGCTACACCGAAGACCTGATAGGAGTTGTCAGTGTAGACGTATAAAAATGACCATATTCTTAAATGAATATTTAATGTCATTTTATTCTCATTCCTCTATTTAGTTAAATCTAATTTAATTAAATCACCCACATTCTTCTAATTAATTAAATAAATTATTCTATTTATTTATTTAAATTCACTTAAGCCCTTTATATCATTTAATTGAATAAAACATTTTATTTAATTAAATCCCTTCTCTCTACTTTTAATTAAATTTAAATTTAATCAAATAGTTCACCCCAATTAAATAAATCTAATTTATTTAAATCCCCAACTTGGAACCAAATTGAAATAAAGCAATTTATTCTAATTAAATCCTATTATCTCTCATCCACTTGCATTTTCCTACATCTCCCACTTGCATCCTAACCCTCTTCCTAAATTCTTCTAGAATCCATCTAATCCTAATCAATTAACCTAAACCCACCAATTATGCCCTTTCCCTAAATTTGAGGAGGTCACTTCTCAAATTTGGAGTAAAGTCTTCAAAAGGCATTAAAGCCTTTATGCCTTCAACAAGCTAACTTGTTGAATACCCCCAAATTTGGAAGGACTCTTACAAATTTGTCCCCAAAGTCTTCAAACCATTAATGGTTAACTAACCCTTAGTGGCATGGTTAGAGACATTTTTCCTAACTTAACCCTCTTCTAACCTAGGGGTCTCATCAAGAATTCATTGCTTTGACCATGGTTATCCCTTTAACCTTTGCACAAGAGTTTACCCCTTGGGTAAAAGCTTTGTCCATTGGATAACCCTAACCTAACCTTAACCCTTACCTTCTAAGGTAACCATGAGGTCTTCTCAAGCATTTAATGCTTCTTACATCTCCTCTCAAGCAATATTATGTTGATAATTGTTACCATTTCATTGGTGGAAATTGTAAACATGGATTGATAACTTTCAATCCTGACCCTTGATTAGATCCTTCAATCCAGACCATCCATTGCCCTATTTCTTCTATAAATAGAGCCCTCATTCCTCCATTTCAAGGATCCAAGCTTATAGAATCTCACGTATACTCAATTTTAGCATGCATCTAGCCTCTCTTTGTAATAGGAATTAATCTAATAAGCATTTTAGAGCATTTCTATTATCATTAGCTTAAATCATATAACTAGTATATCATGTTAGGATAGTATTGTTACTAATCTTGTCGTCTTATAATCTATTTTAACTCTTTTGTAGAATCATGCATAAATAGAATGCATTCATGTTAAAATTAATCCAAAGCATCCCTCATTCTTGCATTCGCCATCCCTAAGTCACTTTGCTCGGTGATCTGAGAGCAAAGGCATTGGCTTGAGGGACCTTATGATATAGAGAACCATGGAACCTACCTTGGGAAGTTGATTCATTCCCCATGACTCCATAACTTGCACCAAGAAGTCCTGTGGGTGTGTGGACAAGCCCTTTGAACATCATTTTCACATTTTGAGTTTCATCGCCCCGCTTTTCCCGCACACATTTCTGGCGCCCACCGTGGGGCTTAACCCCATAAATAAAATCAGTTTTTGAATCTAACCACTTTTGCAGGTACGCAGGAAACAGGAATCAGCACGTGGGGAACATCCCTTAGCGCATTAGGTTAACATTATAGTGCATCCGGTATACTTTTTGGCGTTTGGGACTCATTTCCTAGCGTGCACAAACCATCCCTTAGCGCATAGAGTTTTTAACATTTTTTGTGTAGGTCTCGGTGCAGGAACTTAACAGAGCAGCGCATTCGGAAAACATCTCAGCGCATCGGGTTTGTCCGATAGCGTATCCCGGTTATCCTGTAGTGCATACAGTCTTTTCTGTAGTGCATCATAGACAGAAGGTAAAAATTAAATTATAACTGAGATTAAATTTAGACTTGTAGAAGTCCTCAAAAGCCAAGGTTTTTCTAACTGTTTTGATTGATATTTTGTAGGATTTCTGACAATTTCTTGCAGGTGGGGCTCATTTTTATTTTAAGAGTTACAATAGTTTGAATTTTTTTACTAACTTAGCTAAGTTAGTAAAAAATTTAAAGTCTTTTAATTCTTGTTTGGATAAAATTGAACTCGTCTTTATTTTGGGCAAATAAAAAGAGCAACAAAAACATCTTTCTTGCTTTCTTAGGAGAAAAATTTTCATCTTTAAAAAGAACAAGACAATCCTTCCATTTTTGAAAACAAAGAGCTTTAAAAAGAACCTCACCATCCTTTGGTGCATAAAAGGATCAACTTTTAAAAATTTTGCAAGGTAAAAGAACTTCATTTGTCCAAATTCGTTCAAAGTTAAAGAGGGAAGTTCTTCCCGTTTTGCCGATTTTATTTTGTTGACACCAAATCGGAGTTTTGCTTGGTTGACCAGGTTCCTTTAAGATCACATAATCATTGCTTTGAAGGGATTAAAAGAACACCATATTTTTGTTGAGCAACATCTCCATATAGATTTTACCAAATCATTGTCTTGAAGGCTAAAAAGAACCTTGTTTACCTTGTCTCAAAAGTGGAAGGTATATGCTCTCCCCTTAACTGGGTGATCAAAAAGCCAGACCACTTTTATGCTTTCATTGTTTATTGCATTAAATCCTTTAGCAGGATTTCTTTCCCGAGGGGTTGAAAAACTCTTAAAGTCATTCTTTGGCCGATGTGAAGGGAATGACCTAAGTGGGAAATGACTTTGACGCCAAGTGTTCCAACCCACTATAATCAAAAGTGGAAAGTGACGAAACTCCTTTTCAACGGTTGCGCGCAGCGATTAGCCTTCCCCCAGTATCCTTGAGATACGTAAAGCCTTTGTTCTAAAGGTTGGAAAGCCTCATGAGGGATTTTATCACTAACGACTGAACAGGAAGCCTGATTACAAACTTTAGCATAGAAACTTTGAGCCGAGTCAGTATCCAAACATTTGTAATATCATAGTGCAAGGGTGGGGAAGAATCTGCCCCCAAGATTGCTCACCATATATCTCCCAAGATAGCTACTCAATTGTGAAGCAATTCACTTTGGATTAATTTCTGGCAAAAGGCAAAAAAATGGGTGCCCCCTAGGGGGTGACAAGGCTGTTTTAGCTGATGGAGTATCGAGACTAGTGGGCTATGATATTACTTATGACCCTTGAATAAAGAGTTTGACTGAACTATATGTTGTTGCATCTAAACCTGTTAAAACATTGGGGATTTGAGCACATCCTCACAGAACATAGACTCATTGTTTAGACTAAGAAAAATAGTTGCTTCTTTTGTGTCATGCTTTCATTTATTACTTTAGAAAATCATCCATCATCATTGAAAACAAAGTTCCAAAAATTACAGAAAAACCACCAAGTCAAACTATCAAGGTAGTCTAGCGCGTAAGGGCAACTTCTTAGCGCATAGAAACCATCCTTTAGCACACTCGAACTTCACTTTAGAGCATAAATTCTGAACTTTAGCGCTTCATCAAAATCCAAAACTAGCAGTTCAAACTTAGAGCTTTCTAGAAACATTCTAGCGCGTTGAAGCAACACCTTAGCGCGTGGGGATCAATAATTAGCGCATAGAGACCAGTAGTTAGCGCATTGGAAGCCCATATTAGTGCATAACCTTTTAGACCAAAACAAATTCAAAACAACCAGTTAGCGCGTCGCAGAGGGTAGCTTAGCGCGTGGAGTCTGTTCTCTAGTGCGTTGAGAAAATTCAATAGTGCATTGGGTTTCTGTCTTAGCTCATAACAGAAACTGAGAAAACAGGGAGCAAAACAAAGGCTATTTTTGAAAAATTTGAAAACAATTTAGGAAGCTTTCTTTCCTCAGCTTGAACTTCATCAAACAAAGAATCAAAATAGAGTATCGAAAACTATTCCCAAAGCAAGTTTTTCGTAAAACAAAGTTGTCAAAATCTGAAAACTAGTTGCAAGGTAAAACACATCTCTCCTATCAAAATCAAGAAACATCATCACATGCATCAAAAGGTCCTTCAATCAAACGGATTGCTATCCAAAAACATACTTGTTTTAAACTCCAAGTTGTTCAATCAAGTTTCCATATCAGGAAAGCTCCTATTCCATATCATTTGACATGCTTTGTCATGAGGGGGCATCTAAACCTTCATTTGATAAAGCAAGGCTTGAGTTTCTAAACAAGATAACTAAATCCAAAACAAATCAAAGGAAACCATTGATCGCTTGTGCATGACTAATCCTCATATTCTGAGAAGAAAGAGTATTTATCATAACACTAAGTTGAGGAAACAACAACCCAGTTCTCTGAAACTTGCCAAACGGAATAATTTTTTATACATCAATTGCCAACTCTTCAAATCTCATCGAACATTCCTTTGTCATATGCGCTTGTATCTTCAAGACAAAACAAACGAATTTGACAAGGAACCATTGAGGAGTAGAGAACTCTGTCAAAAATCAGCATTCAGTCAACGCCTAAATCAAGGAGGAAATATCAATCCGGCTTTATTCCCTGAAGTGTGCATCACTTACTATATACCTTGATTTGAACCACCAACCCCTGAGAAAAACATCAAAGAGGATTTTGTTCCCTTTGTCACAAAAAGTTTCTACTAGATGCCCATTGTTACTCGCTCTCAGTGAAACAAACAAAGTGAAATGCAACCAGAGTCCAGCATTGATCGAAGATTATCAAACCCTTTCGAATGTCCAAATCTAGAAGACACCAAAATTTTTGCGTAGCTCCTCCAAGAGTGTCAAGAAAGCACTTCATTCCAAAAAATTGTGGAAATACTCATGGAAAAAGACAAAGAAAAATATCTACTCATGCTCACAAGCAAAGGAGTTAAACTCCCTGAAGACTTCGATACTGACATATTTAGAATAAGATCTTGACATTATGTTTATCAAGAACGACAAAGAGAGGAGGAAGCACATGACCCTGAACAAAACATACCTGAGCAAAATTTACCAGAACAGAATTTGCCCAAGCAAAACATCCCTGAGCAAAACATACCCCTGCACACGCCATTTCAGCTTAGAAATAATGCAATGGAAGAACTCTTCCTCGGCAGGAAAATGCACCTTTGATTGCTCTCACTCAACAAATTCAAATGTTGCAAAGACAAATGCAAGACATGCAAAAAGGGACAATAGTACGGTACTCCTTGACTGAAATTTGTCCTTATCCTTTTGACAGATGGTTAAACATGGTACCTTTTCCCCCAAACTCAGATATTCCCAAATTTGACAAATATGATGGGAAGAGCGATCCTCGTGATCATGTTCGGGAATTTTGTACCATGAGTCTTGAATTTGCCCATGATGACACCTATTTGATGAGGTTATTCCCAAGAAGCTTGGGAGGACAAACAATGGAATGGTTATCCAAAATCACACCTCCTAGCAGATCATTTGATGAATTAGTCAACAAATTCATAACTCAATATTCCTACAACATTCAACATGCTATCACTATGCTAGATGTCTGTAACACCAAGAAGAAAAACAATGAAACATTCATGGTATTCTTTCAACTTTGGTGACATATGGTTTCGAGATATCCTCGAGATGTGCTCGAAAAGGAAAAGATGGAAATTTTCATCGACAACTTGAATAGTGAGATGAGTTACATACTCAAACTTCAATGCATACCATCTTTTGCCAAATTGATTGAAAATGGCATCCAAGTAGAGGAGGCATGTGTCAAGAAAGGAACATTGAAATTCTTCAAAGAAGGAACAAATTCATCCAACTACAACAACCAAAACAACAACAACTTAGACAAATCTAGAATCTGGACTAGAAACAAAAACACTAGAAATGAAGCAGGAAACAAATCAAATGATGTAAAATCCAATTAGCTAGTGTTGGCATTATCAAGTAATCCTCAAGCTACAAAGAATCCAAAAGGTTCTAACCAAGGCACTAAAACTTATGCACCAAATGCCAATCAAGATCATCTCAATGCAAACACCAACAATACCCAAAGCAATAACACTAATCGAGGACCAAATACAAACTCACGAGGTAACACCAACAACTTTCCAAAACGCATTTACACACCACTAGGGAAATCATTGGAGTCAACATTCAGACAAATCCTAGCAAACAAAATTATCTCCTTACCAGCAATCAACAACTTTGAACCACAAATCAAACCACCCTAGTGGAATGACTCACACTTCTGTGATTTTCATCGCAACAAAGGTCATCAAACAAATGATTGCATGAGACTGAAGAACATTTTTCAAGACATGATTGATAGAGGTGATTTAACAGTCGATGGTCTCAAGACAAACGGTGACCATGGAGCCTTTAAGAATCCTCTTCCAAACTACAACAAGGATGGAGCTTCAACCTCAAACGATACACATGGAGCTCATATCAATCACATATACAATAACACCATCAATCATATATCAGCTGAGGACAATCAAGTAAATGTCATCACAATCAAAGACAAGCATGAACATGAATCCGTCAATGTAACCACCAGAGCTCAAAAATATGTCTTGAAGGGGCATACGTCAACAACCAACACCCTACCCAAAATGCAATATGATCTAGTCAATCAACTGCGCAAAACTCCCACTAAAATATCTATACTAGAGTTGCTAAAACTTTCACCAAAATACAAAGACATCTTGGAACAAGCCCTACTGGAAACAAATGTGCCTCAAGATCTAGATGCTGACAAATTCCAAGCCATGGTGGCTCATATGACAGGGCCTCATAACCTTACCTTTTCTGAGCATGATAATATCGAATTGAGCCATCCACACAATACTCCACTCCACATTGAAGTCTTGGTCTATAAGCATCAAGTCAAAAGAGTATTAATAGATGGAGGAGTTGGACTCAATATCTGTACCTTGAAACTTATCCGTCCATTAGGCTTCTCTGAGCAATCTATTGATCCACGCAAAAATCTCACTATCAAAGCATATGATGATGAAGAGAGGTCATCCAAAGGAATAGTAATGTTGCCAATTCAAGTAGGACCAATACAAAAGGATACTATGTGCCAAGTCTTAGACATCGACCTCACATATAATATCTTATTGGGTTGACCTTGGATACATGAAATGCAAGCAGTACCTTCTACTTCTCACCAGTGTGTTAAGGTCCCCTATAATGAACATGAGATTTCTATATCAGCAGATCATAACCCATTTCAACACTGTAATGCTATGGGGGTAGCCCAAGATAGCTTGGTTCCACATAATAGAGAAAAAAAAAGTTCCTTAGCACAAGATCTCTAGCAAGAAAAGTCTAAACCACTATCTGTGGATTTCAAACAGAAAATGAAAATCAAAGAGAAAGGCATGGGAGAATACTCTTTGGAACCCTTATGTTTGGCCAACTTACCAGCATCACCTAAATCTCATGGATTACCTACAACATCAACACATCAAGCAACACAGCCCATCACCAAATTTGATGGCAAATTTATCCAACTAGGCACTCTAGCACATGAATTAGAGGAAAAGGACACCCCTAGTTGGCTATACAAGGATGAGGAAGAAGACAGAGCAGCTACTATGGAAGTAGCTATACTAACACACCTGTATGGAAAAGGCTACTCGATCATGCAACAAATGGGATACAATGGCAAAGGACCTATCGGCAAGCATCAGGAAGGTGTCACAGAACCATTGGATCCTCCTTCACAATTCAGTAAAGACAAAACAGGATTGGGCTATGAACACACTCTACCACCCAGGAAGACACCAAGCAAATACCAAAAACCTTGATGGAAGGCAAAGAAGAAATACAAGAAGGACTCGTGCTAGGAAGCACTATTTGAATCAGCAGAGACACTATGCAAAGAACGTGAATATCAAGAACGAAAGCAACATCAAGAGAAGCCCATCAATCAAAAGAAGGAAGCATCTACTGTCGAAGTACATCATGTTCAAGAACCAGTTTCTGACAAAGAGGAATCACCTCCTGATAACATCATTCCTCCCTGAGGAGAGACAGTATATGACTTGTATCAACCATCAAAGACTTGTTTTCACCCTACAACATACCCGTCCACAACACTACCAGAATCTGGGATAATACCTCTAAGACTGATTCAAATGACTATGAATGGGGAAGTTGTTCTAATGTTACTGAAGATATTGCTACAAATGACAGTCATACACCCATCTCTCAAGAAGAACACGGAACAAAACCTAGACTACTTGAATTTGGTCTACAAAATATCTATGATGCCAAGGAAAACGAGCAACAACATTACGAGCAAGTCTACACAGAAGATGACACCATCAAAGACCTCGATGAAATCCTTAACTTATTTAATATCTTGGCCAACCACAATGATACCTCCATCCTGACACTTACAGCATCTGAACTTGATCCACCTAATGACTCTTTACCACTTATCTTTCCTGACCTCATAGACTGGGATGAACCTAAAAATCATGACATAACAATTTTCCCAAATGATGAATCCATTATCCATTACTTGTCTACCATTAACCCGGAAATAGACTCTACTAGTAAACAAAGTAATGAAATCTGCAATCAAGGGAGTGCCAAGTCTCTCAGTCGCAAAAATGAACAAAATAAAGGATCTACTACCAAAAACCAGTCAATGGCAGCAATAGATCACAAAAAAGTAAAAATAAAGGACGCATCTGAGAGTGAAAACCTTTTTAAGGCACCTAAAGATGGGAGACTTGACACTCTTCCCAAACATTATTAGGAGCGATCACCCATATTGATTGAGCCCACTCAGTCAATCAACATTGGTACAACAGAAGCAGCCAAAAACGTACATCTAGTAGAATCTTTGACAGAGGAAGAAAGATCAGAGTTTGTCCAATTTTTCAAAGAAAAGCAAATAAACTTTGCTTGGTCATATGCAGATATGCCCAGGATTGATCCACAGTTAATCATGCATCACTTGTCCATTGATCCAGGAGCTAAGCCAGTTAAGCAAAAATTGAGAAAGATGAATCCACATGTAGCACTCATGATCAAATCTGAGCTAAAGAAACTATTAGACATTGGATTTATTCAACCTATCGACTATGCTGAATGGATTTCCAACATCATACCAATATCTAAACTAGATGGCAGCATCAGGATTTGCACCGATTTCAGAGATGTCAACAAAGCCTGTCCTTTGCCCAGTATTGACATAATTGTAGACCTCACAGCGGGCCATGCAATGATATCACTAATGGACTTTTTTTCGGGCTATAATCAAATCAAGATAGCCCCAAAGGATCAAGATAGAACAACGTTTACCTATCCTTGGGGAACGTATTGTTGGAATGTCATGCCATTTGGCCTAAAGAATGCTGGAGTAACTTATCAATGAGAAATGACAACAATCTTTCATAACATGATGCATATATTTATGGAGGACTATGTGGATGATTTACTAGCTAAATCATTTACCCGAGTAGAACATCTAAGCATCTTAGAAAAGATTTTTGACAGATTGGAGAAATTCCAAGTCAAGCTCAACCCTAAGAAGTGTGTCTTTGCGGTTACATCAGGCAAATTACTAGGCTACATAGTTTCAGCAAAGGGTATTGAAGTGGAACTAGCAAAGGTACAAGCCATAATGGAGATGCCACCACCAAAGAACATCATCCAACTCAGATCTCTACAAGGACAACTCTAGTCAATCAGGCGATTCATCGCTCAACTAGCAGATAAAAGTCTACCATTCAATCATTTGCTACATAATAATGTACCATTCAGATGGGAGGCCAAATGTGTAAAATCATTCTATCAAATCAAGCAATGTCTAATGAACCCACTAGTTCTAGTACCACCAATAGCTAGGAAGCCACTCATTCTCTACATTTCCACAACAGATATATCACTAGGGGCTTTATTAGCACAAGAAGATCAACAAGGCAAGGAATGAGCTATCTATTACATCAGCAGGATATTAAGCGGATATGAACTCAACTATATATTCATTGAGAAGGCTTGTCTAACAGTGGTATTTGCTTCTAAAAAGTTCTAGCATTACATGCTAGCTAACACAATTAAGCTAGTTGCAAAAATTGATCCTCTCAAATAATTGCTCAGCAAAGTAGCTCTTACAGGCAGATTGGCTAAATGGGTCATGATTCTTAGTGAATTTGATATCCACTACACAGAGCGATGAGCTATCAAGGGACAAGCAATTGCAAATCAACTAGCTGAAGCACCGCTACAAGGAAAACAAGCAATGGAGATCAAATTTCTAAATAGGGATGTTCTTTCTATTTCCACCAAACAATGGACCCTATACTTTGATGGATCCTATACTCAACATGGCTCAGGTGTTGGCATTTTGTTCATCACTCCTGACGGGCACACAATACCAAGATCTTATAGGCTCATGTTTCCATGCACAAACAACATTGTTGAATATGAGGCACTGATTATAGGCATCAAAATGGCCATGGAATGGAGAATCACAGAATTAAAAGTCTACAGATATTCACAACTAGTTATCAATCAAATCAACAATGACTATCAGATGAAGGACAACAAGCTACTACCATACAAACGAATGGTGGATGATTTCAAACAATATTTTGTACACATCACCTTCGAGCAAATACCAAGGTTGGAAATAGAGCAGCCGATGCAATGGCTACTATCGCTTCACTACTACAAATTCCAGAGCAACAAAGTCGTTACGAGTTTCTGGTAGAGCAACTATTCTCCCCAGCCTATGACCATTCTGAATCCCATGCTATCTATACCTTGATCGGTTATGACTCTCCATTATACAGACCGATATATGACTATCTTAAAAACAATATCCTATCCATTGACCTATCTCGAAACCAAAAATGCAAATTTATCCGACAAGCCGCCCGTTATACTCTCACTCCTGATACTCTGTACCATAGAGGTCTAGATGGTACTCTTCTTCATTGCCTTGATCATAATGAATCTGACTCCACTTTACAAGAGCTTCATGAAGGTATCTGTGGCACACATTCAAGTGGTCCTACTCTTGCTAAAAAACTTCTAAGAATAGGATATTACTGGCCGAGAATGGAAAAAGATTCTTACCATTTTGCAAAGAAGTGTCCTAAATGCCAAATCCATGGCAATCTTAAACATGCACCAGCACAGGAACTACAGCCATTCACAACATCCTGGCCCTTTTGCTAGTGGTGACTGGACTTAGTCGGCATAATACATCCTTCATCTTCAAATGGACACAAGTTCTTTATAACTACAATAGAATATTTGACCAAATGGATTGAAGCGGTCCCCGTGGCCACAGTGACTGGGAAACAAATTGCCTCTTTTATCCTTAATTATCTAATCTGCAGCTATGGCATTCCAAGTTCCATCATCATAGATAATGGATGACCTTTCAAGAACCAAGATGTATGAGAACTATGTGAAAAATTCAAAATCCAACATCGTTTCTCTACACCTTACTACCCACAAGGGAATGGTCGGGCTGAAGCATCCAACAAAACAATATTGAAAATCCTAAAGAAAACAGTGAATGATGCAGGCAAATATTGGCATGTACAACTCAATCCAACACTTTGGGCATATAGAACTAGCATCTGCACACCTATGGGAGCTACACCATATTCATTGGTATATGGATCAGAAGAAATTTTACCCCTGGAGGTAGAAATTCCATCTCTCAGAGTCTCTTTGAAAGGCCTCATTCTAGATGAAGAGTATTGAGTCAACCGACTGCAAGAGCTAGAACTTCTAGATGAAAGATACCAACATGCCTACACTCACCTCAAAGCATATCTGCAATGCATGTGCAGAAGCTACAACCATAAGGTCATTCCCTAAATTTTTAAAATTGGTGATCTAGTACTCAAGGAAAATCCTAGAAATCAGCAAGATCGGGAAAAGAAAGGGAAATTTGAACCTAACTGGTTAGGTCCCTATGTCATCATATCAGCCTATGGATCAAGTGCTTATCAGCTAACAACTTCAGAAGGAGATGTGCTTGACGAACCAACTAATAGCATCCATGTAAAGAAATACTACACTTGAGCAGTCTAATGCACGGAAAAGTTGAAAATATCAAAAATCAAGAAAAAATAAATAAAAAGGTATAATAAAAGCAACTGGTGAAAACCTGGCAATGGGTGCTACTACGAAGGGACAACTCCTCTATCTAGCTTTACTAACAAGTCATTATATCCACAGTCCAGCACTATCGACCATTGCTCGACATTTTATCGCATTATATAGGACATACTTAGCGTAGTCACCATCCTAGTTTATCCACATATCCTTTCATCATATCCCACCATGGCTTGGTAATCACTGTACATATCCACATTGTGAGGAAAACTCAACTAGGAACAGCATTGATCAAAACTTGCAGCAAACTCAGAACATCATATCTAGCAAACAAATCAACAAATCACAAAAACACACATTGATCACTTAAAAAGATTCACAATGCATGATGGATGATTTTCTGAAGTATCAAATGTTTGCATCTTGCATAAAGTTTTGACTATTTTTGCGCTTGAACTTTTTGAACTATTGGATCCTCTACATTTTCTCAACAATGCATTGAGATAGAGAAATTCATGGGGACTCCAATATTTTTTTAGTTTTCTATCTGTGAGGCAATCACTTGTACTGTGCAAATACTTGTCTCGAGACATGATTCAAAGCATATCACTGAAGACATGATTCCACTTTGCACATACAAATAGTTTAATCTTATCTGTTTATATGCAATCCGCACTCAGGTCATCCTGGTTCAATTATACCTTGATGCTTGTGCTATCTTGCAAAATCAAAAATCATATAAATTTTTCTCATGTCATTATGGTTCAATTATACCATTATGCTTGTATAAATTTTCAACATATCCCAACAAATCAATTCTCAATGATGATAACTACAAAGAAAGCAAAAACATGTGACTATACAGAGATGACAAACGGAAGAATGAGGATGCTACAATTAGTTGCATATCATTATACAATTAGTTGCACATCATTATACAATTAGTTGCATATCATTTTACAATTAGTTGCATATCACGTCATACATCTCATTTTCAAGATACATCTCACAGCATATCATATCATACATCTCATTTTCAAGATACATCTCACAGCATATCATATCATACATCTCATTTTTAAGATACATCTCACAGCATATCATATCATACATCTCATTTTCAAAATACATCTCACAGCATATCATATCATACAGTCATTTTCAAGATACATCTCACAACATATCACATCATACATCTCATTTTCAAGATACATCTCACAACATATCATATCATAAATCTCATAACATCATGCATTAACACATCATATTCATCACATATCATATCATACATCTAAGCATTGCATCATCATCATAGAAACATCAAAATCATATAGAAAGCATAATTTGTAACACATCACATGAGGATTAAGGAAAATGGTGTCATATATATTTCTAAAATAATCAATGTGCAAAATATGTCATGTTTGTCCCAAAATACAACAAAATGATTCAAAAACAATAGAGACAATGTCTCTCATGTATGACTATCTCCTGAGGGTGACGGTCTCGCAGCAGATGTCCCAGCACCTGGGTCTCTAGGTGGATATTGTCGAGGTGGCCCAATCACACCCCTGCTCTCTATCCCTGACTGACTCTGAGATGACCAACTAGCATTAAAGCTAGGGGCCCTCTGCTCTCTGGGGACTAGGTCCTCATACAACCACCTATAGTACTCGACTGCCATGGTATTGTGTCATATCTCCCTCAGTGTGTCTCACATCGGGGCACCTATTGTTTCTCTCTGCAAGCTCCTCTGCTCGACCCCAACGCTCTCTCTTTGTATCCCGCTCTATGGTAAGCTAAGTAATCTGATGCTCATGCACCAACAACTGTGTCTACAGATGTTGCACTGACAACTGCAGAGATCTAATTTGCACGTCCTCCCCTCTCCTACCCTCTCCTCACCCCCATCTCTAATAGCTAAACCTCCCCTCCCTCTATCCACCACAACTTGCCAAACTACTATCTCCACCCGAATCCCTCTGTCACCACCATCTCCACCTTTGTCTCTTCTCCCCTGATCTCCTCTCCCTCTATCCCCTCTCTAACCTCAGCCACCTCCTCTACCATCTCCACCATCATCAATATAAATATCATATAGTACTCTAGTACTCTCCTCCAATGCTCTAGTTTTCCCAGCTTACGCTGGACAACTATCCCTCGATATCCATATGCATAAGCACACCCAATAGGCCTATCTCTGTCCGCAAGTGGCCTGGCTACGGGAATATGCTCCCACGCCCATACCTGTAGCAGTGTAACTCCAGCGGATAGACTGTTGTACCCCAAGTAAACCACCTGATGCAGATTCCTGTATAAGTGGGCCAGCATAGCCGACCCCCATGGAAATCGGTGACCCTATGTCACCATGTCATCCAGGACCAACCCCCATCCTACTACCAGTTCCCTCGACCTATGGTCGGGACATAAGAAACCACCTATGAACCCTACCAGCACTGATGGTAGAGGGGCGTAATCCAAATCAATGAACTCCTATCAGGGGATCTTATATCTGCAAACTGTATCATCTTGCAATATCCGGTGAAGAGCCTTTGTCCTACCCTCCTCGGTCTGCTCATAAGGTAAAAGTTCACCTACCACAGGAATCCACAGAATTCGATAGCAATCCTCAGGTGTCACTGTGATCTCACCTGTCACCAAATGGAAGGTGTTGGTGTCACTATGCCACCTCTCGGTCAACACTGTCAATAAACCCCGGTTAATGATATACTGAGGCATCTCTAACAAAGAGGATAGGCCACACCTCTCAATGATATCCCTATCTGCCTATGTCAATTGTGGTATCAACGACCACGGTCTTGGAAATCGCTCTCGTGACTGAATAACCCCAATGCACTCCCGTCACAACTAAAACACATCCAATATCAGTTTCCTCATCAAATCAATTCATATCACAATCAAATTCATATCAACTTGAAACATTGAAAATCTAACCAAGTTCCACATCATATCAACTTGTAAAAAAACTCAAGTTCCACAATCACATCAACTTGTAAAACAACTCAAGTTCCAAAATCATATCAACTTGTAAAACAACTCAAGTTCCACAATCACATCAACTTGTAACACAACTCAAGTTTCACAATCACATCAACTTGTAACACAACTCAAGTTTCATAGTCATATCAACTTGTAACACAACTCAAGTTTCACAATCACATCAACTTGTAACACAACTCAAGTTCCACAATCATACCAACTTGTAACACAAATCAAGTTCCACATTTATATCAACTTGAAACAATGCATATCAAATCAAGTTCATATCACACATCCATATCAAACATCCATATCAAAATCCACATTATATCGAATCAACATCAGATCAACATCAACTTGAAACATTGTAAATCAAATCAAGTTATCTATCCAAAAACCATATCAAAACTCATATTGTACAACTTATCAAAACAATGACAGCAGACACGCAGACTAACTATCACACCCATCCCGACAAAACTGGCAAACGCCTACCTATTTTTCTTCATCCAAAATCCTACTTTACCCATTTTTTTTGTGCTCACACACTAAAAAATCTCATCTATGTGCTAACTGTTGGTCATGCGCTACCCTATCCTATCAATGCACTACACCATTAACCCTACGTGCTAAGCTGCTAGCTACGCGCTACCCTATCCTATCGATGCGCCACGTAAACTATCCTCTGTGCCACTTGTAGGCTATGCACTATCCTACTTGGGCCCTGTGTTGTGAACCTAATCCTACGTGCTAGGTCATACCTACGTGCTATCCTACACTACCCATGTGATCCCCTGCTAACCCTATGCGCTAGGTCTTTCCTTCGTGCTACCCTTTTTCCCCTATGCACTTCCCTATGCCCTCGATGCGCTAACCTATTTCTATGTGCTACCCCAACCCACCTCTGTGCTATCCTAATTTACCCGGATGCTGCCCTAGTTCATTAAACTATATGCACTAAACTTCTTATCGTATGTGCTACAGTTTTTACCCGACGTGCTAAACCGTTAAATCCGCATGCAAAATTTGAAAAACATGCCTAAAAATGACAAAACAAAAATCAAAAAGGGGTCAAAAATGATGACTTACCGGTGATCCATATGTGGCAGGCCTCTGATACCTCCGAACGCACTCGAATCGATGAGAAGCAAAAGGGATCAACATTTTGTCTATTTCTCCAAGTGTCACTTTCTCCAAAGTCAACAAGCACAAATGAGACAAAATAAATCACTTTTTACCTTTTTATAGGGTAAATGAAAATTAGGGTTGCATGGACGAGCATGTAAATTGCTCGTGGTCTCATTTCTAACCCTCACAAACATCATTATTGGGAGATGAATCAACTTATCGCATTCAACATAGACAAAAATTTAAAATGCAATCAAAATTATCAACTCAAATCAAAATTTTCAAATTTTTGATTCATCTCCCGAGGGGGCATTATCAACATCATTTATCAAATTTGGGGCATTGTTTATCAAATCTAGGGCATGACATGAACATCTCTACATGACATCACACTAATCACAACCAAATCATGATGACACATCATTTTCTTTGAATCAACATGTGCACACACGTCACTTCAAAGAGGGGCAAAATGTAGACGTATAAAATGACCATATTCCTAAATGAATATTTAATGTACATTTTATTCTCATTCCTCTATTTAGTTAAATCTAATTTAATTAAATCACCCACATTCTTCTATTTAATTAAATAAATTATTCTATTTATTTATTTAAATTCACTTAAGCCCTTTATATCATTTAATTGAATAAATCATTTTATTTAATTAAATCCCTTCTCTCTACTTTTAATTAAATTTACATTTAATTAAATAGTTCACCCCAATTAAATAAATCTAATTTATTTAAATCCCCAACTTGCAACCAAATTGAAATAAAGAAAATTATTTTAATTAAATCCTATTATCCCTCATCCACTTGCATTTTCCTACATCTCCCACTTGCATCCTAACCCTCTTCCTAAATTCTTCTAGAATACATCTAATCCTAATCAATTAACCTAAACCCACCAATTATGCCCTTTCCCTAAATTTGAGGAGGTCGCTTCTCAAATTTGAAGTAAAGTCTTCAAAAGGCATTAAAGCCTTTATGCCTTCAACAAGCTAACTTGTTGAATACCCCCAAATTTGGAAGGACTCTTACAAATTTGTCCCCAAAGTCTTCAAACCATTAATGGTTAACTAACCCTTAGTGGCATGGTTAGAGACTTTTTTCCTAACTTAACCCTCTTCTAACCCAGGGGTCTCATCAAGCATTCATTGCTTTGACCATGGTTATCCCTTTAACCTTTGCACAAGAGTTTACCCCTTGGATAAAAGCTTTGTCCATTGGATAACCCTAACCTAACCTTAACCCTTACCTTCTAAGGTAACCATGAGGTCTTCTCAAGCATTTCATGTGGTGCATAGGCACCTAAAGTACAAGAGATAAATGAGTTTAAGAGTCCTTATATCATGTATTAAAATATATTTGATTCATTTGTGATGTATTTGAGTCTAAATGTAAGGCTATGTGAAGCCATTTATATGACATTGTTAATATTGTTATGTTAAGGTCCTAGTTTGATCAAGAAGACAAAAATATGAAAGAATGTCTAATAAAGGCTAAAAATCATGTAAAAGGTCTTAAATAGGTTATTTGGACATGTCTAGGGTGATTTTACAAAGTGTGGAGTCATTTTTATTAAGTGTCATAAAAGTTGTCAAAATGCATAAAAATTGTAAAGCATGAAACAATGCAAAAAGGCATTAAAAGTTGTCAAAAGGAAGATGAAATGTCATAAGGGTGGTTAAGTGGTTTCTAACTACCTAAATATGTATAAATATGATGTATTGGTCGAACCAAATCATAGGGGAGAGAATAGAGAAAGAGGAGAACATTTTGGAGCAATTGAGTGAATTTGAATCTCTTATTTTGATTGGTTTTTTTTGTTAAGTTGTTGTTTCCAGGCCTTGTACGGCCATGTACGGCCTGGAAACCCTATAATATAGTAATGGTTAGATATTATATTTAATCCTATTTCCTATACTTTTGGTTTGATCAATTTTTATTAACTATGGAGGAAGTTATGAGATTTTTCGTGAAAGTTAGTATTTGCAGATTCAGGATTTCTGAGAACAGTCATAGTGAAATGCGTGGTAAGAATGCATATGGAAGATTCAAGAACTCTAATTATATTCATTGGAAATATATTTGAGTAATATTTCATTTCCTTTTGGTTTGGTTCAATTTCATGATGATTTGTGGAATCTATGACATTTTTAATGAAGACTGGTTTTAAACCCTCTTCAATGGAGTTGCAGGAAAAGAGTTGTGATGGTATAATTATTTATGATTGGTAAAAATAAATAGTTTACATATTAAAAAACTAGATTCATATATTCTTCAGATGGAATTGGTTTGGTATCATTTGAAATTGTTTTGAGAAAGATATATGATGCCCTAGGCAGGGGTTGGAGTTTTAAATCTGGATTATGACAGAGACATGGATCAGAATTTATAGTCTGAAAAATAATTGTTTGGGAAATCAAATGAGATTATCAGACCTTAAGATTTTATAAGATGATAGATAATTTAGTTATCTACAAATGTTGTATTTTCCAGAAATTTTGGTTTGGAGTTTTGGTTGGTCAAATAATTCAATCTTTAAAGACTGTCTTGAAGACAGCAATGTTGTGGGTTTCTTTATAAGTTGCCTTTGTTCAAAGATATTATTGAATGAATGTTGAAAGGATCATAAAGGATCCTATTGATCATTTGGTTTGTAAGATGCTCTGCATCATAATGCCTCTTACATCTCCTCTCAAGCAGTCTTATGTTGACAGTTGTCACCATTTCATTGGTGGAAATTGTAAACATGGATTGATAACTTTCAATCCTGACCCTTGATTAGATCCTTCAATCCAGACCATCCATTGCCCTGTTTCTTCTATAAATAGAGCCCTCATTCCTCCATTTCAAGGATCCAAGCTTATAGCATCTCACTTATACTCAATTTTAGCATGCATCTAGCCTCTCTTTGTAATAGGAATTAATCTAATAAGCATTTTAGAGCATTTCTATTATCATTAGCTTAAATCATATAACTAGTATATCATGTTAGGATAGTATTGTTACTAATCTTGTCATCTTATAATCTAGTTTAACTCTTTTGTAGAAACATGCATAAATAGGATGCATTAATGTTAAAATTAATCTAAAGCATCCCTCATTCTTGCATTCGTCATCCCTAAGTCACTTTGCTCAGTGATCTGAGAGCAAAGGCATTGGCTTGAGGGACCTTGTGAGATAGAGAACCATGGAACCTACCTTGGGAAGTTGAGTCATTCCCCATGACTCCATGACTTGCACCAAGAAGTCCTATGGGTGTGTGGACAAGCCCTTTGAACATCATTTTCACATTTTGAGTTTCATCGCCCTGCTTTTCCCACACACAATTGGATATTGGGGAGAGTGTTTTTATGCTATCTCATGGACCTGATAGAAAAGTGCTAGCCGATAACAAGTGAACAAGTCTAGGAGGATCAGATGATTGTCGCTATACTACAATGGAAACATGATTGAAGTTTATCCATCATGGCTTGGCAACCATGGTGGGACCCAACGGAAAAGTAGAGTTACATTCTGGGCGGTTAGTGAGGTCATGCTAAGGTGGTAGGGCAAGACCCCCGGAACCAATCAGTGGTTGCCAAGTGGCATATCAAGTGGCGCTTAGCTGGATGCATAACAATGTGGCAGAGCGCAAAAAGAGAGATCAAGCAAGATCGGCCATTAGGTTAGTTGTTTGCTTGCTATCCTGACTCCCGATGGCAAAAGTGCGAAAGATGGACTTTGTCATCAGCCATCAGAAGTGAAGTTTGATTGTCTTCCCGATGACTCGATAGGAAGTGCGCAACACAAAAAGTCGACATTGGAAGTTGGAAGCCAAGTTTTATGGCTATGTCAATGGATCATTTTGTAACTGTTTTTCAGTTTGAAACCATCTATGTTTCATGACGGATGGAATGTTTAAAAGACCCAGTGGGCATTTGTAAAGGGTTGGATGTTGGATGGTTGAATACTACAGGAAATACATACAGTCTATTTTCTGGTTTTGTTTCGCTGTGTGTTGTACTGTCTTGTTTTGTTAAGTTTTTCATTACAGTTTTGTAATTTAAGTTTCCTTTTTGTTGTTTGCTTCGGTGTTTTGAATTCACATTGTAAATATGGCTCTGTCTTGAACCTCCACCATGGGATCCACGCGGCCATTGGAGTTCTTCAGGAAGAGCAAAAAATGTACAGTAAGAGTAGAGTAGTAGTAGGGGGAAACTAGAAAATGATAATCACCATTTTTGCATACTGAACCTAGGTAAGCTTGGTGATAGTCCAGCTAGGTGTCAGTAACTTGAAGGAGATAACTTGCAGGGGGAAGGAATTTGCTGAGAACTAGAAGAAGATTCAAAAGGCTATATGCTTGAAACTTAGACATTGTGGAACCAAAAGGAGTGTATTTGCCAAACCAAACAGGATGGGTGGTTTTGCAAAGAGAGAACACATGTGTGTGTGTGTGTGTTTCTTGTACCCCTACAAAGATATAGTGAGCAAGCTTACTTTGTGAGCTTGAGGAAGGTGAGATAAGCAAACAAATGGTATGGAAGCCCTTAGAAGTCTAAAGGGATAGACTTGGAACCCCAGAAGGGATAGAAGCAACCATCATAAAATTCTAATTGATGGTAAACTAGGTTGCCTCCCTATCAAAGGCCTTTGACCAAGTTGACACACCTTGGAGCCTCAAGGCTTATTACACTATCTAGACCTAATCAATAGGCCTTCAAACACACACATTGCACATTTTATTCCTAACATAACCATGAATTAAAATGATGTAGACACATGTCCTAGTGCCCCTGCACTAGAAGGAAATTAGGATATCAGAAGGAGTGTATTGCTCAGGGGGAGCATAATTTAGTTGAACTGGTAGGGAATCCATTTTTTACATGAGTGTTCCCATCAATTCCAAAGGGGGAGATTGTTGGAAATTGACACTTATCGGATTCATTTTGTTGTCATTGATGGCAACAAGATTAGATGGAATTCATATACCAAAATTAGGAGGCATATACCGGTAGACATCGGCTTTGGAGCATTCAGGGATACACTAGCACCGGCACCAGTATCAGCATCAGTACTTGAAGGAAGCCGACATCAAGGGAGATTTATTTAGTAAATAATTTTGTAATTATTGTTGAGGCTGACATTAAATAACTTTTGTTAAATAATTGTAAGCCGACATAAGGCATATTGTTTGTAATGGGTATATAGGTCAGTCTGCTAGGTCATTTTGAATATAATAAAACAAGAGATGACATAGGATGCCACATAGGAGAATATAGAAGAACTATATAATATGAAGTATATGTATGTAGATCATTTGTATGTGAATGTTATATCATGCAAAGATCTATAGATAGCTTGGAAAGCATTCTTGGAGGAGAAGAGATACCGGTAGTAGTGTTCAGGGTTTATGAACCGATACAAAGTAGAGCTAGAACCAGAACTCTATTTGGCATAATAGATGCATTTTTTAGTTTAATTTTATTGTTTTAATTCAGTAGAAGCTTGTAGTCAGTGAGACTCTTTAGTGATGAGCAGTATGCTCTAGGCAGTGTGCCTTCCTGTATGTGCAGGCCCCCATTATATGTAATATCCTTTCATATGGCCAGTGAATTGATATTGTGGGTCACAAATCCCATTGTGGTTTTTCCTCTTTGAGTTTTTCCACGTATAAATTATATGTGTTATGGTATTAATTTATGTGGTTGGTTTATTTGCTTCAAGTTATATTTTTATTTGTTTACCAGTTTATGTGTGTATGGTATAAAATGATAAAATCTAGTGTTACCAGTAGAACACTGATTCACACCCCCCCCCCCCCACCCTCTCAGTGTTCTTGGATCCCAACATAAGATTACTATTTATAATAATTTTTTATTTTAGCATGAATTAGTCTGAAATTTTCTCCAAAGCTTCAGATTGAATAGATAATCATGCCAATAAATTTTCATTCAAAGATCATCTCTACATTTGAAAATATTAAAGTTTCCATTTTTTAAAAGTTGTGAATGAAAGTTTCAGAGTCAATTTTGAGGGCCTTAGAGGCTCGGTTTGCAACTTCATATATACAATAGAACACTATCACAACCCTACAACAAATAAAATGAGGAATACACTTATGTTAGGGTTCACTTTGTTGGTATTTTGGTATGGTTTTGTCATTGATGTCAACACCTACTAAAATCAACTCTGGCACTTTGGAGAATCAGCAACATTCACTGACAAGCAAGTGACTCATGCACAATCACCGGTATCTGGTACACCGGCAAGATATAATGATCATCAGCACTTGGAATGATATGGAAAACACTTGGTAATGTCGAAGACATCGTTTGGACATCTTGTCCTGGAGTTTTGTTCATTGGTATATTCATATTTGCATATATGTTGTTACCGGCAAATAGGTACAGGGTTACACCGACAGGTTTATCTTTTCTAGATCAGCATGGCACGCTATGGAGATGATTAATTGTTGTTGTAAATGCATTAAGCCGACATGTTCAATCAGTTATTGCATCGGATATTGTATTGTTTGTAAAATGTTTTTATTGTAATATCTTGTAGAGCCGACCTACTAAAATTGGTCTTAGGTTATGGTATAAATGTAAGATCTTATTTGTAAGATCAAATGTGGAATGCAAAAAAGGATTGTGTGAAGGTATATGTGAGAATAAGTAGAGCTATACATGCAGACATCATTTGAAGATTGAAGGAGGGTTTTTGTGAAGATAGTCAAAACTACACCGGTACTGAATCCAGCATATGAAGATGCTATTTTGTGCAGTACATTCTTATTGGATTTAACCATCCAACTGTAGTTAGTGTGACTCCCATTTTGTGATTGAGCAGTGAGCTCTAGGTGGTTGGCCTTTCTGCATGTGCAAACCCCATTTATGTACACTTACTATCTGCAGTAGTATCATCTGATTGTAGGTAAGGTTTCCCACCATGGTTTTTCCCCTTATAGGGTTTCCACCTACAAATATTGGTGTTATGTGTTGTGGATGACTTTGTGTTTATGTTTCATGCACTAATCCTTATTGATATAATAATTAACTATTAAAACTGTCTACTGGCATATTGAACTGGTTTACCAGTATTAAGCATTAAGTTGGTTAAGTTGTTTTGGGTTTGAATTTATTTGACAACTGATTCACCCCCCCCCCCACTTCTTAGTTGTCTCTGGGACCTAACAATTGGTATCAGAGCTTATTCCTCTTTTGTAGAAGTTTAACAGCTTGAGGAAATCCAATTTCTACTAATTATTTCAGGAAGGATAGTCCTAAACTTGATGGAACCAACTATGGCATATGGAAGATCAAAATGGAGACACATCTAAATTGCATTGGAAAAGACATCTGGGATGTTACAAGGAATGGTTATACTATTGTTGTACAAGGTCAGCCTAGTCCAGCTAACTTGACTAAAGATGAGGAAAATGATTGCAAAGGAAGACAAGCACTTTTGAGTGCATTATCAGATCAACAAATCATGGGACTATCAGATAGGTCTACTGCTAAAGCTATTTGGGATCATTTGGAAACACTGAATGAAGGAGATTCCATAGTCAAAATTGCAAAACTTGAAATCTTCCGGGTCAGGTATGAACATCTAAAAATGGAAGAAGATGAAAGGATTTCTGCTTTTATGGAAAGAGTAAATAAAATTGTTTTGGGTATTAAATGTTGTGGAGGAACCTTAAGTGAAGATGAAATTGTTTCAAAAGTTTTGAGAGGATTGCCACCGGCATATAAAATGAAAGACACTGCTATAAATGAGTTAAGAACAATGCCTAATACATCAGTTACTAGGGATATATTAATTGGGAAACTTTCAGCTTTTGAAATTGAAGAATTTGGTCTTGTTGCTACTATAAAGATAGATTTGGCCTTTAAAGAATCAACATCATCTGCTCCATCATTTGAGAAATCTGATTGTAAAGCCTTTTATGCAAGAGAACTTGAAGAAAGCAAGAAAGAAAATGAAGAACTTGAAGCACTATTTGCAAGGAAAATGCCTAAAGGTCCAGTTGGAAGTAAGTATGAAGGTAAAGGACCCTTTAAATGTTTTAACTACAATAAGATTGGTCATATCGCTTCAAGATGCCCTGATAGAGATGCTAGACTAAGAGAAGAAGCTAGAAGAACATACAAGCCTAACCCTGAATATCAGAGATACAGATTTAAGAAGAATAAAGACAAATCTTGTTACATTGTTGATGAAGGTGTGACTGATGATTCTAATCAGGATCCAACAGACAATGGATGGGTTTTTGTTGCTATAACAGAAGATCAACCGGCACCCACTGCTCAATCGATAGTACAGGCCCTGGCAGCTAAAGTTGAAGTAAAGGATGAATGGATCATTGATTCAGGATTCTCACATCATATGATAGGAGACAAAGGTAAATTCTTGAACTTTCAAGAATACAATGGAGGCTTAGTGAGATTTGGAGATGACAAAGCTTGTTCAATCAAAGGTAAGGGTACAATATCTCTTGATGTTAAGCATAACACTGACAATGTTTACTAGGTTGAAGGATTAAAGCATAATCTTTTGAGTGTTGGTCAATTAGTTGAGAAAGGATTTTAGTTACAATTCAAAAATGGAAAATGCAAAATCATGAATAGAACTGGTTTGGAAATTGCAACCGGTAATCAAACTAGAGGTAATATCTTTCATTTGAATAACAATGAAAAGACATGCTTAATTGCACATATAGATGAAAGTTGGTTATGGCATAAGAGACTCTGGCATGTAAACTTTGATTGCATGGTAAAGATCAGTACTACTAAGGCAGTTAGAGATTTACCTAAAATTGTCAAACCTCAGAATACAGTATGTAAGGAATGTCAATTTGGAAAACAAGTTAGAGCTAGTTTCAAAAGTATTGCAGAAAAATCAAATAATGCTCTTGATTCAATTCACACTGATTTATGTGGTCTAGCTAGAACTAAAAGCTTACAAGGTGGTAGATATTTCATGCTAATCATTGATGACTATTCTAGAATGTGTTGGGTTACTTTTCTCAGAAAAAAATCAGAAGCACTTGAAAAGTTCAAAATGTTCAAAGCAATGGTAGAAAATGAAACCGGTAAGAAAATAAAATGTTTAAGATCAGATCAAGGAGGTGAATTTACATCTAAGGAATTTAATACATTCTATGAAGTGAATGGAATCAGAAGACAGCTACCAGCACTTCGGACACCACAGCAGAATTGAGTTGTTGAAAGGAAAAACAGAACTATCTTGGATGCAGCAAGAAGTATGTTATCAGAAGCAAACCTATCACATGTATATTGGAGAGCAGCAGTCAATACAGCGGTCTATACATTCAGCAAAGTTCACATCAAAGGTGAAACCGGTAAGACCCCTCATGAACTATGGTTTGGTAATACTCCTACTCTTAAGTATTTCAAAAATTTTGGAAGTAAATGTTATATCAAAAGAGATGAGTACATTGGCAAATTTGATCCTAGAAGTGATGAAGGAATATTTCTTGGTTATTCATCTAAGAGCAAGGCATATAGATGTTTTAACAAAAGATTGCAGAAAATTGTTGAAAGTACAAATGTAAAAATTGATGAACAATTCAGAGGAACTTCAAGGTATATAGACTCTGAACCGGCAACAAAAATTTTGACAAATGAACCTACACTAAATCCACCACTACAGAATGAAGATCCAGTTACCTCGGTATCATCTGAGGATTCCATAGTAATTGAGAAAAAATAACAAATAAAGACACCTTGGTATGTAAGATTGAATCATTATGAAGATCAGATAATTGGAAATAAGTTTAAAGGAGTTATGACAAGAGGAAGATTGGCAAATGAAAAGGTATGTCTTATTTCTCAAATTGAACCATCATCTGTTAATGAGGCATGTGAAGATAAATTTTGGATTAAAGCTATGGAAGAAGAATTAGAACAAATTGAGAAAAACAACACTTGGACATTAGTTCCCCAGCCTAAAGATAAAAATGTAATTGGAACCAAATGGGTATTTAGAAACAAACTTAATGAAGATGGTAAGGTTGTCAGAAATAAAGCAAGACTAGTGTGTAAGGGATATTCTCAGAAGGAAGGAGTTGATTACAATGAAACCTTTGCACCGGTAGCTAGAATTGAGGCAGTCAGATTATTTTTGGCTTTTGCAACACACAAGAACTACAAAGTTTATTAAATGGATATTAAATGTGCATTTTTGAATGGAGATCTTGAAGAGGAAGTATACATTGAACAACCTGATGGATTTTCTTTGACAGATGACAATGATATGGTTTGCAGGTTAAGAAAAGCTTTGTATGGATTAAAACAAGCTCCAAGAGCTTGGTATGCAAGATTGGATAAGTATCTTTTAAAGATTGGTTTTACTAAAGGAAATGTAGACAACAATTTATATTATAAAGTAACTAATGATGACATCTTGATTATAGAAGTATTTGTTGATGATATAATCTTTGGAGGAGAAGATGGATTATGTAAAGAATTTTCTATTAAAATGCAGCAAGAATTTGAAATGTCTATGATTGGAGAAATAAAATTCTTTTTAGGATTGTAGATCTCGCAAACTGATAAAGGTATATTCTTGAGTCAATCCAAATACTTAAAAGAGTTACTAAAGAAATTTGGGATGGAGAACTCTAAACCGGTAAGCACACCTATGACAACAAATGACAAATTATCACAAAGGGATGAATCTACACCTGTTAATCCAACTAAATACAAATCTATGATAGGAGGTTTATTGTATTTGACATAAACCAGACCTGATATTATGAATGCAGTATGTATTGTTTCAAGATTTCAAAGTAATCCTAGAGAAAATCATGAATCAGCAGTAAAAAGGATTTTTTGGTACTTACAAGGAACTATAAATCTTGGATTATGGTACCCCAGAGATAAAAACTTTGAATTATGTGCATACACAGATGCAAATTGGGCAGGACATGTGGATGATAGAAAAAGCACCACCGGTGGAGCATTCTTTCTTGGAAACAGATTAGTCTCTTGGTTGAGTAAGAAACAAAGTTGTACATCTTTATCAACAGCAGAATCAGAATATGTTGCAGCAGTAACTAACTATACACAGGTACTATGGCTTAAGCAAATGTTGAAAGACATAAAGGTAAAATGCAAGGAACCTATTACTATCTATTGTGATAACACTGCAGCAATTGATATATCTAAGAATATGGTATTACATTCTAAAACCAAACATGTTTCTATCAAACTAAATTTTCTAAGGGAAAATGTTGAAGCAAAGGAGATAAAATTGGTTTATATGAATACCAAAGAGTAGATTGCAGATATTTTCACTAAACCTTTGCCTAAGGAGACTTTTGAATATCTCAGAGATCAACTTGGAGTCATACCACCACCGGTAGAGACCTAGACAGTTGATGATTGTCATCAACCGATAGAATTAACAGAGAAATCTTTTATTCTGGTCTTTGATGGGAAGCTACTTCTCAGGGGGAGTAGTTGGTATATTAAATTGATTGGTATTTTGTATATGAACTTGGTTTTTATTGTAACTTTGGCATTTGATGTCAAAGGGGGAGAGATTGATATGGAAAAACTTTGAAAACACAAGGAAAACACATGTTGCTCCTAGGGGGAGAGATTGTTGTTTAGGAGAGATTATTACTCTCTGTATCTGTATTTTGATTTCTGGTTATGATCTTTTTTTTGGAGATTTTTGGTTTTTGGTATTTGGCATTTCTGTTTTGGCACTTTGATGGTTTTTCCATCTTGTGTTGCCATCAATGCCAAAGGGGGAGATTGTTGGTATTTTGGTATGGTTTTGTCATTGATGTCAACACCTACTAAAATCAACTCTAGAACTTTGGAGAATCAGCAACATTCACCGGCAAGCAAGTGACTCATGCACAGTCACCAGTATCTGGTACATCGGCAAGATATAATGATCACCGACACTTGGAATGATATGGAAAACACTTGGTAATGTCAAAGACATCATTTGGACATCTTGTCCTGGAGTTTTGTTCATTGGTATATTCATATTTGCATATTTGTTGTTACCGGCAAATAGGTATAGGGTTATGATATAAATGTAAGATCTTATTTGTAAGATCAAATGTGGAATGCAAAAAAGGATTGTGTGAAGGTATATGCGAGAATAAGAAGAGCTATACATGCAGACATCATTTGAAGATTGAAGGAGGGCTTTTGTGAAGACAATCAGAACTACACCGGTACTGAATCCAGCATATGAAGATGCTATTTTGTGTAGTATATTCTTATTGGATTTAACCATCCAAGTGTAGTCAGTGTGACTCCCATTTTGTGATTGAGCGGTGAGGTCTAGGCGGTTGGCCTTTCTGCATTCATAGACCCCATTTATGTACACTTACTATCTGCAGTACTATCATCTGATTGTGGGTAAGTTTTCCCACCGTGGTTTTTCCCCTTATAGGGTTTACACATACAAATATTGGTGTTATGTGTTGTGGATGACTTTGTGTTTATGTTTCATGCACTAATCCTTACCGATATAGCAATTAACTATTAAAACTGTCTACTGGCATATTGAACTGGTTTACCGATATTAAGCATTAAGTTGGTTAAGTTGTTTTTGGTTTGAACTTATTTGACAACTGATTCACCCCCCTCCACCTCAGTTGTCTCTGGGACCTAACACACTTACCTCTGATACATAAATATAAAAGTTGTGAAATCCAACTATACATTTGAGATTTATCAAATTAACACAAAAATGTACATCTTACCAACCATGAACTAAGCTTGTGCATATTGAAAAACACAATGTGTATTACAACTTGCAACTTCATATTTATAATAAAATCCTATTACAGTCTGATGCCCTCCTAAATGGCACAATTGTTAGTTCTTGATCAATCAAAACAAAACACACAAGATGTTAACGTTAGTCAATCAAAAACTAAAACATGAAGGCATTCCAAAAGAGACACTAAAAGAAACATGCTAAATATATCTAATAAATAGAACAAATGATCATGAGACATCTCCAACTGCCTCTTAGCATGGCCTTAGCTTCTTCTCCCTTGTTCCTCTCCTCTCCAAGTTCCAAAATAGTGTAGCTCTCAGCAGCTTTTTGCACTATGGATGCTTATGGAGGATTGAGATTTGTATAATAGCTCCAAATATGAAATGAAAAGCTAATAGTAATGCTAAAATGATGTATTTTAACTAAAAAGACAAGATTTAGTTATGCTATGCTAAAATGCTCTCTAAAATGGCTATAGTCTAAATGCATACAAGTTTTCAGGATCTGGATTATGAAGGAATGGGCTCTATTTATAGGAAAAATGGAGCAATGGATGGCCAGGATTGAATGGTTTAATCAAGGGTCAAGCTTGAAAGTTGGGGATCCATGTGCACAATTGGCACCAATAAAATAATGACAAGTGTCAACACATGATTGGGTTGAAAGAAGAGGTTGGAGGCATTAAAGGCCTGAGAAGACCTCATGGTTATCTAAAGGCTAAGAGTCAAGCCTAAATTAGGATTACCCACTGGATTAGGAGTTAATGCAAGGATAAACCTTTGTGCAAATGATTAAGAGATAATCATGGTCAAAGCATTAAATGCTTGATGAGACCCTTGGGTTGGATAGAGGTTGAGTCAAACAAATGTTTTAACCATGTAGGAGGGTTGAATTAACCATTAATGGTTATTGGAGACTTTGGGGAATTAAGTGGTTGAAAGTTGGAAGCCTTTAATGGTTTTCAAAGACTTTGGGGTTTTTGGTGGTTGAAGGTTGAAAACCTTCAATGGTTATCCAAGACTTTGGGCCATTTGAGAAGTGACTCCATTTTGCTTAGGAATGTGACAATATTTAGGAAATGGTTTAGGCTAATTAGGAAGGGGTTAGAAGAATCTAGAAGGGGATTAGATTTTGCTAGTGGATTTGGTGGGTGAGGGAAAATAGGATTTTATTTAAAATAAAAATTCATTTATTTCAATAAATGTGTGCAAGTTGCATTTGTAGGAAAATGCAAGTGGGGGGGTTTTAAAAATGATTTAAATAAATGTTAATTTATTTAAAAGAGGAAAAGGGGGATTTAATTAAATAAATTGATTTTATTTATTTAATTAATGGGAATTTGATTTTAATGAATTAATTAAAATAAATCGAATAATTTATTTAATTAATAGAAGAATGTTTGGGGATGAATTAATTAAATATTAATTTAATTAATTGATGGCTAGTGGATTTTTAATCAAATAAATACGAAATATTCATTTAATTAAAATGGACAGATTTATGTGACTACATTTGCCCCTCTTTGAGACGGTGCAGTTTATCGCATCGTTTCAAAGAAAGAAAAATTGGTGTGAAGAAATGCCCCATAAAATGTAAATTTAATGGGTGGTATAAAATGATGCCCTCCTAAATGGCACAATTGTTAGTTCTTGATCAATCAAAACAAAACACACAAGATGTTAACGTTAGTCAATCAAAAACTAAAACATGAAGGCATTCCAAAAGAGACACTAAAAGAAACATGCTAAATATATCTAATAAATAGAACAAATGATCATGAGACATCTCCAACTGCCTCTTAGCATGGCCTTAGCTTCTTCTCCCTTGTTCCTCTCCTCTCCAAGTTCCAAAATAGTGTAGCTCTCAGCAGCTTTTTGCACTATGGATGCTTATGGAGGATTGAGATTTGTATAATAGCTCCAAATATGAAATGAAAAGCTAATAGTAATGCTAAAATGATGTATTTTAACTAAAAAGACAAGATTTAGTTATGCTATGCTAAAATGCTCTCTAAAATGGCTATAGTCTAAATGCATACAAGTTTTCAGGATCTGGATTATGAAGGAATGGGCTCTATTTATAGGAAAAATGGAGCAATGGATGGCCAGGATTGAATGGTTTAATCAAGGGTCAAGCTTGAAAGTTGGGGATCCATGTGCACAATTGGCACCAATAAAATAATGACAAGTGTCAACACAGGATTGGGTTGAAAGAAGAGGTTGGAGGCATTAAAGGCCTGAGAAGACCTCATGGTTATCTAAAGGCTAAGAGTCAAGCCTAAATTAGGATTACCCACTGGATTAGGAGTTAATGCAAGGATAAACCTTTGTGCAAATGATTAAGAGATAATCATGGTCAAAGCATTAAATGCTTGATGAGACCCTTGGGTTGGATAGAGGTTGAGTCAAACAAATGTTTTAACCATGTAGGAGGGTTGAATTAACCATTAATGGTTATTGGAGACTTTGGGGAATTAAGTGGTTGAAAGTTGGAAGCCTTTAATGGTTTTCAAAGACTTTGGGGTTTTTGGTGGTTGAAGGTTGAAAACCTTCAATGGTTATCCAAGACTTTGGGCCATTTGAGAAGTGACTCCATTTTGCTTAGGAATGTGACAATATTTAGGAAATGGTTTAGGCTAATTAGGAAGGGGTTAGAAGAATCTAGAAGGGGATTAGATTTTGCTAGTGGATTTGGTGGGTGAGGGAAAATAGGATTTTATTTAAAATAAAAATTCATTTATTTCAATAAATGTGTGCAAGTTGCATTTGTAGGAAAATGCAAGTGGGGGGGTTTTAAAAATGATTTAAATAAATGTTAATTTATTTAAAAGAGGAAAAGGGGGATTTAATTAAATAAATTGATTTTATTTATTTAATTAATGGGAATTTGATTTTAATGAATTAATTAAAATAAATCGAATAATTTATTTAATTAATAGAAGAATGTTTGGGGATGAATTAATTAAATATTAATTTAATTAATTGATGGCTAGTGGATTTTTAATCAAATAAATACGAAATATTCATTTAATTAAAATGGACAGATTTATGTGACTACACAGTCATACAACATAAGTTGAGTAATATACAGTTTTGTTGGGATACACACGCCTCTATTACCTTAGGAGGAAGGTTTTGATATATAATTGTTGGCAATGCGCCAGCGTCCCTCGTGGGGATTTGCGACATTGTTTAACAGCTTCCTGTGGATTCTATAAGTCTAGTGGTTGTATCAGGCATTGACAAGTCAATCTTTTGGTGCAACGACAACCCTATCTTGTAACACGTGGTATCAGAGCTTGGTCACAAGTTCAAATCACGCAGGCCATGATGAGTGACGTTGGGAGGGGGATTGTTGGCAGTGGGTCAGTGTCCCTCATGGGGATTCGTGACATGGTTTAACATCCTCTTGTGGATTCTATAAGTCTAGTGGTTGTATCGGGCATTGACAGGTTGATATTTTGGTGCAAAGACAACCCTAGCTTATAACAATAACCATTCATTTGAAATAGCTTCAAATGAGAAAAAGAACACATCTTACAAACCATGAACTAATAATATTGTACAACTTAAAAAACACAATGTGTAATTAAATATGCAACTTTATATATACAATGGAATCTTATCAAAACCTTGCAACAACATAAAATGATGAATAGACTTTTGTTGGGGTGCACATACCTTTGTTACTTGAAGAGGAAGGTTGTGATATCCAACCATTCATTTGAAATAACCTCAAATGACCAAAAAACAAAAAAACATCTTACAAACCATGAATTAAGCTTGTGCTAGTTACAAAACACAATGTGTATTTCAATCTGCAACTTCATATATATAGAATAAAATCCCATCACAAGCTTTTAACAATATAAAATGGGGAATACACTTTTGTTGCGATGCACATACCTCTGTTACATGTATAAGTTCATATTTGGAATGAAATCCTATCAAAACCCTATAACAACATAAAATCAAGAATACACTTTTTTGGCGTGTACATAACTCTGTTACCCCAAATGTTGTGAAATCCAACTGTATACACATAAAAATGGCTATGAGCAATTAAATAAATATTTTATATTTATTTAATGATTTTTCTTCTATTAAATAGTTAATTTGAAAAGATTAATTTATTTAATTCATTTTTGTGTCTTTCTATTAATTAATATTTTATTAATTAATTCATCTATTATATTCTTCTAATTAATTAAATATCTAATATTTAATTATCCTTTTAACCAAGTTAATTAAATATCTAATATTTAATTATCTTGTCCAAACAATTAAATATCTAATATTTAATAGTTATTCTCCTATCCTATAGTCTCAAATATTAAATGATTTCTTAAATTATTTAATCTTTCTTATCCAACTCACCCTCCATCTCCACTTCATCTTCCCTTTGCCAACTCATCAAACATGTGGCTAAGGAAATTAATATTTCTTAAATATTAATTCATCATTTATCTTCAACCACCAAAATTAATGAATATTGTGTACGTACACATATTTCATAACCATCTTCTATATTCTCTCCAACACCCCTACATCTTAGGAAGGACTTGAGTCCACTTGTCCTATCATGCCTAAATTTCCTCCAACCATCCCTAGATTCTCTCAGTCAGCAACCCAGTCAAGGTGAGATGAGTGACACTTGTCTCCTTCCCCCTTTCTCTCAACCTTCACCTTTGCTCACAGCCATCCAAATCTACAAATCTGATCAGGACCGTTGATCTAAGCCACATCATCTAATCCTCTCAAGGTCTATAAAATCAAGAGCTTCAGTTGAGAGAGAGTTAGACTTCAAGAGACTTCAAGTGCATTTGCAAGCTAATCATATGCATCCGTGAGTTTTAATTTTGAAGCAAATAGTAATAGCATAATCATGTAGTATTGCATATCATAGTATCAGTTAACTGGAAGTTATCAATCCATTCTTCATATGCCATCTTGGAAGCCATCAGTGCATTGTCTGAGAGCACACCATCTGCCACCAGGAATAGTGGAGTTAGGACACAATGAGACATAAGCCATGAAGGTAATATTAGTATTTTATTTTATAGTACTTCATGTAGTTTCATTGGTTGAGTTTGGATTTCTTGTAGTATTTCCATTTATATTTTGTGAAACTAACTTATTGCAGGTAACATTCTGAGGATGAAATTCAAGTCGACACATTTGGCGCCCATCGTGGGGCTCATGGACCTCACATATACCTTTAAAAATCTCACAAAAACTAAAATTAGCACATTTGTAATGCATATGCATGCATGTGTGAATTCTGACGGTGTTTTTGTTTCGCAGGTTAGCGCATAAGCATTTTAGGTTAGCGCTTTTGTCTGAAAGTCTGTGCATTTGCATCACAAGTTCGTGCATTTGTGTCCTAGGTTAGCGCATTTGTCAAAGAAATCATGCTTTTGTATCCACAGAGCAGCACTTTTGCAGTCTGGGTTAGCGCTTTTGACCTACAGGTTAGTGCTTTTGAGCAAGAAGATAGCGCATATGTTAGATTAGTGTTTTTGTTTACAAACTAACCAAAAAAAATTCTTGCAGGTCCGAATGTCCAAGAAATAAAATTTTTCAAAATACTAACATGCATGTGCAGGATGGTATTTAAGGCAAATTTTATGCATTTCATCATCTAGTTAATTAAAAGCCTTATTTTGGGAAGTAACATATCATATCTTGTTCATTTAGTTAAACTAAGAGGATGAATTGACAGCATGCAACTTGCATTTTTAGTAACTTCTCTAAAATAGTTTCACGTAGACTTCTAAAAAAAGGCTAAAATAAACACCATGCTTGTTGGAGCAACATCTCCAAATAGGACTTAGCCAACAATTTCTTTGAAAGGATTAAAAAGAACACTTATATTCTGTGTCTCGAAAGTGGTAGGTATATGCTTTCCACTTAATTGGGTGACCAAAAAGCCAAACCCACTCTTTTATGCTTTCTTTACTTTTAAGGAATTAAATCCTTTAGAGGGCCTGCCTTCTCGAGCTACCTTGAGGGGGCCAGTGAGAGGGAAACAACCTAAAGTAGAAATAGGCTAATATCGAGTCCTTTCAATCCACTATAAATAAATCATGTTTGTGACAAAAATCCCAAACAACATGTGTTGATAAGTTCATACCGACACTATGTTTCCCCATAAACCCTATGGATCATAACCTCTATAGGCTAGGAACATCTTGTATTTACATAGCTGAAAGTGCTGCATGTATGGCCACATAACTGAAAGCCTTTACTAAAAACACTTGTACTAGCTGCCAAAATCCTTCTAGTTGTTGGCGTAGGAGGTCAGACCTCTGAAGCGGCTCATACACATACAGTTCTTAGTAGAGATATAGAATTTTCCATGGGGAGTTTTCATGGAAACTGGTGCTTGGCTTCCCCAAAGAAGTGAGTGTCGAGGGTGGAGCTAGTGGGGTCAAGCATCTAAATATCCGCTTTGAATAGCGTAGCCTCGGGGGAAACCCCATGTGAGATTCAACAACTATTGTCTCAGCTTGCCATAAGATTTGTACTTGCTTGTGCATTTTGTTTATTAGACATTGTGTCTTCTATGTCTGTAACATGTTCCAAATGGTCAAAAAATGAAGAAAGTTATCATCTAAGAGTGAGCAAAAATCTAACAAATTGCTAAAAAGTTTGATCAAAAGGGTAATACGAACGCTTTCCAACATTCAAAACACCAGATCAAAACCGAAATGTCAAAACGTTAGTATCAAAATTATTCTTGAAGTAGGTTTGGCTCTATACCATCATGTATTTTCAAACTAGCTCAACAACTAGGCCACTAATCCAACAGGTTATTCCCAAAAAGTTCTATAAGCATCAACATTCAACAAGCTATTGCAAAAAAAAAAAATCAACATCATTATAAGTCTCTCATCAGGATAATCAAATCCTCTATCACGAAGCTTGATCAATCTATACTAGGTTCATAATCTTGGATATAGCTTTCCTATTTTGAACCTAGGTTATATCAAAATCAGAATTGCACCAACATTGGAATCAAACAAACTTGTAAATTGTCAAATGCTTATATGACTTTTAAGTATCACTTTAAGAAAAGAAAAACCAGTTATAAAGCTACTAAAAAAAGGATAAGATTCTTGTATATCAATTGTAAGATCTTATTGAAACATAGGACATTCCTACACCATTTTCGTCACTACTTACATGGCTGAGGTACAGAATTTGATGGTGAAATTTTGCAAAGACGTGCTTTTCAACAAAGAGACGCTTTATCAAAAACCTGTTTCTACTTAATCAAAAACAAAGAGACGCTTTATCCCAACGAAGAAACAATAGTGGTAAAATCAACAAGGCATATCTTCCTAAACCAATAATCACCTATTGACTTTGTCCTTTCGAAATTTCAATAACTTTGAAATAATCACATGCTAGTTTGGACTAGAGCCCAACACGAACAACTTAGAAAACAACAACAAATGGAGGAAGAAGATAATCCTGTATTCCAAACTTTTGGATTTACCATTGTTGATGAAGAAGCAGTCAATAGCACCATTATAGACCTTGAGAAAGATTTCAAATTTGATAGGCTAATGAAAAAATTGTTGGCAAAGCAAAAAGAGAAATATCTCTTGATGTTGGCAAAATCTAGAGCTAAACTACCATAAGACTTTAACATAGAGCTTCAAACAAGATGTGGAGGCAAGTAACATCCAAAACACAAATGAGCCAAATAATGAAGATGTGAACAAAGAAAGCAATGAAGAAACAAGGAAAGAAAGGTATGACAAAAGAAAAGAGCGTAGTGATAAGAGAACTAATGAAGAAACAAGGAGAAACTATGTGGATAATCCATTGTCAAACCTTACTCAACAAATACAAACTCTACAACAATAGATGCAAGACATGCAAAATGGAACAAGCTCCAAGAAGTATTCATTAGGAGATATATGCCCATATCCTTTTGATAAAAATTTGAATATGATACCATTTCTGCAACATTGCGAGATTCCTAAATATGACAAATACGATGGAAAATCTAATCCTCAAGATCACATTAGGGAGTTTTGTACTATGAGCATGGAATTTGCTCATGATGAAACTTACCTTATGCGTCTTTTTCCTAGGAGTCTTAATAGACAATCAATCGAGTGATTTTCAAGATTACCATCCGGAATCAAATCTTTTGAAGAACTTGTGAATAGATTTATTTCACAATACTCTTACAATATAAGGAATGAAATAACAATGTTGGATCTCTGCAATGTTCAACACAAGAATGATGAATCATTTATGATCTTCTTACAACGATGGAAACGCATGTTTAATAGGTATCTCTGAGATGTACCTGATCAATAAAAAATGGACATATTCATTGATAATCTTATCAGTGAAATGAGTTATCGACTAAGGATGCAATGTCCTCCCTCTTTTGCCAAAATGATCGAGAATGGTCTGAAAATAGAGAACGCAATGGTAAAGAAAGGAGAACTAAAACTTTACAATAATTCATACAACAACCACAACAACAACAACAATGACAAACCCAAGTTTTGGTCAAAGAATAGGAATGTCAACAATGAAGGAAATGACAATAATAGTACTACAAAACAAAAACAACCAATTTTTAATCTATCAAGTCAAATCCCAGACAATAACAATCCAGAAAATAATAAAGCCAAGTCCTTTTTCTCCAATCCTCAGAGGAAATTCACAAACATTGGAGAACCTTTAGAATCAGCTCTAAAAACTCTGCTTGCCAACAAATTGATTATTTTACCAGAAGCAAGAAATTATGAACCATCGGTCAAGCCCAATTGGTGGAATGGCAATCATTTTTGCAATTATCATTGGAATAAAGGACACCTAACAAATGATTGTCAGAGATTGAAACACATTATTCAAGATCTAATCGATAATGGAACCATCATAGTGGATAGCCATAAGACAAATGAATCACACTTGGCTTTCAAAACTCCACTTCCGCATTATCACAAAGGTGAATCATCCCAATTAAAAGATGACAAAGGAAAAGCCAAAGTGAATTACACTTATACATATGATGATGTGGTAAATGTGATCATTGTTAAAGATAATTCATCTTTAGAACCAATCAATGTTATCATGAGAAGCAAAGCAAAAGTTACATTTCCAGGTATAGCAAAAGACCCAACATCCACTTCACAACAATACAATTTAGTAGAGCAATTACAAAGAATACCTGCTCAAATATCAATTTTGGAACTTCCTAAGGTTTCACCTATGCATAAGGAAATTTTAGAGAAAGCTTTAATGGAAACAACAGTTTCAAAAGATTTGGATGTAGATCAGTTCTAAAACATGGTAGGACACCTTGTAGCTCCTCATTGCTTATCATTTTCTGAAAATGATGAGGCATCCTTACAACATCCTCACAATGCTCCCTTGCATATTGAAGTCTCCATTAATAAAACTTGTGTCAAACGTGTGCTCATAGATGGAGGAGTTGGCTTAAATATTTGTGCATTAAGCTTGATAAAAGCTTTGGGATATTGAAAAAATGCAGTGGACCCAAAAAAGAAAATAACCATCAAGGCTTATGATGAAGCAGAATGTTCTTCTAAAGGAACTGTTGTACTACCAATAAGAATGGGACCCATGGAAAGGGATACATTGTGTCAGGTTTTAGATTTAAATCTCTCTTACAACATTCTTCTAGGATGACCATGGATTCACAAGATGCAAGCAGTTCCTTCTACATATCATCAATGTGTGAAATTTCCTCATGAAGGAAAAGAGATCACTATAATTGTAGATTCCAGTCAATATTGCAATAATTTGAAGCCAACACAAGATACAAGAGTTCCACATAATAGAGAATCAATATATCCTACCAAAGAAATTCAAGAAAAGTTATGGGAAACTTTTGAAGAAAAGCTCAAGTTAAATGATGAAGGAATGGGAAAGCATTCTTTGAATAATTTTCCACTTTCCCCTTAGTCATATGGAAAGCCTATAGATATTCAATCAAAGACATCAGAAAGACCAAAACATATGTTTAAAGGGACATTTGTTAGTGCTAGAACTCTTGAAGAAGAAAATAAAGACAAAGAAATTCTTGGTTGGTTATACAAGGATGAAGATAAAACTATAGCAACAGCAAAAGAAGTCAATATTCCCATAAAACAATATGGCAAAGGATATGAAATCATGCAAAAAATGGGATATGAAGGAAAAGGACCAATTGGTAAGCGACATCAAGGTATTTCAGAACCTATTTGTCCACACTCACAATCCAAAGAAGATAAATCCGAGCTTGGATATCTAAAATCCAATCAAAAGCAACATAATCATCAACAGCAAAAATGGAAAAAGAAATAAGTTTCTAAAGAAGAAAATTGGCAAGAAAAGCTACATCGAGCGGCAGAAATAGTAACAAATAAACAAAAGAAGCAAGAAGAACATGAAAAGAAAGACAAGAAGATTACCATCAAGGGTAAAGAGAAATTTTGTCAACAAGCTCTGGAAATACAAACAAATGCAAAATCTGAACAAGATATTCTAGAAGCAGTGAAAATAGAGATGGCAAAAATCAGAGAACTTTTTGTGCTAGACAACATTCCTGTATGGTATAGTGGAGTAATCCTAGATCATGATTCAGAGATAGATTCAAATGAGTATGAATGGGGTCCATATATCTTATCTACCACATCAAGTAAGGAACACAATGAAGACCAAGAAGCTATCACAAAAGAAGACTTGTCTATTGCAAAACAAAAGATGAAGTTAGAAACAAGACAAGAAAAACTCAAAATTCAGAGAAAAGAGGCATATGCAAAAAGGAAAGGGAAAGACAAAGACAAAGAAGTAATGCCACAAGAAGTACAAACAAGGATAGATCAAGCATCTGAAAATACAAGATTTTTATCAAAAGAGGAACAAGATGTATCCAGATATGGCAGAACCATAGAAGAATTAAGAGATAATCAAGTTGGATTGACTATTAGTCCAAAAGAAGTTGAGTTTGAAAGGAGACAAAATCTAGCAAAAGAATCCTCTTTATCATGTACAAAAGTATGTCAACTCCAAAATGCAAATGAGGTCAATCAAGAAGGAATTTGCAGTATTAAAGACGTGTGTGTTGATATAATCCATTCATTTAAGGGACAAACGTCAGTTGAAGAACCACTTGAGTGTGAACTACAAAATGCTAACATTGATTTTGTTAGAACTAATTCGGAGACGTTTGAGAAAGGCAAATCTCAAAAACATTTAATCTATGACACTGCCTATTCTATTCCAAGTTATGATCATTATGTCATGAATGTTGAAACACCTAATGATGGCAGTGATTATGATTTACCCCTTCTTCATCCTGAACTAATTGATTGGGATAATTTAGACAACCCTGAACTGAATGTCTTTTCTAATGATCATGACTTAGTCATGTACCTTAACATTGTTGAACACATCCCACCTAAGATATCTTCCATTGTAGAATCAAGTTATGGTTCTCATAGTCAGGAGAATGCCAAACTTTCTAGTCACAAAGGCGAAATAAAACAAGGAAAGAGACCTATTGTTGAAAACCATTTCATGGCAACACTAGATCAATCAAAAGGGAAAACAAAGGACGTATCTGATGGTAAAAACCTCTTTGAGGTGCCAGAAGATGGAAAGTTTGATATTCTTCCTACATATTTTTAGGACAGATCTGCTATCCTAATATAACCAACAGAAGCAGTAAACATTGGTACATCAAATGATCCTAAAATACTTCATTATGCTACCTCATTATCAGAAAAAGAGAGGAATGAATACATGGAATTCTTTAAGCAAAGGCAAATAAATTTTGCTTGTTCCTATGTAGATATGCCAGGACTTAATCCAGATCTTATCATGCATCATCATAATGTGGATTTAAAGAAAAACTAGTTAAGCAGAATCTAAGAAAGATGCATCTGCACATTTCTCTTCTTGTAAAAACCGAGCTGAAGAAACTATTAGAAATGGGTTTTATAAGACCTATTGCTTATCCAAAATGGGTCTCAAGTATTGTACCAGTATCAAAACTAGATAAAAGCATATGGGTCTGTATAGATTTCAGAGATCTAAATAAAGCATGTCCAAAAGATAATTTCCCGCTACCAAACATTGATATCATAGTGGACTTATCAGTAGGACATGAGATGTTTTCATTAATGGATGGCTTCTCAGGATATAATCAAATAAGAATTGCACCTAAAGATCAAGAAAAGACAGCTTTCACCTGTGCATGGGGAACATATTGCTAGAATGTTATGCCATTTGGGCTTAAGAATGCAGGAGTGACTTATCATAGGGCTATGACAACAGTTTTCCATAATATGATGCATACATTTATGGAAGATTGTGTCAATGACATACTTGCAAAATCTCATACAAGACAAGAACATTTGAACATTTTAAGCAAGATTTTTGACAGGCTGGAAAGATATCAATTCAGATTAAATCCAAAGAAATGTGCATTTGGGGTAACCTCTGGAAAGCTCCTTGGGTACATTATATCAGCTCGTGGCATTGAAGTAGATCCTAAAAAATTCAAAGCTATCATGGAGATGGAGTCACCTAGGAACATAAGTCAATTGCAATCTTTACAAGGAAGATTGCAATCAATCAGGAGATTTGTTTCTCAGTTAGCAGATAGATGTCTTCCATTTACCCATCTTCTACATAAAAATGTTCCATTCAAATGGGATCCAAAATGTGAAGAAGCTTTTTTGCAAATAAAATAATATCTTATGAGTCCTCCAGTACTGATATCACCAACCAAAGGGAAACCATTATTGCTCTATATATCAGCAACAAATGTATCATTAGGAGCCCTCCTAGCTCAACATGATGATGAAGGAAAAGAAAGAGCAGTTTATTATATCAGTAGAATGCTTGCTGGCTATGAATTAAATTATTCCTCAATAGAAAAGACATGTCTAGCAGTTGTATTTGCAACTCAGAAGCTGTGACATTATATGTTGATTCATTTTGTGAAACTAATAGAAAAGATAGATCCTCTCAAATATTTGTTGAGCAAGTCAACATTGATAGGGAGACTAGCCAAATGGGTTATGATACTGAGTAAATTTGACATAGAGTATGTTGACTCGAAAGCTATCAAGGGACAAGTCATCATTGATCAATTGGCTGATGTACCTTTACAAAACAACATGCCTTTGCATATTGAATTTCCTAATGCAAATATCTTGACAGTAAGTACAAAATTTTGGGAATTGTACTTTGATGGTTCTTATACACAATATGGATCAGGCGCAGGAATATTTTTCATCACACCTCAAGGACACACAATTCCAAAATCATATAGACTGTGGTTTCCATGCACTAACAATACTGCAGAGTGTGAAGCATTAGCTATAGGGCATAAAATGGCTATTGAATGGAATGTCAAAGAACTACATGTTTATGGTGATTCACAACTTATCATCAATAAAGTAAATGATGAATATCAAACAAAGGATGATAAGCTTATGCCATACAAACAACTGGTAGAGAAATTTAAAGAACACTTAAAAGAAATCACATTCACCCAGATTCAAAGAAATGAGAATGAAGCAGCAGATGCAATGGCTATAATAGCATCTCTCTTGCAAAATAAGGAGAATCAACAACGTTATGAATTTCTTGTGGAAGATATCTTAACCCCTACCATTCAATCCCAACATACCTATCGAATTTGCCATATATCAGGAACCGATCAATCCTTATACGGTCAAACTTATCAGTATTTAAAAGAACAGATTCTTCCTCTTGACTTATCTCGTAATCAGAAAAGGAATTTTATCCGCCAGTCCTCTCGCTATACTATTATTGCTGATATCTTATATAGGCATGGTCTAGATGGTACTTTCTTGAGATGTCTTGAAAAACATGAATCTGAGAGAGTTCCTAATGACATTCATGCAAGTGTTTGTGGGACACACTCAAGTGGTTTAACATTGGCTAAGAAACTTCTTCGTATGGGTTACTTTTGGCCTACTATGGAAAGAGATTCATTCACATATGCTAGAAAATGTAAACAATGTCAGTGTTGCCATTATGTCAACTAGTATGAGGACATAATGACATTGTATGTTGTCATTGATGTCAATATGCTAAAGAGGTGAGAACTGGTATAACACTATGAACCGACACTTGTGCCAAAGTGAAGCGGTGTGTTTGTTCAAGGTGAACCGGCATATGGTTATGGGAACCGACACATGGAAGTGTTGTATGACTACCGGTTGGTACTCTCAACTTCAGGGTTTTCGGTTGATGTGCTTCAAGCCTATGGGTTTCCGGTTGAGTTAGCATGATAATGATGAATAGATCATGTTGCCACGTCAGCCTTGTACGCATGAAGGATCTTGCATGAAGGAGATTGTTCCTATCTACCTTGGGAATGTGTGAAGTCTGTAATCGGTGATAACGTGTGATGGGTTATCAGCCGCCAAGAAATCGGTGGAAAATGAACAATGGAGAATGTCTTGAGATTGGAACAAAACTGTTGCATTTAATGCAGTGTGCTCAATAGTCAGGATTGAACCATTTGAATTCCTTAACCTAACAAGTTTAGGGTTTAGGGTTTATGCTACCGACCTATGTATTTTCCTATAAGGTCGATGTTGTGATTCTTTCTAGGGTTGTTGGAAAAAGTTGTGTGTGTATCCAAGAGAAGAGATACACGATTCTTGCTAGACCAGAGGAGAGAAGTTATACCTCTAGAGTGTGAGTGCAGAAGGTGAAGAGGAGCTTAAGCGGATCTGCATTGGCATTGAGTGTTGTTACCAGATCATTGTAATACCTGTTGATCTCTAACCACTTCAACAGTTGAGAAATCCCTTAACAGGGTAGCTTTAACCAGCTTGCTATAAATCCTTTAATAGGGTGACTCAAAACCATTGAGTTCTTGAAATCCTCTAACAAGGTAACCTTTAACAGGGTTTAACCCTTAACCGGGTATTCTAGCCATCCCTTAACTAGGTGATCCCTAATAGGATCGATTCCTAACAAAACCTATTGTATCAGTCTTTAACTGGACAAGGCTCCTAATAGAGCGGACTTCTAAAGAGTTCAAAAACAAGCTTGTGGGTATTCATTCCCACTGTGGTTTTTCCCAGTTGGGTTTCCATGTGAAAAATATGTGTGTCATGTGTGATGACTTCTTCATGTGATGCTTTGTTGTTTTCTATCAAATGGTGAATCATGTTTATCTAGTTGCTCATATGTATATCTTTGATGGTAGATTACCTATTCATGCATTAGGGTGAAATGGAAATGAAGTGTTAGATTATATGAGAAGATAAGTGTCAACCAATTTATGCTTGTCTCAGTTATTTTGGGTTTTGTCAGTTGTACTCTGTTTAAGGACCGGTGTTACTGTTTGTCTATCAATGCATAGTGTCTGCAAACAAACTGGTTTAAGAGTGTTTTTTTGTCTGTACTGATTCACCCCCCCCCTCTCAGTACCGGTTTGGTACTATCCGTTCATCATTGAGTTATAAATTGGTATCAGAGCATCCTCCAGGTCCTTTGTGTTATAAGCTTAACCGCTTGAGGTAAAGATCCTAGTCAAATGATGAAGAGGGAAGGTCAAAATTTTAATAGAGAAAACTTCAGTATGTGGAAAGATAGAATGAAGATATACATCAGAAGCATGGGTGCTCAACATTGGAGCTATGTTGAGAATGCCTATGCTACCCCTACCGGTACCCTCACTGATGACCAAAAGAGAGAGATGCAGGAGAATGGGCAAGTCATGGAAGCCCTAATTAGTAGTTTATCTGACATTGAGTTTATTGATGTCCAAGATAAGGTAAATCCCAAAGAGGTATGGGATACTCTTGAAAATATCTATGGTGGTGATGAGCATGTAAAACAAGCTAAGGAAGAAAGCCTTAGAGGGAAGTTTGAAGACATGCGGATGGTTGAAGGTGAGACCATTCAACAGTATGGAGTAAGAATCAAAACTGTTGTTGGAGATATCAAGAGTGCAGGTGGTAAAATGGAAGATTCCACTATGGTAAGCAAAGTCTTGAGATCCTTATTACCGGTCTATGCAATAAGGGTTGCTGCTATTCAGGAGCTGAGATCAATAGACAAGACTAAGGTATCCCTAGACTCCATCATTGCAAAGTTGACAGCCTATGAGCTAAATAGTTTTGATGGCAGTGTTCAAAAGATTGAATCAGCTTTTAAAGCTTCTGTTGTACCATCCAGAAAAGGAAAAGAAGCTAGCACTAGTGGTGAACCAAGACAGAGCAGAGAAATGGATGATGAGGAGATTCTGATGGCATTTGAAGCTCTCCTTGCTAGGAAACGTCCTAAAGGAACCGGAAAATACAGAGGTAAGCTTCCTTTGAAATGATTTTCTTGTAACCGGATAGGACATATTGCTGTAAACTATCCTAATGGTGACAACAAGGAAAAACCAGAAAGGTTCAAGAAATTCAAACGAGGAAACTAGAGAAACTATTTTGTGGTAGTTGATGAAGGTGTCACAGATGAGGAATCAGAGGATGATGAAAATGAAGATATTGTGTTTGTTGTTGTCAAGGAAGATGTGTCAGACAAGAAGGCTCTTGTCTCCTGGTTTGATAATTCCAATGAGTGGATCATTGACAGTGGCTGTTCTCACCATATGACTGGTGACCAGAGCAATTTTCTATCCTTGGAAGAGTATGATGGTGGTGTGGTTCACTCTGGCAATGATGCACCATGCATGGTCAAAGGCAGAGGGTCCATCTCTATGAATGGAAATAGTAGTGCTGACAATGTGTACTAGGTTGATGGTCTTAGACATAATCTTCTAAGTGTTGCCTTGCTGAAGGACAATGGCCTCACTCTAGAATTCAAGAATAGAGTGTGCAAAATCAAAGGAAAGAATGGTGAATTGGTGGCCATCGGCATGAAGACCAAAGGTAACCTATTTCAGCTGAATGCAAATATAAGTACATGTCTTATGGCTAAATTTGATGATAGTTGGATATGGCATAGGAGACTCTGCCATGTAAACTTTGATAACATTATGAAGGATAGTAAGATCAAGGCAGTTAGAGGGTTGTCGGTGCTAAGCAAACTGGATAATACCTTGTGCAGAGAGTGTCAATTGGGGAAAATGTCCTCCTCAACCTTCAAAGGTAAATCTTTCACTACTGACAATTTGCTTGATATTGTGCATACTGATTTGTGTGGTCTTATGAAAACTAGAAGTGCGTAGGGTGATAGGTACTTCATGATTCTCACTGATGACTGCTCAAGAATGTTGTGGGTCACATTCTTGAAAGATAAGTCTGAAGCTTTTGTAAAGTTCAAAGCTTTCAAAGCATTAGTGGAGAAGGAAAGTAGTAAAAGGATCAAGTGCCTGAGAACTGATCAAGGAGGGGAATTCACTTCCAGTGAATTCAATAAGTACTATGAAGAACATGGCATCAAGAGGCAATTGTCTACCCCCCAGACTCCACAGCAGAATGGCCTAGCAGAGAGGAATAATCGGACTGTGGTTGAAGCAGCTAGAGCCATGTTGATTCAAGGAAAGGTAGCTCACACCTTTTGGAGAGAAGTGGTGAGCACTGCAATCTATACAATGAACCAGGTACTCATCAAGAAAGGTAAGGATAAAACTCCTTATGAGTATTGGTCTACTAAGACACCTGTGGTTAGCTACTTTATAGTGTTTGGTAGCAAATGTTACATCAAGATGAGCTAACACCAAAGCAAATTTGATGCTAAATGTGATGAGGGAATATTCCTAGGGTATTCCACCAAGAGAAAAGCTCTCAAGTGTTTCAATAATAGGACTCAAAGAATTATGGAAAGCATCAATGTAAGAGTTGATGAAACCTCTGAGAAAACTAAGGAAACCGGTAGTGAGAAAGCAGTAAATGAACCGGTTGAAACCTTCTGGGAACCGGTTGTCAGTCAACCAAGTACTAGTAACAGTGTTCCTACACCGGTAGATGTAGATGCTAATACTGATGGAGATGAGGATGAAGAAGAAAAGCAAGAGGAATCTATCAAGACCATTCCTTGGTATGTCAAGTTGAATCATGATCCTAAGCAGATCATAGGAGATAAGGATGCAGGAATCCTTGCAAGAAGAAAGGCTAGAGAAAACTCATGTATGATCTCTAAATTTGAGCCCAAAACATTCAAAGAGGCACATAAAGATGAAGACTGGATCAAGGCAATGGAAGAGGAACTTGACTAGATAGAGAAAAAATGGTACATGGTCTTTGGTACCCAGACCGAAGCATAAAAATGTCATTGGTACTAAATGGGTTTTCAAAAATAAGCTAAATGAGGATGGCACAGTGATTAGGAACAAAGCTAGATTGGTGTGCAAAGGATATGCCCAAGAAGAAGGAGAAGACTATGGAGAAACCTTTGCTCTTGTAGCCAGATTGGAAGGAGTTTGTATGCTTCTTGCATATGCAGCTTTTAAAGGTTTTAAAGTATATCAAATGGATGTAAAATATGCATTCCTAAATGGTGTACTTGAAGAGGAGGTTTATATAGAGCAACCAGATGGGTTTGCCCTATCTAAAGATAGTGACATGGTATGTAGGCTACATAAAGCCTTATATGGTCTAAAGCAGGCGCCTAGAGCATGGTATGAACGTCTGCATTCCCATCTTGTGAAGATTGGATTTGAGAGAACAAGTGAAGATAGCAATATCTACTTGAAGTCTAAAGGAGATCATAGCCTGATCTGTGAGGTATTTGTTGATGACATTATCTTTGGTGGAGATGACAAGATGAGTCATGAGTTTGCAGATGAGATGAAGAAAGAGTTTGAGATGTCACTCATAGGGGAGATTAAGTTCTTCATTGGACTGCAGATCCAGCAGAGGAAATATGGAATCTTTATCACTAAGTCCAAGTATGTCAAAGAGGTGTCGAAGACCTTTGGCATGGAAGATAGCAAACCAGTTGGTATTCTGATGGTGACCAGTTGTAAACTATCCAAAGAAGATGACTCAGCATTAGTTGATGAGAAGGAATACCGATCAATGATTGGTAAGTTGCATTATGTAGTGCATAGCAGACCAAATATTGCACATGTAGTTGGCATTACTGCAAGGTTCCAGAAAAGCCCAAGAGAATCCCACTTGGTTGCAGTCAAGCAGATTCTTAGGTATCTGAAGGGAACTATTCATTATGGATTGTGGTATCCATATAGCAAGGATTTCAACTTGAAAGTATACACAGATGTTGACTGGGTAGGTAATGTAGATGACCGGAAAAGCACAACCGGTGGTGCATTCTTTCTTGGTGGTAGACTGATCTCATGGATGAGTAAGAAGCAGAGTTGTCTCTCTCAATCTACAGCGGAAGCAAAGTATGTTGTAGCTTTCATGAATTGCACTCACACAATTTGGATGAAGCATGTGTTAAATGGCTTCAAAGTTCCTATATCTAAACTAGTAAGTATATTTTGTGACAATACTAGTGCAATTAATATATCCAAGAATCCGATTTTACATTCTAGAACCAAGCACTTTGAGCTTAAGTATCATTTCTTGAGGGAAAAGGTTCAGAACAAAGAGATTGCACTGGAACATGTTTCCAGTAAGGAGCAATTAGCAAACATATTCACCAAGCCTCTCCCAAAGGCTACATTTATTTACTTAAGAGGTGAATTAGGGGTGTTGCCCCTTCAAAAGGTAAACTAAAGGCATATGCTCCACATCAGTCAAGTATTGCATAGTCAAATTTGTTTTGGATTGACGTGTTGAAGGATGCTACCCCTCAGGGGGAGCAGCATAATGGAACAGGGAATCTTGTGCCTCCACTTTGGCATTGTTGTCAAAGGGGGAGAAGATGTGAAGCGGAGAGATATCTTTGTATATTGCCATCAATGCCAAAGGGGGAGATTGTTGGCATTATGTGAACCGGTATGAGGACATAATGACATTGTATGTTGTCATTGATGTCAATATGTTGAAGAGGTGAGAACCGACATATGTGAGAACCGGTATAACACTGTGAACCAGCATTTGTGCCAAAGTGAAGTGGTGTGTTTGTTCAAGGTGAACTGACATATGATTATGGGAACTAGCACATGGAAGCATTGTATGACTACCGGTTGCTAGTCTCAACTTCAGGATTTTTGGTTGATGTGCTTCAAGCCTGTGTGGATCAACCGGTGACTTTGTGTGATGATTTAGCATGATAAAGATGAACAGATCATGTTGCCACATCAGCCTTGTGTGTGTGAAGGATCTTGCATGAAGGAGATTGTTCCTATCTACCTCAGGAATGTGCGAAGTTTGTAATTGGTGATAATGTGTGATGGGTTATCAGCCGCCAAGAAATCGATGGAAAATGAACAATGGAGAATGTATTGAGATTGGATCAAGACTATTGCATTTAATGTAGTGTGCTCAATGGTCAGGATTGAACCGTTTGAATTCCTTAACCTAATAGGTTTAGGGTTTATGCTATCAACCTATCTATTTTCCTATATGGACGATGTTGTGATTCTTTCTAGGGTTGTTGGCAAAAATTGTGTGTGTGTATCCAAGAGAAGAGATATGTGATTCTTTTTAGACCAAAGGAGAGAATTTATACCTGCAAATTGTTAGTACAGAAGGTGAAGAGGAGCTTAAGTGGATCTACATTGGCATTGAGTGTTGTTACCAAATCATTGTGTTGTTCTCAAAATCTGATTCACTTTAAAATCCTTATAATGATATGATAACTCTGTATGTAGAAGAGAGATTAAAGAGAAGGAAACTTTCAGGACAAGATATGACAAGGTTTGATTAACCTTCTACACTTTGAACTTATCAAAAGCTCAGGCGGGTATACCTTTGTGAACTGAATTCACACTTTTAAAAGATAAATCCATAGCAAACCAGTCCGAAAACTAGTGGATCTAATCACCTTAAAACTAACTGAAACAAAGGAATGAAAATTGTACTCATGTTCAGTATTGATCTACAAGATGTATAGAAGATAACCCTAATAGATATCAGTGCCTTATCCAAGGTCACAGAGTCATCTAAGTTCAAACAATACTTCCACAATCAAACATCTCTACATATTCCATCGGTTTGGCTTCTGCAGATCCTTATAAATGCCTGACACATATAAGAATTTATTCATACCATACTAAGTTGTATTCATCAAAATTCAAAGTATCCCACAAAGAATTTACTGGTAGAAAATGATTCTTGCATATTTAATTCCTCTCCTAAAGAGAAAAGCTAAGAAACATATCTACTGAAAGTTGCCTTACAACCCATATTCAAACGAAATAACCCTAGATTACTCAGAATGAAACAATAAACACTTGCAAACATACTTGAAGACAACACAAAGCTTAAACTCAAAACTGATGGTCTGTGTATTAATATTTCTTCTAAAAGTATTACAAAAACATTCAAATATTCTCCATCAAAACTTGAAAAAAAGCTCAAATAAATTTCAGCAGCGTTTTCTTACAATTCCTTGTGATCCCTCTTTTTCTACTCCTGGTATCCATTTATAACAATATGGATGCACACATAGCTTCAGACTTTCCTAGGAGAGTTTGTTACAATCATTACTTCTCAAGAAGAAATTACAAAACCTTTTACAAATGCGATTACAAGTCTCTTTCAACATCCGCGACTTCTTCCTCTTGTTGTTCTGTTGCAACATTTTCTAACTGCTCCATATCAAGCATGACATATTTTCTTGTCCATTCCTGATACACCTCATCAGCAGGCCATGAGAAGTTAATTACTTTTGCTTTTGTCTTGGCTAATCTTTTCCAAGAATTCCTCATTTTATTAACCTCTGAATTCAGGAAACCATAATGAGATTTGATTTTCTCAATCTCTTCAATTGTTTTGACAAAATAAAGAGGCATCCTCTGATTTGAAAATTCCTTTTATTCTAAGTGACAATTTGGCTTCCAATTCCTTAAGCCATATTTGTTTGTCCTTTAATTGGGTTGGGCTGACAAAACCTCCTGGGAGTAATTCAAAAACTTGATCAGTGTACTCTTTCTTGTACAAGTTGATCTTTCTATCTGCATTGTCTACTCCTTCTGCCAACTTTACTAAATCCTTTGTCATATCATTTGTAGATTTAATAATGGGGTCAACCCTTGCCTCATCATAAGATACACAAATCAGTTCTATATCCTGCTCTCTGGGTCTCCATTTATCAAAAATAGGCATTAATACAGCCTTGTCCCCATTTAACTCATTCCACATTTCCAAAATCTTACTCATATTGTTATACATTAATGAAGACCCTATAGTGTCAGCAAAACTTAAAATTGTAACCTTTACCCTCTCTTCATATTTCTTTGCATATAAGGCGTGAGCCTGTTTTAAATTCTCCAACTCATGGGGAGTAATCTCAATCAACTGAGAACTAGAAGGTGCTGGAGATGGTGGGAACTCAATAATGGGGCTAGTAGGTGGAGGTCTTGCAGGAGAAGAGGAGATCATCATTGTTGAGGACTCACCTTGATGGTATTGTCCTACCAACTAGCTTTGTAGCTTGGCGATGATGCTATCTTTACCTCTTACCTCTTCCTTGGCATTGTTGTAAGCTTTTAAAATTGTCTCCAACTTAACCTGGAGATCTACCTTTTCCTTGGCCTCCCTTTCTGCTACTGCAATAGTAAACTTTGCAATCTCTAGCACAGTGCTAGCAGCTTCCACTACCCCAGTGCTCTACACTCTTTTCACTATCATTCCTCCAAGGTAACTTGACCCTGGGGTGTCCTTATTCCTCTTATTTTCATCTCTTTTAAGAGACCACATGACTAGTGCAGCATTATCTTTGCTGAAAGTGACTCCCTCCATAGGTTTGGTCTCCTTTCTTACTACCTCCAAAACCAAGGCATCTGCTATGTCCCATTCGGGGAGAATGAGTACCCCAGCCTATGCTACCATGTCTCTTCCCTGCTCAGGAGTGATGGTCTTAAACTCATCAACCATTTCTTGCTTTATCTCTTCCTCCACCATAGCTGGATCCCTGTGAGGCTACTCACCTTTCCTCTTTTCACACCTAGCATTAAATTTATCAATGTTTTGCTTCCACACAAATTGCATGAAAGCTCCTGATGTGACAAAATTATTATCAGCCAAGAAATCTTCACTGGCTTTCTTGATCTAAGGATCCCACTCCTGGCCTTTGAACTCATTAGTAGTGATGTTCATTTCAGCAGTAAGCGGCTCTTCTGGCATTCCCTCTTCCACTTCATCATATGTGTATGCTATCTCTCCAAGGCTGCCTAACTATAACAGTTGCTCAGTTGTTGCCTATTCATCTCCTATATGAATAGGGGATTGAGATGGAGAGTACAAAGGTTCATCAGATTGTACTTCTTTTCCCACTCTTTATTTCTTTGGGCTATCTTGAATGTCAATGACATCCTGTATCTTCCTCTTCCCTTTTGAGGTAGAGGGCTCTGTTGTTGTTGGCATCAACACACTGTAGTTGGACTTCTTATGCAACATGTAATCACCAGGAGGGATTGCTCTAGCAGATGCGAACCTATTTAGAACTAGTCTTTCCTTTTCAGGGTTGATCTTAATTACAACCTCCCTCTTTTCTTTCAATGTTTGCATCACATCCTCAAAATAAAGAATTAAGAACTTTATCTTCTCTTCAAAGGGGTGAAAGCTAGACAAAGGGTCATAGCTAGTGTCAAATTGGTGCACAAAGTCTAAAGCCTTTTTGTAGGCCACCCACTTTCCCTTCCTCAGCTCTTTCTCATCTAAATCAAACTCATTCCTAATGAGGTCTTCGGGAAACTGGAATTGGTGGGGTCTACCTCTGCATATTGCCCTCTTTCTGAACATGTTGTTGAAGAAGTCCTCAGGGTCAGCACACCAGGATACTGTAGTTGACAAATGGTACGGTTGAAGGAAATCTTCAAAACACTTCCAACCTCCTTTAATTACTACAAATTGATGTGCTATGGTAACTGTAGGGAAAATGGTCCCTTTACCTCTGTCTGTTAACTCTGCCTCTTGCACACCACCAATCTGCCTAAGGATCTTTGAAATTCCCACTTTAAGAGGGACCTGATAGGGCAACAAAAATGGAGTGCCTTTGAAGCCATATAATCTGAAAACTATGGAGACAGGGTATAAGTAGATATCACCCCAATTGTGGACAATTTTGATATTCTCGGCAAACTCTTTGGGCCTAATGATTTCCAAAAGAACCTTAGGGACTCTTGGATTTTCTAAACAGATAAGAGTCCTAATCCTAGATGCAAAACATTTATCAAACTTCAAGAAGCTTGCATCTTCTCTGCCCCATGATAGCACTGTACTCCATAACTGCACTGGCATCTTCTCTAGATTTTTCTCTTTCATAATATCCATTCCACTTGCAAAATAGTCACCACCTTTGAATAAAAATAAATGCATAAGGAGGGAGTACCATCCAAAAGGCCTATCCACTTTCCCATTCTTTATTCCTATCAGTCATTCGTGGATGGCAACAGTGATATAGGAAGCATAGTCAAAGGTTACTGCCAAAGAAGGGTTCAAAATTTGAGCAATCATGGCATATTTGCCTCAGCATCTTCTCCTAGAATTTGGTAGAGTGACCAATATAATCCTTTGGCCCTAAGGGTAAACAAATTTAAAAAAAAAGGCTCCTTAGTATTAGGTCCTACAACTATTAACCCACCTATCTTCACAAAGAATTCTTTAAGAGGCCCATTTCTAAGGTGATTCCTTTGCACACTGTAAACTTGAGCTAGTGATTGAAAATTAATAGGCTCTAGAAAATTGGTAAATTCACTAAGCCCAAAAGCATTTCTAAACTCCTCATTACTTATTTCAATGAGGGTTTTCCCACTTATATCCTTGACACTTCTTGTGATTGGTTCATAGTTGTGTACAATCTAAGTTAGGAGATCTACATCCATGAATACTCCAGGGACCACCAATTTGCCTACATCCAACTCCCAGATACTATTCATTGGGGCTGGGGAGTTTCTCATGCCAAATCCAGCCTTAAATAATCCCAACCCAGCCAACCCAATTTGAGGGTCTCTTAGCTAGTTACCCTTATCATATAATCCCTCTCCTATTTTTAAGCGAGGAGCTCTTGGCACTAGTTCTTTTACCTTTGCTGCCATATTAGTTGACAATGTCAACTGTTCAAGGAAATCATCACAGATAGCCCTCTCCTAGTAATTAACCTTTCCAGAGAATTCTCTTTTAGGTGTCATCTTAAAAACTATGCAAGCAATTTAATTACTAACCCCAACTATTTTGTGACAAATCAAGACCTCAATTAAAACACACTGTCAAGTAATTGCCAAACAGGAGTACAAGAGAACCTGTTTTTTGCTTGAAGAAATCTTCTCTACAACTGAATAAATCTGCTCTCCAACTGAAGAAATTTTCTCTGCAACAACTTTTCAAAATGATGTCTTCATTCAATTGATCCGAGATCATATATGGTAGTTGGGCTCTTAACTGCGACATTGATACCGCATGCTTCGGCCATCCCTTCAGAATTGAATTCATAGAAGAATTCAAACATTTCGCTCCAACAGGTCATAATATGCCTGTGTATTTTCCTTTTCGCTCTTTCACCATTTCGCAGAGCATAACATCCTCACAATTTCGCTCAACAAAATCATGCCAGTCGTCTGATCAGATGAGACTTGGTCGGTCTTTACACTGTTTTAACCTCTTTGCCTTTGCATCGGGCCCTACCTCCTTTTCGCCATTTCGCAAGCTTTATTCCCCGAGCATTTTCCTTTCGTGAAGCTACGCCAAGCATTAGATGGAACTCTAACCGCCCGGCCTTTAACCCCTACCGGGACCATCAACTTTTTCACTAACCATGCCTCATCTTGACGACTAATGGTTTTTCACTATTTCATAGAGTTTAATCCGCTTACACCTTCAGGCCACAAAACAATGAGAGGTGTTGGATCAATCTTGAGATGACATTCCTTTAAGTGAGACCTTTCTCACTTACCCCACTTATTTACCAGTTAACAAATGCCACATGGCACTCAACCATTAGCTCTGGGAAACTCTTTAGGTTTAGTTCAGAATCAACCACGTGTCTTATCTCCTGCATAACTGCCGGTTACAACTTGGCGGGCCCTAAATCACCTTTTGAAACTATGTGTCAATTGACACATCACCATCAATCCTTACAAGAAGTAACAGCTATCATTCCACATCATGCTGGGAAGAAACTCTCTTTCTCTTTCGCCATATCATTGGCCTTAATCCTTGATTGATTTGCAACCATGAAACAACGAGAACCCTTGGATCAAAACAGAGTTGATCCTTTTTCACCTTTATGTCTTATCTGTTTCTTCGGGCCCACTAGCTCTTTCGCCATTTCACAGGCTTTAAAACACAAGCATCTTACCCTCACGAACACATGCGAACCATTAGATTATATCAAACTTGTTTGATGCTTAACAACCTACTTGAATCTGACAGATGTGGGTAGTCTAACTTAGCTTTATCCACCTAGTGTCTAGTCATTCCTGAACTAACATGTCAACTTTTTATTCGCTGAGAGAAAACATCGGGATCCACTTTATCCTTGCCACCTATATCTGCCAAGTCACTTCTTATCCCACGGCATGACTCATCTTCTTGGACCCACCTTTTAATCCTTAAATCCGATTTGCTGACCACATTGATTTTCGGCCACGTGTCATTATCTTACTTGCCATCTTAAATAGTCGGACTGCTTGCTTGGAACGCCATGTCATTTTGTTGTTTCATGAAAGCTATCTCATGAGCATCTTTCTCTCATGAACACACGCAAACTATTGGATCTTCGAGAACCTGCGCATTTGTTATGCTTCTTATGAACCTCTTTTGCCCAGGCTAAAAAACCTTTCACTGTTTTGCAGGGCATAACATGTGAGCATCTATCAGCTACGAAACAATGCAAGCTGTTGATTTCTTTTGAACTTGATCATCTTTTAGCCATGGAAAATTCTTCATCACTAGGTCCCACCAAAAAAAATTTCCATTTTGTGAAAGGTAATTTACTCGCTCTTTTTGGCTGCGAATCAACGTCAGCCATTAGATCTTTGAGCGAGATGGCGTCTTGTTAAACCAAATCAAATGCACACAGTTGAACATGCTTTTTCCTTTCGCTATTTTGCATAGCTTAACATACCCACAACTTCGCCTAACAAAATGGCGAAAGTCATAGATTCATTTGGAAGTTGCGTGACACTTACTGGACCTGACAACATTAGAAGGAAAAGATATAAGGCATAGATTTTTTACAATTATTTAATGACTGCCTAGGTAGATAATAAGGGGGGACACTTCACACGACCCCAAGACCCATTACTTAATTAAATAAAGTAATGCAGGAATAGAACCCAGAGGGTTTTGATCAAACATTTGAGCGATTTAAAACTAAAACCCTTTACCCTTAAAGACCTAAAACAGATTTGAAGCAGTTAAAAGCATACCTGACTCAAAATTTCAAAAACCTAGCCAATCATGAGGAAAGAAAACCCATTTCTTAAACACTGATAACAGCGGCCCTGACTGGGGATGGTTGATCACAAGATCAACACAAGAAACTCAAAAAACTTTGGAGAAACAGACCAAAACACAAACCCAAACAAAAACAACAAGAAGCAAACAAAATATATACAAACAAAGGACCTACTGTGCATGGACTTTAAGAGAAATAATGTTTCAGGAACTGTCCATGCACTGGAAATTCCTGTACTTCATCATTCATATTTTTCATAAAATAAGAATCCTTTCCATTTAAATCACAGACCACAAAAGGGCCAATCCATAATTATTCAAATTTCTTGTGTTTTCCCTTGTCCCGTCCTCTTGCATTCCACTGAAGAACAATATCATCAATTTGAAACTTCCTTAGTGATGTCCTTTTATCAAAAAGGTACTTGGACTGCAATTGGATCTTCAGATTTCTTTTATGAGCTAGAGTTCTGATCTCTTCCACTTCCACCATTTGGATCATTCTATTTTCCATAGGTTCAGATAGCTCCATGTCTTCATCTTGCAAGAATTTATAAACTGGAAGAAGATTATTTACTGGCAATCTAGCTTGTGTACCATAAACCAGTTCAAAAGGTGACATTCCAATGGCCTTCTTGACTGTTACTCTATCATCCAACAATGCTAACTTCAACTTTTGATCCCAAGACCTCTTATTCTCTTCTAGAATTTTCTTGATGATGTTCAAGAGGCTTTTATTACTAGATTCAGCTTGTCCATTTTCCTGAGGATGATAAGGTGAAGAGTAAGACATGATTATTCCATGACTGGTACAAAATCCAACAAACTCTTCTGACCTAAAACTCATGGCATTGTCCATTACTAATTTTGCAGGTATTCCAAATCTAGTTATAACATTGTCCATCAGGAAGTCAATGACAACTTTACTCGTAGCTCTTCTTGTGGGAATAGCTTCAATCCATTTAGTAAAATAATCAGTGGCTACTATGATCCATCTATGACCTCTTCTTGATCTCTCAACAATCTCTCTAATAAAATCAATGCCCCATTGGACAAAAGGGGCTTCCACTGTGACTGGATTTAGGGGTAAAGCTCCTTCATACTTCAATTTGGATGAAAATTTTTGACATGGGTCACATTTCCTGACATGTTCATGAGCATCCTTGAATAAGGTAGGCCAATAATACCTAGCCTAGATTATCTTACCAGCGGTTGTCTTAGCAAAGTAATGGCCTCCACATACTCCATCATGCATTTCAATCAACACCCTTTTAGCCTGGAATTCATCCAAACACATTAGCAGTTCTCCATCTCTTTTTCTCCAAAACAGATCACCTTGAATGACAATATATTTTGTGACTTGATTTTTAGAGTTCTTCTCTGATTATGAGTCATTCCTTCTGAGGATGTAGCATCTCTTAAAAGTTGGACTATCTCTGAATACCAAGGTTGCCTTTCAATACTAGTGACTGAAGTACTTTTGATTTCAACATTATGTATCTCAACATTCAGAAGATTAGATTCAGTCATGAGCTTGGCCAGACCTAAGCCTCTCACCAATTTGGTGATCTTTATTTCTAGGTCAAATTCTTGGATTCTATTGATCCATCTGCACCTTTTTCCTATAACCTCAGACTGGGACAGAATATCCTTAACTGCAACATGTGGGACATAAGCAATGATGTTGGCATTCACCAAGTATGGCCTGAAAGCCTTAACAACTTTAACTAAAGCATAAGCATGTTTCTCCATGGTTTCATATTTTAATTCTGCTGCTTGCAAAGACTTGCTATAGAAAGCTATGGGATGTTCATATCCCTCATTATCCTTTTGTAACAACACTGCAGCTACTGTATGGTATGAAGCAAAAGAGAACAGAGAGAAGGGCTTACTGTAATCAAGAGATTTCAGCACTGGTGCTTCCTGAATGGCCCTTTTAATTTTAGCAAAATCCTTTGAGGCTTCTTGATCCCAACAAAACTTAGTATCCTTCTTGAGCAACTTGACAACGGGTTTCACTATCTCTGCAAAGTTCACAATGAATCTTCTAACAAAATTTACTTTGCCCAAAAAGGATTGAATACCTTTAACATTCTTCAGTTTAGACACTTTGTTTATTGCTTCAATTCTTTCAGGGTCTATTCTTACCCCTTCCTTGGAAACAATATGCCCCAATAATTTTCCTTCAGTGACCCCAAAATGACATTTCTTGGGATTTAATGGCACACCAAATTCCAAAGCTTTATTGAACACCTTTTCCAAATGTCCACAGTGGTCATTGGCCTTTTTAGAGAAGCAAGTTAGATCATCTTGATAAACCACCATGATGGTATTGATGAATTCTTTGAAGGCTACATCCATAGCTCTCTAAAATGTAGCTCTAGCATTTTTTAATCCAAATGGCATTCTTACATAGACATATGTTCCCCATGGAGTAGTGAAAGCAGTTTTAAACTATTCAGATTCCCTCACTAACACTTGATTGTATCCTGAAAAACCATCCATCATGGACAAAAGATCACAACCTGTTACTCTCTGTAGCATAGCTTTCATATTGGGGGAAGAGTAATTGTCTTTTAAAGAAGCAACATTCAAATTTCTAAAATCCACACACAATCTAATGTCCCCATATTTCTTTCTTACTGGGACTAAATTGGAGACCCATGAAGAATGTCTTATAGGTTTGATAATCCCCCCTTCTCTTAACTTAGTCAATTCTTGTTGCATCTTAGTTTCTAACAAGGGATTAATAGGTCTTTGCTTCTATCTGAAAGGCTTAGCATCTGGAAGTAAAGGAACTTCATGCTGAAAAAGGTCTTGTCTATACGCCTTTAGGTCTTCATAAGAACAAGAAAAAACATGTTTATATATTTTCAATAAATTAATAAGATTAGTTCTGACATGAGGGGATAATTTCTTCCCAATGTATACTAACTTAGGGGATGATTCAGTCCCCAAGTTTACCTCCTCCAACTCTTCTAACTTAGTGGTAGACTGCTGATGTAAGTGACTATCATTGTAACTGAACATGCTCTCTAGCTCTACCAACCCTTTAGGTATCTCATTTGTTTCCAACTAGACCAAGTCATTTCCAAACACTTTTTCCTTATTGTCAACCACCTCCACCAATGCATTGCAATCAATCTTCTGTCCATCATAATCATAAACACATTGAATGAACCTAATAATATCTTCATCATCAGTAAAAACTTGCCAATTATACACGTTATCAGGGGTGGCAGGCCTAGATTTTATTTCTGCAATGGAAATGTTGGTTAGTGTTGCATCATCATTTTTCAATGCAACATTAGCTAGAAAGTCTGCCATAATATTCTTTGATCTCTCTATCCAATTAATAGAAAATGCACTAAAATGCTCAATGACATCCCAAATTGCATGTTTATACCTCTTTAATCTATCATTTTTGGATGCATATTTGGATCTTACTCGAGAGACAAACAATTTTGAGTCCCCTAAAACTTTCAATAGCTGGATTCCATGCCTTTTTGCAACTTCAAGCCCCAATAACAGGGCTTCATATTCTGTAGTATTATTTGTGCACTGGAAAGCCAGTAAGAAAGAATACTTAAAAGTTATACCTGATGGAGATACAAAAAGAACCCCTGCTCCAGATCCTTCTTTGGAGCAAGCTCCATCAAAATACATCTGCCATAAACCATGTTGTTGTGATTCTAATTCAACCACAATGGGGTCAGTATTCTTCAACTAGGGTAAAATTGGTTGTAGTCTGAAATTATTAAGGTCCACATCAATCATGCAATTGAGCATACTAGGATCTACATTTTCAATTACCCTAGGAGCACATGGTTCTTTGTACAACTTGACCTAATTTCCATTGATTGGAATGGTGGCATAAGATAAATCCAATTGGACATTTCCTCCTACTGTTGCTGCCCACTACCTGAACAACAACATGCCATAATGGGGTTTAGTGTCAGTAACAATAACGTCCATTTTATAAGTTGCCTCAGGAAATGCTACTATTTTTACTTCAACATCTCTCATTGTACCTATCACAGGTACTTCCATGTTATCCATAGCATAGCATTTTCCATATACAGTGGTTATTGATAGTCCTAATTCCTTCATAACACCATAGGGCATCACATTACCAGCAGCTCCTGAATCTATCATACAGTTTTTTATCAACCGGTTGTTCACTAACAAAGTAACATAAAAAGGATCTACCTTTGAAGGCTCTTGAGTGATAGTGGTTCCAACATAAACCTCTGGGGTTTGGAGTTCCTGATCCTTTCCAATTTTAGCTGAACCGATGGGTAGGACTGTGTCACTGTCAGATATATAAGAAAACAAAGACAAAGTTGCATCCCTATGTTCTTTTATTTTCAGTAATTCTACTAATGAGACAGTAACCTTCATTTGTGTAAGAGCTTGAGCCATGTCAAATGTGGAACTACTGATTAATTCAATATTAGCTCTAACTCTTTCTGCCTTAAGCTGACTTGCCCTTTTTGTTGTGTAGCTCCTTGTATATCACTGGTATTTTTATCATCTATACTCTTGGGTACATCTTTAACCTGTTCCTTCTTTTCTTGACCGATTTTAGGAAAGTAGTAGCACTACTTGTTGCCCCCTTTTGAGTAACCTCTTTTATGAACATGGAACCAGGTTCACCCTGATCAGTGTCCTTCTTGGTGCATCCTGCTCTAGCATATCATGCTCAGGTGTATCCTACTCTAGCATATCATGCACTGGTGCATCCTACTCTGACAAATCTTGTTGTGGTGCTGTAGCGTCCTAAAATTGCGACACTTGCAATTTCGATTGCATTTTGGTCTTCACGATGGCGATGCAACACGCAACCTGAATGGAGACCCCGAAACCTGATTATGACACTGAAAACTGCATTTTCTTGCACCCTGGCCTGAACCTCCTTTGCACCCTGCTGTCCCGGGAGGTGGGACCAGAGCGCCCAGTGCCCTGGTCCTTCAGGACCAGGGCGCCCAGCGCCCTGGTCCCTTGGTCCTATTTTGGGCCTGGTCTCTTTTGGACTTCGGGTCTTTATGTTTGCAAATTGGAAAATTATCTTTCCTGGTCGGCCTAAGGTCGGGAAAATCAGTCTATCAGCCCTAAATGACAAGTATATAAACTACATTTTCCTCTCTCATTTGAAGGAGATATATACATGACGGAAAAAAGCATGGAAACTATACTCAAGCATTCAAGCAATCAAGCATTCCTTCAAGCAATTGATCATTTCAAGTCTCCATTCAAGGCTAAGTGTTGCATTCAAGACAAGGATTCAACCATTGAAGAGGAGATCACTTACAACATACTACTACAACATACAACATCTATACCTTCGCACATAAGGATACAAACATCCTTAAAACAAGGTCTTAGTACTTGTTTTACATAACAGACATTTACATTTACAGCATTGCTCATTTCTTGGTTAATTCCAAAACTGGGGTTTGACCTAAAGGCAAACCCCTAATCCCTAACCCCCCAATCATCTTCACTTTTCTGTGTGTAGGTTGCAGGTATGCGGCTGAAATTGAAGATCTGGAATCCTTGTGTAGAGACGAACAGATCCCCCTTCGTTTCGCAGATTTTTCGGAGGACCGTGGTGCTCGGGTGCCATCGTCCCAGCAACTTTCGCTCAAATTTGCAGGACAGCACCGTATCGACATTTTACTGCTAATTCCAGGTCCGCAACTTCATACTGTATTCCTATCTCAGTTTATAAGCGAATCTTTCTCACTTTCTATGCATTCCTAGCTTAATTCTTCTATGCACATTCTTTACAAAAGAGGGTAGCCTTGCTGTCATAACCCTTGAAACTCATTTAGCATCCAATCTTGCATTGCGTGGGATTGGATCTTGTGGGTTTCAACCCCTCTTTTGAATGTAAAGTCTCTCCCCTAAGTGAAAACCATCAACCCTAGAGTGAATCTCCCTTCTCTCTCCTTGGAGTTGGAAGAGGGGAGAGCAACTAGGGTTCAATCGCGATTTTTCGATTTACATTTTGGTGAACCCGACATGAACATCCTTTCTAATTATTCATGATTAGATCTGAAAATTGGATTCCTTGATTACATTTCCATGTTGATCTTTTGCAAAATTTTAGAGGTTAATTGCATAAAAAAACCCTAAATTTTCTTTTTAGTAATTAAGCTTGTGAAATGTCTAAATGTTAATGCTTGTTTCAGATCTACCCTTCTATTACAAATTATCAATTCATATTTGTGCCTTAATTTTGAAAATTAAGTGGTTAAGTGTTAAAACCCTAATTTTTGAAACCCTCTTGATTCAACCTTTGTCCGACAATTTCACCAATCAAAACATCTCCAAATCAGCTGTAACTTTGGATTCCGCAATAAAATCACAATAACTTTCATCCCTGAAAATTTTGAAAAAAGTTGCGAGGACCATGTGCACTCCAAGCGCCATCATCCTCGACATTTTTTCCGAAATTTCGGGAGCTAGATCTTACTATATTTTTTTGCTAAAATCCAGAATTTTGGCTAATTTTATCAATTTTAACACCTTCAAAATTACAGTCAAAGTTGGTCTAGGGATTGCTTGGATTAACGCTTCTAATCATTCAAAAATCATTGAAATTGAAATTTTGTGTCAAAATTGTGTTCTTACTGTCCTAAATCTGAAAAGTGTGTTTGCATTCATTCAAAATTTTAGTGCTTTATTCAAATTCTTACAATTTGTGACTTTTGAAATTAAGTGCTTAATTACAACAACTTTAATTTCCGCTTTCAAAATTGAATTTTGCGTGAAATTGAGTCAATTTTTAAGTTTCAAAATTTGCATTGCTCTTGACATTCCCTCTAAAATCATAAAATTCAAAATTTCAGTTTCCCTCTCTTTTTCAAAATTCAAATTTTTGCATTTTTCGACAATCTTGGTAGGGTTCAATTTTGAGATTGCAACTTTAATTTGGCCTATCTACAGATCGTAAAACCACTCAATTTTTTCAAATTAGCTCTAAAATCATCATAACTTTCATCCTTGCAAATTTCGAAAAAAGTTGCCGGGACCGTGTGCACTCCGAAGCGCCACGGTCCCTGACATTTTTTTTGAAATTTCGGGAGATTGTCCTGATTGTATTTAATAGCTTAAATCTGGAAGATTCGCTGATTTTACTGAAAATTGTTACCTCTAAAATCAAAATTTTCTCTCCCTCTCTAGTGCATGAGTTTTACAACAATAAGCCCTACTTACACTATTCCCGTTAGACGAAGCCGTAGAATTAAGTCTTTCCGAGGTTTAATTACCAAGGAGATGGAACCTAATTTGAATAGCCTTTTTAACGAGGACATGGGTAATTCCTCTAATCCTCCTAATGATGAAGAAGCTCTCCATGAGGTTTCTGAAGAACAAATTTCGAAATTGGATAACCAATTTGATGATTTTCGACAATGGATGTCTCAAGAATACCCCGATAGTCAAGCTCTTCCTTTAATTGAGGGTCTAAAACGTATGCTTCAAAGTGATAAGAATGGAATTGATATTTTGCGTGGTATTGCACACATTATGGATTCGAATGTGATGCCTATGAAGAGTTGTGCTGAAAATTTGGGTTATACACAACCTCCTACTCAAGTCAGTCATTCTATTCCTTTGATGACTTCTATTGCTAGCATACCTACCTTTACATCAAACATAATGGCTACTTCTACACAAGACATTCCTCCTATGATCACCAGTCATGGGGGCAATCCTTCCTCTTCAATTAACCCTCTTCCTTCATTTAATCTGACTTCTTCATTCATTCCTTCAATGAGTGTTCCTATTACATCTCCACAAATGAACATGATGCAAGGGGGCAATTCATTCAATCATTCCATTCCTCCTTGTAGTGTTCCTCTTGTCCAATCATCTCCTATGATTAATTATCATAGGGTCCCACCACCTTACTCTTTACCTTCTTTCAATAACATAACACCTCCATCTCAATCTAACACATCTAATATGAACTCTTCGACTGAAGCGACCATTAACAATCTTGCACAAACTGTCTCCTCTTTACAGCAACAAATTGCTTCTATGAATCAATCTAAGTTTAGTGTGCCCACATTTGATGTTGCGAGCCCACTTTCTCTTGACATTGTTCGAGCTATTCCCCCTAAACATGTTGAAATTCCACATTTGGAGCTTTATAATGGTAAAGGTGATCCTCTAACACATGTTAAGACTTTTCAAACAATATGTACTGATTTTGCTTATGACCAAAGGTTGCTTGCAAAACTGTTCACTAGAACATTAAGAGACAAAGCCCTACAATGGTATTGCTCATTGCCTTCTTATTCTATTACTTCTTTTGAACAACTTGCAAATGCTTTCATTCAACAATTTCAAAACAATATAAGTCCTAAAGTTACTTTGATTGATTTAATGCATTGTAAACAAGGTGTTAAAGAGAAAGTGACTGATTTCATTGGTAGATATAAGCATTTGTATGCTCAAATTTCTTTTCCAGTGCTTGACAATGATATTCAAAGAATCTTTATTTCTAATTTACAAAAAGATATTCGAGACAAACTTCTGTTTTCTGAGTTTACTTCTTTCCAACAGTTGTGTGCAACTCTTCACAATTATCAACTGACAGTGAGTCAAATGGAACAATCACATCCTATGGCTCCGAGTGATAAGGGTGATAGCAGTCAACAACCATTTGGGAAGTTTAAACCGAATAGAGATTCCATCAAATTCAATGAAAACATCATCAACAACAATGTGAATGCAGCATCAGGTGTGCCTCCTATTTCTAAATTTTTCAAGAAAGAAAGAAAGTATACTCCTTTGAATGAATCATTGCATAGTATTATGAATAAGTTATTGGAACAAAATGTGCTTACTCTTCCTCCTATAAGGCAAATTGATCCTGCAAAGATTACTTCACCTTATTTTGATAACAAATCTTTTTGTCAATTTCATCGTCAGCCTGGGCATGATACTGAAAAATGTTTTTCTTTAAAGGGTAAAATTCAAGATTTGATTGATAATAATACTATCTCTGTTTCTGGAGTGAATGATAAAGGCAATACATCTGTAGCTCCTCCTAATCAAAATCTTCAGATTTTCATTGATCCATTACCTTCTCATACCTCTAATGCGATTGAGACTAATGATTCCTCTCTTTCATCTGATGGCCTTGTGTCTATGACTCCAAATGTGATTAACTTTGTAGAGCAGCAAGAAGACCCTAAAGAACCTTCCATCACATTTGATTCCAGTGAAACCATTAGGGCACCTGATGGTCCTTTATATATAGTTGCAAAAGTCAAGAATACACCTTGCCGTGGAGTGCTTATTGATCCTTCGTGCATGGTTAATGTTATTACTGAAGAATTTCTTTTTACTTTGCAATTGAATCAAGTGATATATGACAAAACAGATGTGATTGTGAAACTATTTGATGCACTTTCTTCTCCTACAATTGGTTCTATTACATTGCCTATTGAGGTCCGTAACAAATCCCTTGATGTGAACTTTCGCTATTATTCCATCTTCCGAACAATTTCGTGTGAAGCTTGGCTATCCTTGGCTATCTTCCATGAAAGCTATTGCTTCTCCTATTCATAAGTGTTTGAAATTTCCCCATAATGGTGAAGTTGTTACTATCAATCATAGTCTCTTTAAACCAGCTGAAAGAACTTCTAGCGTTCCTCTTGATTACTTTTGGCCTAAACAATTCCAATCTCTTCCTCCGCAAAGTGATCATCTTTTTAAATCTTATCAAAAGTGGAAAACAGATATGATCCTATCTCTAAGTGAACCTAGAACACCCAAACTTGACATTCCTATCATTCTTGAGAAGGAAGTTCTTCCTTTGAAAGATAAAACTAATGTCTTTCCTCAAGAAGATTCCCAACCCATCCCTATGGATGTGACTATGTCTATATCTAATAAACTTCCTAAAAGTAGACCTATCCCTCCTCGTCATGATGGACTTGGTCTCCTTCCTAAACCAAAAATTCCTCCTTTATATGGAGAAGTTCCTCCTCCTTCCTTTTATAGAGAGAAGAGACCTTCTTCTTCTCCTATTATTCAACCTAAGAGACCACAACCTAAACACCCAAGTGATAAGGATGAGAACATTCCTCCTCCTCAATCTTCTTCACTTCCTACTAAGACTCGACGAAATCATTCTACATGTGAACGCTGACGAAAGCGTCGTCTTAGAGCTCAAGCAGTTGCTTCTCAAACTTTGCAATCTCCAAAAACACCTTCAACAAGCATTATTCCATTTTCTCCAAAATCTCCAAAACATAAGATGCATGATGGTCTTGATCCTGTGCGAATTAAAGACCCTATTTTTATAAATCTTGATGATGCTATAGATGAAAATGTTATTCATGATGAAAATGTTACTCCTCTTGCTTCTGATAGTGAATATGAACTTGTTGATAATGATAACCATTTATCTAATGAATTTTCTAAAGCACTTATCCTAGCTCCTAGACAAGAACAATGTGGCTCGGAACATGAACATAGCCCTTGTTTGGATCTTGTGATAGCTCCATCTGCTGTCTTGGATGTTCCTCCTCTAGCGTGTTCCCTGCCTTCCCGAAACATTGATCAGCAAGATCGGGGGGTAGATGACGTGCTAGACTAGTTACATTAGCATAGCAGATTCTCTCCTCCTCTCTTGTGTTACTTCTTCTATATGTTACTCTCATTCTTCTATTTGTTGTCCTTGGTGTTGCCTACTTGAGGACGATGCAAAGTATTGAGATCTCTCGATCTCTCTCATGTTGACTCAAAAGACACATGTGTTCCCTTCTTCTAGGTGACCTTCCTTGATTGGGGAATGAAGAACAATTATGCATACATACATATGATATACATGAATTATCATATAGCATACTGACCCCGAGGAAAGCGAAGTCACCTCGTGCTTTGTGTTTTGTATCTATTATCCTTGGGCTTATCTCACACTTGGGGGCTAAATCCTTGCAATAATGTGCTCCTTTCTCATTTCTTATATGTATCACTACCTTAAAGCAATCACCCCCGGTGAGGCGTGTGCGATCGCTTTAATGTAGGGGGGCATACATCCCGTTCATATCTTTTCAAGATACTTGAAAATTTCTTGACAAATTTAGCTTTGCCTTGAAAATTTTTGATATCTTTCTTGCATGACTCATAGTGAGGGAACCTTGCTACTGACAGTCATGGTTCTCCCTCGTGATCTTCCCTTTTACTTTGTCAATCGAAGCCGTAAGATCCTTAGTCCACTGGGGGCTTGGTGTATCTTGCCTCCTTGACGTGGTGAAAGTCTTTCAATATTGTTTCCTTGTACTTTACCGGAAGTATGAGCATACATACTCTCGCTAAAGTGGGGGCTAAATGTAGCGTCCTAAAATTGTGTCACTTGCAATTTCGACTGCATTTCAGTCTTCATGATGGCGACACAACACGCAACCTGAATGGAGACCCCGAAACCTGATTATGACACTGAAAACTGCATTTTCTTGCACCCTGGCCTGAACCTCCTTTGCACCCTGCTGTCTCGGGAGGTGGGACCAGAGCGCCCAGCGCCCTGGTCCTTCAGGACCAGGGCGCCCAGTGCCCTGGTCCCCCAGGACCATGGCGCCCAGCGCCCTGGTCCCTTGGTCCTATTTTGGGCCCGGTCTCTTTTGGACTTCGGGTCTTTATGTTTGCAAATTGGAAAATTATCTTTCCTGGTCGGCCTAAGGTCGGGAAAATCAGTCTATCAGCCCTAAATGACAAGTATATAAACTACATTTTCCTCTCTCATTTGAGGGAGATATATACATGACGGAAAAAAGCGTGGAAACTATACTCAAGCATTCAAGCATTCAAGCATTCCTTCAAGCAATTGATCATTTCAAGTCTCCATTCAAGGCTAAGTGTTGCATTCAAGACAAGGATTCAACCATTGAAGAGGAGATCACTTACAACATACTACTACAACATACAACATCTATACCTTCGCACATAAGGATACAAACATCCTTACAACAAGGTATTAGTACTTGTTTTACATTACAGACATTTACATTTACAGCATTGCTCATTTCTTGGTTAATTCCAAAACCGGGGTTTGACCTAAAGGCAAACCCCTAATCCCTAACCCCCTAATCGTCTTCACTTTTCTGTGTGTAGGTTGCAGGTACGCGGCTGAAATTGAAGATCTGGAATCCTTGTGCAGAGACGAATAGATCCCCCTTCATTTCGCGGATTTTCGGAGGACCGTGGCGCTCGGGTGCCATCGTCCCAGCAACTTTCGCTCAAATTTGCAGGACAGCACCGTATCGACATTTTACTGCTAATTCTAGGTCCGCAGCTTCATACTGTATTCCTATCTCAATTTATAAGCGAATCTTTCTCACTTTCTATGCATTCCTAGCTTAATTCTTCTATGCACATTCTTTACAAAAGAGGGTAGCCTTGCTGTCATAACCCTTGAAACTCATTTAGCATCCAATTTTGCATTGCGTGGGATTGGATCTTGTGGGTTTCAACCCCTCTTTTGAATGTAAAGTCTCTCCCCTAAGTGAAAACCATCAACCCTAGAGTGAATCTCCCTTCTCTCTCCTTGGAGTTGGAAGAGGGGAGAGTAACTAGGGTTCGATCGCGATTTTCCGCTTTACAGGTGCATGAACCCCAATCCCCTCCTCACCACCCTGTCTAACTATTGGAATCTCCGTCCGAGTAACTCTCTAAACCCGTTGTCTAATAAGGGGAACATGATCCTTAGGATCCTCATCATCTCCATCATGAGCTGCAATAACCCTAGGGTCTGGCTGAATCTATCCAAAATCAATGCCTCTCCCACAACCCCCATCCAGTTCAGTCACCCTACCTCCTCCTATCAATGGAAACCCTCTCGATGATCTCATGTCTTCCCTGCCATGCTCTCTCCCAATCCATCCAACATCCCTCCCACCCATAGGACGTGGTCTCCCAATCCTGCCAATCGATCCAAATGGTCCTCCACAGACTCTCAAGCGACCTACCCTCCGTCCAGGTCTCCTACCACCACCACCATCACCACCCTCATCTCCACCCCCCCGGCCTCCCGAGCAACTCTGAGCTCTCATCTTTGGCTCCGTCTCCTAAAAAATGGATCATCTGAATCATCATCCTCATCTCCTGAGTTGGGGGGAGGTTCTATAGGATCAGTAATACAAGGAAATGGATGAGCTAATGTATACTGAGCATACTCTATAGTAACCCCAGGATCAAGAATGTGCAATCTCATATCATAAGACACTCTCAGAGTAGCAAGAAACTTTGCATGAGAAATCTCAAATGATAACGAAGGTCCCCAATCTCATCTATCTCTATAACGTCGAGCATATATCGTCACACTAGTAGGCATAGGCTGGATGATACCAAACTATCTCAGAATGCGACTAATCAACTATCGCTCAACAATGTAAGGAGTCCGACCAATGAGATATCTACGTTGCATGATAAATGGTAAGGTTCATGCATCATCCATCCATGGCTCACAATCAACATATGATCTCCAAGTAATGCTATCCAATGAATCAAGCACCCAATGCCAATATTTCATCTTACCCAACTTATGCTAAGTAAGGATACCTACATAAAAATATACATATGGTTGTCTCTCTCCATGAACTCTATGATGGATAGGCCGAGTAACAACAATGTGCTCCCAGCACTAGATCTGCAATAAAGTGCATCCTGTAGACAAACTAGCACTCTCATAATACACCACTTGGTGAAGATCATGATATAAATGTGTGAGCATACAAACACCCCAAGCATATTGAGTATGATGTTGCATCATACTCGGGAGAATCTCACCCCATCCAACAGAAAAACCTTGCGACCGCCTATCAAGGCAAATAAATCCTCCAATAAAACCAGCAAGAAGCACAGGAAGAGTCTCGAAATACATCACCATATCCTCCCAGTGGATCTCTCCTCTAGTGATGTTATCATCAGCAAAAACGGCTCTACAAGCCTCTATCCCAACACGATACTGAAAATCATACTGCACTAACTCGCCAGTCACTAGGATGTGCATAATCCTATAGACATCCTCGAGCGTCACACTAATCTCACCAGTAAGCAAGTGGAAAGTGTTATGCTCACTATGCCATCTCTCGTCTAATGCCATCAACAATCCTCTATTATGTGTAATCTCAAGTATATACAAAAGATGGCGTAAACCACAAGAATCTATATGTCTAATCTCAGCCTGTGTCAGCTCTGGCACTAAATGTCGTACTGCCGGTAATTTCTCCCAACACTGGAGAACATCAAGTTTCTCCTATTTATCAAGAGAATTAATCAATCAAGCAAGCAATTAACTATCAAATCTATCAAATCAAACTAAAGCAATCTATGCTATCTATCTATCACATCAAACTAAAGCAATCTACGCTATCTATCTATCACATCAAATTGAAGCAATTTATGCTATCAAATCATTTTAAAACCTATCAATCATGGTTTTCTATCAATCACTAAGCTCAATCAAAAATTTGATAAGCTATTGCATCAGAAACTAAATTGGTTTCTTCCAATCAATCAATCAATCAATCACTCAATCAGGTCCCTATTTCATCATCAATGCATATTACACGTGTTAAATCTAATCATCAAAGTGATTTTTAGCCTTTGCACTTATCAAAAAAATCAATTTTGAGCATTTGTGCTATCCTATTGAGCATATGCGCTAACTCTAAATGCAAATGCGCTAAACTCAAGCATATGCGCTAAACTCAAGCATATGCGCTAACTTTTTGTGCAAATGCGCTAAAACTACGAACATATGCGCAAAACAAAGCAAAAGTGCTAACATACTTAACATAAGTGCTAACAAACGAAACATTTGCGTTATCCCATGTATATGCGCTAACATACTTAACATATGCGCTAACAAAAAGATAATTTGCGCTAATCTATGCCAATGTGCTAAACCTAATTGCATATGCACTAAAACAAATTGCAAATGAGCTAAATCAATGCTGAAAAAATCAAAAAATTAAAAAAAGGCACCTAAAAACATGAAAAGTCAAATGAAAAGTTGAAAACAAAGCTCGAGATAAGATACATACCGGATACCCATACTCAGCAGGTCGTTGATATCGCCGAACATGCTCAAATCAATGGTTCTCCACAGGAATCACCATTTCACCACCTCACCAAGAATATTTTCTTCACAAGCTGACAAGGATAACAATGAAACAAAAATTAACCTTGGTTAATTTTATATTTACTATTTGGAAGTGTAATTAATGTTATTCAATGGGGCAATTTAATTTGTTTTTTACAAATGAATTTAATTGACTAAAATTTTTATCAAATATCATGAGATTAATCGTTCAAACCAAAGTTTTCAACAATTTCACGATCAATCTCCAGAGGGGGCACATAATCAGGATTTTCAATCTCTATCAGGCGCATTGTCGAGACTTGATTTAATCTTTGAGACAATGTTGTCTCGACATCATTTCAAAGAGGGGCAAAATGTATACACATAAAAATAGCTATGAGCAATTAAATAAATATTTTATATTTATTTAATGATTTTTCTTCTATTAAATAGTTAATTTGAAAAGATTAATTTATTTAATTCATTTTCGTGTCTTTCTATTAATTAATATTTTATTAATTAATTCATCTATTCTATTCTTCTAATTAATTAAATATCTAATATTTAATTATCCTTTTAACCAAGTCAATTAAATATCTAATATTTAATTATCTTCTCCAAACAATTAAATATCTAATATTTAACAGTTATTCTCCTATCCTATAGTCTCAAATATTAAATGATTTCTTAAATTATTTAATCTTTCTTATCCAACTCACCCTCCATCTCCACTTCATCTTCCCTTTGCCAACTCATCAAACAGGTGGCTAAGGAAATTAATATTTCTTAAACATTAATTCATCATTTATCTTCAACCACCAAAATTAATGAATATTGTGTATGTACACATATTTCATAACCATCTTCTATATTCTCTCCAACACCCCTACATCTTAGGAAGGACTTGAGTCTACTTGTCCTATCATGCCTAAATTTCCTCCAATCATCCCTAGATTCTCTCAGTCAGCAACCCAGTCAAGGTGAGATGAGTGACACTTGTCTTCTCCTTCCCCCTTTCTCTCAACCTTCACCTTTGCTCACAGCCATCCAAATCTGTAGATCTGATCAGGACCATTGATCTAAGCCACATCATCTAATCCTCTCAAGGTCTATAAAATCAAGAGCTTCAGTTGAGAGAGAGTTAGACTTCAAGAGACTTCAAGTGCATTTGCAAGCTAATCATATGCATCCATGAGTTTTAATTTTGAAGCAAATAGTAATAGCATAATCATGTAGTATTGTATATCATAGTATCAGTTAACTAGAAGTTATCGGTCCATTCTTCATATGCCATCTTGGAAGCCATCAGTGCATTGTCTGAGAGCACACCATATGCAACCAGGAACAATGGAGTTAGGACACAATGAGACATAAGCCATGACGGTAATATTAGTATTTTATTTTATATGTACTTCATGTAGTTTCATTGGTTGAGTTTGGATTTCCTATAGTATTTCCATTTATATTTTTTGAAACTAACTTATTGCAAGTAACATTCTAAGGATGAAATTCAAGTCGACACACCAACCATTCCTTTTAGATAACTTCAAATGAGTAAAGAATATATTATGAATTTTTGTCATAAAATTTTGTATCCTTGGTGATCAGGCTTGGTCACCAACCTTGTGAAACATGGAAACAACCTCCCAAGTGTGTGACTTGCAGAAGTGAGGTTGAGTCTCCAAAGAAGGTTGGCTTCCTTTCCAATCTGATGTAAGTGTTGGACCAACCCAACACAAATAATCTAACGCTATTCATTTTTTAGGGAAAAGGGGAAGAAGGATTTCTTGAAAAGGGAAAAGGTTTGCACCTAGATTTAACATTGACCTTCCTTCCTATATTTGTACAGAACATAATACAATTGCTCTGAGTATGCACAAATTCTTATCCTAATTGACCACCTAAGTGAGAGTGAGGGTTGGAATCCTATGAAATGAATAGAGGAACTGAGTGCTCACAGTCAACATCCACATAGGGATCAACACAGACACTTAAAACTAAGGAAAACAAAAGCATAATACATTCATACAAGGAGGTAAAATGTTACACATGTTGTAAGAACTGAAAGAGGAAAAGTTAAGCATAATCTATTAATGTAAAGGCAAGGAAACTTTTACAAATAATGAAAAAAAGTATTCAACTAAAATGAAAAAAGAAGAAGATCCTGAGAAAATTACAAAAATTGCCTTTATAGTTCAGGCATAACTCTAGATTAAACATCTAATGAAAACCCTAACCCTACGTAGGTTAGGTTATAAAATCTAAGAGAGGAGAAGATGATCAGATTGATAGATCCGGTAGTGTGTTGAATTTGGACTCTGAAGGCATCCTTTGCCTCTGGAAGAGTGAAAAACCACCCCTCGGTGAAGTAATCCTTGTCAATAAGCATGGTCGAGCACACTTGTAGGGACAAAAGTCTTTGTTCTGCATTGAAGAGGACAGGGTGGCATCAAAAAATGACCTGCAAGGGTCACTTCTAGATTAAAGACGAGCAAATAAGGTGGCTGGCGTGAGATCGGGTCCCAGATTGGATGTCGACTGACCAAAGATAGATCTTGACCATCGAATCGACAACTACCCTGCATAGAGCAATCAAAACCCAATGACCACTATGAATTCAAATATCCACCATCGATCTGAGATATTTGCGTGAAGATGGATGTGCGAGATCTCTCCACATAGGCATCCAGCAGGCCCAATAGAAGATTAAAACATGGTCTTCAGATCGGGCCTTTATGAAAATCTAATGGTCGTAGATGTCCAACGTGGAAACCTGGGTCCATGTCTCACTAGTTGTGTTGATCATCAACTACACTGAGTTCTTATCCCATGACATCTTCCTTTATGTGACTTCATCTCATGGGATAAGCATTTTCTTTGTTTTTGTTTTATTTCTTATCTCGCAGGTCTCTCATGACCTCAATTTTACCCAATAAGATAAGACTCCTTGTCTTTGCCTTTATTTATTTATCCCACGGGAATGTGCGAGATAAGGAAGTCTTATGTTCCCTTTGTTCTCTACTTATCCCAAGACATCATTAGTGTGTTGTTCTAACCCCATGGGATAAGAAGAAAGCCTATCGCTTTGTTATTTCTTATCCCGTGCCATCACTTTGTGTCCATCTATACCCCGCAAGATAAGAGAAATCCCTTTGCTTTGTCACAACTCTTATCCCATAGCACTTCTCTGTTGCCTTCTTCACTTCGCGAGATAAGAGGAAAACCTCCTTGCCTTTGAGGTTTTCTTATCCTGCGAGATGTTGTTGTTGCCTTCTAACCCTACAGGCTAAGCAAAATGCCCCTTGCTCGTCGTCGAGCCTTATCCAGTGTGACTTTATCTAAACCTACCAAACACTTGGTCTATTAGGGCCCACCTTGATGCCAAATAAAACACTGCAAATTGAGGCGGTCAATAACACAACATGTTATTGACATGAGTTGTTGATATAACATATTAGGCACGAGGTCAATAACACTTGTGTTATTGACACATCATATAACCCTCGTGTTAAATGAGTCTTTGCAAAAATTATGAAGAAGCAACTAGCTTTGTTGAGATTGATAACATGATGTGTTATCAGTATTGACTAACATGAAGCGTTAGCCACACTGAAATCCTGGATCTGAGCTCTGCTAAGGTTGGCACAAAAATTGCCAATATTTCTGGTGACTCGGAGGGGATGACAAACCTTCTTGGCACATTGATCAATAGCCTTAAGAAGTCCATTGGGTACAAGTCAAGGCCTGGAACAAAAGATAATTCTTTGCCCCTACAAAAATCAAAAACTTTTCCATTCTGAAGAATAGCCTATGTGCACGCACTTGTTGGAAAGTAGAAGAACATAAATTACAATATTTACAAAAAGGGGCTGCAACAACAACCCTTTAAGCGCATGCTTTAAGGTGTATCCCATTCACTACAATGAGGAGATCTTCCCCATTCAACCTAGATAACTTGAAAGCATTAGCCTCCTTGCAGCCTATAATAACATAGGGACCACTCCATATTGCATCAAATTTTGAGTGTTTCCCAAGTTTTTCTCTATCAGCATCTCATTTTAGAACGAAATCTCCGACTTGAAAGGTCCTCATAATGGATTTCTTGTCAAAACATCTCTTTACCTATCCCTGATAGATATTTAAATCCTTCTTGGCTTTCTCCCTGACCTCTTCAAGCTCTGTAAGCTCAACATACCTTACTAACAAGGCATCATTTTCTAGGAGCTCCAACTAATAAGCTAGGTCTAGAGATGGAAACTCAAGGGATAGGGGGAGCCTAGCTTCCCTCCCATATACTAGCATGAAGGGTGATTTGCCCACATCCCTCTTGGGATTTATTCTATCAGCTCATAGGGTTGTTCCCAACTTGAGGTGCCATGACCTCTGATTATCCTCAAGAGTCCTCTTGATGATTCTAATGAGATTTTTGTTAGAGGACTCAACTAAGCCATTGCCCTAGGGATAATAATTTGATGGTTTTTTTAGAAACACATCATGTTGGACTATTCATTGACTAATCTAAGATCCCACAAAGGCCTTGGCATTTTCTAATATGATGGTGGAAGGGGTTCCAAATCTAGTTGCAATCCCCTCGAGAAATTGAACCACAGAATTTTTAGTTGCATCCTTCAAAGCAATAGCCTTTGCCCACCTTTTGAACTAGTTTGTGGCAGCCAAAATCCACTTGTGGCCAACTCTTGACATTGGATTGATAGGGCCAATGAAATCAAGCCCCCATTGTACAAAAGGTTGATCAACAGAGATGTGATGAAGGGGCAGAGCTGCTAATCTCTTCTTACCTGAAAAAGTGAACATTCTTTGCACTGTCTAACCCATTTGTGAACATCATTGAATAGAGAAGGCCAATAATAGCTTGCTCTCATGATCTTCACAGCTATATTTTTTTCCGAGAAATGGCCACCAGAGGGCCCATTATTAAATTCCTCTAACAGCCTATTGGTCTAGTCTCCATGGATGCCCCTCAGCAAGACACCATCAATGATTCTTTTGAATAATATACCATCCACTAAGGCATAGGGGATGGACTACAATATGAGATGCCTTCTCTTGGTTCTATCAAAGTAAGGAGGATAGCTAACATCCTCTAGGAAGAAAGTCATAACCTCCAACCAACCGGTTTGTGCATCTCCCTAGTTATCAACCTATTCTTCTTCCTATAGCAAGAGGGAGGTCTCTGACTCCTTCCCAAAAAATGAATTGAACTACTCATAGAGTCCTCTTTCCCTCACTAACCTGGTAATTTTGATGTCAAGGTCATACTCCATGACCTTAGTGATCCATCCAACTCTCTTCTCATGTGTGTCCTTGTTGAGGAGCAAGTCCTTAACACTGGCTTGTGGAACTAGGAGTTCAATCATGTTGTTTGAGAGCATATGTCTGAACTTTTTTAGTGCTCTCACAAATGTGATCACTTGCTTTTCCACATTGTTGTACTTGAGTTCATAATCCTTTAGGCCTTCACTAAAAAAAGTTATGGGCTGCTCCAAATTATTTTGATTTAACTGTGTTAGGACAACATATATACTTGCATCTCCTCCCAAGGTGTAAAGGATGAAATCCTTCTCATAGTTTCGATTTACTAGGGTAGGAACCTGAGCGATGGCCTTCTTGATCTAATCAAAGCCCTCCTTCCCCTCTTTGGTCCATTTGAAGGGAAAATCCTTCTTTATCATGGTTGTGAGAGGCTTAACCAAAGCTGCAAGGTTTGGGATAAACCTTCTAACAAATTTGATTCTTCCAAGGAAGCTTTGAAGTCCTTTCTTGTGATGTGGAAGTGGAAGAGACACAATGACTTCCACTCTCTTTGGGTCTATAGCTAGACCATCTTTGGATACAATGTGTCCAATTTGTTTGCCCTGATCAGTGGCAAATATACACTTGTTGGGGTTCAAGGACACACCATATTCTCTGCACTTTTTGAAGACTTACTCAAGATGAGAAAAATGGTCTATCACATGCTTGGAGTTGTAAAGCGGAAAAATCGAACCCTAGTCATTCTCCCCTCCCCAACTCTGAGGAGGGAGAAGGGAGAGTCACTAGGGTTGATGGTTTTCACTTAGGAGGGACTTTACATTCAAAAGAGGGGTTGAAACCCACAAGATCCAATCCCACGCAATGCAAGATTGGATTCTATATGAGTTTCAAGGGTTGTGATAGCAAGGATACCCTCTTTTGTAAAGAATGTAGATGGAAAGATTGAACTAGGAATGCATAGAAAGTGAGAAAGATTCACTTATAAACTGAGTTAGGGATATAGGATGAAGCTGTGGACCTGGAATTAGCAGTAAAATGTCGAGACGGCACTGTCCTGCAAATTTGAGCAAAAGTTGACGGGACGATGGCGCCCAGTGTGCACACGGTCCTCCGAAAAATCCGTGAAACGAAGGGGGATCTGTTCGTCTCTGCACAAGGATTCCAGATCTTCAATTTCAGCCGTGTACCTGCAACCTACACATAGAAAAGCGAAGACGATTGGGGGGTTAGGGATTAGGGGTTTGCCCTTAGGTCAAACCCCGGTTTTGGAATTAACCAAGAAATGAGAAATGCTATCAATGTAATGTAAAACAAGTACTAATACCTTGTTGTAAGGATGTTTGTATCCTTATATGTGAAGGTATAGATGTTGTTGTTTGTTGTATGTTGTATGTTGTAGCATGTAATGTGTTGTAAGTGATCTCCTCTTCAATGGTTGAATCCTTGTCTTGAATGCAACACTTAGCCTTGAATGGAGACTTAGAATGATCAATTGCTTGAAGGAATGCTTGAATGCTTGAATGCTTGAATGTTTGAATATCGTTTTCACCTTTTTTCATCCTCTCTCCCTCAAATGAGAGAGGAAAAGTAGTTTATATACTTGCCAATTAGGGTTAAAAGACTGATTTTCCCGACCTTAGGCCAACCAGGAAATGTTATTTTCCAATTTGCAAACAAAAAGGCCCGAAGTCCCATAGGAGACCGGGCCCAAAATAGGGCCAGGGACCAGGGCGCTAGGCGCCATGGTCCTGGGGGACCAGGGCGCTGGGCGCTCTGGTCCCACCTCCCGGGACAGCAGGGTGCAAGGAGGATCAGGCCAGGGTGCTGGAAAAATGCAGTTTTTGGTGTCATGAGCAAGTTTCGGGGTCTAAATTCAGGTTTAGTGTTGCGTCGCCATCGTGAAGACCCAAATGCGGTCGAAATTGCAAGTGTCGCAATTTTAGGACGCTACATTTAGCCCCCACTTTAGTAGGAGTATAAGCGTACGCTCATACTTCCGATAAAGTACAAGGAAACAACATTGAAAAACTTTCACCACGTCAAGGAGGCAAGATACACCAAGCCTCCAGTGGACTAAGGATCTTACGACTTTGATTGACAAGGTAAAAGGGAAGATCACGAGGGAGAACCATGACTGTCAGTAGCAAGGCTCCCTTACTATGAGTCATGCAAGAAAGATATCAAAAATTTTCAAGGCAAAGCTAAATTTGTCAAGAAATTTTCAAGTATCTTGAAAAGATATGAACGGGATGTATGCCCCCCTATGTTAAAGCGATCGCACACACCTCACCGGGGGTGATTGATTTAAGGTAGTGATACATATAAGGAAATGAAAAAGGGAAAGGAGCACGTTATCATAAGGATTTAGCCCCCAAGTGTGAGATAAGCCCAAGGATAATAGACACAAAACACAAAGCACGAGGTGACTTCGCTTTCCTCGGGGTCAGTATGCTGTATGATAATTCATGTATATCATATGTATGTATGCATAATTGTTCTTCATTCCCCAATCAAGGAAGGTCACCTAGAAGAAGGGAACACATGTGTCTTTTGAGTCAACATGAGAGAGATCGAGAGATCTCAATGCTTTGCATCGTCCTCAAGTAGACAACACTAAGGACAACAAATAGAAGAATGAGAATAACACATAGAAGAAGTAACAAAGAGAGGAGGAGAGAATCTGCTATGCTAATGAAACTAGTCTAGCACGTCATCTACCCCCCGATCTTGCTGATCAATGTTTCGGGAAGGCAGGGAACACGCTAGAGGAGGAACATCCAACACAGCAGATGGAGCTATCACAAGATCCAAACAAGGGCTATGTTCATATCCCAAGCCACGGTGTTCTTGTCTAGGAGCTAGGATAAGTGCTTTAGAAAATTCATTAGATAAATGGTTATCAATATCAACAAGTTCATATTCACTATCAGAATGAACAGGAGAAGTAGCATTTTCATCATGAATAACATTTTCATCTATATCATCATCAAGATTTATAAAAATAGGATCTTTAACTCGCACAGGATCAAGACCATCATGCATCTTATGTTTAGGAGATTTCGGCTCAATCGTCGGCTGAGGAGAAAATGGAATAATGCTTGTTGAAGGTGTTTTTGGGGATTGCAAAGTTTGAGCTCTAAGACGACGCTTTCGCCAGCGTTCACGTGCAGAACGATTTCGTCTAGTCTTAGTAGGAAGTTGAGAAGATTGAGGAGGAGGAATGTTCTCATCCTTATCACTTGGGTGTTTAGGTTGTGGTCTCTTAGGCTGAACAATAGGAGAAGAGGAAGGTCTCTTCTCTCCATAAGAGGAAGGAGGAGGAACTGCTCCATATAAAGGAGGAATATTTGGTTTTGGACGGAGACCAAGTCCATCATGACGAGGAGGGATAGGTCTACTTTTAGGAAGTTTATTAATCATAGGCATAGTCACATCCATAGGGATGGGTTGGGAATCTTCTTGAGGAAAGACATTAGTTTTATCTTTCAAAGGAAGAACTTCCTTCTCAAGAATGATAGGAATGTCAAGTTTGGGTGTTCTAGGTTCACTTAGAGATAGGATCATATCTGTTTTCCACTTTTGATAAGATTTGAAAAGATGATCACTTCACGGAGGAAGAGATTGGAATTGTTTAGGCCAAAAGTAATCAAGAGGAACGCTAGAAGTTCTTTCAGCTGGTTTAAAGAGACTACGATTGATAGTAACAACTTCACCATTATGGGGAAATTTCAAACACTTGTGAATAGGAGAAGCAATAGCTTTCATGGTAGATAGCCAAGGATAGCCAAGCTTCACACGAAATTGTTCGGAAGATGGAATAATAGCAAAGTTCACATCAAGGGATTTGTTACGGACCTCAATAGGTAATGTAATAGAACCAATTGCAGGAGAAGAAAATGCATCAAATAGTTTCACAACCACATCTGTTTTGTCATAGATCACTTGATTCAATTGCAAAGTAAAAAGAAGTTCTTCAGTAATGACATTAACCATACAAGAAGGATCAATAAGCACTCCACGGCAAGGTGTATTCTTGACTTTTGCAACTATATATAAAGGACCATCAGGTGCCCTGATAGTTTCACTAGAATCAAAGGTGATGGAAAGTTCTTTAGGGATTTTCTGCTGCTCTACAAAGTTAATCACATTCGGAGTCATGGACACAAGATCATCAAGTGAGACAGAGGAATCAGTAGTATCAATCGCATTAGAGGTATGAGAAGGTAATGGATCAGTGAAAATCTAAAGATTCTGGTTAGGAGGAGCTACAGATGTATTGCCTTTATCATTCACTCTAGAAATTGAGATAGTATTATTATCAATCAAATCTTGAATTTTACCCTTTAAAGCAAAACATTTTTCAGTATCATGCCCAGGTTGACGATGAAATTGACAAAAAGATTTGTTATCAAAATAGGGTGAACTAATCTTTGCAGGATCAATTTGCCTTATAGGAGGAAGAGTAAGCACATTTTGTTCCAATAACTTATTCATAATACTATGCAATGATTCATTCAAAGGAGTAAACTTTCTTTCTTTCTTGAAAAACTTAGAAATAGGAGACACACCTGATGCTGCATTCACATTGTTGTTGATGATGTTTTCATTGAATTTAATGGACTCTCTGTTCGGTTTAAACTTCCCAAATGGTTGTTGACTACTATCACCCTTATCACTCGGAGTCATAGGATGTGATTTTTCCATTTGACTCACAGTCAGTTGATAATTGTGAAGAGTTGCGCACAACTATTGGAAAGAAGTAAACTCAGAAAACAGGAGTTTTTCTCTGATGTCTTTTTGTAAATTAGAAATAAAGATTCTTTGAATATCATTGTCAGGCACTGGAAAAGAAATTTGAGCATACAAATGCTTATATCTACCAATGAAATCAGTCACTTTTTCTTTAACACCTTGTTTACAATGCATTAAATCAATCAAAGTAACTTTAGGACTTATATTGTTTTGAAATTGTTGAATGAAAGCATTTGCAAGTTGTTCGAAAGAAGTAATAGAATAGGAAGGCAACGAGCAATACCATTGTAGGGCTTTGTCTCTTAATGTTATAGTAAACAATTTTGCAAGCAACCTTTGGTCATAAGCAAAATCAGTACATATTGTTTGAAAGGTCTTAACATGTGTTAGAGGATCACCCTTACCATTATAAAGCTCCAAATGCGGAATTTCAACATGTTTAGGGGGAATAGCTCGAACAATGTCAAGAGAAAGTGGACTCGCAACATCAAATGTGGGCACACTAAACTTAGATTGATTCATAGAGGCAATTTGTTGCTGTAAAGAAGAGACAGTTTGTGCAAGATTGTTAATGGTCGCTTCAGTCGAAGAGTTCATATTAGACGTGTTAGATTGTGATGGAGGTGTTATGTTATTGAAAGAAGGTAGAGAGTAAGGTGGTGGGACACTATGATAGTTAGTCATAGGAGATGATTGGATAGGAGGAACACTACAAGGAGGAATGGAATGATTAAATGAGTTGCCCCCTTGCATCATGTTCATTTGTGGTGATATAATAGGAACACTCATTGAAGGAATGAATGAAGAAGTTGGATTGAATGAAGGAAGAGGGTTAATTTAAGAAGAGGGATTGCTCCCATGACTGGTGATCATAGGAGGAATGTCTTGTGTTGAAGTAGTCATTATGTTTGATGTAAAAGCAGTTATACTAGCAATAGAAGTCGTCAAAGGAATAGAATTATTGTCTTGAGTAGGAGGTTGTGTATAACCCAAAGTTTCAGCACAACTCTTCATAGGCATCACATTTGAATCCACAATGTGTGCAATACCACGCAAAATATCAATTCCATTCTTATCACTTTGATGCATACGTTTTAGACCCTCAATTAAAGGAAGAGCTTGACTATCAGGGTATTCTTGAGACATCCATTGTCGAAAATCGTCAAATTGGTTATCCAATTTTGAAAGTTGTTCTACAGAAACCTCATGGAGAGCTTCTTCATCATTAAGAGGATTAGAGGAATTACCCATGTCCTCGTTAAAAAGACCATTCAAATTAGGTTCCATCTCCTCAGTAATTAAACCTTGGAAGGACTTAATTCTAAGGCTTCGTCTAATGGGAATAGTGTAAGTAGGGCTTATTGTTGTAAAACTCATGCACTAAAGAGAGAGAGAAGATTTTGAATTTTTAGAGGTAGCAAATTTCAATAAAACCAGCCAATCTTCTAGATTTAAGCTGTTAAATACAATCAGGACAATCTCCCGAAATTTCGGAAAAAATGTCCGGGACCGTGGCGCTCGGGGTGCACACGGTCCTCGCAACTTTTTTTGAAATTTGCAGGGATGAAAGTTATGATGATTTTACAGCTAATCTGAAAAAATTGAGTGATTTTACGATCTGTAGATAGGCCAAATTAAAGTTGCAATCTCAAAATTGAACCCTACCAAGATTGTCGAAAAATGCAAAATTTGAATTTTGAAAAAGAGAGAGAAACTGAAATTTTGAATTTTATGATTTTAGAGGGAATACCAAAAGCAATGTAAGTTTTGAAATTTGAAAGTTGACTCAATTTCACGCAAAATTCAATTTTGAAAGCGGAAATCAAAGTTGTTGTAATTAAGCACTTAATTTCAAAAGTCACAAATTGCAAAAATTTGAATAAATCACTGAAATTTCGAATGAATGCTAACACACTTTTCAGATTTAGGACTGTAAGAAACACAATTTTGACACAAATTTCAATTTCAATAATTTTTGAATGATTAGAAGCCTCAATCCAAGCAATCACTAGACCAACTTTGAATGTAATTTTGAAGGTGTTAAAATTGATAAAATCAACCAAAATTCTGGATTTTAGCAGGAAAATACAGTAAGATCTCGCTCTCGAAATTTCGGAAAAATATCGAGGACGATGGCGCTCAGAGTGCACACGGTCCTCGCAACTTTTTTCCAAATTTCCAGGGATGAAAGATATTGTGATTTTATTGCAGAATCCAAAGTTATAGCCGATTTGGAGGTGTTCTGATTAGTGAAATTATCAGTCAAAGGTTGAATCAAGAGGGTTTCAAAAATTAGGGTTTTGACACTTAACCACTTAATTTTCAAAATCAAAGCATAAATATGAATTGATAATTTTTAATAGAAGGGCAGATCTGAAACAAGCATCAACAATTAAACATTTCACAAGTTTAATTACTTAAAAAGAAAATTTAGGGTTTTTATGCAATTAACCTCTAAAATTTTGCCAAAGATCAAACATGGAAATGTAATCAAGGAATCCAATTTTCAGATCTAACTATGAATAATCAGAAAGGATGTTCACGTCGGGTTCACCAAAATGTAAAGCGGAAAAATCAAACCCTAGTCGTTCTCCCCTCCCCAACTCTGAGGAGGGAGAAGGGAGAGTCACTAGGGTTGATGGTTTTCACTTAGGAGGGACTTTACATTCAAAAGAGGGGTTGAAACCCACAAGATCCAATCCCACGCAATGCAAGATTGGATTCTATATGAGTTTCAAGGGTTGTGATAGCAAGGATACCCTCTTTTGTAAAGAATGTAGATGGAAAGATTGAACTAGGAATGCATAGAAAGTGAGAAAGATTCGCTTATAAACTGAGTTAGGGATATAGGATGAAGCTGCGGACCTGGAATTAGTAGTAAAATATCGAGACGGCGCTATCCTGCAAATTTGAGCAAAAGTTGACGGGACGATGGCACCCGGCGTGCACACGATCCTCCGAAAAATCCGTGAAACGAAGGGAGATCTGTTCGTCTCTGCACAAGGATTCCAGATCTTCAATTTCAGCCGCGTACCTGCAACCTACACACAGAAAAGCGAAGAGGATTGGGGGGTTAGGGATTAGGGGTTTGCCCTTAGGTCAAACCCCGGTTTTGGAATTAACCAAGAAATGAGAAATGTTGTAAATGTAATGTAAAACAAGTACTAATACCTTGTTGTAAGGATGTTTGTATCCTTATATGCGAAGGTATAGATGTTGTTGTTTGTTGTATGTTGTATGTTGTAGCATGTAATGTGTTGTAAGTGATCTCCTCTTCAATGGTTGAATCCTTGTCTTGAATGCAACACTTAGCCTTGAATGGAGACTTAGAATGATCAATTGCTTGAAGGAATGCTTGAATGCTTGAATGCTTGAATGTTTGAATATCATTTTCACCTTTTTTCATCCTCTCTCCCTCAAATGAGAGAGGAAAAGTAGTTTATATACTTGCCAATTAGGGTTAAAAGACTGATTTTCCTGACCTTAGGCCGACCAGGAAATGTTATTTTCCAATTTGCAAACAAAAAGGCCCGAAGTCCCATAGGAGACCAGGCCCAAAATAGGGCCAGGGACCAGGGCGCTGGGCGCCATGGTCCTGGGGGACCAGGGCGCTGGGCGCCCTGGTCTTGAAGGACCAGGGCACTGGACGCTCTGGTCCCACCTCCCGGGATAGCAGGGTGCAAGGAGGATCAGGCCAGGGTGCTGGAAAAATGCAGTTTTTGGTGTCATGAGCAAGTTTCGGGGTCTCCATTCAGGTTTAGTGTTGCGTCGCCATCGTGAAGACCCAAATGCGGTCGAAATTGCAAGTGTCACAATTTTAGGATGCTACAGGAGTATATAATAATATCATCAAGATATACTACTACAAATTTTTCTAATACTCCCTTAAAAGCCATATCCATGGTTCTTTGGAAAGTTGCACCTGTATTTGTTAGTCCAAAGGGCATTTTACAATAGGCATAAGTGCCCCATTTAGTAGTGAATGCAGTCTTGTATTGGTTAGATTCTTGGACTAAGATTTGGTTATAACCTGAGTATCCATCCAAGAATGAAAATCTTTCAGAGCCACTAACTTTGGCTAAAATTTTCTGCATGGAAGGGAAGGGATAATGTTCCTTAAGGGAGGCTCTATTGAGATGCCTAAAGTCTACACACAGTCTGATTTCCCCATTTTTCTTCCTTAATAGAACAAGATTAGCTACCCAAGAAGAATTCTTAGTTGGAAAATAATGCTAGACACTATAAGCTTGGATAGCTCTTTTCTCATCAAAGGCTCAATTTTGGGATTTATAGGCCTTTGCTTTTGTCTGCCTGGTTTAGCATAAGGATCTAACTCTATGGTATGTTGAGCTAGACTAGGATCAAACCCTTTTAGATCTTCATAGGTAAATGCAAAAATATCATTATACTCTTGATAGAGATTAACAAAAGTATTTTGATATGATTGGGAACATATTGTTGGCTTGATGATGATGATATAATTGTAATAGGTTGTTTGATGACTTTATTTGTGTTGTCATTGATGGCAACCATGTGTGTTTAGTCATCTAGGTCATCTAGACCAACCAATATAACCTAACCAATAGTGGAATCAGTTAGACAACAAAACTACTAAGTGTTTGTCAACTAGTAAGCAGGAACAAAGCGATGATCAAGCGACCGGTATGGACGATTGGAGAAGAGTTAGACATTGCAGTTTTACAGGAGTGTTAGAGATGGGAACATGCACCTATGTTCCAAATTGCATTAGCAGATTTAGTGTATTGAGCGAGTTATGATGGACTTTCCAATCACAATCAAAAAGAAGAGAGAACGGGTATAGTAGAGTTAGTTTGATCAGTAACCAGTAGACATATTGTTATGTTTTTAAGTTATGATTTATTTTTCTGACAAGAGAAAAGTGTAATGAGCAGGACATGTAAAAGGTGACTAGATTCAATGAACCTAGGGAATTGTTCCAAGGTTCTTAACTGACCTAACAAAGTTCTCTATAAGGTGATGTAAGTTCCATGATTTCATGTATCAAGAGTGAGAATTTGATCGTGCAGTTGAAGGAGAAGTTAGGGTTTGATGTTTACTTGATGATAGAAGCTGGGTAGAAGAGGATCTAATCAGGCACAGAGGTGTTAACTCCAAATCAGTTGAACTTGTTGTATTCCTAACATTTGCAGCAAGAAAATCCTCTAACAAGGTCACTCCTAACAGGGTGCGGTAGGATCCTAGCATATCCGAAGATGAAATCCTCTAACTAGGTGACACATTAGCTTGTGTTTGTAAATCCCAGTAATGTGGGTAGCTCCTAACAGGGTTGGGTCCTAACAGGCCTTATTCTATAGCTCTTAACTGGGCTATAACACTCTTAACTGGGTGTGCCCCTAACATAGTGGTTATATGACCTTAATCAGCCAGATCTCTATACTGCAGTTAGAAGATCCTTGTGGGTACTAATTCCCACCGTGGTTTTTCCTAGTTGGGTTTCCACATGAAAAATCATTGTGTTATGATTTCAATTCTTTGTTGGATGTTTTCTTATGTGGTTATATTTCTTGCATGCTTATTGTTTTTTAGGTTGGTGAAAGTAGTTATCAAATTTATTAAGTTTTTGCTTGCACTGATTCACCCCCCCCCCTCTCAGTGCCTTATAAGTTTATCAATTGGTATTAGAGCCTAATTCTCTTAAGGCTTACATGGGGGAAGGTTCAATAAGTTACAAAGAGCTTTCACATAGGCTTGTATAATCTGAAGAAGCCCTTGGTGAACTAAAGGTCAAGTACAAAGCTTCATTGGCTAAGAGAAGAGAGCTGGCTGAGAAGTTGATGGAACTCAGTGAAAATAGTTCATCTGAGAAAGCAACCATTGATGCCTTGTCTAATAAGGTGGAAAAGGTGAATGATGAAAAGACAAATCTAAGGAGAGAGTTGGAAGCCCGTACCATCAGGATGAGCCAAGAGTTGGAAGCCAGGAGGACAGTTGAAGAGAAAATAAGAGATAAGGAGCATGAGATCTTAAAGCTGAACCGGGAGATTGGCACCCTGCATGTACATCTTCATGAGGAAAAAGAGGAAAAAGAGGAAATTAAAGCTGATCTAGACATGGCTATCTCTTAGAGAAAGTCTCACAAATAAGAATGAGGAGATTACCAAGGAGCTAGCTGATGCAAATGAGTTACTAGCTAAATTCAACAAGAGCACGGATACGCTTGATGAGCAGATTCAGACACAAAGGTAGAAAGGAGATACACATGGCTTGGGACTGATGCAAATGAGTTACTAGCTAAATTCAACAAGAGCAATGATATGCTTGATGAGCAGATTCAGACACAAAGGTAGAAAGGAGATACACATGGCTTGGGATACACAACCTTTGAACAAGGAGAGCCATCTAGTACCAAGGACACCATGCATGAAGCCAAATCTGCACCAAAGACCAAGAAGAATACCGGTAAGAGAACCTATAAACCAATATGTTTTAACTATCATAAGGTAGGTCATATTGCAGATGTTTGTAGAAGTAGATCTAGTACTTTTGATGGATATAGACCTAATGCATATGAAGGATATAAGCATGGTACTTTTGATGGATATTGCTTCAATTACAACAAGTATGGGTATAGAGTTGTTGAGTGCAAGTCAAGAGTAAAAAATCAAAGATCTTACATGGATCAGAGGTCTAATGGTGAATGGCAGAGATCTTACAATGACCGGAGAAACCCTACTTGGCAGAGAATGTGAACCAGTCTAGTCCATATGAAATGGAGAATAGATGGAATGTGACATGTTCAGTCTGTCACAACTATGGTCATGTGGCTATGAATTGCCAGAGAAGAACTGATAGAGGCAATGCTAGACCCTAGAGAGCATCTGGAATAGCATGTTACCATTGTCACAAACTAGGACACGTTGTAAGGTTTTGTAGAGCTAGAATGAACCAACTAGTTAATCAGTCTGTTGACCGGAAAGGAAAGAAGAAGGTAGATGTAGAAGAAACTAGAAGTGAGATGAATAAGATATGGAGGAAGGAAAGTGAGGAGAAACCATCGGAGGACTCCAATTCTTTATCTATTGTGGAGAATCCCTCACCAGGAAACTAAGTTATGTATCAAGCTTAGGGGGAGCATATTGTCAGATCCATTTCCATACCCCCTAAATGGTGTGCGGTGAGTCAAATCTACATGTTTTGATTCAAAATGATGTTATGAAGTGATTTTGAGATGTAAGCAGTAAATTGGATGTGATATGTGAACAGATAGCAAGTTCTAGGGCTGAATAGTGATAAGGGTATGTTCAACCAGTTTAGCATTAAATGCAGTTGGCAAAAGGCAAATAAAAAGGTGTTTTATAGTCTCATTTTTCACTTATAATTTTCGAGAGCACATTTGGAGAGCAACGGAAACATAGAAGAGAATTTGATTGCTACTTTGGCAAAGTTGATAGCGGATTGTGAAGATTTGTGGAAAAGTGAACCGATGGAAGAGCATTCAAACTGAAAACCCTAGTTGCGAAGAAGTCTAAAGGTATTTCTCTATATCTGTGTTTGAATTTTCACAATGGATACACCACATATTGTTGATATTACCGAAAGACCTTGACTAGACTTTAAGAGACATCCTCACAAGTCCACATTGACAGATCTAGCTAGAGCCCTATCTAGTGTGTCCTATGGAATTTTGCATGTTGAGGACATTCGATCATACAATCATTGCAAACTACAGGATTTGAGCATATTTGCCATCTTTGATCAATACTTAACACTGTGTGATAAACAAGGATTGATGAAGGATGAATTTAGAAGGGTATCTGATAAGGGTTTTCACCATGTTGTAAACTTTCTAGATGATTTTGAAGAAGAGCATGTGAGATATGTTCTGAGTAGGATCCATGATCAGTTTATGTGGTTGGATAGACTGCACAAGATCACAAAAGAGGCTATCCATGTTGTCATCAGATTATGGGCCACCGGTGAGGTCCCTGTTTTGAGAACAATCCCAAAGGATGAGGTTATTTGACTGACAAAGTCGAAAGTGGGATGGTCGTGCCATGAAGGTGAATGATATAGAACATCTAGAAGTGAAGTTTACATCCATGGTTATCAGCTACAGAGTATACCATTTGAGTCGGATGAATAGCATTCTCGGAGCTACTATCCAAACAACATACCGGATGTTAAAAGATAATGCTAATTATGACCTAGTAGAGGCCTTGAGATCCCAACTGGTATTGAATCTTGAATCAATCAAGAAGGACAAGAAACAAAAGTTCAAGTTTGGTCAGTTGATTATTGGATTATTTTTCTATTTTCAGAATTACTTTCCCGGTATAGGTGATATCCAATGGTCTGTGGATGCACCAACAACCTTTCAAATCAAGAAAAACATTAAGATGCTTGGCAATAAGTTCACTAAGACTATCTAGGATACTTCAAGGAATTCCAAAAGAAAATGCATGACAGAGAGAGGATACCGAAGCATATGGTGAAAAGGTATGAAGATTTCATTTGTTTTATGGTTGATATCGATACTTGTTAGATGGAGGTTGTAGATCCAAGGAATTTATGGGTCATGCCTATGGGGTATGAGGTAGAAGAAGATATATTGATTATTTATGCTAACCACCTCCTATCTAAACTAGTAGATCCAAATGTACCTAGGTTTGGCACATTTAAAGAGAAATCAATACAAGTACATGTTGAATTGGCCAAACCAGTAGTGGCCAAAAAGATCAGGAAAGAGGTTGAGGAATTTGTTGTTGCACAAGGCTTCACAAAGGAGATGATAGATGAAGCAAGAACTAGGTTTGAAGCAAGGAAGGTAGGAACCTATAGTGTCTCCACCAGGAGACAAACTAGGAGTGCAAATGTCAAGAAGGAGAAGCCCCCTCCTCCTCCAAAGATACAAATTGGGAGAAAAGCAAAGGATGATAAGCCTCAAGCACCTAAAGTCTTAGGAAAAAGAAAGAAAGAATAGGCACAAAGAGTTTTTAAGGTTGTAGCAGAGGAAGAGGTAGAGGAAACCAAATCAGAAGGCAGGTAAGAAATAAATGAGGGCAAGTGGCAAGAAGTCTAAAATGGTTGGTTCACCCACTATCAAATTAGTTAAGCCATAGGTAACTAAACTTACTTCTCTTGAGAACTTGATTATGAATATAAGGAAGTATGGTATATTGATTGGTGTAAATAAGCACTATAACAATTTTAGTGAGGAAGAGAAGAAACAAATTGAGGATTCGGTTGTTTGGTTTATGAATCATTATAGAAAAGCATTGATTGAATTACAAGGATAGATACCTGATTCTTTATATAGAAAATTGGAAGCTAGATGGCAGGCGACAATTAAGCAGGATAAAGAAATAATAGAGTAGTACTTATGCATTTACAACCAGAGACCTCCAAGGAGGAAGTGTGGGAAATTCTTTCAAATTCAAAACCATTATTTCGTACCAAAAAGAGGCTAACAAGATTGCTTGTTGGTGAGTCCCAGGCTGTGCAAGCTAAGACTGGGGAAATTTTGAAAAAGCTTTTAGGACTTGAAAAAGAGGAACTGGAGGAGATAGATTCTTCTGAGGAAGAATATCTCTTTGAAGCATTGTTAATTGAAGGTGAACTACCGGATGTAATTGAAATTGACTAGCTACCGGATGTTACACAAGCAAAGATAGAACCAGAAGGTGGCACCACATTTGTTCCCACATTAGTTCCTACTAATCACAAAAGAACAACCAGTGATACTAGAACTTATTCCAACCGGTAAAGATGAAGATAAGACTGAGACGCAAGAGAATGCACAAATGATGTGCAAACTATAGAGCCATCAATGAAGGAAGAAGAGAAGCATAAAGAAGAAGCACAAGAGTAGAAAGTGACATACTGGTCACTTACTTCAAAGAAAATCATTGATGATGATACAATGGCCATCCAAGGGCCAACAAATATGGATATGTTGAGTCCAATAGAACTGATGGAGATTGCATCTACAATGCAATTTGAGGCCAAGAAGAAAATAATGATAACTCAGAGGAGAGAAGCTCAAACTATACAAACTGTAGTTGACATATTTTTCAGTCGGTTACTGGAGACTAATACTGATAGTCTCACAACTCCCATTAAAAAACTAGACCACTTGGTCACAACTGCAAGGGAGAAAATGAGAAGTATTGGAGAGGCTACTATACATAATATAGAGAAAGAATATGAAAAGAAAAGAATTGAGATATTGATCAAAGCAATTGACAAAGATAGAGAAGGTCTTACTATGAATATGAATCAAATAAAAGAAGCCTTGAAGAATGGAGGTAAAATTCTCTACAATCTGCAACTTTTCATTGTTCTTTGATGATCTTGTTAAGAAGAGAAAGGGAGCTCAGCAAGAGCTAAAGAGTTTGAGTGAATTATTTGATCCATTAAATGATTCAGCAACAATTTTTGGTAGATCTGTCATAGTGATACAACATAAGCTTAAGGCATATGAGGCATAATAGATTAAGAGAACTACATTATTGCAGGAGTTACAAACTCATCTAGTCCCCAAATTAGAAATCTTTCAGAGGGGATACAAAGAGACAGAGGCAATTTTGACTACACTTGAAATGAGTACACCTTGCATACCAGGTCTGAACACAAATTGAGATTACATCTACTCTTTTAGAGACCTGGGAGAATGATTTGAAAGTCTTGAAGACTAAGTTTGCTGATATTTTTCTCAAAATGTAATTGTAAACTTTTGAACTCTTATACATTTGGTAATGCAAATTTTGGTGTGTTGTATTCATTACCTTTGTCATTGTTGTCAAAGGGGGAGTAGTATAAGTCAGTCAAAATTTTGTAATAGCATGTAATTGCTAAGGGGGAGTTTTTCCTTATGTATTTGAGTTGAATCATGATTGTTTTAATGTGACACTTAGACAAAAACATTCCTAAGTCTTGTCATCAATGCTAAAGGGGGAGATTGTTGGCTTGATGATGATGATATAGTTGTAATAGGTTGTTTGATGACTTTATTTGTGTTGTCATTGATGGAAACCATGTTTGTTTAGTCATCTAGGTCATCTAGACTAACCGGTAGTGGAATCAGTTAGACAACAAAACTGTTAAGTTATTGTCAATCGGTAAGCAGGAACAAAGCGATGATCAAGCGACTGATATAGACGATTGGAGAAGAGTTATACAATTCAATTTTACAAGAGTGTTAGAGACAAGAACATGCACCTATGTTCCAAACCACATCAATAGATTCAGTGTATTGAGCTCGAGTTATGATGGTTTTTCCAGTCACAATCAAGAAGAACAGAGAACCGATATAGCGGAGTTAGTTTGATCGGTAACCGGTAGACTTATTGTTATGTTTTTAAGTAATGAATTGTTTTCTCGACAAGACAAAAGTGTAATGAGTGGGAAATGTAAAAGGTGACTAGATTCAATGAACCTAGGGAATTGTTCCAAGGTTCTTAACCGACCTAACAGAGTTATTTATAAGGTGATGTAAGTTGTATGATTTTATGTATCAAGAGTGAGAGTTTGATCTTGCGATTGAAGAAGAAGTTAGGGTTTGATGTTTAGTCAGTGATATAAGCTGAGCAGAAGTGGATCTAATCAAGCACAAAGGTTCTAACTCCATATCAGTTGAACTTGTTATCTTCCTAACGGTTGCAGTAAGAAAATCCTCTAACAAGTTCACTCCTAATAGGGTACGGTAGGATCCTAGCAGGTCCGAAGGTGAAATCCTCTAACTAGGTGACACATTAGCTTGTGTTTGTAAATCCCAGTAATGTGGGTAGCTCCTAACATGGCTGAGTCCTAACAGGTCTTATTGTATAGCTCTTAACTGGGTTAAAACACTCTCAACTGGGTGTGCCCCTAACAGAGTGGTTGTATGACCTTAACTGGTCAGATCTCTATACTGCAGTTAGAAGATCCTTGTGGGTACTAATTCTCACCATGGTTTCTCCCAATTGGGTTTCCACGTGAAAAATTATTGTGTTATGGTTTGCATGCTTTGTTGGATGTTTGCTTATGTGGCTATATTTCTTGCATGCTTATTATTTTTCAAGTTGGTGAAAGTATTTATCAGATTTATTAAGTTTTTGCTTGCACACATTCACACCCCCCCCCCCTCTTAGTACCTTATAAGTTTATCACATCCCTTCCCCAAAATGAGAGCTTTTCCTTTTGCCATTTCTATTGATCTATAGTCTCCTTTCTTGGCATCCAGGTTCATTGCTCTTCCTTTAATTTGATCATCATGGTTAAAGATCTCCTCCAAGGTGATCAACCCCTTGGGTAGCTTATTAGAACCAAGTTGCATGATTTGATCTCCAAATTCGTCCTGTAGCATGCCCTGCCCTATGGGAGAACTTTGCTTCATCCTGCAGGAAGCTCACAATCTGTTGATCAGAATCAAAGACCTGCCAATTCACTTGGTTACCAGACACTATAGGTCTCACCACCAGACTGATCTATTTTTCTCTTTGTTGTAACATGAGATGGAATGTCATGTTGGGCACCTACTGTTGCTAGTCTATCAACATGTTTATTTTGATTTCTAGGGACACTAGAAGTATTGAAGGCCTCAAATCCCTCAATTAGGTCCCATGCTCTATGTTTGTAGGACTTGAGAAGGTTTCTCTTGGTGATATTTTGAGCTCTAACCTGATTTACAACCAACTCATTATCTCCATGAACCTTTAAATATTTGATCTCTCTCCTCTGTGTTATTTGGAGAACCAAAATCAAAGCTTCATGCTCAGCTACATTGTTAGTGCAACTAAACTGAAGTTTGAAAGAAAAGAAATACTTCTCCCCTTTGGGAGATATCAGCAATACACTGACCCCTGCACCATTTTTGTTCCTTGAACCATCAAAGAACATGTCTCATGTCCCTTGCATATCATCATCTTCCTTTGAAAGATTGGGGATGGGGGTACCTTCTTCATGTATACAATATGTACCCAGGTCAGTATCATTGACCTCATCAATGGGGTCAAATTGAAATGCATTTGTCCACTCATCAAGTAGGTAGTTAGGTGATGAATACTAAGAGGGGGGGTGAATTAGTATGCCTAAGAATTTAACCAAACTCTTAAACAATTTTCCAGCAAACCGGTGTAGTAGTTTAAACAACAAACTAGTTAAACATAAATAAGCCAAATATAAAATAAAGCATTCACCCACAGAAGCACAATCACCATAACACAAGATATTTTGACATGGAAACCCAAATGGGAAAAACCATGGTGAGTAAAAATCACAAGTCAACTATCTACATAATAGTAACTAGACCGGTTAAGGCCTTACAATGTTCTTCACTAGAACAGATCCTGTTAGGAATCCAGATCTCTGTTAGGAGATAAGTCCTGTTAAAGGATTTCATATCCATGATTGTGAACCACCTTGTTAGAAGATTTACAATAGGCTTGGCTGGGCCTACCTGGTTAAGGGTTTCAGACTTGTTGAAGATATTAGTAATCAACAAGTGAATGATCTAGATAGTAGCATAGAATGCTTGGTTAGATCCTTGACAACTCCTTGTTAATGCATCCAAGCATTACTTCATTCTTCTATGCTTTTCACTCTCAATCTCAGTCACGAGATACCTTTTCTCCTCTAAAAAACTCACACATATCAACTTATGTTCTATATAGAAAACCCTAGACATGATGTCCTTATGTAGGAACTTGATTTCATGTTGGTCCAATAGGATTAGACTACAATTTCCTAGGTACAGTGCATCTAGACACATTTGGTAACATGACATAGAAACACTGTTAAAGTGTCGGTGGATGATAACTCATCACACATTACATGTATACCGGTTAATTATATATACCAATCACCGGTTAACAAGTGAAGACTAGAAAACTGGATCATAGTCGATTTGATCAAAAGATTAATTGTCGCTTGGGGCCTTCGTTCCGCTTGAGGTCTTCATACCACTATGACTGATAAGATTCTTCTTCAAAACACTGATAGCCTTAACAAATAAAGACTATACATACAATATCAGTTAGAACAGCTACCGGTTGAGAATAATTCATTCATCAAATAAGTATGTGTCCATCAATGACAATCACAACTAAACATCATCAAAATACCAACAATCTCCCCCTTTGGCATTGATGGCAACACTTAGGAAAAATTTTGACATCCAAGTGCTAACAAAAAAAATGTCATGAGCAGAATTACTCCCCCTAAGCATATACACTACTCCCCTTGCAAAAATTACAAGTATGTGCAAAAATACTCATCAAAATTTGAAGATAGATACACTACTCCCCCTTTACCAACAATGACAAAGCAAATGCAAAATTTTGCCAGTTTGCATAACGTAAAAACAAAGTATACGTTTATGACAACAAAGAATAAAATTTCTCAAAAAGAGATTTAAAGTTTTTTAGAAAATTCTTCATGTCTGAAGACCACGACTCAAGAAGTGAGGCAGCAAATTCACTCTCAGTCTTCATTTGGAAGGCTAATTCTTCCATCGCATCTATGGTGCTCAACTCCTGGGTCACAGTGATAGCTTCTAAGTTCAGAAAGCATTTCTGAAAAACCTACAATTTCAGCAATAGGAGCAACTGAAGCTCTTGCAAATCTTGAGTCCGATTGCAAATCTCTGAGTCAAGCTTGGCAATTTGGTGTTGATACTGATGAATAGTGTGTCCATAGGCTGTGAACAGATCATAGGGTAGTTTGAAGTTGCCAATGTACTTTTGTAACTCTGTTTGTAATAGTTTCTTTTGTTTCAGAGCATCTTCATAGAACAGGTGAGGTTGATAGATTTTACTCAAGAGTAGGTGACCTTCACACATAGCTAAACTTATATCATCTTTTTGTTTAAGTAATTTTTCCCTATTATCATTCATGTGTTGTACTAAGGCAACTGCGAGTGCCTTTTCATGCTTTTTCTTTGCAGTGGCCTGGGCAACATCTTCCAAACATTGTACCTGGTCATCGACTATTGTGCAAAGTATTTTGAGCTTCACCAGCAAGCAGTTGGTACTGGGGAGATTAGTACCAAGAATTAGATTGGAGAGGGTGTCAACGGCAAACTGAATGACATCCTACTCTTTCTTTTTCCTTAGTTCTTCCAATCTCTCCTACGCTAAATGAATGCTTCGTAGTAGCTTAGTTTCATCAGCCGATTGGGTCAAACAAGCAAGAGTCAAATCAGTGGAACTGGTGGAATCAACCTACTTGGCTTGATCTCCAGTTTTCTTAGGAATCTATTCTCCTTCTTTGGTCTGGACCTTTGCTTGTCTTCTCTTCTTCTCTTTCTTGAGCTACCTTGGCAGCCTTCTCCTCTTGTTTCATCCTCTCTTATTCTCTTTGTTTCTACTCTTCCTTCTTCTTCTCTATTTCTTTCCTCTTTCTTCTTCTTCCTTCTTCTTCTTTTCCTCTTCTTCATTTTTCTTCTTTTCCTCTTCTTCCTTCTTCTTCTTTTCCTCTTCTTTCTTTTTCTTCTTTTCCTCTTCTTCCTTCTCCTTCTTTTCCTCTTCCTCTTTCTTCTTCTTTTCTTGTCACGCTTTCTCTACTTGCTCTTTCTCTTGATTTTCTTTCTCTGCTTTCTCTTTTTCAAGTTTCTCATTTTCTGCTTTCTTTTTCAACTTGCTCCTTATCTGGAGTGGTATCTTCTATTTCTAGTGTATCAACATCAATAGGGTCATTTTGTTCTGCTATTCTTTCACCCATACTGTCAATGACTACATCGGGTTTGGCTGTGGATAGATCAGGCTCTTGTTCAGCTGACTGATTAGCTTCATGTACTTTTTGCATGTTGACAATAGTTTTCACCTTCAAATGGGTGTCTTTTTCCACTTCAAAAAATTTCCCTTCGAGTAGCTGAAGTCTCCTTCTTTGCATGAAGAAAATACCTTTGTTCTTATCAATGAGTTCAAACAATTCTGAATTAGAGACATTTGGAAAATATTGAGCAAAAATTTTCTCCCTGATGTCTTGCTCTTTGTCAATAGCAATGCGCCATTTGTTGTCCAAAGAATCATACAAGGATTTAGATGTAATAGATTTAATCTTAGAAGGTGACTGATCATTTATGCATAGATATTTAATGAGTTCTTGTTCAACATCCTCCTTTTCATTATCATTGAAATCATCAAAATAGTCTTTTATATCATCAAGGAATTTTCTTCTAATATTCTTTATGGTCCTTTGACAATGTGTCATAGGTTTGTAAGAAGAAATATCTAATTTTACCGATGCAGAGATTGTTAATACATTACCGGTTGACTTCATTTTCTTGGTAGATTGCCTTGTCTTCTTTACTTCCACCTCTAATTTAGAGTCTTCTGGATCTGGTGAGTTGTTCCTGGTTTTCCTCGTTCGTTTGAACACCTTTTCCAAAATAGCCTCCGATTTCTTTTTAGCAGGTGACCTTTTGGTCACTTTGGGTTTAGCAGCAGATGTAACCAGTGTTGATGCCAATGGTGCTGCTCTACCTTTTATCTCCTTTGATTCCTCACAAGATTTGATTCTCTCTAAATAAGTACCAGTCCTCTTCTTTTTGGGTTCCAGTGGTGAGGCTAGTAGGGTTGAGGCATATCCTATCAATATATCATTTACCACCTCATAGGCCATAGGCCCAACTACATCTTTTCTGGGTTCAACTACTTCCATTATGCATTCATCTATTTTGATGGTGAAACAGATGTCATCTTCATATTCTTTAACTAAATCACCAGATATTCTCATTCTCTAGTTCATTTTTAGTTTGAATTCAACAAAATACTTGTTCAAAGTCTCCAGATATGTAGTTCCTATTGCTTGCAGACTCTCCTTTATTTGTCTGGTAACCGGTAGATCAGTTGACCATTCAACATCACTGACTCCAGCAAAGTATCTTTGAAAGTAGAAAAATAAACCAATTAGTAATTGACCAAACTTGAACCTCTGAGATTTAGCTGATTTGATCAACTTCAGGTTCTCTAAGAGTTGGTTCTTCATACAGGTACATAGATCACATTCTGCATTCTATTTTATCATTCTATAAGTGGCATGCACCGCAGCTGAAGGAACAGAATTCATTCTACTAGCATAAAATATTTTGTACCCAATTAGCATACATGCATATTTCACCAAATCATCTTTAATGGTATTGACAGTCATTGCTCATTGATCAATTACTGAACTGGTGAGCTCTGTTACTTTCGTTTTAGGTATTTTTCAAAGAACTGGCACTTCCCCACTATTGCAGAATCCGATCATGACATGAATTGCCTCCGGTGTAATGTCATGTGTTCGTTCAAGGTACATTTTGTCACCATGAACCCTACTGAGGATGATCCTGATGTGTTCCTCAGTAAATTCTTCGAGAAAGTAAACTGCAATGTGCAATTTCTTCTTCTCTATTATGCTATATTCAGGTTTAATCTTTTTATCACCTCCACAGAACAGACTCAACTGGGAGTGAATTACTAGGGATCCTAGGTCTTCTAGTTTGCAATCAATGTATCCTGAAACATTTCCTTGTACAATGACTCTAGCGGGAATTTGGGATAGGGCATTATATCTCATCTTAAGAAGCTCAGGTGTGTCCTCAAGTTCAATAGAACTAGAGGGGACATTAGATGCAGATGCCATATCAAACGAATTCAAAAAAATAAGAATGTTTCAGCGAGAAATACCTTTATTCTCTGAGCTTAGGGTTTATCGATGATGAGCCAAACACACTTCTCCAGATGCTTGATTACCACTTTGACTTTCACACTAATAGTATGAAGTGGTTGCAAGATTTTGTACAAGATTCCTTTCTAAATTCTTTTCGAATGCAAGATGAATAGCTCTGGTTGCACTTCTCAGCTTAAACAAAGTTTCTCAGAAACTAGGTAAGTAGAAATGACAATAAAAGTCACTTTTAAACATGCTCCCACCTACCATAATAAATGCATCACTATTAGGGTTCAACCCCTAATTTCACTTTTTACCGCTTCAATTCTTTTGTTAGTTGACAAGTAACTATTATCGATAAAAGTATTTTACCGATATACTCTGGGGGTTTCTAAATATATATACTGATATTTTCCCCCTAAGCTTTTTGAAGCTCAGTTTACTGATTCAGGGATTTCCACACTTGGTGTGGAAACTGGTTCATCATGTGGCTTCACTTCAGATTTCTTTTTCCAAGTTTTGTCCATATCCACTTGAATGGTTTCAACATCAATCTTCCCTTCAATGTTGATCGGTATGTCTCCCGATGGATTTTTTCTCAGTCTACATGCTCTGGTGGTGTGTCCCATTTTGTTGTAGTGATAGCATACCATTCCAGGTGTTCTCCATGGTCAGATGTTCACATTTCCATTCTTCCTTCTACATGTTGCAGCAGTGTGACCGCTACCACAACAGATTAGATGGGTTGCTCTCAACTGGTTGCCGCTTCACAATAATTTGACCGGTGGTCATGGATTCTATATTGGTTTGGGTTCCGGTCCATAGGAGGTTTAGGGACAACTCCATTGGATCTTGGTGGATAATTCCCAGAGTTGTTCATAACCGACCTGCACTCAAAATCTATATGCCCAAACTTGTTGCATGTATAACAGTGACCATTAAATTTACCAGGTCTAGCCACATTATTTTGAAAATAAGGAAATTTATTGTAAGGTTTTCTCCTACATACATTGCCAGTATGTCCTTCCTCAAGATAGTTAAAGCAAAGGGGTTTAAACTTTTTCTTACCTTTACTTCCATTGTTATCCTTAGGTGCTAACTGCTTCTTCAGTGCATCATTCTTGGTTCCAGAGGTCTCACCTTCCTCGTATCTAGAGAAACCAAGTCGAGTGGTATCCTTTGACGGCTTTACCGATTCCAGTTTTTGTTCTAACTTGACAGCACTCCGATTGAACTTAACAAGTATTTCTTTTGTCTCAGCAAATTCCTTGGAAAGAGCATCATTGGTCTTCATCAAGGTTTCATTTTGAGAGATGGTTGCATTTAGTTTAGCTTGCATTTCTTCTTTCTCTCCTTTACCCTCCTATAGATAAGCGGTAATGGTATTGATTTCTTGCTTTAATTTAAAGATCTCATGCTCCTTGTCTTTTACCAAATCTTCAGCTTTTCTCCTGTTTTCCAATTCCTAACTCATCCTGGTAGTCAGACCTTCTAACTCCCTCCTTAAGTTAGTTTTGGATTCATTTAATTTATCCACTTCTCCAACCAGGGCATCCATGTCTACTTCATCAGAAGAGTTGTTTTTAGTAAGTTCCATCAACTACTCAGCAAGCTCTCTTCTCTTGGCTAAAGAGGCTTTAAACTTGATCTTGAGTTCATCATAGGCTCTTTCAGATTTAGCCAAACGGTGAGTGATTTCCCTCATGTTGTATTCCCCCATATCTCCTTCCAAGTGGTTAGACTTATAGAAAGGTTGGCTCTGATACCAATTGATGAATACTAAGAGGGGGGAGTAAATTAGTATGTCTAAGAATTTAACCAAACTCTTAAACAATTTTCCAGCAGACCGGTGTAGTAGTTTGAACAACAAACTGATTAAAACATAAATAGGCCAAATAGCAAATAAAGCATTCACCCACAGAAGCACAATCACCATAACACAAGATATTTTGATGTGGAAACGCAAATGGGAAAAACCACGGTGAGTAAAACTCACAAGTCAACTATCTGCAGAATAGTAACCAGATCGGTTAAGGTCAGACTGGTTAAGGCCTTACAATGTTCTTCACTAGAACAGATCCTATTAGGAATCCAAATCTCTATTAGGAGATAAGTCCTATTAAAGACTACCATATTAAAGGACTTTAGATCCATGACTCTAAACCACCTTGTTAGAGGATTTACAATAGGCTTGGCTGGACCTACCTGGTTAAGGGTTTCAAACTTGTCAAAGATATTAGTAATCAACAAATAAAATATCTAGATAGTAGCACAAAATGCTTGATTAGATCCTTGACAACTCCTTGTTAATGCATTCAAGCATTACTTCAGTCTTCTATGCTTTGCACTCTCAATCTCAGTCACGAGATACCTTTTCTCCTCTCAAAAACTCACACATATCAACTTTTGTTCTATATAGAAAACCCTAGACATGATGTCCTTATATAAGAACTTGATTTCATGTTGGTCCAATAGGATTAGACTACAATTTCCTAGGTACAATGCATCTAGACACATTTGGTAACATGACACAGAAACACCGCTAAAGTGTCGATGGATGATAACTCATCACAAATTACATGTATACCCTTTAATTATATATACCAATCACTGGTTAACAAGTGAAGACTGGAAAACTGGATCATAGTCGATCTGATCAAATGATTAACTACCGCTCAAGGCCTTTGTTCTGCTTAAGGTCTTCATACCACTATGACTGATAAGCTTCTTCTTCAAAACACCGATAGTCTTCAACAAATAAAGACTATACATACAATACCGATTGAGAATAATTCATTCATCAAATAAGTGTGTGTCCATCAATGACAATCACAACTAAACATCATCAAAATACCAACATTAGGAACCTCATCCAACTGAGTTGCAGCCTCTCTTACTAAAATTTCTTCCTTCTCCTAATGGAGACTATAATTCATGTTGATAGGACTTGGGGTATAGGGCTCTATATGATCATTGGTAATAGGTTAAGCCCTAATGGTTACTTTGGTACCATATCTTGTCCTAAACAACATGTGTGACCAATTAGAAGATAGGTAGCCACCTATCTTGGCAGTGAATTCCCTAGATAAACAAATGACAAAATAAGCAGGGAGGTCAATCACTGAGATGTCTTGCAACACACTACAACCCAGGAATGCATGCAAGGTTATATTTAAATCTTTAATGACTCCCACAGTCTAAACTGATGTGCCATCAAGTTACACCACCCCTCTAGTTATAGGTTCATTCTTGATACCTAGGTGGTCAGTTATATCCTCAGGCATGACTGAACTACTAGCACCACTATCTATCATGTAATTATGAACAATTTATCTCCTATGATTAATGACATATTAAAGGGAGGATGCTTACTGATTTTCTTTGAATTCTCTATTGGATTGTTGGCATTGACAAAACCGGTCAATCCAGAGAACTGGCATATGTGCTAAGATTTGTCATTGATGTACCAGTGAAGACACTAACCGGTGAAGTGGTATAGGTAGAGTGGTGTTGTTTTTCAGTAAGCAAAAGTGATGACTTACAATACATGGAAACAACTTTGGTATTGAATGATCAAAGGTTCAACCAGCTAAAGGAAAGATAAACTAATCCAGTCGATTCTCATTCAAGAACATCAGTCACTTTGTTGATGATGATCGGTCACTTTGATGATGGTGAACTCACAAAAGGTGACTCAAGCAAGAAAACCTGTTTGTTTATACAAACTGGTAACTCATTGGTAAAGATGGAAAGAGACTTGGTGCTAGCACAACAAACTGGCAATCAAAGGATGAATCGATAATATAGAAGTGCAATGGCATACTGGTACACCAGTATGACAGAAGGAAGACAGGCGATCACCATAAACCTCGAAGCGGTGATCGGTTATTTAGTTGCGATGGAAAAGGATGATTTTTTGAGCTTGTGTCTACGCCAAATCATATGTTGGTAAGGTCAACTTTTAGTTATCATGCAGTCAAGGATGATTACATGCAGATTTTCTAGTTCACACTTATTTGGTTGAACACGACTCAGGAGTTTCTATCTTTGGGAGATGCGGTGGCAGAAATTGTTGAACACTTGGTGAAATTATTGTAAGGCGAACAGAGAAAGAGTGGGAGATTTTGAATTTGAAATGTTCTGAAAACCATGATCGGTTTCATTGAGGTAATGCCTGAAGGTGTTGGTAGAAAATGTATAAAGTGTTCTTGAAGTTCATTCAAAAAAATTTGATCATGAAATTTGCAACAAGGGGATTTTGTTGAAGGCGATCCAAAGTGAAGAGCGGAGAGAGAGGAAGTGCTAAAAGGTGTTAGCACAATAGAGTTTGTTTGAGGTAGATCGACTAAGTGTAGAGTCGAGAGATAGTGAACCGACAGAGTGCAGAGCCAAAGATCAGAGGATTGGCAAAGTGCAAAGCCTAAGGTCAGGGGATCGACAAAGTGCAGAACCGAAGGTCTAAGGATCGGTAGAGTGTAGTGTCGAGGGATAGGTGACCGGCTGAGTGAAGAGCCGAAGGTGTAAGCAGGAAACCAGTATTGTGCAAAGAAGACACAACTGGTGTGTATTGAGTGTGATTCATATTGAGATCTGATCAAGCTATCACTAGCTAATTCAACAGATCATCCATTTGTTGCTTTCTAACAATTACAACATAAATCCCTTAACTGGGTGGACTTTAACAGGTCCCTATTGTAAAATCCCTTAACCGAGTGACATCTTAACTGATGTTCTAAGTCCTCTAACCAGGCTACCTTTAATAGGGTAAAGGCACTAACCGACCTTGATCAAAATCCCTTAACCAGGTGGCACCTAACAGTGTCTTTATAATCTCCTAACAGGGATGACTCCTCATAGGGCGTACTTCAGAAGAGTACAAATTTTGTGAGTTCCTACTCACACTGTGGTTTTCTCCCTTTTGGGTTTCCATGAGATAAGACAAATTGTGATGATGTATATTGGGTAGAAGGATTAAAATATAGTTTGTTAAGTGTTGCACAACTTAACAATAAGGGCTATCGGTTAGAGTTCAATGAAGGGATATGTAAAATAAATGACAAATCTGGAAGTTTGATTGCAATCGATAAATAGTCAAGAGGCAATTTGTTTCATCTAGACAACACCATAGGTAATTTTCTAGTGGCTAAGGTTGAAGACAACTGGTTGTAGCACAAAAGATTGTGTCATGTTAATTTTGATAGCATAGCTAAAGTCAGTAAGGCAAAATTTGTTAGAGGTATGCCTGACATAGTAAAACCTGAAAATGCTATGTGCAAAGAGTGTCAACTAGGAAAGTTGACCGGGTCCAGTTTTAGTAGTAAAACTTTCTCATCTGAAATGTGTTAGACTTAGTTCACACAGACCTGTGTGGTCCCATGAGAACCAAGAGTTTCTATGGAGACCGATATTTTATGTTATTTGTGGATGACTTCTCAAGAATGATGTGGGCTGTATTCTTGAAGGAAAATCTGAAGCTTTTCACATGTTTAATGTGTCTAAGGCTAGAGTAGAAAGAGGAATCGGCAAGAATCTAAAGTTCCTGAGATCATATAGAGGAGGACAGTTCACCTCTCAAGAGTTCATGAACTACTGCAAGGAATAGGGGATCATGAGACAAATGTTTGCACCCAGAACACCTCAGCAGAATGGAGTTGTTGAAAGAAGAAACAAAACTCGTATTGATTGTGCAAGGACTCTGATGATACAGAAGGACATCCCACATATCTTCTGGAGAGAAGCAATAAGCATGGTTGTATACACTTTGAACCAGATATAGGTAAATAAGGGGACAAATAAAACTCCCTATGAATTATGGAGTGGATACTCACCTAATGTTTGTTATTTCAAAGTATTTGGAAGCAGGTGCTATATCAAAAGGGACGAGTACACTGGAAAATTTGATCCCAAGAGTGATGAAGGAACCTTTTTAGGTTACTCAACTAAGAGCAAGGCATACCGATGTTTAAACAAAAGGACCAGTAATATTGTGGAAAGTGCAAATGTCAAAGTAGATGAGTACTCTGAGAAAAATGAATAGAACAGTAAGAGTGAACCAGAGGACCACAAAGGGTTTGAGTATAATGTACCGATGGAACCTACTGAAGAAGATCCTATTGATGTGGCTAATGAAGAAGCCTGTGAAGTAGAACCTGCACAACCGGTAGAAGAAGCTTTGAGGAGTGAACTGGTATTGGCTAAATATGTTAGAAATAATCACTCTGCAGAAAATATCATCAATGACAAGGATGTAGGAGTTCTAACCAGAAGAAGAGCAAGAGAGAATGGGTGTATTCTCTCAATTTTGAGCCCAAAACAACAAAGGAGACTCTAAAAGATGATGATTAGGTCAAAGCCATGGAAGAAGAACTGGAGTAAATAGAGAAACATGATACATGGACTCTAGTGCCCAGACCGGAAAATAAAAATGTAATAGGCACTAAGTGGGTGTTCAGAAATAAGATGGATGAAACCGGTAAGGTGATAAGAAACAAGGCAAGATTGGTCTATAAGGGCTATGCTCAAGAAGAAGGTTTGGACTATGGAGAAACCTTCGCACCGGTAGCTAGGCTAGAAGGGGTTAGAATTTTGCTGGCCTATGCTTCTTATAAAAAAATTAAAGTTTACCAAATGGATGTCAAATCAACATTCTTAAATTGGGTGTTAGAGGAAGAAATATACATAGAGCAACCTGAAGGGTTTGCATCTGAAGATGGGAGGAATATGGTATGCAAGTTTCAGAAGGCTCTATATAGGCTGAAACAAGCACCAAGAGCTTGGTATGAGAGGTTACACTCATATCTGCTAAGCATAGAGTTCAAAAGAACCAGTGATAACAGTAACCTGTATCTGAAGAGTGGAGCTGAAGGAGAACACCTAATTGTTGAGATCTTTGTAGATGACATCATCTTTGGGGGAGATGATGAGATGAGCAGAAGCTTTGTAAAACAAATACATCAAAAATTTGAGATGTCCATGATTGGCGAGCTAAAGTTCTTTATTGGCCTGCAAGTCTCTCAATTAAAGAATGGCATCTTCATCAGTCAGACTAAGTATATAAGGGAAATTTTGAAAACTTTTGGAATGGAAGATTGTAAACCTGTTGCAACTCCAATGGTTATAGGTTGCAAGCTATCTAAACATGATGAGACTAAAGAAGTAAATGAGACACTTTATCAGTACATGATCGGAAAGTTACAGTATGCAGTACATAGAAGACCAGACATAGCACAAGTTGTTGGCTTGGTTGCTAGATTTTCTACAAATCCGAAAGAGACTCACATGATGGCAGTTGAAATAATATTCAGATACCTAAAGGGGACTAATGAGTATGGTCTCTGGTATCCACACAAGGGAGACTTTAGTTTAAGTGTCTTCACTGATTCAGATTGGGATGGAAACATTGATGATAGGAAGAGCACCAATGGAGGTGCATTCTTTCTCGGAGACAGAATTGTATCTTGGACAAGTAAGAAACAAAACTGTATTTCTCAATCCACAGTTGAAGCTGAGTATGTAGCTGTTGCAATCAACTGCACACAAATAGTTTGGACCAAGCAACTGTTGGAACGAATACAAGAAAAAGTGGTTGGACCGGTTGTGATTCATTGTGACAACACCAGTGCCTTTGACATATCCAAGAACCCGGTGATGCACTCCAAAACAAAGCATATAGCCATCAAATACCACTATCTAAGGGAACAAGTTCAAGAAAAGGAAGTGATGTTGGAGTACATACCAGCAAAAGAGCTAGTGGCTGATATCTTCACCAAGCCATTACAAAAGGACACATTTGACTATCTTAGAGGTAAGTTTGGGGTTATGTCCCTCCATTCATAAAAGTAAGCAAATAGGGTTCTACATCAATCTGGTATGATTTCAAGTTTTTTTTTTAAACTAGATTGATGAGTGTGGACTACTCTAGTTAGGGGTAGCAGTCTTGTAAGTGTTCAGAAAGGACTCTTTGGCATTGTTTTCAAAGGGGGAGATATAATTAGAGTGCTTGAGCATTGGCAGGTAGTGATTGAGTTGAAGTTGTTGTATCAGAGTATGACCAGTGACAGGGGGAGATATTCATTACTTAGGGCAGAAGTCATGACTGAACTGGTAAAGAGATGAAGGAACATGCAACTAATTAGCCACATTTTGAAGTGTTTGCCATCAATGCCAAAGGGGGAGTTTGTTGGATTGTTGGCATCGACAAAACCGGACAATCCAGAGAACCAGTACATGTGTTAAGATTTTTTATTGATGTCCAACACTTACCGGTGAAGACACTAACTAGTGAAGTGGTATAGGTAGAGTGGTGTTGTTTTTCAGTAAGAAAAAGTGATGACTTACAATACATGGAAACAACTTTGGTATTTAATGATCAAGGGTTCAATCAGCTAAAGGAAAGATAGACTAAGCCAACTAGTCTATCATTCAGGAAGATCGGTCACTTTGATGATGATGACTGGTCACTTTGATGATGGTGAAGTCACAAAAGGTGACTCGGGCAAGAAAACCTATTTATTTATACAAATCGATAACTCATTGGTAAACAGGGGAAGAGACTTGGTGCTATAACAACAAACCAACAATCAAAGGATGAACTGGTAATATAGAAGTGCAGTGGCATACCGGTACACTAGTATGACAGAAGGAAGACATGTGATCACCATAAATCTCGGAGCGGTGATCGGTTATTCAGTTGCAGTGGCAAAGGATGAGTTGGTGAGCTTGTGTCTATGCCAAATTATATGTTGGTAAGGTCAACATTCAGTTATCATGCAGTCAAGCATGATTACATGCAAATTTTCTAGTTCGCACTTATTTGGTTGAACACGACTCAGAAGTTTCTATCTTTGGGAGATGTGGTGGCAGAATTGGTTGAACACTTGGCGAAATTGTTGTAAGGCACACAGAGAAAGAGTGGGAGATTTTTAATTTTAAATCTTCTTAAATCCATGATCGGTTTGATTGAGGGAATGCTTGAAGGTGTCGACAGAAAATGTATAAAGTGTTCTTGAAGTTCATTCAGAAAGTTTTGATCGTGAAATTTGCAACAAGGAGATTTTGTTGAAGGCGATCCAAAGTGAAGACCAGAGAGAGAGGAAGTGCTAAAAGGTGTTAGTGTTAGGATAATCGATGAACAACTAAAAGGGGGGGGGTGAATCAGTTGTTAACATATTATATCATTTAACCCACTTAATAACATTTAACCAGATTAAGTACCGATAAAGCAGAAACATATACCGGTAAACAATACAACTTAACAATTAAACAAATAATCAATGCAAAGCAAAGAAAACATACTACATAACACCATGATTTGTACGTGGAAAAACTGGAAATGAAAAAACCACGATGGGAAACCTACCCACAGTCAGATGATACTTCTGCAGAAAGTATGTGATACAATAAGGGGCTTGCACATGCAGGAAGGCACACTACCTAGAGCGTACTGCTCATTACAAAAGACTCTCACTCACTACAGAGAGGTTATAACCACCTCAAGATAAATGGACAACAATCCAGAGTAATGAACTACTAGAGATAGCGTCTACCATGCCTGATTACGGTCTTGGTTAAGCTCAATACCAGAGGCCTTTGACCTCTTCCTTAATCCTAAATCGATCACCTATGATTGACTAAATCTCCTTTGCAGATGATATTGCATTTCAAGACCATGAACATCTTTACATTCCCATCCTATATTCTACAATGAGATATTACATCATTTTATACCAACCCTAAGGCCTAAACCAATTAGGTCGGCCACGTAAAAGATATTACAATAAGATCATTACATAAATCCATATTACAATGATATGCCATGTTGGCTTAAGACCAAAACAATAATAACCAATTCATATAACATCTCAAAACATCCTGATAACGTGTAGAGTACATGTTAACATGATACCGATCCATAACCTAGATAGGCACCAGACCTATCCTGGGTCCACCACGCCAAAGCAATGTCTTCAAGTAGTTGAAGCACGATCAAAGAACATCTTTTGCATCCTGAAATCCATGTAGAAGCCACACCAACACCACTTATGCATCCTGTCAAGATTCCTCAGTAAAAGCTTTGCTGGTAAAACCTTAAACCAATACCAGTAAGGGTTTACAAGAGTGTATGATAGCATCTGATTACCAAGTCAATACCAACTAAACAAAACATGCTCAAAGAACATGTAACACATGAAAACATACTCCATTGATCCAAACATGTCGGAAGTGTCCAATAGATAGTCTCTTCTGTCGGTAACACTAGATCTTCTACCAGTAACCAACACCTATATGTCGGTAACCAACCATAACAGCTAGTTTTGACATCAATGACAAAACATCAATGCAACACATAATCAATTCATCCATAATGCCAACAATCTCCCCCTTTGGCATTGATGGCAACACTAGATGTGAAAAACATCTAAGTACTAAGAAATGCCAAACAAGTCTCCCCCTGTGGAAGACAACCAACAATCTCCTGAATATTAGTAACTCTCACCCTGTGAATGATATCTCTGAATTTATTTTTCACATCACTATCTCTCCCCCTTTGACATCAATGCTAGAAATCTAACACAAATATCAAAGCAAGAATATAAACCTCTGAATCTCAAAGCTGACTACTCCCCCTGAGTAGTAGTACCACTCATCAGTGCCAGAATGAATAATGTCTCTGATAATACATGTCAGACTGATGACAAACTGCATCAATCAAGTCTCTGTTGGAGGGGTAGAAACCCCTAACCTGTCTCTCAAATATTCAAATGATTCCTTAGACAATAGTTTAGTGAATATATCTACAATTTGTTCTTTAGTGTTCACATAAACCAAATTTACTTCATTTCCTTCTACCTTGTCCTTCAAGAAGTTGTACTTTATTGATATATGCTTAGTCTTAGAGTGAAATACCATATTTTTAGACATGTCAATAGCTACAGAGTTATCACAGTAGATAACTACCGGTTCACTACAATTTACCTTGATATCCTTCAACATTTGCTTCATCCACAAGATTTGAGTGCAATTAGTTGTTGTTGCAACATACTCAACTTCTGCAGTAGATAAAGAAATGCATGATTGTTTTTTGTTGATCCATGAAACCAGTTTCTTTCCAAGAAAGAAAGCTCCACCAGAAGTGATATTCTTGTCATCAGTATCTCCTACCCAATCTGAGTCAGTATATGCATATAAAGTGAAATCGTCATTTTTAGAATACCATAAGCCATATTTTGTTGTTGCTTGCAAATACCAGAATATCCTCTTTATTGCACATTCATGATTTTCTTTAGGATTACTTTGATATCTTGAAATTATACTTACTACATTCATAATATCTGGTCTAGTCTGAGTCAAATATAATAGGCCACCAATCATAGACTTATACCTTATCGGATTTAGGTCGGTGTAGAAGTATCCTTGATAGATAATTTCTCACTTGTCACCATAGGAGTACTTACCGGTTTGGAATTATCCATACCAAACTTCTTCAACAATTCCTTCAGATACTTAGTTTGATAGATAAAAATGTCTTTGTCAATTTGAGCAATCTGCAAACCTAAGAAAAATCTCATTTCACCAACCATGGACATTTCAAATTCATTCCTCATATTGTTAGCAAATTCCATACACAATTTATCTTCTCCTCCAAAAATGATATCATCAACAAATACTTCAATAATCAGAATATCATCATCTGTGATCTTATAATATAAATTACTATCAGCACTACCTTTAGTAAAACCAAGCTTCAAAAGATATTTATCCAACCTTGCATAGCAAGCTCTAGGAGCTTTTTTCAATCCATATAAAGCTTTCTTCAATCTGTAAACCATATCTTTATCATTTCTCAGTGAAAATCCATTAGGTTTCTCAATGTATACTTCTTCCTCAAATTCACCATTCAAAAATGCACATTTAACATCCATTTGATAAACCTTATAGTTCTTATAAGCTGCATAGGCAAGAAATAGTCTAACAACTTCAATTCTAGCTACACGTGAAAATGTCTCACCATAATCAATTCCTTCCATTTGAGAATATCCTTTACAACCCAATCTAGCCTTGTTTCTTACAAGTTGACCATCCTCGTTTATTTTTTTCCTAAAAACCCAATTAGTTCCAATAACATTATTTTTTTAGGCCGGGGAACTAAAGACCAAGTCTCATTTTTCTCTATCTAATCTAATTCATCTTCCATAGCTTTTAACCAATGTTCATCCTTACAAGCTTCAATAACAGATGGCGGTTCAATTTGAGAAATAAGACATACCTATTAATTTGCCAATCTTCTTCTTGTCATAACACCCTTGTTCCTATCTCCAATGATTTGATCTTCAAAATGATTTAATCTTACATACCTTGGTGTCTTCTGAATTTCAGGTTCACTGCTCTAATCATCAGTCACAGTTGAATTTTATGATTGTGTCGGTGTAACTGTCTTAGTTTCTTGTACCAGTTGAGGCATTATTGGTTGAGTTATGATCATTTCCACTGCCGGTTCCTTGTCATGTGATATAGATTGATTTTTGTATTGCTCATCCACTTTCACATTAGCACTCTCCACAATTTTATGTAATCTTTTGTTATAACATCTATATGCTTTGCTTTGAATTGAATAACCAAGAAATATCCCTTCATCACATCTAGGATCAAACTTTCCAATTGAATCATCTCTTTTGATATAACATTTATTTCCAAAAATTCTGAAATATTTAACAGTAGGTGTATGTCCAAACCATAATTCATAAGGGGTCTTACTGGTTTCACCTTTGATGTGAACTTTGTTGAATGTGTAGAGTGTTGTACTCACTGCTTCTCTCCAATAGATGTGAGGCAATTTGGCTTCCATCATCATAGATCTTGTTGCATCCAAAATGATTATGTTATTTCTTTCCCTTACTCCATTCTGCTGAGGAGTCCGAGGTGCAGATAACTGTCTCCTAATTCCATTTATCTCACAATAATTGTTAAATTCATGAGAAGTAAACTCACCGCCTTGATCTGATCTTAGACATTTGATTTTCAATCCAGTTTATGTTTCAACTTTTGCTTTAAAGATCTTGAATTTCTCAAAGGCTTTAGACTTCTCCCTGAGAAAAGTCATCCAAATCATCCTAGAATAGTCATCAATAATCAGCATGAAATACCTATCACCTTGAAAGCTTCTAGTCCTTGTTGGACCACATAAGTTAGTGTGAATCAAATCAAGTACATCATTAGATTTATCATGTATGCTCTTAAAAGAAGTTCTAACTTTCTTTCCCAATTGACATTCCTTACATACCGGATTATGAGGCTTCATAATCTTAGGTATATCTCTAACTACCTTAGTTGAACTAATCTTAACAATACAATCAAAATTAACATGACACGACCTCTTATGTCGTAACCAACTCTCATTAATATGAGCAATCAAACATGTCTTATTACCAGTGTTCAAGTGAAAGATATTACCTCCAGTCTGAGTACTGGTTGCAATCTCCAAACCAGTCTTGTTAATAATTTTGCATTTTCTATCTTTAAACTGAAGTTGGAAACCCGTGTCCACCAATTGACCAACACTCAAAATATTATGCTTTAAACCTTGTACATAATAGAAATTGTCAGTATTATGCTTTCCATCCAGAGAAATAATACCTCTACCTTTGATCATACATGCTTTGTCATCTCCAAATCTAACTTGACCGCCATTGTATTCTTACAGGGACAAATTTTTTCTCTTATCTCCAGTCATATGATGTGAGCATCCACTATCAATTACCCATGCATACTTATCTTCAACTTTTTGTGCCAAGGCCTTTTCTTCATTTATGATAGCTGGTTCTGCTTCATCTTCCTTTAAAGCATAAAACACCCATTCCTTTCCATTGTCAGATCCACTAGCAGAGTCTTTTGTCGGTTCATCCCCAGAGTCATCACTTACTCCTTCCTCATCTTCTATGTAGCATTGTTTACTTTTCTTGAATCTATATATATTCTAGTTACGCTTAAATAATTTCTTCTCTTTCCTCAAATCTTGCATTCCTTTCAGGACATCTAGATGCAAAATGACCAATTTTATTACATGCAAAACATTTAAAAGGTGCTTTTCCTTCATACTTACTTCTTGTCAGTCCTTTAGGTACTCTTCTAGTAAATAAGGCTTCAAGTTGCTCAAATTCTTCATCTTCTTTCCTCATGTCTTCCAATTCTTTTGCATATAGGACTTTCCAATCACTTTTTCCAGTGGATGATGATGATGATGCATGAAAAGTAGGTTCAGACTTTACAACTCCAAAAGATCCAAATTCTTCAAGCTCAAAAGTAGATAATTTCCCAATTAGAATGTCTCTGTTAATTAAAGAATTAGCCACTATCCTCAACTCATTGATTACAGTTGCCTTAATCTTGTAAGCCGGTGGAAGGGCTCTCAAGACTTTGGAAACTATTTCATCTTCACTCAGAAATCCTCCACAACATTGAAATCCCATAACAATCTCATTTACTCTTTCTATAAACACAACAATTCTTTCATTATCTTCCATCTTTAAGTTTTTATATCTTACCCAGTAGCCATCAAGTTTAGCAATTTTGACAGTAGGATCACCTTCATTCAGAGTTTGCAATTTATCCCACATAATCTTAGCCGATGATTTATTAGTCAATCCCATGATCTATTGATCAGTAAGTGCACACAAGAGGGCTTCTCTAACTCTACAATCATTTTCAATATTCTTGTCCAAGTCTGCAGGAGCAGGATTGCCAGATGTCAGATCATAAGGTGTGTATCCTTTCTCAGTGATCTTCCAAATATCCTTGCCAAGACATCTAAGATGATTCTCCATTCAAATTTTCCATATCCCATAGTTTGTTCCATCAAGCTTAGGGATTTCTCTTCTGAAAATAATTGTTGATGGATTTGAAGTATTAGCTGCCATAGGATCTACCTCAAGTGGTTAATCTTCTACAAAAGAGGACCAGAGCTCTGATACCAATTGTTAGGATAACCAGTGAACAACTGAGAGGGGAGTGAATTAGTTGTTAACATATTATATCATTTAATCCACTTAATAACCTTTAACCAGATTAAGTACCAGTAAAGCAGAAACAAATACCGATAAACAATACAACTTAACAATTAAACAGATAATCAATGCAAAGAAACCATACCACATAACACCATGATTTGTACGTGGAAAACCTGGAAAGGGAAAAACCAAGGTGGGAAGCCCACCCACAACCAGATGATACTTCGACAGAAAGTATGTGATACAATGAGGGGCCTGCACATGCCGAAAGGCACACTGCCTAGAGCGTACTGCTCATTACAAAAGAGTCTCACTGACTACAGAGAGGTTATAACCTATGTGTGTGAAAAGTGGACTTGTATCTATATCTGGAAAACACAACACTTCAATTAAGTCATTAGATGCAAGGTTAGTCAGATATAAGCATGAATATAAAAAACCATAACAAACAAACCCATTGCCTTCTAAAAGATGCAAGTATAAGATTGCTCTCAGATTTGTATAAGCAATCCAGTGACTAGACTACACCAAGACGAAGGATTTTAATCTATATGAGCATGATATTAATGCTAGATGGATGCAAGATTAATCTAACAAGATTTAAGCAATAAATGAGATAAATGATCTAAATATGTATGCAATATTCTCAATGAACCTAGAGCAAAAACAATATAATAACAATATATTCTCCAGGATTATTGAATGAGAGATGAGAGCCTAAATTTATAGAAAATTCATAAAGAAACCAAAGGCTGAGATCAAATGATGATGAGTGGTCAAGATTTTCCAAGAGGAAGCACAATCCAGGTGAATTGATGTGATTGGATGCTTTTCTCAGTTTTAAAGGAAATTGAACTAAAATTAAGATAAAATCAAGAAAAAACTGATTTATTCTCTATTTCATTCAATTTTAATATTTAATTGTTTTAATTGCTTTCTTTGAGATTATTTATCAATTTTTAATTTGTTTTTTTAAGATTATCTCCAATTGATTTCTTTTCTCAAATTTTAATTCTTTTTTTTGTCAATTAATTCCGTTTTTTGATTTATTTCCTTTTTTGAAGATTTGTGCTCATAATTTCCAATTCCTCTTTCTTGATTTGTTTCCTTTTTTGAAGATTTGTGGCAAATTGATTTATTTAATTAAATTAATTCCTCTTTTTGTTGATTTAATGGCAAATTGATTTATTTAATTAAATATGCAAAAGATATTTAATAAAAGAAAATAAGATAATTGTTTAAAATGATTTACTTTGAATGATTTAATTAATTAAATAAATATTTGATTAATATTGATTGATTAATTTTGCCATGTGACATTTGATGATTTAAGAAATTAATTGTGTGCTCAAGATTTATTTAATTGCCTTTGGTTAGGACCTTGGTGATGTTGTCGAGATTAGGGGCTCATGGTTTAGATGACCATTTTTAGGGTATTACATTTTCCCCTCTTTGAATTAATGTGTGAGCAGTGCGTTGGTTCAAAGAAAATTTGACGTTTAGGAGATACCAGTTCTGAACTTGATTGATCACGAACTAGATGAAAAGCGAGGTGTTTAGCTTGTTTCAAAGTGACGAAGCTGAATGAAGTCTGATTAAAGGGATACCGATCCCGAACTTGAACTTGATTGATCAAGAAGCGGATCTTACTGATCTAGAACTTGATTGATCTAGACACAGCGAGTGATGATAAAAATCGATCTTGAACTTGATTGATCAAGACACGATGAGCAAAGATAAACTGTCCAACTTGATCCAAAGCAACCAATACTGAACACCTACTTAGATTGAGTGTGATTGAAGATACTCTTTAAACCCTTGATTGAGTTTAAACGAATAATCAGCTTGATGAAAAGCGATGAAACTGATTAATGTTAAGAGATTGATTCAGATGAAGACAAATATCAACTTGATATGAAGCAATGAAACTGATATGCCCCTAGAGATTGATTTGATTCAGATGGTCGAGAGATCTCAACTTGATATAAAGCGATGAAGTTGAGATGCCCCTAGCGATAAGAATTTGATTGATTTTCTTTAGTTGAAAAAGATTTTTTGCTTGACTTTTGATGAAGATTTGAAAATTTTCTCGACATTTGAAGATGTGAGGTCATAAGGTCACAAGTATGCCCCCTCGAGAGCGAAATCGAAAGATAGCGAGGGTACATGATGATAGGCAATTTCTTTTGCGATGATAAGTTGTTTTGAGCATAAATTGATTCAGAGAAATTTTTGAAAATTTTGCGTTGATTGATAAGAAATTGAGCGCAAAGTTGATTTGTAGAAATTAAATTGAGATTGAGCGTTGAAATTGAGCGCAAAGTTAAAGAAAGAGCATTTGATGAAAAGCGCTAAGTGGTCCAAATTTTGTGAAATTTTGATGAGAGAGTTGACATCAAATTTCAATTTCAATCCCAAAAATGGACTCAGGACAACTGATTTACAAGCTCGTGATTTGATTTCATCGTACTTGTGTTGATGGATTATGAGATGTTGTTCTATATGCTTTATTCTATATGTATGCATTTCTTTTCAGTATAGATGAATGAATGCAAATGGAATATGGGTGTTTATTTTTGTTTCTTTTTATGCAAATAAATGATGATGCAAATAAATGAGGAGAATGAGTAACTAGTAATGCAAATGTTTATTTTTCTTCATGCAATAATATGAATGCAAATAAGTATAAAATGAAATGTATGAATCTATATAAAATGCTCATGTATGCAGCTAACATCTCAATGCACAAGTACTCGATTGGAGAAATGATGAAAAGAGACCACTTAGCTAAGAAATGATGAAGCTTCCAACTCTCATTCAGAAAATACGGAGATTAGTGTTACCATACCGAAATCACTCTAGATTCATGACATGCAGAATGAAATGCAAGATGAGATGCAAAATGCAACCTAAACCTAGTCACTGGATTGTGAAAAGCTTAATTTTCATCATTGAGTGTTTTACAATTATGGCAGGCAGAATAGAGTTCTTTTCTTTGCATATGCAATATTAATTATCTTGTCCGCAATGACCCTTTTTTCATTCATATCCTTGGACAGATTACGCATGGACCTGGATTGCACAATAAAGAAATTCCCTCAAAACAGACAAAGAAATGATGGGAACCTCCTTGTAGCATTCAAATAAGCGGAGTCGAGGTATGTGAGGCAATTTCACCTTGATGTGAAGGCTCTTATCACAGACACCCAGCTAATTTAGATGTTTCCAGATCATTGGGATCATTCCTATTATTGGCATATGCACACTCTAATGAGACATTGTATGTGATTGAAGGTTTTGTCATTGATGGCAACCTTACAATCCTATGGCACCGGCAAGGCATTACACCAGCAAGGTATTACATCAGCAAGATAGTTCACCGGCATCAACAAATCACACTCAGACCACCGGCACCAACACAGAGAAAGGAAGCATACCGACACGGAGGCCGACAGGATTTTTGTTATATTATATTTTGTTTATTATTGTAAAAACTTTGTAAGTCGACTTGGCAAGTTGTAAAATGACTCTTATATATAAGAGAGATCATTGTAAACATTTTGTAAGTGAAGGGAAGCGAAAAAGAAGATATTAGGTAGACCTATTATGCAAAATATAGGTTAAAGGTTTTATGTAAAGAATAGAGCAGAAACCGGTACTGGATCTAGCATTATAGATGCTATTGTAAAGCAGTACAAGATATTGGATTTGTATAATCCACATTGTAAGTCAGTGAGACTTCCCATTGAGCAGTGAGCTCTAGGCAATTGGCCTTCCTGCGTGTGCAGGCCCCTCTTGTAAGTAATATTCTCTTATTGGCCAGTAAGTGGATATTGTGGGTCACAAATCCCACAGAGGTTTTTCCCACACCGGTTTTCCTCGTTAAATCCTTGTGTTATGGTGTGCTTTTCATGTGGATGCTTTTAATTCTGTTTATTGCATTATTTCTTGCATACCGGTACACTGTTATAATATGTTCTGCATGTTTTAAGTTGAGAAATTCTAATTACCGGTTAGATACTGATTCACCCTCCCCCCCTCTCAGTATCTATGGGATTCCTAACAATTGGTATCAAAGCCTGGTCCTCTATTTTCAGAAGCCTAACAGCTTGAGGAAGATCTTGACACCAGTAAAGATGGAAAATTTGATGAAGCAACTTGAAGCAGCTCTCTCAAACTATGATACAGAAAAATTGAAAAATATCAAACTAGAAGATGATCTAAAAGTAGCTCAGGATATCATTCAAGCACTTCAAGAGAATCTTACTATTGCAAGAAACAAGAGAAGAGAACTTTATGAAAAGATGCAAAATGAGAATGATGAAAAGGAATCACTTAATGATATGTTAAGAAAGCTGAAACTGGAGAACATAACAACAAAGAATGAGATGCAGGATATGACTATGAGATTTTGTAAAGAAATTGAAGATAGGAAGAAGAATGAAGAAGAATTAACCAGGAGACTAAGTGATGTAGCAAATGAGAACACAAGACTTAGCTATGAAAATGATTTATTGAAGAGAGATCTGATGCACACTTAGAATGACTCCAATGAATAGATGAGGCAGAAAGAAGTCTTAGAAAGAGAACTAGAAACTGCAAATCAACATAAAGAAAAATTCAAGAAAAGCTTAGAGGAACTTGGTAACTTGCTGAAGAATAAAAAACCTAAAGGTGACACTTCTGGAATTGGCTTTGAAGTTGGTGAAAGCTCTAGTATTGTGAACACACAAGATCACAGCAAATCGGTAAGGCAACCTAATGCTTATAAATTCAATGGAAAATGCTTTAACTGTAATAAGTATGGTCATAGAGCAAATGAATGTAGATCTAGAAATTATCAAAATATCAACACACCCACCGGTCAATGTTTAAAATGCAACATAGTTGGTCACAACTCAGAAAATTGCAGAATGAATGTGAGATGTTATGTTTGTGGAAGGTTTGGACATTTATCTAATCAATACAGAACACAAACCGGCATAGGTTATGGGAAAGATATTCAGAAGAATAATGTGACTTGTTATGCATGTAACAAGATTGGGCATATTGCAAAATTCTATAGAAGTAAAGGATCACCGGTAGACAACAAAAGTTCTAGCTTAAAAGGTAAAGAAAAGGTTGAAGAGGTTAAGCAAAAATTCTCAAAACAATGGATTAGAAAAGCTGATCTAAATATTGGGAATACTCCTCCACCGATAGAACCAATCAATGCTTCACCGGCAGGACAGAGTGATGCTTCACTGGCAGGACAAAGTGATGCTCCACCGGCAGGAAGTTCTTCATCAAATTGAAGAAAGTTTCCTTGAGGGTTTGGCAATCTAATGACACATGTGCTATTATTCCCTCGGTTAGAGATGAGAAGTTGGAAATTACTTCATTACCAACAGACAATGTTAAGTGAATACTTAACCGACATTCATTAAATGTGGTAGATGGAAAATAAACACTATAAAATTGTGGTTTTGGATCCATTTCATTTCACCGTGATTTCAAACATTCGTAGAGCGCGAAATTTACAGAGCTAAGGAATTTCAAGCAAAGAGGCGAAGCACTTCAAGCAATCAATCCATCCAAGACAGAAAAAGGTATTTATCATCATGGCATCCACCTCTGCACTTGAATATATAGCAAACCCTACTATAGTCAAGGTCATAAAATTCCCTAGGCCCGTATTTCAACTAGTTCCCAAAGTAGCAAAGAAAGATGACAATGTAGGTGCTTTCTCACAAATACCAAAAGGAGTTGTTTATGCTGAAGACCCCAAAATTTACATTCACTACAACATGGAGGAATTGGGAGATGAAGAGATCAAAACTATGTATAAATCTGTCATATGTGATAATTCCATAAATGTGAAACTGAAAAAATCATTGAAACCCTAGGATTTACTGAAATCCTCTGCATTCCTGAATTTCCCAAGGATGTGATTAGGATAGTCTTAAGCAGGGTACATGGTGAATTTTTCTAGTTAGATGCAATTCACAAAATCACCAAGGAAGTTGTGAAAGCTGTCACAGGGTTACCGACCACCGGTAAAAGGCCAGACAAAACTAAGAAGGTCTCAAATGACCTAGTTACTAAGCTAACTGGTGCTACATCTGATAAAAGGTCCTTAAGAGTCAATGATGTAACTGACACCAATGTAAGGTTTATCAGCATGATTTTAGGGTATAAGGCAACTCATGCAGATAGACTCAATTCAATTTCAAGTTTATGCATTAAGAGTGCTTATGACATGATCATAGATAATGTAAAGATTGATATATGTGAGTGGTTGAAGGATGAGTTAATTGACAACCTAGACAAGATTAAGAAGGATAAGAAAGGAACTTTTAGGTTTGGAAATCTGCTAGTATGTTTGATGCTACATATAACCAAACAAGTTCCTGGTATAGGCTACAAAGAACTTGGATTTGATATACTAGTAGGAAAACAATTGACAGAACTATTCAACAATATGGGAGAAGATAAGGAAAATAATATCCATGATTTCTTTCAAGCACTTAAGGCCAAAATGAAGAAGAGAATCAGATTATCACAAAAGATTGTTGACAAGTACAAGGATGAAATATGTTTTGTAATCAAAAAGGATGAAATCTAGATGGAAGCAGCCATCCCAAGAACAATCTAGGTAACAGAGATGGGCTATGAGACAGATGATCATATAATTGAAACTTATGCTAAAGCACTTATGGAAGCTCCAAACGAACCAAAGGAAGAAGTATTTGGTAGTGCTGAGACTATAGAAAAACAAATACAATCCAAGAAGAGAGTGAAAAAATTTGAGGCAGTTGTGAGAAAAGGCTCTAGACAGGCAAAGGCTATTAAAGAAGATGTATTAAAGCAAACCGGTATCACTAAGGATGAGCTAGGAACTCTACAGCTTGAGACTCATCTATCACCAGTAGGCACTTCTTCGGAGAGTGACATGCCTGCAGCTTTCAAAAGAGTTGTAAGGAAAAGAGATCCCTCACTAGCAACCACACCCTCACCTAGGAGGACAAGATAGAAACAATAAGCAGTGAGATCTCCGGTTAAAAAGACTACACCAAAGAAGAAACTGACACCCAAGAAGAAGAAGAGAACAAAACAAAACTTGGCTCCTCTTGACATACTATTGAATGAAATTACAGAGGAAGGGAAACTAAAGAATATAGAGAAATTGTATGACACTCTGACTGCAGATGAAAAAGAACAAGTAGAAAACAGTGTTATATTGCATATGGACATGTATAAGAAATTTTTGATGGAAGTTGTAGATGAAGAACCAGATGAATTGTTCAAAAGACTGGAAACAAGGAGACAATCAGTAATAGAACTTGATAAGAAAATCAAGATAGAAAAGCTACTTGTTGTGTACCCAATGAACTCACCTAAAGAAATTGATGATTTAATTGCTGAAGCCAACCGATCAGTATTCTCTATTGCACACCGGCACATTGCATTAATGGTTGGAAGAGCCAATAAAGTGACTGAAGAAATAGAAAATGCATGGGATACATTCCTAGTTGAGAAAGAAAAATAGGAAGAATACCGGAACCCCAAACCAATAAAGGTATATCAGAAAGAAAGAGACAAAGGAAAAGGAAAGGTTGGTGGACCTCCGAGTATCAAAGTAAAAGACAACTTACCCCCACCTACTTTTACATCACCGGTAACAACAACTACAGAAGATCAACCGATAGTTGAAAGTATGAATGTAGAGAATGTCAATCCTAATCCTGAAGTCTTATATACAGTAGATGTTGATACACAAAAGATCAACATTGTCATAGACAAAGATACAACTGGTAAGACTGAAATGGCTAGTGAGCCACCAGTAGCTGAGCAAAATGATAACACATAAGAGAAACCGACAGATGACAAAGAGCAACAGGAAGGAACTCAGACTGAGACAGAGTAACAAGAAGAGCAACAGAAACAAGAATAGGTTCATGAGGAAACAGTGCCACTGGCAACTGGAGAAGTACACAAACCATTGCTTAAATAAATGCAAACACAAATAGACCTACCAGAGGTCACAACAAGCTTGGTTACTTCCTCCACCAGCGGAATTCAGAATGTTGGTTCCTCCTTAGTAGGCCACAAACCAACAAATGTAACTGAAGTACTTTTGGATTCAATCAAAAGGATAACAGATTGTAGTTCACAGGCTTATAAAGCCATAGATGACACAATCCCAATTTTGAAGGTAATTGCTCCTAACTATAATATAGACAATAAAGATTCTTTAGGACAACTTGATACTTTGTATAAATACATCATTGAGAACACTGAGAAGATAAAGGAAGAGACATTGAAGGACAAGGTAGAAATTGAAAAGCAGAAATTCTTTGAAGATCAGATAAAGAAGTGTACTAAGGAATTTGACACACTTCTACTGGAACTGTGTAACTTATTAAAGGAATACAAAACTCTATACAAAGACACCTACAAAACAAACTTTTTGACAGTAGACATAGATAAGAAAATAAGCAAGGTATAGGATGAAATCAATAAACTTGCTGATAATTTTGTTAACTCACCTGATACATTATCAGTTTTTGAGAAAAAGATAACAAATTTTGAGGAAGAGTTACTTAAATTAGAAAGAGAAAAGGAGAGAATAGTGAATAAGGCAAAGCATCTGAGACTAAAACTGAGTCCAAGATTGGACTATCTAGCATCATTGCGGAAGGAAATATCTGAGGCACTGATACAGGGACAAAAAACACCGATAGAGCATATGCAGCACCTCACCAGTACAGTTAAAATATCAGAGATAGCAATCAGAGACAGTATATGGAGAGTATAAACTTGATTTTGCCAGATCTATTTAAAATTGTAACTACCCAATTACAAGGTTGAAACTACAAACTCTACTGACATCTTGACAACCTTTGTCATTGATGCCAAAGGGGGAGTAGTGGGATGAGAAAATTCAATATCACAAGAATCATATGCTCAGGGGGAGCACACATTTTTGGTAACATTTTTGGACTTCACATTTTTTGATACACTTTTGAAATTTCTCGTGAGTGTTGCCATCAATGCCAAAGGGGGAGATTGTTGGCATATGCACACTCCAATGAGACATTGTATGTGATTGAAGGTTTTGTCATTGATGGCAACCTTACAATCCTATGGCACTGGCAAGGCATTACACCGACAAGGCATTACACCGGCAAGGTATTACACCGGCAAGATAGTTCACCGACATCAATAGATCACACTCAGACCACCAGCACCGGCACAAAGAAAGGAAGCATACCGGCACAGAGGCCAACAAGATTTTTGTTATATTATATTTTGTTTATTATTGTAAAAACTTTGTAAGCCGACTTGGCAAGTTGTAAAATGACTCTTATATATAAGAGAGATCATTGTAAACATTTTGTAAGTGAAGGGAAGCGAAAAAGAAGATATTAGGCAGACCTATTATGCGAAATATAGGTTAAAGTTTTTATGTAAAGAATAGAGTAGAAACTGGTACTGGATCTGGCATTATAGATGCTATTGTAAAACAGTACAAGATATTGGATTTGTATAATCCACATTGTAAGTCAGTGAGACTTCCCATTGAGTAGTGAGCTCTAGGCAATTGGCCTTTCTGCATGTGCAGGCCCCTCTTGTAAGTAATATTCTCTTATTGGCCAGTAAGTGGATATTGTGGGTCACAAATCCCACTAAGGTTTTTCCCACACCGGGTTTCCTCGTTAAATCCTTGTGTTATGGTGTGCTTTTCATGTGGATGCTTTTAATTCTGTTTATTGCATTATTTCTTGCATATCGGTACAATGTTATAATATGTTCTGCATGTTTTAAGTTGAGAAATTCTAATTACCGGTTAGATACTGATTCACCCCCCCCTCTCAATATCTGTGGGATTCCTAACACCTACAAGAAGAAAACAAGAAAATATTATGCCCCCAATCCTTGCTCCTCTTAGTCAAGATAGACTTCCTCGAGTTACTCAGAAGGAATAATAAGAGAAGGCCAATGTAAAAGACAACACACAAAGAAAATTTTCTTGCATGGCTCAAATTGTTTAGTAGTTGTTTTCAGTTTTGTTTTGCTTGTATACTCAATGATAAAACTCTTCAATAGTCAGGAGACAGGTGACTTGGTCGATACTGCTTAGGACATGTAATGTGCTCGATTGATTAACCTAAGACTAGGACATTGATTAGTTTCAAGCCTTGAGGGTTCCGACGAACCAGGATGTCACAAAAGTGACTGAAATATGTACAAGCGAAAGCAAAGATGCATGAAAGCGGGAATGCCAATGTTGCATTGATAGATGGAGTGCTTGAGTACAAGAGGCGCTTGTTTACCAGGTTTTCACCTGCTTGGCAGAGATTCATTTTTTTTATTTTTTTTACCAAGGTGGCTGTTTACCAAGTTTTCACCAAGGCATTTTCTCTCTTTTTTCCTTTTTTAATTTTTTTTATTTTGGGATTTCTTCAGGACTTTTTCTGATTTTTAGGATTTTTTCAGGACTTTTTCTTAATTTTAGGATTTTTTTAGGACTTCTTATTTTTAGGATTTTTTTCAGGACTTTTTCTTATTTTTAGGATTTTGTTCAGGACTTTTTTGGATGTTTAGGATTTTTAGGATTTTTTAATGTTTTTTATGATTTCTTCATGTTTGCCCCTAGTGTCTAGCAAGGAAAAAGGGATTTTGAGTACATGAATGGATAAGAGAATGTTGGTGGATGCTTTCAAGGACTATCTCACAATGTTAATCCAAGCATAGGGTCCAGATATAGCAATGTACAACAAAGATTTTAGTGATGTAAAACAAGGATTTTAGCAATGTAAAGCAAGGATATAGCATAGCAAAGCAAGGATTTTAGTGATGTAAAGAAAGGATATAGCATAACGAATCCATATGGTCCAAATAAGTGGCCATGTCAAGAGGTTTGTGGAAAGCATGTTTTTGCATTTTGTCCATGGTATTGATCAAGATCAAGGAATAGATCTGGATAGGGGACAAATAGGATAATCAAGATCAAAGGTGGTAATGAAGGATGTAAGCAAGCAATGTATAGGAGCTAAAGGGTCTGGATCAAGTGTAATAGATAGGACACATGAAACCTACAAGGACCCTTAACCTTGTCAAGATCAAAGGTGGAAAAGGGATATGAATGTAGATAGAGCGGATGAGGGATAATGGAAGATGAAGGATAATGGAGGACAAAGGATAATAGATGGATGTACATGGATGGAACTTGCCCCTAGTGTAAAGTGAAAAAGGATAATGGATTACGTATGATGTCCATTTGCCAGGTTTTCATCATGGTACTTTCCCAAGGCGCCACAAGAAGTGGTTTTCACTCGTGGACGAAATTATTTCTCTTTACTTTTTTCTGATTTTTTTTTTCATATTTTTCATCATTTTTTTTTTCTTCTTTTGGAAGATAATAGAGGCATGACAGGGTATGGAAGAAGGACCCCAACGTCTCGCTTCTTTGGATGGTACCCTTGGAATATGAGTTGCAATAGACCACGACTATGAAGGTATGCTCAAAGATGTTGGCAGGATAATGAAATGAAACTAGGGCAAGGATTTGTGCAAAGGATTGGATAAGAGGGATGGAAGGGTGAAAAAGAGGTGTTGGATAATGGATGGGATGTTGAAAGAATTGTGTATGGATAGATGGAAATGCTGGAAAGATCAACATTGGCACACGCCTTGAGGGATGGTGGACATATGGAAGAGAAGTGAATCTCAGATTTTGAGATTTGGATGGAGGAAAGGTTACATATTTTGGTGCATAAGAACCCAAAATGGATGAAGGAGGTGATGGAGGAATAGACTCGGAAAGTTCGGATGGAGGAACAAAAATTTTGGATGCCAATTTTGATTTTTCTTTAGATTGTTGTGCTTCAAGCAGCCACTTAGGGATCCACATGGTTTTTTATTTTTCATGCTTTTGTAGTTTTGTAGAGCGCATTGCTTGTACAAGTGCCTTAGGAACCCATATTACTTTTGACTTTTCTTCTTTCTTTATGGGCCTTTGTGGCGCTATGTATTTTTTTCTTTTCTTTTTGGAGCATATTTTGCTTTGTTTTGACATGTCAATTAGATGGGACATGTTGATCCTTGAATACATGTGGATTACTTGACTTATGACTTTTATGCTTGGCATCCAAATTGCTTGGAGAGAGATGCGTGGATAGATAGAAATGGTATGGAGGTATTTTAGATGGATGGAAGGTACTCGAATATGTATGCCTTTGTTGATCCTACATAAGGGATGGAGGGATATAGGGACCTAGAATGGATGGAAGAGGTGAAGGGGAAGGCGTGTATTTGGATTTAACTGGATAAATGCAAGATTTATGAGAGATACCAACATCTTGAGAAATGTCCCTGAGGCCATGACCTTTAACATTTTCTTTAATATGGAGGCATTCTTGCTTGTGGAGATCTACCCCTTTGCCTTTATAAATTTTTTGACTTGTAGGATACACTTTACTTTGGGAAGAAGACGCAAGTCCATTATGAGATGGAGGTGGAATGTAAGGAATGATAGGATCACTAAGGGGATTTGTAGGCATGATGGATCCTTGAGCTGAACATGGACGATTATGACAAGGAGATGAAGGGATACTTTGATCTTGACATGGAAGAGGACCATTGGATAGAGTAGGAAAGGTGTTTGACTCTTCATTTTGAATAGGATCGTTTGAAAAGGTGGAAGAGGCATCATGATCTTGCTTAGGAAGTGGATTAGGAATTGGGATTTGGAAGGATGCTTTGATCTTGAATGGAAGGGGGTCATCTTGGAATAAATGGAAAGGTATAAGGGGATCATAATGGGATTCTAGTGAAATAGGATCTTTTTCAATCATTAGATGGGATTCAGGAGTTTTGGTGTCTTAATTTTGATTTATGATAGGACTTGTTTCTTCATTTTTCAGATTATCCTCTTGACATGGAGTCACTTCTAAAGAAGGGATAGGATTTTTCATAGGCATAGGGGATTCTTGGAAGGTCTCCATATTTTGACATGATGGGGAATCATTTTGAGTGGCACTCTTTGGAGTGGGTATGATTGGAATTGGAGTGTATGATGACATAGGATCTAGGATTTTTAAATCTTTAGAGGAACTTGTATCAATATTTCCATTGACTTGGATTTCCTAGGAGATAGCCCTTGAAGGTAAACACGAGAAGTTTCATTGTTTGAAGGAGATGGTATGGATTATTGCTAAGAAGTTTTAGGAGATGAAGGCATCATGGAAGGGATGGAGGCTACATATGGAGCCTTGCTAGACATAGGTTCATGATTTTGATCATGATTAGAAGTAGTTCCTTCTTTTTCTTTAGGTGAGTCATTAGGATTCTTCAATTTCAATGACACCATCATCAAGGAGATCTTGAATCTTATGTTTTAATTCCATACACTTTGAAGTCTTATGTTTGTTATGCCTATGATATACACAATAACTACTCAAAACTGCACATCCCCATGTGGTCTTTTTAGGCAATATGATAAGATTGTTCTTAATAAGCTCTTCCAAATCTAACTCAATAGATTGCCCCAAAGGTGTAAACTGTATATTTAGGGAATAGATGTCTTTTTGTCTTGGTGAAGGTGTTTTGTGATCTTGTATGAGATTTGGTCTTTGATTGTCAATTATTTGTTGGTATTTGCTTGTCAAATCACATAATCATTTTAGTATTCCTTGAAGTTTCTCACACTTGATATCATATATTTGTTTTTCAAATGGAGTCATCGATTTATTTTGTTGCATTTCCATGTCATATATTTATTCCTTGATACCTTGAAGCATTTGAGCAAAGGTAGCTATGGGAATTGGAGCTAAGGTATCCATGAGATTCTTACTTTTGTCAAAAAAAAATTAGAAGAGCTTCTGGTTTGAATAGGCACTTACAACCGATGGGACCGAGAGCTAGATGTGTTGCAGAAGTCAAGATCAAATTGTAGCTAGTTGTTCGTTTAACGTAGTGATTGAGTGAAGTAACTAAGATCTGGTCTGGTTTCAGGAATGATTTATCCTGTGTAAGACGTTATCTAAGTTAACTCAGGTTTGATAAGATGTTTGTTTGAACTAGCTTAGAGATGATCGACAAAATCATGCAACGCAACGACAGAGGTACACTATCAAGGTTATTTATGCTTCGGAGGATGATAACCAGTTTTAGGCTCATTGTAGACTGATCTGGGCAATTTTGACTGTTTTGACTGACAAGATCAGGAATTCATACGATAGAGGATTGGATAGAGACGAGATTCTGACAGATAGAGTTTCAATGACTGACAACTACCAGTTTTTGATAAGGACTGATGTTTCAATAACTAACATAGACCAGTTTGGACACAGACAAAGTTTATCACTGATTTTGTTTGTTGTTTTCTCTAGTTTTGGTATTCCAGTTTTAGTTTTAGGGATGAAAACATAGAAAACACGCAAGATATATAATAATTCAATCACAACACGCTAACCCTATGGAAGTTGGCTTAGAGAAGAAAACCTTTGCTTGTTGACTTAGGTACACACCCAATAGCTAATCAGAATACGACCACTGAGTCTCATGTAATGGATTCTCAATGCCGTATTAGCCGACTCCAAATGCTAATGGGGGCACGATATGGCAAGTGTCTTGGGAGAGTTACTATCTCTCTTGCACAAAGATTATCAACCTTTCGGAGGTGAATCAGGTAGCTTCTAATCTTATAGTTCTTAGTCAGGAATTTTGTTTGAAATTACCCCTTGAAGTCACACAAGCATGATTGAGGCCTATAGCCTGACAAGGTACCGAAACAAGTTGTAGTCACATAAACGTGATTGAGACCGCAAGGCCCTACAAAATGCTCAATATGAGAGATCTTAAAGAGAAAACTCAAATAATCCCATCCTCTGAGACTTTAATCACCAGAGGCCTATTTATTATAGTGAGTTGGAATGCTCAGGTCCAGTTGTACTCACTTGGGTCATTCTCACAGGGTGATTACTTTTTCCCACTGTGACAGGCCCACTAAAGGTACACAAATCTCAAAAATTAGAAAAAAGCTTCAAGGGTCTAGATTTCTGATTGTTTATAAAAGACAAGAGCATACTCTCCTACCTCTTAGATTTTTCTGAAAACATGAAAGACAGATTTGTTCTTTAACCAAATAGCAATTTAAGTGCCTAAGAAAATACTAAATGAATACACAATGTTTAGTCGATTCTCCTTAGGGAAACTACAAAACCAATATGTTAGTAGTCATTTTCTTCTTGATTCTTTGGCAGGCGTATGTTTGATTGATAGATTCTTTGACAAGTGTCCTGAAAACATTAAAAGCCCAAAGTCAGTTGCCAAAATAACATAAAAAATAATTATCAAAAGAAAATTCTAGCATGCAAACTATAAATTAAACTAATCTAACAAGAATTTCCATTTTTTATGACTATCCTAGTTATGACAATTTTGATAGTACTTCACTCTATCGTTTATAACTTTTCAACCAGAGATAATTTGGAAATTCACTTCAGTGGAAATGTGAATGACTTGGTTTTACAGAACATAATAAAATTTTGTTTAGATCCAACAGTTCAATAAAAAGTTATGCCCTCCGAACCGAGACCATTTTTGACTGTCACAGAAGAATAAGTAAAATGATAGTCCTGCACTCTATCAATCATAACTTTCAAACTGAAAACCTTTAGGAAAATCCCTTTGGTAAATCTGTAGAAAAGTTGGTTTTACACAACATGTCAAAAATTGGTTTAGATCCAACAGTTCAATAAAAAGTTATGCTCTCCAAACCGAGACCATTTTTTACTATCATAGAGGAACAATAAAAAAGAAAGATTTTTATTTGCAAATTTAACACATGTTTATTAGTTATAAAAATCAAACATTAAATTTTTTCAAGAAACATTAGAAATCTTGTAATTGTGGGTTCAAGCCCCACGGTGGGCGCCAAAAATGTGTGTGTGAAAAATGGACCTGTATTTGTATCTGGAATACACAACACTTCAATTAAGTCATTAGATGCATGGTTAGTCAGATATAAGCATGAATATGAAAAACCATAACAAACCGACCCATTGCCTTCTAAAAGATGTGAGTATAAGATTGCTCTCAAATTTGTATAAGCAATCCAGTGACTAGAGTACACCAAGACGAAGGATTTTAATCTATATGAGCATGATATTAATGCTAGATGGATGCAAGATTAATCTAACAAGATTTAAGCAATAAATGAGATAAATGATCTAAATATGTATGCAATATTCTCAATGAACCTGGAGCAAAAATAGTATAATAACAATATATTCTCCAGGATTTTTGAATGAGAGATGAGAGCCTGAATTTATAGAAAATTCAGAAAGAAACCAAAGGCTGAGATCAAATGATGATGAGCGGTCAAGATTTTCCAAGAGGAAGCACAATCCAGGTGAATTGATGTGATTGGATGCTTTTCTCAGTTTTAAAGGAAATTGAACTAAAATTAAGATAAAATCAAGAAAAAACTGATTTATTCTCTATTTCATTCAATTTTAATATTTAATTGTTTTAATTGCTTTCTTTGAGATTATTTATCAATTTTTAATTTGTTTTTTAAAGATTATCTCCAATTGATTTCTTTTCTCAAATTTTAATTCTTTTTTTTGTCAATTAGTTCCTTTTTTTGATTTATTTCTTTTTTTGAAGATTTGTGCTCATAATTTCCAATTCCTCTTCCTTGATTTGTTTCCTTTTTTGAAGATTTGTGGCAAATTGATTTATTTAATTAAATTAATTCCTCTTTTTGTTGATTTAATGGCAAATTGATTTATTTAATTAAATATGCAAAAGATATTTAATTAAAATAAATAAGATAATTGTTTAAAATGATTTACTTGGAATGATTTAATTAATTAAATAAATATTTAATTATTATTGATTGATTAATTTTGCCATGTGACATTTGATGATTTAAGAAATTAATTGTGTGCTCAAGATTTATTTAATTGCCTTTGGTTAGGACCTTGGTGATGTTGTCGAGATTAGGGGCTCATGGTTTAGATGACCATTTTTAGGGTATTACATAACCAGCTCAAGATAAATGGACAACAATCCAGAGTAATGAACTGCCAGAGATAGCATCTACCATGCCCGATTATAGTCCTGGTTAAGCTCAATACCAGAGGCCTTTGACCTCTTCCTTAATCCCAAATCGATCACCTATGATTGACCAAATCTCCTTTGCATATGATATCGCATTTCAAGACCACGGACATCTTTACATTCCCATCCTATATTCTACAATGAGATCTTACATCATTTTATACCAACCCTAAGGCCTAAACCAATTAGGTCGGCCACCTAAAAGATATTACAATAAGATCATTACATAAATCCATATTACAATGATATGCCATGTCGTCTTAAGACCAAAACAACAATAACCAATTCGTAGAACATCTCGAAACATCCCGATAACATGTAGAGTACACATTAACATGATACTGATCCATAACCTAGATAGGCATCAAACCTATCTTGGGTCCACCACGCCAAAGCAATGTCTTCAAGCAGTTGAAGCATGATCAAAGAATATCTTCAGCATCTTGAAATCCATGTAGAAGCTAGACCAACACCACTTATGCATCCTGTCAAGATTCCTCAGTAAAAGCTTTGATAGTAAAACCTTAAACCAATGTCGGTAAGGGTTTACAAGAGTGTATGATAGCATCTGATTACCAAGTCAATACCAACTGACCAAAACATGCTCAAGGAACATGTAACACATGAAAACATACTCCATTGATCCAAACATGTCGGAAGTGTCCAACAGATAGTCTCTTCTACCGGTAACACTAGATCTTCTATTGGTAACCAAAACCTGTCTGTCGGTAACCAACCATAACAGTTAGTGTTGACATCAATGAAAAAACATCAATGCAACACATAGTCAATTCATCCATAATGCCAACAATTAGCACAATAGAGTGTGTTTGAGGTAGATTGACTAAATGCAGAGTCGAGAGATAGTGAACTGGCAGAGTGCAGAGCTGAAGATCAAAGGACTGGCAGAGTGCATAGCCTAAGGTCAAGGGACCGACAGAGTGCATAACTGAAGGTCTAAGGATCGGTAGAGTGCAGTGCCGAGGGATAGGTGACCAACTGAGTGAAGAGCCGAAGGTGTAAGAAAGAAACCAGTGTTGTGCAGAGTAGACACAACCAGTGTGTATTGAGTGTGATGCATATTGAGATCTGATCAATCTATCAGTAGCTAATTCAACAAATCATCCATCTATTTCTTTCTAACAACTGCAACATAGATCTCTTAACCGGGTGGACTTTAACAGGTCCCTATTTTAAAATCCCTTAACCGGGTGACATCTTAACTGATGTTCTAAGTCCTCTAACCAGGCTACCTTTAACAGGGTAAAGGCACTAACTGACCTTGATCAAAATCCCTTAACTAGGTGACACCTAACAGTGTCTTTGTAATCTCCTAACAGGGATGGCTCCTCATAGGGCGTACTTCAAAAGAGTACAAATTTTGTGAGTTCCTACTCACACAAAGGTTTTCTCCCTTTTGGGTTTCCACGAGATAACTTCTTGGTGTCATTGTCAACTTTTCATGCTTGCATATTTTACTTCAGTGATTAAGTATATTGTTAGATTTTAGATGAATGCAGATTCAGGTTAAAAGTTAACTTGTGAAAATTTGATTAAGTGTTGATTCACCCCTCCCCTCTAAGCACTGGTTGGGACTAACATTATCTACCTCCAAAGGTTGGAGCAAGCTTGTGGAAGTTGAAGAACTGCAACTCTGACTGGTTCCTTTTTGCAACATCCATCCCCTTTAGGGCTTCCTGAAGTAGGTCTCTTTGAGATGGGATAGTAAGAGCATCCCATATAAATACTGATGCACATCAAAAGGGGCACAAGACACAAAAGACAAGTTCAAATGTTAGTAGATTAGTCACAACCACAACGAAACACAAATGAACTTAAAAACCTTAAGATGCATATCAAGAGAGATATAAAGCACATAATAAAGAGCATACATAAACAAAAAAGGGAAAGAAAACCCCCCAAGATGCTCCCCAAAATGCTCGTAGATGCTCCTCCCTTGTTCCTCTCCTCTCCAAGTCCCACATGAGTGTAGCTCTTAGCTTTTTGCACTATCCATGGATGTCATATGAAGATTCAAGATGGTTGTAAAAATGAAAACAAAGACTTATGCAAGTGTGAATGATTTACTATGAGAAAGCTCTTAATTAGTCTATGTGAATCTTAGTATAATAACAATACAAATGCTTCTTAATGCTCTCTAAAATGACTATAAGTTTGATGCACAAAAGACTTCTGATCCTAAAAAATGAAGAATAAGAGCTCTATTTATAGGGAAAATAGGGCAATGGATGGTCAAGATTGAGCAAGCTTATGAAGGTTTAGGATTGATGGGTTTGTGATCCATGTGATGGCTTTCAACCCAATCCCATGATGACAAGTGTCAACATGAGATGGCTTGAGAGGAGAGGGAAGAAGCATTAAATGCTTGAGATGACATGAAGGTTACCTTGGGAGGGTTTGGTTAGGCTTAAGTTAGAGGATAAAGCTTTTATCCAACGGTAATTACCTTTATCTAATGGATAAACTCTTGTGCAAGAGTTAGTGGGGATAACCATGGTCAAAACAATGAATGCTTGAAGAGACCCATGAGTTAAATGAGGGTTGAGTTAGAGGAAAAGCCTCTGACCATGTGGGTGAGTTGATTTTAACCATTGATGGTTATGTAAGATCCATAAAGGTTATGTAAGAGCCATAAATGGTTTAGAAGACTTTGGGGGTTAACTTGTTGAAGGATAAAAAGCCTTTAATGCATTTCAAAGACTTTGGAGGCTTTGAGAAGTGACTTCTCTTTGCTTATGAATGTGACAATAATTAGGAGATGGATTAGGCTAATTGGAATAGATTAGAAGAATCTAGAAGGGGTTTAGGAGGCAAGTGGGTTTGGTGGGTGAGAGAAAATAGGATTTTATTTAGAAATAAAATCTATTTATTGGTGCAAATTGCATTTTTAGGAGAATGCAAGTGGGAGAGTTTCTAGAGATTTAAATAAATATTTATATGAGGAAAGGGGGTTAATTTAAACAAATATGTTTTATTCATTTAATTAATTGTTGGAATATGGTTCAATGAATTAATTTAAATAAATTGAATAATTTATTTAATTAATAGGAGAAGAGGTTCAAGATGAATTAATTAAATATTGATTTAATTAATTGTTGATTGATGGTTTAAATAATCAGATAAATACTAAATATTTATTTAATTAAGTGGACAGATTTATGTGTCTACAGATACATTGAGGTTGGCCCTCTTCATTTGTTCAACAATATTGAAGGGAATGGCAGCCTTAGTAGGGACCTTTACCACAACAAGGTCCGATTTTGATATTATAGGGGTATTAGGTGGCTCTCCCTCCTTGACATTTTGTGTCAAGTCTCACTCTTTATTTGGAGAAGTCACCTTATCAGGGGTCTTTAGCATTGTAGTTTGTAGGACAGGTTGTGAATCCTGAGCTATAGATGGAGTTTGAGATGGTGCTGCAAAATTAGCACTAGGGTCTATGGCCCTCCTTTTTGATCTTGTTTTGCTGGCCACATTCTCCCTAGTTGTCTGATTGATTCTATAGAAATTAGCCTCCTGCCGATTCATGAAAGTTGTATCCCCTGTGGATGACTGGGACAGTCAGCAAATTATTGTTGCCTTGATGTTGTTGGCTCCTCTTGTGCTACTAGGGCTTGAGAAAACTTGCCATTCTAACATGAGGCCTGATTATGTGGCTGGTTGCATGGCACACACCAATCTTGTTCCTGAGCAAGGTTGTTCAGAACTGGCACTAATGCTTTTGAAGTGCTTGTAGTTATGGGATTCAAAATGTTCAAGGGCCTAGCATTGCTCCATTGGTTCTGCCCTTGAAAATTTGATCTCTGCTATTAATAATTCTAGTTTTGGGATTGATAAGGCATATTGTTAGCCTACGGCAACTGTCTCTTGACTGAGACCAAATCATTTCCAAACCCTTACATCTGTTAGCTCATATTTTGCACTAAAACCTTGAGCTCCTGAATCTCTGAAGGTGGAGGAAGTGCATGTGTAAGCATTTGACTTGCAGACGTTGTTGGTATAGGTGTCAAGGCAAGTTGTTTTACAAGAGTTTCAAGGAATAGAGGCATTAGAGGCCTTGGAGCTAACTTTCCTGCTTATATTAAGCAATTTTCTGCCCTTATGGCAGTCTCATAAGCCAATGGGAGATTATTTCCCCCCATGGATTGAATCATTGCAGCTATGTCACTGTTCAAAGCCTGAAGATAATATAGAAAAGCATGGTTTGATGAAGGCTTAACTAATGATGGGATTCTATCCCATGTCTTTTGAAATCTATAGTTGAAATCACCCATGAACTCATGGGGTGCTCTTTTTATTGTGATCAACTGCTCCATAAGTGACAAATGGTCACTTTTGTCTTCGAAATGCTTGCATAGCTTTTCTCCTAACTCATCCCAATTGAGAATAGAGTTAGGAGCTATCCCTCTATACCATTGGAGGGTTTATCCCTTCAAAGAGGAGACAAGCAGCCTCACTGCAACAATGTCTTCAGTGACATCAAACACTATGCAGATACTTGCCACATCTTGGATATGTTATTCAGGGGAGGTAGATGTTTCTGCAGTAAAAAATGGTATAGCCTTCAAGGCTGCTACTAGAATATCATTCTTTTGGGCAAGGACTAAGGGACTACCACCATTGAAGGTGACAAAGGTGTGTGCTCTTGGCACTGCCATAGAAAATAGGGTTTTGTTGTTATGGATGGTAGGGCCTCTAGATTAAGAAGGTATGATAAAAGGTGGGGTAGACTGGGACCTTAGGGGTGTGGATATTTCTACTTGGGTTCCCCTTATAGGTGACAATGAAATCCTACCTCTAGTTCTTCTAGAATTTGAATATGAAAGTTCAGAGTACTGGAAATTACCTCTAGAAGATGTTCTAGTGTGTATTCTTGGCATGTAAGTGGCAGCTGGTCCTCGTTAAGAGTTTGAATTTGTTCCTTAGAGTCACGAAATGCTTGATTGATTGCCTCTAAAGGTTGGATTGCTAAGAGCAACATTGAATCCTTAGCAGATATGTTGAAATTGTGTCCCACCGGGTGTGCCAAAAACTATTGTCACAAAAGTTTGCACCCTTGGTGATTAGGCTTGATCACCAACCTTGTGAAACATGGAAACAACCTCCCAAGTGTGGGACTTGCATAAGTGAGGTTGAGTCTCTAGAGAAGGCCGACTTCCTTTCCAATCTGATGCAGGTGTTGGACCAACCCAACACAAATACTCTAACACTACTGATTTTTTGAGGGAAAAGGGGAAGAAGGATTGCTTGAAAAGGGAAAAGGTTTGCACCTAGATTGAATGTTGACCTTCCTGCCTATATCTACATAGAACATCAATAAAATTGCTCTGATTATGCACAAATTCTTATCCTAATTGACCACCTAAGTGCAAGTGAAGGTTGGAATCCTATGAAATGAAGAGAGGAACTGAGTGCTCACAGTCAACATCCATAGAGGGATCAACACAGACACTTACAACTAAGGAAAACAAAAGCAAAATACATTCATACAAGGAGGTAAAATATTACACAGGTTGTAAGAACTAAAAGAGGAAAAGTTAAGCATAATCTATTAATGTAAAGGTACGACAACTTTTACAAATCATGAAAACAAGTATTCAACTAAAATGAAAAGGGAAGAAGATCCTGAGAAAATTACAAAAATTGCCTTTATAGTTCAGGCATAAGTTTGGATTGAACATCTGATGAAAACCCTAACCCTACCCGGGTTAGGTTACAAAATCTGAGAGAGGAGAAGATGATCATATCAACAGATCTGATAGCATGCTGAATCCGACCTCTAAAGGCATCCTCTGCTTTTGGAAGAGTGAAAACCACCCCTTGATGAAGTAATCCCTGTCAACAAGCATGGTCAGGCACACTTGCAGGAACAAAAGTATCTATTTTACATTGAAGAGGGCAAAGTGGCATAACAAATGGCCTGCAGGGGTCACTTCTGGAGTAAAGGTGAGCAAATTAGGTGGTTGGCGTGAGATTGGGTCCAAGATCAGGCACCAACTAAGCAAAGAAAGATCTCAACCATCAAGTCGACAACTACGCTGCATAGAGGAATCAAAACCCAATGACCTTTTACGAATTCAAATGTCCACTGTTGATCTGAGAGATTCGCGCAAAGATGGATGCACAAGATCTCTCCACATAGGCATCGAATAGGCCCAATAGAAGATTAAAACATGGTCGTCACATCGGGCCTTTATGAAAATCCGACGGCCGCAGATGTCCAATGTGGTACCTCGAGTCCACGTCTTACTGGCTGTGTTGATCGCGACTGCACTGAGTTCTTATCCTGCGACATCTTCCTTCATGCGACTTCATCTCATGGGATAAGAGTTCTCTTTGTTTATGCTTTGTTTCTTATCTCGCGGGTTTCTCATGACCTCAATTTTACCCCACGGGATAAGACTCCTTGTCTTTGCCTTTATTTCCTTATCCCGCGGGAATGTACGAGATAAGGAAGTCTTATGTTCCCTTTGTTCTCTCCTTATCCCACAACATCATCAGTGCATTGTTCTAACCTCGCGAGATAAGAAGAAAGCCTACCACTTTGTCATTTCTTATCCCACGCCATCACTTTGTGTCCATCTTTACCCCGCAAGATAAGAGAAAGCCCTTCGCTTTGTCGCAACTCTTATCCTGCATCACTTCTCTACTGCCTTCTTCACTCTGCAGGATAAGAGGAAAACCAGGAAAACCTCCTCGCCTTTGAGGTTTTCTTATCCCGCGAGATGCCGGTGTTGCCTTCTAACCCACGGGCTAAGCAATATCACTATAACATTAATATCTATATTTCTTCTTAAAGTTATTTTATTTGTTGGAGAGTTATCTCATTAGAAAAGTTATTTTGTTTTCAATAATTAATTTAGTTATTATATTTTAATATGAAATTATTTAGCTACTTAATTTCTATTTACATTATTTACTTTTCTTTTTAATTTATAATTATATTAAGAATTATTTTATTTATCTCAATGTTTTCATTTTAAGAGTGCAATTGTATAAGAGAAAAATAAATAATTTCTATATTATTTATATTATAATAACATCATATATATATATATATAACAATAATTTGTAAAAACTTTATTAGGCGGGAAAGAGAATTTTAAATTTGTTGCCCGCCTAACATTGCATTACTCTAACAAGTGGGTGTGGATCCCATTTTATGTTAAACTTCCAAGGATAGCTACCATTAAATTCTCAATGACATTGTAATACTCCAACAAAAGCCTTGCATTACTCTGGCAAGTGGGTGTGGGTCCCATTTATTCCCAATGACATTGTAACACTCCAACAAACAAAGTTGCATTACTCTGGCAAGTGGGTGTGGGTTCCATTTTATGTTAAATTTCCAACAATAGCTACCATTGACATTGCAATACTCTTACCCACTACTCTGACAAGTGGTGGCCGTGAATCCCATTTTACTTTATTTTTATGTTATATGTCCTAGGCATGCAATTTTGTAAGGAGATTAACCACATCCAATTCATATCCTTAAAATACTATAAATAAAAAATAAGATTGAAATTATGTTTGACATAACTCTAATAAAATAAATTCCAATAAATTAAAAAATAATAATATTCATACAATTATATATATATACATAACTCTAATAAAATAAATTCCAATAAATTAAAAAATAATAATATTCATACAATTATATATATATATATTCTAAATATTAATATTAATATTACTATAACATTAATATCTACATTTCTTCTTAAAGTTATTTTATTTGTTGGAGAGTTATCTCATTAGAAAAGTTATTTTATTTTATTATGAAATTATTTAACTACTCAATTTCTATTTACATTATTTACATTCCTTTTTTAATTTATAATTATATTAAGAATTATTTACTTTTCTTTTATATATATATAGAGAGAGAGAGAGATTTTACCGTTGCATTACACACTCCTACAAACCGCATTGCATGTGGGGTGAATCCCATTTTACTTTATTTTTAATACTCCAACAAACATTTGCATGTGGGAGTGAATCCCATTTTACTTTATTTTTAATACTTGCAATACTCCTACAAACCATGTTGCATGTGGGCGTGAATCCCATTTTACTTTATTTTATGTTAAATTTCCAACTATAGCTACCATTAAATTCTCAATGACATTGTTATTGCGTTGCATTACTCTGACAAGTGGGCGTGAATTCCATTTTACTTTATTTTAAATACTTCAACAAAGATTTGTATGTGGGTGCCAATCCCATTTTACTTTATTTTTAATGCATCATTAAATTCCCAATGATATTGCAATACTCCTACAAACCTCGTTGCATGTGGGTGTGAATCCCATTTTACTTTATTTTTAATACTCCAACAAAGATTTGTATGTGGGCGCGAATCCCATTTTACTTTATTTTTAATACTCCAACAAAGATTTGTATGTGGGCGCGAATCCCATTTTACTTTATTTTTAATACACCATTAAATTCCCAATGACATTGCTAATACTCCTACAAACCTCGTTGCATGTGGGTGTGAATCCCATTTTACTTTATTTTTAATACTCCAACAAAGATTTGCATGTGGGTGTGAATCCCATTTTACTTTATTTTTAATACACAATTAAATTCCCAATGACATTGCAATACTCCTACAAACAGCATTGCATGTGGGCGTGAATCCCATTTTACTTTATTTTTAATACACCATTAAATTCCCAATGACATTGTAATATTCCTACAAATAGCGTTGCATGTGGGCATGAATTCCATTATCCCATTTTACTTTATTTTTAATACTCCAACAAAGATTTGCATGTGAGCGTGAATCCCATTTTACTTTATTTTTAATACACCATTAAATTCCCAATCACATTCCAATAATACTTTATTTTTAATACACCATTAAATTCCCAATGACATTGCAATACTCCTACAAACCGGGTTGCATGTGGGCGTGAATCCCATTTTACTTTATTTTTAATACTCCAACAAGTGGGCGTGAATCCCATTTTACTTTATTTTTAATACACCATTAAATTTCCAATGACATTGCAATACTCCTACAAACCGCGTGCATGTGGGCGTAAATCCCATTTTACTTTATTTTTTATACTCCAACAAAGATTTGCATGTGGGCGTGAATCCCATTTTACTTTATTTTTAATACTCCAAGAAAGATTTGCATGTGGGCGTGAATCCCATTTTACTTTATTTTTAATACACCATTAAATTCCCATTGACATTGCAATACTCCTACAAACCGCGTTGCATGATCCCATTTTACTTTATTTTTAATACTCCAACAAAGATTTGCATGTGAGCGTGAATCCCATTTTACTTTATTTTTAATACACCATTAAATTCTCAATGACATTGCAATACTACTTTATTTTTAATACACCATTAAATTCCCAATGACATTGCAATACTCCTACAAACCGCGTTGCATGTGGGCGTGAATCCCATTTTACTTTATTTTTAATACACCATTAAATTCCCAATGACATTGCAATACTCCTACAAACCGCGTTGCATGTGGGTGTGAATCCCATTTTACTTTATTTTTAATACTCCAACAAAGATTTGCATGCGGGTGTGAATCCCATTTTACTTTATTTTTAATACACCATTAAATTCCCAATGACATTGCGATACTCCTACAAACCGCGTTGCATGTGGGCGTGAATCCCATTTTACTTTATTTTTAATACTCCAACAAAGATTTGCATGTGGGCGTGAATCCCATTTTACTTTATTTTTAATACTCCAACAAACAGCGTTGCATTACTCTGACAAGTGGGTGTGGGTCCCATTTTATGTTAAATTTTCAACGATAGCTACCATTAAATCCCCAATGACATTGCAATACTCCTACAAACCGCGTTGCATGTGAGCATTACTCTGACAAGTGGGTGTGGGTCCCATTTTATGTTGAATTTCTAATGACATTGCAATACTCCTACAAACCGCGTTGCATTACTCTGACAAGTGAGCATGAATCCCATTCTACTTTATTTTTATGTTATACGTCCTAAACATGCCGTTTTATAAGAAAAATAGCAACATCCAATTCATATTCCTAAAATACTATTAAAAAATATAAGATTGAAATTATGTTTGATATAACTTTCATAAAATAAATTCCAATAAATTAAAAAATAATAATTATTCATAGAATTAAATTGGGACTCCCAGACTAATAAATTGATACCTTGAGAAGTCTTATAAAAGAAAAGAGGAGTTGATTTCAGTCCTACGTAATGCACAGGCCTCCATGAAAACCCAAGATTTATTTCCGTTTAACCTGGGCAGTTTAATTTATGCTTTTAAGCTAAACCTCGTAAGCAAGGATTAAGAGCATACCCAACTGTGCCAACTCAAGATAAGGATTTCTGGATTAGGTCCCACAATTTTGACAAGGGTGATAAAGCGGCGCAAAAATTACTGAAACTATAAAATGACGATTCTTGAATTATACTCAAATTGTACGATTGAATTTGCTTCCGTAAATCATACTCAACTGGATCACTTAATATAGACTTCAAACAGGGTAAGGCCGGGATGAGTGTGCCAGAGCTTTTTGCAGATTTATCAAAAGGAATATCAATTTTTCAAGGTGCCCTTTTCGTTCCATCACTTTTCAACTTTTCATCATGTTGTTTGGTGCCAAAATTGGATTTTCTTATTTTGTACGGCATTCACTACTAGATTTTGGTATGCTGTGGTTGACATGTATTTGTAGAGCTTGAGGACAATGTCTGGTTTACACTAGGATCTGGTCTTATTGGTTTTATCTTTCAGGAGATTATTTTCATAGGGTTTTGTAAAAGTTCAGTCCAAATGGTAATTTTCTGGGTCGATGCGAGTTTCGTTTGCAGTAGAGTTATAGAGATTATCTGAAAATTAATGAATTATAGTGATGCTTTATTGAGTTTAAAAAATGATTTGATGTGTACATATATTTTCTGATGAAGTATTTTAATTTTTTTGTTGATGTTTCTGCGTATAATGGCAGGAATTTGAAAAAGGCACATCGTGGAGGAAACACAGAGATGAATACAAGAGGCTCTGATTGATAAGCAGAGATGTTTTTTGCTTTCTTGGTTGGAAAGCTTGGTGTAGGGCAGTCAACACGTTCTAGAAAGAACCGAAAATGAGACCTGTAAGAGTGAATATGTTTTACCTAGCTGTGTAAGACTATTGGAATTTAAACATTTGAAGAGCTGGGGTGAGTCCTACCATGATTAGGCTAAGTTCACCAATCATGAGCTCGCCGGTTTCTGGAAACTAATGCCTTCTGCATAATCTATCCACAGACAAGCTTTGAGGTCGGGCAGGTGGATAACTATATTTTAATGTTTGAGGCCTGAGCCTGAGCATCTCAAAATATCCAGTTTGCAGAATTATCTATAAGACTTTTTGCTATTTGTAGACAAGTGGAGTTTTTGAAGGCTTTACTTGAATGGGTAGAATTTCTTTACCTCACGGTTTCCGTTTTCACCCAACTGATGAAGAGCTTGTCAGCTACTATTTGAAGAGAAAAGTGTGTGGAAAAAAACTACGGTTTGATGTCATTTCAGAGATCGATCTATACAAGTATGAGCCTTGGGAATTACCAGGCAAGACATTGATATTTCATTCTAATTGAACTAAAATTTGTAACTCAGAAAAACTTTTGTAAACAATTATTGTGTTTAGGAGACTATAATGTATTATTATGTGTATGCTGGTGATTGATAGGAATTGTTTGATTAAGCTTGAAAATGGGATTAAGTGCAGTTGAGGAATTTTTTCTCTGTTTGGAAGTTATTGATTAGTAAAAAATCTTATAGACATGTTTCTTGTTACATGTTATTTAGACTCATAATAACCACTTTTAAACATTGTTGACTTGGACTTATTCATATAATGTTTGATGCAGGCAAGTCTTGCCTACAGAGTAGAGATTTGCAATGGTACTTTTTCAGCTCTAGGGATAAAAAATATCCCAATGGATCTCAAACAAATCGAGCCACAGACGCTGGTTACTGGAAAGCAACTGGAAAGGAAAAGCCAGTATGTTCAGCTTCTCGAAGAGTTGGGATGAAAAAGACTTTAGTATATCATGCTGGACGGGCTCCCCGTGGAGAACGGACTAATTGGGTGATGCACGAATATAGACTTGAAGACAAGGAATTGAATGTGTCAAATACTATTCAAGTAATGGGGATTAATGAGGTTTTAAATTTTCAAAAATGGATGTGAAATTAGACTCTGCATTTTTTTTTAACCTTAATAGACTTATAATAAATAGTTAGCTTTTATCTTCAAGCTAATGAGTTTCGCTATGTTTGTTTGATCTCATCATGTTGTTAGGGTTTTCTGAGCATTGTGCATACCATCAATAGCATCTTGCCTCTGAATTTTATGATAAATCCCAATTTTGACTCTGGGAAACATGATTTTTCTCTTTGTGTTTCTAAGCAGCATAAACTGTTAAGTTTATCTCTTTTAAATATCATTAGCATACTTACAACTTCAATAACTTTGTGACTCGTTCATCCAGGTCATGAGTCCAACCAGTATAGTTCTGTTCAGAATTTGGGCCATTATCATTGATAGCATCTAGGACCTTTGTATGGTTGGATTTTGTTTGCTCAAGGATTATGACTTCAAATGCTGTCAAGATATTGATTTCTCTAAGATAGAAATGGATTGCAACTTTGTAGAGACGTTGATGGCCTGTGATATGTCTATGGTCAACCATGAAGGATTCATATGGAAATTTATAGAATTGACATGAAAAAAATGAGTCCTCTCTGCAGTCATGCAGAGCCTTTAATGATGGCTGACCTAAGTATCAGCTGCAGTTAAAAGGGTGATAGGAATCTCAGAATCAGCCTCAACAAGAAAGTCCAAGATGAAATATTCCAGGGTGAATCTTTCTGTAGATTGGTTTTGCCCCTCCCTTCTGCCACATCTTTGGTACTTCTTCCCAAATTTGCTGCAAACCAGACATGTATGTATCCTTTTGGTTTTCTGATTACTCCATGGCTCCTACTTTTCCCATGCTATCCATAAAATCCCAGTTTTATATACAGCTTGATATGTGACGAAGAAATAGTCTCATCTCTCCATGCCCTTTATGGGAGCTGTCATACATATTGTTAGCTTGCTGTGCCTTGAGTTAAATATGTTAAAACGTTCATGCCCCAGAAGTGCAGAACATGATAATTTATAGTTTATACCAGGAAATATGCAATTTTTCTATTGTGTATTGTCGATGCTGCTTCTTCTATTTTGCCATCAGACAATAGTGCACTATATCAATTAAATAGCTGAATTTTTCGCCCTTTTTTGTGGCTGTAGGATTCCTGTGTAATTTGCCGGGTCTTTCAAAAGAGTGGTCCTGGTCCCAAAAATGGGGAACACTATGGAGCTCCTTTTAGGGAAGAGGATTGGAATGAAGATGCCTCTGCAGAAGTTGGGGTACGATCCTCTTTAGAAAGAGTTGATACTCCACCTGATCCAAGCAATTCAACTTTGAGCAATGTCAATGAGGAGGTTATGGCACGCCCTAGAGCAGCTTCTGCATTGGACAATGTGGTTCTTACCCTAGATGAAGAGTACGTTTCTTCAGAGGATGAGCATGATGAAATGGAAAGCTTCCGGACAGAAAATGTTTGTTACCCAGCTAATTTGGAGCCAAATCCTGACAAAAAGGAAGTGCAAAAGGCTGCTAATGACATTCAGGTAAATAAGTTACAATGGAAGGTGTTTGTGTCTTTGAATGGAACTGTTTTATTTTTCTAGAACTGATGGTTATGCTACTTGTATCCATGCCTAAATTGACAAGCTTGTGTTAATCCATATAACACTTGAGAGATAAGTTTTGAATAAGTTGCATCTGGAACAGTTAATTTGGAGAAATCTTGGGATTTTGAAAGATTTTTAGTTAGTCTTTAACTCATTTGCAAATTTGAGTTTTTATCTGAATTCTTATGTTCAAACATATTTTAGTTGGCCATTCTTTGTAATTTTAGTAGATGATTACACCATATCTTCAAAGCTAAAAAATTTATTTTTTCAATACAAGCAGATGACTGCAACCATCATCACTATTAGTTCATTATTTTGGAAGCTTTGATAAAGGACACTCGTGGCATTTGAAATGAGTATGCTGTTATGGTCATAATACTTGCACAGCTGAATTTATTTGGTAACAAAACTCTTGATAGATAGGAGATTTTCTTTGAGGACTCAAGATTGTTCAGATGATTATTTTACTCTGTCAATAACATGGTTTTCAAGTTTTGAGCTATTTAGAATGCTGGATTGATTTTTTTCTGGTCTAATCAACATCTATGGACTAACATGGCAAAAAGGACTGAAACTGCATAACATTGATATGAAGTGCTACAAGAGCTAAAGGCTCTGTCTTGTAACTTTTGATTGGGAATCTGATATAAATCTGGATTCAGGAAGCAGAAATCCACGAGTACCTTTATATTGTTTGTGGAATATTGTGAAACTAGCAGTGGTGGTGTTGTTTTATTAGGGTTTGCATTTAAAGATGACAGTAGTTTTGAGCCGGAGAGGGATTTTAGGGATCAAATTATACATTCATGTTAATGAAAATTTGCAAATAAGCTTGTTTCAGTATTCTGAGTTTGATACAAGTGTGTGGGTGGTTTTGCAGGGTCAGAGAAGTGAAGCAGCACAACCCCCTTTACCCCCAGGCCAGCAGCAAAGAGATATGATAGGTTGTCATTATGGTGAGCAAAGACAACAAGACATGGGTAGCCAGCAGGCTGAGACTGATTTCCATGCTTGTTCAGATGACAGGCTCGGTCATATGAATCAGTTGGACTGGTTGGATGGTGTGTTGGCAGAGTTGACTGATGAGGACAGGGCCCACCTAGACCAGATAGGATTGAACCAGGCTGCACAAATGCCACTTATCAAGCCTCATAGTGAGGGTTTGCGGGATGTGCTTGGGCTGTGGAACCCATACAGCAACACCTTTTGGTTCAGGACAGGGGAGATGACCATTACTCTTGAGGATGTATATCGCATTCTTGGGATTCCAGTAATTGGAGCTAGGATTGTGGCAGGTCAATATACGCAGGAGGATAAACCATGGATAGCAGAATATCTATCAGGTCAGAGATCATTCGAGGCTGGCAAGAATGGGGTAAATCTTTCAGTTGTGGGCACATCAAGGATTCCATTATTGAGGAAGGCAGTGATCGGGATTTTGGCAAGTAAGGTTCTAGTAGACAAGGGAACTAATATCTTCCCCTTTTCTGAGGCTCACTTAGTTCATGATGCAGTTGAGAATGGCAAGAAGTTCAATTGGGGTCAGGAAGTCCTGAACCGTTTGTATCGTGATCTATATGTATTGGGGTTATGTGAGGGTGCACAAATTGGTCACATTGCATTGTTGCAGGTATGGATATGGGAGAGACTTATCCCATACCGCCCATATGGAGGTCCAGTGAATGTCATGCCAGAATGCCCTCGGATTATGAGGTGGGCGGCAAGCAGACTGCCATTCCCTCAAACCCGAGCACAGGAGCGAGGTAGAAACACCTTGGTGGAGGCAGATGTGGTATGGGATCCATACCGAGATATTAAGTGGCCAGACGATGCACAACTTACAGAAGCATTACGGGTTTTTGAGTTGCTAGGTCGACGGCCACGGTACACAGAGAGGCATCCCCTAGACAGGGTTCGACGCCAGTTTGGGCAGGAGCAGCCTCGTGTTTTAATGCCAAAGCGGAGGTGGCGTGATGATAGAGAACGGTCAGCCCGTGTGCAGGGTTTGTCAAGAGCTCCAAAATGGAGGCGACTTGAGGATGGTAGGTGTGATGTAGACTCTGGAGATGGGGAGATGGACGAGGATGGGGATATAGGGGTTCAAGATGAGGAGGATGAGAGCCCACAGGATGAGGGGATAGGTGGGAATGATTTCCCTGATGAACTGGAGGGAAACAGAAGGCTCATTCCTCCCAGCAACCTGGTATATGCACGGACAGGGTATAAAGTCAAACAGGTAGGATCAACTAGAAAGCAGAGAGTGTCTCCTACATCGCAATTTGATGAGGCTAGGTCTTTGAGATATCTGAAAACCCAAAAGGTTAGTGGAGGTGGTGATCAGGGAAAGGGGATATTGGGGACATCCTCATTTGTGAGCACACTGGTGGAGCACAAGCAGACAGAGGAGAAACTTAGGCCGGAGACAAGATGTGGCAGTGTGGCTGCTGATCTAGGCACGGGGGATTTATCTGTTTGTAGTCAGACCTTAGTTGGACTTGTGCCAGTAGACCCCTCATGGGTGAGAGGAGATCCAGGTGTGACACAGATTAAGATTTAGCATGTTTTCACTTTAGTCAAACTTTTTCTTTTAGCTATTTTTATGCTAAGGTTACAAATGATTTGTGTGTCTTGTGCATGCAGATACAGTGGATGGATGGAGGGATCTCATTCATAGGGTACTCCGTGATACTGTGGGTCCCTACCTAGGCAGGTCAGTGGATAACCTCAGGGATCCAGGATTGCCTGAGTCGGCGGGGCGGCATAGCGATGTGTTTGCAGCAGCACACCATGCAGGCATACTTTTGCAGACACACCAGGCAGCAGCAAATTTGGCCCATATCAAGGCCACTTTGGAGTGGCAACAAGAGAGAATAGATGAGAGGGCTGCATGGCAGAAGGAGAGGGCTGCTGAGCAGGAGGCATGGCGAAAGGAGCGAGAGGCATGGCAGAGGGAGCGGTCAGGACTTGAGAAAGCTCTAGCCAAGGTTGAGGGGGAAATCAAAGGTATGCAGTGGAGATCATCATGTTCTGCATATACTACTCAGGTGCATACTACGGGTAGCTATGCCACAGGCAGGCCTCATAGACCCAGCCAGCGGCAGCAGCAAGAAACACCCAAACGAGAGGGAGCTGGAGAAACCTCAGAGAGACAGCGGGGCAATCCTACAACAGGGCATCATGGAGAGGCCTAGATTACTAAGAAGGTCACAATGAATGCCTTTGGCGAGGTAGATTGGCTATAATTTGGGCCCTATTTTTGTTTTTGTCATGGTACCATTGGTCAAGAGCATCAAAGATGCATTTGTATGTACCATCATCGCTTTGTTATACGTTTTGACACTTCATTGGCATAATGTATATATGACTTATTTGCTTTTGATTTATGGCATATGATTGGATTTTTTTAGTATAACTTTATATGTCTTGAAGTTCATGCTGGTCAAACCATATCTTGCGTGGTTATATGATGACCTGAATGAATTTTTCAGGTTTTCTATGTTCACATGGCTCAAGGTGTGACTTAGAGTTTCTGCTAATGCATATAGATGCAGGAATAGCCAAATCTTAAAGTTTTAATGCCTAGAAGCCTGGAACTCTCTAAGGTAATAAATTGATAATGCTTTTGGAGCATTCTAAAGTGACAGTCAAGCATATTAGCCATCTTTTTTCCTTTGCTGCTATTGGTTTTTGTTGCACTTGCAATTTGTCCTATATTTTGAGGTTAGTTCTCGTTAATATTCACAAAATTCCAGGCATGTGTAATTCTTATCAAATGGAGTAATTTCCCAAACAGCATAAGAACTGCACATATTTCTATAAGGCAACGTAATCCAGGATCTTGTTTCCACACATTTGATGCTAAATGGTTAAATTTGGGTACTATTGTGGGCAGGACTTCACATTGCTTATATATACTATGTGTGTGCATCCTATGGTCTACAAACTAATCACGCCTAGTAATCTCAAGTAAGCATTCTCAAACAATGAAATCAACAAATAAATATTTGAACTAATTTAAATTTCATTTGATCCATCATATATATTGCATTTATGAGGATCTGCAATTTGATGTGTGTCTTCAAATTTGTTGGTCTTTTTTGATTTGCTTGTTAGAGAGATTGGTCAAGTATCTGCTGGTTTGTTTGCCTTCCAGTTATTTGACATAATGTCTCATAAATAACAAAACGATGTTGCAGTGCGAGCAAGGCACTTCTTTCAGTAAAATTGAGGGTTCTCAACTGTTAGAACCAGATTTGCCAATGGATGAACTTTGAAGGTCAATTGATACTTTTCATTATATATGGGTGCACACACTGAATAACAGTAGATCTTTGTTACTTAGATAGTTAGTTTCTTGTTATAGAACATGGTTGGTGTGCTGCTGAGTACCAAATGCCATAAGATATAGCATTGTAGACATGAGAAAGATCAAATTCCAGCCTTCATGAGAATCAAGAAAGTTTGACACCACAAAATTCAAATGACTCAAACATTAGACCTGATAGTTGTACAACGATAGTTAGTGGATAGTTGGACCTCTGGGTACATGGTTCTATGTTGAATGATTTCAATCTTCCTTTGCCTGAGTTATGGTTCTTAAAGCCTTTTTCTCCTGGGTATTATACATTCTATTTTGAGGAATGAGTGAAATTTCTTATCAACTGACTTCGTTTTCACATTCCTTCTGCTAAGGAAATTTTATGTTTAACGATCTCATGCTTGAATTGGTAATTATGGAGGAGACATGGTATTCCACCCTGTTTTAGTGTTTACATGTTATGATGACAATGGAAGCCAATGTATTGTTTTTAATAAAAGATAAGAAATTAGATTGAAAGTTACAACTCCCCTTCGATCAGAATGCTGTGAGAATGCAAGCATCCATTTGGATGAGAAGGATAGAAGACAAGAAACTTAGAAAAGATAGCAGCCAGGGAGGAAGCCAAAGGTAAGGAATATATGAATATATAAACCTATAAAACATTTTGTTGGAATCATTGAAGGAGTACGTATCTTCAAAGGTTATGATGGTTGAGAGCACAGCAACAGTTGCAGATGTAAGGGTGTGCTCTGGGGTGTTCAGCGTTCCTGTTCAAGCCTCCTGCTACACCCTCCGTATGATTATCTGGGATTGCATTCTACTGATAAGAAGGGAATGTATATTGAGATGACTGACAATTCTTTGAATCGAAGGCTTTTTTGATGGCCATTTGATGCATGTTATGTTTTTGCCTTTGGTAGCATTGTCTAAGCCTCGAGGATTATTAAGCTTTCTTTCTTCTTGTTTAGACAACTGATGGTTGCCATTTGGTTGACTTTTATTCCTTGTATATAGTTGAGAAGCAAATCGATTCATATATGTAGGTTGGTTTGGTTCATCTTTTTGAATTACATGATTTAGAGGAGGCCATTAAGAGTGTCATTGGTTTTGGCTTCAACTCTCTGGATGGTAGGCTCATTTGAGTGGAACCTTTTGCAGAGGTGGCTTTACTTTTTTTAGCTTGATTGTCAATGTCCATAGCGGATGGGTAGATTTCAGCTTGGCCCTTGTTATCACAAAAGAAAATAGGCCCGTTTGCTTTAACTACAGTGAGGTGGAAGATTATTGGTTCAGTGAGTGGAGGTGAAGGAAACATTGATTTTGGACCTTGCTGAGGACAAGAAGATTCCTGGGTGCAGATCTTATAAGAAATAAGCTAAAGCGATTTTCATGGGCTGGCTACTTTCAGAAACAAGACTTGAATTTGGAAAGGGTAATCTTGTGCTTTTCAACTTATCGATCTTCCCCGTGGCTTATTGTAGTTAGAGAGGGCTCAGCATAGTTGACATTTAGATGAGCAGAAGATTGATGGTGACCTAGCTTTCTTAATTTCAAGCTTTTCCCCTTGTGTCTGCGTTCATTTTCTCCACCTTCTTGTAACCAACTCTCCTCTTTTCTTAATTATATATTTTGAGAGGGACACTGCTTGCGCTTTAAGATTTGCGTCTATCCTTCCTGTATTGGGTGGTTTCCATCAGAGGTCAAGCGAGCTCCAGATCAACCACTGTTCGACAGTAATTGAGTCTTCCATTTATAGAGTTAGAAATCAGTTGAATACTTATCTTGGATTTCATTTCTGCAGCAATTGTTGTGCCTCAAGACGTAAGTGTCGCATCCCTTATATTATGCGCACATGCATGCTAGACATTGTGCATGCAAAACAGATACAAATAAAAAGAATAAAAGAAAATATAATAATATAAAAATAAATGACAAAAACGAAAAGTAAAGGCAAAAATAAATCTACCAAACCATCATTTTGGAAACGTGTGAAATTGAATGCAGAATGCTGTGGAAGGGATAGAGAGGCAAGGCATGGGCATGAGCGCCTGGCAAAGAGAAAGGGAGGTCTGTCGTCCATACCATAGAAGCATAAATCCTTAGAAGATTCCGTTTTTTGCTGTTTTAAAAAAATCCCCCCCTGAAATGACTTTTCTCCCAAAAATTGTTTTTTAATCAGTCACCATTTTCTATCAATTTTTAAGCCCTTAAAATGAAAAAAAAAACAAAAAAACAAACAAACTATTAATTGCACCTTGGTGTGCAATGGGTATGCCGAAGAGGTGTGGAAGGTTAATTAGGGCAAAATTTGATCAATTTTTCTCCCAAAAATTGTTTTTTAATCAGTGACCATTTTCTATCAATTTTTAAGCCCTTAAAATGAAAAAAGAAAAAGAAAAAACAAACAAACTATTAATTGCACCTTGGTGTGCAATGGGTATGCCGAAAAGGTGTGGAAGGTTAATTAGGGCAAAATTTGATCAATTTTTTGCATACATTTGTGTAGTATATGAGATCAATTGGTAGGCCATTTAGAAAATGATGTTTTTGCAACAAAAGGTCGCAATGGAGAAGTGATAGCTTCAAATGCACTTTGCATCCACTTACAAGGTTCCAATTATAACTAAAAGAAAACCTTTGAATTAGGAAGATAATCAAGCTCCATAACCAATAGGCTTATGTTATGTCTACAATTGGGTGAAAGGGAAAGAGAGGTAGACATCGAGATCATGTTATGTTTGCAATTGGGTGAAAGGGAGAGAGGTAGAGATCGAAATAGGGGGGATGCGGGGGGGAAAGCAAGAGAGAGAGGGTTATAGAGATAAATATAGAGATATGAATGTAGAGGTTTTAAAGGGGAGAGAGAGAGAGAGAGAGAGAGAGAGAGAGAGAGAGAGAGAGCATATATAACCTGTGATATATAGAGGGTGAGAGAGGAAAAGATGAAAGGAGAGAAAAATAAGGAGAGGGAGAAATAGAGATAGAAAGAGGGAGACAATGAGTGAGAGGGAGATAGTGATGCAGAGCATCCAACACCAAGGAGAGGGAGAAATAGAGATAGAAAGAGGGAGACAATGAGTGAGAGGGAGATAGTGATGCAGAGCATCCAACACCAAATCCAAACTAGGGAGAGTCTTTCTCCCAACTTACCTATTCAATAGGTACCATCCCTTCCATAACTTCACAAGACCCCTCACAAGGCTACTAGTCCACTCACAAGGCTACAACAGTCCAAACACATCCAAGCTTCTCAATCCCTTATCCAAACATCCACACACATTCTTCCATGCATCTTCCACTTGCTTGAACCCCAATCCATGCTTCATAACTCTCAAATGCCATTAACCTCCTTACAAGTCACTCAACCAAGACTGTCCCAATTAGGACTTCCTCTTCTCCACTAATGCCAACTCCCAAAATGTAAGGTTCATCACAAACACACTCATACTCCCTTTTCATTCCTACAAGGCTTTTCCTTATGTTCAACCTTGGCTCTCTCTACCCACCCAACCTCCCAAAAGGTCACACAACTCCTAGATTGTTTCACTATTTTAATGGTCATCAAGTACCTTTAGGGACAGTCAACAAATTAAGGCTTTCCCCTTCAACTCAATGTCTTCAAAGGTTTCTAGGTACTCAATAGTGTGCCCCAAAACTCTCTCCAAACTCCAACTATCAAAAACCAACCAACACTCATCCATGTAAACACAAGTTCGTGTACACTGTCAACAAGGACAATCACTGCTACTTTAGGACAGTCAATAAGTTTATTCATTTATTGTGTTTCTCAATCTTGTTAACACTTGTTCCATATCAAAGGAACCCCCACATACCCTTCAATACCTTCACTTGACCTCACACACACGAACTCTCAACCATACTCACTCAACCTAGCAAACAAGGGAAAGTTCATAGCACTATCAAATTAGGACAATCATTGTTCAACTTCTAGAACAGTCATATTGATCTTTGTATTAGGTTGCTTTCTTGGTCACTTAACACTTGGATCATGCCAAGTTGTCCCTCACACAGCCCTCTCTCCATTTACAACACCATTAAAACACCTTTGTTGCATTTACACCACTCAAAACTAATGAAATCGTTGTATTTTCAGACTATGGTACTGTCAATCGGCAATTTGTCATCATTTTGCACATGCAAAAGTGAACATGGATCGTGCAAGTAAAACAAAAACAAAATATATACAAGTTCCCTCCATTCCACCATGATTTGGCCTTTGATCAACGTGGAATGGAGGTGTAATACATTTTATATTATCACTGTTTACCCTAGTAGGGTTTTGATAGTGTTTTACAAAAATTAAGATAAATTTCTCAAAAAACAATCAAATTGAACGAGACAAAGACCAAATTAGAGAGTATTCATTCCTCTTTCACCATCAATGAGTTTACAATGCTATAGAACTTAAAATTATGAAGAAAAACACCTAATGAGCAGGCTATCACGTGGTAATTCTCAGGAAAATGCATGGAACCTTCAAATTTTATTGATTTTCTTACTCAATACATGACAACCAACCTCACATTAAATGAGGACAAGCCTTTATAATCTCCTCCAAGCCTTCAAAAACGGTTACAACCACCCTTTCAACTTATTTTGACAAACCATATCTAATTAACCTTACAAACTCAAAAGTTGCTTGACAACTTTCTTTGTCAACTTTGACAATTTTTGCTCAAATGGAACCTAGACTTAATCAAAGACTTCCATGAACCAACAATGACTCAAATAGGTCTAAATAGGTTTAAAACACCTTGATACATCATATAAATCCATACTATACCCATTTACACACATTTGTGATATCTTGACAATTTTTTACAATCTTGTCAATATGACCTCATTATGACTGAAAACCCTATCTAATGACCTCAAAGACACTTATTACATCAAGAATGGTCATGATTGACCTTATTACATAAAATTAACTCAAAACCCTTAGGATATTGCATCATGGCCTCATTAAGGCATGAAGGCCTATTAGGTGCTCCTTCATACTCCCGACCTTGAAATCTTTCCAAGTCTCTTGGAACTATTGTACCTGCAAAACAAACCTGATTAGATGCTCCTCTCCATCCTTGAAATGATCTCATCTTCACCTTAGGCTTGTACATATCCTATTCTGGAAGTGTCATGCTTGCTTGGCTACTTGGATCTCTCATGCTTGCTCTACCATCTTGGATCTGCACTCCTAAGCTCTGATTTTCCTTCATCCATTTGTTTCCAATCCATCCTTCAACTTCATTCATGTCAAAACAATCTATACCCTGACTGTCCACTTTCATCTTTACCTTTGGTTTAGCATCCATCAACGAAATCAAGAAGCAACAACAAGCTCCTTTCACCATCTGCCTCTTACCTTGCCTCCTCACAGCCATTACCAACTTCCTTATGCTTGGAATCACTATTAGAACAGTATACATTTGCATCACAAATAATCTTACCATCCAAAGACAACTCATTGCCTTGACATCGACATATCCTCTCTTTTCCATCTCACTTGGAGACCACACAAACTCTTTAGCCTTCTCATGGCCCATCACTATCAAATTTTCAGTCTTAGTCTCTTCCCTCATTGAGACCCTCTGTTCATTCTTTACCTGCTCATTTTCACCCTTAATGGTGACTACAACTTCCATCTCTTTCTCAATCACTACCTCTACTTGTCATGCTTTTGGTTTACTTCAACCAACTTCTTCTCCATTACATGTCATTCCATTTGGCACTCCTTCTTACTCATTTCCAACTCATTATCCACCTTGATCACTGTATCTTCAACATCATAACCCACTATCATAGTGGCACCTTATTGTCCTGTATCTTTTTCCATCTTCAATGGACACAACACAGTCCCAATCATGATCTTCTTACCATCTTCAAGCCCTTCAAGACTTGTTTCTTTGCTACCATCTTCAATACCTCTGTCCTTTACCTTTATCTTAGTGTTTAGAAACTCCTTGCCAATAGGTTCACTATCCTCTTCATCAACTATCTGATGCACCTTGCATTCTTGTCCATTCAATAGACAACTCACCTCTTCCTTTGTGTCTTCAGTATCCCAATGTTGAAACTCACTGTCTTTTCTCATGTCCTTATCCTCTTTCCTTGTTAGGATCTATGTCCCAAGCATCTTCTTGTCACAAATCTCTTCATTCTTCATGGTTGTCTTCTCCATAACACCATCATCCTTCATTGAACAAAATCTTACTTGTGCCTTACCTTCATCTTCATGTTCCTCATTCACTAGGAACTCTCTTCTTCCAATCAACCCTATCCTTGCCACCATCATTGATACCTCAACGTCTGGCAATGGATTCAGCACAAAAATTTCCCGTCTTTGTCAATGGTATATGTATTCTTCCTACCATCATGCAATGAAAATCTATCAAAGTGCCAAACTTTACCCAAGATCAAATGACAATCCTTCAAAGGCATAACATCACAAAGAACAGTATCATAATATGAGCCAATATTGAAATCCACAAATGCTTGTTCTCTAACATCAACCCACCTATCATCATTCACCCAATATGCTTTGTAAGGTGTTTCATGAGGCTTCCTTGGCAAATTCAACTTTTCAAACATTTCCACTGAAACTATGTTATCAAATGAACCATTATCAATAATCATCTTACATACCTTACCTTGGCATTTGAAATTTGTCCTGAATATGGATTGCCTCCGAGTCATCTCCTTCAACTTGGCATACCTTGCTCTCATTTCTTCAATCTCCTGCATGATGGCTTCAACTCCTTTAACCTCTCAATCTTCACTTGATATACTTGCTAGCTCTGATACCACTTTGATGCAGAGAATCCAACACCAAATCCAAACTAGGGAGATTCTTTGTCCCAACTTACCTATTCAATAGGTACCATCCCTTCCATAACTTCACAAGACCCCTCACAAGGCTTCAACAACGCAAATACATCCAAGCTTCTCAATCCCTTATCCAACCATCCACACACATTCTTCCATGCATCTTCCACTTTCTTGAACCCCAATCCATGCTTCATAACTCTCAAACACCATTAACCTCCTTACTAGTCACTCAACCAAGACTACCCCAATTAGGACTTCCTCTTCTCCACTACTGCCAACTCCCAAAATGTAAGCTTCCTCACAAACACACTCATACTCCCTTGTCATTCCTACAAGGATTTTCCACATGTTCTACCTTGGCTCTCTCTACCCACCCAACCTCCCAAAAGGTCACACAACTCCTAGATTGTTTCACTGTTTTAATGGCAGTGAAGTACCTTTAGGGACAATCAACAACTTAAGGCTTTCTCCCTTCAACTCAATGTCTTCAAAGGTTTCTAGGTACTCAATAGTGTGCCCCAAAACTCTCTCCAAACTCCAACTATTAAAAACCAACCAACACTCATCCATGTAAACACAAGTTCTTGTACACTGTCAACAAGGACAGTCACTTCTACTTTAGGATAGTCAACAAGTTTATTCATTTATTGTGTTTCTCAATATTGTTAATGCTTGTTCCATATCAAAGGAACCCCCACATACCCTCCAATACCTTCACTTGACCTCGCACACACCAACTCTCAACCATACTCACTCAACCTAGCAAACAAGGGAAAGTTCATAGCACTGTCAAATTAGGATAATCACTATTCAACTTCTGGAACAATCATATTGATCTTTGTATTAGGTTGCTTTCTTGGTCACTTAACACTTGGATCATGCCAAGGGGTTCCTCACACATCCCTCTCTCCATTCACAACACCATGCAAACACCTTTGTTGCATTCACACCACTCAAAACTAATGAAATCACTGTATTTCTAGACTGTGGTACTGTCAATCAACAATTTGTCATCATTTTGCACGTGCAAAAGTGAACATGGATCCCTGCAAGTAAAAAAAAAACAAAATATATACAAGTTACCTCCATTCCACCAATATTTGGCCTTATATCAACGTGAAATGGAGGTGTAATACATTTTATATTCTCACTGTTTACCCTAGTAGGGGTTTGACAGTCTTTTACAAAAATTAAGATAACTTTCTCAAAACACAATCAAATTGAATGAGACAAAGACCAAATTAGAGAGGATTCATTCCTCTTTCACCATCAATGAGTTTACAATGCAATATAACTTGAAATTATGAGAAAAACACCCAATGAGAAGACTGTCACATGGTAATTCTTAGGAAAATGCAGGGTGTTGGCAAATGCACACTCCAATAAGAAATTATAGGTGATTGAAGGTTTTGTCATTGATGGCAACCTTGCAATCATAGGACACCGGCAAGACAAATATACCGGCACCGACATCGACAAACTCTACACCAGCCCACAGAACACCGATAGTGAAAGGAAGGATACCGGCACCTTGGCCAACTTCAATTTTGTTTAAAATAAATTTTGAAATTAATTGTAAAATCATTGTAAGCCGACATGGCGAGTTGTAATATGACTCATATATGTATGAAATCATTTTGTAATAGGAAATATGTGAAATAGGATGCGAGATAAGCAGACCTAATATGTGAAATATTGGTTAAGGATTTATGTTGTAGCAGAGCTTAAACCGGTACTGAATCTGGCATAGCAGATGCTGATCTGAAGCAGTACATGACATTGGATTAGTATAATCCATTTTTGTAAGTCAATGTGACTTCTTTTGTAATTGAGCAGTGAGCTCTAGGCACTTGGCCTTCCTGCATGTGTAGGCCCCTATTGTAAGAGTAATATTCCCTTATTGGCCAGTAAGTGAATATTGTGGGTCACAAATCCCACTGAGGTTTTTCCCACACCGGGTTTCCTCGTTAAAATACTGTTTTATGGTGTGCTTCTCATGTGGTTACTGCTATTCTTGTTCACTGCATTATTTCTGGTTTACCGGTACACAGTTTTAATATGCTTTTCACGTTTCAAGTCAAGTAAATTTATAAACCGGTTAGATACTGATTCAACAACCCCCCCCCCCCCCCTCCCCCCCCCTCTCAGTATCTTTGGGAATCCTAACACAGGGAACCTCCAAGTTTTACTGATTTTCTTACTCAATACATGGAAACCAACCTCACATTGAACGAGGGTCCTCCAAGCCTTCAAAAATGGTTTCAACTACCCTTTCAACTTATTTTGACAAACCATATCTAATTAACCTTACAAACTCAAAAGTTGCTTGACAACTTTTTTGTCAACTTTGACATTTTTTGCTCAAATGGAACCTAGACTTAATCAAAGACTTTCATGACCCAACAATGACTCAAATAGGTCAAAATAGGTTTAAAACACCTTGATACATCATAGAACTCCATACTATACCCATTTACACATATTTGTGATATCTTGACAATTTTTACAATCTTGTCAATATGATCTCATTATGACTCAAAACCTTATCTAGTGACCTCAAAGACACTTATTACATCAAGAATGGTCATGATTGACCTTATTACATAAAATGAACTCAAATCCCTTAGGATATTGCATCATGGCCTCATTAAGGCATGATGGCCTATTAGGTGCTCTTGCACCAGATAGAGAGATGAAGATAAAGATATTTGAAGTAATAAATAGAGAGAGAGTAGGAGAGATGAAGGGAGAAGGGTGTATAAGAGAGATAAAGATAGAGATGGGGAGGGAGAAACAGGGAATGTGTGTGAGCTCGAGAGATATGGAGATACATATAGAGAGGGACATATATATATATATATATATATACAGAGAGAGAGAGAGAGAGAGAGAGAGAGAGAGAGTTAAAATGACATTCTACCCTAAGCATAACTCCCCAAGGACACACATGATATCCTTAAATTATTGGCATGAAAAAAGTAATGAAATGTTAGTTCCTCTCTCTTGATCTCTCGCTCTAAACTTTTAATTTAGGTTTAAAGATGAAATTGTGAGATTTTGCCAAGATCAAGAGCTCAATGAAAAGTACAAAATAGAGAGACAAAATATAGGACAAGAATAAATTGTATTGTCAATAGATAGATCATCAAAGTTACATACAATGAATATGAACCTGCTTATATAGGCAAGGCTATATGGATATGCGAGCACACAAACATGACATGTGGTTCAATGAGAAACAAGGGTAGGTAGGAAATAGGTGTGGTAGGTAGGAGAAATGGTAGAATATTCCACATGAGGTGGATCACCCACCGAAGGTGGAATTATCATCCCACAATAAGTGGATATGATAAAGTAATAACAATATCACACCATAGAAGGTGGAAATCTCCTACAACACACTATCCCAATGTGGCACAAACACCCAAGTGTCTCATATGCAAACTACTATGAAATGCATGTACCTAAGTAAATTTAAGTAAAGTGTAATTATATCCAAGATGAGTAAATAATTACACCAACACCCCCCCTTAAGTGCAACTTAGGGGAATGAACTTAAATCTACAATGCAATTAAGCAATGCAAGATGGGTCCCGGCTACTAGGCCATGTTAGGTACCCATGTACAAATGCAAATGTACGCAAACCAATGCAATCTCTCATAAAGCGGGGAAAGAGAGAAAAACCCTCCCCCCAAAAGAGAGATGAAAACTATATACAAAGAACTCTCATAGAAGTATGTAAAGGACAAAACCCCGTGTGAGGAAAAAGTCCCCCCCCCACATATGAGAGAAGAAGAAGAAGAGAGAATAGGTAGCCCCCCCTCCATGTAGGATCTGCACAAATCATAGAAGCTCGAAGATGTATGAAGAAACTTCTCCATGAACGTTGAACAACGTTCCTCCCCTTGGGAAGAAACAAAACCAAATGTGTATCCATGAAGTCTCCCCAATCATGAAGGGGAGATGTAGGAAAAATACTCATGATGAATGAAGTCTCTGAAAAATTCTCAAGTGTCCCCATGTCGATGATGAAAGATACCCCCTCCAAAGGTGGTGAACTGCTCCATGCTATTGAAAAAGGCACTCCAAGATCTAGTGGAGAAGAATGTAGAACAAGTCCCAAAGACTCACATGTCTCCTCTAAAGATAAAGAGACCTCCTCAAACTAGTGTACAAAAGTATCCACAATCATGTCAACCTCGAAAGAATGATCATGTAGAGAATTCACAAGAGGGTCAGAGTGTTCCCTCGCAACAATCAAAGAAGGATCATCTTCATCAAAGAGAAGATGAATGTCATCAATGATGTCTCCCAAATCTGCAATGTCTGTCAAGTAGTCATCCCAATCAACTAAAGCTGGAAGACAAGGAATATCCCACTGAACTGAATCACAAGAAGGAAAAACTGTCGCACTAGCTGCATCATCAGGTGCAATAGGTGATGTGATATCAATAGGAGGATATGAAATCCAAGGTGTCGTGCCTGTGAAGTGTGGTACTTGCAGTTACAACACAAACACTCAATAGATCATTACAAGCATGGTTAGCAAATTAAAAGCAAATGAAAGATAAACCATGACAAAGCGACCTATCGCCTCCTAAGAGATGCGAGTATGGATTTGATCTCAGATCTGAATAAGCAATCCCAGTGACTTGACTGCACCTAGACGGAGGATTTGAAATGATAATGATGATGATATGCAAGCTAGATGAGATTGATTATGCTAGATTGATCCAAGAGTCTAATTAAGCTAATGATATGCATGATTTAAGCTATTATGATGATTTAATTAAGCTAGAAAAGAGATTGATTAGGCTACATGATTCAACAATTATTTTAGAAAATGATCAAATTAAGCTAGATCTAAGATGCAATTGCCTATAATAACAATGCTCAAATGATATGCTAGAATGGATATGCCTATAGTAACAATGCCTACATTGATAATGAGATGGGATCCTTTGTGCTCCAAAATGGGGGATATTTATAGGATTTCCAAGGCCAGGGGTGAGGTGGCAGGAATCAAAGGTCAAGATTGAGTCTGAAGATATCAAGGGTGAAATTGGAGGAGGTTGGAGAAGAGGTTGGAGTAAGGGACACTTGTCATCTATGTGGTGACAAGTGTCAAGGAGCCTTTCTCATAAGAGGGCAAGTGTCCCAGAGAGGAGACATGTGGCCAAAGTGCCATGTGTCTCAAGGGGAGAATATCCACACCATAGGAGGTTAGGGTGTGCAAGATAAGATAGGGTTAGTTAAACCCAAGGATAGGTGGAATGGTTAGGTTAGGTGGTTAGAAGTTAGGAGGCATGTGGGTAATTTGAATTTAAAAATTCAAATAATAAGAAAAGACTAATTAATTTTGAACAAATCATAAATTGATTTGTTTTAATTAATTAGGGGATTAGAAAAATTGATTAAATGGGGGGAGGATTAATTAATTTGAATTAATTAATCAAAGGGAACTATTGAAATTAACCTATTAAATAAATCCTTAGATTTATTAATAAGTAGATGAATGAGAGAATTTAATCAAATTCCTAATGAATTCTATTAAATGAGGAAGGGGGATTAATTAAATAATTTCTTATTTAATTAATTATCTTCAGACCATTTTTAGGTGTATACATTTTGCCCCTCTTTGAAGCAAGGTGTGACAACGTGTTGATTCAAAGAATAATCTCATTTTGATGATGACATTGGTTTGATAGGATGCCCCAGACATTGATTGATAAATTGTGGTACGATGATGCCCCCTCGGGAGATAAATTGAGATAATTGTCTTTTGGAGTGTTTGAATTGTAGTGAAATTAATGTCCCGATTAGAAATGGTTTGATTTTTGCAACTGTGGTTGATGAAAGTGCGAGTTCTTTGATCATGGTGATGTGGTTCTCGATGTGATGATTGATAAAGTTTGATTGATTAGATTGATAAGCTCAAGATTTAGTCTGGTTTCAGGACTGACACCTCCTATATAATACAAGGATGATCAAAGTGTCTGGTTTTAGGAACGATATATCCTGTATAAGACTTGATCAGAATGTCTGATTCCAGGAAAGATACATCCTGTATAAGACATGAAAGAATAGATTAGATGCGATCGATTGATAGAATTGATAAGGTTGATTGGATAAAGAACTGACATTTTGTTGATATCAGGTTGCAAGAAGATTCAGATATGCTGATGTTGGTTTTGTTGAGGGGGTAACATAAGATTTGCGCTGGGTCGACAATATCTGGAGAGAGATGAGTCATCATTCTGATTGTGTATACACTTATGATGATACCTTGATGGTTCCTATGATAGATTTTACCTTGGATAAGATGAGCTTGTGGGATCCCATGTAAGAATGAAATGCAAGCTAAATGTAAAGCTACGATCAGACTAGTCATTGGGTTATTGCGTTTTGTCATCATTGAGCTTTTGCTTTTAAAATGTGGGAAGTGAGTGCAAACATCGATGGTATAATTAAACCATGATGACCTGAGAACTACTTTCCTAGATTTTGATATTGCAAGTTAGCACAAGCATCGAGGTATAATTGAACCAAGATGACCTGAGTGTTGCTTGCGTAAAACAAGCAGTATTAACCATTTCTATACGCAAATCGGAAATGTCTTCGATGATACTCTGATGATCATGTCCTGAGACAAATTTGCACATATTAGTGATTAATTTACAGACAATAGACAAGAAAAATATCACGTTCCTTCGTTGTTCCTCTAGTCAGAGACATCATGGAGTCACTCAAAAATCATGATAGCGAAAATCAAGATAGAAAAGTTGAACCAAAGTGTTAAAAGCATTATCCAAAAGATAGCATCCATTGAAAAGTGTGTGATGTGCTTAGACTGACATGTGATAGTTTGATGGTGGACAATTTTATCTTGTGTTCAACGTTGGATGTGTCTCAGTTTTCGCTTGACAAGAGTTGTCTAACTATTGTTCTTCCTGTTTGATGAAGCCCAAAATGATCAAAAATTTTGCCCCAGCTAGATGCAAGATTTTGCCCTAAGCCTAGAAACAAAGTCATTATGATATACCCAATGATCCAAACCATGGTGAGAAATCACCTGTGATGCCCACGTATGTACAAAGGTTCTTATTATGGATATGAACAACGTTGATGGAAAATGAATGCAAGTGAAAGGATGCATGAACTAATAGATGGAAGAGCTAGCGGATAAATATCGCATGTTTGCCACATTTTCACCATTTATTTTTATTGCACTTTTTCTCATATTTGATTTTTTTTTGCTTATTTTTCAATGTTTTTGTTGTTTTTGTATTTTCTGATTTTTCACTGTTTTTGTATTTTCTGTTTTTTGCACTGTTTTTGGATTTTTCTTCTTTTTCAGACATAAAACTTCTTCAGATGCATTCTATTGATGGGTTCCTCGAGTTGATCCTCGTCCTGTGTTGATAGTTGATATGCTCCTGACCCAAATATTGTTGTGACTACAAACGGACCTAACCAATTTGGTTCAAACTTCCCTTTCTTTTCTCGATCTGCCTGGTTGCATGGATTTTCTTTTAGTACTAGTTCCCCAACTTGAAATGCTCTCGGTTTGACCTTGTGATTGTAACTACGACAGATTTTTTGTTGATATAACTTTAAATGATCAAAGGCTTTTTGTCTTTGTTCATGAATTAATTCTAACTCTTGCAATCTAGATACTCGTTGTTCTTCATCCGGGATAAGGCCTTTTAATGATACTCATAGAGAAGGTATCTCTACTTCTATTGGCAGTATTTCTTCTGATTCATAGACAAGAGAGAAAGGTGTGACACCTTTTGGTGTACGGATACTGGTATGGTAGGCCCATAGAGCAGGGTTCAATTGAATATGTCAATCTCTGCCAGCATCATTCACTGTCTTTTTGAGGATTTTCAAAATAGTTTTGTTTAATGCCTCTGCTTTCCCATTCCCTTGTGGATAGTAGGGTGTTGAAAATCTATGTTGGATCTTGAATTTGCCACATAGCTCTTGGACATCCCGATTCTTGAACGGCCGCCCATTATCAGTGATAATGGTCATGGGTATTCCATAGCAACATATGATGTAGTTCAAGATGAATGTAGCAATTTGTTTTCCTATGATATTGATGAGAGGTACTGCCTCAATCCATTTTGTAAAATATTATGTAGCTACAAGGATGAATTTGTGTCCATTGGATGAAGAAGTATTTATCTTTCCTACTAGATCAAGACCCTATTGGCAGAAAGGCCAAGATGTTTCCAAAGCATGAAGTTCTTGTGCTAGTGCATGAATCAAATTTCCATGGATCTGACATTGTTTGCATGTTTTAGCTATCTGAAAAGAATCTCGTTCCATAGTTGGCCAATAATAGCCCAAGCGTATGAGTTTTTTCGAAAGGGTAAGACCACTTGAATGAGTGCCACAAATTTTGTTATGGACTTCATTTAAGGCCCTCTTAAATTCTTCTTGTTTGAGACATCTTAAAAGAGTACCATCCAGACCTCGTTTAAAAAGGGTATCCGCGACAAGAGTATAATGGGAGGATTGGTGGATAAAGTTTCTCTTTTGATTCTTTGATAAGTCAGCAGGGAGGATATTATCTTTCAGGTTTGTGTAAGTTTGGCTATAGCGAGAGGAATCATGCCCAACAAGGTGACAAATAGTTTGGGAATCAGGACAATTATGTGAAAGGTAAAACAACTCTTCCACCAGGAATTCATAACGCTCTTGATTTTCCTGTGTCTGAAGGAGAGAAGAAAGTGTTGCCATGGCGTCTGCTGCTTTGTTGTCATTCCTTGGAATTTGCTGAAAAGTTATTTCTACAAAATATTTCTTGACATCATCAACCATCTTCTTATAAGGAATTAACTTTTCATCCTTTGTTTGATAATCGTCTTTGATTTGATTGATGACAAGCTGAGAGTCTCCAAAGACTTGAAGTTGTGTAATGTTCCATTCTATAGCCATTTTAATACCTGTAACCAAAGCTTCATATTATGATGTATTGTTGGTGCATGGAAAACTAAATTTGTATGCTTTTGGAGTTGTATGACCTTGTGGTGTGATGAATAGAATGTCTGCTCCTGATCCATGTTGTGTACATGAACCATCAAAGTATAATTGCCATGTTTTTGTGGTGACTGTTAGGATATCAGCATCGGGAAACTTAATCTATAAAGGACGATCATCTTGAAGTTGTGCCTCTGCTAGTTGATCTGCAATGACTTGCCCCTTTATAGCTTTTTTGTCAACATACTCAATATCAAACTTGCTTAGAATCATAATCCATTTTGCTAGTTGTCCTGTTAATGTTGCCTTGTTGAGCAAATACTTCAATGGATCGATTTTAGCAATCAACTTGATGGAGTGAGATAGTAGATAGTGTCTTAATTTTTGAGAGGCAAAAACTACCGCCAAACATGCTTTTTTTGTTGGTGAATAGTTGATCTCGTATCCTACTAATGTTCTGCTGATGTAGTAGATGGCTCGTTCTTTTCCTTCATTGTCATGTTGTGCAAGAAGAACTCCTAATGATACTTTGGTGGTTGATACATAGAGTAACAATGGCTTTCCTAGAATTGGTGACATTAGGATGGGTGGTTGCATGAGATAGGCCTTGATCTTATTGAAGGCATCCTCACATTGATGGTCCCACTTGAAAGTAAAATTTTTATGCAATAGGTGAGTGAATGGTTGGCATTTATCTGCTAGCTGAGCAACAAGTCTTCTGATTGACTGTAGTCTGCCTTGAAGTGATCTTAGTTGATTGATATTCCGGGGAGATGCCATTTCCATGATTGCTTTGACCTTAGCTGGATCTACTTTGACACCTCTAGCTGAAACAATGTATCCCAATAGCTTGCCTGAAGTAACACCAAAGGCACATTTCTTGGGATTGAGTCGTAGCTTATACTTTTCTAACTTGTCAAAGATCTTTTCTAGTATTCCTATATGGTCTTTTCTATTGTATGATTTGGCCAATATGTCATCCACATAATCTTCCATGAATGTATGCATCATGTCATGGAATATTGTTGTCATAGCTCTTTGATATGTAGCACATGCATTCTTTAGTCCAAAAGGCATGACATTCCAGCAGAAAGTACCCCATGGACATGTGAAAGTTGTCTTTTTCTTGATCTTTAGGTGTTATTTTAATCTGATTGTATCAAGAGAAACCATCCATTAGAGAAAATATGGAGTGTCCAACAGTTAAATCCACAATGATGTCAATGTTAGGCAAAGGAAAATCATTCTTTGGACATGCATTATTAAGATCTTTGAAGTCTGTGCATATTCTGATACTTTTATCTGGTTTGGAAATAGGAACGATGTTGGATACCCATTGAGGATATGCTATAGGTCTGATGAATCCGACATCCAGTAATTTCTTTAGTTTTGCTTTGACTAGAAGAGAAATATGAGGATGCATCTTCCTTAATTTATGTTTAACTGGTTTGGCTCCTGGATTGACATTTAAGTGATGCATAATAAGCTCTGGATCCAACCCTGACATGTCTGCATATGACCAGGCGAAATTGATTTGCCGTCGTTTGAAGAATTTTATATATTGTTGCATTTCTTGCTTTGACAGAGAAGTTGCTAGATGGAGAATCTTTGGTTGCTCTGTTGTCCCAATGTTAACTACCTCTGTTGGTTCGATCAAAATGGATGACCTTTATTGATAGTGTGTAGTTAAAGTGTCAAATCTCCCATCTTCCAGCGCCTCGAGGAGGTTTTCACCGTTATCTGCGTCCTTTCTTTTTACTTTTTCTTGATCTAATGTTGCCAAGAAAAGGTTTTCAGCATTATACCTGATATTGTTTTCTTTATTTTCCTTTTTGCTACTGGGAGATTTGGCACCCACTTGACTGGAAGATGCGTTGTTGAAATTCCTGGTGAAAGTTGTTGCGGGTTCGATTGCATTAAGATATATAGATATGGAATGGTCATTAGGAAAGGTATCAATGACAGTATGTCTTTCATTTTCCCAATCAATAAGTTCAAGGTGAATTAGAGGTAGGGGGTCATCAAGTTGAGATATTTCGAGGGTATCAAGGGTCATGATAGATGTGTCAAATTTTTTGATATGTATGTCAATGTTTATAACAATACTCTCATTAGAATGACCTCGCACAAGAATCTCCTGATCGTCCTCGATTAAGTCCAAGTTAGCCAAATGTGATTCTACACTAGTACATTTGGGTCAAAATTTGACGGAAAATCGTCGGAATTCCGACACAATTTCGTCGCACTACCGACAAAAAAAGTTGTCGAAAACTTTGTGTTGGAAGTTCCGACTATCCTTGTGGTTGTTGCAATTCCAAAATCACCTCCAACCTTTTCGACGACCGCCATGGATGCTCATACCCCGAAAGAATACCGTCACGATCTCGGCCTATCATCAAAATTCCGACTCTAAAGGGTAAATTCCGACAGAGGAGTGTCGTCGGATGCACAGTTGACGGCCTCCAGGAGAGTTCCGACGAGGATGCTGTGCATCCGACGACACTCCTCTGTCGGAATTTTACCCTTTGGAGTTGGAATTCCAACGATAGGCCGATTTTTCGGAAAAAAAAAAAATTATAGAAAAAGATTGACATTGGTATCTCTCTTCTATCTCTCTTCTCTATCCCTCTCTACTATCTCTCTTCTCTCTCCCCTCTCTAGGTCTCTTTCTCCATCCCTCTCTTCTTCTTCCTCTCTACTTCTCTTTCTCTACCCTCTCCAGGTCATTATCTCTTCCTCTCACCCTCTCTCTCTCTCTCACCTCTATAGTTCTCACCTTCCATTCCTCCATCATTACCCATGTTGTCAAGTTGCAAGATATTTCCCAAAGTACTTGGTTGCTAGGGTTGATTTGCTTAAGTGTTGGAGTCGGAGTTAGATGAGACCTGCATGATTAAGCTATATTAAGTGATCAAGTCACCAAGATCTCAATTGTAAACATGACTAGGTTCTAGGGTTTTAGGGTATAGCATAGGTCAAGATTGAGGTATGGTGGTCAAGAATTACCTTCCAATGACAAAAGACATCCAAATGATGAAGAATGAAGGCGATGAACTCATAGAAGTTTGGAGGAGATAATTTGACTAAGTTAAAATTTTGTTTAAGTCATGGTCATGATACTAGCTTGCTCATCAAGAGCAATTTGTGCAAATGAACCCTAGAAATGTGCCCATGCTAGAGAAGCAAGAATTCCAATAAAACCTAAGGCAATGCTAGTAAGGGGTCAAAATTAAAGAATTAGAGTACAAAAAACAAAATTTGGCTAAGTCGAGATGTTGCTCAAGGATGACCTAAATCATGGAGTGTAAATCAATCGTGAAACATGAGAATGGATAGGTCTTGACCCAAGCAACGTAAGTCCCCCTTGTGATTCCAACAGATATCACATCACAATCATTGAGTCTATCTGCAATATAAAGTCAAGACCTAACTATTGGAATCTTGGAGTCATCCCATTTGATCACATAGTTTAGCACTTGGGAGGATTTTGTTCAAGAGAGGATAGAATACTTAGTATTTTATTTTGTGTTGCATAGTGCATAAAAAACACATCAACAGAAACCATTGAAAGGTTTGGTTAAAGCCTTCGAATCACAATCTCTACGAGAAGCTATCAAGAGTGCCTAGAATTTGAAAACTTTAGTGTCCAAGAACATAATTCATAAGGCACCACTTTTAGAGCAACCAAAGAAGCCTATCAATGTAATATTTTATTTACCTTGGATATGTTTTATCCTAAGTGTGATATTCCACTATTAAAAATCTTAATTAGGTAATATTTTTACTTAGGTAGAATAAGATAATGAGTTGCACATTCTCCTTCTTTGATTGAGATTCTACTTTTTCCTTGTCACAAATTTGGAAACTTGGATAAGCAATTTCTTTTTTAGGTTTTCCACCTCTTCATGATCCTCATGGATTTGGAATCTTGGAAGCTATATATTGTAGGTTTTTCCTCAATTAACATATCAAATGAAACTATTGTGAGCTTTCATATCTTAACATACCAAGGGCTTAAGTTTGGGGACGACAGGGGGATGACGAAGGGGGCGGGGTGGGATGCAAATATATATACAACTTAAAAAATTAATTATAAAAGGATGTGTATAGAATAAGTATAACAACTGTAAATAAAAATTTGCCACACTATGTAAATTTTACAATAAACATTACAAATATGTCAATGATTGCATTGAAATTTGAACATTAACAATGGTGGTAGAGTTTTGGAACTTTGGGAACAAACTAAGAATAAGTATAAGAATTGCAAATGAAACTTTGGCATACTAAGTGTTTAAGCTAGTCAACATAAAAAAAATGGAAACAATTGCATTAACAATAAGAATGGTGGGTAGAGGTTTGGGGTCAATGGGTAGTGCCCCTTGTGAGGGGTTTGGGGAAGAACCCCCATCAAGGTTAGGGGGCATTGCCAAACCTTTAATACGGATGACATTTTCACAATAATTTCATCATTTTTGTTTAGAATTGGAGTTTCTAATTGGGGGCCATGGGAGACTCATAGGAATCCTCAAGATGGTCAAGAGACTCCTTGGAGTCCCTAGGACGTCCCTAAGTGGTGCAGCAAGGGGATGTTTCCCCTAAGTATTGCATCCTGAAAAAATAGGGATTTTGGAGGGGGGGAAGGGGTCCCCATGTTTTAATGGTTTCAAAAGATTCTAAGATTTTTTTTTACCTTGTCATAACAAAATATACTCCTCTTGCATCCTTGGATGATTTGAAAATTGAAAACAATTTGACAAGAAAAAACTAACTTCTAAAGTTTAGACTTAGTTTTCTTTTTTTATCCAAGTCACTACAACATTTCAATGATCAAAGTAGCTTTTTTTTGGTGGTTTCGAAGCATCCAAAAGGCTTGAGAAATTCAATATTATCTTTCATTCCACCAAAATTGGAGATCAAGAAGCATGCTCACAAACAAGGATTTGTTTGTAACTTAAGGCAATCGACTAGTTTTTGGGGCATTTTCAGGTCTAAAGAACCTACCATTGTGTCAAAAAGGCCCATAAGATCCCATTTTCATCTAAAACTTGTCTCTTTTGGTCGTAAAAGCATTTAAGGAAAAAAAAAACTATACCATACATATTTGAGTTAAAATAAAAATAAAAAATTGACAAGGTTTGGAGACCATTGAACAATTTGGGAGATTGCTAATACATACACTCAATTTATAAAGTCTCAATTTGATGTACTTAATCTTCGAGAGGCCTATACAAAAGCATTTTGTAATTGCGAACTAAGATAAATTTCCATTTTTGGCAGTTTTCATCATGGATTATGGTATTAAATTCCGACATTCTATTGTCAAGATAAATTCAGAGAACCATTTGTACTCGAAACAAGGGATAGTGAAAAATTATATTATGTAGGATCTCCTACCCTATCTCATTGAATTCATTCCTACACCAAGTGACTATGAACAAAATCGTAGGTATTTAATAACAATGACATGGTCCATGGACTAGTGATCCTCCTCTTGATACTCCATCTACAAATGAGAACATCTCTTATACACGTTGCTACTTCAAAATTAAAAGTTGCTTCTTCCAGAACTTTCCATGATTCTTTGCAATAGGATTATATGTCTTCTAGATTCACCCCACTAGGACACATTCCTATCAAGCATCTTTACCTTTTTGAAAAGTAGACCACATTTCAGATCTAGATGACACCATAATGACTTTGATTTCCTCTTGCAAGATATTCCTCCATCATGTATTGCTTCATCGAAGTTCAAATTTGCTTCTTCAAGGGTTCTCAATGATTCTCTATATAGGATTCTTCGTGTCTATGAGATCCACTTCATTGGGAGGCCTACTTAAACATTTCACATCTGTTTGTGGACTCTCACCTTTCAAATATTGATGAAACAATTGAGAATATTTGTCTTCTCATTGATGACAATGCTCATCGAGTTACATCTTCTCCCATTGTAAATTCACTTGTTCTATCCCCACCATATCATGCAACATGACACATTCTATTTCACATTAATTAAGGTCTCACACTTCAATGATTGTAGTCCCTGAATCTTCTATGGAACAATCATAGCTTAACATCAACATCAAGACACATGAGTCGCTTCAAAAACCATACATCTGAATTCCTTTCTACATTCCACTTGAATGGGAATTCAACAATTTGACAACTCAAGATTTCCATATTGTGAAAGGAAGGTGCATCATTTGTTGCAAATGAACCTACTACAACGTTCACCATTCAACATTTTGCATTGCTTTTCTCTCTTCTTTGTGGAGGCACCAACTTTAGGGGATGGGGTGGGTCTATATTATCCTTCACATATGTCACTTGGGATGGAGTTTTGTCCTATGGATTTTCTAGTCTCTACTTCGAGAGGGTACACTCTCTTTATAATTTGGGGTTATTTCATATTTTACATGGATACCTAACCTTGTGACCCATTTCTTCTTACCTCAATTGCACTTAAGGGGGTGTGCCAATGTACCATTTTATTCACCAAGTGGATATGTTTTATCGTAAGTATGATATTGCATTTGTTTGTTTAGTTTACTTAAGTAATTTCTTTTAACTTGAGATAATGACTTGCACATTCTCCTTCTTTCATAGGATTATGTTTTTTTCCTTATCCTCAAAAATTTGGAAACTTGGATAAACAATTCCTTGTCTTTTGGTTTTCTATCTCATCCTCATCTTCATCCTCATCTTCATCCTCATGGATTAAAAATCTTGGATATCGAGTGAAGATATTGTGAACTTTTTCATTTTCTCTCTTATGAAATCAACTATGTTATGCTATTTTGATTTTATTATCATTTATATTTAACAATTTGAAAAATGTTATCACTTACATTAATTTCTGGGCTAATATTTATTTTGTAGATTCTAATAGAATTGAATACCATACCCAAACAATATCTAGTATGAACTAGTTAGTTACAGGCTAGGTCCAAGCGTACTTGGTAACACAATTTTTGAGCTTGTGTTTGTTTATGATTTAACGATTGATGCATCTAGCTTTGCTATGCATCTACTTTAAATACAATAAGAGGGTGATTTTGTCTAAGCCAAGAGACCCTGCTATCTAATATCACCCAAGAAAGATACTGATATTTTACCTTGGAAATATAAGCCTTTTGTAAGTATAATTCAATGAATTGTGATAATAACTTAAAACGAAGTGAATTAAAATTTGATTGAGTTCCCCATTGTATTTTAACAAATCACCTAGGAAGATGTTCGTTCCTAACAATTTCCAATTCTCTTTCCAAAAGGATGAAAAAGAAGAAAAAGGAACTAATTAATGTTGGGACAAAATTTAGAAGACCTATGTTTTGTGTCTGAAAGCTACTAGCCTAGAAAGCATGGAAACAATCTGAAGTCATGGGAGAGAGTTTCAGTTCTATCTCCGGAAATTATGTCCAGTACTCTTGTATTGAATTTTTAAATCCTTCTAAGTTTAAATATTCACGAGGAAACTCTAAAATTTTAATAAAATACATAAATGAAAACCAATTTTGTTTTCATTGGAATACTTTTGAAAATCACATCACCTCAGTAATTGAACTGTAACAATAAGATTGCATACAAAGTGCAGGTTTGTTATGAAACATGTTAAAAGGGTTAAACTGTTTCAATTAATACAAACACTGGAACTATTAAACAACAATAGCTTGTTGGTAATCAAGATTTTGGACTATACCCACATTTTACACCTTTTCATATAATTACAAAGAACATAGAAAACATGTATGTGGAACTACAAATTCCAACATATGTAAAAATACAACAATCTAAATAAGAATGGGAAGCATGTGGAGAATGGTTAAGACATGCATAAATAAAAGGAAAACAAAAATCTCTCAATGTGTATCACAAACAAATCAAGGAAAAAAGCTTTTAGGCAGGGGACTGATATGATCATAAAAATTTCAAAACTTCCAAAGTATAAAGCATTTGAGATTTTATAGAGAATGCGCTAATTCAGCTTTATTCATGATGAGGCATATTCACAACTTTTGCAGTCGCACCATGGTGTTGTTCGTGTTGGCTCTGTTGGACCCTGGAATTAAGATTCAATATACGTACATTATTCAATAAGATTAACTGTGCAACATAATGAAATATTGAAAAGTGTGTTATCTTATTGAGCTTCGCTTTGTTTCGAGAATAGTTTAATATTCTCTACTTAACAGGGCCAACCACATGAAGGTGGAATCTCAATTTGGCCCCTCCCCCCCCCAACATCACTCTAAATTCCCTGTTAACATCTAACATTCATTCATTCTTTCATCCATTATTAAAATATAACATTCATTCATTATCACATAACGTTCATTAACACATAAAATTCATTAACTTTCATTAACACACAACATTCATCAATAATCATCAGCACATATCATTCATGAACATTCATTAGCACATAATTATATTCATTAACACATAAAAATTAGTCATTATCAAATAAGGTAGATTACAATAATCTCTTTCTTTGTTTTTTTTTGAATCTATGTAAAGTCTAAGTGGAGCATCGTCTTCTTCATCATTTCCCCCATCTTCGGATGTTCTACCCTCTTCTCGTGCTCTTGATGTATGCCTAGTCCTATACAAAGGACGAGGATGCTGAACCAAAGGGGGGTCCTCTGCAATAACAAAGAATTGGGTTAAATTCAAAACATTTTTTTATTATTGTTACAAGTATTTCATTAATTTAACGAACACAACCGTTACACTCTTCACCTGATGGGGCCACATCATCTTCCACATCATTTTGTCTAGCTTCAACCTCGACATGCTGAACACCCTCTAGATCCTCTGGAGTTGAAATACGAAACGTTACATTAATCAATACACCAATTGCAATTAAAGTTGTTTAAAGGAATAACAGTGGTCCTCTTTACCTGATTGGGGAACATCACGTTCCTGATGTTGTCTACCCGGATCATGCTCCACTTGGTCACCACCGACTACATGCTCTAAAATATTAACAATAAAGGTTACATTAATTACTACACTAATTTTCAATTTAAGATGTTTAATTGTATTAATAATTACATAAAAAAGTTTGAATAGCAAATGAATACCTCCACTACTAGGATGCACATCCGGACCTTCATGTACAGGTTTTGTTCCACGATTATCATGTTGCATTCCAATGTCACGTGCAGTGTTATCATTGCTTGCTTATTTAAAAAAAATATAGTCACTTTATGTTGAAACTTAACATCAAATAGATTATTGGTTAAGTATTCAATTTGAAATAATTTTCATTTAGCTTATTTACCATTATGACAGATGCATCAGAATCTCGTGTTTGCCCACTCAATTCTCGTAGCCGTTCAGCCACGGCTATATAGCCTTGCTGGTAGCCAATTTTCTTGTCATCTTCTATGGGTGCTCTATTGAAATCAGAGCCCTGCACTTTTGCTTAGTATTGTAAATTTTGCTTGTATTGTTTGATAAAAAAAAATTGTTTACAATTTATAAATATTTTGATGTGATACTTAATTTACTGATTCTTACAATTCATGCGGCAAGTTTCATATAACCACCAAAGCCGAGTTTGTGTTGCCCATGCTTTTCTTGTCTTGCCTTGGTTGCCTTTGACGTGTCACTCAATCTATGAAAAGTTTGAAATATGTTAGATTATATAAATATAATGAATAATTAGTACATATTCACATTCTTAATAGTATCTCATACCTTAATCTGGCATCTGGTGGTGTATTTCCTTTTTTCCTTTCAATTCTCTCCTTTGCATCCAAAATCAGGTCCTTCCACTCCCTCTCTGGAATCATGGGGGGACGCTCATACTTTACATTCTTCTCTAAATGTGTCCTGTATTGGTCCCTCACATACTTTAGATATGTGCCAACTTTTTCCAGTAGCTTAGTCTTGTTGAATGTATCATTTCCAAACAACCCTACCATACAATTTGTGAGTTCATCTTTTAACTTTTTTTTTTGGTCATTCCACCTTTAAAGCAAAAACAAACCTGTTAGATTTAGAAAGAAACTGAAGCTACCTTTGATATAGTTCAAGAAATGGATAAAAGGAAAACTATTCTAGCAATAATATGAAATCAAAATAGTGGATAAGGGTTAGTTTGCGTATGATGTTCCACCTTTTACGTATGGTGGGCTCAAATATCTGCAATGTAATGTCATTAAGATTTTTATAAAAAATATCATTTCCTACAAAAAAACATGGGATCATTAGTCCAAAATGAGTGATCAGTAAGTAAATTACAATTAGACTATATATAATAATAATTTTAAAGTACCTGGAACCTTCTATATCTTCAAGGGAATCAATTCTTTGTCGCTCACCACCAATGTGGCCTGCAATGTTCCTGTACTAGCAATACGAGAAGATCCAGGAAATGATGGTATCTTATCACTAGTAGTCACCTCTGGCGCATCCTTATGTGCATCTCCTGCCACAGTAAATGAATCCACTATGAAATGCCTCCAAGAAAGAACACTTCAAGGGTAATAAACACATAACGCAAGAGAGAGAAAAAGAGGGATCTACCACCAGTGGGCGGGTCAACACGAGCCGGTGCAACAGACGATGTCTACATGCTACGTGTTGCCGACATTGCAATCGGCAAAACAATTGGGGTCGACCTCGGACCCATGTCAGCACCTGAAGAGTAATACATTAAATATATAAAACATTAAAAAAGCAAGTTCACAAGTCCAAAGGAGTGGTTTTAATATATAGAACATGGTCATCACCTGAACTACCCGTAATACCTTGATCATCGCCACCAGGATGATGAGCCCTTATAAATTTATGTAAAAATAACACATACATATTTTAGTTAATGACATAAAAGAGAAAAAAATATAAACCATTATTGAACTTTTGTTATGATTAAAGCTTTCATTACTGCTTACTTGCAAGTTTTCCACTATCCGCAACAATAGTTGCACCCTCTTTGTTATCTCATCAATCTGAGGGCTTATGGTTGCCAAATCAACAATCTCTTGGCTAATTTTTCTAATATTCGTTTGTACCAATTGTATAGGGTTTGCGCTAAGTGCGATGTCATCAGCACATAACACTGTCGAGCGCCCCACATCCCTATGGAGGTGCTGAGGTACTGCAGGTTCCTTTCCCTTATCCCGAACATCTGTCTGTGACAAGAATATAATTAACACTATCAAAATTACTTCAAAACACTCAAGAAAAGATCATAATGTAATAGTTTGCTTCTATCTAATTTGTACAATTACAATGAGGTTTACTTGCTCAGTAGAAGTGTCGGGACCTACACCCCTATCTGTGCTATGTGGTGGATCCATGTGGCCCTGTGACAAAGAAAAAATATAAAAATGTTAGCGAAATGAAACCAATAGACTTAGCAAAAAAACTTAATAATACAATGGTTTATTGGATTCATTAATTGGAAGTTGGCTTAAATGGTATATATATAGTATGTACCACCCCCATGATAGTAACTTTTTTTGTATCTATACAATTTAAATTGTAATCAATTAGTAGCTCTTCCCCTGCACTTATTGATTTTATTGCACATAAAAACACACAATTTCCCTCACGTGCCTCAAATATGCAATTGGGTTGCTTATTAGTTGACCCAGGTCGTGTACTATTTATAAAACTTGCAATAATCCCTGTTGCTTTTGGCCTTCCATCAATGTATACAACCACTCGTTTACTTTGATCATTATCTTTTTGTTGTATATAATTGGCTGACAGTGCATACCTACGCATACTTTTTTTATATCAAACAATCTGCATCCAATCATTATAATTGTAACAAGGTCCAACAAACTCCATCAATTCAACAACTTTGTTGTAACAGACCTTTATGTTGTCCATGAAAAATAGGCCCAAACCATGTAACGACGAAGGTGCTATGCAATATATCCTACACATTGTTTCAGTACATGTTTGTACCTCAAGGGCACCTCAATGTCGCCTTTGGTCTCATCATCATAAGAACATGACCCCCCTTGAGCAAGAAAAAATTCCATGCGTTTATTGAATTTTCTTCTAATCTTTTGACCTCTAGTTGATCTCCCTATTTGAGATCTACTACATGTCTCACTTTCCTCTTCTATTCCTGCATTTCCCTCACTCGAGGAAGACACATCTGACAAATACCTATTTGGTGATACCTGTGCACCATCAAATGAGAGAGTTAGTTGGTAATGAGAGAGATATTTTGCAAATGAGGGTAATATTGATGAAGAAGTCAGCCATAAAGTTGATGTTGAGATTAAAATTTGAGTAAGTCCAACTGGGGCCTCAAGTGTTGATAACTATATTAGATTTGTTGCTAATGTTGAGGTTTGAAAAACCGAGGAAGTTTGTTTTTCTTGTAATTTTTTAAAAATATATTATTTCTATAAGGTGTATTGACTTATACCTGTCGATCCATGAGACTGTGCAGGATCCTCGTCAAAGGGGTTCAGGTTCCTGCACCAACAATTGAGCATCATAAGCATTACATTTGTAATTTGATAAACAATAAATACTGCAGTAGCATAAGCATCATAAGCATCATAAACATCACATATGTATCATCATATATATAATTGAGCATCATAAGAATCACATATGTATCATCATAAACATGTAATCCATCACATACGTATCATAAATCACCATCCATCACATAGCTAATAAGTAGTCCACATTCCATAAATAAACACAAAGTTCAAAAAATGTCACATGTATCATCATAAGCATGTAATCCATCACATATGTATTTTAAATCACCATCTATCACATAGCTAGAGGTGCATCATGAATTAATTAAGTAATGGCATTAGAATTCAAAACATATGAATTATTTATGTAACCATATAAGTCAAATCAATTTCTATTAAGATATCAATATTAAATAGATAATATAATAATTGCATCTCATACATTTCATTCATGTCATTGATCTTCTTCTTCATCCAACTCATCATCATGACCATCATCATCATCATCATCATCATCATCGTCATCGTCATCGTCGTCGTCGTCGTCGTCGTCATCGTCGTCGTCTTCGTCGTCATCGTCATTGTGTTTGTCATCGTCATCATCATCACCATCACCATCACCATCACCATTAGCAGCATCATCATCATCAGCTTCTTCTTCATGTACATTTCCGTCAGGAACATCATCGACTAACTGTCGATCATGATCATCATCTATATCATCTTCTACTTCTTCAGTATCTTCTTCTTCCATCACATTATACATTATTGGCCTTCCTCTTGGATCATGTCTAACAACAAATGACCAACCCGGTTTATGTGGAACCTCCGAGTAAAATACCTACTCACATTGACTTGGAAGAACATAGGGCTCATCCCCAACTCGTTCAAATGACCTTGTATTAACTATTGTAAATCCATTATCATGTTTGATAATAGTTCTATCAGGATCATTTTTATTTAGTCGTAGCCTATACCATTTGACGATGAACAAAACTAATTTGAAGGAATTAAAGTCACACTCAAGTATATCATCCAAAATGCCATAGTATCAATTTTGAGACTCTTGAGGATGTATGTCATTTCTAGATGAAATATTGGTCACCTCAAAGACTGCAGTTATCCCAGAATCACAAGTTTTCTTCGTGTCACCCAACTGTTTGATGCGAAATTTATGACCATTGCAGCACATAGCCTTGTGGTGTTTGACCTGCAATATGTCTATATTAAAATTATTGCATCATGAGTTGATAAACATATAGGTGATTAATAAAATTATACATGCCTGTTGATCTCTTAAACCATATGCTAAATCAATTTCCCTTTGTGTAACATTGGAATCTCCATTACGATGAGCTTCTTTAACCAATGAAGCGACACCATCCCATGTTAATGTGCGACTAGAATGTTGACATCGTTCAATCCACACCGTCATCCAATCAAGAATGTTTGTAATATACAAATGTAGCGCATCCCACTCCTGACCAACTGTACAAATAATTAATAGACCACTTACAACTGATTTATTTAGAAGATGAAGAATTAATTTACTACAATAACATCTTATAATTACCTCTCACTTTCTTCAAACTACCTTTCCCCATCAAGTGCTCCCCTTCAAATTTATTAATGGGGTTGGGATCCCAAATGCGATCTATGTGGATTTTTGCTACAAACTTAGGAAGATATTCAGTAATGTACACCATAGTTTGGTATACCATATATCCCTCCACCATAGAACCCTCAGGATGTGCTCTTTGTCGAACCAAAGCCTTCAAAAATTTCAAGTGCCTCTCAACCATCCACATTGACCTAGTGTGTACAGGTCCACACAATTCGATCTCCTCAACTTGGTGTATGAGGTAGTGTTCTTGTGCATTGAAAAAAGTTGAAGGTAGACACTTTTGCTTTTCACACATTAGATGAGGGATTTTTCTCTTCCAATATTTTATATCTTCCTTGTGGATTTCTTTAGATGACAACCACCTAGAAGAGATTGAAGATGCAAAAATATATAAATGAGACTTTACAAAATAATATACAATATATTGCATAACAAGTAAAACAAATGGCAAATATAATATCTATACAACAAATTGAACAAACATCACTACATACCTCATGTATTTTCCAAGATCATATATGACTTGCTTGATATTATTGTCGAAATGGTCTAGGAGAGATAGAGGTAGAACGTACTGCAACAATTATAAAATGATATTTTCATTGTTTTCTAGCATAATACAATGAAAAGTACATGCGCAGTATATAAATATATAGTAAATACACAAGAACGCGAATTACCTTAATGAAGGTATGCCTGTAGATAGGAATTCGGAAATCATCAAAGCAAATGACAAATTAGCCTAGTTCAATCACGAAAAACTAAATTGCAATGACAAATCCTAAAAACATTCAATGAAAACATGAAAACAAGACATTCAAAATGAAAACTAAGCAAACCAAATGCAGATGTCTCCTTCATGTGGCTCCATTGTCCTTCTTTCTCCTTCAAATGGCTTTTGTTTTGTGAATCTCACCTTCAAGTGCATAAGCATAATGTGAAAGCAAGATTGACAAGATAGCATGACAACATAAGGGTACTAGAAGCGTGATTGATTCGACCAGGGCCTTTGATTGAAGAAATTCATCCAATTTATAGACAAATTGGAGAAAAGATTAGATTAGCATGAAAGTGATTTGAATGGAAATTCAAATCAGGAATAGCAAAATTATGACAAGTGTATGACAAATTGCTATGTAAGGATTTATGACAATTTATGACAAATTGCTATGCAAGAATTTATGACAAGAATTTGAAATAGAAATAGACATTTAGGAATTTAAGAGAAATTAGAAAATTAGGTTAGAAATGATGACTTGGAAATTAGGAAATTGATGAAAATTAGGTAAATTAATTAATAATTTTTCATTCATTCATTAATTTACAAAAATAGGAGGAATTAATTAGCCAATTAAATAAACATTTAATTGTGACAAGAAGACTTAGGATAAATAAATAAATCATTTATCCTAAAGAGAAAATGGAGAGAAAATGACAAACAAGGTTAAATGAATAAATCATGAAACCCTAGAAGATAAATTTGAAATGCAAGGACAACAATTAGGTCTTGATGTAAGATTGATTTGATGTCGATTCGATCATGATTTTGAATTGATAAATGATTTGATTGATAAATGCGCCAATTAACGAGGAACAATGACAAATTGATCCAAATTGACATGATTGAGAAAGACGATGATCGATGACAAATTGATCGCAAGACGACAAGATTGAAAATAACAACGATCGATGACAAATCGATCGCAAGTCGACAAGATTGAAAATGACAACGATCGATGACAAATCGATCGCAAGTCGACAAGATTGAAAATGGCAACGATCGATGACAAATTGATTGCAAAACAACAAGATTGATAAGAGGACAACGATCGATGACAAATCGATCGCAAAACGACAAGATTGATAAGAGGGAAAAACCCTAATTAGGATTGACGATGTCCAAAATGATGACAAATGAGCACGCACATTGATGCAACAGGATAAGATTGATCAAAATCATGACTGAAGATTGTTGTCGACAAGACCAAATTCGAGAGCGAGATAAATAAAGAATGCAGAAGGACTCGATGCTCGCAAATGATAAAAAACCAAGTGCGTGACATAGGAGAAATGTTAATGCAATGCAAAAACCCTAAAATAAGGCAATGCGCAAATGTTAAAGTATGATTCCGCAAGAATTGACCATTTTTAGACGTCTACATTTTGCCCCTCTTTGAGACAATGCGATTCTAAGCGTTGTTTCAAAGAACAATAATGAAAATGCCGCAGACAATGACAATGACATATGCATGCCCCCTCGAGGAATTGGCCGGAAACATCCAGAAAAGAGGCCAATTGATCGATAAGAATGATAGAAAATGATAGGAGCAAACAGACTGCCAAAACTGACGGAAGAAATGTTAGTAAGAAAAAAATAGACAGAGGACAGTTAGAGATGAAGAAAAACTTGCTTTCACAAATGCACATAAGTAGGTGAGAACCTTTATTTAATGTAGCAAAACGGATGCAGAGCATCATGGCATTGAAGGCCAGAGCTGAAATGCAACCCTTTTTGCAAAAGACAGACACATCGCACACAAGGAATGAGTGAAGCATTCTGGGGTGCATACATCAAGGGTCGAGGTATGTGTGGCGTTCACAAAGCGAACGTACATATCACAGACACCCAATGATATAGTTGCCCCAATTTGTAACAAACATTCCACAAACAGCAAACACGACAAAAAAAACAAAAGGGACCATGAAACATCCCAGTTACTCTAAATCACTCAGTGACATCATCAAGCAACATAGGAACATGATCGAAGCCAAAGATAAATCAGTAAAAAGATAAGACGCACAAATTCAACCAAGTCAAACAAACAATCTGATTGTCATTGTCAAAAGTGGAAAACAAGAATGATCATGTTGTCTAGTTTCAGGGAATGTGGTACCCCATCTAAGACAGGACACAGTCTGGTTTCAAGTATACCACACCCTGTATAAGACCCATGATAGTAGTGACAAGGACAAATGATATTGATGTTGATTGATTGATATCACAATTTGAATTAGTTTTGAATGTCTGGTTTGATTGAAAAGTTCATCTGTGAATGTGTGATTTCATTAAAGCGCAATGTTTGATTGATTGTTGTTGGAGGCATGCTCAGCGATCTGTCTATGCACAAAGGGGATTTGTTTTTGGATTTTGATGTTTTGAAATTTTGTTGTTCGTTTTTCAGGACTTTATTTGACTTTTTAGGGGATTTTTTCAAGACATTATTTGATTTTTTTGGATTATTTCAGGATTTTATTTGATTTTTTTGGATTATTTCAGGACTTTATTTGATTTTTTATGATTTTTTTTTTTGAATTATTTCAGGACATTTTTCAATTTTTAGGGATTTTGCCCCCAGTGTCTAGCAAGGCGAGGAATATGACAGGTGAATAAATAGGCTTTCTGAAATGTTGGTGGATAGAGGGAAGACAAAGGCTTTTTATTATGGAGACAATACAGATGCAATTTTCAAGGGCTATTGCGTGATGGGACAAAAGATTGGATATGACAATGTAAAGCAATGACATGGCATGAGGGACATGTCAAGAGGTTTTTGAAACTATGTTTAAATTTTGCGTCCTTTTGTCAGATCAAGATAAAGGAATGAAAAAGAGTGTATGGATAGTGATAAGATATGGATAGGATAAGCAAGACCAAAAATGGATAAGGGACATGGACTGAAGGTTGGGATAGGATACGGGATAGTGGCAGAAAGTTGTAATAAGACAGGGAATATGGATGAAAGGTTATAATAAGAAAATGGATAAAGACCAAAAGCTATGATAGACTGAAAGTTGCAAACAAGATGCATGATGCTCATGACGATCCTCAGCCTTGTCAAGATCAAAGGTGAAAAGAGGAAATGGACATGAGGGACAATAGGATATGAAGGGTAATGACATGGTATGATAGGATAATGAAGGGCAATAGGATATGAAGGAGGAAACCTGCCCCCAAGTACGGTATGCAAGAAGTTCATAGATTACGCATGATGCCTATTTGCCAGGTTTTCATCACGGTACTTGCCCAATGCGCCTGTTTGCCAAGTTTTCACCAGTGGACGAATTATTTTTGCTCTACTTTTTTTTTCTTTTGTCTTTTTTTTTTCTCACTTTTTTTTTTTTGGTATTTTGACTTTTTCAATAGAAGATGGACACATGATAGGGGATGGAAGAAGGAATCAAGTGTCTTTTTGTTTGGATAGTAGCCTTGAAAAAAATGGTCCATGACCTTTAAAAGTATGCTCAAAGACGTTGGTGGGATAAGGACATGGAAAAAGAGATGAAATTAAGGCAAGGATTTATGCAAAGGATTGGACCAGAGGGATGGAAGGATGGAAAATATGCATTGGATAATGGATAGGGTATTGGAAGAATTGGGCTTCAGATGAAAATGTTGGCAAGATTGACATTGGCACACACATTGAGGGGTGATGGACTGATGGAGGAAGAGTGGGTTTTGGATATGGAGATTTGGATGGAGGGATAGCTTGGGATTTTGGGACATAAGGGCCCAAAATGGATGAAGAAGGTGATGGAGGAACAAATTTGAGAGGGTTGGATGGATGAATAGCAACTTTGGATGCCAAGTTGGATGTTTCTTTAGGCTTTTGTGCTTCAAGGAGCCGCTTAGGAACCCACATTGTTTTGGATTTTTCATACTTTTGTTGTTCTTTGGTTTGCATTTCTTGCATAAGGGATTTAGGAACCCATATAGATTTTTACTTTGATTTATTTCGCTCAGTGGGCCTTTGTGGCCTTTTAGATATTTCTTTTTCTTTATAGATCATATTGTTCTTTGTTTTGACATGTCGATTATATTGGACATGTTGATCCTTGAATACATGTGGATTTCTAGACTTATGACTTTTACACTTGGCATCCAAATTGCTTGGAGGGGGAAAGGAATGCATGGATGGATATGAATGAAATGGAGTTCTTTTGGTTTGATGATGTTTTGATTTTGAAGGGATGTTGGATTTAGTAGGGGTACCCATGTCTTGAGGAATTTTACTGAGGCCATGACCCTTAATATGTTCTTTAACATGAAGGGATTCTTGCTTATGAAGGTCTACCCTTTTTCCTTTATGAATATCTTGACTTGTAGGATACTCTTTTCTTTGGGAAGAAGACGCGAGTCCATTATGAGGTGGATATGATATGAGAGAAATAATGAGATCATGAAGTGGATCGGATTGCACCAAAGTGGAAGAACCCATTATGCATGTCAAGGGTTCATGAACATCTTGCACTGACACGTTAGAATCATGAGGGGGATTAGGATCATGAGAGGGACTAGGATTGTGTAGTGGACATGGCTCAATGACAGGCTCTTCAAGAGATGGAATGGGAGAAATAATGGGATCATCAAAAGAAATGTGATCTTGGAGTGTATATGGAGCATTAAGACAAGGAGATGGAGGGACAAAAGGATCTTGTGGAGGATTTAAAGGAATAATTTGATCTTGACAAGGAGGAAGATCATTGGAATCCTCTTTAAAGGTGCTTTGCTCTTGACTTTTAATGGGATCATCGGAAAGGATAGAAGGGATATCTGGAATGTCAATGGGATTTGAAAGGACATTTTTTTCATGAAATGGAATGGGATCGTTTGGGATTGGATGGACTGGGATATCTTGATCTTGATCTTTTTTAAGACATGTTTCTTCATGCTCTAAATTATCCTCTTGACATGAGGTTGGACTTTGGATATGCATGGGGGATTCTGGCAAGGGATTAATGCTTTGGCATGAAGGAAATGCACTTTGAACATTTGTGATGGATTCTGGCAAGGAATCAATGCTTGAACATGAGGAAGAGGGACTTCGAATGGGGTCCTCTAAAATAGGTAATGGCAATAAAGTGCATGGTGGCATTGGGTCTTGTATTTCTGAAACATGACAAGGATGTGCATCATGAACTGGATTATCTTGGCAATCAATTATGGATAGCCCTTGGATAATTGCATCCTTGGGCGTATTGTTTGATGAGGACAATATAGAAGGTTCTTGTGAAACTTCTAAAGGTGTAGGGATAGATGCCACTGGAGAGTCAATTTGCTTATGGGGGGATGAGGCATTGCTAGACATAAGTGTATTATCTTGATCTTCTTCAAAGAACTCACTTGGTAGGTTCCTTAAGAGCATTGCAATAAAGCCACCTTTCTTTCGAGGTTTTGACATAGTTGTATCTGGAATTTGAACTTGTTTGGCAAGGAGTTGGTTCTGATCTGATGTCATGTTTTGATATTGGACTTGGTTCAATTGTTCTGACATGTTTGAAACTTGGGTTGGTGTGTGCTGCAACCTTTGTTTTTAAATGTTTGGTTGTGGTTGTTGACATTGATATTCCACCATTGGTTGAACCATTTGTGGACATTGTATAGTTGGTTGGACATATTGTTGAAATTGGACCATTGGTTGTATTGGATGTATATGTTGAACAATTGGTTGAACCATTGGTTGTATTGGTTGAAAATCTGATTGATAGTAAACACCTTCTTGTTCTTGTTGTGGAGGCACATAATGTTGAAATTGATGTTGTCTCTTTTCTTGAAATTGTTTCATCATCTCTATTTGGGAGAGGAGAGCCGGTATGTCTGATCGTTCAAGAAGAGATCTTACATCAATTGGCTCAATCTTTGGATTTTGACCTGGAAATTTTTGAAACATTTTGGACATTTGTGATCTATTCTTCTCAATGTTTTTCACTCTTTGTTCCAAAATCTCATTTTCTTGAGCTAGTTTCTCCTCTAGTTTTTGTATTTGGACATTTACATCATCATGATAAGTTTGATCCAAGTTCTTAGACATGCAGAGATTGGATTGACATGATTGATTGCTCAATTGTGATGACATGGCTTCGTAAGAAGGTTGAGACCTTATTTCAACAAACATGTCACTATGCAATGCAACTAATGGGATTGACAAATGCAACCTAAAGGATGACAATGCAACTTAATGTTTTTGTTGTTTTTCAAGATTTTGACAAACTCATGAATGCAATTCTAAAAATGAGACCCTTAGGAAATTGAAATGATGTCTAGACCTCAAAGGACAAAAGGACCAAGTGACAATAGGACAAATTGACAATGTCTCACCTATATGCTTGGATACTAAGCTAGGTTTGACCAAATGACATTGATGACAAAAAGACAAAAGTTTGATAAGGTCTAGACTTCTTAACAATGACTTAGGCTTTATCAAAGATTTGGATTACTCAAGTATGATAAAACCTAGTTTTGACACTATATGAAAAGGGACAATTACTATTCAAATGATCCTAATATGATATGATAATGCCCTAAGCTTAATGAAGAGACCTAGGGTATGCAAATGTGAATGTATGACAATGGTATTACTCTAATGCAAGAGGACACATGAAAATGGATAACCCTTATTGATAGGCAAAGGAGTATGACCTAGGTGAAACCTAACCTTGGTAATTGACAATGAATTTGCAAAATGCAAACCTAGGATAAACCTAAATCTAAGTGACATGAATGTTGAGACAAGATTTTGAAAAATGTTTGACAACCATGTTTGAAGGTGTTTTGAACTTTGTTGAATGAAATACTCTTGTGTTTAACCTTGTTTTGAATCAATTTGTCTTATTTTTGAAATGAGACACAACTCAACTTTTGAGAAGTAAAGAAGACAAGATATTTTAACTTAGACTCAAGACAATCATGCTCATTCACACATTTCTTATGGTAGGTAAGGACAGTAGGTACTTGAGAGGTAGACTCGTTATGAGATTCAAGGAGAATACATAGATGCTTGACCCCACGGGCTCCCCTCCACAACACTCACTTCTCAGGGCAGCCAAGCATTAGTCCCCATGGAAATCTCCCCATGGCGAACTTAGTATCTCTTCTAAGTATCCAAACTTGTCCTTCTCAAGCAACTAGAAGGATTTTTGGCCTCTAAATACAAGGTGTTTAGTAAGGATTTCTGTTAAGCGTTACTTCTTGGTGTCACGCAAGCATGATTGAGACATTAAGCCCACCAAGATACCAAACAAATGTAGTCATGCAAGCACAATTTAGACCATGAGGCCCTACTTAGGTGCTGATATGAGAAAGAGTCCAAGGGTCATCACTTCCCAAGTAACTACAATTCCCACGTAACCCTTCCTTCAAAGCTTTCGCCCATCAGGTATTTATTTATAGTGAGTTAGAATGCCAAGGTACTCTAGTTGTGCTCACTTTGGGTCATTCCCTTCTCACGATTATCACTTGCTTGCAAAAGAAAGCAAATGGTCGGGAAGGCAGGCCCTCTAAAGGTAACAAACAATCCAAAACATGAGAATGGTATCGAAGATCTGGATTTTTGATCACCCTAAGAAGGATGAGAGCATACTCTCCTACTCCAATGTCAAACTTGACAATAAAAGAAAACACACGTTCATTCCATCCTACTTAGCAATCATACTAGGTGCCTAATTATGAATTACAAACACAAAGTTTAGTTGGAGTACAAGGCAACCTACAAAATCACCAAGTCAGAAGTTTGATTTGTTTGATCTTTGACTAGCGAACCTACATAAAATTTGTTAGTAGTTCCATTTTTGTCTTTGCCATGCATAATGCCAAGGTGCTACATAGAGAATCAGTACCAAAGAAAAACCAAAATGCAGAAATAGAATGCAAAACAAAGCAATTTGCAAGTAAAAACACTGCTTTTTACCTCTGTTTCTGGCCTTACACAGGCGCAAAATGTCTTACACAGGCACAGAATGCAGTAACACAAGCGCAGAATTAAGTAACACACATGCAGATCCCTTTGACACAGGCACATAAGTATTTGACACAAGCGCAGATCCCTTGACACAGGCGCAGAATGCAGTGACACAGGCGCAAAAGTGCCCAGAAAGCCCTAAATTACCCTGTTTCTTGGGTTTTTCACCTGCAAATCAACTCAAAAGCACTCAAAAGAATGATTAGGGGGTTAGTTCACATCAGGTTCACCAATTAATGTAGATAGGAATTAGGAAATCATCAAAGCAAATGACAAATTAGCCTAGTTCAATCACGAAAAACTAAATTGCAATGACAAATCCTAAAAACATTCAATGAAAACATGAAAACAAGACATTCAAAATGAAAACTAAGCAAACCAAATGCAGATGTTTCCTTCATGCGGCTCCATTGTCCTTCTTTCTCCTTCAAATGGCTTTTGTTTTGTGGATCTCACCTTCAAGTGCATAAGCATAATGTGAAAGCAAGATTGACAAGATAGCATGACAGCATAAGGGTACTAGAAGCGTGATTGATTCGACCAGGGCCTTTGATTGAAGAAATTCATCCAATTTACAGACAAATTGGAGAAAAGATCATATTAGCATGAAAGTGATTCGAATGGAATTTCAAATCAGGAATAGCAAAATTATGACAAGTGTATGACAAATTGCTATGTAAGGATTTATGACAATTTATGACAATTTATGACAAATTGCTATGCAAGAATTTATGACAAGAATTTGAAATAGAAATAGACATTTAGGAATTTAAGAGAAATTAGAAAATTAGGTTAGAAATGATGACTTGGAAATTAGGAAATTGATGAAAATTAGGTAAATTAATTAATAATTTTTCATTCATTAATTAATTTACAAAAATAGGAGGAATTAATTAGGATATTAAATAAACATTTAATTGTGACAAGAAGACTTAGGATAAATAAATAAATCATTTATCCTAAAGAGAAAATGGAGAGAAAATGACAAACAAAGTTAAATGAATAAATCATGAAACCCTAGAAGATAAATTTGAAATGCAAGGACAGCAATTAGGTCTTGATGTAAGATTGATTTGATGTCGATTCGATCATGATTTTGAATTGATAAATGATTTGATTGATAAATGCACCAATTAACGAGGAACAATGACAAATTGATCCAAATTGACATGATTGAGAAAGACGACGATCGATGACAAATTGATCGCAAGATGACAAGATTGAAAATAACAACGATCGATGACAAATCGATCGCAAGTCGACAAGATTGAAAATGACAACGATCGACGACAAATCGATCGCAAAACAACAAGATTGATAAGAGGACAACGATCGATGACAAATCGATCGCAAAATGACAAGATTGATAAGAGGACAAAACCCTAATTAGGATTGATGATGTCCAAAATGATGACAAATGAGCACGCACATTGATGCGACAAGATAAGATTGACCAAAATCATGACTGAAGATTGTTGTCGACAAGACCAAATTCGAGAGTGAGATAAATAAAGAATGCAGAAGAAGGACTCGATGCTTGCAAATGATAAAAAACCAAGTGCATGACATAGGAGAAATGTTAATGCGACGCAAAAACCCTAAAATAAGGCAATGTGCAAATGTTAAAGTATGATTCCGCAAGCATTGACCATTTTTAGACATCTACAATGCCAATCATGTGTTTTCATCCCTGGCCCAAATTCACTCTTCTTTGATATGAGATTGTTTATGTTCGCAGCAAATCCTGTGGGAAATCAAATTTTTCGTATGACTTCTTTTATAGAATTGCTTTGCTGCTCTGTTAATAACCAAGGAAGGGAACTTATATTAATCTGATCTCCATTTCTATTTGATTGAATGACATTTTTTATTGCATGATTGGATTCCACAATGTCACTACAAATTTTGACAATTTTTTCTTTGTCATGCCTTCTATCCAATATTTTCCATAATGTCTTTGTTATATTCTTTCCAATATGCATTGTATCAAACAAATACACAATTTGTAGCTGCTCGTAGTAAGGCAACCTACTGAATTGTCTGGGATAACTTTTTAGTCCCTTTGGAAGGTGGTCATCCATGCCTTGACGACCTTCAGTATCATCAATTACATCATCAGTAAACAAAACACGATAGAAAAATTCAAATTCCAAACATAAACCATTAGATGGAATGACATTACCTTGATGATTAATTCTATTATATTCTAACTTCCATAAGTGAGGAGTCATTCTTTGTGGCTTTGATGTAGTCTCTTCTTTCCCATTGAAAAGATGTTTTTCAGTATTCCAATACTTAGGATTTTTGTGAAGGAAGTGTCTATACTCATCAAACACCTGCTTTCCTAAACTTATTGAATGACGGGATTTCATCTTTGGACCACAAACTGGACATGCAAATTTTCCCTTTGTTTGAAGACATACAAGATAATGTATAATTCTATTAAATGTGTTAATTTTTATAATTATAATTATCATGCGCAACTTGAACACTATAACGTACCACAAAAATGTGTTAGCCCTGGGGCATCATGTATTGTCCATACAAGCATTGCATGGAATTGAAATTGTCTTTGTCCTATTGGTCTAGAGATGTCATACATGGTCACACCATTCCATAACTCCTGCAACTTGTCGATAAGAGGCTCAATATATACATTCATATCTTTAACTTGGTACTTGCCTAGTGGAATGAACAAAAACATTACATAATTATTATGATCATTTTACTGCAATATTTATAATTAAATGTAGATGACTATTAAATGATAAAATACCTAGAACAATCATTGCCAACATTATGTGCTCCCTCTTTATTGACATCCATGGAGGAATATTATTGTTGATAACAAAAATAGGCCACACCGAGTAAACAGATCTCAACTCTCCAAATGGATTGGCACCGTTCGCTGCCAATGAAAGCCTGAGATTACGAGGTTCTTCTTTAAAGTGTGGCCACTTTTCCTCTATGTCCATAAATTTTGAACCATCCGCAGGCATTCAAATAATGTCATCTCGAATTCTATTGCCTGCATGGTAATCCATAAATTGTGCCAAGCTAGTGCACCTGAATAATCGTTGCATACGTGGAATAATAGGAATATAACGAAGAACCTTGTGAGACACCTTTTTTGTTATTTGATCTGTTCGATATCTATTGATATGACATTCAGGGCATTCTATTCCAAATTCATGTTGTTTATGATATATAATATGATCATTGGGACAAGCATCTATTGTTTGATACTCCATTCCAATATCTTTCATAATGGCAGATAATTTTCGGTATGAGCGAGGTAGAATATTTGATGGTGGTAAGAAAAACTCACCTATCAATCTACAGCCAAAAAAAAAAGTTTGAGGTGTTAATATAAAGAATATTAATGGTACATGATTCACCATTTATTAACTGTAATGACATGTATGACACACCTTAACATATGTGAGATTGTTATGTTAGATAAACCATTCATAACCTTCAAGTTCACCAACAACAATACAGCAGCAAGAAGAGTTGTTTGCGAGCCTTTGTAAAGGGGCTCATATGCCTTCTCAAGAAGAGGTAAATCATGAACATCAAGGTCATCCTAATCATCATGATCAACTGTGCCAGTACTAAATGTGTCATGGATCAATGTATTTGTACCATCATCTTCAATTGTGTTTTCTGGTGCATGATTGTCATCTTCCATGGGATCATTATCTTTAGCTTCGATATTCACACCTCCATGTTCCTACACTTTGAAAACCATATTCTTCAGGTTGTGTTGGTCCATATCATGTGCCCTGGGGTGCTCAACCTATATAAAAATGATCAACATAAATAAACCATGATCATGATCTCATTATCAAGTGATTTCTTATGTATATAAATTGTTAAAACGATATAATGAACAACTTACCAGTGGATGATAATCATGTCCCCCTTCAATGTGACCATGTTGCCTACAATGTTTCTTAGTTGTTTTGATTAGAAGTCTTCTAGTCTTTAAGCCCTTACAAATTTGGTAGGGACAATAACATTTCCCATCACCTTTTCTTTTCAAGTTAGACCATAATCTAGCAATTGTCTCCTTATTTTGTTCTTCGCTGATATTATCTGACATGGTCTTTCTTCACAGGCAAAAAAATAGGCTATGGAAAATTCAGTGCAAAAGCTTCACAAAAATTGCAAATCGAACCAAAACCATTTAACTCTTCTTTTTCATCTTAAAACATTGAACTTAATAGAGAACATATTTAATGTAGCTGATTGTGTGAATTTCTGAGCATTGTGTCTGCAAATTCTTACTAAAAGTTTGCCTGTTGCAGACTTTCTGAGAGACATTTTTGAGTATTCTAAGCCTTGGTTCTTGTATTTTCACTGGTGATAAGTAGGAAACTTTATGGTAGACCTGTAGCCAATCGATCTAATTTTGACAAGTTATACACCAAGCAAACAGGCATCTAGAACTAGCATTGTTTGCAGGTCACCCCTACCCTATGCCATGGGTATTTGACTACCCAGAACTCTAGTTTAAGCATCAATCCTAGAAATGATCGGTATATGACTACCCAAAACTCCAGTTTAAGCAGCAATCCTAGAAATGATCGGTATATGACTACACAGAACTCCAGTTTAAGCATTAAGTTACATCATTATTGACCTTACTTTGAGATGCAATGTATGAGATTGGAACCTTTTGTAAGGTGTGATCAATGTGCTATCATAAATGCAAAGCCAAAACCATTTTGATGAGATCATGATCCCACTTATACTATTTTGCCTTGTTAATTTTGCACCCACAAAAATGATAGAACCAGATATAATATGCCATCAATGCCCATATACCGACAATGCTCAAGCTAAGCCACTTAGAGGTAGAGTTTAACCACTTTCCATATAGGTAGATTATCTCTTACCTCATTTTCCCTATAGGTAACTGATTAGGTTCATTTTAGAGTCTTATTTCCAAATATGTACCTCTATGTTAGCTTTTTGCTTTATTATTTGCCTTTTTATGCTTAATCTTGTCAATTTTGCATAATTTTACTTAGTTCTTGCATCTTCAATGAAATTATATCTAATCATATCCAATCACATCAAAATGGAACAATTAATCATATTGTTGGTCTCTCCTAGAGGAATTAAATTGAACCAAATTGACTATTCCCCAATAAAATGTTTTGAAATGGTGAATGTATAAGTTTGTAGTTTACTTTCCTAGACTAGGACCCCATTTCATCAACATTTCACTATGAAAACATAAATATTTTTTCTTGAAGAGAACATCTTACAGATTATGCTTCAATGTAACACATTTTCATAATCAATCATTCGACTTCACATGGATAAAAGAATTCACATATTCTAAATCATGATCCGATAATGTGAACAACTCATATGCAACTATATGGCATGCAAAGCATTTATTTTAACATACACTTATTCATCCATATTGCGGGGATAACAATACAAGGCTCACATATTGGTCTAAGAGGATGCCATGGTCTCACAAAGTAACCAAGAACCATATGAAATGATGGTCTTGAATCCACACACAACTAGGGAGGATCCATATGATTATGTATGACTTCCCCCTTGTTTGTTTAATGGGATTAGCCTCCAAGACATAGCCGTTAATAATCACTAAGAATGTACAAGTGGATCGTAGCTACCCATACAACAAACACTTACCCCTATCCTCAAATTTTCCCAATGTTTGATTCCTTATATACACTCATCCAAGGTTATCTATGTCGATCTTGGTGAGGAATCACATCACAACAAAGAAGGCAACATTTAAAAATAGCAAGAGTTTCACTAAACTACCAAAGATCATCAATATTGAAAGAAAGAAAAAATAGTACCAATAATAAGTCAAATAAATGTGTTCAATTCCAATAGCAAATCAAACATAGCCACAATAACTACACAATAGAGAAAACTCACAATAGTGATTAAACTAATTCAAACAAGATAAAATAAAATTGTTGGCCCATGCAACAAAGATGAGAGATCATCAATAATTGAAGGAAACTTCGCAATCCTTAAAAGTGCACATTACATAACTATACGACTAGAAATTGTGGCTAAATAGAGTGAAGATTCATCATGACTCCAATAATAGTCCCTCATGTGTGCATTTGTGGCATGAACACAAAAACTCCCACATGGCATGGCCATGTACCTAATGGAGAAGACATGCCTAGGCTACATGCCCAAAAAACATGACTGTAATAATACTCCCTCATGCATGCATTTGTGGCCTACACACTACAAATCCTAACATATCATGGCAATACACCTCATAGAGAAGACACACCTAGGGCCACATTGCACATAGCAATGTGCCTCACAAAGAAGACATGCATAGGGCACATGCCACATAGCAATGTGTCTTATGGAAAAATGTGCATGCATGTCACACACCAAATCTATATGTATACATCATGAGACAAATTCATATGTTATCAAACACAACCTATTGTATCTAACATGAGTTCCTCTCTACATGTGTGCAAATCTTCCAACACTAATCACAACTAAGAAGGAATAATATAAAATGCATCTTCAAATATTTGTGCGTGTGTGTGGAATTGTGTCTTTGAACCCAAATCACTACCATCAACAACATGTAACCATCACCTACACTATATCAAAACATAAGTATGGTGTCACATCATATCTATTTGCATAATGTCAAAACACATGCAAACATGAAAATCATCATAGCATGACAAAAATCAATCTCCACATGTTGGAACAAAGATATAAATAAGATAATAGGGTAAGAGGAAACCTGTACCAAGAACCACATACCAACTATCGGCAATGCCATCAAGATAAATGTAGGATAGGATACCACTATGAGCCATCCAATGGTCCATTCTATCAGGAGAACTAGGGGATACTATCTTTGAAAGGTGTGGTCAATAGAGATAATCCCTACTAATGCCACAATATGTCACCATAACTTCTTGAGTTTTCCATTCTTCTACTTAACACAACATTTATTGAGTTCCTCAACAGCGAGGTTGGTTCTCAATAGGATGCACAAACATGTAAACACACAAGCATGGTTTCATCATACTTGTACAACAATACAAATTCATTTTTCTAGTTAATTACTTAGTGTAAAAATAACTCCATTACATAACATAGGGCAATAATCACCATAAGTTTTCAAATAAACTGCCCAAACATCAATTGGAGTTACCCTTTCTAAGGTACAAACATAATTTATTTATAACTTCAAAATTAAAATAATCACAATACATCAAAATAAGTTCAATAGTGCATGGAAATAGACAACATGATCCATAATTAAACCCATAAATTACCCTAATTGGATATGCTAATAAAATGGTGTCTCAAATAATAGAGATTATGTTGGACCTATAATAGAGATCTGGACTTTGTTTCATCATACACAAGCATGGTTTCATCATATTTGTATCCAAATACACCATCCATAGATAGGTACTCAGTACCACAATCTCATGGGTACCACAATCTCATGGGTACCCTTTTAGCTGAATTTACCCTATATTTAGGTGAATCTACCCTTGTATCATTCCTTGATCTAGTATGTCATTCCACCAATCAATAATTTTTCCATATTCTTGGGAGAATACACTATCCCTTAGGTGAATATGCCATATCCTTAAATGAATCCTCCTTGTCATCATCCTAAGTCCTCTTTTTGTTAAGTCTTATCCCTTCATCTTTAGGAAAATCCACCTATCCTTATGTGAATCTACTTTCTCTTAGGTGAATCTATTTCACATAAATCATTTATCTTATCCATCTTTCTTATGCAAATGGTGAATTTTTCCTATCCTTAGATGACTACACTCCCATTTAGGTGAATCTATCTAGTTTTAGTCTCCTTCCATTATTTTGTCCAAATTTGTATCCTCTAGTTTACATGAATCTACTTGTTCTTAGGAAAATCAACCCTATCATTCTAAGGAAAATTCACCTTGTCATCATCCTTAATCATCTACCTTTCAAGTGTATAGTCCATCCATCCTTGGGAGAATCTAACATATTATTGGGAAAATCCACTCCCTCTTAGGTGAATCCACCTTTTCCACCTTCTCATTAATCTATTATTTGTTCTAAGAAGGACACAAAAGTGGATAGAAAATAGTAGAGGAGATAGTACTCAAACAAGTACTAAGTAATTGCATTAGTGACATGTCACAAATGTGAGTTATACATGTTCCAAATTAATTGATTCTCATGAAGGAACTAAGTTATCTACAATAAATAGCCACCCAAGAAACCCATTTGCTTTAGGCAAACTATCTTCTTAGTAGTAGCTTAATTCTTGAGACACTTGATTCAGATATGATCTTGTAAATGGTGTTAAAAAGATTAATTAGTCACCAACCAACCACACTCTTCATTTGTATATTTAAGAATTAGTTTGGTCAAACCTTGATTGTAACAAGCATAACCAAATCCTCCATGATAAAGTTAACAACAAATACATTATTGCATAACCAAATCTTTGTGGTGAGTGTGTTCAACAAATATATGATTGTGTGAATTGCTTTTGTCCAAAATGTAGGAACTTGATCTACATATCCATGAAGGCATGATTAGGTCTCTATACAACACTGTTTTGTTGATGCATATATGTAGTGGTTAGTTGTTTTCTTTTAGTTGTGGATAAACATTTTGAGTGAATTTCTCATTTACTTGAGCATTTTACATTTAGAGAACAACTGGATGACCATTCAACAAGGGGTTTAGACTCTTTGAACTTCACAAATGCTTGAGCTTTTCTTGTCAAGCAATGTACCCACATCTTAAAGACATCAAATTATGAAAGATGATAGTCCCAAATCTGCAAATGACTGTCACAACATAGTGAATAAGGGAAATCCATAGATACATTAATGAGTAGCCCTAGATCAATACAAAGGGAAATACAGTCATGTTTATCTCAATGCAACCTTTGCCAGCATCCTCCCTGCGTGTACCAAAATAGGATCTTTGGAACAAGGTATGGACATCCATCAAAGCATAATCGAGAGAGCATTGGAATACAGGTCAGTTCTTGTCCAACAAGATTCAGGACGTAGGGCCCCCACTAATAAGAGAACCCATAGTGGGTATGGGAGGAAGTCGGGTCTTATGTGGTTCAATGCAATCCCCATTCCGTTCTTTCGAGTTACTTCATTAATGTCGTCCAAATTCTTGGAGCGGTTTTTTTTATCCAATAACAAAAATCACAAAATGGGGTAGCATACACACGACATGTGAATTGTATGATGAAATACCTCAAAGAGATGTCATTTCATGGAATTTTAAGATCACAGGATATGCACAAAATGGATTAATTCGCAAAAAAAAACCAGTTGCCCTTGATTGTGAAAAAAAATTAGGTGCCCTTCATTGAAAAACAAAGAGTTCCTTTGATTGCAAAAAAAACCTTACCTTGCTTGTGCAGAGATCGCTCTGGCAAGGGGGGGGGGTAGGGAGGCAAGACGGTCGTCGTGCTTTCAAAATGAAAATGCCTTGTGTTTTTTTTTTAATAAAATGCCTGAGGTCGTCATAATTCTGACGAACACGGGCATAGGTCGTTGGAATTCCAACGAACACGGGCATTTAAAAAAAAAAAATCAAATTTTCACACAATGCTCCTTGTCCGTCGGAATTTGTCCCCAAATGTATTAGTGCTAATTCAAGTGGGCTAGTTCCTAACATTTTCCCTGCATACGTGTGAACTACATCGACTCCTACATCTTCTTCAAAGCAATTTTCTTCAGCTGATTCTTCAGAGTGATAGGAATCCCATTCCCATTCATTAGAATTTGTCTCACTTGTAGCTTGCAATCTACAGATTTGTTCATGTAGTGTTTGATTTGTTTCTTCTATTTTTCTTGCTATATCTTTTCTTCTTTCATATTCAACCTCTTCTAGACTGAGATTGAGTTTTGTCAACCTTGCTATGAGCTCTCCTTGATTAGTACTAGAATCGTGCTTGTTTTGATTGAGAGTTAATGTTGCTTGGGAGGTGCTTTTAGTTTGTTTTTCCTGTTGATTTGAAGCTTGTTTCTTTTGCCATTTCATGTTTTCTTGCGCTTGTTGCTTGGCAGATGCTTCTTCCCTTTCAATAGCAAGTTGTTCTTGTTTGTTTTCGTATTCTTCTTGTTATTGGCTAGACGATGTGTCTTCTGGTAGAGTAACTTGTCCATACCCTAATCCTTCTTTGTATGTAGGCTACTGAGTGTGAGGTTGGATAGGTTCTGAGATACCTTCTTTTTTTTTTCCTATAGGATATGTTCCAGTGTATCCCATTTTTTGAATAATGTTAAATCCTTTTCCATACTCTTCTGTAGGTATTCAGACATTGTTGATCTTTTGTTGGAATTCTTCATCCTTGTATAGCCACTGTAGCACATCTTTGTCTTCTGTTTCCTCTAACAAGGTCCCAACACTAACAAATGCTCCATCAAATATTGGAAGATGTTTCACAATTGGTTGTTGTTTAGAGTTTGATGGTTTTCCATAGGACTTAGGAGAAAGTGGTAGTTGTGATATTGAATATTCTTCGTTCCCTCGATCTCTTAGCTGCATTTGTTTTTCCATACTTGACAAAATTGAGGGAAATGATTTTCTTTGGTTTGTGTGTTCAAAGATGATGCCTCCCTATTATGAAGAACAATGACTTCTTGAGCTGGTTTGAGATTACTACAGACTTGAAATGGATTTGAATCTACTTAGATCATGATTTCCTGCCCATTGTAGGGAAATTTTAGGCATTGATGATATGTTGATGGAATCGCTTGTATGTCATGTATCCAGGGTCTTCCCAAGAGTATGTTGTATGATAAGTCCAAGTCTAGAACTTGGCATGTTGTGTTTTTTTGGCAAAGGTCCCACTCTGATGGGTAACATCACAATTCCTTTAGAGGAACGCTCTTCTTCATCATATGCTTTGATGGTGATCTTTTTTCGAGGATCAACTGCATCTTCTGAATAACCTAGAGCATGAACAAGACTTAATGAGAAAATGTTAAAGCCAACTCCACCATCTATTAGGACACGTTTAACTCGTGTCTTATGAATGAGGACTTTGATATGCAAGGGAGAATCATGGGGATGTTGCAAAGACATGTCATCTTCTTCGGTGAATGATAAGCAGTGAGGGGTTGTGAGGTGTCCCATCATGGTTTGTAATTGATCTATATCAATATCTTTAGACACTGTTGTATCTACTAATGCTCGTTCAATAATTTATTTGTGTGTAGGTGAAAGCTTTAAAAGTTTTAAGATGGATATTTGTGCGGGCATTTTTTGTAATTGCTCCACTAGATTATATTGTTTTGTAGTGGATGATATGTTAGTGGTAGGACCCGGCAAAACAAATTTATCTTTGCTTCTTGTGATACCATGACTAGGTTCTTGATGTTTCTTTTCTTTAACTACAATCACATTTACCACATTATCACATGTATGAGTGTAGTTTACCTTTGCTTTACCCTTACCATTATGTGTTGTTGATGATTCACCCTTCTCATAATTTGGAAGTGGAGTTTTAAAAGTTGTATGAGATTCATTTGTCATATGTCCATCCACAATTATTACTCCATCATCAATCAAATCTTGGATACCATGTTTCAACCGTTGACAATTATCTGTGTGATGTCCCTTGTTTCGATGGAAATCGCAATAATGGTTATCGTTCCACCAAGAGGGTTTCACTTGAGGTTTGTAGTTCCTTCATTCTGGAAAAGTAATCAATTTGTTTGCGAGAAGTGTCTTTAGTGATGACCCAAGTGGTTCACCAATGTTTGTAAATTTCCTTCCAAAGAAATTGTTGAAAGTTAATTTTTGTTGATTGTTGTTTTGTTGAGCTACTGCCGAGTGAGTGGATAAATTGAAAACTGGTTGTTTTGGTTTTATATTTTTGTTATCCACTATTCCACCGTTGACAACATTTCAATTTCTATTCCAAAATTTAGGCTTATCATTGTTATTGTTGCTAACATTGTTGTTAGGAGGATTAACGCCTTCTTTGTATAGCTTCAACTCACCCTTCTTTACCATAGCTTCTTTCATTTTGATACCATTATCAATCATCTTTTCAAAATTTTGATGGCATTGCATTTTTAGATGATAACTCATTTGTCCATTTAGGTTGGCAATGAATATGTCTATCTTCTCGTATTCCAGCACCGTTCGAGGATATCGTGAAGCTAATCGTCTCCATCTCTATGGAAACATCATGAAAGGTCAATGAATAATGTAAGAGTACTGTGAAACAAACTTATCCACCAATTCTGCGAATGATCTAATTCCAGGTGGAAGTTTGGAGAACCATTTTATAGCTAGTCCACTTAAGCTTTTTGGAAATAATCTCATCAGGTAGGTATCCTCATGTGCAAACTCCATACTCAACGTGCAAAATTCTTGTATATGATCCTGGGGATCAATGCTTCCATTATATTTATCGTATCAAGGATTTTCACAACCTATAGGAAATGGTATCATGTTTAGATTTCTATCGAAGGGGTAAGGACAAATTTCTTGAAGCGAGTATCTTCTAATAGTTCCTCTCTGCATATCTTGAATTTGTGTTTGCAGCGTTTGTATTTGTTGGGTAAGAGCTGTGATAGGATTATCAACATGATTTGTCCTTTTATAACCATGAGTGTGTGTTCTAGTATGATCTTGATCTCTTCTTGTGTCATCTCGACCCCTTCTTGTGTCCTCATTAGATTTGACATGGTTGAGAATTTCTATGTCATCCTTTTTGGGAATGGAAGTTTCCTCCTTAGTTCTTGTGTTATCAGTAATTGATGTGTCATTAATTTTGAGACCAAAAATATCCTCATGTCGTTCATTATCAGGGGAAGAGTCACTTCTCTTTTGTGATAATTTTCTCACATCAAAATCTTGGGGGAGTGTAGCACCAGATTTAGCTAACATTAAGAAGTATTTTTCTTTTTCCCCCTCCAATATTTTCACCATAAATTTATCAAATTTAGGATTTTGTTTGATTTCTCGGAGATGTTGTTATGTTATTTCCCCCTCTTCTTGTATTTCATTTTTGGGTTCCATGTTTCTATAATCTTCAAATATTTCCAATGTTTCGATTTCCATTTCTGCAATCTTCCGTCTCTGTGCTCTAGTTAAAACGAGCATACACGTGTGTTAGATATTGTGCAAGGATTCAATTGTCTAAAAGTTGTTTTGATAAGTGATCAACTATCAATGTAGATATGATAGTGTGATATGACATGAAAAGATGATTCAAGTGTTTAAAAGTTTGCAAGTTTTTCGATCTTCGGTTTTGGAGTGCAATGATGATGATTTTGATAAAACCAAGTCCAATAGGAACGATATATCCTACGATGTGAGACAAGGTTGTCTTGACCAAACGTAGTTTCATGATAGAGGATGATAGATCCTAATGAGAAAATATGTTTTGAGTGATCAATTTATCAAAGAGGGTGATAATGCACTTTGAGATGTTTAGATCTTGAACTTGTTGAAGGCGAATACTTGAAAATCTTGAGGTGTCTACTTCTAGAATCCGATTTGACAGAAGATAACTTGACCAAACGAACCAAGGAGACAATATAAGCACAAAATGACAAATATCAAGTAGTTATGCTCACTGTAAATTGACCAAGAAAATATGATAGATCTGAAAAGACATGCAAGAAGACAACTCTAGACTAACAGAGACAGAATTTTGTACGATGTCTTAGACAACCCCGAACGACAATTTAGACAGGCCCATACGACAAACTAGAAATCTCGCACGACAAAGGCATAAACTCATATGAGCTTTCTCACAGAACCAGATGATAAAAGATTACACAAAATCCTCTGCTAAACTGACTCGTACGATAATTTTCACCTAACCAGATGATAAACTATATTTTTTCGTACGACAAAGTAGAAAACTCATACGACTGAGGACAAAACAAAGACAAAAATTTTGTTTGGACAAATTTTTGATCAATGAAGTTTGATGTTTTGCTTCTATTTTCCAGTTTTAGATGTCTGATTTTTTGTTTCAGGGATGAAGACACAACAAACACATGATATGATAAGTGACCTCAAGCACAACGTGCTAAATCCTAAGGAAGTTGGCTGAGAGAGAAAACCTTTGCTTGCAAACTTAGGTACACACCCAATAGCTAATCAGAATACGGCCACTGAGTCTCACATAATGGATTCTCAACGTCTTATTATCCAACATGATATGGAAAGTGTCTTGGGAGAGTTACTATCTCTCTTGCACAAAGATTATCCCCCTTTCGAAGGTGAATCAGGTAGCTTCTATCTTAGGGTTCGTAGTAAGAGTTTCCATTTGACATTACCCCTTGCAGTTGCGCAAGCGCAATTGAGGCCTATAGCCCAACAAGGTACCGAAGCAATAAGTAGTCACGCAAGCATGATTGAGACCACAAGGCCCTAATAAATGTATGATATGAGAGATCTCAAAAGAGAAAACTCAAATAATCCCATCCTCTGAGACTTTAATCCTGAGAGGTCTATTTTTTAGAGTGAGTCGGAAATCTTAGGTCTAGTTGTACTCACTTGGGTCGTTCTCACAGGGTGATTACTTTTTCCCACTATGATAGGCCCGCTAAAGGTAATCAACTATCAAACATAGAAGTGCTTCAAGGGTTGGGATTTCTAATTGTCCAAATAGACAAGAGCATACTCTCCTACCTTTTAGACAACTTCTCAAACATAGAAAACAAGATGTTCATTTACCATTAGCAAAATAAGTGCCTAGAAAACTTAAAGAAGACACAAAGTTTGGTTGAGTTCTCCTTAGGAAACCTGCAAAATAGATACGTTAGTAGTCATGTTTATTTTGATGAAATGAAGCTTTGACAAGCGTAATCTTTGACAATCGTCCTACAAAAACCAGTTAGGTTGCTAAAAAATTTCACAAATAGACCAGGGTTAGCATTAGTAATAGCCAAATTGAAGCATGAAAACCCTAAAATGTAATATGTTTTGAAAACACGGGAAATAGAATTTCGTACAAGTATTCTCACCTTCTCGTATGAGTATTCTCACATGCTCATACAAGTACACAAAGAAACTCATACGATACTGCAAAGGAACTTGTATGATATTCTGAATCAGACCCGAATAGAAACTTGCTAGATTGAAAATTTGATGATGCTAAGAGGCCAAAAATAAGATTTTTTACCCCACGGTGGGCGCCAAAATGTCATTCTTGTGAAATGTGGTACCTGCAGCTGAAACACAAACACTCAATAGATCATTACAAGCACGGTTAGAAAATTAAAAGCAAATGAAAGATAAACCATGACAAAGTGACCTATCACCTCCTAAGGGATGAGAGTATGGATTTTCTCTCAGATCTGAATAAGTAATCCTAGTGACTTGACTACACCTAGATGGAGGATTTGAAATGATGATGATATGCAAGCTAGATGAGATTGATTATGCTAGATTGATCCAAGAGTCTAATTTTCTAATGATATGCATGATCTAAGCTATGATGATGATAAAAATAAGATAGAAAAGAGATTGATTAAGCTACATGATTCAACAATTATTCTAGAAAATGATCAAATTAAGCTAGATCTAAGATGCAATTGTCTTTAATAACAATGCTCAAATGATATGTTAGAATGGATATGCCTATAGTAACAATTCCTAAATTGATAATGAGATGGGATCCTTTGTGCTCCAAAATGGGGGATATTTATAGGATTTCCAAGGCCAAGGGTGAGGTGGCAAGAATCAAAGGTCAAGATTGAGTCTGAAGATATCAAGGGTGAAATTGGAGGAGGTTGGAGAAGAGGTTGGAGGAAGGGACACTTGTCATCTCTGTGGTGACAAGTGTCAAGGAGCCTTGCTCATAAGAAGGAAAGTATCCAAGAGAGGAGACATGTGGCCAAAGTGCCATGTGTCTCAAGGGTAGAATATCCATATCATAGGAGGTTAGGATAAGGAGGTTAGGATGTGCAAGATAGGATAGGGTTAGTTAAACCCAAGGTTAGGTGGTTAGAAGTTAGGAGGCATGTGGGTAATTTGAATTTAAAAATTCAAATAGGAAAAGACTAATTAATTTGCAACAACTCATAAATTGATTTTTTTTAATTAATTAGGGGATTAGAAAAATTGATTAAATGGGGGAGGATTAATTAATTTGAATTAATTAATCAAAGGGAACTATTGAAATGAACCTATTAAATAAATCCTTAGATTTATTAATAAGTAGATGAATGGGAGAATTTAATCAAATTGCTAATTTCAATTAAATTAGGAAGGGGGATTAATTAAATAATTGCTTATTTAATTAATTATCTTTAGACCATTTTTAGGTGTATACACAAGGCTCAAGAATGGGGTCACATGTGAGAATCCCCAAGTTCAAGTACCCAAAATTCTCCTTAAAATCTAAATCATCAACATAGGAAGAATCATCCTCATCAATAGGACCAAAATGTGAAAAGGAGTACAACCGAGATGCATGATCAACCACCCCAGTCGCAATGATAGCTCTAGTCTCCTAGTCTCTTATGATAACTGAATCTGGTGTGAACTCCACATTTTTTCTTGTTGTGCCATGTGTGATTTGATAGATGGAAATAAGATTGTTTGTCAAGTGGGGTACACACAACACATCATTGAAGGAGTTATCCCCAATGGCAATAGATCCTTTCCCAATCACATCCATGTATGTATGATTGCCCACCAAAATCTATGGCATGGTGCAAAGCTCAAATGAAGAGAACATAGACTGTGAAGATACCATATGATGAGAAGCCCCTGAATCTAGAAGCCATATCCCTGAATCATGACTTGTAGTAGCACAAAGAGCTTGTCCTTTTCCTTTATCTGTCCCAAAAGAGTGATCATTTCCTTTATCTTTTTCCTTGGAAGAAGAAGCCGAAGTAGACATTCTAGAAGGAAAATTGATTTTGTTCTTCTCAAGAATATTCTTCAACTCATCAATATCCTTCTTTCAACAACGATGTTCATCATGTCCTGACTTCTTGCAATATGCACAAAAATATTGTCCTTAGATTTCCTCTTAGGTGAGGATGTAGAATCACCTTGTTGTGGAGAGGAGGATTGTGCTCCATCTTGTTGTGGTTTAGACTTGGGTTGCTTTTGGTTCTTGCCTTTTCCTTGATTGATTTGATTCCCTTTATTAGCCACCAAAGCTTGTGACTTTGAAGATTTGAGATTCCCCATCTTGGTCAACTTAGATTGCTCAAGAATCAACATCTCCGTGAATGCATCAAAAGAGGGAGAAGTGTATGAGGAACCTTGAGCTAACCTATGGGTGTGAAAGCTAGACGCACAGGTTGCATACTCTGATGGAAGCTTGTCCAACAAGTTATAAACCAATTGAGCATCATTTTTGTCAATTCCACAATCCTTTAGCTTTACTCTTAGATCATTTGCTTTTGTGACATAATCTTGGATTGTATCAAAATCCTTTGGATCCAATGTTGTGAGTTCACTATAAAGCTTGTAGCCCTTAATCTCATCAACTTGGCCATACAACTTGTCATAAATATCCCAAGCCTCTTTAATTTTAGTACACTTATCAATGTAAAAAATGAGGTCATCTGATACATACTTTCTAAGAGTTCCAAGTGCCATAGAATTATTAGTGAGCCATTCAATTTGTACATTAGGATCAGCCTTAGGATCAGGTGGTGTTGTTATTGTTCCATTTACATAATGAATGAGTCCTTTTTCCATTAGTTTACTCCATGCCTTAATCTTCCATGATGCATAATTATGAGTTACAAGTGGAAATTCAGGAGAGCCCATAGCACCAAAATGTAAAAACACAAGATAGAGAGAGCTACAATCACACAAGAACCCTCCCCAAATTACTCAATCAAGAAACCCCCCCCCCCCCAAAAAAAAAAAAAAAAGATTATTTGGCACTTTATACTTAGTGCGTGTACAATGGGACACTTGCAAAACAAGGAAAGTTGGACTTCTTATTTCAAATTTACAACTACCTCAAATGGGCTATAAGAGACCTCAAACAATACTGCAAGTGATCTAAACTGAGATCAAAGCAAAATACAAGTACCAAATAGGCCAAGAATGGCCAAATACTAAAAGCACAATTTATACTTAAAATCACTGCAAACTAATGGTTGATTATGAAAGTAGACAAAAAATATTACACTTTAAAAAAAAATGGCACCTGAAAAGGAGGTTGTATGACCCCAAACGAAGCCTCTAAAGTTGCAAAATATGGGATTAGATAGGTACAGTCATGAAAATATCAAAATTTTAAAAATTTCATCCATTAAAATCATAAAATTCCTCCACCACTGCGAAGAGCATGAAATTATAGCCTATTTCAAAAAAAATTGCACCAAAAAATGAGCCAAAATGAGCAAGATACAGCCTCCTGAAGTTGAACTGCAAAATCAAAAAACCAAATGGTGAGGGGGTAAAAATTTTCAAAATATTGCTGATGTAGTGCTGATGTCATCAAATGATGGGCTTAAATTTGATGCCCATCTGGCAGTAAAAAAACCTTCACCTCCTCCCTGCATGGCATTCGTACTGTATGGACATGATGATGTGGCATGCACTGAGTGGACCAAATGGCTGATGTGTTAATACAGATTCTCTGATGTGTCAGTACACATGGCTCGATGATTGGACCGATGACTATGTTGTTTGTAAAAAATACAAGAATTCATACAACCTGGGTGATGGGTCTACATGGCGTGCTGGTGTGTGTCAACGTGGATCGCTACGTGGTGCTATGTTGGCGGTGACGGTTCTATCCTATGTGGCACGCTGAGAGACCATGTGACAGCAATGGAGGAGTGTTGTGTGGCACTAAGTGGCTTGGTGAAGTGGAACCCAGTAGCAGTCGGGAGGTGAGTTCATAGTTGCAGCGGTGGGAGACAGAAGCACGACAACGGGAGCAGGACGGGGCTGGTGGCGGGAAGGAGGGTGGTCGGGCCGACGGTATAGCCCAAATAGAACGCGGGAGCCGGTGGGGTCGGCAATCAAATGGCTAACGATGAGAATGGGAAGGAGACCAGCAAGGGGATAGTGTTGGAGGAAGTGGTGCCAGGAGCCGCTGGAGGAAGGAGTTTTGTCTGCTAGGGAAAACAGGTGTCGTCTGCCGGAAGGTGGCCCAATACACAGGTGCAGTCTGCAAAAACCGCAGACATGTATGATACGGAGAGGGGTGTGGCATCCGATCCCCCATTGCCAAAATATAGTATTTGATTATTTTTTTAAAAACTTTTACAATTTCCCATTTAAAAAAAAATATGCGAATTTTTAAAATAATAATTGAAATAAAATATTCGCAGAATAATTTTTTATTTTTTATTTTTTGAAAAAATCGTACAATATACCAGAATTGGTGAAAAAATTTCCCTCACCAAAATAGGCCGAATTTATACTCAAAATTCATGCAAATGGCCTCCTAGACTCAACCGTGATGTCCAAATCGTTGTAGGATGCCCCCAAATTTTAGCAGCTCCCCAGATCCAAAAATTGAAGCCTCCAAATTGTCTCCAAAAGACTAATCAATGAAGCCCTATAGGCTCTGATACCATGTGATATTTTGCCAAGATCAAGAGCTCAATGAAAAGTACAAAATAGAGAGATAAAATATAGGACAAGAATAAACTGTATTCTCATCAATAGATAGGTCATCAAAGTTACATATAATGAATATGAACCTTCTTATATAGGCAAGGCTATATGGATATGTGAGCACACAAACATGACATGTGGCTCAATGAGAAACAAGGGTAGGTAGGATAAAAGGTAGAATATTCCACATGAGGTGGGTCACCCACCGAAGGTAGAATTATCATCCCACAATAAGTGGATATGATAAATTAATAACAAGATCACACCATAGAAGGTGGAAATCTCCTACAACACACTATCCCAATGTGGCACAAACACTCAAGTGTCTCATATGCAAACTACTATGAAATGCATGTACCTAAGTAAAGTGTAATTATATCCAAGATGAATAAATAATTACACCAACAAAAATTTATTTTATTATATAAATAAAAATAAAAATAAAAATTTAAAGATAATTATTCTACAATAAATTAAAATTTAATAAGACAAAAATATATAAATTAAATGAATTACATTAACTTTTAAAATTATATTTTAACTTAACGTAAATTAAACCTTATAAGAAGATGATAATGATTCGGATAATTTAATAAAAAATAAGACAGAATATCTTAAAATATATATTCTTATCAAAAGAAGATAGAAATGAAAGATAGAATTTTAATTCAAAATATAATTATTCTACAATAATTAAAATTTTAATAAGAGAAATCTTTGGGCAGAACAGTAACAAAAGCTCGAGAAAGGAATATTGTTAAGGGTATCAAAATAACTAGTGAGCTAGCTTCTACCACGCATCAACAATTTGTTGATGACATCATGCTATTTGGCCATGGTGGTAGACAAGAAGCACAAGCATTTAAAAATATTCTTGATTCCTACACTAAGGCCTCGGGACAGGAAATCAACAAGGAAAAATCAGAATTTTTTTTCTTCAATACAAATTTGAACACGGAAAATGTAATATGCAACATTCTAAACTTTAAATGAGGCAATCTACGATGTAAATACTTGCGGTTGCCCCTAGATAAAGGATATAGAACCACAAAATTATGGGATCACATGGTGTCTCAAATAAAGAATAGAAAAAAATCTTGGAAAGGTAGATGGCTCTCCTTGGCAGGAAGAGCCACTATGTTAAAATTGTTGGCATATGATGAACCGGTATGATGATATGATGATAATGTATGTTGTCATTGATATCAATAAGTGTAGGTGAAGTGGTATGAAGATTGGAAGAATTTGTTATTGATGTTCAAGTTGGAGAACCGGTATGAAGGGATGAAGTGGACCGGCATTAGGGTTTCACTAAGTGTGACTACCGGTTGGTAGTCTCAGCTCTAGGGTTTCCGGTTTGGCAATCTAGCTTGTGCGATGCAATCGGTGATATTCTGCGATGAGTTAGCTAAGAAATAAGGATGAGATCGAGATGCCATGTCAATTTTGTGCACGTGAAGGATTTCCTTGAGGATCTTGCATGTGAAGATCAATTGCATTAAATATCTACCTCGAGAATGAACATTCTTCTTAGCGGTATGTGAAGAGAGCATGATGGGTTACTGATTTCCATATGCGGTGAAGAATGGATGATGCAGAATGACTTGTGATCTATTTCAGATTGTTTTATTCTATGCAAAGTGTTTGAATGGTCAGGATTGGACCGCTTGTAATTGTAAACCTAAAATGTTTAGGGTTTAGGGTTTACGCTACCGACCTAATTGTTGTCTATAAGGTCGATGAGTTTTGATATTGTAAGTGTTGGCAAATCTTGTGTTTGTATCCGAGTGAAGAGATACTTGCCAGACTAGTGAGTGGAAAACTGCAGAGTAGAGAAGTTGAAAGGGATCTGCCTTAGCTTGTAGTATTGTTATCAGATCAGAGCTTTACCTGTTGTCTTCTAACCATTTCAACAGTAGGAAAATCCCTTTACCAGGTAGCTTTAACAGGCTTATTGCAAATCCTCTAACCAGGTGACTCAAAATCATTGAGTTCTTCAAATCCTCTAGCAAGGTAACCTTTAACAGGGTATATAGCCATCCCTTAACCGGGTGATCTTTAATAGGATCGGTTCCTAACATAACCTTATTGTAAAGTTTTTAACTGGACTAGGCTCCTAAAAAAGCGAGCTTCAAAAGAGTTCAAAAACAAGCTTGTGGGTATTCATCCCCACTGTGGTTTTTCCCATTTGGGTTTCCATGTGAAAAATTTGTATCATGAGTTGTGCATTTTTAATGTGATGATTGAATAGACCTTGTTTAGGTGAATATGCATGCAAAGCTAATGGTTATGGTATTACTGATACAACACATGCATGAGTATATTGTTGAAGTAATTATCAAGTGTTGAATGTTATTTGAAGTATTCGGTTTTACTAGTTTAGCTATCTGAAGTCTTACTGTGTTTAACTGGTATTGCCATGGTTAAGTTCAGTGATGAAGACAACCAGTTAGCATTTTTTTAACTTGATAAGTTGTTGAGAACTTTTTGTCTGTATTGATTCACACCCCCCCCCCTCTCAGTACCAGTTAGGGTATTTGTTGTTCATCATTATTCATCAATTGGTGTCAAAGCAACTTCATGTCCTCGGTGATATAAGCTTAACCACTTGAGGCAAAAGATCATGCTTTAATGATGAAGAGGGAAGGTCCTAAGTTCAATAGAGATAACTTCAAAATATGGAAGGATAGAATGAAGATTTATATCAAGAGTTTGGGTGCTCAACACTAGAGCTATGTTGAGAATGCCTATATAGTCCCCACTGACACTCTAACTGATGATCAGAAAAGAGAGATTCAAGAAAATGGGCAAGTCATGGAAGCCCTTATTAGCAACCTATCCAATATTGAGTTCATTGATGTACAAGATAAGGACACTCCTAAGGATGTATGGGACACTCTGGAAACCATTTATGGTGGTGATGAGCATGTCAAGAAAGCTAAGGAAGAGAGCCTTAGAGGAAAATTTTAAGACGTGAGGATGGTTGAAGGAGAGACCATTCAACAATATGGCATAAGGATCAAGACTATGGTTGGAGATATCAAGAGAACTGGTGGAACAATTGATGATGCCACCATTGTTAGTAAAGTTTTGAGATCATTGTTAGCGCTCTATGCAATCAGAGTTGCTACTATTTAGGAGCTAAGGTCTATCGACAAAACCAAGGTATCCTTAGACTCGATCATTGCAAAGTTGACAACATATGAGTTGAATGGCTATGATGGCAGTGTTCAGAAGACTAAGTCAACCTTTAGAGCATCTGTTGCACCAACTAGAAAAGGAAAAGAAGTACCAGTTATGAATCTAGGCAATGTAGAGATATGGATGATGAAGAGATTCTGATAGAGTTTGAAGCTCTTCTTGCCAAGAGACTTCCAAAAGGCACCAGAAAATACAGAGGTAAGCTTCCTTTAAAATGTTTTTCCTGCAATAAGATAGGACATATAACTATTAACTGTTCCAACAATGACAATAAGGATAAACCGGAGAGGTTTAGAAAGTATAAAGGTGGAAGTAGAATAAATTGTCTTGTTGCAGTGGATGAAGGTGTTACTGATGAAGAATCTGAGGATGAAGAGAATGAGGACATAGTGTTTGTTGTTGTAAAGGACGAAGTGTCTGACAAGAAAGCCCTTGTCTCTCACATTGACAACTCTAATGAGTGGATTATTGATAGTGGGTGTTCTCACCACATGACTGATGACTGGAGAAATTTTCTCTCTGGAAGAGTATGATGGAGGTGTTGTTCAGTTTAGGAATGATGCACCATGCTTGGTGAAAGGTAATGGATCCATCTCACTAAATGGAAAGAGCAGTGTGGATGATGTCTATTGGGTACAAGGTCTTAAGCATAACCTTTTGAGTGATGCTCAGCTAAATGACAAAGGACTCATTCTGGAGTTCAAAGGTGGAGTTTGCAGTATAATTGGAAAGAGTGGTGAACTTATTGCCATCGGTAAGTAGACCAAATGTAACGTGTTTCATTTGAATCCCAAGACTAGTCAGTGTCCGATGGCGAAGTTTGATGACAGTTGGATATGGCATAGGAGACTTTGTCATATAAAATTTGACAATATTGTAAAAGCCAGTAAGATCAAGGCAGTAAGAGGATTGCCTTTGCTGAACAAACCAAATTATTCTTTGTGCAGAGAATGCCAACTTGGGAATATGTCTTCCTCAACTTTCAAAGGTAAGTCTTTTTCAGCAGAGAACTTACTTGATCTTTTGCACACTTATCTATGTGGTCCAATGAAAACTAGAAGTATTCAGGGAGATAGGTATTTTATGATTCTTACTGATGACTGCTCAAGAATGATGTGGGTCACATTCTTGAAAGACAAGTCTGAGGCATTTGGAAATTTCAAAGCCTTTAGAGCATTAGTAGAGAAGGAAAGTGATCAAAGGATAAAATGCCTACGAATTGATCAACGAGGTGAATTCACTTCTGATGAATTCAAGAAGTACTATGAAGAGAACAATAGCAAGAGGCAGTTGTCTGCCCCAAGGACACCACAACATAATGGCATAGCAGAAAGGAATAATAGGACTGTAGTTGAAGTGGCCAGAACAATGTTGATCCAAGGAAATGTTGCTCAAATGTTTTGGAGAGAAGCAGTGAGCACTGCAGTCTATACTATGAACCGGGTACTCATAAAGAAAGGTAAAGATAAAACCCCTTATGAGTACTGGACCGGGAAGACTCCCACTATGATTTATTTCAAAGTATTTGGTAGTAAGTGTTATATCAAGAGAGGTGAGCATCTGAGCAAGTTTGATGCTAAATGTGATGAAGGAATATTTATGGGATATTCCACTAAGAGCAAAGCTCTCAAGTGCTACAACAATAGGACTCAGAAAATTGTTGAGAGTATCAATGTCAAGGTTGATGAATCCCCTGAAGAGCCTGTGGAAACCTGCAGTGAGTAAGTGGAAGATGAACCGGGTGTAGCCTTCTAGGAACTGGTTAATAAAGAAACAAGCAAAGACCTCAGTGTTCCTATATCGGTAGAAGTTGCAGCAGGTGAAGAAGAAGATGGAGAAGAAGAAGAAGAAGAAGAAGCAAGCGAACTAGCTAGAGTCATTCCTAGATATATGAAACTACATCATGATCCGAAGCAGATCATAGGAGATAAAGATGCAGGGATACTCACAAGAAGAAAGGTGAAAGAAAACTCTTGCATGATTTCTAAATTTGAGCCTAAGACCACTAGAGAGGCACTTACAGATGAAGACTGAATTAAGGCAATGGAAGAGGAGTTGGACCAGATAGAAAAGAATGCAACATGGTCTTTGGTACCCAGACCAGAACACAAGAACGTCATAGGCACCAAATGGGTCTTTAGGAATAAGCTGAATGAAGAAGGCACAATTGTAAGGAACAAGGCAAGACTTGTATGCAAGGGATATGCTCAGGAAGAAGGAGAAGACTATGGAGAAACCTTTGCCCCAGTGGCTATACTGGAAGGTGTTCAAATGCTACTTGCATTTGCAGCATTTAAGGGATTCAAGGTATACTGGATGGATGTGAAGTCCGCGTCCTTGGATGGAATCCTAGAAGAGGAATTGTATATTGAGCAACCAGATGGGTTTGCCTTTTCAGAAGATAGTAACATGGTGTGTAGATTACACAACACCTGTATGGATTGAAACAAGCACCAAGGGCATGGTATGAATGATTATACTCTCGTCTTGTGAAAATAGGATTTCACAGAACAAGTGAGGACAACAACATCTACCTGAAATCTGAAGATGATCAGATTCTGATCTGTGAAGTGTTTGTAGATGACATAATCTTTGGAGGAGATGATGAAATGAGCCATGCATTTATAGATGAAATGAAGAAAGAGTTTGAGATTTCTCTTATTGGAGAGATAAAGTTCTTCATTGGTTTACAGATTCAGCAAGTGAAAGAGGGTATCTTTATTACCCAGTCTAAGTATGTCCAAGAGGTATTGAAGACCTTTTGCATGGAGGAAAGAAAACCAGTTGGTACACTGATGGTGACTAGATGTAAATTGACTAAGGAAGATAATTCAATGTTGGTGAATGAGAAGGAGTATCAGTCAATGATTATTAAGCTGCACTATGTGGTACACAACAGACCAGATATTGCTCATGCAGTGGGCATTGTGGCCCATTTTAGAAAAGTCCAAGAGAATCCCACTTGGTAGCAGTCAAGAGGATTCTTAGATACCTGAAAGGAATAGTTGATTATGGATTGTGGTATCCATACAATGGTGATTTTAATCTCAAAGTATATACCGATTCAGATTTGGGAGGTAATGTGGACGACCGGAAGAACACAACCAGTGGAGCATTCTTTCTTGGTGGAAGACTTGTCTCATGGATGAGTAAGAAGCAGAGCTATACTTCTCAGTCTACAGCTGAAGCAGAGTATGTGGCAACATTTATGAACTGCACTCAAGCAATCTGGATGAAACATGTATTGTATGGTTTCAAAGTACCTATATCTGAACCGGTGAGTATATTTTGTGACAACACAAGTGCAATAAATATTTCCAAGAATCCGGTATTGCATGCTAGAACTAAGCACATTGAGCTCAAGTATCATTTCTTGAGAGAGAAGGTTCAAAACAAAGAGGTTGTATTACAACATGTTTCCAGTGAGTAGCTAGCAGACATATTCACTAAGCCCTTACTGAAGACTACATTTACCTATTTGAGAGGTGAATTAGGGGTTTTGCCCCTTCATGAAGTAAACTAAATTTTAGTGCTCCACATCAGCCAGGTACTACAATGACAAATCTTACAAGGTTGATGTATTGAAGGATGCTACTCCATAGGGGGAGCAACATAGTGAAGAATGGAAGCCTATGCCTCCACTTTAGCATTGTGAAGAAGTAACATGGTGTGTAGATTACACAAGGCCCTGTATGGATTGAAACAAGCACCAAGGGCATGATATGAATGGTTACACTCTCATCTTGTGAAGATAGGATTTTAGAGAACAAGTGAGGACAACAACATCTACCTGAAATTTGAAGGTGATCAAATTCTGATCGGTGAAGTTTTTGTAGATGACAATCTTTGGAGGAGATGATGAAATGAGCGATGCATTTGCAGATGAAATGAAGAAAGAGTTTGAGATGTCTCTGATTGGAGAGATAAAGTTCTTCATTGGTCTATAGATTCAGCAGATGAAAGAGGGTATCTTTATTACCCAGTCCAAGTATGTCAAAGAGGTATTGAAGACCTTTGACATGGAGGAGAGCAAACTGGTTGGTACACCGATGGTGACCGACTATAAATTGACTAAGGAAGATGATTCAGCATTGGTGAATGAGAAGGAGTATCGGTCAATGATCGGTAAGATGCACTATGTGGTACACAACAGACCAAATATTGCTCATGCAGTGAGCATTGTGGCCCGTTTTCAGAAAAGTCCAAGAGAATCCCACTTGGTAGCAGTCAAGAGGATTCTTAGATACCTGAAAGGGATAGTTGATTATGGATTGTGGTATCCATAAAATGGTAATTTAAATCTCAAAGTATATACCGATGCAGATTGGGCAAGTAATTTGGACGACTGGAAGAGCACAACCAGTGGAGCATTCTTTCTTGGTGGAAAACTAGTCTCATGGACGAGTAAGAAGCAGAGTTGTATTTCCCAGTCTATAGCTGAAGTGGAGTATGTGGAATCATTTATGAACTGCACTCAAGCAATATGGATGAAACATGTATTGGATGGTTTCAAAGTACCTATATCTGAACCGGTGAGTATTTTTTGTGACAACACAAGTGCAATAAATATTTCCAAGAATTCGGTATTGCATACTAGAACTAAGCACATTGAGCTCAAGTATCATTTATTGAGAGAGAAGGTTCAAAACAAAGAGGTTGTATTAGAACATGTTTCCAGTAAGGAGCAGCTAGCAGAAATTTCACTAAGCCCTTACTGAAAACTACATTTACATATTTGAGAGGTGAATAAGGGGTTTTGCCCCTTCATGATGTAAACTAAGGTTTTGTGCTCCACATTAGTCAGGTACTAGAGTGTCAAATCTTTCAGGATTGATGTGTTGAAGGATGCTACTCCATAGGAGGAGCAACATAGTGGAGCTTGGAAGCTTGTGCCTCCACTTTGGCATTCCTGTCAAAGGGGGAGAAGATATTTGATGATGTATGATATGGGAGAAGATATCTGATGATTAATATATATGTTATAGTTGCACTGGTCTATGTTTTTTATAGTTGCAATGCTACACTGAGTATTGCCATCAATGCCAAAGGGGGAGATTGTTGGCATATGATGAACTGGTATGATGATATGATGATAATGTATGTTGTCATTGATGTCAATAAGTGCAAGTGAACCGATATGAAGATTGGAAGAAGTTGTTATTGATGTTCAAGTTGGAGAACCGGTATGAAGGGATGAAGTGGACCGGCATCAGGGTTTCACTAAGTGTGACTATCGGTTGGTAGTCTCGGCTCTAGAGTTTCCGGTTTGGCAATCTAGCTTGTGCGATGCAACCGGTGACATTCTGTGATGAGTTAGCTAAGAAATAAGGATGAGATCGAGATGCCACGTCAGTTTTGTGCACATGAAGGATTTCCTTGAGGATCTTGCATCTAAAGATCGATTGCATTAAATGTCTACCTTGGGAATGAACATTCTTCTTAGCGGTATGTGAAGAGAGCATGATGGGTTACTGATTTCCATATGCGGTGAAGAATGGACAATGCAGAATGACTTGTGATCTATTTGAGATTGTTTTATTCTATGCAAAGTGTTTGAACAGTCAAGATTGGACCGCTTGTAATTGTAAACCTAAAATGTTTAGGGTTTAGGGTTTATGCTACCGACCAAATTGTTGTCTATAAGGTCGATGAGTTTTGATATTGTAAGTGTTGGCAAATGTTGTGTTTGTATTCGAGTGATGAGATACTTGCCAGACCAGTGAGTGGAAAACTGCAAGGTGTGATTGCAAAGTAGAGGAGTTGAAAGGGATCTACCTTAGCATGTAGTGTTGTTAACAGATTAGAGCTTTACCTATTGTCTTCTAACCATTTCAGCAGTAGGAAAATCCCTTTACCGGGTAGCTTTAACAGGGTTATTGCAAATCCTCTAACTAGGTGACTCAAGATCATTGAGTTCTTCAAATCCTCTAGGAAGGTAACCTTTAACAAGGTTTCAACCTTTAACAGGGTATATAGCCATCCCTTAACCGGGTGATCTTTAACAGGATCGGTTCCTAATAGAACCTTATTGTAAAGTCTTTAACTGGACTAGGCTCCTAACAGAGCGAGCTTCAAAAGAGTTCAAAAACAAGCTTGTGGGTATTCATCCCCATTTTGGTTTTTCCCATTTGGGTTTCCACATGAAAAATCTGTGTGTCATGAGTTGTGCATTTTTCATGTGATGATTGAACAGACTTTGTTTAGGTGAATATGCATGTAAAGCTAATGGTTATGGTATTACTGATACAACCCATGCATGAGTATATTGGTGAAGTAGTTATCAAGTGTTGAATGCTATTTGAAGTATTCGGTTTTACTGGTTTAGCTGTCTGAAGTCTTACTGTGTTTAACCAATATTGCCATGGTTAAGTTTAGTGATGAAGACAGCCAGTTAGCATTGTTTTAACTTGATAAGTTGTTGAGAAGGTTTTGTTTGTACTAATTCATCCCCCTCTCAGTACTAGTTAGTTATTCATCAAAAATCAGTATTATCTACTATTCCAATCTATCAATTGTCTTGTATGAATCTCCCTATGGAAAAGAAGGAGGAACTGAACAAACATCTAAGGACCTTTTTCTTGCAAGGATTGGGGGGCAAAAGAAAATCTCATTATTGGCTTGGGATAAGGTTTGTAGGCCCAAGGAGGAAGGGGGTTCTGGAATCATCAGTATTAAGGAACAAAGTAAGGCTTTAGGACCTAAATTAATTTGGAGAATGTACAAAAACCCGCATCTAAAATGGGCTAAAATCTTAAGCTACAAATACCTGAATAACAATGATCCAACTAGTATTTTTAGGACTACATACTAAGGATGGGTATAACTACCTTGTTAGAAGATAGTTAAGGCCCAAGACTAATATACCATTGGAACTTTATTGGGACATGAATTGTTCACCCAAAGGCTGGCATGTTTTCATGGTTGGATTTATAGAATAGGGTCCTGACAGCTGACATGTTCAGAATAATGGGGTATGTAGGACCAAGTAGATGTCCACTATGTGAAGAAGAAGAGGAGGATGTAGATCATTTATCACTAACCTGTAGGTTCTCTTACCAATATTGGATGTGCCTTTGTAACAAGCTGGGATGGAGCTCAACTTTTCCCAACTCCATCTTGAGTATGTTCCAAGCCTGGTCTGTCATGAAGAAGTGTTGTTTATATGGAATTTTGTGGATAGTAGAACCCTTTATTATTATTATATGGGAGCTATGAAAAGAATGGAATAGACGGGTATTTAAGGACAAGCAAATGAGCTGAGAACAACTAACAAATAAAATTTGAGGTTGCCATCACTGAAATTATGAACTGTAGGATTATGAATCAGCAAAAACTGATGGCTAAAATGACTTACTGGGATGAGAAGATGAATGGCAGATGGATTGGGCTTAAGATTCCCCCTATGTTGGGCCTAGAGCTGAGGAAAATAAATGAAAGAGAGAAGAATGTAGATGGCAGCCTCCTAAGAAAGGGTGGTTCAAGCTCAACTTTGACAGTGCATCACATGGTAACCCTGGTCAGGTAGGCATAGGAGGTTGTCTTCATAATTATA